>NC_136428.1:315912397-321617397 GCF_052849685.1 Lactuca virosa
CCTCCAGAATCAGCATATGAACGTTTTTTGACTTGGTATTCCAGGTCTTTTGCCTGGTTGAGGTGACTCTCCGTTGAGAATAGGTCTTGTGTTGATTAGTTCTGCACATGTGAGATAAATAGAGAAAATATAGTCGTTACATGTGTTAGAAATATCAATGATAATAGTTAGGATGTCGGGATATGTTTTAGGATCCTAAGAGTTCAGAGGTATTTGAGGATCCTGAATATGAGTCAAGGATCCTGCCTCTACCAATTGCCCCCAAATTATACATGTTAAATATTGGGGTTAGTTTTCCATATTTAAAAGTATAATTTAAAAATAATAAACGAAAGAGATAACAAATTTTGAATTTTAAACCCTAATCTGATAGGATTTATCTGCCCAAGGTTAATCATCACAAGTTCAAATCATACACTCTCTCTTCTGCCATTGGGTTAAATAAGGTAATCCTCTTAACTCTTTTTACCTTTCCCAACACGTCTCCGACAACCTTCACAGGTAATTTCTTCCCCTTGTTGTTCCTTTTGTACTTTTCCTTTCTCCGATCATGGGCAAGAAGATAGTCCGTTCTCGCGCTAGCATTACCGCTCCTCAAGAGAATGACTTTATCTATCAGGGCTTATGGCCCATGATAAGGTTTTTTCTTTCAATAACGAGTACATGCAATCCCTTAAGGCCAATGAAGCTTTTCCCTCTGATGCAATCTTCAGGTTCTTTGATCCTTTTATTCAGCCTAATTTTGTTTCTCCTTCTTGGGTATGCTTTCTTGACTATCCCTTTTCTTTGGGCTTCATATATCATTTTTTGGGTATTATTTATGATTTATTTCAAACCACCAAGCTTTCCTATGTCCAAGCAATGCCCATTATTTGGAGGATTTTGTACTGGATTGATCGAGTGAATCATTCCCACAATCTAGACATTGGTCTTACTGAGTTAGCTTCCGTGTATGATCTCTCTACTTTTGGGAGTTCTCGTTTTCTGTTTAGGGTTAAAACCAACAAATCTCTTATTTTCTTGAAAACCAAACACAACGATAGAGCTTGGAAGGAAAAGTTATTTTTTGTGAGGCGAGATTCTATCAATAGTGGGGATCTCTTGCCTAAAGCTTGGGTTAAAAAGGGTAGGGTATTATTTATTGATCTTCAGGATCCAAGGATTTATGTTTCTTATTTTTTTCATTTTGATGCAAGTTACAAATTTGGTGAAGCTTTTCCTGCTGCTAAGGATACTGAAGATAAGGTGAGACATTTTCTTGCTTTACCTGCAGATATCAAATCATTCAAACTCGAGTCTCCTAATCTTCAAGAGGGTTCTTACACCACAACTTCGATGGCTACTGGTAAGGATCCTTCTCGGTGTTTTTATCTATTTTATCATAATGATCTTGAACTTATAGGGATCCTTCTTAATGTGTAGGATCCAAAAACACTCGCTCTAGTGCCCAGTTTCTCTTGTCTGAACTTGAAGACGACATGTCTAGTGGTTTGCTCATGGTAAAGAAGGAAAAGATCCCTCTTTCGCTTGCTTCGAAGAAGACTCAGCTCGACCTCACTATGAATATATTGACATCTCGCAATAGAAAACCATCTGATGCTTGGGATCTTGAGAACGTTGGGACAGAGGAGGCGTTAAAGAAGCTGATCTCCTTCTCCCAATCTATGAATATTCATGCATTCTTTTCCATTCAGTTTTATTATCTATTTACCATGGTTCCTCTTAGGTTGTTGATCATGTCTCTTGCTCCAGTGAGGATCTCAAAGCCAAACTCGCTCAAACAGAGCATGCTTTGAAGGAGTAGGAGGGAGTCAATAAGGAGCTCCAGTAGAGTGTGGATAACCTGTCCATGGAGAAGGATGAAAAGGAAAAGGAACATGTAGGTGAGATGGACGACGTGATTGCTGAAGTGAGGATGAGTGCGGTTGTTGCTATCTGGGAAGCAAAAATAAAGCTTGCGGAGGATATCAAGAACACAGGATCCCTGTATGTAGCAGGATGGTGTGAAGCCCTAAGCAAATTGACCAACGATCCTGCTGCTGCCAATCAGGATCCTGCATCACAGAGGAGGAAAGACGAAGGTGGCTCCGGGTAGAGGTGAACAGTCTGCAGCTTGAGAATGATTTAGCTTAAAAACAATTTGAATAAATTTAGGCATGTAAAACAATATTTCACCCTTTCTTTTGCGGGGTTGGTGGGCAACCCCTTTTTATGATATGGTTGTTTTATACTTCTTTTTTGCATGTTTGACCTGTGTGATATTATTGTAGGATTTCTGAGGATCCTTACGTAGTCAGGATCCTGAAAAGTTCAAAGTTTTCTAGATCCGATTAGCCTAAAATGATTAGTCATCAAATTGGGATTTTAAAATAATCAAGATCTTTTTTAGAATAATAAACCTTTTGAAAAATAACGTTAAAGGATAGATAGAACCTGGTTATCCTTTGACTTAGGAGAAATCTGTAGTTATGATTCCCTTAGTTTCATATTGTTCGAAATCTTTACTATGGAAGGATCCTTACTTTAGAAATTCATAAGGTAGGATTCTTGATTACCCATAACTTAGTGAACTTGGTGGAGGATCCCTCCTTAGGAATCACTTGGAAATAATTTTGACTTGGAAAATAACTTAGGAGAATCATGTTTTTGTAACACGACAATGTTGTACATTTTGCATATTTTCTGGGGGTTATTCGACTTTAGACAATATGCTAATGCCATAACTTTTATCAAATCGCTGGGGAAAATCCTAATTCAGGGTAACATGTTAATGTTACAAACCTTAGTAAATTATTGAGGAGAATCCCAACTTGAGATAACATGTCAATGTTATTAATCTTATGAATTTTCTGGGGAAGATCCCAACTTTAGATAACATGTCAATGTTATAAACCTTATGTGTTTTCTGGGGAAGATCCCAACTTAGGATAACATGTCAATGTTATAAACCTTAGATTCAAACTTTAGGATCTTAACTTGTGTTAAAAAATAAAAGGGTTGCCAAGTCACTGAAGCGTGAAATGATCCCCTTATTCACATCCCACAGTAAGATTTTTTGCCTCCAAGCGAGGTGTAGAAACCTTGAATCATATGAAAGAGGTAATTAACTCTTTAAAAATTAGAGGGGATTAAGTACCCTTTGTCGTAGGAGAGATGATCAATATCTACTCGTAGTTATTTGGATAACTACATATTGCAATCGACAAGACTATGTATCTATAGGGATCCTAGGATCCTCGAATGCCGGGATCATCAAATGTCAGGATTCCTACCTGTTACGATCCTTGAATGTTAGGATCTTTGATTTCATGTGCAAAGCAAACATTATCTTGGGGTGGGCTAACGCCCCTCTGATGCTTAAGTCGGTATTGGTTTTCATAACAATAAAAAGAATAAGATAAGAGTAGAGGGTAGAAAGAGTGTACCTTAAGTTTCTTTGAAAATGATCGTCATAACTTACATGAAGTATGTTTTTAGGTAGATGGCATTCCAGGATCTTGACAGGACATTTCCTTCAAGGGTGGTTAGCCAATATGCCCCTTTTCTTGATTTTGAATCAATGAGATAAGATACTTCCCATTTAGGTGCCAATTTACCTGCACTAGGACCCTTGGTATTATGGAACGTTTTCCTAAGTAGCAAGTCACCTACCTGGAATCTTCTGACTTTGATGTTCTTGTTATATGCTTTGGTGATCGTCTGTTGATGAGCAGCAATGTGGGTCGTGGCAAGATCCCTGAGTTCATCAATAGTGTCAAGATCTTAGGATAGGATCCTATCATTGTTCTCTTGATCTTGTAGTTGATATCTTGATGTTGGGATCACCACCTCAGTAGGGATCACAACTTCCTTCCCAAACACCAAGGAGTATGGAGTTTGGCTCGTGGCTACCTTCGAAACAGTCCTATCTACCCATAGGACGAGAGGAAGTTCCTCTGCCCATCTTCCTTTTTTCTCATCTAACCTTTTCTTTAGATTGTTGACTATGACCTTATTGTTGGATTCAGCTTGGCCATTAGCTTGAGGGTGAATATGAGTGGCATTATCATTTTAATCCCCCAACTAGTGCAAAAGTCTCTAGTTCTTTTGCTTATGAACTGGGATCCATTATCGCATATGATCTCAGCATGAAGTCTTTTCCTCCTGATGCCTTAGGTAATTTTCCTACTATATCCATCCCCCACTTCATGAATGGCCAAAGGGAGATGATGAGATATAAAGGTTCCGCTGGTTGGTATAAGATGTTGTTATGTCTTTGACAAGAATCACATCTTTGTGCATGTAGGAAAGCATCCTTCCTCATTGTTGGCCAGTAGTATCCCGTCCTCAACACCTTGGAGCATAATGATCCGCCCCCAGTATGGTTGCCACAATCTCCTTTGTGTATGTCTTTGAGAACTTCTGCAACTTTGTGATTTTCTATGCATCTAAGGCGTGGACCTACCATGGACTTCCTGTATAGCTTACCTTAGATCATCACAAAATGTGAGACCCTCATTTTGAATGCCTTGTCACTTTTTTCTTCCTCTGGGATGGTACCATTTTGGAGATATTCCACAACGGTTTGGATCCAGGATATTGAGGTTGGGGAAGGATCCTTGATGTTAGGATCCTGATGAGGAAGTTGAGGATTAGGGTTTTCGATTGTAGCGATGTTAGTTGTTTCCTCGTGATGGTCAGGATCCTTCAGTTTTTTGACAGGATCCTCCATTGCTAGGATTAACACGTAGATTTTCGGGATCCTGATTTCTAGTGGGATCTTAAGAGAAGATCCTAGATTGGCTAAAGCATCCACTTCGGTATTGTATTCTCTAGGAACATGGTTTAGGCTGAATGCTTCGAATTCCGAGGCTAATTTTTTGAGGATCTGGAGGTATAGGGCTATTCTTTCTCCTTTTACTGCATAGGATCCATTAAAATGGTTAGTTATTAATATAGAATTGACGAATACCTGAAGATCCTTGATTTGAATATCCTTGGCCACCTGTAATCCCATGATTAATGCTTTGTATTCAACCTCGTTATTGGTTGCGCGAATTCACAACTAACTGCCTAGGGTATGATGTCCCCCTATGGCGGTTTTCGTATGATCCCTAGGCCCGTTCCTCTAAATTTTGAGGATGCGTCAGTGAAGAGTGTCCATGTTCCCATGCTTTCTTCTTTTTGGAGTTCTTTGCACTCCAAATCTGCTTCATGTTATAGATCATCACTGAAATCAACCAGAAAGTCTGTTAGTGCTTGTGAATTTATTGCTGATCTTGGTTCATATTTGATGTCATATGTGCTTAGTTTCATGGACCATTTTGCCATCCTTCCTGTCATTTCTGGTTTTCTCATAACATTCTTAATAGGATAATTAGTTCTTACATTTATAGGATATGGTTCAAAATAGTGTCTTAATTCAGTAGAAGCAGTTACTAATGCAAGTGCTAGCTTTTCAAGATGAGATTACCTTGTCTCAGAATCTAGGAGACTTTTACTTACATAGTAGATAGGATGTTGGTCCCCATTAAGATCCTTGGCTAAAACAACACTTACATCGTTAGAGGATCCTGAAAGGTAGAGTATGAGGCGTTCCCCATCTAATGGTTTTACCAATAGGGGTGCTGGACTTAAATATCTTTTAAGTTCCTAGAAAGAATCTTCATGCTCCTTAGTCCACTCGAACCTTTTGTTTTTCTTCAAGATGTCGTAGAAACGTTTGCACCTTTCTGAGAATCTTGAGATGAACATGTCAAGCGCTGCTACACTTCCTGTTAGTCTCTGAATATCTTTGGTCGAGGATGGGGATCTTAGATCTATGATGTCCTTGATTTGCTCCGGGCTAGCTTCTATTCCTCTTTTAGTCACCATGTATCCAAGGAACTTGCCTGACCTTATTCCAAAGTGACACTTGGAAAGGTTGAACTTCATGTTATATTCATCCAGTGTATTGAAGGCATCTTCAAGATCCTTGAGGTGATCCTCAGCTTTCTTTGATTTTACCACCATGTCATTATTGTAGACTTTCATGGTGTCCCCCAGTTTCTCTTTGAACATCTTGTTGACTAGCCTTTGGTATGTTGCAACTGCGTTTTTAATACCAAATGGCATGGCAATATAACAATATATACATGTTGGGGGTTATGAATGTTGTATCCTCTTAGTCAGATGGTTCCACTTGGATTTGTTGGAACCCTTCTGATGCATCCATGAACGTTAGTAATTCATGGACAATTGTAGCATCTATCATGGAGTCTATGTTGGTAGAGGGAAAGGATCCTCTAGACAAGCCTTGTTGAGATCCGTATAATCCACACATATTCTCCATTTACCATTCTTCTTCTACACTACGACCACATTGGCTAACCATCTTGGAACTTCACTTCCTTGATCCTTCCTATTTTAAGAAAATTTTCTACTTCTTCTTGTATGATTTGGTTTCTCTCTCGTGCGAATTTCCTTTTATTTTGGTGTATTGGACTGAAAGGAGGATCAATGTTAAGTTTATGGGTTATTATACTTTTTCCTATACCTATCATGTCCTCGTGCTTCCATGCAAATGTCTTTCTTCTTGCTCTGAGAAACTTTAGTAGTTCTTGTTCGATTGGTTCTGGCATTGAGGATCCTATGAGAGCTTTGGCATCGGGATCCTCAAGGTTCATGGGCACTTCCTTTACATCTTGCTCTCTTGTTCCTAGCATATCTTGTGCCCCCTGCTTTAATTTCTATTCTTGTCGTGGTATTGTTAAATATTTCATCGAGGTCTTGTAGTACTCTTTGGATTCTTGTTGATCACCTGTGATCTTCACTGTCCCCCAAGGGGTGGGCATCTTCACACACTGATGGTATGTCGAGGGAACAACCTTCATATCGTGGATCCATGGTCTACCTAATATAACATTATAGGCGGACAATGTATCGATTACACAAAAGCATGCATATGGTTTACCCCCTCAATGTATATATGTAGCTTTATTTTGCCAACTGTATGTTTTGTTTCACCACTGAATCCTATTAATACTAAGGATATTTTTATTATTTTGGACTCTGGGATGTTCATTCTTTTTAAAGCATCCAAGAGTATAATGTTGACTGAAGATCCTCCGTCGACAAGGATACATCTGACGAAATGGTTGACGACGTAAAGAGTGATCACCAATCCGTTGTGGTGAGGATCCTGGATGTCTTGACTATCTGCTTTGTCGAAGGTGATCTCCTTCTCGTTTGTTATTGACACCTTGGCATGCCTTTTTCCTGCAGAGTAAGAGGTACCATAAATGTCAGATCCTCGAATGATCACATTGTTTACCTTGGTGTCAGTAGGAGGGGACCCTGGCTTATCGAGGATCTTCTAGGGATCTTGATCTTTTTCTTTGGATCTTTCCTTTCTTTTCTGAGGATTTATTTGAGGTATCCTTTGCCTAAGAGGTAGCTGATCTCCTTCCTAAGAGCTATCCAATCCTCTATGACATGACCAAAGTCCTCATGGCATGCACACCATTTGGATTTGTCTTTCCAAGTGGTGGATTTCTCTCACTTTCTTGGCCATTTTTCTTTGTCTCCAAGATCCTGCATAACAAATATTATACTTGAAATATCCACAGAAAAGCAATAGTCACTAATCTTAGGAAATTCTTCTTCCTCTCCTTCATCTGCAAGGGCATTAACCCTATGATGATCAGGTTTGGAATATGGTTTTGATTTATAGGATCTTTGTACAGATGGGTTGGCTTTCCTATTGGGGTGATCATATGAGCTTGGTGGATTGCCCCTTTTTTAGATCTCCTTGTCTTCTTCGAGCCTTATGAATCTTAGTGGTCTGCTTCGGACCTCATCCATTCTCTTGCATGGGGTCATTACAAGGTCTTCGTAGAAAGTGGAGTCTTTCTTTAGGCCCATTTTAAGGCTTCCACGGTAGTTGCCATGTCAATGTTGGGGATACCCAGAGCTTCCATGCTAAACCTGTTCATGAAATCCCTGAAGGATTCCTTAGGATCCTGAACCACCCGATAGAGATCACTAGTGATCTTTTTGAATGTTCTGCTACAAGAAAGTTGGTTGTTAAAAATATTAACTGAATGTGCAAACGAAGTAATAGAGTAAGGAGGAACATTTATTAGCCATTTCAAGGCTGATCCTGTGAGGGTGGAACCAAAACCCTTGCACAAGAAAGCTTCCTTCAAGTGTGTGGGAATGGGGATGATCTTCATTTTTTCACTGTATTATGCCACATGTTCTTCAAGATCCGTGGTCCCATCATAAGGGTTCATGCTGGCAGTTTGGAAGCGCTTTGGGATCTGGGTGTCAGCTATTGCAGGAGCGAATCTCGAGATCATGTGGCTTATTGGGGAGACTTCCGGTATGTGTTGGACTATTCCAGGTACACTTGAGATCATATGTCATATCTGTTGAAGTTCGTTGGCCATGAGTGGGGATCATTCCTGCACCCTGTTTTGAAAATCGGTCCAGACCGGCTGGTTCAACCGGTTGAACCGGGAACCGGTCAGGGGACCGGTTTAATTGACCTCAAAAACCGCCTGTTTCTGAACCAATAAAAAACCGTCGGTTTAGTCAAAAACCGGTCAAAACAGTTTTGGTTGAACCGGTCAAAACCAGATTTAAAATTTTTTAACTTTAAAAAAAACTACTAAGTTTGGATCCCACTAAGTAAGAAACGTCAAGTGTTGTCACTGTGGGCCCCTTTGTTTGGGTAGTGCGTCCATGCCAAGAACAAAGGGCAGGAGAAGTTTATATAACGAAAGAACACCTCCATTCATTGTATTCTTGGTCGATGTGGGATAGCTTTCCACTCCTTTTTATCTTATTACTTACATTTCATTTCTTTTCATTTCAATTTTATGTCGATTCATTTTATGATAAAATTAAACCTGCCATATTTTATTTTAACTTGAACTCCTAAGACTTTAGTTGTTCCACAAAATCTCACGTGATTATATATATATATATATATATATATATATATATATATATATATATATATATATATATATATATATATATATATATATATATATATATATATATATATATATATATATATATATATATATATCCGGTTTTTCCGGTTTTTGGGATCGGTCCAACCGGTCGGACCAATTGAACAATCGAACCATTAAGATGACTGGTTCGATGTACGGTCCGGTTTTCAAAACATTGTTCCTGCATCAATATCCATAGAGTTAGTAGTAAAGATATTATTATCATCGAAGTTACCAGGATCCATGTTATTGGGAATAACGACGGTTTCGCTGGAATCCTGGGTCGTATGGGCTTGCTCTCTTGGAGTTGCTCCCCAAGCGGGAATAAAGTCTAGTATTGAGGATCCTATCTCGCCGCGATTCGCTGTGGATCCCTTCTTATCAAAGTTCAGGATCTTAGGCTGCAAGATCGAGGGTGCTTCTTCTTGAGGCTTGTGGATTTCTGCCCTCATTCTCTCCACTTCCTTGAGTATTGTCCTATTATCCTCCTGCTGTTGAGTGGCTTGTCGTTCGAGTCTCTTAATCATAACGAATATTTCATTATTGGAAATCAGCACAGGAGGATCCTGAAGTCATTGGGTAGTGACTGGAGAGGTGTTTTTCTTCAGTGCCTTAGAGGCTTTTGTGGGAGCTCTCCTTGGGGATTGAGGAAGGTTTTTAAAGGAAATTGGAGGAATGTATCAAGAGGATAGGGTCGATTGGGTAGACATGATTCCCGGATGATTATGAACACCACAACCCCACGGTGGGCGCCAAATTGTTTTGGTCAAAAATCAACTAAGTAGACTTCAATTAAATTGTATGAGAGGTTGTGATGTTCGTAGTAAATTGAGTATGAAATGGTGATCAAAGTTACACAAGTAAGTTACAAGGAAATCCCTTGATCCTTGATAGGATCTCTGATATAAACCCTTGGGAGGTGATAATAATCTCCTGCCTTGATGTTTTTATTGATATCAAAAGTTGATTTATAGGGATGAATGTGTAAAAGTAAGTATAAGTATCATAGATAAGCCAAATGTGTGTGTAGTTTGCTAGTTACATGTGTTATTTATAGTCTAATGCTAATAATAAGAAGTCTGATAATATCAGGATCCTCCGGAGTCAACATATGAATGTTTTTTGACTTGGTATTCCGGGTCTTTTTCCTGGTTGAGGTGACTCTCCGGTGAGAATGGGTCTTGTGTTGACGAGTTTTGCACATGTGAGATAAAGAGAGAAAATATAGCTGTTACATGTGTTAGAATTATTAGTGATAATAGTCAGGATCCCGGGATATGTTTAAGGATCTTGAGGCTTCAGACGTATTTGAGCATCCTAAATATGAGTCAAGGATCCTGCTTATAACAATATATATATATATATATATATATATATATATATAAATATATATATATATATATATATATATATATATATATATATATATATATAAAATTCAGACATATATAAAAATCGGACCCTCGATGAGAATACTCAAGAATTTATGTCAAATACATTATCTAAAGTTAGTATGGTACAACGACCGAACCACAACCAAATCTAGTTTGTGCACTAAGTTTTATTATGGTCCGACCATTTCACGATTGAACTTGTATACGGTAGTTGGAAAACTAAACGTTTAACAACTCTAAGGAATGAAGAAATGATTATAGGATACATAGCAAGATATTAATTATGTAGGAATTCACAGGAATGTCGGTAACATCTTTTACATACTTATACTTAATAATTATTTATATTATAGATCCCCACACTCACTCATAAACATATGCCCCGTCTGATTTCTTATCCAGGATCCCATCACTTGTATGACATATATTGGTTATTGGATGACGATACTATTCCTAGAAGAAGATTAGCTGGTGTCACACTCACCAGAGCCAGAGGATCCCTACTTTCCGATGGTTCCAATACCACTATTCCCACTAACCTCCTACGATGAACCATCCGAAGATGATGATTCTTCAGAGCCATCTGAAGAACCTGTCGAGCCATCCTACGAGCCATCCGAGGACCCTTCTGAGTCATCGAGGAGGGTGATCATGCTAAGGAGGAGCTTGATCTTGCTAAGGAGGAGGTTGATTATTCCGAGAATGATGATGACCATGATAAGGATGAGGACGATCATGTCGCAGAGGAGGATGATCCTATTAAGAATGAGGATGATCCTATGGAGGATCCAGAGCCCACTGCTGAGGAGGACACTCCACTACCCCACCATCACACAGGTAATTCCGGCTTGTAGCAAATGGTAAAAATAGTTCAAGTTCATCTGTCAAACTTACATGAACCCTCTTGTAATAGGACCTAGTGTTCAGTATTACATGTTTTTGACAGCAAATTAAGTTATTACACTTAGAATTGCATGTAGATTACTCTCATAGTCTCCAATTTATGTTGAACGCTAAAGAACGAAACATTATTCACAATAATAAGGATTGATTAATGCATTAAAAATAAAATCTATGTGTTAAGTATACTTAGGAAGAAATGATACTCAAATTGGATAGAACATGTTCACACGATTTCATGGATATAAAGAATGTGGAAATCAGAGATCCTACACAAAACTTATCCCCTTTTTAAATAGGCTTGTATTGTATTTCGATAATGTACTAGTAGACATCGATAATGTAATCTCTATTTCGATATTAATAGTAGTTTACATTTTGTACTGTCTAATGTATGTTCACTAACTATGATACATGATTACATCGCATAGCCTGACCTTTCCGTCGCCGGTCGCAGGTGTGACAGATTGGTATCAGAGCTAGTGGCTATAGTGAACTAGTACTTTCTTAAGAAAGACTATAGCCTATGGCTTACTCTCTTAGGTTTAGGTATATCCCTTAACCTTCAAATAAAAAGTAATATTAATTATACTACTTAAGGACTACTTACGGGAACGATGACAGGATAGACATGTCGATTGGGTTGTTGGATTCCAAAATAGCTATACGCTAAAATGATCCTACCCTCCGACCGTCCAGACCGGTTGGTGCCTTATCAACTAGACCTGAAGTTAACAGACAATAATTAATAATACCCGTGAACACAAAAAACACAAGATATAAAGTTATATATAAGACTCTAACCAGGAATAAGAACACATTTATATACAACCGAAACTTATGGATCACTCGAACCCTCAATGAGAATACAACGCAATTTGTTGTACGTGGGCCGAACCACAACTAAACGTAGACTAATCACCTATGTTTAATTATGGTTAGACTAATGCATAACTAAACTTAAATACGGTAGTTGATAGACTAAGACGCTTGGAGATTCTAGGAGACTCAAGGAAGATTACAGTTCAAAACACTTAGGAACCCTCGAAAATTCTACTGAACACCTTAAAAATATTCGATAAATATTTACGTTAGATCCTCATACTACTCTAGCACTCATAAACATCAATCATGTCTGATGTTTACTCAACTATAATACTCTATGTATGTTCCTATTAGATACTTATGAATATCTCAGGAAATACGCACACTTATGAATCATTACGAATCATGATTTCAAATTTCTGCTATGCTATTAATATCAACGATTATAGTATTATAACTTATACTTACAACGATATTTTCATACGACATATATTCTTTTAAAAACCATGTATAATAGGATGAAACGATGCCTCCCAAGAGATCAATGAGTGATCGTCTAACACCGATATGATCACTAGACACAACTACAATCGAGTTAACGATTACACAAAATGTGACTAACACCTTGGCTAACTATGAATCCAACATGAAAAACGCCCCTGAGCAAAATGGAGTTGGAAGCATTATCAATGGAAGTAATGGTAACATCCCAAAGGCATGCACATATGAGGAATTCATAAACTACCAATCTAGATCATTCTACAGTACTAAAGGAGTTATAAGGTCGACTCTTGTTAGATTAGGTGTCTAAGGCAATAACTAAATTGGTATATACTTGAATAATTAACAAAGTCCTTTTGGGTTGCCCTCAAATCTAGTAACTAAATAGGATGACTTTTAGAGAGAGAGAGAGAGAGACTAATTTATTGATTTATTATATGATTAATAAATAGCAATAAATGATTTTTTAATATATTATGAGAATAATATATTAATTAGAAATAATATTATTTAATTAAGAGTTAATCAGAAATTAATTAGAATTATATTTGGGACTAATTGGATTAATTAATCGTGCAAGGACCTAGGCTGTAATTATTCAACAGTTGAACAAAAGGGTTCTAGAAACTTCCCCATAAGGGTGGACAATTTTGGGGTGATTCTAGGGTTCTAGAATATATCTTAAAGATAATTAGGAAACCAGATAATTACCTGATTTGAGATATTATTACTTTAATCAAGTAAGGGTTATCTAGGGTTTCTCTATCAACTATAAATAGGGCCTTCCACCCTACAATTTTTGGCCATCATTATTGCTAAGACCCAGCCGAAATTTCCCCCTCTCTTCAAGTTTCCCAGTTGCTAGGGTTTGGGTGTGAACCATTAGAGGCACGAGATTTCTAGTGCTAGCTTCCAAGAGTTTTTGAAGAAGGATTTGATTAGTTATTTACTACAATAAATAAAAGGTATGTAACCTCTTCTATGAATTTCGAAATTAGCTAGGGATATAGGGTTCTTGTTGTTCAATAGAATGTTACTTCAATAGTGTTATGCCTAGATCAAATATGTTGTATGCACCATTAAGTGTATAAGGATTTATCCTCGTTATTGCATGTAAAACCCATCAGTAGTATCAGAGCGTATGGTTGTCTAACAATTGATAGTATATTTCTTGAACTTGAACAAAACCCGACTAGGAGATTTGGCAAAACCATCATTCTGCAGCGGCACCACGTCGTGGTCTTCTTCTGCTATGACGTGGGAATCTTCAGATCCGCATTTTTCTTCGTTCTGCCATGACGTGGTGAACCCTCTGTTCAGCGAATATGTTTGCTTAATTCCAAACTGATTTGGATAAGTACTTTAGATAATATTTTTTAATTATATAAAACTGAATATTTATCTTTGTAATCAGATATCATATATCTTGAATTTTTGAATTACCATTATGATTTAATTAATTATTAACTAAAAGATAAAGACTAAATCAAAAATGGTTAAATTTTAAATTATTTTAATTTCGAAAAATTTAAAATTAAACCTAGTATTTTAGAAAAGTTTAAAATACACCTTATACTATACGTATAATTAAAGGTTTTAATATATTATATGTATAACACAATTCAGTCAAATCGCTAGTACGCCTTATTCACGAAGTCATACTATAAGGGGAGTTTAAGGAAGCGGCCTATAAAATGACCGCCATTGGGTTTCCACTCTTACCCACCGTTCTTTTGTATGGTGGAGGGTCGTTAGCCGAACGGATTTGATAGGACATAATCTCATTAATAAGTATAATGATATAAAGTAACTAAAATATTTTTTGAAAATCCCACTCGTAGTTACTTTAGGAAAAATGTGAAAAGTATGCTAATCCATAAAATTGCACATTATGCTTTATATGTAGTTAGCGGAGCACGTGTGGTTAACCGACACACTAATAGTGACTATAAAGAGTAATAATAGACATCTTGAAAATTATCATTGTTAATGGAGCACATGTGGTTAACCGACACATTAATTGGAGATGATAAATGGCATCGAGAGTGCCATGCGTATTTGTATGGTTATTCACATATTATTTGTGATCCTCGGCATCCCAGTTACAAATAGAAGAGCATAATATAAGATTAAACATGCCATTGATAAGATTCAATGAATTTAAAAAGATTTAGGAATTTCATAGTTTGAAATTGGTAAATTTCCTTTACCTACCTTCATAAATTCGCGATAAGATTACGACATCCCTGTTCTTAGTTGTGAATTGTTATTTTGGATCCTAGCCTTAAATATTAATTATGGGTTAAAATATTAAGGATTATTTTTATCTAACTAAAAATAGTTTCTTTTCTCTATAGATGTCTACTTCTGGTGATGCTTCTGCTTCTCAAAACTCTACCCACAACTTCTCGCTACTCTCGATCATGTCTAAGGAGACATTGGATGGCACCAACTACAATGATTGGATGCGCAACATCAAGATGGCTCTTCGATACGAGGGAAAGAATATGTCCTTGAGAAACAACTCATTGAGATCGATGAGGCCACTGCTACTCCTGAAGAAATAGCCTCCTATAAGAAACACTATGACGACGTGACTAAGTTTGCTTGGATCATGGTTGCCACCATGATTCCTGAGTTGCAAAATTTCTATGAGGACTATTGGCCATACGAGATGAACTTGGATCTTGTGGAAAAGTTTCACAAGAGGGCTCGTCAAGAAAATTATGAGGTCATCAAAGAATTAATGGCTTGCAAATTGAAGGAAAGAGAGTCTGTCTGCAACCACGTGCAAAGAATGCAAAGATATGTGGAGTGCCTTGAAAGGCTAAATGTGAATTTCGATGAGGAGTTGTCCATAGACATGGTCCTTAACTCTTTGCCACCTTGTTATGATCAGTTCATCTTGGCTTATTATTTGAACAACACAGAAACCACATTGGCCCAACTCGACAACTTGTTGCGAATGGCTGAGTCAGGAATGAAGAAGAATAAAACTCCTACCTGTACTAATGCTCATGTCTTTTCCATTGGGGAAAACAAAGGAAAGAAAAGGAAAGGTGCTCCTAAGCAAAACTAGAAGGGCAAGGGCCATGCTGGATTGTCAAGCAATGACCCAAAAGCGAAGCCAGTTCTAACATTCCTTCTATTAGTGATCTCAAAGAGGTCATTTGATTCTATTGTATTGATAAGGGCCATTGGAAATGAATCTTCCGCAAGTACTTGTAGGACATCAAGGATGGCAAGGTGAAGCCATCATCAACAGGTATTTACATTATTCAAACTAATAACTCACAACCTACTCGTTCTTGGGTCCTTGATACAGGATGTGGTTTTTACATTTGTTCTGATTTGCAGGGACTAAGAGAAAGTGAAGAGGTAAAGCATGGAAGGATGAATCTAATCATGGGAAATATGCGATCTTATCCCATTACCAATATTGGAACTTATAGTCTTATTCTTAGTAGTGATGTTAAATTAGATTTAGTTAAGTATTGCTATTCATCAGAAATGACGCGAAACATTATTTCTTTTCATGCGCTATTTAGACAAGGTTTTCGATATTCGTCTAATGATATGAATGGATCAATTTTGGTTTTTAAAAATGGCATTTTTATGTTTCAAGCTTTACCTTGTGATGGTGTGTATGAAACTGTGATTTGTGTTGATACCTTAGGTAATAGTGTTTTCCATATTGATTCGTATAATGGCTTAGACAAGGCATGCTTGTTGCATTGTCGTCTTGGGCACATTAACAATAAATGCATCTCCCAAATCCAAAAGGATGAAGAATTAGAATCATTTGACTTAAGGCCAGATGATGAATGCAAATCTTGTCTTTTGGGGAAGATGACAAATTCACCTTTCACTGGATCTTGTGAAAGAGGTGAGGGTTTGTTGGATCTTATACACACAGATGCGTGTGGACCCTTTAGATCCACCATAAGGGATTCTAATCGATTTTATGTAACATTTACAGATGATTATAGTAGATATGGTTATATCTACTTAATAAAACATAAATCAGAAACCTTTGAAAAGTTAGAAGAGTTTAAACATGAAGTCGAGAATCAATTAGGCAGGAAGATAAAGACGTTCCAATCTGACAACCGAGAGGTTTCCGTCACTGATCACCATTTAGAAAGAGTAGGAAAATGGATGTAATAACTTAGTATTGTAATATTTCATTTTTGAGATAATAAGATTCAAATGTGTTGTTACATTTATTTGATAAAAACATCCATTAGGCTCAAAAATTAGCATCCGGAAAGTTGTAGCGTTTTCTAAGTTGGTTAAGTACATGTATAGTACTCGTTAACGTGATCTCAAGGATATAAGATTCGTAAAAATTCAACTTCAAAGGAAAGAGTTATGGATTTTATAAAAATAGAAATCAACCGCGTAATTAAAATAAATTATTTCAAAATGGTACATAGAGATTGGTTGAGTTTTGACTAAAAGTTCAAAAAGGAGTTTCGTAGTACTCCTCAAGATATAAAATGTAGGACAACGTTTGCCGAAAACAAGATCCGTATAAAGGAGATATGATTTTTATAAAATCATTTATTTTTAACCCTGATAGGCATGAAAATGAAAGTCGGAACTAGCCACAACAACCTAAAGGAGAGTTGTAGTACCCAATGAGATCATCATACATATATAGAGAGGGCTTAGATTGGAGCTGGCATGAAGAACTTATGATTTTTACAAAATCTTTTCGTGCGCGCCAGGTGCGTGTCTCCGCACACTGCACACATGACAACGGATTCAAGTAGATTGCGAGAGACGTGGTCGAGTGGGGGAGTGACACATGGCAACTTCCGGATGGAGCCAAGATTGTCGCGCACGTCGCGCGCAGATATTTACCCGACGTGCACCTCCAACACTCGACTATAAATAGAAGGCAGTGCCATTCCACTTCTTCACACCTTCATACTTCTCTCTCACTCTCTGTCTCGAAGCTGCTACCTTATGGAGCGGTCCCTGGATTCCAAGGCCTGATTCAACCCTACATCAAAGGTTTCGCACGACCAGGGTGAGTACACGACCCCTACTTCACTGTTTTAAATGTCTTATGGGGGGGGGATACATGTTTATCAAAATATATTTATAGTTATAAATATCAAATCATTTTATAGTTGTAGATACTATGCCTAGTGTTAAGCTATGATATTATGCCTAAGAGATATGATGTCTGATAGTCTACGAAGAGATGTTATAATGAACAAATCCCTAGGATAACGTAGTACCTACAAGTTATGCTGGTCAAATATAAGGATGTGCACTGTACTTAGTTGTTACTCTGCCCAAATATCCTGTTTTCAAATAAACATAATTAGGGTATATATATGAATACTTATATATACAAAATAATTATGAAATCAAAAGTTATAATTATCAAATATAAGAGAAAAGATTTATATTGTGATAGTTATAGGAAATCCCTAGAAAGGATTATGATAAAAGATAAAAGATAAAATATGAAAACCTAAGGTCAATGAGTTGGTGAGCTGTTAATTCATGCAAATGCCTTGATTTAATTCGACATTCCCCAGATACCTATAATAGATAATCTTGCGAGAGCTAGAAATATATGTATAGATCTGTACGGGGATTGACAACCCCACCTACGATTGCTAGCTACAATCCTAGTAGGATAAATTTCTTATTATTCACTATTCGACGTCCGATGAAGCGTCGTGGCGGGGCAAAAGTTATGGGGGTCATGGTAATACATTAGATCACGTCAGAGTTTAGACTAGCATTAGGGACGCCTTATAATGGTAGATAAAATACGTTAGGGTCGTTAGAAATCCTACAAAGATAGTAAATTAGGATTAATAAATATATCATAATAAGATAATAAGATATGATCGTTAGATATCCTAAAAGATAGTAAGCTAGAGTTGATAAAATACTTTAGGAAAGGTTTTTCTAAAAGAAAAAGGATTTTTAAAATAATACATCCCAATAAAAGCCGAAAACTATAAAAACATGTGCACTCACCAACGTTATGTTGACGTTTTCAAAAATACATGTATTCTCAAGGAGATTAGTGTAGAGGATAGTTGTGTCAAGGAGGAGGAAGTCTACAAGGAAGCTGCTGAAGGTTACTACCATCTGTTTATCGTCTTTAGTATTGTTTAGGTAGTGTGCTTATCTTTTTAAAACAATGTAACCCCAAAATAATTTATAATAAATAAAAGGAAATTTTTGCGATAAACCTTTGTGTTATGTTGTTTATATATCTGTATGCCTCAGTCCAATCTCCCAGCGTTCGCAACACCCGACGTTTCCGCCGCCGGTCGGGGATGTGACAGATTGGTATCAGATCTACAGGTTATAGTGAACTAGTAATTCCATAGGAACTATGACTATAACCTAGGGCATAAAACTCTGAATTAGTTAAACCTAATAAAAGTTTTATTATTAATTACCGTACGGATGGACTACTTACGGGAGAGGTTCCTAGGCTGGTAAAATTTGTCGTTTGGGTTGCTGGATTTCAGAACAGCTATATGCCAAAATGGTCCTGCCCTCCAAGTTTTCCTACATGGCCGATCCTTGTAGTCTTGAGGTATAAAAACATAGAATTAATAAAATATCCTAATCCAACACCAATCAGATAAAAAGTTATACCAACTCTTATAAATACACTCGTATATCATAAAAACTATCCATTCAAATCACAACTTAACATTTTAGGCAAAAAAAACAAATCTTAGGGTTAGTCTAGTACTGCGCCGTACCATCTAGACCTAGAATGCGCAACAAGGTTTTATTATGGTCCGACCAACACACGCCTAAACCTGGATGTCGTAGTTGACAATCTAAACGCTTGAGGATTTATGGATCAGTAGTTTAGTACGCCTAGTTAGGAGATTAGGATGAAGCCTACGACTAGAGGATTTTTGGATCAGTAGCATAGATCGACTTCCTGAAGACTAGAGCCTTAGATCAATACCTAGTGCAAGAGGATGGTACACCTTGAGGATATCCGAAATAGAGACAAGCATACGACATACCACCCATATAGAAAGTTACCTAAGATATGGTACTATATATATATATATATATATATATATATATATATATACACACACTATAAGAGGAAATTATAGGTATTATATATTATTTCTCATAAACATCTACCTGTTTGATGTCAAACCACACCGTTGTACACTCTTTTGTTGTTTTTGAAAATCTGATGTACAAAGTTTGTGAAAAGTTAATGAAAACTATGTTTATTGTGTTACTTGTTTGCTTTGTTTTCTTGATATAGTTAACTCTTCTAACTAAAATATCAAAGTAAAACAGAAAATAGCAACTAACATATGCCTTAATTTATAATCATGCCTTGCACTAGGAGGAACCCATGTCAACCCGAAACAAATCCTGAGCCTATGAGCTCAGCCACGATCGAGGCACTAGTGACCCAATGCGTAGCTGATGCCATAACAACCTTAGAAACCCCTAGGAACTTAGGATCAGGAGGTAACGGAGGTGAGAGTTTGCAAGGATATAATCTAGGTCCTACTAGAGTATGTTCATATAAAGATTTTATGAGCTGTAAGCAAAAACCCTTCTATAGAAATGAAGGCTTAGTTGGGCTGACTAGGTGGATGGACGATATAAGCTTATGTCTGGAGGACTATAAAGTCAAGTTCGCCGCCTGCACCCTGGAAGATGCAACCTTAAGCCGGTGGAACAGTTACACCAAGACCATGGGCATTAACGTAGCGAACACCATGTCTTGGATTGAGTTGAAACAAATCATGGTTGGTGAGTACTGTCCACGCGAAGAGATGAAGAAGCTGGAGTAGGAGATGTGGAATCTCACGATGCAGGAAGCTGATGTTGCCACCTACATAATCCATTTCAACGACCTTGCCACCTTATGTCCCGAGATGGTTACCACAGAAGATAAAAAGATAGAAATGTATATTTGGGGTTTGCCTCAGCCTATCTAAGGCTTAGTCACTGCCTCAAAACCAACTACCTTTGACAGTGCCAAGAGACTAGCCTTTAGTCTGACCCATCAAGAGATTCTTCGTGGAACGATAGTTCAAAAGGCTGACCTTCCGAAGGTGGAGGGTAGAAAAAGGAAGTTTGGCAAGGAGTCCAAAAGGAAGGCTAGGAAACCAGCAGAGCAGAAGCGGGAAGTTATTCAAGCGTTTGTGGTTTCAACACCCTCAACAGAGACTACCTCGGGAAGTAGGCCTAGATGCAATGAGTGTGCTCGTCACAATGGAGCATGTTGGATCTGTACCAACTGCAGCAAGAAAGCTCATCTTACTAACAGATGGAAAACCCCAACCAATCGAGGAACCGCAACAGTAGATAGCTGAGCGTGATATGAATCTAAGGAGATTGGACATATCAGGAGGGATTGTCCAAAGTTGAAAGGTTAGGGAGATAATGCTAGAAGCAGAGCATTTGTTATAGGAGCAAGAGAGGCCGTCCAAGATCTGACGGTAGTGACGGGTACGTTCCTAATCAATAATTTATATGAAAATATACTTTTTAATACCGACGCCGATAGAAGCTATATTACTCCTAAATTTAGGCAGTTGTTAGATCACCCCTCTAGTTAACTTAGGGAAGCCTATAGGGTAGAAATGGCTAACAGCCAAGTCGATAGTGTTAAAGAAATACTTAGCAACCGTGCCTTAGCGTTAGATAATCATACTTTTCTCGTCGACCTTATGCGAATGGTCATTGGAAGTTTCGACGTCATCATCGGTATGGACTGGTTATCCTCTAACCATGTCGAGGTGCTATGCTTTGAGAAAGCCTTACGTCTACCCCTACCAAACGGAGAACCCTTAATCGTCTACGATGACAAACCCAGTAGAAACCTTAGGATCATCTCCTGCATGATGGCTAGAAAATACTTACAGAAAAAGTATTTCGCCTTCTTAACCCATATTGTCGATAGGAAAGAAAATAAGAAGAAAAAGATCGAGGAAGTACCTCAGGTGTGCGATTTCCCTGATGTATTCCTTGAGGATCTACTAGGTCTACCATCAGCTTGACAAGTAGAGTTTCGAGTCGATCTAGTTCCATGAGCTACCCCAGTATTAAAGTCTATTTATAGATTGGCACCCTCGGAGATGCAAGAGCTCTCCAGCCAACTACAAGAACTTCTTGACAAGGGTTTCATTAGACCAAGATTTTCGCCTTAGGGAGCACCCATTCTATTTACCAAGAAGAAGGATGGATCTTTTCGAATGTGCATAGACTATAGAGAGTTAAATAAGTTGACCATTAAGAATACATATCCACTATCCCGAATAGACGATCTCTTCGATCAATTGCAAGGATCCATTTACTTCTCTAATATCGACTGGAGCTCGGGATATCATCAACTTCGAGTCATGGAAGAGGACATTCTAACGATTGCTTTCAGGATACACTATGGTCATTATGAATTCTTGGTCATGCCCTTCGGATTGACCAATTCCCCAACTGCCTTTATGGATCTAATAAATCGAGTGTGCAAGCCTTACTTAGATGAATTCTTGATTTGTATTCATCCATGATATTCAGGTATACTCACGAACCAAGGAAGAGCATGTGCAACACATTCAAGTGATCCTAGAGCTCTCAAGGAAAGAAAAGTTGTACAAAAAATTCTCTAAGTGCGAATTTTGGATAAGAGAAGTACACTTTCTTGGGAATGTAGCAAGAAGCAAGGGAATTCATGTCGACCCTTCAAAGATAGAAGCGGTAAAGAATTGGGATGCGCCCAAAACGGCAACAGATGTGCGTCAATTTTTAGGACTAGCTGGCTATTACTGGAGATTTATAGAAAATTTATCTCGTATAGCCAAACCCCTCACAACATTAACCCAAAAAAGAAGTAAAATTCTTTTGGGGAGACACGCAGGAAACAACTTTCCAAAAGTTGAAGGAAATGTTGTGTAGTGCGCCGATACTATTCCTTCTAGAAGGCACTGATGACTTCGTAGTATATTGCGATGCTTCACATCAGGGGTTGAGATGTGTGTTGATGCAAATGGATAAGTTCATAGCCTACAACTCAAGACAATTAAGGTTCATGAGAACAACTACACTACCCACGACCTAGAGTTGGGAGCGGTAGTTTTTGCCCTGAAGATTTGGCGTCATTACCTTTACGGAACGAAGTGTATAGTATAGACGGATCACAAGAGTATGCAACACATCTTATTTCAAAAAGAGCTCAACATGAGACAAAGAAGATGGTTAGAGATGCTAAACGACTATGATTGTGAGATTCATTACCACCCAGGAAAGGCTAACGTTGTAGCTGACACTTTGAGTCGTAAAGAATGAGTTAAACCTTGTAGAGTCAAAGCACTCATGATGACTATCCAGTCAAATCTAATCTTGCAGATTAGGAGTGCTCAACTCGAGGCTTTAACTAAAAGAAAAATTAAAGAAGAAGGCCTCAGAGGATGGAAACGCAACTCAAAATTAAGGATGATGGAATGAGATATTTCATGAACCAAGTATGGGTTCTGAAATATGGGGAGGTCAAGGAACTAGTTCTAAATGGGCCCCATAGGACTAGATATTCTATTCAACCTGGAGCAGACAAGATGTATCTGGACCTAAAGACCCTTTATTGGTGGCCAAACATGAAGGCTGAGATTGCGACCTACGTAGGTAAATGCCTAACATGTTCCAAGGTCAAGGCATAACATCAACGACCATCGAGATTGTTGAAATAGCCGAAGATTCCTGAATAGAAGTGGGAGTAGATCGGAATGGACTTTATTACCAATTTACCTAAGACTATTGATGGTTATGACACTATAAGGGTAGTTGTCGATGGATTAACCAAGTCTGTCCACTTCATACCGATAAAAGAGACGGATAAGATGGAGAAGCTGACCAGAATATACCTTAGAGAGATAGTCAGATTGCATGGGGTACCCTTATCCATTATCTCTGACGGAGATAGTAGGTCTTCCTCTTGCTTCTTGCAGAGTTTGAAAAAGTCCCTTGGTACGCGCCTGGATAAGAGTACAAGTTATCATCCGTAGAATGATGACCAAAGTGAAAGGACCATCCAAACGCTGGAAGGCATGCTTAGAGCATGTGTGATAGATTTCGACAGTGCATTGGATACTCACCTTCCTCTGGTTAAGTTCTCATACAATAATAGCTATCACACGAGCATCAAAGCAACACCGTTTTAAGCACCATACGGCTGAAAATGTAGATCTTCCATTTTTTGGATAGAAGTTGGCGATACCCAACTGGCTAAGAAATTTGCAGGGGATACCCTATGAACAGTCCCAAAGATTATCCACGAGACGACTGAAACGATAGTGCAGATAACAGAACGCATGAAGGCAGTACGTGTCTGTCAAAAGAGTTATACCGACGTGAGGAATAAACCCCTAGAGTTCCAAGTTAGAGATAGGGTGATGCTCAAAGTATCTCCTTGGAAAGGAGTTATAAGATTTGGGAAGCGGGGTAAACTAAATCCAAGGTACATATGACCATTCGAAATCCTCGAAAGGATAGGACCAACCGCGTATCGACTTAGGTTACCCCAAGAGCTTAATAACATTAACAACGTCTTCCATGTGCCAAATATTAAGAAGTTCCTTTCCAACGATACGCTCGTCATTCCACTTGATGAAATTCAGATTAACCCTGAACTGGACTTCATCAAAGAGCCAGTCGAAATAATGGACAAAGAGGTCAAACGACTCAAGCAAAGTCGGATTCCAATTGTCAAGGTGCGGTGGAACTCTAAGAGAGGATAAGAGTACACATTGGAATGAGAGGACCATATGAAGGACAAGTACCCTCACTTGTTCGAAGGAAGCCCGACGACAAGATAAAATTTCGGGACAAAATTTCCTAGATAGGGGGAGACTGTGAAAACCAAGAGGTTTTCGTCACTGATTCCCATTAGGAAAGAGTAGGAAAATGGATGTAATAACTTAGTATTGTAATATTTTATTTTTGAGATAATAAGAATCAAATGTGATGTTACATTTATTTGATAAAAACTTCCATTAGGCTAAAAAATTAGCGTCCGAAAAGTTGTAACGTTTTCTAGGATGGTTAACGTACTTGGATAGTACTCGTTAACGTGATCTCAAGGATATAAGATTCGTAAAAATCCGACTCCAAAGGAAAGAGTTATGGATTTTATAAAAATAGAAATCAATCG
This sequence comes from Lactuca virosa, assembly GCF_052849685.1. NCBI lineage: Eukaryota > Viridiplantae > Streptophyta > Magnoliopsida > Asterales > Asteraceae > Lactuca > Lactuca virosa. The sequence continues at coordinate 315,937,174 of NC_136428.1, forward strand.
CATAATTAAAATTAATTACATCAAAATGGTAGTTAGAGATTAGTTGAGTTTTGACTAAAAGTGAAAAAAGGAGTTTCATAGTACACCTCGAGATATAAACTTTTGGAAAAAGTTTGCCGAAAATGGGATCCGTATGAGAGAGATATGATATTTATAAAATCATTTATTTTTAACCCCGTCACGCACGAAAATGAAAATCAAAACTAGCCAAAACAACCTAAAGGAAAGCTCGCACGAAGTAGTTATGATTTTACAAAACCTTTTCGTGTGCGCCAGGTGCGCGTCTCCGTATGTCGCGCACCTGACACCAGATTCGAGTAGATTGCGAGAGACTTGGCCTAGTGGGGGAGTGACATGTGGCAACTTCCAGATGGAGCCACGATTGTCACATGCGGCGCACATATATTTTCTCGGCGCGCACCTCCAAAAGTAGACTATAGATAGAAGGCAGTTTCATTCCAGTTCTACACACCTTCAGACTTCTCTCTCACTCTCTATCTTGAAGTTGCTACCATTTGGAGCGCTCCCCAGAGTCCCGAGCCTGATTCAACCCTACATCAAAGGTTTCACACGAATAGGGTGAGTACACGACCCCTATTTCACTGTGTTAAATGTTTTACCCGGGGGGGGGGATACATGCTTTTTCAAATGATTTTATCAAAATATATTTATAGTTATAAATATCAAATCATTTTATAAAGCTTAAAGCCTTACTATAAGATAGTTGTAGATACTACGCCTAGTGTTAAGTTATGATATTATGCCTAAGAGATATGATGCCAGATAGTCTAGGAAGAGATAATACCTAGATGTTATAATGACCAAATCCCTAGGACAACGTAGTACCTAGAAGTTATGTTGGTCAAATATAAGGATATGCATTGTACTTAGTTGTTTCTCTGCCCGAATATTCTGTTTTCAAATAACCATAATTAGGGTATATATATGAATACTTATATATACAAAATAAATATGAGATCAAAAGTTATAATTATCAAATATAAGATAAAAGATTTATATTGTGATAGTTATAGGAAATCTCTAGGAAGGATTAAGATAAAAGATAAAAGATAAATACCTAAGTTCAATGCGTTGGTGAGCTGTTAATTCATCCAAATGCCTTGATTTAATTCGACATTCCCCAAATACCTATAATCGTTAATCTTGCGAGAGTTAGAAAGATATGTATATATCTATACGGGGATTGACAACCCCACCTACGATTTCTAGCTACAATCCCGGTAGGATAACTTTTTTATTATTCACTATTCGACTTCTGATGAAGCGTCGTGGCAGGGCAAAATTTATTAGTCAAACAGTGTCGATTATGGAGGCTCATGGTAATACATTAGATCACCTTAGAGTTTAAGCTACCATTAGGGATGCCTTAGAATGGTAGATAAAATACGTTAGGGTTGTTAGAAACCCTACAAAGATAGTAAATTAGGATTAATAAATATATCCTAATAAGATAATAAGATAGGATCGTTAGATATCCTCAAAGATAGTAAGCTAGGGTTGAAAAAATACTTTAGGAAAGGTTTTTCTAAAAGAAAAATGATTCTTAAAATAATACTACCCATTAAAAGCCGAAAACTATAAAAACCTATGCACTCACCAACATTATGTTGACGTTTTAAAAAAATACATGTATGCTCAGGGAGATGAGTGTGGAGGATAGTCGTGTTAAGGAAAAGGAGGATAGTCGTGTCAAGGAAGAGGAAGTCTAATAGGAAACTGCTGGAGTTTAGTACCGTTTGTTTATCGTCTTTAGTCCTGTTTAGGAAGCGTGCTTGTCTTTTTAAAACAATGTAACCCCAAAATAATTTATAATAAGTAAAAGAAAATGTTTCCGATAAACCTTTGTGTAATGTTCTATATATATATATATATATATATATATATATATATATATATATTTGTATATATATATATATATATATATATATATATATATATATATATATATATATATATATATATATATATATATATATATATATATATATATATATATATGTATGTCTGTATGCCTCAGTACAATCTCCCCTCGTTCTCACCGCACAACGTTTCAGTCGCCGGCCGGAGGTGTGACACTTCTAGGACACCACAACTTAATGGTGTAGCTGAGAGTCTTAATCGGGCCTTGTTAGACATGGTTCGTTCCATTATGTGTCGATATTCTCTTCCCATTTCTTTCTAGGGCTACGCCTTAGAGACAACCGCTTATATCCTCAATCCTGTCCATACCAAGAAGGTTGCCAAAACACCTCACGAGATGTGGACATGGAAAGTTCCCTTGTTAGCACATATTAAGGTTCAGGGTTGTGAATTTTTTGTTAGATGAGAGACTCATGACAAGTTCGAACCTAAAAGTGAGAGAGAGCTCATATGCAAAGAGGACAGTGGGAGTACGATTGACCTTGAAGATATTCATGAGTTAACCGATGAATGTACCTTAGAAGATACTAGTGCTCAACCAGAGGATGAGACTCATGTTGAACCCATTGACAATTCATTACCTCTTCATCGATCTAGTAGAGTTAGCATGCCACCAACATTCAATGGTTTCCATATAACATCGGATGGTGACACGTTTATCAGTGATGGTACACTAGCAAATTTAGATGAGGTAACTAACTACAAGGAAGTGATGGCAGGCCCTAAAGCTGCCAAGTGGAAAGAGGCAATGGATCGCGAGATCAAGTCCATGTATGATAACCAAGTTTGCAATTTGGTTAATGAAGAACCTGGTCGAAAGATAGTTGGCTGCAAATGGATCTTCAAGAAAAAGACTGACATGGATGGAAAGGTACACTCTTTCAAGGCACGACTAGTTGCGAAGGGCTTTACTCAAATCCTAGGGATTGACTATGATGAGACCTTCTCACCAGTGGCCAAGATAAAGTCTATTAGGATAATCCTTCCCATAGCTGCCTTTCATGATTATGAAATATAGAAGATGGATGTCAAAACCGCTTTTCTTAACGGGAAGTTGGCTGAAGATGTTTACATGAGTCAACGAGAAGGTTTTGTAGATGCAAAGTATCCTAATAAAGTGTGTATGCTTGAAAAATCCATTTATGGATTGAAACAAGCATCTCACAACTGGAATATTTGCTTCCATGAGAAAGTAAAAGAATTTGGTTTCTCTAGGACTGAAGATGATTCTTGTGTGTATGTCAAGGAGAGTGGGAGTATAGTAACCTTTCTAGTATTATATGTTTATGACATACTCCTTATAGGAAATGACATTCCAACTTTGCAAGAAGTAAATTCTTGGCTTGGAAAGTGTTTTGCTATGAAGGATCTAGGAGAGGCAGCCTATATTCTTGGGATAAGAATCTTAAGGGATAGAAAGAAAATACTAATTGGTCTCAGTAAAAGTACATACTTGGATAAGGTACTAAAACGTTTTTCTATGGAAAATTCGAAGAAAAAAGAGCTACATACTCAGAGAAATGCAATGTTGAGTAAGACTCAAAGCCCTAGTACAGATGAAGAGATAGTAGAAATGATTCGAGTCTCATATGCTTCAGTTGTAGGATCGATCATGTACGCTATGACATGTACTCACCCTGATGTGTCTTTTGCTTTTAGCATGGTTAGTCGCTTTCAGGGAAATCCTGGCAGAGCTCATTGGACAGCAGTGAAGAACATTCTCAAGTATCTGTGAAGGACAAAGGATTTGATTCTAGTCCTTGGTGACAGTGATACATTGACAGTAAGTGGGTATAGTGATGCCAACTTTCAAACCGATAGAGATAATTTTTGTTCTCAATCTGGCTAGGCGTTTCTATTAAATGGAGGAGCAGTTACTTGGAAAAGTTCCAAGAAGGACATAGTGGCTGATTCTACTTGTGAATCAGAGTACATAGCAGTGAGTGAATCATCAAAGGAAGCGGATTGGATGAAGAACTTCATTGGTGATCTCGGAGTAGTTCCGACCATTCAGGTGCCAGTGGAACTTTTCTGCGATAATGAAGGAGCAGTTGCTTTGACCAAAGAATGATGATGGTAAATCAAGACATATCGACATCAAGTACCATTATATCAAACATATATTTGAAGAAGGTCATCTCATAGTAAAGAGAGTGTGTTCAGAAGACAGTCCTGCAGACCCTTTCACAAAGGCTCTGAGTAGGGTTAAACATAGTCAACATGCTAAGAGCATTAGTTTGAGAGATGATATTAGTCTTAGTAGTTAGATGATTATTTTGAAGCTTGTAACAAAGTAAATATAATTGATTTTAGTGATTGAATGATAGAAAATTTTTATAAGTTTGTTTACTGCCTTTGTCAATTATTTGTTCTTGTGTTTCGTTTTGCATGTTTTACTTCCTGAATAATTTAATTATTCGAAGCTCCATATTCGCTCATACTTTAGGAAGTAAGTAGTGAATGAAGACTGTCATGAATTGGATTCTAGATTGGCTAAGGAGTTTAGACATAGAAATTGTGTTACTACAACATTCATGAGTACTAATGGAGATTTGGGTATTTGATAAAACCACGCTCAAAGAATTACTTCATGGATTATATCATGAGTAATTATGAGTCAATAATATCTTATATTCTTAAGATGGATATATATGAGTTGTAATTTACAAGTCAGTTGTACATTGGTTTTACGAAAACGCATCAATAACTTCATGTTGTAAAACGTAGCGTCATGTATGATTTGGTGAGTAAAGGATACAAGAATATGATTCAAAGCTTGTTCGTTCCTTTAACTCTAATGGGAAAAGCGATATATTTGGGCCCCTCGGTGATTTGGTGTTGACTTATAGTGTTGGGCCCAACCAGGATTAAATTGATGTGTTCAATTATTAGTCTTATGACGTCATCACAAATCAGGAAATTGGGAAACAAAATTTTAGACAGTGAGATTGATTCTAATCCATGTCTTGTGTGCATACGAGATCTTGTAAAACGAAGGAATATTTGATTACTTATATTTGGACTAATGTTTGATCAGATAAGAGACTAGAGTTGCTTTTGGAAGCACCATTTGCTGATAATTTAGAAGTTCTACTGGAAATTGTAGTTATAAATATATCCAAGTGGGAGACTGTTGGATTAGGTGTCTAAGCCAATAAATAAATTGGTATATACTTGAATTATTAACAGAGTCCTTTTGGGTTACCCTCAAATTTAGTAATTGAATAGGATGACTTTTAGAGAGAGAGAGATACTGATTTATTGATTTATTATATGATTAATAAATAGCAATAAATGATTTTTTAACATATTATGAGAGTAATATATTAATTATAAATAATATTATTTAATTAAGAATTAATCAGAAATTAATTAGAATTATATTTGAGATTAATTGGATTAATTAATACTGTAAGGACTTAAGCTTTAATTGTTCAATAGTTGAATAAAAGGGTTCCAGAACCTTCCCCATAAGGGTGGACAGTTTTAGGGTGATTCTAGGGTTCTACAATATCCCTTAAACATAATTAGGAAACCAGATAATTGCTTGATTTGATATATTATTATTTTAATCAAGTAAGGGTTATCTAGGGTTTCTTTATCAGCTATAAATAGGTCCTTCCACCCTAAAATTTTCGGCCATCATTATGCTAAGAGCCAGCCGAAATTTCCCCCTCTCTTATCCTCTCTCTTCAAGTTTCCTAGTTGCTAGGGTCTAGGTGTGAACCATCAGAGGCATGAGATTTCAGGTGTTAGCTTCCAAGAGTTTTTCAAGAAGGATTTGATTAGTTATTTACTACAATAACTACAAGGTATGTAGCCTCTTCTATGAATTTCAAAATTCGCTAGGGTTATAGGGTTCTTGTTGTTCAATAGGATGTTACTTCAATACTGACTAGATCAAATAGGTTGCATGTACACTTAAGTGTATAAGGATTTATCCATGTTATTGCATGTAAAACCGATCAACTCTCTGGATTGAAAAGATGAAATCGATATTCCTTATCAGTTCATGTGCAGAAACTGAAAGAGCTTGTATGCCAATGTAACATCCCAAAAATCAAGGATAAAAATTTCATTTTTATTATAATCAATACATAGTTGGAACATTATTCGAACATTTAAAAATATTTCTAAGTTACAGAATTATCAGAGTTGAATCCCAAAATCACGTATTGCGGAAAACACGGATGTATGCGTTGTGATCGCCCCGAGCTCTTTCATTTGAAAACTGGAGTACCTGAAACATAAACTGAAAACTGTATGCACAAAGCTTAGTGAGTTCCCCAAATACCACATATAATGCAAACATACTGTTAGACATATCTGGGTGCCCGACGTACGCCTTTGGTCTATTTCAACCGGATACTGTCGAACATATATATGTGCTCGACCTTGTCAAGCATATCTAGGTGCCCGACCTACCCTCCGTTTTATTCCAACCGATTACGGGGTCTATCTCACCCCTACCACTATCATATAAAATCATGCATATCTCACATAACACATCAAACAATACATACCACCTAAAAAATTATCACAAAGACAATCATCAAGCTATATCAATACTAGTGGGCCGGCCTTGGTGCCTTCGACCCACAGATTCTACGCAGGGAGACTCACCTCGAATGTAGAAGCTCACTAAAAGAAATCCCTAGCTGCTGCTCTGACGCCTTCCCGAGCTATCAATACTAAAATAACACCCAATTAGCAATTGGGTTCCCAAACCGAGATCCATAATCCATATTTGGGGTAAAATGACAATTTTACCCTTGACCAAAATTGAAGCCCAAGCCCAACACCAAAAGGTCCAAAACTACAAAATTCGTAAAAGCCAGTAATTGCCCAATTTTCCAAATTGCGCCCAACCCCATATGGGCCTTATCCTATAGCCCAACAATTTCTGGTCCAATAATAAATCTCCGTTGGCCCAAAGACCCAAGCCTATTGGGCCCACTAAAGTCGAAAACCATTGGGCCCACCGAGGCCCAATACAAAAACTTGGCCCAACTAGACATGCCCAATCAAGAGTTCAAGACTATAAAATTCCACTGACCAATAAGCCCAACTCACAAAGCCCACACCCAAGCCCGAAGCCCAAACAAGAAAAACCCAAAAGTCGACAGTTGAACGTATGCAGGGCGTACCCCTAGGTACGCTCAACGTACTCGAAGATACAGATCGGGGCCTCAAGTCAGTATGCGGGGCGTACATAAACTTACGCGGGGTGTACCCACCATTTCTCCAAAACTCATCTTAGGACTTAATCCGTTAAGTTCTTCCATCAAAACCTCAAGATACCTTCCAACTAAGCTCTTAATGCATAAAGTCGGCAACTTTGTGCATTTACATGATTCAATGGGACCCAATAACCATTTTAATCCATTAAAACCCAACAAGAACATGCATGGACCATATCTAAGCATCAAGCAAGCATTTTTTTGAACTTATGACCTTAGAACTGCTAAGAGTGGGAACTCAAAGCTCCTGGAGTGGTGTCCAACCACTAGATCTCACGCTTGAGGTCAAAATGGAACCAAAACCCACATAATCTTAGATGTCAACTTCTAATGAGCAACTTAAGAACTTTTTGCCTTTTATGAGCTGAGAATGTAGCAAATAGTCCAGATCCACAAGCCTTCTCCTTGATTCACCACCTTTCACAACACTCCCACTACTTGAAATACATTAAATCCACTAAAAGTGCACATACAAGGCTCACAACACTCTTGGATGAAGCTACCACTCGAAATTAGGGTTTAAGGCAATGGAGGATGAAAGGGAGGCTCACACTTGGAACTTAATGTGCTTAAATAGTGAGCCAACCCTAAAAATTAGGGTTTTGGAACTCAGCACACTACGCTGGGCGTACAACTCTAAGTCCTGCGTCCATCATTCATACATACGTTGGGCATACCCCCATGTAACGACGTAATTTTTCAAAACAATTTTTCATTTTAAAACATACTTTCATTCATACGATAATCATAAAAACATAATGTATCCATTGTAACATAACAAAACATGTCCCAAGATCTCAATATCATAAACTCCATAAGTGTGTACGGATCATGCCGACGCCTTCCCGCGATCCTCGCTAGTACCTGAAACACATCACACTACAACTGTAAGCATAAATGCTTAGTGAGTTCCCCAAAATGCCACATACAACACATACGCCACTCGAGGCTATAGTCCGACCCTTCGGTGGATGTGTCTCAGCAGAACCCTCCAGTCCCGTAGCTCGTTCGACCCTCTGGTCCGATCATAGCTCGTTGGACCCTTTGGTCCGGTCTGTATCGTTGGACCCTTCGGTCCGGTCTATATCGTTGGACCCTCCGGTCCGGTCTATACAATCACATAGCATACATATATCACAATGCACATAATCTCATAGATATACATAGCACACAAGACCCTCCGGTCTACACATAAATACCACTCTAGGTAATGTATAGTGAGAAGACTCACCTCGTATGATGTCTAGTAACTCACGTGCTCGATATCCCTGAATCTCGAAACAACGACCTAGCCCCGCCTAATCACATAAAGTAATTATTTGAAATCGTTAACGGCTCTCAAGGCTAGACTACATCCCTTTCTACAATCCCATAGAAGGGTAAAAGACCATTCTACCCCTCCTTGACCCAAAAGTCCAAATGTTGACCAAAACCCTATAAGTCAACGAAAGTCAACAGGGCAGTACGCGGCGCGTACCAGCTCTTGTACGCGGGGCGTACTCCGTTGATCCAGAATCGAGGTCTCGGACCCTTACGCTGCGCGTACTGAGATTTACGCCCAGCGTAAGTCTCAGTTTCATGCATTCAGTGATTTTGGTCTTAAACGGTTAAGACACAAAGTCAAACTCCAGATCTGAATTCTCTAAGACCACTTAACCCATAAAGTCGAGACCTTTAAGCCTTTGCATGGCTGTAAAGGTCCTTAATCACTCTATCACCTTCCCTCATTCCTCATAAAGTCTAGATCTCATGCATGGCTCAATATTCACGTCCAAGATTAGATTTTTATGAACCTACAACTCATTTTACTCTGAAATATGGCAGATCTAGGCTTATGGAGACCACTTGCTCATAAAGTCTCCACCTTGGGACCAAAAACCCTAAAAGTTGGTCCAAGAAGCACAAATCACAAATGACAAGGAAAGCTTTGAGCTTTTTACCTCAGAAAGAAGCTCCAACCTCTGTAGAACTCAGATCTACTCTTGTCCACCAACTTCTAGCTCCTAAAATGGCCTCCTCTTCTCTTTCACCACCTTGAAATGGCACTTTGAAGCTTAGAACACTCACACACAAGCTAGAAACGAAGGAGGACTCTCTTTTAGGGTTTCACTTTCTGGAATGGAGGCTGAGGTCAAGGCCATAGCATTGCTTTTATAGAGCACAAGTCATATTAGGGTTTTGCATCTGGGCCGGGTGAGCCCGGTGTAACCCTGGGTACGCCCAGCGTACCTAGGCGACTTCGTGTCCAAAATAAGCGCATGAGTACGCGCAGCGTACTCTTGAGTACGCCCAGCGTACTCTTGAGTACGCCCAACGTACTCAGTTGTTACAAATTCCACTCAAGGGCCAAACTTGACAACCTGACAAAAGAGAAGGGTTAAATAGTTGTACCTGAATTTCGGGATGTTACAATTCTCCCCCACTAGAACCAGACTTCGCCCTCGAAGTCTCATGTTGCAAACAACTCCGGATGCTGCTCCCGCATCTCTGACTCTGTCTCCCAAGTCAGCTCAGACCCCCTCCGATGTTGCCACTGATCCTGAACCAGGGGCACCTCCTTATTCCTTAATACCTTGATCTTCCGATCCACAATCGCGATTAGCCTCTCAGCATAATTCAGGCTCGCATCCACCTGAATATCCTCCAGTGGTACCACCGCCGACTCGTCGGCTATACACTTCCTCAACTGAGACACGTGGAAGGTATCATGAATCTGGCTCAGCTCCTCAGGTAGCTCCAACCGATATGCTACCCTGCCCACCCTCGCGGTCACCCTGAACGGACCGATGTACCGGGGCCCCAGCTTGCCCCTCTTCCTGAATCGGATCACTCCTTTCCAAGGAGATACTTTCAGGAGTACGAAGTCTCCTACCTGGAACTCAAGCTCGGATCGTCGCCTATCCGCATAACTCTTCTGGCGACTCTGGGCCGTCAACAACCTCTGCCTAACCTGCTGTATTTGCTTAGTCTTCTGAAGCACTATCTCAGTGCTACCCATCACGCACTGCCCTACCTCTCCCCAACAAATGGGAGTCCGACACCTCCTCCCATACAACAACTCGAAGGGAGGCATACCAATACTAGAATGGTGGCTGTTGTTGTAGGAAAACTCAGCCAACGGCAAGTACGTGTCCCAACTTCCTCCGAAGTCCAACACACATGCTCGAAGCATGTCCTCGAGCGTCTGAATCGTCCGCTCACTCTGTCCGTCTGTCTGGGGGTGGTAAGCGGTACTGAAATGCAACCTCGTGCCCAACTCCTCGTGAAACTTCTTCCAGAACCTGGAAGGCAAACGTACATCTCGATCTGACACAATCGAGATCGGCACCCCATCTCACGATACCACCTCCCTCACATACAACTCTGCCAACCTTTCAGCAGAAGAGCTCTCATTGATAGCAAGAAAATGCGCGCTCTTCGTCAGCCGGTCGACGATCACCCAAATTGCATCGACACCCCTCGCGGTCCTCGGAAATTTGGTGATGAAATCCATGGAAATATGTTCCCACTTCCACTGGGGAACCTCAAGCGGTTGCAGCTTGCCATGCGGATGCTGGTGCTCGGCCTTAACCAGGCGACAGGTCAAGCACCTCTCGACAAACCACGCGACATCCCTCTTCATACAGGGCCACCAATAATCTTTCCTCAGGTCCAAATACATCTTTGTGGCCCCGAGATGGATCGAGAACCTCGATCTATGCGCCTCCTCCATCAGAATGGTACGTGCCCCGCCTGCATGCGGCACCCAAATCCGACCCTGAAAGGTCATCAGCCCTCGACTACCGGTAACGAACTCGGACACCTGCCCGATCACCCGCTCCCTCTTGCGGTTTTCCGGTATCACGGCCTCTGCCTGGGCCTCTCGAATGGTGTCCAACACCGGAGTCATCACTGTCAATCTCAAACAAACATCTCGTATCGGGGCACTCTCCGCCCTGCGACTCAGGGCATCAGCTACTACATTAGCTTTGCCCGGGTGGTACAGGATCTCACAATCGTAATCCTTCACCACATCCAACCATCTCCTCTGACGCATATTCAGGTTGGGCTGATCCATCAGATACTTCAAACTCTTGTGGTCCGTGTATATGGTACACCGAACCCCATACAAATAGTGACGCCAGATCTTGAGGGCGAACACCACTGCCCCCAACTCCAGATCGTGGGTGGGATATCTCGTCTCATGAGGCTTCAGCTGCCTCGATGCATATGCTATCACATGCCCTCTCTGTATAAGCACCGCACCCAACCCCCATATCGATGCGTCACAATACACCACAAAATCCTCCATCCCTTCCGGGAGGGCTAACACAGGGGCTTCGTATAACTTCTGGCGAAGTGTCTCAAACGAGGTCTGCTGCTCCGGACCCCATGAAAAAGCAACACCCTTCCGGGTCAACCTGGTGAGAGGCACGACAATCTTGGAGAAATCTCGGATAAATCTCGGATAGTAGCCGGCCAATCCCAGAAAACTCCTGATCTCGGTGGGAGATTTCGGCACCTCCCAACTCATAATCGCCTCAATCTTGGCCGGATCGACCAAGATCCCATTCTGGTTAACGAGATGTCCCAAGAACTGAACCTCCCGTAACCAAAACTCGCACTTGGAGAATTTGGCATAAAGCCTCTCCATCCTCAATACCCCGAGAATCTCTCTCAGATGTTCCTCGTGCTGCTCTCTAGATCTCGAATACACCAGTATATCGTTGATGAACACGATCACCGAACGATCCAACATCGGTCTACACACCATGTTCATGAGATCCATGAACGCTGCTGGTGCATTGGTGAGCCCGAAAGGCATCACCACGAACTCGTAATGCCCATAACGAGTCCTGAATGCCGTCTTCTGGATATCCTCATCGCGCACTCTCATCTGATGATATCCAGACCTCAGATCAATCTTAGAGAACCAAGATGCTCCCTGCAACTGATCGAACAAATCGTCGATCCTCGGTAATGGGTAACGGTTCTTGACCGTCAACTTGTTCAACTCCCGGTAATCAATACACATCCGGTGTGAACCATCCTTTTTCTTGACAAAAAGGATCAGCGCTCCCCATGGCGAGCTACTCGGTCGAATAAACCCATTCCCCAGCAGCTCCTGAAGCTACGAGGATAACTCCTGCATCTCTGGCGGCGCAAGGCGATAAGGCGCCTTGGCGATAGGCGCTGCCCCCGGAACCAAATCAATGCGGAACTCTACCTGCCTCTCGGGAGGCACACCCGGCAACTCCTCGGGAAAGACATCCGGGAACTCACGCACTATCGGAACGTCATCCACCGAACTTGGCCTCCCAGCGGCCTCTCGTGTGTCCATGACATAGGCTACAAACCCGCTGCAGCCCTGCTGTAAACTCTGTCTCGCTCTGGAAGCCGAACAGAACGCTGACCCATATTGGGTACCCTCGCTGTACACCGTAAGTACTCCCCCACTGGGGTCACGTATCGTCACCAACTGTCGCTCGCAGTCTATAACAGCCCCATATCGGCTCAACCAATCCATACCCACTATGACACACACGTCCCCCATCGCTATCGGGACCAGATCTATTGGGAAATCAACACCGAAGATCTCGAGTACACATCCTCGTATCACCTCCGTAGCATACATCGCTCGCTCGTCAGCTATGGAAACTCGCAGAGGTCGACTCAACGCCTCTCGTCTGCTACTGATGTGCCGACTAAACGCTATCGACACAAATGATCGACTCGCACCCGAGTCAAATAACACTAAGGCAGGTACATAACTCACAAGAAAAGTACCTACGCATAACATAATATAAGCACAATATCTCAACCTCAGCATAAATAAATGAAAGAATACATATCAGCCACGACATCGGGCGCTGCGTGGACCTCCTCCGCTGTCAACTGGAAGGCTCTCCCGCGAGCCTTCGGTGCCTCGGCCTTCACTGGCTGGGTCTCAGTAGCTCGAGTAGCAGGCGCAGATCCCTGCACTGATCCCTGCAGTAGCTGTGGGCACTCGACCTTCCGATGGCCGGTCTGGTTGCAATGAAAGCAAACCGTGAACCCCTTGGGACAATACCTCGCATAATGCCCCTCCTTCCCGCACTTGTAACACACCCCAGCTCTGCACACTCCCTCGTGGCTCTTGCCGCACTTCCCGGCTGAGACTGTGCCGGCTGCCGATCCACCCTCTGAGACTCGGCCTCCTCCCTGGCCTGAGTCTCCAGCTCAATCTCCCTCTTCTGGGCATTTTCCTGGAGCTCAGCAAATGTCCGGTAAGTCGAGTTCGACACGAACTCCCGAATATCCCTCCTCAACATGCCCAAATACCGTCTCATGCGTGCCTGATCGGTAGACACCTGCTCAGGGCAGAACATCGCCTTCTCATGAAACTTCCTGGTAACCACAGGAATAGAATCAGTACCCTGCTTGAGGGTCAAGAACTCCTGAACCAACCGTTCCCTCTCCACCGGGGGAACATACTCGTCTCTGAACATGGTGGTGAACCTCTCCCAGGTCACCGCTGAAATCTCTGCAAGAGTGAAGCTCGCCGTCACGAACTTCCACCAATCCTTCGCTCCCAAGCGAAGCTGGTTCAATGCGAACCGTACCCTCAGATGCTCTGGACATGAACACGTATAGAAGCATCCCTCGATATCAGCAATCCATCTCATCGCAGCGATCGGATCCTGCGTCCCATCAAACTCTGGTGGCTTCGTGTTGCTGAACTCCCGGAGCAACAACGAGTCACCTCCCTGAGGTCTGGCAGCAGCTACAGCTGCAGTAGCTGCAGCAGCAGCAGCCTCAGTCACCGCAGCGTACCGCTCATCGAAAGTCTCAATCAGTGTGGTCTTGATATACCCAAACATCTCTGGAATCTCGGCCCTGATCGTCGCCGCCACCTCATCGTGGATCATCTGACGAAGCTCCTCGTCACTCACGCCGCTCGCCTCAGGTCTGTGGCGTGTCCCAACCATGATGTCTCTAAAATAAAACATAACAATATCAGAGACTCGCTCGAGTATGCTCGCACTCGATAACTCAACCCTACTGGTTCCTTAGTACCCAATGGATTCTTACTTAGAGTGCGCACTGCTCCGGTGTTTTCAGTAGTACGGGCCCTATACTATCGTCCACACCGCATCAGTATTCACCCTAAGTCCTCCTCCTTGGATCCCAGATCACAAGTACTCGATATCTCACTGGCATAGGCTACCCTTCAGTAGACCTCTCATCAGCTCCTCACTGCTACCTACTCGCTCTCAAGCATCACATAGCAGCAAAATCCTTCCTAGGCTAAGGCATCACAAAATCAGGCCACTCTAGTCATAATATGGATACCTAGCCAACTCTAGCATGCATATCATATCATAACATATCTCATAACACATAATGTAACGGTATTTTGGGAAATCACCATTCGGGCGCTGGCTGATCGTACACACTGCTTCCTTCTGCCTTTCTCAAAATCTTTTACTCTCTTAGAAAAATTCTTTATTTTATGAAAAACTTTCTCAATTCCTCAGTTTGAGTTCAAATTCATCCGAAGATGCACCCGAATCCCTCAAACCAAGGCTCTGATACCAACTTGTAACGACGTAATTTTTCAAAACAATTTTTCATTTTAAAACATACTTTCATTCATACGATAATCATAAAAACATAATGTGTCCACTGTAACATAACAAAACATGTCCCAAGATCTCAATATCATAAACTCCATAAGTGTGTACGGATCATGCCGGCGCCTTCCCGCGATCCTCGCTAGTACCTGAAACACATCACACTACAACTGTAAGCATAAATGCTTAGTGAGTTCCCCAAAATACCACATACAACACATACGCCACTCGAGGCTATAGTCCGACCCTTCGGTCGATGTGTCTCAGCGGAACCCTCCAGTCCCGTAGCTCGTTGGACCCTCTGGTCCGGTCATAGCTCGTTGGACCCTTCGGTCCGGTCTGTATCGTTGGACCCTTCGGTCCGGTCTATATTGTTGGACCCTCCGGTCCGGTCTATACAATCACATAGCATACATATATCACAATGCACATAATCTCATACATACACATAGCACACAAGACCCTCCGGTCTACATATAAATACCACTCTAGGTAATGTATAGTGAGAAGACACACCTCGTATGATGTCTAGTAACTTACGTGCTCGATATCGCTAAATCTCGAAACAACGACCTAGCCCCGCCTAATCACATAAAGTAATTATTTCAAATCATTAACGACTCTCAAGGCTAGACTACATCCCTTTCTTCAATCCCATAGAAGGGTAAAAGACCATTTTACCCCTCCTTGACCCAAAAGTCCAAATGTTGATCAAAACCCTAAAAGTCAACGAAAGTCAACAGAGCAGTACGCGGCGCGTACCAGATCTTGTACGCGGGGCGTACTCCGGTGATCCAGAATCGAGGTCTCGGACCCTTACGCTGTGCGTAGTGAGATTTACGCCCAGCGTAAGTCTCAGTTTCATGCATTCAGTGATTTTGGTCTTAAACGGTTAAGACACAAACTCAAACTCTAGATCTGACTTCTCTAAGACCACTTAACCCATAAAGTCGAGACCTTTAAGCCTTTGCATGGCTGTAAAGGTCCTTAATCACTCTAACACCTTCCCTCATTCCTCATAAAGTCTAGATCTCATGCATGGCTTAATATTCACGTCCAAGATTAGATTTTTATGAACCTATAACTCATTTTACTCTGAAATATGGCAGATCTAGGCTTATGGAGACCACTTGCTCATCAAGTCTCCACCTTGGGACCAAAAACCCTAAAAGTTGGTCCAAGAAGCACAAATCACAAATGACAAGGAAAGCTTTGAGCTTTTTACCTCAAAAAGAAGCTCCAACCTCTGTAGAACTCAGATCTACTCTTGTCCACCCACTTCTAGCTCCTAAAATGGCCTCCTCTTCTCTTTCACCACCTTGAAATGACACTTTGAAGCTTAGAACACTCACACACAAGCTAGAAACGAAGGAGGACTCTCTTTTAGGGTTTCACTTTCTAGAATGGAGGCTGAGGTCAAGGCCATAGCATTCTTTTATAGTGCACAAGTCATATTAGGGTTTTGCATCTGGGCCGGGTACGCCCGACGCAACCCTGGGTACGGCCAGCGTACCTAGGCGACTCCGCGTCCAAAATAAGCGCATGAGTACGCGCAACGTACTCTTGAGTACGCCCAGCGTACTCAGTTGTTACAAATTCCACTCAAGGGCCAAACTTGACAACCTGACAAAAGAGAAGGGTTAAATAGTTGTACCTGAATTTCGGGATGTTACACCCCAGCTTACGTTGGGCGTACCCAGCCATACACGCACATGCATCCTTTGCACGTATGGGCCTGATTGCCAAGTATTTCCATTAGGGACCAAAACTGCCAAAATATTCAAAATACCATAACTCCCTCATTCTAGGTCCGTTTCCAACGAACCTTTAATCCACGAAAAGGTGGCGAGAAGCCCTACGCTCCTAATAACACACCTAATCCTTAAAACTCCCCGTACGAAACCCAAAATCCATAAAAACCGAGATATCAAATTACGATTATACCCTGGGATTCCGAAGATACAATCGAATACTTGGATCACTCAAACCATGACACCCACATCCGAAATGGGCCAAATACTTCCTTTCCCAAAGCCCTAAGCCTTATGATAACTGATGACTGGGCCACAACCCTAAGCAACGAAGCAAATTCGAAACCGAGTGTTATAGCCAAAGAGTCATTATAGAATGATATTGCTATTAACATATGATCCTATATGGTCACACCTTATAGTAGGGTTGACCATGGTGCACTTCGATGCGGTTTTTGGCCAAAACCAAACCGCAAACTTCAAATGTGGTTAATCCGACCACAAAAATTGAATGGTGCAGTTATTTTAGCGGTGCGGTTTTTCGGTTTTTTAGATTCTTTTAGGGTTTTTCAATTTTTCGTAAATTTCAAAACTCACTCAACATAGTCAAAAATCGAACCGACTAAATCCAAAGTCAGGCCATCTTAGACACAAAACTGGACTTTAAAAACGAAAACTTAGGGGTTGTTTGGTAGCATCTAAAGTATTCATATTTGGATGATGCAAAGGCTCTGTATGAATCTGTATCTGAATGATAAATTGATGTTTAGTCAGGCATCTGAATGTTTATCTCTTAATGATGAAAATGACAATTTTAACCCTCTGAACTATTTGTTATTGTTTGATTAGATATTTGAACGACTGTGCGGAAAGATACTGAATTTGTAAACAATTATAAATAAAATACAAAATATCATACAAAATCCAAATCAAACATTAAACAAAATCCAAATTGATCAACTAAAAATGTATTATCTTTGTAATCCTTCAGTTACATTATTCCACGAGTTCACTTTCAAACTACTCCTTTCACGTTTGTAAGTTGTAATTTCATGAATACAAGCTTCAAGAAATGTCTTTTCCACACCTTGTATCTCTTTCCAGTAATAGCAAGCAACTAGTTTATCCTAACTTCATTTCTAAGTGCAAGCTCATAATCCTTAATCATTCATATTTGCGACATTCAACTATTCTAATGATTAGGTTTATCTCTCGATCTTTAGCTTCCTTTCTTTCCTACAGATCCTACAATTCCATATAAATGTGATCACCATCATGCATCAAGGAACCACGAATTAGATGTATTTAGAGAATTATTATTCAAGTACTTGATCTATATGACATCCTCTAAATTTTAGAACCAATTTAAACTTTTTCTTTACGCTTTTACTTACAATTGCAGAAAATCCCAGTGCAAAAGATCATTTTGAATATAATTTTTTGTTTCCAAAATGTTAAAATCCTAAGGATGTCATAATTAATACAGATACATATGTTTAACGTAAAGATCTAATGGTCCTGACTAACATTGCAGGCTCTCTTTAATCACTCAACATCAAAATCAAATTCCAGTAGCTTAAGTCTTGATACCTGTGATGCATATAAACTGAGTGGGGCAGGTTGGGAAACCTGGTGAGATACATAGGGGTTTCAATCCCACAATATTTTTATAATAATATTCCTTAATTATCATACCTGCAAAACAACCAATTACCATACAATAACCATATAGGCTTACATTTCTATGTATCCATTCCTACCGATCCTCACAGATCATAGTCCATGATTATCATGGAGAACTTATCTCACCTGATAAACCGTTAAAAAGATTAACTACTCAGCAAGGGGCTTCCTTAGCCGGTGTAGACATAAAGGCATATGGGCCATCAGAGTGTTTGACGAATATGGTATCCCATTTCATCTACGTCTCTAAGTAATGAGCTCACACTAGCAACGTAATTCACAAGACTGTCTAGAATGATCAAGTGTTGTCACCTAATCTGGGAGGTGACCATACATATCGTTAGAGTTACCAAATCTGGACCCAACATATCGGGTTATCCAAGGGTAATACTATATTGTACTCCCATTCGGAGCTACCATACATCGACCCCTGAAAGTGTCACGAAACAAAACTTTACTCTCTGTTCCAAGCTTACACACATTCTCCTAATGAGACTACCCAATATCAAGTTGGATTTGGTGTCTAAGCCCATCACTATAACTGGGATGTACTTGACCCGATTGTAGCATGGTCCTTTTGGGTTGCCTTCACCAGTGCAATTTGATAGAATAGACTTTTGAGAATAAGGTTATTTATGATTTATTAATATATTACAAGTATAATATAGTAATATGAAATCATATTATTTAATTAGTATTGATCAAGAATTAATTTGGAATTAATTTTGTGATCAAAAGAGACTAATTAAATATATTGGGATTGATTGTGTAAATCAATGATTCTTATAGTGTGGGCCAATGATCCATGATTATTTAGGATGGGCTAAACCAATGAGATAATCCATGGATAGTCCACGGAGGTTTAACCCATGGAGCATAAGAATTTGAAAAGTCATGGAGCATTAGGGTTTACAAAGTGTAACCCTAGCATTTGCCACACTATAAATACAACCCCATATGGCCAAAATCGGTTACACCACATTAGACACAACATTCTTGGAGAGTGATATTGATTTTATGCAAGTAACTTATTCTCTCAAGCCTCCTCTTGCATATTAGTGTTGGAGAACCATTAGAGGCATCACACTTGGGGTGCTCAAGCTTTTAAAGGTCAAGAACTACAAGTCCTTCTTAGAGGTAAGTCATCTAACTAGTTGTATTGTTCATTTGACATTTTGTATGCTAGTTAGGAGAATGCTTTGGAAAATTGAAAATGCATGTATAATTAGAGAAAACATAGATCCAAAGAATTTAGGGTTGCATGTACACCATAGGAGTGTTATAGTGCTCAAACCCAACAGTGGTATCAGAGCCTAGGATTGTTTTCTGTTATACTTGATGCTTGTTAGTTTTCCAAGTTGAAAAAATCTAATTTGTTTGCATCCGACTGATGGACTCGCCGAGTCCACTGGCTGACTCGCCGAGTCCACTCAGAAACAGAGCAACACGACGAGTCAGTTCATGCACTCGACGAGTTGCAGGCTCTGGTTGCAGAAATTCGAGGTTTTTGGCCAGAATTGGATTAGATCATTACTACAAACTATTTTGAATCATAAAATATATTTTTTCTGATGTGGTAGTGATCATTCTCATCTAATTGCTAGATAATTTGTAACGACGTAAATTTTCAACCCAAATTTTTCATTTTAAAACACAATAAATCACATGTCACATTTTCTCAAAAATCACAAGTATCAATTTATCAAAACATTTTAAAATTGTTTGTCACAACTCCAGGATCCTCCAAAGACATATCTCCAACTCAGATGTGTGTACAATCAAGCCGGTGCATTCCCGCGATTCTGGATAAGAACCTGAAACACATAACATATAACACGGTAAGCACGAAGCTTAGTGAGTTCCGCAAAATACCACACAGAGCTCGTTAGCCACTCGAGGCTATAACTCAATAACACCCTCCGGTTAATGTGTCTCAGTGGGACCCTCCGGTCCCACAACTCGGTTGGACCCTCCGGTCCCTCAATTCAGTAATCTCAATATAATTCACAACATATATCACAAAGACATAAAGCATGATATCACAGTACTCAAATAAACACATAAGACCCTCCGGTCACACACAACTTATATTACCACTCTAGGTACGTATAGTGAGAAGACTCACCTGACAAGCAGTAAGTAAATAACCTCGCACCCGAATCTCGAACTAGCCTCCGCCTAACACAAGAGATGAATATCACTAATTAATACTCTTTTCACAATTCAAACAACCGAAGACTATTCTTTCTCTTTCTAACTCTTTGAAGTGGATAAAAGACCATTTTACCCCTCCATGGTCCTTATTACTCATGTTGACCAGAACCCCAGAGTCAACAAAAGTCAACACTCGAGTCAGCAGTCCATGTTTGACTGGACTCATCGAGTGCACTCTTGCGACTCGTCGAGTCCCCTCGTATCCTCAGAAGTCTAAAAAATTTTAGCTCAAATCATCGAGTTGACCCCCAACTCGCCGAGTTATCACTCAATCAACCCATCGGGACAAACCCTCACTGACTCGTCGAGTCAGGCCATGGACTCGGCGAGTCCCTTCGATCAGATTCCTCATTCAAACGATTTAAGGCAGATCCATCATCCCAAACACTAGATCTACCATCCTAAGGGTCGATTGTCACATAAAGCTGCAAGCTTTACGTTTAAATGGCATATAAGGCTCATAATGCCAATATAACTCTAACAAGGATGATTAACCACAATAACTCTTCTATGGTTAAATAAAGCTATAATCTTTGGACTCTCTGGACCTCACAAGGTCTAGATCTAAAGTCTAGGCCTCAAGAGAGACCTTATGCATACAAAGTCCCAACAATGGTGGAAGAAACCCTAATCTTCCATATTTAAAAGATCTAAGCAAAATAACAAGAAAGGTGCAAGATTTTACCTCTTAATCAAGCCCTTACACGAAGTTACACCTGATCCACTGATTCTCTAGCTCCCTTGATGGGTGATCTCCTCTTCTCCTCAAGAGATGCACTAGTCTACTCCAAGTTTTAACTCTAAGACTCTCATGGCTCTCTATACACGTTTAGGGTTTGCTCTCAAGGAAGGGTAGCCGCAAATGAGGCTATGAGTTCCTTTAAATAGGTCCCAAACCCGGGAAATTAGGGTTTCTCTGCCCAGCACCTACTCGACGAGTCAGCTCTCTGACTCGTCGAGTCAAATCATTAATCCCACGTGGACACTCGACTCTACTTGACGAGTTGGACTCACAACTCGTCGAGTCACTCCATAAATCTCAAGATTAATCACATAATAATATAACTGAAAGTTCGGATGTTACATAATTGTCAGAGTTTTGAGAAAATTGTTGTTTTATGTGATAAACAAGTTGCTTGTAAATTGTTGAGTTGAAATTATCTTGTTTATGAGTTTAGTTAGATCAATCATGAATTATGTGATATTTTAGTTGTTTGAAAATTGATCTAAATGAAGTTTAATGACCACCATGACTTGTCCTCAAGTTATGGAAAATGAAAAGTCTCATACATTACAATGACATTAAACTCATAAGTTATGGAAAATGAAAGGACAATTGTCAAATATTAAGATAATAGGTTAATTATTTGTATTATTTGATATGAATTGCCTTGCTATATGAGTTAGATTAGATCAATAGAATATTATATGATAATTTCCTTGTTAGATTTGATCTAAATTTTCTTTAATGAGTTCCAGAACTTGTCCTCAAATTATGGAACATGAAAAGTCTTGTCATAAATGTTTTAATGAACTCCATAACTTGTCCTCAAGTTATGGAGCATGGAAAGTCTTGTCATAAAATTTTTAATGAACTCCATAACTTGTCCTCAAGTTATGGAAAGTGAAGATTTTTTTTCATAAAACCAACATTAACTCATAAGTTATAGAAATGAAGACTTTTGACAAGTTTCAAAACCTGCCCTCAAGTTTTAGAATTTGTAAAGTCTCACTAATGAAACTTTTATTCCAAACCCTAGAGTTTAAAAAGTTAAAATTCAACCCTTATACTTTATACTATTATAAGTTTAATAATATTTATATATATGTATAAGACAAGTCAGTCTTACCGTTAGTAGGCCCCATTCACGAAGCCGGTCTATAAGGGGGATATAAGGTTACTGCCTATAAAATGGCAGTTTAATGGGTGTCGACTCTCACCTACCGCTTCCTTGACTGGCGGAGGGTCGTTAGCCGAACAGGTAGGATAAGACATTAATTCTCCCTCACTAAAAGTATAATGATAAATATGAAGTAACTAAACTTTTATTTTCCCAATCTTAGTTACTTTAAGAAAAATGTGGAAATAGTGCTAATCCATGAAATTACACTTTTCAACTTGTTAATTCGTTAGTGGAGCGTGTGTGGTTAACCGGCACAATAATCTGGGACTGACAATGTGTGGCAAAGGGTAACTTGATGTTAATCATAGATCAATGGAGCGTGTGTGGTTAACTGGCACATTAAGTAGGTGATTTGTAACATTGAGTGTACCAAGCTAATTTGCATGGTTATTCACACCTTGTTTGTGATCCTCGACATCCCAGTCACAAACTTGAAGGGCACAATCGAGATTTAAACATGCCATTGAAAAGTTCAATGAATGTCAAAGGATCTAGGAATTTCAATCCATTTAAAACTTAATAATTTGTTTTGTTTTTCATGGTGGAAATTGGTAAATCGTCATTTACCTACCTTCAAATATTTTACAATTGGATTACGGAATCCCTCTTCGTAATTTTAAAGTATTGTGTTGGGTCCTAGCCTTAATATTTTGTTTTGGGTGTTATATTAAGGACTTAAATCAACTAACTTGAATTTCTCATTTTTAGATGTCTAGTTTAGACAACTGTTGTCTTCTCGAATCTTTTGGAAAAAGCTTTCCAAATGAAGATGATATTCCATAATATCATACTTCACTTCCTCCACCTCCTCCAATTATTCTCCCTGACCCACAAGTTCGAAGACTTGAAAAGTTCAAGGTCACTCAAGCCCTATTGGCTAGTAAACACCAAGATGGAAGGTCTGTGTATGCACATGTCTTGGAGATGAAGTCACACATTGACAGGCTGGGAATGTTAGGAGTCGATGTCTCAAGGAAGTTGGCTGTTGACTTGGTTCTTCAGTCACTTCCCGAGTCGTATAGTCAGTTTGTTAAAGACTACTATATGACAGACCGCGATGTGACCCTTATTGATCTTACCTATTTGCTTATTGTTGCTGAGTCAGCAATGATTTGGCGCAAAGGTCAAGCAAATTTGATTGGAAGATCTACTTCCCAAGCTGCCATGGACATAGGCAATGACATAGATAGTCCAGAAAAGATTCCTTCTCCTATGGGATGGGAATTGGCTATGGTAAAAAACTTTGACCATAAGAGAAAAGCCATTTCTGATATAGTTCCATGTGCAAATGCCAAAGAGTCCACTTGTTTTTACTGCCACTTGAAGGGATATTGGAAGCGAAGCTGCCCTGAATACCAGAAAGATCTAAGAGAAGGTAAAGTCAAAAAGGTTTGACTCTACTTCAGGTAAATCCACTATCTAACTCTATTAAGTTCCTATTTGTAGATTCTTAATACATGATGTGATAGGATTACATTTTGATGTTTTGTCAGATCAAAGGAAGTTTAAAGGAAAGGCATGTAGAGTCTGATCGCGAAGAGATGGATTTCGATCGCATGGTTCGATGATCGGATTTTTGAGCTGCTGCTTAGGAGTTAATAGATTGCTTATAAATTTGTAATAACATAATTTTCATTTGTAATTGCATTGTAAGGAAAAAAAAATTCTGCATTTTATAAATAAATAAAATTTTGAATTTTTATCTTATTTTATCTTTCCTTACAATGACATATGTGAAATTCGATGTTTGTTTTTAGCAATATGGATTTGATTCTTTCGTTTGTGGTAGTGTCTAAATTAACCAAATAAGGAAAGATTCTCATCACCCAAGTTTCAATTGGACAGAAACTTAGGATCATGCAACTTGTATTGTATGATGAATGAGAACCTTCATCTTTGGGAAATTAGGACTAATTCCTTGTTCACATGTATATGTGAGTTAAGTGAAGGACTAGGGGATCGGGTACACTTGGTTGTGCGCTGGTCAAGTCCACCACAAAGAACGATAAGACTATTCGTTATGGTTTACTAAAGTTAGTAAATATGGTTATGCTTACAAGATTAAGCATAATTCTGAGTCATTGAAAAGTCTCAATGTATAGCAGAACAAATAAGAAGAATCAAAGTCGGCAGAAAGAAAAAAGTTTCTCCAATCTGAAAAGATGGGATAGTACTAGAATATTATGTTTTATGATAATCTTAATGATTATGAAAAACCATATCACAATTTGAACCTCTAAAGGACGCCTTAGTGCATTTTTTTAGCTAAGAAGAGGAATCAGGAATTGTTGAAATGGTTAAATCAATTAAGAAGAATCATACTTCGTTCCAAAATCAAATCATAGAGTCATACTCCAAGATTGTATATTGAGGGACATATCAGCAAATGTAGAGTAAAATGTTTTCTATTCTTGTAAATTTGAAATTGGTAAGTTGTAATGTTTTGGATAAAACAAATATCAACTAAGACCGATTATGAGAAGTGTTTATCTTGATAAGAAACCGCACTAGCTCTTGAATGTTTGTTGGTCAAGTAATGTTTCTTGCAAAAGAGAATCTTATATGTCAAGAGGTTAGTGGGAGTCTTAAAGGTCTTGAAAAGTTTCAAGAACTAATCAAGAGTAAACTTATTGTTAATCACTAGCACACGACTTGAGGTTTGTAACCTATCGTGTTGAGATATTCTTGATTTTGTGGCCATTCGAGTTAAAGTTGACTATGTATGCGAGTTCTATGAATTCTTAATTTTTTGCATAACAACCTGGAAGCTATGGCAGACCCTTGTGCTGCCAGGTGGCAAGATATTAAGATTGAACAGGTTCAGTCCATATGAGTTTGGATTTGTCACTAACCCTGTTTTAAGATTATGGTTATGACAAATTCACATGGATAGGAACACATACACCATAAAAAATCTAAGTGTCATAAGGTTTCTCTCCAATTCATGAAAATGATTGTGAGGCAACGCTTTCAATAAGTAGATTTTAAAGAGTTAGTAATTGTGATGTTTGCATTCTCAAATTCGATTATGACTACGACATCCCTCTTCATAGTTCAAATTGTGAGAAATGGAAAAAGGTCTAAACATTTGAGTCTTATTGTTGTAAGTTCTAAAATTGTTTAGACACTATAACATCCCGTTTAAAATAGAATGATTAAATAATAAACCCTAAACTCCGAGAAGTAATCTTATTATTATTTTATATTATTATCGTTCAAAAATTTAAATAATAATTAGTGGGGTGTTGGTTTCGGGAAGCGAAATGACAAGAATTGGAGTTCCGGAGGTTAAAGTGTAATTTCAGGATATATTTTGAAAAGGAATTTAGAAGGCAGGGTGAAATTGGTAACTTTTGGACTTAAACTAGAAAGAATTTGTCATGGAGGGGCCATTTGGTAAATATAGGATCAAAGTTGAAAGGATTTTAAGGAGTCAGGGGCTAAATAGTAATTTTGGGACTTAATATGAAAAGAAAAGGGGAGGAGGGATCGTTTTTGTCATTATGGATATTAGTTTTGAAGGGAGCGGGTATAAAACTGTTGCCACGTCCAAAACCTTAACCCTAATAGAAAACTCTCCAGCCGTCACCCCTTATACCTCCCATCTTGCAGCCGTCATCCTTACAAACCCCATCTCCGGCCGGCACCGCTACCCCTACTGTCGGAGTCACAACCACCACTGAGTTTATGCTGCCGGCGACAGCGAGGGCCATCGGGAAAGACCGCCGATAAAGCTTCGAACAACCGCTTCCACCCCTCCGCCGTCATCGTTTTCCTCCACCTTCTGTCACTGCTGCTGCTATCGTCCGCTTCATCCTCTCTTCTCTATCAATTTGGTGTTGCACCACAGCTATGTCCGCCGCTGCCTTTAAGCGCTCGTTACCGCCGTTGGATGCTTCTGTGTCCGCTTTCTGGTGTCGCTGTCTTCTCCATGCACCACCGCGAGGTGGGTGGTTGTATTTATCCCCGAGCAAGGATGTGTAGGTGTGGGAGGCGTAGTCATTCCTTCGTTGGTGTGGCTGCTTGACCGGGAACCAAAGAAAAACCACCGCCACCACCGTAAGGTGGTGGCTGCCATCGCAACCGTCGCCTGCCACCGATGTGGCTGAGTTCGTAGTTCGCAAGCGGGTGTGTAAGCTGATGTATGGTGCTAATCTTCATGGGTGTATTCTGTTTCGAGTATGTGTTGGGTGTAGGGTTATTTGGCCAGAAAAAGCCACCGCCACCACTTACCACCACCGGCCACCACAAGGTGGCTGTGTGTGTGTGTGTGTTCATTTCCCTTTTAGTGTGTTTATTTCTGGGTTGTAAATGTAATTTGAAAATGGAATAATAAAAGAAATTAAAAACCACCACCTAAAGGTGGTGGCTGCCGCCTCCTGCCGCCACCGGCCGCCGTGTCGGGTGGCGGTGTGCCTTGCCTCGTTGAGTTTGATTCGTTTGGGGTGCTTGATAACCTAATGGTCCTTGTAAGCCCTAATGGGCCCAATGAAGTCTAATGGGCTTAGTGAAAACCCTAATGGGTCTAATGGACCCTAATTGACCCAATAAAACCCTAGTGGGCTTAATGATATTGTAGTGGGTCTAATAGGCCCAATAAAGCCCTAATTGACCTAAAAGCCCAAAAAATTTATAAATGGGCTAGTATTTGGGTTGGAAACCCTAATTAGGGTTTGGAAAACCCTAATGCCAATAAAACCCTAATTTTGAGAATTAATCAGGACACACACACGGGAATTATTTAATAGTTTGAAATATTAAATAATAATCATTGGAAAAGATTAATCTTATTAATATTGGACTTAATGGATTAAGTCCTTAGCGGATTAAGTCCTTAACGGGTTAAGTTTCCAACTTAACCCTAATCATCACGTTATGTGAAACCCTAATTTCACTTGGGCCTTAAGTTGGGCCTTTCTATTTGGCCTTGATGATTGAGATAATAATGGGCCATCCAAGAACAAGAAAATGGGCTAAAATAATTTAATGGGCCTAGGGTAAGACCATGTAAGGGGTTTTGGTCCAATTTGGAAAATTGGGCCATAGATGGGCCATAGTTTGGGCCTTTACGATTATGAGATATAGGGCCATTAAAAATACCAAATGATGGACTGGACTTTTGGTTGGGCCTTAGAATAAGATCATGTATAGGCTTGGGCCGAATTTGGAAAATTGGGCCATGTGTCGGGCTTTGGTTACTAGTTGACCTTGGGCCTAAGGATTGGGCCTTGGGCTTGAATAAGCCAAGATTGGGGTAATGTAGTAATTATCCAAAGCATGTACTTATGGTTATGTAGTGGAACCCAATTATTAATTGGGTGTTATTTGGTGCTGACAGTTCGAGAATCTGTCATCCAGCAGCTGGGGTTGAGTCTGCGGGACTCCAGCAGTGTGGGATTGAGTCTGTGGGACTTCAACAGTGTGGGATTGAGTCTGCGGGACTTCAGCAGTGCCAGGTGAGTCTCCTCACCATACGAATGGCTCTAAGGCACCAAGGCCGACCCATTTTATGATATGTGATATGCTAGCTGAAGTTGTATTATGTGGCATGTTAGCTGGTTATGTGATAGGGAGTATGCTAGTCATTATATGGTATGCTAATTGATTTTGTGGTACGTGATATGCTAGTGGTCTTTGTGATACTTGCATGGAAGACCTCGGGGGGGTTCCCGGGGCACTTAGGTGTAAGACCTTGGAGGGTTTCCTCGGCATCCTAGGTCAAGACCTCGGGGGGTTCCCGAGGCACTTAGGTGTAAGACCTTGGAGGGTTTCCTTGGCATCCTAGGTCAAAGACCTCGGGGGGTTCCCGAGGCATTGGGCTAAGACCATGTGGGGGTTCCCATGGCACCCGGTGTAAGACCCTGGAGGGTTTCAAGGGCTTCCATATATGTTTACATGCATAGATTGTGAAGTTGATATGAGTTACGTGAGTATGTGAATAAGACCTTGGAGGGTTTCCATGACATCTTTATATGTGTATATGCATGCTTATGCGATTGTTACGGTTTATGTAGCTGTTATAGCTGATATGGATTATGTGCTTATTTGGACCGTGTGGGGTATGCTTTGGGAAACTCACTAAGCTTCGTGCTTACAGTTTTGTTTATGGTTTCAGGTATCATCAATTTGGAAAAGAAGGGCTCGGATTGAGCGCAGTGCACACACCTATGATTTCCGGAATGATTGATTTTGGGATAAACTCTGATAAATATTTTACTTAATGATGATTTGAAAATTTTGAAATAAATGGTATCAATGTTTTAGCTACATTTAAAAATGAAAATTTTACCCTTGACTTTTGGGTCGTCACAAGTTGGTATCAGAGCCTTGGTTTGAGGGATTCGGGAACACTCCCGGGTGTGTCTAAACTCAAACTAAGGACTTGGTATGAAAACATTCAAAATAAAATCATTTTATCAAAAAAAGAGTTTGAAAAGATAAATGAATCTTGAAAAGAACAAATTGTGTGATGCGTGCAATCAGCCGAGCTCAAGTAAGTTTCCCAGAATACCCACATATGTTGTCTGTTAAGATTTGATTATGAATCTGTGAATCGCATGCTAGGTAGGGCTAGGGGAGATGCCTGTGTATGTTGTATGAGCTGGTAGACTTTCATGCTAGTGCTGAGTAGTCAGCAATCGGTTGGCCTGATATATGATTCTTGTAGCCGCAAGAATATTGGATGCCATGCTGGAATGAGAATGATAATTGGTATTTCTAACTGCTATGTGTATGCTTTTAAAATTGTACACGGTTAGCATCTTATAGCCTTAGAATAATAGATTTGGCCTTATTTCCTATTCCTTGTTTGGTTGTGGTCCTAGGGTAGAGTTTATTATTCGACAGTCTATTAGATACTGTTCTGTGTATAATTTGCATGCATAAGGCAGTTGACAGTGAGGGTGGACGGATGTGGTTAGCGCAAGTTGCGATATGGGGGATTGAATGTTCTATAATAGTTCGATGGATCGGAGTGCTACTGCATGAATGCTACTTGCTTTGTGCTTTGTAAAACTCCTGAGTGATGGGGGTCAGCCACTAAGTGGGTATAGCGATATCCAGGAGGTGGATGGCTGGCATAATGGGGAGTTCCTCAGCAGCTGATGGCAGGGTGAAGTTGGGAACCTAGCGGGAGCCTAGGATTTGCTTCGGTAGATATCGTGTTGTGGTTTAGCGGATACTTGGTGCACCAGTGAAGTAGGTGACTTGGAGGATTCGAGAGGATTGCTGAGGAAAGTATGGATAGGTGTGGAAGGTAGTATGGGCCCGTACTACTGAAAGCATATGATCCATACTCGAATCAGTGAGACTCTTGGAGAATCTAAGAAGCTTATGGGAAGGAGATTTTTGGGTTTTGCTCTGATAGCAGGGATGGCTGCTTTTCAAGATGAGGATGAGCACACAAGGGGAAGGACCAGGGTTGGTCCCAGCTCCGGTGGTGAGCCAGTTAGCGGGAGGACTGCTAGGATTTTGGCTTCGTTGTGGTTCTCTTGTATCAGGTGGCAAGGATTGATTGTGCGATCTTTTGCACTTTCGGGATTAGAGACTATGTCTTGGGAGTAGTTTGTAGCTCGGTTTAGGGAAGAGGTCGCTTCAACTACTGCAGTTCAGCCGTGGACGATTGAGCTGGTGAGTGTGCCAGGGTGCAAGACCCTGAATGTTATGGTTTCTAGAGCCAAGAACGACGGATCGATTTGGAACACAGTGGGAAGAGGGGATTAGATCAGGTACATACATTGGAGGGTACCGGGAAGGAACTAGAGAGTTCGAGTCAGCTTGTGAGACGCCAGCAGGGCCGGATTCAGTGCAGTTCTTGTGGGAAACTATACAAGGGAGTTTTTTTTGTTTCAAGGTTTAGTAAGTGTATCTCTGGGTTTGTTTCCCTACTTGTGATTGGATTGTACCTTCAAACATGATCATATGCCATTTGCATACCGTGAGTTACGGGGTGGTTAGTGAAGGTCGTTTCCCCTCTTCGTTGGCTTGGAGCGTTCAATGTTATATAGATCCACGGTCAGGATTGGTAACTCAGCATTATGCTTGAGTCGGCTTTTGGAAGCCCCAGTGAAAGTGGTTTACTGTTGAGACTTTGTTCTGGGCATCGGTTATTTGGATTTCAAGACATAGGTGGGGAATCATTTCAAGGTGTCTGGGATTATTAGTTTCGCTAGGATTCGGGAAGTGTTCGTCGGATCTTTAGGAGTTGTGTGGTCTTTGGGGTTTGGACCAGTAATAGAACACTAGCAGCGGATAAGCTCAGGTTGTAAACAGTTGGTTATTTAAGAGTAAGAAGGATTAGGAATCCTTCAAATCTCATGTATTGCGAAGACTTAGTCGAATCTAAGTGGGGGAGAATCGTGCAAATATTCAGGATAGGGGCAGGTTTGAGACTGGGATGAGTTTCTCATCCTCATCGAGGAAAATGGCGGCCCAAGTGGCTATTGGGTTTGAGGGTTGTGTGAGTTTGGAGTTCGGTAAAAGTCCCCAGCGTGTGAACCGCGTCTTCTTGGGGGCTTGATAACAGAATTTGGAAAAGCAGGTCGGGACTCCAATTATGAATTGAGTTTAGTTTGGGTTGTGATTGTGTTAGGGCAGAGGTGTTGTAAGACTACGGAGGTTCCGTAGCATTCACTAGCAGCCAGATGATGTGGGAAGTGTTATAAGACTACGGGGGTTCCGTAGCATTCACAAGCAGTCAGATGGTGTGGGAAGTGTTGTAAGACTACGGGGGTTCCGTAGCATTCACAAGCGGTCAGATACTGTGAAAAGTGTCGAAAGACTGCAGGGTAGCCGTGGCATTCATGGATTCATTCAGATGACTTAGGCCAGTGTGGGCCAGTTCGCAAGGTGTGAGAAGGTAACAACATAATTGGGATCAGGGAACGGTAGGTCGAAAGAGACCGGGTATGATGTAAGACTACAGTTATTCTGGTAGCATTCATATTTTGCGTTGGATTCAGTGGTGACATGTTGTCAGCCTATCATGATCGAATGGATCGAATGGATGGAAGGAGCCATGAGTGCTGCATAGGTAGGGCAGTTATTGTCAGACGAGGTATCCTTCGGGGATCATGTGGGGCTGTTGTACGTGTGTTTCTGGCTCAGGGATCGGGTAGGTGTCCAGTGGTTCAGACAGTTGGCAGACAAGTTGGGACCAGGGAGGTCTCGGTTATTCTTCAGGAAAGCAGCTATGTGGCAGCAAGAGGAGTTGGAGCGACTTCAGTTATTTGGGGTCCGTATGTGGAATTGCTTGTTATTCGGTAGCTGCAGTTGACCGGTGATTTTGCTCTTTAGGAAGCCTCAAGGTATTACGGGTGGGAAGTATTCTAGCTAGGCTAGTTCTTGTGGAATTAGTTCGATGATGATTCAATGTGGGCAGTCTGTCAGGGAGACAGACCATCTCGAGACTACGAATTTCAGACGGAGTAGAAGCGACCATGCTGCAAGGAATTCGTTCATCTTCGGGTTTTAGAACCCTGCGGGGTCGGTTTGGGTTGCCTTGGAGAGGCTATGGTATGCTTGTAGATGTGGTTGTGTTGTTCAAGTTGTCTGACGTGCAAGGGATGATAAGAAACGATTTCGAGGACGAAATCAAATTTAAGTGGGGGAGAGTTGTAACGTCCCGTTTAAAATAGAATGATTAAATAATAAACCCTGAACCCCGAGAAGTAATCTTATTATTATTATTTTATATTATTACCGTTCAAAATTTTAAATAATAATTAGTGGGGTGTTGGTTTCGGGAAGCCAAATGACAAGAATTGGAGTTCCGGAGGTTAAAGTGTAATTTCAGGATATATTTTGAAAAGGATTTTAGAAGGCAGTGTGAAATTGGAAACTTTTGAACTTAAACTAGAAAGAATTTGTCATGGAGGGGCCATTTGGTAAATATTGGATCAAAGTTGAATAGATTTTAAGGAGTCAGGGGCTAAATAGTAATTTTGGGACTTAATATGAAAGGAAGAGGGGAGGAGGGATCCTTTTTGTCATTATGGATATTACTTTTGAAGGGAGCGGGTATAAAACTGTTGCCACGTCCAAAACCTTAACCCTAATAGAAAACTCTCCAGCCGTCACCCCTTATACATCCCATCTTGCAGTCGTCATCCTTACAAACCCTATCTCCGGCCGGCACCGCTACCCCTACTGTCAGAGTCACAACCACCACTGAGTTCCCGCTGCCAGCGACAGCCAGGGCCATCGGGAAAGACCGCCGACAAAGCTTCGAACAACCACTTCCGCCCCTCCGCCGTCATCGTTTTCCTCCGCCTTCTGTTGCTGCTGCTGTTATCGTCCGCTTCATCCTCTCTTCTCTATCAATTTGGTGTTGCACCACAGCTATGTCCGCCGCTGCCTTTAAGCACTCGTTACCGCCGTTGGATGCTTCTGTGGCCGCTTTCCGGTGTCGCTATCTTCTCCATGCACCACCGTGAGGTGGGTGGTTGTATTTTACCCCGAGCAAGGACGTGTAGGTGTGGGAGGCGTAGTCATTCCTTCGTTGGTGTGGCTGCTTGACCGGGAACCAAAGAAAAACCACCGCCACCACCGTAAGGTGGTGGCTGCCATCGTAACCGTCGCCTGCCACCGATGTGGCTGAGTTCGTAGTTCGCAAGCGGGTGTGTAAGCTGATGTATGGTGCTAATCTTCATGGGTGTATTCTGTTTCGAGTATGTGTTGGGTGTGGGGTTATTTGGCTGGAAAAAGCCAACGCCACCACTTACCACCACTGGCCACCACAAGGTGGCTGTGTGTGTGTGTTCATTTCCCTTTCAGTGTGTTTATTTTTGGGTTGTAAATGTAATTTGAAAATGGAATAATAAAAGAAATTGAAAACCACCAACTTAGGGTGGTGGCTGCCGCCTCCTGCCGCCACCGGCCGCCGTGTCGGGTGGCGGTGTGCCTTGCCTCGTTGAGTTTGATTCGTTTGGGGTGCTTGAAACCCTAATGGGCCTTGTAAGCACTAATGGGACCAATGAAGTCTAATGGGCTTATAGTGAAAACCCTAATGGGTCTAATGGACCCTAATTGACCCAATAAAACCCTAGTGGGATTAATGTTATTCTAGTGGGTCTAATAGGCCCAATAAAGCCCTAATTAACCTAAAAGCCCAAAAAATTGATAAATGGGCTAGTATTTGGGTTGGAAACCCTAATTAGGGTTTGGAAAACCCTAATGCCAATAAAACCCTAATTTTGAGAATTAATCGGGACACACACACGGGAATTATTTAATAGTTTGAAATATTAAATAATAATCATTGGAAAAGATTAATCTAAGCAATATTGGACTTAATGGATTAAGTCCTTAGTGAATTAAGTCCTTAATGGGTTAAGTTGGAAACTTAACCCTAATCATCATGTTATGTGAAACCCTAACTTCACTTAGGCCTTAAGTTGGGCCTTTCTATTGGGCCTTGATAATTGAGATAATAATCGGCCATCCAAGAACAAGAAAATGGGCTAAAATAATTTAATGGGGCTAGGGTAAGACCATGTAAGGGGTTTTGGCCCAATTTGGAAAACTGGGCCATAGATGGGCCATAGTTTGGGCCTTTATGATTATGAGGTATTGGGCCATTAAAAATACCAAATGACGGACTGGACTTTTGGTTGGGCCTTAGAATAAGATCATGTATAGGCTTGGGCCCAATTTGGAAAATTGGGCCATGTGTCGGGCTTTGGTTCCTAGTTGACCTTGGGCCTAACGATTGGTCCTTGGGCTTAAATAAGCCAAGCTTGGGGTGATGTAGTAATTATCCAATGTATGTACTTATG
The DNA here is from genome assembly GCF_052849685.1 of Lactuca virosa. Taxonomy (NCBI): domain Eukaryota; kingdom Viridiplantae; phylum Streptophyta; class Magnoliopsida; order Asterales; family Asteraceae; genus Lactuca; species Lactuca virosa. The sequence continues at coordinate 315,971,273 of NC_136428.1, forward strand.
GTTATGTAGTGGAACCCAATTATTAATTGGGTGTTATTTGGTGCTGACAGTTCGGGAATATGTCATCCAGCAGCTGGGGTTGAGTCTACGGGACTCCAGCAGTGTGGGATTGAGTCTGCGGGACTTCAGCAGTGTGGGATTGAGTCTGCGGGACTTCAGCAGTGCCAGGTGAGTCTTCTCACCATACCAATGGGTCTAAGGCACCAAGGCCGACCCATTTTATGATATGTGATATGCTAGCTGAGGTTGTATTATGTGGCATGTGAGCTGGTTATGTGATAGGGAGTATGCTAGTGATTATGTGGTATGCTAATTGATTTTGTGGTACGCGATATGCTAGTGGTCTTTGTGATACTTGCATGGAAGACCTCGGGGGGGTTCCCGGGGCACTTAGGTGTAAGACCTTGGAGGGTTTCCTCGACATCCTAGGTCAATACCTCGCGGGGTTCCCACGGTACTTAGGTATAAGACCTTGGAGGGTTTCCTTAGCATCCTAGGTCAAAGACCTTGGGGGGTTCCCGAGGCATTGGGCTAAGACTATGTGGGGGTTCCCATGGCACCCGGTGTAAGACCCTGGAGGGTTTCCAGGGCTTCCCTATATGTTTATATTCATAGCTTGTGAAGTTGATATGATTTACGTGAGTATGTGAATAAGACCTTGGAGGGTTTCCATGGCATCTTTATATGTGTATATGCATGCTTATGAGATTGTTACGGTTTATGTAGCTGTTATAGCTGATATGGATTATGTGGTTATTTGGATTATGTGGGGTATGCTTTGGGGAACTCACTAAGCTTCGTGCTTACAGTTTTGTTTATGGTTTCAGGTATCATCGATTTGGAAAAGAAGGGCTTGGATTGATCGCAGTGCACACACCTATGATTTCCGCAATGATTGATTTTGGGATAAACTCTGATAAATATTTTACTTAATGATGATTTGAAATGTTTGAAATAAATGGTATCAATGTTTTAGCTACATTTAAAAATGAAAATTTTACCCTTGATTTTTGGGTCGTTACACACACACACATATGAGCTCTCTAATAAAAGGTGTGTAAGCTTAGATAAAGGCTTATCAAAGCATCTCGTGTCAGAAATCTGAACTTTGGTAAGAAAATCAATAAAGTATTGATTTCTATAAGTCCAGCTGATTTCTAGATTTATGTCGCAGCTAGTGGGAGAATAAATGTTATGCAAGTAACTAAATAATTGTTATGCTAGTGGGAGCATAATTATTTTGCTAAGTGTTGCAAGTTAGCAATGTTAATTATAGAAAACAAAGTTTTCAATTCGCAAAGTTGCAGGGTTGAAAAGTTGTTTTGCTATAATTAAGGGAGATGAACTTATACTTCAATTCAATTCTAAAAGTTTAGATTGATATTTTAATCAAATTTAGTCAAGGATTTATATGAATACCATGTTGAAATGCTTCAACATTGAAAATTCTATATATGGAAATATTATAGTAAAAGACTGGACAAGTATCATGTCTTTATGGAAGACATTATGAATTGTATCCCATATGCTTCAGGTATAGGATCAATTACATATGCTATAATATTCATGTGTTCTAATTTTTCCAAATGCCTAGGGCATTAAGAGGGAAAAAGGAGTAGAATTGGATATGACTAAAGTTATTAAACAATTGCTAAGAACAATCCAAGGTTCGCCAAAGATTGGTTTCTTATGGACAATTAAAAGTATAGTAATGAATGGACCATATTGATATGATTTTGAATAGATATGATTCTATTAAGAATGGATAGTCATATGGCAATTATGGAAAAGTTTCTATAATGGGAGTTGGATATCAAGAATCTATGAGAAAGTTAGAAACTTTTATGCCAGAAGGATGTTCAAAGGAATGTGCTTTGAATATGAGACTTCGTATCTATGGAATTGTCTTGTAACAATCTCCAATGGAAAGTTTTGTAATTGACAAAGTCTCCGTGACTTGTGTACATAGTCATTACAAAAGGATCACTACATATAAGTTTAGAATCTAACATATTACAGTAAGTGGCAATAACTTGGTATTCTTACACTTAGGATAAGGATTTAGAATTGTGAAATAAGTATCGTTGGAAATGTTTATAATTGATTTATTTCACAAAGTAAGGACCGTAGGTAAACATAATGTGCATGCTTGGAGCATGGGATAGCTATTGTTTTAATTCAAGTATTAGTTGATAAATCGAAACAATATACAATGAATAATGTGTAATCAATATGGTGATTAAATAAAAGGTGTTTTATTTACACTCAAAAGTTTTGGGGCCATATAGGATTAGTATTATTCTTGTGTTTCACTTTTCATGTTTTGACTTCCAGAATAATAAGAATTATTCAAACTATCCACAGTCGATCATACGTCGGAAGTAAGTATGAAAGAAGACTGTGATGAGTTGGCTTGTAGATTGTCTAAGGCGTTAGGCATAGCAAAAGTTTGCTACACCATTCATGAGAGCTCCTGAAATAAGATTTGAGTATTGGATTCAACCCGCGCTCACTTGAATCACTTCATGGAATTTATCACGAGTGATCGTGAGACGATAATATCATATAAGTCTTCAAACCAAGATATATGAGTTGTTGACTACGAGTTGGTTGTGCATTGATGGCATGAAAACGCATTAGTAACTTGATGTTATAAAACGTGTCGTTGTGCATGATTTGATGAGTGGTTAGTAAAAGCATATAATGTCGAAGTTTATCTGTTCCTTTTATCCTAAGAGGATTAAAAGCGATATCTTGAGCCCCTCGATGATTCTGTTTTGACTTATGTGTCGGGCCCGATCAGAAATAAATAGATGTGTTCATTTATGTTCTATGTCAGACAAATCGAAAATCGGGAAACAAACTGCTGGACAATAAGTATAACATTGTTCCATGTATTTGTCCAGCGAATATCTTGAGAACAGAGGATTATATGATCCATTATCTGAAGGACGCGTCACTAACTAGGTTAAAGTTCGACAGCGGCTTTTGAAAGCTTATGATTGCTAAGTCGGATCCTGAAGTCACATTAACAGCTATAGTTATTAGACTTATGCAAGTGGGACACTGTTGGATTTGGTGTCTAAGCCCATCACTATAACTCGGATGTACTTGACCTGATTGTAGCATGGTCCTTTTGGGTTGCCTTCACCAGTGCAATTTGATAGGATGGACTTTTGAGAATAAGGTTATTTATGATTTATTAATATATTACAAGTATAATATATTAATATGAAATCATATTATTTAATTAGTATTCATCAAGAATTAATTTGGAATTTTGTGATCAAAAGAGACTAATTAAATATATGGGGATTGATTGTGTAAATCAATGATTCTTATAGTGTGGGCCAATGATCCATGATTATTTAGGATGAGCTAAACCAATGAGATAATCCATGGATAGTCCATGGAGGTTTAACCCATGGAGCATAAGAATGTGAAAATTCATTGAGCATTAGGTTTTACAAAGTGTAACCCTAACATTTTCCACACTATAAATACAACCCCATATGGCCAAAATTGGTTAAACCACATTAGACACAACATTCTTGGAGAGTGATATTGATTTAGTGCAAGTAACTTATTCTCTCACGCCTCCTCTTGCATATTGGTGTTTGTGAACCATTACATGCATCACACTTGGGGTGCTCAAGCTTCCAATGGTCAAGAACTACAAGTCCTTTCATGAGGTAAGTCATATAACTAGTTGTATTGTTCATTTGATAATTTGTATGCTAGTTAGGAGAATGATTTGTAAAATTGAAAATGCATGTATAATTAGAGAAAACATAGATCCAAAGCATTTAGGGTTGCATGTGCACCATAGGATTGTTATAGTGGTCAAAACCCAACATATCAAACTTAATTGAGTTTGTATTCCATCATTAAGTTTGAATACATGGTTCTTACATGTAAGTTTGAATTCCATCATGTAAGTTTGAATTCCATCATTAAGTTTGAATACAACGATAAACAAAACAACATTTGTATTCCATCATTAAGTTTGAATACATGGTTCTTACAGATAATAATAGTACAATAGTTTCCTTAAACAAGTTAGCAGATAACAAAAACTAGATAGCTAGGTCGTCTGTAATCCATGACCAATCTTCTGTCTGAATGCTTATCTAATGACCTCCTAAGAATACATGTAACTTTGAGAGTCAACACAAAGGTTGGTGAGTGTCAGAGGTTTTCTAAAATAATGATACTTTTAATATGATCTAAAAAGTATTGCCTTTGTTGTAAGTAAAACTGTGTTTGGAAATGTTTGATAAAGATAGAAATCTAAACTATGGTTGTACGGATAATGGATAAACGGAGATACGAATATATGGATAAAGGAATCTGCCAAGGTTGTACATAAATACCACATATACGGATAAACGGATCGAAGACATGTATATTTGATAAGCGTAAGTGTAAAAGTGTACAATACTTGTTTAAATAGTTGATAAAACTTAGGATAGTGTACACAAGCACATGTATGACCCTAAGACACAAGTTCTATAAGTTGTATAAATATATAAACCTATATATGTTTGTGTATATATGAGGTATATTGAAACTACCAAGTTGATAACCGTCTATACATTCATAGCACATTTGTAGTCGGAATGTATATGTTACTTTTATTAGTTGTATTATTTTAACAGCATAACATATGTAAATATTGATGTTTAAAACGATTTTGTATACTAATAACATATAAGTATTTAAAAAATATTTCACGAGCTAGAAATGTGTTTACACAAAATAATGATATTTTATGTGCATTTTGTATGATAAATATCACTTAGTCCCCATACTACCATGTACAGACGAGGGCCAGACATGAAACACCGAAGGGCAGAATCATTTTTGCAATTAAGTCGTTATGAAATCCAACAACCCTATGCGACCCTTCAAACCAGATTCCCCGTACCGTAAGTAGTATAGTAGTAAATAATATTTTTGTTGTGATTTATATCGCATAAAAATGAAGATGTTGTTTGTATAAATAAAACATTTAGACACACGTGTGTGTGTATATATATATATATATATATATATATATATATATATATATATATATATATATATATATATATATATATATATATATATATATAGTACAAGTAGTACATTTATTCCCTCCCCCAACTGTATAGGTGGGGCCGTAAAATTCACCTTAAAGTGCGATTGACGATTTGTTTTCGAGAATAGATGCGAGAAGATCGGGATGTATTGCTGTGAACGTGGTATTACGAGAAAATTTAGTTTCCTGGAAATAATATCATAAATTAATATGTGGAAGTGATTGAGTATTTTGACTAACTATAATGAGTTATTAATTTTCCATGTTTTATTATTTCAATTTTTTTAAATAATTAATTTAAATAAATTTTATCTAAAAATTTATTTTAATATTTTCCAAAATTTGTAAATAAATCCAAAAATTCATTTAATTCAAAATATAATTAATATTTTATAAAAAGTTAATAATGTAATGTTTAATTTAATCTAATATATATATATATATATATATATATATATATATATTATATTAAACTTGGGTTAAATTGAAAGGGCTTTTCCCAAAATGGGGGTAAATTTGTACATTTTAATCCAAGTTTCATTAGTTTAGGACTGATTTTGCAAATATTTTTGAAAGTGGGGTAGAAATGATTAATTTTTAATGCATGTTTGTTTTGGATCGTTGCTTGATAACAGGAGGTATATGCCTCCTGTTCTTCATCCCATCATAGTGAACAAACAAGAAAAAAATAAACGCGAATGGTTATGTGATAATCGGTAATGTACGAAGGAGCAAAAACTAAGCAAGGAGGTGGAGTGGACTTACGAGAATGGAGTAGCCGCAACAAGAGGCAATGATGGCGGTGGGTTTAAAACAACGATAGTGGAGGCGACGTAGGGTGGTAGGAGGCCACTCCAGTGGTCTTCTGCTGCCTTTTTCTTGCTTCCTTCAACTTTTTTCGATGAAAGGAAGGTGGGAAAGGTTACTAAGCAGCTTATAGCAGTGGTAGGAGTGGTTTTTCCGACGAGAAACTAAGGTGGCAGTGGGTGGTGGTCTGTCACACCCCAAAACCGGAACGCCGAAAAAGTTCTGGGGTGGAGGACGTCATGTTTAGTATCACAAGATATGCATTATAGTAAGCAAGTAATGAACAACCATTTCATTAGAAAGAAAGTGTTTACAAAGTGTGTGTTCACAAAACATAGAATACATAAGAAAATAACAAACAAGACTTGAAGCTATACTGCTCCATCTTCTGAATTCCCAGCACGAGTACCTGTCTACTAGGCTCCTGAGAATACAAGTTATTTGAAAGAGTTGATCAGCAATTAAGCTGGTGAGTTCATAAGATTTTAGTGATGTATGTTGTAAAACGTTGTGGTAAAATGTTGTTGACAATGTAGTTGAAAAATGTAGTTGTAAAATGTAGTAAGTTGTAAGTTCTGTTTAGAAAAGTTCGCCTGTTCCTCTTAGAAAATCCTATATTTTCTACTTTGATGAAAGATACGTAAAAATGATTCTACAATTCTTTCTATGAGTACTAAATGGATACAAGTGATATAAGACTCAGAGTAAACAAACAATCGACTGTGCGCATCTGCCCTAAGCTCACAACCAACAAGTAACAGGAGGTAAGGCGGATAGCACACATCCCATTGTTTGTTAGATCATTGTTGTATATAACTCTGGCGTATTCACTTGTTACTCATGGAGTTAATTGTAAAGGTTCCTTTATATTTAATGAAAAGGTTCTTTAACGAAACCCTGGTTTCTTATAATAAAATGGTGACCACAGTAATTACTTTTATAAGCACTTAGTTTATACTGGCTATATATGATCTAATATCGGATAGAGAGTTAATTGGGTGAATCTGCCCTAAGCCCACAACCAAACAAGGAACAGGAAGTAAGGTGGAAAGCACACATCCAACTACCTATTGGGTATTAATGATATATAACCATGATGTATAAACTAATGTATTATAGAGTTAATCACCTAAGGTCCTTTAAGTTTATACTGGTTTCATAAGATGGATTAAACCCTTAACTGGTAAGTTTCTAGTTTTGTATACCAAAAGTTCTAATTTGGAAAGTATGTTATGTACTAGAAAACCGTGCATTGACTTTGTGTCCTATGACTTGACCCATACCTGGTACCCTTATGATGACTCAATGTATACTGGACATATATATCTAGAATCGAATAGATAATAGACTGGGTGAATCTGTTCCATGCCCACAACCAAACAAGGAACATGAAATGAAGCGGAGAGCACACATTCTATTACCTGTCGGATCGTATTGATATATATGTATCCTTTGATGTATACATTAAGGAATCATAAGGTTAGCATTATGGCCCTTTCTACTAAACGTAGCCTTCTACCAAGGCCTCAAATGTTATGTATGTTTGTTTCTTGTATGAGTGTGTATTTTCCCAAGTGAGACTATCATTAACTAAATATAATTTATACATTAATGAATATGTGAGAAGATCACAAAGTAAATATAATAGGGAAAATAATGTTTTACCTCAACAGTGACACTGCTGGCTATAAAGTAATAAAATACAGACTCCAGGTAGTATTAAATGTACAATACACCTCGGGGAGTCTAAAGTAGTAAAATACAGACTTCAGGTAGTATTAAATGGACAATACACCTCGGGGAGTCTAAAGTAGTAAAATACAGACTCCAGGTAGTATTAAATGGACAATACACCTCGGGGAGTCTAAAGTAGTAAAATACACACTCCAGGTAGTATTAAATGAACAATACACCTCGGGGAGTCTAAAGTAGCCTTTAATCCCAAATTGGTTAATTAAAGGTTTAAATGTGAACTCGTATGTAACCATGATGATCGACGACTGAATAAAAGATGACCCTCCGGTGTCATATGTAGTGAGGTGACATTTTGTAACCCCTTGGCCTTATCGGTTGAGACTGTAGCTAGCAGTCGGGGTGTGGGAGTGTCTGTCCCGTATAGATCTATACACAAGATGCCCGCTCTCCCTCCAGGAGACTCTGGTTACAATATGATACAACACTGTATTGTTGTATCCTTAAATAATATGGCACATTAATTTATCGTATAACAATGTTTGTATAGTAAGTCATAATGTAGTAATGTTCTCTCTGTACTAGTGCATAGTATATCCTCTTGTATAGTGTGTAGTGTGTATTGTTTCTCATAATAGTATGTTCTGACTCATGTATGAACTGACTCTTTGTATGCTTCATTGTACTAGAAGTAATGAGTAGTGTCTTCTCAAACTATACCTATTATAGTTTACTAATGTTTTACTTGTACTGTTATTGAAAAGACTCTTTTATCTACGAAGTTATGCTTGTACTTTAAAAACGGAGTTTTGTAAAACTATAAAGTAACATAACTTTAAAAGAGTATTTGAAATGTTTTGATCACTTATAAAAGACATAAGCAACATTTTGTAAAATGTTTATAACAAACAATTACACAATTATCATTGTGTTCAACTTGTATTCCCCCCCCCCCCCCTTAAAAGCATTTAAAACAGTTAAAAGATTCATTACGGGGTATGAACTCACCTGATGTCGGTGATTCAACGAATACGCGTGTAAGGATGAGAAGTTCCACGAATGAAGTCCCGAGACACAACAAGTCCTAAATGACATCCATTGGCATGTATTGACATAAATATAGTGCTTGGAAGCAAACAAATGCAAGGAAACACCTCACGGGACTAGGAAACACTTTGACCAAGTGTTGGAATCACATGTGATTCATATAAAGGGTGTTTAAGGCCATAGTTTGGTGTTTATGGCCATGTGTTTACGGCCAAGGGAGTTTACGGTCGTAAACTCATGGTCAAAGATGCATATGAGGGTGTTTGAAGGCTAGGGAAGCTTGAGGGACTTTTTCTATACACAATGATGAGAAAGACAAACTCAATGGAGAGTGTTGAGGAGTTTACGGCCAAGGGTGTTTACTCTTGGGCCGTAAACTCTCTAAATGATCACATTTAGGGTCCTAAAGGTAAGGAGTCTCAAGAGTTCAAGTGTTCTAAGGTTTAGCAAGAGTCTAGATGTGTTTAAGGTCCAAAACTCCATACTTGGAGTTTACGGCCAAGGGTGTTTACTCTTGGGCCGTAAACTCTCTAAATGATGAATTTGGTGATGATTCAAGGTCTTACAAAGCACAAGGGAGTGTTTTAGCCTCAAGTCCAAGCCTTAGGAAGAGTTTAAGGCTCAAATGGCATACTTATAGGGGTTTACGGCCATGGGAGATGCCTTGGCCGTAAACTCCTTTTGGTCCTTCATTCTTGATGATTTTAAGGCCCTAAGCATGAACCTTAACTAGATATCAAGTATATGGAAGAGTACTTACGATATAGAGGCTTGAAATTGTTGATTTTGGCCAAGAACACTAGTGTGTGTTCTTGGTGTTCTTGGTGAAACTTGAAGATTTGAAGATCTAGTTAAAATGCATGTTTTCATGGATGGAATCAAAGAGTGTAACTAGGAGATGAAGTGTAACAACAAATCAAGGAAGGAACACTTGCGTTTTTGATGATCTAAGATGATGAACTCGATGATACGCGAGAGAGAATTGGAAGTTCTTGAGTTTGGAAGTGAAAGAATGGCTAGAAATAACCAAGGGTCATATATATACACTTGAGTTTACGGCCACATGAGTTTACGGCCGTAAACTAATTGGCATTGTGGTCGTGAACTCTCTTTGATGAGGTTAAGGCTTGCTTCATTGTACAATGTCTCTAGCAGGTACATTCTAACACTCATTCCTTCAGTGTACTAGGCTTAAAACTCCTTAGAATGACCTTTAACTAGGCTAGAACTCATTACCAATGAGTCTGCCACTCAGTTGAGTTGACTGACTGAGCTTTCAAAAGCAAAAAATTTTCAGGTTGTCACATCATCCCTCCGTTAGATGGAATTTCATCCCGAAATTAGCTTTCTTAGCAGTACCACTGGGGTTGCGCTCCTCTGATTGGCAGAATACCTACTCGTAGACCTGGCAACTTTGCCCTGGTGTTCATGATAGGATTCATACTTGGTCCATCTATCATTACCTCGTGTATACAAGTCGTAAATAATTAGGATTAGTAAGACGGTCGGATGTGCGACTCTGCCCCAGGTCCATAACCAAACAAGGAACAGGAGATAGAGCGGAAACACACATACTAAATCTGCGTAATCATAATCATATACCACCCTCGCGTGTACACTGATTAGTGATAGGTGGGCTGTATTCTTCCATAGCCTCTGTGCTCGAACTTGGTCTGGTGGACGAGTGGTATTTCGTGACGGTCTGCGGACATCTGACGATAAGGTTTCAGAGGACAAAGTACTCTTCGCATGAGTACTTCGGGGGTTTTTAGAATACGAAAGTTAAAACTGAGGCTTAGGTCGGATAGCCGATACGAATGACGAAGGTTTCGAGAGTGTAACACTCGTGTTTCTAGGCTAGGCATTAATATTGATGTGATAGTCTAGGTTAACCTTTGTAACTCACTTTGAAGAAATGAAAAAGGAATTATGTGAATATTATGTGTTTTATGTGTTTTAAGCTTAATTACTAGGAGTTAATTAATTAAGAATAAAAATGAGCGTCGAAAATAAATATTAGATAAAGCCGATATCTATTAAGAAAGTTTTAGTGGCCGTGACAAGGATTACGAATATATAAAGAATACCAAAATCCGAGTTATAACGAAGAAGTTATGACCTGTCGAAGTTTCACGACAAAACCGGCAAGGTGCTGAATGTCGTAAAAAGTGAGTTTTTTGATAAACTACTTTTTAGCCTTAGTGATATAAATGAAACTCGTAGTGTTCGTTAAACCAAGAGTATGTATAAAAAGAACGCCCAAATCTGACTTCGTATGAGGAAGTTATGATTTTTCGAAGTTTCAGCTTAGCAGTAGACAGCTAAAAACTCGAATTTTAGATCGAGTGATTTTTAGCCGACACGACCTAAACGAGAATCGAAGGTCTCGTCAATAGTATCACAATGGTAAAAAGACATACGAAAACGGAGGTCGGATGAAGAAGTTATGAATTTTTAACGGATTTCCTGTCCCGGTCTGTTAAAAATAATAATTTAAAAATTAAAATCAAACTTAGCCGACGAAGTCTAAACGAAAGTTGTAGAGCGTAATTTTACCTACGCGTGCATATAAAGAACGTCAAAAACGGAGCTCGTATGCGAAAGTTATGGATTTTAGAAGTTTTGGCGCGAAAATCGAGAAAAATCCTCAAAACCGAGGAATTTCGCATAGGTGGACTTCGGCCACCTCACCCTCGGTTAGAATGTGACGCGTGTCAAAAATGCTGCTGAGTCATCCGAGCTGCTAAAGTCATCCGAAGTGGTCCGGTGAGAAGGCGACGCGTGCCCCTTCCCTCGTGCGTCCGAAGCTTCGCAGGAGCCACGAGTCTCCCCTCCTCGGATCCGGACTTCGGTCCAATCAGAGGCTGCGAGCAGCCCCTTCGCATGCGCAACCCGTGTGCTCTTCGCTCCGGATCTACACCACCTGGAGGCTTCTCAACCGTTGGATCAGGAGGCTCGCAGCCTATAAATAGGAGGGTGCGAGACCTCCCGGGTATATTTTGGAAAAGTGACACTTTTAGCCCCTAAACTCATATTTCTTTCATTCCAACTTCCTCCAAAGCTCCGATATCAATTATAACCCCCGGAATACGCCACAAAGTGCCCGAGAAGCCCGAAAAAATTTATCTTTTCGGTTTCGAAGCCTGACCTTCGCAGAGCCTGGTTTCTGAATAAAACTCCCGGTTTTATTAGAAACGATCGTTTTAGGAAACGAATTGCTGCCCGATTTTCATCAAAACAAGTGAGTGTGTAGTTACTTTCACTTTACACATAGATATGAAGTATTTACCTTAAAATACGTGTTATGTGTAAATATATTAATTGTTTATTTGAGGTGACTGATGAATAGATGTTTTATACAAGTTTTAAACTGTATATGTATTTTATCTACAAATATGTTGGGTAGAACATTGGTAGACGAAATAGTCGATGGGTTTTAAAATGATGAGAGGCATTGGTGTTGTTGTTGTTGTTGTTGTTGTTTTTGTAGTCGTTTAGCGGAGTATAGATGACGATCACGGACCTTTCTAGACAGTCCAGTGGTACACTAGCAAGTTCGCAACTTGTAGCTGTTGATGAACTATATGTTCATTGGCATACTCCAATCCCCCTCATGGTTGCCTTTAGGACATGTATGGCTGAGGAGTCCCCTTAGTAGTAGTGTCCAACCCGATGATATTCCTTAGGTTAGGTCCCTTGTGGTAGGTGTTTAGGGACATAAAGTGAGGACAACGGCAATGGGTAATCAGAGTTATTGTTGATTGGTGAACTTAATATGTTTATTATTATTGTGGGTTGAAAACCCTATATGCTCACCAGGCTCCCAAGCCTGACCCACTCAACTTTTTATGATTACAGGTAGTGGACCCCGAGCATAGTCGGAGGACGATGAGAGATTTTTGATTATAGGCCAGTAGTTGTAAATAACTGTTGTAAGGCTTATAATGTATTGTTTATGCTTTTGATCTGTATCGGAACATGACATCCCGGGGTTTTGATATGAAATGAAACTATACATTTCTTATAGAAAGGTTTTGATAAACTTTTATCATGTTTTGTTTTGGGGACCTATTCCGCAACATCTTTTGAAAAGATTTCTCTGATTTTATTTTAAAAATCATAAATTAAATCGGTCTTTTCTGGCCGAGAAATTAGGGGATGTCACAGAGAGCTTGACAATCGAGGCGATAGAAACATATGAACCTTAGTATGGTGAGGACCACGCCAACTCATGACGAAAGATAGCAACGGACTCTTTGCTGAACAAAGTTCGGCCGATTGGAAAGGAATGTATGTTATACGATGATGTATCCCTAGCGCGTTCGAAATGTACTGTTAGTGAGGTCGACTATGTATTCCTAATGCGTTCGATAGTGTACTCTTAGTGTGTTCGATAGTGTCCTCTTAGTGTGTTCAATAATGTACTCTTTGTAAATGTTCTAGTGCTTTCTGTTTTTCTCTTTGATGTTGACACTTCTACGTATCGTACCGCGATGAGCGAGTACATACAAATGAAAGTGTTTTGATAATTGTCGATGATACTTTGTATCATGATCCTCCTCGGTACCACTACGATCGCCGGTCATATACAAGTTATGAATATTTAAGATGAATAAGACGGTCGACTGAGTAACTCTGCCTCAAATCCACAACCAAACAAGGAACGAGAATTAAGGCGGAATTACTCACTCTAAGTCTGCAACATCTTAGTTATTTACAACCCTTATGTATATGTTCAGCCATCATAGCTTCTCTAAACGGATCCTTTAGTTCTCTTGAATACTGTGACTTGTTCCTATGAGTGAGTTATTATAATTACTTTTAAGTGTTATCCCCAAGTTTTAACCTTATATAAATATAAATTAATTTTCAAAGCAATTACTAAATCGAAACGTACCGCTGCTCGATGGCGATTCCGAGGTCGATTCTCCTGCGGTGATCATCAGAATTCTTCCATCTGCGCATGAGTTCTTTGTTATCGGGAATTCTCTCTGGTAGTGTCCAGTCTCACCACAACCATAGCAGGCTTGGTTTTCTTCAACTCCGAGGACTTGGGAGATCGGTTGAGCCGGTGCCCTGCAGAAACGGATTGTGTGTCCCTTTCTGTGGCAGTTCAGACACTGCATTTTCCGGCATACTCCGGTGTGGTGATAGTTGCACTCCCCACACTTCCGAAGGGTTCCAGCATATCGACTGGCAGGTGCTGGAGTAGCAGGTTTTGCGGCGGTGTACATAGTACTCGTTCGTTCCTCCAACGGGGTGTCCTGTGTTGTTTGCTTCTTCTTCCTCTTGTTCCCCGACTTCTGTCCATAGTCCTCTTCCCTCGATGGCTCGGGAACCGGGACTTCTTCGCCATGGTGGACTTCATGGTCGATGAGTCGCTGGGCCAGGCGTTTGGCACTATCGAATGCGGTTGGGTTAGAAGACAATACATTTCCTTGGGTCGGGACAGTCAGACCCCATATGTACCTTTCTATCTTCTTGCTCTCCGGGGTAACCATCCCGGGGCATAGTGTTGCCAAGTCGCTAAACCTTTCGGTGTAGGCCACTATGTCTGAGCCAACCATCTTGAGCCCCCATAGCTCTTGTTCCAGTTTTTGTACTTCGCCCCTTGGGCAGTACTCTCTCATCATCATTTCCTTCACGTTTTCCCAGCCCATAGAGTTTGCCAATGATAAGGTCAGTGACATAACATGACCATTCCACCATGTTAATGTTGGATTAATGTCTAAGTCCATAACTATAATTGGTGAGACTTGACCCGACCCGGAATGGTCCATTTGGGTTGCATGGCATCATGCATTTGGATAGACTATAATGAGAGAAATAACACTTAAGGTTGGTTAATATATTATAAGTTCTAATATATTAATAAGATTATTTAATTAGTATTGATCAAGAATTAATCTAGTATTAATTAAGTGATCAAAAGAAGACTAATTAAATATATGGGTTGATTGTGTAAATCATCCATACTTGTATAGTGGTCTAATGCTTCATGGATTGTCAAGTTGGGCTAAAACCCATAAGATGCTCCATGGATGCTCCATGGTATATTTGAACCCATGGATCCAAGGAAATGGAAAGCCATGACAATTAGGGTTTACCCTAATTGTCACTAACTATATAATGATCTTATTCTTGGAGAAAATCGGTCACTATGGGTGTGATAGAAAGGGCTAGCCGATTTTATGAAGTGTTCCATTTCCTCTCAAGTTATTCCAAGTGTATTTGGTGTTGTGCGAACCATTTGAGGTGTCACACTTGGGGCACTAGGCACTCAAGCTTCATGAAGTCATTCTACATCAAAGAGGTATGTAATTCTAACTTGATATATTCATATGAATCAATGTTATTATGCTAGTTAGGATGAATACCTTGGAAAGTTCATATTTGCATGTATAATAGAGAAAACATAGATCCAAGGTATTTAGGGTTGCATGTACACTTAGGAGTGTTAGAATGCTCAAAACCCAACAGTGGTATCAGAGACTAGGCTTGTTTTCTTGTTATACTTGCTTAAACTGCTTAAAAATCGAATTTTGTGCTCTCTGCACAGCAGACTCGCCGAGTCTACTAATGGACTCACCGAGTCCAAGGCAAAAAGCATCCAACTCGCCGAGTTGGTTCATGCACTCGACGAGTTGGACCCCCTGACAGCATATATTCGATTTTTTTGACTGGAATTGGACTAGGAACAGTACCCTAAGATGTTTTTGGACTTATAAACTTATTTTTTATGTGGTAATGTTCATACTAATCCAATTTCAAAGATAATTGTCAATAGATTCATGTTTTGTATTAGTTTAAGTGTTATGCTAATTACATGAAAAAGTTTGATTCCAATTATCTTGTTCATATGAGTTGCTTAGATTAATAGAAAAGGTTGATTGATTATGTGTCTTTGATCCATTTTAATCTAAGAGTTGATTCTAAAATGTGTTTGTGTAACTTGTCCTCAAGTTACATGAAAAGTCACATTAAAGTTTCTTAAAACTCATAAAAGTTGGCAATGGTTACAAAATGAAGAGTCTTATCCTCATTAAATGGTTTTATGACTCCATAACTTGTCCTCAAGTTATGGAGGTTCAAGAGTCACTTCATTAAATAATAAGAATGTGTAGCCTTAATTAGTTCCATAAGTTACAAAAAAAAAAAAAAGAGTTACATTCTTTAATAGTTTAAAGTCTTCCATAACTTGTCCTCAAGTTATGGAACTTGAAGAGTTTTAATTAAAACTACTTTAAACACATAAGTTGTGGAATTAATTAGTTTTGAATAGTTTCAAAACTTGCCCTCAAGTTTTGGAATTTGAAAAGTTTTCACTTATGAATACTTTAATTCCAAGTAAGCCCTTAGAATTTTAAAAGATAAAATTCAAACCTTATACTTTATAATATTATAAGTTAATAATATTTATATATATATGTATAAGAGTAAAGTCAGTCTTACCGTTAGTAGGCCTCATTCACGAAGCCGGTCTTTAAGGGGGGTATAAGGTTACTGCCTATAAAATGGCAGTTTAATGGGTGTCCACTCTCACCCACCGCTTCCTTGACTGGTGGAGGGTCGTTAGCCAAACGTGTAGGACAAAGACTATAAGTTCTCCCTTCATTAAAAGTATTAATGATAAATACTAAGTAACTAAACCTTTTATAAATTCCCAATCCTAGTTACTTAGGAAAATGTGAATAAGGTGCTAACCCATGAAATTATACTTTGCACTTTGCTTAAGTCGGTTGGTGGAGCGCGTGTGGTTTACCGGCACACTAGCTTGATTTAACAAGGTAGGCAAAGGGTTTTCTTAAAGTTTATCATAGGCCGGTGGAGCGTGTGTGGTTTACCGACACATCGGTTGGTGATAAACATTTAAGAGTACCAAGTAATTTGCATGGTTACTTCACACCTTGTTTTGTGATCCTCGGCATCCCAGTCACAAAACCTGAAGGGCACACTCGAGATTGAAACATGCCATTGAAAAGTTCAATGAATCTCAAAAGATCTAGGAGTTTCAAATCCAATTAAAACTTAATAAATTATTTCGTTTTTTCATGGTGGAAATTGGTGAATCATCATTCACCTACCTTCAAATATTTTATAGCTTGGATTACGGCATCCCTCTTCCAAGTTATAAAAGTATTGTGTTGGGTCCTAGCCTTAATATTTCATATTGGGTGTTATATTAAGGACTTTAAATCAACTATCTTGAATATCTCCCAAAAGATGTCAAGTTCGGACATATATGATCTTCCCAAATCTCTTGGAACTTCACTTCCTCCACCTCCACCAATTATCCTCCCTAACCCACAAGTTCAAGGTCACTCAAGCCCTATTGGAAGGCAAGGTCTATGTGTGATCGCATCTTAGAGATGAAGTCACATATTGACAAGCCGGGAGAGTTGGGTGTCAAAGTCTTGAGAAAGTTGGATGTTTAATCACTTTCTAAGTCACATAGTGAGTTCTTTTGGGATTACTATGAAATAGACTACGACATAAGCCTTAATGATCTTATTGTTGGATTAATGTCTAAGTCCATAACTATATTTGGTATGTACTTGACCCGACCCGGCATGGTCCATTTGCGTTGCACTTCACCGGCACAATTTATATGGATAGTCTTTTGAGAATAGTATATTTATGATTTATATTAATATATTATAAGTTCTAATATATTAATATGGAATCATATTATTTAATTAGTATTGATCAAGAATTAATTTAGAATTAATTAAGTGATCAAAAAGAACTAATTAAATATGGACTCTTATATATATGGAATGGGCCAAGTTCATTTAGGTTGGGCTAAACTTTAATGGAAGGTCCATGGAGCTTTTAACCCATGAATCCTATGTTAATGAAAAGTCATGGGTATTAGGGTTTACATGGATGTAACCCTAATCCTCCATAATATATAAAGGGGTCCTTGGCTCACAAAATTGGCACAAGTGTGTGAAAATAAGAGTGAGCCGATTTTAGTGTGCATACATATTCTCTCAAGTTCTTCCAAGGTGTTTTGGTTATTTGTGATTCCATTTGAGGCTTCCACACTATATGGGCTAAGCTCTTAAAGCTTGAAGACATCAAGCTACATCAAAAGGTATGTCATCTAACTAGAACTTTGTAGTATAGGTGCTTCATAATATGCTAGTTAGGATGAAACCTTGGAATAGTTAATATTTGCATGTATAATAGAGAAAACATAGATCCAAGGTTTATAGGGTTGCATGTACACCATAGGAGTGTTAGAATGCTCAAAACCCAATAGTGGTATCAGAGCCATGGGTTTTTTTTTCTGTTATATTGATGCAAATGTTTTATTTTCAAGTTGGAAAAAAAAGGAAAAAAACATGACGTTTGTCAAATTTTAAGATAATTACTTGTTTTGTGAAAAACGAATTATTTGTAAAATTTGAATCATTTGTTATATGAGTTGAATTAGGTCAAATTTAGTAAAAGATAAAATGATATGATTATTTTATTAGTTTTAAAAGTTTGATCGAAATGTTTTAAGGAGTTACATATTTTGTCATAAAATTTTGGAGCTCAAATTTTTTTTTAAAAGTTGTGATCTTAAGGGTTTTTGAAACTTCCATAAGTTATGGATATGAAATTTTTTTTAAAAAAAAAAAATTTGATTCAAAGTTTTTATGGAGTTACAAAATTTGGTGTTAATGTTTTAAAGAATTCCATAATTTGTTGTTAAGTTATGGAACATCGAAAGTTTCATCATAAAACACCATTAATTCCATAAGTTATGGAATCCAAAGGTTTTCATGAATTACAAAACTTGCCCTCAAGTTTTGGAATTTGAGAAATGTTTTTTATGAAAAAAAGAATTGAATTCTAAAACTCTTGGGTTCATAACTTAAACAATTAATTAAATGGTTTTAATTTTGAGTTTAATAATTGGAATTATGATGTTTTGTTGAATAGTTCAAATTAACTCTTATGGACTTTATTAATAGTTAATTAAAGCGTTTAATTAAAAGAGTATTATTAATCCATAAATATATGGTTTGAGTTTAATTAAATTAAAAGTCTAGTTTAATTAATAGATTAAACCACCAAGTATTTTAAATGTCTAAAATACACCCTTATACTATTATAATATTAAAAGTTTAATATATCAAGTGTAATATTTTTTTAGTAATGAAGGTTGTATTTTATGTTATATTACTGTGTTTTGTTCAATGTAACCAATGATTATGATCCATGATGTCGTCTCAATGCTCTGCATTCCCGCCATCGGCTAGGGGGTGTAACAGATTGGTTAGAGCCATTAGTTGTAGAGAACTAGTACCTATTTAGGATATTACGACTATATCTTACGGCTTACATACTCAAATTAGGTTGATCCCTTAAACCTAAGAGTAAAAGTATCATTAATTATATTATTGATTGGCTACTTACGGGGGCGGTGTCTAGGATGAACATGGTGTTGGGTTGTTGGATTTCAAAACGGTTATATACTAAAATGGCCATGCCATCATATTGTCTTGACTGGTCAATCCTTACTTGATGCCTTGAAGTACTAAACAAAATTGAAAAAAACATACAACAAACACAAAAATTAGATATAGAGTTATATATATAACTCAGACCCGCGATGAGAATATATATATATATATATATATATATATATATATATATATATATATATATATATATATATATATATATATATATATATATATATATATATATATATATATATATGTTTTGGTCAAAAATCGACTAAGTAGAATTCAACCAAATTGTATGAGAGGTTGTGATGTTCGTAGTAAATCAAGTATGAAATGGTGATTAAAGTGACACAAGTAAGTTACAAGGAAAACCCTCGATCCTTGATAGGATCTCCGACATAAAACCTTTGGATGTGATAATAATTACCTACCTTGATGTTTTTATTCATATCAAAAGTTAATTTACAGGGATGAATCTATAACAGTAAGTACAAGTATCGTAGATAAGCCAAATAGATGTGTAGTGTGCTACATGTGTTATTTATAGTCTAATGCTAATAACATGAAGTCTGATAATTCCCGGATCCTCCAGAATCAGCATATGAACGTTTTTTGACTTGGTATTCCAGGTCTTTTGCCTGGTTGAGGTGACTCTCCGTTGAGAAACGTTCTTGTGTTGATTAGTTCTGCACATGTGAGATAAATAGAGAAAATATAGTCGTTACATGTGTTAGAAATATCAATGATAATAGTTAGGATGTCGGGATATGTTTTAGGATCCTAAGAGTTCAGAGGTATTTGAGGATCCTGAATATGAGTCAAGGATCCTGCCTCTACCAATTGCCCCCAAATTATACATGTTAAATATTGGGGTTAGTTTTCCATATTTAAAAGTATAATTTAAAAATAATAAACGAAAGAGATAACAAATTTTGAATTTTAAACCCTAATCTGATAGGATTTATCTGCCCAAGGTTAATCATCACAAGTTCAAATCATACACTCTCTCTTCTGCCATTGGGTTAAATAAGGTAATCCTCTTAACTCTTTTTACCTTTCCCAACACGTCTCCGACAACCTTCACAGGTAATTTCTTCCCCTTGTTGTTCCTTTTGTACTTTTCCTTTCTCCGATCATGGGCAAGAAGATAGTCCGTTCTCGCGCTAGCATTACCGCTCCTCAAGAGAATGACTTTATCTATCAGGGCTTATGGCCCATGATAAGGTTTTTTCTTTCAATAACGAGTACATGCAATCCCTTAAGGCCAATGAAGCTTTTCCCTCTGATGCAATCTTCAGGTTCTTTGATCCTTTTATTCAGCCTAATTTTGTTTCTCCTTCTTGGGTATGCTTTCTTGACTATCCCTTTTCTTTGGGCTTCATATATCATTTTTTGGGTATTATTTATGATTTATTTCAAACCACCAAGCTTTCCTATGTCCAAGCAATGCCCATTATTTGGAGGATTTTGTACTGGATTGATCGAGTGAATCATTCCCACAATCTAGACATTGGTCTTACTGAGTTAGCTTCCGTGTATGATCTCTCTACTTTTGGGAGTTCTCGTTTTCTGTTTAGGGTTAAAACCAACAAATCTCTTATTTTCTTGAAAACCAAACACAACGATAGAGCTTGGAAGGAAAAGTTATTTTTTGTGAGGCGAGATTCTATCAATAGTGGGGATCTCTTGCCTAAAGCTTGGGTTAAAAAGGGTAGGGTATTATTTATTGATCTTGAGGATCCAAGGATTTATGTTTCTTATTTTTTTCATTTTGATGCAAGTTACAAGTTTGGTGAAGCTTTTCTTGCTGCTAA
The DNA here is from genome assembly GCF_052849685.1 of Lactuca virosa. Taxonomy (NCBI): domain Eukaryota; kingdom Viridiplantae; phylum Streptophyta; class Magnoliopsida; order Asterales; family Asteraceae; genus Lactuca; species Lactuca virosa. The sequence goes on from NC_136428.1 coordinate 315,992,176, forward strand.
GGATACTGAAGATAAGGTGAGACATTTTCTTGCTTTACCTGCAGATATCAAATCATTCAAACTCGAGTCTCCTAATCTTCAAGAGGGTTCTTACACCACAACTTCGATGGCTACTGGTAAGGATCCTTCTCGGTGTTTTTATCTATTTTATCATAATGATATTGAACTTATATGGATCCTTCTTAATGTGTAGGATCCAAAAACACTCGCTCTAGTGCCCAGTTTCTCTTGTCTGAACTTGAAGACGACATGTCTAGTGGTTTGCTCATGGTAAAGAAGGAAAAGATCCCTCTTTCGCTTGCTTCGAAGAAGACTCAGCTCGACCTCACTATGAATATATTGACATCTCGCAATAGAAAACCATCTGATGCTTGGGATCTTGAGAACGTTGGGACAGAGGAGGCGTTAAAGAAGCTGATCTCCTTCTCCCAATCTATGAATATTCATGCATTCTTTTCCATTCAGTTTTATTATCTATTTACCATGGTTCCTCTTAGGTTGTTGATCATGTCTCTTGCTCCAGTGAGGATCTCAAAGCCAAACTCGCTCAAACAGAGCATGCTTTGAAGGAGTAGGAGGGAGTCAATAAGGAGCTCCAGTAGAGTGTGGATAACCTGTCCATGGAGAAGGATGAAAAGGAAAAGGAACATGTAGGTGAGATGGACGACGTGATTGCTGAAGTGAGGATGAGTGCGGTTGTTGCTATCTGGGAAGCAAAAATAAAGCTTGCGGAGGATATCAAGAACACAGGATCCCTGTATGTAGCAGGATGGTGTGAAGCCCTAAGCAAATTGACCAACGATCCTGCTGCTGCCAATCAGGATCCTGCATCACAGAGGAGGAAAGACGAAGGTGGCTCCGGGTAGAGGTGAACAGTCTGCAGCTTGAGAATGATTTAGCTTAAAAACAATTTGAATAAATTTAGGCATGTAAAACAATATTTCACCCTTTCTTTTGCGGGGTTGGTGGGCAACCCCTTTTTATGATATGGTTGTTTTATACTTCTTTTTTGCATGTTTGACCTGTGTGATATTATTGTAGGATTTCTGAGGATCCTTACGTAGTCAGGATCCTGAAAAGTTCAAAGTTTTCTAGATCCGATTAGCCTAAAACGATTAGTCATCAAATTGGGATTTTAAAATAATCAAGATCTTTTTTAGAATAATAAACCTTTTGAAAAATAACGTTAAAGGATAGATAGAACCTGGTTATCCTTTGACTTAGGAGAAATCTGTAGTTATGATTCCCTTAGTTTCATATTGTTCGAAATCTTTACTATGGAAGGATCCTTACTTTAGAAATTCATAAGGTAGGATTCTTGATTACCCATAACTTAGTGAACTTGGTGGAGGATCCCTCCTTAGGAATCACTTGGAAATAATTTTGACTTGGAAAATAACTTAGGAGAATCATGTTTTTGTAACACGACAATGTTGTACATTTTGCATATTTTCTGGGGGTTATTCGACTTTAGACAATATGCTAATGCCATAACTTTTATCAAATCGCTGGGGAAAATCCTAATTCAGGGTAACATGTTAATGTTACAAACCTTAGTAAATTATTGAGGAGAATCCCAACTTGAGATAACATGTCAATGTTATTAATCTTATGAATTTTCTGGGGAAGATCCCAACTTTAGATAACATGTCAATGTTATAAACCTTATGTGTTTTCTGGGGAAGATCCCAACTTAGGATAACATGTCAATGTTATAAACCTTAGATTCAAACTTTAGGATCTTAACTTGTGTTAAAAAATAAAAGGGTTGCCAAGTCACTGAAGCGTGAAATGATCCCCTTATTCACATCCCACAGTAAGATTTTTTGCCTCCAAGCGAGGTGTAGAAACCTTGAATCATATGAAAGAGGTAATTAACTCTTTAAAAATTAGAGGGGATTAAGTACCCTTTGTCGTAGGAGAGATGATCAATATCTACTCGTAGTTATTTGGATAACTACATATTGCAATCGACAAGACTATGTATCTATAGGGATCCTAGGATCCTCGAATGCCGGGATCATCAAATGTCAGGATTCCTACCTGTTACGATCCTTGAATGTTAGGATCTTTGATTTCATGTGCAAAGCAAACATTATCTTGGGGTGGGCTAACGCCCCTCTGATGCTTAAGTCGGTATTGGTTTTCATAACAATAAAAAGAATAAGATAAGAGTAGAGGGTAGAAAGAGTGTACCTTAAGTTTTTTTGAAAATGATCGTCATAACTTACATGAAGTATGTTTTTAGGTAGATGGCATTCCAGGATCTTGACAGGACATTTCCTTCAAGGGTGGTTAGCCAATATGCCCCTTTTCTTGATTTTGAATCAATGAGATAAGATACTTCCCATTTAGGTGCCAATTTACCTGCACTAGGACCCTTGGTATTATGGAACGTTTTCCTAAGTAGCAAGTCACCTACCTGGAATCTTCTGACTTTGATGTTCTTGTTATATGCTTTGGTGATCGTCTGTTGATGAGCAGCAATGTGGGTCGTGGCAAGATCCCTGAGTTCATCAATAGTGTCAAGATCTTAGGATAGGATCCTATCATTGTTCTCTTGATCTTGTAGTTGATATCTTGATGTTGGGATCACCACCTCAGTAGGGATCACAACTTCCTTCCCAAACACCAAGGAGTATGGAGTTTGGCTCGTGGCTACCTTCGAAACAGTCCTATCTACCCATAGGACGAGAGGAAGTTCCTCTGCCCATCTTCCTTTTTTCTCATCTAACCTTTTCTTTAGATTGTTGACTATGACCTTATTGTTGGATTCAGCTTGGCCATTAGCTTGAGGGTGAATATGAGTGGCATTATCATTTTAATCCCCCAACTAGTGCAAAAGTCTCTAGTTCTTTTGCTTATGAACTGGGATCCATTATCGCATATGATCTCAGCATGAAGTCTTTTCCTCCTGATGCCTTAGGTAATTTTCCTACTATATCCATCCCCCACTTCATGAATGGCCAAAGGGAGATGATGAGATATAAAGGTTCCGCTGGTTGGTATAAGATGTTGTTATGTCTTTGACAAGAATCACATCTTTGTGCATGTAGGAAATTATCCTTCCTCATTGTTGGCCAGTAGTATCCCGTCCTCAACACCTTGGAGCATAATGATCCGCCCCCAGTATGGTTGCCACAATCTCCTTTGTGTATGTCTTTGAGAACTTCTGCAACTTTGTGATTTTCTATGCATATAAGGCGTGGACCTACCATGGACTTCCTGTATAGCTTACCTTAGATCATCACAAAATGTGAGACCCTCATTTTGAATGCCTTGTCACTTTTTTCTTCCTCTGGGATGGTACCATTTTGGAGATATTCCACAACGGTTTGGATCCAGGATATTGAGGTTAGGGAAGGATCCTTGATGTTAGGATCCTGATGAGGAAGTTGAGGATTAGGGTTTTCGATTGTAGCGATGTTAGTTGTTTCCTCGTGATGGTCAGGATCCTTCAGTTTTTTGACAGGATCCTCCATTGCTAGGATTAACACGTAGATTTTCGGGATCCTGATTTCTAGTGGGATCTTAAGAGAAGATCCTAGATTGGCTAAAGCATCCACTTCGGTATTGTATTCTCTAGGAACATGGTTTAGGCTGAATGCTTCGAATTCCGAGGCTAATTTTTTGAGGATCTGGAGGTATAGGGCTATTCTTTCTCCTTTTACTGCATAGGATCCATTAAAATGGTTAGTTATTAATATAGAATTGACGAATACCTGAAGATCCTTGATTTGAATATCCTTGGCCACCTGTAATCCCATGATTAATGCTTAGTATTCAACCTCGTTATTGGTTGCGCGAATTCACAACTAACTGCCTAGGGTATGATGTCCCCCTATGGCGGTTTTCGTATGATCCCTAGGCCCGTTCCTCTAAATTTTGAGGATGCGTCAGTGAAGAGTGTCCATGTTCCCATGCTTTCTTCTTTTTGGAGTTCTTTGCACTCCAAATCTGCTTCATGTTATAGATCATCACTGAAATCAACCAGAAAGTCTGTTAGTGCTTGTGAATTTATTGCTGATCTTGGTTCATATTTGATGTCATATGTGCTTAGTTTCATGGACCATTTTGCCATCCTTCCTGTCATTTCTGGTTTTCTCATAACATTCTTAATAGGATAATTAGTTCTTACATTTATAGGATATGGTTCAAAATAGTGTCTTAATTCAGTAGAAGCAGTTACTAATGCAAGTGCTAGCTTTTCAAGATGAGATTACCTTGTCTCAGAATCTAGGAGACTTTTACTTACATAGTAGATAGGATGTTGGTCCCCATTAAGATCCTTGGCTAAAACAACACTTACATCGTTAGAGGATCCTGAAAGGTAGAGTATGAGGCGTTCCCCATCTAATGGTTTTACCAATAGGGGTGCTGGACTTAAATATCTTTTAAGTTCCTAGAAAGAATCTTCATGCTCCTTAGTCCACTCGAACCTTTTGTTTTTCTTCAAGATGTCGTAGAAACGTTTGCACCTTTCTGAGAATCTTGAGATGAACATGTCAAGCGCTGCTACACTTCCTGTTAGTCTCTGAATATCTTTGGTCGAGGATGGGGATCTTAGATCTATGATGTCCTTGATTTGCTCCGGGCTAGCTTCTATTCCTCTTTTAGTCACCATGTATCCAAGGAACTTGCCTGACCTCATTCCAAAGTGACACTTGGAAAGGTTGAACTTCATGTTATATTCATCCAGTGTATTGAAGGCATCTTCAAGATCCTTGAGGTGATCCTCAGCTTTCTTTGATTTTACCACCATGTCATTATTGTAGACTTTCATGGTGTCCCCCAGTTTCTCTTTGAACATCTTGTTGACTAGCCTTTGGTATGTTGCAACTGCGTTTTTAATACCAAATGGCATGGCAATATAACAATATATACATGTTGGGGGTTATGAATGTTGTATCCTCTTAGTCAGATGGTTCCACTTGGATTTGTTGGAACCCTTCTGATGCATCCATGAACGTTAGTAATTCATGGACAATTGTAGCATCTATCATGGAGTCTATGTTGGTAGAGGGAAAGGATCCTCTAGACAAGCCTTGTTGAGATCCGTATAATCCACACATATTCTCCATTTACCATTCTTCTTCTACACTACGACCACATTGGCTAACCATCTTGGAACTTCACTTCCTTGATCCTTCCTATTTTAAGAAAATTTTCTACTTCTTCTTGTATGATTTGGTTTCTCTCTGGTGCGAATTTCCTTTTATTTTGGTGTATTGGACTGAAAGGAGGATCAATGTTAAGTTTATGGGTTATTATACTTTTTCCTATACCTATCATGTCCTCGTGCTTCCATGCAAATGTCTTTCTTCTTGCTCTGAGAAACTTTAGTAGTTCTTGTTCGATTGGTTCTGGCATTGAGGATCCTATGAGAGCTTTGGCATCGGGATCCTCAAGGTTCATGGGCACTTCCTTTACATCTTGCTCTCTTGTTCCTAGCATATCTTGTGCCCCTTGCTTTAATTTCTATTCTTGTCGTGGTATTGTTAAATATTTCATCGAGGTCTTGTAGTACTCTTTGGATTCTTGTTGATCACCTGTGATCTTCACTGTCCCCCAAGGGGTGGGCATCTTCACACACTGATGGTATGTCGAGGGAACAACCTTCATATCGTGGATCCATGGTCTACCTAATATAACATTATAGGCGGACAATGTATCGATTACACAAAAGCATGCATATGGTTTACCCCCTCAATGTATATATGTAGCTTTATTTTGCCAACTGTATGTTTTGTTTCACCACTGAATCCTATTAATACTAAGGATATTTTTATTATTTTGGACTCTGGGATGTTCATTCTTTTTAAAGCATCCAAGAGTATAATGTTGACTGAAGATCCTCCGTCGACAAGGATACATCTGACGAAATGGTTGACGACGTAAAGAGTGATCACCAATCCGTTGTGGTGAGGATCCTGGATGTCTTGACTATCTGCTTTGTCGAAGGTGATCTCCTTCTCGTTTGTTATTGACACCTTGGCATGCCTTTTTCCTGCAGAATAAGAGGTACCATAAATGTCAGATCCTCGAATGATCACATTGTTTACCTTGGTGTCAGTAGGAGGGGACCCTGGCTTATCGAGGATCTTCTAGGGATCTTGATCTTTTTCTTTGGATCTTTCCTTTCTTTTCTGAGGATTTATTTGAGGTATCCTTTGCCTAAGAGGTAGCTGATCTCCTTCCTAAGAGCTATCCAATCCTCTATGACATGACCAAAGTCCTCATGGTATGCACACCATTTGGATTTGTCTTTCCAAGTGGTGGATTTCTCTCACTTTCTTGGCCATTTTTCTTTGTCTCCAAGATCCTGCATAACAAATATTATACTTGAAATATTCACAGAAAAGCAATAGTCACTAATCTTAGGAAATTCTTCTTCCTCTCCTTCATCTGCAAGGGCATTAACCCTATGATGATCAGGTTTGGAATATGGTTTTGATTTATAGGATCTTTGTACAGATGGGTTGGCTTTCCTATTGGGGTGATCATATGAGCTTGGTGGATTGCCCCTTTTTTAGATCTCCTTGTCTTCTTCGAGCGTTATGAATCTTAGTGGTCTGCTTCGGACCTCATCCATTCTCTTGCATGGGGTCATTTCAAGGTCTTCGTAGAAAGTGGAGTCTTTCTTTAGGCCCATTTTAAGGCTTCCACGGTAGTTGCCATGTCAATGTTGGGGTACCCAGAGCTTCCATGCTAAACCTGTTCATGAAATCCCTGAAGGATTCCTTAGGATCCTGAACCACCCGATAGAGATCACTAGTGATCTTTTTGAATGTTCTGCTACAAGAAAGTTGGTTGTTAAAAATATTAACTGAATGTGCAAACGAAGTAATAGAGTAAGGAGGAACATTTATTAGCCATTTCAAGGCTGATCCTGTGAGGGTGGAACCAAAACCCTTGCACAAGAAAGCTTCCTTCAAGTGTGTGGGAATGGGGATGATCTTCATTTTTTCACTGTATTATGCCACATGTTCTTCAAGATCCGTGGTCCCATCATAAGGGTTCATGCTGGCAGTTTGGAAGCGCTTTGGGATCTGGGTGTCAGCTATTGCAGGAGCGAATCTCGAGATCATGTGGCTTATTGGGGAGACTTCCGGTATGTGTTGGACTATTCCAGGTACACTTGAGATCATATGTCATATCTGTTGAAGTTCGTTGGCCATGAGTGGGGATCATTCCTGCACCCTGTTTTGAAAATCGGTCCAGACCGGCTGGTTCAACCGGTTGAACCGGGAACCGGTCAGGGGACCGGTTTAATTGACCTCAAAAACCGCCTGTTTCTGAACCAATAAAAAACCGTCGGTTTAGTCAAAAACCGGTCAAAACAGTTTTGGTTGAACCGGTCAAAACCAGATTTAAAATTTTTTAACTTAAAAAAAAACTACTAAGTTTGGATCCCACTAAGTAAGAAACGTCAAGTGTTGTCACTGTGGGCCCCTTTGTTTGGGTAGTGCGTCCATGCCAAGAACAAAGGGCAGGAGAAGTTTATATAACGAAAGAACACCTCCATTCATTGTATTCTTGGTCGATGTGGGATAGCTTTCCACTCCTTTTTATCTTATTACTTACATTTCATTTCTTTTCATTTCAATTTTATGTCGATTCATTTTATGATAAAATTAAACCTGCCATATTTTATTTTAACTTGAACTCCTAAGACTTTAGTTGTTCCACAAAATCTCACGTGATTATATATATATATATATATATATATATATATATATATATATATATATATATATATCCGGTTTTTCCGGTTTTTGGGATCGGTCCAACCGGTCGGACCAATTGAACAATCGAACCATTAAGATGACTGGTTCGATGTACGGTCCGGTTTTCAAAACATTGTTTCTGCATCAATATCCATAGAGTTAGTAGTAAAGATATTATTATCATCGAAGTTACCAGGATCCATGTTATTGGGAATAACGACGGTTTCGCTGGAATCCTGGGTCGTATGGGCTTGCTCTCTTGGAGTTGCTCCCCAAGCGGGAATAAAGTCTAGTATTGAGGATCCTATCTCGCCGCGATTCGCTGTGGATCCCTTCTTATCAAAGTTCAGGATCTTAGGCTGCAAGATCGAGGGTGCTTCTTCTTGAGGCTTGTGGATTTCTGCCCTCATTCTCTCCACTTCCTTGAGTATTGTCCTATTATCCTCCTGCTGTTGAGTGGCTTGTCGTTCGAGTCTCTTAATCATAACGAATATTTCATTATTGGAAATCAGCACAGGAGGATCCTGAAGTCATTGGGTAGTGACTGGAGAGGTGTTTTTCTTCAGTGCCTTAGAGGCTTTTGTGGGAGCTCCCCTTGGGGATTGAGGAAGGTTTTTAAAGGAAATTGGAGGAATGGATCAAGAGGATAGGGTCGATTGGGTAGACATGATTCCCGGATGATTATGAACACCACAACCCCACGGTGGGCGCCAAATTGTTTTGGTCAAAAATCAACTAAGTAGACTTCAATTAAATTGTATGAGAGGTTGTGATGTTCGTAGTAAATTGAGTATGAAATGGTGATCAAAGTTACACAAGTAAGTTACAAGGAAATCCCTTGATCCTTGATAGGATCTCTGATATAAACCCTTGGGAGGTGATAATAATCTCCTGCCTTGATGTTTTTATTGATATCAAAAGTTGATTTATAGGGATGAATGTGTAAAAGTAAGTATAAGTATCATAGATAAGCCAAATGTGTGTGTAGTTTGCTAGTTACATGTGTTATTTATAGTCTAATGCTAATAATAAGAAGTCTGATAATATCAGGATCCTCCGGAGTCAACATATGAATGTTTTTTGACTTGGTATTCCGGGTCTTTTTCCTGGTTGAGGTGACTCTCCGGTGAGAATGGGTCTTGTGTTGACGAGTTTTGCACATGTGAGATAAAGAGAGAAAATATAGCTGTTACATGTGTTAGAATTATTAGTGATAATAGTCAGGATCCCGGGATATGTTTAAGGATCTTGAGGCTTCAGACGTATTTGAGGATCCTAAATATGAGTCAAGGATCCTGCTTATAACAATATATATATATATATATATATAAATATATATATATATATATATATATATATATATATATATATATATATATATATATATATATATATATATATAATTCAGACATATATAAAAATCGGACCCTCGATGAGAATACTCAAGAATTTATGTCAAATACATTATCTAAAGTTAGTATGGTACAACGACCGAACCACAACCAAATCTAGTTTGTGCACTAAGTTTTATTATGGTCCGACCATTTCACGATTGAACTTGTATACGGTAGTTGGAAAACTAAACGTTTGACAACTCTAAGGAATGAAGAAATGATTATAGGATACATAGCAAGATATTAATTATGTAGGAATTCACAGGAATGTCGGTAACATCTTTTACATACTTATACTTAATAATTATTTATATTATAGACCCCCACACTCACTCATAAACATATGCCCCGTCTGATTTCTTATCCAGGATCCCATCACTTGTATGACATATATTGGTTATTGGATGACGATACTATTCCTAGAAGAAGATTAGCTGGTGTCACACTCACCAGAGCCAGAGGATCCCTACTTTCCGATGGTTCCAATACCACTATTCCCACTAACCTCCTACGATGAACCATCCGAAGATGATGATTCTTCAGAGCCATCTGAAGAACCTGTCGAGCCATCCTACGAGCCATCCGAGGACCCTTCTGAGTCATCGAGGAGGGTGATCATGCTAAGGAGGAGCTTGATCTTGCTAAGGAGGAGGTTGATTATTCCGAGAATGATGATGACCATGATAAGGATGAGGACGATCATGTCGCAGAGGAGGATGATCCTATTAAGAATGAGGATGATCCTATGGAGGATCCAGAGCCCACTGCTGAGGAGGACACTCCACTACCCCACCATCACACAGGTAATTCCGGCTTGTAGCAAATGGTAAAAATAGTTCAAGTTCATCTGTCAAACTTACATGAACCCTCTTGTAATAGGACCTAGTGTTCAGTATTACATGTTTTTGACAGCAAATTAAGTTATTACACTTAGAATTGCATGTAGATTACTCTCATAGTCTCCAATTTATGTTGAACGCTAAAGAACGAAACATTATTCACAATAATAAGGATTGATTAATGCATTAAAAATAAAATCTATGTGTTAAGTATACTTAGGAAGAAATGATACTCAAATTGGATAGAACATGTTCACACGATTTCATGGATATAAAGAATGTGGAAATCAGAGATCCTACACAAAACTTATCCCCTTTTTAAATAGGCTTGTATTGTATTTCGATAATGTACTAGTAGACATCGATAATGTAATCTCTATTTCGATATTAATAGTAGTTTACATTTTGTACTGTCTAATGTATGTTCACTAACTATGATACATGATTACATCGCATAGCCTGACCTTTCCGTCGCCGGTCGCAGGTGTGACAGATTGGTATCAGAGCTAGTGGCTATAGTGAACTAGTACTTTCTTAAGAAAGACTATAGCCTATGGCTTACTCTCTTAGGTTTAGGTATATCCCTTAACCTTCAAATAAAAAGTAATATTAATTATACTACTTAAGGACTACTTACGGGAACGATGACAGGGTAGACATGTCGATTGGGTTGTTGGATTCCAAAATAGCTATACGCTAAAATGATCCTACCCTCCGACCGTCCAGACCGGTTGGTGCCTTATCAACTAGACCTGAAGTTAACAGACAATAATTAATAATACCCGTGAACACAAAAAACACAAGATATAAAGTTATATATAAGACTCTAACCAGGAATAAGAACACATTTATATACAACCGAAACTTATGGATCACTCGAACCCTCAATGAGAATACAACGCAATTTGTTGTACGTGGGCCGAACCACAACTAAACGTAGACTAATCACCTATGTTTAATTATGGTTAGACTAATGCATAACTAAACTTAAATACGGTAGTTGATAGACTAAGACGCTTGGAGATTCTAGGAGACTCAAGGAAGATTACAGTTCAAAACACTTAGGAACCCTCGAAAATTCTACTGAACACCTTAAAAATATTCGATAAATATTTACGTTAGATCCTCATACTACTCTAGCACTCATAAACATCAATCATGTCTGATGTTTACTCAACTATAATACTCTATGTATGTTCCTATTAGATACTTATGAATATCTCAGGAAATACGCACACTTATGAATCATTACGAATCATGATTTCAAATTTCTGCTATGCTATTAATATCAACGATTATAGTATTATAACTTATACTTACAACGATATTTTCATACGACATATATTCTTTTAAAAACCATGTATAATAGGATGAAACGATGCCTCCCAAGAGATCAATGAGTGATCGTCTAACACCGATATGATCACTAGACACAACTACAATCGAGTTAACGATTACACAAAATGTGACTAACACCTTGGCTAACTATGAATCCAACATGAAAAATGCCCCTGAGCAAAGTGGAGTTGGAAGCATTATCAATGGAAGTAATGGTAACATCCCAAAGGCATGCACATATGAGGAATTCATAAACTACCAATCTAGATCATTCTACAGTACTAAAGGAGTTATAAGGTCGACTCTTGTTAGATTAGGTGTCTAAGGCAATAACTAAATTGGTATATACTTGAATAGTTAACAAAGTCCTTTTGGGTTGCCCTCAAATCTAGTAACTAAATAGGATGACTTTTAGAGAGAGAGAGAGAGAGAGAGAGACTAATTTATTGATTTATTATATGATTAATAAATAGCAATAAATGATTTTTTAATATATTATGAGAATAATATATTAATTAGAAATAATATTATTTAATTAAGAGTTAATCAGAAATTAATTAGAATTATATTTGGGACTAATTGGATTAATTAATCGTGCAAGGACCTAGGCTGTAATTATTCAACAGTTGAACAAAAGGGTTCTAGAAACTTCCCCATAAGGGTGGACAATTTTGGGGTGATTCTAGGGTTCTAGAATATATCTTAAAGATAATTAGGAAACCAGATAATTACCTGATTTGAGATATTATTACTTTAATCAAGTAAGGGTTATCTAGGGTTTCTCTATCAACTATAAATAGGGCCTTCCACCCTACAATTTTTGGCCATCATTATTGCTAAGACCCAGCCGAAATTTCCCCCTCTCTTCAAGTTTCCCAGTTGCTAGGGTTTGGGTGTGAACCATTAGAGGCACGAGATTTCTAGTGCTAGCTTCCAAGAGTTTTTGAAGAAGGATTTGATTAGTTATTTACTACAATAAATAAAAGGTATGTAACCTCTTCTATGAATTTCGAAATTAGCTAGGGATATAGGGTTCTTGTTGTTCAATAGAATGTTACTTCAATAGTGTTATGCCTAGATCAAATATGTTGTATGCACCATTAAGTGTATAAGGATTTATCCTCGTTATTGCATGTAAAACCCATCAGTAGTATCAGAGCGTATGGTTGTCTAACAATTGATAGTATATTTCTTGAACTTGAACAAAACCCGACTAGGAGATTTGGCAAAACCATCAATCTGCAGCGGCACCACGTCGTGGTCTTCTTCTGCTATGACGTGGGAATCTTCAGATCCGCATTTTTCTTCGTTCTGCCATGACGTGGTGAACCCTCTGTTCAGCGAATATGTTTGCTTAATTCCAAACTGATTTGGATAAGTACTTTAGATAATATTTTTTAATTATATAAAACTGAATATTTATCTTTGTAATCAGATATCATATATCTTGAATTTTTGAATTACCATTATGATTTAATTAATTATTAACTAAAAGATAAAGACTAAATCAAAAATGGTTAAATTTTAAATTATTTTAATTTCGAAAAATTTAAAATTAAACCTAGTATTTTAGAAAAGTTTAAAATACACCTTATACTATACGTATAATTAAAGGTTTTAATATATTATATGTATAACACAATTCAGTCAAATCGCTAGTACGCCTTATTCACGAAGTCATACTATAAGGGGAGTTTAAGGAAGCGGCCTATAAAATGACCGCCATTGGGTTTCCACTCTTACCCACCGTTCTTTTGTATGGTGGAGGGTCGTTAGCCGAACGGATTTGATAGGACATAATCTCATTAATAAGTATAATGATATAAAGTAACTAAAATATTTTTTGAAAATCCCACTCGTAGTTACTTTAGGAAAAATGTGAAAAGTATGCTAATCCATAAAATTGCACATTATGCTTTATATGTAGTTAGCGGAGCACGTGTGGTTAACCAACACACTAATAGTGACTATAAAGAGTAATAATAGACATCTTGAAAATTATCATTGTTAATGGAGCACATGTGGTTAACCGACACATTAATTGGAGATGATAAATGGCATCGAGAGTGCCATGCGTATTTGTATGGTTATTCACATATTATTTGTGATCCTCGGCATCCCAGTTACAAATAGAAGAGCATAATATAAGATTAAACATGCCATTGATAAGATTCAATGAATTTAAAAAGATTTAGGAATTTCATAGTTTGAAATTGGTAAATTTCCTTTACCTACCTTCATAAATTCGCGATAAGATTACGACATCCCTGTTCTTAGTTGTGAATTGTTATTTTGGATCCTAGCCTTAAATATTAATTATGGGTTAAAATATTAAGGATTATTTTTATCTAACTAAAAATAGTTTCTTTTCTCTATAGATGTCTACTTCTGGTGATGCTTCTGCTTCTCAAAACTCTACCCACAACTTCTCGCTACTCTCGATCATGTCTAAGGAGACATTGGATGGCACCAACTACAATGATTGGATGCGCAACATCAAGATGGCTCTTCGATACGAGGGAAAGAATATGTCCTTGAGAAACAACTCATTGAGATCGATGAGGCCACTGCTACTCCTGAAGAAATAGCCTCCTCTAAGAAACACTATGACGACGTGACTAAGTTTGCTTGGATCATGGTTGCCATCATGATTCCTGAGTTGCAAAATTTCTATGAGGACTATTGGCCATACGAGATGAACTTGGATCTTGTGGAAAAGTTTCACAAGAGGGCTCGTCAAGAAAATTATGAGGTCATCAAAGAATTAATGGCTTGCAAATTGAAGGAAAGAGAGTCTGTCTGCAACCACGTGCAAAGAATGCAAAGATATGTGGAGTGCCTTGAAAGGCTAAATGTGAATTTCGATGAGGAGTTGTCCATAGACATGGTCCTTAACTCTTTGCCACCTTGTTATGATCAGTTCATCTTGGCTTATTATTTGAACAACACAGAAACCACATTGGCCCAACTCGACAACTTGTTGCGAATGGCTGAGTCAGGAATGAAGAAGAATAAAACTCCTACCTGTACTAATGCTCATGTCTTTTCCATTGGGGAAAACAAAGGAAAGAAAAGGAAAGGTGCTCCTAAGCAAAACTAGAAGGGCAAGGGCCATGCTGGATTGTCAAGCAATGACCCAAAAGCGAAGCCAGTTCTAACATTCCTTCTATTAGTGATCTCAAAGAGGTCATTTGATTCTATTGTATTGATAAGGGCCATTGGAAATGAATCTTCCGCAAGTACTTGTAGGACATCAAGGATGGCAAGGTGAAGCCATCATCAACAGGTATTTACATTATTCAAACTAATAACTCACAACCTACTCGTTCTTGGGTCCTTGATACAGGATGTGGTTTTTACATTTGTTCTGATTTGCAGGGACTAAGAGAAAGTGAAGAGGTAAAGCATGGAAGGATGAATCTAATCATGGGAAATATGCGATCTTATCCCATTACCAATATTGGAACTTATAGTCTTATTCTTAGTAGTGATGTTAAATTAGATTTAGTTAAGTATTGCTATTCATCAGAAATGACGCGAAACATTATTTCTTTTCATGCGCTATTTAGACAAGGTTTTCGATATTCGTCTAATGATATGAATGGATAAATTTTGGTTTTTAAAAATGGCATTTTTATGTTTCAAGCTTTACCTTGTGATGGTGTGTATGAAACTGTGATTTGTGTTGATACCTTAGGTAATAGTGTTTTCCATATTGATTCGTATAATGGCTTAGACAAGGCATGCTTGTTGCATTGTCGTCTTGGGCACATTAACAATAAATGCATCTCCCAAATCCAAAAGGATGAAGAATTAGAATCATTTGACTTAAGGCCAGATGATGAATGCAAATCTTGTCTTTTGGGGAAGATGACAAATTCACCTTTCACTGGATCTTGTGAAAGAGGTGAGGGTTTGTTGGATCTTATACACACAGATGCGTGTGGACCCTTTAGATCCACCATAAGGGATTCTAATCGATTTTATGTAACATTTACAGATGATTATAGTAGATATGGTTATATCTACTTAATAAAACATAAATCAGAAACCTTTGAAAAGTTAAAAGAGTTTAAACATGAAGTCGAGAATCAATTAGGCAGGAAGATAAAGACGTTCCAATCTGACAACCGAGAGGTTTCCGTCACTGATCGCCATTTAGAAAGAGTAGGAAAATGGATGTAATAGCTTAGTATTGTAATATTTCATTTTTGAGATAATAAGATTCAAATGTGTTGTTACATTTAT
This sequence comes from Lactuca virosa, assembly GCF_052849685.1. Taxonomy (NCBI): domain Eukaryota; kingdom Viridiplantae; phylum Streptophyta; class Magnoliopsida; order Asterales; family Asteraceae; genus Lactuca; species Lactuca virosa. Next base: position 316,007,722 of record NC_136428.1, read on the forward strand.
TTGATAAAAACATCCATTAGGCTCAAAAATTAGCATCCGGAAAGTTGTAGCGTTTTCTAAGTTGGTTAAGTACGTGTATAGTACTCGTTAACGTGATCTCAAGGATATAAGATTCGTAAAAATTCGACTTCAAAGGAAAGAGTTATGGATTTTATAAAAATAGAAATCAACCGCGTAATTAAAATAAATTATTTCAAAATGGTACATAGAGATTGGTTGAGTTTTGACTAAAAGTTCAAAAAGGAGTTTCGTAGTACTCCTCAAGATATAAAATGTAGGACAACGTTTGCCGAAAACAAGATCCGTATAAAGGAGATATGATTTTTATAAAATCATTTATTTTTAACCCTGATAGGCATGAAAATGAAAGTCGGAACTAGCCACAACAACCTAAAGGAGAGTTGTAGTACCCAATGAGATCATCATACATATATAGAGAGGGCTTAGATTGGAGCTGGCATGAAGAACTTATGATTTTTACAAAATCTTTTCGTGCGCGCCAGGTGCGTGTCTCCGCACACTGCACACATGACAACGGATTCAAGTAGATTGCGAGAGACGTGGTCGAGTGGGGGAGTGACACATGGCAACTTCCGGATGGAGCCAAGATTGTCGCGCACGTCGCGCGCAGATATTTACCCGACGTGCACCTCCAACACTCGACTATAAATAGAAGGCAGTGCCATTCCACTTCTTCACACCTTCATACTTCTCTCTCACTCTCTGTCTCGAAGCTGCTACCTTATGGAGCGGTCCCTGGATTCCAAGGCCTGATTCAACCCTACATCAAAGGTTTCGCACGACCAGGGTGAGTACACGACCCCTACTTCACTGTTTTAAATGTCTTATGGGGGGGGGATACATGTTTATCAAAATATATTTATAGTTATAAATATCAAATCATTTTATAGTTGTAGATACTATGCCTAGTGTTAAGCTATGATATTATGCCTAAGAGATATGATGTCTGATAGTCTAGGAAGAGATGTTATAATGAACAAATCCCTAGGATAACGTAGTACCTACAAGTTATGCTGGTCAAATATAAGGATGTGCACTGTACTTAGTTGTTACTCTGCCCAAATATCCTGTTTTCAAATAACCATAATTAGGGTATATATATGAATACTTATATATACAAAATAATTATGAAATCAGAAGTTATAATTATCAAATATAAGAGAAAAGATTTATATTGTGATAGTTATAGGAAATCCCTAGAAAGGATTATGATAAAAGATAAAAGATAAAATATGAAAACCTAAGGTCAATGCGTTGGTGAGCTGTTAATTCATGCAAATGCCTTGATTTAATTCGACATTCCCCAGATACCTATAATAGATAATCTTGCGAGAGCTAGAAATATATGTATAGATCTGTACGGGGATTGAAAACCCCACCTACGATTGCTAGCTACAATCCTAGTAGGATAAATTTCTTATTATTCACTATTCGACGTCCGATGAAGCGTCGTGGCGGGGCAAAAGTTATGGGGGTCATGGTAATACATTAGATCACGTCAGAGTTTAGACTAGCATTAGGGACGCCTTATAATGGTAGATAAAATACGTTAGGGTCGTTAGAAATCCTACAAAGATAGTAAATTAGGATTAATAAATATATCATAATAAGATAATAAGATATGATCGTTAGATATCCTAAAAGATAGTAAGCTAGAGTTGATAAAATACTTTAGGAAAGGTTTTTCTAAAAGAAAAAGGATTTTTAAAATAATACATCCCAATAAAAGCCGAAAACTATAAAAACATGTGCACTCACCAACGTTATGTTGACGTTTTCAAAAATACATGTATTCTCAAGGAGATTAGTGTAGAGGATAGTTGTGTCAAGGAGGAGGAAGTCTACAAGGAAGCTGCTGAAGGTTACTACCATCTGTTTATCGTCTTTAGTATTGTTTAGGTAGTGTGCTTATCTTTTTAAAACAATGTAACCCCAAAATAATTTATAATAAATAAAAGGAAATTTTTGCGATAAACCTTTGTGTTATATTGTTTATATATCTGTATGCCTCAGTCCAATCTCCCAGCGTTCGCAACACCCGACGTTTCCGCCGCCGGTCGGGGATGTGACAGATTGGTATCAGATCTACAGGTTATAGTGAACTAGTAATTCCATAGGAACTATGACTATAACCTAGGGCATAAAACTCTGAATTAGTTAAACCTAATAAAAGTTTTATTATTAATTACCGTACGGATGGACTACTTACGGGAGAGGTTCCTAGGCTGGTAAAATTTGTCGTTTGGGTTGCTGGATTTCAGAACAGCTATATGCCAAAATGGTCCTGCCCTCCAAGTTTTCCTACATGGCCGATCCTTGTAGTCTTAAGGTATAAAAACATAGAATTAATAAAATATCCTAATCCAACACCAATCAGATAAAAAGTTATACCAACTCTTATAAATACACTTGTATATCATAAAAACTATCCATTCAAATCACAACTTAACATTTTAGGCAAAAAAAACAAATCTTAGGGTTAGTCTAGTACTGCGGCCGTACCATCTAGACCTAGAATGCGCAACAAGGTTTTATTATGGTCCGACCAACACACGCCTAAACCTGGATGTCGTAGTTGACAATCTAAACGCTTGAGGATTTATGGATCAGTAGTTTAGTACGCCTAGTTAGGAGATTAGGATGAAGCCTACGACTAGAGGATCTTTGGATCAGTAGCATAGATCGACTTCCTGAAGACTAGAGCCTTAGATCAATACCTAGTGCAAGAGGATGGTACACCTTGAGGATATCCGAAATAGAGACAAGCATACGACATACCACCCATATAGAAAGTTACCTAAGATATGGTACTATATATATATATATATATATATATATATATATATATATATATACACACACACTATAAGAGGAAATTATAGGTATTATATATTATTTCTCATAAACATCTACCTGTTTGATGTCAAACCACACCGTTGTACACTCTTTTGTTGTTTTTGAAAATCTGATGTACAAAGTTTGTGAAAAGTTAATGAAAACTATGTTTATTGTGTTACTTGTTTGCTTTGTTTTCTTGATATAGTTAACTCTTCTAACTAAAATATCAAAGTAAAACTGAAAATAGCAACTAACATATGCCTTAAATTATAATCATGCCTCGCACTAGGAGGAACCCATGTCAACCCGAAACAAATCCTGAGCCTATGAGCTCAGCCACGATCGAGGCACTAGTGACCCAATGCGTAGCTGATGCCATAACAACCTTAGAAACCCCTAGGAACTTAGGATCAGGAGGTAACGGAGGTGAGAGTTTGCAAGGATATAATCTAGGTCCTACTAGAGTATGTTCATATAAAGATTTTATGAGCTGTAAGCAAAAACCCTTCTATAGAAATGAAGGCTTAGTTGGGCTGACTAGGTGGATGGACGATATAAGCTTATGTCTGGAGGACTATAAAGTCAAGTTCGCCGCCTGCACCCTGGAAGATGCAACCTTAAGCCAGTGGAACAGTTACACCAAGACCATGGGCATTAACGTAGCGAACACCATGTCTTGGATTGAGTTGAAACAAATCATGGTTGGTGAGTACTGTCCACGCGAAGAGATGAAGAAGCTGGAGTAGGAGATGTGGAATCTCACGATGCAGGAAGCTGATGTTGCCACCTACATAATCCATTTCAACGACCTTGCCACCTTATGTCCCGAGATGGTTACCACAGAAGATAAAAAGATAGAAATGTATATTTGGGGTTTGCCTCAGCCTATCTAAGGCTTAGTCACTGCCTCAAAACCAACTACCTTTGAAAGTGCCAAGAGACTAGCCTTTAGTCTGACCCATCAAGAGATTCTTCGTGGAACGATAGTTCAAAAGGCTGACCTTCCGAAGGTGGAGGGTAGAAAAAGGAAGTTTGGCAAGGAGTCCAAAAGGAAGGCTAGGAAACCAGCAGAGCAGAAGCGGGAAGTTATTCAAGCGTTTGTGGTTTCAACACCCTCAACAGAGACTACCTCGGGAAGTAGGCCTAGATGCAATGAGTGTGCTCGTCACAATGGAGCATGTTGGATCTGTACCAACTGCAGCAAGAAAGCTCATCTTACTAACAGATGGAAAACCCCAACCAATCGAGGAACCGCAACAGTAGATAGCTGAGCGTGATATGAATCTAAGGAGATTGGACATATCAGGAGGGATTGTCCAAAGTTGAAAGGTTAGGGAGATAATGCTAGAAGCGGAGCATTTGTTATAGGAGCAAGAGAGGCCGTCCAAGATCTGACGGTAGTGACGGGTACGTTCCTAATCAATAATTTATATGAAAATATACTTTTTAATACCGACGCCGATAGAAGCTATATTACTCCTAAATTTAGGCAGTTGTTAGATCACCCCTCTAGTTAACTTAGGGAAGCCTATAGGGTAGAAATGGCTAACAGCCAAGTCGATAGTGTTAAAGAAATACTTAGCAACCGTGCCTTAGCGTTAGATAATCATACTTTTCTCGTCGACCTTATGCGAATGGTCATTGGAAGTTTCGACGTCATCATCGGTATGGACTGGTTATCCTCTAACCATGTCGAGGTGCTATGCTTTGAGAAAGCCTTACGTCTACCCCTACCAAACGGAGAACCCTTAATCGTCTACGATGACAAACCCAGTAGAAACCTTAGGATCATCTCCTGCATGATGGCTAGAAAATACTTACAGAAAAAGTATTTCGCCTTCATAACCCATATTGTCGATAGGGAAGAAAATAAGAAGAAAAAGATCGAGGAAGTACCTCAGGTGTGCGATTTCCCTGATGTATTCCTTGAGGATCTACTAGGTCTACCATCAGCTTGACAAGTAGAGTTTCGAGTCGATCTAGTTCCATGAGCTACCCCAGTATTAAAGTCTATTTATAGATTGGCACCCTCGGAGATGCAAGAGCTCTCCAGCCAACTACAAGAACTTCTTGACAAGGGTTTCATTAGACCAAGATTTTCGCCTTAGGAAGCACCCATTCTATTTACCAAGAAGAAGGATGGATCTTTTCGAATGTGCATAGACTATAGAGAGTTAAATAAGTTGACCATTAAGAATACATATCCACTATCCCGAATAGACGATCTCTTCGATCAATTGCAAGGATCCATTTACTTCTCTAATATCGACTGGAGCTCGGGATATCATCAACTTCGAGTCATGGAAGAGGACATTCTAACGATTGCTTTCAGGATACACTATGGTCATTATGAATTCTTGGTCATGCCCTTCGGATTGACCAATTCCCCAACTGCCTTTATGGATCTAATAAATCGAGTGTGCAAGCCTTACTTAGATGAATTCTTGATTTGTATTCATCCATGATATTCAGGTATACTCACGAACCAAGGAAGAGCATGTGCAACACATTCAAGTGATCCTAGAGCTCTCAAGGAAAGAAAAGTTGTACAAAAAATTCTCTAAGTGCGAATTTTGGATAAGAGAAGTACACTTTCTTGGAAATGTAGCAAGAAGCAAGGGAATTCATGTCGACCCTTCAAAGATAGAAGCGGTAAAGAATTGGGATGCGCCCAAAACGGCAACAGATGTGCGTCAATTTTTAGGACTAGCTGGCTATTACTGGAGATTTATAGAAAATTTATCTCGTATAGCCAAACCCCTCACAACATTAACCCAAAAAAGAAGTAAAATTCTTTTGGGGAGACACGCAGGAAACAACTTTCCAAAAGTTGAAGGAAATGTTGTGTAGTGCGCCGATACTATTCCTTCTAGAAGGCACTGATGACTTCGTAGTATATTGCGATGCTTCACATAAAGGGTTGAGATGTGTGTTGATGCAAATGGATAAGTTCATAGCCTACAGCTCAAGACAATTAAGGTTCATGAGAACAACTACACTACCCACGACCTAGAGTTGGGAGCGGTAGTTTTTGCCCTGAAGATTTGGCGTCATTACCTTTACGGAACGAAGTGTATAGTATAGACGGATCACAAGAGTATGCAACACATCTTATTTCAAAAAGAGCTCAACATGAGACAAAGAAGATGGTTAGAGATGCTAAACGACTATGATTGTGAGATTCATTACCACCCAGGAAAGGCTAACGTTGTAGCTGACACTTTGAGTCGTAAAGAATGAGTTAAACCTTGTAGAGTCAAAGCACTCATGATGACTATCCAGTCAAATCTAATCTTGCAGATTAGGAGTGCTCAACTCGAGGCTTTAACTAAAAGAAAAATTAAAGAAGAAGGCCTCAGAGGATGGAAACGCAACTCAAAATTAAGGATGATGGAATGAGATATTTCATGAACCAAGTATGGGTTCTGAAATATGGGGAGGTCAAGGAACTAGTTCTAAATGGGCCCCATAGGACTAGATATTCTATTCAACCTGGAGCAGACAAGATGTATCTGGACCTAAAGACCCTTTATTGGTGGCCAAACATGAAGGCTGAGATTGCGACCTACGTAGGTAAATGCCTAACATGTTCCAAGGTCAAGGCATAACATCAACGACCATCGAGATTGTTGAAATAGCCGAAGATTCCTGAATAGAAGTGGGAGTAGATCGGAATGGACTTTATTACCAATTTACCTAAGACTATTGATGGTTATGACACTATAAGGGTAGTTGTCGATGGATTAACCAAGTCTGTCCACTTCATACCGATAAAAGAGACGGATAAGATGGAGAAGCTGACCAGAATATACCTTAGAGAGATAGTCAGATTGCATGGGGTACCCTTATCCATTATCTCTGACGGAGATAGTAGGTCTTCCTCTTGCTTCTTGCAGAGTTTGAAAAAGTCCCTTGGTACGCGCCTGGATAAGAGTACAAGTTATCATCCGTAGAATGATGACCAAAGTGAAAGGACCATCCAAACGCTGGAAGGCATGCTTAGAGCATGTGTGATAGATTTCGACAGTGCATTGGATACTCACCTTCCTCTGGTTAAGTTCTCATACAATAATAGCTATCACACGAGCATCAAAGCAACACCGTTTTAAGCACCATACGGCCGAAAATGTAGATCTTCCATTTTTTGGATAGAAGTTGGCGATACCCAACTGGCTAAGAAATTTGCAGGGGATACCCTATGAACAGTCCCAAAGATTATCCACGAGACGACTGAAACGATAGTGCAAATAACAGAACGCATGAAGGCAGTACGTGTCTGTCAAAAGAGTTATACCGACGTGAGGAATAAACCCCTAGAGTTCCAAGTTAGAGATAGGGTGATGCTCAAAGTATCTCCTTGGAAAGGAGTTATAAGATTTGGGAAGCGGGGTAAACTAAATCCAAGGTACATATGACCATTCGAAATCCTCGAAAGGATAGGACCAACCGCGTATCGACTTAGGTTACCCCAAGAGCTTAATAACATTAACAACGTCTTCTATGTGCCAAATATTAAGAAGTTCCTTTCCAACGATACGCTCGTCATTCCACTTGATGAAATTCAGATTAACCCTGAACTGGACTTCATCAAAGAGCCAGTCGAAATAATGGACAAAGAGGTCAAACGACTCAAGCAAAGTCGGATTCCAATTGTCAAGGTGCGGTGGAACTCTAAGAGAGGATAAGAGTACACATTGGAATGAGAGGACCATATGAAGGACAAGTACCCTCACTTGTTCGAAGGAAGCCCGACGACAAGATAAAATTTCGGGACAAAATTTCCTAGATAGGGGGAGACTGTGAAAACCAAGAGGTTTTCGTCACTGATTCCCATTAGGAAAGAGTAGGAAAATGGATGTAATAACTTAGTATTGTAATATTTTATTTTTGAGATAATAAGAATCAAATGTGATGTTAAATTTATTTGATAAAAACTTCCATTAGGCTAAAAAATTAGCGTCCGAAAAGTTGTAACGTTTTCTAGGATGGTTAACGTACTTGGATAGTACTCGTTAACGTGATCTCAAGGATATAAGATTCGTAAAAATCCGACTCCAAAGGAAAGAGTTATGGATTTTATAAAAATAGAAATCAATCGCATAATTAAAATTAATTACATCAAAATGGTAGTTAGAGATTAGTTGAGTTTTGACTAAAAGTGAAAAAAGGAGTTTCATAGTACACCTCGAGATATAAACTTTTGGAAAAAGTTTGCCGAAAATGGGATCCGTATGAGAGAGATATGATATTTATAAAATCATTTATTTTTAACCCCGTCACGCACGAAAATGAAAATCAAAACTAGCCAAAACAACCTAAAGGAAAGCTCGCACGAAGTAGTTATGATTTTACAAAACCTTTTCGTGTGCGCCAGGTGCGCGTCTCCGTATGTCGCGCACCTGACACCAGATTCGAGTAGATTGCGAGAGACTTGGCCTAGTGGGGGAGTGACATGTGGCAACTTCCAGATGGAGCCACGATTGTCACATGCGGCGCACATATATTTTCTCGGCGCGCACCTCCAAAAGTAGACTATAGATAGAAGGCAGTTTCATTCCAGTTCTACACACCTTCAGACTTCTCTCTCACTCTCTATCTTGAAGTTGCTACCATTTGGAGCGCTCCCCAGAGTCCCGAGCCTGATTCAACCCTACATCAAAGGTTTCACACGAATAGGGTGAGTACACGACCCCTATTTCACTGTGTTAAATGTTTTACCCGGGGGGGGGGGGGATACATGCTTTTTCAAATGATTTTATCAAAATATATTTATAGTTATAAATATCAAATCATTTTATAAAGCTTAAAGCCTTACTATAAGATAGTTGTAGATACTACGCCTAGTGTTAAGTTATGATATTATGCCTAAGAGATATGATGCCAGATAGTCTAGGAAGAGATAATACCTAGATGTTATAATGACCAAATCCCTAGGACAACGTAGTACCTAGAAGTTATGTTGGTCAAATATAAGGATATGCATTGTACTTAGTTGTTTCTCTGCCCGAATATTCTGTTTTCAAATAACCATAATTAGGGTATATATATGAATACTTATATATACAAAATAAATATGAGATCAAAAGTTATAATTATCAAATATAAGATAAAAGATTTATATTGTGATAGTTATAGGAAATCTCTAGGAAGGATTAAGATAAAAGATAAAAGATAAATACCTAAGTTCAATGCGTTGGTGAGCTGTTAATTCATCCAAATGCCTTGATTTAATTCGACATTCCCCAAATACCTATAATCGTTAATCTTGCGAGAGTTAGAAAGATATGTATATATCTATACGGGGATTGACAACCCCACCTACGATTTCTAGCTACAATCCCGGTAGGATAACTTTTTTATTATTCACTATTCGACTTCTGATGAAGCGTCGTGGCAGGGCAAAAATTATTAGTCAAACAGTGTCGATTATGGAGGCTCATGGTAATACATTAGATCACCTTAGAGTTTAAGCTACCATTAGGGATGCCTTAGAATGGTAGATAAAATACGTTAGGGTTGTTAGAAACCCTACAAAGATAGTAAATTAGGATTAATAAATATATCCTAATAAGATAATAAGATAGGATCGTTAGATATCCTCAAAGATAGTAAGCTAGGGTTGAAAAAATACTTTAGGAAAGGTTTTTCTAAAAGAAAAATGATTCTTAAAATAATACTACCCATTAAAAGCCGAAAACTATAAAAACCTATGCACTCACCAACATTATGTTGACGTTTTAAAAAAATACATGTATGCTCAGGGAGATGAGTGTGGAGGATAGTCGTGTTAAGGAAAAGGAGGATAGTCGTGTCAAGGAAGAGGAAGTCTAATAGGAAACTGCTGGAGTTTAGTACCGTTTGTTTATCGTCTTTAGTCCTGTTTAGGAAGCGTGCTTGTCTTTTTAAAACAATGTAACCCCAAAATAATTTATAATAAGTAAAAGAAAATGTTTCCGATAAACCTTTGTGTAATGTTCTATATATATATATATATATATATATATATATATATATATATATATTGTATATATGTATATATATATATATATATATATATATATATATATATATATATATATATATATATATATGTATGTCTGTATGCCTCAGTACAATCTCCCCTCGTTCTCACCGCACAACGTTTCAGTCGCCGGCCGGAGGTGTGACACTTCTAGGACACCACAACTTAATGGTGTAGCTGAGAGTCTTAATCGGGCCTTGTTAGACATGGTTCGTTCCATTATGTGTCGATATTCTCTTCCCATTTCTTTCTAGGGCTACGCCTTAGAGACAACCGCTTATATCCTCAATCCTGTCCATACCAAGAAGGTTGCCAAAACACCTCACGAGATGTGGACATGGAAAGTTCCCTTGTTAGCACATATTAAGGTTCAGGGTTGTGAATTTTTTGTTAGATGAGAGACTCATGACAAGTTCGAACCTAAAAGTGAGAGAGAGCTCATATGCAAAGAGGACAGTGGGAGTACGATTGACCTTGAAGATATTCATGAGTTAACCGATGAATGTACCTTAGAAGATACTAGTGCTCAACCAGAGGATGAGACTCATGTTGAACCCATTGACAATTCATTACCTCTTCATCGATCTAGTAGAGTTAGCATGCCACCAACATTCAATGGTTTCCATATAACATCGGATGGTGACACGTTTATCAGTGATGGTACACTAGCAAATTTAGATGAGGTAACTAACTACAAGGAAGTGATGGCAGGCCCTAAAGCTGCCAAGTGGAAAGAGGCAATGGATCGCGAGATCAAGTCCATGTATGATAACCAAGTTTGCAATTTGGTTAATGAAGAACCTGGTCGAAAGATAGTTGGCTGCAAATAGATCTTCAAGAAAAAGACTGACATGGATGGAAAGGTACACTCTTTCAAGGCACGACTAGTTGCGAAGGGCTTTACTCAAATCCTAGGGATTGACTATGATGAGACCTTCTCACCAGTGGCCAAGATAAAGTCTATTAGGATAATCCTTCCCATAGCTGCCTTTCATGATTATGAAATATAGAAGATGGATGTCATGAGTCAACGAGAAGGTTTTGTAGATGCAAAGTATCCTAATAAAGTGTGTATGCTTGAAAAATCCATTTATGGATTGAAACAAGCATCTCACAACTGGAATATTTGCTTCCATGAGAAAGTAAAAGAATTTGGTTTCTCTAGGACTGAAGATGATTCTTGTGTGTATGTCAAGGAGAGTGGGAGTATAGTAACCTTTCTAGTATTATATGTTTATGACATACTCCTTATAGGAAATGACATTCCAACTTTGCAAGAAGTAAATTCTTGGCTTGGAAAGTGTTTTGCTATGAAGGATCTAGGAGAGGCAGCCTATATTCTTGGGATAAGAATCTTAAGGGATAGAAAGAAAATACTAATTGGTCTCAGTAAAAGTACATACTTGGATAAGGTACTAAAACGTTTTTCTATGGAAAATTCGAAGAAAAAAGAGCTACATACTCAGAGAAATGCAATGTTGAGTAAGACTCAAAGCCCTAGTACAGATGAAGAGATAGTAGAAATGATTCGAGTCTCATATGCTTCAGTTGTAGGATCGATCATGTACGCTATGACATGTACTCACCCTGATGTGTCTTTTGCTTTTAGCATGGTCAGTCGCTTTCAGGGAAATCCTGGCAGAGCTCATTGGACAGCAGTGAAGAACATTCTCAAGTATCTGTGAAGGACAAAGGATTTGATTCTAGTCCTTGGTGACAGTGATACATTGACAGTAAGTGGGTATAGTGATGCCAACTTTCAAACCGATAGAGATAATTTTTGTTCTCAATCTGGCTAGGCGTTTCTATTAAATGGAGGAGCAGTTACTTGGAAAAGTTCCAAGAAGGACATAGTGGCTGATTCTACTTGTGAATCAGAGTACATAGCAGTGAGTGAATCATCAAAGGAAGCGGATTGGATGAAGAACTTCATTGGTGATCTCGGAGTAGTTCCGACCATTCAGGTGCCAGTGGAACTTTTCTGCGATAATGAAGGAGCAGTTGCTTTGACCAAAGAATGATGATGGTAAATCAAGACATATCGACATCAAGTACCATTATATCAAACATATATTTGAAGAAGGTCATCTCATAGTAAAGAGAGTGTGTTCAGAAGACAGTCCTGCAGACCCTTTCACAAAGGCTCTGAGTAGGGTTAAACATAGTCAACATGCTAAGAGCATTAGTTTGAGAGATGATATTAGTCTTAGTAGTTAGATGATTATTTTGAAGCTTGTAACAAAGTAAATATAATTGATTTTAGTGATTGAATGATAGAAAATTTTTATAAGTTTGTTTACTGCCTTTGTCAATTATTTGTTCTTGTGTTTCGTTTTGCATGTTTTACTTCCTGAATAATTTAATTATTCGAAGCTCCATATTCGCTCATACTTTAGGAAGTAAGTAGTGAATGAAGACTGTCATGAATTGGATTCTAGATTGGCTAAGGAGTTTAGACATAGAAATTGTGTTACTACAACATTCATGAGTACTAATGGAGATTTGGGTATTTGATAAAACCACGCTCAAAGAATTACTTCATGGATTATATCATGAGTAATTATGAGTCAATAATATCTTATATTCTTAAGATGGATATATATGAGTTGTAATTTACAAGTCAGTTGTACATTGGTTTTACGAAAACGCATCAATAACTTCATGTTGTAAAACGTAGCGTCATGTATGATTTGGTGAGTAAAGGATACAAGAATATGATTCAAAGCTTGTTCGTTCCTTTAACTCTAATGGGAAAAGCGATATATTTGGGCCCCTCGGTGATTTGGTGTTGACTTATAGTGTTGGGCCCAACCAGGATTAAATTGATGTGTTCAATTAGTAGTCTTATGACGTCATCACAAATCAGGAAATTGGGAAACAAAATTTTAGACAGTGAGATTGATTCTAATCCATGTCTTGTGTGCATACGAGATCTTGTAAAACGAAGGAATATTTGATTACTTATCTTTGGACTAATGTTTGATCAGATTAGAGACTAGAGTTGCTTTTGGAAGCACCATTTGCTGATAATTTAGAAGTTCTACTGGAAATTGTAGTTATAAATATATCCAAGTGGGAGACTGTTGGATTAGGTGTCTAAGCCAATAAATAAATTGGTATATACTTGAATTATTAACAGAGTCCTTTTGGGTTACCCTCAAATTTAGTAATTGAATAGGATGACTTTTAGAGAGAGAGAGATACTGATTTATTGATTTATTATATGATTAATAAATAGCAATAAATGATTTTTTAACATATTATGAGAGTAATATATTAATTATAAATAATATTATTTAATTAAGAATTAATCAGAAATTAATTAGAATTATATTTGAGATTAATTGGATTAATTAATACTGTAAGGACTTAAGCTTTAATTGTTCAATAGTTGAATAAAAGGGTTCCAGAACCTTCCCCATAAGGGTGGACAGTTTTAGGGTGATTCTAGGGTTCTACAATATCCCTTAAACATAATTAGGAAACCAGATAATTGCTTGATTTGATATATTATTATTTTAATCAAGTAAGGGTTATCTAGGGTTTCTTTATCAGCTATAAATAGGTCCTTCCACCCTAAAATTTTCGGCCATCATTATGCTAAGAGCCAGCCGAAATTTCCCCCTCTCTTATCCTCTCTCTTCAAGTTTCCTAGTTGCTAGGGTCTGGGTGTGAACCATCAGAGGCATGAGATTTCAGGTGTTAGCTTCCAAGAGTTTTTCAAGAAGGATTTGATTAGTTATTTACTACAATAACTACAAGGTATGTAGCCTCTTCTATGAATTTCAAAATTCGCTAGGGTTATAGGGTTCTTGTTGTTCAATAGGATGTTACTTCAATACTGACTAGATCAAATAGGTTGCATGTACACTTAAGTGTATAAGGATTTATCCATGTTATTGCATGTAAAACCGATCAACTCTCTGGATTGAAAAGATGAAATCGATATTCCTTATCAGTTCATGTGCAGAAACTGAAAGAGCTTGTATGCCAATGTAACATCCCAAAAATCAAGGATAAAAATTTCATTTTTATTATAATCAATACATAGTTGGAACATTATTCGAACATTTAAAAATATTTCTAAGTTACAGAATTATCAGAGTTGAATCCCAAAATCACGTATTGCGGAAAACACGGGTGTATGCGTTGCGATCGCCCCGAGCTCTTTCATTTGAAAACTGGAGTACCTGAAACATAAACTGAAAACTGTATGCACAAAGCTTAGTGAGTTCCCCAAATACCACATATAATGCAAACATACTGTTAGACATATCTGGGTGCCCGACGTACGCCTTTGGTCTATTTCAACCGGATACTGTCGAACATATATATGTGCTAGACCTTGTCAAGCATATCTAGGTGCCCGACCTACCCTCCGTTTTATTCCAACCGATTACGGGGTCTATCTCACCCCTACCACTATCATATAAAATCATGCATATCTCACATAACACATCAAACAATACATACCACCTAAAAAATTATCACAAAGACAATCATCAAGCTATATCAATACTAGTGGGCCGGCCTTGGTGCCTTCGACCCACAGATTCTACGCAGGGAGACTCACCTCGAATGTAGAAGCTCACTAAAAGAAATCCCTAGCTGCTGCTCTGACGCCTTCCCGAGCTATCAATACTAAAATAACACCCAATTAGCAATTGGGTTCCCAAACCGAGATCCATAATCCATATTTGGGGTAAAATGACAATTTTACCCTTGACCAAAATTGAAGCCCAAGCCCAACACCAAAAGGTCCAAAACTACAAAATTCGTAAAAGCCAGTAATTGCCCAATTTTCCAAATTGCGCCCAACCCCATATGGGCCTTATCCTATAGCCCAACAATTTCTGGTCCAATAATAAATCTCCGTTGGCCCAAAGACCCAAGCCTATTGGGCCCACTAAAGTCGAAAACCATTGGGCCCACCGAGGCCCAATACAAAAACTTGGCCCAACTAGACATGCCCAATCAAGAGTTCAAGACTATAAAATTCCACTGACCAATAAGCCCAACTCACAAAGCCCACACCCAAGCCCGAAGCCCAAACAAGAAAAACCCAAAAGTCGACAGTTGAACGTATGCAGGGCGTACCCCTAGGTACGCTCAACGTACTCGAAGATACAGATCGGGGCCTCAAGTCAGTATGCGGGGCGTACATAAACTTACGCGGGGTGTACCCACCATTTCTCCAAAACTCATCTTAGGACTTAATCCGTTAAGTTCTTCCATCAAAACCTCAAGATACCTTCCAACTAAGCTCTTAATGCATAAAGTCGGCAACTTTGTGCATTTACATGATTCAATGGGACCCAATAACCATTTTAATCCATTAAAACCCAACAAGAACATGCATGGACCATATCTAAGCATCAAGCAAGCATTTTTTTGAACTTATGACCTTAGAACTGCTAAGAGTGGGAACTCAAAGCTCCTGGAGTGGTGTCCAACCACTAGATCTCACGCTTGAGGTCAAAATGGAACCAAAACCCACATAATCTTAGATGTCAACTTCTAATGAGCAACTTAAGAACTTTTTGCCTTTTATGAGCTGAGAATGTAGCAAATAGTCCAGATCCACAAGCCTTCTCCTTGATTCACCACCTTTCACAACACTCCCACTACTTGAAATACATTAAATCCACTAAAAGTGCACATACAAAGCTCACAACACTCTTGGATGAAGCTACCACTCGAAATTAGGGTTTAAGGCAATGGAGGATGAAAGGGAGGCTCACACTTGGAACTTAATGTGCTTAAATAGTGAGCCAACCCTAAAAATTAGGGTTTTGGAACTCAGCACACTACGCTGGGCGTACAACTCTAAGTCCTGCGTCCATCATTCATACATACGTTGGGCATACCCCCATGTAACGACGTAATTTTTCAAAACAATTTTTCATTTTAAAACATACTTTCATTCATACGATAATCATAAAAACATAATGTATCCATTGTAACATAACAAAACATGTCCCAAGATCCCAATATCATAAACTCCATAAGTGTGTACGGATCATGCCGGCGCCTTCCCGCGATCCTCGCTAGTACCTGAAACACATCACACTACAACTGTAAGCATAAATGCTTAGTGAGTTCCCCAAAATGCCACATACAACACATACGCCACTCGAGGCTATAGTCCGACCCTTCGGTGGATGTGTCTCAGCAGAACCCTCCAGTCCCGTAGCTCGTTCGACCCTATGGTCCGATCATAGCTCGTTGGACCCTTTGGTCCGGTCTGTATCGTTGGACCCTTCGGTCCGGTCTATATCGTTGGACCCTCCGGTCCGGTCTATACAATCACATAGCATACATATATCACAATGCACATAATCTCATAGATATACATAGCACACAAGACCCTCCGGTCTACACATAAATACCACTCTAGGTAATGTATAGTGAGAAGACTCACCTCGTATGATGTCTAGTAACTCACGTGCTCGATATCCCTGAATCTCGAAACAACGACCTAGCCCCGCCTAATCACATAAAGTAATTATTTGAAATCGTTAACGGCTCTCAAGGCTAGACTACATCCCTTTCTACAATCCCACAGAAGAGTAAAAGACCATTCTACCCCTCCTTGACCCAAAAGTCCAAATGTTGACCAAAACCCTATAAGTCAACGAAAGTCAACAGGGCAGTACGCGGCGCGTACCAGCTCTTGTACGCGGGGCGTACTCCGTTGATCCAGAATCGAGGTCTCGGACCCTTACGCTGCGCGTACTGAGATTTACGCCCAGCGTAAGTCTCAGTTTCATGCATTCAGTGATTTTGGTCTTAAACGGTTAAGACACAAAGTCAAACTCCAGATCTGAATTCTCTAAGACCACTTAACCCATAAAGTCGAGACCTTTAAGCCTTTGCATGGCTGTAAAGGTCCTTAATCACTCTATCACCTTCCCTCATTCCTCATAAAGTCTAGATCTCATGCATGGCTCAATATTCACGTCCAAGATTAGATTTTTATGAACCTACAACTCATTTTACTCTGAAATATGGCAGATCTAGGCTTATGGAGACCACTTGCTCATAAAGTCTCCACCTTGGGACCAAAAACCCTAAAAGTTGGTCCAAGAAGCACAAATCACAAATGACAAGGAAAGCTTTGAGCTTTTTACCTCAGAAAGAAGCTCCAACGTCTGTAGAACTCATATCTACTCTTGTCCACCAACTTCTAGCTCCTAAAATGGCCTCCTCTTCTCTTTCACCACCTTGAAATGGCACTTTGAAGCTTAGAACACTCACACACAAGCTAGAAACGAAGGAGGACTCTCTTTTAGGGTTTCACTTTCTGGAATGGAGGCTGAGGTCAAGGCCATAGCATTGCTTTTATAGAGCACAAGTCATATTAGGGTTTTGCATCTGGGCCGGGTGAGCCCGGCGTAACCCTGGGTAGGCCCAGCGTACCTAGGCGACTTCGTGTCCAAAATAAGCGCATGAGTACGCGCAGCGTACTCTTGAGTACGCCCAGCGTACTCTTGAGTACGCCCAACGTACTCAGTTGTTACAAATTCCACTCAAGGGCCAAACTTGACAACCTGACAAAAGAGAAGGGTTAAATAGTTGTACCTGAATTTCGGGATGTTACAATTCTCCCCCACTAGAACCAGACTTCGCCCTCGAAGTCTCATGTTGCAAACAACTCCGGATGCTGCTCCCGCATCTCTGACTCTGTCTCCCAAGTCAGCTCAGACCCCCTCCGATGTTGCCACTGATCCTGAACCAGGGGCACCTCCTTATTCCTTAATACCTTGATCTTCCGATCCACAATCGCGATTAGCCTCTCAGCATAATTCAGGCTCGCATCCACCTGAATATCCTCCAGTGGTACCACCGCCGACTCGTCGGCTATACACTTCCTCAACTGAGACACGTGGAAGGTATCATGAATCTGGCTCAGCTCCTCAGGTAGCTCCAACCGATATGCTACCCTGCCCACCCTCGCGGTCACCCTGAACGGACCGATGTACCGGGGCCCCAGCTTGCCCCTCTTCCTGAATCGGATCACTCCTTTCCAAGGAGATACTTTCAGGAGTACGAAGTCTCCTACCTGGAACTCAAGCTCGGATCGTCGCCTATCCGCATAACTCTTCTGGCGACTCTGGGCCGTCAACAACCTCTGCCTAACCTGCTGTATCTGCTTAGTCTTCTGAACCACTATCTCAGTGCTACCCATCACGCACTGCCCTACCTCTCCCCAACAAATGGGAGTCCGACACCTCCTCCCATACAACAACTCGAAGGGAGGCATACCAATACTAGAATGGTGGCTGTTGTTGTAGGAAAACTCAGCCAACGGCAAGTACGTGTCCCAACTTCCTCCGAAGTCCAACACAGATGCTCGAAGCATGTCCTCGAGCGTCTGAATCGTCCGCTCACTCTGTCTGTCTGTCTGGGGGTGGTAAGCGGTACTGAAATGCAACCTCGTGCCCAACTCCTCGTGAAACTTCTTCCAGAACCTGGAAGGCAAACGTACATCTCGATCTGACACAATCGAGATCGGCACCCCATCTCACGATACCACCTCCCTCACATACAACTCTGCCAACCTTTCAGCAGAAGAGCTCTCATTGATAGCAAGAAAATGCGCGCTCTTCGTCAGCCGGTCGACGATCACCCAAATTGCATCGACACCCCTCGCGGTCCTCGGAAATTTGGTGATGAAATCCATGGAAATCTGTTCCCACTTCCACTGGGGAACCTCAAGCGGTTGCAGCTTGCCATGCGGATGCTGGTGCTCGGCCTTAACCAGGCGACAGGTCAAGCACCTCTCGACAAACCACGCGACATCCCTCTTCATACAGGGCCACCAATAATCTTTCCTCAAGTCCAAATACATCTTTGTGGCCCCGAGATGGATCGAGAACCTCGATCTATGCGCCTCCTCCATCAGAATGGTACGTGCCCCGCCTGCATACGGCACCCAAATCCGACCCTGAAAGGTCATCAGCCCTCGACTACCGGTAACGAACTCGGACACCTGCCCGATCACCCGCTCCCTCTTGCGGTTTTCCGGTATCACGGCCTCTGCCTGGGCCTCTCGAATGGTGTCCAACACCGGAGTCATCACTGTCAATCTCAAACAAACATCTCGTATCGGGGCACTCTCCGCCCTGCGACTCAGGGCATCAGCTACTACATTAGCTTTGCCCGAGTGGTACAGGATCTCACAATCGTAATCCTTCACCACATCCAACCATCTCCTCTGACGCATATTCAGGTTGGGCTGATCCATCAGATACTTCAAACTCTTGTGGTCCGTGTATATGGTACACCGAACCCCATACAAATAGTGACGCCAGATCTTGAGGGCGAACACCACTGCCCCCAACTCCAGATTGTGGGTGGGATATCTCGTCTCATGAGGCTTCAGATGCCTCGATGCATATGCTATCACATGCCCTCTCTGTATAAGCACCGCACCCAACCCCCATATCGATGCGTCACAATACACCACAAAATCCTCCATCCCTTCCGGGAGGGCTAACACAGGGGCTTCGTATAACTTCTGGCGAAGTGTCTCAAACGAGGTCTGCTGCTCCGGACCCCATGAAAAAGCAACACCCTTCCGGGTCAACCTGGTGAGAGGCACGGCAATCTTGGAGAAATCTCGGATAAATCTCGGATAGTAGCCGGCCAATCCCAGAAAACTCCTGATCTCGGTGGGAGATTTCGGCACCTCCCAACTCATAATCGCCTCAATCTTGGCCGGATCGACCAAGATCCCATTCTGGTTAACGAGATGTCCCAAGAACTGAACCTCCCGTAACGAAAACTCGCACTTGGAGAATTTGGCATAAAGCCTCTCCATCCTCAATACCCCGAGAATCTCTCTCAGATGCTCCTCGTGCTGCTCTCTAGATCTCGAATACACCAGTATATCGTTGATGAACACGATCACCGAACGATCCAACATCGGTCTACACACCATGTTCATGAGATCCATGAACGCTGCTGGTGCATTGGTGAGCCCGAAAGGCATCACCACGAACTCGTAATGCCCATAACGAGTCCTGAATGTCGTCTTCTGGATATCCTCATCGCGCACTCTCATCTGATGATATCCAGACCTCAGATCAATCTTAGAGAACCAAGATGCTCCCTGCAACTGATCGAACAAATCGTCGATCCTCGGTAATGGGTAACGGTTCTTGACCGTCAACTTGTTCAACTCCCGGTAATCAATACACATCCGGTGTGAACCATCCTTTTTCTTGACAAAAAGGATCAGCGCTCCCCATGGCGAGCTACTCGGTCGAATAAACCCATTCCCCAGCAGCTCCTGAAGCTGCGAGGATAACTCCTGCATCTCTGGCGGCGCAAGGCGATAAGGCGCCTTGGCGATAGGCGCTGCCCCCGGAACCAAATCAATGCGGAACTCTACCTGCCTCTCGGGAGGCACACCCGGCAACTCCTCGGGAAAGACATCCGGGAACTCACGCACTATCGGAACGTCATCCACCGAACTTGGCCTCCCAGCGGCCTCTCGTGTGTCCATGACATAGGCTACAAACCCGCTGCAGCCCTGCTGTAAACTCTGTCTCGCTCTGGAAGCCGAACAGAACGCTGACCCACATTGGGTACCCTCGCTGTACACCGTAAGTACTCCCCCACTGGGGTCACGTATCGTCACCAACTGTCGCTCGCAGTCTATAACAGCCCCATATCGGCTCAACCAATCCATACCCACTATGACACACACGTCCCCCATCGCTATCGGGACCAGATCTATTGGGAAATCAACACCGAAGATCTCGAGTACACATCCTCGTATCACCTCCGTAGCATACATCGCTCGCTCGTCAGCTATGGAAACTCGCAGAGGTCGACTCAACGCCTCTCGTCTGCTACTGATGTGCCGACTAAACGCTATCGACACAAATGATCGACTCGCACCCGAGTCAAATAACACTAAGGCAGGTACATAACTCACAAGAAAAGTACCTACGCATAACATAATATAAGCACAATATCTCAACCTCAGCATAAATAAATGAAAGAATACATCTCAGCCACGACATCGGGCGCTACGTGGACCTCCTCCGCTGTCAACTGGAAGGCTCTCCCGCGAGCCTTCGGTGCCTCGGCCTTCGCTGGCTGGGTCTCAGTAGCTCGAGTAGCAGGCGCAGATCCCTGCGCTGATCCCTGCAGTAGCTGTGGGCACTCGACCTTCCGATGGCCGGTCTGGTTGCAATGAAAGCAAACCGTGAACCCCTTGGGACAATACCTCGCATAATGCCCCTCCTTCCCGCACTTGTAACACACCCCAGCTCTGCACACTCCCTCGTGGCTCTTGCCGCACTTCCCGGCTGAGACTGTGCCGGCTGCCGATCCACCCTCTGAGACTCGGCCTCCTCCCTGGCCTGAGTCTCCAGCTCAATCTCCCTCTTCTGGGCATTTTCCTGGAGCTCAGCAAATGTCCGGTAAGTCGAGTTCGACACGAACTCCCGAATATCCCTCCTCAACATGCCCAAATACCGGCTCATGCGTGCCTGATCGGTAGACACCTGCTCAGGGCAGAACATCGCCTTCTCATGAAACTTCCTGGTAACCACAGGAACAGAATCAGTACCCTGCTTGAGGGTCAAGAACTCCTGAACCAACCGTTCCCTCTCCACCGGGGGAACATACTCGTCTCTGAACATGGTGGTGAACCTCTCCCAGGTCACCGCTGAAATCTCTGCAAGAGTGAAGCTCGCCGTCACGAACTTCCACCAATCCTTCGCTCCCAAGCGAAGCTGGTTCAATGCGAACCGTACCCTCAGATGCTCTGGACATGAACACGTATAGAAGCATCCCTCGATATCAGCAATCCATCTCATCGCAGCGATCGGATCCTGCGTCCCATCAAACTCTGGTGGCTTCGTGTTGCTGAACTCCCGGAGCAACAACGAGTCACCTCCCTGAGGTCTGGCAGCAGCTACAGCTGCAGTAGCTGCAGCAGCAGCAGCCTCAGTCACCGCAGCGTACCGCTCATCGAAAGTCTCAATCAGTGTGGTCTTGATATACCCAAACATCTCTGGAATCTCGGCCCTGATCGTCGCCGCCACCTCATCGTGGATCATCTGACGAAGCTCCTCGTCACTCACGCCGCTCGCCTCAGGTCTGTGGCGTGTCCCAACCATGATGTCTCTAAAATAAAACATAACAATATCAGAGACTCGCTCGAGTATGCTCGCACTCGATAACTCAACCCTACTGGTTCCTTAGTACCCAATGGATTCTTACTTAGAGTGCGCACGACTCCGGTGTTTTCAGTAGTACGGGCCCTATACTATCGTCCACACCGCATCAGTATTCACCCTAAGTCCTCCTCCTTGGATCCCAGATCACAAGTACTCTATATCTCACTGGCATAGGCTACCCTTCAGTAGACCTCTCATCAGCTCCTCACTGCTACCTACTCGCTCTCAAGCATCACATAGCAGCAAAATCCTTCCTAGGCTAAGGCATCACAAAATCAGGCCACTCTAGTCATAATATGGATACCTAGCCAACTCTAGCATGCATATCATATCATAACATATCTCATAACACATAATGTAACGGTATTTTGGGAAATCACCATTCGGGCGCTGGCTGATCGTACACACTGCTTCCTTCTGCCTTTCTCAAAATCTTTTACTCTCTTAGAAAAATTCTTTATTTTATGAAAAACTTTCTCAATTCCTCAGTTTGAGTTCAGATTCATCCGAAGATGCACCCGAATCCCTCAAACCAAGGCTCTGATACCAACTGGTAACGACGTAATTTTTCAAAACAATTTTTCATTTTAAAACATACTTTCATTCATACGATAATCATAAAAACATAATGTGTCCACTGTAACATAACAAAACATGTCCCAAGATCTCAATATCATAAACTCCATAAGTGTGTACGGATCATGCCGGCGCCTTCCCGCGATCCTCGCTAGTACCTGAAACACATCACACTACAACTGTAAGCATAAATGCTTAGTGAGTTCCCCAAAATACCACATACAACACATACGCCACTTGAGGCTATAGTCCGACCCTTCGGTCGATGTGTCTCAGCGGAACCCTCCAGTCCCGTAGCTCGTTGGACCCTCTGGTCCGGTCATAGCTCGTTGGACCCTTCGGTCCGGTCTGTATCGTTGGACCCTTCGGTCCGGTCTATATTGTTGGACCCTCCGGTCCGGTCTATACAATCACATAGCATACATATATCACAATGCACATAATCTCATACATACACATAGCACACAAGACCCTCCGGTCTACATATAAATACCACTCTAGGTAATGTATAGTGAGAAGACTCACCTCGTATGATGTCTAGTAACTTACGTGCTCGATATCGCTAAATCTCGAAACAACGACCTAGCCCCGCCTAATCACATAAAGTAATTATTTCAAATCATTAACGGCTCTCAAGGCTAGACTACATCCCTTTCTTCAATCCCATAGAAGGGTAAAAGACCATTTTACCCCTCCTTGACCCAAAAGTCCAAATGTTGATCAAAACCCTAAAAGTCAACGAAAGTCAACAGAGCAGTACGCGGCGCATACCAGATCTTGTACGCGGGGCGTACTCCGGTGATCCAGAATCGAGGTCTCGGACCCTTACGCTGTGCGTACTGAGATTTACGCCCAGCGTAAGTCTCAGTTTCATGCATTCAGTGATTTTGGTCTTAAACGGTTAAGACACAAACTCAAACTCTAGATCTGACTTCTCTAAGACCACTTAACCCATAAAGTCGAGACCTTTAAGCCTTTGCATGGCTGTAAAGGTCCTTAATCACTCTAACACCTTCCCTCATTCCTCATAAAGTCTAGATCTCATGCATGGCTTAATATTCACGTCCAAGATTAGATTTTTATGAACTTACAACTCATTTTACTCTGAAATATGGCAGATCTAGGCTTATGGAGACCACTTGCTCATCAAGTCTCCACCTTGGGACCAAAAACCCTAAAAGTTGGTCCAAGAAGCACAAATCACAAATGACAAGGAAAGCTTTGAGCTTTTTACCTCAAAAAGAAGCTCCAACCTCTGTAGAACTCAGATCTACTCTTGTCCACCCACTTCTAGCTCCTAAAATGGCCTCCTCTTCTCTTTCACCACCTTGAAATGACACTTTGAAGCTTAGAACACTCACACACAAGCTAGAAACGAAGGAGGACTCTCTTTTAGGGTTTCACTTTCTAGAATGGAGGCTGAGGTCAAGGCCATAGCATTCTTTTATAATGCACAAGTCATATTAGGGTTTTGCATCTGGGCCGGGTACGCCCGACGCAACCCTGGGTACGGCCAGCGTACCTAGGCGACTCCGCGTCCAAAATAAGCGCATGAGTACGCGCAACGTACTCTTGAGTACGCCCAGCGTACTCAGTTGTTACAAATTCCACTCAAGGGCCAAACTTGACAACCTGACAAAAGAGAAGGGTTAAATAGTTGTACCTGAATTTCGGGATGTTACACCCCAGCTTACGTTGGGCGTACCCAGCCATACACGCACATGCATCCTTTGCACGTATGGGCCTGATTGCCAAGTATTTCCATTAGGGACCAAAACTGCCAAAATATTCAAAATACCATAACTCCCTCATTCTAGGTCCGTTTCCAACGAACCTTTAATCCACGAAAAGGTGGCGAGAAGCCCTACGCTCCTAATAACACACCTAATCCTTAAAACTCCCCGTACGAAACCCAAAATCCATAAAAACCGAGATATCAAATTACGATTATACCCTGGGATTCCGAAGATACAATCGAATACTTGGATCACTCAAACCATGACACCCACATCCGAAATGGGCCAAATACTTCCTTTCCCAAAGCCCTAAGCCTTATGATAACTGATGACTGGGCCACAACCCTAAGCAACGAAGCAAATTCGAAACCGAGTGTTATAGCCAAAGAGTCATTATAGAATGATATTGCTATTAACATATGATCCTATATGGTCACACCTTATAGTAGGGTTGACCATGGTGCACTTCGATGCGGTTTTTGGCCAAAACCAAACCGCAAACTTCAAATGTGGTTAATCCGACCACAAAAATTGAATGGTGCAGTTATTTTAGCGGTGCGGTTTTTCGGTTTTTTAGATTCTTTTAGGGTTTTTCAATTTTTCGTAAATTTCAAAACTCACTCAACATAGTCAAAAATCGAACCGACTAAATCCAAAGTCAGGCCATCTTAGACACAAAACTGGACTTTAAAAACGAAAACTTAGGGGTTGTTTGGTAGCATCTAAAGTATTCATATTTGGATGATGCAAAGGCTCTGTATGAATCTGTATCTGAATGATAAATTGATGTTTAGTCAGGCATCTGAATGTTTATCTCTTAATGATGAAAATGACAATTTTAACCCTCTGAACTATTTGTTATTGTTTGATTAGATATTTGAACGACTGTGCGGAAAGATACTGAATTTGTAAACAATTATAAATAAAATACAAAATATCATACAAAATCCAAATCAAACATTAAACAAAATCCAAATTGATCAACTAAAAATGTATTATCTTTGTAATCCTTCAGTTACATTATTCCACGAGTTCACTTTCAAACTACTCCTTTCACGTCTGTAAGTTGTAATTTCATGAATACAAGCTTCAAGAAATGTCTTTTCCACAGCTTGTATCTCTTTCCAGTAATAGCAAGCAACTAGTTTATCCTAACTCCATTTCTAAGTGCAAGCTCATAATCCTTAATCATTCATATTTGCGACATTCAACTATTCTAATGATTAGGTTTATCTCTCGATCTTTAGCTTCCTTTCTTTCCTACAGATCCTACAATTCCATATAAATGTGATCACCATCATGCATCAAGGAACCACGAATTGGATGTATTTAGAGAATTATTATTCAAGTACTTGATCTATATGACATCCTCTAAATTTTAGAACCAATTTAAACTTTTTCTTTACGCTTTTACTTACAATTGCAGAAAATCCCAGTGCAAAAGATCATTTTGAATATAATTTTTTGTTTCCAAAATGTTAAAATCCTAAGGATGTCATAATTAATACAGATACATATGTTTAACGTAAAGATCTAATGGTCCTGACTAACATTGCAGGCTCTCTTTAATCACTCAACATCAAAATCAAATTCCAGTAGCTTAAGTCTTGATACCTGTGATGCATATAAACTGAGTGGGGCAGGTTGGGAAACCTGGTGAGATACATAGGGGTTTCAATCCCACAATATTTTTATAATAATATTCCTTAATTATCATACCTGCAAAACAACCAATTACCATACAATAACCATATAGGCTTACATTTCTATGTATCCATTCCTACCGATCCTCACAGATCATAGTCCATGATTATCATGGAGAACTTATCTCACCTGATAAACCGTTAAAAAGATTAACTACTCAGCAAGGGGCTTCCTTGGCCGGTGTAGACATAAAGGCATATGGGCCATCAGAGTGTTTGACGAATATGGTATCCCATTTCATCTACGTCTCTAAGTAATGAGCTCACACTAGCAACGTAATTCACAAGACTGTCTAGAATGATCAAGTGTTGTCACCTAATCTGGGAGGTGACCATACATATCGTTAGAGTTACCAAATCTGGACCCAACATATCGGGTTATCCAAGGGTAATACTATATTGTACTCCCATACGGAGCTACCATACATCGACCCCTGAAAGTGTCACGAAACAAAACTTTACTCTCTGTTCCAAGCTTACACACATTCTCCTAATGAGACTACCCAATATCAAGATGGATTTGGTGTCTAAGCCCATCACTATAACTGGGATGTACTTGACCCGATTGTAGCATGGTCCTTTTGGGTTGCCTTCACCAGTGCAATTTGATAGAATAGACTTTTGAGAATAAGGTTATTTATGATTTATTAATATATTACAAGTATAATATAGTAATATGAAATCATATTATTTAATTAGTATTGATCAAGAATTAATTTGGAATTAATTTTGTGATCAAAAGAGACTAATTAAATATATTGGGATTGATTGTGTAAATCAATGATTCTTATAGTGTGGGCCAATGATCCATGATTATTTAGGATGGGCTAAACCAATGAGATAATCCATGGATAGTCCACGGAGGTTTAACCCATGGAGCATAAGAATTTGAAAAGTCATGGAGCATTAGGGTTTACAAAGTGTAACCCTAGCATTTGCCACACTATAAATACAACCCCATATGGCCAAAATCGGTTACACCACATTAGACACAACATTCTTGGAGAGTGATATTGATTTTATGCAAGTAACTTATTCTCTCAAGCCTCCTCTTGCATATTAGTGTTGGAGAACCATTAGAGGCATCACACTTGGGGTGCTCAAGCTTTTAAAGGTCAAGAACTACAAGTCCTTCTTAGAGGTAAGTCATCTAACTAGTTGTATTGTTCATTTGACATTTTGTATGCTAGTTAGGAGAATGCTTTGGAAAATTGAAAATGCATGTATAATTAGAGAAAACATAGATCCAAAGAATTTAGGGTTGCATGTACACCATAGGAGTGTTATAGTGCTCAAACCCAACAGTGGTATCAGAGCCTAGGATTGTTTTCTGTTATACTTGATGCTTGTTAGTTTTCCAAGTTGAAAAAATCTAATTTGTTTGCATCCGACTGATGGACTCGCCGAGTCCACTGGCTGACTCGCCGAGTCCACTCAGAAACAGAGCAACACGACGAGTCAGTTCATGCACTCGACGAGTTGCAGGCTCTGGTTGCAGAAATTCGAGGGTTTTGGCCAGAATTGGATTAGATCATTACTACAAACTATTTTGAATCATAAAATATGTTTTTTCTGATATGGTAGTGATCATTCTCATCTAATTGCTAGATAATTTGTAACGACGTAAATTTTCAACCCAAATTTTTCATTTTAAAACACAATAAATCACATGTCACATTTTCTCAAAAATCACAAGTATCAATTTATCAAAACATTTTAAAATTGTTTGTCACAACTCCAGGATCCTCCAAAGACATATCTCCAACTCAGATGTGTGTACAATCAAGCCGGTACCTTCCCGCGATTCTGGATAAGAACCTGAAACACATAACATATAACACGGTAAGCACGAAGCTTAGTGAGTTCCGCAAAATACCACACAGAGCTCGTTAGCCACTCGAGGCTATAACTCAATAACACCCTCCGGTTAATGTGTCTCAGTGGGACCCTCCGGTCCCACAACTCGGTTGGACCCTCCGGTCCCTCAATTCAGTAATCTCAATATAATTCACAACATATATCACAAAGACATAAAGCATGATATCACAGTACTCAAATAAACACATAAGACCCTCCGGTCACACACAACTTATATTACCACTCTAGGTACGTATAGTGAGAAGACTCACCTGACAAGCAGTAAGTAAATAACCTCGCACCCGAATCTCGAACTAGCCTCCGCCTAACACAAGAGATGAATATCACTAATTAATACTCTTTTCACAATTCAAACAACCGAAGACTATTCTTTCTCTTTCTAACTCTTTGAAGTGGATAAAAGACCATTTTACCCCTCCATGGTCCTTATTACTCATGTTGACCAGAACCCCAGAGTCAACAAAAGTCAACACTCGAGTCAGCAGTCCATGTTTGACTGGACTCATCGAGTGCACTCTTGCGACTCGTCGAGTCCCCTCGTATCCTCAGAAGTCTAAAAAATTTTAGCTCAAATCATCGAGTTGACCCCCAACTCGCCGAGTTATCACTCAATCAACCCATCGGGACAAACCCTCACTGACTCGTCGAGTCAGGCCGTGGACTCGGCGAGTCCTTTCGATCAGATTCCTCATTCAAACGATTTAAGGCAGATCCATCATCCCAAACACTAGATCTACCATCCTAAGGGTCGATTGTGACATAAAGCTGCAAGCTTTACGTTTAAATGGCATATAAGGCTCATAATGCCAATATAACTCTAACAAGGATGATTAACCACAATAACTCTTCTATGGTTAAATAAAGCTATAATCTTTGGACTCTCTGGACCTCACAAGGTCTAGATCTAAAGTCTAGGCCTCAAGAGAGACCTTATGCATACAAAGTCCCAACAATGGTGGAAGAAACCCTAATCTTCCATATTTAAAAGATCTAAGCAAAATAACAAGAAAGGTGCAAGATTTTACCTCTTAATCAAGCCCTTACACGAAGTTACACCTGATCCACTGATTCTCTAGCTCCCTTGATGGGTGATCTCCTCTTATCCTCAAGAGATGCACTAGTCTACTCCAAGTTTTAACTCTAAGACTCTCATGGCTCTCTATACACGTTTAGGGTTTGCTCTCAAGGAAGGGTAGCCGCAAATGAGGCTATGAGTTCCTTTAAATAGGTCCCAAACCCGGGAAATTAGGGTTTCTCTGCCCAGCACCTACTCGACGAGTCAGCTCTCTGACTCGTCGAGTCAAATCATTAATCCCACGTGGACACTCGACTCTACTTGACGAGTTGGACTCACAACTCGTCGAGTCACTCCATAAATCTCAAGATTAATCACATAATAATATACCTGAAAGTTCGGATGTTACATAATTGTCAGAGTTTTGAGAAAATTGTTGTTTTATGTGATAAACAAGTTGCTTGTAAATTGTTGAGTTGAAATTATCTTGTTTATGAGTTTAGTTAGATCAATCATGAATTATGTGATATTTTAGTTGTTTGAAAATTGATCTAAATGAAGTTTAATGACCACCATGACTTGTCCTAAAGTTATGGAAAATGAAAAGTCTCATACATTACAATGACATTAAACTCATAAGTTATGGAAAATGAAAGGACAATTGTCAAATATTAAGATAATAGGTTAATTATTTGTATTATTTGATATGAATTGCCTTGCTATATGAGTTAGATTAGATCAATAGAATATTATATGATAATTTCCTTGTTAGAATTTATCTAAATTTTCTTTAATGAGTTCCAGAACTTGTCCTCAAATTATGGAACATGAAAAGTCTTGTCATAAATGTTTTAATGAACTCCATAACTTGTCCTCAAGTTATGGAGCATGGAAAGTCTTGTCATAAAATTTTTAATGAACTCCATAACTTGTCCTCAAGTTATGGAAAGTGAAGATTTTTTTTCATAAAACCAACATTAACTCATAAGTTATAGAAATGAAGACTTTTGACAAGTTTCAAAACCTGCCCTCAAGTTTTAGAATTTGTAAAGTCTCACTAATGAAACTTTTATTCCAAACCCTAGAGTTTAAAAAGTTAAAATTCAACCCTTATACTTTATACTATTATAAGTTTAATAATATTTATATATATGTATAAGACAAGTCAGTCTTACCGTTAGTAGGCCCCATTCACGAAGCCGGTCTATAAGGGGGATATAAGGTTACTGCCTATAAAATGGCAGTTTAATGGGTGTCGACTCTCACCTACCGCTTCCTTGACTGGCGGAGGGTCGTTAGCCGAACAGGTAGGATAAGACATTAATTCTCCCTCACTAAAAGTATAATGATAAATATAAAGTAACTAAACTTTTATTTTCCCAATCTTAGTTACTTTAAGAAAAATGTGGAAATAGTGCTAATCCATGAAATTACACTTTTCAACTTGTTAATTCGTTAGTGGAGCGTGTGTGGTTAACCGACACAATAATCTGGGACTGACAATGTGTGGCAAAGGGTAACTTGATGTTAATCATAGATCAATGGAGCGTGTGTGGTTAACTGGCACATTAAGTAGGTGATTTGTAACATTGAGTGTACCAAGCTAATTTGCATGGTTATTCACACCTTGTTTGTGATCCTCGACATCCCAGTCACAAACTTGAAGGGCACAATCGAGATTTAAACATGCCATTGAAAAGTTCAATGAATGTCAAAGGATCTAGGAATTTCAATCCATTTAAAACTTAATAATTTGTTTTGTTTTTCATGGTGGAAATTGGTAAATCGTCATTTACCTACCTTCAAATATTTTACAATTGGATTACGGAATCCCTCTTCGTAATTTTAAAGTATTGTGTTGGGTCCTAGCCTTAATATTTTGTTTTGGGTGTTATATTAAGGACTTAAATCAACTAACTTGAATTTCTCATTTTTAGATGTCTAGTTTAGACAACTGTTGTCTTCTCGAATCTTTTGGAAAAAGCTTTCCAAATGAAGATGATATTCCATAATATTATACTTCACTTCCTCCACCTCCTCCAATTATTCTCCCTGACCCACAAGTTCGAAGACTTGAAAAGTTCAAGGTCACTCAAGCCCTATTGGCTAGTAAACACCAAGATGGAAGGTCTGTGTATGCACATGTCTTGGAGATGAAGTCACACATTGACAGGCTGGGAATGTTAGGAGTCGATGTCTCAAGGAAGTTGGCTGTTGACTTGGTTCTTCAGTCACTTCCCGAGTCGTATAGTCAGTTTGTTAAAGACTACTATATGACAGACCGCGATGTGACCCTTATTGATCTTACCTATTTGCTTATTGCTGCTGAGTCAGCAATGATTTGGCGCAAAGGTCAAGCAAATTTGATTGGAAGATCTACTTCCCAAGCTGCCATGGACATAGGCAATGACATAGATAGTCCAGAAAAGATTCCTTCTCCTATGGGATGGGAATTGGCTATGGTAAAAAACTTTGACCATAAGAGAAAAGCCATTTCTGATATAGTTCCATGTGCAAATGCCAAAGAGTCCACTTGTTTCTACTGCCACTTGAAGGGATATTGGAAGCGAAGCTGCCCTGAATACCAGAAAGATCTAAGAGAAGGTAAAGTCAAAAAGGTTTGACTCTACTTCAGGTAAATCCACTATCTAACTCTATTAAGTTCCTATTTGTAGATTCTTAATACATGATGTGATAGGATTACATTTTGATGTTTTGTCAGATCAAAGGAAGTTTAAAGGAAAGGCATGTAGAGTCTGATCGCGAAGAGATGGATTTCGATCGCATGGTTCGATGATCGGATTTTTGAGCTGCTGCTTAGGAGTTAATAGATTGCTTATAAATTTGTAATAACATAATTTTCATTTGTAATTGCATTGTAAGGAAAAAAATTCTGCATTTTATAAATAAATAAAATTTTGAATTTTTATCTTATTTTATCTTTCCTTACAATGACATATGTGAAATTCGATGTTTGTTTTTAGCAATATGGATTTGATTCTTTCGTTTGTGGTAGTGTCTAAATTAACCAAATAAGGAAAGATTCTCATCACCCAAGTTTCAATTGGACAGAAACTTAGGATCATGCAACTTGTATTGTATGATGAATGAGAACCTTCATCTTTGGGAAATTAGGACTAATTCCTTGTTCACATGTATATGTGAGTTAAGTGAAGGACTAGGGGATCGGGTACACTTGGTTGTGCGCTGGTCAGGTCCACCACAAAGAACGATAAGACTAGTCGTTATGGTTTACTAAAGTTAGTAAATATGGTTATGCTTACAAGATTAAGCATAATTCTGAGTCATTGAAAAGTCTCAATGTATAGCAGAACAAATAAGAAGAATCAAAGTCGGCAGAAAGAAAAAAGTTTCTCCAATCTGAAAAGATGGGATAGTACTAGAATATTATGTTTTATGATAATCTTAATGATTATGAAAAACCATATCACAATTTGAACCTCTAAAGGACGCCTTAGTGCATTTTTTTAGCTAAGAAGAGGAATCAGGAATTGTTGAAATGGTTAAATCAATTAAGAAGAATCATACTTCGTTCCAAAATCAAATCATAGAGTCATACTCCAAGATTGTATATTTAGGGACATATCAGCAAATGTAGAGTAAAATGTTTTCTATTCTTGTAAATTTGAAATTGGTAAGTTGTAATGTTTTGGATAAAACAAATATCAACTAAGACCGATTATGAGAAGTGTTTATCTTGATAAGAAACCGCACTAGCTCTTGAATGTTTGTTGGTCAAGTAATGTTTCTTGCAAAAGAGAATCTTATATGTCAAGAGGTTAGTGGGAGTCTTAAAGGTCTTGAAAAGTTTCAAGAACTAATCAAGAGTAAACTTATTGTTAATCACTAGCACACGACTTGAGGTTTGTAACCTATCGTGTTGAGATATTCTTGATTTTGTGGCCATTCGAGTTAAAGTTGACTATGTATGCGAGTTCTATGAATTCTTAATTTTTTGCATAACAACCTGGAAGCTATGGCAGACCCTTGTGCTGCCAGGTGGCAAGAAATTAAGATTGAACAGGTTCAGTCCATATGAGTTTGGATTTGTCACTAACCCTGTTTTAAGATTATGGTTATGACAAATTCACATGGATAGGAACACATACACCATAAAAAATCTAAGTGTCATAAGGTTTCTCTCCAATTCATGAAAATGATTGTGAGGCAACGCTTTCAATAAGTAGATTTTAAAGAGTTAGTAATTGTGATGTTTGCATTCTCAAATTCGATTATGACTACGACATCCCTCTTCATAGTTCAAATTGTGAGAAATGGAAAAAGGTCTAAACATTTGAGTCTTATTGTTGTAAGTTCTAAAATTGTTTAGACACTATAACATCCCGTTTAAAATAGAATGATTAAATAATAAACCCTAAACTCCGAGAAGTAATCTTATTATTATTTTATATTATTATCGTTCAAAAATTTAAATAATAATTAGTGGGGTGTTGGTTTCGGGAAGCGAAATGACAAGAATTGGAGTTCCGGAGGTTAAAGTGTAATTTTCAGGATATATTTTGAAAAGGAATTTAGAAGGCAGGGTGAAATTGATAACTTTTGGACTTAAACTAGAAAGAATTTGTCATGGAGGGGCCATTTGGTAAATATAGGATCAAAGTTGAAAGGATTTTAAGGAGTCAGGGGCTAAATAGTAATTTTGGGACTTAATATGAAAAGAAAAGGGGAGGAGGGATCGTTTTTGTCATTATGGATATTAGTTTTGAAGGGAGCGGGTATAAAACTGTTGCCACGTCCAAAACCTTAACCCTAATAGAAAACTCTCCAGCCGTCACCCCTTATACCTCCCATCTTGCAGCCGTCATCCTTACAAACCCCATCTCCGGCCGGCACCGCTACCCCTACTGTCGGAGTCACAACCACCACTGAGTTTATGCTGCTGGCGACAGCGAGGGCCATCGGGAAAGACCGCCGATAAAGCTTCGAACAACCGCTTCCACCCCTCCGCCGGCATCGTTTTCCTCCACCTTCTGTCACTGCTGCTGCTATCGTCCGCTTCATCCTCTCTTCTCTATCAATTTGGTGTTGCACCACAGCTATGTCCGCCGCTGCCTTTAAGCGCTCGTTACCGCCGTTGGATGCTTCTGTGTCCGCTTTCCGGTGTCGCTGTCTTCTCCATGCACCACCGCGAGGTGGGTGGTTGTATTTATCCCCGAGCAAGGATGTGTAGGTGTGGGAGGCGTAGTCATTCCTTCGTTGGTGTGGCTGCTTGACCGGGAACCAAAGAAAAACCACCGCCACCACCGTAAGGTGGTGGCTGCCATCGCAACTGTCGCCTGCCACCGATGTGGCTGAGTTCGTAGTTCGCAAGCGGGTGTGTAAGCTGATGTATGGTGCTAATCTTCATGGGTGTATTCTGTTTCGAGTATGTGTTGGGTGTAGGGTTATTTGGCCAGAAAAAGCCACCGCCACCACTTACCACCACCGGCCACCACAAGGTGGCTGTGTGTGTGTGTGTGTTCATTTCCCTTTTAGTGTGTTTATTTCTGGGTTGTAAATGTAATTTGAAAATGGAATAATAAAAGAAATTAAAAACCACCACCTAAAGGTGGTGGCTGCCGCCTCCTGCCGCCACTGGCCGCCGTGTCGGGTGGCGGTGTGCCTTGCCTCGTTGAGTTTGATTCGTTTGGGGTGCTTGATACCCTAATGGTCCTTGTAAGCCCTAATGGGCCCAATGAAGTCTAATGGGCTTAGTGAAAACCCTAATGGGTCTAATGGACCCTAATTGACCCAATAAAACCCTAGTGGGCTTAATGATATTGTAGTGGGTCTAATAGGCCCAATAAAGCCCTAATTGACCTAAAAGCCCAAAAAATTTATAAATGGGCTAGTATTTGGGTTGGAAACCCTAATGCCAATAAAACCCTAATTTTGAGAATTAATCAGGACACACACACGGGAATTATTTAATAGTTTGAAATATTAAATAATAATCATTGGAAAAGATTAATCTTATTAATATTGGACTTAATGGATTAAGTCCTTAGCGGATTAAGTCCATAAAGGGTTAAGTTTCCAACTTAACCCTAATCATCATGTTATATGAAACCCTAATTTCACTTGGGCCTTAAGTTGGGCCTTTCTATTTGGCCTTGATGATTGAGATAATAATGGGCCATCCAAGAACAAGAAAATGGGCTAAAATAATTTAATGGGCCTAGGGTAAGACCATGTAAGGGGTTTTGGTCCAATTTGGAAAATTGGGCCATAGATGGGCCATAGTTTGGGCCTTTATGATTATGAGATATAGGGCCATTAAAAATACCAAATGATGGACTGGACTTTTGGTTGGGCCTTAGAATAAGATCATGTATAGGCTTGGGCCGAATTTGGAAAATTGGGCCATGTGTCGGGCTTTGGTTACTAGTTGACCTTGGGCCTAAGGATTGGGCCTTGGGCTTGAATAAGCCAAGATTGGGGTAATGTAGTAATTATCCAAAGCATGTACTTATGGTTATGTAGTGCAACCCAATTATTAATTGGGTGTTATTTGGTGCTGACAGTTCGAGAATCTGTCATCCAGCAGCTAGGGTTGAGTCTGCGGGACTCCAGCAGTGTGGGATTGAGTCTGTGGGACTTCAACAGTGTGGGATTGAGTCTGCGGGACTTCAGCAGTGCCAGGTGAGTCTCCTCACCATACGAATGGCTCTAAGGCACCAAGGCCGACCCATTTTATGATATGTGATATGCTAGCTGAAGTTGTATTATGTGGCATGTTAGCTGGTTATGTGATAGGGAGTATGCTAGTGATTATATGGTATGCTAATTGATTTTGTGGTACGTGATATGCTAGTGGTCTTTGTGATACTTGCATGGAAGACCTCGGGGGGGTTCCCGGGGCACTTAGGTGTAAGACCTTGGAGGGTTTCCTCGGCATCCTAGGTCAAGACCTCGGGGGGTTCCCGAGGCACTTAGGTGTAAGACCTTGGAGGGTTTCCTTGGCATCCTAGGTCAAAGACCTCGGGGGGTTCCCGAGGCATTGGGCTAAGACCATGTGGGGGTTCCCATGGCACCCGGTGTAAGACCCTGGAGGGTTTCAAGGGCTTCCATATATGTTTACATGCATAGATTGTGAAGTTGATATGAGTTACGTGAGTATGTGAATAAGACCTTGGAGGGTTTCCATGACATCTTTATATGTGTGTATGCATGCTTATGCGATTGTTACGGTTTATGTAGCTGTTATAGCTGATATGGATTATGTGCTTATTTGGACCGTGTGGGGTATGCTTTGGGAAACTCACTAAGCTTCGTGCTTACAGTTTTGTTTATGGTTTCAGGTATCATCAATTTGGAAAAGAAGGGCTCGGATTGAGCGCAGTGCACACACCTATGATTTCCGCAATGATTGATTTTGGGATAAACTCTGATAAATATTTTACTTAATGATGATTTGAAATTTTTGAAATAAATGGTATCAATGTTTTAGCTACATTTAAAAATGAAAATTTTACCCTTGATTTTTGGGTCGTCACAAGTTGGTATCAGAGCCTTGGTTTGAGGGATTCGGGAATACTCCCGGGTGTGTCTAAACTCAAACTAAGGACTTGGTATGAAAACATTCAAAATAAAATCATTTTATCAAAAAAAAGAGTTTGAAAAGATAAATGAATCTTGAAAAGAACAAATTGTGTGATGCGTGCAATCAGCCGAGCTCAAGTAAGTTTCCCAGAATACCCACATATGTTGTCTGTTAAGATTTGATTATGAATCTGTGAATCGCATGCTAGGTAGGGCTAGGGGAGATGCCTGTGTATGTTGTATGAGCTGGTAGACTTTCATGCTAGTGCTGAGTAGTCAGCAATAGGTTGGCCTGATATATGATTCTTGTAGCCGCAAGAATATTGGATGCCATGCTGGAATGAGAATGATAATTGGTATTTCTAACTGCTATGTGTATGCTTTTAAAATTGTACACGGTTAGCATCTTATAGCCTTAGAATAATAGATTTGGCCTTATTTCCTATTCCTTGTTTGGTTGTGGTCCTAGGGTAGAGTCTATTATTCGACGGTCTATTAGATACTGTTCTGTGTATAATTTGCATGCATAAGGCAGTTGACAGTGAGGGTGGATGGATGTGGTTAGCGCAAGTTGCGATATGGGGGATTGAATGTTCTATAATAGTTCGATGGATCGGAGTGCTACTGCATGAATGCTACTTGCTTTGTGCTTTGTGGAACTCCTAAGTGATGGGGGTCAGCCACTAAGTGGATATAGCGATATCCAGGAGGTGGATGGCTGGCATAATGGGGAGTTCCTCAGCAGCTGATGGCAGGGTGAAGTTGGGAACCTAGAGGGAGCCTAGGATTTGCTACGGTAGATATCGTGTTGTGGTTTAGCGGATACTTGGTGCACCAGTGAAGTAGGTGACTTGGAGGATTCGAGAGGATTGCTGAGGAAAGTATGGATAGGTGTGGAAGGTAGTATGGGCCCGTACTACTGAAAGCATATGATCCATACTCGAATCAGTGAGACTCTTGGAGAATCTAAGAAGCTTATGGGAAGGAGATTTTTGGGTTTTGCTCTGATAGCAGGGATGGCTGCTTTTCAAGATGAGGATGAGCACACAAGGGGAAGGACCAGGGTTGGTCCCAGCTCCGGTGGTGAGCCAGTTAGCGGGAGGACTGCTAGGATTTTGGCTTCGTTGTGGTTCTCTTGTATCAGGTGGCAAGGATTGATTGTGCGATCTTTTGCACTTTCGGGATTAGAGACTATGTCTTGGGAGTAGTTTGTAGCTCGGTTTAGGGAAGAGGTCGCTTCAACTACTGCAGTTCAGCCGTGGACGATTGAGCTGGTGAGTGTGCCAGGGTGCAAGACCCTGAATGTTATGGTTTCTAGAGCCAAGAACGACGGATCGATTTGGAACACAGTGGGAAGAGGGGATTAGATCAGGTACATACATTGGAGGGTACCGGGAAGGAACTAGAGAGTTCGAGTCAGCTTGTGAGACGCCAACAGGGCCGGATTCAGTGCAGTTCTTGTGGGAAACTATACAAGGGAGTTTTTTTTGTTTCAAGGTTTAGTAAGTGTATCTCTGGGTTTGTTTCCCTACTTGTGATTGGATTGGACCTTCAAACATGATCATATGCCATTTGCATACCGTGAGTTACGGGGTGGTTAGTGAAGGTCGTTTCCCCTCTTCGTTGGCTTGGAGCGTTCAATGTTATATAGATCCACGGTCAGGATTGGTAACTCAGCATTATGCTTGAGTCGGCTTTTGGAAGCCCCAGTGAAAGTGGTTTACTGTTGAGACTTTGTTCTGGGCATCGGTTATTTGGATTTCAAGACATAGGTGGGAAATCATTTCAAGGTGTCTGGGATTATTAGTTTCGCTAGGATTCGGGAAGTGTTCGTCGGATCTTTAGGAGTTGTGTGGTCTTTGGGGTTTGGACCAGTAATAGAACACTAGCAGCGGATAAGCTCAGGTTGTAAACAGTTGGTTATTTAAGAGTAAGAAGGATTAGGAATCCTTCAAATCTCATGTATTGCGAAGACTTAGTCGAATCTAAGTGGGGGAGAATCGTGCAAATATTCAGGATAGGGGCAGGTTTGAGACTGGGATGAGTTTCTCATCCTCATCGAGGAAAATGGCGGCCCAAGTGGCTATTGGGTTTGAGGGTTGTGCGAGTTTGGAGTTCGGTAAAAGTCCCCAGCGTGTGAACCGCGTCTTCTTGGGGGCTTGATAACAGAATTTGGAAAAGCAGGTCGGGACTCCAATTATGAATTGAGTTTAGTTTGGGTTGTGATTGTGTTAGGGCAGAGGTGTTGTAAGACTACGGAGGTTCCGTAGCATTCACTAGCAGCCAGATGATGTGGGAAGTGTTATAAGACTACGGGGGTTCCGTAGCATTCACAAGCAGTCAGATGGTGTGGGAAGTGTTGTAAGACTACGGGGGTTCCGTAGCATTCACAAGCGGTCAGATACTGTGGAAAGTGTCGAAAGACTGCAGGGTAGCCGTGGCATTCATGGATTCATTGAGATGACTTAGGCCAGTGTGGGCCAGTTCGCAAGGTGTGAGAAGGTAACAACATAATTGGGATCAGGGAACGGTAGGTCGAAGGAGACCGGGTATGATGTAAGACTACAGTTATTTTGGTAGCATTCATATTTTGCGTTGGATTCAGTGGTGACATGTTGTCAGCCTATCATGATCGAATGGATCGAATGGATGGAAGGAGCCATGAGTGCTGCATAGGTAGGGCAGTTATTGTCAGACGAGGTATCCTTCGGGGATCATGTGGGGCTGTTGTACGTGTGTTTCTGGCTCAGGGATCGGGTAGGTGTCCAGTGGTTCAGACAGTTGGCAGACAAGTTGGGACCAGGGAGGTCCCGGTTATTCTTCAGGAAAGCAGCTATGTGGCAGCAAGAGGAGTTGGAGCGACTTCAGTTATTTGGGGTCCGTATGTGGAATTGCTTGTTATTCGGTAGCTGCAGTTGACCGGTGATTTTGCTCTTTAGGAAGCCTCAAGGTATTACGGGTGGGAAGTATTCTAGCTAGGCTAGTTCTTGTGGAATTAGTTCGATGATGATTCAATGTGGGCAGTCTGTCAGGGAGACAGACCATCTCGAGACTACGAATTTCAGACGGAGTAGAAGCGACCATGCTGCAAGGAATTCGTTCATCTTCGGGTTTTAGAACCCTGCGGGGTCGGTTTGGGTTGCCTTGGAGAGGCTATGGTATGCTTGTAGATGTGGTTGTGTTGCTCAAGTTGTCTGACGTGCAAGGGATGATAAGAAACGATTTCGAGGACGAAATCAAATTTAAGTGGGGGAGAGTTGTAACGTCCCGTTTAAAATAGAATGATTAAATAATAAACCCTGAACCCCGAGAAGTAATCTTATTATTATTATTTTATATTATTACCGTTCAAAATTTTAAATAATAATTAGTGGGGTGTTGGTTTCGGGAAGCCAAATGACAAGAATTGGAGTTCCGGAGGTTAAAGTGTAATTTCAGGATATATTTTGAAAAGGATTTTAGAAGGCAGTGTGAAATTGGAAACTTTTGAACTTAAACTAGAAAGAATTTGTCATGGAGGGGCCATTTGGTAAATATTGGATCAAAGTTGAATAGATTTTAAGGAGTCAGGGGCTAAATAGTAATTTTGGGACTTAATATGAAAGGAAGAGGGGAGGAGGGATCCTTTTTGTCATTATGGATATTACTTTTGAAGGGAGCGGGTATAAAACTGTTGCCACGTCCAAAACCTTAACCCTAATAGAAAACTCTCCAGCCGTCACCCCTTATACATCCCATCTTGTAGTCGTCATCCTTACAAACCCTATCTCCGGCCGGCACCGCTACCCCTACTGTCAGAGTCACAACCACCACTGAGTTCCCACTGCCAGCGACAGCCAGGGCCATCGGGAAAGACCGCCGACAAAGCTTCGAACAACCACTTCCGCCCCTCCGCCGTCATCGTTTTCCTCCGCCTTCTGTTGCTGCTGCTGTTATCGTCCGCTTCATCCTCTCTTCTCTATCAATTTGGTGTTGCACCACAGCTATGTCTGCCGCTGCCTTTAAGCACTCGTTACCGCCGTTGGATGCTTCTGTGGCCGCTTTCCGGTGTCGCTATCTTCTCCATGCACCACCGTGAGGTGGGTGGTTGTATTTTACCCCGAGCAAGGACGTGTAGGTGTGGGAGGCATAGTCATTCCTTCGTTGGTGTGGCTGCTTGACCGGGAACCAAAGAAAAACCACCGCCACCACCGTAAGGTGGTGGCTGCCATCGTAACCGTCGCCTGCCACCGATGTGGCTGAGTTCGTAGTTCGCAAGCGGGTGTGTAAGCTGATGTATGGTGCTAATCTTCATGGGTGTATTCTGTTTCGAGTATATGTTGGGTGTGGGGTTATTTGGCTGGAAAAAGCCAACGCCACCACTTACCACCACTGGCCACCACAAGGTGGCTGTGTGTGTGTGTTCATTTCCCTTTCAGTGTGTTTATTTCTGGGTTGTAAATGTAATTTGAAAATGGAATAATAAAAGAAATTGAAAACCACCAACTTAGGGTGGTGGCTGCCGCCACCGGCCGCCGTGTCGGGTGGCGGTGTGCCTTGCCTCGTTGAGTTTGATTCGTTTGGGGTGCTTGAAACCCTAATGGGCCTTGTAAGCACTAATGGGACCAATGAAGTCTAATGTGCTTATAGTGAAAACCCTAATGGGTCTAATGGACCCTAATTGACCCAATAAAACCCTAGTGGGATTAATGTTATTCTAGTGGGTCTAATAGGCCCAATAAAGCCCTAATTAACCTAAAAGCCCAAAAAATTGATAAATGGGCTAGTATTTGGGTTGGAAACCCTAATTAGGGTTTGGAAAACCCTAATGCCAATAAAACCCTAATTTTGAGAATTAATCGGGACATACACACGGGAATTATTTAATAGTTTGAAATATTAAATAATAATCATTGGAAAAGATTAGTCTAAGCAATATTGGACTTAATGGATTAAGTCCTTAGTGAATTAAGTCCTTAATGGGTTAAGTTGGAAACTTAACCCTAATCATCATGTTATGTGAAACCCTAACTTCACTTAGGCCTTAAGTTGGGCCTTTCTATTGGGCCTTGATAATTGAGATAATAATCGGCCATCCAAGAACAAGAAAATGGGCTAAAATAATTTAATGGGGCTAAGGTAAGACCATGTAAGGGGTTTTGGCCCAATTTGGAAAACTGGGCCATAGATGGGCCATAGTTTGGGCCTTTATGATTATGAGGTATTGGGCCATTAAAAATACCAAATGACGGACTGGACTTTTGGTTGGGCCTTAGAATAAGATCATGTATAGGCTTGGGCCCAATTTGGAAAATTGGGCCATGTGTCGGGCTTTGGTTCCTAGTTGACCTTGGGCCTAACGATTGGTCCTTGGGCTTAAATAAGCCAAGCTTGGGGTAATGTAGTAATTATCCAATGTATGTACTTATGGTTATGTAGTGGAACCCAATTATTAATTGGGTGTTATTTGGTGCTGACAGTTCGGGAATATGTTATCCAGCAGCTGGGGTTGAGTCTACGGGACTCCAGCAGTGTGGGATTGAGTCTGCGGGACTTCAGCAGTGTGGGATTGAGTCTGCGGGACTTCAGCAGTGCCAGGTGAGTCTCCTCACCATACCAATGGGTCTAAGGCACCAGGGCCAACCCATTTTATGATATGTGATATGCTAGCTGAGGTTGTAATATGTGGCATGTGAGCTGGTTATGTGATAGGGAGTATGCTAGTGATTATGTGGTATGCTAATTGATTTTGTGGTACGCGATATGCTAGTGGTCTTTGTGATACTTGCATGGAAGACCTCGGGGGGGTTCCCGGGGCACTTAGGTGTAAGACCTTGGAGGGTTTCCTCGACATCCTAGGTCAATACCTCGCGGGGTTCCCACGGTACTTAGGTATAAGACCTTGGAGGGTTTCCTTAGCATCCTAGGTCAAAGACCTTGGGGGGTTCCCGAGGCATTGGGCTAAGACTATGTGGGGGTTCCCATGGCACCCGGTGTAAGACCCTGGAGGGTTTCCAGGGCTTCCCTATATGTTTATATTCATAGCTTGTGAAGTTGATATGATTTACGTGAGTATGTGAATAAGACCTTGGAGGGTTTCCATGGCATCTTTATATGTGTATATGCATGCTTATGAGATTGTTACGGTTGATGTAGCTGTTATAGCTGATATGGATTATGTGGTTATTTGGATTATGTGGGGTATGCTTTGGGGAACTCACTAAGCTTCGTGCTTACAGTTTTGTTTATGGTTTCAGGTATCATCGATTTGGAAAAGAAGGGCTTGGATTGATCGCAGTGCACACACCTATGATTTCCGCAATGATTGATTTTGGGATAAACTCTGATAAATATTTTACTTAATGATGATTTGAAATGTTTGAAATAAATGGTATCAATGTTTTAGCTACATTTAAAAATGAAAATTTTACCCTTGATTTTTGGGTCGTTACACACACACACATATGAGCTCTCTAATAAAAGGTGTGTAAGCTTAGATAAAGGCTTATGAAAGCATCTCGTGTCAGAAATCTGA
Source organism: Lactuca virosa (assembly GCF_052849685.1). Classification (NCBI taxonomy): domain Eukaryota; kingdom Viridiplantae; phylum Streptophyta; class Magnoliopsida; order Asterales; family Asteraceae; genus Lactuca; species Lactuca virosa. Next base: position 316,050,784 of record NC_136428.1, read on the forward strand.
ACTTTGGTAAGAAAATCAATAAAGTATTGATTTCTATAAGTCCAGCTGATTTCTGGATTTATGTCACAGCTAGTGGGAGAATAAATGTTATGCAAGTAACTAAATAATTGTTATGCTAGTGGGAGCATAATTATTATGCTAAGTGTTGCAAGTTAGCAATGTTAATTATAGAAAACAAAGTTTTCAATTCGCAAAGTTGCAGGGTTGAAAAGTTGTTTTGCTATAATTAAGGGAGATGAACTTATACTTCAATTCAATTCTAAAAGTTTAGATTGATATTTTAATCAAATTTAGTCAAGGATTTATATGAATACCATGTTGAAATGCTTCAACATTCAAAATTCTATATATGGAAATATTATAGTAAAAGACTGGACAAGTATCATGTCTTTATGGAAGACATTATGAATTGTATCCCATATGCTTCAGGTATAGGATCAATTACATATGCTATAATATTCATGTGTTCTAATTTTTCCAAATGCCTAGGGCATTAAGAGGGAAAAAGGAGTAGAATTGGATATGACTAAAGTTATTAAACAATTGCTAAGAACAATCGAAGGTTCGCCAAAGATTGGTTTCTTATGGACAATTAAAAGTATAGTAATGAATGGACCATATTGATATGATTTTGAATAGATATGATTCTATTAAGAATGGATAGTCATATGGCAATTATGGAAAAGTTTCTATAATGGGAGTTGGATATCAAGAATCTATGAGAAAGTTAGAAACTTTTATGCCAGAAGGATGTTCAAAGGAATGTGCTTTGAATATGAGACTTCGTATCTATGGAATTGTCTTGTAACAATCTCCAATGGAAAGTTTTGTAATTGACAAAGTCTCCGTGACTTGTGTACATAGTCATTACAAAAGGATCACTACATATAAGTTTAGAATCTAACATATTACAGTAAGTGGCAATAACTTGGTATTCTTACACTTATGATAAGGATTTAGAATTGTGAAATAAGTATCGTTGGAAATGTTTACAATTGATTTATTTCACAAAGTAAGGACCGTAGGTAAACATAATGTGCATGCTTGGAGCATGGGATAGCTATTGTTTTAATTCAAGTATTAGTTGATAAATCGAAACAATATACAATGAATAATGTGTAATCAATATGGTGATTAAATAAAAGGTGTTTTATTTACACTCAAAAGTTTTGGGGCCATATAGGATTAGTATTATTCTTGTGTTTCACTTTTCATGTTTTGACTTCCAGAATAATAAGAATTATTCAAACTATCCACAGTCGATCATACGTCGGAAGTAAGTATGAAAGAAGACTGTGATGAGTTGGCTTGTAGATTGTCTAAGGCGTTAGGCATAGCAAAAGTTTGCTACACCATTCATGAGAGCTCCTGAAATAAGATTTGAGTATTGGATTCAACCCGCGCTCACTTGAATCACTTCATGGAATTTATCACGAGTGATCGTGAGACGATAATATCATATAAGTCTTCAAACCAAGATATATGAGTTGTTGACTACGAGTTGGTTGTGCATTGATGGCATGAAAACGCATTAGTAACTTGATGTTATAAAACGTGTCGTTGTGCATGATTTGATGAGTGGTTAGTAAAAGCATATAATGTCGAAGTTTATCTGTTCCTTTTATCCTAAGAGGATTAAAAGCGATATCTTGAGCCCCTCGATGATTCTGTTTTGACTTATGTGTCGGGCCCGATCAGAAATAAATAGATGTGTTCATTTATGTTCTATGTCAGACAAATCGAAAATCGGGAAACAAACTGCTGGACAATAAGTATAACATTGTTCCATGTATTTGTCCAGCGAATATCTTGAGAACAGAGGATTATATGATCCATTATCTGAAGGACGCATCACTAACTAGGTTAAAGTTCGACAGCGGCTTTTGAAAGCTTATGATTGCTAAGTCGGATCCTGAAGTCACATTAACAGCTATAGTTATTAGACTTATGCAAGTGGGACACTGTTGGATTTGGTGTCTAAGCCCATCACTATAACTCGGATGTACTTGACCTGATTGTAGCATGGTCCTTTTGGGTTGCCTTCACTAGTGCAATTTGATAGGATGGACTTTTGAGAATAAGGTTATTTATGATTTATTAATATATTACAAGTATAATATATTAATATGAAATCATATTATTTAATTAGTATTCATCAAGAATTAATTTGGAATTTTGTGATCAAAAGAGACTAATTAAATATATGGGGATTGATTGTGTAAATCAATGATTCCTATAGTGTGGGCCAATGATCCATGATTATTTAGGATGAGCTAAACCAATGAGATAATCCATGGATAGTCCATGGAGGTTTAACCCATGGAGCATAAGAATGTGAAAATTCATTGAGCATTAGGTTTTACAAAGTGTAACCCTAACATTTTCCACACTATAAATACAACCCCATATGGCCAAAATTGGTTAAACCACATTAGACACAACATTCTTGGAGAGTGATATTGATTTAGTGCAAGTAACTTATTCTCTCACGCCTCCTCTTGCATATTGGTGTTTGTGAACCATTACAGGCATCACACTTGGGGTGCTCAAGCTTCCAATGGTCAAGAACTACAAGTCCTTTCATGAGGTAAGTCATATAACTAGTTGTATTGTTCATTTGATAATTTGTATGCTAGTTAGGAGAATGATTTGTAAAATTGAAAATGCATGTATAATTAGAGAAAACATAGATCCAAAGCATTTAGGGTTGCATGTGCACCATAGGATTGTTATAGTGGTCAAAACCCAACATATCAAACTTAATTGAGTTTGTATTCCATCATTAAGTTTGAATACATGGTTCTTACATGTAAGTTTGAATTCCATCATGTAAGTTTGAATTCCATCATTAAGTTTGAATACAACGATAAACAAAACAACATTTGTATTCCATCATTAAGTTTGAATACATGGTTCTTACATATAATAATAGTACAATAGTTTCCTTAAACAAGTTAGCAGATAACAAAAACTAGATAGCTAGGTCGTCTGTAATCCATGACCAATCTTCTGTCTGAATGCTTATCTAATGACCTCCTAAGAATACATGTAACTTTGAGAGTCAACACAAAGGTTGGTGAGTGTCAGAGGTTTTCTAAAATAATGATACTTTTAATATGATCTAAAAAGTATTGCCTTTGTTGTAAGTAAAACTGTGTTTGGAAATGTTTGATAAAGATAGAAATCTAAACTATGGTTGTACGGATAATGGATAAACGGAGATACGAATATATGGATAAAGGAATCTGCCAAGGTTGTACATAAATACCACATATACGGATAAACGGATCGAAGACATGTATATTTGATAAGCGTAAGTGTAAAAGTGTACAATACTTGTTTAAATAGTTGATAAAACTTAGGATAGTGTACACAAGCACATGTATGAGCCTAAGACACAAGTTCTATAAGTTGTATAAATATATAAACCTATATATGTTTGTGTATATATGAGGTATATTGAAACTACCAAGTTGATAACCGTCTATACATTCATAGCACATTTGTAGTCGGAATGTATATGTTACTTTTATTAGTTGTATTATTTTAACAGCATAACATATGTAAATATTGATGTTTAAAACGATTTTGTATACTAATAACATATAAGTATTTAAAAAAATATTTCACGAGCTAGAAATGTGTTTACACAAAATAATGATATTTTATGTGCATTTTGTATGATAAATATCACTTAGTCCCCATACTACCATGTACAGACGAGGGCCAGACATGAAACACCGAAGGGCAGAATCATTTTTGCAATTAAGTCGTTATGAAATCCAACAACCCTATGCGACCCTTCAAACCAGATTCCCCGTACCGTAAGTAGTATAGTAGTAAATAATATTTTTGTTGTGATTTATATCGCATAAAAATGAAGATGTTGTTTGTATAAATAAAACATTTAGACACACGTGTGTATATATATATATATATATATATATATATATATATATATATATATATATATATATATATATATATATATATATATAGTACAAGTAGTACATTTATTCCCTCCCCCAACTGTATAGGTGGGGCCGTAAAATTCACCTTAAAGTGCGATTGACGATTTGTTTTCGAGAATAGATGCGAGAAGATCGGGATGTATTGCTGTGAACGTGGTATTACGAGAAAATTTAGTTTCCTGGAAATAATATCATAAATTAATATGTGGAAGTGATTGAGTATTTTGACTAACTATAATGAGTTATTAATTTTCCATGTTTTATTATTTCAATTTTTTTAAATAATTAATTTAAATAAATTTTATCTAAAAATTTATTTTAATATTTTCCAAAATTTGTAAATAAATCCAAAAATTCATTTAATTCAAAATATAATTAATATTTTATAAAAAGTTAATAATGTAATGTTTAATTTAATCTAATATATATATATATATATATATATATATATATATATATATATATATATATATATATATTATATTAAACTTGGGTTAAATTGAAAGGGCTTTTCCCAAAATGGGGGTAAATTTGTACATTTTAATCCAAGTTTCATTAGTTTAGGACTGATTTTGCAAATATTTTTGAAAGTGGGGTAGAAATGATTAATTTTTAATGCATGTTTGTTTTGGATCGTTGCTTGATAACAGGAGGTATATACCTCCTGTTCTTCATCCCATCATAGTGAACAAACAAGAAAAAAATAAATGCGAATGGTTATGTGATAATCGGTAATGCACGAAGGAGCAAAAACTAAGCAAGGAGGTGGAGTGGACTTACGAGAATGGAGTAGCCGCAACAAGAGGCAATGATGGCGGTGGGTTTAAAACAACGATAGTGGAGGCGACGTAGGGTGGTAGGAGGCCACTCCAGTGGTCTTCTGCTGCCTTTTTCTTGCTTCCTTCAACTTTTTTCGATGAAGGGAAGGTGGGAAAGGTTACTAAGCAGCTTATAGCAGTGGTAGGAGTGGTTTTTCCGACGAGAAACTAAGGTGGCAGTGGGTGGTGGTCTGTCACACCCCAAAACCGGAACGCCGAAAAAGTTCTGGGGTGGAGGACGTCATGTTTAGTATCACAAGATATGCATTATAGTAAGCAAGTAATGAACAACCATTTCATTAGAAAGAAAGTGTTTACAAAGTGTGTGTTCACAAAACATAGAATACATAAGAAAATAACAAACAAGACTTGAAGCTATACTGCTCCATCTTCTGAATTCCCAGCACGAGTACCTGTCTACTAGGCTCCTGAGAATACAAGTTATTTGAAAGAGTTGATCAGCAATTAAGCTGGTGAGTTCATAAGATTTTAGTGATGTATGTTGTAAAACGTTGTGGTAAAATGTTGTTGAAAATGTAGTTGAAAAATGTAGTTGTAAAATGTAGTAAGTTGTAAGTTCTGTTTAGAAAAGTTCGCCTGTTCCTCTTAGAAAATCCTATATTTTCTACTTTGATGAAAGATACGTAAAAATGATTCTACAATTCTTTCTATGAGTACTAAATGGATACAAGTGATATAAGACTCAGAGTAAACAAACAATCGACTGTGCGCATCTGCCCTAAGCTCACAACCAACAAGTAACAGGAGGTAAGGCGGATAGCACACATCCCATTGTTTGTTAGATCATTGTTGTATATAACTCTGGCGTATTCACTTGTTACTCATGGAGTTAATTGTAAAGGTTCCTTTATATTTAATGAAAAGGTTCTTTAACGAAACTCTGGTTTCTTATAATAAAATGGTGACCACAGTAATTACTTTTATAAGCACTTAGTTTATACTAGCTATATATGATCTAATATCGGATAGAGAGTTAATTGGGTGAATCTGCCCTAAGCCCACAACCAAACAAGGAACAGGAAGTAAGGTGGAAAGCACACATCCAACTACCTATTGGGTATTAATGATATATAACCATGATGTATAAACTAATGTATTATAGAGTTAATCACCTAAGGTCCTTTAAGTTTATACTGGTTTCATAAGATGGATTAAACCCTTAACTGGTAAGTTTCTAGTTTTGTATACCAAAAGTTCTAATTTGGAAAGTATGTTATGTACTAGAAAACCGTGCATTGACTTTGTGTCCTATGACTTGACCCATACCTGGTACCCTTATGATGACTCAATGTATACTGGACATATATATCTAGAATCGAATAGATAATACACTGGGTGAATCTGTTCCATGCCCACAACCAAACAAGGAACATGAAATGAAGCGGAGAGCACACATTCTATTACCTGTCGGATCGTATTGATATATATGTATCCTTTGATGTATACATTAAGGAATCATAAGGTTAGCATTATGGTCCTTTCTACTAAACGTAGCCTTCTACCAAGGCCTCAAATGTTATGTATGTTTGTTTCTTGTATGAGTGTGTATTTTCCCAAGTGAGACTATCATTAACTAAATATAATTTATACATTAATGAATATGTGAGAAGATCACAAAGTAAATATAATAGGGAAAATAATGTTTTACCTCAGTAGTGACACTGCTGGCTATAAAGTAATAAAATACAGACTCCATGTAGTATTAAATGTACAATACACCTCGGGGAGTCTAAAGTAGTAAAATACAGACTTCAGGTAGTATTAAATGGACAATACACCTCGGGGAGTCTAAAGTAGTAAAATACAGACTCCAGGTAGTATTAAATGGACAATACACCTCGGGGAGTCTAAAGTAGTAAAATACACACTCCAGGTAGTATTAAATGAACAATACACCTCGGGGAGTCTAAAGTAGCCTTTAATCCCAAATTGGTTAATTAAAGGTTTAAATGTGAACTCGTATGTAACCATGATGATCGACGACTGAATAAAAGATGACCCTCCGGTGTCATATGTAGTGAGGTGACATTTTGTAACCCCTTGGCCTTATCGGTTGAGACTGTAGCTAGCAGTCGGGGTGTGGGAGTGTCTGTCCCGTATAGATCTATACACAAGATGCCCGCTCTCCCTCCAGGAGACTCTGGTTACAATATGATACAACACTGTATTGTTGTATCCTTAAATAATATGGCACATTAATTTATCGTATAACAATGTTTGTATAGTAAGTCATAATGTAGTAATGTTCTCTCTGTACTAGTGCATAGTATATCCTCTTGTATAGTGTGTAGTGTGTATTGTTTCTCATAATAGTATGTTCTGACTCATGTATGAACTGACTCTTTGTATGCTTCATTGTACTAGAAGTAATGAGTAGTGTCTTCTCAAACTATACCTATTATAGTTTACTAATGTTTTACTTGTACTGTTATTGAAAAGACTCTTTTATCTACGAAGTTATGCTTGTACTTTAAAAACGGAGTTTTGTAAAACTATAAAGTAACATAACTTTAAAAGAGTATTTGAAATGTTTTGATCACTTATAAAAGACATAAGCAACATTTTGTAAAATGTTTATAACAAACAATTACACAATTATCATTGTGTTCAACTTGTATTCCCCCCCCCCCCCTTAAAAGCATTTAAAACAGTTAAAAGATTCATTACGGGGTATGAACTCACCTGATGTCGGTGATTCAACGAATACGCGTGTAAGGATGAGAAGTTCCACGAATGAAGTCTCGAGACACAACAAGTCCTAAATGATTCCAATTGGCATGTATTGACATAAATATAGTGCTTGGAAGCAAACAAATGCAAGGAAACACCTCACGGGACTAGGAAACACTTTGACCAAGTGTTGGAATCACATGTGATTCATATAAAGGGTGTTTAAGGCCATAGTTTGGTGTTTATGGCCATGTGTTTACGGCCAAGGGAGTTTACGGCCGTAAACTCATGGTCAAAGATGCATATGAGGGTGTTTGAAGGCTAGGGAAGCTTGAGGGACTTTTTCTATACACAATGATGAGAAAGACAAACTCAATGGAGAGTGTTGAGGAGTTTACGGCCAAGGGTGTTTACTCTTGGGCCGTAAACTCTCTAAATGATCACATTTAGGGTCTTAAAGGTAAGGAGTCTCAAGAGTTCAAGTGTTCTAAGGTTTAGCAAGAGTCTAGATGTGTTTAAGGTCCAAAACTCCATACTTGGAGTTTACGGCCAAGGGTGTTTACTCTTGGGCCGTAAACTCTCTAAATGATGAATTTGGTGATGATTCAAGGTCTTACAAAGCACAAGGGAGTGTTTTAGCCTCAAGTCCAAGCCTTAGGAAGAGTTTAAGGCTCAAATGGCATACTTATAGGGGTTTACGGCCATGGGAGATGCCTTGGCCGTAAACTCCTTTTGGTCCTTCATTCTTGATGATTTTAAGGCCCTAAGCATGAACCTTAACTAGATATCAAGTATATGGAAGAGTACTTACGATATAGAGGCTTGAAATTGTTGATTTTGGCCAAGAACACTAGTGTGTGTTCTTGGTGTTCTTGGTGAAACTTGAAGATTTGAAGATCTAGTTAAAATGCATGTTTTCATGGATGGAATCAAAGAGTGTAACTAGGAGATGAAGTGTAACAACAAATCAAGGAAGGAACACTTACGTTTTTGATGATCTAAGATGATGAACTCGATGATACGCGAGAGAGAATTGGAAGTTCTTGAGTTTGGAAGTGAAAGAATGGCTAGAAATGACCAAGGGTCATATATATACACTTGAGTTTACGGCCACATGAGTTTACGGCCGTAAACTAATTGGCATTGTGGTCGTGAACTCTCTTTGATGAGGTTAAGGCTTGCTTCATTGTACAATGTCTCTAGCAGGTACATTCTAACACTCATTCCTTCAGTGTACTAGGCTTAAAACTCCTTAGAATGACCTTTAACTAGGCTAGAACTCATTACCAATGAGTCTGCCACTCAGTTGAGTTGACTGACTGAGCTTTCAAAAGCAAAAAAATTTCAGGTTGTCACATCATCCCTCCGTTAGATGGAATTTCATCCCGAAATTAGCTTTCTTAGCAGTACCACTGGGGTTGCGCTCCTCTGATTGGCAGAATACCTACTCGTAGACCTGGCAACTTTGCCCTGGTGTTCATGATAGGATTCATACTTGGTCCATCTATCATTACCTCGTGTATACAAGTCGTAAATAATTAGGATTAGTAAGACGGTCGGATGTGCGACTCTGCCCCAGGTCCATAACCAAACAAGGAACAGGAGATAGAGCGGAAACACACATACTAAATCTGCGTAATCATAATCATATACCACCCTCGCGTGTACACTGATTAGTGATAGGTGGGCTGTATTCTTCCATAGCCTCTGTGCTCGAACTTGGTCTGGTGGACGAGTGGTATTTCGTGACGGTCTGCGGACATCTGACGATAAGGTTTCAGAGGACAAAGTACTCTTCGCATGAGTACTTCGGGGGTTTTTAGAATACGAAAGTTAAAACTGAGGCTTAGGTCGGATAGCCGATACGAATGACGAAGGTTTCGAGAGTGTAACACTCGTGTTTCTAGGCTAGGCATTAATATTGATGTGATAGTCTAGGTTAACCTTTGTAACTCACTTTGAAGAAATGAAAAAGGAATTATGTGAATATTATGTGTTTTATGTGTTTTAAGCTTAATTACTAGGAGTTAATTAATTAAGAATAAAAATGAGCGTCGAAAATAAATATTAGATAAAGCCGATATCTATTAAGAAAGTTTTAGTGGCCGTGACAAGGATTACGAATATATAAAGAATACCAAAATCCGAGTTATAATGAAGAAGTTATGACCTGTCGAAGTTTCACGACAAAACCGGCAAGGTGCTGAATGTCGTAAAAAGTGAGTTTTTTGATAAACTACTTTTTAGCCTTAGTGATATAAATGAAACTCGTAGTGTTCGTTAAACCAAGAGTATGTATAAAAAGAACGCCCAAATCTGACTTCGTATGAGGAAGTTATGATTTTTCGAAGTTTCAGCTTAGCAGTAGACAGCTAAAAACTCGAATTTTAGATCGAGTGATTTTTAGCCGACACGACCTAAACGAGAATCGAAGGTCTCGTCAATAGTATCACAATGGTAGAAAGACATACGAAAACGGACGTCGGATGAAGAAGTTATGAATTTTTAACGGATTTCCTGTCCCGGTCTGTTAAAAATAATAATTTAAAAATTAAAATCAAAATTAGCCGACGAAGTCTAAACGAAAGTTGTAGAGCGTAATTTTACCTACGCGTGCATATAAAGAACGTCAAAAACGGAGCTCGTATGCGAAAGTTATGGATTTTAGAAGTTTTGGCGCGAAAATCGAGAAAAATCCTCAAAACCGAGGAATTTCGCATAGGTGGACTTCGGCCACCTCACCCTCGGTTAGAATGTGACGCGGTCAAAAATGCTGCTGAGTCATCCGAGCTGCTAAAGTCATCCGAAGTGGTCCGGTGAGAAGGCGACGCGTGCCCCTTCCCTCGTGCGTCCGAAGCTTCGCAGGAGCCACGAGTCTCCCCTCCTCGGATCCGAACTTCGGTCCAATCAGAGGCTGCGAGCAGCCCCTTCGCATGCGCAACCCGTGTGCTCTTCGCTCCGGATCTACACCACCTGGAGGCTTCTCAACCGTTGGATCAGGAGGCTCGCAGCCTATAAATAGGAGGGTGCGAGACCTCCCGGGTATATTTTGGAAAAGTGACACTTTTAGCCCCTAAACTCATATTTCTTTCATTCCAACTTCCTCCAAAGCTCCGATATCAATTATAACCCCCGGAATACGCCACAAAGTGCCCGAGAAGCCCGAAAAAATTTATCTTTTCGGTTTCGAAGCCTGACCTTCGCAGAGCCTGGTTTCTCAATAAAACTCCCGGTTTTATTAGAAACGATCGTTTTAGGAAACGAATTGCTGCCCGATTTTCATCAAAACAAGTGAGTGTGTAGTTACTTTCACTTTACACATAGATATGAAGTATTTACCTTAAAATACGTGTTATGTGTAAATATATTAATTGTTTATTTGAGGTGACTGATGAATAGATGTTTTATACAAGTTTTAAACTGTATATGTATTTTATCTACAAATATGTTGGGTAGAACATTGGTAGACGAAATAGTCGATGGGTTTTAAAATGATGAGAGGCATTGGTGTTGTTGTTGTTGTTGTTGTTGTTTTTGTAGTCGTTTAGCGGAGTATAGATGACGATCACGGACCTTTGTAGACAGTCCAGTGGTACACTAGCAAGTTCGCAACTTGTAGTTGTTGATGAACTATATGTTCATTGGCATACTCCAATCCCCCCCATGGTTGCCTTTAGGACATGTATGGCTGAGGAGTCCCCTTAGCAGTAGTGTCCAACCCGATGATATTCCTTAGGTTAGGTCCCTTGTGGTAGGTGTTTAGGGACATAAAGTGAGGACAACGGCAATGGGTAATCAGAGTTATTGTTGATTGGTGAACTTAATATGTTTATTATTATTGTGGGTTGAAAACCCTATATGCTCACCAGGCTCCCAAGCCTGACCCACTCAACTTTTTATGATTACAGGTAGTGAACCCCGAGCATAGTCGGAGGACGATGAGAGATTTTTGATTATAGGCCAGTAGTTGTAAATAACTGTTGTAAGGCTTATAATGTATTGTTTATGCTTTTGATCTGTATCGGAACATGACATCCCGGGGTTTTGATATGAAATGAAACTATACATTTCTTATAGAAAGGTTTTGATAAACTTTTATCATGTTTTGTTTTGGGGACCTATTCCGCAACATCTTTTGAAAAGATTTCTCTGATTTTATTTTAAAAATCATAAATTAAATCGGTCTTTTCTGGCCGAGAAATTAGGGGATGTCACAGAGAGCTTGACAATCGAGGCGATAGAAACATATGAACCTTAGTATGGTGAGGACCACGCCAACTCATGACGAAAGATAGCAACGGACTCTTTGCTGAACAAAGTTCGGCCGATTGGAAAGGAATGTATGTTATACGATGATGTATCCCTAGCGCGTTCGAAATGTACTGTTAGTGAGGTCGACTATGTATTCCTAATGCGTTCGATAGTGTACTCTTAGTGTGTTCGATAGTGTCCTCTTAGTGTGTTCAATAATGTACTCTTTGTAAATGTTCTAGTGCTTTCTGTTTTTCTCTTTGATGTTGACACTTCTACGTATCGTACCGCGATGAGTGAGTACATACAAATGAAAGTGTTTTGATAATTGTCGATGATACTTTGTATCATGATCCTCCTCGGTACCACTACGATCGCCGGTCATATACAAGTTATGAATCTTTAAGATGAATAAGACGGTCGACTGAGTAACTCTGCCTCAAATCCACAACCAAACAAGGAACAGGAATTAAGGCGGAATTACTCACTCTAAGTCTGCAACATCTTAGTTATGCACAACCCTTATGTATATGTTCAGCCATCATAGCTTCTCTAAACGGATCCTTTAGTTCTCTTGAATACTGTGACTTGTTCCTATGAGTGAGTTATTATAATTACTTTTAAGTGTTATCCCCAAGTTTTAACCTTATATAAATATAAATTAATTTTCAAAGCAATTACTAAATCGAAACGTACCGCTGCTCGATGGCGATTCCGAGGTCGATTCTCCTGCGGTGATCATCAGAATTCTTCCATCTGCGCATGAGTTCTTTGTTATCGGGAATTCTCTCTGGTAGTGTCCAGTCTCACCACAACCATAGCAGGCTTGGTTTTCTTCAACTCCGAGGACTTGGGAGATCGGTTGAGCCGGTGCCCTGCAGAAACAGATTGTGTGTCCCTTTCTGTGGCAGTTCAGACACTGCATTTTCCGGCATACTCTGGTGTGGTGATAGTTGCACTCCCCACACTTCCGAAGGGTTCCAGCATATCGACTGGCAGGTGCTGGAGTAGCAGGTTTTGCGGCGGTGTACATAGTACTCGTTCGTTCCTCCAACGGGGTGTCCTGTGTTGTTTGCTTCTTCTTCCTCTTGTTCCCCGACTTCTGTCCATAGTCCTCTTCCCTCGATGGCTCGGGAACCGGGACTTCTTCGCCATGGTGGACTTCATGGTCGATGAGTCGCTGGGCCAGGCGTTTGGCACTATCGAATGCGGCTGGGTTAGAAGACAACACATTTCCTTGGGTCGGGGCAGTCAGGCCCCATATGTACCTTTCTATCTTCTTGCTCTCCGGGGTAACCATCCCGGGGCATAGTGTTGCCAAGTCGCTAAACCTTTCGGTGTAGGCCACTATGTCTGAGCCAACCATCTTGAGCCCCCATAGCTCTTGTTCCAGTTTTTGTACTTCGCCCCTTGGGCAGTACTCTCTCATCATCATTTCCTTCACGTTTTCCCAGCCCATAGAGTTTGCCAATGATAAGGTCAGTGACATAACATGGCCATTCCACCATGTTAATGTTGGATTAATGTCTAAGTCCATAACTATAATTGGTGAGACTTGACCCGACCCGGCATGGTCCATTTGGGTTGCATGGCATCATGCATTTGGATAGACTATAATGAGAGAAATAACACTTAAGGTTGGTTAATATATTATAAGTTCTAATATATTAATAAGATTATTTAATTAGTATTGATCAAGAATTAATCTAGTATTAATTAAGTGATCAAAAGAAGACTAATTAAATATATGGGTTGATTGTGTAAATCATCCATACTTGTATAGTGGTCTAATGCTTCATGGATTGTCAAGTTGGGCTAAAACCCATAAGATGCTCCATGGATGCTCCATGGTATATTTGAACCCATGGATCCAAGGAAATGGAAAGCCATGACAATTAGGGTTTACCCTAATTGTCACTAACTATATAATGATCTTATTCTTGGAGAAAATCGGTCACTATGGGTGTGATAGAAAGGGCTAGCCGATTTTATGAAGTGTTCCATTTCCTCTCAAGTTATTCCAAGTGTATTTGGTGTTGTGCGAACCATTTGAGGTGTCACACTTGGGGCACTAGGCACTCAAGCTTCATGAAGTCATTCTACATCAAAGAGGTATGTAATTCTAACTTGATATATTCATATGAATCAATGTTATTATGCTAGTTAGGATGAATACCTTGGAAAGTTCATATTTGCATGTATAATAGAGAAAACATAGATCCAAGGTATTTAGGGTTGCATGTACACTTAGGAGTGTTAGAATGCTCAAAACCTAACAGTGGTATCAGAGACTAGGCTTGTTTTCTTGTTATACTTGCTTAAACTGCTTAAAAATCGAATTTTGTGCTCTCTGCACAGCAGACTCGCCGAGTCTACTAATGGACTCGCCGAGTCCAAGGCAAAAAGCATCCAACTCGCCGAGTTGGTTCATGCACTCGACGAGTTGGACCCCCTGACAGCATATATTCGATTTTTTTGACTGGAATTGGACTAGGAACATTACCCTAAGATGTTTTTGGACTTATAAACTTATTTTTTATGTGGTAATGTTCATACTAATCCAATTTCAAAGATAATTGTCAATAGATTCATGTTTTGTATTAGTTTAAGTGTTATGCTAATTACATGAAAAAGTTTGATTCCAATTATCTTGTTCATATGAGTTGCTTAGATTAATAGAAAAGGTTGATTGATTATGTGTCTTTGATCCATTTTAATCTAAGAGTTGATTCTAAAATGTGTTTGTGTAACTTGTCCTCAAGTTACATGAAAAGTCACATTAAAGTTTCTTAAAACTCATAAAAGTTGGCAATGGTTACAAAATGAAGAGTCTTATCCTCATTAAATGGTTTTATGACTCCATAACTTGTCCTCAAGTTATGGAGGTTCAAGAGTCACTTCATTAAATAATAAGAATGTGTAGCCTTAATTAGTTCCATAAGTTACAAAAAAAAAGAAGAGTTACATTCTTTAATAGTTTAAAGTCTTCCATAACTTGTCCTCAAGTTATGGAACTTGAAGAGTTTTAATTAAAACTACTTTAAACACATAAGTTGTGGAATTAATTAGTTTTGAATAGTTTCAAAACTTGCCCTCAAGTTTTGGAATTTGAAAAGTTTTCACTTATGAATACTTTAATTCCAAGTAAGCCCTTAGAATTTTAAAAGATAAAATTCAAACCTTATACTTTATAATATTATAAGTTAATAATATTTATATATATATGTATAAGAGTAAAGTCAGTCTTACCGTTAGTAGGCCTCATTCACGAAGCCGGTCTTTAAGGGGGGTATAAGGTTACTGCCTATAAAATGGCAGTTTAATGGGTGTCCACTCTCACCCACCGCTTCCTTGACTGGTGGAGGGTCGTTAGCCGAACGTGTAGGACAAAGACTATAAGTTCTCCCTTCATTAAAAGTATTAATGATAAATACTAAGTAACTAAACCTTTTATAAATTCCCAAATCTCTTGGAACTTCACTTCCTCCACCTCCACCAATTATCCTCCCTAACCCACAAGTTCAAGGTCACTCAAGCCCTATTGGAAAGCAAGGTCTATGTGTGATCGCATCTTAGAGATGAAGTCACATATTGACAAGCCGGGAGAGTTGGGTGTCAAAGTCTTGAGAAAGTTGGATGTTTAATCACTTTCTAAGTCACATAGTGAGTTCTTTTGGGATTACTATGAAATAGACTACGACATAAGCCTTAATGATCTTATTGTTGGATTAATGTCTAAGTCCATAACTATATTTGGTATGTACTTGACCCGACCCGGCATGGTCCATTTGGGTTGCACTTCACCGGCACAATTTATATGGATAGTCTTTTGAGAATAGTATATTTATGATTTATATTAATATATTATAAGTTCTAATATATTAATATGGAATCATATTATTTAATTAGTATTGATCAAGAATTAATTTAGAATTAATTAAGTGATCAAAAAGAACTAATTAAATATGGACTCTTATATATATGGAATGGGCCAAGTTCATTTAGGTTGGGCTAAACTTTAATGGAAGGTCCATGGAGCTTTTAACCCATGAATCCTATGTTAATGAAAGGTCATGGGTATTAGGGTTTACATGGATGTAACCCTAATCCTCCATAATATATAAAGGGGTCCTTGGCTCACAAAATTGGCACAAGTGTGTGAAAATAAGAGTGAGCCGATTTTAGTGTGCATACATATTCTCTCAAGTTCTTCCAAGGTGTTTTGGTTATTTGTGATTCCATTTGAGGCTTCCACACTATTGGGGCTAAGCTCTTAAAGCTTGAAGACATCAAGCTACATCAAAAGGTATGTCATCTAACTAGAACTTTGTAGTATAGGTGCTTCATAATATGCTAGTTAGGATGAAACCTTGGAATAGTTAATATTTGCATGTATAATAGAGAAAACATAGATCCAAGGTTTATAGGGTTGCATGTACACCATAGGAGTGTTACAATGCTCAAAACCCAACAGTGGTATCAGAGCCATGGGTTTTTTTTCTGTTATATTGATGCAAATGTTTTATTTTCAAGTTGGAAAAAAAGGAAAAAAACATGACGTTTGTCAAATTTTAAGATAATTACTTGTTTTGTGAAAAACGAATTATTTGTAAAATTTGAATCATTTGTTATATGAGTTGAATTAGGTCAAATTTAGT
This sequence comes from Lactuca virosa, assembly GCF_052849685.1. Lineage (NCBI taxonomy): Eukaryota > Viridiplantae > Streptophyta > Magnoliopsida > Asterales > Asteraceae > Lactuca > Lactuca virosa. The sequence continues at coordinate 316,067,173 of NC_136428.1, forward strand.
AAAAGATAAAATGATATGATTATTTTATTAGTTTTAAAAGTTTGATCGAAATGTTTTAAGGAGTTACATATTTTGTCATAAAATTTTGGAGCTCAAATTTTTTTTTTAAAAGTTGTGATCTTAAGGGTTTTTGAAACTTCCATAAGTTATGGATATGAAAGTTTTTTTTTAAAAAAAAAATTTGATTCAAAGTTTTTATGGAGTTACAAAATTTGGTGTTAATGTTTTAAAGAATTCCATAATTTGTTGTTAAGTTATGGAAAATCGAAAGTTTCATCATAAAACACCATTAATTCCATAAGTTATGGAATCCAAAGGTTTTCATGAATTACAAAACTTGCCCTCAAGTTTTGGAATTTGAGAAAAGTTTTTTATGAAAAAAAGAATTGAATTCTAAAACTCTTGGGTTCATAACTTAAACAATTAATTAAATGGTTTTAATTTTGAGTTTAATAATTGGAATTATGATGTTTTGTTGAATAGTTCAAATTAACTCTTATGGACTTTATTAATAGTTAATTAAAGCGTTTAATTAAAAGAGTATTATTAATCCATAAATATATGGTTTGAGTTTAATTAAATTAAAAGTCTAGTTTAATTAATATATTAAACCACCAAGTATTTTAAATGTCTAAAATACACCCTTATACTATTATAATATAAAAAGTTTAATATATTATATGTATAAGAGCAAGTCGTCTTACCATTAGTAGGCCTCATTCACGAAGCCGGTCTATAAGGGGGGTATAAGGTTACTGCCTATAAAATGGCAGTTTAATGGTGTCCACTCTCACTCACCGCTTCCTTGACCGGTGGAGGGTCGTTAGCCGAACAGGTAGGACAAGGACTATAATTCTCCCTTCATTATAAGTATAATAATAAATACTAAGTAACTAAACACTTATAAATTCCCAATCTTAGTTACTTAGGAAAATGTGAATAGGGTGCTAATCCATGAAATTACACTTTGCACTTTGTTTAAGCTGTTAGTGGAGCGTGTGTGGTTAACCGGCACACTAACCTGGACTCAACAAGGTAGGCAAAGGGTAACTTAATGTTTATCATAGTATCGTTGGAGCGTGTGTGGTTAACCGGCACATCGATTGAGGGGTAAATATTAAGGGTACCAAGTATATTTGCATGGTTACTTCACACCTTGTTTTGTGATCCTCGGCATCCCAGTCATAAAACCTGAAGGGCACACTCGAAATTGAAACATGCCATTGAAAAGTTCAATGAATCTCAAAAGAATCTAGCAGTTTCAAAACCAATTAAAACCTAATAATACATTTCGTTTATCTTGGTGGAAATTGGTGAATCGTCATTCACCTACCTTCAAATATTTTATAGCTTGGATTACGGCATCCCTCTTCCAAGTTATAAAATAGTTTGTTGGGTCCTAGCCTTAATATATCATATCGGGTGTTATATTAAGGACTTAAATCAACTTTACGTGAATTTCTCACATTGTTGATGTCTGGTTTAGACAACAATGATCTTCCCAAACTAAGCTTTCCTAATGAATATGACTTCCCGATTTTGGCTCATGGAAGTCATACTTCTCTTCCTCCACCTCCTCCAATTATTCTCCCTAACCCACAAGTTCAAGGCCACTCAAGCCCTAATGGCAAGCAAGGTCTATGTGTGATCACATCTTAGAGATGAAGTCACATATTGACAAGCCAGGAGAGTTGGGTGTCAAAGTCTTGAGAAAGTTGGATTATCAATCACTTTCTAAGTCACATAGTGAGTTCCTTTGGGACTACTATGAAACAGACTATGACATGAACCTTAATGATCATATCTATTTGCTTGGTGCTGCTGAATCAGCAATGATTTGGAACGATAGTAAAGCAAATTTGATTAGAAGATCAACTTCCCAAAAACTTTATGGACAGTGACAATGGTGACACTGGAAATCCAGAAAAAGCATTCTCTTCCCAATGGAAAGGGATTGGCCATAGTCAACCCGGTTGACCAAATGGTAAAGAGAAAGGCTAAGTCTGAGATAGTCCCATTACCAAAGGGTCCATATGTTTATTTTGCCAAAGGAAGGGGCGTTGATTGCAAAGCTGCCAAATTTACCTAAGGATGTTAAAGTCAATAAGTTTGACTCTACATCAGGTAGAGCCCATTATCTAACTCTGTTAAGTTCTATTCTGAGATCCTCATTACATGATGTGACTGGGTCACATGTTGATGTTTTAAGAATCAAAGAATAGAGAGAAATCTTAAAGGAAGTATATGTTGATTCTGATCGCGAAGGTGGATTTCGATCGCATCAGAATTTTGAGCAGTTGCTTAAGAAGTTATGATATATTGCTAAGGAATAGATAACAACAATTTTCCATGTGGATTGAAGGATAAGTTTTTCCGCAAAGTTTTAAAATAAAAGAAAATTGTTTAATTTTATTTATTTGAAGTATCCTTACAATGACATTTGTGCAAAAATTGCTGCTTATATGATTCCACTCACAGCAATATTGGAAAATGGATTTGATTCTTTCATTTGTGGTAGTGTCTAAATTTACCAAATCAGGAAAGTTTCTCATCACCCAAGTTTCAATTGGACCGAAACTTGGAATCATGCAAGTTGAATAGTATGATGAATGCGAACTTTCAAGCATTGGAAAATCAAGACAAATTACTTGTTCACATGGATGTGTGAGTCAAGTGAAGGACTAAAGGGATCGAGTACACATTCTTGTGCACTGGTCATGTCCACCACAAAGCTCGTTAAGACTATTTGATTTACTAAAGTTTAGTAAATATGGTTATACTTACAAGTTTAAGTATAATTCTGAAACATTGGAAAAGTCTCAATGTATGGCAGAACGAATGGGAAGAATCAAATTAGGCAGAAAGATAAAAGTTTCTCAAATCTGAAAAGATGGGAGAGTACTTTAGTATCATGTTTGCGATCATCTTAGTGATTTAGAAATCATATCACAATTAGTCCTCTAAAGGTCATCTTAGTGCATTCTTATGACTAAGAAGAGGAGTCATGAATTGTTGAAATGGTTAGATCAGGAAGATGAGTCATACTTCGTTCCAAAACAATTCTTAGAGTCATACTCCAAGATTGTAACTTGAGTGACATATCTTAAAGAAAGGTTTAAAACACTTGTCAAATGTAAGAGTAAAAGTGTCCTACTCTTGTACATTTGAAATTGGTAAGTTGTGATGTTTTGGATAAAACAAAGACCAACTAAGGCCAATTGTGTGAAGTGTTTGTCTTGATAAAGAATCCGCACTATCTCTTGAATATTTGGCAAGATAGTCTTATATGTCAAGAGGATAGTGGGAGTCTTAAAGATCCTAAAAAGAATTTCAAGAACTAATCAAGAATAAAACCTGAGGTTCTTCACTAGCACACGACTTGAGGTTTATAACCTATCGTGTTGACATATTATGTGCCCATTCCAGTTAAAGTTGGCTTTGCATAGGAGTTCTGAAAGTTCTCAATTGGTTGCATAACAACTTGGAAGCAATGGCAGGCCCTGTACTGCCAGGTGGCAAGAAGTTAAGATTGCATAAGTTCAGTCCATATGAGTTTGGATTTGTCATTATCCTTGTCTTGTGACTATGGTTTTGACGATTCACATGGATAAGAACACATACACCATAAAATCTAAGGGTCATAAGGTTTCTCTCCGATTCATGAAAATGATGGTGAGGAAACACTTCCACCAAGTAGATTTGAAGCAGATGGCAAAAGGTCTAAACAATTGAGACTATGATTACGACATCCCTTTTCATAGTTCTGAAATTGTTTAGACACACATGCATGCTATCTAAGGAAAGGTGTATGATTTTGATAAAGTTTTATCAAAGCATCTCGTATCAGAAATCTGAACTTTGGTAAGAAAGTCAATAAAGTATTGATTTCTAGAAGTCCAGCTGATTTCTGAGTACATGTCAAAGCTAGTGGGAGCATAAGTGTTATGCTAATAATCATCATGTTAGTGGGAGCATGATAATTATTGTTAGTGTTGCAAGTTATCAATGTTAATTATAGAAAACAAAAGTTTCAATTCGTGAGGCTGCAGGGATTGAAAAAGTTGTTTTGCTATAATTAAGGGAGAGGATAGACTTCATTTCAGTTCTAAAGGCTTAGATTGAGACCTTAATCATCTTTAGTCAAGAATATATATATGAATTTCATGTTGGATTGGTTCAACTTAAGGAAATTCTATATATTCCATTCTCAAAATTCGATTATGATTACGGCATCCCTCTTCATAGTCAAATTTTGAAAACATGGCAACTAAAAATATTGTAGCAAAAGACTGGTCTAGAATCATGTCTTTATGTGAGACATCATGAATCGTGTACCATTTGCTTTGGGTACAGGATCGATTGCATGTGCTATAATATTTGTCATTTCTAAACTTTTCCAAATGCCCAGAGGCATTAAGAAGGGAAAAGGTCTAGAATTGGATATGACTAAAATGATTAAGCAATTGTCGAGGACAATCTGAGGTTTACCAAAGATTGGTTGCTCAGGGACAGTTGGAAGTATAGTGCTAATTTTGGAAGGACCATATTGACATATTCTGAAAAGAGGCATCTCTTATTCAGAAGTGATAGTCAAAATGAGAATATGGAGTTGTCTCCATAGGTGGAAGTTATCTGTGTAAGATTAGAAAACTTAATGCAAGAAGCATGTCCAAAGCAATGTACTTTGAATATGAGACTTAGTTTCCATGGAGTTGATCTCCATTGGAATACCTTATAATGACTGTTGACAAGTCTTTGTGACTTTGTACATATTCATTATTGGAGGGTCAGTGCATATAAGTTTAAAATCTAAACAGATTTCGATAAATGATAGGAATTTGAAATTCTCACATTTTTCGATAAGGATTTGGGAGTGTGAAATTAGAATCATTGAAATTATGTTCAATTGGTTTATTTCACAAAGTAAGGATCATAGACAAACATAGAGTGCATACTTGGTGTATGGCAAAGCTATTGTTTAAGAAAAACATAGTGTACATGCTTGGAGCATGCGACAACTAGTGTTTTTAATTCAAGTATAAAGTTGATAAAACCGAAACAATGAATAATGAGTAATCAGTATGGTGATAAATAAAAGTGTTTATTTATATTCATAGGGTTTGATACCATATTTGATTCATTTATTCTTGTGTTTCACTTTGCATGTTTTGACTTCCAGAATAACTAAGTCGCTCTTCCTGAATGATTAAGTTATTCAAACCATCCACAATCGGTCATATGTTGGAAGTAGATATGAATCAAGACTGTCATGGGTTGGTTTGTAGAGGTCCAAGTTGGTGGACAAAGTGGTGCTACAACACTCATTAGTGCTCATAAGTTCTGAGTATTGGATTCAACCCGCGCTCATTTGAATCACTTCACGGATTTTATCACGAGTGATCACGAGACGATAATATCGTATATTCTTCAAACCTAGAGATATGAGTTGTTACTATGAGTTGGTTATACATTGATTGCACGAAAACGTATTTGGTAACTCGATGTTATAAAACGTGCCTTTGTGTATGTTTCAACAAGTAGTAGAACAAGCCATATGAGTCGAAGTTTATCCATTCCTTTTACCTTCGGGATAAAAGCGATATCTGTGGGCCCCTCGATGATTTAGCGATGACACATGTGAGTGCTTGGCCAAGCCAGGACTGATTTGATTTGTTCAATCAGTCAGTCATCATAAATTGAAAATCGGGAAACAACAAATGGACAGAGAGAATGATTATAATCCATGTCTCAGTCCATATGATATCTAGAATGGAGGAATATATGATCCCTTATCTAATGGACAAGTCATTGACAAGGTCAGAGTTCGACAACGGCTTTAAGAGCTATGATTGCCAGTTAGGTTTTGAAGTCATACTCAATAATAGTTTTAGACTTATCCAAGTGGGAGACTGTTGGATTAATGTCTAAGTCCATAACTGTATTTGGTATGTACTTGACCCGACCCGGCATGGTCCATTTGGGTTGCACTTCACCGGCACAATTTATATGGATAGTCTTTTGAGAATAGTATATTTATGATTTATATTAATATATTATAAGTTCTAATATATTAATATGGAATCATATTATTTACTTAGTATTGATCAAGAATTAATTTAGAATTAATTAAGTGATCAAAAAGAACTAATTAAATATGGACTCTTATATATATGGAATGGGCCAAGTTCATTTAGGTTGGGCTAAGCTTTAATGGAAGGTCCATGGAGCTTTTAACCCATGAATCCTATGTTAATGAAAGGTCATGGGTATTAGGGTTTACATGGATGTAACCCTAATCCTCCATAATATATAAAGGGGTCCTTGGCTCACAAAATTGGCACAAGTGTGTGAAAATAAGAGTGGGCCGATTTTAGTGTGCATACATATTCTCTCAAGTTCTTCCAAGGTGTTTTGGTTATTTGTGATTCCATTTGAGGCTTCCACACTATTGGGGCTAAGCTCTTAAAGCTTGAAGACATCAAGCTACATCAAAAGGTATGTCATCTAACTAGAACTTTGTAGTATAGGTGCTTCATAATATGCTAGTTAGGATGAAACCTTGGAATAGTTAATATTTGCATGTATAATAGAGAAAACATAGATCCAAGGTTTATAGGGTTGCATGTACACCATAGGAGTGTTAGAATGCTCAAAACCCAACAGTGGTATCAGAGCCATGGGTTGTTTTCTATTATATTGATGCAAATGTTTTATTTTCAAGTTGGAAAAAAAAGGAAAAAAACATGACGTTTGTCAAATTTGAAGATAATTACTTGTTTTGTGAAAAACGAATTATTTGTAAAATTTGAATCATTTGTTATATGAGTTGAATTAGGTCAAATTTAGTAAAAGATAAAATGATATGATTATTTTATTAGTTTTAAAAGTTTGATCTAAATGTTTTAAGGAGTTACATATTTTGTCATAAAATTTTGGAGCTCAATTTTTTTTTTAAAGTTGTGATCTTAAGTGTTTTTGAAACTTCCATAAGTTATGGAAATGAAAGTTTTTTTTAAAAAAAAAAATAATTTTGATTCAAAGTTTTTATGGAGTTACAAAATTTGGTGTTAATGTTTTAAAGAATTCCATAATTTGTTCTTAATTTATGGAACATGGAAAGTTTCATCATAAAACACCATTAATTCCATAAGTTATGGAATCCAAAGGTTTTCAAGAATTACAAAACTTGCCCTCAAGTTCTGGAATTTGAGAAAAAAAATTTATAAAAAAAGAATTGAATTCTAAAACTCTTGGGTTCATAACTTAAACAATTAATTAAATGGTTTTAATTTTGAGTTTAATAATTGGAATTATGATGTTTTGTTGAATAGTTCAAATTAACTCTTATGGACTTTATTAATAGTTAATTAAAGCGTTTAATTAAAAGATTATTATTAATCCATAAATATATGGTTTGAGTTTAATTAAATTAAAAGTCTAGTTTAATTAATAGATTAAACCACCAAGTATTTTAAATGTCTAAAATACACCCTTATACTATTATAATATTAAAATTTTAATATATTATATGTATAAGAGCAAGTCGTCTTACCATTAGTAGGCCTCATTCACGAAGCCGGTCTATAAGGGGGGTATAAGGTTACTGACTATAAAATGGCTGTTTAACGGGTGTCCACTGTCACTCACCACTTCCTTGACCGGTGGAGGGTCGTTAGCCGAACAGGTAGGACAAGGACTATAATTCTCCCTTCATTATAAGTATAATGATAAATACTAAGTAACTAAACACTTATAAATTCCCAATCTTAGTTACTTAGGAAAATGTGAATAGGGTGCTAATCCATGAAATTACACTTTGCACTTTGTTTAAGCTGTTAGTGGAGCGTGTGTGGTTAACCGGCACACTAACCTGGACTCAACAAGGTAGGCAAAGGGTAACTTAATGTTTATCATAGTATCGTTGGAGCGTGTGTGGTTAACCGGCACATCGATTGAGGGGTAAATATTAAGGGTACCAAGTATATTTGCATGGTTACTTCACACCTTGTTTTGTGATCCTCGGCATCCCAGTCACAAAACCTGAAGGGCACACTCGAAATTGAAACATGTCATTGAAAAGTTCAATGAATCTCAAAAGAATCTAGGAGTTTCAAAACCAATTAAAACCTAATAATACATTTCGTTTATCTTGGTGGAAATTGGTGAATCGTCATTCACCTACCTTCAAATATTTTATAGCTTGGATTACGGCATCCCTCTTCCAAGTTATAAAATAGTTTGTTGGGTCCTAGCCTTAATATATCATATCGGGTGTTATATTAAGGACTTAAATCAACTTTACGTGAATTTCTCCCAATGTTGATGTCTGGTTTAGACAACAATGATCTTCCCAAACCAAGCTTTCCTAATGAATATGACTTCCCGAGTTTGGCTCATGGAAGTCATACTTCTCTTCCTCCACCTCCTCCAATTATTCTCCCTAACCCACAAGTTCAAGGTCACTCAAGCCCTAATGGCAAGCAAGGTCTATGTGTGATCACATCTTAGAGATGAAGTCACATATTGACAAGCCGGGAGAGTTGGGTTTCAAAGTCTTGAGAAAGTTGGATGTTCAATCACTTTCTAAGTCATATAGTGAGTTCCTTTGGGACTACTATGAAACAGACTATGACATGAACCTTAATGATCATATCTATTTGCTTGGTGTTGCTGAATCAGCAACGATTTGGAACGATAGTAAAGCAAATTTGATTAGAAGATCAACTTCCCAAAAACTTTATGGACAGTGACAATGGTGACACTGGAAATCCAGAAAAAGCATTCTCTTCCCAATGGAAAGGGATTGGCCATAGTCAACCCCGTTGACCAAATGGTAAAGAGAAAGGCTAAGTCTGAGATAGTCCCATTACCAAAGGGTCCATATGTTTATTTTGCCAAAGGAAGGGGCGTTGATTGCAAAGCTGCCAAATTTACCTAAGGATGTTAAAGTCAATAAGTTTGACTCTACATCAGGTAGAGCCCATTATCTAACTCTGTTAAGTTCTATTCTGAGATCCTCATTACATGATGTGACTGGGTCACATGTTGATGTTTTAAGAATCAAAGAATAGAGAGAAATCTTAAAGGAAGTATATGTTGATTCTGATCGCGAAGGTGGATTTCGATCGCATCAGAATTTTGAGCAGTTGCTTAAGAAGTTATGATATATTGCTAAGGAATAGATAACAACAATTTTCCATGTGGATTGTAAGGATAAGTTTTTCCGCAAAGTTTTAAAATAAAAGAAAATTGTTTAATTTTATTTATTTGAAGTATCCTTACAATGGCATTTGTGGAAAATTGTTGCTTATATGATTCCACTGACAGCAATATTGGAAAATGGATTTGATTCTTTCATTTGTGGTAGTGTCTAAATTTACCAAATCAGGAAAGTTTCTCATCACCCAAGTTTCAATTGGACCGAAACTTGGAATCATGCAAGTTGAATAGTATGATGAATGAGAACTTTCAAGCATTGGAAAATGAAGACTAATTACTTGTTCACATGGATGTGTGAGTCAAGTGAAGGACTAAAGGGATCGAGTACACATTCTTGTGCACTGGTCATGTCCACCACAAAGCTCGTTAAGACTATTTGATTTACTAAATTTTAGTAAATATGGTTATACTTACAAGTTTAAGTATAATTCTGAAACATTGGAAAAGTCTCAATGTATGGCAGAACGAATAGGAAGAATCAAATTAGGCAGAAAGATAAAAGTTTCTCAAATCTGAAAAGATGGGAGAGTACTTTAGTATCATGTTTGCGATCATCTTAATGATTTAGAATTCATATCACAATTAGTCCTCTAAAGGTCATCTTAGTGCATTCTTATGACTAAGAAAAGGAGTCATGAATTGTTGAAATGGTTAGATCAGGAAGATGAGTCATACTTCGTTCCAAAACAATTCTTAGAGTCATACTCCAAGATTGTAACTTGAGTGACATATCTTAAAGAAAGGTTTAAAACACTTGTCAAATGTAAGAGTAAAAGTGTCTTACTCTTGTACATTTGAAATTGGTAAGTTGTGATGTTTTGGATAAAACAAAGACCAACTAAGGCCAATTGTGTGAAGTGTTTGTCTTGATAAAGAATCTGCACTATCTCTTGAATATTTGGCAAGATAGTCTTATATGTCAAGAGGATAGTGGGAGTCTTAAAGATCCTAAAAAGAATTTCAAGAACTAATCAAGAATAAAACCTGAGGTTCTTCACTAGCACACGACTTGAGGTTTATAACCTATCGTGTTGACATATTCTATGCCCATTCCAGTTAAAGTTGGCTTTGCATAGGAGTTCTGAAAGTTCTCAATTGGTTGCATAACAACTTGGAAGCAATGGCAGGCCCTGTACTGCCAGGTGGCAAGAAGTTAAGATTGCATAAGTTCAGTCCATATGAGTTTGGATTTGTCATTATCCTTGTCTTGTGACTATGGTTTTGACGATTCACATGGATAAGAACACATACACCATAAAATCTAAGGGTCATAAGGTTTCTCTCCGATTCATGAAAATGATGGTGAGGAAACACTTCCACCAAGTAGATTTGAAGCAGATGGCAAAAGGTCTAAACAATTGAGACTATGATTACGACATCCCTTTTCATAGTTCTGAAATTGTTTAGACACACATGCATGCTATCTAAGGAAAGGTGTATGATTTTGATAAAGTTTTATCAAAACATCTCGTATCAGAAATCTGAACTTTGGTAAGAAAGTCAATAAAGTATTGATTTCTAGAAGTCCAGCTGATTTCTGAGTACATGTCAAAGCTAGTGGGAGCATAAGTGTTATGCTAATAATCATCATGTTAGTGGGAGCATGATAATTATTGTTAGTGTTGCAAGTTATCAATGTTAATTATAGAAAACAAAAGTTTCAATTCGTGAGGCTGCAGGGATTGAAAAAGTTGTTTTGCTATAATTAAGGGAGAGGATATACTTCATTTCAGTTCTAAAGGCTTAGATTGAGACCTTAATCATCTTTAGTCAAGAATATATATATGAATTTCATGTTGGATTGGTTCAACTTAAGGAAATTCTATATATTCCATTCTCAAAATTCGATTATGATTACGGCATCCCTCTTCATAGTCAAATTTTGAAAACATGGCAAATAAAAATATTGTAGCAAAAGACTGGTCTAGAATCATGTCTTTATGTGAGACATCATGAATCGTGTACCATTTGCTTTGGGTACAGGATCGATTGCATGTGCTATAATATTTGTCATTTCTAAATTTTTCCAAATGCCCAGAGGCATTAAGAAGGGAAAAGGTCTAGAATTGGATATGACTAAAATGATTAAGCAATTGTCGAGGACAATCTGAGGTTTACCAAAGATTGGTTGCTCAGGGACAGTTGGAAGTATAGTGCTAATTTTGGAAGGACCATATTGACATATTCTGAAAAGAGGCATCTCTTATTCAAAAGTGATAGTCAAAATGAGAATATGGAGTTGTCTCCATAGGTGGAAGTTATCTGTGTAAGATTAGAAAACTTAATGCAAGAAGCTTGTCCAAAGCAATGTACTTTGAATATGAGACTTAGTTTCCATGGAGTTGATCTCCATTAGAATACCTTATAATGACTGTTGACAAGTCTTTGTGACTTTGTACATATTCATTACAGGAGGGTCAGTGCATATAAGTTTAAAATCTAAACAGATTTCGATAAATGATAGGAATTTGAAATTCTCACATTTTTCGATAAGGATTTGGGAGTGTGAAATTAGAATCATTGAAATTATGTTCAATTGGTTTATTTCACAAAGTAAGGATCATAGACAAACATTGAGTGCATACTTGGTGTATGGCAAAGCTATTGTTTAAGAAAAACATAGTGTACATGCTTGGAGCATGGGACAACTAGTGTTTTTAATTCAAGTATAAAGTTGATAAAACCGAAACAATGAATAATGAGTAATCAGTATGGTGATAAATAAAAGTGTTTATTTATATTCATAGGGTTTGATACCATATTTGATTCATTTATTCTTGTGTTTCACTTTGCATGTTTTGACTTCCAGAATAACTAAGTCGCTCTTCCTGAATGATTAAGTTATTCAAACCATCCACAATCGGTCATATGTTGGAAGTAGATATGAATCAAGACTGTCATGGGTTGGTTTGTAGAGGTCCAAGTTGGTGGACAAAGTGGTGCTACAACACTCATTAGTGCTCATAAGTTCTGAGTATTGGATTCAACCCGCGCTCATTTGAATCACTTCACGGATTTTATCACGAGTGATCATGAGACGATAATATCGTATATTCTTCAAACCTAGAGATATGAGTTGTTACTATGAGTTGGTTATACATTGATTGCACGAAAACGCATTTGGTAACTCGATGTTATAAAACGTGCCTTTGTGTATGATTCAACAAGTAGTAGAACAAGCCATATGAGTCGAAGTTTATCCATTCCTTTAACCTTCGGGATAAAAGCGATATCTGTGGGCCCCTCGATGATTTAGCGATGACACATGTGAGTGCTTGGCCAAGCCAGGACTGATTTGATTTGTTCAATCAGTCAGTCATCATAAATCGAAAATCGGGAAACAACAAATGGACAGAGAGAATGATTATAATCCATGTCTCAGTCCATATGATATCTAGAATGGAGGAATATATGATCCCTTATCTAATGGACAAGTCATTGACAAGGTCAGAGTTCGACAACGGCTTTAAGAGCTACGATTGCCAGTTAGGTTTTGAAGTCATACTCAATAATAGTTTTAGACTTATCCAAGTGGGAGACTGTTGGATTAATGTCTAAGTCCATAACTATATTTGGTATGTACTTGACCCGACCCGGCATGGTCCATTTGGGTTGCACTTTACCGGCACAATTGATATGGATAGTCTTTTGAGAATAGTATATTTATGATTTATATTAATATATTATAAGTTCTAATATATTAATATGGAATCATATTATTTAATTAGTATTGATCAAGAATTAATTTAGAATTAATTACGTGATCAAAAAGAACTAATTAAATATGGACTCTTATATATATGGAATGGGCCAAGTTCATTTAGGTTGGGCTAAGCTTTAATGGAAGGTCCATGGAGCTTTTAACCCATGAATCCTATGTTAATGAAAGGTCATGGGTATTAGGGTTTACATGGATGTAACCCTAATCCTCCATAATATATAAATGGGTCCTTGGTTCACAAAATTGGCACAAGTGTGTGAAAATAAGAGTGGGCCGATTTTAGTGTGCATACATATTCTCTCAAGTTCTTCCAAGGTGTTTTGGTGATTTGTGATTCCATTTGAGGCTTCCACACTATTGGGGCTAAGCTCTTAAAGCTTGAAGACATCAAGCTACATCAAAAGGTATGTCATCTAACTAGAACTTTGTAGTATAGGTGCTTCATAATATGCTAGTTAGGATGAAACCTTGGAATAGTTAATATTTGCATGTATAATAGAGAAAACATAGATCCAAGGTTTATAGGGTTGCATGTACACCATAGGAGTGTTAGAATGCTCAAAACCCAACACTTATCTATTTGCTTAGTGCTAAATCAACAATGATTTGCAGGACTAGTAAAGCAAATTTGATTAGAAGATCAACTTCCCAAACTTCCATGGACCTTGAAAATGGTAACATTGGATATCCAGAAAAACTTTCGCTACCCAATGGAAAGGGATTGACCATAGTCAACTCGGTTGACCAAATGGTAAAGAGAAAGACAAGTCTGTGATAGTCTAGTACACCATTCCCAAAGAGTCCATATGTTTCTCTTGCTAAAGGAAGGGGCATTGATTGCGAAGCTGTCTATTTACCTGAAAGATCATAAGGTTGATCAAGTCAAGAAGTTTGACTCTTCTTCAGGTAAAAGTCCACTATCTAACTTTGTTAAGTTTCTATTCTGAGATTCTTGTTACATGATGTGACTGGGTCACATGTTGATGTTTTAAGAATCAAAGAAATGTGAAGAAACTTAAAGGAAGTATATGCTGATTCTGATCGCGAAGATAGATTTCGATCGCATGGTTTGGTAATCAGAAATTTTGAAGCTGTTACTTAGGAGTTATGATATATTGCTTAGGAATAGATAACAACAAGTTTTCCATATGCTTTTGCACTGTAAGGATAAGTTTTCCGCAAAGTTTTTAAAATTAAAGGTTTTTTGATTTTATTTATTTTAAATATCCTTACAAGTGGCATTTTTGAAAAATGGTTGTTTATATGATTTCATTAATAGCAAGAGTGGAAATATGAATTTGATTCTTTCATTTGTGGTAGTGTCTAAATTTACCAAATAAGGAAAGATTCTCATCACCCAAGTTCTCAATTGGACCGAAACTTGGAATCATGCAAGTTGTATAGTATGATGAATGAGAACTTTCATCTTTGGAAAATTAAGACTAATTCCTTGTTCACATGGATGTGTGAGTCAAGTAAAGGACTAAAGGGATCGAGTACACATTCTTGTGCACTGGTCAAGTCCACCACAAAGATCGATAAGACTATTCGTCATGATTTACTAAAGTTTAGTAAATATGGTTATACTTATAAGTTTAAGTATAATTCTGAAGCATTGAAAAGTTTCAATATATGGTAGAACGAAAGAGAAGAGTCAAATTAGGCAGAAGGATAAAAGTTTCTCAAATCTGAAAAGATGGGAGAGTACTTTAGTATCATGTTTTGTGATCACCTTAATGATTAAAGAACCATATCACAATTGGTCTTCTAAGGACATCTTAGTGCATTTTTATGGCTAAGAAGAGGAGTCATGAATTGTTAAAATGGTTAAATCAAGAAGATGAGTCATACCTCGTTTCAAAACAAGTCTAAGAGTCATACTCCAAGACTATAAGTTGAGTGACATATCTTAAAGAAAGGTTTATAACACTTGTCAAATGTAAGAGTAAATGTGTCCTACTCTTGTACATTTGAAGTTGGTAAGTTGTGATGTTTTGGATTAAACAAAGACCAACTAAGGCCAATTGTGTGAAGTGTTTGTCTTGATAAAGAATCCGCACTATCTCTTGAATATTTGACAAGTGATTCTTATATGTCAAGAGGACAGTGGGAGTCTTAAAGGTCTTGAAAGTCTCAAGAACTAATCAAGAATAAAACCTGAGGTTCTTCACTAGCACACGACTTGAGGTTTATAACCTATCGTGTTGACATATTCTGTGCCCATTCCAGTTAAAGTTGTCTTTTCATAGGAGTTCTTAGAGTTCTCAGTTGGTTGCATAAAAACTTGGAAGCAATGGCAGGCCCTTGAGCTGCCAGGTGGCAAGAAATTAAGATTGTGTTCAGTCCATATGAGTTTGGATTTGTCATTATCCTTGTCTTGTGACTATGGTTTTGACGATTCACATGGATAAGAACACATACACCATAAAATCTAAGGGTCATAAGGTTTATCTCCGATTCATGAAAATGATGGTGAGGAAACACTTCCACCAAGTAGATTTGAAGCAGATGGCAAAAGGTCTAAACAATTGAGACTATGATTACGGCATCCCTTTTCATAGTTCTGAAATTGTTTAGACACACATGCGTGCTATCTAAGGAAAGGTGTATGATTTTGATAAAGTTCTATCAAAGCATTTCATATCAAAAGTCTGAACTTTGGTATGAAAGTCAATACAATATTGATTTCTAGAAGTCCAGCTGATTTCTGAGTACATGTCAAAGCTACTGGAAGCATACGTGTTATGCTAATAATCATCATGTTAGTGGGAGCATGATAATTATGATAAGTATTGCAAGTTAGCAATGTTAATTATAGAAAAACAAAAGTTTCAATTCGTGAGGTTGCAGGGGTTGAAAAAGTTGTTTTGCTATAATTAAGGGAGAGGAAATTATACTTCATTTCAATTCTAAAAGGCTTAGATTGAGATTTTAATCATCTTTGTCAAGAATATATATATATATATATATATATATATATATATATATGAATTTTGTGTTGGTTTGGTTCAACTTAAGAAAATTCTATATATTGCGTTCTCAAAATTCGATAATGATTACGGCATCCCTTTTCATAGTCAAATTTTGAGAATATGGCAAACAAAAAATTATTATGGCAAAAGAATGGTCTAGAACCATGTCTTTATGTGAAACATCATGAATCGTGTCCCATTTACTTTGGGTACAAGATCGATTACATGTGCTATAATATTTATCCTTTCTGAATTTTCCAAATGCCTTGGGGCATTAAGAAGGAAAATGTCTAGAATTGGATATGACTAAAGTGATTAATCAATTGTCGAGGACAATCTAAGGTTTACCAAAGATTGGTTGCTCAAGGACAGTTGGAAGTATAGTGTGAGTTTTGGAAGGGCCATATTGACATAGTCTGAAAAGAGGCAACTCTTGTTCAGAAGTAGTAGTCAAAATGGGAATATAGAGTTGTCTCTATAGATAGAAGCAATCTGTGTAAGATTAGAAAGAACTTAGTGCAAGAAGCATGTTCAAAGCAATGCATACTTTGAACATAAGGCTTTGTGTCCATGGAGTAGGTCTTCATTGGAATACCCTGTAATGGTTGTTGACAAGTCTTTGTGACTTTGTACACATTCATTGCAAGAGGGTAGTGCATTTAAGTTTAAAGCCTAACAAGATTTCGATTTGGGAGTGTGAAATTAGAATCATTGAAAGTTTGGTCAATTGGTTTATTTCATAAAGTAAGGATCATAGAAAAACATAGAGTGCATACTTGGTGTATGGCAACGCTATTGTTTTGAAAAACATAGTGTACATGCTTGGAGCATGGGACAACTAGTGTTTTAATTCAAGTATAAATTTGTTAAACCGAAATAATGAATAATGAGTAATCAGTATGGTGATAAATAAAAGTGGTCTATTTATATTCATAGGGTTTGATACCATATTTGATTCATTTATTCTTGTGTTTCACTTTGCATGTTTTGACTTCCATAATAACTAGGTTATTCTTCCGAAATGACTAAGTTATTCAAAACCATCCACAGTCGGTCATATGTTGGAAGTAGATATGAATCAAGACTATCATGGGTTGGCTTGTAGAGGTCCAAGTTAGTGGACAAAGTTGTGCTACAACACTCATGAGTGCTCATAAGTTCTGAGTATTGGATTCAACCCGCGCTCATTTGAATCACTTCATGGATTTTATCACGAGTGATCATGAGACGATAATATCTTATATTCTTCAAACCTAGAGATATAAGTTGTTACTATGAGTTGGTTGTACATTGATTGCGCGAAAACGCATTGGTAACTCGATGTTATAAAACGTGCTTTTGTGTATGATTCAACAAGTAGTAGAACAAGCCATATGAGTCGAAGTTTATCCATTCCTTTTTCCTTTGGGATAAAAGAGATATCTGTGGGCCCCTCGATGATTTAGCGATGACACATGTGAGTGCTTGGCCAAGCCAGGACTGATTTGATTTGTTCAATCAGTCAGTCGTCATAAATCGGAAATCGGGAAACAACAAATGGACAGAGAGAATGATTGATAATCCATGTCTCAATCCATATGATATCTAGAATGGAGGAATATATGATCCCTTATCTAATGGACAAGTCATTGACAAAGGTCAGAGATCATCGGCGCGGTCAGAGTTCGACGGAAGCTTTTGAGAGCTACGATTGCTAGTCGGTTCTTGAAGTCATACGCAATAATAGTTTTAGACTTATCGAAGTGGGAGACTGTTGGATTAATGTCTAATTCGATAACTATAATTGGTGAGACTTGACCCGACCCGGCATGGTCCATTTGGGTTGCATGGCATCGTGCATTTGGATAGACTATAATGAGAGAAATAACACTTAAGGTTGGTTAATATATTACAAGTTCTAATATATTAATAAGATTATTTAATTAGTATTGATCAAGAATTAATCTAGTATTAATTAAGTGATCAAAAGAAGACTAATTAAATATATGGGTTGATTGTGTAAATCATCCATACTTGTATAGTAGGCTAATGCTTCATGGATTGTCAAGTTGGGCTAAAACCCATAAGATGCTCTATGGGCTCTCCATGGTATATTTGAACCCATGGATCGAAGGAAATGGAAAGCCATGACAATTAGGGTTTACCCTAATTGTCACTAACTATATAATGATCTTAATCTTGGAGAAAATCGGTCACTATGGGTGTGATAGAAAGGGCTAGCCGATTTTATGAAGTGTTCCATTTCCTCTCAAGTTATTCCAAGTGTATTTAGTGTTGTGTGAACCATTTGAGGTGTCACACTTGGGGCACTAGGCACTCAAGCTTCATGAAGTCATTCTACATCAAAGAGGTATGTAATTCTAACTTGATATATTCATATGAATCAATGTTATTATGCTAGTTAGGATGAATACCTTGGAAAGTTCATATTTGCATGTATAATAGAGAAAACATAGATCCAAGGTATTTAGGGTTGCATGTACACTTAGGAGTGTTAGAATGCTCAAAACCCAACAGTTAAGGCTCTGCCGAAGAAGGTGTAGGCAACAAACTTCACTTTGCTCCCTTCGGGGCACGAACAGATCTCGAAAATCGACTCTGTTCTCTCGAACCATTGCATCAGAGCGATGACTCCACCATTTCCATCAAAGGAATTTGGTTTGCAGCTCATGAAGTCTTTATACGTAAATTTCTGCGGGTATTCGTGGGTATCTCCATGGTTGTTTAGGTGAGCACCGCTACCAGATCCACTGATACCAGTTGCACGAATTTGGGTTAGGGCGGATATCGTTGTTGCTGTTATCGCTGCCTGAAAAGCAGCTAGGTCGAACTGTGGCGGGGGTAGTGGCGGTTGAGTTGGAGTTATCGGAATAGTGCGTATGTTCGATTTGCGAGGAGGCATCTTTGCTAAAAGAATACAAAGATGAGATGGAATAAGTCTGTAGCAGTGGACACAAGCCAAAAGCTGAAAAGACAAGGTTATCCCAGTTCTGAGTGTATCGGGTCCTGACTTCCACAGGGTTCTAGAAACAATTCATAAAAGAGTCTATACCAAATAAACTCTATGAATTTGAAATGGTTATCCTCGAATGAATATTTGTCGCCTGAATAACTGCTACCAGTTGCATGCAAGAAAATAATTCTAACACATAATGTGAGCAGTGTTTCCACTCGCTCAATTAGGTTAACAAGATTATTATTTATTAGTGTGACGTGTAAGACGTTTTGGTTACTTCGGTTGATCCCTCTTTGAAAAATTGTCATGAACTTACTCTTGTTCTTCCTGGACTCTTCTGTTGTCTACTATGAGGAAGTGGTTACATCTATCTGGGCTTGTCGTGCGAGAATGGAAGTGACTAAAGAATCTATGAGATTTAAGGTAACTTTATGGGGTGATCCTTACAGAGTCCTCCTATAATCGCACAATGTATACAAGTTGTATATAACTTAAGATTAAATAGACCTTCGAATAAGTGATCCTACTCCAAAACCACAACCAAACAAGGAACAGGTAGTGGAGCGTACATCACAAATTCTAAGTCTATAAATTCTCAATTATATAAAACCTTGGGAGTATACATTGTAAGATTATAGACCTATCTATACGCGTACTTTAATTTATCATGTAAGTTGTTTATATAGAGCCTAAAATACTCCTATAGTATTTTAATGTAATCTTCTTGGCATGTTTCAGACTTGTTATCGTGTTATAGTATCATAGAATACTCCTATAGTATTCTAACTCTACTGTACTTGATCTAGTATTCTCTTGACTGGTGTTTAGGTAAGTTTTAAGATTATTGCAACACCACATCACTCCCAAACACATGTCGGTCACATCTCGAATGAATATAATTGATCAGGCTATATTGATCCTAGCTATGATTACATAACTGTTCCGGTTCGACGACAGTGTTCAACCTTTAAATACTTTAGTTCTGTTCTTCTTGTGATACTTGGTCTAGTATGTACATGTATAAGCAAGTAGGTATATTTTTATAACTTATCGTTATACTCTTAAAATATATCATTATCCAGAGCACTTAAGCCCCTTTGTATTTATAGGTGTATATCTTTTATCGGTTTATATACTTAGTTCACTAAAAACAATGCCCTGATACCAATCTGTCACACCCCAAAACCGGAACGGCGGAAACGTTTTGGGGTGGAGGACGTCATGTTTAGTATCACAAGATATGCATTATAGTAAGCAAGTAATGAACAAACATTTCATTAGAAAGAAAGTGTTTACAAAGTGTGTGTTCATAAAACATAGAATACATAAGCAAATAACAAACAAGACTTGAAGCTATACTTCTCCATCTTCTGAATTCCCAGCACGAGTACCTGTCTACTAGGCTCCTGAGAATACAAGTTATTTGAAAGAGTTGATCAGCAATCAAGCTGGTGAGTTCATAAGATTTTAGTGATGTATGTTGTAAAACGTTGTAGTAAAATGTTGTTGAAAATGTAGTTGAAAAATGTAGTTGTAAAATGTAGTAAGTTGTAAGTTCAGTTTAGAAAAGTTCGCATGTTCCTCTTACAAAATCCTATACTTTCTACTTTGATGAAAGATACGTAAAAATGATTCTACAATCCTTTCTATGAGTACTAAATGGATACAAGTGATATAAGACTCAGAGTAAACAAACAATCGACTGTGCGCATCTGCCCTAAGCTTACAACCAACAAGGAACATAAGGTAAGGCGGATAGCACACATCCCATTGTTTGTTAGATCATTGTTGTATATAACTCTGGCGTATTCACTTGTTACTCATGGAGTTAATTGTAAAGGTTCCTTTATATTTAATGAAAAGGTTCTTTAAGAAAACACTTGTTTCTTATAATAAAATGGTGACCACAGTGATTACTTCTATAATCACTTAGTTTATATTGGCTATATATGATCTAATATCGGATAGAGAGTTAATTGGGTGAATCTGCCCTAAGCCCACAACCAAACAAGGAACAGGAAGTAAGGCGGAAAGCACACATCCAACTACCTATTGGGTATTAATGATATATAACCATGATGTATAAACTAATGTATTATAGAGTTAATCACCTAAGGTCCTTTAAGTTTATACTGGTTTAATAAGATGGATTAAACCCTTAACTGGTAAGTTTCTAGTTTTGTATACCAAAAGTTCTGATTTGGAAAGTATGTTCTGTACTAGAAAACTGTGCATTGACTTTGTGTCCTATGACTTGACCCATACCTGGTACCCTTATGATGACTCAATGTATACTGGACATATATATCTAGAATCGAATAGATAATAGACTGGGTGAATCTGTTCCATGCCCACAACCAAACAAGGAACAGGAAATGAAGTGGAGAACACATTCTATTACCTGTCGGATCCTATTGATATATATGTATCCTTTGATGTATACATTAAGGAATCATAAGGTTAGCATTATGGTCCTTTCTACTAAACGTAGCCTTCTACCAAGGCCTCAAATGTTATGTATGTTTGTTTCTTGTATGAGTGTGTATTTTCCCAAGTGAGACTATCATTAACTAAATATAATTTATACATTAATGAATATGTGAGAAGATCACAAAGTAAATGTAATAGGGAAAATAATGTTTTACCTCAGCAGTGACACTGCTGGCTATAAAGTAATAAAATACAGACTCCAGGTAGTATTAAATGTACAATACACCTCGGGGAGTCTAAAGTAGTAAAATACAGACTTTAGGTAGTATTAAATGGACAATACACCTCGGGGAGTCTAAAGTAGTAAAATACAGACTCCAGGTAGTATTAAATGGACAATACACCTCGGGGAGTCTAAAGTAGTAAAATACAGACTCCAGGTAGTATTAAATGAACAATACACCTCGGGGAGTCTAAAGTAGCCTTTAATCCCAAATTGGTTAATTAAAGGTTTAAATGTGAACTCGTATGTAACCATGCCGATCGACGACTGAATAAAAGATGACCCTCCGGTGTCATATGTAGTGAGGTGACATTTTTTCACCCCTTGGCCTTATCGGCTGGGACTGTAGCTAGCAGTCGAGGTGTGGGAGTGTCTGTCCCGTATAGATCTATACACAAGATGCCCGCTCTCCCTCCAGGAGACTCTGGTTACAATATGATACAACACTGTATTGTTGTATCCTTAAATAGTATGTCACATTAATTTATCGTATAACAGTGTTTGTATAGTAAGTCATAATGTAGTAATGTTCTCTCTGTACTAGTGCATAGTATATCCTCTTGTATAGTGTGTAGTGTGTATTGTTTCTCATAATAGTGTGTTCTGACTCATGTATGAACTGACTCTTTGTATGCTTCATTGTACTAGAAGTAATGAGTAGTGTCTTCTCAAACTATACCTATTATAGTTTACTAATGTTTTACTTGTACTGTTATTGAAAAGACTCTTTTATCTACGAAGTTATGCTTGTACTTTAAAAACGGAGTTTTGTAAAACTATAAAGTAACATAACTTTAAAAGAGTATTTGAAATGTTTTGATCACTTATAAAAGACATAAGCACCATTTTGAAAAATGTTTATAACAAACAATTACACAATTATCATTGTGTTCAACTTGTATCCCCCCCCCCCCAAAAGCATTTAAAACAGTTAAAAGATTCATTACGGGGTATGAACTCACCTGATGTGGGTGACTCAACGAATACGCGTGTAAGGATGAGAAGTTCCACGAATGAAGTCCCGAGACACAACAGTCCTAAATGACATACATTGGCATGTATTGACATAAATATAGTGCTTGGAAGCAACCAAATGTAAGGAAACACCTCACGGGACTAGGAAACACTTTGACCAAGTGTTAGAATCACATGTGATTCATCTAAAGGATGTTTAAGGCCATAGTTTGGTGTTTGCGGCCATGTGTTTACGGCCAAGGGAGTTTACGGCCATAAACTCATGGTCAAAGATGCATATGAGGGTGTTTGAAGGCTAGGGAAGCTTGAGGGACTTTTTCTCTACACAATGATGAGAAAGACCAACTCAATGGAGAGTGTTGAGGAGTTTACGGCCAAGGGTGTTTACTCTTGGGCCATGAAATCTCTAAATGATCACATTTAGGGTCTTAAAGGTAAGGAGTCTCAAGAGTTCAAGTGTTCTAAGGTTTAGCAAGAGTATAGATGTGTTTAAGGTCCAAAACTTGACCATACTTGGAGTTTACGGCCAAGGGTGTTTACTCTTGGGCCGTAAACTCTCTAAATGATGAGTTTGGTGATGATTCAAGGTCTTACAAAGCACACGGGAGTGTTCTAGCCTCAAGTCCAAGCCTTAGGAAGAGTTTAAGGCTCAAATGACATACTTATAGGGGTTTACGACCATGGGAGATGTGACAACCCGAAATTTGTATCTTGTACATTCTTCAATTTTATTAAGGTTAGCCTCGTCTCGCTATTTTATAATGAAGTTTTGGGTCTATATGAGTGCTTGAGGCTTAGTATAAACTTGATATGAGTCTTAGGAAGGGTGAGAATGTGTGTAGCATCGCTAAAATGAGCCAAACACACCCAACAAGGTGTGTGCGGCCGCACACCCGAGTGTGCGGCCAACCAGCCGCACACAGCCGACCGCACACCCTCTCAGCCTCACTCTCTAGCCTATATAAAGGACTCTAAGCCAACCTTACACCCTTTTTCACACTCCTTCAAGTTGGAACATTCGCTCTAAAAAATTCTTCAAGTTTTCCTCTCCAATCATCAAAACAAGTAAGTAAACACCCTTAGATCTTTACTATAACACGTTAGAAAGCCTTTTTCCTCGAGTTGATCCATGAAATCATCATTCTAGATGATCTTCATGTGTGAGCGGCCGCACACACATCATGTGTGACCGCATACACATCTTTTGGTCCTAAAATGGGCTTAAACACTCACCCAAGCTTAGCATCGACCAAAACACCTTCTTAGGATCATCACAAAACCTTGGAAAATCGATTTGGACAAGTTTGTAGGAGTGTGTACGGCCGCACACAGACCTGGCCGCACACACCTGGCCGCACACGCCATGTGCAACCGCACACACCCTTTTTAGGGTCCAAAATGGCCCCAAACTCCCAATCTGGCTAAGCAATGGTCAAAACACCTTCACTAGAACGTCCCAAAGGCTTGGAACCACGATTTTGACACACTCCATAGTGAGTGTGCGGCCGCACACACACTTGGCCACACACTCTGGCGACACACACACAAAACCCATGCTTTTGTGGCCTTACACTCCGATATAGGGCCATACACTCCTTATGTGCAACCATATGAGTTGGTAACACTTAATTCTAAGTGTTTTTATGTCCTTAAGGCATGTCCCTATCACCATTAATGGTTATATCTAACTAATGTATTCACATATATGTAATTATATGTTAAATAGGATTCGTTTGTGCTCAAGACTCTATTTGACACCCAACAATCCTATATCGATCTTCCATTCGAGTTACTCACTGCAGGTGAGTTCATACTCCCTTAATTAACCCTTTTTAAATGATTTTAAATGCTTTGATGGGGGGGGGGAATACAAGTTGAACTGTTATAGTTATTGCATCAATCACATGTGATTAATAGCTAGAACAGACTACAAGATTTGCTACTACTTTCAGTTTTCCATCAAACTTTGGATTTTCAAGTGTTTCAAACCTTTTATCAAACTCTTTAAATGTCAAAACTGTTTTCAAACTCTTTTAAACTTGCTTTATTTTCAAACCCATATCTATACTAATATATTTATATAAGTAAGACTTGAAGGACTTAGGACTAATAACTCACCTTATTTCCTGTTCCTTGTTTGGTTGTGGACTTAGGGCATTCTGTTATTTGTCCGACTGTCGTTGAATTCTTAGTTATATATCGTATATATTTTTGTTAGATATAAAAGTCTCCGCTTCAGTTCAGTACCTTTGTGTAACAAAGGCATACAACCAACATTACTATTTAGCTATAATAGGTATAGTTAAGGATTACTACTCATTACTACCATTACAATGACACCTACCAGATTCAGTACAGTTATGAGTCAATACATGCTAAATACTATACAAAGAGAATACTATATACTATACAAGAGAACACTCTATACACAATACCAGGAAATACATTATACAATATACAAGAGAATATACTAAAACGGAATATGACATACTATTTCTCGATACGACACGTCATTGTGCTATCACCGTGTAACCAGAGTCTCCTGGAGGGAGAGCGGGCATTCTGTGTATAGATCTATACGGGACAGACACTCCCACATCCCGACTGTTAGCTACAGTCCGAGCCGACTAGGTCCAGGGGTGACAAAATGTCACCATACTACGTGTGACCTAGAGGGTCATCGGTTATTCGATCGTCAATTAGCATGGTTACATACGAGTTCACATTCAGACCTTTAATTAACACATTAAAGAATTAAAGGCAAAATAGATTCCCCGAGGTGTATTGTACATTTAATACTACCTGGAGTCTGCATTTTCATTACCTTTAGCCGGCAGTGACACTGCTGGGGTAAAACATTATTTTTCCCAATTACCTTACATGAATGAAGTCTAAAAATATATTTTCATATTCATAGCTTCACTGGGAAAACATTTACATTTTCAAAGGATCAAACATGTAAACAACCGGGTCTTGGTAGAGGACTACTTTTACTGGAAAACATAGGGTTTTCTAGGGAGTATACTATTTTCAAACACTGAAATTAGTTCTTATCCTACTTTGTGTAAACATTTTTATACAAGCAATGACACTAAAAACTTATGAACTCACCCGCTTTATGCTGATAAACTCTTTCAAAATAACTTGTATTCTCAGGTCATCAGTAGACATGTACATATGCAGCTTTTGAGAAGATGGAGCACATACAAGACTCATCTTTTATTTTGATTATACTTTTGGTGTCTTAAAAACTATACAGAACACGCTTGTATTACAATTATTATACTATTGCAATGGATGTTGTTGCTTGTCTTTACTATTATGCATTGCTATGATACTGTACATGACGTCCTCCACCCCAGAACATATTCTGCCATTCTCGGTTTTGGGGTGTGACAGGAGATGCCTTGGCCGTAAACTCCTTTTGGTTCTTCATTCTTGATGATTTCAAGGCCCTAAGCATGAACCTTAACTAGATATCAAGTATAGGGAAGAGTACTTACGATATAGAGGCTTGAAATGGTTGATTTTGGCCAAGAACACTAGTGTGTGTTCTTGGTGTTCTTGGTGAAACTTGAAGATTTGAAGATCTAGTTAAAATGAATGTTTTTATGGATGGAATCAAAGAGTGTAAATAGGAGATGAAGTGTAACAACAAATGAAGGAAGGAACACTTACGTTTTTGATGATCTAAGATGATGAACTCGATGATACTTGAGAGAGAATTGGAAGTTCTTGAGTTTGGAAGTGAAAGAATGGCTAGAAATGACCAAGGGTCATATATATACACTTGATTTTATGGCCACATGAGTTTACGGCCGTAAACTCATTGGCATTGTGGCTGTGAACTCTCTTTGATGAGGTTAAGGCTTGCTTCGTTGTACAGTGTCTCTAGCAGGTACATTCTAACACTCATTCCTTTAGTGTACTAGGCTTAAAACTCCTTAGAATGACCTTTAACTAGGCTAGAACTCATTACCAATGAGTCTGACACTCAGTTGAGTTGACTGACTGAGCTTTCAAAAGCAAAAAAATTTCAGGTTCTCACATGGTCTTGAGTTCCTTTCCCTTTTTCTTAGCAACAACAGTGATGGGGAGAGAGGAAACGGTTGACGTGGGGTTGGGGGATGGTTTTCAGTCACAACCAAGGGGTAACCCATATGGGCAAGGCTAAGGGAAAATAATTCCGATTTCTTTTGTCTCTTAAGTCACATGTGAGCCCCACATGGGGTTATATGCTCATTAAATGCCCAAAAACACTCCAAACCGGGTGCATCGGTATCCGAAAGTCGAGAAATTTTTTCGAAAGTACCGTTAGATAGCGTTTAATTCAAGGATTCCGAAACATCAAACGGATTAATTTTTAGAGTTATGGAATTCCAGGAAATTGCGTTTGAAGTTTCGCGTCTAAACGGCTCGCGGTGTTCGTTTTCGCGAATTTTGTAAATATTTTTGTTAAAAATATTTCGAGTGTGAAATTAAATAATAGACTATTGTATGAGTCCAAAAACGTTCTCGGAAATCCCGTCGGCAATGCATAAGTGTCCCAACGGATCGATTCGGTTTTACGCGATTAAAATTGTCGTATCTTTTGCATACGAACTCCGTTTTGGACGTTCTTTATATTTTCGGAAATAGGGGAACATGTACTATAATATTTTAATGTTTGTTATTCTCAAAATTGCTTAATGCAAAATTTCAGTTTTTTCAGACGTATTAATTAGCGTTGCTGTTTGAGCGGTTTGATTTGGTTGACAATTTACACATTTGGAAGTAAGGTATCATCTGGCATCATATAATAATTGTAGTATACTTATTTATTTTACTTTAGATGGACTAAAACTCAATAAGTCAAGTTACAATGAGATTCGTGGTGAATTGACCGTCTATAATATTAGCCATAAATTCTGGGATGTCACATTACCTCCCCGTTAAAGGAAATTTCGTCCCGAAGCTTAGTTCGTACCGATAGTAAACGTGGTTTCGATGAATCTTATTGTATTTTTGTGGTACTTGATGCATGTCTGGTCCTTCTATAATTGCCTTTTGCATACATGTCGTATATAATCAAGATTGAATATACGATCGAATAAGTGATTCTACCTTAAGCCCACAACCAAACAAGGAACACGAAGTAAAGCAGCGTCGCAAATTCTAAGTTTATAGAATCTTATTTATATACAACCTTAACGTATACACCTACAAAGCATAGATTACCAACAAGGGTCCTTAGTTTCTATATGAATGACGTGATTACCAACAGGGCGAGAAGGCAATTGGTGAGTATTTCTAAAGTGCTTTCTATTTGGTTGATTTCCGTATCCATTGTGTAAGTTTCATTGAGTTTTCAGAATTTATGTTTTGTCGTGTTTCTAAACTTATGGTCGATAAAGCTTTTATCGGCACCAGTATCACTTAATACCGAAGCCTAAACATTGTTGATATGAAACGTACCAATAACCACAGGTGGTTCCTGGAGAGCATCTCCAGTAATGATCATAAGTGCTCTTCTAATGGGACCCTGATTCTTCAGTTTCGGGGAGTCCTTTCTAAAATGCCCTGGTTGATTGCATTCAAAACAGTTACGACTTCCTCCTCCCGCAGTGGTTGAGGTTTTTCTGCATTACCTCGAGACGTGACCTCTTCTGTTACACTTGTTGCAGATTACCTCCCTGCAATTTCCGACATTGTGGAAATTACACTCTGTACAATGAGGTAAATTCCCAATGTAGGACTTAGTTGGGGTGGGAGTGTTTGTGATTGCGGCATAGACAGCTACAAGTTCTGGTTCAAGTTTGTGACGCTTGGAGTTCCCTTTTGAATTTTCATGAAATTTTCGTTTCGTACTCCCTGTTTGGTTTTGCTTTGTTTGTAGGGTCATGGTACCCTGAGGAATGCACTGCTCAGTCAATTGATAGGCCAATTGCTTAGCACTATCAAAGGTATTGGGTTTGGATGCAGTAACTAGACCTTGAACGGGTGAAGCTAGTCCCCAAATATATCTCTCCGTCTTCTTATCTTCCGAGGGTACCATTCCTGGGAAAAGGTTAGCAAGATCATTGAATCAGGAGGTGTAGGTAGCTATCTCAGATCCTTCCATGGTCAGATTCCAAAGCTCTTGTTCTAGAGCCTGGATTTCCTGTCGGGGGCAGTATTCTCTGATCATCATCTGTTTTAGTGGTTCCCAACCCATGACATAAGCTTCAATGATTTCCATGGACTTTGCATGGTTATTCCACCACGTTAAAGCGAAGTCCATCAGTGTGCATGTAGCATACTTGACCCGGCACTCATCAGGGTACACATTGATGTGAAAAACTACCTCAGTCTTTTCTATCCAACGGGATAGACCACAACTCCTTCAGTGTTATAGAAGGATTGAGGTTTGCAGCCCATGAATTCCTTGTAGGAGCAGTGTCTGGGGTTGTTTTGGTGAGTTATTGGAGTGTCACTTCAACTAATCCTAGTGTTTCCATTTTGGGCTGCCTTGTATGCTGCCAAGGTTGTAGCAATTCCTTGTGCAAGCATGTTTTGCATCATGGTGGGTTCCATTTGGAATGTTGGGTTCACATTCGTTGCGTTAAGATTTTCTTCATGGTTTAGAGTTTCTACTAAGGTTTGAGTTGCTTGTGGGGCTTTCCTCCAGTTGCCTCGGGGAGTAGGTGGTGGACGAACTCGTGGTTCCTTTCGTAGAGGCATTGTCCTTAACATTTAGAAAAGACACACTTAAGTTGTTTATACTACTTAATAATAAACAAGCATGTAGGAGTTGTATTGCATGATAGTGTATTAGTAAAATTTATTCCTATAACCCCATAGATTTCCAAGTCATAGAGTGAGATTGATTCCTCAAATCCTACCGATTTTCAAATGACAGGGGAAAGGTGATTAGTTCAGAAATCCTCTAGATTTCCAAATGATAGAATGGGATCTTAATTGATAATGATTTTGAAATGTATTAGTGTTTTAAAATGTATATATGGATTCTAAGGTAATAGGTTGCTGCACCAAATTTGGAGAACAATCTTCAATCTCTAAAACTTTCAAGTGTTGTAGTCTATCAAACTCCTTGCTCAAGGTTGGTTGTGCACCGGCCCGACCACAAATAACATAGGCGCACGTTCCAGGTTTATTTGTGGTATAGCTTATGTACGGTACTAGCCTTTAATTGAGGCGGTTGACCTAAAGGGTTGAGTTGGTAGTTTTAGTTGAAGGGATGTTTAAATTTTTTATTAAGTGTTCTCATCGCAGGCCAGAGTATATATAAACTCTTATATATTATGGTTGGTGGGGTTTGTAGTATTATCTTGAGATAAAACAAATAATAGCAACATACTTGACATAAAACGAATAAACCAACAATAATATATAACATATCAAGTTTTATCTAGCCATACAACCAACAATAATAGAATATAACATATCAGGTTTTATCTTGACATAAAACCAATAATAGCAACATACTTTTTAACATATAGAACTCCCTAATATAACTTCGGAACTATATCGCACACAACATATATATATATATATATATATATATATATATATATATATATATATATATATATATATATATATATATATATATATATATATAATCCTAAGTATAACTCAAGATCTACATTAATACAAAAACATGCTAACAAGTTGATAATAGTTGTATATATTCAAAATATTATATTTAGAACAACTATATCCCGGTTAATATAACTATCTACGTTGATACTAATATACTATCATATAGACATAATAGTAACGTATATACAATATTTAGCATGCGTTTTCCACCGAAAATATTAGAAAGTGGGGCCGTGAAACTCACCCTAGTAGCGTGATATATAGAATCTAAGCGGTCAGAGGCTCGTCATTATTAGGCTCGGGAAGTGAAATGGCCTTCGAAACGAGAGAGAATGAAAGGAAAAGGTGTAAGGAATGAATGAGCTTTGATCGCTATTTATAGGCTGTTCTGGGCCATTTCACGTCGTGACATACCTAGGGTCACGTCGTGAACATCCATGAGTCACCCCGTAGTCTTCCCAGGTGTTTTCTAGGCTCGATTTGTGTCCCTGACACATTTCACGTCGTGAACTTCATGTGCACGTCGTGACTTAAGGCGGCTAGGGTTTCTGCCACGTGTCATGCCCTTAGACAGCTACATCTTCGGAAGGTCATAACTTTTGCATACGAACTCCGTTTTTGACGTTCTTTATATGCACGCGTAGCTAATTCTGAGTACTACGATGTTCTTTTAGACTCCAATACATAATTATAAGTCTATTTTAAATTCCTCTTATTATAGTGATTTATAGTGTTCGGTTTATCACAACTTCTTCATGCGAAGTCAGATTTAGACGTTCTCTATATTTTTGGAATCGTATGGATGTATACTTTGCATTTTATCATAAACAAAGTTCAAATTTGTATTAGAATTTATCATGAAATACATAGTATGTTTATCACATTACTAGTTTAACAAAATCACATTACATGATTGGTATAATCACATGTGATTGTTATTGACTTATTTTGACTAGTGTTACACCGGGTGAAAACTTTATCGATAACTATCCACTCTCATTAAACTCCTCAAATCAAGGAATCACAATTGGAGGCAATGAAGTCAGAGAATGCCACTAATGAATCACTGCGTAGGATGGAGAAGAATCTAGAAGTCAAGGGAGACGGAGTTTACTACTTCATGGAACGTATCTGGATCCCAAAATATGGAGGATTCAGGGATGTAAGCATGAACGAAGCGCACAAAACACGATACTCCATCCATCCAGGTTCCGATAAGATGTACCTGGACATTAAACATCATTATTGGTGGCTGAACATGAAAATAGAAATTACCACTTACGTGGGCAAGTGTCTCACTTGTGCCAAGGTTAAAGTGGAATATCAAAAGCCCTCGGGATTGTTAAAATAGCCAGTAATACCCGAGTGGAAATGGGAAAGGATCACCATGGATTTAATAACCAAATTACCTAAGACAGCGGATGGATTGGATGCTATCTGGGTAATCGTCGATAGGTTAACTAAATCCGCCCATTTCCTACCAATAAAGGAGACCTACAAAATGGAGAGATTAACACGAATCAATATAAAAGACATTGTGAGACTCCATGGAGTGCTGATATCTATTATCTCGGATCGAGATAGTAGATTTACTTCGTGATTTTGGCAGTCGCTCCAGAAGGCAATGGGAACACAACTAGACATGAGCACTGCTTACAACCCTCAAATTGACGGCCAAAGCGAGCGAACCATCCAAACGCTTGAAGATATGCTCCGAGCCTGTGTGATCGGTTTTGGCAAGGCATGGGATACCCACTTGCCCTTAATCGAATTCTCATACAATAACAATTATCCCACAAGCATTAAGGTTGCTCCTTTTAAGGCCTTGTATGGTCGCAAATGTAGATCGCCTCTTTGCTGGGCTGAGGTGGGAGACAGCCAGTTGGCGAGAGGGAAAACACCGAACAACACTCTTACAGGACCCGAGATCATTCGGGAAACGACAGAGAAAATAGTTCAAATCAAGGCACGATTCCAATCATCGCAAGACTGACAAAAGAGTTATGCTGATAAACGACGAAAGCCTCTGGAATTCCAAATCGGAGATCGGGTGCTATTGAAGGTCTCTCCCTGGAAAGGGATTATCTGTTTTAGGAATCGGGGAAAACTAAATCCACGATACATTGGGCCATTCGATATTCTTGCTCGGACTGGTCCGGTGGCATATAAGCTGCAGCTACCTGTGGAGCTCAGCAACGTACACCCCGTGTTTCACGTGTCAAATCTAAAAAAGTGCTTATCAGATGAAACCCTCATTGTTTCCTTGGATTAGATCGAAGTAAACGAGAATCTCCTATTCGACGAAGATCCGGTTGAGATAATGGACAGAGAAGTGAAGCGTACAAAACAAAGCCGCATTCCAACTATGAAGCTTCGATGGAACGCTAAGCGTGGACCGGAATTCACATGGGAACGTGAAGACCAGATGAAACAAAAGTACCCTCACATGTTCTCTAGTTCTTAGTACTATCTTTCAAAACAATTTCGGGACGAAATTCCCTCTAACGGGGGGATGATGTCACAACTAGCATTTCTGCTTAGGAAATTCTATCCATGGATGATCAACTCTCAATGTATCTTGTAATTCGAAGTTTGATGATATACATAATACTTATTCAAAAACAACTATTCAAATCAAAACTCTCTCGTGAAGCCTAAAACCTAATTCAATACATTCCATACACTCTACTTGGGGTTGTAACCCTAAATTCCCGGTTCAAACATTTATTGGGCCAGGAATCATTTATTGGGCCTAATGGGCCAATAAACATACAACTTGATTATTTTGGGCTAAGAATCCTTATATGGGCCCTAATTGGACCCACATTCATTAAGTTATAACATTTTGGTCCATAAGACTTTTCATGGGCCTTATTCGGCCTAAAATGTCTCACTATGCGTTTATGGGCCTTATTGGGCCGTAAACAATTTTCTTGAACCTCAATGGGCCGTAAACCCAATTCCTTTAACATTTTTGGACCGTAAACCCGTAAAGAGGGCCCAATAGGCCGAAAACGTTCATATTGGACCTTATAAATTTCGAGTATGTTCAATGTTAGCCCAAACTTCCTTTTTCTCTTTTTCCTTCACCTCATTTTCGGCTATGTATATATTGGAAAGATCTTAAATTCGACTGCTATTTATATATGGAAAAGAATAAGTGCGACGCGCACTAGTTCGGGTCATGACGTAGCAGCTTCTCTATGGTGAAACGTCTCGTCATCCTATGGATTGACAGATACGTGCGGCTGCGGGCGGAAATTTTTAATTTCTTTAAAAATTGTATATTCTTCATACGAGCTCCGTTTTCGATAGGTTTTATATTTACGCGTAGCTATCAACAAGATATACAACTTCCATTTAGACTTCGTCGGCTAATTTTGACTTTATTTTTGAATTTATATATTTTTAAATGGCTTAGACTATTAAAGTCCGTAAAAAATTCATAACTCTCTCGTCCGTCGTCCATTCTCGACTGCCTTTATATAGATTAAATCCCATTAACAAGATATTTAACTCTCTGTAACATCCGGATTTCCAGGTATCATAATTTAAGTATTTATTTTTGAGTTAAGGAGAGGGACTCAATGACTCGACGCCTAAACTCGTCGAGTAGGATCGCGACTGCTGACTAGGATTAATGAATGGACTCGACGAGTCGGCGAGTCGACTCGACGAGTCCGTGCTGTGGACAGAAACCCTAAATCTTCGGGCATGCGCCCTGTTTAAGGGTCCTTATGGCCCTCATTGCGGCCACACACCCACTTGAGAAACCCTAACGAACCAGAGATCATAGAGAGTGAGGGAAGGAGCTAATTGCATCACCTTTAGTGCATTCTTGCAAGAAGGAGAGAGGGGATTCAAGCTAGGCTGATTGAGGAGCTCAGACCTACCATTACTTCACCAAAGGTTGCTGTTGAGGTATGAATCCATGCCTATTTTCGTGTATATAGTAGATCTCTTGAATCTCGGGTTTCTTTACCCTTTCTTTACTTGGAATATGGAGCATGTGAAGTCCCATTGAGGAATAGACTTTAGATCTGGACCTTGAGAGGTCTAGAGTGTCCCAACAACAAAGCTTTATGCTGTTACATCAGAATATTAAGCCTAGGACTCCATTTTTAGAGCTATTTCATCAAATAGAGCCATATGTGCGATGCATGAACGTAAAGTTCAGACCTTTACGTGACTTTTGGGTGTTAGAAGGTCAGATCTATAAGTTAGAGAAACAGATCTGACCTCAGAAGGTCGTTTGAGCATTCTCATGGAAGAAACTCGCCGAGTCCATGATAGGACTCGACGAGTCGGATTGTGTTGCACCACGATTCGTGATCAGTGGTAACCGGTCGAGAGAAAGGTTAACTCGACGAGTCGATTGAGGCCTTAGGAGGATTCAGAGGACACGCATGGACTCGCCGAGTCACCCGAGTACACTCGACGAGTCTGGTCAAAGTTGGACCGTTGACTGGGGTTGACTTTTAGGGTTTGGTCAACATTTGGACATTGGACCATTGGAGGGGTAAAATGGTCTTTTCCCCTTCTGAGAGAATATAGGGAGGGATTAGTCTAGTTTTTGAGAGCCGTATTAATTAGAGATAATTACTTTATGTGATTAGGCGGAGGCTAGATCAGTGATTCGAGTTCGAGACTTTCCGAGATTACCCGAGGTGAGTCTTCTCACTATACATTACCTAGAGTGGTATCTATGTGCAGACCGGAGGGTCTTATGTGCTATGTGTATGTTTGAGTTTATGAGCATTATGATATATATATGCTATGTGTTATATAGACCGGACCAGAGGGTCCAACGATTTAGACCGGACCAGAGGGTCGAACGATTTAGACCGGACCAGAGGGTCCAACGAGCTAGACCGGACTGGAGAGTCCAATGAGCTACGGGACTGGAGGGTCCCGCTGAGACACATTGACCGGAGGGTCAAACCGAGTTATAGCCTCGAGTGGCTTTATGTGCTGTATGTGGTATTTTGGGGAACTCACTAAGCATTTATTCTTACCGTGTTATGTGATATGTGTTTCAGGTACTAGCGAGGATCGCGGGAAGGCGCCGGCATGATCTATACACACTGATAGAGTATTATGTATTTGAGATTCTGGGATATGTTTTACTGAGATAACATTTGATACATTTGAGTTTGAGATTTCTTTATGAGATATGTTATGTTGAAAAATGAAAAATTGTTTTGAAAATTTACGTCGTTACAAGTTGGTATCAGAGCCTTGGTTTGAGGGATTCGGATGCACCTTCGGGCGTATCTGAACTCAAACTGAGGATTTGAGAAAAAATTTCACAAAAGGAACAATTTTTCTAAAAAGGGTAAAAGATTTTGAGAAAAGCAGAAAGGGGCAGTGTGTACGATCAGCCAGCGCCCGGATGGTGATTTCCCAAAATACACTTACATTATGTGTTATGAGATATTATGTGATGTGCTATGCATGCTAGAGTAGGCTAGGTATTCATATTTAGGACTAGAGTGGCCTTATTTGTGATACCTTAGCCTAGGAGATTACTGTTACTATGAGTTACTTCGAGAGTGAGTAGGTAGCAGCGAGGAGCTTATGATAGGTCTACTGGAGGGTAGCCTGTGTTTAGCGAGATATAGAGTACTTGTGATCTGGGATTCTAGGAGGAGGACTTGGGGTGAATACTAATGCGGTGTGGAAGGTAGTATAGGGCCCGTACTACTGGAAACATCGGATCAGTGAGCAGTCCAAGTAAGAATCCTTAGGGTACTAAGGAACAAGTAGGGTTGAGTTATCGAATGCGAGTATACTCGAGGGAGTCTATGATTTCTCTTGTGTTTTGTTTCAGAGACATTATGGTGGGTATACGCCACACTCCAGAGAGCATCGGCGTTAGCGATGATGAGATTCGCATGATGATTCATGATGAGGTGGCAACAACCATCCGAGCTGAGATACCGGAGATGTTTGGGTCTATCAAGACCACGCTGATTGAGACATTTGACGAGCGGTATGCTGCTCTTACCGATGTTGCTGTTGCTGTGGCCACCGCAGCCGTTGCCGCTGCTAGGCCACAGGGGTTGACTCGTTGTTGTACCGAGAGTTCAGCAACACGAAGCCACCAGAGTTTGATGGGACTCAGGATCCGATAGCCGCGATGAGATGGATCTCTGACATTGAGGGATGCTTTTACACATGTTCTTGTCCTGAGCATCTGAGGGTATGGTTCGCGTTGAACCAGCTTCGCTTGGGAGCGAAGGACTGGTGGAAGTTTGTGACGGCAGAGTTCACTCATGCAGAGATTACAGTGGTGACATGGGAGAGGTTCACCACCATGTTTCGAGATGAGTATGTTCCCTCGGTGGAGAGGGAACGGTTGGCGCAGGAGTTCTTGTCCCTCAAGCAGGGGACGGAGTCCGTGACTGTGATTACACTGATGTTTCATGAGAGGGCATTGTTTTGCCCTGAGCACGTGTCTACCGAGCAGGCACGTATGAGCCGATATCTGAACATACTGAGGACGGACATTCGTGAGTTCGTGGCGAACTCGACATACCGAAAATTTGCCGAGCTCCATACGAATGTCCGGAAGAGGGAGATTGAGCTAGAGACTCAGGCCAGGGAGGAGGCCGAGTCTCAGAGGAGGGATAGGTAGCCAGAACAGTCTCAGCCGGCAGCCAAGTGGGCAAAGCCCGCCGATTCGAGATCTGCAGGTCAGAGGGTCCGCACTTGTGGGAAGTGCGACAAGAGCCATTAGGGAGTATGCAGGGCAGGGGTGTGCTACAAGTCTGGGAAGGAGGGGCATATCATGAGAGATTGCCCCAAGGGATTTTTGGTTTGCTTTCACTGCAACCAGACGGGCCATCGGAAGGTCGAGTGCCCACAGCTACTTCAGGGATCTTCCCCTGCCACAGCACGAGCTATTGAGGGTCGGCCAGCGAAGGCCGAGGCACCGAAGGCTCGCGGGAGAGCCTTTCAGTTCACAACGGAGGAGGTCCGCCCAACGCCCGATGTCGTGGCTGGTATGTATTCTTTTATTTACTTATACTGAGTTGAGATATTGTGCTTATACTGTGGTATGCATAGGTACTTTTCTTGTGAGTTCTGTACCTGCTTTGGTGTTATTTGACTCGGGTGCGAGTCGATCTTTCGTGTCATTAGCGTTTAGCCAGCACATCAGTACCCGACGAGAGGCATTGAGTCGACATCTACGAGTTTCTATAGCTGACGAGCGAGCGGTTTATGCTACTGATGTGATTCGAGGGTGTGTACTCGAGATTTTCGGTGTTGAGTTCCCGATAGATCTGGTACCGATTGCGATGGGGGATGTTTGTGTCATCGTGGGCATGGACTGGTTGAGCCGATTCGGAGCTCTTATAGACTGCGAGCGACAGTTGGTGACCATACGAGACCCTAGTGGGGGAGTACTTACGGTGTATGGCGAGGGTACCCGATCTGGGTCAGCATTTTGTTCGGCTGCCAGAGCGAGACAAAGTCTACAGCAGGGCTGTAGGGGGTTTGTAGCCTATGTGATGGATACACGAGTTGCCGCAGAGAGGCCGAGTTCTGTCGGTGAGGTACCGATAGTGCGAGAGTTTCCGGATGTTTTCTCCGAGGAGTTGCCGGGTGTGCCTACCAAGAGGCAGGTGGAGTTCCGCATCGATTTGGTTCCGGGGGCAGTACCTATTTCCAAGGCACCCTATCGCCTTGCGCCACCGGAGATGCAGGAGTTATCCTCGCAGCTTCAGGAGCTGTTGGGGAAGGGATTCATCCGACCGAGTAGCTCGCTGTGGGGAGTGCCGATCCTTTTTGTAAAGAAAAAGGATGGTTCACACCGGATGTGCATCGATTACCGGGAGTTGAACAAGTTGACGGTCAAGAACCGTTATCCATTACCGAGGATCGACGATCTGTTTGATCAGTTGCAGGGAGCGTCTTGGTTTTCCATGATAGACTTGAGGTCTGGATATCACCAGATGAGGGTGCGTGATGAGGATATCCAGAAGACGGCGTTCAGGACTCGTTATGGGCATTACGAGTTCGTGGTGATGCCTTTTGGGCTCACCAATGCATCAGCGGCGTTCATGGATCTCATGAACCGAGTATGCAGGCCGATGTTGGATCGATCGGTGATTGTGTTCGTCGACGACATTCTAGTTTATTCGAGATCCAGAGAGCAGCATGAGGAGCATCTGAGGGAGATCCTTGGAGTGCTGAGATCAGAGAGGCTTTATGCCAAATTCTCCAAGTGCGATTTTTGGTTACGAGAGGTCCAGTTCTTGGGACATCTCGTTAATCAGAATGGGATATTGGTCGATCCGGCCAAGATTGAGGCTGTCATGGGTTGGGAGGTGCTGAGATCCCCCACCGAGATCAGGAGTTTTCTGGGGTTGGCCCGCTACTATCGGAGATTTATCAGAGATTTCTCCAAGATTGTCGTTCCCCTCACCAGATTGACCCGGAAGGGTGTTTCTTTTATTTGGGGTCCCAAGCAGCAGACCTCATTTGAGACTCTTCACCAGAGATTATGCGAAGCCCCGGTGTTAGCCCTTCCGGAGGGAAATGGATGATTTCGTGGTGTATTGTGATGCGTCTATATCGGGGTTGGGTGCGGTACGTATGCAGAGAGGGCACGTGATAGCATACGCATCGAGGCAGCTGAAGCCTCATGAGACGAGGTATCCCACCCACGATTTGGAGTTGGGGGCAGTGGTGTTCGCCCTCAAGATATGGTACCACTATTTGTATGGGGTTCGGTGTACCATATACACGGACCACAAGAGTTTGAAGTATCTGATGGATCAGCCCAACCTGAATATGCGCCAGAGAAGATGGTTGGATGTGGTAAAGGATTACGACTGTGAGATCCTGTACCACCCGGGGAAGGCTAACGTGGTAGCCGATGCTCTGAGCCTTAGGGCGGAGAGTGCCCCGATTCGAGATATATGTATGAGGATAACGATGATGACTCCGGTGTTGGATACCATTTGAGAGGCCCAGGCAGAGGCTGTGAGACTGGAGAACCGCAAGAGGGAGCGGGTGATTGGATAGGTGTCCGAGTTTGTGACGGATAGCCGGGGGCTTATGACCTTTCGTGGTCGGATTTGGGTGCCGTATACGGGCGCGGCACGTAGCACTCTATTGGAGGAGGCGCATAGATCGAGATTTTCGATCCATCCTGGGGCTACTAAGATGTATTTGGACCTGAAAAGAGACTACTGGTGGCCCTGTATGAAGAGGGATGTTTCATGGGTAGTAGAGAGGTGCTTGACCTGTCACCGGGTTAAGGCCGAGCACCAGCGTCCGCATGGCAAGTTGCAGCCATTAGAGGTTCCCCAGTGGAAGTGGGAACAGATTTCTATGGATTTCATCACCAAATTGCCGAGGACCGCGAGGGGTGTTGATGCAATTTGGGTGATTGTGGACCGGCTGACGAAGAGCGCTCACTTCCTTGCTATTAGTGAGTGCTCTTCTGCGGAGAGGCTGGCAGAGACATATGTGAGAGAGGTGGTGTCGCGGCATGGAGTTCTGATCTCGATTGTGTCAGACCGAGATGTACGTTTCACTTCCAGGTTCTGGAAGAAGTTCCATTAGGAGCTGGGTACGAGATTGCACTTCAGTACTGCTTACCACCCACAGACGGATGGCCAGAGTGAGCGAACGATATAGACACTCAAGGACATGCTTTCGGCACGTGTTATGGACTTCGGTGGAAGTTGGGACACATACCTCCCTTTGGCTGAGTTTTCTTACAACAACAGCCACCATTCGAGTATTGGTATGCCTCCGTTTGAGCTTTTATATGGGAGGAGGTGTCGGACCCCCATCTGTTGGGGAGAGGTAGGGCAGCGAGTGATGGGTAGCACTGAGATAGTGCTTAAGACAACTGAGCAGATACAACAGGTCAGGCAGAGGTTATTGACAGCCCAGAGCCGTCAGAAGAGTTATGCGGAAAGGCGGCGATCCGAGCTCGAGTTCCAGGTTGGATATTTCGTACTCCTGAAGGTATCTCCTTGGAAAGGAGTGATCCGATTCAGGAAGAGGGGAAAGCTGGGGCCCCGATACATTGGTTCGTTCAGGGTGACAGCGAGAGTGGGTAAGGTAGCATACCGTTTAGAGCTGCCTGCGGAGTTGAGCCAAATTCATGATACTTTCCACGTGTCCCAGTTGAGGAAGTGTATAGCCGATGAGACGACAGTAGTACCGCTGGAGGATATTCAGGTGGATGCGAGCCTGAATTACATTGAGAGGCCGATCGCGATCTTGGATCGGAAGATCAAGGTTCTGAGGAACAAGGAGGTGCCTCTAGTTCAGGTCCAGTGGCAACATCGGAGAGGGTCCGAGCTGACTTGGGAGCCGGAGACGGAGATGCGGGAGCAGCATCCAGAGTTGTTTACAGAGCAAGACTTCGAGGGCGAAGTCTGATTCTAGTGGGGGAGAATTGTAACATCCGGATTTCTAGGTATCATAATTTAAGTATTTATTTTTAAGTTAAGGAGAGGGACTCGATGAGTCGACGCCTAAACTCGTCGAGTAGGATCACGACTGCTGACTAGGATTAATGAATGGACTCGACGAGTCGGCGAGTCGACTCGATGAGTCCGTGTTGTGGACAGAAACCCTAAATCTTTGGGCATGCGCCCTATTTAAGGGTCCTTATGGCCCTCATTGCGGCCACACACCCACTTGAGAAACCCTAACAAACCAGAGAGCATAGAGAGTGAGGGAAGGAGCTAATTGCATCACCTTTAGTGCATTATTGCAAGAAGGAGAGAGGGGATTCAAGCTAGGCTGATTGAGGAGCTCAGACCTACCATTACTTCACCAAAGGTTGTTGTTGAGGCATGAATCCATGCCTATTTTCGTGTATATAGTAGATCTCTTGAATCTAGGGTTTCTTTACCCTTTCTTTAGTTGGAATATGGAGCATGTGAAGTCCCATTGAGGAATAGACTTTAGATCTGGACCTTGAGAGGTCCAGAGTGTCCCAACAACCAAGCTTTATGCTGTTACATGAGAATATTGAGCCTAGGACTCCATTTTTAGAGCTATTTCATCAAATAGAGCCATATGTGCGATGCATGAACGTAAAGTTCAGACCTTACCGCGAGTTTTGGGTGTTAGAAGGTCAGATCTATAAGTTAGAGAAACAGATCTGACCTCAGAAGGTCGTTTGAGCATTCTCATGGAAGAAACTCGTCGAGTCCATGAGAGGACTCGACGAGTCGGATTGTGTTGCACCACGATTCGTGAACAGTGGTAACCCATCGAGAGAAAGGTTAACTCGACGAGTCGAGTGAGGCCTTAGGAGGATTCAGAGGACACACATGGACTCGCCGAGTCACCCGAGTGCACTCGACGAGTCTGGTCAAAGTTGGACCGTTGACTGGGTTGACTTTTAGGGTTTGGTCAACATTTGGACATTGGACCATTGGAGGGGTAAAATGGTCTTTTCCCCTTCTAAGAGAATATAGGGGTAAAATGGTTTTGAAAATTTACGTCGTTACACTCTCGTTTAGATTGTTTTTCCTAACAATCGACCAATTTCAATTCCGGTTTCTATGTCGTATACCGCTACGCTAAAACTTCGAAAAATCATAACTTCCTCATATAAAGTCGGATTTGGACGTTCTTTTTACACACACTCTCGGTTTTATGACTACTACAACTTTCGTTTAGATTCCTTAGGATAGAAAACAATTTATCAAAAATTCACTTTTTACAAGACGCGGAGCCGTGCCAGATTTCAACGTTCTTTATATGTACGGAATCGTTATCACATATATTATAACTTTAGTTAAGATTATTTATCTTAAATAATCTTCTATCAAAAAGTCATTTTCAACGCTTAATATATCTTAATCGACTAGCCAAATTCTGCGGGTGTTACAATTATCTCTCCCTTACGATGATTACGCCTTAGAATCATCAGCAGCAGAACCACTCTGAATAACGATTCCCGAGTCATCTCTCCATCCCCCAGTAAGGAGTTTTCGTATGTAATTGTTACCACACAGTACTATCCTAATCAATTCTTTTTGTGTTAGACACAAAATAATATTTTAGGTTCCTTTACGACAACGTAACAGACTATCAGCCTTTATTCGTACCATTAACTCTATTAGGTTTTATCTAAGTGCCCTAATTACACCGAGTTCTTTACACAACTAATTCTCCTTATCCAAAACAGACAAGGTCCATGAACCTAGTTGTTTTGTGCCTCCATTTGGGCTTTGACTTGCCAGACTATATTGTCTTCGCGTTATCATTAACATAATTATTAAGAAGATCAAATAATGGTTTAAAATCCAAATTCCTCTTCGTTATTTTGACAACGAGTCTATGAAAATATTCTATATAGACTAATTTATTACATGTGTGATACCTAGAAAGGTATATTGTTATCGCTTGATCATTTCCAGCCTATAATAGATCGTGATTCTGCACCCTTATAGATACTTGATATCTAAGATCTATGTTGGGATATTTCTTTTACTTATAGGCATAGATAAACATTTCAAGATCATTCAAAATATCTAATGTTGCTTTCGTGCCTTTCCACCAAAACGTCCAACTACTACTTCATAACAGAATCTGAAACGAATAACTTCCTTTTGGTGCTACAACTTTTGTGTATCTTGACGTTGCATCCATAGTCAAGTTTCCTGTTGCACTTTTCCTTAATGGTTCGGGTCTCCCTAATTGGGTTCGAACCCTCTCTTTCCTGTTACATACAACCAATGAATCCAAAGATGGTTTTATCTCTATGATTGGTATTTTTTTTCCACTCGAAAGAAACTCCTTATTGTCATAATGACTCGAACATGTTCTATGTAGTATCGCTGCTTGAGCTTATAAAGAGTGATTTTCTCGTAAGACACAATTATAGTTTGATTATGACAAGTGCTTAAATCGTTCTACCAACATACACGTGTATCAGATGGCATAAGAGGGTCAAAATATTAGCAACAACAACTGGTGCTGAACTCAATATTTTCTCTTCCCCTTTGATAAGATGATTATCCTTGTCGTACTTTATTTGATAATTTAGAGCATATTGGATATCGATGCACTACTCACATCTTTATGCGTATCCTTTCTATAATAATCGTAACTCTTGCAATTTGTTAAATGAGAGTCGAACTCTTGGACTTCTGTTGTTCATCTTGCTCTTATATCTTCATTTTCCATTGGAGCTCCAGTCCTATCCTCCGGGTCGTAAAATTATCATTCATTGGAGATTTCTAACCTAAGATAAGGTCCTTACTTCGTATCTTACAACCAACCGAATGGTCACATTCTAATGGCCTTCCTTCATGTTCTAATGTATTATGACCATATTAACAAATGTAGCACTTCTATTTGCTAGCTTCTTAGCCTTTACTAAGGCTGCATTTCTCTGGTCGATTACTTCGATTATCTCCTTCTTCGATATTTTAACTGAAGTTGGTTAATACATCGAACAAGGTTCTTGGATTGACTAACTCACTTAAGCAACTCTAAATTATTCGGGCTCGATGACGACTAGGATATGAATAAGACTTTTCTTGTCATCACTGAAACGAAGGTAATGATGAAATTAAAGAAAAACGACTTTGTAGTGTCTATCACGCAAATTACTAGACTAATAGTGTCTTAGTAACCTTGTGACTTCTCCTGATCCAAATACGGGTCTTGTGCTTCCGGTAGTACGGGCCCATACTACCTTGCACACCTACTCATACTTGTCCCAAAATTTGTCTCCTAGTTCCCCAATTCACTAAACACATGAATAAATAAATGGTTTGACATATACTCATAGATTTTATTTCTTCATAAACGATTACAATCATTTATTGTACTCAATTCCTCATATAATAGGCTACATACTACAATACTATCAATGAGGGATGACTACTTCATATCTTGAACTAGGATAGGTAGCTTCCTACTCTTGACTTCCCGAAGCGTCATCTGCTACTTCTTTTACTGTCTCTAGAGTTATCTGAAATGCTCATGTGGCTACTTTCTTCTTTAGGCAGTCCTTTGAAATATACCCTTCTTCTCCACACTCGAAACATACTCTCTTTTCGTGCTTTCATTCATCTGAATAGTGACCCGCCCATCCGCACTTATATCAAATCATTTTCTCCTTGCACTGCCCAAAGTTCTTCCTCCTACATTCCTAGCACCATTTTGCGTCATTGATATCTTTAGTGTTCTTGCCATTGGGGTCATATTTCAAAAATATACCTTCTTATTGGGTTTCAAAATTTCTTTACCCTTCCTCTTATCTCCAACTTCTTTATTGTCTCCGATTCTCCTCTCAATAATGTATTCCAAGG
The DNA here is from genome assembly GCF_052849685.1 of Lactuca virosa. Lineage (NCBI taxonomy): Eukaryota > Viridiplantae > Streptophyta > Magnoliopsida > Asterales > Asteraceae > Lactuca > Lactuca virosa. The sequence goes on from NC_136428.1 coordinate 316,111,616, forward strand.
ATCTGGCAACTTGGATAGCTGCTCCCAAGGTAGTTGCTTGCTTCACCAAAGGACAGAAATTCGCTGGTAATGCATTATAAATTTTCTCTATATTGGAGAGTTCAGTAGGAACTAGGTAAGGGACTAATTTCATATGTTTAGTAAAGGCTGTAGTATACTCTCTGACGCTCATCTGTCCTTTCTTCAGGTTCTGGAATTCATTAGCTATTTCCAGAAGGCTTGACTACTCAGCTAGAGGCGTCCTTAGTCGATATAGTCATAAAGGCATATGGGCCTACGGAGTGTTTGATGAATATAGTATCGTATTTCATCCACGTCTGTGAGTAATGAGCTCAAACTAGCAACGTAATTCACAACAATGCCTAGAATGATCAAGTGTTGTCACCTAATCTGGGAGGTGACTAGGCATACCGTTAGAGTTACCTGATCTGGAACCACCAATTCCAGTCATCCAAGGGGCATAGTAAATGTACTCCCGTACAAAGCTATCATACATCGACACCTAAAAGTGTCACATAACAATACTTTACTCTCTGTTCCTAGCTTACACTCATTCTCTTAATGAGACTAACCAATATCAAACTTAATTGAACTAGGTATCTTCCATAAGTCTATGTTTATCCCTAGACTAGATTACAATGTCTGTAACCAACTACTAATACCTAGTCTATTCTTGGGTGACATTAGGTTTCTTTAGTGTATGTGTGTGTGTGGATATATATATATATATATATATATATATATATATATATATATATATATATATATATATATATATATATATAGAGAGAGAGAGAGAGTTAGGTTCATATATAAACTCTAAATATTGTTGGAATGTATGGCCAAATCTAGACCAATCATTTTATAATGGCAATATAATTAACTTATATATATTAATTAATAATATGACAACTGTTAAATCCTATAATTTAGGAAACTTGATAATTATCATTAATTAAATTTGAAGTCCAATATATTAGGTACCGATCAAATTTCAAGCGTCATCATGATCTTAATATCTTTCTTCTTCATCTTCATTGTTTAAATCTTCTCCTTCGCCTATACTGCTTTTTCCTTCAACGACGAACAATTTTCAGGTGATTCAAGAAAGCCTAAAACTTCAAACAAGGTAAAACTAATAGAAGTATATGTTAAAGTGTTTTGCTATTCTTATAGAATGCATAATGTGAATGAATTATATGTTTTGTTAGTTAATAAATGCATGCCAACTAGTGAAGCACAGGCATATTTGAAGTTGGATATATTGCAGAAAGAAATACTAATTGATGAGGGAAAGGAACTAAAAAAGAGTATATCAAAGGACATACACCAGAAATTTTTTAAAAGAACAAGTCATTGAAAAGGTTAAAGAGGCCTAAGATGGTATTGTTGGAAATTCAGATTATAAAAATAGTAGTTTCCAATGTTTTGGTTTTATTTAATGGTTTTGATTGTTGAAACTATTATAATGATTGTTTTGCTTGTGTCATACGTTTAAAAGTATTATTTAGAATGGGAATATGATTTTTTTATGCAAATTAGTACTTGACGGAGAAAATACAGTCCATTGATATGGCTTCTTAATTTTTGTGATTTTAAGAATATTTGACAAAACAAATTAGTCTACCAAGATTGTAAAATGTTGGAGCTTGAAATAATTTCATTATGAAAATCAATTTCATTCATGAATTGGTAGACCTGGAAGCTTCAAATGTTCTCCTGTAACATTTAAAAACATACACATCTTTAAAGAAAATATTTGTAATTTGTTATTTTTGTTGTTTCATTTGTTTCCTCTAAACTAATTTTGTTGTGTAGGATGAAAAGGTCATTTGCATACATATGAGGACCTTAAAGATGGTGTATCCTTGTATGAATCTACTGATCAATTATGCTATTTTTTAAGAAATGATCAATTATGCTCATTCCTTAAGAATGAACATTTTTTTTCAAAATGCTCATTCCAAATTTATGAATTGGATCATGGGAAAAGTTGATTTTTCTATGATTAAACTTTTTTTTCTAATTAAAAAATATATAACCTTGGTAGCAAATATTCTAACTTTTTCTCTTTTTTGTTTATAGGAGGGAAACAAAAGTTTTAATTGAAGTATTTGTTGGTTTCAGTTCAATTATGCAGAGGTAAAATACAGACATGGGAAAACCATCAAAAAGCAAAGATAGATTCTTCAAGAATCACGACATATTCTTAAGGAATGTAGTATATATTATAAGATTTTTTGTATATTCTATAAGAATGATGACATATTTTGAAAGAATGCAAAATAAAAGGTTGTCTATATTCTTCAAAATGTTTTATATACATTCTTGTTTATTGTTATAAAAATGGTTGTTTTATGTTATAAGAATGGTTCTTATTTTATAATATATATTATCGATTATATTGCAAAACATATATCTTAAAGAATGGTTCTTATTTAAGAATGTTAATTCTTAAAAAAAAAACTTTTTGAATAAAACTATATTCTTTAAGAATGAAAGAATGAACATATGTGTTCATGTATATATGTATATTGAATGATAACGTGTTCTTAGAAAATTTGATTTAATTTGAATTTTTTGAATTAAAAATAATATTTGATATTTTTTATTAACTACTTTGAATTTAGTTACCAAAAATATAGGTAATTTATATTTCTCTCTCCTAATAAAATATCATATTTTCCATTATAATTAATTAAGTATAATTATATAGTAAGTGGTAGTTCATGTTAATAATATGCACCCTAAGATCACATCCTTCATTTTCTTTAATCTAATGGCTAGAATTTGGTCATACATTCACACAATACTTATAATTCACATTTAATCCTAATCCTATATATATATATATATATATATATATATATATATATATATATATATAGAGAGAGAGAGAGAGTGTGTGTGTGTGTGTAACGTATTATTATTCATTTATCTTCTCAACAATGTTACTTCTAATATTATTATATAATGTTATCTATTCATCCTAATTTAAAAATAGAACCGTATATGGTTCCCACATAACATAGTATATATATATATATATATATATATATATATATATATATATATATATATATATATATATATATATATATATATATATATATATCTTAACATATAAAACAGGCAATAAACATATAACTCACATATGACTTCCAGCAAATCTTTAATACTTTAATTAATACTTTTATTAAATTATGTTCATGAAAGGGACTACGCATTCACCTAATAAAAGTGGGTGACTGGCGATTTCGGCAACGCTTCTCTTCCCACTTTCAAAGAGACCTAGACGTATAAAGTACTAAGCCTTAGTCTAGTTTCATAACCCTGGTGACTATAATAATTATAGTCTTGATTCCTCAATAATCTCAATGTCTAAATCAAGATCTGTCAAGCAATGAATAACCAGGTAGGATAATATCGGAGGTAGGGTCCGTTTGGTATACAGAGTTTACTGTTTGGAAATCCCACTTTAAACACCTCACTAAATCCAGCCTAGACATCATCCCCGTAAGTAGACAATCAGTATAATGACTTGGAATTACTGATAAATCTTAGTTATAGGTTCATAATAACAACTATGACTATAATTAAAAGTTACACTTGAATAAAATAAGTGTAGCTCAGCCTACAGAGCTTTCTGATGAAAACTGGGAATTATGCGGGCAGAACTCTGACCTGAGAGTTTCTAATCGCTAGCTATCTGATACCGTAGGGCTTTTCCGAAGATTAAGAACTAAAGAAAAAGTGCTAATTTCGCTAGAAACTCGAGAGAGAGTTGTGGAAAAGGTGTGGGAAATATCTGAAATTCGACTTCTATTTATATACAAAAAAAGCATATGTGCTCTGCACACCTTGTCTGTGCGCGTCGTAGCTTGGTCGGGTGATGCCATGTAGGTTCTCTATGGTGATACGTGTCGCGATCCTATGGCTTGTCAAACGCGCACCGCACGTCTTGTCGATGAGAGCGGCTGCGCGCATAAATTTCTTATTTCTTTAAAAATTCATATATTCTTCCTACAAGCTCCGTTTTCGACATATTTTATATCCACACGTAGCTATCAACGAGTTCTACAACTTTCATTTAGACTCCGTTGACTATTTTTTTGAAGTTATATTTTTAACAGGCTTAGACTGTTAAAATCCGTAAAAAATTCATAACTCTCTCGTCTGTCGTTTGTTCTCGACTGTCTTTATATAGACATATTCGCATTAAATATATCTTCAACTCTTATTTAGATTGTTTTTCCTAACATCGAACTATTTCAATTTCGTTCTCTGAGCCGTATACTGCTAAGCTCACCTTAAAGTGCGATTGACGATTTGTTTTCGAGAATGGATGCGAGAAGATCGGGATGTATTGCCGTGAACACGGTATTCCGAGATAATTTAGTTTCCTAAGGAAATAATATCATAAATTAATATGTGGAAGTGATTGAGTATTTTGACTAACTATAATGACTTATTAATTTTCCAAGATTTATTATTTCAATTTTTTTAAATAATTAATTTAAATAAATTTTATCTAAAAATTTATTTTAATATTTTCCAAAATTTGTAAATAAATCCAAAAATTTACTTAATCAAAATATAATTAGTATTTTGTAAAAAGTTAACAATCTAATTTTTTATTTAATCTAATATATATATATATATATATATATATATATATATATATATATATTAAACTTGGGTTAAATTGAAAGGGCTTTTCCCAAAATGGGGATAGTTTTGTACATTTTAATCCAAGTTTCATTAGTTTAAGACTAATTTTACAAATATTTCTGATAGTGGGGTAGAAATGATTAAATTTTAATTCATGTTTGTTTTGGATCGTTGCTTCATAACAGGAGGTATATACCTCCTGTTCTTCATCCCATCGTAATGAAGAAACAAGAAAAAAAAATAAACGCGAATGGTCCTGTGACAATCGGTAATGCACGAAGGAGTAAAATCAAACAAGGATGTGCAGTGGACTTACAAGAATGGAGTAGCAGTAGCAAGAGGCGGTGATGGAGGTGGTTTAAAACAACGGCAATGGAGGTGACGTAGGGTGGTAGGAGGCCACTTCGGTGGTCTTTTGCTGCCTTTTTCTTGCTTCCTTCGACTGTTTTCGATGAAGGGAAGGTGGGGAAGGTCACTAAGCAACTTTTATCAGTGGTAGGAGTGGTTTTTCTGACGAGAAAGTGAGGTGGCAGTGGGTGGTGGTCTTGGGTTCCTTTCCCTTTTTCTTGGCAGCAATAGTGAGGAGGAGATAGGAGACGGTTGAGGTGGGGTTGGGGGATGGTTTCCTGTCCTACCAAGGGATTACAAGGTGGTTAATGGTGGTAGAGTGGTGGTTTAGGGTGGTATACCAAGAGAGAGAGAGAGAGAGAGATTTGGAGAGGTGAAGGGAGAGATTTTGAGAGAGGTCGAGAATGGAGAAGAGGGAAGGCTATGAATTTGTGTGTGTGTGTTAAGGGTCACTAAGGCTCTCTTTTTATAGTAGAAGAGCCATACACACATCCATGGATTGTCATGCTTCTTTACCATACCTTCTACTTGTTAATGGAGATGTGCAAAACAACCAAAGGGAAAGAGAAGAGGGTAACCCACGTGGGCAAGGCTAAGGGAAAATAAATCTGATTTCTTTTGTCTCTTAAGTCACATGTGGCCCCCACATGAGGTTATATCTCATTAAATGCCCAAAAACACTCCAAACCGGGTGCATCGGGATCCGAAAGTCGAGAAATTTTATCGAAAGTATCGTTAGATAGCGTTTAATTCAAGGATTCCAAAACATCAAACAGATTAATTTTTGGAGTTATGGAATTCCGGGAAATTGCGTTTGAAGTTTCGCGTCTAAACGACTCCCGTTGTCCGTTTTCGTGACTTTTGTAAATATATTTGTTAGAAATATTTCGATTGTGAAATTAAATAATAGACGATTGTCTGAGTCAAAAAACGTTCTCGAAAATCCCGTCGGCAATGCATAAGTTTCTCAACGGATCGATTCGGTTTTACGCGATTAAAGAAAAACAGTGTTTTACTGTCTGTTTTCTTAAAATTGTCGTATCCTTTGCATACGAACGTTTTGGACATTCTTTATAATTTCGGAAACAGGGGAACATGTACTATAATATTTTAATGTTTGTTTTTCTCAAAACTGCTTAATACAAAATTTCAGTTTTTTTGACGCATTAATTAGCGTTGCTGTTTGAGCGGTTTGATTCGGTTGACACTTACACATTTGGAAGTAAGGTATCATCTGACATCATATAATAATTGAAATATATCTATTTATTTTACTTTAGATGCACTAAAACTCAATAAGTCAAGTTGCAACGAGATTCGTGGTGAATTGGCCATCTATAATATTAGCCATAAATTCCGGGATGCCACAGTATATATATATATATATATATATATATATATATATATATATATATATATATATATATATATATATATATATATATATATACCTGTATATATATATATATATATATATATATATATATATATATATATATATATATATATATATAGCTTAACGTATAATCTAGGCAATAAGCATATAACTCATATACGACTTCCAACAAATATTTAATATTTTAATTACTACTTGTAATAAATCATGTTCATGAAAGGGACTACACACTCACCTAATAAAAGTGGGTGACTGGCGATTTCGACAGCGCTTCGCTTCGCACTTTCAAAGAGACCTAGACGTATAAAGTATTATGCCTTAGTCTAGTTTCTTAATCCTAGTGACTATAACAATTATAGTCTAGATTACTCAACAATCCAATTGTCTGCATCAAGATCTATAAAGTAAGGAATAACTAGGTATGATCATTTCGGAGCTAGGGTTCGTTTGGTATAGAGAGTATACTATTTAGAAATCCCACTTTAAACACCGCAGGAAATCCAGCCTAGACATCATCCATGTAATTAGATCAATTAGTATAATAACTTGGAATTACTGATAAATCTTAGTTATAGGTTCATAATAACAACAATGACTATAATTAAAAGTTACACTTGAATAAAGTAAGTGTATCTCAGCTTACAGAGCTATATGGTGAAAACCGCAAATTATGCGGGCACAACTCTAACCCGAGAGCTTCTAATCGCAGGCTATCCGACACCGCAGAACTTCACTGAAGAGTAAGAACAAAAGAAAATGTGCTATTTTCGCTAGAAACTCGAGAGAGCGTTGTGGAAAAGGTGTGGGAAAGATCTAAAATCCGACTGCTATTTATATGCGGAAAAGAATATGTGCGCCGCGCACTAGGTCGGGGGATGACGTAGCAGCTTCTCTATGGTGAAACGTCTCGCCATCCTATGGCTTGTCAGATGCGTGCGAATGTGGGCGAAAATTTTTAATTTCTTTAAAAATTGTATATTCTTCATACGAGCTCCGTTTTCGATGAGTTTTATATTTACGCGTAGCTATCAACAAGATATACAACTTCCATTTAGACTCCGTCGGCTAATTTTGACTTTATTTTTGAAGTTATATTTTTAACAGGATTAGAGTATTAAAGTCCATAAAAAATTCATAACTATCTCGTCCGTCGTCCGTTCTCGACTGTCTTTATATAGATGAAATCCCATTAACAAGATATTTAACTCTCGTTTAGATTGTTTTTCTAACAATCGATCAATTTCAATTCCAGTTTCTAAGTCGTATACTGCTATGCTAAAATTTCGAAAAACCATAACTTCCTCATATAAAGTCGGATTTGGACGTTCTTTATACACACACTCTCAGTTTTACGAGTACTACGACTTTCGTTTAGATTACTTAGGATAGAAAACAATTTATCAAAAATTCACTTTTTACAAGACGCGGAGACGTGTTAGTTTAATCGTGAAACTTTGAAGAAGCATAACTTCTTCATACAAAGTCGGATTTCAACGTTCTTTATATGTACGGAATCGTTATCACATATATTATAACTTTAGTTAAGATTATTTATCCTAAATAATCTTCTATCAAAAAGTCATTTTCAACGCTTAATATATCTTAATCGACTAGCCAAAATCTGCGGGTCGTCTCTCCATCCCCTATTAAGGAGTTTTCGTATGTACTTGTTACCACACAGTACTATTCTAACCGATTCTTTTTGTGGTAGACACAAAACAATATTTTAGGTTCCTTTACGACAGCTTAACAGGCTGTCAACCTTATTCCATACCATTAACTCTATTAGGTTTTGTGTAAGGGACCTAATTACTTCAATTTCTTTACACAACTAATTCTCCTTCTCCAAAACTGACAAGGTCCATGAACTTAGTTGTTTTGTGCCTCCCTTTGGGCTTTGACTTGCCAGACTATATTGTCTTCGCGTTATCATTAACATAAATATTAAGAAGATCGAAGAATGGTTTCAAATCCAAATTCCTATTCGTTATTTTGACAATGATTATATGAAAATGATATATATAGACTAATTTATTACATGTGTGATACCTAGAAAGGTATACGGTTATCACTTGATCATTTCCAACCTATAATAGATCGTGATTCTGCACCCTTATAGATACTTGATATCTAAGATCTATGATGGGATCTTTCTTTTACTTATAGGCATAGTTAAATGTTTCAAGCTCATTCACAATATCTAATGTTGCTTTCGTGCCTTTCCACCAAAACGTCCGACCTACTACTTCATAACAAAATCTGAAACAAATAACTTCCTTTTGGTGCTACAACTTTTCTGTATCTTAACGTTGCATCCATAGTCAAGTTTCCTGTTGCACTTTTCCTTAATGGTTCGGGTCTCCCTAATTGGGTTCGAACCTTCTCTTTCCTGTTACTTACAACCAATGAATCCAAAGATGGTTTTGTCTCTATGATTGGTATTTTCTTTCCACTCGAAAGAAACTCCTTATTGTCGTAATGACTCAAACATGTTCGATGTAGTATCGCTGCTTGAGCTTATAACGAGTGATTTTCTCGCAAGACACAGTTATAGTTTGATTATGACAAGTGCTTAAATCGGTCTACCAACATACACGTGCATCAGATGGCATAAGAGGATCAAAATATTAGCAACAACAACGGGTGTTGAACTCAATATTTTCTCTTCCCCTTTGATAAGATGATTATTCTTGTGGTACTTTATTAGATCATTTAGACCGTATTGGATATCGATGCACTACTCAGATCTTTATGCGTATCCTTTTTATAATAATCGTAACTCTTGCAATTTGTTATATGAGAGTCGAACTCATGGACTTCTGTTGGTCATCTTGCTCTTATATCTTCATTTTCCTTTGGACCTCCAGTCCTATCCTTCGGGTCGTAAAATTATCATTCGTTGGAGATTTCTAACCTAAGATAAGTCCTTACTTTGGATTTTTCAACTAAGGGAATGGTCACATTCTAATGGCCTTCCTTCATGTTCTAATGTATTACGACCATATTACGACATGTGGCATTTCTATTTGCTAGCTGCTTAGCCTTTACTAAGGCTGCATTTCTCTGGTCGATTAGTTTAATTATCTCCTTCTTCGATATTTTAACTAAAGTCGATTAATAGATCGAACAAGTTTCTTGGATTGACTAACTCACTCACACAGCTCTAAATTATTCGGGCTCGATGACCACTAGGATATGAATAAGACTTTTCTTGTCATCACCAAAACGAAGGTAATTATGAAATTAAAGAAAAACGAATTTGTAGTGCATGTCACACAAATTACTAGACTAATAGTGTCTTAGTAACCTTGTGGCTTCTCCTGATCCAAATACGGGTCCTGTGCTTCCGGTAGTACGGGCCCACACTACCTTCCACACCTACTCATACTTGTCCCAAAAGTTGTCTCGTACTTCCCCAATTCACTAAACACATGAATAAATAAATGGTTTGACATATACTCATAGATTTTATTTCTTCATAAACGATTACAATCATTTATTGTACTCAATTCCTCATATAATAGGCTACATACTACAATACTATCAATGAGGGATGACTACTTCATATCTTGAACTAGGATAGGTAGCTTCCTACTCTTGACTTCCCGAAGCGTCATCTGCTACTTCTTTTACTGTCTCTAGAGTTATCTGAAATGCTCGTGTGGGTACGTTCTTCTTTAGGCAGTCCTTTGAAATATACCCTTCTTCTCTACACTCGAAACACACTCACTTTTCGTGCTTTCATTCATCTGAATAGTGACCCACCCATCCGCACTTATATCAAATCATTTTCTCCTTGCATTGCGAAAAGTTCTTCCTCATGCATTCCTTGCACCATTTTGCGTCATTGATATCTTCAGTCTTCTTGCCATTGGGGTCATATTTCAAAAATCTATGTTCTTATTGGGTTTCAAAATTTCTTTACCCTTCATCTTATCTCCAACTTCTTCATTGGTGCCGATTCTCCCCTAAATTATGTATTCCAAGGATCTGTCAACTTGGATGGCTGCTCCCAAGGTAGTTTCTTGCTTCACCAAAGGACCAAAATTCGTTGGTAATCCATTATAAATTTTCTCTATCTTGGAGAGTTCAGTAGGAACTAGGTAAGGGACTAATTTCATATGTTTAGTAAAGGTTGTAGTGTACTCTCTGACGCTCATCTATCCTTTCTTCAAGTTCTGGAATTCATTATCTATTTCCAGAAGGCTTGACTACTTAGCTAAAGGCTTCCTTGGTCGGTATAGTCATAAAGGCATATGGGCCTACAAAGTGTTTGATGAATACGGTATCGTATTTCATCCACGTCTGTGAGTAATGAGCTCACACTAGCAACGTAATTCACAAGAATGTCTAGAATGATCAAGTGTTTTCACATACTCTAGGAGGTGACTAGACATACCGTTAGAGTTACCTGATCTGGAACCACCAATTCCGGTCATCGAAGGGGAATAGTATAATGTACTCCCGTACACAGCTACCGTACATCGACACCTAAAAGTGTCACATAACAAAACTTTACTCTCCGTTCCAAACTTACACTCATTCTCTTAATGAGACTAACCATTATCAAACTTAAATGAGCTAGATTACAATGTCTGTAACCAACTTCTAATACCTACTCTATTCTTGGGTGACATTAGGTCTCTTTAGTGTATGTGTGTGTGTGTGTGTATATATATATATATATATATATATATATATATATATATATATATATATATATATTCCATATAGAGTGTTAGGTATTATTATTCATTTATCTTCTCAACAACGCTACTTCTAATATTATTATATAATGTTATCTATTCATTCTAACATAAAAATAGAACCATATATGGTTCGCACATAACATAGTGTGTGTGTATATATATATATATATATATATATATATATATATATATCTTAACATATAAACCAGGCAATAAACATATAACTCACATATGACTTCCAACAAATATTTAATACTTTAATTAATATTTGTACTAAATCATGTTCATGAAATGGACTACGCATTCACCTGATAAAAGTGGGTGACTGGCGATTTCGGAAACGCTTCTCTTCCCACTTTCAAAGAGACCTGGACATACAAAGTACTATGCCTTAGTGTAGTTTTATAATCCTGGTGACTATAATAATTATAGTCTTGATTCCTCAATAATCCCAATGTCTAAATCAAGATCTATCAAGTAATGAATAACCAGGTAGGATCATATCGGAGGTAGGGTCCATTTTGTATAAAGAGTATACTCTTTGGAAATCCCACTTTAAACACCGCACTAAATCCAGCCTAGACATCATTCCCGTAAGTAGACAATCATTATAATGACTTGGAATTACTGATAAATCTTAGTTATAGGTTCATAATAACAACTATGACTATAATTAAAAGTTACGCTTGAATAAAATAAGTGTAGCTCAACTTATAGAGCTTTCTGATGAAAACTAGGAATTATGCGGGCAGAACTCTGACCCTAGAGCTTCTAATCACTACCTATCTGATACCGTAGGGCTTTTCCGAAGAGTAAGAACTAAAGAAAAATTTGCTATTTTCGCTAGAAACTCGAGAGAGAGTAATGGAAAAGGTGTGGGAAATATCTGAAATTCGACTTCTATTTATATACGAAAAAAGCATATGTGCTCTGCACACCTTGTTTGTGCGCGTACCAGACTCGGTCGGGTGATGAAATGGTAGGTTCTCTGTGGTGATACGTGTCGCGATCCTATGGCTTGTCAAACGCGCACCGCACGTCTTGTCGATGAGAGCGGTTGGGCGCAAAATTTTCTTATTTCTTTAACAGTTCATATACTCTTCCTACAAGCTCCGTTTTCGACAGGTTTTATATCCACGCATAACTATCGACGAGATCTACAACTTTCATTTAGACTCCGTTGACTATTTGTCACACCCCCAAACCGAAACGGCGGAAACGTTCAGGGGCGGATGACTTCATGTATAGTATCACAACAATTGCATCATAGTAATCAAAGTAAACACAACCATTATATTGAATATATATAATAAGTGTTTACATCTGATTACATCATATTTTTATACATCCAAAAGTAATAAAAAGAAATACGAGACTCCATACGCTCCGTTTGCTCAAAAGTCTGCCGAGGTACCTGTCTACTGATCTCTTGAGAATACAAGGGATTTTGAAAGAGAGTATCAGCATAAAAGCTGGTGAGTTCATAAGCATCTTTTTGTAATAAAAACCTATTAATGAATCAGTGAAAATGTTTATTTGTTTCCAAGAAAACCCAATATTTTCTAACATGCGATTTTGTTACAATGTTCCGTAAGTATTTGTTTGAATGTTTATTTACCACTAGATTAATTGTATAATACTGTTTTGATTGTAAAAATCCCTTTTTGTAAGAAAACCTTGGCTATCACTAGTATGAATAGAATGTTCTGTTTAAAAACCCTGGTTTGTCACACCCCCAAACCAAGGATGGCGGAAACGTCCGGGGGTGGTGGACTTCATGTATAGTATCATAACAACGAGTATAATAGTGACCAAACCAAATACAACCATCATAATATAATTGAAAAAGTTACACCGTAGTATGAGTTTACATATTCCAAAACCAATTACACTATGATGACAAAATGAACTGTTTGACGCCTTAGCGTCCCATCCTCAAAACCTGCGGTTTACCTGTTTTACTGATTTCCTGAGAATACAAGTAGTTTTAAAAAGTGTCAACAATTAAGTTGGTGAGTTCATAAGCTTTTCGATGTAGAGTTTGAAGACTTTTGCTTGTAAATGTAGTGTATACTTCAAGAAAATCCAAAGTTTTCCTTATAAAATGTTTGTAGCCTTAAATCCCAAGACTGGATGTATGTGTATGATTTGTACTTGTAACGTGTTCGTAATTGTAATGTATACCCAAGCAAAATCCAATATTTTCCTTATAAAATGTTTGTAGTCTTAAATCCCAAGACCAAATGTAGTAGTGTTTTGTACTTGTAACGTGTTTGTAAGTAGTTTCAAAATAGGTAAAACCCCTTTGTGATGTAGAAATTCCCGTAAACTATATGTGTCGTTATCTCCCTATGTGAGTCGCTATAACCATACTATAACATAGATGCCTGCTGCGACGTTCTTCAGGCGTCGGAATTGAAATGACATTTGTCACCCCCGATCGGCCGATCGAGCTTATGCAAGCAGCATGGGTGTGGGTTGTCAATCCCAATATAGATATATACATAGTTATCACGCTCTCGCTACAAGAGACTCTGGTTATAACTATTCATGAATTTTAACCCGTACTCTAAGAGTACAATGAAGACTAGTCTCACAAATTACGATAACGAGTTTATGTGTAGTATGCGTGAAAAACCTTTTATGTGGTGAAATTGAAACCCATTTTAATATGGTATGTTTGAAATGCGAAATCCCTAAACTATACCCTTTACAGTTTATTGTGTAGTAAATGAAAAACCCATTTGTATTGAGAGTAAGACCATTTTCATGTAGTATGCTTGTATTGTAAAATCCATAAACTATGTTTATCATAGTTTATTGTACTTATTAGAAGTGTTTGAAATCCTTATCATGAATGACAAATTTTCTGTTTATGATGTTAAACTAACAATAAATACATTCATTATTTGGAAACTTATTATTACACACTTTGCTCAACATGTTACAAAGTGTAGTAAATATTGTAAGCTGTTTAACTAGTTTTTAACTTTTCTACATTGTTTTAGAAAAATCACAGAAAAATCATACGAAGTCAAAAATTTAATCTGTAAACTCTGAGAGTTTAGATAATGTATCTAGTTTGTTCATAATTTTTATTATGATTTGTAGAAGTCTCTAACTTGTGCGAAAATGTTCATTTTCACAGACTGGTCCGAATTCGTTTCTGAAATGATCGGCAGTTTTGTAAAAATCGCCATAAATTGTAGAAAACTCGTATGGAGATGTGCAAGTAGTCATTAGAAAGGTATACACTTGAACTACTTTCATATTAAACATTTTTGAAAGGTATTAAGTGTAATATGGTCAAAACAGTCCGTGAATGGGACTCAACTTTTCTGTGAAAAGCTGAAGTATGAGTTTGAGTTGTGTTAAGGTGATTTAACTTGTATCCCCCCCTAAAACTTGAAGTAAACATGAAAGTGTAGGGGTATGAACTCAACTTGAGTGATTTTATGAGATGGATGTGGGAGGAGAGAGGTTTCCAAGTCAAGGACACTTGGGAGGTGCTTGAAGATTTGAAGATCCTAGGCACAAATATGACGATATTTGTATAAGAGATTCGTAATTTGAGTGAAAGAGTGTAGAGTATTCAAGTGTAGGATGAAGATACTTACCAAGACTGGAGTGAAAAGCTCAAGAACAGCCTTTAAATCTCGACTTCCATAGAGGGAAACTGAGAGAGAGAGAGAGAGAGGTGTTTGCTTTTTGGTGAGAGGGTGAGTAAAGTGGAAGGAGAGATGAGGGCTTTCCAGCTTTTGATCAAGATGACTTGCTGGAGATGAGTGTCAGAGGAAAAATAGTTGACTAGATAGATATGAATAGTGACTGGAGGTTGTCATAAGTGGGTATGGGAGATAGCTTATGTCATACTCAATGAAAATTCAACACTCCAACACAATATCTTACACAACATATATTATTCCTAGATTAAGATTTCCCCCAAAATGTGATTAAAATGTGAATATATATGGTCTTATATGTCAAAATATAAGTTTGGGTGAAAATCCCACGCGAAAATCATGAAAAACGTGCTTAAAACTCGAAAGTGGTCGAAAACCGGGAAAAGGAAGCGAACCTGTGAAGTTTTGAGGGTCAGAACCGAGGGTTTGGTCCTTGGAGCTTAGAACCAAAGGTAGGTTCGGTCTATGGGCTAGAACCGAAGGTAGGTTCGGTCCTAAAGGCTTGCACGCGAACTTGTCAAGGAGGGAACCGAAAGTAGGATGGAAGCAAAATGGACCGAGAGCAGGCGGAGCTTCGGTCCAAAGGGACTTGATCCGAACCGAAAGTGAGTTCGGTCCTCAAAGGGGAGTTCGGTTCTTAGAGGGGAGTTCAGTTCTTGGCAGGTTCGGTCCCTAATAGGTTTCGGTTCAGGTTTCGGTTCCTAAGAGGTTTCGGTCCTTAAAGCTAGTTTCGGTTCCTAAGAGGTTTCGGTCCTTAAAGCTAGTTTCGGTTCTATATGGCTAATTTTCAAATAAACTTTTCATTTCAACCGATTTTTGACTAAGTTAAGAGTCGGGATGCCTCGGGTGATTACAAAAATTTGAAAGAGATTTTGAGAGAGATTTTGGGAGAGAGAGAGAGAGACAGCGAGATAGATTGAGAGAGACTTTGTTTGTGACCTTTGCGAGTGTTTAACTTCGAAACGCAAGGTTTGTAAATCCCGTTTTGCCTTGATATGAGTGTTATATGCTCCCGTAAGGTATGTATTAATGTTTTATCAAGTAGTTCCATCACTCACCCTGATTAGGGTTTAGATTTTCTAAACACGTGATAACTCTAAGTGATACTTTGCATTAGGATGGTATGTTGCACAATAGTAAACATAATGTAAACCCTAATATACAAGGGTTAATTGACTTGGCGGGTTTGACTTGTTGACTTTCTTTGACTTTGACTTGACCAGAAAGTGACGGTTATCACATCATCCCCCCATTAGAAGGAATTTCATCCCGAAATTAGCACTTTGACCGGGACTTCAAGAGTTGGGGAAAAGATGTGGGTATTTTTGTTTCATTCGGTTTTCGCATTTTCGGGTGATCTCGGGTCCTTGTTTAACGTTCCAACAGACCTTCACACTAGGGATGCGACTTTGCTTTGTTCTTTTGATCTCTCGATCCACGATTTCTACCGGTTCTTCCACGAAGTGGAGGCTATCGTTGATTTCACTCTCGTCAAGAGGGATAACAAGAGTCTCGTCGGACAAGCACTTCTTTAAGTAAAACATGTGGAAGGTCGGATGTACATTATTAAGCTTTCAGGGTAGTCGAAGTTTGCATGTCACTGGGCCAATCCTAGCAAGGATTTCGAATGACCCGACGTACCTTGGATTTAGTTTCCCACGTTTACCGAAACGTATCATTCCTTTCAATGGTGAGACCATTAGTAGAAACTGGTCACCAGCCCGTAATTCCGAGGGTTTGCATTGCTTATCTGTGCAGCTCTTTTGTCGCTCTCAAGATGCTTTCGGCCTTTCTCGGATTTGTACGATCTTTTCTGTGGTCTTTCTTTATGATTTCAGGGCCAATGAGGGTGTTGTTAGGGACTCGCCCCTTTGCTAGTTGTGTATCTCCCCTTTCAGCCCAGTGCAGCGGTGATCTGCACTTGCGGCTATAGAGAGCTACAAATGGTGCAACCTTGGTGCTAGTGTGATAACTGTTATTGTACGAGAATTCGACAAGTGGTGAATGGGTATCCCAAGCTTCACCAAAGTCAATCACACAAACTCTTAGCATACCTTCCCAAGTTTGAACAGTTCCTTTTTGCACTGCCTGTCGGTTTGTAGGTGGTAGGCCGTACTCATATCCGGCCTAGTTCCCAAAGACTTTTGGAGTGATTGCCAAATTTGCGAAATGAATCTGCTGTCTCTATCGAAGGTGATGGACATTGACATATCATGCAACCGTACAATCTCTTTGATGTATGTTCAAGTCAATTTCTCCATCCTGTCGGTTTCTTTGATTGGTAGGAAGCGCGTGGTAACTTGGTTATGAAATCCATGGTTATCCGTTTCCACTTCCTTTCGGGTATCACTGGTTGTTGTAGGAAACTCGAAGGCTTCTGTTATTCTATCCTGACCTTGGCACAAGTTAGATACTTGCCCATATATGTAGCAAGGTCAAGTTTCCTGTTCGGCCACTGATATTGCTTTTTGAGGTCCAGGTTCATCTTGTCTGAGTCTGGATGAACGGAGTAGCGAGTTTCGTGTGCTTCGTTTGTGACAACGTCTCTGAATCCACTAACTTCGGTGTCGAGATCCGGTTCATGGGATAACGTGCCCTGCCGCTCTTGCTTTCTAGGTTCCTATGATCGGTGAAGATTGTACATTTTGTGTCGTAGAGATAGTGCCTCCAGATCTCTAGGGAGAATACTACTACTCCTAGTTCGAGGTTATGCGTGACCTAGCCGACCCCGTACGTCCTTAGCCGTCTTCAGGCATAAGTAATGACTTCTCCTCGGAGCGCTACATAGGGTCTGCTTCAGTGATTCTCGTTTGTGGATTAGATCGGTAGGGAGCATATGGGTTTGGTTTGCGCGACTAGACTCATTCGAATGGTAGAACATCCACTCGCACTCCTGGGTAGCCTTGTCCCGAAGTTTATGGTAGGACTCGTACCTGGTCCATCTATCATTAACTCGTTCATATAGGTCGTATGTAATTAACGTTCGTAAGACGGTCGGATGGGTGACTCTGCTCCCAGTCCACATCTAGACACGGAACCGGAAATAGGGCGGAAACACACATCCAATGTCCGTAGAATCTTAATTATATATTATCCTCGCGTATACACTTAGTAGTGATAGGCTAACCGTATTCGTCCCAAGCCTCTGTGCTTGATCTTGACCTGCTATACGAGTGATATTCTCGAAGGGTTTACTAGGAATAATTTCAAAAGGTTCGGAAGGTATAATGCTCCTCCAATGAGTGCTTTGGGGTTTCGAAACTAGGGATGACCCGGAGGTCCGTGTCGGATTTGTGTTTATGAGAGGCGAGGGTTTCGATATTTAGTGGGTTAGGTGAAGGGTCTTTTCGTAGCCGTTCAATTGGGAAGGTGAGGACTAAACCAATCCAAATCGAATGAAGAATTCGGATATTCCTAGTAAACATACGTTAAGTTGTATTCGTACGAAATATTTGTTAGGGAGATAGAGCATCATGTGCTTCTTGTTAGTATGTTCTGTATTGGTCGGTGTTATTATTACTGCAGATGATTCACATTGTTGCAACTAGTACTGATAGTAAGAGTGTTTTGTTAACTAGCAATGATACTTCATATTATGATCCCTTGCAGGTTTCTCTATGATCGCTCAATGAATATGAGTTTTGATTCGATTGAACGAGAGTGTATTTTAACTACTTTTTGAAAGACGAAAATCTTAACAAACATACCACACACATTACAAACATATGATACTTAAACGTTCTTGTTTTTGAAATATCCCCAAAAGTCCTAGTAAGGTTCCTTGTTGCTCCTACTGGTTCGGTTGTCACACTCCTCCTGCTCCTCCGTCATTCCTCTCAGTTGGACAGTCTCTCTTGAAGTGTCACATTTCACCGCATAGGTGGCATACTGGACTTACATTGGTATTGGCGATTGAAGCAATGAGTTGGGCCTGAGTCCTGCAGAAGCGGGTAGTATGTCCGTTCCTGTTGTAGTTTTTGCAGTGCATTAACCGAGAAACCCCTTGTGATGGTAGTTACACCTGTTACACTTTGGGAGAGTTCCCATATATCGTCTGATCGGTGCTTGAGTGACCGACGTTGTGGCTAATGTCGAGGCATGTGTCGTGACTGCTGTTGTAATTGCAGGGGCAGCCACAGATTGTTGTCTTTTAGCGCGTTTTTGAGATAGGTTGCGCTTCATTTTTTCCCAAAACTTTCGTTTCTTGCTCTTGGATTTGTGGTCTGAGGCGTCTTCGTTGGTACACACCCGATAGTGCTCTTGATTGTTACTGCGATTAGTATTGCCAACACCGCCTTTGACTCCGTTGGTGTTGTTAGCATTGAGTTGCACCATGACGGCTGTCACGGCTTCCGTGACCGCATCTTGAAAAGTAGCAGAATCTATCTGCAGGATTTGTGGCTTGCTAGTTGGCTGGTTACCTCCTTGTGAAGACATAACTCTGTTGCATGTGAGAAGCTCTTTCGTGAGTGGGGGGTGATTATCCCTAGTTATATCCTTATCATTTATATACACATATATAAATTTCACACTTTACTAAACTATTCTCGAGGTTTCTGCTAACATTCCTAAGATGGAGTTATGGTAGTGGGTAGAAGTAGGTTTTGTACGACTGTTAAGTTTTACCCATTCTAGAATTATCTTGCCCAAACACACTTAGCTGAGGAGTTCTGATGTGATCCGGTGCATTAGTGCTGATATGATCGCACCCTATAGGTCCACTGAAAAAGGCACCTTTCAACCATGATGATTAAAAGGTGAGATGGTAATGAGTCTGTAATAAGGGCTTATACGTCGTGAGTTATCTAACTAAGTTTATCTTAGTTCTAAGCGTATCATGTTCTGATTTTTATGCTGTTCTGAAAACAATTCATAATGAGAGTTTATATATACTAAACTTATGAATTTTTAGTAGTACTGTTCCGAATGAAATAATACGCATGCCCACTTTATTAGTATGCTTCTAGTATATTTAGTGTTTAGAGAAAATTTTGTGCCTGATGCAGGTGTACACCACATCCTTGCAAGGAGAAGTTCGGACCGCAAATAAATCCCTCGACTAGTGTAATCACTAAATCGCAGGGTCAAGCCTACACATGGAGGAGAGTACCATCAACACATACTCATAATCCAATCTACAAGGTCTTGTGAGTAGAATGAACTCTACCCATGACGATCCGTCCTTTGTGGATCTTGAAACGAAGTCGATGCGTCCTGCAGTTCTGCCAACCTACGCTCGGCTGCGACCACTCTCTCTTCGAGTGTCGAGTGTCTATCCTGATACTCCTTTTTCCTTCGCCCGAGCGGCGACAAGGTCCTTAATGAGTTGGTTTCTAAAATAGAAGTCTCTTTCCAAGTCTCGAGTTTGTAAGATGGTAGCATCTGTAGCAGCACGCAGCTTCCTAACTCGATGTTTGTGATCTGCTGGGTCATCACCGGGAGGGATTTGTCAACCGGTCCCCCATGGTTGAGGTCATTGCAACCTCTTTGGTCACCAAATGGCGATCGCTGTTGCTAATGGCGACTTCACTCCTCGATCAATGTTGCCCAACGGGGCACAGGTCTGATCTAGTCGAAACGGTTTGCGAGAATCCTAGCTTTGTACGGAGAGTTGATGACCTCTGACTCCACTTCTGACTCTTTTCCTAATCATCCACTATATCCCCGGGTTCAGAAAGTAGGGGGGTTTCCTGGTAAGTAGAGTCTTGCTATGATGTTCGTGCGAGAATAGGGGTGGGGTAAGAGACATATAATAATCATATTCCTTGAAATACTTATAGGGGTTTGATCCTCCTTAGTTAATTCAATAATGACATGGTGCATACCAGTTACATATAACAAAAGATATGATAGACCTTCGAATAAGTGATCATACTCTAAAACCACAACCAAAAAAGGAACAGGAAGTAAGGCAATGATCACATATTCTAAGTCTATGATATCTAAGTTATATATAACTTTAGCGTATCCACTTAGTGATTGTAGATCTACTAGCAAGAATCTGTTTAGTTTTCACAAAAGTTATAGTACCACAAAATACTCCTATAGTATTTTAAATGTTATGTTTGGTTCTTAACGATTTTCTTGTATGAGAAGTTTTTAAGCTTGTTGCTCACTACGACCATTCCCCGACATACATTAGTCACACCTAAGATAAATATAGTTGATCAGGCTATATTCATCCCAACTCTGATTACATATCCCAAAGTCTACTCGTAGTGTCCAACTCCTCATTTTACTTTTGTATCGACCTAGATATGAAACTATACTCCATGTGTGCATGTACTCATACTTTTTAACAAGAAACTATTTCATTTCTAAAAGTATAGTTATTTGAAAATGTTTAATCAGAGACTTTAGTCCCAATGCATTTATAGTTTGTATATCTTATGTGGTTCGATATACTTAGTTCACTATAGACAATGCTTTGATACAAATCTGTCACACCCCCAAACCAAGGATGGCGGAAACGTCCGGGGGTGGTGGACTTCATGTATAGTATCATAACAACAAGTATAAAAGTGACCAAAGCAAATACAACCGTCATAATATAATTGAAAAAGTTACAACGTAGTATGAGTTTACATATTCCAAAACCAATTACACTATGATAACAAAATGAACTGTTTGACGCCTTAGCGTCCCATCCTCAAAACCTGCGGTTTACCTATTTTACTGATTTCCTGAGAATACAAGTACTTTTGAAAAGTGTCAACAATTAAGTTGGTGAATTCATAAGCTTTTCGATGTAGAGTTTGAAAACCTTTGCTTGTAAATGTAATGTATACTTCAAGAAAATCCAAAATTTTCCTTATAAAATGTTTGTAGCCTTAAATCCCAAGACTGAATGTATGTGTATGTTTTGTACTTGTAATGTGTTCGTAATTGTATGTATACCCAAGAAAAATCCAATATTTTCCTTATAAAATGTTTGTAGTCTTAAATCCTAAGACTGAATGTATTAGTGTTTTGTACTTGTAACGTGTTTGTAAGCAGTTTCAAAATAGGTAAAACCCCTTTGTGATGTAGAAATTCCCGTAAACTATATGTGTCGTTATCTCCCTATGTGAGTCGCTATAACCATACTATAACATAGATACCTGCTGGGACGTTCTTCAGGCGTCGGAATTGAAATGACATTTGTCACCCTCGATCGGCCGATCGGGCTTATGCAAGCAGCATGGGTGTAGGTTGTCAATCCCAATATAGATCTATACATAATTATCATGCTCTCCCTACAAGAGACTCTAGTTATAACTATTCAGGAATTTTAACCCGTACTCTAAGATTACAATGAAGACTAGTCTCACAAATTACGATAACGAGTTTACGTGTAGTATGCGTGAAAAACCTTTTATGTGTTGAAATTGAAACCCCTTTTCGTGCGGTATGTTTGAAATGCGAAATCCTTAAACTATACCCTTTACATTTTATTGTGTAGTAAATGAAAAAACGCATTTGTATTTAGAGTAAGACCCTTTTCATGTAGTATGCTTGTATTGTAAAATCCATAAACTATGTTTATCATAGTTTATTGTACATATTAGAAGTGTTTGAAATCCTTATCATGAATGACAAATTTTCTGCTTATGATGTTAAACTAACAAGAAATACATTCATTATTTGGAAACTTATTATTACACACTTTGCTCAACATGTTACAAAGTGTAGTAAATATTGTAAGTTGTTTAACTAGTTTTTAACTTTTCTGCATTGTTTTAGAAAAATTACAGAAAAATCATACGAAGTCAAAAATTTAATCTGTAAACTCTGAGAGTTTAGATAATGTATCTAGTTTGTTCATAATTTTTATTATGATTTGTAGAAGTCTCTAACTTGTGTGAAAATGTTCATTTTCACAGACTGGTCCGAATTCATTTCTGAAATGATAGGCATTTTTGTAAAAATCGCCATAAATTGTAGAAAACTTGTATGGAGACGTGCAAGTAGTCATTAGAAAGGTATAAAATTGAACTACTTTCATATTAAACAGTTTTGAAAGGTATTAAGCTTAAGATGGTCAAAACAGTCCGCGAATAGGACTCAACTTTTCTGTGAAAAGCTGAAGTATGAGTTTGAGTTGTGTTAAGGTGATTTAACTTGTATTCCCCCCCTAAAACTTGAAGAAAACATGAAAATGTAGGGGTATGAACTCACCTTGATTGATTTTCAGAGATGGATGTGGGAGGAGAGAGGTTTCCAAGTCAAGAACACTTGGGAGGTGCTTGAAGATTTGAAGATCCTAGGCACAAATGTGACGATATTTTATAAGAGATTCATGATTTGAGTGAAAGAGTGTAGAGTATTCAAGTGTAGGATGAAGATACTTACCAAGACTGGAGTGAAAAGCTCAAGAACAACCTTGAAATCTCGAGTTCCAGAGAGGGAAACTGAGAGAGAGAGGTGTTTGCTTTTTGGTGAGAGAGTGAGTAAAGTGGAAGGAGAGATGAGGGCTTTCCAGCTTTTGATCAAGATGACTTGCTGGAGAAGAGTGTGAGAGGACAAATAGTTGACTAGATATAGATGAATAGTGACTGGAGGTTGTCATAAGTGGGTATGGGGGATAGCTTCTGTCATACTCAATGAAAAGTCAACACTCCAGCACAATATCTTACACAATAGATATTTTTCCTAGATTAAGATTTCCCCCAAAATGTGATTAAAATGTGAATATATATGGTCTTATATGTCAAAATATAAGTTTGGGTGAAAATCCCACGCGAAAATCATGAAAAACGTGCTTAAAACGCGAAAGTGGTCGAAAACCGGGAAAAGGAAGCGAACCTGCGAAGTTTTGAAGGCCAGAACCAAGGGTTCTGTCCTTGGAGCTTAGAACTGAAGATAGGTTCGGTCTATAGGCTAGAACCGAAGGTAGGTTCGGTCCTAAAGGCTTGCACGCGAACTTGTCAAGGAGGGAACCGAAAGTAGGATGGAAGGGAAGTGGACCGAGAGCAGGCGGAACCGAAAGTGAGTTCGATCCTCAAAGGGGAGTTCGGTTCTCAAAGGGGAGTTCGGTCCCTAAGAGGTTTCGGTTCCTAAGAGGTTTCGGTTCCTAAGAGGTTTTGGTCCTTAAAGCTAGTTTCGGTTCTATATGGCTGATTTTCAAATAAACTTCCCGTTTCAAGCGTTTTTTGACTAAGTTAAGAGTCAGGATGCCCCGGGTGATTACAAAAAGTTGAAAGAGATTTTGAGAGAGATTTGGGAGAGATAAAGATATAGCGAGAGAGATTGAGAGAAACTTTGTATGTGACTTTTGCGAGTGTTTAACTTTGAAACGCAAGGTTTGTAAACCCCGTTTTGCCTTGATATGATTGTTATACGCTCCTGTAAGGTATGTATTAATGTTTTATCGAGTAGTTCCATCACTCACCGTGATAAGCGTTTAGATTTTCTGAACACGTGATAACTCTAAGTGATACTTTGCATTAGGATGGTGTGTTGCACAATAGTAAACATAATGTGAACCCTAATATGCAAGGGTTAATTGAGTTGGCCGGTTTGACTTGTTGACTCTCTTTGACTTTGACTTGACCACAAAGTGACGGTTGTCACATGGTTATTACCAGTACGTATAGTAGTTTTATTTCACATAAAGAAACCATGTATTTTCCATAATTATGCTAAATAATCATTATTCATGTAATGTATATTACTACATAAGTATATGTTTGTTATCTATTTGCGAGTTTTATGACCATACTAAACTTGATATGGCACAAATCGGGCACCAGTATCCTTTATGACTTTGTCACCCGTAGACGTGTCGGTCCTACTGTAGCTAGCAGCAAGGTGCGGGATAGTCAGTCCCGTATAGATCTATACACAAACTCACGCTCTCCCTCGAGGAGACTCTGGATCATAAGGGTAGTCTTCCAATAGTACATGTAATTGTACCCAAAGACGTGTCTCTCAAACTAGATTAACGACATTACAAGTAATAATACGAGAAAAGCCTATTTATAAATAATGAAGAGGCTTATAAAAGATGTGTGTATGAGTATGTATAACCATGTATAGAATTTCCAAACTATACCTAATATAGTTTGTGTGTATGTATATGTATAACCTTGTATTGAATTCCCAAACTATATCGTTTATAGTTTGTGTGTATGTATATGTATAACCTTGTATTGAATTCCCAAACTATACCATTTATAGTTTGTGTGTATGTATATGTATAACCTTGTATTGAATTCCCAAACTATACCATTTATAGTTTGTGTGTTTTTATATGTATAACCTTGTATTGAATTCCCAAACTATACCATTTATAGTTTGTGTGTTTGTATATGTACTTTGATATATGTATTAGTCTGAAAACTATGTGGTATTTCTTGTAAGTTGAAAACGTCCCTTATGATCAGCATAGTACAAAAGGGATAAAAATGTCTAAATATTGTATAAAAGTATAGAAACTGTATGTTTGTATGAATTGCATCCGTTCTAAGTTTATTGAAATCCTTTCGTATAAATTTCATAAAATCATTTATGTTTGGCTTGTATTCCCCCCCTGAAAACACGAAAAATAGTAAAAGCTTAGGGGTATGAACTCCCCTGCTGCGAGTGATGCGTACGTGAGATTGGTTGTAGGATGCTAAGTGTCAAGTGAAGACTCGAGTATACACGGATCCTATTTAGCATATGATGACACATATTTGTATCAAATTAGTGTATAATACGACTAGTTATGATAGGGAATCACCCTAGGGACTAGGAAACACTTGAAACTAAGTGTTAGAATCACATATGATTGAATAAAGGAGGTTCACGGCCACACTAAAGTGTGCACGGGGATGGGGTTCACGACCCATGAGTGTACGGTCGTACACTCATGAAGAGGTACGCAAATGAGGTGTTTTGAAGGCCCTGTCTAGCATCAAGGAAGTGTTCTTGGTCCCATGCTTAGCTTTAAGGAGAGTTTAAGGCAAACTATGATCATCAACAAGGGTGTACGGTCCCATGAGGTGTGTACGGCCGTACAAGGGTCTACGGCCGTACACCTTCATGTTCTTGCTAGGATGGTCGATTTTAAGATGAATAACAAGTGTTTCTAGTAGATAACAAGCATAGGAAGCAGTTACTCACAATTTGGAAGCTTGATTGAGGGTTTATGGCCACCAATAACTAGTGTGTGTTCTTGGTGTTCTTGGTGAAAGATGAAGATCTAACAAAAGATGAAATTTATGGAATGAAAACATGGATTCATCACTAGTTAAAGCAATGTAGCAACGAATCAAGGTAGGAAACACTTACATCTTGAAGATCTAGGTGAGAGTTTTGATTATAGTAGAGAGAAAATCCGAATTCTTGGCTTGGAGGTGTGAAAAAGTGTTGAAAAATGAGTGAGTATCACTTATATAGGTGAGAGTTCACGGCAATAGATGGGTGTACGTCCGTACACCCATGTGTACGGCCGTACACTCCTCTTGAAGGAGTGATTGGCCCGAATGTTATACTATGACTTAAGATATCTCATCCCTAAACCCAACCCTTGATGGTACTAGGCTTAAAACACTTAAACAGGCTCTAAACAATGCTAAAAGATAGCGGAAATGGGTCTGAATTTGATTGAATTGACTAGTTGTAGAAGATAGAAATTTCGGTTTGTCACATCATCCCCCCGTTACAGGGAATTTCGTCCCGAACTTCAGACACTGAATACAAATCATGAACTCAGAAATAGATAAGGGTATTTTTGTTTCATTGAATTTTCGTGCTCCAAAGTGAATTCAGGTCCTCGCTTGGCATTCCAGCGAACCTTCACTATCGGGATACGGCTTTGCTTTGTTTACTTTACTTCCCGATCCATGATTTCTACGGGTTCCTCTACGAAGTGCAAGTTCTCGCCTAGTTCGATCTCATCAAGGGGAATCACAAGTGTATTATCGGACAAACACTTCTTTAGGTTCGACACGTGGAAGACGGGATATATGTGGCTAAGTTCTCGGGGTAACGAAGTTTGTATGCTATGGGACCTATCCTAACGGGAATCTCGAATGGTCCTATTTATCTCAGATTCAACTTTCCACGCTTTCCAAAGCGTATCGTGCCTTTCCGGGGCGAGACCTTCAAAAGAACACGGTCATCAACCTGGAACTCCAAAGGTTTCCGTCTCTTATCAGCATGAATCGCTTGTCTATCTCTTGAATATGTATTTGTGTTAGTCTCTAAGCTTAAACTCGACCCATTGGATGAGTGGTAGTTCTGGAGGGTTCACTGGGTATACTTCGGAAGGGTTTCGGAGGGTAAGGTACTCTTCACATGAGTACTTCGGGGTCTAGAATATGAAAAAGGCGATTCAGAGATCTATGTCGGGTTGTCGTTACGAATGAAGAGGGTTTCGTGAATTTGACGGTCAAGGCGATGGAAACGTATGAACTTAGTATGGTGAGGACCACGCCAATCTATGACGAATGATGATAACGGAATCTTTACAGAGACAAAAGTTAGGCCGATTTGAAAGAAATGATTGCTATACGACGGCGTATCTTTAGTGTGCTCGACAATGTACTCTGTGTAAACGCTCTAGTGGTTTTTGTTTCTCTTTGATGCTACCACTGTCACACTTGTACCGCGATGAGCGAGTACAAACAGTGCAAGTGTTTTGATAACTAGTGAAGATACTTTATATTATGATTCTTCTCGGTACCTCTATGATCGCTTGGTATATACAAATTATGTATAATTAAGATGAATAAAACGGTCGAATGAGTGACTTTGCCCTAAATCCACAACCAGACAAGGAACAGGAATTGAGGCGGAATCATTCACTCTAAGTCTGCAACATCTCAGTTATACACAACCCTGATGTACATACTAAGCCATCATAGCTTACCTATACGGATCTTTACTTCTCTTATGGATGTTGTGACTTGATCGGACGATTGAGTTATTTACAATTACTTTTTAATTTCCCCAAATTTTAATTTTTAATATAGATTAAAAATTTATTTAGAAGGCGTACCAAAATCTCAAAAGGGAGGGGGGTTCCTTGTTGCTCTTATACGTCATGCTGTCCTCCTTCTCCTCCGTCATTTTTCTCCGTCGGACAGTCTCTCTTGAAGTGCCACATTTCACCACATGCATGGCATACTTGAATTATACTAGCATCGGTAGTTGAAGTGATGTGTTGAGTAGGGGTTCTATGGAAGCGAGCTTCTTCGCCATTTTTAGTCCTTGGACAATTTCTTTTGAAATGTCCAGATTCGCCACAACTATAAAAAAACCTGACTCACTTCTACGCCAAGAACTTGGGTGATTGATCGTACCGGTGCCCTGCAGAAATGAGTGGTGTGTCCATGTCTATTGCAGTTCTTACATCGCAACTTGCGGCATCTTCCTATATGGCGGAAGTTGCATCTCTTGCAATCTGGTAGATTTCTAGCATATTGTCGTACCGGCATTGGTACTGGAGTGGTAGATGTCGTGGCTGTAGAAGTTGCCACAGGTTGTTGTCTCTTGGCAAGTTTTTGAGATAACTTGGGCTCCTTTTTGTTCCAGAATTTCCATTTATTATTCTTAGGTTTGTGAGTTGGATTATCATTCTGGCTAGGCTCTTGTCGGTTTCCTGGTGTGTTGCTACGGTCTGAAGTGTTGAAACTGTTTCCATTCTCATTCGGGTTGTTGGCATTGAATTGCGCCATGACGGCTGTCACAACGGCTGTGATCGTGGCCTGAAATGTAGCGAAGTCTATCAGTAGAATTGGTGTCTCGCCAGTTGGTTGGTTACCTCCTTGTGAGGACATGGTTCTATGGCATGACAAGAAATGATCTTGTGAGTAACGATGGTCATCGGTAGTTGTATTTCACAAATTTATATACTTATAAATTTCACACCTGGGAGGACTACCCTGAATGGTTCTGATAATATTCCTGAGGTGTAGTCTATGGAAATGGGTATTGTGCGAGCGTTAAATAGCTAAGTTATATTGGTTTCCGAGAGTATGATAATCCGACTTCTATTGTGTTCTGATAATCATCCATAAAGGAAGTCTATATGAAATAAACTTTTGGATTTGAAGTGGCTATTCTTGAATGAATTTCTGACGAGACGTTTGTGAGGTGGCATATTGCTGCCAAAAGGTTTAAAAGACGAACGAGGGTAAGTCCTTAGATGTTACGAATCGAGTGTATTCTGAATCGAAGTTATCTTAGTTCTGAGTGTTTCATGTTCTAACGTTTGAAGCAATTCATAACAGAGGTCTACACAACATAGACTTATGAACTTGGTAGTAACTACCCTCTTAATGAAGTTATGAAATCTGTTTTACTGTTACTTAGCTGATATGATAAAGGCAATAAGCCTGGCACATAGTGTGAGCAGTGTAATCACTAACTCGCTAGATCATATTAGCTAGTTACTTATTAGTGTGTCGTATATGGTGCTCTACCATCTTGCGCGCCTCGGGAGGGGTTTTTGTCATAGTTATGATGGTCCTGAATTCAGCTGGGAGGGTTTGTTGTCTCTGAACTTTCCTATAGTTTTTCCTATTCACTGTAGCTCATGCTTCGGGTTCTACCATAGATCTCCATCACCTCTTGATGGAAGATTTTCCTCCTCATACGATTCCTTCTCGGAATCCACTTTACGAACCCTCTCTTATTCCTCATTGACTTCTTTGTTGGCGGTTGGAGTGGCTATCTATATCTAGGTTGTTCGCGCGAGAATGGTGATGTCTAAAGAATCCTATGAGATTAAGTAGAACATTTCTCCTGTAGTTATTGATGATCCAAACTGGGTCCTTCTATAGTCAAGCAGTGCATGCAAGCTGTATATAACCATGATCAAATAGACTTTCGAATAGGTGATCCTACTCCAAAACCACAACCAAACAAGGAACAGATAGTAGAGCGTAGATCACCAATTCTGAGTCTATAAGATCCCAATTATATATAACCCTGGAACCATGCACTTCGCAACTATTGACCTGCCAGTAAAGGTCTTTTAGTTCTCATTCAAGTTTGTTATAGTGCCTAAAATACTCCTATAGTATTTCAATGTTGTATGTTCTGTTCTATCGATTTCTTGATGTATATAGTTTGGTAAGTTTTAGACTTTCTGCAACATCAAGGTCACTCCCAGACACATGTTGGTCATGTCTCAAATAAATATAGTCGATCAGGCTATATTGATCTCATACATGATTACATAACTATCCAGGTTTAACCGCAGTGTCCAACATCCAAATACTTTTTTTTTGTTCTACTTATGATACTGTTTCTGGTACTTACGGATACTTGTTTACTCTTTATAAAATACTTTATACTTTAGAAGTATACTTTTAGTTCAGAGTACTTCGGCCCCTTCGTGTTTATAGTTGTATACCATGTAAGGTTCAGTATACTTAGTTCACTATAAAAAATAGCTCTGATACCAATCTGTCACACCCCCAAACCGAAACGGCGGAAACATTCGGGGGCGGATGACTTCATGTATAGTATCACAACAATTACATCATAGTAATCAAACTAAACACAACCATTACACTGAATATATATAATAAATGTTTACATCTGTTTGCATCATATTTTTACACATCCAAAAGTAATAAAAAGAAATACGAGACTCCATACGCTCTGTCTACTCAAAAGTCTGCCGAGGTACCTGTCTACCGATTTCCTGAGAATACAAGCGATTTTGAAAGAGAGTATCAGCATAAAAGCCGGTGAGTTCATAAGCATCTTTTTGTAATAAAAACCTGTTAATGAATCAGTGAAAATGTTTATTTGTTTCCAAGAAAATCCAATATTTTCTAACATGTGATTTTGTTACAATGTTCCATAAGTATTTGTTTGAATGTTTATTTACCACCAGATTAATTGTATAATACTGTTTTGAATGTAAAAATCCCTTTTTGTAAGAAAACCTTGGCTATCACTAGTATGAATAGAATGTTCTGTTTGAAAACCCTGGTTATTACCAGTACGTATAGTAATTTTATTTCTCATAAAGAAACCACGTATTTTCCATAATTATGATAAATAATCATTATTCATGTAATGTTTATTACTACATAAGTATATGTTTGTTATCTATTTGCGAGTTTTATGATCATACTAAACTTGATATGGCGTGAATCGGGGTCCAGTATCCTTTATGACTTTGTCACCCGTAGACCTGTCGGTCCTACTATAGCTAGCAGCAAGGTGCGGGATAGTCAGTCCCGTATAGTTCTATACACAAACTCACGCTCTCCCTCGAGGAGACTCTAGATCATAAGGGTAGTCTTCCAATAGTACAAGTAATTGTACCCAAAGACGTGTCTCTCAAACTAGATTAACGACATTACAAGTAATAATACGAGAAAAGCCTTTTTATAAATAATGAAGAGGCTTATAAAAGGTTTGTGTATGAGTATGTATAACCATGTATTGAATTTCCAAACTATACCTAATATAGTTTGTGTGTATGTATATGTATAACCTTGTATTGAATTCCCAAACTATATCGTTTATAGTTTGTGTGTATGTATATGTATAACCTTGTATTGAATTCCCAAACTATACCATTTATAGTTTGTGTGTATGTATATGTATAACATTGTATTGAATTCCCAAACTATACCATTTATAGTTTGTGTGTATTTATATGTATAACCTTGTATTTAATTCCCAAACTATACCATTTATAGTTTGTGTGTTTGTATATGTACTTTGATATATGTATTAGTCTGAAAACTATGTGGTATTTCTTGTAAGTTGAAAACGTCCCTTATGCTCAGCATAGTACAAAAGGGATAAAAATGTCTACATATTGTATAAAAGTATAGAAACTGTATGTTTGTATCAATTGCATCCGTTCTAAGTTTATTGAAATCTTTTCGTAGAAATTTCATAAAATCATTTATGTTTGGCTTGTATTCCCCTCCCCCCCCCCCCTGAAAACACGAAAAATAGTAAAGGCTTAAGGGTATGAACTCACCTGCTGGGAGTGATGCGTACGTGAGATTGGTTGTAGGATGCTAAGTGTCAAGTGAAGACTCGAGTATACACGGATCCTATTTAGCATATGATGACACATATTTGTATCAAATTAGTGTATAATACGACTAGTTATGATAGGGAATCACCCTAGGGTCTAGGAAACACTTGAAACTAAGTGTTAGAATCACATATGATTGAATAAAGGAGGTTCACGGTTACACTAAAGTGTGTACGGCCATGGGGTTCACGGACCATGAGTGTACGGCCGTACACTCAGGAAGAGGTATGCAAATGAGGTGTTTTTAAGGTCCTATCTAGCATCAAGGAAGTGTTCTTGGTCCCATGCTTAGCTTTAAGGAGAGTTTAAGGCCAACTATGATCATCAACAAGGGTGTACGGTCCCATGAGGTGTGTACGGTCGTACAACTTCATGTTCTTGCTAGGATGGTCGATTTTAAGATGAATAACAAGTGTTTCTAGTAGATAACAAGCATAGGAAGCAGTTACTCCCAATTTGGAAGCTTGATTGAGGGTTTATGGCCACCAAGAACTAGTGTGTGTTCTTGGTGTTCTTGGTGAAAGATGAAGATCTAACAAAAGATGAAATTTATGGAATGAAAACATGGATTCATCACTAGTTAAAGCAATGTAGCAACAAATCAAGGTAGGAAACACTTACATCTTGAAGATCTAGGTGAGAGTTTTGATGATAGTAGAGAGAAAATCCGAATTCTTGGCTTGGAGGTGTGAAAAAGTGTTGAAAAATGACTGAGTATCACTTATATAGGTGAGAGTTCACGGCAATAGATGGGTGTACGTCCGTACACCCATGTGTACGGCCGTACACTCCTCTTGAAGGAGTGATTGGCCCGAATGTTATACTATGACTTAAGATATCTCATCCCTAAACCCAACCCTTGATGGTACTAGGCTTAAAACACTTAAACAGGCTCTAAACAATGCTAAAAGATAGCGGAAATGGGTATGACTTTGATTGAATTGACTTGTTGTACAAGATAGAAATTTCGGGTTGTCACACTATTTTTGACTTTATTTTTGAAGTTATATTTTTAACAGACTTAGACTGTTAAAGTGCGTAAAAATTTCATAACTCTTTCGTCTGTTGTTTGTTCTGGAGTATCTTTATATAGACATACTCGCAATAAATATATCTTTAACTCTTATTTAGATTGTTTTTCCTAACATCGAACGATTTCAATTCCGGTCTCTGAGTCGTATACTGCTACACTGAAACTTCGAAAAATCATAACTTCCTCATATGAAGTTAGATTCGGACGTTCTTTATACGCTCGCTCTTGGTTTTATGACGACTACGACTTTCATTTAGATTACTTAGGCTAAAAAGAAATTTATCAAAAAATCACTTTTTACGAGACGCAGAGCCGTATCGGTTTAATCACGAAACTTCGAAGAAGCATAACTTCATACGAAGTCAGATTTCAGCGTTCTTTATATGTACGGAATCCTTATCACATATACTATAATTTTAGTTAAGATTACTTATCCTAAATAATTTTCTATCAAAAAGTCATTTTTAACGCTTAATATATCTTAATCTACTAGCCCGAATCTGCGGGTGTTACAATGTAGAGTCAAACATTTGAATTTTTCATCTCCAAGATTTTCAAAGTACTTAGGGAAACTTCATTTCCTATGATCACTGTATTTTCATTAATTATGACTTGCCTCTTTTGAATCATGATTGCGTGGAATAGAGGACACAACAATTCCATTCCTTCATAATGGGAAGTTTCGACCGAAACCATTCTTTTCCTTTTAGGATTCATGTTCCTTCACCTTTCCACCAACATTTGAAAAGACGATAATTTAACTTGAACTCTAATTCCTTTCCAATTTCCTTAGTTTGGAGAGGATTTAAGAATTCCATCAATGTCTTCTCCATACTATTCTTATGATAAATCAAGTTGAAATTATCATAAGAACTAATGAAAGATCCAAGCATAAGATCTATAGTAAGACTCTTGTCAAGGGTAACATTGAGATTCTTCAGTTTGTCTATGTATCTCTCATTGATTACATACAAAACTCTTTTCTTCAATTTGGATATAATTAGGAACTTTTGACGATTTTCAAATCATTCTTGTGTTGCCTTTTGGTGAAACATGTCACTCAATTGCAAATTCATTTCATATGTTCACATGTTTACAAAAGATCATTTTGGAACATCGAGGACACAGACATAATGATGCAAGAGACCTTTTTGACAATTCCAGATGATTATCGGAATAACAACTTCTTCATGGACATCTTTCCTAATAAAAAAAATCAAGGAAGATTCCATAGCAAATGAGTTATTCCCGATAGAGAACAAAGAGAAACTGGAACTTGAAAGTGCGATAGGAGGTGGGAAAGTATTTTCACCTAACCTAAGAGAAAAAAGTTTAAATTAGTCGATTCAATCCTTAATTATTAACCTAATTTTAAATTAAGGTCATGATCCAAATATACGATTTGTAATATGAAGAGGGATATCGTAATCACATCACGAATCTATATTAGGTAGGTAAAACACTTTAACAATTTTAATCACAATGAAACTCCTAGATCTATTGAGACTCATTGTGTTGGATTAGGTGTCTAATCCAATAACTAAATTAATATAATCTTGAATTATTAGCAAAGTCCTTTTGGGTTGCCCTCAAACGGAGTAATTAAAGATGATAACTTTTAGAAAGAGAGAGAGAGAGAGAGAGGGAGAGACTAATTTATTAATTTATTATGTGATTAATAAATTAGTTGGAAATCAAAATGAATTTATTAATATGTTATGAAAATAATATTAATTAGAAATAATATTATTTAATTAATAATTAATCAGAAATTAATTAAATTAATTTCGGGATTAACTTGATTAATTAAAAATGCAGGGACTGTTTGGTGATTTATTGAAAGTTAAAGCAGGAAGGCTCTAGAACCCCATGGAATGGGATGGACGAAAATTGGCTAGGCATAGCCTCGAATTTCCGTCCATAGGGTAAGGATAAGAAGATACAGAAACTTGGTTATTATATTAATAATCTAGGCCTTATCCCAAAAACCCTAGCTTTGGCCCCAAGTTTCCTTCAGCTATATAAAGACCTCCCTGGACTCATATTTTGTCCACTCCTTTCCAAGAAGCCAATGCAAAAAGTTTGAGCTCCCCTCTCCTCTCTCTTTAAGCCTCCTTGTTACTAGGGTTGGGTGTGAACCATCAGAGGCACGAGATTTCTGGTGCTAGCTTCCAAGCAATTTCAAGAAGGGTTATGTTTTGATTATCTACTAGTATAATCAAAAGGTATGTTTTTTATACCCTTTTATAAATTTCGAAAATCCTAGGGTAACAATAGGGTTCTTGATATTCAAATTGATTATTGCATTCAATAATGAAAAACCTAGATCCTTGGGGTGTATGCGAATTTAGGGTTTTATGTTTTCTGCCAAAAATATGATTTTTGTTATCTACAAAACCCATCAGTGGTATCAACACGTATGCTTTTCAATTGAATTGGATAGTAGTTGAATAGATCAAGATTAGGGTTTATAGAAATTAAACCCTAAGGGACTAAAATTTCGATTTTAGCTAGGGTTCTTGAAACCCTAGCATCCACCCTAATTTTTGAAATTTCTAAGGTTTCCTAGGGTTTCCTTGTTTGATAATTATTGTTTTAAATTGTTTAAAATCGGATAATTAAATAAAATTGGATAACCCTTATCCCTTGAATTTTCGAAAAACCTAGATGGGAAGGGATTAGGATTAAATTTAAATAATAACTATTTAATAGATATTTAATCCTTAAAAGATTTAAATTAATTTAATTAATTGCTAATTAAAAGATAAAGATGAAATCTTATTGGTTTATTTTAAATTAAATTTTAATTTTAATTTCGAAAATTAACTTCAAATTTTAATTTCGAAAATTTAATTTAAACCTAGTATTTTGGAAAAGTTATAAATATACCTTACACTTTATATATAATTAAAAGTTTAATATATACTATATGTATAAGACAAAGTCCATCAAATCGCTAGTACACCTCATTCACGAAACCATACCATAAGGGGAGTTTAAGGAAGCGGCTTATAAAATGGCATCCATTGGGTATCCATTCTTACCCACCGCTCTCTTGCATGGTGGAGAGTCGTTAGCCGAAAGGATTTGATAGGACATAATCTAATTAATAAGTATAATGCTATAAAAGTAACTAAACGTTTTCTAAAGTCCCACTCTTAGTTACTTTAGGAAAATATGAAAAGTATGCTAATCCATAAAATTGCACATTATACTTTATAGTAGTTAGTGGAGCGCATGTGGTTAACCGGCGCACTAATAGTGACTATAAAGACTAATAATGGGCATCTTGAAAATTATCATTGATTAATGGGGCGTGTGTGGTTAACCGACACATTAATATGAGATGATAAATGACATCGAGAGTGTCAAGCATATTTGCATGGTTATTCACATCTTGCTTGTGATCCTCGGTATCCCAATAAAAAATAGAAGAGCATAATATGAGATTAAACATGCCAATGATAGATTCAAAGAATCTCAAAAGATCTAGGAATTTCATAGTTCGAAATTGGTAAATTGCTTTTACATACCTTCATAAATTCGCAATAAGTTCACGACATCCCTCTTTTTAGTTATGAATTGTTATTTTGGATCCTAGCCTTAATCATTTATTATGGGTTAAAATATTAAGGATTATTGTCATCTAACTAAAACTATTCTTTTCTCTATAGATGTCTACTCCTGGTGATGCTTCTGCTCCATCGTTGTCTACCCACCACTCGGTTTTCTCCCTACTATCTATCGTGCCAACATAACCTTTGATGGCACTAACTACAATGATTAGATGCGCAATATCAGGATGGCTATTCGATTCGAGGGCAAAGAATATGTCCTTGAAGAAAAACTCATTGAAATCGATGAAGCCAATGCTACTCCTGAACAACTAGCCTCCTACAGAAAACACTACGATGATGCAACAAAAGTTGCGTGCATCATGGTCACTAAAATGACTCCTGGATTGCATAGGTTCTATGAGGACTACTGGCCATTTGAGATGCAGAATGACCTTGTGAAAAAGTACTACAAGAGAGCTCGTCAAGAGACATATGAAGTGGTCAAGTCCCTCATGGCTTGCAAGATGAAAGAGGGAGAGTATGTCTGCAACCACGTGTAGAGAATGCAAATATATGTGGAGCGCCTTGTTAAGCTCAATGTGCACTTTGACGAGGAGTTGGCTATTGAAATGGTCTTATAATCCTTGCCAAGTTGTTATGATCAGTTTATATTAGCTTATCATCTGAACAACAGAGAAAACACATTAGCCCAACTCCACAACTTGCTACAGACTGCTGATTCGGTATTGAAGGGAAATAATTCGGCCCCTTCTACTAATGCTCCTGTTCTTGCCATTGAAAATGGCAAAGGGAAGAAAAGGAACGCTGCTCCCAAAGCTAACTGGAAGAATAAGGCCCATACAGGTTCATTAAGCAATGGGCCAAAGGCGAGGCCCAACTCATACATTCCAGTTGTTAGGGATGCCAAAGAGGCCACTTGTTATTATTGTAATGACAAGGGCCTTATATTGGAAGAGGAGTTGCCCCAAATACTTGCAATACATCAAGGATGGCAAGGTGAAGCCATCATCAGCATGTATATACACTATTCAAACTAATAAATCACAATATACTCATTCTTGGGTCCTTGATATAGGATGTGGTTTTCATATTTGTTCTAATTTGCTGGAGCTAAAAGAAAGTGAAGAGGTGGAGCATGGGAGGATGAATCTAATCATGGGAAATAGGCGATCTTATCCTATTATTACCAATATTGGGACTTATCATCTTATGCTTAGTAGAGAAGTTAGTTTAGATTTGATAGATTGTTGATATTCGTCAGAAATGACACGAAGCATTATTTCATTTCATGCATTGTTTAGACATGATTTTTACTACTCTTTTCATGATTTAAATGGTTCAATTCTGGTTTATAAAAATGGTGTTTTTATATTTGAAGCTTTACCTTGTAATGGTGTGTATGAAACTATGACTTGTGTTGGTATCTTAGGCAATAATGTATTTCACATTGATTCGTCTAATGGTTTAGACAAGGCACGCTTGTGGCATTGTCGTCTTGGGCACATTAACAAGAAACACATCAACCAACTCAAAAAGTATGGAGTCTTGGAGTCATTTGACCTAAGACCAAATAATGAATGCGAATCTTGCTTTTGGTTAAGATGACAAAATCACCTTTCACTAGATCTTGTGGAAGAGGTGAAGGTTTGTTGGACCTCATACACATAGATGTGTGTAGGTCTTTCAGATCTACCACAAGAGATGCTAATCGGTTTTGATGTAACATTTACGAATGATTATAGTAGATATGATTATAATTACTTAATCAAACATAAATTATAAACCTTTGAAAAGTTCGAAGAGTTTAAACATGAAGTCGAAAATCAATTAGGCAGGAAGATAAAGATGCTCCGATCTGATAGAGAAGGATAGTATCTTAGTGTAGAGTTCCACGACTACCTCAAGGAATATGGAATAGTTTCACAATTGACTCCTCCTAGGACATGACAACTTAATGGTGTGGCTGGGAGGTGCAATCGAACCTTGTTAGACATGGTTCGTTCCATGATGAGTCAATCCACTCTTCCC
Source organism: Lactuca virosa (assembly GCF_052849685.1). Lineage (NCBI taxonomy): Eukaryota > Viridiplantae > Streptophyta > Magnoliopsida > Asterales > Asteraceae > Lactuca > Lactuca virosa. The sequence continues at coordinate 316,150,043 of NC_136428.1, forward strand.
ATGTCCTTTTGGGGGTACGCCTTAGAGACAACCTACCATATCCTCAATATTGTCCCTACTAAAAAGGTTTCCAAAACACCTGACGGGATGTGGACAGGGAAAGTTCCCTTATTAAAGTCTAGGGTTATGAAGCTTTCGTTAGAAGAGACTCATGACAAGCTAGAAGCTAAAAGTGAGAGATGTATTTTCATTGGATACCCATACATGTATTTTTGATACTTGTTCTACAGACCTAGTGAAAACGTGGTCTTTGTAACACGAAGAGGAGTCTTTCGCGAGAGAGAGCTCATATGCAAAGAGGACAATGAGAGTAAGATTGACCTTGAAGAAATTCAAGAGTCAACCAATGAACGAACCTTAGATGATACTAGCGGTCAACCAGAGGATGAGACTCCTGTTGAACACGTTGACTGTTTGTTACCTCTTAGACGTTCCTGTAGAGTTAGCATGCCACCAACATTATATGGTTTCCATATAACGTAAGATGGTGATATATTTATCAGTGATCAAACACTGATAAATTTGGATGAGCTAGCTAACTACAAGGAAGCAATGACAGGCCCTGAGGTAGCCAAATGGAAGGAGGCAATGGACAGTGAGATCAAGTCCATGTATGACAATCAAGTTTGGAATTTGGTTGATCAACAACCTAGTAGAAAGACGGTTGGTTGTAAGTGGATCTTCAAGAAGAAGACCGATATGGATGGAAATGTGCACACTTTCAAGGCATAAATGGTTGCAAAGGGCTTTACTCAAACCCAAGGGGTTGACTATTATGAGACCTTCTCACCAGTGGCTAAGATAAAATCTATTAGGATAATGCTTGCCATAACTTCCTTTCATGATTATGAAATTTGGTAGATGGATGTCAAAACTACATTGCTTAATGGGAAGTTGGCTGAAGATGTTTACATGAGTTAGCCAAAGGGTTTTGTTGATGCAAAGTTTCCCAATAGAGCGTGTAAGCTAGAGAAATCCATCTAAGGATTGAAACAAGCATCTCGCATCTGGAATCTTTGCTTCCATGTAAAACTCAAATAATTTTATTTTCTAGGAGTGAGGATGAGTCATGCGTGTATGCCAAAGCTAGCGGGAGTATAGTAACTTTTCTAATATTGTATGTTGATGACATAATACTCATGGGAAACGACATTCCAACCTTGCAAGAAGTAAAATCTTGGCTTGGAAAGTGTTTCGCTATGAAGGATCTAGGAGAGGCAACCTATATTCTCGGGATAAGAATTTTGAGAGATAGAAAGAACAGACTAATTGGAATTAGTCAAAGTACATACTTGGGCAAGGTACTAAAACGATTTAGTATGGAAAATTCCAAGAAAAGAGAGCTACCTATTCAGAGCAATGCCAAATTGAGTAAGACTCAAAGCCCAAGTACGTATGAAGAGATAGTTGATATGAGTCGAGTCCCTTATGCTTCGGCCATTAGATCGATCATGTACGCTATGACATGTAATCGCCCTGATGTGTCCTGTGCCTTGAGCATGGTCAGTAGCTATCAAGGAAATCCTGGCAGAGCTCATTGGACAGCAGTTAAGAACATTCTCAAGTATTTGCGATGGACAAAAGACATGGTTTTAGTCCTTGGTGGCAGTGATACATTGAGAGTTATTAGGTATAGTGACGCCAACTTTCAAATAGATAAAGACAAATTCCGTTCTCAATCTGGAGGGATATTTACATTAAATGGTGGAGAAGTTACTTGGAAAAGTTCCAAGCAAGACACAATGACTGATTCTAGCTGTGAATCAGAGTACATAGCGGCAAGTGAAGCATCAAAGGAAGTATCATGGTTGAAGAATTTCATTGCAGATCTTGGTGTTGTCCCAAACATTCAGGAACCAATGGAACTATTCTGCGATAATGAAGGAGCGGTCGCTTTGACCAAAGAAACGAGAGATCATGGTAAATCAAGACATATCGACAAAAAGTACCATTATATCATACATAGAGTTGAAGAAGGCCATTTTATAGTGAAGAAAGTATCGTCAGAAGATAATCCTGTAGATCTTGTCACAAAGGCTCTAAATAGGATTAAGCATAGTCAACATGCTAGGAGCATTGGTTTAAGAGATGACATTAGTTTTAGTAGTTAGATGATTAGTTTGAAATTTGTAACAAAATAAATGTAATTGACTTTTGGTGATTAAATAATAGAGATTATTTATGAGTTTGTTTACTGCCTTTCTTAATTATTTTTTCTTGTGTTTCGTTTTGCATGTTTTACTTCCTGAATAATTTAATTATTCAAATTTCACAGTCGCTCATACTTTGGGAAGTAAGTAGTGAATTAAGACTGTCGAGAAGTGGATTGTCGATTGTCTGAAGATGTTAGACATAGCAATTGTATTGCTACAACATTCACGAGTACTTAGAAATAGAGATTTAAGTATTGGATAAACCCACTCTTAGATAATTACTTCATGGATTATATCACGAGTAATTCTAAGATGATAATATCTTATATTCTTGAAACGAATATATATGAGTTGTAATTTAGAATTCGGTTTTGCATTGGTATTGCGAAAATGTGTCAGTAACATGATGTTATAAAACGCCCTATCATTTATGATTTGGTGAGTAAAGGCTACAAGCATGTAAGTCAAAGTTTATTCGTTCCTTTTTCCCTAACGGGAAAAAGATATCTTTGGGTGACTTGATGATTTGGTGATGAGTTACAGTGCTACTCCCAGCCAAGACTCAATTGATGTGTTTAGTTTGAAGTCTTATGTCGTCATCACAAATCAGGAAATCGGGAAACAAAATTTTAGACAATGAGATTGATTCTAATCCATGTATCATGTTTGTGTGATATCTTGTAGAGCGGAGGAACATTGGATCACTTATCTTAGGACCAATGTCTTTTTAGTTCAGAGTTCGGTAGTTGCTATGGAAGCACTCTTTGCTGTTTAATTTAGAAGTTATACCGGTAATTTAGTTTTAGACTTATCCAAGTGGGAGACTGTTGGATTAAGTATCTAAGCCAATAACTAAATTAGTATAATCTTGAATTATTAGCAAAGTACTTTTGGGTTGTCCTCAAACCTAGTAATTGAATATGATGACTTTTAGAGAGAAAAATTGATTTATTAATTTATTATGTGATTAATAAATTAATTGGAAATAAAAATTAATTTATTAATATGATATGAAAATAATATATTAATTAGAAATCATATTATTTAATTAATAATTAATAATTTTAGGATTAATTAGATTAATTAAAAGTGCAGAGACTATTTGGTTATTTATTGAAAGTTGAAGCAGAAAGGCCTTAGAACCCTATAAGATGGGGTTGACGAAAATTGGCTAGGAATAGCCTAGAACTTTCGTCTATAGGGTAACGATAAGAAGATAAGGAAGCTTAATTATTATATTAATTAATCTAGGCCTTATCCTAAAAACTCTAGCTTTAGCCCCATGTTTCCTTCAGCTATATAAAGACATATCTGGACTCATATTTCATCCACCCCTTTCCAAGAAGCCAATGCCAAAATTTTGAGCTCCCCTCTCCTCTCTCTTTAAGCCTCCTTGTTACTAGGGTTGGGTGTGAACGATCAGAGGCACAAGATTTCTGGTGCTAGCTTCCAAACAATTTCAAGAAGGGTTTTGTTTTGATTATCTACTAGCATAATCAAAAGGTATGTTTTCTATACCCTTTTATTAATTTTGAAAATCCTAGGGTAACAATAGCATTCTTGATATTCAAATTGATTATTTCATTCAATAGTGAAAAACCTAGATCCTTAGGGTGTATGCGAATTTAGGGTTTTATGCTTTCCTCCAAAAATATGATATTTGTTATCTATAAAACCCATCACATTGAACTATCAATGGCGTGTTAATCTCGGATTATGCTCTTCGATTTGTGACTGAGATGTTGATGATCACAAATAAGATGTGATTAACCATGCAGACCCGCGTGACATCCTCGAGGTCATTTATAATCTCACATTGACATGATGGTTAACCACACACACTCCATTAACGATAATTAATTTCAAGTATGTATTATAAATTTAATTTTTTAGTCCCAAATTAGTGTGCCGGTTAACCACACATGCTCCACAAACGACTCATAAAGAAACAATGTGCGTTTTCATGGATTAACATACAATTTCACATTTTTCCTAAGTAACTAGTGTTAAGGGTCAAATATGATGGTATGGTTGGTCAATATGGTCAAAACAATGGTGGGCATTCAACAAGGGGTAAAAATGTAATTGACAAAAAAGGTATTTGTCCTTAGGCTATGATGATTTCTAGATCTTGTAAGAATGAAGACTGGATGGTGAAAACAGTAAATGATGACCATAAATTCTTACACACAAGGGTAGTTAAAGCTTGTACTTTTAAATTCATAGTTAACAATATCCTTCAACAAATTCAAGTAAACCTGAGACTTCTAGTGAAATCCTTACACGAAGAAATAACCAAATAATACTACAATTTTTTCAATGCTTACAACAAGGTTCAACATTAAAACAACCTAATACTTTAATCACCAAACAAAAAAACTATGAACCAAATAAGAGCAGCGTTATCTTCAAAACTTCAAACTCGAGGAATCTTCATTGTATATTGGAGTATATTCATGGCTCTAAGCAAACCTACAATCACAACCACTGCCCTAGGGAACATCGAAGGGTCTACCCACCCAAGGAACCCACAACTCCTGCCAAACCGTGAACATTTCCAAAAATGCCTACCAGGGTTAAGATTGGTCCATAATATCACCTTCATCGCTACACCTCTAGATCAAAAAATCAATATTTTCTTGATTTTTTCATATGGGAAGCAACATTCGTGAAGAGGGGAAGAAGGGAAGAAGAGAGTGTTGAAAAATGTAGATGTTACAAACTTATAGGTAGTGATTGATAAAAGTGAAATGACTAAGTTGCCATGGACTGAGATGCACGTGATTTCACTTAACGACTCAAATGTGACATGGTGAGCCAAAAGGACAATCTATAAAAAGTTTTCAAACCATTAGGACTATCCTTGAAGACAAAAATCGTTAGAGACAAAACTTGATATTCTGGGATACCACACAGACCATTTATGAAGATTTGTCTGAATTCAACTTTTCTAACTATTAAGAAACCAAAATATATGCATAGTGATTGTATTACTTAAACCTTCTCTCCAATGAACAAATAGTTTGATCAATATATACAAAGAATATTGAATCCTAAATGATTCTTGATGTAAGAGTTCATGTACTATTTCCGATTATTCATATCACTCTTGTCAAAATGTATTTTTGTTAGAAATTCTTCTTTTATTATTTTGCTAAACAAATACCAATTCCTAAATCAGAGTTATATAGCTCTGAGATAATTCAATGTTTTCTCAAACCCATGCCTTCAATAACGGCTTGGATATCTAAATATCTTTATATTGGTATTCAAATTCTATACGGTATTAAAAATATATTTCACAAATCTAATTTTTATTTTTAATAAAACATGAATTTAATTACTAGTATACAACCATGCTTATAATTAATGTATTTTTTTTCTTAGGTTTTAGTAACCTGGTATTAAAGGAGATCTTCGAGCAAAGCCCTATTTGAGGTTTTGTACAACCACGCTACTTACACACTTGGCCGCCAGTGAACCCGACATATAAATAAGGTTTAAAATAATAAATTGCATCGAATTAAGTATGAGTAGTTATCTTGATTAAAAACATGCTATTACATACTTATAAAAAAACCAACTCATCAATTTATTCATTATTCACAATGTTCAAGATCTATAATGCTTAAAAATATCAACATCAATGTTCGTATATTTTTTCAAAGATGGAAAATCGAAATTCAGAAAAATATAATATAATTTTGTTTGTATAAATACAAGTCAAAATTATATCAATATCATCTGAATCTGGATACCATGACCTTGAAAAAGCCATACTTTTATTCAATTTCACAAGTGTATTTACTTCCATGAAGATGACAAAGTTGGGATACTTTGCTCATTCCTAAAGAAATTGCTAGGATCAACCCTCGTCTTCACCATCGTTAGCCTCTTATAATTCGTCTCTTTGAAATACTTGTGCCCATAAACAATTCCTTCAACGTAACCATTCTTGCCATGGCTGTTGACACCAATGTCTATATCCCTGTAGTTCAGAAATGCTTCCCTGGGGTTCTTAGAAACAAACGGAGTCATGTAATCATACATCACCCTTGTGAAGTTCAAGTACCGATTGGCTGCTTCAACGCCAAGTTCATCCCAGTTTACTTCGTATTGGATCTTCGCTATGTTCCCTGATCGATGGGGAAAAGGCTTTGCAAATTCGGAAATTTCACTCATTCTTCCACCATAAGGGTTGAAGGCCAACATTTGGTTTTCAAGTTCTTTCATCTTTTCAAATATGGATTCGAATCCCTGTTTGGAAATAGTTTTTTTTACGTAATCAGATTTGATCTTGAATGGGTTTAGTCTTTGCGGTGTACGGCTTAGAAGAGCAATGGTCGGAGTACCAATGGGGAAGTTTGTGTAGAAAAGCACAGACTCGATCCAACTCATTTCAATACAGTCTGAAATTTCTACCCCTAATTCAGGGAAATCCTTGTTCAGGAGGGTAACAAGAGCTGTAGAGTTTCCGAGGTACAGTGTCGGAAACAAACCACGTATCGTCTTTTGGTCATTTGTGTTGTTTATCACGTTGAAGGTCATTCGAAGGAAAAGGTCATTATCGAGCTTATCTGCAACTTGTATCCATCGGTGGGCTATGGTGCTTAGGTTCTGCTCCGATGTTCTTTGGACGTTAAAAACGGTCACAGTGGTAGGAACACGAACCAGTTTGATCTTGTACGCTACAACTACACCAAAGCTGACACCACCACCACCTGTGATGGCCCAAAAAAGATCTTCACCCATGGATTTCCGATTCAGAAGTTTACCATTCACATCGATTAACTGAGCATCAACAATATTGTCAACAGAAAGGCCATATTTTCTCATCAAGTTACCATAACCACCACCACTAAAATGGCCACCAACTCCAACAGTAGGGCAAACGCCAGCCGGAAAAGCATGGCTGTTGCTTTTCTCGGCTATTCGGTAGTAGACTTCACCAAGAGTCGCACCAGCTTGGACCCATGCAGTTTCATCTTCAATACTCACGTTTATGGAGCGTAAGTTGAACATATCAACAACGAAAAAGGGTTGTTTCGAATTGGTCACATAGGAAAGCCCCTCATAATCATGGCCTCCGCTTCTGGTTTTCATTAGCAGGCGGTGTGTTTTGGCGCACACAACAGCTGCTTGAATGTGTGAAGGGTGTAAGGCAGTGATGATTAAGATGGGTTTGGGAGTCGTGGATTCATTGAATTGAAGGTTACGGATGTAAGCTTGCAAGACGGAGGGAAAAGAGGAGTTATCGGGAGTGTAAAGTTGTCCATTGAGCGGGAAAGAAGGGTCAGCTCGGTTGTTTAGACATTGGGTGAAGCGATCTGTAATGGAAGTTGAAGTTGCTGAGGAATGGGTAGAGAGCAAGACAAGGAGGAGAGGAAAAATAAAAGATTTGAAGTTGAAAGAATAGGTAATTGCCATTTTTGTGATATGGAATGCATGGTGTGAGACATGCAATTTATAAACAAACGAATGTAAACCTTCTAATCTGGCGTACTTAATTAAACTCCCGCCAAAGTTTAATAGTCGGATGTAGAAATACTATTCTTTACCTTTGAATAATTCTTTTTGCATACCTATACACGCATAAGAAATCATATACCAACTCCAGAAGTTTTTGAAAATTAGAGGCAATCTTGTGATAATGCCACGTTGAAATTAAAGAGTCCGGCTTCCGGCAAGGAAATCTAAATGTGGATAACTCAATAAAAATATAGGTTGAACATTCGTCCAGCAAAGAAAGTCAAACGAAATTACGGAAAAATTTAATTCTTACAGGATTACATGAAACTATATATGGAAACATATTAGGGTAAATAGCATAAAAAAAACATTCCGTTTATACCAAAATTCTAATTTGACACCGTGTTTTTTTTGTCTCAAATTTGACACTGTGTTTTTCAATTTGTTACAATTCTGACCACTTGACCGGTTAACCAGGTTACATGCTGACATGGCATGATGACGTGTCAGTTTTTGATGATGTGGCATGCTGACATGATATGCTGACGTGTCAAAAATGAATTTTTTTTTTCCACAAAAAACAGTAAGTTTTCACTTTTTTTCGATTTTGACACTAAGTTTAATTTTTTTTTCTTTCAATTTTGACACTATGTTTTTTTGTTCCAAATCGAACATCATTTTTTCCAATTTTGTCCAATTTTGACCATTTTCCATTTGCAACCGTATAAATATATTTTTTTTATTACATTTTAAACCGTATAAATATATTTTTTTTGTTTAAAAACCACATTTTTATCTAAATACAAGGTGTTTATTTTTATTTTTATTTTTTTTATTTTTTTTTACATTCATAATATAATGTATAAATATGCATTAGTTATATAATGAGAATCAAACTAACCATAAACTTCTAATAAGATGTGAAAATTTCAGGGGTTGCAAACTTGACATTCGGGTTTTAATCGACTACACGCCTTCAAACCTACAAACTCATTTTAAAGTTGTGTATTTAATATAAAATACGGTTTTTATATAACTAATACATATTTATACATAATATTATGGTTTGAATGTAATAAAAAAAAAACTTGTATTTATACAAAACTATGGTTTTTAATTGAAATGGAAAATGGTCAAAATTGATAAATGATGTTCGATTTGGAACTAAAAAAACATAGTGTCAAAATTGAAAAAAAAAATTAAACTTAGTGTCAAAATTGAAAAAAAGTGAAAATTTACTGTTTTTTGTGGAAAAAAAAATTCAATTTTGACACGTCAGCATATCATGTCAGCATGTCACATCATCAAAACTGACATGTCATCATGCCACGTCAGCATGTAACCTGGTTAACCGGTCAAGTGGTCAGAATTGTAATAAATTGAAAAACATAGTGTCAAATTTGAGACAAAAAAAAAAACACGGTGTCAAATTAAAATTTCAGTGTAAACGGGTTGTTTTTTTATGCTATTTACCCAACATATTATTGAATATTCAACAAAGAAAGTCAAAGAGAATTACAAAGTTGAATTGTTAGGGATCTACATGAAACTATATATGGAGCCATAGGAATCACGGGAAGACTTAAATTGTTACCGAATTACATGAAACTATATGTAGAGCCATATATGACCTGTTTAATAAACGACTTGGCGAGTTGAAAAACTCAACCCAAACCCGTTTATTTGTGTTGTGGCGCGGGTCATGTCAGGCCTATAAAACGATATGAATTACAGAAAGAGCTAAATTGTTACCGAATTACATGAAACCATATTATTGAATATTTAATATTATTGAATATTTAAAATGAAAATTTTTCGTACATTTATCTATTGATTATGTCGTTTTTTATCGACTAACTTTGAGTCAAAACTCTCAGTATTTCCAAAACCAATTTTAAATGATTGTGATCAAGATTGTATAGAAAATCTTTGTTTATGTCTTTGTATATTGGTGATCGACTAAGCACATTTTAGGCTCAAAACATTCGAACACCCATTAAACTATAATAATTTTATATTTATGACATTAAATTAATAATGAATGGACTTATGTAGCTTATAAGCAAAAATTCCCATCTTAAAAAATAATAGATACCATATTATATACACGAATGGTCCTTATGGTTTGGGTTATTTGCACGTTTAGTTTTTAATTTTTTTATTAATGTGGACGGTCTTTTTTATACGTTTTTGTTGCGTTTTTAGTCAGTAAACAAATTAAAATGACTTATATAACCCTTATAAGCTTTTTTATATTTCTTTTTAATTTTAGTATTTATTTATTTATTTTATTATTACAAAATTAACAATGTACAGTATTCTTACGCTAAAGTACAACACCCCCTTTCTATCCTAAATAAGACCTACACATAATTGATAATCCAGTCATCCATGGTATCATGCTCCTGTGAAACAGAAATGGCGGACTACTCTACCTCTCTCTACTCTCTTCTCTGGTGACATTGTCCCACCTCGCCGAATACATTGTCGTCGCCTCGTTGGCAATCCTCCTTGGTCTTTGTCGATGTCCAAAGGTACCAGTTCTTACTGGAAAGCTCGTTTCCTCTCTCTCCTCCGTTTCCCTGTTAAAAAGTATTGGTACCGTCCAACATCAATGTTGATGTTGGGCCATGCTGACAACCTCTCCCTTAAACTTTTGGCATATAACGTCCCCAAATTCAGAGTAAAATTTTGATTTTTAAAAAGATAAAAACCATTCATTCTTGTAACACCCAGAATCAGAAAGACCAAGAAAGGAAAGGAAAACCCTAAGTCAAAGGGGTCAACTCGTCGAGTCCATAAGTGAACTCGACGAGTTGGAGCGGGTCCCGTATCGGGATTTAAGTGACCGACTCGGCGAGTCGAAGGGACTGACTCGGCGAGTCAGGTCTGGGTTGGAAAACCGTAATTTCCGGGCTTGGTGCCCTATTTAAGCATCATTTCAGGCCTTCACCCCAGCCTCCATCACTCCCTTTACCTTCTCTCGAACCCTAAGCCTCCATTGAAGTACTCTCAAGCTTTCTTTATCATTTTTGGGTGCTTTGAAGCTAAAAGGAAGAAAGGAACCTTGGGTGATTCAAGAAGTGGCAGTGGACTCTGTGTTGGTGCGTTATTTCAGATCCTAGGAAGGTATGAAGCTCATACCTTGGCTGTTATTCATTTAGATCCCCTTTCCTAGTTAGATTTTGTCATTATGGGCCATTTCCAAGGCCAATTCGTGTATTGTGCCTTTGTGAGCAAAGAGAACTTCGGATCAAGGGTTGTCTTGGCCCAGAAACCCATAAAGTAGCAGTCTTTGGTGTGTTGGTGAAGCATGCTTGTCTCAAACCCTAGCCCGAGAGTGTTTTAAGCCTATAGCACCTTGGTTTCACGTAAAGTTTGCAACTTTACGTGAAGGATGGGCCTTAGAAGAGTGGATCTACAGTTTGGAGCCTCTGCATGGCTCGAAAAGCCACTGTATGGATTGAGAACTGGAGCGACTCGGCGAGTCACATGGGTGCACTTGACAAGTTGTAAGAGTATGTGCATGAACTCGGCGAGTTGGAAGAACAACTCGGCGAGTCTGTTGAAGATTGCCTAGGACTCGGCGAGTCTGTTCTTGGACTCGACGAGTCAGGACGCAGAACCCCCAACCTCTTCTGGTTAAGACGCAGAACAGTGAGTTGAGTGGTGACTCAGTGAGTTGGACAGGAAGGGACTCAGAGATCGTTGAACTCGACGAGTTCTGGGGTGACTCGGCGAGTTGGGTCGTATTTGAGAGCTTCTGAGTTTAAGGACTTGGCGAGTCTTCGGGTTGACTCGACGAGTCGAGTCAACTGGAAGGTTGACTTTGACCAGGACTTTGACCAGAGTTGACTTAGTTTGACTTTTAGAGTTCAGTTTGGAACTAAGTGTCATGTTGATAATAGTAGCTCGGGGAGCTAGTGGAGCAGCGGTCCAGCGAGTTGTCGGACAGCAGCCAGAGGGTTATCAACAGCTTCACCAGTTTGAGGTGAGTTTCCCTTTGTGTAGATGGGTCTACGGCCACAATGCCGGTCCATGTAGTTATGAGTAGGAAGACCCGGGGGTTAGCCCTAGGCACAGTATGCTAGTATGACATTCGGGACTAAGGTCCAATGTTAGCGGGCGGGTGCCCAAGAAATGGTTTGTATGATAGTTATACTTGTTGTCTGTGTGATACATGTATGTGCCTGGTAGGGAGGTGAGTGTGAGCGAGGTCCCGTATCTCACTAATAGCAGAATGTGGATGGTGTTCCATATCTCATTAGCAGCAGAGCAGGGGCGAGGCCCAAGTTAGGAAAGGAGTGAGTGTGGGCTGGGCCCGTATCTCACTATTAGTAGGAGTGTGGACGGGGTTCCATGACTCATCAGTATCAGGACAAGGGCGAGGCCCAAGATAGGCGAGGCCTTAGAACAGGATTCAGTAGTATGTACTTAGTTATGTGTTGTGGTATGTTATGTGTTAGTATATGATTAGTGGGCAGGGCCCAGGGACAGGCGGGGCCTAAGAGAAACAGATCTGTATCCGAGTGGGGCTCGAAGCCAGGTGGGGCCTGGAGCGGCGGGGTCGTTGTAGCGGGCGAGGCCCGAGGTAGTGGGCGAGGCCCAAAGTAGCACGCGTGGCCCAGTATTTTCAGTATGTGATTATGCAGGGTATGTGGTAGGTTGGGGACTCACTAAGCTTCGTGCTTACGGTTTTCAGCTTTGGTTTCAGGTACTTCCGGTAGCGGAGGGAAGAGCTCGGGGTGATCGCATGGCACACACCATTGATTAGACAGCCTGGGATGTTTTACTCTGATGAAATGAACAAGTTTTTTGAAAAGATACTCTTATTTGTTATATAACTCTTTTAGTATGTTTTGAAATGGGTTAATACGATGGTTTAGTTATGATTTAAAAATGAAATTTTTGGACAGTATTTTTGGGATGTTACAATTCTATTCCATCAAAACAAGATAATCAGAGTAAAAGTTGTAGTATCAAAACATCATAGTAAACAAAACATCAAATTAGATAGTGCGGAACTGTGTAGCGAATGTGATGAAATCAAGTCTGGCTCTTCCCCTTGCTACTCAAAGTACATGAAACATTTAAACTTAAAACTGTAAGAACAAAGCTTAGTGAATTTCCCAAAATACCACATACCATACAGTAACACTCTGTTTCGAATCGTTTCATAATTCGGGTTCGTGACTCGAGGATCAGTTATCATAAGGCTTCGGGTCTTGAAGTAAAGATAGATTTAGAACCCTTTGGACGTGGGTAATGTATATTACGTGATCCAAGAGTTCGGTTGGTGCTTTGGAACCCAAGGATATAACCGTAAAGTGATAGTTCGGGCCTTTTTTGGAATTTAGATTTAAGTTTGGAAAGTTTTAAGGCAAAGGAGAGTTGATAGGATTGTAGAGCTTCACATTACCTTTCTGTGGATATAAGGATCGTCAAAATTGGAGTTGAAACGAAGAAGTTATGACTGTTTGAAGTTTGGATAGTTTTGGGTTAAGCCGTGTACGCTGGGCGTACTAGGCTTTCCTAGAGTACGCTGGGCGTACCTGCAGTACGTTGGGAGTACGTGATCAGTGCCCAAACCCTATTTTCGTGGTTTGAGCCCTATTTAAGCTCCTTAACTCCCCCAAACTCTTTCTATTCTCAGCCTCCACTTCTCCAACACCCTCTCTTGAAACCATAACCCTAGTTTGAGCCTTGTGAGCCAAAAAAAAGGTGTTGTTAAGTGATTTGGAGTGTTCTTGGTGCACCTTGGCGATGAAGGAACTCATTAAAGAAGCGTTGGTTGCATTGGAGCTTGTAGATCCAGACCTTGTTCACCTTGATCTTTCTTTTGGAGGTATAAAGTTTGAATCTTGATGATGATATTTTTTGATCTAGCTACTTTTGGGTGTTATGAGCTTTTGGTCACTCTAAGTGCATAAAGTTTAGATCTTGAATGTTTGTGACTTTGTTATGGATAAAGTTGGAAACTTTATCCATCTAAATATCATATTGATTCAGATCAAAAGGTTGGAGACTTGTACTTAATATATTAAGTTGAAAAAGATGCACTTTTGGTCCCTTTGAGACTTAAAGACTAGATCTTGCTTGTTGAGACCATTCTAATGGATAAATTTGGAAAGTTTATCTATTATGGAGTCATTTGGAACCATAAAAATGTGACCTTGGTCCCTAGTTTTCCTCCATGCATGGTCTTGGATGTCTTAATGGGTTAAGAAGTTAGGGTTTTTAGATGTTGAAGACTTAATAGCCATGCAAGACTGTAAAGTTGAAAACTTTATGGTTAAGGATATCATTTGAGGCTTAGATCTGGATTTTGGACGAAAGAGCTTAAAGGATTAAGCTCTTAATGGATTGGGAGGATAGCAGCTGCGTACACTGGGCGTACAAAAGGGTACGCTGCGGATACGAGGTTCGCCCATCGACTTCTAGTCAAGGCGTAGTACACCCCACGTACGTGTTGAGTACGCCTAACGTACTCAATTGAGTTGACCCGGTCTACTCGGTTGACTTTTAAGTTTGACCAGGATTTTGACCAAGTTTGACCTAAGGGCATATTGGGTAATTTGACTTATAGTTTGAGATTTGGGTTCATGTTAATTGTATTAGGTGACCGGTAGAGATAGCTTTTAGAGTTGTGATCGGTACAGCTATTCTTTCAGACTGTGAGATGAGTCTTCTCATTATATCTATGAGTCGAAGGCACCAATGCCGACCCATTGCTTGTTATGAGGAATGCTAGTTCTCTATGTGATGCTTGCATGAAAGACTAGGATCTGGCCCCTGACAATTGTATGAAAGACCAGGATCTGGCCCCTGGCAATGGTATGAAAGACCAGGATTTGGTCTCTGGAAATTGTATGGAAGACCAGGATCTGGCCCCTGGAACTTGTACGTAAGATCGGGATTTCGCCCTCGGCACTACAAGAAAGACCATGGCGATATCCCATGGCACTTGTATGTTATGGTATGTGGTATTTTGGGGAACTCACTAAGCTTTGTGCTTACGATTTCATAGTTATGGTTTCAGGTACTTCGATTCAAAGGGAAAGACCCGACGTGACTGCACAGCATCTCTCATAGTTTTCTGCATGGGAAATTAATGATATTACTATGATGTATAAATAATATATTCACTTGATCGGTTTTGGAACAACTTGTTGTATGATTATTTGTTTTAAAAATGAAAATTTTACCTGGGATTTTCGGGACGTTACAAGTTGGTGTCAAAGCCTTGGTTTGTGGGATTCGGGCACACTCTTGGGTATGTCTGAACTCAAACTGTGGAATGGTAATCTTTTGAAAGAAAATAAGTTTCTAAAAATATTTTTGTAAAGAAACTAAGTTTATGAAAAGATTTTTATAAAGAAAAAGGGGGTGTGATGCGGGCAATCAGCCGAGCTCAAGTAAGCGATTCCCAGAATACCCATACATGTTGATATGATATATGATATGAATGTTCACATGCTAGGATAAGGCTAGGGATACTTTCAGGAATTGCATGATAGATCAGCCTGATATGTAATGCCTTGTAGCCTATGAGAATTGGATAGTATGCTAGATTTGGAATCTATATTGGTAGAAGTGATTGCTAAGTGTATGTTTTAAAAATTGTATACGGTTAGGATCATATAGCCTTTGAATGACTGATTTTGCCTTATTTCATGTTCCTTGTTTGGTTGTGGTCCTAGGGTACGGTCTTCCATTCGACAATCTATTTGATCTTGTATTGTGTATAATTTGAATGCATAAGGCAATCGGCAGTGAGAGTGGAAGTTCCTAGCATGGGTTGTAGTAAGTGAGCTTGGGATGTCCTTTGTTGTTCTGTAGCTTGGAGTGTTACTGCACGAATGTTGCTTGCTTTGTGCTTTAGGGAACTCTTAGTGTTGCATGTGACTATATTCATGAAGTAGTTAGCTGACATTAATGGGAGTTCTTCAGCAACTGATGGCAGGGTGAGGTCGGGAACCTAGGAGAAGGTGACTTGGAGGATTCGGGATAACTCTTGAGGAAAGTATGGGTAGGTGTGGAAGGTAGTATTGGGCCCGTACTACTGAAAGTACAGGATCCATACGCGAATCGAGGGGAGTCAAGAAGAATCTAGGAAGCCCGTGGGAAGAGGATTCTTTGAGTATGTTCCGATTATTGTATGGTTGCTTTTTAGTATGGTGATGAGCACTCGTGGAGGATGTTCAGGCTCTTGTTTAGGCTCAGGTGCTGGCACTGAATCGATGGATGAGCTGTCGCGGGACTTAATCTCGTCGGAGATTACCCGCAACATTTTGGAGCAGACTCATGTGATCTTTGGTTCGGTCAAGGAGGGGATTATAGAGATTTTGGATGAGTGCTTGGGCATGTTACACACATAGATTTTGGCTATTGTGGGGGCTCATACTCTTTCCTTCTGTGCGTTTCGTGCTTGTGGAGCTCCCGAGTTCTTTGGGGAGAAGGAACTCATTGCTAGTATGAGGTAGTTAGCGGACATGGTGAACTCTTTCCGGACGAGTTTCTGCCCTGAGGGGTCGAATGTCATATTTTCTTCATGTCTGTTGAAAGGCAGAGCTCGAGATTGATGGGGAGGAGGTAGATTTCGCTTTGAAAGGCGAAGCCATTGAGACGATGACTTGTGATGAGTTTCTTACTCAGTTTAGGGTGGAGTATTCCCCATCCATTGAGGTTCAGTAGTTAGCGAGGGATTTTCAGGACCTTCGCCAGACGAATGAGACTATGGCAGAGATCATTACCAAGTTTAAAGAGAGGGCTCTTTTGGTTCTGCAGTATGCCGCAAACGAGGAAATGAAGAAGACAAGGTACCATGATATGCTGCGAGACGATATCCAGGAATTAGTTAGCATTTTAGCTTGTGAGACTTTGGAGGAAATGATAGCTAGAGCCCAAGAGCGGGAGATTGATTTGGAGCACCTCCGGAAGAGGAAGTCAGAACAGATTCAGATCGCAATGGGCCAGGAGAGGAGGCCCAAGACTCAAGATTCGTGTTTGCGAGGCCATCAGGGTCGGGGATGTTATGCCATGTATGGGAGGACCCTTGAGGGTGGATGTCAAGAGACAGAAAGAGGACGTTTCAGTTGTGGTCAGATGGGTAATTGCAACGGGGATTTCCCCGTAGATTGGTTCCAATGTGTTTTCACTACAACCAAGTGGGCCACAAGAAGGTCGATTGTCCCAGTTACTTTGAGGAGCACTGATGCTCTAGATATTTTATTTTTAGAATCTTCATATGCCATTTTGCATACCCAGAGCCGCGCTTAGAGGATATTCGGGTGATCTAGTTTTGGATATCAATGTGGGAGGCATTGACCACCGTCAGAGCAAGCTTTAAGTGAGAGAAGACCAACACCTGGTTCGATCTTTGGTGGTATCAGCAAGGAACTCAAGGAATCCGCAAGGTGGGCATGTTGGGTTTGAATGTGGGATTTGTAGGGGTGATTCAGGGATGCGAGGCAATGAACAATTGGTTTGATCGTGGGTGTAAGATCGGTAATTGTCAAGCGCATACCTTCGAAGTGTGGTCGGTTTCAGGTTCGCATGGGAATTAATCTAGTGCAAGTAAGTCATTGAATTGGTTGGGTACCCGTTTCGATAATTGAGATTTTGTTCTTCGTCATCTGATAAAGTCACCGAGGACTTATTATGGATTAGGTAGAAAGTGCTCGGGATATTGAGCTCGTTGAAATTTCAAGGATTATTCATTCAATTTTGGTAGGTGTTTGTTCGCTAGGATTGGCTAGTAATGGAACACTAGTACTTATGGGCTCGGGTTTTTGACAACTTCGAGTAGTCAGACTGCGAGATAGATTGGAAATCTAACAATTTTGTGGTTTGAAGAACGCAGTTGAATCTAAGTGGGGGGAACTGCTTGGACTAAGGGATTGCACAAGGAATGAGATTCCAGGTTACCTTGCGCATTATTGGTGGCGCATGGTGGGTATGTGATTAAGTTCAGGTTGAGGGATTGTGTTGCCTCTTTGTCTGTTCTTGTCTGATGAAGGCTTTAGGGTTCGAAGAATAACCCAAACACATGATTGGGGTATAGTCGGATAAGGTTTCGAATCATGATGATTATGGTGGGTATGGTAGATAGACGGTAGGACCATGGGTTGGGTCCATGGTAGTATGGAAGTATTGTAAGACTGCGGGTGGCCGTAGCATTCACTAGGTTGGCAGGTAGTGATAGAAGTGTTGTAAGACTGCAGGTTGGTAGGTAGTGATAGAAGTGTTGTAAGACTGCGGGGTGGCCGTAGCATTCACTAGGTTGGCATGTAGTAATAGAGGTGTTGTGAGACTGTGGGAAGGCCACAACATTCATGGAATGAAGGAAGGTAGTGGGCCGTATGGGGTCGGTCGTGATGTAAGACTACAGCTGGGCGTGTAGCTTTCATTTAGAGCAAAGTAAGTTACGTTGCATCAGTGTAATGGTTGGTTATGATAGCCCTAGTTAGAAGAGGAGGGTTGTTGAAACCTTATATACAAGTAGGTTAGCGTAGCTTTGCTAGACAGACTCTTTGGTAGAGTCTCATGGTATAGTCGTATGAAAGGATGTCGATTTCAGCGACTGGTTGGGAATCCGGCACTTCGGATAATTGGTAGATCAGCTCGGACCTCAAAAGATCTTTGAATTTCGGGATATGAGTTATGCACCGGGTTGGCAAATGGACGAGACTCACGTGGGAGTCGACTTTGTATATATATATATATATATATATATATATATATATATATATATATATATATATATATATATATATATATAAGATCTTTTCGTCAGCAAGTTATAGGTAAGGAATCTGCCCGCCAAAGATATTAGTTGGATACTTCAGGATCAAAAGGATGTTTTCAGTTCAGATTGCAGTAAGAGGTCCTATTGATTGTGTTTCGGGATGGTCCTATCTGTGTGGAGGTCAGGTAAATTTTGGGGGTTTCAGAATTTTAGCAGCGAGGTGATGGTCTGCCAGTTAGTGGCGCAATAATTGTTCACCATTAGGGTGTATGGGTTCTGTTAAACTTGGGTTTCGGTGGTAGCAATGGAAGGTTGCTATAAGTATGAATCAGCCTCTTCAATGGAGCGACATTTAAGAGGAATCGGTTGGGCTGCCTGGCTGCCAAGAAGGTGCAAGGAGTGATTTCGAGGACGAAATCTAATTTAAGCGGGGGAGAGTTGTAACACCCTGTTTCGAATCGTTTCATAATTTTGGTCTGTGACCTGAGGATCAGTTATCATAAGGCTTCAGGCCTTGAGAGAAAGATAGATTTAGGCCCCATTGGATGTGGGTAATGTATATTAGGTGATACGAGAGTTTGGTTGGTGCTTTGGAGCTCAAGGGTATAACCATAAAGTGCTGGTTCAGGCCTTTTTTGAATTTTGGATTTAAGTTAAGAAAGTTTTAAGTAAAAGGAGAGTTGATAGGATTGTAGAGCTTCTCATTACCTTTTCGTGGATATAAGAATCATCGAAATCGGAGTTGAAACAAAGAAGTTATGATTGTTTGATGTTAGGGTGGTTTGGGGTTAAGCCGCATATGCTGCGCGTACTCAATGTGTACACTGGGCGTACTAGGCATTCCTAGAGCATGCTTGGCGTACCTTGAGTATAATGGGTATACGTGATCAGTGCCCAAACCCTATTTTCGTGGTTTGATCCCTATTTAAGCTCCTTAACCCCCCCCCAAACCCATTCCATTCTCTCCCTCCACCTTTCCAATACCCTCTCTTCAAACCCTAACCTTAATTTGAGCCTTGTGAGCAAAAAGAAGGTGTTTTTAAGTTCTTTGGAGTGTTCTTCGTGCACCTAGGAGAAGAAGGAACTCATTGAAGAAGCGTTGGCTGCATTGTAGCTTGTAGATCCAGACCTTGTTCACCTTGATTTTCCTTTTGGAGGTATAAAGTTTGAATCTTGATGATAATATTGTTAGATCTTGCTAGTTTTGGTTGTTATGAGCTTTTGGTCACTTTAAGTGCATAATGTTTACATCTTGAAAGTTTGTGACCTTGTTATGGATAAAGTTGGAAACTTTAGCCATCTAAACATCATTTTGATTCAGATATGAAGGTTGGAGACTTTGACTTAAAGGATTAAGTTGAAAAAGATGCACTTTTGGTCCCTTTGAGACTTAAAGACTAGATCTTGCTTGTTGGGACCATTCTAATGGATAAAGTTGGAAACTTTATCCATTATGGAGTTATTTGGAACCATAAAAATGTGACATTGGTCCCTAGTTTTCCTCCATGCATGGTCTTGGATGTCTTAATGGGCTAAGAAGTTAGGGTTTTTGGATGTTGACGACTTAATAGCCATGCAAGACGATGAAGTTGGAAAGTTTATGGTTAAGTATATCATTTGATCGTCAGATCTGGATTTTGGATGAATGACCTTAAATGATTAAGCTCTTAATGGATTAGGAGGATGAGAGCTGCGTACGTTGGGCATACAAAAGGGTACATTGCGCGTACTTGGTCCTCCGCTCGACTTCTCGTCAAGGCGTAGTACGCCCCGCGTACGTGTTGAGTACGTCCAGCGTACTCAACTGAGTTGACCCCGCCGACTCGGTTGACTTTTTACTTTGACCAGGATTTTGACCAAGTTTGACCTAAGGGCATTTTGGGTAATTTGATTTATAGTTTGAAATTTTTGTTCCTGTTAATTGTATAGGTGACCGGTAGAGATAGGTTTTAGAGTTGGGATCGGTGCAGCTATTCTTTCAGACTGTGAGGTGAGTCTGCTCATTATATCTATTCTTCGCAGGGACCAGTGCCGACCATTACTTGTTATGAGGAATGCTAGTTGTCTATGTGACGACTGCATGATAGACTAGGATTTGGCCCCTGGAAATTGTATGAAAGACCAGGATCTCGCCCATGTCACTTGTATGTAAGACCGGGATTTGGCCCTCGACACTGCAAGAAAGACCATGGGGATAGCCCATGACACTTGTTTGTTATGGTATGCGGTATTTTGAGGAACTCACTAAGCTTTATGCTTACGGTTTAATATTTATGGTTTAAGGTACTTTCGGTTCAAAGGGAAGGGCCCAACGTTACTGCACCGAATCCCCTAGAGTTTTCCGCATTGGCCATTAATGATATTACTCTGATGTTTAAATAATATATTCACTTGATCGGTTTTAGAACAACTCATTGAATGATTATTTCTTCGAAAATGAAATTTTACCTGGGATTTTCAGGATGTTACACATACATATCAGTGGGCCCAGCCCTAAGGGTATATTTCAACCCATGTGAATGCTATTGAAACATCCCAAAAATCAAGGCAATATTTTTCATTTTTAAATCAAGTAAAATCATTTTTTTTCAAATACCATCCAAATCAAAACCATTCATTTACAAAACATTTCTCTCAAAAATAGATCTCATATATCAGAGTGTTCCCAAATCAATATCATCAAAACCGAGATGATGTGCATGCTCACGCCTTCGCCTTGTCCCAATCATCTAAAGTACATGAAACATAAAACTGAAACTGTAAGCACGAAGCTTAGTAAGTTCCCCCAAAGTACCACCACACAAACATATAATCAAACAGATAACGGCTCCACAAACTCCTGGTTGGATTACCCTTGGCCCACAACATTTTCCGTTGGAAGACCACAACCTTTCGGTTGGCTTGCCTAATATATAATAGGTCCACAACCTCCTGGTTGGATTAACTCCAATCAATAACCTTTCGGTTGGAATGACTCGGCCCACAACCTATCGATTGGCTTGCCCAATACATAACGGGTGCACAACCTCCTGGTTGGATTACCCCCCAGCCCACAACCATTCGGTTGGAATGCCCTGGCCCACAACCTTTCGGTTGGAATGCCCCGATCTGTTAACTGACAACACAAAGCAGTACAATCTCAACCCCACCATACCATGTCGACATATACATAACAAATAACTTATATTCAGTAACAGATAATCAAATAACCAGACATCAGAGAAACATGCAAATCTACAGGTTACTACATCATAACGACATCCTATATACCAGGATGCAAAATCTAATGGGCCGACATTGGTACCTTCGACCCACAAGTACAGCGAGGAAGTCTCACCTGAATTGGTGAAATTCTGAAACACTGCGATACAATCCCTTCTATTGTTGCGCCCGCGAATCCGCTAATCACCAAAACCAGGTAGAATCTCATTCAATAGCCCCAAATCCTCAAGTTTGACCCAATGTCGAACTTGGTCAAAAAGTTAACGGTCAATGGTGAACAAAAGTCAACAGTCAACCTTCCTCACGACGTGACCAACTATGGCTCACGTTGTGAGCCACTACATGACAAAATAGTCGATTCTTACAACCCTCATGACATGGCATGCATCTCCTCACTTCGTGAGATCCGTCTGAGTGCCATTTTAATATAAAAACTTCTTAATCCGTTAAGCCTCTAATCCATATTTTCTAGGAGGCTTACTAACACTCCTAGGATCATAAAAATTGATGCTTTAAGATCTTATATGTCCAATACAAGACTTGAGCTCAAACTAGGTCATTTATGAAGAAAAAGGAGTTAGGTTCTTAAGCAAGGACTCAAACATGCACCACACTTTAGATCCATAAGATATAAGCACCAATGGATCCCTTGGGCCCATAAAGTTGCCAACTTTATGGAGTCCCAATACTCTAACTTTTAAACCATGGCTAACCATGCATAAAACCATAGATCTAGTAAGAAGGAAACATAAAGTTTGGATATTCGTTACTCATAATGGTCTAGAAGTGTAGCTATAGGTTGTAAATGGAACTTCCAAGTTATAGTATGCTTTACCGGTGATCTCTTCTTCTCCAAGCCACTAAAACTCCACTAAAAGCTCAAGAATCACAATGAGAGGCTAGCGTTAGGTTTTTACTGAGCTTAGGGATGAAGGAGGCTATTTTGGAACCCTAAAATGATGTTTATGGGGTTTAAATACGAAGGAAACCCTACAAGATCATGGACTTAGGCTGCAACGCATCTCACGTCGTGAGCCCTAATTGCTCACGTCTTGAGCTCAACATAATTCAGAATCTTTATTTGATCACTCCTCACATCGTGACCCTCCTATGGTCACGTCGTGAGTCCTGGTTTTACCCAAAAAAATGTTCGTGACTCACTAAAACCCGAAATCGATGCAATCTGGAAACCGGATGTTACAATTCTCCCCCACTTAAATCAGAATTCATCCTCAAAGTCACTCGTTACCACTCTCCAAACATGCCCGAAAATTTGGACAACTCCTCCATGACCCCGATCTGAACTGAGAATTCGACTCTTACAGGCGACTGCCTTCCCATAAAACAATCGAAACCTAGTCTAAAAAGAACTACATACCCCGGCTAATAATGAATCCTTGACCCACTATCTTTAACCCTTGAAGAGCAAACATTATTACTCTACCTGAAATCCGGAAATCTAAAGCCTTGACTAGTTATCCCCTGCCATTAAACCCTCCTCCTAACACGAGTCTCTAGAAGAAAGTCGTTATAGAGGAACACACATACAACACCGACATATTCCACAACTCCCTTAACCACCTCAAAGTTAAGGCTTCATACAAAGAAAATTCGAGGAACCACTCGGAAGCCCGCAACTGCCGACTAACAACTCCATAACTTGAAAATGCCCAAATGCAACCAGAACTGTAAGACCCAACGTCCATAGAGAAGCATTCAAACCGGGAACTCTCAAAATTTCAACCACGAATCAAATCCATCAATATACTTCCCAAATCGGATACCCATCGGTCTAAACTTCAGAAACCATACCCTAAGACCGATGATCATACATATGTCGTACCTATTCTTAGTCCCTGACTAGGAACACCACCAACCCATACAAAAGAATAATTAAAAGACATTGATCGTGAATTTCAACCAATCCCAAACCTGAGAGTTGTGCCCGAAAACCTTAAATATACACTTGGCCTCCTGACAAGTCATCACCAACCCACTACTCCCACGAGCATAATGATGGTCCATCCAAGAACTTCATGTTGCATCCAAAACCCTTATCAGCCCAGGTATACCTCCACCTGACAGATCACTCGAGATATCTACAACGGATTTCATGACTCGAGATTTCAAAACCAATAGCCCACTAGTAACCAAACTTCTAATAGCAGGCTTTAAGGAAACAGGGTCCACCATTGCAAAATTTCATCAAGAGACCTCCGATGCACAACTAATACATCAACCAAACAACTTTTACTGACCACATGATCCAAACCAAATGGTCCCTGAGTCTCCCGACTCCCAACAATGCACTAACATCCAAAGAATTACATGTGGAAATAAACAAACATGATTACTAGGCCCACAGCCTATGACTGGAATACTCCTACAAGGTCCTCAACATAAGTCCGGATTGCCTCCCAGCCCACATCATGAGTCTGAAATGCCCTTCCCGATCCTTAACCCATTACTAGAATGTTCTCGGTATATTGGCCTTTAAAATGATATTGATCCCAAATAGGCCAATGTGACTAACGATCTTGAGACCTATGAGTCTCATCCAATTTACTACCGGGTTCTGCCTATATGGAACATACAACCACTGGTTCACGATACATTACGACACCTTCTAACCACTAAAATGATAAGCTTACGGTACCACACTGATCTTGTCATCATCCTATCACTTGCCTAAAGTACTTACAACCAACACTATGGGGCCTAAATATACTCAACCCCAATCCGCAGTATTGCAGGAACCCAATTAACATCCCTCTCAACGCTAACCGAACATAACAAAACCATACTCCTTTACCACAAAAAATTTCTTTCACGGTACAGGCAGCTACAAATGCAAAATCCGACGAAAACATAGTCTCACACGACCCAAGAGTCGGATAGATGGTCGCACTCTTGTTCCATTTTAAAGGCTATAACTCAAATAAGAACCATGCATATAATTCAAACCATGTGCTCCATTGATATCTTGTCCAGCCCATACACACCCCTAATGACAATAGCCAATGAACTTACCACAATACACACCATTAAGGGAACCCACAACCTTACCTAAAGTTGAAGTACCAGAAGATCTAACGAGATGATGAACCTCAATCATTAGCAAAAAACATTCTCATGAATGATCAAAAGAAGATCCCATACCTCGATTGAGACTGAACAGACCCCATCAATATATAACTATCTCGTTACGACTTTTAAAGTTATCTAGAAATGCTGCTAAAAGTCTGGTCGGATCCATTCAAACACCAACCCTGCCAGTACGACATGCCAAAAATTAGATTCTATGTAGGTCTAATATCCCATCTGAAAAAAAAATTACACAACACTGTCCCAAATTCTAGACTCGCAATAACCATGGACATCTTCTCAAAATCGAGCCGAATTTGACGATAGGTTGACGCATCCATTGCACTTCAACTGATACATCCAATAGCCACTTGCTCCACACCCATGACTTGACCAAATCATGGACCAAAATCCCGCATACACGTGTCGTAGATCCCTATGAACCATCCTTCCGACACCATAAACTGGAACAGATCGACAATCTTCTAGGCAGACAACCTAGTTCTCCCCCACTTAGGGTTCGAACTACCACTCACTGGTGTTGCAACCAAACCATATTTTAAACCGGCACAACCAGATACAAACCATCCCTGACCTTTGGAATGTATGGCATGAAAGATCTTGTATGCCTAAGAGTCATTATAGAATGATATTGCTAATAACATATGATACTATAGGGTCACACCTTATAGCAAGTTACCATCAATTGATTATTTATTAGTATATTTGATTATTAATAAATATATCAACACTTGTATATAATTGGAAAAATTATTATTTCTTGGAAATAATATTTTACCAATTGGGAATTTTTATTTGTGGAAATAATAGTTATTGGAGAAATAACAACTTATAAAATATATCATAAAGTATGATTATTTATAAGTTATATTTATATCTTAATAAACTAGTTTAATTTATATAAACTGTAGTTTTATATAAAATAAGATATTTATATATTCATATTTATATCTTAATAAACTAGTTACTGGAAGATATTTTATGCTCAAGAGTCATATTAAAGTGATATTGCTAAATAACATATGATACTAATGGGTCACACTAACAACAACTTGATACAATTTATTATTATTAGAAATTGATTTTGATAAATATTCAATAAAACTCTTATAATTAAATTGGAAATTATTTATTTCATGGAAATAATAAATTCCATTAGCAAGTAATTTAATATATATCATATGGTATGATTGATAAGTCATGTACAAACTTTTGGACTAGTTGAATCCTTTTGTCTTTTTCCTAAAAGACAAGGTTTATATTTTATAAAAGAGTTTATAAAAGTTTGACTTTCTTTCTTCTCCTTTATGCAATTTCCGAGATATACATAGAAATAAGAAGTGTATGACTTGTCTAATCATGCTTTAAAGGCATGGGAGACATGATATGAGAATGGGGACAAGATTGCTTAAAGTGATAATGACTAATGGTTAATAACTTCAATTTTTGCATATAAATATGAGGCTTGCATATGGCTAGAGAGATTATTCCTTCTTTTCTTCTCTATGATGTAACATCCGGATTTACAGGTATCATAATTTAAGTATTTATTTTTGAGTTAAGAAGAGGGACTCGACGAGTTGACGCCTAAACTCATCGAGTAGGATCGCGACTGATGACTCAGATTAATGAATGGACTAGACGAGTCGACTCGACGAGTCAGCGCTGTGGACAGAAATCCTAAATCTTTGGGCCAGTGCCCTATTTAAAGGACCTTATGGCCTTCATTTGCGGCCACACACCCACTTGAGAAAGCCCTAACGAACCAAAGAGCATAGAGAGTGAGAGACTAAGCTAATTACATCACCATTAGTGCATTATTGCAAGAAAGAAGGACAGGATTCAAGCTAGGCTGGTTGAAGGGCTCAGATCTGCTATCATTCCATCAAAGGTTGTTGCTGGAGGTATGAATCCATGTCTAATTTCATGTATGTAGTAGATCTTTTGAATCTAGGGTTTCTTTACGCCTTCTTTAGTTGAGTTATGGAGCATGTGGAGTCCCTTTGAGGATTAGACTTTAGATCTGGACCTTGAGAGGTCCAGAGAGTCCCAAAAACCAAGCTTTATGCTATTACATGAGAATATTGAGGCTAGGACACCATTGTAAGGGTTATTTCATCCAATAGAGTTAGATGTATGGTGCATGGACATAAAGATTGAACCTTTACGTGACTTTTGAGTGTTAGAAGGTCAGATCCATAAGTTAGAGAAACAGATCTGACCTTAGAAGGTCAAATGAGTGTTGCCATGGAGGAAACTCGCCGAGTCCATGAGAGGACTCAACGAGTCGGATCGGGTTGCCCCGCGATTCGTGATCAGTGGTAACCCGTCGAGTGAAAGGTTAACTCGATGAGTCGAGTAAGGCCTTAGGAGGATTTACAGGACACGCATGGCTCGGCGAGTCACCCTAGTGCACTCGACGAGTCTGGTCAAAGATGGACCGTTAACTGGAGTTGACTTCAGTTGACCTCAAGGTTTGGTCAAACTGATTCAGGAGAGGCCATGGAGAGGTAGAATGGTCTTCTACCCATTATTTAGAAATGAGAATATAAGAGAGTATTGATTAGAGATATTATCATTTGATAGGCAGAGGCTAGATCTAGGATATCGAGCACGAGACTTTACTAGACATCATACGAGGTGAGTCTTCTCACTATACATTACCTAGAGTGGTATTTATGTGCAGACCGGAGGGTCTTATGTGTTATGTGTATGATTGAGATTATGTGCATTGTGTTATGTGTATGCTATGTGTTATATAGACCAGACCGGAGGGTCCAATGACTTACGAGGCCAGAGGGTCCTCGATTAGACCGGACCGGAGGGTCCAACGATTTAGACCGGACCGGAGGGTCCAACGATTTAGACCGGGCGGAAGGGTCCAACGAGCTAGACCGGACCGGAGGGTCCAACGAGCTACGGGACTGGAGGGTCCCGTTGAGACACATCGACCGGAGGGTCGTACCGAGTTATAGCCTCGAGTGGCGTATGTGTTGTATGTGGTATTTTGGGGAACTCACTAAGCATTTATGCTTACCGTGTTATGTGATATGTGTTTCAGGTACTAGCGAGGATCGCGGGAAGGCGCCGGCATGATTTGTATACACTGATAGAGTATTATGTATTTGAGATCCTGGGATATGTTTTACTGTGATAACATGTGACACAGTTTGAGTTTTGAGATTACCTTATGAGACATGTTGTGTTTGAAAAATGAAAAATTGTTTTCAAAATTTACGTCGTTACAAGTTGGTATCAGAGCCTTGGTTTGAGGGATTCGGATGCACCTTCGGGCGTATATGAACTCAAACTGAGGATTTGAGAAAATTTTTCATAAAATAAACAATTTTTCTAAAAGAGTAAAAGAATTTGAGACAAGCAGAATGGAACAGTGTGTACGATCAGCCTGCGCCCGAAACAAATTCCTTTAACATTTTTGGGCCGTAAACGCTTATATAGGCCCAATGGGCCGAAAATTTCCATATTAAACCCTATAAATTTTGAATATATTCAATAGTGGCCCAAACAATTCTTTTCTTTTCCTCTTTACCCCATTCTCGGTTTTTACAAAAAAAAAAGATATGTGATTATTCTAATGGTGACACCTCCTTATTGCATGGTGGTAATCCATGCAATAACCACCAAATATCTTGGAAATTTGAAACTAATCCACCATGTATTAACCACTTGATCTTCTCTCCCCTTTTCTCCGTAAAAATTCTTGGCATATAGCCATTTTACCTCACGCAAAAATTTCTCCAACCTCATTTCACTCCTAATTTCCTCTCAAAACTTCAAGGAAATTCACTCACTACCTCTTGCAAATTTCATGACCTTGGTGTGGGACTTCAAGAGTTTTGCATCTAGTATTATCATCTTAGTAAGTTGTTATCATACATAAGTTATTGTTTTCCTTTATATGCTAAAGAACACTTCCTTACATGGCTTCATTTCGTGTTCTAACTCTTTAGAACCATCTAAATTTCTAAACTTCTTCCAAGGAAGCATCCAAGACCGAAAACACCTCCAATCATTCTAATTCTTCATCAAAAATCAAAATCATCAAACCAATGTGAGTTCATACCTCCTATTTTCGGTTTTTACTATGTTTTGGGGGAGAATATAAGTTGTTTTGTGTAGATCTATGTGTGTATGCATGATTTTGTGTGTTTTTCATAATATATGTGTGATTATGTGTTATAAACTCCATGAACTTGAAAATATGTTAAAATATGATGATATTTGTAGAACATAACATTCATTGCAAACTTATTATGTACAGAAAGGTTTTAAAATACTTCAAAGTTGCTTAAAACTAAGAAAATTACATAAAAGGGGCCAAAATTGGCAAAATAATAAAAAATGAGGTTATTATATGTAACTCACGGTTTTAAGGGACCAAAAGGAGTTATTTTTGGTAAATATGAATCCTTATGGAATTTGTGATTTAAAAGGGTTAAAAGTGTAAATTTTCACAAATGGGCCTCATTTTTGGGTTTTCACGATTTTGGGCCAAAATTGTAAATTTTCGGACTTTGGTGGGCTTAAGTGTCATTTTCAGCAAAGTTGCGCCAAAAATGTAAACTTTTTATAAGAAAAACTAAAAATGTAAATTTATTTAAAACTTGGGCCAAAAAGATAAATTTATTTACAAATGGACCGAGAATGCACATTTTCATAAAATTAAGCCAAAAATGATATTTTTTGACAAAAGTGAGTTAATAATGTTATTTTTACTTAAAACTAGCCTTAAATGCAAATTTTGGTTTTAAAGGACCTAAATTGTCATTTTTACCAAGAATGTGCCATAATTGTAAATTTCCGGTTTTTGGGACCAAAAATGTCTTTTTACAAAAAGTGGGCTCTTCATGTCATTTTAATAAACAACGAAGCTTAAACAACCAATGTAACAAACGACGGATCAATTATGTCTTTTACACTCTTATTGGGCCTAGAATATAATTTACATGTTTAGTGGGCCTTAGTTGTCCACTTACATGTTTATTGGGCCCCTAATATACCTTATATGCTTATTGGGCCTGGAATATAATTTACATGCTTAGTGGGCCTTAGTTGTCCACTTACATGTTTATTGGGCCTGGAATATACCTTTCATGTTTATTCGCGTAAATTCGATTAAGGATCTAGTGAGACGTTTCGTTTGGCACCAAATGAGTGTACAAACGTAGCTTGTAGTTATAACCAGAGTCTCCTGGAGAGAGAGCGAGAGTTTGTGTATAGATCTATACGGCGGTGACACCCCACACCTGAGTTGTTCGCTGCAGTTAGACTAGGCCAGTCTAGGGTGACAAACATTACCTTAAACAAGTCGGCGTCTTTTAAACGTCATGACAAGCGAAGTTGTCATTATTAAGTATGGTTATAACGGCTCACTTAGAGGAATTAACACCATTATAAAATTTACGGTGGACATTCTTTTGTGGAAACACGGTAACCTACACGCATTGGTACTCAAACTCTGGTGTTGAGATTCCAACATTTTCATAAACGGACAACATCGGGTTGTCTGGGGTTATTCTCTTTATATTCTCATAAACATTAACACACATGCATTAATACAAGATTGGACACAAACATTTCAAACTGTTTTTCAGAAAATATCGGATTTTCTGGTGTTTACAAAGTAATACAAAACGTTTTCTTAAACATGTTTATGAACTCACCAACATTATATATGTTGGCCTTTTTAAATTAACTTGTATTCTCAGGGAATCGTTGAGCAGGTTGGTCAGCAAGAATACCAGGATATTTTATATTTTATTTCATCATACTTTGGATATTTTGGCATGTAATATTGAAATACAATATTTGATGTAAACCAATAACAGTTGTAATATTACATGTGTGATGATGATGATGATGTTATGTTTCAATTATATACACTGTGATGATACTACAAGAATGAAGTCACCCAAGCCCCCGGACATTTCCGCCGTCTGGTTCGGGGGTGTGACATCACACAAATTAAATTTTGACAAGATCTATTGATAAATTCATTCTTTTGAGCTAAGTATGATTGGTCACAATTCAGCTATAAGACTTTATTATTCTAGAAATGGGTTTTTGATTTGGATTTAGTATTTGGATATTGGAACATTATAACAACAACTATTAGAAAATGTTATGATATATTGGGATATAGTCATCACATTATTACTTGTTGTGTTCTATATTAACATGTTTAATCCATGAATAATGTTATTATTCTAAAGGTTCATAGTCGGTTATAATTGTGGGAGCGATTATGAAGTAAGACTAATATGAAATGGATTGGTTGACTCTCACTAGATGAAAGTAGGCAAGTGGTTGTGACCAAGTTTCATAGGTACTTGTCAGAGAACTAGTATTGAATTGACCCACATCAAGATCATCTCATGGATCGCTATCATGAATGATACTTGATTAAAAGGTATTATCTTTATATCCTTAACACCTGAGATACATAGTGGGAGTTAAGTGTAGGGAGTGTTATGCTTTGTAATGGTCAAATGTTATTCCTTAATCGGGCATTTATGAAAGCCATTTTCAGGTATGATGGTGAACTATGCAAGAGGCTTATGTAGTCAAGATGGGATTTGTTCCTATTATGTGTTGAGAGTTAGATATTTAAGGCGCCTTACCAAAAGTTGAACGACTAAAGAGATTGATCGCGATCCGAATCTCATGTTCAAAATGATGTCTGTAACAAAGGGATAACTGATAAATTTACCTTATGCACCAATTGTAGCTTTGAGCTTTTTGGGAATTGGGTGTTGAAAGAATGGCACAAATAGTCGTATGGTCTTAGGGCAGTGAAATGTTGCTAGACGTTCACTACTGTCTACATCAGTCTAATATGAGTCTTGCACAAGTAAGAGATTGAAAGATCTTGTATGCTCCAGAGTCATATTAAAGTGATATTGCTAAATAACATATGATACTAATGGGTCACACTAACAACAACTTGATACAATTGATTATTATTAGAAATTAATTTTAATAATTATTCAATAAAACTCTTATAATTAAATTGAAAATTATTTATTTCATGGAAATAATAAATTCCATTAGCAAGTAACTTAATATATACCATATGGTATGATTTATAAGTCATGTACAAACTTTTGGACTAGTTGAATCCTTTTTACTTTTTCCTAAAAGACAAGGTTTATATTTTATAAAAGAGTTTACAAAAGTTTGACTTTCTTTCTTCTTCTTTATGCAAATTTCGATATATGCATAAACAGAAGAAGTGTATGACTTGTATAATCATGCTTTAAAGGCATAGGAGACATGATATGACAATGGGGACAAGATTGCTTAAAGTGCTAAGGACTAATGGTTAATAACTTCACTTTTTTGCATATAAATATGAGGCTTGCATATGGTTAGAGAGATTATTCCTTCTTCTCTTCTCCATGCCCGAGAGCTCTCTAGGAGACTCTCCCTCTCTTCTTTGCTTTGAGTTACTGAAGATTACTTGCATATCTTTTGTGTGACATCCCCAAATTCACGGCCAGAAAAGACCGGTTTGATTTATGCTTTTAAAATAATTTCAGAGTAATCATTTGATTAAAAGTGTTGTGGAATTTGTTCCCAAAACAAAGTACGTCAAAATAAAATTTATCAAAGCATTTCTTAAATAAATGTATTTTCATTATATAATAAAACTCGGGATGTCATGTTCTGATACATACCAAAAGCATAAACGGCACATTATAAGCCTTACAACAGTTATTTACAACTACTGGCCTATAAACAAAATATCTTCACAAGTTATCCAACTTATGCTCTCGCGCCACTACCTGTGATACAAAGAAAACTGAGCAGGTCAGGCTTGGGAGCCTGGTGAGCATATAGGGTTTTCAATCCACAATAAATAATTATATTTAATTTCACCAACCAACAATAACCCGATTACCCATTCCCGTTATCCTCACTTTACGTCCCTAAAACAACAACTCTTACCAGAGGCCTAATCTAGGATTTTCATCGGATTGGACGTTACTGCAAAGGGGTTTCTTCAACAATAATATCCTAAAGGCAACCATGAGGGGGATGGAATACAACAAATGAACACCCAAGTTCATTAACACATACATGTTATGAGCTTGCCACCGTTCCACTGGACTGTCTAGAAAAGTCCGTGGTCGTCATCCATATTCCGCTAGATGACTGGATCACAATAACATCGAGTCCTCTCATCATTTTATTTCATCACACATCCACTATCTACCCATGTTATACCCAACAGTTTTGTAGATAACATATATATATATATATATATATATATATATATATATATATATATATATATATATATATATATATATATATATATATACACATTCATATATTGCTTAAAACCTGTATAACGTATTCATTCAATACTCATTCCAAATGACAGATAATACATATAATCACATTGCACGTATTCTATAGAAGATACTTCATATCTATGTGTTAGAAGAAAGGGAATATACACTCACACAAACATATATTTTATACATTCAAACAATACTTGTATAAAATTCATGTTCGTGAAAGAGACTATGCACTCACTTGATAAGATGATTATCGGACAGCACTACGGCTCTTCAAGTAGTATTCTCTGATGAAATCGGGATATCTTCACACACCGGGCTTCTTGCGGGCAGAGCTTCGGCTCGAAAACTCTTTTCTTCTCGGGATCTTCGGGCTTCGGGACTTGCTTCGGGTGTCGGGATGATACCGGGGATGCGGGGGTACTTCAAGACGACTAGAGAGGGTTTAGGAAGTGAGAGAGTGAAGGAATTAGCAACCATGGCCGGCTGCCCCTCGGTTTCTATTTATACGGCCATTTTTCTGGATTCACGTCGTGAATCTCAAAATTCAGGTCGTGAGTTCAGTCAGGCATAGGTCATTGCGTTCGTCATCAGTCCACTTGCTCTGGAAGGCGTCACTTTTGAGTTCACGTCGTGAACACTGTGTTCACGTCGTGAATTCTGACACAGTGTCGGGGTTTGTGCTCCGAACTTCAAAAATTCATATCTTTCACATACGAGCTCCGTTTTCGATGTTCTTTATATGAACGCGTAAGTGAGATTATGTTCTACAACTCTCGTTTAGACTCCGTCGGCTAATTTTGACTTTATTTTTTTTTAATTATTTTTAGTAGGTCGGGACAGGAAAACTCCGTTAGAAATTCATAACTCCTTCATCTGACGTCCGTTTTCGTCTGTCTTTTTAACGTTGGACTACTATCGACGAGATCTTTGATTCTCGTTTAGATTGTTTCTGCTAGAAATCACTCGATCTCATATTAGAACTTTTGGTTGCATACCGCTAAGTCGAAACTTCGAAAAATCATAACTTCCTCATACGAAGTAAGATTTAGACGTTCTTTTGATGCACGCTCTCGGTTTAACGTATTCTACGACTTTCGTTTAGATCACTAAGGCTAAATATTGCTTTTTTGTAAATTCACTATTTACGTCACACAGTGTCGTACCGGTTCTGTCGCGAAACTTCGATAGGTCATAACTTCTTCGTTATAACTCGGATTTCGGCATTCTTTATATTTTCGGAATCCTCGTAACGACCACTACCTCTTCATGCATAGATATCAGGCTTACCTAATATTTTATTTTCTCACTTATTTTTATCCTTAATTCATTTAAATCACACAATTAAGCAATAAACACATAATACTCAAATAATACATTCTTATTATTTCAAAACGAGTTACAAAGGTTAACCTAGACTGTTACATCATCATTAATGCCTAGCCTAGAAACATGGGCATTATAATTCTCTCCCCCTTAGGATGATTCCGTCCCCGGAATCACACATCAACAAACAAATGCGGATAGCGACTCATCATGTCACTCTCCGTTTCCCAGCTGAGATTTGGCCTATTCGTATGTTTCCAACGGACAAGCACTAATTCGACCATCTTGCATCGTAACTTCTTAGTCTTTCGGTCAACGATTGCCTCCGGTTCTTCAATGAACCTTTTGTTCTCATCAATCCCTAACTCAGAAATTGGAATTATATCGGGAACTTCTCCCGTGAACTTCCTCAAATAACACACATGGAAAGTGTTATGAATTCCATTCAGTTCTTCGGGTAATTCGAGCTTGTAAGCTTGGTTCCCAATCCTCTGAAGAACTTTAAACGGTCCAATAAATCTTGGACTTAACTTTCCCCTTTTACCAAATCTTATAAGTACCTTCCACGGCGAGACTTTAAGCAAAACCGAATCTCCAACTTCAAAAGTCATCGGTCGTCTCTTTTTGTCAGCATAGCTCTTTTGACGATCCTGAGCTGCTAACATTCTTTCCCTAATTATTTTCAACTTTTCAGCAGTCTGATGGACTATCTCAGGTCCCATAAACTGCTTTTCTCCAGCCTCAAGCCAACAAGACGGCGTACGACACTTCTGTCCGTACAAAGCTTGATAAGGTGCCATCTTTATGCTCGAGTGGAAACTATTATTGTAGGAAAATTCTACCAAAGGTAAATGCTGATCCTAGTTACTTTGGAATTCTAGGGTACATGCTCTCAGCATATCTTCAAGTGTTTGTATCGTTCGTTCGCTCTGACCATCAGTCTGTGGATGGTAAGCTGTACTCAAACACAACTTGGTACCCAATTCCTCTTGTAGACTTTTCCAAAACCTTGAGGTGAAACGGTTGTCACGATCCGATACAATCGTTAACGAAACACCGTGAAGCCTCACAATTTCCTTCACGTAAGAATTCTCAAGCTTATCCATAGACCATTTCTCATTGGCTACTATGAAATGCGCAATTTTAGTGAAGCGATCAACGACCACCCAAATCATGTCATGACCGTTCTTTGTTCTGTGCAGTTTAGTGACAAAATCCATAGCAATGTCCTCCCATTTACCCATAGGTACAGGTAAAGGTTCTAAACTCCCGTATGGTTTCTGATGTTGTGCCTTCACTCTTGCACATGTCACACACTCGACCACATACTTTGCAATATCAAGCTTCATCGTTGGCCACCAGTAATAGGGTTTCAGGTCCCTATACATTTTAGTGCTGCCAGGATGAATCGAGTACATGGTTTTGTGAGCTTCTCCCATCAGAAGATCTCTTATTCCTCCTAACTTAGGTACCCAAATCCGATCTTGGAATATCTTCAGTCCATGGCTCTTTATACCGAACACTAACGTTTTGCCCAAACGTTACTCCTTTCGGTCATTATTTTCAGAAGCTTCTTCTTGAGCTTTCTTGATACTCTCCATAATTGTCGAGACAACTTCTATTCTCAACGCTCTTGGCCCTTTTTCTCTCAAGATTGACTTTCCGACTGAGAGCATCAGCAACAACATTAGCTTTACCGGGGTGGTAAAGTATCTCGCAGTCGTAGTCCTTAAGTAACTTTAGCCAGTGTCGTTGCCTCATATTCAATTCTTTCTGATTAAATAGATATTGGAGACTCTTATGATCAGTGAAAAGTTTGCACTTCGTGCCATAAAGGTAATGCCTCCATACCTTTATAGCGAAAACTACCGCTGCCAGCTCTAAATCGTGAGTGGGGTAGTTCTTTTCATGTTCTTTCAGTTGTCGAGACGCATATGTGATCACCTTTTCTCTTTGGGTCAAAACACAACCCAAACCAACACCAGACGCGTCGCTATAGACAACAAAGTCTTCAGCCCCATCGGGTAGAGAAAGAATCGGTGCTTCATATAGCTTCTTCTTTAGCTTCTCAAAGGCTTCTTTGTGCTTATCACTCCAAGCATAAGTAGCTCCTTTGTGGGTCAAAGCTGTTAATGGAGTAGCGATCGAAGAAAAGCCTTGGATAAACCTTCGGTAATATCCGGCTAATCCCAAAAAGCTTCAGATCTCCGTGGGACTCTTCGGTTGTTCCCACTTCACCACAACTTCGATCTTTGCTGGATTAACCATTATCCCTTCTTGGTTGACCACATAAACCAAGAATTGGACTTCTCGAATCCAAAAATCAAACTTGGAGAACTTTGCATACAACTTCTCCTTCTTCAAGAGTTCCAACACTTCTCTCAAGTGTCTGTCATGCTCCTCTTGGCTCTTCGAGAAAATCAGAATGTCATCTATGAACACTATCACAGATTTATCAAGGAACGGATTACAAACCCTGTTCAATAAATCCATGAATGCTGCTGGAGCATTGGTTAGTCCAAACGACATAACCAAAAACTCGTAGTGCCCATATCGTGTTCTGAATGCAGTTTTCTCGATATCCTGCTCTCTCACCTTCAGCTGATGATATCCTGCCTTAGGTCGATCTTCGAAAAATAGCTTGAACCTTGAAGCTGATCGAACAGGTCATCAATCCTTGGCAATGGATATCTATTCTTTATCGTTTCTTTATTAAGCTCTTTGTAATCAATGCACATTCTCATACTCCCGTCCTTCTTCTTTACAAATAACACCGGAGCTCCCCAGGGTGATGAACTAGGTCTAACGAAACCTTTGTCCAATAACTCCTGAAGTTGCATCATCAACTCCTTCATCTCCGTTGGTGCTAGTCTGTAAGGTGCTTTTGCTATTGGCGTCGTTCCGGGTAACAAGTCTATTCTAAACTCCACTTGTCGATCAGGCGGTAATCCAGGAAGATCTTCGGGAAATACTTCCGGATAATCACACACCACCAGAAGATTTTGCACCTCCTTTTTCTCCTTCTTTGCATCAATCACGAATGCCAAATATGATGTACCTCCTTTGGCCAAACACTTTCTGGCTTTCATTAGTGAAATGATTCCAGAATTTACTCTGTGTTTGTCCCCATACACCATAAATGACTCCTTCCCTGGCGGGTTTACTTTTACTATCTTCTTTCTGCACAATATTTCGGCATCGTTGGCGCTAAGCCAATCCATTGCCAGCACGATGTCGAAACCATTTAGCTCAATAGGAAATAATTCCTCGTGGGACTTATTCCCGTTCAAATCGATGAAGATGTTTTTCATAAGATGGCTAACAGGTACAAACTTGCCACTAGCAACTTCGACTAATAAAGCATTATCTAGTCTATCGACAGGCAAAGCTAGTTTTCTACCAAATTCATGCGAAATAAAGGAGTAGTTGGCTCCAGAATCAAATAAAATTTGGGCAAGCAAATCGTTTATGAGAAAGGTACCTGAAGCGACATCAGCTTCATCTTTTGCAGCCTCTAGTGTCATCTGAAAGGCTCTCGCCTTCGGCTTCGGTGGAATGTTGGGTCTTGCTGCCTCCTTCTTTTTCGGACAGTCTTTTAAAACGTGTCCCTCCTCGTTACATCCAAAGCACACCTTTTTGTTGGACGGACACTCGTTGGCATAATGCCCAGTTTTTCCACATTTGTAGCAAGTCACCTCCTCACTACATTTCCCAGAGTTCTTTTTTTTGCACTTTTCACACCATTTCGCTTCGCCTCCTCTCCCTCCAAACTTCTTCGAATCAGACTTCAAAAATTTACTTTTCTTGTTGGAACCTGAAGTTCCTTCAAACTTTCTCTTTTCGCCAACTTTAACCTTGCTGGCGGTTCTCCCCTTTATCATATCCTCAACAGACTTGGCAGCCCAAATAGCTGCCTCCAGAGTAGGTGCCTGACGTACTGGCACCGCATACTCCCATGGGAGTCCCTTTCCGTACCGGTCAACCTTTGTCAGCTCGTCTGGGATGATGTGCAAAGCAAATTCCATTTTGTCGGTGAAGGCGTTAGTGTATTCATCAACTGACATGTTGTCTTTCTTCAATTTCAGGAACTTGTTTTCCAACTCCAGTAGATTTTGGGCCGAGCAGAACTTGCGCTTGAATTGCACCAAGAACTCTGCCCAAGTCAGTTGCAGTGGCTCATTAGGGCTTAGGGTCTTACCCAGAGTGTTCCACCAACGAACAACGCCACCTCTGAACTGACGTACTGCGAATGTGGTCTGCAACTTGCCTCTGCAAGCACACGTCATGAAGGCTAGATCCATCTCTGAGATCCAATCCATAACTCCGATTGGATCTTCCTTTCCAGTGAAGGTCGATGGTTTGCAAGTCAGAAAATCTTTGTACTTGCATCCAAGTCCACCATTTCCTCCCTCTTGGTTGTTTTGTCTAATTATTGGTGGGTTGGCTTGACCAACAACTCCACTGAAGTTTCCTCCTTCCGACTGCCCTTCACTCAATTCGGGCTGTACAATCGGTATTGAGAGTTCTTCACGATTCTACTGAAGCAGACGTCTAGTTTCTTCCATTTGACGATCCAACATCGTTTGAATCATCGCTTGTACACCAGCCATTGTCATTGGCTCAGGTGTTGCTGCTACAACAGGTGCTTGCTCAATTACAGGTGGTTGATTTCTGTTTTCGTTCGCGTTTCCAACTCCACTTCTAGTTCTTTCCATTCTTGATCTATACACCAAATAAGGTGAATTTAGATCCTCATTCATGATAGATATTTAAGTCTTCCAAATCACTCTGAAACGTTTACATGTTAGTTCTAATACCGTAATCCAACACTTAGAACCCTAAACACATAAAGTCTCCAGATCCGGTTGGCAACAAACCGTAGACCTGAACAAATAATATCATATATGGCAAACATATAACATTTAGCACATAAAAGCATTTTAGGCATCTTTCCTAAAATATACTAGTGCTCGTGTCTAAAATACAACAGAAACTTATCTCACAATCTTTACTTAGCATTCTAAGTTTAAGTCTAGAAATCCTACAAATTCCTAGTTCGCTTAAACTAATGCTCTGATACCAACTGTGACATCCCCAAATTCACGGCCAGAAAAGACCGGTTTGATTTATGCTTTTAAAATAATTTCATAGTAATCCTTTGATTAAAAGACTTGCGGAATTTGTTCCCAAAACAAAGTACGATAAAATAAAATTTATCAAAGCATTTCTTAAAGAAATGTATTTTCATTATATAACAAAACTCGGGATGTCATGTTCCGATACAGACCAAAAGCATAAACGGCACATTATAAGCCATACAACAGTTATTTACAACTATTGGCCTATAAACAAAATATCTTCACAAGTTGTCCAACTTATGCTCTCGCGCCACTACCTGTGATACAAAGAAAACTGAGTGGGTCAGGCTTGGGAGCCTGGTGAGTATATAGGGTTTTCAACCCACAATAAATAATTATATTTAATTTCACCAACCAACAATAACCCGATTACCCATTCCCGTTATCCTCACTTTACGTCCCTAAAACAACAACTCTTACCAGGGACCTAATCTAGGATTTTCATCGGGATGGACGTTACTACAAAGGGGTTTCCTCAACAATAATATCGTAAAGACAACCATGAGGGGGGTGGAATACAACAAATGAACACCCAAGTTCATTAACACCTACAGGTTATGAGCTTGCCACCGTTCCACTGGACTATCTAGAAAAGTCTGTGGTCGTCATCCATATTCCGCTAGATGACTGGATCACAATAACATTGAGGCCTCTCATCATTTTATTTCATCACACATCGACTATCTACCCATGTTATACCCAACAGTTTTGTAGATAATATATATATATATATATATATATATATATATATATATATATATATATATATATATATATATAGATAATATATATATAGATAATATATATATATATATATATATATATATATATATATATATACATTCATATACGGCTTAAAACCTGTTTAACGTATTCATTCAATACTCATTCCAAATGACAGATAATACATATAATCACATAGCACGTATTCTACAGAAGATACTTCATATCTATGTGTTAGAAGAAAGGGAATATACACTCACACAAACATATATTTTATACATTCAAACAATACTTGTATAAAAATCGTGTTCGTGAAATAGACTATGCACTCACTTGATAAGATGATTATCAGACAACACTATGGCTCTTCAAGTAGTATTGTCTGATGAAACCAGGATATCTTCACACACCGGGCTTCTTGCGGGCAGAGCTTCGACTCGAAAACTCTTTTCTTCTCGGGATCTTCGGGCTTCGGGACTTGCTTCGGATGTCGGGATGATACCGGGGCTTCGGGGATACTTCAAGACGACTAGAGAGGGTTTAGGGAGTGAGAGAGTGAAGGAATTAGCAACCATGGCCGGCTGCCCCTCGGTTTCTATTTATAGGGCCATTTTTCTGGATTCACGTCGTGAATCTCAAAATTCACGTCGTGAGTTCAGTCAGGCATAGGTCATTGCGTTCGTCATCAGTCCACTTACTCTGAAAGGCGTCACTTATGAGTTCACGTCGTGAACACTGTGTTCAAGTCGTGAATTCTGACACAGTGTCGGGGTTTGTGCCCTGAACTTCATAAATTCATATCTTTCGCATACGAGCTCCGTTTTTGACATTCTTTATATGCACGCGTAGGCGAGATTATGGTCTACAACTCTCGTTTAGACTCCGTTGGTTAATTTTTAATTTATTTTTATTAAATTACTTTTAGTAGGCCGGGACAGGAAAAATCCGTTAGAAATTCATAACTCCTTCATCTGACGTCCATTTTCGTCTGTCTTTTTAACGTTGGACTACTATCTACTATTCGATTCTCGTTTGATTGTTTCTGCTAGAAATCACTCGATCTCATATTCGAACTTTGGGTTGCATACCGCTAAGTCGAAACTTCGAAAAATCATAACTTCCTCATATGATGTCAGATTTAGACATTCTTTTTATGCGCGCTCTCGGTTTAACGTATTCTACGACTTTCATTTAGATCACTAAGGCTAAATATCGCTCTATCGTAAATTCACTATTTATGTCACACAGTGTCGTACCGGTTCTGTCGCGAAACTTCGACAGGTCATAACTTCTTCATTATAACTCGGATTTCAGCATTCTTTATATTTTCGGAATCCTCATAACGACCACTACCTCTTCATGTATAGCTATCGGGCTTATCTAATATTTTATTTTATCGCTTATTTTTATTCTTAATTCATTTAAATCACACAATTAAGCAATAAACACATAATACTCAAATAATACATTCTTATTATTTCAAAACGGGTTACAAAGGTTAACCTAAGTTGTTACATCATCATTAATACCTAGCCTAGAAACACGGGCGTTACATTTTGCCCTCTTGAAGTTTATATTGGTTATGAACTTCAAGCTTAAGAGTTTAAGAGCTTTGGACTAGCATCTACATCAAGTTGAGTCATTGTTGGTGTCTCAAAGGTTCCACATTCTTCATCAAATTCCAAGCCTCCCGAGAGGACCCAAAGAACAAAAAAGGTTGTTATTTCTTCACCTCTTCTTTGGTTGGTGTTTTCATCTTTCTATAACTTGCAAGAAGATCCTTGGTGGGTATAAACTGTTTATGTTATTTCAAAAATTAAAGTCTCCCGTTGCCATATTTTTCAAGTTTATGAAACTATTTTTGAACTAAAACCCAACAGTTACAATTTATATAAAAGCTAGTTTTATATAAAATAAGATATTTATATATGACTAGGTATATAGATATATATGTTGGGATTCTTTATAAATAAGATTGCCTTTTTATAAAGATGATATATATATATATATATATATATATATATATATATATATATATATATATATATATATATATATATATATATATATATATAAGAACAAGCCACGAGTTAGGACATGGGACATATGTGTCTTCTTTTTTAGAAGAAGACCAAGCATGCTTCACTTTTGAATTGTTTAGTTAATATTAACATGCTTGTAAGAAATATGTCCCATGCTTTTGCTTTATGGTTTCTTCTTGCTTTTTGGTCTTTATACATAAGGGAGAGTATGGAAGGTTTGGACTTAGTTCTTGTATTATTTCCCTCTTCTTTTGGCTATGTAAAACCGAGAGCAAAGGCTATTAATAGGGCTGCCAAGAATTTGGTTCTTGTGCCTTCCCTTCTCCATCTTATTCTTGCAAATGGTGTAGAGATTAAGTGCTTAAATGTTGCTTCTCTTTAAGTATATTTTGGAACATGTCTTAAATCTTAAGAATAACATTCTACAAGTGTTATACTAGCATAGCTTGATGGTTCTACTCTTTCTTTGGTGGATACTTCTAGAGAGCTTAACTTAGAGCTTAATTCCATCTTCATCAACTTCGTAATTGCCAAAAGGAACCAAAGTCTTGAAAGGTTGTAACACTTTCTTTCTATGGTTGTATTATGTGACAACCCGAAAATTTTTTCCTTGTAAAGCCAGTACAATCAACCTTAAGTCAGACTCGCTCCTGCTATCTTTTAGCACTGTTTAGAGTCTGTTTGAGTGTTCTAAGCTCAATACATTCAAGGAATGAGTGTTAGGAAGTATCTGCTAGAGCCACTGTACAAAGATCAAGCCATAAACTCATTCAAGAGGAGTTTACGGCCAAGACACCAAGAGTTTGCGGTCGTAAACTCAAGGTGATCGTAAACTCACCCCTATATAAGTAACACTTAGCCATTTCTTCATTCCTTTCCTTTCTTTGGCCGAAATATCTTCAAACTCTCTCAAGTATCATCAAGTTCTTCATCCAAATCCTCCAAAAACGTAAGTGTTCTTCCCTCTAGTTGTTGTTATCCTTCTTAAACATGTATCATTCTTTGATTCATCCATGAAAACATCCATTTTGTCTAGATCTTCATAATCTTCAACTTTCATCAAGAACACCAAGAACACACACTAGTGTTTTGGGCCGAAATCAACCCTTTCAAGCTTCAATATCGTGAGTACTCCTTCCTTAGCTTGTTGTATGCTAGAAACACTTGCTTTACACTTTGAAATCATCCAATTGTCAAGAACAAAAGGAGTTTACGGCCAAGAGCATCTCCCTTGGCCGTAAACCCCTATAAAGGTGCTATTTTGACCTTAAACTCTTCTTAAGTCTAAGCCTTAGACCTTGAACCCTTAATGGATGTTGTAGGACCTTAAACCACACACTTATGCATGTTTGACCTTGAACCCTTGGCCGTGTACCCATGGCCGTAAACTCTTATTAGTGACCAATCACTTCCCTTTGATGAATCACATGTGATTCCAACACTTAGTCCAAGTGTTTCCTAGTCCCTAGAGGTGTTTCCTTTCATATAGTTGCTTACAAACACAATATTAATGCCAATACATGTCATTATATGTCATTTAGGACTTGTTGTGTCTCGGGACTTCATTCGTGGAACTTCTCATTCTTACGCGCATATTCGTTTGAATCACCCACATAAGGTGAGTTCATACCCTGTAATCAATCTTTTAAACTGTTTTAAATGCTTTTAAGGGGGGGGGATACAAGTTAAACACAATGATAATTGTGTAATTGTTTGTTATAAACATCTTTCAAAATGTTACTTATGTCTTTTATAAGTAGTCAAAACATTTCAAAACTCTTTTAAAGTTATGTTACTTTATAGTTTAACAAAACTCCGTTTTTAAAGTACAAGCATAACTTAGTAGTAAAATGAGTCTTTACAATAACAGTTCAAGTAAAATACTAGTAAACTATAAGGGGTATATTTTAGAGGTTCAATTCATACTAGATGCTAGAACATACTATAAAGAGAAACAGGGAGGTAGATACAATACACGATAACATAAAGAGAAACAGGGAGGTCAATACAATACACGATAACATAAAGAGAAACAGGGAGGTAGATACAATACATCAGAGAGACTTACTATACACTACACACTATACAGAACGAACATACTATACACTATAACAGAACAAACATACTAAGATGCTATAGCATGAGAACACTACATGGTCTAATTATACCAATGAATCACTAACTCATTGTTCTAAACGAAAGGTGATAGTAAAATTGGGTATATATGATCACATAACTTTAATGTGAATTCTGCACGACCTAGCAATTGTTTGCGGAAGTCGTGTTTGGTCCCCAGAATCTCTTGCAGGGAGAGCGTATAGTATGGTACTATTCCTCACATTATGACCTTAATAAAACAAACATGTTTTAAGGTAATTAGTACTACAGAATGTCAATTCAAAAGACAACTGTGTACTTATAAATTCCCATTACTTTCAGTAAGTGACAGTTCCACTTGAAAGTTAATACAAACTATTTTCGAGTCAAGATAGTTATAAACTAGGGAAAACTAGGGAAAACTTACATTTTACAAACGACACACAGAACAGTCGAGTCTAGTACATTCAGTAGAAAGGGACCTATAATGCTAACTTTATGATTCCTTAGTGTATGCATTCAGGGATATATATTAATCGGGTCCGACAGGTAGTAGGATGTGTGCTTT
Source organism: Lactuca virosa (assembly GCF_052849685.1). Taxonomy (NCBI): domain Eukaryota; kingdom Viridiplantae; phylum Streptophyta; class Magnoliopsida; order Asterales; family Asteraceae; genus Lactuca; species Lactuca virosa. Next base: position 316,194,957 of record NC_136428.1, read on the forward strand.
CCGCTTCATTTCATGTTCCTTGTTTGGTTGTGGGCTTAGAGCAGATACACCCCGCCTACTATATATCTGATCTTAGCTATATATATGTCCCGTATACACCAAGTAATCATAAGGGGTACCATGTATGGGTCAGGTCATAGGACATTAATTCAATGCACCGTTTTCTAGTACAAAACATACTTTTCAAATAAAGAACTTTTGGAATACAAAACTAGAAACTTAACCAGTAAAGGGTTTAATCCATTTTATTAAACCAGTAAAACTTAAAGGACCTTAGGTGGTTAATTTTATAATACATTAGTTTATACACCAGGGTTATATATAATTAATATCCGATAGGTAGTTGGATGTGTGCCTTCCGCCTCATTTCCTGTTCCTTGTTTGGTGGTGGGCTTAGGGCAGATTCACACAATTAACTATCTGTTCGATATTAGATTATATATAGCTAGTATAAACTAAGTGATTATAGAAGGAATTACTGTGGTTACCATTTTATTATAAGAAATAAGGGTTTTCTTAAAGAATATTTTCATCAAACTAAAGGAACTATTACAGTTAACTCCGTGAGTACCAAGTGAATACGCCAGGGTTATATACAACGATGATCTAACAAACAATAGGATGTGTGTCTTCCGCCTCATTTCCTGTTCCTTGTTTGGTTGTGGGCTTAGGGCAGATACACACAACCGATTGTTTGTTTACTCTGGGTTTTATATAACTTGTATCCATTTAATACTCATATAGAGGACTGTAGAGTCATTTTTACTTATCTTTCATCAAAGCAGGAAATATAGGATTTTCTGGAGGAACAGACAAACTTTTCTAAACAAAACTTACTACAACTTACTATAACTTTCTACAACTTTCTTACAACTTACATTACATCACTAAAATCTTATGAACTCGCCAGCTTAAATGCTGATCTACGCCTTCAAAATAACTTGTATTCTCAGGAGACCAATAGACAGGTTCCCGCACTGGGATTTAGAAGATGGAGCAGTATAGCTTCAAGTCTTTTTGTTATTTGCTATTTATTCTATATTATGTGAATCACATACTTTGTAAACACTTTCTTTCTAATGAAATGGTTGTTTATTACTTGCTTACTATGATGCATGTCTTGTGATACTAAACATGACGTCCTCCGCCCCAGAACGTTTCCGCCGTTCCGGTTTTGGGGTGTGACATATTAATCTTTCTAAGTCTTGCAAAAGATCCTTGGTGGGTTAAAATGGGTTTAGTTTATTCAACATTTTTAAAGCTTTCGCTGCTGTTTTTACCGTTTGTGAAACCGGATTTTTAAATAAAACCCAACAATTGGGTTTAGAGCCATTTTCGCAAGATTGATTAGATTATTTTTAAGTTAATGAAATCTTTGTTTTTGGAAAACAAGGATGGTTTTCTGTTTGCAAGAAAAATTCATACACATTTTCTATGACAACTTTAAAATGTTTATAATTGTTATTTTTTTGACCAAAAGTTTACATTCATCTTTTTGGTCATAAAAGTTGTCTTAGAAAAACAAATAGATGTTTTATATAATTTTGAGTATATAAATATGTATGATGTGCATAAACTAGCCATGGACCTTTGTGTTGTTGCATGTGTTGATTTATTTAAAATGGTTGTAATTATTTATTTATTCATATTGTATATAATAATTAAATATATAGTTTTCTTTTGTTAATTATTTAAGTAATAGATTAGTTTTAGAAATAGTTTATTTTTATAAAAAAGTAACAAATATGAATATGATGGCCATTTTGAAGATCAAAAGTTTATAAACTTGATTTTATTAAAGTTTCTCTAACTTTATAAAATTATTTTTATAAATTTGCTACAAGGTGTTGAAGCAAGTGGGAGCACATGAAGACTTTACAAGATAAATGTCTCTTATGTCCCTTTAGGAATGGACTTGATAATTTTGCGATTGCTCACAAAATTATTACTAGTTTATGGCTTGGTTTATACACATATGTTATAATTGTTATGCATGTTTGTGGAGTTTTTGACCAAAAGAGTGTTTTTCAAAAAAAAAAAATATTTACCATATAGGTATAGTTTCAAAAATATTTACCAAACAGGTATAATTTCAAAATTTTATATTTTTCAAAAACTTTCAGTTTATTTTAACTATTTTTACATATCTTTAAATATATATATATTTTTTGACTTTTTTTGTTACTTTTTGTTAATAATGTTTATCAATTTTCTTTTGAAACCTAATTATAACAAACAAATTTTTAAATCTCAACCAACGATAAATGTTTGCAAAAATCAACAAACAATTTGGCGCACTTTTGATGTTATGGGTCGATTTTTGTAAAACGTGAAATTCAATTTTGTGCTTGCCGTTTGACTTGACACCCCATTGCTTGGGAGATTTTCTTTTCACAAACCGTGAATTATATCATTATTAAGAACCCAACAGCTCATTAGTCATTACTACTACCAAAGTTGACAATTTTATTTTAAAACTTACACATTTGTAATTTCTTTAATGCATTTGAAACCAGTAGCTGGTCTAGTGTATAACAAGTGCGGTGTATGGTCCCATTTAAAAATAACTTCCATTGAAAATTTTAGCAAAAAAATAAGCTTTTGTTATGTAGTTGAACAAAATTAAGTTTTCTTTGGCACCCATTCTCATTGAAAAAACCTAATAAACACTAACAAAAGTTCATATTTTTTTTGTTAATTTTTGTTATATTTATCCCTTATATATTTTGGCCCCTATCCGCCGTTATCTGAAACCTAAAACACTAATAGTGGCCTACATTTGTGATTCGACAATTACAAACATATTTTTTTGATAGCCCACAAAGAAAAAATACATTTCGTTAAAGCAATTGAACTTAAAAGTTTAGAAGTTAAAAACAGTGGCCAACAAAATGAAATTTAAATTGTTTAATTATTTTGAAGCATCCCTCAAAATGAAAACAAAATTGTTTTTGTTTTCAATCCCCTGTTGAAAGGCTAGTCAGCCAAAATCAAAATATAGTATATATCAATATATCATTAGTATCAATTTCACTTAATCGGTTCATAAACATTATTAGCCTAAAGTTACAAAAAAGTCAAAAATAAACATATTAAAAAAAACAGTAAAAAATAGTTAAAAAACAGAAAGTTAAAAAAAGAAAAATTCAAAACTATACCTATTAGGTAAATATTTTCGAAACTATACATTTTTGGTAAATATTTTTTTCAAAAACACCATTTTGGTTAAAAACTCCATGTTTGTGTTGTTTTATATTTATGTTATTATTATGTTATTGTTGATAAACTAGTTTTCAAATGATAAATAATATTTTTAACATAAATTTAACATAAGATGCTAAAAACAGTTTTAAAAATAAAACAAGCTTTATCGTTAAAACTAGTAACCGGTAAAATTTTGGGATTAAAATTATATAAGTTTAAAATTGAGATTTATAAATTTATCAAACTCCAAACCTTATTTTATAAAAGAAAGTTTTATTAAAAGGTTTCCAAATGTTCTAAAGTGCTCAAAAGATATAACTTAATATTAGTTATTAATTTAAAATTTTGATCGCGTCAATTATATAAAACCGGGTTTTATATATAGAACATTGTTAAAAATGTGATTTTACATGCAATAAGATTTTTTTAAAAGTATACCGTGGTTTATTGAATGCATGCTATAACCATGATATAATATGTTTTTTAAAATAGAATTATAAAAAACATCAAAGAGCCCTTACAAACCTCAAATCTATACAATCTTTTTTTAAAGAACACCCGCACGTCTCTTGTATGCACTAGTGGGATAAATGATACCTAACCTCTTAGTGTTATCTTTTGATGGCCAGGGTATTTTTCGCGATTTCTATAACCAAGTTATAGGCCGATTACACAAGTTTTTCAAATTGGATGGTTTGATCGGAAATCTCTTGTGATAAAGGATATTTACACAAGAGAGTTATGAGGCATAGATGAGATCAAACATGTCTAATTAAATTTGTTATTAGCGATCCCATAAATCTAGGAATTATATGATAAAATATAATTGATAATCAATATCTACTGGGTTGAATTCGGATGAATGGGATAAAGGATGTCTAACCATTCATTTGTTTTGCAACTTGGATGCTAGACTTTGATAATTAATGTTTTTAGAAACTAAAAGGGTATTAATTATTAAATATTGAATATTGAAAATACTAAATGAATTCTGTTAAAATTTTGTAGATATATAATCCACTCTCATAAGCATGAATTGTCCTTTTTTTTAAATGATTTAATGAAGCAATAACATTCAATAGATACAACTTCAGTGAATGAGTTCATGTATTTAAGAGACAATTTCGTGAGAGATGTGAAATTATGTACACTTAAAGGTCCTATTCCCAAACAAATTGCTTTGAGCAATAGACCTGAATATAATACCTAGTAAAGGCATCACAATGATGCTCAAGATGCTTCTAACATCATACTAGGAACAATTACTTATAACTTTTATGAAGTTTTAGATAATTTATATATATATATATATATATATATATATATATATATATATATATATATATATATATGATAATATAACAGGTTAAGCAATATTACAATAAATATAGTGATATTTTGTTGGAATAATGCAAGGCTAAAAGAGTCACCTTTTGTGATCTTAGAGGCCCATGTTTTATAGACTAAAACACCTTTAAGCCCAAGATATATGGATCTTGTTTCTTTTGTGAAGAAACTGGACACTGGTAGAGGAAGTGTTCCTCTTATCTAGAAAGAAAGTCTGGAAGAGACTAGTACTTTAGGTATCTACTAGATAGAACTCATACTTTTTGTATAACACTCAAGTACGTGGTACATAAATGTTAATATAATATTTGTAACTTGATTGTAGATATTTACAGAAGAGTAACTAGCTAGGCACAAGCTAGTTAGAACTACACTCTCGCAGTTTAGTTTATGATTTATGCTTGGAACATAATATACTTGTATTGAAAAATAATATTTGTTTTGGAACAATGTATGTTTTAAATTTAGGATATCTAAATATATGTCTCAGTTATTTTATTTAAATGTTTGATTATTTACTTGATCATTTTTCATAACGATAATATTCATATTCTGAAATGATTAACTTCTATTTAAGAGACTAGATCTCTTAATAGAATTATAAAGTAAATATCAATATTTTAATAAATAAAATTAAGTTCTATATAAAAGACGCTTTTGACTTAAACTTGTTTTAAAAAAATCAAACCTATCTATGACATTGTTATCTTTATTATATAAATGAAATGCACATATTCCAACTTCAAGAAAATGGATCTTTGAAGGCAAATAATGTAGTTTATTTGAAATATGTGAATCTTATTTATATATATGAGATTCCTAATGATATCTTCACTAAAGTGTAGAGAAAATAATTATTAAGAACTGTACACTTTGGTGTATGACTTCCTTTCTAATGAATGTCTATGATTAAACACAAGATACAACCCAATAATACCATCTAAAGCCTTCGTGATGATAAAGGGTGAATTAAACTGTACTTGATATAGTTTACTTTCTAATCGGTAGAAATGTCCTCCATTAACCTTTTTGGGATTATACTTTAATCACTATTAGTTGTATCTAGAATACAAACACCAACTAATTACATAATTGTAGAATATTTTAAAAGTGCATTTAGATTATTATATACAAACGCAACAAGAATAAGTTCATTTATTCATCTGAAAGCTGAGTTATAAGTTCCTCTATTCCTCTAAAAGTTGAGTTAGCAGAAAGCAAGCTTCTAATGACAAAGCAAGTGGGAGGCACATAGAAGTTGAAGTAGTTCAAGAACCATAGCATGGATGTAACAATTGTTGGCACTAGTTTTAACAAGAAATTGTTAAACATGAATAATAGCTATTCATAAACAAAAATTATTCACAATAATAGTAGAAATCATCTATGACTTAAGAAATGTGGAATCTCTCATTGATGAGTTCGTGATGGTTTCTAGTTAAACCATCAACTACCAAAATATTATATCAGATCTTGAATCTAACAAATGACTTAGAGTCATGAACATTGAGATGTAATCCATGTTTAATAATCAAGTATGGGCTTGATTAATCTTCCTCTCTAAAGGAAGGCTAGAAAGAGTAAGAGATTCTTCTAGAAAGAATATATATATATGTATATATATATATATATATATATATATATATATATATATATAGTAATACTTGTTATATAAGGATTTTCTTATACTCATGTCATTGACTATAGTCGTTATCATACTCATGACATTGACTATGATAAAAAAATTTCACAAGCAACTATGATTAGATCAACAAGGATATTGTTTATCCTAACTACATATTCCTAATATGAGATATGACAGATAGATTTCAAGAAAAACTGTTTTTCTTAATAGGCATCTACAAGGAGATATCTATATAGCTTAGCCTGGAGGTTTTCTTAATTCATGTTATCCTAACAAAATGTGGAATACTAGAGATCCACTTGTGAATATAAAGCAAGCATCTCAAGGTTGGAATCATTATTTTAATATATAAATAACAAGGTGTACTTTTATATTAAAATGAAGATGACATTTGTGTTTATTAAGAACTAGTGGGAGGATAGTGATATTCCTAATCTTGTATGAATGAGACCTACTTAATCATTTGAAATTAAATTCTGACTATGCAAGGTCGTTTCACCTTGACTTGAAAGTGTTTATAAAATGAAAGACTTAGGAATGACAAGATACATTCTTGGAATGCAAAATCTATAGATATAGATAAATATGAATATTAAAAGTTTTAAATTCTTTTGCATGAATTAACAATATCTTGAAATAGGTCAATATATAAGATTCCTTTGGAGGATTCTTGACATTGTCACATGACACCATTTTGAGTTTTTCTCAAAAGGGCCTAGCACATAGGTTTGAGCTAGATAAAATGATTTATATTCTATTCGCTTGGCAAATGAATCCATCATTTATGTCATATCATCATATACAAATTGAATGCATGGTTAAGTCACTAGATGACTGTGAGAAAATTTTAAGAGTACTTAAGAAGAAATAAGAGAATGTATATGAGATAATTAGTTTAGAATAAAATCTTCACGTAAAGAGCTACATAGGATTCTGATTTCTAAACAAATATAGATTATTATGAATTATATTTGGATTATGACTTCATTGTGGAATGAAGAGTAAGTTTAATTGGCATGAGGTCCAAGCAAAACATAATAACACATTCTACTAAATAAGTGTCACACCCCCGAAACCAGACGGCGGAAACGTCTGAGGGCTCGCGTGACTTAAATTGAATATCATCACAATGAATATACATGACTCATAACATAAACATCACCATGCATCAATACATTACAACTGATATTGTTCACATCCAGTACATTGTTTTAAATATTACACATTCATAACATAAATTGTTTGAGAGTTTTCGAAACATAACATCCTAACATACTTGATATTACCCTTCAGCTTACCTGTTACCTGAGAATACAATTGATTTTGAAAAACGTCAACATATGAAATGTTGGTGAGTTCATAAGCAGGGTTGTGATAAAAATGATTTGTGTAGTTTGTAAAACCCAGAAAATCCGATATTTTCTGAAAAGACAATAGTTTATCAAAGTGTGAAGATCCATAAGTTGATGCATGAATGATTTCAAAACGTGTATATAAAAGGGAGTTTTGTATTGTAGTTATAGAAATTACAAGCGAGTGGTGTTGATTTCCTCGAAAAACCCGATGTTTTCCGATAACGCGAAATATACTTGTTTACGAATTGCTATACCGCCACAACGAATGATTTTTGACTACTCTTCCTTGATTACTCGGGTGGTGTTGGATTTTATCAATTTTGTGAGTCGTTATAACCATGCATGATAATGACTGGTTATAACTACCGACTACGAACGACCCTTAGAGGTGTCGCCCGTTATTACTCACTTAATCCAAACAACCTTGATTACTATTGATTAACGACCTGAATTTGTTTACTTTGATTTCACACAAGCCTAGCAACGAGGAGGAGAGGAATATAAAGTCATGCTACTTCCGTGAGTTAGTTTAGGCTGTTGGGTATACGAAGGACACGTTGGCCCATTTCGCATTTGATTACTTGGACCTTACTAGCAATGCTAATGGGCCACTAAGGCTCAATGTCACTTTAAAGCCATTGAGGGTCTCTTTAATATGGAATTGGGTCATAGAAGGCCCAATAACATTGGTTACCATTATCCCTTGGGCCCAAAGATCATGTTAATGGATCACAGAGATCCAACTAGCATGATTGGAACTTTCAAGCCCAAGTTTGAATGTTTACTTGTTTTAGGTATTGCATAATTGTTGGAAGGTTTGATTGAACGATTGTTATTTTTGGTTCGACACGAGACCATTCGGTTGTTTATAATGATGTTTTTTTTTTAAAATATAGGTAGGTTGTTCATTCTGTTTTCGTAAGTTGTAAATTGGTATTCTTTTGACTCAAATATCTTAAAGTAAAATAATTGGTTCAAAATATTGGTTTGACCTTTTCAGCCCTTCTTTAATAAAAATAACAATTTTAGTCCTTTATAAAAAAGAAAAGACATTTTAAGCCCTTAAACCATTTTCTTGACACTTTTGAATCATAGACTTGTTCAAATAATATTTTTAGCTCAAAACTTATTCTTTGGCAGTTTTAGCCCTTCCAGAAAAGTGTTTTTCGGTTAAAGTCCAAACTTTTTGCAATTTTTACAATTTTGGCCCAAAATCCAAAAACTTTACATTTTTTATCCTTTTTGGAAAAGAAAAGCATTTTAACCCTTGAAATAGTTTTGTTTAACTTTTTATCCCCTGTTTTGAAGAATTTACCATTTCAGCCCTTTGAAAGTCATGATTTTCGCAACTTTGGGCTTAATGGGCCGAAAAGCCCAAAAATTAGCCCATTTAGCTAATATTTACATTTCAAGTCCTTTGAAGAGCATAATATTCATGAAAACATTTATTTTAACTGATTTGACTCTTTTGACCCTGAAGAAAACCGTGAATGGCAATTTTTAACCCAACTTTTGTTTATTTGACAATTTAAGCCCAAAAATTGGTTTTATGTTACAATATGTTTATCATAATCTTGGAGGGTAATTTTGAGCCCAAATCTCGGCCTAACAAGCTTCTTGGTGGATCTTTGGCTTAGATGTGTTCTAAGATGCAAGATCACGAGTTTGAATAGATTTAGAAGAGATTTTTGATGAAATGAAGTAGCTAGATCATGAATTTAAGCATCAACTTACCTTAGATGATGACTCTTAGGGAGAATCCTACTTGAAAGCTACTAGATCTCGAATTTTTTTATGAAGAAGAAGGAAGAGTGTTTCTTTGAGAGTGTTTGAGTGAATTGTGTGTGTGTGTGTCTTTCCCTTTGTGGTTCTCGGCCGAAGAAGAAAAAGAGAGAGGTGAAGAGAGAGAGATGAAAGGATAGGTGCTTGGAAGTATGGGATATTTGCATGGATGTCCCATGTATAATGGTGAGGTGGCAAGTGGAAAAGTCAACTCTACTCCCCCATTTGTGTAGTTGGGCCAAGAGAAGGAGAAGAAAGAAAAGAAATTGGGCTTTTTGTGCTTAAGTCCATATTCTTGGCCCAAATAGATGATTTTTGGCCCAATTGGTCTTTGGAGAGGGTTCACGGCCCAAAATAATTCAAGGAATGAGTTTTATGGCCCATTAGGGTTATTTAGATTTGTTATGGCCCAATAAGGCCCATTGAATATATCCTAGTTTATTTTAGGCTTATAAGGCCCAAAATATTAAGTTTCATGCATATGGGTCCAATTAGGGTCCATTTAAGAGTTCTAAGCTCAAAATAGTCAAATTGGAAGCTTATCGGTCCATTAGGCCCAATAAGAAAATCCTAGTCCAAAATGGACTTAAACCGGGATTTCTAGGGTTTCCAATTCTTTGTTGACTATTTGCAGTGATTGTATAAAGTGTTTGATGGAAGTTTGTTGTTATTGCATAAGCACCATACATGCTTTCACATTTTGGTTTGCAATTGTTATCATTATTGTTGTTACAAAGCATCAAAATTCCTAGTTGTGACATCATCCCCCCGTTAGAGGGAATTTCGTCCCGAAATTCTTTTGGAATCTAGATTTGAGAATGTGAGAATAGGTGTGGGTACTTCTGCTTCATCTGGTCTTCTCGTTCCCATGTGAATTCTGGCCCACGCTTCGCGTTCCACCGTACTTTCACAATCGGAATGCGACTTTGCTTAGTACGCTTCACCTCCCTGTCCATGATTTCGACTGGTTCTTCGATGAACAGGAGATTCTCGTTGATTTCGATTTCTTCTAATGGAATGACGAGAGTTTCGTCGGATAAGCATTTCCTTAAATTGGAAACAAGGAACACGGGGTGTACACTGTTGAGCTCAGCGGGTAGCTGCAGTCTATAATCCACTGGACCGATTCGGGCAAGAATCTCGAAGGGTCCAATGTATCGAGGGTTTAGTTTTCCCCGTTTCCCAAAACGAATCACCCCTTTCCAGGGAGAGACCTTTAATAACACCCTATCCCCGACTCTAAATTCCAAGGGCTTTCGCTGCTTATCGGTGTAGCTCTTTTGTCTGTCTCGTGATGATTGCAGTCGGGCTCTGATCTGAATTATCTTGTCGGTCGTTTCGCGTATGACTTTCGGTCCTGTTAATGCATTGTCTGATGTTTGTCCTTTTGCTAACTGAGTGTCCCCTACCTCAGCCCAACACAACGGTGATCTACATTTACGCCCATACAATGCCTCGAAAGGAGCAACTTTGATGCTCGAGTGATAACTGTTGTTGTATGAGAATTCGACGAAAGGCAAGTGGGTATCCCATGACTTTCCAAAGTCTATCACACACGCGCGAAGCATGTCTTCAAGGGTTTGAATGGTTCGTTCGCTTTGACCGTCCGTTTGTGGGTGGTAGGCAGTGCTCAAGTCAAGTTGTGTTCCCATAGCTTTCTGAAGGGATTGCCAAAAGTGTGAAGTACCTACTATCTCTATCTGAGATGATAGATATTGGCACTCCGTGGAGTATCACAATTTCCTTGATATAGATCCTTGTCAGACGTTCCATCTTGTATGATTCTTTCATTGGCAGGAAATGAGCGGATTTTGTCAATCTATCAACTATTGCCCATATGGTATCCAAACCATCAGTCATCTTAGGTAGCGTGGTCACAAAGTCCATAGTAATCCTTTCCCATTTCCACTCGGGAAGTACTGGTTGCTGTAGTAATCCCGAGGGCTTCTGATATTCCACCTTTACTTTAGCACATGTGAGGCACTTGCTAACGTAAGTGGCAATCTCTGCCTTCATGTTAGGCCACCAATAATGTTGCTTAACATCTAAGTACATTTTATCTGAACCCGGATGAATGGAGTATCGCGTCTTGTGGGCTTCATTCATGACTACTTCTCTTAATCCCCCAAGTTTAGGGACCCAAATGCGGTTCATGAAGTAATATGTTCCGTGTTCCTTCACTTCGAAATTCTTCTCCATTCCACGCAACGCTTCGCTTGTTTTGTCTTCTACCTTCATGGCATCCGACTGGGCTGCTCTGATTTGTGAGGTTAGGTGGGATTGGATGGTTATAGAGAGAGTCTTCAAACGACGATTCGAGTAATCCTTCCGACTCAAGGCATCAGCTACTACGTTAGCTTTACCCGGGTGGTACTTGATTTTGCACTCGTAATCGTTCAGCAATTCAACCCATCTTCGTTGCCTCATGTTTTAACTCTTTTTTATTTAAGATGTGTTGGAGACTCTTGTGGTCGGTGAAAATGGTGCACTTGGTACCATAAAGGTAGTGCCTCCAAATCTTCAGGGCGAAGACCACAGCTCCTAATTCCAAGTCATGGGTGGTATAATTCACCTCATGTGTCTTTAGTTGCCGGGACGCATAAGCTATCACCTTTCCACGTTGCATGAGTACACAGCCCAAACCTTGATTCGACGCATCACAGTAAACTACAAAGTCTTCTGTTCCTTCCGGTAGTGATAGTACCGGTGCACTGCAGAGTGCTTGCTTCAGAGTTCGGAATGCAGCTTCTTGTTTATCCGTCCATTCAAAAGGCACGCCCTTTTGTGTAAGCAAGGTAAGTGGCTTGGCTGTCTTGGAGAAGTTCTGAATAAACCTCCTGTAGTAGCCTGGGAGGCCTAAAAATTGGCGAATTTCTGTGGGTGTTGTTGGGATGGCCCATCCTTCGATAGATTTAACTTTAGAAGGATCCACATGTATCCCTTCCTGACTAACAACGTGACCTAGAAAGTTCACACTACGGAGCCAAAACTCACACTTAGAGAGTTTAGCGTATAACCTTTCGGTTCGGAGGGTTTCCAGGATTTTTCGGAGGTGTCGGCCGTGTTCTTCTTCGCTTCGGGAGTAGACGAGGATATCGTCGATGAAAACGATGACAAAGTTGTCAAGGAATGGTTGACAGATTCGATTCATTAGGTCCATGAATGCGGCAGGGGCATTCGTTAGACCGAAGTGCATTACGACAAATTCATAATGTCCATAACGAGTTCGGAAGGCGGTTTTGGGGATATCCTCCTCCCGGACATTGAGTTGGTGGTATCCAGATCGCAGATCTATCTTAGAGAAGTAACTCGCTCCTTGGAGTTGGTCAAATAGATCGTCGATTCTTGGAAGTGGATAGCGGTTTTTGATAGTGAGCTTGTTAAGTTCCCTGTAGTCAATACACATCCTAAAGGTACCGTATTTCTTTTTAACAAAGAGAACCGGAGCTCCCGAAGGTGAGAAGCTGGGTCGGATGAATCCTTTGTCCAAAAGTTCGCTGAGTTGACTGGACAACTCTTGCATCTCCGCAGGAGCCAATCTGTAGGGCGATTTGGCGATGAGAGTAGCTCCTGGCACTAGATCAATTCGGAACTCGACTTGTCTTTCTGGGGGTATCCCTGGAAGATCCTCCAGAAAGACATCCGGGAAGTCGCAAGCCACAGGGATGTTTCGAATATTGATCTCTTCTTTCGACTTATCCACTATATGAGCTAGAAACGTCAAATCTTTCTTTCGTAGATATTTCTGTGCCTTAATGCACGAGATAAGTCGAAGGTTCGTGCTGGGTTTGTCTCCGTATATAATTAGGGTTTCGTGATTTGGGAGACGAAGGCGAACGGCCTTCTCGTGACACATAATTTCAGCATGGTGGGGGCTTAACCAGTCCATGCCGATAATCACATCAAAACTCCTAATGGAAACATGCGTTAAGTTTATTTGAAAGATGTGATGATTTAAGGCCAGGGTACATCCGATGTAGATTTCCCCAGTGGATTCTGTTTTCCCATTAGCCATTTCCACCGTAAAGGTTTCATTAAGCTTCTGGGGTTGTTGTTTTAACAAGTGTGTGAATTTATTACTCACAAAACTTCGTTCTGCCCCGGTATCAAATAGGATGCATGCATAAGTGTGGTTTAGGAGAAACGTACCGGTAACAACAGCGGGATCCTGAACCGCTTCTCCCTGACCCATAGCTAGTACCCTTCCTGTTCCTCCGTTCCCAGGGTTGTTGATGTTGGGGCAGTTTCGACGGATGTGCCCAGTCTTTCCCCATCCATAGCAGGTGGGGCTTGATCCAGTGTTATTGCCGTTATTGTTGGTGTTGTTGTTGTTGTTGTTGCGGTTATTGTTGTTGTTGTTTCCTTGTTGTTGGTTCTGGGGAGGATAGGTCCTGCAATACCTTGCCGTGTGACCCTTCTGATTGCAACTGGTACAATGCATCTCCCTACATTCACCATTATGATGGAGGCTGCACTTGTTGCACTTTGGGAGATTCCCAGAATACTGCCTAGGGGCACTTGGATTAGCTGAGGCTGGAGCATGTGGTGTGGAGGGAACTTGGGTGGTTGCAGCATTGATTGTCACTGTTTGGTGTTTCTTTGATGACTCTGAACCTTGTCGCCCTTTTCTCTTGTTGTTCTTTCCTTTCTTGTTGTCATTCTCCTTCTTGCCTTCAGTTTCTACTGGCTTCTCGCCCTTCTTGTTGTTGTGGTCGTACAGTTTCTTTGCCAACCTCTTGGCACTGTCGAAAGTTTCAGGATTTGCGGCTATTAGATTTCCTTGGATTGGGGAGGTTAATCCCCAGATGAATCGTTCGATTTTCTTTCTCTCTGAAGTAATCATGCCAGGGCACAATAGTGACAGCTCGCTAAACCTTGATATATATGCATCTATGTCGGAATTTCGGACGGTGAGGTTCCACAGCTCTTGCTCCATTTTCTGAATTTCGCCTCGTGGGCAGTACTCGGCCATCAACATTTCTTTCAGCTCTGCCTATGGCATAGCGTTGGCTACGGGGAGGGTCATGGCCTCTACATGTCCATTCCACCAAGTGAGAGCTTGGTCAACGAATGTGCATGCGGCGAACTTCACTTTCACCTCTTCAGGGCATTCACATATCTCAAATACCGATTCCACTTTTTCCATCCATCTCTTTAGGGTTATCATTCCACCCGTGCCATTAAAGGTTCGTGGCTTGGCGTTGGTGAAGTCCTTGTAGGAGCATGTCTTGGTAGATCCTTGATTTGTTCCGTTGTTCGAACTTCCAGCCCTTTGTCCATTGACTCCACCATTGTTCCCTTGATGGATCTGCGCCATGGCTGCGGTGACCACATCAGATACAGCTGCTTGGAATGCAGCTGAGTTGTCTTCGGGTGGGGTTGGTCCAGGGTTTCCACGGGTTGGTCGTAGAGGCATCTTTCTGTCATGGAACGGAAAGATGTTGAGTGCCTATGATTTTTGTGAGATTGTGGTCCTATAAACTAGGTGTATTGTGTATACTCAAGTGGTTCCGCATGTTAACATACAATCATGGATACATAACACATAACAGATAACATGTCACAATAGAACACATAAAAAATTTCCATTAATATTATCCGCATTTTGATACATGAAAATTTGCTCAAAAGAGCATACATCAGTGGTGCAAGTTTGGCAGCGTAACGGCTCTATGAGTAGTGTAATCACTTAAACATAGAGTCGATGGTACATAGCATAGATCATATAAGCATAATACTAAGGATAGATAT
The DNA here is from genome assembly GCF_052849685.1 of Lactuca virosa. Classification (NCBI taxonomy): domain Eukaryota; kingdom Viridiplantae; phylum Streptophyta; class Magnoliopsida; order Asterales; family Asteraceae; genus Lactuca; species Lactuca virosa. The sequence continues at coordinate 316,210,041 of NC_136428.1, forward strand.
GACTAGTCTTAGTCGTGGTGGGATGCGCCAGGGGGTGGTTCTGAAGAAGTGGACGCTCCCTCAAGGCGAGCCACCTGTCGTTCCACGTCTCGGAAGCGAGTCTCCCATCTCACCTGCCTCATGTGGAACTCTCGGATGACCTCTCGCGTCTCCTGTTCTGCACGCTCGACTCTAGTCCGCATCTGGTGCATCTGATCAGCGGTGCTCTGAGCTAGGTTGCCCGTGTTCCGCAGTCGTCTCACCATGACCAGAAGTGCGCGATCAGCGGGTCCTCCCTCCCTCAAGTCGTAGAACTCGCGTGACATGCCAAATGGAGGTCGCTGTCCCTGCTGTCTGCTCCACCTCCAAAGATCGATACCCCAGGGGGGTGTAAGGCCAGTCAGGCCCATCCGGTGAGCAGGCACCCTAGTCGGGTAAGGGGGGTTGATGACTTCGGACTCTGTGTCCGAATCACCATCATCGCTAGGTTCCTCCTCGAAGTCCTCTTCGGCTTCTTCTTCTTCCAGGACCTCCACTGGCTCGGCAGGTCCGCCCTCGACTTCCGCCTCAGGTTCCTCTTTAGACCCTTCCTCAGGGTCTTCTTCAGGTTCCTCCTCCAGCCATCCGTTATTTCCCTAATTAGGGAAATACGAATCTCCGGGGTGATGGAAGTCGTCCATACTGTCTGCGAGAGTATATAAATGTACTAACATTATTCCTAAGCTGTTTTAGTTATTATGTAATTTGAATTGATGTTCTTTTCTTGGTGATAAAGGGGTATGTTTTTAGGTTTACCGTCCATCGAGGTTTTCCCGGAGCATGTAATAGTTGTACTTCGGAGAAAATGTAGTTGATCAGGCTACATCCACCCCTTAATACAACTAAGAACAATCCCGACTTAACCAAGATGTCAGTATTATCTTATTTGATTTGGTATTATGTTCCTTTTCCTATATCGCACAAGTAAAGATGTTTTTATCGTTGTGTTTTATTTTGTTTTTTTCAGAGTTGTTTTAGTCCCTCTTTGGTTTATAGTTGCATATCAATGTGTGGTTAGATATGCCAATTCACTATAAACAGAGCTCTAATACCAACCTGTCACACCCCCAAAACCAGACGGCGGAAACGTCCGAGGGCTCGCTTGACTTAAATTGAATATCATCACAATGAATATACATGAATCATAACATAAACATCACCATGCATCAACACATTACAACTGATATTGTTCACATCCAGTACATTGTTTTAAATATTACACATTCATAACATAAATTGTTTGAGAGTTTTCGAAACATAACATCCTAACATACTTGATATTATCCTTCAGCTTACCTGTTACCTGAGAATACAAGTTATTTTGAAAAACGTCAACATATGAAATGTTGGTGAGTTCATAAGCAGGATTGTGATAAAAATGATTTGTGTAGTTTGTAAAACCCAGAAAATCCGATATTTTCTGAAAAGACAATAGTTTATCAAAGTGTGAAGATCCATAAGTTGATGCATGAATGATTTCAAAACGTGTATATAAAAGGGAGTTTTGTATTATAGTTATAGAAATTACAAGCGAGTGGTGTTGATTTCCTCGAAAAACCCGATGTTTTCCGATAACGCGAAATATACTTGTTTACGAATTGCTATACCGCCACAACGAATGATTTTTGATTACTCTTCCTTGATTACTCGGGTGGTGTTAGATTTTATCAATTTTGTGAGTCGTTATAACCATGCATGATAATGACTGGTTATAACTACCGACTACGAACGACCCTTAGAGTTGTCGCCCGTTATTACTCACTTAATCCAAACAACCTTGATTACTATTGATTAACGACCTGAATTTGTTTACTTTGATTTCACACAAGCCTAGCAACGAGGAGGAGAGGAATACAAAGTCCTGCTACTTCCGTGAGTTAGTTTAGGCTGTTGGGTATACGAAGGACACGTTGGCCCATTTCGCATTTGATTACTTGGACCTTACTAGTAATGCTAATGGGCCACTAAGGCCCAATGGCACTTAAAAGCTATTGAGGGTCTCTTTAATATGGAATTGGGTCATAGAAGTCCCAATAACATTGGTTACCATTATCCCTTGGGCCCAAAGATCATGTTAATGGATCGTAGAGGTCCAACTAGCATGATTGGAAATTTCAAGCCCAAGTTTGAATGTATACTTGTTTTAGGTATTGCATAATTGTTGGAAGGTTTGATTGAACGATTGTTATTTTTGGTTCGGCACGAGACCGTTCGGTTGTTTATAATGATGTTTTTTTTAAAATATAGGTATGTTCTTCATTCTGTTTTCGTAAGTTGTAAATTGGTATTCTTTTGACTCAAATATCTTAAAATAAAATAATTGGTTCAAAATATTGGTTTGACCTTTTCAGCCCTTCTTTAATAAAAATAACAATTTTAGTCCTTTATACAAAAGAAAAGACATTTTAAGCCCTTAAACCATTTTCTTGACACTTTTGAATCATAGACTTGTTCAAATGATATTTTTAGCTCAAAAGTTATTCTTTGGCAGTTTCAGCCCTTCCAGAAAAGTGTTTTTCGGTTAAAGTCCAAACTTTTTGCAATTTTTACAATTTTGGCCCAAAATCCAAAAACTTTACATTTTTGATCCTTTTTGGAAAAGAAAAACATTTTAACCCTTGAAATAGTTTTGTTTGACTTTTTATCCCCTGTTTTGAAGAATTTACCATTTCAGCCCTTTGAAAGTCATGATTTTCGCAACTTTGGGCTTAATGGGCCGAAAAGCCCAAAAATTAGCCCATTTAGCTAATATTTACATTTCAAGTCCTTTGAAGAGCATAATATTCATGAAAACATTTATTTTAACTGATTTGACTCTTTTGACCCTTAAGAAAACCGTGAATGGCAATTTTTAACTCAACTTTTGTTTATTTGACAATTTAAGCCCAAAAATTGGTTTTATGTTACAATATGTTTATCATAATCTTGGAGGGTAATTTTCTTGACTTGTTTAGTGTAATATACCTTAGTTCATGTAACATTCGGATTCCCAGGTATCTTAATTTATGTATTTATATTGAGTTTTGGAGAGGGACTCAGCGAGTAGGCGCTCAGACTCGCCGAGTAGAGTCGCAAATTCTTATCCGGATTGATGACCGGACTCGACGAGTCCATATGTGGACTCGGCGAGTCCATGCTGTTTAATGAAACCCTAATTTCTCGGGTTTAGGGACTATTTAAAGGCCCTTATGGCCGTCATTTGAGGTCACCAGTCCATAGAGAGAGACCCTAGAGTGCTTGAGCATTTTGAGAGAGAAAGGAAGCCATTTTTGACCTTGGGAGTGTTGTTTAGCAAGAAGAAGGAGTTACTAGCCAAGAGGAAGCATAGGAGATTGCTATTCTGTGGATTTGGAGCTGAGATCTTCACATTTAAGGTAGTAATTCGACTCTCCTTCTATTCTTATGATGATCATATGGATTAGGGTTTCTTAGACCCTTTGTTGGTTAGATTTGATGTCCAAACTAGTCCCTTATGATGGTGAGGCTTTGGATCTGGATCCATAGAGGTCCAGAGAGCCTTATTCTTTAAGCTTTATGAAGAACAATGGAGGTTATGACCTTGGGTTAAGGTATTTGGGGCTAAATCATCATATATGATCAAATAGATGTTGTATGTGCATCAAGATAGAAACTTTACGTGATTATTGGGTTTGGGAATGATAAATCTATAGGTTAGAGGATTGGATCTGACCTCAGGAAGTTGTTTGAGAATGTGCATGGAATGAACTCGCCGAGTCCATGAACGGACTCGACGAGTAGAGTCGGGTAGCCCCGCGACTCGCGATCTGTGACGACTTGTGGAGCTTAGGGTTGACTCAGTGAGTCAGAGGGAATTAGAGGACTGGAGTTCAAGGCGGAACTCGCCGAGTCCATGAATAGACTCGGCGAGTTGAGTCGGGGTGGCCCCGCGATTCATGCCAGGTGTCACCCGTCGAGTAAGGGGAAAGACTCGACGTGTCATGCGAGGTCAGAGAGATAGTGGACACGTGTAGACTCGCCGAGTCGTCCAAGTGCACTCGGCAAGTCGGGTCAAAGTTTGACCATTGACTTTTGTTGACTTTGAGGGTTTGGTCAATAATAGGATCTTTGTGTCAAGAGAGGGGTAAAATGGTCTTTTACCTTTCTGAGGGTACCATGAGAGAGTTGAGTCTAGTCTCGAGAGTTATATTTATGAGAGTATTTACTTTATGTGATTAGGCGGAGGCTAGGCCATATTTCTACCGAGTTAGAGAGTTACCGAGACATCCGAGGTGAGTCTTCTCATTATACTTTACCTAGAGTGGTAATTAGAGCTATGAGACAGAGTATGTTGTATGCTTTTGCATGATGTGATTTCTATGTGTTATATGCTATGTATGTTACAGAGTTTTCAGAGTTAGGACCGGAAGGTCCACAGAGTTAGGGTTAGAGGACCCACAGAGTGAGGGCCAGAGGGCCCACAGAGTTATGGGACTGGAGGGTCCCACAGAGACACTTTGACCAGAGGGTCAAACAGAGTTATAGCCTCGAGTGGCTAATATGTGTTATGTGTGGTATTTTGGGGAACTCACTAAGCATTTATGCTTACAGTGTTGTGTTATGTGTCTCAGGTACCAGCGAGGATCGCGGGAAGGCGTCGGCTTGATCAGTACACACGCGGGGAGATTTTTATTATGATCTTGGGATATGATGTTATGTGATACAATGGTGTTTTTATAACGATTATGAATGAAAATGTGTTTTATAAAATATGAAAAATTGTTTTGAAAATTTGGGTGTTACAAGTTGGTATCAGAGCCTTGGTTTGAGGGATTCGGATACATCTTCGGGTGTATCTGAACTTAAACTGAGGATTTGAGAGAAATTTTGATGATTAAACAATTTTAAAAGAGTAAAAAGAGTTTTGAGACAAACAGAGCAGAGCCGTGTGTACGATCAGCCAGCGCCCGAACGGTGATTTCCCAAAATACCCTTGCAATTAGTGTTATGAGATATATTATGTTATGAGATATGATGACTTATGTTATGCATGCTAGAGTAGACTAGGTATTCTTATTTGGACTAGAGTGGCCTGATATGTGATGCCTTAGTCTAGGAGTTTTGCTGCTAGGGATGCTTGAGAGTGTCTAGATAGCAGCGAGGAGTTTATGAGAGAGCTGCTAGTGAGTAGCATATGGTTAAAGAGAGTAGAGTACTTGGGACTTGGGATCCAAGGAGGAGGACTTAGAGTGAATGCTGATGTGGTGTGGACGGTAGTATAGGGCCCGTACTACTGAAGACACCGGAGCAGTGCGCACCCTAAGTAAGAATCCATTGGGTACTAAGGAGCAAGTATGGAGGAGTTATCGAGTGCGAGTATACTCGAACGAGTCCCTGATTTTTATTATGTTGTATTTCAGAGACATCATGGTTGGGACACGCCACACACCAGAGAGCAGCGGTACTAGTGATGAGGAGATCCGTAGGATCATTCATGAGGAGGTGGCTGCGGCCATCAGGGCAGAGATACCAGAGATGTTCGGGTCTATCAAGACCACACTGATAGAGACATTTGACGAGAGATACGCTGCTCTTTCTGAGGCTGCGGTTGCTGTGGCCACTGCAGCTATAGCTGCGACTAGGCCGCAGGGTGGTGATGTGTTGCTGTTTCGCGAGTTCAGCAACACAAAACCACCGGAGTTTGATGGGACCCAGGACCCGATTACAGCGATGAGGTGGATATCAGACATAGAGGGGTGTTTCTTTACTTGCTCATCTCCAGAGCATTTGAGAGTCCGGTTCGCGTTGAACCAGCTTCGCTTGGGAGCGAAGGACTGGTGGAAGTTTGTGACGGCGCACTATTCGCCTACTGAGCTTGCTGCAGTGACCTAGGAGAGGTTCACTGCTATGTTCCGAGATGAGTATGTTCCCCAGGTGGAGAGGGAGCGTTTTGCCCAGGAGTTTTTGACCCTCAAGCAGGTTACAGAGTCTGTTACAGTGATCACCAGGATGTTCCATGAGCGGGCGATGTTCTGCCCAGAGCACGTGTCCTCCGAGCAGACACGTATGAGCCGATATCTGAGCATTTTGAGGAGGGATATACGAGAGTTCGCGGCGAACTCGACGTACCAGACATTTGCTGAGCTTCAGGCAAATGGCCGAAAGAGGGAGATAGAGCTGGAGACCCAGGCAAGGGAGGAGACTGAGTCTCAGGGGAGAGATCGGCGACCGGCGCATTCTCAGCCGGCAGCCAAGCGGGCCAAGCCCGCCGATTCGAGATCAGGGAGCCAGAGGGGCCGCGCTTGTGGTAAGTGCGGCAAGAGTCATGATGGAGTGTGCAGACCAGGGTCTTGCTACAAATATGGCAAGGAGGGGCATATGGCCAAGGATTGCCCCAAGGGTTTTGCAGTCTGTTTTCACTACAACCAGACCGGACACCGGAAGGCCGAGTGTCCGCAGTTACGAGGGTCAGCTCAGGGAGCTTCTCAGGGATCTGCCCCTGCTGCTGTTCGAGCTACAGAGAGTCGGCCTGCGAAGGCCGAGGCGCCAAAGGCTCGTGGGAGAGCCTTCCAGCTGACAGCAGAGGAGGTCCGCGCAGCACCCGATGTGGTAGCTGGTATGTATTCTTTCCTCTGTTTATTTTGAGTTTGTGGTGTTATGCTTATATTGTGATATGCGTAGGTACATTTCTTGTGTGTTCTGTACCTGCCTTGGTGTTATTTGACTCGGGTGCGAGTCGGTCTTTTGTGTCACTAGCATTTAGTCAGCACATCAGTACCCAGCGTGAGGCGTTGAGTCGACCTCTACGAGTTTCCATAGCTGACGAGCGAGCGGTGTATGCTACTGATGTGATTCGAGGATGTGTACTCGAGATCTTCGGTGTCGAGTTCCCGATAGATCTGGTCCCGATAGCTATGGGGGACGTATGTGTCATAGTGGGTATGGATTGGTTGAGCCGTTTCGGAGCTGTGAGTGACTGTGAGCGACAGTTGGTGACGATACGAGACCCCAGTGGGGGAGTACTTACGGTGTACGACGAGGGTACCCGTTCTGGGTCAGCATTTTATTCGGCCGCTAGAGCGAGGCAGAGTTTACAGCAGGGCTGCAGTGGGTTTGTGGCTTATGTGGTGGATACGAGAGTAGATGCAGAGAGACCGAGGTCGATCGATGAGGTCCCGATAGTGCGCGAGTTCCCGGATGTTTTCCCAGAGGAGTTGCCGGGTGTGCCTCCCGAGAGGCAGGTAGAGTTCCGTATTGATTTGGTTCCGGGGGCAGCGCCTATCGCCAAGGCGCCCTATCGCCTTGCACCACCAGAGATGCAGGAGTTATCCTCGCAGCTTCAGGAGCTGCTGGGGAAGGGGTTTATACGGCCGAGTAGCTCGCCGTGGGGAGCGCCGATCCTTTTTGTCAAGAAAAAGGATGGTTCACACCGGATGTGCATTGATTACCGGGAGCTAAACAAACTGACGGTCAAGAACCGTTACCCCTTACCGAGGATCGACGATTTATTCGATCAGTTACAGGGAGCGTCTTGGTTTTCCAAGATCGACTTGAGGTCTGGATATCATCAGATGAGAGTACGAGATGAGGATATCCAGAAGACAACGTTCAGGACTCGTTACGGGCATTACGAGTTCGTGGTGATGCCTTTCGGGCTCACCAATGCACCGGCGGCCTTCATGGATCTCATGAACAGAGTATGCAGACCGATGTTGGACCGTTCGGTGATCGTGTTCATCGATGATATACTGGTGTATTCGAGATCCTGAGAGCAGCATGAGGAGCACTTGAGAGAGATACTTGGAGTTTTGAGATCGGAGAGGCTTTATGCCAAATTCTCCAAGTGTGATTTCTGGTTACGAGAGGTCCAGTTCCTGGGGCACCTCGTTAACCAGAATGGGATATTGGTCGACCCGGCCAAGATTGAGGCGGTTATGAGTTGGGAGGTGCCGAGATCCCCCACCGAGATCAGGAGTTTCTTAGGGTTGGCTGGCTATTATTGGAGATTTATCAGGGATTTCTCCAAGATCGCCGTGCCACTCACCAGGTTGACCTGGAAGGGTGTTGCTTTTTCATGGGGCCCAGAGCAGCAGGCCTCCTTCGACACACTTCGCCAGAGACTGTGCGAAGCCCCAATGTTAGCCCTTCCGAAGGGGATGGAGGACTTTGTGGTGTATTGTGACGCATCGATATCGGGGCTGGGAGCTGTGCTGATGCAGAGAGGGCATGTGATAGCATACACATCGAGGCAACTGAAGCCTCACGAGACGAGGTATCCCACCCACGATCTGGAGTTGGGGGCTGTAGTGTTCGCCCTCAAGATCTGGCGTCACTATCTGTATGGGGTTCGGTGTACCATATACATGGACCACAAGAGCTTGAAGTACTTGATGGATCAGCCCAACCTGAATATGCGCCAGAGGAGATGGTTGGATGTGGTAAAGGATTACGATTGTGAGATCCTGTACCACCTGGGCAAGGCTAACGTTGTAGCTGATGCCTTGAGTCGTAAGGCGGAGAGCGCCCCGTTATGGGATGTTTGTATGAAATTGACAGTGATGACTCCGGTGTGGGACACCATCCGAGGGCCCATGCTGAGGCCGTGAGACCGGAGAACCGCAAGAGAGAGCGGGTTATCGAATATGTATCGGAGTTCGTTACCGATAGCAGAGGGCTTATGACCTTCCAGGGTCGGATCTGGGTGCCATTTGTGGGCGGGGCACGTACCATACTGATGGAGGAGGCACACCGATCGAGATTTTCGATCCATCCCGGGGCCACTAAGATGTATTTGGACCTGAGAAGGGATTATTGGTGGCCCTGTATGAAGAGGGATGTAGCATGGGTTGTTGAGAGGTGCTTGACCTGTCGCAGGGTTAAGGCCGAGCACCAGAGGCCGCATGGTAAGTTGCAGCCGTTGGAGGTTCCCGAGTGGAAGTGGGAACAGATTACCATGGATTTTATCACCAAATTGCCGAGGACTGCGAGGGGCGTCGATGCAATTTGGGTGGTTGTGGACAGGTTGACGAAGAGCGCTCACTTCCTTGCTACCAGTGAGAGCTCTTCCGCTGAGAGGTTGGCAGAGTTGTATGTGAGGGAGGTGGTATCACAGCATGGAGTGCCGATCTCGATCGTCTCAGATCGAGATGTGCGTTTCACTTCCAGATTCTGGAATAAATTTCATGAGGACTTGGGTACGAGGCTGCATTATAGTACCGCATACCACCCCCAGACAGACGGGCAGAGTGAGCGGACGATTCAGACGCTCGAGGACATGCTTCGGGCATGTGTGTTGGATTTCGGAGGGAGTTGGGACACGTATTTGCCCTTGGCTGAGTTTTCCTCTAACAACAGCCATCATTCGAGCATCGGTATGCCACCCTTTGAGCTGTTGTATGGGAGGAAGTGTCGGACTCCCATTTGTTGGGGTGAGGTCGGGCAGCGTGTGATGGGTAGTACAGAGATAGTACTTCAGATGACCGAGCAGATTCAGCAGGTCAGGCAGAGGTTACTGACGGCCCAGAGCCGTCAGAAGAGTTATGCGGATAGACGACGGTCAGAGCTCGAGTTTCAGGTCGGTGATTTAGTACTCCTGAAGGTGTCTCCTTGGAAGGGAGTGATCCGATTCAGGAAGAGGGGTAAGTTGGGACCTCGGTATATTGGTCCTTTCAGAGTGACTGCCAGGGTGGGAAGGGTAGCGTATCGTTTGGAGCTACCTACGGAGTTGAGCCAGATCCACGATACCTTCCACGTGTCTCAGTTGAGGAAGTGTATCGCTGATGAGTCGGCAGTGGTTCCGTTAGAGGACATTCAGGTGGATGCGAGCCTGAATTATGTTGAGAGACCGGTTGCGATTGTGGATCGAAAGATCAAGACTTTGAGGAACAAGGAGGTGCCATTGGTTCAGGTCCAGTGGCAACATCGGAAGGGTTCCGAAATGACCTGGGAGCCAGAGTTAGAGATGCGCGAGCAGTATCCAGAGTTATTTGTGGAGTGAGACTTCGGGGGCGAAGTCTGATTCTAGTGGGGGAGAATTGTAACATCCGGATTCCCAGGTATCTTAATTTATGTATTTATATTGAGTTTTGGAGTGGGACTCGGCGAGTAGGCGCTCAGACTCGCCGAGTAGAGTCACGAATTCTTATCCGGATTGATGACCGGACTCGGCGAGTCCATATGTGGACTCGGCGAGTCCACGCTGTTTAATAAAACCCTAATTTCTCGGGTTTGGGGACTATTTAAAGGCCCTTATGGCCGTCATTTGAGGTCACCAGTCCATAGAGAGAAACCCTAGAGTGCTTGAGCATTTTGAGAGAGAAAGGAAGCCATTTTTGACCTTGGGAGTGTTGTTTAGCAAGAAGAAGGAGGTACTAGCCAAGAGGAAGCATAGGAGATTGCTATTATGTGGATTTGGAGCTGAGATCTTCACATTTAAGGTAGTAATTCGACTCTCCTTCTGTTCTTATGATGATCATATGGATTTAGGGTTTTTTAGACCCTTTGTTGGTTAGATTTGATGTCCAAACTAGTCCCTTATGATGGTGAGGCTTTGGATCTGGATCCATAGAGGTCCAGAGAGCCTTATTCTTTAAGCTTTATGTAGAACAATGGAGGTTATGACCTTGGGTTAAGGTATTTGGGGCTAAATCATCATATATGATCAAATAGATGTTGTATGTGCATCAAGATAGAAACTTTACGTGATTATTGGGTTTGGGAATGATAGATCTATAGGTTAGAGGATTAGATCTGACCTCAGGAAGTTGTTTGAGAATGTGCATGGAATGAACTCGCCGAGTCCATGAACGGACTCGACGAGTAGAGTCGGGTAGCCCCGCGACTCGCGATCTGTGACGACTCGTGGAGCTTAGGATTGACTCAGTGAGTCAGAGGGAATTAGAGGACTGGAGTTCAAGGCGGAACTCGCCGAGTCCATGAATAGACTCGGCGAGTTGAGTCGGGGTGGCCCCGCGATTCATGCCAGGTGTCACCCGTCGAGTAAGGGGAAAGACTCGACGTGTCATGCGAGGTCAGAGAGATAGTGGACACGTGTAGACTCGCCGAGTCGTCCAAGTGCACTCGGCGAGTCGGGTCAAAGTTTGACCATTGACTTTTGTTGACTTTGAGAGTTTGGTGAACAATGGGATCTTTGTGTCAAGAGAGGGGTAAAATGGTCTTTTACCATTCTGAGGGTACCATGAGAGAGTTGAGTCTAGTCTCGAGAGTTATATTTATGAGAGTATTTACTTTATGTGATTAGGCGGAGGCTAGGCCATTATTTCTACCGAGTCAGAGAGTTACCGAGACATCCGAGGTGAGTCTTCTCACTATACAATACCTAGAGTGGTAATTAGAGCTATGAGACAGAGTATGTTGTATGCTTTTGCATGATGTGATTTCTATGTGTTATATGCTATGTATGTTACAGAGTTTTCAGAGTTAGGACCGGAAGGTCCACAGAGTTAGGGTCAGAGGACCCACAGAGTTAGGGCCAGAGGGCCCACAGAGTTATGGGACTGGAGGGTCCCACAGAGACACTTTGACCAGAGGGTCAAACAGAGTTATAGCCTCGAGTGGCTAATATGTGTTATGTGTGGTATTTTGGGGAACTCACTAAGCATTTATGCTTACAGTGTTGTGTTATGTGTCTTAGGTACCAGCGAGGATCGCGGGAAGGCGCCGGCTTGATCAGTACACATGCGGGGAGATTTTTATTATGATCTTGGGATATGATGTTATGTGATACAAGGGTGTTTTTATAACGATTATGAATGAAAATGTGTTTTATAAAATGTAAAAAAATTGTTTTGAAAATTTGGGTGTTACAGTTCATGTTTGTTTTCTTACTCATGCCATAGATCTCGAGTTTTCTTCCCTTTTTGTTTACATATTCAACATATAAGCACATAAAATCACACATACATGCATAAAATCATACATAGCATACACATACACATAGATCTACACATTTTACTTGTATTCTCCCCCATAAAACTTATGAAAACCGAAAAGAGAGGGGTATGAACTCACCTTGAGTTTGTGGATTCGGTTTAGAAGAAAAATGGAAGAAGTTTGATGCAAATCTCGGCCTAACAAGCTTCTTGGTGGATCTTTGGCTTAGATGTGTTCTAAGATGCAAGATCACGAGTTTGAATAGATTTAGAAGAGATTTTTGATGAAATGAAGTAGCTAGATCATGAATTTAAGCATCAACTTACCTTAGATGACGACTCTTAGGGAGAATCCTACTTGAAAGCTCTTAGATCTCGAAATTTTTGATGAAGAAGAAGGAAGAGTGTTTCTTTGAGAGTGTTTGAGTGAATTGTGTGTGTGTGTGTCTTTCCCTTTGTGGTTCTCGGCCGAAGAAGAAAAAGAGAGTGGAGAAGAGAGAGAGATGAAAGGATAGGTGCTTGGAAGTATGGGATATTTGAATGGATGTCCCATGTATAATGGTGAGGTGGCAAGTGGAAAAGTCAACTCTACTCCCCCATTTGTGTAGTTGGGCCGAGAGAAGGAGAAGAAAGAAAAGAAATTGGGCTTTTTGTGCTTAAGTCCATATTCTTGGCCCAAATAGATGATTTTTGGCCCAATTGGTCTTTGGAGAGGGTTCACGGCCCAAAATAATTCAAGGAATGAGTTTTATGGCCCATTAGGGTTATTTAGATTTGTTATGGCCCAATAAGGCCCATTGAATATATCCTAGTTTATTTTAGTCTTATAAGGCCCAAAATATTAAGTTTCATGCATATGGGTCCAATTAGGGTCCATTTAAGAGTTCTAAGCTCAAAATAGTCAAATTGGAAGCTTATCGGTCCATTAGGCCCAATAATAAAATCCTAGTCCAAAATGGACTTAAACCGGGATTTCTAGGGTTTCCAATTCTTTGTTGACTATTTGCAGTGCTTGTATAAAGTGTTTGATGGAAGTTTGTTGTTATTGCATAAGCACCATACATGCTTTCACATTTTGGTTTTCAATTGTTATCATTGTTGTTGTTACAAAGCATCAAAATTCCTAGTTGTGACAATAAGCACTACTTTTCAGAAATTAAAATCAAATATGACTGGATGAACTAGATCATTGAAAAACTAGGTTGAATCCTTCCATTCAGGGATAACCTAGAAATCTTTTGTGAGTAATAGAGTGTGCTTAATCAAGCTAAGAAACTCCATGTCACATCAGAGCACCAATCATATTCTCCAAGGTATTTGACTATACTTAGAGTAAAGTTAAATATGGAGATGATAGTATTCGCAGAATTAACACAAATCAATTTTAGTCAAACCCATTAATAAAGTCCTTTCTTTTAAGCTAAGTATGAGTAGTTACGCTTCAGCTATAGGACTTCATTATTCCAGAAATAGGATTTGATTTGAATTTAGTTTTTGGATATTGGAACCTTAAGACAATAGCTATTATATTGTTTATGATATATTGGGATATGATTATTGCATCAATACTTGTTGTGTTCTATATTAACATGTTTAATCCATGAATAATCTTATTATTCTAAAAGTTCATAGTCAGTCATGACTATGGGAGCATTTGTGATGTAAGACTAATATGAATTAAATTGGTTGACTCTCACCAGATGAAAGTATGCAAGTGGTTGTAACCAAGTTTCATCTGTACTTGTTAGAGAACTAGTATTGAACATACCCGCATCAAGGTCAACTCATAGATTGCAGTTATTAGTGATACTTGATTAAAGATACTATCTTTGTATCCTTTTCACCTGAGATACATAGTGGGACTTAAGTATAGGAAATTTTGTGCCTTGATATGGTCAAATTCTGATCCTTAACCGGGCACTTATAAAAGCCATTTTCAAGTATGGTGTGGACTATGCAAGAGGCTTATGTAGTTAAGATGGGATTAGTTCCTCTTATGTGTTGAGAGTTAGACACCTAACGCGCGTTACCCAAAGTTAAACTCCAAATGAGATTGACTGCGATCCAAGTCTCATGTTCAACAGGATGTCTGTAACAAATGGATAATTGATAAACTTACCTTAATAAATCAATTGAAGCTTTGAGCTTTTGGGAATTAGATGTTGATGAATGACATTCCTCGTCATATGTTATTGGGGGCCGTGAAATGTTGCTAGACGTTCACCACTATCTATATCAATCTATGACGAGTCTTGTGCAAGTGGGAGATTGAAAGATCTTGTATGCCCAAGAGTCATTATAGAATAATATTACTAATAACATATGATCCTATATGATCACACCTTATAGCAAGTTACCATCAATTGATTATTTATTAGTATATTTGATTATTAATAAATATATCAACACTTGTATTTAATTGGAAAAATTATTATTTCATGGAAATAATATTTTACTAATTGGTAATTTATTATTTGTGGAAATAATATTTATTGGAGAAATGACAACTTATAAAATATATCATAAAGTATGATTATTTATAAGTTATATTTATATCTTAATAAACTAGTTCAATTTAGATAAATGATAGTTTTATATAACAAAAGATATTTATATATTCATATTTATATCTTAATAAACTAGTTACAATTTATATAAAAGACAGTTTTATGTAAAATAAGATATTTATATACGACTAGTTATATAGATATATATGTTGGGAATTATTTATAAATAAGATTTCCTTTTTATAAAGATGACATGTGTGTATGTCTATATATATATATATATATATATATATATATATATATATATATATATATATATATATATATATATATATATATATATATATTGTCACACCCCCAAAACCAAACGGCGGAAACGTCCGAGGGCTCGCGTGACTTAAATTGAATATCATCACATTGAATATACATGAATCATAACATAAACATCACCATGCATCAATACATTACAACTGATATTGTTCACATCCAGTACATTGTTTTAAATATTACACATCCACAACCCTAAATTGTTTGAGAGTTTTCAAAACATAATATCCTAACATACTTGATATTACCCTTCAGCTTATCTGTTACCTGAGAATACAAGTTATTTTGAAAAAACGTCAACATATGAAATGTTGGTGAGTTCAGAAGCAAGGTTGTGATAAAAATGATTTGTGTAGTTTGTAAAACCCACAAAATCCGATATTTTCTGAAAAGACAATAGTTTATCAAAGTGTGAAGATCCATAAGTTGATGCATGAATGATTTCAAAACGTGTATATAAAAGGGAGTTTTGTATTATAGTTATAGAAATTACAAGCGAGTGGTGTTGATTTCCTCGAAAAACCCGATGTTTTCCGATAACGCGAAATATACTTGTTTACGAATTGCTACACCGCCACAACAAATGATTTTTGATTACTCTTCCTTGATTACTCGGGTGGTGTTGGATATTATCAATTTTAGTGAGTCGTTATAACCATGCATGGTAATGACTCGTTATAACTACTAACTACAAACGACCCATAGAGATGTCATCTGTTATTACTCACTTAATCCAAACCACCTCGATTACTATTGATTAACGACCTGAATTTGTTTACTTTGATTACACATAAGCCTAGCAAACGAGGAGAAGAGGAATACAAAGTGTTGCTATTTCCGTGAGTTATTTTAGGCTGTTGGGTATACAAAGGACACGATGGCCCATTTCGCATTTGATTAATTGGACCTTACTAGCAATGCTAATGGGCCACTAAGGCCCAATGGCACTTAAAAGCCATTGAAGGTCCCTTTAATATGGAATTGGGTCATAGTAGGCCCAATAACATTGATTACCATTATCCCTCGGGCCCAAAGATCATGTTAATGGATCACAAAGGTCCGACTAGCATGACTGGACTTTCAAGCCCAAAGTTTGAATGTTTACTTGTTTTAGGTATTGCAAAATTGTTAGAAGGTTTGATTGAACGATTGTTATTTTTGGATCGGCACGAGACCGTTCGGTTGTTTATAATGATGTTTAAAAATATAGGTATATTCTTCATTCTGTTTTCGTAAGTTGTAAATTGGTATTCTTTTGACTCAAATATCTTAAAATAAAATAATTGGTTGAAAATAATGGTTTGACCTTTTCAGCCCTTCTTTAATAAAAATAACAATTTTAGTCCTTTATACAAAAGAAAAGACATTTTAAGCCCTTGAACCATTTTCTTGACATTTTTGAATCATAGACTTGTTCAAATGATATTTTTAGCTCAAAAATTACTCTTTGGCAGTTTCAGCCGTTTGAAAGTCATGATTTTCGCAACTTTGGGCTTAATGGGCCGAAAAGCCCAAAAATTAGCCCATTAAGCTAATATTTACATTTCAAGTCCTTTAAAGAGCATAATATTCATAAAAACATTTATTTTAACTGTTTTGACTCTTTTGACCCTTAAGAAAACCGTGAATGGCAATTTTTAACCCAACTTTTGTTTATTTGACAATTTAAGCCCAAAAATTGGTTTTATGTTACAATATGTTTATCATACTCTTGGAGGGTAATTTTCTTGGCTTGTTTAGTGTAATATACCTTTGTTCATGTTTGTTTTCTTACTTATGTCATAGATCTCGAGTTTTCTTCCCTTTTTGTTTACATATTCAACACATAAGCATATAAAATCACACATACATGCATCAAAATCAAACATAGCATACACATACACATAGATCTACACATTTTACTTGTATTCTCCCCCATAAAACTTGTGAAAACCGAAAAGAGAGGGGTATGAACTTAACTTGAGTTTGTGGATTCGGTTTAGAAGAGAAATGGAAGAAGTTTGATGCAAATCTCGGCCTAACAAGCTTCTTGGTGGATCTTTGGCTTAGATGTGTTCTAAGATGCAAGATCACGAGTTTGAATAGATTTAGATGAGATTTTTGATGAAATGAAGTAGCTAGATCATGAATTTAAGCATCAACTTACCTTAGGTGATGACTCTTAGGGAAAATCCTACTTGAAAAGCTTTTAATCTCGAAATTTTTGAAGGAGTAGTGAAGGAGTTGTAGTGTGTTCTTGAGAGTGTTTAAGTGAAAGAAAATTGTGTGTGTATGTGATACTCTCAGTCGAGAGTAATAGAAGAAGAAGAGAGAGAGGGAAGTTAAAGGATGTGCATGGAAACATGTGAATTTGCTTGGATATCCCCTAGGTATTAAGGAGGTGGCTAATCCTCCTTAATCATCTAATTCCTTTTTTTTATTACTTGGGCCGAGAGATAGAGAAGAGAGGAGAGGGTTTGGGCCTTGAGTGCTTAAGTCCAAGATATGGGCCCAATACACATCAAAGTATAAGTTTTATGGCCATTTAGGGCTAATTAAGTTAGTTATGGCCCAATAAGGTCCATTAAGGTATTTTATTTCATTCTAGGCCCAATATGGCCCAAATTATTAAAATAAATGGAAGTAGGTCCAATTAGAGCCCATTTAAGAGTTCTAAGCCCAAAATATTCAAATTGGAAGCTTATTGGCCCATTAGGCCCAATAAGGAAGTCCTAGTCCAAAATGGACTTAAACCGGGGTTTCTAGGGTTTCCAATTCTTAGTTGACTATTTGTAGTGCTTGTATAAAGTGTTTGATGGAAGTTTTGTTGTTATTGAATAAGCATCTTACATGCTTTCATATTCTTGGTTCACAAATGTTATCATTGTTGTTGTTACAAAGCATCAAAATTCCTAGTTGTGACATCATCCTCCCGTTAGAGGGAATTTCGTCCCGAAATTCTTTTGAAAGCTAGATTTGAGAATGCGAGAATAGGTGTGGGTACTTCTGATTTATTTGGTCTTCACGTTCCCATGCGAATTCTGGTCCGCGTCTCGCGTTCCATCGAACTTTCACAATCGGAATGCGACTTTGCTTAGTATGCTTCACCTCCCTGTCCATGATTTCGACTGGTTCTTCGATGAACAGGAGATTCTCGTTGATTTCGATCTCTTCTAATGGAATGACGAGAGTTTCGTCGGATAAACATTTTTTCAAATTGGAAACATGGAACACGGGGTGTACACTGCTGAGCTCAGCGGGTAGCTGCAGTCTATAAGCCACTGGACCGATTTAGGCAAGAATCTCGAAGGGTCCAATGTATTGAGGGTTTAGCTTTCCCCGTTTCCCAAAACGAATCACCCCTTTCCAAGGAGAGACCTTTAATAACACCCTATCCCCGACTCTGAATTCCAAGGGCTTTCGTCGCTTATCGGCGTAGCTCTTTTGTCTGTCTCGTGATGATTGCAGTCGGGCTCTAATTTGAATTATCTTCTCGGTCGTCTCGCGTATGATTTCTGGTCCCGTTATTGCATTGTCTGATGTTTGTCCTTTTGCTAACTGAGTGTCCCCTACCTCTGCCCAACACAACGGTGATCTACATTTACGCCCATACGATGCCTCGAAAGGAGCGACTTTGATGCTCGAGTGATAACTGTTGTTGAATGAGAATTCGATCAAAGGCAAATGGGTATCCCATGACTTTCCAAAGTCTATCACACACGCGCGAAGCATGTCTTAAAGGGTTTGAATGGTTCGTTCGCTTTGACCATCCGTTTGTGGGTGGTAGGCAGTGCTCATGTCGAGATGTGTTCCCCGTGCTTTCTGAAGTGATTGCCAAAAACGTGAAGTGAATCTACTATCTCTATCCGAGATGATAGATATTGGCACTCCGTGAAGTCTCACAATTTCCTTGATGTATATCCTCGTCAACCTCTCCATCTTATAGGATTCTTTTATTGGCAGGAAATGAGCGGATTTTGTCAACCTATCGACTATTACCCATATGGTATCCAAACCATCAGTCGACTTGGGTAGTTTGGTCACAAAGTCCATAGTAATCCTTTCCCATTTCCACTCGGGAAGTACTGGTTGCTGTAGTAATCCCGATGGCTTCTGATATTCCACCTTTACTTTAGCACATGTGAGGCACTTGCTAACGTAAGTGGCAATCTCTGCCTTCATGTTAGGCCACCAATAATGTTGCTTAACATCTAAGTACATTTTATCTGAACCCGGATGAATGGAGTATCGCGTCTTGTGGGCTTCATTCATGACTACTTCTCTGAATCCCCCAAGTTTAGGGACCCAAATGCGGTTCATGAAGTAATATGCTCCGTCCTCCTTCACTTCGAAATTCTTTTCCATTCCACGTAACGCTTCGCTGGTTCTGTCTTCTGCCTTCATGGCATCCGACTGGGCTGCTCTGATTTGCGAGGTTAGGTGGGATTGGATAGTTATGGAGAGAGTCTTCAAACGACGATTCGAGTAATCCTTCCGACTCAAGGCATCAGCTACTACGTTAGCTTTACCCGGGTGGTACTTGATTTCGCACTCGTAATCGTTCAGCAATTCAACCCATCTTCGTTGCCTCATGTTTAACTCTTTTTGATTTAAGATGTGTTGGAGACTCTTGTGGTCGGTGAAAATGGTGCACTTGGTACCATAAAGGTAGTGCCTCCAAATCTTCAGGGCGAAGACCACAACTCCTAATTCCAGGTCATGGGTGGTATAATTCACCTCATGTGTCTTTAGTTGCCGGGACGCATAAGCTATCACCTTTCCACGTTGCATGAGTACACATCCCAAACCTTGATTCGACGCATCACAGTAAACTACAAAGTCTTCTGTTCCTTCCGGTAGTGATAGTACCAGCGCACTGCAGAGTGCTTGCTTCAGAGTTCGGAATGCAACTTCTTGCTTATCTGTCCATTCGAGGGGTACACCCTTTTGTGTAAGCAAGGTAAGTGGCTTGGCTGTTTTGGAGAAGTTTTGAATGAACCTCCTGTAGTAGCCTGCGAGGCCTAAAAATTGGCGAATTTCTGTGGGTGTTGTTGGGATCGCCCATCCTTCGATAGCTTTAACTTTAGAAGGATCCACATGTATCCCCTCCTGACTAACAACGTGACCCAAAAAGTTCACACTACGGAGCCAAAACTCACACTTAGAGAGTTTAGCGTATAACCTTTCGGTTAGCAGGGTTTCCAGGATTTGTCGGAGGTGTCGGCCGTGCTCCTCTTCGCTTCGAGAATAGACGAGGATATCGTTGATGAAGACGATGACAAAGTTGTCAAGGAATGGTTGGCAGATTCGATTCATTAGGTCCATGAATGCGGCAGGGGCATTCGTTAGACCGAAGGGCATTACAACAAATTCAAAATGTCCATAACGAGTTCGGAAAGCGGTTTTGGGAATATCCTCCTCCCGGACTTTGAGTTGGTGGTATCCAGATCGCAGATCTATCTTAGAGAAGTAACTTGCTCCATGGAGTTGGTCGAATAGATCGTCGATTCGCGGAAGTCGATAGTGGTTTTAGATAGTGAGCTTGTTAAGTTCCCAATAGTCAATACACATCCTAAAGGTACTGTCTTTCTTCTTAACAAAGAGAACCGAAGCTCCCCAAGGTGATAAGCTGGGTGGGATGAATCCTTTGTCCAAAAGCTCGCTGAGTTGACTGGACAACTCTTGTATCTCCGCAGGAGCCAATCTGTAGGGCGATTTGGCGATGGGAGTAGCTCCTGGCACTAGATCAATTCGGAACTCGACTTGTCTTTCTGGGGGTATCCCCGGAAGATCCTCCGGAAAGACATCCGGGAAATTGCAAGCCACAGGGATGTTTCGAATATTGATCTCTTCTTTGGACTTATCCACTATATGAGCTAGAAAAGTCAAGTCGTTCTTTCGTAGATACTTATGTGCCTTAATGCACGAGATAAGACAAAGGTTCGTGCTGGGTTTGTCTTCGTATATAATTAGGGTTTCGTGATTTGGGAGGCGAAGGCGAACGGCCTTCTCGTGACACATAATTTCAGCATGGTGGGGGCTTAACCAGTCCATGCCGATAATCACATCAAAACTCCTAATGGAAACAGGCATTAAGTTTATTTGAAAGACGTGATGATTTAAGGCCAGGGTACATCCGATGTAGATTTCCCCAGTGGATTCTGTTTTCCCATTAGCCATTTCCACTGTAAAGGTTTCATTAAGCTTCTGGGGTTGTTGTTTTAACAAGTGTTTGAATTTATTACTCACGAAACTTCGTTCTGCCCCGGTATCAAATAGGATGCATGCATAAGTGTGGTTTAGGAGAAACGTACCGGTAACAACAGCGGGATCCTGAACCGCGTCTCCCTGACCCATAGCTAGCACCATTCCTGTTCCTCCGTTCCCAGGGTTGTTGATGTTGGGGCAGTTTCGACGGATATGCCCAGTCTTTCCACATCCATAGCAGGTGGGGATTGATCTAGTGTTATTGACGTTATTGTTGGTGTTGTTGTTGTTGTTGTTGTTGTTGCGGTTATTCTTGTTGTTGTTTCCCTATTGTTGGTTCTGGGGAGGATAGGTCCTGCAATACCTTGCCGTGTGACCCTTTCGATTGCAACTGGTACAATGCATCTCCCTGCATTCACCATTATGATGAAGACTGCACTTGTTGCACTTTGGGAGATTCCCAGAATACTGCTTAGGAGCACTTGGATTAGCTGAGGCTAGAGCATGTGGTGTGGAGGGTACTTGGGTGGTTACAGCATTGACTGTCACTGTCTGTTGCTTCTTTGACGACTCTGAGCCTTGTCGCCCTTTTCTCTTGTTGTTCTTTCCTTTCTTGTTGTCATTCTCCTTCTTGCCTTCAGTTTCTACTGGCTTCTCGCCCTTCTTGTTGTTGTGGACGTACAGTTTCTTTGCCAACCTCTTGGCACTGTCGAAAGTTTCAGGATTTGCGGCTATTACATTTCCTTGGATTGGGGAGGTTAATCCCCAGATGAATCGTTCGATTTTCTTTCCCTCTGAAGTAATCATGCCAGGGCACAACAGTGACAGCTCGCTAAACCTTGATATGTATGCATCTATGTCAGAGTTTCGGACGGTGAGATTCCACAGCTCTTGCTCCATTTTCTGAACTTCGCCACGAGGGCAGTACTCAGCCATCAGCATTTCTTTCAGCTCCGCCCATGGCATAGCGTTGGCTATGGGGAGAGTCATGGCCTCTACATGTCCATTCCACCAAGTGAGAGCTTGGTCAACGAATGTGCATGCGGCGAACTTCACTTTCACCTCCTCGGGGCATTCACATATCTCAAATACTGATTCCACCTTTTCCATCCATCTCTTTAGGGTTATCATTCCACCCGTGGCATTAAAGGTTCGTGGCTTGGCATTGGTGAAATCCTTGTAGGAGCATGTCTTGGTAGATCCTTGATTTGTTCCGTTGTTCGAACTTCCAGCCCCTTGTCCATTGACTCCACCATTGTTCCCTTGGTGGATCTACGCCATGGCTGCGGTGACCGCAGCGGATACAGCTGCTTGGAATGCAGCTGGGTTGTCTTCGGGTGGGGTTGGTCCAGGGTTTCCACGGGTTGGTCGTCGAGGCATCTTTCTGTCATGGAACGGAAAGATGTTGAGTACCTATGATTTTTGTGAGGTTGTGGTCCTATAAACTAGGTGTATTGCATGAACTTAAGTAGTTTCACGAGTTAACATACAATCATGGATACATAACATATAGCAGATCACAACAGCACAATAAAACACATAAAATTTTCCATTAATATTATCCGCATTTTGATACATGAAAATTTGCTCGAAAGAGCATACATAAGTGGTGCAAGTTCGGCAGCGTAACGGCTCTATGAGTAGTGTAATCACTTAAACATAGAGTCGATGGTACATAGCATAGATCATATAAGCATAATACTAAGGATAGATATGACTAGTCCTAGTCGTGGTGGGATGCGCCAGGGGGTGGTGTTGAAGAAGTGGACGCTCCCTGAAGGCGCCACCTGTCGTTCCGCGTCTCGGAGGCGAGTCTCCCATCTCACTTGCCTCATGTGGAACTCTCGGATGACCTCTCGCGTCTCCTGTTCTGCACGCTCGACTCTAGTCCGCATCTGGTGCATCTGATCAGCGGTGCTCTAAGCTAGGTCGCCAGTGTTCCGCAGTCGTCTCACCATGACCGGAAGTGCGCGATCAGCGGGTCCTCCCTCCCTCAAGTCGTAGAACTAGCGTGACATGCCAAATGGAGGTCGATGTCCCTACTGTCTGCTCCACCTCCAAAGATCGATACCCCAGGGGGGTGTAGGGCTAGTTGGGCCCATCCGGTGAGCGGGCACCCTAGTCGGGTAAGGGGGGTTGATGACTTCGGACTCTGTGTCCGAATCACCATCATCGCTAGGTTCCTCCTCGAAGTCCTCTTCGACTTCTTCTTCTTCCAGGACCTCTACTGGCTCGGCAGGTCCGCCCTCGACTTCCGCCTCAGGTTCCTCTTCAGACCCTTCCTCAGGGTCTTCTTCAGGTTCCTCCTCCAGCCATCCGTTATTTCCCTGATTAGGGAAATACGATCTCCGGGGTGATGGAAGCCGGCCATACTGTCTGCGAGAGTATATAAATGTACTAACATTATTCCTAAGATGTTTTAGTTATTATGTAATTTGAGTTGATGTTCTTTTCTTGGTGATAAAGGGGTATGTTTTTAGGTTTACCGTCCATCGTGGTTTTCCCGGAGCATGTAATAGTTGTACTTCGGAGAAAATGTAGTTGATCAGGCTACATTCACCCCTTAATACAACTAAGAACAATCCCCACTTAACCAAGATGTCAGCATTATCTTATTTGAGTTGGTATTATGTTCTTTTTCCTATATCGCACACGTAAAGATGTTTTTATTATTGTGTCTTATTTTGTTTTGTTCAGAGTTGTTTTAGTCCCTCTTTGGTTTATAGTTGCATATCAATGTGTGGTTAGATATGCCAATTCACTATAAACAGAGCTCTGATACCAACCTGTCACACCCCCGAAACCAGACGGCGGAAACGTCTGAGGGCTCGCGTGACTTAAATTGAATATCATCACAATGAATATACATGAATCATAACATAAACATCACCATGCATCAATACATTACAACTGATATTGTTCACATCCAGTACATTGTTTTAAATATTACACATCCACAACCCTAAATTGTTTGAGAGTTTTCAAAACATAATATCCTAACATACTTGATATTACCCTTCAGCTTACCTGTTACCTAAGAATACAAGTTATTTTGAAAAAACGTCAACATATGAAATGTTGGTGAGTTCAGAAGCAAGGTTGTGATAAAAATGATTTGTGTAGTTTGTAAAACCCAGAAAATCCGATATTTTCTGAAAAGACAATAGTTTATCAAAGTGTGAAGATCCATAAGTTGATGCATGAATGATTTCAAAACGTGTATATAAAAGGGAGTTTTGTATTATAGTTATAGAAATTACAAGCGAGTGGTGTTGATTTCCTCGAAAAACCCGATGTTTTCCGATAACGCGAAATATACTATTTTACGAATTGCTACACCGCCACAACAAATGATTTTTGATTACTCTTCCTTGAGTACTCGGGTGGTGTTGGATATTATCAATTTTAGTGAGTCGTTATAACCATGCATGGTAATGACTGGTTATAACTACCAACTATGAAAGACCCATAGAGGTGTCATCCGTTATTACTCACTTAATCCAAACCACCTTGATTACTATTGATTAACGACCTGAATTTGTTTACTTGGATTACACATAAGCCTAGCAAACGAGGAGAAGAGGAATACAAAGTCCTGCTACTTCCGTGAGTTATTTTAGGCTGTTGGGTATACGAAGGACATGATGGCCCATTTCGCATTTGATTACTTGGACCTTACTAGCAATGCTAATGGGCCACTAAGGCCCAATGGCACTTAAAAGCCATTGAAGGTCCCTTTAATATGGAATTGGGTCATAGAAGGCCCAATAACATTGATTACCATTATCCCTCGGGCCCAAAGATCATGTTAATGGATCACAAAGGTCCGACAAGCATGACTGGAACTTTCAAGCCCAAAGTTTGAATGTTTACTTGTTTTAGGTATTGCATAAGTATTGGAAGGTTTGATTGAATGATTTTTATTTTTGGATCGGCACGAGACCGTTCGGTTGTTTATAATGATGTTTAAAAATATAGGTATATTCTTCATTCTGTTTTCGTAAGTTGTGTAACATCCCGAAATTCAGGTACATCTCTTATACCCTTCTTCTTTTCCAAGTTGTCAAGTTTGGCCCTTAAAAAGGAAATGTTAGGCTTGTGAGTACGCTGGGCGTACTGAGGAGTACGCTGCGCGTACTCGCGCGCTTAATTTGTACGCGGATCCATCCGGGTACGCTGGGCGTACCTAAGATTACGCCGGGCGTAACCGGCCCAGATGCAAAACCCTAATATGACTTGAGGACTATAAAAGGAATGAGATGACCTTGTCCCTCAGCCACCCTTTCACAGAAAGAAACCCTAAGAGAGTATTCCCTTCGTCCCTAGCTTGTGTGTGAGTGTTCTAAGCTTCAAAGTGCCATTTCAAGGTGGTGAAAGAGAAGAGGGGGCCATTGTAGGAGCTAGAAGTTGGTGGACAAGAGTAGATCTGAGTTCTACAGAGGTTAGAGCTTCTTCCTGAGGTATAAAGCTCAAAACTTGCCTTGTTATTTGTGTTGTGTGCTTATTGGACCAATTTCTAGGGTTTTTGGTCCAAAGATGGAGACTTTATGAGCAAATAGTCTCCATTGGCCTAGATCTATCATATTCCAGGACTATATGAGTTGTATGTTCATAAAAATGCAATCTTGGACGTGAATGTTGAGCCATGCATGAGATCTAGACTTTTGGAGGAGAAAGGAAAGGTGTTAGAGGGTGTAGGAACCTTTACAGCCATGCAAAGGCTTAAAGGTTCCGACTTTATGGATTAAGAGGTATTAGAATGGCCAGATCTGGAATGTGAGATTATGTCTTAACTGTTTAAGACCTAAAATGAAGAAAGAAGGAAACTGGGATTTATGCTGGGCGTAATCCCAGTACGCGCCGCGTAAGGGGTCGCGTTCCCCGATTCTGTATTGCAAGAGTACGCCCCGCGTACAGGAGTTGGTACGCCCCGCGTACTGCTTGCTGTTGACTTTTAGGGTTTTGGTCAACATGTGGACTTTTGAGTCAGGGAGGGGTAAAATGGTCTTTTACCCTTCTATGAGATTGTAGGAAGGAATGTAGTCTAGCCTTGAGAGCCGTCAATGATTTGAAATAATTACCTTATGTGATTAGGCGGGGCTAGTTCGTTGTTTCGAGATTCAGGGATATCGAACACGTGAGTTTCTAGACATCTTACGAGGTGAGTCTTCTCACTATACTGTACCTGGAAGGATACCTATGTGTGACCGGAAGGTCTTGTATGCTATGATGTATGTGCTATATACGGTTATGTGATATGAGTGACCGGAAGGTCTTGTATGCTATGAGATGTATGCGATTATGTGATATGTATGTGTTATGTATGTTATGTATGGTATGGACCGGAAGGTCAAGATGATATGGACCGGAAGGTCAGGATGATATGGACCGGAAGGTCAAGGGGTTACGGATCGGAAGGTCGATACGGGTAGGACCGGAAGGTTTACCGGGATTTGGGATGGAAGTCCCCTGAGACACATGGATCGGAAGATCCTATAGAGTTAGGCCTGGAAAGGCGTATGTGGGGTATGTGGTATTTTGGGGAACTCACTAAGCATTTATGCTTACAGTTGTTGTGTTATGTGTTTCAGGTACTAGCGAGGATCGTGGGAAAGCGCCGGCGTATGAGATCTTGGGACATGTTTTTCTATGTTACAGTGAACACCTTATGTTTTTATAAATTCCATGTGAATGAAAGTATGTTTTAGAAATGAAAAATTGTTTTGAAAAATTACGTCGTTACAAGTTGGTATCAGAGCCTTGGTTTGAGGGATTCGGGTGCATCTTCGGATGAATCTGGACTCAAACTGAGGAAATGAGGAAGTTTTTCATAAATAATCAATTTTTCTAAAAGAGTAAAAGTTTTGAGAAAGGCAAAAGGAAGCAGTGTGTACGATCAGCCAGCACCCGAACGGTGATTTCCCAAAATACCCTTACATTATGTGTTATGAGATATGATATGATATGATATGCATGCTAGAGTAGGCTAGGTATTCATATTAAGACTAGAGTGGCCTAATTTGTGATGCCTTAGCCTAGGAAGGATTTTGCTGCTATGTGATGCTTGAGAGCAAGTAGGTAGCAGTGAGGAGCTGATGAGAGGCCTACCGAAGGGTAGCCTATGCCAGTGAGATATTGTGTACTTGTGATCTGGGATCCAAGGAGGAGGACTTAGAGTGAACGCTGATGCGGTGTGGACGGTAGTATAGGGCCCGTACTACTGAAGACACCGGAGCAGTGCGCACCCTAAGTAAGAATCCATTGGGTACTAGGGAACGAGTAGGGTTGAGTGATCGAGTGCGAGTATACTCGAGCGAGTTTCTGATATGTTTATGTTATATTTCAGAGACATCATGGTTGGGACACGTCACAGACCTGAGGCGAGCGGCGTGAGTGACGAGGAGCTTCGTCAGATGATCCACGATGAGGTGGCGGCGGCGATCAGGGCCGAGATTCCGGAGATGTTTGGGTCTATCAAGACCACACTGATTGAGACGTTCGATGAGCGGTACGCCGCGGTGACTGAGGCTGCTGCTGCTACAGTTACTGCAGCTGTGGCTGCTGCCAGACCTCAGGGAGGTGACTCGTTATTGCTACGGGAGTTCAACAACACGAAGCCACCAGAGTTTGATGGGACGCAGGATCCGATCGCTGCGATGAGATGGATTGCTGATATCGAGGGATGCTTCTACACGTGTTCATGTCCGGAGCACCTGAGGGTACGGTTCGCATTGAACCAGCTTCGCTTGGGGGCGAAGGATTGGTGGAAGTTCGTGACGGCGAGCTTCACTCCTGCAGAGATTTCAGCGGTGACATGGGAGAGGTTCACCACCATGTTCAGAGACGAGTATGTTCCCCCGGTGGAGAGGGAACGGTTGGTTCAGGAGTTCTTGACCCTCAAGCAGGGTACTGATTCGGTTACTGTGGTTACCCAGAAGTTTCATGAGAGGGCAGTATTTTGCCCTGAGCAGGTGTCTACTGAGCAGGCACGTATGAGCCAGTATTTGGGCGTTCTGAGGAGAGACATTCGGGAGTTCGTGTCGAACTCGACGTACCGGACATTTGCTGAGCTCCAGGCAAATGCCCGGAAGAGGGAGATTGAGTTGGAGACTCAAGCCAGGGAGGAGGCCGAGTCTCAGAGGATGGATCGGCGGCCGGCATAGTCTCAGCCGGCAGCCAAGCGGACCAAGTCCGCAGATACGAGATCTGGAGGCCAGAAGGGCCGCACTTGCGGGAAGTGCGACAAGGGACATGATGGGGTTTGTCGATCAGGTGCTTGCTACAAGTGTGGCAAGGAGGGGCATATCGCCAAAGATTGCCCAAGGGATTTATGGTTTGCTTTCATTGCAACCAGACTGGCCATCGGAAGGCCGAGTGTCCGCAGCTACATCAGGGATCAACACAGGGATCTGCACCTGCTGCTAGGGTTACCGAGGTTCGGCCAGCGAAGGCCGAGGCACCGAGGGCTCGTGGGAGAGCTTTTCAGTTGACAGCGGAGGAGGTCCGCGCAGCGCCCGATGTTGTAGCCGGTATGTATTCTTTATTTATTTATGTTGAGTTGAGATTTTATGCTTATATGATGATATGTTTAGGTACTTTTCTTGTGAGTTCTGTACCTGCCTTAGTGTTATTTGACTCGGGTGCGAGTCGATCACTTGTGTCGATAGCGTTTAGTCGACACATCAGTAGCAGACGAGAGGCGATGAGTCGACCTCTGCGAGTTTCCATAGCTGATGAGCGAGCAGTGTATGCTACGGAGGTGATACGAGGATGTGTACTCGAGATCTTCGGTGTCGAGTTCCCGATAGATCTAGTCCCGATGGCGATGGGGGACGTATGTGTCATAGTGGGCATGGATTGGTTGAGCAGGTTTGGGGCTGTGATAGACTGCGAGCGACAGTTGGTGACGATACGAGACCCCAGTGAGGGGTACTTACAATGTACGGCGAGGGTACCCGACGTGGGTCAGCGTTCTGTTCGGCTGCCCGAGCTAGACAGAGTTTACAGCAGGGCTGCAACGGGTTTGTAGCCTATGTGATGGACACACGAGAGGCCGCTGGGAGGCCAAGTTCGGTGGATGACGTTGCGATAGTGCGTGAGTTTCCAGATGTTTTCCCCGAGTAGTTGCCGGGTGTGCCTCCTGAGAGGCAGGTAGAGTTCCGCATTGATTTGATTCCGGGAGCAGCGCCTATCGCCAAGGCGCCTTATCGCCTTGCGCCGCCAGAGATGCAGGAGTTATCCTCGCAGCTTCAGGAGCTGTTGGGGAAAGGGTTTATTTGACCGAGTAGCTCGCCATGGGGAGCGCCGATCCTTTTTGTTAAGAAAAAGGATGGTTCATACCGGATGTGTATTGATTACCGGGAGTTGAACAAGTTGACGGTCAAGAACCGTTATCCATTACCGAGGATCGACGATTTGTTCGATCAGTTGCAGGGAGCGTCTTGGTTCTCCAAGATTGATCTGAGCTCTGGATATCATCAGATGAGAGTACGTGATGAGGATATCCAGAATACGGCGTTCAGGACTCGTTATGGGCATTACGAGTTCGTGGTGATGCCTTTCGGGCTCACCAATGCACCAGCTGCGTTCATGGATCTCATGAACAAGGTGTGTAGACCGATGTTGGATCGCTCGGTGATCGTGTTCATCGACGATATCCTAGTGTATTCGAGATCTAGAGAGCAGCACGAGGAGCATCTGAGAGAGATTCTCGGGGTATTGAGGACGGAGAGGCTTTACGCCAAATTCTCCAAGTGTGATTTCTGGTTGCGAGAGGTCCAGTTCTTGGGGCATCTTGTTAATCAGAAGGGGATATTGGTCGACCCGGCCAAGATTTAGGCGGTTATGAGTTGGGAGGTGCCGAGATCTCCCACCGACATCAGCATTTTTCTGGGATTGGCCGGCTATTACCGGAGATTTATCCGAGATTTCTCCAAGATTGTCGTGCCTCTCACCAGATTGACCCGGAAGGGTGTTGCTTTTTCATGGGGTCCGGAGCAGCAGACTTCGTTTGAGACACTTCGCCAGAGATTGTGCGAAGCCCCCGTGTTAGCCCTTCCGAAAGGGATGGAGGATTTCGTGGTGTATTGTGACGCATCGATATCGGGATTAGGTGCGGTGCTTATGCAAAGAGAGCATGTGATAGCGTATGCATCGAGGCAGCTGAAGCCTCATGAGACGAGATATCCCACCCACGATCTGGAGTTGGGGGCAGTGGTGTTTGCCCTCAAGATATGGCGTCATTATTTGTATGGGGTTCGGTGTACCATATACACGGACCACAAGAGTTTGAAGTATCTGATGGATCAGCCCAACCTGAACATGCGTCAGAGGAGATGGTTGGATGTGGTGAAGGATTACGATTGCGAGATCCTGTACCACCCGGGAAAAGCTAACGTTGTAGCTGATGCCCTGAGTCGCAGGGCGGAGAGTGCCCCTATACGAGATGTTTGTTTGAGATTGACAGTGATGACTCCGGTGTTGGACGCCATTCCAGGGGCCCAGACTGAGGCCATGAGACTGGAGAACCCTAAGAGAGAGCGGATTATCGGACAGGTATCGGAGTTCGTTACCGATAGTCGAGGACTTATGACCTTTCAGGGTCAGATTTGGGTACCGTTTGTGGGCGGAACGCGTACCATCTTGATGGAGGAGGCGCATAGATCGAGGTTCTCGATCCATCCTGGGGCCACTAAGATGTATTTGGACCTGAAGAGAGAGTATTGGTGGCCCTGTATGAAGAGGGATGTCGCATGGTTCATAGAGAGGTGCTTGACCTGTCGCAAGGTTAAGGCCGAGCACCAGTGTCCGCATGGTAAATTGCAGCCATTGGAGGTTCCCGAGTGGAAGTGGGAACATATTACCATGGATTTTATCACCAAATTGCCGAGGACTGCAACGGTGTCGATGCAATTTGGGTGATTGTGGACAGGTTGACGAAGAGCACTCACTTTCTTGCTATCAGCGAGAGCTCTTCTGCTGAGAGGCTGGCAGAGTTGTACGTAAGGGAGGTGGTATCGCGACATGGAGTACCAATCTCGATCGTCTCAGATCGAGATGTGCGTTTCACTTCCAGATTCTGGAAGAAATTTCATGAGGAGTTGGGTACGAGGCTGCATTTTAGTACCGCATACCACCCACAGACCGACGGACAGAGCGAGCGGACGATTCAGACGCTCGAGGACATACTTCGGGCATGTGTATTGGACATCGGAGGGAGTTGGGACACGTATTTACCCTTGGCTAAGTTCTCCTATAACAACAGCCATCATTCGAGCATTGGTATGCCACCCTTTGAGCTGTTGTATAGGAGGAGGTGTCGGACTCCTATTTGTTGGGGTGAGGTAGGGCAACGTGTGATGGGTAGTACAGAGATAGTGCTTCAGATGACAGAGCAGATACAGCAAGTCAGACAGAGGTTGTTGACCGCTCAGAGTCGCCAGAAGAGTTATGCGGATAGGCGACGATCCGAGCTCGAGTTTCAGGTCGGAGATTTTGTGCTCCTGAAGGTATCTCCTTGGAAAGGAGTGATCCACTTCAGGAAGAGGAGCAAGCTAGGGCCCCGGTATATTGGTCCGTTTAGGGTGATTGCAAGGGTAGGCAGAGTAGCATATCGATTGGAGCTACCTGCGGAGTTGAGCCAGATCCATGATACCTTCCATGTGTCTCAGTTGAGGAAGTGTATAGCCGACGAGTCGGCGGTAGTGCCGCTGGAGGATATTCAGGTGGATGCAAGCCTGAGTTATGCTGAGAGACCAATTGCGATTCGGGAATGAAAGATCAAGGTTTTGAGGAACAAGGAGGTGCCGTTGGTGCAGGTCCAGTGGCAGCATCGGAAGGGGTCCGAACTGACGTGGGAGACAGAGGCGGAGATGTGGGAACAACATCCGGAGTTGTTTTCGGCATGAGACTTCGAGGGCGAAGTCTGGTTCTAGTGGGGGAGAATTGTAACATCCCGAAATTCAGGTACATCTCTTATACCCTTCTTCTTTTCCAAGTTGTCAAGTTTGGCCCTTAAAAAGGAAATGCTAGGCTTGTGAGTACGCTGGGCGTACTGAGGAGTTCGTTGCGCGTACTCGCGCGCTTAATTTGTACGCGGATCCATCCGGGTACGCTGGGCGTACCCAAGGTTACGCCGGGCGTAACCGGCCCAGATGCAAAACCCTAATATGACTTGAGGACTATAAAAGGAATGAGATGGCCTTGTCCCTCAGCCACCCTTTCACAGAAAGAAACCCTAAGAGAGTATTCCCTTCGTCCCCAGCTTGTGTGTGAGTGTTCTAAGCTTCAAAGTGCCATTTCAACATGGTGAAAGAGAAGAGGCCATTGTAGGAGCTAGAAGTTGGTGGACAAGAGTAGATCTGAGTTCTACAGAGGTTAGAGCTTCTTCCTGAGGTATAAAGCTCAAAACTTGCCTTGTTATTTGTGTTGTGTGCTTATTGGACCAATTTCTAGGGTTTTTGGTCCAAAGATGGAGACTTTATGAGCAAATAGTCTCCATTGGCCTAGATCTATCATATTCCAGGACTATATGAGTTGTATGTTCATAAAAATGCAATCTTGGACGTGAATGTTGAGCCATGCATGAGATCTAGACTTTCGGAGGAGAAAGGAAAGGTGTTAGAGGGTGTAGGAACCTTTACAGCCATGCAAAGGCTTAAAGGTTCCGACTTTATGGATTAAGAGGTATTAGAATGGCCAGATCTGGAATGTGAGATTATGTCTTAACTGTTTAAGACCTAAAATAAAGAAAGAAGGAAATTGGGATTTACGCTGGGCGTAATCCCAGTACGCGCCGCGTAAGAGGTCGCGTTCCCCGATTCTGTATTGCAAGAGTACGCCCCGCGTACTGCTTGCTGTTGAGTTTTGTTGACTTTTAGGGTTTTGGTCAACATGTGGACTTTTGAGTCAGGGAGGGGTAAAATGGTCTTTTACCCTTCTGTGAGAATGTAGGAAGGAATGTAGTCTAGCCTTGACAGCCGTCAATGATTTGAAATAATTACCTTATGTAATTAGGCGGGGCTAGTTCGTTGTTTCGAGATTCAGGGATATCGAGCACGTGAGTTTCTAGACATCTTACGAGGTGAGTCTTCTCACTATACTGTACCTGGAAGGGTACCTATGTGTTACCGGAAGGTCTTGTATGCTATGATGTATGTGCTATATATGGTTATGTGACATGAGTGACCGGAAGGTCTTGTATGCTATGAGATGTATGCGATTATGTGATATGTATGTGTTATGTATGTTATGTATGGTATGGACCGGAAGGTCAAGATGATATGGACCGGAAGGTCAGGATCATATGGACCGGAAGGTCAAGGGGTTACGGACCGGAATGTCGATACGGGTAGGACCGGAAGGTCTACCGGGATTTGGGACGGAAGTCCCCTGAGACACATGGATCGGAAGATCCTATAGAGTTGTTGTGGGGTATGTAGTATTTTGGGGAACTCACTAAGCATTTATGCTTACAGTTGTTGTGTTATGTGTTTCAGGTACTAGCGAGGACCGTGGGAAAGCGCCGGCGTGATCCGTACACACTGAGAGGATTTATGTATATGAGATCTTGGGACATGTTTTGCTATGTTATAGTGAACACCTTATGTTTTTATAAATTCCATGTGAATGAAAGTATGTTTTAGAAATGAAAAATTGTTTTGAAAAATTACGTCGTTACAAGTTGTAAATTGGTATTCTTTTTACTCAAATATCTTAAAATAAAATAATTGGTTCAAAATATTGGTTTGACCTTTTCAGCCCTTCTTTAATAAAAATAACAATTTTAGTCCTTTATACAAAAGAAAAGACATTTTAAGCCCTTGAACCATTTTCTTGACACTTTTGAATCATAGACTTGTTCAAATGATATTTTTAGCTCAAAACTTATTCTTTGGCAGTTTCAGCCCTTCCAGAAAAGTGTTTTTCGGTTAAAGTCCAAACTTTTTGCAATTTTACAATTTTGGCCCAAAATCCAAAAACTTTACATTTTTTATCCTTTTTGGAAGAGAAAAGCATTTTTAACCCTTGAAATAGTTTTGTTTAACTCTTTATCCCCTGTTTTGAAGAATTTACCATTTCAGCTCTTTGAAAGTCATGATTTTCGCAACTTTGGGCTTAATGGGACGAAAAGCCCAAAAATTAGCCCATTAAGCTAATATTTACATTTCAAGTCCTTTGAAGAGCATAATATTCATAAAAACATTTATTTTAACTGTTTTGACTCTTTTGACCCTTAAGAAAACCGTGAATGGCAATTTTTAACCCAACTTTTGTTTATTTGACAATTTAAGCCCAAAAATTGGTTTTATGTTACAATATGTTTATCATACTCTTGGAGGGTAATTTTCTTGGCTTGTTTAGTGTAATATACCTTTGTTCATGTTTTTTTTTCTTACTTATGTTATAGATATCGAGTTTTCTTCCCTTTTTGTTTACATATTCAACACATAAGCACATAAAATCATACATAGCATACACATACACATAGATCTACACATTTTACTTGTGTTCGCCCCCATAAAATTTGTGAAAACCGAAAAAAGAGGGGTATGAACTCACCTTGAGTTTTTAGATTCGGTTTAGAAGAGAAATGGAAGAAGTTTGATGCAAATCTCGGCCTAACAAGCTTCTTGGTGGATATTTGGCTTAGATATGTTCTAAGATGCAAGATCACGAGTTTGAATAGATTTAGAAGAGCTTTCTTGATGAAATGAAGTAGCTAGATCATGAATTTAAGCATCAACTTACCTTAGGTGATGACTCTTAGGGAAAATCCTACTTGAAAAGCTCTTAATCTCGAAATTTTTGAAGGAGTAGTGAAGGAGTTGTAGTGTGTTCTTGAGAGTGTTTAAGTGAAAGAAAATTATGTGTGTCTGTGATACTCTCGGCCAAGGGTAATAGAAGAAGAAGAGAGAGAGGGAAGTGAAAGGATGTGCATGGAAACATGTGAATTTGCTTGGATATCCCCTAGGTATTAAGGAGGTGGCTAATCCTCCTTAATCCTCTAATTCCTTTTTTTTATTACTTGGGTCGAGAGATAGAGAAGAGAG
Organism: Lactuca virosa; assembly: GCF_052849685.1. Classification (NCBI taxonomy): domain Eukaryota; kingdom Viridiplantae; phylum Streptophyta; class Magnoliopsida; order Asterales; family Asteraceae; genus Lactuca; species Lactuca virosa. The sequence goes on from NC_136428.1 coordinate 316,244,979, forward strand.
GAGAGGGTTTGGGCCTTGAGTGCTTAAGTCCAAGATATGGGCCCAATACACATCAAAGTATGAGTTTTATGGCCATTTAGGGCTAATTAAGTTAGTTATGGCCCAACAAGGTCCATTAAGGTATTTTATTTCATTTTAGGCCCAATATGGCCCAAATTATTAAAATAAATGGAAGTGGGTCCAATTAGAGCCCATTTTTGAGTTCTAAGCCCAAAATAGTTAAATTGGAAGCTTATTGGCCCATTAGGCCCAATAAGGAAGTCCTAGTCCAAAATGGACTTAAACCGGGGTTTCTAGGGTTTCCAATTCTTAGTTGACTATTTGTAGTGCTTGTATAAAGTGTTTGATGGAAGTTTTGTTGTTATTGAATAAGCATATTACATGCTTTCACATTCTTGGTTCACAAATGTTATCATTGTTGTTGTTACAAAGCATCAAAATTCCTAGTTGTGACATATATATATATATATCTATATATATATATATATATATATATATATATATATATATATATATATATATAAGAACTAGCCATGAGTTAGGGTATGGGACATATGTGTCTTCTTTTGGAGAAGAAGACCCAACATGTTTCACTTTTGAATTGTTTAAATAATATTACCATGCTTGTAAGAAACATGTCCCATGCTTTTGCTTTATGGTTTCTTCTTGCTTTTTGGTCTTTATACATAAGGGAGAGTATGGAAAGTTTGGACTTAGTTCTTGCATTATTTCCCTCATCTTTTGGCTATGTAAAACCGAGAGCAAAGGCTCCTAATGGGGCTGCCAAGAATTCAGTTCTTGTGCCTTCCCTTCTCCATCTTATTCTTGCAAATGGTGTCGAGATTAAGTGCTTAAATGTTGCTTCTCTTTAAGTATATTTTGGAATGTGTCTTAAATCTTAAGAACAACATTCTACAAGTGTTATACTAGCATATCTTGATGGTTCTACTCTTTCTTTGGTGGATACTTCTAGAGAGCTTAACTTAGAGCTTAATGTCATCTTCATCAAATTCCTAATTGCGAAAAGGAACCAAAGTCTTCAAAGGTTGTAACACTTTCTTTCTATGGTTGTTTTAATCTTTCTAAGACTTGCAAAAGATCCTTGGTGGGTTAAAATGGTTTTAGTTTATTCAACAATTTTAAAGCTGTTGTTGCTGTTTTTACCGTTTGTGAAACCGGATTTTTGAATAAAACCTAACATGGAGCACACAAGATGATCTTCCAGATAAGGACCAAACAAACGCTAAGAGATTCTGAATCTTAAATGAATACCTCATGAGTTTGCAATCATAACCATCTTTAACATTAAGGATTTCATGCACATGCATAAGCAAAACACCAACTTACTATCCTAAAACATATACTCCTCGCCTGCAATCCCAATCGTTCTTCCGGAACCTGACCTACCTATATTCAATGAAGTATACCCTTGGTCTCATCGCATGAAATATATACCACAACAGTCCTCCTGTGCATTCCCACATTGTCGTATTGCCGCCAAAAACCACATCCAAGTAGTCCCTTGCTGGTTTAAATCCCCACTCTGAAAGTCACATTCCTGCTCACCCCTTCCCCCAAACTTGGAAAACTAGAAGGTCATAAACCTTGCCATAGGTAGTGACATTCCAATCCATTTGTCAGTAACTCATTGTTCGGCCGAATTCCTCGATCCGATCAAGAAAACCGCTTCCTTCTTGAGTCCTGCGACTCAACTGGCACCCCTTGAGCAAGGCCTTCGAAACATCAAAATCAACTAACTCACCTAGATTTGCACCATTCAAACCCGACTGACATCACCACTGAGGCCCAAAACAATTACCAGACCCATCCTTATACCTGAACAACCATAACCAAAAGATCGACAGATACAAAAACTCTACCACGAGTCATGGTTATCCAACCATGCTATCTACCCTCAACCAACTCCTTAGAATCCTTACGACTTCCTTGATTCGAGTATGGAGCTTGTACTTCCAATAGTACGGGCCCAATACTACCTTCCATACCTATCCATATTTTCCTCAAGAATCATCTCGAGTCCTCTAAGTCACCTACTCATATTAGTTCTTCCAACACCCGCGAAACAACGTAGCAACCGCCCTAAAGCACTTCCTAGGCTCTCCTAGGATTCCCACATCCCCTACTATCAACTGCTGAAGAACCCCCTATTAATGTCAGCTAACCACTTCATGAATACAATTACATGCAACAAAACTTAAATGATCTTTCGACTAAAAGACTCAACCCTATAACGGTTAGACTCAGACGAGAGTTGTGCAATAGGACCAAATCCTTCACTCTAAGAGTATTAAACTTCGTAGCATGTAATTTAGTGTATTCATTTTATATTTAACTCACATCAATATGAGTCCCAAAAAGCACAAAGAAAACAACATTCGAGCAGTGGAGTCGACTAGCACTAAGGCACAATAAAACCAGACAGATCCTCATATGAACTTCCCGACCTCTAGGCCCAAGCATCTAGGATGAACCTTCGTCCTGTCCTCACTCTCTCGAGAGTGGATAATCCTTCCTCACGCTGAACTGCTATGAACTACACCCACTCATGAGAATTCCACCAACCCTGCAGCCACTCGTGCATGCTAATCATATATAATGTTGGATCCTACAGACAGTCGAATACTTGACTCTAACCTAATCCCTTAATCATATAAGAACAGGAAATAAAGCTAACAAATATTCTCAGGCTGTAGAATATTTGTTATATACAACTATGATGCACACACTAAGCAACTACAGTAATGATGTCAATCTCATCTAACATATAAGAAACCCTTCTAGGCTATTAGACATCATACATCAGACAATTCTACCATGTAATTTATGAAGATCCCTAGAATACCACTAGCATGCAGTTCATCATCATCATGAGAAAATAACAGTGTAGGTATCTTGGGGTAAACTTTCTTCCTCCGGCTGATCGTACATATCTCATCATTCCTTGGTTACTTTTGAAAATAATTTGAATTTAATTTGAAAATAATTTGAAAACTTTTACAGATCCTTAATTTGAGTCTGGATTCACATGAATATTCATCCAATTCTCTCAAACCAGAGCTTTGATACCAACTTGAAACATCCTAAAAAATCAAGGCACAAATTTTCATTCTTAAATCAAGTAAAATCACTGTTTTCAAATACCATCCAAATCAAAACCATTCATTTACAAAACATTGTTCTCAAAAATAGAAATCATATATCAGAGTGTTCTGAAATCAATATCATCAAAACCAAGAGGATGTGCATGATCACACCTTCGCCTTATCCTAATCATATGAAGTACCTAAATTATAAAACTAAAACTGTAAGCACGAAGCTTAGTGAGTTCCCCCAAAGTACCATCACACAAACATATAATCAAACAGATAACGGGTCCATAACTTCCTGGTTGGATTACCCCTGGCCCACAACCTTTTCGGTTGGAATGCCCTGGCCCACAACCTTTCGGTTGGCTTGTCCCGGCCCACAACCTTTCGGTTGGCTTACCGAATACATAATGGGTCCACAACCTCCTGGTTGGATTACCCCCGAACCACAACCTTTTGGTTGGAATACCCTGGCCCACAACCTTTCGGTTAGCTTCCCCAATACATTACGGCTCCACAACCTCCTGGTTGGATTACCCCCAACCCACAACCTTTCGGTTGGAATGCCCTGGCCCAGAACCTTTCGATTGGAATGCCCCGGTCTGTTGACTGACAACACAAAGTCGTACACTCTCAACCCCACCATACCATGTCGACATATACATAACAAATAACATATATTCAGCAACAGATACTTATATAACAAGAAAGCAGACAAACAGGCGGATATACAGGGTAGTACATCATAATGACATCCTATATACCAGGATGCACAATCTACTGAGCCGACATTGGTGCCTTCCACCCATAAGTACAGTGAGGAAGACTAACTTGAATCAAATAATTCTGAAACACTACGATACGATTCCTTTTACTGTTGCGCCCGCAAATCCGCTAATCACCAAAACAAGGTAGAATCTCAATCAATAGTGCAAATCCTCAAGTTTGACCTAAAGTCAAACTTGGTCAAAAATGCAACGATTAACGGTCAACGAAAGTCAACAGTTAACCGTCCTCACGACATGACCAATTATGGCTCACGTCATAAGAGACTACGTGACAAAATTGTCGAGTCTTACAACCCTCACGACGTGACATGCATATCCTCACATCGTGAGATTCGTCTGAGTGCAATTTTTATCCAAAAACTTCTTAATCCATTAAGCCACTAATCCATCTTTTCCAGGAGGATTACTAACACTCCTAGGATCATAAAAATCGATGCTTTAAGGTATTGTACGTCCAATACAAGACTTAAGCTCAAACTAGGTCATTTATGAAGAAAAAGGATTTAGGTTCTCAAGCAAGGACTCAAACATCCTCCAAACTTCAGATCAATAAGATATAAGCACCAAGGGACCCCTTGGACCCATAAAGTTGCCAACTTTATAGAGTCCCAACACTCTAACTTTTAAACCATGGCTAAACATGCATAAAACCTTAGATCTAGGAACAAGGAAATATAAAATTTGGATCTTGGTTACTCACATTGATCTAGAAGTGTAGCTAGAGGTTGCAAATGGAACTTCCAAGCTGAAACTATGCTTCACCGGTGATCTCTTCTTCTCCAAGCCACCAAAACTCCACCAAAAGCTCAAGAATCACAATGAGAGGCTAGGTTTAGGGTTTTAATGAGCTTAGGGACGAAGGAGGCTGTTTTGGAACCCTAAAATGAAGTTTATGGGGTTTAAATACAAAGGAAACCCTAAAAGATCATGGGCTTGGGTTGTAACGCATCTCACGTCGTGAGCCCTTATTGCTTACATCGCGAGCTTAGCATAATTAAGAATCTTCATTTAATCACTCCTCACGTCGTGAGCCTCCTATGGTCACGTCGTGAGTCCTAGTTTTACCCAAAAAACCATGCCTTTGACTCCCTAAAACCCTAAATCGATCTAATCTGGAAATCGGGTGTTACAACTATGATCCAACCATAGTCTTATAATCACTTCTGCTACAACGCATCTATAGTCTTTCCTGTCATGATCCAACCATGGTCTTCCTATGCTATAGCCCGGACATAGTCTTTCCTGTCATGATCCAACAATGGTCTTCCATGTAAGTCACAAAGGCAAACAAGTGTTGTGATCCAACCATAGTCTTTCATACAAGTGTTGTGATCTAACCACAATTTTCCATACATGTGTTGTGATCCAACCATAGTCTCTCATGCAAGAGTCACAAAGACAATCTAACAACCTACATAATATAATGAGAAAACTCACCTGATTGTAGCAAGTAGGATCCTACCAATACTATTGTCGTGAGCTAGATGGGCTTTTTCCACTCCAAACGTACATCCCATACCAATAACTCTATTTACACCATTTCTTGATAGTAGGTATATAGTACTTTATTTATACTTTTAAACCCTTATACAAGTATTAAGGTATGTGTGTTTCCAGATACAATCTTAGGTTTATACACCTATCTCACACCAAACACACACAAAACTCTAAACCGGGGTTTAGCTCTTTCTTTAAACACTCACATCCAACCAAACTTATAACACATGATATAGGTTATATTTTTGACAATAAAACTTTAGCTAAAACTCAGATTTCTAGGATTAAAAATGTTCCACAGTGTAGCTTCGGTTTATGAAATTCAGGATAAGACTCGGGAAAAAGGTTGTAGATTCTTGGTTCTAGACACCAACATAAGATCCAATGAATTAAGGGTGTTAAGAGTTATTCCTAACAACCTTAAACTAGGTGCAAAAACATATTTGTAACTCAAAAGAAAGAACTGAACCCATACGATAACGAAATCTCGAAACACGAGTTCACAATGAGATTTCAAAACAATCCAAGGCCATAATATTTTTTTAGAAATACGACCTTGCTCCTGGACCTCAAAGGGACCTAGGAGTGACCTTAAACTAGGCTAGAACTCATCAAAATCCCTAAATATGAGTGTATATGAAGTTTTGTGAGCATTTTGAAGCTATAAATTTGTTCCAGCTGCCATTACCTGATCTTATAAACAAAAGGGACTAAAATACCACTTAGACAAGAGGCGAGTGTGGGTATACCAAAGGTTGTTCCGACCTCCATGACTCCAATGAACTTCCAAGGGTGTAAATAAGAAGGTAATGGAGTCCATACCTGAGCTTGGGATGGCCTGAATCGTAGTAAAATGGCCTGAAAGTTCTCATTTTTCCGAGAACCGTAAACCTCGGCGACCTCCTCTCCTCGGTTTCCAGTGATTCCAACATCAGAGGAGGGTGGGTCTCGATTTTAAAAGGTCAAAGCGTATCATAATAGAATGCTAGGATCGCTATCGTTCAATGGAATCACTTTGTGTTGGTCTATTGGGACAAAACGACACACAGGTCTCCGATTGTATCAATAAACAAGACAACACATTTTTTTTTATTTTTGAGACAAACAGCCCCTTGAGTTATGCGTACACTCGGTTTCTACCCCATTTCTAATAAACAAAATTGCAAAAATGGTCCCTATGGTATGCATTTTTTTGGGGTTTTAGTCCAAACCCCGACTTTTTTGGATTAGTTGTCCTTTTGAGCTATTTTCGTTGCGAATTTAGTCCCTCGGTAAACTGAGATGACTATAATTCCCTTCTGATTTATTTTTATGTTTTTTTTCTATTGAATTTAAATGAAAAAGAAAATAATTAATTAATTTGGGCCCACATATCTCTCTCTCTCTGTCTCTATCTCGCTCTCTAAACCCATTACCGTCTTTTTCTAACCCTCTCGTATCCATCTTCTTCCTCTCACGATCTGCCCCAAGTCTTTCGTTCCTTCTTCTTCTTTATCACCCTCTCCATTACCTACGCTTTACTCGGTGATGGAGATGATAATGGAGAACAAATCAGGGATTCCCACATCAACCCACCTCTAATTGCATCGATTTTTCTATGTTAACAGGTATTGAGGAAACAATATCCCAATCAACACAAACCTCGATTTCCAAATCAACCCACCTCCGATCCATTCCATTCTGATGATGAAATCGACAACAAATCAACCCTAAAATTACCAATATTCCTCCATACCTGTTTTCCTTTCACCTAAATCGCAACCACCACCATTAGCAACCACCGACCCCTCCAATGAAACCCACATCTTCTCCGTTAACATTTTTCTCTTCCAGAATACCGGATCTTTCACTTTAAACTTCAAGAGAAAAAAAAACCATGATGCCTCACTACAGAGGAGGTATTAATCGAGTCATCTGATATAAACAGAAGATAGTCATGGTTCGATTTCACCCTTAAAATTGATTTCAGATACAAAATTGATTTAATATTTCATTAGGGTTTACCGGGTTTGAATCTTGAGAGATCGACGGTGGTTGAATCTTGACATATTTGAAATCAATTTCGTCCCCCGATATGTCTTCAACTTCTCAATCGATTTCAAAAAGTATGTGTGTGTGTGTGTGTAAATCCTTCCTAAATCGTTGATGAGGTAAGAAGAGATTGCATATAAATTCAGAGAAGAAATCATCGCCTCTGTTGGATGTATGTTTCTTGGAATTCACTTTCTTGTCAATATTTCTTGTTACCACAGATTCTAGATTCGATCGACGATAAGGAGAGAAGAGAACATATGAGGAAATGCAGAAGTAGAAGTGTAGGTATGTGTGTGAATTTGCAGAGAGAGAGAGAGAGAGAGAGAGAGAGAGAGAGAGAGAGAGAGAGAGAGGTGGGGTGGATAAGTGGGCCCACTTTTATATTCAATAATAATAATAATATTAAAAAGTGAAAGAAAAATGAAAAATAAATTCATTAAGGGTATAATAGTCTTTTTAGTTTGGACAGGGACCAAAACTGCAAGCAAAGTAGCTCAAAAGGACCACCAATCCAAAAAAGTCGGGGATTGGACTAAAACCGCAAAAAAATGCATACCATAGGGACCATTTTTGCAATTTTGTCTTTCTAATATCTTGATTAAAAACATTTCTAAGAATTACAATTTCACCCCTAAACTAATATTTCATAATAATAATAATAATAATAATAATAATAATAATATTATTATTATTATTATTATTATATAGTAAAACCCTTTTTAGTTAATGTACTCCTTAAAGTATTATATTGGCTTGATTAAGCCATTTAATTCATCCATATAATTATGTGTGACCTTTTTATTTATTTATTAACTTATGCACTATTAAAGTTCGATTTCTAATTATATAACACCCATACTATTTGTTTAAAACCTTCTATATAATTAGATGAAAACAAACAACGCGTTACATTGCAGCCACCACTATACCTATGAAGACTTGCAATTTAGATCTGAAACTTGAAATCAAAAACTCATATCAAATTTCTCTCCAAGAACTCGATGGTGAAACATGAAACAATAGGAATTGGCAATGGTGGTGATGGCTCCGCTCCAAAAATTAAATCTCCAACTCAAAATATTCACTTAAGTTTAATCCACAATAGAGCCTAAGCTCTTCTGTTCTCTCGTCGGATCCGTTAGATCCAATTTACAGATCCGATCATCAAACCTCAACGGACAAATGGAGTGACACTTTCTTATATTTTGCTTATGATCCGGTGGTGGTATGATTTTCCAATTTTCCGATTTGATTCAAATCTAGTGGTGATTTGCTTAAGATCTCGTTCTTGCTTTGATTTTCTGACGATTTACTTCAGACGAAGGGGTGGTGGTGATTTGCCAGCGGCCTTCCCCAAGAAAAAAAGGTTTAGTGTTTAACTGTTTATTGGGTGGAAGATTAGTGTTTATTGGGTGGAGGATTACGGGAAGAAGTGGATGAACGGCATGGGGTGGGTTGGATAGAGGAGGAGGTGGACCCACTTGTCTAGTTATCATCTTTAATAATAATAATAATATAAATACTGAAAATAAAAAATAGTTATTAAAATGGTTTAAAATATAAAAAATATCAGGGCAACATAATATTTTTAAGAGTGGTAGCGACCAAAGAGACAATAAAACCGTTAAAAAAAATAAGTTAGAAACCAACACATATCATTCATGTAATTTATTGTGTTATATATTTATTACTAGATTATTCTAAGAATCTCTCACTTGGATGTTACATGTTTCAAAAGGTATTACAAAATTCATAGTTGTATTTATTGTAACTTTTTATTACTTCAAGAACAATCTAGTCCATCTTATGCAGAAATATATAACCAAGTCCGTTTTGATCATATATTTAAAGAATGACTAAACCTCCCTGCAGGGCTGATCCAAACCGATTTGAGTATCGGAACAAAAAGAAAGTAGTCGCTTGACGATAATAAAAGATTTAGTAAAGGAATGTGGCACCTCCGAAAGCTTGCATTAACTAAAAGAGATCTTATAATAGCAGGCCGGAGACTCCCTACCTACAAAAAGGAAAAAGGTATTACACGTTTAAAAATGTATTACAAATTTTTTAGGCACTACCATTCATTTTAACCTTATTTCTTTAAGAACAATCTAGTCCATCTTATGCATAAATATATAATCGAAGGTTTCTTTGATCATATAATAAAAAAATGACTAAACCTCCATTCAAGGCCGGCCAAGCCGATTTTAATCCCCAAGCAAAAATAAAAAGAAGTGGGCCCTTGACGATAAAAAAAGATTTAGTAAATAAAGGTGGCACGTTCGAAAAAATTTATTAACTAAAAGAGATATTACAATAGCAGGTTGGTGACTCCCATAGTGACTCCCAACCTATGGAAAGGAAAAGAACCAGAGAGCTCAGGCCCATGTGTCAATGAGAAAAAAATATGGTAAATGAAACAAAAACACATATAGTTGTGAACTTGTGATGTTGAATCGTTTTTCATCAACAAAAATAAGGATTTATGAATCATTTTCGCGGGTCCAACAATAGTGATTCAGAACTTGTGATGCTGATGTTTCAAGTTATTAATAAAAAATAAAAAAGAAAGTATATAAATTAAATTTTTATGAGAAAAATAATATCAAAGAAGTTATGAATAATAACGAAATCTTAAAATTTTCATGAACCATATGAACACAAATTAGAAATCAGATTAACACGAATCAGAAATCATAATCAACGAGACTGCCTAAAATTAGATTAACACAAATACATGATCAACTTTCTTTATGGTTGCGTGAAAAAATCATAAGAGAGAATTTGAAATCAGAAATAAAAAGATTGTGTAAAAAAATTAGAATCAATTTATTATGAATTGATTTTTTAGTACAGCTGAAAAAAAAAATCATAAACGACTCATAGAGTTCTTCGATCAATGGAGGAGAGTCCCAATGCTATGATTATTCCTTAAAAAACTCATGTCCCTTAGTCTTTTCTGTTGACTCTGTTTTGGCTTAATTTCCATTTCTTTTTCCGTTGAGGTGTTGTACACGATATGTTTGATTTTTATATTAACATAATAAGGTATAAAAAATGATGCCCTAAAATTTTGAAGGCCCTGGAACATCGCCCAAGTTGTCTTACCCTTTGGCACGACTATATCTCCATGATATTTATACATATAGACTCAATGATATAAATTAATTGTTGATGAGGATTATATACACGGTAAGCTACACATGTCCAATTTTAGTCGGTCCAACGGAGTGAAGTCAATAACTTATACAACATAAATACTGCAAGGTGTTGAATTTCGGATAATGATAAAAATATCATAGACTTTATTCTGTAGGATATAATAACACAATGAATGGATATAAAACACATAGTACATAAGGATTCCCATTAAACCAAGTTATTATCTATAATAACGCTCACACGAGTAGTATGCTCATGCACGCCTTATAAGTTAAACCATTACTTAATGGTTCAGTTAACATTAAATCAGTTATTATGTAATGTTCCAAAAACCATAATATTTTTTTTAATTTAAAGAAAATAAAAACCATTTTCATAAAAATAGATCATCGCCAAAACATCTGTTTCACAATATGAAATCAAAATCAGAGTATCATAACAAACATCTCTCAAAATCATGTAGACAATCAGATAGTATGCACAATCACATCTTTGCTTTTCCCCGATCCTCAGAAGTACTTGAAACATTTAAATCCACAACTATAAGTCAAAGCTTAATCAGTTTCCCAAAGTATCACATATTACACAATACATCTAAACATATATAATAGCTATGGGTTATCAACAACCATACGAGTTATTAACAACCCTATGGACTATCAGCAGTGCTGATTTATCATTAACTTTAACATTTATGGGTTATCAACAACCCTATGGGCTATCACTAGCCCTGAGTTATCACAAACTTAACTACATTACATGATATAAGTAATAAAGTGAAAATACTCACATGAATCCAACAAACAGGATCTTAGCATCACTACAGTCGTAGGCTAGGTAAACGTCTCCCTTTCCAAACACCTACATCCCATACTAATAACTCTACTTAGGCTTACACACAACAAACACGCACCAAACACACAGATAACCCTAAACCATGGCTTATTTCTTATTTTAAACACTCAAATCCAACCAAACTTATAACACATGATATGGGTTGTGTTTTAACCATAAAAATTAGTTCAAAATCAGATTTCATGGACCAAGGACATTCAAAAGTGAAGTTCTTCGGCTCTAGGGATTTTAGGATAAAATCGAGATTAAAGATGTTGTTTTCTTGGTCCTAAACTTCAACACAAGACCAAGCAAGGTTAAGGGAACCCTAAACATTCTAAGAATCAGATCCAAGATCTTACAAAATGAACTTATCTTTAACAAAACCCCAAAAATAGAGTGTATAGGAAGTTTTGCAAGCATTTGAGGTTATAAACTTGGTTCTAAACGACCACACTTGATCATAAGTGATAAGAGAGCCATAAGACACCATTAGGGAAGATTAAAAAGGGTTAGAACTCGATAAAATCGACAAAAAAGAGCTGCAAAACTGAATTATCAACAAAAAAACATGTTTTTTCAGTGGATAAGGAGTTGTCGTAGGCTGCTCCGGCCTCCACAGCTTCATGGCTGGCTCCAGGGGTCATTGGGGACGGAATGGAAAAAAAAAATACTTTAGAGATGGCTTGAATCGAAGAAAGGAGATTGAAACCTCTTCTTTTCTTTTGAAAACCCTAACTCCGACGACACCTTTCTCTCTCTCATTTTCGACCAGATTCCAAGATCAAGCAGGGTGTGACTTAGCTTCATAAGGTCGATGGGATCATGGGAAGGTATTTAAGGTGTGAGGATCAGAAGCTTTCGAAAACGTGTAAGATATGCTGGTGTATTTGAGGTAAACGACAACACGTCGTCGTGTGTGCTTGCTGCCAGGAACAAGACAACCGGAATTATGGTTTTTACATAAATGGTCCCTCGGGTTTGGCATGTTAATGGGTTCTACCCTAATTTCGACTTATCTAATCAAAATGGTTTCTGAAAATTGCAATCTACACCCTAGACATACCTATATAATATTTACTCAAAATAAATTTATTTATTTAATTAAATCATCAATATTACTTTTATTATTATTATTATTATTATTACTATTATTATTGTTTACAATAAAAAATTTTTATACCGCCAATCGGAAAGCGTTGTTACAATTCTTTCCAACTTGAATAAGATTTTGTCTTTGAATCCGCTGCTGAAAATAACACCGGATAACGTTGACGCATCTCCTCTTCACGCTCCCACATTCACTCAGAACCCTTACGGTACTGCCACTATACCTTCACCAAAGTCACCTCCTTGTAACGCATGGCCTTCATTGTCCTATCTAGCACACCCCCTGCCAGCAGCCGAAATGTTGGGTTGTGCGATGTAGTCAAGGATGACAGTTACTGAATGTACATTTAACAATACAAAATATAAACTTCTATTATTATCGAAATAGAAATTACATTGTATTTGTCCATTACTAAGACACAATACAAGCCTATTGTTTATGAAATATAGGTCTTCAGTGTGTGTGTCTTTCTAGATCCTAAGAATACATGTATTTTAAAGATACGTCAACATAAAGTTGGTGGATTGTATAGGTTTTGACACATTGTACTTTTATAACCAAAAATGTTTTTATAAAATTTTGACTAGTTAACGAGATTTTATAAAAAGCGTAATTTTTCTAACCAAAAAGTATAAAAATAGAGTATAAGTACTTACTTTACTTAAGTGTATACGTACGTGTAACCCCATACAAGTGTGTGTGTGTATTGTGTAAGTCTACCTGAGTTGAGTGTTTTAATACTTGTAACGTCGTACTGAGTGTATTGCTTATCTCAATTAACACATGTAATGTAAGTTTGTAAACAATAAAGGTTCGTGTCGTATATTATTAAGTATTTATTTTACTTCAAAAAATATACCGACACTAACTTATCATTCTAAGTGTGTGTGTTCGTGCTACATATAGTCATATTTCATCTTATATGAGTGTTCGGGCTACGTATAAGTCCTATTTCGATTCTATATGAGTGCTTTAGCTACATAAAAATCATATTTCAATTCTATACTAGTGCTTTTAGAGTGTACTTCGGGGCTATAATGAGCCTATAACCGAGCTAAATGACCAATCAACCTCTGTAGGGCAGTACAAGTGGTGTGCCTATAATATCACCAGTGCTTCATCAACTTTGTAAAAGAGAGTTAAAGAATGAATATTTTCACCCGTTTCGAATCGTCATACATGAGTTGTTGCTAGCAACCACAGGCGGGGAGGTCACCCCGTATAAATCTATACAAAATGTTCCTCGCTCATTATGGATTAATGGTTATAACACAAAGGGATTTACTAAGTTTTTGTTATTAGTTGATGAAGAGTACAACTCATATCGAAATATCGAGTTCAACAGATATATAAATGTGTGCATTTGTGTTCTAAACTTTAGTTAAAAAGTTTACTAGACTATTGTTCGTTCATTAAGTTCAAGTTGTCAAAATGTGATTTCGTGTCTTAAACCTTAAGTTATAAAGTTTATTAGACTAAATGTTCATTTGTTGTTTAAAAACTATATTAAAGTTATCTACAAAAATCGGGCAGCATAACGGCTGTATTTTAATCAAAACTGGGTTTTTCCCATTGTAAAACTAACAATACCAAATAATGTACAAGTTCATAAAGAAGTAGATCTATCATTACAATTGAAAGAAAATGATACATAACATCTATTTTGATGGTTATGTCTACAACGTTAAAAATAACTATTATAGTTTATGAAAACTATATTTCTTGTTATTTAAACTCTAAACATTTAGATCTATTTTTATTTACATCATTAAATATGTAACATCTTGATCTTCCATGTATTTACCCTTTATCCCCTTAGTAAATGATTATTGTGCAAAGTGGCTCTTTATGGCATTTTCGTAATTTTGGGTGCAACATGGGTATGCTGGACGTACCTGGCCCCGTGCATGTACACTGAGCGTACGCTGGTACGTAGGGCGTACACAATTTGGACCAAACCCTATTATTTAGGGTTTGTGTACTATATAAACACCATTATAGTCCTAAAACCGTTCCTCTTATTAGCCTCCATCCCAAAAATCGACTCTCCTTGCAAACCCTAATCTATTTTGAGCATTTTGAGCTTTTGAGCGAGTTGTGGGATTTCTTGGTTGTGAAGGAAGATCATCAAGGAAGTGGCTTTTCTCTTAAGACTTTGGATCGAACATTTTCTCTTCATTGTGCACCATTTGGAGGTATAAAGCTCCAAAATTGGCTCATGTTTTTCTAGATATTGGTTAAGCTTAGAATTTCTTCTCTTTTGTCCCAAAAACTAGGTCTTTGTGAGTATGAGGTACTCCAAAACCTTTAAGCTGTCCTTTTAGACATTTTAGGGCATTTTAAGTCATAAAAATGCAAGCTTGGATCTTGGTTTGTCCCCATGCAAGAGTTATGGTGTAGAAAAGGATGGATAAAGTTAGGTTCTTAGTGTTGGGCTCCTTGTAGCCATGCAAATGCATAAAGTTTGCAACTGTATGCCCTTAGAGGTCTTAATAAGCTCATATCTGAAGTTTGGACGTAAGGTCTCAAAGCATTGAGAGCTTAATGGGAGTTTTGGATTTAGGGTGCATACATTGGGCGTAAAACCCAGTACACTGCGCGTACTGCACCTCGACCCTGATTCCCTTTCGCATCGAACGTGTACGCGGGGCGTACAAGTTCGTACATGGGGCGTACGACCTAGTTCCACCAGTTGGGCAATCCTTTCAGAATTTGGGCCAAATGGGAAGGATAAATGACCTTTTTACCCTTATTTAGAATATGGGATTGGTTGGACCATCTATTATGGAATAAAAGTCAGATTATTAATTAGGGTTATTTTATTTGGGATATCTTTAGTGTGTGGAGCCATATTAGCAACAACTCGAGTGTGTGGCATGGTTATCTTCTTTGGAGGTGAGTCTTCTCACTGTATTTATGGGTCGAAGGCACCAATGCCGGCCCATTATTGTATTACTTAGGATGATAGTTGTTATGTCGTGTATATGTGATAGTATGATGGGTTGAAATACACTCCAGGACGGGGCCCACTATCGTATGTTCGGGTTGAAATAGAACCTAGGGCGGGGCCCACTACTGTATGATTGGGTTGAAAGATACTCCAGGGTGAGGCCCTAGGGTGGGGACTATATGTGTTGATCGGGTTGAAATACAACCCAGGGCGGGGCCCATATGTGTATATCGGGTTGGATTATACCCCCATGGTTAAGCCCAGTTGTATGAGTGATATGTGGTACTTTGGGGAACTCACTAAGCTTTGTGCTTACAATTTATGTTTTATGGTCTCAGGTACTTCGGGTTCGAAAAAGAAGGCCCCAACGTGATGACACAACATCCTCCCCTCATGATTTTTGCATTTGAAATAATTGTACTCTGATGTTTTGAATATTATGACTTGGTATTGATTTTAAACAATTAATGAATGACTTGATGGACTTTAAAATGAAAATTTGATTACCGTTTTCGGGATGTTACAAGTTGGTATCAGAGCCTTTGTTTGAGGGATTCGGGCATACTTTCGGGTGTGTCAGAACTGAAACTGAGGAAATGATAATTTTTCTTAAGAAAATTGAAGTTGAACTTCTAAAAAGATTTTTATTAAGAAGAAGGGGTACGTTGCGTGCAATCATCCGAGCTCAAGTAAGTGGTTCCCAAATTACCCATACCTATGTATTATGAGTAGTATGCTTGATATGAGAATTACATGCTAGATTAGGGCTAAGGATACCTTCAGGAATCATATGATAGAATTGCCTGATTTGTGTGATGCCTTATAGCCTAGTGTAACTTGATTCTATGTATTACTTGGAATTGATATCGGCTCAGTTAATTGATAAATGTATGGTTTCAAAGTTGTATACGATTAGGATTGTATACCACTAGAATGATCGATTTGACCACATTTCATGTTCCTTGTTTGGTTGTGGACTTAGTGTAGAATCATCATTTGATAGACTATGTGATCCTATTGTGTGTATAACTTGCATGAATAAGGCTACCAGCAGTGTTGATTGAGGTTCTTAGTATTGCGAGTGGTGGTAGTTGAGACTTCCTAGGAGAGTCTAGGATATGGATGATGTATAGAATATGATTGGTATATGGTTTTATTGTGGTGATTTAGAGGAATTAGGACTGATCTTGAGGAAGTTACAGGTAGGTGTGAAAGGTAGTATTGGGCATGTACTACTAGAAGCACGGGACCTGACATGAGAAAGAGTAGACCTGGAAACTCTAAGGAAGCCTATGTAGGGGAATCCCCTCGAGTCTTATGTTGATTGTTTATATGTTGTGTTTCAGTTTGGAGGATGGTGATGATTACTTGAGGAAGTTCTGGCTTTAGTTCTGGTTCTGGTTCTGGCTCTGGCACATAACCGATTGATAAGGGCTTGCACGAGTTCATTTCGGATGAGGTTACTCGCGGTATATTGGATGGTACTCCTGTGTTGTTCGGTACCCTCAAGGAGGGGATTTTTGTGACATCCCCTACTTTCTCGGCCAGAAAAGACCGATTTAATTTATGCTTTTTAAAATAAAATCAGAGAAATCTTTTTAAAAGATGTTGCGGAATTGGTCCCCAAAACAAAACATGATAAAAGTTTCTCAAAACCTTTCTTTAAGAAATATATAATTTCCTTTTATATCAAAACCTCGGGATGTCATGTTCCGATACAGATTAAAAGCATAAACAAGACATTATAAGCCTTACAACAGTTATTTATAACTACTGACCTATAATCCAAAATCACTCATCATCATCATCCGAGTATGCTCGGGGTCCACTACCTGTAATCATAAAAAGCTGAGTGGGTCAGGCTTGGGAGTCTGGTGAGCATATAGGGTTTTCAACCCACAATAATAATAACTTATTAAGTTCACCAATCAACAATAACCCTGATTACCCATTCCCGTTGTCCTCACTGTACGTCCCTAAACACCTAACACAAGGGACTTAGCCTAAGGAATATCATCGGGTTGGACACTACTGCTAAGGGGACTCCTCAGCCATACATGTCTTAAAGGCAACCATGAGGGGGATTGGAGTACACCAATGAACATTTAGTTCATCAACACCTACAAGTTGCGAACTTGCTAGTGTACCACTGGACTGTCTAGAAAGGTCCGTGGTCGTCATCTATACTCCGTTAGACGACTTCACCAATAACACCAACAACAACACCGACACCGAGGCCTCTCATCATTTTAACACCCACCAACTATTTTGTCTACCCATGTTCTCCCCAACATATTTGTAGATAAAATACATATACAGTTTAAAACTTGTATAAAACATCTATTCAACAGTCACCTCAAATAAACAATTAACATATTTACACATAGCACGTATTTTAAGCTAAATACTTCATATCTATGTGTAAAGTGAAAGTAACTACACACTCACATGATCTGATGATAATCGGGCAGCAATTCGTTTCCTAAAACGTTCGTTTCTAATAAAACCGGGAGTTTTATTGAGAAACCGGGCTCTGCAAAGGTCGGGCTTCGAAACCGAAAAGATAAATTTTCCGGGCTTCACGGGCACTTCGTGGCGTATTCCGGGGGTTATAATCGATACCGGAGTTTTAGGGGAAGTGAAAATAGCTAAAATATGAAATTTAGGGTAAAAGGTGGCAAATTTCCAAAGTTACCCGGGAAGGCTCGCAGCCTTCTATTTATAGGGAGAAGCTTCTGATCGGACGGCTGAGAAGCCTCCAGGTGGCGAAGATCCGAGGGCTCGCAGGGAGGGCTCGCACATGGCTCGCATATGGCTGCGCATGCAAAGGCTTGCTGGCAGCTTCTTACTGGACCGAGGTCTAGGGTCCGAAGTAGAGGCATCCGTGGCATGCTGCGAGGGTTCGGACATGTGCTAGAGGGTACGTGTCGCCTTCTCAGTGGACCACTTCGGATCAGGTCAGGAGCTCGGATGACTCAGCAGCTCGGACACGTAGCTCGCATGACTCACCAATTTCGGACACGTGGCACGCTCTAAGCGAGGGTGACGTGGCAAAAACGTGACTATGCGAATTTTCTCGATTTTTGTTCAAAAACTTCTAAAATCCATAACTTTCGCATACGAGCTCCGTTTTTGACGTTCTTTATATGCACGGGTAGGTAAAATTACGCTCTACAACTTTTGTTTAGACTTCGTCGGCTAATTTTGATTTTAATTTTTAAATTATTATTTTTAACAGACCGGGACAGGAAATCCGTTAAAAATTCATAACTTCTTCATCCGACCTCCGTTTTCGTCAGACTTTTTACCGTTGTGCTACTATTGACGAGACCTTCGATTCTCGTTTAGGTCGTGTTGGCTAAAAATCACTCGATCTAAAATTCGAGTTTTTAGCTGTCTACTGCTAAGCTGAAACTTCGAAAAATCATAACTTCCTCATACGAAGTCAGATTTGGGTGTTCTTTTTATACCTACTCTCGGTTTAACGAACACTACAAGTTTCGTTTAGATCACTAAGGCTAAAATGTAGTTTATCAAAAACTCACTTTTTACGACATTCAGCACCGTGCCGGTTTGTCGTGAAACTTCGACAGGTCATAACTTCTTCGTTATAACTCGGATTTCGGCATTCTTTATATATCCGTAATCCTTGTCACGACCACTACAACTTTATTAATAGATATCGACTTTATCTAAAATTTATTTTCGACGCTCATTTTTATTCTTAATTAATTAACTCCTAGTAATTAAGCATAAAACATATAAAACACATAGAATTCACATAATTCCTTTTTCATTTCTTCAAAATGAGTTACAAAGGTTAACCTAGACTATCACCTTAATATTAATGCCTAGGCTAGAAGCACGAGTGTTACAATTCTCTCCCCCTTAGGATGATTCCGTCCCCGGAATCACATATCACCAAACAACTGTGGGTAGCGACTCATCATGTCACTCTCCGTTTCCCAGGTGAGATTTGGTCCATTCGTATGTTTCCAGCACACAAGCACTAAATCAACCATCTTGCGTCGCAACTTTATAGTCTTACGGTCAATGATTGCCTCAGGTTCTTCAATCAACCTCTTGTTTTCATCCAACCTTAACTCAGAAATCGGAATTATGTCGGGCACATCTCCCGTGAACTTCCTCAAATAACACACATGAAATGTGTTATGAATACCCTCCAGTTCTTCCGGTAATTCTAGCTTGTAAGCTTGATTCCCGATCCTCCGAAGAACTTTAAATGGTCCAATAAACCTTGGACTCAACTTTCCCCTTCTACCAAACCTTATAAGTCCCTTCCACGACGAGACTTTAAGTAAAACCGAATCTCCAACTTCGAAGGATATCGGTTGTCTTTTCTTGTCAGCATAGCTCTTTTGTCGATCTTGAGCAGCTAACATCCTCTCCCTTATCACTTTCAACTTTTCAGCAGTTTGATGGACTATCTCAGGTCCCATAAACTTCTTTTCCCCAGCTTCCAGCCAACATGATGGCGTTCGACACTTTTCTCCATACAAAGCATGATACGGTGCCATCTTAATGCTTGAGTGGAAACTATTATTATAGGAAAATTCTACTAAAGATAAATGTTCATACCAGTTACCTTGGAATTCTAGGGTACATGCTCTCAGCATATCCTCCAATGTTTGAATCGTTCGTTCGCTCTGACCATCAGTTTGCGGATGGTAAGCTGTACTCAAACACAACTTGGTACCTAATTCCTCTTGTAGACTCCTCCAAAACCTTGAGGTAAAACGGCTGTCACGATCGGATACAATCGTTAACGGAACACCGTGTAGCCTTACAGTTTCCTTCACGTAAGAATTCGCAAGTTTATCCATAGACCATTTCTCGTTAGCGGCTATGAAATGCGCACTCTTACTGAAGCGATCAACGACCACCCAAATCATGTCGTGACCGTTTCTTGTTCTGGGCAGTTTAGTCACAAAATCCATGGTAATGTCCTCCCGTTTACCCATGGATACAGGTAAAGGTTCTAAACTCCCATATGGTTTCTGATGTTGTGCCTTAACCCTAACACAAGTTACACACTCAGCCACATACTTAGCAACATCGGGCTTCATCGTCGGCCACCAGTAATAGGGTTTTAGATCCCTATACATTTTCGTACTGCCGGGATGAATCGAGTACATGGTTTTGTGAGCTTCTTCCATCAGAAGACCTCTTACTCCTCCTGTCTTAGGTACCAAAATCCTATCCTTGAATACCTTCAGTCCTTGACTGGTTGTATCAAACACCAACGTTTTTCCCAAACGTTCCTCCTTCCGGTCATTTTTCTCCAAAGCTTCCTCCTAAGCTTTCTTTATACTTTCCACAATTGTCGAGACGACTTCAATTTTCAGCGCTCTTGGCCTTATCTTTTCAAGATTTACCTTCCGACTGAGAGCATCAACAACAACATTTGCTTTACCAGGGTGGTAAAGTATCTCACAGTCATAGTCCTTAAGTAGTTCCAGCCAGCGCCGCTGCCTCATGTTCAATTCCTTCTGATTAAAGATATATTGAAGACTCTTATGATCAGTGAAAATTTTGCATTTAGTACCATAAAGATAGTGCCTCCATATCTTTAAGGCAAATACTACAGCTGCCAACTCTAGATCATGAGTGGGGTAGTTCTTTTCATGCTCTTTCATTTGCCTCGATGCATACGCTATCACTTTATCCCTTTGGGTCAGAACACAACCTAACCCAACTCCAAAGGCATTACTATAAAATGTGAAGTCATCAACTCCTTTAGGTAACGAAAGAATCGGTGCTTCACATAACTTCTTCTTTAACTTCTCAAAGCTTCCTATGCTTCTTATTCCAAGTATAGACAGCTCCTTTGTGGGTCAAAGTTGTCAATGAAGTCGCGATCGAAGAAAAGCATTGGATAAATCAGCGATAATATCCAGCTAATCCTAAAAAGCTTCAGATCTCCATAGGACTTTCAATCGTAACCTTCGAGTTACAAAATAAATCCTTATTGAGGACTCCTTCTTCTTCTTAGAATAAGTATTTTCCTTCGTTTATTGTAACAGACCGATGGGTCATGTTCTAATGATCTCTCATTGTATACTGCACTACTTAGACTCGGATCTCCTAGGGACAAATTTTGGAGCAAACTATACCTTCCTTCATGTTCTAATGTGATACAATCACAGTTCAACATGTATCATTTCTAACTACCAACTTCTTTAACAATGAGTGCGATACTTCTATTGATCGCTTTGATCATTTCTCACTTCAATCTTCTGGCTTAAGTCAAATGATACATCGAACTTGGTTCTCTGAACCACATAATAAACTCATCTTAGTCGGACTCGATTCGATATGACCCCTAGGGTCGGAATAACAATCATCTTCTTAGTCATTACCAAAACGATGGTAACAACAGACTAGAATAAGATGGAATCAATTACTAGTTCCTTGGTAACCTTGTGACTTTCCATGATCCAAGTGTGAGTCCTGTGCTTCCAGTAGTATAGATCTCTACTACTATTCACACCTACTCATACTCGTCCCAATTACGGTCTCGCAGTCCCCAAGTCCTAAAATCACAAAACAATTTAACACATACGAATGTGTCCAATTAATCATAAAATTTTCCTAGACTCTACTAGGACTTCTTTCATGCGTATCTTCAATCACCAATTATACTTCAACTTGGTTGGTGATGGAAATTCCAGACGATGGGACAACTTCAAGAATTACACCAACCATTCCATTCATCAGATGACAAAACCAGGGTTTATATTATTTCCTTGAAACGATTAGACAGAGGTTCAAGTTTACCCTATACTACGCCTCTAATAGGCTGCACTATAAGTTACTAACTGCATTGCTACTTTATGTCTTAGTTTTGGGAATATAAGGTGCTTACTCCTGATCCCTTATATCTCCATCTGCTTCATTAAGGATCATTTGGAATGCCTTTGGTTTTGGTTTTGGTGGAACATTGGGCATTGTTGCCTCTTTCTTCTTTGGGCAGTCTTTCGAAATGTGCCCTTCCTCGTTACATCGATAGCACATCCTCTTGTTGGACGGACACTCGTTGGCATAATGCCCAGTCTTTCCACACTTGTAGCAGGTCACCTCTTCGCTACATTTCCCGAAGTGCTTCTTTTTGCACTTCTCGCACCATTTTGCTTCGCCTTCTCCTCCTCCATACTTCGAGAATTTTCTTTTCTCGTTGGACCCTGAAGTCCTTTCAAACTTTCTTTTCTCGCCAACTTCAACCTTGCTGGCAGCTCTCCCCTTAATCATATCTTCAATAGACTTGGCAGCCCAGATAGCTGCCTCCAAAGTAAGTGCCTGACGTACTGGCACAGTAAGTTCATCCTTACTTTGTTGAAGTAAACATTTTGTTTCTTCCATCTGTTGATCCAACATCGTACGCACCATTGCCTGCACCCTAGCCATCGTGATTGGCTCAGGCTGTGGATTATCGTTTCCGAATCCACTTTGAGTACTCGCCATTTCGATCTATACACCAATCGTAGGTGAATTTAGATCTTTATTTTCGATAGGCGTTAAATCTTCGTTATTACTCCGAAACGTTTATATGTTAGTTCTAATATCGTAGTCATACGTTTAGAATCCTACACACATAAGGTTTCCAGATCCGGTCGGCAACAGACCATAGATCCGAACAAATAATGACATTTATGGCAAACATATAACATTTAGCACATAAAAGCATTTTAGGCATCTTTCCTAAAATAAACTAGTGCTCGTGTCTAAATTATGGTAGACACTCATCTCACAATCATCACTTACCATTCTAAGTTTAAGTCTAGAAATCCTACAATTTCTTAGTTCGCTTAAACTAATGCTCTAATACCAACTGTGACATCCCCTACTTTCTCGGCCAGAAAAGACCGATTTAATTTATGCTTTTTAAAATAAAATCAGAGAAATCTTTTTAAAAGATGTTGCGGAATTGGTCCCCAAAACAAAACATGATAAAAGTTTCTCAAAACCTTTCTTTAAGAAATATATAATTTCCTTTTAAATCAAAACCTCGGGATGTCATGTTCCGATACAGATCAAAAGCATAAACAAGACATTATAAGCCTTACAACAGTTATTTATAACTATTGGCCTATAATCCAAAATCACTCATCATCATCATCCGACTATGCTCGGGGTCCACTACCTGTAATCATAAAAAGCTGAGTGGGTCAGGCTTGGGAGCCTGGTGAGCATATAGGGTTTTCAACCCACAATAATAATAACTTATTAAGTTCACCAATCAACAATAACCCTGATTACCCATTCCCGTTGTCCTCACTTTACGTCCCTAAACACCTAACACAAGGGACTTAGCCTAAGGAATATCATCGGGTTGGATACTACTGCTAAGGGGACTCCTCAGCCATGCATGTCCTAAAGGCAACCATGAGGGGGATTGGAGTACACCAATGAACATTTAGTTCATCAACACCTACAAGTTGCGAACTTGCTAGTGTACCACTGGACTGTCTAGAAAGGTCCGTGGTCGTCATCTATACTCCGTTAGACGAATTCGCCAATAACACCAACAACAACACCGACACCGAGGCCTCTCATCATTTTAACACCCACCAACTATTTTGTCTACCCATGTTCTACCCAACATATTTGTAGATAAAATACATATACAGTTTAAAACTTGTATAAAACATCTATTCAACAGTCACCTCAAATAAACAGTTAACATATTTACACATAGCACGTATTTTAAGCTAAACACTTCATATCTATGTGTAAAGTGAAAGTAACTACACACTCACATGATTTGATGATAATCGGGCAGCAATTCGTTTCCTAAAATGTTCGTTTCTAATAAAACCGGGAGTTTTATTGAGAAACCGGGCTCTGCAAAGGTCGGGCTTCGAAACCGAAATGATAAATTTTCCGGGCTTCACGGGCACTTCGTGGCATATTCCAGGGGTTATAATCGATACCGGGGCTTTAGGGGAAGTGAAAATAGCTAAAATGTGAAATTTAGGGTAAAAGGTGGCAAATTTCCAAAGTTACCTAGGAAGGCTCGCAGCCTTCTATTTATAGGGAGGAGCTTCTGATCGGAAGGCTGAGAAGCCCCCAAGTGGCGAAGATCCGAGGGCTCGCAGGGAGGGCTCGCACATGGCTGCAGATGCGAAGGCTTGCTGGCAGCTTCTTACTGGACCGAGGTCTAGGGTCCGAAGTAGAGGCATCCGTGGCATGCTGCGAGGGTTCGGACATGTGCTAGAAGGTACGTGTCCCCTTCTCATTGGACCACTTCGGATCAGGTCAGGAGCTCGGATGACTCAGCAGCTCGGATACGTGGCTCGCATGACTCACCAATTTTGGACACATGGCACGTTCTAAGCGAGCGTGACGTGGCAAAAACGTGACTATGCGAATTTTCTCGATTTTTGTGCAAAAACTTCTAAAATCCATAACTTTCGCATTCGAGCTCCGTTTTTGACGTTCTTTATATGCACGCGTAGGTAAAATTACGCTCTACAAATTTCGTTTAGACTTCGTCAGCTAATTTTGAAGTTAAGTTTTAAATTATTATTTTTAACAGACCGGGACAGGAAATCCGTTAAAAATTCATAACTTCTTCATCCGACGTCCGTTTTCGTCAGACTTTTTACCGTTGTGCTACTATTGACGAGACATTCGATTCTCGTTTAGGTCATGTCGGCTAAAAATCACTCGATCTAAGCTGAAACTTCGAAAAATCATAACTTCCTCATACGAAGTCAGATTTGGGTGTTCTTTTTATACCTACTCTCGGTTTAACGAACACTACAAGTTTCATTTAGATCACTAAGGCTAAAAAGTAGTTTATTAAAAACTCACTTTTTACGACATTCAGCACCGTGCCGGTTTGTCGTGAAACTTCGACAGGTCATAACTTCTTCGTTATAACTCGGATTTTGGCATTCTTTATATATCCGTAATCCTTGTCACGACCACTACAACTTTCTTAATAGATATCGAATTTATCTAAAATTTATTTTCGACGCTCATTTTTATTCTTAATTAATTAACTGCTATTAATTAAGCATAAAACACATAAAACACATAGAATTCACATAATTCCTTTTTCATTTCTTCAAAATGAGTTACAAAGGTTAACCTAGACTATCACCTTAATATTAATGCCTAGGCTAGAAACACGAGTGTTACAATTTTAGAGCTGATAGATGAGAGGCCGAGACCTTTCGAGCTGAGATTTTTGTGGACCAGATAGGAGCTCGAGCTCCCTTATTCCGGGAATTCAAGGAATGTGGAGCTCCTGAGTTCTTTGCGGCTGAGGACCTCATCGCTAGCCGACACTGGATCGCTGACATGGAGAATGCTCAACGAACGAGTTTTTTCCCTAAGGAGGCAAATGTGGGATTTGCATCCTGCCAGATGAAGGACCGAGCACGAGACTGGTGGGAGGAGGTTAGCCGAACAGTGGGGTTGGCGGCATTGTCAGTCATGACCTGGGAGGATTTTGTTCAAAGGTTCCAGAGGGAGTTTGCACTAGCTATCAAGGTGCAGCAGCTGGCGAGGGAGTTCCATGACCTTCACCAGACTATTGAGACCATGGCAGAGATCACCACCAAATTTAGGGAGAGGATTTTTTTGGTCCCGCAGTATGCAGCGGATGAGGAGATGTGGAAGAAGAGATACCATGACATGTTGAGAGAGGATATTAGGGAGTTCATGAGCTTTTCGGGGGTGCAAGACCCTGAATGATATGACCGAGAAGGCCTGTAAGCGGGAGATTAAGTTGGAGCTTCGGTCAAAGCGGAAGCCAGAGCAAGTACAGACAGTGGCGGGCCAGGCTAAGAGGCCCAAGACTTCTGATTCACGTGTCAGAGGCCCACAAAGATGTAGCCGTTATGGTAAGTGCGACAAGATTCATGGTTGGGCGTCTCGAGTGTCAGGTTCAGTATGTTTTGGTTGTGGTCAGCCGGGCCACATTAGTATGGAC
Organism: Lactuca virosa; assembly: GCF_052849685.1. NCBI lineage: Eukaryota > Viridiplantae > Streptophyta > Magnoliopsida > Asterales > Asteraceae > Lactuca > Lactuca virosa. Next base: position 316,271,422 of record NC_136428.1, read on the forward strand.
TTCCCCAAGAGTGCTCTGATTTGATTTCATTGCAATCAGACCGACCATAAAAAGGCCGATTGTATGAGATTGTCAGGGGGATCTGTCACAACTAGCATTTTTGCTAGGAAATTCTACTCTCATGTAATCATTCACCTAGTGTAATAACTTGTACTCTAAGAGAATATCATACTCTATGCTCATTCAAATGCATCTCATATGTTCAACTAAGGGTTGTAAACCCTAGAAATCCCGGTTGAAGTTCCTTATGGACTAGGACTCTCTTATTGGACGCAATTCATAAATTTATAACATTTTGGGCCATTTGGGTCTAGAATGATTCATCCTAACCCTAATGTGCCTTGTTGGGCCATAAATTATTTAATTAACCTTAAAGGGCCATAAACCCATCCCTTTTTACCATATTGGGCCGTGAATCTCCTTAAGAGCCCAATGGGCTGAAAGATATTATTACGCTTCATGAATGCGAGCCCAAATCAATTCATTTTCATTCCTTATAGCCCAATTCTCGGTCCAAAGGAATTATTAGACAAAAAAAGGAGAAATGAAGGATTTATGTAGCATTGACACCTCATGTTTGCATGGTGGGTATCCATGCAAACATCACCTCAATCTCTTCTCTTTCCCCATCTTCTACTACCCTTGGCTGAAACCCCCACCACACATCTCTCATTTCTCCTTTCAAACATCTTCAAAACACTCACTAGATCACCTCCCTTTTTCCTCCAAAATTTCGAGTTTTTGGGTGTAGCTTCAAGAGAAATCTTCTTCAAGAATCATCATCTTTGGTAAGTTCTTACTTAGACCTATGATTTAACTTCTTTATCTCTTCAAAAATCTCCTCTTACACCCATATTTTTGTGGATCATGCTTCTTAGAACCCATCTAAGTCCAAAAACTTCTCAAGGAGCTTACTAGGGCCGAGAATCACATCACCTTCTTCCATTTCTTCTTCAAACCGAGAACAACAAAGCAAGGGGAGTTCATACCCCCTTGTTTTCGGTTTTTACATGATTTTTGGGGGAGAATACAAGTAAAATATGTAGATCTATGTGTTATATGCATGTCTTGTGTGATTTCTTAGTTGATTTTGTGATTATGTGTTATTTTCTTCAAAAATGTAGAAATATGTTAAGAATATGAAGTTTATCACTTAGATCTACATGAAAACCTTAAGAAAAGTATGTGTTATCACATATAATACATGTAAACTTGTAGATCTGGGATTTATACACTTAAAATAGCAAAAATGAGTGTTGGGTTCAAAGATCTATAAACTAAACTCAAAAATCAGCCCTTGACATAAAAGTTTTGGTCCAATATCGGACTGTTTTGACCACCTTAATGATAATATTTTTCAAAACTGTTTTGCATGAACAAAGTTCAGGTTCATACCTTTAAAATGACTACTCTCATGTTTTTATACGATTTTTCTACCATTTTTGGCGAATTGTACAAAACTGCCTATCATATTTGAAATAATTTCGGACCACCGTGTGAATGTGAGCAATTTCACACTTGTTAGAGATCATAAAAAATTTGAGAAAATTTATGAACAAGGTAGACAAAATTTCCAAACTTCCAGAGTTTACGGATCCAAATTTCGACTTACGATGATTTTTCTACAAATTTTCCAACAACCGAGTCAGAAAAGTCAAAAACCATAAAAATGTGTATTTTCACAAAAATCAAGCAAAAAATGATATTTTTGACAAAAATGGGTTAGAAATGTTATTTTTACCAAAACTAGCTATAAATACAAGTTTTGAGCAAAATGGGGACAAAAATGTTATTTTTATGAACTTTGGGCCTTAATTGAAAATTTGAGGCTTTTTGGACCAAAAATGTTGGTTTACAAAAAGGAGACTTTTTATAATCAACTTGGTAAACCTCGAACAAAAATAAACAACAATACAATAACAAATGGGTGAAATACAACCATAACAATTTTATTGGGTCAAATATCCATGTTACATTGCCAATGGGCCTTTAGAGCCCATTTAAGTGTATATTTAGCCCAATATTTTCCATGTCATGTTTATTGGGCCATGCGACCCATTTTGTAAGGTCCAAATATGGATCTTTACCAGTAGTTAAGCAACAATCAATCACAAAAGAAGAATAAGATGAAAAGAAATCAAGCTTGCACACGATTATATTCAATAAACCGTCTGGTACAACTCGATAGGACTCTGTGTAAACGCAATGGCATCAACAACCACGCAAAGACCAACACCTCCTCTATATATACTTGACAAGACCGTAAACTGGGTTTGCGACCGTAAACAGGGTTTACGGTCGTAAACGTTTTTACGGCCGTAAACATAGTTTAAGGTCGTAAACACACAAAATGATCTAAAAGCACAAACAACCCATTAAACACTATTACAGACTCATTCTGAACAAAATACTCTAAAATCCTAGACCAAACCATTTACTGGGTCCTTCAATCTCCCCCTTGGTTTGGTGCTAGCTTGGACTTAGCTCTTTTCGACCACCAGTACATCTGATTTTCCCATCGCTCCGTTCCACATTTTCTTTTCTATAAATTCAGCCACCATCGACATGTATTCTTTTGCAGCGGGCTCAAAGAGAGGTTCAGCCACCATGATCTGATTTTTAGCGAGATGATGTATGTCCCACTTGCCAAATTGAAGTAAATCCCTTTTCTCATACAGACGGATGCAATCTTCCTTAAGCTTGATAACAGCGGCATTTGTGGCTTCATCATACACCCAATATTGCATGGATGCAAGAGAACCATCAGAATAATTTTGAAGAACGGGGACTTGCTTCACTTGGGCAGTAGCAGGCGACATCACTGATCTAAGTGGTTGTTTTGTCGTGGGATCAAACACTTTAGAGTAAACCTTGACTATCGACTCAGCAGTCTTCATCGAAGGAAAACCTTTAGCGACTTAATCTTCCAGGAATGAATTGAATTGATTCGCCCTGGGATTGTTTGATGGATTGGAGAAAGGAGCCTTAGACAGCTCAATAAGATCAATCTTAGTAAAAGAATGAAAGTCGTGAGCATCTTTGTATAGTTCCTTATTGTCGCTCTTTCTCCTCACCATAAACATATTCATGGTGTCATGGAATCCCCACGAGAGAATTCCTGACCTATCACCATAGGTGTCTCTGAAACGATTCTCGCCCAGATCCGTAACAATGATCTGTGGTTTATCCCAGGGTGCCTTATGATCTGCACTCCTTTTGAATAGCAATTTACCTTTTTCAGCAGACTTGTCCTTTTTGGCACATTTTAATTGTGCTGCACTTGGAGCTTGAGCCGGTTCATTCTCAAAACGATTCACGACGGTGGTGGTTCTGGTAGGTTTCGGAGTAATGGGAGCATCTTGGTTGGGAGGATAAATCTGTGGCTCTTCAACGGATGACTTGAATTCGTCGCCAAGTTTATCTTCCAGCTTTTTCTTCAAATCGTAGTAGTTGGCGGTCAATAGGTCAAAATGTGTCTGAAGATCTGTAATCTGCTTAGTCTTCAGAGCTTTGTCCTCGTTAAGCTCGGCCACTTGAATATTGAGCTTTGTATTCTCAGTTTGAAGTTCTACGACCTTGATGTCAAGCTCAATATTTATCTGATCCAACTCAATGTTTTTCTGGTTCAGAGCATCGATCTGCTTTTGAAGTCCAAGAAGTGAGGGACTCTCTTCTCCTGTGCTATCACCCCCGATAGAAATTCCTTTGCCACGTGGGGGTGATGTTGAAGATTGTTCTCTGGCCAAGAGCCTGGCTAACTTAGCAGAGGTAGCGTCATGCTCTGGCCTAGGAGGAGAGAAATCCATTGGGAAGGACAAGCCACCAGTTTCATACAAGGTACTAGGACCTTCACATGTGGGTTCAGCTGAGACTATAACAGGTGTAGTTTTTGGTGGAGCTGTAACACTTTGAATCACCAGTCTAGGGTCGAGTCTTCGTCTTTTGCTTGGAGGAGGTGTGGTTTGAGTGACTGCAGGATCACTTTCCAACGGCGCAGATGTAGGTAAGACAGCCACAAGGGGAGGAATCCCTGATGTTGCCACCATAGGAATTGCTATTTCGGCCGAGGTATTGGTAAGAGGAGGTGTAGTTTTGAGAACATCTTCTTTTTCCCTTGTCTCTGTTGCTAGATCAGCAACTTCATCGACATTGTCAAGCAGCTCATTGAGGTTCATCCCGGTCATAAAATCTTCATTACTCCCAAAATTGATAGAAATTTCATCATTGTCAAATCCTGTGAGATCCAGGCCTTCATACAAATCAGTTTCCGTTCCAGACCCCTCAGAATAATCCTTTTGTACTTGAACGAATATCAATTCATGTTCCTCAGCTACTTTTGCGTTCGGTGCTGGATTTTATTCTTCTTCATGATCTGAGACAGTGATCACATCTTCAGAAGCAACCCTCTCAGATGAAGTTGGCTCAGATGACATCTTGTCTGAAGTCCCATGAGACTCAGAAGATTCATCAATCTTAGCAAATTTCCAAAATTTCACCAGAGGATGCAATCCTTGAAAAACGACCTTGCCTTTTCGATTTTGCTTGATGAGACCAACTGTGTGAGGGCCCAAGGATTTTATATCCAACTTGTCACCATCCTTGATCATTTCTGGAAACTGATCATCGATGAACACTTGAATAAACCTTGGATAAAGTAAAAATGCATCTCTGGTTCCCCGGGTTATGGCATTTATATTCACCCAGAATTCATCAAAAATGAACTTTGAGAAGTTAAACTTTATGCCAGCAGCCAAAGAGACAATTGCCCCTGTGTTCCTGAGAGAGATCTCATCGACTCCTGATCTCCTGCCTGAAATGCAGCTCACGAACACGTGCGCCAAAAATCGCCAGTAAGGAGGCAGGAGCTTCTTCAATGTGGGAGGGTAGATACCCTCGTATCCAATCCTCTCAAGAATCCGTTGCACATCATCAATTCCAATTTCAGTAGGGAAATTGGATTCATCGTTGATCAGCAAAGTATCTCTGATGTACTGCTCCGTAATCTTGATTTTGCAACCTTTGACTACAGCTTCAATTGTCGTCTCTCCATTGACTTTTGACATTTTAACTGTCTGCCAGAACTCCCGGATGATGTTCTGATAGATGATGGGATTCACTGTGATGGCACAAGATAAGTAGCACTCTCTCAGCCTGTAGATCATTGATTTAAACTCTGCATGAGCGACCGGAGGATCATCCAACACGATCGCCAAGTTGTGCATGTCCGCAAACTTAAGATTCGCCATTTAACTGCACTAAACAGGCCAAGTAAGAAAACACAGAATTTAACAACTTAAAGCATTAAGTTCTCTTAATTAAATATTTTATTTTGGCCTTTAAAAAATAGTTTGACTACAAAATATTGGAATTTATGGTCAAATTTAGTCAAACATTTGAGTTTACGGTCAAAGGCAGTCAAAAATGGGTTTACGGTCAAAGTTGGTCAACTGACCGTAAACTGAGTTTACGGTCGTAAGACCAAAACCGGGTTTACGGTCGTAAGACTAAAATCGTGTCTACGGTCGTAAGGCCAAAATCGAGTTTACGGTCGCAAGGCCAAACTGGGTTTACGGTTTATGAATCTCCCAAAACCGTAAACCCATCATGAACAGTAAACGCCGACGATCTTTCAAACCCCGATTACTCCTTCATTTTTGGTCGGATCGATGAACAGAAAGCATACTCCCAGTCGGTTTTGACATACCTTCGAGGTGTACTAGACCGATCTCGCAAAAACTCAAAAAAAAATTTCGAGGAGAGAGAGTAGAGAGAGAAAGGGTATTTGCGGCTGTAAAGATGGAGAAGTGGGAGAGGAAGGGTTTACGGTAGTAAACTTTTTCTTTTATACTCCCTTCGAAATTACATGTCTCCCACACAGTTAAAATCACAGTCCTAATCCCGATTAAATTTTCAAAATTAAACATTTTGAGGATATTAAAATAAAAATAAAATTAAAATTAAACGAAAAATAAAATAAACTAATTTCTAAAATTTAAGAATTAAAATATTTAAAAATTAAATTTTTGACAATTATAAAAATAAAATAAAAATTAAAAAATAAAAATAAAAATAAAGTAAACGCAGACAAAATTTATCTCAAAATTTACTGAAAATTTTCTTGTGATGCTGGGATCAAAGTTGTTAGACAGCCTTAATCCACTTGTCGGTACCTTTCATTTTCACATCTTTGTCTGGTCGATCGTCGGTATTGTGGTCCACTTAAACACGAAAAATTGTGACAGATTTAGGATATACTATTTGTTACAAGACAAGGTGAACTTAAGTTCCTAAATACTATATAGGATCCTAAGTTCCTAGATACTATATCTTAAGGACCATTCAGCTGAAGTTTTAGAGGGATTGAGAAAAAGAATGATGCATATACTGTGTACCAGGTCGGATTGTGAGTCACGCAAAGGAGACAATATATGGCTAACAGACAGAAAGAATTGCATAGATGGAGGATGCAGAGAGATAGAGTTGCATATGCTACATTCCAGGTCGGATCTCTCGACCACGCAAAGGAAGCAACATATGACTAACAGACACATAGAGAGAAAACAATTTTCTACAGACCTAACTTATCGGAATTCACCAGTCACCCCATCAATACCGGGATTAAGGACATAATCCGCACATCGAGGAAAAGTTAATCCACAGTTCCAGATACGAGTTCTTTAGTGTAACCAGTAGATTCCCGTGTTTATCTCCCTGCTCAACCTATCCGAGCGTCGTATTGTCAGGCTAAACGGATTTAACTAGGTCAAAATTTGTCAAGTCTATGAATTCCTTAAGTTCATTAATACATAGTCAAGTCCATTTTAATCTATCGTGCCTACCAGCGCATTAAACCAGAGCAAAGACCCTTCAACTTTGGGTACGTTATGCAGACTCAGATTGCATGTTATCACTAGATAATATCACTTCCCAATACTAGATCAACAAGCAAAACAGTAAGTGACAATATTTTTGGATTTTTCTGAATTTTTAATGTTTTTGGATTTTTTTTGAATGTTTTCTGAAAAAAAATAAAACAGAAACAAAATATTTTTGGATTTTCGAATTTTTATGTTTTTGGATTTTTGTTTATTTCTCCCCCTAAATTTGTGCATGGGAGAGAATGAAATGACTGAAATGCGCAAATTTAACCTAAGTCTAACCAATAACAAAAAGTTTAATCCTCAAAACGAATCATTTTTAAAAATCCCACAAGCACATCGAATCGAGCTTTGTTAAAAGGCTTGGTGAACAAATCCGCCACATTATTGTCAGTGTGAACATGTTCTAGCCTAATAAGCGAGCGCTCATAACAATCTCTGATAAAGTGAATTTTGATATCAATGTGCTTGGTTTTGGAATGTTGGACCGGATTTTTAGTGATTTGAATAGCAGCCTCATTATCACAATGAATTGGGGTTTCTAGATAATTCAAAACGTAGTCCAACAGCTGATGTTGGATCCAGATAACTTGAGAACAGCAGGCAGAGGCAGCAACGTATTCCGCTTCTGCTGTAGAGGTGGAGACGGTATGCTGTTTCTTGCACTGCCACGACACCAGCCTATCACCAAGAAATTGGCACCCTCCTGATGTTGATTTCCTGTCAAGCTCACAGCCTCCATAATTACTGTCAGCAAAAGCATATAAATCAAATTCAGAATTCTTCGGATACCAAAGACCCAATTTTGGGCTGCCTTTGATACACCAAAAAATCCTTTTGACAGCAATAAGATGAGAGAGTTTAGGATTAGCCTGATAGCGAGCACATTGACACACTGCAAACATGATGTCGGGACGACTTGCAGTGAGATACATCAATGATCCGATCATCGATCTGTAGTGAGTCTGATCTATGGATTCGCCCTCAATATCTGGATTCAGCAGGGATCTTTCAGCCATTGGTGTCGATGCAGGTTTCGTGTCTTGAAACCCGAACTTCTCAAGAATATCCTCCACATACTTAGCTTGATGTAGCAGGATTCCGGTTGAATTTTGTTTGACCTGAAGCCCCAGAAACATGGTCATTTCACCTAGAGAACTCATCTCAAACCGTTTCTTCATCACGCCTTCGAACTCTTTGCAAAGCTGTGGACTGGTAGACCCGAAGATAATGTCGTCAACATAGATCTGAACTAGTATCTGATCATTACCCACATGCTTGATGAATAAAGTTTGATCAATAGTGCCGCGAGAGTATCCATGCTCGAGCAAATGCTTGGTTAGATTCGCATACCATGCTCGAGGAGCTTGATGTAACCCATACAACGCTTTGTCCAACTTGTATACATGATTAGGAAACTTTGAGCTAACGAACCCAGGAGGTTGATCAACGTAAATTTCCTCCTTTACCTTGCCATACAAGAAGGCAGTCTTGACATCCATTTGGTAGACCGTAAAGTTCACGTAGGAAGCATACGCGAGAAAGATATGAATGGCTTCCAACCGAGCAACTGGTGCGTAAACCTTAGTATAGTCAAGACCCTCAACTTGTCTAAACCCGCGAACCACTAACCTTGCTTTATTGCGCACTATTACACCAGAATCATCTTGCTTGTTGCGATAGACCCAACGCGTGTCGAGAGACCTTTTGCCCTTTGGTAACTCTACCAACTTCCAAACCCCGAGCTTTTCAAACTGATTGAGCTCTTCATGCATCGCATCTACCCAGCTGGGCTCATTCAAAGCCATGTCAATGTTCTTGGGCTCTATTTGTGAAATAAAGCAAGAGTAGAGACATGCATTGAAATCTCCACTCAGACTCCTAGTTTTAACTCCGTCACCCAGCTGGCCAATGACGTTATCAATCGGATGATCGCGTTGAATTCTTGAAGGAATGTCTTGGCTGATATCATTGAGTGAAACAGGAAGAGTGTGAATGTTGAAACCTCCATCATTTTCTGACTGATCCACATTGGATGGATCTGCTACAAACTCATTTGCAATTTCTTCAGGAAAGAGTAGTTCCATAAACGTTGGATTGACAGCGGAAGCATCTCTACACATGAACTCTCTTTCAATAGGGGTAAGAGGTGTAGCATCAGCATTAGGAGTTCCATCTTGAACTTTAGACTCTGGACTAGTAGGTTGATCAGATGACTCCCCCTCAGGTGGAGCAGAGGACTCCCCCTCAGATGGAGCAGAGGACTTCCCCTCAACTGTTGGAGGTCTGTAAACAACTTCTTTGTCTTCGTCTTTAGAAACAATCTTCGAACCAGAGGAGGATCCACTTGAACTATCTGAAAACACATTTAAAGATTTGAAGAGCGATGTGTAATCAAATAACCAGTCGGGACCCACTCGAGCGTCTGTTTCATTCTCCTTCAACCAGCGCACGTCATAGGATTCGACAATCTGCTTAGTCTTATTGTTGTAAACCCTATAAGCGGTGCGCGCAACATATCCCACAAAATTGTTGGGTTTTGAGCATTCTAACACTCCTAAGTGTACATGCAACCCTAAATACCTTGGATCTATGTTTTCTCTATTATACATGCAAATATGAATTTTCAAGGTATTCATCCTAACTAGCATAATAACATTGATTCATATGAATATATTAAGTTAGAATTACATACCTCTTGATGTAGAATGACTTCATGAAGCTTGAGTGCCTAGTGCCCCAAGTGTGACACCTCAAATGGTTCACACAACACCAAATACACATGGAATGACTTGAGAGAAATGTACCACTCCTTGAAATCGTGTAGCCCTCATATTCACACACTAGTGTCCGATTTATTGAGCCATGGGATTCTTTTATATGGTGGCTATTAGGGTTACACTATGTAACTCATAACTTTACCCATTCCTTATGCTCCATGGATTTTAACCTCCATGGAGTATCCATGGGTCACCCCATGGACTTAGTCCAACATAAGGAATCTTGGATCACAAGCCCACATATATAAGAATGAATGATTTACACAATCAACCCATATATTTAATTAGTCTCCTTTTTGATCACTTAATTAATTCCAAATTAATTCTTGATCAATACTAATTAAATAACCTTATTAATATATTAGAACTTATAATATATAAATCAACCTTAAGTGTTATTTCTCTCATTATAGTCTATCCAAATGCATGATGCCATGCAACCCAAATGGACCATGCCGGGTCGGGTCAAGTCTTACCAATTATAGTTATGGACTTAGACATTAATCCAACAGTCTCCCAGTTGGATAAGTCTAAAACTATTATTGCAAGTATGACTTTAAGAACCGACTGGCAATCGTAGCTCTCAAAAGCTTCTGTCGAACTCTGACCTTGCCGATGATCTCTGACCTTTGTCAATGACTTGTCCATTAGATAAGGGATCATATATTCCTCCATTCTAGATATCATATGGACTGAGACATGGATTATCAATCATTCTCTCTGTCCATTTGTTGTTTCCCGATTTCCGATTTATGACGACTGACTAATTGAACAAATCAAATTAGTCCAGGCCCGGCCGAGCACTTACATTTGTCATCACCAAATCATCGATGGGCCCACATATATCGCTTTTATCCCGAAGGTAGAAGGAATGGATAAGCTTCGACTCATATGGCTTGTTCTACTACTTTTTGAATCATACACAAAGGCACGTTTTATAACACCAAGTTACCGAATGCGTTTTCGTGCAATCAATGTACAACTGACTCATAGTAACAACTCATATCTCTAGGTTTGAAGAATATAAGATATTATCGTCTCATGATCACTCGTGATAAAATCCATGAAGTGATTCCAATGAGCGTGGGTTGAATCCAATACTCAGAACTTATGAGCACTCATGAGTGTTGTAGCACAACTTTGTCCACCAACTTGGACCTCTACAAGCCAACCCATGACAGTTTTGATTCATATCTACTTCCAACATATGACCGACTGTGGATGGTTTGAATAACTTAGTCATTCAGGAAGAACGACCTAGTTTATTGTGGAAGTCAAAACATGCAAAATGAAACACAATAATAATCGAATCCAATATGGTCTCAGAACTTATGAATATAAATAAAACACCTTTTATTTATCACCATATGATTACACATTATTCATTGTATACTGTTTCAGCTATCAACTTTATTCTTGAATTAAAAACACTAGTTGTCCCATGCTCCAAGCATGTACACTATGTTTTCTAAACACTAGTCATGCCATACACCAAGTATGCATACTATGTTTTGTCTATGATCTTTACTTTGTGAACTAGATCGATTGAACATAACTTCAACGATTCTCTTTTCTCAGACCTAATTCCTTACTGCAAATGGCAAGAATTCCAAATTCATGCCATTTACAGAAATCTGTTAGATTCTAAACTTATATGCATTGATCCTCTTGTAATGATTATGCACAAAGTCACAAGGACTTGACAACAAACATTACAGAGCATTCCAAAGGAGATCAACTCCTTGGAAACATCCTTCTTGCATTAAGTTTCTTCCAATCTTACACAGATTGAATAATTTTTAACTTTGAAACATTTCCATATTCCATTTTGACTATCACTTCTGAACAAGAGTTGCCTCCTTACAGATTATGTCAATATGGTCCTTCCATAATTAACACTATACTTCCAATTGTCCTTGAGCAACCAATCTTTGGTAAACCTTAGATTGTCCTCGACAATTGCTTAATCCTTTTAGTCATATCCAGTTCTAGACCTTTTCCATTCTTAATGCCCCAGGCATTTGGAAAATTTTAGAAAGGATGAATATAGCACATGTAATCGATCCTATATCCGAAGCATATGGGACACGATTCATGATGTCTCACATAAAGACTAAACCAGTCTTTTGCTATAATATTTCCATTTCAATTTGCCAAGTTCTCATAATTCAGATTATGAAAAGGGATGTTGTAATCATAATCGAATTTTAGAACGCAAATAATGGACCCATATATAGAATTTCCTTATGTTGAGCCATTCCAACATGAAATTTATATATATATATCCTTGACTAAGTATGATTAAAACCTCAATCTAAGCTTTTAGAACTGAAGTGAAGTATATTTTCCTCTCCCTTAATTATAGCAAAACAACTTTTTCCCAATTGAAACTTTGTTTTCTATAATTAACATTGCTAACTTGCAACCTTTATCATAATTATCATGCTCCCACTAACATGATGATTATCAGCATGACACTTATGCTCCCACTAGCTTTTACATGTACTCAGAAATCAGCTGGACTTCTATGTGACAACCCGAAATTTCTATTCTGAACAGCCATCCAATCCAATTGAAGTCAGAATAGTTTCTGCTAACTTTCAAACTTTTTGGAAGAAGTTTGAGTATTTTAAAGTTAGTACTTCAAGAGATATCAGGAGAGAGGATACCCTAGGGTTTATTAAGTAGCATTAAGATCCCAAAACCTCAAACTTTTGGAGTTTACGACCCAAAATGGTATTAGGGCCGTAAACCCTAATGACTATATAAGTGAGACTTAGATATTTTTATCACTTTTCTCACTTTTCCAAGACTAGAGCCATTTCTCTCTCAAGTATCATCCAACTTTTCGTCAAGATCTTCAACTTGTAAGTGTTTCTAAGCCCTAGTAAGTTGATATCTACTCTAATATAGTGATCTAACACACTTCCATCCGTGAAATCATTCCAAAAGTGTAGATCTTCAAGTTTCACCAAGAACACCAAGAACACACACTAGTGTTCTTGGACTTCTAGCACCTTTTCAAGCTTCTACCTAGTAAGTACTTCTATCCTAGAGTCTTATAAGCTTTGTGTGACAACCGTCAAAATTCGAGTCGGTTCTAGCTTTGACTAGAATTAGTTGCACATATAGGCACAACACATATTAGACTTAGTAATTAGAAGCTAAGTTATAACCTAGTAGAAACTTGGAAACAGATAGAAACAATGGATGGTGTACTTAGATTTCACATTGATATGTGAATTCTACAACTACTTAAGTGTAGTGACTATCCATATTCGGGTCGCTCTTTGAATCGAACACCTTTTTATGAATCATATACACACATCATGAACTTGACCTAGTGGTATAAATTAGGTCCGAGTCTCGTAGGAACTTAAGTCAAAGTTGAAGACTAGGACTAGTATACTCGATTCCTCAATTTCGCTTGAATCTCAGAATCACTACATAGAATGCCAATAAACCGATAAAAATAAATTACAAACATTATTTATAACTATAAAAGAGTTATAATATCATAAGATAATTTAAAGTCTCAAATATTCTATTTATTTTGATATTTAAAGTTTATTAAACTCCAAAGCCCTAAAAGCCCTAAAAACTCATATTTATAAACTTTAACCTTAAAAATCCTATAAAAACAATTATGAACCTTATAATATTATCTTATCATAATAATTATTATGAAATACAATTCAATGAAAAATAAAGATTTAGTTATTAACATTTACCCTTGATTTATAAGTCAAAAATCAAGAGTTTTATGCATAAAAACTAGGTTAAGGTGCACATTTTATAAAAAGTTGGATATTTTTATAAAAGATTTGAATTTTTATAAAAGAAACAAGAGAGAGAGAGCCTCTCCTCCCCTAAAATCGGATCCCTCTCTCCCCATATCTCTCTCACACTCTCATTCTCCAACACACACACATCTCTCTTCTTTCTCTCTCTAGAAAACTCTCTCTACCTTCTCTCTACTTTTTCTCTCCAAACACCACTCTATTTTCTCTTACTCCCTCTAAGAACCAAGAAATTTTCCAGAAAACAAACCCAAGAACACTCCTCAAACTCGAAATCTTCATCATCTTGTGGTATTCTTGAAGGTAAAATCGATTTCTACTTCACTTTTCCTTCAAGTTTTGCTCTTTTCTTACACTTTCTCCTTCTTCATCTTCTTCCAACTTGTTTTCTTTTTGTTAAAATGGTTTTTAAAACATGATGGATGTGTTTTAACACCATGCATGTATGATAAACAAGGTTGCATGTTCATGATCTTAGTGCAAAAATCGATTTAAAGGATTAAAACATCAAACTCAAGTTAAGAGTTTTTGAGAAACAAAATTTTGTTCATAAATGCATGTATACATTTTGATAAGTTTTAATCTTTTGATCTCTGGAAACATGACTAAAATATGAGTTTATCATGATATATTTTAAATACTTGAAAAGATTTACTCAAGGAAATGATGAAAACTCACTTTTCTAACCAATCATCATGCATGCAATCTGCCAGATTTCTTTACCTGACTTTAAACTGTCATATCTCACTCATTTCTTAGCCAAAATTCGTGATTCGTTTTCTGAAATATAACATTTTTAGTTAGCTTTCAAACCCATCTGACCTCACTGGAAAATTCCAATATTCCGATTTTTACCAATTTTTACAAAACTGTTGCTCAAACAGCACTTTCCTTATGAACATTTGTTTTGTGTTGCATGTTCAAAGGACTTATTCATCACTAAAAATCATTCAAAAATTATTTTGAACTCTTAACATCATATATTAAGAGGTACAAAAAGATCTTGATTTAAAAGTCTTTGGAACATGTTGCAAAAATTCTCAAAGTAACATCAATAATCCTTACCAAAATCACAAGAACTAAGTTTTCTCTATAATTTATTGAGCCTTTAGGCATGTTTTTCGACATCAAAAATAAGAAAACAATTTTTCATTGTTATTAAATTGTATGAAGATATGTTCTGGAAATTTTCAGCTCAATATATATTTTCTTTATTTTTACATGAAAATAATAAGAAAATAGAGTGTTAAATCATATAAAATACTTAAACTAGTAAATAAATTTTGGAAAATTTTTTGGATGATCCTTTAAGTTAATAAACATCTTCCATTAAGTTTCATCGATTTTTGTTACTGTTTAATATGGTTTTGGATTTTCTTTTTGTTTAGCTCTAATAAATCATAAAACCACATTAGGGAATATAAAAATGGTATCTAATAATTTTCGCAGCTTATACTCTCTGTGGAAGACTTAGAAAAATATTTCCAGAATTTTTTTCATAATGTATCTCTATTTTTCTCCGATTTTTGTATTTATAATGGACTAAAAACAGGAAAAATAGTTTTACTCATCCAAAAACTGTGAAAATTTACCAGAACACCTTGTAGTACATTAGGATGCTACATAAAAATTTTGATGATTTTTCTCTTTTGTATACTATTTTTCTTCTATTTTCCCAAGATTAAATACACTTAAACCCAATTTTTATTAGAATACATACACAAAAATCATAAAATTGGGATAAACAGTTTAGAAATTCATTTTTATATTTTTCCTAGCTTAATAATGACTAATAACAGCGTTACAAAAATTTTGGGCAATTTTGGAAACTATTTTCTATTTATTTCAATTTTTATTAGAATAAATACACAAAAATCATAAAATTGGGATAAATAGTTTAGAAATCTATTTTTCTATTTTTCCCAGGTTAAGTATGTGTAATAACAATACTATAAAAAGTTTGGGGCATTTTCTTCACCGATTTCTATTTTTCATGAATTTTTATATATTTAGAGAATTAAATATATGAAAAATGGTTATGCATATTCATAATCCTTGAAAATTTATCTAGAAGTCTTTTAGTACATTTAGAACCAAAATCTGAAGTTTGGTAATTTTTATTAACTGTTTAGTATTTTTCATGATTTTATGGTTATTCAAGAAACTAAAATCATGAAAAGTAGTCAGACAAATCAAAAATTCAAGAAAATTTATCTTAAGGTCTTTGACTTCAATTAAAACTTAAATGCAAAGTTTGGGAAAGTTTAGAACTAAATTGATTTAGTTTTGAATATTTAATCATTGGAACACCTCTAAAATGTTAAATATTAACATTTCAATAATGGAAATTTTCCACTTAAATTGTTATATAACAATTGATTCTTTGAAACTTAATTTCCACAGAAAAATGTTTGTAACTTATCAATATTAAATTTTGACACATTATTGGCATAATTCTATTGTAGTAGTAAGTATACTAGTGTTAGATTTCGATTAGAGACTCACTAGCGAATACCATTATTGTAGGAATCGGTAGTGGTATACGTGGAACGTAGTTCAAGGCACCATTTGCATCATCTAAATGTATTGTGAGTATTCACGCACTCCCCTATTTTCAGTTTTTATGTTTTGGGGTGGAAAAGCATGTCTCGAAAAACTATTATTTGCATGTTGTATTTAAATCGATTTATATCAAACATGATTGCTATTGTATTGCTATGTCTCTCTATGTATGTCTATGCAACACGGAACATGAGAACTTATCGTACTAAGGCCCTTCCCTTATCTCTAACCATTAACTCTTTGAGCCAATGGTCATTATGGATAGCGCTATTAGGAATTGACAACTCCTCACTCGCCCTATTGCTGGAGTGCATGATACCATATTCATCTATGGAACGATAAGCATAGATCTTGATAGGGCTTCAGTCATAGGTTTGGTTGAGACTCATTGTTTGCTCATACACATACAAACTCGTTTCTCGTTATAGCAATGAACTTGTTATTAATTATAGCAATGAACTTTGTTTCTCATTACAACAACGAACTTTTATTACTGAAAACTTATATACATGTTTTAGCAATGAAATTGTTTGCTCCTTGTAGCAACGAAATTGATTGCTCATTTTAGCAATGAAACTTGTTTACTCGTTTGAGTAACGAACTTTATCTTCCATGAGAATATGAATGTTGCATCTTATTTGGGAACATACTTTATCTCTCATGATGACAAAGAACTTTGTTTTTACAAACTTATTTACTCATTTTAACAATATACTTTTATTATTGGAAACTTTTATCAAAACTTTGATTTCAATTCATGGAACCAATATTATTTTGTTTATCTGTGAGTACTCACCAACTATTTTTATAGTTGACGCTCGTTTTACATGCTTTTTCAGGAATCATCGAGTAAGTGGCACTTAGGGACACTTCACTTTTAGGAGCATTTGCATGTGTTGTATTTCAATTTACATTGTAATTTCTTTTAAAAGTTGTTCAAACGCATTGTAAAATTGTAATGATTTTTAATACTATGGTTGGTGTTGTCTTTTAACTTTTACTATGAAACCCTTTATACTGCCACGCCTCGTGTTTCCGCTTTAGCGGGGTGTGACAGAAAATGGTATCAGAGCCGAAGGTTATAGAGAATACCGGTTTTCCTTTGGGGAACCACAACTATAGCCAAAAATTTTCAAAATGTTTTTAAAATACTGAACATACTACTAGTATAACTAATTCGAGTACACATTATTAGACTTTAATTAAGTATAGCCTGGCCAACTATGCTTAATTAAGGAAAATTAATGCGAGGCTGGAAACGGTTATAGTAGAATTATGTTCAAAACAATTTTCAACTTAAACTTTTGAAAAACAAATTTTTTTCGGTGTGCGTACGGGCATTGCATATTATAGGCATTCATCTAGATACACTTAGAAACTAAGTGCACTTTTATAACAATGCCTTTATTTAGAAATACTCTTATCCCTTATCAAGTGATAGGTTAACCACTTATGTTGTATCACTAGCCACTCTAGGAGCAATGCACTTAGTACTGATAATGGGTATTCCTCGGTAGCTATTGACTTTAGATGTAAGGTTAGTAGCTAGATATACACTAGTAATAATCTTAAGTCGAAACCTATACCAATTATTCCTCAATACCTCTTCATCGTCTTCGTACTAGAGTTACAACTAGGAAAGCGTTCCGATACTGACACGGATGAAAATTGGAGCATCGCGTAAGGATGTAGATGAGTCGTTTCTAAGTAATCACTTGGATACCATTGGTGGGCATTCCGGATTCAACTCACAAGGAGACACAAAGGTTTAACCTATTGCTACTAATACGTGAGACCTTATTACTACGCTACGATTTAGCTTTAGGTTGTTTCCACCTTCAGGTTAAAACTTAACATAGGATATCCCTTTGACCTCTATAAAAGGCCACGAAACTGCATTGACACCATAAAACGTTTTTCAAACAATTTTCTTGCCCTTTATCTTAGGGAAAAAGACATCGGTACTCGTCTTATACTCGCCTTGTACTCGCCTTAGTATTTAGGTACGATCAGCTACACTAATATACTTATTCCTTACTTCTTAATCTTCCATCGAAAAATTATTTCGCTTCATCGGTTTTATTTATCATCAATAAAATATTTTATAACCACTTCAATCAACTTAGTAGACATTTCTTAACAATGTAAGTAATATTCTCGCTAAAAATCTTTTGACAACTTGCTTTAACTTAACACTTTTCTTCAAAACTCAATTGAACCATTATTGGTTTTAACCTTGATATTTCAATTTTATTTCAAATCCATTTCAATGGATAGATGTGTTTTTAAGGGCATATAAACCATTTTAAACATTGCTTACCATTTTGACACGTTTTCGAAAAACTTAGAAACATTTTCTTTTATAAAAGTGTTTAAACTCTATTCTATAAAACTTAAACATATAACATTGAAGTCCTATTATATGTAAAAACGTCCTCGGATTTTCCAAACCACTTTTGGTTTGACACATTTAACCGCTTTCTCATTTAGGAATTGTAATTTACTTTAATGTGTTTTCTCGAAAACACAACATGATATTTATGCAAATGTCTACTTCAAACATGTTTATAAGGCATATCTAACGCTTGTAATTCAAAACATACCTTATTTGTGTACTTTGCTTCAATATAGTTTTATAATCTATAAAGATTCTAAAATATAAAGCATTACAAAACTTAGTGTTCACTTTTAAATTTCCAGTGGCGCACTTTTGACAATGCACAATTATTCATCTAAATATGTTAAGTCTTTACGTTATCCGTTTTAACCATTGTTGGACTCCAGTCAAAAAGGTCAAAGCTGTCGGAATTTCAATTACAAGTTTTAATGTTTCTTCTTTTTCACAAATGAAGTTTAACTTAATAGATAACTCATAAATTTTTAGAAAACACTTTAAAACTCCCACATGTCTATTTAATCATCAATATACATCAAATATTAAAGTTTGAAATATATCTCAACCTGGTTTTAATCTACCTATAGGTATTGTTCTTATAATTTTAACAATAACAATCATTGCCGCCGCTACCTTCCTTTTTCTTTCCCCCGCACTTGATTTCTTGCTCTCCTTATGATTTTAGATATCGCACACCCATAATAGTAACATAATACATTGTCTAACTTTGTTTCTGTCTATTTTGCTTCTCCTGGTATCATGTTTGTACACATACATACTAGAAGTCTATCCTTTCGTTTTGAGCGATTAATACATGTATAGCCGTGAGGAATAATTTTTATTTAGTCAACTTTGATATATTCAATTACGCCTTTTATCATATACATCTTGTTTTTATTTTGAAATCTCTATAAACAAGTGATCCTTATTTACATTTGCTCTTTCGTTCTAAATTCAGAAACTTGATATAAAATGCAATTTTCATTGTATTTTTCCTTATAATTAATACACAAGATGAATACTCTTATGCTTATAATTTTTCTATATCCGGAAAATATATGTGAAGGATATATTTCCTTATGTTTCTTCTTTTCTTTAAATACATCAAAAGTTTTGAATTTTACAATTATCTATTCTCTAAATGATTGTTTTTGTAGAAACACTAAACTATGAGTGCACTATTTTCAAAGATTAACATTTTTACACCTTTCTTAAAATAGTATTTTACTTCGCAATTTTCAGTGAGTTCCTAAACTCTCAAACTTGTTTTCATAAGTATTCTGACTCCTCGTAAACTTGAATTTGTCCTGACTTAGACAATTGGACAATTTCTCAAAAGTTTAATACAAATATTTCTATACAAATTCCTTTAATGACGACTTAAACCTTTAACCTTAATTAATCTTTATATTATTTTACTACTTTGTTGGATCGCCACACATGTATCTTCATTATCTTGGAATTATTACACATTTTGATAATAGTGAGATTAGTTATCATTTCTAAACACACATTTTGATAACAGTGAGATTTCTATCACTTCTAAACACTTAAAATGCTATCTACACAATGTAATTTAAAATATCATAAACTTTCATCGCTTCCATTTGCAACAATGACTCTCTAAATATATTTATTCTTCGAATAAGGTTTTATTATTGTAAGAGTAACCGTAGTAGTAATTATAGCCTCGGAGATGCTCAATCATTTCGTAATTTATTTTGTCGACGACACTTAATTAGCCTTTACATTTGAGATGTACCAAAACTTCGTTGCCTACCCTTAGTACGTATTTTTAGGAACTTACCCTCAATCGCTTCTCTTTCATTCGTGCTACCCCTTCTTATTTCAAAATATATCTTTTCCAGATGTAGTAGCCAACCCGGAAGTGAACAAATTGTTCCTAATCTCTTCTTTATTAGGCGGCGAATTTACACTTAGTGCTAATTTAGAACGCGACTTAAGGATCAATGCGGATTTAATGCTCAGTGCAGTTGGTGCATCATCGAAAATTATACCGCTCTCTTAATTCAGATAATATCTAACTAGATAATCTTTTCAACTAGGTCGCCATGGTCGGATCATGATTTCCCTAATCCTAATTTCTTGCAATCTAGACTGTAGAACTCGAATTAAGGAAACATTACTTTGATTATAGATAAAGAACTGGGCTCTTCCCTTGGAGAATTAACCCAAAATAATCAAAGAGTTCTCAAAGTCACCACCTCTCCAATTATACAATTGCATCCGGTTTAGTTCTAATAGAATTCGTCACAAATTGAATTTCGGGACGAAATTCTTTCAACCGGGGGAGACTGTGACAACCGTCAAAATTCGAGTCGGTTCTAGATTTGACTAGAATTAGTTGCACATATAGGCACAACACATATTAGACTTAGTAATTAGAAGCTAAGTTATAACCTAGTAGAAACTTGGAAACAAATAGAAACAATGGATGGTGTACTTAGATTTCACATTGATATGTGAATTCTACAACTACTTAACTGTAGTGACTATCCATATTCGGGTCGCTCTTTGAATCGAACACCTTTTTATGAATCATATACACACATCATGCACTTGACCTAGTGGTATAAATTAGGTCCGAGTCTCGTAGGAACTTAAGTCAAAGTTGAAGACTAGGACTAGTATACTCGATTCCTCAATTTCGCTTGAATCTCGGAATCACTACATAGAATGCCAATAAACCGATAAAAATAAATTACAAACATTATTTATAACTATAAAAGAGTTATAATATCATAAGATAATTTAAAGTCTCAAATATTCTATTTATTTTGATATTCAAAGTTTATTAAACTCCAAAGCCCTAAAAGCCCTAAAAACTCATATTTATAAACTTTAACCTTAAAAATCCTATAAAAACAATTATGAACCTTATAATATTATCTTATCATAATAATTATTATGAAATACAATTCAATGAAAAATAAAGATTTAGTTATTAACATTTACCCTTGATTTATAAGTCAAAAATCAAGAGTTTTATGCATAAAAACTAGGTTAAGGTGCACATTTTATAAAAAGTTGGATATTTTTATAAAAGATTTGAATTTTTATAAAAGAAACAAGAGAGAGAGAGAGAGAGAGCCTCTCCTCCCCTAAAATCGGATCCCTCTCTCCCCATATCTCTCTCACACTCTCATTCTCCAACACACACACATCTCTCTTCTTTCTCTCTCTAGAAAACTCTCTCTACCTTCTCTCTACTTTTTCTCTCAAAACACCACTCCATTTTCTCTTACACCCTCTAAGAACCAAGAAATTTTCTAGAAAACAAACCCAAGAACACTCCTCAAACTCGAAATCTTCATCATCTTGTGGTATTCTTGAAGGTAAAATCGATTTCTACTTCACTTTTCCTTCAAGTTTTGCTCTTTTCTTACACTTTCTCCTTCTTCATCTTCTTCAAACTTGTTTTCTTTTTGTTAAAATGGTTTTTAAAACATGATGGATGTGTTTTAACACCATGCATGTATGATAAACAAGGTTGCATGTTCATGATCTTAGTGCAAAAATCGATTTTAAGGATTAAAACATCAAACTCAACTTAAGAGTTTTTGAGAAACAAAATTTTGTTCATAAATGCATGTATACATTTTGATAAGTTTTAATCTTTTGATCTCTGGAAACATGAATAAAATATGAGTTTATCATGATATATTTTAAATACTTGAAAAGATTTACTCAAGGAAATGATGAAAACCCAATTTTCTAACCAATCATCATGCATGCAATCTGACAGATTTCTTTACCTGACTTTAAACTGTCATATCTCACTCATTTTTTAGCCAAAATTCGTGATTCATTTTCTGAAATATAATATTTTGAGTTAGCTTTCAAACCCATCTGACCTCACTAGAAAATTCCAATATTTCGATTTTTACCAATTTTTACAAAACTGTTGCTCAAACAGCACTTTCCTTATGAACATTTGTTATGTGTTACATGTTCAAAGGACTTATTCATCACTAAAAATCATTCAAAAATTATTTTGAACTCTTAACATCATATATTAAGAGGTACAAAAAGATCTTGATTTAAAAGTCTTTGGAACATGTTGCAAAAATTCTCAAAGTAACATCAATAATCTTTACCAAAATCACAAGAACCAAGTTTTCTCTATAATTTATTGAGCCTTTAGGCATGTTTTTCGACATCAAAAATAAGAAAACAATTTTTCATTGTTATTAAATTGTATGAAGATGTGTTCTGGAAATTTTCAGCTCAATATATATTTTCTTTATTTTTACATGAAAATAATAAGAAAATAGAGTGTTAAATCATATAAAATAATTAAACAAGTAAATAAATTCTGGAAAAATTCTTGGATGATCGTTTAAGTTAATAAACATCTTCCATTAAGTTTCATCGATTTTTGTTACTATTTAATATGGTTTTGAATTTTCTTTTTGTTTAGCTCTAATAAATCATAAAACCACATTAGGGAATATAAAAATGGTATCTAATAATTTTCGCAGCTTATACTCTCTGTGGAAGACTTAGAAAAATATTTCCAGAATTTTTTTCATAATGTACCCTTATTTTGCTCCGATTTTTGTATTTATAATGTACTAAAAACAGGAAAAATAGTTTTACTCATCCAAAAATTGTGAAAATTTACCAGAACACCTTGTAGTACATTAGGATGCTATATAAAATTTTTGATGATTTTTCTCTTCTGTATACTATTTTTCTTCTATTTTCCCAAGATTAAATACACTTAAACCCAATTTTTATTAGAATACATACACAAAAATCATAAAATTGGGATAAACAGTTTAGAAATTCATTTTTATATTTTTCCTAGCTTAATAATGACTAATAACAGCGTTACAAAAATTTTGGACAATTTTGGAAACTATTTTCTATTTATTTCAATTTTTATTAGAATAAATACACAAAAATCATAAAATTGGGATAAATAGTTTAGAAATCTATTTTTCTATTTTTCCCAGGTTAAGTATGTGTAATGACAATACTATAAAAAGTTTGGGGCATTTTCTTAACCGATTTTTATTTTTCATGAATTTTTATATATTTAGAGAATTAAATATATGAAAAATGGTTGTGCATATTCATAATCCATGAAAATTTATCTAGAAGTCTTTTAGTACATTTAGAACCAAAATCTGAAGTTTGGTAATTTTTATTAACTGTTTAGTATTTTTCATGATTTTATGGTTATTCAAGAAACTAAAATCGTGAAAAATAGTCAGACAAATCAAAAATTCAAGAAAATTTATCTTAAGGTCTTTGACTTCAATTAAAACTTAAATGCAAAGTTTGGGAAAGTTTAGAACTAAATTGATTTAGTTTTGAATATTTAATCATTGGAACACCTCTAAAATGTTAAATATTAACATTTCAATAATGAAAATTTTCCACTTAAATTGTTATATAACAATTGATTCTTTGAAACTTAATTTCCATAGAAAAATGTTTGTAACTTATCAATATTAAATTTTGACACATTATTGGCATAATTCTATTGTAGTAGTAAGTATACTAGTGTTAGATTTCAATTAGAGACTCACTAGCGAATACCATTATTGTAGGAATCGGTAGTGGTACACGTGGAACGTAGTTCAAGGCACCATTTGCATCATGTAAATGTATTGTGAGTATTCACGCACTCCCCTATTTTCAGTTTTTATGTTTTGGGGTGGAAAAGCATGTCCCGAAAAACTATTATTTGCATGTTGTATTTAAATCGATTTATATCAAACATGATTGCTATTGTATTGCTATGTCTCTCTATGTATGTCTATGCAACACGGAACATGAGAACTTATCGTACTAAGGCCCTTCCCTTATCTCTAACCATTAATTCTTTGAGCCAATGGTCATTATGGATAGCGCTATTAGGAATTGACAACTCCTCACTCGCCCTATTGCTGGAGTGCATGCTACCATATTCATCTATAGAACGATAAGCATAGATCTTGATAGGGCTTCAGTCATAGGTTTGGTTGAGACTCATTGTTTGCTCATACACATACAAACTCGTTTCTCGTTATAGCAATGAACTTGTTATTTATTATAGCAATGAACTTTGTTTCTCATTACAACAACGAACTTTTATTACTGAAAACTTATATACATGTTTTAGCAATGAAATTGTTTGCTCCTTGTAGCAACGAAATTGATTGCTCATTTTAGCAATGAAACTTGTTTACTCGTTTGAGTAACGAACTTTATCTTCCATGAGAATATGAATGTTGCATCTTATTTGGGCAACATACTTTATCTCTCATGATGACAAAGAACTTTATTTTTACAAACTTATTTACTCATTTTAACAATATACTTTTATTATTGGAAACTTTTATCAAAACTTTGATTTCAATTCATGGAACCAATATTATTTTGTTTATCTGTGAGTACTCACCAACTATTTTTATAGTTGACGCTCGTTTTACATGCTTTTTCAGGAATCATCGAGTAAGTGGCACTTAAGGACACTTCACTTTTAGGAGCATTCGCATGTGTTGTATTTCAATTTACATTGTAATTTCTTTTAAAAGTTGTTCAAACCCATTGTAAAATTGTAATGATTTTTAATACTATGGTTGGTGTTGTCTTTTAACTTTTGCTATGAAACCCTTTATACTGCCACGCCTCGTGTTTCCGCTTTAGCGGGGTGTGACACTTTGTTACACTTCTAAACACCAAGAAAACACCCAAGAAACCAAGGATCAAGGGTGTTTACGGTCCAAGAACATCTTGGACCGTAAACCCTAATTTTGGTGCCAAAGTGTGCCTTATCCTTTCATAAGCCTTGGAAACTAGCCTAGAACCCTACCTTGATGTGCTAGGTACTTAAAAACATCAAATGACCATAAACCATTTGGGTTTACGGCCGTAAACCCAATGGCAAATGGTACAAAAACCGTAACCATAAAGGGGTGAAATGATGCCCTAATCACTTCCTAAGGCTTAACCATGAAGTAGGAATGCTTAGTATGACTTGAAAGGCTTCAAAACTCAAAATGGTCAAAGTGTAATGAGTTTACGGCCGTAAACTCATGGGTTTACGACCGTAAACTCAATGAGTGATGGTCACAAGACCTTAAACTCATGTTTTGGTCATTCCACTTCCCTTTGATGAATCACATGTGATTCCAACACTTGATCAAGGTGTTTCCTAGTCCCGGAAGGTGTTTCCTTTCATATAGTTGTTTACAAACACTATATTCATGTCAATGTTTGTCCTTATATGTCATTTAGGACTTGTTGTGTCTCGGGACTTCATTCGTGGAACTTCTCATCCTTACACGCATACCCGATTGAATCACCCACAT
Source organism: Lactuca virosa (assembly GCF_052849685.1). Classification (NCBI taxonomy): domain Eukaryota; kingdom Viridiplantae; phylum Streptophyta; class Magnoliopsida; order Asterales; family Asteraceae; genus Lactuca; species Lactuca virosa. The sequence goes on from NC_136428.1 coordinate 316,297,162, forward strand.
CAGGTGAGGTCATACCGTGTAATGAATCTTTTAGCTATTATAACTGTTTTAAGGGGGGGGGGATACAAGTTGAACACAATGATAATTGTGTATATGTTTGTTATAAACATCTTTCAAAATGTTACTTATGTCACTTATAAGTTTTCAAAACATTTTAGAAACTCTTTTAAAAGTTATGTCACTTCTTAGTTATACAAAACTCTGTTTTTAAAGTACAAGCATAACTTAGTAGATAAATGAGTCTTTTCAGTAACAGTCCAAGTAGAACAGTAGTAAACTATAATATGTATAGTTTAGGAGGATGCTATTCGTTACTTCTAATACAATGAAGCACACAAAGAGTCAATTCATACAAGAGTCAAACAAACAGTGAAGAGAATCAAACAATACCATACAGAATATGTAGGAAAGAGATACATAATAATACTATACAAAACAAACAAGTTAAGTTGCTATAGCATGAGAACACACACACAAGATCTAATTATACCAATGAATCACTAACTCATTGTTTTAAACAAAAGGTGATAGTTATATTGGGTATACATGATCCTATAACTTTAATGTGAATTACATGGGTTGCAAGAAATTGCAGAGGTCGTGTTTGGTTCCCCTAATCTCTTGACAGGGAGAGCGTATAGTAAGGGTTCTAGCCTTCACATTATGACCGTAATAAAACAAATATGTTTTTAGGTTAATTAGTACATCCGCATGTCATTATAAACGACATCTGTGTACTTACTTTTCCCAATACATTCATAAAGTGACAGTACCACTTGAAAGTTGACTATCTTCTAACCAAGATAGTTATAAGCTAGGGAAAATATACTTTTTACAAATCGACAGATGGATCAGTCGAGTCTAGCACATAACAAAAGATGCCTTGGTAGAGGGCTACGATTAAAAGTTAGGACCATAATGCTAGTCTTATGATTCCTTAATGTATACATCACATGATACATATATACCAATAGTTTCCGACAGCTAATAGGATGTGTGCTCTCCGCTTCATTTCCTGTTCCTCGTTGGGTTGTGGGCTTGGAACAGATTCACCTAATCTATTATCTACCCGATTCTATATATATGTATGCTTAGTATACATTAAGTCACATAAGGGTACCAGGTATGAGTCAGGTCATAGGAAACAGGGTCAAAGCACATTTTTTCTAGTACAAAACATACTTTCCATAAATCAGTACAAAACATGCTTAGTATACATTTTTTCTAGTACAAAACACACACATTGTAAACACTTTCTTTTGTGTTCACAAAACATAGAATTCATAATCAAATAACAAAACAAGACTTGAAGCTATAATGCTCCATCTTCTGAATTCCCAGCACGAGCACATTGTAAACACTTTCTTTCTAAATGAAATGATTGTTCATTACTTGCTTACCATATACATATCTTGTGATACTAAACATGACGTCCTCCACCCCTGAACGTTTCCACCGTTCCGGTTTTGGGGTGTGACAGATTGGTATCAGAGCATTGTTTATAGTGAACTAAGTATATCAACCAATAAAAGATATACAGCTATAAATACAATGGGGCTTAAGTGCTCTGGATAATGATATATTTTAGAGTATAACTACAAGTTATAAAAATATACCTACTTGCTAATACATGTACATAATAGAACTAGCGTCACGAGGAGAACAGAACTAAAGTATTTAAAGGTTGAGCACTGTCGTCAACCTGAACAGATATATAATCATAGCTAGGATCAATATTGCCTGATCAACTATATTCATTCGAGATGTGACCGACATGTGTTTGGGAATGATGTGGTGTTGCAACAGTGTTAAAACTTACCAGAACACCAGAACAAGTACATTCAGAGTTAGAATACTATAGGAGTATTTTAGTCCAGATAAATAACTTATTTGAGAACTTAAAAGACCCTTGCGGAAAGGTCTATAATCTTACAAGGTATATTCTTAAAGTTTTATATATAATCAAGATCTTATAGACTTAGAATCTGTGGCCTACGCTTCGCTATCCATTCCTCTAAAGGGTGTAGTGTTGGGGTGGGATTCACTTATTTGAAGGTCTATTTAATCTTCCATTATATACAAACTTGTGTACCTTGTACAATTATAGGAGGATTCCGTAAGGATCACCCCATAAAGTTACCTTAAAGCTCATAGATTCCCTAGTCACTTTCATTCTCGCGCGACAAGCCCAGATAGATGTAACCACTTCCTCATAGTAGACAACAGAAGAGTTCAGGAGGAACAAGAACAAGTTCATGAGAAGTTTTCAAGGAGAGATCAGCCGAAGTAACCAAAACGTCTTACACGTCACACTAATAAATATTAATCCTGTTAATTTATTGAGCGAGTGGAAACACTGCTTACATTACATGTGTTAGGATTATTTTCTTACATGCAACTGGTAACAGTTATTCAGGAAACAGATATTCATTCGAGGATAGTTATTCCAAATTCATAGAGTTTATTAGGTATAGACTCGTTTATGAATTGTTTCTAGAACCCTGTGGAAGTCAGGACCCGATACATCCAGAACTAGGATAATTTTGTCTTTTCAGCTTTCGACTCGTGTCCATTGCTTTAGACTTATTTCGTCTCATCTTTGTTTTCTTTTAGCAAAGATGCCTCCTCGCAGATCACCCAGACACACTACCCCGATAACTCCAATACTTTCTCCACAAATCGATGCAGCAACTCTGAACGCTACAGTGGTTGCGGCTGTGGCAACTACCATGGCTCAATATCACCCCATCAGCACAGGTGGAGGTGAAACGCCTACTGATTCTACTCAAGGTGAAGTCCCTGTGAACCCGGGAGAGTTATCCTACAAGGATTTCACCAGATGCCAGCCCTTGTCCTTTAAAGGGACTGAAGGAGTCATTGCTCTCATGCAATGGTTCGAGAAAACAGAGTCGATCTTCGAAATCTGTTTATGCCCAGAAGGAAGAAAAGTGAAGTTTACTGCCTGCACCTTCTCTGGCAAGGCCCTAACATGGTGGAATAGCCATGTTAAGTCGTTGACCCCATCAGTGGCTAACTCAATAGGTTGGGAAAACCTAAAAGATTTAATGCAGGAGGAATACTGCCCGTTAGGCAAGATTAAAAAACTGGAACAAGAGCTGTGGGATCTCACTATGGTCGGCTCAGACATAGTGACCTACACGGACCGGTTCAGCGAGCTAGCAGCTCTATGCCCCTAGATGATTACCTCGGAGAGAAAGAAGATAGAAAGATACATTTTAGGTCTGACTGCTCCGACCCAAGGAAATGTGTTGTCTTCTAACCCAGCTACGTTCGATAGTGCTAAACGCCTGGCTCAGCGACTCATCGACCATGGAATCCGCCATGGTGTAAAAGTCCCTATTCCTGAACCATCGAGGGAAGAGGACTGTAATCAGAAGTCGGGGAACAAGAGAAAGAAGAAGCGAACAACACAAGACACCCCGCAAGAGCAACATGCGAGTACTATGTATGCCGCTACGACGCCTACTGCTTCAGCACCTGCCAGTCAATATGCTGGAAACCTTCCGAAGTGTGGAAAATGCAACTTTCACCACACCGGAGTATGTCGGGAAATGCAGTGTCTAAACTGCCACAGGAAGGGACACAAAGTCCGTTACTGCAGGGCACCGGCTCAACCGATCTCCCAAGTCCTCGGAGCTGAAGAAAACCAAGCCTGCTATGGCTGTGGTGAGACTGGACACCGTCAGAGGGACTGCCCGATAGTAAAGAACTCAGGCGCGGATGGACGCATTCTGATGATCACCGCAGGAGAATCTTCCCCGGAGTTGTCGACGAGTAGTGGTACGTTTTTTTCCAAAATAGTAATTACTTTTAAAATTAATTTATATTCATATAAGATTAAAATTTGGGGATAACACTTAAAAGTAACTATAACAACTCACATGTTGAAATAGGTCACAGTGTTCAAAAGAACTAAAAGATCCCTTAGAGAAGCTATTATGGCTCACCATATACATCAGGGTTGTGCGCAACTAAGATGTTGCAGACTTAGCGTGAGTGACTCCGCTTAGGTCCCATTTCCTTAATTGGTGGAGGATTTGAGGCAGAGATACTCAGTCGACTGCCTGATTCACCTTAAATATTCATAACTTGTATATGACGGGCGATGATAGTGGTACCGAGGAGGATTATGAGATAAAGTATCCCCGCAGTTGTTAGAGCACTTTTGTTCGTATGTATGCGCACATAGCGATACGATACGTAGGAGTGTTAACTTCAATTAGAAAACAGGAAACACGGGAACATTTACAAAGAGTACATTGTCGAACATACTAGGAGTACAGTATCGAGCATACCAGGGATACATCGTCGTTTATCAGACGTTACTTTCATTTGACCCAAAACTTTGTTCAGTATAGAATCCGTTGTTTTCATTCGTCATGAGTTGGCGTGGTCCTCACCATACTGAGTTCATATGTTTTTATCGCCTCGATCGGCAAGTTCTCGAAATTTTCGTCATTCGTATCGAAGGTCCGACCTAAACCTCAGTTTTATCTTTCGTATTGTAAAACCCCGAAGTACTCGTGCGAAGAGTACTTTGTCCTACGAAGCCTTATCGTCAGATGTCCACAGACCGTCACGAAATACCACTCGCCCAGCAGACCAAGTTCGAGCACTGAGGCTATGGACGAATACAGCCCACCTATTACTATTTAGTGTATACGCGAGGGTGGTATATGATTATGATTACACAGACTTAGTATGTGTGCTTCCGCCCTTTCTCCTGTTCCTCGTTGGGTTGTGGACCTGGGGCAGAGTCGCACATCCGACCGTCTTACTAACCATAATTATATACGACTTGTATACGCGAGCTAATGATAGATGGACCAAGTATGAATCCTATCATGAACAGAAGGGCAAAGTTGCCAAGTCTACGAGTGGGTATTCTGCCAATCGGAAGAAAACGACCCCAGTAGTAATGCTAAGAAAGCTAATTTCGGGACGAAATTCCTTCTAACGGGGGGATGATGTGACAACCCGAAATTTCTATTTTGAACAGCCATCCAATCCAATTGAAGTCAGAACAGTTTCTGCTAACTTTCAAACTTTTTGGAAGAAGTTTGAGTATTTTAAAGTTAGTACTTCAAGAGATATCAGGAGAGAGGATACCCTAGGGTTTATTAAGTAGCATTAAGATCCCAAAACTTCAAACTTTTGGAGTTTACGGCCCAAAATGGTATTAGGGCCGTAAACCCTAATGACTATATAAGTGAGACTTAGATATTTTTATCACTTTTCTCACTTTTCCAAGACTAGAGCCATTTCTCTCTCAAGTATCATCCAACTTTTCGTCAAGATCTTCAACTTCTAAGTGTTTCTAAGCCCTAGTAAGTTGATATCTACTCTAATCTAGTGATCTAACACACTTCCATCCGTGAAATCATTCCAAAAGTGTAGATCTTCAAGTTTCACCAAGAACACCAAGAACACACACTAGTGTTCTTGGACTTCTAGCACCTTTTCAAGCTTCTACCTAGTAAGTACTTCTATCCTAGAGTCTTATAAGCTTTGTTACACTTCTAAACACCAAGAAAACACCCAAGAAACCAAGGATCAAGGGTGTTTACGGTCCAAGAACATCTTGGACCCTAAACCCTAATTTTGGTGCCAAAGTGTGCCTTATCCTTTCATAAGCCTTGGAAACTAGCCTAGAACCCTACCTTGATGTGCTAGGTACTTAAAAACATCAAATGACCATAAACCATTTGGGTTTACGGCCGTAAACCCAATGACAAATGGTACAAAAACCGTAAACCCCATAAAGGGGTGAAATGATGCCCTAATCACTTCCTAAGGCTTAACCATGAAGTAGGAATGCTTAGTATGACTTGAAAGGCTTCAAAACTCAAAACGGTCAAAGTGTAATGAGTTTACGGCCGTAAACTCATGGGTTTACGACCGTAAACTCAATGAGTGATTGTCACAAGACCTTAAACTCATGTTTTGGTCATTCCACTTCCCTTTGATGAATCACATGTGATTCCAACACTTGATCAAGGTGTTTCCTAGTCCCGGAAGGTGTTTCCTTTCATATAGTTGTTTACAAACACTATATTCATGTCAATGTGTGTCCTTATATGTCATTTTGGACTTGTTGTGTCTCGGGACTTCATTCGTGGAACTTCTCATCCTTACACGCATACCCGATTGAATCACCCACATCAGGTGAGTTTATACCCCGTAATGAATCTTTTAGCTATTATAACTGTTTTAAGGGGGGGGGGGGATACAAGTTGAACATAATGATAATTGTGTATATGTTTGTTATAAACATCTTTCAAAATGTTACTTATGTCACTTATAAGTTGTCAAAACATTTCAGAAACTCTTTTAAAAGTTATGTCACTTCTTAGTTATACAAAACTCTGCTTTTTAAGTACAAGCATAACTTAGTAGATAAATGAGTCTTTTCAGTAACAGTCCAAGTAGAACAGTAGTAAACTATAATAGGTATAGTTTAGGAGGATGCTATTCGTTACTTCTAGTACAATGAAGCACACAAAGAGTCAGTTCATACAAGAGTCAAACAAACAGTGAAGAGAATCAAACAATACCATACAGAACATGTAGTAAAGAGATACAGAATAATACTATACAGAACAAACAAGTTAAGTTGCTATAGCATGAGAACACACACAGGATCTAATTATACCAATGAATCACTAACTCATTGTTTTAAACAAAAGGTGATAGTTATATTGGGTGTACATGATCATATAACTTTAATGTGAATTACATGGCTTGCAAGAAATTGCAGAGGTCGTGTTTGGTTCCCCTAATCTCTTGATAGGGAGAGCGTATAGTAAGGGTTCTAGCCTTCACATTATGACCATAATAAAACAAATATGTTTTTAGGTTAATTAGTACATCCGCATGTCATTATAAACGACATCTGTGTACTTACTTTTCCCAATACTTTCATAAAGTGACAGTACCACTTGAAAGTTGACTATCTTCTAACCAAGATAGTTATAAACTAGGGAAAATATACTTTTTACAAATCGACAGATGGATCAGTCGAGTCTAGCACATAACAGAAGATGCCTTGGTAGAGGGCTACGATTAAAAGTTAGGACCATAATGCTAGTCTTATGATTCCTTAATGTATACATCACAGGATACATATATACCAATAGTTTCCGACAGCTAATAGGATGTGTGCTCTCCGCTTCATTTCCTGTTCCTCGTTAGGTTGTGGGCTTGGAACAGATTCACCCAATCTATTATCTACCCGATTCTATATATATGTATGCTTAGTATACATTAAGTCATCATAAGGGTACCAGGTATGAGTCAGGTCATAGGACACAGGGTCAAAGCACAGTTTTTCTAGTACAAAACATACTTTCCAAAAATCAGTACTTTTGAGTATTCAAAACTAGAAACTTCCCAGTAAAGGGTTTAATCCATTTTATTAAACCGGTATAGTTTTAAAGACTTTAGGTGAGTAACTCTATAATACCTTAGTTTACACACCATGTTGATATATAACACTAATACCCAATAGGTAGTTAAATGTGTGATTTCCGCCTTACTTCCTGTTCCTCGTTGGGTTATTGGCTTAGGGCAGATTCACTCAATTAACTTTCTATCCGATATTAGATTATATATAGCAGTATAAACTAAGCTATTATAAAAGTAGTCACTGTGGTCATCATTTTTACTATAAGAAATATAGGTTTTCTTAAAGCACTTTTCATTAGATATAAAGGATCCATTACAAATAACTCAATGAGTAACAAGTGAATACACCAGGGTTATATACGACAACGATCTAACAACCAATGGGATGTGTGCTATCCGCCTTACTTTCTGTTCCTCGTTGGGTTGTGAGCTTAGGGCAGATGCGCACAATCGATTGTTTGTTTACTCTGAGACTTATATAACTTGTACCCACTTAGTACTCATAGAAAGGCTTGTATTGTCATTTTACTTAACTTTCATCAATGTAGGAAATATAGGATTTTCTAAAGGAACAGGCGAACTTTTCAAAACAGAACTTACAGCTTATAGTACTTTTACATACATTTTCAACCACACTTTACAACTTACTCACATCACTAAAATCTTATGAACTCACCAGCTTAAATGCTGATCAACTCTTTCAAATAACGTGTATTCTCAGGAGACTATTAGACAGGTGCTCGTGCTGGGAATTCAGAAGATGGAGCATTATAGCTTCAAGTCTTGTTTTGTTATTTGATTATGAATTCTATGTTTTGTGAACACACACATTGTAAAAACTTTCTTTCTAAATGAAATGGTTGTTCATTACTTGCTTACCATATACATATCTTGTGATACTAAACATGACGTCCTCCACCCCTGAATGTTTCCGCCGTTCCGGTTTTGGGGTGTGACATTCTAGAAATCAATACTTTATTGACTTTCTTACCAAAGTTCAGATTTTTGATACTAGATTCCTTTGATAAAACTTTATCAATATCATACACCTTATCTTAGATAGCTCACAGGTGTGTCTAAACAATTTTAAGAACTATGAAAAGGGATGCCGTAATCATAGTCTCGATTGTTTAGACCTTTGCCACTGCTTCAAATCTAGTTGGTGGAAGTGTTTCCTCACCATCATTTTTTATGAATCGGAGAAAAACCTTATAACCCTTAGATTTTATGGTGTATGTGTTCTTATCCATGTGAATTGTCAAAACCATAGTCACAAGACAAAGATAATGACAAATCCAAACTCATATGGACTGTACTTAATCTTAATTTCTTGCCATCTGGCAGCTCAAGGGCCTACCATTGCTTCCAAGTTTTTATGCAACCAACTGAGAACTCTAAGAACTCCTATGCAAAGACAACTTTAACTAGAATGGGCACAGAATATGTCAACATGATAGGTTATAAACCTCAAGTCGTGTGCTAGTGAAGAACCTCAGGTTTTATTCTTCATTAGTTCTTAAGACTTTCAAGACCTTTAAGACTCCCACTGTCCTCTTGACATATAAGACTCACTTGTCAAATATTCAAGAGACAGTGCAGATTCTTTATCAAGACAAACACTTCACACAATTGGCCTTAGTTGGTCTTTGTTTTATCCAAAACATCACAACTTACCAATTTCAAATGTACAAGAGTAGAAAACTTTTACTCTTACATTTGACATGTGTTCTAAACCCTTTTTAAGACATGTCACTCAAGTTACAATTTTAGAGTATAACTCTAAGAATTGTTTTTGGAACGAAGTATGAATCATCTTCTTGATTTAACCGCTTCAACAATTCATAACTCCTCTTCTTAGCCATCAGAATGCACTTAGAGGATGAATTGTGATAAGGTCTCTTAATCATTAATATGATTACATAACATGATACTGAAGTACTCTCCCATCTTTTCAGATTTGAGAAACTTTTATCTTTCTGCCTAAGTTGATTCTTCTTATTCGTTCTGCCATACACTGAAATTCTTCCAATGCTTCAGAATTATACTTAAGCCTGTAAGTATAACCATATTTACTAAACTTTAGTAAACCATGACGAATAATCTTATCACTCCTTTTGTGGTGGACTCTGACCAGTGCACAAGAATGTGTACCTGATCCCTTAGTCCTTTACTTGACTCACACATCCATGTGAACAAGTAATTAGTCTTATTTTTCCAATGCTTAAAAGTTCTCATTCATCATACTACACACCTTGCATGATTCCAAGTTTCTATCCAACTGAAACTTGGGTGATGAGAATCTTTCCTTATTTGGTAAATTTAGACATTACCACAAATGAGAGAATCAGATTCACTTTCCAATATTGCTATCAGTGGAATCTTATAAGCAACAATTTTTTCACAAACGCCATTGTAAGGATACATAAAATAAATAAAATCAAAAATTTCCTTTTATTTTAAAACTTTGCGGAAAAACTTATCCTTACAATCCACATGAAAACTTGTTGTTATCTATTCCTAAGCAATATCTCATAACTCCTAAGAAGTAGCTCAAGAATCCGATCTTCAAACTATGCAATAGAAATCCATCTACGCGATCAGATTCAACATATTCTTTCTTTAAGTTCCTTCACTTTTTCTTTGATTCTTAAAACATCACCATGTGACTCAGTTACATCATGTATCAAGAATCTCAGAATAGAAACTTAGCAGAGTTAGATAGTGGACTTTACCTGAAGTAGAGTCAAACTTATTGACTTTAACATCCTTAGGTAAATTTGGCAGCTTCGCAACCAATGCCCCTTTCTTTGGAAATGGACCCTTGATAATGGGACTATCTCAGACTTAGCCTCTATCTTTACCAATTATTCAACTGAGTTGACAATGGCTGATTCCTTTTCCATTGGGAAGAGAGAGCTTTACTGGATATCCAATGTCATCATTGTGAATGTCCATAAAGTTTTAGGAAGTTGATCTTAGCAAATAGATAAGATCATTAAGGGTCTTGTCATAGTCTGTTTCATGGGAGTCCCAAAGGAACTCACTATGTGACTTGGAAAGTAGTTGAGCCACCAACTTTCTCAAGACTTTGACACCCAACTCTCCCGGCTTGTCAATATGTGAATGACGATTCACCAATTTCCACCATGAAAAACAAAATAAATTATTAGGTTTTTTATTAGATTTGAAACTCCTAGGTCTTTTGAGATTCATTGAACTGTTCAATGACATGTTTCAATCTCGAGTGTGCCCTTCAGGTTTTGTGACTGGGATGCCGAGGATCACAAAACAAGGTGTGAAGTAACCATGCAAATATACTTGGTACCCTTAAGTGTTTACCACTCAATCGATGTGCCGGTTAACCACACATGCTCCATCGATACTATGATAAACATTAAGTTACCCTTTGCCTACCTTGTTAAATACGAGTTAGTGTGCCGGTTAACTACACACGCTCCACTAACCGACTTAAACAAAGTGCAAAGTGTAATTTCATGGGTTAGCACCAAATTCACATTTTCCTAAGTAACTAAGATTGGGAATTTATAAGTGTTTAGTTACTTAGTATTTATCATTAATACTTTTAATGAAGGGAGAATTATAGTCCTTGTCCTACCCGTTCGGCTAACGACCCTTCACCAGTCAAGGAAGCGGTGGGTGAGAGTGGACACCCATTAAGCTGCCATTTTATAGGCAACAACCTTATACCCCCCTTATAGACCGACTTCGTGAATGAGGCCTACTAATGGTAAGACTGACTTGCTCTTATACATATATATATTATTAACTTATAATATTATAAAGTATAAGGGTTGAATTTTAACTTTTAAAACTCTAAGGGCTTAACTTGGAATTAAAGTATTCTTGAGGGAAACTTTACATATTCCAAAACTTGAGGGCAAGTTTTGAAAATATTCAAAACTAATTAATTCAATAACTTATGTGTTTAAATTACTTTTAATTAAAAGACTCTTCAAGTTCCATAACTTGAGAACAAGTTATGGAAGACTTTAAACTAATAAAAGAATGTAACTTTTCTTTATTTTATAACTTATGGAATTAATTAAGGTTACACATTTTATTACTTAATGAAGTGACTCTTGAACCTCCATAACTTGAGGACAAGTTATGAAGTCATAAAACCATTTAATGAGGACAAGACTCTTCATTTTGTAACCTTTGCCAATTTTTATGAGTTTTATGAAACTTAAATGTGACTTTTCATATAACTTGAGGACAAGTTACAAAAACACATTTTAGAATCAACTCTTAGATTAAAATGGATTGAAAACACATAATCAATTAACTTTTCTATTAATCTAAGCAACTCATATGAAAAAAGATAATTCACATCAAACTTTTCCAAGTAATTAGCATAACTTTTAAACTAATACAAAACATGAATCTATTGACAATTATCTTTGAAATTGGATTAGCATGAACATTACCACATCAAAAACAAGTTTATAAGTCCAAAAACAGCTTAGGGGGTCCAATGCGTCGAGTGCACGAACCAACTCGGCGAGTTGGATGAGTTTTGCCATGGACTCGTCGAGTCCCTTTATGGACTCGGCGAGTCTGCTGTGCAGACAGCACAAAACTTCGTTTTTTTCAGCAATTTTACAAGTATAACAAGAAAACAAGCCTAGGCTCTGATACCACTGTTGGGTTTTGAGCATTCTAACAGTCCTAAGTGTACATGCAACCCTAAATACCTTGGATCTATGTTTTCTCTATTATATATGCAAATATGAATTTTCAAGGTATTCATCCTAACTAGCATAATAACATTGATTCATATGAATATATTAAGTTAGAATTACATACCTCTTGATGTAGAATGACTTCATGAAGCTTGAGTGCCTAGTGCCCCAAGTGTGACACCTCAAATGGTTCACACAACACCAAATACACATGGAATGACTTGAGAGAAATGTACCACTCCTTGAAATCGTGTAGCCCTCATATTCACACACTAGTGTCCGATTTCTTAAGCCATGGGATTCTTTTATATGGTGGCTATTAGGGTTACACTATGTAACTCATAACTTTACCCATTCCTTATGCTCCATGGATTTTAACCTCCATGGAGTATCCATGGGTCACCCCATGGACTTAGTCCAACATAAGGAATCTTGGATCACAAGCCCACATAAATAAGAATGAATGATTTACACAATCAACCCATATATTTAGTTAGTCTCCTTTTTTATCACTTAATTAATTCCAAATTAATTCTTGATCAATACTAATTAAATAACCTTATTAATATATTAGAACTTATAATATATAAATCAACCTTAAGTGTTATTTCTCTCATTATAGTCTATCCAAATGCATGATGCCATGCAACCCAAATGGACCATGCCGGGTCGGGTCAAGTCTTACCAATTATAGTTATGGACTTAGACATTAATCCAACAAAAATAACAATCATCGGCTTTGGCATTGAATTTAGGGTTGGATTCCATGTGAAGAAGGGTGCAAGGGCAGCCAAATACACGGAAATGGCTGACAGAAGGCTTGTGTCCATAGAGAATCTCGTACGGTGTCTTCATCTGTGCTTTGTTGATTAGAACACGATTCTGCACGTAGCAAGTAGTGTGAGGCGTGTGAGCAGAGTTGTATTGACGCACGATCCCCTTTTCTGTGCAAAAATGGTCAAGAACAGCATTCTTGAACTCAGTTCCATTATCAGTACGAAGCGTCTTCACTTGGTTGTTGGTTTGCTTCTCAATCATCACAACGAACTTCTTTATCAGATCAGCAACCCCCGCTTTGTTGGATAAGAAGAAGACCCACGTAAACCGAGAGAAATCACCGATCACAACGAGATAGTACGAGCTTCTGTTAATGCTCAGGACGTTGACCAGACTAAATAAGTCCATGTGTAATAATTGGAGCACCTGACTGATTGAGTTTACTTGCTTGGGCAGGTGTGGTTTCCTATGATGTTTGCCTTGAGCACAAGAAACACACTTCTCAAATGTAATAAAGTCTCTGACAGGTAGGCCTCGGACCATCTCATTCTTGGCAAGGCGATTCAGGTTTTTCGTGTTAGCATGACCGAGCCTTCGGTGCCATAGCATTGCGTTTTGTTCGGAGACTTTTGAGAAAAGGCAAGTGACTTGTTCAGGTAGATTGTTGTTCATGTCAATAATGTAAGCATTGCCATCCCGTTTAGATTTGACAAGAATCCACTCTTCCGGGATAACAATGCCTGGCTTGAGAATCATACATTCCTTGTCGGTAAAATGGGTAGAATAGCCTTTGTCGCAGATTTGGGAAACGCTCAACAAGCTGTGCTTTAACTCGAGAGCGAAGTTGACATTTTCAAAGCTTAACACTCCATTTGTAACAGTTCCTCTTTATCAGATCAGCAACCCCCGAGCCTTCGGTGCCATAGCATTGCGTTTTGTTCGGAGACTTTTGAGAAAAGGCAAGTGACTTGTTCAGGTAGATTGTTGTTCATGTCAATAATGTAAGCATTGCCATCCCGTTTAGATTTGACAAGAATCCACTCTTCCGGGATAACAATGCCTGGCTTGAGAATCATACATTCCTTGTCGGTAAAATGGGTAGAATAGCCTTTGTCGCAGATTTGGGAAACGCTCAACAAGCTGTGCTTTAACTCGAGAGCGAAGTTGACATTTTCAAAGCTTAACACTCCATTTATAATAGTTCCTCTTTGTGTGATCTTGCCACCATCTCCGCCCGTGAAGGAAACATAGCCCCCATTAAAAGATTGAATTTCGCTCAATTGGGAGATGTCTCCAGTCATATGCCGGGAGCAGCCGCTGTCGACGTACCAGGGACGAACGACATTCCTCCGCAACTGTCCCTGCAAAATGAGCGGGATCATTTAGATTTGGGAACCCAGGTCATCACTGTCCTGGGTTTCCTTTTCACTTTCTCTGAATTAACATTTAATGATTTCAAATTAGGATCCTCATTCCTAATCACTTCAGAGGATGGTAATGATGGATTGGAAATTGATTTGGGCTTCCAATTATATTTAGGTTTTACAACATTCTCAGGAGGTTTTGAAATATATTTCTTGTGAGTTTGCACTGAGCCTCTGGATGTTCTACCAGAAGTGGTTGAAGATCCAGAACTTCTTTTTGAAGAAACCGATCTTGGCGGAGCCTTGTTCGGTTTTGGCAAACTATTTTGAGATTTGTTAGAGAAAACCTTTTTGTTCTTTTGAAAATTAGCCCTTTTTCTGCTTCGATCATCTTTCCAATCATCATTTCGAGAGTGAATTCTTGAGGACTTTCTTGTTAAAGACCTTCCTCGAGATTCGTTCTCTCCTCTTGGTGACAAATAGTTTACAAAGATCCTATTTTGACAATTCCTAGCTATATGACCACCAACGCCACAGTTAAAACAAATCTGTTTCTTATTTGAACTTGTACGACATTTCTCAGATTTATTTTCTTGAAAGGCACTCTTACTTTTCTCAGAAGAACATGCATGAGAAATAGGTTGTGAGATAAGTGAGGGTGCCTCAGAAGGTGTGACTTGTGAAATTGATGGTTTTCATGAGAATTACAAGCATCAGAATTACCAAACAGTTCATCAAACATATCAAAGAAATTAAATTCAACAGAATCAGAATTAGAAACATCACACAAAACACTATCAGTCTTAACATCAGAATCAAAAATAGAAACAGAAACATCAGAAATAGGAAAAGAAACATAAACACCAACTCCATGCTTCGCCTGATCTAAAGGATGATCTGCAGAGGAAGTAGAAGCGTCAGTACTTTCAACATTTATAAATCCTCCTGAAACGAAGCCAGATGGTTTGCCATAAACCATAAAAGATTCATTGGCAATCTCATCTTTGGACAAGGGTTGATACTGATATGTGTGGTTATAAGCAGGAGGCACACTATCATATCCTAAACCCTTAGAGTGATTTCGTTTAAAATCCATGCAGTGATCAATCATGGTGGAAACTACCTCGCTTGATCCATCAAATTTTTGAAAAGCAAAGTTTGCATAATCAAACCTTTTCTTTAATGTATCAAGCTCGGCAATCAGCGCATAATTTTGTTTTTTAACATAATTGTACAGTTCACATTTCTCACTGTATTCTGCCTGAATTCTTCTAAAATCGTTTATCTTAGCTTCTAATTGGGGTTTAAGGGGCTTTTGTCCTTTCCTATGTTGGTATCCCTCATATCTAAGGTACTCTACCTCTCTACGTAATAATTGGACTTCATCACGAAGAACTTTAACATATTCTTTACATGCATGAGAACAAGATGGTAGGTTTACCTCGTTTTTCTTTGACTCGGAAGAAGTAGACGCCATTAGAGCAAGCTGCAGCTCCATCATCTCTGCTTCGGGATCAACTCCATCATTCTTCAAGGCAGCATCATCAATCTGTGCTAGGTGAGCATTTTCTGGCCTTGAGATATTCAAAGCCTGAATCTGGTCCTCCCAGTCAAAAGATTGAGCGACCATAGCAGTTTCACCATTAGCTGTAGCACCTGCACGGTTGTTTCCTACTGCTACCATCGTCCTGTTGTTGTTGATCCTACGGTCTGGCTTAGGACACTCACGAGCAAAATGACCCGGCTCGTGGCAGTTGAAACATCGCAGCGTGCCCTTGTTGAATCCCACCTTCTTGTCAGCATTCATGCCCCAGTTGCTCTTCCCAGTCTTCTTAGCAAACTGCTTGGCCCTGAAAACAGCCATAGTAATCTGCCACGTGATGTCCATCTCTTCTACGTCTTCAGGATGAATCTGGTCCAAATCAGCAAATGACAGCTGAGGTAGAAGATCTCCAGCTACAAAAGCATTGTAGCAGTTAACAAGTCCAGTAGCTAGAGCCATATTTTCATCAGTATCCTTAGTGTTTGAAGAAGAGGCTACAGCAGGCACATTTAGAGCAGGGATAGCTTGTGGATTGACAAATGCTGATTTTGATGGTGAGGGATGGATGATGCAGCAGCGAAGGTCTGAATTTGAGGTTGTTGAGATGCAAAGGCTTGACCCGAGGAAGACATGATTGATGAGAGAGCAGTGTTGGATGAGATTCCAAGATTTGTAGTAGAGTATGAGTTCACATGATTAATCTCTCTCTGTTTGTCATCAATGTCACAAGCTTTGATGACTGCCATGACTTCAGCAAGAGTAAGGCGGTTTAGATCCTTGGTCTTCTTAATCACAGCAACATTCATGTCCCATGATCTGGGAAGAGCATTCAGAAGCTTCTTGTTGATTTCTGACTTGGTCAAGAAAATCCCAGATATGTTCATGTCAGTTGTGAGAGTTGTGAACCGCTGTAGCTGAGCCTCAAGAGTCTCTCCTGGAATGTAGTTGAACATGTTGAACTTTTGCCTCAACATGTCCTGGTGACTCTCCTTCATATCCTCATTGCCCTCATAAACTTCAATTAGGGCTTCCCATAGATCTTTAGCTGAAGTGTACTCACGAAAACCTTGAGCAATATCGGGAGATAATGCCAAGGTTAAATTGGCTAAAGCCCTTTCTTGCTCTTCAATTTTCTCAAACTCCTCATCAGTGTAGTTTTCAACCTCCTTGTCAATCACTTGGCCTCCGACTGTCATAGTGATTGTAACAGGGCCTCAAAGAATGCTTCTCCATACCTTAAAGTCCTTCATTTTCATATATTTTTCAATTCTATATTTCCACTTAGGGAAACCATCCACAGACATTAATCTTGGAATACGCGTGGTAGTGCCCATGACAGTGTCAAGTTCGTGGAAATGATTTTGACTTTGAGATTCCATTTTGAAATTGAAGCAAATTAAGCAAATTAAGTTCAAAAATGGTGTTTACGGTTGATGAGGCTTACGACCGTAAACTGAGTTTACGGTTGAAGGTTTACGACCGTAAACTTAGTTTACAGTTCAGGGGATTAAGACCGTAAACAGGGTTTACGGTTTACGAGTTTACGGTTTGTGAATTTCCGGTTTATGTGTTTGCGGTTCTTGAAATATGGTTCACGGTTTATGAATATTCAGAGTTTACGGTCCTTGATGATCTTGATTCAACAACCGTAAATGGAGTTTACGGTTAACAGCAAACTCCCAGAAAACCCTCAGAAACACGATTTTTCAGTAGAATCAATTCCCTTCACCACGAAAACACTAACAGCAGGTTCGAACAATAAAAATATCGGTTGAAATAGCCCAAAAATCGATTGAAAGAAGCTTTAACACCGGTTTCTGCTCTGATACCAATTGTAAGGTCCAAATATGGATCTTTACCAGTAGTTAAGCAACAATCAATCACAGAAGAAGAATAAGATGAAAAGAAATCAAGCTTGCACACGATTATATTCAATAAACCGTCTGGTACAACTCGATAGGACTCTGTGTAAACGCAATGGCATCAACAACCACGCAAAGACCAACACCTCCTCTATATATACTTGACAAGACCGTAAACTGGGTTTGCGACCGTAAACAGGGTTTACGGTCGTAAAGGTGTTTACGGCCGTAAACACAGTTTACGGTCGTAAACACACAAAATGATCTAAAAGCACAAACAACCCATTAAACACTGTTACAAACTCATTCTGAACAAAATACTCTAAAAGCCTAGACAAAACAATTTATTGGGTCCTTCACATTTACATGTTAATTTGAGCCTGAATTATGGGTCACATGTTGTTGGGCCTTCGCGGTCTATTTACATGCCTATTGGGCCCAAATTACCCACTTACATGTTATTGGGCCTTTGTGATTCATTTACATGTTAATTGGGCTTGGAATGAAACTTACATGTTTAGTAGATTGAAATTATATCTTTATATAATTATTGAACTTCGTATACTTATATATGTACCTTTGGATTTGATAACATACAACATACACGTAAACATTAAACATGGTATTAGAGGTTGAGATTCTAGTGAGACTTGTCGGTTGGCACCTCTGAGTGTACAATCGTAGCCTGTAGTTATAACCAGAGTTTCCTGGAGGGAGAGCGGGAGTTTGTGTATAGATCTATACGGGGTGACCCCCCACACCTTAGCTGTTCGCTACAGCTAGACTAGGCCAGTCTAGGGCGACAAACCTTACCTATATCAAAACCGGCGCCTGAAAACGTCAAGACAGGCAAATTAGTCATTATCAAGCATGGTTGTAACGGTTCACTTAGAGACTAACTTCACCAAAGATTTCGGTATATTTATACAAATCTAGACGATACTAAAAACATACATACATCGATACACGGTCTTGGAAATTTTATGATTACGATACTTTTATATGCAGAAAATATCGGATTTTCTGGGATGAATACATTTATACATCACCTTCCACTTACAACAGAAAATACAGGGTTTCTATCTGGATTACATTTTTGTTTATTTATACATTTCAAAAACAGTAAACACACCTGCATTAATACTTGATTTGACACATCATTTTCAAACCACTTTACAGAAAATATCGGATTTTCTGGTGGTTTACGAACTATACAAAACTTTTCAATCAAACATGCTTATGAACTCACCAACATAATATATGTTGACGTTTTCAAAATAACTTGTATTCTCAAGGACTCGTTAGGCAGAAGAATCATCAAGAATGTGGGATTTTGTTTGGTGTACTGTTAAACATCATCCAGTAAATGTTTTGGTCATGTAATTTAAAAGATTATACTTGATGTAAACAATGGCAGTTGTATTAAATTATACATGGTGATGATGATGTTATGTTTCATTTATATTCACTGTAATGATAATTCAATTGTTAGTCACACGAGCCCCCGGACGTTCCGCCGTCTGGTTCGGGGGTGTGACAGATTGGTATCAGAGCATTGTTTATAGTGAACTAGCATATCTAATCATACATGATATGCAACTATAAATACAATGGGACTAAACTACTTTGAACATAATAATTAAAATACATACTTATGTGTGCATTTTAGAGTAATAACACAACAAGAACAATAAAAGTCTTTGGAGGATTTGAACATCGCGATTAAACCCGGGCAGTTATGTAGTCGTATTGGGGGTGAATGTAACCTGATCGACTACATTCATTCAAAATACGACCAAAATGTGTTCGGGAGTAATCGTGATGGACAATGAATTAAAAACTTACCATTTAATTATCCAAAGAGCTTATAGAACCAAACCTAAACAAAATTAAAATACTATAGGAGTATTTGGTGTGCTATTTGTTTCTAGTATTTATACCCCTTCGTGCAATACACTATGGACGGGTATCATTAGCCAGGAGACCCTTATCTCCCTAGTCCGGGGAATACAGGGTGGCTTGACCCAGAAGAAGACTCAAAGGAAGAACCAGAGGAGGAACATGAAGTAGAACTTACGAATGAACCCACCGAGCCAGTAGTAAACCTCGAAGAGGAAGAGCTCGAGGGCAATGACAATGATGACTCGGATGCAGAGTCTAAAGTCATCAATCTTCCATACATGGCCAGAGTACCTGCTTATCGTAAGGGCCCCGATGGCCCCAAGCCCCCATGGGCACACAATGTTAGGGGATGGAGTCGTCAGCAGAGGATACAACCGCCCTACGGTATAAACTGAGGTCATTTCGATCTTAGCCATAGAGGACCAACTGATCGGGCCCTCCCAATCATGGCCCGGCACACCTGAGACATTGGCAACCGAGCTCAGAACACCCCTAATCAAATGGACCAAATGCGGGCTACTGCGGAAAGGGCTGAGAGACAAACACAGGGAGTGATCGGGGACTCCCAAGAAAGACAGTTAGTTGGGAGGTACGACTACGAGATGCCGAGCGACAAGTAGCTCGTCTCCGGGGAACATCCACTTCATCAGTACCACCACCAGACACTTTCCGCCATGATTAGGATCAGTATTTCCCCCACTACTATCCGTTATGACTCTCTTTCGTGTACTAAGATGGTGCTCACTAATGAAACAACTATTTTTTCTTCTTATTTCGTGTTATTTCATAAATTCACTGGTATACACAACCGAACCCCCGAAACCGCTAGATACTCAAGGATCTCGAAACCAAAACAACCTATATACTCTAAGGATAGACATAAGATTCGTGCCAAATCTACGATTTCCTACTACCATCAATGAGTTATAGGGATGTAGATGGAAACATCGCGAGTCATACGACAAAACACAAAGTTATAGAGTACAACCCGAAATGACCATCGTTACTTACGATATGGCTTATCATCATGCAGCAGGAAAAACGACATCCCACACGAATAACAAGAACACCCGCAAGACACCGTTCCTGCAGATGGACTCTGCTACATTCCAAGCAGCTGTAAAAACTACATTCCAAGACACCGTTCAACGCAAACAACAACAATAGGGGTGGGAATAACATCGACAACTCCAACCGAAGGAACGAGCATGGAAACCAACAAGTGACAGCTTATCAAAGTGCTCCAAACCCCAAGCTTAAGAGCAGGAAGCGAAAGTCAGGAAGTAAGAGAAAGGGACAGCCAACTCAAGGGTTCTCGAAGAAGCAACATGTTGTTGCTGTCCATGCGACCATGACCCCTACTACATCAACACCAGCGAGACCATATGCTGGAAGCCTTCCAAAATGCAACCAGTGCAATTTCCATCACAAGGGAGCCTGCGGGAAGCCGTATTGTAATAGATGCAACCGAAAGAGTCACACCGCCAAATAGTGTAGAACTCGTCCACAACAGAATCGGCAACCAAACAACAACAACAATCACAACAATAGTAACAACAACATCAAATGTTGGGGCCAGTCACACCTGCTATGGGTGTGGAGGAACCGCCCACTTCCGACACAATTGCTCTAAGGCTAACAATTAAGGGGCAGGAGGATCAGGAAGGGTCCTAAGCCTAGGTCAAGGCGAAGCAATTAAGGACCCGACAGTTGTTACTGGTACGTTCCCACTTAACAACTCTTTCCTCTCGCATCTTACTCGATAGTGGAGCTGAGCGAAGTTTCGTTAGTAACAAATTCAAGCATGTACTAAATCAACAATCCCAGAAGCTAAACGAAGCCTTCACGGTGGAGACGGCTAACGGGAAAAACCGAATCAACCAAAGATATTATGTAGAGTACACCTTAACACTAAACCACCATTCATTTCAAATAGATTTAATACCACTAAATATTAGGAGTTTTGATGTGATAATCGGCATGGTTGGGTTAAGCCCCCACCATGCTGATACTATGTGTCGCGAGAAGGCCGTTTGCCTTCACCTCCCCAATCACGAAACTCTAAAAATCTATGGTGATAAACCTGGCGCCAATCCTGTCATATCTCATGCATCAAGGCACATAAGTGCCTGCACCAGAAGAACTACGTTTTCCTCTCTCACGTTATGGACAAGACCAAGGAAGAAGTAAGCATACAAGGTATTCCAGTAGCATGCGATTTTCCGGATGTATTTCCCAAAGAACCTCCGTGAATACCCCAGAGAGACAGGTCGAATTTAAAAATCGACCTCATACCGGGAACCACATCAATTTCCAATTCACCCTACAGGTTAGCTTCCGCCGAAATTGTGACAACCTGAAATTTCTATTCTGTACAACATTTCAATTCAAGAAGAAGTCAGAAAAGTGCTTGCTAATTTTCAAGCTTTTTAGCTTAAGTTTGAGTATTTTAAAGTTAGTGCATTAAGTGATATTAGGAGAGAGGGTGCCCTAGGGTTTATTGTGCAACAATAAAGTCCCGACACATCAAAAGTTTAGAGTTTACGGCCTAAACAAGCAGTTTACGGCCGTAAACCCTAAGGGAAAGGGGTATAAAGGTGACACTTAGTCATTTTTACCATTTTCCACCTTTCAAGAACAAAGCTCACACTCTCTCAAGTATCATCCAAAGATTTCTTCAAGATCTTCATCTAGTAAGTGTTTCTAGCCCTTTTAAGTTGGCACATCACTTAATCTAGTGATTTAACACACTTCTATCCATGAAATCTTTCCAAAAGGTTGAATCTTCAAGTTTCACCAAGAACACCAAGAACACACACTAGTGTTCTTGGACTTTTGGTGCCTTTTCAAGCCTCTATCTTGTAAGTACTTCTATCCTAGAGTATGTTAAGGCTTGGTACACTTCTTTACACCAAGAAAACACCATTGAAACCAACGATCAAAGGTGTTTACGGTCCAAGAACACCTTGGACCGTAAACCCTAACTAAGGGGCCAAAGTGGCCCTAGTCCCTTCACAAGCTTTGGAAACTAGTCTTGACTCATTCCTTAATATGTTTAGGACTTGGAAATGTCAAAAGACCATAAACCATAAGGGTTTACGGTCGTAAACCAAAGATCAAATGGTCTAAGGATCGTAAACTCCTCAAAGGAGTGAAATGGTGCCCAAACCTCTTCCAAAGGCTTAACCATCAAGTAGAATTGCTTCTAGGGACTCATAAGCCTTCAAAACACCAAATGGTCAAAAGGACATGAGTTTACGGCTGTAAACTCATGGGTTTACGACCGTAAACTCAATGAGTTAAGGTCACAAAGCCGTAAACTCATGAAATGGGTTCCCTTGAACCCTAAACTCAATAGCAATGTCTTACAAGCACTTAGATGCAATCCTTCGGACTTATAACACCTATATAAGGTGTTTTACATGTCTTAGGATGTCTTAACTTTGTTAATTAGTTGTTTAAAGACTAATTGGATACATATATGTGTTATTATATGTTAACTAGGATCATTGTGTGTGTACAAGTCTTCACTTGACACCTAGCAATCCTATTTCTTCAGTTCATCCAAACCACTCACTACAGGTGAGTTCATAACCCTTAATTAACCTTTTAAATGTTTTTAAATGCTTTTATGGGGGGGGGGGAATACAAGTTGAACTACTATAGTTATTATATCAATCACATGTGATTAATAACTATCAATAAGTGAAATTCTTACTTTTCAAACTGTGTTACCAAACTGTTTCACTTCAAACTGTTTTACAAACTCCTTTTCATGTCAAATGCTTTTACTTAAACTCTTTTATACATATATATATTGTCAAATGCATGCCTATATATGTATAGTTATATAAGTAATGTTTAAAGGACTTAGGAAGGCTAGCTCGCTTTAATTCCTTTTCCTTGTTTGGATGTGGGTTTAGGGCATCAGTTATCCGTCCAAAGGTCGTTTAAATATTAGTTGTATATCATGTATACATATATAGTCATAAAAGTTCTTTCATTCAGTTCAATGCCTTTGGGTAGCAAAGGTATACAAACATGTTCATATACACAAACAACATTACTAGTAAACTATAATAGGTATAGTTTAGGAAGATACTATTACTAGAACAATGAAACATACAATGAGTCAGTTCATTCATGAGTAATACATAGTGATGAGAAACAAACTTAATACATAGTGATGAGAAACAAACTTAATACATAGTGATGAGAAACAAACTTAATACATAGTGATGAGAAACAAACTTAATACATAGTGATGAGAAACAAACATAATACAGAGTGATGAGAAACAAACATAATACAGAGTGATGAGAAACAAACAGAATACAGAGTGATGAGAAACAAAACATACAGGCTAGACAGAGAAAGAACACACAATACAGCTAGCACATACATATACATATACATATACATTACATACAGTTATGTGAGCCATTAAACGGGGCATGACACTACCTGCCATGACCGTTTTTGTACCCAGAATCTCCTTAATTGGGGAGCGTATGAGTTTGCGTATAGATCTATACTGGATTGACTATCCTACACCTTGCTGCTCGCTACAGTGGGAGTTGCAAGTCTACGGGTGCCAAATGTCATTTCTTACGGCGTCTTACATCGTCGTTTTACTATTGAGTCGGTAGCAGGGTACAGGCCGATCACATGGTACCTTAAATAACAATTAGTTAAGGTAGTTAGTACAGCAGTAGTTACTTAATACAACACTACAGTACTATAATATTTTTCCCATTACATTCACTTCGTGAACATTCACACGATGCATGGTAATGTAAAAACTATATTTTTGGTTAATGATAGTCGGATTTGGGAAAATACACACTCTTACAAGAGACACACAAACATATACTAGATGCCTTGGTAGAAGGCTACTTTTAGTAGGAAACATAGGGTTTTCTAGGAGTGTTCAAACAAATACAAACTTTACAAAACTTATACATTACATCTTACAAACATCTTACAAATGCTTTCATACAAACACAGACACTAATATACTTATGAACTCACCAGCTTTAACGCTGATAAACTCTTTCAAAATAACTTGTATTCTCAGGGCACCAGTAGACAGGTACAGGTGCCAGGTTTTGAGAAGCTGGAGCTCGTTCAAGACTCCTCTTTTATTTTGATGTATATTTTTGGTGTCTATATAACTTGACAGAACACACTTGTATGAAATTATATTATTAATGCAATGGATGATGTTGTTGCTTATTTACTACTTTGCATTGTTGTGATACTGTACATGACGTCCTCCACCCCAGAACGTTTCCGCCGTTCATAGGTTTTTGGGGTGTGACAGATTGGTATCAGAGCATTGTTTATAGTGAATCGAGTGTATCAACCCATAAAAGATATACAAACTATAAACACAAGCTGGATTAAAATACTCTGATAAAGAGTTTATACTTATAAATAATAAAATATTTAACCAAGTATGCATACCTGCATTCATACTAAAATCAGTGTCACTAGGACAGAACAAAAGTATTACGATTGTTGGGCAGCACAAGTAGACTTAGAGACATATGGTCAACCCTGGGAAGATGTAGCCTGATCAACTACATTATCCGAGGAGTGATTAGCATGTGCCTAAGTATGGTTGTGAGGTTGCAACAAGTCTAAAAACTTACCAACACTACTACAATGAGAACAGTAGAACAGAACATTAAACTTAAAATACTATAGGAGTATTTTGTGTTACTATAATTACTTATCTGAGAACTAAAGGTCTTTATTAGTATGTCAAAGGTTGTTTGGTGGATACACTAAGGTTATATGTACTAGGATGTCATAGACTTAGAATCTGTGATCTTTGCTTTACTTCCTGTCCTTGTTTGGTTGTGGGCTTAGAGTTAGGGTCACTTATTCGAAGGTCTATCCCGTCTGCGTTACATATAACTGGTATGCTCAAAGCAAGTATTGAACCAACTGATAAAGATCATCTTATAATTATCTAATTAGATCGTCTACTTAGTATATCTTACACCTCTTTTCTCACATAGATTAAATGGCTGGATTCCATCTTCTCGGAGACCCGTACTTTCCCAACCACGGCAATGCTGGATGGCTTGGAGAAGAACCAGAAGATGATCACCCAATCCCTTCGGATGATCACGAAGCTGAAGGCTTTTCTGATGGTTCTGATTCGGAGCCAGAAGTCAACAACTAACCCCAGCTGTTCAAAACCCAAACCCTCATCCGGAATTTCAAGGACCCACACCTCTGTGGGCCACAAACTTGAATAGGTGGAGCCAGGAACAAGTTCAACCCTTTCCCTACTACGGAGACATAAGCTTCTACAACCTCACTGAGGGAGGTTCAGCTGACAGAGTCCTACCCATCATTGTTCGTAGGATTTCTCGGAATGACGTACAAGGTCGAGCCACTCTCGATCGAGTAGTAGATATTGACGCCAACTCTGGCGTTGACACAGTCCATATTCGCCAACTGGAGTCTGCTCATGAAAGGACTCAGGTCTGCAACGTAATTATGCAGAGGGAACTTGCTGAAACCCAAGCTGAAGTCAGAGAACTTCGAGCTCAGCAAGTAAGATCCGATAGGCGTGTGAGGGACATAGAACGACTTCTGTCGGATTCCAGGACTCACTCTAGCAGTTCTCGTCGCTGTTAGAGTCTTATCGACTTCTCTTTTGGATATAACCTAGTTTGTGTAAAAACGCTAGTCTAATTTCCTATCTTTGTAAATCTTAGACCTGTTAGGTCTTGATTAGGTCGTAGTTCTGTCAAAATTTTCCCATCTTGGTTGATGTAAGACCTACTTCTAGGTCATTTTTCCGAACTTGTCACATCTGTAATCCCAATAATATTGACAGATATCTAATCTTATGGAAATTAATATCCAATTACTATCCCCTGCTAGTACTATATCATATTTCAATCATGCTATTCAATTATACTTTGGGCTATGGAGAGTTAGTCCATGAGTCATTCTCATCATTTTCCTAAATAAATTGTTATCAATGTATTCATCTTTCTAAACTTATAGTTCAAAGATGCCTCCACGTAAATCAACAAGACGCAATCCTCCCGTACCGACACCACCTACTCCTCAGTTTGACACGGCAGCCCTAAATGCTGCTGTAGCTGCAGCTGTGGCTACAACCATGGCTCAATATCATTCATCAGGTTCCACTGGAGGAGGAACCCCTGTCTTATCTACTCATGGTGAAATTCTTGTGCGCTTGAGAGAGTGCACCTACAAGGAATTCACCAACTATAAGCCATTGTCCTTCAAAGGGACTGCCGGAGTCATTGCCCTCTCGCAATGGTTCGAGAAAACCGAATCGGTTTTCGAAATCTACTCTTGTCCAGAGGAGAGAAAGGTCAAGTTTGCTACTTGCACCTTCGAAACAAAGGCCCTAACATGGTGGAATAGCCATGTTAAGTCACTATCTCTCATAGTGGCTAATGCTATGGGCTGGGATACTTTGAAAGACCTCATGATTGAGGAGTACTGCCCGAGGGGCGAGATCCAGAAACTGGAGGAAGAACTGTGGAGCCTAACCATGAAGGGCTCCAACGTAGTCTCCTACACCGCCAGATTCTGTGAACTGGTGGCCCTCTGTCCCAACATGGTGCATACAGAGGGGAAAAAGATAGAGAGATATATATGGGGGCTAATGCCACCATACCAGGGAAATGTTTTGGCTTCGCATCCCACTACATTTGATAGTGCCAAACGATTGGCACAACGGCTCATTGACCATGGGGCTCGTACCCCGGCCGCAACAACAACCCTGGCCATCTCAGAACCTTCCAAAACCGCTGATCCCAAGCGGAAGTTCTGGGAGGACAAAAAGAAGACGAAGGCTGCCAAAAAGCAACAGGTCGTGGCAGTACATGCTGCGATAGCACCTGCCGCTGCTGCTCCGGGAAAGCAGTAGGCTGGAAGTTTGCCTAAGTGCAACAAATGCAACTTCCATCACGTCGGTGCCTACCGGGAAATGCAGTGTTTGAACTGCAACAGGAAGGGGCACACTGCCCGTTTCTGCAAAGCTCCGGCGAGGCCAATCACCCAAGTCCCCGACGCAGGAGTGGGCCAAGCTTGCTACAATTGTGGCGACGTGGGCCACTACAAGAGGAACTGCCCGAAAGCAGGAAACGCCGGTGGAGTGGCAAGAGTTCTGGCCATAGGCCACAAGGAAGCGGTTGCCGACCCCATAATGGTCACTGGTACGTTTCTCCTCGATAACCCTTATGCATGCATACTATTTGATAGTAGAGCGGAGAGGAGTTTCGTGAACCAAAAGTTTGCTTATTTACTTAAGCAAAAATCACGAGCACTTAAATAACCGTTCACTATAGAAATGGCTAATGGAAAGACGGAGAGCACTAGCAGTATATTCATAGGGTGTACCCTAACACTAGATAGCCATTCATTCTCGATTGACCTCATGTCGGTCTCAATTAAAAGTTTCGACGTCATTATCGGCATGGATTGGTTGAGTCTTCATCGTGCCGACATCATGTGTTATGAAAAGGATGTTGGCCTAAATCTTTCGTCTGGCGAAACCCTAGTAGTATATGGCGACAAACCCGACACAAACCTTCATATCATCTCGAGCATTCAGGCTCAGAAGTTCTTGCGAAAGGAATGTTGCGCATTCCTTGCTCATGTGGTCGATGTGAGCCAAGAAACGAAAGACATCCAGCACATCCCAGCAGTACGCAACTTTCCCGACATCTTTCCGGAAGAACTTCCAGGATTACCTCCGCAACGACAAGTCGAGTTCAAAATCGAATTAGTTCCAGGGGCTACTCCCGTAGCCAAATCACCCTATCGTCTAGCACATGCAGAGATGCAAGAGCTATCCTATCAACTTAACGAACTGCTCAGCAAGTGCTTTATAAGACCAAGCTTCTCACCCTGGGGAGCTCCAGTCTTGTTCGTCACGAAGAAAGACGGATCGTTTCGTATGTGCATCGACTACAGGGAGCTCAACAAACTGACCGTCAAAAATCGTTATCCTTTGCCTCGGATAGACGATTTATTCGATCAACTTCAAGGGGCGAATTTCTTTTCAAAAATTGACTTAAGATTTGGATATCACCAACTACGAGTGCTAGGGGAGGATGTTCCGAAGACAACCTTCCGAACTCGTTATGGGCACTACGAATTCGTAGTGATGCCGTTCGGATTAACAAACGCGCCCGCAATATTCATGGATTTAATGAATAGGGTGTGTCGTCCTTACTTGGATCAGTTCGTCATCGTCTTGATCGATGACATACTAATCTACTCTCGAAGTAAGGAGGAGCATAGTCAACATCTGCGTCAAGTCTTAGAAACCCTGCGCACGGAGAAGCTTTATGTGATGTTCTCGAAATGCGAATTTTGGATCCGACGGGTCGAATTCTTAGCGCACGTGGTTAGCGAGGAGGGAATACACGTGGACCCTTCCAAAATTAAAGCCATTGAGAGATGGTCAGCACCGAAGACACCTACAGAAATTTGTCAATTTCTAGGCCTCGCTGGCTACTATCGCAGGTTCATTCAGAACTTCTCCCGTATAGCGAAACATCTGAGAACACTGACCCAGAAAGGCGTGGCCTTTGACTGGGAAGAGAAACAGGAGAGAGCGTTCCAAACACTCAAACGAGCCTTGTGCACCACACCAATATTATCCCTCCCCTAAGGGATATAAGACTTCGTTGTCTATTGCGATGCATCGAATCAAGGACTCGGATGTGTTCTAATGCAGCGAGGTAAGGTCATCGCCTATGCCTCGAGACAGCTGAAGACACATGAGGTCAAGTACACTACCCACGATCTTGAACTAGGAGCAGTTGTGTTTGCTCTGAAGATCTGGAGACACTACCTGTACGGTACAAAAAACACTATCTTTACAGACCACAAGAGCCTACAACACATATTCGACCAGAAGGAGCTCAACATGAGACAACGACGGTGGGTCGAGTTACTCAGTGATTACGAATGCGAAATTCATTATCATCCGGGTAAAGCCAATGTGGTAGCTGACACCCTAAGTCGGAAAGAATATTCTGGTCGTAGAGTCAAATCATTGACTATGACTATCCATTCACACTTGTCCACACAAATTAAGGCGGCTCAGCTCGACGCTTTGAAACCTGAAAATGTGGCGGGTGAATCCCTGAGAGGGATGGATAAGAACTTAGAGGTTAAGGGTGGCGGAGCTTATTATCTCATGGACCGGATCTGGACCCCGAGACTTGGTGGTTTCAGAGACTTGGTCATGAACGAGGCGCACAACACTCCTTATTCCGTCCATCCGGTTTCAGATAAGATGTATATGGATCTTAAAAAGTTATACTGGTGGCCTAACATGAAAGCAGAGATTGCTACCTTTGTAAGTAAATGCCTTACTTACGCATAGGTCAAGGTCGAATACCAGAAACCCTCCGGTCTTCTACAACAGCCGGAAATACCAGAATGGAAGTGGGAGCGGACCACTATGGATTTCATTACCAAGTTTCCCAAGACAACGGGTGGACTTGATACCATATGGGTCATCGTCGACAGGTTGACCAAGTCCGCACACTTCCTGCCGATCAAAGAAACAGACAAGATGGAGAAGATTACAAGAACTTACATTAGGGAGATTGTACGACTGCACGGTGTTCCCATATCCATTATCTCAGACAGAGATAGTAGATTCACTTCGAGGTTCTGGCAGTCGTTACAAAGTTCCCTAGGAACTAGGCTGGACATGAGTACAGCGTACCATCCGCAGACAGACGGACAAAGTGAGAGGACTATCCAAATCTTGGAAGATATGCTGCGAGCCTGTGTGATTGACTTCGGGAAAGCATGGGATACTCATTTACCCCTTGTCGAATTTTCCTACAACAACAGTTATCACACAAGCATAAGGGCTGCTCCATTCGAGGCCCTCTATGGCCGCAAGTGCAGATCCCCTCTGTGCTGGGCTGAGGTGGGTGATACCCAGTTAGCTAAAGGACGAATTCCTGAAAGCACTCTCACAGGTCCGGAAATCATACGGGAAACGACGGAGAAGATCGTTCAGATCCATGAATGATTGAAAGCCTCCAGAGACCGACAGAAAAGCTACGCTGATAAACGAA
Source organism: Lactuca virosa (assembly GCF_052849685.1). Lineage (NCBI taxonomy): Eukaryota > Viridiplantae > Streptophyta > Magnoliopsida > Asterales > Asteraceae > Lactuca > Lactuca virosa. Next base: position 316,327,846 of record NC_136428.1, read on the forward strand.
GGAAACCGTTGGAGTTCCAGGTGGGCGACCGTGTTCTATTGAAGGTCTCACCCTGGAAGGGCTTGATACGCTTTGGAAAGCGTGGAAAGCTAAATCCAAGGTACATAGGGCCTTTCGAGATTCTCGCAAGAATCGGCCCTGTAGCTTACAAACTTAACTTACCGCGCGAACTCAGTAATGTACATTCTACCTTCCACGTCTCGAACTTGAAAAAGTGTCTGTCCGACGAGACTCTTGTAATCCCAGTCGACGAGATCGAGATCAACGAGAGCCTCAACTTCGTGGAAGAACCTGTAGAAATCATGGACCGAGAGGTCAAGCAAACAAAACAGAGCCGTATCCTGATAGTGAAGGTTCGCTGGAACGCCAAGCGAGGACCTGAATTCACTTGGGAGCGAGAGGATCAGATGAAACTGAAATATCCTCGTCTTTTTACTTAGTTATTGTAACTACTTATTTGCTTAAATTCTAATTTCAGGACGAAATTCCTTCTAAGGAGGGGATGATGTGACAACCCGAAATTTCTATTATGTATTTTAAAGTCAGAAAAGTGCTTGCTAATTTTCAAGCTTTTTAGCTTAAGTTTGAGTATTTTAAAGTTAGTGCATTAAGTGATATTAGGAGAGAGGATGCCCTAGGGTTTATTGTGCAACAATAAAGTCCCGACTCATCAAAAGTTTAGAGTTTACGGACTAAACAAGGAGTTTACGGCCGTAAACCCTAAGGGAAATGGGTATAAAGGTGACACTTAGTCATTTTTACCATTTTTCCACCTTTCAAGAACAAAGCTCAAACTCTCTCCAGTATCATCCAAAGATTTCTTCAAGATCTTCATCTAGTAAGTGTTTCTAGCCCTTTTAAGTTGGTACATCACTTAATCTAGTGATTTAACACACTTCTATCCATGAAATCTTTCCAAAAGGTTGAATCTTCAAGTTTCACCAAGAACACCAAGAACACACACTAGTGTTCTTGGACTTTTGGTGCCTTTTCAAGCCTCTATCTTGTAAGTAATTCTATCCTAGAGTATGTTAAGGCTTAATACACTTCTTTACACCAAGAAAACACCATTGAAACCAAGGATCAAAGGTGTTTACGGTCCAAGAACACCTTGGACCGTAAACCCTAATTAAGGGGCCAAAGTGGCCCTAGTCCCTTCACAAGCTTTGGAAACTAGTCTAGACTCATTCCTTAATATGTTGAGGACTTGGAAATATCAAAATACCATAAACCATAAGGGTTTACGGTCGTAAACCCAAGATCAAATGGTCTAAGGACCGTAAACTCCTCAAAGGAGTGAAATGGTGCCTAAACCTCTTCCAAAGGCTTAACCATCAAGTAGAATTGCTTCTAGGGACTCATAAGCCTTCAAAACACCAAATGGTCAAAAGGACATGAGTTTACGGCCATAAACTCATGGATTTACGACCGTAAACTCAATGAGTTAAGGTCACAAAGCCGTAAACTCATGAAAGGGGTTCCCTTGAACCCTAAACTCAATAGCAATGTCTTACAAGCACTTAGATGCAATCCTTGGGACTTATAACACCTATATAAGGTGTTTTACATGTCTTAGGATGTCTTAACTTTGTTAATTAGTTGTTTAAAGACTAATTGGATACATATATGTGTTATTATATGTTAACTAGGATCATTGTGTGTACAAGTCTTCACTTGACACCTAGCAATCCTATTTTTTCAGTTCATCCAAACCACTCACTACAGGTGAGTTCATACCCCTTAATTAACCTTTTAAATGTTTTTAAATGCTTTTATGGGGAGTAATACAAGTTGAACTACTATAGTTATTATATCAATCACATTTGATTAATAACTATCAACAAGTGAAATTCTTACTTTTCAAACTGTGTTACCAAACTGTTTTACTTCAAACTGTTTTACAAATTCCTTTTCATGTCAAATGCTTTTACTTAAACTCTTTTATACTTATATATTGTCAAATGCATGCCTATATATGTATAGTTATATATGTAATGTTTAAAGGACTTAGGAAGGCTAGCTCGCTTTAATTCCTTTTCCTTGTTTGGATGTGGGTTTAGGGCATCAGTTATCCGTCCAAAGGTCGTTTAAATATTAGTTGTATATCATGTATACATATATAGTCATAAAAGTTCTTTCATTCAGTTCAATGCCTTTGGGTAGCAAAGGTATACAAACATGTTCATATACACAAACAACATTACTAGTAAACTATAATAGGTATAGTTTAGGAAGATACTATTACTAGAACAATGAAACATACAATGAGTCAGTTCATTCATGAGTAATAGATAGTGATGAGAAACAAACTTAATACATAATGATGAGAAACAAACTTAATACATAGTGATGAGAAACAAACTTAATACATAGTGATGAGAAACAAACATAATACAGAGTGATGAGAAACAAACATAATACAGAGTGATGAGAAACAAACATAATACAGAGTGATGAGAAACAAAACATACTGGCTAGACAGAGAAAGAACACACAATACAGCTAGCACATATATATACATATACATATACATTACATACAGTTATGTGAGCCATTAAACGGGGCATGGCACTACCTGCCATGAACGTTTTTGTACCAAGAATCTCCTTAATTGGGGAGCGTATGAGTTTGCGTATAGATCTATACTGGATTGACTATCCTACACCTTGCTGCTCGCTACAGTGGGACTTGCAAGTCTACGGGTGCCAAATGTCATTTCTTACGGCCTCGTACATCGTCGTTTTACTATTGAGTCGGTAGCAGGGTACATGCCGATCACATGGTACCTTAAATAACAATTAGTTAAGGTAGTTAGTACATTAGTAGTTACTTAGTACAACACTACAGTACTATAATATTTTTCCCATTACATTCACTTCGTGAACATTCACACGATGCACGGTAATGTAAAAACTATATTTTTGGTTAATGATAGTCGGATTTGGGAAAATACACACTCTTACAAGAGACACACACACAGATACTAAATGCGTTGGTAGAAGGCTACTTTTAGTAGGAAACATAGGGTTTTCTAGGAGTGTTCAAACAAATACAAACTGTACAAAACTTATACATTACATCTTACAAACATCTTACAAATTCTTTCATACAAACACAGACACTAATATACTTATGAACTCACCAGCTTTAAAGCTGATAAACTCTTTCAAAATAACTTGTATTCTCAGGTCACCAATAGACAGGTACAGGTGCCAGGTTTTGAGAAGCTGGAGCTCGTTCAAGACTCCTCTTTTATTTTGATATATATTTTTGGTGTCTATATAACTTTACAGAACACACTTGTATGAAATTATATTATTAATGCAATGGATGATGTTGTTGCTTGTTTACTACTTTGCATTGTAGTGATACTGTACATGACGTCCTCCACCCCAGAACGTTTCCGCCGTTCATAGGTTTTGGGGGTGTGACAAAAATACAAGAGATATCCAGTCAATTAAGAAAATTTTTGAGCAAAGGATTCATTGGACCAAGCTTCTCACCCTGGGGAGCTCAGGTCTTGTTCGTCAAGAAGACGGATCCTTCAGAATGTGCAGCGATTTTAGGGAATTGAATAAGCTCACTATCAAAACCGATTCCCACTTCCTCGGATTGACGACCTATTTGACCAGCTTCAAGGAGCTAGTTGCTTCTCCAAAATAGATCTAAGATCCGTTTACCATCAGCTCCGAGTCCGAGAAGAGGACATTCCATAAGCTGCTTTCCGAACTCATCACAACCATTTCAAATTCGTTGTGATACCCTTCGGTCTAACGAATGATCTGTCACACCCCCAAACCAAGGATGGCGGAAACGTGCGGGGGTGGAGGACTTCATGTTTAGTTGTTGGATAAGATGTCTAAGTCCATAACTATTTCTAGTATGTACTTGACCCGACCCGGCATGGTCCATTTGGGTTGCATGGCATCATGAATTTGGATAGACTAAATGAGAGAAATAACACTTGTGGTTTATTAATATATTATAAGTTCTAATATATTAATAGTATTATTTAATTAGTATTGATCAAGAATTAAACTAGGATTAATTAAGTGATCAAAAGATGACTAATTAAATATATGGGTTGATTATGTAAATCATCCATAACTTATATAGTGGGCTAAAAGGCTGCATGGATAATCAAGTTGGATTAAACCCATTAGATGCTCCATGGGAGTTACAAACCCATGGGTCATGGAAATGAAGAGTCATGTCACATTAGGGTTTACATGGTGTAACCCTAGATGTGACACACTATATAAAGAACATCATACTCACCAAAATCGGCTACACTAAGACATAAGAGGGCTTGGCCGATTTTTAGAGTGTTACACATTCTCTCAAAGTTATTCCAAAGCATTTGGTGTTGTGTGAAGCATTTGAGGCATCACACTTGGGGTGCTAGGCTCTCAATGTTTCAAGGAATCATAACAACTACAAGGTATGTATTTCTAGCTATCTTTTATATTATAAAGTTCCCCATGTATGCTAGATAGGTTTATGAACCTTGGAAAAGTATTTTGCATGTATCTTAGACAAACATAGATCCAAGGTTTTTTTAGGGTTGCATGTACACTTAGGAGTGTTAGAATTGCTCAAAACCCTTCAGTGGTATCAGAGCCTAGGCTTGCTTGTTTGATACTTGATGCAAAATTGTGAAAAAAGTCGATATTTTGCTGTCTGCATGATGAACTCGCCGAGTCCATGGGGGGACACGCCGAGTTCATGTGAAAACTCATCCTACTCGTCGAGTAGTTTCGTGCACTCGACGAGTAGGAGCCTCTGAATGCAGTTTTTCGACTTTTGCTGCTAGAAATGGACTAGAAACATTACCCTAAACTGTTTTGGTGTTATTAAACCTGTTTTAGATGGTGTAATGGTTGTTCTAATCCATTTACAATGGCTAATATCAAAATTCCATGATTTTATGTGTTCTTGAAATTTTGATATTCATATTCATGTTCTTATGAGTTTAGATGATCATAGGAATTATGTGTAACTTCTTGCTAGTTTTAATTCTTGATCATTACGTGTTTAATGGAATCCATAATTTGTCCTCAAGTTATGGATTACCAAAAGTTTTATCTTTTAATGTCCATTAGAGAAACACATAGGTTACATAAAATGAAGAGTCACTCATTTTAATGAAACAATTAATCTCATAAGTTATGAACTGAAGAGTTTTGTTAAGTTACAAAACTTGCCCTCAAGTTTTGGAACATGTAAAGTCATCTAATTAACTTTAGTTCCAACCCCTAGAATTTTAAATGTTAAAATTCAACCCTTATACTCTATAATATTATAAGTTTAATAATATATATATATATATATATATATGTATATATATATATATATATATATATATATATATATATGTATAAGATCAAGTCGTTTTACCGTTAGTAGGCATCATTCACGAAGCCGGTCTATAAGGAGGGTATAAGGTTGTTGCCTATAAAATGGCAGCTTAATGGGTGTCCACTCTCACCCACCGCTTCCTTGACTGGTGGAGGGTTGTTAGCCGAACGGGTAGGACAGTGACTTAAAATTCTCATTAAAAGTATAATGATTATTATAAAGTAACTAAATGTTTTATAAATTCCCAATCTTAGTTACTTTAGAAAAAATGCGAATAAGGTGCTAATCCATGAAACTACACTTTGCACTTTGTTTAAGTCGTTGGTGGAGCGTGTGTGGTTTACCGGCACACTAACTTGGACTTAACAAGGTAGGCAAAGGGTGACTTAAGGTTTTTTTCATAAGGTCGGTGGAGCGCGTGTGGTTTACCAGCACATCGACTAAGTGAAAAACATTAAGGTTAACAAGTAATTTGCATGGTTACTTCACACCTTGTTTTGGGATCCTCGGTATCCCAGTCACAAAACATGAAGGGCACACTCGAGATTGAAACATGCCATTGAAAAGATCAATGAATCTCAAAAGAATCTAGGAATTTCTAAAAACCAAATAAAACCTAATAATTTATATTTCGGTTTCATGGTGGAAATTGGTGAATCGTCATTCACATACCTTTCAAATATGTTATAACTTGGATTACGACATCCCACTTCTAGGTTATAATATATTGTGATTGGATCCTAGCCTTAATATTACATTTGGGTGTTTTAATAAGGACTATTTCTATATCTAAACTAAACTTGTTTTCTTCTTTTCAGATGTCTTCCAACAATGCTACTCCTGGCTCAAACCCTATTGGCTCCTTCTCTCTCATGAACCTTTGTGGGAGAGTCATCTTTGATGGATCCAACTTTACTAACTGGATCAGAAATATCAGGATGGTCACTCGATACGAGAACAAGGAATATGTTCTTGACATGGAGCTCAAGGTGCATGAGCCAACTGCTACTCCTGAGGAGTTTGCTGAATATGAGGCACATGAAAGAGATGCTACCAAAGTGGGCTACACTAAGACATAAGAGGGCTTGGCCGATTTTTAGAGTGTTACACATTCTCTCAAAGTTATTCCAAAGCATTTGGTGTTGTGTGAAGCATTTGAGGAATCACACTTGGGGTGTTAGGCTCTCAATGTTTCAAGGAATCATAACAACTACAAGGTATGTATTTCTAGCTATCTTTTATATTATAAAGTTCCCCATGTATGCTAGATAGGTTTATAAACGTTGGAAAAGTATTTTGCATGTATCTTAGACAAACATAGATCCAAGGTTTTTCTAGGGTTGCATGTACACTTAGGAGTGTTAGAATTGCTCAAAACCCTTCAGTGGTATCAGAGCCTAGGCTTGCTTGTTTGTACTTGATGCAAAATTGTGAAAAAAGTCGATATTTTGCTGTCTGCATGATGAAATCGCCGAGTCCATGGGGGGACTCGCCGAGTTCATGCGAAAACTCATCCTACTCGTCGAGTAGGTTCGTGCACTCGACGAGTAGGAGCCTCTGAATGCAGTTTTTCGACTTTTGCTGCTAGAAATGGACTAGAAACATTACCCTAAACTGTTTTGGTGTTATTAAACCTGTTTTAGATGGTGTAATGGTTGTTCTAATCCATTTACAATGGCTAATATCAAAATTCCATGATTTTATGTGTTCTTGAAATTTTGATATTCATATTCATGTTCTTATGAGTTTAGATGATCATAGGAATTATGTGTAACTTCTTGCTAGTTTTAATTCTTGATCATTATGTGTTTAATGGAATCCATAATTTGTCCTCAAGTTATGGATTACCAAAAGTTTAATCTTTTAATGTCCATTAAAGAAACACATAGGTTACATAAAATGAAGAGTCACTCATTTTAATGAACCAATTAATCTCATAAGTTATGAATTGAAGAGTTTTGTTAAGTTACAAAACTTGCCCTCAAGTTTTGGAACATGTAAAGTCATCTAATTAACTTTAGTTCCAACCCCTAGAATTTTAAATGTAAAATTCAACCCTTATACTCTATAATATTATAAGTTTAATAATATATATATATATATATATATATATATATATATATATATATATATGTATAAGATCAAGTCGTTTTACCGTTAGTAGGCATCATTTACGAAGCCGGTCTATAAGGGGGTATAAGGTTGTTGCCTATAAAATGGCAGCTTAATGGGTGTCCACTCTCACCCACCGCTTCCTTGACTGGTGGAGGGTCGTTAGCCGAACGGGTAGGACAGTGACTTAAAATTCTCATTAAAAGTATAATGATTATTATAAAGTAACTAAATGTTTTATAAATTCCTAATCTTAGTTACTTTAGCAAAAATGTGAATAAGGTGCTAATCCATGAAACTACACTTTGCACTTTGTTTAAGTCGTTGGTGGAGCATGTGTGGTTTACCGGCACACTAACTTGGACTTAACAAGGTAGGCAAAGGGTGACTTAAGGTTTTTTTCATAAGGTCGGTGGAGCGCGTGTGGTTTACCAGCACATCGACTAAGTGAAAAACATTAAGGGTAACAAGTAATTGGCATGGTTACTTTACACCTTGTTTTGGGATCCTCGGTATCCCAGTCACAAAACATGAAGGGCACACTCGAGATTGAAACATGCCATTGAAAAGATCAATAAATCTCAAAAGAATATAGGAATTTCTAAAAACCAAATAAAACCTAATAATTTATATTTCGGTTTCATGGTGGAAATTGGTGAATCATCATTCACATACCTTTCAAATATGTTATAACTTGGATTACGACATCCCACTTCTAGGTTATAATATATTGTGATTGGATCCTAGCCTTAATATTACATTTGGGTGTTTTAATAAGGACTATTTCTATATCTAAACTAAACTTGTTTTCTTCTTTTCAGATGTCTTCCAACAATGCTACTCCTGGCTCAAACCCTACTTGCTCCTTCTCTCTCATGAACCTTTGTGGGAGAGTCATCTTTGATGGATCCAACTTTACTGACTGGATCAGAAATATCAGGATGGTCACTCGATACGAGAACAAGGAATATGTTCTTGACAAGGAGCTCAAGGTGCCTAAGCCAACTGCTACTCCTGAGGAGTTTGCTGAATATGAGGCACATGAAAGAGATGCTACCAAAGTGGGCTACACTAAGACATAAGAGGGCTTGGCCGATTTTTAGAGTGTTACACATTCTCTCAAAGTTATTCCAAAGCATTTGGTGTTGTGTGAAGCATTTGAGGCATCACACTTGGGGTGTTAGGCTCTCAATGTTTCAAGGAATCATAACAACTACAAGGTATGTATTTCTAGCTATCTTTTATATTATAAAGTTCCCCATGTATGCTAGATAGGTTTATGAACCTTGGAAAAGTATTTTGCATGTATCTTAGACAAACGTAGATCCAAGGTTTTTCTAGGGTTGCATGTACACTTAGGAGTGTTAAAATTGCTCAAAACCCTTCAGTGGTATCAGAGCCTAGGCTTGCTTGTTTGATACTTGATGCAAAATTGTGAAAAAAGTCGATATTTTGCTGTCTGCATGATGAACTCGCCGAGTCCATGGGGGGACTCGCCGAGTTCATGTGAAAACTCATCCTACTCGTCGAGTAGGTTCGTGCACTCGACGAGTAGGAGCCTCTGAATGCAGTTTTTCGACTTTTGCTGCTAGAAATGGACTAGAAACATTATCCTAAACTGTTTTGGTGTTATTAAACCTGTTTTAGATGGTGTAATGGTTGTTCTAATCCATTTACAATGGCTAATATCAAAATTCCATGATTTTATGTGTTCTTGAAATTTTGATATTCATATTCATGTTCTTATGAGTTTAGATGATCATAGGAATTATGTGTAACTTCTTGCTAGTTTTAATTCTTGATCATTATGTGTTTAATGGAATCCATAATTTGTCCTCAAGTTATGGATTACCAAAAGTTTTATCTTTTAATGTCCATTAAAGAAACACATAGGTTACATAAAATGAAGAGTCACTCATTTTAATGAACCAATTAATCTCATAAGTTATGAATTGAAGAGTTTTGTTAAGTTACAAAACTTGCCCTCAAGTTTTGGAACATGTAAAGTCATCTAATTAACTTTAGTTCCAACCCCTACAATTTTAAATGTTAAAATTCAACCCTTATACTCTATAATATTATAAGTTTAATAATATATATATATATATATATATATATATATATATATATATATATATATATCTATATATATATATATATATATATATATATATATATATATATATATATATATATATATATATATATATGTATAAGATCAAGTCGTTTTACCGTTGGTAGGCATCATTTACGAAGTCGGTCTATAAGGGGGGTATAAGGTTGTTGCCTATAAAATGGCAGCTTAATGGGTGTCCACTCTCACCCACCGCTTCCTTGACTGGTGGAGGGTCGTTAGCCGAACGGGTAGGACAGTGACTTAAAATTCTCATTAAAAGTATAATGATTATTATAAAGTAACTAAATGTTTTATAAATTCCCAATCTTAGTTACTTTAGCAAAAATGTGAATAAGGTGCTAATCCATGAAACTACACTTTGCACTTTGTTTACGTCGTTGGTGGAGCGTGTGTGGTTTACCGGCACACTAACTTGGACTTAACAAGGTAGGCAAAGGGTGACTTAAGGTTTTTTTCATAAGGTCGGTGGAGCGCGTGTGGTTTACCAGCACATCGACTAAGTGAAAAATATTAAGGGTAACAAGTAATTTGCATGGTTACTTCACACCTTGTTTTGGGATCCTCGGTATCCCAGTCACAAAACATGAAGGGCACACTCGAGATTGAAACATGCCATTGAAAAGATCAATGAATCTCAAAAGAATATAGGAATTTCTAAAAACCAAATAAAACCTAATAATTTATATTTCGGTTTCATGGTGGAAATTGGTGAATCATCATTCACATACCTTTCAAATATGTTATAACTTGGATTACGACATCCCACTTCTAGGTTATAATATATTGTGATTGGATCCTAGCCTTAATATTACATTTGGGTGTTTAATAAGGACTATTTCTATATCTAAACTAAACTTGTTTTCTTCTTTTCAGATGTCTTCCAACAATGCTACTCCTGGCTCAAACCCTACTGGCTCCTTCTCTCTCAAGAACCTTTGTGGGAGAGTCATCTTTGATGGATCCAACTTTACTGACTGGATCAGAAATATCAGGATGGTCACTCGATACGAGAACAAGAAATATGTTCTTGACAAGGAGCTCAAGGTGCCTGAGCCAACTGCTACTCCTGAGGAGTTTGCTGAATATGAGGCACATGAACGAGATGCTACCAAAGTGGGCTACACTAAGACATAAGAGGGCTTGGCCGATTTTTAGAGTGTTACACATTCTCTCAAAGTTATTCCAAAGCATTTGGTGTTGTGTGAAGCATTTGAGGCATCACACTTGGGGTGCTAGGCTCTCAATGTTTCAAGGAATCATAACAACTACAAGGTATGTATTTCTAGCTATCTTATATATTATAAAGTTCCCCATGTATGCTAGATAGGTTTATGAACCTTGGAAAAGTATTTTGCATGTATCCTAGACAAACATAGATCCAAGGTTTTTCTAGGGTTGCATGTACACTTAGGAGTGTTAGAATTGCTCAAAACCCTTCAGTGGTATCAGAGCCTAGGCTTGCTTGTTTGATACTTGATGCAAAATTGTGAAAAAAGTTGATTTTTTGTTGTCTGTATGATGAACTCGCCGAGTCCATGGGGGGACTCGCCGAGTTCATGTGAAATCATCCTACTCGTCGAGTAGGTTCGTGCACTCGACGAGTAGGAGCCTCTGAATGCAGTTTTTCGACTTTTGCTTCTAGAAATGGACTAGAAACATTACCCTAAACAGTTTTGGTGTTATTAAACCTGTTTTAGATGGTGTAATGGTTGTTCTAATCCATTTACAATGGCTAATATCAAAATTCCATGATTTTATGTGTTCTTGAAATTTTGGTATTCATATTCATGTTCTTATGAGTTTAGATGATCATAGGAATTATGTGTAACTTCTTGCTAGTTTTAATTCTTGATCATTATCTGTTTAATGGAATCCATAATTTGTCCTCAAGTTATGGATTACCAAAAGTTTTATCTTTTAATGTCCATTAAAGAAACTGTCACACCCCCAAACCAGAACGGCGGAATCGTTCGAGGGTGGATGACTTCATGTAGTATCGTAACAGTTGAATACATAGTAAAGAAAGTAAACACAACCAACATATATATATAATTGAAAAAGTTACATCATTTATAGGTATTACATGTTTCAAAATATCAATTACAATATGTTGTCAAAAGATTTGTTTAGACGCCTAAGCATCCATTCTGCAAAAGCTGAAGTTTACCTGTATTACTGAATCCCTGAGAAATACAAGTAGATTTGAAAGAGTAGATCAGCATTTAAGCTGGTGAGTTCATAAGTATTTAATGTCAATGTTTGAATAAAATCGAATGAAATTTGTTTGTAGATGTTCGAAAAACTCCTAGAAAATCCAAGATTTCCTACTAGTATAAAAGTAGTCTTATACCAAGACTCGACTGTTTTGAATGTTTACTTTTAGAAATCCAATATCTGTTCATAAGTGTGTGGTAGTTTAAAAGTTTCAAAACTGAAATGCAATCGTGTTTTTCATGCCTAGAATAGTAGATTTGTGTAAGTATAAAATCACTAAGGCATTTGATAACCCTGTAAATCAACGTGTTTTTAATACTCCATGTGAGTTTTATAACCATACTAATGACCCAGACTGCCTGTAACAACGTTCTTCAGGCGTTGGAATGTTATGACGTTTGTCACCCCAGACCTGCCGGTCTAACTGTAGCTAACAGTTTAGGTGCGGGATTGTCAATCTCGTATAGATCTATACACAAGTATCATGTTCTCCCTACAAGAGATTATGGTATATAATACAGGACTTTAACTGCATACTTGAAAGTACGTGAAGTTGAATGTCTCACAAAGCTTAGTATTAAATAGATTTACGTATGAAAAGTCCATTTGTTCTTGTGTATGAAAGTATTTCCTTGATATGGTACTTATAGTATGTAAAATTTCATGAATATCGAGTAAACTATACCTATTATAGTTTTTCCAAATGTGAAATTCGTTTGTATAGTAAACCCTAGTAAAATATCGACTTTGTATGCAAATATAACATTTGTAATAATGTTATTGAACATTTATACTCAAAATATAAATAAAGTGTTTGATATTTATATAACAACATGTGTTATTCCAAAAGAACCAAGTATTATCGTGAAATGTTGTATAAGAACGTGTTCTTTTGATAGTTATAAATCACCTATGATTGATTATAACAATAAGTATAGAAAAGATTTGTGTTATCCACACGAGGGTAATCGTGTGTTTACTTGTATTCCCCCCCCCCCCCCTTAAAAGTGTATAAAAGCATTTACAAAGCATTTGAAAACGTAGTTATAGGGGTATGAACTCACTTGATTGATTGAAGAAAGCGAGATGAAAATCGAGCAGAACTTCGACTTGGAAGTTGGTTTTCTCGGGAATCTCGGAAATCTCGGGAATGCAAAACCTTCCTTCGGGAGTTGGATGTGAAGACCGGGGCTTCGGGAGGGCTTCGGGGGCTTAAACGCAGAGTTTCGGCACGAGAGAGCGAAGAATGGAGCACCTAAACCCGGCACCCCATGAGTTCTATTTATAGGGGCACATTTTTGTGTGCCACGTCGTGGAAAGGGCTGGCCACGTCGTGGTGAGCAAATTCTATCCTCTTCCATTGACAAGACACCCTCAGTCACTTGCCGGGTCGCGGCCAGCTGTGCCACGTCGTGGCAAGCCTGACAGCCTCAGATTTCGGGCCTCGAACTTGTAAAATCCGTAACATTCGTGTACGAGCTCCGTTTTCGACGTTCTTTATATGCACGCGTAGGTGAGAATATACTCTACAACTCTCGTTTATACTTCGTCGGCTAACTTTCAACTTATTTTTTATTATATTATTTTTAACAGGCCGGACCTGGAAAAGTCCGTTTAAATTCCATAACTCCTTCATCTGATGTCCATTTTCATCAGACTTTTTACTGTTGAACTCCTATTGTCAGGGACTTCAACTTTCGTTTAGGTTGTGTCGGCTAAAGACCGCTCAAGCTCAATCTCTATTTCGAGTTTTTAGCTGTCAACTGCTAGGTCAGAAACTTCGAAAAATCATAACTTCCTCATACAAAGTCAGATTTGGGCGTTCTTTTTACGTAAGTTCACGGTTTTGGGATATCTACGACTTTCATTTAGATACCTAAGGCTAAAAACTATTGTATCGAAACTTCACATTTTTACGTCTATTCGTATTGCCGGTTTTGTCGGAAATCTTAGAATGGTCATAACTTTTTCGTTATAACTCGGATTTTAGTGTTCTTTGTATTTCTGTAAACCTTGACACAATATCTAGCATTGTAGGTAACCCAATAGAGACTTTTGAACATTTATTTTTCGAAGTTAATTTCATTATATCAAAAGAGGTTACAATTCTTGACTTTTTAGTTCGTTACATAGATTCGAAAATATCGGGTTGTCATAGAAACACATAGGTTACATAAAATGAAGAGTTACTCATTTTAATGAACCAATTAATCTCATAAGTTATGAATTGAAGAGTTTTGTTAAGTTACAAGCCCTCAAGTTTTGGAACATGCAAAGTCATCTAATTAACTTTAGTTCCAACCCCTAGAATTTTAAATGTTAAAATTCAACCCTTATACTTTATAATATTATAAGTTTAATATATATATATATATATATATATATATATATATATATATATATATGTATAAGATCAAGTCGTTTTACCGTTAGTAGGCCTCATTCACAAAGCCGGTCTATAAGGGGGGTATAAGGTTGTTGCCTATAAAATGGCAGCTTAATGGGTGTCCACTCTCACCCACCGCTTCCTTGACTGGTGGAGGGTCGTTAGCCGAACGGGTAGGACAGTGATTTAAAATTCTCATTAAAAGTATAATGATTATTATAAAGTAACTAAATGTTTTATAAATTCCCAATCTTAGTTACTTTAGGAAAAATGTGAATAAGGTGCTAATCCATGAAACTACACTTTGCACTTTGTTTAAGTCGTTGGTGGAGCGTGTGTGGTTTACCGGCACACTAACTTGGACTTAACAAGGTAGGCAAAGGGTGACTTATGGTTTTTTTCATAAGGTCGGTGGAGCGCGTGTGGTTTACCGGTACATCGATTAAGTGAAAAACATTAAGGGTAACAAGTAATTTGCATGGTTACTTCACACCTTGTTTTGTGATCCTCGGTATCCCAGTCACAAAACATGAAGGGCACACTCGAGATTGAAACATGCCATTGAAAAGCTCAATGAATCTCAAAAGAATCTAGGAATTTCTAAAAACCAAATAAAACCTAATAATTTATATTTCGGTTTCATGGTGGAAATTGGTGAATCGTCATTCACATACCTTTCAAATATGTTATAACTTGGATTACGACATCCCTCTTCTAGGTTATAATATATTGTGATTGGATCCTAGCCTTAATATTACAATTGGGTGTTTTATTAAGGACTATTTCTATATCTAAACTAAACTTGTTTTCTTCTTTTTAGATGTCTTCCAACAATGCTACTCCTGGCTCAAACCCTACTGGCTCCTTCTCTTTCATGAACCTTTGTGGGAGAGACATCTTTGATGGATCCAACTTTACTGACTGGATCAGAAACATCAGGATGGTCACTCAATACGAGAACAAGGAATATGTTCTTGACAAGGAGCTCAAGGTGCTTGAGCCAACTGCTACTCCTGAGGAGTTTGCTGAATATGAGGCACATGAAAGAGATGCTACCAAAGTGGCATGCATCATGATGGCCACTATGACAGCCGAGCTCCAAAAGTCCTATGAGGAGTACTATCCTTTTGAGATGCACCAAGATTTGATGGACCGCTACCATCAGAGTGCTCGTCAAGAGCGATATGAAATCATCTCTTCTATGATCACAACCTGAATGAAAGATGGTGAACCCATCACAACCCACATGCAGAAAATGCAAAGGTATGTGGACCGATTGATGAAGTTGAATGTGAACTTCCCTGAGGAGTTAGCAACAGATATTATTTTGCACTCCTTACCTTCGTGTTATGATAAATTCCTCATGACATACCACATGAACAAGGAGGAAGTTACACTTAGCAAACTTCAAGGACTCCTAAAGACCGCAGAATCAAGTCTAAAAGGTAAGTCGGTTGTGACCACTCCTACTACTACTCCAAACTCAACACCTGTCCTGGCAATCGGGAAAGGTAGAGGGAAGAAGAGGAAGAACCCTTCGAAGGGTACCAAGGGAAAGACTCTTGATGGCACCTCGTCTTGCGGAACGAAGAAAGGTTTCGTTACACCTTCTTCTGATCCCAAAGAGGCTGAATGCTTCTATTGCAATGAAAAGGCGCACTGGAAGCGGAACTGCCCAAAGTACCAACAAGATTTGAAGGATGGGAAAGTGAAACCCAACCATGCAGGTATTTACACTATCTTATCTAATAATTCACTCTATTCTAACTCTTGGGTCCTTGATACCGGTTGCGGTATTCATATTTGTTATGAATTGCAGGGACTAAGAATAAGTGAGAATGTGGAGCATGGAAAGATAAACTTGATCATGGGAAATAGGAAAGTTTCACCTGTCACCAAGATTGGAGTTTATACTTTGTTGCTAAGTAGTGGGTTTACTTTAGATTTGAATAAATTTTGTTATTCGCCAGAAATGGCAAGAAATGTTATTTCCTTTCATGCTTTGTACAAACAAGGTTTTACCTTTTCCTTTGATAATGAAATTGGTGGAATAAATGCTTTCTTTAATAATGTGTTTTATTTTAAAGCATTACCTTGTGATGGTGTAGATAATTTAGGAAATAATGTATTGTGTATTGATTCTACTAATGATAATAACTTGGATAAAGCATCATTATGGCATTGTCGTCTTGGACATGTAAGCAAGAAACGCATAGGCCAACTCCAAAAGGATGGAGTTTTGGAATCATTTGATCTAAAGTCAGATGATAGTTGTGAATCATGCTTACTTGGAAAAATGACAAAGTCACCCTTCACAGGTTCATGTGCTAGGGGTGAAGGTTTGTTGGATCTAGTGCACACGGATGTGTGTGGACCCTTCAAAACTGCCACAAGGGATGCTAATCGTTATTATGTGACTTTTACAGATGATTATAGTAGATGTGGATATGTCTACTTAATCAAGCATAAGTCAGAGACTTTTGAAAGGTTTAAAGAGTTTAAACAGGAAGTCGAGAATCAATTGGGTAGGAACATTAAGATGCCTCGATCCGATCGTGGTGGTGAGTATCTTAGTACTGAGTTCCTCGACTATCTAAGGGAATGTGGGGTTGTCTCACAATTGACACCTCCCAGGACACCACAGTTGAATGGTGTAGCTGAGAGGCGTAATCAAACCTTGTTGGACATGGTTCGTTCCATGATGAGTCGAGCTACGCTACCAATCTCATTTTGGGGGTATGCCTTAGAGACTGCCGCCCATATCCTTAATCTCATCCCTACAAAGAAGGTTGCCAAAACACCTCACGAGATGTGGACTGAAAAAGTTCCTAGTCTAGCCCACATCAAAGTTTGGGGTTGTAAGGCTTTTGTGAGACGCGAGACTCACGACAAGCTCGAACCTCGAAGTGAGAGGTGTATTTTCATCGGCTACCCACAAAAATCCTTTGGTTACCTCTTCTACAGACCTAGTGAGAATGTGGTCTTTGTAGCAAGGAGGGCTGTCTTTCGAGAGAGAGAGTTCATAGGCCAAGGAAACAGTGGGAGGCAAATTGACCTTGAAGAAATTCAAGAGTCAAGTGGTGAAGGAACCTCAAACCCTAGCAGTCAACTTGAGGAGGAGACTCCTGTTGATCCAATTATACCTCCAATTGTACCTCTGAGGCGTTCCACAAGGGTTAGGAATGTACCTGAGCATTACTATGGTTTCCATATTACTACGGAAGGTGAGACACTTATCAGTGATGGGACACTGGTAAGTCTGGATGAACCTAATAGCTATGTGGAATCCATGGCAGGCCCCGAGTCTGCTAAATGGAAAGAAGCAATGGACAGCGAGATACAGTCCATGTATGACAATCAGGTCTGGAACTTGGTTGACAATGTACCAGGTCGTAAGACAGTTGGGTGCAAGTGGATCTTCAAGAAGAAGACCGACATGGATGGTAATGTACACACTTATAAGGCACGACTGGTTGCAAAGGGCTTTTCTCAAACTCCAGGAGTTGATTATGATGAGACCTTTTCACCAGTAGCCAAGATTAAGTCTATTAGGGTATTGTTAGCCATTGCTGCATTTCATGACTATGAAATATGGCAAATGGATGTCAAAACCGCTTTCCTTAATGGAAAGTTGGCTGAGGATGTTTACATGAATCAGCCAGAGGGTTTTGTCAGCAGAGAGTACCCTAATAGAGTGTGTAAGCTTGAGAAATCCATCTATGGATTAAAGCAAGCACCTCGCAGATGGAATCTTTGCTTTGATGAGAAAGTCAAAGAGTTTGGCTTTTCGAGGAGTGAAGATGAATCTTGTGTATATGTCAAGGCTAGTGGGAGTATAGTTAGCTTTTTGGTATTGTATGTGGATGACATACTACTCATAGGAAATGACATCCCAACCTTGCAGGAAGTTAAGTCGTGGCTTGGGAAGTATTTCGCTTTGAAGGACCTTGGAGAAGCTGCCTATATTCTAGGGATAAGGATTCTGAGAGACCGGAGTAAAAGACTAATTGGGCTTAGTCAGAGTACATACTTGGAGAAGGTGCTGAAGAGGTTCATCATGCAAGATTGCAAGAAAGGAGAGTTACCCATCCAGAGTGTGACAACTGTCAATTCAGGTCATTCTCGGACTCATGCATCTTTATAAAAACCATTCATGCACAACATGCCATGGCCTAGTAGTATAAATTAAGTCAAAATCTTGCATAAACTAGGATCCAACTAAGATCTAGGACTAATATACTTGACTCTTACGATTCTAGTAAGTTGCTTAACTACAATAGGAAATGCCAATACCATAATTAGAATGAAACTTCAAACTTTGTTACAATTGAAAAAGGGTATAAAACCCTAAAAATAAATTAAAATATTCTAATTACATTCCAATATGATAGTGAATATCAAACAATATTCCAAAAACCCTAAAGAGCCAAAAATCCAAATTTATAAATTTTAAAGCTTAAAAACTTTATAAAATTATCTATAAACTTCCTAATATAAATTTTTTATTAATCAAATTATAGATTATAATCAATGACATAAAAATTTAATTATCAAACATTAATCATAATTTATTAGTTAAAAACAAAGATTTTTAAATAAATCAAGAATTACATAAAGAAGCATTTTTATAAAAATTAGGGTTTTATAAAAATTGAAGAGGGAATTCATATAATTTGAATTTTAAGAGAGAGGGAGCCTCTCTCACTCATAAAATCGGCCCCCTCCTCCAAGGCACTCCTTTTCCCCAAAAATCTTAATCATTTTATCCCTCTCTTACACTTCAACTTCCCCTTCACTCTCTCTCACACTCCACTCTTTACAACACTCAAACTCTCTCTTCCTCTCTCCAAACCCACGAAAGTCATCAGCCAAGAACACCTCTCCACACTCAAATCTTCATCTTCTAAGGTTGTTCTACAAGGTATTCACGAAAATCCTTCATTTTCCCTTACTTTTCTTTCTTGTTTTAAAGAGTTTTCTTGTATTTCTCTTCCTTCTACACCATTATTTATGAACATTCATGAACATGTTCATGAATGTCGAGTTTGATGATGATGGTGGTAGGGTTTCACCCAAGAACAACATGCATGTTGTTTAATGGTGAAATCCAAGGACCAAAACCTATGTCAAACACTAAAGTTCGGATTTTTACAAGTTTTAAAGGCTCATACACCTTATGCATTCAAGTATTTCCTTTAAAAACATCACTATAACAAACATATGTCCATGCATGGTCTTCAAACCGTGATGCATGTGAAGAACACCAAGCTAAAGAGCTTGATGATCAAAGTACATTGTTAATAGTGCATGTAAATGATTTTGTCTAGAAAAATATCTAAAAGTTCTTTTCTGCTCAAATCGAAATTTTTCCAGATTCCCATTAAGGTAATATGAATATCTGGAAAATCCCAAGAGTTTTTATCGTTTCCTTGATTTATTAAAATTGTTGCAAGAAAACAAGGGCATAAATCACATAAAATACTTCCAGAGGTCTATAAATCCGGAATAAATTCGTGGATGACCCCTACGGCGAATAATGACCTCTCATTAAATTTCATCGATTTATGTTGCTGTTTAGTATGATTTTCGATTTTCTTTTTGTTTGGGTGCAATAAATCACAAAACCACTTTAAAGAGTGTGAAAATTGTATCTAACAATTTTCGCAGCTCTTACCTGTGGTGGGAGACTCAGAAAAATAATTTCCGAATTTTTCATCATGCCTTTCTATTTTTCCTAATTTTTGGTAGTTATAATGGCCTAAAAATAGGAAAAATAGTTCTGATTATCCAAAATTCATGAAAGTTTACCAGAACATCATGTTGTACATTAGGAGGTTACATAAAATTTTTGATGATTTTCCTCTACTGTATACTATTTTTCTCCTATTTTCTAAGGTTAAATACACTTAAATAGACTTAAATACACATAAATACCCAAAACCGGATTATACAACATGAAAACCACTTTTGGTATTTTTCCCAGATTACTTACACTGTAAATGAAGTTACAAAAGTTTTTGGTAATTTATTTTAACTGTTTATTATTTATTCTTCAATTAATGATTATTTAAGCGGATAAAACAAGGAAAAATAGAAATACCCACTGAAAAATATCTTTTATATTTTTCCCAGCCTAGTTATGTATAATAACAGTTAAATAAAAAGTTTGGGTAATTTTGGAAACTGTTTTCTATTTATTTCAATTTTTATTGGAATAAATGCTCAAAAATCGTAAAATATAATTAAACAGCTTGGAAATCCATTTTTATATTTTTCCTAGCTTAGTAATGTATAATAACAGTTAAATAAGAAGTTTGAGTAATTTTGGAAACTGATTTCTATTTATTTCAATTTTATTGTAATAAATGCTCAAAAATCGTAAAATATAATTAAACAGCTTGGAAATCCATTTTTATATTTTTCCTAGATTAGTAATGTATAATAACAGTTAAATCAAATGTTTGAGTAATTTTGGAAACTGTTTTCTATTTATTTCAATTTTTATTGGAATAAATGCTCAAAAATCGTAAAATATAATTAAACAGCTTGGAAATCTATTTTTATATCTTTCCTAGCTTAGTAATGAATAATAACAGTTAAATAAAAAGTTTGAGTAATTTTGGAAACTGTTTTCTATTCATTTCAATTTTTATTAGAATAAATGCTCAAAAATCATAAAATATAATTAAACAGCTTGGAAATCCATTTTTATATTTTTCCTAGCTTAGTAATGTTTAATAACAGTAAAATAAAAAGTTTGAGAATTTTCATCCTTTGAATGCTATTTTTCGTGAATATATTTGGTTATGAAGGCTTAAAAACTTGGAAAAATAGTTAACCATATCAAAAAAAAATCAAGGGAAATTTTCTGGAAAACCTCTATTGTATTTAGAATGAAAATACAAGGTTTGACAATTTTTGGAAACTATTTGATAATATTTTGCGTTTTTAGGAATTTAAAACACCCTTAAATGTGTTGAAATACCCTCAAATTATATTACTAAATCTGGAAAATTAATATCCAAAATTTTCTTAATCACATGACTTATAGAATTTCACCATTTCAGAAAAATCGTAACCAATTAATATAAAACCGATATTAGAACATAAATTCGACATTTCTCTATATGTAGAGTTTAGTATATTAGCATTAGATTTCGACATGGAAACTCACTAGTGTGTGTTTGATGTCGTAGGATCCCGGTAGTAAGGCGTTGGTGTATTCCGAGGCACTACTTGTACCTACTCGAAACATTGTGAGTATTCACGCACTCCCCTATTTTCAGTTTTTATGTTTTGGGGTGGAAAAGCATGTCCCGAAAAACTATTATTTGCATGTTGTATTTAAATCGATTTATATCAAACATGATTGCTATTGTATTGCTATGTCTCTCTATGTATGTCTATGTAACACGGAACATGAGAACTTATCGTACTAAGGCCCTTCCCTTATCTCTAACCATTAACTCTTTGAGCCAATGGTCATTATGGATAGCGCTATTAGGAATTGGCAACTCCTCACTCGCCCTATTGCTGGAGTGCATGATACCATATTCATCTATGGAACGATAAGCATAGATCTTGATAGGGCTTCAGTCATAGGTTTGGTTGAGACTCATTGTTTGCTCATACACATACAAACTCGTTTCTCGTTATAGCAATAAACTTGTTATCAATAATGGCAATCAACTTTGTTTCTCATTAAAGCAATGTACTTGTATTTATGAAAAGCCTTATTCCAAATCTTGATTTTATAAACTTGTGAACTCACCAACTATTTTCATAGTTGACGCTCGTTTTACATGCTTTTTCAGGAAATAATTAGTAGGTGGATATAAAGATTCATCATCATAGAGCATGCTGCATCGTGTAGAAGTTATTTTATGAAGTTATATATTTTGAACAATATCATTTTGGAAAACTTGTACTTTGTTTTGTTTAAGCTATGGGTTGTAAACTTTTAAATATTGCTATGGTGATGTATCTTTATCTTTTGCAATGAAATCATTGTCGCTGTCATACCTTGCGTTTCCGCTTTAGCGGGGTGTGACACAGAGTAACGCTAGACTGAGTAAGACTCAGAGCCCGAGTACAGAGGTTGAGATAGCAGAAATGAGTCGAGTACCTTATGCTTCTGCAGTAGGCTCGATCATGTATGCTATGACCTGCACTCGTCCTGATGTAGCCTTTGCTTTAAGCATGGTTAGCAAGTATCAGGGGAACCCTGGTAAGGCTCACTGGACAGCGGTAAATAATATTCTCAAGTATCTGCGAAGGACTAAGGACTGGGTCCTTACCCTTGGCGGGAGTGATGACTTGAGAGTTGTAGGGTATACTGATGCTAGCTTCCAGACTGGTAGGGATAATTTCCGCTCTCAGTCGGGCTGGGTCTTTACCTTAAGTGGAGGAGCAATCTCTTGGAAAAGTTCCAAGTAGGAGACAGTGGCTGATTCAACTTGTGAATCAGAGTATATAGTGGCAAGCGAGGCGGCAAAGGAGGCTATATGGCTAAAGAACTTCATTGGAGACCTTGGAGTTGTACCAACTATAACGGAGCCCATAGAGATTTTCTGTGATAGTGAAAGTGCAGTTGCCTTAGCAAAGGAACCAAGGGTTCACGGGAGATCCAGACACATTGACAGAAAATACCATTTCATTCGACATCGTATAGAAGAAGGACTCCTCGTGGCAAAGAGGGTGTCATCGAATGAGAACCCGGCAGATCCCCTCACGAAGGGACTGGGTAGGGTTAAGCATCTCCAGCATGCAAGGAGCATAGGGCTGAAGGATGATATTAGTTTTAGTAGTTAGATAATTTTGAAATTTGTAAAGTGTAATTGACATTTGATTATGAATAAAAGTTGTGTTTATTTATGAGTAAAGTGTTGCTATCTCTTGTCAATCGTTTACTATTATTTCTTTTGCATGTTTTGACTTCTAGAATATTTATGTTGTGTTTACATATTATTCAAATTATCCACAGTCAGTCATATGTTGGAAGTAGATATGAAGTAAGACTGTCATGGGTTGGTTGTAGAGGTCTAAGATGTTGGACATGGCCTCAACACTCATGAGTGCTCATAAGCTCTGAGTATTGGATTCAACCCACGTTTACTGGTATCACTTCATGGAAT
This sequence comes from Lactuca virosa, assembly GCF_052849685.1. Lineage (NCBI taxonomy): Eukaryota > Viridiplantae > Streptophyta > Magnoliopsida > Asterales > Asteraceae > Lactuca > Lactuca virosa. The sequence continues at coordinate 316,351,187 of NC_136428.1, forward strand.
TTATCTCGAGTGATCGTGAGACGGTAATATCATATAAGTCTTCAAACCTAGAGATATGACTTGTTAACTATGAGTTAGTTATGCATTGATCGTGCGAAAACGCATTGGTAACTCGATGTTATAAAACGTGCGTTTGTGTGTAATTTAACAAGTAGTAGATCAAGCATATGAGTCGAAGTTTATCTGTTCCTTCTTGGATTAGAAGCGATATCTGGGCCCCCGATGATTTTGTCTTGACCCATGTACCGGGCCCGGTCAGAACTAAGTTGATGTGTTCAATTAAGTTCTATGTCAAACAAATCGGAAATCGGGAAACAAACTACTGGACAAAAGTAAGACATTGTTCCATGTATTTGTCCGGCTGATATCTAGAATAGAGGATTATATGATCACTTATCTGAAATGGAGTATCATCATCTTCTCAGTTCCGAGAAACCTTGAAAAGAGCTACGATTGCCGATCGGTTCCTGAAGTCATACTTGCAGTTGTAGTTATTGGACTTATCCAAGTGGGAGACTGTTGGATAAGGTGTCATATCCATAACTATTTCTGGTATGTACTTGACCCGACCCGGCATGGTCCATTTGGGTTGCATGGCATCATGCATTTGGATAGACTAAATGAGAGAAATAACACTTGTGGTTTATTAATATATTATAACTTCCAATATATTAATAGTATTATTTAATTAGTATTGATCAAGAATTAATCCAGGATTAATTAAGTGATCAAAAGATGACTAATTAAATATATGGGTTGATTATGTAAATCATCCATAACTTATATAGTGGGCTAAAAGGCTCTATGGATAATCAAGTTGGATTAAACCCATTGGATGCTCCATGGAGGCTCCATGGGAGTTACAAACCCATGGGTCATGGAAATGAATAGTCATGTCACATTAGGGTTTACATGGTGTAACCCTAGATGTGACACACTATATAAACAACATCATACTCACCAAAATCGGCTACACTAAGACATAAGAGGGCTTTGCCGATTTTTAGAGGGTTACACATTCTCTCAAAGTTATTCCAAAGCATTTGGTGTTGTGTGAAGCATTTGAGGCATCACACTTGGGGTGCGAGGCTCTCAAGGTTTCAAGGAATCATAACAACTACAAGGTATGTATTTCCAGCTATCTTTTATATTATAAAGTTCTTAATGTATGCTAGATAGGTTTATGAACCTTGGAAAAGTATTTTGCATGTATCTTAGACAAACATAGATATAAGGTTTTTCTAGGGTTGCATGTACACTTAGGAGTGTTAGAATTGCTCAAAACCCTTCATTAGTATCATAACAACAATTGCAATAGTGATCAAATTAAACACAACCAACATAAATATAATTGAAACAGTTACACCATAGTATCAGTTTTACATGTTTCTAAATCAATTACATTATGTTGACAAAATGAAATGTTTGACGCCTTAGCGTTCCATCCTCAAAAGCCGTTGGTTACCTGTTTTACCGATTCCCTGAGAATACAAGTAGTTTTGAAAAGTGTCAACAATTAAGTTGGTGAGTTCATAAGCTTTTGAATGAAATGTTGAAATCCTTCCTTTGTAAGAGTATGTTTGTTCCAGAAAATCCAATGTTTTCCCTTTTTACAATGTATTGTGGCCTTGAATGTCAAGGCCCATAATGTACTAGTATTTTCCAAATAAGTTGTAAATGATGCAAGTTTAAATCGACATAAACTCGTTTAATTAAAGGAAAAACCCCGTAAATCTTGTGTTTTGTTAATACCCCATGTGAGTTATTATAACCATGCTATGACTTAGTCGACCTTATAATACGACGTTCTTCAGGCGTCGCAAAGTTAAATGACACTTGTCACCCCAGACCTGTCGGTCTAGCTGTTGTATGCAGCTCAGGTGTGGGTTTGTCAGACCCAATATAGATCTATATACAACTATCACACTCTCCCTACAAGAGACTCTGGTTACAATTACAGGACTTTTGATTTCGTTACTTTAGAAGTAACGTGAAGCGATTGTCTCACAAATTTATTCATTAACAAATTTACGTAAGGTGAACTAAAAATCCCCTTTTGTCGAGATGTACTCTGTCGTGATGTGATGTAAATGAAACATAAACTATACCTATTATAGTTTATCGAAATGTTTGTAATGTATATGTAACATAAACTATACCTATTATAGTTTATCAAAATGTTTGTAATGTATAGTAACCTTTTCTGTGTAAGTAGATTTATAGCAAAAACATAACTATGTTTATTATGCCTAATCTTGTACTACTTGTAATAATAAGGTTTCTTATTAATTAATGTCTATTTTTCTGTCATATAATTTTATCACAACAGAAAACACATGCAAAAATATGAATTTCTCAAGGTTTAACACTTTGCTCAACATGTTACAAGGTATTATGAAAGTTGTAAACTGTAAATTCGTTCTTACCATTTTTGCACTGATTTAGAAAAACCATAGAAAATTCATACGAAACTAAAAACTAGATCCGTAAACTCTGAGAGTTTAGAAAGTGTGTCTAGTTTGTTCATAATTTTTATTATGATTTTTAGAAGTTTCCATCTGGTGTGAAAACGTTCATATTCACAGACTGGTCCGAATTCGTAGCTACATTGATAGGTAGTTTTGTAAAAATCACCATAAATTGAAAAAAATCATATGGAAACGTGAAAGTAGTCATTTTAAAGGTATGAACCTGAACTATTTTCATATTAGAGAGTTTTGAAAGATATTAAGTTTAATATAGTCAAAACAGTCCGTGAATAAGATTCAACTTTTCTGATGAAAGCTGTTGTTTGAGTTTAGTTGTGTTCTTGGTGTTTTAACTTGTATTCTCCCCCCTCCCCCTAAAACTTGAAGAAAACATGAAAATGTAGGGGTATGAACTCACCTTGTGTGAATTCAGTGGATGGATGATGAAGAAATGAGGTGTTCAACTCAAGAACACTTAGAAGGTGCTTGAAGATTCCAAGATCTAACACACATATGATGATGTTTGTGTAAGATATCCATGATTTAAGTAGAAAGAAGGAGAAATAATCATGTGTGGAGTGATATTACTTACTAGGAGTAGATGAAGAACTTGTTATCAGCCTTGGACTTTTCGAGATTAGAGAGGGATACTGAGAGAGAATGAGTTTTTGCTTCTTGGTGAAGTGTGAGTGAAATGGGAGGAGGGATGAGAGTCTTTCTATCCTTGTGTCAAGGCACTTGGCTGAAAAGAGTGGGAAAAGGAAAATGAAATGACCAGGTATGGTGGAATAGTAACTGGGGATGGTCTCGGAGTGGGTATGGGAGGTAACTTGTGTCCTTGTCCAAAGGATAAGTCAACACTCCACTCCATATCTTACCCACTATTATTTTAATCTTAGATAATGATTTCCCTGAAAATGTGATTAGATTATGGAAATATGGGGTCTTATATGTCAAAATATAAGTTTGGGTGAAAATCTCATGTTAAAATCACGAAAAACGGGCTCAAAACGATAAAAATATTGAAAACCGGGTAAAAATTGCTAATATCCGAAATTCAGGGCCGGAGGTTCGGTCCTAGCCATTAGAACCGAAAGTAGATGGGAACCGAGAGTAGGGTTCGACCTTGAGTAGCTACGCATCTCGGACCCGAAGGTAGTCTCTCGGACCGAAGGTAGCCTCTCGGACCGAAGGGTATGTTCGGTCCCTTAGCAGGGTCGGTTCAGGAGGTGGTTTCGGTTCTCAGGAGGTTTCGGTTCCTTAAGGGAGGTTCGGCTCCTTAAGAGGGTTCGACTCCTTAAGATGGTTCGACTCCTTAAAATTGTTTTTCGCGTAAACTTCCGTTTTCGAGCGGTTTTCGACTAAATTAAGGGTCGGGATGCCCTGAGTGATTATAAGAAGTTGAGAGAGATTTTAAGAGAGATTTGGGAGAGATTTCACACACTTGGAGAGATTTCTCATACAGAGAGAGATTTAGGAGAGATTTCACATACTTGGAGAGATTTCTCATACAGAGAGAGATTTGGGAGAGATTTCACATACTTAAAGAGATTTGGAAGAGATTTCACATACTTAGAGAGATTTGGGAGAGATTTCTCATGCTTAGAGAGATTTGGGAGAGATTTGAGGTAGAGAGATATAGAGTGAAAGAGATTGGGAGAGACTTCTTTTGTGACCTTTTTGAGTGTTTGCCTTTGTAACGCAAGGTCCGTAAACCCCGTTAAGCCATGTTTAAGGTTCTCACACGCCCCCGAAGGGTATGCATTAATGTTTTATCGTTTTGCTACCTCACTTACCCCGATTAGGGTTCAAGAAATCTAAAAATACGAACTTTCCAAGTGATGATTTCTTATTAAAATGGTGAGTTGTACAGTAATTACATAAAGTAAACTCTAGAATACAAGGGTTAGTTGCATTGACCGGTTTGACTTGTTGACCTTATTTGACTTTGACTTGACTAGAATTTGACGGTTGTCACATCATCCCCCCGTTAGAAGGAATTTCGTCCCGAAATTAGCATTTTGACTGGGACTTCAAGTGTTCGGGAAGAGATGGGGGTATTTTTGTTTCATTTGATCTTCTTGTTCCCAGGTGAACTCATGTCCTCGTTTAGCGTTCCAACAGACCTTCATGATAGGAATACGACTTTATTTCATTCTTTTGATCTCTCGTTCCATGATTTCTACCGGTTCTTCCACGAAGTGGAGACTCTCATTGATTTCGATTTCGTCGAGTGGTATCATGAGATTCTCATCGGACAGACACTTCTTTAGGTTTGATACGTGAAAGGTAGGATGTACTTTATTAAGTTCTTGTGGCAATCGAAGTTTGTATGCTACCGGGCCAATCCTGGCAAGGATTTCGAATGGCCCGATGTATCTAGGGTTCAGCTTTCCTCGTTTACCAAAACATATTAAACCATTCTGCGACAACCCGAAATTTATATTCTGTACAACATTTCAATTCATTAGAAGTCAAAACAGTTACTGCTAATTTTCAGACTTTTTGGAATAAGTTTGAGTATTTTAGGATTTACACTTTAGGAGATATCAGGAGAGAGGATGCCCTAGGGTTTATTGTGCAACAATAAAGTCCCGACACATCAAATGTTTAGAGTTTACGGCCTAAACAAGGAGTTTACGGCCGTAAACCCTAAGGGAGGGGGTATATAAGTGACACTTAGTCATTATTTACTCTTTTTCAAAAACTCAAGATCCAAACTAGCTTTTCTCTCAAGTATCATCCAAAGATTTCTCAAGATCTTCAATCTAGTAAGTGTTTCTAGCCCTTTTAAGTTAGTATATCACTTAATCTAGTGTTTTAACACACTTCCATTCATAAAAATGTTCCAAAAGGTTGAATCTTCAAGTTTCACCAAGAACACCAAGAACACACACTAGTGTTCTTGGACTTTTGGCTCATTTCAAGCCTCTATCTTGTAAGTACTTCTATCCTAGAGTATGTTAAGGCTTGATACACTTCTTTATAACAAGAAATCACCCAAGAAGCACTAAGATCAAAGTGTTTACGGTCCAAGATGTTCATGGACCGTAAACCCTATTTAAGGGGTCAAAGTGGCCCTAGTCCCTTCCTTAGCTTTGGAAACTAGTCTAGACTTATTCCTTAATATGTTTAGGACTTGAAAACATCAAAATACCATGATCCATAAGGGTTTACGGCCGTAAACCCAAAGGGAAATGGTCTTAGGGCCGTAAACTCCTTCTAGGAGTGAAATGGTGCCCTAATCCCTTCCATAGGCTTATACTTCAAGTGGAAACACTTCTAGGGACTTATAAACCTTCAAAACATCAAATGGTCAAAAGGACATGAGTTTATGGCTGTAAACGCGTGGGTTTACGACCGTAAACTCAATGAGTTATGGTCAATAAAGCGTAAACTCAAGTAAAGGGTTCCCTTGAACCCTAAACTCAATAGCATTGTCCTACAACACTTAGATGAAATCCTTAGCACTTATAACACTTATATAAAGTGTTTAACATGTCCGAGGATGTCTTAAATTTGTTAATTAGTTGTTTAAAGACTAATTGGATACATATATGTGTTATTATATGTTAACTAGGATCATTGTGTGTGTACAAGTCTTCAGTTGACACCTAGCAGTCCTATTTCTTCAGTTTATCCAATCCACTCACTACAGGTGAGTTCATACCCCTTAATCAACCTTTTAAATGTTTTTAAATGCTTTTATGGGGGGGGGGGATACAAGTTAAATTACTATAGTTATTATATCAATCACATGTGATTAACAACTATCAGCAAGTGAAATTCTTACTTTTCAAACTATGTTAACAAACTGTTTTACTCCAAACTGTATTACTCCAAACTGTTTTACTCCAAACTGTTTTACTTCAAACTGTTTTACAAACTCCTTTTCATGTCAAATGCTTTTACTTAAACTCTTTTATACTTATATATTGTCAAATGCATGCCTATATATGTATAGTTATATAAGTAATGTTTAAAGGACTTAGGAAGGCTAGCTCGCTTTAATTCCTTTTCCTTTTTTGGATGTGGCTTTAGGGCATCGGTTGTCCGTCCGAAGGTCGTTTAATTATTAGTTGTATATCATGTATACATATATAGTCATAAAAGTTCTTTCATACAGTTCCATACCTTTGGGTAGCAAGGGTATACAAACATGTTCATACTTTACTAGTAAGCTACCATAGGGGTAGTTTAGGAAGATACTAAAACTATTACTAGAACAATGAAACATACAAAGAGTCAGTTCATACATGAGTCAATACTATACAAAGTAGATAACATACAATACCATATAGAGAACGAGATAACAAACAATACCATACAGAGAACGAGATAACAAACAATACCATACAGAGAGAACATACAGACGTCTAGTAAGCAGACTTTCAACAGCTACTTTTCGAGGTGAGTTACCTTCCAGTAGGGGTGGGTCTAAGGCCACAATGCCGGCCAACCAATGAGGAGTATTTAGAAGGTGATTGTCTTTGTGATAATTATCTTGGTCTGGTATGTGTTTGGTTATGAGTTATATCTGTATGATATGTTACATGATAGGGATAGTTTCCCTGATAGTGGTCCTTAGGACCAAGGGGTAGGTCAGTACCCGGATATGCCTGACTGTATGCTTATATCCTGATTATTATATGCTAGTGGTAAGGGGTGGAATAGTCCCCAGTTACCGGTTGAAAGATACCGATGACGATTACCGGTTGAAAGATACCGATGATATTGTATGGTATGTGGTATGATGGGGGAACTCACTAAGCTTTGTGCTTATGGTTTCAGTTTTTGGTTTCAGGTACCTCTTCGTCTAAGGGGAAAGAGCCGGCGGTGTAGCATGGCATCACACACATATCTGATTTTCCGCACGGTGTTTTCTGGGATTGTACTCTGATATGATATTTGCTTACGTTGTGGGTTTGAAACATGAAACATGATTTTATGAGATGACGTGTTTATACAATATTTTCTAGTGAATGTTTTATGAGTTAATTAATTAAAAATGAAATTTTTGGACTTAAATTTTGGGACGTTACAAGTTGGTATCAGAGCCCTGGTTTGAGGGATTCGGACAAACCCTCGGGGGTGTCTGGACTCAAACTGAGGGGCTAAGAGATTTTTGCAATAAAATGGTTTTCTAAAAATCTAAACGGAAGGATTTTAAGAAAGACAAGGTGTGTGATGCATGCGACCGGCCGGGCTCAAGTAAGTTTCCCCAAGATACCCATACTTGTTATGTTATGCTATATGGTTTTGATTCAGGAAACTGCATGCTAGAATAGGACTAAGGATCTAGGAAGATGCCTTGTGTGCCTGATATATGATTCTGATAATTGCATGCTAGTTAGGGCTAAGGATCTAGGAGGATGCCTTATATGCCTGTTGTATGAGCTGTATGTTAGGACTGTTTAGTAAGCAGTAGGATGGCCTGTATAGGTTATGCCTGATTTGGTTACTCGATGCACGAATGCTGCTTGCTTTGTGCTATGGGGTTCTGGCTACTTCCAACTAACTAAGGAGCGGATATGTAACAGTACCTGCAAGTTAGTTAGAGGGAAGTAGTAGGGGCTCCTAGTGCAGCTGATGGCGGATGGTAGGTCGGAGAGTGCCCTAAGGGAGCCTAGGATGAGGTCAGTGGAAAGGGTATCAGAAAAAGGGACTTGGTGAAGTCGAAGCAATCCTTGAGGAAAGTACAGGTAGATGTGGAAGGTAGTATGGGCCCGTACTACTGAAAGCAGAGGACCTGTACTCAAATCAAGGAGGGCCTAAACGGAACCAGGGACCTTGGAGAGTGTGTTAAATCTCTCGAGTATATGTATGATCTTGACGTTATGCGTGTATTTTCAGCATGGTGACCACACGACATGGAGCAGGAGGTTCCGGATCAGGATGGGGATCGGGCTCGGGTGCGGGATCCGAGCAGGTTGATGACGGGCTGCGCGAGTTCATCGCGTCTGAGATCACGAGAGGCATCCTTGAGTCGACCCCTATCATCTTCAGGTCGATCAAGGAGGGGATTGTTGAGCTGATGGAGGATCGCCTCCGAGCATTCAAGAGTGATGTGGCATCTAGCCAGGTGGGTACGCGCACACTGTCCTTTAAGGACTTTCGAGGGAGTGGTGCGTCAGATTTCCATGGGGTGAAAGACCCCATTGCTGCTAAGAGATGGATCGCAGACATTGAGTCTGCGCAGCTGACGAGCTTCTGCCAGGAGGGGTCGAAGGTGAGATATGCAGCAGGATGCTTGCGAGACAGGGCTAGAGATTGGTGGGAGTCCGTTGGTGACTCATTGGGAGCCTCGGCTGTTGAGGCTATGACATGGTCAGACTTTGTGACTAGATTCAGGGCGGAGTTTGCGCCAGCTGTGGAGCTTCAGCGGCTGGCCAGAGAGTTCTTGGATATGAGGCAGACTACGGAGACTGTGGCGGAGATCACCGCCAAGTTCCGAGAGAGGGCATTGCTGGTGCCCCAGTATGCGGGAGATGAGGATATAAGGAGGACCCGCTATCACGACATGCTACGAGATAACATTCGGTAGCATGTTAGTTTTTCAGCTTGCCCTACCTTGGATTCCATGATTTCCAGGGCTAGGGAGAGGCAGATTGATCTGTAGCACGTCCAGAAGAGGAAGGCAGTGGAGGGGCTGACGACTGGGGCTTCGGGGAAGAAGCCCAAGGGATCTGATGGTAGGCCGAAAGGGCAGGCAGGACGGGACCGCTGTGGGAAATGCGGTCGGTCATACGACGGAGCTTGTCGTACTGGGCCGGGTTCGGGCTGCTATAAGTATGGCAAGGTGGGGCACTTTGGCAGGGATTTTACTGCCCCCGCCCCTACGGTACAGATGACAGACCTGATTTACTTCCACTGCAATCAGAGGGGCCACAAAAGGGCCAATTGCCCGAGATTGGCAGCAGCGTCAGCAGCAGTGCCAGCAGCGACGCCGGTCTCAGGGACGGCGCGGGGTACATATGGCCGGAAGGTGAAGGCAGAGGCTCCAGTAGTGCGGAGCCGAGCATTTCAGCTGACAGCCGAGGAGGCACGCGCTGCACCTGATGTGGTGACGGGTATGATTCTTTCCCTCTGAGTTATTTTTTATGATGTTTATGTTATTGATATGTGCTCTGTTTAGGGTCATTCCATGTGAACGGCGTCCCAGTACAGGCGTTGTTTGATTCGGGCGCTACCCGATCGTTTGTTTCTCTTGCACTCAGCAAGAGATTTTTCGAGTCTTCGGGCATGTTGGATGGCCCTCTAGAGGTAAAGATTGCGGACGACCGATCGGTGCGGGCATCGACGGTATTCCGAGATTGTGAGCTGAGATTATTCGAGGAGCGCTACCTGGTGGACCTGGTTCCCATACCTTTGCGAGGGAACAAGGTTATTATTGGTATGGATTGGCTAAGCCCCAATAAGGCAGTGATCGACTGCGCGCAACAGTTGGTGCGGGTCAGGACCCCAAGTGGGGGAGAGCTGGTAATTTCGGATGAGAGGCCGCAGCGAGGACCAGCTTTATGTTCAGCAGCGAGAGCTAGACGTTATCTGCAGCAGGGTTGCGCAGGTTATGTCGCCTATGTTACGGATACCCGGGAGGTGGGTAGGGCGACGGTGGGCGATGTGCCCGTGGTACGAGAGTTTGTAGACGTATTCCCCGAGGAGTTGCCTGGGATACCTCCAGAGCGACAGGTGGAATTCAGGATCGACCTAGTCCCTGGTGCGGCTCTGATAGCGAAGGCATCGTATCAGTTGGCTCCTCCTGAGATGCAGGAGTTGTCTACACAGCTACAGGAGCTGTTAGACAAGGGTTTCATTCGACCGGGCAGTTCACCCTGGGGAGCCCCGATTCTGTTTGTGAGGAAGAAGGACGGGTCGCATCGGATGTGTATAGATTATCGGGAGCTGAATAAGGTAACGGTGAAGAACCGCTACCCACTCCCAAGGATTGATGACCTCTTTGACCAGCTACAGGGAGCATCTTGGTTCTCCAAGATTGATTTGCGTTCAGGGTATCACCAGATGAGGGTCAGAGAGGAGGATGTGCAGAAGACTGCGTTTCGGACGCGTTATGGCCACTATGAGTTTGTGGTGATGCCTTTCGGGCTCACCAATGCTCCTGCCGCGTTCATGGACCTCATGAACCGCGTATGTAGACCGATGTTAGACCGGTCTGTGATAGTCTTTATCGACGATATCTTGGTTTACTCCAAGACGCGAGAGCAGCATGAGGAGCATCTGCGGGAGGTTCTGGAGATTTTGAGGAGGGAGAACTTGTATGTGATGTTCTCCAAGTGTGAGTGCTGGTTACGCGAGGTGCAGTTTCTTGGGCACCTTGTCAACCAGAACGGGATTTCGGTAGATCCGGCTAAAGTGGAGGCCGTGATGAGTTGGGATGTTCCGAGGTCTCTATCTGAGATTCGGAGCTTTCTGGGATTGGCAGGCTACTATCGGAGATTCATTCAGGACTTCTCCAAGATAGCAGTTCTGCTCACCCGACTGACTAAGAAGTCGGTGGTGTATCGCTGGGGGCCTGAGCAGCAGGCCGCGTTCGAGGCACTGAGACAGAGATTGCGCGAGGCGCCAATCTTAGCCCTGCCAGAGGGCATGGAGGATTTTGTTGTGTACTGCGATGCATCCATCGAGGTTTGGGCGCGGTATTGATGCAGAGAGGGCATGTCATCGCCTACGCGTCGAGGCAGCTGAAGCCTCACGAGGCGAACTACCCGACGCATGATTTGGAGTTGGGGGCTGTTGTATTCGCCCTCAAGATTTGGCGTCATTACCTCTATGGGGTTCGCTGTACAATTTACACGGACCACAAGAGTTTGAGGTATCTCATGGACCAGCCAAGTCTGAATATGAGGCAGCGTCGGTGACTTGATGTGGTAAAGGATTATGATTGTGAGATCCTCTACCATCCGGGGAAGGCCAATGTCGTGGCCGATGCGCTTAGCCGCAAGAACATCGGAAGAGTGAGCGGATTGTGGGGCAGGTTTCCTCCTTCGACTATGATAGCCGAGGATTATTGACTCTTCACCGTAGGGTGTGGGTCCCTTATCATGGAGGCGTGCCCCAGGTCCTGGTGGAGGAGGCGCACAAATCCCGGTTCTCCATTCATCCCGGGGCGACGAAGATGCATAGGGATCTTCGTCTAGACTATTGGTGGCCCTGCATGAAGCGGGATGTGGCATGGTTCGTGGAGCGGTGCTTGACCTGCAGGAAGGTCAAGGCCGAGCATCAGAGGCCACACGACAAGATGCAGCCGTTGGATATTCCGTTGTGGAAATAGGAAGACATCACGATGGATTTTATCAACAAGCTTCCCAGGACCGCGCGGGGAGTGGATTCGATCTGGGTCATCGTCGATCGATTGACCAAGAGCGCCCACTTTATCCCGATACAGGAGAGCATCTCGGCCGAGAAATTGGCCGATATCTATATCAGGGAGGTGGTGGTGCGGCACGGAGTGCCAGTTTCGGTGATTTCGGATAGGGATGTGCGGTTCACTTCCAGGTTTTGGAAGAAATTCCACGACGAGTTGGGTACTCGTCTGCATTTCAGCACCGCCTTTCACCGGCAGACGGATGGCCAGAGCGAGCGGACCATCCAGACTCTGGAGGACATGCTGCGGGCATGTGTTTTAGACTTCGGGGGTAGCTGGGATACCTACCTTCCGTTGGCGGAGTTCTCATATAATAATAGCTATCATGCGAGTATCGACCGTCCTCCCTTCGAGATGTTGTATGGGAGGAGGTGCAGGACCCCGATCTGCTGGGGCGAGGTTGGCCAGAGGGTCATGGGGAGCACCGAAGTAGTGCTCAAGACGACAGAGAAGATTAAGCAGGTCCGGAGCAGGCTTCAGACTGCTCAGAGTCGGCAGAAAAGTTATGCCGATAAGCGTCGATCAGACCTGGAGTTCCAGGTCGGGGATATGGTTCTCCTGAAGGTGTCGCCATGGAAGGGCGTCATCTGATTCAGGAAGCGGGGCAAGTTGGGCCCCAGGTACATTGGACCCTTCAGGGTTGTAGCCCGGGTGGGCAAGGTGGCGTACCGGTTGGATCTGCCAGCCGAGCTCAGACAGATCCACAGCACTTTCCACGTCTCTCAGCTGCGGAAGTTCCTGGTGGACGACTCAGCAGTGGTACCTTTGGAGGACATTCAGGTTGATGACAGCCGAAATTACATCGAGCGGCCTGTAGCGATCCTTGACCGGAAGTCGAAGGATCTGAGGAACAAAAGAGTGGAACTCGTGAAGGTGCAATGGCAGCACCGGAAGGGGTCGGAATGGACTTGGGAGCCGGTGGACGAGATGATAGAGCATTACCCTGAGCTGTTTCAGGAGCGAGCAACAGACTTTGAGGACGAAGTCTAAAATAAGTGGGGGAGATTTGTAGCACCTGGTTCTTGGTACATATTCTTTTAATTAATTCTTTAAAGGTTAGCAATTTTGGCCTTGGACTCGGCGAGTCAGTCCTTCGACACGGGGCTTAAGTCGTGGACTCGCCGAGTCGGGTCCCGGACTCGGCGAGTAGCCACTGTCTGGACAAAAACCCTAAACCAGGGGTTTGCACCCTATTTAAACACTCTAACTCGTCCTCCCTTGTCCCTAACACTTCCAGAGAGCTGTAGAGCGAAACCCTAGCCCCCATATTGTTCTTGTGAGTGACTTTTGGCTTTGTGTAGGAAGTTTGGAGCTTAGAAGAAGAAAAAGAAGGTTGAAGAGTGCAAGGAGGGGAAGTAGATCCGAAATCTACACTGTGAGAAGCTTCCATTCAGGTAGAAAAGTTCCTACCTTGATCACTAGTTCATTAGATCCCGTTTTTGTCCCTAATTTGTGGTTTTCAAGCCCTAAAACCTCAAACTCCATGTGTTTATGCTCCATGTTTTGAAAGGACTTCAGATCTGGACCTTATGGACATCTTAGAAGTGTAAAGTCTCTGTGGTTGAAGTGATTGAGGTCCCTATTGAGTGTATGACCTCATAAAGAGCTTGGAATTGCCTTTTTGAGCTCATAGGGCCATGCATGCACATAAAGTTTGCAACTTTACGTGATAAGCATGCCCTAGGAGCTTAGATCTATGGTTTGGAACCGTGGCATGCCTCAGATTTGGTGTGTATGGGAGGAGGGTTGAAGGGACTCGGCGAGTTCCAAATTGCACTCGGCGAGTTCTATGAAGATGGTCTCAGACTCGACGAGTTGGATGAACAACTCGGCGAGTCCTATGAAGATTCCCTGGAACTCGACGAGTTGTTCTTCAAACTCGACGAGTCATATGAACTGTTACTGAGTTAAGAGGGGTTTAAGTGAAGAAGGTCCAAGCCTTCGTAGCTGCACGCGAAATTAGCAATTTAACGTGTAGGAATAGTCCCAGAAACCCAAATCCTCAAGATGGATGCTCTGGTGAGGATTTGGAAGCGAGTAGGAGATCTGCTCGTGGGACTCGGCGAGTTGTTCTCGGACTCGGCGAGTCGGATCGCGAGTCGGTCTAATCGTCCCAAGTAGTGAGCTAAGGGTGACTCAGTGAGTGGGAAGAGGGACTTGATGAGTTAGTACTGGGATAATAGGAGAGGCACTCGGCGAGTCTGTGCCATGACTCGGCGAGTCCATTCAATTGGAAGTTGACTTTGACCAAGGAGTTGACCTTGGACCAGGGGTAGGTCAGTCATTTGACCAAAGGGTATTTATGAGTGACTAGTCTATGTTTATGGATTTATAGCCGGAGGATTACCGGTGCAGCAGTCAGACGTCTATCAAGCAGACTTTCAGCAGCTACTTTTCGAGGTGAGTTACCTTCCAGTAGGAGTGGGTCTAAGGCCATAATGCCGGCCCACCAATGAGGAGTATTTAGAAGGTGATTGTCCTTGTGATAATTATCTTGGTCTGGTATGTGTTTGGTTATGAGTTATATCTGTATGATATGTTACATGATAGGGATAGTTTCCTGATAGTGGTCCTTAGGACCAAGGGATAGGTCAGTACCCGGATATGCCTGACTGTATGCTTATATCATGATTATTATATGCTAGTGGTAGGGGTGGAATAGTCCCCAGTTACCGGTTGAAAGATACCGATGATGATTACCGGTTGAAAGATACTGATGACGATTACCGGTTGAAAGATACCGATGATGATTACCGGTTGAAAGATACCGATGGTATTGTATGGTATGTGGTATGATGGGGGAACTCACTAAGCTTTGTGCTTACGGTTTCAGTTTTTGGTTTCAGGTACCTCTTCGTCTAAGGGGAAAGAGCCGGCGGCGTAGCATGGCATCACACACATATCTGATTTTCCGCACGGTGTTTTCTAGGATTGTACTTGATATGATATTTGCTTACGTTGTGGATTTCAAACATGAAACATGATTTTATGAGATGACGTGTTTATACAATATTTTCTAGTGAATGTTTTATGAGTTAATTAATTAAAAATGAAATTTTTGGACTTAAATTTTGGGACGTTACACTAGATAGAAGGAGAGAACATACAATACAGCTAGCACATTCATTACATATACATTATTACATTTTCGTGAGCCACTAAACAGGGCATGACACTACCTGCCATGACTGTTTTTGTACCCAGAATCTCCTTAATTGGGGAGCGTATGAGTTTGTGTATAGATCTATACTGGATTGACTATCCTACACCTTGCTGCTCGCTACAGTGGGAGTTGCAAGTCTACGGGTGCCAAATGTCATTTCTTACGGCGTCTTACATCGTCGTTTTACTATTGAGTCGGTAGCAGGGTACAGGCCGATCACATGGTACCTTAAGTAACAATTAGTTAAGGTAGTTAGTACAGCAGTAGTTACTTAATACAACACTACAATACTATAATATTTTTCCCATTACATTCACTTCGTGAACATTCACACGATGCACGGTAATGTAAAAACTATATTTTTGGTTAATGATAGTCGGATTTGGGAAAATACACACTCTTACAAGAGACACACACACAGATACTAGATGCCTTGGTAGAAGGCTACTTTTAGTAGGAAACATAGGGTTTTCTAGGAATGTTCAAACAAATACAAACTTTACAAAACTTATACTTTACATCTTACAAACATGTTACAAATGCTTTCATACAAACACAGACACTAATATATTTATGAACTCACCAGCTTTAAAGCTGATAAACTCTTTCAAAATAAATTGTATTCTCAGGTCACCAGTAGACAGGTACAGGTGCCAGGTTTTGAGAAGCTGGAGCTCGTTCAAGACTCCTATTTTTTTTTTGATGTATATATTTGGTGTCTATATAACTTGACAGAACACACTTGTATGAAATTATATTATTAATGCAATGGATGATGTTGTTGCTTGTTTACTACTTTGCATTGTTGTGATACATTACATGACGTCCTCCACACCAGAACGTTTCCGCCGTTCATAGGTTTTGGGGGTGTGACAGATTGGTATCAGAGCATTGTTTATAGTGAATCGAGTGTATCAACCCATAAAATATATACGAACTATAAACACAAGCGGGATTAAAAATACTCTGATAAAGAGTTTATACTTTTAAATAATAAAATATTTAACCAAGTATACATACCTGCATTCATACTAAAATCAGTGTCACTAGGTCAGAACAAAAGTATTACGATTGTTGGACAGCACAAGTAGACTTAGAGATATATGGTCAACCCTGGGAAGATGTAGCCTGATCAACTACATTATCCGAGGAGTGATTAGCATGTGCCTAAGTATGGTTGTGAGGTTGCAACAAGTCTAAAAACTTACCAACACTTCTACAACAAGAACAGTAGAACAGAACATTAAACTTAAAATACTATAGGAGTATATTGTGTTACTATGATTACTTATCTGAGAACTAAAGGTCTTTATTAGTATGTCAATGATTGGTTAGTGGATACACTAAGGTTATATGTGCTAGGATGTCATAGACTTAGAATCTGTGATCTTTGCTTTACTTCCTGTTCCTTGTTTGGTTGTGGGCTTAGAGTTAGGGTCACTTATTCGAAGGTCTATCCTGTCTGGGTTACATATAACTGGTATGCACTAAACAAGTATTGAAGCAACTGATAAAGATCATCTTATAATTATCTAATTAGATCGTCTACTTGGTTATATCTTACACCTCTTTTCTCGCGTAGATTTAATGGATGGATTCCATCTTCCCGGAGACCCGTACTTTCCTAACCATGGCAATGCTGGATGGCTTGGAGAAGAACCAGAAGATGATCACCCAATCCCTTTGGATGATCACGAAGCTGAAGGTTTTTCTAATGGTTCTGACTCGGAGCCAGAGGTCAACAACCAACCGCCAGCTGTTCAAAACCCAAACCCTCGTCCGGCATTTCAAGGACCCACACCTCTGTGGGCCATAAACTTGAATAGGTGGAGTCAGGAACAAGGTCAACCTTTTCCCTACTACGGAGACAAAAGCTTCTACAACCTCACTGAAGGAGGTTCTGCTGACAGGGTCCTACCCATCATGGTTTGTAGGATTTCTCGGAATGACGTACAAGGTCTAGCCACTCTTGATCGAGTAGTGGAGATTGACACCAACTCTGGCGTTAACACAGTCCACATACGCCAACTGGAGTATGCTCATGAAAGGACTCAAGTCCGCAACACAGTTCTACAGAGGGAACTTGCTGAAACCCAAGCCGAAGTCAGAGAACTTCGAGCTCAGCAAGTAAGATCTGATAGGCATGTGAGGTACATAGAACGTCTTCTGTCGGATTCCAAGACTCACTCTAGCAGTTCTCGTTGCTGTTAGAGTCTTATCGACTTCTCTTTTGGATATAACCTAGTTTGTGTAAAAACGCTAGTCTAATTTTCCTATCTTTGTAAATCTTAGACCTGTTAGGTCATGATTAGGTCGTAGTTCTGTCAAAATTTTCCCATCTTGGTTGATGTAAGACCTACTTCTAGGTCATTTTTCCCGAACTTGTTACATCTGTAATCCCAATAATATTAACATATATCTAATCTTATGGAAATCAATATCCAATTGCTATTATCTTTTCGTACTAGATCGTCATTCAATCGTGCTATTCAATTATACTGTTGGGCTATGGAGAGTTAGTCCATGAGTCATTCTCATCATTTTTCTATCAAATTCTTATCAATATCTTCATCTTTGTAAACTTATAGTTGAAAGATGCCTCCGTGTAAATCAACAAGACGCAATCCTCCCGTACCGACACCACCTACTCCTCAGTTTGACACGGCAACCCTAAATGATGCTGTAGCTGCAGCTGTGGCTACATCCATGGCTCAATATCATTCTTCAGGATCCACTGGGGGAGGAACCCCTGTTCAATCCATTCAAGTTGAAACCCCTGTGCGCTCGAGAGAGTGCTCCTACAAAGACTTCACAAACTGCAAGCCATTGTCCTTTAAAGGAACTGGCGGAGTCCTTGTCCTCTCGCAATGGTTCGAGAAGACAGAGTCAGTCTTTGAAATCTGCTCGTGCCCGGAGGGAAGCAAGGTCAAGTTTGCCGCTTGTACCTTCGAATCAAAAGCCCTAACATGGTGGAATAGCCATGTTAAGTCACTATCTCTAGTGGTGGCTAATGATATGGGCTGGGATACCATGAAAGACCTCATGATTGAGGAGTACTACCCGAGGGGCGAGATCCAAAAGCTGGAGGAGGAACTATGGAGCCTGACCATGAAGGGCTCCGACATCATCTCGTATACCGCCAGGTTCTGTGAACTGGTGGCCCTCTGTCCTAACATGATCCATACGGAGGGAAAGAAGATCGAGAGATATATATGGGGGCTAATGCCACCATACCAGGGAAATATATTGGCATCACACCCCACTGCATTTGATAGTGCCAAGCGATTGGCACAACGGCTCATAGACCATGGGGCTCGTACCCCGGCCGCAACAACCACCCTGGCCATCTCAGAACCCGCCAGAACCGCTGAGTCCAAGCGGAAATTCTGGGATGATAAGAAGAAGTAGAAGGCTGCCAAAAAGCAGCAGGTCGTGGCAGTTCATGCTGCGATAGCACCTGCCGCTGCTGTTCCGATCAAGGAATATTCTAGACGTTTGCCCCTGTGCAACAAATGTAACTTCCACCACACAGGAGCCTGCCGGGAAATGCAGTGCTCAAACTGCAACAGAAAGGGGCACACCACCCGTTTCTGTAGAGCTCCAGCGAGACCGCTCACCCAAGTCCCCGGTACTGGTGTGGGCTAGGCTTGCTACAATTGTGGCGAGGTGGGCCACTAGAAAAGGGACTGCCCTAAGGCAAGGAACACAGGTGGAGTGGTAGGAGTTCTAGCCATAGGCCACGAGGAAACGGTTGTCGACCCCACAGTGGTCACTGGTATGTTTCTCCTCGACAACTCTTATGCATGCATTCTATTTGATAGTGGAGCGGAGAGGAGTTTCGTGAACCAAAAATTTGCTCATTTACTTAAGCAAAAATCACGAGCACTTAAAGAACCGTTCACAGTAGAAATGGCTAATGGGAAGACAGAGAGCACTGGCTGCGTATTCATAGGGTGTACCTTAACTTTAGATAGCCATTCATTTTCGATCGATCTCATGCCGGTCTCAATTAAAAGTTTCGACGTCATCATCGGCATGGATTGGTTGAGTCTTCATCGTGCCGACATCATGTGTTACGAAAAGGCTGTACGCCTTATTCTTTCGTCTGGCGAAACCCTAGTAGTATATGGAGACAAACCCGGCACAAACCTTCGTATCATCTCGAGCATTCAGGCTCAGAAGTTCTTGTGAAAGGAATGTCGCGCATTCCTTGCTCATGTGGTTGATGTGAGCCAAGAAACGAAAGACATTCAAAACATTCGAGTAATACACGATTTTCCTGACTTCTTTCCAGAAGAACTACCAGGATTACCTCCGCAACGACAAGTCAAGTTCAGAATCGACTTAGTTCCAGGGGCTACTCCTGTAGCCAAATCGCCTTATCGTCTAGCACCTGCAGAGATGCAAGAACTATCCTGTCAACTTAACGAACTGCTCAGCAAGGGCTTTATAAGACCAAGCTTCTCACCCTGGGGAGCTCTAGTCTTGTTCGTCAAGAAGAAAGACGGATCGTTTCGTATGTGCATCGACTACAGGGAGCTCAACAAACTGACCGTCAAAAATCGTTATCCTTTGCCTCGGATAGACGATTTATTCGATCAACTTCAAGGGGCGAATTTCTTTTCAAAAATCGACTTAAGATCCGGATATCACCAACTATGAGTGCTAGGGGAGGACGTTCCGAAGACAGCCTTTCGAACTCGTTATGGGCACTACGAATTCGTAGTGATGCTGTTCGGATTAACAAACGTGCCTGCAGTATTCATGGACTTAATGAATAGGGTGTGTCGTCCTTACTTGGATCAGTTAGTCATCGTCTTCATCGATGACATACTAATCTACTCTCGAAGTAAGGAGGAGCATAGTCAACAGCTGTGACAAGTCTTAGAAACCCTACGCGCGGAGAAGCTTTATGCGAAGTTCTCGAAATGCGAATTTTGGATCCGATAAGTCGAATTCTTAGGGCACGTGGTTAGCGAAGAGGGAATACACGTGGACCCTTCCAAAATTAAAGCCATTGAGAGCTGGTCAGCAACGAAGATGCCTACAGAAATTCGTCAATTTCTAGGCCTCGCTGGCTACTATCGCAGGTTCATTCAGTACTTCTCCCGCATTGCGAATCCTCTGACAACACTGACCCAGAAAGGCGTGGCCTTTGACTGGGAAGAGAAGCAGGAGAGAGCGTTCCAAACGCTCAAATGAGCCTTGTGCAACGCACCAATACTAGCCCTCCCCAAAGGGATAGAAGACTTCGTTGTCTATTACGATGCATCGAATCAAGGACTCGGATGTGTTCTAATGCAGCGAGGTAAGGTCATCGCCTATGCCTCGAGACAGCTGAAGACACATGAGGTCAACTACACTACCCACGATCTTGAACTAGGAGCAGTTGTGTTTGCTCTGAAGATCTAGAGAGACTACCTGTACGGTACAAAAATCACAATCTTTACAGACCAGAAAAGACTACAACACATATTCGACCAGAAGGAGCTCAACATGAGACAACGACGGTGGGTCGAGCTACTCAGTGATTACGAATGCGAAATTCGTTATCATCCGGGTAAAGCCAATGTAGTAGCTGACGCCCTAAGTTGGAAAGAATAATCTGGTCGTAAAGTCAAATC
Source organism: Lactuca virosa (assembly GCF_052849685.1). Lineage (NCBI taxonomy): Eukaryota > Viridiplantae > Streptophyta > Magnoliopsida > Asterales > Asteraceae > Lactuca > Lactuca virosa. The sequence continues at coordinate 316,371,824 of NC_136428.1, forward strand.
ATTGACTATGACTATCCATTCACACTTGTCCACACAAATTAAGGCGGCTCAGCACGACGCTTTAAAACCTGAAAATGTGGCGGGTGAATCCCTCAGAGGGATGGATAAGAACTTAGAGATTAAGGGTGGCGGAGCTTATTATCTCATGCACCGAATCTGGACCCCGAGACTTGGAGGTTTCAGAGACTTGGTCATGAACGAGGCGCACAACACTCGTTATTCCGTCCACCCAGGTTCAGATAAGATGTATCTGGATCATAAAAAGTTATACTGGTGGCCTAACATGAAAGTATAAATTGCTACCTTCGTAAGTAAATGCCTTACTTGCGCGAAGGTCAAGGTCGAGTACCAGAAACCCTCCGGTCTTCTACAACAGCCGGAGTTACCAGAATGGAAGTGGGAGCGGATCACTATGGATTTCATTACCAAGTTGCCCAAGACAACGGGTGGACTTGATACCATATGGGTCATCGTCGACAGGTTGACCAAGTCCGCACACTTCCTGCCGATCAAAGAAACAGACAAGATGGAGAAGCTTACAAGAACTTACATTAGGGAGATTGTACGACTGAACGGTGTTCCCATATCCATTATCTCGGACAGAGATAGTAGGTTCACTTCGAGATTCTGGCAGTCGCTACAAAGTTCCCTAGGAACTAGGTTGGACATGAGTACAGCCTACCATCCGCAGACAGACGGGCAAAGTGAGATGTGACAACCCAAAATTTCTATTCTGTACAACATGTCAATTCAATAGAATTCAGAACAGTTACTGTTAATTTTCAGACTTTTTGGAATAAGTTTGAGTATTTTAGGATTAACACTTTAGGAGATATCAGGAGAGAGGATGCCCTAGGGTTTATTGTGCAAAAATAAAGCCCCGACACATCAAAAGTTTAGAGTTTATGGCCTAAACATGGTGTTTACGGCCGTAAACCCTACAGGAAAGAGGTATAAAGGTGACACTTAGTTATTTTTACCATTTTTCCAACTTTCAAGAATAAAAAATCAAACTCTCTCAAGTATCATCCAAAGATTTCTCAAGATCTTCAATCTAGTAAGTGTTTCTCACCCTTTTGAGTTAGTATATCACTTAATCTAGTGATTTAACACACTTCTATCCATGAAATCTTTCCAAAAGGTTCAATCTTCAAGTTTCACCAAGAACACCAATAACACACACTAGTGTTCTTGGCCTTTTGGTGCCTTTTCTAGCTTCTAACTAGTAAGTAATTCTATCCTAGAGTAGTATAAGGCTTGATACACTTCATTACATCAATAAAAACACCAAGAAACACCAAGATCAAGGTGTTTACGGTCCAAGATGTTCTTGGACCGTAAACCCTACAAATGGTGCCAAAATGTCCCTAGTCCCTTCCTAAGCCTTGGTAACTTGCATAGATCCATACCTTGTTGTGTTAGGGACTTGAAAACATCCAAAGACCAAAACCCATAGGGGTTTACGACCGTAAACCCAAGGGGAAATGGTCTAGGGACCGTAAACTCCATTTAGGAGTGAAATGGTGCCCTAACTTCTTCCTTAGGCTTATACTTCAAGAGAGGATACTTCTAATGGCTTGTAGAGCTTCAAAACAACAAATGGTCAAAAGAACATGAGTTTATGGCCGTAAACTCATGTGTTTACGACTGTAAACCCATGTGGTTATGGTCACAAAACCGTAAACTCCAAGGGAGTTTACGCTTGAACCCCAAACTCAATGGCTTGTTCCTACAACACTTAGATGCAATCCTTATGACTTGTCGCACTTATATAAGGTGTTTTACATGTCTTGGGATGTCTTAACTTTGTCAATTAGTGGTTTAAAAGTCTAATTGGATACATATATGTGTGATTATATGTTAACTAGGATCATTGGGTGTGTACAAGTCTTCACTTGACACTTAGTATCCTACTTCAGTCAATACATCCAAACCACCATCTACAGGTGAGTTCATACCCCTTAATCAATGTTTTAAATGATTTTAAATGCTTTAATGGGGGGGGGGATACAAGTAGAAAACAACATGTTATAGTATCAATCATATGTAATTTATAACTGTGTTTTCAGTTAACTGATTTCACATACTTCAAAATGTGATACATGAAATGGTTTTCTGTCTTGATATACTTTGTTATCAAATGTTTTATTCTTGAAATGTTTTACAACATGACACCAAGTCATGGTTGTTTATTGTCCCAAACTTTCAAATGTTTACAAAACCTCTTTGAATCTATTTATCCAAAACCATATCTATACACTTATGTTCATATATATATGTGTATTGATATGAAAGCTTTCATTCTTCATTCAGTTCCCACACTCTTGAGTAGCAAGGGTGTATAAACCTTCTTGAACATCTATTACATTCCAGTAAACTATTATAGGAATAGTTTAGGGGATACAAAACATTATTCCTATTACAAGGAATTACACCAGAGTCAGTTCATTCATGAGTCTATACTAAATGCTATATGAAGAGATACACTTACATGGATCCTCTTACATGGATACACTTACATGTATACTTGTACTTAGATACTATATGAGGAGATACTATTACATATTATACGTGTAGCTTAGTTTTGTCTATCCTAGTACAAAAGGATACTATACAGGACTAACCATTCCGAAACCCAGCTGTTAGCAACAGAGGTAAATGAACATCTACGGATGCCTACAGTTACTACTTATACTAGGGTACCTTTACGAGACTAACCATTCCTACACCCTGCTGTTAGCTACAGAGGACAATGCACATCTACGGATGTCCAAGGTTAATACTATTCGGTAGTCGCGATGTCGTGTTTATCCTAATACAAAAGGATAATACTTATATGGCTATTTTCCCTATTAGTTTTATTTTGCGATTCATTCACATAAACGATGAAGTAGACTATATATTGTTAATAGTAGTCATACGAGGGAAAAACCATCTTTGTTATACAAAACATTCAGGTCTTGGTAGAAGACTACTTTCAAAACATTCAGGTCTTGGTAGAAGACTACTTTCAAAACATTCAGGTCTTGGTAGAAGACTACTTTTATACTAATAGGAAATATGGGATTTTCTAGGGTTTTCATACTTATATCAAACGTTTCATTCAAAGATTTACATGGCATTCATAACAGCTTTCCAAATCAGAGTAATGACACTTAAATACTTATGAATTCACCAGCTTTATGCTGATCTATACTTTCAAAATAACTTGTATTCTCAGGTCACCAGTAGACAGGTACGACGACCAGGTTTTGAGAAGACGGAGCACAGACAAGACTCGTCTTTTATTTTGATTACATATTTTGGTGTCTTATTACTATGAAAGAACACACATGTATTAAAACTTTACTTTTAATGCAATGGATGATGTTGTTGCTTGTTTACTACTTTACACTGTTATGATACTTCACATGACGTCCTCCACCCCTGAACGTTTCCGCCGTTCTTGGTTTTGGGGTGTGACATGAGAGGACTATCCAAACCTTGGAAGATATGCTGCGAGCCTGTGTGATTGACTTTGGGAAAGCATGGAATACTCATTTACCCCTTGTCGAATTTTCCTACAACAACAGTTATCACACAAGCATAAAGGCTGCTCTATTCGAGGCCCTTTATGGCTGCAAGTGCAGATCCCCTCTGTGTTGGGCTGAGGTGGGTGATACCCAGTTAGCTAAAGGACGAGTTCCTGAATGCACTCTCACAGGTTCGGAGATCATACGGGAAACGACGGAGAAAATCGTTCAAATCCGTGAACGATTGAAAGCCTCCAGAGACCGACAGAAAAGCTACGCTGATAAACGAAGGAAACCTTTGGAATTCCAGGTGGGCGACCGTGTTCTACTGAAGGTCTCACCCTGGAAGGGCTTGATACGCTTTGGAAAGCGTGGAAAGCTAAATCCAAGGTACATAGGACCTTTCGAGATTCTCGCAAGAATCGGCCCTGTAGCTTACAAACTTAATTTACCGCGTGAGCTCAGTAACGTACATTCTACTTTCCACATCTCGAACTTGAAAAAGTGTCTGTCCGACGAGACTCTTGTAATCCCACCCGACGAGATCGAGATCAACGAGAACCTCAAGTTCGTGGAAGAACCAGTAGAGATCATGGACCGGGAGGTCAAGCAAATGAAACAAAGCTGCATCCCAATAGTGAAGGTTCGCTGGAACGCCAAGCGAGGACCGGAATTCACTTGGGAGCGAGAGGATCAGATGAAACTGAAATATCCTCTTCTTTTTACTTAGTTATTTGTAACTAATTATTTGCTTAAATTCTAATTTCGGGACGAAATTCCTTCTAAGGAGGGGATGATGTGAAAACCCGAAATTTATATTCTGTACAACATTTCAATTCATTAGAAGTCAAAACAGTTACTGCTAATTTTCAGACTTTTTGGAATAAGTTTGAGTATTTTAGGATTTACACTTTAGGAGATATCAGGAGAGAGGATGCCCTAGGGTTTATTGTGCAACAATAAAGTCCCGACACATCAAAAGTTTAGAGTTTACGGCCTAAACAAGGAGTTTAAGGCCGTAAACCCTAAGGGAGGGGGTATATAAGTGACACTTAGTCATTATTTACTCTTTTTCAAAAACTCAAGATCCAAACTAGCTTTTCTCTCAAGTATCATCCGAAGATTTCTCAAGATCTTCAATCTAGTAAGTGTTTCTAGCCCTTTTAAGTTAGTATATCACTTAATCTAGTGTTTTAACACACTTCCATCCGTAAAAATTTTCCAAAAGGTTGAATCTTCAAGTTTCACCAAGAACACACACTAGTGTTCTTGGACTTTTGGCTCATTTCAAGCCTCTATCTTGTAAGTACTTCTATCCTAGAGTATCTTAAGGCTTGATACACTTCTTTATAACAAGAAATCACCCAAGAAACACCAAGATCAAGGTGTTTACGGTCCAAGATGTTCTTGGACCGTAAACCCTATTTAAGGGGCCAAAGTGGCCCTAGTCCCTTCCTTAGCTTTGGAAACTAGTCTATACTCATTCCTTCATATGTTTAGGACTTGAAAACATCAAAATACCATGATCCATAAGGGTTTACGGCCGTAAACCCAAAGGGAAATGGTCTTAGGGTCGTAAACTCCTTATAGGAGTGAAATGGTGCCCTAATCCCTTCCATAGGCTTATACTTCAAGTGGAAACACTTCTAGGGACTTATAAACCTTCAAAACATCAAATGGTCAAAAGGACATGAGTTTATGGCCGTAAACTCATGGGTTTACGATCGTAAACTCAATGAGTTATGGTCAATAAAGCGTAAACTCAAGTAAAGGGTTCCCTTGAACCTTAAACTCAATAGCATTGTCCTACAACACTTAGATGAAATCCTTAGCACTTATAACACTTATATAAAGTGTTTAACATGTCCTAGGATGGCTTAACTTTGTTAATTAGTTGTTTAAAGACTAATTGGATACATATATGTGTTATTATATGTTAACTAGGATCATTTTGTGTGTACAAGTCTTCACTTGACACCTAGCAGTCCTATTTCTTCAGTTCATCCAAACTACTCACTACAGGTGAGTTCATACCCCTTAATCAACCTTTTAAATGTTTTTAAATGCTTTTATGGGGGGGGGGATACAAGTTAAATTACTATAGTTATTATATCAATCACATGTGATTAATAACTATCAGCAAGTGAAATTCTTACTTTTCAAACTATGTTAACAAACTGTTTTACTCCAAACTGTTTTACTCCAAACTATTTTACTTCAAACTGTTTTACAAACTCCTTTTCATGTCAAATGCTTTTACTTAAACTCTTTTATACTTATATATTTTCAAATGAATGCCTATATATGTATACTTATATAAGTAATGTTTAAAGGACTTAGGAAGGCTAGCTCGCTTTAATTCCTTTTCCTTGTTTGGATGTGGCTTTAGGGCATCGGTTGTCCGTCGAAAGGTCGTTTAATTATTAGTTGTATATCATGTATACATATATAGTCATAAAAGTTCTTTCATACAGTTCCATACCTTTGGATAGCAAGGGTATACAAACATGTTCATACTTTACTAGTAAGCTACCATAGGGGTAGTTTAGGCAGAGTAAAACTATTACTAGAATAATGAAACATACAAAGAGTCAGTTCATACATGAGTCAATACTATACAAAGTAGATAACATACAATACCATACAGAGAACGAGATAACAAACAATACCATACAGAGAACGAGATAACAAACAATACCATACAGAGAGAACATACAGGCTAGATAGAAGGAGAACATACAATACAGCTAGCACATTCATTACATATACATTATTACATTTTCGTGAGCCACTAAACAGGGCATGACACTACCTGCCATGACTGTTTTTGTACCCAGAATCTCCTTAATTGGGGAGCGTATGATTTTGTGTATAGATCTATACTGGATTGACTATCCTACACCTTGCTGCTCGGTACAGTGGGACTTGCAAGTCTACGGGTGCCAAATGTCATTTCTTACGGTGTCTTACATCGTTGTTTTACTATTGAGTCGGTAGCAGGGTACAGGCCGATCACATGGTACCTTAAATAAGAATTAGTTAAGGTAGTTAGTACAGCAGTAGTTACTTAATACAACACTACAGTACTATAATATTTTTCCCATTGCATTCACTTCGTGAACATTCACACGATGCACGGTAATGTAAAAACTATATTTTTGGTTAATGATAGTCGGATTTGGGAAAATACACACTCTTACAAGAGACACACACAGATACTAGATGCCTTGGTAGAAGGCTACTTTTAGTTGGAAACATAGGGTTTTCTAGGAATGTTCAAACAAATACAAACTTTACAAAACTTATACTTTACATCTTACAAACATCTTACAAATGCTTTCATACAAACACAGACACTAATATACTTATGAACTCACCAGCTTTAAAGCTGATAAACTCTTTCAAAATAACTTGTATTCTCAGGACACCAGTAGACAGGTACAGGTGCCAGGTTTTGAGAAGCTGGAGCTCGTTCAAGACTCCTCTTTTATTTTTGATGTATACATTTGGTGTCTATATAACTTGACAGAACACACTTGTATGAAATTATATTATTAATGCAATGGATGATGTTGTTGCTTGTTTACTACTTTGCATTGTTGTGATACTATACATGACGTCCTCTACCCCAGAACGTTTCCGCCGTTCATAGGTTTTGGAGGTGTGACACCTTCCAGGGTGAGACCTTTAATAGCACATGATCTCCAACTTGGAAATCCAAAGGCTTTCGTCTGTTATCTGCGTAACTTTTTTGTCTGTCTCTAGAAGCCTTTAATCGTGCTAGGATTTGAACAATCTTCTCTGTAGTTTATCTTATTATCTCCGGACCAGTGAGAGTGCTATTAGGGACTTGTCCCTTTGCTGGTTGCGCGTCGCCCACTTCAACCCATCACAGTGGTGACCTGCACTTGCGGCCATAGAGGGCTTCAAATGGTGCAACCTTGATGCTAGTGTGATAACTGTTATTATACGAGAATTCGACAAGTGGTAAATGGGTATCCCAAGCTTTACCAAAGTCTATCGCACACGCTCTAAGCATGTCTTCTAGCGTCTGAATGGTCCTCTTACTTTGCCCGTCGGTTTGTGGGTGATAGGCTGTACTCATGTCCAGCCTAGTTCCCAAGGACTTTTGAAGTGACTGCCAGAATCACGAGGTGAATCGACTATCCCTGTCTGAGATAATGGACTTTGGCACCCCATGCAATCTCACGATTTACTTGATGTACATCTTGGTCAGCTTCTCCATCTTGTCGTTTTCTTTCATCGGGAGAAAGTGTACTGACTTGGACAGTCTGTCGACGATTACCCAAATGGTATCCAGTCTACCCATCGTCTTGGGTAACTTAGTTATGAAGTCCATGGTTATCCGTTCCCACTTCCACTCAGGTATATCAAGCCGTTGTAGTAGCCCTGAGGATTTCTGATATTCTACCTTGACCTTGGCGCAAGTCAAACATTTTCCCACATAAGTAGCAATTTCGGCTTTCATGTTTGGCCACCAGTACAACTTCTTGAGGTCCAGATACATCTTATCTGAGCCCGGGTAGATGAATTATCTAGTCTTGTGTGCTTCGTCCATGATGACGTCTAGGAAACCATCGAACTTCGGTGTCCAGATTCGGTTCATGAGGTAACGAACTCCGTCGTCTTTGACTTCTAGGTTTTATACATTCCTCTTAATGCCTCACCCGTCACATTTTCCGGTTTCAAGGCCTCCAGCTGAGCCTCTTTGATTTGTGTGGACAGGTGTGAATGGATTGTTATTGTTAATGACTTTACTCGGCGCCCCGAGCATCCTTTCGACTTAAGGCATCTGCTACTACGTTTGCCTTACCTGGGTGATAACGAATCTCACACTCGTAATCATTCAGTAGTTCTACCCATCGTCTTTGCCTCATGTTGAGCTCCTTTTGATTGCGAATGTGCTGAAGGCTTTTATGGTCGGTAAAGATAGTACACTTCGTTCCGTAAAGGTAGTGCCTCCAGATCTTTCGGGCGAACACTACTGCTCCCAATTCGAGTTCATGCGTGGTGAAGTTGACCTTGTGCGTTTTCAATTGCCTCGATGCGTAGGCAATGACCTTTCCTCACTGCATTAACACACACCCAAGCCCCTGGTTTGATGCATCATAGTAGACTACAAAGTCTTCGGTTCCTTCTGGCAGAGACAAGATCGGTGCGCTGTACAGGGCTTGTTTTAATGTTTGGAAGGCAGCTTCTTGTTTATCTTCCCATTTAAACATCAAGGTGGTGAGCGGTTTAGCGACCTTGGAGAAGTTTTGGACGAATCTTCGGTAGTGTCCAGCAAGCCCTAAGAATTGTCGGATTTCCGTCGGCGTTGTAGGTGCTGGCCAGTTTTCAATCCCCTTGATTTTTGAGGGATCCATGTGTATCACCTTCTTGCTAACCACATGGCCAAGAAATCCCACTTCTCGGAGCCAGAATTCGCACTTAGAGAGTTTAGCATAAAGCTTCTCAGTCCTTAAAGTCTCCAATACTATTCGCAAATGTTGGCTGTGCTCTTCCTTGCTTCGTAAATAGACGAAGATGTCATCGATGAATACGATTACGAAATTGTCTAAGAAGGGTCGGCACACCCGGTTCATTAAATCCATGAACACAGCAGGTACATTTGTTAACCAGAAGGGCATTACTACAAATTCGCAGTGACCATACCGAGTCCTGAATGCTGTCTTGGGAACATCCTCCTCCTGGACCCGTAGTTGGTGGTATCCCGACCTCAGGTCGATCTTTGAGAAGTAAGACGCTCCTTGAAGCTGGTCGAATAGGTCGTCGATTCGGGGCAAAGGATATCGGTTTTTGATGGTAAGCTTATTTAACTCGTGGTAGTCGATGCACATCCGGAACGATCCATCCTTTTTCTTTACAAATAGAACTGGTGCTCCCTAAGGCGAGAAACTGGGTCGAATGAACCCTTTGCTCAGCAGTTCGTTTAGTTGGCTGGACAATTCTTGCATTTCTGCCGGCGCTAGGCGGTATGGACCTCTGGCTACGAGGGTGGCTCCGGGGATCAGATCGATTCGGAATTCGACTTGTCGAGTAAGTGGTACCCCTGGGAGGTCCTCTGGAAACACGTTAGGGAAATTACAGACCTATGGGATGTCTTTGATGTCCTTCGTTTCTTGTTTCTTATCTACCGTGTGGGCTAAAAAGGTGTGGTACTCCTTTCGGAGATACTTTTGAGCCTTGACGCAAGAAATGATTTGTAAGTTAGCACTGGGTTTATCACCGTAAATGAGAAGGGTTTCGCTATTTGGCAGATTAAGGTGGACGGCCCTTTCGTAACATAAAATGTCAACACGATGAGAACTTAATCAATCCATGCCAATGATGATGTCGAAACTTTTTATTGGAACCGGCAACAGATCGATATTGAATGAGTGATTGTCTAGAGTGAGGGTACACCCTGAGTATATGTCGTTAGTGTTTTCTGTTTTTCCATTTGCCATTTCTACGATGTATGTTTCTTTTAGTGATTGGGGATTTTGTTTTAACAATTGTTTGAATTTGTGGCTAACGAAACTCCTCTCCGCTCCACTATCGAATAATATGCATGCGTATGAGTTATTGAGGAGAAACGTACCGGTAACCACCACGGGATCTTCCCTTGCTTCCCCCTGCCCTAAGGCCAAGATCCTTCCGACACCACTGGTGTTCGAGTCTTTAGCTTTTGGGCAGTCTCTCTTGAAGTGCCCGGTTTCCCCGCAGCCGTAACAGGCTCGGCTTGCTCCAGTATTGGCGGCCGGATTGGCCTGTTGTGCAGACGCCCTGCAGAAACGGGCAGTATGCCCCTTTTTGTTGCAATTAATACAGTGCATTTCCCGAAAAGCACCGGTGTGGTGGAAGTTGCACTTGTTGCACTTAGGAAGGGTTCCAGCGTATTGCCTCAGTGGTGCCGGAGTGGAAGGAGTGGTCGCAGCATGGATGGCAACAGTCTTCTGTTTCTTTACGGGGTCCTGTGCAGGTTGCTTCTTTTTATTACCCCATAATTTCCTCTTGTTGTTCCCTCTTCGTGCTCGATCGGAGGTGGTTGTCACAGTGGCATGACTGGCCCGATGATCAATGAGTTGTTGTGCCAACTCCTTGGCACTCTCGTAAGTAGTTGGCCGTGAGGCCAACACACTATCTTGAATCGGGGAAGACAACCCCCAGAGATATCGTTCCACTTTCTTGCTTTCTGGCGTAACCATTGCCGGACAGAGGAGTGCTAGATCATTGAATCGGGCAGTGTAAGCTGTGAGGTCAGAGTCCTTCATCTTGAGATTCCACAGTTCTTGTTCTAATTTTTGCACCTCTCCCCTTGGGCAATACTCTTTCAGCATCATGGTTTTCCAATCCTCCCAGCTTATCGAATTTGCAACCATCAGAGTTAGGGATTTTACGTGGCCGTTCCACCAGGTAAGAGCCCTTCCGGTAAGAGTGCGAGCTGCGAATTTGACTTTGTTGGCTTCGGGGCACGCACAGATTTCAAAGACAGATTCGGTTCTTTCGAACCACTGTATCAATTCGACGACTCCTCCGCTTCCATTGAATGAGTCGGGTTTGCCATTAGTAAAGTCCTTAAAGGAGCGCTCCCTCGTCCGCCCTTGGTTATCTCCTTGCGTGGAGTTATTAGTACCACTCCCTGTCCGCCTGGCACCGTCGGTGCTGATTTGGGACATAGCAGCTGCTACTGCGGCTGTGACTGCCGCTTGGAACATTACAGGGTCATACTGGGGTGGTATCGGCGGTGGGTTTGTTTGCGTTCCGCCGGTACGTCTAGCAGATCTACGAGGCGGCATTTTTCTGTTATAGAAATTCAAAGATGAAATGAGTATGAGCCTTTTAGTAATGGTTGTCAGTCGGGAGACACAAAACTAGATTATTAGATTTCTAGTATAGTGTTTCCCTATTTTTCAAATGTTGTAAACAATTCATAGTAGAAGTCCACATAAATAAACTCATGAATTTAGTAGTAGCCATTCTCATGAAATCTTGTAATCTTTGTTCCATGCCTCACCCACTCATAAGACCACTCAATGTATACTAGTTGTGTGAAACGAAGGTTCAACAGACCGTCGAACTTAATGAATCTGCCCTAAGCCCACAACCAAACAAGGAACATGATCCAAGGCGGACTCACCATTTCTAAGTCGATCGCCTCTTGATTACACATAACCTCGAGGTATATTAAATAATCTTAGAGTTATCATAAGCAATTCGTTTGTTAATGCCATGTTATGCAATTTGAGGTGAACTCTTTATAAATAAATGCTTGCCACTTTTCATTGATATAATTTTAGTACATGTTTTTAAGCATATTTGACCTCATAAAGGTCTACATTACCTCAATGCAACAGAAAATTTTGACAGCACTTAGACCCCTCGACTAGTGTAATCACTTAGACGCAAGGTTAAACCTACTTACAGGGAAGAGTAGCCCCAACGCATACCCGTAAACAAAGCTTATAACTAAAATATGAGTAGTGCAACACTACTCGGGGCAGGTGGTATCCGCTGGTCAGCTGTGGCCTTGAGACGAGGTCGAGGCTCCCTGCTGCTCCGCGATCCGGCGTTCGGCCGCGATCAACCTTTCCTCAGAGCTGCATGCCGTATCTGGTATTCCCTTACCTCCGCTCGAGCGGTGGTAAGGTCCTCCATGAGTTGGTCCATGGGGTAGAAGTCTCTTTTCAGATCCTGGGTACGAGCGTCAGATGCTTCCACAACAGCATTGAGGTCCCGGACTTGATTTTCCATTTCCCGGTTCCGGTCCCCAAGGTTCGTAATCTGCTGGGTCATGACTGGGAGGGCTCTGTCAGCTGGTCCCCCGTGACTGAGGTCGTAGTAACCCCGTTTATCGCCAAAAGGGGATCGTTGCCGTTGTTGACGGCTCCATCTCTCAATCGTGGTTGCCCAACGGGGCTCGGGCCCGTTGTAACCAAAACGGTTTGCAGGCACCCTGGCAATGTAAGGAGGGTTGATGACTTCCTCCTCCGGTTCCTCTTCTTCCTCTTCGTCCTCTAATTCTTCTTCTTTCTCGTCTTCTTCTTCCTCAACCCCCTCAAGGTTTACCTCAGGATCCTCCCCGATCATTTCCTCGGGTTCTGCCTCGAGCCATCCAGCGTTTCCCTCATTAGGGAAGTAAGGGTCTCCAGGTAGATGGAATCCCGCCATGTCGTCTGTACGAGAATAGGGCTGTAAGAGATATGAAATGAATCTAGAATATCGATTTATAAATTTACAAAATACTCCTATAGTATTTTTAAATGTTATGTTTGGTTTTAGTGCATTCATTGTAGGTTGATGTTAGGTTTTATTAGGTTTGTTGCCCACTACGACTATCCCCCAATATATGCAGGTCACTTATCGGACATATATAGTTGATCAGGCTATATCTATCCCAGACTTGACCACATATCCCAAGGCATACTCATAACGTACAACTCCTCCTCTTTTACTTTATGTTCTTCCTAGTTATGACACTATGCGAGCATGTACGCATGTACTTATACTTTTAACAATAAACCGTTTATTTTTTAAAAGTATAGTCATTTGAAAATGTTTAATCAGAGACTTTCAGTCCCAAATGTGTTTATAGTTTGTATATCTTATGTGGTTCGATATACTTAGTTCACTATAAACGTTGCTCTGATACCAATTTGTCACACCCCCAAACCAAGGATGGCGGAAACGTCCGGGGGTGGAGGACTTCATGTTTGGTGTCATAACAACAATTGCAATAGTGATCAAAGTAAACACAACCAACATAAATATAATTGAAACAGTTACACCATAGTATAAGTTTTACATGTTTCTAAATCAATTACATTATGTTGAAAAAATGAAATGTTTGACGCCTTAGCGTTCCATCCTCAAAAGCCGCTGGTTACCTGTTTTACCGATTCCCTGAGAATACAAGTAGTTTTGAAAAGTGTCAACAATTAAGTTGGTGAGTTCATAAGCTTTTGAATGAGATGTTGAAATCCTTCCTTTGTAAGAGTATGTTTGTTCCAGAAAATCCAATGTTTTCCCTTTTTAAAAATGTATTGTGGCCTTGAATGTCAAGGCCCAAAATGTACTAGTATTTTCCAAATAAGTTGTAAATGATGCAAGTTTAAATCGACATAAACTCATTTAATTAATGGAAAAACCCCGTAAATCTTATGTTTTGTTAATACCCCATGTGATTTATTATAACCATGCTATGACTCAGTCGGCCTTGTAATACGACGTTCTTCAGGCGTCGCAAAGTTAAATGACACTTGTCACCCCAAACCTGCCGGTCTAGCTGTTGCATGCAGCTCATGTGTGGGTTTGTCAGACCCAATATAGATCTATATACAACTATCACGCTCTCCCTACAGGAGACTCTGGTTACAATTACAGGACTTTTGATTTCGTTACTTTAGAAGTAATGTGAAGCGATTGTCTCACAAATTTATTCATTAACAGATTTACGTAAAGTGAACTAAAAATCCCCTTTTGTCGAGATGTACTCTCTCGTGATGTGATGTAAATGAAACATAAACTATACCTATTATAGTTTATCGAAATGTTTGTAATGTATATGTACCATCAACTATACCTATTATAGTTTATCAAAATTTTTGTAATGTATAGTAACCTTTTCTGTGTAAGTAGATTTATAGCAAAAACATAACTATGTTTATTATGCCTAATCTTGTACTACTTGTAATAATAAGGTTTCTTATTAATTAATGTCTATTTTTCTGTCATATAATTTTATCACAACAGAAAACACATGCAAAAATATAAATTTCTCAAGGTTTAACACTTTGCTCAACATGTTACAAAGTATTATGAAAGTTGTAAACTGTAAATTCGTTTTTACCATTTTTGCACTGATTTAGAAAATTCATAGAAAATTCATACGAAACTGAAAACTAGATCCGTAAACTCTGAGAGTTTAGACAGAGTGTTTAGTTTGTCCATAATTTTTATTAGGATTTTTAGAAGTTTCCATCTGGTGTGAAAACGTTCATATTCACAGACTGGTCTGAATTCGTAGCTACAGTGATAGGTAGTTTTATAAAAATCACCATAAATTGTAGAAAAATCGTATGGAAACGTGCAAGTATTCATTTTAAAGGTATGAACATGAACTATTTGCATATTAAACAGATTTGAAAGATATTAAGTTTAAGATAGTTAAAACAGTACGTGAATATGACTCAACTTTTCTGATGAAACCTGTTGTTTGAGTTTAGTTGTGTTCTTGGTGTTTTAACTTGTATTACCCCCCTAAAACTTGAAGAAAACATGAAAATGTAGGGGTATGAACTCACCTTGTGTGATTTCAGTGGATGGATGATGAAGATGTTGGATTAATGTCTAAGTCCATAACTATAATTGGTAAGACTTGACCCGACCCGACATGGTCCATTTGGGTTGCATGGCATCATGCATTTGGATACACTATAATGAGAGAAATAACACTTAAGGTTGGTTAATATATTATAAGTTCTAATATATTAATAAGATTATTTAATTAGTATTTATCAGGAATTAATCTAGTATTAATTAAGTGATCAAAAGAAGACTAATTAAATATATGGGTTGATTGTGTAAATCACCCATACTTGTATAGTGGGCTAATGCTCCATTGATTGTCAAGTTGGGCTAAAACCCATAAGATGCTCCATGGATGCTCCGTGGTATATTTGAACCCATGGATCCAAGGAAATGGAAAGCCATGACAATTAGGGTTTACCCTAATTGTAGCAACTATATAAGATCATATTCTTTGACAAAAATCGGCGACTATGTGTGTGAAAAAAGGGCTAGCCGGTTTTTATGAAGTGGTATGTTCTCTCAAGTTATTCCAAGTGTATTTGGTGTTGTGTGAACCATTTGAGGTGTCACACTTGGGGCACTAGGCACTCAAGCTTCATGAAGACATTCTACTGTTGGATTAGTGTCTAAGTCCATAACTATAATTGGTATGTAATTGACCCGACTCGGCATGGTCCATTTGGGTTGCATGGCATCGGAACATTTGGATAGACCGTTTATGAGGAAAAGACATTTTGTGACATATTAATATATTATAAGTTCTAATATATTAATATGAAATCATGTTATTTAATTAGTATTGATCAAGAATTAATTTGGACTTAATTTAGTGATAAAAAAGAGACTAATTAAATATATGGGGATTGATTGTGTAAATCATTCATTCTTATATATGTGGGCTTATGATCCAAAATTCCTTTATGTTGGGTTTAACCCATGTGGTGATCCATGGATACTCCATGGAGGTTAAAACCCATGGAGCATAAGGAATGGGTAAAGTCATGAGTTACATGGTGTAACCCTAATAGCCACACTATATAAGAACCCCTTTAGTTCAAGAAATTGGCACTAGTGATACATATTTTGAGGGCTAGCCGATTTGAACATGTATGTCTTCTTCTCATGGTTATTCCAAGAGTTCATGATCTTGTGTGAACCATTTGAGGTGTCACACTTGGGGCACTAGGCTCTCAAGCTTCATGGAGTCAAGCAACAACAACAAGGTATGTATTCTATCTATTTTAGTATCCTAGTATCAATGTTTTGGTATGCTAGTTAGGATAATACCTTGGATAATCATATTTGCATGTATAATAGAGAAAAAATAGATCCAAGGTATTAAGGGTTGCATGTACACTTAGGAGTGTTAGAATGCTCAAAACCCATCAGTGGTATCAGAGCCAGGTTTGTTTTCAATTATACTTGATGCAAATTGCTGAAAAATGCTGAAAAAGTCGAATTTCGGGCATTCTGGGCACTGGACTCGCCGAGTCCACTGATGAACTCGCCGAGTCCATGAAGAAAATCATCCTACTCGGCGAGTAGGTTGATACACTCGACGAGTAGGAGCCCCTGACAGCATATCTTCGAGTTTTTTGGCTAGAAATGGACTAGGAACATTACCATAAGCTGTTTTTGAACCTATAATCCTGTTTTTGATGTGGTAATTTTCATACTAATCCAATTTCAAAGATAATTGTCAATAGATTCATGTTTTGTATTAGTTTAGTGATTAGGCTAATTACATGAAAAAGTTTGATTATATTATCTTGTTCTTATGAGTTGCTTAGATTAATAGAAAAGTTAATTGATTATGTGTTTTCAATCCATTTTAATCTAAGAGGTGATTCTAAAATGTGTTTTTGTAACTTGTCCTCAAGTTATATGAAAAGTCACATTTAAGTTTCATAAAACTCATAAAAGTTGGTAATGATTACAAAAATGAAGAGTCTTGTCCTCAAGTTATGGAGGTTCAAGAGTCACTTCATTAAGTAATAAAATGTGTAACCTTAATTAATTCCATAAATTACAAAATAAAGAAAAGTTACATTCTTTTATTAGTTTAAAGTCTTCCATAACTTGTCCTCAAGTTATGGAACTTGAAGAGTTTTTTTTTAATTAAAACTACTTTAAACATATAAGTTATGGAATTAATTAGTTTTGAATAGTTTCAAAACTTGCCCTCAAGTTTTGGAATTTGAAAAGTTTTCTCTTATGAATACTTTAATTCCAAGTTAGCCCTTAGAATTTTAAAAGTTAAAATTCAAACCCTTATACTATTATTATAATTTTAATTATATAGATATGTATAAGATAAAGTCAATCTTACCGTTAGTAGGCCTCATTCACGAAGCCAGTCTATAAGGGGGTATAAGGTTACTGCCTATAAAATGGCAGTTTAATGGGTGTCCACTCTCACCCACCGCTTCCTTGACTGGTGGAGGGTCGTTAGCTGAACGTGTAGGAAAGGACTATAATTCTCCCTTCATTAAAAGTATTAATGATAAATACTAAGTAACTAAACACTTGTACATTCCCAATCTTAGTTACTTAGGAAAATGTGAAAAGGTGCTAACCCATGAAATTACACTTTGTACCTTACCAAGTCATTAGTGGAGCGTGTGTGGTTAACCGGCACACTAATAAGGACTAGTAAGAGTGGCAAAGGGTAACTTGACTCTATTATAGATCGGTGGAGCGTGTGTGGTTAACCGGCACATCGATTAGGTGATAAATGTAAGGGTACCAAGTCAATTTGCATGGTTATTCACACCTTGTTTGTGATCCTCGGCATCCCAGTCACAAACTTCAGAGGGCACAATCGAGATTCAAACATGCCATTGAAAGTTCAATGTATCTCAAAAGATCTAGGAGTTTCAAATCCAATTAAAACTTAATTATATTTCGTTTTTCATGGTGGAAATTGGTAAATCGTCATTTACCTACCTTCAACTATTTTATAACTTGGATTACGGCATCCCTCTTCCAGTTATAAATAGGTTGTTGGGTCCTAGCCTTAATATTTCATATTGGGTGTTATATTAAGGACTTTAAATCAACTCTCTTGAATATCTCCCAAAAGATGATCTTCCCAAATCTCTTGAAACAAGCTTTCCTAAATGAAGATGATGTCCCATGGAAATCATACTTCTTTCACCTCCTCCAATTATTCTCCCTAACCCACAAGTTCCTGAAATGTTTAAGGTCACTCAAGCAAAGGTCTATATGTGATCACATCTTGGAGATGTAGTCAGATATTGACAAGCCGGGAGAGTTGGGTGTCAAAGTCTTGAGAAAGTTGGGGACTCAACTATTTTCTAAGTCACATAGTGAGTTCCTTTGGGACTCCTATGAAACAGACTATGACAAGACCCTTAATGATCTTATCTATTTGCTAAGATCAACTTCCTAAAACTTTATGGACATTGACAATGATGACATTGGATATCCAGTAAAGCTCTCTCTTCCCAATGGAAAGGGATCGGCCATAGTCAACTCGGTTGACCAAATGGTAAAGAGAACGGCTAAGTCTGAGATAGTCCCATTATCAAGGGTCTATT
This sequence comes from Lactuca virosa, assembly GCF_052849685.1. Taxonomy (NCBI): domain Eukaryota; kingdom Viridiplantae; phylum Streptophyta; class Magnoliopsida; order Asterales; family Asteraceae; genus Lactuca; species Lactuca virosa. Next base: position 316,390,209 of record NC_136428.1, read on the forward strand.
GCCAAAGAAAGGGGCATTGGTTGCGAAGCTGCCAAATTTACCTAAGGATATTAAAGTCAATAAGTTTGACTCTACTTCGGGTAAAGTCCACTGTCTAACTCTGCTAAGTTTCTATTATGAGATTCTTGATACATGATGTGACTGGGTCACATGTTGATGTTTTAAGAATCAAAGAAAAAGTGAAGAAACTTAAAGAAAGAATATGCTGAATCTGATGGCATAGATGGATTTCTATCGCATAGTTTGAAGATCGGATTCTTGAGCTACTTCTTAAGAGTTACGATATATTGCTTAGGAATAAATAACAACAAAGTTTTCATGTGCTTTTGCATTGTAAGGATAGTTTTTCCGCAAAGTTTTAAAATAAAAGAATTTTTTTTTTGATTTTATTTATTTTAAAATATCCTTACAATGGCATTTGTGAAAACTTTTGTTGCTTATAAGATTCCATTAAGAGCAAGAGTGGAAATATGAATTTGATTCTTTCATTTGTGGTAGTGTCTAAATTTACCAAATAAGGAAAGATTCTCATCACCTAAGTTTCAGTTGGATAGAAACTTGGAATCATGCAAGTTGTATAGCATTATGAATAAGAACTTTCAAGCATTGGAAACATTAAGACTAACTACTTGTTCACATGGATGTGTGAGTCAAGTAAAGGATCGAGTACACATTCTTGTGCACTGATCAAGCCCACCACAAATAATCGTTAATACTATTCGTCATTATTTACTAAAATTCAGTAAATATGGTTATACTTACAAGCTTAAGTGTAATTCTGAGACATTGGAAAAGGTTTCAATGTATGGCAGAGCGAATAAGAAGAATCAACTTAGGCAGAAAGATAAAAGTTTCTCAAATCTGAAAAGATGGGAGAGTACTTTAGTATCATGTTATATAATCATCTTAATGATTAAGAGACCTTATCACAATTCATCCTCTAAGTGCATTCTGGTAGCTAAGAAGAGGAGCTATGAATTGTTGAAGTGGTTAAATCAAGAAGATGATTTATACTTCGTTCCAAAAACAATTCTTAGAGTTATACTCTAAGATTGTAACTTGAGTGACATGTCTTAAAGAAGGTTTAAAACACTTGTCAAATGTAAGAGTAAAAGTTTTCTACTCTTGTACATTTGAAATTGGTAAGTTGTGATGTTTTGGATAAAACAAAGACCAACTAAGGCCAATTGTGTGAAGTGTTTGTCTTGATTAGAATCCACACTATCTCTTGAATATCTGACAAGAAAGTCTTATATGTCAAGAGGACAGTGGGAGTCTTAAAGGTCTTGAAAGTCTCAAGAACTAATCAAGAATAAAACCTGAAGTTCTTCACTAGCACACGACTTGAGGTTTATAACCTATCGTGTCGACATGTCTGTGCCTATTCAAGTTGGCTTTGCATAGGAGTTCTGAGAGTTCTCAATTGGTTGCACAGCTACTTGGAAGCAATGGCAGGCCCTTGAGCTGCTAAATGGCAAGAATTTAAGATTGCACTAGTTTAATCCATATAAGTGTGGATTTGTCAGTAACCTTGTCTTGTGATTATGGTTTTGACAAAATTCATATGGATAGGAACTCATACACCATAAAATCTAAGTGTCATAAGGTTTCTCTCCGATTCATGAAAATGATGGTGAGGAAACACTTTCACTAAGTAGATTTTAGCTAGATAGCAATTATGATATTTGCATTCTCAAAGTCGTTAGTAGAGCGTGTGTGGTTAACCAACACACTAACATGGAATTGGGAGAAGTGGTAAAGGTCTAAACAATCGAGACTATGATTACGGCATCCCTTTTCATAGTTCTTAAAATTGTTTAGACACACCTGTGAGCTATCTAAGATAAGGTGTATGATATTGATAAAGTTTTATCAAAGCAATCTAGTATCAGAAACCTGAACTTTGGTAAGAAAGTCAATAAAGTATTGATTTCTAGAAGTCCAGCTGATTTCTGATTACATGTCAAAGCTAGTGGGAGCATAAGTGTTATGCTAATAATCATCATGTTAGTGGGAGCATGATAATTATGATAAAGATTGCAAGTTAGCAATGTTAATTATAGAAAACAAAAGTTTCAATTCGTGAGGCTGCAGGGGTTGAAAAAGTTGTTTTGCTATAATTAAGGGAGAGGAAATTATACTTCATTTCAATTCTAAAAGCTTAGATTGAGGTTTTAAGTCGTATTTAGTCAAGGATATATATATGAATTTCATGTTGGAATGACTCAACATAAGGAAATTCTATATATGGGTCCATTATTTGCGTTCTAAAATTCGATTATGATTACGGCATCCCTTTTCATAATCTGAATTATGAGAACTTGGCAAATAGAAATGGAAATGTTATAGCAAAAGACTGGTTTAGTCTTTATGTGAGACATCATGACTCGTGTCCTATATGCTTCGGATATAGGATCGATTACATGTGCTATATTTATCCTTTCTAAAATTTTCCAAATGCCTGGGCATTAAGAAGGGAAAAGGTCTAGAACTGGATATGACTAAAAGGATTAAGCAATTGTCGAGGACAATCTAAGGTTTACCAAAGATTGGTTGCTCAAGGACAGTTGGAAGTATAGTGTTAATTCTGGAAGGACCATATTGACATAATCTGTAAGGAGGCAACTCTTGTTCAGAAGTGATAGTCAAAATGGAATATGGAAATGTTTCAAAGTTGGAAATTATTCAATCTGTGTAAGATTAGGAAACTTAATGCAAGAAGGATGTTTCCAAGGAGTTGATCTCCTTGGAATGCTCTGTAATGGTTGTTATCAAGTCTTTCTGACTCTGTGCATAATCATTACAGGAGGATCAATGCATATAAGTTTAGAATCTAACAGATTGCAGTAAATGGCATGAATTTGGAATTCTTGCATTTGCAGTAACGATTTGGGACTGTGAAAGAGGATCATTGGAGTTATGTTCAATTGATCTAATTCACAAAGTGAAGATCATAGACAAACATAGTATGCATACTTGGTGTATGGCATGACTAGTGTTTAGAAAACATAGTGTACATGCTTGGAGCATGGGACAACTATTGTTTTAAATTCAAGAATAAAGTTGATAGCTGAAACAGTATACAATGAATAATGTGTAATCATATGGTGATAAATAAAAGGTGTTTTATTTATGTTCATAGGTTTTGATACCATATTAGATTCTATTATTATTGTGTTTCATTTTGCATGTTTTGACTTCCAGAATAACTAGGTCGTTCTTCCTGATTGACTAAGTTATTCAAACTATCCACAGTCAGTCATATGTTGGAAGTAGATATGAATCAAGACTGTCATGGGTTGGTTTGTAGAGGTCTAAGATGTTGGACAAGGGGCTACAACACTCATGAGTGCTCATAAGTTCTGAGTATTGGATTCAACCCGCGCTCATTGGAATCACTTCATGGATTTTATCACGAGTGATCATGAGACGATAATATCTTATATTCTTCAAACCTAGAGATATGAGTTGTTACTATGAGTTTGTTGTACATTGATTGCACGAAAACGCATTCGGTAACTCGGTGTTATAAAACGTGCCTTTGTGTATGATTCAACAAGTAGTAGAACAAGCCATATGAGTCGAAGTTTATCCATTCCTTTTACCTTCGGGATAAAAGCGATATCTGTGGGCCCCTCGATGATTTGATGATGACAAATGGAAGTGTTCGGCCGAGCCAGGACTGATTTGATTTGTTCAATCAGTCAGTCATCATGAATCGGAAATCGGGAAACAATAAATGGACATAGAGAATGATTATAATCCATGTCTCAGTCCATATGATATCTAGAATGGAGGAATATATGATCCCTTATCTAATGGACAAGTCATTTACAAAGGTCAGAGTTCATCTACAAGGTCAGAGTTCGACAGCGGCTTTTGAGAGCTACGATTGCCAGTTGGTTCCTGAAGTCATACGCAATAATAGTTTTAGACTTATCCAAGTGGGAGACTGTTGGATTAGTGTCTAAGTCCATAACTATAATTGGTAAGACTTGACCCGACCCGACATGGTCCATTTGGGTTGCATGGCATCATGCATTTGGATAGACTATAATGAGAGAAATAACACTTAAGGTTGGTTAATATATTATAAGTTCTAATATATTAATAAGGTTATTTAATTAGTATTGATCAATAATTAATTTGGAATTAATTAAGTGATCAAAAGGAGACTAATTAAATATATGGGTTGATTGTGTAAATCATTCATTCTTATATTTGTGGGCTTGTGATCCAAGATTCCTTATGTTGGACTAAGTCCATGGGGTGACCCATGGATACTCCATGGAGGTTAAAATCCATGGAGCATAAGGAATGGGTAAATTACATTGTGTAACCCTAATAGCCACCATATAAAAGAATCCCATGGCTCAAGAAATCGTGCACTAATGTGTGAATATGAGCGCTAGACGATATCAAGGAGTGTTCCATTTCTCTCAAGTCATTCCATGTGCATTTGGTGTTGTGTGAACCATTTGACGTGTCACACTTGGGGCACTAGGCACTCAAGCTTCATGGAGACAAGCTACATCAAACAAAGGTATGTATTCTATCCATTTGATTACCCAAGTATCAAGTATTGTATGCTAGATAGGGTAATACCTTGGAAAGTTCATAATTGCATGTATAATAGAGAAAACATAGATCAAAGGTATTTAGGGTTGCATGTACACTTAGGAGTGTTAGAATGCGCAAAACCCATCAATATATTCATATGAATCAATGTTATTATGCTAGTTAGGTTGAATACCATGGAAAGTTCATAATTGCATGTATAATAGGGAAAACATAGATCCAAGGTATTTAGGGTTGCATGTACACTTAGGAGTGTTAGAATGTTCAAAACCCAACAGTGGTATCAGAGCCAAGGCTTGTTTTCTTGTTATACTTGCAAAATTAGCTGAAAAATCGAATCTTGGTGCTGTCTACACAACAGACTCGTCGAGTCCACTGATGGACTCGCCAAGTCCAAGGCAAAAAGCATCCAACTCGCCGTGTTGGCTCGTGCACTCGACGAGTTGGACTCCCAGACAGCATATATTCGACTGTTTTGGCTAGAAATGGACTAGGAACATTACCCTTAGATGTTTTTGGACTTATAAACTTGTTTTTGATGTGGTAATGTTCATGCTAATCCAGTTTCAAAGATAATTGTCAATAGATTCATGTTTTGTATTAGTTTAAAAGTTATGCTAATTACTTGAAAAATTTTGATGTGAATTATCTTTGTTCATATGAGTTGCTTAGATTAATAGAAAAGTTAATTGATTATGTGTTTTCAATCCATTTTAATCTAAGAGTTGATTCTAAAATGTGTTTGTGTAACTTGTCCTAAAGTTACATGAAAAGTCACATTAAAGTTTCTTAAAACTCATAAAAGTTGGCAATGGTTACAAAATGAAGAGTCTTGTCCTCATTAAATGGTTTTATGACTCCATAACTTGTCCTCAAGTTATGGAGGTTCAAGAGTCACTTCATTAAGTAATAAAATGTGTAACCTTAATTAATTCCATAAGTTACAAAATAAAGAAAAAGTTACATTCTTTTATTAGTTTAAAGTCTTCCATAACTTGTCCTCAAGTTATGGAACTTGAAGAGTTTTTTAATTAAAACTACTTTAAACACATAAGTATGGATTTAATTAGTTTTGAATAGTTTCAAAACTTGCCCTCAAGTTTTGGAATTTAAAAGTTTTCACTTATGAATACTTTAATTCCAAGTTAGCCCTTACAATTTTAAAAGTTAAAATTCAACCCTTATACTTTATAATATTATAAGTTAATAATATTTATATATATATGTATAAGAGTAAAATCAGTCTTACCGTTAGTAGGCCTCATTCACGAAGCCGGTCTATAAGGGGGGTATAAAGTTACTGCCTATAAAATGGCAGTTTAATGGGTGTCCACTCTCACCCACCGCTTCCTTGACTGGTGGAGGGTCGTTAGCCGAACGGGTAGGACAAAGACTATAAGTTCTCCCTTCATTAAAAGTATTAATGATAAATACTAAGTAACTAAACCTTTTATAAACTCCCAATCTTAGTTACTTAGGAAAAATGTGAATAAGGTGCAAACCCATGAAATTACACTTTGCACTTTGCTTAAGTCGGTTGGTGGAGCGCGTGTGGTTTCCCGGCAGACTAGCTTGATTTAACAAGGTAGGCAAAGGGTTTTCCTAAAGTTTATCATAGGCCGGTGGAGCGTGTGTGGTTTACCGGCACATCGGTTGGGTGATAAACATTTAAGAGTACCAATTAATTTGCATGGTTACTTCACACCTTGTTTTGTGATCCTCGGCATCCAAGTCACAAAACCTGAAGGGCACACTCGAGATTGAAACATGCCATTGAAAGTTCAATGAATCTCAAAAGAATCTAGGAGTTTCAAAACCAATTATAACCTAATAATACATTTCGTTTATCTTGGTGGAAATTGGTGAATCGTCATTCACCTACCTTCAAATATTTTATAGCCTGGATTACGACATCCCTCTTCCAAGTTATAAAATATTGTGTTGGGTCCTAGCCTTAATATTTCATATTGGGTGTTATATTAAGGACTTTGGATCAACTATCTTGAATATCTCCCAAAAGATGTCTAGTTCAGACATCTATGATCTTCCCAAATCTCTTGGAACTTCACTTCCTCCACCTCCTCCAATTATTCTCCCTAACCCACAAGTTTAAGGTCACTCCAACCCTATTGGCAAGCAAGGTCTATGTGTGCTCACATCTTAGAGATGAAGTCACATATTGACAAGCCGGGAGAGTTGGGTGTCAAAGTCTTGAGAAAGTTGGATGTTTAATCACTTTCTAAGTCACATAGTGAGTTCCTTTGGGACTACTATGAAACAGACTATGACATTAACCTTAATGATCATATGTATTTGCTTGGTGCTACTAAATCAGCAATGATTTGGAGGACTAGTAAAGCAAATTTGATTAGAAGATCAACTTCCCAAGCTTCCATGGACTTTGAAAACGGTAACATTAGATATCCAGAAAAGTTTTCTCTTCCCAATGGAAAGGGATTGGCCATAGTCAACTCGGTTGACCAAATGGTAAAGAGAAAGGCAAGTCTATGATAGTCCAGTACACCATTCCCAAAGAGTCCATATGTTTCTCTTGCCAAAGGAAGGGGCATTGATTGCGAAGCTGCCTATTTACCTGAAAGATAATAAGGTTGATCAAGTCAAGAAGTTTGACTCTTCTTCAAGTAAAAGTCCACTATCTAACTCTGTTAAGTTTCTATTCTAAGATTCTTGTTACATGATGTGACTGGGTCACATGTTGATGTTTTAAGAATCAAAGAAATGTGAAGAAACTTAAAGGAAGTATATGCTGATTCTGATCGCGAAGATAGATTTCGATCGCATGGTTTGGTAATCAGAATTTTTGAAGCTGTTACTTAGGAGTTAAGATATATTGCTTAGGAATAGAGAACAACAAGTTTTTCATATGCATTTGCACTGTAAGGATAAGTTTTTCCACAAAGTTTTGAAATAAAATAAAAGGTTTTAATTTTAGATTTATTTTAAATATCCTTACAAGTGGCATTTGTGAAAAATGGTTGTTTATATGATTCCATTGATAGCAATATTTGAAAACAAAGAAAATGAAATTGATTCTTTTATTTGTGGTAGTGTCTAAATTTACCAAATAAGGAAAGATTCTCATCACCCAAGTTCTGAATTGGACCGAAACTTGGAATCATGCAAGTTGTATAGTATGATGAATGAGAACTTTCATCTTTGGAAAATTAAGACTAATTCCTTGTTCACATGGATGTGTGAATCAAGTGAAGGACTGTGACAACCCGAAATTTTCATTCGTACGAACTCTACAGTCCAACACTTCAATTAAAAGTTAAATACTTTTCTGCTAAATTTTAGCCGGTTTATAGTCCGTTTGAGTATTTATATTAATTATTCATGAATTGGACGGATAAAAAGGAAGTGATTTCTAGAATATCGGGATAGCAATTGACCAACCCTCACCCTAGTTAGGTGTTCACGGCCAAACTAAGGGAGTTTGGGCCGTGAACTCTATCATGGCCGTGAACTCATGCCTTAGGCATGAGTTTACTCCCCATTTGGTTCATTTCTCATTTCCTAACTCAAGAACAAAAGTCATTCTCTCTCAAGTAGCATACCGTTCCTCACCCGATCTTCCGAAAATGTGAGTATTACTTGACTTGATTTGTTGTTATAACCTATCTCCTAGTCATTATACATCATTTCATCCATTCAATTGTTGATTTTCACTTAGATCTTCAAACACCAAGAACACACACTAGTGTTCTTGGACCTTAAACACCAATCGAGCTTCTATCTTGTAAGTACACTTGTCCTAGCTTCTTGGGTGCTTAGTATGATCTTAATAACACTTGAAAATCATCAAGAAACCATAGAACAAAGGAGTTTACGGCCAAGGATGATCTTGGGCCGTAAACCCCTTTTAAGGTGGTAAATTGCACCTTAGTTCCTTCCTATGCCTTGGAAACCAACCTTGATCCTTCCTAGATGTGTTTAAGACCTTAAACAACAATCAAAACAATTCCCCATAAGAGTTTACGGCCGTAAACACCTAAGGAAAGGGTCCTTAGGCCGTAAACTCTACTAGGTAGTGTTATTGTGCCCTTAATGCTATCCTAAGGCTTGGACTTGATCATTGGATGTTCAATCTTTACTTGTAAGACCTTAAATCACCAAATGGCACTTAGTACCATGAGTTTACGGCCGTAAACTCATGGGGGTAATGACCTTAGGCTGTAAACTCCATAAGGAGTGGTCTTTGGGCCATAAACTCCAATGTCATGCCATACGACCTTTAGATGCAACCCTTTGGTACCTTTAACACTTGAATCAAAGTGTTTTCCTGTCCTAGGATGTTTTAACTTGGCTAATTAGTTGTCAAATGACTAATTAGATACATATATGTTTGATCATATGTTAACTAGGATCATAGTGTGTGTACGAGTCCTCACTTGACACTATGCATCCTACATCATCCGTTCATCCAAACCACCAACTACAGGTGAGTTCATTCCCCTTAATCAATCTTTTAAATGTTTTTAAATGCTTCAATGGGGGGGGGGGGGAATACAAGTAGGAAACACTAAGTTATAGAATCAATCACATGTGATTTATAACTATGTTTCCCATCAACTGATTTCACATACTTCAAAATGTGTTAATCACAATGGTTTTAAGTTGTTTTATACTTTGTTATCAAATGCCTTACTTTAAAAAGGTTTTATGAGATGACATCAAGTCATATCTACTTATTTTCCAAAACTCTTAAATGTTTTACAAAACTCTTTTACTCTCCCGTCAGTTCCCACACTCTTGTGTAACAAGGGTGTATAAACTTTCTTGGACATCAATACATTCTAGTAAACTATTATAGGAATAGTTTAGGGAATACAAAACATTATTCCTAGTACAAGGAATTACACCAGAGCCAGTTCATTCATGAGTCTATACTAAATGCTATATGAAGAGATACACTTACATGATTCCTCTTACATGGATACACTTACATGGATACACTTACTTGAATACTTCTACATTAGATTCTATACAATAGATATTATTACATATATATATATATGTGTATATAAGATCTGTCTATCCTAGTACAAAAGGATATTGTAAGGGACTAACCATTCCTACACCCAGCTGTTAACAACAGAGGTAAATGAACATCTACGGATGCCTACGGTTGATACTATAGTACTTTACGGGACTCACCATTCCTACCCCCTGCTGTTAGCTACAGAGGACAATGAACATCTACGGATACCTGCGGTGGATACTATTCGGTTTACTATGTCAGGGTTATCCTAATATAATAAGGATAATACTTATACATATATCTTTCCTACTACTTTTATTTTGTGATACTTTCACATAAACGATGAAGTAGACTATATATTGTTAATAATAGTCACATAAAGGAAAAACCATCTTTGGCAAAGAAGTACATCTTTCGAAACATACAGGTCTTGGTAGAAGACTACTTTCAAAACATACAGGTCTTGGTAGAAGACTACTTTCAAAACATTAGGGTCTTGGTAGAAGACTACTTTCATAACAATCGTGTCACACCCCCAAACCAAGGATGGCGGAAACGTCCGGGGGTGGAGGACTTCATGTATAGTATCATAACAGCAATTGTAATAGTAATTCAAGCAAACACAACCAACATATATATAATTGAAAAAAAATTACATCATTGTATGAATTACATGTTTACGAATCAATTACAATATGTTGATAAAATATGAAATAGTAGACGCCTTAGCGTCCCATCCTCAAAAGCACTTGATTACCTGTTTAATGATTTCCTGAGAATACAAGTTGTTTGAAAAAGTGTCAACACAAAGGTTGGTGAGTTCATAAGCTTTTCGTTTGTAAAAGTAGTATTTGTGTTAGAAAAATCCAATATTTTCCTTAATGTGTAAATGTAGTCTTAAAACCCAAAGACCGAAATGTACAAGTAATTTATCATATTTATAGTAAAACAATGCAAGTTTAAATCGACATAAACTCGTTAAATTTTAATGAAGTCCCCGTAAATTCCAATGTTTGTTAATACTTTATGTGAGTTTATTATAACCATACTATGACCAAGGTTGCCTAAAACGACGTTCTTCAGGCGTCGGAAATGTTATGACATTTGTCACCCCAGACCTATCGGTCTAACTGTTGCATGCAGTTTAGGTGTGGGTTTGTCAAACCCAATATAGATCTATACACAAGTATCACGCTCTCCCTCAAGGAGACTCTGGTTACAATACAGGACTTAATGGTAATTTGAAGTAAATGTCTCACAAAGTCATTAACGGAATTACGTGTTATGAAAACTTGGTATCGTATGGCCGTACCTTGCTTAATGAAAATATCATTTGTATAAATGTACCCTTTTTTTAAATGTATGTGTTATGTAATGTATCATAAACTATACCTATTATAGTTTATCAACCAAGGGTAGTACGTGGTAATGTATGCAAACTATATTCAAAATAGTTTATTTAATGTTTGAATGTATCGATTGTACTTTGATTATAATCACTTGTTATTCTTTATATTTTATATGACCAAATCCATTTGTAAACTGATGTGTGTCTAAATATTAAGATAAAATGTCATATATTGCAGTAACATATAATCACATAAAGATATACACCTTGCTCAACATGTTACAAGGTGAAATTAAATTAACAGCAACTTTTCGTTAAAAACAGTTTCTGTTACCGTTCTTAGAAAATTTATAGAAAAATCATCAAAGCTCTAAATCCAAATCCGCAAATTTTGAGAGTTTGGAATATGAGTCTAGTTTGTTCGTAAATTTTATCATGATTTTTAGTGATCTCTAACAGAGGTGAAAAGGTTCATAATCACAGACTGGTCCCGGTTTGCCTCTGAAATGACAGGCAGTTTTGTAAAAATCACCATAAATTGTAGAAAAATCATATGGAGATGTGCAAGTAGTCATTTTAAAGCTAAGGGTTTGAGCTACTTGCACCTGAAACAGTTTTGAAAACTAAAATATTTAAGTTGACCAAAACAGTCCGTGATTAACGTCCATCTTTTCTGATGTAATCTGTTAGAAAAAGTTTAATTGTGTTCTTGATGATTTTACTTGTATTCCCCCCTTAAAACTTAAGAAAAACATGTAAATGTATGGGTATGAACTCACCTTATGTGGTTTCAGTAGATGAAAGTGAGAGAGAGGAAGTGTTCAACTCAAGAACACTAAGAAGATGTCTTGATGATTCGAGAATCTAACACCGAATAAGATGGAACTTGTGTAAGATATCAATGATTTGAGTAGAATGGAGTTTAATAATTATGTGAATGATGAAGATACTTACTAATTGAAGAAAGAAATCCCTGGAGAAAGCCTTGAAGTTCTTAAAGTTAAGAGAAAAGATGAGAGAATTTTGGAGAGTGTTCTAGGTTGCTAAGTGTAGAATGAAAGAGTTTTATGGAGAATGAGGAGAGAGGATCAATCCTCCAGCTCTTAGAACGTGGGAAGAGCTGGAGATTGGCTGTAAAGGTCCACTAAGGAGACAAGGGGTAGTGGGAAAGACTGGCTAATCGTATAGTGAGGTGGTAGTGGTTTGCTTTTGCCATAAATTAAGGAAAAGCAAATATTCCCTCAATAATTAGTTCAATCACCAATTCTTTTAATATATTTTATAAAAACCCTGGAGATTTATATATTTTGGGGCCTTACTTTATAAAATAAAGTTTTGGGTGAAAATCCCACGTTAAAATAATGAAAAACGGAGTTAAAACGAAGTCGTAGTCGAAAAACCGGTAAAAAGGAGCTGTCTGCGGACCTTCGGACCTTCGGACCCTCGGACCCTCGCTTCGGATCTTCGGACCCTCGCTTCGGATCAGAGGCCTCGGATGCGAGGCTTCGGATGCGAGGCTTCGGTCCAGACGCTTCGGTTTCAGATCCTTAAAGCTATTTTACTCGTTTTTACCCCGTTTCAAGCGATTTTTGACCCGGTCAAGGGTCGAGATGACCCAAATGATTACAAAAAGTTAAAGTAACTTTTGAGAGAGATTTGGGAGAGATTTCAAATAGAAAGAGATAGAGTGAAAACGATTTAGAGAGGTTTCGTTTGTGATTAATTTGAGTGTCCGGCTTCACAACGCAAGGTTCGTAAACCCCATTAAACCGTGTTTTAGTGTCTTACACAATCCCGATGATTGTGTAATAGTGTTTTATCGCTTTGGTTCGTTGTTTAGCACTTGTTAAGGCTAAGGAAAATCAAACACATGAACTTTCCAAATGATGATTTCTCATTAAAATAGCGAATTATATAGTGATTTCATAACGTAAACCCTAGCATACAAGGGTTATTGGAGTTGACCGGTTTGACTTGTTGACTTTGAATTGACCGAAATTTGACGGTTGTCACATCATCCCCCCGTTAGAAGGAATTTCGTCCCGAAATTTTCATTTTGACTGGGATTTCAAGAGTTTGGGAAGAGATGTGGATACTTTTGTTTCATCTGATCCTCGCGTTCCCAGGTGAATTCGGGTCCTCGTTTAGCGTTCCAACATACCTTCACGATGGGAATACGACTTTGTTTCGTTCGTTTGATTTCCCGATCCATGATTTCGACTGGTTCCTCCACGAAGTGGAGATTTTCGTTAACTTTGATTTCGTCGAGTGGTATTACGAGTGTCTCATCAGACAAACACTTCTTTAGGTTCGACACGTGAAATGTGGGATGTACTTTGTCGAGTCCCTGAGGTAATCGAAGTTTGTATGCTACTGGCCCAATCCTAGCAAGGATTTCGAATGGCCCGATGTACCTTGGATTTAGTTTCCCGCGTTTGCCGAATCGTATCATTCCTTTCCAAGGGGAAACTTTTAGTAGTACTCGATCACCCACCTGGAATTCCAAGGGTTTGCGTCGTTTGTCTGCGTAACTCTTTTTCCGATCGCGAGACGCTTTCAGTCTCTCTCGAATTTGAACGATCTTTTCTGTGGTTTCCCTTATGATTTCAGGGCCAGTGAGGGTGCTATTAGAGACTTGCCCTCTAGCTAGCTGTGTATCCCCCACCTCAGCCCAACACAGGGGTGATCTGCATTTGCGACCGTAAAGAGCTTCGAATGGAGCGACTTTGATGCTAGTATGATAGCTGTTATTGTAGGAGAATTCGATAAGCGGTAGATGGGTATCCCATGCTTTACCGAAGTCTATCACACAAGCTCTTAACATGTCTTCCAACGTTTGAATGGTTCGTTCGCTCTGTCCGTTGGTTTGTGGGTGGTAGGCCGTACTCATGTCAAGCCTAGTTCCCAATGATTTTTGTAGAGACTGCCAAAACCGTGAGGTAAATCTACTATCTCTATCGGAGATAATGGATATCGGCACACCATGGAGTCGTACAATCTCTCTGATGTACGTTCTAGTCAGCTTCTCCATCTTGTCGGTTTCTTTCATTGGTAGGAAGTGTGCTGATTTGGTCAATCTGTCTACAATTACCCATATTGTGTCAAGCCCGCCCGATGTCTTAGGCAGCTTGGTTATGAAGTCCATGGTTATCGTTCCCACTTCCACTCAGGTATATCCGGCTGTTGCAATAGCCAGGATGGTTTCTGGTATTCGATTTTGACCTTAGCGCAAGTCAGGCACTTGCTCACATAGGTAGCAATCTCAGCTTTCATGTTCGGCCACCAGTATAATCTCTTGAGGTCCAGATACATCTTATCCGACCCGGGATGGATGGAGTATCGAGTCTTGTGTGCTTCATTCATGACGACATCTCGGAGTCCACCGAACTTCGGTGTCCAAATCCGGTTCATGATATAACGTGCTCCATCATCCTTGACTTCTAAGTTTTTATCCATTCCCCTTAATGTCTCTCCTGCCACCTTTTCTGGTTTCAAAGCTTCCAGTTGAGCTTCCTTGATTTGTATGGTCAGGTGGGAATGGATTGTTATTGTTAAGGATTTTACTCGGCGGCCCGAGTACTCCTTCCTGCTTAGAGCATCGGCCACTACATTGGCCTTGCCCGGATGATAACGAATTTCGCACTCGTAGTCATTCAGCAACTCTACCCATCTCCTCTGTCGCATGTTGAGCTCTTTCTGATTGAGGATATGCTGAAGACTTTTGTGATCAGTGAAGATAGTGCATTTCGTGCCGTAGAGGTAGTGTCTCCAGATCTTCAAAGCGAATACCACTGCTCCTAATTCCAGGTCGTGCGTAGTATAATTAACCTCGTGCGTCTTAAGCTGTCTTGATGCATACACGATAACCTTCCCTCTCTGCATGAGCACACATCCGAGGCCTTGATTCGAAGCATCACAGTACACTATGAAGTCCTCGGTTCCCTCTGGGAGAGACAAGATCGGTGCGCTGCATAGGGCTTGTTTTAACGTTTGGAAAGCAGTTTCTTGTTTATTTTCCCACTTGAATATCACACCTTTCTGCGTCAAGGTGGTGAGTGGTTTCGCAATCTTGGAGAAGTTTTGTATAAATCTTCGGTAGTAGCCAGCAAGCCCAAGGAATTGTCGAATTTCGGTTGGCGTCTTGGGTGCTGACCAATTCTCGATTGCCTTGATCTTGGAGGGATCCACATGTATGCCTTTCTCACTTACCACATGTCCAAGAAAATCCACTTCTCTAATCCAGAATTCACACTTAGAGAACTTAGCATAAAGCTTCTCCGCTCTTAGTGTCTCTAGCACTTGGCGTAGATGTAGGCGATGCTCTTCTTCGCTTCGCGAGTAGATCAAGATATCGTCGATGAATACGATTACAAACTTGTCTAGGTAGGGTCGACACACTCTATTCATTAGGTCCATGAATACCGCAGGTGCGTTTATTAAACCGAAGGACATCACCACAAACTCGTAGTGCCCATAGCGAGTTCTGAATGCAGTTTTGGGAATATCTTCTTCTTGAACTCGTAGCTGATGGTAGCCTGACCTTAGGTCGATTTTTGAGAAGAAATTTGCTCCTTGGAGTTGGTCGAAAAGGTCGTCGATTCGGGGTAGAGGATATCGGTTTTTGATGGTGAGTTTGTTTAGTTCCCGATAGTCGATGCACATGCGAAAGGATCCGTCCTTCTTCTTTACAAAAAGGACTGGTGCTCCCCAAGGTGAGAAGCTTGGTCTGATGAACCCTTTGCTCAAAAGCTCGGTCAACTGACTGGACAACCCCTGCATTTCTGATGGTGCGAGGCGGTATGGAGCTCTGGCTACGGGGGTAGCTCCGGGTATTAAGTCAATTCTGAAATCGACTTGTCGTGCGAGTGGTACACCAGGAAGATCCTCTGGGAACACATCCGGGAAGTTACACACTTCGGGGATGTCTTTGATGTCTTTCACGTCTTGTTTCTTGTCTACTACATGGGCTAAGAAGGCGTGGTACTCCTTCCGGAGATACTTTTGGGCTTTGATGCATGAGATGATTTGTAAATTCGCGCTAGGTTTGTCACCATAGATGAGAAGGGTTTCGTCATTTGGTAGATTGAGGCGAACGGCCCTTTCGTAACATAGAATGTCGGCACGGTGAGGAACTAACCAATCCATCCCGATGATTACGTCGAAGCTTTTTATGGTGACTGGCATCAGGTCAATTTTAAATGTATGGTTGTCTAGAGTGAGAGTACATTCTGAGTATATATCGCTAGTGCGTTCTACTTTCCCATTTGCCATTTCTACTACATAAGTATCCTTTAGTGATTGGGGATTTTGTTCAAGTAAATGTTTATATTGGTGGCTCACGAAACTCCTCTCCGCTCCACTATCGAATAGTACGCATGCATAAGAGTTATTGAGGAGAAACGTACCGGTAACCACCGTGGGATCCTCGACTGCTTCCCCATGTCCTATTGCCAGGACTCTTCCTACTCCACCAGCATTAGGGGCTTGTGCTTTGGGGCAGTCTCTTTTGAAGTGACCTGCGTCTCCACAGTTGTAGCAGGTCCGGGTTGCCCCCGTACTGGCGACTTGGTTGATTGGTTGAGCCGGCGCTTTACAGAAACGAGCAGTGTGCCCTTCCTGTCGCAGTTGTTACAGTGCATCTCCCTACAAGCACCATTGTGGTGAAAGTTGCACTTGTTGCACTTAGGTAGTTTTCCCGCATATGGCTTCGGTGGTGCTGGAGTGGTAGCAGTAGTGACAGTATTAGTGGCAGCATGGACAGCAACAATTTGTTGCTTCTTAGTGGGGTCCTGTGCTGGTTGGCTCTTCTTTTCGTTCCAGAACTTCCTTTTGTTGTTTCCTCCTTTTGATTTATCAGTGGTGGTGGTTGTAGTATTATGACCGGCTCGGTGGTCAACAAGTTGTTGTGCCAGCTCCCTGGCACTGTCAAAAGTAGTTGGCCTTGAAGCCAGGACACTACTTTGCATGTGGAGAGACAGTCCCCAAAGGTATCGCTCCACCTTTTTCTCCTCCGGAGTAACCATTGTTGGGCAGAGGAGAGCCAATTCATTGAATCGGGTGGTGTAGGTTTCAAGGTCAGAGCCCGTCATCCTGAGGTTCCAAAGTTCTTGTTCCAGCTTTTGAATTTCACCTCTCGGGCAGTACTCCTTCATCATCAACGCTTTTAGTTCTGCCCAGGTTATGGAGCTAGCCACTTCGAGAGTAAGTGACTTAATCCGGCAGTTCCACCAAGTAAGGGCCCGGCCGGTGAAGGTGAAGGCTGCGAACTTAACTTTGCTCGCTTCGGGGCAAGAGCACACCTGAAAGACTACTTCGGTCTTTTCAAACCATTGCATCAAAGCGATGACTCCCCCGCTTCCATTGAAGTTGTCGGGTTTGCCATTTGTGAAGTCTTTGTATGAACACTCTTTTGCACGCCACGTACTGTCTCCGTGGTTAGAGTGTGTAGCTCCCGATCCCGAACCACCAGCTCCGTTGGTCCCTATCTGCGACATTGCGGCCGCTACGGCTGCTGTTACTGCAGCCTGGAACATCGCGGGATCAAATTGTGGAGGCGGCGGCGGAGGAGGTGTTGCTGTGTTGCTGGAAGGTCTTGGTCTTCTCCTTGGCGGCATGGTTCTGGCATAAGTCGTAAACCAATGTACTTTTAGTAAAAGTGTATTTATAGGGAGAGAAATCTTTTATACATAAAGTATATTATTACGTTGTTTTCCGGTATGTTTACGATACATACGATTTTATACTTTTTATTGACCCAATACATTGGGTTATGAGGTAAAATGAAAGTATAAAATATTTTTATTATAGTAACACAAAATACTCCTATAGTATTTGTAAATGTTTAGTTTTGAGTTCTTAAAGTATCCTTTGTAGTATGTTATTAGGTTTGTTAGATTTGTTGTCCATCCTGACCATCCCCCGGTATATGCAAGTCAATTCCCGGACAGATATAGTTGATCAGGCTATATCCTTCCCAGACTTGATTTACATATACCAAGGCATACCCATAATGTACAACTCCTCTTCTTTTATTTTATGTTTTTCTAGTTATGACACTATGTGAGCATGTATGCATGTATTTATACTTTTAATAAAAAAAAAATCATTTATTTTCTAAAAGTATATTTATTTGAAAAATGCACAAATCAGAGACTATTAGTCCCAATTGTGTTTATAGTTTGTATATCTTGTGTGGTTTGATATACTTAATTCACTATAAACTGCGCTCTGATACCAATCTGTCACACCCCCAAACCAAGGATGGCGGAAACGTCCGGGGGTGGAGGACTTCATGTATAGTATCATAACAGCAATTATAATAGTAATTCAAGCAAACACAACCAACATATATATAATTGAAAAAAAATTACATCATTGTATGAATTACATGTTTACGAATCAATTACAATATGTTGATAAAATATGAAATAGTAGACGCCTTAGCGTCCCATCCTCAAAAGCACTTGATTACCTGTTTAATGATTTCCTGAGAATACAAGTTGTTTGAAAAAGTGTCAACACAAAGGTTGGTGAGTTCATAAGCTTTTCGTTTGTAAAAGTAGTATTTGTGTTAGAAAAATCCAATATTTTCCTTAATGTGTAAATGTAGTCTTAAAACCCAAAGACTGAAATGTACAAGTAATTTATCATATTTATAGTAAAACAATGCAAGTTTAAATCGACATAAACTCGTTAAATTTTAATGAAGTCCCCGTAAATTCCAATGTTTGTTAATACTTTATGTGAGTTTATTATAACCATACTATGACCAAGGTTGCCTAAAACGACGCTCTTCAGGCGTCGGAAATGTTATGACATTTGTCACCCCAGACCTATCGGTCTAACTGTTGCATGCAGTTTAGGTGTGGGTTTGCCAAACCCAATATAGATCTATACACAAGTATCACGCTCTCCCTCAAGGAGACTCTGGTTACAATACAGGACTTAATGGTAATTTGAAGTAAATGTCTCACAAAGTCATTAACGGAATTACGTGTTATGAAAACTTGGTACCGTATGGCCGTACCTTGCTTAATGAAAATATCCTTTGTATAAATGTACCCTTTTTTTAAATGTATGTGTTATGTAATGTATCATAAATTATACCTATTATAGTTTATCAACCAAGGGTAGCACGTGGTAATGTATGCAAACTATATTCAAAATAGTTTATTTAATGTTTGAATGTATCGATTGTACTTTGATTATAATCACTTGTTATTCTTTATATTTTATATGACCAAATCCATTTGTAAACTGATGTGTGTCTAAATATTAAGATAAAATGTCATATATTGCAGTAACATATAATCACATAAAGATATACACCTTGCTCAACATGTTACAAGGTGAAATTAAATTAATAGCAACTTTTCGTTAAAAACAGTTTCTGTTACCGTTCTTAGAAAATTTATAGAAAAATCATCAAAGCTCTAAATCCAAATCCGCAAATTTTGAGAGTTTGGAATATGAGTCTAGTTTGTTCGTAAATTTTATCATGATTTTTAGTGATCTCTAACAGAGGTGAAAAGGTTCATAATCACAGACTGGTCCCGGTTTGCCTCTGAAATGACAGGCAGTTTTGTAAAAATCACCATAAATTGTAGAAAAATCATATGGAGATGTGCAAGTAGTCATTTTAAAGCTAAGGGTTTGAACTACTTGCACCTGAAACAGTTTTGAAAACTAAAATATTTAAGTTGACCAAAACAGTCCGTGATTAACGTCCATCTTTTCTGATGTAATCTGTTAGAAAAAGTTTAATTGTGTTCTTGATGATTTTACTTGTATTCCCCCCTTAAAACTTAAGAAAAACATGTAAATGTATGGGTATGAAATCACCTTATGTGGTTTCAGTAGATGAAAGTGAGAGAGAGGAAGTGTTCAACTCAAGAACACTAAGAAGATGTCTTGATGATTCGAGAACTTGTGTAAGATATCAATGATTTGAGTAGAATGGAGTTTAATAATTATGTGAATGATGAAGATACTTACTAATTGAAGAAAGAAATCCCTGGAGAAAGCCTTGAAGTTCTTGAAGTTAAGAGAAAAGATGAGAGAATTTTGGAGAGTGTTCTAGGTTGCTAAGTGTAGAATGAAAGAGTTTTATGGAGAATGAGAAGAGAGGATCAATCCTCCAGCTCTTAGAACGTGGGAAGAGCTAGAGATTGGCTGTAAAGGTCCACTAAGGAGACAAGGGGTAGTGGGAAAGAGTGGCTAATCATAGAGTGAGGTGGTAGTGGTTTGCTTTTGCCATAAATTAAGGAAAAGCAAATATTCCCTCAATAATTAGTTCAATCACCAATTCTTTTAATATATTTTATAAAAACCCTGGAGATTTATATATTTTGGGGCCTTACTTTATAAAATAAAGTTTTGGGTGAAAATCCCACGTTAAAATAATGAAAAACGGAGTTAAAACGAAGTCGTAGTCGAAAAACCGGTAAAAAGGAGCTGTCTGCGGACCTTCGGACCTTCGGACCTTCGGACCCTCGGACCCTCGCTTCGGATCTTCAGACCCTCGCTTCGGATCAGAGGCCTCGGATGCGAGGCTTCGGATGCGAGGCTTCGGATGCGAGGCTTCGGTCCAGAAGCTTCGGTTTCGGATCCTTAAAGCTATTTTACTCGTTTTTACCCCGTTTCAAGCGATTTTTGACCCGGTCAAGGGTCGAGATGACCCAAATGATTACAAAAAGTTAAAGTAACTTTTGAGAGAGATTTGGGAGAGATTTCAAATAGAAAGAGATAGAGTGAAAACGATTTAGAGAGGTTTCGTTTGTGATTAATTTGAGTGTCCGGCTTCACAACGCAAGGTTCGTAAACCCCATTAAACCGTGTTTTAGTGTCTTACACAATCCCGATGATTGTGTAATAGTGTTTTATCGCTTTGGTTCGTTGTTTAGCACTTGTTAAGGCTA
The DNA here is from genome assembly GCF_052849685.1 of Lactuca virosa. Lineage (NCBI taxonomy): Eukaryota > Viridiplantae > Streptophyta > Magnoliopsida > Asterales > Asteraceae > Lactuca > Lactuca virosa. The sequence continues at coordinate 316,411,054 of NC_136428.1, forward strand.
AGGAAAATCAAACACATGAACTTTCCAAATGATGATTTCTCATTAAAATAGCGAATTATATAGTGATTTCATAACGTAAACCCTAGCATACAAGGGTTATTGGAGTTGACCGGTTTGACTTGTTGACTTTGAATTGACCGAAATTTGACGGTTGTCACAAATCGGGTCTTGGTAGAAGACTGCTTTTATACTAGTAGGAAATATGGGATTTTCTAGGGTTTTCAAACTTATATCAATTGTTTCATTCAAAGATTTACATGGCATTCATAATAGCTTTCCAAATCAAAGTAATGACACTAAAATACTTATGAATTCACCAGCTTTATGCTGATCTACTCTTTCAAAATAACTTGTATTCTCAGGTCACCAGTAGACAGGTACGATGACCAGGTTTTGAGAAGACGGAGCACAGACAAGACTCGTCTTTTATTTTGATTTCATTTTTAGTGTCTTATTACAATGAAAGAACACTCATGTATTAAAACTTTGCTTTTAATGCAATGGATGATGTTGTTGCTTATTTACTACTTTACACTATTATGATACTTGACATGACGTCCTCCACCCCTGAACGTTTCCGCCGTTCTTGGTTTTGGGGTGTGACAGATTGGTATCAGAGCAATGTTTATAGTGAATTTAGTATATCAACCCATAAAAGATATACTAACTATAAATACATTGGGATTAAAACACTCTGACCAAGAGTTTATACTTTTAAATAATAAAATATGTAAGTAAGTATACGTGCGTACATTCATACTAAAATCAGTGTCACAATGACAAGAACAAAAGAATTACGATTGTTGAATATCACAAGTAAGCTTGGGGATGTGTGGTCAGTCCTGGGAGTGGCATAGCCTGATCAACTATGCTGGTCCGAGAAGTGATTAGCATATGCCCAAGAATGGTTGTGATGTGGCAACAAGTCTAAGAACTTACCAACACAACCACAATGAAATACCATAGGGGTATTTTAGTCTTACCGTAATTACTTATTTGAGAACTAAATAGATTTTTATTAGTATGTCAATAGTTGTTTAGTGGATACACTAAGGTCGTATGTACTAGGATGTCATAGACTTAGAATCTGTAAATCTTTGCTTTATGTCATGTCCTCGTTGGGTTGAGGGCTTAGGGTTAGGGTCGCTTATTCGAAGGTCTATCCTATCCTAAATACATATAACTGGTATGCACTAAACAAGTATTGAAGCAACTGATAAAGATCATCTTATAATTATCTTAGTCAGTTCGTCTATTTAGCTATATCTTACATCCCTTTTCTCGCATAGATATCATGGCTGGATTCCATCCTCACGGCGAGCCGTACTTCCCAAACCACGGCAATGCTGGATGGCTTGGAGAGGAACCAGAGGATGATCACCCAATCCCTTTGGATGATAATGAAGCTGAAGGCTTTTCTGATGGTTCTGACTCAGAGCCAGAAGTCAACAACCAACCCCCAGCTGTTCAAAACCCAAACCCTCGTCCCGCATTTCAAGGACCCACACCTCTGTGGGCCACAAACCTGAACAGGTGAAGTCAAGAATAGGGGCAGCCCATGCCCTACAACGGCGATAGAAGTTTCTACAACCTCACTGAGGGAGGTTCTGCTGACAGGGTCCTACCCATCATGGTTCGTAGGATTTCACGGAACATAGTCATGGGTCAAGCGACTACCGATCGAGTCGTGGAGATTGACGCCAACTCTTGCGTTAACACCGTCCGCATTCGCCAACTTGAGTCTGCTCATGAAAGGACTCAGGTCCGCAATGCATTTCTGCAGAGGGAACTTGCTGAGACCCAAACTGAAGTCAGAGAACTTCGAGCTCAGCAAGCAAGGTCTGACAGGCGTATAAGGGACATTGAACGCCTTCTGTCGGAATCAAGAACTCACTCCAGTAGTTCTCGACGCCGATAGAATCTCATCGATTTCTCTTTTGGATATAATCTAGTTATGTAAAACTCTAGTCTAATTCCCTATCTTTTCACATCTTAGACCTGTAGGTCTTGATTAGGTCTTAGTCCTGTCAAAATTTTTCTCATCTTGGTTGATGTAAGGCCTCCTTCTGTTGGCTATTTTTCCCGAACTTGTTTACATCTGTAATTCCAGTAATATCGACAGGTACCTAATCTAAAGGGAATTAATATCCAATTGCTTTCATCTGTTGTTGAACTATGGCGATTTAGTTCATGAGACACATTCATCATCCATACTATTAAATTCTTATCATTGCCTTTATCTTTTCAACTTATAGTTAAAAGATGCCTCCTCGCAGAAACCCAAGGCGCAACCCTAATAACGAAACACCGATACCACCACCTCCTCCACCACCTCAACCACCTCCAAATTTCGACGCTGCCATGTTCCAAGCAGCCTTCACGGCAGCAGTAGCAGCTGCCGTATCAGCCATCAATACTCCTGTCCCTAGTGGATCGGGAACGGGTGCACCTCCTTCTCACCATGGCGAGAGCCATGGGCATCCCCGGGAATGCACCTACAAGGATTTTACGAACGCCAAACCCCGAAATTTCAATGGAAGTGGAGGGGTTTTGATCTTAAGGCAGTGGATAGAGAAGACCGAATTAGTCTTCGAAATCTGCGCCTGCCCGGAGGGCAACAAGGTCAAGTTTGCTACTTGTACCTTTTCTAACAGGGCGTTAACTTGGTGGAATGGCCACGTTAAGTCTCAGACTTTGATAGTGGCAAATGCGATCAGTTGGGAAAACTTGAAAGCCATGCTGATGAGAGAGTACTGCCCTCGAGGGGAAATTTAAAAACTCGAGCAGGAACTCTATGCCCTGACATGGTTGCTCTGGAGAGCAAAAGAATAGAGAGGTACATTTGGGGACTTTCACCCCAGATCCGGCAAAGTGTGTTAGCCTCCAGGCCTGTTACTTTTGACAGCGCCAAAGAGCTGGCACAATCTCTCATAGATCACGGGGAACGCGAGAACCCGACAAAACCTACCCCCGAACCACAAAAAGAAAACAACAACAACAGGAAGAAGGGGTGGAACAAGAGGAAAGGTGGGGCTTCGCAAGAATCCTCCAAGAGGCAACAACTTGTGGCAATCAATGCTGCCATGGTAACCCCTGTTGCCCCTGCTAATCCCTTACCAGCGAAACTTTACGATGGTAATCTTCCGAAGTGCAATAAATGCAACTTCCATCACCATGGACCATGCAAGGAGATGCAGTGCCTTAACTGCAACAGGAAGGGGCATACCGCCCGTTTCTGCAAAACCCCAGCAAGGCCGATTGCTCAAGTTCCTAACGCCGGTGTGGGCCAGGCTTGCTACAACTGTGGCGAGGTGGGCCACAACAAGAGGAACTGCCCTAAGGCAGGGACAGCGGGCGGAGTCGGAAGAGTTATGGCTATTGGCCACGAGGAAGCCGTAGCTGATCCTACGATAGTTACTGGTACGTTTCTCCTCGATAAGTCATATGCTTGCATACTTTTCGACAGTGGAGCAGAGAAAAGTTTCGTAAGCCATAAATTTGCACACCTACTTAAACAAAAACCTCGTGCTTTAGATAAATCATTCAATGTAGAGATGGCAAACGGGAAAACGGAAAGTACTAACTGCATATACGTAGGTTGTACCTTAACTTTAGACAGCCATACTTTCAAGATAGACCTCATGCCGGTCCCAATAAAATGTTTCGACGTTATTATCGTCATGGATTGGTTGAGTCTTCTTCGCGCCGACATCATGTGCTTTGAAAAAGCAGTTCGTCTTAACCTTCCTAACAACGAAAACTTAGTTATCTACGGCGACAAACCTAGTACGAGCCTTCACATCATCTCGTGCATACAAGCCCAGAAGTGCTTACGAAAGGAATATCATGCATTCCTCGCACACATCGTCGATACGAGCCAAGAAGTAAAAGACATTCAGAACATCCCGTAAGTACGCGACTTTCCCGACATCTTTCCAGAAGAACTCCCGTGATTACCACCACAACGTCAGGTTGAGTTCAGAATCGACTTAGTGCCAGGGGCTACCCCCGTAGCCAAATCTCCTTACCGTCTGGCACCGTCAGAGATGCAGGAACTTTCCAGTCAGCTTAAAGAACTTTTCAAGAAGGGATTCATTAGGCCAAGCTTCTCACCATGGGGAGCACCGGTCTTGTTCGTCAAGAAGAAAGATGGATTGTTTCGTATGTGCATCGACTATAGGGAACTCAACAAACTTACCATAAATAATCGTTATCCCTTACCCCGCATTGACGACTTATTTGATCAACTTCAAGGAGCCAACTACTTCTCGAAGATATATCTACGATCCCGATACCACCAATTACGAGTACTAGGGGAGGATGTCCCGAAGACAGCCTTCCGAACTCGTTATGGGCACTACAAATTCGTAGTGATACCATTCGGATTAACCAACGCGCCCGCGGTATTCATGGATTTGATGAATAGGGTGTGCTGTCCTTACTTGGATCAGTTTGTCACTGTCTTCATCGATGACATACTCATCTACTCTCGTAGTAAAGAGGAGCATAGTCAACATCTGCGCAGTCTTAGAAACCCTGCGTTCGGAGAAGCTCTATGCGAAGTTCTCAAAATATGAATTTTGGATCCGACGAGTCGAATTCTTAGGGCACGTGGTTAGCGAGGAGGGAATACACGTGGACCTTTCCAAAATCAGGGCCATTGAGAACTAGTCAGCACCGAAGACACCTATGGAAATTCGTCAATTTCTAGGTCTCGCTGGCTACTATCGCAGGTTCATTCAGAACTTCTCCCGCATAGCAAAACCAAAACCTCTTACAACACTTACCCAGAAGGGCGTATCCTTTAACTGGGAAGAGAAGCAGCAGAGAGCATTCCAAACGCTCAAGCGAGCCTTGTGCACCGCACCAATACTATCCCTCCCCGAAGGGATAGAAGACTTCGTTGTCTATTGCGATGCATCAAATCAAGGTCTCAGCTGTGTTCTGATGCAACGAGGAAAGGTCATCACCTATGCCTCGAGACAGCTGAAGACACACGAGGTTAACTACACCACACACGATCTGGAGCTTGGAGCAGTAGTGTTTGCTCTGAAGATCTGGAGACACTACCTGTATGGTACCAAAAACACGATCTTTACAGACCACAAAAGCCTACAACATATATTCGACCAGAAAGAGCTCAACATGAGACAACGACGGTAGGTCGAGCTACTCAGTGATTACGAATGCGAAATTCGTTATCATCCGGGTAAAGCCAACGTAGTAGCTGACGCCCTAAGTCGGAAAGAATACTCTGGTCGTAGAGTCAAATCTTTGACTCTAACTATCTATTCATACTTGTCCACGCAAATTAAGGAAGCTCAGCTCAACGCTTTGAAACCTGAAAACGTGGCGGGTGAATCCCTGAGAGGAATAGATAAGAACTTGGAAGTCAAGGGTGGCGGAGCCTTATACCTCATGGATTGGATCTGGACACCGAGGCACGGTGATTTCAGAGACTTGATCATGACCGAAGCTCACAACACTCGTTATTCCGTCCACCCAGGTTCAGATAAGATGTATCTGGATCTTAAAAAGCTATACTGGTGGCCTAACATGAAAGCACATATTGCTACCTTCGTAAGTAAATGCCTTACTTGCGCTAAGGTTAAGGTCGAATACCAGAAACCCTCCGGTCTTCTACAAAAACCGGAGATACCGGAATGGAAGTGGGAGCGGATCACTATGGACTTCATAACCAAGTTGCCCAAGACAACGGGTGGAGTTGATACCATATGGGTCATCGTCAATAGATTGACCAAGTCCGCACACTTCCTGCCTATCAAAGAAACCGACAAGATGGAGAAACTTACGAGAACATACCTTAGGGAGATTGTACGACTGCACGGTGTTCCCATATCCATTATCTTGGACAGAGATAGTAGGTTCACTTCTAGGTTCTGGCAGTCGCTACAAAGTTCCCTAGGAACTAGGCTGGACATGAGTACAGCCTACCATCCACAGACCGACGGACAAAGTGAGAGAACTATCCAAACCCTGGAAGATATGCTGCGAGCCTGTGTGATCGACTTCGGTAAAGCGTGGGATACCCACTTACCCCTCGTCTAATTCTCCTACAACAACAGTTATCACAAGAGCATCAAGGCTGCTCCCTTTGAAGCCCTCTATGGCCGCAAGTGCAGATCCCCTCTATGCTGGGCTGAGGTGAGTGACACCCAGTTAGCTAAAGGGCGCGTCCCTGAAAGCACTCTCACAGGTCCGGGGTGTTGGATTAATGTCTAAGTCCATAACTATAATTTGTAAGACTTGACCCGACCCGACATGGTCCATTTGGGTTGCATGACATCATGCATTTGGATAGACTATAATGAGAGAAATAACACTTAAGGTTGGTTAATATATTATAAGTTCTAATATATTAATAAGGTTATTTAATTAGTATTGATCAAGAATTAATTTGGAATTAATTAAGTGATCAAAAGGAGACTAATTAAATATATGGGTTGATTGTGTAAATCATTCATTCTTATATATGTGGGCTTGTGATCCAAGATTCCTTATGTTGGACTAAGTCCATGGGGTGACCCATGGAGGTTAAAATCCATGGAGCATAAGGAATGGGTAAAGTTATGAGTTACATGGTGTAACCCTAATAGCCACCATATAAAAGAATCCCATGGCTCAAGAAATCATGCACTAATGTGTGAGTGTGAGGGCTAGACGATTTCAAGGAGTGTTCAAGTTTCTCTCAAGTTATTCCAAGTGTATTTGGTGTTGTGTGAACCATTTGAGGTGTCACACTTGGGGCACTAGGCACTCAAGCTTCATGAAGACATTCTACATCAAAGAGGTATGTATTCTATCTTGTTATATTTATTATTTTGTATGCTAGATTAGGATAATACCTTGGATGTTCATAATTGTATGTATAATAGAGAAAACATAGATCCAAGGTATTTAGGGTTGCATGTACACTTAGGAGTGTTAGAATGCTCATAACCCAACAGTGGTATCAGAGCCTAGGCTTGTTTTCTTGTTATACTTGCAAAAGTAGCTGAAAAATCGAGTTGGATGCATATATTCGATTGTTTTGGTTGGAATTGGACTAGGAACATTACCCTAAGATGTTTTTGGACTTATAAACTTGTTTTTGATGTGGTAATGTTCATGCTAATCCAATTTCTAAGATAATTGTCATAATTTCAAGATTTGCATTAGTTTGTATGTTCATGCTAATTTCTTAAAGATTGATGATTTGAATTATCTTGTTCTTATGAGGTTCTTAGATTAATAGAAAAGTTGTGTGAAATAGTTGTTTTCAATCCATTTTAATCTAAGAGTTGATTCCAAAGTGTGTTTTTGTAACTTGTCCTCAAGTTATATGAAAAGTCACATTTAAGAATCATAAAACTCATAAAAGTTGGCAAAGGTTACAAAATGAAGAGTCTAGTTCTAATTAAATGGTTTTATGACTCCATAACTTGTCCTCAAGTTATGGAGGTTCAAGAGTCTCTTCATTAAATTAAAAAAAAAGTGTAACCTTAATTAGTTCCATAAGTTACAATAAAAAAAAAGTTATGTTTTTTTATTAATTAGTTTAAAGTCTTCCATAACTTGTCCTCAAGTTATGGAACTTGAAGAGTTTTTTTTTTTTTTTTTTTTTTTTTTTTTTTATAATTAAAACTACTTTAAACTCGTAAGTTATGGAATTAATTAGTTTTGAATTGTTTCAAAACTTGCCCTCAAGTTTTGGAATTTGAAAAGTTTTCACTTATGAATACTTTAATTCCAAGTTAGCCCTTAGAATTTTAAAAGTTAAAATTCAACCCTTATACTTTATAATATTATAAGTTAATAATATATATATATATATATATATATATATATATATATATATATATATATATATATATATATATATATATATATGTATAAGAGTAAAGTCAGTTTTACCGTTAGTAGGCCTCATTCACGAAGCCGGTCTATAAGGGGGGTATAAGGTTACTGCCTATAAAATGGCAGTTTAATTGGTGTCCACTCTCACCCACCGCTTCCTTGACTGGTGGAGGGTCGTTAGCCGAACGGGTAGGACAAGGACTATAATTCTCCTTTCATTAAAAGTATTAGTGATAAATACTAAGTAACTAAACTCTTATTAATACCCAATCTTAGTTACTTAGGAAAATGTGAATTTGGTGCTAACCCATCAAATTACACTTTGCACTTTGCTTAAGTCGTTAGTGGAGCGTGTGTGGTTAACCGGCACACTAACCTGGACTTAACATGGTAGGCAAAGGGTAACTTAATATTTATCATAGTATCGGTGGAGCGTGTGTGGTTAACCGGCACACTGATTAAGGGGTAAATATTAAGGGTACCAAGTATATTTGCATGGTTATTCACACCTTGTTTTGTGATCCTCGCATCCCAATCACAAAACCTGAAGGGCACACTCGAGATTGAAACATGCCTTTGAACAGTTCAATGAATCTCAAAGATCTAGGACTTTCAAATCCAATTAAAACCTAATAAATTATTTCATTTTTCATGGTGGAAATTGGTGAATCGTCATTCACCTACCTTCAAATATTTTATAGCTTGGATTACGACATCCCTCTTCTAAGTTATAAAATAGTTTGTTGGGTCCTAGCCTTAATATTTCATATTGGGTGTCATATTAAGGACTTTAAATCAACTATCTTGAATATCTCTCAAAAAAAAAAGATGTCTGGTCTAGACATTTATGATCTTCCCAAATCTCTTGAAACAAGCTTTCCTAAATGAAGATGATGTCCCATGGATATCATACTTCTTTCACCTCCTCCAATTATTCTCCCTAAGCCACAAGTTCCTAAAAAGTTTAAGGTCACTCAAGCCCTATTGGCAAGGCAAGGTGTAGGTGTGATCACATCTTGGAGATGTAGTCACATATTGACAAGCCGGGAGAGTTGGGTGTCAAAGTCTTGAGAAAGTTGGTGGCTCAACTACTTTCTAAGTCACATAGTGAGTTCTTTTGGGAATCCTATGAAACAGACTAAGACAAGACCCTTAATGATCTGATCTATTTGCTAAGATCAACTTCCTAAAACGCTATGGACATTGACAATGATGACATTGGATATCCAGTAAAGCTCTCTCTTCCCAATGGAAAGGGATCGGCCATAGTCAAATCGGTTGACCCAATGGTAAAGAGAGAGGCGAAGTCTGAGATAGTCCCATTATCAAGGGTCCATAGGTAACTATTGCCAAAGGAAGGGGCATTGGTTACGAAGCTGCCAAATTTACCTAAGGATGTTAAAGTCAATAAGTTTGGCTCTACTTCAGGTAAAGTCCATTGTCTAACTCTATTAAGTACATGCTGATTCTGATCGCGAAGATGGATTTCAATCGCATGGTTCGGTGATCAGAATTTTGGGCTATTACTTAAGAGTTATGATATTTATATTGCTTAGGAATAGATAACAACAAGGTTTTTATATGGATTGTAAGGATAAGTTTTTCCGCAAAGTTTTAAAATAAAAGAAAAATGTTTTGATTTTATTTATTTTAAGTATCCTTACAATTGCATTTGTGAAAAGTTGTTGCTTATAAGATTCCATTGATAGCAATATTGGAAAAATGGATTTGATTCTTTCGGTTGTGGTAGTGTCTAATATTACCAAATAAGGAAAGATTCTCATCACCCAAGGTTCAATTGGACCGAAACTTGGAATCATGCAAGTTGTATAGTATGATGAATGAGAACTTTCAGCTTGGAAAATTAAGACTAATTCCTTATGTGAATAAGGAAAGGACTAAGGGATCGAGTACACATTCTTGTGCACTGGTCAAGTCCACCACAAAAGATCAAGAAGACTATTCGTCATGATTTACTTAAGTTCAACAAATATGGTTATACTTATAAGTTTAAGTATAAGTCTGTAGCATTGGAGAAGTTTCAATGTGAGACAGAACGAATAAGAAGAATCAAAGTATGGCAGAAAGATAAAAGTTTCTCCAATCTGAAAAGATGGGAGAGTACTTTAGTATCATGTTTATGATCATCTTAATGATTAAGATACCATTTCACAATTGGTCCTCTAAAGTCATCTTAGTGCATTCTTATGACTAAGAAGAGGAGTCATGAATTGTTGAAATGGTTAAATCAAAAAGATGAGTCATACTTCGTTCCAAAACAATTCTTAGAGTCATACTCCAAGATTGTAACTTGAGTGACATATCTTAAAGAGGGTTTGTTAACACTAGTCAAATGTAAGAGTAAAAGGTTATCTACTCTTGTACATTTGAAATTGGTAAGTTGTGATGTTTTGGATAAAACAGAGACTAACTTAGGCCAATTGTGTAAAGTGTTAGTCTTGATAAAGAATCTGCACTATCTCTTGAATATTTGACAAGGGAGTCTTATATGTCAAGAGGACAGTGGGAGTCTTAAAGCTCTTGAAAGTTTCAAGACTTAATCAAGAATAAAACCTAAAGTCCTTCACTAGCAGACGACTTGAGGTTTATAACCTATCGTGTTGAAATTTTTGTGCCTATTCAAGTTGGCTTTGCATAGGAGTTCTGAGAGTTCTCAATTGGTTGCACAACTACTTGGAAGCAATGGCAGGCACCTGAGCTGCCAAATGGCAAGAATTTAAGATTGCACAAGTTTAATCAATATGAGTTTGGATTTGTCACTAACCTTGTCTTGTGATTATGGTTTTGACAAATTCACATGGATAAGAACACATACACTATTAAATCTAAGTGTCATAAGGTTTCTCTCCGATTCATGAAAATGATAGTGAGGAAACACTTTCACTAAGTAGATTTTTAGCTAGATAGCAATTGTGATATTTGCATTCTCAAAGTCGTTAGTGGAGCGTGTGTGGTTTACCGGCACACTAACATGGACTTGTGAGAAGTGGCAAAGGTCTAAACAATTGAGACTATGATTACGGCATCCCTTTTCATAGTTCTAAAATTGTTTAGACACACATGTGAGCTATCTAAGAGAGGTGTATGATTTTGATAAAGTTTTATCAAAACAATCTAGTATCAGAAATCTGAACTTTGGTAAGAAAGTCAGCTGATTTCTGAGTACATGTCAAAGCTAGTGGGAGCATAAGTGTTATGCTAATAATCATCATGTTAGTGGGAGCATGATAATTATGACAAAGGTTGCAAGTTAGCAATGTTAATTATAGAAAACAAAAGTTTCAATTCATGAGGTTGCAGAGGTTGAAAAAGTTGTTTTGCTATAATTAAGGGAGAGGAAATTATACTTCATTTCAATTCTAAAAGCTTAGATTGAGATTTTAATCGTATTTAATCAAGGATATATATATGAATTCATGTTGGAATGGCTCAACATAAGGAAATTCTATATATGGGTCCATTATTTGCGTTCTAAAATTCGATTATGATTACGACATCCCTTTTCATAATCTGAATTTTGAGAACTTGGCAAATTGAAATGGAAATATTATAGCAAAAGACTGGTTTAGTCTTTATGTGAGACATCATGAATCGTGTCCCATATGCTTCAGATATAGGATCGATTACATGTGCTATATTCATCCTTTCTAAAATTTTCCAAATGCCTGGGGCATTATGAAGGGAAAAGGTCTAGAATTGGATATGACTAAAATGATTAAGAAATTGTCGAGGACAATCTAAGGTTTACCAAAGATTGGTTGCTCAAGGACAGTTGGAAGTATAATGATAATTCTGGAAGGACCATATTGACATAATCTGTAAGGAGGCAACTCTTGTTCAGAAGTGATAGTCAAAATGGAATATGGAAATGTTTCAAAGTTAGAAATTATTCAATCTGTGTAAGATTAGGAAACATAATGAAAGAAGGATGTTTCCAAGGAGCTGATCTCCTTTGGAATGCTCTGTAATGATTGTTGTCAAGTCTTTCTGACTTCGTGCATAATCATTAAGAGGATCAATGCATATAAGTTTAGAATCTAACAGATTTCAGTAAATGGCATGAATTTGGAATTCTTGCATTTGCAGTAAGGATTTGGGACTGTGAAAAGAGGATCATTGGAGTGATGTTCAATTGATCTATTTTACAAAGTAAAGATCATAGACAAACATAGTATGCATACTTGGTGTATGGCATGACTAGTGTTAAGAAAACATAGTGTACATGCTTGGAGCATGGGACAACTATTGTTTTAAATTCAAGTATAAAGTTGATAAAACCAAAACAATGAATAATGAGTAATCAGTATGGTGATAAATAAAAGTGTTTATTTATATTCATAGGGTTTGATACCATATTTGATTCATTTATTCTTGTGTTTCACTTTGCATGTTTTGACTTCCAGAATAACTAAGTCGCTCTTCCTGAATGATTAAGTTATTCAAACCATCCACAGTCGGTCATATGTTGGAAGTAGATATGAATCAAGACTGTCATGGGTTGGTTTGTAGAGGTCCAAGTTGGTGGACAAAGTGGTGCTACAACACTCATGAGTGCTCATAAGTTCTGACTATTGGATTCAACCCGCGCTCATTTGAATAACTTCATGGATTTTATCACGAGTGATCATGAGACGATAATATCTTATATTCTTCAAACCTAGAGATATGAGTTGTTACTATGAGTTGGTTATACATTGATTGCACGAAAACGCATTGGTAACTCGATGTTATAAAACGTGCCTTTGTGTATGATTCAACAAGTAGTAGAACAAGCCATCTGAGTCGAAGTTTATCCATTCCTTTTTCCTTCGGGATAAAAGCGATATCTGTGGGCCCCTTGATGATTTAAAGATGATACAGGTGAGTGCTTGGCCAAGCCAGGACTGATTTGATTTGTTCAATCAGTCAGTCATCATGAATCGGAAATCGGGAAACAACAAATGGACAGAGAGAATGATTGATAATCCATGTCTCAGTCCATATGATATCTAGAATGGAGGAATATATGATCCCTTATCTAATGGACAAGTCATTGATAAAGGTCAAAGTTCATCGACAAGGTCAGAGTTCGACAGAAGCTTTTGAGAGCTACGATTGCTGATCGGTTCCTGAAGTCATACGCAATAATAGTTTTAGACTTATCCAAGTGGGAGACTGTTGGATTAATGTCTAAGTCCATAACTATAATTGGTAAGACTTGACCACACCCGGCATGGTCCATTTGGGTTGCATGGCATCATGCATTTGGATAGACTATAATGAGAGAAATAACACTTAAGGTTGGTAAATATATTATAAGTTCTAATATATTAATAAGGTTATTTAATTAGTATTGATTAAGAATTAATTTGGAATTAATTAAGTGATCAAAAGGAGACTAATTAAATATATGGGTTGATTGTGTAAATCACTCATTCTTATATATGTGGGCTTGTGATCCAAGATTCCTTATGTTGAACTAAGTCCATGGGGTGACCCATGGATACTCCATGGAGGTTAAAATCCATGGAGCATAAGGAATGGGTAAAGTTATGAGTTACATGGTGTAACCCTAATAGCCACCATATAAAATAATCTCATGGCTCAAGAAATCGTGCACTAATGTGTGAGTGTGAGGGCTAGACGATTTCAAGGAGTGTTCAAGTTTCTCTCAAGTTATTCCAAGTGTATTTGGTGTTGTGTGAACCATTTGAGGTGTCACACTTGGGGCACTAGGCACTCAAGTTTCATGAAGACATTCTACATCAAAGAAGTATGTATTCTATCTTGTTATATTTATTATTTTGTATGCTAGATTAGGATAATACCTTGGATGTTCATAATTGTATGTATAATAGAGAAAACATAGATCCAAGGTATTTAGGGTTGCATGTACACTTAGGAGTGTTAGAATGCTCATAACCCAACACGGAGATCATCCGGGAAACGAGGAAGAAGATTGCTCAAATTCGTGAACGATTGAAAGCCTCTAGAGACCGACAGAAAAGCTACGCTGACAAGCGAAGGAAACCGTTGGAATTCCAGGTGGGCGACCGTGTTCTACTGAAGGTCTCACCCTGGAAGGGCTTGATACGCTTTGGAAAGCGTGGAAAGCTCAATCCAAGATACATAGGGCCTTTCGAGATTCTTGCCCGAATCGGCCCTATAGCTTACAAACTCAATCTACCGCGCGAACTCAGTAACGTACATTCTACCTTCCACGTATCAAACTTGAAAAAGTGTCTATCCGACGAGACTCTTGTAATCCCACTCGACGAGATCGAGATCAACGAGAGCCTCAACTTCGTGGAAGAACCAGTAGAGATCATGGACCGAGAGGTCAAGCAGACGAAACAAAGCCGTATCCCAATAGTGAAGGTTCGCTGGAACGCCAAGCGAGGACATGAATTCACTTTGTAACTACTTATTTGCTTAAACTCTAATTTCGGGACGAAATTCTCTCTAACGCGGGGATGATGTGACAACCCGAAATTTTCATTCGTACGAACTCTACAGTCCAACACTTCAATTAAAAGTTAAATACTTTTCTGCTAAATTTTAGCCGGTTTATAGTCCGTTTGAGTATTTATATTAATTATTCATGAATCGGACGGATAAAAAGGAAGTGATTTCTAGAATATCGGGATAGCAATTGACCAACCCTCACCCTAGTTAGGTGTTCACGGCCAAACTAAGGGAGTTTGGGTCGTAACTCTATCATGGCCATGAACTCATGCCTTAGGCATGAGTTTACTCCCCATTTGGTTCATTTCTCATTTCCTAACTCAAGAACAAAAGCCATTCTCTCTCAAGTAGCATACCGTTCTTCACCCGATCTTCCGAAAATGTGAGTATTACTTGACTTGATTTGTTGTTATAACCTATCTCCTAGTCATTATACATTATTTCATCCATTCAATTGTTGATTTTCACTTAGATCTTCAAACACCAAGAACACACACTAGTGTTCTTGGACCTTAAACACCAATCGAGCTTCTATCTTGTAAGTACACTTGTCCTAGCTTCTTGGGTGCTTAGTATGATCTTAATAACACTTGAAAATCATCAAGAAACCATCGAACAAAGGAGTTTACGGCCAAGGATGATCTTGGGCCGTAAACCCCTTTTAAGGTGGTAAATTGCACCTTAGTTCTTTCATATGCCTTGATCCTTCCTAGATGTGTTTAAGACCTTAAACAACAATCAAAACAATTCCCCGTAAGAGTTTACGGCCGTAAACACCTAAGGAAAGGGTCCTTAGGCCGTAAACTCTACTAGGTAATGTTATTGTGCCCTTAATGTTATCCTAAGGCTTGGACTTGATCATTGGATGTTCAATCTTTACTTGTAAGACCTTAAATCACCAAATGACACTTAGTACCATGAGTTTACGGCCGTAAACTCATGGGGGTAATGACGTTAGGCCGTAAACTCCATAAGGAGTGGTCTTTGGGCCATAAACTCCAATGCCATGCCATACGACCTTTAGATGCAACCCTTTGGTACCTTTAACACTGGAATCAAAGTGTTTTCGTGTCCTAGGATGTTTTAACTTGGCTAATTAGTTGTCAAATGACTAATTAGATACATATATGTTTGATCATATGTTAACTAGGATCATAGTGTGTGTACGAGTCCTCACTTGACACTGAGCATCCTACATCATCCGTTCATCCAAACCACCAACTACAGGTGAGTTCATACCCCTTAATCAATCTTTTAAATGTTTTTAAATGCTTCAATGGGGGGGGGAATACAAGTAGGAAACACTAAGTTATAGAATCAATCACATGTGATTTATAACTATGTTTCCCATCAACTGATTTCACATACTTCAAAATGTGTTAATCACAATGGTTTTAAGTTGTTTTATACTTTGTTATCAAATGACTTACTTTAAAAAGGTTTTATGAGATGACATCAAGTCATATCTACTTATTTTCCAAAACTCTTAAATGTTTTACAAAACTCTTTTACTCTCCCTTCAGTTCCCACACTCTTGTGTAACAAGGGTGTATAAACTTTCTTGGACATCAATACATTCTAGTAAACTATTATAGGAATAGTTTAGGGAATACAAAACATTATTCCTAGTACAAGGAATTACACCAGAGTCAGTTCATTCATGAGTCTATACTAAATGCTATATGAAGAGATACACTTACATGAATCCTCTTACATGGATACACTTACATGGATACACTTACTTGAATACTTCTACATTAGATTCTATACAATAGATATTATTACATATATATATATATATATATATATATATATATATATATATATATATATATATATATATATGTAGATAAGATCTGTCTATCCTAGTACAAAAGGATATTGTAAGGGACTAACCATTCCTACACCCAGCTGTTAGCAACAGAGGTAAATGAACATCTACGGATGCCTACGGTTGATACTATAGTACTTTATGGGACTCACCATTCCTACCCCCTGCTGTTAGCTACAGAGGACAATGAACATCTACGGATGGCTGCGGTGGACACTATTCGGTTTACTATGTCAGGGTTATCCTAATATAATAAGGATAATACTTGTACATATATCTTTCCTACTACTTTTATTTTGTGATACTTTTACATAAACGATGAAGTAGACTATATATTGTTAATAATAGTCACATAAAGGAAAAACCATCTTTGGCAAAGAAGTACATCTTTCGAAACATACAGGTCTTGGTAGAAGACTACTTTCAAAACATACAGGTCTTGGTAGAAGACTACTTTCAAAACATTAGGGTCTTGGTAGAAGACTACTTTCATAACAATTGGGTCTTGGTAGAAGACTGCTTTTATACTAGTAGGAAATATGGGATTTTATAGGGTTTTCAAACTTATATCAATTGTTTCATTCAAAGATTTACATGGCATTCATAACAGCTTTCCAAATCAAAGTAATGACACTAAAATCCTTATGAATTCACCAGCTTTATGCTGATCTACTCTTTCAAAATAACTTGTATTCTCAGGTCACCAGTAGACATGTACGATGACCAGGTTTTGAGAAGACGGAGCACATACAAGACTCGTCTTTTATTTTGATTACATTTTTGGTGTCTTATTACAATGAAAGAACACTCATGTATTAAAACTTTACTTTTAATGCAATGGATGATGTTGTTGCTTGTTTACTACTTTACACTGTTATGATACTTGACATGACGTCCTCCACCCCTGAACGTTTCCGCCGTTCTTGGTTTTGGGGTGTGACAAGGACTAAAGAGATCGAGTACATATTGTTGTGCACTGGTCATGTCCACCACAAAGCTCGTTAAGACTATTCGTCATGATTTACTAAAGTTTAGTAAATATGGTTATACTTACAAGTTTAAGTATAATTCTGAAACATTGGAAAAGTCTCAATGTATGGCAGAATGAATGGGAAGAATCAAATTAGGTAGAAGGATAAAAGTTTCTCAAATCTGAAAAGATGGGAGAGTACTTTAGTATCATGTTATATGATCATCTTAATGATTAAGAGACCTTATTACAATTCATCCTCTAAGTGCATTCTGATAGCTAAGAAGAGGAATCTTGAATTGTTGGAATGGTTAAATCAAGAAGATGAGTCATACTTCGTTCCAAAATAAGTCTTAGAGTCATACTCCAAGACTGTAAGTTGAGTGACATATCTTAAAGAAAGGTTTAAAACACTTGTCAAATGTAAGAGTAAAAGTGTCCTACTCTTGTACATTTGAAATTGGTAAGTTATGATGTTTTGGATAAAACAAAGACCAACTTAGGCCAATTGTGTGAAGTGTTTGTCTTGATAAAGAATCCACACTATCTCTTGAATATTTGGAAAGATAGTCTTATATGTCAAGAGGACAGTGGGAGTCTTAAAGATCCTAAAAAGAATTTCAAGATCTGATCAAGAATAAAAAACTTGTAGTTTAACGCTAGCACACAACGTGAGGTTTACAACCTATCGTGTTGACATATTTCTATTTCTGTGCCCATTCCAATTAAAGTTGGCTTTGCATATGAGTTCATAGAGTTCTCTATTGGTTGCATATCAACTTGGAAGCAATGGCAGGCCCTTGAGCTGCCAAGTGGCAAGAATTTAAGATTGCACAAGTTCAGTCCATATGAATTTGGAATTGTCACTAATCTTGTCTTGTGA
This sequence comes from Lactuca virosa, assembly GCF_052849685.1. Taxonomy (NCBI): domain Eukaryota; kingdom Viridiplantae; phylum Streptophyta; class Magnoliopsida; order Asterales; family Asteraceae; genus Lactuca; species Lactuca virosa. The sequence continues at coordinate 316,429,060 of NC_136428.1, forward strand.
TTATGATTTTGACAAAAATTCACATGGAAAGGAACACATCTACCATAAAATCTAAGGGTCATAAGGTTTCTCTCAGATTCATGAAAATGATGGTGAGGAAACACTTCCACCAATTAGATTTGAAGCAGATAGCAAAGGTCTAAACAATTCAGACTATGATTACGGCACCCCTTTTCATAGTTCTGAAATTGTTTAGACACACCTCTGAGCTATCTAAGATAAGGTGTATGATTTTGATAAAGTCTTATCAAAGCAATCTAGTATCAGAAATCTGAACTTTGGTAAGAAAGTCAATAGCTTATTTCTGAGTACATGTCAAAGCTAGTGGGAGCATAAGTGTTATGCTAATAATCATCATGTTAGTGGGAGCATGATAATTATGATAAAGGTTGCGAGTTAGCAATGTTAATTATAGAAAACAAAAGTTTCAATTCGTGAGGTTGCAGGGGTTGAAAAAGTTGTTTTGCTATAATTAAGGGAGAGGAAATTATACTTCATTTCAATTCTAAAAGGATTAGATTGAGATTTTAATCGTCTTTAGTCAAGAATATATATATGAATTTCATGTTGGATTGGTTCAACTTAAGAAAATTCTATATATTGTGTTCTCAAAATTCGATTATGATTACGGCATCCCTTTTCATAGTCAAATTTTGAGAATATGGCAAACAAAAATTATTATGGCAAAAGACTGGTCTAGAACCTTGTCTTTATGTGGAACATCATGAATCGTGTCCCATTTACTTTGGGTACAAGATCGATTACATGTGCTATAATATTTATTCTTTATGAATTTTCCAAATGCCTTGGGCATTAAGGAGGAAAATGTCTAGAATTGGATATGACTAAAGCGATTAAGCAATTGTCGAGAACAATCTAAGGTTTACCAAAGATTGGTTGCTCAAGGACAGTTGGAAGTATAGTGTGAATTTTGGAAGGGCCATATTGACATAGTCTGAAAAGAGGTAACTCTTGTTCAGAAGTGGTAGTCAAAATGGGAATATAGAGTTGTCTTCATAGGTGGAAGCAATCTATGCAAGGTTAAAGAAACTTAATGCAAGAAGCATGTTCAAAGCAATGCGCTTTGAATTTGAGACATCGTTTCCATGGAATTGCTCTTCATTGGAATACCCTGTAATGGTTGTTGACAAGTCTTTGTGACTTTGTACACATTCATTGCAAGAGGGTAGTGCATTTAAGTTTAAAGCCTAACAAGATTTCGATTTGGGAGTGTGAAATTAGAATCATTGAAAGTTTGGTCAATTGGTTTATTTCACAAAGTAAGGATCATAGACAAACATAGAGTGCATACTTGGTGTATGGCAAAGCTATTGTTTAGAAAATCATAGTGTACATGCTTGGAGCATGGGACAACTAGTGTTTTAATTCAAGTATAAAGTTGATAAAACCGAAACAATGAATAATGAGTACTCAGTATGGTGATAAATAAAAGTGGTCTATTTATATTCATAGGGTTTGATACCATATTTTATTCATTTATTCTTGTGTTTCACTTTGCATGTTTTGACTTCCATAATAACTAGGTTGTTCTTCCGGAATGACTAAGTTATTCAAAACCATCCACAGTCGGTCATATGTTGGAAGTAGATATGAATCAAGACTGTGATGGGTTGGCTTGTAGAGGTCCAAGTTGGTGGACAAAGTTGTGCTACAACACTCATGAGTGCTCATAAGTTCTGAGTATTGGATTCAACCCGCGCTCATTTGAATCACTTCATGGATATTATCACGAGTGATCATGATACGATAATATCTTATATTCTTCAAACCTAGAGATATGAGTTGTTACTATGAGTTGGTTGTACATTGATTGCGCGAAAACGCATTGGTAACTCGATGTTATAAAACGTGCCTTTGTGTATGATTCAACAAGTAGCAGAACAAGCCATATGAGTCGGAGTTTATCCATTCCTTTTACCTTGGGGATAAAAGCGATATCTGTGGGACCCTCGATGATTTAGCGATGACATGTGTGAGTGCTTGGCCAAGCCAGGACTGATTTGATTTGTTCAATCAGTCAGTCATCATGAATCAGAAATCGGGAAACAACAAATGGACAGAGAGAATGATTGATATCCATGTCTCAGTCCATATGATATCTAGAATGGAGGAATATATGATCACTTATCTAATGGACAAGTCATTGACAAAGATCAGAGATCATCGGCAAGGTCAAAGTTCGACGGAAGCTTTTGAGAGCTACGATTGCCAGTCGGTTCTTGAAGTCATACGCAATAATAGTCTTAGACTTATCCAAGTGGGAGACTGTTGGATTAATGTCTAAGTCCATAACTATAATTGGTAAGACTTGACCCGACCCGGCATGGTCCATTTGGGTTGCATGGCATCATGCATTTGGATAGACTATAATGAGAGAAATAACACTTCAGGTTGGTTAATATATTATAAGTTCTAATATATTAATAAGATTATTTAATTAGTATTGATCAAGAATTAATCTAGTATTAATTATGTGATCAAAAGAAGACTAATTAAATATATGGGTTGATTGTGTAAATCACCCATACTTGTATAGTGGGCTAATGCTCCATGGATTGTCAAGTTGGGCTAAAACCCATAAGATGCTCCACGGATGCTCCATGGTATATTTGAACCCATGGATCCAAGGAAATGGAAAGCCATGACAATTAGGGTTTACCCTAATTGTAACAACTATATAAGATCATATTCTTTGACAAAAATCGGCGACTATGTGTGTGAAAAAAGGGCTAGCCGATTTTTATGAAGTGGTATGTTCTCTCAAGTTATTCCAAGTGTATTTGGTGTTGTGTGAACCATTTGAGGTGTCACACTTGGGGCACTAGGCACTCAAGCTTCATGAAGACATTCTACATCAAAGAGGTATGTAATTCTAACTAAATATATTCATATGAATCAATGTTATTATGCTAGTTAGCATGAATACCTTGGAAAGTTCATAATTGCATGTATAATAGAGAAAACATAGATCCAAGGGATTTAGGGTTGCATGTACACTTAGGAGTGTTAGAATGCTCAAAACCCAACAGAAGAAAGGAGGTGTTCAACTCAAGAACACTTAGAAGGTGCTTGAAGATTCGAAGATCTAACACACATATGATGATGTTTGTGTAAGATATCCATGATTTAAGTAGAAAGAAGGAGAAATAATCATGTGAGGAGTGATATTACTTACTAGGAGTAGATGAAGAACTTGTTATCAGCCTTGGACTTTTCGAGATTAGAGAGGGATAGTGAGAGAGAATGAGTTTTTGGTTCTTGGTGAAGTGTGAGTGAAATGGGAGGAGAGATGAGAGTCTTTCTATCCTTCTGTCAAGGCACTTGGCTGAAAAGAGTGGGAAAAGGATAATAAAATGACCAAGTATGGTGGAATAGTAACTGGGGATGGTCTCGGAGTGGGTATGGGAGGTAACTTGTGTCCTTGCCCAAAGGATAAGTCAACACTCCACTCCATATCTTACCCACTATAGTTTTAATCTTAGATAATGATTTCCCTCAAAATGTGATTAGATTATGGAAATATGGGGTCTTATATGTTAAAATATAAGTTTGGGTGAAAATCCCGTGTTAAGATCACAAAAAACGGGCTCAAAACGCTAAAAATATTGAAAACCGGGTAAAAATTACTAATATCCGAAATTCAGGGCCGGAGGTTCGGTCCTAGCCATTAGAACCGAAAGTAGATGAGAACCTAGAGTAGGGTTCGGCCTTGAGTAGCTTCGCATCTCGGACCCGAAGGTAGTCTCTCGGACCGAAGGTAGCCTCTCGGACCGAAGGGTATGTTCGGTCCCTTAGCAGGTTCGGTTCAAGAGGTGGTTTCGGTTCTCAGGAGGTTTCGGTTCCTTAAGGGAGGTTCGGCTCCTTAAGAGGGTTCGGCTCCTTAAGAGGGTTCGGCTCCTTAAAGCTGTTGTTTGCGTAAACTTCCGTTTTGGAGCGATTTTCGACTAAATTAAGGGTCGGGATGCCCCGAGTGATTATAAGAAGTTGAGAGAGATTTTGAGAGAGATTTGGGAGAGATTTCACACACTTGGAAAGATTTCTCATACAGAGAGAGATTTGGGAGAGATTTCACATACTTGGAGAGATTTCTCATACAGAGAGAGATTTGGGAGAGATTTCACTTACTTAGAGAGATTTGGGAGAGATTTCACATAATTAAAGAGATTTGGGAGAGATTTCACATGCTTAGAGAGATTTGGGAGAGATTTGAGGTAGAGAGAGATAGAGTGAAAGAGATTGGGAGAGACTTCTTTTGTGACCTTTTTGAGTGCTTGGCTTTGTAACGCAAGGTCCGTAAACCCCGTTAAGCCATGCTTAAGGTTCTCACACGCCCCCGAAGGGTATGCATTAATGTTTTATCGTTTTGCTACCTCACTTACCCTTATTAGGGTTCAAGAAATCTACAAATACGAACTTTGCAAGTGATGATTTCTTATTAAAATGGTGAGTTGTACAGTAATTACGTAAAGTAAACTCTAGAATACAAGGGTTAGTTGCATTGACCGGTTTGACTTGTTGACTTTATTTGACTTTGACTTGACTAGAATTTGACGGCTGTCACATGCTCCCACAATATTCATGAACCCTACGAACCGAGTTTTGCCAACCATTCCTAGTAAGCCTTTTCATTATTTTTGTCAATAACATACTCGTCTGCTCACGAAGCAAGAACAAAACACCGTCAACATCTACGACCGGCCTTGAAAACATCAAAGCCGAAGAATATCGCGGAGGAAGCACTGCATGGATGGATAAAACTCTCGAAGTCGAAAGAAGAAGATTTTTGTTATAAGAGTTGAGTTCGGCGTTATCTGGGTGATCGTCGATAGGTTAACTCAATCTGCTCATTTCCTGCTAATACATAAATCAAACAAGACAGAAAGATTAGCTTGGATCTATATCAAGGAGATCGTGAGACTCCATGGAATATCGGTATCTATTATCTCGGATCGAGATAACGAAATTACTTCAAGACTTTGACAGTTACTTCAGAGGGCTATGGGAACATAGATAGATATGAGCGTTGCTTACCACCCTCAAACCAATAGCCAAAGCGAACGGACCATTCAACCACTCGAAGTCATGCTCCGAGTCTGGGTGTTTGAATATAGCAAGTCATGAGATACCCGGTTACCCTTGATTGAATTCTCACGCAATAACAGCTATCGCACGAGCATCAAGGATGCTCCTTTCGAGGCTCTTTATAGTCAAAAGTGCAAATCACTTGCCAGTACTCTCATGGGACCAGAAACCATTTGCGAAATGACAGAGAAGATAATCCAAATCAGAACTGGATTTCAAGCATCACGAGACAGACAAAAGAGTTATGCTGAAAAATGACGTAAACCTCTGGAATTCCAAGTCGGATGCCGGGTACTATTGAAAGTATTTCCCTGGAAAGGAACGATTCGCTTTAGGAAACGGGGAAAATTGAACCCGCGATACATTGGACCGTTCGAGATTCTCGCCCCGATTAGTCCAATGGTTTATAGGCTGCAGATACCTGTCGAACTCAGCAACGTACACCCCGTGTTCCGCGTCTCGAATCTAAAAAGATTCCTATCAGATGAGACTCCTGTCATTCCTTTGGAAGAGATCGAGATAAACAAGAATCTTCTGTTCGTCGAAGAACAGGTTGAGGTTATGGACATGGAAGTGAAGCATACTAAACAAAGTCGCATTCTGATTGTGAAGATTCGAGGGAACACCAAGCATGGACCGGAATTCACATGGGAACACAAGGACCAGATAAAGCAAAAGTGCCCTCACCTATTCTCTCATTCATGAACCTATCTTTCGAAAGAATTTCGAGAAGAAATTCCCTCTAAGAAGGGGATGATATCACAACTAGCATTTTTGCTAGGAAATTCTACTCTCATGTAATCATTCACCTAGTTGAAGTTCAACTAAGCGTTGTAAACCCTATGCTCATTCAAATGCATCTCATATGTTCAACTAAGCGTTGTAAACCCTAGAAATCCCGGTTGAAGTTCCTTATGGACTAGGACTCTCTTATTGGACCCAATTCAAAAATTAATAACATTTTGGGCCATTTGGGTCTAGAATGATTCATACTAACCCTAATGGGCCTTGTTGGGCCATAAGTGCTTTAATTAACCTTAAAGGGCCATAAACCCATTCCTTTTTACCATATTGGGCCGTGAATCTCCTTAAGAGCCCAATGGGCCGAAAGATATTATTACGCTTCATGAATTCGAGCAAGCCAAGAAAAAGGAGCCCAAACCAATTCATTTTCATTCCTTGTAGCCAAATTCTCGGCCCAAAGGAATTATTAGACAAAAAAGGGGAAATGAAGGATTTATGTAGCATTGACACCTCATGTTTGCATGGTGGGTATCCATGAAAACATCACCTCAATCTCTTCTCTTTCCCCCTCTTCTACTACCCTTGGCTGAAACCCCTACCACACATCTCTCATTTCTCCTTTCAAACATCTTCAAAATACTCTCTAGATCACCTCCCTTTTTCCTCCAAAATTTCGAGTTTTTGGGTGTAGCTTCAAGAGAAATCTTCTTCAAGAATCATCATCTTTGGTAAGTTCTTACTTAGACCTATGATTTAACTTCTTGATCTCTTCAAAAATCTCCTCTTACACCCATATTTTTGTGGATCGTGCTTCTTAGAACCCATCTAAGTCCAAAAACTTCTCAAGGAGCTTGCTAGGGCCGAGAATCACATCACCTTCTTCCATTTCTTTTTCAAACCGAAAACAACAAAGCAAGGAGAGTTCATACCCCCTTGTTTTCGGTTTTTACATGATTTTTGGGGGAGAATACAAGTAAAATGTGTAGATCTATGTGTTATATGCATGACTTGTGTGATTTCTTAGTTGATTTTGTGATTATGTGTTATTTTCTTCATAAATCTAGAAATATGTTAAGAATATGAAGTTTATCACTTAGATCTACATGAAAACCTTGAGAAAAGTATGTGTTATCACATATAATACATGTAAACTTGTAGATCTGGGATTTATACACTTAAAGTAACAAAAGTGAGTGTTGGGTTCAAAGATCTATAAACTAAACTAAAAAATCAGCCCTTGATAGAAAAGTTTTGGTCCAATCTCGAACTGTTTTTACCACCTTAATGATAATATTTTTCAAAACTGTTTTACAAGAACAAATTTCAGATTTATACCTTTAAAATGACTACTCTCACGTTTTCATACGATTTTTATACAATGTTTGGCGAATTTTACAAAACTGCCTATCATATTTGAAATAATTTGAGACCAGCCTGTTAAGGTGAGCAATTTAACACTTGTTAGAGACCATTAAAAATTATGAGAAACATTATGAACAAAGTAGACAAAATTTCCAAACTTCCAGAGTTTACGGATCCAAATTTCGACTTACGATGATTTTTCTATAAATTTTCCAACAACCGGGTCAGAAAAGTCAAAAACCATAAAAATGTGTATTTTCACAAAAATCAAGCCAAAAATGATATTTTTGACAAAAATGGGTTAGAAATGTGATTTTTACCAAAACTAGCAATAAATACAAGTTTTGAGCAAAATGGGGAAAAAAGTGTTATTTTTATTAACTTTCGGCCTTAATTGAAAATTTGAGGCTTTTTGGACCAAAAATGTTGTTTTACAAAAAGGAGACTTTTTTATAATCAACTTGTTAAACCTCGAACAAAAATAAGCAACAATACAATAACAAATGGGTGAAATACAACAATAACAATTTTATTGGGTCAAATATCCATGTTACATGGCCAATGGGCCTTAAGAGCCCATTTAAGTGTATATTTAGCCCAATATTTTCCATGTCATGTTTATTGGGCCATGCGACCCATTTACACGTTAATTTGGGCCTGAATTATGGGTCACATGTTGTTGAGCCTTCGTGGTCCATTTACATGCCTATTGGGCCCAAATTACTCACTTACATGTTATTGGGCCTTTGTGATTCATTTACATGTTAATTGGGCTTGGACTGAAACTTACATGTTTAGTAGATTGAAATTATATCTTTACGTAATTATTGAACTTCGTATACTTATATATGTACCTTTGGATTTGATAACATACAACATACACGTAAACATTAAACATGGTATTAGAGGTTGAAATTCTAGTGAGACTTGTCGGTTGGTACCTCTGAGTGTATAATCGTAGCCTGTAGTTATAACCAGAGTTTCCTGGAGGGAGAGCGGGAGTTTGTGTACAGATCTATCCGGGGTGACCCCCCACGCCTTAGCTATTCGCTACAGCTAGACTAGGCCAGTCTAGGGCGACAAACCTTACCTATATCAAAACCGGTGCCTGAAAACGTCAAGACGGGCGAATTAGTCATTATCAAGCATGGTTGTAACGGCTCACTTAGAGACTAACTTCATCAAAGATTTCGGTATATTTATACAAATCTAGACGATACAAAAAACATACATACATCGATACACGGTCTTGGAAATTTTATGATTACGATACTTTTATATGCAGAAAATATCGGATTTTCTGGGATAAATACATTGATACATCACTTTTCACTTACAACAGAAAATACAGGGTTTGTATTTGGATTACATTTTTGTTTATTTATACATTTCAAAAACAGTAAACACACATGCATTAATACTTGATTTGACACATCATTTTCAAACCACTTTATAGAAAATATCGGATTCTCTGGTGCTTTACGAACTATACAAAATTTTTCAATCAAACATGCTTATGAACTCACCAACATAATATATGTTGACGTTTTCAAAATAACTTGTATTCTCAGGGACGCGTTAGGCAGAAGAATCATCAAGAATGTGGGATTTTGTTTTGTGTACTGTTAAACATCATCCAGTGAATGTTTTGGTGATGTAATTTAAAAGATTATACTTGATGTAAACAATGGCAGTTGTATTAAATTATGCATGGTGATGGTGATGTTATGTTTCATTTATATTCACTATAATGATAATTCAATTGTTAGTCACACGAGCCCCCGGACGTTTCCGCCGTCTAGTTCGGGGTGTGATAGGATCCGTGGCGGCACCTACGCCAGGCACATTGAGGATTATTGATGGCCACCAAGGCAAGGCGGAGGCTCCTATGGTGAAGAGAAGGGCATTTCAGCTGACCATCGATGAGGCCCGTGCAAGGCCGGATGTAGTTACTGGTATGTGACTTATCTCTATGTTTTATTGTTTTCTTTGTTTATTCTTATGATTATTTTGATATTGTATATGGACCTTTTTGGTTAATAGTATGACCGTTCATGTCCTGTTTGATTCGAGTGCTACCCGATCATTTGTATCTCTTGCACTTAGCAAGAAGTTTTGTGATGTTCCCGAGCTTTGAATTTCCCACTAGAGGTTGAGATTGTGGATAAACGTACTGTGAGTGCTTTGAGGATTCATCGCAGGTGTGTCCAAAATCTGTTTAGTTAGAGATACTCTATAGATTTTATGCCGATTCCCTTGAGAGGGTCGAAGGTTATCATCAAGATGGATTGGTTGGGACCTAATCAGGCCATGATTGATTGCGAGCGGCAAGTGGTGAGAGTTCGAATCACAAGTGGGGGATAACTGGTTATTTATGTAGAGAGAGTTACGCATGGACCGTCTCTCTGTTCAACTGCGAGAGCCAGGAGATATCTGGAACAGGGTTGTTCTGGGTTCCTAGCTTATGTTGCAGACACTAGAGTTGAGGCTACGAAGGAGTTGAGTGGGGTGCCCATTGTTCGGGATTTCCGCGATGTGTTTCTTGAGGACTTACTAAGAGTGCCTCCCGAGAGGCAGGTTGAGTTTCAGATTGATCTGGTTCCTGGTTCGGCTCCGATAGCCAACGCGTCGTATCGCCTGGCACCACCAGAGATGCAATAGTTGTCTATGCAGCTTCAGGAACTGCTAGAAAAGAGTTTTATTCGTCCGAGCAACTCTATGTGGCGAGAACTGATTTTGTTTGAGAAGAAAAAGGACGGTTCACATAAAATGTGCATTGATTATCGGGAGTTGAATAAGCTAACTGTGAAGAACCGTTACCCATTTCCGAGGATTGGCGATTTGGTTTTCCAAGATTGATTTGTGATTTGGGAACCATCAGATGAGGGTCAGGGATAATGATGTATAAAAGATAACCTTCATGACTTGCTATGGCCATTACGAGTTCGTGGTGATTCCATTTAGGTTCACCAATGCACCAGCAGTGTTTATGGATCTCATGACCCGAATCTGCTGGCCGATGTTGGATTGGTATGTGATTGTATTTATTGATAATATTCTGGTCTACTCCAAGACCAAGGAGCAGTACAGGTGTAATGCTCATTTCAGGTATCTGTTTCTTTTTCAGAATTTTGGGGTTTAGACTGGAACTCAACGAGTTGGGGAGCTCCAACTCGTCGAGTAGAATCCATTTGTGCGACGCGGGATCTAAGACCTACTCGACGAGTTGGAAGGCCCAACTCGACGAGTAGGTGCTGTAAAGGAAAAGCCCTAATTTTAGGGTTTACACCCTATATAATCTCCTTAAGAACCTTGAGGCTGACCTTCCATCAGCCTCCAAACCCTAAGGACGTCTGTGCTAAACCTTAACCCCATTTTCTCTCATATTGTGAGCTAGAGTGACTTGTGGAGCTTAAGAAGAAGAAGATAGTGAAAAGAAGGTGAAGATCCGACAAACAAAGCCCTCACTCTTGAGCTTGATCATCTTGTGGACTGTTGTAAGTCTTCAAGATTTGATTTTTATCTTAGAATATGGCTAGATCTTGAGTTTACTCTTCATCTCCTATCATTCTTGTTGATTGTATGCATGGGGTTCATAAAGTTTGCAACTTTATGAATCTCCAGGGCAAAAATGTCCCAAGGTGGGCTAGATCTAGGTTTTGGTCAAGCAAGGATGCCATGCAAGGGTTTTTAGAGTATATGTCCCCTTTTTGGCCATTTTGAATTCAAGACAGGCATTGGACATGCATGTCCATACAGCCTCCATCTTTGGAACGTTTTGAGGATTAGAAACTCTTCTGGAAAGGAGGGATTCCAGATCCCTAGAGTCTTGGACCAGATGGCTATTCTTTTGAGCTTTCCAACCTTTATTAAGGGCCTTAGAGAATTTAGAGTGGTTCTAGAGGATAAAGTTGGAAACTTTATCCTTCTAGACACCTTTAGGTTTCAGATCTAAGCCCTGGAGTCCCTACATTCGACGTATCATCGAAATAAGCAAAGGGGGGGGGGGGCGACTCGACGAGTTGCCCTGGCAACTCGATGAGTTGGATCGGGTTTCCCTGTCTAAATGGACATTGAGTGAACTCGTCGACTCGATGAGGCAACTCAACGAGTTGGCTAGGGTTTCTCTGGGTTTTCTGGACTCTGAAGGAACTCTACAAGTTGCTAGATACACTCGACGAGTTGGGGTCCAGATGGATTGTTGACCTTGACTGTTGACTGGGATTTTGACCAGGGATGACGAAGTTTGACTTTGAGGGTATTTATGGTATTTTGGGATTTTGACAAGTTAATCACATTATGATTATAGGCAGTTGAGTTGGAGCTGCGTGTTGGGACTTATCTGATCTTGTCGTATCAGTTCAGCATTCTTGAGAGGTGAGTCTCCTCACCATACCAATGGGTCTAAGGCAGCAAGTCCGACCCATTTTATGATATGTGGTACACTAGATGAAGTTATATTATGGGGCATGATAGTTGGTTATGTGCTAGGGAGTATGCTAGTTGTATATGTGGTATGCTTGTATGGAAGACTATGGGAGAGCCCATGACACCTGGATGTAAGACCATGTGGAGAGCCCATGGATTTCCTACTAAAGACCATGTAAGAGCCCATGTCACCTAGATGTAAGACCATGTGGAGAGCCCATGTCTTTCCTATTAAAGACCATGGGGGAGCCCATAGCATCCTGGAGTAATACCCTGGGGACAAGCCCACGACATCCCTATATGTTGTATGCATGACTTATATGGTTTATGTAGCTTTTATAACTAATATGGATTATGTGATTATGTGGATTGTGTGGGGTATGCTATGGGGAAGTCACTAAGCGTTACCTTACAATTTGTTGATTTGTTTCAAGTACTTCTGAACCTAAGGGCAAGGGCAAGGCTTGATGGCGCGACATGCACTCTCCGACATTTGTTGTGATGGGGCACTCTGATGTTTTGAATAAAATGTTAATGTTATGAATTTTGAAAACAATGGTCAATGTTACTTCATACTTTATGGGAATGTTTGGTTAATTAAAAATGAAAAATTTATTTGAAAAATTGGGTTGTTACAAGTTGGTATCAGAGCCTTGGTTTGAGGGGTTCGGGCACACTCTCGGGTGTGCCAGGACTCAAACTAAGGAAATGGTAAACTTGCTTTCAAAATATAATTTAAAAACATCTTAAACGGGAAAAGAGGAGAGTGCAATGCGCGTGATCGGTCGAGCCAATTAAGTAGTTTCTTCACTATGTTAGCCATGTTATATTGATATTTGAGTTATGATAATCGTATGGATCTTACTATGTGTATGCTTTTAAAATTATATACGGTTAGGAGCTTATAGCCTTAGAATGATTGATTTGGCCTTATTTCCTGTTCCTCGTCTGGTTGTGGTCCTAGGGTAGAATCTATTATTCGAAAGTCTATTTGATCGTTTTCTGTGTATAATTTGCATGCATAAAGGCAACCTGTTATGATTGGTTTGATGCGGGTAGAGCAAATCTTAGGATAACCTAGGATTTGAGTGATGTTGTAGCTTGTGGGATATGTTTTGTTCTGGGAAAAATTAGAGTTATCAGGTAGAACCTTGGGGAAGGTATAGGTAGGTGTGGAAGGTAGTATTGGGCCTGTACTACTGAGAGCACAGGACCTGTACCCGAACCAATGTTAGAATTGAAAGCTCTTAGGAGAACCGGTGTGGGAGGATCCCCTTTTTGGACATCCTAATCATTACGTTTCATAATATTGCAGTTCAGTATGGTGGTGACACGATTTGGAGCAGGGGGATCAGGATTGGGATCTGGATCTGGGTCGGGTGATGGTACCGAGCCAATTGACGAGAGGCTGTGCGAGCTCATCACAGCCGAGGTTACGAGGTGCATCCTTGACGCTACCCTAGTTATTTTTGGGACGGCCAAGGAGGGGATGATGGAGATTATGGAGGAGAGGCTTAGGGTATTCAGAGCCAACATTGCTGCGGGCCAGGTTGGGGCCTGAACTCCTTTGTTCCGGGAGTTCAAGGCGTGTAGGGCGCCGGAGTTCTTTGGGGTCAAGGATATGACAACCCGAAACCTTTTTCCGTTACCGTTAATCAACTTCCATTAATAAAAATTTAAATTTTATTAAGTCTCGTCAATTTCGTTCGGTTTGGAAAATCATTTAGTTATATAATTGAACTTTATATATGAATAGGGACCAAAACCGCGCGGAATTCGAGTTTTCCTTCGAACAAAACAGTAGTTCACGGCCTGATTGGAGTTCACGGCCGTAAACCTGTTTACGGCCGTAAACTCGTTTGTGGTCAATGCCAGGTGGACCCCACCACCAAACACGAAAACCCTTTATAAATACGTGTCCCTACCCTTCATTTAGACTTTTCTGGCCGGAAACGCTCTCCTTCTCTCTCTAGACTCTTGACCGTAAACACCTAAAACGCCCTTATTCTTCCGAAAATCATCGAGAATCACCATTGGGAGTCATTTCAGAGCATTTAGAACACATTTTCATCAAAATCCAACATCATTGTTCTTGAGTTTACGGTCGTACACGCTTCAAATCATCAAATCTTCAAAGGCCGTAAACTCGTTTACGACAGTACACTCATCGAATCTTTAAAGGCCGTAAACCCTAGTTCACGACCGTAAACTCCAGTGCACGACCGTAAACCCCGGTTCACGACCGGAAACTCTTCACGGCCGTAAACCTCCATCACGGCCGCAAACCCTTCCTGAGTGCTGAAAACCCGTTTTCCTCGATTCAATCAAGTCCCGGTAACATTTCTTAACCAAAAACAAGTGTTATTCTAACACTTTATCTAACGAAATCGCAAATTTAGATAGAGATATGTATTTATTTGATATTAGGATTCCGTTAAGTGCCACGTACAACGACTCGAGGATCTTCCAGTTCAACATTTACACCCAACAATCAGTGAGTTCATACCCCTACACTTTTACGATTTTTAATGTTTTCAGTGGGGGAATACAAGCCAAACACAAATTATTTTATCAAGTTTAAAATATATGAAATTAGTACAGTCAACGATTTCCACGTTTTATAAAATATTTAGATATTTTATCCCTTTTGTACTATGCTGAGCAAAAGGAACAATTTTATTTTGGAAACACAATTTCATAGTTTTCAGAACAGTTTACAAACCAAGTACATAACATTTCACACAAACTATAATAGGTATGGTTTAGGGATTCATACAAGGTTATACATATACAAACACACAAACTATAATAGATATAGTTTGGGGATCCATACAAGATTATACATATACAAACACACAAACTATAATAGGTAGGGATTCATACAAGGTTATACATATACAAACACACAAACTATAATAGGTATAGTTTCGGGATATATACAAGATTATACATATACAAACACACAAACTATAATAGGTATAGTTTGGGGATTCATACAAGGTTATACATATACAAATACACAAACTATAATTGGTATAGTTTGGGGATTCATACAGGGTTATACATATAAAAACACACAAACCATACTAGGTATAGTTTGGGAATTCATTAAACGGTTTACAAACTTATCTTTTATAAACCTTTCCATTATTTATAAAAAGGGTTTTCCTGTATTATTACTTGTAAAGTCGTTAATCTAGTTGGAGACACGTCCTTGGGCGCTTACAAACATAACTAAGTGGAGAACTACTCTTATGAACCAGAGTCTCCTCGAGGGAGAACATGATTTTTCTGTATAGATCTATACGGGACTGACTATCCCGCACCTTGCTGCTAGCTATAGTAGGACCGACAGGTCTACGGGTGACAAAGTCATAAAGGATATTGGTGCCGGATTCGCGCCATATCAAGTTTAGTATGGTCATAAAACTCGCAAGTAGATAACAATGATATATTTACGAAGTAATATACTTTACATGAACAATGATTACTAAGCATAAGTATGGAAAATACATGGTTTCTTTATGAGAAATAAAACTATTATACATGCTGGTAACAACCAAGGTTTCAAACGGAACGTTTTATTCATACTAGTGAAAAACAGGATTTTCATACAGAACATACTATACAAAAGTTTTTGTACAAGAATACACTCATACTACGGTTGATAGTAATTAGAATTCAAACTAACGTTTTTATATACTAAAACAGAATACACTATCAAACACATATGTTGGAAAATATCGGATGTTCTTGGAAAACATACAAACATTTTATAGATTCAAAGACAGGTTTTCTCTACAAAAACATGCTTATGAACTCACCCGCTTTATGCTGATACTCTTTCAAAACTGCTTGTATTATCAGGAAATCAGTAGACAGGTACCTCCTGGAGTTTTGAGAAGACGGAGCGTATAGAGTCTCGTCTTTCTAATTTGATTATACTTTTGATGTATACAAAGAAGAATTAAACAGATGTAAACCTTTTTCATATATGTATGCAACGTTTGGTTGTGTTTACTATGATTGCTATGATACAATTATTGTGATACTATACATGACGTCATCCACCCCCGAACGTTTCCGCCGTTCCGGTTTGGGGGTGTGACAAAGGACCCTATAGTTAGCTGACACTGGGTGGCGGAAATAGAGAACGCCCAATGTACGAGTTCTTGCTCTGATGCGAGGTAAAGGTGGGTTTTGCTTCATGTATGCTGAGAGATCGAGCCCGAGACTGGTGGGGAGAGGTGATTACGCAAGTGGAAGCAGACGGTGTGGCTGAGATGAGATGGGCAGAGTTTGTCAGACGCTTTGATCTGTAGTTTGAACCATCTATTGAGGTGCATCAGTTAGTGAGGGAGTTTCAGGAGCTCCAGGAAACCACCGAGACTGTGGTGGAGATCACCGCCAAGTTTCGGGAACGAGCATTGTTGATCCCACAGTATCTATAGATGAGTACATGAGGAGGGCGAGGTATCATTCCATGCTGGGGGATGATATTCGTGAGTTTATGAGCTTTACCGGGTGCAAAACCCTGAATTAGATGGTGGAGAAGGCCCGTGAGCAGGAGATGGAGTTGGAGTTCCGCACCAAGCGGAAGCCTGAGCAGGCACATACAGCAGTAGTCAGGCTAAAAAGCCTAAGACCTCGGATTTTTCCAGTAGGGGCCAGAAGGGTCGTGGCCGGTGTGCCAAGTGGGGTAAACCACATAGTGGGGCTTGTCGGACAACAGGCTCAGGATGCTACGCATGTGGCCAGTCGGGCCACGTGATTAGGGATTACCCTAAGAAGGGCTTGATTTGTTTTCACTACAACCAGACCGGCCACAAATGGGCCGATTGTCTGAAGTTGCAGGGAGGGGGAGGAGCAGTGGCGACGCCTGCGCCCGCCACCATGAAGATTACAGATGGCCGCCCTGCTAAGGCGGATGCTCCAACGGTGAAGGGCCGTACATTTCAGTTGACTGACGAGGAGGCTCGGGCAGCGCCAGACGTCGTGGTTGGTACGTGTTTATTTTTTCTTGGTCTATATTTATTGCATTTCTTATGTATATATTTATGGTCATGAATAGGGACCTTTTTGGTCAATGGTATGTCGGTTCACGTTCTATTTGATTCAGGTGCTACCCGATCATCTGTATCTCTTGCGCTTATCAAGAGGTTCTGGGATGCATCGGGGATCTTAGATTCCCTGCTTGAGGTTGAGATTACGGACGATCGCACTGTGAGTGATGCGAGGGTGTATCGGGGTTGTGTACTGAACATGCGTGGAGAGAGGTTTCAGGTAGCTCTAGTCCCGATACCATTGTGAGGGCTGTAGGTGATCGTAGGGATGGACTGGTTGGGGGCTAATGGGGTCATGATCTATTGTGAGCGCCAGTTGGTGAGGGTTCGAACCCCAAGTGGGGGAGAACTGGTTATTCATGGAGAGAGGGCCTCGCAGGGACCAACCCTCTGTTCAGCTACGAGGGCTAGGAGCCTTCTTCAGCAGGGTTGTTTGGGATTTCTAGCATATATCTCGGATACGAGGGTCGAGACCACGACAGATTTCGGCAGTGTACCAGTTGTACAGGAGTTCCGGGATGTCTTTCCCGAGGAGTTACCTGGAGTGCCTGCGGAGAGGCGGGTGGAGTTTCACATTGATTTAGTGACGAATGCCGCTCCGATAGCGAAGGCACCCTACCGTCTAGCTCCGCCCAAGATGCAGGAGCTATCTATGCAGCTTCAGGAGCTGCTAGACTGAGGGTTTATCTGTCCAAGCAGTTCCCCGTGAGGAGCACCGATCCTGTTCGTGAAAAAGAAGGACGAGTCACACAAGATGTGTATTGACCATCGAGAGCTGAACATACTAACGGTGAAAAACCGTTATCCGTTACCGAGGATCGACGATTTGTTCGATCAGTTGCAGGGTGCGTCTTGGTTTTCCAAGATTGATCTTCGGTTAGGGTACGATCAGATAAGGATTCAGGATGAGGATATACCGAAGACAGCTTTCAGAACTCGGTATGGGTACTATGAGTTTGTGGTGATGTCATTTGGGCTCACCAATACACTAACAACGTTCATGGATCTCACGAACAGGGTGTGTAGCCCGATGCTGGATCGGTCGGTGATCGTTTTTATTGACGATATCCTGGTCTATTCTATGACCAAGGGGGCACCATGAGCAGCATCTGAGGGAGGTATTGGAGACACTGAGAATGGAAAGGCTTTATGCCAAGTTCTCAAAGTGTGATTTCTGGCTGCGAGAGGTGCAGTTTTTGGGGCATATCATCAACAAGGAAGGTATTTCGGTGGACCCAACCAAGGTTGAGGCTGTGATGAGGTGGGAAGTACCGAAGAACGCATCTGAGATCCCTAGCTTCTAGGGTTTAGCGGGCTATTATCGGAGATTCGTCTAGGATTTCTCCAAGATCGCTGTGCCTTTGACCTGTTTGACCAAGAAGAATGTGACTTTCCGGTGGGGCCCAAACCAGCAGCTGGCTTTCGAGACCCTGAGACAGAAGTTATATGAAGCACCGATTCTAGTGCTACCGTAGGGGCTAGATGATTTGGTAGTGTATTGTAATGCATCGATCTCAGGGTTAGGGGCGGTACTGATGCAGAGGGGGCATGTGATTGCTTACGCCTCGAGGCAGTTGAAGCCTCACGAGGCGAACTACCCCACTCACAACCTGGAATTGGGGGTAGTGGTGTTCGCGCTCATGATTTGGAGACACTATTTGTATGGAGTTGGGTGCACCATCTTCACTGATCACAAAAGTTTGAAGTATTTGATGGATCGGCAGGAACCTGAACATGCGGCAGAGGAGGTGGTTGGATGTGCTGAAAGATTATGAGTAAGGGATCTTATACCATCCAGGGAAGGCCAACATGGTGGCCGATGCTTGGAGCCGCAAGACGGCAGGTTCCCAGATTGGGAACGTTTTCTTGAGGATGACAGTGATCTCTCCATTGTTAGATATGATCAAAAAAGCTCAGGTCGAGGGTGTGAAGAAAGAGAATTGGAAGATAGAGCGGATTCGGGGTCAATACCCCTTGTTTGTTCGGGATAGCCGAGGTCTTCTGACACAGTGTGGCCAGGTGTGGGTACCGGTTACTAGGGGAGTGAGACAGAAGATATTGGAGGAGGCACACAAGTCCAAGTTCTCTATACATCCAGGGGTTACAAAAATGTATAGAGATCTGAGACTGAGCTATTGGTGGCCCTACATGAAGCGGGAGATCGCTTGGTTCGTGGAGCGGTGCTTGACCTGCAGGAAGGTCAAGGCTGAACATCAGTGGCCTCATGGCAAGGTTCAGCCACTACCCATTACTATGTGGAAGTGGGGAGAGATTACTATGGACTTCATCACGAAGTTACCGACGACAACGAGGGGCATGGACGCCATATGGGTTATTATGGATATGCTGAAGCAGAGTGCCCACTTTATTCCGATCTCCGAGAGCATCTCCGCTGAGAAATTGGCCGATATATATGTGCGAGAGGTGGTGGCTAGGCACGGGGTGCCAGTGTCAATAGTCTTTGACCGGGATGTCCAATTTACATCTAGATTGTAAAAGAAGTTCCACGAGGAACTGGGCACTCAGTTACAATTCAACATGGCGTACCACCCCCAGACAGATGGCCAGAGTGAGAGGACGATCCAGACAGTCGAGGATATGCTTTAGGCATGCGTATTGGACATTGGAGGGAGTTGGGATACATACCTCCTACTAGCAGAGTTTTCATACAACCATAGTTATCATGCTAGTATCGACCGATCGCCATTTGAGATGTTGTATGGTCGGAGGTGTAGGATCCATGTTTTTTGGGGTGAAGTGGGGCACCGAGTTATGGGGAGCACCGAGGTGGTGCTCAAGACTACTGAGTTGATTCAGCAGGTGCGTGATAGACTGCGAGTTGCACAGAGCTATCAGAAAAGCTATGTCGACCGACGCCGATCAGATCTCGAGTTTCAGGTGGGAGATTTGGTCTTGCTGAAAGTGTCACCATGGAAGGGTGTCATTAGGTTTCGGAAGAGGGGAAAGCTAGGGTCCCGATATATCGGACCATTCAGGATTATGCCCGCGTGGGCAAGGTGCGCTATCATTTGGATCTGCCAGACGAGCTCAACCAGATACACAACACCTTCCATGTGTCTCAGCTTCGGAAGGGTGTCACGGACGAGGCTGTGGTTGTTTCTCTGGACGACATTCAGGTGCACGAGGGCTTGAACTACAGTGAGACGCCCATTGTGATTTTGGATAGGAATACCAAGGTTCTTCGGAGCAAGGAGGTGAAGTTAGTAAAGGTGCAATGGTAGCACCGAAGAGGCTCTGAATGGACATGGGAGCCGGAAGAGGAGATGTGAGAACACTTACCAGAGTTGTTCGTATCAGCAGACTTCAAGCACGAAGTCCAGTTCAAGTGGGGGCTATTTGTAATGCTCATTTCAAGTATCTATTTCTTTTCAGAATTTTGGTGTTTAGACTGGAACTCGACGAGTTGGGGAGCTCCAACTCGTCGAGTAGAATTCATTTGTGGGACGCGGGATCTAAGTCCTACTCGATGAGTTGGAAGGCCCAACTCGACGAGTAGGTGTTGTAAAGGAAAGGCCCTAATTTTAGGGTTTACACCATGTATAATCTCCTTAAGAACCTTGAGGATGACCTTGCATCAGCCTCCAAACCCTAAGAACGTATGTGCTAAACATTAATCCCCATTTTCTATCATATTGTGAGCTAGAGTGACTTGTGGAGCTTAAGAAGAAGAAGATAGTGAAAAGAACGAGAAGATCCGACAAACAAAGCCCTCACTCTTGAGCTTGATCATCTTGTGGACTGTTGTAAGTCTTCAAGATTCGATTTTTATCTTAGAATATGGCTAGATCTTGAGTTTACTCTTTATTTCCTATCATTCTTGTTGATTGTATGCATGGGGTTCATAAAGTTTGCAACTTTATGAATCTCCAGGGCAAAATGGTCCGAAGGTGGGCTAGATCTAGCTTTTGGTCAAACAAGGATGCCATGCAAGGGTTTTTAGAGTATATTTCCCCTTTTTTGCCATTTTGACTTCAACACATGCATTGGACATGCACGTCCTTACAACCTCCATCTTTGGAACGTTTTGAGGATTAGAAACTCTTTTGGAAAGGAGGGATTCTAGATCCCTAGATTCTTGGACCACATGGCTAATCTTTTGAGCTTTCCAACCTTTGTTAAGGGCCTTAGAGAATTTAGAGTGGTTCTAGAGGATGAAGTTGGAAACTTTATCCTTCTAGACACCTTTAGGTTTCCGATCTAAGCCATGGAGTCCCTGCATTCGACGTATCATTGGAATAAGAAAACAGGGGGGCTCGATGAGTTGTCTTGGCAACTCGACGAGTTGGATCGGGTTTCCCCGTCTGACTGGACATTGAGTGAACTCGTTGAGTCGATGAGATAACTCGGCGAGTTGGCTAGGGTTTGTCCCAATTTTCTGAACTCTGAAGGAACTCCACAAGTTGCTAGATGCACTCAACGAGTTGGGGTCAATATGGACTGTTGACCTTGACTGTTGACTGGGACTTTGACCAAGGTTGACCAAGTTTGACTTTGAGGGTATTTATGGTATTTCGGGATTTTGACAAGTTAATCACATGATGATTATAGGCAGTTCAGATGGAGCTGTGCGTTGGCAGTTATCTGATATTGTCTTATCAGTTCAACATTCTTGAGAAGTGAGTCTCTTCACAATGCCAATGGGTCTAAGGCACCAAGGTCAGCCCATTTTATGATATGTGGTACACTAGCTGAAGTTATATTATGGGGCATGATAGTTGGTTATATGTTAGGGAGTATGTTAGTTGTATATGTGGTATGCTTGTATGGAAGACCATTGGAGAGCCCATGACACCTGGATGTAAGACCATGTGGAGAACCTATGGCTTTCCTACTAAACACCATGGGAGAGCCCATGACACCCGGATGTAAGACCATGTGGAGAGCCCACGACTTTCCTATTAAAGACCATGGGATAGCCCACAGAACTTAGGTGTAAGACCATGTGGGGAGCCCATGGCATCCTGGAGGAAGACCCTGGGGACGAGCCCACGACATCCCTATATGTTGCATGCATGGCTTATATGGTTTATGTAGCTTTTATAGCTAATATGGATTATGTGATTATGTGGATTGTGTTTGGGTATGCTCTGGGGAACTCACTAAGAGTTAGCTTACAGTTTGTTGATTTGTTTCAGGTACTTCTGAGCCTAAGGGCAAGGGCAAGGCTTGCTGGCATGGCATGAACTCTCCGACATTTGTTGTGATGGGACACTCTGATGTTTTGAATAAAATGTTAATGTTATGAATTTTGAAAACAATGGTCAATGTTACTTCATACTTTATGGGAATGTTTGGTTAATTAAAATTGAAAATTTTATTTGAAAAATTGGCTTATTACAACAGGGAACATTTGAGAGAGGTGTTGGAGACCCTGAGGAAGGAGAGGCTTGATGCTAAATTCTTCAAATGTGAGTTCTGGTTACGCGAGGTGTAGTTCCTGGGGCACATCGTCAACTAGAAGGGTATCTTGGTCGACCCGACCAAGATTGAGGTCGTGATGCGATGGGAGGTTCCGAGAACCGTATATGAGATTCGAAGTTTCTTAGGCCTCGCAGGGTACCATCAGAGATTTATCCAGGAATTCTCCAAGATTGCAGTGACTTTGACCCATTTGACAAAGAAGAATGTGACTTTCTGGTGAGGGCCTGATCAGTTGTTGGCTTTTGAGACTCTGAGGCAGAGAATGTGTCAGGCCCCGATTCTCGCGCTTCTTGAGGGTTTGGATGATTTTGTGGTTTATTGTGACGCCTCTATTTCGGGTTTGGGAGTTGTTCTTATGTAGATGGGTCTCGTGTTTACTTATGCTTCGAAGCAATTGAAGCCTCATGAGGCGACTACCCTACACATGATTTGGAGTTGGGGTTGTAATTTTTTCCCTCATGATTTAGAGACACTATCTGTATTCAGTTCAGTGTACTATCTACACTGACCACAAGAGTTTAAGGCACTTGATGGACTAGCCAAATCTGAATATGCGGCAGCAGAGATGGTTGGGTGTGGTAAAGGATTATGATTGCGAGATCCTGTACCACCTTGGGAAGGCCAATGTGGTGGGCAATGCTTTGAGCCACAGGGCCGTGAGGTCTTCTATCAGGGATATCTTCTTGAGAATGATTGTCACTTCGCCTTTGTTGCATTTGATCAAGAAGGATCAGGTGAAGGGATTAAAAATGGAGAATTGGTAGGTCGAGCAGATCAGGGGACATATTGCCTTATTTGTTAGAGACAGTCGGGGGTTATTGAGTCATTGTTGTAGAGTTTGGGTTCTGGCATCAGGTGGAGTGAGATAGTCAGTTCTGGAGGAGGCGCATAAGTCAAAGTTTTCTATCCATCCGGGGGCTACGAAGATTTACAAGGATCTGAGGTTGAGCTATTGGTGACAATGTATGAAGAGGGAGATAGCTTGGTTTGTTGAGCGGTGCTTGACTTGCAGGAAAGTCAAGGACGAGCATCAGATACCCCACGAGAAGATGCAACCCTTACCCATCCCCATGTGGAAGTAGGAAGAGATTACCATGGATTTTATCAAAAAGCTTCCAAGGACGGCACGTGGTGTTGAGTCTATATGGGTCATTGTTGATAGATTAACCAAGAGTGCACACTTCATACCGATTTCCAAGAGCATATCCGCTAAGAAGTTGTGACAACCCGAAAATTTGTACCTTGTAAGTCAATTCAATCAATCAAAAGTCAGGCACGTTTCTGTTAACATTTAGCCTTGTTTAGGGTTTATTTCGGAGTTTCTAAGCCTAGTACACTCAAGGTTTGTGTGTTAGGAAGTCTTAGCTTGAGTTATTTGAGTTGCATTTGAGCTGGAAGCACCATCAAATGGAGTTCACGGCCACATCTAGGTTCATGGCCGTGAACAACTTCCATATATATAGGAAATTGGCTCATTTTCTTCACTTTTTCAACTCCTTCAACCCTAGCCGTGAACACAACCCGTTCTCTCTTAACTTCTTCAACCGTGAACACTACTCAAACCAACCAAAACGTAAGTATCTTTTCCATCAACTTGTTTTCCATTGAAGCACTTGATTCCACTCATGAAACAAGCACTAAATTGCAAGATCTTCAAGAGTTTACGGCCGTGAACCCTTCATTGGGCCGTGAACCCTTCATAGGATCAAGGTTTGGCCGTGAACCCTCCTTCCATGACCGTGAACACTTCATAGAATCAAGATTGGGTCATGAACACATCATGTGTTCTATGGCCGTGAACCCTTCTAAGGCCGTGAACACTTCCTTATGTGGCCGTGAACTCCCTTCAATCAATCATATGTAATTGTAACACTTCAATTCAAGTGTTTCCTAGTTCCTAAAGATGTTTCCCTTACACTTTAGTGGTTATAAACATTAATTACATGCCAATATATGCCATTATATGTCATTTAGGACTCGTTTGTGTCTCGAGACTTCATTCGTGGAACTTCTCATCCTTACTCGAATCTTCAATTGAATCACCCACATAAGGTGAGTTCATACCCCTATAATCTATCTTTTAAATGTTTTTAAATGTTTTTAAGGGGGAATACAAGTTGAACACAATAATATTGTGTAAATATTTACCAGTAATAACCATCACATTAAAAGATTTCTTATGCTTTTGTAAGTGATCAAAACAATTCAAAAACTCTTTTGAAAGATATTAGTTTATTGTCTATAAAACTCCATTTTAAAGTACATGTTTAACTCAGTAGCTCGTTGAGTCTTTTTTATAGGACAGTACCAGTTTAAACAATCATACTAGTAAACTATAAAAGATATAGTTTAGGGTTCAGTTCATACCATAACTAGAACAGGAAGGAACATAGTATAACTAGAACAGGAAGGAACATACTATAACTAGAACAGGAAGGAACATACTATATTCTAGAACAAAGGAACAAATCATGATTTACATACTTATACTTTACACTCCCAGTAACCTAGGAAGGGAACGTATCATTAACTCATTGTTCAAAACAAAATATGATAATAAACATGGTATAAGGTTATATATATGTGGTGCATCTACAAAGTAACAGGTTATATATGTATGGGATACATCTACAAAGTACCGAGTGATATATGGGGTACATCTACAAAGTACCTGATTTTACTTAAAAAGGGTACATCTACAAAGTACCGGACAACAGTAAATAACAATATAGAAGACTCACAACTGTATCTAATGAGGCGTTTAGAGTGCAGGGTTTCATTACTTCTAGTAGTCTTCCTAACCAATAGAACAACGCCACATAACTTACTAGTAAGATGAACATTCAGTTAAAAGGGGGCCTATAATGCGAATTTTATGATTCCTTGATGGATACATTAGGGGTATATATATTAATCAAATTCCGCAGGCAGTAGGATGTGTGCTTTCCGCTTCATTTCCTGTTCCGTGTTTGGTTGTGGGCTTAGATACACACAGTCTACTATCTATTCGATCTTGATGTATATATATTCTGTATACACCAAGTAATCATAGGGAGTAACATGTATGGGTCAGGTCATATCATACAAATTCACTATACCGCTTTCTAGTACAAAAACATACTTTTCAGATAGAACATCAAGTAGATGAAACTAGAAACTTATCTGTAAAGGTTTGATACACATTATTAAACCATTATAACTTAAAGGACCTTCAATGGTTAATTCTATAATAACTTAGCTTATACATCAGGGTTATATATAATTAATATCCGATAGGCAGTGGAATGTGTGCTTTCCGCCTTATTTCCTGTTCCTTGTTTGGTTGTGCGCTTAGGGCAGATTCACACATTCAACTGTCCGTTCGATATTATATTATATATAGCTAGTATAAACTAAGTGATTATAGAAGGAATTATTGTGGGTACCATTTTTACTAAAGGAAATATATGATTTTCTTAAAGAATGTTTCATCAAATATAATTGAACTATTACAGTTAACTCCGTAAGTACCAAATGAATACGCCAGGGTTATATACAATGAAGATCTAACAAACAATGGGACGTGTGACTTCCGCCTTATTTCCTGTTCCTTGTTTGGTTGTGGGCTTAGGGAAAATTTACACAATTAATTGTCTGTTTACTCTGTGTTTTATATAACTTGTATCCATTAGTACTCATAGAAGGAATTGTAGACTCATTTTCACTTATCTTTCAACACATCAGAATATATAGGATTTTCTGGAGGAACATGCAAAATTTTCTAAAGAACTTACAGTTTACTTTTCATCACTAAAATACTTATGAACTCACCAGCTTAAATGCTTATCTACTCTTTCAAAATAACTTGTATTATTAGGAAACTAGTAGACAGGTACGCGCACTGGGATTCAGAAGATGGAGCATATAGCTTCATGTCTTGTTTTGTTATTTAATTTGGAGTCAATCTTTTGTGAATCTATTACATTGTAAACACTTTAATCTTTATACAATAGTCGTTGTTACTTTGATTACTATGATGTGTGTGTTGTGATACTAACCATGACGTCCTCCGCCCCCGAACATTTCCGCCGTTCCAGTTTAGGGGTGTGACAGATTGGTATCAGAGCATTCTTTATAGTAAACTAAGTATATCAACCTATAAAAGATATACAACTATAAATACAATGGGACCGAAGTGCTATGAATAAAAGTATATTTTTAAAATATAACAATATTCTTATAAAAGTATACATACCTGTATACATATCTACATACTAGAACAAGTATCACAAGAAGAACAGAATAGAAGTATTTAAAGGTTGGATACTGCGGTCAAACCTGGGCAGTTATGTAATCATATATGGGATCAATATAGCTTCATCAACTATATTCATTTGATATATGACCAATATGTGTTTGGGAGTGATGTGGTGTTGCAACAGTCTTAAAACATAGTTAACTCTATACACAAGGGATTTCTAGATCAGATAATAAAGTTAAAATACTATAGGAGTATTTTATGATACTATAACATAACAACAAGTTTAAAACATACCAAGTTCATTACATTAAAATACTATAGGAGTATTTTAGGCTCTATTAATAACTTATGTGAGAATTTAAAAGACCCTTACGGGTAGGTCTATAATTTTGGAATGTATACTCCCAAGGTTTTATATAATTGAGATTTTATAGACTTAGAATTTGTGATCTATGCTCTACCTCCTGTTCCTTGTTTGGTTGTGGTTTTAGAGTAGGATCACTTATTCGAAGGTCTATTTAATCTTAAATTATATACAACTTGTGTACACTGCGCAATTATAGGAGGACCCAGTAAGGATCAGCCCATAATGTTTCACTTAATCTCATAGATCCTTTAGACACTTCCATTCTCGCACGACAAACCCAGATAGATGTAACCACTCCATCATAGCAGTCAGCAGAGGAGTCAAGGAGGAACAAGAAGAGTTTTTCCAAGGAGGGATCAGCTTAAGAAACCAAACGTCTTATGCGCCACACTAATAAATAATAACCTTGATTGACTTAGTGAGCTAGTGAATATACTGCTCACGTTATGTGTTAGGATTATTTCTTTCTCGTGCAACTGGTAACATTTATTCAATTCACAGAAATTCATTCGAGGATAGCCACTTCTGATTCATAAAGTTTACTTTGTATATACTCCCATTATGAATTATTTTTCAGAACCCTATGAAATGTAGAGCCGGATACATTCAGAACTAGGATAACTTAGTTTAAATATCACTCGTACAATACGTATTTCCACTCACTACCACGAACATATCTTAGAAATGTTTTCAGAACCATTAAGAATAGTCCAGTTAAGTGTGAATTTATTAAGTATATTTAATTTGGTGGAATACAACTTGCGATGACCATCATTACTCACGAGATCATTCTTCGACATGCAACAAAATCATGTCTTCCCAAGGAGAAAACCAACCAACAGGCGAGACACCAATTCTGCAGATAGACTCCGCTACTTTTTAGGTTGCGGTCACTGCTGCTGTGACAGCCGTTATGGCACAGTTCAATGCTAATAACACCAACAGAAGCAGAAGCGGTGTCGGGTATGCTAATCACAATAACAATCAAGGGAACCCGCGAGTGTATGCTGACAAGGACACCCCAGACCACAAACCTAAGAACAAGAAACGAAAGTTCTAGGACAAAAAGGGGAAAAAGTCTGCTCAAGGTTCTACCAAGAGACGACAGCCCGTGACTACCCTTTCGGTCACAACAACAGTCACAACATCTGACACTTCATCTTCCACTACAAACCCCGTCAACCTATATGCTGGAAATCTTCCAAGGTGCAAAAAATGCACCTACCACCACAACGGAGCTTGCCTAGAGATGTTGTGCATGAATTGTCGCATGAAGGGGCACACCGCTCATTTCTTTAGGGCGCCGGCGAATCTGGAAACTTCAAGAGGGAATGTCCAACATCGAGAAATGACGAAGGAGCTCGCTTCCGTAGAACTCCGACTCATCACATCACTTCAACCACCGATGTTGGTATAGTTCCAGTATGTCATGCATGTGGTTAAATGGGACATTATAAAAGAGACTGTACAATATAAAGAAATAACGGAGGAGAAGGAGGAAATTAATGACAAGACATAAGGGAGCAACGAGGAACCCCTCTTTTGAGATTTTTTTGGTACGTCTCCTAAATAAAAATTTCTTTAAAAATTAAAGTTTATATTAATATTAATATTAAAACATGGGGAAAATTTAAAAGTATTTATAAATTATTAACTCGTCTGAACAAGTCACAACATTCATAAGAGAACTAAAGATCCGTACAGGTGAGCTATGATGGCTTAGTATTTACATCAGGGTTGTGCATAGCTAAGATTTTGCAGACTAAGAGTGAGTGATTCCGCCTCATTTCCTGTTCCTTGTTTGGTTATGGATTTAGGGCAGAGTCACTCAGTCGACCGTTTTATTCATCTTAATTATATGTAACTTGTATATACCAGGCGATCATAGAGGCACCGAGGAGGATCATAATATAGAGTATCGACACTAGTTATCAAAGCACTTTCACTGTTAGTACTCGCTTATCGCGGTACGATATGTGACAGTGGTAATATCAAGGAGAAAACTGAAAGCACTAGAAAGTCTACATAGAATACATTACCGAGCACACTAGGGATACGCCATCGTATAAGAAACGTTTCTTTCAAATCGGCCTAACATTTGTTTCTATAAAGAGTCTGTCGTCATCATTCGTCATGGATTGGCGTGGTCCTCACCATACTAAGTTCATGTGTTTCAAAATCCATCGCCCTAATAGACAGACTAACGAAACCCTCGTCACTCGTAACGACAACCCGACCCAGACATCACAATTGTCTCTTTTCTTCTAAACCCCGAAGTACTCATGCGAGGAGTACCTTTCCCTACGATACCTTGTCACCGTATACTCAATAGACCTTCCCAAACTACCACTCATCCAACCGATCAAGTTCAAGTACAGAGGCTAAGGATGAATACAACCCACCTATCACTATTAAGTGTATACACGAGGGTGATATATAATTATGATTATGAGGATTTAGTATGTATGTTTCCGCCCTATTTCCTGTTCCTTGTTTGGTTGTGGACCTGGGGAAGAGCCGCACATCCAACCGTCTTACTAATCTTAATTATATACGAGTTGTATACACGAGGTGATGATAGATGGACCAGGTATGAATCCTATCATGAGCGTCAGGGCAAAGTTTCCCAGATCTACGAGTGAATATTCTATCATTCAGAGGAGCACGACCCCAAGAGTACTGCTAACAAAGCTAATTTTGGGACGAAATTCCATCAAGCGGGGGGATGATGTGACAACCTGAAAATTTCTACCTTGTAAGTCAATTCAATCAATCAAAAGTCAGGCTCATTTCTGTTTACTTTTAGCGTTGTTTAGGGTTTGTTTCAGAGTTTCTAAGCCTAGTACACTTAAGGTTTATGTGTTAGGAAGTGTTAGCTTGAGTTTTTTGAGTTGCATTTGAGCCGGAAGCACCATCAAAAGGAGTTAACGGCCACATCTAGGTTCGTGGCCGTGAACAACTTCCATATATATAGGAAATTGGCAAATTTTCTTCACTTTTTCAACTCCTTCAACCCTAGCCGTGAACACAACCCATTCTCTCTCAACTTCTTCAATGATAAACACTACTCAAAGCTACCAAAACATAAGTAGCTTTTCCATCAACTTTTTGTCCATTGAAGCACTTGATTCCACCCATGAAACAAGCACTAAATTGAAAGATCTTCAAGACTTCACGGCCGTGAACCCTTCATTGGGCCATGAACCCTTCATAGGATCAAGATTTGGCCGTGAACCCTCCTTCCATGACCGTGAACACTTCATAGAATCAAGGTTGGGTCATGAACATATCATGTGTTCTATGGCCGTGAACCCTTCTAAGGCCATGAACACTTCCTTCTGTGGCCGTGAACTCCCTTCAATCAATCATATGTGATTGTAACACTTCATTTGAAGTGTTTCCTAGTTCCTAAGGATGTTTCCCTTACACTTTAGTGGTTATAAACATTAATTACATGCCAATATACGCCATTATATGTCATTTGTGACTCGTTTGTGTCTCGAGACTTCATTCATGGAACTTCCCATCCTTGCTCGAATCTTCAATTGAATCACCCACATAAGGTGAGTTCATACCCCTATAATCTATCTTTTAAATGTTTTTAAATGCTTTTAAGGGGGGAGTACAAGTTGAACACAATAATATTGTGTAAATATTTACCTGTGATAACCATCACATTAACAGATTTGTTATTATTTTGTAAGTGATCAAAACAATTCAAAAACTTTTTTTAATGATATTAGTTTGTTGTTTATAAAACTCAATTTTAACGTACATGTTTAACTCAGTAGCTTTTTGAGTCTTTTCCATAGGCCAGTAACAGTTCAAACAAACATACTAGTAAACTACAATAGGTATAGTTTAGGGTTCAGTTCATACTATAACTAGAATATGAAGGAACATACTATAACTAGAACAAGAAGGAACACACTATAACTAGAACAGGAAGGAACATACTATATTCTAGAACAAAGGAACACATCATGATTTACATACTTATACTTTACACTCCCAGTAACCTAGGAAGGGAATGTATCATTAACTCATTGTTCAAAACAAAAAATGATAATAAACATGGTATAAGGTTATATATATGTGGTGTCTCTACAAAGTACCAGGTTTTATATATATATATATATATATATATATATATATATATATATATATATATATATATATATATATATGGGGTACATCTACAAAGTACCGAGTGATATATGGGGTACATCTACAAAGTACCAGACAATAGTAAATAACAATATATAAAACTCACAACAGTATCGACTGAGGCGTTTAGAGTGTAGGGTTTCATTACTTCTAGTAGTCTTCCTAACTAATAGAACAACGCCACATAACTTACTAGTAACATGAACATTCAGTTAGAAGGGGGCCTATAATGCTAACTTTATGATTCCTTGATGGATACATTAGGGGTATATATATGAATCAGATCTAACAGATAGTAGGATGTGTGCTTTCCGCTTCATTTCCTGTTCCTTGTTTGGTTGTGGGCTTAGAGCAGATACACACAGTGTACTATCTATTCGATCTTGATTTATATATATTCTGTATACACCAAGTAATC
Source organism: Lactuca virosa (assembly GCF_052849685.1). Taxonomy (NCBI): domain Eukaryota; kingdom Viridiplantae; phylum Streptophyta; class Magnoliopsida; order Asterales; family Asteraceae; genus Lactuca; species Lactuca virosa. Next base: position 316,460,394 of record NC_136428.1, read on the forward strand.
ATAGGGAGTAACAGGTAAGGGTCAGGTTATAGCATACAAATACAATATACTGTTTTCTAGTACAAAAACATACTTTTCAGATAGAACGTTAAGTGGATGAAACTAGAAACTTATCTGTAAAAGGTTTGATAAGCATTATTAAACCAACATAATTTAAAGGACCTTAAATGGTTAATTCTATAATATCTTAGCTTATACATCAGATTTATATATAATTAATATCTGATAGGCAGCGGAATGTGTGCTTTCCGCCTTATTTCCTGTTCCTTGTTTGGTTGTGGGCTTAGGGTAGATTCACACATTCAACTGTCCGTTCGATATCAGATTATATATAGCTAGTATAAACTAAGTGATTATAAAAGGAATTATTGTGGTTACCATTTTTACTAAAGGAGATATATGATTTTCTTAAAGAATGTTTTCATCAAATATATTTGAACTATTACAGTTAACTCCGTAAGTACGAAATGAGTACTCCAGGGTTATATACAATGAAGATCTAACAAACAATGGGATATGTGACTTCCGCCTCATTTCCTATTCCTTGTTTGGTTGTGGGCTTAGGTCAGATTTACACAATCGATTTTCTGTTTACTCTGGGTTTTATATAACTTGTATCCATTAGTACTCATAGAAGGAATTGTAGAGTCATTTTCACTTATCTTTCAACACATCAGAATATATAGGATTTTCTAGAGGAATAGGCGAACTATTCTAAAGAACTTACAGTTTACTTTTCATCAGTAAAATACTTATGAACTCACCAACTTAAATGCTGATCTACTCTTTCAAAATAACTTGTATTCTCAGGAAACTAGTAGCACGTACGCACATTGAGATTCAGAAGATGGAGCATATAGCTTCATATCTTGTTTTGTTATTTACTTTGGAGTCAATCTTTTGTGAATCTAATAAATTGTGAACACTTTAATCTTTATACAATGGTCGTTGTTACTTTGATTACTATGATGCGTGTGTTGTGATACTAAGCATGACGTCCTCCGCCCCGAACATTTCCGCCGTTCCGGTTTGGGGGTGTGACAGAAGTTAGCTGGAATCTATGTTTGGGAGGTCGTAGTTCGGCACGGGGTGCCAAATTCGGTGGTTTCGGACCAGGATGTTCGTTTCATATCGAGGTTTTGGAGGAATTTACATGAGGATTTAGGTACTCAACTGCATTTTAGTACATCATATCATCCCCAGACTGATGGCCAAAGCTTGCAGACGATTCAGACGCTCAAAGATATGCTCCGGTCTAGTGTGCTAGACTTTGGAGGGAGTTGGGATACTTATCGTCCAGTATTGACCGACCGTCATTTGAGATGTTGTATGGGAGAAGGTGCATTACCCCGGTTTGTTGGGGGAGATCGGGCATCGAGTCATGGGGAGTATTGAGGTGGTACTTAATACCATCGAGTTGATTCAGCAGGTGTGCGACAGGTTGCGATTCGTGCAAAGCTGGTAGAAGAGTTATATAGATCAGAAACATTCGGACCTTGAGTGTCAGGTATGAGACTTGGTGCTTCTGAAGGTGTCATCTTGGAAAGGTTTCATCCGATTTTGGAAGCGGGGCAAGCTGGGCCTGCATTCATTGGACCTTTCAGGATTTCGGTCCGGGTGGGCAAGGTTGCATACCAGCTAGATTTTACTGATGAGCTCATCCAAATCCATAACACCTTTCATGTGTCTTAGCTTCGGAAGTATGTGGCCGATATGCCCGCAGTTATTCCTCTGAATGAAATTCAGGTTGATGATCGCCTTAATTATGTGGAGAGGCCGGTGGCGGTTTTGGATCGGAAGACAAAGACTCAGTGCAACAAAGAAGTGCCTCTGGTCAAGGTCCATTGTCATCATCGGAAAGGTTCCGAATGGACGTGGGAGCCCGAGGTGGAGATGCAAGAGCACTACCCTGAGGACAAAGTCTAGTTTAAGTGGGGGGAGAGTTCTAACATCTTGTTCTTCCATATATTTACCCTTTATCCTCTTACTAAATGATTATTGTACAAAGTGGCTCTTTATAGCATTTTCAGAATTTTGGGTGTAGCATGGGTACGCTGGGCGTACACCTTGGTACGGAGGACATATCTTGCCCGTACATGTACGTTGAGCATACGCTGGTACGTAGGTCGTACGTAGTTTGGACCAAACCCTAATATATTAGGGTTTATGCACTATATAAGAACCATTATAATCCCAAAACCCTTCCTCTTATCCACCTTCATCCCAAAAATTGACCCTCCTTGCAAACCCTAATCTGTATTGAGCAAATTGAGATTTTGTGTGAGTTGCGGGCTTTCTTAGTTGTGAAGGAAGATCATCAAGTAAATGGATTTTCTCTCAAGAGTTTGGATCCAACATTTTTTCTTCATTGTTCACCATTTGGAGGTATAAAGCTCCAAACATGGCTCATGTTTTTCTAGATCTAGGTTAAGCTTAGAATTTCTTCTCTTTTGCTCCAAAACCTAGATCTTTGTGAGTATGAGATACTCCAAAGACTTTAAGCTGTCCTTTTAGACATTTTAGGGCATTTTTGGTCATAAATATACAAGATTGGATATTGGTTTGTCCCATGCTAGAGTTATGGTTTAAAAAAGGATGGAGCAAGTTAGGTTGTTAGTGTTGGGATCCTTGTTTGCATGCAAAGGCATAAAGTTTGCAACTTTATGCCTTTAGAGGTCTTAATAAGCTCAGATATGAAGTTTGTGTTGGATTAGGTGTCTAAGTTCATAACTATTCAGGGATATACTTGACCCGATCAGCATGGTCCATTTGGGTTGCATGGCATCATTCATTTGGATAAACTAAAATGAGAGAAATAACACTTATGGTGTATTAATATTTTATAAGTTCTAATATTAATAATATTATTTAATTAGTTTTGATCAAGAATTAATCTAGTATTAATTAAGTGATCAAAAGATGACTAATTAAATATATGGGTTGATTATGTAAATCATCCATAACTTGTATAGTGGGCTAAAGGCTCCATGGATTATCAAGTTGGGCTAAGGTCCATAGGATGCTCCATGGATGCTCCATGGGAGTTAAAAACCCATGGGTCATGGAAATGAAGAGCCAAGTTACATTAGGGTTTCCATGGTGTAACCCTAATTGTAACACACTATATAAAGGATATGAAGCCACCAAAATCGGCCACCACTAGAACTAGTGAGATAAGAGAGGACTAGCCGATTTTCTGTGACAACCCGAAATTTTCTATTGCCTTGAAAGCTCAGACATTTAACCCAAATAAATGCCAGACTTATTCCTGCTATCATTTAGCAAAATTTAGAGTCTGTCCGAGCATTCTGAGCCCAGTACACTTAAGGAATAAGTGCTGGGGTTTATCTGCCGAAGCTATAGTACGACGAACGAGCCTGAACCACCTCGACCTGGAGTTTACGGCCGTAATCTAGGAACACCAAAACATGTAAAGAATGGGAAAACATGAGTTTACGGCCGTAAACTCCTGTGTTTACGACCGTGAACTCCTCCAAAGGTCCATTTGGAGCCCTAGTCACTTCCTATGCCCTTGATTCGAGTCTAGCATAATTCCTTGAGTGGTATAAGACTTTTGAACACCTAATGGCACCACTTCCATGAGTTTACGGTCGTAAACTCATGGGGGAAGTGGTCTGAAAACCATAAACACCCCTAAGGGCCACCATTTGAGGAGTAAACTCCAATGTGAGGCCATACTCTCTTTATATGAAACCCTTGGTACTCCTAGCACTTGTAGCAAAGTGTTTTCGTGCATTAGGATGTCCTTACTTGCTTAATTAGTTATTAAATGACTAATTTGATACTTAAATGTATCATTACATGTTAAATAGGATTCGCGTGTGTGGTCAAGTCCTCACTTGACACTTAGCATCCTATACCATCCGTTCATCCGAATCAACCACGTCAGGTGAGTCCATACCCCTGAATTAATCTTTTAAATGATTTTAAATGTTTTATGGGGGGGAATACAAGTTGAACTATAGAGTTATTATATCAATCTCATGTGATTAATAACTGTATAGCAAAATAGATTTTGCTTGTCAAACTGCTTTATTCAGCTGAAGGTTTTCAAATCTCGTTTTCAAATCTTGTCTTAAGGTATGAAATTCTATGTTAGATTATCAAAGGTTTTCCAAAGGGTTTTCAAAGGTTTTCTAAAGATTTTCAAAGCTCGTTTTATAAACTGATATCAAGTCATAAATTCTTATTTGTAAAGTTTTCCAAAGGTTTTTCAAAGGTTTTCTAAAGATTTTCAAAGCTCGTTTTATAAACTGACATCAAGTCATAAGTTCTTATTTGTAAAGTTTTCCAAAGGTTTTACCAAGGTTTCTTCTAAGCTTTTATATTATATAATGCATGCATGTATATGTATAGTTATGTAAATAAGGTTTAAAAGACTTAGGAAGGCTAGCTCACCCTACCTCTTTTTCCTTGTTTGGATCTGGTTCTGGGGTATCGGTTATCCGTCCGAAGGTCGTTTAACTATTAATTACATATCATGTGTACATCTATAGTCATAAAGGTTTCTATCAGCCAGTTCATTTCCTTTGGGTAGCAAAGGCATCCTTTCATTCATCGTTCATATACTTGAAATACTAGTAACTATTATAGGAATAGTGAGGAGATTCTATTTACTCTCTCTCTCTCTCTCTGTCTCTAGTACGAAGGATTATTCAAGAGTCAGTTCATTCGTGAGTCTATACTATTACTATTCTACTTTAATAGAATGTGACGTACTATTTCTCGATACGACGCTTCCAAGCGCCATCGGCGTGTAACCAGAGTCTCCTGGAGGGAGAGCGGGCATCATGTGTATAGATCTATGCGGGACAGACACTCCCACACCTTGACTGCTAGCTACAGTCCGAGCCAGTAAGGCCCAATGGGTGACATATGTCACAGAATACTACGTATGACCTGGAGGGTCATCAAGGATTCGATCGTCAATCAGCATGGTTACATACGAGTTCACATTCACCCTTTTATGTTTTAGACTTTGCTAGCTGTATCGTTCATTGATACTGTCTGGAGTCTGTATTCTCCTGTTTTAGACTTTGCTAGCTGTATCGTTCATTGATACTGTCTGGAGTCTGTATTCTCTTGTTTTAGACTTTGCTAGATGTATCGTTCATTGATACTGTTTGGAGTCTGTATTTTCCTTGTTTTAGACTGAGCCAGACGTATTACTCATTTGATACCCTCCTGGAGTCTATGTTTTACTTATTTTTAAACTTTGCAAGGCGTCCTGCCTGAAGTCTATGATTTATTTACCTTTAAGCTTTCGAGGCGTCTCGCCTGGAGTCTAGATTTTATTTAACCAGCAGTGTTACTGCTGAGGTAAAATATTATTTTCCCCTATTACTTTTATGGTGACTTTCCTCACATCTCTTTTAAAGTAAAAACTATATTTTGATAATGATAGCACTTTTGGGGAAATTACTCCTTAAACATAAAACAATTGGGTCTTGGTGGAAGACCACTTTTATTTAAGAAAATATAGGATTTTCTGGGAAGAATTCTAATGCTCTGTAGATTCTAAACCACCATCTTTCATGAGGTTATTTTGAATAAAGATGTGTATTTATACTAATGTCATTAAATACTTATGAACTCACCAGCATTATAAAAAAAATGCTGATACTCGCTTTCAAAATAACTTGTATTCTCAGGTCATCGATAGACAGGTACATCCCGGGAGCTTTTACGAGGTCAGCCTAGTACCAAGCTGCATCTATATTATCCTCTGTATTTACTTTGATGTTGCTATGAAATGTAACCTATGTAAAATTATTACTATTAATGCAATGGTTGTTATACTTTGATTACTATACTGCATATGTTGTGATACTTGACATGACGTCCTCCGCCCCAGAACGTATTCCGCCGTTCTCGGTTTTAGGGTGTGACAGATTGGTATCAGAGCATTGTTTATAGTGAGCTCAGTATATCTAATCATAAAAGATATACAACCTATAAATACATTAGGGATAAAACACTCTGACCAAGAATTATACTTTAAAATATAACCATATTTTACAAAAGTATAAGAACATCCAGAATCTAAACACCCGAACAAAGTATCGCAAGAAGAACAAGAATAAAAGTCTTCGGATGTTGACCATTACCGTCAAACCTGGGCAGTTATGTAATCGTAAGCTGGAATAAATATAACCTGATCAACTATATTTATTCGAGATGCGATAAACGTGTGCTTGGGAGTGATGGTGGTGTTGCAACATGACTGAAACTTACCAAATAGGAATTCTAGAGCCAAACATAAAGTTTAAAATACTATAGGAGTACTTTAGGATACTAAAAGACTAACAATAAACCAAGAAGCATGTTCAGAATTTAAGGAATCAACCTATAAATACATTAGGGATAAAACACTCTGACCAAGAATTATACTTTAAAATATAACCATATTTTACAAAAGTATAAGAACATCCAGAATCTAAACACCCGAACAAAGTATCGCAAGAAGAACAAGAATAAAAGTCTTCGGATGTTGACCATTACCGTCAAACCTGGGCAGTTATGTAATCGTAAGCTGGAATAAATATAACCTGATCAACTATATTTATTCGAGATGCGATAAACGTGTGCTTGGGAGTGATGGTGGTGTTGCAACATGACTGAAACTTACCAAATAGGAATTCTAGAGCCAAACATAAAGTTTAAAATACTATAGGAGTACTTTAGGATACTAAAAGACTAACAATAAACCAAGAAGCATGTTCAGAATTTAAGGAATCAAACCAGTGATTAAGATACCATAGAGGTATTTTAGGAATCATAGATAACCTTGCGTGAAAAACCAAAGAGATCCTTATTGATAGACCTAGGATTACAGAGTGTATACTTCCAAGGTTATATATAGTGAGGATCCCATAGGCTAAGAATGTGTGGTTTCGCCCTACTTCCTTTTCCTCGTTGGGATGTGGATATAGAGTAGTACCCCATATTCGAAGGCCTATCGGATCTAAGTATATATGATTTGTGTACGCTATGTAATTGCAGCAGGACTCGATATGGATCACCAAGTGAAATGTTTAATAATCTCTTAGGATTCTTTAGACATTTCCATTCTCGCACGAACCCCTTTAGAAAGCCTAATCCACTTCAATAATCGGCCGAAGAGTCGATTCAGACCCAGAAGAGGTTCATTGAGAAGATTTCCAATTAGGAAATAAATAAACCAGGAGGAGACTATTGAAATCACCAGGTGCCTATATCTTTTAGGGACATCGGTGGGAAATTTGCCTGAACTTCCGAGATTCTAGTCATCCATCTTGAAGTGATGACACTCAGAATCAGAATCAGAAGTGAGGCGGAGCAGAGATTCAATAAGTCTGCAAGAAAAGAAAACCCTAGGAAAATACCCGAAGCAAACCAACGCCGGTCCCAGTCAAGGATAAGAGGTAGGCAAAGGGAGCCAATACATGGAACCCGAGAAGTGTCTTTTCCTCATTATCGTCACGTTAATAAATCCATAAAATAATACAATTTAGTGAGTTAGTGATTACACTACTCATACTATGTGTTAGGTAAATCGTCTTTCCCGTCGCAATTAATACGAATAGATCGAATCTCAAAACCTCGATTTAGAGTGTTTAGCCATAAGTTTTCATGAGCCTTTTCTTCCATGATCTTCGTTCCGAACTTCCCTCAAATCTTTTCAAAGACAGAGAGTGAACCTCTCCAGTATAAAGATAACTTAGTAGGAACGACACCCATTTTATGGCTTTCCGATACACTTACCCCTACCTTGTTACCCGGACTGCATCATAGGGATGTAGGTCGACACTCAGATAACCATAACTCGAGGCGCGGGAAAATTTATGCCTATCATAGTAAAGAAAAATACGTCCAGGGTTAACCATCGTCTCTCATCAGCTTGTGTTCCTTTTCGTGTAGGACAAACCATGCCTTCGAAGAAACGTAACCAACCTGCTAGTAAGACATCGGTCCTCCTATTCGATGAAGCTACGTTTCAAGCTGCAGTTTCAGCAGCCGTAGCAACTGTCATGGCTCACCTGAATGCTAACAACGCCAATGTTAGCAAGAGCACTGTCGGAAACCCCGATCTTAGCACTGGACAGCAGCAACCAGCACCGGTGTGTAAAGCCACCCAAGAACCCCAACCAAACCCACTGAAAAGGAAGTTTAAGAATGATGAGGGGAGTACCTCGACTCAAGGACCTTCCAAAGGACAACAAGCTGAGGTAGTCAATACCCCTGTCAACCCTTCCACCTCGACACCTGGAAGACCATACCTAAGAAACCTCCCCCACTGCAGCAAGTGTAACTACCATCATCATGGTATCTGTCGAGGACTCTTTTGCGTTAGGTGCAACATGAAGGGGCATATCGCTCGCTTCTGTAGGACCCCGGTTGAGTTCATTACGTCAACCACCAACGTGGGGACCAGTCCAGTGTGCCACCTATGTGGCGAAATTAGACACTTCAAAAGGGACTGCCCAACTGAAAGAAATGACCAGGGCGCAGGAGGAGTCTAACTCTAGTGCCTGAGGGGAACATCAAGAAACCCGGTAGAATTTTTGGTACGTTTCTCAAACATTAAATGATAAATTCTAATTATGTTTACTCTCTCATTAAGGCGAAAGTCGCAACACTGTTATAGAATTTAAAATCCATCAGATAAAGCTATAATGGCTCGATATATACGTTGAGGTCATGTATAATTAAGATTGATAGACCTCGAGTGAGTGATGTTACCTTATTTCCTGTTCCTCGTTGGGTTGTGGATTTAGGGCGGAGTCGCTCAGTCAACAGTCCTTTCAACCTTAATTATACATGACTAGTGTATAGTAGGCGATTATAGATAGGCCTCGTGGGAAATCCATTCATGAAAAGTACATTATTCCAAAACATCAGGACCCCCTAGAGTTCCGCGTCGGTTCCATCGGCCCAAGTATCCACCATAGCGATACCATGGGCGAAACCCAAGACGCTAAGAACTTGTGTGCCCCGTTCAGCACATGGCCCTATCGATCTTCATTCCATATCATGTCGATGTTTGTTAAATTCGATGCTTTCGTCAATCATGGTTCGAGTCATTGCAACCATGTGAAAATTCCTAGTGCTGTGTAAAGAGAACTTTCACCCTAGCCTATTTGTTAAATAAAGGTTCTTCCGAACCTAATAATAAAACCTAATGCGATCCATCGGTCGTCTCTCTTATCTAAAACCTTCCGAAATACCAGGAGAAGGGTATCGCGCGCTGTTAACCAACCCCTCCTTAGACAGATAGAACCTGAAGCGAAAGACACTGCAGGTATCCTAGAAGACAACAACCACCCGAAACCTACTCAGTAGATCCCCTAGAAAGACCCTTACCACCACACAACCAGGTTCGTAAATCAAGAGAAAGAACTCATGGGATCAACTTACTACTACTGAGTATATGCATTAGAGTGGTATATAATTCAGATCAATAAGATTCAGGATGTGTGCTTCCTCCCTATTCCCTGTTCCTCGTTGGGTTGTGGGTTTGGAGTGGGGCCACACAACTGAACATCCCGTCGATCTCAATTATATACGACTTGCATACACCGAGTATTAGTGATCAAGCCGAGTATGAGCTCTACCACGAAGCTTGTAATAAGACCCGCCATCCTATCCCATAGAATAGGGGCTGGAGTCAAGAGAACCACTGCGGGTTGAGCTACTAAAATGACCACAAACTTGAAATTCGTTGTCATTCCGGTTAAGCCAACATAGTAGCTAACACCCTCAGTTAGAAAAGTAACTCAAGTCGTAAGAGTCGAAACATTGACTACGACCATCCATTCACGCTTAACCCCATGAGTTAAGCATCTCAGCAGTAGTCCCGGAAACCTAGAAGCTGTGATAGGTTAAACTCTGAGCAGAATGGATGAGGAAATTAGATGTTCCGAGTGACGGAATCCTATACTCTCTAGACTTAATCTAGATCGAGGAAACTCTGAAACACTGGAAGAGTAGTTGCAAGGGATGCTCGCACTACTCAGGCACTTCGTCCATCCAGTTACAGACGGGTAGTGCCTAGAGAAACACACCGCCTCCTCATGCGAGAAAAGTCACCGTCACCCTATAGACGATAGACTGCATTCTTCGAAGTTAGTACTAGAACGCCAGGAACCACATGACCACCTCCACAACCAATAATACTTGAATAAAGTATGAAGGTAGGTTGCGTTAAGCCTTATAACCCAGATTCCGAAGAGATTATAGACTCAACACCAGTCTAGGTGTTAGTCGATGGGTTATACAAGAACATGCGTTTCCCACAAACTGGAAGGAGCTGACACCTTAGAGAATAGGGCATGTCGATTCGTTGGGCTACTCGGTGTCCCAAAGAATACTATCCCTAAAGAGATAGTAGAACCACCTCCTGAAAAAGTCCAACACTTCAGAAAATCTCAAAGGGCTAAGTTAGCCCTGATCAGAGACTGTTATCCATGAAACAGCGAAGCGAGTAAGAGCATGATTCCTTCCAGTTAGGAATCATACTGTGAAAGAATCTGTTAGACGATGATGAAAACTAAAACTTTCTAAACATCGTCTGGTAAAACCCTATCTCACTGACTTTGGGAGTTTTCGATAGAGACACCTCGAGGGTCAGAAGTGCAGGTCCATTTTTGCACTAAATCGAGATAGATGTCCCGTAACCGATAGATACCAGTGTATAGCTAAGACACCCGATGATCCAGAAAACCTATGAAATGCCAATCAGTAGGAAATACGAATCCGAAGACGACCTGAGCCTTCTAAGAACCAACCCGGGAACTACCCCCCCCCCAGTAAGAGAGAACTTTTGAAACTTCAAAATGGCGATCACACCAGTGATGATCTCACCATAGAAGTACATTATGTTCTAAGTACTGAAAAGCTCTATCTTCCCAAGAGCGTAGGACCATCCTAGATTCTTTATAAGAATGGGTCCAACCCCCGTCAGACCTCGACTACTTTGAGAATTCCATAAATTCCACCCAAATCTATCCATGTCTTAGATTTGAGAAAGTACTTGTCCGACGTAACTCTTGTAACCCTGCTCGACGAGAACGAGATCAATGAGAGCCCAACTTCGTAGGAGTTTGTAGAGATCATGGACCGAGAGGTCAAGCGAATGAAACGATCCGTATCCCGGTAGTGAAGGTTCGCTGGAACACCAAGCGAAGACCGGAGTTCCCTTGGGAGCGCGAGGACCAACCGAATAGGAAGTATCCTCATCTCTTTACTCGATTGTTCATAACTTACTTCCTTGCCTAAACTCTAATTTCGGGACGAAATTCCCTCTAACGGGGGGATGATGTGACAACCCGAAATTTTCTATTGCCTTGAAAGCTTAGCCATTTAACCCAAATAAATGCCAGACTTATTCCTGCTATCATTTAGCACAATTTAGAGTCTGTCCGAGCATTGTGAGCCCAGTACACTTAAGGAATAAGTGTTGGGGTTTATCTGCCCAAGCTATAGTACGACGAACGAGTCTGAACCACCTCGACCTGGAGTTCACGGCTACCACATGGGAGTTTACGGACGTAAACTCCATGTGGGCCGTAAACTCCACTTTATATGGAGGAATGTGGCCATTTGTTCATTCCCTCCTTCCCTTTGGCTGAAATCCTCTCAACTATCATCCCGTTCTTCGTCCCCGATCTTCAAAACTCGTAAGTTTCTTGTCCCAACTAGTTGATATCCTACTTAAACTAGTGATCTTACATGTTTGCATCCATGAAATTCATGTTTTCATAGATCTTCAAGTTTCACCAAGAACACACACTAGTGTTCTTGGCCAGAAACGACCATTCGAGCTTCTAGATCGTAAGTAGTCTTGTTCTAACTCGTTGTACACTAGGTTTAACAAGTTTAGGGCTTAGAAACATCAATAATTCATGGATGAATGAGAGTTTACGGCCAAGGCATGTTCTTGGGCCGTAAACTCCCTTTAAGGGTGCAAAGTTGCCCTTTCTTCCTTCCTTATGCCCAGAACTTAGCCTAGAACCAACCACCATTGAACTAGGGACCTTAAACATCAAAGAAACCAAGTCCTCATAGAGTTTACGGCCGTAAACCCCCAAGGAAATGGTCCCTTGGCCGTAAACTCCATAAAGGGGTCATATGGTGCCCCTAACACCCCCTATGGCTTGTATAAGTGACCAGAACCTTGCATGCTTAATCTAGGAACACCAAAACAAGGAAAGAATGGGCAAACATGAGTTTACGGCCGTAAACTCCTGTGTTTAATGACCGTGAACTCCTCCAAAGGTCCATTTGGAGCCCTAGTCACTTCCTATGCCCTTGATTCGAGTCTAGCATAATTCCTTGAGTGGTATAAGACTTTTGAACACCCAATCGCACCACTTCCATGAGTTTATGACCGTAAACTCATGGGGAAAGTGGTCTGAAAACCGTAAACACCCCTAAGGGCCACCATTTGAGGAGTAAACTCCAATGTGAGGCCATACTCTCTTTATATGCAACCTTTGGTACTCCTAGCACTTGTAGCAAAGTGTTTTCGTGCATTAGGATGTCCTTACTTGCTTAATTAGTTATTAAATGACTAATTGGATACTCAAATGTATCATTACATGTTAAATAGGATTCGCATGTGTGGTCAAGTCCTCACTTGACACTTAGCATCCTATACCATCCGTTCATCCGAATCACCCACGTCAGGTGAGTCCATACCCCTGAATTAATCTTTTAAATGATTTTAAATGTTTTATGGGGGGGAATACAAGTTGAACTATAGAGTTATTATATCAATCTCATGTGATTAATAACTGTATAGCAAAATAGATTTTTGCTTGTCAAACTGCTTTATTCAGTTGAAGGTTTTCAAATCTCGTTTTCAAATCTTGTCTTAAGGTATGAAATTCTATGTTAGATTATCAAAGGTTTTTCAAAGGTTTTCTAAAGATTTTCAAAGCTCATTTTATAAACTGACATCAAGTCATAAATTCTTATTTGTAAAGTTTTCCAAAGGTTTTTCAAAGGTTTTCTAAAGATTTTCAAAGCTCGTTTTATAAACTGACATCAAGTCATAAATTCTTATTTGTAAAGTTTTCCAAAGGTTTTACCAAGGTTTCTTCTATGCTTTTATATTATAAAATGCATGCCTGTATATGTATAGTTATGTAAATAAGGTTTAAAAGACTTAGGAAGGCTAGCTCACCCTACCTCATTTTCCTTGTTTGGATGTGGTTCTGGGGTATCGGTTATCCGTCCGAAGGTCGTTTAACTATTAATTACATATCATGTGTACATCTATAGTCATAAAGGTTTCTATCATCTAGTTCATTTCCTTTGGGTAGCAAAGGCATCCTTTCATTCATCGTTCATATACTTGAAATACTAGTAACTATTATAGGAATAGTTAGGAGATTCTATTTACTCTCTCTCTCTCTCTGTCTCTAGTACGAAGGATTATTCAAGAGTCAGTTCATTCGTGAGTCTATACTATTACTATTCTACTTTAATAGAATGTGACGTACTATTTCTCGATACGACGCTTCCAAGCGCCATCGGCGTGTAACCAGAGTCTCCTGGAGGGAGAGCGGGCATCATGTGTATAGATCTATGCGGGACAGACACTCCCACACCTTGACTGCTAGCTACAGTCCGAGCCAGTAAGGCCCAATGGGTGACATATGTCACAGATTACTACGTATGACCTGGAGGGTCATCAAGGATTCGATCGTCAATCAGCATGGTTACATACGAGTTCACATTCACCCTTTTATGTTTTAGACTTTGCTAGCTGTATCGTTCATTGATACTGTCTGGAGTCTGTATTCTCCTGTTTTAGACTTTCCTAGCTGTATCGTTCATTGATACTGTCTGGAGTCTGTATTCTCTTGTTTTAGACTTTGCTAGCTGTATCGTTCATTGATACTGTCTGGAGTCTGTATATTCTTGTTTTAGGCTTTACTAGCTGTATCGTTCATTGCTACTGTCTGGAGTCTGTATTTTCCTTGTTTTAGACTGAGCCAGACGTATTACTCATTTGATACCCTCCTGGAGTCTATGTTTTACTTATTTTTAGAACTTGCAAGGCGTCCTGCCTGAAGTCTGTGATTTATTTACCTTTAAGCTTTCGAGGCGTCTCGCCTGGAGTCTAGATTTTATTTAACCAGTAGTGTTACTGCTGAGGTAAAATATTATTTTCCCCTATTACTTTTATAGTGACTTTCCTCACATCTCTTTTAAAGTAAAAACTATATTTTGATAATGATAGCACTTTTGGGGAAATTACTCCTTAAACATAAAACAATTGGGTCTTGGTGGAAGACCACTTTTATTTAAGAAATATAGGATTTTCTGGTAAGAATTCTAATGCTCTATAGATTCTAAACCACCATCTTTCATGAGGTTATTTTGAATAAAGATGTGTATTTATACTAATGTCATTAAATACTTATGAACTCACCAGCATTATAAAAAAAATGCTGATACTCGCTTTCAAAATAACTTGTATTCTCAGGTTATCGATAGACAGTTACATCCCGAGAGCTTTTACGAGGTCAGCCTAGTACCAAGCTGCATCTATATTATTCTCTGTATTTACTTCGATGTTGCTATGAAATGTAACCTATGTAAAATTATTACTATTAATGCAATGGTTGTTATACTTTGATTACTATACTGCATATGTTGTGATACTTGACATGACGTCCTCCGCCCCAGAACGTATTCCGCCGTTCTCGGTTTTGGGGTGTGACATTTTCTAAGTGTGTATCATTTCTCTCAAAGTTTAATCCAAGTGCATTTGGTGTTGTGTGAAACATTTGAGGCATCACACTTGGGGTGCTAGGCTCACAAGGTTTTCAAGGAATCCAACAACTACAAGGTATGTATTTCTAGCTATCTTTTATGTTTAAAAGTTCTTCATGTATGCTAGATAGGATTAAGAACCTTGGAAATCAAATTTTGCATGTATTTTAGACAAACATAGATCCAAGGTTTATAGGGTTGCATGTACACCTTAGGAGTGTTAGAATGCTCATAACCCATCAGTGGTATCAGAGCCTAGGCTTGCTTGTTTGATACTTGATGCAAAATTGTGAAAAAAGTCATTTTTGTGTTGTCTGCATGCTGAACTCGCCGAGTCCATGGGGGGAATCGCCGAGTTCATGTGAAAACTCATCCTACTCGGCGAGTAGGTTCGTGCACTCGACGGGTAGGAGCCTCAGAATGCAGTTTTTCGACTTTTGCTGCTGGAAATCGACTAGAAACATTACCCTAAACTGTTTTGGTGTTATTAAACTTGTTTTAGATGGTGTAATGGCTGTTCTAATCCATTTACAATGGCTAATATCAATTTTTCATGATTATATGTGTTCATATGTTCTTGAAACTTTGATATGAATATTCATGTTCTTGATCTTATGAATTTAGATGATCATATGAATTATTTGTAACCTCCATGTTAGTTAATTCTTGATCATTATGTGTTTTAATGGAGTTCATAACTTGTCCTCAAGTTATGGAAAACCAAAGGTCACACTTGAATTAAAACCATTAAAAGAACACAAAAGTTATGAAAACGAAGAGTCTTCATTTTAATACTCTAATAAAAGCATAAGTTATGAGAAATGAAAAGTTTGAAAGTTTACAAAACCTGCCCTCAAGTTTTGGAACAAGTAAAGTCAAAATTAAAACTTTAGTTCCAACCCCTAGAATTTTAAAAGTTAAAATTCAACCCTTATACTTTATAATATTATGAGTTTAATAATATATATATATATATATATATATATATATATATATATATATATATATATATATATATATATATATATATATGTATAAGATCAAGTCGTTTTACCGCAAGTAGGCCTCATTCACGAAGCCGGTCTATAAGGGGGGTATAAGGTTGTTGCCTATAAAATGGCAGCTTAATGGGTGTCCACTCTCACCCACCGCTTCCTTGACTGGTGGAGGGTCGTTAGCCGAACGGGTAGGACAATGACTTAAAATTCTCCCATCATTAAAAGTATTAATGATTATTAAAAAGTAACTAAATGTTTTTATAAATTCTCAATCTTAGTTACTTAGGAAAATATGAAAAAGGTGCTAACCCATGAAATTACACTTTGCACTTTGCTTAAGTCGGTTAGTGGAGCGCGTGTGGTTTACCGGCACACTAGCTTGATTTGACAAGGTAGGCAAAGGGTTTCTTAAAGTTTATCATAGGCCGGTGGAGCGTGTGTGGTTTACCGGCACATCGGTTGGGTGATAAACATTTAAGAGTACCAAGTAATTTGCATGGTTACTGCACACCTTGTTTTGTGATCCTCGGCATCCCAGTCACAAAACCTGAAGGGCACACTCGAGATTGAAACATGCCATTGAAAGTTCAATGAATCTCAAAAGATCTAGGAGTTTCAAAACCAAGTAAAACCTAATAATTTATTTCGTTTTTCATGGTGGAAATTGGTGAATCGTCATTCAACTACCTTCAAATATTTTATGGCTTGGATTACGGCATCCCTCTTCCGAGTTATAAAATATTGTGTTGGATCCTAGCCGTAATATTTCATATTGGGTGTTATATTACGGACTTAAAATCAACTAACTTGAATATCTCCCATTGTAGATGTCTGATTTAGACAACTGTGATCTTCCCAAATCTCATGGAAATCATATTTCTCTACCCCCACCTCCTCCATTTATTCTCCCTGACCCACAAGCCCGAAGAATTGAGAGGTTCAAAGTCACTCAAGCCCTACTAGAAATGAAACATAAAGATGGAAGACCTGTGTGCACTCATGTCTTAAGAATGAAGTCACACATTGACAGGTTGAGAATGTTGGGTGCTGTTATTTCAAGGAAGTTTGCTATTGACTGGATTCTTCAGTCACTTCCTGGGTCGTATAGTGAGTTTATCAAAGACTTCTATATGACAGATCACGACATGACCCTAATAGATCTCTCTTATTTGCTTGTTGCTGCTGAATCATCAATGATTTGGCGCAAAAGTCAAAAAAATATGGGTGGAAGGTCTATTTCTCAAACTTCCATGGACATTGATAATGGTAACATTGAAAGTCCAGAAAAGCTTTCTCTTCCCAATGGAAAGGGATCGGCCTTGGTCAACCCAGTTGACCAAAAGGTAAAGGGAAAAGTTAAGTCTGTGATAGTCCCGTGTACCATTCCCAAAGAGTCTATATGTTTTCATTGTCAAGAGAAGGGGCATTGGTTGCGAAACTGCCCTATCTACCTGAAAGATCTAAGAGAGAAGAAAAAATCAAAAGGATTTGACTCTGCTTTAGGTAAGTCCACTATCTAACTCTGTTAAGTTCTTTATTGATGATTCTTAAAACAATATGTGACTGGGTTACATTTTTGTATTTTTGGCAGGATCAAGCAAAGGGAAGGAAACTTAAAGGAAGGGTATGCTGAATCTGATCGCGAAGATGGATTTCAATCCCATGATTTGAAGAATCGGATTCTTGAGCTACTACTTAAGAGTTATGATAGATTGCTAGGAATAATATGTAATAGCATAGTTTTCATTAAAAGTTGCATTGTAAGGATAAGTTTTCCGCATTTATTAAATAAATAAAATTTTGTTTTACTTAATTTTATATATCCTTGCAATGGCATTTGTGGAAAATTGATGTTTATATGGTTCTAGCAATAATGGAAACATGAATTTGGTTCCTTCATTTGTGGTAGTGTCTAAATTTACCAAATAAGGAAAGATTCTCATCAACCAAGGTTGCAATTGGACCGAAACTTGGAATCATGCAAGTTGTAAAGTATGATGAATGAGAATTTTCAGCTTTGGAAAAATTAAGACTAATCCCTTGTTTACATTTACATGTGAGTCAAGTGAAGGACTAAGGGATCGGGTACACATTCCTGTGCACTGGTCAAGTCCACCACAAAAGATCCATAAGTTTATTCATCATGATTTACTAAAGATTCAGTAAATATGGTTATACTTACAAGTTTAAGTGTAATTCTGAAAATTGGAAAATTTTCGATGTATAGTAGGACGAATGAGAAGAATCAAATTAGGCAGAAGGATAAAAGTTTCTCCAATCTGAAAAGATGGGAGAGTACTTTAGTATCATGATTAGTGATCATCTTAATGATTAAGAAACCATATCACAATTGGTTCTCTAAGGTCATCTTAGTGCATTCTTATGGCTAAGAAGAGGAATCATGAGGCCCCAAACAATGACCATACCCATCTTCATGCCATTCCACCCAAACCAACATTGCCACTGAGGCCCCAAACAATGACCATACC
Organism: Lactuca virosa; assembly: GCF_052849685.1. Classification (NCBI taxonomy): domain Eukaryota; kingdom Viridiplantae; phylum Streptophyta; class Magnoliopsida; order Asterales; family Asteraceae; genus Lactuca; species Lactuca virosa. The sequence goes on from NC_136428.1 coordinate 316,478,665, forward strand.
CATCTTCATGCCTGAATAACCATAACCAGAAGACCGACCGATACGGAACCACTGCCATGAATCATGGTATCAACCAATGCTATCTTCCCCGACCAGCCCTTAGAATCCCCGAAATTTTCTTCTATTCGAGTATGGATCCTATGCTTTTAGTAGTACGGACTCAATACTACCTTCCACACCTATCCATATTTTCCTCAAGAATCATCTCGGGTCATCTAAGACACCTACTCGCAATAATACCCCCAATACTTGCTTAACCGCGAAACAACCGCACTAAAATGCTTCCTAGGCTCTCGTAGGATTCCCCACCTCCCCTGCCATCAGCTGCTGAAGGACTCCAATCAATGTCATCCAACCACTATATGAATACAATTACATGCAACAAAACTTAAATAATCTTTCGACTAAAGGACCCAAAACTGCAACAGTTGGACTCAAACGAGAGTTACGCGATAAGGATAAATCCTTCAGTATAAGATTACGTAACCTCCATAGCATGTAACTTAGTGTATTCAGTTTATAGTTAACTCACATCAATGTGAGCCCCACAAAGCACAAAGAAAGCACCATTCGAGCAGTGGAGCCGACTGGCACTAAGACACTATAAAATCAGGAAGATCCCCATTCGAAATTCTCGATCTCTAAATCCCAGCATCTCGGATACACCTTCGTTGGACCTCACTCTCTTAAGAGTGGCTAATCGTTCCCCACGATGACCTGCTATGAACTGCACCCATCTATGAAATTTTCACCAACACTGGAGCCACTCGTGCATGCTAATCACACATAACGTTGCATCCCATAGACAGTCGAATACTTGACCCTACTCTAAGACCTTAAACAGACAAGAACAGGAAGTAAAGCTAAATCAAACATTCTCAAGATATAGAATCTTAGTTATGTACAACTATGATCCACACTAAGTGACCACTGTAATGATGTCAATTTCATATAAGAAAGAACCCTAAGCTATCAAGCATCATATAATCAGGCAATTCTATCATGCAATTCTTGAAGATCCTTATCCTATCACTATCATGCATTTCTAACATATCTTAATTTCAATTAATAGCATGGTAATTTGGGGTCTAATTACTGGCTCCGGCGGATCGTACACATCATATCCTTTCTTGATTATTTGTGAAAAAAAATTTGAAAATCATTCTTAAAAACCTTTTCATTTCCTTAGTTTAAGACTGGATCCACACGAGTGTTCCTCCAATTCACTGAAACCATGGCTCTGATACCAACTTGTAACATCCCAAAAATTTCAACAAATTTAAACCTTTCAAAACAAATCATTTAGTAATCAAAGTGTTTACAAAACCATTGTTTCCAAAAAATTATTTAAAATCAGAGTCTCCCAAGATCCAATCAGTAGTAAAACCAATGATGTGTACGGTCACGCCTTTGCCTAGCCACGGCCCTCTAAAGTACCTGAAACCATAAACTAAAAACTGTAAGCACAAAGCTTAATGAGTTCTCCCAAAGTCCCAGCACACACATAGATAACATATACAACAACATGTCGGGTCAAATCAACCATCGGGTTGGAATACCCCAGGCTCAGTCACCCTCTGGGTCCAATCATCCTCGGGATGGAATACCCTACGTGTAATGGGTCCAGTCAACCATCGGGTTGGAATACCTCAGGCCCAATCAACCACCGGGTTGGAATGCCAATATATTATGGGTCCAATAAACCATCAGATTGGAATACCCCAGGCCCAATCAACCTCAGGGTCTAGTCATCCACTAGGATGGAATACCCCAGGTTGGAATGCCAATATACAACGGGTACAGTCAACCATCGGGTTGGAATACCCTAAACCAAATCAAACATTAGGTTGTAATGCCAATATACTATAGGTCCAGTCAACTATCGGGTTAGAATACCCTAGGCCCAATCAACCTCCGGGTCCAGTCATCCATCGGGATGGAATACCCTAGGTTGGAATGCCAATATACAATGGGTCTAGTCATCCTTAGGAGGGAATACCCTCGAGCCCAATCAACTAAGCATAGCATCATCCTATATACGAGGATACCGATCCAACAAATCACTACAAAACGATAACATACTATCACATAACAGGATATCTAATCAAATGAGCCGGCCTTGGTGCCTTCGACTCGTAAGTACAATGAGGAAAACTCACCTCTCGATCTGATCAATAGCTGATGAGGTCCCGAATCTAAAGCTCGGCTCTAACTGACACCTATCCATCTAAAAGAACAATTATCAAACACCATCCAAAAGACCAAAATACCCATTGGCCAACTTGGTCAAAATCCATAAGTCAACTGACTCAACCTAGCCGGGTCAAACCAGGTGATTGAACTCAGCTGAGTTGACATGGAATGCGTACGTGGGGCGTACACCAAAGGTACGCGGGGCGTACCCAACCCTTAACCGTAGATAGGATGTTTGACCTCGTACAGACTGCGTACTCTAGGTATGCAGGGTGTACGCCCAGACCTCTCAGATTTCCATTAAGAGCTTAATGTCTTAAGCTCTTACGTCCCATTTCCAAATCCAAGGCTAAATCGTCCTCAGGAGTCATAAAGTTTCCAAATTTATGACCTTGCATGCCCATTAAGTGCTTAACTCAACATCTTAATACATTAAGACCTTCTAAAGAATATATGGAGCAAAACCAACCATTAAGACCCCATTTTTATGACTCAAGACCCTTCCTAAGGTCTGAAAGGATGGCTCAATGGGTCAATAACATGCCATGCTCAAGAATCACCATTTTGGAAACAAAAAGTGACATAAAAGAGGAGAAGGTCTAGATCTACAACATGGAGTGGTAAAGTTTCAAGCTTTATACCTCCTGGAGGTTGCAACCAAGGTAGAAATCCCATATCCAAAGTGCTCTCAAACTTCAAGACCTTATCACCACCTTCTTCTTTCTTCAAAACCACTTCGGAACTCTCTAATGGCTCCAAAATATACTCTTTCTCTTAGGGTTTCCTTGAAGGTCGATTCCACAGAAAGAGGCTGAATAAGAATGAGATGTGATGCCATTAAGATGCTTAAATATGAGTCAAAACCCTAAAAATTAGGGTTTGCATGAACCACACATACGCCATGCGTACGAGGTGTATGCCCAACGTACTAATATGCGCCCTAGTACGCTTAGCGTATACACGTACGTGCATCGTACTCCCAAAGTCCCAAATTTACCAAAATGCCACAATGGACCTTGTACTCTTTCATTTACTTAGGGACCAATATGCAATAAATATCAATATAAGGGCCAACAATGAAAGTGACTCAAAACAAGATGTTAAAATTAGCGTAAAACCCAATACACTGCGAGTAGTGCACCTCGACCCCGATTCTCTTTCGCATCAAACGTGTATGCGGGGCGTACATGTAAAAAACCAAATTTATCTACTATTAATGAGAACAGTATTCTTTCACGTTTATTTATTAAAGTAACCATTTATTTTGTTTAGCGTCAAGTTATGGGGGTCAAAGTGTAAGAAAATGACACTTGATCATATATATGGGTCATGGAGTCATTTTCTCACATTTTAAGGCCCTAGAATGAAAGTTATCAAGTATTTAAGGAGGATAAACCATAAAATACAGGAATCATATCATTTTGCAGCCACCAAACCCTAAGTAGTAGCCTCCAAGTGTCTTTGGAGTGAACCTTTAAGTGTGGTTTCCATATTTGAAGATTTGGTGAAGATCCAAGAAGTTGAAGTGGTGATTTTGGTGCTTTTGAGGGGAGATAATTCATTGTAGATATCAAGACTTCTTCCTTGCTTCTTATCTTGTAAATTCGTCACATTTCTTAAGGTATAAATGAATTTCTTACCATTCATCTCTATTTTTCGAGTCCTTGTCTTAATCCTTGAAGTATTTGGTCATGTTTGTCAAAGTTAGAAATCTGGACAGAATTATTAATCTGTTTTGCGAGGGATGTGGAGCTCGATGTGATCTGAATTGGAAGATTCTCCAGAGAGATGAAATTGTAGTAAATCGACTCTAGTTTCCATAAAGTTGAATAACGCCCTTTTTGGAGTTATAGATTCCGTTTTATGCTCAAAAGACTAAACATGGGTTGGGCTGTGAAACTTCAAATATGAAACATAGACTTTGTTTTCAATTTTGATTGCTTGTTTCTATGTGTGGTTACTATTTCAGCCTTATTGATTGTGCTTTGGTTATTTATTGGCTACCAAAATATTTTAACGACCACTGTCAAAAGTGTTATTAATCAAGTCCATGAATTGCTCAAAGTTTTGGAATCATTACCTTCTTTGTTGTTGCAAAAACTCATGTGGATTTTTATCTCAATTATAGTGAGTACTTTTCTATAAAAATACCATGTTTTGAACCATCTAAAATTTATTCAAAACATTCCCTAAGTGTCTTTTTATGTGTCTTAATGGTGAAGAAAACCCAAACCCAAATTGTGTTTTCTCTTTTTGAAACATACATTGGTTTTCCAATAAAAGCAATGTACTTTGATTCATGGTTTGAGGTTGAAACTGTTATTTGAACTTCTTGACATGTTTCTACTATTAAGAACTCAATTCTCATCTTTAAAGTTGATTTTGGTTATGGATTAATGGGTTATGTTGTCAATTAACCGTTAAAATGCATTACTAGGAAATCCAGAAAAAATCCCATGTTGCTCCTCTTTTGAAAAACATCTAGAAAAATCATAAGGAGTCAGATTGGGGATTCATAAACTCTTAAAGTTTGAATTTTAAGTCTAGTTTTTCCATTATTTTTTCCAAGACCTGATATTGTCCCTAACCAAGGTGAAAGTTGTCTTTTTTACTTACTGGTCGGAAATTAGCTGCACGAATATGCAGTTTTGTAAAATTCATATAAAACTGTAGAAAAATCAGCTGGACTTATGTGAGTAGTACTTTTAAAGATGAAGGTATTAGATACCTGCATATGAAATAAAGTTGAAATTTTTCTAGGCTTAAGTGGTGCTAAAGTGGCCTTGAACATGCTGCCTTTTCAGGTCAAAATCTGAAAATTTGGCTTAATGACTAATTTACATATTTGGGTAGGAAAATGCTATTATTTGCTCATGTAAACTTCTAGTAATATATTTATTTGTATTGGATTAGGGGAACGCTTGATACCTCAGTTTCTACAAGAGTTGAGAGTAGAAAGGACACGTTGTTTGGGCAAAGGTGAGTTAATCTTGTGGATATTTGAAGTACTTTGTTAGGGAATTCCATATCTTAGATGGATTGGAATGAACCTAGGCTATTTAGGTTGAATGTGCCCCTCTTGTATGTGATATGTTTTTGGTTACTATGTTCCATAATGTGTATGAGAATTTATGATGCTTAAATGCTAGATTCTTATGGTTTTGAATGTGAGTGGTGTGTTAGGGCCATGCTAGAAAGAGTGTTTTGGTGATGATTGTTTATGATGGATGCATGCCTTGCTTTCTTCTAAACAATTGTATGTGATGATTAGGACAAATCATGCTAGTGATGTTTTCAAGCCATAATGATGATATATGCATGAATTTGTATGTTATGTAAAATGTTTAACTTGTATTTACTTGTTTACATAAGAAGTAATTTGGGAAGTAATATGCTACAAAAAGATGATAATAAATATGAAAGATTACTTATGGATATCATTTGTGTAATCCCTTAAAATATGAATTAATAATTAATTAATTAAAAGGGGAATACACTAGTGGGGCGAAAGGTAGCAACCTAGACTTAGGTGTGTATCCTATCCGGATAATGTGATGTCCGTGTGGGTTGAAATATACCTATAAGATAAGAGCTTAATCCAACTTTGACTCTGAATGGTTTTTCTTGACAACCACTGAGGACAAGGTCCTGGTGCACCTTGGTATACCGGGACTGGAGTGTTGTTGACGATTGATGGAACGTCTGCGCAAATACCACAAGTGATTTGGGAGGTGTATATCAATGGAATTGGCACCTCTTGTACCAATCCTTAACGACAATGCATGTACTAGTATATGCAACGTCGGAGTAGCGAATGTAGCAAACCGGGGGCAATGTTACGGGCAAGGTTGTAGAACTCATTACTCGGTACCTGTTTCGCCGACTACCGAGTAACGAGTACTCAGAAGTACTCGGGAGTACTCGGCGAGTACTCGGATTCAGTAATTCATGTAGAAATATTTTTAGGGAACTTATATATGTCAAAATTGTAAGTTAAAATATTAAGTTGATATATATATCTATCTATATATATATATATATATATATATATATATATATATATATATATATATATATATATATATATATATATATATATATATATATATATATATATATATATATATATATATATATATATATAACAAAATTAGATACATGTGACTACACAAAAATTGAAAAAACACATAATGGTCTCACTTCGTGAATAATTACTGAAAATTTAAGATATATATGTAGTAATAATCACATGTGTGTGTTTTAAGTATTAAATCGTTACATATATTATACATATTAATCACCGAGTTGATCGGGTTTTACAACACTGCTCAGTTCAGTAATGGGCCGATCGGGGAGTACTCGGGATTCTGTAACTCGCCTCGGTAAGGGGCCGAGTTGCGAGTAGTCGGAGGAGTAATCGGACAACTCGGCGAGTTTTACAACACTAGTTACAGGTAAGAGTCGCGCCTCATTTAGTACATCGGGTCGTGTCAGTCAAGTTAGTACTGAATGGGATACTTAACTTGGGGTTACTGATAAGAATATAGAATCATAAATAGGAAGTATTACAGCAACAATTACAAAGATGATTAAGTGGAAAGTAATTGTAAATGATGAACATGAATATTTATATTATTTTATAAGATTATAGTGAGGAATGAAGTAATAAAACATTAGTTACAATGTTTATTAATGAAGTGTAACTAAATGAACAAGCTCTAAAGATGAATAATAATAATTGAGCTTAATTATGTTGGTTATGTGATGTTTTCATTGTCATGCTATGTGAGTGCATGAATGCATGTTTATATGATGTTTTCTTTGCCCCATTTGGGATATGTGCATTCCGTAACATTGTACTTATGATTAGCTCACTTAGCATTTGTTGAGACTTGTTTCTTTGCTTGTTGCTTGCCTTGCATTGTTACAGGTAGCATAGTGTGATGAGCTGACGAGGATGGGGTCTCTTGGGTAGTTACTTCTTGTATTATTATAGTGATGATACCATTTGGACATTTCGTGGAGTTTTCATAACACTTGTTTTAAAAACTTGGTTTGTTTTGGTTTTTGAGATTTGATGTTGATGAATCATGTTTTTGGTAATAAAAGTAACATTGGTGATGTTTTCATAAAATTTAAAATAAGACTTCCACTAACATATTCTGTTAAATAAATGTTTTAAACATAAAAATAATTTGGGTGAAAAACCCAGGTATTACACTACGGTCCAGTTCTAGCAATTGGGCCATCCTTTTGGGCCTTGGATCATATGTGTTGGGCTTTTCAGAATTTGGGCCGAATAAGAAGGATAAATGTCCTTTTTTCCCTATTTAGAATATAGGATTGGTCGGACCATCTATTATGGATTAAAAGTCGGATTATTAATTAGGGTTATTTTGTTTGGGATATATTTAGTGTGAGGAGTCGTATTAGCAACAGCTCAAGTGTGTGGCACGGCTATCTTCTTTGGAGGTGAGTTTTCTCACTATATCCATGGGTCAAAGGCACTAATGCCGACCCATTATTGTATTTCTTAGGATGATAGCCATTATGTGGTGTATATGTGATTGTATGCTAGATTGAAATACACCTAGGACGGGGACCATGCCACAACTAGCATTTCAGCTAGGAAATTCTATTTCTGGGTAACCATTCAACTATTGTAAAACATATACTCTAAGTAAATCTCACTCAATGCTCATTTAGATTCACCATTCATGTTCATCAAAGAGTCTGAAGCCCTAAGATCCATGGTTTAAGTCCATATTGGACTAGGATTTCCTTATTGGGCCTAATGGGCCAATAAGCACCCAATTCAACTTTATTGGACTCAGAAGCCCTAATTGGATCCTAATTGCACCCAATTCATAAATCTATAACATTATGGACCATTAGGGCCTAGAATGATTCATTCTAACCCTAATGGGCCTTACTGGGCTATAGCTAATCCAATTAAACTTAGTGAGCCATAAAACCCACTTTTTATGCCATTTGGGCCGTGAACCACCCTAAAGGCCCAGTGGGCCGAAAAATTCTCTATGGACTTTATAATTTCGAACCAAAGAAAGAATTGGGCCAAACTAATTCACCGTCCTTCCTCCTAGCCCAAATCTCGGCCCATGTTAAAAAAAGGGAAAATAGGAGGATTAACAAGCATTATACACATCATTATTATATAATGGAGTTCCATGCAATTTACCCACTAAATAACCCATACATCTCATGCATCCAAGTATCCATCACATCCTTACCTCTTTCTCCCCTCTCTTCTTCTACTTACGGCCGAGAGGCATAAACACACACACACACTACATCAAATTCTCTCTATCACTCTCAAGAATTATTCTTCTTCTTCCTCCAAAATCTTGAAATCTTACTTGTGTTCAAGAGGGTTCTCACAAGAATAACATCATTTCTTGGTAAGTTTTCACATATCCAAGCTATATAACTCCTTTCTCATGTTAGATCACTTCTCCTAAACTTCTTTGGTGATCATGCTGTTAGAAAACCTCCATAAGCTTGAGATCTACAACAAAGGAGTGTAAGGACCAAAAATCTCTTCAATCTCTTCTTCAAAAACCGAAACATCAAGCAAAGGTGAGTTCATACCCCCTTGTTTTCGGTTTTCATATGATTTTTGGGGGAGAATGCAAGTAAAATGTGTAGATCTACGTGTTATATGCATGTTTTGTGTGAATTCTTAGTTTATTTGGTAAAAATGTGTTAGATCTTAGTGAATATCGAAATTTTAAATATAATTGAGCAAATATCTATGAACTATGACATTATATACATCACATTATCAAGCTAAAAGTGATTACATGTTTAAGATACAAAAGATTTCAACAAAAACCTTGTTAAAGGTAAAAAATTGTCAAGAAAACAAAAGATGAGGGCGAAAAGTGACATTTATGTTTTTATAGGGACCAAACAAGTCCCACTTGTATAAAAAGGGATTTTTATGATAAACCTACTTTCCAAAGGGCCAAAAATGTAAATTTTAGCTTAATGGGCCAAATATTTGGGCCTCGTGTTTTTGGGCCCAAAATTGCGAAAAAAAATGAGGTTTTGGGGATTAAAAATGTTATTTGGCCAAAGTTTGAGTCATAAATGTAAATAAACCAAATTTAGGGGTGAAGATAACAATTATTTTCAAATTGGACCAAAAATGTAAAATTTTCCAATATTAGGCCGAAAGTGTAAACTTTTACAAACAAGAGGATAAAAATGTACTTTTCTGCAAAACAGGGTTCTAAATGTGAAAATATCACTTTTTGGGCTAAACCCGTTAAATTCCAAACAATTGGGACAAAATTACAATTTCTTATAAATTATGGACTGAAGTGTCATTTTTACAAACCTTTGGGTCTTAATTATAAATTGGAGGATTATTGGCCAAAAATGTCATTTTTTACAAAATGAGAGCTTCTTACCGTCAACCTAGTAAACCTCAAGCTAAAACAAACAACGAAATAAAACAAACAAACAAAATACGTCGATAACTATTTATTGGGCCTAATACTCACATTACTTGGCCATTGGGCCCTAAGGGCCCAATTAAGTGTATATTGAGCCCAATGTGTTCCATGACGTGTTTATTGGGTCTTGCAACCCACTTACATGTTAATTTGGGCCTAAATTATGGATTACATGTTTATTGGGCTTTTGTGGCCCATTGACATCCCTATTGGGCCTAAATTACTCTTTTACATGTTATTGGGCCTTTGTGGACTAACTACGCGTTAATAGGGCTTGGAATGGAAACTTCACATGTTAGTATGTCGTAACTATACCTTTGTGTAATCATTAAATGTCGTATACCTATATATGTACCTTTCGAATACAAAAACATACCACTTATACGTAAACATTAAACATAATACAAAAAAGGGTTGAGAATCTAGTGAGACTTGTCGGTTGGCACCCCTGAGTGTACAATCGTAGCTTGTAGTTATAATCAGAATTTCCTAGTAGGAAAGCGGGAGTTTGTGTATAGATCTATACGGGGTGACCCCCCACGCCTTAGCTGCTCACTACAGCTAGACTAGGTCAGTCTAGGGTGACAACATCCTTAGCAAGACCGACATTTGGAAAAATACCAAGACGGGCGACCTAGTCATTATCATGCATGGTTATAACGGCTCATAAAGGGATTCAAAACCAACATATAACCTTTTGAAGATAAATTCTTTAATTGTGTCAATGCAAAATGACTTATTTAACGATACAAGAATCTAAACGATGTTATAGAACAGAAAATATCAGATTTTCTGGGGAAATCATTCATATACAATTATTATTTATTCGAATACAAAGAATCTAAACTACACTCATACAAGCTTTAACTATTAAATTCACACTTGCATTTATACTCGATTTTCACATCATTTTCAAAAACATTTTTATAGAAAATATCGGATTTTTTGGGTTTTTACGAAAGATACAAAAATTTTTACCCAAATATACTTATGAACTCACCAAAATTATATATGTTGACCGTTTTCAAAATAACTTGTATTCTTAGGTAATCGTTAAGCTGGAAGATATGCAAGTGTGTATGGTTTTGTTTATGTAACATCACTTATCGTATTTTGAACAATTTGATCTTATGTATGTTAACAATGTACTTGATGTGAACAATGATGGTTGTAATATGTAATGTTGGTGATGAATGTGTTATGTTTCATGTATATTCATTGTGATGATTATTCAATTGTTAGTGACACGAGCGCCCAGACGTTTCCGCCGTTTTGTTCGGGGGTGTGACAGGTTGGTATAAGAGCAATGTTTATAGTGAACTAGCATATCTAACCATACATGATATGCAACTATAAACACAATGGAACTAAATAACTCTAAACAAAACAAAAATTTCACACTTATGTGCGCATACTAGGATAATAATCTAACAACATCTAATAAAAGCTTCTGGAGGAAATTAAACACTATGGTTAAACCTAGGCAGTCATGTAGTCATATTAGGGATAAATATAGCCTGATCAACTATATTTATTCAGAATACGACCAACATGTGTTCGGGAGTAATCATAGCGGGAAATAAATCTAAAAGCCTACCTTACTCTCCAAAAACTCTAGGGAACTCAAACATAAATAACTAAATATATACTATAGGGACAATCAAAACGTGATTTATTGACGCACTCTCGTGCAGTCAGTATGGCTGGTTTCCACCACCCTGGAGATCCCTACTTTCCCAAACAAGGAAATAACGGATGGCTAGACGAATCCGACGAGGAACCTGAAGAGGACCTCGAGGAAATTGAAGAAGGACCTGCGGAACCCGTGGCAGACGATGGTGAAGAAGAGTCTGGTGGGGACAGTGACGATGATTCGGACACTGAGTCCGTCGTCATCAACCCACCATACCCAGTGAGGGTGCCGGCTCACCGAATGGGCCCTATCGGCCCTACACCTCCCTGGGGTATCGACATTTGGAGATGGAGCAGACAACAGGGACAGCCACCCCTGTTCGCCATGGCTCGAGAGTTCTATGACTTGAGGGATGGAGGACCGGCTGACCAAGCACTTCCAGTCATTGTGAGACGATTGAGGGACATTGGCGTTCTGACTCAGAGCATCGCCGATCAGAAGCACCAGATGCGGGCTAAGGTTGAGCGGGCGGAGCAGGAAACACGATAGGTTATCCGGGAGTTCCACATGAGGCAGGTGAGGTGGGAGAGTCGACTTCGAGTCAAGGAGCGACAGGTGGCTCTCCTTCAGGGAGCATCCACTTCCTCAGCACCACCTCCTGGCACATCCCACCATGAGTAGGACCAGCAGTATTTATCGTTAGTATTAGGTTTCTCTTAGGCGTACTATAGTATGTACTATCGACTCTATGTTTAAGTGATCACACTACTCATAGAGCCGTTATGCTGCTGAATTTTATATTTCCATGTACCGTATGCCTTCTGGAAAATTTTCATGTATCAAAACTATTAGTATTAATGAAAATGCTTTATGTTTTATCATGACATTGTTACCTGCTATGTGTTTTATATTCCATGTTTTATGTTAATACATGAAATTACTTAAATACACACTATACCCCTAGTCTATAGGATCACAAACTTGCAAAAACCATAGGCACTCAACACCTTTCCATTCCATGACAGAAAGATGCCTCAAAGACCCAACCGTGAAACAACGCCACACCGACCCCGCCTGAGATAAACTCGGTTGCGTTCCAGGCAACGGTGTCCGCTGCGGTCACTACAGCACTTGCACAAATTCATAATGGAAACAATAGAGAAGGTAATGGGCAAGGAGCCGGAAGCACCAACCAAGGGACAAACCACGGAGCCGCACGATCGTGCACCTACAAGGATTTTACCAACGCCAAACCTCAGACCTTTAATGGGACAAGAGGCGTAATAGCCCGGAAGAGATGGATCGAGAAGGTAGAATCCGTCTTCGAAATCTACAGATGTCCGGATGAGTGTAAGGTCAAATTCGCAGCCTGAATGTTCATTGACCAAGATTTGTTCTGGTGGAATGGACACGTAAATTCCATGACACTTCTGGTGGCAAACGCGATGCCTTGGGAAGAGTTGAAGGAGATGATGTTAGCGGAATACTGTCCTAGAGGAGAGATTCAGAAGATGGAACAATAGTTGTGGAACCTCACGGTTCAAAACTCCAATATCGACGCATACATATACCGGTTTGGTGAGCTATCTCTCCTGTGTCGTAGAATGATCACCTAAGAAGGGAAAAAGATTGAGAGGTTTATCTGGAGATTGACTGCACCTATCCAAGGGAATGTCATTGTGGCAAACCCTGAGATATTTGATAGCGCTAAGAGATTGGCCAAGAAATTATATGATCATGGCACTAAGAAGGGTGCCAAAACAGTGGAAGCGGAGGTTAAGAAGGAAGAAGAGAACAAGAAGGGGAGAAACAACAAGATAAAGGGGAAGCAAAACTCGGAATCGTCTAAGAAGCAACAAACAGTGTCTGTCCATGCTGCAACGCAAGCTACCACCACACCACATGCTCCAGCCTCATCCACGCCAAATGCTTCAAAGTAGTATTCAGGAAATCTTCCCCAAGTGTAACAAATGCAACTTCCACTATCATGGAGAATGCAGAGAGAGGAGTTGCACAAGGTGGAACCGGAAGGGCCATACAACAAAGTATTGTAGGACTCAGCTCCCGTAGAACCAGATGACAAACAACAACAACAACAATAAAAACAACACCAATGATGGAGCCAGCTATACCTGTTACGGATGTGGGAAGACCTGGCATTTCAGGCGAAACTGCCCCAACGCGAACAATCAAGGGGTGGGAGCAGCAGGGAGAGTGTTGACAATGGGTCAGGGTGAAGCAGTGCAGGACCCAGCCGTTGTCACCGGTACGTTCCTACTTAATAACTCATATGCATGCATCCTATTTGATAGTGGGGCCGAACAATGTTTTAAATCAACAACCCTAGAAGCTCAACGAAGCCTTTATGGTGGAAATGGCTAATGGGAAATCAGAAACAACAAAAGATGTCTCTATAGGATGTACGTTAGCACTAAGCAATTACACCTTCCAAATAAACTTAATACCTGTAAATATTAGGAGTTTTGATGTGATCATCGGCATGGATTGGTTAAGCCCCCATCATGCCGATATTATGTGTCAGGAGAAGGCCGTTCGCCTTCATCTTCCTAATCATGAAACCCTAATAATCAACGGATATAAACCCGGTGCAAACCTTCGCCTTATCTCATGTATCAAGGCACAAAAGTGTCTACAAAAGAAGAACTACGCATTCCTTGCTCATGTGGTGGATAAAACCAAAGAGGAAGCGAGCATTCACAACATCGCAGTGGCGTGTGACTTTCCGAACGTGTTTCCAGAAGATCTTCCGGGAATACCCCCAGAACAACAAATCGAATTCCAAATCGACCTAGTGCCTGGAGCCACTCCAATAGCCAAATCACCCTATATGTTGGCCCCTGCTGTAATGCAAGAATTATCAAGCCAACTAAGCAAACTCCTGGATAAAGGATTCATCAGACCCAGCTTCTCGCCATGGGGAGCTCCAATTCTTTTCGTTAAAAAGAAAGACGGATCCTGCAGGATGTACATCGACTATAGGGAATTAAACAAACTCACCATAAAAAATTGGTATCCACTTCCACGAATCGATCGCCTATTTGACCAGCTTCAAGGAGCTAGTTACTTTTCAAAGATAGATCTGACATCCGGTTATCACCAACTCAAAGTCCGAGATGAGGACATTCCTAAGACAGCTTTCCAAACTCGTTACGGTCATTACGAATTCATCGTAATGCCCTTCGGTCTAACAAATGCCCCCTCTGCATTTATGGACCTCGTGAATCGAGTCTGCCGCCCATTCCTTTATAAATTCATGATCGTATTCATCGACGATGTTCTCGTGTACTCTCGAAGTGAAGAAGATCATAGCCAACACCTTCGAAAGATTTTAGAAACCCTACGGGCTAAAATGTTGTATGTGAAACTCTCCAAGTGCGAGTTCTGGCTCCGCAGTGTGAACTTCCTGGGCCATGTAGTCAGTCAGGAAGGAATACATGTGGACCCCTCCAAGATAAAAGCAATCGAAACTGGGCAATTCCGTCAACGCCAACAGAAATTCGCCAATTCTTGGGTATTGCAGGCTACTACCGAAGATTCATTTAGAACTTTTCCAAGATAGCCAAACCCCTCACCACGTTGACCCAAAAAGGCGTACCCTTCAAATTGACCGAAAAGCAAGAGTTTTCCATCCAACCCTTGAAGCAAGCCCTCTGTAGTGCTCCAGTGCTATCCTTACCGGAGGGAACCGAAGACTTCAGAGTTTACTGTGACGCTTCAAATAAGGGTTTAGGTTGTGTCCTCCTGCAACCTGAGAAGGTAATTGCTTATGCATCCAGACAACTGAAAACACATGAAGTAAATTACACCACATGATCTTGAACTGGGGGCGGTGGTCTTCGCCTTAAAATTTTGGAGGCACTACCTATATGGTACCAAGTGCACCATCTTTACAGAGCACAAGAGCCTCAAGCACATTCTAAATCAAAAGGAACTAAACATGAGGCAGCGGAGATGGGTTGAGCTGTTAAACAATTATGAGTGTGAGATCAAATATCATCCAAGCAAGGCAAACGTGGTAGCCGATGCCCTTAGCAGAAAGGAGTATTCAAGTCGTCGTGTGAAGACCCTGTCAATCACCATCCAATCTCATGTAGCCTCACAGATCAAGGAAGCTCAATTGGATGCATTGAAGCCAGAAAATGTCGCTAGTGAATCGCTACGAGGAATGGAGAAGGAGCCCGAAGTTAAAGACGACGGAACCCACTACTTCATGAATAGAATCTGGGTTCCCAAAATTGGGGGTCAGATAAAATGTATTTGGATATCAAGCATCAATATTGGTGGCCTAATATGAAGGAAAAGATAGCTACTTTCGTGGGCAAGTGTCTTACTTGCGCCAAGGTGAAAGTGGAATACCAAAAGCCCTCGGGACTACTGCAACAACCAGTGATACCCGAGTGGAAATGGGAAAGGATTACTATGGACTTTGTGACCAAGTTTCCAAAGACAGCAGACGGATTGGATGCTATCTGGGTAATTGTCGATAAATTGATAAAATCCGCTCATTTCCTGCCAATAAAGGAATCCTACAAGATGGAAAAGCTGACCCGAATCTACATCAAGGAGGTTGTGAGACTCCATGGAGTGCCAATATCTATTATCTCAGATCGAGATAGCAGATTTACTTTAAGATTCTGTGAATCTCTTCAGAAAGCAATGGGAACACAGCTAGATATGAGCACCGCCTACCACCCACAGACGGATGGTCAGAGTGAGTGTACCATCCAGACACTCGAGGTTATGCTCCGAGCTTGCATGATTGACTTCGGCAAATCATGGGATGCCCACTTACCTCTGATCGAATTCTCTTATAACAACAGTTACCATACGAGCATCAAGGTTGCTCCCTTCGAGGCTCTCTATGGTCGTAAATGTAGATCGCCCCTATGCTGGGCCGAGGTGGGTGAAACTTAACTAGAAAAAGGGAAATCGCCAGCTAATGCTCTTACAGGACACGAAATCATCTGTGAGACGACCGAAAAGATAGTCCAAATCAAAGCTCGACTTCAAGCATTGCGAGACCGACAGAAGAGCTATGCTGATAAGCGGCGAAAGCCACTAGAATTTCAAGTTGGGGATCGCGTGCTATTAAAGGTCTCTCCATGGAAGGGAATGATTTGATTTGGGAAAAGAGGAAAATTGAACCTGCGGTACATTGGACCATTTAAAATTCTTGCTCGGATTGGTCCAGCGGCTTACAAGCTGCAGCTACCCATCAAGCTCAGCAACGTACACCCAGTGTTCCACGTCTTGAATCTGAAAAAGTGTATATCAGATGAAACCCTTGTCCTCACTTTGGAAGAGACTGAGATAAATGAGAACCTCATGTTTGTCGAAGAACGAGTCGAGATTATGGATAGGGAGGTGAAGCGTACAAAGCAAAGTCGCATCCCGATCGTGAAGGTTCGATGGAGCACAAAACATGGACCGGAATTCACATGGGAACGTGAAGACCAGATGAAACAAAAGTACCCTCACTTATTCTTTCCTTCACAATCCTAGTTTTCAAAAGAATTTCGGGACGAATTTCCCTCTAACGGGGGGATGACGTCACAACTGGCTTTTTAGCCAGGAAATTCTATTCCTGGGTAACCATTCAACTATTGTAAAACATATACTCTAAGTAAATCTCATTCAATGCTCATTTAGATTCACTACTCATGTTCATCAAAGAGTCTGAAGCCCTAATATCCATGGTTTAAGTCCATATTGGACTAGGATTTCCTTATTGGGCCTAATGGGCCAATAAGCACCCAATTCAACTTTATTGGACTTAGAAGCCCTAATTGGATCCTAATAGGACCCAATTCGTAAATCTATAACATTATGGACCATTTGGGCCTAGAATGATTCATTCTAACCCTAATGGGCCTTATTGGGGTATAGCTAATCCAATTAAATTTAGTGATCCATAAAACCCACTTTTTATGCCATTTGGGCCGTGAACCACCCTAAAGGCCCAATGGGCCGAAAAATTCTCTATGGACTTCATAATTTCGAACCAAAGAAAGAATTGGGCCAAAAAAATTCACCTTCCTTCCTCCTAGCCTAAATCTTGGCCCATGTTAAAAAAAGGGAAAATAGGAGGATTAACTAGCATTAGACACATCATTATTGTATAATGGACTTCCATGCAATTTACCCACTAAATAACCCATACATCTTATGCATCCAAGTATCCATCACATCCTTACCTTTCTCTCCCCTCTCTTCTTCTACTTACGACCGAGAGGCATTAACACACACACACACTACATCAAATTCTCTCTATCACTCTCAAGAATCATTCTTCTTCTTCCTCCAAAATCTCGAAATCTTACTTGTATTTAAGAGGGTTCTCACAAGAATAACATCATTTATTAGTAAGTTTTCACATATCCAAGCTATATAACTCCTTTCTCATGTTAGATCACTTCTCCTAAACATCTTTGGTGATCATGCCCTTAGAAAACCTCCATAAGCTCGAGATCTACAACAAAGGAGTGTTAGGACCAAAAATCTCTTCAATCTCTTCTTTAAAAACCGAAACATCAAGCTAATGTGAGTTCATACCCCCTTGTTTTCGGTTTTCATACGATTTTTGGGGGAGAATGCAAGTAAAATGTGTAGATCTATGTGTTATATGCATGTTTTATGTGAATTCTTAGTTTATTTGGTGAAAAAGTGTTAGATCTTAGTGAATCTCGAAATTTTAAGTATCATTTAGCAAAGATCTATGAACTATGACATTATATACATCACATTATCAAGCCAAAAGTGATTACATGTTTAAGATACAAAAGATTTGAACAAAAACCTTGTTAAAGGTCAAAAATTGTCAAGAAAACAAAAGATGAGAGCCAAAAGTCACCTTTATGTTTTTATAGATACCAAACAGGTCCCACTTGTATAAAAAGGGATTTTTATGATAAACCTACTTTCCAAAGGGCCAAAAATGTAAATTTTAGCTTAATGGGCCAAATATTTGGGCCTCACGGTTTTGGGCCCAAAATTGCCAACAAAATGAGGTTTTGGGGATTAAAAATATTATTTGGCCAAAGTTTGAGTCATAAATGTAAATACACCAAATTTAGGGGTGAAGATAACAATTATTTTCAAATTGGACCAAAAATGTAAAATTTTCCAATATTAGGCCGAAAGTGTAAACTTTTACAAACAAGAGGATGAAAATGTACTTTTTTGCAAAACAGGGTTCTAAATGTGAAAATATAACTTTTTGGGCTAAACCCATGAAATTCCAAACAATTGGGACAAAATTACAAATTTTTAGAAATTATGGACTAAAGTGTCATTTTTACAAAACTTTGGGCCTTAATTAAAAATTGGAGGATTATTGGCCAAATATGTCATTTTTACAAAATGAAAGCTTCTTACCATCAATCTAATAAACCTCAAGCTAAAACAAATAACGAAATAAAACAAACGAACGAAATACGTCGATAACTATTTATTGGGCCTAATATTCACATTAGTTGACCATTGGTCCCTAAGGGCCCAATTAACTGTACATTGAGCCCAATGTGTTCCATGACGTGTTTATTGGGTCTTGCAACCCACTTACATGTTAATTTGGGCCTACGTTATGGATTACACATTTATTGGGCTTTTGTGGCCCATTGACATGCCTTTTGGGCCTAAATTACCCTTTTACATGTTATTGGGCCTTTGTGGACCAACTACATGTTAATAGGGCTTGGAATGGAAACTTCACATGTTAGTATGCCGTAACTATACCTTCCGTGCCTGTAGTTATAATCAGAGTTTCCTAGTAGGAAAGCGGGAGTTTGTGTATAGATCTATACGGGGTGACCCCCCACGCCTTAGCTGCTCGCTACAGCTAGACTAGGCCAGTCTAGGGCGACAACATCCTTAGCAAGACCAACATTTGGAAAAATACCAAGACGGGCGACCTAGTCATTATCATGCATGGTTATAACGACTCATAAAGGGATTCAAAACCAACAGATAACCTTTTGAAGATAAATTCTTTAATTGTGTCAATGCAAAACGACTTATTTAACGATACAAGAATCTAAACGATGTTATAGAACAGAAAATATCGGATTTTCTGGGGAAATTATTCATATACAATTATCATTTATTCGAATACAAAGAATCTAAACTACACTCATACAAGCTTTAACTACTAAATTCACACATGCATTTATACTCGATTTTCACATCATTTTCAAAAACATTTTTATAGAAAATATCGGATTTTCTGGGTTTTTACGAAAGATACTAAGACTTTTACCCAAATATACTTATGAACTCACCAACATTATATATGTTGACCGTTTTCAAAATAACTTGTATTCTCAGGTAATCGTTAAGCTGGAAGATATGCAAGTGTGTATGGTTTTGTTTATGTAACATCACTTACCGTATTTTGAACAATTTGATCTTATGTATGTTAACAATGTACTTGATGTGAACAATGCTGGTTGTAATATGTAATGTTGGTGATGAATTTGTTATGTTTCATGTATATTCATTGTGATGATTATTCAATTGTTAGTCACACGAGCCCCCGGACGTTTCTGCCGTCTGGTTCGGGGGTGTGACATACCACTATTGTCTAACCTAAACTGTTAATTATTTATTTAAGTTTAACCCCTCCCTTGGGAGTTATTTGCAAAATAAATCAAAAGTTAAACTCATAAATTAAATAAAACAATTTTCGTCCCTTACTTAGATTTGTTTAACTAACTTAATTCTTTTAAGTTATTTAAATTATCTAATGAACCCTATAATTTGGTTAAGTTACCAAACAACCCATCACATATTAATTTATGTTAATATTTCCTTAGGAAACTAAATTTATCTCGGAGTATCGTGTTCACGACAATACATCTCGCGCTTTTCTCACATTAATTACTCACCAAATATTACATTAAGGTGAGTGTTACGACCACACTTTTACATATTTTCGGGGGGGGGGGGGGGGGGGGGGGGGAATACAAGTACTACTTGTACTATATCATATATACATGTGCCTAAATCTTTTGTGTATACAAACAACATCAAAACTTTTATACGATATAAATCATACAAAAGTATTATTTACTACTCTACTACTTACGGTACGGGGAATCTGGTTTGATGGGCCGCATAGGGTGGTTGGATTTCAGAACGGATTAGTTGTTAAAATGATCCTACCCTCTGGTGTTTCATGTCTGGCCCTCGTATGTGTACTAAGTAATATTTATCATACAAAATACACATGAAATATCATTATTTTGTGTAAACGCATTTCTACTTTGTGAAATATTTGTTTAAACACTCATATGTTATAAATGAACAAACTAGTTTTACACCTCAATAACAATATATGTTATGTTGTTAAAATCATACAACTAATAAAAAGAACATATACTTTCCGACTACAAAAGTGCCATGACTTTATAGATGGTTATCAACTTGGTAGATTCAACATACATCATACATACACAGACATATATATATATATATATATATATATATATAAATATATATATATATATATATATATATATATATATATATATATAGGTTTATATATTTATACAAGTTATAAAACTTGTATCTTAGGCTCATACATGTTCTTGTGTACACTTGTGTACACTACCCTAAGATTTATCAACTATTTAAACAAGTACCATACACTTTTACGTTTAAACTTATCAAATATACTTGTCGTTTATTCGTTTATCCGTACAACTTTATTAAGATTTGTCAACTGTTTAAACAAGTATTGTACACTTTTACGTTTACGCTTATCAAATATACTTGTCGTTTATCAGTTTATCCGTAGAACTTTATTAAGATTTGCCAACTTTTAAAACAAGTATCATACACTTTTACGTTTATGCTTATCAAATATACTTGTCGTTTATCCGTTTATCCGTATCTGTAGTTGTTAAGTACAACCTTGGAAAATAACATTATCCGTTTATCCGTTTATCCGCACAACTTTGTCAGTATAAACTTTATCTAGATTTCATTATCTACAAACCATAGTTAGATTCCTTGCTTTAGCAAACATTTCCAAACATAGTTTTACTTACAACAAAGGCAATACTTTTTGGATTATATTAAAAGTATCATTATTACAGAAAAACTATAAATCTCACCAACCTTTGTCTTGACCCGAAAACTTACATGTATTCGCAGGAGATCATTAGAAAAGCGTTCAGACAGAAGATTGGTCATGTATTACAGATGACCTAGTTATCTAATTTTTGTTATCTGCTTACCTCTTTAAGGCAACTACTATACTATTATTATCTGTAAGTGTAACAACCGGTTATTTGAAGTCAATAAAAGTCAAAGAAAATCAATGAAAGTCAAAGGGAGTCAAACATAAGTCAAATAATTTAATAGTTAAATATTATACTAAAAAATATGGTAAATTATACCCCACATTATGTGTTTTCAGTTTTTAGAATCAAAACTCCACTAACACCAAAATCCCCTTTCAAAAAGCAATGAGGACCGAAATCCTCTTTTTGACCGAGAACCCTCGCCATCAAAATCATCATGCGAGACCGAGAACCCTTCGGACCGAAAACCCACCTTTTGCACCGAAAACTCCTTTTGACCGCAAACCTCTCTAAACCGAAAACCACACTTCTCGGTTGAAACTTAAGACTGAAATCATGGTTCTCGGTTGAAAGGATAGGCCGGCATCTCACTTTTAAATGATGGCACACATCCCAAAATGATAAAATACACTTCCCTATGCACATGTCAAATCAAATTTTATCCCTAATATATATATATATATATATATATATATATAGATATATATATATATATATATATATATATATATATATATATATATATATATATATATATATATTACAACCGAAAACCCATCCTCATTTCACAAATTGCGTCCCAAAATCCTTCACATTTTCCTCTCAAAACTCATATGAACAATCTTGAAATCTTTAAGCCTACTCAAGAACAGTTTCAAATCTTCATATCTTGCCAAGAACATATTCAAAACCTTCATACAAATTCCCAGAAAACCACTTCTTCAAGACATATTTCCTTGTATTATTGTAAGTACTTCTTGTTAGATAAGGTGTCTAATTCCATAACTACATTTGGTATGTACTTGACCCGAGAGTAGCATGGTCCATTTGGGTTGCTTGGCACCGGAACAATTTGTAAATATGGACTTTTGAGAAGAGGATATCTATAATTTATTAATATATTATAAGTTCTAATATATTAATATGAAATCATATTATTTAATTAGTATTGATCAAGAATTATTTTGGAATTAATTTTGTGATCAAAAGAGACTAATTAACTAAAAGGGGTTGATTTGGTAAATGATTCATTCTTATAAAATGGGCTAATGATCCATAGTTCTTCATATTGTGCTAAACCCATGTGGTGACCCATGAATACTCCATGGAGGTTTTAACCCATGGAGCATGAGGGATATGGTAGGTCATTAGGGTTTACATGTGTAACCCTAGTTTACCACACTATATAAGAGACCCTAAGGCTACAAAAATTGGCACCTAAGTGATAAGAAAAGAGGGCTAGCTGAATTTTGAGTGCAAGGATTCTTCTCTCAAGTCATTCCATTTGTTAGTGGTGTTGTGTGAAGCATTTGAGGCATCACACTTGGGGTGCTAGGCTCTTAAAGGCTTAAGGAATCAAGCTACAAAAAAAGGTATGTCATCCTACTAGTTTTTTGTATTTCATATACTTCATGGTATGCTAGTTACGATGAAACCTTGGAAAAATGAAAGTTTGCATATATAACAGAGAAAACATAGATCCAAGGTTTCTAGGGTTGCATGTACACCTTAGGAGTGTTAGAATGCTCAAAAGCCAACAATGGTATCAAAGCCTAGGCTTGTTTTCAATTATACTTGATGCTACTTGCTTAAAAATGCTTAAAAAATCAAATTTTTGCTCACTGTTCAGTGGAATCAAATTATACTGGGGGACTCGCCGAGTCCCTTCACAAAACCATCCAACTCACAGAGTTTGTTCATACACTCGACGAGTCGGAGCCCCTAGATGCATATTTTTGAGTTTTAAGGCTAGAATTAGACTAGGATCATTACCCTAAACTATTTTTGAACTTATAAACCTGTTTTTGATGTGGTAATGATCATGCGTATCCAATTCAAAAGATAATTGTCAAAATTTCATGTTTTGTATTAGTTTATATGATTAGTCTAATTACGTGGAATTTGTTTGATTTGAATTATCTTGTGCATATGAGTTTAATCAAGAACTTGAACATGCTTGTTAGTTTAATTGATGATCTTGATGATTTTAATGGACTCCATAACTTGTCCTCAAGTTATGGAATTCCAAAAGTTTTTCATTTAAATGAATAATTAAAAGTCATAGGTTATAGAAAAATGAAGAGTCTAATTTTTAAATACCATTAAACTCATGTAACATCCGGACTTTCAAGGACACTATTGTGTGGTTTAATTTTGAGATTTAGGGAGAGACTCGATAAGTTGTGGGTGCTACTCGCCGAGTTGAGTCGAGTTGCTCAAGTGGAATTAATGAGTGGACTCGACGAGTCAGAGGACTGACTCGCCGAGTAGGTACTGGGTAGAGAAACCCTAATTTCCCGGGGTTGGGGGCCTATATAAGGGAAATTATGCCCCTATTTCTGCCTCACCAGTTACCCTACACCCCTGAGAGCAAACCCTAATCGCTATTAGAGAGAGAGAGAGAGAGAGAGAGAGTGAGTGAGGAGCTAAATTGGTTGTTGTTGGTGCATTATTTGAAGGAGAAGTGAAGATTATTGAGGATTGGGCAAGAGGAGGCTTTGGATCCATAGATTCAACAGTGCTTGCTTGAGGTAAACATGCTGATTTGCTCATCTTCTAAGGAGATCTTGATATGGGAGTTTTCTAGGGTTTTCTTCCATTTTTTTAGAGTTATTGGTTCTTATGTGTATGATTTGAGGTTAAAACCTCAGATCTGGAATGTAGGAGGTCTTGTGAGCTAAAGGACCTGAGCTTTGTTGAGCTAGAGACTAGACTTTGAGCACCAAACCTTTTTAAGACTTTGTATTGGCATTTTTGGGCATATATGTCATGCCTGAACGTAAAGGTCGAGACTTTATGTGACTTTTGTGCCTTTAGGGACTGGATCTAGAGTCTGGTGTGGTAGATCTGGCCTTGGACGTTTGAATGAGAAATTAGGTCGAGTGAACTCGCCGAGTCTATGAGCTGACTCGACGAGTCGGTTAGGGATTGTCCTGATGTGCACGGCCATGCAATAACTCGACGAGTTGGGAGTCAACTCGATGAGCTGAGTCAACCTCCACGAGACTTCTGAGGAAAACGATGGGACTCGACTAGTCACATGGGTGCACTCGACGAGTCAGGTCAAATATGGACTGTTGACTCGAGTTTCACTCTGTTAACTTTAGGGTTTGGTCAACATGAGTAATGGAGACCCTCGAGGGGTAAAATGGTCTTTTACCATTCCAAGAGATTTTAGAGAGAGGGAGAACAACCTTTGGTATATTTGAGTATGAGTAGAGTATTAATTAGAGATGTTTGCCCTATGTATTAGGCGGTGGCTAGTTCGAGATTCGAGTACGAGGATTATTGCTTGCTTGCTTTCGAGGTGAGTGTCCTCACTATACATATCTGAGTAGTAGTTACTATGTGAGAATTTACAGTGTTACAAATTGGTATCAAAGCCTTGGTTTGAGGGATTCAGATTGCACCTTCGGGTATGTCTGGACTCAAACTGAGGATTTGAGAAAAAATTTCTAAAGAAATGATTTTTCTAAAACGACCAAGAGTTTCTGAGCAGTGTGTACAATCGGCCAGAGCCTGAACGGTGATTTTCCAAAGCACCCTTACTTATTTGTGATATGAGTTGTTATTGAGATATTAGTAATGCATTTTAGAAGATAGACTAGGTATTTCATATTTTAGGGCTAGAGTTGCCTGATTTGTTATGCCTTAGCCTAGGAATTTTGTTGCTATCTATGAGGTGCTTTGAGTATGTACGGAGTCAGGGTATCCAGCAAGAATTTTTTTGAGAGAACTTTGAGTCGAGGAGTAATCTAAGAGAGATACCTAGATGAGCATTGGAGGAACCTATTGAGAAAGGAGTTAGAAACTCGCGAGGGGTAGAGTTGCTTAAGTTCGATGATACCTTTTGAGCGTGTGTAGAGCACATAGAGTGTAACCTATAGTGGTTTTACGTGTGGGTGGAGGTCATTCAATGCCCCGAATGTTGCTCGCTTCGTGCTTTGTGGAAATCTTGATGATGAGAGTCAACTACTAAGTGAATATGACGATATTCAGGAGGTAGATGGTTGGCATCATAGGGAGTTCTTCAGCAGCTGATGGCAGAGAAGTGTGAGAAACTAGGAAGAGCCTACGTAGTGACCCTAGTCAGATGAGTGCGCTGATAGTGGAGAGTATTCCCTGGAAAGAGACCATGTATAACGAGATTGATGATCGATAAGGTTGGGCAGCTACTTAGGAAATCTGGCACGATCTGTGTGGAAGGAATGGGTAGATGTGGTAGGTAGTATGGGCCCGTACTACTGAAAGCAAAGGACCCATACATGAAACAGGGACAGTTTCAGAGGTCTTAAGTAGTAAATTGAGAGGTGATCACATGGTTTGGGTATCATGATTTGTAGCAGATTGAGAGGTGACCGCATGGTCCGAGTACCAGGAACCGTAGTGGATTGTGTTTATAGTTGTAGTAGTTGTCCCGTTGTGGTTGAGTAGATTGGGATCAGATGATAGAGTATGGGGCCAGAGGGCCATATCGAGCGAGTTTCAGTGGAGCATACCTAGGGAGGTAGATCGAGTTATTTTCCGAGAGATTTTATCGGGGAAATGCCAGTTGGAGTCGCAAGACTCGGGGACGTGTAGAAATGGTGCTTATTGGAGGATCGCGGTCTGAGTACGTAAGCGACCGATAGATGAGACATCACCTTCTGTGACAGAGTTGCGCTGTTTCTGTTTCCTGGGGGAAGCAAAAGAGATAATGAGCTTCCGGTTTCAGAGTTGGAGGTAAAACCGTGGGGTAGCAAGGGGTTGCGACCTTTTCACCAGAATATTTGGGCAATATGATGCGGCAAGGTATTCTTATACCATGAGAGAGTCATTAGTGGGACTAAGATGGAAAAGAGCAAGGAGATGCCTTTCAAGGCAGATGTATTCTTTTAGCAATTTCAGGTGGTTAAGAGGAGTGTATCGGGGTCGTGGCCCTCGTGGTCTACGTTGTGTATCGAAAATGAGAGTGAGGTCTATTGCGTTCCTGATTATTCCCGAATTGGGAAGCAGGTCGAGGAGTAAAAGTCGAAGTGTGTGATAGTACATTATTTCCGGACCAAGAGTCAGAATTAATTCAGAATAGTGGGGTACCCGGCGGTGTGTCGGTCTGAGGCTTCGAGATGACTAGAGGCAGTCACGTTGGGAGGATTCCGAGATATTTGGTCAGAGACATGATATTTGGAAACTGCTTGGTTCCATGGGGAAGGTCCTTGAGTGAATACGTCAAGTGTGATATACCTGGTGAATCAGTCTTTGGAGTAGATGGTGGGTATGCAGATTGGTGATGGTTCGAACCCTATGTGGGGGAGAACTGGGTATTCTAGTGATGGGATCAGTGATCCATTCACGTCAGGTTAGAAAAATGGTTATGAAGATCTGCGGTGGGGACACATGAGACCTGGGTTATTGGTGGATGAGGCGAGGTGACAGACGGGAAGGTGCATGAGTATGTGTTAAAGTAAGGATGAGTGAATCCACGGCAAGTGGCCGTTGGTAAGAGAATTTATAGTGGCTAGGGATTTTTCGGGTTTGGAAATGCTGAGTTCAAGTGTGGTTGGGTCGCTAAATTCAGGGTGCAATAACAGAGATTTGCATGTATAGGTATAGATTATGATCTATACTCCAAGAGGGACATCAGTTTAATTGTCAACCAATTTCAGATTCGGTATGAGTAGTTTCGTATGGGTGGTGATCAGTAGAGGGTGGAGTTTCATATTTTCATCAACGTGTTTTGAGTCATTAGCAATGTCGTTGTGTTTCAAATTGAGAAATGGAATGTTCCGAGGTTACAAGTGGTGCAAAAGTAAGATCGGTTGTGAGATTCTCAGGGGGCAATGCGGTATCTGAGTATAATGTTGTTAGTATGAGACTAGTGGTTGAGGCAAGACATCGTGAGGTTCTGTGATGGTGTACCGAGGTATCCGAGTATGATGTCCTAAATTTCGGATTATTTTGAGTCTTGAGTTAAGAAGTGGGAAGTGGTGTATCAAGTATCTATGGTTCCAGTGGGAACCCTTCAGCTAATTGACGTGAAGTGAGATTATTTAAGAATGTGAATTGCAGCGAGAAAAGGGGGGGGGTTGTCATGGCGATTGCCGTCAGGAGTAGTGATGCTTATTTTTGGAGGGGTGTGTGCAGCTATCTATGTTGAGTTGCGGAGCATGAGTTGGTGAACTCAGTATAGTGATGACTTGATGATGAGAGGATGGGTGATAAGAAGCCAAGTGGATTCGAGTGGGAGTAATCGCTTGCGATTATCAGAAAAGGACATGGAGTGAGCCAATGGTGAGTTAGTGAATGAGAGAGTGTTGTGATACTACGGAGAGCCGTAGTACTCACTAGTCAGCAAGAGAGTGTCGTGATACTGCGGGGGGGGGGGGGGGCGTAGTATTCACTAGATAGTGGGAGAGTGTTGTGATACTGCGAGGAACCGTAGTACTCACTGGTTAGGAAGAGAGTGTTGCGATATTACGAGGAGGAGCTGTAGCACTCAATAGTTAATATGAGTAAATACTGTTCTGCGGAGAACTGTAGTTTTTCCCTATCCAGAGCATGACATAAGAGGAGTTCCTGGGCTTGGGTAGCCTTATCATTGGAATCTGTGGGAACCTGGTGGTCGGGCCAGGGGCGAGACTGGGGTCTCCTTAATGGCCGGGAGTCGCCGTATTCGGAGTTAAGGTGTGGTTATCGCAATCAGAAGGAGTTGGAGAAGTGATGTACGCGAAATTTACGAGTCATGGGTTATGAGTTGAGTGCTTCATTGGGTCAGTTTCTTTGTATGGGAAGGACTGCGAGACGTATGGAGCTAATGATTAGTAGACAACAGAGGTCGAGGGTGAGACGATTCAGTTGGGGTTGTAGTATTCACTTGAGGAAAAGTGAACTTCATGACTTGTGTGTCATATTGGGCCGAAATAGTTAGTATGAGGAGGAAGTCAGTGAGACGTTTGGGACATGTAATGGGTAACCTTTGGAAGTCCAACTGTTGGGTCGGGAGATGACCTGGTGCTCAGTGTTGAAAGGGATATTTGAGAAGGGAGTTGGGGTTTAAGATTGTTAGGTGTCAGAAGCTACGTCTGAGCAAGCATGATCTTTTCATTTTGTCAGAGGGAAGGGTGTTGAGAGTTCATTGTTCAGATGGGTTTTGAGTGTTGTTTAATGAATGGGAACCTGGTGTGATGTGATCTTTTCAATTCTTAAAGTATGATCTGGATTGTGTAATCTATCTTGTATAAGTGACCGGCAGCCGATTTTTGGGCATTCTCTTGTTTAATTTGTCAACAAGAGAATCGAAGGGGCAGTGACTTATCGGGTTCTGTTATTCAAGGAGCGAATAACATGGTAATATCTCGAGAGGGCGTTCTGGTAGTGAGACAGGCCACTAGAGTTTCCAGAGTCTCGGGAGTGAGAATGGGTATCGTAAAAGCAGAAGGGTCTGTCTTATTCCGGGTTTAGGAGTTCCTGACTGAATTCAGGTGTCCATGGAGAAAGATATCTAAGTGGTATGAGATCCTTTCAGTTGTGTTTATCGGGTTTTTGGGTTCGATCTATGTGTTATTGAGAAGCGATTTCGAGGGCGAAATCTAATTCAAGTGGGGGAGAATTGTAACATCCGGACTTTCAGAGATACTATTATGTGGTTTAATTTTGAGATTTAAGGAGAGACTCGACGAGTTGTGGGTCCAACTCCCCGAGTCGAGTCGAGTTGCTTAAGTAGAATTAATGAGTGGACTCGACGAGTCAGAGGACTGACTCGCCGAGTAGGTACTGGGTAGAGAAACCCTAATTTCCCGGGGTTGGGGCCTATATAAGAGAACTTATGCCCCCATTTCCGCCTCACCAGTTACCCTACACCCCTAAGAGCAAACCCTAATCGCTATTAGAGAGAGAGAGTGAGTGACGAGCTAAATTAGTGGTTGTTGGTGCATTATTTGAAGGAGAAGTGAAGAGTATTGAGGATTGGGCAAGAGGAGGCTTTGGATCAACAGATTCAGCAGTGCTTGCTTGAGGTAAACATGCTGATTTGCTGATCTTCTAAGTAGATCTTGATATGGGAGTTTTCTAGGATTTTCTTCCATTTTTTTAGAGTTATTGAGCCTTATGCGTATGATTTGAGGTTGAAACCTCAGATCTGGAATGTAGGAGGTCTTGTGAGCCCAAGGACCTAAGCTTTGTTGAGCTAGAGACTAGACTTTGAGCACCAAACCTTTTTAAGACTTTGTATTGGCATTTTTGGGCATATATGTCATGCATGAACGTAAAGGTCGAGACTTTATGTGACTTTTATGCCTTTAGGGACTGGATCTAGAGTCTGGTCTGGTAGATCTGACCTTGGACGTCTGAATGAGAAATCAGGTCGAGTGAACTCGCCGAGTCCATGAGCTGACTCGACGAGTCAGTTAGGGTTTGTCCCGATGTGCACGGCCATGCAATAACTCGACGAGTTGGGAGTCAAATCGATGAGCTTAGTCAACCTCCACGAGACTTTTGAGGAAAATGATGGGACTCGACGAGTCACATGGGTGCACTCGGTGAGTCAGGTCAAATATGGACTGTTGACTTGAGTTTGACTATGTTGACTTTAGGGTTTGGTCAACATGAGTAATGGAGACCCTGGAGGGGTAAAATTGTATTTTACCATTCCAAGAGATTTTGGAGAGAGGGAGAACAACCTTTGGTATATTTGATTATGAGTAGAGTATTAATTAGAGATGTTTGCCCTATGTATTAGGCGGTGGCTAGTTCGAGATTCGAGTACGAGGATTATTGCTTGCTTGCTTTCGAGGTGAGTGTCCTCACTATACATATCTGATTAGTAGTTACTGTGTGACCGGAGGGTCTTTATAGAGATACTGGACCAGAGGGTCCTCATTATTGATCGGAGGCTCTCATTGCTATACTGTGATGTGCGTTATGGTGCATATTGTCTTTGTGACTTATGCTGTTATGTTATTCAGTGAAAATGTTACTATATGTGCTTACATTAGATTATGTGATATTTATTATACATTATGCTTGTGATTTTGCTATGCTTGTGATTACGCTATGCTTTGCTGAGTGAGGACCGGAGGGTCCACCCGAGTTGTGGGACCGGAGGGTCTCCACTGAGACACATTAACCGGAGGGTCTTATTTGCGGTGTACGTGGTATTTTGGGCAACTCACTAAGGTTCGTGCTTACCGTGTTATGTGTTATGTGTTTCAGGTTTCTCTCATGATCGTGGGAAGGCACCGGCTTGATTGTACACACCAGCGAAACAGTTATGTATTGAGGATCCTGGATCTTAATAAACAGTTATGAAGTTGTGATTTTGTAAATCAAATAAATGACATTTTTCGTGAAATGTGTTATGAGAATTATGGGATTATTAAATGAAAAAAAATAAATTGTTTGAAAATTTACGGTGTTACAACTCATATGTTATGAAGTTGAAAGGTTTTGAATAGTTTCAAAACATGCCCTCAAGTTTTGGAATTTGTAAAGTCACTGTAGAATACTTTAATTCCAAACCCTAGAATTTTAAAAGTTT
This sequence comes from Lactuca virosa, assembly GCF_052849685.1. NCBI lineage: Eukaryota > Viridiplantae > Streptophyta > Magnoliopsida > Asterales > Asteraceae > Lactuca > Lactuca virosa. The sequence continues at coordinate 316,509,805 of NC_136428.1, forward strand.
AAAATTCAACCCTTATACTTTATAGTATTATAAGTTAATTATATATATATATATATATATATATATATATATATATATATATATATATATATATGTATGTATAAGATCAAGTCAGTCTTATCCTTAGTAGGCCTCATTCACAAAGTCGGTCTATAAGGGGGGTATAAGGTTGTTGCCTATAAAATGGCAGTTTAATGGGTGTCCACTCTCACCCACCGCTTCATTGACTGGTGGAGGATCGTTAGCCGAACGGGTAGGACAAAGACTATAATTCTCATTAATAGTATAATGATAACTATAAAGTAACTAAATCTTTTATAAATTCCTAATCTTAGTTACTTTAGGAAAATGTAAAATTGATGGTAATCCATGAAATTACACTTCGCACCTTACTAAGTCATTGATGGAGTGTGTGTGGTTAACCGACACATTAACTTGGACTAGTAAGGGTGGCAAAGGGTAGCTTAATGCTTATCATAAGGTGAATGGAGCGTGTGTGGTTAACCGCCACATTGATTAAGGTGATAATTGACATTATGAGTACCAAGTACATTTGCATGGTTATTCACAGCTTGTTTGTGATCTTCGGTATCCCAGTCACAAACCTGAACGGCATAATCGAGATTTAAACATACCATTGAATAGTTCCATGAATCTCAAAGGATCTAGGAGTTACAAATCCAATTAAAACTTAATTAACAAAAATTTCGTTTTCATGGTGGAAATTAGCAAATCGTCATTTACCTACCTTCAAATATTTTGCAAGTTGGATTACGGCATCCTCTTCCAAATTGTAAAATATTGTGTTGGGTCCTATCCTTAATATTTCATTTGGGTGTTTTATTAAGGACTCTTTATCTAATCTAAACTTGTCTTTCTTTCTTTTTAGATGTCTTCCAACACTTCTTCGGGCTCAAACCCTACCGGCTCCTTCTCTCTCATGAACCTTTGTGGAAGAGTCATCTTTGATGGGACTAACTTCAATGATTGGATTAGGAACATCAGGATGGTCATTCGCTAAGAGGAAAAGGAATGTGTCCTCGACAAGGAGCCCAAGGATATCGATGTGTCTGCTGCTACTCCTCAGGAGATTATTGAGTTTAGCTCACATGAGAAAGATGCCACCAAGGTAGCTTGTATCATGCTTTCCACCATGTGTTCTGAACTCCAAAAGTCCTATGAGGACTTCTACCCTTTTGAGATGCACTAGGACCTGATGGAAAGATACCATTAGAGTGCTCGTCAAGAGCGATATGAAATCATCTACTCTATGATTACAACAAAGATGAAGGATGGTGAACCCATCACGGGCCACTTGCAGAAAATGCAAAGGTTTGTAGACCGTCTGTTCAAATTGAATGTGAACTTTGATGAGGAGCTGGCTATAGATATTATCCTATACTCCTTACCTCCATGTTATGATCAGTTCCGCATGACATATCATATAAACAAGGAGGAAGTCACTTTGAGCAAACTTCAGGGCCTTTTGAGGACTGCTGAAAGTGGTCTTAAAGGTAAAAATGTTGTAACCACTCCTATTGCTAATGCCCCTGTTCTGGCAATTGGGGAAGGTAAAGGGAAGAAGAGGAAGACTCCTTCGAAGAGCCGCAAGGGTAAGTCCCTTGATGGATCCTCTTCTAGTGGAACCAAAGGAGGTTCTGCTACTCCCTCGACCATCCCAAAAGAAGCATAGTGTTTCTATTGTCATTACAAGGGGCACTGGAAGCGAAGCTGCCCCAAGTACTTGCAGGATGTTAAGGATGGGAAGGTTAAACCCACCCATGCAAGTATTTACACTATTTTATCTAAAAACTCATCATATTCTAACTCTTGGGTTCTTGACACAGGTTATGGGTTTCACATGTCACCAAGATTGGAGTTTACTCTTTATTGCTTAGTAGTGGGTTAGAAATAGATTTGAATAATTGTTGCTACTCGGCTGATATGGCGAGAAATATTATTTCTTTTCATGGTTTGTACAAACAAGGTTTCAAATTTTCGTTTGATAATGAAATTGGTGCAATAAATGCTTATTATAACGGTGTTTTTTTTTTATTTTAGAGCATTACCTTGTAATGGTGTAGATGAAACTGTGATGGTTGTAGACAACTTAGGAAATAATGTGTTGCATATCGATTCTTCTAATGATTTGGATAATGCATCCTTGTGGCATTGTCGTCTTGGACATGTCAACAAGAAGCGCATAGGCCAACTCCAGAAGGCTGGAGTTTTGGAGTCATTCGACTTAAGGTCGGATGATACTTGCGAGTCTTGTTTACTTGGAAAAATGACTAAGTCACCCTTCACTGGTTCTTGTGAAAGGGGTGAGCGTTTGTTGGATCTCATACACACTGATGTGTGTGGACCCTTCAGAACCGCCACAAGGGATGCTAACCGCTTCTATGTGACATTTACTGATGATTATAGCAGATATGGCTATATCTACTTAATCAAGCATAAGTCAGAAACCTTTGAGAAATTCAAAGAGTTTAGGCAAGAAGTGGAGAATCAGCTGGGCAGGAAGATAAAGATGCTCTGATCCGATCAGGGTGGTGAGTATCTTATTATCGAGTTCCTAGACTATCTTAAGGAATGTGGAATTGTTTCACAGTTGACGCCACCTAGGAGACCACAACTTAATGGTGTGGCTGAGAGGTGCAACCGGACCTTATTGGATATGGTTTGTTCCATGATTAGTCGAGCTTCGTTACCAATCTCATTCTGGGGGTATGCCTTAGAGACTGCTGCTGATATCCTTAATTTATTCCCTACAAAGAAGGTTGCGAAAACACCTCACGAGATGTGGACTGGGAAGGTTCCCACATTATACCACATCAAGGTTTGGGGTTGCGAGGCTTTGGTGAGGCGCGAGACTCACGACAAGCTCGAACCTCAAAGTGAGCGGTGTATTTTCATCGGCTACCCACAGATATCCTTTGGGTATCTCTTCTACAGACCGAGTGTCAATGTTGTCTTCGTTGCAAGAAGAGGAGTCTTTCGCGAGAGAGAGCTCATAGACCAAGGAGACAGTGGGAGGCAAATTGACCTTGAAGAACTTCAAGAGTCAAGTGGTGAAGGAACCTCACACACTAGCGATCAACCTGAGGAGGAAAGTCTTGTCGATCCAATTGACGAATCCGTACCTCTGAGGCGTTCTAGTAGAGTTAGTGTTCCACATGTGTTATATGGTTTTCATATAACATCTAAGGGTGATACATTTATCAGTGATAGTACACTGGTAAATTTGGATGAACCTAACAACTACAAGGACGCCATGGCAGGCCCCAAATCTACTAAATGGAAGGAGGCGATGGACAGCGAGATTCGGTCCATGTATGACAATCAAGTTTGGAACTTGGTTGAAAATGTACCGGGTCGTAAGACATTCGGGTGCAAATGGATATTCAAGAAGAAGGCCGACATGGATGGGAAAGTACACAATTATGAGGCACGACTGGTTGCGAAGGGCTTTACACAAACTCTGGGAGTTGACTATGATGTGACCTTCTCACCAGTAGCAAAGATTAAGTCTATTAGGAATATGCTAGCGATTGCTGCATTTCATGACTATGAAATATGGCAAATAAATGTCAAAACCGCTTTCCTTAATGGAAAGGTGGCTGAGGATGTTTACATGAGTCATCCAAAGGGTTTTGTCGATGCAAAGTACCCTAATAGAGTGGGTAAGCTTGAGAAATCCATTTATGGATTGAAACAGGCATCTCGTAGATGGAATCTTTGTTTCGATGAGAAAGTCAAAGAGTTTGGCATTTCGAGAACCGAGGATGAGTCCTGTGTATATGTCAAAGCTAGTGGGAGCGTAGTTAGCTTTTTGGTATTGTATGTGGATGACATACTACTCATAGGAAATGACATCCCAACCTTGCAGGAGGTGAAGTCCTGGCTTGGGAAGTGTTTCGCTATGACGGATCTTGGAGAAGCTGCCTATATTCTTGGGATAAGGATATTGAGAGACAGGAGTAAAAGACTAATTGGACTTAGTCAAAGTACCTACTTGGATAAGGTGCTGAAAAGTTTCATCATGCAGGATTCCAAGAAAGGTGATTTACCGATCCAGAGCAATACCAAACTGAGTAAAACTCTGAGTCCGAGTACAGAGGCTGAGATGAGCCGAATACCATATGCTTCCGCTGTTGGCTCGATCATGTATTCTATGAATTGTACTCGCCCTGATGTAGCCTTTGCTTTGAGCATGGTCAGCAGATATCAAGGGAATCCTAGTAAGGCTCACTAGACTGCGGTTAAGAACATTTTCAAGTACCTGCGAAGGACTAAGGACTGGGTGCTTACCCTCGGTGGAAGTGATGACATGAGAGTGGTGGGGTATAGTGACACTAGCTTTAAGACCGACAGAGATAATTTCCGATCTCAGTCGGGCTGGGTCTTTACCCTGAATGGAGGAGCAATTACTTGGAAAAGTTCCAAACAAGAGATAGTAGCTGATTCAACTTGCGAATCAGAGTATATAACAGCAAGCGCGACGACGAAGGAGGCAATATGGCTGAAGAACTTCATTGGAGACCTTGGAGTTGGACCAGCTATAAAGGAGCCTATGGAGATTTTCTGTGACAGTGAGAGTGTTGTTGCCTTAGCCAAGGAACCAATGGATCAGGGCAGATCCAGACACATCGACAGAAAATAACACTTCATTAGACATCGCATAGAAGAAGAATTCCTCGTGGCAAAGAGGGTATCATCGGATGAGAACCCAGCAGATCCACTCACGAAGGGACTGAGTAGAGTTAAGCATTTAGAGCATGCTAGGCGCATTGGGCTGAAGGATGATATTAGTTTTAATGATTAGATAGCTTTCGAAACTTGTAATAGTTGAAATGTAATTGAAATTTGATGCTTAAATGAAAGGTGTTTTTTATTTACTAGTATGGTACTGTTTTTTGTCAATCATTTACTATTGTTTCATTTTGCAATTTTTGACTTCCCGAATGATTAAATATTATTAAAACTATCCACACTCGATAATATGTTGGAAGTAGGTATTGAATCAAGACTTCATGAATTTTTATTGTAGATTTGTCTGAATTGTATTACACATAGCAAAAGTTTGCTGCAACATTCATGAGTGCTCATAAGGTCTAAGTATTGGATTAAACCCGCGCTCACTTGTATCACTTCATGGAATTCATCTCGAGTGATCGTGAGATGATAATATCATATAAGTCTTCAAACCTGGATATATGAGTTGTTGAATATGAGTTCGTTGTACATTGATAGTATGAAAACACATCGGTAACTCGATGTTATAAAATGTGTTGTTGTGTATGATTCAATGAATAATTAGTACAAGCATATACTTGTTGGATAAGGTGTCTAAGTCCATAACTATTTCTGGTATGTACTTGACCCGGTTGGCATGGTCCATTTGGGTTGCATGGCATTGCAATACTTGGATAGACCAAATGTGTGACAACCCAAAATTTTCATTGTATAATTTCTACAGTCAAACACGTCAAATATTAGTCAAAAATATTTCAGTACATTTTTGGCCGGATTTAAGTCCGTTCGGGTGTTTTATTTTATTTTCGTCAGACGATTTAATAAAAGGAAGCGACGTTATTAGTGAGGTGTAGCAAACAAAACAATCAACACCTTAGCTAGGTGTTTACGGCCAAACAAGAGGTGTTTGGGCCGTAAACACCATTTTCCCAAGAACTCATGCATATAGCATGAGTTTACACACTTTTCCCTCATTTTTCCACTTCCCACCTCAAGAACACCAAGCCTTTTCTCTCAAGTATCATAAGTCCATTTCTTCAAATCCGCCAAAATGTAAGTGTTTTCTTCCTAGATTCTTTCCTACAACACTTAATCTAGTGTTTATACATCATTTCATCCATGGATTCTTGGTTTTTACTTAGATCTTCAAGCATTCTTCAAAACACCAAGAACACCAAGAACATACACTAGTGTTCTTGGGTCCTAAACACTCTTACAAGCTTCATATAAGTAAGTATACCCTTCCTATCGAGTTACTTACATAGTATACTTGTTAATCATTAGGAAAATCATCAAAATCCCCAAGAACATATGTGTTTACGGTTTGGGGATCTCCCAAAACCATAAACACCCCCAAAGGGTGTTTTGATGCCCCTAACACCTTCTAATGCTTGGATAAGAGGCTAGAAACTTGCATGCATGAACTAGGAACCACAAAACACGAAAAGGATGAAGTGTCCAAGAGTTTACGGCTGTAAACTCAAGGGTTTACGACCGTAAACTCCAAAAGTGTGCCATTTCGAGCCCTAACCACTTCCTAAGCCTTTGACTCAACCCTAGGACACTTCTTTGTCAAACATGAGACCTTAAAACACACAAATGCACCATCCCCATGAGTTTATGGCCGTAAACTCATGGGGAAATGACCCAGAAACCGTAAAAACACATAAGGGCCACCATTTGAGGAGTAAACTCCAATGTGAGGGCATACTCTCCTTGGATGCAACCCTTGGCACTCCTGGCACTTGAAACAAAGTGTTTTCATGCATTAGAGTGTCTTTACTTGCTTGTTTAGTGATTAAATAACTAATTAGATACATTTATGTATCACTACATGTTACGTAGGATCCGTGTGTGTGCTCAAGTCCTCACTTGACACCTAGCATCCTACCCGACACTTCCATCTACTCCACTCACTGCAGGTGAGTTCATACCCCTAAATTAACCTTTTAAATGATTTTAAATGCTTTTATGGGGGGGATACAAGTTGAACTACTTTAGCTATTGTATCAATCACATGTGATTAATAACTAGAACAGACTACAAGATTTGCCAATACCTTCAAATTACCATCAAACTTTGGATTTTCAAATGTTTCAAATTTTATCAAACTCTTTAAATGCTAAAACTGTTTTCAAATTCTTTTAAACTTGTTTTATCTTCAAAACCATATTAATACTAATATATTTATATAAGTAAGACTTGAAGGACTTAGGACTGATAGCTCATCTTATTTCATGTTCCTTGTTTGGTTGTGGACTTAGGGTATTTTGTTATTTGTCCGACTGTCGTTGAATTCTTAGTTATATATCATATATATTTGTGTTAGATATAAAAGTCTTCACTACAGTTCAGTACCTTTGTGTATCAAAGGCATGCAACCAACCTTACTATTTAACTATAATATGTATAGATAAGGATTACTACTCATTACTGTAGAGACCCATTTTTATAACGAACGGTGAGTGCGGAAGAAGGATATCTCGAGATTAATCGTGTTTTTGGAAGTATGAACACGAAGAACATATTATGAGTTCATAAGAAAAGAGACCAAGAACAAGAGAGAATAATCATAGTATTCATGAAGAACATTGTGGGAGAGAAACTCTCCCTGGGTGGGAGAACCCACCAACTTTCTCTCTCTAGAGATTACATTGTAAGAAAAGTAATCACTCACTAAGGAAAAAATAAGCTAGCTAAAGTAATAAATGACCAACTCTCCCTTTATATAGGAGGGAGAGTATTTACACCTAAAATACAATAAAGGAAAAATACAACCTAATAAACACTCATTATTTGTGGAGCATTTCCATGCACCAACATTCTCTCCCTAAATGCTTACAAATGATGAGAGATACCATAAGTGATACTAGGATATAATACAGTAATCCGACTAGCAAGTGTGGTAATAAAATGCAATCAAGTGCTGAAATGTCTCTGAAACTCTGAAGTGTCTGTGAAGTCTGAAACTGGCCATGAATCTCTAACAATGAAGGTCTTCGGCTTCAAAGCACAACCAATGAAGCAGAAAAAATATAAGATCCAAATCTTCAAACCAGTCATAATCACCCGAAGAAGGAGGTCACCATGAGCAAGTAGAAGATCCAATAAAAGAAACACTTCGGCTTCAAAAGTATGAAAAACATCTCGAGTTATCGAATCATAATACACCGAAATTCTTCAAAGAATAACCTGCTAAAAATGTGAAGCATCCATAAAATGAAGTCCGGATAAAAATAATGTGAGTCCAAAAACATGGTCTAGCAATGCCGAAAATTTGATCCAAGGACCAAAAATAAGTGCCACGTCACATTGCCAAAATAATCTTCATCTTCAACATATCACAAATCCAAACTCGTGAAACCATAAGATCTGAACCGGATGTGAACACAAAATCATCCTGTGGTAGAGTCCGAATAATAAATAATCTGAATCGGAAAACATCGAGTAATGCCAAAAATTTGATCCGTAAGGACCAAAAATAAGTGCTACATCGCATCACTAAATAAATAATCGTCTTCAGAAGTCTTCAAAATCCAAACTCAAACAATCATAATAACCAAATCCGGATGATATTCTCTCCCTATTTTTGATAACCAATGACCGAATATCAAAAATCACAAATCATCGGTTGGAGAGTGTCCGATACCAAGAGCTAACAGAGAAGCTCTCCCTACATGTATGAAGGGTCTCGATAAGAAACGAGACAGAGTAAAAGAGATACTCTTGCGGTCATGAGGAAGCGGGTGACATAGTTGCTGAAACTGTGCTGAGAATAATGTGTTGTGACAAAAATATATCCAAATATCCAAACTGCGGTGCCGGAACACTTGAAGTGGTCTTCAATAGAAAGTAACGTCCACATGCTCAAGATACATGATTCGTCAACCAAAAATCAAGAGCGACAAGTCATAATATCCCATAAAGTGAAGAATGCGAAACAACTTTGTTGATCAATCGCCGTTGCGGTGCAAGCATCACCAAAAATAATATGAAGTCTGACTGCGGTAGGAATATTCTTCCAATAATAATCGGCATGAAATGAACCAATGTGACAATCCAATGGTGCGGTTGTGGCAAAAATTGGTGTTAAATAAAATAATTGGTGTAAAAAAAAATTGGTTTTAATAAAAAAAAATTGGCTAAATAAAAAAAATTGTGTTAAAAAAAATAAATGGCTAAATAAAAAAAAATTGGCTGAAAAAAAATTTTAATTAAAAAAATAATGCAGAAAAAAAACTGAATAAGTAAAAAAAATGAAGTTTAAAAAAAATAAGAGGGTTTTTAAAAAAAAGGGGGAAAAAAGGAGGGGAGGGGAGGAAAAAAAAAGGAGGGAAGGAAAGGGGGGAGGAGGAAGAAGGAAGAAGAGAGGGGAGGAGGGGAGGGGCTGAAGGAGGGTGGAGAAGGGAGGAGGGAAGGTCTGGTGGAAGGAAGGATGAGGGGGGGAACCGGAGGCAGGAGGCTTGCAGGTGAGAGAGGGTGGGAGGTGGTTGCGGTCGAAGAAGGGTTGGGCGCGGGTCTATGGTGTTGCGGGTCAGATGGACACGGCTGCGGATCGTGGGTGTAGTGGAAGGGGGGTTATTGGGTGCGGATGGAAGAGCCTGGGTACGGACGAAAAGGAAGACTGCAGTAGCTGCGATGCGGTGCAAAGGAGATAAGCTAGCCGCGGTTCGAACTGTAGTGGAGCGCCTGCGGTCCGACGCTGCGGTCCGAGGCAGCGGTCCGAGGGAAGGAGCAGGATCCGAGATTGCGGTCTTGGGTGACTTCGGTCAGCAAGGAAAAGGTAGGGGTGGGCTGCGGTTTTTTTTTTTTTTTTTGGCTGCTGACCTTGGCTGTGGATAGAGGCCTGAGAGGACCTCGGATCATGGCTAAAAAATGGTTGCGGGTAGGCTTCTAAGGGGACTCCGGTAGGCAGTTTTTGGCTGCGGTTCTGGGGTCCGGAAAGGGCTGAACAGGTGACGAAAAATGCAATTTTTTCATGAAAAATGGTACCGCGAAGGCCATTTGTTCATATTTTAATAAGGGAAACTTTTTATAAAGCATTTTAAGTCAACATGTGGTCTTGGGAAGTCAAAAAGAAGAGTGTGCAGGGGGTTTTTAGGGACAAAAGGTGATGGGAAAGGACAATGTCACATGGTTTTTGTCTTTTTGAGGGAGAAAATAGTGGAATACTCTTTACCCAAAAGAGTAAAAAGGACAAAGTGCGTTATGCAAACACATATTACGTCCATATTTCTTCACATTAAAGATTCACAGCAACAATTTAAAATTTGAGAGATATGAAGATAATACCTCTCATGATGAGAAAAAGTGCTGGGAAAAAGTCTTCAAAAGAGATTCTCCACTTTCTTCATGAATAATAAGCCCATTAATCTTTGTGTCTTCACATCCAAGAAAAAGAACCTCCTGGAGAACATCTTCAACATTTTTAAGAGACCACAAAATTAATTCTTCTCCCATTTTTTCTTCATTTCTTCAACAGCAAAAATAATAAACTTTTAAGAACATCTTCTTCCAGCAATAAATAGAACGAGAAGCAGCAGCAAAAATTTATTTTACTAAGATAGAATCACCCAGAAAATCTAACTAAGAACGAACTTCATAAAAAAAATTCCGGTAAGAAACCCGAAATTTTTTTTCTTGCAGAAACACGGAAAAATCACAAGATAATCACCGAACGGGAGTCATTCCCTTGAAATAATCGTGAGATCTTCAAGGTACGGCTCTGATACCAATTGTAGAGACCCATTTTTATAATGAACGGTGAGTGCGGAAGAAGGATATCTCCAGATTAATCGTGTTTTTGGAAGTATGAACACAAAGAACATATTATGAGTTCATAAGAAAAGAGACCAAGAACAAGAGAGAATAATCATAATATTCATGAAGAACATGGTGGGAGAGAAACTCTCCCTGGGTGGGAGAACCCACCAACTTTCTCTCTCTAGAGATTACATTGTAAGAAAAGTAATCACTCACTAAGGAAAATATAAGCTAGATAAAGTAATAAATGACCAACTCTACCTTTATATAGGAGGGAGAGTATTTACACCTAAAATACAATAAAGGGAAAATACAACCTAATAAACACTCATTATTTGTGGAGCATTTCCATGCACCAACAATTACTACTATTACAATGACACCTACCAGAGTCAGTACAGTTACGAGTCAATACATGCTAAATACTATACAAAGAGAATACTATATATACTATACAAGAGAACACTCTATGCATTATACTAGAAAGTACATTATACAAAATACAAGAGAATATACTAAAATAGAATGTGACATACTACTTCTCGATACGACACTTCATTGTGCTATCACCGTGTAACCAAAGTCTCCTGGAGGGAGAGCGGACATTATGTGTATACATCTACACGGGACATACACTCCCACATCCCGACTGCTAGCTATAGTCCGAGCCGACTTGGCCCAGGGGTGACAAAATGTCACCATACTACGTGTGAGCTGGAGGGTCCTCAGTTATTCGATCGTCAATCAGCATGGTTACATACGAGTTCACATTCATACCTTTAATTAACACTTTAAGAATTAAAGGCAAAACAGACTCCCTGAGGTGTATTGTACATTTAATACTACCTGGAGTCTGCATTTTTATTACATTCAGCCGGCAGTGACACTGCTGGGGGTAAAACATTATTTTCCCAAGTACTTTACATGAATGGAGTCTAAAACTATATTTTCATACTGATAGTTTCACTGGGAAAACTTTTATATTTTCAAAGGATCAAACATGCAAACAACCGGGTCTTAGTAGAAGACTACTTTTACTGGAAAATATAGGATTTTCTAGGGAGTATACTATTTTCAAACATTGATATCAGCTATTTTACTACAATGTTGTAAACATTTCTATATAAGCAATGACACTAAATACTTATGAACTCACCAGCTTTATGCTGATAAACTCTTTCAAAATAACTTGTATTCTCAGGTCATCAGTAGACAGGTACAGATGCAGCCTTTTGAGAAGATGGAGCACATACAAGACTCATCTTTTATTTTGATTATACTTTTGGTGTCTTACAAACTATATAGAACACGCTTGTATTACAATTATTATATTAATGCAATGGATGTTGTTGCTTGTTTTCACTATTATGCATTGTTATGATACTGTACATGACGTCCTCCACCCCAGAACATATTTCCGCCGTTCTTGGTTTTGGGGTGTGACAGATTGGTATCAGAGCACTGTTTATAGTGAATCAAGTATATCAACCCATAAAAGATATACGAACTATAAACACAACGGGATTTAAAACACTCTGACCAAGAATATATACTTTTAAATAATAAAATATTTAACTAAGTATATATATACATCCATTCATACAAAGGGTCAGTATCATACTAGAACAGAACGATATTATTAAGATTGTTGAACATCACAATTAGGCTTAGATACATATAGTCAAAACTGGGTAGATGTAGCCTGATCAACTACATTTTTCTAGGAGTGACTAGCATGTGCCTAAGAATGAGTGTGGTGTTGCAACAAGTCTAAAAACTTACCAACACTACTACAAGAACATTAGAACAAGAATACTATAGGAGTATTATGTATTTCTATAAATTACATATGTGAGAACTAAAAAGGTCGTTACTAGTAGGGCGATAGTTGCTAAGTGGATACTCTAAGGTTACATGCAACTAAGGCAATATAGACTCAGAATCTGTGATCTTTGCTTTACTTCCTGTTCCTTGTTTGGTTGTGGACTTAGAGTTAGGATCACTTATTCGAAGGTCTATCCTGTTTCGGTTGCATGTAATTGGTATGCACTATGCAAGTATTGGATCAACTAATAACGATCATCTTACAAGTATCTTAGATTAGTGCGTCTATTAACTATTCTTTCCCCCATTCTCGCGTAGATAGCATGGCTGACTTTCATCTTCCCGGCGATCTGTACTATCCGAACCACGGCATTGGAGGATGGCTTAATGATGAGCCGGAAGATGATCACCCAATCCCTTTGGATGATCACCTCGCAGAAGGCTCTTCAGATGACTCCGACTCCGAACCAGAAGTCAACAACCATCCCCGAGAAGTTCCAATTCCAAACCCCAACCCCCGTCCGGAGTTTCAGGGTCCCACTCCCATGTGGGCAACAACTTTGAATCGATGGAGTGATGAACAGGGCCAGTCGTTACCTTCCAAAGGAGACAGAAGCTTCTACAACATAGACGAGGGAGGTTCAGCTGACCGGGTCCTACCCATCATGGTCCGAAGGATTGCTAGGAACATTGAGCAAGGTCATGCAGCCATCGAGCGAGTAGTGGAAATTGATGCCAACTCTAACCTTAACACAGTTCGTATTCGCCAACTCGAAGAGATTGTGGATAGAACTAGGAGGACCAATGAGGCTCTACAGCAACAGTTAGCTGCATCCTGAGCCGAAGTCATGGAACTCCGAGTGCGTCAAAGAGCACATGAGCGACATCTTCAAGAAGTTGTACGTCAACTGGCAGACCTAAGGGTTCGTCCGAGGGATACCCGTCGCCGGTAGAAGATGTCAACTCGTCATTACTTTTGAATCAAGGAATAGCCTTTCTTTCTGTACTTTAGGAAGCACTCGTCTGTAAAATATTCTTAACTTTTAAAAGTACCCTAATTAGACTTCTAAGCTGCCAACACTTTTCCTTATGGTTTGATGTAAGAACTACTGTTAGGTCAACTTTTCTGAACTCATTTTACATTAGTAATACCAGTAATATTGGCAGTTATCTAATCTATGTGAAAGTTTCTACTCTTGTGTTTCTCTAATCTATTAGTATGTTCTATCTAATAGTTGGACTATGGCGATTTAGTCCATGAAACACCCCCATCATTCTTACAATTGTTTCTCACCATTGTCATCATTTTTCTGAATTTTCAGTAAGAGATGCCTCCTCGCAAGCGCCCGACCCGAAACACGCCTGCAATTCAAACTCCACCACCACCACCTCCTCCGCAACAGTTTGATGCGGTGATGTTCCAGGCGGCTGTGACTGTAGCTGTGACCGCAACTATGGACCAAATAAATTCTGGTGATGCAAGTGGAGCCGGAATGGGCACGAACTCTAGACATGGTGAAATCCACCCACGTACACAGGGGTGTACCTATAAGGATTTCATGAACTGCAAACCAACATTCTTCAATGGGACCGGAGTGATCATTGCACTGTCCCAGTGGGTCGAAAGAACTGAGGCCATCTTCGAGATGTGATCGTGCCCCGAAGAGACCAAGATAAAGTTCGCAGCTTGCACCTTCACCGAAAGGGCCTTGAAGTGGTGGAATGGCCATGTCAAATCACTCTCTTTGGTGACAGCCAACGCCATGGGCTGGGATACACTAAAGGACCTGTTGACGAGGGAGTACTGCCCGAGGGGCGAAATTCAGAAGCTAGAGGAGGAATTGTGGGGCCCCAAATGAAAGGCACCGACTGTTGGGTTTTGAGCATTCTAACACTTCCTAAGTGTACATGCAACCCTATTAAACCTTGGATCTATGTTTGTCTAAGATACATGCAAAATATTATTTTCCAAGGTTTATAACCTATCTAGCATGGCATGGGGTACTTTTAAACATAAAAGAACTAGATGAGTTACATACCTTTTGTTGATTGTTGATTCCTTGGAGTTTGAGAGCCAAGCACCAATAATGTGAATGCCTCAAATGGAAATCACAAATCACCACAAACTTGGAAAATGTATGAGAGAGTATACTAACTCTTGATTTTGGCCACCACACTTACACACACATTAGTGTGTTATTTCATGCAACATGAGCTTGTTTATATAGTGTGCATGGTTAGGGTGAAACCCTAATAACCCATGTCTTTTCCTTTCCAAGGATCCATGGGTTAAAAGCTCCATGGATCATCCATGGACTTCCATATAAGCTTAGCCCATTAACAAATGAGTATTAGCCCACACCATATAAATATAATAGCCCATGATTTAATTAGTCTTCGTTTTAATCACTAAATCAATTCATAATTAATTCAAGATTAAAACTAATTAAATAACATGACTTTATATTAATATATTATAACTTATAATATATTAATAAATCGTAAGTATACAATTCTCATAAAATTATCCATAAACAGTTTGGGTGAAGTGCAACCCAAATGGACCATGTCGGGTCGGGTCAAGTATATACCAAATAAGTTATGGACTTAGACACCTTATCGAACAGTCTCCTACTTGGATAAGTCTAATAATTGTATTTGCGTATGTTACTTCAGGAACCAACCAGCAATCGTAGCTCTCGAAAACTTTGTTGAACTATGAAGCGCCATTTTATATAAGTGATCATATAATCCTCTGTTCTCATGATATCAGCCGGACAAATACATGGAACAACGTCGTACTTATTGTCCAGCAGTTTGTTTCCCGATTTCCGATTTGTTTGACAAAGAACTAAATTGAACACATCAATTAGGTTCTGACCGGGCCCGGTACATAGGTCAAAACAAAATCATCGAGGGGCCCAGATATCGCTTCTAATCCTCCAAGGACTAGAAGGAACAGATAAACTTCGACTCATATACTTGTTTCTACTACTTGTTGAATTATACACAAAGGCACGTTTTATAACATCAAGTTACTGATGCGTTTACGTGCAATCAATGCACAACCAACTCATAGGTAACAACTCATATCTCTAGGTTTGAAGACTTATATGATATTACCGTCTCACAATCACTCGAGATAAATTCCATGAAGTGATGCAAGTGAGCGTGGGTTGAATCCAATACTCATAACTTATGAGCACTCATGAGTGTTGTAGCCATGTCCAACATCTTAGACCTCTACAACCAACTCATGACAGTCTTGATTCATATGTACTTCCAACATATGACCGACTGTGGATGGTTTGAATAACTTAATCATTCGGAAAGAATAACCTAGTTATTATGGAAGTCAAAACATGCAAAGTGAAACACAATAATAATCGAATCCAATATGGTCTCAGAACCCTTTTGAATATAAATAAAACCACCTTTTATTTATCACCATATTGATTACACATCATTCATTGTATAATGTTTCAAATAATCAACTTAATACTTGAACAAAAACAACAGTCGTCCCATGCTCCTAGCATGTACACTTTGTTTTTCTAAACAATAGTTATGCCATACTCCAAGTATGCACACTATGTTTGTCTATGATCTTTACTTTGTGAAATAGATCAATTGAACATGATTCCAATGATGCTCATTTCACAATCCCAAATCCTTATTGTAAATGTAAGAATTCCTAATTCCTACCATTTACCAAAAAAAACTGTTAGATTTTAAACTTATATGCACTGATCCTCTCTTAATGATTATGCACAAGGTCACCAAAACCTTGTCATCAGTCATTACAGAGGATTCCAAAGGAGATCATCTCTATGGAAACGAACTCTCATATTCAAAGTACATTGCTTTGAACATCCTTCTTGCATAAAAGTTTCTAACTTTCTCATAGATTCTTAATATCCAACTCCCAATATGGAAAATTTCCATATTCCTATTTTGATTATCATATCTGAACAAGAGCTACCTCTTTTCAGAATATATCCATATGGTCCTTCCAAAATTTAACACTATACTTCCAACTGTCCCTAAGCAACCAATCTTTGGTGAGCCTTAGATTGTCCTCGACAATTGCTTAATCATTTTAGTCTTATCCAATTCTAGACTTTTCCCTTCTTAATGCTCTGAGCATTTGGAAAATTTAGAAAGGATGAATATTATAGCACATGTGACCGATCCTATACCCGAAGCATATGGGACACGATTCACGATGTCTCACATAAAGACCTGATACTGGATCAGTCTTTTGCTACAATATTTTTTAATTTTCCATGTTTTCAAAAAAATCGACTATGAAGAGGGATGTCGTGATCATAATCGAATTTGAGAACGCAATATATATAGAATTTCCTTATGTTGAACCATTCCAACATAAAATTCATATATATATTCTTGACTAAAGATGATTAAAACTCAATCTAAGCTTTTAGAATTGAAATGAAGTATAATTTCCTCTCCCTTAATTATAGCAAAACAACTTTTTCAACCCCTACAACTTTACGAATTGAAACTTTTGTTTTTCTATAATTAACATTGCTAACTTGCAACACTAAACATAATAATCATGCTCCCACTAACATGATGATTATCAGCATAACACTTATGCTCCCACTAGCTCTGACATATTTCCAGAAATCAGCTGGACTTCTGAAATTTAGATTCGTACACTCTTTCTTAGATAGCTCACATGTGTGTCTAAACAATTTCCAGAACTATGAAAAGGGATGCCGTAATCATAGTCTTAATTGTTTAGACCTTTGCCATTTCTCACAAGTCCATGTTAGTGTGACGGTTAACCACACACGCTCCACTAACGACTTTGAGAATGCAAACAGCACAATTGCTATCTACTTAAAATCTTCTTAGTGAAAGCATTTCCTCACCATCATTTTCATGAATCGGAGAGAACCCTTATGACACTTAGATTTTATGGTGTATGAGTTCCTATCCATGTGAATTTGTCAAAACCATAATCACAAGACAAGGTTAGTAACAAATTCAGCCTTACATGGATTGAACTTGTTCAATCTTAATTTCTTGTCATCTGGTAGCACAAGGCCCACCAATGCTTCCAAGCTGTTATGCACACAGTTTAGAACTAACAGAACTCATATGCATAGTCAACTTAATAGGAACAGACACAGAAACAAGAATTATGTCAACTTAATAGGTTGCAAACCTTAAGTCGTGTGCTAGTGATAAAACTCAAGTTTTACTCTTGATATCTTGAAATCCTTTCAGGATCGTAAAGACTCCCACTGTCCTCTTGACATATAAGTTTCCCTAGTCAAGAACCATTCCTTGACAAAACAAATATTCAAGGGATAGTGCAGATTCTTATCAAGATAAACACTTCACACAATTGGTCTTAGTTGGTCTTTGTCTTATCCAAGACATCACAACTTACCAATTTCAAATGTACAGGAGTAGAAAACATTTTACACTACATTTGATAAGTGTTTTAAACCTTACTTTATGTCACTCAATGTTACAATCTTGGATTATGACTCTAAGAGTTGTTTTGGAACGAAGTATGATCCATCTTCTTGATTTTAACCATTCCAACAATTCATGACCCTTCATCTTAGTCATAACAATACACTAAGATGTCCTTAGAGTATGAATTTGTGATATGGTTTCATAATCATTAAGATGATCATAAAAACATGTATGATCCATCTTTTTTATTTTAACCATTCCTACAATTCATGACCCCTCCTCTTAGTCATAACAATGCACTAAGATGTCCTTAGAGTATGAATTTGTCATATGGCTTCATAATCATTAAGATGATCATAAAAACATGATACTAAAGTACTCTCCCATCTTTTCAGATTTGAGAAACTTTTATCTTCCTGCCATATTTGATTCTTCTCATCCGTTCTGCCATACATTGAAACTTTTCCAATGTTACAGAATTATACTTAACCTTATAAGTATAACCATATTTACTAATCTCTAGTAAATCATGACGAGTTGATCTTTGTGGTGGACCTTGACCAGCACACACCTAGTGTACCTAATTCCTTAGTCCTTCAATTTACTCACATATGCATGTGATCAATGAATTAGTCTCAATTTTACAAAGATGAAAATTCTCATTCATCATACAATACAACTTGTATGATTCCAAGTTTCTGTCTAACTGAAGCTTGGATGATGAGAACCTTTCCTCATTTGGAAAATTCAGACACTACCACATATGAGAGAATCAAACTCATATTTCCAATATTGCTAGAAACATACAAACATCAATTTCCATAAATGCCATTGTAAGGGGATATAATATAAAATAAACTAAACAAAACTTTTATTTCTTTATTAAAATACGGAAAAATATTCCTTATAATGCATCTTCAAATGAAAACTATGCTCTTACATATTTCTTAGCAATCTATCATAACTTTTAAGTAGTGGCTCAAAAATCCGATCCTCGAACCATGCGATAGAAATCCATCTTCGTGATCAGATTCAGCACACTCTTATTTTAACCTTCCTTTTGCTCGATCCTGCTTAACATCAAGATGCAACCTAGTCACATCATGTAATAAGAATCAACAATTAGGAATTTTAACAAAGTTAGATAGTGGACTTACCTAAAGCCGAGTCAAACATTTTGTCTCCACTTGCTTTCAAACATTTCAGGTATTCAGGGCAGCTTCGCTTCCAATGTCCCTTCTCATGACAATAAAAACATATAGACTCTTCGGGAATGGTACATGAGACAATCACAGACTTAGCCTTTCCCTTTACCTTTTGGTCAACCGGGTTGACCAAAGCCGATCCCTTTTCATTGGGAAGAGAAAGCTTTTCTGGACTTCCAATGTTACCGTTGTCCATGTCCATGGAAGTTTGAGAATTAGACCTTCCATCAATATTTGCTTGACCATTGCGCCAAATCATTGCTGATTCAGCAGCAACAAGCAAATAAGAAAGATCTATTAGGGTTATGTCAGGATCTGTCATATGGTAGTCTTTAATAAACTCACTATATGACTCAGGAAGTGACTGAAGAACCCAGTCAACAGCGAACTTCCTTGAAATAACAGCACCCAACATTCTCAACCTGTCAATGTGTGACTTCATTCCTAAGACATGAGTGCACACAGGTCTTCCATCTTTATGTTTCATTTCTAGTAGAGCTTGAGTGACCTTGAACCTTTCAAGTCTTCGGACTTGTGGGTCAGGGAGAATAAATGGAGGAGGTGGAGGGAGTGAAGCATGATGTTGAGGGACATCATCTTCAGGAGGAAAGCTTGTTTCAAGCGATTTGGGAAGATCATAGTTGTCTGAACCAGACATCTACAATGGGAGAAAATCAAGTTAGTTGATTCAAGTCCTTAATATAACACCCAATATGAAATATTAAGGCTAGGACCTAACACAATATTTTATAACTTGGAAGAGGGATGCCGTAATCCAAGCTATAAAATATTTGAAGGTAGGTGAATGACGATTCACCAATTTGCACCATGAAAAACGAAATAATTTATTAGGTTTTAATTGGATTTGAAACTCCTAGATCTTTTGAGATTCATTGTACTTTTCAATGGCATATTTCAATCTCGATTGTGCCCTCTCAAGTTTTGTGACTGGGATGCCGAGGATCACAAAACAAGGTGTGAATAACCATGCAAACTCACTTGGTACCCTTAATGTTATCACCTAATCGATGTGCCGGTTAACCACACACGCTCCACCGATCTATGATAAACATTAAGTCACCCTTCGTGATCCTTACTAGTCCAAGTTAGTGTGCCGGTTAACCACACACGCTCCACCAACGACTTGGTAAGGTACAAAGTGTGAATTTCATGGGTTAGCACCATATTCACATTTTCCTAAAGTAACTAAGATTGGGAATTTATAAAAGGTTTAGTTACTTTATGATATTCATTATACTTTTAATGAGAATTTAAAGTCATTGTCCTACCCGTTCGGCTAACGACCCTCCACCGATCAAGGAAGCGGTGGGTGAGAATGGACACCCATTAAGTTGCCATTTTATAGGCAACAACCTTATACCCCCCTTATAGACCGGCTTCGTGAATGAGGCCTACTAACGGTAAAACGACTTGATCTTATACATATATATAATAATTAACCATTAATGTTATAAATAGTATAAGGGTTGAATTTTAACTTTTAAAACTCTAAGGGTTTGGAATTAAAGTTTATTAAAGTGTGTGAAACTTTGCAAATTCCAAAACTTGAGGGCAAGTTTTGTAACTATCCAAAACTTTTCATTTCATAACTTATGAATTAAAGGTTCATAAAAATGAAGACTCTTCATTTTATGTAACTTATGTGTTTTAAGTGTGTGTTTAAAAGAAGTGACCTTTGGATATCCATAACTTGAGGACAAATTATGGACTCCATTAAAACACATAAATGATCAAGAATTAATCCTAAACAATTCAGCAAATAATTCCTATCATCTTCTAAATTCATAAGAACATGAACATGATCATCAAAGTTTCAAGAATTATATGAACACATACAAAGCATGAAATTTTGATATAAGCTATTGTAAATGGGTTAGAACTACCATTACACCAACTAAAACAAGTTTTAAAACACCAAAACAGTTTAGGGTAATGTTTCTAGTCCATTTCCAGCAGCAAAAGTCGAAAAACTGCATTCTGAGGCTCCTACTCGCCGAGTGCACGAACCTACGCGGCGAGTAGGATGAGTTTACACATGAACTCGGCGAGTCCCCCCATGGACTCGGCGAGTTCATCAGTCAGACAGCAAAAAATCGACTTTTTATCACTATTTTGCATCAAGTATCAAACAAACAAGCGTAGGCTCTGATACTACTGTTGGGTTTTGAGCTTTCTAACACTTCCTAAGTGTACATGCAACCCTATTAAACCTTGGATCTATGTTTGTCTAAGATACATGCAAAATATTATTTTCCAAGGTTTATAACCTATCTAGCATGGCATGGGGTACTTTTAAACATAAAAGAACTAGATGAGTTACATACCTTTTGTTGATTGTTGATTCCTTGGAGTTTGAGAGCCAAGCACCAATAATGTGAATGCCTCAAATGGAAATCACAAATCACCACAAACTTGGAAAATGTATGAGAGAGTATACTAACTCTTGATTTTGGCCACCACACTTACACACACATTAGTGTGTTATTTCATGCAACATGAGCTTGTTTATATAGTGTGCATGGTTAGGGTGAAACCCTAATAACCCATGTCTTTTCCTTTCCAAGGATCCATGGGTTAAAAGCTCCATGGATCATCCATGGACTTCCATATAAGCTTAGCCCATTAACAAATGAGTATTAGCCCACACCATATAAATATAATAGCCCATGATTTAATTAGTCTTCGTTTTAATCAGTAAATCAATTCATAATTAATTAAAGATTAAAACTAATTAAATAACATGACTTTATATTAATATATTATAACTTATAATATATTAATAAATCGTAAGTATACAATTCTCATAAAATTATCCATAAACAGTTTGGGTGAAGTGCAACCCAAATGGACCATGCCGGGTCGGGTCAAGTATGTACCAAATAAGTTATGGACTTAGACACCTTATCCAACACCGACATAGTGGCCTATACGGCCAGGTTCTGCGACCTGGTGACGCTATGTCCTAACATGGTCCCCACAGAGGGCAAGAAGATTGAAAGATACATCTGGGGTTTAGTGCCCCCATATCAAGGGAACGTTATAGCATCGCACCCTACGACCTTTGACAGTGCCAAGGAATTGGCCCAAAGGTTGATTGATCATGAAATTCCCTACACTCCATCAGCAACCACAACAGTTTCCACTGCACCGACCAAGACATCCGACAACAAAAGGAAGCGGTGGGACCGAAAGAAGGGTAAATCAGCCAAATCCTCTTCCAATAACCAACGAATAGTGGCTGTCCATGTTGCCACTACTCTTGCTGCCCCTGTACCAACCAACACATACGCAGGAAGCCTACCCAAGTGCACCAAGTGCAATTTCCATCACAACGGCCCCTGCCAGGAAATGCATTGCACTAACTATGACCGGAAGGGCCATAGCACCCGGTTTTGCCGAACACCACCCAAACCCGTTTCCCAGGTCCCTAGTTCCGAAGTAAGCCATGCCTGCTACGGCTGTGGCGAAGTGGGACATTTCAAAAGAAACTGTCCAAAGGCTGGGAACGCGGGAGGAGCAGGCAGACTACTTGCTATTGGCCACAGTGAAGCAGTAGCAGAACCCACAGTAGTCACGGGTACGTTCCTTCTCGATAACTCTTATGCTTGTATCGTATTTGATAGTCGGGCAGAGAGCAGTTTCGTAAACCAAAACTTTAAACACTTACTTAAACAACCATCGAAACCATTAAAAGAAACCTTCGTCGTAGAAATGGCTAACGGAAAGACAGAAAGCTCTAACGAGATCTACATAGGTTGTACCCTCACGCTAGATAATCACTCATTTCCTATCGACCTCATACCAGTAGCAATCAAGAGCTTCGATGTCATCATAGGCATGGACTGGTTGAGTCTCCATCGTACCGATATCCTGTGTTTCGACAAAGCCGTCCGTTTGAACCTACCGAATAACGAAACCTTGTTGATCTACGGAGACAAACCCAGTACGAACCTTCGTTTCATCTCAAGTATTCAAGCCCAGAAGTACTTGCGTAAGGAGTATCGTGCATTCCTTGCACATGTCGTCGATACGAGCGAGAAAACAAAAGACCTAAAAGACTTCCCCGTAGTACGCGATTTCCCCGACGTCTTTCCGGAAGAGCTACCGGGATTACCTCCCCAACATCAGGTCGAGTTCAGGATCGACTTAATCCCAGGAGCTACCCCCGTAGCCAAATCGCCCTATCGTCTAGCGCCTGCTGAGATGCAAGAACTGTCCGGTCAACTTAACGAACTGCTCAGCAAGGGCTTTATAAGACCGAGCTTCTCACCCTGGGGAGCACCAGTCTTATTCGTGAAGAAGAAAGACGGATCGTTCCGTATGTGCATCGATTATAAGGAACTCAACAAGCTTACGGTCAAAAATCATTACCCTCTTCCTCGTATAGACGATCTATTCGACCAACTGCAAGGGGCGAGTTACTTTTCCAAAATCGATCTGAGGTCCGGGTATCACCAGTTACGAGTACTTGAGGAGGATGTTCCGAAAACAGCTTTCCGAAGTCGTTATGGGCACTACGAGTTCGTAGTGATGCCGTTCGGACTAACCAATGCGCCCGCAGTATTCATGGACTTGATGAATAGAGTATGCCGTCCTTACTTGGATCAGTTCATAATCGTCATCATTGATGATATACTTATCTACTCTCGAAGTAAGGAAGAGCATAGCGATCATCTGCGACAAGTCCTGGAAACTCTACGATCGGAGAAGCTATACGCGAAGTTCTCTAAATGCGAATTTTGGATCCGAAGAGTCGAATTCTTAGGACACGTGGTTAGCAAAGAAGGAATCCACGTGGACCCATCCAAAATTAAGGCTATCAAGAACTGGTCAGCACCAAATACGCCTACGGAAATTCGCCAATTTCTAGGCCTCGCTGGCTACTATCGTAGGTTCATACAAAACTTCTCTCGAATCGTGAAACCCCTTACAACATTGACCCAGAAGGGCATGGCCTTTGACTGGGAAGAGAAACAAGAGAAGGCATTCCAAACCCTGAAACGAGCCTTATGCACCGCACCGATACTATCCCTCCCCGAAGGGATAGACGACTTCGTGGTATACTGCGATGCATCTAATCAGGGGCTCGGTTGTGTTCTGATGCAACGAGGTAAGGTCATCGCTTACGCCTCAAGACAGCTGAAGACACACGAGGTCAACTATACACACACGACCTCGAATTAGGAGCGGTTGTGTTCGCCCTAAAAATCTGGAGACACTATCTGTATGGTACGAAGAGCACCATCTATACAGACCATAAAAGCCTCCAACACATCTTCAACCAGAAGGAGCTCAACATGAGACAACGACGGTGGGTCGAGCTACTCAATGACTACGAATTCGAAATTCGTTATCATCCGGGCAAGGCCAATGTGGTAGCAGACGCCCTAAGTCGGAAAGAATATTCTTGTCGAAGAGTCAAGTCACTAACAATAACTATCCATTCGCATCTATCCGCACAAATTAAGGAGGTTCAGCTCAAAGCTTTGAAACCTGAAAATGTAGCGGGAGAATCCCTGCGAGGAATGGATAATAACCTGGAAGCCAAGAGTGACGGAACCTCATATCTCATGGACCGGATCTGGACACCAAAACACGGTGGTTTCGGAGACGTGGTCATGAAGGAAGCGCACAACACTCGATACTCCGTCCACCCAGGTTTAGATAAGATGTATCTAGATCTTAAAAAGTCATACTGGTGGCCTAACATGAAAGCAGAGATTGCTACCTTCGTGAGTAAATGCCTTACTTGCGCCAAGGTCAAGGTCGAATACCAGAAACCATCAGGACTACTCCAACAACCGGAGATACCTGAGTGGAAGTGGGAGCGGATCACTATGGACTTCATAACCAAGCTACCTAAGACATCGGGTGGACTTGATACCATATGGGTCATCGTCCATAGATTGACCAAGTCCGCACACTTCCTTCCCATCAAAGAAACTGACAAAATGGAGAAGCTCACAAGAACATACATTAGGGAGGTCGTACGATTGCATGGTGTTCCTATATCTATTATCTCCGATAGAGATAGCAGATTCACTTCGAGGTTCTGGCAGTCGCTACAAAGCTCCCTAGGAATGAGGCTGGACATGAGCACACCTTATTTCCTGTTCCTTGTTTGGTTGTGGACTTAGGGTATTTCTTAGTTATATATCATATATATTTGTGTTAGATATAAAAGTCTTCACTACAGTTCAGTACCTTTGTGTATCAAAGGCATGCAACCAACCTTACTATTTAACTATAATAGGTATAGTTAAGGATTACTACTCATTACTACTATTACAATGACACCTACCAGAGTCAGTACCGTTACGAGTCAATACATGCTAAATACTATACAAAGAGAATACTATATACTATACAAGAGAACACTCTATGCATTATACCAGAAAGTACATTATACAAAATACAAGAGAATATACTAAAATAGAATGTGACATACTACTTCTCGATACGACACTTCATTGTGCTATCACTGTGTAACCAGACTCTCCTGGAGGGAGAGCGGGCATTATGTGTATAGATCTATATGGGACAGACACTCCCACATCTCGACTGCTAGCTACAGTCCGAGCCGACCAGGCCCAGGGGTGACAAAATGTCACCATACTACGTGTGACCTGTAGGGTCCTCAGTTATTCGATCGTCAATCAGCATGGTTACATACGAGTTCACATTCATACGTTTAATTAACACTTTAAGAATTAAAGGCAAAACAGACTCCCCGAGGTGTATTGTACATTTAATACTACCTGGAGTCTGCATTTTTATTACATTCAGCCGGCAGTGACACTGCTGGGGGTAAAACATTATTTTCCCAAGTACTTTACATGAATGGAGTCTAAAACTATATTTTCATACTGATAGTTTCACTGGGAAAACTTTTATATTTTCAAAGGATCAAACATGCAAACAACCGGGTCTTAGTAGAAGACTACTTTTACTAGAAAATATAGGATTTTCTAGGGAGTATACTATTTTCAAACATTGATATCAGCTATTTTACTACATTGTTGTAAACATTTCTATACAAGCAATGACACTAAATACTTATGAACTCACCAGCTTTATGCTGATAAACTCTTTCAAAATAACTTGTATTCTCAGGTCATTAGTAGACAGGTACAGATGCAGCCTTTTGAGAAGATGGAGCACATACAAGACTCATCTTTTACTTTGATTATACTTTTGGTGTCTTACAAACTATACAGAACACGCTTGTATTACAATTATTATATTAATGCAATGGATGTTGTTGCTTGTTTTCACTATTATGCATTGTTATAATACTGTAAATGACGTCCTCCACCCCAGAACGTATTTCCGCTGTTCTTGGTTTTGGGGTGTGACAAAATGAGAGAAAAGACACTTAAGGTTTATTAATATATTATAAGTTCTAATATATTAATAATATTATTTGATTAGTATTGATCAAGAATTAATTTGGAATTAATTAAGTGATCAAAAGGAGACTAATTAAATATATGGGTTGATTGTGTAAATCATCCATTCTTGTATAGTGGGCAAATGATCCATGGTTTATATGAATTGGGCTAAAACCCATAATGTGCTCCATGGATAGTCAATAGAGCTTATAAACCCATGGATCATGGAATATGAAAAGCCATGCACATTAGGGTTTACATGGAGTAACCCTACATGTGGCACACTATATAAGAAGCCCTATGGTAAGCAAAATCGGCCGTTTTTCAGTGTTAGTGAACTTCTCTCAAGGTTATTCCAAGTTATGTGGTGTTGTGTGAGACATTTGAGGCATCACACTTGAGGTGCTAGGCTCACAAGGTTCTCAAGGAATCAAAGCAACAAGCAAGGTATGTTTTCTTACTAGTTTTTGTGATTCAAGTTCTCCATGCCATGCTAGATAGGTTAAGAACCTTGGAAATCAAATTTTCATGTATCTTAGTAAAACATAGATCCTAGGTTTCTAGGGTTGCATGCACACCTTAGGAGTGTTAGAATGCTCAAAACCCTTCAGTGGTATCAGAGCCTAGGCTTGTTTTCTTGATACTTGATGCAAATTGTTGGAAAAAAGTCGAAAATTATGCATTCTGCTGAAGGAACTCACCGAGTCCATGGGGGACTCGACGAGTCCATGTGTAAAATCATCCTACTCTTCGAGTAGGTTCATGCACTCGACGAGTAGAATGCCCAGAGTGCAGTTTTTCAAGTTTTGCTGCTGGAAATGGACTAGAAACATTACCCTAAACTGTTTTGGTCTTATAAAACTTGTTTTAGATGGTGTAATGGTTATGCTAATCCATTTTCAATAGATATTATCAACATTTCAAGTCTTATATGTGTTTTTTACGATAGGAATTATTTGCAACTTGCTTGGTAGTTTAATTCTTGATCATTATGTGTTTTAATGGAATCCATAATTTGTCCTCAAGTTATGGATTACCAAAAGTCACTCTTTTAAAGTCCATTAAAGAAACACATAGGTTACATAAAATGAAAATTCTCTCATTTTAATAAACCATTAACTCATAAGTTATGAAAGATGAAAAGTTTTGAAAGTTACAAAATTTGCCCTCATGTTTTGGAACATGTAAAGTCACTATAAAAACATTATTTCCAACCCCTACAATTTTAAAGTTAAACTTCAACCCTTATACTTTATAATATTATAAGTTAATAATATATATATATATATATATATATATATATATATATATATATATATATATATATATATATATAAGAACAAGTCGTTTTACCATTAGTAGCCCTCATTCACGAAGCCGTTCTATAAGGGGGGTATAAGGTTGTTGCGTATAAAATGGCAGCTTAATGGGTGTCCACTCTCACCCACCGCTTCCTTGACTGGTGGAGGGTCGTTAGCCGAATGGGTAGGACAATGAGTTTAATCCTCATTAAAAGTATGATGAATGTAAAGTAACTAAATGTTTTATAAATTCTCAATCTTAGTTACATTAGGAAAATGTGAATAAGGTGCTAACCCATGAAATCACACTTTGCACTTTGTTTAAGTCGTTAGTGGAGCGTGTGTGGTTAACCGGCACACTAACCTGGACTTAACAAGGTAGGAAAAGGGTGGCTTAAGGTTTATCATAGGTCGGTGGAGCGTGTGTGGTTAACCGGCACATCGATTGAGTGATAAACATTAAGAGTACCAAGTAATTTCCATGGTTACTTCACACCTTGTTTTGTGATCCTCGGCATCCCAGTCACAAAACTTGAAGGGCACACTCGAGATCGAAACATGCCATTGAAAAGTTCAATGAATCTCAAAAGAATCTAGGAGTTTCTGAAAACCAAATAAAACCTAATAATTTATTTCGTTTTTCATGGTGGAAATTGGTGAATCTTCATTCACCTACCTTCAAATATTTTATAGCTTGGATTACGGCATCCCTCTTCTAAGTTATAAATTATTGTGTTGGGTCCTAGCCTTATTATTATATTTGGGTGTCTTATTAAGGACTATCTTTATATCTAATCTAAACTTGTCTTTCTTCTTTTCAGATGTCTTCCAACAATGCCGCTTCTGGCTAAAACCCTACCAGCTGGTTCTCTCTCATGAACCTTTGTGGTAGAGTCATCTTCGATGGATCCAACTTTGTGGATTGGATCAGGAACATCAGGATGGTCACTTGGTATGAGGATAAAGAATATGTCCTCGACAAGGAGATTAAGGAACTTAATGAGTCGTCTGCTACTCCTAAGGAGATCGCTGAATACCAGGCACATGAGAGAGATGCCACCAAAGTGGCATGTATCATGTTGGCCACAATGACAGCCGAGCTCCAAAAGTCCTATGAGGACTACTATCCTTTTGAGATGCACCAGGATTTGATGGACTGCTACAATCAGAGTGCTCGTCAAGAGCGATATGAAATCATCTCCTCTATGATCACAACCCAAATGAACGATGGTGAACCCATCACAAGCCACATGTAGAAAATGCAAAGGTATGTGGACCGCTTGATGTAGCTGAATGTGAACTTCCCAGAGGAGTTGGCAGTAGATATTATTTTTCACTCCTTACCATCGTGTTATGATCAATTCCGCATGACATATCACAGGTCAGCAAACTTCAAGGACTCATAAAGACCGCAAAATCAGGTATCAAAGGTAAGTCGGTTGTGACCACTCCTACTACTACTCCAAACTCAGCACCTGTCCTGGCAATCGGGAAAGGTAGAGGGAGGAAGAGGAAGAACCCTTCGAAGGGTACCAAGGGTAAGACCCTTGATGGCTCCTCTTCAAGCGGAACCAAGAAAGGTTTCGTTACACCTTCTTCTGATCCCAAAGAGGCTGAATGCTTCTATTACCACGAAAAGGCGCACTGGAAGCGGAACTGCCCAAAGTACCACCAAGATTTGAAGGATGGGAAATTGAAACCCAACCATGCAGGTATTTACACTATATTATCTAATAACTCACCCTATTCTAACTCTTGGGTCCTTGATACCGATTGCGGTATTCATATTTGTTCTGATTTTCATGGACTAAGAAGAAGTGAGAATGTGGAGCATGGAAAGATAAACTTGATCATGGGGAATAGGAAAGTTTCACCTGTCACCAAGATTGGAGTTTATACTTTGTTACTAAGTAGTGGGTTTACTTTAGATTTGAATAAATCTTGTTATTCGCCTGAAATGGCAAGAAATGTTATTTCCTTTCTTTCTTTGTACAAACAAGGTCTTACCTTTTCTTTTGATAATGAAGTTGGTGGAATAAATGCTTTCTTTAATAATGTGTTTTATTTTAAAGCATTACCTTGTGATGGTGTGTATGAAGCTGTGTCTGTTGTAGATAATTTAGGAAATAATGTGTTGTGTATTGATTCTACTAATGATAATAACTTGGATAAAGCATCATTATGGCATTGTCGTCTTGGACATGTAAGCAAGAAACGCATAGGCCAACTCCAAAAGGATGGAGTTTTGGAATCATTTGACCTAAAGTCAGATGATAGTTGTGAATCATGCTTACTTGGAAAAATGACAAAGTCACCCTTCACATGTTCGTGTGCTAGGGGTGAAGGTTTGTTGGATCTATTGCACACGGATGTTTGTGGACCCTTCAAAACTGCCACAAGAGATGCTAATCGTTATTATGTGACTTTTACAGATGATTATAGTAGATATGGATATATCTACTTAATCAAGCATAAGTCAGAGACTTTCGATAAGTTTAAAGAGTTTAAACGGGAAGTAGAGAATCAATTGGGCAGGAACATTAACATGCTTCGCTCCGATCGCGGTGGTGAGTATCTTAGTACTGAGTTCCTCGACTATATGAGGGAATGTGGGGTTGTCTCACAATTGACACCTCCCAGGACACCACAGTTGAATGGTGTAGCTGAGAGGTGTAATCGAACCTTGTTGGACATGGTTCATTCCATGATGAGTCGAGCTATACTACCAATCTCATTATGGGGGTATACCTTAGAGACTGCCGCCCATATCCTGAATCTGGTCCCTACCAAGAAGGTTGCCCAAACACCTCAGGAGATGTGGACTGGAAAAGTTCCTAGTCTAGCCCACATCAAGATTTAGGGTTGCGAGGCTTTCGTGAGACACGAGACTCACGACAAGCTCGAACCTCGAAGTGAGAGGTGTATTTTCATCGCCTACCTACAGAAATCCTTTGGTTACCTCTTCTACAAACCCGGTGAGAATGTGGTCTTTGTAGCAAGGAAGGGTGTCTTTCGAGAGAGAGAGTTCATAAGCCAAGGAAACAGTGGGAGGCAAATTGACCTTGAAGAAATTCAAGAGTCAAGTGGTGAAGGAACCTCAAACCCTAGCAGTCAACCTGAGGAGGAAACTCCTGTTGATCCAATTGACGAGTCTGTACCTCTGAGGCGTTCCACAAGGGTTAGGAATGGACCTGAGCACCATTATGGTTTCCATATTACTACGGAAGGTGAGATACTTATCAGTGATGAGACACTGGTAAGTCTAGATGAACCTAACAGCTATGTGGAAGCCATGGCAGGCCCCGAGTCTGCTAAATGGAAAGAGGCAATGGACAGCGAGATATAGTCCATGTATGACAATCATGTTTGGAACTTGGTTGACAATGTACCAGGTCGTAAGACAGTAGGGTGCAAGTGGATCTTCAAGAAGAAGACCGACATAGATGGTAATATACACACTTATAAGGCGCGACTGGTTGCAAAGGGCTTTTCTCAAACTCCAGGAGTTGATTATGATGAGACCTTTTCACCAGTAGCCAAGATTAAGTCTATTAGGGTATTGTTAGCCATTGCTGCATTTCATGACTATGAAATATGGAAAATGGATGTCAAAACCGCTTTCCTTAATGGAAAGTTGGCTGAGGATGTTTACATGAATCAGCCAGAGGGTTTTGTTAGCACATAGTACCCTAATAGAGTGTGTAAGCTTGATAGATCCATCTATGGATTAAAGAAAGCACCTCGCAGATGGAATCTTTGCTTTGATGAGAAAGTCAAAGAGTTTGGCTTTTCGAGGAGTGAAGATGAATCTTGTATATATGTCAAGGCTAGTGGGAGTATAGTTAGCTTTTTGGTATTGTATGTGAATGACATACTACTCATAGGAAACGACATCCCAACCTTGCAGGAAGTGAAGTCCTGGCTTGGGAAGTGTTTTTGCTATGAAGGACCTTGGAGAAGCTGCCTAAATTCTAGGGATAAGGATTCTGAGAGACCGGAGTAAAAGACTAATTGGGCTTAGTCAGAGTACATACTTGGAGAAGGTGCTGAAGAGGTTCAGCATGCAAGATTCCAAGAAAGGAGAGTTACCCATCCAGAGTAACGCTAGACTGAGTAAGACTCAGAGCCCGAGTACCGAGGTTGAGATAGCAGAAATGAGTCGAGTACCTTATGCTTCTGTAGTAGGCTCGATCATGTGTGGTATGACCTGAACTCGTCCTGATGTAGCCTTTGCTTTGAGCATGGTTAGCAGGTATCAGGGGAACCCTGGTAAGGCTCACTGGACTGCGGTAAAGAACATTCTCAAGTACCTGCGTAGGACTAAGGACTAGGTCCTTACCCTTGGTGGGAGTGATGACTTGAGAGTTGTAGGGTATAGTGATGCTAGTTTCCAGACTAATAGGGATAATTTCCGCTCTCAGTCGGGCTGGGTCTTTACCTTAAACGGAGGAGCAATCTCTTGGAAAAGTTCCAAGCAGGAGACAGTGGCTGATTCAACTTGCGAATCAGAGTATATAGTGGCAAGCGAGGCAGCAAAGGAGGCTATACGGCTAAAGAACTTCATTGGAGACCTTGGAGTTGTACCAGCTATAAAGGAGCCCATAGAGATTTTATGTGATAGTGAAAGTGCTGTTGCCTTAGCAAAGGAACCAAGGGATCATGGGAGATCCAGACACATTGACAGAAAATACCATTTCATCAGAAATCGTATAAAAGAAGGACTTCTCATGGCAAAGAGGGTATCATCGGATGAGAACCCAACAGATCCCCTCATGAAGGGACTGGGTAGGGTTAAGCATCTCCAGCATGCAAGGAGCATAGGGCTGAAGGATGATATTAGTTTTAGTAGTTAGATAATTTTTGAAATTTTTTAAAGTGTAATTGACATTTGATGACGAATAAAAGTTGTGTTTATTTATGAGTAAAGTGTTGCTATCTTTTATCAATCGTTTACTATTATTTCTTTTGCATGTTTTGACTTCCAGAATATTTATGTTGTGTTTACATATTATTCGAATTATCCACAGTCGGTCATATGTTGGAAGTAGATATGAAGTAAGACTGTCATGAGTTGGTTGTAGAGGTCTAAGATGTTGGACATGGCGTCAACACACATGAGTGCTCGTAAGTTCTTAGTATTGGATTCAACCCACGCTCGCTGGTATTACTTCATGGAATTTCTCTCGAGTGATCGCGAGACGGTAATATTGTTGGGTTTTGAGCATTCTAACACTCCTATGGTGTACATGCAACCCTATAAACCTTGGATCTATGTTTTCTCTATTATACATGCAAATAATCAATATTCCAAGGTTTCATCCTAACTAGCATATTATGAAGCAACTATACTACAAAGTTCTAGTTTGATGACATACCTTTGATGTTGCTTGAAGTCTTCAAGCTTTAAGAGCATAGCCCCAATAGTGTGGAAGCCTCAAGTGGAATCACAAATCACCAAAACACCTTGGAAGAACTTGAGAGAATATGTATGCTCACTAAAATCGGCCCACACTTTTTTTCACACACTTGTGTCAATTTTGTGAGCCAAGGACCCCTTTATATATTATGGAGGATTAGGGTTACATCCATGTAAACCCTAATACCCATGACCTTTCATTTACATAGGATCCATGGGTTAAAAGCTCCATGGACCATCCATGAAAGCTTAGCCCAACCTAAATGAACTTGGCCCATTCCATATATATAAGAGTCCATATTTAATTAGTTCTTTTTGATCACTTAATTATTTCTAAATTAATTCTTGATCAATACTAATTAAATAATATGATTCCATATTAATATATTAGAACTTAGAATATATTAATATAAATCATAAATATACTATTCTCAAAAGACTATCCATATAAATTGTGCCGGTGAAGTGCAACCCAAATGGACCATGCCGGGTCGGGTCAAGTACATATCAAATATAGTTATGGACTTAGACATTAATCCAACAGTCTCCCACTTGGATAAGTCTAAAACTATTATTGAGTATGACTTCAAAACCTAACTGGCAATCGTAGCTCTTAAAGCCGCTGTCGAACTCTGACCTTGTCAATGACTTGTCCATTAGATAAGGGATCATATATTCCTCCATTCTAGATATCATATGGACTGAGACATGGATTATAATCATTCTCTCTATCCATTTGTTGTTTCCCGATTTTCGATTTATGATGACTGACTGATTGAACAAATCAAATCAGTCCTGGCTTGGCCAAGCACTCACATGTGTCATCGCTAAATCATCGAGGGGCCCACATATATCGCTTTTATCCCGAAGGTAAAAGGAATGGATAAACTTCGACGCATATGGCTTATTCTACTACTTGTTGAATCATACACAAAGGCACGTTTTATAACATCGAGTTACCAAATGCGTTTTCGTGCAATCAATGTATAACCAACTCATAGTAACAACTCATATCTCTAGGTTTGAAGAATATAAGATATTATCGTCTCATGATCACTCGTGATAAAATCCATGAAGTGATTCAAATGAGCGCGGGTTGAATCCAATACTCAAAACTTATGAGCACTCATGAGTGTTGTAGCACCACTTTGTCCACCAACTTGGACCTCTACAAACCAACCCATGACAGTCTTGATTCATATCTACTTCCAACATATGACCGACTGTGGATGGTTTGAATAACTTAATCATTCAGGAAGAGCGACTTAGTTATTCTGGAAGTCAAAACATGCAAAGTGAAACGCAAGAATAAATGAATCAAATATGGTATCAAACCCTATGAATATAAATAAACACTTTTATTTATCACCATACTAATTACTCATTATTCATTATTTCGGTTTTATCAACTTTATACTTGGATTAAAAACACTAGTTGTCCCATGCTCCAAGCATATACACTATGTTTTTCTTAAACAATAGCTTTGCCATACACCAAGTATGCACTCTATGCTTGTCTATGATCCTTACTTTGTGAAATAAACCAATTGAACATAATTTCAATGATTCTAATTTCACACTCCCAAATCCTTATCGAAAAATGTGAGAATTTCAAATTCCTATCATTTATCGAAATCTGTTTAGATTTTAAACTTATATGCACTGACCCTCCTGTAATGAATATGTACAAAGTCACAAAGACTTGTCAACAGTCATTATAAGGTATTCCAATGGGGATCAACTCCATGGAAACTAAGTCTCATATTCAAAGCACATTGCTTTGGACATGCTTCTTGCATTTAGTTTTCTAATATTACACAGATAACTTCCACCTATGGAGACAACTCCATATTCTCATTTTGACTATCACTTCTGAATAAGAGATGCCTCTTTTCAGAATATGTCAATATGGTCCTTCCAAAATTAGCACTATACTTCCAACTGTCCCTGAGCAACCAATCTTTGGTAAACCTCAGATTGTCCTCGACAATTGCTTAATCATTTTAGTCATATCCAATTCTAGACCTTTTCCCTTCTTAATGCCTCTGGGCATTTGGAAAAATTTAGAAATGACAAATATTATAGCACATGAAATCGATCCTGTACCCAAAGCAAATGGTACACGATTCATGATGTCTCACATAAAGACATGAGTCTAGACCAGTCTTTTGCTACAATATTTCAAAATTTGACTATGAAGAGGGATGTCGTAATCATAATCGAATTTTGAGAACGCAATATATAGAATTTCCTTAAGTTGAACCAATCCAACATGAAATTCATATATATATATTCTTGACTAAAGATGATTAAGGTCTCAATCTAAGCCTTTAGAACTGAAATGAAGTATATCCTCTCCCTTAATTATAGCAAAACAACTTTTTCAATCCCTACAGCCTCACGAATTGAAACTTTTGTTTTCTATAATTAACATTGCTAACTTGCAACACTAACAATAATTATCATGCTCCCACTAACATGATGATTATTAGCATAACACTTATGCTCCCACTAGCTTTGACATGTACTCAGAAATCAGCTGGACTTCTAGAAATCAATACTTTATTGACTTTCTTACCAAAGTTCAGATTTCTAATACGAGATGCTTTGATAAAACTTTATCAAAATCACACACCTTTCCTTAGATAGCATGCATGTGTGTCTAAACAATTTTAGAACTATGAAAAGGGATGTCGTAATCATAGTCTCAATTGTTTAGACCTTTTGCCATCTGCTTCAAATCTACTTGGTGGAAGTGTTTCCTCACCATCATTTTCATGAATCGGAGAGAAACCTTATGACCCTTAGATTTTATGGTGTATGTGTTCTTATCCATGTGAGTCGTCAAAACCATAGTCACAAGACAAGGATAATGACAAATCCAAACTCATATGGACTGAACTTATGCAAACTTAACTTCTTGCCACATGGCAGTACAGGGCCTGCCATTGCTTCCAAGTTGTTATGCAACCAATTGAGAACTTTCAGAACTCCTATGCAAAGCCAACTTTAACTGGAATGGGCACAGAATATGTCAACACGATAGGTTATAAACCTCATGTCGTGTGCTAGTGAAGAACCTCAGGTTTTATTCTTGATTAGTTCTTGAAATTCTTTTTAGGATCTTTAAGACTCCCACTATCCTCTTGACATATAAGACTATCTTGCCAAATATTCAAGAGATAGTGCGGATTCTTTATCAAGACAAACACTTCACACAATTGGCCTTAATTGGTCTTTGTTTTATCCAAAACATCACAACTTACCAATTTCAAATGTACAAGAGTAGGACACTTTTACTCTTACATTTGACAAGTGTTTTAAACCTTTCTTTAAGATATGTCACTCAAGTTACAATCTTGGAGTATGACTCTAGGAATTGTTTTGGAACGAAGTATGATTCATCTTCCTAATCTAACCATTTCAACAATTCATGACTCCTCTTCTTAGTCATAATAATGCACTAAGATGACCTTTAGAGGACTAATTGTGATATGATTTCTAAATCATTAAGATGATCACAAACATGATACTAAAGTACTCTCCCATCTTTTCAGATTTTAGAAACTTTTATCTTTCTGCCTAATTTGATTCTTCCCATTCGTTCTGCCATACATTGAGACTTTTCCAATGTTTCAGAATTATACTTAAACTTGTAAGTATAACCATATTTACTAAACTTTAGTAAATCAAATGGTCTTAACGAGCTTTGTGGTGGACATGACCAGTGCACAAGAATGTGTACTCGATCCCTTTAGTCCTTCACTTGACTCACACATCCATGTGAACAAGTAATTAGTCTTGATTTTCCAATGCTTGAAAGTTCTCATTCATCATACTATTCAACTCGCATGATTCCAAGTTTCAGTCCAATTGAAACTTGGGTGATGAGGAACTTTCCTGATTTGGTAAATTTAGACACTACCACAAATGAAAGAATCAAATCCATTTTCCAATATTGTTGTCAGTGGAATCATATAAGCAACAATTTTCCACAAATACCATTGTAAGGATACTTCAAATAAATAAAATTAAACAATTTTCTTTTATTTTAAAACTTTGCGGAAAAACTTATCCTTACAATCCACATGGAAAATTGTTGTTATCTATTCCTTAGCAATATATCATAACTTCTTAAGCAACTGCTCAAAATTCTGATGCGATCGAAATCCACCTTCGCGATCAGAATCAGCATATACTTCCTTTAAGATTTCTCTCTATTCTTTGATTCTTAAAACATCAACATGTGACCCAGTCACATCATGTAATGAGGATATCAGAATAGAACTTAACAGATTTAGATAATGGGCTCTAGCTGATGTAGAGTCAAACTTATTGACTTTAACATCCTTAGGTAAATTTGGCAGCTTTGCAATCAACGCCCCTTCCTTTGGCAAAATAAACATATGGACCCTTTGATAATGGGACTATCTCAGACTTAGCCTTTCTCTTTACCATTTGGTCAACCGGTTTGACTATGGCCAATCCCTTTCCATTGGGAAGAGAATGCTTTTTCTGGATTTCCAGTGTCACCATTGTCACTGTCCATAAAGTTTTTGGGAAGTTGATCTTCTAATCAAATTTGCTTTACTATCGTTCCAAATCATTGCTGATTCAGCAGCACCAAGCAAATAGATATGATCATTAAGGTTCATGTCATAGTTTGTTTCATAGTAGTCCCAAAGGAACTCACTGTGTGACATAGAAAGTGATTGAACATCCAACTTTCTCAAGACTTTGACACCCAACTCTCCCGGCTTGTCAATATGTGACTTCATCTCTAAGATGTGATCACACATAGACTTTGCTTGCCATTAGGGCTTGAGTGACCTTGAACTTGTGGGTTAGGGAGAATAATTGGAGGAGGTGGAGGAAGAGAAGTATCACTTCCATGAGCCAAACTCGGGAAGTCATATTCATTAGGAAAACTTGGTTTGGGAAGATCATTGTTGTCTAAACCAGACATCAACAATGGGAGAAATTCACGTAAAGTTGATTTAAGTCCTTAATATAACACCCAATATGATATATTAAGGCTAGGACCCAACAAACTATTTTATAACTTGGAAGAGGGATGTCGTAACCCAAGCTATAAAATATTTGAAGGTAGGTGAATGACGATTCACCAATTTCCACCAAGATAAACGAAATGTATTATTAGGTTTTAATTGGTTTTGAAACTCCTAGATTCTTTTGAGATTCATTGAACTTTTCAATGGCATGTTTCAATCTCGAGTGTGCCCTTCAGGTTTTGTGACTGGGATGCCGAGGATCACAAAACAAGGTGTGAAGTAACCATGCAAATATACTTGGTACCCTTAATATTTACCCCTCAATCGATGTGCCGGTTAACCACACACGCTCCAACGATACTATGATAAACATTAAGTTACCCATTGCCTACCTTGTTAAGTCCAGGTTAGTGTGCCGGTTAACCACACACGCTCCACTAACAGCTTAAACAAAGTGCAAAGTGTAATTTCATGGATTAGCACCTTATTCACATTTTCCTAAGTAACTAAGATTGGGAATTTATAAAAGGTTTAGTTACTTAGTATTTATCATTAATACTTTTAATGAAGGGAGAATTATAGTCCTTGTCCTACCTGTTCGGCTAACGACCCTCCACCAGTCAAGGAAGCGGTGGGTGAGAGTGGACACCCATTAAACTGCCATTTTATAGGCAGTAACCTTATACCCCCCCTTATAGACCGGCTTCGTGAATGAGGCCTACTAATGGTAAGACGACTTGCTCTTATACATATAATATATTAAACTTTTAATATTATAATAGTATAAGGGTGTATTTTAGACATTTAAAATACTTGGTGGTTTAATCTATTAATTAAACTAGACTTTTAATTTAATTAAACTCAAACCATATATTTATGGATTAATAATACTCTTTTAATTAAACGTTTTAATTAATTATTAATAAAGTCCATAAGAGTTAATTGAATTATTCAATAAAAACATCATAATTCCAATTATTAAATTCAAAATTAAAACCATTTAATTAATTGTTTAAGTTATGAACCCAAGAGTTTTAGAATTCAATTCTTTTTTTTATCATAAAAAAACTTTTTCCAAATTCCAAAACTTGAGGGCAAGTTTTGTAACTCTTGAAAACTTTTGGATTCCATAACTTATGGAGTTAAATACTTGTTTTATGATGAAACTTTTCATGTTCCATAACTTAAGAACAAGTTATGGAATTCTTTAAAACATTAAGACTAAGTTTTGTAACTCCATAAAAAACTTTGAATCAATTTTTTTTAAAACCTTTTCATATCCATAACTTATGGAGGTTTCAAAAAACTCTTTAGATCAAACTTTTAAAACTAATAAAATAATCATATCATTTTATCTTTTACTAAATTTGACCTAATTCAACTCATATAGCAAATGATTCAAATTTTACAAATAATTAGTTTTTCACAAAAACAAGTAATTATCTTAAAATTTGACAAACGTCATGTTTTTTTCCTTTTTTTCCAACTTTGAAAATAAAACATTTGCATCAATATAACAGAAAACAACCCATGGCTCTGATACCACTGTTGGGTTTTGAGCATTCTAACACTCCTATGGTGTACATGCAACCCTATAAACCTTGGATCTATGTTTTCTCTATTATACATGCAAATAATCAATATTCCAAGGTTTCATCCTAACTAGCATATTATGAAGCAACTATACTACAAACTTCTAGTTAGATGACATACCTTTGATGTTGCTTGAAGTCTTCAAGCTTTAAGAGCTTAGCCCCAATAGTGTGGAAGCCTCAAGTGGAATCACAAATCACCAAAACACCTTGGAAGAACTTGAGAGAATATGTATGCTCACTAAAATCGGCCCAAACTTTTTTTCACACACTTGTGTCAATTTTGTGAGCCAAGGACCCCTTTATATATTATGGAGGATTAGGGTTACATCCATGTAAACCCTAATACCCATGACCTTTCATTTACATAGGATCCATGGGTTAAAAGCTCCATGGACCATCCATGAAAGCTTAGCCCAACCTAAATGAACTTGGCCCATTCCATATAGATAAGAGTCCATATTTAATTAGTTCTTTTTGATCACTTAATTATTTCTAAATTAATTCTTGATCAATACTAATTAAATAATATGATTCCATATTAATATATTAGAACTTATAATATATTAATATAAATCATAAATATACTATTCTCAAAAGACTATCCATATAAATTGTGCCGGTGAAGTGCAACCCAAATGGACCATGCCGGGTCGGGTCAAGTACATATCAAATATAGTTATGGACTTAGACATTAATCCAACAAATATCATATAACTCTTCAAACCTAGAGATATGACTTGTTAACTATGAGCTGGTTATGCATTGATCGTGCAAAAAGGAATTGGTAACTCGATGTTATAAAACGTACGTTTGTGTGTGATTTAACAAGTAGTAGAACAAGCATATGAGTCGAAGTTTATCTGTTCCTTCTTGGATTAGAAGCGATATTTGGGCCCCTCGATGATTTAGTTTTGACCCATGTACCGGGCCCGGTCAGAACTAAGTTGATGTGTTCAATTAAGTTCTATGTCAAACAAATCGGAAATCAGGAAACAAACTGCTGGACAAAAGTAAGACATTGTTCCATGTAATTGTCCGGCTGATATCTAGAACAGAGGATTATATGATCACTTATCTGAAATGGCATACCATCATCTTCTCAGTTCCGAGAAATCTTGAAAAGAGCTACGATTGCTGATCGGTTCCTAAAGTCATACTTGCAGTTATAGTTATGGGACTTATCCAAGTGGGAGACTGTGGATAAGGTGTCTCACTCCATAACTATTTCTGGTATGTAGTTGACCCGACCCGGCATGGTCCATTTGGGTTGCATGGCATCATGCATTTGGATAGACTAAATGAGAGAAATAACACTTGTGGTTTATTAATATATTATAAGTTCTAATATATTAATAATATTATTTAATTAGTATTGATCAAGAATTAAGATGACTAATTAAATATATGGGTTGATTATGTAAATCATCCATAACTTGTATAGTGGGCTAAAAGGCTCCATGGATTATCAAGTTGGGTTAAACCCATTGGATGCTCCATGGGAGTTACAAACCCATGGGTCATGGAAATGAAGACTCATGTCATATTAGGGTTTACATGGTGTAACCCTAGATACGACACACTATATAAAGAATGTGTTGCTCACTAAAATCGGCTAAACTAAGGACAAGAGAGGGCAAGCCGATTTATACATTCTCAAAGTCATTCCAAGAGCATTTGGTGTTGTGTGAAACATTTGAGGCATCACACTTGGGGTGCTAGGCTCTCAAGGTTTTCAAGGAATCATAACAACTACAAGGTATGTAATTCTAGCCATCTTTATGTTTAAAGTTCCCCATGTATGCTAGATAGGATTATGAAACCTTGGAAAAAAATGTATTTTGCATGTATTTTAGACAAACATAGATCCATGGTTTTCTAGGGTTGCATATACACTTAGGAGTGTTAGAATTGCTCAAAACCCATCAATAACCTAGCTTCTAATTACTAAGTCTAATATGTGTTGTGCCTATATGTGCAACTAAATCTAATCAAATCTAGAACCGACTCGAATTTTGACGGTTGTCACAGTCTCCCCTGGTTTAAAGAATTTCGTCCCGAAATTTAATTCGTGACGAATTCTATTAGAACTCAACCAGATGCAATTGTACAATTGGAGAGGTGGTGACTTGGAGAACTCTTTGATTATTTTGGATTAATTCTCCAAGGGAAGAGCCCAATTCTTTAGCTATAATAAAAGTAATGTTTCCTTAATTCGAGTTCTACAGTCTAGATTGCGAGAAACTAGGATCATGGAAATCATGATCCGACCATGGAGACCTAGTTGAAAAGATTATCAGTTAGATATTATATAACTTAAAAGAACGTTATAAGTTTTGCTGAAGCACCAACTGCATTGAGCGTTAAATCCGCATTGATCCTCAAGTCGCATTCTAAATTAGCACTAAGTGTAATTTCGCCGCCTAATAAAGAAGAGATTAGGAACAATTTGTTCACTTCCGGGTTGGCTACTATATCTGGAAAATATATATTCCGAAATAATAAGGGGTAACACGAATGAAAGGGAAGCGATCGAGGGTAAGTTCCTAAAAAAAATGTACTAAGGGTAGGCAACGAAGTTTTGGTACATCTCCAATGTAAAGGCTATTTAAGTGTCGTCTACAAAATAAATTACGAAATGATTGAGGATCTCTGAGGCTATAATTACTACTACGATTACTCTTACAATAATAGAACTATATTCGAAGAATATATACATTTAGAGAGTCAATGTTACAAATGGAGGCGATTAAATCACATTGTGTAGATAACATTTTAAGTGTTTAGAAGTGATAAAAATCTCACTTTTATCAAAATGTGTGTTTAGAAATGATAATTAATCTCACTATTATCAAAATATGTAATAATTCCAAGATAATGAAAATACATGTGTGGCGATTAAACGAAATAGTAAAATAATATAAAAATTAATTAAGGTTACAGGTTTAAGTCATCAATAAGGGAATTTATATAAAAATATTTTGATTACTCTTTTGCAAAATTGTCTAATTGTCTAAGTCAGGACAAATTCAAGCTTACGAGTCAAAATATTTATGAAAACAAAGTTGAGAGTTTAGGAACTCAATGAAAATTACAAAGTAGAATGCTATTTTAAGAACGATGTAAAAATATCGATCATTGAAAATAGTGGATTCTTAATTTAGTGTTTCTACAAAAACAATCATTTAGAGAATATACAATAGTATTCATCTTGTGTATTAATTGCAAGAAAAATACAATGAAAATTACCTTTAAATCAAGTTTCCGAATTTTGAACGAAAGAGCAAATTGAAGGGTCCAGTTAATGGTTTGGTCTAGGCTTTCATTGTATTTTGTTCAGTATGAGTCTGTAATACAGTTTGTGAGTTGTTTATTTGTTTTTGGTCAGAAAGTGTGTTTGCGACCGTAAACAGAGTTTACGGCCGTAAACACGTTTACGGCCGTAAACCCAGTTTATGGTCGTAAACCCAGTTTATGGTCGTAAACCCAGTTTGCGGTCTTGTCTAGTATAAATAGTGGAGGTGTAGGTCTATTTGCAGTTGTTGATGCAATAGAGTTTACAGAGTGTTCCATCGAGTTGTACCTGACGTTTTTCTGAATATAAACGTGTGCAAGCTCGATTTCTTTTCATCTTCTTATTCTATTGTGATTGTTTGTTGCTTGATCATTGGTAAAGATCCTTTTCAGGACCTTACAATTGGTATCAGAGCAAAAACCGGTGTCAAAGCTTCATTCAATCTAGATTTGGGATGCTTAAACTGATATTCTTATTGTTCGAGATTGGTTTTAGTGTTTTCGTGGTTAAAGGAACTGAATCTACTGCAAAAACGTGTTTTTGAAGGCTTTCTGG
The DNA here is from genome assembly GCF_052849685.1 of Lactuca virosa. Lineage (NCBI taxonomy): Eukaryota > Viridiplantae > Streptophyta > Magnoliopsida > Asterales > Asteraceae > Lactuca > Lactuca virosa. The sequence continues at coordinate 316,553,389 of NC_136428.1, forward strand.
GAGTTTACTGCCAACCGTAAACCCTGTTTACGGTTGTAAACTCAAGATCTTGAACAATCGTAATCTGTGAATCTTCAACAACCGTAAACCAAGCTTCATTAACCGTAAACGCTTAAACCGTAAACGTACAAAACGTAAACTCATCAACTGTAAACATAGTTTACGGTCGTAAACAGCTCAACTGTAAACCCTGTTTACGGTCGTAATCACTTAAACCGTAAACCAAGTTTACGGTCGTAAACTCTTCAACCGTAAACTCAGTTTACGGTCATAATCATCATCAACCGTAAACTCTTTTGTGACTTTAATTTGCTTTAATTTCAAATGGAATCTCAAAGTCAAAATCATTTTCACGAAGTTGATACTGTCATGGGCACTACTACGCGTATTCCAAGATTAATGTCTGCAGATGGTTTTCCTTAATGGAAGTACAGAATTCAAAAATACATCAAAATGAAGGACTTTAAGATTTAGAGAAGCATTCTTAGAGGCCCTATTAGAATCACTATGACAGTTGGAGGCCAAGTAATTGATAAGGCTGTTGAAAACTACACAGATGAGGAATTTGAAAAGGTTGAAGAGCAGGAAAGGGCTTTAGCCACTCTAACCATGGCATTATCTCCTGATATTGCTCAAGGTTTCAGAGAGTATACTTCAGCTAAGGATTTGTGGGAAGCCCTAATTGAGGTATATGAGGGCAATGAACATATGAAGGAGAGTCGCCAGGACATGTTGAGACAAAAGTTCAATATGTTCAACTACATTCCAGGAGAGACTCTTGAGGCTCAGCTGTAGCGGTTCACAACTCTCACCACTGACATGAACATATCTGGGATTTTCTTGAACAAGTCAGAAATTAACAAGAAGCTTCTAAATGCTCTTCCTAGATCATGGGATATGAATGTTGCTGTGATTAAGAAGACCAAGGATCTAAACCGCCTTACTCTTGCTGAAATCATGGCGATCATCAAAGCTTGTGATATTGATGACAAACAGAGAGAAATTAACCATGTGAACTCGTACTCTACTGCGAATCTTGGAAGCTCATCTAACAATGCTCTCTCATCAATCATGACTTCCTTAGGCCAAGTGTTTGCTGCTCAACAACCTCATATTCAAACCTTTGCTGCTGCATCATCCATTGCACAAAGTCAGCCATTTGTCACTCCACAAGCTGTTCCCCATCCAAATGTACCAGTTGTAGCCTCTTCCTCAAACACAAAGGACACTGATGAAAATCTGGCTCTACCCACTGGGCTTGTTAACTGCTACAATGCTTTTGTAGCTAGAGAGCTTCCACCTCAGCTGTCATTTGCTGACCTGGATCAGATTCATCCAGAAGACGTGGAAGAGATGGATATCACATGGCAGATTGCTATGGCTGTCTTTAGGGCCAACCGGTTTGCTAAGAAGACAGGGAAAAGCAACTGGGGCATGAATGCTGATAAAAAGGTGGGATTCAACAAGGGCATGCTGAGATGTTTCAACTGCCATGAGCCGGGTCTTTTTGGTTGTGAATGTCCAAAGCCAGATCATATAATGAACAACAACAGGACGATGGTTGCAGTGGGAAACAACCGTGCAGGTGCTGTGGTTAATGGTGAAACTGCTATGGTCGCTCAGTCTTTTGACTGGGAGGACCAGATTCAGGCTTTGAATATTTTAGGGCCTAAAAATGCTCATCTAGCTCAGATTGACGATGCTTCCACGAAGAATGATGTAGCTGATCCTGAAGCTGAAATGATGGAGCTGCAGCTTGCTCTAATGGTGTCTTCTACTTCCGAGCCCAGGAAAAGTGAGGTAAATCTACTGTCTTGTTCTCAGGCTTGTAATGAATATGTTAAACTTCTTCATGATGAAATTCAATTATTACGTAGAGAAGTAGAGGACCTTAGATATGAGGGCTATCAGCTTAGGAAAGGACAGAAACCACTTAAGGCCCAGTTAGAGACAAAAATAAAGGACTTTAAGAGAACTCAAACAGAATACAGTGAAAAGTGTGAGATTTATGATTATGCTAAAAGACAAAATGATGCGCTAATTACCGAGCTTGATACATTAAAAAGACAATTTGAAACTGCAAATTTTGATTTTAGAAAATTTGATGGATCAAGCGAGGTAGTTGCCAACATGATCGATCACTGCATGCAGTGTAAACGAAACCAACAAAAGGTTCTAGGATATGATAGTGTACCTCCTCCTTATAATCATACATATCAGTATCAACCCCTATCCAAGGATGAGATTGCCAACGAATCATTTATGGTTTATGGCAAGCCATCTAGTTTCGTTTGAGGAGGATTTATTAATGCTGAAAGTACTGACATTTCCACTTCCCCTGCAGATCAACCATTAGATAAGGCAACGCGTGAAGCTGGAGAATCTGTTTCTGTTTCTGTTCCTAATTCTGATATTTTTGTTTCAAATGAAAATGTTTGTGATTCTGATGTTAAGACTGATAATGTTTTGTGTGATGTTTCTACTTCTGCTACTGTTGAACTTAATTTCTTTGATATATTTGATGAATTGTTTGGTAATTCTGATGCTTGTGATTCTCATGAAAATCCATCAATTCCACAAGTTACACCATCTGAGGCACCCTCACTTATCTCACAACCTATTTCTCATGCATGTTCTTCTGAGAAGAGTAAGAATGTCTGTCAAGAAAATAAATCTGAAAAATGTAGCACAGGTTCAAATAATAAACATATTTGTTTCAATTGTGGTGTTGGTGGTCATATAGCTAGGAATTGTCAAAATAGGATCTTTGTGAACTATTTGTCACCAAGAGGAGAGAACGAATCTCGAGGAAGGTCTTTAATTAGAAAATCCTCAAAAACTCGTTCTCGAAATGATGATTGGAAAGATGATCGAAGCAGAAAAAGGGCTGTTTTTCAAAAGAATAAAAAGATTTTTACTAACAAATCTCCAAATAGTTTGCCAAAACCGAACAAGGCTCCGCCAAGATCGGTTTCGTCAAAAAGCAATTCTGGGTCTTCAACCACTTCTGGTAGAACATCCGGAGGGTCAGTGCAAACTCATAAGAAACCTATTTCAAAACCACCTGAGAATGTTATAAAACCTAAATATCATTGGATGCCCAAATCAATTTCCAATCCATCATTACCATCCTCTGAAGTGATTAGGAATGAGGATCCTAATTTGAAAACATTAAAGGATAAATCAGAGAAAGCAAAAAGGAAACCCAGGACAGTGATGACCTGAGTTCCCAAATCTAAATGATTCCGGTCATTTTGCAGGGACAGTTGCGGAGGAATGTCGTTCGTCCTCGGTACGTCGACAGCGGCTGCTCCCGGCATATGACAGGAGACATATCCCAATTGAGCGACATTCAATCTTTTAATGGGGGGTATGTTTCCTTCGCGGGCGGAGATGGTGGCAAGATCACTCAGAGAGGAACTGTTACAAATGGAGTGCTAAGCTTTGAAAATGTCAACTTTGCTCCCGAGTTAAAGCACATCTTGTTGAGTGTTTCCCAAGTTTGAGACAAAGGCTATTCTACCCATTTTACCGATAAAGAATGCATGATTCTCAAGCCAGGCATTGTCATCCCTGAAGAGTGGATTCTCGTCAAATCTAAGCGGGATGGGAATGCTTATATTATTGACATGAACAGTAACCTACCTGAACAAGTCACTTGCCTATTCTCAAAAGTCTCCGAACAAAACGCAATGCTGTGGCACCGAAGGCTCGGTCATGCTAACGTGAAAAACCTGAATCGCCTTGCTAAGAATGAGATGGTCTGAGGCTTACCTGTCAGAGACTTTATTACATTTGAGAAGTGTGTGTCCTGTTCCCAAGGAAAACATCATAGAAAACCACACCTGCCCAAGTAAGTCAACTCAATCAGTCAGGTGCTCCAATTATTGTATATGGACTTATTTGGTCCGGTCAACGTCCTGAGCATCAACCGAAGTTCGTACTGTCTTGTTGTGATCGATGATTTCTCTCGCTTTACGTGGGTCTTCTTTCTGTCCAACAAAGCTGGGGTTGCTGATCTGATAAAGAAGTTCATTGTGATGATTGAGAAGCAAACCAACAACCAGGTGAAGGCGCTTCGTACTGACAATGGAACTGAGTTCAAGAATGCGGTTCTTGACCATTTTGCGCAGAAAACGGGATCGTGCATCAATATAGCTCTGCTCACACACCTCAACAAAACGGTGTTGCTGAAAGGAGAAATAGAACTTTAAAAGACGTCGCAAGGACAATGCTTTATGATTCCAAATTACCTGTTTTCTTTTGGGCCGAGGCGATTAACACTGCTTGCTATGTGCAGAATCGTGTTCTAATCAACAAAGCTCAGATGAAGACACCGTATGAGATTCTCTATGGACACAAGCCTTCAGTCAGCCATTTCCGTGTATTTGGCTGCCCTTTCACCCTTCTTCATCTGGAATCCAACCCTAAATTCAATGCCAAAGTCGATGATTGTTACTTTATAGGATATGTTGCGCGCACCTCGTATAGGGTTTACGACAAGACGACTAAGCAGATTGTTGAATCCTATGACGTGAGCTGGTTGGAGGAGAATGAAACAGACGCTCGAGTGGGTCCTGACTGGTTATTTGATTACACATCGCTTTTCAAATCCTTAAATGTGTCTTCAGATGGCTCAAATGGATCCTCTTCTGGTTCGAAGATTGTTTATGAAGACGAAGACAAAGAAGTTGTTTACAGACCTCCAACGGTTGAGGGGGAGTCCTCTGCTCCATCTGAGGGGGAGTCCTCTGCTCCACCTGAGGGGGAGTCATCTGATCGACCTACTAGTCCAGAGTCTAAAGTTCAAAATGGAACTCCTGATGCTGATGCTACACCTCTTACCCCTATTGAAAGAGAGTTCATGTCTACATATGCTTCAGCTGTCACTTCAACTTTTATGGAACTACTCTTTCCTGAAGAAATTTCTAATGAGTTTGTAGCAGATTCATCCAATATGGATCAATCAGCAAATGATGGAGGTTTCAACATTCACACTCTTCCTGTTTCACTCAATGATATCAGCCAAGACATAACTTCTAGAACTCAACGCGATCATCCGATCGATAACGTCATTGGCCAGCTGGGTGATGGAGTTAAAACTAGAAGTCAGAGTGGAGATGTCAATGCATGTCTCTACTCTTGCTTTATATCTCAAATAGAGCCCAAGAACGTTGACATGGCTTTGAATGAGCCCAGCTGGGTAGATGCGATGCATGAAGAACTAAATCAGTTTGAAAAGCTAGGGGTTTGGAAGTTGGTTGAGTTCCAAAGGGCAAAAGGTCTCTTGACACGCGTTGGGTCTATCGTAACAAGCAGGACGATTCTGGTGTAATAGTGCGCAATAAAGTAAGGTTGGTGGTTCGCGGGTTTCGACAAGTTGAGGGTCTTGATTATACTGAGGCTTATGCTCCCATGGCTCGATTGGAGGCTATTCGTATCTTTCTCGCATATGCTTCCTATATGAACTTCATGGTCTACCAAATGGATGTCAAGACTGCCTTCTTGTATGGCAAGGTGAAGGAAGAAATTTATGTTGATCAACCCCTTTGGTTCGTTAACTCAAAGTTTCCTAATCATGTCTACAAGTTGGACAAGGCATTGTATGGGTTACATCAAGCTCCTCGAGCATGGTATGCAACTCTAACAAAGCACTTGCTCGAGCATGGATACTCTCGCGGCACCATTGATCAAACTTTATTCATCAAACATGTTGGTAATGATCAGATACTAGTCCAGATCTATGTTGACGACATTATCTTCGGGTCTACCAGTCCGGAGCTTTGCAAAGAGTTTGAAGGCGTGATGAAAAAGCGGGTTGAGATGAGTTCTCTAGGTGAAATGACCATGTTTCTGGGGCTTCAGGTCAAACAAAATTCAACCGGAATCCTGCTACATCAAGCTAAGTATGTGGAGGATATTATTGAGAAGTTCGGGTTTGAAGACGCAAAACCTGCATCGACACCAATGGATGAAAGACCCCTGCTGAATCCAGATATTGATGACGAATCCGTAGATCGGACACACTACAGATCGATGATCGGATCGTTGATGTATCTTACTGCTAGTCGTCCCGACATCATGTTTGCAGTTTTTCAATGCGCTCGCTATCAGGCAAATCCTAAACTTTCACATCTTATTGCTGTCAAAAGGATTTTTCGGTATATCAAAGGCAGCTCAAAACTGGTTCTTTGGTATCCGAAGAATTCTGAATTTGATTTATATGCTTTTGCTGACAGTAATTATGGAGGCTGTGAGCTTGACAGGAAATCAACATCAGGAGGGTGCCAACTCCTTGGAGATAGGCTGGTGTCGTGGCAGTGCAAGAAACAACATACCGTCTCTACCTCAACAGCAGAAGCGGAATACGTTGATGCATCTGCCTGCTATTCTCAAGTTATCTGGATCCAACATCAGCTGTTGGACTACGGTTTGAATTATCTAGAAACCCCAATTCACTGTGATAATGAGGCCGCAATTCAAATTACTAAAAATCCTGTCCAACACTCCAAAACCAAGCACATTGATATCAAAATTCATTTTATCAGAGATTGTTATGAGCGGTCGCTCATTCGGCTAGAACAGGTTCCCACTACCAATAATGTGGCGGATCTGTTCACCAAGCCTTTGAACAAAGCTCGATTCGATGTGCTTGTGGAATTTTTGAAAATGATTCGTTTTAAGGATTAAATTTTTGCTATTAATTACGATTAGGTTAAATTTGCGCATTTTAGTGATTTCATTCTCACCTATGCACAAATTTAGGGTGAGAAATAAACAAAAACCAAAAAAAAAAATTGCAAAATTAAAATCCAAAAACATCTTGTTTCTGTTTTATTTTTTTTTTCAGAAAACATTCAAAATTCCAAAAACATTAAAAATTCAAAAAAAAACAAAAATATTGTCGCTTACAGTTTTGCTTATTGATGTAGTACTGGGAAGTGATATTATCAAGTGATAACAGGCAATCTGAGTCTGCGTAACGTACCCAAAATTAAAGGCTCTATGCTCTGGGTTTGATGTGTTGGTAGGCACGAAAGATTCTAAATGGACATGACTAGGCAGAGTTGAACTTAAGGAATTCATAGACTTGACAAATTTTGACCTAGTTAGATCCGTTTAGCCTGACAATACGACGCTTGGATAGGTTGAGCAGGGAGATATATATGGGAATCTATTGGTCATATTAAAGAACTCGTATCTGGAACTGTGGATTAACTTTTCCTCGATGTGCGGATTATGTCCTTAATCCCGGTATTGATGGGGTGACTGGTGAATTCTGATAAGTTAGGTCTATAGAAGGTTATATTCTTTCTTTCTATCTGTTAGTCATATGTTACCTCCTCTGCGTGATCGAAAGATCCGACCTGGAATGTAGCATATGCAACTCTATCTCTCTGCATCTTCTATCTATGCAATTCTTTCATCTGTTAGCCATATACTGTCTCCTTTGCATGACTCACAATCCGACCTGGTACACAGTATATGCATCATTCTTTTTCTCAATCCCTCTAAAACTTCAGTTAGTCATATGTTTCACCCTCTGCGAGATTGGAAGAGATCCGACCTGGGTGTATAGCATATGCATTCTAAATCTATCTTCTCTCTTAATAATTGTCTGCTCACCAGATGTAAGGAGTATTCTGGAAGTCCTTGATTACTGGAGCATATCAGGAAGCGGGAAACATGTTCTGATACATCTAAAACTGAACACTTACAGATTGTCTGTAGATCTCGCTGCTCAATTTAGGTGGACAACAATATCTTTGGTCGTCGTCAGCTGAATGGTCCTTAAGGAATATTATCTAGGAACTTAGGATCACTTTGTCTTATAACTAATAGTATGTCCTAATTTTGTCACAATTTTTCGTGTTTAAGTGGACCACAATACCGGCGATCGACCAGACAAAGACGTGAAGATGAAAGGTACCGACAAGTGGATTAAGGCTGTCTAACAACTTTGATCCCAATATCACAAGATAATTTTCAGTAATTTTTAAGATAAATTTTGTCTGTGTTTATTCTTATTTTATTTTATTTTTTTTATTTTTATTTTTATTTTTTATTTTATTTTATTTTTATAATTGTCAAAAATTTAATTTTTAAATTTTTTAATTCTTAAATTTTAGAAATTAGTTTATTTTATTTTTAGTTTAAATTTTAATTTTTCTTTTATTTTAATATCCTCAAAAGGTTTTATTTTTAAAAAATTTTAATCGGGGTTTGTACTGTGCCTTACACTGCGTGGGAGACAGGTAAAAGTCAAGGGAGGTATAAAAGGTGGAGTTTACTGCTGTAAATCCTTTTCACCTTCTCTTTTCTCTTTGCGGCCGTAATCTCTCTCTACTCTCTCTCATCCTCGAAATTTTTTCTGTGAGATTTTGCGAAATCAGTTAGTTCACTTCGAAGGTATGCTAAAACCGACTGGGGAAAAGCTATTCGTTCATCGATTCGACTGAAACTGGAGGATTAATCGTCATTTATGTGTTCGTCGGCGTTTACGGTTTGGGGAGGGTTTACGGTTTGGGGAGATTCAAGGACCGTAAACTCCTTTTGGGCTTACGACCGTAAACTCCTCTGAGTTTACGACCGTAAACTCAGTTTACGGTCAGGTGACCACTGCAATGGGTTTACGGCCGTAAACCCACTTTGGACCGTAAACTCTTGTTTGACCAATATTGACCGTAAACTTAATGTTTGACCAATATTGACCGCAAACTCCAATTTTTGATCAAAATAATTTTTTAAGGCCAAAATAAAATTGTTTAATTAAGAAAACTTAAACCTTTAATTGTTTAAATACTTTGTTTTCTTACTTGGCCTGGTTTAGTGCAGATCAATGGCGAGTCTTAAGTTTGCTGACATGCATAACCCGACAATTGTGTTGGATGAACCTCCTGTTGCTCGTGGAGATTTCAGATCAATGATTTACAGACTAAGAGAATGCTGCTTGGCTTGTGCCATCACTGTGAATCCAGTCATTTATTAGAAAACTGTTAGGGAGTTCTGGCAGACGGCCAAAATGTCAAAAGATAATGGAGTGATTGTTGTTAAAGCTGTTGTTAAAGGATGCAGATCATAATCACTGAGCAGTATATCAGAGAAACATTGCTGATCGATGATCATCCCGATTTTCCTACTAAAATTGGGATTGATGATGTACAAAAGATTCTCAAAAGGATGGGATGTGAGGGCATCTACGCCCCCGCGATGAAAAAGATTTTACCACCCTACTGGCGATTCTTAGCTCATGTGTTCGTGAGCTGTATCTCGGGGAGGAGGTCATGAGCTGATGAAATCTCACTCAGGAACACAGGGGCAATCGTTTCACTGGCTGCTGGCATCAAATTCAACTTCTCGAAGTTCATTCTGGATGAGTTCTTGGTAAATATCAACGCTATAAGCCGGGAGACCATAGATGCATTCTTGCTGTATCCGAGATTTATTCAGCTGTTCATCGACAACCAATTCCCAGAGATGATCAAAGATGGTGACAAGCTGGATATAAAGTCATTAGGCCCACACACGATTGGTCTCATTAAGCAGAATCGAAAGGGCAAAGTAGTCTTCCAAGGATTACATCCTCTCGTGAAATTCGGAAAATTTGCTGAGATTAACGAATCCTCCGAATCTCATGGAACTTCAGACAAGATGTCATATGAGCCCACTTCCTCCGAGAGAGTTGTTTCAGAAGATGTCATCACAGTTTCAGATCATGATGAAGAAGAAACTCCAGCTGCTAATGCTCAAGTAGCTGAGGAACACGAATTGACATATGTTCAGGTACAAGGAGATTACAAAGAGGGGTCTGGAACGGAGACAGATTTGTATGAAGGCCTCGACCTCACAGGATTCGATAACGATGAAATTCCTCTCAACTTCGGTAGTAATGAAGATTTCTTGACCGGTGTAAACCTCAACACACTGCTTGAAAATATCAATGAAGTTGCTCATCCAGCGGCGGAAATAGCAATTCCTATGGTGACAGTATCAGGGATTCCTCCCCTTGATGTTGTTTTACCTACTTCTGAGCCATTGGAAAGTGATCATACAACTACACAATCCTCTCCTCCTCCAATTAAAAGACGAAGACTTGACCCTAGACGGAGAATTCTTGATTCGGGTGTTTCTCAAAGCTTTACAACTCCACCAACAACCACACCTGTTACCGTTTCATCTGAACCCGTCAGTGAAGGTCCTAGTACCTTCTATGAAGCCGGTGGCTCTTCCTTCCCAACAGGTTTCTCTCCTCCCATGCTAGAGCATGATGCTGCCTCTGTTAAGCTGGCCAGGCTCTTGGCCGAAGAACAATTTACAACGCCTCCCTCACGCGGCAAAGGAATTTCTATTGGGGGTGGCAGCTCAGGAGAAAAGAATCCTTCACTTCTTGGACTCCAGAAAGAGATCGATGCTCTGAATTAGAAAAATGTTGAATTAGATCAGAGAAATATTGAGTTGGATATCAAGGTCGCAGACCTTCAGACTGAAAATACAAAGTTCAATATTCAAGTGGTCGAACTTATCGAAGATAAAGCTCTAAGGACGAAACAAATTACGGATCTTCAGACACATTTTGGCTTACTGACCGCCAGCTACTACGATGTAAAGAAGAAGCTGCAAGAAGAATTTGGCGACAAATTCAAGTCATCCGTTGACGAGCCAAAGATCTATCTTCCCGACCAAGATGCTCCCATAGCTCCACGACCTACAAGAATAACCACCGTTGTTGACCGTTTTGAAAAGGAACCGGCTCAAGCTCCAAGTGTAATGGCATTGAAACGCGCTAAATTGCCCAAGACAACTGAAAAGGGTCAATTACTATTCAAAAGGAGCACTGATCATCATGCCCCCTGGGATCAACCACAGATCACCGTTACGGATTTGGGCGAACATCGTTTCAGAGACGTTTATGGTGGTAGGTCTGGAATCATTTCGTGGGGATTCCATGACACTATGAATATGTCTATGGTGAGAAGAAATAGCGGCAATACTGAATTATACAAAGATGCTCACGATTTTCATTCCTTTACTAGGATTGATCTTACGGAGCTGTCTAAAGCTCCTTTCTCAAATCCATCTAACAAACCCAGGGCGACTCAGTTTAAATCCTTTTTGGAAGATCAAGTAGCTAAGGGCTTCCCTTCAATGAAGACTGTTGAGTCTATAATCAAGATTTACCCTAGCGTCATTGATCCCAAAACAAGTCAGCCACTTCGGTCAGTAATGTGGCCTGCTACTGCTCAAGTTAAGCAGATTCCCATTCTTCAAAACTATCCAGATGGATCTCTGGCATCCATGCTATATTGGGTGTATGATGAATCCACAGATGTTGCTGTCATCAAGCTTAAAGACGACTGTATCCGCTTGTATGACAAGAGGGATTTGCTTCAATTCGGTAAGTGGGACATACATCAGCTCTCCATTCATCAGATCGTGGTGGCTGAAGAACTTTTTGAGTCCGCTGCAAAGGAGTACACTTCGATGGTTACTGAGATTATCGAGAAAGAGATGTGGAACGGAGCTATGGGAAAATTTGATGTGCTAGTGGTCGACAAAAGCTGAGTCCAAGCTAGCACCAAACCAAAGGGGAGATTGAAGGGTCCAGTTAATGGTTTGGTTAGGCTTTCATTGTATTTTGTTCAGTATGAGTCTGTAATACAGTTTATGAGTTGTTTATGTGTTTTTGGTCAGAAAGTGTGTTTGCGACCGTAAACAGAGTTTACGGTCGTATACACGTTTACGGCCGTAAACCCAGTTTACGGTCGTAAACCCAGTTTGCGGTCATGTCTAGTATAAATAGTGGAGGTGTAGGTCTATTTGCAGTTGTTGATGCAATAGCGTTACAGAGTGTTCCATCGAGTTGTACCTGACGTTTTTCTGAATATAAACGTGTGCAAGCTCGATTTCTTTTCATCTTCTTATTCTATTGCGATTGTTTGTTGCTTGATCATTGGTAAAGATCCTTTTCAGGACCTTACACAAATGTAAATAAGGATCACTTGTTTATAGTAGATTTCAAATTAAAAACAAGATGTATATGATAAAAGGCGTAATTGAATATATCAAAGTTGACTAAATCAAAATTATATCTCACGACTATACACGTATTAATCGCTCAAAACGAAAGGGTAGACTTCTAGGCTTTATGTGTACGAACATGATACCACGAGAAGCAAAATAGACAAAAACAAAGTTAGACAATGTATTATGTTACTATCATGGGCGTGCGAGATGTAAAAATCAGAAGGAGAGCGAGAAATCAAGTTCGGGGGAAAGAAAAAGGAAAATAGAGGCGACAATGATTGCTATTGTTAAAATTATAAGAACAATACCTATAGGTAGATTTAAAACCAGGTTGAGATATATTTCAAACTTAAATATTTGATGTATGTTGATGATTAAATAGACATGTGGGAGTTTTAAAGTGTTTCCTAAAAATTTATGAGTTATCTAGTAAGTTAAACTCCATTTGTGAATAAGAAGAAACACTAAAACTTGTACTTGAAAATCAGACGGTTTTGACCTTTTTGATTGGGGTCCAACAATGGTTAAAATAGATAAGGTAAAGACTTAACATATTTAGATGAATAATTGTGCATTGTCGAAAGTGCGTCACTGGAATTTTAAAAGTGAACACTAAGTTTTTCAATTCTTTAAATTTTAGAAACTTTACAAGTTATAAACTAATTTGAAGTAAAATAAAAAAAATGAGGTATGTTGGAAATGTAAGAATTAGAGATTTCTTATAAACATGTTTAAATTAGAAAGTTGTAAAAATACCATGTTGAGGTTTCAAGAAAACACATTTAGGTAAAGTACAATGCCTAACTGAGAAAGTGGTCAAAAAGTCAAAACAAAAGTGGTCTAAAGATCCGATGAACCTTTTACCCATGCAATGACCATCGATGTCATATATTTAAGTTTTATAGAATAAAGTCTCAACACTTCTATAAAAGCAAATGTTTCTAAGTTTTCCGAAAACATGATAAAATGGTAAGCAAGGTTGAAAATGGTTTATATGCCCTTAAAAGCACATCTATCCATTGAAATATATTTTAAATGAAACTGAAATAGCAAGGTTAAAACCAGTATTGGTTAAATTGAGTTTTGAAGAAAAGTGTTAAGTTAAAGCAAGTTATCAGAAGATTTTAGTGAGTTAAATAAAACCGATGAAGTGAAATATCTTTTTGATGGAAGATTAAGAAGGAACATGTAGATTAGTGTAGCTGATCGTACCTAAATACTAAGGCGAGTAACGATGTCTTTTCCCCAAAATAAAGGACAAGAAAAAAAATTGTTTGTAAAACATTTTTAAGTGTCAATGCAATTTCCGACCTTTTATAGAGGTCAAAGGGATATTCTATGTTAAGTTTTAAGCTCCAGGTGGAAACAACCTAAAGCTAAATTCGTAGCATAGTAGAGAAATCTCATGTATGGGTTAAACCTCCGTGTCTCCTCGTGAGTCAAACTCAGAATGCCTGCCAATGGTATCCAAGTGATTACTTAGTGGAGACTCATATACCTCCTTACGTGCTGCTCCAATTTTCATCACTGTCGGTATCGGAACACTTTCCTAGTTGTAACTATAGTACGAAGACGATGAAAAGGTATTGAGGAATAATTGGAATATGTTTCGAGTTAAGATTATTACTAGTGTATATCTAGCTACTAACCTTACATCTAAAGTCAACAGCTACCGAGGAATACTCATTCTCAGTACTAAGTGCATTGCTCCTAGAGTGGCTAGTGATATAACCTAAGTGGTTAACCTAGCACTTGATAAGGGATAAGATTATTTGTAAATAAAGGTATTGTTATAAAAGTTCACTTAGTTTCTAAGTGTATCTAGATGAATGCCTATAATATGCAATGCCCGTACGCACACCGAAAAATTTTGTTTTCAAGAGTTTAAGTTGAAAATTGTTTTGAACATAATTCTACTATAACCGTTTCCAGCCTCACATTAACTTTCCTTAATTAAGCATAGTTAGCCAGGCTATACTTAATTAAAGTCCAATAATGCGTACTCGAATTAGTTATACCAGTAGTGTGTTCTATATTTTAAAAACGTTTAGAAATTTTTTGGCTATAGTTGTGGTTCTTCAAAGGAAAAACGGTATTCTCTATAACCTTCGGCTCTGATACCATTTCTATCACACCCCGCTAAATCGGAAACACGAGGCGTGGCAGTGTAAAGGGTTTCATAGCAAAAGTTAAAAGACAACACCAACCATAGTATTAAAAATCATTACAAATTTACAATGGGTTTGAACAACTTTTAAAAGAAATTACAATGTAAATTGAAATACAACACATGCGAATGCTCCTAAAAGTGATGTGTCTCTACGTTCCTCTTACTAGATTATTCCTTAAAAAGCATGTAAAAAGAGCGTCAGCTATAAAAATAGTTGGTGAGTACTCACAGATTTACAAAATCAAGATTTGGTATAAAACTTTCTATAAATACAAGCACATTGATATAATGAGAAACAAAGTTTATTGCTATAATAAATAATAAGATTGTATGTGTATGAGCAAACAATGAGTTCCCAACCAAGCCTATGACTGATGCCCTATCAAGATCTATGTTTATCGTTTCATAGATTATATGGTATCATGCACTACAGCAATCGGGCGAGTGAGGAGGTGTCAATTCCTAATAGCGCTATCCATAATGACCATTGGCTCAAAGAGTTAATTGTTGGATTAAAGTATAAGGGAAGGGACTTAAGACGATAAGGCCTCATGTTTCAAGTTGCATGATGTTAAGTGCTCAAAATAATTTTTCCTTGATTTCAGTGATGAATAAGACCTTTGAACATGCAATACAAAACTACTATTCACAAAAAGATGCTGATTGAGCATCAGTTTTGTAAAAATTGCTAAAAATCGAAATATTGGAATTTTCTAGTGAGGTCAGATGGGTTTGAAAGCTAACTCAAAAGATTATATTTCAGAAAAAGAATCTCCAATTTTGGTTACGAAATGAGTGAGATATGGCAGTTTAAAGTGAGGTAAAGAAATCTGGCAGATTGCATGCATGATGATTGGTTAGAAAAGTAAGCTTTCATCATTTCTTTAGGTAAATCTTTTTAAATATTTTAAAGATATCATGATAAACTTATATTCTAGTCATATTTCCAGAGACCAAAAGATTAAAACTTATCAAAATGTATACATGCATTTATGAGCAAAATGTTTTTTCTCAAAAACTCTTAACTTGAGTTTGATGTTTTAATCCTTAAAATGGATTTTTGCACTAAGATCATGGACATGCAACCTTGTTTATCATACACGCATGGTGTTAAAACACATCCATGATGTTCTAAAAACCATTTTAACAAAAAGAAAACAAGTTTGAAGAAGATGAAGAAGTAGAAATCGGTTTTTGAAGTAAAATGCACATGCATGGCTTAAATCATTGTTGTGGATCTTCAAGAGATGGATTTTATTTACCTTAAATTTATTTGTGGCTTGAAAAACCCTTATGAATCTCCATAATTTCGTGGTTAAGATGCTGTGGTTGTGGTGTTTGGAGAAAAGAATAAAAAATTGGAGAGAAGGTAGAGAGAGTTTTCTAGAGAGAGAAAGAAGAGAGATGTGTGTGTGTGTTGGAGAATACGAGTGTGAGAGAGGGATATGGGAAGAGAGGGGTCCGAAATTTTGAGTATAATACCCCTTTCTCATTCATTTTGTTTTATAAAATTTAAGTTCTTTTATAAAATATCTAAATTTTATATAAAATGTGCACTAAAATCAAGTTTTTATTCATAAAACCTTGATTTTTGATTTATAAATTAAGAGTAAATGTTAATGAGTTAAATTTTATTTTCCTTGATTATATTTCCCTGAATTTATTATATTTAAATTGATATTGTAAGTTTCATAATTATTTTCATATAATTTTTGAGTTTAAAGTTTATAAAATTAGGTATTTAGGGTTTTTCGGATTTTTCTAAACAGTGAATATCAAAATAAATTAATTCTTTGAGACTTCAAATTATCTTATGGTATTATAACTCTTTTATAGCTATAAATAATGTTTGTAACTTATTTTATCGATTTATTGGCATTCTATGTAGTGGTTCCGAGATTCACACGAAATTGAGGAATCAAGTATACTAGTCCTAGTTTTCAACTTTGACTTAAGTTTCTATGAGGCTCCAACCTAATTTCTACTACTAGGTCAAGTGCATAATGTGTGTATATGATTCATGAAAAGGTGTTTGAGTCAAAAGAGTGACCCGAATATAGATAGTCTCTACAGTTAAGTAGTTATAGAATTCACATATCAATGTCAAACTAAGTACACCATCCATTGTTTCTATCTGTTTCCAAGTTTCTACTAGGTTATAACTTAGATTCTAATTACTAACTCTAATATGTGTTGTACCTAAATGTGCAACTAAGTCTAGTCAAATCTAGATCCGACTCAAATTTTGACGGTTGTCACATTCAAGGAGTTTAAACAGGAAGTGAAGAATCAGTTGGGCAGGAACATTAAGATGCTTCGTGTCACAACTGACATTTTGCTAGGAAATTCTATTCCCATGTAAACATCATCCATTGTAAAAGCTTGTACTCTAAGTGAATACTATACTCTATTCTCGTTCAAATGCATCTCATATGTTAAAATAAGGGTCGGAAACCCTAAAAATATCGGTTCAAGATTGTTATGGACTAGGATTCTCTTATTGGGCCTAATGGACCAATAAACTTTCAACTTGATTACTATGGGCTCTAAATGAACCCACATTCATAAAACTTAACATTTTGGGCCATAATGAGCCTAAAACGGATTAGTTTACCCTAATGGGCCTTATTGGACCATAACAACTCCAATTAACCCTAGTGGGCCTAAAACCCATCCCTTTATCTTATGTTGGGCCGTAAGTACTTCCAAGGGCCCAATGGGCCGAAAATTTTCTCTATGGACTTCATAATTTCGAACCAAAGAAAGAATTTGGCCAAATTAATTCATCCTTCTTCCTCTTAGTCCAAATCTCGGCCCATGTATATAAAAAAAGGGAGAGAAATGCCTAATTAATCCACACCATGACACATCACTTTTGTCTAAAGGATAACCAAGCTTAATGCATCACATACATCTATACAAGTTCCATAAATCCATGCACACTCTTCTCACCCTCTCTCTTCTTGATATCTCGGCCAAGAGCAAAGACCACACACACACAACATCAAACTCTCTCAAACACTCTCAAGAATCATTCCCCTTCTTTCTTAAAAATGTCAAAATTTTGCTTGTGTTTCAAGAGAGTTTTCACAAGAAAATCATCATTCTTTGGTAAGTTTTACATATCCAAGTTATATAACTCCTTTCTCATGTTAGATCACTCCTTCTAAACAAGCTTTTGGTGATCATACTCCTAGAAAACTTCATAAGCTCGAAATCTACATCAAGGTGTTGTTAGGACCAAAAATCTTTTCGTCTCTTCTTCAAAACCGAGAACAACAAGCAAAGGTGAGTTCATACCCACTATTTTCGATTTTTACTTGGTTTTGGGGGAGAATACAAGTTGCTTTATGTGGATCTATGTGTATATGGATGAATATGTGTGTTTTTCATGACTTATTTGTTGATTATGCGCTATTTACTTCATAAATCTAAAAATATGTTAAGAATATTAAGTTTATCACTTGGATCTACAAGAAAACCATGAGAAAAGTATGTGTTATCACATATAATACATGTAAACTAGTATATCTGGGATTTATACACTTAAAATAGCAAAAATGAGTGTTGTGTTGAAAGATCTATAAACTAAACTCAAAATTCAGCCCTTGACAGAAACGTTTTGGCCCAATCTCGAACTGTTTTGACCACCTTAATGATAATATTTTTCAAAACTGTCTTAAATGAAAAACATTTAGGTTTATACCTTTAAAATGACTACTCTCACGTTTTCATACGATTTTTCTACAATATTTGGCGAATTTTACAAAACTGCCTATCAGATTTGAAATAATTTTCAGACCAGCCTGTGAAGGTGAGCAATTTCACACTTGTTAGAAGCCATTATAAATTATGAGAAATAGTGTGAACAAAGTAGACAAAATTTCAAAACTTCCAGAATTTACGGATCCTAATTTTGACTTACGATGATTTTTCTACAAATTTTTCAACAATTAGGTCAGAAAAGCCTAAAACCAGAAAAATGTGTGTTTTCCGAAAAATCTAGCCAAAAATATATTTTTGACAAAAAATGGGTTTAAAATGTTATTTTTACCACAAACTAGTCATAAAAACAAGTTTTGAACAAAATGGGGACTAAAGTGTTATTTTTACAGAAATTGGGCCGTAATTGTAAATTTTTGGTTATTGGGCCACAAACATCATTTTTATAAAAAGTGGGTCTTTTTATGCTATTTTAGTGAATACTTGAACCAAAACCAACAATAAACTATCAAACGGATTATTTTTTATCATTTCAAGGTTATTGGGCCTTAGTGGCCCATTTATATGTTTGATAGGTTTTGTATACTATTTGTGTGCTATTTGGGCCTATAAATACTTTACATGTGAAATGGGTCTTAGTTGTCATTATACATATATTTTGGGCCCATGTTATATAATCTCTTTCATATTAGGTTTTGAAATGACTCACATGTTTAGCGATGCCCTAGTGGCTCACTTACATGGTTCGTTGTGGCCTGGAATGAGTTTTATACGTTTATCTTCGCGTAAATTCGATCAAAGATGTAGTGAGTTTTTGTCGGTCGACACCTATTAAGTGTACGATCGTAGTCTGTAGTTATAATCTGAATCTCTTTGAGGGAGAGCGGGGTTTTGTGTATAGATCTATACGGGGATGACACCCCACACCTGAGTTGTTCGCTACAGTTAGACTACATCGGTCTAGGGTGACTATAACCTTATTCTATTCTTTAAGTCGGCATTCACAAACACCAATACAGGCGAAATTGTCATTATTTAGTATGGTTATGACGGCTCACTTAGAGGAATTAACATTATGAAGTTTGCGGAAGACTATTTTCTTTTATGTTGGATTATTCGGAAACTTACTCACACTGGTACTCAACCTCGGTGTTGGTACGACAGCATTATCTATTCTTCTTTTTCGGGCAACATCGGGTTGTCTGGGGGCATTCTATTTACATTTTCTTATATCACTTTTGGCATTCTATTAAACAATAACACACATGCATTAATACAATATCGGACATAAACATACCAAATTATTTTCTTTTATGTTGGATTATTCGGAAACTTACTCACACTGGTACTCAACCTCAGTGTTGGTACGACAGCATTATCTATTCTTCTTTTTCGGGAAACATCGGGTTGTCTGGGGGAATTCTATTTACATTTTTTATATCACTTTTGGCATTCTATTAAACAATAACACACATGCATTAATAGAAGATCATACATAAACATACCAAACTATTTTAAGAAAATACATGATTTTCTTGTGATTACAAAGTTATACAAATCATTTTCTTAAATATACTTATGAACTCACCAACATTATATATGTTGACATTTTCAAAATAACTTGTATTCTCAAGGACTCGTTAAGCAGAAGAATCAACAAGAATATGGGATTTTGTTTTTGTGTACTGTTAAACGTCAAACATTGAATGAGTTGGTCATGTTATTTAAAAGATTGTACTTGATGTAAACAATGACAATTGTATTATGTTATGCATGGTAATGATGATGTTATGTTTCATTTATATTCACTGTAATGATATTCCAAGATGAAGTCACGCACCATCCCCCAGACGTTTCCACCGTCTGGTTCGGGGGTATGACAGATTGGTATCAGAGCATTGTTTATAGTGAACTGGCATATCTAACCTTACAAGATATGAAACTATAAATACAATGGGACTAAACTACTCTGAACATAATAATTAGAATACATACTTATCTATGCATTTTAGAGTAATAACATAACAAGAACAGTAAAAGTGTTTGGAGGATTTGAACATCGCTATTAAATATGGGCAGTTATGTAGTCGTATTGGGGGTGAATGTAGCCTGATCAACTACATCAATTCAAAATACGACCAACATGTGTTCTAGAGTAATTGTGATGGACAATGAATCAAAAACTTAGCATTTAATTATCCAAAGATCTTATAGAACCAAACCTAAACAAAATTAAAATACTATAGGAGTATTTGGTGTGCTATTTGTTTCTAGTATTTATACCCCTTCGTGCAATACACTATGGACGGGCATCATTAGCCAGGAGACCCCTATCTTACTAGTCAGGGGAATGCAGGGTGGCTTGACCCAGAAGAAGACTCAAAGGAAGAACCAGATGAGGAACATGAAGTAGAACATACAGATGAACCCGCCGAGCCAGTAGTGAACCTCGAAGAGGAAGAGCTCGAGGGCGATGATGATGATGACTCGGATGCAGAATCCGATGTCATCAATCCTCCATACATGGCCAGAGTATCGACTTATCGTATGGGCCATGGTGACCCCACGCCTCATGGGCACTCGATATTGGAGATAGATTCGCTAGTAGGGGATACGATCGCCCTTCGATATAACCCGAGATCTTTTTGATCATAGTCATGGAGGACCAGCTGACCGGGCCTTCCAGTCATGGTCCGGCGCACCCGAGACATTGGCAACCAAGCTCAGGACACCCCACATGAAACGGACCAAATGTGGTTGCTATTGAGAGAGATGAGAGACAAACACAGGAAGTGAATGGAGACTCACGAGCAAGACAGTTAGTTTGGGAGGTACGACTACGAGATACCGAGCGACAAGTAGCTCGTCTCCGAGGTGTATCTACATCATTAGCACCACCACCAGACACTTTCCACCACAATTAGGATCAGCCTTTTCTTTTCTCCCCCTACTAACCGATATGACTCTCTTTCGTGTACTGAGATGGTACTTACCAATGAAACAATTATGTGCTATTTTTATTTCATGTTATTGCATAAATTCAATTATGTGCATAACCCAACCCTCGAAACCGCTAGATACTTAAGGATCTCGAAACAAAAACAACCCATATACCCTAAGGATAGACGTAACGATCGTGCCAAATCTGCGATTACCTACTACCGTAAATACATCATAGGGATGTAGATGGAAACAATGAGAATCATACGACAAGACACGAAATTTATAGAGTACAACCAGGAATGACGATCACTACTTAGGATGTGGCTTATCATCACGCAACAGGAAAATGTCATCCCACAGAAATAACAAGCACACCCGCGAGACACCGCTCCTGCAGATGGACTCTGCTACATTCCAACCAGCTGTAACAGTGACAGTAACCGCTGCTATGGCACAACTCAACGCAAACAACACCAATAGAGGTGGAAATAGCATCGACAACTCCAGCCGAAGGAACGAGCATGGAAACCAACAAGTGACAGCTGATCAAGGCACTCCAAACCCCAAGCTTAAGAGGAGGAAGCAAAAGTCTGGAAGTAAGAGAAAGGGACAGCCAACTCAAGGGTTCTCGAAGAATCAACATGTTGTTGTTGTCCATGTGACCATGACACCTACTACATCAACACCAGCGAGATCATATGCTGAAAGCCTTCCAAAATGCAACAAGTGCAATTTTCATCATAAGTGAGCCTGCCCGAACCCGTATTGTAATAGATGCAACCGAAAGAGTCACACCGCCAAATACTGTAGAACTTATCCACAACATAATCAACAACCAAACAACAACAATCGCAACGACGGTAACAACAACATCAACGTTGGGGCCAGTCACACCTGCTATGGGTGTGGAGGAACCGACCATTTCCGACGCAATTGCCCCAAGGCTAACAATCAAGGCGCAGGAGGATCAGGAAGGGTCTTAACCCTAGGTCAAGGCAAAGCAATTCAAGACCCGACGGTTGATACTGGTACGTTCCCACTTAACAACTCTTTCTCTTGCATCTTACTCGATAGTGGAGCTGAACGAAGTTTTCGTTAGAAACAAATTCAAGCACTTACTAAAACAATAATCCCAGAAGCTAAACGAAGCCTTCACGGTGGAGATGGATAATGGGAAAAACCGAATCAATGAAAGATATTTATGTAGGGTGCACCTTAACACTAAACAATCATTCTTTTCAAATTGATTTAATACCAGTAAATATTAGGAGCTTTGATGTGATAACCGGCATGGTTGGGTTAAGCCCCCACCATGCTGATACTATGTATCGCGAGAAGGCCATTTGCCTTCACCTCCTCAATCACGAAAACTCTAATAATCTATGGCGATAAACCTAGCGCCAATCCTCGTCTTATCTCGTGTATCAAGGCACAGAAGTGCCTGCACAAAAAGAACGATATACTCCTCGCTCGCGTGGTGATGAGGCCAAGGATTATTTCCTGAAGACATCCCCGTGGCATGCGAATTTCCGGATGTATTTCTAGAAGACCTTCCGGGAATACCCCAAGGAGACAGGTCAAATTTTGAATCGACCTCATACCGGGAAACACATAAATTGACAATTCACCCTACAGGTTAGCTCCCGCCGAAATTCAAAAGTTATTCAGTCAAACTAAGAGAATGGCTGAGCAAAGGATTCATCAGACCAAGCCTCTCACCCTAGGGAGCTCCGATCTCGTTCTTCAAAAAGACGGATCCTTCAGAATGTGCATCGATTTTAGGGAATTTAATAAGCTCACTATCAAAAACCGATACCCACTCCCTCGGATTGACGACCTATTTGGCCAGCTCCAAAGAGCTAGTTAGTTCCCTAAAATAGATCTAAGAATCGGTTATCATCAACTTCGAGTCCGAGAAGAGTACATTCCAAAAACTGCTTTTCGAACTCGATACAGCCATTTCAAATTCGTTGTGATACCCTTCGGTCTATCGAATGCCCCCACGTCATTCATGGACCCTACGAACCGGGTTTTTCCCAACCATTCCTAGTCATCCTTTTCATTATTTTCATTAATAACATACTCGTCTGATCACGAAGCAAGTACAAAACACTGTCAACACCAACGACCGGCCTTGGAAAGCATCAAGGCCGAAGAATATCGCGGAGGAAGCACTGCGTGGATCGAGATAACGTAATTACTTCAAGATTTTGACAGTCACTTCAGAAAGATATGGGAACACACCTAGACATGAGCATTGCTTACCACCCTCAAACCAATAGCCAAAGCGAACATACCATTCAACCACTCGAAGTCATGCTCCAAGTCTGGGTGTTTGAATTCAACAAGTCATGGGATACCCAGTTGCCCTTGATTGAATTCTCAAACAATAACGGCTGTCGTACGAGCATCAAGGTTGCCCTTTCGAGGCTCTTTATGGTCATAAATGCAGAACACTCGCAAGTACTCTCACGGGACTAGAAACCATACGCGAAACGATAGAGAAGATAATCCAAAATCAGAACTCGACTTGCATCATGAGACAGACAGAAGAGTTATGCTGACAAACGACGAAAACCTCTAGAATTCCAAGTCAAAGGCCGGGTACTATTGAAAGTCTTTCCCTGGAAAGGAATGATTCACCTTAGGAAACAGGGAAAACTGAACCCGTGATACATTGGACCGTTCGATATTATTGCCCGGATTGGTCCAATGGCTTACAGGCTGCAACTACCTACCAAACTTAGCAACGTATACCCTGTGTTCATTGTCTCGAATCTGAAAAGGTGCCTATCAGATGAGACTCTATCATTCCTTTAGAAGAGATCGAGATAAACAAGAATCTTCTGTTCGTCGAAGAACCGGTCGAAACTATGGACAGGGGTGCGAAGCAGAGCTACATTCCAATTGTGAAGGTTCGATGGAACGCCAAGCGCGGACCGTAATTCACATGGGAACGCGAAGACCAGATGAAGCAGAAGTACCCTCACCTATTCTCTCATTCATGAACCTATCTTTCGAAAGAATTTCGGGACGAAATTCCCTCTAATGGGGGGATGATGTCACAACTGGAATTTTGCTAGGAGATTCTATTCCCATGTAAACATTATCCATTGTAAAAGCTTGTACTCTAAGTGAATACTATACTCTATTCTCGTTCAAATGCATCTCATATGTTTAAATAAGGGTTGGAAACCCTAAAAATCCCGGTTCAAGATTGTTATGGACTAGGATTCTCTTATTGGGCCTAATGAACCAATAAACTTTCAACTTGACTACTATGGGCTCTAAATGAACCCACATTCATAAAACTTAACATTTGGGCCATAATGAGCCTAAAATGGATTAGTTTACCCTAATGAGCCTTATTGGACCATAACAACTCCAATTAACCTTAATGGGCCTAAAACCCATCCCTTTATCTTATGTTGGGCCGTAAGTACTTCCAAGGGCCCAATGGGCCGAAAATTTTCTCTATGGACCTCACAATTTCGAACCAAAGAAATAATTAGGACAAACTAATTCATCCTCCTTCCTCTTAGCCCAAATCTCGACCCATGTATATAAAAAAAAGGGAGAGAAATGGCTAATTAATCCACACCATGACACATCACTTATGTCTAAAGGATAACCAAGCTTAATGCATCACATACATCTATACAAGTTCCATATATCCATGTACACTCTTCTCACCCTCTCTCTTCTTGATATCTCATCCAAGAGCAAAGACCACACACACACAACATCAAACTCTCTCAAACACTCTCAAGAATGATTCTCCTTCTTTCTTAAAAATCTCGAAATTTTGCTTGTGTTTCAAGAGAGTTTTCACAAGAAAATCATCATTTTTGATAAGTTTTACATATCCAAGTTATATAACTCCTTTCTCATGTTAGATCACTCATTCTAAACAAGCTTTTGGTGATCATACTCCTAGAAAACTTCATAAGCTCAAAATCTACATCAAGGTGTTGGTAGGACCAAAAATCTCTTCATCTCTTCTTCAAAACCGAGAACAACAAGCAAAGGTGAGTTCATACCCCCTATTTTTTATTTTTACTTGTTTTTGGGGGAGAATACAAGTTGCTTTATGTAGATCTATGTGTATATGCATGAATATGTGTGTTTTTCATGACTTATTTGTTGATTATCTACTATTTACTTCATAAATCTAAAAATATGTTAAGAATATTAAGTTTACCACTTGGATCTACATGAAAACCTTGAGAAAAGTATGTGTTATCACATATAATACATGTAAACTAGTAGATCTGGGACTTATATACTTAAAATAGGAAAAATGAGTGTTGTGTTCAAAGATCTATAAACTAATCTCAAAAATTCAGCCCTTGACAGAAAAGTTTTGGCCCAATCTCGAACTGTTTTGACCACCTTAATGATAATATTTTTCAAAACTGTTTTACATGTAAAGAGTTCAGGTTTATACCTTTAACATGACTAGTCTCATAATTTTCATACGAGTTTTCTACAATGTTTGGCGAATTTTACAAAACTGCCTATCAGATTTGAAATAATTTCAGACGAGCCTGTGAAGGTGAGCAATTTCACACTTGTTAGAGGCCATTAAAAATTATGATAAAAATTGTGAACAAAGTAGACAACATTTCAAACTTCCAGAATTTACGGATCCAAATTTCGACTTACGATGATTTTTCTACAAATTTTCCAACAACTAGGTCAGAAAAGCCAAAAACCAGAAAAATGTGTGTTTTCATAAAAATCAAGCCAAAAATCGGTTTAAAATGTTATTTTTACCACAAACTAGTCATAAACACAAGTTTTGAACAAAATGAGGACTAAAGTGTTATTTTTACAGAAATTGGGCCTTAATTGTAAATTTTTGGCTTATTGGGCAAAGAACGTCACTTTTATAAAAAGTGGGCCTTTTATGCTATTTTAGTGAATACTTGAACGAAAACCAAGAATAAACTAACAAACAGATTAATTTTGATCATTTCTAGGTTATTGGGCCTTAGTAGCCCATTTATATGTTTGATAGGTTTTGTATACTATTTGCGCGCTAGTTGGGCCTATAAATGCTTACCTGTGAAATGGGCCTTAGTTGTCATTTTACATATATTTTGGGCCCATGTTATATAATCTCATTCATATTAGGTTTTAAAATGACTCACATGTTTAGTGATGCCCTAGTAGCTCACTTACATGGTTTGTTGGGCCTGGAAGGAGTTTTATACGTTTATCTTCGCGTAAATTCGATTAAGGATGTAGTGAGTTTTTGTCGGTCGACACCTATTAAGTGTACGATCGTAGCCTGTAGTTATAATCAGAGACTCTTTGAGGGAGAGCAGGGTTTTGTCTATAGATCTATACGGGGATGACACCCCACACCTGAGCTGTTCGCTACAGTTAGACGACATCGGTCTAGGGTGACTATAACCTTATTCTATTTTTCAGTCGGCGTTCACAAACGCCAAGACAGGCGATATTCTCATTATTTAGTATGGGTATGACGGCTCACTTAGAGGAATTAATGTGATGAAGTTTGCGGAAGACTATTTTCTTTTATGTTGGATTATTCGGAAAGTTACTCACACTGGTACTCAACCTCGGCGTTGGTACGACAACATTATCTATTCTTCTTTTTCGGGCAACATCGGGTTGTCTGGGGGCATTCTATTTACATTTTCTTATATCACTTTTCACATTCTATTAAGCAATAACACACATGCATGAATACAAGATCAGACATAAACATACCAAACTATTTTCTTTTATGTTGGATTATTCGGAAACTTACTCACACTGGTACTCAACCTCGGTATTGGTACGGCATCATTATCTATTCTTCTTTTTGGGCAACATCGGGTTGTCTGGGGGCATTCTATTTACATTTTCTTATATCACTTTTAGCATTCTATTAAACAATAACACACATGCATTAATACAAGATCGGACATAAACATACCAAACTATTTTAAGAAAATACAGGATTTTCTTGTGATTACAAAGTTATACAAATCATTTTCTCAAATATACTTATGAAGTCACCAACATTATATATGTTGACGTTTTCAAAATAAATTGTATTCTCAGGGACTCGTTCAGCAGAAGAATCAACAAGAATATGGGATTTTGTTTTGTGTACTGTTAAACATCATACATTGAATGATTTGGTCATGTTATTTAAAAGATTGTACTTGATGTAAACAATGGCAGTTGTATTATGTTATGCATGGTAATGATGATGTTATGTTTCATTTATATTCACTATAATGATATTCCAAGATGAAGTCACACACCAACCCCCGGATATTTCTGTCGTCTAGTTCGGGGGTGTGACACTTCGATCCGATCGAGGTGGTGACTATCTTAGTACAGAGTTCCTTGAGTATCTTAAGTAATGTGGGATTGTCTCACAATTGACACCTCCCAGGACACCGCAGTTGAATGGTGTGGTTGAGAGGCGCAATCGAACCTTGTTGGATATGGTTTGTTCCATGATGAGTCGAGCTTCGCTACCAATCTCATTTTGGGGGTATGCCTTAGAGACTGACACCCATATCCTTCATCTAGTCACTACCAAAAAGGTTGCCAAAACACCTAATGAGATGTGGAATGGAAAAGTTCCCAATCTAGACCACATCAAGATCTGGGGCTGCGAGGATTTTGTGAGCCGTGAGACTCACGTTAAGCTCGAACCTCGAAGTGAGAGGTGTATTTTCATCGGCTACCCACAAAGGTCCTTTGGTTACGTCTTCTACAGACCCAGTGATAATGTGGTCTTTGTAGCAAGGAGAGGAGTCTTTCGAGAGAGAGAGAGTTCATAAGCCAAGGAAACAGTGGGAGGAAAATTGACCTTGAATAAATTCAAGAGTAAAGTGGTGAAGGAACCTCAAACCCTAGTAATCAACCTGAGGAGGAAACTCCTGTTCATCCGACAGATGAGTCTGTACCACTGAGGCTTTCCACGAGAGTTAGGAATGCACCTGAGCATTACTATGGTTTCCATATTACTATGGAAGGTGATACACTTGTCATTGATAGCACACTGGTAAGTCTGGATGAACCTAACAACTACACGGAAGCCATGACCGGCCCTGAGGCTGCTAAATGGAAAGAGGCTATGGACAGCGAGATACAGTCCATGTATGACAATCAAGTTTGGAACTTGGTTGACAATGTACCAGGTCGTAAGACAGTCGGCTACAAATGGATCTTCAAGAAGAAGACCGACATGGATGGTAATGTACATACTTATAAGGCGCGAGTGGTTGCAAAGGGCTTTTCTCAAACTCCGAGAGTTGATTATTGTAACAACGTGTTTCAAAACAATTTTTCATTTTTCAAAACATACTTTCATTCATAAAATATCAGAGTAATCCACTGTATCACATATTATCACAATAAACAAATCCCAAGATCTCCAAATACATAAATCCTCTCAGTGTGTACGGATCACGCCGGCGCCTTTCCACGGTCCTCGCTAGTACCTGAAACACATATCACAACAACTGTAAGCATAAATGCTTAGTGAGTTCCCCAAAATACCACATCCAACACATACGCCACTCGAGGCTATAATACGACCCTTCGGTCGATGTGTCTCAGCGGGACCCCTCAGTCCCGTAGCTCGTTGGACCCTCTGGTCCGGTCATAGTTCCTTGGACCCTTCGGTCCGGTCTGTATCGTTGGACCCTTCGGTCCGGTCTATCGCGTTGGACCCTCCGGTCCGGTCTATACAACACAAAACATACATATATCTCAATGCACATAATCTCATACATACACATAGCACACAAGACCCTCCGGTCTACACATATATACCACTCTAGGTAATGTATAGTGAGAAGACTCACCTCGTATGATGTCTAGTAACTCACATCCTCGATATCCCTGAATCTCGAAACAACGACCTAGCCCCACCTAATCACATAAAGTAATTATTTCAAATCATTAACGGCTCTCAAGGCTAGATTAAATCCCTTTCCACAATCCCACAGAAGGGTAAAAGACCATTTTACCCCTCCTTGACCCAAAAGTCCAAATATTGACCAAAACCCTAAAAGTCAACGAAAGTCAACAGGGGGAAGTACACGGCGCGTACCAGCTCTTGTACACGGGGCATACTCCAGCGATCCAGAATCGCGGTCTCGGACCCTTACGTTGCGCGTACTGAGAGTTACGCCCAACGTAAGTCTCAGTTTCAGCCATTCTATGGGTTTTGGTCATAAACGGTTAAGACACTTCTTCAACTTCCAGATCTCACTCTCCTTAAGCCTCTTATCCCATAAAGTCAGAACCTTTAAGCCTTTGCATGGTTGTAAAGGTCCCCACACCGTCTAACATTCACGTCCATGATTGCATTTTTATGAACATACCACTCATATAGTCCTGAAATATGATAGATCTAGGCCAATGGAGACCTTTTGCTCATAAAGTCTCCATCTTGGGACCAAAACCCCTAGAAATTGGTCCAAGAAGCACACAACACAAATGACAAGGCAAGTTTTGAGCTTTTTACCTCAGGAAGAAGCTCCAACCTCTGAAAAGTTCGGATCTACTCTTTCCCACAAACTTCTAGCTTCCAAAATGGCCTCTTCTTCTCTTCCACCACCTTGAAATGACACTTAGAAGCTTAGAACACCAACACACTAGCTAGAAACGAAGGAGGACTCACTTTTAGGGTTTCACTCTCTGGAATGGAGGCTGAGGTCAAGGCCATAGCATTCCTTTTATAGTACACAAGCCCCAAATTAGGGTTTTCACCTGGGCTCTCTACGCCCAGTGTAACCCTGGATACGCCCATCGTACCTGGGCGAGTCCGCGTCCAGAATATGCGCATGAGTACGCGCAGCGTACTCTTTGGTACGCCCAGCGTACTCATTTTGCTACAATTTTCCATACAGGGTTACTCTTGACAACTTGACAAAAGAGAAGGGTTAAATAGCTGTACCTGAATTTCGGGATGTTACAATTCTCCCCCACTAGAACCAGACTTCGCCCTCGAAGTCTCATGCTGAAAACAACTCCGGATGCTGCTCCCGCATCTCTGACTCCGTCTCCCAAGTCAGCTCGGACCCTCTCCGATGTTGCCACTGGACCTGAACCAGGGGCACCTCCTTGTTCCTTAGAACCTTTATCTTTTGATCCACAATTGCGATTGGTCTCTCAGCATAGTTCAGGCTCGCATCCACCTGAATATCCTCCAGTGGTACCACCGCCGACTCGTCGGCTATACACTTCCTCAACCGAGACATGTGAAAGGTATCATGAATCTGACCTAACTCCGTAGGTAGTTCCAACCGGTATGCTACGCTGCCTACTCTTGCGGTCACCCTGAACGGACCGATATATCGGGGCCCCAGCTTGCCCCTCTTCCTGAATCGGATCACTCCTTTCCAAGGAGATACCTTCAGGAGTACGAAGTCACCAACTTGAAACTTGAGCTCCGAGCGACGCCTATCCGCGTAGCTCTTCTGACGACTCTGAGCTGTCAGCAATCTCTTCCTGACCTGCTGAATCTGCTCAGTCGTCTGAAGCACTATCTCTGTGCTGCCCATCACACGCTGCTCGACCTCTCCCCAAAAAATAGGGGTCCGACACCTCCTCCCATACAATAACTCGAAGGGAGGCATACCAATGCTCGAATGATGGTTGTTGTTATAAGAAAACTCAGCCAATGGTAGATACGTGTCCCAACTTCCCCCGAAGTCCAACACACATGCCCGAAGCATATCCTCGAGCGTCTGAATTGTCCGCTCACTCTGACCGTCCGTCTGTGGGTGGTATGCGGTACTAAAATGCAGTCTCGTACACAACTCCTCATGGAATTTCTTCCAGAATCTGGAAGTGGAACGCACATCTCGATCTGAAACAATCGAAACCGGAACTCCATGCCGCGATACCACCTCCCTTACGTACAACTCCACCAGCCTCTCAGCAGAAGAGTTCTCACTGATAGCAAGGAAATGAGCGCTCTTCGTCAACCGATCGACGATCACCCAAGTTGCATCGACGCCTCTCGCAGTCCTTGGCAATTTGGTGATAAAGTCCATGGAAATCTGCTCCCACTTCCACTCGGGAATCTCTAATGGCTGCAACTTGCCATGAGGACGCTGATGCTCAGCCTTGACTCTGCGACAGGTTAAGCACCTCTCTACCAACCATGCGACATCCCTCTTCATGCAGGGCCACCAATATTCTATTTTCAGATCCAAGTACATCTTTGTGGCCCCGGGATGGATCGAGAACCTTGACCTATGCGCCTCCTCCATCAGAATGGTGCGTGCCCCACCCTCAAACGACACCCAAATCCGACCCTGAAAGGTCAAAAGCCCTCGGCTATCGGCAACAAACTCGATCACCTGTCGGACTACCCGCTCTCTCTTGCGGTTCTCTGGTCTCACGGCCTCAACCTGGGCCTTTCGAATGGTGTCCAACACTGGAGTCATCACCGTCAATCTCAAGCAAACATCTCGTATCGGGACACTCTCTGCCCTACGGCTCAGGGCATCGGCCACAACGTTAGCTTTGCCCGGGTGGTACATGTTCAGGTTGGGCTGATCCATCAAATACTTCAGACTCTTGTGGTCCGTGTATATGGTACACCGAACCCCATACAGGTAGAGATGCCATATCTTGAGGGTGAACACCACAACCCCCAACTCTAGATCGTGGGTGGGATACCTCATCTCATGAGGCTTCAGCTGCCTCGATGCGTATGCGATCACATGCCCTCTCTGCATCAGCACTGCACCTAATCCCGATATCGACGCGTCACAATATACCACAAAATCCTCCATCCCCTCTGGAAGGGTTAACACTGGGGCTTCGCATAGCCTCTGGCGAAGCGTCTCAAACGAGGTCTGCTGCTCCGGACCCCATGTAAAAGTAACACCCTTCCGGGTCAACCTGGTGAGAGGCACGACAATCTTGGAGAAATCCCTGATGAATCTCCTATAGTAGCCGGCTAATCCTAGGAAAGTCCTGATCTCGGTGGGGGATCTCGGCACCTCCCAACTCATCACTGCCTCAATCTTGGCCGGGTCGACCAATATCCCATTCTGGTTAACGAGGTGCCCTAGGAACTGAACCTCTCGTAACCAGAAATCACACTTGGAGAATTTAGCATAAAGCCTCTCCGATCTCAGAACTCTGAGGATCTCCCTCAAATGATCCTCATGCTGCTCTCTGGATCTTGAGTACACCAATATGTCGTCAATGAACACGATCACCGAACGATCCAACATCGGCCTGCACACTCTGTTCATGAGGTCCATGAACGCTGCTGGTGCATTGGTGAGCCCGAAAGGCATCACCACGAACTCGTAATGCCCATAACGAGTCCTGAATGCTGTCTTCTGAATATCATCATCGCGCACTCTCATCTGATGATATCCAGACCTCAGATCGATCTTGGAGAACCAAGACGCTCCCTGTAACTGATCGAACAAATCGTCGATCATTGGTAAGGGGTAACGGTTCTTGACCGTCAACTTGTTCAACTCCCGGTAGTCAATGCACATCCGAGGTGAACCATCCTTTTTCTTGACAAAAAGGATCGGAGCTGCCCACGGCGAGCTGCTTGGCCGAATAAACCCTTTCCCCACCAGCTCCTGAAGCTGCGAGGATAACTCCTGCATCCCTGGAGGCGCAAGGCGATAGGGCACCTTGGCGATAGGTGCTGCCCCCGGAATCAAATCAATGCGGAACTCTACTTGCCTCTCAGGAGGCACACCCGGTAACTCCTCGGGGAAAACATCCGGGAACTCGCGCACTATCGGTACCTCATCGACTGATCTCGGTCTCTCTGAATCAACTCTGGTATCCGTCATGTAAGCCACAAACCCACTACAGCCCTGCTGTAGACTCTGCCTCGCTCTAGCAGCCGAACAAAACGCTGAACCAGAACGGGTACCCTCGCCATACACCGTAAGAGCTCCCCCACTAGGGTCTCGTATGGTCACCAACTGTCGCTCGCAGTCGATAACCGCTCCAAATCTGCTCAACCAGTCCATGCCCACGATAACACAGACGTCCCCCATCGCAATCGGGACCAAATCAATAGGAAACGCTACGCCGAAGATCTCGAGTACACATCCTCGAATCACCTCAGTGGCATACACTTCTCTCTCGTCAGCTATGGAAACTCTCAGAGGTCGACTCAACGCTTCTCTACCAATACTGATGTGCTGACTAAAAGCTGAAGATACGAAAGACCGACTTGCACCCGAGTCAAATAACACCAAGGCAGGCACATAACTCACAAGAAAAGTACCTACGCATATCATAATATAAGCACAATATCTCAAACATTAAATAAATACATGAAAGAATACATACCAGCCACAACGTCGGGTGCTGCGCGGACCTCCTCCGCGGTCAACTGGAAGGCTCTCCCTCGTGCCTTCGGTGCCTCGGCCTTCACCGGCCGTCTCTCTATAGCTCTGATAGTAGCAGGGGTAGATCCCTGAGATGCTCCGTGCGCTGAACCCCGCAGCTGCGAACACTCTGCCTTCCAGTGTACGGTCTGGTTGCAGTGGAAACAGACTGCGAACTCCTTGGGGCAATCCTTGGACATATGCCCCTCCTTGCCACACTTGTAGCAAGACCCTGCTCTGAAAACCCCATCGGCAAGTGCGGCCCTTCTGGATCCCTGATCTGGAATTGGCGGGCTTGGCCTGCTTGGCTGCCGGCTGGGACTGTGCCGGTCGCCGATCCCTCGCTTGAGACTCCGCCTCCTCCCTGGCCTGAGTCTCCAGCTCTATCTCCCTCTTCCGAGCATTTGCCTGAAGCTCGGCAAATGTCCGGTACGAGGAGTTCGCCACGAACTCCCGTATATCCCTCCTCAAAATACTCAGATATCGACTCATACGTGCTTGCTCGGAAGACACGTGCTCCGGACAGAACATCGCCCTCTCGTGGAACATCCTGGTGATCACTGTAACAGACTCAGTACCCTGCTTGAGGGTCAAAAACTCCTGTGCCAAACGCTCCCTCTCCACCGGGGGAACGTACTCATCACGGAACATAGCGGTGAACCTCTCCAAGGTCACCGCAGCAAGCTCAGCAGTCGAAAAGTGCGCCGTCACAAACTTCCACCAGTCCTTCGCTCCCAAGCGAAGCTGGTTCAGCGCGAACCTGACCCTCAAATGCTCTGGACACGAACATGTGTAGAAATACCGCTCGATGTCCGAAATCCACCTCATCGCTGCAATAGGATCCTGCGTCCCATCGAACTCTGGTGGCTTCGTGTTTCTGAACTCCCGGTATAGCAACGCATCACCCCCTGCGGCCTGGCAGTAGCAACAGCTGCAGTGGCTGCAGCAACAGCAGCATGAGTAAGAGCAGCATACCGCTCATCAAAAGTCTCAATCAGTGTGGTCTTGATAGACCCGAACATCTCTGGAATCTCATCATGAATCATCTGGCGGAGCTCCTCATCGCTCACAACCCCCTCGCTAGTCCCTGGCCTGTGGCGTGTCCCAATGATGATGCCTCTCTGCAATACAACACAAGATATCAAAGACTCGCTAGAGTGTACACACACTCGATATCCCACTCCTACTTGATCCCTGGTATCCTAAGGATTCTTACTTGGGCTGCGCATTGATCCGGTGCCTTCGGTAGTACGGGCCCAATACTACCGTCCACACCGCATCAATATTCACCCCAAGTCCTCCTCCTATGGTCCCAAATCCCAAGTACTCTACTCTCTCTATACATAGTCTACTCTCTAGCAGATCTCTCGTAAGCTCCTTGCTGCTATCCATTTACTCTCAAACATCTCCTAGCAGCAAAATCCCTCGGCTACGGCATCACAAATCAGGCCACTCTAGTCCTAATAAGAATACCTAGCCTACTCTAGCATGCATGTCATATCATATCATATCTCATAACACATAATGTAAGGGTATTATGGGAAATCACCGTTCGGGCGTTGGCTGATCGTACACACTGCTTCCTTCTGCCTTTCTCAAAACTTTTACTCTTTTAGAAAAATTGTTTATTTTTGAAAAACTTTCTCATTTCCTCAGTTTGAGTCCAGATTCATCCGACGATGCACCCGAATCCCTCAAACCAAGGCTCTGATACCAACTTATAACACCATAAATTTCAAACAAAATTTCACATTTTAAAAACACTTTATTTCATAATATTATCAAACTCATTGTTTCATATATCCAAACATAAGTCAAAATCCCAACATCATAACATATATAAAACTTCGCGTGTGTGTATACTGATCATGCCGACGCCTTCCCGCGATCCTCACTAGTACCTGAAACACATAACACAAAACACTATAAGCACAAAGCTTAGTGAGTTCCCCAAAATACCACACATAACACATACTAGCCACTCGAGGCTATGACTCTGTGGTCCCTTGGGCCCTAACTCTGTGGACCCTCTGGTCCTAACTCTGTGAACCTTCCGGTTCTAACTCTGATATACACACAGCATAAATCACATAGAAATAATGCAGTGCATAAAATAAATAGCATATAATAACTCAGTCATATAACTCTAATTACCAATCATGGTAAAGTATAGTGAGAAGACTCACCTCGGATGTCTCGGGTAATATCTCGCTCGCGTATACACTGATCTAGCCTCTGCCTAAACACATAAACAATCATCTCAATCAATAACGGCTCTCCAGGCTAGACTAGATTCTCACATGTCCTCTAAGAAGGCTAAAAGACCATTTTACCCTTCGAACAGTCCACAAGTCCAATTGTTGACCAAAACCCTAAAAGTCAACAAAAGTCAATGGTCAACCTTGACCAGACTCACCGAGTGTAGAAATGTGACTCGGCGAGTTCAGTCGTGAACTCGGGTCCTCTAAATCCCTTCTGACTCACCGAGTCATTTCCCCAACTCAGTGAGTCACCAACTGTGTGATCCACGGGGAAACCTAATCCTACTCGCCAAGTTTGTTCTTGGACTCGGCGAGTTCATGCCATGCTCAAACTCAAATGACCTCCTGAGGTCAGATCTGTTCCTCTAATCCATAGATCTGAACTTCCCAAGCACGATAATCATGTAAAGTTCATAACTTGGTGCTCATGCAAAGCCCAAGGACTCTATTTGAAGAAATAACCTCAAATATGACATCCTAAGCTCATGTCTCCCAATATCAATCATAAAGATCAAAGGGTTAAGGTCTCTGGACCTCTTTGGATCCAGATCCAAAGCCTTAATACGAGAAGGGACCAAATGCTCATTAATCAAGCCTCTAAAGGGTCTAGAAAACCCTAACTCCAAAGGTTAACACCAAAACTGAAGAAGGATCGAATCTATACCTCAAATATGAAGTCCCTGGGCTCCGAAATCTACAGAATGGCACCCTCTTCAGCTCCTTCTTGCCTTGGTCACCTTCTTCTTGCAAGAATACCACACAAGGATCAAAAATGGCCTCTCCTTCCTCACAAACGCTCTAGCTCTCTTAGGGTTTCTCTCTAGGGTTTGGTAGCCGCAACTGAAGGCTATAAGAGCCTTTAAATAGGTCCCAAACCCGAGAAATTAGGGTTTCACTTGACAGCGTGGACTCGCCGAGTCCACGGGTCGACTCGTCGAGTCCGATCACTAATCCGGATAAGAACTTGCGATCCTACTCGGCGAGTCTAAGCACCAACTCGCCGAGTTCCTCCCAAACTCAAAATAAATGAATAATATAATGTACCTGGGAATCCGGATGTTACAGGCTGAGGAAAGGGAAAGGAGGAACAAGGAGGAAGAAGAAGCCTTAAACTGTAAGTGTCACACCCCCGAAACCAGACGGCGGAAACGTCCGAGGGCTCGCGTGACTTAAATTGAATATCATCACAATGAACATACATGAATCATAACATAAACATCACCATGCATCAATACATTACAACTGATATTGTTCACATCCAGTACATTGTTTTAAATATTACACATCCATAACATAAATTGATTGAGAGTTTTCAAAACATAACATCGTAACATACTTGGTATTACCCTTCAGCTTACTTGTTACCTGAGAATACAAGTTATTTTGAAAAACGTCAACATATGAAATGTTGGTGAGTTCATAAGCAGGGTTGTGATAAAAATGATTTGTGTAGTTTATAAAACCCAGAAAATCCGATATTTTCTGAAAAGACAATTGTTTACCAAAGTGTGAAGATCCATAAGTTGATGCATGAATGATTTCAAAACGTGTATAAAAGGGGGTTTTGTATTATAGTTATAGAAAAATACAAGCGAGTGGTGTTGATTTCCTCGAAAAACCTGATGTTTTCCGATAACATAAAATATAATTGTTTTTCGAATTGCTATACCGCCACAACGAATGATTTTGATTACTCTTCCTTGATTACTCGGATGGTATTGGATTAATTAATTATGTGAGTCGTTATAACCATGCATAATAATGACTATTTCGTCTGTCTTGGCAACCTAACGTACGCCGGGATTGATCTTAAGATTTTGTCACCCTAGACTGGCCGAGTCTAACTGTAGCGAACAACTGAGGTGTGGGGGAGTCACCCCCATATAGATCTATACACAAACTCTCGCTCTCCTTCCAGGAGACTTTGATTATAACTACAGACTACGAACGACCCTTAGAGGTGTCGCCCGTTATTACTCACTTAATCCAAACAACATTGATTATTGTTGATTAACGACCTGAATTTGTTTACATTGATTACACATAAGCCTAACAAACGAGGAGAAGAGGAATACAAAGTCCTGCTACTTTCGTGAGTTATTTTAGGCTGTTGGGTATACGAAGGACACGTTGGCCCATTTCGCATTTGATTTACTTGGACCTTACTAGCAATGCTAATGGGCCACTAAGGCCCAATAGCACTTAAAAGCCATTGAGGGTCCCTTAAATATGAAATTGGGTCATAGAAGGCCCAATAACATTTATTATTATTATCCCTTGGGCCCAAAAATCATGTTAATGGGTCACAAAGGCTCAACAAGCATGATTGGAACTTTCAAGCCCAAAGTTTTGAATGTTTACTTGTTTTAGGTATTGTATGATTATTGGAAGGTTTGATTGAACGATTGTTATTTTTGGATCGGCACGAAGCCGTTCGGTTGTTTATAACGATTTTTGGAATTATACATATATTCATCTTCCCATTTTCATGAGTTGTAGTTTTGTATTTTTGACTCAAATATCTTAATAGTAAAATAATTTGTTCAAAATATTGGTTTGACCTTTTCAGCCCTTCTTTAATAAAAATGACAAATTTAGTCCCTTATATAAAAAAAAGACATTTTAGGCCCTTAAATCATTTTCTTCACATTTTTGATCCATAGATTTGTTTAAGTGATGTTTTTAGCGCAAAATTTACTCTTTGACAGTTTCAGCCCTTCCAATACAGAATTTTCATTTAAAACCCAATCTCTTTGCAACTTTTACATTTTGGCCCAATTTCCAAAAACTTTACATTTTTGATCCTTTTTGGAAAAGAAAAGCATTTTAACCCCTGAATTGGTTTTGTTTACACTTTTTACCTCCTGTTTTGTGAAATTTATCATTCAGCCCCTTTAAAATTCGGTTTTTCGCTATTTTTGGCTCATTGGGCCGAAAAGCCCAAAATTTGGCCCATTAAGCCATAATTTCATTTCTAACCTTTAAAAGAGTATGATATTCATAAAAACACTTCTTTTTACTGTGTTGACCCTTTTAATCCTTGAGAAAACCGTGAATAGCAAATTTTCAACCCAACTTTTGTTTGTTTGACAATTTTAGCCCAAAAGTGAATTTTATGTTGCAATATGTATACTTTAATCTTAGAGGGTAATTTTTTTTGACTTGTTTTAGTGTAATACATCTTAGATCACGTTTATCATCCTCTTAGAGCCATAGATCTCGAGTTTCTATTCTATTTTTTACACATTTACCACATAAACACATGAAATCACACATAACATACATATACACATAGATCTACACATTTTACTTGTATTCTCCCCTATAAAACATATGAAAACAGAAAATAGAGGGGTATGAACTCACCTTTGATTGTTGATTTCGATTTGAAGAAGAAATGGAAGAGTTTGATGCTATTTTCGGCCCTAGCAAGCTTTCTTGGGTTGATTTCGATATTAGAGATTTCTAGGATGATGATCATGAGTTTATATGAGTTAAGAAGAGATTTCGATAAAACAAAGAGTCTAGATTATGGATCCAAGCATCAAGTTACCTAAGATGATGATTTTTGTGGAATAATCTCCTTGAAAAGCTCTAGATCTCGAAGATTTTGATAGAGGGTAAGAAGATGTTCTTGAAGACTTAGAGAGAGTTTGAAAGGAGTTTGAAGGTGTGTGTGTGTTTTTCCTCTTGCTCATGGCCGAAGAAGAAAAAGAGAGGGGGAGAAGAGAGAGAGAGTTGCATGGATGTATGGGATTGAGTATTGTTTAGTGGTTAGTTTGCATGGATTACCTCCACGTATTAGTGAGGTGGCATGGCATGGATAATTACCCATTTTCCCTTTTTTTTTTCTTCTTGGGCCGAGAAAGAGAGAAGAAGGAAACATTTTTGCGCCCTTTTTGTGCTTATGTCCATATTAGGGGCCCACTTTGATGATTTTCGGCCCAATTGATCCTTGGAGGTGATTCACGGCCCAATATGATTCAAAGAATGAGTTTTATGGCTTATTAAGTTAATTAGATTTGTTATGGCCCATTAGGATATTTTATTTCATTTTAGGCCCATTATGGCCCAAAGTGTTAAAATAAAAGAAATTGGATCCAAATAGGGTCCATTTAAGGGTCCTAAGCCCAAAATGGTCAAATTGGAAGATTATTGGTCCATTAGGCCCAATAAGGAAATCCTAGTCCATACTGGGCTTAAACCGGGATTTCTAGGGTTTCCAATTCTTTGTTGACTATTTGAAGTGCTTGTATAGAGTGTTTAATGGAAATTTTGTTGTTATAGAATAAGCATCATACATGCTTTCACATTTTTGGCTCACAAATGTTATCATTGTTGTTGTTACGAAGTATCAAAATTCCTAGTTGTGACAGCAAGAAGGCCTTGTTTCCCCTCTGGACAAAAGAAACACTTATCAATGAGGCAATAGAGTTTCCTAGCGTCTACTGGCTGGAACCTGTCGCTTCTTTTGATTGTGATAATTCTAAGGACTCACAGTTCGACATGTCGATAACACGAAAGGCATTCACAATTCATTGTTTTGATTCGACTGTTGAAGTTCCTTTCCCTCATCCAAAAGTTGATCGTGAGCTTATCGACTTTTATCTAAAGTTTGGTCAACCGCAGTACTTGACATGGAGTGCACAGAAGACAGTTACTGTCAAGGTACTAAAGCCTTCGCCTGCTGGGAAGTTCATAAATGTTAATTTCAAAATCACACGAGGATCAGCAAACTCGGTGTCAATTATTTCCCTGGCAGACCTTCCAAATTTAAATCCTCATGACTGGATCCTGTTGTTTAACATTTTGCTCACTAATCCGAAAGAATATGAGCCGATACTGGAACATTTGAAGAGAATGTTGGCCTCTTACATGCATGAGGTTGCTGCTATGGATCAGGAGATAGCGAAAGTGATGAACAAGAAATCGACTGTCAAGCCAACACCGAAACCAGGAGATGTGAACAAAATGAGGATGGGCCAAATCGATTCTACACATCTTACAGTCATGTTCACAAGAGGCGAAACTAATCGTTTTCTGTTCGCTCTTGTTGATAAACATCTATTTTCAACAGACTGCTTAGAGCACATTATCAATATCATCCATCGGTGCAAGCAGAACTCAGAAGTAGATAAGAAGAACTTCACGGACATGCTTTGGTGGTACATTACGTTTCGTCATCATCTATTGGCCATCATACCGAAGGTGTTCAAGACAATCAAGAAGTCTTTTACAGCTCAACCGAAGTGAGCTTTATGCTCCATTGACGCAAAGGGGGAGATTGTTGAGTCTTATTATGTTGCGTCATGGGCTTGTTTTGTATATCCGGATTGGGCCTGTCCATCCGTGATTATCTTGAGGGTTAGACTATAAATAGTGCATGCATGTATGCATTAGATACGTTCTTGATTATCATTATTATTCTTTTGTAACCCTAAGTGCCTCTACAGTCGAAGTTTTCTTAACCGAGCTCTTCTGAGGTGTTAAAGCATTCATCATACGACATCTTTAAAGCCATTCTTGTGTTCATAATTATGACCTTTGTTGTTTGCCTGCATAGAATCTATCGATCCTAATAGAACATTGTTCTAACAATTGTCAAAGTTCATCTGTTCCTTTTAGTCCTTGGAGGATTAAAAGCGATATCTTGGGCCCATCGATGATTTTGTTTTGACTAATGTGTCGGGCCCGGTCAGAACTAAATTGATGTGTTCGATTAAGTTCTATGTCAAACAAATCGGAAATCGGGAAACAAACTGGTGGACAATAAGTACGACGTTGTTCCATGTATTTGTCCGGCTGATATCTTGAGAACAAAGGATTATATGATCACTTATCTAAAATGTAGTGTCTCGTTTCGACACAGGCTTTTAAGAACTACGATTGCTAGTCGGTGTTTGAGGTCATACTTGCAACTATAGTTATTAGACTGAGAGAGCAAAATAGATATGATGCGCAGGGACAAGGTTTGAGAACTCAGACCTTGAGTGAATGCTTAAGATCAATTTCTGCTTGCTAATAAATGTTCAAGTCAAGCCTGGAAAAGACCAGTCAGGTCTTAGATAGTGTATTCAACAAATGATCAAGTCATAAATGAAGAATGAGAATAAATTATCAAGGTAAAGCTAATAAATGAAGAACAACAATAAAATTTGAAAGAAGTTTGAAATAACTTAGTAAATGCCAAAAGTTAAGTGAATTATCCGTTTTTGACTTTGCATTGAAAGCTCCTATAAATAGGAGTGAAGGTTACAACGAATGAACTAGAAAGCTTACATAGGACTGGACAATAGAAATGTTTGTGACATTCTGATTGTCTAATATTACAAAAGACTAAGTCCTATGAAATGTAACATCAATACAAAGACAAGTTAATAAATGCATAAAGACAAAATATTGTTACTCCGGATCAGTATCCATTTTGGACATGAGAATCATTCCGGAATGCTTTCAGCTTCATATCTTCTTCACTTCTGGTCATGACAGATTCCGGACCACTCTTCACATTTGACTCCGAACCATTTGTTTCGGAACACAAGTACTTCAGAATTCAGATTTAGGATTTCTAGAGGTTCACTTTCAGGTTACAATAATCTCCCCCTAAGTGAACTTAGCAATCCATCCAATTATACTGCTTCTTCCTTGATGAAAGTGTAAGCTTGGAACAACCATTCTCTGACTTCAATGTACCAGATTAGTTGACTTACAAACTTTGCTTTGACCTGTTCCGGAGATTTAGACTTTGACGCACGAGAGATGAACTTCCGGAGTACTTTGGTCGGGACTAGGTGTTTGTCAAGGACACAGAAAAAGTCCTTCTTGTTTGTCTTCTTGGTTGTGTAGACAAACCCTAGAACCGGGTCATTAATTGGACCATCTTCAAGCAGATCAGCTTCCAGAAGAACATAGGTGATCTTCGCAACAAAGTCTTCAGTTCCGTAGAGATGAGCCAGCTCAAAGTCGCATCTGCAAAATTCTGCGACGTAATCTTTGAGGAAGCTTAGAGCAGCATGAAAAGCACCCATGCCGATATCATTGTTTTGCATTCCTTGAAAGTGAGCAGCTAGAGTCAGAATGTCGTTCGGATTCAAGGAAGGGAAGTCCGCATCATTAATGGTTCGGTAGTTAGGCTTGTTCCGGAAGACGTGAAATCGAAATAGTGGGCAGTTGAGTTCGAATTTCACTCAGATTTTTCTTGCAAATCTGTGGATTTTGGTGATTCTTTTTCTAGTCC
This sequence comes from Lactuca virosa, assembly GCF_052849685.1. NCBI lineage: Eukaryota > Viridiplantae > Streptophyta > Magnoliopsida > Asterales > Asteraceae > Lactuca > Lactuca virosa. Next base: position 316,596,109 of record NC_136428.1, read on the forward strand.
ATAATTCCTTAAACGGTTGAGTATTATTGGAGTAGAAGGTTTCAAGCCTTTCTCGTTCCATCCGGAGGATCACTTCCGGATCGTTATTTGGGTGAAGATGAGCAAACTTGATGTAGTACTTGCTAAAAAGATAGAGACGAAGATCGAGCTGTTCGGAATCGTTGGTGGGAACATCGTAATACATGTATGGAACGATTTCGAGATCACGGAGTATGCCTTCACGCCAAAGAGGAGATATCCTATACATCGGATCAGGATTATCCTTAAGAGCTTGGATCCGGATGCTGTCCTCCAGTGCCTTGTTGATTTCCTCCTGAGACCATCCTTGTTTTTGCTTGAGAGGATGTCCGGAGTGGAAGGCTTATTGTTCAACAGTTATTGGCATTTTGCCTTTCTCTCTTTTCAGTGCAGTCATGATGACCTGCATGTTTTCATCCACCACAAATTCCGGAGTGGGATTTGGAAGAGGGTCTTCCTAAATGTTATCAGGGATCCAGAGTGGAGAGCCCTGGTCTATTCCAACAATTTTTGGAGCCGAATTAGATGGGAGCATAGAAGGAGTGGCTCGGAAAGTTTCGGCTGTGAGGAGTGATTTGGCATTGGCCATTTGGACGGCCCTTTGAAGAACATCTGGTAAAGAGGATGGCCAAGAGACTGTAGACCATATCCTCTTCTCTTCCTCAGTCAATGCCTTTAGGAATAACTTCTTTGGTGCTTCGAGGCCTAGAACTCCTTTGGTGACATATGTATCTTCTTCACTGTCTTCTTCTTCATCAGAGGAAATTCCTAGAAGTCCAGACACAACTTGGAGTTGATTGTCGGAATCCAATTATTCATCTCGGAGTGTGAACTCCGAGGCAGGTTTCCATGGTCTGCTTCGACCTTCTCCCCCTTTTGCATCGATGGATCTTGGAACATGTGCAAGTAGTAAAGGGTCATTTAGATCGTCAAACTTGGAGAAGACTTTCTGAAGGCCCGTGTTGAGTTGAAGAGTGAGGGTATCTTATGCTTCAGAAGTGGGAGCTTGAGCAGCAAGGTGATCGAACAGATGACCGAGAACAGCTAACATCTCATCAAACTTTCGATTCGGAACATCAACGATGTTCCAGGTGGATCGAAGTATCTTGATGAGGACTTGTTGAATTATAAGGTTCATCTCATCCTTCTTCTTGATCTCCTTCTCCAACCTTTGGATTTGTTTCTCATGACGAATATGGGTCTTCTTAATAAGATCGTTGGTAGCAGACACCAAGTCGTCATGGACTTTGAGCATAGAGGTTATGGTGTCAAGATAATGGGTAACCGAAGCGTCATCCTTAACTTCAACTTCCTCGATGGAGTGCTTTAGCCAGAGAGAAATCAGTTGATCTATTTGTGCTTCTCGTTCCGTAACTGAAGGTCCGGACTGTTGTGCGAGGGACTGAAGGATGGCATCGAGTTTGGAATCAAGTCCGGAAACCTTTTGATCCATCTTTGTGTTGAGCTCTGTTATGGATGTTTCGATTGAGGATACCTTCTTCATAGTGTCAGACACATTGGTTTGAATTTCGAGGAGAGAAAAAGGAACAAAGTAATCACCAGCAGAGGATTCGGAGTCAGCGTCTGATTGTTGCGGCGGAGCTTGTCGTGATGAAGTATGTGTGGATGGACCAGGCTTAGTTATGACATCATCTTCATGTAGCTTGGAGTTGGGTCCACCATCCAGAGTGGTTGAAGAAGATGATCCGAAGTCAACAACAAACATGGAGGTTGATGGCTTGGATTGAAAGCGGATGGATGATATGAAGTTAGGGTCAGGAACAGATTTGCCTTCATCAGTGATCATTATTTGTTCGAAGATTTCTTCATCCGAATCAGTTTGGAATACGTTGGTATGAGTGGTGATTGGAGGTTGTTCCGAAGCAAGTTCTTGATTGGCATCATCATCTGTAGGAGGAACATACGAAAGATTGCTTTGATGAGCTCTGTTGTACATTGAAGTAAGAGTGGCCACCACTTGAGCTCTTGTTAGATCCGGACGTTTGGAGATAGCCCTGTTAACATAATCTTCCCATTGGCGATCGTTAGCACCTGGTCGTTCTGTACACCTTCCGGGTATCAGACCAGTTGAGGCATCCAGAGTCGGAGGGACTGCACCAGCTTCAGAGTGCTTAGGGTCCGGAATATGGGTTCCGGAGTGTGTGCTTGTGTGAGAAATGAGAGGGATATTAAATGAGACTCGAGGGTGTGTTTCAGGGGGCTGCAAGGAACTATGGTCAACACCGACATCACCTTTTTGGGATGGTGAGGGTGGATTATGTGGAGACTCCCTGTGAGTGTGTGCAGGTGATGTTGAAACATTGAGGGGTACCTTAGATGAGTGGGCTGGAGGAGTGTTCGGACGGCCAGAGTCAGCCTAAATGTCATGAGCATCTTCCTTTGAAGAGGAAGAGCTGACTTTGGTTCAATTTTTAGGCTTTGGCTTTGTGGGATAACTCTTCCCTTTGGCAGATTTTTTAATCTTAGGTCCGGACGTGGGAGGATTGGCCTCTTTCGAAGTGGGCTCAACTGAGACTGGGGCAGGTTGTGTTGGGTCAAACACAACCGAAGTCTCTAAATGTTGTTTCAGATAAATAGAGTAGGAAGGGATTAAGGCCAACATGTGGTCCGGAAGTCGTCTAACGGCACCAAAAGTGGATTGGTCCGGAATCCTATAAGCCATGACAACTTTGAATGAAACACATATGTCACACCCCCAAACCAAGGATGGCGGAAATGTCCGGGGGTGGAGGACTTCATGTATAGTATCATAACAACAATTGTAATAGTAATTCAAGCAAACACAACCAACATATATATAATTGAAAAAGTTACATCATTGTATGAATTACATGTTTACGAATCAATTACAATATGTTGACAAAATATGAAATAGTAGACGCCTTAGCGTCCCATCCTCAAAAGCACTTGGTTACATGTTTAATGATTTCCTGAGAATACAAGTTGTTTGAAAAAGTGTCAACACAAAGGTTGGTGAGTTCATAAGCTTTTGTTTGGTATTATTAAAAGCCTTTCGTTTGTAAAAGTAGTATTTGTTTTAGAAAAATCCAATATTTTCCTTAAAATGTATATGTAGTCTTAAATCCACAGACCGAAATATATAAGTAACTTTTCTTACTTATAATAAATAATGTAAGTTTAAATCGACGTAAACTCATTTAATTTTAATGAAGTTCCCGTAAATTCCAATATTCATTAATACTTTATGTGAGTTTATTAAAGCCTTTTCTTGTAAAAGTAGTGTTCGTTCCAGAAAATCCAATATTTTCCTTAATGTGTAAATGTAGTCTTAAAACCCAAAGACCGAAATGTACAAGTAGTGTTCGTTCCTTATAGTAAAACAATGCAAGTTTAAATCGACATAAACTCGTTTGATTTTAGTGAAATCCCCGTAAATTCTATGTTTGTTAATACCACATGTGAGTTATTATAACCATGCTATGACCTAGTTGGCCTGAAACGACGTTCTTCGGGCGTCGGAAATGTTATGACATTTGTCACCCCAGACCTATCGGTCTAACTGTTGCATGCAGTTTAGGTGTGGGTTTGTCAAACCCAATATAGATCTATACACAACTATCACGCTCTCCCTCAAGGAGACTCTGGTTACAATACAGGACTTAATGGTAATTTGAAGTAAATGTCTCACAAAGTCATTAACGAAATTACGTGTTATGAAAACTTGGTACCGTATGGCCGTACCTTGCTTAAAGAAAATATCCTTTGTATAAATGTACCCTTTTTAAATGTATGTGTTATGTAATGTTTCATAAAGTCATTAACGAAATTACGTGTTATGAAAACTTGGTACCGTATGGCCGTACCTTGCTTAATGAAAATATCCTTTGTATAAATGTACCCTTTTTAAATGTATGTATTATGTAATGTATCATAAACTATACCTATTATAGTTTATCAACCAAGGGTAGTACGTAGTAATGTATGCAAACTATATTCAAAATAGTTTATTAAACGTTTGAATGTATCGGTTGTACTTTGATTATAATCACTTGTTATTCTTTATATTTTATATGTCCAAATCCATTTGTAAACTGATGTGTGTCTAAATAATAAGATAAAATGTCATATATTGCAATAACATATATCCACATAAAGATATACACCTTGCTCAACATGTTACAAGGTGAGATGAAATTGACAGCAACTTTTTGTTGTATACAGTTTCTGTTACTGTTCTTAGAAAATTTATAGAAAAATCATCAAAGCTCTAAATCGAAATCTGCAAATTCTGAGAGTTTGGAATATGAGTCTAGTTTGTTCGTAAATTTTATCATGATTTTTAGTGATCTCTAACAGAGGTGAAAATGTTCATAATCACAGACTGGTCCGGGTTTGCCTCTGAAATGATAGGCAGTTTTGTAAAAATCACCATAAATTGTAGAAAAATCATATGGAGATGTGCAAGTAGCCATTTTAAAGCTAAGAGTTTGAAATACTTGCACCTAGAACAGTTTTGAAAACTAAAATATTTAAGTTGACCAAAACAGTCCGTGATCGAAGTTCATCTTTTCTGATGTAATCTGATAGAAAAAGTTTAATTGTGTTCTTGATGATTTTACTTGTATTCCCCCCTTAAAACTTAAGAAAAACATGTAAATGTAGGGGTATGAACTCACCCTATGTGGTTTCAGTAGATGAAAGTAAGAGAGAGGAAGTGTTCAACCCAAGAACACTAAGAAGATGTCTTGATGATTCGAGAATCTAACACCGAATAAGATGGAATTTGTGTAAGATATCAATGATTTGAGTAGAATGGAGTGTAATAATTATATGAATGATGAAGATACTTACTAATTGAAGAAAGAAATCCCTGGAGAAAGCCTTGAAGTTCTTGAAGTTGAGAGAAAAGATGAGAGAATTTTTGAGAGTGTTCTTTGGTTGCTAAGTGTAGAATGAAAGAAGTTAATGAGAATGAGGAGAGATGACCAATTCTCCAGCTCTTAGAACATGGGAAGAGCTGGAGATTGGGTGTAAAGGTCCACTAAGGTGACAAGGGGTAGTGGGAAAGAGTGGCTAATCATAGAGTGATGTGGTGGTGGTTTGCTTTTGCCATAAATTAAGGAAAAGCAAATATTCCCTCAATAATTAGTTCAACCACTAATTCTTTTAATATATTTTTATAAAAACCCTGGAGATTTATATATTTTGAGGGCTTAGTTTATAAAATAAAGTTTTGGGTGAAAATCCCACGTTAAAATAATGAAAAACGGAGTTAAAACGAAGTCGTAGTCGAAAAACCGGTAAAAAGGGGCCGTCTGCGAGACCTCTTGGATGGGGGCCGAGACTTCGGACCCTCGCATGCGAGGCTGCTGTCTGATGGCTTCGGATTCAGTCTCCTGAGAGGCTTCAGCTTCGGTCCTGATGAGAGGCTTCGGATCCGAGGCCTCGGATGAGAGGCTTCGGTCCTGAAGTTTCCGTTTTGGGTCCTTAAGGCTATTTTACCCGTTTTTACCCCGTTTCAAGTGGTTTTTGACCCGGTTAAGGGTCGGGATGACCCTAATGATTCCAAAAAGTTATGGGAACTTTTAAGAGAGATTTGGGAGAGATTTCAAATAGAAAGAGATAGAGTGAAAACGATTTAGAGAGGTTTCGTTTGTGATTAATTTGAGTGTCCGGCTTCATAACGCAAGGTTCGTAAACCCCGTTAAACCGTGTTTTAGTGTCGTACACACTCCCGATGAGTGTGCAATAATGGTTTATCGTTTTGGTTCGTTGTTTAGCACTGTTAAGGCTAAGGAAAATCAAACACATGAACTTTCCAAATGATGATTTCTCATTAAAATAGCGAATTGTATAGTGATTACATAACGTAAACCCTAACATACAAGGGTTATTGGAGTTGACCGGTTTGACTTGTTGACTTTGTTTGACTTTGACTTGACCGAAATTTGACGGTTGTCACATCATCCCCCTGTTAGAAGGAATTTCGTCCCGAAATTTTCATTTTGACTGGGATTTCAAGAGTTTGGGAAGAGATGTGGATACTTTTGTTTCATCTGATCCTCGCGTTCCCAGGTGAATTTGGGTCCTCGTTTAGCGTTCCAGCGGACCTTCACAATGGGAATACCACTTTGCTTTGTTCTTTTGATCTCTCGATCCATGATTTCTACCGGTTCTTCCACGAAGTGGAGACTCTCGTTGATTTCAATTTCGTCAAGAGGTATCACGAGGGTCTCGTCGGATAGATTTTGTCAATCATATTCTCGGGGTTAAAAAAAATAAAGTTTTATTAGTTACCTATAGCGACGACTTGTCGTCACCACAGGTTTAATCTATTACGATGACTTGTTGTCGCTATAGGTTTTTAACAAGAGCCAACGACATACCTATAGCGACACACAAGTCATAATTTGCATGTGTGAAGACTTGGAGTACTTTCTAACTGGTTCATGTGTGAAGACTTGGAGTACTTTCTAACTGGTTCATGTGTGAAGACTTGGAGTACTTTCTAATGAAAACTGTGCTACTGGGGAAATTGGAAACTGGTACGTAGCTTCAAAGTCAAGAATATGCAGTAGGCATGTAATGCATTAAATGCATGAGGCACACAAGTCATAATTTGCAGCAACATATCTGTATATGTGTGTGAATTGAAGAAGAAGGTTACGGCTCAAAGAATATATATATATTCATTTTCTCTTCATTTGTTAGATACACAATAACCATAACATCATAGACTATATATATTCCATTTCATTTGTAATTTTCACTAGTTTATATTCCGCGAGTGTTACCGAAATCATTTATCAATTTTTCAGAAGTGCTTAACTTGTTTTGTTGCATTCCCAACAATTTGCTATTAATTACTTCTCCCACTTTACTTATATAAATCATCACATTCTTACCGCGACTTTTAACTTCTCCCTCACAAATGGATCCACCTGCAAATCATCAAAACCCCATAGATGACCTCGATTGGTTTCAATACTTTGATCATCAAGATCTTTTCAGGTATATATAAACGTCACTCATTACACCATCTTACGCACAGAAAAGTGATTTTGTCGACATTGATCAAAACATGGTTTGGATTTGTAGTGATCAAAAAGAGTCTTTCATCGTGTTGGATTTGATTATCTTGAGTTTTTTTTGGATTTTTGTAGTGGTGACATGCTCAACCATCATGATTACGAGTTGTCGGAAAAATTGCATGAAGTGCTCGATCAGAACGTTTCCACAGTACTTAACAAAGATCAAAACATCATTTCTAGAAATGAGTTTCACGATCTTGATCCCCTTGAAGATATAAGCTTATGGGATTGTTGGGAGGATGGTAATTTACCATTGGTTAGTTTCAGTGAAGACTGTAAATCCGGTGGTGAGGCTACATGTAGTTCTAGTGCTGCCACCACTGATCACGGTGGCCGGAAGGTGGCAAAGAGATTGAGACCATTGGAGTTTGAAGAGATAGAGAAGTACTTTGAGATGCCGATAATCATAGCAGCAAAGGAACTAGGGATAAGTTTAACAGTGTTGAAGAAAAGGTGCAGAGAGCTAAACATAAACAGATGGCCTCATAGAAAACTTAAGAGCCTTCAATCCCTCATTGAAAATGCCAAGGTAAATTATGATAATAACCTTCTATACATTACTCATGCACTTGGTAACCAAAGTAGTTTTGGTATTTTCTAATATTTTAATTGTTAGTTTCTTTATAACTAAACATATGTCCTAGGCATATGCCACATCAAATCAATTGATTTACTACGATTTCCTGATTTATATTTATATAAACTTAACTCATTGTAAATTTTGTGAACTCATATGAAAAATATATTGCATCTACCTTTTAAAAAAAAATTAGGAGTTGGGATTAAAGGAGGAGATAGAGACGTTAGAAGGGCACAAGAAGATGATGGAGAAATTGCCAGGTATGGAATTGACAGAAAGAACAAAGAAGCTTAGGCAAGCTTGCTTCAAAGCTATTTATAAGAAGAGAGAACTTAACAATCCTTAGCCATTTTGTTATAATTAGTGGATTTTAATCTACATTGTATGTGTTTTTCTCTTGATAGTTTGATACCCTTTTTAGTTTCATTTTATGTATTTGTCTATTGATTTTTAATGCAGAAAATTTTGTATAATTTGGGTATTATAGTTTGTATTATGTATTTAGCCATATTGTAGATTGCCGACACGACTACGCCGACGACTCTATACCAGAGGTCTATATAAATAGACTTATGAATTTAGTAGGAATAACTTGATTATAATCTTGTGATTTGTTCCATGTCTGATCCACCCCTAAGATTCACTTGACATGCCCCCAGTTATGTGTAATTAAAATTTTATTAGACTGTTGATCCTAATGAGTCTACCCTAAGTCCACAACCAAACAAGGAACAGGTCGTAAGGCGGACTCACCATTTCTAGTTCAATCATTCCTTAATTACACATAACTTCGAGGTACACCTAAAGAATCTTAGAGTTACCAGTTGTAAATTGTTTGTAATACCAAGTAGTGAGATTTAATGAAATAAAATGCATGCCTATTTCATTGATAAACCTTTTAGTAAATATCCTTACCATTTATATACACATGTATAATTTCGCACTTTAGTGAACTATTCTTGGTGTTTCTGTTAACGTCTTGGAGACGGAGTTATGGTAGTGGGTAGAAGTAGGTTTTGTATGGGCGTTAAAATTTACACATCATGTTGCTCATGCGAGAATAGGGGTAGAAGAGATAATTAATAGACGCCTAATCCTATAATTACTTATAGGGGTGATCCTTATTAATTACGTCTATAATCACGTAGTGCATATCAGTTATACATAATTTGAGATAGAATAGACTTTCGAATAAATGACTCTACTCTAAGTCCACAACCAAACAAGGAACAGGAAGTAGAGCAATAGTCATAGATTCTGAGTCTATAATATCTTTAATTATGTATAACCTTGGCGTATGCACTCAGTTATCATAGGCCTACTAATAGAGGTCTTTAGTCTTCACATAAGATGGTTATAGTATCACCAAATACTCCTATAGTATTTTTAGGTGTTTAGATTCGATTCTTAAAGTATTCCCTGTAGGGTGTAGTTAGGTTGTTAGATTTGTTGCCCATTATGACTATCCCCCAATATATGCAAGTCACTCCTCGGACAGATATAGTTGATCAGGCTATATCCTTCCCAGACTTGATTTACATATACCAAGGCATACCCATAATGTACAACTCCTCTTCTTTTACTTTATGTTCTTCTAGTTATGACACTATGTGAGCATGTATCCATGTATTTATACTTTTAATAAGAAACCATTCATTTTCTAAAAGTATATTTATTTGAAAAATGCACAAATCAGAGATTATTAGTCCCAATTGTGTTTATAGTTTGTATATCTTATGTGGTTTGATATACTTAATTCACTATAAACTGTGCTCTGATACCAATCTGTCACACCCCCAAACCAAGGATGGCGGAAATGTCCGGGGGTGGAGGACTTCATGTATAGTATCATAACAACAATTGTAATAGTAATTCAAGCAAACACAACCAACATATATATAATTGAAAAAGTTACATCATTGTATGAATTACATGTTTACGAATCAATTACAATATGTTGACAAAATATGAAATAGTAGACGCCTTAGCGTCCCATCCTCAAAAGCACTTGGTTACCTGTTTAATGATTTCCTGAGAATACAAGTTGTTTGAAAAAGTGTCAACACAAAGGTTGGTGAGTTCATAAGCTTTTGTTTGGTATTATTAAAAGCCTTTCGTTTGTAAAAGTAGTAATTGTTTTAGAAAAATCCAATATTTTCCTTAAAATGTATATGTAGTCTTAAATCCACAGACCGAAATATATACGTAACTTTTCTTACTTATAATAAATAATGTAAGTTTAAATCGACGTAAACTCATTTAATTTTAATGAAGTTCCCGTAAATTCCAATATTCATTAATACTTTATGTGAGTTTATTAAAGCCTTTTCTTGTAAAAGTAGTGTTCGTTCCAGAAAATCCAATATTTTCCTTAATGTGTAAATGTAGTCTTAAAACCCAAAGACCGAAATGTACAAGTAGTGTTCGTTCCTTATAGTAAAACAATGCAAGTTTAAATCGACATAAACTCGTTTGATTTTAGTGAAATCCCCGTAAATTCTATGTTTGTTAATACCACATGTGAGTTATTATAACCATGCTATGACCTAGTTGGCCTGAAACGACGTTCTTCAAGCGTCGGAAATGTTATGACATTTGTCACCCCAGACCTATCAGTCTAACTGTTGCATGCAGTTTAGGTGTGGGTTTGTCAAACCCAATATAGATCTATACACAACTATCACGCTCTCCCTCAAGGAGACTCTGGTTACAATACAGGACTTAATGGTAATTTGAAGTAAATGTCTCACAAAGTCATTAACGGAATTACGTGTTATGAAAACTTGGTACCGTATGGCCGTACCTTGCTTAAAGAAAATATCCTTTGTATAAATGTACCCTTTTTAAATGTATGTGTTATGTAATGTTTCATAAAGTCATTAACGAAATTACGTGTTATGAAAACTTGGTACCGTATGGCCGTACCTTGCTTAATGAAAATATCCTTTGTATAAATGTACCCTTTTTAAATGTATGTGTTATGTAATGTATCATAAACTATACCTATTATAGTTTATCAACCAAGGGTAGTACGTAGTAATGTATGCAAACTATATTCAAAATAGTTTATTAAACGTTTGAATGTATCGGTTGTACTTTGATTATAATCACTTGTTATTCTTTATATTTTCTATGTCCAAATCCATTTGTAAACTAATGTGTGTCTAAATATTAAGATAAAATGTCATATATTGCAATAACATATATCCACATAAAGATATACACCTTGCTCAACATGTTACAAGGTGAGATGAAATTGACAGCAACTTTTTGTTGTATACAGTTTCTGTTAACTGTTCTTAGAAAATTTATAGAAAAATCATAAAAGCTCTAAATCCAAATCTGCAAATTCTGAGAGTTTGGAATATGAGTCTAGTTTGTTCGTAAATTTTATCATGATTTTTAGTGATCTCTAACAGAGGTGAAAATGTTCATAATCACAGACTGGTCCGGGTTTGCCTCTGAAATGATAGGCAGTTTTGTAAAAATCACCATAAATTGTAGAAAAATCATATGGAGATGTGCAAGTAGCCATTTTAAAGCTAAGGGTTTGAACTACTTACACCTGGAACAGTTTTGAAAACTAAAATATTTAAGTTGACCAAAACAGTCCGTGATCGAAGTTCATCTTTTCTGATGTAATCTGATAGAAAAAGTTTAATTGTGTTCTTGATGATTTTACTTGTATTCCCCCCTTAAAACTTAAGAAAAACATGTAAATGTAGGGGTATGAACTCACCCTATGTGGTTTCAGTAGATGAAAGTAAGAGAGAGGAAGTGTTCAACCCAAGAACACTAAGAAGATGTCTTGATGATTCGAGAATCTAACACTGAATAAGATGGAATTTGTGTAAGATATCAATGATTTGAGTAGAATGGAGTGTAATAATTATATGAATGATGAAGATACTTACTAATTGAAGAAAGAAATCCCTGGAGAAAGCCTTGAAGTTCTTGAAGTTGAGAGAAAAGATGAGAGAATTTTTGAGAGTGTTCTTTGGTTGCTAAGTGTAGAATGAAAGAAGTTAATGAGAATGAGGAGAGATGACCAATTCTCCAGCTCTTAGAACATGGGAAGAGCTGGAGATTGGGTGTAAAGGTCCACTAAGGTGACAAGGGGTAGTGGGAAAGAGTGGCTAATCATAGAGTGATGTGGTGGTGGTTTGCTTTTGCCATAAATTAAGGAAAAGCAAATATTCCCTCAATAATTAGTTCAACCACTAATTCTTTTAATATATTTTTATAAAAACCCTGGAGATTTATATATTTTGAGGGCTTAGTTTATAAAATAAAGTTTTGGGTGAAAATCCCACGTTAAAATAATGAAAAACGGAGTTAAAACGAAGTCGTAGTCGAAAAACCGGTAAAAAGGGGCCGTCTGCGAGACCTCTCGGATGGGGGCCGAGACTTCGGACCCTCGCATGCGAGGCTGCTGTCTGATGGCTTCGGATTCGCTCTCCTGAGAGGCTTCAGCTTCGGTCCTGATGAGAGGCTTCGGATCCGAGGCCTCGGATGAGAGGCTTCGGTCCTGAAGTTTCCGTTTTGGGTCCTTAAGGCTATTTTACCCGTTTTTACCAAGTTTCAAGTGGTTTTTGACCCGGTTAAGGGTCGGGATGACCCGAATGATTCCAAAAAGTTATGGGAACTTTTAAGAGAGATTTGGGAGAGATTTGTGAGAGATTTCAAATAGAAAGAGATAGAGTGAAAACGATTTAGAGAGGTTTCGTTTGTGATTAATTTGAGTGTCCGGCTTCATAACGCAAGGTTCGTAAACCCCGTTAAACTGTGTTTTAGTGTCGTACACACTCCCGATGAGTGTGCAATAATGTTTTATCGTTTTGGTTCGTTGTTTAGCACTGTTAAGGCTAAGGAAAATCAAACACATGAACTTTCCAAATGATGATTTCTCATTAAAATAGCGAATTGTATAGTGATTACATAACGTAAACCCTAACATACAAGGGTTATTGGAGTTGACCGGTTTGACTTGTTGAGTTTGTTTGACTTTGACTTGACCGAAATTTGACGGTTGTCACATCATACTTCCGGAGGATCGATGGAAACTGGAATTGGTTTGGAAAGCTCAAGGAAGAGTTGTTGAATCGTCAGTGCCCAGAATCTAGGGCTCGAAATTTCATTGTCCTTCCTCTTGATGGAAAACTTGCATAAATCTTGCCATAAGACCTCCGGAAGATCAACAACGTTTTCACGTCCGGAGTAGATGCTATAGACAACATATAGCCAGTCCTTGCTGATGGTGTCCGTACCACCGTGCTGGCCGGACAACCCTCGAATGATAAAGTGCATCAACACCGTCCATAGTCCAGAGACAACCGATTTCTTGAAGTCTTTGGCCCTGTAATCTTGATTGTAGCCAATGTGATTCAAAAACGTCTGAAACTCTTCAGGAGTGGGTTCTTGGACTTTGAATCCCTTGGGGTTTGGTTTAACATCGATCGCCTTCAAAAAAGTGTATTTGTAGATTGGAATAATTCGATCGCCAATGATTTTTGTCTCCAACACACCATCTAATTCCTAGATTCTTGAGAAATCCCTGTGGAGATGATGACGTGGAAGAGGTGGTTCGGGAACTTTAGTGAGAGGAACAGAAATTGGGTGATTTGCTATGAACTCGATCATAACACGAACATATTCATCGTAATCTTCAGGGTTTAGGGAAAACAGTTGCGTTGTGTCCCTTAGAAACGGTTCAGGGGAGGTTGATGATGATGAACCTTTTGATCGTTTCTTCTTTGCAATGGACTTCTTGGGAGTTGAGGCGGTTGGGGCAGTTTTTGTTGGTGAAGAAGGTGAAGCCATTGTTGTAGAATTATGAATGCTTGATGAACACGAAGAACACTGAGAGGATATAAGGGTTTTGGAAATATTGGTTGCGTAAAGAGGTAAAAGGGGGTTTTAATAGGTATTTATAGGTAAGGGAAGTGGGTCTGGTTAAGGGGGTAATGATGAGGATCCGAAAGTGAAACGGGTTGCATTAAATGAGTAATTGGTTTAAGGGGCTGAGTTGACCTGGAGGTGAAAGGTGAGGTTGTTTGTAGCTTGAAATGGAAAACCCTAAACGACAATTTGATGGTTGCTTTATGGGGGCGTGTAATCGTGTCACGAAATTCGAGGAAGATAGGATAATGATCTTCTTGAAAAGTAGCCGTTGAAAAAACGTTTCACCTTATTAACCTTTGGAATTCTGGATGAGCGGTTCCGGACAGAGTTTGATCCGGAGGATAAAGAGTTGTGCTCCGGAATATGGTTGTTTTGAAAAGTGGTCCGGAGAGAGTTTCGATTTCAGAGACAAAAACTTAGTGTTATTTCGGAAAAGATTTGAGATTCCGGAGCAAAAATTCAGTTCGATTTGGAAAAGGTTTTTGATTCCGGAGCAGAAATTCCGGAATAATGATTTTCAAGAATTTCCGGAGTGAATTTGAAAAGGTTTTTCGAAACATGATTGGGAAAGCATTCCGGAGTGAGAATTGAGAAAACGTCCGAAGTGAAATTTGAGAAAACCTCCGGAGTGAAATTTGAGAAAACTTCCGGAGTGAATTTTGTAATTCTGAAGTGCAGAATGCAATACCTTTCTGGAGTGGAATTCCGGGATGCCATTATGAAGTATATTCCGAGAAGAAAATCCGAGAACTATGACAATGTGGACTTTGAATAGCAAATAATCAGGATGAACTGTACTGCTTAAAACTCAAGTGATAATCAGAAATAAAGATACGTAAAATGATCCTATGTATTCCGAGAGAAAGTAGTTCCGAGATGAAAAATTTAGATCGAAATTAATTTTCTTTCGAATACGTCTATCAAAGAGAACAGGTCTCCTGAAAGAACTGAGGATCTGGTATCATCATACCCATCTTGTTTAGAAAACCGTTGAATTTGGTTTCATCTAATGCCTTAGTAAATACATCAGCAATCTCATCGTCACATGGAACAAAAATGAGTTCAATGTTACCATTTAGAACATGATCTTTTATGAAATGGTACCTTATCTCGATGTGCTTAGTCATTGAGTGCTGAATTGGATTGTGGGAAATCGCAATGGCACTTTGAGAATCACAATAGATAGGAATGCGTTGAAAGCGGTAATCATAATCCAAGAGTTGAGATTTCATCCACATAACCTGAGATGTACAGCTGGCAGCAACAATGTATTCGGCTTCAGTTGTAGAGAGTGCAATGCAGTTCTGTTTCTTGGATGACCAACTGACCAAACGACCACCTAAGAATTGACAACCACCTGAAGTGCTTTTTTTATCAAGTTGAAGACCACCATAGTTTGAATATGAATAGGCTTGAAGTAGGAAGCTCTCGTTTGCTGGGTACCAGATTCCGAGACTCTTGGTACCTCTGAGGTATCAGAAGATTTGTTTCATAGCCAAGAGATGAGACATCTTTGGGTTGACTTGACATCTGGCACATAAACATGTGGAAAACATGATATCTGGAGGACTTGCTATGAGATAGAGCAGGGATCCAATCATTCTGCGGTACTTCTTTTCATCAACTGAAACACCTGAAGGGTCGGCAAAGATCTTGTGTCCGAAGCCCATTGCTACTGTGGTTGAGGCACAGGTGTCCATTGATTATTTCTTGAGGAGTTACGAAATGTACTTCTCTTGGTGAATGAAGATTCCTTTGTTTGTCTGTTTGACTTGGAGGCCAAGAAAGAAGCTTAACTCCCGATTCATGCTCATTTGGAATCGATTGATCATTAGTTTAGCAAAGTCAGCAACCATAGATGAATCCATAGATCCAAAAATAATGTCGTCCAGATAAATTTGTACCTGCATGAGATGCTTTCCATTTGAAATTCGGAACAGGGTAGGATCTAGATTTCCTCTTTGGAAACCGGAATGCTTGAGAAAATCAGTGAGGGTCTCGTACCATGCCCGAGGAGCCGGCTTGAGTCTGTAGACTGCCTTCCGGAGTTTGTAACAGTGGGTCGGAAAGGTGAGATTAACAAAACCGGGGGGCTGATGAAGGTATACTTCAGTGTCAAGTTCACCATTAAGAAAAGTACTTTTAACATCCATTTGGTAAACTTTGAAGCCTTTCTAAGCAGCATAAGCAAGAAAGATTCTGATGGCTTCAAGACGTGCAACAGAAGAAAAGGTCTCATCGTAGACGAGCCCTTCAATTTGTGTAAATCCTTTTTCCACCAATGTTGCTTTATTTTGAATAATAACTCCTGTTTCATCTAGCTTATTGCGAGATACCCATCTCGTACCGACAATGGGATGATTCGGAGGAGGAGGCACGAGACACCAAACTTCATTTCGGTCAAATTCTGCCAGTTCTTCTTGCATGGCTATAATCCAGTCAGCATGTTCTAATCCTTCCTTGAAGAATTTGGATTCAACCATGGATATGAATGCTGAGAAATGACATTCATTTTGGATATTTATAGCAGAACGAGTCTGTACACCAGCATTGGGGTTTTCGATTACTTGGTTCGGAGGATGATCCTTTGTCCAGATATGTAACCTTAGGAGTTCTTGTGCAGCCTTCGACCTAATATCAACAGTGGAATTGATTTGCACCCCCTAAATGGTTTGAATGTGAGAATGATGCTCCCCCTGAACTTCTGAACCAGAGAGATTGACATTATCATCAAAACGAAACTCAAAGATATTTTCATTTTCATCAATGTTGACAGGATTTGAGTCATCGAAATCAGCAGCTGCATCGTGGAAACCATCCACATTTGATTCAAGAGAGGGATGAGCATTCTCCCCCTCAACCTGAGAATGTTGAAATGGTTCAGAATCAAATGGAGGGTGGCTTGGAATCGGACCGGAGACGTTTTGCGAGACAGGGGCTTCCGAAGGAGAGATTGGAATGAGAGTTGGCCTTGTTCGAGATTCCAAATCAAGGGCAGTTTCGGAAGGACCAAAGAGTGTTTCAAAATCAACTTCAAGAATTGTTTGGGGTTCGGACATCCTGGCGGAGGAGCATCAGACTCCAAAATGTGAGTTATAATATGGGTTGGGCCAGAGTTCCGAATGAAGTTGTCATCGAAAGTAACGTCAAAGCTTTCTTCCAGAACACGAGTTCTCCGGTTAAGAACTATGTAAGCTTTTGATTTTGAGGAGTACCCAAGGAAGATGGCTTCATCAACTTTAGGTTGGAACTTGGTAAGCTGATCACGGTTGTTCTTGATAAGGCACCTGCATCCGAAAACATGCAAAAACGAGATTGTTGGCTTCCGACTATTCATTGCTTCGTACTGTGTCATGTTGAGGCGTCGATTGATGATACTTCGATTAGTGAAACAGGCAGTACATACGGCTTCAGCCCAAAGGTAGAGTGGTAGATTTGCAAAGTTCAGTATGGATCGAGGAGCTTCAAAGAGAGTTCTATTGCGTCTTTCGACTACACCGTTTTGTTGTGGAGTATAAGGAGCTAAGAAGTTCTGGTCGATTCCTTTTTCGGTGAGAAAATTTTTTCAATGGTGGAATTAGTGAATTCCGAATCATTATCACTTCGGATTCTCCTAACTGGGAGTTTGATAAGAACTTATATTCCTTTGGTAAAATTGATGAGCTCTGAGGTTGTTTCGGATTTCAGCCTTAGGAAGAAGACCCAAGTGAACCTTGTAAAATCATCAACAATCACAAGAATGTATTTCTTATGATGAAGAATTTCTACAGTGGATGGTCCACAAATATCAATGTGTAGAAGCTCCAATGGTTCCGAAATGGATTTTCGATGATAACAGGATGACCCTTCTTCGATTGTTTACAACACTCACAAGCAGCACACAAATGATCATTTTCAAATTTGAGAAGAGGTAAACCTCTCACCATTTCATCAGACACGAGATCATTCATGTATCGAAAGTTTAGATGAGCGAGCCTTTGGGTGCCATAACCAACTAACGTCAGGAACAACTTTGGAGAGAAGGCAGAGTTGCGGTTTGCCAATAATCATGTTGATGTCGAGTGGGTACATGTTTTTGTCCCGAAGCGACTTGATTAAGCACTCTTTCCGGTCTTCAGTCATTACATAGATGTACTTTTTTCAAAATTCCACGCGTCGATTTGAATCAGTGAGCTGAGCAACACTTATCAAATTATGTTTCAGATCAGCTACATAAGCCACATTTGAGATAGAGAAGTTTCCATTGGTGAGAATTCCATAACCACGGATTTGGGAGTTGGAGTTGTTGCCATATGTCACGTAACCAGCGTTTGGAGAAAGCTTTAGATCTTGCAGAAAATCTTTCTGCCCTGTCATGTGCATGGAGCAAGCACTATCAGTATACCATATTGTTTCTTGCTCCGAAGCACAAAGTGCCTGCAAAATTAGTGAGTAATGGAGTTTTTAGGCTCCGAATTAGACTTTGGGACGTAGGCACAGGCTTTGGACTTTGATTGTGACTTAGGAACAACTTTATGTTTATGGGTGGTATTCTTTGAATTCTTTGGAAATAGACAGAAGGCTAATCTCTTTTCATCTATCCAGTAGTTATATTCAATGACTTGGAGGTTCCGAACAGTCTTCTTCGGACCTTTGACTTCCGGAGTGTTGGTAACATTTGTAACCTCCGGAATTGTTGTTTCATCAATGGGAGATTTGAATTTCCACACAAAACTTTTCTTTGAAGATTTTGAAAAAATAGTTTTCTTTGCATTTGTGGATTTGCTTGATGACGCATTGGTTTTTGAAAGATTGGGTTTAAGAATTGTGCCATCAGATTTAGCAATAAAAACAGATGAAACAGTTCGAGGAGAAGTGTTTTGGACTGTCATGACATTCACACGAGATTTAGGCTGAGTGGAACTGACTACTTTCTTGGGTTCTTCACGACTGAGAGATTCAGAAGGTCTTTTTAGGATCTTAGTGGGAGCAAAGGAGTTTTGACTATGGGTAGATGCATGAGAATTCCGGGATACACTCGGATTGGAGTTTTCAATGAACTTGGAATTTTCTCTAGTTTTAATTTCCTTTTTATGTGCATTTCTAGCTTCCACTTTGGGATCTACAATATCCTTCCTATTTAACATTGGTTTTATCTTGAGGTAAGGTGAGGATTTTGAAGTTTGCCATGCAGACAGATTGCTAAATTTGGGAATAATGGGAACCAAACTTGTTTTTGAAGTTACTAAAGAGTCTGATTCACAAGAATCAGAGGAGACACAACTTGAGATTTCAAATTTATCATCTAAGGATGCCCATACAAACTTAGAGGTAATAGTTTCATTTGTCACCGGAATGATTTCTTCAACCACACAGTTGTTCGTATGATTACTCCTAGGAACATAATCTATGCAATTTGAAAGACTATGATGAAATTCTGTGGTCCGATTCAGGTCCAGGTTTATCTGAGGCGGAAGAGGCGTGGAATCAGGACACTTGACAACAATTGGTTTGAACTCAGGAATTAGGGACTCAAAATGGTGTGCTCTCAGGAAGTGGTGACAAGGGAGAAACAGGGGTGTCCGAATGTTTGATGTTCGGAACCTCTCACATGAATGTCAGATTTTGCAGTTCTTTCAAGGGACTAGCAATTGGTTTCAGAAACTCGCTTCCGAGACCAGGTGCTTTAGACCATGGATGACGAAAATTATGAGTCATCCGAACGTCTGCTTTAAGCATGTCTAAAGAATTATGCAACACATCTATCTTAGCATTGAGACGTTTGTTATCAGAAATCAAAACATTTCGTTCGGAATAGGTGATTTCACATTTGTCTTTTAAAATGATACATTCATCGTTTGACATTACAAGTTCACGCTCTAAAGACTCGAGTTTCAATTTTTTATCCTTGAAACGTAACCTAAGACGATTTAACTCACACTCCTTCTTCTCACTCGCGGCTATGGCAAACTCATAGGCTTTATATATGGTGCTCATATTAGTTTGAATATAGGTTAGATAAGGTTCACATAGAGACAAATCAAAATTATTATCAGAGATCATAGATTTTACCTGCTGAACGATGCTTCGACCAGGTGGATCGTTGGTGGCCATGTAGCAATAGTGAGGTTCAGCAACATCATCTTCATCTTTTGACCCAGAAGACCAATACCCTTCATCACATTCAACAATTTGTCTTGCCATCAGACACATATTTATTCCAGTTATCATCTCATCATCATCCCCAGATGACCAATATCCTTCAACATCTCTTGAAACCGTTGTTACAAACGGTTTTTCGCTTTCAACCATTTCGTGAGCTTTTCGGACGTAGTAAGCAAAATCCTTGATTTGTGGTTTCTGCGGAGCATCATCCGGGAAGTCTTTAGCAAAATGGTTTGCATGTCGACACTTATGACACACAATTTTTGGTTTGTCCGATTTGGAACCCAGAGAAGGTTCCAGAGTAGAGTTTGGCTTAGTGACGTTCGATTTGTATGCGGGAGGATTTTCCGAAGTTGGTTTAGCTTCCAGAGCTGAGTATGGTTGAGGATTTTTATGGTGAGGAGCATGGAATCGGTTTTGGTATGGTTTGTAAGAGGGATTGAATGGACGTTTGTATTTCATTGAGAGTAGAGCAAACTCCTGTTGGAAACGGAGTTCAGAGTCAATGGCTTCGGAATCATCAACATGATAGATTTGTGTAGGTAAGATGGGTGCGGATGATTGAACAGATGGAACAATGGGTTTAAAAGGATCCGAAGTAGACAAGTTCCGAATGGTTGATTCGAAAGAACTGACAAGGGCAAGAGGACCTCCGGAGAGTTCCCTTATGGTTTGAGCAACATTAGACTCGTGTCCTTAAAGTTCATCAAAAAGTTGATAGAGCTTTAACTTTTCTAAGGAACCATTGCTTTGGAGACAAGATTTCACATTTCCCCATCCTTTGCCCAGACTGTTTATGAATTTGAGATTGTACTCCAAAGGAGTTCGAACAATCCCATGAGCATTCATGTTGTTGACCACGATTCGGTAATAGTTGGAGGCTGAGGCCACTGATTCACCAGGAGTGGTAGTGAAGGTATCGAAGTCGTTGACAACTGAGGTGAGGCGCTTGTCTTTCATATTTTCCGAACCTTCAATCAGGTCCTAAAGAGTGTCCCAAATCTCTTTGGCTGATTTACACAACTTGATATGCTCGAAGAGTGAGGGAGGAACACCAAACACCATTTATGAGAAGGCAACTTGATGAGCATGCATCTTCTCAATATCATCTGCAGTTAGAGGAGCTGGACGAGTATCATCTTGACCCATAAGCTGAGCAGCAGCATCTCGCACAATGATTCTCACAGGAACATGAGGACCTTCTTTGACGGATCTCCAGATTTCTTCACCTTTATCTTTGGCCAGTAAAAATCATTCCATTCTAACTTTCCAGTGATCATATTCTTCCACAACTAGTAATGGGGGACGTGTAGGGCCACCCACACTATTTGCGATTTGCATTGAAATCATTTGCTGAAGATTAGAATCAGTCATTGAAGTTAAGATATCTTGAAGCTAAAGTGGTATATAGAAGAACTTTTATCGTTATCACAGAAATGGTTGAAGTACCAAGGTAATTTCAAACCAACTATAATCTGATCTTATGGATTCAAAGGACAACCACTCAAGCTCTGATACCAATTGAAAGAAAAAAATAGATATGATGTGCAGGGACAAGGTTTGAGAATTCAAACCTTGAGTGAATGCTTAAGATCAATGTCTGCTTACTAATAAATGTTCAAGTCAAGCCTGGAAAGACCAGTCAGGTCTTAAATACTGTATTCAACAAATGATCAAGTCATAAATAAAGAATGAGAATAAATGATCAAGGTAAAGCTAATAAATAAAGAAAAACAAGAATGTTTGAAAGAGGTTTGAAATAACTTAGTAAATGCCAAAAGTTAAGTGAATGATCCGTTTTTGACTTTGCATTGAAAGCTCCTATAAATAGGAGTGAAGGTTACAACGAATGAACTAGAAAGCTTACATAGGAGTGGACAATAGAAATGTTTCTGACATTCTGATTGTCTAATATTACAAAAGACTAAGTCCTATGAAATGTTACATCAATAAAAACACAATCTTAATAAATGTATAAAGAAAAAATATTGTTACTCCGGATCAGTTTCCATTCCGGACATGAGAATCATTCCGGAATGCTTTCAGCTTCGTATCTTCTTCTCTTCTGGTCCGGACAGATTCCGGACCACTGTTCACATTTGACTCCGGACCATTTGTTTCGAAACACAAGTACTTCGCAATTCATACTTAGGTCGGCTAGAGGCTCACTTTCAGGTTCCAACATAGACTTATCCAAGTGAGAGACTGCTGGATAAGGTGTCTAAGTCCATAACGATATTTGGTATGTACTTGACCTAAGAGTAGCATGGTCCATTTGGGTTGCATGGCACCGAAACAATTTGTAAGGATGGACTTTTGAGAAGAGGATATTTATGATTTATTAATATATTATAAGTTCTAATATATTAATATGAAATCATATTATTTAATTAGTATTGATCAAGAATTAGTTTGGAATTAATTTGGTAATCATTCATTCTTATAAAGTGTGCTAATGATCCATAGTTCTTCATGTTGGGCTAAACCCATGTGGTGACCCATGGATACTCCATGGAGCTTTTAACCCATGGAGCATGAGGGATATGGAAGGTCATTAGGGTTTACATGTGTAACCCTAGTTTGCCACACTATATAAGAGACCCTAAGGCTACCAAAATTGGCACCCAATTGATAAGAAAAAAGGGCTAGCCGATTTTGAGTACAAGGATTCTACTCTCAAGTCATTCCATTTGTTGATGGTGTTGTGTGAAGCATTTGAGGCATCACACTTGGGGTGCTAGGCTCTTAAAGGCTTAAGGAATCAAGCTACAAGAAAAGGTATGTCATTCTACTAGTTTTTTTTATTACATATACTTCATGGTATGCTAGTTAGGATGAAACCTTGGAAAAATGAAAGTTTGCATGTATAATAGAGAAAACATAGATCCAAGGTTTCTAGGGTTGCATGTACACCTTAGGAGTGTTAGAATGCTCAAAAACCAACACTTCTTACATCCACTAATGTTATTTAACACTTTAAAATGATAGATTATCTAATTTATATACGATATTATCGTATATTAATACTATTAGGATACGGCTATATACGTGTGTTCTAACCTGAGGATTATCATCATCACATCGTATTCAACCAAGAACACACCCGAGGTGAGTTCATACCCCTACAGTTTTCACGATTTTTAAATGTGTTGGGGGGGGGGGGAATACAAGTAAAACACAAGATTTGTGTTAATATACAAACCGTTACATTTCTACTTTTATTAAATATAAATATACATATGGGTACAAAATTGATACAGTAAAACATTAACCCTTTTGTAACATGTCGAGCAAAAAGGGTATAATTATATAAACGAACATATATAATTATTTTATTCCAACTTGTTATCATGTCAAATTTGATAATATTATACAAAGGATTCACATTTCAACGAAACATTTTTATAAACTACAATAGGTATAGTTTATGGAGCATACACACTATTTTACCCAGTTTGAGGCATAGAAAATAATTATTTAAAAAAAATAATTATTTTCATACAATTTAAACATTTATATACAAACATTACAAGAAAAAGGAGTGTCATTACACTACACGTAAACCATTAATATAGCTTTATGTGACATTATCTTCAAGTACTTACCTAAGTACCATCAAAAGTCTTGTATTATAACTAGAGTCTCCTAGATGGAGAGCGTGACAATTGTGTATAGATTTATATGGGACGGACAATCCCGCACCTAAGCTGGTTGCAACAGCGAGACCGGAAGGTATGGGTGGTGACAAATGTCGTTCCGATTCCGACGCCAGAAGAACGTCGTATAAACCATCTAGGTCATTAGCATGGTTATAATAACTCACAATTTGGTATTAATAATATGTTTGGTTTACGAACACATACATGTTTTTAAATGGTTTTATTTATTTAAAACTACATTACATTATTTCGCAGTCAATACAGTTACATTTCAGGAAACATGCAAATTGTTTTACACTGATACGATTACAATACAATACAGTTTACATTTCGGGGAAACATGCATTCAAATAGTTTTATAAGGATATAAAACTATTCTACACTACTACAGAGTACAAAAATACCTATACATTTTAGTCTTGGAACATTTAAGACTATAGACAAAGAAAATATTGGATTTTATGAAAGAACAAACTATCATTTTCAAGGAACAAAGACACTTATTTCCCATACAAAATACTTATGAACTCACCAACTTAATTGTTGACACTCTTTTCCAAAACCACTTGTATTCTCTGGAAATCAATAGACAGGTAGCGATACATGTTTTGGTGAAGACGGAGCTTAGTATCGTTACGTCTTATATTTTGTTGTATGCTTTTGGAGTCAAACAATGATTCAAATACAATGTAAATATTAAGTTATAAATATAATGTTTGTATTAATTTGATTTCTATTATACAATTGTTGTGATACTGTACATGACGTCATTCACCCCCAGACATTTCCGCCGTTCACACGGATCAGGGGTGTGACTGATTGGTATCTGAGCATTATTTATAGAGAACTAAGTATATCAAACCGCATAAGATATACAACTATAAATACAATGGGGCTGAAACACTCTGACTAAAAGTATACTTTTAAAATATAATTGTTTTATAAGAAGTATACGTACATGCGTACATACCAGAAACATTATCACAGTAAGGACTATGTAAAAGTATTTAGATAAGTTACACGCTGTGAATAAGCCTAAATAGTTATGTAATCATATCTGGGATAAATATAGCCTGATCAACTATATTTATTTAAGATACGACCACCATGTGTTTGGAATAGTCGTGGTGAACAACGAGTCTAAAACTTACCAACACTACATACCAAGAAACACTAGAACATATCATAAAGTTAAAATACTATAGGAGTATTTTATGACACTATGGAACTATACAACTAGACCCTTCATGTATCTTTTACTGCTATTCTTACGCAGTCAGCATAACTAAATAGTGAAGACACTCTGTTTTGATAATGCTCGATTCAAAGCCATCATCAAAGACTTATCACTATTCCACTCTTAAACCTTATGGCATAAAGATGACACCACGTAAATCAATCAGGCGTGTCAACAACACTTCACCAACTCCACCACCGCCACCACCTCCTCAGATGGACACTGCAGTTTTCCAAGTTGTAGTAACGATAGCTGTGGCAGCCGCCATGGCACAAATCAGCACAAACGGCGCCAGTAGGTCAGGAGGCGGTAGCAATAACGATGCCCAAGGAGATAGTCAGGGACATCCGAGGGAATGTTTCTACAAAGAATTCACAAAATGTAAACCCAAGTCTTTTGATGGCACCAAGGGTGTCATTGCTCTAACATGCTGGTTCGAAAAGACAGAATCGGTGTTCAAAATTTGCGCATGCCCTGAAGCTAGCAAGGTCAAATTTGCAGCATGCACATTCATGGCTAGAGCTCTTTCTTGGTGGAACGGTTATGTCAAATCATTGACTCTCCCAGTAGCCAAAGCCATGAGCTGGGAAGACTTAAACATTCTGATGCTAGCAGAATACTGTCCGAGGGGCGAAATGCAAAAGCTAGAGCAAAAACATTGGAGTCTGACGATGAAGGATTCTGACATTTCAACCAACTCTGCTAGATTTATCCATCTAGCAGTGTTATGTCCCGGAATGGTCACCCCGGAGAGTAAAAAGGTGGAACGATACATATGGGGACTATCTCCACAGATCCAAGGAAACGTAATATCTGCGAACCCACTTACCTTTGACAGTGCCAAGCACCTGGAACAAACACTGGTGGATCATGGAGTCCCCCAGGGCTTCATGACAGCTATTCCCGGGCAACCCAACGAAAGTGTCAACAAAAAGAAGTTTTGGAATAAAAGCATGGGCCGGTCATCGCAAGAGCCCACAAATAAGCAACAAACTGTCGCCGTTGATGCTGCTACTTTTCCTGCCACTCCAGCACCCGCCTAACCATATGTTGGAACCCTCCCGAAGTGTAACCAATGTAACTTCCATCACACCGGAGCCTGCCGAGAAATGTACTGCAAAAATTGCAACAGGAAGGGGCACACTGCCCGTGTGTGTAGGACTCTGGCACAACAAACCACTCAAACCACTAATGCCGGAGTGAGCCAGGCTTGTTACGGATGTGGTGAAACATGGCATTACAAGAGGGATTGCCTAAAAGCAAGGAATGCCGGAGGTGTGGGCAGATTTCTATCAATAGGGAACAAGGAGGCCGTGAATGATCCTGCCGTGGTTACCGGTACGTTTCTCCTCAATAATTCATATGCATGTATTCTTTTCGATAGTGGTGTAGAGAAAAGTTTCGTGAGCCATAAATTTAAACACTTACTTAAACAAAATCCTCTATCACTAAAATACACGTTCACCGTAGAAATGGAAAACGGAAAGGCAGAGAGCGCTAACGATATATACATCCGATGTACCCTCACTCTAAACAACTATTCTTTCCAAATCGACCTAATGTCGGTCACAATAAAAAGTTTCTGTCACACCCCAAACCAGAACGGCGGAAACGTTCGGTGGTGGATAACTTGATGTTAAGTATCACAACACATGCATCATAGTAATCAAAGTAACAACAACCATCGTATTCAAAATATAATATTTACATTATGTTCAAAGCATTACTTGAAATACATTAAAAGTACAACAAAAGTGAAGATGTAAAACTCCGTCTTCGCAGCGCCTGAGAGAGAGTACCTGTCTACCAACGATCCTGAGAATACAAGTGGTTTGGAAAAAAGTGTGAAAATTAAATTTGGTGAGTTCATAAGAATTTTTGTTATAAAAAGTATACTATTGGTTCTTTAGAAAAGTTCGTCAGTTCCTTCAGAAGAACCTATTTTCTTTACAAGTAAAATGACTATACTTAATCCTTCTGTAATCATTTAGTGAATACAAATTATATATAAAACAGATCGATTAAACAGGAAGTGAGGCGGAAGTCACACATTCCACTGTCTACCGAATCTTTATTATATATAACCCTAATGTATTCATCAAATAATTACAGAATTAACATTAATGAATTTCTGGTAAAATGGTAACCACAATAGTTCATTCTATAATCACTTAGTTTGTACTAAATATATATAACCTAATATCGAACGGACAGTTGAATGTGTGAATCTGCCTCAAGCCCACAACCAAACAAGGAATAGTTAATGAGGCGGAAGTCACACATTCCACTGCCTATTGGATATTATTTATATATAATTCGGATGTATAAACTAAAGAATTATAAAATTAACCATTAAAGAATTATAGAATTATATAATTCGGATGTATAAACTAGTTTAATAATAAATATTAAACCTTTCGTAATTAAGTTCCTAGTTTTGACTTACTCTATTATGAAACAATGTTTTCTGTGATAATTTCTATCGTTTTCAGAAAGTTCTATCGAAAACTGTTTACCTTTAAAATAACGATGTTTACCATAGAAAATACTATATTTTGTATAAAACCAACTGGAAGTCTTAATCATTTCGAGATCAAAAGCACAAGTATAATTAATATACTTACTTTAATGATATCTAGTTTTGATAATAAGTTAAACTGGCTGAAGACCTGTTTATTCGGAAAACCTGATACGGCGATACTACCCTCCTATGATCACTTAATACATATGAGTTGTATATAACCGAGATCGATCAGACAGTTGAATGTGTGAATCTGCCCTAAGCCCACAACCAAACAAGGAACATGAAATGAGGCAAAAATCACACATTCCGCTGTCTATCGGATTTCAGTTTTATCTAACCTTAATGTATATAATGAGTACCATATAGTTAATATCCCTGATTAAAGTTTCGGAAAATTATACTACTACATAAATATATCGTTATTTCTCCTTGTGAGTTATATGACCATACTGACTGATACGACGGGTAATGGGTTGTCGGTATCGTTTATGACATTTGTCACCCTAGACCTGCCGGTCTAACTGTAGCTAATAGTCGGGATGAGGGATTGTCAGTCTCATATAGATCTATATACAAGTGTCACGCTCTCCCTCCATGAGAGTCTGGATCATAATGATGGACTTCCACTGGTATTTAAATTAATACCGAAGAAGCGTCTCATGAAGTACATTAACGACTTTACAAGTAATACAACGAAAACCTTTTTATAATTAACAAGTACTTTTTGTACAAATATTTCCTTTTGTTTCATAAATTATACTTATTATAGTTTATAAGTTCATTTCCATGTTTTAACCTGAACTATATAAAATAGTTCCTATAATCCATAAACTATGCCTATTATGGTTTACAAGTTGATTTGCATGTTTTAACAAGTTTCAAGTTCAAATATATTTAAACGGTAAGAAAACATAATAAATAAATTATGTTTTTAAACACAAGCAGTCTTGTGTTTTACTTGTATTCCCCCCCCCCCCTAAAAACATTTTAAAAGCTTGGTAAAATATGGGGGTATGAACTCACCTTATGTTGGAGATTGAAGATTTGGTTATAGCACGTTAGCTCCACAATTGACGTCATGCTAACAAAACGAGTCCTAAACACAATTCATACAATATACATGTATACTTATTAATGAATATACTCATAAGAATGATAGGAAAACGAACTAATATGCAAGTTTAACTTACAAATTAAGGTGTTAGAAGCAAAGTTTGAAAACTACAAGAGGGTTCACGGCCTGATGAAGGGTTCAGGGGCCTAAGAACACATGATGTTCTTGAGTTCACAGCCTGATGATCTTGAAGATCTTGAAGATTTGCAGGTGTAACAAGCATATGAGGGCTAGAAATCACTAGAATGTTGATGAAAAGATGAACACCTTAAAGATCCAAGCAATAATATAAGAATATTTGAAGGTTTGAGAGATGATACTTGAAAGAGAATGGATGAATTCATGGCTAGGAATGAAGAAGTGAGGATAAAACTGATCAAACACATATATATAGGGAGGGTGTTTGCGGCCGAGGAGTTCACGACCTCGGTTCACGGTCGAAGGCGGTTTGCGAGGGTTCACGGTCGTGAACCGTTTGAGGCCTGAAGTGTGTGTGCGGTCCGAGGTGGTTTACGGTCCGAAGGGAAGAATGAAGGAAAGACGATGCGAAGTTTCTTGGTTTTTCAAGTGTTTTCCTTCTAAATTCTACCACAAACATTCTAAGGTTTTTAACATGTAAAATGTATTATTTCAACTTTAATAGAAATCCAAACTATAAATGGTACTTTAGTTGACCCAAGTTTGACTTTGGTTGACTAGGGTTGACTTTAGAAAATAATGGGATGTTACAGTTTCGACGTCATCATTGGCATGGATTGCTTAAGTCCTCACCATGCTGATATCCTATGTTATGAAAAATCCATTCTCCTTAATCTACAAAGTAATGAAACCCTCGTCATTTATGGCGACAAACCCGTCACGAACCTTCAAATCATTTCTTGCGTCAAGGCTCAAAAGTATCTTCGAAAAGAATACTACGCCTTCTTAGCTCATGTGGTGGACAAGAAACAACAGACAAAAGATATGAAGGATATCCCCGAAGTTTGTAACTTCCCCGACATATTCCCCGAAGTCCTCCCAGGAGTCCCACCCAAACGCTAAGTCGAGTTCAGAATCGACTTGATTCCCGTAGCTACCCCTGTAGCCAAATCTCCATACCGTTTAGCACCGGCGGAAATGTAGGAATTGTACATCCAACTGAAAGAACTGCTAAGCAAAGGATTTATTAGACCGAGCTTCTCGTCTTGGGGAGCACCGGTCTTGTTCGTGAAGAATAATGATGGATCATTCCGCATGTGCATAGACTACCGAAAATTAAATAAACTCACTGTCAAAAACCGATATCCTTTACCTCGAATAGACGACCTCTTTGACCAACTACAAGGAGCAAGTTACTTCTCAAAGATCTATTTGAGATCGGTGTACCATCAGCTACGAGTCCAGGAGGAAGATATTCAAAAGACCGCATACAGATGAACCGGGTATGCCGACCTTACTTAGACACAGTGTTCATGGACCAGATGAACCGGGTATGCCGACCTTACTTAGACAAATTCGTAATAGTTTTCATCGACGACATATTAGTCTACTCACGAAGTAAGTAAGAATACAGTCAACACCTGCGACAAGTCTTGGAAACATTAAGGGCATAGAAGTTGTATGCGAAGTTCTCGAAAGGCCAATTCGGATTCGAAAGGTGGACTTCCTAGGTCACATGGTCAGCGAGGAAGAGATACATGTGGATCCCTCCAAAGTCAAAGTAATCGAAAACTGGGCGACACCAAGTACTCCAACTGAAATTCTTCCATTCTTAGGCCTCGCTGGATACTACAGGAGGTTCATACAAAACTTCTCCAAGATTGAAAAGCCACTCACCACCCTGACTCAGAAGGGTGTATCCTTCAACTGGGAGAAAAACAAGAAACAACATTCCAAACACTAAAGCAAGCCCTATGCAGTGCTCCAATTTTGTCCCTCCCAGAAGGGACGGAAGATTTCGTAGTTTACTGCAATGAGTCCAAGCAAGGGCTAGGCTGTGTACATATGCAACGAGGAAAAGTTATTTCATATGCCTCGAGACAACATAAGAACCGCGAAGTTAACTATACCACACATGACCTCGATCTGGAGCAGTAGTTTTTGCTCTGAAGATCTGGAGGCACTACCTTTATGGTACAAAGTGCACAATCTTCGTGGATCATAAGAGCCTCCAACACATCTTTGATCAGAAGGAACTCACCATGAGACAACGACGATGGGTAGAACTACTAAATGATTATGAGTGTGAAATACGTTATCATCCAGGCAAGGCCAATGTAGTAGAAGATGCCCTTTGTCAAAAAGAGTACTCGGGCCGCTGAGTAAAGTCATTAACCATGACTATCCATTCACACGTATCCATACAAATCAAAGAGGCTCTGCTGGAAGCCTTGAAACCCAAAAACATGGCAGGTGAAGCCTTAAGAGGAATGGATAAGAGCCTATAAGTTAAGGATGACGGAGCTCGTTACCTCATGAACTGGATCTGGACACCGAATTTCGGTGGGTATAGAGACATAGTCATGAACGAAGCCTATAAGACTAGATACTCTGTTCATCCCGGTTCAGACAAGATGTATCTGGACCTCAAGAAACTTTATTGGTGGCCAAACATGAAAGTAGAAATTGCTACCTATGTGGGCAAGTGCCTGACTTGCGCCAAGGTAAAGGTAGAATATCAGAAGCCTTCAGGTTTATTACAACAACCAGAGATACCCGAATGGAAGTGGGAGTGGATAACTATGGATTTCATAACCAAGTTGCCCAAGACCACGGGTGGCCATGACACCATTTGGGTAATCGTGGACAGATTAACCAAATTCGCGCACTTCCTGCCAATAAAAGAAACCGACAAGATCGAGAAGTTAACCAGGACGTACATTAGAGAGATAGT
Organism: Lactuca virosa; assembly: GCF_052849685.1. Lineage (NCBI taxonomy): Eukaryota > Viridiplantae > Streptophyta > Magnoliopsida > Asterales > Asteraceae > Lactuca > Lactuca virosa. The sequence continues at coordinate 316,627,231 of NC_136428.1, forward strand.
ACGATTGCATGATGTGCCAATATCTATTATTTCCTACAGAGATAGTAGATTTACCTCACGGTTTTGGCAATCACTGTAAAAATCCTTGGGAACCAAACTCGACATGAGTACATCATACCATCCCCAGACTGATGGGCAAAGTGAGAGAACCATTCAGAAGCTGGAAGACATGTTGAGAGCTTGTGTGATAGATTTTGGTAAAGCTTTGGATACCCATTTACCACTCAATTGAATTCTCATACAATAACAACTATCACACTAGCATCAAAGTTGCTCCATTCGAAGCCCTCTATGCCCATAAGTTCAGATCCCCTATGTGTTGGGATGAAGTGGGTGATACGCAACTAGCAAAGAAACAAGTTCTTGGCAGCAGCCTCACCGGCCCAGAGATCATAAAAGAGACAACAAAGAAAATCCTCCAAATCCGGGAACGACTAAAAGCATGTAGGAACTGACAAAAGAGTTATGCGGATAAACGACGAAAGCCCTTGGAGTTTCAGGTTGGCGACCGTGTCCTGTTAAAGGTCTCATCCTGGAAAGGAATGATACATCAGGCCATTCGAGATTCTTGCTAGAATCGGCCCGATAGCTTATAAACTTCAACTACCGCAGGAACTCAGTAAGATACATCCCACCTTCAACGTGTCTAATCTAAAGAAATGCCTGTCTGACAAGACTCTTGTAATCCCACTTGATGAAATCGAGATAAACGAGAGTCTACACTTCATGGAGGAACCTGTGGAAATCATGGATAGGGAAATAAAAAGAACTAAACAAAGTCGTATACCAATAGTGAAGGTCCGCTGGAATGCCAAGCGGGGACCTGAATTCACTTGGGAACGGGAAGATCAGATGGAACAAAATTACCCACATCTTTTCTCTAGTTCATGAGTGCCACTTTAGAAATAATTTCGGGACAAAATTCCCTCTAACGGGGGGATAATGTAACAACTGGTTACTTCAAGTCAATAAAAGTCAAAGAAAATCGATGAAAGTCAAAGGGAGTCAAACATAAGTCAAGGAATTTAATAGTTAAATATTATACTCCAAAATAGGGTAAATTATACCCCACTTTATGTGTTTTCGGTTTTTAGAATCATAAATTGTCACACCCCCAAACCAGACGGCGGAAACGTCCGGGGGTGGAGGACTTCAATTGTAGTATCACAACAAATGCATCATAGTAATCAAAGTACAAACAACCATTGTATTTAAAAGGTATAAGTATTTACATGGGTTCAATCATTGTATATTGAACCAAAATATAGTTATACAAAAGAAGATATGACTCAACATAGCTCCATCTTCTCAAAAAGCTCGGGGAGTACCTGTGTATTATTTCCCAGAGAATACAAGTAATTTGAAAAGAGAGTATCAACATAAAGTTGAGTGAGTGCATAAGTGTTTATGTTTAAAGGATGTCTCTATATCTTGTATATGTAAATTGTTCTAGAAAATCCTATATTTTCTGTTGTATATGAAAAGTAGTTTTATTCTCATAAAACCATTCTCTTTGTATCTATTTTTTGTATTTGTATTTGTTTATGAAAAACTTGTACTGAGAGTGTGCCTGGCTCCACCAGCTGTTATTGAAAACTGTATTGAACCATTGTAGTTTGTATTTTGTAAACTAGTACTTTGAATGTGTACTTTCGTTTAGTTGTTTATACACTAACGTATTGTTAATATCTTTTTAATGAGATATTATAACCATACTATGACTGATGGCCTGAAACAAACGATTTGTGGGCGTTTAAGCTGTTGATAACAATTGCCACTCATTGGCGTGTATGCCTGACTATAGCTCGCAGCCTGAGTGCGGGGTTGTCAATCTCGATATAGATCTACACACAACTTGTTTCGATCCCCGACTGGAGATTCTGGTTATAATGCCAGGGCTTTACCTATGTTGTCTAAAAGGAATTAAACAACCTGAATTGAATGTCTCATAAAAAGCATATAAACGTTACATGTATATTAGTTATGAAAACCCAATCATTCTAAAATAAATAATTGACAGTATGTTTTTGAATAAGTATTCTGAACATGTATTTGATAAGTGTAAACCCTTCATTTGTTCTGAGTCAAAACCCTTGTTTCTTGTAAGACAGTGTATTCTAGCATACTTGAATCATGAATTATTGTTCTATGTATAAATTATACCTATTATAATTTATATGTACTTTCTAAATGTGTATTTAACTATGTTTTCATGTAATCCCTTGCTCAGCATGTTACAAAGGTAGTTAAACTGATTAAATAACTATTATATTTATATACATATACAATTTTATATATAAGTAAAATTTAAACGACACGCGGACAAATAACCGGTACTATAAGCCCACATGCAAACAAGGAAAGGGACCTAGAATGAGTTATCAGTCCTAAGTCTTTTAAATCTCATATATATATATATATATATATATATATATATATATATATATATATATATATATATATATATATATATATATATATATATATATATATATATATATATATATATATATATATATATATATATATTTATACAAATATGACTTTTGGGAAAAATATAAATTTATAAAAGAGTTTAATGTTTTGAGTATTTTTGATGATTTAATGTTATTTTATCATGATTTGAAATCATGATTTTATAACACAAAGTTCTTGTGTTATGCTTGTATCCCCCCTTCAAACAGTAGAAATTATGAAAATACGGGGGTATGAACTCACTTGTTAGATGGTGATTTGGGTAGCGTTTCGTTTCACGAAAAGGAGTTTGTTTGACGAGAAACCGGCTCAAATTGGGCAGACTTTCGACTGTAGAAAGGCTAACTTCTCGGGAATCTTGGGGCTTCGAGGCTTGCTTAGGGTTTGAGACTTGATACCGGGGCTTTAGGGGTTATGTATAAGTTTGTGGAAGTGGAAAATATGAAAAAGTGTGAATTTTAGGGTGAAAAATGTAAAATCCTCGTAAGCCCTCGCATGCCTTATATAGGCCGAAGCTTCGAACCCGAGGCCACGCGAGGCTGACGCGTGTCGGACAGGCGACGTGTACACAAGGCGAGACTTCGAACGTGGCTCGCAGCTGGCAGCTTCGGACTGGACTAGACTTCGGTCCAATAGGAGAAGGGCACGATGCGAAAGGGGTATCCGAGGAGTGTCTGAGGGTCATCTGTGGTGTGTTTCCTGCGAATGTGTCCGAGTGGGAGTGGACCGCGGACTTGGTCGAATCAGCAGGTGCCACGCGAGGCTTTGGTCCAATAAGCAGTCGACACGTGGAAGTCTGCATGCGATGATGAAGTGTCCGAAGGTCATGCATGCGAAATTTCCTGGTTTTCTATTTTTCTTGATTTTTGTGCCAAATACTTGCGAAAATCATAACTTTCGCATACGAGCTCCTTTTTTAGCCTTCTTTGTATGCACGCGTAGGTAAAATCATACTCTACGACTCTCGTTTAGACTTCGTCGGCTAATTTTTAATTTATTTTTAATATTATTATTTTTAACAGACCGGGACGAAAATTCGTTAAAAATTCATAACTTCTTCATCCGACGTCCGTTTTTGTCTGTCTTTTTACCGTTGTACTACTATTGACTAGACCTTCAATTCTCGTTAAGGTTGTGTCGGCTAAAAGTCACTCGATCTTTATTTCAAGTTTGTAGCTGTACACTGCTATACTGTAACTTTGAAAAATCGTAACTTCCTTATACGAAGTCAGATTTTGCCGTTCTTTTTATGAAAGTTCTCGGTTTAACATAAACTACAACTTTCATTCAGATTGTTAAGGCTAGAAAGCCTTTTATTGAAAATTCAGTTTTTACACTGAACAGTGTTTTGCCAGTTTTGTCGCGGATCTTCGATTGGTCATAACTTCTTCGTTATAACTCGGATTTTAGTGTTCTTTATGTTTTTGGAAACCTTGTTACAATCTCTATCACTTGGTTCATACCAATCGAGATTGTTTAATAATTTATTTTTGAGGGTCAATTATGTAAATATACACAATATGCTAAAATTTCTCTTTATTATTTAAAAAGAAATACAAATTGACCAACATTATTACATAGGTTTGGAATAACGATTTGTTACATTATCCCCCCGTTAGAGAGAATTTTGTCCCGAAATTAGTATTTCAGATAGACTAGTGAAAAAGATGTGGATATTTCTGTTTTATTTGATCTTCCCGTTCCCAAATGAATTCAGATCCCCATTTCGCATTCCAGCGAACCTTCACTATCGGGATACGGCTTTGTTTGGTTTTCTTAACTTCCCTGTCTAGAATCTCTATGGGTTCTTCCACAAAGTTGAGGCTCCCGTTTAACTCGATTTCCTCGAGTGGGATCACAAGAGTCTCGTCGGATAGACACTTTTTCAAGTTCGAAACGTGGAAGGTAGGATGAATGTTATTTAGTTCTTGGGGTAGTCAAAGTTTGTAAGCTACAGGACCAATTCTAGCAAGAATTTCGAAGGGTCCTATGTACCTTGGATTCAATTTGTCACGCTTTCCAAAGTGTATCATGCCCTTCTAGGGTGATACTTTTAACAAGACGCGGTCACCAACCTGGAATTCCAATGGTTTTCTCTGTTTGTCAGCGTAGCTTTTCTGTCTATCTCTGGAAGCTTTAAGTCGCTCCCGAATTTGTACGATTTTGTCGGTGGTTTCTCGAATAATTTCCGGACCAGTGAGAGCACTGTCAGGAGTTTGACCTCTAGCTAGCTACGTGTCACCTACTTCAGCCCAGCACAGAGGGGATCTGCACTTGCGGCCATAGAGGGCTTCGAATGGAGAAACCTTTATGCTAGTGTGATAACTGTTGTTATAAAAGAATTCAACAAGGGGTAAATGAATATCCCATGCCTTTCCAAAGTCTATCACGCAAGCTCGCAACATGTCTTCTAATGATTGAATTGGCCTCTCACTTTGTCCGTCGGTTTGTGGATGGTAGGCTGTACTCATGTCCAGCCTAGTTCCCAAAGAGTTTTGTAAAGACTGCCAGAAACGAGAGGTGAATCTACTATCTCGGTCTGAAATAATAGTTATTGGTACACCATGCAGTCTAACAGTATCTCTGAAGTAAGTTCTGGTTAGTTTCTCCATCTTGTCGGTTTCTTTTATTGGCAAGAAGTGTGCGGATTTGGTTAATCTGTCGACGATTACCCAAATAGTATCATAACCACCCGAAGTCTTGGGTAATTTGGTTATGAAATCCATTGTAATCCGCTCCCACTTCCAGTCAAGGATTTCAGGTTGTTGCAATAAACCTGAAGGTTTCTGGTACTCTACTTTTACTTTGGCACAAGTAAGGCATTTGCCCACAAAGGTAGCGATTTCGGCCTTCATGTTAGGCAACCAGTATAGTTTCTTAAGGTCCAGATACATCTTGTCTGAACCTGGATGAATGGAGTATCGGGTTTTGTGTGCTTCATTCAAAACCACGTCTCTGTAACCACCAAACTTTGGTGTCCAGATCCGGTTCATGAAATAATAGACTCCATCATCCTTGAATTCGAAGTTCTTATCCATTCCTCTCAGGGTTTCACCTGCCACGTTTTCGGGTTTCAAGGCTTCAATTTGAGCTTCTTTGATCTGTGTGGACAGATGTGAATGGATTTTCATGGTCAACGACTTTACTCGACGTCCCGAGTATTCTTTTTTGCTAAGGGCGTCAGCTACTACGTTTGCTTTACCAGGGTGATAAAGAATTTCACATTCGTAGTCCTTCAGTAGCTCCACCCATCGTCGTTGTCTCATGTTCAACTCTTTCTAATTGAAGATGTGCTGGAGACTTTTATGGTCCGTGAATATTGTGCATTTCGTGCCATATAAGTAATGTCTCCAGATCTTCAGAGCAAATACTACCGCTCCTAGTTCAAGGTCGTGTGTTGTATAGTTGACTTCATGCGTCTTAAGTTGTCTTGAGGCGTAGGAGATAACCTTTCCTCGTTGCATAAGTACACACCCAAGCCCTTGATTTGAAGCATCACAATACACTACAATGTCTTCTGTCCCTTCCGGTAGAGACAAGATTGGTGCACTGCGCAAGGCTTGTTTGAGCGTTTGGAATGCTGCTTCTTGCTTCTCTCCCCAACTAAAAGTTACACCCTTTTGCGTCAGGGTGGTAAGCGGTTTAGCGATTTGGGAGAAATTTTGGATGAATCTGCGATAGTAGCCAGCAAGACCTAAAAATTGACGGATTTTTGTAGGTGTTTTGGGTGCTTGCCAGTTTTCAATTGCTTTGATTTTGGAAGGGTCCACGTGTATTCCTTCTGAACTGACCACGCGACCTAGGAATTCAACCTTCCTAATCCAAAACTCGCACTTTGAAAACTTCACATAGAGTTTTTCTGTCCTAAGGGTTTATAATACTTGACGAAGACGTTGGCCATGTTCCTCTTTACTTCTTGAGTAGATAAGGATGTCGTCGATGAAGACTATGACGAATTTGTCCAAGAATGGACGACACACTCTGTTCATTAGATCCATGAACACAGCAGGTGCATTCCTCAATCCGAATGGCATCACTATAAACTCGTAATGACCATAACGAGTTCTAAACGCGGTCTTGGGAATGTCTTCTTCCAAAATCCGTAACTGGTGATACCCGGATCTTAAGTCTATTTTCGAGAAGTAGTTCGCACCTTGAAGTTGGTCGAACAGATCGTCAATGCGAGGTAAAGGATATCAATTTTTGATGGTAAGTTTATTCAGCTCGCGGTAGTCTATGCACATGCGGAATGATCCATCCTTCTTCTTTACGAACAAAACTGGTGCTCCCCATGGTGAGAAGCTTGGTCTTATGAAACCTTTACTAAGGAGTTCGTTAAGTTGGCTGGATAATTCTTGCATTTCAGAAGGTGCAAGACGATAGGGGGATTTGGCTACAGGGGTAGCTCCAGGGATTAAGTCGATTCGGAATTCGACTTGTCGTTCGGGAGGTACTCCTGGAAGATCATCGGGAAAGATATCGGGAAAGTTGCAAACCTATGGAATGCTTACGATATCTTTCACTTCTTGCTTCTTGTCTACGACGTGAGCTAAGAAAGCACAATACTCTTTGCGAAGGTACTTCTGTGCCTTGATGCAAGAAATGATCTGAAAGTTCGTTCCGAGTTTGTCGCCATAGATAATAAGAGTTTCATTAGTTGGCAAATTCAAACGAATAGCTCTTTCGTAACATAGGATGTCGGCAAATTCAAACGAATAGCTCTTTCATGATGTCAAAACTTTTGATAGAGACCGGCATAAGGTCTATTGGGAAAGACAAGTCATTCAAGGTAAGGATACATCCTATGTATATATCGTTGGTGGATTCAGATTTCCCGTTAGCCATTTCTACTGTAACGTTTCATTTAGTGTTTGGGAGTTTTGATTTAGTAGATGTTTAAAATTATGGCTCACGAAGCTCCTCTCAGCACCATAATCAAATAGAATGCATACATAAGTATTGTTGAGAAGGAATGTACCCGTGACCACAGCAGGGTCTGGCACCGCTTCTTCATGACCCAGTGCTAAAATCCTACCAACTACACCGATATTTCCAGCTTTCGGACAATCTTTCATGAAATTCCCCACATCACCGCATTGGTAGCATGCTCGGCCTACTCCAGCGGCAGGTGCTTGGTTAAGTGGTTGGGGTGGTATTCTACAGAATCGGGCAGTATGCCCTTTCTTGTTGCAGTTACGACACTGTATTTCTCGGCAATTTTTGTTGTGATGAAAATTGCACTTGTTGCATTTAGGGAGGATACCAGCATAGGGCTTAGTTGGTGCAAGGTTATTAGGGACAGCAGCAGGTATAGCAGCGGGTATGGTAGCAGGTACAACAGTAGCATGGACTGCCACTACTTGTTGCTTCTTTGCAGGTTCCAGAGGAGATTTGCCCTTCCACTTGTTCCAACCCTTCTTCTTGTTGTCGTTGTTGTTCTCCTCGGGTTGTTCTGGGGCAGAAACCACAGAGTTTTGACGGGCTCCATGGTCGATAAGAGATTGTGCCGACTCTTTGGCACTGTCAAAAGTAATAGGCTTTGAAGCTAAAACACTTGACTGAATTTGGGGCGACATACTCCAAATATATCTCTTAATCATTTTGCTCTCCATAGGAACCATATCCGGACAAAGAATTGCCAGATCACAGAACCTACTGGTATAGGTTGATATGTCAGAACGAACCATTGTAAGAGCCCATAGTTCTTGCTCCAGTTTCTGTATCTCCCCTTACGGACAGTATTCCCACATTAACATGGCTTTTAGGCTCTCCCAGCTGATGGAGTTAGCCACTACTAGAGTATGTGACTTAATGTGGCCATTCCACCACGTTAGAGCCCTATCAGAAAAAGTACAGGCAGCAAATTTTACTTTGCTCCCTCAGGATAGGAGCAAATTTCAAAGATTGCTTCCGTCTTCTCAATCCATTGTCTTAGTGCCATAACTCCCCCGGTCCCATTAAAGGTCCTGGGTTTGGCATTAGAAAAATCCTTATAAGTGCACTCTCGCGAATGCCCATGACTTTCACCATGGTTAGAAGGATGTGCACCGACTCCCGACCCACTAACACCAGGAGTATGGATATGAGACATGGCAGCCGCTACAGCCACCGTGACCGCCGCTTGAAACATAGCGGGGTCAAATTGAGGAGGCGGTGGTGGGGGTGGCGTCGGTGCTTCATTGATATTGATACGTCTTGGATTTCTACGAGGAGGCATCTCTTGCTATAAAAGTCAATAGATAAAAAGATAGTGAGATATCAAGAATGAATATGAATTTGATACTCTGAACTAAACACTTAATTCAACATGAATTTCATAAAGAAATGGAATTAGAAATCCACTGCAAGTACAACTTGCAATAGGATAATATGAAATTGAATGGTTATTTTTCGAAGAGTATGAATGTACATGTCGACTGTATTGGTATATTAAGTGTATGTAATCTGGAACACTTGACCTTAAAGAAGGATTATAATATACCCCAATACTGAGAAAGTGTCGACATCAAACCGACCTACCGAAAATAACATTTCCGTGGTTGTATTGAAAGCATGAAAAATAACACTAGAACATTTTTGTGATCCAAAACTTTGGAATAGGATGTTTATGAGAATTGTACTAACTCTTGTTGAAGTAAAGTGCTTATTGTTTTATTTATACTCGGTTTTGTACATATCGTGAAAAGTAGTATATACATTTGATATAGAAAGTAGAAAGTATAAGTAGTGCGAACACTACTTGCGGCGGTTGCTACGACGATTGCTAGGTCCTGCTTCATCCTGCATCTTCCAGCGCCTTTCTTGGGCAGCTTGATGCTCCCTCAATTCTCTTATTTCTGATTCAGCAGCATTAAGTTTCCTTTGAAGGGCTTCAGTATGGTGTTGGGTGCCATCTTGCATTTCGTCAAGACGGAGGATATCTGCAGTGTTCTCCTGCGCAACCGTATTCACTTCTAGGATTCGATTGATTGACATCCATGATTGATCGAATTGTCGGGCTATTGGGTTCACTATAAATGAAAGAGCTCTGTCGGCTGTTCCTCCTTCTGAGACGTTATAGAAACCCCTTGCCATTCCGTAGGGAGGGCGTTGGCCGTCTTGTCGACTCCAATAATTTATGTATTGGCCCCACTCGGGTATGGGTTCTGCTTCCTCTTGCCTCAGGGGATGCTCTCTAGGGTTGCAAACTTGTGGCTCTGTGTTCGTACCACTTGAATCGCTGTCCTCAAAGGGTTCTTCATCTGAGTCTGTGATCCAGCCTGCATTTTGTGGATTGTAGGGGTCTCCCGGTAAATTGGGTTCAGCCATAGGTTCTGTATTAGAAGTAAGGTTAGTAAAATACTCTCCCTAGTATTTTAATCTGTGTTTTCTGTTCTATAGTTCTTCTTTAGGTGTATGGTAAGTTTTATACATGTCGGAACACCACTATCACTCCCAAACACATGTTGGTCATATCTCAAATCCATATAGTTGATCAGGTTATATTAATTTCAGATATGATTACATAACTACCTAGGTTTGACTATAGTGTTCAACATCCAAATACTTTTAAGTTCTTATGATTTTGAAATTGTACTTGTAAGTATGAGTGTGTTCTTATGACTGTGATACTGTACTTGTAGGTATGAGTGTTAGCATACTTCTTATAAAAATACTTAAATCTTTAAAAAGTATATGTGTAGTCAGAGCTCCTTGCCCCGATGTATTTATAGTTTGAATATCTTTTATGGATTGATATACTGAGTTCACTATAAACAATGCTCTGATACCAATCTGTCACACCCCCAAACCAGACGGCACAAACGTCCGGGGGTGGAGGACTTCAATTGTAGTATCACAACAGATGCATCATAGTAATCAAAGTACAAACAACCATTGTATTTAAAATGTATAAGTATTTACATGTGTTGAATCATTGTATATTGAACCAAAATATAGTTATACAAAAGAAGATATGACTCAACATAGCTCCATCTTCTGAATAAGCTCGGGGAGTACCTGTTTATTATTTCTCTGTGAATACAAGTAATTTGAAAAGAGAGTATCAACATAAAGTTGAGTGAGTGCATAAGTGTTTATGTTTAAAGGATGTCTCTGTATCTTGTATATATAAATTGTTCCAGAAAATCCTATATTTTCTGTTGTATATGAAAAGTAGTTTTATTCTCATAAAACCATTCTCTTTGTATCAATGTTTTGTATTTGTATTCCTTTATGAAAAACTTGTACTGAGAGTGTGCCTGGCTCCACCAGCTGTTATTGAAAACTATATTGAACCATTGTAGTTTGTATTTTGTAAACTGGTACTTTGAATGTGTACTTTCGTTTAGTTGTTTATACACTAATGTATTGTTAATATCTTTTTAATGAGTTATTATAACCATACTCTGACTGATGGCCTGAAACAAACGCTTTGTGGGTGTTTAAACTGTTAATAACAATTGCCACTCATCGGCGTGTATGCCTGACTGTAGCTAGCAGCCTGAGTGCGAGGGTGTCAATCCCGATATAGATCTACACACAACTTGTTTCGATCACCGGCTGGAGATTCTGGTTATAATGTAAGGGCTTTATCTATGTTGTCTAAAATGAATTAAACAACCTGAATTGAATGTCTCATAAAGAGCATATAAACGCTACATGTATATTAGTTTTGGAAACCCAATCATTCTAAAATAAATGATTGACAATATGTTCTTGAATTAGTACTCTGAACATGTATTTGATAAGTGTAAACCCTTGATTTGTTCTGAGTCAAAACCCTTGTTTCTTGTAAGACAGTGTATTCTAGTATACTTGAATCATGAATTATTGTTCTATGTATAAATTATACCTATTATAATTTATATGTACTTTCTAAATGTGTATTTAACTATGTTTTCATGTAATCCCTTGCTCAGCATGTTACAAAGGTAGTTAAACTGGTTAAATAACTATTATATTTATATACATATACAATTTTATATATAAATAAAATTTAAACGACACTCGGACAAATAACCGGTACTATAAGCCCACATCCAAACAAGGAAAAGGACATAGAATGAGTTATCAGTCCTAAGTCTTTTAAATCTCATATATATATATATATGTATATATATATATATATATATATATATATATATATATATATATATATATATATATATATATATACAAATATGACTTTTGGGAAAAATATAAGTTTATAAAAGAGTTTAATGTTTTGAGTATTTTTGATGATTTAATGTTATTTTATCATGATTTGAAATCATGTTTTTATAACACAAAGTTCTTGTGTTATGCTTGTATTCCCCCCTTAAAACAGTAGAAATTATGAAAATACGGGGGTATGAACTCACTTGTTAGATGGCGATTTGGGCAGCGTTTCGTTTCACGAAAAGGAGTTTGTTTGACGAGAAACCGGATCAAATTGGGCAGAGTTTCGGCTGGAGAGAGGTTAACTTCTCGGGAATCTCGGGGCTTCAAGGCTTGATTAGGGTTTGAAACTTGATATCGGGGCTTTAGGGGTTGTGTATAAGTTTGTGGAAGTGGAAAATATGAAAAAGTGTGAAATTTAGGGTGAAAAGTGTAAAATCCTCGGAAGCCCTCGCATGCCTTATATAGGCCGAAGCTTCGGACTCGAGGCCATGCGAGGCTGACGCGTGTGACAACCCGAAATTTCTAACTTATACTTTCTTCATTTTTATCAAAGTTAGCCTCGTTTTTGCTATTTTGTAATGAAGTTTTGGGTCTATATAAGTGCATTAGGCTTAGTATAATCAAGATATGAGTCTTAGGAAGGGTTAGAATGTGTGTAGCATCACAAAATCGGGCCAAACACACCAAGCAAGGTGTGTGCGGCCGCACACCCGAGTGTGCGGCCAGCCAGCCGCACACAGCCGACCGCACACCCTCCTAGCCTCACCCTCCAGCCTATATAAAGAACCCTAAGTCAACCTTACACCTTTTTCACACTCCTTCAAAGCTGGAACATTCTCTCTCAAGAGTTCTTCAAGTTTTCTTCTCCAAACATCAAAAGAAGTAAGTAAACATCCTTAGATCATTACTACAGCACATTAGAAAGCCTTTTCATCAAGTTTGATCCATGAAATCATCGTTCTAAGACGATCTTCATGTGTGTACGGGCGCACACACATCATGTGTGACCGCACACACATCTTTTGGTCCTAAAATGGACTTAAACACTTCTTTAAGCATACCAACGGCCAAAACACCTTCTTAGGATCATCCCAAATCCTTGCACAATCGATTTGGGTACATTTAGGTGGGGGTGTGCGGCCGCAGACAGGCCTGGCCGCACATTCTGGCTGCACACCTGGCCGCACACTCACAAAGGTGGAGTTTGGTGGCCTTACACTCAAATCTAAGGCCCTACACTCATTTAGGGACTGCAAGGGATGTTTGTAACACTTAATTCTAGGTGTTTTCACGTCCCTAAGGCGTTTCCAAGTGTCTATTAAGTGGTTTTATACCCTAAGTGTATTCATATATGTGTTATTACATGAAAATATGATTCGTTTGTGCTCAAGACTTCAATTGACACCCGACGATCCTATATCGACCTTTCATTCCGGTTACTCAGTACAGGTGAGTTCATACCCCTTAATCAACCTTTTAAATGCTTTTAAAATGCTTTTATGGGGGGGGGGGATACAAGTTGAATCAAACTAGTTATAATATCAATCACATGTGATTTGTAACTTGCAAACAAATGGATTTTCTATACTTTTAACTGCTTTGTCAACAAAACTACTTCAAAATGGTTACCAAACTCTTTTACATGTTAAACTGTTTATAAAACATATTATTGACTATCCAATATTTAATTTCAACTCTTTAAACTTATATATTGCTAAACCATGTCGAATGCATATATAGTTATATAAATAAGGTTTGAAGGACTTAGGACTGATAACTCACTTTACTTCCTGTTCCTTGTTTGGTTGTGGACTTAGAGTACCCTGTTGTTTGTCCGACTGTCGTTTGATCCTTAGTTATATATCATGTATATATGTGTAGATATAAAGCTTTTACCTCAGTTCGAACCCTTTAGGTAACAAAGGGATATATGCTAAGTCACTTATATAACATCACTAGTAAACTATAATAGGTATAGTTGAGGAACCTACTACTCAGTATTTCTAATACTATGAAACATACAAGGAGTCAGTTCATACATGAGCCAATACCACTGTAAACAATACATACTCTACACTATAAAACTGAACATACTACACACTAGAAAGAGAGAACATACACTAATACATACTATTCATACACACTAAACTCTATACTAAAGAACACACTATGATGAGAACTAGGAGAGAACATACACTACGCTAGTACAAGGAATACATACACACTATAACTTAAATGTGAGGCACTACCTCGGGGTATGGCAACTCTGTCATGGCTCGATTTGTAATCAGAGTCTTCTGAAAGAAGAGCGTGAATTGGTGTATAGATCTATACTGGACTGACCGTCCTACACCTTGCTGCTAGCTACAGTGGGACCTGCAGGTCTTCGGGTGATGAATGTCATACCATCTCGACGTCTTCGAGCATCGTGTTTTACTAAGGTCGATCAAGTATGGTTACAATTATATCATATGATACCTTAATTAACATTGGGTTTAAGGTAGTTAACACAGCAGTAGTCACTATAGTACAATAGTACAGTACTTCGTTATTTTCCCATGACATCTACTTTGTGATCTTCTCACATAAACAGTAATACAAGAACTATAACTTATCAAATGATAGTCACATTTTGGAGAAATACTCACTTTTACAAGGGGAAAACATGCAGTATTTGATGCCTTGATAGAAGGCTACTGTTAGTAGAAAACATAGGGTTTTCTAGGAGATACAAACATTTTTCAAACAATTACTACAAACATTTTTTCAAACTTACACATCAAACACGTACAAACATTTTCATACAAGCAAAGACACTAACTACTTATGAACTCACCGACTTTAATGCTGATAAACTCTTTCACAATAACTTGTATTCTCAGGTCGTCAGTAGATAGGTACCGAGGCCAGCTTTTGAGAAGATGGAGCACTTTTCAAGACTCATCTTATTTTGATTTCATATTTTTGGTGTCTTATAAACTGTACAGAACACGCTTGTATTAAAATTATTCTATTAAGGCAATGGATGTGGTTGCTTGTTTACTATTATGCTTTGTTGTGATACTATACATGACGTCCTCCACCCCAGAACGTTTCCGCCGTTCCGGTTTTGGGGTGTGACAACGCGTGTCGGACAGTCGAGGTGTACACAAGGCGAAACTTCGAACGTGGCTCGCAGCTGGCAGCTTCGGACTGGACCGGACTTCGGTCCAATAGGAGAAGGGCACGGTGCGAAGGGGGTATCCGAGGAGTGTCCGAGGGTCATCTGCGGTGTGTCTCCTGCGAAGGTGTCCTAGTGGGAGTGGACCGCGGACTTGGTCGAATCAGCAGGTGCCACACGAGGGTCCAGTCCAATCAGCAGTCGACACCTGGAAGTCTGCATGCGATGATAACATGTCCGAAGGTCATGCATGCGAAATTTCCCGGTTTTCTATTTTTCTTGATTTTTGTGCCAAAAACTTGCAAAAATCATAACTTTCGCATATGAGCTCTGTTTTTGGTGTTCTTTATATGCACGCGTAGGTAAAATCATACTCTACGACTTTCGTTTAGACTACGTCGGCAAATTTTGACTTTATTTTTAATATTATTATTTTTAACAGGCCGGGATGAAAATCCGTTAAAAATTCATAACTTCTTCATCCGAAGTCCGTTTTTGTCTGTCTTTTTACCTTTGTACTACTATTGACGAGACCTTCAATTCTCGTTTAGGTTGTGTCGGCTAAAAATCACTCGATCTTTATTTCTAGTTTTTAGCTGTACACTGCTATACTGAAACTTAGAAAAATCGTAAGTTCCTCATACGAAGTCAGATTTTGCTGTTCTTTTTATGAAAGTTCTCGGTTTAACATAAACTACAACTTTCATGTAGATTGTTAAGGCTAGAAAGCCTTTTATTGAAAATTCAGTTTTTACACTGAATAGTGTTTTGCCGTATTTGTCACGGATCTTCGATTGGTCATAACTTCTTCATTATAACTCGGATTTAGTGTTCTTTATGTTTTTGGAAACCTTGCTACAATCTTTATCACTTGGTTCATCCCAATCGAGATTGTTTAATAATTTATTTTTGAGGGTCAATTATGTAAATATACACAATATGCTAAAATTTCTCTTTATTATTTAAAAAGAAATACAAATTGACCTACATTATTACATAGGTTTGAAATAACGATTTGTTACATAAATCCACCAACACCGAAATCCCCTTTCAAAAATCAATGAGGACCGAAATCCTCTTTTTGACCGAGAACCCTCGCCACCGAAATCAGCATGCGTGAACGAGATACCTTCGTACCGAAAACCCACCTTTTGCACCAAAAACTCCTTTTGACCGCAAACCTCTCTAGACTGAAAACCACTATTCTCGGTTGAAACTTAAGACCGAAATCATGGTTCTGGGTTGAAAGGATAGGCCGAAATCTCACTTTTAAACGGTGGCACACATACCAAAATGATAAAATACACTTCCCTAAGCACATATCAAATCAAGTTTTATCACTAATATATATATTACAACCAAAAACCCATCCTCATTTCTCATATTACGTCCCAAAATCCTTCACATTTTCCTCTCAAAACGCATATGAACAATCTTCAAATCTTTAAGCCTACTCAAGAACAGTTTCATATCTTCATATCTTGCCAAGAACATATTCAAAACCTTCATACAAATTCCCAGAAAACCACTTCTTCAAGACTTATTTGCTAGTATTATTGTAAGTACTTTTTACATGAACTAGTGTTATTTAACACTTTAAAATGATAGATTATCTAATTTATATACAATATTATCGTATATTAATGCTATTAGGATACGGCTATATACGTGTGTTCTAACCTGAGGATCGTCACTATCACATCGTATTCAACCAAGAATACATCCGAGGTGAGTTCATACCCCTACAATTTTCACGATTTTTATATGTTTTAGGGGGAGGGGGAATACAAGTAAAACACAAGATAAATTGTGTTAATATACAAACTGTTACATTTATATTTTTATTAAATATAAATATACATATAGGTACAAATTTGATACAGTAAAACTTTAACCCTTTTGTAACATGTCGAGAAAAAAGGGTATAACTATATAAACCAACATATATAATTATTTTATTACAACTTATTATCATGTAAAATTTGATAATATTATACAAAGGATTCACATTTCAACGAAACATTTATATAAACTATAATATGTATAGTTAATGGAACATACACACTATTTTATCCAGTTGGGGGCAGAGAAAATAATTATTTAAAAGAATAATTATTTTTCATACTATGTAAACATTTATATACAAACATTACAAGAAAAAGGAGTTTCATTACACTACACGTAAACCATTTATATAGCTTTGTGTGACTTTATCTTCAAGTACTTACCTAAGTACCATCAAAAGTCATGTATTATAACCAGAGTCTCCTGGATGGAGAGTGTGACAATTGTGTATAGATCTATACGGTACTGACAATCCCGCACCTAAGCTGTTTGCAACAGCTAGAACGACAGGTCTGGGGTGACAAATGTCGTACCGATTCCGACGCTTAAAGAACGTCGTAGAGGCCATCTAGGTCATTAGCATGGTTATAATAACTCACAATTTGGTATTAATAATACCTTTGGTTTACGAACACATACATGTTTTCAAATGGCTTTATCTATTTAAAACTACATTACATTATCTCCCAGTCAATACAGTTGCATTTCAGGAATCATACAAAGGGTTTTACACAGATACAAATACAATACAATATAGTTTACATTTTGGGGAAACATGTATTCAAATATTTTTATAAGGATATAAAACTATACTACACTACTACAAAGTACAACAATACATATACATTTTAGTCTTTGAACATTTAAGAGTACATTACATATACAAAAAAATATTGGATTTTCTGAAAGAATATACTATCATTTTCAAGGAACAAAGACACTTATTTTTCATACAGAATACTTATGAACTCACCAACTTATGGGTTGACACTCTTTTCCAAAACCACTTGTATTCTTAGGAAATCAGTAGACAGGTACCCACACATGTTTTGGTGAAGACAGAGGTTAGTATCGTTACGTCTTATATTTTGGTGTATGCTTTTGGAGTCAAACAATGATTCAAATACAATGTAAATATTAAGTTATCAATACAATGTTTGTATTACATTGATCTCTATTATGCAATTGTTGTGATACTGTACATGACGTCATCCACCCCGCGCGTTTCTGCCGTTTACACGGTTCGGGGGTGTGATTGTAAGAACCCTGTATTCACACTTAACAATGGAATACACATGTTGTTTACGCTTATCAAATATACTTGTCGTTGTCCAGTTATCAGTATAAAATTATTAAGATTTGTCAACTGTTTAAACAAGTATCGTACACTTTTATGTTTATACTTATCAAATATACTTGTTGTTTATCCGTTTATCCGTACAACTTTATTAATATTTATCAAATGTTTAAAAGGTATCATACACTTTTACCTTTACGCTTATCAAATATACTTTTCGTTTATCCGCTATGCGTACAACTTTATTAAGATTTGTTAACTGTTTAAACAAGTATCGTACACTTTTACGTTTACGCTTATTAAATATACTTGTCGTTTATCTTTTTATCCGTACAACTTTATTAAGATTTGTCAACTGATTATACAAGTATCAGACACTTTTACGTTTACGCTTATCAAATATACTTGTCGTTTATCCGTTTCTTCGTATCTATGGTTGTTAAGTACAACCTTGGCAGATAACTTTATCCGTATATCCATTTATCCGTACAACTTTGTCACTATAAACTTTAACTAGATTTCATTATCTAGAAACCACAATATTGATAATAAATAAATTTGAGGTTATAGTTAAAGCCGTTAGTAGAAAACCGAAATAACTAGTTATGGTAAGCATGAAGGAGCTAAATGAAATATGTTCTTTTTATACATATGTTTATAAAAAAGCACCTACCTGAGTTTCCTTTTTTGCAAAATAGGAGATAAAAAAATACCAATTGAACGAATAAGTCTGTAACATCCCAAAAATACCAACTAAAAATTTCATTTTTGAATTAGGTTAATACATAAAACATCGTTATAAAACGTTCATAACAAAATATTCAGAGTACATCCCACAAAAATCCACAGTGTGGAAAACATGAGAGTGTGTGATATGCCGCTACCGCGCCGGCTCCTTTCCCCTAGCTGAAGAGGTACCTGAAAACAAAACTATAAAACGTAAGCACGAAGCTTAGTGAGTTCCCCCATAATGCCACATACCATGCAATCATATAATGAATAGCTAAGGGATACGGGCCTCTCCCACATCCAAAGAGATACGGGCCTCGCCCACACTCTACTGGCTAGGAGATACGGGCCTCGCCCACACTCTACTTTCTGAGAGATACGGGCCTCGCCCACACTCTACTCTCTGAGAGATACGGGCCTCGCCCACACTCTGCTATCCATGGAGATACGGGCCTCGCCCACACTCCGCTACTAAACCATAACATACAAGTATCACACAGACAACAAGTATAAGCAATTCTATCATACTGGCATATAACACAATCAAACTCAGCTATGAGATACGGGCTCCGCCCACACTCCGATACTATCATATCGTCTATACGGGCCGGCCTTGGTGCCTTAGACCCGTCCCTACTGGAAGGAAACTCACCTCGAGAGTAGCTGCCGAAAACCTGCTCAGACTACGCCTGGCTGCCGCACCGGTAATCCCTCCGGCTATAAATCCGTAAACATGGATTAGGTACTCATAAATACCCCTAAGGTCAAATGACAGGTCAAAGTCAACTCCTTGGTCAAAGTCAACCTTCTGATTGACTGGACTCGCCGAGTCCATATGGCGACTCGCCGAGTCCTTCTATGTCTAGCCCGACTCTGACTCATCGGGTCCCAGTTCCCACTCACTGAGTCAGCCTGACTCGCTAGACGAGGACAACTAACAAACCTGCGACTGGACTCGCCGAGTCCAAGGGGGGGAACTCGCCGAGTCCGACGAACAGATCTCACAATTCGCTCCAATCTTCCATCAGAATATCAACCTTGGATATTTGGAGATTCTGGGACTATAGCTACACGTTAAATTGCTAATTCCACGTGCGACTACGAAGGGTTGGACCTCCTACACTTAAACCCTTCTTATCCTAGTGACAATTCATATGACTAGCCGAGTTTGAAGAACAACTCGCCGAGTTCAAGGCTATATTCAAGGGACTCGCCGAGTTTGAAGAACGACTCGCCGAGTACCAGACAATCTTCATAGGACTCGCCGAGTTGTTTATCCAACTCGCCGAGTCTAAGGCCATCTTCATGGAACTCGCCGAGTGCACTTTGGCACTCGCCGAGTACCCTTCGACTCTTCACCCATTCTGGCCAAAACTGAGACATGCAATGGTTCCAAACCATAAATCTAAGCTCCTAGGGCATAAACACACGGAGTTCGGGAGGTTTAAGGGCTTGCAATCCACATATAAGGGACAAAAGGGGAATCTATTTTACTAAGGATCAAGAAGGAGCTTTCTTACCTGGTTAGGAGCTTCTCCCAGGGTAGATTTCGGATCTACCACACTTCCTTGCACCCTCCAACTTCCTCCTTCTTCTTCTAAGCTTCAAACTTCCTTCACCAAGCCAAAAATCACTCACAAGGATCAAAATGGGCTAGGGTTTCGCTCTACAGTTCTTCTGGAAGAGAATGGGACGAAATGGGTGTTTTAGAATGGGTAGAAATAGGGTGCAATGTCTGAAAATAGAGTTTCATCCAGACAGGTGGACTCGCCGAGTCCATGCATCGACTCGCCGAGTTCACCGCTCAAATCCCGTGTCCACCCAGCTGCTACTCGGCGAGTCGGGACGCAGACTCGCCGACTTCGTGGCAAAATTAAGATAAAAACTTTAAATAAAATCATACCATGAACCCGGTGTTACAAATCTCCCCCACTTATTTTAGACTTCGTCATCGAATTCTGCCGCTCCCTTCCGGAACAGCTCCGGATAATGCTCCATCATCTCATCCGCGGGCTCCCAAGTCCATTCCGAGCCCTTCCGATGCTGCCATTGCACCTTCACCAGCTCCACCCTTTTGTTCCTCAGTTCCTTCGACTTCCGGTCTAGGATAGCCACATGCCGCTCGATATAATTCAGGCTGTCATCAACTTGGATGTCCTCCAAAGGTACCACTGCTGAATCGTCCACCATGCACTTCCGCAGATGGGACCCAACTTGCCCCGTTTCCTGAATCGGATGACGCCCTTCCACGACGACACTTTCAGGAGAACCATATCCCCGACCTGGAACTCCAGGTCTGATCGGCGCCTATCGGCATAACTCTTCTGCCGACTCTGAGCAGTCTGAAGCCTGCTCCGGACCTGCTGAATCTTCTATGTCGTCTTGAGCACTACCTCGGTGCTCCCCATGACTCTCTGTCCAACCTCGCCCCAACATATCGGGGTCTTGCACTTCCTCCCGTACAACATCTCGAAGGGAGGACAGTCAATACTCGCGTGATAGCTGTTATTGTATGAAAACTCGGCTAAAGGAAGATAGGTATCCCAGCTACCACCAAAGTCTAAAACACACGCCCGCAGCATGTCCTCCAGAGTCTGGATGGTCCGCTCGCTTTGGCCATCCGTCTGCGGGTGAAAGGCTGTACTAAAATGCCGACGAGTACCCAGCTCGTCATGAAACTTCTTCCAGAACCTGGAAGTGAACCGCACATCCCTATCCGAAATCACTGAAACTGGCACCCTGTGCCGTGCCACCACCTCTCTGATGTAGATATCGGCCAATTTCTCGGCCGAGATGCTCTCCTGAATCGGGATAAAGTGGGCGCTCTTGGTCAATCGATCGACGATGACCCATATCGAATCCACTCCCCGTGCGGTCCTGGGAAGCTTGGTGATGAAATCCATCGTGATGTCTTCCCATTTCCACAACGGGATATCCAACGGTTGCATCTTGCCGTGCGGTCTCTGGTGTTCGGCCTTGACCTTCCTGCAGGTCAGGCACCGCTCAACGTACCATGCTACATCCCGCTTCATGCAGGGCCACCAATAGTCCAGACGAAGATCCCTATACATCTTCGTTGCCCCTGGATGAATGGAGAATCGGGATTTGTGCGCCTCCTCCATCAGAACCTGGCGCACGCCTCCGAGGTATGGAACCCACACCCTGCGGTGTAATGTCAATAATCCCCTGCTGTCATGGTCGAAGGAGGAAACCTGTCCCACAATCCGCTCACTCTTCCGATGTTCCTCCTTTATAGCCTCCTGCTGAGCCTCCCGGATCCGCTCCAAAAGCGGAGTCACCACTGTCATCCGCATGCAAATATCCCTGATCGGCGCCGCCTTGCGGCTAAGCGCATCGGCCACCACGTTGGCCTTCCCCGGGTGATAAAGGATTTCACAATCATAATCCTTTACCACATCAAGCCACCGACGCTGCCTCATATTCAGATTTGGCTGGTCCATGAGGTACCTCAAACTCTTGTGGTCCGTGTAAATCGTACAGCGAACCCCATAGAGGTAATGACGCCAAATCTTGAGGGCGAACACAACAGCCCCCAACTCCAAATCATGCGTCGGGTAGTTCGCCTCGTGAGGCTTCAGCTGCCTCGACGCGTAGGCGATGACATGCCCTCTCTGCATCAATACCGCGCCCAAACCTGAGATAGACGCATCGCAGCATACAACAAAATCCTCCATGCCCTCTGGCAAGGCTAAGATTGGCGCCTCGCACAATCTCTGTCTCAGTGTCTCGAATGCTGCCTGCTGCTCAGGCCCCCAACGAAAGACCACAGCCTTCCTCGTTAACCTGGTCAGGGGTAATGCTATCTTGGAGAAATCCTGGATGAATCTCCGATAGTAGCCAGCTAATCCTAGGAAACTCCGAATCTCAGATGGAGACTTCGGAACCTCCCATCTCATCACGGCCTCCACCTTGGCTGGATCCACCGAAATCCCGTTCTGGTTGACAAGGTGCCCAAGAAACTGCACCTCGCGCAACCAGAACTCACACTTGGAGAACTTAGCATACAAGTTCTCCCTTCTCAAGGTCTCCAAAACCTCCCGCAAATGCTCCTCATGCTGCTCTCGCGTCTTGGAGTAAACCAAGATATCATCAATAAATACTATCACCGACCGGTCTAACATCGGTCTACACACGCGGTTCATGAGGTCCATGAACGCGGCAGGAGCATTGGTGAGCCCGAAAGGCATCACCACGAACTCATAGTGGCCATAACGTGTCTGAAATGCCGTCTTCTGCACATCCTCCTCTCTGACCCTCACCTGGTGATACCCTGAACGCAAGTCTATCTTGGAGAACCAAGATGCTCCCTGAAGCTGGTCAAAGAGGTCGTCAATCCTCGGGAGTGGGTAGCGGTTCTTCACCGTTACCTTATTCAGCTCCCTATAATCGATACACATCCGATGCGACCCGTCCTTCTTCTTCACAAACAGAATCGGGGCTCCCCAGGGTGAACTGCTCGGTCTAATGAAACCCTTGTCTAACAGCTCCTGAAGATGTGTAGACAACTCCTGCATCTCAGGAGGAGCCAACCGATACGGTGCCTTGGCTATCGGAGCCGCACCAGGGACTAGGTCGATCCTGAACTCCACCTGTCGCTCTGGAGGTATCCCAGGCAGCTCCTCGGGGAATACATCCGCGAACTCTCGTACTACGGGCACATCACCCACCGTCGCCTTACCCGCCTCCCGGGTGTCCATGACATATGCGACATATCTTGCGCAACCCTGCTGAAGGTAACGCCTTGCCCTCGCTGCCGAACAGAAGGCTGGCCCTCGCTGTGATCTCTCACCCTGAATTACTAACTCTCCCCCACTTGGGGCTCTGACTCGTACTAACTGTTGCGCGCAATCTATCACTGCCCCATTGGGACTCAGCTAATCCATACCAATAATGACCTTGTTTCCCCGCAATGGAATGGGAACTAGGTCAACCAAATACCCCTCTTCGAACAACCTCAATACACAATCTCGGAAGACCTCTGATGCTCGCACCGACCGGTCGTCCGCAATCTCGACCTCTAAAGGGCAATCCAACATGCCCGAGGACTCAGGAAACTTCTTGCTAAGTGCAAGAGAAACAAAGGATCGGGTAGCCCCCGAATCAAACAACACCTGGACTGGAATACCGTTCACATGGAACGATCCTAAACGTATATACACAGAGCACATATCAATATCATAAATCTCATATAAATAGGTCAGGGGGAAAGAATCATACCCGTCACCATATCGGGTGCAGCGCGTGCCTCCTCGGCTGTCAGCTGAAATGCCCGGCTCCTCACCACCGGAGCCTCTGCCTTGCCCTGCCGGCCATCTGCAATCCGCAGGGTCGCTGGAGCTGGCGCCTGTACTGGCGCTGCTGCTGTCAACTGGGGGCAGTTGGCCCTCTTGTGGCCCCTCTGGTTGCTATGGAAACACAACAACTCAGATGTCTGAATAACCGGAGCAGTGACAGTACAATCCCTGCTGAAGTGTCCCGTCTTGCCGCACCTGTAGCAGCCTGTCGATCCTAATCTACACGCTCCCTCGTGCGACCTGCCGCACTTCCTGCAGCGGCCCGGTCCTGAATGGCCTTTCTGCCTACCATCCTAATCTACACGCTCCCTAGTGACAGTTCATATGACTCGCCGAGTTTGAAGAACAACTCGCCGAGTTCAAGGCTATATTCAAGGGACTCGCCGAGTTTGAAGAACGACTCGCCGAGTACCAGACAATCTTCATAGGACTCGCCGAGTTGTTTATCCAACTCGCCGAGTATAAGGCCATCTTCATGGAACTCGCCGAGTGCACTTTGGCACTCGCTGAGTACCCTTCGACTCTTCACCCATTCTGGCCAAAAGTGAGACATGCAATGGTTCCAAACCATAAATCTAAGCTCCTAGGGCATAAACACACGGAGTTTGGGAGGTTTAAGGGCTTGCAATCCACATATAAGGGACAAAAAGGGAATCTATTTTACTAAGGATCAAGAAGGAGCTTTCTTACCTGGTTAGGAGCTTCTCCCAGGGTAGATTTCGGATCTACCACACTTCCTTGCACCCTCCAACTTCCTCCTTCTTCTTCTAAGCTTCAAACTTCCTTCACCAAGCCAAAAATCACTCACAAGGATCAAAATGGGCTAGGGTTTCGCTCTACAGTTCTTCTAGAAGAGAATGGGACGAAATGGGTGTTTTAGAATGGGTAGAAATAGGGTGCAATGTCTAAAAATAGAGTTTCATCCGGACAGGTGGACTCGCCGAGTCCATGCATCGACTCGCCGAGTTCACCGCTCAAATCCCGTGTCCACCCTGCTGCTACTCGGCGAGTCGGGACGCAGACTCGCCGAGTTCGTGGCAAAATTAAGATAAAAACTTTAAATAAAATCATACCATGAACCCGGTGTTACAAAGTCCAATTGAAAGGTTTTGATTTATCTATCATTATAGACATCACTAACAAGGAGAAAGTCACAACTATATAAAAAGAAATGGATTCATCATTCCTTATTTTACATTTCCAAACATGGTTTTACTTACAACAAAGGCAATACTTTTTGGATCATATTAAAAGTATCATTACTATAGAAAAATTGTGACTCTCACCAACCTTTGTGTTGACCCTCAAACTTACATGTATTCTCAGGAGATCATTAGACAAGCGTTCAGACAGAAGATTGGTCATGGATTACAGACAACCTAACTATCTAGTTTTTGTTATCTGCTTACTTGTTTAAGGAAACTATTGTACTATTATTATCTGTAAGAATCCTGTATTCAAAGTTAACGATGAAATACAAATGTTATTTTGTTTATCATTTTACTTGTGCTATATATTAAGTTTATCTGTGATCCATGATCTTATTCGCACAGCCCGGCATGTTCCGCCGCCTCAGCCGGGGTGTGACAATAAAATTGATCACATCAATTTAGTCTGGCCCAAGGTTGGTTCTTATAGATTAAATCAAATCAATGAGGGGACCACATATATCGCTTTTCCTGTTAAGAAAAAGGAAAGAATAAACTTCGACTATATAATCATACAATTTATGCACCAAATCATGCATGGAATTGCACTTTATAACACCCAGTTACAAGATGCGATGGAGTAAACCAATGAACAACTTATTTGCAAAATATGACTTATATATCTCGGTTTGAAGGACAGTAAATATTATCGTCTTAGAATTACTTGTGATTGAATCAATGAAGTAGTCTCTAAGTGTGGGTTTATCCAATACTTAAAATCCCAATTTCCAAGTACTCATGAATATTGAAACAATCCGTATGCAATATCCAATCCTTATGGACAATCCTCAATCGATTCATGA
Source organism: Lactuca virosa (assembly GCF_052849685.1). Taxonomy (NCBI): domain Eukaryota; kingdom Viridiplantae; phylum Streptophyta; class Magnoliopsida; order Asterales; family Asteraceae; genus Lactuca; species Lactuca virosa. The sequence continues at coordinate 316,653,204 of NC_136428.1, forward strand.
CAGTCTTCGTTCACTACTTACTTCCAAAAGTATGAACGAATGTGTAATTTAAATAATGAAATTACCCAGGAAGTAAAACATGCAAAGTGAAACACAATAATAAACTAATTAACTATGGTATTACACTTATTGAATATAAATAAATCCATATTCTTTAATCACCATAACAATTAGGAATTTATTCATTGTATAATGTTTCGATTACTCAACTAACCACTTGAATTAAATAACGTCAGTCACGCCATGTGATGAACAAGCATACTATGCCTCTCGATGGTCCTTTCTTTATGAACAGATCGACTAGACACTACTCCAATGATGCTTATTTCATGATTGTAAATTATTCTCGTTATCTAAGATGTAGTGGAATTACATCTTTACATGCATTGTCCTTCTATGATGTCGACGTTCTAAAGTCACAGAGACTAAGCCTTCGATATTACAGAATGTTTCACTGGAACTTGTTACTAGAAACAATTCCATGGTTATGAAGTCTCAAATTCAAGGTATACTCCTTGAACACTTGTCTTGCATTAAGTTTCCAACACACATGTTTATACTACAAGCATCTTCAATTATAGAAACATTTCCAAATTCGCATATGACCATCAATTCTGACCAGGAATCATCTCAATAAAAAATGTGTCACTATGATCCGTCCAAATAATATCATACTTCCAACTGTCCACAAGTAACCATTCTTTGATAAAACCTCATCATGTTCTTGACAGTTGTTTAACAACTTTAATCACATAAAATTCTAATCCTTTTCACACAATTCTAAAGGTATTTAAAAAAAATTAGAATAAAAAATATGTTAGCACATGTGACCGATCCTATATCTGAAGCATATGGGACTCGATTCACTATGTCCTACATAAATACTTGATATATGTTCAATAGCTTGCTATAATATTTCCATATATGGAATCTCCTATGTTGAAACATTTAAACATGATATTCATATATCTTTGACTAAGTTCTACTAAACCATACGATCTAAAACTTTAGACTCGAAATGAAGTATGAGTGCCCTCTCCCTTATGTCTATTATAGCGAAACAATTCCCAAACTATGCCATTTTCAAGAATAGAGACATTGTTTCCTATAAACAATATTGTCAACATGCAATACTAAAATAACAATTATGCTCCAACTAGCTTTGACATGTATCCAAAAATCAACTGGACTTCGAAAATCAATACCCTTTGACTTTCTTTGAGAAGTGCATATTTCTATTACGCGATGCTTCGATAAGTCTCCAACTAGACTTCTTAATCTTATACACGTTAGTCGGATAAAGTGTGTGTATGTGTGTGTGTGTGTTAAATCCGTCAAGACATGATAGATATATCTCTCGAAAATTCAAACAATTCCTTGCCATTCCTCACAATTCAAAATATGAAGAGGGATGTCGTAATCACATTGTGAATTTGAGAATGCAATTAGCACAACCAATATCCATATTGATCTTTATAATATCTTTAAAATGTATTAAAAAAATTATTTCGTCATGATCATTTTCATGAATTAGAGAGAAACCTTTTCCAATTAGATTTGATGTTGCATACGTTCGTATCAATGTGAATTTATCATTTCCAGCCTATGGTCACATGACTACTTTTAGGACAAACCAAATTCATACTTAGTTTCCTTCATGGACTTTTTCTATTCTTGATCTCTCGCCTTTTGGCAGCTCAAGGGCCTACCAAAGCTTCTATGTTGTTAGCAGCTCACCCATATTGATCAGTGTAGTTTCACTGACCAACGCGCTTTACTTTTGTAGTTAAATGAAAACATAGAACTCATAAGCATTGCCAACTTAACTGGAATTGCATAGAAATAAGAATATATCAATTAAACACAATAGGTTTTCAACCTCAGGTCGCGTGCTAGTGATAACTAAAAGGATCATTGTTCGTTGACTCTTGCAACTTTCAAGATCTATACTACTCCCACTAACTTCTTGACATATGATTTTTTCTCTTGAGGAACGTTCCTTAATGACCAAAAACAAATATTCAAAAGTTTTGCAGATTCCGGACAAGAAAAAACTTCAAAGAACTGGACTTAGTTTATCTTTTGTTTCTCGATTAACGAAAACATCAGAACTCTAATTCTGAATGTGATAGAGTAATAAAAACATTACTACCCCACATATTATGAGGTGTTATCAACCTTCTTAGTTTGAAATGAGTTTCAAGACATGATTTAGATTTACTAGAGCATAGTTCTAATAATTGATTGGAACGAACCATAACTCATCAATGATTGAACCATTCCCAACGATGTTTAATTCCTATTATTAGTCATACAATTGCTATAAGATGTTCTTTGACGATTAATTGTTATACAATCCCACAATTACTAAGATGATCACAATACTTGATACTAAAGTACTCTCCTTTCTTTTTAGATTGGAAAATATTTTATCTTTTTGCCTAATAGTTCCTTCTATTCATTATGCTACTCTTTGAACATTTTCAAAAGTATCATAATTCTGCTTAATCTCATAAACAAAATCATAATTACAAAAGCATCTGTAAATCATGAAGAATGGATTTATCATCCCATGTGGTGGATCTGCAAAGTCCATATCAACTTGTACTAGAATCATTAGCCCTTCACATGCCTAACGTAAACATGTGCACAATGAATTGGTCATAACTTTGCAATGAATAAGACTCTCATGCATCATGCAATTCAAGTTCTATGACTCTAAGTTTCAGTCCAATTGAAACTTAGGTGATGAGATTTCTTTTTACTTGGGCAACCATGATAATGTCAGAAGCATTTTCTAGAAGAATCAAATCGACAATTAATAATGCTATTATAAGAAACATAAGCAATACTTTCATTAATTCCATTGCAAGGAAGTTTAAAACAAGGCAACTTCATAAACAAAAACTTCATTTTATTGGTAAAAAGAAAATTGGAACTTGTCCTTACAATGCATGAAAATTTGAAAAACTATGTTTCTATACATCCCCGAAGAGTAATAGAAATCTATTATAACTATCCTAACTCCTTAGCAGTAGCTCCAATTTCTGACCATCAAACTGTTGGATTAATGTCTAAGTGCATAACTATAATTGGTAAGACTAGACCCGACCCGGCATGGTCCATTTGGGTTGCATGGCATCATCCATTTGGATAGACTATAATGAGAGAAATAACACTTAAGGTTGGTTAATATATTATAAGTTCTAATATATTAATAAGGTTATTTAATTAGTATTGATCAAGAATTAATTTGGAATTAATTAAGTGATCAAAAGGAGACTAATTAAATATATGGGTTGATTGTGTAAATCATTCATTCTTATATATGTGGGCTTGTGATCCAAGATTCCTTATGTTGGACTAAGTCCATGCGGTGACCCATGGATACTCCATGGAGCATAAGGAATGGGTAAAGTTATGAGTTACATGGTGTAACCCTAATAGCCACCATATAAAAGAATCCCATGGCTCAAGAAATTGTGGACTAATGTGTGAGTGTGAGGGCTAGACGATTTCAAGGAGTGTTCAAGTTTCTCTCAAGTTATTGCAAGTGTATTTGCTGTTGTGTGAACCATTTGAGGTGTCACACTTGGGGCACTAGGCACTCAAGCTTCATGAAGACATTCTACATCAAAGAGGTATGTATTCTATCTTGTTATATTTATTATTTCGTATGCTAGATTAGGATAATACCTTGGATGTTCATAATTGTATGTATAATAGAGAAAACATAGATCCAAGGTATTTAGGGTTGCATGTACACTTAGGAGTGTTAGAATACGCAAAACCCATCAGTGGTATCAGAGCCTAGGCTTGTTTTCTTGTTATACTTGCAAAAGTAGCTGAAAAATCGAGTTGGATGCATATATTCGATTGTTTTGGCTGGAATTGGACTAGGAACATTACCCTAAGATGTTTTTGGACTTATAAACTTGTTTTTGATGTGGTAATGTTCATGCTAATCCAATTTCTAAGATAATTGTCATAATTTCAAGATTTGTATTAGTTTGTATGTTCATGCTAATTTCTTAAAGATTGATGATTTGAATTATCTTGTTCTTTTGAGGTTCTTAGATTAATAGAAAAGTTGTGTGAAATAGTTGTTTTCAATCCATTTTAATCTAAGAGTTGATTCCAAAGTGTGTTTTTGTAACTTGTCCTCAAGTTATGAAAAGTCAAATTTAAGAATCATAAAACTCATAAAAGTTGGCAAACATTACAAAATGAAGAGTCTAGTTCTAATTAAATGGTTTTATGACTCCATAACTTGTCCTCAAGTTATGGAGGTTCAAGAGTCTCTTCATTAAATTAAAAAAAAAGTGTAACCTTAATTAGTTCCATAAGTTACAATAAAAAAAGTTATTTTTTTTTATTAATTAGTTTAAAGTCTTCCATAACTTGTCCTCAAGTTATGGAACTTGAAGAGTTTTTTTTTAATTAAAACTACTTTAAACTCATAAGTTATGGAATTAATTAGTTTTGAATAGTTCCAAAACTTGCCCTCAAGTTTTGGAATTTGAAAAGTTTTCACTTATGAATAATTTAATTCCAAGTTAGCCCTTAGAATTTTAAAAGTTAAAATTCAACCATTATACTTTATAATATTATAAGTTAATAATATTTATATATATGTATAAGAGTAAAGTCAGTCTTACCGTTAGTAGGCCTCATTCACGAAGCCGGTCTATAAGGGGGGTATAAGGTTAGTGCTTATAAAATGGCAGTTTAATGGGTGTCCACTCTCACCCACCGCTTCCTTGACTGGTGGAGGGTCGTTAGCCGAACGGGTAGGACAAGGACTATAATTCTCCTATCACTAAAAGTATTAATGATAAATACTAAGTAACTAAACTCTTATTAATACCCAATCTTAGTTACTTAGGAAAATGTGAATTTGGTGCTAACCCATGAAATTACACTTTGCACTTTGCTTAAGTCGTTAGTGGAGCGTGTGTGGTTAACCGGCACACTAACCTGGACTTAACAAGGTAGGCAAAGGGTAACTTAATATTTATCATAGTATCGGTGGAGCGTGTGTGGTTAACCGGCACACTGATTAAGGGGTAAATATTAAGGGTACCAAGTATATTTGCATGGTTATTCACACCTTGTTTTGTGATCCTCGGCATCCCAGTCACAAAACCTGAAGGGCACACTCGAGATTGAAAGCATGCCTTTGAACAGTTCAATGAATCTCAAAGATCTAGGACTTTCAAATCCAATTAAAACCTAATAAATTATTTCGTTTTTCATGGTGGAAATTGGTGAATCGTCATTCCCCTACCTTCAAATATTTTATAGCTTGGATTACGGCATCCCTCTTCTAAGTTATAAAATAGGTTGTTGGGTCCTAGCCTTAATATTTCATATTGGGTGTCATATTAAGGACTTTATATCAACTATCTTGCATATCTCCCAAAAAGATGTCTGGTCTAGACATTTATGATCTTCCCAAATCTCTTGAAACAAGCTTTCCTAAATGAAGATGATGTCCCATGGATATCATACTTCTTTCACCTCCTCCAATTATTCTCCCTAACCCACAAGTTCCTAAAAAGTTTAAGGTCACTCAAGCCCTATTGGCAAGGCAAGGTCTAGGTGTGATCACATCTTGGAGATGTAGTCACATATTGACAAGCCGGGAGAGTTGGGTGTCAAAGTCTTGAGAAAGTTGGTGGCTCAACTACTTTCTAAGTCACATAGTGAGTTCTTTTGGGAATCCTATGAAACAGACTAAGACAAGACCCTTAATGATCTTATCTATTTGCTAAGATCAACTTCCTAAAACGCTATGGACATTGACAATGATGACATTGGATATCCAGTAAAGCTCTCTCTTCCCAATGGAAAGGGATCGACCATAGTCAACTCGGTTGACCCAATGGTAAAGAGAGAGGCGAAGTCTGAGATAGTCCCATTATCAAGGGTCCATAGGTAACTATTGCCAAAGGAAGGGGCATTGGTTACGAAGCTGCCAAATTTACCTAAGGATGTTAAAGTCAATAAGTTTGGCTCTACTTCAGGTAAAGTCCATTGTCTAACTCTATTAAGTACATGCTGATTCTGATCGCGAAGATGGATTTCAATCGCATGGTTCGGTGATCAGAATTTTGGGCTATTACTTAAGAGTTATGATATTTATATTGCTTAGGAATAGATAACAACAAGGTTTTCATATGGATTGTAAGGATAAGTTTTTCCGCAAAGTTTTAAAATAAAAGAAAAAGGTTTTGATTTTATTTATTTTAAGTATCCTTACAATGGCATTTGTGAAAAGTTGTTGCTTATAAGATTCCATTGATAGCAATATTGGAAAAATGGATTTGATTCTTTCGGTTGTGGTAGTGTCTAATATTACCAAATAAGGAAAGATTCTCATCACCCAAGGTTCAATTGGACCGAAACTTGGAATCATGCAAGTTGTATAGTATGATGAATGAGAACTTTCAGCTTGGAAAATTAAGACTAATTCCTTATGTGAATAAGGAAAGGACTAAGGGATCGAGTACACATTCGTGTGCATTGGTCCTCTAAAGTCATCTTAGTGCATTCTTATGACTAAGAAGAGGAGTCATGAATTGTTGAAATGGTTAAATCAAAAAGATGAGTCATACTTCGTTCCAAAACAATTCTTAGAGTCATACTCCAAGATTGTAACTTGAGTGACATATCTTAAAGAGGGTTTGTTAACACTAGTCAAATGTAAGAGTAAAAGGTTATCTACTCTTGTACATTTGAAATTGGTAAGTTGTGATGTTTTGGATAAAACAGAGACTAACTTAGGCCAATTGTGTAAAGTGTTAGTCTTGATAAAGAATCTGCACTATCTCTTGAATATTTGACAAGGGAGTCTTATATGTCAAGAGGACAGTGGGAGTCTTAAAGCTCTTGAAAGTTTCAAGACTTAATCAAGAATAAAACCTAAAGTCCTCACTAGCACACGACTTGAGGTTTATAACCTATCGTGTTGAAATTTTTGTGCCTATTCAAGTTGGCTTTGCATAGGAGTTCTGAGAGTTCTCAATTGGTTGCACAACTACTTGGAAGCAATGGCAGGCACCTGAGCTGCCAAATGGCAAGAATTTAAGATTGCACAAGTTTAATCAATATGAGTTTGGATTTGTCACTAACCTTGTCTTGTGATTATGGTTTTGACAAATTCACATGGATAAGAACACATACACTATTAAATCTAAGTGTCATAAGGTTTCTCTCCGATTCATGAAAATGATGGTGAGGAAACACTTTCACTAAGTAGATTTTAGTGATGGGTTTTGAGCATTCTAACACTTCCTAAGTGTACATGCAACCCTAATAACCTTGGATCTATGTTTGTCTAATAATCATGCAAAGTTGAATTCCAAGGTTATATTCCTATCTAGCATACATAGGGAACATTTTTAACTTGAATGAAAGATAGAATAACTTACCTTGTTGTTGATTATGATCCTTGAAACCTTGTGAGCCTAGCACCCCAAGTGTGATGCCTCAAATGCTTCACACAACACCAAATGCAAAGGAGTAAACTTTGAGAGAATCTTACACTTTTAAAATCGGCTCTAGCCCTCTTGTTTCTTATGTGTAGCCTATTTTAGTGGAGAATGGGTTTCTTATATAGTGTTGACACATCTAGGGTTACACCATGTAAACCCTAATGTGTCATGACTCTTCATTTCCATGACCCATGGGTTTGTAACTCCCATGGAGCATCCTATGGGTGGAACCCAACTTGATAATCCATGGAGCCTCTTACCCACTATATAAGATATGGAAGATTTACATAATCTACCCATATATTTAATTAGTTATCTTTTGATCACTTAATTAATTCTAAATTAATTCTTGATCAAACTAATTAAATAATATTATTAATATATTAGAACTTATAATATATTAATAAACCATAAGTGTTATTTCTCTCATTTTAGTTTATCCAATTGCATGGTGCCATGCAACCCAAATGGACCATGCCGGGTCGGGTCAAGTACATACCATAAATAGTTATGGACTTAGACACCTTATCCAACAGTCTCCCACTTGGATAAGTTTAATAACTATAACTGCAATACTTCAGGAACCGATCGGCAATCGTAGCTCTTTCAAGGTCTCTCGGAACTGAGAAGATGATGATACGCCATTTAAGATAAGTGATCATATAATCCTCTGTTCTAGATATCAGCCGGACTAATACATGGAACAGTGTCTTACTTTGTGTCCAGCAGTTTGTTTCCCGATTTCCGATTTGTTTGACATAGAACTTAATTGAACACATCAACTTAGTTCTGACCGGGCCCGGTACATAGGTCAAAACAAAATCATCGAGGGGCCCAGATATCAGCTTCTAATCCAAGAAGGAACAGATAAACTTCGACTCATATATTTGTTCTACTACTCATTGAATTATACACAAGAGCACGTTTTATAACATCGAGTTACCAATGCGTTTTCGTACAATCAATGCATAACCACCTCATAAGTAATAAATCATATATCTAGGTTTGAAGACTTATATGATATTACCGTCTCACGATCACTCGAGATAAATTCCATGAAGTGATTCCAGTGAGCGTGGGTTGAGTCCAATGCTCATAACTTATGAGCACTCATGAGTGTTGTAGCCATGTCCAACAACTTAGACCTCTGCAACCAATCATGACAGTCTTGATTCATACCTACTTCTGACATATGACCGACTGTGGAGGTTCGAATAATATGATATACCAAACATAATTATTTTGGAAGTCAAAACATGCAAAAGAAATATAGTAAACGATCGACAAGAGATAGCAACACTTTACTCATAAATAAAACACCTTTTATTCATCATCTAATGTCAATTACACTTTACAAATTTCAAGGTTATCTAACTACTAAATCTAATATCATCCTTCAGCCCTATGCTCCGAGCATGCTGGAGATGCTTATCCCGAGTCAGTCCCTTCGTGAGGGGATCTGCTGGATTCTCATCTAATGATATCCTCTTTGCCACGAGGAGTCCTTCTTCTATTCGATGTCTGATGAAATGGTATTTTCTGTCGATGTGTCTGGATCTCCCGTGATCCCTTGGTTCCTTGGCTAAGGCAACTGCACTTTCACTATCACAGAAAATTTCCATTGGCTCTTTAATAGCTGGTACAACTCCAAGGTCTCCAATGAAGTTCTTCAGCCATATCGCCTCCTTTGCTGCCTCGCTAGCTGCTATATACTCTGATTCGCAAGTTGAATCAGCCACTGTCTCTTGCTTGGAACTCTTCCAAGAAATTGCTCCTCCATTTAAGGTAAAGACCCAGCCTGACTGAGAGCGGAAATTATCCCTATCAGTCTGAAAGCTAGCATCACTATACCCTACAACTCTCAAGTCTTCACTCCCACCGAGGGTAAGGACCCAGTCCTTAGTCCTCCGTAGGTACTTGAGGATATTCTTTACCGCAGTCCAGTGTGCCTTGCCAGGGTTCCCCTGATACCTGCTAACCATGCTCAAAGAAAAGGCTACATCAGGTCGAGTACACGTCATAGCATACATGATCGATCCTACAGCCGAAGCATAAGGTATTCGACTCATTTCTGCTATCTCAGCCTCAGTACTAGGGCTTTGTGTGGCTTTGTGTCTTACTCAATCTGGCGTTACTCTGGATGGGTAACTCTCCTTTCTTGGAGTCCTGCATGCCGAATCTCTTCAACACCTTATCCAAGTAAGTACTCTGACTAAGTCCAATTAGTCTTTTACTCCGGTCTCTCAAGATCCTTATCCCTAGAATATAGGCAGCTTCTCCTAGGTCCTTCATAGAGAAACACTTCCCAAGCCAGGACTTAACTTCCTGCAGAGTTGGGATGTCATTTCCTATGAGTAGTATGTCATCCACATACAATACCAAAAAGCTAACTATACTCCCACTAGCCTTGACATATACACAAGATTCATCTTCACTCCTAGAAAAGCCAAATTCCTTGACTTTCTCATCAAATCAAAGATTCCATCTGCGAGGTGCTTGCTTTAACCCATAAATGGATTTCTCAAGCTTACACGCTTTATTAGGGTACTCTGTATTGACAAACCCTCTGGCTGACTCATGTAAACATCCTCAGCCAACTTTCCATTAAGGAAAGCAGTTTTGACATCCATTTGCCATATTTCATAGTCATGATGCTATGGCTAACAGAACCCTAATAGACTTAATCTTGGCCACTGGAGAAAAGGTCTCATCATAATCAACTCCCGGAGTTTGTGAGAAACCCTTTGCAACCAGTCGTGCCTTATAAGTGTGTACATTACCATCCATGTCGGTCTTCTTCTTGAAGATCCATTTGCACCCTACAGTCTTACGACCTGGTACATTCTCAACCAAGTTCCAAACTTGATTGTCATACATGGACTGTATCTCGCTGTCCATTGCCTCTTTCCACTTGGCTGACTCAGGGCCTGCCATGGCTTCCGCGTAACTGTTAGGTTCATCCAGACCTATCAGTGTCTCATTACTGATAAGTGTATCACCTTCTGCAGTAATATGGAATCCATAGTAATGCTCAGGTGCATTCCTAACCCTTGTGGAACGCCTCAGAGGTACAGACTTGTCAATTGGCTCAACAGAAGTTTCCTCCTCAAGTTGAGTGCTAGGGTTTGAAGTTCTTTCACCACTTGACTCTTGAATTTCTTCAAGGTCAACTTGCCTCCCACTGTCTCCTTGGCTTATGAACTCTCTCTCTCGAAAGAAAGCCCTCCTAGCTACAAAGACCACATTCTCACTAGGTCTGTAGAAGAGGTAACCAAAGGATTTCTGTGGGTAGCCGATGAAAATACACCTCTCACTTCGAGGTTCGAGCTTATCTGTAACATCCCAAAAATACCAACTAAAATTTTCATTTTTAAATTAGGTTAATACATAAAACATCGTTATAAAACGTTCATAATAAAATATTCAGAGTACATCCCAGAAAATCCACAGTGCGGAAAACATGAGAGTGTGTGATATGCCGCTACCGCGCCGGCTCCTTTCCCCTAGCTGAAGAAGTACCTGAAAACAAAACTATAAAACGTAAGCACGAAGCTTAGTGAGTTCCCCCATAATGCCACATACCATGCAATCATATAATGAATAGCTAAGGGATACGGGCCTCGCCCACACCCAAAGAGATACGGGCCTCGCCCACACTCTACTAGCTAGGAGATACGGGCCTCGCCCACACTCTACTTTCTGAGAGATACGGGCCTCGCCCACACTCTACTCTCTGAGAGATACTGGCCTCGCCCACACTCTGCTATCCATGGAGATACGGGCCTCGCCCACACTCCGCTACTAAACCATAACATACAAGTATCACACAGACAACAAGTATAAGCAATTCTATCATACTGGCATATAACACAATCAAACTCAGCTATGAGATACGGGCTCCGCCCACACTCCGATACTATCATATCGTCTATACGGGCCGGCCTTGGTGCCTTAGACCCGTCCCTACTGGAAGGAAACTCACCTCGAGAGTAGCTGCCGAAAACCTGCTCAGACTACGCCTGGCTGCCGCACCGGTAATCCCCCCGGCTATAAATCCGTAAACATGGATTAGGTACTCATAAATACCCCTAAGGTCAAATGACTGGTCAAAGTCAACCTTCTAATTGACTGGACTCGCCGAGTCCATATGGCAACTCGCCGAGTCCTTCTATGTCTAGCCCGACTCTGACTCATCGGGTCCCTGTTCCCACTCACTGAGTCAGCCTGACTCGCTAGACGGGGACAACTGACAAACCCGCGACTGGACTCGCCGAGTCCAAGGGGGGGGGGGGGGGGGCTCGCCGAGTCCGACGAACAGATCTCACAAATCGCTCCAATCTTCCATCCGAACATCAACCTTGGAGATTTGGAGATTCTGGGACTATAGCTACACGTTAAATTGCTAATTCCACGTGCGACTACGGAGGGTTGGACCTCCTACACTTAAACCCTTCTTATCCTAGTGACTGTTCATATGACTCGCCGAGTTGGAAGAACAACTCGTCGAGTTCAAGGCTATATTCAAGGGACTCACCGAGTTTGAAGAACGACTCGCCGAGTACCAGACAATCTTCATAGGACTCGCCGAGTTGTTTATCCAACTCGCCGAGTCTAAGGCCATCTTCATGGAACTCGCCGAGTGTACTTTGGCACTCGCCGAGTACCCTTCGACTCTTCATCCATTCTGGCCAAATCTGAGACATGCAATGGTTCCAAACCATAAATCTAAGCTCCTAGGGCATAAACACATGGAGTTTGGGAGGTTTAAGGTCTTGCAATCCACATATAAGGGACAAAAAGGGAATCTATTATACTAAAGATCAAGAAGGAGCTTTCTTACCTGGTTACGAGCTTCTCCCATGGTAGATTTCAGATCTACCACACTTCCTTGCACCCTCCAACTTCCTCCTTCTTCTCTTAAGCTTCAAACTTCCTTCACCAAGCCAAAATCACTCACAAGGATCAAAATAGGCTAGGGTTTCGCTCTACGGTTCTTCTGGAAGAGAATGGGACGAAATGGGTGTTTTAGAATGGGTAAAATAGGGTGCAATGTCTGAAAATAGAGTTTCATCCACACAGGTGGACTCGCCGAGTCCATGCATCGACTCGCCGAGTTCACCGCTCAAATCTCGTGTCCACCCTGCTGTTACTCGGCGAGTCGGGACGCAGACTCGCCGAGTTCGTGGCAAAAATAAGATAAAAACTTAAATAAAATCATACCATGAACCCGGTGTTACAAATCTCCCCCACTTATTTTAGACTTCGTCCTCGAAGTCTGCCGCTCCCTTCCGGAACAGCTCTGGATAATGCTCCATCATCTCATCCGCGGGCTCCCAAGTCCATTCCGAGCCCTTCCGATGCTGCCATTGCACCTTCACCAGCTCCACATAATGTTCCTTCGACTTCCGGTCTAGGATAGCCACAGGCCGCTCGATATAATTCAGGCTGTCATCAACCTGGATGTCCTCCAAAGGTACCACTGCTGAATCGTCCACCAGGCACTTCCGCAGCTGGGAGACGTGGAAAGTGTTGTGGATCTGACTGAGTTCGGCTGGCAGGTCCAGCCGATATGCCACCTTGCCCACTCGGGCTGTAACCCTAAATGGTCCAATATACCTGGGACCCAACTTGCCCCGTTTCCTGAATCGGATGACGCCCTTCCACGACGACACTTTCAGGAGAACCATATCCCCGACCTGGAACTCCAGGTCTGATCGGCGCCTATCGGCATAAATCTTCTGCCGACTCTGAGCAGTCTGAAGCCTGCTCCGGACCTGCTGAATCTTCTCTGTCGTCTTGAGCACTACTTCGGTGCTCCCCATGACTCTCTGTCCAACCTCGCCCCAACATATCGGGGTCCTGCACTTCCTCCCGTACAACATCTCGAAGGGAGGGCGGTCAATACTCGCGTGATAGCTGTTGTTATATGAAAACTCGGCTAAAGGAAGATAGGTATCCCAGCTACCACCGAAGTCTAAAACACACGCCCGCAGCATGTCCTCCAGAGTCTGGATGGTCCGCTCGCTCTGGCCATCCGTCTGCGGGTGAAAGGCTGTACTAAAATGCAGACGAGTACCCAGCCCATCATGAAACTTCTCCCAGAACCTGGAAGTGAACCGCACATCCCTATCCGAAATCACTGAAACTGGCACCCCGTGCCGTGCCACCACCTCTCTGATGTAGATATCGGCCAATTTCTCGGCCGAGATGCTCTCCTGAATCGGGATAAAGTGGGCGCTCTTGGTCAATCGATCGACGATGACCCATATCGAATCCACTCCCCGCGCGGTCCTGGGATGCTTGGTGATGAAATCCATCGTGATGTCTTCCCATTTCCACAGCGAGATATCCAACGGCTGCATCTGGCCGTGCGGTCTCTGGTGTTCGGCCTTGACCTTCCTGCAGGTCAGGAACCGCTCAACGTACCATGCTACATCCCGCTTCATGCAGGGCCACCAATAGTCCAGACGAAGATCCCTGTACATCTTCGTTACCCCTGGATGAATGGAGAATCAGGATTTGTGTGCCTCCTCCATCAGAACCTGGCGCACGCCTCCGAGATATGGAACCCACACCCTGCGGTGTAATGTCAATAATCCTCTGCTGTCATAGTCGAAGGAGGAAACCTGTCCCACAATCCACTCACTCTTCCGATGTTCCTCCTTCATAGCCTCCTGCTGAGCCTCCCGGATCCGCTCCAAAAGCGGAGTCACCACTGTCATCCGCATGCAAATATCCTTGATCGGCGCCGCCTTGCGGCTAAGCGCATCGGCCACCACGTTGGCCTTCCCCGGGTGATAAAGGATTTCACAATCATAATCCTTTACCACATCAAGCCACCGACGCTGCCTCATATTCAGATTTGGCTGGTCCATGAGGTACCTCAAACTCTTGTGGTCCGTGTAAATCGTACAGCGAACCCCATAGAGGTAATGACGCCAAATCTTGAGGGCGAACACAACAGCCCCCAACTCCAAATCATGCGTCGGGTAGTTCGCCTCGTGAGGCTTCAGCTGCCTCGACGCGTAGGCGATGACATGCCCTTTCTGCATCAATACCGCGCCCAAACCTGAGATGGACGCATCGTAATATACAACAAAATCCTCCATGCCCTCTGGCAAGGCTAAGATTGGCGCCTCGCACAATCTCTGTCTCAGTGTCTCGAATGCTGCCTGCTGCTCAGGCCCCCAACGAAAGACCACAACCTTCCTCGTTAACCTGGTCAGGGGTAATGCTATCTTGGAGAAATCCTTGATGAATCTCCGATAGTAGCCAGCTAATCCCAGGAAACTCCGAATCTCAGATGGAGACTTCGGAACCTCCCATCTCATCACGGCCTCCACCTTGGCCGGATCCACCGAAATCCCGTTCTGGTTGACAAGGTGCCCAAGAAACTGCACCTCGCGCAACCAGAATTCACACTTGGAGAACTTAGCATACAAGTTCTCCCTTCTCAAAGTCTCCAAAACCTCCCGCAAATGCTCCTCATGCTGCTCTCGCGTCTTGGAGTAAACCAAGATATCATCAATAAATACTATCACCGACCGGTCTAACATCGGTCTACACACGCGGTTCATGAGGTCCATGAACGCGGCAGCAGCATTGGTGAGCCCGAAAGGCATCACCACGAACTCATAGTGGCCATAACGTGTCCGAAATGCCGTCTTCTGCACATCCTCCTCTCTGACCCTCACTTGGTGATACCCTGAACGCATATCTATCTTGGAGAACCAAGATGCTCCCTGAAGCTGGTCAAAGAGGTCGTCAATCCTCGGGAGTGGGTAGCGGTTCTTTACCGTTACCTTATTCAGCTCCCTATAATCGATACACATCTGATGCGACCCGTCCTTCTTCTTCACAAACAGAATTGGGGCTCCCCAGGGTGAACTGCTCGGTCTAATGAAACCCTTGTCTAACAGCTCCTGAAGCTGTGTAGACAACTCCTGCATCTCAGGAGGAGCCAACCGATACGGTGCCTTGGCTATCGGAGCCGCACCAGGGACTAGGTCGATCCTGAACTCCACCTGTCGCTCTGGAGGTATCCCAGGCAGCTCCTTGGGGAATACATCCGCGAACTCTCGTACTACGGGCACATCGCCCACCGTCGCCTTACTCGCCTCCCGGGTGTCCATGACATATGCGACATATCCTGCGCAATCCTGCTGAAGGTAACACCTTGCCCTCGCTGCCGAACAGAAGGCTGGCCCTCGCTGTGATCTCTCACCCTGAATTACTAACTCTCCCCCACTTGGGGCTCTGAATCGTACTAACTGTTGCGCATAATCTATCACTGCCCCATTGGGACTCAGCCAATCCATACCAATAATGACCTTGTTTCCCCGCAATGGAATGGGAATTAGGTCAACCAAATACCCCTCTTCGAACAACCTCAATACACAATCTCGGAAGACCTCTGATGCTCGCACCGACCGGTCGTCCGCAATCTCGACCTCTAAAGGGCAATCCAACATGCCCGAGGACTCAAGAAACTTCTTGCTAAGTGCAAGAGAAACAAAGGATCGGGTAGCCCCCGAATCAAACAACACCTGGACTGGAATACCGTTCACATGGAACGATCCTAAACGTATATACACAGAGCACATATCAATATCATAAATCTCATATAAATAGGTCAGAGGGAAAAGAAGCATACCCGTCACCACATCGGGTGTAGCGCGTGCCTCCTCAGCTGTCAGCTGAAATGCCCGGCTCCTCACCATCGGAGCCTCTGCCTTGCCCTGCCGGCCATCTGTAATCCGCAGGGTCGCTGGAGCTGGCGACTTTACTGGCGCTGCTGCTGTCAACTGGGGGCAGTTGGCCCTCTTGTGGCCCCTCTGGTTGCAGTGGAAACACAGCAACTCAGATGTCTGAATAACCGGAGCAGGGGCAGTACAATCCCTGCTGAAGTGTCCCGTCTTGCCGCACCTGTAGCAGCCTGTCGATCCTAATCTACACGCTCCCTCGTGCGACCTGCCGCACTTCCTGCAGCGGCCCGGTCCTGAATGGCCTTTCGGCCTACCATCTGATCCCTTGGGCTTCTTTCCCGAAGCCCCTATCGTCTGTCCCTCCTCTGCCTTCCTCTTCCGGATGTGCTCCAGATCTATCTCCCTCTCCCTCGCCCTAGCAATCATAGAATCCAGGGTAGGGCAAGCTGAAAAACTGACATGCTCCCGAATGTCGGCTCGCAGCATGTCATGGTAGCGGGTCCTCCTCATATCCTCATCACCTGCATACTGGGGCACCAGTAACGCCCTCTCCCGGAACTTGGCGGTGATCTCCGCCACAGTCTCCGTCGTCTGTCTCATATCCAAAAACTCTCTGGCTAACTGCTGGAGTTCCACTGCAGGTGCGAACTCCGCTCTGAACCGGGTCACAAAGTCCGGCCACGTCATAGCCTCAACAGCCGATGCTCCCAATGAGTCACCAACAGATTCCCACCAATCCCTAGCTCGGTCTCTCAAACATCCTGCTGTATACCTCACCTTGGACCCCTCGGGGCAGAAGCTGGTCAGCTGCGCAGACTCAATGTCTGCGATCCATCGTCTGGCCACAATGGGGACCTTCGCCCCATGGAAATCCGTCGCACCGCTGCTCCTGAAGTCCTTGAAGGACAGTGTGCGAGATCCTGACTGGCTAGCTGCCATATCACTCCTGAACGCCCTGAGGCGATCCTCCATCAACTCAACAATACCCTCCTTGATTGACCCGAATATGAGGGGAGTCGACTCAAGGATGCCCCTGGTAATCTCTGACGCGATGAACTCGCGTAGACCCTCATCAATTGGTTCGGACCCTGAACCCGAACCCGATCCCGATCCTGAGCCTCCCGCTCCCTGTCGTGTGGTCACCATACTGAAAAAAAGACATAGCATAACCACCATCAAACGATATTCCACTAACGAGGCTGACATACATACCACTAGTCCCCGGTCTCGCCTCGGCCCTTTTTGAATCGAGTACGGATCCTCCGCTTTCAGTAGTACGGGCCCATACTACCTTCCACGTCTATCCGTACTTTCCTCAAGAATTGCCTCAACTCAACCAAGCCCTTCATACTAATATTACGGTTCTCGTGCTACTCACGCCCTAGGCTTGCCCTAGATAATCGCCATCCCACCCTCTGCCATCAGCTGCATAAGAAGTTCCTGCCTTCTTCCCCTAACTAGCTCGCGAATACTATTACGTATTACTCAGACTAGATAATTATTCGAATGAGAGGTCCTACCCTACAACGGTTGGACTCAAACAAGAGCTGCGAAATAGGGCTAGACCCAACCTTCTGAAATTATTTAATCCTTGCAATATGTAACTTAGCATATTCGTTCACTAGTTAGTGAAAGACGACTAGAACTCCTAATAGCACAAAGCAAGCAGCATTCGGGCATTGAGCACACATAATCAAGTATATACTACTCTAGCTATCATACTGACTGATTTGTACTAGCATTCAATTCTCAAAAAGCCGAAACACATAAAGCAGGCACATAAGGCATCATTCCTAGATCCTTAGTCCTATTCTAGCATGTTGTTCTACTGAAACTGAAACTGATAATCATAACGTAAACTTGTATGGGTACTTTGGGGAAAACTTACTTGAGCTCGGCCGGTCGCGCACATCACACACCTTTTTCTTTTTAGAAACCCCTTTTACTTAGTCTTTAGAAAATCATTTCTTCATAAAAATCTTTTAATCCCTCGATTTGAGTCTAGACACCCCCGAAGGTGTGTCCGAATCCCTCAAACCAGGGCTCTGATACCAACTTGTAACATCCCAAAAATACCAACTAAAAATTTCATTTTTAAATTAGGTTAATACATAAGACATCGTTATAAAACGTTCATAATAAAATATTCAGAGTACATCCCAGAAAATCCACAGTGCGGAAAACATGAGAGTGTGTGATATGCCGCTACCGCGTCGGCTCCTTTCCCCTAGCTGAAGAGGTACCTGAAAACAAAACTATAAAACGTAAGCACGAAGCTTAGTGAGTTCCCCCATAATTCCACATACCATGCAATCATATAATGAATAGCTAAGGGATACGGGCCTCGCCCACACCCATAGAGATACGGGCCTCGCCCACACTCTACTAGCTAGGAGATACGGGCCTCGCCCACATTCTACTTTCTGAGAGATACGGGCCTCGCCCACACTCTACTCTCTGAGAGATACGGGCCTCGCCCACACTCTGCTATCCATGGAGATACGGGCCTCGCCCACACTCCGCTACTAAACCATAACATACAAGTATCACACAGACAACAAGTATAAGCAATTCTATCATACTGGCATATAACACAATCAAACTCAGCTATGAGATACGGGCTCCGCCCACACTCCGATACTATCATATCGTCTATACGGGCCGGCCTTGGTGCCTTAGACCCATCCCTACTGGAAGGAAACTCACCTCGAGAGTAGCTGCCGAAAACCTGCTCAGACTACGCCTGGCTGCCGCACCGGTAATCCCCCCGGCTATAAATCCGTAAACATGGATTAGGTACTCATAAATACCCCTAAGGTCAAATGACTGGTCAAAGTCAACTCCTTGGTCAAAGTCAACCTTCTGATTGACTGGACTCGCCGAGTCCATATGGCGACTCGCCGAGTCCTTCTATGTCTAGCCCGACTCTGACTCATCGGGTCCCTGTTCCCACTCACTGAGTCAGCCTGACTCGCTAGACGGGGACAACTGACAAACCCGCGACTGGACTCGCCGAGTCCAAGGGGGGGGGGGGGGGGGGGGGGGCTCGCCGAGTCCGACGAACAAATCTCACAAATCGCTCCAATCTTCCATCCGAACATCAACCTTGGAGATTTGGAGATTCTGGGACTATAGCTACACGTTAAATTGCTAATTCCACGTGCGACTACGGAGGGTTGGACCTCCTACACTTAAACCCTTCTTATCCTAGTGACTGTTCATATGACTCGCCGAGTTGGAAGAACAACTCGTCGAGTTCAAGGCTATATTCAAGGGACTCACCGAGTTTGAAGAACGACTCGCCGAGTACCAGACAATCTTCATAGGACTCGCCGAGTTGTTTATCCAACTCGCCGAGTCTAAGGCCATCTTCATGGAACTCGCCGAGTGCACTTTGGCACTCGCCGAGTACCCTTCGACTCTTCACCCATTCTGGCCAAATCTGAGACATGCAATGGTTCCAAACCATAAATCTAAGCTCCTAGGGCATAAACACACGGAGTTTGGGAGGTTTAAGGTCTTGCAATCCACATATAAGGGACAAAAAGGGAATCTATTATACTAAAGATCAAGAAGGAGTTTTCTTACCTGGTTAGGAGCTTCTCCCAGGGTAGATTTCGGATCTACCACACTTCCTTGCACCCTCCAACTTCCTCCTTCTTCTCTTAAGCTTCAAACTTCCTTCACCAAGCCAAAATCACTCACAAGGATCAAAATGGGCTAGGGTTTCGCTCTACAGTTCTTCTGGAAGAGAATGGGACGAAATGGGTGTTTTAGAATGGGTAAAATAGGGTGCAATGTCTGAAAATAGAGTTTCATCCAGACAGGTGGACTCGCCGAGTCCATGCATCGACTCGCCGAGTTCACCGCTCAAATCCCGTGTCCACCCTGCTGTTACTCGGCGAGTCGGGACGCAGACTCGCCGAGTTCGTGGCAAAAATAAGATAAAAACTTAAATAAAATCATACCATGAACCCGGTGTTACATTATCATGAGTCTCGCGTCTCACGAAAGCGTCGCAACCCCAAATCTTAATGTGGTCTAGTTTGGGTACTTACCAGTCCACATCTCATGAGGAGTTTTGGTAACTTTCTTTGTGGGAACTAGATTAAGGATATGGGCGGCAGTCTCTAAGGCATACCCCCAAAATGAGATTGGTAGCGAAGCTCGACTCATCATGGAACGAACCATATCTAACAAGGTTCGATTACGCCTCTCAGCTACACCATTCAACTGCGGTGTCCTGGGAGGTGTCAATTGTGAGACAATCCCACATTCCCTAAGATAGTCGAGGAACTCTGAGCTAAGATACTCACCACCTCGATCGGATTGAAGCATCTTAATGTTCCTACCCAATTGATTCTCGACTTCCTGTTTAAACTCTTTAAACCTCTCAAAAGTCTCTGACTTATGCTTGATTAAGTAGACATATCCATATCTACTGTAATCATCAGTAAAAGTCAAATAATAACGATTAGCATCCCTTGTGGCATGTTTGAAGGGCCCACACACATCCGTGTGTATAAGATCCAACAAACCTTCACCCCTCTCACAAGAGCCTGTGAAGGGTGACTTTGTCATTTTTCCAAGTAAGCATGATTCGCAACTATCATCTGACTTTAGGTCAAATGACTCCAATACTCCATCCGTTTGGAGTTGGCCTATGCGTTTCTTGCTTATATGTCCAAGACGACAATGCCATAATGATGCTTTATCCAAGTTATTATCATTAACAGAATCAATACACAATACATTATTTCCTAAGTTATCAACCACAGATACAGTTTCATACACACCATCACAAGGTAATGCTTTAAAATAAAGAACATTATTAAAGAAAGCATTAATCGAACCAACTTCATTATCAAATGAAAAGGTGAAACCTTGTTTATACAATGCATGAAAGGAAATAATATTTCTTGCCATTTCTGGCGAATAACAACATTTATTCAAATCTAAACTAAACCCACTACTTAGCGGTAAAGTATAAACTCCAATCTTGGTGACAGGTAAAGCTTTCCTATTCCCCATGATTAAGTTTATTCTTCCATGCTCCACATTCTCACTTCTTCTTAGTCCCTGCACATCAGAACAGATATGAATACCACAACCGGTATCAAGGACCCAAGAGTTAGAATGGGGTGAGGTATTAGATAAGATAGTGTAAATATCTGCATGGTTGGGTTTAACTTTCCCATCCTTCACATCTTGCTGGTACTTTGGGCAGTTCCGCTTCCAATGTGACTTTTCATGGCAATAGAAGCATTCAGCCTCTTTAGGGTCAGAAGAAGGAGTGACAAAACCTTTCTTGGTTCCACTTGAACAAGAGCCATCAAGGGTCCTAGCCTTGGTACCCTTCGAAGAGCTCTTCCTCTTCTTCCCTCTACCTTTCCCGATTGCCAAAACCGGGGCGGAGTTTGGAGTAGGAGTGTTAACAACCGACTTACCCTTAAGACCTATTTCTGCGGTCTTGAGGAGTCCCTAAAGTTTGCTGAGTGTGACCTCTTCCTTATTCATGTGATATGTCATGCGGAATTGATCATAGCACGATGGTAAGGGGTGCAAAATGATATCTATTGCAAGCTCCTCAGGGAATTTCACATTAAGCTTCAACAACCGATCCACATACCTTTGCATTTTCTGCATGTGGCTCGTGACGGATTCCCCGTCCTTCATCATGGTTGTTATGATAGAGCATATGATTTCATACCTCTCTTGTCGTGCACTTTGATGGTATCTTTCCATCAGATCTTGGTTCATTTCAAAAGGGTAGAAGTCCTCATAGGACTTTTGGAGTTCCGCTGTCATGGTGGCCAACATGATGCATGCCACTTTTGTAGCATCCCTTTCATGTGCCCGGAAGTCAGCGATCTCCTGGGGAGTTGCAGTGGTCTCATCAATCTCCTTAAGCTCCTTGTCAAGGACATATTCTTTGTCCTCGTAGCGGGTAATCATTCTGATGTTTCTGATCCATTCATTAAAGTTGGATCCATCAAAAGTGACTTTCCCACACAAGTTCATAAGGGTAAAGGAGCCATTAGGATTAGAGCCAGAAGCAACATTGTTTGAAGACATCTGAAAGAAGAGAACAAGATTAGTTTAGATATTAAGAGAGTCCTTAATAAAACACCCAAATGTAATATTAAGGCTAGGATCCAATCACAATATATTATAACTTAGAAGAGGTATGCCGTAATCCAAGCTATAACATATTTGAAAGGTAGGTGAATGACGATTCACCAATTTCCACCATGAAAAACGAAATATAAATATTAGGTTTTTAATTGGTTCTTAGAAATTCCTAGATTCTTTTGAGATTCAATGAACTTTTCAAAGGCATGTTTCAATCTCGAGTGTGCCCTCCAAGTTTTGTGACTGGGATACCGAGGATCACAAAACGAGGTGTGAAGTAACCATGCAAATCACTTGGTACCCTCAAGGTTTATCACTCAATCGATGTGCCGGTAAACCACACACGCTCCACCGATGCTATGGTAAACCTTAAGTCACCCTTTACCTACCTTGTTAAGTCCAAGTTAGTGTGCCGGTTAACCACACACGCTCCACCAACGACTTAAACAAAGTGTAAAGTGTAATTTCATGGATTAGCACCTTATTCACATTTTCCTAAAGTAACTAAGATTGGGAATTTAATAAAAGCATTTAGTTACTTTATAATATTCATCATACTTTTATTGAGAATTTATAAGTCCTTGTCTTACCCGTTCGGCTAAAGACCCTCCACCGATCAAGGAAGCGGTGGGTGAGAGTGGACACCCATTAAGTTGCCATTTTATTGGCAACAACCTTATACCCCCCTTATAGACCGGCTTCGTGAATGAGGCGTACTAGCGGTAAGACGACTTGTTGTTATACATATATATATTAGTAACTTATAATATTATAAAGTATAAGGGTTGAATTTTAACTTTTAAAATTCTAAGGGTTGGAACTAAAGTTTTAATCAAGACTTTACATGTTCCAAAACTTGAGGGCAAGTTTTGTAAACTTCCAAAACTTTTCATTTCTTATAACTTATGAATTAATTGAGTAATAAAAATGAAGACTCTTCATTTTTATAACTCTTGTGTTCTTTTAATGGCTTTAATAAAAGTGAGACTTTTGGTTTTCCATAACTTGAGGACAAGTTATGGAATCCATTAAAACACATTATGATCATGAATTAAACTACCATGAAGGTTACAAACAATTCCTATGATCATCTAATCTTCATAAGTTCAAGAACATGAATATGAACACTTTCAAGAATCAAAAATTACACTTAAAAAAAAACTTGTAATTTAACGATTTTTTTTTCAAGCTGTTTGCACACAAAAAAAAACAACAAACAAACCTAGGCTCTGATACCACTGATGGGTTTTGAGCATTCTAACACTTCCTAAGTGTACATGCAACCCTAATAACCTTGGATCTATGTTTGTCTAATAATCATGCAAAGTTGAATTCCAAGGTTATATTCCTATCTAGCATACATGGGGAACATTTTTAACTTGAATGAAAGATAGAATAACTTACCTTGTTGTTGATTATGATCCTTGAAACATTGTGAGCCTAGCACCCCAAGTGTGATGCCTCAAATGCTTCACACAACACCAAATGCAACTGAGTAAACTTTGAGAGAATCTTACACTTGCAAAATCGGCTCTAGCCCTCTTGTTTCTTATGTGTAGCCTATTTTGGTGGAGAATGGGTTTCTTATATAGTGTTGACACATCGAGGGTTACACCATGTAAACCCTAATGTGTCATGACTCTTCATTTCCATGACCCATGGGTTTGTAACTCCCATGGAGCATCCATGGAGCATCCTATGGGTGGAACCCAACTTGATAATCCATGGAGCCTCTTAGCCCACTATATAAGATATGGAAGATTTACATAATCTACCCATATATTTAATTAGTTATCTTTTGATCACTTAATTAATTCTAAATTAATTCTTGATCAAACTAATTAAATAATATTATTAATATATTAGAACTTATAATATATTAATAAACCATAAGTGTTATTTCTCTCATTTTAGTTTATCCAATTGCAGGGTGCCACGCAACCCAAATGGACCATGCCGGGTCGGGTCAAGTACATACCAGAAATAGTTATGGACTTAGACACCTTATCCAACATTTAGCTAGATAACAATTGTGATATTTGCATTCTCAAAGTCGTTAGTGGAGCGTGTGTGGTTTACCGGCACACTAACATGGACTTGTGAGAAGTGGCAAAGGTCTAAATAATTGAGACTATGATTACGGCATCCCTTTTCATAGTTCTAAAATTGTTTAGACACACATGTGAGCTATCTAAGAGAGGTGTATGATTTTGATAAAGTTTTATGAAAACAATCTAGTATCAGAAATCTGAACTTTGGTAAGAAAGTCAGCTGATTTCTGAGTACATGTCAAAGCTAGTGGGAGCATAAGTGTTATGCTAATAATCATCATGTTAGTGGGAGCATGATAATTATGACAAAGGTTGCAAGTTAGCAATGTTAATTATAGAAAACAAAAGTTTCAATTAGTGAGGTTGCAGGGGTTGAAAAAGTTGTTTTGCTATAATTAAGGGAGAGGAAATTATACTTCATTTCAATTCTAAAAGCTTAGATTGAGATTTTAATCGTATTTA
This sequence comes from Lactuca virosa, assembly GCF_052849685.1. Classification (NCBI taxonomy): domain Eukaryota; kingdom Viridiplantae; phylum Streptophyta; class Magnoliopsida; order Asterales; family Asteraceae; genus Lactuca; species Lactuca virosa. Next base: position 316,678,050 of record NC_136428.1, read on the forward strand.
ATCAAGGATATATATATATATATATATATATATATATATATATATATATATATATATATATATATATATATATATATATATATATATATATATATATATATATATATATATATATATATATATATATGAATTTCATGTTGGAATGGCTCAACATAAGGAAATTCTATATATGGGTCCATTATTTGCATTCTAAAATTCGATTATGATTACGGCATCCCTTTTCATAATCTGAATTTTGAGAACTTGGCAAATTGAAATGGAAATATTATAGCAAAAGACTGGTTTAGTCTTTATGTGAGACATCATGAATCGTGTCCCATATGCTTCGGATATAGGATCGATTACATGTGCTATATTCATCCTTTCTAAAATTTTCCAAATGCCTGGGGCATTATGAAGGGAAAAGGTCTAGAATTGGATATGACTAAAATGATTAAGCAATTGTCAAGGACAATCTAAGGTTTACCAAAGATTGGTTGCTCAAGGACAGTTGGAAGTATAATGTTAATTCTGGAAGGACCATATTGACATAATCTGTAAGGAGGCAACTCTTGTTCAAAAGTGATAGTCAAAATGGAATATGGAAATGTTTCAAAGTTAGAAATTATTCAATCTGTGTAAGATTAGGAAACTTAATGAAAGAAGGATGTTTCCAAGGAGCTGATCTCCTTTGGAATGCTCTGTAATGATTGTTGTCAAGTCTTTCTGACTTCGTGCATAATCATTAAGAGGATCAATGCATATAAGTTTAGAATCTAACAGATTTCAGTAAATGGCATGAATTTGGAATTCTTGCATTTGCAGTAAGGATTTGGGACTGTGAAAAGAGGATCATTGGAGTGATGTTCAATTGATCTATTTTACAAAGTAAAGATCATAGACAAACATAGTATGCATACTTGGTGTATGGCATGACTAGTGTTTAGAAAACATAGTGTACATGCTTGGAGCATGGGACAACTATTGTTTTAAATTCAAGTATAAAGTTGATAAAACCGAAACAATGAATAATGAGTAATCAGTATGGTGATAAATAAAAATGTTTTGACTTCCAGAATAACTTAGTCGCTCTTCCTGAATGATTAAGTTATTCAAACCATCCACAGTCGGTCATATGTTGGAAGTATATATGAATCAAGACTGTCATGGGTTGGTTTGTAGAGGTCCAAGTTGGTGGATAAAGTGGTACTACAACACTCATGAGTGCTCATAAGTTCTGAGTATTGGATTCAACCCGCGCTCATTTGAATCACTTCATGGATTTTATCACGAGTATTCATGAGACGATAATATCTTATATTCTTCAAACCTAGAGATATGAGTTGTTACTATGAGTTGGTTATACATTGATTGCACGAAAAGGCATTGGTAACTCGATGTTATAAAACGTGCCTTTGTGTATGATTCAACAAGTAGTAGAACAAGCCATATGAGTCGAAGTTTATCCATTCCTTTTACCTTCGGGATAAAAGCGATATCTGTGGGCCCCTTGATGATTTAAAGATGATACATGTGAGTGCTTGGCCAAGCCAGGACTGATTTGATTTGTTCAATCAGTCAGTCATCATGAATCGGAAATCGGGAAACAACAAATGGACAGAGAGAATGATTGATAATCCATGTCTCAGTCCATATGATATCTAGAATGGAGGAATATATGATCCCTTATCTAATGGACAAGTCATTGACAAAGGTCAGAGTTCATCGACAAGGTCAGAGTTCGACAGAAGCTTTTGAGAGCTACGATTGCTGATCGGTTCCTGAAGTCATACGCAATAATAGTTTTAGACTTATCCAAGTAAGAGACTGTTGGATTAATGTCTAAGTCCATAACTATAATTGGTAAGACTTGACCCGACCCGGCATGGTCCATTTGGGTTGCATGGCATCATGCATTTGGATAGACTATAATGAGAGAAATAACGCTTAAGGTTGGTTAATATATTATAAGTTCTAATATATTAATAAGGTTATTTAATTAGTATTGATCAAGAATTAATTTGGAATTAATTAAGTGATCAAAAGGAGACTAATTAAATATATGGGTTGATTGTGTAAATCATTCATTCTTATATATGTGGGCTTGTGATCCAAGATTCCTTATGTTGGACTAAGTCCATGGGGTGACCCATGGATACTCCATGGAGGTTAAAATCCATGGAGCAAAAGGAATGGGTAAAGTTATGAGTTACATGGTGTAACCCTAATAGCCACCATATAAAAGAATCCCATGGCTCAAGATATCGTGGACTAATGTGTGAGTGTGAGGGCTAGACGATTTCAAGGAATGTTCAAGTTTCTCTCAAGTTATTCCAAGTGTATTTGGTGTTGTGTGAACCATTTGAGGTGTCATACTTGCGCACTAGGCACTCAAGCTTCATGAAGACATTCTACATCAAAGAGGTATGTATTCTATCTTGTTATATTTATTATTTTGTATGCTAGATTAGGATAATACCTTGGATGTTCATAATTGTATGTATAATAGAGAAAACATAGATCCAAGGTATTTAGGGTTGCATGTACACTTAGGAGTGTTAGAATACGCAAAACCCATCACAAACCACGCGACAAAATACCATTTCCCACGAACAGATTTATCTCACTTTTCTTTAGGCATCCTTCTTTCTTTTAGATTCTGCAAAAACATCAAAATATAATGATCACATTATGTATTAAGAGTCTAAGAATAGGAACTTGTGGTGTTAGATTATGGATGTACTTGAAGTAGAGTCACACAAATTGACTTTACAATCTTGAAGATCCTTGAGGTATATTGGGAAGATTCATTTCCAATGTCCTTTCAATTAGAAGTATAAACAAGTAGACGCATTGGGGTCAACATATGGAATGATCTTAGAACGAGCCTTTACCATACGATAATAATTTTGACCTTGGCCAATCCCTCTTGATTGGGAAGATAAACCTTTTATTGATCACCAATGTAGCCATTGTCAATGTCCATGGAACTCTTAGGATTAGACCCTATAAGCATTTTGCTTCAATTGTGTTCTTAAGCATTTATGCTTCAACGACTATCAACATTTAGGTCAGGTCAGTTAGGGTCACATCGAGATTCCTCATATGAAAGTTCTCAACGAACTGACCATATGATTTAGGAAGCGAGATAAGAAACAAATCATTGGTTTGCTTCGACTGACTTTTCTTATACATATAGTATTAAACGTTGTAATATATATATATATATATATATATATATATATATATATATATATATATATATATATATATATATATATATATATATATATATGGTGTATTTTAAAAATTTTAAAACACAAGGTTTAAATACTAATTATCTAAATTAATCATATAACTAATTAATCAATTTACACTTATCATGGTTTTATAATTATATTTAATTAATCTTGTAGTTAAATTAATTATTAAGTCCATAAGGATAATTCAATTTAATAAATCTTATAATTAAATACTATCTATTCAAATTATCTTCTAATATTTAGGGTTTTATTTTAATTATAGAATACATGCAAAAATTGGATTTTTGTATGATTCAAATTAGTTAATCAGCAAAAATAACCACATAAATCAGATTAGGCAGAAAATCCCGAACTTTTAGATTTGAGCTGAACTCACATAGTGACAAATGCTATGTCACGTTGTGAGAATAGATTATCGAAAAAAATTATTTTGTTCAGTTCATCTCATGTACAAACAATGTTATACACACCAAGGATCTGATACCACTGATGAGTTTTATAGGTTACAAAACTATGTGCTTGCAGAAAATCTCTTAAAACTAATGGGAACATGCAACCTAAAGGATCTATATCATAACACTTTGAAGGTAACATACAATGAACAAAAAAAAAACCTAACATGAACCCTAATGAAATCAAAATACCAAGTTAGGGCTACATACCTTTGATTTGTTGTAGTAAACCAATCACTTCAATCCCTTGTAGTTGTTGGACTTGGAAAGCTTAGCACCAAAAAGATGATGCCTTTAATGCATCACATCCAAACCCTTGAACTAGAAGACAAGAGAGAATAGGGGACGAGAGGAAGAGAAATGCAGATTTTGTCTAGGTGTAGAAGTGCACAAAAATAGTCGAGCCAAAGGGTCCTATTTATAGCTGTCAGGAAACCCTAGAAACCCTAAGTTCGAACATATAATAATATTTTTAAAATTAGGAGATTATCTAGTTTCATAATTATCATTTGGAGTATTCTAGAAACCTCTCATTTGTTCAACTATTGAACAATCACAACTTAGTCCTTACAACTTTAATTAATTCCCGTTAACCCCAATTGATTCCAGATTAATTTTGATTAATAATTAATCCATTTTTTTTATTCAGCATTAACTTTTTAATCATATAAATTAACAAATCGATTTTATAACTATTGATCTTATATTAATTTCTTAATCACATAATAAATTAACAAATCAACTTTCTATTTCCAATTAATATATTAATCACATAATATATTAAAAAATCATTTATTACAATTTATTAATCATATAATAAACTAATAACTTTATCCTCTCTTTACAAATGTTATTCTAATCAAGTTTTATTTATGAGGGCAACCCCGAAAAGGACTTTGTTTCCAATTACAAGTATATACCAATTTAGTTATGAGCTTAGACACCTTAATCCAATACCATTTACACCTAATAGTCTTAGTGTTAGATGTTTGCTCAACCAAGTCCCATAAGTGATTATCATATATGGATTGGATATCGCTTTCCATAGCCTCCTTTCATTTAGAAGACTCTGGGTCTACCACGGTTTCCTGATATGTGGTAGGTTCATTAAGATATAGCATACATTCGTCAATAGCAGAAATGAGAAAACCATATCGTTCAGGTTTATGATGTATTCTATCATACACACATACAAGTGGAGGTTATATGTCAGATTTTCTATTAATAATAGGTTGTGCAACCTTTTGGTGAGAAATACTAACAGTAACAGATTCCATGTTGGTTGATTCAGTAATTTCTTCCAAATCAATTCGGTTCGTACTGGTTCCTTTGTACATCAGATCCCTTTCAAGGAATACTGTCCATCGAGCAACAAATACTTGGTTCTCTGAAGGTCTATAAAAGAAATTTCTAAAAGATCCAAGAGGATATTAAACAAAATAACACTTCTCTTATATGGGTTCTAATTTGTCTTAATTCTCATAACAAAAGCAAGCCTCGCCACCCCCAATTTGAAATATGAAAATGAAGAGAAAATCCCATTACATATTTCAAATGGTATTTTGGAAACCTTGTTGGTTGGTAAGAGATTTAGGACCATTGCAACAGTTTATAGTTCAGAACCCTATAAACTAATAGGATTCGTAGTTCGACTCATCATACACCGAACCATATGAGGCAGTGTTTGGTTTCTCCTCTCAGCTGCACCATTACGTTGTGGTGTTCTGAGTGGAGTCAGTTGTGAGATTATCCCACAATTTCTAAGATGATCACAAAATACATCATTAGGATACTCACCACCCCTATCAGATATGAGAATCTTAATCTTTTTCCCCAAGTTGATTTTCTATTATGTTTTGGTATGTTCCGAATACATCAAATGCTTCACAACTATGTTTAATTAAATAAACATAACCATATCTACTGAAATCATTAGTAAATGTAACAAAGTGCCTTTCACCATGCCTTGTAGTTGATCGGAACGACCCACACACATCGGTTTGTATGAGTTCCAATAAATTTGTGCCCTTTTTCATAGTTTCCTATAAATGGTGCATTTATCATCTTGCCCAAAAAGAGGATTTGCGTTCATCGTATGATGTAAATGATTCCAAAATCCGATATGCTTAGAGTTTAGCAATGCGTTTCTCGTTTACATGGTGAAGACGGCAATGCCACAAGTATTTTTTTATCCAAAGTATTTTTGGATGATATTGAATCAACAATGAGGATTTAATTATTGTTGTCTAATAAGTTGATGGTGGTTTCATAAATGTCATTGCAAGGACAATCCGTGAAGGAAAAAAATTCAATTATTAAGGACCAATATTGTGACACCTGCGCAATTCAATGCATGTTAATTATTAATATATATATATATATATATATATATATATATATATATATATATATATATATATATATATATATATATATATATATATATATATATATATATATATATATATATTGTTTTTTATTAAATAAGATTAATGTATAAAATAAGTATTATTGGTGTATAAATAATATTGAAGTTCATATTATGAGAGTATAAATAAAGTAAGAAAATAATATGAATTTTATTATGGAAATTTAAATGATTTATAAAACGTCGGTATCGAGTTATAAAAATGAAAGTGAAAATTTATTACTTTTTAGCAAAAGTAATGTAAACGGAAGTTGTAGTATACGTATATAAGAATATGTGGATATAAAGAACATCGAAAACGGAGCTCGTATGAATAAGTTAGGATTTTTCAAAGATAAAATGCGCCCAATAATTATTTATAAAATGTAAAGTGAAAATAGATTATGAAATGATGAAATGATTTAAAGGAAAGTTGTAGTAGACAAAAATATGGAAACGTGGATATAAAGAACATCGAAAATGGAAGCCGTGTGAGAAAGTTATAATTATACGTAGATAACAAGAAAATAGAAGTTTCCAAGCAGCAGCCAGCCAAACGCCACCTACCAAATGCACAATAGACATGAGGCCATATGATTTCCTAGTTTTTGTCCCATACAAATAGAAGAGCACCCCTTCCTTATTTCGTTTCTAATTTCGAACGAAATTCTCTCAACCCTCAAGATTTCAATCTCTCGTGATTTGATTTCTTCGTTCTTAAAGAATCGCTAGTGAAGAGCATGAGCGTTGGAGATTCTTTTTACAAAAAGTCTAAACGTCGAAGTTATTGAGAGAACAAAATGATCTGATGCGCAGGGACAAGGTTTGAAAACTTAAACCTTGAGTGAATGCTTAAGATCAATGTCTGCTTACTAATAAATGTTCTAGTCAAGCCTGAATAGACCAGTCAAGTCTAAGTTAATGCATTCAACAAATAATCAAGCTATAAATAAAGAATGAGAATAAAGATCAAGGTAAAGATAATAAATGAAGAACAAGAAGAATGTTTGAGAGAATATTCAGAAAGATGAAGTAACTTGGATATTGCTTAAAGTGCGTGAGAAATGAACCGTCGATGATTTAACATTGAAAGCTCCTATAAATAGGAGTACATGAAACATGGTACTATACAATTAAAATAAAAGGACTGGATAAGAGAGTTACACATCTGATACTCTGAATATCCATGTTTTACAAATAAAGCTAAATCCTATGACATGTTAAATCAAACAAAAGACAAATTACATTAAATGTACTAAGACAAAATATTGATTTTGAAACAGCAAACATTCCGGACATAAACATCCATTCCGGAATGCCTTCACTCTCGATCTCCTTATCACCAACATATCTTCAAGTCCGGACATGAACAGATTCCGAACCAATCTTCACTTCGGACCACCATCTGAATTCGGAATGACACTGGGACTTAGCATTGCTAGAGGTTCACTTTCAGGATCCGACAGTTATGCTCGCTGTTTTCTGAGTTTTTTCGCCAGTCGGGAAGTTACTCTTTTGCTAGAATAACTTGATATAGTGTATACCCATTGTCCTTATTATGAACCTAAGTATAAGATTAGTTATTAATTCCATTTATGGATAATGACTTAAAAGGGTAATATACTTTTCGATTTGTACACATTTGGTCACTGAGTTTTTTGCCGTCGACATTTTCCCCTTGAACTTTTTTAACTGTCCACATCTAGTCCTTATGTCCGGCTACTATCGGTAAACCGGAAAAAATGACTTAATAAGGTAATATATATCTCACTTTGTACAAGTTTAGTCCTTGTTGTTTTTGTACACATTTAGTACTTATAAACGCTTTCTTTAGATTTTTCTCACGACATCCTACATAGAACAATCTTTAATTAGGTGTTTGGGGTTGTTCATGCTTATGGCCACTATGACCTAGATTACTTGGTGCTTTGGTGTTGTGTCTTGAACATCATAACTTCTTCATAAGATCTCGGATTTCAGTGATCTTTATATCCACACGTTCATATATATATATATATATATATATATATATATATATATATATATATATATATATATATATATTCATAAAACGTGCATGTATATATAGATCGTAAGTAAAAATATATTACTTTTTAACAGGTGTAATCTAAACGAAAGTTGTAGTAGACTCAAATACAACACATAGATATAAAGATTGTTAAAATATTAGAACGTATGAAGAAGTTACGGTGTTTAGAATGCAAAAAATACGAACGTGTGGACATAAAGATCGTTAAAATCCGAAATCGTATGAAGAAGTTAGACATTCATAACACAAGACCCAAGCGAAACACAAGACCTAAGCGAACAAGCAGTTGAGGTCATGGTGGCTATAAGTATCAACAACCCCGAACACCTCACTAATGATTGTCCAATGTAGGATGTCGTGAGAAAATCCTAAAGAAACTGGTCATCAGTACCGAATCTATACAAAAACAACAAGGACTTATTTTCCAATGAACAAAATATTATGGACTAAATGTGCAAAGAAAATATTAAGGACTAAATGTGTAACGACCCATATTTTAAAAGAAATTTTTCATTTTTAACTATCCAAAACACATTTTCATCATCCATAAAAACCAGTTACAATTGTTTTCAAAATCATGTCAAATACAACTTTATTTCAAAATATCATAGTGTCCCATAAAATGTCCAAGTGAGAGTACACATCGCGCGATCAAGCCTTGCCCTTGCCCTTGGGCTCAGAAGTACCTGAAACAAATCCACAAACTGTAAGTTAATTCTTAGTGAGTTCCCCAGAGCATACCCACACACAAACCACGTACAACATATCATACTAGCTATAACAGCTACACATATCACATAAGCCATGCATAGAACAAATAGGGATGCTGTGGGCTCATCCCCAGAGTCTTACTCCAGGATGCCATGGGGTCCCCACATGGTCTTACACCTAAGTTCCGTGGGCTCTCCCATGGTGTTTGATAGGAAATCCATGAGCTCTCCACATGGTCTTACATCCAAGTGTCATGGGCTCTCCCATGGTCTTCCATACAAACATACCACATATACCACTAGCATACTTCCTCGCTCATTCCAACTAACATATCACATAACACTATATCCGCTAGGATACTACATAATATAAAATGGTCCGGACTTGGTGCCTTAGACCCATTGGTATGGTGACGAGACTCACCTCTTGGATGCTGAACTGATAAGCTAGAATTAGATATGTCCCACGTGCTGCTCCAACTCAGCCGCCTATAATAATTATGTGATTAACTTGTCATAATCCCATAATTACCCTCAAAGTCAACCCTAGTCAAAGTCAAGGTCAACAGTCCATGTTGACCTCAACTCGTCGAGTGCATCTAGCGACTCTTCGACTTCCTGCAGAGTCTCGAACACCTGAACAAACCCTAGCCAACTCACCAAGTTGGTTCATTAACTCGACAAGTTCACTTGATATCCAATCGACGGGGAAACCCGTTCCGACTCGTCGAGTTGCCAGGGCAACTCGTCGAGTCCCTTTCCGTGTTTTCTTATTATGATAATCCATCGAATGCAGGGACTCCAAGGCTTAGATCTGAAACCCTAAGGTGTCTAGAAGGATAAGGTTTCCAAATTTTCCTTCCAGAACCACTCCTAATGTTGTAAGGTCCTTATCAAAGGTTGGAAAGCTCCAAATCCTTGGCGTTTGGTCCAATACCATAGGGATCTGGAATCCCTCCTTTCCAGAAGATGGGCATACATGTCCAATGCATGTCTTGAAGTCAAATTGGCCAAAAAGGGGAAATATACTCAACAACTCTTGCATGGCATCCTTGTTTGACCAAAAGCTAGATCAAGCTTACCTTGGGGCTATTTTTCCCTGGAGATTCATAAAGTTGCAATCTTTATGAACCCCATGCATGCAATCAACAAGAATAATGAGAAATGAAGAGTAAAATCAAGATCTAGCCATTTCCTAAGATAAAAATCAAGTCTTGAAGACTTTCAACAGTCAACAAGATGATCAAGCTCAAGCGTGAGGGCTTGGTTTGTTGGATCTCCTCATTCTTCTCACTATCTCCTTCTTCTTAAGCTCCACAAATCACTCTTAGCTGATGGAAGGTCAGGCTCAAAGTCCTTAAAGAGATTATATAGGGTGCAAACCCAAAAAATTAGGGTTTCTCTTTACAGATCCTACTCGTCGAGTCGGGCCTTCTGACTCGTCGAGTAGGACCCAACTTCCATGTCCTCTTGATAGCCTCTACTCGACGAGTCGGGGCTCCCAACTCGTCGAGTCCCAGCACCAAAACCCTAAAATTCTGAAAATTACATTAATACATGGAACAGGTATTACAAATATCCCCCACTTGAACTAGACTTCATCCTCGAAGTATGTCGATCCAAATAAGTCCAGGTAGTGGTCTTGCATCTCATCCTCCGGCTCCCATGTCCATTCGGAGCCCCTTCGGTGCTGCCATTGCACTTTTTCCAGCTTTACTTCCTTGTTCCGAAGAACCTTGGTCTTCTTATCTAGAATCACAACAGACTTCTCAATGTAGTTCAGGCTCTCATCCACCTGAATGTCGTCCAAAGAGACAATTGTGGCCTCATCCGTGACACACTTCCGAAGCTGTGACACATGGAAGGTGTTGTCAATCTGGCTAAGGTCATCCGGCAGCTCCAAACTATATGCCACCCTTCCTACCCAGGCCGTAATCCTGAAAGGACCTATATACCGTGGCCCTAAATTTTCCCCTCCTTTGAAACCTGATGACCCCCTTCCAGGGAGACACTTTCAATAGCATGAAATCCCCCGCCTGGAACTCAAGATCCGATCGCCACCGGTCGGCATAACTTTTCTGACGCCTCTACGCAACTCGTAGCCGGTCGCGCACTTGCTGAATCAGCCCGATAGTCTTAAGCACCACTTCAGTGCACCCCATGACTCGGTGTCCAACCTCGACCTAGCAAACTAGAGTCCTACATCTCCTTCCATACAACATCTCAAATGGAGGTCGGTCGATGCTGGCACGGTAACTGTTATTGTATGAAAACTCTGCCAGTGGAAGGTACGTATCCCAAATCCCTCCAAAATCCAACACACATGCTCGTAGCATATCCTCCAGTGTCTGGATTGTCCTCTCACTCTGGCCATCTGTCTGAGGGTGGTACACTGTACTTAAATGTAATTGGGTGCCCAGTTCCTCATGGAACTTCTTCCAGACCCTCGAAGTAAACCGAACATCCCTGTCAAAGACTACCGATACTGGCACCCCATATCTAGCCACCACCTCTCGCACATAAATATCCGCCAGCTTCTCCGCTGGTATTCTCTCATAGATCAAAATAAAATGGGCATTCTTCGTCTGTCTGTCTACGATCACTCATATGGCGTCCACACCTCTTGCCGTCCTCGGTAACTTCGTAATGAAGTCCATAGTGATCTATTCCCACTTCCATATGGGAACGGGTAACGGCTGAACCTTTCCATGAGGCCGCTGATGCTCGGCCTTGACCTTCCTGCAGGTCAAGCACCGCTCCACAAACCAGGCGATCTCCCGCTTCATGCAGGGCCACCAGTAACTCAACCTCAAATCTCTATACATTTTTGTAGCTCCTGAATGTATAGAGAATTTGGACTTGTGCGCCTCCTCCAATATCTTTTGTCTCACTCCTCTAGTCACCGGTACACGTACTCGGCCACACTGTGTCAAAAGGCAACGACTAATCTTAACAAACAAAGGATACTGCCCCCGAATCCGCTATATCTTCCAGTTATCCTTCTTCATCCCCTCGACCTGAGCCTCCTTGATCATATCCAACAATGGAGAGATCACGGTCATCCTTAAACAAACGTTACCAATCGGGGAACCTGCCGTCTTGCGGCACAAAGCATCGGCCACCACGTTGGCCTTCCCGTGATGGTATAAGATCTCGTAATCATAGTCCTTCAGCACATCCAACCACCTCCTTTGTCGCATGTTGAGGTTCTGCTGATCCATCAAATACTTCAAAATCTTGTGATCAGCATAAATGGTGCATCTCACTCCATACAGGTGATGCCTTCAAATCTTGAGGGCAAACACCACCTCCCCCAATTCCAGGTCGTAAGTGGGGTAATTCGCCTCATGAGGCTTCAACTGCCTCGAGGCGTAAGCTATCACATGCCACATCTGCATCAGTACCGCACCTAACCCTAAAATCGATGCATCACAGTACACCACCAAATCATCTAACCCCTCGGGTAGTACTAGGATCAGAGTCTCGCATAACCTCCATCGCAAGGTCTCAAAAGCCGATTGTTGATCTGTACCCTATCGAAATGTCAGATTCTTCTTTTTCAAGCGGGTCAAGGGCATGACAATCTTGGAGAAATCCTGGATGAATCAACGATAATAGCCTGCTAGACCCAAGGAGCTACGGATCTCGGAAGCATTCTTCGGTACTTCCCATTGCATCACTGCCTCAACCTTCGCTGGATTAACCGAAATACCCTCCTGGTTGATGATGTGCCCCAAAAACTGTACCTCTCGCAGCCAAAAATCACACATGGAGAACTTGGCAAACAACTACCACACCCCCAAACCAGATTGGCAGAAATGTTCAGGGGCGGAGGACGTCATGTACAGTATCATAACAATGCATAATAGTAAAACAAGCAACAACATCATCCATTGCATTAATAGTATAATTTTAATACAAGTGTGGTCTGAATAGTTTATAAGACACCAAAAATAAGAATCAAAATAAAAGATGAGTCTTGAACGTGCTCCATCTTCTCAAAACCTGGTCATTGGTACCTGTCTACTGGTGACCTAAGAATACAAGTTATTTTGAAAGAGTAAATCAGCATTAAAGCTGGTGAGTTCATAAGTATTTTAGTGTCATTTTTTGTATAAGTTTGAATGAAATGTTTGTAAATGTTTGAAGAAAGTGTTTGTAAGTGTTTGATGTAAATGTTTGTAAACTTCCTAGAAAATCCTATATTTTCTACTGGTGACCTAAGAATACAAGTTATTTTGAAAGAGTAGATCAGCATTAAAGCTGGTGAGTTCAAAAGTATTTTAGTGTCATTGTTTGTATAAGTTTGAATGAAATGTTTGTAAATGTTTGAAGAAAGTGTTTGTAAGTGTTTGATGTAAATGTTTGTAAATTTCCTAGAAAATCCTATATTTTCTACTAAAGTAGTCTTCTACCAAGACCCAACTGATCTTTACGTTTGTTCTTTTGTAAAAGTGAGTGTTTTCCCAAAGTATGACTATCATTACCAAAATATATATTTCATTACCGTTTATGTGAGAATATCACAATGTGAATGAAATGGGAAAATAAAGATGTACTGTAGTTTTATCTAAGTAACTACCAATGTACTAACTACCTTAAACCTGTTTGTTTAATTAAGGTAAAATGTGATAAGATTGTAACCATACTTGATTGAATAGTATAACACGACGTTCGCGACGTCGAAATGGTATGCCATTTGTCACTCGTAGACCTGCAGGTCCCACTGTAGCTAGCAGCAAGGTGTAGGATGGTCAATCTCGTATAGATCTATACACAAATTCACGCTCTCCCTCCAGGAGACTCTGGGTACAAAACATGACACGGCAGTATATTGTCGAGCCATGAAGTAGTGGCTCACATTATTGTTATAGTATTCTTGTATTTGTATAGTATGTTCTCTCTGTCTAGTGTATAGTATGTTCTCTAGTGTATAGTATGTTCTCTTTCTTTCTTATTATAGTAAGTATTGTTTCTCGTTATAGTATGTACCGTTTCTCGTTATAGTATGTATTGAACTGACTCATGTATGAACCGACTCTTGTATGTTTCATTGTTCTAGAAATAGTAAGTAGTGACTCTCTAAACTATACCTATTATAGTTTACTAGTAACGCTGTTTGTATGATTGAACATTTTTTTACACCTTTGCTACCCAAAGGTATTGAACAGAATGAAAAACTTTTATATCTATATACATATACATAATATATAACTAAGATTCAAACGACATTCGGACAAACAACCGATACCCTTAGTCCACAACCAAACAAGGAACAGGAAATAAGGCGAGTTATCAGTCGTAAGCCCTTTCAATCCTACTTATATAACGATATTTATATAGACATGATTTTGACAAAATATAAGTTTAAAAGAGTTTGATAAAGAGTTTTGCATATAAAAGAGTTTGTAAAACGATTTTGAAGCAGTTTTTTTGATAAAACAATTTGAAGTATAAGAAATCCATTTATTTGAGACTTATTAGTCACATATGATTGATACAATAACTATAAATGTTTCTACTTGTATTCCCCGTCATAAAAGCATTTAAAATCATTTAAAAGATAAGTTAAGGGGTATGAACTCACCTGCAGTGAGTGATGCGAATGAAAGATCGATAAAGGACACTAAGTGTCAAGTGAAGCCTCGAGCACAAACGGATCCTAATAAGCATATAATGACACATATATGTATATAATTAGTGTTTATACAACTAATCATGTATGGAAAACACCTCAGGGACTAGGAAACACATAGATTGAAGTGTTACAAGTACAAAGGATTTCATAAAAGGGGTTTATGGCCACACTAGTGTGTGTAAGGCCAAGAGGTGTACGGCCACATGTGTGTACGTCCATACACTCATGGATGAAGTGTTCAAAATGGGTGTTTTAAGGCCTTAACTAGTATCCACTAAGTGTTTCTGATCCTTTGTGGGGACATGGGGAGTGTTTGAGGCCTATACATGCACTAAACAAGGGTTTACGGCCCTATGAGGTGTGCACGGCCGCACACCCTTCATGTTTATGCATTTATATGAAGATTGAAGGCTAGAAACTAGTGTTTCGTAAGCTTAACTAGTAGATAGAAGAGATACTCACACTTTTGAAGGCTGCTAAGGAGTTCACGGCCCAAGAACAAGTAGGTGTTATTGGTGTTCTTGGTGAAAACTTGAAGATCTAACCAAAAGAGGCGATTTCACGGATGAAAACATGGATCTTTACTAGTTAAAGCAATATATCAACTAAAAAAAGGGAAGAAATACTTACATCTTTGAAGATCAATGTGAAAAACTCAATGATAGTTGAGAGAGAATTGAAAGTTCTTGAGTGAGTACTGTAGAAATGAGGAATAATGAAGGATTATTCTTCATAAAGGCATGAGTTCACGGCCCACCATGGGTGTACGGCCGTACACCCATGTGTACGGCCGTACACTCCCCTTGAAGGAGTGTTTGGCCTGAATGCAATACTATGAAGTAAAGCTGACTCATCCTTAAGCCCAAACCTTGAATGTACTAGGCTTAGAACACTCAAACAGACCCTAAACAAGGCTAGAAGATAGCATAAACTAGTCTGACTTTGATTGAATTGAATGACTGTACAACATAGAAATTTCGGGTTGTCACATCATCCCCCCGTTAGAGAGAATTTCGTTCTGAAATTAGAGTTTAAGAGATTAAGTAATTACAAATAACTTAAGTAAAAAGATGAGGATATTTCAGTCTCATTTGATCCTCGCGATCCGAAGTGAATGCAGGTCCTCGCTTGGCATTCCAGCGAACCTTCACTATCGGGATACGACTTAGCTTCGTTTGCTTGACCTCACGGTCCATGATCTCTGCTGGTTCTTCCACGAAGTTGAGGCTCACGTTGATCTCAATCTCGTCGAGTGGGATTGCAAGAGTCTCGTTGGACAGACATTTTTTCAAGTTCAATACGTGGAAAGTAGAATGTACGTTACTAAGTTCGTGAGGTAGTTTGAGTTTGTAGGCTACATTGCCGATTCTAGCGATAATCTCGAAAGGCCCTACGTATCTTGGATTTAGCTTTCCATGCTTTCTGAAGCATATCAAGCCTTTCCAGCATGAGACCTTCAATTGAACACGGTCTCCCACCTGGAATTCCAAAGGTTTCCTTCTCTTGTCTGCGTAGCTTTTCTATCGGTCTCTAGAGGCTTTCAATCGTTCATGAATGTGAACGATCTTCTCTGTCGTTTCCCGTATGATCTCTGGACCTGTGAGAGTGTTGTCAGGAATTCGTCCTTTAGCTAACTGAGTGCCGCCCACCTCAGCCCAACACAGAGGGGATCTGCAGTTTCGGCCATAGAGGGATTCAAATGGAGTAGCCTTTATGCTAGTGTGATAACTATTGTTGTAGGAGAATTCGACAAGGGGTAAATGAGTATCCCATGCCTTCCCAAAGTCTATCACATAGGTCGCAACATATCTTCCAAAGTTTGAATAGTCCTCTCACTTTGTCCGTCGGTGTGTGGATGGTAGGCTGTACTCATGTCCAGCCTAGTTCCTAGTATCTCTATCAGAGATAATGGATATGGGAACACCATGCAGTGGTACGATCTCCCTAATGTATGTTCTTGTTAGTTTCTCCATCTTGTCAGTCTCTTTGATAGGCAGGAAGTGTGTGGACTTTGTTAACCCGTCTACGATCACCCAAATGGTATCGAGACCACCCGATGTCTTGGGCAACTTGGTTATGAAGTCCATCGTGATCTGCTCCCACTTCCATTCCGGTATCTCCGGTTGCTGAAGTAAACCTGAGGGTTTCTGGTATTCGACCTTAACCTTGGCGCAAGTAAGGCACTTGCTCACCAAGGTAGCAATCTCTGCATTCATGTTAGGCCACCAGTATAGCTTTTTCAGATCCAGATATATCTTATCTGAACTCGGGTGGATGGAATATCGAGTGTTGTGTGCCTCGGTTATGACCGAGTTCTTGAAACCACCGTGCTTCGGTGTCCAGATCTGATCCATGAGATAAAAGACTCCACCACCCTTGACTTCTAAGTTCTTATCCATCCCTCTTAGGGATTCACTCACCACATTTTCAGGTTTCAAGGCTTCAAGCTGAGCCTCCTTAATTTGTGTGGACAATTGTGAATGGATACTCGTAGTCAATGACTTGACTCTACGACCAGAGTATTCTTTCCGACTTAGGGCGTCAGATACTACGTTGGCCTTGCCTGGATGATAACGAATTTCACATTCGTAGTCACTGAGTAGCTCGACCCACCGCCGTTGTCTCATGTTGAGCTCATTCTGGTCGAATATGTGTTGAAGGCTCTTGTGGTCTGTAAAGATAGTTCTTTTTGTACCATACAGGCAGTGTCTCAAGATCTTCAGAGCAAATACCACTGCTCCTAACTCAAGATCGTGTGTGGGGTAGTTGACCTCGTGTGTCTTTAGCTGTTTTGAGGCATAGGCGATGACCTTACCTCGTTGCATCAAAATAAAGCCAAGCCATTGGTTGGATGCATCGCAATAAACCATGAACTCTTATATCCCTTCTGGGAGGGATAGTATCGGTGTGGTGCATAAGGCTCGCCTCAGCGTTTGGAACGCTTTCTCTTGCTTCTCTTCCCAGTCAAAGGCCACGCCCTTCTACGTGAATGTTGTAAGCAGTTTCGTAATCCTTGAGTAGTTCTGAATGAACCTGCGATAGTAGCCAGCGAGGCCTAGAAATTGACGAATTTTTGTAGGTGTCTTCAGTGCTGACCAGTTCTCAATGGCTATGATTTTGGAAGGGTCCACGTGAATTCCCTCTTCACTAACCACGTCACCCAAGAAT
This sequence comes from Lactuca virosa, assembly GCF_052849685.1. Classification (NCBI taxonomy): domain Eukaryota; kingdom Viridiplantae; phylum Streptophyta; class Magnoliopsida; order Asterales; family Asteraceae; genus Lactuca; species Lactuca virosa. The sequence goes on from NC_136428.1 coordinate 316,695,717, forward strand.
TCGACTCTTCGGATACAAAATTTGCATTTAGAGAACTTCGCATAAAGCTTCTCTGGTCGCAGTGTTTCTAAGACCTGATGTAGATGTTGACTATGCTCCTCCTTACTACGAGAGTAGATGAGTATATCATCGATGAATACAATGACGAACTGATCCAAGTAAGGACGGAACACCCTATTCATTAAGTCCATGAATACTACGGGCGCATTGATCAATCCGAATGGCATCACTACAAACTCGTAGTGTCCATAACGAGTTCGGAAGGCTGTCTTCAGAACATCCTCCTCTAACACTCGTAACTGGTGATACCCGGATCTCAGATCTATCTTTGAAAAGTAATTCGCCCCTTGTAGTTGGTCGATCAAATCGTCTATGCGAGGTAGAGGGTAACGATTCTTGACGGTCAGTTTGTTAAGTTCCTGGTAGTCGATGCACATACGGAACGATCCGTCTTTCTTCTTGACGAACAAGACCGGTGCTCCCCAAGGTGAGAAGCTTGGTCTAATAAAGCCCTTGCTGAGCAATTTGTTAAGTTGACTGGATAGCTCTTGCATCTCAGCTGGTGCTAGACGATAGGGCGATTTGGCTACTAGGGTAGCCCCTGGAACTAAGTCGATTCTGAACTCGACTTGACACTGTGGAGGTAAGCCTCGTAGTTCTTCTGGAAAAATATTGGGAAAGTCGTGTACTTCTAGGATGTTCTTTATGTATTTCGTCTCTTGGCTCACATCGACAACATGAGTAAGGAATGCGTGACATTCCTTTCGTAAGTACTTCTGGGCTTGTATGCTCGATATTATAGGAAGGTTTGTGCCTGGTTTGTCGCCCTAGATCACTAGGGTTTCGCTAGATGGTAGATTAAGGCAAACAACCTTCTCCTAACACATGATGTCGGCACGATGAGAACTCAACCAATCCATGGAGATTATGACGTCGAAACTTGTAATTGAGACCGACATGAGGTCGATTGGAAATGAATGGCTATTTAGAGTTAGTGTACATCCTATGTATATGCAGCTAGTTCTCTCTGTTTTTCCATTAGCCATTTCTACAGTGAACGGTTCTTTAAGTGCACGTGATTGTTGTTTAAGCAAGTGAGAAAATTTCTGGTTCACGAAACTCCTCTCCGCTCCACTATCAAACAGTATGCATGCATATGTGTTATTGAGGAGAAATGTACCAGTGACCACTGTGGGGTTGGCAACTGCTTCCTCGTGGCCTATAGCCAAAACTCTTCCCACTCCACTGGCATTCCCTGCCCTCGGGCAGTTCCTTTTGTAGTGGCCCACCTCGCCACATCCGTAGCAAGCCCGGCAGGGTCCGTTATGGTGGAAGTTGCATTTGTTGCACTTAGGCAAGCTTCCGGCATACTACTTCATTGGCGCAGTAGCAGTAGGTGCTATCGCGGCATGAACAGCCATGGCCTGCTACTTTTTGGCAGCGGCTTTGGAGCGTTATGAGATGGCTAGGGTTGTTGTTGTTGTCGGGGTACAGACTTCATGGTCAATGAGCCGTTGTACCAATCGCTTGGTACTATCGAAGGTAGTGGGATTTGAAGCTAATACTTTCCCCTGAAATGGAGGCACCAGCCCCCAGATATACCTCTCAATCTTCTTTCCCTGGGTAGGGACCATTCCAGGACATAGTGCCACCAGATCGCTGAATCTGAGAGTATAGGCCACTATGTCGGAGCCCTTCATGGTTAGGCTCCACAGTTCCTGTTCAAGTTTCTGAATTTTGCCCCTCGGGCAGTATTCCTCAATCATGAGCTCTTTCAGAGCTTCCCAGCCCATGGCATTAGCTACTATCAAAGTTAGTGACTTGACATGGCTAGTCCACCATGTCAGGGCTCGGTCCGCGAAGGTGCAGGCAGTAAATTTAACTTTGCTCCCTTCCGGACAGGAGCAGATCTCGAAGATCGACTCTGTTTTCTCGAACCATTGCGAGAGGGCAATGATTCTGCCAGTCCCATTGAGGTTTATGGGTTTGCAGCTGGCGAAGACCTTATACAAGCACTCTCTAGAGCGCACTGGAGCATCACCATGACTGGAATAAACAGTTGTTCCACTCCTGCTAGTTCCAGTAGCACTGAACTGAGCTAGGTCTGCCGTAACAGCCGCATTCACCGCAGCTTGGATAGCCGCTGGATTGTATTGTGGAGGAGGCGGTGGAGTTTGATTCGGAGTTACTGGAGTAGCGTGCATGTTCGATCTACGAGGAGGCATCTTGCAGCTATAAGATCACAAAGGTGAAGATATTGGTAAGTATTAAATAGAAAGAATGATGAGAGTGATCCATGGACTAACTCTCCATAGCCCAACAAATACATGAGACTAATTGAAATAGAGATTTAGCAATAGAAAGATGAAAGCATTTGGATAAAATTTTCCATTAGATTAGATATTTGTCAATAATACTGGTATTAAAGATGTAACAAGTTCGGGAAAAATGACCTAGGAGCAGGTCTTACATCAATCCAGGATAAAAAAAAATTTGACAGCATAAAGACCTATTCGACTGAAAGTTCAAGGTCTTAAGATAAACAGGAATTTACAGGGAACAGTGCTACGTAGAGCATAGATAAGAAGGCTATTCCTTTATACAAAATAAAGGATGAGCAGAGCATCTCCTACTGGCAACGGGAACCCCTTGGGTGAACCCTTAAATCAGCCAGCTTACACTCCATGTCAAGAAGGCGTCGCTCATACACTCGCTGGCGTACGCGGTGTTCTATGACTTCAGCTCGAGTCATAGCTAGTTCTTGCAGTAGAGACTCATTTTCTCTCGCAGCTCTCTCACGAGTATCTTCCAGACGACGAATGCGGACAGTATTGACTCCCGTATTGGCATCAACCTGTATGACTCGGTTGATGGCTGTCCTACCCTGCTCTTCATTACGAGCAACCCTGTGGACCAGAATAGGCAAGATTCTGTCCACTGAGCCTCCCTCGCTCAGGTTTTAGAAACTTCTGTCTCCGTTGTAGGGCATGGGTTGCCCTGTTCTTGACTCCATGTTCCCAAGTGTTCCGCCCACATAGGCGCCGGGCCTTGAAAAGCCGGACGAGGGTTAGGATTTAGGAATGGAGCTACCAGGGGTTGATCATTGACTTCTGGCTCTAGGTCAGAATCCTCCGGAAAGTCTTCTGCCAAGTCATCATCCAATGGAATTGCATGTTCCTCTTCTGGCTCATCGTCGAGCCATCCACCGTTACCTAGGTTGGGGAAGTATGGGTCGCCGGGGAGATTGAATCCAGCCATGTTATCTATGCGAGAATATGGGTAAAAGAAATAATTAATAGACGTACTAATTAAGATAATTATAAGATGATCCTTACTAGTAACTCCAACATTTGCGTAGTGTATACCAGTCATATGTAACCAAAAATAGGATAGACCTTCGAATAAGTGATCTTAACTCTATGTCCACAACCAAACAAGGAATAGGAAATAAAGCAAAGATCACAGATTCTAAGTCTATGAAACCTTAGTTAAATATAACCTTAGCGTATCCACTCAGCAACTATTGACATACTAGTAAAGATCTTTTTATTTTGCACATAAGTAATTATAGTAACACAAAATACTCTTATAGTAGTTTAAGTTTGTGTTTTGTTCTAATGTTTTCGTTGTAGTAGTGTTGGTAAGTTTTTAGACTTGTTGCAACACCACAATCAATCCTAGGCACATGCTAATCACTTCTCGAAAAGATATTGTTGATCAGGCTATATCACTCCTAGATCTGATTATATGTCCCCAAGCCGAATTGTGATGTCGAACAATCGCAATACTTTTGTTCTGTCCTAGATGACACTGATTTTAGTATGAATGCAGGTAAGTATACTTTTGTTAAATATTTTATTATTCAAAAGTATAAACTCTTGATCAGAGTATTTTAATCTCGTTGTGTTTATAGTTGTATATCTTCAATTGGTTGATATACTCAATTCGCTATAAGCAATGCTCTGATACCAATCTGTCACACCCCCAAACCAAAACGGCGGAAACGTTCGGGGGCGGAGGACGTCATGTACAGTATCATAAAAATGCATAATAGTAAAACAAGCAACAACATCATCCATTGCATTAATAGTATAATTTTAATACAAGTGTGTTATGAATAGTTTATAAGACACCAAAAATAAGAATCAAAATCAAAGATGAGTCTTGAACGTGCTCCATCTTCTCAAAACCTGGTCATCGGTACCTGTCTACTGGTGACCTGAGAATACAAGTTATTTTGAAAGAGTAAATCAGCATTAAAGCTGGTGAGTTCATAAGTATTTTAGTGTCATTCTTTGTATAAGTTTGAATGAAATGTTTGTAAATGTTTGAAGAAAGTGTTTGTAAGTGTTTGATGTAAATGTTTGTGAACTTCCTAGAAAATCCTATATTTTCTACTAAAGTAGTCTTCTACCAAGACCCAACTGATCTTTATGTTTGTTCTTTTGTAAAAGTGAGTGTTTTCCCAAAGTATGACTATCTTTACCAAAATATAGATTTCATTACCGTTTAGGTGAGAAGATCACAATGTGAATGAAATGGGAAAATAAAGATGTACTGTAGTTTTATCTAAGTAACTACCAATTTACTAACTACCTTAAACCTGTTTGTTTAATTAAGGTAAAATGTGATAAGATTGTAACCATACTTGATTGACTAGTATAACATGACGTTCGAGACGTCGAAATGGTATGACATTCGTCACCCGTAGACCTGCAGGTCCCACTGTAGCTAGCAGCAAGGTGTAGGATGGTCAATCCCGTATAGATCTATACATAAATTCACGCTCTCCCTCCACGAGACTCTGGGTACAAAACGTGACACGACAGTATATTGTCGCGCCATGAAGTAGTGGCTTACATTATTGTTCTAGTATTCTTGTATTTGTATAGTATGTTCTCTCTGTCTAGTGTATAGTATGTTCTCTAGTCTATAGTATGTTCTCTTTGTTTCTCATTATAGTAAGTATTGTTTCTCGTTATAGTATGTACTATTTCTCGTTATAATATGTACTGAACTGACTCATGTATGAACTGACTTTTCTATGTTTCATTGTTCTAGAAGTAGTAAGTAGCGACTTTTGTGACAACCCGATATTTCAAGTCAATATAATGACCTAAAGTCAAGTATGGTAATCTATTTTGATATAATAAATATAGCGTCAAAAATTAAATGTTCAAAAGTCTCAATTGGGTTGCATAAAATGATAGATATCGTGTCAAGGTTTTCAGAGGTATAAAGAACACTCAAATCTGAGTTATAACGAAGAAGTTATAACCAATCAAAGATCCGCGTCAATACCGGTAAAACACTATTAAGCGCAAAAAGCGAAATCTCAATAAAATACTTTTTGGCCTTAGGTATCTAAACGAAAGTCGTGGATCTCATTAAACCGTAAACATACATAAAAAGAATGTCCAAATATGACATCATATGAGGAAGTTATGATTTTTGTAAGTTTCAGCTTAGCAGTATGCAGCCCGAAGTTTGAATATGAGATCAAGGGATTTCTAGCCGAAACAATCTAAACGAGAATCGAAGATCTCGTTTATAGTAGTTCAACGGTAAAAAGACAGACGAAAACGGACGTCGGATGAAGAAGTTATGAGTTTATAACGGAGTTTTCCTGTCCCGGCTACTAAAAATAATATAATAAAAATTAAATTCAAAATTAGCCGACGGAGTCTAAACGAAATTTGTAGAGCATAATCTCACCTACGCGTGGATAACAAGAACGTCGAAAACGGAGTTCGTATGCAAAAGATATGAGTTTCTGAAGTTCGGCACACGAACTTCGACACTATGTCAGAAATCACGACGTGAACACAGTGTTCACGACGTGAGTAGGCTGATTGACTCTTCCAGAGCAAGTGGACTTATGACGCAAGCCATGAGCCAAGCGGGACCAAACTCACGACGTGAGTTATGCAAAACTCAAGACGTGAGAGTCAAATCTTGGGCTATATATAGAAATCAAAGCCTTCCGACCTTGGTTGCTAAAATATATCCTCTCTCCTACTTCTACACACTGTTAAGCCCCTCTAAACCACCCCAAAGCCCAGGTAACACCCCTAAAGCACAACACGAGTCCCAACTCCCCGAATTTCCCGAGAAAAACATTCTTTCCAGTCGAAGTGCTGCCCGCGTGAAGCTCGTTTCTTCACCAGAAACCCGCGGTTACGTCAAGAAAGATCATTCCTAGAAATGACACGCTGCCCGATTCATCACTTATCAAGTGAGTTCATACCCCTACGCTTTTCCGAATTTTTCATGTTTTCAGGGGGGGAATACAAATCTTGGGCTCAAAGTATTTTTTTTGTTTAAGATAATTATATTTTCAATATACTTTGAACATGGAAAACAGTTTTACTAAATGGGTTAACAAATCAACTCGCAGAAACAGTTTTCAAAACTAAGGCAATGAACGTATGAATCATGAAGTAAAAGATATCATTTTATAAAGGATTCATGTTAATTACAAAAAGGGTTTTCAACATTATTTCTTCTAAATTTGTTAGTCTAAGTTGGAGACACGTCCTTGGTAACACTCACCACCGAAACAGAGTGTAGGACTAACACTTATGACCAGAATCTGTTGTAGGGAGAGTGTGACTGTTGTGTATAGATCTATACGGGACTGACTATCCCGCACCATGCTGCTAGCTACAGTGGGACCGGCAGGTCTACGGGTGACAAAGTCATAAAGGATACTGGCCCCGATACGTGCCATATCAAGTTAATGTATGGTTATAAAACTTACAATGTAGATAACAACGATTTACTTACGTAATAATGGATCGAGTGAACTAATCTCAGAGTAATAATCAATTGATTACTAGAGAGTATTTATAATACTTTCAGGATTTAGTTCACCACATTTTTATTTGTTTTATTTATGTAATAAGGCTAATATACCTCAGTGGGAGTAACCATGGTTTTTCAAAGAAAACTACGTTTAACGATATACGTATGGTAGATACTTGTATACTTCATTTTAGAACGGATAAGCAACGACCTACTTTTAGGGAAAATATAGGATTTTCCCATGATAACACGGTATTTTCATAAACGGATGGTTTAACATTGAAATAATGGATATTCATATTCATTCCATGACTCCTTGGATTGTACGTTTCTGTATGAATCTGGAAGTCATGGAAGGAATGGGTTTCAAACACGATTTTTATAAGAAAATATAGGATTTTCTTGAAGAACACTTTTCAAAAGAATCAAAGAACATTTTTCCACCAAAACTAAATGCTTACGAACTCACCAGCTTTATGCTGATATTCTTTCAAAACTGCTTGTATTCTCAGGGGATTCAGTAATACAGGTAAAACATCAGCTTTTGGAGAAGAGACGCTAAGACGTCAATCTTAAAACTTATTGAATCATCATATTGTAATTCTTTTGGGACATGTATTGTAAGCAACAATGTAACTTTTAAATTATATATATGATGGTTGTGTGTACTTTCTTTACAAATATTCAACTGTTATGATACTACGTGAAGTCATCTGCCCCCGAATGTTTTTGCCATTCTGGTTTGGGGTTGTGACAGATTGGTATCAGAGCATTGTTTATAGTGAACTAAGTATATCAACCGATAAAGATATACAACTATAAATACAATGGGCCTAAGTGATCTGAATAATAATATATTTTAAGAATACAACGATACTTTATAAAAGTATACATACATGCTTGTACATATATACATACTAGAACAAGTATCACAAGAAGAACAGAACATAAGTATTTAAAGGTTGAACACTACGGTCAAACCTGGACAGTTATGTAATCATATATGGGATCAATATAGCCTGATCAACTATATTCATTTGAGATATGACCGACATGTGTTTAGGAGTGATGTGGTGTTGCAATAGTCTTGAAACTTACCTAACTCTATTCAAGGGATTTCTAGATCAGAACAAAAAACAAATTAGAATACTATGGGAGTATTTTAGGCACTATAAATAACTTATGTGAGAACTTAAAAGACCCTTCTGGTAGGTCTATGATTCCGGAGTGTATACTTCCAAAGTTTTATATAATTGAGATTTTATAGACTTAGAATTTGTGATCTATGCTTCACTACCTGTTCCTTGTTTCGTTGTGGTTTTGGAGTAGGATCACTTATTTGAAGGTCTATTTAATCTTAAATTATATACAACTTATATACATTGCGCGGTTATAGGAGGACCCAGTAAGGATCGCCCCATAATGTTACCCTTAATCTCATAGACTCTTTAGGCACTTTCATTCTCGCACGACAAACCCAGATAGGTGTAACCACTCCATCATAACAGTCAGTAGAGGAGACAAGGAGAAATTTCCAAGAAGTGATCAGCCAGAGAAATTAAAACATCTTACGCGTCACACTAATGAATAATTACTGTTACTAATTATATTAGATAATTCTTATATCCATATTCTCGCTTAGATAAGAATGGATGGATTCCATCCTCCCGGAGATCCGTACTTTCCTAATCAAGGGAATGCTGGTTGGCTCAGTGCCGAAACAGAAGATGAGCCTGCAATTCCCCTAGACGATGATTTTGCTGAAGACTTTCTCGAAGACGACGATTCCGGATCAGAAGCATACAATCCACCTGCAGTTACTCAGAACCCTAACCCTCATCAGAACGTTCAAGGCCCGACGCCTCTGTGGGCCATAAACCTAGACAGGTGGAGTCATGAACAAGGTAAAAATTACCGCTACCAAGGAGACCGTAGCTTCTACAATCTAGAAGTCGGAGGTTGAGCAGATAGAGCACTTCCCGTGCCGGTTTGTCGCGTTTCTCGCAACACGAAACAGGGAAGAGATATCATTGACCGAGTGGTGCAGATTGAGGCTACCACTGGTGTCGACCCTGTTCGTCTTCGCAACCTGGAAGACAATCATAACGTAACAAGGGATCGTACCAACTAATTACAGGGAGAACTAGCGGCTTCGCAAGCCGAGGTGCAACAATTGCGAGAACATCAGGTTGCACAAGATAGGCGTATATTCGAAATAGAACGCCAGTTAGCCAAACCCAGGGCCGAATCTATTAGGAAGTAGATCATACTCTACTCGCCCTCTGGTTACTCTTTTGGGTTATAGTCTAAGTCTTCGAAGATGTCTTAGAATTATTTTTCACGCTTTTTCAGTTCGACCGCGAAAATCCATTTTCGGTAGGTCATTTTAATGTCAATATTTTTCCCAGAATCGTGGTGTATTATAGACCTGTTTAAGGTCAAATTTTCCAAACTCTATGTACTTAATACACCTATAATCGACATTTACTTCTTACATTTTGAAAAATAACCACTGAATTTCACATTATTTTGTTACAAGTCGTAGTAGTCATATTGAACTTCTAATTCCAATTCCTTACAAAATCCCTATCGAACTAAGTGTTTTGGTTATGAGATATCAAATTCATGTTCATTCTTGATATCTTACAATCGTTTCATCTTTTAATCTTCATAGTAAAAGATGCCTCCGCGTAAAACCCGAACCAACTTAAGATGTTAACATTTTGTCTTAATAACTTAAATGCTTTCACAGTACTATAGAAACATAGCAGATATGTAGGTCGAATCATCGAGAACAGTATAACAAAACGAAAAACTTACATTCGCATGAACTTCCGGGATTCGAACTCTTCGTTATGAAGTAATGGAGATCAGTGTAAGAATCGGAAGTAAGACGGCACAAAAATTCAATATACCTACGAAGGAGAAGGACACCCTATAAATACCAGGAGAGAACAAATCATTTTCACCCAGAATAGAACGGAGAACGGAGGAGAACCACGCGTGTTACATGCGAAGTGTTTGAGTGCCTTTTTCGTCACAGTAATAACTAATAAATAATGCAACCTAGTGAGTTAATGAATACATTACTCACATTAGGATTCGAACTTATCGTCTTTTCCTGTATTGGCTAATAACAATAATTCGAATCACGAAATCTCAATCGAGAGTGATTACTTCTCAAATTCATAAGTCGATTTATTGTAGACTCTATTATGAATTACTTTCAAATCTTTTCGAAAATTGAATCATAGTATCCACCAACCAAAGATAACTTCGTTCGGATGCCACTCGTCTGGTAACCATTCTAGAAACTTCATTCTACTCTTTTACCAGGACTGCATCATAGGGATGTAGGTCGAATCCTTGAGATCAGTATAGCGACACGAAAAATTTATATTAATATAAATGATTGGAATATATCTAAAGGCAACCATAATCGCTCACGAGCTCATTTTCTCATCTTGTAACAGAGTATTGCCTACGAAGAAACGTAACCAACCCTCCGATAAAACACCAGTCCTTCAGATAGATATGGCTATGTTTCAAGCTGCAGTCACCTCAGCCGTAGCAGCTATCATGGCTCACCTTAATGCTAACAACACAAATGTTAGTAGAAATGTGATCGGCAATCCTGATCGTGGTGATAATCAATTTCAGCAACAAGTGCCTACTTGTAAAGACACTCCGAACCTCAAACCTAAGTTTCTGAAACGAAAGTTCGAGAACAAGAAAGGGAGTTGTTCAACTCAAGGACCTACAGAAGGGCAACAAGCTGGGGCAGTCAATACCCCCATCAGCCCTGCTATCCCAACACCGACCACACCGTACTTAGGAAACCTCCCACACTGCAGCAAGTGCAACTACCATCATCATGGAGTATGTCGGGTACTGCATTGCAATAGATGCAACATGAAGGGGCACACCGCCCGTTTCTGTAGGACTCCGGTCAAATTCATCACTTCAACTTCCAATGTTGGAACAAGTCCAATATGTCATCTTTGTGGTGAGAAAGGACATTGCAAGAGGGACTGTCCAACAGAGAAGAACGACGGGGAGCAGGAGGAATTTGACCCCAGAGAATGGGGAAACATAAAAGAACCCTGCTATAGTTTGGTACGCTTCCAAACCCCAATAATTTATTTATAATTATAATTACTCTCTCATTCGAACCAAATCACAGCATTCATTTAAACTGAGAACCCTATAAGGTAAGCTATGATGGCTTAGTGTAAGCCTTAGGGCCATTTATAATTAAGATTTGTAGATTTAAGGTGAGTAATTCTGACACACCCCGCTAAAGCGGAAACACAGGGCGTGGCAGTACAAAGGGTTTCATCGCAAAAGTTAAAAGACAACACCAACCATAGTATTAAAAATCATTACAAATTCACAATGGGTTTGAACAACTTTTAAAAGAAATTACAATGTAAATTGAAATACAACACATGCGAATGCTCCTAAACGTGAAGTGTCCCTAAGTGCCACTTACTCGATGATTCCTGAAAAAGCATGTAAAACGAGCGTCAACTATAAAAATAGTTGGTGAGTACTCACAGATAAACAAATAATACTGGTTCCATGAATTGAAATCAAAGTTTTGATAAAAGTTTCCAATAATAATAGTATATTGTTAAGATGAGTAAATAAGTTTGTAAAAACAAAGTTCTTTGTCATCACGAGAGATAAGGTATGTTGCCCAAATAAGATGCAACATTCATATTCTCATGGAAGATAAAGTTCGTTACTCAAACGAGTAAACAAGTTTCATTGCTAAAATGAGCAATCAATTTCGTTGCTACAAGGAGCAAACAATTTCATTGCTAAAACATGTATATAAGTTTTCAGTAATAACAGTTCGTTGTTGTAATGAGAAACAAAGTTCATTGCTATAACTAATAAAAAAGTTTATTGCTATAACAAGTAACGAGTTTGTATGTGTATGAGCAAACAATGAGTCTCAACCAAACCTATGACTGAAGCCCTATCAAGATCCATGCTTATCGTTTCATAGATGAATATGGTATCATGCAGTCCAGCAATAGGGCGAGTGAGGAGTTGTCAATTCCTAATAGCGCTATCCATAATGACGATTGGCTCAAAGAGTTAATGGTTAGAGATAAGGGAAGGGCCTTAGTACGATAAGTTCTCATGTTCCGTGTTGCATAGACATACATAGAGAGATATAGCAACAAAATAGCAATCATATTTGATACAAATCAATTTAAATACAACATTCAAATAATAGTTTTTCGGGACATGCTTTTCCACCCCAAAACATAAAAACTGAAAATAGGGGAGTGCGTGAATACTCACAATATGCAAAATATAGTTATCAAGTTTATACGAGTCAACTAAATATAATGAACATAAATAGTTTAGGACATGCTTTTCCACCCCAAAACATAAAAACCGAAAATAGGGGAGTCGTGAATACTCACAATATGCAAAATATAGTTATCAAGTTTATACGAGTCAACTAAATATAATGAACATAAATAGTTTAGGACATGCTTTTCAACCCCAAAACATAAAAACCAAAAATAGGGGAGTCGTGAATACTCACAATATGCAAAATATAGCAACCAAGTTTATACGAGTCAAATAAATACAATGAGCATAAATAGTTTAGGACATGCTTTTCCACCCGAAAACATTTAAAAACCAAAAAAAGGGGAGTGCGTGAATACTCACAATACATTTAGATGATGCAAATGGTGCCTTGAACTACGTTCCATGTGTACCACTACCGATTCCTACAATAATGGTATTCGCTAGTGAGTCTCTAATCGAAATCTAACACTAGTATAGTTACTACTACAATAGAATTATGCCAATAATGTGTCAAAATTTAATATTGATAAGTTACAAACATTTTTATGTGGAAATTAAGTTTCAAAGAATCAATTGTTATATAACAATTTAAGTGGAAAATTTCCATTATTGAAATGTTAATATTTAACATTTTAGAGGTGTTCCAATGATTAAATATTCAAAACTAAATCAATTTAGTTCTAACTTTCCCAAACTTTGCATTTAAGTTTTAATTGAAGTCAAAGACCTTAAGATAAATTTTCTTGAATTTTTGATTTGTCTGACTATTTTTCACGATTTTAGTTTCTTGAATAACCATAAAATCATGAAAAATGCTAAATAGTTAATAAAAATTACCAAACTTCAGAAAAATAGAAATCGGTTAAGAAAATGCCCCAAACTTTTTTATAGTATTGTTATTACACATACTTAACCTGGGAAAAATAGAAAAATAGATTTCTAAACTATTTATCCCAATTTTATGATTTTTGTGTATTTATTCTAATAAAAATTGAAATAAATAGAAAATAGTTTCCAAAATTGCCCAAAATTTTTGTAACGCTGTTATTAGTCATTATTAAGCTAGGAAAAATATAAAAATGAATTTCTAAACTGTTTATCCCAATTTTATGATTTTTGTGTATGTATTCTAATAAAAATTGGGTTTAAGTGTATTTAATCTTGGGAAAATAGAAGAAAAATAGTATACAGAAGAGAAAAATCATCAAAATTTTTATGTAGCATCCTAATGTACTACAAGGTGTTCTGGTAAATTTTCATAATTTTTGGATGAGTAAACTATTTTTCCTGTTTTTAGTCCATTATAAATATAAAAATCGCCATTCTGATTTGGGGGTGTGACAACTTTCTAAACTATAACTATTATAGTTTACTAGTAACGCTGTTTGTATGATTGAACATGTTTGTACACCTTTGCTACCCAAAGGTATTGAACTGAACGAAGAACTTTTATATCTATATACATATACATAATATATAACTAAGATTCAAACGACATTCGTACAAACAACCGATACCCTAAGTCCACAACCAAAAAAGGAACAGGAAATAAGGTGAGTTATCAGTCCTAAGCCCTTTCAATCCTACTTATATAACTATATTATATATACATGATTTTGACAAAATATGAGTTTAAAAGAGTTTGATAAAGAGTTTTGCATATAAAAGAGTTTGTAAAACGATTTTGAAGTAGTTTGTGTTGGGCTTATAGTGTTGCGTCATGGGCTCGGTCCTTAGCCCAATTTTGATTGCCGGTTTGGGCCTGTCCAACCGTGCATGTTTTATCTAGGGTTTAGTATTTAAGCTGCATGCATGCAGTCTTTGTAAAAAAACACGCTTTGCTTTTTATTCTTTTTGAGTATTGTAAACCCTAGCTCGCCTCTACAGTGGAAGTTCTTCATAGAGCTCTGCTGAGGCGTGACTATATTTGAATCATAAGCATATTGTTGATTCTGTTATTGTGTTTGTTTTGTTTGATCTTTATCTTTTACCTGTGAAAGATCTAATCGATCTGAGATTAATTCTCATCAATTGGTATCAGAGCAGGAGACTGTGTAATTCATACACATCTCTTCTGTTGAAGAAGTTATCAGGGTTTTTCCGTATTGATTGATATTAATTCAGCCGTCATTCCATATTGGCGGGTCTCATTAATTGTCGACCTTACCCTAACGATAAATTACAAGTCTGATCTTAAACAGGTTATCGATCAAACTTCATCACAATGTCCATGGATGATTCGCAAACCAATCCAATCAACATCTCCAACAGTATCGGATCAACGACTAGGATTCCACTCTTGTACACTCAAGATTATGAGGTTTGGACACATCACTTTGAAGATTATGTGAGTGGCTCAGAAGATGATGGGTACTTGATCTGGGAAGCCATCACTGTTGGCCCGTTTGCTCATACAAACAGCTCAAGGATTGTCAAAACTCAAAAGGAGTACAATCAGCTTGTGAGTGATGTGAAAGACATTCCTCAAGACGAGAAAGATAAGTTTAAATGTAACATTAAAACCTTAAGAATGATTAGGTTTGCATTGCAGTCAGATACATTTCGTTTGGTGAATTCTTGCACTACAGCTAAAGAGATATGGGACAGGCTAAAAGAATTGTATTCCACCGACGCAGATCTGGAACATTCGATTCAAACTCTTTTGCTTTCAGAGTTTGGTGATTTCAAACAAAAGCCCGAAGAGAAACTGGTTTAGGCTTTTGATCGTTTCAATCATCTCTTGAGTAAGATGATAAAGCATGGGATCGAAAGGAAAGTTATTGAACAGAAAGTTACCTTCATGAACGGTCTTAGACCCGAATGGATGGCGGTTGTGTCAACAGTAAAGGCACATAAACAGTTTAAATCGTATTCTCTGGCGAAACTGGTGGGAATTCTGAAATCCCATGAAAATGCTCTGACTAAGGAAACGAGTGTGGTGTCTAGCTTGGGTTCGTTAGCCCTTGTTTCTAAAGGAAAAAGTTTTGTTGAAGAAGAGTGAGGCAAAATGTAGCCGCTATGTTATGAGGTTTCTTATGTAGTGTTAGATTCTTTAGTCTATGCTGAAAGTGTAATTTATTCCTCATATTTGAATAAATCGAGTGATCATTCGACATAATATTCATATTTGTGTTTGTTCTTATTTTCCGCATCTTGTTCATCAAATCTCAATTAGGGTTTTAATCCCAACAAGTGGTATCAGAGCTACTGAAGGTATCATTTGATGATGAAGGCTCAGAGGTAGTCGAGAAGAAGTCAAACAACCTTCTACTGAAATCAAAGCGAAAAGGGGAAATGTACCCTTTAAACCTCAATCCAATTCGAGGTAAACTAGCAGTTTGCTTACTCACGAAGGCTCATTCAGATGAAAGTTGGTTATGGCATCGACGTCTTTCTCATCTTAATTTCAAGGATATAAACAAACTGGTTTTAGGAGATCATGTTCGAGGTCTTCCAGTTCTCAAATTCGACAAAGAACATTTATGTGCAGCCTGTGAATTAGGAAAACAGAGTAGACAAAGTCATCCCTCCATTATCAATACAAAAGTGATAGAGCCATTGGAATTATTGCACATCGATCTGTGTGGTCCCTCTTCTATTGAAAGCATTGGTGGAAATAAGTACATTTTGGTCATTGTCGACGACTTCTCTCGCTTCACATGGGTATTTTTCTTGAAGCAAAAATCTGAGGCTACTCCAAGGCTCAAGCTCTTCATAAAGAAGATTGAAATTCAACTAAGGAAAGTTGTTCGTAACGTAAGAAGCGACAACGGCTTGGAATTCAAAAACAAAGATTTCGAAGATTTTCTTGCTGAGAAGGGAACGACTCATAATTTTTCAGCCCCATATACTCCACAGCAGAATGGAATTGTTGAAAGAAGAAACCGATCTCTGTGGGAAGTAGCTCGCACTATGCTAAGCTTCGCTTCATTGCCTCTGTATTTCTGGGCTGATGCTACCGCTACCGCTTGTTAACTTTAGAACCGATCATATCTAAACAAGCGATTCTCTCACACTCCTTACGAGATCTTAAACAATCACAAACCGAATGTGAAATTCTTCCATGTGTTTGGTTCCAGGTGCTTCGTCTTCAATTCTAACGAGAAGCGAAATAAGTTCGATGCTAAGGCTGATGAAGGTATATTCCTAGGTTACTCCCTGAATTCTAAGGCATACATAGTTCTGCACAAGCATTCTAAGAAGATTGAAGAAACATACTATCTCACTTTTGACGACAGATATGTTAAGAAGATGAAGGCAACCGAAAATACAACTCAGGAAATCTTTCCAAAGACTAGTCACGTAACAACCCCAATTTCAAATCTTTTCGAGCAATACATGCTTCTTTTTGACGAGCCTCAAACGACAATTAATTCTGAATCAACAGCGAAAGACAACAAGGTTGACAGTCTAAAGCAAATCATTGATGATGCTGCTCAAAAGATGGCTGCTGATCATCCTAAAGCAACCGAGAGGTCAGTTGAAGGCGAACCTTCAAATGACCGCCCTTCAGTCCAGGGGGAGGGTCCGAATCCACAACAAGATCAAGGTCCTTCATTCCAGGGGGAGAATTCAACGTCACAATCATTTGGCTCAACCAAAAGTCCAAACGAAGGGGAGCATTCTGATCCAGAATTCGTGTCGTCATTCGAGGGGGAGAGTACACATGTCAATGATGATACTTTATCAGAATTGGAAGAAGAAATCAATGCAGAATTGGATCCCTCTTGTGATCCAAATTATCCTCCACTTATTAAATGGTCCAAAGATCATCCTTAGAGTCAAATTATTGGAGAATCTTCAGAAACGGTGTTAACTCGATCACAGATCAAAGCGAAACAAGCTACACTCTTTTCTCAAGTAGAGTTTTGCATGTTCAACTCCTTTGTTTCCAAAGTTGAACCGAAGACCGTTAGCTCAGCACTTGATCATTCTGACTGGGTTCAAGCCATGCAAGATGAGTTGAATGAGTTTGAAAGGAACAAAGTATGGTGTCTTATTCCAACTCCAAAGGATGCTTCGGTTGTCGGTCTAAAATGGGTATTCAGAAATAAGATGGATAAGGAGGGGAACGTGATTCGCAACAAAGCTCGTTTAGTGGTGAAAGGCTACTGTCAAGAAGAAGGTATCGATTATGAAGAGACTTTCGCTCCAGTTGCTAGATTAGAGTCTGTTCGTATCTTTCTTGCCTATGCTGCACACAAAAACTTTGAAGTCTATCAGATGGACGTCAAGTGTGCCTTTCTCAACGGTGAACTTGAAGAAACTGTGTACGTTAAACAACCGCCAGGCTTCGTTAACGAAAAATATCCAGGTCACTGCTACATACTTGATAAAGCGGTATATGGCTTAAAGCAGGCTCCCAGAGCATGGTATGAAACTCTCACTCGGTTCTTAAAAATGTCTAGATTCAAACAAGGCTCGGTTGACCCAACCTTCTTTCGAAAGAGAGAGGGTAACCACCTTATGATAGTCCAAATTTATGTTGATGACATCATCTTCGGCTCCACGAATCCCAGCTTAACAGCTGAATTCAGGAAGTTGATGGAAACTAAATTTGAGATGAGCTCAATGGGTCCAATTAACTTTTTCCTTGGCTTAAACATTAGACAGGGACCCGAAGGCATCTTTATTAACCAGGAGGCATACACCAAGACACTGCTTGCTAAGTTTGGAATGATGGGAGACTCCAGAGTTAAAGTTCCAATGGCTTTTGGGACAAAGCTTACACCTTCATTGGAGAAGCCAGCCGCCGACATGACGCTTTATCGACAAATGATTGGCTCACTGAAGTATCTCACGGCCAGCAGACCTGACATCATGTTCTCAGTTTGCTATTGCGCCAGATTTCAAGCTAACCCACGCGAACCTCATTTTCAAGTTGTGAAAAATATCTTTCGATATCTGAAGCGAACCTCCTCTCTCGGTCTTTGGTATCCGGCCAATTCAGGATTCTTTGTTCAAGCGTTCTCAGACGCTGACTTGGGCGGATGTGGATTAGATCGTAAAAGCACCACAGGAGGATGCTAATTTCTAGACGGTAAATTGGTCAGCTGGCAATCGAAGAAACAAACCTGTGTTTCTCTTTCCACGGCTGAAGCTGAATACATCGCTGCTGCCTCATGCACATCTCAGGTGATATGGATACAAAGTCAGCTTAGAGATTACGGGCTAAATATGAAGAAAATCCCACTATATTGCGACTCTGAAAGTGCAATTAGGATCTGTCACAACCCAGTGCAACACTCAAAGACTAAACATATCGCACTGAGGTATCACTTCATTAAAGATCACGTGGAAGATGGCAACGTCGAAATTCACTTTGTAAGGACAACTGATCAACTGGCAGATATATTCACTAAGGCTCTTCCTGAAGCAAGTTTCAACAAGATTTTGCAAGGCCTAGGCATGATGGAATCGAAGTCAGTACCAAAATCGCCTTCGCTTTAATAAAGGTAAGAGGCGAAATAGAGTGAACCGAAATGAACCGAGCGCTCAGTCTATTTCGGGTTCGGTCTATTTCGGGTTCGATCTATTTCGGGTTCGGGTCGACCATGAACCGAAATGAACCGAGCGTTCGGTCTATTTCGGGTTCGGTCCATTTGAACTCGTTTGCTTCTTCTCATATCAAGGCGTTTTGTTTGTCTTCTTTTGTATACTATTTTTTTAAAAAAAAAATTCCAAAAATATTTTATCTTTCTGTTTTTATTTCTTTTCAGAAACCTTCCAAAAATTCAAGAATATTTCTGTTTCTTTGTTTGTTGGTTTGTGTGGTGTGTTTCTTTGTTCTTATTAGGTAATAAGAGAACCAGTAAATCAGAATATGGAACTAAGGCAGGTATATTTCTTTACTTCAGTACTAGTTAAGTGTCCCTAGAAGCATGCTGCTGTATGTTGACCAAAGCCTCAAACGATTCTGAGTAAAGCCTTAATGACTTGATAAATACAAATCTTGTCTCACCAATCAGGCTATAACATTTACTCTAATCATGAGCTGCCATACTCATCTCAAATTGAATTAAGAGGTTTTCTGCTTTGTCAATCAGTTCTAGCAGAGGCACTTTCATTTCTTTTACCCACCTTATTTTTCTCCATCACTGATTCGTTTCACATTCTGTAACCCTTGAGACTCTCAGCCATAACCACTGAGGTTTATGGTTATACCAATTCTGTGTTGATGATCTTAAGTTCGTTCACCACGACTTAAGTAAAACCCAAAATCCAACTCCCTTACTGAATTGACGGTGAATACTTTAATGTTTGATCTATATTATGCACTTCTATGAAATCTCATTTTTCGTTTTGCGCGATCCTAATGAAAGTGCTTATTACCAAAGCTTTTCTTCCAAATGGATCCATGTTTTAATTTTTTTTTCTTCCCATTACGATTTCAACAAGTCACTGAATATGTTCCCTACCTACTTGTTCAATAGATTACATTGATCTAACAAGTACTTCATTCAGTTTCGGTCTTATATCAAGTCTCGAATTCATGAATTGAAGCAAAAGCCACCTGTTATGAGCCTTAGATTTAAAAGATGCTTTTCAATACTTCTTAACAAGTATTTGATCGTTATTTAATGGGAAGCCATACAAGCACTTTAAGGTCTCTCTTGACTTTGAAGGAAGAGATTCGTGCCCAGAATCAGTTGGTTTATGTTTTTTTTAAGACATCACAAATTATCTTGCACAAGTCGCTTTATTTCTTTATCTTTTACACTCTATGCACGATTTTTTTTCCACAAACTAGTTCTATTAATGGTGCTTCAATGATCGATACACTTAAAAAGCGATGACGATTCATGTGAAATATGGGGTGACGATTGGGATAGAGTTAAGGCTGACTCAGCATTTCTCCAACCGTTAAGATAATTTGCAAAAGTGCTTTTTATGGAATGGCGTGTACAAAGGAAACGCCCTTTCTCTTTCATGCGTCATCACTGGGTATGACTACTGTTCATCCGTCAAATCCGGCCCCAGTTCAAATAACTCCAAGATATCAGCCGGATTTTTCTCTCTCCTACTTGTACGTATAAAAGGATTTGGCACGCTGCTCTTTACCCTTTTATCACTTTCAAAACTCTCGAAGAACAAAGGCGATTCATCTTACTGTTCATCTTTTTCTCCAAGTTTCTACAATGGCAGAATCTTCTTCAGTTCAAGATACCTCTGTTCACCCAACCCTTCTCACTATCAAACCTCAACAAAACCTGATCATCGATCTCACACCCTTTTTCTATGAACCCTACATGCTGTATGTTGTTGAGTGTCTTAAATACTCGCCTTTAGTCGACGCTCTGTCAAGAGTCGAAGTTGTTCCCATGGCCTGCCTCTCACTAATCTACTCCACTGCTTACTACGACAAAGCCGCTGAAAGGATTCACTTTGAACTCCACAATGAGAAGTCCTCCATCTCCAAGAACCGCTTATGTGCCCTAATTGGTCTCTCTCAAGAACCAACCAATTTAAACCCTGAATCGATCACTACTGGTCAGTTGTTCTCCATGTTTTATCAAATGGGGTACACTGAAACCCTAACCACCATCACCAAGTTCAAGAAGTCTTGCCTTCCTCCTCCATGGAATGGCTTATTCACTCTACTGTTCAAAGGACTCTCTGAGCGCAGCGCCGGCTCAGATGGAGCAAGCAAGTCCTTTATGACTGTGCTTTACGGTCTATATCACGGGATTGATCTGGACTATGGTACAATCATCTGGCAACAACTGATTCAAAGCTTGAGTTCTTCCTCAAGACACTCCGAAATCTCGTGTGGACGGTACTGGTCAATCATCACCAAGTGGGTAATGGATCGCCTTCACGTTCCAATCATGGCAGACTCTCTTCTCTCGTTTATTGCTACTTTTCACACAACGAAGATAATTGTCATGGATCCCACCAAGTATTCTTTCACTGGATCCATCCTTGACACCATGCTTGCTTGTCTGCCTGACGCAAGTAAACTTCTGCAACAATACAGGGAGTTTCCTTCTTCGGGTCCACGGGAACTAACCCTAGCCATGGTTCGATCCATTGAAGAAGCTGACAAGCCAGCCAAGAGGGGAAAGAAAGCTGCGACTCAGAAGGAGACGAAGGTTGCTAAAACAACCAAGGGGCAAACCCCTACGAAGCGAAGGTCAGACAAGGCCGCTCTGTCCCAGCCTGAACCCAAGAACCAGAAAAAGCCCGCTCGGAGACTCATACTCCAATCTTCAAGTGATTCAGACTCAGAGTATGTCCCTCCCAAACACACATCTGCTCCTCCTTCAGAATCTGAAAGCGAAAGCTCTGACGAGGAGGCTTCGGGTCGTGGTAATACCCCGCCTCGCTCTCCTACCCCCGAAATTCCAGTTCGCTCCCTCCCTCCTTCTCCTCCACCCGTTTTTGTCCCAGTATCCATACCTCCTATATTTCCCATCTCTACATATCAACCATCTAACACTACTCCTATCCCTAATCCAATCTTTACCAACACTACCACTACCACCACTACTACACAAGCTCATTCTTCAGCTCCTATCCCACCTGTTACCACTGACCCTCCTGTCACAACCAAACCCTTATCACCTACCCCATCTAATGACACCACCCCTGTCCTTGGAGGTGAGGACTTGGAATTTGATTCCACCTATTTCAGTCCTTACCGTGTCCAGAGTGATGAAGATGAAGATGCACCTGTAACCAAGCGTCATCTCAAAGCAGTCAATGATAAACTTGATCAACATATTTCCTCTTCTTCCTCTGGGGCTTATTCAGATGCTGCTCTCAAGGCCTTATTTTCTTCTGTTGTAAAAGAACATGGCGCATCCCTTTCTGCTGCAGCCAAGGCTATCGACGCCTCCACTTCCCAGTGTCAAAAGGCCTCGCTTGCAGTCGAGTCCTCCTCTAACGAATGCAGAGAGGCGACCGCAAAAGTCGACAAACTAATTTCCGAGGCTAACCTCTTTCTAGATTCATTGCAGGCTGCTGCTCAAAAGAATGCTAAGACAGTAAATGATTTGGTTGCAAATCTTCAGCGTTCTCTAGCAACCGAACGAGCTAATCTTGAAGTTGCCCGAAAAGCCATTGAAGCTGCAAATGTCAATCTGCATGATAAAGTCAATGATCACTTAACTCAACTGGAGGCAGAATTGGCAGTTGAAAATCGAGTCATGGATGAACTCGACAAGCGAACCTCTCAACTGAAAATCCAGAATCTCAAACTTCGCACTGCAACAGCTGAACTCAATGACTTGAAGTCTGAGAGGGAAGTTATTCGAGGCTCAGCTGCTGATGTTCACCCCATCGTACTTCACCTCCTTGAAGCCCATGATCCTATCATCACCATCACCACTCGCAGGCATTTGGCTGATAAACTTCGACCTGCACTGGCCATTCTTAGTCGTATTAAGGGTGTTCCGGTGCCTGGTGTCCAACCGAAACAAGGGGGAGAGAAGAAGAAGGTTAATGAAGCTTCGGTCAGTGATAGATGCAAGAAGAAGAAGAAGAAAATTGGTGAAGATCATGATACTGATGATGATATTGAAGATATTTTTAAACCAGATCCCTCTAATCCTTTTCAGAAAACAAAGGCATCTGATAAGGAACTTGAAGAAAAAATGATGAAGGAATCGATAGAGCTTGAAAAAGAGCTTAAAGAAAAAGAGCACCTGGAAAAGAAGAAGTCCATTTTTCCTGTGTGGACTCTTGATTCGCTTCAAAAGTGTGCTATCGATGAACCTTGTACACTGTGGCTTGAGCCTGTGATGTCGTTTGGGCTTGAAAACTCCAAGGATGCACAGTTTGACATGCCGATCACGCGAAAGGCATTCATCTTTCACTTCTTTAACTCAACTGTTTCTATTCCCTCTCCAGACCTGAAGGTTGATCGGGATCTTTTGGAGTTCTATCTGGAGTTTGCTCAGCCACAACACCTGACATGGAGCTTACAGAAGATTACTACAGTCAAGGTTCTGAAGCCTTACTCAGCAGGGAAGTTTGTCAATGTGAAATTCAAAGTGACTCGAGGCTCTGAAGGCTCGGTTCATAACTTCACCCTTGCTGATCTACCGAACCTCAATCCCCATGACTGGATACTTCTCAACAACATCCTGATGTCAAATCTACAGGAGTACCAGCCGATCATTGCCCATATCAAGCGAATGCTTGTATGCTACATTCACGAAGTGGCGAAAATGGACCAAGAGATCGCCGCTGCCATTCACAAGCGTCCAACGATCAAACCCTCCGGCAGAATGGGCGATGTGAATGTTATGGTCAAGGGTAGAATCGACCCACAGTCACACACAGTAATGTTTGTCAGAGACGAAAAGCAAAAATGTATCTTCGCTCTGTGTGATAAGCACTTATTCTCAACTACTTGCTTGGAACATATCTTGGAGATTATCCACAAGTGCGATGAGAATTCTACAGCCGATAAGAAGCTGTTTACTGACATGCTACGATGGTACATTCAGTTTCGGCAAACACTTCTTGCGGTCATCCCTTGGCTGTTCAAGGTTGTCAAGACTATGAAGCCTACTCAAAGAAATTGATCTCTCGCCTCATTCGACGCAAAGGGGGAGATTGTTGGGCTTATAGTGTTGCGTCATGGGCTCGGTCCTTAGCCCAATTTTGATTGCCGGTTTGGGCCTGTCCAACCGTGCATGTTTTATCTAGGGTTTAGTATTTAAGCTGCATGCATGCAGTCTTTGTAAAAAAACATGCTATGCTTTTTATTCTTTTTGAGTATTGTAAACCCTAGGTCGCCTCTACAGTGGAAGCTCTTCATAGAGCTCTGCTGAGGCGTGACTATATTTGAATCATAAGCATATTGTTGATTCTGTTATTGTGTTTGTTTTGTTTGATCTTTATCTTTTACCTGTGAAAGATCTAATCGATCTGAGATTAATTCTCATCAGTTTGTTTGATAAAACAGTTTGAAGTATAAGAAATCCATTTGTTTGATAGTTATTAATCACATATGATTGATACAATAACTATAAATGTTTCTACTTGTATCCCCCCCATAAAAGCATTTAAAATCATTGAAAAGATAAGTTAAGGGGTATGAACTCACCTGCAGTGAGTGATACTAATGAAAGATCGATAAAGGATGCTAAGTGTCAAGTGAAGCCTCTTAGATTGAACCTTAGGGACTAGGAAACACTTAGATTGAAGTGTTACAAGTACAAAGGATTGCATAAAATGGGTTTATGGCCAGACTAGTGTGTGTACGACCAAGTGGTGTACGGCCACATGTATGTACGACCACTTGTATGTACGGAGATGGAGTGTACGGCCGTACACTCATGGATGAAGTGTTGAAAATGGGTGTTTTAAGGCCTTAACTAGCATCCACTAAGTGTGTATGATCCTTTGTGGGGACATGGGTAGTGTTTGAGGCCTATACATGCACTAAACAAGGGTTTACGGCCCTATGAGGTGTGTACGACCGTATACCCTTCATGTTTATGCATTTATATGAAGATCGAAGGCTAAAAACTAGTGTTTCGCAAGCTTAACTAGTAGATAAAAGAGATACTCACACTTTTGAAGGCTTCTAAGGAGTTCACGGCCCAAGAACAAGTAGGTGTTCTTGGTGTTCTTGGTGAAAACTTGAAGATCTAACCAAAGGAGGTGATTTCACGGATGAAAACATGGATCTTTACTATTTAAAGCAATATATCAACTAACAAAAGTGAAGAAATACATACATCTTTGAAGATAAAGGTGAAAAAGTCGATGATAGTTGAAAGAGAATTGAAAGTTCTTGAGTGAGAAGTGTAGAAATAAGGAATAATGAAGGATTATCCTTCATTAAGGCATGAGTTCACGGCCCACAATGGGTGTACGGCCCTACACCCATGTGTACGGCCGTACACTCCTCTTGAAGGAGTGTTTGGCCCGAATGCAATACTATGAAGTAAAGTTGACTGATCCTTAAGCCCAAACCTTGAATGTACTAGGCTTAGAACACTCAAACAGACCCTAAACAAGGCTAGAAGATAGCATAAACGAGTCTGACTTTGATTGAATTGAATGACTGTACAAGATAGAAATTTCGGGTTGTCAAAACAACCTCTCTTCCCTCAGGGTCTCCAATACCTCCTTTAGATGTTGCTCATGCTGCTCCTTGGTCTTACAGTAGACCAGGATATCATCAATAAAAACGATCATCAACTGATCCAACATCGGTCTACACACCCTGTTCATGAGATCCATGAACGTTGTTGGGGTATTGGTGAGCCCAAATGGCATCACCACGAACTCATAATGCCCATACCGAGTCCTAAAAGCTGTCTTCGGTATATCCTCATCCCGAATCCTCATTTGATGGTATCCTGACCGAAGATCAATCTTGGAAAACCATGACGCACCCTATGGCCGATCGAACAAATATTCAACCCTCGGTAGCGGATAACGGTTCTTCACCGTTAGTTTGTTCAGCTCTCTATAATCAATGCACATCCTGTGTGATTCATCCTTCTTTTTCACGAACAGGATCGAAGCTCTCCATGGGGAACTGCTTGGACTGATAAATCTCCGATCTAGCAGCTCCTGAAGCTACATAGATGGCTCCTGCATCTTAGGCGGTGCTAGCCGGTATGGTGTGACAACCCGAAATTTCTATCTTGTACAGTCAATCAATTCAACCAAAGTCAGACATGTTTCTGCTATCATTCAACATTGTTTAGAGTCTATTTGAGTGTTCTAAGCAAAGTATATTCAAGAATCGGGTGTTAGGAAGTATCTGCTTGAATCCATTGTACCTAAATCAAGCTTAAACCCCATTATGAGGTCTTTACGGCCAAACTTTATGAGTTTGGGCCGTAAACTCATCCATGGCCGTGAACTCATGCTTTAAGCATGAGTTTGCATCATTTTTCATCATTTCCTTCATTTCAAGTCAAAGAAATCCCATTTTCTCTCAACTATCATCAAGGTCTTCATCCTAATCTTCCAAAAATGTAAGAATTTCTTCCATTTTGATAGATCTTCAAGTGTTCTTCATTTCACCAAGAACACCAAGAACACACACTAGTGTTCTTGGACCATAAACACCCTTACAAGCTTCTCTATTATAAGTACTCTTTCCTTAGCTTGTTATATGCTTGAATCACTTAGTTTACACCTAGAAAACATCAAGAAATCAAGATCAAAAGGTGTTTACGGCCAAGGCACTCTCCTTGGGCCGTAAACCCTAATTAAGGGGGCAATATGAGCCCTAATCCCTTCCAAAGCCTTGGAACCAAGTCTAGAATACTTCCAAGAAAAGTATAGGACCTTAAACATCAAAAGAACCAAGAACAAATGGTGTTTACGGCCAAGGCAATCACCTTGGGCCGTAAACACTAGTTAGTGGTGCATATGTGCCACTATTCCTTCCTAAGGTTTAGACATGAACATAGAACACTTCATTGTGACTTATAAGACCTTATATCACAACTTGGTACAAAATACCATGAGTGTACGGCCGTAAACTCATCTGGGTTTACCCCTGGGCCATAAACTCATGTGATGCCTCCATGTTCGCCATAAACTCTAATGAGAGGCCATACTCCCCTTAGATGCAACCCGTTGGTACTTCTAGCACTTGAATTAAAGTGTTTTCCATGTCCTAGGGTGTCTTTACTTACTTAATTAGTTGTTAATTGACTAATTAGATACATATATGTGTCATTATATGTTAAATAGGATCCGTGTGTGTGCTCAAGTCTTCACTTGACACTAAGCATCCTATACCATCCGTTCATCCAAGTCCTACTAAGTTCATACCCGTTAATGAACCTTTTAAATGATTTTAAATGCTTTTATGGGGGGGGGATACAAGTTGAAACATTATAGTTATTATATCAATCACATGTGATTAATAACTATCAAACATATGGATTATCTTACTTTTCAAACAGTGTTATCAAACAAACTACTTCAAATCCTTTTACAAACTCTTTTACATGCTAAATACTTTTATTAGACTCTTTTAAACTTATATTTTGTCAAATGTGTATCTATATAGATATAGTTATATAAGTAGGATTGAAAGGACTTAGGACTGATAGCTCACCTTACTTCCTGTTCCTTGTTTGGTTGTGGACTTAGGGTATCGGTTGTTTGTCCGAAGGTCGTTTTGAATCTTTGTTATATATTATGTATATGTATATAGATATAAAAGTTCCTTCATTCAGTTCAATACCTTTGGGTAGCAGAGGGATACAATCATGTTCATTCATACAAACAACATTACTAGTAAACTATAATAGGTATAGTTTAGGAAGTTACTAATACTTTTACTAGAACAATGAAACATACAAAGAGTCAGTTCATACATGAGTCAATACATACTATTATGAGAAACAAAGAGAATATACTTTTATGAGAAACTAAGAGAACATACATACATACATACTTGACAGAGATAACATATAATACAGCTAGTACATACTATACATAATACAAGAGAACATACTATTATGAGAAACAGAGAGAACATACATACATACTAGACAGAGAGAACATACAATACAGCTAGTACATACTATACATTATACAAGAGAACATACTATTATGAGAAACAGAGAGAACATACATACATACTAGACAGAGAGAACATACAATACAGTTAGTACATACATTACATATACAAGTATACAATAACATCAATGTGAACCATCGTTCGGGGAATGGGATCACCTGTCATGGCTCGATTTGTAGCCATAATATCATTGAGGGAGAGAGTGAATTTGTGTATAGATCTATACTGGATTGACTATCCTACACCTTGTTGTTCGCTACAGTGGGACTTGCAAGTCTACGGGTGCCAAATGTCATTTCTTCCGACGTCTTTCATCGTCGTGTTATTAGTCGATAGTATGGTGCAACCATTTCACATTTAACCTTAATTAATGGCCGGATCAAGGTAGAAAGTACAGAAGTAGTTACTATAATACAACAGTACAGTACTTTATTATTTCCCAATTGCATTCACATTGTGATCTGTACACATAAAAAGTAATGTAAAACTATATTTTTGGTTAATGATAGTCACATTTGGGAAAATATACACTCTTACAAGAAACAAGCATACATTTCATTTGATCCCTTGGTAGAAGGCTACGTTTAGTAGAAAATATAGGATTTTCTAAGAGATACAAACATTTACAAACATTTAAAAACATTTACAACCATTTACAAACATTTACAAACATTTACTGTGACAACCCGAAATTTCTAACTTGTACGTTATTCTTTTTATCAAAGTTAGCCTCATTTTTCTATTTTATAATGAAGTTTTGGGTCTATATGAGTGCATGAGGCTTAGGATAACCTAGATATGAGTCTTAGGAAGGGCGAGAATGTGTATAGCATCATGAAATCGAGCCAAACACACCCAATAAGGTGTGTGCGGCCACACACCCGAGTGTGCGGCCAGCCAACCGCACACAGCCGACCGCACACCCTCCCAGCCTCACACTCTAGCCTATATAAGGGACCCTAAGTCAACCTTACACCCTTTTCACACTCCTTCAAGCTGGAACATTCTCTCTCAAGAGTTCTTCAAGTTTTCCTCTCCAATCATCAAAACAAGTAAGTAAACATCCTTAGATCATTACTACAACACGTTTGAAAGCCTTTTCCTCGAGTTTTATCAATGAAATCATCATTCTAGATGATCTTCGTTTGTGTACGGCCGCACACACATCATGTGTGACCGCACACACATCTTTTGGTCCTAAAATGGGCTTAAACACCCATCAAAGCTTAGCATAGACCAAAACACCTTGTTAGGATCATCACCAAGCCTTGGAAAATCGATTTGGACACATTTGTATGGGAGTGTACGACCGCACATAGGCCTGGTCGCACACACCTGGCCGCACACGCCATGTGCAACCGCACACACCCTTTTAGGGGTCCAAAATAGTAAGAAACTTCCATACCGGCTAAGAAATGGTCAAAACACCTTCACTAGAACATTCCTAATGCTTGGAAACACGTTTTTGACACACTTCATAGTGAGTGTACGGCCGCACACGGGTTTGGCCGCACACTCTGGCCGCACACACACAAAACCCATGTTTTTGTGGCCTTACACTCCAATATAGGGCCATACACCCCTTATGAGCAACCATATGAGTTGGTAACACTAAATTCTAAGTGTTTTTATGTCCTTAAGGCATGTCCCTATCACCATTAGTGGTTATATACATTAATGTATTCATATATGTGTAATTATATGTTAAATAGGATTCGTTTGTGCTCGAGACTCCATTTGACACCCAACGATCCTATAGCGATCTTTCATTTCGAGATACTCACTGCAGGTGAGTTCATACCCCTTAATCAACCTTTGAAATGATTTTAAATGCTTTTATGGGGGGGGGGGGAATACATGTTGAAACATTCTTGTTATTTCAGAACCCTTTTATTAAACTTTAAGATACTAAAAACTGTTTTCAAACTCTTTTAAATTTGCATTGTTTTCAAACTTATATCTACACTAATATATTTATATAAGTAAGACTTGAAGGATTTAGGACTGATAGCTCACCTTATTTCCTATTCCTTGTTTGGTTGTGGACTTAGGGTATCCTGTTATTTGTCCGAATTTCGTTGAAATCTTAGTTATATATCCTATATATAAGTGTTAGATATAAAAGCGTTCACTTCAGTTCAATGCATTTGCGTATCGAAGGCATCCAAACAACATTACTATTTAACTATAATAGGTATAGTTAAGGGATTACTACTCACTACTACTATTACAAAGATTCATACAATAGTTAGTACATTTACGAGTCACTACATAAGTACTACATTGGGAAACAATACATGCTATACACTACACAAGAGAACACACTATACACTATACAAGAGAACATACTATACACTATACGGGAACATACTATATACTAGTAAAGAGAAAACATCGTATACTATGATATTCTATACAACCTTTTGAATACTATACACCAAATGTGACATACTATTTCTCGATACGACACTTCATCGTGGTATCACTTTGTAACCAGAGTCTCCTGGAGGGAGAGAGGGCATTGTGTGTATAGATCTATACGGGATAGACACTCCCACATCCCGACTGCTAGCTACAGTCCCAGCCGAAAGGCCAAGGGGTGACAGAATCTTACCTCACTATATATGACCTGGAGGGTCATCAGTTATTCAGCCGTCGATCAGCATGGTTAGACTCTCCGAGGCGTATTGTTCATTTAATTAATCCAATTAAGAATTAAAGGCAAATTTGACTCTCCGAGGCGTATTGTTCATTTAATACCACCTGGACTCTACATCTTCATTAATTTAGACTCTCTGAGGCGTATTGTTCACTTAATACCACCTAGAGTCTACATCTTCATTATTTTAGGCTCCCTGAGGTGTACTGTACCTTTAGTACTACCTGGAGTCCGTATTTTATCACTTTATGCCCCGCAGTGTTACTGCTGGGGTAAAACACTTATTTCCCCTATTACGTTTATTTTGTAATTACCTTATATAAGTGAAGTCTAAAACTATATTTTCATACTGATAGTTTCACTGGGGAAAACTTTTACATTTACGAAAGAACAAACATACAAACAATCAGGTCTTGGTAGAAGACTACTTTTTACTGGAAAATATAGGATTTTCTAAGGAGTATACTGTTTACAAACATTTGAAATCAGTTACTACACTACATTGTTACAAACATTTTTATACAAGCAATGACACTAAATACTTATGAACTCACCAGCTTTATGCTGATAAACTCTTTCAAAATAACTTGCATTCTCAGGTCATCAGTAGACAGGTACAGATGAAGCTTTTGAGAAGATGGAGCACATACAAGACCCATCTTTTATTTTGATTATACTTTTGGTGTCTTACAAACTACACAGAACACGCTTGTATTACAATTATTATATTAATGCAATAGATGTTGTTGCTTGTCTTTACTATTATGCATTGTTGTGATACTGTACATGACGTCCTCCACCCTAGAACGTTTCCGCCGTTCCGGTTTTGGGGTGTGATAGATTGGTATCAGAGCATTGTTTATAGTGAATCAAGTATATCAACCCATAAAAGATATACAAACTATAAACGCATCGGGATTAAAACACTCTGACCAAGAATATATACTTTTAAATAATAAAATATTTAACTAAGTATACATACATCTATTCATGCCAGGGTCAGTATCATACTAGATCAGAACAAAAGTATTACGATTGTTGCACAACACTATTAGACGTAGAGACATATAGTCAAATCTAGGGGGATATAGCATGATCAACTATATTTTTTAGAGGAGTGACTAGCATGTGCCTAAGAATGATTGTGGTGCTGCAACAAGTCTAAAAACTTACCAACACTACTACAACAAGAACATTAGAACATAATACTATAGGAGTATTCTGCGTTACTATGAATTATATATGTGAGAACTAAAAAGGTCGTTACTAGTAGGGCAATAGTTGCTAAGTGGATACTCTAAGGTTACATGTGACTAAGGCGCTATAGACTTAGAATCTGTGATCTTTGCTTTATTTCCTGTTCCTTGTTTGGTTGTGGATTTAGAGTTAGGGTCACTTATTCGAAGGTCTATCCTGTTTTGGTTGCATGTAATTGGTATACACTATGCAAGTATTGAATCAACTAATACCGATCATCTTATAATTATCTTATATTAGTACGTCTATTAACTATTCTTTCCCCATTCTCGCGTAGATAACATGGCTGGCTTCCATCACCCCGACTATTCGTACTATCCCAACCAAGGAAATGGTGGGTGGCTCGGTAATGAGCCAGAAGACGATCACCCAATCCCTTTGGATGATCACTGTGCAGAAAGCTTTTCGGATAGCTCTGACTCTGAACCAGAGGTCAACAACCTACCCCTGGTAGCTCCAAACCCTAACCAACGCCCAGCTTTTCAAGGCCCGACACCTCTGTGGGTAGAGAGTTTGGAGGCTTGGAGTCAGGAACTGGACCAACCCATCCCCTACAATGGAGACCAAGATTTCTACAATGTGAGCGAAGGAAGCACTGCGGACAGAGTCCTACCTATTCTAGTCCGCAGGGTTGCTCGAAACGAGATCCAGGGGAGAACCGCCCTTAACTGAATCGCGAAGCTAGTCACCAACGCGAGAATGAGTAACATCAACATCCGCCGTCTGGAAGATGCTAACGAAAGGACTCGAAGTGACCGCGAGTCTCTACTTCAGGCGCTAGCTGAGACTAGGGCGGAAGTCATAGAGCATCACGTACGCCATTGAGTGTACGAGCGGCGCCTACTTGACATGGAACGCCAACTGGCAGACCTGAGGGTCCGCCCGAGGCGTAACCGTCGCCGGTAGTAGATGTCGACTCATCACTTCTTTTGGATTAAGGGATAGCCTCTCTTTTCCGTGCTCTATGGAGCACTCATCTGTAAAATATTCCTAACTTTATAGTACTCTAACTAGACTTATAGACTGCCAACATTTTCCCTTATGGTTTGATGTAAGACCTACTGTTAGGTCATCTTTCCCGAACTCACATTACATCATTAATACCAGTATTATTGGCAGTTATCTAATCTATGGGAAAGTATTCACTTTGTGTTTCCCTACTCTAGTGTCATACCTCTATCTGATGATTAGACTATGGTGGTTTAGTCTATGAAACACTCTCCTCATACTTGCAATTGATTCTTACCATGGTTATCATCCCTATCAGCTTTCAGGAAAAGATGCCGCCTCGTCCGCGTCCGACCAGGGGCAGACCTGCAAATCAAACTCCACCACCACCCCCTCCGCAGTTCGACGCGGTAGAACGGGGACTGGCACAAACTCTAGCCATGGTGAAATCCATCCACGTGCACGGGAGTGTACATATAAAGATTTCATCAGCTACAAACCTACATACTTCAACGGAACCGGAGGGATCATTGCACTGTCCGAATGGATCGAGAGAACAGAAGCAATCTTCGAGATGTGCTCATGCCATGAAGGAAGCAAGATAAAGTTCGCTGCTTGCACCTTCACCCAAAGGGCCCTGACGTGGTGGAATGGCCATGTCAAATCCCTCTCCCTGGTAACAGCTAACGCCATGGGCTAGGATACGCTGAAGGACCTTATGACAAGGGAGTACTGCCCGAGGGGCGAAATTCAGAAACTCGAGGAGGAACTGTGGAACCTCAAAATGCAGGGTACCAACATAGTGGCTTATACAACCAGGTTCTGCGACGTGGTGACTCTATGTGCTAACATGGTTCCCACCGAAAGTAAGAAAACTGAAAGATACATCTGGGGTCTGTTACCCCCATATCGAGGGAACGTTCTAGCATCACACCCTGCGACCTTTGATAGTGCCAAGAAATTGGCCCAAAGGCTCATCGATAACGAGATTCCTTCTACTCCAACAACAACTACAACGACTACCCCCGCATCAACCAAAACAGCTGACAACAAGAGAAAGCGTTGGGACCGAAAGAAGGGCAAATCAGCTCAATCCTCTTCCAAGAACCAACAGAGAGTGGCTATCCATACTGTCACTACCCCTACTGCCCCTATACCAACCAAACCTTATGTAGGGAACCTGCCTAAGTGCGCCAAGTGCTCCTTCCACCATAACGACCCTACCGTGAAATACACTGCACTAACTGTGACCGGAAGGGCCATACCGCCCGGTTTTGCAGAACACAACCTGTGAGAACCGTCAAAATTCGATTCGGTTCTAGATTTGACTAGACTTAGTTACACATATAGGCACTACACATAATAAACTTAGTAACTAGAAGCTAAGTTATAACCTACTAGAAACTTGGAAACAATTAGAATCAATGGATAGTGTACTTAGATTTCACATTGATATGTGAATTCTACATCTACTGAGCTGTAGTGACTATCCATATTTGCGTCACTCTTTGACTCGAACAACATTTCATGAATCATATACACACATCATGCACTTGACCTAGAAGTAGAAGTTAGGTCAAAGTCTCATAGAAACTTAAGTCAAAGTTGAAGAGTAGGACTAGTATACTTGATTCCTCAATTTCGCTTGAATCTCGAAACCACTACATAGAATGCCAATAAACCGATAAAATAAGTTACAAACATTATTTATAACTATAAAAGAGTTATAATACCATAAAATAATTTGAAGTCTCAAAGATACAATTCACTTTAATGTCCAAAGATTTATTAAACTCCAAAAACCCAAAAAAACCCTAGAACCTAAATTTTATAAAGTTTAACATCAAGAATTATATAAAATTTTTTATGAAACTTATAAAATTATCTTAAAATAATCAAGTTGAGAAATATAATCAAGGAAATTATAGTTTAATGTACCAACATTTATCCTTATTTTATAAGTGGAAAATCAAGGATTTTATAAAACAATGTAAAGCTTAAGCATATTTTATAAAAACTTTAGAAATTTATAAAAATTGGGAGAAATGATTTGAATGGGATTTATGAGAGAGAAATCCTCTCTCCTCCTCCCAAAAATCGGACTCATCCCCCCCCCCCAATACACCATTTTCCCAAGTCATTAATCAATTTCACTCACCCACTCCATCTCTTTCTCTCTCACACTCCCTCACATTATTTTCTCTCTATTCTCTCTTCCTCTCTCCCTCAACCACGAAATTCTCCAGAAAATGGGTCATAGAACACACCACGAACTCTAAATCTTAATCATCTTGAGGTGTTCTTAAAGGTAAACCCGAAAATCATTCATTTTCCTTCTCTTTTCCTTCAAGTTTTACTTGTTTTTCATGGACTTTCTCCATCTTCTACTCCATTCTAATGAAAGATCATGAACACATAAACATACACACACACAAACTCACGGTTTTGATGATGATGGTGGTAGGATTTCATCCGAAAACAACATGCATGTTGTAAATGGTGATATCCAAGGACCTAAACCTAAGTCAAGATCATGAAAATGCACTTTTCTACAAGTTTTGGTGTAAAATCACCACATGCACTCTAAGTTTTCTTTCAAAAACGATTTTTGAACATTTCAAACTCATGAATGGTCTTCAAACAAACATGCATGTGATCATCTTCAAGCTTAGATGCTAGATTATCAAAGTATGTTGTTAAAAGCTTTCAAAGATGTTCATGAAGGATTTATTTCCAAATAAATATCTAAAACTCCTTTTCTGACCAAATCCGATTTTTCCCAGATTCCCATCAACAAAATAAGATGCTCTGAAAATTTCCAGAAGATAATTCATTTATCTCGAATTACTATAATTAATGCAAGAATATATGGCAATAAATCATATAAATTACTTTATGAGGTCTATAAATCCTAGGTAAATTCGTGGATGACTCCTATGCTAAATAAAGACTTCTCATTAAGTTTCATCGATTTTTGTTGCTGTTTAATATAGTTTTGAATTTTCTTTTTGTTTAGCACCAATAAATCATAAAACCGCTTTAGATAATTTGAAAAGGTTATATAATAATTTTCGCAGCTTATACTCTCTGTGGAAGACTTAGAAAAATATTTTCAGAATTTTTCATAATGTATTCCTATTTTTCCCCGATTTTTGTGTATATTATGGACTAAAAACAGGAAAAATAGTTCTGCTTATCCAAAATTCATAAACATTTACCAGAACACCTTGTAGTACATTAGGATGCTACATAAAATTTTTGATGATTTTTCTCTTCTGTATACTATTTTTCTCCTATTTTCTAAGATTAAATACACTTAAATACACAAAATCGGATTTCAGTATATAAAAATCATATTTGGTATTTTTCCCAGATTATTTACTCTGTAAATGAAGTGTACAAAATTTTTGGTAATTTACTTTAACGGTTTAATAATTATTATTCAATTAATGATTATTTAAGAGGATTAAACAAGGAAAAATAGCAACACTAACTGAAAAATATCTTTTATATTTTTCACAGCTTCTACATGTATAATAAAAGTGTTATAAAAATTTTGGGCAATTTTGGAAACTGTTTCCTATTTATTTCAATTTTTATTAGAATAAATGCTCAAAAATCATAAAATTTGGTTAAACAGTTTAGAAATCAATTTTTATATTATTCCCAACTTAATAATGTTTAATAACAGTAATACAAAAAGTTTGGGTAATTTTGGAAACTGATTTCTATTTTTCATGAATTTGTATCTATTTAGAGAATTAAATATATGAAAAATGGTTATACATATTCATAATCCATGAAAATTTATCTAGAAGTCTTTTAGTACATTTAGAACCAAAATCTGAAGTTTGGTAATTTTTATTAACTGTTTAGTATTTTTCATGATTTTATGGTTATTCAAGAAACTAAAATTGTGAAAAATAGTCAGACAAATCAAAAATTCAAGAAAATTTATCTTGAGGTCTTTGACTTCAATTAAAACAAAAATGAAAACTTTGGGAAATTTTAGAACTAAATTAATTTAGTTTTTGAATATTTAATCATTGGAACACCTCTTAAAATGTTAAATATTAGCATTTCAATAATGGGAAATTTCCACTTAAATCGTTATATAACAATTGATTCATTGAAATTAAATTTTCACAGAAAAATGTTTATAACTTATCAATATTAAATTTTAACACATTATTGGCATAATTCTATTGTAGTAGTAAGTATACTAGTGTTAGATTTCGATTAGAGACTCACTAGCGAATACCATTATTGTAGGAATCGATAGTGGTACGTGTGGAGCGTAGTCAAGGCACCATTTGCATCATCTCAATGCATATTGTGAGTATTCACAACTCCCCTATTTTCGGTTTTTAAATGTTTTGGGGTGGAAAAGCATGTCCTAAACTATTTATGTTCGTTGTATTTAATTGACTCGTATAAACTTGACTACTATATTTTTGCATATAGTGAGTATTCACCACTCACCTATTTTCGGTTTTTACGTTTTGGGGTGGAAAAGCATGTCCTAAACTATTTATGTTCATTGTATTTATTTGACTCGTATAAACTTCGTTGCTATATTTTGCATATTGTGAGTATTCACGCACTCCCCTATTTTCAGTTTTTATGTTTTGGGGTGGAAAAGCATGTCC
This sequence comes from Lactuca virosa, assembly GCF_052849685.1. NCBI lineage: Eukaryota > Viridiplantae > Streptophyta > Magnoliopsida > Asterales > Asteraceae > Lactuca > Lactuca virosa. The sequence continues at coordinate 316,732,879 of NC_136428.1, forward strand.
CGAAAAACTATTATTTGAATGTTGTATTTAAATTGATTTGTATTAAACATGATTGCTATTTTATTGTTATGTCTCTCTATGTATGTCTATGCAACACGGAACATGAGAACTTATCGTACTAAGGCCCTTCCCTTATCTCTAACCATTAACTCTTTGAGCCAATGGTCATTATGTATAGCGCTATTAGGAATTGACAACTCCTCACTCGCCCTATTGCTGGAGTGCATGATACCATATTCATCTATGGAACGATAAGCATAGATCTTGATAGGGCTTCAGTCATAGGTTTGGTTGAGACTCATTGTTTGCTCATACACATACAAACTCGTTTCTCGTTATAGCAATAAACTTGTTATTAATTATAGCAATGAACTTTGTTTCTCATTACAACAACGAACTTTTATTACTGAAAACTTATACACATGTTTTAGCAATGAAATTGTTTGCTCCTTGTAGCAACGAAATTGATTGCTCATTTTAGCAATGAAACTTGTTTACTCGTTTGAGTAACGAACTTTATCTTCCATGAGAATATGAATGTTGCATCTTATTTGGGCAACATACTTTATCTCTCATGATGACAAAGAACTTTGTTTTTACAAACTTATTTACTCATTTTAACAATATACTTTTATTATTGGAAACTTTTATCAAAACTTTGATTTCAATTCATGGAACCAATATTATTTTGTTTATCTGTGAGTACTCACCAACTATTTTTATAGTTGACGCTCGTTTTACATGCTTTTTCAGGAATCATCGAGTAAGTGGCACTTAGGGACACTTCACTTTTAGGAGCATTCGCATGTGTTGTATTTCAATTTACATTGTAATTTCTTTTAAAAGTTGTTCAAACCCATTGTCAATTTGTAATGATTTTTAATACTATGGTTGGTGTTGTCTTTTAACTTTTGCGATGAAACCCTTTGTACTGCCACGCCCTGTGTTTCCGCTTTAGCGGGGTGTGACAGGAAATGGTATCAGAGCCGAAGGTTATAGAGAATACCTGTTTTCCTTTGGAGAACCATAACTATAGCCAAAAAAATTTGAAAACATTTTTAAAATACTGAACATACTACTGGTATAAGTAATTCGAGTACGCATTATTGGACTTTAATTAAGTATAGCCTGACCAACTATGCTTAATTAAGGAAAGTTAATGTGAGGCTGGAAACGGTTATAGTAGAATTATGTTCAAAACAATTTTCAACATAAACTTTTGATAAACAAAATTTTTCGGTATGCGTACGAGCATTGCATATTATAGGCATTCATCTAGATACACTTAGACACTAAGTGCACTTTTATAACAATGCCTTTATTTAAAAATATTCTTGTCCCTTATCAAGTGCTAGGTTAACCACTTAGGTTATATCACTAGCCACTCTAGGAGCAATGCACATAGTACTAAGAACGGGTATTCCTCGGTAGCTATTGACTTTAGATGTAAGATTAGTAGCTAGATATACACAAGTAATAATCTTAAGTCGAAACCTATACCAATTATTCCTCAATACCTCTTCATCGTCTTCGTACTGTAGTTACAACTAGGAAAGCGTTCCGACACCGACACGGATGAAAATTGGAGCATCGCGTAAGGAGGTAGATGAGTCGTTTCTAAGTAGCCACTTGGATATCATTGGAGAGCATTCCCAATTCGACTCACGAGGAGACACGGAGGTTTAACGCATACGTGAGACCTTATTACTACGCTACGATTTAGCTCTACGTTGTTTCCACCTTGAGCTTAAAACTTAACATAGGATGTCCCTTTGACCTCTATAAAAGGTCGTAAACTGTATTGACACCATAAAACGTTTTTCAAACAATTTTTCTTGTCCTTTATCTTGGGGGAAAAGACATCGGCACTCGCCTTAGACTCGCCTTAGTATTTAGGTACGATCAGCTGCACTAACATACTTATTCCTTACTTCTTAATCTTCCATCGAAAAATTATTTCGCTTCATCAGTTTTATTTATCATCGATAAAATATTTTATAACCACTTCATTCAACTTAGTAGACATTTCCTAACAATTTAAGCCATATTCTCGCTAAAACTCTTTTGACAACTTGATTTAACTTAACGCCTTTCTTCAAAATTCAATTTAACCAATATTGGTTTTTAACATTGCTATTTCAATTTCAATTCAAATCCATTTCAATGGATATATATGCTTTTAAGGGCATATAAACCATTTTAAACCTTGCTTACCAATTTGACACGTTTTCGAAAAACTTAGAAACATTTTCTTTTATAAAAGTGTTTAAATTCTATTCTATAAAACTTAGACATATGACATTGAAGTTCATATTACGTGTAAAAGCTTCATCGGATCTTTCGAACCACTTTTGTTTTGACTCTTTTGACCACTTTCTTATTTAGGCTTTGTACTTTACTTAAATGTGTTTTCTTGAAACCTAACATGATATTTTTTTACAACTTTCTACTCCAAGCGTGATTACAAGGCATCACTAATGCGTACATTTCAAAACACACCTTATTTGTATATTTTATTACAAATTAGTTAAATAATCTGTAAAACTTCTAAAATATAAAGCATTGCAAAACTTATTGTTCACTTTTAAATTTCCAGTGACGCACCTTCAACAATGTATAATTACTCTTCTAAATCTATTGAGTCTTTACCTTATATATTTTAACTATTATTGAACTCCATTCTAAAAATTCAAATTGTCAGATTTTCAACTACCATTGTAGTGCTTCTTCTTTTTCACAAATGGAGTTTAACTTAATAGATCACTCATGATTTTTAGCAAACACTTTAAAAGTTCCACATGTCTATTTAATCATCAACATACATCAAATATTGAAGTTTGAAAAATATCTCGACTTGGCTTTAAATCTACCTATACATATTATTCTTAAAATTTTAGCGATAGCAATCATTGTCGCCGGTACCTTCCTTTTCTATCCCCCGCACTTGATTTCTTGCTCTCCTTCTAATTTTAGATATTGCACACCCACGATAATAACATAATACATTGACTAACTTTGTTTCTGTCTATTTTGCTTCTCATGGTATCATGTTCGTACACATACATACTAGAAGTCTATCCTTTCGTTTTGAGCGATTAATACATGTATAGCCGTGAGGAATAATTTTTATTTAGTCAACTTTGATATATTCAATTACGCCTTTTATCATATACATCTTGTTTTTATTTTGAAATCTCAATAAACTAGTGATCCTTATTTACATTTGCCCTTTCGTTCTAAATTCAGAAACTTGATATAAAATGCAATTTTCATTGTATTTTTCCTTATAATTAATACACAAGATGAATACTCTTATGCTTATAATTTTTCTATATCCGGAAAATATATGTGAAGGATATATTTCCTTATGTTTCTTCTTTTCTTTAAATACATCAAAAGTTTTGAATTTTACGATTATCTATTCTCTAAATGATTGTTTTTGTAGAAACACTAAACTATGAATGCACTATTTTCAAAGATTGACATTTTTACACCTTTCTTAAAATAGTATTTTACTTTGCAATTTTCAGTGAGTTCCTAAACTCTCAAACTTGTTTTCATAAGTATTCCGACTCCTTGTAAACTTGAATTTGTCCTGACTTTCACAATTGGACAATTTCTCAAAAGTTTAATACAAATATTTCTATTCAAATTCCTTTAATGACGACTTAAACCTTTAACCTTAATTAATCTTTATACTATTTTACTACTTCGTTGGATTGCCAAACATGTATTTTCATTATCTTGGAATTATTACATATTTTGATAACAGTGAGATTTTTATCACTTCTAAAACACTTAAAATGCTATCTACACAATGTGATTTAATTTATCATAAACTTTCACCGCCTTCATTAGAAACAATGACTCTCTAATTATATATACTCTTCGAATATAGTTCTATTATTGTAAGAGTAACCGTAGTAGTAATTATAGCCTCGGAGATCCTCAATCATTTCGTAATTTATTTTGTAGACGACACTTAAATAGACTTTACATTTGAGATGTACCAAAACTTCGTTGCCTACCCTTAGTACGTATTTTTAGGAACTTACCCTCGATCGCTTCCCTTTCATTCATGCTACCCCTTCTTATTTCGAAATATATCTTTTCCAGAGGTAATTGCTAACCCGGAAGTGAACAAATTGTTCCTAATCTCTTCTTTATTAGGCGGCAAATTTACACTTAGTGCTATTTTAGAATGCGACTTAAGCACCAATGCGGATTTAACGCTCAGTGGAGTTGGTGCGTCAGCAAAACTTATAACGTTCTTTTAAGTTAGATAATATCTAACTATATAACCTTTTTCAACTAGGTCGCCATGGTTGGATCATGATTTCCATGATCCTAATTTCTCGCAATCTAGATTGTAGAACTCGAATTAGGGAAACATTAATTTGATTATAGCTAAAGAGTTGGGCTCTTCCCTTGAGGAATTAACCCAAAATAATCAAAGAGCTCTTCAACTCACCACCTCTCCAATTATACAATTGTATTCGGCTGAGTTCTAATAGAATGTGTCACGAATTGAATTTCGGGACGAAATTCTTTCAACCGGGGGAGACTGTGACAACCGTCAAAATTCGATTCGGTTCTAGATTTGACTAGACTTAGTTACACATATAGGCACTACACATAATAAACTTAGTAACTAGAAGCTAAGTTATAACCTACTAGAAACTTGGAAACAATTAGAATCAATGGATAGTGTAGTGAATTCACATTGATATGTTATAACCTACTAGAAACTTAGATTTCACATTGATATGTGAATTCTACATCTACTGAGTTGTAGTGACTATCCATATTTGGTTTTTAACATTGCTAACGAAAGGACTCGAAGTGACCGCGAGTCTCTACTTCAGGCGCTAGCTGAGACTAGGGCGGAAGTCATAGAGCATCACGTACGCCATTGAGTGTACGAGCGGCGCCTACTTGACATGGAACGCCAACTGGCAGACCTGAGGGTCCGCCCGAGGCGTAACCGTCGCCGGTAGTAGATGTCGACTCATCACTTCTTTTGGATTAAGGGATAGCCTCTCTTTTCCGTGCTCTATGGAGCACTCATCTGTAAAATATTCCTAACTTTATAGTACTCTAACTAGACTTATAGACTGCCAACATTTTCCCTTATGGTTTGATGTAAGACCTACTGTTAGGTCATCTTTCCCGAACTCACATTACATCATTAATACCAGTATTATTGGCAGTTATCTAATCTATGGGAAAGTATTCACTTTGTGTTTCCCTACTCTAGTGTCATACCTCTATCTGATGATTAGACTATGGTGGTTTAGTCTATGAAACACTCTCCTCATACTTGCAATTGATTCTTACCATGGTTATCATCCCTATCAGCTTTCAGGAAAAGATGCCGCCTCGTCCGCGTCCGACCAGGGGCAGACCTGCAAATCAAACTCCACCACCACCCCCTCCGCAGTTCGACGCGGTAGAACGGGGACTGGCACAAACTCTAGCCATGGTGAAATCCATCCACGTGCACGGGAGTGTACATATAAAGATTTCATCAGCTACAAACCTACATACTTCAACGGAACCGGAGGGATCATTGCACTGTCCGAATGGATCGAGAGAACAGAAGCAATCTTCGAGATGTGCTCATGCCATGAAGGAAGCAAGATAAAGTTCGCTGCTTGCACCTTCACCCAAAGGGCCCTGACGTGGTGGAATGGCCATGTCAAATCCCTCTCCCTGGTAACAGCTAACGCCATGGGCTAGGATACGCTGAAGGACCTTATGACAAGGGAGTACTGCCCGAGGGGCGAAATTCAGAAACTCGAGGAGGAACTGTGGAACCTCAAAATGCAGGGTACCAACATAGTGGCTTATACAACCAGGTTCTGCGACGTGGTGACTCTATGTGCTAACATGGTTCCCACCGAAAGTAAGAAAACTGAAAGATACATCTGGGGTCTGTTACCCCCATATCGAGGGAACGTTCTAGCATCACACCCTGCGACCTTTGATAGTGCCAAGAAATTGGCCCAAAGGCTCATCGATAACGAGATTCCTTCTACTCCAACAACAACTACAACGACTACCCCCGCATCAACCAAAACAGCTGACAACAAGAGAAAGCGTTGGGACCGAAAGAAGGGCAAATCAGCTCAATCCTCTTCCAAGAACCAACAGAGAGTGGCTATCCATACTGTCACTACCCCTACTGCCCCTATACCAACCAAACCTTATGTAGGGAACCTGCCTAAGTGCGCCAAGTGCTCCTTCCACCATAACGACCCTACCGTGAAATACACTGCACTAACTGTGACCGGAAGGGCCATACCGCCCGGTTTTGCAGAACACAACCTGTGAGAACCGTCAAAATTCGATTCGGTTCTAGATTTGACTAGACTTAGTTACACATATAGGCACTACACATAATAAACTTAGTAACTAGAAGCTAAGTTATAACCTACTAGAAACTTGGAAACAATTAGAATCAATGGATAGTGTACTTAGATTTCACATTGATATGTGAATTCTACATCTACTGAGCTGTAGTGACTATCCATATTTGGGTCACTCTTTGACTCGAACAACATTTCATGAATCATATACACACATCATGCACTTGACCTAGAAGTAGAAGTTAGGTCAAAGTCTCATAGAAACTTAAGTCAAAGTTGAAGAGTAGGACTAGTATACTTGATTCCTCAATTTCGCTTGAATCTCGAAACCACTACATAGAATGCCAATAAACCGATAAAATAAGTTACAAACATTATTTATAACTATAAAAGAGTTATAATACCATAAAATAATTTGAAGTCTCAAAGATACAATTCACTTTAATGTCCAAAGATTTATTAAACTCCAAAAACCCAAAAAAACCCTAGAACCTAAATTTTATAAAGTTTAACATCAAGAATTATATAAAATTTTTTATGAAACTTATAAAATTATCTTAAAATAATCAAGTTGAGAAATATAATCAAGGAAATTATAGTTTAATGTACCAACATTTATCCTTATTTTATAAGTGGAAAATCAAGGATTTTATAAAACAATGTAAAGCTTAAGCATATTTTATAAAAACTTTAGAAATTTATAAAAATTGGGAGAAATGATTTGAATGGGATTTATGAGAGAGAAATCCTCTCTCCTCCTCCCAAAAATCGGACTCATCCCCCCCCCCAATACACCATTTTCCCAAGTCATTAATCAATTTCACTCACCCACTCCATCTCTTTCTCTCTCACACTCCCTCACATTATTTTCTCTCTATTCTCTCTTCCTCTCTCCCTCAACCACGAAATTCTCCAGAAAATGGGTCATAGAACACACCACGAACTCTAAATCTTAATCATCTTGAGGTGTTCTTAAAGGTAAACCCGAAAATCATTCATTTTCCTTCTCTTTTCCTTCAAGTTTTACTTGTTTTTCATGGACTTTCTCCATCTTCTACTCCATTCTAATGAAAGATCATGAACACATAAACATACACACACACAAACTCACGGTTTTGATGATGATGGTGGTAGGATTTCATCCGAAAACAACATGCATGTTGTAAATGGTGATATCCAAGGACCTAAACCTAAGTCAAGATCATGAAAATGCACTTTTCTACAAGTTTTGGTGTAAAATCACCACATGCACTCTAAGTTTTCTTTCAAAAACGATTTTTGAACATTTCAAACTCATGAATGGTCTTCAAACAAACATGCATGTGATCATCTTCAAGCTTAGATGCTAGATTATCAAAGTATGTTGTTAAAAGCTTTCAAAGATGTTCATGAAGGATTTATTTCCAAATAAATATCTAAAACTCCTTTTCTGACCAAATCCGATTTTTCCCAGATTCCCATCAACAAAATAAGATGCTCTGAAAATTTCCAGAAGATAATTCATTTATCTCGAATTACTATAATTAATGCAAGAATATATGGCAATAAATCATATAAATTACTTTATGAGGTCTATAAATCCTAGGTAAATTCGTGGATGACTCCTATGCTAAATAAAGACTTCTCATTAAGTTTCATCGATTTTTGTTGCTGTTTAATATAGTTTTGAATTTTCTTTTTGTTTAGCACCAATAAATCATAAAACCGCTTTAGATAATTTGAAAAGGTTATATAATAATTTTCGCAGCTTATACTCTCTGTGGAAGACTTAGAAAAATATTTTCAGAATTTTTCATAATGTATTCCTATTTTTCCCCGATTTTTGTGTATATTATGGACTAAAAACAGGAAAAATAGTTCTGCTTATCCAAAATTCATAAACATTTACCAGAACACCTTGTAGTACATTAGGATGCTACATAAAATTTTTGATGATTTTTCTCTTCTGTATACTATTTTTCTCCTATTTTCTAAGATTAAATACACTTAAATACACAAAATCGGATTTCAGTATATAAAAATCATATTTGGTATTTTTCCCAGATTATTTACTCTGTAAATGAAGTGTACAAAATTTTTGGTAATTTACTTTAACGGTTTAATAATTATTATTCAATTAATGATTATTTAAGAGGATTAAACAAGGAAAAATAGCAACACTAACTGAAAAATATCTTTTATATTTTTCACAGCTTCTACATGTATAATAAAAGTGTTATAAAAATTTTGGGCAATTTTGGAAACTGTTTCCTATTTATTTCAATTTTTATTAGAATAAATGCTCAAAAATCATAAAATTTGGTTAAACAGTTTAGAAATCAATTTTTATATTATTCCCAACTTAATAATGTTTAATAACAGTAATACAAAAAGTTTGGGTAATTTTGGAAACTGATTTCTATTTTTCATGAATTTGTATCTATTTAGAGAATTAAATATATGAAAAATGGTTATACATATTCATAATCCATGAAAATTTATCTAGAAGTCTTTTAGTACATTTAGAACCAAAATCTGAAGTTTGGTAATTTTTATTAACTGTTTAGTATTTTTCATGATTTTATGGTTATTCAAGAAACTAAAATTGTGAAAAATAGTCAGACAAATCAAAAATTCAAGAAAATTTATCTTGAGGTCTTTGACTTCAATTAAAACAAAAATGAAAACTTTGGGAAATTTTAGAACTAAATTAATTTAGTTTTTGAATATTTAATCATTGGAACACCTCTTAAAATGTTAAATATTAGCATTTCAATAATGGGAAATTTCCACTTAAATCGTTATATAACAATTGATTCATTGAAATTAAATTTTCACAGAAAAATGTTTATAACTTATCAATATTAAATTTTAACACATTATTGGCATAATTCTATTGTAGTAGTAAGTATACTAGTGTTAGATTTCGATTAGAGACTCACTAGCGAATACCATTATTGTAGGAATCGATAGTGGTACGTGTGGAGCGTAGTCAAGGCACCATTTGCATCATCTCAATGCATATTGTGAGTATTCACAACTCCCCTATTTTCGGTTTTTAAATGTTTTGGGGTGGAAAAGCATGTCCTAAACTATTTATGTTCGTTGTATTTAATTGACTCGTATAAACTTGACTACTATATTTTTGCATATAGTGAGTATTCACCACTCACCTATTTTCGGTTTTTACGTTTTGGGGTGGAAAAGCATGTCCTAAACTATTTATGTTCATTGTATTTATTTGACTCGTATAAACTTCGTTGCTATATTTTGCATATTGTGAGTATTCACGCACTCCCCTATTTTCAGTTTTTATGTTTTGGGGTGGAAAAGCATGTCCCGAAAAACTATTATTTGAATGTTGTATTTAAATTGATTTGTATTAAACATGATTGCTATTTTATTGTTATGTCTCTCTATGTATGTCTATGCAACACGGAACATGAGAACTTATCGTACTAAGGCCCTTCCCTTATCTCTAACCATTAACTCTTTGAGCCAATGGTCATTATGTATAGCGCTATTAGGAATTGACAACTCCTCACTCGCCCTATTGCTGGAGTGCATGATACCATATTCATCTATGGAACGATAAGCATAGATCTTGATAGGGCTTCAGTCATAGGTTTGGTTGAGACTCATTGTTTGCTCATACACATACAAACTCGTTTCTCGTTATAGCAATAAACTTGTTATTAATTATAGCAATGAACTTTGTTTCTCATTACAACAACGAACTTTTATTACTGAAAACTTATACACATGTTTTAGCAATGAAATTGTTTGCTCCTTGTAGCAACGAAATTGATTGCTCATTTTAGCAATGAAACTTGTTTACTCGTTTGAGTAACGAACTTTATCTTCCATGAGAATATGAATGTTGCATCTTATTTGGGCAACATACTTTATCTCTCATGATGACAAAGAACTTTGTTTTTACAAACTTATTTACTCATTTTAACAATATACTTTTATTATTGGAAACTTTTATCAAAACTTTGATTTCAATTCATGGAACCAATATTATTTTGTTTATCTGTGAGTACTCACCAACTATTTTTATAGTTGACGCTCGTTTTACATGCTTTTTCAGGAATCATCGAGTAAGTGGCACTTAGGGACACTTCACTTTTAGGAGCATTCGCATGTGTTGTATTTCAATTTACATTGTAATTTCTTTTAAAAGTTGTTCAAACCCATTGTCAATTTGTAATGATTTTTAATACTATGGTTGGTGTTGTCTTTTAACTTTTGCGATGAAACCCTTTGTACTGCCACGCCCTGTGTTTCCGCTTTAGCGGGGTGTGACAGGAAATGGTATCAGAGCCGAAGGTTATAGAGAATACCTGTTTTCCTTTGGAGAACCATAACTATAGCCAAAAAAATTTGAAAACATTTTTAAAATACTGAACATACTACTGGTATAAGTAATTCGAGTACGCATTATTGGACTTTAATTAAGTATAGCCTGACCAACTATGCTTAATTAAGGAAAGTTAATGTGAGGCTGGAAACGGTTATAGTAGAATTATGTTCAAAACAATTTTCAACATAAACTTTTGATAAACAAAATTTTTCGGTATGCGTACGAGCATTGCATATTATAGGCATTCATCTAGATACACTTAGACACTAAGTGCACTTTTATAACAATGCCTTTATTTAAAAATATTCTTGTCCCTTATCAAGTGCTAGGTTAACCACTTAGGTTATATCACTAGCCACTCTAGGAGCAATGCACATAGTACTAAGAACGGGTATTCCTCGGTAGCTATTGACTTTAGATGTAAGATTAGTAGCTAGATATACACAAGTAATAATCTTAAGTCGAAACCTATACCAATTATTCCTCAATACCTCTTCATCGTCTTCGTACTGTAGTTACAACTAGGAAAGCGTTCCGACACCGACACGGATGAAAATTGGAGCATCGCGTAAGGAGGTAGATGAGTCGTTTCTAAGTAGCCACTTGGATATCATTGGAGAGCATTCCCAATTCGACTCACGAGGAGACACGGAGGTTTAACGCATACGTGAGACCTTATTACTACGCTACGATTTAGCTCTACGTTGTTTCCACCTTGAGCTTAAAACTTAACATAGGATGTCCCTTTGACCTCTATAAAAGGTCGTAAACTGTATTGACACCATAAAACGTTTTTCAAACAATTTTTCTTGTCCTTTATCTTGGGGGAAAAGACATCGGCACTCGCCTTAGACTCGCCTTAGTATTTAGGTACGATCAGCTGCACTAACATACTTATTCCTTACTTCTTAATCTTCCATCGAAAAATTATTTCGCTTCATCAGTTTTATTTATCATCGATAAAATATTTTATAACCACTTCATTCAACTTAGTAGACATTTCCTAACAATTTAAGCCATATTCTCGCTAAAACTCTTTTGACAACTTGATTTAACTTAACGCCTTTCTTCAAAATTCAATTTAACCAATATTGGTTTTTAACATTGCTATTTCAATTTCAATTCAAATCCATTTCAATGGATATATATGCTTTTAAGGGCATATAAACCATTTTAAACCTTGCTTACCAATTTGACACGTTTTCGAAAAACTTAGAAACATTTTCTTTTATAAAAGTGTTTAAATTCTATTCTATAAAACTTAGACATATGACATTGAAGTTCATATTACGTGTAAAAGCTTCATCGGATCTTTCGAACCACTTTTGTTTTGACTCTTTTGACCACTTTCTTATTTAGGCTTTGTACTTTACTTAAATGTGTTTTCTTGAAACCTAACATGATATTTTTTTACAACTTTCTACTCCAAGCGTGATTACAAGGCATCACTAATGCGTACATTTCAAAACACACCTTATTTGTATATTTTATTACAAATTAGTTAAATAATCTGTAAAACTTCTAAAATATAAAGCATTGCAAAACTTATTGTTCACTTTTAAATTTCCAGTGACGCACCTTCAACAATGTATAATTACTCTTCTAAATCTATTGAGTCTTTACCTTATATATTTTAACTATTATTGAACTCCATTCTAAAAATTCAAATTGTCAGATTTTCAACTACCATTGTAGTGCTTCTTCTTTTTCACAAATGGAGTTTAACTTAATAGATCACTCATGATTTTTAGCAAACACTTTAAAAGTTCCACATGTCTATTTAATCATCAACATACATCAAATATTGAAGTTTGAAAAATATCTCGACTTGGCTTTAAATCTACCTATACATATTATTCTTAAAATTTTAGCGATAGCAATCATTGTCGCCGGTACCTTCCTTTTCTATCCCCCGCACTTGATTTCTTGCTCTCCTTCTAATTTTAGATATTGCACACCCACGATAATAACATAATACATTGACTAACTTTGTTTCTGTCTATTTTGCTTCTCATGGTATCATGTTCGTACACATACATACTAGAAGTCTATCCTTTCGTTTTGAGCGATTAATACATGTATAGCCGTGAGGAATAATTTTTATTTAGTCAACTTTGATATATTCAATTACGCCTTTTATCATATACATCTTGTTTTTATTTTGAAATCTCAATAAACTAGTGATCCTTATTTACATTTGCCCTTTCGTTCTAAATTCAGAAACTTGATATAAAATGCAATTTTCATTGTATTTTTCCTTATAATTAATACACAAGATGAATACTCTTATGCTTATAATTTTTCTATATCCGGAAAATATATGTGAAGGATATATTTCCTTATGTTTCTTCTTTTCTTTAAATACATCAAAAGTTTTGAATTTTACGATTATCTATTCTCTAAATGATTGTTTTTGTAGAAACACTAAACTATGAATGCACTATTTTCAAAGATTGACATTTTTACACCTTTCTTAAAATAGTATTTTACTTTGCAATTTTCAGTGAGTTCCTAAACTCTCAAACTTGTTTTCATAAGTATTCCGACTCCTTGTAAACTTGAATTTGTCCTGACTTTCACAATTGGACAATTTCTCAAAAGTTTAATACAAATATTTCTATTCAAATTCCTTTAATGACGACTTAAACCTTTAACCTTAATTAATCTTTATACTATTTTACTACTTCGTTGGATTGCCAAACATGTATTTTCATTATCTTGGAATTATTACATATTTTGATAACAGTGAGATTTTTATCACTTCTAAAACACTTAAAATGCTATCTACACAATGTGATTTAATTTATCATAAACTTTCACCGCCTTCATTAGAAACAATGACTCTCTAATTATATATACTCTTCGAATATAGTTCTATTATTGTAAGAGTAACCGTAGTAGTAATTATAGCCTCGGAGATCCTCAATCATTTCGTAATTTATTTTGTAGACGACACTTAAATAGACTTTACATTTGAGATGTACCAAAACTTCGTTGCCTACCCTTAGTACGTATTTTTAGGAACTTACCCTCGATCGCTTCCCTTTCATTCATGCTACCCCTTCTTATTTCGAAATATATCTTTTCCAGAGGTAATTGCTAACCCGGAAGTGAACAAATTGTTCCTAATCTCTTCTTTATTAGGCGGCAAATTTACACTTAGTGCTATTTTAGAATGCGACTTAAGCACCAATGCGGATTTAACGCTCAGTGGAGTTGGTGCGTCAGCAAAACTTATAACGTTCTTTTAAGTTAGATAATATCTAACTATATAACCTTTTTCAACTAGGTCGCCATGGTTGGATCATGATTTCCATGATCCTAATTTCTCGCAATCTAGATTGTAGAACTCGAATTAGGGAAACATTAATTTGATTATAGCTAAAGAGTTGGGCTCTTCCCTTGAGGAATTAACCCAAAATAATCAAAGAGCTCTTCAACTCACCACCTCTCCAATTATACAATTGTATTCGGCTGAGTTCTAATAGAATGTGTCACGAATTGAATTTCGGGACGAAATTCTTTCAACCGGGGGAGACTGTGACAACCGTCAAAATTCGATTCGGTTCTAGATTTGACTAGACTTAGTTACACATATAGGCACTACACATAATAAACTTAGTAACTAGAAGCTAAGTTATAACCTACTAGAAACTTGGAAACAATTAGAATCAATGGATAGTGTAGTGAATTCACATTGATATGTTATAACCTACTAGAAACTTAGATTTCACATTGATATGTGAATTCTACATCTACTGAGTTGTAGTGACTATCCATATTTGGGTCACTCTTTGACTCGAACAACATTTCATGAATCATATACACACATCATGCACTTGACCTAGAAGTAGAAGTTAGGTCAAAGTCTCATAGAAACTTAAGTCAAAGTTGAAGAGTAGGACTAGTATACCTGATTCCTCAATTTCGCTTGAATCTCGAAACCACTACATAGAATGCCAATAAACCGATAAAATAAGTTACAAACATTATTTATAACTATAAAAGAGTTATAATACCATAAAATAATTTGAAGTCTCAAAGATACAATTCACTTTGATGTCCAAAGATTTATTAAACTCCAAAAACCCAAAAAAACCCTAAAACCTAAATTTTATAAAGTTTAACATCAAGAATTATATAAATTTTTTTACGAAACTTGTAAAATTATCTTAAAATAATCAAGTTGGGAAATATAATCAAGGAAATTATAGTTTAATGTACCAACATTTATCCTTATTTTATAAGTGGAAAATCAAGGATTTTATAAAACAATGTAAAGCTTAAGCATATTTTATAAAAACTTTAGAAATTTATAAAAATTGGGAGAAATGATTTGAATGGGATTTATGAGAGAGAAATCCTCTCTCCTCCTCCCAAAAATCGGACTCATCCCCCCCAATACACCATTTTCCCAAGTCATTAATCAATTTCACTCACCCACTCCATCTCTTTCTCTCTCACACTCCCTCACTTTATTTTCTCTCTATTCTCTCTTCCTCTCTCCCTCAACCACGAAATTCTCCAGAAAATGGGTCATAGAACACACCATGAACTCTAAATCTTAATCATCTTGAGGTGTTCTTAAAGGTAAACCCGAAAATCATTCATTTTCCTTCTCTTTTCCTTCAAGTTTTACTTGTTTTTCATGGACTTTCTCCATCTTCTACTCCATTCTAATGAAAGATCATGAACACATAAACATACACACACACAAACTCACGGTTTTGATGATGATGGTGGTAGGATTTCATCCAAAAACAACATGCATGTTGTAAATGGTGATATCCAAGGACCTAAACCTAAGTCAAGATCATGAAAATGCACTTTTCTACAAGTTTTGGTGTAAAATCACCACATGCACTCTAAGTTTTCTTTCAAAAACGATTTTTGAACATTTCAAACTCATGAATGGTCTTCAAACAAACATGCATGTGATCATCTTCAAGCTTAGATGCTAGATCATCAAAGTATGTTGTTAAAAGCTTTCAAAGATGTTCATGAAGGATTTATTTCCAAATAAATATCTAAAACTCCTTTTCTGACCAAATCCGATTTTTCCCAGATTCCCATCAACAAAATAAGATGCTCTGAAAATTTCCAGAAGATAATTCATTTATCTCGAATTACTATAATTAATGCAAGAATATATGGCAATAAATCATATAAATTACTTTATGAGGTCTATAAATCCTAGGTAAATTCGTGGATGACTCCTATGCTAAATAAAGACTTCTCATTAAGTTTCATCGATTTTTGTTACTGTTTAATATAGTTTTGAATTTTCTTTTTGTTTAGCACCAATAAATCATAAAACCGCTTTAGATAATTTGAAAAGGTTATATAATAATTTTCGCAGCTTATACTCTCTGTGGAAGACTTAGAAAAATATTTTCAGAATTTTTCATAATGTATTCCTATTTTTCCCCGATTTTTGTGTATATTATGGACTAAAAACAGGAAAAATAGTTCTGCTTATCCAAAATTCATAAACATTTACCAGAACACCTTGTAGTACATTAGGATGCTACATAAAAGTTTTGATGATTTTTCTCTTCTGTATACTATTTTTCTCCTATTTTCTAAGATTAAATACACTTAAATACACAAAATCGGATTTCAGTATATAAAAATCATATTTGGTATTTTTCCCAGATTATTTACTCTGTAAATGAAGTGTACAAAATTTTTGGTAATTTACTTTAACTGTTTAATAATTATTATTCAATTAATGATTATTTAAGAGGATTAAACAAGGAAAAATAGCAACACTAACTGCAAAATATCTTTTATATTTTTCACAGCTTCTACATGTATAATAAAAGTGTTATAAAAATTTTGGGCAATTTTGGAAACTGTTTCCTATTTATTTCAATTTTTATTAGAATAAATGCTCAAAAATCATAAAATTTGGTTAAACAGTTTAGAAATCAATTTTTATATTTTTCCCAGCTTAATAATGTTTAATAACAGTAATACAAAAAGTTTGGGTAATTTTGGAAACTGATTTCTATTTTTCATGAATTTGTATCTATTTAGAGAATTAAATATATGAAAATGGTTATACATATTCATAATCCATGAAAATTTATCTAGAAGTCTTTTAGTACATTTAGAACCAAAATCTGAAGTTTGGTAATTTTTATTAAATGCTTAGTATTTTTCATGATTTTATGGTTATTCAAGAAACTAAAATTGTGAAAAATAGTCAGACAAATCAAAAATTCAAGAAAATTTATCTTGAGGTCTTTGACTTCAATTAAAACAAAAATGAAAACTTTGGGAAATTTTAGAACTAAATTAATTTAGTTTTTGAATATTTAATCATTGGAACACCTCTTAAAATGTTAAATATTAGCATTTCAATAATGAGAAATTTCCACTTAAATCGTTATATAACAGTTGATTCATTGAAATTAAATTTTCACAGAAAAATGTTTATAACTTATCAATATTAAATTTTAACACATTATTGGCATAATTCTATTGTAGTAGTAAGTATACTAGTGTTAGATTTCGATTAGAGACTCACTAGCGAATACCATGATTGTAGGAATCGATAGTGGTACGTGTGGAGCGTAGTCAAGGCACCATTTGCATCATCTCAATGCATATTGTGAGTATTCACCACTCCCCTATTTTCGGTTTTTAAATGTTTTGGGGTGGAAAAGCATGTCCTAAACTATTTATGTTCGTTGTATTTAATTGACTCGTATAAACTTGACTACTATATTTTTGCATATAGTGAGTATTCACCACTCCCCTATTTTCGGTTTTTACGTTTTGGGGTGGAAAAGCATGTCCTAAACTATTTATGTTCGTTGTATTTATTTGACTCGTATAAACTTGGTTGCTATATTTTGCATATTGTGAGTATTCACGCACTCCCCTATTTTCAGTTTTTATGTTTTGGGGTGGAAAAGCATGTCCCGAAAAACTATTATTTGAATGTTGTATTTAAATTGATTTGTATCAAACATGATTGCTATTTTATTGCTATGTCTCTCTATGTATGTCTATGCAACACGGAACATGAGAACTTATCGTACTAAGGCCCTTCCCTTATCTCTAACCATTAACTCTTTGAGCCAATGGTCATTATGGATAGCGCTATTAGGAATTGACAACTCCTCACTCGCCCTATTGCTGGAGTGCATGATACTATATTCATCTATGGAACGATAAGCGTAGATCTTGATAGGGATTCAGTCATAGGTTTGGTTGAGACTCATTGTTTGCTCATACACATACAAACTCGTTTCTCGTTATAGCAATAAACTTGTTATTAATTATAGCAATGAACTTTGTTTCTCATTACAACAACGAACTTTTATTACTGAAAACTTATATACATGTTTTAGCAATGAAATTGTTTGCTCCTTGTAGCAACGAAATTGATTGCTCATTTTAGCAATAAAACTTGTTTACTCGTTTGAGTAACGAACTTTATCTTCTATGAGAATATGAATGTTGCATCTTATTTGGGCAACATACTTTATCTCTCATGATGAAAAAGAACTTTGTTTTTACAAACTTATTTACTCATTTTAACAATATACTTTTATTATTGGAAACTTTTATCAAAACTTTGATTTCAATTCATGGAACCAATATTATTTTGTTTATCTGTGAGTACTCACCAACTATTTTTATAGTTGACGCTCGTTTTACATGCTTTTTCAGGAATCATCGAGTAAGTGGCACTTAGGGACACTTCACTTTTAGGAGCATTCGCATGTGTTGTATTTCAATTTACATTGTAATTTCTTTTAAAAGTTGTTCAAACCCATTGTCAATTTGTAATGATTTTTAATACTATAGTTGGTGTTGTCTTTTAACTTTTGCGATGAAACCCTTTGTACTGCCACGCCCTGTGTTTCCGCTTTAGCGGGGTGTGACAGGAAATGGTATCAGAGCCGAAGGTTATAGAGAATACCTGTTTTCCTTTGGAGAACCATAACTATAGCCAAAAAAAATTTGAAAACATTTTTAAAATACTGAACATACTACTGGTATAAGTAATTCGAGTACGCATTATTGGACTTTAATTAAGTATAGCCTGACCAACTATGCTTAATTAAGGAAAGTTAATGTGAGGCTGGAAACGGTTATAGTAGAATTATGTTCAAAACAATTTTCAACATAAACTTTTGATAAACAAAATTTTTCGGTGTGCGTACGAGCATTGCATATTATAGGCATTCATCTAGATACACTTAGAAACTAAGTGCACTTTTATAACAATGCCTTTGATTAAAAATATTCTTGTCCCTTATCAAGTGCTAGGTTAACCACTTAGGTTATATCACTAGCCACTCTAGGAGCAATGCACATAGTACTAAGAACGGGTATTCCTCGGTAGCTATTGACTTTAGATGTAAGATTAGTAGCTAGATATACACAAGTAATAATCTTAAGTCGAAACCTATACCAATTATTCCTCAATACCTCTTCATCGTCTTCGTACTGTAGTTACAACTAGGAAAGCGTTCCGATACCGACACGGATGAAAATTGGAGCATCGCGTAAGGAGGTAGATGAGTCGTTTCTAAGTAGCCACTTGGATATCATTGGAGAGCATTCCCAATTCGACTCACGAGGAGACACGGAGGTTTAACGCATACGTGAGACCTTATTACTACGCTACGATTTAGCTCTACGTTGTTTCCACCTTGAGCTTAAAACTTAACATAGGATGTCCCTTTGACCTCTATAAAAGGTCGTAAACTGTACTGACACCATAAAACGTTTTTCAAACAATTTTTCTTGTCCTTTATCTTGGGGGAAAATACATCGGCACTCGCCTTAGACTCGCCTTAGTATTTAGGTACGATCAGCTGCACTAACATACTTATTCCTTACTTCTTAATCTTCCATCGAAAAATTATTTCGCTTCATCGGTTTTATTTATCATCGATAAAATATTTTATAACCACTTCATTCAACTTAGTAGACATTTCCTAACAATTTAAGCCATATTCTCGCTAAAACTCTTTTGACAACTTGCTTTAACTTAACGCCTTTCTTCAAAATTCAATTTAACCAATATAGGTTTTTAACATTGCTATTTCAATTTCAATTCAAATCCATTTCAATGGATAGATATGCTTTTAAGGGCATATAAACCATTTTAAACCTTGCTTACCAATTTGACACGTTTTCGAAAAACTTAGAAACATTTTCTTTTATAAAAGTGTTTAAATTCTATTCTATTAAACTTAGACATATGACATTGAAGTTCATATTACGTGTAAAAGCTTCATCGGATCTTTCGAACCACTTTTGTTTTGACTCTTTTGACCACTTTCTTATTTAGGCTTTGTACTTTACTTAAATGTGTTTTCTTGAAACCTAACATGATATTTTTTTACAACTTTCTACTCCAAGCGTGATTACAAGGCATCACTAATGCGTACATTTCAAAACACACCTTATTTGTATATTTTATTACAAATTAGTTAAATAATCTGTAAAACTTCTAAAATATAAAGCATTGCAAAACTTATTGTTCACTTTTAAATTTCCAGTGACGCACCTTCAACAATGTATAATTACTCTTCAAAATCTATTGAGTCTTTACCTTATATGTTTTAACTATTATTGAACTCCATTCTAAAAAGTCAAATTGTCAGATTTTCAACTACCATTGTAGTGCTTCTTCTTTTTCACAAATGGAGTTTAACTTAATAGATCACTCATGATTTTTAGCAAACACTTTAAAAGTTCCACATGTCTATTTAATCATCAACATACATCAAATATTGAAGTTTGAAAAATATCTCGACTTGGCTTTAAATCTACCTATACATATTATTCTTAAAATTTTAACGATAGCAATCATTGTCGTCGGTACCTTCCTTTTCTATCCCCCGCACTTGATTTCTTGCTCTCCTTCTAATTTTAGATATTGCACACCCACGATAATAACATAATACAGTGACTAACTTTGTTTCTGTCTATTTTGCTTCTCGAATTTTAGATATTGCACACCCACAAATCAAGCCCTTCCAGGGTGAGACTTTCAAAAGAACTCGGTCTCCTATTTGGAATTCTGAAGATTTCCTTCTTTTGTCTGCATAGCTTTTCTGTCGGTCTCTAGAGGCTTTCAATCGTTCACGAATCTGAATGATGTTCTCTATCATTTCTCGAATGATCTCCGGACCTTTGGAGCAATTTCCAATGTATCTAACTCCAGATCGTGTGTTGTATAGTTGGGTTCGAGTGTATTAAGTTACCGGAAGGCATAGGCAATGATCTTACCTCATTGCATCAAAATGCAACTGAGCCCTGGATTTGGATGCATGGCAATAGAATACAAAGTCTTCTAGAAAGTACAGAAGTAGTTACTATAATACAACAGTACAGTACTTTATTATTTCCCCATTGCATTCACATTGTGATCTTTTCACATAAAAATTAATGTAAAACTATATTTTTGGTTAATGATAGTCACATTTGGGAAAATATACACTCTTACAAGAAACAAACATACATTTCATTTGATGTCTTGGTAGAAAGCTACGTTTAGTAGAAAATATAGGATTTTCTAAGAGATACAAACATTTACAAACATTTACAAACATTTACAACCATTTAAAAACATTTACAAACATTTACAAACATTTACAAACATTTACAAACATTCACAAACATTTACAAACTTATACATCAATTACTGACAAACACTTTCATACAAACAATGACACTAAAATGCTTATGAAGTCACCAGCTTTAAAGATGATAAACTCTTTCAAAATAACTTGTATTCTCAGGTCATCAGTAGACAGGTACCGATGCCAGGTTTTGAGAAGATGGGGCTCGTTCAAGACTCATCTCTTATATTTTGATTTACATTTTTGGTTTCTTATAAACTTCACAGAACACACTTGTATGAAATTATATTATTAATGCAATGGATGATGATGTTGCTTGTTTACTACTATACTTTGTTGTGATACTGTACATGACCTCCTCCACCCCCGAACGTTTCCGCCGTTCCGGTTTTGGGTGTGATATATGGTGCCTTCGCTATCGGAGCGGCACCCGACATCAAATCAATGCGAAAACTCCACCTGCCTCTCCGGAGGCACTCCTGGTAACTCTTCTGGAAAAACATCCTGAAATTCCTGTACAACCGGCACGCTGCCCACATTTGTCGTGGTCTCCACCCTCGTATCCGAGATATAAGCCAGAAATCCCGTACACCCCTGCTGTAGAAATCTCGTTGCCCTCGCCGCCAAAAAGAGGGTTGGTCCTTGCGAGGCCCTCTCACCATGTATAACCAGTTCTCCCCCACTTGGGGTTCGAACCCTCACTAACTGGTGCTCGCAATCAATCATGGCCCCATCGGCCCCCAACCAATCCATCTCGACAATCACTTTCAGCACTCGCAACGATATCAGAACTAAGTCAACACGGAACCTCTCTCCAAGCACATTCAGTACACAGTCCTGATACACCCTCACAGCACTCATAGTGCGGTCGTCAGCAATCTTTACCTCAATCGGGGAATCCAAAGTTCCAGACGCATCTCGAAACTTATTGCTAAGTGCAAGAGACACGAACGATCGGGTAGCACCCGAATCAAACAAAACATGAGCCGACATACCATTGACCAAAAAAGTCTCTATACATAAGCACAAAGCATATACAAGCATCACAAATAAATAGAGAGAAGAGAGGAATAAATACATACCAGCCACGAAGTTTGGCTCTGCCTGAGCCTCCTCAATAGTCGGCTGAAAGGCGCGGCTCCTCACCGCTATAGCATCCGCCTTAGCAGGGCGGCCATATGTGATCCTCATCGTGGCGGGCGTGGGCGCCACCACCGCTCCTGCCCTCCCTGCAACCTCGGACAATCGGCCTTTTTATTGAAAGTCTGGTTGCAGTGGAAACATATCAAGCCATTCTTGGGGCAATCTCTAATCACGTGGACCGATTGGCCACAAGCATAGCATCCCGAGCCTTCCACCTGACAAGCCCCACTGTGCGGTTTAACGCACTTGGTACACCGGCCACGACCCTGCTGGCCCCTGCTGGAAGTGTCTGAGGTCTTAGGAATTTTGGCCTAACCCACTGCCGCCTGTGTCTGCTCAGGCATCCGCTTGGTGCAAAAGTCCAACTCTATTTCGCGCTCACGGGCCTTCTCCACCATCTCGTTCAGGGTTTTGCACCCTGTAAAGCTCACAAACTCCCGGATATCATCCCTCAGCATGGAATGATATCTCGTCTACCTCATATCCTCATTTGTAGCGTAATGTGGGATCAACAAAGCTCGTTCCCAAAACTTGGCGTTGATCTCCGCCATGGTCTCGGTGGTCTGCTCAAGTTCAAGAAACTCCCTCACAATTCGTTGCACCTCAATAGGTGGTGCAAACTCCGCATCAAATCGCCGAACAAACTCGGCCCATGTCATCTCAGCCGCACTGGCTGCTCCCACCTGGCTGGTCACCTCTCCCCACCAATCTTGGGCTCTGTCTCTCAGCATACATGAAGCAAAACCCACCTTTGCCGCATCCGAGCAAGAACTTGTGTGCTGGGCGTTCTCAATATCCACCACCCAGCGTCGGCTAACAATGGGGTCCATGACACCAAAAACCTCCGGCACTCCACACGCCTTGAACTCCCATAACGAGGGAGTTCGGGCCCCGAACTGGCCCGCCACGATCTCGACTCTGAATGACATGAGCCTCTTCTCCACAATCTCCATAATCCCCTCCTTGACCGTCCCAAAGATCACTGGGGCAGCGTCAAGGATGCCCTTCGTAACCTCAACTGCAATGATCTCCTGCAACCTCTCATCAATGGGCTCAGTACCGCTTCCCGATCCGGATCCAGATCCTGATCCCCCTGTCCCGAATCGTGTCACCACCATGCTGAACTGAAATTTCATAAACCATAATAATTAGGACATCTATATAGGGGATCTTCCTACACCGGTCCTCCTTAGAGCAGTCAAATCTAGCATTGGTTTGGGTACAAATCCTGTGCTTTCAGTAGTACAAGCCCAATACTACCTTCCACACCTACCTGTACCTTTCCCCAAAACTCTACCTGATAACACCAATTCGTCCCCAAATAAACCATATCCCACAGACTAACGCATATCCCAAATCCCAGGCTGTAAATTATACACAGAAAAGGATCAAATAGACTTTCGAATAAGAGATTCAACCCTTGAACCACAACCAGACAAGGAACAGGAAATAAGGGCAAATCAATCGTTCTAAGGCTATAAGCTCCTAACCGTATACAATTTTAAAAGCATACACATAGCAAGTTCCATACGATTATCATAGCTCAATTATCAGTATTACATGGCTAACATATTGGGGAACTACTTACTTGGCTCGGCTGATCACGCGCGTCGCACTCTCCTCTTTCCGGTCTCAAAATTTTGTAACTTTTATTTTTGAAAACAATTTTACCATTTCCTTAGTTTGAGTCCTGACACACCCGAGAGTGTGCCCGAATCCCTCAAACCAAGGCTCTGATACCAACTTGTAACGACCCAAATTTTAAAAGACAATTTTCATTTTTAATTATCTAAAACACATTTTCATCATCCATAAAAACTAGTTACAATTGTTTTCAAAACCATGTCAAATACAAATTTATTTCAAAATATCTGAGTGTTCCATAAAAGGGCCAAGTGAGAGTGCACGCCGCGCCATCAAGCCTTGCCCTTGCCCTTAGGCTCAGATGTACCTGAAACAAATCTACAAATTGTAAGCTAATGTTTAGTGAGTTCCCCAGAGCATACGCACACACAAACCACATACAACATATCATACTAGCTATAACAGCTACACATATCACATAAGCCATGCATACAACAAATAGGGATGTTGTGCGCCCGTCCCCCGGGTCTTACTCCAGGATGCCATGGTCTCCCCACATGGTCTTACACCTAAGTGCCATGGGATCTCCCATGGTCTTTGATAGGAAAGCCATGGGCTCTCCACATGGTCTTACATCCAAGTGTAGACCTGGCAAAACATGACACGACACGAAAACCCAACACGAACCCAACACGAAATTAGCGGGTTAGGGTCAGAGATTTCGACACATTTATGTAAACGGGTTGACACGACACGACATGATAATTAAACGGGTAGGGTTAGGGTCAAGACTTTCAACTCGAAGATGACTCGAATATGACCCGTTTAATTATATATTATTTATAATAAATTTCATATTTTTATAAATATATTATATGTTATAGACTTGTAGTGGGCCAAACTCAAGAATTAGAAGTAATATTCAAATTTTCAAAGTTACTTAATTTTAGTCATCCTCACCATATATCCCTTTTTCTCCCTAACTTTAACTCTTTTCATTTTTCCTTTTAAACTTACTATAAATTTTGTCATTCCATCTCATAACTCTTGTGTTTCACTTTTTCCTTTTTGCCTCCACAACTCCTACATTCCAACCTTGAAAATATTTCAACCCGACATGACACAACATATTTACAATGTCTAAACCTTAACCCAAAACCCGACACGAAAATAAACGGGTTGACACGGCACGATACAATAATTAAACGGGTCGGGTTAGGGTCAAGCCCTTTCAACCCGTTTAATGTCTTGACACGACACAAACCCGACATGACACGAAACGTTTGGCAGGTCTATCCAAGTGCCATGCGCTCTCCACATGTTCTTACATCCAAGTTCCATGGGCTCTCCCATGGTCTTCCATACAAACATACCACATATACCCCTAGCATACTTCTTAGCTCATACCAACTAACATTTCACAAAACACTATATCCGCTAGGGTACTACATAACATAAAATGGGCCAGCCTTGGTGCCTTAGACCCATTGGTATGGTGAGGAGACTCACCTCTCGGATGCTGAAGTGATAAGCTAGAATCAGATATGTCCCACGTGCTGCTCCAACTCAACTACATATAATAATTATGTGATTAACTTGCCATAATCCTATAATTACCCTCAAAGTCAACCCTGGTCAAAGTCTAGGTCAATTGTCCATGTTAACCTCAACTCGTCGAGTGCATCTAGCGACTCGTGAAGTTTGTGTAGAGTCTCGAACACCTGAACAAACCCCAGCCAACTCTCCGAGTTGGTTCATCAACTCGACGAGTTCACTTGATATCCAATCAATGTGGAAACTCGTTCCGACTCGTCGACTTGCCAGGGCAACTCGTCGAGTCCCCTTCCCTGTTTGCTTATTATGATTATCCATCGAATGCAGGGACTCCAAGGCTTAGATCTGAAACCCTAAGGTGTCTAGAAGGATAAATTTTCCAACTTTACCTTCCAAAACAACTCCTAATGCACTAAGGTCCTTATCAAAGATTAGAAAGCTCTGAAGCCTTGCTATTTGGTCCAATACCTTAGGGATCTGGAATCCCTCCTTTCCATAAGAGTTTCCAGTCCTCAATACGTTCCAAAGATGAAGGCTTTATGGACATACATGTCCATTGGATGTCTTTAAGTCAAAATGGCCAAAAAGGGGAAATATTCTACAACTCTTGCATGCCATCCTTGCTTGACCAAAAGCTAGATCTAGCCCACCTTGGGGCTATTTTGCCCGGGAGATTCATAAAGTTGCAATCTTTATGAACCCCATGCATGCAATCAACAAGAATAATGGGAAATGAAGAGTAAACTCAAGATCTAGCCATTTCCTAAGATAAAAATCAAGTCTTGAAGACTTACAACAGTCCACAAGATGATCAAGCTCAAGTGTGAGGGCTTGGTTTGCTGGATCTCCACCTTCTTCTCGCTATCTCCTTCTTCTTAAGCTCCACAAATCACTATTAGCTCACAAAATGAAAGAGAATGGGGATTAGGGTTTAGCACACATGTTTTTAGCGTTTGGAGGCTGATGGAAGGTCAGCCTCAAAGTCCTTAAGGAGATTATATAGGGTGTAAACCCAAAAAATTAGGGTTTCTCTTTACAGCTCCTACTCGTCGAGTCGGGCCTTCTGACTCGTCGAGTAGGACCCAACTTCCACGTCCTCTTGATAGCCTCTCCTCAACGAGTCGAGGCTCCCAACTCGTCGAGTCCCAGCACCAAAACCCTAAACTTCTAAAAATTATTTAATACCTGGAATAGGTGTTACAAATCTCCCCCACTTGAACTAGACTTCGTCCTCAAAGTTTGCTGATCCAAATAAGTTCGGGTAGTGGTCTCGCATCTCATCCTCCGGCTCCCATGTCCATTCGGAGCCCCTTCGGTGCTGCCATTGCACCTTTACCATCTTTACTGTAAACCGAACATCCCTGTAAGAGACTACTGATACTGGCACCCCATGTCTAGCCACCACCTCTCGCACATAAATATCCGCCAGCTTCTCCGTAGATATTCTCTCAGAGATCGGAATAAAATGGGCACTCTTCGTCAGTCTTTCTACGATCACCCATATGGCGTCCGCAGCCCTTGTCGTCCTCGGTAACTTCGTAATGAAGTCCATAGTGATCTCTTCCCAGCACCAAAACCCTAAAATTCTAAACTTTTCATTAATACCTGGAACACGTGTTACAAAATATGTACAAAGAGAGAAATATATTACCCTATTAAGTCATTTTTGATGGTTTACCTGGAGTAGCCGGTCATAAAGACTGAATATGTACAGTTAAAAAAGTTTAAGGGGAAAATGTGGACGAAAATAATTAGGATTATATATAGGAATATATTGAAATTAATAATACGTTAAACTAAAAATATTAGGATTATACATTGGAATATATAATTCAAAATGATCTCGAATGTTATAAATACAAATAAAAAGTTAAATCTAGAACTCAACTTAATATTTGTGTTTAGATCATTGGACAAGAAAGAAGAGCTGTTATGACATAAGACAATCTACACGAATAAATGTCGACCTTTTTACAGATGAGTGTGTACTTACTTTCAAGGCACATAATTATATAAAAAGTATTTTTATATCAATTGAATGTTGAAATGTTTACAAAATGTTTGTTATCTGGAATATGTGTTATGTGTATATTTATACAAAGACGATAATATAACTTGATAGGTACTATGACATATATATTGTCTAGTTGGCATGCAAGATTTGTTCAACTTATTATCATGCATAGGTTGCATTTAAAAAGGTACATCATTTCAGTAAGAAAATAAAGATTTGTTCAACAAAAGTTCGAACTCAAAATGAGTGTTGAATGCCAAAGAACTCCGTTTACAACCAAGCCTAATGACTGTTCTTACCCCATTCCATCATGTCCATGGTTCCAATTATGTCAGTTCACGGAAATATGCACTCACGGTTCTCGGTGAGTGGGGTCCGTCTTCCCCAAATAGCGTTATCCATAAGACTGCCAGCTCGAATACAAGTTAATAGGTTGTAGTTAGGTTCTCGGGGACTTAACATACAAATTTCATAACATAGAGTTCATATCACAAAGTTCATAGCACAGGTTCATAACACAATGTTCATAAAAGAGTATCGTTCCAAGTTCAATAGGATCACAAAACAATATGGTTCCGAGTTCAATAATTCATAAAAGAGTATCGTTCCAAGTTCAATAAGTTCATAAAACAATATAGTTTCGAGTTCAATAAGTTCATAAAATGAAGTTCAGCAAGTTCACAAAATAGAGTTCAACAAGTTCATAAAACGAAGTTCCACAAGTTCATAAAATAGTACGAATAGCTCATAAAACAGTAGCATGCTTTCCACCCCAAAAGATGAAAACAGTAAAAAGGGGGTTGTGAATACTCACTAGGGGGAGTTTACGGTTCGAGCTTCACGGTATAGTGTTGTAGAGATCAATTTCTATTAGTGCCCTATGGAACAAATAGTTTCTAGTGAGATACAATTCACTAAACCATTATCTAAGAACTGGCTAGCTAACTAGTGGTTTCGCAACGTGCCTAAAGTTTGTTCGGTTCATTATTGGTGATATTAAATTCACGGTGCCTTGTGTTCAAAAATCCATAAATGCATGAAATGAACTTCAAAAGTGTAAAACTTTATATTCTGGTTCTAACAGAGGGTATTAGTGTCCAACAATTTAATAGAGAATTTTGAAGGTCATTTGTTATTTATTTGCAATATAAGTCTAAATAATAGGAAAAATTCAAAATAAACAGCAAACAGTTGCAAAAATTCCTAAATTAACTTTTACAGGCTCTCATAATGTTACCAAAGTTGTGAAAAATATTGGTTCATGTCCTTGAGTCCTATGACCTGGTTTTGTAAATTCATGCTAATTCAATGAAATATCTAAATAAAATACCAACTGTGACCAAATTGTATAAAAGCTTACATCGGATCCTTATTTTGTGAGTACATAAGTTCTACAATTTTTGAGATTTTTAAGTCACCTGTAAATGACGATTTTGAATTTAAGGCCATTAAATTCTTATTTTTGTAGAAAAATAAGGATTTTGTTTAATCATTTGGGGTTTCACAGAACATCTCTTAAAGACAAGAGGTTTCATAAAACAAATTGTTTCGGAATTAATTCGGAGCTAAATGGGGGTATTCAACCCAAACAAGTTTTGAAATGTAGCACTAACTTGTGCTTGAGTTCCAAATGTAGCTGGAAGTTTGCGAATTTGTGTAGGAACTTATATAAGGTATTAGTTCATGAAATTTTAGCTCTTATGAGATAAATGTGTCAAATTTATAAAATATTTTTCTCCAGATTTATTGTGGGGTTTATAGCCTTTGATCATGTAATAAAAAACTATTGATCCTAGAAATAGTGTTGTTTGCGCAACTGTATTGTAAAAATCGTCACAAATCAAATTCTTAGTGTTTTACAGTAAGGCTACTGAGGTTCGAAAGTTAACTCAGGTAAATAGTCTTCAGAAAAAGCATATCATTATTTGGTCAAGAAATGAGTGAGTTGTGACCTTTTAAATCGAGTAAACAAATCTGACAAAATGTTGAAAAGTAAAACTCATGAAACAATAGTTCGAACTCCTATTTTATCTAATGATATAGGTTTCTTTTGCTTAGAATGAGAAAGAACTTCATTATATTAAAGATATTCTGTAGAAATACTTGTTTCTAACCATTTTATCTTACATGCAACCAAGCTAGATGTGACAAAATTTTTGAAAAATCGGTTTTTGGTGCTTGATAAGGCTTGCATGTTCTCACCTTTGCTCCTTAGTTTGGTTTGATCATGGATCATCACTATTTACAAAAAATGAAACATGTTTTTGGTGGTGATCTACAAACATCAAGATCAAAAAAAGTTATTGGCTAGAACATGCCTTAGAAATTGAAAATAGAAGGAGAAGATGACTAAAACTTGTAGAAATTCGTTATGGGTATTCAAGATATGTATGATAATCACTTACCCTATGATGTGAAGCTTCAAAAAACACCCAAAATATGGCTTAAAGTTTATGGTTGAGGGTCTGATTTCTAGAGATATAATGAAGAGGTTTCTAGAGAGAATGAAGATGAAAAGTGGGGTTTTGTCTCTCTGGATAGACTATCTCTCTCGTCGTGTTGTTGGGGGCTATACTCCACCAAAAGCGATCACAAAACTTCAGTAATATGACTTAAATTACGAAAAATGAAATGGAAAAAGCTCTCCCACAGAATATGTCTCTAAGATCGAATTTCCTCTCTCTCAAGGGCATTCAAAATCTGAACTCGGGATTTTGCATAAAGAAGCAAGATATAATGAGAGAGAGAGAGAGAGTGTGTGTGTGTGTGTGTGTGTGAGGGTTGTGTATGGCCGAATTTTTGGGGTGAAGAGAGGCTTTATAAGGCTCTTTAAATATGGAAATCGCTAATAATGTTGTCTCTTAACCAGTTTTATAAAAATGATATTCAGTTTTTATAGATATTCTATGTATTTTTATAAACTTCCAAGACTTTATTTCTTGGTTTTTATTCAAGAATTTTTTTTAGAAATAAGTTCATAAACATGTATTCTCTTGAATTA
The DNA here is from genome assembly GCF_052849685.1 of Lactuca virosa. NCBI lineage: Eukaryota > Viridiplantae > Streptophyta > Magnoliopsida > Asterales > Asteraceae > Lactuca > Lactuca virosa. The sequence continues at coordinate 316,763,501 of NC_136428.1, forward strand.
AATTATAGAAATGATAACATATGTTTTGATTTTTATAAAATCAAAATTTATATTTCATATAAATGAAACAAAGGTTCACATATGAATGTAGGATTAGACAATCCTTGAATTATATTTTTGGCTCATAATTCAAATTATGATATGTGGATATTATTTCCAACCTATAATTAAATAAAATTATGATTTATTAAATTGAGTTTGCTAAGTACTTAAACTAGTTAAGCACCTCATACGTTCCAATTAATAAATTAGGGTATTTAACTTACCTTTGAGTCGTGATCTATTGACCATGGTTTTGTGTTTAGTTTTGAGATTGAACTTTGGCACTTTTCAACCAAGTTAGAGTATCCACATATCAATGTGACTGCTTAGTGCAAGCTAAGTTACACTACTTGTTCTGAGGGATCTATTAAGTCGCGATCTAGCTCAACTTGTTGCATCTAAAGCCAAGTTATGTGCACGTATGGAAATGACAAGGTTCTAGATGAGTCCTAACATGAATTTTGACGGATGTCACAATCTCCCCCAATTATGGGAATTTCGTCCCGAAATTCAACTAGCGGTACCACTGGTTCATACGTAGAAAATACTGGAGGACATTTGTTTCTCATGAAGTCCTCCCGTTCCCATGTAAACTCAGGTCCGTGCTTAGAATTCCAACGAACTTTCACAATCGGTGTTTTGCTTTGTTTAAGCTGCTTAACTTGCCGATTGATGATTTCTATGGGTTCATCCATGAATTTAGTAGATGATTAATGTGAAGGTCATTGAGGGGTAAGTGTAGGGATTCCTCGGCCAAGAACGTTTTAAGGTTCGAGACATGCAATGTGTCATGTATTGCACTCATTTCTTCAGGTATCTTGAGCTTATATGTCACCGGACCAATCATTTCAATAATCCCGAAGGGTCCTACATAGTGAGGACTTAGTTTGCCTCTTTTTCCAAAACGTACAACTCCTTTCCATGGCGATAATTTTAATAGTGTCTTGTCTCGCACATCAAATTCAAAAGGTTTCCTACGCTCATCGACATACCTCTTCTAACGATCGAAAGCACCTTCCAGTCTATCATGTAGGATCATGATTTTATTGGTGGTTTCTTGAACTCTATCAAGCCTCATTAGTTGCTATCGCTAGTTTTTAGCCAACAAAGTGGTGGTCCACACTTAAGCCCGTACAGTGCTTTGTAGGGGAGCACGTTTAACATTGTCGTGATCGTTGTTGTTATAGGAAAACTCAGCTTATCGTAAATGGGTGTTCAAACTACCTCCTAAACTGATCATATAGGCTCAGATTATGCTTTCCAAAGTGCGGATAATTCATTCATTTTCCTATCCGTCTGAGGATGGTAAGTAGTACTTATTTGTAATCGTGTACTGAGGTTTTCCGAAGTGACTACCATATTTGTGACACAAGGAGACTCTCTATCCAAAATAATGGAAATTGATACTCCATGACGTACTAAAATCTCATATACGTAAATCCGGGCAATATTCTCCATTCGGTAATCTTCTCGAATGGGAAGGAAGTGTGCAGATTATGCCAATAGATCCACCTCTACCTAAATCGGATCGTGCCCTTTAGCAGTCCTTGTCAAACTCCAATAAAGTAAATTGTAGCTACCACCTGCTGGTTTGAATACCTTATATATATCACAAGAGGATCGAAAGCATTTAGACTATCAAGCACTTGGAGTGCTAAAATTATTAATGGTGAAGGATGTGCATACTGTTGGGTTTTATGTACTCTAACATCCCTATGGTGCACATACAAACCTAATGCTTTGGATCTAAGTTTTCTCTAATTATACATGCAATATTCATTTTCCAAAGCATGAAGCCTAACCAACATGCAAAGGTGATATTTGAATCATAAAACTAGTTAAAAGATTACCTTATGTAGTAGCTTGTAGAATCTTGGCGTTAAGCGAGCTTAGCACCCCAAGTGTGATGCCTCAAACAAGTCACAAACACCAATAAATAATTAGATGAATATGAGAGAGGTTTATGAGACTCTAAAGTCGGCTTCCTCTTCTTCGAATACAAGGGTGTCCGATTTTAGGGCTTAGGGTATACATTTATAGTGTAGAATTCTAAGAGTCATAAGTTTAACCCTAATTCTTACACTTAAGCTTCTGATCCTACAATTGATTTGGACAAACACTTCATAGACTAACCCATAAGCTTAGCCCATCACAAATCAATCATGGATCATTAGCCCAAACCATATGTATCATTGATTTACATAATCAGTCCCCGCTAATTTAATTAGTCTCTTTTGATCACTAAATTAATTCCAAATTAATTCTTGATCAGTACTAATTAAACAATATGATTTCTCAATTAATATATTATTCTTATAATATATTAATAAATCACAAATAACCTCTTTCTCAAATATCCATCTATCAAATTTTTCTGGTAAAGGCAACCCGAAATGGACCATGCTACTATCGGGTCAAGTACATGCCAATTATAGTTATAGGCTTAGACACCTAATCCAAGCAAACAAGATTCACATGTGTCATCCGACTTTAAGTCAAATGACACCAACACTCCATCCTTTTGGAGTTGGTCTATGGGCTTGTTCTTGACATGTCCAAGACGACAATGCCATAAGCATGCTTTATCCAAACCATTGGACGAATCGATATTCACCACATTATTTCCTAAGTTATCTACAACCATCACAGTTTCATATACACCATTACAAGGCAATGCTTCAAAATAAAATTTACCATTATAATAAGCATTAATACTACCAATCTCATTATTAAATGAAAAAGTAAAACTATGTTCATACAAACCATGAAAGGAAATAATATTTCTCGCCATATCAGACGAGTAGCAACAATTATTCAATTCTAAATTTAACCCACTACTAAGCAATAAAGAATAAACTCCAATCTTGGTGACATGAGACCTTTTCCTATTCCCCGTGATCAACTTCATATTCCCGTGCTCCACATCCTTACTTCCTTTTAGACCCTACAAATCAGAACAAATATGAAAACCACATCCTGTATCAAGGACCCAAAAATTAGCATGTGATGATTTAGTAGACAGAATAGTGTAAATACCTGCGAAGGTGGACTTGATCTTCCCATCCTTTATGTCCTGCAAGTATTTGGGACATCTTCATTTCCAGTGCCCTTTTTCATGACAATGGAAACACTCTGCTTCCTTTCGGTTGGGAGAGGGTTTATCAGAACCAACTTTGTTCCCACTAGAGGAGGAGCCATCATGGGACTTCCCCTTGTGGCTCTTAAAAGGAGCCTTCCTCTTTTTTTCCTTTCTATGTCCAATTGCCAAGACAGGGGGAGCAGTAGTAGGATTAGGTACAAAAGATTTGCCTTTCAAACTGCTTTTAGTAGTTCTCAAAAGACCTTGAAGCTTGCTTAGAGTGACCTCCTCCTTGTTCATATTATAATTCATACGAAACTGATCATAACAAGGAGGAAAATAGTGTAGGATAATGTCAATGGCCAACTCTTCATCGAAATTGACATTCAACATGAGCAAGCGGTCCACAAACCTTTGCATTTTTTGCAAGTGGGCCGTGATAGACTCTCCATCCTTCATTTTGGTAGTAATCATGGAGGCAATGATTTCATACCTTTCCTGCTGAGCACTTTGATGGTACCTTTCCATCAAATCTTGGTACATTTCATAAGGCCAAAAGTCCTCATAGGACTTTTGATGCTCAGCAGTCATGGTAGCAATCATGATACACGACACTTTTGTCGAGTCCCTCTCATGAGTCTTATACTCAACAATTTGTTCGGGAGTAGCAGTGTTCTTTGTCCTCGTATTCTTTGTCCTCGTAGCGAATGGACATGCGAATGTTTCAAATCCAATCATTGAAATTCGACCCCTCAAAAGTGACCCTCCCATATAGGTTCATGAGGGAGAAAGAACCAAAAGGGATTTGGTTTGAAGAATTGTTTGAAGTAGACATCTGAAAAGAAAGAGAAAGTTTAGATTAGATAAGGATCCTTAATATAACACCTAGATTAAATATATGGGCTAGGACCCAACACAATATTCTACAATTCGGAAGAGGGAAGCCGTAATCCAATTGTAAAATATTTGAAGGTAGGTAAATGACGATTTACCAATTTCCACCATGAAAAACAAAAATGAAGATTTAGGTTTTAAATGAATTGAAATTCCTATATTCTTTTGAGATTCATTGAACTTTTCAATGACATGTTTAAATTTTGATTATGCCGTTCAAATTTGTGACTGGGATACCGAGGATCACAAACAAGGTGTGAATAACCATGCAAATGTGCTTGGTACTCTTGATGTTCCATATCACTTGATCAATGTGTCGGTTAACCATACACGCTCCATTGATCCAAGATTAATAACATGCTATCCTTTGCCACCCTTTCTAGTCCCAAATTAGTGTGCCGGTTAACTACACATGCTCAACTAACGACTTAGCAAGGTGCAAAGTGCAATTTCCATGGAATAGCACCATTTTCATGTTTTTCCTAAAGTAACTAAGATTAGGAATTTATAAAATTCTAGTTACTTTATAATATCATTATACTTATTAATGAGGATTAATGTCCTATCATACCCGTTCGACTAACGACCCTCCACTAGTCAAGAGTGCGGTGGGTAAGAGTGGATACCCAATGGCGGTCATATTATAGGTCGCTTCCTTAAACACCCCTTATAGACTAGCTTCATGAATGAGTCCTACTAACGGTACGACTGACTTGTCTTATACATATATACAAGTATTAAACTTTAATATTATAATAGTATAGGGCTGAATTTTAAACTTTTAAAATACTAGGGTTTGGTATTAAAGTTTCATAAATAAGACGTTTCAAATCCCAAAACTTGAAGACAAATTTTGAAACTCTTCAAAAACTCTTGAGTTTTAGAATTTATGTTACATAAATGAGACTTTCCAAGGTCCATAACTTGATGACAAGTTATGAAACTCTTCAAGACTTTTGAAATTTTATAACTTAAAGATTGAATGTTTCATTAATGAGACTTTTAATATTTCATAACTTGAGGACAAGTTATGAAACTCTTCAAGAAACATTAAGATCAAATTTTAACTAATATAATTATCATATAATTTATCATTTACTAATTTGACCTAATACTAGTCATATAGCAAAATAATTCCAAATTTTATAAATAATTAGTTCTTCACAAAATCAAGTAATTATCTTAAAATTTGAAAATCATCATGTTATTGGATGAGGATAACCACTACCATATCATTAAAAACGAATTTTATGAACCAAAATAGTTTGTGGTAAGGATCCTAATCCAAAACAGGCCAAAAACTCGAAAAATCTGCCAACTAACGATCCAACTCGTTGAGCCAGGCTATGGACTCGTCGAGTTCATGGTCATATCATCCAACTCGTCGAGTTCCATGATGGGACTAGACGAGTCCAGCAGTCAGACATCAAAAATCATAATTTTTTAACTTTGAAAATCCCACAATTGCATCAATATAATAGGAAACACCCATGGCTCCAATGCCACTGTTGGGTTTTATGTACTCTAACATCCTTATGGTGCACATACAACCCTAATGCTTTGGATCTAAGTTTTCTCTAATTATACATGCAATATTCATTTTCCAAAGCATGAAGCCTAACTAGCATGCAAAGGTGATATTTGAATCATAAAACTAGTTTGAAGATTTCCTTATGTAGTAGCTTGTAGAATCTTGGCCTTAAGAGATCTTAGCACCCCAAGTGTGATGCCTCAAACAAGTCACAAACACCAATAAACAATTAGATGAATATGAGACAGGTTTATGAGACTCTAAAGTCGGCTTGCTCTTCTTGGAATACAAGGGTGTGTGATTTTAGGGCTTAGGGTATCCATTTATAATGTAGAATTCCAAAAGTCATAAGTTTAACCCTAATTCTTACACTTAAGCTTATGATCCAACAATTTATTTGGACTAACACTTCATAGACTAACCCATAAGCTTAGCCCATCATAAATCAATCAAGGATCAGTAGCCCAAACCATATGTATCAGTGATTTACATAATCAATCCCAGTTAATTTAATTAGTCTCTTTTGATCAGTAAATTAATTCCAAATTAATTCTTGATCAATACTAATTAAATAATATGATTTCTCAATTAATATATTATTCTTATAATATATTAATAAATCATAAATAACCTCTTTCTCAAATATCCATCTATCAAATTGTTCTGGTGAAGGCAACCCGAAATGGACCATGATACTATCGGATCAAGTATATACCAATTATAGTTATGGGCTTAGACACCGAATCCAACACATACATCCTTGCCAATGTGGAGAAAACCAAAAATTTGATACGAGCATTGTCCAAAATGAATGAAACATCATCTACTGCAAAAAAGGTGCACTTGACTCGTTGGCTATGGAACATGAATATGAAAGTGTATATTTCTGACAATTCATGGGAATAAACACAACTCAATTACCTCAAGACTAGCCTCAGTTGACATTGGGTTAGAAGATGTTGTTCTGTTATTGCTACTTTTTTCGGTTACTTGATAGTTTTCCATGTACCGGGCAATAGTTAGCTACTCGATTAGGGTTGGATAGCTAAATTTTGAAATCATTCACGATTGGATCCTTGATAAGGACATGTATAGATAGAGCTCCAAGGGAAACATCCAAGTCGGGGAAGAGATGTAGTGACAACCCAATACTTTCTAGTCAACAAAAAGTCAATTTTCGTTAAATAAAATTTCGAATTTTATTTGTTCCGTTAAGTTCTTTTGGGTTAGAAAATAATTTAAAATATATAATTAGAGGTTATATAAGTTTTCGGAACCAAAAGCGCTCGAAAAATCAAGATTTCCCGCGAAAAATCAGCAAACTCGTTCATCCATGCGTTTACGGCTGTAAACCCCTGGACCTCAAACCCGTTTACAGCCGAGAACCCATTTCCGACCGTAAAACCAACCTGTATAATGGTTTTTCCTGGAGAGATTCTTCATTTCTGTGACAACCCGAAATTTCCATTCTGTACAACATACCAAGTCAATAGAAGTCAGAACAGTTACTGTTAATTTTCAGACTATTTGGGTTAAGTTTGAGTATTCTATGATTAACACTTTAGGAGATGCCAGGAGAGGGGATGCCCTAGGGTTTATTGTGCAACAATAACCTTTCATACTCCAAGAAATTGGAAATTTACGACCCAAACATGGAGTTTGCGGTCCTAAACCCCAAGGGGTATATATATGGTCCTTAGCCATATTTATTCATTTGTTCCATTTCCAACTTAAGAAAAACCCGATTCTCTCTCAAGGATCTTCAGCCTTTCTTCCCAAATCGTAAGTGCTTCTATCTTAGAGTATAATAGGGCTTGTTATATGTCTAAACATCAAGAAATCACAAGGAAACAACAAGATCAAAGAGTTTACGGCCCAAGAACAATCTTGGACCGTAAACCCTTCTTTAAGGGCCAAAAGTATGCCCTAGTCCTTTCCTTTCCTTGTGAAACTAGCCTAGACTCATACCTTAATGTGTATAGGGCTTGAAAGCACAAAAATACCATGTCCATAAGAGATTACGGCCGCAAACCCAAAGGGGAATTGGTCATACGGCCGTAAACTCCTCAAAGGAGGGAAAAGGTGCCCTAATCTCTTCCAAGGACTAAACCATAAAGTAGAAATACTTCTAAGGGACATGTAACGCTTCAAACCATCAAATGATAAAAGCTTAGGAGATTACGGCCGTAAACTCAAGGGTTTACGACCGTAAACTCATTAGATTACGGCCCTTGGGGAGTAAACTCAAGAAAGGGGTTCTTTGGAACCCTAAACCCAATAGCCTTGTCCTACAACAACTTAGATGCAATCCTTAGGACTTATAACACTTATATAAGGTGTTTAGCATGTCCTATGATGTCTTAGCATTGTCAATTGGTAGTTTAAAGGCTAATTGGATACATATATGTGTGATTATGTGTTAACTAGGATCTTTGAGTGTGTACAAGTCTTCACTTGACACTTAGCAATCCTACATCGTTCAGTTCATCCAAACCACCATCTACAGGTGAGTTCATACCCCTTAATTAATATTTTAAATGATTTTAAATACTTTAATAGGGGGGAAATACAAGTAGAAAACAACATGTTATAGAATCAATCACATGTGATTTATATCTGTGTTTTCATTCAACTATTTTCACATGCTTCAAAATGTGATAAATACAATGGTTTTGACTAATATGCTTTGATTATCAAAACGATTTACTTTTGAAATGTTTTAAGAAATGACATCAAGTCATTGTTATTCATTGTACAAGACTCTTAAATGTTTTACAAAACCTCTTTCAAAACCATATCTGTACACTTATCTTTCATAAATATATGTATTGATATGATAGCTTTCATTCTTTCTTCAATTCCAACACTCTTGGGTAGCAAGGGTGTATAACCCTTCTTGAACATCAATTACATTCCAGTAAACTATCATAGGGATAGTATAGGAGATACAAAACATTATTCCTATTACAAGGAATTACACCAGAGTCAGTTCATTCATGAGTCTATACTAAATACTATATGAAGAGATACACTTACATAGATCCTCTTACATGGATCCTCTTACATGGATACACTTACATAGATCCTCTTACATGGATACACTTATATGGATCCTCTTACATGGATACACTTACATGGATCCTCTTACATGGATACACTTACATGGATCCTCTTACATGGATACACTTACAGGGATACTGTTACATAGATACTATATGATGAGATAATATTACATATTATATGAGTAGATACTATTATATACGTACGGGACTAACCATTCTACACTCAAGACTGTTAGCTACAGTAGGGAAAATGCACATCGACGGATGTCTACGGTTGTCATTTTACGGCGAGTTTCCACGCCGTGTTTATTCTAGTGCAAAAGGATAATACATCAATGTTTATATATTTTTCCCTATTACTTTTATTTTGTGACACATTCACATAAACGATGAGGTAGACTATATATTTATAATAATAGTCACACAAGGGAAAAAACATCTTTGAAGTAGAATTACATCTTTCAAAGCATTCAGGTCTTGGTAGAAGACTACTTTCAAAACAATCAGGTCTTGGTAGAAGACTACTTTTATACTAGTAGGAAATATGGGATATTTTAGGGTTTTCACACTTATATCAAATTTTTCATCAACAAATGCATGTTTTTCATAACAACTTTCCAAATCAATGACACTTAAATACTTATGAATTCACCAGCTTTATGCTGATCTACACTTTCAAAATAACTTGTATTCTCAGGTCACCAGTAGACAGGTACGATGACCAGGTTTTGAGAAGACGGAGCACAGACAAGACTTGTCTTTTATTTTGATTACATATTTTGGTGTCTTATTACAATGAAAGAACACTCATGTATTAAAACTTTACTTTTAATGCAATGGATGATGTTGTTGCTTGTTTACTACTTTGCACTGTTATGATACTTTACATGACGTCCTCCACCCCTGAACGTTTCCGCCGTTCTTAGTTTTGGGGTGTGACAGATTGGTATCAGAGCTTTGTTTATAGTGAATATAGTATATCAACCCATAAAAGATATACTAACTATAAATACATTGGGAATAAAATACTCTGACCAAGAGTTTATACTTTTAAATAATAAAATATTTAATAAAGTATACGTGCCTGCATTCATACTAAAATCAGTGTCGCAACGACAAGAACAAAAGTATTACGATTGTTGAATATCACAAGTGAGCCTGGGGATATATGGTCAGGCTTAGGAATGGCATATCCTGATCAAATATGCTGGTCCGAGGAGTGATTAGCATATGCCCAAGAATGGTTGTGATGTGGCAACAAGTCTAAAAACTTACCAACATCACCACAAAGAAATACCATAGGGGTATTTGGTCTTACTGTAATTACTTATTTGAGAACTAAATAGATTTTTATTAGTATGTCAATAGTTGTTTAGTGGATACACTAAGTTTATAGGTACTAGGATGTCATAGACTTAGAATCTGTGAAACTTTGCTTTAGGTCCTGTCCTCGTTGGGTTGGGGGCTTAGGGTTAGGGTCACTTATTCGAAGTTCTATCCTATCCTAAATACATATAACTGGTATGCACTAAACAAGTATTGAAGCAACTGATAAAGATCATCTTATAATTATCTTAGTTAGTTCGTCTATTAATTATTTCGTTATCCCTTTTCTCGTATAGAGTAAATGGCTGGATTCCATCCTCACGGCGACCCATACCTCCCAAACCAAGGCAATGCTGGATGGCTAGGAGAAGACCCAGAAGATGATCACCCAATCCCTTTGGATGATCACCATGCTGAAGGCTTTTCTGATAGTTCCGACTCAGAGCCTTAAGTCAACAACCTACCTCCAGCTGCTCAAAACCCAAACCTGAACCCTCGTCCCGCATTTCAAGGACCCACACCTCTGTGGGCCATAAACTTGAATAGATGGAGTCAGGAACAGGGTCAACCCTTTCCATACTATGGAGACAGAAGCTTCTACAACCTCACTGAAGGAGGTTCAGCTGACAGAGTCCTACCCATCATGGTTCGTAGGATTTCTCGGAACACGATACTGGGTCAATCAACCATCAATCGAGTCGTGGAGATTGATGCCAACTCTGGCGTTAACACAATCCACATTCGCCAACTAGAGTCTGCTCACGAAAGGACTCTGGTTCAGAATGCAGTTCTGCAGAGGGAGCTTGCTGAAACCCAAGCTGAAGTCAGGGTACTTCGAGCTCAGCAAGTTAGATCTGACAGGCATGTGAGGGACATAGAACGCCTGCTGTCGGGATCAAGAACTCATGCTAGCAGTTCTCGTCGCCGATAGAACCTCATCAACTCATCTTTTGGATATAACCTAGTTATGTAAAAACTTTGGTCTAATTTCCTATATTTGTAAATCTTAGAACTGTTAGGTCTTGGTCTAGTCTTAGTTCTGTCAAAATTTTCTCATCTTGGTTGATGTAAGGCCTACTTCTAGGCCACTTTTCCCGAACTTGATACATATATAATTCCAGTACTTTTGACAGAAATCTAATCTTACGGGAATCATTATCCAAATGCTTTCATCTTTCAATGCTAGATCCTCATTCAAACATGTTATTCATTGTGCTGTTGGACTATGGAGAGTTAGTCCATGAGTCACTCTCATTATTCATTTATCCTTATCCATGTCGTCATCTTTTTAAACATATAGTTAAAAGATGCCTCCTCGCAAAAGTACAAGGCGTAATCCTCGGATTATTCCAACTCCAACACCACCTCCTCCACCACCTCAACCACCTCTTCATTTCGACGCGGCCATGTTCCAGGCAGCCTTCACGACAGCCGTAGCAGCTGCCGTGTCAGCTATCAATACTCCTGTCGCTAGTGGATCGGGAACGGGTGCACCTCCTGCTCACCATGGCGAGAGCCATGGGCATCCCCGGGAATGCACCTACAAGGATTTTACGAACGCCAAACCCCGAAATTTCAATGGAACTGGAGGGGTTATGATCTTAAGGCAGTGGATAGAGAAGACCGAATCAGTCTTCGAAATTTGCGCCTGCCCGGAAGGCAACAAGGTCAAGTTTGCCACTTGCACCTTTTCTGACAGATCTTTGACTTGGTGGAATGGCCACATTAAGTCTCTAACTCTAACGGTGGCGAATACGATCAGCTGGGAAAACTTGAAAGCCATGATGATGAGAGAGTACTGTCCTCGAGGGGAAATTCAAAAACTCGAGCAAGAACTCTGGGGTCTTGAAATGGTTGGTACCGACATATCAACCTATACTAACAGATTCTATGATCTGGCCATTCTATGCCCTGATATGGTTGCTCTTGAGAGCAAGAGAATAGAGAGGTACATTTGGGGACTGTCGCCCCAGATCCGTCAATGTGTGTTAGCCTCCAGACCTGTTACTTTTGACAGCGCCAAGGAGCTGGCACAATCTCTCATTGATCACGGAATACGTGAGAACCCGACAAAACCTACCCCCGAACCACAAAAAGAAAACAACAACAACAGGAGGAAGGACTGGAAAAAGAGGAAAAGCGGGGCTTCGCAAGAGTCCTCAAAGAGACAACAACTTGTGGCAATCAATGCTGCCATGGTAACCCCTGTTGTCCCTGCCAATCCCTTTCCAACAAAGCCCTACGCCGGTACTCTCCCGAAGTGCAACAAATGCACCTTCCATCACAACGAATCGTGCAGGGAAATGCATTGTTATAACTGCAACAAGAAGGGGCATACCACCCGATTCTGCAAAACTCCTGCAGGGCCGACCGCCCAAGTTCCTAACGCTGGTGTGGGCCAGGCTTGCTACAACTGTGGCGAGGTGGGCCACTACAAGAGGAACTGCCCTAAGGCAGGGACGGCAGGCGGAGTAGGAAGAGTTATGGTCATAGGCCACGAGGAGGCCGTAGCTGATCCTACGATAGTTACTGGTACGTTTCTCCTCGATAACTCATATGCTTGCATATTTTTCGATAGTGGAGTAGAGGAAAGTTTCGTAAGCCATAAATTTGTACACCTACTTAAACAAAAACCTCATGCTTTAGATAAATCATTCATTGTAGAGATGGCAAACGGGAAAACAGAAAGTACTAACTGCATATACGTAGGTTGTAACTTTAGATGGCCATACTTTCAAGATAGACCTCATGCCGATTCCAATTAAATGTTTTGACGTTATCATCGGCATGGATTGGTTGAGTCTTCTTCGCGCCGACATCATGTGCTTTGAAAAAGCAGTTCGTCTTAACCTTCCTAACAACAAAACCTTAGTTATCTACGGCGACAAACCTAGTACGAGCCTTCGTCTCATTTCATGTATCCAAGCCCAGAAGTGCTTGCGAAAGGAATATCACGCATTCCTCGCACACATCGTCGATACGAGCCAAGAAGTAAAAGACATTCAGAACATCCTGGAAGTACGCGACTTTCCCGACATCTTTCAGAAGAACTCCCGGGATTACCACCACAACGCCAAGTCGAGTTCAGAATCGACTTAGTGCCAGGAGCTACCCCCGTAGCCAAATCTCCTTACCGACTGGCACCGACAGAGATGCAGGAACTTTCCAGTCAGCTTAACGAACTTCTCAAGAAGGGATTCATTAGGCCAAGCTTCTCACCATGGGGAGCACTAGTCTTGTTTGTCAAGAAGAAAGATGGATCGTTTCGGATGTGCATCGACTACAGAGAACTCAACAAGCTTACAATTAAAAATCATTATCCCTTGCCCCGCATTGACGATTTATTTGATCAACTTCAAGGAGCCAACTATTTCTCGAAGATTGATTTACGGTCCGGCTATCACCAGCTACGAGTGTTAGAGGAGGATGTTCCCAAGATAGCCTTCCGAACTCGTTATGGACACTACGAATTCGTAGTGATGTCGTTCGGATTAACAAACGTGCCCGCAGTGTTCATGGATTTAATGAATAGGGTGTGTCGTCCTTACTTGGATCAGTTCTTCATCGTCTTCATCGATGACATACTCATCTACTCTAGAAGTAAGGAAGAACATGGTCAACATCTCCGTAGTCTTAGAAACATTACGATTGGAGATGCTCTATGCGAAGTTCTCTAAATGCGAATTTTGGATCCGACGAGTCGAATTCTTGGGCCACGTTGTTAGCAAAGAAGGAATACACATTGACCCTTCCAAAATCAAGGCCATTGAGAGCTGGTCAGCACCGAAGACACCTACAGAAATTTGTCAATTTCTAGGTCTCGCTGGCTATTATCGCAGGATCATTCAGAACTTCTCCCGCATAGCAAAACCTCTTACAACGCTTACCTAGAAGGGCGTATCCTTTGACTGGGAAGAGAAGCAGGGGAGAGCATTCCAAACGCTCAAGCGAGCCTTGTGCACCGCGCCAATACTATCCCTCCCAGAAGGGATAGAAGACTTCGTTGTCTATTACGATGCATCAAATCAAGGTCTCGGATGTGTTCTGATGCAGCGAGGAAAGGTCATCGCCTATGCCTCGAGACAACTGAAGACACACGAGGTGAACTACACGACCCACGATCTTGAACTAGGAGTAGTTGTATTTGCTCTAAAGATCTGGAGACACTACATGTATGGTACAAAAAGCACGATCTTTACAGACCACAAAAGTCTACAACACATTTTCGACCAGAAGGAGCTCAACATGAGACAACGATGGTGGGTCGAGCTACTCAGTGATTACGAATGCGAAATTCGTTATCATCCGGGTAAAGCCAACGTAGTAGCTGACGCCCTAAGTCGGAAAGAATATTCTGGTCGTAGAGTCAAATCTTTGACTCGAACTATCCATTCACACTTGTCCACGCAAATCAAGGTGGCCCAGCTCGACGCTTTGAAACCTGAAAATGTGGCGGGTGAATCCCTGAGAGGGATGGATAAGAATTTAGAAGCCAAGGGTGGCGGAGCCTTATACCTCATGGATCGGATCTGGACACCGAAACACGGTGGCTTCAGAGACTTGGTCATGACTGAGGCACACAACACTCGTTATTCCGTCCACCCAGGTTCAGATAAGATGTATCTGTATCTTAAAAAGCTATACTGGTGGCCTAACATGAAAGCAGATATTGCTACCTTCGTAAGTAAATGCCTTACTTGCGCGAAGGTAAAGGTCGAATACCAGAAACCCTCCGGTCTTTTACAACAACCAGAGATACCAGAATGGAAGTGGGAGCGGATCACTATGGACTTCATAACCAAGTTGCCCAAGACAACGGGTGGACTTGATTCCATATGGGTCATCGTCGACAGATTGACCAAGTCTGCACACTTCCTACCTATCAAAGAAACCGACAAAATGGAGAAACTTACGAGAACCTACATTAGGGAGATTGTACGACTGCACGGTGTTCCCATATCCATTATCTCAGACAGAGATAGTAGATTCGCTTCTAGGTTCTGGTAGTCGTTACAAAGTTCCCTAGGAACTAGGCTGGACATGAGTACAGCCTACCATCCACAGACCGACGGACAAAGTGAGAGAACTATCCAAACCTTAGAAGATATGTCGCGAGCCTGTGTGATTGACTTTGGGAAAGCTTGGGATACACATTTACCCCTTGTCGAATTTTCCTACAACAACAGTTATCACACGAGCATAAAGGCAGCTCCTTTCGAAGCCCTCTATGGCCGCAAGTGCAGATCCCCTCTGTGCTGGGCTGAAGTGGGTGATACTCAGTTAGCTAAAGGACGAGTTCCTGAAAGCACTCTCACTGGTCCGGAGATCATTCGGGAAACGACGGAGAAGATCGTTCAGATTTGTGAACGATTGAAAGCCTCCAGAGACCGACAGAAAAGCTACGCTGACAAGCGAAGGAAACCGTTGGAATTCCAGGTGGGCGATCGTGTTCTGTTGAAGGTCTCACCCTGGAAGGGCTTGATACGCTTCGGAAAGCGTGGAAAGCTCAATCCAAGATACATAGGGCCTTTCGAGATTCTTGCCCGAATCGGCCCTGTAGCTTACAAACTCAATCTACCGCGTGAACTCAACAACGTACACTCTACCTTCCACGTCTCGAACTTGAAAAAGTGTCTGTCCGACGACACTCTTGTAATCCCACTCGACAAGATCGAGATCAACGAGAGCCTCAACTTCGTGAAAGAACCTGTAGAGATC
This sequence comes from Lactuca virosa, assembly GCF_052849685.1. Classification (NCBI taxonomy): domain Eukaryota; kingdom Viridiplantae; phylum Streptophyta; class Magnoliopsida; order Asterales; family Asteraceae; genus Lactuca; species Lactuca virosa. The sequence continues at coordinate 316,779,153 of NC_136428.1, forward strand.
ATGGACCGAGAGGTCAAGCAAACAAAGCAGAGCCGTATCCCGATAGTGAATGTTCGCTGGAACGCCAAACGGGGACCGGAATTCACTTGGGAGCGAGAGGATCAGATGAAACTAAAATATCCTCATCTATTTGCTTAGTTATTTGTAACTACTTATTTGCTTAAATTCTAATTTCGGGACGAAATTCCTTCTAACGGGGGGATGATGTGACAACCCGAAATTTCCATTATGTACAACATACCAAGTCAATAGAAGTCAGAACAGTTACTGTTAATTTTCAGACTATTTGGGTTAAGTTTGAGTATTCTATGATTAACACTTTAGGAGATGCCAGGAGAGGGGATGCCCTAGGGTTTATTGTGCAACAATAACCTTTCATACTCCAAAAAATTGGAAATTTATGACCCAAACATGGAGTTTGCGGTCCTAAACCCCAAGGGGTATATATATGGTCCTTAGCCATATTTATTCATTTGTTCCATTTCCAACTTAAGAAAAACCCGATTCTCTCTCAAGGATCTTCAGCCTTTCTTCCCAAATTGTAAGTGCTTCTATCTTACAATATAATAGGGCTTGTTATATGTCTAAACATCAAGAAATCACAAGGAAACAACAAGATCAAAGAGTTTACGGCCCAAGAACAATCTTGGACCGTAAACCCTTCTTTAAGGGCCAAAAGTGTGCCCTAGTCTCTTCCTTTCCTTGTGAAACTAGCCTAGACTCATACCTTAATGTGTATAGGGCTTGAAAGCACAAAAATACCATGTCCATAAGAGATTACGGCCGCAAACCCAAAGGGGAATTGGTCCTACGGCCGTAAACTCCTCAAAGGAGGGAAAAGGTGCCCTAATCTCTTCCAAGGACTAAACCATAAAGTAGAAATACTTCTAAGGGACATGTAAGGCTTCAAACCATCAAATGATCAAAGCTTAGGAGATTACGGCCGTAAAGTCAAGGGTTTACGACCGTAAACTCATTAGATTACGGCCCTTGGGGAGTAAACTCAAGAAAGGGGTTCTTTGGAACCCTAAACCCAATAGCCTTGTCCTACAACAACTTAGATGCAATCCTTAGGACTTATAACACTTATATAAGGTGTTTAGCATGTCCTAGGATGTCTTAAAATTGTCAATTAGTAGTTTAAAGGCTAATTGGATACATATATGTGTGATTATGTGTTAACTAGGATCTTTGAGTGTGTACAAGTCTTCACTTGACACTTAGCAATCCTACATCGTTCAGTTCATCCAAACCACCATCTACAGGTGAGTTCATACCCCTTAATTAATATTTTAAATGATTTTAAATACTTTAATAGGGGGGAAATACAAGTAGAAAACAACATGTTATAGAATCAATCACATGTGATTTATATCTGTGTTTTCATTCAACTATTTTCACATGCTTCAAAATGTGATAAATACAATGGTTTTGACTAATATGCTTTGATTATCAAAACGATTTACTTTTGAAATGTTTTAAGAAATGACATCAAGTCATTGTTATTCATTGTACAAGACTCTTAAATGTTTTACAAAACCTCTTTCAAAACCATATCTGTACACTTATCTTTCATAAATATATGTATTGATATGATAGCTTTCATTCTTTCTTCAATTCCAACACTCTTGGGTAGCAAGGGTGTATAACCCTTCTTGAACATCAATTACATTCCAGTAAACTATCATAGGGATAGTATAGGAGATACAAAACATTATTCCTATTACAAGGAATTACACCAGAGTCAGTTCATTCATGAGTCTATACTAAATACTATATGAAGAGATACACTTACATAGATCCTCTTACATGGATCCTCTTACATGGATACACTTACATAGATCCTCTTACATGGATACACTTATATGGATCCTCTTACATGGATACACTTACATGGATCCTCTTACATGGATACACTTACATGGATCCTCTTACATGGATACACTTACAGGGATACTGTTACATAGATACTATATGATGAGATAATATTACATATTATATGAGTAGATACTATTATATACGTACGGGACTAACCATTCTACACTCAAGACTGTTAGCTACAGTAGGGAAAATGCACATCGACGGATGTCTACGGTTGTCATTTTACGGCGAGTTTCCACGCCGTGTTTATCCTAGTGCAAAAGGATAATACATCAATGTTTATATATTTTTCCCTATTACTTTTATTTTGTGACACATTCACATAAACGATGAGGTAGACTATATATTTATAATAATAGTCACACAAGGGAAAAAACATCTTTGAAGTAGAATTACATCTTTCAAAGCATTCAGGTCTTGGTAGAAGACTACTTTCAAAACAGTCAGGTCTTGGTAGAAGACTACTTTTATACTAGTAGGAAATATGGGATTTTCTAGGGTTTTCACACTTATATCAAATTTTTCATCAACAAATGCATGTTTTTCATAACAACTTTCCAAATCAATGACACTTAAATACTTATGAATTCACCAGCTTTATGCTGATCTACACTTTCAAAATAACTTGTATTCTCAGGTCACCAGTAGACAGGTACGATGACCAGGTTTTGAGAAGACGGAGCACAGACAAGACTTGTCTTTTATTTTGATTACATATTTTGGTGTCTTATTACAAAGAAAGAACACTCTTGTATTAAAACTTTACTTTTAATGCAATGGATGATGTTGTTGTTTGTTTACTACTTTGCACTGTTATGATACTTTACATGACGTCCTCCACCCCTGAACGTTTCCGCCGTTCCTGGTTTTCAGGTGTGACAATTTCTCACCTTTTTCACCCAAAAACTCTCTCAAGTGCTCCTAAGAACCTCCCAAGAACATTCATATCCTCAAGAACAAACCTTCAAATGTTCATATTTTCACCAAGAACAGCCTTCATATCTTCAAAGGCCGCAAACATAGTTCACAGCCGCGAACCTAGTTCACCTCTGCAAACCTTGTTCACAGCCACAAACCTTGTTCACGGCCGCAAACCGAGTTCACAGCCGCAAACCCAGTTCACGGCCGCAAACAGCCTTGAGCCGAGAACCTTGGCTGAAAACCCTCTTTTTCCACTTCAAACAAGTCTCGGTAACATTCTAACCCAAACGAAAGTGTTTTCTAACACTTTAAATAATGGTTTCACAAATTAAAATACAATTATGAGTTTAATTATCATTAGTATACCGTTAATTCCGCGTACTCCAACTCGAGGGTCATCTTTCCGGTTTTGCTGTCAAGCATGTGCACATGATCAACGATGAGTTCATACCCCTATACTTTTACTGTTTTTAATGTATTCAAAGGGCGGGGGGGAATACAAGCAAAACACAATGAATTTTTATGTTCATATACAAAACATTTCAAACAGATTTAAAGCTTATGTAATTGATACAGCCAAGAGATCACTACACTTTATAAAATATTTAGATATTTTATCCATTTTGTAACATGCTGAGCATAAGAGAAGTTTTCAACAAACAACCATAACTGCAAAGTTTTCAGTACAATACATGAATCGAATACATAAGATACATGCAAACTATAATAGATATAGTTTGGGATTAAACACACGTTTTTATCAATTCCCGAGTTTATACATTAACAAACATGTAAACTATGATAGATATAGTTTATGGCATACAATACTATTTTCTGAAAAAAAGAGTACAACACTAAATAATTATTTAAGTATAATTATTTTTACTCTACAAGTATATATATACAGTTTCAAGTATAAGAGAACACTACAACACTACACATAAACTACTTAACACAGGGTTATGAGGCACTACTTCAATTGTACCCTTCGGGGTGCGGAACTAAATCCTACCATAGTATAACCAGAGTCTCCTGGAGGGAAAGCGTGAGATTTGTGAATAGATCTATTCGGGACTGACAATCCCACACCTAAACTGCTAGCTACAGTTAGGCAGGCATGCCTCGGGTGACAAATGTCATAACATCTGACGCCTGAAAAACGTCAAAGAGGTCACTAGGTCATATCAAGCATGGTTAGACCAAACTCACAACAGTATAAACTAACCATTTGTTTACGGGATTTCAATTCTTCAGTTAGTTTTACTTTCATTAATAATATTATCATACACTACAACTGGAGGATTCTAGTGAATAGAGAACACATTATATATTATTGGTGATAGCCAGGGTTTTCATACAAAGGTTTTCGTACAGAACACACTATACAATACAACTGGTGGTAACCATACATACAGACTAACATTTTCATATACTAATACAGGATACAGTGGGTTTAAGACTACTTTTCAATACTAAAGAAAATATTGGTTTTTCTTGAGAAACATACAAACATTTTCACAGATTCAAAGACAGGTTTTCATTACAAAAATATACTTATGAACTCACCAACTTAAATGTTGATAAACTTCCAAAATCGCTTGTATTCTCATGGAACCAGTAGAAAGATACACCCGCAGACTTTTGAGAAGACAGAGCATATAGAGTCGCGTCTTTTATACCTTTGTTACACTTTCGTTGTTATACAATTATGTATCGAACAAATGTAAATAACTTATATATATTCAATGTAATGGTTGTGTTTACTTTGGTTACTATGATGTAATTGTTGTGATACTGTACATGACGTCCTCCACCCCTGAACGTTTCCACCGTCTTGGTTTGGGTGTGACAGATTGGTATTAGAGCTTTGTTTATAGTGAACTAAGTATATCAAACCTTACATGATATAAAACTATAAACGCTAAGGGGCTGAAGCTCTCTGAACTAAAAGTATACTTTTAAAATCTAAGTATTTAAAAAAAAAATATGCAAGTATACATACACACTAGAAACAGTATCACAGTAAGAACTACATAAAAGTATTTAAGATAAGTTGGACACTACGGTTAAACCTGGATAGTTTTGTAATCATATCTGGGATAAATATAACCTGATCAACTATAATTATCTGAGATATGACCAATATGTGTTTAGGAGTGACTGTGGTGTCGCAACAAGTCTAAAACTTACTCATCTTATATACAAGGAGAAGCATTAGAACCAAACATAAAGTTAAAATACTATAGGAGTATTTTATGGCGCTATAGCACTATACAGATGTTGGGTTATGAGCATTCTAACACTCCTAAGTGTACATGCAACCCTAAATACCTTGGATCTATGTTTTCTCTATTATACATACAATTATGAACATCTAAGGTATTATCCTAATCTAGCATACAAAATAATAAATATAACAAAATAGAATACATACCTCTTTGATGTAGAATGTCTTCATGAAGCTTGAGTGCCTAGTGCCCCAAGTGTGACACCTCAAATGGTTCACACAACACTAAATACACTTGGAATAACTTGAGAGAAACTTGAACACTCCTTAATTATCGTCTAGCCCTCACACTCACACATTAGTGCACGATTTCTTGAGCCATGGGATTCTTTTGTATGGTGGCTATTAGGGTTACACCATGTAACTCATAACTTTACCCATTCCTTATGCTCCATGGATTTTAACCTCCATGGAGTATCCATGGGTCACCCCATGGACTTAGTCCAACATAAGGAATCTTGGATCACAAGCCCACATATATAAGAATGAATGATTTACACAATCAACCCATATATTTAATTAGACTCCTTTTGATCACTTAATTAATTCCAAATTAATTCTTGATCAATACTAATTAAATAACCTTATTAATATATTAGAACTTATAATATATTAACCAACCTTAAGTGTTATTTCTCTCATTATAGTCTATCCAAATGCATGATGCCATGCAACCCAAATGGACCATGCTGGGTCGGGTCAAGTCATACCAATTATAGTTATGGACTTAGACATTAATCCAACAGTCTCCCACTTGGATAAGTCTAAAACTATTATTGCGTATGACTTCAGGAACCGATCAGCAATCGTAGCTCTCAAAAGCTTCTGTCGAACTCTGACCTTGTCGATGAACTCTGACCTTTTTCAATGACTTGTCCATTAGATAAGGGATCATATATTCCTCCATTCTAGATATCATATGGACTGAGACATGGATTATCAATCATTCTCTCTGTCCATTTGTTGTTTCCCGATTTCCGATTCATGATGACTGACTGATTGAACAAATCAAATCAGTCCTGGCTTGGCTAAGCACTCACATGTATCATCTTTAAATCATCGAGGGGCCCACAGATATCGCTTTTATCCCGAAGGTAAAAGGAATGGATAAACTTCAACTCATATGGCTTGTTCTACTACTTGTTGAATCATACACAAAGGCATGTTTTATAACATCGAGTTACCAATGCGTTTTCGTGCAATCAATGTATAACCAACTCATAGTAACAACTCATATCTCTAGGTTTGAAGAATATAAGATATTATCGTCTCATGATCACTCGTGATAAAATCCATGAAGTGATTCAAATGAGCGCGGGTTGAATCCAATACTCAGAACTTAGGAGCACTCATGAGTGTTGTAGCACCACTTTGTCCACCAACTTGGACCTCTACAAACCAACCCATGACAGTCTTGATTCATATCTACTTCCAACATATGACCGACTGTGGATGGTTTGAATAACTTAATCATTCAGGAAGAGCGACTTAGTTATTCTGGAAGTCAAAACATGCAAAGTGAAACACAAGAATAAATGAATCAAATATGGTATCAAACCCTATGAATATAAATAAACACTTTTATTTATCACCATACTGATTACTCATTATTCATTGTTTCGGTTTTATCAACTTTATACTTGAATTTAAAACAATAGTTGTCCCATGCTCCAAGCATGTACACTATGTTTTCTAAACACAAGTCATGCAATACACCAAGTATGCATACTATGTTTGTCTATGATCTTTACTTTGTAAAATAGATCAATTGAACATCACTCCAATGATCCTCTTTTCACAGTCCCAAATCCTTACTGCAAATGCAAGAATTCCAAATTCATGTTATTTACTGAAATCTGTTAGATTCTAAACTTATATGCATTGATCCTCTTAATGATTATGCACAAAGTCAGAAAGACTTGACAACAATCATTACAGAGCATTCCAAAGGAGATCAGCTCCTTGGAAACATCCTTCTTTCATTAAGTTTCCTAATCTTACACAGATTGAATAATTTCTAACTTTGAAACATTTCCATATTCCATTTTGACTATCACTTCTGAACAAGAGTTGCCTCCTTACAGATTATGTCAATATGGTCCTTCATTATACTTCCAACTGTCCTTGAGCAACCAATCTTTGGTAAACCTTAGATTGTCCTCGACAATTGCTTAATCATTTTAGTCATATCCAATTCTAGACCTTTTCCCTTCATAATGCCCCAGGCATTTGGAAAATTTTAGAAAGGATGAATATAGCACATGTAATCGATCCTATATCCGAAGCATATGGGACACGATTCATGATGTCTCACATAAAGACTAAACCAGTCTTTTGCTATAATATTTCCATTTCAATTTGCCAAGTTCTCAAAATTCAGATTATGAAAAGGGATGCCGTAATCATAATCGAATTTTAGAACGCAAATAATGGACCCATATATAGAATTTCCTTATGTTGAGCCATTCCAACATGAAATTCATATATATATCCTTGATTAAATACGATTAAAATCTCAATCTAAGCTTTTAGAATTGAAATGAAGTATAATTTCCTCTCCCTTAATTATAGCAAAACAACTTTTTCAACCCCTGCAACCTCACGAATTGAAACTTTTGTTTTCTATAATTAACATTGCTAACTTGCAACCTTTGTCATAATTATCATGCTCCCACTAACATGATGATTATTAGCATAACACTTATGCTCCCACTAGCTTTGACATGTACTCAGAAATCAGCTGACTTTCTTACCAAAGTTCAGATTTCTGATACTATATTGTTTTGATAAAACTTTATCAAAATCATACACCTCTCTTAGATAGCTCACATGTGTGTCTAAACAATTTTAGAACTATGAAAAGGGATGCCATAATCATAGTCTCAATTGTTTAGACCTTTGCCACTTCTCACAAGTCCATGTTAGTGTGCCGGTAAACCATACACGCTCCACTAACGACTTTGAGAATGCAAATATCACAATTGCTATCTAGCTAAAATCTACTTAGTGAAAGTGTTTCCTCACCATCATTTTCATGAATCGGAGAGAAACCTTATGACACTTAGATTTAATAGTGTATGTGTTCTTATCCATGTGAATTTGTCAAAACCATAATCACAAGACAAGGTTAGTGACAAATCCAAACTCATATTGATTAAACTTGTGCAATCTTAAATTCTTGCCATTTGGCAGCTCAGGTGCCTGCCATTGCTTCCAAGTAGTTGTGCAACCAATTGAGAACTCTCAGAACTCCTATGCAAAGCCAACTTGAATAGGCACAAAAATTTCAACACGATAGGTTATAAACCTCAAGTCGTGTGCTAGTGAAGGACTTTAGGTTTTACTCTTGATTAAGTCTTGAAACTTTCAAGAGCTTTAAGACTCCCACTGTCCTCTTGACATATAAGACTCCATTGTCAAATATTCAAGAGATAGTGCAGATTCTTTATCAAGACTAACACTTTACACAATTGGCCTAAGTTGGTCTCTGTTTTATCCAAAATATCACAACTTACCAATTTCAAATGTACAAGAGTAGATAACCTTTTACTCTTACATTTGACTAGTGTTAACAAACCCTCTTTAAGATATGTCACTCAAGTTACAATCTTGGAGTATGACTCTAAGAATTGTTTTGGAACGAAGTATGAGTCATCTTTTTGATTTAACCATTTCAACAATTCATGACTCCTCTTCTTAGTCATAAGAATGCACTAAGATGACTTTAGAGGACCAATTGTGATATGGTATCTTAATCATTAAGATGATCATAAACATGATACTAAAGTACTCTCCCATCTTTTCAGATTTGAGAAACTTTTATCTTTCTGCCATACTTTGATTCTTCTTATTCGTTCTGTCTCACATTGAAACTTCTCCAATGCTACAGACTTATACTTAAACTTATAAGTATAACCGTATTTACTGAACTTAAGTAAATCATGACGAATAGTCTTCTTGATCTTTTGTGGTGGACTTGACCAGTGCACAAGAATGTGTACTCGATCCCTTAGTCCTTTCCTTATTCACATAAAGAATTAGTCTTAATTTTCCAAGATGAAAGTTCTCATTCATCATACTATACAAATTGCATGATTCCAAGTTTCGGTCCAATTGAATCTTGGGTGATGAGAATCTTTCCTTATTTGGTAATATTAGACACTACCACAACCGAAAGAATCAAATCCATTTTTCCAATATTGCTATCAATGGAATCTTATAAGCAACAACTTTTCACAAATGCCATTGTAAGGATACTTAAAATAAATAAAATCAAAACCTTTTTCTTTTATTTTAAAACTTTGCGGAAAAACTTATCCTTACAATCCATATGAAAACCTTGTTGTTATCTATTCCTAAGCAATATAAATATCATAACTCTTAAGTAATAGCCCAAAATTCTGATCACCGAACCATGCGATTGAAATCCATCTTCGCGATCAGAATCAGCATGTACTTAATAGAGTTAGACAATGGACTTTACCTGAAGTAGAGCCAAACTTATTGACTTTAACATCCTTAGGTAAATTTGGCAGCTTCGTAACCAATGCCCCTTTCTTTGGTAATAGTTACCTATGGACCCTTGATAATGAGACTATCTCAGACTTCGCCTCTCTCTTTACCATTGGGTCAACCAAGTTGACTATGGCTGATCCCTTTCCATTGGGAAGAGAGAGCTTTACTGGATATCCAATGTCATCATTGTCAATGTCGATAGCGTTTTAGGAAGTTGATCTTAGCAAATAGATAAGATCATTAACGGTCTTGTCTTAGTCTGTTTCATAGGATTCCCAAAAGAACTCACTATGTGACTTAGAAAGTAGTTGAGCCACCAACTTTCTCAAGACTTTGACACCCAACTCTCCCGGCTTGTCAATATGTGACTACATCTCCAAGATGTGATCACACCTAGACCTTGACTTGCCAATAGGGCTTGAGTGACCTTAAACTTTTTAGGAACTTGTGGGTTAGGGAGAATAATTGGAGGAGGTGAAAGAAGTATGATATCCATGGGACATCATCTTCATTTAGGAAAGCTTGTTTCAAGAGATTTGGGAAGATCATAAATGTCTAGACCAGACATCTTTTTGGGAGATATTCAAGATAGTTGATTTAAAGTCCTTAATATGACACCCAATATGAAATATTAAGGCTAGGACCCAACAAACTATTTTATAACTTAGAAGAGGGATGCCGTAATCCAAGCTATAAAATATTTGAAGGTAGGTGAATGACGATTCACCAATTTCCACCATGAAAAACGAAATAATTTATTAGGTTTTAATTGGATTTGAAAGTCCTAGATCTTTGAGATTCATTGAACTGTTCAAAGGCATGTTTCAATCTCGAGTGTGCCCTTCAGGTTTTGTGACTGGGATGCCGAGGATCACAAAACAAGGTGTGAATAACCATGCAAATATACTTGGTACCCTTAATATTTACCCCTTAATCAGTGTGCCGGTTAACCACACACGCTCCACCGATACTATGATAAATATTAAGTTACCCTTTGCCTACCTTGTTAAGTCCAGGTTAGTGTGCCGGTTAACCACACATGCTCCACTAACGACTTAAGCAAAGTGCAAAGTGTAATTTCATGGGTTAGCACCAAATTCACATTTTCCTAAGTAACTAAGATTGGGTATTATTAAGAGTTTAGTTACTTAGTATTTATCATTAATACTTTTAATGAAAGGTGAATTATAGTCCTTGTCCTACCCGTTCGGCTAACGACCCTCCACCAGTCAAGGAAGCGGTGGGTGAGAGTGGACACCCATTAAACTGCCATTTTATAGGCAGTAACCTTATACCCCCCTTATAGACCGGCTTCGTGAATGAGGCCTACTAACGGTAAGACTGACTTTACTCTTATACATATATATATATATATATATATATTATTAACTTATAATATTATAAAGTATAAGGGTTGAATTTTAACTTTTAAAATTCTAAGGGCTAACTTGGAATTAAAGTATTCATAATTGAAAACTTTTCAAATTCCAAAACTTGAGGGCAAGTTTTGAAAATATTCAAAACTAATTAATTCCATAACTTATGAGTTTAAAGTAGTTTTAATTAAAAAAAAAAACTCTTCAAGTTCCATAACTTGAGGACAAGTTATGGAAGACTTTAAACTAATTAATAAAAAAATAACTTTTTTTTATTGTAACCTATGGAACTAAATAAGGTTACACTTTTTTTTTAATTTAATGAAGAGACTCTTGAACCTCCATAACTTGAGGACAAGTTATGGAGTCATAAAACCATCTAATTAGAACTAGACTCTTCATTTTGTAACCTTTGCCAACTTTTATGAGTTTTATGATTCTTAAATATGACTTTTCATATAACTTGAGGACAAGTTACAAAAACACACTTTGGAATCAACTCTTAGATTAAAATGGATTGAAAACAACTATTTCACACAACTTTTCTATTAATCTAAGAACCTCATAAGAACAAGATAATTCAAATCATCAATCTTCAAGAAATTAGCATGAACATACAAACTAATACAAATCTTGAAATTATGACAATTATCTTAGAAATTGGATTAGCATGAACATTACCACATCAAAAACAAGTTTATAAGTCCAAAAACATCTTAGGGTAATGTTCCTAGTCCAATTCCAGCCAAAACAATCGAATATATGCATCCAACTCGATTTTTCAGCTACTTTTGCAAGTATAACAAGAAAACAAACCTGGCTCTGATACCACTGTTGGGTTATGAGCATTCTAATACTCCTAAGTGTACATGCAACCCTAAATACCTTGGATCTATGTTTTCTCTATTATACATACAATTATGAACATCCAAGGTATTATCCTAATCTAGCATACAAAATAATAAATATAACAAGATAGAATACATACCTCTTTGATGTAGAATGTCTTCATGAAGCTTGAGTGCCTAGTGCCCCAAGTGTGACACCTCAAATGGTTCACACAACACCAAATACACTTGGAATAACTTGAGAGAAACTTGAACACTCCTTAATTATCGTCTAGCCCTCACACTCACACATTAGTGCACGATTTCTTGAGCCATGGGATTCTTTTATATGGTGGCTATTAGGGTTACACCATGTAACTCATAACTTTACCCATTCCTTATGCTCCATGGATTTTAACCTCCATGGAGTATCCATGGGTCAGCCCATGGACTTAGTCCAACATAAGGAATCTTGGATCACAAGCCCACATATATAAGAATGAATGATTTACACAATCAACCCATATATTTAATTAGTCTCCTTTTGATCACTTAATTAATTCCAAATTAATTCTTGATCAATACTAATTAAATAACCTTATTAATATATTAGAACTTATAATATATTAACCAACCTTAAGTGTTATTTCTCTCATTATAGTCTATCCAAATGCATGATGCCATGCAACCCAAATGGACCATGCCGGGTCGGGTCAAGTCTTACCAATTATAGTTATGGACTTAGACATTAATCCAACAACAGATTCATTACAAGTATCACTAATTAAAAATTTATGATTACTTGCTTGTGTTAGTAAACCTCTATTGTAGATTGTTGATAGTACACTATAAAGTTAGGTTATTATGCATTTAGGATTAAGTTATATCTTGTTCAAAATCAACTGACTCATGACAGCCATAGAGGACTTATTGTCATTTCCTCTTGAATCTTCATAGAGAAAGAGGCCTCCGAAGAAGAAGTCCAACAGAAAGAACAGCAACACTCCGACAGATCCGTCGCCGCCACCTCCTCAGTACGATCCTGCTGTTTTTTCAAGCAGCGGTGACAGTCGTCGTGGCTGCCGCCATGTCCCAGATTAATGCAAGTGGCACTAGCGGGGAGGGTAGTGGTGCCAACCCATCAAGCCTCGGTGACAGTCATGGACACACGAAGGAGTGTTCATACATGGACTTCACAAATGCCAAACCTCAGTCTTTAGATGGCACTGGAGGTGTCATTTCACTAACCCGATGGTTCGAGAAGACCGAATAAATTTTCGAGATATGTGCATGCCCCGAGACCAGCAAGGTGAAGTTTGCAGCATGCACTTTCACAGACAGAGCCCTCACTTGGTGGAACAGCCTAGTCAAATCCCTGACTCTTCCGGTAGTAAATGCTATGAGTTGGGAGGATTTGAAAGAGTTAATGTTGGTCGAATAATGACCGCGTGGAGAGATGTAGAAACTGGAGCAAGAGCTCTAAAATCTGAAGATGAAGGGTTCTGACGTTGCTACTTACACTGCTAGGTTCTGTGACCTGGCTCTTCTATGCCCTGGGTTGGTCACCCCGGAGAGCAAGAAATTTGAGAGATATATATGGGGATTGACACCCCCAACTCAGAGGAATGTATTATCTGCTAAACCCCTCACATTTGACCTTGCCAAGCGTCTGGCACAGGCCTTAGTGGATCACGGGGATAGCCACAACCCCGTGGCAGCCGCTCCCGAACCACATATAGAAGGCAGTGGGAAGAAAAAGTTCTGGAACAAACGCAAGGGAAAATCTTCGCAGGAGCCCTCCAAGAAACAACAGATAGTGGTAGTTCACGTTGCTACTACTCCTGCTACTGTCCCCACAGCTCAAGCACCTTCCAGTAGATATGCTGGAACCATCCCAAGGTGCGATAAGTGTAACTTCCATCATCACGGACCCTGCCGTGACATGCAATGCAACAATTGTGGCAAAAAGGGTCACACAGCCCGTTTTTGCAAAGCACAAGTCCAACTAACCAGTTAGGCTTCTGGAGCTGGAGTACGCCAAGCCTGCTATGGTTGTGGTGAAACCGGGCACTTCAAGAGGACTTGCCTTAAAGCAACGACAACTGGCAACACGAGGAAACTGCTAGCTATTAGCCAGGAGGAGGCAATCGTTGATCCCACCGTAGTTTCGAGTACGTTCCTCCTCGACAACTCTTATGCATGCATTCTTTTTTTACAGTGGTGCAGAGAGGATGCTTATCAATCATGCCTTTAAACACCTACTCAAGCATAAATCCCAACCTATAACCGAAACATTTACCGTCGAGATGGATAACGGAAAGAAAGAGAGCACTAACGACGTATTCATAGGCTGTACCCTTACCCTAAACGATTATTCCTTTCCTATCGATCTTATGCCAGTCTCCATTAAGAGCTTCGATGTCATCATCGGCATGGACTGATTAAGTCTTGATCATGCGGATATTCTTTGTTTCAAAAAAGCCATTCGCCTCAATCTGCTAAATGGCAAAGCCCTCATCATCTACTGCGATAAACTCAACACAAACCTTCGTATCATATCGTCCATCAAAGCCCAAAGATATCTGTGAAAGGAGTGTCATCCATTCCTAGCCCATGTCGTAAACGAAAAGCAGCAAGTTAAAAACCTCGAGAGCATCCCCGAAGTCTTCAACTTTCCTGATGTCTTCCTCGAAGATCTTCCAGGAGTTCCTCCCGAATGTCAAGTCGAATTCCAAATTGACTTAATCCCCGGAGCTACCCCCGTAGCCAAATCTCCCTACCGTCTAGCGTCAGTAGAAATGCAGGAATTATACAGCCAACTCAATGACCTACTCAACAAGGGATTCATCAGACCAAGCTTCTCACCCTGGGGAGCCCCGGTCTTATTTGTGAAAAAGAAGGATGGGTCCTTCCGGATGTGCATAGATTATCGTGAATTAAACAAGCTCACCATTAAAAATGACTATCCTCTACCCCGAATCGATGCCCTTCTTCGATCAACTCCAAAGAGCCAACTACTTCTCACAGATAGACCTGATATCAGGGTACCATCAATTATGAGTCCATGAGGGTGATGTTCCTAAGACAACATTTAGGACTCGATATGGTCACTACGAGTTTGTAGTGATGCCCTTTGGTCTAACCAACGCACCCGCAGTATTCATGGATCTGATGAACCGGGTGTGCCGCCCCTTCCTAGACAAGTTCATGATTATATTCATAGACGATATACTTATCTATTCACGAAGCGAGGAAGAACACAACCAGCACTTAAGACAAGTCCTAGAAACACTGAGAACAGAAAAGCTTTACGCGAAATTCTGTAAGTCTGAGTTTTGGATTAGGAAGCTAAATTTCTTGGGTCACGTGGTTAGCGAAGAAGGCATATACATGGACCCTTCCAAAATTAAAGCAATCAAGAATTGGTCATCACCGAAGATGCCCACATAAATCCGTCAATTATTCGGTCTTGCTGGCTACTATCGCAGGTTCATCCAAAACTTCTCTAGGATTGCTAGGCCTCTTACCGCCCTGACTCAGAAAGGTGTAACCTTTAGTTGGGAAGAGAAGCAGGACACTACGTTCCAAACATTGTAGCAGGCCCTATACAGAGCACCTATCTTGTCTCTTCCAGAAGGGAAAGAGGACTTCGTCGTCTACTGCAATGCATCCAGTCAAGGGCTGGGCTGTGTGCTCCTGCAGCGAGGAAAAGTTATTGCTTATGCCTCGAGACAGCTGAAGACATACAATGTCAATTATACAACTCACGATCTAGAGTTGGGAGCAGTGGTATTCACATTAAAGATTTGGAGGCATTACCTCTATGGAACGAAGTGCACTGTCTTCACCGATCACAAAAGCCTCCAACATATTTTTGATCAAAAGGAGCTTAACATGAGGCAACGGCGGTGGATAGAGCTACTCAATGATTATAAGTGTGAGATACTCTATCATCCCGGCAAGACCAATGTGGTAGCGGATACCCTCAGTCGGAAAGAGTACTCTGGTCGCAGAGTGAAGGCACTAACAATGACCATCCATTCCCATCTGTCCACCCAAATTAGAGAGTCTCAGTAGGAAGCCTTGAAACCAGAGAACATGACGGATGAAGCCTTGAGGGGAATGGATAAGAACTTAGACATCAAGGGAGACGGATTTCACTATTTCATGAACCGGTTCTGGACCCCAAAGTTCGGTGGTTACAAGGAGTTTGTCGTGAATGTAGCTCACATAACTCGATACTCCGTTCACCCAGGTTCAGATAAGATGTATCTGGATCTCAAGATGCTCTATTCGTGGCCAAAAATGAAAGCAAAAATTGTTACATTCGTGGGCAAGTGCCTAACTTGCGCTAAGGTGAAAATGGAATATCAAAAGCCCTCAGGTTTACTTCAACAGATAGAAATACCTGAGTGGAAGTCGGAAAGAATTACAATGGACTTCATCACCAAATTTCCCAAGACCCCGAGTGACCATGACACTATCTGGGTAATGGTCGACAGACTGACCAACTCCGCCCACTTCCTGCCAATCAAAGAAACATACAAGATGGAGAGACTGACCCGAACCTATATCCGAGAGATAGTTCGACTGCACGGTGTGCCCGTATCCATTATCTCTGATCGGGATAGCAGATTCACCTCGAGATTTTGGCAGTCACAGCAGAAGGCTCTTGGAACTATGCTGGATATGAGCACAGCTTACCATCCACAGACCGACGAGCAGAGTGAAAGAACCATCCAAACACTAGAAGACATGTTGAGAGTGTGTGTTATCGACTTTGGCAAGTCGTGGGACACCCATTTGCCCCTGGTCAAGTATTCCTACAACAACAGCTATCACACTAGTATTAGGGATGCTCCATTCGAAGCCATCTATGGCCATAAGTGCAGATCCCCGCTGTGATGGGCTGAGGTGGGTGACACGCAACTAGCTGGAGGCCAAGTCCCTGATAGCACTCTCACCGACCATGAAATTATTCAAGAAACCACCAAAACGATCATGCAAATCTGAGAACGACTAAAAGCCTCCAGAGATAGACAAAAGAGCTACGCCGACAAAAGACGAAAACCTTTGGAATTCCAGGTTGGTGACCGCGTTGTGTTGAAGGTCTCACCCTGGAAAGGCATGATACTCTTTGGAAAGCATGGAAAGCTAAATGCAAGATACATTGGGCCATTCGAGATCCTCGCTAGGATCAGCCCCGTAGCCTACAAACTCCAGTTACCCCAAGAGCTTAGCAACATTTATCCCGTCTACCACGTGTCAAATCTTAAGAATTGTCTATCCGACGATACTCTTGTGATTCCACTCGATGAAATCGAGATCAACGAGAGTCTTAATTTAGTGGAAGAGCCAGTCGAAATCATGGATAGGGAAGTCAAACGAACGAAACAAAGTCGCATCCCGATAGTGAAGGTTCGCTGGAATGCCAAGCGGGTACCCGAATTCACTTGGGAGCGAGAAGATCATATGCAACAGAAGTATCCGCATCTCTTTCCCTAGTCCATAATTGTATTCATTTTAAAATTTCGGGACGAAATTCCCTCTAACGGGGGAATGATGTGACAACCCGATACTTTCTAGTCAACAAAAAGTCAATTTCCGTTCAATGAAATTTCGAATTTTATTTGTTCCGTTAAGTTCTTGTGGGTTAGAAAATAATCTAAAATATCTAATTAGAGGTTATATAAGTTTTCAGAACCAATAACGCTCGAAAAATTAAGATTTCCCTCGAAAAATCAACAAACTCGTTTAGCCATGCGTTTACGGCCGTAAACTCCTGGGCCGTTAACCCTTGGGCCGTAAACCCCTGGGCTGTAAACCCGTTTACAGCCGAGAACACATTTCCGGCCGTAAACCAACCGTTATAAAGGTTTTTCCGGAGAGATTCTTCATTTCTCACCTTTTTCACCCAAAAACTCTCTCAAGTTGCTCCCAAGAACCTCCCAAGAACATTCATATCCTCAAGAACAAACCTACAAATCTTCATATTTTCATCAAGAACACCAAGAACACCATGAACAGCCTTGATATCTTCAAAGGCCGCAAAGATAGTTCACAGCTGCAAACCTAGTTCATAGCCGCAAACCTAGTTCACGGCCGCAAACCCAGTTCACGGCCGCAAACAGCCTTGAGCGAAGAACCTTGGCTGGAAACCCTCTTTTTTCACTTCAAACAAGTCTCGGTAACATTCCAAACCCAAAAGAAAGTGTTTTCGAACATTTTAAATAATGGTTTCACTAATTAAAAAACAACTATGTGTTTAATTATCGTTAGGATATCGTTAATTCCACGTACTCCAACTCGAGGGTCATCTTTTTGGTTTTGATGTCAAGCACGTGCACATAATCAAAGGTGAGTTCATACCCCTATACTTTTACTATATTTAATGTTTTCAGGGGGGGGGATACAAGCAAAACACAAGGAATTTTTATGTTCATATACAAAAGATTTCAAACAGATTTAAAACTTATACAATTGATACAACCAAGAGATCACTACATTTTATAAAATATTTAGATATTTTATCCCTTTTGTAACATGCTGAGCGTAAGGGAAATTTTCAACAAACAACCGTAATTGCAAAGTTTTCAGTACAATACATGAATCGAATATATAACATACATGCACACTGTAATAGATATAGTTTGGGATTAAACACATGGTTTTATCAATTCCCGAGCTTATACATTGTCACACCCCGCTAAAGCGGAAACACGAGGCGTGGCAGTATAATGGGTTTCATAGCAAAAGTTAAAAGACAACACCAACCATAGTATTAAAAATCATTACAATTTTACAATGGGTTTGAACAACTTTTAAAAGAAATTACAATGTAAATTGAAATACAACACATGCGAATGCTCCTAAAAGTGAAGTGTCCCTAAGTGTCTAGTAAGTTGTATGAAGTGGTGATAAAGTATTTTATCGATGATAAATAAAACCGATGAAACGAAATAATTTTTCGATGGAAGATTAGGAAGTAAGGAATAAGTATATTAGTGTAGCTGATCGTACCTAAATACTAAGGCGAGTACAAGGCGAGTATAAAACGAGTACCGATGTCTTTTTCCCAAAGATAAAGGGCAAGAAAAATTGTTTGAAAAATGTTTTATGGTGTCAATGCAGTTTCGTGGCCTTTTATAGAGGTCAAAGGGATATCCTATGTTAAGTTTTAACCTGAAGGTGGAAACAACCTAAAGCTAAATCGTAGCGTAGTAATAAGGTCTCACGTATTAGTAGCAATAGGTTAAACCTTTGTGTCTCCTTGTGAGTCGAATCCGGAATGCCCGCCAATGGTATCCAAGTGATTACTTAGTGGAGACTCATCTACCTCCTTACGTGATGCTCCAATTCTCATCCGTGTCGATATCAAAACGCTTTTTCATAGTTGTAACTCTAGTACGAAGACGATGAAGAGGTATTGAGGAATAATTCGTATAGGTTTCGACTTATGATTGTTACTAGTGTATATCTAGCTACTAACCTTACATCTAAAGTCAATAGCTACCAAGGAATACTCATTCTCAGTACTAAGTGCATTGCTCCTAGAGTGGCTAGTGATATAACTTAAGTGGTTAACCTAGCACTTGATAAGGGACAAGAATATTTTCCTAAATAAAGGCATTGTTATAAAAGTGTACTTAGTTTCTAAGTGTATCTAGATGAATGCCTATAATATGCAATGCCCGTACGCACACCAAAAAAATTTTGTTTTTCAAAAGTTTAAGTTGAAAATTGTTTTGAACATAATTCTACTATAACCGTTTCCAGCCTCACATTAACTTTCCTTAATTAAGCATAGTTGGCCAGGCTATACTTAATTAAAGTCCAATAATGCGTACTCGAATTAGTTATACCAGTAGTATGTTCTATATTTTAAAAACGTTTAGAAAATTTTTGGCTATAGTTGTGGTTTTCCAAAGGAAAACCGGTATTCTCTATAACCTTCGGCTCTGATACCATTTTCTGTCACACCCCGCTAAAGCGGAAACACGAGGCGTGGCAGTATAAAGGGTTTCATAGGAAAAGTTAAAAGACAACACCAACCATAGTATTAAAAATCATTACAATTTTACAATGGGTTTGAACAACTTTTAAAAGAAATTACAATGTAAATTGAAATACAACACATGCGAATGCTCCTAAAAGTGAAGTGTCCCTAAGTGCCACTTACTCGGTGATTCCTGAAAAAGCATGTAAAACGAGCGTAAACTATAAAAATAGTTGGTGAGTACTCACAGATAAACAAAATAATATTGGTTCCATGAATTGAAATCAAAGTTTTGATAAAAGTTTCCAATAATAAAAGTATATTGTTAAAATGAGTAAATAAGTTTGTAAAAACAAAGTTCTTTGTCATCATGAGAGATAAAGTATGTTGCCCAAATAAGATGCAACACTCATATTCTCATGGAAGATAAAGTTCGTTACTCAAACGAGTAAACAAGTTTCATTGCTAAAATGAGCAATCAATTTCGTTGCTACAAGGAGCAAACAATTTCATTGCTAAAACATGTATATAAGTTTTCAGTAATAATAGTTCGTTGTTGTAATGAGAAACAAAGTTCATTGCTATAATTAATAACAAGTTTATTGCTATAACGAGAAACGAGTTTGTATGTGTATGAGCAAACAATGAGTCTCAACCAAACCTATGACTGAAACGAATTTTTGATTTGTCTAACTATTTTTCACCATTTAATTCCATGAATAATCATAAATCATGGAAAAATAGTAAATTATCATGAAAAATTCTTGTAATTTTTGTGTAACTATTTTACAGTGTACATAATCTAGGAAAAATATTAATATGTGTTTTCAAAAAGTTTAACACAATTTTTCTGATTTTTGTACATTTAAGTGTATTAAATCTTGGGAAAATAGAAGAAAAATAGCATACAGAAGATAAAAATCATCAACATTTTTATGTATCATCCTAACATATTATA
The DNA here is from genome assembly GCF_052849685.1 of Lactuca virosa. Taxonomy (NCBI): domain Eukaryota; kingdom Viridiplantae; phylum Streptophyta; class Magnoliopsida; order Asterales; family Asteraceae; genus Lactuca; species Lactuca virosa. The sequence continues at coordinate 316,799,914 of NC_136428.1, forward strand.
AGAGTTTCTGGTAAATTTTCGTGAATTTTGGATAAGTAAAACTATTTTTCCTTTTTTAGTCCATTATAAACACAAAAATTCAAGAAAAGTAGATATACATTTTCAAAAATTCCCTAAATATTTTTCGGAGTCTTAAATATAAGGTAAAAGCGGCGAAAAATAAGAAATAATATTTTCACATTCCCTAAAGTGGTTTTATGATTTATTAGAGCTAAATAAAAAGAAAATTAAAAACCATACTAAACAGTAACAAAAATCGATTAAACTTCATGAGAGATGTTTATTAACTTAAAGGGTCATCCACAAATATTTCCAGAATTTATTTAGAAGTTTAAGTATTTTATATGCTTTAACACTCTATTTTATTATTATTTTCATGTAAAAATAAAGAAAATATATATTGAGCTGAAAATTTCCAGAATGCAACTTCAAACAATTTAATAACAATGAAAAATTGTTTTCTTATTTTTGATGTCGAAAAACATGTCTAAAGGCTCAAACAATTATAGAGAAAACTTGATTCTTGTGATTTTGGTAAAAATTATTGATGTTACTTTGAGAATTTTTGCAACATGTTCCAAAGGCTTTTGAATCAAGATATTTTTATACCTCTTAATACATGATGTTAAGTGCTCAAATTAATTTTTCCTTGATTTTTAGTGACGAATAAGATCTTTGAACATGCAATACAAAACTAGTATTCACAAAAAAGTGCTGATTGAGCAACAGTTTTGTAAAAATTGCTAAATATCGAAATATTTGAATTTTCCAGTGAGGTCAGATGGGTTTGAAAGCTAACTCAAAATATTATATTTCAGAAAAAGAATCCCGAATTTTGGTTCAGAAATGAGTGAGATATGACAGTTTAAAGTCAGGTAAAGAAATCTGGCAGATTGCATGCATGGTGATTGGTTAGAAAAATGAGTTTTCATCATTTCTTTGAGTAAATCTTTTGAAATATGTTAAAAGATATCATGATAAACTTATATTCTAGTCATGTTTCCAGAGATCAAAAGATTAAAACTTATCAAAATGTATACATGCATTTATGAACAAAATTTTGTTTCTCAAAAACTCTTAAGTTGAGTTTGATGTTTTAATCCTTAAAATCGATTTTTGCACTAAGATCATGAACATGCAACCTTGTTTATCATACATGCATGGTGTTAAAACACATCCATCATGTTGTAAAAACCATTTTAACAAAAAGAAAACAAGTTTTAAGAAGATGAAGAAGGAGAAAGTGTAAGAAAAAGAGCAAAACTTGAAGGAAAAGTGAAGTAGAAATCGATTTTACCTTCAAGAATACCACAAGATGATGACGATTTCGAGTTTGAGGAGTGTTCTTGGGTTTGTTTTCTGGAAAATTTCTTGGTTCTTAGAGGGAGGAAGAGAGAATGGAGTGGTGTTTGGAGAGAAAAAGTAGAGAGAAGGTAGAGAGAGTTTTCTAGAGAGAGAAAGAAGAGAGATGTGTGTGTGTTGGAGAATGGGAGTGTGAGAGAGATATGGGGAGAGAGGGATCCGATTTTAGGGGAGGAGAGGCTCTCTCTCTCTCTTGTTTCTTTTATAAAAATTCAAATCTTTTATAAAAATATCCAACTTTTTATAAAATGTGCACCTTAACCTAGTTTTTATGCATAAAACTCTTGATTTTTGACTTATAAATCAAGGGTAAATGTTAATAACTAAATCTTTATTTTTCATTGAATTTTATTTCATAATAATTATTATGATAAGATAATATTATAAGGTTCATAATTGTTTTTATAGGATTTTTAAGGTTAAAGTTTATAAATATGAGTTTTTAGGGCTTTTAGGGTTTTGGAGTTTAATAAACTTTGAATATCAAAATAAATAGAATATTTGAGACTTTAAATTATCTTATGGTATTATAACTCTTTTATAGTTATAAATAATGTTTGTAATTTATTTTTATCGGTTTATTGGCATTCTATGTAGTGATTCCGAGATTCAAGCGAAATTGAGGAATCAAGTATACTAGTCCTAGTCTTCAAATTTGACTTAAGTTTCTATGAGACTTTGAACTAACTTCTACTTCTAGGTCAAGTGCATGATGTGTTTATATGATTCATGAAATGTTGTTCGAGTCAAAGAGTGATCCAAATATGGATAGTCACTACAGCTTAGTAGATGTAGAATTCACATATCAAGGTGAAATCTAAGTACAACATCCATTGTTTCTATCTGTTTCCAAGTTTCTAGTAGGTTATAACTTAGCTTCTAATTACTAAGTTTAATATGTGTTGTGCCTATATGTGCAACTAAGTTTATCAAATCTATAACTAACTCGAATTTTGACGGTTGTCACAGTCTCCCCCGGTTGAAAGAATTTCGTCCCGAAATTCAATTCGTGACACATTCTATTAGAACTCAGCCGAATACAATTGTATAATTGGAGAGATGATGACTTGAAGAGCTCTTTGACTATTTTGGGTTAATTCCTCAAGGGAACAGCCCAACTCTTTAGCTATAATCAAATTAATGTTTCCCTAATTCGAGTTCTACAGTCTAGATTGCGAGAAATTAGGATCATGGAAATCATGATCCAACCATGGCGACCTAGTTGAAAAAGATCATCTAGTTAGATATTATCTGAATTAAGAGAGCGGTAGAAGTTTTGCTGAAGCACCAACTGCACTGAGCGTGAAATCCGCATTGATGCTTAAGTCGCATTCTAAATTAGCACTAAGTGTAAATTCGCCGCCTAGTAAAGAAGAGATTAGGAACAATTTGTTCACTTCCGGGTTAGCTATTACCTCTGGAAAAGATATATTTCGAAATAAGAAGGGGTAGCACGAATGAAAGGGAAGCGATCGAGGGTAAGTTCCTAAAAATACGTACTAAGGGTAGGCAACGAAGTTTTGGTACATCTCAAATGTAAAGGCTATTTAAGTGTCGTCCACAAAATAAATTACGAAATGATTGAGGATCTCCGAGGCTATAATTACTACTATGGTTACTCTTGCAATAATTGAACTATATTCGAAGAGTATATATAATTAGAGAGTCATTGTTTCTAATGAAGGCGGTGAAAGTTTATGATAAATTAAATCACATTGTGTAGATAGCATTTTAAGTGCTTAGAAGTGATAAAAATCTCACTGTTATCAAAATGTGTGTTTATAAATGATAATTAATCTCACTATTATCAAAATGTGTAATAATTCCAAGATAATGAAGATACATGTGTGGCGATCCAACAAAGTAGTGAAATAATATAAAGATTAATTAAGGTTAAAGGTTTAAGACGTCATTAAAGGAATTTGTATAGAAATATTTGTATTAAACTTTTGAGAAATTGTCCAATTGTCAAAGTCAGGACAAATTCAAGTTTACGAGGAGTCAGAATACTTATGAAAACAAGTTTGAGAGTTTAGGAACTCACTGAAAATTGCAAAGTAAAATATTATTTTAAGAAAGGTGTAAAAATATCGATCATTGAAAATAGTGCATTCATAGTCTAGTGTTTCTATAAAAACAATCATTTAGAGAATAGATAATCGTAAAATACAAAACTTTTGATGTATTTAAAGAAAAGAAGAACATAAGGAAACATATCCTTCACATATAATTTTCGAATATAGAAAAATGATAAGCATAAGAGTATTCATCTTGTGTATTAATTATAAGGAAAAATACAATGAAAATTGCATTTTATATCAAGTTTCCGAACTTAGAACGAAAGAGCAAATGTAAATAAAGATCACTTGTTTATAGTAGATTTCAAAATAAAAACAAGATATATATGATAAAAGGCGTAATTGAATATATCCAAGTTGACTAAATCAAAGGTATGCCTCATGACTATACACGTATTAATCGCTCAAAACGAAAGGGTAGACTTCTAGTCTTTATGTATACGAACATGATACCAGGAGAAGCAAAATAGACAGAAACAAAGTTAGACGATGTATTATGTTAATATTATGGCGTGCGAGATCTAAAATCAGAATGAGAGCGAGAAATCAAGTTCGGGGGGAAAGAAAAAGGAAGATAGCCGCGGCAATGATTGCTATTGTTAAAATTATAAGAACAATACCTATAGGTAGATTAAAACCAGGTTGAGATATATTTCAAACTTTAATATTTGATGTATATTGATGATTAAATAGACATGTGAGAGTCTTAGAATGTTTGCTAATAATCACGAGTTACGTTATTAAGTTAAACTCCATTTGTGAAAAAGAAGAAGCACTACAAACGGTAGTTGAAAATCTGACAATTTGACTTTTTAGAATGGAGTTCAATAATAGTTAAAACATATAAGGTAAAGACTCAATAGATTTAGAAGAGTAATTATACATTGTTGAAGGTGTCACTGGAAATTTAAAAGTGAACACTAAGTTTTGCAATGTTGTAAGTTGTATAAACACAGATTATAAAACTAATTTGAAATAAAATAAACAAATAAGGTGTGTTTTGAAATGTAGGCATCAGTGATGTCTTGTAAACACATTTGGATTAGAAAGTTGTAAAAATACCATGTTGGGTTTCAAGAAAACACATTTAAGTAAAGTACGATGCCTAAATGGGGAAGTAGTCAAAAGTTTTAAAACAAAAGTGGTTTGAAGATCCGATGAAGCTTTTACACATAATATGAACTTTAACGTCATATGTTTAAGTTTTATAGTAAAGAGTTTAAACACGATTATAAAAGAAAATGTTTCTAGTTTTTCGAAGACGTGTCAAAATGGTAAGCAATGTTTAAAATGGTTTATATGCCCTTAAAAGCACATCAATCCATTGAAATGAATTTGAAATGAAATTGAAATAGCAAGGTTAAAACCAATATTTGTTAAATTGAGTTTTGAAGAAAAGTGTTAAGTTAAAGCAAGTTGTCAAAAGATTTTTAGCGAAAATATGGCTTACATTGTTAGGAAATGTCTAGTAAGTTGTATGAAGTGGTTATAAAGTATTTTATCGATGATAAATAAAACCGATGAAACGAAATAATTTTTCGATGGAAGATTAAGAAGTAAGGAATAAGTATATTAGTGTAGCTGATCGTACCTAAATACTAAGGCGAGTACAAGGCGAGTATAAGACGAGTACCGATGTCTTTTTCCCTAGGATAAAGGGCAAGAAAAATTGTTTGAAAAACGTTTTATGGTGTCAATGCAGTTTCGTGGCCTTTTATAGAGGTCAAAGGGATATCATATGTTAAGTTTTAACCTGAAGGTGGAAACAACCTAAAGCTAAATCGTAGCGTAGTAATAAGGTCTCACGTATTAGTAGCAATAGGTTAAACCTTTGTGTCTCCTTGTGAGTCGAATCCGGAATGCCCGCCAATGGTATCCAAGTGATTACTTAGTGGAGACTCATCTACCTCCTTACGTGATGCTCCAATTCTCATCCGTGTCGATATCAAAACGCTTTTTCATAGTTGTAACTCTAGTACGAAGACGATGAAGAGGTATTGAGGAATAATTCGTATAGGTTTCGACTTATGATTATTACTAGTGTATATCTAGCTACTAACCTTACATCTAAAGTCAATAGCTACCAAGGAATACTCATTCTCAGTACTAAGTGCATTGCTCCTAGAGTGGCTGGTGATATAACTTAAGTGGTTAACCTAGCGCTTGATAAGGGACAAGAATATTTTCCTAAATAAAGGCATTGTTATAAAAGTGTACTTAGTTTCTAAGTGTATCTAGATGAATGCCTATAATATGCAATGCCCGTACGCACACCAAAAAAATTTTGTTTTTCAAAAGTTTAAGTTGAAAATTGTTTTGAACATAATTCTACTATAACCGTTTACAGCCTCACATTAACTTTCCTTAATTAAGCATAGTTGGCCAGGCTATACTTAATTAAAGTCCAATAATGCGTACTCGAATTAGTTATACCAGTAGTATGTTCTATATTTTAAAAACGTTTAGAAAATTTTTGGCTATAGTTGTGGTTTTCCAAAGGAAAACCGGTATTCTCTATAACCTTCGGCTCTGATACCATTTTCTGTCACACCCCGCTAAAGCGGAAACACGAGGTGTGGCAGTATAAAGGGTTTCATAGCAAAAGTTAAAAGACAACACCAACCATAGTATTAAAAATCATTACAATTTTACAATGGGTTTGAACAACTTTTAAAAGAAATTACAATGTAAATTGAAATACAACACATGCGAATGCTCCTAAAAGTGAAGTGTCCCTAAGTGCCACTTACTCGATGATTCCTGAAAAAGCATGTAAAACGAGCGTCAACTATAAAAATAGTTGGTGAGTACTCACAGATAAACAAAATAATATTGGTTCCATGAATTGAAATCAAAGTTTTGATAAAAGTTTCCAATAATAAAAGTATATTGTTAAAATGAGTAAATAAGTTTGTAAAAACAAAGTTCTTTGTCATCATGAGAGATAAAGTATGTTGCCCAAATAAGATGCAACATTCATATTCTCATGGAAGATAAAGTTCGTTACTCAAACGAGTAAACAAGTTTCATTGCTAAAATGAGCAATCAATTTCGTTGCTACAAGGAGCAAACAATTTCATTGCTAAAACATGTATATAAGTTTTCAGTAATAATAGTTCGTTGTTGTAATGAGAAACAAAGTTCATTGCTATAATTAATAACAAGTTTATTGCTATAACGAGAAACGAGTTTGTATGTGTATGAGCAAACAATGAGTCTCAACCAAACCTATGACTGAAGCCCTATCAAGATCTATGCTTATCGTTCCATAGATGAATATGGTATCATGCACTCCAGCAATAGGGCGAGTGAGGAGTTGTCAATTCCTAATAGCGCTATCCATAATGACCATTGGCTCAAAGAGTTAATGGTTAGAGATAAGGGAAGGGCCTTAATACGATAAGTTCTCATGTTCCGTGTTGCATAAACATACATAGAGAGATATAGCAATAAAATAGCAATCATGTTTGATACAAATCAATTTAAATACAACATTCAAATAATAGTTTTTTGGGACATGCTTTTCCACCCCAAAACATAAAAACTGAAAATAGGGGAGTGCGTGAATACTCACAATATGCATTGAGATGATGCAAATGATGCGTTGAGCTAAGTTCCACTTGTACCACTATCGATTCCTACAATAATGGTATTCGCTAGTGAGTCTCTAATCGAAATATAACACTAGTATACTTACTACTACAATAGAATTATGCCAACTTTGTGTCAAAATTTAATATTGATAAGTTACAAACATTTTTCTGTGAAAATTAAATTTCAATGAATCAATTGTTATATAACAATTTAAGTGGAAATTTCCCATTATTGAAATGCTAAAATTTAACAATTTAAGAGGTGTTCCAATGATTAAATATTCAAAAACTAAACTAATTTAGTTCTAAACTTTCCCAAACTTTGTATTTCATTTTTAATTGAAGTCAAAGACCTTAAGATAAATTTTCTGAATTTTTGATTTGTCTAACTATTTTTCACCATTTAATTCCATGAATAATCATAAAATCATGGAAAAATAGTAAATTATCATGAAAAATTCTTGTAATTTTTGTGTAACTATTTTACAGTGTACATAATCTAGGAAAAATATTAATATGTGTTTTCAAAAAGTTTAACACAATTTTTCTGATTTTTGTACATTTAAGTGTATTAAATCTTGGGAAAATAGAAGAACAATAGCATACAGAAGATAAAAATCATCAAAATTTTTATGTATCATCCTAACATATTATAAGAGTTTCTGGTAAATTTTCATGAATTTTGGACGAGTAAAACTATTTTTCCTGTTTTTAGTCCATTATCAACACAAAAATTCAAGAAAAATAGATATACATTTTCAAAAATTCCCAAAATATTTATCGGAGTCTTAAATATAAGGTAAAAGCTGCGAAAAATAATAAATAATATTTTCACATTCCCTAAAGTGGTTTTATGATTTATTAGAGCTAAATAAAAAGAAAATTAAAAACCATACTAAACAGTAACGAAAATCGATGAAACTTCATGAGAGATGTTTATTAACTTAAAGGGTCATCCACAAATATTTCCAGAATTTATTTACAAGTTTAAGTATTTTATATGCTTTAACACTCTATTTTATTATTATTTTCATGTAAAAATAAAGAAAATATATATTGAGCTGAAAATTTCCAGAATGCAACTTCAAACAATTTAATAACAATGAAAAATTGTTTTCTTATTTTTGATGTCGAAAAACATGCCTAAAGGCTCAAACAATTATAGAGAAAACTTGATTCTTGTGATTTTGGTAAAAATTATTGATGTTACTTTGAGAATTTTTGCAACATGTTCCAAAGGCTTTTGAATCAAGATATTTTTATACCTCTTAATAAATGATGTTAAGTGCTCAAATTAATTTTTTCTTGATTTTTAGTGATGAATAAGATCTTTGAACATGCAATACAAAACTAGTATTCACAAAAAGGTGCTGATTGAGCAACAGTTTTGTACAAATTGCTAAAAATCGAAATATTTGAATTTTCCAGTGAGGTCAGATGGGTTTGAAAGCTAACTCAAAATATTATATTTCAGAAAAAGAATCCCGAATTTTGGTTAAGAAATTAGTGAGATATGACAGTTTAAAGTCAGGTAAAGAAATCTGGCAGATTGCATGCATGGTGATTGGTTAGAAAAATGAGTTTTCATCATTTCTTTGAGTAAATCTTTTGAAATATTTTAAAAGATATCATGATAAACTTATATTCTAGTCATGTTTCCAGAGATCAAAAGATTAAAACTTATCAAAATGTATACATGCATTTATGAACAAAATTTTGTTTCTCAAAAACTCTTAACTTGAGTTTGATGTTTTAATCCTTAAAATCGATTTTTGCACTAAGATCATGAACATGCAACCTTGTTTATCATACATGCATGGTGTTAAAACACATCCATCATGTTGTAAAAACCATTTTAACAAAAAGAAAACAAGTTTTAAGAAGATGAAGAAGGAGAAAGTGTAAGAAAAAGAGCAAAACTTGAAGGAAAAGTGAAGTAGAAATCGATTTTACCTTCAAGAATACCACAAGATGATGAAGATTTCGAGTTTGAGGAGTGTTCTTGGGTTTGTTTTCTGGAAAATTTCTTGGTTCTTAGAGGGAGTAAGAGAGAATGGAGTGGTGTTTGGAGAGAAAAAGTAGAGAGAAGGTAGAGAGAGTTTTCTAGAGAGAGAAAGAAGAGAGATGTGTGTGTGTTGGAGAATGAGAGTGTGAGAGAGATATGGGGAGAGAGGGATCCGATTTTAAGGGAGGAGAGGCTCTCTCTCTCTTGTTTCTTTTATAAAAACTCAAATCTTTTATAAAAATATCCAACTTTTTATAAAATGTGCACCTTAACCTAGTTTTTATGCATAAAACTCTTGATTTTTGACTTATAAATCAAGGGTAAATGTTAATAACTAAATCTTTATTTTTCATTGAATTTTATTTCATAATAATTATTATGATAAGATGATATTATAAGGTTCATAATTGTTTTTATAGGATTTTTAAGGTTAAAGTTTATAAATATGAGTTTTTAGGGCTTTTAGGGTTTTGGAGTTTAATAAACTTTGAATATCAAAATAAATAGAATATTTGAGACTTTAAATTATCTTATGGTATTATAACTCTTTTATAGTTATAAATAATGTTTGTAATTTATTTTTATCGGTTTATTGGCATTCTATGTAGTGATTCCGAGATTCAAGCGAAATTGAGGAATCAAGTATACTAGTCCTAGTCTTCAAATTTGACTTAAGTTTCTATGAGACTTTGAACTAACTTCTACTTCTAGGTCAAGTGCATGATGTGTGTATATGATTCATGAAATGTTGTTCGAGTCAAAGAGTGATCCAAATATGGATAGTCACTACAGCTTAGTAGATGTAGAATTCACATATCAAGGTGAAATCTAAGTACACCATCCATTGTTTCTATATGTTTCCAAGTTTCTAGTAGGTTATAACTTAGCTTCTAATTACTAAGTTTAATATGTGTTGTGCCTATATGTGCAACTAAGTTTATCAAATCTATAACTAACTCGAATTTTGACGGTTGTCACATACATTAACAAACATGCAAACTATGATAGATATAGTTTATGGCATACAATACTATTTTCTGAAAACAAGAGTACAACACTAAATAATAATTTAAGTATAATTATTTTTACTCTACAAGTATACATACAGTTTCAAGTACAAAAGAACACTACAACACTACACGTAAACTACTTAACATAGGGTTGTGAGGCACTACTTCAATTGTACCCTTCGGGGTGCGGAACTAAATCCTACCACAGTATCACCAGAGTGTCCTGGAGGGAAAGCGTGATATTTGTGAATAGATCTATTCGGGACTGACAATTCCACACCTAAACTGCTAGCTACAGTTAGGCACACATGCTTGGGGTGACAAATGTCATAACATCTGACGCTTGAAGAACGTCGTAGAGCTCACTAGGTCATATCAAGCATGGTTAGACCAAAATCACAATAGTATAAACTAACCATTTGTTTACGCGATTTCAATTCTTCAGTTAGTTTTACTTTTATTAACAAAACTAGCATCCACTACAACTGGAGGATTCTAGTGAATAGAGAACACATTATACATTACTGGTGATAGCCAGGGTTTTCATACAAAGGTTTTCATACAGAACACACTATACAATACAACTGGTGGTAACCAGGCATATAGACTAACATTTTGATATACTAATACAGGATACTGTAACAAACATACATTTTAGGTCTTAGGGTTTAAGACTGCTTTTCAATACTAAAGAAAATATTTGTTTTTCTAGAGAAACATACAAACATTTTAACAGATTCAAAGACAGGTTTTCATTACAAAAACATACTTATGAACTCACCAACATAAATGTTGATACACTTCCAAAATCGCTTGTATTGTCAGGGAACCAGTAGACACGTACACCCGCAGACTTTTTAGAGGACGGAGCATATAGAGTGACGTCTTTTATACTTTGGTTACACTTTTGCTGTTATACAACTATGTATCGAAGAGATGTAAATACCTTATATATATTCAATGTAATGGTTGTGTTTACTTTGGTTACTATGATGCAATTATTTTGATACTGTAAATGACGTCCTCCACCGCAAACATTTCCATAGTCTCGGTTTGGGGGTGTGACAGATGTTAACTGGACAATAGGAAATACATCTCATGTTGGAACTCTAACGATGACCTGAGCTTCTGATGTAAGAGTACGAAAGAGGTGAATCTTGCAAACGATTCTCATGATGATGCTCTTATTTACTGTAATAATTACTTAATAGAATTCTAATTAATAGGACATGCGATGTCGCTTCCTTCTAGTCATTCCGTAAGTTCCATAAAGAATCCAAAGAACTACAATGGGATTGTCTGAGTAGCACACAATATGAGCTGAGCTATCATACTCATTGGGGATGTGGTCCCTAAAGCAATCTTTGGTACAAAATTAGAACTTTTCGAAAGTCAAGTTCTTTCTAGTCCTGAAGTGAATGTCGATAAAGGTATATCAAATCGATGGTGAGGGTCACCAAGCTATTTATGATCGTTAGCTATGTAAAGAAACTTATTGGTTTCCAGAGATCATAAACAGGATACGCTCTATATGGAGGAAGCTTCTAGTTTTGAGGTACGTGCTAATGATGAAGTTTATCATAATGGATAGAGTAATAATACTTTACTACATACTGAGAATGATTTGGAAACTTTCATGATTTATAATACGAAAAGTGGCATAAAAGACTGAAATAAGAGATGTTTTGAAATCGACGTCCTGGTAATGTAATATAAACATATTATGACCGAAAGGTTCTGAAATGAAATGCTCAAACTAGAGAAATCATATTTGGGTAAAGTGGAATACTTAAATGAGGCCATTGCTAAAAATGTCAAAGATGAGTATTATACCCTTATTGAGCATACATGAATACTGAAATGTCATCAAAGAGTGAAGCTAGAGATATAGTTTTGGATAGTGAGTATGTACTAGCAGTGCCTGAAGTCTCATTCGTATCAATAGGAATATTCAAGTGATTCACTCGAGTCTGCAAGCTTCCAATGAGGTATATTTCCTTTGCGAGCTACTAATTACCTTTGCCTCATGTCGAGTATCTTCGCTCTGGGATATGTTGAAGGCCTTTGTGGTCAATAAATATAATGCATTTGGTTTCGTATAAGTACTGCATCTCGACTATAAGGGTGAATACTAACATTCCTAACTCTAGGTCGTGTGCGGTATAGTTCTACTCATGCACCATCGATCGTCTTGAAGCATATGTAATAATCTTGTCCTTTTGCATAATTACGCAATCCAGGGATTGGTGCGATGTGTCACAATATTTTGTGAAATTGTCCACGCCCTTTGGTACAATCAGGGTTGACGTGTTGCAAAACTTGTGTTCTACCAATTTGAACACATCTTCTTACTGTTTTTACCAAAAGAACTTCCAAACTTTTTGGTTTACTGCATTTAGTGTTTGGCCGATCTTAGAGAAGTACGAGGCATTTTATAGTTGGTCGAACAGATCATTGATTCGGGGAAGAGAGTATCAGCGTTTGATTATCAACTTATTCAGTTCTTTATAATCGGTGTACATTCGATCGATCCATCTTTCCCTTTAACGGATAGCACCAGTGCACCGCATGATGAAGAATTTTGACGAAAGAACCGTTTTTCGAGGGGTTTATGGAGTTGACGAGATAGCTCTTGTATTTCGGGAGGGTGCTAAGCGTTACGACACTTTAGTTATAGGTGTTTCCCTGTAAATTAGGTCAATTCTGAACTCGACCGGTCTAGGCATAGAAAGTCTGGATAAATCCTTTGGAATTATTTTTTGGGTCGAAGGCCAGATATCTAACATGTTGGGGATTAACAGGCTGGAAAAATAGTTCTCTAGATTGGTTGGGCAGAAGGACCTAAGGATTGCTATAGAAATATTTGGAATGGGCATAGAGAGAAATATAGTTGATGGTATTCTAAAACTTGCTCGAAAGAAGTATGTACGAAAATTCCTAATAAGTTTTTATGGATAAGAGCAAGCCCAAACATACGCATTTGAGAAGTCACTTAAGACTTTCAAAGAATCAATCTCTAAAGAGAGAGAACTACCTAGAAGGAGTGGCCAAGGCCTTTTTCAAATTATTAGTTGGCAGCATAACGTATACGACAATATGCACTAGACCAAAAGTTGCATGTACATTGGGAGTAGTGAATCACTTTATGTATAATCCAAGTAGACAACATTAGGATGGTGTCGATTAGGTGCACTAGACCAAAAGTTGCATGTACATTGGGAGTAGTGCCCTCACATGTTCCAAATGTAGTCGTACAGGTGTTAAGCGAGGTTCAGATACGTCCCCGAAATGGGATAAGAAGACTATACCATGATGGTACCTTCCATCATTAAGTAGTTATCTATAACGATGTCCGGGAGGTAATATCTCCTCCGGATCTCGAATGATGTCGTAATTGGTCGATTTCCCTCCACATTACAACCTTTGAACTGAAACAATGTTGAAAGGGATCCAACTTTAGGGGTTGAGGTAAGAACTCGGGGAAATAAGAGATGTGCTTGTATGTCGTTTGAAAATATTTTGTGTTTAACTCCCGAAGCTCACAACGTTTTCATCTTGTGTATTACGTTATATTCCACGTATCTCGAGGGGTTTCTTAATTTAGAATATACTTGTTATGCTAGCAGCACACTACAAGAAAACTAGAGTTACGTCTTTATAGCATCCTAGGGAGACTAGTGATATAACATGGCCCATCCGTTAGGTATGTGGTGTAGGAAGATGAAGATGTCGGACTAAGGAGTCGATAACACAGCCGACTAGTGTGTAGGTCTCCTGTGTAGGTTACTGACTAATAACCTCCTCTTCGGACTCCGATCCCATAGAGGGGTCCTTTTACGACTCAGTGTTGGATGGGTTAACTAATGAGCATCCGTTAAGGTATCACGATTCTTTGGCCACTCCGGGAGAGGGAAATGTAGAGTTCAACCTAACTAAACTATAAAAAAAGTATCCTAGCATTTATAAGCATTTTACCAGCCTAATGTAACTTGATAGATATGTACGCCTACAGGTTTTTATTTTTATTTAGAGTCTAAGCAGATCCGAGGTTGTTCATACTACTTATTATAACCAATTCTGATCTTGCACTTCCTTTTCCTTACCTATACAAATGTGATCAGGCTATGTCTAATTAAGGTCCAGTAGTGCACTACCCGATTTAGTTATACTAGATGACATGATTATTGTAACATCCCGACTCTCAAGTATTACATTTATATATTATTTTTGGGATTTAAGGAGTGACTCGACGAGTTGTGCGCCCGACTCGTTGAGTAGGGTTGGATTGGTCATGTGGGTTAAATAACCAACTCGACGAGTCAGATAGCCGACTCGCCGAGTTGGCACTGTGTGAGGAAACCCTAAATCCCCCGGTTCGTGACATTTTTAAGGGGCCTTAAGCCCTTATTTCCGCCTCACCAGCCACCTTACATCCTTGAGAGAGACCCTAATCGTCCACTTGAGCTAGAGAGTGAGATAGAAGTTAATCTCGTGATTATTAGTGCAATATTGAAGGAGAAGAGGAGATCATCAAAGCTTGGATCAAGAGGAGGCTTTGGATCTAGAAGTTCATCAGGCGTTTTCTTCAGTTGGAGGTATAAAGTTGTTAACTTGTTCATTTCCTTATGGGATCTTGGTTTAGGGAGTTTTCTAGGGTTTTCTCCCATCCTTTTGTGTCATTTGAGTCTTTTAAGCATGATTTGAGGTTGAAACCTTAGATCTGGATTGTAGGAGGTTCTTGTGAGTCCAAAGACCCAAACTTTATTGAGCTAGAGACAAGATCTTGTTCATCTAACCGTTGTTGGAGCTTATATTGGCATTATGGATCTAATATGCCATGCATGGACGTAAAGATCGAAGCTTTACGTGACATTTGAACCATATGAGTCTAGATCTGGAGTTTGGAGCAGTGGATCTGCCTTAAAACGTCTGAATGAGAATCCAGACTGAATGGACTCGCCGAGTCAATGAGCTGGCTCGACGAGTCGGCTAGGGTTTTCCCCGATGAGTCTCGACATGGATAACTCGGCGAGTCGACAAGACAACTCGACGAGTTAAGTTTGGTTTTCATGATGTTCTGAGGAAGAATAGGGACTCGGCGAGTCACATAGGTGTACTCGGCGAGTCAGGTCAACATGGACAGTTGTCGAGTGTTGACTTTTGTTGACTTTAGGGTTTGGTCAAGGCAAGGATTATTGGGACCATGGAGGGGTAAAATGGTCTTTTACCTATCCTAGGAGCTAAAGAGGGTCTATCATGAGTTTATTTAGAATTTTGATATTTAAATGTTAATTAGAGGTGCTTGTTACATGTAGGCGGGGGTTAGACTGTTCGAGGGGTATTCGGTTTCCTTTCTTGCTTACGAGGTGAGTTTTCTCGCTATACTTACCTAGAGTGGTAACCTTTGTGTGACCGAAGGGTCTTATGTGCTTATATTAAGTATTAAGAGATCCTTCATTATTTCTTTGTGATCTATGTTACGTATTATTTGTATGCCTTATTGAGTTAAGACCGGAGGGTCCAAACCGAGTTGTGAGACCGGAGGGTCTTCACTGAGATACCTGACTGGAGGGTCCACCCGAGTTGTGGGACTAGAGAGTCCCACTGAGACACATTGACCGGAGGGTCTTATTGAGTTATATCCATGAGAGGCTAATGAGATATGTGTTGTATTTTGGGGAACTCAGTAAGCTTTGTGCTTACCGTGTTGTGTGATATGTGTTTCAGGTACTTCTCAGGATCGCGGGAAGGCGCCGACTTGATTGTACAAACGAGGCGGATTCACATTTTGAGCATCCTGGATTGTGTTTAAAATAGTTTTTCTGAATATGTGTTTTTGAAAACATTGTCATTTGGGGTTTTGTGAGCTATGTCATGAGAATTATGTAATTTATAAAATGAAAATTTTGTTTGAAAATTTACGGTGTTACAAGTTTGTATCAGAGCCTTCGTTTGATGGATTTGGATGTACCTTCTGGTATGTCTGAACTCAAACTGAGGATTTGAGAAAAAATTCAAAAGAAATGATTTTTCTAAAGTGTGAAAGAGTTTTCAAAAGAAAAACGAGTGGGAGCAGTGTGTACAATCAACCAGAGCCCGAACGGTGATTTCCCAAAATACCCTTATTTATTTTTGTTATGAGATATTTATGAGATGTTAGAGATGCATGCTAGAGGATAGGCTAGGTATTTCATATTTAGGGCTAGAGTTGCCTGATTCATGATGCCTTAGCCTAGGGCATGCTACTGAGTGATCTTATATATTATTTGCTTTGTGTGGACTGAGTAGGAGTGACATAGCAGGAATATTTTAGAGAGCGTTGAGTGATCTAGGAGAGATACCTAGATGAGAATAGAGAAACCTGCTGAGAGAGTAGTTTGATATCGGTGAGGGATAGAGTATTGTGAGTTAGGATCCTAGGAGGAGGACTTTAGGATGACTACAGGTTGGTGCGGAAGGTAGTATTGGGCCCATACTACTGAAATCACCGGATATGTATGCAACCCAAGTAAGAATCCTTAGGACACTAAGAAGCATGTATGGGTGGGTAATCGAGTGCGAGTATACTTGAATGAGTCTCTGATTATTTTCGTGTTGTGTTTTAGAGGCATCATGGTGGGTACACGCCACAACCCAGGGAGTACCAGTGGTACCAGTGACGAGGAGATCCGCAGGATCATCCATGCAGAGGTGGGCACAGCTATCCGAGAGGCGATATTGGAGATATTTGGGTTTATTAAGACGACGTTGATTGAGAGTTTCTATGAGCGTTATGTGGCTGTTACTGAGGTTGCTGCTGCCGCAGCCACCACAACCCTAGCTGCTTCGATACCACACGGAGGTGACTCGTTGTTGTTCCGGGAGTTCAGCAACACGAAGCCACCAGAGTTTGATGGGACATAGGATCCGATTGTTGCCCTGAGATGGATCACTGACATTGAGGGATGCTTTTATATGTGTTCATGTCCAGAGCATTTGAGAGTCCGGTTCGTGTTGAACCAGCTTCGCTTGGGAGCGAAGGACTGATAGAAGTTTGTGACGACTGATTTTACCCCTGTAGATCATGTTGCAGTGACTTGGGAGAGGTTCACCAAGTTGTTTCGAAATGAGTATGTTCCCCGGGTGGAGAGGGAATGTTTGGCACATGAGTTTTTGTCTCTCAAGCAAAAGATAGAGTCGGTGACTGAGATTACAAGGATGTTTCATTAGAGGGTGATGTCCTGCCCTAAGCACGTGTCCACGGAGCAGGCACGTGTGAGTCGGTGTTTGAGCATCTTGAGGAGGGATATTCGGGAGTTCGTGGCGAACTCGTCTTATCATACATTAGCTGAGTTACAGACCAATGCCAGGAGGAGGTAGATTGAGTTCGAGATTCAGACCAGAGAGGAGGGAGAGCAGTAGCGGAGAGATAGGAGACTGACACAGTCGCAGCTGGCGGCAAAGCGGGCTAAGCCCACTGATTCAAAAGCTAGAGGCCAGAAGGGCCGCACTTGTATCCAGTGCGGCAAGACCCATGAGGGATCTTCCTGGGCAGGGATTTGCTACAAATGTGGCAAGGAGGGACATATGGCGAAGTACTGCCCAAGGGATTTTCTGTACCTGCTTTAGTGTTGTTTGACAAGGGTGCGAGTCGATCTTTCATGTCCTTAGCTTTTATTCGCCACATCAGTATCTGAGGTGAGGTGTTGAGTTGACCTCTGAGAATTTCTATAGACGACGAGCATGCGGTTTTTGCTACTGATGTATTCCGAGGGTGTGTACTAGAGATTTTCGGTGTTGAGTTCCCTATAGACCTGGTACCGATCGCGAGGGGTGATTTCTGTGTCATAGTGGGCATGGACTGGTTGAGTCGGTTTGGAGCTGTGATCGACTGTGAGCATCAGATGGTGACTATATGAGACCCTACTGGGGGAGTGCTTACGGTGTATGGCCAGGGTACCAGATCTGGATCTGCTTACTGCTCAGCTGCCAGAGCGAGATAAAGTCCACATCAGGGTTGTATGGGTTATTTGGCGTACGTGATGGATAAACGGGTTGCTACAGAGAGGCCGAGTTCTATCTCCGAGGTTCCGATAGTGTGCGGGTTCCAGGATGTTTTCCCCGAGGAGTTATCGGGTGTGCCTCCCGAGAGGCAGGTAGAATTCCGGATTGATTTGGTTCCTGGTGCGGCGCCTATTGCCAAGGCACCTTATTGCCTTGCGTCGCCAGAGATGCAGGAGTCATCCTCACAGCTCCAGGAGCTACTGGGGAAGGGGTTCATCAGACCGAGTAGATCACCGTGGGGAGCTCCGATCCTTTTTGTCAAGAAAAAGGATGGTTCACACCGGATGTGCATAGATTACCGGGAGTTAAACAAGCTAACAATCAAGAACCGTTATCCACTTCCGAGGATCGACGATTTATTCGATCAGTTGCAGTGGCCATCTTGGTTCTCCGAGATTGATTTGAGATCTGGATATCATCAGATGAGAGTTTGTCAGGTGGATATTCAGAAGACGGCCTTTAGGACTCTTTATGGGCACTATCGTGTCGTTTTGTTCACTGGAATCCATTGGAATTAGAAGGAATTGGAATCTAATTCCACCACTTTCGTTTGTTTGGTTCAAGCTTTCAAAAGGAATTGGATTCCTAAATGAGTCAAATTTTCCTTCCAATAAGGGAAAATAAATTCTATCCAAAAACATAAGGAATTAAAATTCATTTCAAGTGAGAAGGTTGAATGTTACCATATTACCCATTTTACCTTTAAAACTACATATAAAACCCCTCTGTCGCCACCTCCACCACCACGCACCACCCACAACCCACGACTACTGCTAAACTCTACCACCACCTCCACCACCACCCACCATCACCACTACCGGTGCCTCTGTTACCACCACCCTCCACCCACTAGCACCGTCACCTCCACCACCGTCGATCACTGCCACTGCTACCCACCATCGCTATCACCACCTCCACCACCACACATCATCTCCGTCACCAACCGCTACTCACCACCTCTACCACTACGCATCACTGCCACAACTACCCAACACCATCACCATCACCATCACTCGCCACCTCCACCACCATCACCACCTCTACCACCACACTACCTTCCACCTCCACCAGTAATCACTACCGCGACCATACCATCACTTCCAGCATCACCGTCATCACCTCCGTCACCACCACCAACACCTTCGCCACCACTGTGACAACTGTCAATTCAGGTCATTCTCGGACTCATGAATCTTTATAAAAACCATTCATGCACAACATGCCATGGCCTAGTAGTATAAATTAGGTCAAAATCTTGCATAAACTAGGATCCAACTAAGATCTAGGACTAATATACTTGACTCTTACGATTCTAGTAAGTTGTTTAACTACAATAGGAAATGCCAATACCATAATTAGAATGAAACTTTAAACTTTGTTACAATTGAAAAAGGGTATAAAACCCTAAAAATAAATTAAAATATTCTAATTTCATCCCAATATGATGGTGAATATCAAACAATGTTCCAAAAACTCTAAAGAGCCCAAAAATCCAAATTTATAAACTTTAAAGCTTAAAAACTTAATAAAATTTCTATAAACTTCCTAATATAAAATTTTTATTAATCAAATTATAGATTATAATCAATGAAATAGAAATTTAAATTATCATACATTAATCATAATTTATTAGTTAAAAACAAGATTTTTAAATAAATCAAAAATTGCTTAAAGAGACATTTTTATAAAAATTTAGGTTTTATAAAAATTGAAGGGAGAATTATATAATTTGAATTTTAGGAGAGAGGGAGCCTCTCTCACTCATAAAATTCGTGCATCCTCTCCCCCATGCCCTCTCTCTTCCCAAAACTTCAATCATTAAAACACAATCCCCACTCTTCCACTTCTCTCTTCACTCTCTCTCACACTCCACCCTTTCAACTCTCAAACTCTCCTCCTCTCTCTCCAAACCCACGAAAAGCATCAGCCAAGAACACCTCTCCACACTCAAATCTTCATCTTCTAAGGTTGTTCTTCAAGGTATTCACGAAAATCCTTCATTTTCCTTACTTTTCCTTCTTGTTTTTAAAGGGTTTTCTTGTACTTCTCCTCCTTCTACACCATTCTTTATGAACATTCATGAACATGTTCATGAATGTCGTGTTTGATGATGATGGTGGTAGGGTTTCACCCAAGAACAACATGCATGTTGTTTAATGGTGAAATCCAAGGACCAAAACCTATGTCAAACACTAAGGTTCGGATTTTTACAAGTTTTAAAGGCTCATACACCTTATGCATTCAAGTATTTCCTTTAAAAACATCACTATAACAAACATATGTCCATGCATGGTCTTCAAACCGTGATGCATGTGAAGAACACCAAGCTAAAGAGCTTGATGATCAAAGTACATTGTTAATAGTGCATGTAAATGATTTTGTCTAGAAATATATCAAAAATTTCTTTTCTGTTCAAATCAAAATTTTTCCAGATTCCCATTAAGGTAATATGAATATCTGGAAAATCCCAAGAGTTTTTATCGTTTCCTTGATTTATTAAAATTATTGCAAGAAAACAAGGGCATAAATCACATAAAATACTTCCAGAGGTCTATAAATCCGGAATAAATTCGTGGATGACCCCTATGATTTTCGATTTTCTTTGTGTTTGGGTGCAATAAATTCGTGGATGACCCCTATGATTTTCGATTTTCTTTGTGTTTGGGTGCAATAAATCACAAAACCACTTTAAAGAGTGTGAACATTTTATCTAACAATTTTCGCTGCTCTTACCTGTGGTGGGAGACTCAGAACAATAATATCAGAATTTTTCATCATGCCTTTCTATTTTTCCCATTTTTGGTAGTTATAATGGCCTAAAAATAGGAAAAATAGTTCTGATTATCCAAAATTCATGAAAATTTATCAGAACATCATGTTGTACATTAGGAGGATACATAAAAATTTTGATGATTTTCCTCTACTGTATACTATTTTTCTCCTATTTTCTAAGGTTAAATACACTTAAATACACTTAAATACACATAAATACCCAAAACCGGATTATACAATATGAAAACCACTTTTGGTATTTTTCCCAGATTACTTACACTGTAAATGATGTTACAAAAATTTTTGGTAATTTATTTTAACTGTTTGTTATTTATTCTTCAATTAATGATTATTTAAGGGGATAAAACAAGGAAAAATAGAAATAACCAGTGAAAAATATCTTTTATATTTTTCACAGCCTAGTTATGTATAATAACAGTTAAAAAAAAAGTTTGAGTAATTTTGGAAACTGTTTTCTATTTATTCCAATTTTTATTAGAATAAATGCTCAAAAATCATAAAGTATAATTAAACAGCTTGGAAATCCATTTTTATATTTTTCCTAGCTTAGTAATGTGTAATAACAGTAAAATAAAAAGTTTGAGAATTTTCATCCTTTGAATGCTATTTTTAGTGAATTTATTTGGTTATGAAGGCTTAAAAACTTGGAAAAATAGTTAACCATATCAAAAATTCAAGGGAAATTTTCTGGAAAACCTCTATTGTATTTAGAATGAAAATACAAGGTTTGACAGTTTTTGGAAACTATTTGATAATATTTTGCGTTTTTAGGAATTTAAAACACCTTTAAATGTGTTGAAATACCCTCAAATTATATTACTAAATCTGGAAAATTAATATCCAAAATTTTCTTAATCACATGACTTATAGAATTTCACCATTTCAGAAAAATCGTGACCAATTAATATAAAACCGATATTAGAACATAAATTTGGCATTTCTCTATATGTAGAGTTTAGTATATTAGCATTAGATTTCGACATGGAAACTCACTAGTGTGTGTTTGATGTCGTAGGATCCCGGTAGTAAGACGTTGGTGTATTCCGAGGCACCACTTGTACCTACTCGAAACATTATGAGTATTCACGCACTCCCCTATTTTCAGTTTTATGTTTTGGGGTGGAAAAGCATGTCCCGAAAAACTATTATTTGAATGTTGTATTTAAATTGATTTGTATCAAACATGATTGCTATTTTATTGCTATGTCTCTCTATGTATGTCTATGCAACACGAAACATGAGAACTTATCGTACTAAGGCCCTTCCCTTATCTCTAACCATTAACTCTTTGAGCCAATGGTCATTATGGATAGCGCTATTAGGAATTGACAACTCCTCACTCGCCCTATTGCAGGAGTGCATGATACCATATTCATCTATGAAACGATAAACATAGATCTTGATAGGGCTTCAGTCATAGGTTTGGTTGAGACTCATTGTTTGCTCATACACATACAAACTCGTTTCTCGTTATAGCAATAAACTTGTTATTTATTATGGCAATAAACTCGTTTATCAATTTTAGCAATCAACTTTGTTTCTCATTATAGCAATGAACTTTGCTCTCATTAAGGCAATGTACTTGTATTTATGAAAAGTCTTATACCAAATCTTGATTTTATAAACCTGTGAACTCACCAACTATTTTCATAGTTGACGCTCGTTTTACATGCTTCTTCAGGAAATAATTAGTAAGTGGATATAGAGATTCATCATCATAGAGCATGCTGCATCGTGTGGAAGTTATTTTATGAAGTTATATATTTTGAACAATGTCATTTTGGAAAACTTGTACTTTGTTTTGTTTAAGTTATGGGTTGTAAACTTTTAAATATTGCTATGGTGATGTATCTTTATCTTTTGCAATGAAACCTTTGACGCTGTCATACCTTGCGTTTCCGCTTTAGCGGGGTGTGACTGAAATGGTATCAGATCTAAAGTTATAGAGAACATCAGTTTTCCTTTAAGAAAACACAACCTATAACCAAAACTTATAAAAATTCTTTTTACATCAAACATATTACTAATACAATTAGGTCGGGAATTGTATCGTTGGACCTCAATTAAACATAGCCTGATCACCTATGTTTAATTAAGGAAAGATTTATACAAAGCTTGAGCTAATTATAATGGGAATATGTTCAACAAAATTTTTGAGAAAACTTTATTTAAAAAATTCAAAAAGGTTAATTTTGGTGTGTGTAAGCATTGCATATTATAGGCATGCATTGTCATTTATTTCATATCTCATTGAATCTATGTCTCAGTCCACTATGTCGACATCGTCATCTTCTCACGCTACCGCCTCAGCTGATGAGTCCGGCTACGTCACTGTTATTCCTCGACGTGATCCCCCCGCCTCGGTGGAGGAAGACCCCTCGGAAGACACAGAAGATACAGGAAACTCGGTGGAGATCAGTAATGACAACGCCCCGAGTCAGCAACGTGAGGCATCGCCTGCATCGGTATTGCCACAACCACCACTTTATGGGCTTCGTATTCGGAGGACAGCAAGGAAGAGTGTCCCTATCCCGGGAAGGATAGCAACCAGTACAGCAGGACTTGGCACGACAGGAACCAGTCGGGTAGGACCCAGCATGGAAGGACCGAGAGCACCCCCACCTCAGCGAGTTATAGGGATACCTGTCAGGCAGTCAGGTATGACCCCGGAGGAGTCCCAGAGGATGCATTCGATGGCAGCGGGCCTACATCACAGTCTTGCTGTGATAGCTGAGCATCGGGAAGTTTTGGATGAAGTGTTGACAAGGATGGAAATCCTGTTTCAGCATTCGATGGAGACTGCTGACACTGCTAGTGCTGCTAGACGAGTGGCAGGTCGTGCGATGACCGCATGTTATGTGTTTGGAGGGCTGTTACTGATTGTGGTGTGGATGTTTCTTGTTGGGATAGCGATTCGTACTTGGTTTTGATTTTTGTATTTTATTGTGTCATGAAATGAAAACCCATGTTGGGTATCTTTTGGGGAAAGACATTAAAACTTTATTTTGGGATTGATGTATTGTTTTGGTTTTAAGACTATTTCAAATGGTAATGAAGAAGTTTATTTTATGTTTGAAAACTTTTACTATGAGGTCAAACCCTAGAACTTATTTAGTCAATAGTTGAATAAAAAGATTTTTCTTTTTCTTTCCTTTCTCAAATCTATGTGCATAGTATTAATGCAAACCATTAATTTGACAACACTTATGGTTTTCAAAATAGTAGTGAACTAAAAAAAAATTATACATTATTTTATGTATTCATACATATTTCTTCTCTTGTGTCTTAGAACCATGTCAGGAAGGCGTAATCGCGGGCGCCCACAGAACGAAACACCCGATGTTGCTCAAGTGGTAGCACAATAACTCATGGCAGCAATCCCAAACATTGTCACTCAAGTAACTGCGGGTCTTAATGCTAACCAAGGAAGTAGTGGAGGAAACCGGGGAAACAATGAAAGAGAATGCAACTACAAGTCGTTTATGGCCTGTAAACCTAAGGAATTCCATGGAAAGGAAGGTGCGGTCGGGTTGCTGAAATGGATTGACAGTATGGAGTCGGTCCTTCACATTAGCAAATGTCTCGAACGCAACAAAGTGGAGTATGCAACTTGTCTACTTCAGGATAGGGTATTGACCTGGTGGAATACTTTAGTGCAAACCCGAGGTTATGCAGCGGCATATCAGCTAACTTGGGAAGACCTAAAGAAGCTGCTGATAGAGGAGTATTGTCCCAAGGATGAAATTCAGAAGCTTGAATCTGAGTTCTGGAACCATTCTATGGTTGGAACACAAATAGAGAAGTACACAGTCCGATTTCATGAACTAGTAAAACTGGTACCTCACATGGTTAATCCTGAGGAGAAACGGATAGACCGTTACATCAGGGGTCTGGCACCAGAGATTCGGGGAATGGTTACTTCAGCAAACCCAACTACCATTCAAAGTGCAGTAAGTCTAGCAAATCGACTAACCAATGATGTGATAAGGACGGGAGCATCGGCAAAGGAAAACTCTAGTAGCAAGAGGAAGCCAGCAGATCAGGGACAAAAGAAGTATGGAGGCAAGTCGGGGAGGAAGCAGAAAGTCTCAAGAAACTTTATGGTAAGAGCCCAGGAGCAAGAACTAGTGAAAACTCAGGAACAGAAAGTCATGGAAGTGCAGGAGCGAAAGCAGTACACAGGACCGCACCCGAAGTGCAATAAGTGTAACCTCCATCACAAGGGAGCTTGCCCAGTGTGCCAAAACTGTAAACAGACAGGCCATTACCCGAAGTATTGTAAGCTGAATAAGGATGGAAAAAGGGCATGTTACGAGTGCGGGAGTACTGATCATCTGCGTAGTGCTTGTCCCAAACTGAACAAGGGGCCTGGTAACAATGGACAAGGCCAAGCTAGGCAAAATTTCTAAGGAAATCAAGGTGGGCGGCCAAGAGGTGTAGCCTATGTGATTGGTGCAGAAGAAGCTCGTCAGAACCCTGAGGTGATAACAGGTACGTTTCTCCTGAACAACCATTTTGCATCAGTAATATTCGATGCGGGAGCAGAAAGTAGTTTCGTTTCTTTAGCATTTAGACCGTTAATTGACTTGAAATCAAGAAAGATGAGGAATACTTATACTATTGAACTTGCTGATGGGTATGAAATCAGGGCTAATGAAATAATTCCTGGCTGTACTCTGAATTTAGCTGATAAACTCTTTAGCATTGACCTAATTCCTATCGAGCTAGGTAGTTTTGATGTAATAGTAGGAATGGATTGGTTATCCAAGAATAGAGCGGACATTGGTTGTTACGAGAAAGTCATTAGGATACCTCTCCCTAATGGAGAAACCCTTATCATACACGGTGAGAAGCCAGGAAGAAGTTTAAACATTGTATCGAGCATAAAGATTCATAAGTACCTGAAAAAGGATTGTATCGCATTCATGGCCCACGTGATAGAAAGAGAACCTGAAGCTAAGCAACTCAAGGAGATCTCGGTGGTTCAAAACTATCCCGAAGTGTTTCCGGAGGAATTACCCGGTCTACCCCCTCACAGACAGGTCGAATTTCGGATAGACTTAATTCCCGGAGCGGCACCGGTAGCAAAAGCACCATATCGCCTCGCGCCATCCGAGATGCAAGAACTGTCCGGACAAGTTCAAGAACTTCTAGACAAAGGGTTTATTCGACCAAGCTCTTCACCTTGGGGAGCCCCAATGTTATTCGTCAAAAAGAAAGACGGGTCATTCCGAATGTGTATTGATTATAGAGAACTGAACAAGTTGACAATCAAGAATCGATATCCTCTCCCTCGAATAGATGACTTGTTCGATCAGTTGCAGGGCGCTTCATACTTCTCAAAGATCGACCTCCGATCAGGATACCATCAACTAAGAGTTCACGAAGGAGACATTCACAAAACAGCATTTAGAACCCGTTATGGACATTATGAGTTCTTAGTCATGCCTTTTGGACTAACGAACGCACCCGCTGTTTTCATGGATTTGATGAATAGGGTCTGTAGACCATACCTAGACAAGTTTGTAATTGTATTTATCGATGACATACTTGTTTACTCACAAACCAAGGAAGATCATGAGAGACATCTGAAGCTAGTATTGGAGCTGTTGAAGGAGCAGAAATTGTATGCCAAGTTCACTAAGTGTGAATTTTGGATTCGGGAAGTACATTTCCTTGGTCATGTGATCGGCGAAAGAGGAATTCATGTAGATCCAGCTAAGATCGAGGCAATCAAGAAATGGGAAGCCCCCAAAACCCCGACAGAAATACGACAGTTCCTAGGATTAGCTGGGTACTACAGACGCTTCATTGAGAATTTTTCTAGGATTGCTCAACCATTAACATCTTTGACCCAAAAAGACAGAAAATTTCTCTGGGAAGAGAAACACGAAGAGGCGTTTCAAATCCTGAAAAACAAGTTGTGTAATGCACCAATTCTGGCTTTACCAGAGGGATCAGAGAACTTTGTAGTGTATTGTGATGCGTCTCATGAAGGACTAGGATGTGTGTTAATGCAAAAAGATAAGGTCATTGCGTATGCTTCCAGACAACTCAAACCGCATGAGAAGAATTATACCACCCATGATCTAGAACTAGGAGCAATAGTTTTCGCTCTTAAAATATGGAGGCATTATTTGTACGGAACCAAGTGCACCATTTATACCGATCACAAAAGCCTTCAGCACATCCTAGATCAGAAAATGTTAAACATGCGGCAGAGGAGATGGGTAGAGTTGTTTAGTGATTATGATTGTAAGATACGATATCACCCAGGGAAGGCTAACGTAGTAGCCGACGCTCTTAGTAGAAAAGAAAGAGTGAAACCTTCCCATGTGAAAGCTTTGGGAATGGTAATTCAGACAAACTTGAAATCTCAAATCATTGATGCCCAGGAGAAAGCTTCATTCAAGGAAAATCTTCCAGGTGAAACTTTACATGGTTTAGAAGTGAGATTTGAAACCAAACCTGATGGAGTTCGTTATTTTAAGGACAGAGTTTGGATTCCAAGGGTTAACAATCTGAGAGACATGGTACTAGAGGAGTCTCATCGATCTAAATACTCAATCCACCCTGGAGCGGATAAGATGTACAAGGATCTTAAAGAGTACTATTGGTGGCCTGGAATGAAAAGGGATATTGCCTTACATGTTGGGAAGTGTTTAACTTGCTCAATAGTCAAAGCTGAACATCAAAAACCATCCGGCATATTGCAACAACCTGAAATTCCCCAATGGAAATGGGAGCAGATATCCATGGATTTCGTTACCAAGCTTCCTAGAACTGCTAAAGGTCATGACCCAATTTGGGTCATAGTGGATCGACTGACGAAATCTGCTCACTTTCTCCCCATTCGGGAAGACTTCAAGATGGAAAAGTTGGCCCAAATCTACATCGACAAAATTGTTTCTCTGCATGGTGTACCCCTATCCATCATTTCTGATAGAGATAGTCGTTTTACATCACGATTTTGGTGGATGTTATAGAAGGCACTAGGAACCAAGATAAATTTGAGCACAGCTTACCACCCTCAGACAGATGGGCAGATAGAGAGAACAATACAAACATTGGAAGACATGCTACGGGCGTGTGTCATTGAGTTCAAAGGAATTTGGGATACTCATTTGCCTCTAATTGAGTTTTCCTACAATAACAGTTACCACACGAGTATCCAATGTGCCCCACACGAAGCATTGTATGGACGCAAGTGTCGTTCTCCATTGTGTTGGACAGAAATCGGAGACAGACAATTGACTAGACTCGACCTTATCCAGGAAACAACTGACAAGATTGCTATCATAAAAGATAGGCTTAAAGCCGCCAGAGATCGTCAGAAAAGTTATGCGGATAATCGTCGAAAACCATTAGAATTTCAAGTTGGAGACAAGGTACTTCTAAAGGTGTCGCCTTGGAAAGGGCTTGTACGTTTTGGTAAGAAAGGAAAACTAAGCCCAAGATATGTTGGACCCTTCGAGATCATTGAAAGGATTGGTCTGGTGGCATATAAACTCCGATTACCCCAAGAGTTAAGCGCCATTCACAACACATTCCACGTCTCCAATCTTAAGAAATGTTTAGCCGACGAAGCATTGATAGTACCTCTGGAGGAAATTAAGATCAATGATAAGCTAAACTTTGTTGAGGAACCGATAGAAATCCTTGACAAGGAGGTGAAACAACTTAAGCGGAGTAAGATTCCGATTGTGAAAGTTCGATGGAACTCAAAACGCGGGCCGGAGTACACCTGGGAGCGTGAGGACTTCATGAAGGAAAAGTATCCACAACTTTTCCCATGCGATGACAAACGATGACATAGAATGAATTTCGGGATGAAATTCTTTTTAAGTGGGGGATACTGTGACAACTGTCAATTCAGGTCATTCTCGGACTCATGCATCTTTATAAAAACCATTCATGCACAACATGCCATGGCCTAGTAGTATAAATTAGGTCAAAATCTTGCATAAACTAGGATCCAACTAACATCTAGGACTAATATACTTGACTCTTACGATTCTAGTAAGTTGTTTAACTACAATAGGAAATGCCAATACCATAATTAGAATGAAACTTTCAACTTTGTTACAATTGAAAAAGGGTATAAAACCCTAAAAATAAATTAAAATATTCTAATTTCATCCCAATATGATGGTGAATATCAAACAATGTTCCAAAAACTCTAAAGAGCCCAAAAATCCAAATTTATAAACTTTAAAGCTTAAAAACTTTATAAAATTTCTATAAACTTCCTAATATAAAATTTTTATTAATCAAATTATAGATTATAATCAATGAAATAGAAATTTAAATTATCATACATTAATCATAATTTATTAGTTAAAAACAAGATTTTTAAATAAATCAAAAATTGCTTAAAGAGACATTTTTATAAAAATTTAGGTTTTATAAAAATTGAAGGGAGAATTATATAATTTGAACTTTAGGAGAGAGGGAGCCTCTCTCACTCATAAAATCCGTGCATCCTCTCCCCCATGCCCTCTCTCTTCCCAAAACTTCAATCATTAAAACACAATCCCCACTCTTCCACTTCTCTCTACACTCTCTCTCACACTCCTCCCTTTCAACTCTCAAACTCTCCTCCTCTCTCTCCAAACCCACGAAAATCATCAGCCAAGAACACCTCTCCACACTCAAATCTTCATCTTCTAAGGTTGTTCTTCAAGGTATTCACGAAAATCCTTCATTTTCCTTACTTTTCCTTCTTGTTTTTAAAGGGTTTTCTTGTACTTCTCCTCCTTCTACACCATTCTTTATGAACATTCATTAACATGTTCATGAATGTCGTGTTTGATGATGATGGTGGTAGGGTTTCACCCAAGAACAACATGCATGTTGTTTAATGGTGAAATCCAAGGACCAAAACCTATGTCAAACACTAAGGTTCGGATTTTTACAAGTTTTAAAGGCTCATACACCTTATGCATTCAAGTATTTCCTTTAAAAACATCACTATAACAAACATATGTCCATGCATGGTCTTCAAACCGTGATGCATGTGAAGAACACCAAGCTAAAGAGCTTGATGATCAAAGTACATTGTTAATAGTGCATGTAAATGATTTTGTCTAGAAAAATATCTAAAAGTTCTTTTCTGTTCAAATCAAAAATTTTCCAGATTCCCATTAAGGTGATATGAATATCTGGAAAATCCCAAGAGTTTTTATCGTTTCCTTGATTTATTAAAATTGTTGCAAGAAAACAAGGGCATAAATCACATAAAATACTTCCAGAGGTCTATAAATACGGAATAAATTCGTGGATGACCCCTATGGTGAATAATGACCTCTCGTTAATTTTTATCGATTTATGTTGCTGTTTAGTATGATTTTCGATTTTCTTTTTGTTTGGGTGCAATAAATCACAAAACCACTTTAAAAGTGTGAAAATTTTAGCTAACAATTTTCGCAGCTCTTACCTGTGGTGGGAGACTCAGAAAAATAATTTCAGAATTGTTCATCATGCCTTTCTATTTTTCCCAATTTTTGGTAGTTATAATGGCCTAAAAATAGGAAAAATAGTTCTGATTATCCAAAATTCATGAAAATTCACCAGAACATCATGTTTTACATTAGGAGGATACATAAAAATTTTGATGATTTTCCTCTACTGTATACTATTTTTCTCCTATTTTCTAAGGTTAAATACACTTAAATACACTTAAATACACATAAATACCCAAAACCGGATTATACAATATGAAAACCACTTTTGGTATTTTTCCCAGATTACTTACACTGTAAATGATGTTACAAAAATTTTTGGTAATTTATTTTAACTGTTTGTTATTTATTCTTCAATTAATGATTATTTAAGGGGATAAAACAAGGAAAAATAGAAATAACCACTGAAAAATATCTTTTATATTTTTCCCAGCCTAGTTATGTATAATAAAAGTTAAATAAAAAGTTTGAGTAATTTTGGAAACTGTTTTCTATTTATTCCAATTTTTATTAGAATAAATGCTCAAAAATCATAAAATATAATTAAACAGCTTGGAAATACATTTTTATATTT
Source organism: Lactuca virosa (assembly GCF_052849685.1). Classification (NCBI taxonomy): domain Eukaryota; kingdom Viridiplantae; phylum Streptophyta; class Magnoliopsida; order Asterales; family Asteraceae; genus Lactuca; species Lactuca virosa. The sequence goes on from NC_136428.1 coordinate 316,830,833, forward strand.
TTCCTAGCTTAGTAATGTGTAATAACAGTAAAATAAAAAGTTTGAGAATTTTCATCCTTTGAATGCTATTTTTAGTGAATTTATTTGGTTATGAAGGCTTAAAAACTTGGAAAAATAGTTAACCATATCAAAAATTCAAGGGAAATTTTCTGGAAAACCTCTATTGTATTTAGAATGAAAATACAAGGTTTGACAATTTTTGGAAACTATTTGATAATATTTTGCGTTTTTAGGAATTTAAAACACCTTTAAATGTGTTGAAATACCCTCAAATTATATTACTAAATCTGGAAAATTAATATCCAAAATTTTCTTAATCACATGACTTATAGAATTTCACCATTTCAGAAAAATCGTGACCAATTAATATAAAACCGATATTAGAACATAAATTTGGCATTTCTCTATATGTAGAGTTTAGTATATTAGCATTAGATTTCGACATGGAAACTCACTAGTGTGTGTTTGATGTCGTAGGATCCCGGTAGTAAGATGTTGGTGTATTCCGAGGCACCACTTGTACCTACTCGAAACATTGTGAGTATTCACGCACTCCCCTATTTTCAGTTTTATGTTTTGGGGTGGAAAAGCATGTCCCGAAAAACTATTATTTGAATGTTGTATTTAAATTGATTTGTATCAAACATGATTGCTATTTTATTGCTATGTCTCTCTATGTATGTCTATGCAACACGGAACATGAGAACTTATCGTACTAAGGCCCTTCCCTTATCTCTAACCATTAACTCTTTGAGCCAATGGTCATTATGGATAGCGCTATTAGGAATTGACAACTCCTCACTCGCCCTATTGCTGGAGTGCATGATACCATATTCATCTATGGAACGATAAGCATAGATCTTGATAGGGCTTCAGTCATAGGTTTGGTTGAGACTCATTGTTTGCTCATACACATACAAACTCGTTTCTCGTTATAGCAATAAACTTGTTATTTATTATGGCAATAAACTCGTTTATCAATTTTAGCAATCAACTTTGTTTCTCATTATAGCAATGAACTTTGTTCTCATTAAGGCAATGTACTTGTATTTATGAAAAGTCTTATACCAAATCTTGATTTTATAAACCTGTGAACTCACCAACTATTTTCATAGTTGACGCTCGTTTTACATGCTTTTTCAGGAAATAATTAGTAAGTGGATAAAGAGATTCATCATCATAGAGCATGCTGCATCGTGTGGAAGTTATTTTATGAAGTTATATATTTTGAACAATGTCATTTTGGAAAACTTGTACTTTGTTTTGTTTAAGCTATGGGTTGTAAACTTTTAAATATTGCTATGGTGATGTATCTTTATCTTTTGCAATGAAACCTTTGTCGCTGTCATACCTTGCGTTTCCGCTTTAGCGGGGTGTGACAACCACCTTCATCACCACCATCGTTAATACCATCGTAGTCACCTCCATCACTACACCACCCACCACCTCCTCCACTACTCATGACCGCCACCATCATCATCACCATCATAATTACTACTACCACCATTGTCATCACCTCCGCCACTACCTACCATCACCTCTGTCGCCATCATCACCATTATTCCTACCCTCAACATCACTGTCACCATCACTATCATTTACTAATTTTATAAATTATATAATATATTTTTACATAACTTATAAAAACAAAGTAAAAAAACAAAAAAGGTAAATTTTGTCATTTTATATTATTTCAGTTCCATTTTCTGCCACCCAAACATAATATGAAACTGGATTCAAATTCCATTCTTGTCAACCAAAAAGAATATGGAATTAGATTGCAATTCCTGACAGATTCCAATTCCTTAATCGATTCCAATTCCTTCAAAAACATTCTGCAAACCAAACGCCACCTACGAGTTTGTGGTGATGCCTTTCGGGCTCACCAACGCACCAGCAGCATTCATGGACAACATGAATCGGGTGTGCAGGCCCATGCTGGATCGATCGGTGATCGTGTTCATCGATGATATTCTTGTGTACTTGAGGTCCAAAGAGCAGCACGAGGAACATCTTAGAGAGATTCTTGGAGTATTGAGGTCGGAGAGGCTTTATGCCAAATTCTCCAAGTGCGATTTCTGTTTACGAGAGGTCCAGTTCCTAGGACATCTCGTTAATCAGGATGGGATATTGGTCGACTTGGCCAAGATTGAGGCAGTTATGAGATGGGAGGTGCCGAGATCTTCATCCGAGATCAGAAGTTTTCTGGGTTTCGCAGGTTACTATCGGAGATTTATCAGAGACTTCTCCAAGATTGTTGTTCCTCTCACCAGATTGACCCATAAGGGTGTTACTTATACTTGGGGGCCCGAGCAGCAGGCCTCATTTGAGAGTCTTTGCTAGAGATTGTGCGAAGCCCCGGTGTTAGCCCTTCCCGAGGGAGTGGAGGATTTTGTAGTTTACTGTGATGCCTCGATATCAGGGATGGTAGCGGTGTTGATGCAGAGGGGACACATGATTGCATATGCATCGAGGCAGTTGAAGCCTCATTAGACGAGGTATACCACTCATGATTTGGAGTTGGGGGCGGTGGTGTTCGCCCTCAAGATCTGGCGTCACTATCTGTATGGTGTCTGGTGTACCATATACACGGACCACAAGAGTCTGAAGTACCTCATGGATCATCCTAACCTGAATATGAGACAGAGGAGGTGGTTAGATGTTGTGAAAGACTACGACTGCGAGATCTTGTATCACCCGGGCAAGGCTAATATGGTAGCCGATGCTTTGAGCCACAGAGCAGAGAGTGCTCTGATCCAAGATGTGTGTATGAGGATAACAGTGATGACTCCAGTCTTAGATACTATTCGGGAGGCCCAGGTGGAGGCCGTGAGACCGGATAACCATAAGAAGGAGTGAGTGATTGGGCAGGTTTCCGAGTTTGAGACGGATAGTCGTGGGCTTATGACCTTCCGAGGGCAGATTTGGGTGCCCTATATGGGTGGAGCTCGGCGTATACTGATGGAGGAGGCACATAGATTGAGATTCTCGATCCACCCAGGGGCCGCTAAGACTTATTTGGACCTGAAAAGAGATTACTTGTGGCCCTATATAAAGAGAGACGTGGCATGGGTAGTTGAGAGGTGCTTGACCTGTCGCTGGGTTAAGGCGGAGCACCAGCATCCACATGGCCCGTTAAGCGTCTAGAGATTCCCTTGTGGAAGTGGGAACAGATCTCGATAGATTTTATCACCAAGCTACCGAGGACTGCACGTGGGGTTGATGCGATATGGGTGATTGTACACCGGTTGACAAAGAGTGCTCACTTCCTCGCCATCAGTGAGAGCTCTTCTGCAGAGAGACTGGCCGAGATTTATGTTATAGAGGTTGTAGCACGGCATAGGGTGCCGACCTCCATAGTGTCAGATCGAGATGTGCGCTTTACTTCCAGGTTCTGGAAGAAGTTTCATGAGGAGCTAGGTACCCGGTTGCATTTCAGTACCGCATACCACCCGCAGACAGACGGGCAGAGTGAGTGGACGATTCAGATGCTCGAGGATATGCTACGTGCATGTGTCATGGTCTTCGGAGGAAGTTGGGACACCTATTTTCCCTTGGCTGAGTTTTCTTACAACAACAGCCACCTTTCCAGTATTGGCATGCCTCCCTTCAAGCTTTTATATGGGAGGAGGTATCGGACTCCCATATGTTCGGGAGAGGTAGGGCAGTGAGTGATGGGTGGCATTGAGATAGTGCTGAAGACGACCGAGTAGATTCAGTAGGTCAGACAGAGGTTACTGACAGCCCAGAGTCGGCAGAAGAGTTATGCAGATCGGCGGCGATCCGAGCGAGAGTTCCAGGTTTGAGATTTTGTCCTCCTGAAGGTTTCCCCATGTAAAGGGGCCATCCGATTCAGGAAACAGGGCAAGCCGGGGCCCCGATACATTGGTCCTTTTAGAGTGATCACTAGAGTGGGTAAGGTAGTTAATCGGTTAGAGCTACCTGTAGAGTTGAGTCAGATTCATAACACCTTCCACATGTCTCTGTTGAGGAAGTGTGTAGTCGACGAGACGACGGTGGTGCCATTAGAGGACATTTAGGTGGATGTAATCCTGAATTATATTGAGAGGCCGATAACAACTTGGATCATAAAGTGAAGGTTCTGAGGAACAAAGAGGCGCCCCTGGTCCAGGTCAAGTGGCAACATCGGAAGGGACCCGAGTGGACTTGGGAGCCAAAATCCGAGATACGCGAGCAGTATCCAGAGTTATTTCTGGAGCGTGACTTCGAGGGCAAACTCTGATTCTAGTGGGGGAGAATTGTAACATCCCGACTCTCAAGTATTACATTTATATATTATTTTTGGGATTTATTGAGTGACTCGACGAGTTGTGTTCCCGACTCGTTGAGTAGGGTTGGATTGGTCATATAGGTTTAATGACCAACTCGACGAGTCAGAGAGCCGACTCGCCTAGTTGGCACTGTGTGAGGAAACCCTAAATCCCCGGGTTTGTGACCTATTTAAGGGGGCTTAAGCCCTTATTTCCGCCTCACCAGCCACCTTACATCCTTGATAGAAACCATAATCGTCCACTTGAGTTAGAGAGTGAGAGAGAAGCTAATCTTGTGATTATTATTGCACTATTGAAGGAGAATAGGAGATCATCAAAGCTTGGATCAAGAGGAGGCTTTGGATCTAGAATTTCATCAGAGTTTTACTACAGTTGGACGTATAAAGTTGTTAACTTGATCATTTCCGTATGAGATCTTGGTTTAGGGAGTTTTATAGGGTTTTCTCCCATCCTTTTGTGTCATTTGAGTCCTTTGAGCGTGATTTGAGGTTGAAACCTCAGATCTGGATTGTAGGAGGTCTTGTTAGTCCAAAGACCCGAACTTTATTGAGCTAGAGACAAGATCTTGTGCATCTAACACTTGTTGGAGCTTGTATTGGCATTATGGAGCTAATATGCAATGCATGAACGTAAAGATCGAAGCTTTACGTGACATTCGAACCTTAGGAGTCAAAATCTAGAGTTTGGAGTAGTGGATCTTCCTTAAAAAGTCTGAATGAGAATCCAGACTGAATGGACTCGCCGAGTTAATGAGCTAACTCAATGAGTCGGTTAGGGTTTTCCCCGATGAGTCTGGACATAGGTAACTCGGCGAGTCGACGAGAAAAATCGACGAGTTAAGTTGGGTTTTCGCGATGTTCTGAGCAATAATGGGGACTCGATGAGTCACATAGATGTACTCGACGAGTTAGGTCAACATGGATAGTTGACTCGAGTGTTGACTTCTGTTGAATTTAGGATTTGGTCAAGGCAAGGATTATGGGGGCCATGGAGGGGTAAAATGGTCTTTTACCCATCCTAGGAGCTAAAGAGGGACTATCATGAGTTTATTTAGAATTGTGATCTTTAAGTGTTAATTAGAGATGCTTGTTACATGTAGGAGGGGGTTAGAGTGTTCGAGGGGTATTCAGTTTCCTTGCTTACTTACAAGGTGATTCTTCTCACTATACTTACCTAGAGTGCTAATCTTTGTGTGAACGGAGGGTCTTGTGTGCTTATATTGAGTATTGAGATATCCTGCACTATTTCTTTCGTGATTTATGATGCGTATTATTTGTGTACCTTATTGAGTTAGGACCGGAGGGTCCAAACCGAGTTGTGAGATCGGAAGGTCTTCACTGAGATACAGGACTGGAGGGTCCACCCGAGTTGTGGGACTGGAGGGTCTCACTAAGACACATTGACCGGAGGGTCTTATTGAGTTATAGCCATGAGAGGCTAATGAGATATGTGTGGTATTTTTGGGAGTTCACTAAGCTTTGTGCTTACCGTGTTGTGTGATATGTATTTCATGTACTTCTTAGGATCGCGGGAAGCCGCCGACTTGATTGTACACACGAGGCGGAGTCACATTTTGAGGATTCTAGATTGTGTTTAAAATAGTTTTTCTGAATATGTTTTTTTTAACATTGTCATTTGGGGTTTTATGAACTATGTCATGAGAATTATGTGACTTCTAAAATGAAATTTTAATTTGAAAATTTATGGTGTTACAATTATTAACTCGTTGGTTATACTTTAGGCTTTCCCAAGGGAAAGGTAAAACCGGTATTCGCTATAACCTTCGGCTCTGATACCAAATCTGTCACACTCCGTTAAAGCGGAAACACAAAGGGTCACATGTTAAGGTCTCACGACATAAGGTAAATAGGATTACCAACCATAATCATTGAGCATTTTATGTTTACATCATATTCGAAACAATATTACATTTTTGTTCCATACTACATAGTGTAGTACATAACAAGAGCAATAAACATTAATAATTGTGTCGTCTTAAACTGGCTCACTGAACGTTTCCTGAAAAGCATGCAAAAACGACTGTCAACTATAAAATAGTTTGTGAGTTCATAGGTTTATAAAGGTACATCATTTCAGTAAGAAAATATAGATTTGCTCAACAAAAGTTCCAACAAAAAATGAGTGTTGAATGCCAAAACACTCTGTTCACAACCAAGCCTAACGACATGGTGGTTGTCGAGGCCAACAAAATAAATACCCTAAGTATTACACACTAAAATAGTGTATAACGGTAAAGGGATCGTATCCTCGGAGATTGGTTCAAATTTAGATCTTTATGTAAATCACTTGTTCAAGTGCTTGTAAAACAAGAGTAAAAGTAAAATGGGGGGGGGTGGTTAATCTTTTTGATTGCTTCGGAAAATTAAAACTAAGCTAGAATGTAAATATGACTAGTAAACAAGTAAATGATTTGATTAAATTCAATGAAGTAAAGTTGATTGATTTTGGGATACACCACTTAGATGAGATAGTTGACTTATCATTAGACTAAATGGAACAACACTTGTGAATTAATGTGAACTTGGCTATAGAAATTCATAAGCACAAATTACCTCAACTCTTCATTGTTATTAAAAAGGTTAGAGGAGCTCTTAACACATTTCCTTAATTAAAGTCACAAAATCAATGAAGCATATAATCTTGTGAAAATCAATTAGCTTTAAGTTCTAAGAGTCACCAAGTCCAAAAGATAATCAAATGCTTACATTATCATTATGGAGGAAACATTTCCATGGTTTAAATGAAATGAAAACAAACATATAAACCATTTGTTGCTTACTAATTTGAGGGTCCATTATTTAACTAAGAAATTAGTCAGCAAAAATAAGCATTCATTCATCAAAGCTCATGATCAATGATAAATAAACACAAGAAGAATTTTGACTAGAAAACATTTCGATAAACTTCAAACACAAGATATCACAAGTCTTCAAAACAACTAATCATCCATTGGCTAAACCCTAATTAACCACGTACAAGTCTAGCCAAGCATGGCCAAAATAAAAGAAATGCAAAGTAGTTTAGAGGTACCAAACATTGTTCAAGTTGCAAGATGAAATGAAATTACACCAATCTTCTAAATCTTTAATTTCTTCCATGTCACAACTAGCATTTTGGCTAGGAAATTCCGTCCTCATGGAAGCAATAACTATTGTGAGACTTATGCTAACACATTAAAAGTGTACATTATGGTTCCTAATGGACCATGTAAAGTTAGAATGCAAATCTCTCCAAGTATGTGAAATCTCTCCCAAATCTCTCCAAGTAAGTGAAATCTCTCCCAAATCTCTCCAAGTATGTGAAATCTCTCCCAAATCTCTCCAATTATGTGAAATCTCACCCAAATCTCTCCAAGTATGTGAAATCTCTCTCCTAAATCTCTCCAAGTATGTGAAATCTCTCCCAAATCTCTCCAAGAATATGAAATCTCTCCTAAATCTCTCCAAATATGTGAAATCTATCCAAATCTCTCCAATAATATAAAATCTCTCCCAAATCTCTCCAAGTATGTGAAATCTCTCCCAAATCTCTCTATGTACCTTCCTCAGTCGAAAACAGCCCAAAACTGAAGGAGAAAACCCAAAAGGACCCTCTTGGTCCGGAACCCTCTTGGTCCGGAATGCCTTCTAAGGAACCAAGAGGAATCGCATCTCGGAACCTCCCCTACTTCGGATCTCCTCGCACGCTCCGGAAGGATTGACTCCAGAACGACCTTGCTTAGGGCTTGCTTCGGAAATTCTAGCCGGCTTCGCACCTCACTCCGGACAACTGAACTCACGCCTGACTCCGGATCCAAGGGAAGTGCTCCGGAACTCAGCAAGGAGCTTCGGAACTCGCCGTGTTGACTCCAGAAATTGCTAAAGGACTCCGAATTTTTGTGAATGGCTCCGAAATTGTAGGTTTTGACTTCGGACCCTCGCCGGAGCAATATTTCACTCCGGATTTTTGTCCATTTCGGACTTTTTCGTCATTTTAAGACATTTTGACGTCAGGAATTCCTCTAAACTCCTATTTTTCATATCTTAGACCCCTTAAACCTCCATTTTATGCCAAAATTGATTATTTAAACATAATATAAAGAATAATCCCCAAGATTTTTCAAGGGATTCTAAGGGATAAGAGAGTTGACTCTATGATGCGACATTTCAACAAGTTCTAAGAAAATCGCGGATAAACATGCACTATCCTCCTGATATCCAAGCACACATCAAATCAACCCCCTTTCCTTTATTCAAAAGAAGAACTTCATCTTACTGATCCTCACTTTTACTCCATTTTCAATCCCTGGAGATTTCATCCTCCTCCATGAGTCCTTTCCTCACCCACTTAACAAAATCTTCAAGAACAAGTGGATGCTCCCAAGTACATTCAAGTTTCAATCTGATTTCTTTCAAATAAATTTCCAAAATTCTTGTAAGTATCTCCTAATTTGCTAAGTGATCCTTCACATTATTCTGTTAATATCACCATATTTACACATAAAATTATGTGTTAATATTCTTAGGACCTCTCAAGCGTTGAAACTTGGAAACTCCTCAACATCTCTTCATATCACCCACAAAACTAACTCAACGTGAGCTTCATACCCCTATTTTTTTCGAGATTTCTATTATTTTTGGGGGAGAATAAAAGTCGAAGTCTTGTGTAAATCATGATCTAGTTGCTTATTGTGTATGCATGTCATCTTACACGTGTTTAAGTGTGAAAACCCTTATAAATAGTCCAAAAACTCAAGATTTTATATGAGACTCAAGAGTTTGGATTATATCTCACAAATCACGTTTGGAAACAAGAACTAGTATGTTACAAAGTATAAGCCACAAATTTTTGTAACAACAACTATAAGGATTTGCTTCCAGATTTACTTAAACAAGTTGTGGGACAAAATATTTTGAAAGTGATTAAATTATGGAAATAATAATATTTTGGATCACTTTTAGCCAAACATAAATACAAGGGTTATCTTGGAATATTATGTCATACTCATGACTTTTTACCAGATTAACAAACTATTTGTGATTATATATAATTATTTAATATAAATAATTTTATCAAGAAAAATATACGAAAATAGAGTTTTGATGACAAAAATATTTGCATGTCATAAACTGCTGTCGTAAAACCTTCAAGAACATAAGTAATGTCATAACACAGAAAATGTGTGTCATAACCTGCAGTCATAAATTTACACAAATTATAACTTGACACTTTTCTCTGGACTAATATGGGTCTGAGCCGACAATTTATAGAAAGGAAAGTCCATTTTTGTCAATTCCGATAATGTTTGGTCATTTTTTTAAACGTTCAAAATGGCTTATTTTTCAATAAACGAAACGGAACAAACACGAGCACCCAATTAACAAGCACAATAAATGATATGGAACCATAACGATATTTCTATTCAATGAGTATAAAATTCATTATTTATCTAACGAATAATGGATCTCAAGCGATTGCTCAAAAGGTTGTTAATATTCTAGTCAAACAAATCTCAAAAGTACCTAAATATAAAAATATTAGTGTACGTTTAAAGTCCTGTAAGAAGTTATAGCCAGAGTCTCCTGGAGGGAGAGCGGGAATTTGTGTATAGATCTATACAGGGTTAACATTTGCACCTTCGATGTTCGCTACAGCTAGACCGGCCAGTCTAGGGTGACAAATGTCTTTATCAAAACGAGGGCGCCTGAGAAACGCCAAAACACGCTTTCGTCATATTAGTATGGTTATAACGACACACTCGAATATGTTATGTTATCTAGAAATTTTTGCAAGGAAAAACCACATAAATAAATTTTGGCACGTTGTGTTGACTGTCCTACACATGATAAGCGATGATCCGCATTTGTTGCGTTGACTGTCCTTTTTCATCGCGTAGAACGTCCACAATTGCCATGTTGATTCTTTCATCTAACAAATATGGTGCCCTAATACTGCTATTTTACAAATCAGAAAACATAGGACTTTATGGAAAATGTTTGTAAACGATTTTTGAAAACGATAAACTAACACACACATATGCAAGTTTACACAGTTGGAAATAGAACTTACGAATATTTTATAGCAGAAAATATAGGATTTTCTGGAGAAAACGATTTTATACGATTTCTTATAACGATAAACTAGAACGCACACTCGGTTTTAATCGATAAGAAAAACAAGATTTACAACTATATTCTCTTTTGAAAATAGGGGATTTTCTTGAAACGGTTGACTATTACTACACAAAAGAACTATTGTCGAACACAACTCGCCTTTACAAATTACACTACTTTTCATAATCACTCCTTATAAGGATGAACAAAAGCAACGACATGCACATATATATCCATGATTTTCAAAGCAAGGCTTCAAACGATTTCATAGAAAATATCGGATTTTCTGAAAGTACAATGAGAACGATTCTAAACAAGTGTAAAACTATCTTATACAATAATGCTTATGAACTCACTAACTTTTTAGTTAAACACTTTTCAAAACGACTTGTATTCTCAGGGATCTAGTAAGCAGGTAACAAGGGACGCGGATGCAGTACTATTTAGCTGTAGTTTGGAATTTTCTGCTTATGTCTCTTTTGTGTAACTCGAAGGACAAATACAATATGTAAATAATGTAAGTTTGTTATCTCAATGTATGATGTTTGGATTGCATTGTTTCATTTATATTCAATTGTTATGATACTGCACAATGTAGTCACCCACCTCTGGGTGTTTCCGCCGTCTGGTCTGGGGGTGTGACAGATTGGTATCAGAGCATTGTTTATAGTGAACTAGTATATCTAGCCATACAAGATATACAACTATAAATACAATGTGACTAAAACACACTCTGCCTAAAAGTATACTTTAAAAATAAAAGTATTATATAAAAGTATACATTTCTACTAACACAGTATCATAACGAGAAGAAAACAAAAGTAACTAAAGGTTGAACGCTACAGTCAAACCTAGGCAGTTATTTAATCATATCTGGGATAAATATAGCCTGATCAACTATATTTATTTGAGATATGACCAACATGTGCTTGGGAGTGATGGTGTTGTTGCAACAAACCTGAAACCTACCAACTATGTGTACAAGAGAATACTAGAATCGAACATCAAGTTTAAAATACTATAGGAGTATTTTAGGATACCATAAACCTCTCCCACACCTAAATTTTCCCCGTATATCTCGTACCTTGATTCCCGCACAAACAACGTAGTTGAAATTCCTCGCCAAGACTTCTACCACCCTGTCACGATGATTTACGGATGGGGCAAAAAGAGACCAAAAGAAGTCCATGACGAAAAACCCAGAAGTGGATCCTAAGGAATACCACGAGATGAATTGTGAAAGAGAGTATTTCGACTAAGGGCCAAACAAGGATGAAAGCGCCGAGGGAACTCATAGCAAGCTTATTCCTATTGGCAGAATACCCTTTCACCTTTCTCTTCCCAAATACATAAACACCCCCATATAGGTACTCCTGGAATAGACATAACTAGAAACAAAACGGTACCCACGCAAAAACAAGTTGAGTAATTGACTCCTATCCAATTCAGGGTGTACCTTCACGAAAGACACCCCGATCCACAATCGATGTGCACCGAACTCCGATAGCCAACACCCTCACGAATCAAGCATCACCTTCGTTTGGGGCACAAGTAACCCAAATTGACTCCCGGTTTCCAACTCTCTGTCATGGAGTAATGGAGACCGTAAACAAAGCCCGGTACGCAACAATGTAAATCCGATCCCCCACAAGTAACAAGAACACCATCCCAAATGCCTTGCGAAAACCACAAGTAGGACCAGAAAACTATGCCTACCATCTACACTCCTTGAAAGAGGAGGTGGTCATTTAGAGACCACAACTCATTGGAATCAAGGCTAGGGCAGCCTTAGCAGTGTAAAGAACACAAAAAGAGCACTCAGTATAAGAGTAAAAAGGCCAAGCACCTTGTGCGTCATGTCGATAAAAGAGAATCACCGCACTACTCGCCTTAGGTTCATAATACCTTTAATCGCAAACAGTAGTAGTAAACCAAGAGGAGTACGCCCTCCAAGAATCCATACAACCAAATCCGCTAACTATACTGCTAACTATATGCTATTTTGACGGACTTGACGTCATGCAATATATGTTTCCACTCTCTACCATAACTGCATCATGGGGATGTAGGTTGACACAATTAGCACCAGTATGTTAAGATTATACAAGTAAATCCACTTGGAATTAATTACGAGTACTTACTAGCTCACTTTTCGTGTGCAACAGAGTCATGTATTCCCATGAAGATAACCAGTACCCCGACAGTGCACCGGCCCTACGAATAGATTCCGCCACTTTCCAAGCCACAGTAACAGCTGCCACGGCAGCCGCCATGGCATACTTCAATGCCAACAGCACGAACGAAAATGGAAGCAGTATCGATAAATTCAAGTGTAACAACATCCAGGGAAACCAACGGAGAACAACTCGCCAATGCACCCTAAAACCTACACCTAAGCTCAAGAAACGAAAGTTCGGAAATGAAGAAGGATGCAGTTCGACTCAGAGGCTTACTAAAAGACAACAAGCGGGATCAGCCCCTACCCCTACTAACCCTACTCCTCCCCCATCGAGACAATCATACCTTGGCAACAATCCACCCTACAACAAGTGCAAATACCATCATTGGGGAGCCTTCCAGACATTTTGTTGCAAAAGGTGCAACAAGATGGGGCACACCTTCCGCTATTGTAGCGCTCTGGCCCCATGCGTCACTCCAACCCTTAACCCAGAAGTAAGCCCAGTTTGTCACAAGTGCGGTGCAACAGGACATTTCAAGAGAGATTGTCCAACAGAGATGACTAACGAAGGAGTCGACAACTAGACAGGAAGAGGCGACAAGGAACCCTACCGCAGTTTTTGGTACATTCCACGATAAACTTTAGGCATCGAATTATCACAAAAAGTTTTTGTCAATTAAAAAAATAATCCAAAAACTATTTTCTCATTAGAGAAAATCCTGTAAATCACGGGAAGCTAGGGATCCTTACGAATGGACCATGATGGTTCCATATGAACGTTAGTGTCATATATAGTAAGGATTCCATAAACTAAGAGCGTGCGATCCAGCATCATTTTCCTGTCCCTGGTCTGAATGTTGATTAGGACATAACCCCACAGTCAATTACCTTTTAAAAATCCTAAGTATGTGCGGTTAGGTCACATCCATCTATAGTAGAACAACCTAGCGGAATTTGGATTTCGAACTCCCTTCTTTATAGCAGCGCCCTTGTGACATCAGAACACCTAACAAGCAGAAACAAGATAGACCCAATGGTAACAACGAAAACGAAACTAGCAAGGATAAGAACATGAACATCATAACACCTAACAAGCAGGAACAAAATAGACCCGATGGTAACACTGAAAACGAGGCTAGCAACGAAAAGAACATGAACATAGAACGCCATGTGATTCCTAACAACCAATACTCCCCATATCGACGTAACACCTGATTTAACAAGGAGTCCAATGCCATCAGCTGGCAAGAACAGGCTTGATTCTCACCTTACAAACCCCGAGCACTACAAATAGACTTTCGTCCTACTCCACCGGGTAACGAAACTCTTTCAGCCGATAACCACGAATCCCTATCAACCAGACACCTAAGTCCTGGTGTCAGAAATACCACACCCTTCCCTAGCCCCAATAAAGATGGAAAATCAAGAAGCAAAAGGCATCTAGGGAATCTAAAAGGCTTCAAACCTTCCTCTAGAGATTCCCAAGGATCCCTTTGGAAACCCCAACCAAGTGTAAAGCGGAGATAGAATCACCCCGACTCCTGGAACAACCCCAATAATCAAACACCCGATACCACTTAGCACGGTCACAAGAACAGATAGTGTATGATCACAAGATCGACATAATAGATAAAGGAAACATCAGACCCAGTCCCTAACCACATGAAGCACCTATCTAACTCATAAGGAAGAAAGACGAAACTACCGTAGGCACCATCGACTTCGAATAAGCCAAACAAACCCATCCTCAAATATCGATACTCCCTATCCCGAATCGGAGACATGTTCAACCAACAACAAGGAACTGGAAGAGGCCGACCTACCAATAGCTCGGAAAACCACAGAAAGAAAACTCCCAAGATAATCTAAGGCTCATAAGGTAAACTACATCATGCAAACTTAACCTTGGTGACCATAGTACCAAATCTTAGGGCTCAGAAAACCCTACTCCTAGGTCACCAAGATCCCGATCCCTAGGAGACAATTCAAAAGGTCTCGCCAAGATAGGCTCGATAACTCATAGTCTCCACAAAGGACCCAGGTTCGAACACAGTCCATGTATTCAGCACTCATAAGTGACAGACCATCGAAACTCTAGAAATCCCACCTGTCGAGGTCAAGGTAAACAAGAACCCACATCCCGAAGAGAAGCATGTGTAATGGACATTGACAAAGTTTGGGATACCCACCTGCCTCTAATCGAGTATTCATATAACAACAACTACCACTCGAGCATAGGAGTTGCACCCTTCGAAGCCCTCTGTAGCCAGAGGTGCAGATCGTCATCTGTTGGGCTGAGGTGGTAGATACCCAGCTGGTAAAATGAAAACGCCCAATAGCACACTCACTAGACCTGGAATTATTCAAGAAACCACGGAAAGCAGTCCAAACCCGAGCTCGACTCTGAACATCGTAACACCGACAAAAGAGCTATGCAGATAGCATATTAAAGCCTTGGAATCCCAAGTAGGGGCTCAGGGTATTTGTAACACCCCCAAACCGGAATGGCGGAAACGTTCGGGGGTGGATGATGTCATGTGTAGTATCACAACCATTGTATCATAGCAATCATAGTAAACACAACCATTTAATCGAATACATATATTAAAACGTTTTACATCTGTTTAAGACTTGTTTGAATACATCAAAAGTGTTAGTAAGAATATAAAGACATTACTTTAGTTGCTCCAACTTCTCAAAACTCCAGGAAGTACCTGCCTACTGATTTCCTGAGAATACAAGCAGTTTGAAAGAGTATCAGCATAAAGCTGGTGAGTTCATAAGCGATGTTTTGTAGTGAAAAACTGTTAATGAATCTGTAGAATGTTTGTATGTTTCCAAGAAAATCCAATATTTTCTTTAGTGAAAGTGTGATAATATCAGTTTTGTCTGTAATTATGGATGTTCGTTACTGAATTCTGTTGTAGTATGTAAAAATACTAGTTTGTATGTCTAGTTAATGCTAATCATAGTATGTATGTATTCTGTATGAAAATCATCATATAGTATGTTCTGTTTGAAAACCCTGGCTACCACCAGTATGTGTAATATGTTCTGTTTGAAAACTCTGGCTAGCACCAGTATGTATAGTATGTTTTATTACTTAAAATAAAACTATTGAAGAATGAAATCTCGTAAACAAATGGTTAGTTTATACTTATTGTGAGTCGTATAACCATTCTTGATATGACCTAGTGACCTTTAAAACGTTCTTCAAGTGCTGGTTAAATGATATTTGTCACCCTAGGCATGCCTGCCTAACTGTGGCTAGCAGTTCAGGTGTGGGATTGTCAATCCCGAATAGCTCTATTCACAAATCTCACGCTCTCCCTCCAGGAGACTCTGGTCATACTATGATAGTATTTAACTCAGTCCACCTAAGCGTACAATTTTGAAGTATAGCCTCACAATGTTGTACAATCTAGTTTACATGTAATTCGGTAGTGTTGGGTATTTAGTGTTGCGTAATTGGCTTTATTTTGTATATCCGGATTGGGCTTGTCCATCCGTGATTATTAATTAGGGTTAAGCTATAAATAGTGCATGCATGTATGCCTTAGATATGGTCGTGATTATTATCATTATTGCTTTATAACCCTAAACACCTCTACAGTCGAAGTTCTTAATTGAGCTCTTCTGAGGTGTTAAAGTTTAATCATTCGACATCAGTTAAACCACTCCTATGTTCTTCATTACGTTATTTATTGCTTTTCTGCTTAGAATTAATCGATCCTACTAGAACATTATTCTAACAATTGGTATCAGAGCAGGAGACTGTGTAATCAATACATATTCCTTCTATTTGAAGAATTCTTAAGGGTTTCCGCTTTTATCGAATATAAAGAAATCGTCTTCTTCCTGTCGACGGTAACTCTTGTGATTGATAAAACCCTAATCTCAAGTTTACAGGTCTGATTCTAGCAATTCCAAGGAAAGGCTCATCATGTCTCACGACGATACTCAAACTAATCCCATCAACATCTCCAACAGCATTGGATCCACTACAAGGGTTCCCATTCTTTACACTCAAGACTATGAAGTGTGGGCGCATCACTTTGAAGATTACGTAGTTGGATCTGAAGATAATGGTTATCTCATCTGGGAAGCTATCACGATCGGGCCGTTTGTTCTTCCTGGAACAAACAGGACAGTAAAGACTCAAAAAGAATACAACCAGCTTTTGGCGGACGGAGAGAAGATTCCAAAGGATGAGAAGGATAAGTTGCTATGTAACGTGAAAGCCATGAGAATGATCAGATTTGCATTGCAATCTGAGACTTTTCGTTTAGTCGGCTCATGCACGACCGCTAAAGAAATCTGGGATAGGTTAAAAGAACTGTACTCAACCGATGAGGATCTATAACACTCGATCCAAACCTTGTTGCTCTCAGAATTTGGAGCTTTCGAAAAGAAACCTGAAGAGAAACTGATACAAACCTTTGATCGTTTCAATCACCTCCTTAGCAGGATAATCAAGCATGGTATTGAAAGAAAATTGATTGAGCAAAAGGTGACCTTCATGAATGATTTAAGACCAGAATGGATGGCAGTGGTTTCAACGGTGAAAGCTCATGAACAGTTTAAATCATACTCGCTAGTGAAACTGGTGGGTATTCTTAAATCCCATGAAAGTGTGGTAACCAAGGAGGCGAAAATAGTTTCAGGTGTGGGATCGCTGGCCCTTGTCTCAAAAGGCAAAAGTGTTGCAGAAGAAGAGGAGGATTCAGATATGTATGAGTGTGACCTTACTGGCGAAGAATATGCAATGATGGTCACCAACCCAAAGTAGTTTGCACGAAAGAAGTTCCCTGTCAATAAGAACCGAAACTGGCAAGGAAGTTACAACTCTGAGAAGGTGAAAGAAGAAACGAAGAATATCTCTCAAAAGGATGACGCCAAGAGAGAAAGCAAGCTTGTTGGAGACTCTGGATTCGACTGCAATTATTGTCATGGCAAGAACCACATTTCCAAAGATTGCATGTTAAGGAAGATGGCTGAGAAAAGGGACGGTGAAGATGATGAGGCGTATTATATGCGAAAGTTGGAAGAAATAAAGAAAAAGAAGGTAACTAATAGTTCAATGAATGCCCTGATTGTGCAGGAAATGTGGATGAAGATGAGTTTGGTGGCGTTGAAGTCTGGTCAACCGATTCTGAGGATGAAGAAGTGAGAAAACCCACACATGGAAGAGCTTACGTAGCGAGAGATACTGGTTCGACTTGGAAATGTTTGATGGTTACCGCTGGAAGACCAACCGAAGGTGAGCATAAGGAGTCGAACGTGACTGAGGACAAGTGCTTTGCAGCCAAGCCCGTGAGTGAGAGGATCAACGACTGTGATCGGTTGATCAAAAAGGTACAATCCATCCTTGAATCACTTAAAGTTCCCGTAACAAATTATGAAGAAGAATTAAATGAACTAAAATTTAATTTTTCTAACTTAAGTGGTAGTCTCATGCAAACTCGCTTAGCGAACTCTAATCTCACTGACCAACTCAGCAGGGTGTCTTCGAAGAGTGAGGAGAGAAGGATGTGGATTGAGCTGAAGGAGACGGAGTTAACTATGGCTAAGGATGAGATTATTTATTTGCAACGAGACAATTTAAAGTTTTTGAAACAACGAAATGTTTTTTGCTTGATTGCTAAACGCTTATACACGAATATTACTCAGCTGCACTTAAATTGTGAAATAGGGAAAAAGATTCATAAGTTGATCTTACCCTTCCTTGAATTTAAAGAGGATGAGGTCATCGCTGAGTGTGAATCCATAATGTCCTCAGAAGAGACTTCCATCGCTTATAAAATCGGACTAGACAATATAGAGACCTTTATTGACTCTAAGGAACATAAATGTATGCTCAAAATCTTTTAGATGAAAATGATAGGATGAAAATTAAGTCCGAGACCATTCAAACATTTGACTCGTCTAATGCCAAATTAATTTCAGAACATAAAATGAATATAGAAAACACGTCTGAATTTGATGAGGAAAGTGAGATGAGCGAAATCTTGGTGGAAGATGTGGTTGATTGCTCTGAATTTATGAAGAGCGAAACCGAGAATGAAAAACCACTCATATCTGAGAACTCGGTTGAGTATGCTCGACTGTCAAAGGACAAGCCGCAGAAACTCAAAGAAAAAGCAATGGGCTCTCAGAAGGTTCAAACAGTGCCAAATCAAGTATATGCAATTACAGGGGTCACTGAAAAACAAACATCAGAATTGAAAATCTTGGTCGACTCATACATTGCTGAAGGGTGCGACGGTTATTTCTGGTCCGCCCCTATCGATAATGCAGACGAAACTGTCGGTTTATCGGAGCACGAGTGGAGGGTAAGAGTTAGATACGTTGCCGAACCTATCAACAAACTCTCAAGTTTTGATAAACCAAGCACGAGTGGAACAAAAGAAATCCCAGAAGAACCAAAGAAGGCATCTAATGTACCTTCCAAGATATCTGAAGCCCAAAAGGAGAAGCCAAAATTAAGCTTCAATATTCATAAATCTCAAAAGTAGCTGGCTGAACAGAAACGCCCAAGAAATCAGAGATACATGAGGAATCTGAATGAGCGAAAACGGTTTTGGCAGTCACAAAACCCTAACTACGTTCCTTCCAAGAAAGAGTCAAGTGTCAAAGAAAATTACAAGCCAAACCAAAAGCAAAGTTTTGGTCCAAGCTCATATTATTCCAATGCTCAGAACCGAACATCCAGTTTCGGTCACACCGTCAAGGCTAACAACTGAAAGTCAAGCTTCGGTCCTTCTTGCTACCAACGTAAGCCGAATTCAGTGAAGGACATCAAAGGGAAGGGAAAGCTAGATTCGAATTCTGATATAAATAATAAGAAAAAGTCAGCTAATCCTAGGACTCAAAAGAATATTCCAAAACCATCTAATAACAAACCATCTGATACACCACAATTTAAACAAGATAAAAACAAAATCAAGGTGTATACCATCAAAAGAAAAGATGAAACAACTCTAACAAAAAGAACTTATTTGATTGATCTTTCTGTTGCTATTCCTTTTTCTGTAAAAGACTCACCAGGGCCCAAGAAACTTTGGGTTCCTAAATCTGCTTGAATTTACAGGTTATAAGTGATGAGCAGTTCGATGACGAATGGTACATAGACAGTGGCTGCTCACATCACATGACAGGAAGGAGGGAAGAGCTAATGGAGTTTCGGTCTCTTAGGGATGGTGGATGTGTGAAGTATGGAAATAATTATTTTGGCATAATCAAAGGATATGGAATGATAACCAATGGAGAATTCACGATTCGAAAAGTGGCTTACGTGGAAGGGTTGCGGCACAACCTCATCAGTGTATCTCAATTGGTTGTGGGAACCGGTTTGAAAGTTTCATTCGATGATGAGGGATCTGAAATTATTGAAAAGCAATCCAAAAGAGTTATGTTGAAGTCTGAACACAAGGGAGAGATGTACCCTTTAAATCTCAACCCAATTCGAGGAAAACCAGCAATATGCCTGTTGTCTAAGGCAAACTCTGTTGAAAGCTGGTTATGGCATCGACGCCTATCACACCTGAACTTCAAAGACATTAATAAGTTGGTGCTTGGTGATCATGTTCGAGGCCTTCCTCTTCTCATGTTTGATAAGGAACACCTGTGTGCAGCATGTGAGATGGGCAAACAAAGCAGAAAGAGCCATCCTACACGTATCAATACAAAGATTGTTGAAGCTCTTGAACTTTTGCATATTGACTTATGTGAACCTTCGGCTATCGAAAGCTTCAGTGGTAGTAAGTTCATTCTTTTCATAGTAGATGATTTTTCACGTTTCACCTGGGTTTTCTTTCTTAAACTGAAATCAGACGCGACTCCCAAGTTGAAGGCACTTATCAAGCAAGTGGAAGTGCAGCTGCGAAAGCTGGTAAGGAATATTAGAAGCGACAATGGGCTTGAATTCAAGAATAAAGATTTTGAGGATTTTCTGGCTGAAAAGGGGATAACTCACAACTTCTCGGCCCCCTATACACCACAACAGAATGGAATTGTTGAAAGACGAAACTGTTCCTTGTGTGAGACAGCCCGAACCATGCTAAGATTCGCTTCTCTTCCGCTATACTTCTGGGCCGATGCAGTTGCAACCGCGTGCTATACTCAAAATCGATCCTTACTTAACAAACGATTCTTCATCACGCCGTATGAGATTCTGAACAATCGGAAGCCCAATGTTATTTTTTTCCACGTATTCGGTTCAAGATGCTTCATTTTCAACTCAAAAGAGAACCAAAACAAATTTGACGTCAAAGCCGATGAGGGAATTTTTCTTGGTTATTCACTCACTTCAAAAGCATATAGGGTTTTGAATAAACACTCCAAGCATATTGAAGAAACCTACTATGTAACCTTTGATGACAACTACATGAAGAAAGTTCAAACAAGCGAAAGTACCTTGGGGGAAATATTTCCAGCATCAGGACAAGTCTCGGTTCCCATTTCCAACCTGTTTGAAGAGTACATAAGGCTATTTGATGAACCAGAAAAGGCTATACACTCAAAGGCGAAAGCAGCAGACAACAAAATCGACAATCCGAAAAAGATCATCGATGAAGCTGCAAAAGAGATGGAAAATGAACCTCCTAACAAACGACTGGTGGTCAACCCTCAACTGACTCGCCAAACAACATCTCAACGTTCAACGGGGAGGGTTCATCTGTACCAAAAACAACCCCTAATAGTCCAATTGAGGGGGAGAATACAACTCCAATCCCAACCATAATAGTCTAATCAAGGGGGAGAATCCAACTCTAACCGAGGGGGAGCATCTTGAACCTAACATGGGATTCGGTTCGCCATTTGAGGGGGAGAATGAGAATACAAATGACAAGGAGATCAATTGGAACTTAAAGAAGAGGTAAATGCAGAATTGGATCCTGTCTATGACCCTGATTACCCTCCTCTAACGAAATGGACTAAGGATCATCCCAAAACACAAATAATTGGTGAATCATCTGAACAAGTTCTCACACGTTCTCAATTGAAAGGGAAACAAACTGCCTTATTCTCTCATGTTGAATTCTGCATGTTTAATTCGTTTGTCTCCAAAATCGAAACGAAGACGGTTAATACTGCACTTGATCATGCTGATTGGGCACAAGCTATGCAAGATGAACTCCATTAGTTTGAACGTAATCGAGTTTTGAGGTTGATTCCCACTCCAAAGGATGCTTCTGTGGTCGGCCTAAAATGGGTCTTCAGGAATAAATTGGATAAAGAGGGCAACGTCATTCGCAATAAGGCTCGGTTGGTGGTGAAGGGATATTGCCAAGAAGAAGGGATAGACTATGAGGAGACCTTCGCTCCTGTAGCAAGGTTGGAATCAGTTAGAATCTTTCTGGCATATGCTGCACATAAAAACTTCGAAGTTTTCCAGATGGATGTGAAATGTGCTTTCTTAAATGGAGAACTAGAAGAAACGGTGTATGTTGAGCAACCACCTGGGTTCGTAAACGAGAAATATCCTGATCACTACTATGTGTTGGACAAAGCTGTATATGGTCTGAACCAAGCACCAAGGGCCTGGTATGAAACATTAACTCGCTTTCTTAGAATGTCAAAATTTAAGCAAGGTTCGGTTGACCCAACCTTCTTCCGAAAGAAAGAAGGCGAACATCTAATGATAGTTCAGATTTATGTCGATGACATCATCTTCGGCTCCACGAATCCTAGCTTAACGGCTGAATTCAGGAAGGTGATGGAGACTAAATTTGAAATAAGTGCAATGGGTCCAATTAACTTTTTCCTTGGATTGAGTATAAGACAGGGACCAGAAGGCATTTTTATCAACCAGGAGGCCTACACGAAGAACTTGCTGACGAAGTTCGGTATGATCGGAGATTCGAAGGTGAAGGTTCCCATGGCGTTTGGCACAAAGTTAACACCATCACT
Source organism: Lactuca virosa (assembly GCF_052849685.1). Lineage (NCBI taxonomy): Eukaryota > Viridiplantae > Streptophyta > Magnoliopsida > Asterales > Asteraceae > Lactuca > Lactuca virosa. The sequence continues at coordinate 316,853,329 of NC_136428.1, forward strand.
GGAAAAACCTGTTGTTGACGTAACACTATATCATCAAATGATAGGGTCTCTTATGTATCTAACAGCTAGTAGACCAGACATTATGTTCTCTGTTTGTTATTGTGCCAGGTTTCAAGCAAATCGAAGAGAACCTCACATGGAGGCAGTGACAAATATTTTCCGTTATCTAAAGCGAACCTCTTCTCTCGGTCTTTGGTACCCTGCTAGATCTGGATTCTTTGTTCAAGCTTTTTCTGACGTCGATCTTGGAGGATGCGGTCTGGACCGAAAGAGCACAACTAGTGGATGCCAATTCCTTGATGGTAAACTAGTTAGCTGGCAGTCCAAGAAGTAAACTTGTGTGTCTCTTTCAACAGCCGAAGCTGAGTACGTTGTTGCAACATCCTGTACCTCACAAGTGATATGGATACAAAGCCAACTAAGAGACTACAAACTGAGTATGAAGAAAATACCCCTCTATTGAGACTCTGAAAGCGCGATAAGAATATGTCACAATCCTGTGCAACACTCAAATACAAAGCATATTGCACTAAGATACCATTTCATCACGGACCATGTTGAAGATGGAAACGTGGAAGTACATTTCGTTCGGTCGTCTGATCAACTGGCTGACATCTTCACTAAAGCCTTACCAGAAGCAAGCTTCAATAAAATTCTACAAGGTTTGGGAATGATGGAAGCAGAGTCGGTATCGAACCCTCAAACCTCTCTCTAAAATAAATTAGACAAGCAAAATAGAGCGAACGCTCGGTCTATTTCGGTTCCGGATTTATCGGGAACCGAAATGAACAGAACGCTCGGTCTATTCCGGCTCCATAATTTTTGGGAACCGAAATGAACCGAACGCTCGGTCTATTTCGGCTCCGGAATTTTAGGGAACTGAAATGAACCGAACGCTCGACTTATTTCGCTTCATTACTTTATGGTTTGATTTCGGCTGTATACTTTGTAAACTCTCTTTTAAATCTTTTTCCTGCGATGTTTTATTTTTATTCCTATAGTTTTTAACATTAATTTTATTTTGTTTCTTTTTCTGTTTTTATTATTTTTCAGAAGCTTCAAAAATCCAAAAATATTTTCTGTTTTTATTATTTTTCAGAAACTTCAAAAATCCAAAAATATTTTGTTTTTATTATTTTTCATAAAATTCAAAATTCCAAAAGGTTTTATCTTTTATTTATCTCTTGATTATTTTCTGTTTTTTTTTGTTTTGTTTGTTTTGTTTGTGTGGTTTGTTTGTCTTTGTTTATTCTCTTTACTAGGTACCAAGTATATGGTTAATACGTAAATTGGAGCTAGGGTAGGTATGACCATTTTAATTTGAACTAGTTAAGTGTCCCTAGAAGCATGCTACTGCATGTAGACCAAAGCCTCTAAGACTATGAGTAAGGCCTTAATGATTCGATCTAAACATATCGTTTCTTCCCAATCAGGCTGCTAAATTTAACTCAGGTCATGAGGTACTTTACTCTTCTCTAGTGAGTTAAGAGTTTTCTGCTTTTTCACTTTCATATAGCAGGGGTACTTTCGGTTCCTTAACCACCTACTCTACATTCTCCATCAACTTTCGTTTCGCCAAGGTAACCCTTGAGACTCTCAGATATTACCACTGAGGTTTATGGTTACATCAAATCTATGTTTATGATTTTAGATGTGTACACCACGTGCTAAGTGAGACCCAAAATCCAACACCAATAATGAATTGACGGTGAATATTTATATTCAAGATCTCACTTGTTACCTATCAAAATCACATTTTTTGTAGTGGTCTTTATGAAATTGTCTAACACCAAGGCATTTCTTCCCAAAAAGATCCAGTTTGTTTTTTGTTTTTGAGATTTTTATAACATTTTTAATCACCACAAATATTATCCAACCTACTTGTTCAACAGACCACATCGGTCTCACAAGTACTTCATCCAACTTTCGGTCTTATGTTAAGAATCGTTGTTCGGTTGAAGATAAGCCACCCTTTAGACCTTTTATTTAAAAGAAGCCTTTCGGTGTTTCTTTACAAACACTCGATCATATTTTCTCGGGGAACCACACAAGCACTTCGAGTCTCTCTTGACTTTGACGGAAGAGATTCTTGCCCGGAATCATCTGCTTCATGTCTTATTAAAGACATCACTCACATCCTATACACATTTTGCTTTATTTCTTTATTTTTGTCACACTCTTGCACGAAAATTCTTTATGATTTTCCAAAATTCTGGTTGATGTTCCATGTGGCACGTTTAAAGTTTATATTTGGAGCGAAAGTGAATTTGAAAAGACAATATGTGGATAAGATTTTGGGCACGTGAATTTGAACGGTTCCTAAACCCACGCGTGATGACGTCTATCTGGGGAAACCAACCTGTCACATCACGCTTTTTCAGGCCACGTTTCAATGATCGTATCATCATCACGAATATTCTTTCTCTCTCCTGGCAACGATATATAAAGTGTTTCTCATGCCATTTCTATCTTCTTACCTTCTTCAAACTCTCTCAAATATACCCGGCGATTTGCAACTGTTCATCTTCTTCCTTACATCAACAATGGCGGAATCATCATCTATTTAAGATCAAACTGCATCATCGTCATTGCTTGTGATCAAACCTAATCAGAACTTGATCATTCAACTGAACCCCTTTTTGTATGATTCGTACATGCTCCACGTCGTTGAATGTCTCAAGTACTCCCCTCTGGTTATCGCTCTTACGCAGGTGGAATCAGTACCAATGTATTTGCTGTCACAAGTGTATTCTATAGCGTCTTACGACAAGAACAAGGAGAGGATCTATTTCCAAATCTTCAATCACAAGGCTTCTATTTCGAAAGCTCGATTCTGCTCCCTATTAGGGCTTGCCGTCGATGCATCTATATCTCTCCTGATTTCATTACCACAACCCAACTGTTCATGGTGTTCTATGAGATGGGATATACTGACGTCCTTACCACAGTGATCAAGTTTAAGAAGTCATGTTTGCCGCCACAATGGAATGGGTTACTTACTCTTATCAACAAGGGTTTGGCGGAACGGGTAGCTGGGTCCGATGGTACAAGCAAGGGTTTTATGACCATTCTCTATGGTCTCTACAATGGCATTAACTTGGATTATGGTTCGATTGTTTGGTCGCAATTGGTACAAAGTCTCAACACTTCAACGAGACATTTAGAGATTTCGTGTGGTCGTTTCTGGACCATCATCACACGATGATCCATTGAGTCTTTACCGATTCCGGTTATGAAGGACGCAATGCTTTCTTCTGTGGCTACTTTTCATACAAAGAAGATTATCTTCTCAGATGCCACCAAGTTCTCTCACAATGGTTCTATACCTGAAACAATGTACAGGTGTGTGTCGAGCGAAAGTAAGGTGATGGCTGACTACCAAAAGCTTCCTCCCAAGGGTCCAAGAGAACTGACTCCTGAACAACAAGTTGCCTTAGATGTTGTGGAGAAGCCAGCAAAGCGAAGGAAGAGGATAGACACCAAGAAGGTGGACACCGAAGGTCCTTCTTCTAAGCCTGTCAAGTCCAAAAAGCAAAAGGCTGAAAAGGCTGATTCTTCGGCTCCTAAGAAAGTTAAGAAGATGGCAAGGAAATCAAAGAGTCCTTCTCCTTCAAGTTCAGAACATGATGAGGAGAAATCGGCTGATGAGGAAGAGTAAATTCAGCATCATGGTTCAACGAGAGGTAATACACCTCCTCGTTCTCCAACTCCTACTGAATAACTTCATGACAAGATTCCAACTCCTCCTCCATCTCCACCGAAAACAACTGTTTCAGTTTCGGTTGCTCCAATTCCATCACCTCCTACATCTCAAACCACCACTACTGTACCACCACCCCCACCAGTTAGTACAGTTCCAATCTCTATAACTCCTTTACCACCTCCCATCTTTTTACAAGCAACTACCACAACTACTCCTATCTCCACCACTACAACCGAACCTCTAGTAAACATCAACGTATCTGATACGGGGTCTAATACTGAAACCGAACCTCCTGTTACATCCAAACCTCTTTCACCCTCACCTTCTACTGATTCTGGTGCTACTCTTGGTGATGACAATCTTGAGTTTGACTCCAACTATTACAGTCCTTATAGACACCCAACTGATGAAGATGAAGAGGCTCCGGTAACCAGACAACAAGTGCAAAGTCTCGATGAGAAGCTTGATCGATTGCTCGCTTCTTCTTTGAAGTATAATGATGTTGTGCTGAAGGCCTTCCTGGACACTGCTTTTGAACAGTATACAGGAGCGATTGATATATCAACAAATGCGGTTGAAGCATCCACCTCTTCGTGTCAGAAGGCTACTACAAATTTTGCAGAACTCCTTCATAGTTCCAAGATCTTCCTTGAATCTCTTAAGGGTCATGCAGATGCGAATGCAGCCAAGGTGAATGCATTAGTTGACTCTCTCTCAAACTCACTACAAGGGGAGAAAGTTAAATTTGAGAATGTTCGCTCTGAGATTCAAGCTGAGAACACTTCTCTTCTTAGCTAAGTCAATTCTCATCTTGAAAAGCTCCATGCTGATTTAGAAAAGGAAAGCACATTGAGGGAGGATCTTGCTCGTCAAACCACTGCTGTTGAAGTCCAGAAGGTTCAACTGGCTCAAGCTGAGAGGGAGATTTCATTGTTAAAAGCTGAGCATGCTCTTAGTGCTCATGATCCGATTCTTACACTGACAATTAGGAATCATCTGACCTTCAAGCTCCTTCCTGCACTTGAACTTCTACATGAAATGAAGGGTGTTTCAGAGCGATTCGTACCTCCCAAACAAGGGGGAGAAGGTGCTCAGAGATCTCAACCGAAAGTCGCTGTCAAAACAGAACCGAAGGGTAATGAAGCTTCGGGTTCTGGGAATCAAGAAAAGAATAAAGGACTTCCTGATGATAGTGATGAAGAAGAAACTATTGCTGAGGCCCTGAAACGAAAGAAAAGGGATATGGAGTTAGATGAAAACCTTCGGGTTGCAAAGGAAGCAGAAGAGAGGGAGCGAAAAACAAGGAAGAGCAAGATGCCTTAATTTGCAAAAAGGCCTTGTTTCCTCCTTGGACTAGGGAAACGCTCATCAAAGAAGCGATACAGTTTCCAAGCACGTACTGGATAGAACCTGTAGCTTCGTTTGATTGTGAGAATACGAGGGACTCACAGTTTGATATGCCTATAACACGAAAGGCATTTATTTTTCACTGCTTCGGTTCAACAGTTCAAGTTCCCTCACCTCACCCTCAAGTTGATCGTGAACTTATCGATTTTTATCTCAAGTTCGGTCAGCCTCAGTATCTGACTTGGAGTGCACAGAAGATTACCACAGTCAAGGTGCTGAAACCTTCGCCTGCAGGGAAGTTTGTTAATGTTAATTTCAAAATAACCCGAGGTTCAGACAACTCGGTTTCTGTGATATCCCTGGCAGATCTTCCTAACTTAAATCCTCATGATTGGATCTTATTGTTCAACATTTTGCTCACTAATACGAAGGAGTATGAGCCGATCCTAGATCATCTGAAGAGGATGTTGGCTTCTTATGTCCATGAAGTTGCTACAATGGATCAGGAGATTGTTAATGTTTTGAAGAAGAAACCAACTGTGAATCCAACTGGAAAGCCTGGAGATGTTAACAAGATGCAGATGGGCCAAATTGTTTCTACACATCTCACAGTGATGTTCACAAAAGGCGAAGCTAACAGATTTCTTTTCGCTCTTGTTGATAAGCATTTGTTCTCAACGGACTGCTTGGAGCACATAATCAGTATTATTCATCGATGCAAGCACAACACTGAGTCAGACAAGAAGAACTTTAGTGACATACTTCGGTGGTATATTACTTTTCGTCATACTCTACTGGCCATCATACCGAAGGTGTTCAAGACCGTCAAGAAGTCTTCTATAGCTCAACCGAACTGAGCTCTCAGCTCCATTGACGCAAATGGGGAGATTGTTGGGTATTTAGTGTTGCGTAATGGGCTTTATTTTGTATATCCAGATTGGGTCTGTCCATCCGTGATTATTAATTAGGGTTAAGCTATAAATAGTGCATGCATGTATGCCTTAGATACGGTCGTGATTATTATCATTATTGCTTTGTAACCCTAAACACCTCTACAGTCGAAGTTCTTAATCGAGCTTTTCTGAGGTGTTAAAGTTTAATCATTCGACATCAGTTAAACCACTATTGTGTTCTTCATTACGTTATTTATTGCTTTTCTGCTTAGAATTAATCGATCCTACTAGAACATTATTCTAACAGGTAGTGTTATCTTGTATTAGAATCCGTTGAATACTGTATACGGTAATAATTATAATTAAATAATTATGAAATGTCATGCCCTTGTAGTAATGCATACCATAAACTAAATCTGCCATAGTTTATATGTTTAGCAATGAATAAATCTGAATTCGTAAAAGCTAGGTATTGAAAAACCCCAAACTATACCTATTATAGTTTGCATGTATAGTGTAGTTGATGTGAATATTGAATCTGAAAAACTACGCAATTTTGGTTGTAATTTGAAAACGACCCTTATGCTCCACATAGTACAAAAGGGAATAAAATATCTAAATATTTTATACGAATATGAAAATCGTTTGTCTGTATCAAATTGCATAAGTTTTATACTTGTGAAAAGTCCTTTAGTATTATTTTACAAAAAGCATTGTGTTTGGCTTGTATTCCCCCTGAAAACGTTTAAAAATCGTAATAGCATAGGGGTATGAACTCACCTCGAGTGAGCGGTTTGTCTGAAAGGTCGATGTGAGATGTCGAATGTCAAGTGAAGCCTCGAACACAATTGGATCCTATTTAACATGTAATAACACATATAGGAGTCAAATTAGGGTATTTCACCACTACACATGATAGGAAACCACTCTAGGGACTTGGAAACACTTGAACTAAGTGTCAAAACCATACGTGGTTGAGTGAGGGAGGTGTACGGCCACCCTAAGGGTGTGTACGTCCATGGGTGTGCGGCCCATGAGTGTACGATCGTAAACTCATGAAGAGGTGTGCTTTTAAGGTGTTTCCAAGGTTCTAACTAGCATCCAAGTGCTTAGTTGTAATGTAAGTTTGAGGCCTAAAATGTTCATCAAAGTGGGTTTACGGCCCTAAGAGGTGTGTGCGGCCGTACAAGGGGTGTGCGGCCGTACACCCTTCATGTTCATGCAAAATTTGTCGACTTTAAGGTGAATCAAGGCTAGGATCATGTCTAACTGGAATATAGGGGTCAAACTCTCACTTTGGAGAGCCTTTAAGGGGGTGTACGACCAACCTTATGAAGGTGTGCGACCGTACAACTTCAAAGGATGAAGAACATGATGAAACTTGATGAACCAAGGCTTGAATCAAGAGGTCTTTCATGTATAACAAGCAAGAGGATGGAATACTCACGTTTTTTAAGCCTTGAAGGGTTCACGGTTGAAGAAACTTGAGAAAGGATGGAGTAGTGTGCAACCAAGGGAAGAAAAGGATGAAGGGAGTGAGGCCTGCTCATATATAGGTGTGGGTGACCCATGAGGGGGGTGTACGGCCATGAGGGGGGTGTACGGCCGTACACCCATGTGTGCGGCCGTACACTCCTCCTAAAAGAGTGTATGGCCCGAAATGCTACTTTACGACTTTGATAACTCCCTCCTAACTTCAACCTTGGTTTTATATAAGCTTAGAACACTTAAACGAACCCTTAATAGTGCTAAATGATAACAGAAACGAGTTTAAGATTGATTGAATTGAATAGTTGTACAAGATAGAAGTTTCGGGTTGTCACATCATCCCCCCGTTAGAGGGAATTTCGTCCCGAAATTCGAGAATAGAGATACAAATCATGGACTTGGAAAAAGATGAGGGTACTTATGTTTCATTGAATCCTCACGCTCCCAAGTGAATTCAGGTCCCCGCTTGGCGTTCCATCGAACCTTCACTATTGGGATGCGACTTTGTTTCATTCGTTTGACTTCCCGGTCCATGATTTCAACTGGTTCCTCCACGAAGTGTAAGCTCTTGTCTAGTTCGATTTCATCGAGGGGAATCACAAGTGTCTCATCGGACAGACACTTCTTTAGGTTCGACACATGGAAGACGGGATGTACGTTGCTAAGTTCTCGAGGTAACTGGAGTTTGTATGCTACGGGACCAATCCTAGCGAGAATTTCGAATGGTCCAATGTATCTTAGATTTAGCTTTCCACGCTTTCCGAAGCGTATCATGCCTTTCCAGGGTGAGACCTTCAAAAGGACACGAGTCACCAACCTGGAACTCCAATGGTTTTCGTCTCTTATAGGCGTAGCTCTTTTGTCTATCTCTTAATGCTTTTAGTCGTTCTCGGATTTGTACGATCTTTTCAGTCGTCTCTCGGATGATTTCAGGACCTGTGAGAGTGTTGTCGGGGACTTGACCCTTGACTAGCTGCGTATCACCCACCTCAGCCCAGAATAGAGGGGATCTGCACTTACGGCCATAGAGGGCTTCAAATAGCGTAGCCTTAATGATGGTATGGTAGCTGTTGTTGTAATAAAACTCGACCAAGGATAGATGTGTGTCCCACGACATACCGAAATCGATGACGCAAGCTCTCAACATATCTTCCATTGTCTGAATTGTTCTCTCACTCTGTCCATCTGTCTCTTGATGATAAGTCGTGCTTATATCCAACTTAGTTCCAAGAGCCTTCTTTAGTGATTGCCAGAATGTCGAGGTAAACCTGCTATCTCGATCGGAGATAATGGATACAGGTACCCCATGAAGGCGAACTATTTCTCGAATGTAGATTCGTGTGAGTCTCTCCATTTTGAATTTTTCTTTGACTGGCAGGAAGTCGGCGGATTTAGTCAGTCGATCGACAATTACCCATATGGCGTCGTGCCCACTCGGAGATCTGGGTAACTTAGTGATAAAATCCATTGTAATCATTTCCCACTTCCACTTAGGTATTTCTGGCTGCTGAAGTAGACATGAGGGCTTTTGATATTCTACCTTCACCTTGGTGCAAGTCAGGCACTTTCCCACGAAAGTAGCGATCTCTGCATTCATGTTCGGCCACCAATATAGTTGTTTGAGATCCAGATACATCTTATCTGAACCTGGGTGGACGGAGTATCTAGTCCTGTGAGCTTCGTTCATGACAACCTCCCTGTACCCACCGTACATTGGGGGCCAGATCCGGTTCATGAAATAGTATACCCCGTCTCCCTTGACCTCTAGGTTCTTTTCCATTCCCCGCAACGCTTCATCCGACATGTTCTCTGGTATTAAGGCTTGCAACTGAGCCTCTCTGATTTGTGTGGATAATTGGGAACGGATGGTCATTGTCAGTGCTTTCACTTTACGACCTGAATACTCTTTTCGGCTGAGCGCATCTGCTACCATATTGGCCTTGTCGGGATGGTAGCATATTTCGCACTCGTAGTCGCTGAGTAGCTCTACCCATCGCCGCTGCCTTATGTTCAGCTCTTTCTGATCGAGGATATGCTGTAGGCTTTTATGGTCGGTGAATACAATGCACTTGGTTCCGTAGAGATAATGTCTCCAGATCTTTAACGCGAAGACCATTGCTCCCAACTCTAGATCGTGAGTTGTGTAATTGACTTCGTGTGTTTTCAGCTGCCTCGAGGCATAGGCGATAACCTTTCCTCGCTGCATGAGCACACAGCCTAGGCCCTGATTGTATGCATCACAGTAAAGAAGGAAGTCTTTCGCCCCTTCAGGAAGGGACAAGATAGGTGCGCTGCATAGGGCCTACTTCAATGTTTGAAACTCAGTGTCTTGCTTTTCTCCCCAACTAAAGGTTACACCTTTCTGTGTCAGGGTGGTTAAAGGCTTAGCGATTCTGGAGAAGTTTTGGATAAACCTGCGATAATAACTCGCGAGACCCAAGAATTGGTGAATTTCGGTGGGTGTCTTTGGTGCTGACCAATTCTTAATCACTTTGATTTTGGAAGGGTCCACGTGTATGCCTTCCTCACTAACCACGTGACCAAAGAAAGTTACCTTCCTGATCCAGAACTCACACTTTGAGAACTTTGCATATAGTTTCTCCGCCCTTAATGTTTCTAGCACTAGTCTCAAGTGCTGTTTATGATCATTCTCGCTCCGAGAATAGACAAGTATATCGTCAATGTACACGATCACGAACTTGTCTAGGAAAGGGCGGCACACCCGATTCATCAGGTCCATGAATATTTCTGGTGCGTTGGTTAGACCGAAGGGCATTACTCCAAACTCGTAGTGTCCATAGCGAGTTCGGAATGCTGTCTTGGGAACATCATTCTCATGAACTCGCAACTGATGGTACCCTGATCTAAGGTCTATCTTCGAGAAATAACTGGCTCCTTATAGTTGGTCGAAGAGGTCGTCGATTCTGGGTAAGGGATAACGGTTCTTGATGGTAAGCTTGTTCAGTTCTCGGTAGTCAAAGCACATCCGAAAGGATCCATCTTTCTTCTTCATGAATAAGATCAGGGCTCCCCAGGGTGAGGAACTCGGTCTTATGAATATTTTGCTGATTAGCTCATTGAGCTGGCTGGATAACTCTTGTATTTCTGCCGGCGCTAGACGATATGGAGATTTAGCTACAGGAGTAGCTCCAGGGATTAAGTCGATGTGAAACTCAACTTGGCGCTCGGGAGGAATTCCTGGAAGATCTGCGGGAAAGACATCAGGAAAGTTGCAGACTTCGGGGATGCTCTCGAGGTCTTTAACTTTTTGCTTTTCGTCAACAACATGAGCTAGGAATGCATAGCACTCCTCCCGCAGATACTTCTGGGCTTTTATGCATGAAATCATACGAAGGTTCGAACTGAGTTTATCACCGTAAATAGTGAGGGATTCGCCAGAGCGAAGATTGAGACGAATAGCTTTCTCAAAGCAGATGATATCAGCACGATTGGGGCTCAACCAATCCATGTCGATAATGACATCAAAGCTCTTTATGGATACTAGCATGAGATCGATGGGAAAGGAATGATCGTTCAGGGTAAGAGTACAGCCTATGAATACGTCGTTAGTGCTCTCTTTCTTTCCGTTAGCCATCTCGACGGTAAATGTTTCAGTTAAAGGTTGGGATTTACATTTGAGTAGATGTTTAAATTCATGACTAACAAAACTTCTCTCCGCACCAGAATCGAAAAGAATGCATGCATAAGAGTTGTCGAGGAGGAACGTACCCGAAACAATGGTAAGATCAGCGACCGCTTCCTCCTGGCCCATAGTTAGCACCCTCCCTGTGTTTCCAGCTATTGTTTCCTTAGGGTAATTTCTTTTGAAGTTCCCAACCTCTCCACAGCCATAACAGGCTTGACCAGCACCTGCTCCAGGAGCCTGATTGGTAGGTTGGACTGGTGCTTTGCAAAATCGAGTTGTGTGTCCCTTCTTACTACAGCTGTTGCATTACAATTCACGGCAGGGTCCGTGATGATGAAAGTTACACTTGTTTCACTTTGGAAGAGTACCAGCATAACCACCGGTAGGAGCTTGGGTGGTCGGAACAGCAGCTGGAGTAGCAGCAGGAGTAGTAGCAGCATGAACTCCCACTGTTTGCTGTTTCTTGGAGGGCTCCTGCGAAGACTGGCCCTTCCGCTTGTTCCATAATTTCTTCTTCTTTCCTCCAATCTCCTTTTGTGGTTCGGGAGCGGCTGTCACCTCATCAAGATCGACCCCATGGTCTATCAGAGTCTGCGCCAGACACTTGGCGCTATCGAATGTAGTGGGTGTAGCAGCCAAAACATTTCCTTTGGTTAGAGGCGTCAGTCCCCAGATATACCTGTCAATCTTATTGCTTTCTGGGGTGACCATTCCCGGAAAGAGAAGAGCCAAATCATCTAGCGGTGTAGGCAGCAATTTCAGAAGCCTTCATCTTCAGGTTCCAGAGTTCGTGCTCTAACTTTTGCACCTCTCCTCTTGAGTAGTATTCGACGAGCATCAGTTCCTTCAGACTTTCCCAACCCATGGCATTAGCCCCTGGTAAGGTTAGGGATTTGACTTGACCATTCCACCAAGTCAATGCTCTGTCGGTGAAGGTGCAGGCGGCAAACTTCACCTTGTTTGCATCGGAACAGGCGCAAATTTCGAAGATGGATTCGATCTTCTCGAACCATCGAGTGAGGGCAATAACACCTCCATTGCCGTCGAAGGATTTGGGTTTCACGTTCATGAAGTCTTTGTAGGAACACTCCTTTTGATGTCCCTGATCACCGAGGTTCTGGGGATGAGCACCACTTCCGGATCCACCAGAGTTTACTTGTTCGATTGTTGTAGTCACATCGACGGTAACTGCTGCCTGGAACATAACAGGATCGAACTGAGGAGGTGGTGGTGGGGGAGTGTCGTTGTTCCTTCTGGTGGGTCTTCTTCGGGGAGGCATCTTGTTCTAGAACAATCAGGAAGAAGAGGATGATAAGTCCCCTAAATTTAGATCAAGATATATGAAACAAGATATATCTCATTCTGAAAAGTTAAAGTGTTCTACGAAGCGATATATAGAGAAGGGTTACTAATGCAAGTAACTATCGCTAAGAAGGAATATGTAGCAACACTTGGAATGAATCTCTATACTGTATTCGACTCTAGCTAAAATACTCCTATAGTATTTTAAGTTGTATGTTTTTGTTCTACCAATATCTGATGTATGTATGTTTGGTAAGCTTTAGGCTTGCTGCAACACCACAGTCACTCCCAAGAACATGTTGGTCATGTCTCGAATAAATATAGTTTATCAAGCTATATTGACCCTAGACATGATTACATAACTGCCCAGGTTTAACCGCAGTGTCCAACATCCAAATACTTTTGTTTTGTTCTATTTATGACTCTGGTTTTGTTATGTATGCATACTTGTATACTTCTTATAAAATACTTATATTTTAAAAAGTATACTTTTAGTTCAGAGCGCTTCAGCCCTTTGTCACACCCCCGAACCTGGACGGCGGAAACGTCCGGGGGGTGGATGACTTCGTGTACAGTATCATAACAATTGAATATAAATGATGCATAGCAACCAAACATCATACATTAGAAATACACACTAACATAGTTTACATATTGAACTTGTTCATCAGTTACACAAAAGTAAGAAAGTAAAATTTCTTGAAGTTGCACCACTTGATCTCCTAGTCGAACTTACTACCTGTTACTGGATCCCTGAGAATAGAAGTCGTTTTGAAAAGCGTCAACTAAAAAGTTGGTGAGTTCATAAGCATTTTTGTATAAAAATGGTTTTTGTACTTGTTTAGATTCGTTTTCATAGTGCTTTCAAAAATCTAATATTTTCTAAAAAGAAATGGTTTGAAATATTTGTGTTCGGTCTTATATTAATGCATGTGTGTTAATGTTTGCGAAAATAGAAAGAGAATGATTTCCAGACAACCCGATGTTGTCTGCAATAGATAATGCTGAAATCTCAACCCCGGTGGTTGAGTACCGATGCTTATAGATTGTCTTTTTATCAAAAAGAAGGTTTCCCGTTTTATCCAAAAAAGAAAATAGAATGGTTTCCTGTTTTATCCCAAAAAGAAAATAGAATGGTTTCCTGTTTTATCCCAAAAAGAAAATAGAATGGTTTCCCGTAAATCTTATAACGTTAATTCCTCTAAGTGAGTCATTATAACCATACTAAATAATGACAATTTCTCATGTCTTTGCGTCTTTGGGACGCCGACGGAATAGAATAAGGTTTTTGTCACCCTAGACTGGCCTACTCTAACTGTAGTGAACAGCCCAGGTGTGGGGTGTCACCCCCGTATAGATCTATACACAAACTCCCGCTTTCCCTCCAGGAAACTCTGGTTATAACTACAGGCTACGATTGTACACTCGAAGGTGCCAACCGACAGGTCTCACTAGATCCTTAATCAAAAATTTACACGGAAAAGAAAGAAGAACACATATAAAACTCATTCCTAGTCCCAATAAACATGTAAGCGGACCACTAAGGCCCACTATACGTATCTATTATTTCCAGGCACAAAAGGAATGTGAATGTCTACCCTGAGCCCAATATACATGTAAAAGGACACTAAGGCCCACTAAACATGTAAATTATTTCCAGGGCCAATAAGGATAAGAATATCGTTTTTAACCTGTTTGTTATTGTTTTGTTTATTTTAGCTCGATTATTTACAAAATTGATATAAAAAGCCCACTTTTTGTAAAAATGACGTCCAAAGTTTTCAATTAAGGCCCAATTATAGTAAAAATAACATTTTAGCCCCCATTTTGTTCAAAACTTGTGTTTTTGACTAGTTTGTGGTAAAAATAACATTTTAAACTCATTTTTGTCAAAAATATCATTTTTTGCTTGATTTTTGTGAAATACACATTTTTCTGGTTTTTGGCTTTTCTGACCTCGTTGTTGGAAAATTTGTAGAAAAATCATCGTAAGTAGAAATTTGGATCCGTAAATTCCGGAAGTTTGGAAATTTTGTCTAATTTGTTCACAATTTTTCTCATAATTTTTATTGGCCTCTAACAAGTGTGAAATTGCTCACCTTCATAGGTTGGTCCGAAATTATTTCAAATCTGATAGGCAGTTTTGTAAAATTCGCCAAAAATAGTAGAAAAATCGTATGAAAACGTGAGAGTAGTCATTTTAAAGGTAATAACCTGAACGTTTTTCATGTAAAACAGTTTTTAAAAATATTACCATGAAGGAGGTCAAAACAGTTCGAGATTGGACTAAAACTTTTCTGTCAAGGGCTGATTTTTGAGTTTAAGTTATCTAAGTTTGTTCACAACACTTGTTTTTGCTATTTTAAGTGGATAAATCCCAGATCTACAAGTTTACAAGTATTATATGTGAGGACACATACTTTTCTCAAGGTTTATATGAAGATCCAAGTGATAAACTTCATTTTCAAGTAAAGATCTAAAAGTTAAACACATAAACATGCATATATACATAGATCTAACACAAAAGCACTTGTATTCTCCCCCAAAAACATTATAAAACCAAAAACAAGGGGGTATGAACTCACCTTGGGGTTTTTGAGATGTAGAAGGAGATGAAGAAGAAACTTTGAGTCTAGCTTGTGCTTTGAAGAGATCTCGAAAATTATGGGTGTTCTAAGGAGTTTGACACACAACAAAGTGTGTAAATTGAATGTTCTAAGCATAAATATGAAACAAAACACTTGAGTTTAGTGTAGATCTTACCAAAAAGCCTAGGATTGGTCGTTGAAGATGATGAACTCGAAAATGCTTGAGAGAATTTTGAGAGAAGAGTGAAATGAGAGTAAAGTTTGAAAATGAATGGTGGAGAGGGGAAAGGAAGGTAGGCCGATTAAATGGAGAGGAGGGAGGAGAGTAGTCTTGGATATTTGAAGGACAATAACCATTTGCATGGATGTATGTAGGATATAACATTGTTATTTGTGGTGTATTATTGAGGTGACATGCATATAAAATTCCTCCCTTTCTCTCTTTTTTTTTGTTTAGATGGGCTAATCCGAATTTAAGGATTTCTTGGCCCAAAAGGATTGGTTTCGAGTTTTGGGCTTGGCCTAAAAGAGTTCTTGGTTCATTAAGAAGTTTTCGGCCCATTAGGGCCCAAGGAAGGGTTTTTGGCCCAATATAAGGTCTAATAAATGTTTTCGGCCCAAAAAGACCAATTGAAGGAGTTATCGGCCCAATAGGGCCCAATAAGGAAGTCTTGGTCCAATAAGGGTATCGGGTTGAGAATTTATGGTTTATGGCCCAAAAATTATTGGGCTTGGCTTATTGGATCTAGTTTTGGGTTTAAATCACAATATATGAAAGTATGAACTTAAATGGCGCCGTAGTTTGAATTTTTCTAGTTGGGTCCTTGTAAGTTTACATGGAGGAATCATCTTGTACACAGATTAAGATCTAACCTTAATTTGCTAGTGGTGACACCCTTAGTATTTATAGTTGTATACCATGTAAGGTTCGGTATACTTAGTTCACTATAAACAAGGGCTCTGATACCAATCTGTCACACCCCCAAACCGGAACGGCGGAAACGTTCGAGGGTGGATGACGTAATGTGTAGTATCACAACCATTGTATCATAGCAATCATAGTAAACACAACCATTACATCGAATACATATATGAAAAAGTTTTACATCTGTTTAAGACTTGTTTGAGGTGTTTCCAAGGTTCTAACAAGCATCCAAGAAGTGTTCTAGGTCCCATGCTTAGTTGTAACGCAAGTTTGAGGCCTAAAATGTTCATCAAAGTGGGTTTACGGCCCTAATAGGTGTGTGCGGCCGTACAAGGGGTGTGCGGCCGTACACCCTTCATGTCCATGCCACATTTGTCGACTTTAAGGTGACTCAAGGCTACGATCATGTCCAACTAGAAGATAGGGGTCAAACTCTCACTTTGGAGAGCCTTTAAGGGGGTGTACGACCAACCTTATCAAGGTGTGCGGCCGTACTCCTTCAAAGGATGAAGAACATGATGAAAGTTGATGAACCAAGGCTTGAATCAAGAGGTCTTTCATGTATAACAAGATAGAGGATGGAATACTCACGTTTTTGAAGCCTTGGAGGGTTCACGGTTGAAGAAACTTGAGAACGGATGGAGTGGTGTGCAGCCAAGGGAAGAAAAGGATGAAGGGAGTGAGGTCTACTCATATATATAGGGGTGGGTGACCCACCACCTTGAGTGTGCGGACATGATGGGGGTGTACGGCCGTACACCCATGTGTGCGGCCCTACACTCCTCCTGAAAGAGTGTATGGCCTGAAATGCCACTTTACGACTTTGATAACTCCCTCCTAACTTCAACATTGGTTGTACTTAAGCTTAGAACAGTTAAACGAACCCTTAACAGTGCTAAATGATAACAGAAACGAGTTTAACATTGATTGAATTGAATAGTTGTACAAGATAGAAGTTCAGGGTTGTCACAGTATTATCAAAGATCTTCCCTCAAAGAAGGATGACATGATTTGAAAGGAAAGGTAAACTAAATCCCCAAGGCATCAGACCATTCGAGATCCTTTCACGGATCGGTCCGGTAGCCTACAAACTCCAACTACCTTCCAAGCTTAGCGACGTGCACCCTGTGTTCCATGTGTCGAACCTAGGGAGTGTTTATCTGTCACACCCCAAAACCGGAACGGAGGAAAAGTTCTGGGGCGGAGGACGTCATGTTTAGTATCACAAGTCATGCATCATAGTAAGCAAACTAATGAACAACCATTTCATTAGAAAGAAAGTGTTTACAAAGTACGATTCACATAATATAGAATACACAGCAAATAACAAAAAGACATGAAGCTGAGATGCTCCATCTTCTGAATCCCAGAGCGCGAACCTGTCTACTGGTCTCCTGAGAATACAAGTTATTTTGAAAGCGTAGATCAGTATTTAAGCTCGTGAGTTCATAAGATTTTAGTGATGTAATGAGTAGTAAGAATGTTGTAGAAAGTTATAGTAAGTTGTAGTAAGTTGTAGTAAGTTCTGTTTAGAAAAGTTTGCCTGTTCCTACAAAAAAATCCTATATTTCATGCTTTGATGAAAGATAAGTAAAAATGACTCTACAGTCCTTTCTATGAGTATTAAATGGATACAAGTTATATAAAGCCCAGAGTAAACAAACAATCAGTTGTGTGTATCTGCCCTAAGCCCACAACCAAACAAGAAACAGGAAATGAGGCGGATGACACACATCCCATTGTTTGTTAGATCATCGTTGTATATAACCCCTGCGTATTCACTCGGTACTCACGGAGTTAACTGTAATAGTTCCTTTAGTTTGATGAAAAGATTCTTTAAGAAAACCCTTATTTCTTATTATAAAATGGTAACCACAGTAGTTCCTTCTATGATCACTTAGTTTAAACTAGTTATATATAATCTAATATCGAACGGATAGTTAATTGTGTGAATCTGCCCTCGGCCCACAACCAAACAAGGAACAGGGAATGAGGCGGAAGGCACACATCCAACTACCTATCAGGTATTAATTATATATAACCTTGGTGTATAAACTAAGGTATTATAGAGTTAACCACCTAAGGTCCTTTAAGTTTTAATGGTTTAATAAAATGGATTAAACCCTTTACTGGTTAAGTTTCTATTTTTGTATTCAAAAGTTCTTCATTTGAAAAGTATGGTTTGTACTAGAAAACTGTGCATTGAATTAGTGTCCTATGACCTGACCCATACATGGTACCCCTTATGATTACTTGGTGTATACGGACCATATATATAGCTAAGCTCGGATAGATAGTAGGCTGGGTGTATCTGCTCTAAGTCCACAACCAAACAAGGAACAAGAAATGAAGCGGAAAGCACACATCCTACTACATGTCCGACCCGATTAATATATATCCCTAAATGCATACACTAAGGAATCATAAAGTTAGCATTATACATCCCTTTCTACTGAATGTACTAGACTCGAATGTTCTGTGTGTCATTGTAAAATATAAGTTTTTCCCTAGTTTATAACTATCTTGACTTGGAAATAGTTTCTATTAGCTTTCAAGTGGAACTGTCACTTACTGAAAGTAATGGGAATTTATAAGTACACAGTTGTCTTTTGAATTGACATTCTGCATTACTAATTACCTTAAAAGATGTTTGTTTTAGTAACGTCATAATGTGAAGGCTAGTGCCCGTACTATACGCTCTCCCTGTCAAGAGATTCTGGGAACCAAACGCAACCTCAGCAAACTAGTGCAAGCCGTGTAATTCACATTAAAGTTTTATGATCATGTATACCTAATTTAACTATCACCTTTTGTTATAAACAATGAGTTAGTGATTCATTGGTATAATTAGATCTAGTATGTTCTCATGCTATAGCATCTTAGTATGTTCGTTCTGTTATAGTGTATAGTGTGTTTGTTTTTTATAGTATGTAGTGTATAGTATGTCTCTCTGATGTATTGTATCTACCTCCTTGTTTCTCTTTATGTTATCGTGTATTGTATCTACCTCCCTGTTTCTCTTTATAGTATGCTCTAGTATTTAGTATGTACTGAACCCTTAAACTATACCCCTTATATTTTACTAGTGTTTTACTTGTACTGTTATTGAAAAGACTCATTTTTCAACTAAGTTATGCTGGTACTTTAAAAAACTGAGTTTTGTTAAACTATAAAGTAACATAACTTGAAAAGAGTTTTTGAAATGTTTTGACAACTTATAAATGGCATAAGTAATCTTTTGAAAAATGTTTATAACAAACATTTACACAATTATCGTTGTGTTCAACTTGTATCCCCCCTTAAAAGCATTTAAAACAGTTTAAAAGATTGATTTCGGGGTATGAACTCACCTTGTGTAGGTGATTCAAACGAATATGCACGTAAGGATGAGAAGTTCCACGAATGAAGTCCCGAGACTTAATGAGTTCTAAATTATATATAATGACATATATTGACATAAATATAGTGTTTAGAAGCAACCAAATGCAAGAAAACACCTTACGGGACTAGGAAACACTTTGTCCAAGTGTTGGAATCACATGTGATTCAAATTAAGGGTGTGTACGGCCATGACAGGGAGTGTGCGGCCATGGGTGCGCAGCCAGGGAGTGTGCGGCCGCACACTCATGGTAAAGAGTGCACAAAACCGTTATCCAAAGTTGGGGAGGTTTTTGGGACAATTGCTCAACAAGTTGCGAAGCTAGAAACGCATTTTGGAGGCCATTTTTGGGTCTTTTAAGGGGTATACGGCCACACTTGGGTGTTCGGCCGCACACACCATACCAATATGAGTTCTGGCCAGTTATAAGGACTTAAACAAATGTTCTTAACAAGATCTAAGCTTAACGAAAGGGTACTTACGATCCGAAGGCTCGAGAAGGTCCAAAATCGCCAAGAACAAGTGTGTGTTCTTGGTGTTCTTGGTGAGATTTGAAGATCTATACAAAATATGATTTCAAATGGATGAAATCAAAGAATGTAACAAGTTTATGAAGATTAACAACAAATCGGGAGAAGAACACTTACAAACTCGAAGATCTAAGCTGAAAATCGGATGGTAGTTGAGAGCAAACTCGAGTTTTAGGCTTGGGAGGGTGAAAAGGGATTAAAGGAGGCTGAGTCTACCCTTTGTACACATGAGTGTGCTGCCAGGAGAGGGTTGTGTGGCCGCACACCCATGTGTGCGGTTGTACACTCCTGAGGTTGGAGTGTAAGGCTCTATTTTGATGCCAGAGTTGTATGC
This sequence comes from Lactuca virosa, assembly GCF_052849685.1. Classification (NCBI taxonomy): domain Eukaryota; kingdom Viridiplantae; phylum Streptophyta; class Magnoliopsida; order Asterales; family Asteraceae; genus Lactuca; species Lactuca virosa. The sequence continues at coordinate 316,873,464 of NC_136428.1, forward strand.
AATCCATTCCTATACTTGAAGCTTGAATGTACTGAGTTTTGAACCTTTAAACGGACTCTAAATGAGGCTAAATGATAGCAAAAAATGATTCTGACACTCAGTTGAGCTGACTGGTTGAGCTTTACAAGGAAAAAATTTAAAAATTTTCGGGTTGTCATATCATCCCCCCGTTAGATGGAACTTCATCCCGAAATTAGCTTTCTATGCCCTACTGTTCATCATAGGATTCATACTTTGTCCATCTATCATTACCTCATGTATACAAGTCGTATATAATTAGGATTTGTTAGACGGTCGGATGTGCGAGTCTGCTCCAGGTCCACAACCAAACAAGGAACAGGAGATAGAGCTGAAACACACATACTAGATCTGCGTAATCCTAATAATATACCACCCTCGCGTATACACTGAATAGTGATAAGTGGGCTGTATTTGTCCTTAGCCTCTGTGCTCGAACTTGGTCTACTGGACGAGTGATATTTCGGAAGGGTTTGTGGAACATACGACGGCAAGGTTTCAGAAGACAAAGTACTCTTCGCATGAGTACTTCGGGGTTTAGAATACGAAAGACAAAACTGAAGTTTAGATCGGACTGTCGTTACGAATGACGAATGTTTCGCGAACTTGACGGTCGAGGCGATAGAAACATATGAACTTAGTATGGTGAAAACCACGCCAAATCATGACGAAAGATAGCAACGGACTCTTTAACGAACAAAGTTTTGGCCGATTTGAAAGAAACGTTTGTTATATGATGATGTACTTCCCTAGTGTGCTCGAAAATGTACTCTTAGTAAATGTTCTAGTGCTTTCTGTCTTCCCTTGATCTTAACACTTCTACGTATCATACCGGAATGTGCGCGTACATACCGCGAAAGTGCTTTGTTATCTAGTATCGATACTTTAACTACGATCCTCCTTGGTACCACTGCGATCGCCTTGAATATACAAGTTATGAATAATTAAGATGAATTGGACGGTCGACTGAGTAACTCTGCCTCAAATCCACAACCAAACAAACAACAGGAATTAAGGCGGAATCACTCACTCTGAGTCTGCAAAATCTTAGTTATGCACAACCCTTAATGTACATACTAGCCATCATAGCTTCTCAGAACGGACCTCTTAGTTCTGTTGAATATTGTGACCTACTTCATTAAGTGAGTTATTATAATTACTTTTAAGTGTTATCCCCAAGTTTTAATCTTATATAAATATAAATTATTTTCCAAAGCAATTACTATTTCGAAAACGTACCGCTACTCGACGGCGACTCCGAGGTCGATTCTCCTACGGTGATCATCAGAATTGTCCATCCGCTCATGTGTTCTTTGTTATCGGGCAGTCCTCCTGGTAGTGTCCAGTCTCACCACAGCCATATCAGGCTTGGTTTTCTTCAACTCCGGGGATTTGGGAGATCGGTTGAGCCGGTGCCCTGCAGAAACGGACAGTGTGTCCCTTTCTGAGGCAGTTCAGACACTGCATTTCCCGACATACTCCGGTGTGGTGATAGTTGAACTTTCCACACTTCGGGAGGGTTCCAACATATTGATTGGCAGGTGCTGGAGTAGCAGGCGTTCTGGCGGTGTACATAGTAGTCGTTTGTTCCTCCTGTGGGGTTTCTTGTGTTGCTCGTTTCTTCTTTCTCTTGTTCCCCGACTTCTGTCTATTGTCCTTGTCACACCCCGCTAAAGCGGAAACGCAAGATATGACAGCGATAAAGGTTTCATTGCAAAAGATAAAGATACATCACCATAGTAATAGTTTAAAAGTTTACAACCCATAATTTAAACAAAACAAAATACAAGTTTCCCAAAATAACATTGTTCAAAAGTTAACTTCACAAAATAACTTCCACACGATGCAACATGCTCTATGATGATGAATCTTTATATCCACTTACAAATTATTTCCTGAAAAAGCATGTAAAACGAGCGTCAACTATGAAAATAGTTGGTGAGTTCACATGTTTACTAAATCAAGGTTTGGTATAGAAGTTTCCATAAATAAAAGTACATTGTTATAATAAGAAATAAAGTCTGTTGCTATAATAATTAAACAAGTTTTATTGATACAATGAGTGTAAAAGTTTCGTTGCTAAAATGCGATGTAGGATTCGTATGTGCATCAAATTTCCATTCATGAGTTCACAACCCAAGCCTAATGACTGAATCGTGCCCTATTGACTACTATGTGTATCGCAAACATAGTGTATAAAATGGTAAAATACACTCAAGCGAATCGTGCGAGTGAGGAGTTGTCTACCTCCTAATAGCGTTATCCATAATAACCATAGGCTCAAAAGAGTTAATGAGTTGTGTCTAGAGATTCCAGGGACTTGACCGCGATACAGTCCTCATGAATTAAAGTAACATACACATACATACAAAATATAGCAACCAAGTTTCATACGATTCAAAATAAATACAACGAACATAAAAATAGTTTAGGACATGCTTTTCCACCCCAAAACATTTAAAAACCGAAAATAGGGGAAGTCGTGAATACTCACAATGCTTCAAGTAGCTACAAGTAGTGCCTCGGAATACACCAACGCCTTACTACCGGGATCCTATGACATCAAACACACGCTTGTGAGTTTTTATGTCGAAATCTAATGCTAATATACTAAACTCTACATATAGAGAAATGCCAAATTTTTGTTACAATATTGGTTTTATATTAATTGGTTACAATTTTTCTGAAATCATGAAATTTTATAACTCATGTCATTAAGACAATTTTGGATATTAATTTTTCCAGATTTTTGAAATATTAATTGAGGGTATTTCAACACATTAAAAGTGTTTTAAGCTCCTAAAAATCTAAAATATTGTCAAAAAGTTTCCAAAAATTGTCAAACTTTGGATTTTCATTCTAAATGCAGTAGAGGTTTTCCAGAAATTTTCCTTGAATTTTTGATGTGATTAACTATTTTTCTAAATTTTTAAACCTTCATAACAACATAAATTCATGAAAAATAGCATTAAAAGGATAAAAATTCCCAAACTTTTTATAATACTGCCATTAGACATACTTGAGCTGGGAAAAATATAAAAATGGTCTTGTAAATTGTTTAACCCAATTTTTTGATTTTTGTGCATTTATTCTAATAAAAAATGAAATAAATAGAAAACAGTTTCCAAAATTACCCAAACTTTTTCGATTACTGTTATTAAACATTATTAAGCTAGGAAAAATATAAAAATGGATTTCTAAACTGTTTAACCCAATTTTATGATTTTTGTGCATTTATTCTAATAAGAAATGGGTTTAAGTGTATTTAATCTTGGGAAAATAGAAGAAAAATAGCATATAGAATAGAAAAATCATAAAAACATTTATGTAGCATCCTAAGGTATTATAAGGTGTTCTGGTAAATTTTCATGAATTTTGGATGAGCAGAACTATTTCTTTTGTTTTTAGTCCATTATAAATACAAAAATCAGGGAAAAATAGGAATGCATAATGAAAAATTTGGAAATTATTTTTCTGAGTCTTCCGCCTCTAGTAAGAGCTTCGAAAATTGTTAGATACCATTTTCACACTCTCTAAAGTGGTTTTGTGATTTATTCGAACCAAACAAAAAGAAAATCAAAAGTCATAATAAACTGCAACATAAATCGATGAAACTTAATGAGGTGTCATCATTTACTTTAGGGGTCATCCAAGAATTTATCTAGGATTTATAGACCTCAGAAAGTATTTTATGTGATTTATGCCCTTGTTTTCTTGTAATAATTTTAACAAATCAAGGAAATGATAAAAACTCTTGGGATTTTCCAGATATTCATATCATCTCACTGGGAATCTGGGGAAATTTTATTTCGAACTGCAAAGAATTTTTAGATTTTTTTATAAATAAAATCATTTATATGCACTATTAACAATGTACTTTGATCATCAAGCTCTTTAGCTTGGTGTTTATCACATGCCTCACGGTTTGAAGACCATGCATGGACATATGTTGGTCATAGTGATGTTTTCAAAGGAAATACTTGAATGCATAAGGTATATGAACCTTTAAAACTTGTAAAAATCCGTATTTTGGTGTTTGACATAGGTTTTGGTCCTTGGATTTCACCATTAAACAACATGCATGTTGTTCTTGGGTGAAACCCTACCACCATCATCATCAAACTCGACATTCATGGATATGTTCATGAATGTTCATAAAGAATGGTGTAGAAGAATGAGAAGTGCAAGAAAACTATTTAAAACAAGAAAGAAAAGTGAGGGAAGATGAGGGATTTTCGCGAATACCTTGAAGAACAACCTTAGAAGATGAAGATTTGAGTGTTGAGAGGTATTCTTGGCTGGAGATTTTCGTGGGTTTGGAGAGAGGAAGAGAGAGTTTGAGTGTTGTAAAGAGTGGAGTGTGTGAGAGAGAGAGTGAAGGGGAAGTTGAAGTGTAAGAGAAGGATAAATGATTAAGATTTTTGGGGAAAAGGGGTGCCCCGGAGGAGGTGGCCGATTTTATGAGTGAGAGAGGCTCCCTTTCTCTTAAAATTCAAATTATATGCATTCCCTCTTTAATTTTTATAAAACCCTAATTTTTATAAAAATGCTTCTTTATGTAATTCTTGCTTTATTTAAAAATCTTTGTTTTTAACTAATAAATTATGATTAATGTTTGATAATTAAATTTTTATGTCTTTCATTATATCCCATAACTTAATTATTTAAATTTGATATAATGAGGTTCATAACAAATTTTATATAGTTTTTAGGTTTTAAAGTTTATAAATTTGGATTTTTGGGCTCTTTAGGGCTTTTGGAACTTTGTTAGATATTTACCATCATAATGAAATGAAATTAGAAAATTTTAATTTATTTTTAAGGTTTTGATACTCTTTTTCAATTGTAACAAATGTTTGGAGTTTATTCTAATTCGGTTATTGGCATTTCCTACAGTAGCTAAACAACTTACTAGAATCGTAAGAGTCAAGTATATTAGTCCTAGATTTTAGTTGGATCATAGTTCATGCAAGATTTTGACCTAATTTATACTACTAGGCCATGGCATGTTGTGCATGTATGGTTTTTATAAAAAGATGCATGAGTCCGAGAATGACCTGAATTGACAGTTGTCACAGTATCCCCTACTCAAAAAGAATTTCGTCCTGAAATTCATTCTATGTCATCATTTGTCATCGTATGGAAAATGTTGTGGATACTTTTCCTTCATGAAGTCCTCACGCTCCCAGGTGTACTCCGGCCCGCGTTTTGAGTTCCATCGAACTTTCACAATCGGAATCTTACTCCGCTTGAGTTGTTTCACCTCTCTGTCAAGGATTTCTATCGGTTCCTCAACGAAATTCAGCTTATCATTGATCTTGATTTCCTCCAGAGGTACTATCAATGCTTCGTCGACTAAACATTTCTTACGATTGGAGACGTGGAATGTGTCATGAATGGTGCTTAAATCTTGGGTTAATTGGAGTTTTCCCACTTCTTGATTGCCTCAATCTTAACCGGATCTACATGGATTCCTTTTTTTGCCGACTACATGGCCAAGGAAATGTACTTCCCGAATCCAAAATTCACACTTAGTGAACTTGGCATACAATTTTTGCTCCTTCAATAGTTCAAACATTAGCTTCAGATGTCGTTCATGATCTTCCTTGGTTTGCGAGTAAACAAGTATGTCATCAATAAATACGATTACGAACTTGTCCAGGTATGGTCTACAGACCCTGTTCATCAAATCCATGAAAACAGTTGGCGCGTTCGTTAGTCCAAAAGGCATGACTAAGAACTCATAATGTCCCTAACGGGTTCTAAATGCTATTTTATGAATGTCTTCTTCATGAACTCTTAGTTGGTGATATCCTGATCGGAGGTCGATCTTTGAGAAGTGTGAAGCGCCCTGGAACTGATCGAACAAGTCATCAATTCGAGGAAGAGGATATCGATTCTTGATTGTCAACTTGTTCAATTCTCTGTAATCAATACACATTCGGAATGACCCGTCTTTCTTTTTGACGAACAACACCGGGGCTCCCCAAGGTGAAGAACTTGGTCGTATAACCCTTTGTCTAGAAGTTCTTGAAGTTGTCCGGACAATTCTTGCATCTCGGATGGCGCGAGGCGATATGGTGCTTTTGCTACTGGTGCTGCTCCGGGAATTAAGTCGATCCGAAATTCGACTTGTCTGTGTGGGGGTAGACCGGGTAATTGCTCTGGAAACACTTCGGGATAGTCTTGAACCACCGGGATCTCTTTGATTTGCTTAGCTTCAGGTTCTCTTTCTACCACATGGGCCATGAGTGCAATACAATCCTTCTTCAGGTACTTGTGAATCTTCATGCTTGACACAATGTTTAAACATCTTCCTGGCTTCTCACCGTGTATGATAAGGGTTTCGTCATTGGGGAGAGGTACCCTAATGACTTTCTCATAACAACCAATGTCCGCTCTATTCTTCGATAACCAATCCATTCCTACTATTACATCAAAACTACCTAGCTCTATGGGAATTAGGTCAATGCTAAAGAGTTTATCAGCTAAGTTCAAAGTACAACCTGGAATTATTTCATTAGACCTAATTTCATACCTATAAGAAAGTTCAATAGCAAAAGTATTCCTCAATTTTCTCGATTTCAAGTCAACCAATGGTCTAAATGCTAAAGAAACGAAACTCCTATCTGCTCCCACATCGAATATTACATATGCAAAGTGATTGTTTAGGAGGAACGTACCTGTAATCACTTCAGGGTTTTGACGAACTTCTTCTGCACCAATCACAAAGGCTACACCTCTTGGCCACCCACCTTGATTTCCTTGGAAATTTTGCGTAGCTTGGCCTTGTCCATTGTTACCAGGCCCCTTGTTCAGTTTGGGACAAGCATTACGGAGGTGATCAGTACTCCCGCACTCGTAACATGCCCTTTTCCCGTCCTTATTCAGCTTACAATACTTCGGGTAATGTCCTGTCTGATTACACTTTTGGTACACAGGGCAAGCTCCCTTGTGATGGAAGTTGCACTTATTGCACTTCGGATACAACCCAAGGTACTTCCCTCGTTCCTGGGTCCTCACCGGCTCTTGTTCCTGTGTTTTCACCATGAAATTCTTTGTGGTTTTCCGCTTCCTCCCTGAATCACCATCATCTTTCTCTTCTCCTTGATTTTCTAACTTTCTCTTGCTACTAGAGTTTTCCTTTATCGAGGCTCCTGTTCGAATCACATCATTGGTCAGTCTATATGCTGGACTTACTACACTTTGAATGGTAGTTGGGTTTGCTGAAGTAACCATTCCCCGAATCTCTGGCGCCAAACCCCAAAGGTAGCGGTCAATCCGTTTCTCCTCAGGAGTGATCATGTGAGGTACCAGTTTTCCTAGCTCATGAAATCGGACTGTGTACTTCTCTATTTGTGTTCCAACCATAGAATGGTTCCAAAACTCAGATTCAAGCTTCTGAATTTCATCCTTGGGACAATACTCCTCTATGAGTAGCTTCTTTAGGTCTTCCCAAGTCAGCTGATATGCCGCTGTACGGCCCCGGGTTTGCACTAGGGTATTCCACCAGGTCAATGCCCTATCCTGAAGTAGACAAGTTGCATACTCCACTTTGTTGCATTCGAGACATTTGCTAATGTGAAGGACTTACTCCATACTGTCAATCAATTTCAGCAACCCGACCGCACCTTCCTTTCCATGGAATTCCTTAGGTTTACAGGCCATAAAGGACTTGTAGTTGCATTCTCTTTCATTGCTTCCCTGATTTGTTCCTCTAGTTCCTTGGTTAGCATTAAGACCCGCAGTTACTTGAGTAACAATGTTTGGGATTGCTGCCGTGAGTTTTTGTGCTACAACTTGAGCAACATCGGGTGTTTCGTTCTATGGGTGCCCGTGATTAGGCCTTCCTGACATGGTTCTAAGACACAAGAGAAGAAATACGTATAAATACATAAAATAATGTATAATATTTAGTTCACTACTATTTTGAAAACCATAAGTGTTGTCAAATTAATGGTTTGCATTAATACTATGCATATAGATTTGAGAAAGGAAAGAAAAAGAAAAATCTTTTTATTCAACCATTGACTAAATAATTTCTAGGGTTTGACCTCTTAGTAAAAGTTTTCAAACATAAAAATAAACTTCTTCATTACCATTTGAAATAGTCATAAAACCAAAACAATACATCAATCCTAAAATAAAGTTTTAATGTTTCTCCCAAAAGACACCCTACATGGGTTTTCATTTCATGACAAAATAAAATAAAATACTGAAATCAGAACCAAATACTAATCGCTATCCCAACAAGATACATCAACACCACAATCAGTAACAGCCCTCCAAACACATAATAGGCGGTCATCGCACGACCTGCCACTCGTGTAGCAGCACTAGCAGTATCAGTAGCCTCCATCGAATGCTAAAACAGGATGTCCATCCCTGTCAACACTTCAACCAAAACCTCCTGATGCCCAGCTATCACAGCGAGACTGTGACGTAGGTCCGCTGCCATCCACTGCATTCTTCGGGCCTCCTCCGGGGTCATACCTGACTGCCTGACAGGTATCCCTATAACTCGTTGTGGTGGGGTGCTCTCGGTCCTGCCATGCTGGGTCCTACCCTACTGGGTCCTGCCGTGCCAAGTCCTGTTGTACTGGTTTCTATCCTTCCCGGGATAGGGACACTCTTCCTTGCCGTCCTCCGAATACGAAGCCCATAAAGTGGTGGCTGTGGTAACACCGATGCGGCCGATGCCTCGCATTGCCGACTTGGGGCGCTGTCGTTGCTGACCTCCACCGAGTCTCCCGTGTCTTCCGTGTCTTCCGAGGGGTCTTCTTCCACCGAGGCGGGGGGATCACGTCGAGGGATAACGGTGACATAGCCGGACTCATCAGCCGAGGGGGTAGCGCGAGAGGATGACGATGTCGACATAGTCGACTGAGACGTAGTTTTAATGAGATATGAAATAAATAACAATGAATGCCTATAATATGCAATGCTTACACACACCAAAATTTACTCCTTTTTCTTTTGAATTTTTGAAATAAAGTTTTCTCAAAAATTTGGTTGAACATATTCCCATTATAATTAGTTCAAGCTTTGTATAAATTTTTCCTTAATTAAACATAGGTGATCAGGCTATGTTTAATTGAGGTCCAACGATACAACTCCCGACCTAATTATATTAGTAATATGTTTGATGTAAAAAGAATATTTATAAGTTTTGGTTATAGGTTGTATTTTCTTAAAAGAAAACTGATGTTCTCTATAACTTTAGCTCTGATACCATTTCTATCACACCCCGCTAAAGCGGAAACGCAAGATATGACAGCGATAAAGGTTTCATTGCAAAAGATAAAGATACATCACCATAGTAATAGTTTAAAAGTTTACAACCCATAATTTAAACAAAACAAAATACAAGTTTCCCAAAATAACATTGTTCAAAAGTTAACTTCACAAAATAACTTCCACACGATGCAACATGCTCTATGATGATGAATCTTTATATCCACTTACAAATTATTTCCTGAAAAAGCATGTAAAACGAGCGTCAACTATGAAAATAGTTGGTGAGTTCACATGTTTACTAAATCAAGGTTTGGTATAGAAGTTTCCCTAAATAAAAGTACATTGCTATAATAAGAAATAAAGTCTGTTGCTATAATAATTAAACAAGTTTTATTGATACAATGAGTGTAAAAGTTTCGTTGCTAAAATGCGATGTAGGATTCGTATGTGCATCAAATTTCCATTCATGATTTCACAACCCAAGCCTAATGACCGAATCGTGCCCTATTGACTACTATGTGTATCGCAAACATAGTGTATAAAATGGTAAAATACAATCAAGCGAATCGTGTGAGTGAGGAGTTGTCTACCTCCTAATAGCGCTATCCATAATAACCATAGGCTCAAAAGAGTTAATGAGTTGTGTCTAGAGATTCCAGGGACTTGACCGCGATACAGTCCTCATGAATTAAAGTAACATACACATACATACAAAATATAGCAACCAAGTTTCATACGATTCAAACTAAATACAACGAACATAAAAATAGTTTAGGACATGCTTTTCCACCCCAAAACATTTAAAAACCGAAAATAGGGGAAGTCGTGAATACTCACAATGCTTCAAGTAGCTACAAGTAGTGCCTCGGAATACACCAACGCCTTACTACCGGGATCCTATGACATCAAACACACGCTAGTGAGTTTTTATGTCGAAATCTAATGCTAATATACTAAACTCTACATATAGAGAAATGCTAAATTTTTGTTACAATATTGGTTTTATATTAATTGGTTACAATTTTTCTGAAATCATGAAATTTTATAACTCATGTCATTAAGACAATTTTGGATATTAATTTTTCCAGATTTTTGTAATATTAATTGAGGGTATTTCAACACATTAAAGGTGTTTTAAGCTCCTAAAAATCTAAAATATTGTCAAAAAGTTTCCAAAAATTGTCAAACTTTGGATTTTCATTCTAAATGCAGTAGAGGTTTTCCAGAAATTTTCCTTGAATTCTGGATGTGATTAACTATTTTTCTAAATTTTTAAACCTTCATAACAACATAAATTCATGAAAAATAGCATTAAAAGGATAAAAATTCTCAAACTTTTTATAATACTGCCATTAGACATACTTGAGCTGGGAAAAATATAAAAATGGTCTTCTAAATTGTTTAACCCAATTTTATGATTTTTGTGCATTTATTCTAATAAAAAATGAAATAAATAGAAAACAGTTTCCAAAATTACCCAAACTTTTTCTATTACTGTTATTAAACATTATTAAGATAGGAAAAATATAAAAATGGATTTCTAAACTGTTTAACCTAATTTTATGATTTTTGTGCATTTATTCTAATAAGAAATGGGTTTAAGTGTATTTAATCTTGGGAAAATAGAAGAAAAATAGCATACAAAATATAAAAATCATAAAAAAATTTACGTAGCATCCTAAGGTATTATAAGGTGTTCTGGTAAATTTTCATGAATTTTGGATGAGCAGAACTATATCTTTTGTTTTTAGTCCATTATAAATACAAAAATCGGGGAAAAATAGGAATGCATTATGAAAAATTCTGAAATTATTTTTCTGAGTCTTTCAACGTCTGGTAAGAGCTGCAAAAATTGTTAGAGACCATTTTCACGCTTTCTAAAGTGGCTTTGTGATTTATTGGAACCAAACAAAAAGAAAATCAAAAGTCATACTAAACAGCAACATAAATCGATGAAACTTAATGAGGTGTCGTCATTTACTTTAGAGGTCATCCACGAATTTATCTAGGATTTATAGACCTCAGAAAGTATTTTATGTGATTTATGCCCTTGTTTTCTTGTAATAATTTTAATAAAATCAAGGAAATGATAAAAACTCTTGGGATTTTCCAGATATTCATATCATCTCACTGGGAATCTGGGGAAATTTTATTTCGAACTGAAAAGAATTTTTAGATTTTTTTATAAATAAAATCATTTACATGCAATATTAACAATGTACTTTGATCATCAAGCTCTTTAGCTTGGTGTTCATCACATGCATCACGGTTTGAAGACCATGCATGGACATATGTTGGTCATAGTGATGTTTTCAAAGGAAATACTTGAATGCATAAGGTATATGAACCTTTAAAACTTGTAAAAATCCATATTTTAGTGTTTGACATAGGTTTTGGTCCTTGGATTTCACCATTAAACAACATGCATGTTGTTCTTGGGTGAAACCCTACCACCATCATCATCAAACTTGACATTCATGGATATGTTCATGAATGTTCATAAAGAATGGTGTAGAAGAATGAGAAGTGTAAGAAAACTCTTTAAACAAGAAAGAAAAGTGAGGGAAGATGTGGGATTTTCGTGAACACCTTGAAGAACAACCTTAGAAGATGAAGATTTGAGTGTTGAGAGGTGCTCTTGGCTGGAGATTTTCATGGGTTTGGAGAGAGGAAGAGAGAGTTTGAGTGTTGTAAAGAGTGGAGTGAGAGAGAGAGAGAGAGAGTGAAGGGGAAGTTGAAGTGTAAGAGAAGGATAAATGATTAAGATTTTTGGGGAAAAGGGGTGCCTCGGAGGAGGTGGCCGATTTTATGAGTGAGAGAGGCTCCCTCTCTCTTAAAATTCAAATTATATGCATTCCCTCTTTAATTTTTATAAAACCCTAATTTTTATAAAAATGCTTCTTTATGTAATTCTTGATTTATTTAAAAATCTTTGTTTTTAACTAATAAATTATGATTAATGTTTGATAATCAAATTTTTATGTCTTTCATTATATCCCATAACTTAATTATTTAAATTTGATATAATGAGGTTCATAACAAATTTTATATAGTTTTTAGGTTTTAAAATTTATAAATTTGGATTTTTGGGCTCTTTAGGGCTTTTGGAACTTTGTTAGATATTTACCATCATAATGAAATGAAATTAGAAAATTTTAATTTATTTTTAAGGTTTTGACACTCTTTTTCAATTGTAACAAATGTTTGGAGTTTATTCTAATTCGGTTATTGGCATTTCCTACAGTAGCTAAACAACTTACTAGAATCGTAAGAGTCAAGTATATTAGTCCTAGATTTTAGTTGGATCCTAGTTCATGCAAGATTTTGACCTAATTTATACTACTAGGCCATGGCATGTTGTGCATGTATGGTTTTTATAAAAAGATGCATGAGTCCGAGAATGACCTGAATTGACAGTTGTCACAGTCTTCTTCCCTCGATGGCTCGCGAACAGGGACTTCTACACCATGGCGGACTGCATGGTCAATGAGTCGTTGTGCCAGGCGTTTAACACTATCGAATGTGGCTGGGTTAGAAGACAACACATCTCCTTGGATCGGGGCAGATAGACCCCAAATGTATCTTTCTATCTTCTTGTTCTCTGGGGTAACAATCCCGGGGCATATAGCTGCTAGGTCGCTGAACCGGTCAGTGTAGGCCACTATATCTGAGTCGACCATAGTCAGCTCCCACAGTTCTTGTTCCAGCTTTTGAATTTCGCCTAACGGGCAGTATTCCTCCCGCATTAACTCTTTCAGGTTCTCCCAACCCATTGATTTAGCCACTGATAGGGTCAGTGACTTAACATGGCTGCTCCACCATGTCATGGCTCTGTCAGAGAAGGTCCAGGCATCAAACTTTACTTTGCTCCCTTCAGGGCACGAACAGATTTCGAAGACCGAATCTGTTTTCTCGAACCATCGCATCAGAGCGATTACTCCACCATTTCCATCGAAGGAATTGGGTTTTCAGTTAATGAAGTCTTTATATGAACACTCCCTTGGGTGTCTGTGAGTAACTTTGGGGTTGGTTAAGTGGGTACCACTACCAGATCCGAGGGTGCCACTTTCACCGAAGTGAGCTAGAGCAGTTGCCACCGTTGAGGATATCGCTGCTTGAAGAGCAGCAGGATCGAATTGCGACGGTGGAGTTGGAGTTATCAGAATAGGGCGTCTGTTTGATCTGCGAGGAGGCATCTTTGCTAAAAGAATACAAAGATGAGACGGAATAAGTCTAAAGCAATGGACACAAGCCGAAAGCCAAAAAGACAAGGTTATCCTAGTTCTGGGTGTATCGGGTCCTGACTTCCACAGGGTTCTGGAAACAATTCATAAAAAGTCTATACCTAATAAACTTTATGAATTTGGAATGGCTATCCTCGAATGAATATTTGTTACCTGAATAACTGTTACCAGCTGCATGTAATGTGAGCAGTGTTTCCACTAACTCATTAAGTTAACAAGATTATTATTTATTAGTGTGACGCATAAGATGTTCTGGTTACTTCAGTTGATCCTACTTTGAAAGCTTCTCATGAACTTGCTCTTGTTTCCTCCTAACTCTTATATTGTCTACTATGAGGAAGTGGTTACATCTATCTGGGTTTGTCGTGCGAGAATGGAAGTGTCTAAAGAATCTATGAGATTCAAGTGAAACATTATGGGGTGATCCTTACAGAGTCCTCCTATAATGGCACAATGTATACAAGTTGTATATAACTTAAAACTAAATAGACCTTCGAATAAGTGATCCTACTCCAAAACCGCAACCAAACAAGGAACAGGTAGTGAAGCGTAGTCACAAATTCTAAGTCTATAAATTCTCAATTATATATAACCTTGGAAGTATACATTGTAAAATTATAGACCTATCCGTAAGGGTCTTTTAAGTTATCACATAAGTTATTTATTTAGTGCCTAAAATACTCCTATAGTATTTTAATGTAATCTACTTGGTATGTTTTGAACTTGTTATTCCGTTATAGTATCATAAAATACTCCTATAGTATTCTAACTCAATGTACTTGATCTAGAATTCTTTTGACTAGTATTAGGTAAGTTTTACGATCGTTGCAACACCACATCACTCCCAAACACATGTCGGTCACATCTCGTATGAATATAGTTGATCAGGCTATATCGATTCTAGCTATGATTACATAACTGTCCAGGTTTGACCATAGTGTTCAACCTTTAACTTCTTCTGTTTTGTTCTTCTTGTGATACTTGTTCTAGTATGCATATATGTATAAGCAAGTATGTATACTTTTATAAGGTATACTTATATATTTAAAATATATTCTTATCCAGAGCACTTCGGCCCATTGTATTTATAATTATATATCTTTTATCGGTTGATATACTTAGTTCATTATAAACAATGCTCTGATACCAATCTGTCACACCCCAAAACCGGAACGACGAAAACGTTCTGGGGCGGAGGACGTCATGTTTAGTATCACAAGTCATGCATCATAGTAAGAAAAGTAATGAACAACCATTTCATTAGAAAGAAAGTGTTTACAAAGTATGATTCACATAATGTAGAATACATAGCAAATAACAAAAAGACATGAAGCTGAGATGCTCCATCTTCTGAATCCCAGAGCGTGAACCTGTCTACTGGTCTCCTGAGAATACAAGTTATTATGAAAGCATAGATCAGCATTTAAGCTGGTGAGTTCATAAGATTTTAGTGATGTAATGAGTAGTAAGAATGTTGTAGAAAGTTATAGTAAGTTGTAGTAAGTTGTAGTAAGTTGTAGTAAGTTTTGTTTAGAGAAGTTTGCCTGTTCCTCCATAAAATCCTATATTTCCTGCTTTGATGAAAGATAAGTAAAAATGACTCTACAGTCCTTTCTATAAGTATTAAATGGATACAAGTTATATAAAACCCAGAGTAAACAAACAATCGGTTGTGTGTATCTGCCCTAAGCCCACAACCAAACAAGGAACATGAAATGAGGCAGAAGACACACATCCCATTGTTTGTTAGATCATCGTTGTATATAACCCCTGCGTATTCACTCGGCACTTACGGAGCTAACTGTAATAGTTCGTTTAGTTTGATGAAAAGATTCTTTAAGAAAACCCTTATTTCTTATTATAAAATGGTAACCACAGTAGTTCCTTCTATGATCACTTAGTTTATACTAGTTATATATAATCTAATATCGAACAGATAATTAATTGTGTGAATCTGCCCTAAGCCGACAACCAAACAAGGAACTGGGAATGAGGCGGAAGGCACACATCCAAATACATATCGGGTATTAATTATATATAACCTTGGTGTATAAACAAAGGTATTATAGAGTTAACCACCTAAGGTCCTTTAAGTTTTACTGGTTTAATAAAATGGATTAAACCCTTTACTGGTTAGGTTTCTAGTTTTGTATTCAAAAGTTCTTCATTTGAAAAGTATGTTTTGTATTAGAAAACTGTGCATTGAATTAGTGTCCTATGACCTGACCCATACATGGTACCCCTTATGATTACTTCGTGTATACAGAACATATATATAGCTAAGCTTGGATAGATAGTAGGCTGGGTGTATCTGCTCTAAGCCCACAACCAAACAAGGAACAAGAAATGAAGCGGAAAGCACACATCCTACTACCTGTCCGACCCAATTAATATATATCCCTGAATACATACACTAAGGAATCACAAAGTTAGCATTATAGATCCCTTTCTACTGAATATACTAGACTCGACTGTTCTGTGTGTCATTGTAAAATGTAAGTTTTTCCCTAGTTTATAACTATCTTGACTCGAAAATAGTTTGTATTAGCTTTCAAGTGGAACTGTCACTTACTGAAAGTAATGGGAATTTATAAGTACACAGTTGTCTTTTGAATTGACATTCTGCAGTACTAAGTACCTTAAAACATGTTTGTTTTAGTAAGGTCATAACGTGAAGGCTAGTGCCCGTACTATACGCTCTCCCTGTCAAGAGATTTTGGGAACCAAACGTGACCTCAGCAAACAAGTGCAAGCCGTGTAATTCACATTAAAGTTTTATGATCATGTATACCCAATTTAACTATCACCTTTTGTTACAAACAATGAGTTAGTGATTCATTGGTATAATTAGATCTAGTATGTTCTCATGCTATAGCATCTTAGTATGTTCATTCTGTTATAGTGTATAGTGTGTTCGTTCTATATAGTATGTAGTGTATTGTATGTCTCTCTGATGTATTGTATCTACCTCCTAGTTTCTCTTTATGTTATCGTGTATTGTATCTACCTCCCTGTTTCTCTTTATAATATGCTCTAGTATTTAGTATGTACTGAACCCCTAAACTATACCCCCTATAGTTTACTAGTGTTTTACTTGTACTGTTATTGAAAAGACTCATTTTTCAACTAAGTTATGCTGGTACTTTAAAAAAAGGAGTTTTGTTAAACTATAAAGTAACATAACTTGAAAAGAATTTTTGAAATGTTTTGACAACTTATAAATGACATAAGTAATCTTTTGAAAAATGTTCATAACAAACATTTACACAATTATCATTGTGTTCAACTTGTATCCCCCCCCCCCCTTAAAAGCATTTAAAACAGTTTAAAATATTGATTTCGGGGTATGACCTCACCCTGTGTAGGTGATTCAAATGAATATGCGCATAAAGATGAGAAGTTCCACGAATGAAGTCCCGAGACTTAACGAGTCCTAAATGATATATAATGACATATATTGACATAAATATAGTGTTTAGAAGCAACCAAATGCAAGAAAACACCTTACGGGACTAGGAAACACTTTGTCCAAGTGTTGGAATCACATGTGATTCAAATTAAGGGAGTGTACGACCATGACAAGGATTGTGCGGCCATGGGTGTGCGGCCGCACACTCATGGTAAAGAGTGTACAAAACCGTTATCCGAAGGTGGGGAGGTTTTTCGGACAATTGCTCAACAAGTTGCGAAGCTAGAAATGCATTTTGGAGGCCATTTTGGGGTCTTTTAAGGGGTGTACGGCCACAAACACCATACCAATATGAGTTCTGGGCAGTTCTAAGGACCTGAACAAGTGTTCTTAACAAGATCTAAGCTTAACGAAAGGGTACTTACGATCCGGAGGCTCGAGAAGGTCCAAAATCGCCAAGAACAAGTGTGTGGTCTTGGTGTTCTTGGTGAGATTTGAAGATCTATAAAAAATATGATTTCAAATGGATGAAATCAAAGAATGTAACTAGTTTATGAAGATTAACAACAAATCAGGAGAAGAACACTTACAAACTCGAAGATCAAAGCTGAAAATCGGATGGTAGTTGAGAGCAAACTCGAGTTTAAGGCTTGGGAGGGTGAAAAGGGATTAAAGGAGGTTGAATCTACCCTTTGTACACATGAGTGTGCTGCCAGGAGAGGGGTGTGCGGCCGCACTCCCATGTGTGCGGTCGTACACTCCTGAGGTTGGAGTGTAAGGCTCTATTTTGATGCCAGGATTGTACGCGATCCATTCCTATACTTGAGGCTTGAATGTACTGAGCTTTGAACCTTTAAACGGACTCTAAACGAGGCTAAATGATAGCAGAAATGATTCTGACACTCAGTTGAGCTGACTGGTTGAGCTTTACAATGCAAAAATTTAAAAATTTTCGGGTTGTCACATCATCCCCCCGTTAGATGGAACTTCGTCCCAAAATTAGCTTTCTTAGACGTACTACTGGGGTTGCGCTCCTCTGATTGGCAGAATGCCGACCCGTAGACCTGGCAAATATGCCTTACTATTCATCATAGGATTCATACTTTGTCCATCTATCATTACCTCATGTATACAAGTCGTATATAATTAGGATTGGTTAGACGGTCGGATGTGCGAGTCTGCTCCAGGTCCACAACCAAACAAGGAACAGGAGATAGAGCGGAAACACACATACTAGATCTGCGTAATCATAATAATATACCACCCTAGCGTATACATATAATAGTGATAGGTGGGCTGTATTTGTCCTTAGCTTCTGTGCTCGAACTTGGTCTACTGGACGAGTGGTATTTCAGAAGGGTTTGTGGAACATACGACGGCAAGGTTTCAGAAGACAAAGTACTCTTCGCATGAGTACTTCGGGGTTTAGAATACGAAAGACAAAACTGAAGTTTAGATCGGACTGTCGCTACGAATGACGAATGTTTCGCGAACTTGACGGTCGAGGCGATAGAAACATATGAACTTAGTATGGTAAAAACCACGCCAACTCATGACGAAAGATAGCAACGGACTCTTTAACGAACAAAGTTTTGGCCGATTTGAAAGAAACGTTTGTTATATGATGATGTACTTCCTTAGTGTGCTCGAAAATGTACTCTTAGTAAATGTTCTAGTGCTTTCTGTCTTCCCTTGATGTTAACACTTCTACGTATCGTACCGCGATGTGCGCGTACATACCGCGAAAGTACTTTGTTATCTAGTATCGATACTTTAACTACGATCCTCCTTGGTACCACTACGATCGCCTTGAATATACAAGTTATGAATAATTAATATGAATTGGATGGTCGACTAAGTAACTCTGCCTCAAATCCACAACCAAACAAGGAACAGGAATTAAGGCGGAATCACTCACTCTGAGTCTGCAAAATCTTAGCTATGCACAACCCTTAATGTACATACTAGCCATCATAGCTTCTCAGAACGGACCTCTTAGTTCTTTTGAATATTGTGACCTACTTCATTAAGTGAGTTATTATAATTACTTTTAAGTGTTATCCCCAAGTTTTAATCTTATATAAATATAATTTAATTTCCAAAGCAATTACTATTTCGAAAACGTACCGCTGCTCGACGGCGACTCCGAGGTCGATTCTCCTGCGGTGATCATCAGAATTCGTCTATCCGCTCCTGAGTTCTTTGTTATCGGGCAGTCCTCTTGGTAGTGTCCAGTCTCACCACAGCCATAGCAGGCTTGGTTTTCTTCAACTCCGGGGACTTGGGAGATCGGTTGAGTCGGTGCCCTGCAGAAACAGACTGTGTGTCCCTTTCTGTGGCAGTTCAGACACTGCATTTCCCGACATACTCCGGTGTGGTGATAGCTGCACTTTCCACACTTCGGGAGGGTTCCAGCATATCGATTGGAAGGTTCTGGAGTAGCAAGCATTGTGGCGGTGTACATAGTACTCGTTTGTTTCTCCTACGAGATTTCTTGTGTTGCTCGCTTCTTCTTTCTATTGTTCCCCGACTTCTATCTATTTCCCTCTTCCCTCGATGGCTCGCAAACAAGGACTTCTACACCATGGCAGACTCCATGGTCAATGAGTCGTTGTGCCAGGCGTTTAGCACTATCGAATGTGGCTGGGTTAGAAGACAACACATCTCCTTGTATCGGGGCAGATAGACCCCAGATGTATCTTTCTATCTTCTTTCTCTCCGGGGTAACCTTCCCGGGGCATAAAGCTGCTAGGTCGCTGAACCGGTCAGTGTAGGCCACTATGTCTGAGCCGACCATAGTCAGCTCCCACAGCTCTTGTTCCAGCTTTTGAATTTCGCCTAACGGGCAGTATTCCTCCTGCATTAACTCTTTCAGGTTCTCCCAACCCATTGAGTTAGCCACTGATAGGGTCAGTGACTTAATATGGCTGCTCCACCATGTCCTGGCTCTGTCAGAGAAGGTGCAGGCAGCAAACTTTACTTTGCTCCCTTCAGGGAACGAACAGATTTCGAAGACCGAATCTGTTTTCTCGAACCATCGTATCAGACCGATGACTCCACCATTTCCATCGAAGGAATTGGGTTTGCAGTTCATGAAGTATTTATACGAACACTCCCTTGGGTGTCCGTACGTAACTCCGGGGTTGGTTAAGTGGGTACCGCTACCAGATTCGAGGGTACCACTTTCATCGAAGTGAGCTAGAGCAGTTGCCACTGTTGAGGATATCGCTGCTTGAAGAGCAGCATGATCGAATTGCGACGGTGGAGTTGGAGTTATCAGAGTAGCGCGTCTGTTTGATCTGCGAGGAGGCATCTTTGCTAAAAGAATAAAAAGATGAGATGGAATAAGTCTAAAGCATTGGACACAAGCCGAAAGCCGAAAAGACAAGGTTATCCTTGTTCTGGGTGTATCGGGTCCTGACTTCCACATGGTTCTGGATAAAATTCATAAAAAGTCTATACCTAATAAACTTTATGAATTTGGAATGTCTATCCTCGAATGAATATCTGTTACCTGAATAACTGTTACCAGCTGCATGTAAGAAAATAATCCTAACATTTAATGTGAGCAGTGTTTCCACTAACTCATTAAGTTAACAAGATTATTACTTATTAGTGTGACGCATAAAACGTTCTGGTTACTTCGGTTGATCCTTCTTTGAAAGCTTCTCATGAACTTGCTCTTGTTTCCTCCTGACTCTTATGTTGTCTACTATGAGGAAGTGGTTACATCTATCTGGGTTTGTCGTGCGAGAATGGAAGTGTCTAAAGAATCTATGAGATTCAAGTGAAACATTATGGGGTGATCCTTACAGAGTCCTCCTATAATGGCACAATGTATACAAGTCGTATATAACTTAAAACTAAATAGACCTTCGAATAAGTGATCCTACTCCAAAACCACAACCAAACAAGGAACAGGTAGTGAAGCGTAGTTCGTAAATTCTAAGTCTATAAATTCTCAATTATATATAACCTTGGAAGTATACATTGTAAAATTATAGACCTATCCGTAAGGGTCTTTTAAGTTATCACATAATTTATTTATTTAGTGCCTAAAATACTCCTATAGTATTTTAATGTAATCTACTTGGTATGTTTTGAACTTGTTATTCCGTTATAGTATCATAGAATACTCCTATAGTATTCTAACTCCATGTACTTGATCTAGTATTCTCTTGACTAGTATTAGGTAAGTTTTACGATCGTTGCAACACCACATCACTCCCAAACACATGTCGGTCACATCTCGAATGAATATAGTTGATCAGGCTATATTGATTCTAGCTATGATTACATAACTGTCCAGGTTTGACCATAGTGTTCAACCTTTAACTTCTTATGTTATGTTCTTCTTGTGATACTTGTTCTAGTATGTATATATATGTATAAGCAAGTATGTATACTTTTATAAGGTATACTTATATATTTAACATATATTCTTATCCAGAGCACTTCGGCCCCATTGTATTTATAGTTGTATATCTTTTATCGGTTGATATACTTAGTTCACTATAAACAATGCTCTGATACCAATATGTCACACCCCAAAACCAGAATGGCGGAAACGTTCTGGGGCGGAGGACGTCATGTTTAGTATCACAAGTCATGCATCATAGTAAGCAAAGTAATGAAAAACCATTTCATTAGAAAGAAAGTGTTTACAAACTATGATTCACATAATATAGAATACATCGCAAATAAAAAAAAGACATGAAGCTGAGATGCTCCATCTTCTGAATCCCAGAGCGCGAACTTGTCTACTGTTCTCCTGAGAATACAAGTTATTTTGAAAGCATAGATCAGCATTTAAGCTGGTGAGTTCATAAGATTTTAGTGATGTAATGAGTAGTAAGAATGTGGTAGAAAGTTATAGTAAGTTGTAGTAAGTTGTAGTAAGTTCTATTTAGAAAAGTTTGCCTGTTCCTCCAGAAAATCCTTTATTTCCTGCTTTGATGAAAGATAAGTAAAAATGACTCTACAGTCCTTTCTATGAGTATTAAATGGATACAAGTTATATAAAACCCAGAGTAAACAAACAATCGGTTGTGTGTATCTGGCCTAAGCCCACAACCAAACAAGGAACAGGAAATGAGGCGGAAGACACACATCCCATTGTTTGTTAGATCATCGTTGTATATAACCCCCGCGTATTCACTCGGTACTCACGGAGTTAACTGTAATAGTTCCTTTAGTTTGATGAAAAGATTCTTTAAGAAAACCCTTATTTCTTATTATAAAATGGTAACCACAGTAGTTCCTTCTATGATCACTTAGTTTATACTAGTTATATATAATCTAATATCGAACAGATAGTTAATTGTATGAATCTGCCCTAAGCCCACAACCAAACAAGGAACAGGGAATGAGGCGGAAGGCACACATCTAACTACCTATCGGGTATTAATTATATATAACCTTGGTGTATAAACTAAGGTATTATAGAGTTAACCACCTAAGGTCCTTTAAGTTTTACTTGTTTAATAAAATGGATTAAACCCTTTACTGGTTAAGTTTCTAGTTTTGTATTCAAAAGTTCTTCATTTGAAAAGTATGTTTTGTACTAGAAAACTGTGCATTGAATTAGTGTCCTATGACCTGACCCCCCCATACACAGTACCCCTTATCATTACTTGGTGTATACGGACCATATATATAGCTAAGCTCTGATAGATAGTAGGCTGGGTGTATCTGCTCTAAGCCCACAACCAAACAAGGAACATGAAATGAAGCGGAAAGCACCGATCCTACTACCTGTCCGACCCAATTAATATATATCCCTGAATGCATACACTAAGGAATCATAAAGTTGGCATTATAGATCCATTTCTACTGATTGTACTAGACTCGACTATTCTGTGTGTTGTTGTAAAATGTAAGTTTTTCCCTAGTTTATAACTATCTTGACTCGAAAATAGTTTGTATTAGCTTTCAAGTGGAACTGTCACTTACTGAAAGTAATGGGAATTTATAAGTACACAGTTGTCTTTTGAATTGACATTCTGCAGTACTAATTACCTTAAAACATGTTTGTTTTAGTAAGGTCATAATGTGAAGGCTAGTGCCTGTACTATACGCTATTCCTGCCAAAAGATTCTGGGAACCAAACGCGACCTCAGCAAATAAGTGCAAGTCGTGTAATTCACATTAAAGTTTTATGATCATGTATACCCAATTTAACTATCACCTTTTGTTACAAACAATGAGTTAGTGATTCATTGGTATAATTAGATCTAGTATGTTCTCATGTTATAGCATCTTAGTATGTTCTTTCTGTTATAGTGTATAGTGTGTTCGTTATGTATAGTATGTAGTGTATAGTATGTCTCTCTGATGTATTGTATCTAACTCCTTGTTTCTCTTTATGTTATCGTGTATTGTATCTACCTCCCTGTTTCTCTTTATAGTATGCTCTAGTATTTAGTATGTATTGAACCCCTAAAGTATACCCGTTATAGTTTACTAGTGTTTTACTTGTACTGTTATTGAAAAGACTCATTTTTCAACTAAGTTATGCTGGTACTTTAAAAAACGGAGTGTTGTTAAACTATAAAGCAACATAACTTGAAAAGAGTTTTTGAAATGTTTTGACAACTTATAAATGACATAAGTAATCTTTTGAAAAATGTTTATAACAAACATTTACACAATTATCATTGTGTTCAACTTGTATCCCCCCCCCCCCTAAAAGCATTTAAAACAGTTCAAAAGAATGATTTCGGGGTATGAACTCACCCTGTGTAGGTGATTCAAACGAATATGCGCGTAAGGATGAGAAGTTCCACGAATGAAGTCCCGACTCTTAACGAGTCCTAAATGATATATAATGACATATATTGACATAAATATAGTGTTTAGAAGCAATCAAATGCAAGAAAACACCTTACGGGACTAGGAAACACTTTGTCCAAGTGTTGGAATCACATGTGATTCAAATTAAGGGAGTGTATGACCACGACAAGGAGTGTGCGGCCATGGGTGTGCGGCCGCACACTCATGGTAAAGAGTGCACAAAACTGTTATCCAAATGTGGGGAGGTTTTTGGGACAATTGCTCAACAAGTTGCGAAGCTAGAAACACATTTTGGAGGCCATTTTGGGGTCTTTTAAGGGGTGTATGCCCACACTTGGGTGTGCGGCCGCACACACCATACCAATATGAGTTCTGGGCAGTTCTAAGGACTTAAACAAGTGTTCTTAACAAGATCTAAGCTTAACAAAAGGGTACTTACGATCCGGAGGCTCGAGAAGGTCCAAAATCGCCAAGAACAAGTGTGTGTTCTTGGTGATATTTGAAGATGTATACAAAATATGATTTCAAATGGATGAAATCAAAGAATGTAACTAGTTTATGAAGATTAACAGCAAATCGGGAGAAGAACACTTAGAAACTCGAAGATCTAAGCTGAAAATCGGATGGTAGTTGAGAGCAAACTCGAGTTTTAGGCTTGGGAGGGTGAAAAGGGATTAAAAGAGGCTGAGTCTACCCTTTGTACACATGAGTGTGCTGGCAGGAGAGGCGTGTGTGGCCGCACATCCATGTGTGCGGCCGTACACTCCTGAGGTTGGAGTGTAAGGCTCTAGTTTGATGCCAGAATTGTATGCGATCCATTCCTATACTTGAGGCTTGAATGTACTGAGCTTTGAACCTTTAAAAGGACTCTAAACGAGGCTAAATGATAGCAGAAATGATTCTGACACTGATGAATCAAAGAACCGAGTCTTGACTTAATTAGAGTATGAATTCAAAATAAGATTGCGAGATTTGAACACCGATGTAAATATGATATGTTTGGCTCTATTACGCTTTCAAGTTTTACAGAGTACAAGTGAATATTCTGTAAAGACTTCGTGCCTATAACTCTAGTAAACACTCCTATTTATAGGAGAGGAAATCGTACAAAAAATATACTAAGGACTAAACATGAAGTTTCGAATACAATGCCTTAGTAAAATACATTATAAAAAAATGTTCGAAGACACCAACACATACTTCGACTAATTACAATACTTCGACCCTAACAATCTCACCCTTTGTAATCAAAGTCGAAGTCTTCAGTTTGTAAGAAGTGTGACGGAGTACAGCAAAACTCTTCGAACCTCTGTATACCATGAAATAATTTTCTTCAACTCCTTCTTGTCCCCT
Organism: Lactuca virosa; assembly: GCF_052849685.1. Classification (NCBI taxonomy): domain Eukaryota; kingdom Viridiplantae; phylum Streptophyta; class Magnoliopsida; order Asterales; family Asteraceae; genus Lactuca; species Lactuca virosa. The sequence continues at coordinate 316,898,517 of NC_136428.1, forward strand.
TCATTGTTCTTCTTGCAGTGGTTCATACGAACAATCAAGTTCGTATATTGAGATGTAGAGTATCTCTCCACTTCGCTTGCTTGGAACAAGAAATGCTTCGCTTTCCCAGCTTTGTCTTTTCCAGCGAAGACTAACCCAAAATGCTTTAGACAGATTTCTCCATCAGCATATTTCTTTAATTCGGCCTGAGTCTTCGAAGGAGCCATTGGGGCATTTATCTCCATTCCCTTGGAGGTAGCCTGTTGGATTAGTGTCTAAGTCCATAACTATAATTGGTATATACTTGACCCGACCCGGCATGGTCCATTTGGTTTGCATGGCATCGTGCATTTGGATAGACTAAAATGAGAGCAATAACACTTAAGGTTTATTAATATATTATAAGTTCTAATATATTAATAAGATTATTTAATTAGTATTGATCAAGAATTAATCTAGAATTAATTAAGTGATCAACAGAAGACTAATTAAATATATGGGTTGATTGTGTAAATCATCCATACTTATATAGTGGGCTAATGCTCCATGGATTATCAAGTTGGGCTAAAACCCATTAGGATGCTCCATGGTGTATTTGAACCCATGGATCCAAGGAAATGGAAAGCCATGACAATTAGGGTTTACCCTAATTGTAACAACTATATAAGCATCTTATTCTTGTCAAAATCGGCCACTAAGTCTATGTGTGGAGGGCAAGCCGATTTCATGAAGTGATGATTTCTCTCTAAGTTATTCCAAGTGCATATGATGTTGTGTGAACCATTTGAGGTGTCACATTTGGGGCACTAGGCTCTTGAGCTCCATGGAATCAAGCACCAACAAAGAGGTATGTATTTCTACTAGTTTCTATATTACTTGTACTTCATAATATGCTAGTTAGGATAAATACCTTGGAAATTGATATTTGCATGTATAATAGAGAAAACATAGATCCAAGGTATTTAGGGTTGCATGTACACCATAGGAGTGTTAGAATGCTCAAAAACCCAACAGTGGTATCAGAGCCTAGGCTTGTTTTCACTTATACTTGATGCAAACTGCTTAAAATGGAAGTTTTTTGCTGCTGGGACAGTGGACTCGCCGAGTGCACTAATGGACTCGACGAGTCCAAGACAAGATGCATCCAACTCGCCGAGTTTGTTCATGCACTCGACGAGTTGGAACCCCAAACAACATATCTTCGAGTTTTGGTGCTGGAATTGGTCTAGAATCATTACCTTTGACTGTTTTGGACTTATAAAACCTGTTTTTAATGTGGTAATGATTATGTTAAACCAATTTCAATGCTATAATCAAAGTTTCAAGTTTTATATGTGTTTATGTAATTCTTGAAAAATGTTGATTATGAATGTTCGTGCTTATGAGTTTTGGTAGATCATAGGAATTATGTGCAAATTGTTTGTTAGAATAATTCTTGATCTCAATGAAATTATATGGACTCCATAACTTTTCCTCAAGTTATGGATTACCAAAAGTTTTATGTTTCCTTGATTTATGAGTTAGTTTAGATTAATAAAAAAAATTATGTTTTAGTTGTTTTTGATCCAAATTAATCTAGAGTTAGTTCATAAAATATGTTTTTGTAACTTGTCTTCAAGTTATATGAAAAGTCATAATTATGAATCTTAAAACTCATAAAAGTGTCATAGGTTACATAAAAGTGAAGAGTCTTTTTCATTAAATAGTATTATGACTCCATAACTTGTCCTCAAGTTATGGATGTTAAAGAGTCACTTCTTTAAAAGATGTCATTAAAATATAAGGAGTTACATAAAAATGAAGAGTCTTCATTTTAATGTACATTAAACTCATAAGTTATGAAATGAAAAGTCTTGAATAGTTTCAAAACTTGCCCTCAAGTTTTGGAATTTGTAAAGTTACTCTTCATGTATACTTTAATTCCAAATTGAACCCTTAGAATTTTAAAAGCTAAAATTCAAACTTTATGGACTTCATTAAATTAATTAAAGTGTTTAATTAAAAGAGTTAATAATTCCATAAAGACATGGTTTAAGTTTAATTAAATTAAGAGTATAGTTTAATTAATAGATTAAACCACCAAGTATTTTAAATGTTTAAAATACACCCTTATACTATTATTATAATTTTAATTATATAGATATGTATAAGATAAAGTCAATCTTACCATTAGTAGGCCTCATTCACGAAGCCGGTCTATAAGGGGGGGTATAAGGTTACTGCCTATAAAATGGCAGTTTAATGGGTGTCCACTCTCACCCACCGCTTCCTTGACTGGTGGAGGGTCGTTAGCCGAACGGGTAGGAAAGGACTATAATTCTCCCTTCATTAAAGGTATAATGAAAAATACTAAGTAACTAAACGCTTATAAATTCCCAATCTTAGTTACTTAGGAAAATGTGAAATAGGTGCTAACCCATGAAATTACACTTTGTACCTTACCAAGTCGATTAGTGGAGCGTGTGTGGTTAACCGGCACACTAATAAGGACTAGTAAGAGTGGCAAAGGGTAACTTGACTTTATTATAGATCGGTGGAGCGTCTGTGGTTAACCGGCACATCGATTAGGTGATAAAGTTAAGGGTACCAAGTCAATTTGCATGGTTATTCACACCTTGTTTGTGATCCTCGGCATCCCAGTCACAAACTTGAGAGGGCACAATCGAGATTCAAACATGTCATTAAAAGTTCAATGTATCTCAAAAGATCTAGGAGTTTCAAATCCAATTAAAACTTAATTATATTTCGTTTTTCATGGTGGAAATTGGTAAATCGTCATTTACCTACCTTCAACTATTTTATAACTCGGATTACGGCATCCCTCTTCCAGTTACAAATAGGTTGTTGGATCCTAGCCTTAATATTTCATATTGGGTGTTAGATTAAGGACTATAAATCAACTAACTTGAATTTCTCCCTTATAGATGTCTAGTTTAGACAACTATTGTCTTCCCATATCTTTAGGAACAAGCTTCCTAATGAAGATGATATCCCAAAAGACAACCAAGGTGAAAGACTAATCCCTTTATTGAGCACTAATGGGACTGGAAATCATACTTCACTTCCTCCACCTCCTCCAATAAATCTCCCTATCCCACAAGTTTCAAGACTTGATAAGTTCTAAGTCACTTAATCCCTATTGGCAAACAAAGTCTATATGTACTTAGGTCTTGGAGATTAAGTCACATATTGACAAGCCGGGAGAGTCGGGTGTCGAAGTCTCGAGGTAGCTGGCTGTTGACTTGGTTCTTCAGTCACTCCCTGATGACAGATCACGACATGACCCTTTAATGATCTTATCTATTTGCTTGGTGCTGTTGAATCAGCAATGATTTGGAACACTGGTAAAGCAAATTTGATTAGAAGATCGACTTCCCAAAATTTCATGGACATTGACAATGGTGACACTGGAAATCTAGAAAAACCTTCTCTTCCCAATGGAAAGGGATCGGCCATAGTCAACTCGGTTGACCAAATGGTAAAGAGAAAGGCTAAGTCTGAGATATTCCCATGTACCGTTCCCAAAGAGTCCATATGTGCCTATTGCCAAAGGAAAGGGGCATTGGTTGCGAAGCTGCCGAATTTACCTGAAACCTCATAAGGATGGTAAAGTCAAAAGTTTGACTCTACTTCAGGTAAAGTCCGTTATCTAACTCTATTAAGTCTCTTTTGGAGATTCTTAATACATGATGTAATGTAATTACATTTTGATGTTTTTGAAGAATCAAAGGAAGCTTAAAGAAAAGGTGTGCTGATTCTGATCGCATGATTCGATGACCAGAATTTTGAGCCACTGCATAAGAGGTATGAGATATTGCTTAGGAATAGATAACAACAAAGTTTTCATATGAATTCGCATTGTAAGGATAAGTTTTTCCGCAAGTTTTAAAAATAAAAGAAAATTTTTGATTTTATTTATTTTAAGTATCCTTACAAAGGCATTTGTGAAAAATTGTTGTTTATATGTTTCAATTGATAAGCAATATTGGAAAATGAATTTGATTCTTTCATTTGTGGTAGTGTCATAATTTAACAAATAAGGAAAGATTCTCATCGCCCAAGTTTCAGTTGGATAGAAACTTGGAATCATGCAAGTTGTATTGCGTGATGAATGAGATTTTTTCATCTTTGGTAAATTAAGATTAATTCATTGTTCACATTCGCATGTGAGTCAGGCGAAGGACTAAAGGATCGGGTACATTAGGTTGTGAACTAGTCAGGTCCACCACAAAGGTTGATAAGATTATTCTTTATGATTTACTAAAGTTTATTAAATATGATTATGCTTACAAGTTTAAGTGTAATTCTGAAACATTGGAAAAGTTTCAATATATGGCAGAATGAATAAGAAGAATCAAATAAGGCAGAAAGATAAAAGTTTCTCCAATCTGAAGAGATGGGAGAGCACTTGTGTATCTTGTTTTATGATTATCTTAGTGATTATGGAACCATATCACAATTGATCCTCTAAGGACACCTTAGTGCATTTGTTGGCTAAGGAGAGGAATCGTGAATTGTGGAAATGGTTAAATCAAAAGATAAATCATACTTCATTCCAAAATAAAATCTTATAGTCATACTCCAAGATTGAGCCTTGAGTGACATAATCTTAAGAAAGGTTTAAACACTTGTCAAATTTAGAGTAAAATGTTTTCTTACTCTTGTACATTTGAAATTGGTAAGTTGTGATGTTTTGGATAAAACAAAGACCAACTAAGGCCAATTGTGTAAAGTGTTTGTAAAATAATCCGCACTATCTCTTGAATATTGGGCAAGAGAGTCTTATATGTCAAGAGGACAGTGGGAGTCTTGAGATAGTTTCAAGAACTAACCAAGAGTATTGTTAATCACTAGCCCACGACTTGAGGTTTGTAACCTATCGTGTTGACATATTCTTATTTCCGTGTCTATTCCAGTTAAAAGTTTACTATGATTGTGAGTTCTATGAGTTCTCAATTGTTTGCATAACAACCTGGAAGCAATGGTAGGCCCTTGTGCTGCCGGGTGGCAAGGAATTAAGGTTGAACAAGTTCAGTCCATATGTGTTTGGATTTGCCACTAACCTTGTCTTGTGATTATGGTTATGACAAATTCGCATGGATAGGAACACTTACACCATAAAAATCTAAGTGTCATAAGATTTCTCTTCGATTCATGAAAATGATGGTGAGGAAACGCTTTCACTAAATAGATTTTAAGTAGATAGCAATTGTGAGAATGACAAAAGGTCTAAACATTATGATTACGGCATCCCTCTTCATAATTGTTTAGACACACAAGTGAGCTATCTAAGGAAAGGTGTATGATTTTGATAAAGTATTATCAAAGCATCTCGTATCAGAAATCTGAACTTTGGTAAGAAAGTCAATAAAGTATTGTTTTTCTAGAAGTCCAGCTGATTTCTGAGTACATGTCAAAGCTAGTGGGAGCATAAGTGTTATGCTAGTAAGATAATAATCATTATGCTAGTGGGAGCATGATGATTATGTTGCAAGTTAGCAGTGTTAATTATAGAAAACAAAAGTGTCAATTCGCTTTGAAAAGTTGTTTCCCTATAATTAAGGGAGAGGATTTTATACTTCATTCCAATTCTACAAGCTTAGATTGAGATTTTAATCAACTTTAGTCAAGGATATATATGAATGTTATGTTGGAATGGTTCAACATAAGGAAATTCTATATATGTTGCGCTCTCAAAGTTCGTTTATGGTTACGGCATCCCTCTTCATAGTTCGAATTGTGAGAACATGGCAAATAAAAAAAATTAGCATGAATCATGTCCAATATGCTTCGGGTATAGGATCGATTACATGAGCTATAATATTCATCCATTCTAAATTTTCCTAATGCTTAGGGCATTAAGAGGGGAAAAGGGATTAGAACTAGATATAACTAAAATGATTAAGCAATTGTCGAGGACAATTTGAGGTTTACCAAAGATTGGTTACTCATGGATAATTGGAAGTATAGAGTAAGGACCATATTGACATATTTTGAAAAGAGGCAACTCTTGTTCAAAAGTGATGGTCAAAATGGGAATGTGGAACTGTTTCCATAGATGGAAGTTATTCTTTGAATCTGTGTAAGACTAAAGAACTTAATGCAAAGAAGGATGTTTAAAGGAATGTACTTTGAATTTGAGACTTCATTTCCATGGAATTGCTTTCCATTGGAATTCTTTGTAATGTCTGTTGCCAAGTCTTTGTGACTTATGTGCATAGTCATTACAAGGGGATCATTGCATATAAGTTTAGAGTCTAACACATTATAGTAAATGGCAAGAGTTTGGTATTCTTACATTTATTGTAAAGAATTTGGGATTGTGAAATGAGCATCATTGAAATGTTGTCAATCGATCTGTTTCACAAAGAGAGGACTACATGTAAACATAGTGTGCATGCTTGGAGCATGGCATGACTATTGTTTTAATTCAAGTATTAAGTTGATTAATCGAAACATGAATAATGAGTAATCAATATGGTGCTTAGATAAAAGGGTTTTTATTTACACTCAAAGTGTTGGGGCCATATAGGATTAGTATTATTTTGTGTTTCACTTTGCATGTTTTGACTTCCAGAATAACTACGTCATTCTTCCCGAATGACTAAGTTATTCAAACCATCCACAGTCGGTCATATGTTGGAAGTAAATATGAATCAAGACTGTCATGAATTTGGCTTGTATGATTTGTCTAATGTGCATTAGACATAGCAGTGGTTGCTACAACATTCATGAGTGCTCATAAGTTCTGAGTATTGGATTCAACCCACGCTCATTTGAATCACTTCATGGATTTTATCACGAGTGAATCATGAGACGATAACATCTTATATTCTTCAAACCTAGAGATATGAGTTGTTGACTATGATTTGGTTATACATTGATTGTACGTAAACGCATTAGTAACTCGATGTTATAAAACGTGCCTTTGTGTATGATTCAACAAGTAGTCAGTACAAGCATATGAGTCGAAGTTTATCCATTCCTTTTACCTTCGGGATAAAAGCGATATATGTGGGCCCCTCGATGATTTAGTGATGACAAAATGTAAGTGCTCGGCCGGGCCTGGACTGATTTGATTTGTACAATTAGTCAGTCGTCATAAATCAGAAATCGAGAAACAACAAATGGATAGAGAGAATGATTATAATCCATGTCTCAGTCCATATGATATCTAGAATGGAGGAATATATGATCACTTATCTAATGAACGCGTCATTGATTTGTTCAGAGTTCGGCAGCAGCTTTTAAGAGCTACGATTGCTGGTCAGGGTGTGAAGGCGTACTTGCAATAATAGTTATTAAACTTATCCAAGTGGGAGACTGTTGGATTACTGTCTAAGTCCATAACTATAATTGGTATATACTTGACCCGACCCGGCATGGTCCATTTGGGTTGCATGGCATCGTGCATTTGGATAGACTAAAATGAGAGAAATAACACTTAAGGTTTATTAATATATTATAAGTTCGAATATATTAATAAGATTATTTAATTACTATTGATCAAGAATTAATCTAGAATTAATTAAGTGATCAAAAGAAGACTAATTAAATATATGGGTTGATTGTATAAATCATCCATACTTATATAGTGGGCTAATGCTCCATGGATTATCAAGTTGGGCTAAAACCCATTAGGATACTCCATGGATGCTCCATGGTGTATTTGAACCCATGGATCCAAGGAAATGGAAAGCCGTGACAATTAGGGTTTACCCTAATTGTAACAACTATATAAGCATCTTATTCTTGTCAAAATCGGCCACTAAGTCTATGTGTGGAGGGCAAGCCGATTTCATGAAGTGATGATTTCTCTCTAACTTATTCCAAGTGCATATGATGTTGTGTGAACCATGAAGGTATGTATTTCTACTAGTTTCTATATTACTTGTACTTCATAATATGCTAGTTAGGATAAATACCTTGGAAATTGATATTTGCATGTATAACAGAGAAAACATAGATCCAAGGTATTTAGGGTTGCATGTACACCATAGGAGTGTTAGAATGCTCAAAACCGAACATAGCCAACTCCACATCAGTTAGTGCTAGGAACTCATAGTAATTTTCTATAAAGATCTTGATGTGAGCAACTCCAAGCTTGAATTCCTCTGGATCTGTATTTTGAAGATAAGAAAAAGATTTGTCTTTCAAAAGCAATGCAACTTGTATAAGGTCATACAAGTTCATCAATGGAAAGTCTGCAATTGTGAATTCGCATATCTTTCCATTTGCCCTGGCCACAACGTACTTAACGTTTTGGACTGTGTTTTCGAAAACCACATCATTTTTCATACTGATCACCTTCTTGATTTTGATCAGTGACCATACCTCCTCAGGGGCTTTACCAAGAACAGCATGAAAACGAATTTTCATGTATGTGCCTTCATCTTTTTCTTTGAAATTACCTTCAGCTTTGAACTGCGGCATGATAAACATCATTTCGTTTATTGGGAAATCCAATTGGCACACATCAGTATTAGTGATCACATAACTCTGCTTTGGCTTCTTTTCGAATGTATCCATGTGATTGAAAGCAACCTTAGCTTCGATTGTTTCATAGTTATAATGTTTTGCCGGATCACCTTTATCCATCCCCTTCGGATCACTAGCCCTTTGAGTCATGATGCTTTGAATGAGCCTCATTTTCTCCAGTTCAGTCTCAGCTTCAGCCTTCTTTTCATCTTTTGATTTTTCCACAAGAATTGATTTTCCTTTGTCTTTCAAGGCAGGATTATCACTTGTCTCTTTTGGCTTCGAAATATTTCCACCAGTTTCCAAAGGTTTACCAATTACAAGTCCTTTCGAAATTGGTCTTGTAGTTGGCATTGTTGTTACAACAGTTGAGGTCACTGGTGCGGCTGAAACTATCACTGGTTTTGTTGTTGGAACTTTCGAAGGAAATACTTTACCCACAATTTTCGCATCTTCTTCTCCTGATGTCTTTTCTCCCCCTTGCACCCCTGTTAAAACAGGAGGGGCATTTGTTGTGGGAAGAAGACTTGATATGCGAAAAAGCGGTGCAAGCTGCTTATTGAGAATGGCTTCGAACTGAACAAACTTTTTGGGATAAAAAATCTGGAGTTATCAGTGAAGACGAAACCGGTTTGATCGAAATCTCCTTCAACTCCTTGAGCAACTTTAATACTTCCTCAAAACTACCAGTTTCGGATGTTGAGATTTGAGTTATTTGAGGACTCAAACCTTCATATAGCTTGAAAAAACGAGTGACTGCATCACAAATTATGTCGACCTTCTGATGCAAGGACTCATAATCATGTTGAACAGAGAGCATTTCCTTTTTCATATCTTCACGAAGTTCGTGAATCTGCAAGTTAACATCCTCCCTCACCTTTTTGACTTCTTGAACAAAAAGAACATGGCGTTCTCTTGTTAGGCTTTTCAAATTCTTGACCTCACCCAAAATCAGATCGTTGATTCTTAACACGAAGTTCGTGATTCTGATCAGTGTAGTCAACCTTCTCCAAAAGAACAGATTCAGAAGCTTTCATCATCCCAGAGACTTTGGTAATGATTCTTGATTCTAACAGCTTCAACATGGAATCAACCTCCAATCTCGAAATAGATGAACCTCCTCCAATATCGGCTTGGGATTGAATGATGGAGTTCAATTTCTGATTAAGAATTTTGTATTGCTTCATAGTCATCAACATATGATCAGGAAATTCTTCGTCTTCGTCGTGAAACTCCAATTCTTCGAATGTACCACCAAACCCCTCATTATCAGTTCCAGCCTCCATTTCAATGGGTTCTTGAATAGGTGAAGGTGGTTTGGGTGTGTCAGTGTATTGAGAAGCAAAAATGGAAGTGAATGGTTGATTGATGATCTGTTCGAAGGTAGGTGAGTCGGTGGTTGATGTGATAGGAATAGTGGATGATGGCGTAACAGAAACAATTGTTTCGAAAGGAGTAGAAATAATAGGACCTTGATCGTCATTCTTCGAACCTCCTTCACCAATATTGACATTTGGATCCGTATCAGATACGTGTGCAGGGATGCCTGAAGTTCGAACCTCCTCAAAAATTGATTCGGCAATCGAAACTTCGGGTGGTATGACATCCATCTTCTGTTGAACTTGTAATGAGATGAGTGAATTCTGGTGTTTCTGGAATCCTTTCATCTTCTTCTGTGGACTCAGTAGATACAACAAGTTTTCGTGTTTTCTTCTTTTTCTTCTTTTATGACAAGTGTTTTTCCATATCCTCAGCTACTCGTTTCTTTGATCCAGTAGAAACAGGAGCAGGTACCTCACGAATTAAAACTCCTTGGTGAGTAATCTGAGGTTTTCGAACCACTTTCTGTGAAGGAGACTTGTGTTTGTGAGAGGACTTCATCTTGATTCTTCGAAACATCCCAGTCTTTGAAGGAATAATCACATTTTCTTGAGTTTCTTCAACAATTGGCTCAATCACTTGAGTCTCAACAACTGAAACATCAACCGTTTCAAGCTTTTTCTTTGGAGAGTTTGAGGATTTCGAATCCTTGGTTTGCTTCGAAGATGAAGCAGGATCAGCCTTCTTGGACTTTTTGGACTTCTTCTCTTCCCTTGACAACAAGATTCCTGTCTGTATAGAGGAATCAATTGTCTATAAATATGCAACCAACACCGAATTCGAAGGATCAACCCTTTTAAGCATCACATTTGGAATACGAGCAACATTAAGGAACTCATCAGCATCATCCACAACCTCCTTCGGATAATGACAAGATTGAAAAGTAACCTTCTCATCGTCATTTGGGACCAAAATACCTTCCTTATTGTAAAAATATTGTAGAATAAGGCTCCAGTATCTTGCACACGAAATGCCATGAACAACATTCTTATGTTCTACACCTTTTTGAAATTCCTTCCATAATTGTGTAGAATAATCTGCTTCAAGATCATAATAAAGACCTGCAACCATGGCATACACTTCCATCCGTCCTTTGTCTAACCCAACAGTTCTTCCAGTCAAACATCTTAGAAAGATTCCAAACAAGAAATTCCATAAACGTGGAAGTCCTAACTTCTTAAAATCACTGATTTTTGTCAATGGGGGCTGATATCCCATTTCATTGAACATGTGAACTATTTGTGGGAATGTAAACTCAACAAAAGGAGGTGAATTCGGAATATCAAGAATCTGACAGAAAAGTTTCTTGGATAATCTAACCTTTTTGTCATTCACAAGATGGAAAGTGATTGTATCTGAGGCTTTGTTGTATGTGGCAGTGAATCCTGCTTGAGAAAGCCAGGATAATGGAACAGAAAACGAATTGAACATCGCCGTTGATAACACATAATGCTTCAAGGCCACAATAAGCATCTTCAATTCTTCAGGATATTGAGAAACTTCTCCATCCACATAGTAGTTAGTGGATTGTATCTTCATTACTGGTGCTGATGAAATATCTTCAGTAGAAGGATCGACATGAGCAGAAGTCGCCATTGTTAGGGTTTGGGTATGATGATGAACAGAGTATTTGGGAATTTTTGAGTTTGATCGCGTAAACGTATAATGCACTCTTGAACCCCCTTTTATATGTAACCCTGAATTTTTGAATTTGAAGCGGGATGCATTTAATGAGATCCGACGTGGCACCTTGAAAATCGGACCATTACTGCGGAAAGGTAGCCATGCGTCAAACAGTAGCTGTCACATCACCTATAAAACCGGACAGAATACCATACGTCATGTATACACAGCCTGTCATTATCCCCTCAAGAGAATTGTAACCGTCAGAACCCTTCGAATGGAGACAAGGCTCTTTCACTTTTGGGAGAAAAAGCGAAGTCATATGCCAGATGTTCGAAATCATCAGCCTGAGTTGGTATTACTCAGAACCTCAAGGATGTCGTGTGTGCAGTGTTCCAAAGAAAGTTAGACAAGAAACAATGAATTTTTTTTTTGAGGATATGATGATGTCAAAAATTTAATTTGACACAAAGGAAGTTAAACCCCGGGCAAAGGTTGCTTCGTTAATCATCAAGAGAGATGATCAACAGCTTGTGTATGTTCCCGTGAATTACAATCGAATACTTTTTAATAAGTATCAAAGGGCTTATTTTAAGAATGCTTTGTGGGTAGGTTCAAAATTTCGTTACATGTCAACCTAAACATAAGGTGATAAAGTGTAACAGAAATAACTTGTTTGACCAGTGTAGTCAGTGACAAGTTGCTTTGAAAAATGTTATTCATGACTAGGACATTCGAATGAAACTCACACGGAAATCATATTCAAGAAAAAAATTTATATACTGGATCTTGTTGGGTAACAAATATCGTGGGTTTCGAATGTTTGATCAAGCCCACGCATTCGAAATGAATATGATCTGGAGTTTCGAACGTTGCTACAGAAAAAAAAGTTTCGTGAAAATCTGGAACTTAGTTCCCCGTCAATTCCTTAATTTTCAAGAAATTTGGGTTTCACTTTCATCACGGACTCATGATGTCAGATCATAAACACAGAGTTTTGATATATCTAAGTCTCAATGGGTTTGATCAGAGACCTCTCGGACATATGTCTTTGTGTGTGATCGTGTAAGAACTTTATGGATGAAAAAGATTGGTATAAGACACGAAGTGTACCTCTGTTATGATATTGGACCAAACAGTAAACTCTTAACTCATTTTGAGAAGAGTCAGGTAGCTCAGAGACTAATGTGAATATAAGCCTGATTGGGAAGAAATTTTCGTATGATAAATTTCATTAAGGCTTTCGTACACATACATTGAGTCATGGAGGCTTTTGGGCAACATGCAGCAGCATGCTTCTAGGGACAACCTAACGAGTTCGAATAATGAAAAATTGAGTAATTCAAAGAAAATGTACCTGACCGTAGTACTGCATACATAATCCCCGCTGTATTATCATGAATATCTGCAACAAAACAATAAAAAGAAATAAGAATCAAAATATTTTTGTTGTTTTGAATTTGTCGAAAATAAAGACAGAACAAACGAAAATCTTTTTGAATTTTAAATTATTCGAAAATTTTAGAACAAACAAAAGAAAATATTTTTGGATTTTTGATTTTTCGAAAATTGAAGAACAAACAAAAGAAAATCTTTTTGGATTTTTGATTTTTCGAAAATTGAAGAACAAACAAAAGAAAATCTTTTTGGATTTTTGATTTTTCGAAAATTGAAGAACAAACAAAAGAAAATCTTTTTGGATTTTTGATTTTTCGAAAATTGGAAAAAGATATTGTATTTGTTGCAAACAGACGAAAGTTTATTATTCCTTTATGAGTAACAAATGTACGAATTCGAAACGGTCGAAGCATTGACCATGAACAGTAACCACTAACTCAACGCTTAAAATAAGTGCCAAACGTGCGAATTCAAAGCGGTTGAAGCGTTGACCATGAACAGTAACCGCTGAATGTTGAATGACTTTGCGATATCTTTTATTCAGCGCCTCTGATTCATTCTTTGTCACCCATCAGTCTTCTTTTTCGCATGGAACAGAATTTTCATCGATCATTCCAAGCCCTTCTATTATTCTCACAAGTGACTTTTCATCCAATGGTTTCGTGAAAATATCAGCTAACTGATCAGTTGTTTTCACGAAATGTACTTCAATATTTCCATCCTCCACGTGATCTTTAATGAAATGATAACGAAGAGCTATGTGTTTAGTCTTCGAATGCTACATAGGATTATGACAAATTCTTATCGCACTTTGAGAATCACAATATAATGGTATCTTTTTCATATTAATTGCATAATCACGCAATTGACTTTGGATCCATATTATTTGTGAAGTGCAAGCAGTAGCAGCCACATATTCTGCTTCAGCTGTGGAAATTGACACGCATGTTTGCTTTTTCGACAGCCAGCTTACTAATTTGCCATCAAGAAATTGACATCCACCACTGGTGCTTTTTCGATCAAGATTACAACCACCCAAGTCTGCATCCGAATAAGCTTGTACAAAGAACCCAGTTTTCGAAGGATACCATAATCATAACGAAATTGTTCCTTTAAGATATCGAAAGATATTCTTCACAGCAGTGAGATGTGGTTCTCGTGGATTAGACTGATATCTGGCACAATTACACACAGAAAACATGATATCAGGTCTACTTGTTGTAAGATAAAGTAATGAACCAATCATGCTCCTATATAACGTTATATCAACAGCAGGTTTGTCTAACGATGGTGTTAACTTTATGCCTGTTGCCATTGGTACACGAAGCTTTGTGTTATTCGTCAATCCAAACTTTTCTAGCAGATTTTTCGTATATTTTTCTTGATTAATAAAAATCCCTTCTCTGCTTTGACGAATATTCAATCCAAGGAAATTATTGATTTTTCCCATCATGCTCATTTCAAACTTGCTTTTCATCAAATCTTCGAATTCTCTAGACAAAGCAGGGTCAGTCGAGCCAAAAATAATATCATCAACATAAATTTAAACAAGCATAAGATGATTCCCCACTTTCTTTCGAAATAATGTGGGATCAACTGATCCTTGTTTAAATTTAGATTGTTTTAACAATGATGTAAGAGTTGCATACCATGCTCGTGGTGCTTGTTTCAAACCATACACTGCCTTATCTAAAACATAAACATGATTAGGATATTCTTCGTTAATAAAACCTGGGGGTTGTTCCACGTAAACAGTTTCTTCAAGCTCTCCATTTAAAAAAGCACACTTCACGTCCATTTGATAAACATCAAAATCTTTGTGAGCTGCATAAGCCAGAAATATTCGAACCGCCTCGAGTCTTGCGACAGGAGCAAAAGTTTCTTCATAGTCGATTCCTTCTTGTTGTGAATATCCTTTTACAACAAGTCTAGCTGTGTTTCGTAAAATGTTTCCATCTTTGTCGGTTTTATTTTTGAAAATCCATTTTAACCCGACAGTCAAAACATTTTCAGGTTTAGGAATTAATCTCCAAACCTTGTTTCGTTCAAATTCAGACAATTCCGATTGCATTGCAACAACCCAATCTGAGTGTTCCATTGCATTCTTAATTGTTTTTGGTTCAATTTTAGATATGAAAACATTGAACATGCAAAATTCTTGATGAGTATTCAGTACCTCATTCTTTGCACGAATTTGAGCTCTTGTCAAAACTCCCTCTTGTGGATTCCCAATAACTTGATCCTTCGGATGATCTCTTGTCCATTTTTCCATTGGTGGATATGCTGGATCAAATTCCAAAGGTGCATCTTCGTATGTTTCATCATTTTCTGAGCCTGCAATTGAACAAGCATCATCAATATTATGCTCCCCCTCAACATTAAGCTCCCCCTCAACAACATGCTCCCCCTCGAAAGAATACTCTTCATCATTTAAAGTATTCGAATCCAAGTGCTCCCCCTCCACTGGATTATTTTGCGTACTTTTGCCTTCTTGAGGATTTAATGTTGTATCATCAGTAAGTTTCGCAAATTCAGGTATTTGATTATCAGGAGCATGAATTTCAGCATCGACTGCATTATCTGAAATTCCAAATATCAAATCATAATCAATATCATCCATTTGTAATGATTCAGTTTCAACTTGTGTTTCTTGTAAAATTGGATGAATTGCAAATTTATGATTATTTTGTTTAAGATAGTAATCATCAAATGTGAGATTGAAAGTTTCTTCCACTTTTCGTGTCCGTTTATTTAACACACGATATGAGACAGAATTGTACGAATATCCAAGGAAGATCCCTTCATCAGCTTTTGCTTGAAATTTCGAAAGATGATCCTTGAGATTCATAATAAAGCACCTACATCCGAAAACATGAAAGAATTTCACATTAGGTTTACGATTATTCAGAATTTCGTATGGTGTAATATTAAAACAACAATGAATAAATGATATGTTTTGAGTAAAACATGCGGTTGATACAGCTTCAGCCCAAAGATATTGAGGTAAATTCGCATATGCCAACATGGTTCTCGCTGCTTCGCATAATGAGCGATTCCTTAGTTCTACAACACCATTTTGTTGTGGTGTGTATGGAGATGAAAAGTTATGCGAAATCCCTTTGTCCGCTAAAAATGAATCAAGAACATTGTTCTTAAATTCAGTTCCATGATCACTCTTGATTTTTCGAACAGTCTTCTTCAACGTGGTTTCCATCTTTTTGATAAAGTCAATCATGATTTGTGCAACTTCGGATTTAATCCTGAGAAAATTAACCCACGTAAATCTTGAAAACTCATCAACAATAACTAAAATGTACCGTTTATTGTTGAGAGTTGAAACAGTCGAAGGACCACACAAATCAATATGTAACAACTCCAGAGGTGCAACAATTTTCGAATCAATTGTGATTGGATGACCTTGTTTATGTTGCTTGCCAACTTCACAAGCTGCACATAAAGAATCATTGTCAAATTTAAGTACAGGTAAACCTCTTACCAGATCTTGTACCACAAGTTTATTTAGATTTCGAAAGTTGAGATGTGAAAGTCTTCGATGCCATAACCAGCTTAAATCAGATGTAGCTTTCGAAAGAAGGCATACAGCTGGTTTGCCTACAATTGGATTGATGTCCAGAGTGAACATGTCACCTTTCCTTTTAGATTTCAGTAATATTTCATTTGTGTTAACATTCGAAATAACACTTCCTTCTTCATTGAAAAGAACTTGATTGCCAGTGCCCACAACAAGTTGAGAAACACTAATCAAGTTATGTTGAATACCTTCAACATATGCAACACGATTCACTGTGAATTGTCCATTTGTTATTTTCCCATATCCTTTGACTTGACACTTCTGATTGTTCCCAAACTTTACTACTCCAGCATTTTTGAGACTTCGAAAATCTCTTAAATTCTCCTTCTTCCCAGTCATGTGACGAGAGCAACCACTATCAATGTACCACTTGTTATCATATTGCTCGTCACATAATACCTGCAATCAATGGAAAAATTTAGGTACCCAAGGCTTTTTGGGTCCTTGGAAATTAGATTTAAATTTTGAATGTAATGAAGAACTTTTAACCCAATCACAAACTTTGGTTTTGAGACTATCAATTAAGTTTACTTCATCATCTAAAGGAACCGAAACATAAGTGTTTGATAGTTTCGAATGTTCACCGACATTTCCCTTCGCATTTTGAGTTTGTGAATGAACTGTCTTTGCTTTTGTGACTGGTCTCCAAGCTTTGACCGAGATGTTCGAATCCTTAGAGGATGAACTTCCATTCGAAGAAGTATTTACATATTTCTCATATGCTTCATGAATTTGCTCCTTTGAATATGCATTCGACTGATAGATTTTTCCTTTTCCTTCAAGCCAAAGATCAATGTTCTTTCTTGAAGTCATTCCTTTTTCACGTGATGTTTTCATAGTTTCTTTCTTCGTGTGATTAGGAAAATTTGGCTTTTGAGGAACAAAATCAACTTTGGGATTTGTTACAAAAGAGTAAGAATAGGATGAATCAACTTTTGATTTAATATTTTGTCGTTGAAAAACTTGTTGATTTGAATTCGATTTATTTGTAAATGCTCTTGTTTTGTTATTTCCAGAAATTTTCGAAAACTTTGTTTGCTTATTCACTTCAGACCTTGTATGATTTGATTGAAATGATTGTTGAGTTTTTGTTGAAAAAGTGGAATTTTTAGCTTTAAAAACATTTTTGGATGATTGTGATTCAGACATCTTTTGAGACTCAACATTTTGCCAAAATATTTTCTTTCTTGCTTGTCTTTTCGAAATGTTGTTTTCCTTCGAAAATTTGTCAATTTGATCTTTAAATTCCTTAGAGTTCAATTTGACAACTTTTTCATTTTCTTTTTCAACATGTTTTATTTTCTCTTTTTCAATTTTCGATTTTTCAACCCATTGGTTTTGTGGTTTTTATCGTTGAAACACATAAGAATTCTTTGTTAAGTTGTTTTCAATTGTGTTTTGATTTGCGAAAAAACCTTCTTCCGTTGTTCTTGGATTATCCTCCTCAACCAATTTCTGTAATTCTGGTTTGATATTCTCAACATTTCCAGTAGTTATGAAAATTTGATTTGGAAAAATGACATCATCTGTGCATTTGAAATTTGGATAAACCACTGTGTTTGTTTCAAGATAATGTTCACCTTTTTCATTCATTACTTTTTCGAACTTTTGTGTATCACCATACACTTGATCAACAACTATTCGTGGTATTTCTTCTTCGTTTGAGGATGCCTTTTCTTTCGAAACTTTCTCTACTTCTTCATCATCACTATCATCAGTTTGGCAATCTTTGAGATCCACGAAGTTCATATCACAAACTTTCGAAGTTGAGGGTATATCAGTTTCATTTTCAACCATCAAATCCTTAAGTTTTTCTTTTCCTTTAGATGTTGAAGCAACATTAACAACAGACAACTAAGAACAATCAACTTCTTCAAACTCACAAATTTCACTAATATTATCAGAATTATCTTCAATATCAGCAAAATTAGATTGAGAATCAGACGTTGAATTCTCAGTCTTTTTCAAAATTCGAATTTGTTCAGATTTAGTCAAAGTATCATTCACAATATTAACTAATTCATTTGCATCAAGACATTCATCAACTTTGACTATTCCATATCTATACTTATCATTCGGAACTTTGTTAAAATCAGCTATTTCCTTTTCACAGTCATACGAAATGTTATCTACCGTAGCTCTTTCATAAGCTAAAAATGGCAACAATTTTCTATGTTGTTCTTTACTGATTTCGCATGAATGATGAAGTTCAGTTAATTTCCCATACAATCTTTTAGCCGAGTTACAGTAAATGTTCCTCTAGGCTAACAACAGTTTATTATCACTAGACAAATTATCTCTATCAACCATGATATTAGTTATTTGAAGTTCTAAACAATCTATCTTAGTGATTTTCGAATCTAATTTCATCTGTGTCTCTAGCAACTGCATAGACAGCTTCTTAGCCTCATTGCTAGCAGATACCACAATCGAATCAAAATAAGTAATAGTTTCATCAAAAGATACTAATTCAGAATTATAAGCATGTACTGGAATATTGAAAGATTCAAGAATATTTCGTACCTTTGTGGTCATCGGAGATTTGTCAGCAGCTTTTGATACAAAGCATCTTCCATGCACTTCGTATGCTTCCTCATCTGATTCTTCCTCCATTTTTGCAAACATTGCTCCGTGGGTCGGATTTCGCATCTCCTCATCATCTGATCCAGATGACCAGATTTGATAAGTACCTTCATCATCCTCATTCGCACCCTTTGCAACCACAGACAAATTTTTGGCTTTAGCACGAACCACCTCCAACTTCTCAGCATAGTACGCCTCATCCTTGACCTTATTCTTTCTTTCATCCTTCTTTCGAAGCATACAGTCATTCGCAAGGTGATTAGCACTGTTGCAATAATGACAATCAATCCCAGCATCTCCCTTTAACTTCTTCTCAGTCTTTCCCTCAACAGTCTTCGTATCTTTCATCTCATCCTTCTTCTTCTCTTCCCTAGCATTTTTACTCAAAAAGTTCCCTTTTGTCTCAGATGACTTTGCCTTCCGATTAAAAGGCTTTTTGACGAACTTTTTCACACGATTGTTTGAATAAAAAGCAATTGCCTCATCATCTGAGTTCATGATAAACCCTTCATCTTCATCCGAAACGTCTTTCTCAGCTTCTTTTTCAGAGATCTTCGAAACCAAAGCTAGTGGACCTCCCAAACTTGCCTTCGATTCTTCAGCTATTTCGTTCACTTCGCTTTCATGAGTTTTCAGTTGATTGTACAAGTCATTCAAAGTTGACGTATCAAAGCTCTGTTGATTCTTAACCATCATGCTCACACTACGCCACTCCTTACGAAGTCCCATAACGAAGATTAGATTGAACTCCATGGCTGATCTCGTGATACCATATCGATTGCATCGATAGATCAATTCATTAAGACGATCGTAATAAACTTCAATAGTTTCACCATCTTTCTGTCTGAAGTCCTTCAGTTCCACTAAACATTGCTTCACAGAGTTCACTTTTGTCTTCTCACTTCCCAGAAATTTCTCCTTGAGATTGTTCCAGATTTCCTTTGCAGTTGTACAACTCCTTACATAGTTGTAAACAACTGGAGGCAAAGCTCCTCTTAGCTCTCTTACACACCTCTTCTCCAGCTTTTTCAGACGATCAGTTTGATTCTCAACTTCAGAATTTCCAGAAGATGATCCAATTGGTTGAACATTCGATAGTGGATTGAGATTGCCAGAAATGCAATTCGACAATTCTTCATCCAATCCATTGAGATAATCCTGCATACGGTCAGCCCATTGATCGTAATACTCAGGGATGAGCATAGGAATTTTGGTGGATGATCCTAGAAGATGAGAAAATGAAGTCATGGAATTCAGATTGAAAGACGCCATTGATGTACGGAATAAATCCTTGAGAATTTTTGAAGAAACTTTAAGAATTTGACAACAAACTATATGATTCAAATCAAAACCACTATTAGAAGACTCGATTCAATGAATTAAGTGCAGAATCGAATCACAGACTAAGATCTAGACAATTTTTCACTTTCAAAAAGTGTGGAAACTTTTGAATCAAAAAGTTGATTCAAAAACCTTTTGAACAATGTGAAAATCAGATCAGATATATGATTCCTGCTCTGATACCAATTGATGAATCAAGAACCGAGTATTGACTTAATCAGAGTATGAATTCAAAATAAGATTGCGAGATTTGAACACCGATGTAAATATGATCTGTTTGGCTCTATTACACTTTCATGTTTTACAGAGTACAAGTGAATATTCTGTAAAGACTTCGTGCCTATAACACTAGTAAACACTCCTATTTATAGGAGAGGAAAGCGTACAAAAAATATACTAAGGACTAAACATTAAGTTTCGAATACAATGCCTTAGTAAAATACATTATAAAAAAATGTTCAAAGACACCAACACATACTTCGACTAATTACAATACTTCGACCCTAACAGACACTCAGTTGAGCTGACTGGTTGAGATTTACAAGGCAAAAATTTAAAAATTTTCGGGTTGTCACATCATCCCCCCGTTAGATGGAATTTCGTCCCGAAATTAGCTTTCTTAGTCGTACTATTGGGGTTGCGCTCCTCTGATTAGCAGAATACCGACCCGTAGACCTGGCAAATATGCCCTACTGTTCATCATAGGATTCATACTTTGTCCATCTATCATTACCTCATGTATACAAGTCGTATATAATCAGGATTTGTTAGACGGTCTGCGAGTCTGCTCCAGGTCCACAACCAAACAAGGAACAGGAGATAGAGCGGAAACACACATACTAGATCTGCGTAATCATAATAACATACCACCCTCGCGTATACACTGAATAGTTATAGGTGGGCTGTATTTTTCCTTAGCCTCTGTGCTCGAACTTGGTCTACTGGACGAGTGGTATTTCGGAAGGGTTTGTGGAACATACGACGGCAAGGTTTCAGAAGACAAAGTACTCTTCGCATGAGTACTTCGGGGTTTAAAATACGAAAGACAAAACTGAAGTTTAGATCGGACTATCGTTACGAATGACGAATGTTTCGCGAACTTGACGGTTGAGGCGATAGAAACATATCAACTTAGTATGGTGAAAACCACGCCAACTCATGACGAAAGATAGCAACGGACTCTTTAACGAACAAAGAATTTCGGGACCCTATCTATCGAAAGAATTTCGGGACGAAATTCCCTCTAACGGGTGGTTGATGTCACAACTAGCATTTTGAATAGGAAATGTCGTCCTCATGTAAGCAATAACTATTGTGAGACTTATGCTAACACATTAAAAGTGTACATTATGGTTCCTAATGGACCATGTAAATTTAGAATGCAAATCTCTCCAAGTATGTGAAATCTCTCCCAAATCTCTCCAAGTATGTGAAATCTCTCCAAAATCTCTCCAAGTATATGAAATCTCTCCAAGTATGTGAAATCTCTCCCAAATCTCTCCAAGTATGTGAAATCGCTCCCAATTCTCTCCCAAATCTCTCCAACTATGTGAAATCTCTCCCAAATCTCTCTATGTACCTTCCTCAGTCGAAAACAACCCAAAACTGAAGGAGAAAACCCAAAATGACCCTCTTGGTCTGGAACCCTCTTGGTCCGGAACCCTCTTGGTCCGGAATGCCTTCTAAGGAACCAAGAAGAATCGTATCTCGGAACCTCCCCTACTTCGGATCTCCTAGCATGCTCCGGAAGGATTGACTCCGGAAGGACCTCGCTTAGGGCTTGCTTCGGAAATTCTAGCCAGCTTCGCAGCTCAGTCCGGACAACTAAACTCGCGCCTGACTACGGATCCGAGGGAAGTGCTCCGGAACTCAGCAAGCAGCTTCGGACGTGTTGACTCCGGAAATTGCTAAAGGACTCCGAATTTTTGTGAATGGCTCCGGAATTATGGGTTTTGACTTTGGACCCTCGCAGGAGCAAAAATTTCACTCCGGATTTTTGTCAATTTCGGACGTTTTCGTCATTTTAAGACATTTTGACGTCGGGAATTCCTCTAAACTCATATTTTTCATATCTTAGACCCCTTAAACCTCCATTTTATGCCAAAATTGATTATTTAAACATATTATATAAAATAATACCCAAGATTTTTAAAGGGATTCTAAGGGATAAGAGAGTTGACTCTATGATGCGACATTTCAACAAGTTCCAAGAAAATCGCGGATAAACATGCAATATCCTCCAGATATCCAAGCACACATCAAATCAACCCCCTTTCCTTTATTCAAAAGAAGAACTTCATCTTACTGATCCTCACTTTTACTCCATTTTCACTCCCTGGATATTTCATC
This sequence comes from Lactuca virosa, assembly GCF_052849685.1. Classification (NCBI taxonomy): domain Eukaryota; kingdom Viridiplantae; phylum Streptophyta; class Magnoliopsida; order Asterales; family Asteraceae; genus Lactuca; species Lactuca virosa. Next base: position 316,921,240 of record NC_136428.1, read on the forward strand.
CTCCTCCAAGAGTCCATTCCTCACCCACTTAACAAACTCTTCAAGAACAAGTGGATGCTCCCAAGTACATTCAAGTTTCAATCTTATTTCTTTCAAAGAAATTTCCAAAATTCTTGTAAATATCTCCTAATTTTCTAAGTGATCCTTCACATTATTCTGTTAATATCACCATATTTACACATAAAATTATGTGTTAATATTCTTAGGACCTCTCAAGTGTTGAAACTTGGAAACTCCTCACCATCTCTTCAAATCACCCACAAAACTAACTCAAGGTGAGCTTCATACCCCTATTTTTTTCGATATTCCTATTATTTTTGGGGGAGAATACAAGTAAAAGTCTTGTGTAAATCATGATCTAGTTGCTTATTGTGTATGCATGCCATCTTACATGTGTTTAAGTATGAAAACCCTTATAAATAGTCCAAAAACTCGAGATTTTGGATGACACTCAAGAGTTTGGATTATATCTCACAAATCACGGTTGGAAACAAGAACTAGTATGTTACCAAGTATAAGCCACAAATTTTTGTAACAACAACTATAAGGATTTGCTTCCAGATTTACTTAAACAAGTTGTGGGACAAAAGATTTTGAAAGTGATTAAATTATGGAAATAATAATATTTTGGATCACTTTTAGCCAAACATAAATACAAGGGTTATCTTGGAATATTATGTCATACTCATGACTTTTTACCAGATTAACAAACTATTTGTGATTATATATAATTATTTAATATAAATAATTTTATCAAGAAAAATATACGAAAATAGAGGTTTGATGACAAAAATATTTGCATGTCATAAACTGCTGTCGTAAAACCTTCAGGAACATAAGTAATGTCATAACACAGAAAATGCGTGTCATAACCTGCAGCCATAAATTTACACAAATTATAACTTGACACTTTTCTCTAGACTAATATGGGCCTGAGCCGACAATTTATAGAAAGGAAACTCCATTTTTGTCAATTCCGATAATGTTTGGTCATTTTGTTAAACGTTCAAAATGGCTTATTTTTCAATAAACAAAACGGAACGAACACGAGCACCCAGTTAACAAGCACAATAAACGATATGGAACCAGAACGATATTCCTATTCATTGAGTACGAAATTCATTATTTATCTAACGAATAATGGATCTCAAGCGATTGCTCAAAAGGTTGTTAATATTCTAGTCAAACAAATCTCAAAAGTACCTAAATATAAAAATATTAGTGTACGTCTAAAGTCCTGTAAGGAGTTATAGCCAGAGTCTCCTAGAGGGAGAGCGGGAATTTGTGTATAGATCTATACGGGGTTGACACCCCGCACCTTCTTTGTTCGCTACAACTAGACCGGCCAGTCTATGGTGACAAATGTCTTTATCAAAACGAGGGCGCCTGAGAAACGCCAAAACAGGCTTCCGTCATATTAGTATGGTTATAACGACTCACTCGAATATGTTATGTTATCTAGAAATTTATGCAAGGAAAAACCACATAAATAAATTTTGGCACGTTGTGTTAACTGTCCTACACATGATAAGCGATGGTCCGCATTTGTTGCATTGACTGTCCGTTTTCATCGCGTAGAACGTCCACAATTACCATGTTGACTCTTTCATCTAACAAGTATGGTGTCCTAATACTGCTATTTTACAAATCAGAAAACATAGGACTTTGTAAACGATTTTTGAAAACAATAAACTAACACACACATATGCAAGCTTACAGAGTTGGAAACATAACTTACGAATATTTTATAGCAGAAAATATAGGATTTTCTGGAGAAAATGATTTTATACGATTTCGATAACGATAAACTAGAACGCACACTCGGTTTTACTCGATAAGAAAAACAAGATTTACAACTATATTCTCTTTTGAAAATAGGGGATTTTCTGGAAACGGTTGACTATTACTACACAAAAGAACTATTCTCGAACACAGCTCGCCTTTACAAATTACACTACTTTTCATAATCACTCCTTATAAGGATGAACAAAAGTGACGACATGCACACATATATCCATGATTTTCAAAGCAAGGCTTCAAACGATTTCATAGAAAATATCGGATTTTCTGAAAGTACAATGAGAACAATTCTAAACAATTGTAAAACTATCTTATACAAAAATGCTAATGAACTCACCAACTTTTTAGTTGATGCTTTTCAAAACGACTTGTATTTCAGGGATCTAGTAAGCAGGTAACAAGGGACGCGGATGCAGGACTATTTAGCTATAGTTTGGAATTTTCTACTTATGTCTCTTTTGTGTAAGTCGAAGGGCAAATACAATATGTAAACAATGTAAGTTTCTTATCTCAATGTATGATGTTTGGATTGCTCTGTTTCATTTATATCCAATTGTTATGATGCTACACAATGTAGTCACCCGCCTCTGGGCGTTTCCTGTTGGATTAGTGTCTAAGTCCATAACTATAATTGGTATGTACTTAACCCGACTCGGCATGGTCCATTTGGGTTGCATGGCATCGGAACATTTGGATAGACCGTTTATGAGGAAAAGACATTTTGTGACATATTAATATATTATAAGTTCTAATATATTAATATGAAATCATGTTATTTAATTAGTATTGATCAAGAATTAATTTGGACTTAATTTAGTGATCAAAAAGAGACTAATTAAATATATGGGGATTGATTGTGTAAATCATTCATTCTTATATATGTGGGCTTATGATCCAAGATTCCTTTATGTTGAGTTTAACCCATGTGGTGATCCATGGATACTCCATGGAGGTTAAAACCCATGGAGCATAAGGAATGGGTAAAGTCATGAGTTACATGGTGTAACCCTAATAGCCACACTATATAAGAACCCCTTTAGTTCAAGAAATTGGCACTAGTGATACATATTTTGAGGGCTAGCCGATTTGAACATGTATGTCTTCTTCTCATGGTTATTCCAAGAGTTCATGATGTTGTGTGAACCATTTGAGGTGTCACACTTGGGGCACTAGGCTCTCAAGCTTCATGGAGTCAAGCAACAACAACAAGGTATGTATTCTATCTATTTTAGTATCCTAGTATCAATGTTTTGGTATGCTAGTTAGGATAATACCTTGGATAATCATATTTGCATGTATAATAGAGAAAACATAGATCCAAGGTATTTAGGGTTGCATCATACACTTAGGAGTGTTAGAATGCTCAAAACCCATCAGTGGTATCAGAGCCTAGGCTTGTTTTCAATTATACTTGATGCAAATTGCTGAAAAATGCTGAAAAAGTCGAATTTCGGGCATTCTGGGCACTGGACTCGCCGAGTCCACTGATGAACTCGCCGAGTCCATGAAGAAAATCATCCTACTCGACGAGTAGGTTGATACACTCGACGAGTAGGAGCCCCTGACAGCATATCTTCGAGTTTTTGGCTAGAAATGGACTAGGAACATTACCATAAGCCGTTTTTTGAACCTATAATCCTGTTTTTGATGTGGTAATGTTCATACTAATCCAATTTCAAAGATAATTGTCAATAGATTCATGTTTTGTATTAGTTTAGTGATTAGGCTAATTACATGAAAAAGTTTGATTAAATTATCTTGTTCTTATGAGTTGCTTAGATTAATAGAAAAGTTAATTGATTATGTGTTTTCAATCCATTTTAATCTAAGAGTTGATTCTAAAATGTGTTTTTGTAACTTGTCCTCAAGTTATATGAAAAGTCACATTTAAGTTTCATAAAACTCATAAAAGTTGGTAATGGTTACAAAAATGAAGAGTCTTGTCCTCAAGTTATGGAGGTTCAAGAGTCACTTCATTAAGTAATAAAATGTGTAACCTTAATTAATTCCATAAGTTACAAAATAAAGAAAAGTTACATTCTTTTATTAGTTTAAAGTCTTCCATAACTTGTCCTCAAGTTATCGAGATTCAAACATGCCTACCTTCAACTATTTCATTTTTCATGGTGGAAATTGGTAAATCGTCATTTACCTACCTTCAACTATTTTATAACTTGGATTACGGCATCCCTCTTCCAGTTATAAATAGGTTGTTGGGTCCTAGCCTTAATATTTCATATTGGGTGTTATATTAAGGACTTTAAATCAACTAACTTGAATTTCTCCCTTATATATGTCTCTTTCAGACAACTATGGTCTTCCCAAATCTTTAGGAACAAGCTATCCTAATGAAGATGATATCCCAAATGGCAATCAAGGTGAAAGATCAATCCCTTTGTTGTGTATTAGTGGGACTGGAAATCATACTTCACTTCCTCCGCCTCCTCCAATAAATCTCCCTATCCCACAAGTTTCAAGACTTGATAAGTTCTAAGTCACTCAATCCCTATTGGCAAACAAAGTCTATATGTGCTTAGGTCTTGGAGATTAAGTCACATATTGACAGGCCGGGAGAGTCGGGTGTCGAAGTCTCGAGGTAGCTGGCTGTTTACTTGGTTCTTCAGTCACTCCCTGATGACAGATCACGACATGACCCTTTAATGATCTTATCTATTTGCTTGGTGTTGCTGAATCAACAATGATTTGGAACACTGGTAAAGCAAATTTGATTAGAAGATCGACTTCCCAAAACTTCATGGACATTGACAATGGTGACACTGGAAATCCAGAAAAACTTTCTCTTCCCAATGGAAAGGGATCGGCCATAGTCAACTCGGTTGACCAAATGGTAAAGAGAAAGGCTAAGTCTGAGATAGTCCCATGTACCATTCCCAAAGAGTCCATATGTGCCTATTGCCAAAGAAAGGGGCATTGGTTGCGAAGCTGCCAAATTTACCTAAGGATGTTAAAGTCAATAAGTTTGACTCTACTTCAGGTAAAGTCCACTATCTAACTCTACTAAGTTTCTATTCTGAGATTCTTGATACATGATGTGACTGGGTCACATGTTGATGTTTTAAGAATCAAAGAAAAAAGTGAAGAAACTTAAAGAAAGATTATGCTGAATCTGATCGCGTAGATGGATTTCTATCGCATAGTTTGAAGATCGGATTCTTAAGCTACATCTTAGGAGTTATGATATATTGCATAGGATTAGATAACAACAAAGTTTTCATGTGCTTTTGCATTGTAAGGATAGTTTTTCCGCAAAGTTTTAAAATAAAAGAAAATTTTTTTTTATTTTATTTATTTTAAAATATCCTTACAATGGCATTTGTGAAAACTTTTGTTGCTTATAAGATTCCATTAAGAGCAAGAGTGGAAATATGAATTTGATTCTTTCATTTGTGGTAGTGTCTAAAATTTACCAAATAAGGAAAGATTCTCATCACCTAAGTTTCAGTTGGATAGAAACTTGGAATCATGCAAGTTGTATAGCATAATGAATAAGAACTTTCAAGCATTGGAAAAATTAAGACTAAGTACTTGTTCACATGGATGTGTGAGTCAAGTAAAGGATCGAGTACACATTCTTGTGCACTGATCAAGCCCACCACAAATAATTGTTAAGACTATTCGTCATTATTTACTAAAATTCAGTAAATACGGTTATACTTACAAGCTTAAGTGTAATTCTGAGACATTGGAAAAGGTTTCAATGTATGGCAGAGCGAATAAGAAGAATCAACTTAGGCAGAAAGATAAAAGTTTTTCAAATGTGAAAAGATGGGAGAGTACTTTAGTATCATGTTATATAATCATCTTAATGATTAAGAGACCTTATCACAATTCATCCTCTAAGTGCATTCTGGTAGCTAAGAAGAGGAGCTATGAATTGTTGAAGTGGTTAAATCAAGAAGATGATTTATACTTCGTTCCAAAAACAATTCTTAGAGTTATACTCTAAGATTGTAACTTGAGTGACATGTCTTAAAGAAGTTTTAAAACACTTGTCAAATGTAAGAGTAAAAGTTTTCTACTCTTGTACATTTGAAATTGGTAAGTTGTGATGTTTTGGATAAAACAAAGACCAACTAAGGCCAATTGTGTGAAGTGTTTGTCTTGATTAGAATCCACACTATCTCTTGAATATCTGACAAGAAAGTCTTATATGTCAAGAGGACAGTGGGAGTCTTAAAGGTCTTGAAAGTCTCAAGAACTAATCAAGAATAAAACCTGAAGTTCTTCACTAGCACACGACTTGAGGTTTATAACCTATCGTGTCGACATGTCTGTGCCTATTCAAGTTGGCTTTGCATAGGAGTTCTGAGAGTTCTCAATTGGTTACACAGCTACTTGGAAGCAATGGCAGGCCCTTGAGCTGCCAAATGGCAAGAATTTAAGATTGCACAAGTTTAATCCATATAAGTGTGGATTTGTCAGTAACCTTGTCTTGTGATTATGGTTTTAACAAAATTCATATGGATAGGAATTCATACACCATAAAATCTAAGTGTCATAAGGTTTCTCTCTGATTCATGAAAATGATGGTGAGGAAACACTTTCACTAAGTAGATTTTAGCTAGATAGCAATTGTGATATTTGCATTCTCAAAGTCGTTAGTGGAGCGTGTGTGGTTAACCAGCACACTAACATGGACTTGTGAGAAGTGGTAAAGGTCTAAACAATCGAGACTATGATTACGTCATCCCTTTTCATAGTTCTTAAAATTGTTTAGACACACCTGTGAGCTATCTAAGATAAGGTGTATGATATTGATAAAGTTTTATCAAAGCAATCTAGTATCAGAAATCTGAACTTTGGTAAGAAAGTCAATAACGTATTGATTTCTAGAAGTCCAGCTGATTTCTGATTACATGTCAAAGCTAGTGGGAGCATGAGTGTTATGCTAATAATCATCATGTTAGTGGGAGCATGATAATTATGATAAAGATTGCAAGTTAGCAATGTTAATTATAGAAAACAAAAGTTTCAATTCGTGAGGCTGCAGGGGTTGAAAAAGTTGTTTTGCTATAATTAAGGGAGAGGAAATTATACTTCATTTCAATTCTAAAAGCTTAGATTGAGGTTTTAAGTCGTATTTAGTCAAGGATATATATATGAATTTCATGTTGGAATGACTCAACATAAGGAAATTCTATATATGGGTCCATTATTTGCGTTCTAAAATTCGATTATGATTACGGCATCCCTTTTCATAATCTGAATTATGAGAACTTGGCAAATAGAAATGAAAATGTTATAGCAAAAGACTGGTTTAGTCTTTATGTGAGACATCATGACTCGTGTCCCATATGCTTCGGATATAGGATCGATTACATGTGCTATATTTATCCTTTCTAAAATTTTCCAAATGCCTGGGGCATTAAGAAGGGAAAAGGTCTAGAACTGGATATGACTAAAAGGATTAAGCAATTGTCGAGGACAATCTAAGGTTTACCAAAGATTGGTTGCTCAAGGACAGTTGGAAGTATAGTGTTAATTCTGGAAGGACCATATTGACATAATCTGTAAGGAGGCAACTCTTGTTCAGAAGTGATAGTCAAAATGGAATATGGAAATGTTTCAAAGTTGGAAATTATTAAATCTGTGTAAGATTAGGAAACTTAATGCAAGAAGGATGTTTCCAAGGAGTTGATCTCCTTGGAATGCTCTGTAATGGTTGTTGTCAAGTCTTTCTGACTCTGTGCATAATCATTACAGGAGGATCAATGCATATAAGTTTAGAATCTAACAGATTTCAGTAAATGGCATGAATTTGGAATTCTTGCATTTGCAGTAAGGATTTGGGACTGTGAAAGAGGATCATTGGAGTTATGTTTAATTGATCTAATTCACAAAGTGAAGATCATAGACAAACATAGTATGCATACTTGGTGTATGGCATGACTAGTGTTTAGAAAACATAGTGTACATGCTTGGAGCATGGGACAACTATTGTTTTAAATTCAAGAATAAAGTTGATAGCTGAAACAGTATACAATGAATAATGTGTAATCATATGGTGATAAATAAAAGGTGTTTTATTTATGTTGATAGGTTTTGATACCATATTAGATTCTATTATTATTGTGTTTCATTTTGCATGTTTTGACTTCCAGAATAACTACGTCGTTCTTCCTGATTGACTAAGTTATTCAAACTATCCACAGTCGGTCATATGTTGGAAGTAGATATGAATCAAGACTGTCGTGGGTTGGCTTGTAGAGGTCTAAGATGTTGGAAAAGGGGCTACAACACTCATGAGTGCTCATAAGTTCTGAGTATTGGATTCAACCCGCGCTCATTGGAATCACTTCATGGATTTTATCACGAGTGATCATGAGACGATAATATCTTATATTCTTCAAACCTAGAGATATGAGTTGTTACTATGAGTTGGTTGTACATTGGTTGTACTCGGTGTTATAAAACGTGCCTTTGTGTATGATTCAACAAGTAGTAGAACAAGCCATATGAGTCGAAGTTTATCCATTCCTTTTACCTTCGGGATAAAAGCGATATCTGTGGGCCCCTCGATGATTTGATGATGACAAATGGAAGTGCTCGGACGAGCCAGGACTGATTTGATTTGTTCAATTAGTCAGTCGTCATAAATCGAAAATCGGGAAACAACAAATGGACAGAGAGAATGATTATAATCCATGTCTCAGTCCATATGATATCTAGAATGGAGGAATATATGATCCCTTATCTAATGGACAAGTCATTGACAAAGGTCAGAGTTCATCTACAAGGTCAGAGTTCGACAGCGGATTTTGAGAGCTACGATTGCCAGTTGGTTCCTGAAGTCATACGCAATAATAGTTTTAGACTTATCCAAGTGGGAGACTGTTGGATTAGTGTCTAAGTCCATAACTATAATTGGTATGTACTTGACCCGACTCGGCCTGGTCCATTTGGGTTGCATGGCATCGGAATATTTGGATAGACCGTTTATGAGGAAAAGACATTTTGTGACATATTAATATATTATAAGTTCTAATATATTAATATGAAATCATGTTATTTAATTAGTATTGATCAAGAATTAATTTGGACTTAATTTAGTGATCAAAAAGAGACTAATTAAATACATGGGGATTGATTGTGTAAATCATTCATTCTTATATATGTGGGCTTATGATCCAAGATTCCTTTATGTTGGGTTTAACCCATGTGGTGATCCATGGATACTCCATGGAGGTTAAAACCCATGGAGCATAAGGAATGGGTAAAGTCATGAGTTACATGGTGTAACCCTAATAGCCACACTATATAAGAACCCCTTTAGTTCAAGAAATTGGCACTAGTGATACATATTTTGAGGGCTAGCCGATTTGAACATGTATGTCTTCTTCTCATGGTTATTCCAAGAGTTCATGATGTTGTGTGAACCATTTGAGGTGTCACACTTGGGGCACTAGGCTCTCAAGCTTCATGGAGTCAAGCAACAACAACAAGGTATGTATTCTATCTATTTTAGTATCCTAGTATCAATGTTTTGGTATGCTAGTTAGGATAATACCTTGGATAATCATATTTGCATGTATAATAGAGAAAACATAGATCCAAGGTATTTAGGGTTGCATCATACACTTAGGAGTGTTAGAATGCTCAAAACCCATCATTTCCGCCGTCTGGTCTGGGGGTGTGACATTCCAAGACCTTCTTGAGAGCAAAATAAGTTGTTCTTGAGAGTGTTGCTCATTAACTCCATTCAAAATCTTCAGTAAATAGGGGCTTATTTCCAGATCTAAAAGTTGGCCAAAAGTAATCCACCAACCTTCCCAAAGTAGAGACTCATGCCAAAAACCCAGATTCTTCACGGCACGATCCACGTAGACCGTTTGTTGATCCACACGGACCGCGTGGGTCTTACTGAATGGGTGCCTTGGCCCATTTAATTAATATACCAGCCCAATCTTTTCCTTACTATGTCAGCCCATTTTCACCATTTCTTGGGAGCCCAATTATGCTTTTCCGAAGCCTTCAAAGATTATCCAATGCTCCTTTAATCTTCCTCAGCTCGAGTCCTCGTCGTCTCGTCCAAAAATTAAGTCCAGCACGCTTCTTGTTTATATTGATACCAATCCCAATCGCACCACTTCGAGTCCACAAGCAAATCGCAAGCCTCCAATAGTCCCGCACTCCTTCTATACCTCCAATGACATATAGTCTTCGGTAAATCCTGCAAATAAGCTCAAAAGACAGGAAAACACCTGATAAAGGAGAAAAATAACAGAAAGATAAAATACGCATGAAGATTAACTAAAATGAGATGGGTTTAACTAAAAATAAACTATGAAAAGAAGTAATAAAATGAAACTATCACGACTTTTCTTTCCCCATTCCATCATGTCAATGTTTCTCATGATGTCAGTTCGTGGAAATATGCACTAGCAGTTCTCAGCTAGTGGGGGCCGTCTACCCCAAATAGCGTTATCCATAAGATCGTCGGCTCGAATACGAGTTAATAGATTGTAGTTTGGTTCTCAGGTAGTTACCATACAAAGTTCATAACATAAAGTTCATATCGCAAAGCTCATATCAAAAGTTCATAGCATAAAGTTCATAGCACAGGTTCATAACACAAAGTTCATGAAAGAATACATTCCAAGTTGAATAGGTTCATTAAACAATATCGTTCCGAGTTCAATAAGTTCATAAAAGAGTATCATTCCAAGTTCAATAAGTTCATAAAACAATATCGTTCCAAGTTCAATAAGCTCATAAAACAAAGTTCAGCAAGTTCACAAAACAGAGTTCAGCAAGTTCACAAAACAGAGTTCAACAAGTTCATAAAACAAAGCTCCACAAGTTCATAAAATAGTATGGATAGCTCATAAAACAGTAGCATGTTTTCCACCCCAAAACATGAAAACAGTAAGAAACGGGTTGTGAATACTCACTAAGGGGAGTTTGCGGTTCGAGCTTCACGGTTCAGTGTTGTAGAGATCGATTTCTACTGGTGCCCTACGGAACAAATAGTTTCTAGTGAGATAGAATTCACTAAACCATTATCTAAGAACTACGTATCCAACTAGTGGTATCGCAAAGTGCCCAAAGTTTGTTCGGTTCATTATTGTTAATATTGAATTCACGGTGCCTTGTGTTCAAAAACCCATAAAGGCATGAAAATGAACTCTAAAAATTGTAAAACTTTATATTCTGGTTCTAACAGAGCTTATTATTGTCCAGAAATTTTATAGAGGATTTTGAAGGTCATTTGTTATTTATTTGCAATTTAAGTCTAAATAATAGGACAAATTCAAAATAAATAGCAAAAAGTTGCAAACCTTCCCAAATTAATTTTTACAGGCTCTCATACTGTTACCAAAGTTGTGAAAAATATTGGTTCTTGCCCTTGAGTCCTATGACCTGGCTTTGTAAATTTATGCTCTAATTCAATGACAAATCCGAATAAAATACAAAACAATGACCAAATTATATAAACATTTATATGGGATCATCATTTCATGATTACATCAGTTCTACAATTTTTTAGATGTTTATCTCAGCTGTAAATGATGACTTTGAATTTATGGCCATTAAATTCTTATTTTTGTAGAAAAATAAGGATTTTTTTTAAGCACTTGGGGTTTCAGAAAACATCTCTTAAAGATGTGACGTTTCATAAAACAAATTGGTTCAGAATTAATTCAGAGCTAAATGGGGGTATTCAACTCCAACAAAATTTGAAATGTAGCACTAACTAGTGCATGAGTTCCAAATGTAGCTGAAAGTTCAAGAATTTGTGTAGGAAATTCTATAAGGTTTTAGTTCATGAAATTTTAGCTCTACTAGGATAAATGTTTCATATTTATAAAATATTTTTCTCCAGATTTATTGTGGGGTTTAAGGCCTTTGATCATGTAATACAAAACTAGTGATCATAGAAAAAGTGTTGTTTGCACAATTGTTTTGTAAAAATCTCCAAAAATCAAATTCTTAATGTTTTACAGTAAGGACACTTAGTACCGAAAGTTCATTCAGGGAACTAGTCTTCAGAAAAATAATATCGTGATTTGGTCTTGAAATGAGTGAGTTATGACTTTTTAAATTCTAGTAAACAAATATGACAAAATGTTGAAAAGTAAAACTCATGAAATCATAGTTTGAACTGCAACTTTACCTAATGATATCGGTTTCTTTTTCTTAGATTGAGATAGAAAAACATTGTATTACAGATATTATGTAGAAATACTTGTTTTTAACCATTGTATCTTACATTCAACCAAGCTAGATGACACTAAACTTTTAAAAAAATCAGTTTTTGGTGCTAGATAAGGATTGCATGTTCTCACCTTTGCTCTTGACTTTGGTTTGATCATGGATCATCAGTATTTACAGAACATGCGACATGTTTTTTGTGGTGATCTAAAAACATCAATATCAAACAAAGGTTCTTGGAAAGAACATGCCTTTGAAATTGAAAATAGAAGGAGAAAATGACTAAAACTTGTAGAAATATGTTATGGGTCTTCAAGAGATGTATGATAATCACTTACCCTTTGATGTGAAGCTTAAAAAACACCCACAATATGGATTAAAGTTCGTGGTTGAGGGGCTGATTTCTAGAGAGAGAAAGTGAGGTTTCTAGAGAGGAGGAAGAGGAAAAGTGGGGTTTTGTCTCTCTTGATAGACTATCTCTCTCGTCGTCGCTTTAGGGCTATACTCCACCCAAATCATCCACAAAACTCCAGTAATGTGAGTTATTTTATGGAAAATGAAATAAAAAAATCTCTCCTACAGAACATGTCTCTAAGATCGGATTTCCTCTCTCTCTCTCAAGGGCATGCAAAATCTGACCTCGGGATTTCGCGTAAAGAAGCAAGATATAATGAGTGAGAGAGAGTATGTATGTGAGGGTTGTGTATGGATGAATTTTTGGGGTGAAGAGTGGCTTTATAAGGCTCTCTAAAGCTGGAAATCTTTAATAATGTTGCCTCTTAACCATTTTTATAAAAATGATCTTTAGTTTTTATATATATTCTATGTATTTTTATAAACTTCCAAGAGTTTATTTCTTGGTTTTTATTCAAGTATTTTGTTTTTAGAAATAAGTTCATAAACTTGTATTCTCTTGAAGTAAGTTATAGAAATGATAACATATGGTTTGATTTTGATGAAATCTAAATTTATATGTCATATAAACGAAACAAAGGTTCACATATGAATGTAGGATTAGAGAATCCTTAGATTATATTTTTGGCTCATAATTCAAATTATGATATGTGGATATTATTTCCAACTTGTAATTAAATCAAATTATTATTTAATTAAATTGAGTTTGGTAGGTACTTAAACTAGTTAAGCATGTCATATGTTCCGATTAATAAATTAGGGTATTTAACTTACCCTTGAGTTGTGATCTATTGAACATGGTTTTGTGTTTAGTTTTGAGATTGAAATTTGACACTTTACAACCTAGTTGGAGTATCCACATATCAATGTGACTGCTTAGTACAAGCTAAGTTACAGTACTTGTTCCGAGGGATCTATTAAGTCGCGATCTAGCTCAACTTGTTGCATCTAAAGCCAAGTTATATGCACGCATGGAAATGACAAGGTTCTAGATGAGTCCTAACTTGAGTTTTGACGGATGTCACAAGTAGCTGTACTATGGCTACTAGAAATTGATAAGAGTGTGTGGAATGATTAAGAGACTTATTATTGTATTATGGCCTGTAAAAATTATGCTTGCAACTTATGTTTTTTATGATGATTATGACATTCTTAAACTTATATTTTAAACATGATTTGATATACAAAAATGTTTTAAGTTTATCTGGGATTTTCCGCCACATGGTTTTATAAAAGACTACCATTTTCAAAGCATAAAAGAAATTTTTTTTCAAGCCTAAAATTAGGGATGTCATAAATATCGTACCATTTTCAATACCAAAGTCAAATTCATCATCATACATGGCTTTAAAAGAGATATTGTTTATCGCCAAATTGGTTGCATAAAACCATTCAACAACACCACAGACAGACCATAATTAAAAGTAAGCTCATAAGATCCAATCCTATCTATAGAAGTGATCTACTTATTTCCCATGATTAGGTCGAACTCTCAATGTCTCCGCTTTTGTAACAATTGGTAAAAATAGGTCAGAATTCACCAGTCAAACCACTAGGAACCCCACTGTATTAGGACCTATCATATGAATGTTCTATATTTTATATGCAATTGAAACTATGTCACTCATAATTGCACTTAGATTACTCCAAATTGCTGACAATCGTTAACAAACAAGAAAATAACTCACAAAATGAGTATTAATTAATGCCCTTAAAATAAAAAAATTCCATTGAGTGTACTTGAGAGCTATAAATAAAAAAATTTGTATAGAATATTATATCACTTCTGCATGGATATAAATAACATCTAACAAGGAGATCGTATAAGGAAGTTACACTCTTTTTATGTTGTAAAACTAGTATTTATCTGATTTTCTTGAAACGAACTCTGCACCGCTTCGTGTGGAATAGATACGATCCTCGTAAATTGTTTTTGAGCACGTTTTCAAACTTAGAGTAAGGTCTAATATTTGATTTCATATTCTCAATATTTTTAACCCTGAGCAAAATCAAATGCGTAAAATATGTCGAATTGAAACCAATTAATCGCAAAACTTTAAACGCCATTTCCTGGAGTTCTGTATATCGGAATTATATTACGTTTTCATTTTTGGAATCACCATGACGAACATAATCATCAGGCACTTTCAGAAAATTTATTTAAAGAGTATGATGCCTTGTCACATGAATCGAGACGTCTAGAGATGACATTTTGGTAATGTCACAAGTGTGACACCACCTTTAGTGCTAAGTACATGCATTATTGACTTAAATCTCCAACCAATTCTTCACTCTTGCTTCCACACTTCACTCTTCTTCCCTATCGAATCATCCACTCCCTCTCTAGCTCTCCAATCCGCTTATCTCCTTGTTCTTGGCTAGAAAAGCACCACCGGATATGGGTTCTTCCGGCCACCATCATGGGCATCAAACCTCGTCTTTCCTCCCTCCTTCTTCGTCAATCACAGTAGCCAAACTCCCCCTTTCCATCATTTTTGTTGCTGCTTTCCCTCTCGGTTTTCCTTGCTTTCGGCGATGAGAAGAAGACCCACAAAGGGTTGCCAAAAAAGTCTGACCGTCTCTCCTTTTTCTCGACTATCCTACCACCACCCACCACCTTTCTTGTTTTGATACTCGAACACAACAACCCCTCTTCTTTTTCGGGTTGCAAAACAACCCCAAGATCTTTTGAGTTCAAAAGGTGGTGATTTTTGGGTTTAAAAGGCTTGATTTTTGAGTTTCTCAAGCAAAGATCCAGAAGCTCGGCTTTTTGTTTGGTTCAAAAAGTTTCAGGGTTCAATCATGATCTGAGCCCCGATCTATGAATCTAAAACATGTCCACGAAACTAGGGTGAGTTTCTACGACCCTTTTTAAAATTTTAATTGTTTTCGGGGGAAGATACATATACTTCTCGATTTTACGATAAATTTATGCTTATACATGTTCATAATATGATTATTTGCATTTATTAGGTTTACTTATGATTATGTCAAATGTCACTTAACAATTTATAAGACAAAACAAAGTATTATATATATATATATATATATATATATATATATATATATATATATATATGTGTGTGTGTGTGTGTGTGTGTGTGTCTGTGTGTGTGTGTTGGGGACGGGGGGTGGGGGATGTTTTGAACATAAAATAACAACTAAATTTTGTTCTTAAAATAAGACAAAATTGCAAAAATGGTCCTTGTGGTTGGCAAAGTTATGTGTTTTTGTTCCAAAATGAAATGTTGGTGCACCACTGGTCCAAAAGTGGATCTTTCTATCGTTTTGGTCCCTATCTACTTAAAATGACCATTATGCCCTTATAGTTTGTTTTTGCATTTTTTATTTTATTAATGTTTTTAACTAATTGAAAATAAAAAAACTCTCTCTCTCTCTCTCTCTCTCTCTCTTCTCTCTCTCTCTCTCTCTCTCTCTCTCTCTCTCTCTCTCTCTCTCTCTCTCTCTCTCTCTCTCTCTCTCTCTCTCTCTCTCTCTCTGACTTGTGAAAGTCAAATGGACTTATGAGGAAACATGTTAAAGCACTTTCCTTCCCCGATCAAATTGAAGCCATATACAAGTGAATGAAAGAAAATTAATCGGTTATTATTTTTATCCTCGTAACCATTCACCACCTCCATCTTCTTGAAATGGTGTTAAATATAGGGCATAACCCTCTAAAGCCTCACGAATCTACAACCCAAACTTATCAGTTCAGAAACACCACCATTTCACCACCCCCTTACCCTACCATAGGACCACCTTGCACCACCCTCTATTAAACAAAATCACCACCAAATACTACCCAACCTTCACGTTTTCTGTTTACCTTTCTTACTTCACTGTCGAGAACAAGCACCACCAAGGGGTGGTGGTGTTTTTGTAGTTGTAACCATCGAACACAACTAAAAACCACCACCGGTGGCTTTTGACCACCGTGAACCTCACCAATAACCCACCACAAACTCCACCTTATATCCCCTACAGTTAGAATAATCAAACACCACCCAGACACTCTCAAACACCACCAGTCGCCATCCACAGTTCCTCCAACCACCTCCTCCCACTGCCAGAAAAACGAGAAAAAAGGAAACCCGGCAACCCACTGCCACCATCCTCCATAATTGCTATTGTCAAAATCCTTTCCCTTTCATCTCCAAATCGTCACTTCCGTCAAGCAGAAGCAGGAACGAAGCAGCAAGAGACCGCCGGAGAAGCCTCCTGCCGCACGTTGCCACCAATTGCCGCTGCAAATTTCTGAATCAAAATCCAAATCCGGATAAATCAGATCTACTTGAGAGGATACGAAGTCAATTTCAAGGATCCCCAATCGACATTCCCCTCCTAATTCGAGTGGTCGACGACGGCGAATTTAGGGTTCTTCAGTTGACGCTTTCACTTGATTTTGTGATTCTAGTTGTTTGAGCCTAAATTTGTTAATGGCATCAAGATCTCGTAGTGGGCAATGAAACAAACCCTCATTCAACCTTCCTTCTTCAAAAAACAATCGTTTATTCTCTCTTCAAAATGTAAAACAATCTCTGCATAATGTCCCCTTAAACCTAACCCGAGAGAGAGACAGAGAGAGAGAGAGGGTAGTAATTTCTTTTTCTTTTTCTTTTAGTTAAAATAATAATAACTTAAATAAAATAAGTTAAAATGAAATATTTAAGGGCATATTGGTCATTTCAGGTGAGGTATGGACCAAACCCAGATCAAGATACCAATCTTAGGGAACAAAAGCACACAAAATATCTGAAATTGGACCACTGATGCACCGTCAAACTTTTTTGGACCAAAACCACATAATTTTTCCAACCACAGGTACCATTTTTGCAATTTTGTCTTAAAATAATAACAAAATATGTATAAATATGTTTTCTATATAAAATTGACATATAAAGACATTTTGTCAGATGAAATAATGATGGGTATGTATATATACATATATGATAATATATATATATATATATATATATATATATATATATATATATATATATATAAATGGTCATAAAATAAAGTTTTGTACATAGATTGACGATTTAAGTATGTATACATAAATGTTGGTAACATTATGATTACATATACATTTAACAAATAATGATAGGTATATATTGGTTTTATCTCCTTAAATGGTTATATATATATATATATATATATATATATATATATATATATATATATATATATATATATATATATATATATATATATATATATATATATATATATGAACCAAAACATAAACTACATTAATAAAAATGAATTTCACTTCGTTATAATCAAATTGGTATAAAAGTGAATTATTTGCGGCATCAATTTGATAACTGTTTTACTTGTATATTTGTGTTGAAATTCTTTAATTATTGGTTTATGTCACGTTGGTTGAAATTTAGATTTTAATCAAAATGCAGTCGTTATGTTGCTCGATATTTGTTAGAAAGATGTGTTTTAAAACTAAATCATAAGTATTAGAAACTTTATAACCTCAGCTTTAAAGTCTATTTTACTATATTTGAATGATTTAAACGACTTAAAATTTCAACTTAGTTTGGGACTTAAATACACACACAAAATTATGGATATGATCATTACGGGACTCATTATATGAGATTGATACTCTTCATCCACTAAGAACATGAAAACTTAGTAAAATCCTTTTGTGATATGATCGCTAATCCACAAGGAGCATAGAACTTATTGGTATAGATCTACACGGTTTGACAACCCCGCTTTTGGTTGCTAGTTATAGCCTCTGTCTGACGAGTGAAAGAGGGTGAAATTGTTCTTTCTCTTCTTACTTTCACAACGTTTATGAAGCGTTTGGGATGATATCGACACACCCTTTGATGTATCTTTTAGAAGCTTCTCGTCTTTAGTTCGGTTATAGGCTCATTATAAACCCCTGGAAATTCATTCTAGATTATGCACAATTAATGTGGGGACGGTTTACTCAAATAGTTAAGTGTCAATTATTTATTTAATTAAACAAATAAATCTTTACAATGGCTCGACACGACACTCTATCGAATTATAACTTATGTTTAATAAGTTATGTAGATAAAAAATCTCTTTTACTTGTATGGGATTACAAGTGTAAAACGTGTTGCATTTTATATTTTTATAATTCATTATTCTAAACATACTTCCGATGATAAAAACACACAAAGTCAAAACCATAAACAAATCTCTTTTACTTGTATGAGATTACATTTGTAAAACATGATGCATTTTATACTTTTAAAATTGATTAGTCTAAACACACTTCTGATTATAAAAACACATAGAGTCAAAACCATAAACAAATATATTTTACATGTATCGGATTACAAGTGTAAAGCATGTTGCATTTTATAATTTTATAATTCATTAGTCTAAACACAGTTTTTTATTATAAAAATGTATGCAGTCAAAACCAGTAAAGCTCATCGACATTATTGTTGACGTATTTTTAAACGTATGTATCTTCAGGAACATAGGAGTTGCAGGACACACCCTGTGTCTCACGGAATAAGCCATTTCTTTTTCTTAAATGGTTTGCCGATAAGTTAGGCCTCCTTCTTTCATTTTGACTTACGTTTTGCAGAACTTGTTCTAGTAATTATCGTCTTTTAGATTGATAACAGTGTAATTCCTCGTACTTGATTTATGGAAGAATGTAATGTTTTATAAAACCTTGTATTATTCAATATGTGTTGATGTGTTGTTAACTGTGATCCAACGATGTCTTGGAACCCTAGCGTTCCCGTCATCGATCAGGGTGTGACAACTTTCTACTTTTTTTTACTCCCTGCACATTAGTACAAATATGAATCCTACACCCGGTGGTGTCTAGAACCCAAAAATTAAAAGTAGAAGTATTGTGGAGTTCAATCATGTACACACCTAAAAATTAAAAGTAGATGTATTCTCAGGAGTCATTTGTTGAGGAGCAAAAGATTTAGCCTTGCCTTTCGCTTTGGACTTGGGGTTGGAGTTTGGGTTACCATTTTTTCCCTTCTGCTTGCCCTTAGAGTGGTCAAGCTTCTTTCTCTTCATTCATCCTTCCCTGATGGTAAATACCAAGGCAGCTGGCTTAGCTTTGGTCATGTTAGACTCTAAAGTCTTCAGAATGCCATGGAGCTTCAAGATGCATTCATCCAAATTGTTCACATTAGAGTTTAAAACAAATTGGTCATATGAACTAATCAGCAAGCTTAGGATACTATCCATAACAAGCTCCTAACTGAATGCAAATCCTAGGAGTTGAAGATGAGCAATGTACAATTTCATCTTAAGCGAATGTATACTAACATTGATGCCCTGGGTCATTTTACATTCATAATAGAGCCTTAACTACATCGAAGCACTATTCATTGCCTATAGTTGGAACATGTCATGCAGTTGAATGGTCATGTCATACACACCAAGTGTTGGTATTTAATGTTGCATCATTTAGTCCTATTTAATTGTTTATTTATGTAAACAAGATTGGGCTTGTCCACCCGTCATTTATTAGGGTTAGAGTATTTAAGGTGCATGATGCACCGTGTTTCATAACTTTGGCAATTATTCTTGTAACCCTAATCACACCTCTACGATAGCAATTTTTAATCGAGTTCTTTTGAGGTTGTGGCTTTTAATCATTTAGCATACTTTGAATCTTTTTCGTGTTCTTGTTCTTATACTGTTTTGAATCTAATCGATCTTTCAAGGATTATCATCCTAAAATTTGGTATCAGAGCAGGAGACTGTGTAATCTATACGCATCTTTTCTGTTTAAAGAGTCATTAGGGTTTCCGTTAATATTGGATCTAGTTTAACAGTCATCAATGTGTTCTTGACGCGATTCAATGATCTTAATATTACCCTAAAACTGCTTCAGTTTTACACGTCTAATTCTTAAAAATTTATAAAGATCTTATCATCATGCAGCACGACGATTCTCACATCAACTCCATCAATCTGTCAAGCAGCATTGGATCAACCACAAGGATTCCTATCCTTTTTCCTAATGAATATGAGGTCTGGGCGCTTCACTTTGAAGATTAAGTTCTTGGTTTTGAGGACAATGGTTATTGTGACAACCCGAAAAATTTTATCTTGTAAGTCCAGCCAATCAACAAAAAGTAAGACTAAATTCCATTGCCTTCTAGCCTTGTTAAGGGTCGTTCTAATGAGTTCTAAGCCTAGTACACTTAAGGATTGAGTGTTAGAAACTGTTAGCTTGAGATCGGGAGGATAATTCGAACCAGAAAGCCACTCACAAGGTGTTCACGGCCGCAAATTAGGTTCACGGTCGTGAACCACATCCCATATGTGTAAGAGTGGCCTCATTTTCACCTCACTTCTCCTCCTCCCAACCGTGAACACACCCCATTCTCTTTCAAACTTCTTGAATCGTGAACACCCTAAAGCTTCAAAAACATAAGTGTTTCATCCCTAATCTTGTTATACTAGAAAGACTACTAGATCCAAGCCTTGAATCCTCCAAAATCATCACCATCTTCATGAGTTTGAAGTGTTCACGGCCGTGAACCCTTCATAGGGTCGTGAACCCTTCATAAACTCATCATGTTGGGCCGTGAACTCCATTAGGCCATGAACCATTCATCATATTGGGCCGTGAACTCATTCCCTTGGCCGTAAACACCACTTTGATCAATCACATGTGATTCTAACACTTCATTTCAAGTGTTTCCTAGTCCCTAAGGTAGTTTCCATGCATGTTCGTTGCTTTTAAACACTAATTACATGCCTATATATGCCATTATATGTCATTTAGGACTCGTTTGTGTCTCGGGAATTCATTCGTGGAACTTCTCATCCTTACGCGCAAATTCGATTGAATCACCCACATAAGGTGAGTTCATACCCCTATAATCAATCTTTTAAATGTTTTAAATGCTTTTAAGGGGGGGGATACAATTTGAACACAATGATAATTGTGTAAATGTTATTTGTGATAAACATCATTTTAAAGGATTGCTTATGTGTTTATAAGTGATCAAATCATTTCAAAAACTCTTTTAAAGTTATGTTACATTATTGTTTATAAAACTCCGTTTTAAAGTACAATCATAACTCAGTAGATAAATGAGTCTTTTCATCAAAGTCGGTACAGTTCAAGTAAACATACTAGTAAACTATAATAGGTATAGTTTAGGGGTTCAGTTCATACTATAACAGAGAGAACATACTATACACTAGAACAGGGATAACACACTATACACTAGAACAGAGAGAACATACTATAACAAGAAAAAGATTACAATAATGTGAAACCACTACTCACGACTTAGCAATATACTTGTTATGTCGCGTTTTGTAACCAGAGTCTCCTGGAGGGAGAGCGTGAGTTTGTGTATGGATTTATACGGGATTGACACCTCACACCTTGTTGCTAGCTACAGTGGGACTTGCAAGTCTACGGGTGACAAATATCATACAATTTTTGACGCCTTTGGAGCGCCGCATTTTATACTAGTCAAATCGAGTATGGTTACAACCTCGTCACATTTTAACCTTAATTAACAAACTGGTTTTAAGGTTGACACTACTTCAATAGTCATTTTAAAAGACTACTGCAAACTTTCATTTTTCCCATTACTTCATATTGTGATATTCTCACTTGAAAGGTAATGCAAACTATTTTCGAGTAAAGATAGTTATAAACTAGGGAAAACTTACATCATTACAAGCGACAAGCAAAACAGTCGAGTGTTAGTACATTTAGTTAGAAGGGGGCCTATAACGCTAACTTTATGATTCCATAGTTATACATTAGGGATATATATTAATCGGATGCGACAGGTAGTAGGATGTGTGTTTTCCGCTTCATTTCCTGTTCATTGTTTGGTTGTGGGCTTAGAGCAGATTCACCCAGTCTACTATGTATTCGATCTTAGCTATATATATATATATATATATATATATATATATATATATATATATATATATATATATATCTATATATATATATATATATATATATATATATATATATATATATATATATATATTCTGTATACGCCAAGTAATCATAAGGAGTACCAGGTATGGGTCAGGTCCTAGTATACTAATTCAATACACTGTTTTCTAGTACAAAACATACTTTTCAAATAGAACATTTGGTAGAAAAACTAGAAACTTACCAGTAAAAGGGTTTAATCCATTTTATTAAACCAGTATAACTTAAAAGGACCTTTAGTGGTTAATTCTATAATACCTTAGTTTACACAACAGGGTTATATATAAGTAATATCTGACAGGTAGTTGGATGTATGCTTTCCGCCTCATTTCTTGTTCCTTGTTTGGTTGTGGGCTTAGGGCAGATTCACACAATTAACTATCCATTCGATATTAGGTTATATATAACTAGTGTAAACTAAGTGATTATAGAAGGAACTATTATGGTTTCCATTTTTTCCAAAGGAAATAAGGGTTTTTCTTAAAGAATGTTTTCATCAGATATAAAGGAACTATTACAGTTAACTCCGTGAGTACCAAATGAATACACCAGGGTTATATACAACGAGGATCTAACAAACAATGGGATGTGTGACCTCCGTCTCATTTCATGTTCCTTGTTTGGTTGTGGGCTTAGGGCAGATACACACAATCAATTGTTTGTTTACTCTGGGTTTTATATAACTTGTATCCATTTAGTACTCATAAAAAGGATTGTAGAGTCATTTTTACTTATCTTTCATCATATCAGGAAATATAAGATCTTCTGAAGGAACAAGTGAACTTTTCTAAAAGAAATTACAACTTACATTACATCACTAAATACTTATGAACTCACCAGCTTAAATGCTGATCTACTCTTTCAAAATAACTTGTATTCTCAGGAAACCAGTAGACATGTATGCGCACTGGGATTTAGAAGATGGAGCATAGTAGCTTCATGTCTTATTTTGTTATTTACTTTTATAGTCTATCTTATGTGAACCACATACTTTGTAAACACTTTCTTTCAAATAAAATGGTTGTCTGTTACTTGATTACTATGATGCATGTCTTGTGATACTAAACATGACGTCCTCCACCCCCCGAACATTTCCGCCATTCCGGTTTGGGTGTGTGACAGATTGGTATCAGAGCATTGTTTATAGTGAACTAAGTATATCAACCTATAAAAGATATACAACTATAAATGCAATGGGGCCGAAGTGCTTTGGATAATAATATATTTTAAAAATAAAACAATACCTTATAAAAGTATACATACATGCTTATACATATATACATACTAGAACAAGTATCACTGGAAGAACAGAACAGAAGTATTTAAAGGTTGAACATTGCTGTCAAACATGGACAGTTATGTAATCATATCTGGAATCAATATAGCCTGATCAACTATATTCATTTGAGATGTGACCGAAATGTGTTTGGGAGTGATGTGGTGTTGCAACAGTCTTAAAACTTACCTAACTCTATTCAAGGGATTTCTAGATCAGAACATAAGGTTAAGATACTATGGGAGTATTTTATGATACTATAACACACAACAAGTTTAAAACATACCAAGTTCATTACATTAAAATACTATAGGAGTATTTTAGGCACTATAAATAACTTATGTGACAATTTAAAAGAACCTTATGGATAGGTCTATAATTTTGGAGTGTATACTTCCAAGGTTTTATATAATTGAGATTTTATAGACTTAGAATTTGTCATCTGTGCTTCACTGCCTGTTCCTTGTTTGGTTGTGGTTTTGGAGTAGGATCACTTATTCGAAGGTCTATTTGATCTTAAATTATATACAACTTGTATACATTGTGCGGTTATAGGAGGACCATGTAAGGATCGCCGTATAATGTTTCACTTAATTTCATAGATTCTTTAGACACTTCCATTCTCGCACGACAAGCCCAGATAGATGTAACCACTTCCTCATAGCAGTAAGCAGTAGAGTCAAGGAGGAACAAGAGCAGGTTCATGAGAAGTTTTCAAAGAAGGATCAGCCGAAGTAACCAAAACGTCTTATGCGTCACACTAATAAATAATAATCTTGTTTGACTTAGTGAGCTAGTGGAGACACTGCTCACATTATGTGTTAGTATTATTTTCTCTTCATGCAATTGGTAACAGTTATTTAATTCACAGATACTCATTCGAGGATAGACACTTCTAATTCATAAAGTTTATTTGTATAGACTTCCTTTATGAATTGTTTCTAGAACTCTATGAAAGTAAGAACCAAATACACTAAGAACTAGGATAGCTTTGTCATTCAGTTTTCGGCTTATAACCACTGCTATAGAATTATTTCCATCTCATCTTTGTATCCTTTATAGCAAAATGCCTCCACGTCGATCAGCGAGACGCACTACTCTGATAACTACAACTCAAACACCACTACCTCATCCCCAATTCGATCCTGAAGCTTTTCAAGCTGCGGTGGCTACAGCTGTTACGACAGCCCTAGCTCCATTCAACACGACCGGTACTAGCAGGAGTGGATCAGGTGTTAACGATACCCAAGATGATAGTCACGGACACCCTAGGGAGTGTCCGTATAAGGACTTCACGAAATGCAAACCCAAATCCTTTAATGGAAATGGGGGAGTCATTGCTCTAATGCGATGGTTCGAGAAAAGAGATTCGGTCTTTGCAATCTGTATGTGTGCCCAGAAGGGAGCAAAGTGAAGTTTGCTGCTTGCACCTTCTCCGACAGAGCCCTAACATGGTTGAATAGCCATATTAATCACTGACCATATCAGTGGCTAACTCAATAGGTTGGGAGAACCTAAAAGAGATGTTGTTAGAAGAATACTGCTCGAGGGGCGAAGTTCAAAAGTTGGAACAAGAACTATGGGAGCATACCATGGTCGGCTCAGACATAGTAACCTACACTGACAGGTTTTGCGACCTAGCATCACTATTCCCCGGGATGGTTACCCCAGAAACTAAGAAGATAGAAAGGTACATCTGGGGTTTATCTACCCTGATTCAAGGAGATGTACTGTCTTCTAACCCAACTACATTCGATAGTGCCAAACGCCTGGCTCAGCGACCCATTGACCATGGATTTCGCCATGGCGTGATAGTCCCCATTCCCGAGCCATCAAAGGGAGAGGACTATAAATGGAAGTCGGGGAACAAGAGGAAGAAGCGAACAACACATGAAACCCCGCAGGAGCAACAAATGGGTACTCTAGCACCTGCTAGTCGATATGCTGGAACCCTTCCGAAGTGTGATGTTGGTAACTATCACCACACCGGAGTATGTCAGGAAATGCAGTGCCAGAACTGCCACAGAAAGGGACACACTGCCTGGTTCTGCAGAGTTCCCACTCAACCTATCTCCCAAGTCCTCGGAGTTGAAGAAAACCAAGCCTGCTATGGCTGTGGTGAGAATGGACACTATAGGAGGGATTGCTCGATAACAAAGAACTCAGGAGCGGATGGACGAATTCTGATGATCACCGCAGGAGAATCTACCCCGGAGTCGCCGGCGAGCAGCGGTACGTTTTCGAAATAAAGAATTGCTTTAAAAATTAATTTATATTTATATAAGATTAAAACTTGGGGAAACATTTAAAAGTAATTATAATAACTCACTTATCTGAACAAGTCACAGTATTCACAAGAGAACTAAAACATCCGTGCAGGGGAGCTATGGTGGCTTAGTATGTACATCAGGGTTGTGCATAGCTAAGATGTTGCAGACTTAGAGTGAGTGATTCCGCCTTATCTCATGTTCCTTGTTTGGTTGTGGATTTAGGGCAGAGTTACTCAGTCAACCGTCTTATTCATCTTAATTATACATAATTTGTATATGCCAAGCGATCATAGTGGTACCGAGGAGGATCGTAATATGAAATACCGACACTAGTTTTCAAAGAACATTCACTGTAAGTACTCGCTCATCGCAGTACGATACATGGAAGTGTTAACATCAAGGAGAGAACAAAAAGCACTAGAAGGTTTACACAGAGTACATTGTCGAGCACACTAGAGATACATCATCGTATAACAAACGTTTCTTTCAAATCGGCCAAACATTTATTCAGTAAAGAATCTGTTACTATCATTCGTCATGAATTGGCGTGGTCCTCACCATACTAATTTCATATGTTTCCATCGCTTTAACCGTCAAATTCACGAAATCCACGTCAGTCGTAACGACAGCCCGACCTAGACCTCAGTTTTGTCTCTTGTATTCTAAACCCCGAAGTACTCATGCGAGGAGTACTTTGCCCTCCGGAACCCTGCTGTCGTATATTCCCCAGACCTTCCCGAACTACCACTCATCCAACAGATCAAGTTCAAGCACAGAGGCTAAGGACGAATACAGCCCACCTATCACTATTAAGTGTATACGCGAGGGTGGTATATAATTATGATTATGCATACTTAGTATGTGTGTTTCCGCCCTATCTCCTGTTCCTTGTTTGGTTGTGAACCTAGGGCAGAGTCGCACATCCAACCGTCTTACTAATCTTAATTATATACGACTTGTATACACGAGGTGATGACAGATGGAGCAGGTATGAATCCTATCATGAGCATAAGGGCAAAGTTGCCCAGGCCTACGAGTGGGTACCTTGCTATTAAGAAGAGCACAACCCCAAGAGTACTGCTAGGAAAGCTAATTTCGGGAAGAAATTCCATCTAACGAGGGGATGATGTGACAACCCGGAAATTTTTATCTTGTAAGTCTAGCCAATCAACCAAAAGTCAGACTAAATTCCATTGCCTTCTAGCCTTGTTAAGGGTCATTCTAATGAGTTCTAAGCCTAGTATACTTAAGGATTGAGTGTTAGGAAGTGTTAGCTTGAGATCGGGAGGATAAATTCGAACCAGAAAGCCACTCACAAGGTCTTCACGGTCGTGAACCACCTCCGATATATGTAAGAGTGGCCTCATTTTCACCTCACTTCTCCTCCTCCCAACCGTGAACACACCCCATTCTCTTTCAAACTTCTTGAACCGTGAACACCCTAAAGCTTCAAAAACATAAGTGTTTCATCCCTAATCTTGTTATACTAGAAAGACTACTAGATCCAAGCCTTGAATCCTCCAAAATCATCACCATCTTCATGAGTTTGAAGTGTTCATGGTCGTGAACCCTGATGGGTTTTGCGCATTCTAACACTCCTAAGTGTACATGCAACCCTAAATACCTTGGATCTATGTTTTCTCTATTATACATGCAATTATGAACTTTCCAAGGTATTACCCTATCTAGCATACAATACTTGATACTTGGGTAATCAAATGGATAGAATACATACCTTTGTTTGATGTAGCTTGTCTCCATGAAGCTTGAGTGCCTAGTGCCCCAAGTGTGACACCTCAAATGGTTCACACAACACCAAATGCACATGGAATGACTTGAGAGACATTGAACACTCCTTGAAATCATCTAGCCCTCATATTCACAAATTAGTGCACGATTTCTTGAGCCATGGGATTCTTTTATATGGTGGCTATTAGGGTTACACCATGTAACTCATAACTTTTCCCATTCCTTATGCTCCATGGATTTTAACCTCCATGGAGTATCCATGGGTCATCCCATGGACTTAGTCCAACATAAGGAATCTTGGATCACAAGCCCACATATATAAGAATGAATGATTTACACAATCAACCCATATATTTAATTAGTCTCCTTTTGATCACTTAATTAATTCCAAATTAATTCTTGATCAATACTAATTAAATAACCTTATTAATATATTAGAACTTATAATATATTAACCAACCTTAAGTGTTATTTCTCTCATTATAGTCTATCCAAATGCATGATGCCATGCAACCCAAATGGACCATGCCGGGTCGGGTCAAGTCTTACCAATTATAGTTATGGACTTAGACATTAATCCAATAGTCTCCCACTTGGATAAGTCTAAAACTATTATTGCGTATGACTTCAGGAACCGATCAGCAATCGTAGCTCTCAAAAGCTTCTGTCGAACTCTGACCTTGTCGATGAACTCTGACCTTTGTCAATGACTTGTCTATTAGATAAGGGATCATATATTCCTCCATTCTAGATATCATATGGACTGAGACATGGATTATCAATCATTCTCTCTGTCCATTTGTTGTTTCCCGATTTCCGATTCATGTTGAGTGACTGATTGAACAAATCAAATCAGTCCTGGCTTGGCCAAGCACTCACATGTATCATCTTTAAATCATCGAGGGGCCCACAGATATCGCTTTTATCCCGAAGGTAAAAGGAATGGATAAACTTCGACTCATATGGCTTGTTCTACTACTTGTTGAATCATACACAAAGGCACGTTTTATAACATCGAGTTACCGAATGCGTTTTCGTGCAATCAATGTACAACCAACTCATAGTAACAACTCATATCTCTAGGTTTGAAGAATATAAGATATTATCGTCTCATGATCACTCGTGATAAAATCCATGAAGTGATTCAAATGAGCGCGGGTTGAATCCAATACTCAGAACTTATGAGCACTCATGAGTGTTGTAGCACCACTTTGTCCACCAACTTGGACCTCTACAAACCAACCCATGACAGTCTTGATTCATATCTACTTCCAACATATGACCGACTGTGGATGGTTTGAATAACTTAATCATTCAGGAAGAGCGACTTAGTTATTCTGGAAGTCAAAACATGCAAAGTGAAACACAAGAATAGATATGATCATTAAGGTTCATGTCATAGTCTGTTTCATAGTAGTCCCAAAGGAACTCACTATGTGACTTAGAAAGTGATTGAACATCCAACTTTCTCAAGACTTTGACACCCAACTCTCCCAGCTTGTCAATATGTGACTTCATCTCTAAGATGTGATCACACATAGACCTTGCTTGCCATTAGGGCTTGAGTGACCTTGAACTTGTGGGTTAGGGAGAATAATTGGAGGAGGTGGAGGAAGTAAAGTTCCAAGAGATTTGGGAAGATCATAGATGTCTGAACTAGACATCTTTTGGGAGATATTCAAGATAGTTGATCTAAAGTCCTTAATATAACACCCAATATGAAATATTAAGGCTAGGATCCAACAACCTATTTATAACTGGAAGAGGGATGCCGTAATCCGAATTATAAAATAGTTGAAGGTAGGTAAATGACGATTTACCAATTTCCACCATGAAAAACGAAATAATGTAATTAGGTTTTTAATTGGATTTGAAACTCCTAGATCTTTTGAGATTCATTGAACTTTTCAATGGCATGTTTCAATCTCGAGTGTGCCCTTCAGGTTTTGTGACTGGGATGCCGAGGATCACAAAATAAGGTGTGAAGTAACCATGCAAATATACTTGGTACCCTTAATATTTACCCCTCAATCGATGTGCCGGTTAACCACACGAGCTCCACCGATACTATGATAAATATTAAGTTACCCTTTGCCTACTTTGTTAAATCCAGGTTAGTGTGCCGGTTAACCACACACGGTCCACTAACGGTTTAAACAAAGTGCAAAGTGTAATTTCATGGATTAGCACCTTATTCACATTTTCCTAAGTAACTAAGATTAGGAATTTATAAGTGTTTAGTTACTTAGTATTTATCATTAATACTTTTAATGAAGGGAGAATTATAGTCCTTGTCCTACCCGTTCGGCTAACGACCCTCCACCAGTCAAGGAAGCGGTGGGTGAGAGTGGACACCCATTAAACTGCCATTTTATAGGCAGTAACCTTATACCCCCTTATAGAACGGCTTCGTGAATGAGGCCTACTAACGGTAAGACTGACTGGCTCTTATACATATATTTATTATTAACTTATAATACTATAAAGTATAAGGGTTGAATTTTAACTTTTAAAATTCTAAGGGCTAACTTGGAATTAAAGTATTCATGGGGAAAACTTTAAAAATTCCAAAACTTGAGGGCAAGTTTGGAAAATATTCAAAACTAATTAATTCCATAACTTATGTGTTTAAAGTAGTTTTAATTAAAAAAAACTCTTCAAGTTCCATAACTTGAGGACAAGTTATGGAAGACTTTAAACTAATAAAAGAATGTAACTTTTCTTTATTTTTGTAACTTATGGAACTAATTAAGGTTACACATTTTATCATTTAATGAAGTGACTCTTGAACCTCCATAACTTGAGGACAAGTTATGGAGTCATAAAACCATTTAATGAGGACAAGACTCTTCATTTTTATAACCATTTCCAACTTTTTATGAGTTTTATGAAACTTAAATGTGACTTTTCATATAACTTGAGGACAAGTTACAAAAAACACATTTTAGAATCAACTCTTAGATTAAAATGGATTGAAAACACATAATCAATTAACTTTTCTATTAATCTAATAAACTCATATGAACAAAGATAATTCACATCAAATTTTTTTTCAAGTAATTAGCATAACTTTTAAACTAATACAAAACATGAATCTATTGACAATTATCTTTGATATTGGATTAGCATGAACATTACCACATCAAAAACAAGTTTATAAGTCCAAAAACATCTAAGGGTAATGTTCCTAGTCCATTTCTAGCCAAAACAGTCGAATATATGCTGTCAGGGGTTCCAAAATTCGATTTTTCAGCTAATTTTGCAAGTATAACAAGAAAACAAGCCTTGGCTTTGATACCACTGATGGGTTTTGCGCATTCTAACACTCCTAAGTGTACATGCAACCCTAAATACCTTGGATCTATGTTTTCTCTATTATACATGCAATTATGAACTTTCCAAGGTATTACCCTATCTAGCATACAATACTTGATACTTGGGTAATCAAATGGATAGAATACATACCTTTCTTTGATGTAGCTTGTCTCCATGAAGCTTGAGTGCCTAGTGCCCCAAGTGTGACACCTCAAATGGTTCACACAACACCAAATGCACATGGAATGACTTGAGAGACATTGAAAACTCCTTGAAATCGTCTAGCCCTCATATTCACACATTAGTGCACGATTTCCTGAGCCATGGGATTCTTTTATATGGTGGCTATTAGGGTTACACCATGTAACTCATAACTTTTCCCATTCCTTATGCTCCATGGATTTTAACCTCCATGGAGTATCCATGGGTCACCCCATGGACTTAGTCCAACATAAGGAATCTTGGATCACAAGCCCACATATATAAGAATGAATGATTTACACAATCAACCTATATATTTAATTAGTCTCCTTTTGATCACTTAATTAATTCCAAATTAATTCTTGATCAATACTAATTAAATAACCTTATTAATATATTAGAACTTATAATATATTAACCAACCTTAAGTTTTATTTCTCTCATTATAGTCTATCCAAATGCATGATGTCATGCAACCCAAATGGACCATGCCGGGTCGGGTCAAGTCTTACCAATTATAGTTATGGACTTAGACATTAATCCAACAAACCCTTCATAGGGCCGTGAACCCTTCATAAACTCATCATGTTGGGTCGTGAACTCCATTAGGCCGTGAACCGTTCATCATATTGGGCCGTGAACTCATTCCCTTGGCCGTAAACACCCCTTTGATCAATCACATGTGATTCTAACACTTCATTTCAAGTGTTTCCTAGTCCCTAAGGTAGTTTCCTTGCATGTTAGTTGCTTTTAAGCACTAATTACATGCCTATATATGCCATTATATGTCATTTAGGACTCGTTTGTGTCTCGGGAATTCATTCGTGGAACTTCTCATCCTTACGTGCAAATTCGATTGAATCACCCACATAAGGTGAGTTCATACCTTAGTGAGCATAAGGGGGAGGGAATACAATTTGAACACAATGATAATTGTGTAAATGTTATTTGTGATAAACATCATTTTAAAGGATTTCTTATGTGTTTATAAGTGATCAAATCATTTAAAAAACTCTTTTAAAGTTATGTTACATTATTGTTTATAAAACTATGTTTTAAAGTACAATCATAACTCAATAGATAAATGCGTCTTTTCATCAAATTCGGTATAGTTCAAGTAAACATACTAGTAAACTATAATAGATATAGTTTAGGGGTTCAGTTCATACTATAACAGAGAAACATACTATACACTAGAACAGAGATAACACACTATACACTAGAACAGAGAAAACATACTAGAACAAGAACAAGATAACAATAATGTGAAACCACTACTTCACGACTTAGCAATATACTTGTTATGTCGCGTTTTGTAACCAAGTTCTCCTGGAGGGAGAGCGTGAGTTTGTGTATGGATCTATACAGGATTGACACCCCAAACCTTGCTGCTAACTACAGTGGGACTTGCAAGTCTACGGGTGACAAATGTCATACCATTTTCGACGACTTTGGAGCACCGTGTTTTATACTAGTCAAATCGAGTATCTTACTGTTGGGTTTTGAGCATTCTAACACTCCTATGGTGTACATGCAACCCAAAATACCTTGGATCTATGTTTTCTCTATTATACATGCAAATATCAATTTCCAAGGTATTTATCCTAACTAGCATAATATAAAGTACATATAATATAAAATCTAGTAGAATTACATACCTCTTGTTTGGTGCTTGATTCCATGGAGCTTAAGAGCCTAGTGCCTCAAATATGACACCTCAAATGGTTCACACAACATCATATGCACTTGGAATAACTTTGAGAAAAATCATCACTTCATGAAATCGGCTTGCCCTCCACACATAGACTTAGTGGCCGATTTTGACAAGAATGATATGTTTATATAGTGTGACACTATTAGGGTAAACCATAATTGTCATGGCTTTCCATTTCCTTGGATCCATGGGTTCAAATACACCATGGAGCATCCATGGAGCATTCTATGGGTTTTAGCCCAACTTGATAGTCCATGGAGCATTAGCCTACTATATAAGTATGGATGATTTACACAATCAACCCATATATTTAATTAGTCTTCTTTTGATCACTTAATTAATTCTAGATTAATTCTTGCTCAATACTAATTAAATAATCTTATTAATATATTAGAACTTATAATATATTAATAAACCTTAAGTGTTATTTCTCTCATTTTAGTCTATCCAAATGCATGATGCCATGCAACCCAAATGGACCATGCCGGGTCGGGTCAAGTATATACCAGTTATAGTTATGGACTTAGACACTAATCCAACAGTCTCCCACTTGGATAAGTCTAATAATTATTATTGCAAGTATGCCTTCACAACCTGACCAGCAATCGTAGCTCTTAAAAGCTGCTGCCGAACTCTGAACAAATCAATGACGCGTCCATTAGATAAGTGATCATATATTCCTCCATTCTAGATATCATATGGACTGAGACATGGATTATAATCATTCTCTCTATCCATTTTTTGTTTCCCGATTTATGATTTATGACGACTGACTAATTGAACAAATCAAATCAGTCCAGGCCCGACCGAGCACTTACGTTTTGTCATCACTAAATCATCGAGGGGCCCACAGATATCGCTTTTATCCCTTTAAGGGTAAAAGGAATGGATAAACTTCGACTCATATGCTTGTACTGACTACTTGTTGAATCATACACAAAGGCACGTTTTATAACATCGAGTTACCAATGCGTTTACGTGCAATCAATGTATAACCAACTCATAGTCAACAACTCATATCTCTAGGTTTGAAGAATATAAGATATTATCGTCTCATGATTCACTCGTGATAAAATCCTTGAAGTGAATCCAAATGAGCGTGGGTTGAATCCAATACTCAGAACTTATGAGCACTCATGAATGTTGTAGCAACCATTACTATGTCTAATGCACATTAGACAAATCATACAAGCCAAATTCATGACAGTCTTGATTCATATCTACTTCCAACATATGACCGACTGCGGATGGTTTGAATAACTTAGTCATTCGGAAGAATGACCTAGTTATTCTGGAAGTCAAAACATGCAAAGTGAAACACAAAAATAATACTAATCCTGTATGGCCCCAACACTTTGAGTGTAAATAAAAACCCTTTTATCTAAGCACCATATTGATTACTCATTATTCATGTTTCGATTAATCAACTTAATACTTGAATTGAAACAATAGTCATTCCATGCTCCAAGCATGCACACTATGTTCGTCCAAACAATAGTTATGCCATACTCCAAATATGCCCACTATGTTTACATGTGGTCCTCTCTTGTGAAACAGATCGATTGACAATATTTCAATGATGCTCATTTCACAATCCTAAATCCTTTACAATAAATGTATGAACACCAAATTCTTGTCATTTACCGTAATCTTGTTAGATCCTAAACATATATGCAATGATCCTCTTGTAACGAATATGCACACAAGTCACAAAGACTTGGCAACAGACATTACAAAACATTCCAATGGAAAGCAATTCCATGGAAATGAAGTCTCAAATTCAAAGTACATTCCTTTGAACATCCTTCTTTGCATTAAGTTCTTTAATCTTACACAGATTCAATGAATAACTTCCACCTATGGAAACAATTCCATATTCCCATTTTGACCATCACTTTTGAACAAGAGTTGCCTCTTTTCAAAATATGTCAATATAGTCCTTACTCTATACTTCTAATTGTCCATGAGTAACCAATATTTGGTAAACCTCAAATTGTCCTCGACAATTGCTTAATCATTTTAGTCATATCCAGTTCTAATCCCTTTTCCCCTCTTAATGCCCTAAGCATTAGGAAAATTTAGAAAGGATAACTATTATAGCTCATGTAATCGATCCTATACTCGAAGCATAATGGACATGATTAATGCTATAAAATTTTTATTTTCCATGTTCTCACAATTCGAACTATGAAGAGGGATGCTATAATCATAAATGAATTTTGAGGACGCAACATATATAGAATTTCCTTATGTTGAACCATTCCAACATAACATTCTTATATATCCTTGACTAAAGTAGATTAAAATCTCAATCTAAGCTTGTAGAATTGGAATGAAGTATAAAGACCTCTCCCTTAATTATAGGGAAACAACTTTTTCAAAGCGAATTGAAACTTTTGTTTTCTATAATTAACATTGCTAACTTGCAACATAATCATCATGCTCCCACTAGCATAATGATTATTATCTTACAAGCATAACACTTATGCTCCCACTAGCTTTAACATGTACTCAGAAATCAGCTGGACTTCTAGAAAAACAATACTTTATTGACTTTCTTACCAAAGTTCAGATTTCTGATACGAGATGCTTTGATAAGACTTTATCAAAATCATACACCTTTCCTTAGATAGCTCACTTGTGTGTCTAAACAATTATAAAGAGGGATGCCGTATTCATAATGTTTAGACCTTTTGTCATTCTCACAATTACTATCTACTTAAAATCTACTTAGTGAAAGAGTTTCCTCACCATCATTTTCATGAATCGGAGAGAAACCTTATGACACTTAGATTTTATGGTGTAAGTGTTCCTATCCATATGAATTTGTCATAACCATAATCACAAGACAAGGTTAGTGGCAAATCCAAACACATATGGACTGAACTTGTTCAATCTTAATTTCTTGCCACCCGGCAGCACAAGGGCCTACCATTGCTTCTAGGTTGTTATGCAAACAATTGAGAACTCATAGAACTCACAAGCATAGTCAACTTTTCACTGGAATAGACACAGAAATAAGAATATGTCAACACGATAGGTTACAAACCTCAAGTCGTGGGCTAGTGATTAACAAAACTCTTGATTAGTTCTTGAAACTATTTAAGGATCTTTTAAACTCCCATTGTCCTCTTGACATATAAGACTCTCTTGCCCAATATTCAAGAGATAGTGCGGATTCTTTTACAAACACTTCACACAATTGGCCTTAGTTGGTCTTTGTTTTATCCAAAACATCACAACTTACCAATTTCAAATGTACAAGAGTAAGAAAACATTTTACTCTACATTTGACAAGTGTTTTAAACCTTTCTTAAGATTATGTCACTCAAGGCTCAATCTTGGAGTATGACTCTAATATTTTATTTTGGAATGAAGTACGATTTATCTTTTTGATTTAACCATTTCCACAATTCACGATTCCTCTGCTTAGCCAACAAAAGCACTAAGATGTCCTTAGAGGATCAATTGTGATATGGTTCCATAATCACTAAGATAATCATAAAACAAGATACACAAGTACTCTCCCATCTCTTCAGATTGGAGAAACTTTTATCTTTCTGCCTTATTTGATTCTTCTTATTCAACCTTTGTGGTGGACCTGACTAGTACACAACCTAATGTACCTGATCCTTTAGTCCTTCGCTTGACTCACATGCGAATGTGAACAAGGAATTAGTCTTAATTT
Source organism: Lactuca virosa (assembly GCF_052849685.1). Classification (NCBI taxonomy): domain Eukaryota; kingdom Viridiplantae; phylum Streptophyta; class Magnoliopsida; order Asterales; family Asteraceae; genus Lactuca; species Lactuca virosa. The sequence goes on from NC_136428.1 coordinate 316,957,792, forward strand.
ACCAAAGATGAAAAATCTCATTCATCACACAATACAACTTGCATGATTCCAAGTTTCTATCCAACTGAAACTTGGGTGATGAGAATCTTTCCTTATCTGATAAATTATGACACTACCACAAACGAAAGAATCAAATCCATTTTCCAATATTGCTTATCAATGGAAACATATAAACAACAATTTTTCACAAATGCCTTTGTAAGGATACTTAAAATAAATAAAATCAAAACTTTTCTTTTATTTTAAAACTTGCGGAAAAACTTATCCTTACAATGCAAATTCATATGAAAACTTTGTCGTTATCTATTCCTAAGCAATATCTCATAACTCTTATGCAGTGGCTCAAAATTCTGGTCATCGAACCATGCGATCAGAATCAGCACACCTTTTTTTCTTTAAGCTTCCTTTGATTCTTCAAAAACATCAAAATGTAATTATATTACATCATGTATTAAGAATCTCCAAAATAGACTTAATAGAGTTAGATAACGGACTTTACCTGAAGTAGAGTCAAACTTTTGACTTTACCATCCTTATGAGGTTTCAGGTAAATTCGGCAGCTTCGCAACCAATGCCCCTTTCCTTTGGCAATAGGCACATATGGACTCTTTGGGAATGGTACATGGGACTATCTCAGACTTAGCCTTGCTCTTTACCATTTGGTCAATCGAGTTGACTATGGTCGATCCCTTTCCATTGGGAAGAGAAAGTTTTTCTGGATTTCCATTGTTACCATTGTCAATGTCCATCAAGTTATGGGAAGTCGATCTTCTAATCATATTTGCTTTACCAGTGTTCCAAATCATTGCTGATTCAGCAGCACCAAGCAAATAGATAAGATCATTAAAGGGTCATGTCGTGGTCTGTCATCAGGGAGTGACTGAAGAACCAATTCAACAGCCAGCTACCTTGAGACTTCGACACCCGACTCTCCCGGCTTGTCAATATGTGACTTAATCTCCAAGACCTAAGAACATATAGACTTTGTTTGCCAATAGGGATTGAGTGACTTAGAACTTATCAAGTATTGAAACTTGTGGGATAGGGAGTTTTATTGGAGGTGGTGGAGGAAATGAAGTATGATTTCCAGTCCCACTAATGTACAACAAAGGGATTAATCTTTCACCTTGATTGCCATTTGGGATATCATCTTCATTAGGATAGCTTGTTCCTAAAGATTTGGGAAGACCATAGTTGTCTAAACTAGACAACTATAAGGGAGAAATTCAAGTTAGTTGATTTAAAGTCCTTAATATAACACCCAATATGAAATATTAAGGCTAGGATCCAACAACCTATTTATAACTGGAAGAGGGATGCCGTAATCCGAGTTATAAAATAGTTGAAGGTAGGTAAATGACGATTTACCAATTTCCACCATGAAAACGAAATATAATCAAGTTTTAATTGGATTTGAAACTCCTATATCTTTTGAGATACATTGAACTTTCAATGGCATGTTTGAATCTCGATTGTGCCCTCTCAAGTTTGTGACTGGGATGCCGAGGATCACAAACAAGGTGTGAATAACCATGCAAATTGACTTGGTACCCTTAACTTTATCACCTAATCGATGTGCCGGTTAACCACACACGCTCCACCGATCTATAATAAAGTCAAGTTACCCTTTGCCACTCTTACTAGTCCTTATTAGTGTGCCGGTTAACCACACATGCTCCACTAATCGACTTGGTAAGGTACAAAGTGTAATTTCATGGGTTAGCACCTATTTCACATTTTCCTAAGTAACTAAGATTGGGAATTTATAAGTGTTTAGTTACTTAGTATTTATCATTATACTTTTAATGAAGGGAGAATTATAGTCCTTTCCTACCCGTTCGGCTAACGACCCTCCACCAGTCAAGGAAGCGTTGGGTGAGAGTGGACACCCATTAAACTGCCATTTTATAGGCAGTAACCTTATACCCCCCTTATAGACCGGCTTCGTGAATGAGGTCTACTAATGGTAAGATTGACTTTATCTTATACATATCTATATAATTAAAATTATAATAATAGTATAAGGGTGTATTTTAAACATTTAAAATACTTGGTGGTTTAATCTATTAATTAAACTATACTCTTAATTTAATTTAACTTAAACCATGTCTTTATGGAATTATTAACTCTTTTAATTAAACACTTTAATTAATTTAATGAAGTCCATAAAGTTTGAATTTTAGCTTTTAAAATCTAAGGGTTCAATTTTGAAATTAAAGTATACATGAAGAGTAACTTTACAAATTCCAAAACTTGAGGGCAAGTTTTGAAACTATTCAAGACTTTTCATTTCATAACTTCTGAGTTTTATGTACATTAAAATCAAGACTCTTCATTTTTATGTAACTCCTTATTTTTAATGACATCTTTTAAAGAAGTGACTCTTTAACATCCATAACTTGAGGACAAGTTATGGAGTCATAAAATAATTAAATGAAAAGACTCTTCATTTTTATGTAACCTATGACACTTTTATGAGTTTTAAGATTCATAAATATGACTTTTCATATAACTTGAAGACAAGTTACAAAAACATATTTTATAAACTAACTCTAGATTAATTTGGATCAAAAACAACTAAAACACAATTTTTTTGTTAATCTAAACTAACTCATAAATCAAGGAAACATAAAAAAAAACTTTTGGTAATCCATAACTTGAGGACAAGTTATGGAGTGCATACAATTTCATTGAGATCAAGAATTATACTAACAAACAATTTGCACATAATTCCTATGATCTACCAAAACTCATAAGCATAAACATTCATAATCAACATTTTTCAAGAATCACATAAACATATATAAAACTTGAAACTTTGATTATAGCATTGATATTGGTTTAACATAATCATTACCACATTAAAAACATGTTTTATAAGACCAAAACAATCAAAGGTAATGATTCTAGACCAATTCCAGCACCAAAACTCAAAGATATGTTGTTTGGGGGTCCAACTCGTCGAGTGCATGAACCAACTCGACGAGTTGGATGCATTTTGTCTTGGACTCGTCGAGTCCATCAGTGCACTCGGTGAGTCCACTGTCCCAGCAGCAAAAAACTTCGATTTTAAGCAATTTGCATCAAGTATAAGTGAAAACAAGCCCAGGTTCTGATACCACTGTTGGGTTTTGAGCATTCTAACACTCCTATGGTGTACATGCAACCCTAAATACCTTGGATCTATGTTTTCTCTATTATACATGCAAATATCAATTTCCACGGTATTTATCCTAACTAGCATAATATAAAGTACATATAATATAAAATCTAGTAGAATTACATACCTCTTGTTTGGTGCTTGATTCCATGGAGCTTAAGAGCCTAGTGCCCCAAATGTGACACCTCAAATGGTTCACACAACATCATATGCACTTGGAATAACTTAGAGAGAAATCATCACTTCATGAAATCGGATTGCCCTCCACACATAGACTGTGTGGCCGATTTTGACAAGAATGATATGTTTATATAGTGTGACACTATTAGGGTAAACCCTAATTGTCATGGCTTTCCATTTCCTTGGATCCATGGGTTCAAATACACCATGGAGCATCCATGGAGCATCCTATGGGTTTTAGCCCAACTTGATAGTCCATGGAGCATTAGCCCACTATATAAGTATAGATGATTTACACAATCAACCCATATATTTAATTAGTCTTCTTTTGATCACTTAATTAATTCTAGATTAATTCATGATCAATACTAATTAAATAATCTTATTAATATATTAGAACTTATGATATATTAATAAACCTTAAGTGTTATTTCTCTCATTTTAGTCTATCCAAATGCATGATACCATGCAACCCAAATGGACCATGCCGGGTCGGGTCAAGTATATACCAATTATAGTTATGGACTTAGACACTAATCCAACAGTTACAACCTCATCACATTTTAACCTTAATTAACAAACTGGTTTTAAGGTTGTCAGTACTTCAGTAGTCATTCTAAAAGACTATTGCATACTTTCATTTTCCTATTACTTCATATTCTGATATTCTCACTTGAAAGGTAATGCAAACTACTTTCAAGTAAAGATAGTTATAAACTTGGGAAAACTTACATCATTACAAGCGACAAGCAGAACAGTCGAGTCTTAGTACATTCAGTTAGAATGGGGCCTATAGTGCTAACTTTATGATTCCTTAGTTTATACATTAGGGATATATATTAATCGGATCCGACAGGTAGTAGGATGTGTGTTTTCCGCTTCATTTCCTGTTCCTCTTTTGGTTGTTGGCTTAGGGCAGATTCATCCAGTCTACTATCTATTCGATCTTACCTATATATATATATATATATATATATATATATATATATATATATATATATATATATATATATATATATATATATATATATATATATATATACATATATATATATATATATATATATATATATATATATATTCCGTATACGCCAAGTAATCATAAGGAGTACCAGGTATGGGTCAGGTCTTAGTATACTAATTCAATACACCGTTTTCTAGTACAAAACATACTTTCAAATAGAACATTTGGTAGACAAAACTAGAAACTTACCAGTAAAAGGGTTTAATCCATTTTATTAAACCAATATAACTTAAAAGGACCTTTAGTGGTTAATTCTATAAAATCTTAGTTTACACATCAGGGTTATATATAAGTAACATCCGACAGGTAGTTGGATGTATGCTTTCCACCTCATTTCATGTTCCTTGTTTGGTTGTGGGCTTAGGGCAGATTCACACAATTAACTATCCGTTCGATATTAGGTTATATATAACTAGTGTAAACTAAGTGATTATAGAAGGAACTATTATGGTTACCATTTTTACTAAAGGAAATAAGGGTTTTTCATAAAGAATGGTTTCATCAAATATAAAGGAACTATTATAGTTAACTCCGTGAGTACCAAATGAATACACCAGGGTTATATACAACAAGGATCTAACAAACAATGGGATGTGTGACCTCCGCCTCATTTCATGTTCCTTGTTTGGTTGTGGGCTTAGGGCAGATACACACAATCGATTGTTTGTTTACTCTGGGTTTTATATAACTTGTATTCATTTAGTACTCATAGAAAGGATTGTAGAGTCAATTTTACTTATCTTTCATCATATCAGGAAATATAGGATTTTCTGGAGGAACAGACGAACTTTTCTAAAAGAACTTACAACTTACATCACATCACTAAATACTTATGAACTCACCAGCTTAAATGTTGATCTACTCTTTCAAAATAACTTGTATTCTCAGGAAACCAGTAGACAGGTACGCATACTGGGATTCAGAAGATGGAGCGTAGTAGCTTCATGTCTCGTTTTGTTATTTACTTTCGTAGTCTATCTTATGTGAACCACATACTTTGTAAACACTTTTTTTCAAATGAAATGGTTGTTTGTTACTTGATTACTATGATGCATGTATTGTGATACTAACCATGACGTCCTCTGCCCCCGAACGTTTCCGCCGTTCCGGTTTGGGGTGTGACAGTTATCTTATATGGGATGCTATCACTCGGGGTGCTTTTGTTCACACTGGAACCAGAAGAGTCATTAAGACTCAGTCTGATTACAACAAACTTCTTCTCGATGTTAAATATGTCCCTCAATACGAGAAGAACAAACTGATTAGAAGTGTTAAGGCAATGAGAATCATTCGATTTGCTTTTCCGGCCAACACTTTTCGTCTGGTTAGTTCCTATGACACAACCAAAGCAATCTGGGATAGGCTTAAGGAATTATATTCTACAGATGCAGATCTTGAACATTCCACTCAAACACTCCTGCTTTCGGAGTTTCGAGCCTTCTTACAAAAACCTAAAGAAAATCTATGTTAATCCTTCAACCGCTACAATCATCTTCTCACCAAGATGTTGAAACATGGCATTGGATGTGAAGTAATCGAGAAAAAAGTCACGTTTATCAATGGACTTTGATCAGAGTGGAAGGCATTAGTGTCTATAGTTAAGGCACACGAGCAGTTCAAGAACTATAAATTGGCCAAGCTTGTTGGCATCTTGAAGTCACATGAAGATGAAGTGACTAAAGAAGCGAAAGTAGTCTCTGGGATGGGAACATTGACACTTGTCACGAAGGGTAAGAAATTTGATGAAGAGGATGATTCATATTTTGAGCTTTTTTATAGTGAACTCTCTAAATAAGAGTTTGCAATGATTGTGTCGAATCCAAAGAGGTTCGCGAAAAAGAACTTCAACCAGAATAAGAACCAAAACTGGCAGGGCAGCTACAGCTCTGAAAAGGTGAAAAAGGAAAATGTGAGCGGTTCGCATAAGGATGAAGACAAGAAAGAGATGAAGCACATGGGTGACTCCGGCTATGATTGCAACTATTCCCATGGCAAAAAATCATTTAGCGAAGGAGTGCATGCTGTGAAGATTGAACGAAAAGAAGGAGGGAAAAGATGATGAAGCGTACCATCTGCGAAAGCTTGAATAAATCAAGAAGAAAAAGAATGCAGATAACATTATGCCTGCTTTGATTGTGTAGGAAAATGAAGCTGATGATGAATTTGGCAGGGTGGAAGTCTGGTCCACCGATTCTGAAGACGAGGAGGTTTGCAGACCTACTCATAGGAGAAGTTTCATTACGAAAGAAGTGGATTCGCATTCTGGAGGAAGGTGTCTCATGGTGACAAATGATGTGTCATAGATGCGAGGATATGCCACAGATAGTCGATATCGGGGTGATAGCTGCTTCGCTGCAAAACCAGTTTTTGAGCAAATCAGCGAAAGTGATCAGTTGATCAATAAGGTACACTCTATTCTCGAATCACTCCATATTCCGGTGTCCAGATACGAAACTGATCTAAATGAGCTAAATTTCACATTTTCAAGTATCAGTGATAGTTTAAAACAAACTCGCTTGACAAATACTAACTTAACCGATCAAATCAGAAGGATTTCGTCGAAGAGTGAGGAGAGACGCATTTGGATAGAGAATATTGAGTCCGACTTAGATAAATCTAGGGATGAGTTAATTTACTTGCAACGAGACAATTTAATGCTTTTGAAATAATGTAATATTTTTTGTTTAATTACGAAAAGGCTTTATTTTAACATTATTCAGTTGCATCTTGATTATGAGATTGGTAAGAAAATTCACAAAAGGATCTTACCATTCCTTGAATTAAAAGAATACTAAATCGACGGTGATTGTTACAAGTGCGAATCAATAGTTTCGTCTGATGAAACTTCATATGCTTATAGGATAGGTCTGGACAGAACTGAATCATACATTCAGTCCAAAGACAATAAGAACATGTTAAAGCAGCTTTTGGATGAAAATGACAAAAGACAAGTTAAATCTGATACTATACAGAAGTTCAACTCATTGAGTACCAAGTTAAGTTCAGATAACAAACTTAATGTTGATAATACGTCTGAATTTGATGAGGACAGTGATATAAGCGAAATTTCTGTAGAGGATGAGGTTGACTGTTCTGAGTTCATTAAAAACAAACTTGTCGCTGCGAAAGTCCTAATATCTGAGGATTCAGTAGAGTTCGCACGAATTTCCAAAACTAAACCTGAAGTTTTAAAAGTGAAAGCGATCGTTTTTCCTAACGTCCAAACTGTCCCCAACCAAGTTTTTACAACAAAAAGACTTGACAAAAACCAAACTATTGAATTAACGTCCTTAGTTGAAGAAGACAAGGCATATGGATGCGATGAGTACTTTTCGTCACCTCCTATCGATAACACTGACGAAACAGCCGGTCTCTCAGAAAGAACCACATGGAGAGTAAAAGGAAGATACGTAGCAGAACCTTTCAGCAAAGTCAATTCCAGCTACGAGAAAGGAAGTCCCAGTGGAACTAAGAATGTTCCTAGCTACACATCTTCAATGCAAAATGAAACTCCAGCAAGAAAGCCAAGAGCGAAAGCTAACATCCACAAATCCATAGAACAGTTCGCCGCCAAGAAACGCCAAAGGAACGCGAGATACAACAAAAACCTCAAGGAAAGAAAGCAATTCTGGGAATCCAGAAATCCCAACTTCGTTTGCATTGAAAAATCTGTTAATCAAAATGTGAAAGTAACATCCAATGCAAACCCAAAGAGTTCATGGCAAAGTCTGTTTAGCAATCCACACCAAAAGGGTTCTCAAAAACCAATTCCTTCAAAGCCAAAAGGCCGAGTGGAAAATCCAAAACCTCAACCCTCTTAAAACAAGTATGCTTCGCATGCTAACACACTACTAGAAAAAACATCCTTTTACGACGCGCAATGCGTGTCAAGGAAGGCCCTGTCATAACGAGAGACGACACGCTTTTGCGCGTATTTACGACGCTCATTTACGACACGCAATGCGTATCAAGGAAGGCCCTGTCATAAAGGAAGACGACACGCATTTGCGTGTCGTAACCTTACGATGCGTGTTTAGAACACGCATTGCGTATCATTATAGCCCCTGTCATAAATGACGAGGACACGCATTTGCGTGTCTTAAACTTCAGCAACCATTTACAATATGCATATACAACGAGCCGTTATGATACTCTTTTACGCATAATACAAAAGTATAGAAAAGAAAATATATACCAAAACAATCAATTTCATCTAATAACATCATGTCAAAAAATTGTAATACATTGATATTAAAGGGATTTTATTGTACATTGTTATTAAGAGGTTTTCCCTAACAATATAACCTAATACTACATTGCTATAAAGGGGCACCTTCTTGTCTCCGTAACTCATCATTAAGCTGTCTAAAGAAGCTCTGAAACCCTTCATGTATACTGTCTTGAACCCTTCAATCCCAACTCTTGACCAAAAACAACACTAAAATCCTACACAATAATCATGTCAGTTGTACAATATCAATATCAACTAAGTAATAATACACATGGTATGTATGAGAGTGGAATCAAAATGATCTACCAATAAGAGTTTTATACTGTCTTGAATCAAAGTATTTTTGGTGGCCTCAAGGGCAGCTCCCACAGGATAATCCTTGCATGTGCCATCTTCCTTTTGAAGTTGCAGGAGAGTGTCTGGCTGTTCAAATCAGAAAAGAAAACCAACCAAACCATTACATTGCTGTGATTTGTATTTATCCCTACAATTTAACTTTAATGGCATTAAAAAATATATGCATGAAATAAGTTATTATTTCACCTTATCAACCAACAGACCATTGTGCTGCCTCACTTCGTAAACCACTTCCTGAGCTGCAGCCTTCCTCAAATTTCTCTTGATAATAAAGAACAAGATGTTAACAGATAGCATAACTGATGTATTGAGAATATTAAAAGAGTAACACAAAATTATCACACACCAAGAGTATTATCTGTTGTACTTCCTGCCCTAAGGATTTTGTCTTGTAAACTCTTATCCTGTATGGAAGAACATATGGGGTAATACTCGAAGAATCACTCAATTATATCAAAATAACATAACAAAGTCTTAGTATCTAGCTTTGTATCTCCTTTATCAAAGTATTAGAATTTAATTCAAATTTTCAAACTTTTCAATTAATTTTTCAGCCTAGAAAAATTTGTTCTAAATTGTAATTGGTTGGTGAAATTTAAAAAGTATCCAAGAGAAAGACATGGAAATAGCTCCTGATCATCATTGTAATAACACTGAAATGAATAAAACAAAATTTAGTCTAAACTGTAATAACCCCAACAAGCATATGATATGCACAAAATCTCAATAAATTTTCACTAACAAACCAAATCAACTTACCAGAAGAAAAATTCTTGATGAAGACAAAAATTACCTCTTGATTAGCACAATAACAACCATATTGCTGAGTGACTTCACAGCTTGATACCTTAGTTGATCAAGTAACAAACCTAGGTTCCTACTTGCTTCAATTGATAAATCACTAACATTAAGTATGGGATCCCCTCTATGAAGCCATGTTATGTTAAATTCATCCGGCATCTCTACAACACAAGTAATCAGACAAAAAGCATCGTCAATACTCAATAACCATGAAAAAGAATAGATAACTTATTGATAGTGGAGATGAAAATACTCACTGCCACTACAGGGGCCCATATGCTCACTAAGGTAAGAGCATTATTATTATCTGCAAAGGCCACAGGATAAACACAAAATTAGCACTCCTTTGACAAATCCACAAAATGGAAGTGGAAAAGTTGTTATCAGATACAATAAGTGATCTAAAAATAAACAAAAACCAAGTGAAATGTATAGAAGATTCAACGCTTACCCTTTGAGACAAGATCACACCAGGAATATTGTAGCATGGGATGGTCCTTGATAATATTGGTGGGCTCCACCAATGGTCGAATCTGGAAAGTTAAGAATAGACAACATAACAATGGGCCAGTAACTTAAAAAAATATAATGACAATCTTGTAGAACAACTGCTAAAATAAACACACGAAAAAACTTGTATATCATGCATCATAATTTGCCTGAAGGAAGTAGGTGAAAGTAAACTTGCAAGCAAAGGCCACCAACCAGTAAAGCACGTGTCTGTAAACATTAAGCACAAAGAGTAAGGACTTAATTTAGGTTAAAAACAAGTACAAATAGAGAGTAAGGCATTGGGAATCTTTTGTTGATGTAGCTCTAGCTGTTCGACCCACCCTGTGTAAGAAATCTACAGCGGATGTAGCAAATTCTGCCTGAAAACAAATAGAAAACAATAAAAAAAATGAGAATTAAAATACAGAAAAGAAAATAAAAAAGAAAAAAAATGATTACCTGTATAACATGTGAGACATTGGGAATGTCAGAGCCACGTGCAGCAGCATCAGTGCAAACAAAAACACCACCTTTTTCTTTAAAATCAATCTAATTTCTTGTGCGTTCTTCTAAAGAGCTTTCACTTTGATAACAATAACATTCAATGCCTTTTCCATGTAAAACTTGGGCAACAGCTTCAATAGCTTCAACTGTATTTGCAAACACCATTGTTCTACTCAATTCATTATTGGAATTTAATGTCTTGGATTTATGATTGATTGCATCTATAAGTACATCCACTGATGTAAACTTCAATCCAATTTTGCTCTAATCTGAATCAACACAGATAAAAAAGTTGTAAATAGAATTCTTTTTTATAAAGATTCAATATTTTTTAAAAAAGATACCTTGGATTGTGTCGATGAAGATAATGGCCACTAACCCTCGTTTGCTACATCTGTTGAAAGAAAACTTACAAGTACAAATAGGCAGAATTTGCTACATCTGTTGTTGATGGAGGCGTTTTCTGAGTCGTAATGGGGTATGTACTGAAATGGAGGTGGTGGTGTGTCCCAAAGTGGTCGTATGAATGAAGATATGCTATGGAATTGGGTGTGGTTGAAGATGGCGATAAAAGAAAGGGCCACGAGTATCAGAAGTAGAAGAAATGTGTACCTAATAAACCCTCGTTTGGTGACATTCCGTCTTGCGTCCATGATTTAGGGCTTTCTTTCACCTAATGATCTGCACAAATGGAGGATTATTAGTTTTGATCCATGGATTATCATGATTACAAACTCATCTCTAACATTCAATGGTTTTGCATTTCAATTATCAGATTATCAAAGATGCCAAATTAAAGGTTCAGATGCCAGATCTAAGTAACTATACGCCGAACCACCGACAACCTCCCTTCTCTCTCTCATCTCCCCTTTGCTGCTCACCTGCGTACGCTCGGCCTATCTTCTCTGCCGTTCGCCGGACCGGTCACGGCTCACCTCCTCCGTCCGGAGACCTTTGTGCACCATACCACCACCTCTGTCCACTCTCTCTCTATCGTTCACATATCTTTATAATTGTATGCGAGTGATGGGCCTATGTACACGTGAAGACACTGGTGAGGGATGGTGTCACATCTCAAAACCAGAACGGCGGAAACGTTGGGAAGGACGTCATGTACAATATCACAACAATGCAAAATAGTAAACAAGCAACAACATCATTTATTACATTAATAATATAATTTAATACAAGTGTGTTCTGTCAACTTATATAGACACCAAAAATATGAATCAAAATAAAAGATGAGTCTGGAACGAGCTCCATCTTCTCAAAACCTGGCTCCGGTACCTGTCTACTGGCGACCTGAGAATACAAGTTATTTTAAAAAAGTTTAAGTAAAAGTATTTAACATGTAAAAGAGTTTGATAAAAGCATTTGATATGTAAAAGAGTTTCTCAGACAGTTTGAAGTAAAACAGTTTGGTAACACAGTTTGAAAAGTAAGAAATCCACTTGTTTGATAGTTATTAATCACATGTGATTGATATAATAACTATAATAGTTCAACTTGTATCCCCCCCCCCCCCCATAAAAGCATTTCAAAACATTTAAAAGGTTAATTAAGGGGTATGAACTCACCTGTAGTGAGTGGTTTGGATGAACGGACTGTATAGGATGCTAAGTGTCAAGTGAAGACTTGTACACACTCAATGATCCTAGTTAACATATAATAACACATATATGTATCCAATTAGTCATTAAACAACTAATTAACCAAGTTTAAGACATCCTAAAACATGTAAAACACTTTATTTAAGTGTTATAAGTACTAAGGATTGCATCTAAGGGTGGTAGGACCTTGCATTTGAGTTTAGGGTTCAAGGGTAAACTCCTTTGGAGTTTACGGTTTTGTGACCATCACCCCTTGAGTTTACGGTCGTAAACCCATGAGTTTACGGCCGTAAACTCATGGTACTTTGACCATTTTGTGTTTTGAAGCGTTAAAGGTCATAAGAAGCATTCCTAGTTCATGTTTATGTTGGGTTTTGAGCATTCTAACACTCCTATGGTGTACATGCAACCCTAAATACCTTGGATCTATGTTTTCTCTATTATACATGCAAATATCAATTTCCAAGGTATTTATCCTAACTAGCATATTATGAAGTACAAGTAATATAGAAACTAGTAGAAATACATACCTCTTTGTTGGTGCTTGATTCCATGGAGCTCAAGAGCCTAGTGCCCCAAATGTGACACCTCAAATGGTTCACACAACATCATATGCACTTGGAATAACTTAGAGAGAAATCATCACTTCATGAAATCGGCTTGCCCTCACTTGTTTTCTTCTAGTGGCCGATTTTGCACAAATAAGATGCTTATATAATTGTTACAATTAGGGTAAACCCTAATTGTCATGACTTTCCATTTCCTTGGATCCATGGGTTCAAATACACCATGGAGCATCCATGGAGCATCCTAATGGGTTTTAGCCCAACTTGATAATCCATGGAGCATTAGCCCACTATATAAGTATGGATGATTTACACAATCAACCCATATATATTTAATTAGTCTTCTTTTGATCACTTAATTAATTCTAGATTAATTCTTGATCAATACTAATTAAATAATCTTATTAATATATTAGAACTTATAATATATTAATAAACCTTAAGTGTTATTTCTCTCATTTTAGTCTATCCAAATGCACGATGCCATGCAACCCAAATGGACCATGCCGGGTCGGGTCTAGTATATACCAATTATAGTTATGGACTTAGACACTAATACAACAGTCTCCCACTTGGATAAGTCTAATAACTATTATTGCAAGTACGCCTTCACAACCTGACCGGCAATCGTACCTCTTAAAAGTTGCTTCCGAACTCTGAACAAATCAATGACGCGTCCATTAGATAAGTGATCATATATTCCTCCATTCTAGATATCATATGGACTGAGACATGGATTATAATCATTCTCTCTATCCATTTGTTGTTTCCCGATTTATGATTTATGACGACTGACTAATTGAACAAATCAAATCAGTCCAGGCCCGGCCGAGCACTTACATTTTCTCATCACTAAATCATCGAGGGGCCCACAGATATCGCTTTTATCCCATTAAGGGTAAAAGGAATGGATAAACTTTGACTCATATGCTTGTTGTACTACTTGTTGAATCATACGCAAAGGCACGTTTTATAACATCGAGTTACCAATGCATTTACGTGCAATCAATGTATAACCAACTCATAGTCAACAACTCATATCTCTAGGTTTGAAGAATATAAGATGTTATCGTCTCATGATTCACTCGTGATAAATTCCATGAAGTGATTCAAATGAGCGTGGGTTGAATCCAATACTCAGAACTTATGAGCACTCATGAATGTTGTAGCAACCATTGCTATGTCTAATGCACATTAGACAAATCATACAAGCCAAATTCATGACAGTCTTGATTCATATCTACTTCCAACATATGACCGACTGTGGATCGTTTGAATAACTTAGTCATTCGGGAAGAATGACCTAGTTATTCTGGAAGTCAAAACATGCAAAGTGAAACACAAAAATAATACTAATCCTATATGGCCCCAACACTTTGAGTGTAAATAAAAACCCTTTTATCTAAGCACCATATTGATTACTCATTATTCATGTTTCAATTAATCAACTTAATACTTGAATTGAAACAATAGTCATGCCATGCTCCAAGCATGCACACTATGTTCGTCCAAACAATAGTTATGCCATACTCCAAATATGCCCACTATGTTTACATGTGGTCCTCTCTTGTGAAACAGATCGATTGACAATATTTCAATGATGCTCATTTCACAATCCTAAATCCTTTACAATAAATGTATGAACACCAAATTCTTGTCATTTACCGTAATCTTGTTAGATCCTAAACTATGTTCGTCCAAACAATAGATATGTCATACTCCAAGTATGCACAATATGTTTACATGTGGTCCTCTCTTTGTGAAACAGATCGATTGATAATATTTCAATGATGCTCATTTCACAATCCAAATCCTTTACAATAAATGCAAGAACACCAAATTCTTGTCATTTACCGTAATCTTGTTAGATTCTAAACTTATATGCAATGATCCTCTTGTAATGACTGTACCCAAAAGTCACAAAGACTTGGCAACAAACATTACAAAGAATTCCAATGGAGATCAATTCCATGGAAACGAAGTCTCAAATTCAAAGTACATTCCTTTGAACATCCTTCTTGCATTAAGTTCTCTAATCTTACACATATTCAAAGAACAACTTCCACCTATGGAAAAAATTCCATATTCCCATTTTGACCATCACTTTTGAACAAGAGTTGCCTCTTTTCAAAATATCTCAATATGGTCCTTACTCTATACTTCCAATTGTCCATGAGTAACCAATCATTGGTAAACCTCAGATTGTCCTCGACAATTTGCTTAATCATTTTAGTCATTTCCAATTCTATTCCTTTTCCGTTTTTAATGCCCTAGGCATTTGGAAAATTTAGAATGTATTATAGCACATGTAATCGAACCTATACCCGGAGCATATAGGAAACGATTCATGCTATAAATTTTTATTTGCCATATTCTCACAATTCGAACTATGAAGAGGTATGCCGTAATCATAATCGAATTTTGAGAACGCAACGTATATAGAATTTCCTTATGTTGAACCATTCCAACATAACATTCATATATATCCTTGACTAAATTTGATAAAAATCTCAATCTAAGCTTGTAGAATTGGAATGAAGTATAAAATCCTCTCCCTTAATTATAGGGAAACAACTTTTCAAAGCGAATTGAAACTTTTGTTTTCTATAATTAACATTGCTAACTTGCAACACTTAACATAATAATCATGCTCCCACTAGCATAATGATTATTATCTTACTAGCATAACACTTATGCTCCCACTAGCTTTGACATGTATCCAGAGATCAGCTGGACTTTTAGAAATCAACACTTTATTGACTTTCTTACCAAAGTTCAAATTTCTGATACGCAATTGCTTTGATAAGACTTTATCAAAATCATACACCTTTCCTTAGATAGCTCACTTGTGTGTCTAAACAATTATGAAGAGGGATGTCGTAATCATAATGTTTAGACCTTTTGTCATTCTTACAATTGCTATCTACTTAAAATCTACTTAGTGAAAGAGTTTCCTCACCATCATTTTCATGAATCGGAGAGAAACCTTATGACACTTAGATTTTATGGTGTATGTGTTCCTACATGTGAATTTTTCATAACCATAATCACAAGACAAGGTTAGTGGCAAATCCAAACACATATGGACTGAACTTGTTCAATCTTAATTTCTTGCCACTTGGCAGCACAAGGGCCTACCATTGCTTCCAGGTTGTTATGCAAACAATTGAGAACTCATAGAACTCACAAGCATAGTCAACTTTTAACTGGAATAGACACAGAAATAAGAATATGTCAACACGATAGGTTACAAACTTCAAGTCGTGGGCTAGTGATTAACAAAACTCTTGATTAGTTCTTGAAACTATTTCAGGATCTTTTAAACTCCCACTGTCCTCTTGACATATAAGACTCTCTTGCCCAATATTCAAGAGATAGTGCAGATACTTTTACAAACACTTCACATAATTGGCCTTAGTTGGTCTTTGTTTTATCCAAAACATCACAACTTACCAATTTCAAATGTATAAGAGTAAGAAAACATTTTACTCTACATTTGACAAGTGTTAAAAACTTTCTAAAGACTATGCCACTCAAGTTACAATCTTGGAGTATAACTCCAGGATTTTATTTTGGAATGAAGTATGATTTATCTTTTGATTTAACCATTTCCACAATTCACGATTCCTCTCCTTGGCTAACAAATGCACTAAGGTGTCTTTAGAGGATCAATTGTGATATGGTTCCATAATCACTAAGATAATCATAAAACAAGATACACAAGTACTCTCCCATCTCTTCAGATTGGAGAAACTTTTATCTTTCTGCCTTACTTGATTCTTCATATTCAACCTTTGTGGTGGACCTGACTAGTGCACAACCTAATGTACCCGATCCTTTAGTCCTTCGCTTGACTCACATGTGAATGTGAACAAGGAATTAGTCTTAATTTACCAAAGATGAAAAAAATCTCATTCATCACATAATACAACTTGCATGACTCCAAGTTTCTATTCGACTGAAACTTGGGTGATCAGAATATTTCCTTATTTGATAAATTATGACACTACCACAAATGAAAGAATCAAATTCATTTTCCAATATTGCTTATCAATGGAAACATATAAACAACAATTTTTCACAAACGCCTTTGTAAGGATACTTAAAATAAATAAAATCCAAAATTTTCTTTTATTTTTTAAAACTTGCGGAAAAACTTATCCTTACAATGCAAATTCATATGAAAACTTTGTTGTTATCTATTCCTAAGCAATATCTCATAACTCTTATGCAGTGGCTCAAAATTCTGGTCATCGAACCATGCGATCAGAATCAGCACACCTTTTCTTTAAGCTTCCTTTGATTCTTCAAAAACATCAAAATGTAATTACATTACATCATGTATTAAGAATCTCCAAAAGAGACTTAATAGAGTTAGATAACGGACTTTACCTGAAGTAGAGTCAAACTTTTGACTTTACCATCCTTATGAGGTTTCAGGTAAATTCGGGAGCTTCGCAACCAATGCCCGTTTCCTTTGGCAATAGGCACATATGGACTTTTTGGGAATGGTACATGGGACTATCTCAGACTTAGCCTTTCTCTTTACCATTTGGTCAACCGAGTTGACTATGGCCGATCCCTTTCCATTGGGAAGAGAAAGTTTTTCTGGATTTCCAGTGTTACCATTGTCCATGAAGTTTTGGGAAGTCGATCTTCTAATCAAATTTGCTTCATCAGTGTTCCAAATCATTGCTGATTCAGCAGAACCAAGTAAATATATAAGATCATTAAAGGGTCATGTCGTGATCTGTCATCAGGGAGTGACTAAAGAACCAAGTCAACAACCAACTACCTCGAGACTTCGACACCCGACTCTCCCGACTTGTCAATATGTGACTTAATCTCCAAGACCTAAGCACATATAGACTTTGTTTGCCAATAGGGATTGAGTGACTTAGAACTTATCAAGTCTTGAAACTTGTGGGATAGGGAGATTTATTGGAGGAGGTGGAGGAAGTGAAGTATGATTTCCAGTACCACTAATGCACAACAAAGGGATTGATCTTTCACCTTGATTGCCATTTGGGATATCATCTTTATTAGGATAGCTTGTTCCTAAAGATTTGGGAAGACCATAGTTGTCTGAAGGAGACATCTATAAGGGAGAAATTCAAGTTGGTTGATTTAAAGTCCAAGTTATAAAATAGTTGAAGGTAGGTAAATGACGATTTACCAATTTCTACCATGAAAAACGAAATATAATATAGTTTTAATTAGATTTGAAACTCCTAGATATTTTGAGATGCATTGAACTTTCAATGGCATGTTTGAATCTCGATTGTGCCGTCTCAAGTTTGTGACTGGGATGCCGAGGATCACAAACAAGGTGTGAATAACCATGCAAATTGATTTGGTACCCTTAACTTTATCACCTAATCGATGTGTCGGTTAGCCACACAGCTCCACCGATCTATAATAAGGTCAAGTTACCCTTTGCCACTCTTACTAGTCCTTATTAGCGTGCCGGTTAACCACACACGCTCCACTAATCGACTTGGTAAGGTACAATGTGAAATTTCATGGGTTAGCACCTATTTCACATTTTCCTAAGTAACTAAGATTGGGAATTTATAAGTGTTTAGTTACTTAGTATATTTTTTCATTATACTTTTAATGAAGGGAGAATTATAGTCCTTTCCTACCCGTTCGGCTAACGACCCCCCACCAGTCAAGGACGCGGTAGGTGAGAATGGACACCCATTAAACTGTCATTTTATAGGCAGTACCCTTATACCCCCCTTATAGACCGGCTTCGTGAATGAGGCCTACTAATGGTAAGATTGACTTTTATCTTATACATATCTATATAATTAAAATTATAATAATAGTATAAGGGTGTATTTTAAACATTTAAAATACTTGGTGGTTTAATCTATTAATTAAACTATACCCCTAATTTAATTAAACTTAAACCATGTCTTTATGGAATTATTAACTCTTTTAATTAAACACTTTAATTAATTTAATGAAGTCCATAAAGTTTGAATTTTAGCTTTTAAAATTCTAAGGGTTCAATTTTGGAATTAAAGTATACATGAAGAGTAACTTCACAATTTCCAAAACTTGAGGGCAAGTTTTGAAACTATTCAAGACTTTTCATTTCATAACTTATGAGTTTTATGTACATTAAAATGAAGACTCTTCATTTTTATGTAACTCCTTATCTTTTAATGACATCTTTTAAATAAGTGACTCTTTAACATCCATAACTTGAGGACAAGTTATGGAGTCATAAAATAATTAAATGAAAAAGACTCTTCATTTTTATGTAACCTATGACACTTTTATGAGTTTTAAGATTCATAAATATGACTTTTCATATAACTTGAAGACAAGTTACAAAAACATATTTTATGAACTAACTCTAGATTAATTTGGATCAAAAACAACTAAAACACAATTTTTTTTTATTAATCTAAACTTACTCATAAATCAAGGAAACATAAAAAACTTTTGGTAATCCATAACTTGAGGACAAGTTATGGAGTCCATACAATTTCATTGAGATCAAGAATTATACTAACAAACAATTTGCACATAATTCCTATGATCTACCAAAACTCATATGCATGAACATTCATAATCAACATTTTTCAAGAATCACATAAACATATATAAATCTTCAAACTTTGATTATAGCATTGAAATTGGTTTAACATAATCATAACCACATTAAAACAGGTTTTATAAGACCAAAACAATCAAAGGTAATGATTCTAGACCAATTCCAGCATCAAAACTCGAAGATATGCTGTTTGGGGGTCCAACTCGTCAAGTGCATGAACCAACTCGGCGAGTTGGATGCATTTCGTCTTGGACTCGTCGAGTCCATCAGTGCACTCGGCGAGTCCACTGTCCCAGCAGCAAAAAACTTCTATTTTAAGCAGTTTGCATCAAGTATAAGTGAAAACAAGCCTAGGCTCTGATACCACTGTTGGGTTTTGAGCATTCTAACACTCCTATGGTGTACATGCAACCCTAAATACCTTGGATCTATGTTTTATCTATTATACATGCAAATATCAATTTCCAAGGTATTTATCCTAACTAGCATATTATGAAGTACAAGTAATATAGAAACTAGTAGAAATACATACCTCTTTGTTGGTGCTTGATTCCATGGAGCTCAAGAGCCTAGTGCCCCAAATGTGACACCTCAAATGGTTCACACAACATCATATGCACTTGGAATAACTTAGAGAGAAATCATCACTTCATGAAATCGGCTTGCCCTCACTTGTTTTCTTCTAGTGGCCGATTTTGCACAAATAAGATGCTTATATAGTTGTTACAATTAGGGTAAACCCTAATTGTCATGGCTTTCCATTTCCTTGGATCCATGGGTTCAAATACACCATGGAGCATCCTAATGGGTTTTAGCCCAACTTGATAATCCATGGAGCATTAGCCCACTATATAAGTATGGATGATTTACACAATCAACCCATATATTTAATTAGTCTTCTTTTTATCACTTAATTAATTCTAGATTAATTCTTGATCAATACTAATTAAATAATCTTATTAATATATTAGAACTTATAATATATTAATAAACCTTAAGTGTTATTTCTCTCATTTTAGTCTATCCAAATGCACGATGCCATGCAACCCAAATGGACCATGCCGGGCCGGGTCAAGTATATACCAATTATAGTTATGGACTTAGACACTAATCCAACAGTTTAAGCCTTAGGAAGAGATTAGGGCACCATTTCACTCCTTTGTGGAGTTTACGGTCCTTGGACCATTTCTGTTTGGGTTTACGGCCATAAACGCAAATGGTTTATGGTCTTTTGATGTTTTAAGTCCTAAGCACTTTAAGGTTATGTTCTACACTAGTTTCCAAGGCTTGGTAAGGGACTAGGTCACACTTTGGCCCATTTATTAGGGTTTACGGTCCAAGGTGTTCTTGGACCGTAAACACCTTTGATCTTGTGTTTACTTGGTGTTTTCTAGATGTTTAGAAGTGTAACAAGTCTTATAATACACTAGGGTAAGAGTACTTACTAGGTAGAAGCTTGAAAAGGTGCTAAAACGCCAAGAACACTAGTGTGTGTTCTTAGTGTTCTTGGTGAAACTTGAAGATCTACACTTTTGGAATGATTTCACGGATGGAATCATGTAAGATCACTAGATTAAGTAAGATATCAACTTTTTAGGGATAGAAACATTTACAAAGTTGAAGATCAAGAAGAAAAGTTGGATGATACTTGAGAGGATTTGAGTTTTGGATCTTGAAAATGTGAAAAGTGGTAAATAATGACTAAGTGTCATATTTATACCCCCCCCCTTTTAGGGTTTACGGTCGTAAACACCTTTGTTTAGGCCGTAAACTCCAAACTCTTGGAGTTTTGGGACTTTATTGTTGCACAATAAACCCTAGGGCATCCTCTCTCATGTTATCTCCCGAAGTACTAACTTAAAAACACTCAAACTTATTCCAAAAAGCTTGAAAGTTAGCAGAAACTGTTCCGACTCTTATTGAAGTGAATGGTTATACAGAATAGAAATTTCGGGTTGTCACAGATGGATTGACGCATCCTGCCCTAAGTTGGACTCACTTGGATGGATTAACAATTGGGGCATAATAATTTGATTTATTACCGATGGGATCTTTGAGTAGGTCAACTGTGAAGAAAGCTATGGGGGCTAGGTTTCCTTTACGATTCTAAGGTTTGATGAATTGTGTTAATCGAACGAGATTTTTTTTGAAATCGGAACTAGGGCTTGTAAGTACAACAAACAATCATGAGAAACCTTCATCTCTGGCGAGGTGGGTGATGGGAGAGAGATTATAGATGGAAGAGAAAGTGGAGATGGAATTGAACGACAGATGGAGACGAAACCAGACCTAAATCGCCATGGTGGGTTTTCAACTATTCTAATTTTTGGGGAATTCCTTTTCCCGCTACTAAAAATGAAGATAGGGGCGTTTCATTAAAAAAAATATAAAACGACATGATTTCACGACGCTTTTTTTATGATAGGTGCCCTCCGTGTTTTTTTGTAACACTAATTTTAGGGCACGCAAAAATGTGTGTCCTAAATCCTTCACATTTTGGGACATCTGACATTATTTTTAGGGCACACACTTTTGCGTATCGTAAAACAGCATTTGTCATGGTTTACGCGTCATTAAAGGGTATTTTTCTAGTAGTAACAAGACATCGAAAGATGTTAAGGGAAAAGGAAAGTTGGTTTCGGATCATCAAGATCCAATCAAGAAGCCCAAAACTAACACAAAACCAATCAAGAAGTGTGACAACCCGAAATTTTTTTGCTTTTAAGACCCAGTCAATCAACTCAACTGAGTGTCAAACTCATTAGTACTGAGTTCTAGCCCGGTTGAAGGTCATTCTAAGGAGTTTTGAGCCTAATACATCTAAGGAATAAGTATTAGAAAGTACCTGCTAGAGACTCTGTACAACACAAAAGCCCTAAACTCCAACATGTGGAGTTTATGGATGTAAACATGGAGTTTATGGCCGTAAACCCAAGGTAGGCCGTGAACTCCACCTTATAACCTCATTTCCTTCACTTTTCTTCCTTCTTTCACTTTCACCTCAAGAACACATGAGTTTTCTCTCAAGTATCATCCCGATATTCATACTTAATCTTCAAAAATCGTAAGTGTTCTTTCTCCAGTTAGTTGTTAATCATTCTTAACTAGCTTCATCCTCATGATTCATCCATGGAAATCATGTTTTCTTAGATCTTCAAGAAACACCAAGAACACCAAGAACACACACTAGTGTTCTTGGCCAATATCAACCATTTCAAGCTTCTAGATCGTAAGTACACTTCCCTATACTTCATATCTAGTTAGTATCCATGCTTAGAGACTTGAAACATGCCTTTTCCCATGAAGATAATGAGTTTACGGTCCAAGATCTTCCAGGACCATAAACTCAATGTTAAAGCATGAATGGGCCATAAACCCTATAAGATGCAAAGCTAGTGTAACATCTGGATTCCCAGGTATCTTATTTTAAGTATTTATATTGAATTTTAGAGAGGGACTCGGATTGTAGGCACTCAGACTCGCCGAGCGGGATCGCGCATTTCTGGTTTGACTTAATGAAGGACTCGACGAGTCGATGCGTGGACTCGGTGAGTCCGCACTGTTAAGTGAAACCCTAATTCTCGGGGCCTGTGCCCTATTTAAAGGCCTTTATAGCCTCCATTGCGGCCACTTCACCCCTGAGAAACCCTAGAGAGAGAGAGAGAGAACGTGGTAGTGCAAGAGGAAGGCTAATTCACCATTTCTTGTGTGTTTTAGCAAAAGAGAAGTAGTTTCCAACAAGAGGATGTCAAGGGAGTTGTGGATCCAAGGTTTTCAAGTTCAGATCTACACTATTGAGGTATCAAATCGAACTTCCCTTCTGTTTTGGGTTAAGATCCATGATTTAGGGTTTTCTATAAACCTTTTAAGGCTTGAAAGGTTGAGTTTATGGTTCCTTGCTGGGTTATACCTCAGATCTGGAACCATAGAGGTCCAGATAACCTTTCCCATTCTGCTTTATGCTTGTTCATGGAAGATTGGAGACTAGGTTGCTATTTTTAGAGTTATTTCTCCATTTATGACTTGATGTGGGTTGCATTCATGTAAAGGTTGCACCTTTACGTGACATTTGAGCATTTCAAGGGTAGATCTGATAGTTAGGCAAACAGATCTGACCTTAGAAGGTCATTTTAGTATGAACATGGAGGCAACTCGCCGAGTCCATAAGTGGACTCGACGAGTCGAGTCGGGGTTGCCCCGCGATTCGTGACAGGTGTAACCCGTCGAGTGGATGGATGACTCGACGAGCCAAGAGAGGCTGGAAGGATTCAGAGGACCCGCATGGACTTGCCGAGTCGCCCATGTGCACTTGACGAGTCGGGTCAAAGTTTGACCGTTGACTTTCGTTGACTTTAGGGTTCTGGTCAAGACTGATTCAGGAGAGTTCAAGGAAGGGTAGAATGGCCTTGTATCCAATCTGTAGAGATAATATCATGAGAGAATATTGATCGGGGATGTTATTTGAATAATAGGAGGAGGCCAAGTCGGGACATTGAGCACGAAAGTTTATCCGATTTCATTGAGGTGAGTCTTCTCACTATACTGTACCTGGAAGGGTACTTATGTGTGACCGGAAGGTCTTGTATGCTATGAGATGTATGTGCTATATGCGGTTATGTGATATGTATGTGCTATGTATGATATGTTTGGTATGGACCGGAAGGTCAAGATGATATGGACCGGAAGGTCAAGATGATATGGACCGGAAGGTCGATACGGGTAGGACCGGAAGGTCTACCGGGATTCAGGACGGAAGTGCCTTGAGACACATTGATCGGAGGATCCTACAGGGTTATGGCCTCGAAAGGCGTATGTGTGGTATGTGGTATTTTGGGGAACTCACTAAGCATTTATGCATACAGTTGTTGTGTTATGTGTTTCAGGTACTAGCGAGGATCACGGGAAGGCGCCGGCATGATCCGTACACACTTATAGAGTTTATGTTGTTGAGATTCTGGGGACATGTTTTGTTATGACACAGTGATACATTATGTTTTGTGATTACCATGTGATTGAAAGTATGATTTTAAAATGAAAATTTGTTTTGAAAATTTACGTCGTTACAAGTTGGTATCAGAGCCTTGGTTTGAGGGATTCGGGTGCATCTTCGGATGAATCTGAACTCAAACTGAGGAATTGAGAAAGTTTTCATAAAATAAACAATTTTTCTAAAAGAGTAAAAGATTTTGAGGAAGGCAGAAGGAAGCAGTGTGTACGATCAGCCAGCGCCTGAACGGTGATTTCCCAAAATACCCTTACATTATGTGTTATGAGATATGTTATGATATGATATGCATGCTAGAGTAGGCTAGGTGTTCATATTAGGAATAGAGTGGCCTAATTTATGATGCCTTAGCCTAGGAAGGATTTTGCTGCTATGTGATGCTTGAGAGTGAGTAGGTAGCAGTGAGGAGGTGATGAGAGGCCTACCGAAGGGTAGCCTATGCCAATGAGATATAGAGTACTTATGATCTGGGACCCAAGTAGGAGGACTTAGGGTGAATACTGATGCGGTGTTGACGGTAGTATAGGGCCCGTACTATTGAAGACACCGGAGCAGTGCACACTCTAAGTAAGAATCCTTTGGGTACTAAGGAACGAGTAGGGTTGAGTTATCGAGTGCAAGTATGCTCGAGCGAGTCTCTGATATTATTATGTTGTATTTCAGAGACATCATAGTTGGGACACGTCACAGACCTGAGCCGAGTGGCGTGAGTGACGAGGAGCTTCCTCAGATGATCCACGATGAGGTGGCAGCGACGATTCTAGTCGAGATTCCGGAGATGTTTGGGTCTATCAAGACCACATTGATTGAGACTTTTGATGAGCGGTATGCAGCGGTGACTGAGGTTGCGGCTGCTGCAGCTACTGCAGTAGTGGCTGCTGCAGCTACTGCAGCAGTGGCCGCTGCCAGACCTCAGGGAGGTGACTCGTTGTTGCTTCGAGAGTTCAGCAACACGAAGCCACCAGAGTTTGACTGGACGTAGGATCCGATCGCTGCAATGAGGTAGATTTCGGATATTGAGGGATGCTTCTATACATGTTCATGTCTGGAGCATCTGAGAGTACGGTTCGCGCTGAACCAGCTTTACTTGGGGGCGAAGGATTGGTGGAAGTTCGTGACGGCGAGCTTCACTCTTGCGGAGATTTCAGAGGTGACCTGGGAGAGGTTCACCACTATGTTCAGAGACGAGTATGTTCCCCCAGTGGAGAGGGAACGGTTGGTTCAGGAGTTCTTGACCCTCAAGCAGGGTACTGATTCTGTTACTATGGTTACCAGGAAGTTTCATGAGAGGGCGATGTTCTGCCCTGAGCAGGTGTCTACTGAGCAGGCATGCATGAGCCGGTATTTGGGCATTTTGAGGAGGGACATTCGGGAGTTCGTGTCGAACTCGACTTACTGGACATTTGCTGAGCTCCAGGCAAATGCCCGGAAGAGGGAGATTGAGTTGGAGACTCAGGCCAGGGAGGAGGCCGAGTCTCAGAGGATAGATCGGCGGCCGGCACAGTCTCAGCCGGCAGCCAAGCGGGACAAGTCCGCTGATACGAGATCTGGAGGCCAGAAGGGCCGCACTTGTGGGAAGTGCGGCAAGGGACATGATGGGGTCTATCGATTGGGTGCTTGCTACATATGTGGCAAGGAGGGGCATATCGCCAAGGATTGCCCCAAGGGATTTATGGTTTGCTTTCATTGCAACCAGACTAGCCATCGGAAGGCCGAGTGCCCGCAGCTACATCAGGGATCAGCACAGGGACCTGCACCTGCTGCTAGGGCAACCGAGATTCGGCCAGCGAAGGCCGAGGCACCGAAGGCTCATGGGAGAGCTTTCCAGTTGACAGCGGAGGAGGTCCGCGCAGCGCCCGATGTTGTGGCTGGTACTTTTCTTGTGAGTTCTGTATCTGCCTTAGTGTTATTTGACTCGGGTGCGAGTCGATCATTTGTGTCGATAGCGTTTAGTCGACGCATCACTAGCCGACGAGAGGCATTGAGACGACATTTACGAGTTTCCATAGCTGACGAGCTAGCGGTGTATGCTACGGATGTGATTCGAGGATGTGTACTCGAGATCTTCGGTGTTGAGTTCCCGATAGCGATGGGGGACGTATGTGTCATAGTGGGCATGGATTGGTTGAGCCGATTTGGGGCTGTCATAGACTGCGAGCGACAGTTGGTGACGATACGAGACCCAGTGGGGGAGTACTTACGGTGTACGGCGAGGGTACCCGATGTGGGTCGGCGTTTTGTTTAGCCGCCAGAGCGAGACAGAGTTTGCAGCAGGGCTGCAGCGGGTTTGTAGCCTATGTGATGGACACACGAGAGGCCGCTGGGAGGCCAAGTTCGATGGATGACGTTCCGAAAGTGCGTGAGTTCCCGGATGTTTTTCCCGAGGAGTTGCCGGGTGTGCCACACGAGAGGCAGGTAGAGTTCAACATTGATTTGGTTCCGGGGGCAGCGCCTATCGCCAAGGCGCCTTATCGACTTGCGCCGCCAGAGATGCAGGAGTTATCCTTGCAGCTTCAGGAGCTGCTGGGGAAGGGGTTTATTCGACCGAGTAGGTCGCCATGGGGAGCGTCGATCCTTTTTTTCAAGAAAAAGGATGGTTCACATCGGATGTGTATTGATTACCGGGAGTTGAACAAGTTGACGGTCAAGAACCGTTACCCATTACCGAGGATCGACGATTTGTTCGATCAGTTGCAGGGAGCGTCTTGGTTCTCCAAGATTGATCTGAGGTCTGGATATCATCAGATGAGAGTGCGTGATGAGGATATCCAGAAGACGGCTTTCAGGACTCGTTATGGGCATTACGAGTTCGTGGTGATGCCTTTCGGGTTCACCAATGCACTAGCAGCGTTCATGGATCTCATGAACAGGGTGTGTAGACCGATGTTGGATCGATCGATGATCGTGTTCATCGACGATATACTGGTGTATTCGAGATCTAGAGAGCAGCACGAGGAGCATCTGAGAGGGATTCTCGGGGTATTGAGGACAGAGAGGCTTTATGCCAAATTCTCCAAGTGCGAGTTCTGGTTACGGGAGGTCCAGTTCTTGGGGCATCTCGTCAACCAGGATGGGATTTTGGTCGATCCGGCCAAGATTGAGGCGGTTATGAGGTGGGAGGTGCCAAGATCACCCACCGAGATCAGGAGTTTTTTGGGATTGGCCGGCTACTATCGGAGATTTATCAGAGATTTCTCCAAGATCGCCGTGCCTCTCACCAGGTTGACCCGGAAGGGTGTTTCTTTTTCATGGGGTCCGGAGCAGCAGACCTCGTTTGAGACACTTCGCCAGAAGTTATGCGAAGCCTCAGTGTTAGCCCTCCTGGAAGGGATGGAGGATTTTGTGGTGTATTGTGACGCATCGATATCGGAGTTGGGTGCAGTGCTTATGCAGAGGGGGCATGTGATAGCGTATGCATCGAGGCAGCTGAAGCCTCATGAGACGAGGTATCCCACCCACGATCTGGAGTTGGGGGCAGTGGTGTTCGCCCTCAAGATCTGGTGCCATTACCTGTATGGGGTTCGGTGTACCATATACACGGACCACAAGAGTTTGAAGTATCTGATGGATCAGCCCAACCTGAATATGCGCCAGAGGAGATGGTTGGACGTGGTAAAGGATTATGATTGTGAGATCCTGTACCACCCGGGCAAAGCTAATGTTGTAGCTGATGCGCTGAGTCGTAGGGGGGAGAGTGCCCCGATTCGAGACACTTGTATGCGATTGACAGTGATGACTCCGGTGTTCAACACCATTCGGGAGGCCCAGGCGGAGGCCGTGAGACCGGAGAACCGCAAGAGAGAGCGAGTGATTGGGCAGGTGCCCGAGTTTGTTACCGATAGTCGTGGGCTTATGACCTTTCAGGGTCGGATTTGGGTGTCGTATGCAGACGGGATGTGCACCACTTTGATGGAGGAGGCGCACCGATCGAGGTTCTCGATCCATCCCGACGCCACTAAGATGTATTTGGACCTAAGGAAAGATTATTTGTGGCCTTATATGAAGAGGGATGTAGCATGGTTTGTTGAGAGGTGCTTGACCTGTCGCAGGGTTAAGGCTGAGCACCAACGTCCGCATGGCAAGTTGCAGCCGCTTGAGGTTCCCCAGTGGAAGTGGGAGCAGATTTCCATGGATTTCATCACCAAATTGCCGAGGACCGCGAGGGGCGTCGATGCAATTTGGGTGATCGTCGACCGGCTGACGAAGAGCGCGCATTTGTTGGGTTATGAGCATTCTAACACTCCTAAGTGTACATGCAACCCTAAATACCTTGGATCTATGTTTTCTCTATTATACATACAATTATGAACATCCAAGGTATTATCCTAATCTAGCATACAAAATAATAAATATAACAAGATAGAATACATACCTCTTTGATGTAGAATGTCTTCATGAAGCTTGAGTGCCTAGTGCCCCAAGTGTGACACCTCAAATGGTTCACACAACACCAAATACACTTGGAATAACTTGAGAGAAACTTGAACACTCCTTGAAATCGTCTAGCCCTCACACTCACACATTAGTGTCCGATTTCTTGAGCCATGGGATTCTTTTATATGGTGGCTATTAGGGTTACACCATGTAACTCATAACTTTACCCATTCCTTATGCTCCATGGATTTTAACCTCCATGGAGTATCCATGGGTCACCCCATGGACTTAGTCCAACATAAGGAATCTTGGATCACAAGCCCACATATATAAGAATGAATGATTTACACAATCAACCCATATATTTAATTAGTCTCCTTTTGATCACTTAATTAATTCCAAATTAATTCTTGATCAATACTAATTAAATAACCTTATTAATATATATTAGAACTTATAATATATTAACCAACCTTAAGTGTTATTTCTCTCATTATAGTCTATCCAAATGCATGATGCCATGCAACCCAAATGGACCATGCCGGGTCGGGTCAAGTCTTACCAATTATAGTTATGGACTTAGACATTAATCCAACAGTCTCCCACTTGGATAAGTCTAAAACTATTATTGCGTATGACTTCAGGAACCGATCAGCAATCGTAGCTCTCAAAAGCTTCTGTCGAACTCTGACCTTGTCGATGAACTCTGACCTTTGTCAATGACTTGTCCATTAGATAAGGGATCATATATTCCTCCATTCTAGATATCATATGGACTGAGACACGGATTATCAATCATTCTCTCTGTCCATTTGTTGTTTCCCGATTTCCGATTCATGATGACTGACTGATTGAACAAATCAAATCAGTCATGGCTTGGCCAAGCACTCACATGTATCATCTTTAAATCATCGAGGGGCCCACAGATATCGCTTTTATCCCGAAGGTAAAAGGAATGGATAAACTTCGACTCATATGGCTTGTTCTACTACTTGTTGAATCATACACAAAGGCACGTTTTATAACATCGAGTTACCAATGCGTTTTCGTGCAATCAATGTATAACCAACTCATAGTAACAACTCATATCTCTAGGTTTGAAGAATATAAGATATTATCGTCTCATGATCACTCGTGATAAAATCCACGAAGTGATTCAAATGAGCGCGGGTTGAATCCAATACTCAGAACTTATGAGCACTCATGAGTGTTGTAGCACCACTTTGTCCACCAACTTGGACCTCTACAAACCAACCCATGACAGTCTTGATTCATATCTACTTCCAACATATGACTGACTGTGGATGGTTTGAATAACTTAATCATTCAGGAAGAGCGACTTAGTTATTCTGGAAGTCAAAACATGCAAAGTGAAACACAAGAATAAGTGAATCAAATATGGTATCAAACCCTATGAATATATATAAACACTTTTATTTATCACCATACTGATTACTCATTATTCATTGTTTCGGTTTTATCAACTTTATACTTGAATTTAAAACAATAGTTGTCCCATGCTCCAAGCATGTACACTATGTTTTCTAAACACTAGTCATGCCATACACCAAGTATGCATACTATGTTTGTCTATGATCTTTACTTTGTAAAATAGATCAATTGAACATCAATCCAATGATCCTCTTTTCACAGTCCCAAATCCTTACTGCAAACGCAAGAATTCCAAATTCATGCCATTTACGGAAATCTGTTAGATTCTAAACTTATATGCATTGATCCTCTTAATGATTATGCACAAAGTCAGAAAGACTTGACAACAATCATTACAGAGCATTCCAAAGGAGATCAGCTCCTTGGAAACATCCTTCTTTCATTAAGTTTCCTAATCTTACACAGATTGAATAATTTCTAACTTTGAAACATTTCCATATTCCATTTTGACTATCACTTCTGAACAAGAGTTGCCTCCTTACATATTATATCAATATGGTCCTTCCAGAATTAACATTATACTTCCAACTGTCCTTGAGCAACCAATCTTTGGTAAACCTTAGATTATCCTCGACAATTGCATAATCATTTTAGTCATATCCAATTCTAGACCTTTTCCCTTCATAATGCCCCAGACATTTGGAAAATTTTAGAAAGGATGAATATAGCACATGTAATCGATCCTATATCCGAAGCATATGGGACACGATTCATGATGTCTCACATAAAGACTAAACCAGTCTTTTGCTATAACATTTTCATTTCTATTTGCCAAGTTCTCAAAATTCAGATTATGAAAAGGGATGCCGTAATCATAATCGAATTTTAGAACGCAAATAATGGACCCATATATAGAATTTCCTTATGTTGAGCCATTACAACATGAAATTCATATATATATATATCCTTGATTAAATACGATTAAAATCTCAATCTAAGCTTAATTATAGCAAAACAACCTTTTCAACCCCTGCAACCTCACGAATTGAAACTTTTGTTTTCTATAATTAACATTGCTTACTTGCAACCTTTGTCATAATTATCATGCTCCCACTAACATGATGATTATTAGCATAACACTTATGCTCCCACTAGCTTTGACATGTACTCAGAAATCAGCTGACTTTCTTACCAAAGTTCAGATTTCTGATACTAGATTGTTTTGATAAAACTTTATCAAAATCATACACCTCTCTTAGATAGCTCACATGTGTGTCTAAACAATTTTAGAACTATGAAAAGGGATGTCGTAATCATAGTCTCAATTGTTTAGACCTTTGCCACTTCTCACAAGTCCATGTTAGTGTGCCGGTAAACCACACACGCTCCACTAACGACTTTGAGAATGCAAATATCACAATTGCTATCTAGCTAAAATCTACTTAGTGAAAGTGTTTCCTCACCATCATTTTCATGAATCGGAGAGAAACCTTATGACACTTAGATTTAATAGTGTATGTTTTCTTATCCATGTGAATTTGTCAAAACCATAATCACAAGACAAGGTTAGTGACAAATCCAAACTCATATTGATTAAACTTGTGCAATCTTAAATTCTTGCCATTTGGCAGCTCAGGTGCCTGCCATTGCTTCCAAGTAGTTGTGCAACCAATTGAGAACTCGCAGAACTCCTATGCAAAGCCAACTTGAATGGGCACAAATATTTCAACACGATAGGTTATAAACCTCAAGTCGTGTGCTAGTGAAGGACTTTAGGTTTTATTCTTGATTAAGTCTTGAAACTTTCAAGAGCTTTAAGACTCCCACTGTCCTCTTGACATATAAGACTCCTTTGTCAAATATTCAAGAGATAGTGCGGATTCTTTATCAAGATTAACACTTTACACAATTGGCCTAAGTTGGTCTCTGTTTTATCCAAAACATCACAACTTACCAATTTCAAATGTACAAGAGTAGATAACCTTTTACTCTTACATTTGACTAGTGTTAACAAACCCTCTTTAAGATATGTCACTCAAGTTACAATCTTGGAGTATGACTCTAAGAATTGTTTTGGAACGAAGTATGACTCATCTTTTTGATTTAACCATTTCAACAATTCATGACTCCTCTTCTTAGTCATAAGAATGCACTAAGATGACTTTAGAGGACCAATTGTGATATGATATCTTAATCATTAAGATGATCATAAACATGATACTAAAGTACTCTCCCATCTTTTCAGATTTGAGAAACTTTTATCTTTCTGCCATACTTTGATTCTTCTTATTCGTTCTGTCTCACATTGAAACTTCTCCAATGCTACAGACTTATACTTAAACTTATAAGTATAACCATATTTACTGAACTTAAGTAAATCATGACAAATAGTCTTCTTGATCTTTTGTGGTGGACTTGACCAGTGCACAAGAATGTGTACTCGATCCCTTAGTCCTTTCCTTATTTACATAAGGAATTAGTCTTAATTTTCCAAGCTGAAAGTTCTCATTCATCATACTATACAACTTGCATGATTCCAAGTTTCAGTCCAATTGAACCTTGGGTGATGAGAATCTTTCCTTATTTGGTAATATTAGACACTACCACAACCGAAAGAATCAAATCCATTTTTCCAATATTGCTATCAATGGAATCTTATAAGCAACAATTTTTCACAAATGCCATTGTAAGGATACTTAAAATAAATAAAATCAAAACCTTTTTCTTTTATTTTAAAACTTTGTCGAAAAACTTATCCTTACAATCCATATGAAAACCTTGTTGTTATCTATTCCTAAGCAATATAAATATCATAACTCTTAAGTAATAGCCCAAAATTCTGATCACCGAACCATGCGATTGAAATCCATCTTCGCAATCAGAATCAGCATGTACTTAATAGAGTTAGACAATGGACTTTACCTGAAGTAGAGCCAAACTTATTGACTTTAACATCCTTAGGTAAATTTGACAGCTTCGTAACCAATGCCCCTTCCTTTGGCAATAGTTACCTATGGATCCTTGATAATGGGACTATCTCAGACTTCGCCTCTCTCTTTACCATTGGGTCAACAGAGTTGACTATGGCCGATCCCTTTCCATTGGGAAGAGAGAGCTTTACTGGATATCCAATGTCATCATTGTCAATGTCCATAGCGTTTTAGGAAGTTGATCTTAGCAAATAGATAAGATCATTAAGGGTCTTGTCTTAGTCTGTTTCATAGGATTCCCAAAAGAACTCACTATGTGACTTAGAAAGTAGTTG
Organism: Lactuca virosa; assembly: GCF_052849685.1. NCBI lineage: Eukaryota > Viridiplantae > Streptophyta > Magnoliopsida > Asterales > Asteraceae > Lactuca > Lactuca virosa. The sequence continues at coordinate 316,991,321 of NC_136428.1, forward strand.
AGCCACCAACTTTCTCAAGACTTTGACACCCAACTCTCCCGGCTTGTCAATATGTGACTACATCTCCAAGATGTGATCACACCTAGACCTTGCCTTGCCAATAGGACTTGAGTGACCTTAAACGTTTTAGGAACTTGTGGGTTAGGGAGAATAATTGGAGGAGGTGAAAGAAGTATGATATCCATGGGACATCATCTTCATTTAGGAAAGCTTGTTTCAAGAGATTTGGGAAGATCATAAATGTCTAGACCAGACATCTTTTTGGGAGATATTCAAGATAGTTGATTTAAAGTCCTTAATATGACACCCAATATGAAATATTAAGGCTAGGACCCAACAAACTATTTTATAACTTAGAAGAGGGATGCCGTAATCCAAGCTATAAAATATTTGAAGGTAGGTGAATGACGATTCACCAATTTCCACCATGAAAAACGAAATAATTTATTAGGTTTTAATTGGATTTGAAAGTCCTAGATCTTTGAGATTCATTGAACTGTTCAAAGGCATGTTTCAATCTCGAGTGTGCCCTTCAGGTTTTGTGACTGGGATGCCGAGGATCACAAAACAAGGTGTGAATAACCATGCAAATATACTTGGTACCCTTAATATTTACCCCTTAATCAGTGTGCCGGTTAACCACACACGCTCCACCGATACTATGATAAATATTAAGTTACCCTTTGCCTACCTTGTTAAGTCCAGGTTAGTGTGCCGGTTAACCACACACGCTCCACTAACGACTTAAGCAAAGTGCAAAGTGTAATTTCATGGGTTAGCACCAAATTCACATTTTCCTAAGTAACTAAGATTGGGTATTAATAAGAGTTTAGTTACTTAGTATTTATCATTAATACTTTTAATGAAAGGAGAATTATAGTCCTTGTCCTACCCGTTCGGCTAACGACCCTCCACCAGTCAAGGAAGCGGTGGGTGAGAGTGGACACCCATTAAACTGCCATTTTATAGGCACTAACCTTATACCCCCCTTATAGACCGGCTTCAAAACTAATTAATTCCATAACTTATGAGTTTAAAGTAGTTTTAATTAAAAAAAAAAAAACTCTTCAAGTTCCATAACTTGAGGACAAGTTATGGAAGACTTTAAACTAATTAATAAAAAAAAATAACTTTTTTTTATTGTAACTTATGGAACTAATTAAGGTTACACTTTTTTTTTAATTTAATGAAGAGACTCTTGAACCTCTATAACTTGAGGACAAGTTATGGAGTCATAAAACCATTTAATTAGAACTAGACTCTTCATTTTGTAACCTTTGCCAACTTTTATGAGTTTTATGATTCTTAAATGTGACTTTTCATATAACTTGAGGACAAGTTACAAAAACACACTTTGGAATCAACTCTTAGATTAAAATGGATTGAAAACAACTATTTCACACAACTTTTCTATTAATCTAAGAACCTCATAAGAACAAGATAATTCAAATCATCAATCTTCAAGAAATTAGCATGAACATACAAACTAATACAAATCTTGAAATTATGACAATTATCTTAGAAATTGGATTAGCATGAACATTACCACATCAAAAACAAGTTTATAAGTCCAAAAACATCTTAGGGTAATGTTCCTAGTCCAATTCCAGCCAAAACAATCGAATATATGCATCTAACTCGATTTTTCAGCTAAGTATAACAAGAAAACAAGCCTAGGATCTGATACCACTGTTGGATTATGAGCATTCTAACACTCCTAAGTGTACATGAAACCCTAAATACCTTGGATCTATGTTTTCTCCATTATACATACAATTATGAACATCCAAGGTATTATCCTAATCTAGCATACAAAATAATAAATATAACAAGATAGAATACATACCTCTTTGATGTAGAATGTCTTCATGAAGCTTGAGTGCCTAGTGCCCCAAGTGTGACACCTCAAATGGTTCACACAACACCAAATACACTTGGAATAACTTGAGAGAAACTTGAACACTCCTTGAAATCGTCTAGCCCTCACACTCACACATTAGTGTCCGATTTCTTGAGCCATGGGATTCTTTTATATGGTGGCTATTAGGGTTACACCATGTAACTCATAACTTTACCCATTCCTTATGCTCCATGGATTTTAACCTCCATGGAGTATCCATGGGTCACCCCATGGACTTAGTCCAACATAAGGAATCTTGGATCACAAGCCCACATATATAAGAATGAATGATTTACACAATCAACCCATATATTTAATTAGTCTCCTTTTGATCACTTAATTAATTCCAAATTAATTCTTGATCAATACTAATTAAATAACCTTATTAATATATATTAGAACTTATAATATATTAACCAACCTTAAGTGTTATTTCCTCATTATAGTGTATCCAAATGCATGATGCCATGCAACCCAAATGGACCATGCCTGGTCGGGTCAAGTCTTACCAATTATAGTTATGGACTTAGACATTAATCCAACATCATTTTCTTGCTATCAGTGAGAGCTCTTCTGCTGAGAGGCTGGCAGAGTTGTATGTGAGGGAGGTGGTATCGCTGCATGGGGTGCCAATCTCGATTGTGTCAGATCGAGATGTACGTTTCACTTCTAGGTTCTGGAAGAAGTTCCACGAGGAGTTGGGTACGAGGTTGCATTTCAGTACCGCCTACCACCCCCAGACGGACGGACAGAGTGAGCGGACGATTTAGATGCTCGAGGACATGCTCCGAGCATGCGTGTTGGACTTTGGAGGAAGTTGGGACACGTATCTGCCGTTGGCTGAGTTTTCCTACAACAACAGCCACCACTCGAGTATTGGCATGCCTCCCTTCGAGTTGTTGTATGGGAGGAGGTGTCGGACTCCCATTTGCTGGGGGGAGGTAGGGCAGCGTATGATGGGTAGCACTGAGATAGTGCTTCATACGACAGAGCAGATACAGCAGGTTAGACAGAGGTTATTGACGGCTCAGAGTCGTCAGAAGAGTTATGCGGATAGGCGACGATCCGAGCTTGAGTTCCAGGTGGGAGACTTCGTACTCCTAAAGGTGTCTCCTTGGAAAGGAGTGATCCGATTCAGGAAGAGGGGCAAGCTGGGGCCCCGATACATCGGTCCATTCAGGGTGACCGCGAGGGTGGGCAGGGTAGCATATCGGTTGGAGCTACCTGCGGAGTTGACCAGATTCATGATACCTTCCACGTGTCTTAGTTAAGGAAGTGTATAGCCGACGAATCGGCGGTGGTACCGCTGGAGGATATTCAGGTGGATGCGAGCCTGAATTATGCTGAGAGACCAATCGCGATTCGGGATCGGAAGATCAAGGTTCTGAGGAACAAGGAAGTGTCTCTGGTGCAGGTCCAGTGGCAACATCGGAAAGGGTCCGAGCTGACTTGGGAGCCGGAGTTTGAGATGCGGGAGCAGTATCCAGAGTTGTTTGCCGAGCAGGACTTCGAGGACGAAGTCTGATTCTAGTGGGGGAGAATTGTAACACCCGGATTCCCAGGTATCTTATTTTAAGTATTTATATTGAATTTTAGAGAGGGACTCGGCGAGTAGGCGCTCAGAATCGCCGAGTGGGATCGCGCATTTCTGGTCTGATTTAATGAAGGACTCAACGAGTCGATGCGTGGACTCGGCGAGTCCGCACTGTTAAGTGAAACCCTAATTCTCGGGGTCTGTGCCCTATTTAAAGGCCTTTATAGCCTCCATTGCGGCCACTTCACCCCTGAGAAACCGTAGAGAGAGAGAGAGAGAGAGAGAGAGAACGTGGTAGTGCAAGAGGAAGGCTAATTCACCATTTCTTGTGCGTTTTAGCAAAAGAGAAGTAGTTTTTAACAAGAGGAGGTCAAGGGAGCTGTGGATCCAGGGTTTTCAAGTTCAGATCTACACTATTGAGGTATCAAATCGAACTTCCCTTCTGTTTTGGGTTAAGATCCATGATTTAGGGTTTTCTATAAACCTTTTAAGGCTTGAAAGGTTGAGTTTATGGTTCCTTGCTGGGTTATACCTCAGATCTGGACCCATAGAGGTCCAGATAACCTTTCCCATTCTGCTTTATGCTTGTTCATGGAAGATTGGAGACTAGGTAGCCATTTTTAGAGTTATTTCTCCATTTATGACTTGATGTGGGTTGCATGCACGTAAAGGTTGCACCTTTACGTGACATTTGAGCATTTGAAGGGTAGATCTGATAGTTAGGGAAGCAGATCTGACCTTAGAAGGTCATTTGAGTATGAACATGGAGGCAACTCGCTGAGTCCATAAGTGGACTCGACGAGTCGAGTCGGGGTTGCCCCGCGATTCGTGACAGGTGTAACCCATCGAGTGGAAGGATGACTCGACGAGCCAATATAGGCTGGAAGGATTCAGAGGACCCGCATGGACTCGCCGAGTCACCCATGTGCACTCGACGAGTCGGGTCAAAGTTTGACCGTTGACTTTCGTTGACTTTAGGGTTCTGGTCAAGACTGATTCAGGAGAGTTCAGGGAAGGGTAGAATGGCCTTCTATCCAATCTGTAGAGATAAGATCATGAGAGAATATTGATCGGGGATGTTATTTGAATAATAGGAGGAGGCCAAGTCGGGACGTTGAGCACGAGTGTTTATCCGACTTCATTGAGGTGAGTCTTCTCACTATACTGTACCTGGAAGGGTACTTATGTGTGACCGGAAGGTCTTGTATGCTATGAGATGTATGTGCTATATGCGGTTATGTGATATGTATGTGCTATGTATGATATGTTTGGTATGGACCGGAAGGTCAAGATGATATGGACCGGAAGGTCAAGATGATATGGACCGGAAGGTCAAGATGATATGGACCGGAAGATTAAGATGATATAGATCGGAAGGTCGATACGGGTAGGACCGGAAGGTCTACCGGGATTCGGGACGGAAGTCCCCTGAGACACATGGATCGGAGGATCCTACAGGGTTATGGCCTGGAAAGGCGTATGTGTGGTATGTGGTATTTTGGGGAACTCACTAAGCATTTATGCTTATAGTTGTTGTGTTATGTGTTTCAGGTACTAGCGAGGATCGTGGGAAGGCGCCGGCATGATCCGTACACACTTATAGTGTTTATGTTGTTGAGATTCTGGGGACATGTTTTGTTATGACACAGTGATACATTATGTTTTGTGATTACCATGTTATTGAAAATATGATTTTAAAATGAAAAATTGTTTTGAAAATTTACGTCGTTACAGCTAGTGACCCAGAACCCTTCCTTGATGTTTGAAGGACCTTAAACTTCAATCAAATCCATAATGACCATGAGTTTACGGCCGTAAATCCCTTTGGGCCGTAAACTCATCAAAAGCCTCATTTGAGGTGGTCTTCCTCATACATGTGTAGAACAAAAGTCCCTAAAGTTTCCTTAGCTTTCAAACTTACACTTAGCCATGTTTGACCATGATTTTACGGCCGTAAACTCCCTTGGGCCGTAAACCCATGACCGTAAACTCATGTGAGTGTCATTCTACCTTCCTTTGTTGAATCACATGTGATTCCAACACTTGTTCAAAGTGTTTCCTAGTCCCGGAAGGTGTTTCCTTTCATATAGTTGTTTATAAACACTATATTCCTGTCAATATGTGTCCTTATATGTCATTTAGGACTTATTGTGTCTCGGGACTTCATTCGTGGAACTTCTCATCCTTACACGCATACCCGTTTGAATCACCCACATCAGGTGAGTTCATACCTCGTAATGAATCTTTTAACTGTTTTAACTGTTTTAAGGGGGGGAATACAAGTTGAACACAATGATAATTGTGTAAAGTTATGTTACTTTATAGTTATACAAAACTCCGTTTTTAAAGTACAAACATAACTTACTAGATAAATGAGTCTTTTCAGTAACAGTCCAAGTAGAACATTAGTAAACTATAATAGGTATAGTTTAGGAGAATGATATTCATTACTTCTAGTACAATGAAGCACATAAAGAGTCAGTTCATACATGAGTCAAACACAGTGAAGAGAAACAAACAATACCATACAGAACATATAGTGAAGAGAAACAAACAATACCATACATAACATATAGTGAAGAGAAACAAACAATACCATACAGAGAGAACACACAATTACGAGAAACAAACAGAACGTACAAGATACAGTACAAAACAAACAATTTAGGTTGCTATAGCATGAGAACACATACAGGATCTAATTATACCAATGAATCACTAACTCATTGTTTTAAACAAAAAGTGATAGTTATATTGGGTATACATGATCATATACTTTAATGTGAATTACACGGCTTGCAAGAATTTGCAGAGGTCGCGTTTGGTTCCTTTAATCTCTTGACAGGGAGAGCGTTTAGTAGGGGTTCTAGCCTTCACATTATAACCGTAATAAAACGAATATGTTTTTAGGTTATTAGTACATCTGCATGTCATTATAAACGACAACTGTGTACTTACATTTCCCATTACTTTCATAAAGTGACAGTACCACTTGAAAGTCAAACTCAAACTATTTTCGAGTCAAGATAGTTATAAACTAGGGAAAATATACATTTTTACAAACGACAAACGGAACAGTCGAGTCTAGCACATAACAGAAGATGCCTTGGTAGAAGGCTACGTTTAAAAGAAAGGATCATAATGCTAGTCTTATGATTCCTTAATGTATACATCACAAGATATATATATATATATATATATATATATATATATATATATATATATATACAAATAGAGTCCGACAGGTAATAGGATGTGTGGTCTCCGCTTTATTTCCTGTTCCTTGTTTGGTTGTGGGTTTGGAACGAATTCACCCAATCTATTTTCTACCCGATTCTATATATATGTATGCTTAGTATACATTAATTCATCATAAGGGTACCAGGTATGGGTCAGGTTATAGGACACAGAGTCAAAGCACAATTTTTCTAGTACAAAACATACTTTCCAAAATCAGTACTTTTGGGTATACAAAAGTAGAAACTTCCCAATAAAGGGTTTAATCCATTTTATTAAACCAGTACAATTTAAAGGACCTTAGGTGAGTAACTCTATAATACCTTAGTTTATACACCATGTTTATATATAAAACTAATACCCAATAGGTAGTTGGATGGGTGCTTTCTGCCTTACTTCCTGTTCCTCGTTTGGTTGTGGGCTTAGGGCAGATTCACTCAATTAACTTTTTATCTGATATTAGATTGTATATAGCAGTATAAACTAAGCTATTATAAAAGTAGTCACTGTGGTCACCATTTTATAATAAGAAATATAGGTTTTTTTTAAAGAACTTTTCATTAGATATAAAGGAACCATTACAATTAACTCCATGAGTAACAAGTGTTTACACTAGGGTTATATACGACGATGATCTAACAAACAATGGGATGTGTGCTATCCGCCTTAATTTCTATTCCTCATTTGGTTGTGAGCTTAGGGCAGATGCGCACAATCGATTGTTTGTTTACTCTGAGTCTTATATAGCTTGTATCCACTTAGTACCCATAGAAAGAGTTGTATTGTCATTTTACTTAAACTTCCATCAAAGTAGGAAATATAGGATTTTCTAGAGGAACAGGTGAACTTTTCAAAACAGAACTTACAACATTTTACAACTACATGTTACAAATACATTTTCAACACCATTTTACATCTACATTTTTAACAACACTTTACAACTTACTCACATCGCTAAACTCTTATGAACTCACCAGCTTAATTGCTGATCAACTCTTTCAAATAACTTGTATTCTCAGGAGACTGTTAGACAGGTGCTCGTGCTGGGGATTCAGAAGATGGAGCATTTTAGCTTCAAGTCTTGTTTTGTTATTTGTGTATGAATTCTATGTTTTGTGAGCACACACATTGTAAACACTTTCTTTCGAAATGAAATGGTTGTTCATTACTTGCTTACCATATACATATCTCGTGATACTAAACATGACGTCCTACACCCCTAAACGATTCCGCCGTTCTGGTTTTGGGGTGTGACAGATTGGTATCAGAGCATTGTTTATAGTGAACTAAGTATATCAGCCGATAAAAGATATACAACTATAAATACAATGGGGCTTAAGTGCTCTGGATAATGATATATTTTAGAGTATAACTACAAGTTATAAAATATACCTACTTGCTTATACATGTACATAATAGAACTAGTGTCACGAGGAGAACATAACTAAAGTATTTAAAGGTTGGGCATTGTCGTCAACCTGAACAGTTATGTAATCATAGCTAGGATCAATATAGCATGATCAACTATATTCATTCGAGATGTTACTGACATGTGTTTGGGAAGGATGTGGTGTTGCAACAGTGTTAAAACTTACCTGAACACCAGTCAAGAGAACACCAGAACAAGTACATTTAGAGTTAGAATACTATAGGAGTATTCTATGATACGATAGCGCGATAACGAGTTTAGAGAATACCAAGTACATTATGTTGAAATACTATAGGAGTATTTTAGTCCATATAAATTGTTGGATTAGTGTCTAAGTCCATAACTATAATTGGTATATACTTGTCCCGACCCGACATGGTCCATTTGGGTTGCATGGCATCAGAACAATTGGATAGACCTTTTAATGAGAAGAAGATATTTGTGACATATTAATATATTATAAGTTCTAATATATTAATATGAAATCATATTATTTAATTAGTATTGATCTAGAATTAATTTGGAATTAATTTAGTGATCAAAACAGACTAAATAAATATATGGGGATTGATTGTGTAAATCATAGATTCTTATATATGTGGGCTCATGATCCATGATTCCTTATGTTGGGTTTAACCCATGTGGTGGCCCATGGATACTCCATGGAGGTTAAAACCCATGGAGCATAAGGAATGGGTTAAGTCATGGGTTACATGGTGTAACCCTAATGTGCACACTATATAAAGACCCCATTGTTGGTGAAATCGGCACTAGTGGATTACATAGAGGGCAAGCCGATTTCATAGAGATATAAGACTAATATATTCTCTCATGGTTATTCCAAATGTTCATGGTGTTGTATGAACCATTTGAGGTGTCACACTTGGGGCACTAGGCTCTTGAGCTCCATGGAATTAAGCACCAAACAAGAGGTATGTATTTCTACTAGATTTTATATTATATGTACTTTATATTATGCTAGTTAGAACAATACCTTGGAAATTGATATTTGCATGTATAATAGAGAAAACATTGATCCAAGGTATTTAGGGTTGCATGTACACCATAGGAGTGTTAGAATGCTCAAAACCCAACAGTGGTATCAGAGCCTAGGCTTGTTTTCACTTATACTTGATGCAAACTGCTTAAAAAATGAAGTTTTGTGCTGTCTGAACAGGGGACTCGACGAGTCCATTAAGGGACTGGACGAGTCCAAGACAAAATGCATCCAACTCGCCGAGTTGGTTCGTGCACTCAACGAGTTGGAACCCCAAACAGTATATCTTCGAGTTTTGGTGCTGGAATTGGTCTAGAATCATTACCTTTGATTGTTTTGATCTTATAAAACCTATTTTTAATGTGGTAATGATTGTGTTAAACCAATTTCAATGCTATAATCGAAGTTTCAAGTTTATATATGTTTATGTAGTTCTTGAAAATTGTGGATTATGAATGTTCATGCTTATGAGTTTTGGTAGATCATAGGAATTATGTGCAAATTGTTTGTTATTATAATTCCTGATCTCAATGAAATTGTAAGGAGTCCATAACTTGTCCTCAAATTATGGATTACCAAAAGTTTTTATGTTTCCTTGATTTATGAGTTAGTTTAGATTAATGAAAAAAATTGTGTTTTAGTTGTTTTTGATCCAAATTAATCTAGAGTTAGTTTATAAAATATGTTTTTGTAACTTGTCTTCAAGTTATATGAAAAGTCATATTTATGAATCTTAAAAATCATAAAAGTGTCATAGGTTACATAAAAGTGAAGAGTCTTTTTCATTCAATATTATTATGACTCCATAACTTGTCCTCAAGTTATGGATGTTAAAGAGTCACTTCTTTAAAAGATGTCATTAAAAGATAAGGAGTTACATAAAAATGAAGAGTCTTCATTTTAATGTACATTAAACTCATAAGTTATGAAATGAAAAGTATTGAATAGTTTCAAAACTTGCCCTCAAGTTTTGGAATTTGTAAAGTTACTCTTCATGTATACTTTAATTCCAAAATTGAACCCTTAGAATTTTAAAAGCTAAAATTCAAACTTTATGGACTCCATTAAATTAATTAAAGTGTTTAATTAAAAGATTTAATAATTCCATAAAAACATGGTTTAAGTTTAATTAAATTAAGAGTATAGTTTAATTAATAGATTAAACCACCAAGTATTTTAAATGTTTAAAATACACCCTTATACTATTATTATAATTTTAATTATATAGATATGTATAAGATAAAGTCAATCTTACCATTAGTAGGCCTCATTCACGAAGTCGGTCTATAAGGGGGGTATAAGGTTACTGCCTATAAAAATGGCAGTTTAATGGGTGTCCACTCTCACCCACCGCTTCCTTGACTGGTGGAGGGTCGTTAGCCGAACGGGTAGGAAAGGACTATAATTCTCCCTTCATTAAAAGTATAATGATAAATACTAAGTAACTAAACACTTATAAATTCTCAATCTTAGTTACTTAGGAAAATGTGAAAAGGTGCTAACCCATGAAATTACACTTTGTACCTTACCAAGTCGTTAGTGGAGCGTGTGTGGTTAACTGGCACACTAATAAGGACTAGTAAGAGTGGCAAAGGGTAACTTGACTTTATTATAGATCGGTGGAGCGTGTGTGGTTAACCGGCATATCGATTAGGTGATAAGGTTAAGGGTACCAAGTCAATTTGCATGGTTATTCACACCTTGTTTGTGATCCTCGGCATCCCAGTCACAAACTTGAGAGGGCACAATCGAGATTCAAACATGCCATTGAAAGTTCAATGTATCTCAAAAGATCTAGGAGTTTCAAATCCAATTAAAACTTAATTATATTTCGTTTTTCATGGTGGAAATTGGTAAATCGTCATTTACCTACCTTCAACTATTTTATAACTCGGATTACGGCATCCCTCTTCCAGTTATAAATAGGTTGTTAGATCCTAGCCTTAATATTTCATATTGGGTGTTATATTAAGGACTTTAAATCAACTAACTTGAATTTCTCCCTTATAGATGTCTCCTTCAGACAACTATGGTCTTCCCAAATCTTTAGGAACAAACTATCCTAATGAAGATGATATCTCAAATGGCAATCAAGGTGAAAGATCAATCCCTTTGTTGTTCATTAGTGGGACTGGAAATCATACTTCATTTCCTCCACCTCCTCCAATAAATCTCCCTATCCCACAAGTTTCACGACTTGATAAGTTCTAAGTCACTTAATCCCTATTGGCAAACAAAGTCTATATGTGCTTAGGTCTTGGAGATTAAGTCACATATTGACAAGCCGGGAGAGTCGGGTGTCGAAGTCTCGAGGTAGCTGGCTGTTGACTTGGTTCTTCAGTCACTCCCTGATGACAGATGACGACATGACCCTTTAATGATCTTATATATTTGCTTGGTGATGCTGAATCATCAATGATTTGGAACACTAGTAAAGCAAATTAGATTGGAAGATATACTTCCCGAACCTATTTGGACATTGAAAATGGTAACATTAGAAGTCCAGAAAAACTTCCTCTTCCCAATTGAAAGGGATCAGCCATGGTCAAGTCGTTTGACCCAATGGTAAAGAGAAAGGCTAAGTCTGAGATAGTCCCATGTACCATTCCCAAAGAGTCCATATGTGCCTATTCCCAAAGGAAAGGGGCATTGGTTGCGAAGCTGCCGAGTTTACCTGAAACCTCATAAGGATGGTAAAGTCAAAAGTTTGACTCTACTTCAGGTAAAATCCGTTATCTAACTCTATTAAGTCTCTTTTGGAGATTCTTAATACATGATGTAATGTAATTACATTTTGATGTTTTTAAAGAATCAAAGGAAGCTTAAAGAAAAGGTGTGTTGATTCTGATCGCATGGTTCGATGACCAGAATTTTGAGCCACTGCATTAGAGTTATGAGATATTGCTTAGGGATGGATAACAACAAAGTTTTCATATGAATTTGCATTGTAAGGATAAGTTTTTCCGCAAATTTTAAAATAAAAGAAAAGTTTTTATTTTATTTATTTTAAGTATCCTTACAAAGGCATTTGTGAAAAATTGTTGTTTATATGTTTCCATTGATAAGCAATATTGGAAAATGAATTTGATTCTTTCGTTTGTGGTAGTGTCATAATTTAGCAAATAAGGAAAGATTCTCATCACCCAAGTCTCAGTTGGATAGAAACTTGGAATCATGCAAGTTGTATTGCGTGATGAATGAGATTTTTCATCTTTAGTAAATGAAGACTAATTCCTTGTTCACATTCGCATTTGAGTCAAGCGAAGGACTAAAGGATCGGGTACATTAGGTTGTGCACTAGTCAGGTCCATCACAAAGGTTGATAAGATTATTCGTGATGATTTACTAAAGTTTAGTAAATATGATTATGCTTACAAGTTTAAGTGTAATTCTGAAACATTGGAAAAGTATTCAATATATGGCAGAATGAATAAGAAGAATCAAATAAGGCAGAAACATAAAAAAATTTCCAATCTGAAGAGATGGGAGAGTTCTTGTGTATCTTGTTTTATGATTATCTTAGTGATTATGGAACCATATCACAATTGATCATCTAAGGACACCTTAGTGCATTTGTTGGCTAAGAAGAGGAATCATGAAGTGTTGAAATGGTTAAATCAAAAGATAAATCATACTTCGTTCCAAAATCAAATCTTAGATTCATACTCCAAGATTGATCCTTGAGTGACATAATCTTAAGAAAGGTTTAAAACACTTGTCAAATGTAGAGTAAAATGTTTTCTTACTCTTGTACATTTGAAATTGGTAAGTTGTGATGTTTTAGATAAAACAAAGACCAACTAGGGCCAATTGTGTGAAGTGTTTGTAAAATAATCTGCACTATCTCTTGAATATTGGGCAAGAGAGTCTTATATGTCAAGAGGACAGTGGGAGTCTTGAGATAGTTTCAAGAACTAATCAAGAGTTTTGTTAATCACTAGCCCACGACTTGAGGTTTGTAACCTATCGTGTTGACATATTCTTATTTCTGTGTCCATTCCAGTTAAAAGTTGACTATGCTTGTGAGTTCTATGAGTTCTCAATTGTTTGCATAACAACCTGGAAGCAATGGTAGGCCCTTGTGCTGCCGGGTGGCAAGAAATTAAGATTGAACAAGTTCAGTCCATATGTGTTTGGATTTGCCACTAACCTTGTCTTGTGATTATGGTTATGACAAATTCACATGGATAGGAACACTTACACCATAAAATCTAAGTGTCATAAGGTTTCTTTCTGATTCATGAAAATGATGGTGAGGAAACTCTTTCACTAAGTAGATTTTAAGTAGATAGCAATTGTGAGAATGACAAAAGGTCTAAACATTATGATTACGTCATCCCTGTTCATAGTTGTTTAGACACACTAGTGAGCTATCTAAGGAAAGGTGTATGATTTTGATAAAGTCTTATCAAAACATCTCGTATCAGAAATCTGAACTTTGGTAAGAAAGTCAATAAAGTATTGTTTTTTCTAGAAGTCCAGCTGATTTCTGAGTACATGTCAAAGCTAGTGGGAGCATAAGTGTTATGCTAGTAAGATAATAATCATTATGCTAGTGGGAGTATGATGATTATGTTGCAAGTTAGCAATGTTAATTATAGAAAACAAAAGTTTCAATTCGCTTTGAAAAGTTGTTTCCCTATAATTAAGGGAGAGGATTTTATACTTCATTCCAATTCTACAAGCTTAGATTGAGATTTTAATCAACTTTAGTCAAGAATATATATGAATGTTATGCTGGAATGGTTCAACATAAGGAAATTCTATATATGTTGCGTTCTCAAAATTCGTTTATGATTACGGCATCCCTCTTCATAGTTCGAATTGTGACAAAATGGCAAATAAAAAAAATTTATAGCATGAATCATGTCCAATATGCTTCGGGTATAGGATCGATTACATGAGCTATAATAGTTATCCTTTCTAAATTTTCCTAATGCTTAGGGCATTAAGAATGGAAAAGGAATAGAACTGGAAATGATTAAATGATTAAGAAAATTGTCGAGGACAATCTGAGGGTTACCAAAGATTCGTTGCTCATGGACAATTAGAAGTATAGAGTAAGGACCATATTGAAATATTTTGAAAAGAGGCAACTCTTGTTCAAAAGTGATGCTCAAAATGGGAATATGGAATTGTTTCTTTAGGTGGAAGTTATTCTTTGAATCTGTGTAAGATTAGAGAACTTAATGCAAGAAGGATGTTCAAAGGAATGTACTTTGAATTTGAGACTTCATGGAATTTCTTTCCATTGGAATGCTTTGTAATGTCTGTTGCCAAGTCTTTGTGACTTGTGTGCATATTCATTACAAGAGGATCATTGCATATAAGTTTAGAATCTAACAAGATTACGGTAAATGACAAGAATTTGGTGTTCTTACATTTATTATAAAGGATTTGGGATTGTGAAATGAGCATCGTTGAAATATTGTCAATCGATCTGTTTCACAAAGAGAGGACCATATGAAACATAGTGTGCATACTTGGAGTATGGCATAGCTATTGTTTGGACGAACATAGTGTGCATGCTTGGAGCATGGCATGACTATTGTTTTAATTCAAGTGTTAAGTTGATTAATCGAAACATGAATAATGAGTAATCATATGGTGCTTAGATAAAAGGTGTTTTTATGTACACTCAAAGTGTTGGGGCCATATAGGATTAGTATTATTTTTGTGTTTCACTTTGCATGTTTTGACTTCCAGAATACTAGGTCATTCTTCCCGAATGACTAAGATATTCAAACCATCCACAGTCGGTCATATGTTGGAAGTAGATATGAATCAAGACTGTCATGAATTTGGCTTGTATGATTTGTCTAATGTGCATTAGACATAGCAATGGTTGCTGCAACATTCATGAGAACTCATAAGGCCTGAGTATTGGATTCAACCCATGCTCATTTGAATCACTTCATGGATTTTATCACGATTGAATCATGAGACGATAATATCTTATATTCTTCAAACCTAGAGATATGAGTTGTTGACTATGAGTTGGTTATACATTGATTGCACGAAAACGCATTGGTAACTCGATGTTATAAAACGTGCCTTTGTGTATGATTCAACAAATAGTCAGTACAAGCATATGAGTCGAAGTTTATCCATTCCTTTTACCCTCAAATGGATAAAAGCGATATCTGTGGGCCCCTCGATGATTTAATGATGACAAAATGTAAGTGCTCGGCCAGGCCTAGACTGATTTGATTTGTTCAACTAGTCAGTCGTCATAAATCGGAAATCGGGAAACAACAAATGGAAATAGAGAGAATGATTATAATCCATGTCTCAGTCCATATTATATCTAGAATGGAGGAATATATGATCACTTATCTAATGGACGCATCATTGATTTGTTCAGAGTTCGGCAGCAGCTTTTAAGAGCTACGATTGCTGGTCAGGTTATGAAGGCATACTTGCAATAATAGTTATTAGACTTATCCAAGTGGGAGACTGTTGGATTAGTGTCTAAGTCCATAACTATAATTGGTATATACTTGACCCGACCCGACATGGTCCATTTGGGTTGCATGGCATCAGAACAATTGGATAGACCTTTTAATGAGAAGAAGATATTTGTGACATATTAATATATTATAAGTTCTAATATATTAATATGAAATCATATTATTTAATTAGTATTGATCTAGAATTAATTTGGAATTAATTTAGTGATCAAAAGAGACTAAATAAATATATGGGGATTGATTGTGTAAATCATAGATTCTTATATATGTGGGCTCATGATCCATGATTCCTTATGTTGGGTTTAACCCATGTGGTGGCCCATGGATACTCCATGGAGGTTAAAACCCATGGAGCATAAGGAATGGGTTAAGTCATGGGTTACATGGTGTAACCCTAATGTGCACACTATATAAAGACCCCATTGTTGGTGAAATCGGCACTAGTGGATTACATAGAGGGCAAGCCGATTTCATAGAGATATAAGACTAATATCTTCTCTCATGGTTATTCCAAATGTTCATGGTGTTGTGTGAACCATTTGAGGTGTCACACTTGGGGCACTAAGCTCTTGAGCTCCATGGAATTAAGCACCAAACAAGAGGTATGTATTTCTACTAGATTTTATATTATATGTACTTTATATTATGCTAGTTAGAACAATACCTTGGAAATTGATATTTGCATGTATAATAGAGAAAACATAGATCCAAGGTATTTAGGGTTGCATGTACACCATAGGAGTGTTAGAATGCTCAAAACCCAACATAAATAACTTATGTGATAACCTAAAAGACCCTTACGGATAAGTCTATAATCTTGCAAGGCATATTCCTAAAGTTTTATGTATAATCAAGATCTTATAGACTTAGAATATGTGGTCTACGCTTCACTATCCATTCCTCTTAAGGGTGTAGTTTTGGAGTAGGATCACTAATTCGAAGGTCTATTTAATCTTCAATTATATACAAACTTGTGTACCTTGTACAATTATAGGAGGACTTCGTAAGGATCACCCCATAAAGTTACCTTAAAGCTCATAGATTCTTTAGTCACTTTCATTCTCGCACGACAAGCCCAGATAGATGTAACCACTTCCTCATAGTAGACAACAGAAGAGCCCAGGAGGAACAAGAACAAGTTCATGAGAAGTTTTCAAAGAGGGATCAGCCGAAGTAACCAAAACGTCTTTCACTTTATATGTTAGGATCATTTTCTTACATGCAGCTGGTAACAGTTATTCAGGAAACAGATATTCATTCGAGGATAGTTATTTCAAATTCAAAGAGTTTATTAGGAATAGACTCTTTTATGAATTGTTTCTAGAACCCTGTGGAAGTCAGGACCCGATACATCCAGAACTAGGATAACCTTGTCTTTTCAGCTTTCGGCTTGTGTCCATTGCTTTAGACTTATTCCGTCTCATCTTTGTATTCTTTTAGCAAAGATGCCTCCTCGCAGATCTAACAGATGCACTACTCCGATAACTCCAACGCCGCCTCCTTCGCAAATAGATATGGCAGCTATAAACGCTGCAGTGGTCGTGGCTGTGGCAACAGCCATGGCTCAATATCACTCCATCAGTACCAGTGGCGGTGGAACGCCTACTGATTCTACTCGAGGTGAGGTCCTCGTGCGCTCGAGAGAGTTCTCCTACAAGGACTTCACCAATTGACAGCCATTGTCCTTTAATGAGACTGAAGGAGTCATTGCCCTCATGCAATGGTTCTAGAAAACAGAGTCGATCTTCGAAATATGTTTATGCCCAGAAGGAAGCAAAGTGAAGTTTGCTGCCTGCACCTTCTCTGGCAAGGCCCTAACATGGTGGAACAACCATGTTAAGTCACTGACCCTATCAGTGGCTAACTCAATAGGTTGGGAAAACCTAAAAGAGTTAATGTGGGAGGAATATTGCCCTTTAGGCGAAATTCAAAAGCTGGAACGAGAGTTATGGGATCTCACTATGGTCGCCTCAGACATAGTGACCTACACTGACCGGTTCAGCGAGCTAGCAGCTCTATGCCCCGGGATGGTTACCCCGGAGAGCAAGAAGAAAGAAAGATACATTTGGGGTCTGACTGCTCCGACTCAAGGAAATGTGTTGTCTTCTAACCCAACCACGTTCGATAGTGCTAAACGCCTGGCTCAGCGACTCATCGACAGTGCTAACCGCCATGGTGTAAAAGTCCCTACTCCCGAGCCATCGAGGGAAGAGGACTATAATCAGAAGTCGGGGAACAAGAGGAAGAAGAAGCGAACAACACAAGACACCCCGCAAGAGCAACAAGCGAGTACTATGTACGCCGCTACGGCGCCTACTGCTTCAACACCTGCTAGTCGATATGCTGGAAACCTCCCGAAGTGTGGAATGTGCAACTTTCACCACACCGGAGTATGCCGGGAAATGCAGTGTCTGAACTGCCACAGAAAGGGACACACAGTCCGTTTCTGCAGGGCACCGGCTCAACCGATCTCCCAAGTCCTCGGAGCTGAAGAAAACCAAGCCTGCTATGGCTGTGGTGAGGCTGGACATTTTCAGAGGGACTGGCCGATAAAAAGGAACTCAGGCGCGGATGGACGCATTCTGATGATCACCGCAGGAGAATCTACCCTGGAGTCGTCGACGAGTAGCGGTACGTTTTCGAAATAGTAATTACTTTTAAAATTAATTTATATTCATATAAGATTTAAAATTTGGGGACAACACTTAAAAGTAACTATAACAACTCACATGTTGAAATAGGTCACAGTATTCAAGAGAACTAAAAGATCCCTTAGAGAAGCTATTATGGCTTACCATATACATCAGGGTTGTGCACAACTAAGATGTTGCAGACTTAGAGTGAGTGACTCCGCTTAGGGCCCCATTCCTTAATTGGTTGAGGATTTGAGGCAGAGTTACTCAGTCGACTGCCTGGTTCATCTTAAAGATTCATAACTTGTATATGGTAGGCGATTGTAGTGGTACCAAGGAGGATTATGATATAAAGTATCCCCACCAGTTATTAGAGCACTTTCGTTTGTATGTATGCGCACATAGCGGTACGATACGTAGGAGTGTTAGCATCAAAGAGGAAACAGGAAACACAGGAACATTTACAAAGAGTATATATTCGAACATACTAGGAGTACAGTATCGAGCACACAAGGGATACATCGTCGTATATCAGACGTTTCTTTCAGTTGACCAAAACTTTGTTCAGTAAAGAGTCTGTTGCTTTCATTCGTCATGAGTTGGCGTGGTCCTCACCATACTGAGTTCATATGTTTCTATCGCCTCAATCGGCAAGTTCTCGAAACTTTCGTCATTAGTATCGAAAGTCCGACCTAAACCTCAATTTTATCTTTCGTATTCTAAAACCCCAAATTACTCATACGAGGAGTACTTTGTCCTCCGAAGCCTTATCGTCAGATGTCCGCAGACCGTCATGAAATACCACTCGTCCAACAGACCAAGTTCGAGCACAGAGGCGATGGACGAATACAGCCCACCTATCACTATTCAGTGTATACGCGAGGGTGGTATATGATTATGATTATGCAGATTTAGTATGTGTGTTTCCACCCTATCTCCTGTTCCTTGTTTGGTTGTGGACCTGGGGCAGAGTCGCACATCTGACCGTCTTACTAACCCTAATTATATACGACATGTATACACGAGGTAATGATAGATGGACCAAGTACGAATCCTATCATGAATAGAAGGACAAAGTTGCCAGGTCTACGAGTGGGTATTCTGTAAATCAAAGGAGCACAACCCCAGTAGTAATGCTAAGAAAGCTAATTTCGGGACGAAATTCCATCTAATGGGGGGATGATGTGACAACCCGGAAAATTTTTGCTTTTAAGACCCAGTCAATCAACTCAACTGAGTGTCAAACTCATTAGTACTGAGTTCTAGCCCGGTTAAAGGTCATTCTAAGGAGTTTTGAGCCTAATACATCTAAGGAATAAGTATCAGAAAGCACCTACTAGAGACTCTGTACAACACTAAAGCCCTAAACTCCAACATGTGGAGTTTACGGCCGTAAACATGGAGTTTACGGCTGTAAACCCAAGGTAGGCCGGGAACTCCACCTTATAACCTCATTTCCTTCACTTTTCTTCATTCTTTCACTTTCACCTCAAGAACACATGAGTTTTCTCTCAAGTATCATCCCGATATTCATACTTTATCTTCAAAAATCGTAAGTGTTCTTTCTCCAGTTAGTTGTTAATCATTCTTAACTAGCTTCATCCTCATGATTCAACCATGGAAATCATGTTTTCTTAGATCTTCAAGAAACACCAAGAACACACACTAGTGTTCTTGGCCAATATCAACCATTTCAAGCTTCTATATCGTAAGTACACTTCCCTATACTTCATATCTATTTACTATCCATGCTTAGAGACTTGAAACATGCCTTTTCCCATGAAGATCATGAGTTTACGGTCCAATATCTTCCAGGACCGTAAACTCAATATTGAAGCATGCATGGGCCATAAACCCTATAAGATGCAAAGCTAGTGACCCAGAACCCTTCCTTGATGTTTGAAGGACCTTAAACTTCACTCACATCCATAATGACCATGAGTTTACGGCCGTAAACCCCTTTGGGCCGTAAACTCATCAAAAGCCTCATTTGAGGTGGTCTTCCTCATACAAGTGTAGAACAAAAGTCCCTAAAGTTTCCTTAGCTTTCAAACTTACACTTAGCCATGTTTGACCATGAGTTTACGGCCGTAAACTCCCTTGGGACGTAAACCCATGACCGTAAACTCATGTGAGTGTCATTCTACCTTTCTTTGTTGAATCACATGTGATTCCAACACTTGTTCAAAGTGTTTCCTAGTCCCGGAAGGTGTTTCCTTTCATAGAGTTGTTTATAAAAACTATATTCATGTCAATATGTGTCCTTATATGTCATTTAGGACTTATTGTGTCTCGGGACTTCATTCGTGGAACTTCTCATCCTTACACGCATACCCATTTAAATCACCCACATCAGGTGAGTTCATACCTCGTAATGAATCTTTTAACTGTTTTAACTGTTTTAAGGGGGGGAATACAAGTTGAACACAATGATAATTGTGTAAATGTTTGTTATAAACATCTTTCAAAATGTTACTTATGTCATTTATCAGTTGTCAAAACATTTCAAAAACTCTTTTAAAGTTATGTTACTTTATAGTTATACAAAACTCCGTTTTTAAAGTACAAACATAACTTAGTAGATAAATGAGTCTTTTCAGTAACAGTCCAAGTAGAACATTAGTAAACTATAATAGGTATAGTTTAGGAGAATGCTATTCATTACTTCTAGTACAATGAAGCACACAAATAGTCAGTTCATACATGAGTCAAACACACAGTGAAGAGAAACAAACAATACCATACATAACATATAGTGAAGAGAAACAAACAATACCATACAGAACATATAGTGAAGAGAAACAAACAATACCATACAGAGAGAACACACAATTATGAGAAACAAACAGAACGTACAAGATACAGTACAAAACAAACATTTTAGGTTGCTATAGCATGAGAACACATACAAGATCTAATTATACCAATGAATCACTAACTCATTGTTTTAAACAAAAGGTGATAGTTATATTGAGTATACATGATCATATACTTTAATGTGAATTACACGGCTTGCAAGAATTTGCAGAGGTCGCGTTTGGTTCCCTTAATCTCTTGACAGGGAGAGCGTTTAGTAGGGGTTCTAGCCTTCACATTATAACCGTAATAAAACGAATATGTTTTTAGGTTATTAGTACATCCGCATGTCATTATAAACGACAAATGTGTACTTACATTTCCCATTACTTTCATAAAGTGACAGTACCACTTGAAAGTCAAACTCAAACTATTTTCGAGTCAAGATAGTTATAAACTAGGGAAAATATACATTTTTACAAACGACAAACGGAACAGTCGAGTCTAGCACATAACAGAAGATGACTTGGTAGAAGGCTACGTTTAAAAGAAAGGACCATAATTTTAGTCTTATGATTCCTTAATGTATACATCACAGGATATATACATACCAATAGAGTCCGAAAGGTAAGTGGATGTGTGCTCTCCGCTTCATTTCCTGTTCCTTGTTTGGTTGTGGGCTTGGAACGAATTCACCCAATCTATTTTCTACCCGATTCTATATATATATGTATGCTTAGTATACATTAAGTCATCATAAGGGTACCAGGTATGGGTCAGGTTATAGGACACAGAGTCAAAGCATAGTTTTTCTAGTACAAAACATACTTTCCAAAATCAGTACTTTTGGGCATACAAAACTAGAAACTTCCCAGTAAAGGGTTTAATCCATTTTATTAAACCAGTACAATTTAAAGGACCTTAGGTGAGTAACTCTATAATACCTTAGTTTATACACTATGTTTATATATAAAACTAATACCCAATAGGTAGCTGGATGGGTGCTTTCCGCCTTACTTCCTGTTCCTCGTTTGGTTGTGGGCTTAGGGCAGATTCACTCAATTAACTTTCTATCCGATATTAGATTATATATAGCAGTTAAACTAAGCTATTATAAAAGTAGTCACTGTGGTCACCATTTTATTATAAGAAATATGGTTTTTCTTAAAGAACTTTTCATTAGATATAATGGAACCATTACAATTAACTCCACGAGTAACAAGTGTTTACACTAGGGTTATATACGACGATGATCTAACAACCAATGGGATGTGTGCTATCCGCCTTAATTTCTGTTCCTCGTTTGGTTGTGAGCTTAGGGCAAATGTGCACAATCGATTTTTTGTTTACTCTGAGTCTTATATAGCTCATATCCGCTTAGTACCCATAGAAAGAGTTGTTGGATTAGTGTCTATGTCCATAACTATTTTGGTATGTACTTGACCCGATTATGAGCATGGTCCTTTTGGGTTGCCTTCACCATAGCAATATGTAGGATGAATTAAGGAGAGAAAGGTTTAATTATGATTTATTAATATATTATAAGAATAATATATTAAAGGAGAAATCATATTGTTTAATTAATATTAGGCAAGAATTAATTAAGAATTAATTTAGTGACTAAAAGAGATTAATTAAACTTAGGGGACTGGATTTGTAATTATAAGATAATTGCAATTGGGCTATGGATTACCTAAATAATATAGGTTGGACGAATTCTATGGGAAGCCCATAAGGAATTCGTCCAAGGGATATGTTAAAGGAGTCCATGGGCTGCTTAGGGCTTAAGCAGCCAGATTCGGGTTTCCTAGTTGTAAACCCTAATAGCCTACATGTATATAAAGGACCCTTAAGCCCCAAAAACGTGGACAAGGAATCCTTTAGGGTTTCCAGCCGTTTTTGGTGCCTCCTCTCTCCTCCCTCTTCATCCAAGTTGCTTAGTGGTATTTGTGACTCCATTAGAGGTGCAACACTTGAGGCACTAAGCTTTCTGAAGCCAATCAAAGCAAGGAGTTGATTGTTATTGCTATATAACAATCAAAGGTAATTACTAAACCCTTATTTCAGTTCTTATATGATAGATCTAGGGTTTATGGCTTTGGATTATCAATTACATGTTCATTAGACAAACTAGATCCAAAGCTATTAGGGTTTGCATGTACACCATAGGATTGATGTATTGCTCGAAACCCATCAGTGGTATCAGAGCCTAGGGTTGTTTGTTAGTGAATTTGATGTTTGTTTGATCGATTTTTGCATGAAAAACGAAGTTTTTTTGCCCTCTGAATCTCCGACTCGCCGAGTCGGTGGATGAACTCGGCGAGTCCAGTCCCTGACTCGGCGAGTCCACGGATCTGGCAGCGTTTTTTTTGGCAATTTTGTTGCTGTTTTGGCTTGGGATACTTACCATAAGCATTTTTAATTCATAAAATCCGATTTTTATTGATATTGGGTGATTATCCTTACCAAAATAGAAGATAATTGTCAAAATTTAGATAATCTTTTGTTTTATTAGATAAATATTGATTATTTGTAATTTAGATTTGAATTATCTTGTGAAAAAGTTTCAATTTTCCCCTTTAGGTTTTATAGTTTAAATTTGAACTTAAAAGTTTTGTTTTTGAAATTTAAATAGTTAAACCCTAATTTTTTGAAAAGTTTCAAAACTTGCCCTCAAGTTTTGGAATTTAAATTTTTGATTAAAAGTTTTATTTTGAAATATTTAAATTCTAATCCCAAATGTTTTGAAAAGTTTCAAAACTTGCCCTCAAGTTTTGGAATTTAAAAGTTGATTAAAAGTTTGATTTTGAAATGTTAAATGCTTAAACCCTCGCATTTTGAAAAGTTCAAATTACACCCTTATGGTTTTGTTATTTAATTAAAGTGTATAATTAAAAGAGAGTTAATAAATCCATAATGTTTTTGTTTACATTTGATTAAATTAAAAGTATAATTTATTAAATTGAACCACCTAGTATTTTAAAAGAGTAAAATACATCCTATACTATATATATGTGACATTAAAAGTCTAATATTATATATATGAGTAAAGAGTCAGTCTTACCGTTAGTAGGCCTCATTCACGAAACTGGTCTATAAGGTGTGTTTAAGGAAATTGCCTATAAAATGGCGATTGAATGGGTATCCGCTCTTACCCACCGCACTCTTGACTAGTGGAGGGTCGTTAGCCGAACGGGTAGGATAGGACGAAACCTTCCATTATAAGTATAATGAAGTACAAAGTAACTACATGCTTTTACAAATTCCCAAATCATAGTTACTTTAGGAAAACTGTGGAATTGTATGCTAATCCATGGAATTACACTTTGTACCCTTGTCAAAACGTTAGTGGAGCGTGTGTGGTTGACCGACACACTAATTTGGGTTTGGCATTGGTGGCAAAGGGTGGCTCGATGTTTATCATAGATCAATGGAGCGTGTGTGGCTAACCGGCACATTGATTAGGTGATAGTAGAAATTGGGTGCACCACGTGATTCGTATGGTTATTCACACCTTGTTTGTGATCCTCGGCATCCCAATCACAAACTTGAAGGGCATAATCGAGATTAAACATGCCATTGAAAAGTTCAATGAATCTCAAAAGATCTAGGAGTTTCAATTCATTTAAAACCTAAATTTCTTTTTCATTTTTCATGGTGGAAATTAGTAAATCGTCATTTACCTACCTTCAAATATTCTGCAACTAGATTACGGCATCCCTCTTCTAGGTTGTAAAATGTTGTGTTGGATCCTAGCCTTGATGTTTCATTTGGGTGTTACATCAAGGATCTTTATCAACTTACTTGAATTTTCTCCCGTTTTGTAGATGTCTGAATCTTACAATGGTCTTCCCAAATCCATTGGAACAAGCTTTCCAAATGAAGATGATGTTCCAAGATACGATCAAGGAAATGAGAGTTATGCTTCACTTCCTCCACCTCCTCCAATTGTTCTCCCTGACCCACAAGTTCAAAGGCTTGAAAAGTTCAAGCTCACTCAATCCCTATTGGCAAGTAAGCACGAAGATGGGAAACCTGTGTGTGCACACGTCTTAGAGATGAAGTCACGCATTGATAGGTTAAGGATGTTGGGTGTCGATATCTCAGAGATGTTGGCTGTTAACTGGGTTCTTCAGTCGCTTCCTGAATCATATAGTGAGTTTGTAAGAGAGTACTATATGATGGAACACGACGTGACCCTCATTGAGCTCACCTATTTGCTTATAGCTGCTGAATCAGCAATGATCTGGCGTGCTGATCAAGAAAATTTGTCTGGCAAATCAAACTCCCAAACTTCAATGGACATTGAAAATGGTGACATTGGAAATCCAGAAAAGGTAAATTCTGAGATAGTTCCTTGTGCCATTCCAAAAGAGTCCATCTGCTTCTACTGCCAAGAGAAGGGGCATTGGAGACGAAGCTGCCCTGTTTACCTCAGAGATCTAAGAGATGGGAGAGTCAAGACGTATGGCTCTACTTCAGGTAAAATCTATTAACTAACTCTATAAGTTCCTATTCTTTGATTCTTAATACATGATGTGATAAGATTACATTTTGATGTTCGGCAGGATCAAAGAAAAGAGAGGAAGCTTAAGGAAGAAGCGTTCTGAATCTGATCATGAAGAAATGGATTTCGATCGCATGGACTCGAGGATCAGATTTTTGAGCTGCTACTCTAGAGTTAGGATAGAATGATAAGAAATATGAAATAGCATAGTTTTTCAGTCACTCCCTGATGACAGATGACGACATGACCCTTTAATGATCTTATATATTTGCTTGGTGATGCTGAATCATCAATGATTTGGAACACTAGTAAAGCAAATTAGATTGGAAGATATACTTCCCGAACCTATTTGGACATTGAAAATGGTAACATTAGAAGTCCAGAAAAACTTCCTCTTCCCAATTGAAAGGGATCAGCCATGGTCAAGTCGTTTGACCCAATGGTAAAGAGAAAGGCTAAGTCTGAGATAGTCCCATGTACCATTCCCAAAGAGTCCATATGTGCCTATTCCCAAAGGAAAGGGGCATTGGTTGCGAAGCTGCCGAGTTTACCTGAAACCTCATAAGGATGGTAAAGTCAAAAGTTTGACTCTACTTCAGGTAAAATCCGTTATCTAACTCTATTAAGTCTCTTTTGGAGATTCTTAATACATGATGTAATGTAATTACATTTTGATGTTTTTAAAGAATCAAAGGAAGCTTAAAGAAAAGGTGTGTTGATTCTGATCGCATGGTTCGATGACCAGAATTTTGAGCCACTGCATAAGAGTTATGAGATATTGCTTAGGGATGGATAACAACAAAGTTTTCATATGAATTTGCATTGTAAGGATAAGTTTTTCCGCAAATTTTAAAATAAAAGAAAAGTTTTTATTTTATTTATTTTAAGTATCCTTACAAAGGCATTTGTGAAAAATTGTTGTTTATATGTTTCCATTGATAAGCAATATTGGAAAATGAATTTGATTCTTTCGTTTGTGGTAGTGTCATAATTTAGCAAATAAGGAAAGATTCTCATCACCCAAGTCTCAGTTGGATAGAAACTTGGAATCATGCAAGTTGTATTGCGTGATGAATGAGATTTTTCATCTTTAGTAAATGAAGACTAATTCCTTGTTCACATTCGCATTTGAGTCAAGCAAAGGACTAAAGGATCGGGTACATTAGGTTGTGCACTAGTCAGGTCCATCACAAAGGTTGATAAGATTATTCGTGATGATTTACTAAAGTTTAGTAAATATGATTATGCTTACAAGTTTAAGTGTAATTCTGAAACATTGGAAAAGTATTCAATATATGGCAGAATGAATAAGAAGAATCAAATAAGGCAGAAACATAAAAAAATTTCCAATCTGAAGAGATGGGAGAGTTCTTGTGTATCTTGTTTTATGATTATCTTAGTGATTATGGAACCATATCACAATTGATCATCTAAGGACACCTTAGTGCATTTGTTGGCTAAGAAGAGGAATCATGAAGTGTTGAAATGGTTAAATCAAAAGATAAATCATACTTCGTTCCAAAATCAAATCTTAGATTCATACTCCAAGATTGATCCTTGAGTGACATAATCTTAAGAAAGGTTTAAAACACTTGTCAAATGTAGAGTAAAATGTTTTCTTACTCTTGTACATTTGAAATTGGTAAGTTGTGATGTTTTAGATAAAACAAAGACCAACTAGGGCCAATTGTGTGAAGTGTTTGTAAAATAATCTGCACTATCTCTTGAATATTGGGCAAGAGAGTCTTATATGTCAAGAGGACAGTGGGAGTCTTGAGATAGTTTCAAGAACTAATCAAGAGTTTTGTTAATCACTAGCCCACGACTTGAGGTTTGTAACCTATCGTGTTGACATATTCTTATTTCTGTGTCCATTCCAGTTAAAAGTTGACTATGCTTGTGAGTTCTATGAGTTCTCAATTGTTTGCATAACAACCTGGAAGCAATGGTAGGCCCTTGTGCTGCCGGGTGGCAAGAAATTAAGATTGAACAAGTTCAGTCCATATGTGTTTGGATTTGCCACTAACCTTGTCTTGTGATTATGGTTATGACAAATTCACATGGATAGGAACACTTACACCATAAAATCTAAGTGTCATAAGGTTTCTTTCTGATTCATGAAAATGATGGTGAGGAAACTCTTTCACTAAGTAGATTTTAAGTAGATAGTAATTGTGAGAATGACAAAAGGTCTAAACATTATGATTACGTCATCCCTCTTCATAGTTGTTTAGACACACTAGTGAGCTATATAAGGAAAGGTGTATGATTTTGATAAAGTCTTATCAAAACATCTCGTATCAGAAATCTGAACTTTGGTAAGAAAGTCAATAAAGTATTGTTTTTTCTAGAAGTCCAGCTGATTTCTGAGTACATGTCAAAGCTAGTGGGAGCATAAGTGTTATGCTAGTAAGATAATAATCATTATGCTAGTGGGAGTATGATGATTATGTTGCAAGTTAGCAATGTTAATTATAGAAAACAAAAGTTTCAATTCGCTTTGAAAAGTTGTTTCCCTATAATTAAGGGAGAGGATTTTATACTTCATTCCAATTCTACAAGCTTAGATTGAGATTTTAATCAACTTTAGTCAAGAATATATATGAATGTTATGCTGGAATGGTTCAACATAAGGAAATTCTATATATGTTGCGTTCTCAAAATTCGTTTATGATTACGACATCCCTCTTCATAGTTCGAATTGTGACAAAATGGCAAATAAAAAAAATTTATAGCATGAATCATGTCCAATATGCTTCGGGTATAGGATCGATTACATGAGCTATAATAGTTATCCTTTCTAAATTTTCCTAATGCTTAGGGCATTAAGAATGGAAAAGGAATAGAACTGGAAATGATTAAATGATTAAGAAAATTGTCGAGGACAATCTGAGGGTTACCAAAGATTCGTTGCTCATGGACAATTAGAAGTATAGAGTAAGGACCATATTGAAATATTTTGAAAAGAGGCAACTCTTGTTCAAAAGTGATGCTCAAAATGGGAATATGGAATTGTTTCTTTAGGTGGAAGTTATTCTTTGAATCTGTGTAAGATTAGAGAACTTAATGCAAGAAGGATGTTCAAAGGAATGTACTTTGAATTTGAGACTTCATGGAATTTCTTTCCATTGGAATGCTTTGTAATGTCTGTTGCCAAGTCTTTGTGACTTGTGTGCATATTCATTACAAGAGGATCATTGCATATAAGTTTAGAATCTAACAAGATTACGGTAAATGACAAGAATTTGGTGTTCTTACATTTATTATAAAGGATTTGGGATTGTGAAATGAGCATCGTTGAAATATTGTCAATCGATCTGTTTCACAAAGAGAGGACCATATGAAACATAGTGTGCATACTTGGAGTATGGCATAGCTATTGTTTGGACGAACATAGTGTGCATGCTTGGAGCATGGCATGACTATTGTTTTAATTCAAGTGTTAAGTTGATTAATCGAAACATGAATAATGAGTAATCATATGGTGCTTAGATAAAAGGTGTTTTTATGTACACTCAAAGTGTTGGGGCCATACAGGATTAGTATTATTTTTGTGTTTCACTTTGCATGTTTTGACTTCCAGAATACTAGGTCATTCTTCCCGAATGACTAAGTTATTCAAACCATCCACAGTCGGTCATATGTTGGAAGTAGATATGAATCAAGACTGTCATGAATTTGGCTTGTATGATTTGTCTAATGTGCATTAGACATAGCAATGGTTGCTGCAACATTCATGAGAACTCATAAGGCCTGAGTATTGGATTCAACCCATGCTCATTTGAATCACTTCATGGATTTTATCACGAGTGAATCATGAGACGATAATATCTTATATTCTTCAAACCTAGAGATATGAGTTGTTGACTATGAGTTGGTTATACATTGATTGCACGAAAACGCATTGGTAACTCGATGTTATAAAACGTGCCTTTGTGTATGATTCAACAAATAGTCAGTACAAGCATATGAGTCGAAGTTTATCCATTCCTTTTACCCTCAAATGGATAAAAGCGATATCTGTGGGCCCCTCGATGATTTAATTATGACAAAATGTAAGTGCTCGGCCAGGCCTAGACTGATTTGATTTGTTCAACTAGTCAGTCGTCATAAATCGGAAATCGGGAAACAACAAATGGACAGAGAGAATGATTATAATCCATGTCTCAGTCCATATTATATCTAGAATGGAGGAATATATGATCACTTATCTAATGGACGCATCATTGATTTGTTCAGAGTTCGGCAGCAGCTTTTAAGAGCTACGATTGCTGGTCAGGTTATGAAGGCATACTTGCAATAATAGTTATTAGACTTATCCAAGTGGGAGACTGTTGGATTAGTGTCTAAGTCCATAACTATAATTGGTATATACTTGACCCGACCCGGCATGGTCCATTTGGGTTGCATGGCATCAGAACAATTGGATAGACCTTTTAATGAGAAGAAGATATTTGTGACATATTAATATATTATAAGTTCTAATATATTAATATGAAATCATATTATTTAATTAGTATTGATCTAGAATTAATTTGGAATTAATTTAGTGATCAAAAGAGACTAAATAAATATATGGGGATTGATTGTGTAAATCATAGATTCTTATATATGTGGGCTCATGATCCATGATTCCTTATGTTGGGTTTAACCCATGTGGTGGCCCATGGATACTCCATGGAGGTTAAAACCCATGGAGCATAAGGAATGGGTTAAGTCATGGGTTACTTGGTGTAACCCTAATGTGCACACTATATAAAGACCCCATTGTTGGTGAAATCGGCACTAGTGGATTACATAGAGGGCAAGCCGATTTCATAGAGATATAAGAATAATATCTTCTCTCATGGTTATTCCAAATGTTCATGGTGTTGTGTGAACCATTTGAGGTGTCACACTTGGGGCACTAAGCTCTTGAGCTCCATGGAATTAAGCACCAAACAAGAGGTATGTATTTCTACTAGATTTTATATTATATGTACTTTATATTATGCTAGTTAGAACAATACCTTGGAAATTGATATTTGCATGTATAATAGAGAAAACATAGATCCAACGTATTTAGGGTTGCATGTACACCATAGGAGTGTTAGAATGCTCAAAACCCAACATAAATAACTTATGTGATAACCTAAAAGACCCTTACGGATAAGTCTATAATCTTGCAAGGCATATTCCTAATGTTTTATATATAATCAAGATCTTATAGACTTAGAATATGTGGTCTACGCTTCACTATCCATTCCTCTTAAGGGTGTAGTTTTGGAGTAGGATCACTAATTCGAAGGTCTATTTAATCTTCAATTATATACAAACTTGTGTACCTTGTACAATTATAGGAGGACTTCGTAAGGATCACCCCATAAAGTTACCTTAAAGCTCATAGATTATTTAGTCACTTTCATTCTCGCACGACAAGCCCAGATAGATGTAACCACTTCCTCATAGTAGACAACAGAAGAGCCCAGGAGGAACAAGAACAAGTTCATGAGAAGTTTTCAAAGAGGGATCAGCCGAAGTAACCAAAACGTCTTTCACTTTATATGTTAGGATCATTTTCTTACATGCAGCTGGTAACAGTTATTCAGGAAACAGATATTCATTCGAGGATAGTTATTTCAAATTCAAAGAGTTTATTAGGAATAGACTCTTTTATGAATTGTTTCTAGAACCCTGTGGAAGTCAGGACCCGATACATCCAGAACTAGGATAACCTTGTCTTTTCAGCTTTCGGCTTGTGTCCATTGCTTTAGACTTATTCCGTCTCATCTTTGTATTCTTTTAGCAAAGATGCCTCCTCGCAGATCTAACAGATGCACTACTCCGATAACTCCAACACCGCCTCCTTCGCAAATAGATATGGTAGCTATAAACGCTGCAGTGGTCGTGGCTGTGGCAACAGCCATGGCTCAATATCACTCCATCAGTACCAGTGGCGGTGGAACGCCTACTGATTCTACTCGAGGTGAGGTCCTCGTGCGCTCGAGAGAGTTCTCCTACAAGGACTTCACCAATTGCCAGCCATTGTCCTTTAATGAGACTGAAGGAGTCATTGCCCTCATGCAATGGTTCTAGAAAACAGAGTCGATCTTCGAAATATGTTTATGCCCAGAAGGAAGCAAAGTGAAGTTTGCTGCCTGCACCTTCTCTGGCAAGGCCCTAACATGGTGGAACAACCATGTTAAGTCACTGACCCTATCAGTGGCTAACTCAATAGGTTGGGAAAACCTAAAAGAGTTAATGTGGGAGGAATATTGCCCTTTAGGCGAAATTCAAAAGCTGGAACGAGAGTTATGGGATCTCACTATGGTCGCCTCAGACATAGTGACCTACACTGACCGGTTCAGCGAGCTAGTAGCTCTATGCCCCGGGATGGTTACCCCGGAGAGCAAGAAGAAAGAAAGATACATTTGGGGTCTGACTGCTCCGACTCAAGGAAATGTGTTGTCTTCTAACCCAACCACGTTCGATAGTGCTAAACGCCTGGCTCAGCGACTCATCGACAGTGCTAACCGCCATGGTGTAAAAGTCCCTACTCCCGAGCCATCGAGGGAAGAGGACTATAATCAGAAGTCGGGGAACAAGAGGAAGAAGAAGCGAACAACACAAGACACCCCGCAAGAGCAACAAGCGAGTACTATGTACGCCGCTACGGCGCCTACTGCTTCAACACCTGCTAGTCGATATGCTGGAAACCTCCCGAAGTGTGGAATGTGCAACTTTCACCACACCGGAGTATGCCGGGAAATGCAGTGTCTGAACTGCCACAGAAAGGGACACACACTCCGTTTCTGCAGGGCACCGACTCAACCGATCTCCCAAGTCCTCGGAGCTGAAGAAAACCAAGCCTGCTATGGCTGTGGTGAGGCTGGACATTTTCAGAGGGACTGCCCGATAAAAAGGAACTCAGGCGCGGATGGACGCATTCTGATGATCACCGCAGGAGAATCTACCCCGGAGTCGTCGACGAGTAGCGGTACGTTTTCGAAATAGTAATTACTTTTAAAATTAATTTATATTCATATAAGATTTAAAATTTGGGGACAACACTTAAAAGTAACTATAATAACTCACATGTTGAAATAGGTCACAGTATTCAAGAGAACTAAAAGATCCCTTAGAGAAGCTATTATGGCTTACCATATACATCAGGGTTGTGCACAACTAAGATGTTGCAGACTTAGAGTGAGTGACTCCGCTTAGGGCCCCATTCCTTAATTGGTTGAGGATTTGAGGCAGAGTTACTCAGTCGACTGCCTGGTTCATCTTAAAGATTCATAACTTGTATATGGTAGGCAATTGTAGTGGTACCAAGGAGGATTATGATATAAAGTATCCCCACCAGTTATTAGAGCACTTTCGTTTGTATGTATGCGCACATAGCGGTACGATACGTAGGAGTGTTAGCATCAAAGAGGAAACAGGAAACACGGGAACATTTACAAAGAGTATATATTCGAACATACTAGGAGTACAGTATCGAGCACACAAGGGATACATCGTCGTATATCAGACGTTTCTTTCAGTTGACCAAAACTTTGTTCAGTAAAGAGTCTGTTGCTTTCATTCGTCATGAGTTGGCGTGGTCCTCACCATACTGAGTTCATATGTTTCTATCGCCTCAATCGGCAAGTTCTCGAAACTTTCGTCATTAGTATCGAAAGTCCGACCTAAACCTCAATTTTATCTTTCGTATTCTAAAACCCCAAATTACTCATGCGAGGAGTACTTTGTCCTCCGAAGCCTTATCGTCAGATGTCCGCAGACCGTCATGAAATACCACTCGTCCAACAGACCAAGTTCGAGCACAGAGGCGATGGACGAATACAGCCCACCTATCACTATTCAGTGTATACGCGAGGGTGGTATATGATTATGATTATGCAGATTTAGTATGTGTGTTTCCGCCCTATCTCCTGTTCCTTGTTTGGTTGTGGACCTGGGGCAGAGTCGCACATCTGACCGTCTTACTAACCCTAATTATATACGACATGTATACACGAGGTAATGATAGATGGACCAAGTACGAATCCTATCATGAACAGAAGGACAAAGTTGCCAGGTCTACGAGTGGGTATTCTGTAAATCAAAGGAGCACAACCCCAGTAGTAATGCTAAGAAAGCTAATTTCGGGACGAAATTCCATCTAATGGGGGGATGATGTGACAACCCGGAAAATTTTTGCTTTTAAGACCCAGTCAATCAACTCAACTGAGTGTCAAACTCATTAGTACTGAGTTCTAGCCCGGTTAAAGGTCATTCTAAGGAGTTTTGAGCCTAATACATCTAAGGAATAAGTATCAGAAAGCACCTACTAGAGACTCTGTACAACACTAAAGCCCTAAACTCCAACATGTGGAGTTTACGGCCGTAAACATGGAGTTTACGGCTGTAAACCCAAGGTAGGCCGGGAACTCCACCTTATAACCTCATTTCCTTCACTTTTCTTCATTCTTTCACTTTCACCTCAAGAACACATGAGTTTTCTCTCAAGTAT
Organism: Lactuca virosa; assembly: GCF_052849685.1. NCBI lineage: Eukaryota > Viridiplantae > Streptophyta > Magnoliopsida > Asterales > Asteraceae > Lactuca > Lactuca virosa. The sequence goes on from NC_136428.1 coordinate 317,025,321, forward strand.
CATCCCGATATTCATACTTGATCTTCAAAAATCGTAAGTGTTCTTTCTCCAGTTAGTTGTTAATCATTCTTAACTAGCTTCATCCTCATGATTCAACCATGGAAATCATGTTTTCTTAGATCTTCAAGAAACACCAAGAACACACACTAGTGTTCTTGGCCAATATCAACCATTTCAAGCTTCTAGATCGTAAGTACACTTCCCTATACTTCATATCTATTTACTATCCATGCTTAGAGACTTGAAACATGCCTTTTCCCATGAAGATCATGAGTTTACGGTCCAATATCTTCCAGGACCGTAAACTCAATATTGAAGCATGCATGGGCCATAAACCCTATAAGATGCAAAGCTAGTGACCCAGAACCCTTCCTTGATGTTTGAAGGACCTTAAACTTCACTCACATCCATAATGACCATGAGTTTACGGCCGTAAACCCCTTTGGGCCATAAACTCATCAAAAGCCTCATTTGAGGTGGTCTTCCTCATACAAGTGTAGAACAAAAGTCCCTAAAGTTTCCTTAGCTTTCAAACTTACACTTAGCCATGTTTGACCATGAGTTTACGGCCGTAAACTCCCTTGGGACGTAAACCCATGACCGTAAACTCATGTGAGTGTCATTCTACCTTTCTTTGTTGAATCACATGTGATTCCAACACTTGTTCAAAGTGTTTCCTAGTCCCGGAAGGTGTTTCCTTTCATAGAGTTGTTTATAAAAACTATATTCATGTCAATATGTGTCCTTATATGTCATTTAGGACTTATTGTGTCTCGGGACTTCATTCGTGGAACTTCTCATCCTTACACGCATACCCATTTGAATCACCCACATCAGGTGAGTTCATACCTCGTAATGAATCTTTTAACTGTTTTAACTGTTTTAAGGGGGGGAATACAAGTTGAACACAATGATAATTGTGTAAATGTTTGTTATAAACATCTTTCAAAATGTTACTTATGTCATTTATCAGTTGTCAAAACATTTCAAAAACTCTTTTAAAGTTATGTTACTTTATAGTTATACAAAACTCCGTTTTTAAAGTACAAACATAACTTAGTAGATAAATGAGTCTTTTCAGTAACAGTCCAAGTAGAACATTAGTAAACTATAATAGGTATAGTTTAGGAGAATGCTATTCATTACTTCTAGTACAATGAAGCACACAAATAGTCAGTTCATACATGAGTCAAACACACAGTGAAGAGAAACAAACAATACCATACATAACATATAGTGAAGAGAAACAAACAATACCATACAGAACATATAGTGAAGAGAAACAAACAATACCATACAGAGAGAACACACAATTATGAGAAACAAACAGAACGTACAAGATACAGTACAAAACAAACATTTTAGGTTGCTATAGCATGAGAACACATACAAGATCTAATTATACCAATGAATCACTAACTCATTGTTTTAAACAAAAGGTGATAGTTATATTGAGTATACATGATCATATACTTTAATGTGAATTACACGGCTTGCAAGAATTTGCAGAGGTCGCGTTTGGTTCCCTTAATCTCTTGACAGGGAGAGCGTTTAGTAGGGGTTCTAGCCTTCACATTATAACCGTAATAAAACGAATATGTTTTTAGGTTATTAGTACATCCGCATGTCATTATAAACGACAAATGTGTACTTACATTTCCCATTACTTTCATAAAGTGACAGTACCACTTGAAAGTCAAACTCAAACTATTTTCGAGTCAAGATAGTTATAAACTAGGGAAAATATACATTTTTACAAACGACAAACGGAACAGTCGAGTCTAGCACATAACAGAAGATGACTTGGTAGAAGGCTACGTTTAAAAGAAAGGACCATAATTTTAGTCTTATGATTCCTTAATGTATACATCACAGGATATATACATACCAATAGAGTCCGAAAGGTAAGTGGATGTGTGCTCTCCGCTTCATTTCCTGTTCCTTGTTTGGTTGTGGGCTTGGAACGAATTCACCCAATCTATTTTCTACCCGATTCTATATATATGTATGCTTAGTATACATTAAGTCATCATAAGGGTACCAGGTATGGGTCAGGTTATAGGACACAGAGTCAAAGCATAGTTTTTCTAGTACAAAACATACTTTCCAAAATCAGTACTTTTGGGCATACAAAACTAGAAACTTCCCAGTAAAGGGTTTAATCCATTTTATTAAACCAGTACAATTTAAAGGACCTTAGGTGAGTAACTCTATAATACCTTAGTTTATACACCATGTTTATATATAAAACTAATACCCAATAGGTAGCTGGATGGGTGCTTTCCGCCTTACTTCCTGTTCCTCGTTTGCTTGTGGGCTTAGGGCAGATTCACTCAATTAACTTTCTATCCGATATTAGATTATATATAGCAGTTAAACTAAGCTATTATAAAAGTAGTCACTGTGGTCACCATTTTATTATAAGAAATATGGTTTTTCTTAAAGAACTTTTCATTAGATATAATGGAACCATTACAATTAACTCCACGAGTAACAAGTGTTTACACTAGGGTTATATACGACGATGATCTAACAACCAATGGGATGTGTGCTATCCGCCTTAATTTCTGTTCCTCGTTTGGTTGTGAGCTTAGGGCAAATGTGCACAATCGATTTTTTGTTTACTCTGAGTCTTATATAGCTCATATCCGCTTAGTACCCATAGAAAGAGTTGTTGGATTAGTGTCTATGTCCATAACTATTTTGGTATGTACTTGACCCGATTATGAGCATGGTCCTTTTGGGTTGCCTTCACCATAGCAATATGTAGGATGAATTAAGGAGAGAAAGGTTTAATTATGATTTATTAATATATTATAAGAATAATATATTAAAGGAGAAATCATATTGTTTAATTAATATTAGGCAAGAATTAATTAAGAATTAATTTAGTGACTAAAAGAGATTAATTAAACTTAGGGGACTGGATTTGTAATTATAAGATAATTTCAATTGGGCTATGGATTACCTAAATAATATAGGTTGGACGAATTCTATGGGAAGCCCATAAGGAATTCGTCCAAGGGATATGTTAAAGGAGTCCATGGGCTGCTTAGGGCTTAAGCAGCCAGATTCGGGTTTCCTAGTTGTAAACCCTAATAGCCTACATGTATATAAAGGACCCTTAAGCCCCAAAAACGTGGACAAGGAATCCTTTAGGGTTTCCAGCCGTTTTTGGTGCCTCCTCTCTCCTCCCTCTTCATCCAAGTTGCTTAGTGGTGTTTGTGACTCCATTAGAGGTGAAACACTTGAGGCACTAAGCTTTCTGAAGCCAATCAAAGCAAGGAGTTGATTGTTATTGCTATATAACAATCAAAGGTAATTACTAAACCCTTATTTCAGTTCTTATATGATAGATCTAGGGTTTATGGCTTTGGATTATCAATTACATGTTCATTAGACAAACTAGATCCAAAGCTATTAGGGTTTGCATGTACACCATAGGATTGATGTATTGCTCGAAACCCATCAGTGGTATCAGAGTCTAGGGTTGTTTGTTAGTGAATTTGATGTTTGTTTGATCGATTTTTGCATGAAAAACGAAGTTTTTTTGCCCTCTGAATCTCCGACTCGCCGAGTCGGTGGATGAACTCGGCGAGTCCAGTCCCTGACTCGGCGAGTCCACGGATCTGGCAGCGTTTTTTTGGCAATTTTGTTGCTGTTTTGGCTTGGGATACTTACCATAAGCATTTTTAATTCATAAAATCCGATTTTTATTGATATTGGGTGATTATCCTTACCAAAATAGAAGATAATTGTCAAAATTTAGATAATCTTTTGTTTTATTAGATAAATATTGATTATTTGTAATTTAGATTTGAATTATCTTGTGAAAAAGTTTCAATTTTCCCCTTTAGGTTTTATAGTTTAAATTTGAACTTAAAAGTTTTGTTTTTGAAATTTAAATAGTTAAACCCTAATGTTTTGAAAAGTTTCAAAACTTGCCCTCAAGTTTTGGAATTTAAATTTTTGATTAAAAGTTTTATTTTGAAATATTTAAATTCTAATCCCAAATGTTTTGAAAAGTTTCAAAACTTGCCCTCAAGTTTTGGAATTTAAAAGTTGATTAAAAGTTTGATTTTAAAATTTTAAATTCTTAAACCCTCGCATTTTGAAAAGTTCAAATTACACCCTTATGGTTTTGTTATTTAATTAAAGTGTATAATTGAAAGAGAGTTAATAAATCCATAATGTTTTTGTTTACATTTGATTAAATTAAAAGTATAATTTATTAAATTGAACCACCTAGTATTTTAAAAGTGTAAAATACATCCTATACTATATATATGTAACATTAAAAGTCTAATATTATATATATGAGTAAAGAGTCAGTCTTACCGTTAGTAGGCCTCATTCACAAAGCTGGTCTATAAGGTGTGTTTAAGGAAATTGCCTATAAAATGGCGATTGAATGGGTATCCGCTCTTACCCACCGCACTCTTGACTAGTGGAGGGTCGTTAGCCGAACGGGTAGGATAGGACGAAACCTTCCATTATAAGTATAATGAAGTACAAAGTAACTACATGCTTTTACAAATTCCCAAATCATAGTTACTTTAGGAAAACTGTGGAATTGTATGCTAATCCATCGAATTACATTTTGTACCCTTGTCAAAACGTTAGTGGAGCGTGTGTGGTTGACCGACACACTAATTTGGGTTTGGCATTGGTGGCAAAGGGTGGCTCGATGTTTATCATAGATCAATGGAGCGTGTGTGGCTAACCGGCACATTGATTAGGTGATAGTAGAAATTGGGTGCACCACGTGATTCATATGGTTATTCACACCTTGTTTGTGATCCTCGGCATCCCAATCACAAACTTGAAGGGCATAATCGAGATTAAACATGCCATTGAAAAGTTCAATGAATCTCAAAAGATCTAGGAGTTTCAATTCATTTAAAACCTAAATTTCTTTTTCATTTTTCATGGTGGAAATTAGTAAATCGTCATTTACCTACCTTCAAATATTCTGCAACTAGATTACGGCATCCCTCTTCTAGGTTGTAAAATGTTGTGTTGGATCCTAGCCTTGATGTTTCATTTGGGTGTTACATCAAGGATCTTTATCAACTTACTTGAATTTTCTCCCGTTTTGTAGATGTCTGAATCTTACAATGGTCTTCCCAAATCCATTGGAACAAGCTTTCCAAATGAAGATGATGTTCCAAGATACGATCAAGGAAATGAGAGTTATGCTTCACTTCCTCCACCTCCTCCAATTGTTCTCCCTAACCCACAAGTTCAAAGGCTTGAAAAGTTCAAGCTCACTCAATCCCTATTGGCAAGTAAGCACGAAGATGGGAAACCTGTGTGTGCACACGTCTTAGAGATGAAGTCACGCATTGATAGGTTAAGGATGTTGGGTGTCGATATCTCAGAGATGTTGGCTGTTGACTGGGTTCTTCAGTCGCTTCCTGAATCATATAGTGAGTTTGTAAGAGAGTACTATATGATGGAACACGACGTGACCCTCATTGATCTCACCTATTTGCTTATAGCTGCTGAATCAGCAATGATCTGGCGTGCTGATCAAGAAAATTTGTCTGGCAAATCAAACTCCCAAACTTCAATGGACATTGAAAATGGTGACATTGGAAATCCAGAAAAGGTAAATTCTGAGATAGTTCCTTGTGCCATTCCAAAAGAGTCCATCTGCTTCTACTGCCAAGAGAAGGGGCATTGGAGACGAAGCTGCCCTGTTTACCTCAGAGATCTAAGAGATGGGAGAGTCAAGACGTATGGCTCTACTTCAGGTAAAATCTATTAACTAACTCTATAAGTTCCTATTCTTTGATTCTTAATACATGATGTGATAAGATTACATTTTGATGTTCTGCAGGATCAAAGAAAAGAGAGGAAGCTTAAGGAAGAAGCGTTCTGAATCTGATCATGAAGAAATGGATTTCGATCGCATGGACTCGAGGATCAGATTTTTGAGCTGCTACTCTAGAGTTAGGATAGAATGATAAGAAATATGAAATAGCATAGTTTTTCAGTTGAATTGCATTATAAGGACAAATTTTTCCACAATAAAATAAATTTTGATTTTGTCTTGTTTATTTATCCTTGCAATGGTGTGTATGAAAAATTGATGTTTGATTGTTTCTATTGTTTGCAATAATGGATTCTTTATTATGTTATTTGTGGAAATGTTGAGAATTTGCCAAATAAGGGAAGATTCTCATCGCCCAAGTTTGAATTGGACAGAAACTTGGAATCATACAACTTGGTTGTGTGATGAATGGGAAACTTCATATTTGGAAATTAGACTAATTCTTTGACAAAGTGTCAAGAGAAGGACTAGGAGATCGAGTACACTAGGTTGTGCGTTGATCGAGTCCACCACAAGAGTGATAAAGATATTCGTCATGATTTACTAAAGTTCAGTAAATATGGTTATACTTATAAGATTAAGTATAATTCTGAGTTGACCGAAAGAGTTTCAATCAATAGCAGAACGAATAAGAAGAATCAAGTAGGCAGAAAGATAAAAGTTTCTCTATTCTAAGAAGAAGGGAGAGTACCTTTTATTGTGTTTTGTGATAAGTCTTAATGATTAAGAAATATTTCTCAGTTGGTCCTCTAAGTGAGTCTTAGTGGATTTGCATGTCTAAGAAGAGGAATCGAGAATTATGGAAATAGTTAAAATCAAGAAGTCAATCATACTTCGTTCCAATATCAAGTCTTAGAGTCAAGATTGTGACATGAGTGACAAGTCTTAAGTAGGTTTGTAACACTTATCAAATGTAGAATAAGAAAGTTTCTTATTCTTGTACATTTGAAATTGGTAAGTTGTGATGTCTTGGGTAAGACAAAGACCAACTAGGACCAATTGAGTGAAGTCTTAAACTTGATAAGAAGCTACACTAACTCCTGAATATTTGTTTTGTCAAGAAATGTTTCTTGACAAGAGAACCTTATATGTCAAAGAGTCAGTGGGAGTCAATGGTTTTGAAAAGTTTCAAGAATAAATCAAGAATAAACCTAATTGATCATCACTAGCGCACGACTTGAGGTTTATAACCTATCATGGATGACCTAATTTTGTTTTCTGCGCCTTTCCAGTTAAGTTAATTATGCATCTGAGTTCTATGAGTTCTCATTTGTATGCATAAAGGCAAGCACCTTGATCAATGGAAGGTACATTGATATGTAAGGGTAAGTTGCTAAACTACTTGGAAGACATGGTGGGCACTCGTGTTACCATGAGACAAGAAATCAAGATTGAGAAAGTTCAGTCCTTATGTTTTTGGATTTGTCACAAACCTTCATTTTGGCAAATTCACATGGATAGGAACACATACACCATAAAATCTAAGTGACATAAGGTTTCCCTCCTTCATGAAAATGATTGTGAGGAAATGCTTTCACTAAGAGAGATTTTAAGAAGATAGCAATTGTGAAAATTATATTCCCAAATTTGATTATGATTACGACATCCCTTTTCATAGTTCGAATTGTGAGATTTGGCAATTGGTCTGAACATTTGGGACTTAGTTCTGAATTTGTCTAGACACACATATGAGCTTTCTAAGGCAAAGGTGTATGAGTTTAAGAAGCTTAGATAAAGGCTTATCAAAGCATCAAGTATTTAGAAATATGAGCTTAAGGAATTCAATAAGCATTGTTTTCTGGAAGTTCAGATGTTTTCTAGATATATGTCAAAGCTAGTGGGAGCATAAGTGTTATGCTTGTATTGTAATAATCATCGTGTTAGTGGGAGCATGATTATTATTTCAAGTATTGCGAGTTAGCAATATTAATTATAGAAAACAATGATTAACTTTGCAAAGCTTTAGGGATTAAAAAGTTGTTTTGCTATAATTAAGGGAGAGAATATTATACTTCGTTTCAATATCTAAAGCTTAGATTGAGAAATGTTAATAAATTTAGTCAAAGGATAGATAGTGTGTTCTCAAATTTCGATTATCATTACGGCATCTGTCTTCATAGTTCGAATTGTGAGAACATGACACATAAAATATTTTGGCAGAAGATTGATAAAGTATCATATCTTTATGCGAGACATTATGCATCGTATCCAATACGCTTCGGGTATAGGATCGATTGCATATGCTATAATATTTGACCATTCTAAAATTTTCCAAATGCCTAGGGCATTAAGAGGGAAAAAGGACTAGAATCGGTTTTGACTAAAATAATTAAACAACTATCAAAGGACGATCTGAGGTTCACTGAGGATTTGTCGCTTGTGAGTAGTTGGAAGTATAGTACTGGATGGACTATATTGACATTATTATGAATAGATAAGATTCTATTAAGAATGAGTTGTCATATGGAAAATATGGAAATGTTTCCATTAATGGGAGTTGGATATTAAGAAATATGTCTACATTAGAAACTTTTATGCGAGAAGGATGTTCAAAGGAATGTACTTTGAATGTGAGACTTCACGTCTATGGAATTGTCTTGTAACAATTTTCGATAGAGTACTTTGTGATTTTATTGGTCAAGTCTTGATGACTTTTATGCTATGACTTTATGAAAGGATCGTTGCATAAAATGTTAGAATCTGACATATTCTAAAAGTGGCAAGAATTTGGTATTCTTATACTAATAATAAGGATTGGAGATTGTGAAATGAGTTTCATTGGAAAAGTTTTTCAAGTGATCTATTTCACAAAGTATGGACCCATAGGAAACCAAAGTGTGCATGCTTGGAGCATGGGCCAATTGTGGTTATAATTCGAGTAATAAGTTGATTTTCTGAAACAATAAGTAATGAATAATGAGTAATCAATATGGTGTTTAAATAAAAGTGTTTTATTTACGCTCAAAAGTTTTGGGGCCATATAGGATTAAGTATTATCGTTGTGTTTCATTTTGCATGTTTTGACTTCCAGAATAACTGGGTTATTCAAACCTCCACAGTCGGTCATACGTTGGAAGTAGGTATGAAGGAAGACTGTCATGAATCTGTCTGTAGATTGTCAAAGTGTTTAGACATAGCACAAGTTTGCTGCAGAGTTCATGAGTGCTTTGATAAGATTAGAGTATTGGATTAAACCTACGCTCACTTGAATCACTTCACGTTTTTTTATCACGAGTGATTGTGAGACGATAACATTGTATATTCTTGAAACCGAGACGTGTGAGTTGTTATTTGCTGGTCGGTTGCACATTGATGATAAGTAAACGCACCAGTAACTTGGTGTTATAAATCTTATTGTTGTGTGTGATTCAATTAGTAGGTGCAAGCAAGCATTTGAGTCGAAGTTTATCCATTCCTTTTACCCAAGGTGGGATAAAAGCGATATCTGTTGGCCTCTCGATGATTTAGTGATGACATCCTAAGCGCTTGGCCAAGCCGGGACTAAGTTGATGTGTTCAATTGTAGTCTGTTGTCAGTTGTCATAAATCGGAAGTCGGGAAACAGTATAGATAGAATGATTTAAATCCATGTCTCATGTCTATACGATATTTTGTAGAATGGAGGAATATATGATCCCTTATCTAAAGGACACACGTATCTGATAAGATCAGAGTTGACAGCGGCTGTTGAAAGCTACGATTGCTGATCAGGTTCTGAAGTTATGCAAAATAGTTATTAGACTTATCTAAGTGGGAGACTGTTGGATTAGTGTCTGAGTCCATAACTATTTTGGTATGTACTTGACCCGATTATGAGCATGGTCCTTTTTGGGTTGCCTTCACCATAGCAATATGTAGGATGAATTAAGGAGAGAAAGGTTTAATTATGATTTATTAGTATATTATAAGAATAATATATTAAAGGAGAAATCATATTGTTTAATTAATATTAGTCAAGAATTAATTAAGAATTAATTTAGTGACTAAAAGAGATTAACTAAACTTAGGGGACTGGATTTGTAATTATAAGATAATTGCAATTGGGCTATGGATTACCTAAATAATATAGGTTGGACGAATTCTATGGGAAGCCCATAAGGAATTCGTCCAAGGGATATGTTAAAGGAGTCCATGGGCTGCTTAGGGCTTAAGCAGCCAGATTAGGGTTTCCTAGTTGTAAACCCTAATAGCCTACATGTATATAAAGGACCCTTAAGCCCCAAAAACGTGGACAAGGAATCCTTTAGGGTTTCCAGCCGTTTTTGGTGCCTCCTCTCTCCTCCCTCTTCATCCAAGTTGCTTAGTGGTGTTTGTGACTCCATTAGAGGTGCAACACTTGAGGCACTAAGCTTTCTGAAGCCAATCAAAGCAAGGAATTGATTGTTATTGCTATATAACAATCAAAGGTAATTACTAAACCCTTATTTCAGTTCTTATATGATAGATCTAGGGTTTATGGCTTTGGATTATCAATTGCATGTTGATTAGAAAAACTAGATCCAAAGCTATTAGGGTTTGCATGTACACCATAGGATTGATGTATTGCTCGAAACCCATCAAGAGTTGTAGTGTCATTTTACTTAAACTTCCATCAAAGTAGGAAATATAGGATTTTCTAGACGAATAGGCGAACTTTTCAAAACTGAACTTACAACTTACAACTTACAACATTTTACAACTACATGTTACAACTACACTTTCAACACCATTTTACATCTACATTTTTAACAACACTTTACAACTTACTCACATCGCTAAACTCTTATGAACTCACCAGCTTAATTGTTGATCAACTCTTTCAAATAAACTTGTATTCTCAGGAGACTATTAGACAGGTGCTCGTGCTGGGGATTCAGATAATGGAGCATTTTAGCTTCAAGTCTTGTTTTGTTATTTGTGTATGAATTCTATGTTTGTGAGCACACACATTGTAAACACTTTCTTTCGAAATGAAATGGTTGTTCATTACTTGCTTACCATATACATATCTCGTGATACTAAACATGACGTCCTCCACCCCTGAATGATTCCGTCGTTCCGGTTTTGGGGTGTGACAAGAAGCCCGAAACTAACTCAAATCCAATGAAGAAGCCTGAAACTAACACATAGGATAAAAAATCAAAGTTTTTAAAATTACGAAGAAAGATAACACCACTCTAGTAAAATGAACCTATTTGGTTGATCTTGCAATTACATTCCCTCTTTCTGTAAAAGCCTCAAAAGGCCCCCAACAACTTCGGGTTCCTAAATCTGCTTTATTTTTTGCAGGTAATTCGTGACGTAATGGTATATCGACAGTGGCTGTTCGCGTCACATGACATGAAGGAAGGAGGAACTGCGAGAGTTTAGAGAACTGAAAAATGGTAGAAGATTGAAGTTTGGGAATAACTCACTTAGAGAGATCAAAGGCTACGGAATGATAAAAAATGGCGAATTCTCAATTCGTAAAGTTGCTTATGTTGAGGGTCTGCAACACAATCTTATAAGTGTTTCGCAGTTGGTCGTTGGCACAGGATTAAAGGTCTCATTTGACGACGAAGGTTCTGAGATCATTGAGAAGAAAACCAAAGAAGTCCTTCTAAATTCTAAACGCAAAGGCGAGATGTATCCATTGAACTTAAATCTGATACGAGGGAAGCCAACCATTTTCCTTCTAACAAAAGCTCCTACAGATGATAGTTGGCTATGGCATAGAAGACTTTCGCACCTTAACTTCAAAGATATCAACAAGCTCGTTCTTGGTGATCATGTGTGAGGGCTTCCTCTCCTAAAGTATGACAAGGATCATCTTTGTGTTGCATGCGAAATAGGGAAGCAAAGCAGGAAAATTCATTCAACGGTGGTGAATACGAAAGTCATTGAGCCACTCGTACTTTTGCACATCGATCTTTGTGGTCCATCTGTGATCGAAAGTATTGGTGGTAATAAGTATATTCTCGTTATTGTGGTTGATTTTTCTCGTTTCACTTGGGTTTATTTTCTTAAGCAGAAATCTGAAGCCACTCCAAAGCTCCAAGACTTCATAAAGCAGATTGAACTACAACTGTGAAATCTGGTTCGTAATATTCGCAATGACAATGGGTTGGAATTCAAAAACCATATATTTGAAGAATTTCTGACTACGAAAAGAGTTTCACATAACTTTTCAACTCCTTACACACTACAACAAAATGGGGCCGTTGAAAGGCGAAACTGATCATTGTGTGAGGCTGCGAGAACCATCCTCTCATTTGCGAATCTGCCACTCTACTTCTGATCAGATGCGATAGGAACTGCCTGCTATACCCAAAACCGTTCCTTTATCAATAAACGATTCTCTGTCACTCCTTATGAAATATTAAACAACCAAAAACCTAACGTAAAGTTTTTCCATGTTTTTGGTTCCAGATGCTTCATCTTCAATTCTAAAGAATAGAGGAACAAATTTCGATGTGAAAGCTGACGAAGGTATCTTCTTGGGATATTCGATGACCTCTAAGGCATATAGGGTTCTTAACAAATGATCAAAACGAATAGAAGAAACCTATTATGTGATGTTCGACGAAAACTACTTAAAGAGGATTCAAGCAAACGACAGTCCATCAAAAGAGATTTTTCCTAAACCAAGCCTAGCTACAATTCCACTAGCCAATCTCTACGAAGAATTCATGCTACTATTCGATGAGCCAGAGAAGGCTATCTCTTCCGAATCCAAAGCAGCTGACAATAAGGTCGATGAATTGAAGAAGATAATTGATGACGCTGCGAAGTGCGAATGTCCCAAATGACACGAATGCTACATTCTAGGGGTAGAGTTCTGACTCAACTCCTAATGCAACTTTCCATGGGGGAGCACTCAACTCCACATGACACCCATGAAAGTCCACTCCAGGGGGAGAATCCGACAACTGAAGAAGAGATATAATCATCATTTGAGGGGGAGAAAGATAATGCGAATGATGATTCGGATGTACAGTCAGAATTTGAGGACATAAATGCTGAAGTGGACCCACTTATGATTCTTATTATCCTCCTCTGACTAAATGGACTAAAGATCATCCAAAAACGTAGGTAATAGGAGAATCGTCTTCAGGAGTTCTTACAAGAGCACAACAAAAGGCGAAACGAACAGCTTTATTCTCCAAAGTAGAATATTGCATGTTTAATTTGTTCATCTCCAAATTCGAACCCAAAAATGTTTAGATTTCTCTGGATCATTCGTATTGGGTACAAGCGATGCAAGAGGAGCTCAATGAATTTGAACGAAACAAAGTCTGGAGGCTGATTCCTATTCCAAATGATGCATCTGTTGTAGAGTTAAAGTGGGTGTTTCGCAATAATCTTGATAAAGAAGGAAACTTTATACGAAACAAAGCGCGGCTGGTGGTTAAGGGGTACTGTCAAGAAGAAGGAATTGACTACGAAGAGACCTTCGCACCTATTGCTAGGCTAGAATCCGTTCGCATCTTTCTGGCCTATGCGACACATAAGAATTTTGAGGTATACCAGATGGACGTCAAATGTGCATTCTTGAACGGGGAACTTGAAGAGACAGTGTATGTGGCGCAACCACCTGGCTTCATAAACGAGAAGTATCCTAATCACTGTCACATTCTAGACAGAGCATTCTATGGCCTGAAACAAGCTACAAGAGCCTGGTACGAAACTCTTACTCGTTTCTTAAAAATGTCTAAATTTAAAGAAGGTTCGGTTGACCCAACCTTCTTTCGCAAGAAAGAGGGTGACCACTTAATGATCGTCCAAATCTATGTTGATGACATTATCTTCGGATCAACTAATCCCAGCTTAACAGCTGAATTCTGAAAGCTAATGGAAACGAAATTTGAGATGAGCTCAATGGGTCCAAATAACTTCTTCCTTGGATCAAATGTGCATTCATGAACCGGGAACTTGAAGAGACAGTGTATGTGGCGCAACCACCTGGCTTCATAAACGAGAAGTATCCTAATCACTGTCACATTCTAGACAGAGCATTCTATGGCCTGAAACAAGCTACAAGAGCCTGGTATGAAACTCTTACTCGTTTCTTAAAAATGTCTAAATTTAAAGAAGGTTCGGTTGACCCAACCTTCTTTCGCAAGAAAGAGGGTGACCACTTAATGATCGTCCAAATCTATGTTGATGACATTATCTTCGGATCAACTAATCCCAGCTTAACAGCTGAATTCTGAAAGCTAATGGAAACGAAATTTGAGATGAGCTCAATGGGTCCAAATAACTTCTTCCTTGGATTAAACATAAGACGGAGCAAGGAAGGTATATTTATAAATCAGGAGGCATACACGAAGACCCTGCTCGCTAAGTTTGGAATGGTGGGCGATTCAAAAACGAAGGTTCCAATGGCATTCGGAACGAAACTAACACCATCTCTAGAAAAATCGGCTACTGATATGACCCTTTATCGTCAGATGATAGGTTCATTAATGTATCTAACAGCTAGTCGACCAGACATTATGTTTTCCGTTTGTTATTGTGCTAGGTTTCAAGTGAATCCTCGAGAACCCCACATGGTTGTTGTCAAGAACATTTTCAGGTACTTAAAATGAACGTCCTCATTTGGCATATGATATCCATCAAACTCAGGTTTCTTCATACAAGCGTTTTTGGATGTTGATCTTGGAGGGTACGGCTTGGATAGAAAAAGTACAATGGGAGGATGCCAATTCTTGGATGGCAAGCTCGTAAGTTGGTAGTCGAAAGAGCAAACTTGCGTATCCCTCTCAACTGCTGAAGCAAAGTACATAGCTTCAGCCTCATGCACTTCACAAGTCATTTGGATTCAAAGCCAACTTCATGAATATGGTCTGAACATGAAACAAATCCCCTTATACTGTGACTCCGAAAGTTTCATTCGCATCTGTCACAATCCAGTGCAACACTCAAAAACGAAACACATAGCACAGAGGTATCATTTTATCAAGGATCATGTGGAAGATGGTAATGTTGAAGTACACTTCGTAAGATCTGCTGATCAGTTAGCTGACATATTCACAAAAGCCTTGCCGGAAGCAACTTTCAATAAAATTCTTCAAGGATTGGGAATGATAGAAGCTGAATCTATTCCAAAACCACTTTCGCTTTAATATTGACACTTTCGTTTTTGGTTGGACTTTCGCACTCGCAGTCTAAAACATGTCATGCGAATTGGTGTGAACGTTCGCAGTAATTCGCAGTCATCTTTTTCCATGCGAATCGGTGCGAATGCTCGCATCAATTCGCATCCCTTATTTTTCCTGCACTTCATGCGAAAGCTCTGCATATCTCATGGTCAACTGTTCATTCGTGGTTTGGAGCGTCTTATATCCTTTTGTACAGTATGTATATTTTATTTTTGTTTATTTTTTTATTATTTTTTTTAATTTCTTTTATGTTCCTTTCTTTCATTTTTAAATCAAAAACACAAAAATATTTTCTTAATTTTTATTTTCTCTCCATTTTATCTATTTTATTTATTCCACAAATTTATTTTATTTTTTTTTATATCAAAAATACAAAAACATTTTCATTAATTTTTTTTTATATATTTCAAAATTCTCAAAATTCAAAAATATTTTTTTATTAATTACTTGTACAGGTTTGAAGGCAAAAAAAAATTATAACACGGATGATGGGGCAGGTATAAAACTCTTTATCTACGTACTAGCTAAGTTTCCCTAGAAGCAACCTGCTGCATGTTGTCTAAAGTCTCGACGAATTTATGTTGAAGCCTTAATGAATCGATAACACCAATCGTTTCTTCCCAATTAGGCTACAAATTCACATATGTCATGAGCTACCTTACTCTTCTCATATCGAGTAAAGAGTTGTCTGCTTGGTCACTTTCGCATAGCAGAGGTACATTCGTTTCTTAGGAACCACCTCAAACTATTCTCCATCACATTCGCATTCATGAATGTAATCCTTGAGACTCTTAGAAACTACCACTGAGGTTTATGGTTACACAACATCTGTGTTAATGATCTTTGTTTCGATCAACCACGAACTGAGTGAAACCCAAAATTCAACACACTTTTATGAATTGACAGTGAACAATTAAGCGTTCTACACTTTTCACCAAGGAATTAACGAAACTCCACTTTTGTGGTTACTACCAAGAAATCTTTTTTTTTGCAAGATGTTAATGAAATGCTCTAGACCTAAGACATTTCTTCCATAAAGATCCAGTTTTATTTTTTTTAGATTTCTATATTTATCAAGTCACTAACATAATTCCACAGCTACTCGTTTAACTGACTACACTGGTCACACGAGTACTTCATCAGACCATTCGTACTTATATCAAGTTTCGGAGGTTGATTGAAGATAAAGCCACCCTTAAACCTAACAAAAAGAAGCCTTTCACTATTTCTTAATAAACAAGTGATCGTAATTCAACGGGAAACCACACAGACACTTTTTAGTCTCTCTTAACTTCGAAGTAAGAGATCTTTTCCTGGGATCCACTGTTTCGTTTCTTAATTAGACATCACTAAAATCCCACACATATGATTTGCTTTATTTCTTTTTCTTTGGCACACTCTAGCACGAAGATCCTTGTGATTTTCCAAAAGTCTTCTTCGTGGTACTTACACTTATTTTCAGTTTCGCAGTTCAAATTAAGCAAAAGTTCTTTTCAACGCGAAAGGTGGCTTACTCTTAAATATGAAAGGGAGAAATTGACGCGGCATTCTAATGGATAAGAATTAAAAATGGGCGCGTGAAACTTTGAACCGACGTTTCTTTTACCACTGCCTGACACATCTTACTGACGTACTATTGTCATATCACGCTTTTGCAGGCGACGTTTCTGTAACCGATACAATCTCTCTCCTAATTTCTCTCACCAAACAAATGGGATAAAGGGTTTTTGATGCTACATCTCTCATTACCACTCACAAATTCTCTAAAAGACTTTTGGCGATCATCACCATCTACTGGTCATCATCTTCTTCTTCAAGGAATCATCAATGGCAGGATCTTCTGAAACTCCTTCTGTTCAAGAACACTCAGGGCAGTCCTCTCTGCTCGCCATCTAGCAAAACCAAAACTGATTCTTGATCTCGATCCTCTCAAGTATGACAGTTACATTTTGCCGATCGTTGAATAATTGAAGTACTCACCGCTGGTTAAAGCTTTAACCACGTGTGAGATTGTTCCCATGTCCCTTCTCTCAAAGGCGTACTCATCTGCTTGCTACATCAAAGAAGAACATAGAATCACGTTTGAAGTTCTCAACAGGAAAACCTCTATCACTAAGTCCTGATTTTGCTCCTTGCTAGGACTTGAACAAACCGCTGATATGGTTGACCCTGATTCCATCACCATCGCCATAACCATGGAGAAGTTCTATCAACTGGGCTACAAAGAAACCCTAATTTTCATCTAAAAGTTTAGGAAGCCTAATTTGCCACCTCAATGGAATAGGCTTTTCACTTTACTATTCAAGAGCTTCTCTGAGCGTGTGACTGGCTCTGACTGCGCCAGCAAATTGTTTATGACCATCATGTATGGACTCTACACAGGGGAAAACATCGACTATGGTGCAGTTCTTTGGGCTCAGTTAGTCCAAAGTACCCATTCTACAGCCCGACACAGTGAGATCTCTTGTGCTCGATTTTAGACGATTGTTATTTAATGGGCTATTGAGAAGTTTAAACTTCCTGTGATGATAGATTCGTTTATTTATGCTATTTCAGCCTTCCATACTACAAACTTCATTATTACTGACAACTCAAAGTTTTCATTCGTGGGTTCAATTCCTGAAGCCATACTTTGCACTGTTCCTGCTGCAAGCAAGATTCTTGAAGCTTATAGGAAAATTTCAGTCTCCGACTTCCGTCCTTTGACTGATGAGATGCAAGCGATTTTAGCCGAGGCTGATAAGCCAAAGAAAAGAGGAAAGAAAAAAGTTGTGAAAGAAGGTACTTCAATAGCAGCTGGAACCCCCAAGAAACGAAAGGGTAAAACTGGGTCCTCTACACCACCTCCTCCTCCACCTAAGAAGCGAAAGACAAAGAGAGCAGCTTGCAAGCCCAAGTCTCCAACTCCAACTGAAAGAGAACATTCGCAGTTTGACACTCAGTTAGATGTTCGCATTGAAGAAGACGAGCCTATGCAAAACGAAGATATTGCTGCTAGTTCCCACCCAGAGGTTTCGCAGCCTACTTCTACAAACCCTGAGGTAACCTTTCACATTCCGGTCTCAGTTCCTATTACTGATGACTTCTTTGAGAATACATCTATTCTCGCTCCTATTGTTACCACTACTACTCTGATTACCATCGCACCCTGTCCACCTCCCGTTGCTTCCCAAGTTCCAACCACTCTTGCTTCTTCCATTCCAATGTTCACTGACTCCACTGCTACCACCACAACTACGAATATAACCAATGAACCTCATGTTACTACCAATGCATCTGATGCGGGGGTAAGAGCTTCAGGTTTATCTGCTGGTCATTCAACACCACCAATTTCCCATCTGAGGCAAGATGATTGGGATACATTTTTCGAGGGAGATGGGTTTGATTTTTAATCTTTTCAGTACAGTCCATTCACACTTCAGGAGGATAGCGATGATGATGTTCCTGTCCCTCAATGCCAGTTCAAAGTTATCACCGAGAAGCTCGATTCACTAATCAATTCTTCTCAGGCTTCCTCTAGTGATGTTTATTCTAAGGTAGCAATTGAGGCCTTTTTCCAGTCAATGACGAAGGAACATCAAGCAAACCTGGATAAAGCGAATAAGGCAATTTCTGACTCTACTGCTTTGTGTTCTGAGGTGACTGAAAAGGTCGAAAAACTCCTCACTGAAGCTCAAGCCTTCATGACTACTTTAAAAACATCTGCTGAGTCCATCACTCTTAAAGCGAACGATGCGTTTGTGGGTCTCAACAACACTTTGCAAAACGAGAAAGAAGCTCTCGTGCAAGTTCGTACTGGTCTGCAGAAAGACAATGCTGAGTTTCAAGCTTATATTTCTACAAAGATGACCAAGCTTACTGATGATCTGGTAGCTGAAAACACTATTATGGATCAACTTGCTGCTCACACCACTACAGTCAAAGTTTCAGTAGCAAAACTTGCTCACGCCAACAAAGAAATCAAAGAACTTAAGTTTGAGCGCGAAGTTGTTAGAAGCTATGTTAGTGATGTGAATGCCTTACTCTCCCACATTCTTGATTCTCATGAACCTATTCTTACAATCTCCATTCGACGACATTTGGTTGAGAAGTTTCATCCATCTCTCGCTATGCTTAACCGAATTGAGGGTGTTTCGGAGACTCTCGTCCTTCCAAAACAAGGAGGAGAAGCATCAAAAGAACCAACTCAGCAACCTTTGAACACATCTACTCATGATAAGCAAAAAATGAAAGTCACCGGTGAACCGAAGGTTAATGTAGCTTCGGGTTCCAAAGGCAAGGAAAAAGTGGTGAATAGTGATGATGAGGAAGAAAGCGAATCTGAAAAATTGAAGCGAA
This sequence comes from Lactuca virosa, assembly GCF_052849685.1. Lineage (NCBI taxonomy): Eukaryota > Viridiplantae > Streptophyta > Magnoliopsida > Asterales > Asteraceae > Lactuca > Lactuca virosa. Next base: position 317,044,613 of record NC_136428.1, read on the forward strand.
AGGCTCGCGATCAACTCCTTGATGAGAATGCTCGCATTGCGATAGAAGCAGAAGTAAAGGAGCGAGTTGAATGCGAAGCTCAGGTCACCTTGGAAAGTCAAAAGACTTTGTTTCCACCATGGACCATCGAGTGAATCCTTTATGCGGCCATTGACAATCTGATCATGCATTGGCTGGAACCTCTTACTTCGTTTGATCTAGAGAATTCACAGGATTCACAGTTTGATATGCCTATAACTTCGAAAGCGTTTCTCTTTCGCTGTTTTGATTCTACTGTGAATGCTCCAGCTTCGAATATGAATGTTGATCGGTTGTTGATAGAATTCTACTTGTCCCAAGGCAAACCTCAATATCTCACGTGGAGTGCACATAAGATTACTGTTGTGAAGGTCGTAGGGCCAATTGAAACAGGGAGTCTCGTGAATGTTAAATTCAAAACAACAAGAGGATCCGAAAGTGTTGTTCATGAATTCTCCTTGGCTGACTTACCATGCCTTAATCCCTATGACTAGATCATTTTGTTGCATTTCCTCCTGATAGATGAAAAGAAGTACGAACCAGTTTTGGTGCACATAAATCGAATGTTGATTTCATACATCTATGAAGTTGCGAACTTTGCTGTTAAAATCGCTTCGGTTCTGAAGAGGAAACCCACTGCTCCCCTCACTAGTAAAATGAACGACATCAACAAAATGCAAATGGGGAAGATAGAAAAAGAGAACTAGACCGTGATGTTCCATCGTGGTACAGGAGGTAGCCTACAAAAGTGCCTCTTCGCACTACCTGATAAGCATCTGTTCTCAACAGTTTGCTTGGAATTTATTTTGGAGATCACAGGCCAATGTAGGCTGAATGATGAAGTTGCGAAGAAGAACTTCTCTGATATGATTCGTTGGTACGTTTCCTTTTGCATGCATCTGCTTGCAGTCATTGCCAAGATCTTTAAGACAACAAAGAAGACACAACAGTGAAGAGCCTCTCGCCTCAATGGATGCAAAGGGGGAGATTGTTGGGATTTAATGTTGCGTCATTTAGTCTTATTTAATTGTATATTTATGTAAACGGGCTTGGGCTTGTCCACCCATCATTTATTAGGGTTAGAGTATTTAAGGTGCATGCATGCACCGTGTTTCATAACTTTGGCAATTATTCTTGTAACCCTAATCACGCCTCTACAGTAGCAATTCTTAATCGAGTTCTTCTGAGGCTGTGGCTTTTAATCATTCGACATACTTTGAATCATTGTCGTGTTCTTGTTCTTAAACTGTTTTTAATCTAATCGATCTTTCAAGGATTATCATCCTAACACCAAGGTTTTCTATTTTCTTTAGAAGCTCAGAAACATGGTTACTAACATGAGGCAAGCCACCTCATCCGACTCTTTCAAATATAGTTATCGCGAGCCGCTCTAGTGGAATCCTCAATAAGTGGATAAGGGGGTGCCTTGGTTATGGCCCTGTGTTTATGATCCATCTTCAAAACTATCCTCATGTTCCAGACCCAATCCATATAGTTCAAGCCAGTGAGCTTTTCCTTTTCGAGCAATGTTTTTTAAGCAAAGGTTTGATATCGATGAGTTCGTGCTGCTTGACATGTATCCTTTAAAAGGGGTTTTTAGTTATTTATTGAGTTGATCTTTGTTAAAATCATTAACCCAATGTTTAATGATCTAAACAATTATACTTAACAAGTCTAAGACCCTTATTTCACTCTTAATTACGAAGAGGTATGCCAATAATCGTAATTAGGAGCTATTTAGTTAAGTGAGCATTTTCACAAATTTCATTTTAAATGAAACTCTTAGACCTTGTGGGCTTAAGTAACATCTATAATGACGTTGGGCATGTTTAATCCCTTCAACGCTTATCCTTCCTTGTGATGGGTATGCCGCCAATAACAAGTCGAGATTGTAAGTCATCTATCAATAAAACACGTTTCATCCAGCCCAAGACTCTCAGGTATTGCAAATTCCACATCACTATGCCTCTTCAAGTCCGGCCCAGTAAAACAACAAAGCAACCACAACATGAAAATAATGGTATCAATACCTCATTTCCTATTCATTTTTTCGATGAGCCGGCATGCAGAAAAACTTGATCAATCTAAGGATATTACATAAGAAGTATGTTGGATCCCAATAAGCTCGTTATCTCCGCTATGATGACTCGATGGCCTGCCTTCTTGATACCTTCCTTATGACTCTCTCTTGGTTGCATATAACTTGATTTACATTTTTTTAAATGAAAAACTAATCTATTCCTATAATAATTTACAAATACATTGGAATAAAATAAATGGCATGCAAGTCGTATTTACAATTACCAACCATTAATTTAAACAAATATACAACTGATACAAACAAAACCATAGTTCTTGAGAGGCACATACTATTGGATTCATACAAACACAAAATGTGTATTTCAAGTCATGGAGTGCCAATTCCAAGCAAATGCATATTTTGATAAAGATTAATTAAACATACAATTTTGGCTAAGAATTAATCTTAGTTTATATGACTAAAATTTATCAAAAACTATTTTGATGAAACTAATATATAAACTCATTTCAATTCTTTTCATGTATGGTTTTCATGCCCAAACCATCCAAAGAAACAACATGCAAATGTATCAAAATATTTGGGAATGCAAAAAGAAAAACAAATTCATCACAATACACATCATCATTTCATGTTTACAAGTTCCAAGTTCCAACTTTAAAAATATGAACTTAGCCCTTGTAAAAAGTTAGTTTTCATGGTTTATAGCTTCCAAAAATCCTTCTATATAAACTTTATCAAAACAACGCTCGTTTTGTCAAACCGATATCAAAATTAAAATGATTTTTATTTAAACAATTAACATTATTAAAATAGCATGCAACATTTCTCAGAAAAGGTTGAATCAGGTAGAGCAGATACAACACATTCTACAGAAAATGTTGCCTTACGATCTGTAGCTTCACAGATTCTAATACAACACTTTCTCTACAACAACAATTTCCAAAAAAGGTTGTATTTTCCACTGCTATTAAAATAATTAGGCTTCAAATTTTAGCATGAAAAAAAATCAAGACTTTTAAACACCCACAATATGTTGTTTAAGAAGTCCCAAATGATTAAAAGGATTATGAAGCTAATGCATCCACAAAAAAAACCTTTAAAAACAATTCACAAGTCTTCTAAACACATCTTCCCAGATGTGTCTTCAAAAACTTATTCATAATCATTTTTAAAGGTAAAGAAGATGATGATAGTGTTAAAAACATGTGCAAGTTGCTTTGATACCACTCTTGGAAGATGGAGATTTTCATAAACACAACATGTAATGGAAGATTAATATTAAAAACAAACATAAATGTCATCTTCTTCCACTAGTTGATACATGCACATAGAGTTTAGCAACTATAAATAAAAACAAGAACAAGAAGAAGAAATAGACCTTCTAAATGGTGAAAGATCCAAAGAAGAATCCCTTTAACAAGTGCACACCCAAAGCTCCAAGAGAAAATGCAAGATCTTCAAGCCTTCTTCCAAGAACACATACATTTGTGTGTGTTTGGCACAAAAGAGAAAAAAAATTAGAGTAAGCCATGAAATTAAAGAGTGTCAGTTCGCTGAAATTTTGTTTCTTGTATATCACCACACATTCTACCCTTGCATACCAATACCATCTCATCGGAGGGAAGATAGAATGTGTAAGTGAAGAAAGTCAAGCCACATGCACACTTACACAAATAGCCCCTCTTATTTTAAGAGTTGTAAGCATCATTTTCAAAAAATTAAATATGACTATAATAGTCCCTCTCTTATTTTTTAGTTTAAAGTTAACCTTCGACTTGATGTTAACTACTTGATATTTTAACTTGCATCTTTGGTTTTGACTTTGTTTAATGTTGAATAAAATCGTTGTTATATGGAGTTCTAGGTTAGAGAGTAAGTATTTTAGTCAAGTGCCGATTTGTAAGGCTAGTTATTCTTACCGAATAGTTTTACATTAAAATTTTCAGTATTCGACATATAATGTACAAGCAATCACATGAAATTTCTTTTCACTTTCTTTCTCTCTTCCGGATATCAGAAATGTAGTTGGTTTTTGTTAAATCAGAAGTGTTTATGTTATTTTTGTTCTTTGCTACTCATCATATATCGCAACTATATAGTTGCAATTATGTAGGTTGGACATCTATCGATCTATTTATTTTTATATATTTATTTTGTTGGTTAGGATTAGACAAATTGGTTTTATTTATGTTTAAATTGGATATTGTTCATTTTAGAAATACATGCTTAGTTATGCTTCATTATGCTTTTATTTTGATTTGAATACATATGGTTTGTTCATGAAATATATAAATTATTTATAATTATGCTTCCTTTATAGGAAATTGTACATAGATGTATGTGCTTTATAAAAAATATATAGAATAAGATTGCCTAATCACTACAAGAAATAAGAGTATTACCAGCGACAGTAGTCGCCGCTAAAGGTCCAACATGTCGCCGCTAAAGGGTCGTCGTTGTTGGCTCGTCGCTGATGCTCCATTGGTCGCCGCTAATGCTCTCTGTCGCCACTAAATGTGTCGCTGCTATTAATATGTATTTCTATTCATACAAATACACATATACATACATAATACACATACAAAATTCACATATACATACGAAAATACATACACTTACATAATACACATATACATACGAAAATACATACACATACATATACATAAAAATACATATATACATAGGATTGTACATACAAAAACACATATACATACATAAAATACATTCAAAATACACATATACATACAAATACACATAAAAATACACATTCATATCTACAAACACAAAATACACATATAAATACACATCAATGCTAGAAATTTAGTAATGAGAAGTGAAAAGGAAAAGGAAAAGGAGAAAAATGGAGCAAAGATGGGTGAAATTGCGAAGTTCTTTGTGAAATTCCGATGAGTTCGACGACAATGGTGAGCAAGAAGGGAGAACACATAGAAATGGAGCAGAGAGGGGTTTTATGGTCGACGGCCCTAAAATTAGTGTCAGAAAAGAAAAAAAAATGTGGAGGGCGCCTTTCATAAAATGTGTGTCATGTAAATGTGTCGCTTTATAATTTTTAAGTGAAACACGCTTTTTAGGTAGGAAATGAAATCGACGAAAATTACCCCCACTTATTGGATCCCAAAAATTAAACCCCCCGCCTCTTCGACTTAGCAAGAAAAAGCCCTAGGGCCTTTATCTTTATCTTCAGCAGTGGGAATACCTAGGTCGATTCTTCAGGTTCAACAACATATTTGTAAACAGCAAACGTATACGATTCCTGGATCTTGGCATGATTATGGCGCTTTGGAGCCGACGACGTGAACATCATTCGTGAGAAAATTTCATACAAAACTCATTAGCGGCGACACATGAGAGGGAAAACAACGCAGGGTTTTCTACGTCGTTTGATCATCTCTTAAATCGATGTATGGGATTGAAATGACGCGGATCGCCAAAATAAGCCTTTAGCGGCGACGCCTTTAGCGGCGACGCGCACTCTTTAGAGGCGACACACCGGAGGGAAAACAACGTGGGATTTCTTATGTCATCCTAGTCGTAGGATCGTCTCTTAAATCGACGGATGAGATTGAAATGACGCGGATCGCCAAAATAAGCCTTTAGCGGGATTTCTTGTTGTTTGTCGCCGCTAAAAGTCCCCGTCGCCGCTAATGGCGTCGCTGCTAAAGCCGGTTATTCTTGTAGTGAATAAATATAAGAAGTGGTTACCTAAGAAATACTGTAATTAAAAAATATGGTTCTCACTTTAAATTTATACGGAAGTAAAATCTTTATTTTATATTTCATTCTAATAGTATTCTATCTGTCATTTTGTAGAAGTTTTCAAATATTCAAGATACTAGGTTACAACCCGTGGAATCCACGGGTAAAAAATTTGTAAAAAAATTATATTATTAATAAGAAGTAAATTTGTTTAACATTTTTATATTTATTATTTAAAATTAATATTAATATATATTTGTACAAAAATATACAAATTTGAATAGATGTTAAAAGAAACACAAGCAAACATTAGAAAAGTTAAATACAAAGATAACTAAAGTGAAAGTTTGCATATTTGAATGTTTTATGAAATGCGAGGGCAAATCAGTAATTTTTTGATTTGAGGGAGCAAACAATAAACACCATGTGACATTGATTAAAGTGTGAAAATGAAATATCAAAACAAAATCAATATTATGGATTGCAATGGTATATAAAAAATATATAAAAAATTTAAATAAAAAAAAACACAATTGTTTTAATTTAAACACTACGAATGATCTATAAATTTCTAAAAACTTTTTTATACACAACATTGGAAGTTTTGTTTGTAAGTCTACCATCCTTATCTAAAATTAACAATTTCAATCCTTCTCTACTTTGAACTCTCGATAAGGCAACATACAACTGTCCATGTGAAAAACGGGATCTTTGAGATACAGACCAACCTTTGATAGCGACTGCCCTTGACTTTTATTAATTGTCATTGCAAAACATACAGCCACAGGAAATTGTCTTCTTTGAAATTTGAAGGGAATTTTTTTTTCAGATGGAGTTAAAGACAATCTTGGAATAAAGGTTTGTTTTCCAATATTAGTTCCAGATATGATAATTGCCTCAATAACACGTTTGCCCAAAGATTTCACTTGTAGTCTGGTGCCGTTACATAATCCATTCTTTTGATCAATGTTTCTAAGTAACATAAATGGAACACCGACTTTTAAAATTAACCTATGATTTGGCAAACCTGATATTTTAAGACCATTTAAAATATCTGGGGAGTATAAATTGGGATCAAAATGATCATGAACAAACTCTGATTGGCAAAGACTATCTGAACTTAAATATTCAACTTCGTCTCCGGGAAACAGTGCTAACAAACGATCATTGATTTGTTGGACAACTTCATTTTTCGGAGCTAGTATAGCTCTTTCTTGAAAATAACTCATAACGTTGAATTTTTCCAAGATTGAAGGATATACAAACTCAATTAATGAACATATAGGATCATGTGGATCATTAATGAGAATATCATCCGGAACATCAATAATCGCTTCACCATCGTTTGAACCACCAACTTTTCCTTCTCCTATATCCAAAAGCCAGTTTGCAAAACTTTGTATTTTTCGAATATCAGATGGTTCCCTTCCAACGGTTAGTCTCATGTTTATTGTTAATCTATGAACTTTGCATTGTTGCCATATATATGAAGAACTTAAAGAAGCATTAACAATATTTTGTCTACTGCCTCCTTGAACAACAGGTAGAATCTGTCTGAAGTCTCCTCCAAAAACAATCACTTTCCCTCCAAATGGAATTTTTGAGTTGCCAGACTTGTCAAAGTTACATACATCTTTCAGAGCTCGATCTAAAGCTTCAAATGCATGCTTGTGGACCATAGGTGCTTCATCCCAGATAATCAATGAGGTTTTTCTTACTAATCTGCCGAGTTCACTATCAGGCGATATCTTACAAACAGAATCCTCTGTAAGATTCAATGGAATTATAAACCGAGAGTGTGATGTCCTACCTCCAGGCAATAATAACGATGCAATACCACTTGAAGCAACATTTAAAACTATATCACCTTTACATCTAATTGCTGCAGATATCGTCTTCCAAAGAAAGGTTTTGCCTGTTCCACCATATCCATACACAAAAAAAACACCTCCTTTCTTATCATTGACTGTAGTCATGATATCAATAAAAATATTTCGCTGCTCGTTTGTTAATGCATGAAACATTCGATCAAACTCTTTCTTTAAGATGGGTATGTCATAGTCTAGCTCCTCCGTGATAAGGCGATTTGTTGAAGAAGAAACCATATCAGTATCAGGGTAAGGCATTTTGTTATAATTTTTAAGACTGGTGTTGTTACGAAGTAAAATCTGTTCGATCTCAAACAAAGTCAGGTTTTTAAGTTGATCCTCATTGAGTGTTAAACCTGTAAAAATTTTGAATATGTAAAAAACAATATAATATTAAAAACATTAATTTTTATAAACAAATTTGCACGCTGCATATTGAAAATATATAATATTCATTTTTAGAAATAATGTTAAAAAATTATAATACCTGGAGACTTTAATATACGTTGCTGGTTGTAAAGAATACCATCTGACAATAGTTGCCATGTATTTTCCCAAACAAACTCTGGTCTACCCAAACTGTCAGACATTAACATCGTAGCAAATAAGAAACGCAGATAAAAACCACTTCCTGAATGACTTGCTTCCTTAATTACTTCGACATATTCTTTGTCGTCGTCTAAGAGGCCCAAAGCATAACATGCATCTCGAAAAGTAGGAAATTCTTCACCATTTACCGTACGAATTTCTTCAAATGATTTTGGACCTTTCACTTTATTTAAAAGAATTCTTAGGAAGTATATTTCACCAAGTTTAGGTGAAACAGAGTGAATCCTTCCTATTGAACGTCCAATTTTCCTTGGCTTCCACAACTTATGATTAGCTTTCCAAACGAACTTTGTCGGAAATTCAACATATGTAAGTTTTCGTGCATCTTTATTAATTTTATTACATTCCATCCAAGATGTGAACATAGAAGCAGCAACTGAAGGTTGTTCAAGAACATCGTCAATATCATCGTCTTCAACATATATAAGTTGTTGTTGATTAGGAAGATGAAAAGGTAGTCGCATCACAGAAGGATATCGGTAATGAACATCATATTTAAATATTCGCCATGATGCTTCACATGCAGATAAATATCTACAATCATAATAATCTTTTATTTCATCGACAACCTTTTCTTGATGAGAATCAGTGTTGATGTCAATAGCAACTGTAGCTCTATCTGGACCTTTGTTTATATATTTAAACAGATACTTTATGGAAGATCCTTGATTGCACCATTCAACATTAATATGTGCCTGATATCTTTTCAACATATATTTGTTATATGGAACAACATTTCTGTTGTCTAACTTGACACCTGATTTTTCGACAAAATATCCATTGTTTCTTCTCATATATAAGGGATAACCTTTGTTATCAACTGAAGAATGATTACATAATTGCTTTGGAAAATTTTTCGAACATTGCCTGTCAACTATACATGGGCAATTCATATTTTCAGCTCCACAAGGACCATGTATCATGAATTCACTTACAAGTGAATACAACTCTGGCTCTTCATTGATATTTGAAATCTCCGCGGAAATTATCGGATCAATATATTCAACAGTAGGCCGCTTGGAGTCAGGATGCATAAATAGACAAATATGACTATGTGGCAAACCCCTTTTTTGAAATTCAATTATATAGACAACTGCAAATAAATTTTACAAAAAATATATGATTAGTAGTGAATGAATTATATTTGCAACTAATAAATAATGTTAAGAAACGAAAAAAGAATAAAAAATAAATTTTTATTAAACAACAACTTTCAATACCTGCTTGAACGATGCCGAAAATTTTATTTTCCCGTATGTCTTTAATAAAAGCATCAAGCTTTATTTTGAATAGCCTACATAAGATATCAGGTCGATCTTCAGGATGCAATGAAGTGTTACGAAGAAACCTTTTAACTTCAGGCCATTTTGGGTTACATGTAAAGGTTATGAAGAAATCAGGATATCCAAACCATTTACATAAGGACATGGCGTCAAGGTAGTTTTGCATCATATAACGTGCACCGCCAGTGAATGAGGTAGGTAAGATAACACGTTGTCCGACGTTGGATATATCTCTATTCCCGAGGTCTTGTTGATTACGTAAAATCTCATAAGACTCGCATCTAAGAATTTGTTGTTTGCTCCTTATGAAATGTAATCTCTCGCTTTCAATCATAGTATAAGCGTCTACCAAAAACTGTTGGAACAACCTTTTTGAATTAATAATTAGTGAAAAATATTGATCCCTGTCCTGTATTCTATAAGAAAAAAATTCTCTCATTGTACAGTTGGGCCGCTTGCTGTTGCTTGAAGATGTAATACCTCGATGTGGTATGTTAACTCTGTAACCATCATCACCATATGGAAAGAGTAGTGGATATTGAAGAGGAAGGTATGATGGATGTAATTCACTAATACGCCGTAGAGAACCAGATGAAGTTTGAACAACAACATCTCTATTATCAATTGAATCACCAATATCTCCAACAATCAAAGCTGCTACCTCAGAAGCAGACGGTAGGTTGTATGTCCTTCCATCTTGGTCCCTTCTTCCAATAATTCTCAACTTGATATCAGCACAAGGATTTTCATTAAAACAATCTCTAACCATCCTATAAGATTGAACCAAGACATTATTTGAATCTAACATCAATTTCAAATCTTGTATAATATCATCATCAAGGACAGAAGAATTTGATGTAGATCGTTGATTTTCTCCACTGCAAGTACCATTAACAGATAAACATAAGATAAATAAAGAAAGTATTACTGATCAATAAGATATATATTAATATTAATGTGATAATATAGAAAAGTGTACCCCAAGCATGTTCGTCTATTTGCGATTTCATTATCAGTATCGTATATGTACAACTGAGAGAATTTTGGTTTAAATCCCTGATTTGGTAAAAGGCTTCCGATACTATGATAATTTTGACCACTAAGTCTAAAAAAGTATGGAGCATTGCCTCTATTGATTGAGGAATCAATTTTTCCACCCATCGACGTAAAAGAAAACGTAGAATTGTACGAACGAATGTTCTTCATGAAATGTTTGCTTTTAGAATCTCCAGATTTAAAAAGAATTTCATAACTTGGAGGTGCAGTCTTTAACTCTGGAAGTTCAACTTTGCCATAACCACAACATAGAGAATAATTTTCATTATCCTTTTTTCTACATTTGATAGATTCATCTTTCCATAATTTTGCAAAACATGTTTGGCATACAACATTCTGATCACCATGATCCAAATAATCTGTAAATTAAGTTTTACATAAAAAGTTAATATTGTAAGTTTAGATAATTGAAAATGATTGGATAAACAACTGTAAATTTTATACTTTTTAAAAATTTACCTTTTGATATACCGTTGTATATGTTTTGATTACTTTGACCATCGTTGTTGTCTTGATCGGATGTCAAACCAATTATTGGAATAGGAGATAAATTTGCCCTTTTTTTGTTTTTATTACGATTAGGATTGGTAGACATGACTGAAGATGATCTCTTTGTTACTGTAGATGAGTTGTTTGATGTGTCACCATTTGAAATTACAGAGTATTGTCGAATATTTGGTAACGGTGATTGAAAACTGTTTTTTGAAATATCCATCGCTAGAGAAAAAAGATTAAAAATATGCATTGTTAAATATCATAGAATAAAAATATATATTATTAGATGAAATGGTACAATAAATGACTTACCATTGGAAATGTTAGATAACGGAGTTCTAACGTTTAAATGTGAAGGAGGATTTTGTAAAATTGATTGTTTTGACATGTTTACAGTTGATTCAGATGAGGTTATGTTTTTATTTCGACGAACAACTCCGTTGATTTTGTCTGTAAAAAATATGTTAATGAGAAATGAGTCAATATTTAATATGAAATAATAAGTTTTAATTTATATTTCTAAACAAAGATAAAAAATTTAAGAGCAATCAAGTATGTTACCGTTTGAATCCATTCCGATGTTTGGTAACGGTGTTTGAAAACTGTTATTGGAGATATCCATGACTGGGAAAAGAAGTTTGAAGGTATACAATATTAAATATGATACAATGACAATATATGTATTATAAAATAAAAATATATATGAGATACCATTGGAAATGTTAGATAACGGAGTTCTAAAATTTAAATATGAAGGTGTTTGTAACATTGGTTGTTTTGACATTTTCCCATTTGACATAGATGTGCATACGTTTTTGTTTCGATTGACCACTCCTTTGAATGTTTCTGTAAAAAAATTGTTATAAGAAATGGATAAATTATAAATAAAAGAGTAATTGTTTGAAGGTTAGAAAGAAAGTGTAAAAACAATGATGTATGTTACCGTTTGAATCGAAGCTGATGTTTGTTGACGGTGATTGAAAACTGTTATTGGAAATATCCATGACTGGGATAAGAAAATTGAAGGTAAACAATATTATATATGATACAATAAGATTGTCGATTATAAAAATAAATTAAACAAATAAATGACTTACCATTGGAAATGTTAGATAAAGGAGTTCTAACATTTAAATGTGAAGGATGATTTGGTAACATTGATTTTTTTGAAACATTGGCACTTGATGTAGATGCGGATACGTTTTTACTTCGATGGACAACTCCTTTAAATTTGCATTGAGAAAAAAAAATTATAAATAAAATAACTTATAAATAATATTAGAAATCGATAAATAATATATGAATATTAATATTGATAAATACATATTACTTTAAAAAAGCATTTCAAATTAATTACTTTTATATTTAACTGATAAAAAAAATATGTACATGACTTTAAGTAGGTTATCTATTAATTTCATTTTCAAAAGATGTGACATAGATGAAATTGAAAGGATTCATTTGGTCATACCTTTTTTTTTATTGTCCAAATATAATTTTCTTATTCTTCTTTTTTCTCTAGCCTGAACATGATAGATGTTTCTATCTGAATCTGCATAAGCATATATATATATATATATATATATATATATATATATATATATATATAGAGAGAGAGAGAGAGAGACATAAAATAGTTATAATTAAGATTAAAAATTTTTATAAAGAAAGTAATAACATATTAATTGAACGTACCGTTAGCACCCGGGTTACTAACATTTGTAGAAGATAGAATTTGATCGACTGATGTAGTGTACATCGGTATATGTTTTGTATTATCAAGATAAAAATTATTTAATTTTATCTTCTTATTAGTCTTGTAAACATCCATGTTAATTGTTAGTATCTGAAATATAAGAAAAATAAGAGAAAATATATTAATGGAAATTTTTGTACTGTAATATACTACAAACCTGTACATTTTCAGAATTTATTTTGCCTTTATTTTGTTTATATTTCAGATTCATTGAGGGGTTACACAAAGAAAGCTAAAAGTACAATCGAAATCAATACGAATAGAAATAAAATTTTATATTTATGTTTTTTGAGTTCGGGGGCATTTCTGTGACGTTATAATGATAAATACATTTTTCTATCAGTTTTTTGTTATATTTTTTCTTCTTTATTATTAGTTGATTGTATTTTGTATTACTTGACTGGTAGGTTCTATTTTGAATTAAGGGGCAATTCTGTCATGTTTCACAGAATTACATATTTGTCATTGATTTGAACCGGTTTACACCAAAAACATATTAATCAAAGGGAAATAGGATATGATGTAGGCTTAAACAGAACCATTTTTAGTTGTTAATATTACTGAATACGAAATTTTCGTTTTTGCATTACCCTACTACTATTTACTTAGCATTAAACTTTAATTCAATGTCACTTAATATGTTCATCCATGTTTTATTCATGTAGGTTTTTATACAATCTTTACACGAAAAACGTCTATCTAAACATCAAGCATATGAAAGTGGACCAGGTGTAAAAAGTATTTCATATTTCCTAATGGCCGATGTTTAGCAGTTCGTAGTAACAACCAGACGTTTAGAGTAAAAAAAACAATGATAAGCAGAATTTAAGTCGCAGAATTCAGAAGAATAAAAGAATTTTCAATTGTACGATTAACACAAACATTGAGAAGCAATCATATATAATCATGAGAAACTTACCGAAGGAAAAAAGTCGGTGATTGAATATCCGAAATTAAGAAGCAGAATTGAGATGCAGAGAGTGTCCTTTGGATTGAAGTATGTAACTGAATATTCAAAATTCAACTTACGTGAGATTATTAAGATTAAGATCCATAATAACCACACAATGCTGTAAAGAAATACTGATTATCATATGTTTCAAATATATACTGACAAATATATGATCAAATCGACATAATAATGAAAATTAAAGTCATAACCCAAAAAAACAGTTTTTTACTTCAGATAGAGATTAGAAACAAAAAGAAACCAAGAACTATGAATGTTTGAATACTGAACACCACGAAGAGCAAAACTGCCAAACAGAATCCCAAAAAAAAAAGTTCAAGAATATTGTTGATTCAAAAAGTCCAAACTGAAATCACTTTTCAAGTTTTGGTATTAAAAGACCTGTGTTGCCATCGACCTTGGAATTCAAGTGCGGTACTTTTATAGACGAATTGACATTATCATATTCATCAACATCAATTCTATCTCCAACGTTTCGTTTTTTTACATTTGGGGGTGAATTAAACTTGAAGGGACTTGTAGCTTCTGATTTGTCGGGCATGGAAGGCGTTAAATTATCACCGGTCTGTGAGATGGCGTCCTTGAAGCAAAATCAGGAAATAGATTTAGTACGAAAATAATAACAAAAAATATTTGATAAAAAAAATTTATATAAAAATAAATAATGTAGTTTTATAGGCTAACCTTCAACGACTTCGTTTCGTGAGATGCTTCGTGAGATGCGATTTCTGTATCATCAAGATTTCCAGAATTACCTACCTGCTTTAGGTGCATAAAAAGTATGTATTATCATTTGTGGGTTTAAGGTTTTATTCCATCAAGATTTACAATTAATTAGTAATTAGTAAAAATCATTAAATAAAAGTGTGCATCATAATTTCCAAAAAAAGATGTATATAAATACCTCAACAGATAACTTTTTTTCCAAAGCATTGATAACGTTACTATCAAGCGTATAGTCAAGTATCCCAAACCGATTGTAGTTATTGGATACGTTGAATCTATTAACATCTATCTTGAATGCCGTCTTTTTATGTACCAGACATTTGAGGTCATAAGGATACATTCTCGGATTATCCCCAGCCTGGAAAAAATGTCTTATGTATTATTGTTATGGTTAAAAGCAAATTAATATTAATTAATACAAATAAAATGAAACAAATAATAGAATTTAATAAAACATATATTATACTTAAGTTATAACTGTTTGATTTTCTCTATGAGCTCACTTGCACGTTGTTTGACAAGTCTATAAGCATCTCTATCAAACCAAGTTAATGTGATTGTGCCAGAATCATCTTGGACACGAATAGGTATTTTATACCTACAAAAATATCCCACATAAATTTATATTAAATATGTTTAAGTTTAACTATACATTATTAATGATTAATAATGTATTTAATTTGTCCGGTTAAGGTTTTGGTAAATGTAAAAAACCTTGGAGCTGAAGAAATCTCCTTTTTTTACACTTATCAGTAGAGCATTCAACAACCACACTTGCATCACCACTATCTGGACCGCTAAAAACATCTCTTCGATCAACTTTCTTTCCACAGTTTGAACACGCATCATAATACCAATCAATATCTTGTCGTATACCGTAAATTGTACCAACAATGATAAATTTCCCGACCTAAAAAAATATAAAATACAAAAAGATTCATAAAAAAACAATGCAACTACAATAAATGAATAATATAAAACAAAATCACATTAAATAAACCAAATTATTGACATACCTCTTGTGGTTCTAGCAAATCGACAACATTTTTGACTTTGTGATTATTCAAAAAGTTCATATTCATTGTATGATTGAGAGCTATCAAAAGTCAAAGAAGAAGAAGGGTTTTGAATTCCTCGTAATCCAACCAAGCTGTTTTTTTATTTAGGAAAATAATTATGAAATTAGTAAAATTATTAAAAAGAAACAAAATAAGAATGAATAATTAAAATAGTTTGTTACCTATCTGTGAAGGCCACAATTTCGGGAAGATCAGCATTTATGAACATACGTATGTGATCAAAATAATTGTTAACAGAAGGAATTCCTGTTGAAAGAAAATAAATTAGTCAAAATAATGAGTAATAAAAAAGCGTAAAATAACGAAGGTTGCCTTTTATAAGAACTGTACCGTTATAGACATTAAGTCTTGCAAACTGCAAAATAATAACCACACGACCAACTTGTTTATGAGCTTCAAGATAAGAAATCACTTGGTATGCGAAATCTGCAAACAATGTGACGTTAACTTGCAAACCTCTGCAGAAACAGTAAAGGTTAAATGTTTATATAATAATAATAATAATAATAATAATAATAATAATATTAATAATAATAATTTAATATATAATATAATAAAAGTTATAATTACTCTAAGTTTCTGATTTGTAAAGTTAGCCTATGTTTCGATTTGCTAACATCACGGGAATCCAGCTTGCCTAACGAAACAACTTCACCTATAACATCTACAAAATGATAATACAATATGTCAAATTTATGTAAAATTAAAAAATTAAATATAAAATGCAATAAAATAAGGGGAAAAAGTACCAATTGAGATATTAGATGTAGTTGTCGCAGAGATAATGGTTTCAAACGATACAAAACAAAACTCATATTTTGTTTTGGATTGAAAACCAAGACACTCATGAACAGTTGTTTGTTCATGCAAGTTTAACTTGGAGGTTACATCACTTATTTTAAAAGTGTATTTGTTTGGAGCTATAGTGGGGGATCGGATGTAAATAGCGTCATCTTCTTTCAGCTTGGAGTCAAACCTTTGGAAATCTTTTCGGTAGACACTGGCTCTGATTTTTGTACCCTATTAATATATTGTAAGAATATTATATATATTGCTGACCAATTGTATATTAATTTATATAATTTGGTCAAAGTTGAATCAATTATTCGACCATGAATGAATTTGAATAATATTATTGGAATGAGCAAATACAAAAAAAAAATGATTTTGAATAATGTTATTGTAATAGGATATTTTACCATTTCATCCATTAATATCATTTCAATTGATTTCACAACAGTGGGGTCAGATTCTGAAAATGATCTCCACAACCGGATGATACACACTTTTAGTGTGTAATCATCCCTCATATTGTCTAAGTCGCTGATGAAAGTGATATTTCTAGCTGACATTGTCACTACAACAGAAAGACATACAATATTAAGGATAAACAATGGAAGAAAATTACACATAGAAAATAAAAACACAAACATAATTACAATTATGTCCCTAGAGTAGTAAACATATAAAAAAGATTTGGCCATTACAATTAACAAAAAAAAGGCAGGATGAACGGGCAGGACAGATTTGTCCTTTAGAATTAACAAAAAGATAAAATGAAAGTATGTTGCTATTGATTGTAACGTTTGTTAAAGAATGCATACAGGGGTAGGGGTATATTAGTCCAATTTGATGTACTTCATAGTTAAAGAATGCAGAAAATCGATATTTGAGTATATTTCATATTGATCAAATATAAATAAAGGGTAAAAATGGTATTTTACCAATAAAAAAATAAGTACCAACAGCAGGACAGATTTGGCCTTTAAAGTTAGCAAACACAGAAAATGAAAGCATGCTGAGAAGTACAAATTTTTTATGGTTTCTAAATAAAAGCAACGCCAAATTGAAAAGTACAATTTTCCTATTGTTTGATATTGTTTGGTTCCTGTTTTTGGGGTTTTTTTTTCTGCTGGGACGTTTATTTTTTGTGGTTTTTTTGTGTTTTTGTTTTTTTGGATGCTCTTTGATGTGTTTTTTTAATTTGAAAACAATGTTACCCGAAGATGTAAGATTGGTCAACTTAATTAAGGGGTAGATAGGTTGTTAATATCATCTTCTTGGGCGTACATGTATATACACTACAAAGAGAAAACAAAAGACGAAAATGCCCTCCAACATTTGATCCAGTGGATAGAATGGATAAGCATGAAAAATCAAAATTAACAACGATTGATGAAGGACGAAAATGCCCTAGCCATCATTATTGTTTGATTAGCAATCTGAAAGTAGGTTTTTAAGAAGCAGAAAGAATTTTCGATTATGATTATCACACGCATACACATTGAGAATTGAGAAGCATAAACTGTTGTGTAAAAAACAACACAGAAATTAAAAAAAAAAACACACAAGAAGATTCAACTAATAAACAAACAATCTGAAAGTAAGCTTTTAAGAAACTTACCGAACACCTCTTTTCTGCGATTGAGTGGAGGATTTTCGTCTGTGATTGAGTGGATGATTTTGGAGCACGATTGATGAAGGACGAAGGAGACACAATTTACCAAAGAAACGATTGATATAAAGGTTTGAAATATATATTGACTGTAATACGATTTCCATTGAATGCAATTGATAGCATTGATAGCATACCTTATATAAAAGATCGGATACCATAATAAGATGCTATGAAACGGGAATGTAATGAATTTTGGAGTTAATGCCCAGACCTGTTATAACCGAGTAATTCTAAAGAAAACAGGGCGTAGTATATGTTTTGATATGCAGCTGAATCAAAGAGGGGTATAATAGGTATTTAACTTTGTAAAAATTCAGCTCTTTTCAATGGATACGTGGATTTAGGTTTTGTTTATTAGATAGGGAGATATCTTGTGCATAAAATAATCAAGTGTTCAAATGTTCAAGATATCTTGTGCGTAAAATAATCAACATATATTTCCATATGTTTTCTCAAAGATAGAAAATCGAAATTCAGAAACAATAATATAGTTTTACTTGTATAAAATACAAGTCAAAGTTATATCATTAATTATCATCTAAATTTTGATATCCTGACCTTGAAAAAGCGATACTCTTACAAAAACAATAAAAAGCAATAAAGCAAAAGTCCAGCATGAGGGTATTTATTGCACAAGTAATTAGAATAAATTCCTTTGAGATGACAAAGTTGGGATACTTTGCTCATTCCTAAAGAAATTTGTAGGATCAACCCTCGTCTTCACCATCGTTAGCCTCTTGTAATTCGTCTCTTTGAAATACTTGTGCCCATAAACCATTCCTTCAACGTAAGCATTCTTGCCATGGTTGTTGACACCAATGTCCAAATCCCTGTAGTTCAGAAATGCTTCCCTGGGGTTCTTAGAAACAAACGGAGTCATGTAATCATACATCACCCTTGTGAAGTTCAAGTACCGATTGGCTGCTTCAACGCCAAGTTCATCCCAGTTTACTTCGTATTGGATCTTCGCTATGTTCCCTGATCGATGGGGAAAAGGCTTTGCAAATTCGGAAATTTCGCTCATTCTTCCACCATAAGGGTTGAAAGCTAACATTTGGTTTTCGAGTTCTTTCATCTTTTCGAATATGTATTCGAATCCCTGTTTGGAAATAGGGTTTTTTACGTAATCAGATTTGATCTTGAATGGGTTTAGGCTTTGAGGTGTACGGCTTAGAAGAGCCGTGGTCAGAGTACCAATGGGGAAGTTTGTGTAGAAAAGCACAGACTCGATCCAACTCATTTCAATGCAGTCTGAAATTTGTACCCCTAATTCAGGGAAATCCTTGTTCAGGAGGGTAACAAGAGCTGTAGAGTTTCCGAGGTACAGTGTTGGAAACGAACCACGTATCGTCTTTTCGCCATTTGTGTTGTTTATCACGTTGAAGATCATTCGAAGGAAAAGGTCATTATCGAGTTTATCGGCAACTTGTATCCATCGGTGGGCTATGGTGCTTAGGTTCTGCTCCGCTGTTCTTTGTACGTTAAAAACGGTCACAGTGGTAGGAACACGAACCAGTTTGATCTTGTAAGCTGGAACCACACCAAAGCTGACTCCACCACCACCTGTGATGGCCCAAAACAGATCTTCACCCATTGACGTCCGATTCAGAAGCTTGCCATTCACATTGATTAACTGAGCATCAACAACATTATCTACCGTAAGGCCGTATTTTCTCATCAGGTTACCATATCCACCACCACTAATATGGCCACCAACTCCCAAAGTAGGGCAAACGCCAGCTGGAAAAGCATGGGTGTTGCTTTTCTCGGCTATTCGGTAGTAGACTTCACCAAGAGTCGCACCAGATTGGACCCATGCAGTTTCATCTTCAATACTTACGTTTATGGAGCGTAAGTTGAACATGTCGACAACAAAAAAGGGTTGGTTCGAATTGGTCACATAGGAGAGCCCCTCATAATCATGACCACCGCTTCTGGTTTTCATTAGCAGGCGGTGTGTTTTGGCGCACACAACAGCTGCTTGAATGTGTGAAGTGTGTAAGGCGGTGATGATTAAGATGGGTTTGGGAGTCGTGGATTCATTGAATCGAAGGTTACGGATGTAAGCTTGCAAAACGGAGGGAAAAGAGGAGTTATCGGGAGTGTAAAGTTGTCCATTGATCGGGAAAGAAGGGTCAGCTCGGTTGTTTAGACATTGGGTGAAGTGATCTGTAACAGAAGTTGAAGTTGCTGAGGACCAGGTAGAGAGCAAGACAAGGAGGAGAGGAAAAATGAAGGATTGGAAGTTGAAAGAAGAGGTGATTGCCATTTTTGTGATATGGAATGCATGGTCCGAGACATGCAATTTATAAACAAACGAATATCAACCTTCAAATCTGGCCAACTTAATTAAATTACTCCCTCCAAAGTTGATAGTCGATGTAGAAATACTGTTCTTTACCTTTAAATAATTCTTTTTGCATGCTTAGACACGCATAAGATATCATATACGTACCAACTCCAGAAGTTTCTGAAAATAAAAGGCAATCTTGTGTTGCCACGTTGAAATTAAAGAGTCCAGCAAGAATATCAAAATGTGGATAACGCAATATAAATCTAGTTTGAATAGAAAGAAAATCAAAGATAATTACAGGAAGAATTACAATTGTTAGCGAATTACATAAAAACCATATGTGCATCGAACCATATTTTGAATCACTAAGATATATATATATATATATATATATATATATATATATATATATATATATATATATATATATATATATATATATATATATATATATATATATATATAGGTAAATGTTCAAATGAGAACCATAAAAAATTAAGAACCATAAGAACCACTTTTTTTACCTTATAACTTAAATCATCAGACATGACAACTTTTCTCTCATATCTCTCTCTCTCTCTCTCTCTCTCTCTCTCTTACCTCCTACCGTTGCCGACGACCACCACCATCGCCGGCACCACCGTCGGCACCGTCGCCGTAGCCGGAATACAACGATCTTAAGATCTGGAGCTGTCGCCTTCAGATCTGAAGCATTCACCTTCTAATCTGGTGCATTCGCCTTCAAATCTAGAACCCCCGACTTCAGATTTGTCATTACCACCGAACGCCACCTTCTTCCACCGCCATCTATCTCACCAGCACCGACTATCGCCTTCCATCAACCGCTATGCTTTGCTGGAACACCTAGAAAGCACTACACTCTATTTTGAAGTCTGAATATGCTTCTTCTCCAGATCTCCAACGTTTTAGATCTGATGACGCACGAGAAAACACCACCAAATCGACATCAGATATGATGTGTTTGTCCATTTTCAGGTTAGATCTGGTGTATGTGTGTATGGTGTTTACATTGATGGTGCTTACAAAAGGAATTTCTGAAAAAAAAAAGATGCACACAAGGTGTTTGATGAAATGCCTCAATAAAATTTGGTAAGTTATTAAGCTGTGAATTTATTTGTGAATGCATATTTTTGTATCTTAAACTATGAAGTTTGTGTATTTAGGTGTGATATTTGTGTTTAAAACTGTGAATTGAATGCATTAAGCTGTGAATTTGTTGTTTAAACTGTAAATTGACTATATTAAGCCGTGAGTTTTGTTTATTTAACTATGAATTAATTGTATTAAACTATGAATTGATTGTATTAAAATTTTTAAGTTGATAATATGCTTTTGAATACATACTTTTTTTTGTATTAAATAGTGAATTTTCTGTATTTAACTACGAATTAAAAGGTTTAAGTTGATATTATGTTTTTCTACTTGCATCTGTTGTAGATCTATATGATATAGTTTTTTTTGTTTGTTTTTTTCTGTTAAAGTGTGAATTTGATGTTTTAACCTCTCATTTGTCATATAATTTTGTTAATCTTAGTTTTAACTGCTATTAAGTTGTGAATGTATAATTTTTTTGAATTAAACTTTGAATTTATTATACTAGTTTTTGAATTTTCTATATTAAACTGTGTATTAATTGTAATAAGTGTTTTATGTTGATAATATGGATGTGAATACTACTTTTTGTGTATTAACATGTGAATTTAGTCTAGTAAGCTGTCATTTTTGTGTTTTAAACTGTGAATTGATTGCATTAAGCTTTGAATTTTCTTTTTTAAACTACGAATTGACTGTATTAAGGTGTGAATTTTCTGTTTGAACTGTAAATTGACTAGATTAAGCTGTGAATTATGTATATGAAACTATGAAGTTACTTGTATTAAGCTATGCATTTTGTGTAAAAACTTTGAATTGACTATATAAAGAGTGTTAAGTTGAAAATATGGTTGTGGATACATACTTTTTGTGTAATAAACTTTGAATTTTGTGTACTAAACTGAGATTTTTGTGTTTTAAACTGTGAATTGACTGCATTAAACTGTGTATTTTCTTCTTAGACTATGAACTGACTATATTAATATGTAAATTTTGTGTATTAAATTATGAGTTGTTTGTATTAAGTTGTGAAAGAATTGACATTAAGCTGTGATTATATTATAATTTTTTTGTTTGCTTTTGAAATAATATAAATTTTATTCACGGCTTAATATATTAAATTCACAATTTAAAATATGAATGATTTATGTATAAATTTTTTTGTTAATTCTTTTCTAAATATATTTATTTTTTGTGTTGTATAAGTATGTAAGAATACATTAGTTTTAATAATAATTTAGCATTAAATTGAAAATGAGTGAAATAAATGGTTTTATTAGACTGTGAATGTAGTATTTATGTTATTAAAGCATGACTTTGTTTACAGATCTGATTTAGAAGAAAATAATGGTTGCGATGTTGGTACAGGTGGTTGGTGACAGCGTGTGGTGGTGGTAGTAGTAGAGTTTGAATTTTTGATTTCTTTGAGTTTGTGAATTATTATAAAATGGGTTGTATTAAGTTGTGAATTTTGTGAATTAAACTATAAATGGACTGTATAAACTTGTAATTTATATAAGTTGTGTGTTCAAATATGAGAGCATATAAGAATGAAAATATTATACTGCAAAAATTACAATTTTGCCTTTTTTGTATCTAAAAGAGAAAAAAAATAGGATTTTCACATGTTTAATAAGAATATCCTGTAAATATTTACTAACTAATGTGGGTTCTTAGGATTCTTAATCTTTTGTGGTTCTCATTTGAACCACTCCCTATATATATATATATATATATATATATATATATATATATATATATATATATATATATATATATATATATATAGAGAGAGAGAGAGGTAAGTTCAATTGAGAAAATAAAAAAGGTTGAGAATGGGGGAATCATTCTCAGTCACTCATTTATTTTTGCCGCAAAAGTCTCCGTTGTAGCAGCATAAATGGATAAGGAATACACATGTGTTTCCAACAAAACATGTTTCCTTAAACTATGCTAATCATTACCTTAATATATACAAAAACATAGTTTTTTTTTCTTTTTTTTAATTTTTAAAAAGCTATTTTTATCGAAAAATGATTCTAACTTTACCAAAATTCATTATTTTTTATTCTCTACAAATAGACATCCATATTGATATATCTTTTGGATAAAATAAAAAATTTATTTTTTTTATATTTTCAGCTATCGTTATTCATAAGTGAATAAAAATGCATCAGATTTTTGCTACAGTACATTCGTTATTCACTTATGAATAAAAATATATAATTAATTTTTTTTACAGTTTAAGTATCATTTATACTACTTATTCATATATGAATAACAAATTAACTGTAACAAAAATATGATAAATGTTTTATTCATATATGAATATAAAATATGACGACAACTATTACACGTTTCATTCATATATAAATATAATATATAACGAAAGATGATATATAAAAAAATATTTTAAATAAGAAAACTTTATTACGTGTCATATTCATATATGAACGATACTTAAACTATAAAAAAAACATACATTTTATTCATAAGTGAATAACGAATGTACTGTAATAAAAATCTGATCAGATTTTTATTTATTTGTGAATAACGAGAGCTGAAACTCTAAAAAAAATAAATTTTTTATTTTATCTTAAAACTATATCAATATGGATGTCTATTTATAGAGAATAAAAAATTTTTAATTTTGATATATTTAAAATAATTTTTCGATAAAAATGGCTTTCTAAAAATCAAAAAAACAAAAAAAGAGTATGTTTTTGTGTATATTAAGGTAATGATTAACATAGTTTAAGGAAACATGTTTGGTTGGAAAACACATATTTATCCGTTATTCATTTTCGCCGGTACGTCTAAGTGTTTTGCGGCAAAATAAATGTGTGGCTGAGAATGATTCCCTCATTCTCAACCTTTTTTTTTCTCAATTGAACTCTCCTATATATATATATATATATATATATATATATATATATATATATATATATATATATATATATATATATATATATGGAAAAGTTCAATAGAGAACCATAATTATTGGTTCTTCAACGAACCAAATCTTTTTTTCAATTTTTAGAGCTTATTCTTTATCGAAAAAAAAAATTTAAAAATATCTAAATTCATATATTAACATTGTGAATATGAAAAAGATTTTTCGGATTCACATTGTGAATTTTCAAAGATTCACATTGTGAATTTGACGTAAAAAAAAAATTTCGAATTTGATATCACTGGAAAAATGATAAAAAGTTATGAATTTATGTATTTTTAGTTTTTTTTTGATAAAAAATAAGTTGTAAAAGTTGAAAAAAAGATTGGTTCCTTGGTTAATTATGGTTCTCTATTGAACCTCACCCTATATA
Source organism: Lactuca virosa (assembly GCF_052849685.1). Taxonomy (NCBI): domain Eukaryota; kingdom Viridiplantae; phylum Streptophyta; class Magnoliopsida; order Asterales; family Asteraceae; genus Lactuca; species Lactuca virosa. The sequence continues at coordinate 317,069,421 of NC_136428.1, forward strand.
TATATATATATAGGGTGAGGTTCAATAGAGACCCATAATTACCAAGGAACCAGTCGTGAGCGTTGGAAATCATAATGATGAACAGCCAAGTTAATAGATTACACTTGTACATTGGACGCACACACAGATGATTATACCAAAAAATTCACATCCTTACCAAAAAACGCACATCTTTTTTTCTTTTAAAATTTTTTTAGGCCACATTTTTATCGAAAAAAAAAACCGAATATACCGTTGTTTTCGATTTTTCGTTCTCTTTGCATATAGATCCATGTTGATATATAAAAAACGATTTTTTTTTGAAAAAACTCACCTCATTTTGTTAGTTTTTCAATTTTTAAGTTTATTTTTATAAAAAAAAATTTACCAAAAATATTAATTTTTTATGCTCTATTAATAAACATCAACACCGACTAAAAAAAACATCGATCAGTGTAGATTCACACTGTGAATCTAAACTGTAAATATTTCAATTTATAACATTCACAATGTGAAAAAGTTCGATCAGTTTAGATTCACATTGTGAATCTGACTTACTATTATACACACTGTGAATCTGAGAATGTTTACAATATGAATTTGAACACCTTCACAATGTGAGTCTGAACTAAAATATCATTTTTTTAACATAAATATGAATCTATGTTTAAAGAGTACCAAAAAGTATGAATTTTGATATATTTATTAATTTTTTTCTATAAAAAATAGACATTTTTTTATATATCAATATGGATCTTTATGGAAAGAAGATGAAAAATCATGAACAATGGTATATTCGGTTTTTTTTGATAAAAAACATGACGTAAAAAAATTAAATTAAAAAAGGAAGTGAGTTTGTTATAATGCGGTGCATGTGCGTCCATTGTAAAAGTCTACAACTCTTCCTTTTGCCTTTTGCCGTTGATCGCTTTAAATTTCGACGTTTTTGATTGGTTCCTTGGTTCCTTTATTAATAATGGTTCTCTATTAACTTGAATATATATATATATATATATATATATATATATATATATATATATATATATATATATATATATATATATATATATATATATATATATATACACACATTGAGCATGTATTCTTCTTGATGCACAACTTTTTCATGTAAATGATTCAATAATATGGTTCGATGCACATATAGTTTTTATGTAATTCGCTAATAATTGTAATTTTTGCTCTAATTATATCTTGATACATCGATCATGTAGTCTTCTTAATGCAGAACTTTGAGGACGAAATATAAACCGTGTATGATGGTCTTTCTTAACAAAGACACTTAGTATTTTTTTTTCAACCAATCACAAATGATTGAGATCAAAATTGTATAGAAAATCTTTGGTTTTGTACAGGGATCCACCAACTACATTTTAGACTCAAAACTTTAGAGTCTCCATTCAACTACAATAATATTCAAGACATTTAATTTAATAATGAATAGCTTATGTAGCTTACAAGGATAAACATTTATCTTAATAAATAATAGATACAATATTATATATTTATTACTAGAATCTTCTAGTAATCTGACATTTGGGTCTTACATGTTTGAAAATGTATCAAAAGTGACACTTGTTATTCATTACACTACTAGAAAACAGCCTTTTAATGACGCGCAAACAATGACACACAATGATAGAGGACACGCATTTGTGCGTGCCCTAAAAACTAATGCGAGTTTTCCAAAATTTTAAGGATAGAGGACACGCATTTTTGCGTGCCCTAAAAATAGTGTCAGAAAAGAAAAAAAAATGCGGAGGGCGCCTTTCATAAAATGTGTGTCATGTAAATGTGTCGCTTTATAATTTTTAAGCGAAACACGCGTTTTAGGCAGGAAATGAAATCGACGAAAATTACCCCCACTTATTGGATCCCAAAAATTAAACCCCCCCCCCCCCCCCGCCTCTTCGACTTAGCAAGAAAAATCCCTAGGGCCTTTATCTTTATCTTCAGCAGTGGGAATACCTAGATCGATTCTTCAGGTTCAACAACAGATTTGTAAATAGCAAACGTATACGATTCTGGATCTTGGCATGATTATGGCGCTTTGGAGCCGACGACGTGAACATCATTTGTGAGAAAAGTTCATACAAAACTCAAGAATTTCTATGGTTTCGATTACTGAGTGAGGTACAGGGAGGTGTAATCGTTTTGGACTCTTTACTAATTGAGTTGAAATTGAACCCTAAAAACTCAATCCACACTTCAAACTTCTCTGATTCTCTCTTCTTCCGCTCCCCAATCTCTGATTCCACTCTGATCGAGCTCTAATAAAGTAACCAACTCTCTAATTTCAGTCTATTCTACCCTCTAGTGATCTAGTCTCCAACCTCCACTACTGTACGGTCTATACAATGTTAAGAACATTGAAGGAGGCAACTCCGTCGGCCAGCCCTCAGGTCTCAACAAGTTCCAAGGTTTGGTTTAGCTATCTTTCTGGTCCCACTTCCCACGCAGGTAATTTCAGTTTGTCACTTTCTTTCTTCTCTTTTAGGTTCCCGGGTATGGGCAAATTCCTACGCTTCGAATCCTACGTGTCAGCAAACCTCTACGCATGAACACCGCCCCCAAAGGGCTTAGTTGTCTTGTGGTGTGATGCTCTTCACGGATGATTACGAAGGCTTTGATTGGTGGTCATCAATTTGCACCATCACCCCCTTGTTCGTTCCTAAAATAAAGACCTTAGAACAATATTATTCTATTCTCTTATCTCCACTTTGTTCTCATTTCTTGTTTGAATTTCTTTAACCTTCGATGGTGTTTCAGATTTTGATTTTTAACAGGAAAATTAGATGACGTTTTTGTTGGATTTGACACTCTCAAACCCTATCTGGTGAGTTAATGACAATTCACTTCCCAAAAAATTGATCATGTTCTTCTTGGATTTGTTGGTCCTGTTTGAATTTGTCTTCAGTATTTGTTAGGAGTCAGATAAGAAGTATTAGTTACCAAAGGAGTGGTAGAAGTAGTCCTACATTCTTGATATTGGTCAAGCACTGAAATCCTAGTATTTGTACCCTTGAAAGATCCCTTCATTCTCTTTGAGATGAAGCATTTTTTGACAGATCAGGGGGAGAGTAGCTTTAGCCACCGGTTTAATTTTTTTCCTTTTTAACTCTACTTCTTAGGCAGATACATAATGCTTTCAGTTGGGAGATTGGTGTGCGTATTGAGCCTGAAAAATTGCAATTGGAGTCTCCTTTGTCAAGTTTAGGGGAGTTTGAGGTGCAACTTCTATAAAAACTATTTTCATATATGTTGAAGGAGTAAAAACTTTTATCACATAATAGTATCATATCAACATCAATAATGTCAAATGCTAATGTAATTTAACATTTTTTTTACATATTGCAGCTTATTAAGTTGAATCTCCAACCTGATACAAAAAGCTCTTATGTGGAAGTTTTAGAAAGGTATGTCAACTTAGGTCCAATTGTTGACTTTTGTGCAGTTGACTTAGAGAGACAAGGTTAAGGGCAAGTTGTTACTTGCTCAGGAGCATATAAAGATGGTTCCCTTCGCATTGTTAGAAATGGAATTGGGATAAACGAACAGGTAAAGAATAAAGAATTTTTTTTGGTAAGACACTAATGCTTAGTAAGTTTGATTATTTAAAAAATTTCATTTTTAGGCGTCTGTGGAGCTACAAGGTATCAAAGGAATGTGGTCACTAAGATCAGCAACAGACAACATTTATGACACATTTTTGGTTGTCAGCTTCATTTGCGAGACTCGAATATTGGCAATGAATTTAGAGGATGAATTAGAGGAAACTGAGATTGAAGGTTTTTGCTCTCAAGTACAAACATTATTCTGTCATGATGCTATCCATAATCAACTTGTTCAGGTATAATTATCTAAATATTTTTTTATTATATTTATACCCCGTTTAATTAAATTTTCATTCTTTCAGGTTACTTCAAGCTCAGTGAGACTGGTAAGTTCAAGTTCAGGAGAGCTACGAAACGAATGGCATGCAGCCAATGACTACTCTATAAATGTTGCCACTGCTAACGCCACTCAGGTATAACCAAGGGTATTTTGGTCTTTTAATAAATAAGTTTGAATAACCTTTTTAATTTCCATAACAAGTGCTATTGGCTACTAGAGGGGTCCATCTGGTTTACCTTGAAATTGGTGATGATGTTTTAGTAGGAAAAAAAAGCACGCAGAACTGAAATATCATATCTCATGTCTTGACATAAACCCCATTGGTGAAAATCCAAATTATAGTAATCTTGTTGCGGTTGGGATGTGGACTGATATTAGTGTCAAGATATTTTCACAGCCCGATTTAAATCTCATCGCTGAAGAACATCTAGGTGGCGAAATAATACAACCATCTGTTCTTCTTTGTGCCTTTGAAGGGGTATGATTCTCATCTCATCTTCATCTTTATCTTCATCTATGAGGGCAAATTTGTAAAAAGTGTTTAATGTTTAATTACATATACCTTACTTGTTGTGTGGACTTGGGGATGGACATCTTTTGAACTTTTTACTCAACACAAGCACATGGGAATTAATAGACAGGAAAAAGGTGTCACTTGGGACACAACCAATAACTTTGAGGACATTTTCATCAAAGAGTACAACTCGTGTTTTTGCAGCCTCTGATAGATCAACAGTTATATACAACAGTAATAAAAAATTACTCTACAACAATGTAAACCTGAAAGTCAGAAGATCCGTTAGCCTTTCGTTCTTAAACTGTTTGCTTGATTTTGCTGGTATGGAGAGGGGTATTTCTATCTTTTTTTGCATTTTTTGTGTTAACTTATAATGGATCCATACCATATGATGCAAATTATTAGGTTGATATTTTTTTTTCTGTTATACAATTCTACTTTCTTCTTTCAAAATGCTCTAATAGGTGTAGTATGTAAACTATTTATTATCAAATAAACAAATCAATATGAAAACCTCTCAAATATAAGTAAAATGTTGGTTGATATTTTTTATTTTTTTCTTGTTTTCAGGGAGTGGGTTAGCTGGAATGAGCAAAGGGGGTGGGTTGGCCTTTTGTTTTTTTGTTAAATGTTAATCGTTACTGAAAAGAAAAAAAAATCAAAATTTAATTTTGATTTATTTGATGTCTCGTGTCTTGCAGATTCATGGTGGGAAAGGGAAAAACAAACATAGACAAATTTACTTGGGTGGTAGTGCTCAGCAGGTTGGTGATTCCATAAAAAAATAGCAACTTTTAGTTATCAAAATAAGATTAATATTTTTATAATACAAATTTGATTAAAATCAGTTTTAATTTGATGTGAAATAGGTTGCTTTGGCAAAGCAGAGAGTTGATGAGTACATATTTACTCAGATGATGCAGGAAACTGGTGGTCAGCAGTCCATGTAAGTTTAAAAGTTTAAAAGCAGATCAAGAAATAGCAATGCACTTTCCATAAAAAAAATTATAAATTATATTCTTTGAAAATTTTGCTAGATTGGTAGATTTAAAAGTAGAATGTCCTAATAAGAATTAATTTTAAAAGTAGAATGAAAATGACAAGTGATTTTGTGTTGTGTTTACAGGGTTGATGAAAGTGAATAGCTCTAGAGTTAGAAGAGGAAAAGAAAGCTCAAGCTGAAAGAGATAAGATGCTACAAATGCAAGTGTTGCCTTCTTCATTTCAATTGTTAGTATGAAACACAGAGTAGATTAGATGAATGCAAATTTATATATTGTAAGAAATATGACATTAAATTTTATGCAATGGATTGTATTTTTTGTATATGGTATTTTATTTCTATTATGAGACATTAAATGCAAATTTAATTTAAAAATTAATAAATATATAAATATATTTTTTTTAAACATTTAAATTTACGATACGCAAAAATATGTGTCATCTTCATTTATGACATGGCCTTTCTTGATAGGAGTTTTAATGATACGCATTGTGCGTCATAAATGCGCGTCGTCTATAGACGACGCGTAAAAGCGTGTCGTCTCTCGTTATGACATGGTCTTCCTTGACGCACATTTGCGTGTTGTCTGAGCGTTTTACGACTCACATTGCGCGTCGTAAAAGGCTGTTTTTCTAGTAGTGTTAGTACAAAATGTATTTAATAGTGTGATAGTTTTTTTTGGTGCGGTGGAAGCTTAAAATCACACCATTAAAACACTTTCGCATTAATAAAGCAAGGAACCGCACCACTTAAAACATATATTGATGCGGTTTTCCTATATATGTTGTAAAAAACATTAAAAACGTATTTTTTCGCGCGTTAGTTCAAAACCGCATCAAAAAACATATAAGAACCACATCAAAAAAACATATAAGAACCGAACCATTTATTTTTTCTTTCCCTCTAAAAATTTCATTATGACTTTTCATTTCCCACGTAACTTTCATTGTAATAAGCCAAAATTTTCACTTTCCTCTTCATTTTTCAATCACATCAGTAGAAGAATGGACCCCTCTGTAAAGCAAAGCACATATGCCCTATGTGTGCTTTTCCCCTTTGCAGACAACACAAACACGGATGAAACAATCTCTTTTGTTCTTCCTTCTTTTCCCTTTCTGATTCACGTTTAGTGGTGTTGGGTTGTTTAAGGTGGAATAAGGGTGGTGGATCGGAAATATGTAAGAGATGGTGGTGCGTGGATGGTTTTCGACAAAGGCAGGGATTATGGTCGGTGTTCTCGGTAGTTAGTGGTGGAGATGACAGGTACACACATAAAACAATTTCTTTTCTTCTTCCTTTTCATTTTCTGATTCACGTTTGGTGGCATCGGGTTTTTTAAGGTGGAATAAGGGTGTTGGATCGAAAATATCTAAGAGATTCTGGTGCGTGGATTGTTTTCGGCAAAGGCATAGGTTCTATGGTCGGTGTTCTCGGTGGTTAGTGGTGGAGATGGCAGGTGGTATACGGGTTGTCTGAGGTGGAAAGATGGTTAACCGGAGTTGGAACAGACTCGTGAAGATGTAGGAGTTGCTTTGCTGAAGTGAAGATGGTAAGGGGTGATTTTCGGTTAAGATAGGGCAGATGGTGATGGCGTCGAATGGTGGTGGTTTATTTCTTTGTGATCTCAGTTGTGAAGGTGGTCGATGTAGAGATGCTCGAAGGTGGTTATTGGTGGAAAAAAATAATGCGCTTGGTGATTGTTTTGTTCTCAGCAGCAACCATGTGGCGAAGATGATGGTGATTTAAGGGTGGTTTCCGGTGGGTGTTTGCTCTCTGCCAGATGGTGCCTAGTCGGAATGTGATAGCTTCAAGGAAGATGGATTCCCTCCCCCACCATCCAAATGGAAGGGCTCACATGATTCCACAAATTTTACCTGCAACGAGCATCATTGATCTGAAGTTTATGCACTATTTTTTGGTGTGATGGTTTTTTTTTGTGTTGTTTCTTTATTTGGAGCAGTTTTCATTGTTTTTTTGTTCGGTTTGTATTGTTCCCAGATTAGTTGTTGGTGCGACTTTGATTATTATTTGATGCGGCTTTAGAACCGCGTCATTAAATAATGGTGTTTTTTGATGTGATATTTGTTGGTGCGGTTCAATACCCGCACTAGTTAATCATTTTAACTGCACCAAAAAATGTTTTGTGTACTAGTGATTTATTTTTACTTTATTTTCTTAAGAACAATCTAGTCTATCTTATGTATAAATATATAACCAAGTCTGTTTTTGATCATGTATTTAAAGAATGTCTAAACCTCCATAATCACCATACCTATACACTCAATAACATAGATCAATTGTGGATGAAAATGATATAACGTAACATACATGTATCTATTTTTAGCCGGTCCGGCTGCTAAGTAAGGCCAGTACTTTACGCAACATAAATTACGCAACATAAATATTGCAAGGTCTTGAATTCAGGATAATGATAAAACTACAATGGACTTTATTCTACATAATATCATAACACAGTCTATGGATATAAACACATAGTATATAAGGATTCCCATTAAACTAAGGTATAATGTAGAATAACACCCACACTTTAACACCCTATTTATTTATTAGATAAATAAATAAATTAATGAACGAATAGTAGCCCTAAAATAAATAATTGAAAGTTTTGGGGGTTAAAAAGTTATAATTGAAATTTTAGAGGGTTAAATGGTAAATTTCGGACTTAATTTGTAAAGAGGGTTGAAGGTCGGGGATAAAAAGGTAATTGTTGCATTTGCTTTGCAAAAGATTCTCAAGTGGAGTGCTATTTGGTAAGTTTTGGACCCAAAATGAAAGGAGATTATGGAATTAGGGGCTAAAGGGTAAATGTTGGATTTAATTTGAAGAAATTTATGTGGAGGAGGGACTGAACGCGGAAAAAAGGAGTTAAGTTTGGAATGAGACGGGGGCTTATAACCCGTCATCGCCACACGTTACTAGCCCTAGCCCTAATGGAATCAGCCGCCACCCTACTCCTATCTCCAGTCGTCGCCGCCACAGTGACGAGGTCAGCCACCATTCCTTGCCCGCAACTTTGTCGTCAAGCACCACCACCTCAGCCGCTTCCGGCCACGTTGTGAACCATAGAGAGAGAGGGAGAACCGCACAAGCCGGAGATTGAAACGCAGACGCCGATGCATGGGTCGTGATCGATCGGAGTGTTGAGCCGTTGTACCTTTTCCGTGAAGATAAAACCACCACAGTCAAACGTCGCGACTACCCTTCCCATTGACGTCGGCTGCTTCTGTTGCCGTCAACGAAGACCAAGCGGGGCCTTTTCTGCAGTAGCTGTTGATGCCATTAATGTCGTCCCCCAAGCTTGAATACCAACCGTGTTGCGTGTTCCAGCTCGAGTATGGGTCCGTGTTTCAGTGGTTGGTGTGTGTTTGTTGGCCGGTGACCAAGAACAACCACCATGGCGGCCAGCGATGGTGGCTGTCGTCGATGATGTCGCTGCTGTCGTTGTCACATGCCACTAGGTGGGTTCCTGGGGTCTTTTGTGAACATATAGTATGTTGGGTGTGGTTTCAATGGGCCAGAAAACTGAAAACAGCCACCACCACCATCGTGAGGTGGTGGCTGCCGCCACGTGCCACCGCCGGCCACCACAAGGGTGGTTGCGGGTGTGTGTTTATTTAGTATAGTGTGTGTGTTTATTTCATGAGTTCATTGTAAATTGTAAAAATTGGAATACTGAAAGGAAAATCAAACCACCACCGTAGGGTGGTGGCTGCCGCCACCGACCGCCGTGTCGGGTGGCGGTGTACTTGCCTCATTGACTTCGATTCGTTTAGGGTGCTTGAAACCCTAATGGGCCTTGTAAGCTCCAATGGACCATAATTGACCCAAATAAAACCCTAATGAGCTTAATGATATTCTAGTGGGCCTGATAGGCCCAATAAAGCGCTACTTGACCAAAAACCCAACAAATTGATAAATGGGCTAATATTTGGATTGGAAACCCTAATTAGGGTTTGGAAAACCCTAATGACAATAAAACCCTAATTTGGGGAATTAACCGGGACACGCGGGAATTATTTAATAACTTGAGATATTAAATAATAATCATTGGCAAAGATTAATCTAAGTGATATTGAACTTAATGGATTAAGTCCTTAGAGGATTAAGTCCTTAATAGGTTAAGTAGGAAACTTAACCCTAATCATCATCTTATGTGAAACCCTAATTTCACTTGGGTTTATTGTTGGGCCTTTCTATTGGGCCTTGATGATTGGGTTATTAATGGGCCATCCAAGATCAAGCAAGTGGACTAGAATAATTAATGGGCTTTGTGGTAAGGCCTATATGAGGAGTTGGGCCCAATTTGGAAAATTGGGCCATAGATGGGCCATAGTTTGGGCCTTTATGATTATGTGATATTGGGCCATTAGAATGTTGAATGTTGGACTGGACTAAATGGTTGGGCCTTATGGTAAGACCTTGTAAAGGTTTGGGCCCAATTTGGAAAATTGGGCCATATGTTGGGCTTTGACTCATAGTTGACTTTTGGGCCTATGGATTGGGCCTTGGGCTTGAATAAAGCCAAGCATGGGGTAATGTAGTAACGACCCCCAAGTACGTACTTGTGGTTATGTAGTGGAACCCAATTATTAATTGGGTGATGTTTTGATATTAACAGTTCGGGGAAGCTGTCATCCAGCCGCTGGGATTGTGTCTACAGGACTTCAGCAGTGTGAGGTGAGTTACCTTCCAGTAGGAGTGGGTCTACGGCCACAATGCCGGCCCACTAGTAGGAATTGTTTGTTAGATGATTGTCTTTGTGATAATTATCTGGTGTGTTGTTATCTGATATGCTTTATGTGCTAGGATGCTATGACATGTGTTAGTAGTGGTAGGGGTGATATAGCCCCTAGTTACCGGCTGAAAGATACCGAAAGGGTAGATAGTACCCATGCATGCCTAGCAGTATGATCATGATATGTTATTATGTTGTAGTAGTAGGGGTGAAATAGTCCCCGGATACCGGTTGAAAGATACCGAAGGGGTAGGTCGGGCACCCAGATATGCCTGACAATATATTCATGTATGTTATGCTATGTTATTATGTGGTAGTGGTAGGGGGTGAAATAGTCCCTGGTTACAGGTTGAAAGATACCGAAGGGGAGGTTAGCTCCCAGTTACCGGTTGAAAGAGACCAAAGGGGAGGCCAACACCCAGATATGCTAGGCGGTTACCGGTTGAAAGAGACCGAAGGGGAGGCCAGCACCCAGATATGCTAGGTGGTTACCGGTTGAAAGATACCAAAGGGGTAGATCGGGCACCCAGATATGCCTGACAGTATGTTAGTAGTATGATATGTGGTATGATGGGGGAACTCACTAAGCTTCGTGCTTACGGTTTTTAGTTTTGGTTTCAGGTACTTCAATTTCAATGGAAAGGATTCGGCTTGATCGCAGCGCATCACACTATGTTTTCCGCACATGAGATCTTTGGGATTACACTTTGATATGGTTTTATGATAATACGTTTTGATTATTGACACTCTGGTTTTGACATGAGATATTAATATGAATGTTTTTATATTGTTGTTTTTATATAATAACTTAATTAAAACGAAATTTTTGGTCTTGAATTTTGGGATGTTACAATTTGGTATCAGAGCCTTGGTTTGAGGGATTCGGGCACACTCCAGAATGTGTCTGAACTCAAATTAAGGACTTGGTATGAAAATTTTCAAAAGTAAAATCATTTTATAAAAAGTAGTTTGAAAAGAATTTGAAAGAGAAAAGAACTTTGAAAAGAACAAGGTGTGTGATGCGTGCAATCAGTCGTGCTCAAGTAAGTTTTCCCCAAGATACCCATACATGTTATGTTATGATATGATATGATATGATATGATTATGATTATGAGAACTGCATGCTAGATTAGGGTTAAGGATCTAGGAAGGATACCTTATATGCTTATTGTATGTGCTTGTAGACTTGCATGCTAGTACTGATCAGTCAGTGATAAGATAGCCTGTTTAGGTTATGCCTGATTGTATGAGACTTTGAACTGTATGTACAGATTCCTGATTAGAGGATATAATGATTTGATTGGAATATGATGGTTAGAGTTTCCATTGTCTGAATGCTGTTTGCTTTGTGCTTTGTGGGACTCTTTGTGATGTGAGTTAGCTACTAAGTGAATATGCTAAGTCACATGGGACACAAGCCAGATAATCTCAGAGTGATGGACTTGACCCTATTGCGCAGCTCTTGTCCGAGTCCAACCATTCTAGGGATGGGTCTCTTACTCGAAGGATTATCTTATCTCTGTTGCATGTGGCTATATTAATAAGGTAGCTAGTTGACATTACTGGGAATCTTCCAGCAGTTGAGGACTGGGTGGGTACGGGAACCTAAGGAAACCTAGGATATGATTCAGTGGGTTAGTAGTGAGGCTCATTGAGACTTAGGTGTACCAGTTTGAGGAAGTGACTTGGAGGATCCGGGAGGATTGCTGAGGAAAGTATGGATAGGTGTGGAAGGTAGTATTGGGCCCGTATTACTGAAAGCACATGATCCATACTCGAATCGGTGAGAGTCTTGGAGAATCTGAGAAGCTTCGAGGAGAAGTTAGTGACCCGGTTTGGGGACAGAGGATGTTCCGGTTGTTGCAGCTTAGCCATGGGCAAGAGAGCTAGTGAGCGTGACAGGGTGTCAAACCCTGAAGGATATGATTTCCAAGAAGTTACAGATGCGAGATCGATTTGGAACACCCTAGAAAGAGAGGTTCGTGCCAGGTGCGTATAGTAGAGGGTCCCGGGAAGAGACCCATGACTTCTGATCATCGGGTGAAAGGCCAGCAGGGCCGGAGTCAGTGCAACATGTACGAGAAAGTGCACGAGGGAGTTTGTCACTCTAAGGGTTTAGGCTGCTACAGGTGTGGCAGGGTTGATCATATCAGCTGGAGGTGACTCGGATTCCTCCAGATGTTGCGGGTATGTCATCTTTTACTACGACTAGATGGATGTTGCGAATACGTATCACTTTGGAATTGTGAGTGAGTTTGGATAAGTCAGACCTCGGGTCGGTTTTCCTGCTAGTGTTTGGGTTATCAAGGATCATATATGCCATCCTGCATGCCGAAAGGTCCTTGATGAATCCACAGAGGGATGCATCTTGCGGAGTGGGTTCTGCGTGTACCATTATCATTCCAGATCTTCGCCAGGATCTATGTGGGGTATTATTTAGAGGATATTCGGTCAGGGTTAGAGCGATAGTTCTCCAGTGAAGTCAGCGTTCAATGGTTCTATCATGGTTCATGTATGGTTGACGATCGTCTATGGTTGAACTTTGGAGTTCAAGGCACTACCGTTGCTAGGGAAGGACTGGTAGCATGAAGATAGTGGAGTCAGTTGCGAGTGTTACACGCATGGGTGTTCTGTCATTAAATGTTCAAGAGAATTTCATTTCTTGCATGGGTTGTGTTCTGTCAGATTTCAATAGCGTTGCGAGATTGAGAGTGGGAACGAGGATTCGTCAGCTAGAGTGAAGATTAAGGTCTTCAATTGACAGCATGTGAGATGGATTGAGGTGTCAGACTGGATCAGATTTCAAGAGTACTGATCAAGATTTTCGAGGATGGGAGATCTCAACGTTTAATCGGTGAGTAAACGCTAGCATTTGCAGGCACAGGTTGTCATCAGTGGGATATTAGAAAGCGAGAAGGATTGGGAATCCTTAAATTCTCATATACAGTGAAGACTTAGTCGAATCTAAGTGGGATAGAGACTTTTCGTAAAGTTCTCCAAATGTGAGTTCTGGTTGCGCGAGGTGCAATCTCTTGGGCACCTTGTCAACCGGAAGGGCATTCTGGTCGATCCGGCCAAGATAGAGGCCGTGACGCAGTGGAAGATTCCGAGGTCTCCAACCGAGATTCGGAGCTTCCTGGGTCTAGCGGGTTATTACCGGAGATTTATACGGGACTTCTTCGAGATTGAGGTTCCTTTTACCCGACTGACTAAGAAGTTGGTGGCCTTTCGTTGGGGGCCTGAGCAGCAGACAACCTTCGAGGCGCTCGGACAACGTTTGTGCGAGACACCGAATCTCACCCTGCCAGAGGGTGTAGATGATTTGGTGGTTTGATGTGACGCTTCGATCACGGGTGTGGGTGCGGTACTGAGGCAGCGGGGTCACGTGATAGTATGTTTCGGGAACCAAGTTAGAGCTCCAGTTAGGACTCAAGTTCAGTTGTCTGTTAGGTCGAGTGCGTGTTCGACCGGTATGGAAAGTGTTGTAAGACTACGGGGGTAGCCATAGCATTCACTAGCGATCAGGTAGTATGGAAAGTGTTGTAAGACTACGGGGGTAGCCGTAGCATTCACTAGCGATCAGGTAGTATGGAAAGTGTTGTAAGACTACGGGGGAAGCCGTAGCATTCACTAGCAGTCATATAGTATGGAAAGTGTTGTAAGACTACGAGGGTAGCCGTAGCATTCACTAGTGGTCAGTTAGTATGGAAAGTGTTGTAAGACTGCGGGGGTAGCCGTAACATTCACTAGTGGTCAGTTAGCATGGGAAGTGTTGTAAGATTGCAGGGGTAGCCGTAGCATTCACTAGCGGTCAGATACTGATAGAGTGTCGTGAGACTGCGGGTGTAGCCGCAGCATTCACTAGGTTAGTAGATAGCGTGAGCGCGTTGTTAGGACGCGGAAGGCACAGTAGTACCCACCAGTTCGGGTGTAGCAGTGAGGATATGGAAATCCATGAATTGGATTTCAGAATTACCCAGATGGATAAGATCTGGTTAGGCTAGTGATACGACCGTTAGAACGTCACTACAATTATGAGATCAGGAAAGCAATGGACTGCTTAAGGAAGTGTGAGATAAGGCTACCATTGGTCAGGTAGGAATCACTTTTAGTCTTGGATTTGATGATGACAGGATTTGATGCATGGACCCGATCGGTTAGATCAGAAGGATGTTTGAGGCACAGTGGCATGATAACTAGTGGAAACTAGTTCCAGAGAAGGATTTCGTTTAGAAGTCGTGTGAGGCGACTAAGTGGGAGTCCCTTGGCTCCGCAGCCGGGTCGGACCCTGGTATTTCAGACGACTAACAGATGAATTGAGACCAGGGAGGTCTCGATAGAATTTGGGAAGCAAATATGTAGCAGCATACTGCTTCAGGCAGTTCGGTGTTCGGGCAGTCTCAGCGTTTGGGCAGTGTTAGCATTTGTGCTTCAGGTTGCGAGTACGGACGAAATAACTAGATGATTGGGGAGTGACAAGTCACTCACAGCAGGAGTATCTGAGCCTTGTCCAGGTACAAGCGATCTGCAGAGATAACTAGGTTTGTGATCATGTTTATAGTGGGAACCTCGAGTTATCAGAAGTTAAGTGTTCGGTTGAGGGATAAACAGACTAGATTCAACAATAATGATCCATTATGAGCAGTCTGTCAGGGATTCAGACCGTCTCAAGACAGCAGATTTTAGACAGAGTAGATGTGATCTTATTCCGAGAAATTCGTTCATATGAGGATTTTATGGCTTTACGAGGATTGGTCATGGCTACCCTTGGAAGGTTAGGGTGTGCCCAGGTTGGTGACGATGCTACTAGAGTGGTTGGGCGAGTAAGGAATGGTAAGGAATAATTTCGAGGACGAAATCTAACTTAAGAGGGGGAGAGTTGTAACGCCCTGTTTATTTATTAGATAAATAAATAAATTAATGAACGAATAGTAGCCCTAAAATAAATAATTGAAAGTTTTGGGGGTTAAAAAGTTATAACTGAAAGTTTAGAGGGTAAATGGTAAGTTTCGGACTTAATTTGTAAAGACGGTTGAAGGTCGGGGATAAAAAGGTAATTGTTAGATTTGCTTTGCAAAAGATTCTCAAGTGGAGGGCTATTTGGTAAGTTTTGGACCCAAAATGAAAGGAAATTATGGAATTAGGGGCTAAAGGGTAAATGTTGGATTTAATTTGAAGAAAATTCTGTGGAGGAGGGATTGAACGCGGAAAAAAGGAATTAAGTTTGCAATGAGACGGGGGCTTATAACCCGTCATCGCCACACGTTACTAACCCTAACCCTAATGGAATCAGCCGCCACCCTACTCCTATCTTCATTCGACGCCGGCACAGTGACGAGTTCAGCCACCATTCCTTGCCCGCAGCTTTGTCGTCAAGCATCACCACCTCAGCCGCTTCCGGTCACGTTGTGAACCACATAGAGAGAGAGGGAGAACCGCACAAGCCGGAGATGGAAACGCAGACGCCGACGCATGGGTCGTGATTGATCGGAGTGTTGAGCCATTGTACCGTTTCTATGAAGATAGAACCACCACAGTCAGACGTCGCGTCTACCCTTCCCATTGACGTCGGCTGCTTTCGTTGCCGTCAACGAAGACCAAGCGGGGCCTTTTCTGCCGTAGTTGTTGCTGCCATTAATGTCGTCCCCCAAGCTTGAATAGCAGCCGTGTTTTGTGTTCCAGCTCGAGTATGGGTCCGTGTTTCAGTGGTTGGTGTGTGTTTGTTGGCCGGTGACCAAGAAGAACGACCATGGCGGCCAGCCATGGTGGCTGTCGTCGATGATGTCGCTGCTGTCGTTGCCATATGCCACCAGGTGGGTTCGTGGGGTCTTTTGTGAACATATAGTATGTTGGGTGTGGTTTCAATGGGCCAGAAAAATTGAAAACAGCCACCACCACCATCGTGAGGTGGTGGCTGCCGCCACGTGCCACCGCCGGCCACCACAAGGGTGGTTGCGGGTGTGTGTTTATTTAGTATAGAGTGTGTGTTTATTTCGTGAGTTCATTGTAAATTGTAAAAATTGGAATAATGAAAGGAAAAGCAAACCACCACCGTAGGGTGGTGGTTGCCGCCTCCTGCCGCCACCGGCCGCCGTGTCGGGTGGCGGTGTGCTTGCCTCGTTGAGTTCGATTCGTTTAGGGTGCTTGAAACCCTAATGGACCTTGTAAGCTCCAATGGACCCTAATTGACCCAAATAAAACCCTAATGGGCTTAATGATATTCTAGTGGGCCTGATAGGCCCAATAAAGCCCTACTTGACCTAAAAGCCCAACAAATTGATAAATGGGCTAATATTTGGATTGGAAACCCTAATTAGGGTTTGGAAAACCCTAACGACAATAAAACCCTAATTTGGGGAATTAACCGGGACACGCGGGAATTATTTAATAACTTGAGATATTAAATAATAACCATTGGCAAAGATTAATCTAAGTGATATTGAACTTAATGGATTAAGTCCTTAGAGGATTAAGTCCTTAATGGGTTATGTAGGAAACTTAACCCTAATCATCATTTTATGTGAAACCCTAATTTCACTTGGGTTTATTGTTGGGCCTTTCTATTGGGCCTTGATGATTGGGTTATTAATGGGCCATCCAAGATCAAGCAAGTGGACTAGAATAATTAATGGGCTTTGTGGTAAGGCCTATATGAGGAGTTGGGCCCAATTTGGAAAATTGGGCCATAGATGGGCCATAGTTTGGGCCTTTATGATTATGTGATATTGGGCCATTAGAATGTTGAATGTTGGACTGGACTAAATGGTTGGGCCTTATGGTAAGACCTTGTAAAGGTTTGGGCCCAATTTTCCATATATTGGGCTTTGACTCATAGTTCGCTTTTGGGCCTATGGATTGGGCCTTGGGCTTGAATAAAGCCAAGCATGGGGTAATGCAGTAATGACCCCAAGTACGTATTTATGGTTATGTAGTGGAACCCAATTATTAATTGGGTGATGTTTTGATATTGACAGTTCGGGGAAGCTGTCATCCAGCCGCTGGGATTGTGTCTACGGGACTTCAGTAGTGTGAGGTTAGTTACCTTCCACTAGGAGTGGGTCTACGGCCACAATGTCGGCCCACAAGTAGGAATTGTTTTTTAGATGATTGTCTTTGTGATAATTATATGGTGTGTTGATATCTGATATGCTTTATGTGCTAGGATGTTATGACATATGTGTTAGTAATTGTAGGGGTGATATAGCCCCTAGTTACCGGTTGAAAGATACCGAAGGGGTAGATAGTACCCATGCATGCCTAGCAGTATGATCATGATATGTTATTATGGGGTAGTAGTAGGGGGTGAAATAGTCCCCGGATAGCGGTTGAAAGATACCGAAGGGGTAGGTCGGGCACCCAGATATGCCCGACAATATATTCATGTATGTTATGCTATGTTATTATGTGGTAGTGGTAGGGGTGAAATAGTCCCCGGTTACCGGTTGAAAGATACCGAAGGGGAGGTTAGCTCCCGGTTACCGGTTGAAAGAGACCAAAGGGGAGGCCAGCACCCAGATATGCTAGGCGGTTACCGGTTGAAAGAGACCGAAGGGGAGGCCAGCACCCAAATATGCTAGGTGGTTACCGATTGAAAGATACCGAAGGGGTAGATCGGGCACCCAGATATGCCTGACAGTATGTTAGTAGTATGGTATGTGGTATGATGGGGGAACTTACTAAGCTTCGTGCTTACGGTTTTTAGTTTTGGTTTCAGGTACTTCAATTTCAAAGGAAAGGAGCCGGCTTGATCGCAGTGCATCACACTATGTTTTCCGTACATGAGATCTTTGGGATTACACTCTGATATGGTTTTATGATAATACGTTTTGAATATTGACACTCTGGTTTTGACATGAGATATTAATATGAATGTTTTTATACTGTTGGTTTTATATAATAACTTAATTAAAACGAAATTTTTGGTCTTGAATTTTGGGATGTTACACACATGATTAGTTAGTTCATGCACACCTTATGTGTTAAACCATTAGTTAGCGAGTCAGGTAGCATTAAATCAATTCCTGTGTGTTTTATAGAAACTATTCCATCGCGAACTATCTTATTGACAACTAGAACTTTGATGACACTAACTTTAACTTCGTCAACCTATTATTATTGTTAGAGTAATGTAGCTAAATTTTTCATAATAAATCTTCAATGATTTTTCAATTGCATCTATAACTCATAAATTAGTGACAAAACTCTATACCACATTTCATAATTAGATACCTTAAATAAGATATTAACTGAACTACCATATTTAAAGAAGCTATAAATGTTTGCTACCATACTTCATTGGTATAGTTTCTCCAGCCAACATAGTATAATATATAGTGTTTGTTGTGTTGGTATCTAAGAAAACTTGATTCAGATAGGGAAAATGAGTTGGGAGGGTAACTACCTCTTCTCTGTGTTCACATATTGACAACTTCTTCTTTTTTGTACATAAGAAAGTAACCAACTTGTTTTAACTGTTTAAATTACACCAATATTATAGGCTAATACCTGTTTTAACCGGTAACTCAAAGGGAAAATGATTTAGGAGGGTAACTACCTCTTATCCGTGTTCACATATTGGCAACTTTTTTTTGTACATAAGAAAGCAACTAACTTGTTTTAACTGTGTAACATCCCAAAAATCATGACCAAAAATTTCGTTTTTAATTTAATACTAAAACCATAATTGTCAAACCATTAATTCAATACTCTGGTATTGGGCCCCGCCCGGCATCGGGCCCCGCCTGACATCGAGCCCCGCTCGGTATACAGATCTGTCTCTCTTAATACTACAATACGACCCTCCGGTCGATGTGTCTCAATGGGACCCTCCAGTCCCGTAGCTCGTTTGACCCTCTGATCCGGTCATAGCTCGTCGGACCCTTCGGTCCAGTCTGTGTCGTTGGACCCTTCGGTCCAGTCTATATCGTCGGGCCGGCCCGGTCTGTTCAACACATAGCATACAAGACCCTCTGGTCTACACATAAATACCACTCTAGGTAATGTATAGTGAGAAGACTCACCTCGGGTATCTCGGATGATCTCGCTCACGAATATACTGATCTAGCCCCCGCCTAATCACATACACAATATCCTCGAATAAACAATGACTCTCAAAGGCTAGATTAAATCCCCTTCTACGATCCCTCAGAAGGGTAAAAGACCATTTTACCCCTCCTTGACCCAAAAGTCCAAATGTTGACCAAAACCCTAAAAGTCAACGAACGTCAAACTTTGACCCGACTCGTCGAGTGCACCAGGGCGACTCGGCGAGTCCATGTGGGTCCTCTGAATCCTTTCAGCCTCTCTTGGCTCATCGAGGCATCCTTCCACTCGATGGGTTACACCTGTCACGAATCGCGGGGCAACCCCGACTCGACTCGTTGAGTCCACTTATGGAATCGGTGAGTTGCCTCCATGTTCATCCTCAAATGACCTCCTAAGGTCAGATCTGCTTCCCTAACTATCAGATCTACCCTTCAAATGTTCAAATGTCACGTAAAGGTGCAACCTTTACGTGCATGCAACCCACCACAAGTCATAAATGGAGAAATAACTCTAGAAATGGCAACCTAGTCTCCAATCTTTCATTTGCTTGCATAAAGCTGAGGGATAGTGACTCTATGGACCTCTCATGGTCTAGATCTGATGCTATTAACACAAAGGGGATCTCATACTCACTAGATCTTACATAAAATGGGGGTAAAAGCCCTAAAATCATGAACTCTATCATATCAACATGAAATAGAAAGGATTATACCTCCAGAGATGAAATCTCAAGATGATTTGCCCAGATCCAAGCCCCCTTCATGCTCTAGATTGGTGCTTCCTTCTTCCTTCTAGCAAAACTACACCAAAAGTGATGTATTAGCCTCTTCTTGCCCTCAAACTCACCCACTGCTCTCTCTAGGGTTTCTCTGGAATGAAGTGGCCGCAAATGGAGGCCATAAGGGCCTTTAAATAGGGCCCAAACCCCGAGAATTAGGGTTTCATTTTATAGTGCGGACTCGCCGAGTCCACGCATCGACTCATCGAGTCCATTCATTAAATCCAGTCAGCATTCGCGGTCCTACTCGACGAGTCTACGACTCGACTCGTCGAGTCCCTCTCTTTTCTCAAAAATAAATGATAAAATATAATACCTAGAATTTCGGATGTTAAACCATGTCCTAAGAAACATACTCTGCTAATAATAACATACGAAACCCCGTCCGTACACAGCTAGTGATGAGATATGGGACCTCACCCACACTCACCTCCCTACCAGGCACATACAAGTATCACACAGACAACAAGTATAATCTAACATGCAAACATTCCTCGGGCACCCGTCCGGCATCAGACCTTGGTCCGGAATAACATACTAGCACAATGTCTAATATGTTATTCCGGACCAAGGTCCAATGTCGGACGGGTGCTCGATGAATGTTTGCATGTTAGATTATACTTGTTGTCTGTGTGATACTTGTATGTGCCAGGTAGGGAGGTGAGTGTGGGCGAGGTCCCGTATCTCATCACTAGCTGAGTACAGACGGGGTTCCGTATCTAATTATTAGCAGAGTATGTTTCTTAGGACAGGGATACAATAGAGTATGTTTCTTTATGTGTTAGCATGTGATATGATTGTATGTGTTTAGTGGGTGGGGCCCGGAGACAGGCGGGGCCTAAGAGAGACAGATCTGTATAACGAGCGGGGCTCGATGCCAGGCGGGGCCCGATGCCCGAGTATTAAATTAATGGTTTTAGCATTAAAGTTAAAACGAAATTTTTGGTCATGATTTTTGGGATGTTACACAGTTAAAACAAGTTAGTTGCTTTCTTATGTACAAAAAAAAAGTTGCCAATATGTGAACACGGATAAGAGGTAGTTACCCTCCTAAGTCATTTTCCATTTGTGTTACCGGTTAAAACATGTATTAGCCGGTGATATTGGTGTAATTTAAACAGTTAAAACAAGTTAGTTGCTTTCTTATGTACAAAAATAAAGAAGTTGCCAATATGTGAACACGGATAAGAGGTAGTTACCCTCCTAAGTCATTTTCCCATTCAGATAAACCAAGGACCTCCAATCTAACGCTCCAAATTCTAGAATAAATTTTTCATTTTTAAAATAGAATAAACACCCATTTTTATAAAGTTACATTCAAGTGAAACCATTTGTTCATGAACCATAATTCAAAACCAGAGTTATAAGGAAAACAATATGGAATCTCGAATCATAAAATTATTGATGTGTATATGTACAGTCCCGTAACACGATACGCAAAATATTTAATCCAGAACTATAAGTCAAAGTACAGTGAGTTCCCCAAAATACTTCACACAACAATACACATACAATGCATGCATACATGAGCCTTCAGTCTGTCTGGACCACCTCGCAAGGCCTATAGTATACCAGGACCGCTCTCCCAAGCCTACAGTCTAACTGGACCACCCCCATGGGGCCTACAGTATAGTTGGACCGCTCTGTTGGTTCTACAGTCTGACTGGACCGCCTCGCAAGGCCTACAGTACACCTAGACCGCCCGTGTATCTTGGCCTACAGCACAAAGCAGGACCACCTCAACCCAACCACAACATGGTGAGATATTCAAACAGTCAAACAAACAATAACTAGTAATACATGTAATCATAACGAATCTACCAATCTAACGAATCACTACAACATACCAACATCTACACACAAGGATACATACTACAGTACAAAGTATAGTGAGAAAAGTCACCTGAGATAAAAAGCAGAATATCCACAGTAACCTCAACAACAGAAACAGCTACATATGCTACCTAAAGCCAAACCAGAACTAGTCCTAAGTCAGATACTCAACTCTACCCAAGTTTGACGAAAAGTCAAACTAGTCAAAAGTCAACGGTCATCGGTGAAAGTCAAAGGTCAAAAATTCAACTCATTTTGTTACCACATTGTAGCCATGCATATGCGACGTCGTGGTAGCCTCACTACAAAACAGTCGCAAACTGCCTAACCCCACGTCGTGGTGACCAAGCCACCA
Organism: Lactuca virosa; assembly: GCF_052849685.1. Taxonomy (NCBI): domain Eukaryota; kingdom Viridiplantae; phylum Streptophyta; class Magnoliopsida; order Asterales; family Asteraceae; genus Lactuca; species Lactuca virosa. Next base: position 317,091,600 of record NC_136428.1, read on the forward strand.
CATCATGGCACATGTTCTGGCCAACTTAATGGATTAAGCTCTTAATCCCTAAAGCCACTCATCTAAACTTTCCATAAGGCTTTCTTACACCCAAATGCAACATAAAAATCCTTGCTTTATGGATATCTAATACATGTCCTTCCCAAAACTATGTCAAAAAGGGTAAGAAATCGGTCAAAATCTCATGCATGACATCAAAACTACTTGTGAGTCCAGATCTAAAACATATAATGTTCTTGGGACTTTAGAGAGTAATAAAGTTGCAAAATTTGTTCCCAAATCTGACCCAAAACTCATCAATATGGACTAAAACTCATAATACTTAAAGATCCAAAGACAAGATACCAAAAAGCAAGGAACTTTGTGACTTACAAAGGTCCAAAAGATAGATGAAAGATGAGAGAAGAGATGGGAGGGGAGGCTCAAAGTGGTGAAAGGGAGGCTAGGGTTTCTATCAAGAGGCTCTACATATGATGCCATAAAAACATGGACCTATCCTTTAAATATGTTGAATACCCTAATATTCATGGTAGGGTCGGTCCTGAGGATTCAAATGCCCAGGACGAGCCCGAAAAAAATGCCCTTAGTCCTAACATGTAACCAATTAAAATATATAAACTAATTTTTTAAATGACGATAAACTTTATAGCAATAAAGAAAGCAAAATCATAGTATTTTAATGATTAATTACATATCGTAACAATTAACTGACGACCCATGAAGCTCTCATAGTATTTATTGATCTTTAATTTGTTTTCTTGATGTTAAGTGGGGGATCTCTGCAAAGTGCACAGAAAGGTGAGTTTGGGGTATTGGTATTAATGCACACTCTTTTTCTACATGTGTTGAGTTTGATATTAAGTTTTTTGTCTTGGTTTGTTTACAGATGTTATGAAGATGGTGTTGAGTCCTTTGAAGCTTTATTGTGTAAGGTATGTTAGGGTTCATCCGACAATGGCACTATTTATCATAATATAGTCTCTTAATATTACTATATTCATCTCAAAATATAATGATATATCATATATAGAAAAAATTCTACACCTTTGTTGATGGCAAAATTAGTAGAGCAACATCACAATATTCTTTCTATGGATTAATATTAGTTAATTGTTTTGAATAAATTCTTGGTTTTTGCGGGTTTTTGGATATTATCTCACAAAAATCTGATTTTTATTCCATCGTCTTTTACCAGGTAATTGCTTCATTTTAGTTCCTGATTTTTTTAATTTAATCTAATTTAGGGTTCTTTTGTGCAAGAACACCTTCTATTACTTTTAATGGAACACGAACCATTGTTTAGCTTTATTGTGGTATGTCTATGGTAATAATGTGGTGTATTGTAATTTGGTGATTTGTAGTTATTATTGGAACATAGCCAAATAAATTTGATTTTGTATTTATCTTAACTGTTGAGGTAGAGGCCAAGTCTTTATCAATCCTCTAATGGAGTTTTCTGCAAATTAATTGTAACATTTGGTAATTTATTGCTCTTGTTTTGGTCAGAACATTAATCTAAATGAAGAACAAAATAAAAGTTTGATTAAGAATCATGAAATAGAGTACTTTATTCTTGATTTGCTTTTGTAAAATGATGAGTGTTTGGAATTGTTGACTGTGAAAGAAAATGAACAATGTGTAGGTGTTGTTGATTATCTGAATAAATTGTAGAATCAAAACATATATCTAGTTGCAAGACAAGAGGTTTTTGCTTGAATTTCAAAGGTTTGTTTGACCTTTGATTCAATATTTTTTTGGTTAATTTAGTTTTGATTTGTTCTTGCTCATATTTATTTATTTTTTCCCGAAAAGATATTCCATTTTTTCTGAATTAATTTTGGAATCCTTGAATCTTGATGTTATTTATTTTGACTTTTCTTTACTCAGGTTCATGCTCAATTCAACTTTGGACCAATAATCTATGTTATAGTCATTAAATACATAATGATAATCGATTACCTGATAAAATTATAAACTGAAAATGATTCTTGATTGAGTAATCGACCCTGCCCTAAACCCTTCACCCTTGTTGTTGTCGTTAAAGCCTGAATGGTTGGATGATTGGTGATCACGTCTCTTCTGCTGCTTCTGTTTTGCTGCGATTTGCTAATTTGCGATGTAGATGTTGTCTTGAGTGTTGTTCATTGAAGCCTTCTCGCGTACGTAACCGATGAGAGTATTAATTCGACTATCTTTGCATTGGGTGAAATTGAATATAGTAAAAAAAAAATTGGGTCCCTTAATAAAATGGGCCCTATGTACAAGCCCCTCTCCCCCTCCTCCTCCCCCCCCCCCCCCTCCCCCCTACCACCAGCCATGATTCATGGGCTTGGGCTGCAAAGCTGCCACCTCGTGGCAATCTGCTTGTGACCTCATGGCAACCTGCTTGCCACCTCGTGGTGATAGGGTTTCACCCAATTCTATTCCAGCTTCAAACAATCATAACTTCTTCGTTTCAACTTCGCTTCAGTGATCTTTATATGCACGCGAAGGTATTGACAAGCCCCATGCTTCTATCTACTTACATTTGACTTAATGAATACTGAACGTAACCGAAAAATCCAAATATCACTATCTCATTCTACTCTTTATCTCTAAAACACAATTCAAGAGCTTAAACCACTTAACCCACAATATTTAACGTCTAATAAGGTCTAAACTTTATTCTCTAAAAGCTCAAGACCTCTACTCGATCAAATTACGACCTGCTATCCATAAATTAGAATCATTTTAAAACTAGGTGTTACATCCAACATCTCTATTTTATATGAATGACCATATAGTCTTTTTTTTCTATGATAACACATCACATGTTTTTCCTCCTTCAAGTTTAGCATACATAGATTATTCTATAATTGTCCACTACTAAAGCACACGAGAACTTATGTATATCATTTGTTTTCAGATCATTTTGGGACATTGTTTAAACTCATCAAACAATGGCTTGCGGTTACTATATGCTAATTAACCACAAAATATACTTCTTAACAAAAAAAATAACAAACTTGGATTTTGATTAGTTTTCTAAATGTGATGTCTATTACAAGCATTTTCATTATCTCCATTAAAAGGTCCATTTCACCTATTGAAAAGCCACATCATGGTCAAAGTCAAACAACGCCTAATTAAATCAAAAAACTAAAATTAAGATTTTTACTTTATATTATTTATATAAAACCATCATATATGTAAAATGCCACGCTAACATATAAGAAGAGTGTTATAAAACATATTGGCATACCACTAGCAGCACAATTAATGACTACTAGTTGTTGATGAATTGCTAGAAATTAAGTCACTTTAAGTGACATTGTGAAATAGCAGAGAAACATTCTAAAACCAGGAACCTTAATAAGGTTTAAAATTTTTCATTATTAGATCATGTCATGTATAGGAAAATATAGTGAGAAGAATTAACTTACATAATTATCATTATAAGAAAGACACTCTTGTATATTGAATCCTACAATCATCCCTCTACGGAATTGATCTAGCTCTCGTTTAAGAGCTTATATCTCTTTGGTTATTCTTAATCAAAAAAATTTCATCAATAATCAATAAGATGACTGGTTTATGAAAAAAATAACAATGAGATTAATATATATGTTTTTAGTAATACTGGGAAAAACAAATAAATTTTTGATACCATCATGTTATCAAAATACCCTAATAATAAAGATATAATTTGATATAAAAATGGCACATTCCATATGTTACCACAAGGGGAATGTACCAATGGTTTTGATTACATGCCTTATTTAATGAAACTTCATCTTTCTCAAGGTTAATGACTTGGATAGCTATTAGTACATTAGTTGGAACTAGTAAGAACTTGACAACATTAATATGATTAATGCAACAAGAAAGATTTCGAAAGTATAATGTTGCAACATAAGAAAATTTCAGAAAAGTATTTTGATATTATTCCCGTCTTTTTTTATCGAATTCGCAGTTATATTAGCTTGAATCTTAAATCCTTTTCTCGAGTTTGTCTGGGACACTAGAAATATCAGTACTATAATCATCAGACTCGTTATCATTGTTTATAGTGTTCTTAGACAACTCTAGGTCTAGATCGATAGAAGAGAAAACAAGATAAGTAGAAACATTACAATCCAAAAAAAAAACAATGATATTGTACAAATTCCATGAAAATGATTTTTAACGAGGATTTTTGGGATTGGGTAAGAATGGCTACGTTTTCATAGTGGTTACGTATTGTTGATGTTAATGGTGACCGGTGTAGGTGGTAAAGAACGAAGATGGAAGTGTTAACAACGAGAGGGAGATAAAAACACCGAAACCTAAATCGATATGTATGTGGTTTAAACCAAGTTAGATGGAAACACAATATATAGAGAAATATGAGACAACACAAAAACACCACATACATGTGTGTACGTAATAAATTTTCATAAAATATTCCATAAATTTACGAAAGAAAATTATATTTTTCATAAATCATTAACATCTTCTAAAAGATGACATGATTTTTTTGATTGACTTTTATTAGGAATAAATAGGAATAAATCTCTTATGTAAATTAGTTATTCTGTTTCCTTTTATTCGTGTTGTAATTGTGTATATATTTGTTTCAATACTTCAATAATATTCAAGGGAAATCATTCTCACATGGTATCAGCCAAAAATCGGTCCTAAACCTAATCGGCTACCCTTCAATTGGCGACTTCGTTTCTTCTTCTAATGGCTTCTTCTCCCTCTGATAACACCTTTTCTTTGAATACCCTCATCGATATGCTCACCATCAAATTAAATTCTTCCAACTATCTTTTGTGGAAAAATCAAATCACACCATTGTTGCGACATCAAAGATGGATCAGCCATGTCGATGGCTCAGCCACTCTTCCTCCCTCCAAGATCACAGTCGACGGCAAAGAGACTGCAAATCCAGACCTTGACTCATGGATCGATCTTGATCAGAAGGTACTTCTCATTCTTCTATCCTCTCTCTCTGAGGAATCTATGGCAGAAGTATTGGGACTCTCTTCCCCGCGTGAAGTTTGGCTTGCTCTTGAATCAGCTTACAGCCATGACTCCCTGGAACGTTCGCAAAATCTCAAGGACTCGCTACGTCAGCTCAAGAAGGGTACGCTATCTGTTTCCGAATTTGCCAAACAATTTAAGGCCATCTGTGATCAGCTCTCGGCGATTGGGCAGACTGTCTCCAATGACGATAAAAGCCATTGGTTCTTGTGTGGCTTAGGGCCCTCCTTTGAAACTTTCTCCACCGCTCAGCGAGCCCAATCTACTCGCCATCATTCTCACAACTTTCTTGTCTCTCATAAAATATGCATGCGATAATTCGTTTATAATTAAAGGGCCTTTTTCTTGTACCGTAGGAAAACAAAAACACAAAGCTCTCAACCTGAGTAGTACATAAATTACAAAAATTATAAGCCATCAATATAGGCGGAAACTTAATCATCTTTTCTAGATGACCCAAAAAACTTTGAAATATTATTAGCATTCCAGTGGAGTGTTATGATGTGATTTGTATGGATGATCCCATTGGAAGAGATAAGAACATAATGTAGATTGACTTTTGTAAAAGTTAGGTAAAATTCAGATTCACTTTACCAATATCAACAAGCCGAATTTTTAAAAACAAATTTATGTTTTAATGTCGATGTTTATATAGATGTCTATTTATATAAACGTAAATATATTCTATAAGAAATATAATGTATTCAGATTTTTTTTTGGTTAAAATGAAGGCATAATAATTAAAGAAAAAAACATCTTGTTTTACATGTTGATATAAATGTCTATTTATATAAATATAAAAATATTATGAATTTTAATGTATGTAGGTTTTTTCTGGTTAAAATTAATCCATAACAATTAAAAGAAAAAAATAGATTATGTATTGTATTACTAATTAATTTATCAATGAAAATTACTTTTTTTTGTGAATCGGCAAATCTAACTACTCCTAAACTACACCTTAAATCCACCTATGTCCACGACAAGACTTGAACTCTCAACCTCAAGGAGGGAGGACAACACCAAATACTGCTAGACTAGAAACCCTTTGGTATCAATGAAAATTACTTAGTTACAATTAGTTTGATTACGATCAAAATCCAATAACTTTTATGAAATTAACTAATATAAATTATCACTATGGTTGAGATAATCAACTTATGATCCACAATCAATTTAATTTTTCTTTTCCTTGGAAACCAAGTTATTAGTTACGCTACTTTATCACATTGATGGTATTAAAAGGTGTTATTATATATAGACAAAACTGCACAAATTGTCCATGTGGTTTGCTGAAAATTGTCACTTTTGTCCAAAAAGTTTTGGACTAGCACCACAGGTTCAAATTTTTCATTTTGTTGCGAGTTTGGTCCAATTTACTTTAAAAAATTTTGTAATGACGATTTTACCCTTCTTTTTTGTTTTTTTTTTTCAGTTTTTTTTATTTATTTAAATATTTTCATAATTAAAAGAAAATAATTCTCTCTCTCTCTCTCTCTCTCTCTCTCTCTCTCTCTCTTCCCCATAAACGACCATTTGTGTTTTTTCTAAGACCCAAAAGAAGGCAGCAGCCTCCATTACCCACTCGTCGGAGAAACACCATCCAAAACCCCTCGTTGCTGCTTCATTCCCTAACCACTGGAAACACCAAGAGACACCCCAACACCACCGAGGACCACCTTGCTCCACCACAACATCACCACTGCCTTCACCGATCAAACCTAACTCAACACCCTTCCCTTCCTTCGTTCGTCGTCGTACAACAAGAAAACAGGAGACTGTGAATAGTACCCAACACAAAGGAACGGAAGCGTCATTGTAAGTAGAGGAGAAATCAAACACCAACTTCGATTTTGGGGGGTTCGATCCTTGGTTCCTTGCTCGTCGCAAGCCAGAAAGGGGACCGAGAGAGGTATCGACGATTGCAGATCGTGAGGAGGGAGAAGTCTCCGGGTCGACGAGAGCGAAGCGACGCGGGTGGGAAGAAGCAGCAAGCGGATGTGATTTCAGGGCTGCTGGGTCGTGGATGAGTAAGGGGAAACACCCTCGTTGTTTCATCTCCTTCATTATTCAATCCACTTCTAAATCAAACCTTCGATAATCAGATATCAATTTTTAACTATCCGAAAGTCAAACCAGTTCAAAATCAATTATTCAATTCGAATCCTTTGTTATACAAAATCGATTTCAGTCTCGTTTTGCTTCAAGCCTTCGTTATCACCTTTGTCAATTGAAAATTAGAGACCATCGATGGGTTTTTTGGTGAGGAACAGCGGAAAGGGAACATATCTGTTTGTGCGTGTGTGTTTTAATTTTTGAAATCAAGTTCCAGAAACCCAACAAACGAAATACAAAATCAGTTTCATAAATGAAATACAAAATCGATTTCAAAAACGAAATATAGGTGTGCATCTGATGCTTTTGGTCTTGAGTTCTTGAGTTACAAAATCGATTTCAACTGTGTGTTTTTTTAGGAAGAAGACGAGAGAGAGAGAGGGAGAGATAGAGAGAGAGAGAGAGAGGAGATTTTCTTTCTTTTTTTAATTGGAAAAGTACTTTTAGTAAATAAATAAACTGAAAAAGAAAAAGGTAAGGGTAAAATCGTCATTATAAAAAAGATTAATAGAAGTTGGACCAAAATCGCAACAAAATGAAAAGTTTGGAGCTCTGGTGCTAGTCCAAACTTTTTTGGACCAAAATGGCAATTTTTAGCTAACCACAGGGTCCATTTGTGCAGTTTAGTCTTATATATACTCATCACTCTTATTAAAATCACAAACATAAGGATACATACATGATATGGTGTTATTTAACTATGTATTTTAGAGCATTATCTTAATATATTTAAGTATAAATTTTATATTTTAATATATATATATATATATATATATATATATATATATATATAATATGATTTAAAATGTTCAATTACAGTCAAAATGAAAGCTAAGATGCAAAAGGAAGCAAACGAGAATAAAAAAGATCCAAAAATGATGTTGCTAGTAGCTTGATCTCTTTAGTGTTTTGGCCATCTCTCATGTCTCGTAACTCCGATTGGCGAGATTAAAGATGTTCTGAAAACTAAAGAAAATTTCGGAAGAATTTCATGTTTGTGAAAAATTCCGACTTCCAGTTCCCCTGCCATGGCAAAGCCATTTCCTTGGCGTGGAAAATTAAAAAAATTTGTGAACATTCTGAATACAATTCCCACGGCATGGCAAGTTTTTTTCAACATCGTGCCGATGCTGAAACCCATAAATAGAGTCAAAAATTAGCCTTAGTGACATATCTTCAACCCTAAATCGTTCTCTACAAAAATAAACCCCAAAAGTGTTGTTTTGAGGGTCTAGAAGGCGGTCAGAGGGTCGTTAAGCCAATATGAAGCAAAGATCTGGAGGATTCGAGAGTGGATTCATAACGAGAATCATTCGGTTCGATTTTCCAATCACGATTAGTATTCCAATTGGGTTCCTTTTGTTTTTACTTTTTGAATTTAGGTGTTAAAACTTATTGCTTTGTATCATACTAGATGAATCATTGAGCTTATGGATTAATTTGTTATTCGGATTATTTATTCTTATTAATTTATTATGATTGCTTGATAAAAGATCCTTATATGTTAAAGTTTTAATATTTTCTGTTAATTGCTGAGTATTGTTAGGTTTAGATGAACAATCTAGCTCGATGTGTTTGAATCATATTATTTTATGAATTATAAATTTGTATGACTAGTGTTTGATTAAAACCTAGGGTTAAATAGTAAAGTTTGTAATTTTAATGCGTAAGAATGCATATGATGACCATCCGTGTGCAGTAGCTTCATGATCTTTGATGCTAATAATTCAAGTCTCTCATAATACGAACTAAACACTAATTTTTAGCATAATTAGTTCACTTGATCACTGCAATTAATAGTCTTGAAAATCAAAATTTTAATTGTCTGAACCTGGAAACTAGTCATATTAGGAATCGCTGAATAAAGAATAAAAGTCAATTGCACCTTAGTAATTATCTATGATTTTGAGATGTAGTTTTGTCTAAACCAAAGTACCCGAAGTGATTTGTTTCTAATCAGTTTATCTAGTTAGTTTATTTGTTGATTTAATTGAGTTTTAACTTTTAATAATCAAAACCCCTCATTTTATTGCTTTCTTTAATTTAGTATAACCTATAATCAAATATTCCAATGTTAATTCACTACCATTCCCCTTGAGTTCGACACTTTTGCTTATCAAAACTATATTATACTCGATCTGGTTCATTGCATGTAATGTGTGATTTAGATGCGATAGACTAGGAATTATAAATAAAAAAACTAGTGCATCAAAAATACGCATCATGTTTTTGGCACCCTGCCGGGGAACGGTTTTCAATTATTTTAGTTTATTTAATTATTCGTTATTTGTTTTTGCATTTTTAGTTTTATTTTTTATTTTCTTTGATAACATGTCATTTGTCGGGAAGGTTTTTATTGTTATGTGTAGAAATTCGTGATCATACATACACATTGCTTGGTTTTACTTTATCTATGGGTTTCGAGATTGCAAACAATTAGGGAATTCTTAACTTGTTTAGTTTACTACTTTGGTGATTTGTCCAACTCAATCCACGAGACGTAGTATTGCAAAACGTATCGTGGTGGTTAAGCGGAAGACCGAACTCTTGCTACTCTTGACTAGTTGGGTCACTCTTATTCTACTTATTAGTTAATGGTGCAATGAAAACAAAGGAAATAGTCTGACGGTCCCCATTTTTTTTTTCACAAACCACTTCTTGCATGCAAGAAATTTAATCTACAATTGTAGCATGATTCCGACAAGGACAAGTGATCGTGGTATCCTTTTAGCTATTTTGGTGCATTTTTATTTTTATCTTTAGTTTGTTTAATTTTGTTTTCCATGTTGATACTCTTGATGTTTTAGATCTTTGCAGAATTTTTGCCTTCCGAATGCTTTTAGTAATTTCAACAATTAGGGTCAAACGCTATTTTATCACGAGAGAAAAAGATGAGAGATTTTGAAGTTGATAATCTAGAGCCACGACTTTTAATATGTGTGGGGTGTGTGTCAAGTTCGTGAGGGATTATTATTAGAATTCTTATTTAGAATTATGAAGATTAGCAGAAGGAATTATACACCCAATGAGCCAAAAGTTCTAAGAGTGGCAGTTAAGACTTCAACGATTCCCACGACGTGGTCGACACTTTCCCACGTCATGGTGAAACTTTTATCCGTGATTCAGAAATCTAATCCCAACTTCCACAACATGGTTGACACTTTCCCACGTCGTGAGTGAGCTTTTCATTACTATTGGGGATTGTCAAAGTAGATACCACGTCGTGGTCAACACTTACCCACATCGTGGCCATGCTGTTGAAAAATAATATATGCTAGATTGATTAAAATTGAAAAATAAATACTTGAAAAAATGGTCTAACATAAAAAATCTAATAAAGGTTTAAATTTTTTTTTCATATTATTGTGTTAGAACCAAGTATGCTAGTGTTATGTGGGATAATTTGTTGAGAATTCTAAGATTTAGTTGAACCAATTTGTTATAATATATTTGTGGCTTCTCAGTTCTAGTGAAATCATGAGACAAAACGCAAACTTGTGTAGTTTGAAGGACATAATATCTTTTGCATCGTGTAGTGAAATATATCCATAAATATTTATGGAGTCATTGCACTCTAAACTAATGTCTTTAGGCAATAAGGTTTGAGGTTAAGTTTCCAAGCTTAAGCATATGTTTTTCTTTTAGGTTTTTTAATTGAGAGAAAAAAGTGAGTTATGCAAAAAGAAAAAAAAATTGACCGTTTATTATGAGCATGTATTCGGAGGGATGCAAAAATGAACGTTGTTCAAAATAAGTGGGGAACGTTTATGAGGAGTGTGGGTATTTTGGATTTGGGAAGTAATTAGGCTTTAGACACAAATATATTCATTGAGGTGAAACATCATTAGCAAATTCAATTTTGGTTATTCTGTGTTATGTTGGTGAGAAAGGTTTTGATGTGTGGTATTAAAATGAAATCGTAATAAATCTAGTTTTGCTTGGGGACAAACAAAATAATAGTGTGGGGGTATTTTGATATGGTCTTATTTAACTATGTATTTTAGGCCATTATCTTACTATATTTGAGTAAAAATATTATATTTTACGATATATAATACTTACTATGCTTTAAAATGTTTAATTACAATTACAGTGAGAGCTGAAATGTAAAAGGAAGCAAACAGAGTTGAAAAGACGCAAAAATGATGTTGCTGGCAGCTTGACCTATCTTTAGTGTTTTGGTCATATCTCATGACTCGTAACTCCGATTTATAAGATTCAAGATGTTCCGAAAACTAGACAGAATTATTGACAACTTTTGTGTTTGTGAAAAATTGGGATTCCCAGTTCTCAGATCGTGGAAAGTCTTTTTCCATGTTGTGGCGATTGTGAAACCCATAAATAGAGCCCAAAATTAGGCATAATGACATATTTTCAACGCTAATTCGTTCCCTACAAAAATAAACCCCCAGAAGTGTCATTTAGAGGGTGTAGAAGACGGTCAGAAGGCCATTAAGCTGATATGCAGTGAATATCTGAAGGATTCGAGATCGGATTCATAGCGTGAATCATTCAGTTTGCTTTTCCGAACACGATTAGTAATACAATTGTGTTCCTTTTGTTTTTAGTTTCTGAATTTAGGTGTTAAAAACTATAGCTTTGTGTTAGACTAGATGAATCATTGAGATTATGTATTAATTTGCAATTCGGATTATTTATTCTTATTTAACTTATTATGTTTGTTTGATGAATGATCCTTAGCCCTTAGGTGTTAAAGTTTCAATATTTTATGTTTATTGTTGAGTATTGTTAGGTTTAGATGAACAATCTAGCTTGATGTGTTTGAATCATACAATTTTATGATTTATATATTTGTATGACTAGTGTTTAACCAAAACCGAGGGATAAATAGTAAAGTTTTTTATTTTAATGTGTAAGAATACATATGATGATCATTCGTGTGTAGTAGCTTCATGATCTTTGATGCTAATAATTCAAGTCTCTCGTAATACAAACTATCTAAACACTAACTTTTAGGATAATTAACTCATTTGCTCATTGCAATTAAAAGTCTTGGAAATCAAAGGATTAGTTTTTTACACCCCGAAACTAGTCATATTATGAATTGGTGAATAAAGAATAAATCTCAATTGCACCTTAGTAATTATTTATGATTTCGAGATGTAATTTTGTCTTAACCAAAGTACGTATCCGAAGTGATTTGTTTCCAATCAGTTTATCTAGTTAGTTTAGTTGTTGATTTAATTGAGTTTTAATAATTATAACCCCCATTTTATTCCTCTCTTAAATTTAGTATATAACCTATAATCAGATATTCTAGTGTTAATTAACTACCGTTCCTGTTGAGTTCGATATTCTTGTTTATCAAAACTTTCTTATACTCGATCACATTCACCGTCTATAAGATGGACTAAAAATTATAAATAAAAAATAATGAATTAAAAACACACATCAACACCTACTCAACTCACATAGGGATAAAACAAGCAATCTATATAAAATTAGTGAGATATACTCAGTTATGGACCGACGCAAACTCCTAAAGTATTCTTTACTTTTTCACACTAAAGATTAGATACAATATAAACTAGTGTGTAGATTATAGATTTTATTTTTTTAATATTTTCATTGCTTAAAATACAAGTTTATATAAACAAATACATTGATTGGAATTGCTTCCTACCAAATAAATGAAACTTTGACTTCCACGAAATTTGTTTTCGGACAATATATATAATTGGTTGATGGCTAGTATTGTAGCTTAATCACTATATTTTATTTTATTTAATAAATACTATTAGTTTTATAAAACAAATTTTCACTCCACCCTCTATTCGGTTTTATAATGTGTTAAAATTGATAGTATATATATATATATATATATATATATATATATATATATATATATATATATATATATATATATATATATATATATATATATATATATATATATATATATATATATATATATATATAGAGGTTTAGGTTCTATGTAAAACAAGTAACCCTAAAAAAAACCCTAAAAATCATCAAAATGCATAAAAAAAAATACTTAGACATCACAAATCTTTTTTTTTGATTTTATATTATGAATTTTCATAGCTTTTTCTTTATTTTCGCTGAATTTGTTTTTGAAAAAAAACCAAAAAAATATCGATTTTTTTATTTTTTTTCAACGATTTTATAAATAAACCTGGGATTTTTAGTAAAAAATGTCAAAAAAAAAATATTTGTGATCTCTAAGTATTTTTTATGCATTTTTATGATTTTTAAGGTTTTTTTAGGGTTTTTTTATTTTCCATATAACCCTTCCTTCCCTCTCTCTCTCTCTCTCTCTCTATATATATATATATATATATATATATATATATATATATATATATATATATATATATATATATATATATATATATATATATATAGAGAGAGAGAGAGAGAGAGAGGTTCCATTGAGATTCAAAATAAATTAGAGATATTGAGATTCAACTTCAGCCACATAATTCACATCTGCCGTTTTAACCATCCGGCTACCCAGCGCGGCGGGTCAGTTATAATCATAAATGATTATGTAGTGTTGTCTGTTCCTTTCACCTCCGCCACTTTCCCCACCACCACAACCGCCACCGCCACCGCCACCACCACTACCACTACCTCTGCCACCAGCTGACCCCACCACTGTCACCTCCGTCACTTATACCACCGCCACAGCTGCCACCACCACATCTTCTGTCACCAACCGTTATAAGCATATATGATTACTCAATCTGTGAATATATATATATATATATATATATATATATATATATATATGTATAATCATTTATGATTAGGTATATACGTATAGACATGTATAATCATATATGATTAAACATCTCTGCCATATAATCATTTATGATTACGTATACTCCGCTGCTGCCGGGACTTTGGAGCATTAGAGTGGAAAAATGTGAAATAGATGGCTGATGTTAAATCTCAAGTCTCTATTTTTTTTAATCTCATATATATATATATATATATATATATATATATATATATATATATATATATATATATAGTGACAATTTATGACACGACACGATAAAAATACACGACACCAAACGAAATTGGGACCAAACTAAAATTTGTATTCATGTTCGTGTCGTGCTCGTGTGTGTATATGTGTATGTGTGTGTGAGTATATATATATATATATATATATATATATATATATATATATATATATATATATATATATATATATATATATATATAAGAACCGCGAAGACAATTCCCCACCACCCATTTCTTAAAGGGCATAAACGTCAAACGTAATTACTAGTTCGTGATACATTTGCATGCGACGCAAATCCATGGAACGTAATACAGACTTGAGAAAAAATCACGTGCAACGAATGTCCATGGAACGTCATTTAAATGATTTTTTCTTTTCATTTTCTTATTTTATTTTATTTTATTATATTTTATAAAAAAAATTAAATTTGTTTTAGAGGCATATATACTCGGTTTTGCTGTTTTTTTATTTGTTTTTGTTTTTGTTTGTTTTTTTAATTTTTTTTTTTAAAATTAGATCAATATATACTCTGCTTTTTTAGGTTATTTATTTATTTATTATTTTTAGCTTTTATACTACTTCTTTGAAGTTTTTTATGTTTCTTTTTATTTTTTTTTCACTTTTTTTTAATTAATTATGGGTTCGAGTTTTTGATGTTTAACAATTATAAAAGTTTCAAATCATAACGATATTATGAATTATACTATTTTAGATCAAATTATTTTTGGATAATGAAAATTTGAATCGTATCATTTTTTATCATAAAATTTTGGATCATATAATTTTGGATCATATCATTTTACATCATATTAATTTGGATCATATCATTTATGATTAATAAGATTTTGGATCGTAGTATATTGAATTAAATAATTTTTTTGTTCAATACAACATTTGGATCATTATATTTTTTGAATCATGTAATTTTGAATCATAAAAGATATAATAATTATGGATCATAAAATATTCGAATCAAAATATTACTAGGTCAAAAAATTTTGGATCATAAAAATATTGAATTATTATATTTTTGAATCATCTCTATTTGGATCATATTATGTTCAACATTTTAAAAAAAAATTAATCTTTTAAAGCTAAGTTTGGTTCTAAAACACCTTATTTTTAAAAAAAATTATTTTTACGAGGACATTAGAATAATGCGTAAAAGTATTCATTAACTTTTATAATTTTTGTGAATTTTTTCTAGGTTTTATTTATAAATATAAAAGATTAATTTTTTTTTTCAAATTTTCATGATTGTGCTCATTTTGTAGAGAATTAAATTTTAAGAACTTTGGTTTTTTCATAATTCTGTTTTCAAAGAAAAAATGTTATAGCCGAAAAACGAAAAGAGTGGAAAAAAACCCTCCAGCCAGGCTGATGACACTTGTCATGTTGGTTACTTCAACTTTAGACAAACCTTTCTCCATGTCATAAGTGTGTCTCTCATGCCTTTAAAACATGATTAGGCAAGTCATACACTTCTTATTTTTATCCATATCTCGAAAATTGCATAAAGAAGAAGAAAGAAAGTCAAACTTTTATAAACACTTTTATAAAATATAAACCTTGTCTTTTAGGAAAAAGACAAAAGGATTCAACTAGCCCAAAAGTCTGTACATGACTTATAAATCATACCATATGATGTATATTAAGTTATTTGATAATGGAATTTATTATTTCCATGAAATAAATAATTTCCAATTTACTTATAAGAGTTTTATTGAATATTTATTAAAATCAATTTCTGTAAATAATCAATTGTATCAAGTTGTTGTTAGTGTGACCCATTAGTATCATATGTTATTTAGTAATATCACTTTAATATGACTCTTGAGCATACTAGGCCTTTCAATCTCCCACTTGCGCAAGACTCATATTAGACTTATATAGACAGTGGTGAACGTCTAGCAACATTTCACTGCCCCTAAGACCATATGACTGTTTGTGCCATTCTATTAACGTCCAATTCCGAAAAAGCTCAAAGCTACAATTGGTGTATAAGGTAAGTTTATCAGTTATCCTTTGCTACAGACATCATGTTGAACATGAGATTGAGATCGCGATCAATCTCAGTAGTTGTTCAACTTTTGGTAAGGCGCCTTATATGTCTAACTCTCAACACATAAGAGGAACAAATCCCATCTTGACTAGATAAGCCTCTTGCATAGTTCATACCATACCTGAAAATGGCTTTTATAACTGCCCGGTTAAGGAACAACATTTGACCATTATCAAAGCATAGTACTCCCTATACTTAAGTCCCACTATGTATCTCAGGTGTTAAGGATACAAAGATAGTACCTTTTAATCAAGTATCATTCATGATAGCGATCCATGAGATGATCTTGATGCGGGTCAGTTCACTACTAGTTCTCTAACAAGTACCTATGAAACTTGGTTACAACCACTTTCCTACTTTCATCTAGTGAGAGTCAACTAATCCAATTCATATTAGTCTTACTTTATAATTGCTCCCACAATTATAACCGACTATGAACTTTTAGAATAATAATATTATTCATGGATTAAACATGTTAATATAGAACACAACAAGTATTAATGTGATGACTATATCCCAATATATCAGAACATTATCTAATAGTTGTTGTTATAATGTTCCAATATCCAAATACTAAATCCAAATCAAAACTCCATTTCTAGAATAATAAAGTCTTATAGCTAAAGTGTGACCATTCATACTTAGCTCAAAAGAATGACTTTATTAATGGATCTAACAAAATTTAATTTGTGTGAATTCTGTGAATATTATCATCTCTATACTTAATTTACTCTAGGTATATTTAAATATCTTGGAGAATATGATTGGTGTTCTTTCGTGACATAGAGTCTCTTATCTTGATTAAGTATACTCTTGAAGTCACAAAGATTTCTATGTGATCCTTGAATGGCAGTTATCAACATAGTTTTTCAATGAACACATTCATCCAATCATATTTGAATTCAACTTCTAAAGTTGTGTATTCTTATTTTGTAGTAGATTGTGTCATTATGTTTTTCTTCGACCTCATTCCAATATGACTTACTCTTCATTCCATAATGAAGTCAAAATCCAATTATAATTCATAATTATTTATATTTGTTTAGAAATTAACATCTTATGTAGCTCTTTCCATAAAGATCCTTTCTAAATTGATTGTATCATATACATTCTCTTAATTCTTCTAAAGTACTATTAGAATACTCTTTTAGTCATCTAGTGACTTAACCATGTATTCAATTATTATCCTATGACATGCTTACTGTAACACCAGTCAAAATAGGTCAACAACAATCACATGTGATTATGCCAATCATGCAATGTGATTTTGTTAAACTAGTAATGTGATAAGTGATGGGTTTTGAGCATTCTAACACTTCCTAAGTGTACATGCAACCCTAATAACCTTGAATCTATGTTTTCTCTATATACATGCAAATTTCTTTTCAAGGTTATTTCCTAACTAGCATGGCATGGGGAATATATAAAACATAAAAAAACTAGTAGGAATACATACCTTGTTGTTGCTTGAATTCCTTCAAGACTTTGTGAGCCTAGCACCCCAAATGTTGTGCCTCAAATGCTTCACACAACACCACAAAACTTGGAATAACTTGAGAGAATATTTCTACACACAAAAATCGGTTATGCCCTCACAAGAACTCTCTAGTGCCGATTTTGCTAGCCAAAGGGTTTCTTTTATAGTGTTGTCACAATTAGGGTTTTTCACATGAATACTCTTAATTGTCATGACTCTCCATTTCCCATGACCCATGGGTTTGTAACTCCCATGGACTATCCATGGAGCTCCATATGGTTATAACCAAACCCATAAACCATGGATCATTAATCCACCATAAAAGAATTGATGATTGTCATAATCAACCCTATGTATTTAATTAGTATCACTTTGATCACCAAATTAATACTAGATTAATATTTGATCAATACTAATTAAATAATACTATTATTAATATATTAGAACTTATAATATATTAATAATCACAAGTGTCCTTTCTCTCATTTAGTCTATCCAAGTATTGCAATGTCATGCAACCCAAATGGACCATGCCGAGTCGGGTCAAGTACATACCAAATAAAGTTATGGACTTAGACACTATATCCAACAATAAGAGTGCCATGTAGTTCATGATAAATTCTAATACAAATATGAACTTTCTTTATGATACAACTCAAAGTATATGTCCATACGATTCCAAAAATATAGAGAACGTCTGAATCTGACTTCGCATGAAGAAGTTATGATAAACCGAACACTATAAATCTCTATAATAAGATGAATTTAAAATAGACTTAGAATTAGCTATTGGAGTCTAAAATATAATTGTAGTACTCGTAAATACCTACGCGTGGATATAAAGAACGTCAAAAATGGAGTTTGTATGCAAAAGTTACGACCTTCCGAAGATACAGCTGTCAGAAACCCTAATCTGACTGAACTCACGAGGTGAGCATAGATGTTCACGAGGTGAGGAGTCATTTTGCCACATCTCGGAATCTAGAAGGTGTGTGACGAGGCTATGAGGGGATAAGATCCAAACTCACGACGTGAGCAAGGATTGATTCACGTTGTGAGGAGTCAAAGGGACACCATCCGAAGCTAGGGACGCAAATGGCAAGTCTACGGGGTGACCAGCCATGACTCACGACATGAGTCGTATAAAACTCACGATGTGAGGGCCAAAAATCTTACTATAAATAGGAGGTCCGACTTCAGCTATTCCTACACCTGAACTTCTTCCCTTTCTCTCATTTGCTGAAGCCCTCTTGCATCCCGAGCCCCGACGACCTCGTACCGCTGACCGTTTCTGCTTAGATTACATAAAATCACGCTACTAGGGTGAGTTTCACGGCCCCACTTTCTAATATTTTGGGGGAAAACGCATGCTAAATATTGTATATACGTTACTATTATGTCTATATGATAGTATTGTAACATCCGGATTTTCAGGGACATCTGTCACACCCCGGCCGATGGTGGAAATACCGTGCTTGTGTGACACCATCATGGTTCACAGTTATTGATTACATAGAACAGTATAACACAAATGTTATTTTTATATTACAAAATATATTACATATCGTACTAGGTTTTTAGAATACAAGAAACCAAAAATCACAAGTAGTGCTCAATCAGATAAGTACAATACAAATAAAAAGTGCTCCGACGATCCCATGAAGATTTTCCCAAAAGATTGATACTGCCGACTTTTATTTTCCTGAGAATACATGTGATATTAAAATGTCAACATAAAGTTGGTGAGTTCACAAGTTTGTATATTTGTATTAACATACTTTTTACCCCAAATAATATTTTTATTGTATATAAGTATTTTCAAACTTATATTTGTATGTGTACTTTATTTCCAAAAGTACTTGTTCTATCATATATAAGTATTTTCAACTTATATTAGCTTTTAGGCGTGATTATCAATGTTACATGAGTTCCCATAATCGAGCTACAGACGAGTTGTTGCCCCTCACGACGCTTTATCGGACATCGTAGTGTTTAGACAATTATCACCCGTGACTTGACCGTCGATGGTTGTAGCTAGCAACCGCAGGTGGGGTGTCAGCCCGTATAGATCTATACATAAACTCTCCCGCTCACTTAAGATTTAACAATTATAGGTAGGGGACTTTACTAAGTATTACACTTAGGTGATGAATGTGTCTCATGTAAACCCTTGAATGAGTAGCGCTAAAAGTTGTAGTCTTGTAACTTTACGTGTTTATGTTTATCGGTTTATGTTATATAATTATAAAAATATTTTTATAATTATATCATTAAATAGTTTTGTAACACTTAAATATGCAGAGTAACAACAATGTGTAATAATTTATTCACAGATTAACGACAATGCATAATAAAATTTTATGTTATGTGGGTATAGTAACGACAATGCATAATATAATTTTATATTATGTGGGCATAGTAACGGCAATGGATAATATAGTTTTATATTATGTGGGCATAGTAACGGTAATGCATAATATAATTTTATATTATGTAGGCATAGTAACGGCAATGCATAATATAGTTTTATATTATTTGGGCATAATAACGGCAATGCATAATATAGTTTTATATTATGTGGGCATAGTAACGACAGTGTTTACTAAATTTTATATATGTAAACGACCGTTTTAACGGTAAACTGTTATAACGATTATGTAACTAAATTATAAGCGATATAAACAATTTATGATTTTATATAAATAAATAATATAAAAACATGTATCCTCCCCCGAAATATGATAAAAAGTTTAAAATGGGGCCGTGAAACTCACCCTCGTACCGTAGTTTGTTTGACAATTGTTCCTGTTGTTGGGAGAGTAGTCGAGCAGGACCTTGGGTGCGGGTAATTTGAAATTAATTTTTCTTTGATAGAAGTTACATGAGTTCATCTATTTATACTAAAAATTCACCGCCTCCAAAACACATAGTTCCTACGTACTAGTGCTTATTAATTGACACGTTATAGTTGACACTTCAATTAAAATGCATGGAATATTTGTTTCACACGTCCTCATTAATTCTCATCCATGCATTAGGAAATAGCTTCCATATTAATCATATAGACATATATTTTTATTTACCATATGTATGATTCATTTATTAATTAAATTGATTCATAATAAATATATATATATTTGAACGTAACTTATAATAAGAAATATTTCAATCAATTTAAAACATAAGACACTAAAATAACACGTCAAAATATATAGACGAAATTTTCCATTTAATATATTCCAAACATAAAACTTTTATCAAAATATTTAATAAAATGTGTAATACATTATTTTATCACTCGTTTAGATTTAATAAATAAAACTTATATAAATAATATCCGAAGAAAATGTATTTGGAAATTTTTAGTCGAAAATACCGATTTCTAATTCATAACTTTTTTATAAGAAGATAGTTTTAGATGAAAATAATAATACAAATTTTGTATTTTCATTAAAATTTGTTTAAATGTTACAAATTAAGTATATTACATTTGATTTATGTCACATTCGCGAATGACATCCGTTAACATAATTTGACTATTGTCACATTCTCCTCCTGTTAAGAGAATTTCGTCCCGAAATTTAACTTGTGTACGGAACATTGTTGAATAGTTGGGGGTATTTACTCTTCATTTGATCCTCGCGTTCCCAAGTAAACTCTGGTCCTCGTCTAGAGTTCGATCGGACTTTTACTATGGGGATGCGGCTTTGTTTGAGCTTGTTGATTTCCCGGTCCATGATCTCGTCGGGTTCTTCTACGAAATTAAGTTTGGCGTTGATTTGGATTTCGTCAAGTGGAATTGCAAGAGCATCATCGGATAAGCACTTCTTGAGGTTGGATACATGGAAAACGTCGTGTACATTATTGAGTTCATGAGGTAATTTGAGTTGGTAGGCTACATGACCAATTCTTGCAAGAATATCAAAAGGTCCTATGTATCTTGGATTAAGCTTTCCTCGTTTTCCGAACCTTATGAAGCCCTTCCAAGGAGAGACTTTTAGCATAACTCGATCTCCGACTTGAAATTCTAGAGGTTTACGTCTCTTGGGGGCATAACTTTTCTGACGATCTCGTGCAACTTTAATTCTATCACGTATTTGGATGATTTTCTCCGTCGTTTCATGTATGATTTCTGGACTAGTAAGTAGTGTATCACCTCGATCTCCGACTTGAAATTCTAGAGGTTTACGTCTCTTGGGGGCATAACTTTTCTGACGATCTCGTGCAGCCTTAATTCTATCACGTATTTGGATGATTTTCTCCGTCGTTTCATGTATGATTTCTGGACTAGTAAGTAGTGTATCACCTGCATGTTTCTTTGCTAGTTGGGTATAACCTAATTCTGCCCAACATATTGGTGATCGACACTTGCGTCCGTATAAGGCTTTAAATGGTGCAACTTTAATGCTGGTGTGATAACTGTTATTGTATGAAAACTCAATCAGAGGAAGATGAGTATCCCATGTGCTTCCAAAGTCTATCACACACGCTCGGAGCATGTCTTCCAATGTTTGAATGGTCCTTTCACTTTGACCATCTGTTTGAGGATGATAAGCTGTGCTCATGTCAAGGCGTGTTCCGAAGGGTTTCTGTAATGATTCCCAAAATCATGAGGTGAATCTACTGTCTCTATCAGAGATGTTAGAAATTGGCACCCCATGCAATTTAACAATTTCCTTGAGATAAGTTCGGGTCAACTTCTCCATCTTATCAGTTTCTTTGATTGGGAGGAAGTGGGCAGACTTAGTCAATCGATCAACTACAACCCAAATAGTTTCATAACCACTGTGTGTCTTGGGTAGTTTTGTTACGAAGTCCATTGTAATTTGTTCCCACTTCCACTCGGGTATTTCTGGCTGCTGTAATAATCCGGAGGGTTTTTGGTACTCTGCTTTGACTTTAGCACAAGTCAAGCATTTGCTCACGTAAGTGGCGATCTCTACTTTCATGTTTGGCCACCAATATTGCTTCTTCAAGTCTAGGTACATCTTGTCGGAGCCTGGATGAACGACATACCTTGACTTGTGAGCCTCATCCATGACTAAGCTTCCGATGTCTCCAAATTTTGGCGTCCAAATTCAGTCCATGAAACATCTACCATCATTCCTAAGCTTGAATTGTTTGTCCATTCCTCGCAGGCATTCATTAGTAATGTTTTCTTCTTCTAGAGCCCCTAGCTGAGCCTCTCTGATTTGAGCAGCCAGGCACGACTGGATTGTAACTGTTAGTGCTTTGACCTTACGAGGCTTTATTCGTTCCTTCCTACTCAAGGCATCTGCTACAACGTTTGCCTTGCCAGGATGATAACGAATTTCACATTCGTAGTCATTCAACAACTCAATCCATCTTCTTTGTCTCATGTTGAGTTCCTTCTGATCGAAAATGTATTGAAGACTCTTGTGATCTGTGTAAATGGTACACTTTGTACCATAGAGATAGTGTCGCCAAATCTTCAAGGCAAAAACTTCAGCTCCCAGTTCTAAATCGTGGGTAGTATAGTTGTTCTCATGTCCCTTGAGTTGACGAGAAGTGTATGCAATAACTTTGTCTCTTTGCATCAATACACAACCCAACCCTTGGTGTGATGCGTCGCAGTATACGACAAAATCATCTGTCCCATCTGGGAGGGATAGGATTGGTGCACTACACAACAATTTCTTCAGTGTCTGGAACGCGAATTCTTGTTTGTCTCCCCAATCAAACTTTGTGTCTTTCTGTGTTAATGTTGTGAGTGGCTTGGCTATTTTGGAGAAGTTTTCTATGAATCTCCGATAGTAGTCTGCGAGTCCAAGGAATTGGCGCACCTCTGTTGGCTTCTTTAGTGCTCCCCAATTCTTGATTGCCTCTATCTTGGTAGGATCGACATGAATTCGTTTGTTGCTGACCACATGCCCTAGACAGTTTACTTCTCTAATCCAAAATTCACATTTAGAGAATTTGGCATACAACGTTTCCTTTCGTAGCAGTTCCAGGATTAGTTGAAGGTGTTGCTCGTGTTCCTCCTTGGTTTGTGAGTATATCAATATATCATCAATGAATACAATCACGAATTTGTCCAAGTAAGGCT
Source organism: Lactuca virosa (assembly GCF_052849685.1). Lineage (NCBI taxonomy): Eukaryota > Viridiplantae > Streptophyta > Magnoliopsida > Asterales > Asteraceae > Lactuca > Lactuca virosa. The sequence goes on from NC_136428.1 coordinate 317,115,340, forward strand.
TGCAAACACGGTTCATGAGATCCATGAAAACTGCTGGAGCATTGGTCAATCCAAATGACATAACTAGGAATTCATAGTGGCCGTAGCGAGTTCTGAATGCCGTTTTTGGAATGTCTTCAGCTAAGACTCGCAGTTGGTGGTATCCTGACCTTAATTCAATCTTCGAGAACTAATTGGACCCTTGCAGTTGATCAAATAGATCATCGATTCTTGGGAGCGGATATCGATTCTTGATGGTCAGCTTATTTAGCTCCCGATAGTCGATGCACATCCAGAAGGATCCATCATTCTTCTTAACAAACAGAAGTGGTTCTCCCCAGGGTGAGAAGCTTGTTCTGATAAAACCCTTGTCAAGAAGTTCTTGTAGTTGGCTAGAGAGTTCTTGCATTTCAGACAGTACCAGCCTATAAGGAGATTTTGCCACTGGTGCTACTCTTGGGACCAAGTCGATTCGGAATTCGACTTGTCGAACTGGTGGCAGTCCGGGTAGATCTTCAGGGAATACATCAGGATAATTACACACCTGAGGTATATCATTGATTTCATTCCCTCTGCTCTTTTTATCCACAATGTGGGCTAAGAAAGAGTAGTACTTCTTGTGAAGGTACTTATGTGCTTTCATACATGAGATGATTCTGAGGTTTTGACCGGCCCCGTAAATAATTAGGGATTCTCCATTGGGTAAAGGGAGTCGTACTGCTTTGTCATCCATGCCAATACTTGGTGTGTATGAAACTGTGTCGGTTGTAGATAACCTAGGAAATAATGTGCCGTGTATCGATTTTTCCTCTAGCTTGGATAAAGCATCATTATGGCATTGTCGTCTTGGACATGTAAGCAAGAAACACATAGGCCAACTCCAAAAGGATGGAGTCTTGGAGTCATTTGACCTAATGTCAGATGATAGTTGTGAATCTTGTTTGCTTAGGAAAATGACAAAGTCACCCTTCACTGGTACTTGTGCTAGGGGTGAAGGTTTGTTGGATCTTGTACACACAGATGTGTGTGGACCCTTCAGAACCGCCACAAGGGATGCTAACCGCTTCTATGTGACTTTTACTGATGATTTTAGTAGATATGGATATGTCTACTTAATCAAGCATAAGTCAGAAACCTTTGAAAAGTTCAAAGAGTTTAAACAGGACGTGGAGAATCAGTTGGGCAGGAACATTAAGATGCTTCGATCCGATCGAGGTGGTGAGTATCTTAGTACAGAGTTCCTTAACTATCTTAAGGAATGTGGGATTGTCTCATAATTGACACCTCCCAGGAAACCACAGTTGAATGGTGTGGCTGAGAGGCACAATCAAACCTTGTTGGATATTGTTCATTCCATGATGAGTCGAGTTTCGCTACCAATCTCATTTTGTGGGTATGCCTTAGAGACTGCCGCCCATATCCTTAATCTAGTCCCTACCAAAAAGGTTGCCAAAACACCTCACGAGATGTGGACTGGAAAAGTTCCCAATCGGGACCACATCAAGATTTGGGGTTGCGAGGCTTTCGTGAGGCGCGAGACTCACGATAAGCTCGAACCTCGAAGTGAGAGGTGTATTTTCATCGGCTACCTACAGAGATCCTTTGGTTACCTATTCTACAGACCTAGTGATAATGTGGTCTTTGTAGCAAGAGAGGAGTCTTTCGCGAGAGAGAGTTCATAAGCCAAGGAAATAGTGGGAGGCAAATTGAACTTGAAGAAATTCAAGAGTCAAGTGGTTAAGGAACCTCAAACCCTAGCAATCAACATGAGGAGGAAACTCCTGTTGATCCGACAGAAGAGTATGTACCTCTAAGGCGTTCCACGAGAGTTAGGAATCCACCTGAGCATTACTATGGTTTCCATATTACTATGGAAGGTGATAAACTGTAACAACCCGATATTTCGAATCAATGTAACGAATCCAAAGTCGAGTTTGGTAACCTATATTAATATAATAGGAACAACATAAAAAATGAAATGTTCAAAAATCTCAATATGAATGTACTAAGTGGTAGATATCGTATCAAGGTTTTCAAAAATATAAAGAACACAAAAATCCGAGTTATAACGAAGAAGTTATGACCAATCGAAAATCCGCAACAAAAGCGGCAAAACACTGTTAAGCGTAAAACACGAAATTTCAATAAAATACTTTTTAGCCTTAAGTATCTAAATGAAAGTCGTAGATATCACTAAACCATAAGCATACATAAAAGAACGTCCAAATCTAACTTCGTATGAGGAAGTTATGATTTTTCGAAGTTTCAAACATAGCAGTAAAAATACAGACGAAGTTCGAGCGACTTTTAGCCAACGCAGCCTAAACAAGAATCGAAGATCTCATCAATAGTAATAGAACGGTAAAAATACAGACGAAAACGGACATCGAATGAAGAAGTTATGAATTTTTAACGGACTTTTCCAGTCCCGGCCTGTTAAAAATAAAGTATTAAAAATAAATTCAAAATTAGCCGACGCAGTCTAAACGAGAGTTGTAGAGCATAATCTCACCTACGCGTGCATATAAAGAACGTCGAAATCGGAGCTCGTACGCAAAAGTTACAGATTTTACAAGTCCGGGACACGAAACCCGAGACTGTCAGGCAGCCTACGACGTGAGCCAGAAGCTCACGACGTGAGATTTTGATTGATGTGTTCCAGACCTGGCCAGCAGACGTCGCATCCATGGAAGAGATAAGATCAAGCTTCACGACGTGGGAGAGACTTTCACGACGTGGACTTCTTCAGGTTCACGATGTCAAGCCTGAATCAGCCCTATAAATAGGACTCAAGGAGCTCCGGGTTTAGATGCTCAATTCCTCTCTTTTTTGTGCTTATGCTCTGCGTTTAACCCCTCGAATCCATCCCGACATCCCGGTTTTCATATTCAAGTCCCGAAGTAAGTCTTACACTCCCGAGATTCCCGATACTCCCGAGAATCCCGAGAAATCAGCTTTCTCTAGTCGAAGTTCTGCTCGATCTTTGTCTCACCTTCTTCAATCTACCAAGTGAGTTCATACCCCTATCACTACACTTTCAAATACTTTTAAATGCTTTTAAACAACTTTTAAGGGGGGATACAAGTAAACACATGGTTAAACTCGTGTGAAAAACATCAATCTTTTGCCATACTTATCTTACTATTGTTATAACTATCATATGAAGTCATTAACATGCAAAACATCATACATCGCAACTTTACCCTCATGGGATACAATATGTTTTATAAATAGAAATATGTTTTATTTATATATCCGCATACTACATCATACCAAGGGTAACCATTTCAACTATAACATCATGTTTATACAAGAAAATACAACTCATTATTATCCCTTTGTTAACACTGTAGAAAGGGTAATCATTTAAGAAATCATTCATATATTTTTTCCAAATACGTGACTTAATTGAGGATATGTGAGTCATCCATATTCACCATACCTGTCAAGGTATCACTAGAAAGCCCTGTTTTATAACTACAGTCTCTGTTGTGAGAACGTGATACGTGTGTATAGATCTATACAGGACTGATGATCTCGCGCCCTAACTGTTTGCTACAGTCCGCGGGGTGACAAATATCATATCGCTTCGACTCCTGAAGAACGTCGCCGCAGGAAAATCCATCATAGTACGGTTATGAAAACTCACAGGATAGACAATTATTATGGTATTTATGTTTTTGCGGGAAAAGTAATATTACAATTATTTTTACGCCAAATTACAAACTTCTTATAGTTTTGTTTACTAATAAAACTATGCATCATTATTTTAAGTATGACATATTTACTTACAAAATCATAGTCTTGGACATTTGAGACTACTCTCCACTGTTAGGAAAATATAGGTTTTTCCTGGTTCGATACATTCATTCTATACAAACAAAGATTCATAACTCCTTTTATGAGAAAATATCGGATTTTCTGGAAAACAAACACGAACTTTCGAATGACATACACTTATACAAATATATACTTATGAACTCACCAACTTAAATGTTGACACTTTTTCTTTGATATAACTTGTATTCTCAGGAAATCGCTAAACCAGGTTAGCAACTGCTTTTGGGGACTAATGCTCTGGCGTTAGTAATATCTTTTGCAACATCATATTGTATTTGACTTTTGAAACATGTAATACAACAATCATGTAAACTTTTCAAATAAATGTTATGGTGGTGTGTACTTTTTTTTACTATTCAATTGTTATGATACTGTACATGACTTCTTACGCCCCCGAACTTTTCCGCCGTTCTGGTTTGGGGGTGTGACAGATTGGTATCAGAGCTTTGTTTATATTGAAGTAAGTATATCAAAACCATTTATTGTTGATATACAACTATAAACACAACTGGGCAAAAACACTCAGACTGAGAGTTATACTTTTAAAATGAAATTTTTATAAAGTATACATGCATACATCATATAACAGGGTCAGTATCTGTCACACCCCAAAACCAAGAACGGCGGAAACGTTCTGGGGCGGAGGACATCGTGTACAGTATCACAACAATGAATAGTAGTAAACAAGCAACAACATCATCCATTGCATTAATAAGATAATTTTAATACAAGTGTGTTCTGTCAAGTTATATAGACACCAAAATATAAATAAAAATGAAAGATGAGTCTTGAACAAGCTCCATCTTCTCAAAATCTGGCTCCGGTACCTGTCTACTAGTGACCTGAAGATACAAGTTATTTTGAAAGAGAGTATCAGCTTTAAAGCTGGTGATATCATAAGTATTTTAATGTCTGTATTTGTATGAAAGTGCTTGTAAGTATGTGATGTGTAATTATGTAAAAGCTCGTGAATGTTTGAAAAAGGTTTGAATCTCCTAGAAAACCATATGTTTCCTACTAACCGTAGCCTTCTACCAAGGCATCTAGTGGTCGTGTGTGTGTGTGTCTCTTGTAAGAGTATGTATTTTCCCAAATCTGACTATCATTTACCAAAAATATAGTTTTTACATTACTGTATATTGTGTGAAGATCACAAAGTGAATGAAATGGGAAAATGAAATAGTATTGTAGTGTTGTATTAAGTAACTACTGCTGTACTAACTACCTTAAACCAATTGTAATTTAAAGTACCATGTGATCGGCCTGTACCATTGCTACCGACTATAGAACGCGACGATGTAAGACGTCAGAAGAAATGACGTTTGGCACCCGTTGACTTGCAAGTCCCACTGTAGCGAGCAGCGAGGTGTAGGATAGTCAATCCAGTATAGATCTATACACAAACTCATACGCTCCCCATTTAAGGAGATTCTGGATACAAAACGAGCCATGACAGGTGATGCCATGCCCCGTTACGTGGCTCACATAACTGTATAAGTGCACTTGTGAATGTATTGAATGTACTAACTGTATTGTATGTTCTCTCTCTGTCTAGTATGTATGTTATCTCTGTATGGTATTGTTTGTTCTCTCTCTGTCTAGCATGTATGTTTTCTTGTAAAATATATAGTATGTACTAGCTGTATTGTATTGTATAGTATGTACTAGCTGTATTGTAATGTATGTACTAGCTGTATTGTAATGTATGTACTAGCTGTATTGACTCATGTATGAACTAACTCATTGTATGTTTCATTGTTCTAGTAATAGTATAAGCATCTCCCTAAACTATGCCTATTATAGCTTACTAGTAATATGATTTGCATGTATGAACATGTTTGTATACCCTTGCTACCCAAAGGTATTGAATAGAAAGAAGGAACTTTTGTATCTATATACATATACATAATATATAACTAGGATTCAAATGACCTTCAGACAAATAACCGATACCCTAAGCCCACAACCAAACGAGGAACAGGAGGTAAGGTGAGTTATCAGTCCTAAGTCCTTTCAATCCTACTTATATAACTATATCTATAAAGATATACATTTAACAGAATATAAGTGTAAAAGAGTTTAAGTAAAAGTATTTGACATGTAAATAAGTTTGATAAAAGCATTTGGTATGTAAAAGAGTTCGTAAAACATTTTGAAGTAGTTTGTTTGAAAACACAGTTTGAAAAGTAAGAAATCCACTTGTTTGGTAGTTATTAATCACATGTGATTGATATAATAACTATAATAGATCAACTTGTATACCCCCATAAAAGCATTTAAAAACATTTAAAAGGTTAATTAAGGGGTATGAACTCACCTGTAGTGAGTGGTTTGGATGAACGGATGATTTAGGATGCTAAGTGTCAAGTGAAGACTTGTACACACACAATGATCCTAGTTAACATATAATAACACATATATGTATCCAGTTAGTCATTAAACAACTAATTAACCAAGTTAAGACATCCTAAGACATGTAAAAAACTTTATTTAAGTGCTATAAGTCCTAAGGATTGCATCTAAGCGTTGTAGGACTTGGCTATTGAGTTTGGGGTCCAAGGATAAACTCTTTATGAGTTTACGGTTTTGGGACCAACTCTTCTTGAGTTTACGGTCGTAAACCCATGAGTTTACGGCCGTAAACTCATGGTACTTTTACCGTTTTGTGTTTTGAAGATTTAAAGGTCATAAGAAGCATTCCTACTTCAAGTCTAAGCCTTTGGAAGTGATTAGGGCACCATTTCACTCCTTTGTGGAGTTTACGGTCCATGCACCATTTCTCCTTGGGTTTACGGCCGTAAACCCAAATGGTTTATGGTCTTTTTGATGTTTTAAGTCCTAAGCACATCAAGGATGGTATCTAGACTAGTATCCAAGGCTTGGTAAGGGACTAGGGAACACTTTGGCCCCTTTATTAGGGTTTACGGTCCAAGAACATCTTGGACCGTAAAAACCTTTGATATTGTGTTTCCTTATGTTTTCTAGATGATTTAGAAGTGTAACAAGTCTTATAACACACTAGGGTCAGAGTACTTACTATGTAGAAGCTCGAAAGGGTGTTAAAAGTCCAAGAACACTAGTGTGTGTTCTTGGTGTTCTTGGTGAAACTTGAAGATCTACACATGTGAAATGATTTCACGGATGGAATCATGTAAGATCACTAGATTAAGTAAGATATCAACTTTTTAGGGTAAGAAACACTTACATAGTTGAAGATCAAGAAGGAAAATCGGATGATACTTGAGAGGTTTTGAGTTCTAGCTTTGAAATTGTGAAAAAGTGAATAAAATGGCTAAGTGCCATATTTATACCCTTGGGGTTTACGGCCGTAAACACCTTGTTTAGGCCATAAACTCCAAACTCTTGGAGTTTTGGCACTTTATTGTTGCACAATAAACCCTAGGGCATCCTCTTTCCTGTTATCTCCTGAAGTACTAGGCTTTAGGACACTCAAACTGACTCTATACAGCTCAAAAGTTAGTAGAAACTGTTCTGACTTCTATTGAAGTGAATGGTTGTACATAATAGAAATTTCGGGTTGTCACATCATCCCCCCGTTAGAAGGAATTTTGTCCAGAAATTAGAGTTTAAGCAAATAAGTAGTTACAAATAACTAAGTAAAAAGACGAGGATATTTCAGTTTTATCTGATCCTCTCGCTCCCAAGTGAATTCAGGTCCTCTCTTGGCGTTCCAGCGAACCTTCACTATCGGGATACGACTTTGTTTCGTTTTCTTGACCTCCCGGTCCATGTTCTCTACAGGTTCTTCCACAAAGTTGAGGCTCTCATTGATCTCGATCTCGTCGAGTGGGATTACAAGAGTCTCGTCGGACAGGGCCAATTCTTGCGAGACGTGGAAAGTAGAATGTACGTTACTGAGTTCGCGTGGTAAGTTAAGTTTGTAAGCTACATGGCCAATTCTTGCGAGAATCTCGAAAGGCCCTATGTACCTGGTATTTAGCTTTCCATGCTTTCCGAATCGTATCAAGCCCTTCCAGGGTGAGACCTTCAATAGAACACGGTCGCCCACCTGGAATTCCAACGGTTTCCTTCGTTTGTCAGCGTAGCTTTTCTGTCGGTCTCTAGAGGCTTTCAATCGTTCACGAATCTGAACGATCTTCTCTGTCATTTCCCGAATGATCTCCGGACCAGTGAGAGTGCTTTCAGGAACTCGTCCTTTAGCTAACTGTGTATCACCCACCTCAGCCCAGCACAGAGGGGATCTGCACTTTCGGCCATAGAGGGCCTCGAATGGAGCAGCCTTTATGCTCGTGTGATAACTGTTGTTGTAGGAAAATTCGACAAGGGGTAAATGAGTATCCCATGCTTTCCCAAAGTCGATCATACAGGCTCGCAACATATCTTCCAAGGTTTGGATAGTCCTCTCACTTTGCCCGTTGGTCTGTGGATGGTAGGCTGTAATCATGTCCAGCCTAGTTCCTAGGGAACTTTGTAGCGACTGCGAGAACCTCGAAGTGAACCTACTATCTCTGTCCGACATAATGGATATGGGAACACCGTGTAGTCGTACAATCTCCCGTATGTAAGTTCTTGTAAGCTTCTCCATCTTGTCTGTTTCCTTGATAGGTAGGAAGTGTGCGGACTTGGTCAATCTGTCGACGATGACCCATATGGTATCAAGTCCACCCGTTGTCTTGGGCAACTTGGTTATGAAGTCCATAGTAATCCGCTCCCACTTCCATTCCGGTATCTCCGGCTGTTGTAGTAGACCGGAGGGTTTCTGGTATTCGACCTTGACCTTGGCGCAAGTAGGGCATTTACTTACGAAGGTAGCAATTTCTGCTTTCATGTTAGGCCACCAGTATAGCTTTTTAAGATCCAGATACATCTTATCTGAACCCGGGTGGACGGAATAACTAGTGTTGTGTTCCTCGTTCATGACCAAGTCTCTGAAACCACCAAGCTTCGGGGTCCAGATGTGATCCATGAGATAATAAGCTCCGCCACCCTTAACCTCCAAGTTCTTATCCATCCCTCTCAGGGATTCACTCGCCACATTTTCAGGTTTTAAAGAATCGAGCTGAGCCTCCTTAATTTGTGCGGACAAGTGTAAATGGATAGTCATAGTCAATGATTTGACTCTACGACCAGAATATTCTTTCCGACTTAGGGCGTCAGCTACTACATTGGCTTTACCCGGATGATAACGAATTTCGCATTCGTAATCACTAAGTAGCTCGACCCACCGTCGTTTGCTCATGTTGAGCTCCTTCTGGTCGAATATATGTTGTAGGCTTTTGTGGTCTGTAAAGATAGTGCTTTTTGTACCGTACAGGTAGTGTCTCCAGATCTTCAGAGCAAACACAACTGCTCCTAGTTCAAGATCGTGGGTAGTGTAGTTGACCTCGTGTGTCTTCAGCTGTCTCGAGGCATAGGCAATGAACTTACCTCGCTGCATCAGAACACATCCGAGCCCTTGATTTGACGCATCACAATAGACAACAAAGTCTTCTATCCGTTCGGGGAGGGATAGTATTGGTGCGGTGCACAAGGCTCGTTTGAGCGTTTGGAACGCTCTTTCCTGCTTCTCTTCCCAGTCAAATGCCATGCCCTTCTGGGTCAGTGTTGTAAGAGGTTTCGCAATGCGGGAGAAGTTCTGAATGAACCTGCGATAGTAGCCAGCGAGGCATAGAAATTGACGAATTTCTGAAGGCGTCTTCGGTGCTGACCAGCTCTCAATAGCTTTAATTTTGGAAGGGTCCACGTGTATTCCCTCTTCGCTAACCACGTGCCCTAAGAATTCGACTCTTCGGATCCAAAATTCGCATTTCGAGAACTTCGCATAGAGCTTCTCCGCACGCAGTGTTTCCAAGACTTGACGAAGATGTTGACTATGTTCCTCCTTACTACGAGAGTAGATAAGTATGTCATCGATGAAGACGATGACGAACTGATCCAAGTAAGGATGACATCACTACGAATTCGTAGTGCCCATAACGAGTTCGGAAGGCTGTCTTCGGAACATCCTCCCCTAGCACTCGTAGTTGGTGATATCCGAATCTTAAGTCGATTTTTGAAAAGAAGTTCGCCCCTTGAAGTTGGTCAAATAAATCGTCAATACGAGGCAAAGGATAACGATTTTTGATGGTCAGTTTGTTGAGCTCCCTGTAGTCGATGCACATACGAAACGATCCGTCTTTCTTCTTGACGAACAAGACTGGAGCTCCCCAGGGTGAGAAGCTTGGTCTTATAAAGCCCTTGCTGAGCAGTTTGTTAAGTTGACAGGACAGTTCTTGTATCTCTGCATGTGCTAGACGATAGGGCGATTTGGCTACGGGGGTAGCCCCTGCAACTAAGTCGATTCGGAACTCGACTTGACGTTGCGGAGGTAATCCTAGGAGTTCTTCCGGAAAGATGTCGGGAAAGTCGCGTACTACTGGAATGTTCTGAATGTCTTTAGTTTCTTGGCTCACATTGACCACATGAGCAAGGAATGCGCGACATTCCTTTCGCAAGAATTTCTGAGCTTGAATGCTCGAGATGATACGAAGGTTCGTGCCGGGTTTGTCGCCATATACTACTAGAGTTTCGCCAGACGACAGATTAAGGCGTACAACCTTTTCGTAACACATGATGTCGGCACGATGAAGACTCAACCAATCCATGCCGATAATGACATCGAAACTTTTAATTGAGACCGGCATGAGGTCGATTGAAAATGAATGGCTATCTAGTGTTAGGGTACACCCTATGAATATACTGCTAGTGTTCTCCATCTTTCCATTAGCCATTTCTACAGTGAACGGTTCTTTAAGTGCTCGTGATTTTTGCTTAAGTAAATGAGCAAATTTTTGGTTCACGAAACTCCTCTCCGCTCCACTATCAAACAGAATGCATGCATAAGAGTTATCGAGGAGAAACGTACCCGTGACCACTGTGGGGTCGGCAACCGCTTCCTCGTGGCCTATGGCCAGAACTCATCCCACTCTACCGGCATTCCCTGCCTTTGGGCAGTCCCTCTTGTAGTGGCCCACTTCGCCACATCCGTAGCAAGCTTGGCCTACACCAGTGCCGGAGACTTGGGTGATTGGTTTTGCTGGAGCCTTGCAGAAACGGGCAGTGTGCCCCTTCCTGTTGCAGTTCGAACACTGCATTTCCCGGCAGGCTCCCATGTGGTGGAAGTTTCACTTGTTGCACTTGGGCAAACTTCCAGCGTACTGCTTTACTGGAGCAGCAGCGGCAGGTGCTATCGCAGCATGAACTGCCACGACCTGCTGCTTTTTGGCAGCCTTCTTCTTCTTTTTGTTATCCTAGAATTTCCGCTTGGAATCAGCGATTCTGGCGGGTTCTGAGATGGCCAGGGTTGTTGTTGCGGCCGGGGTACGAACCCCATGGTCTATAAGCCGCTGTGCCAATCGCTTGGCACTATCGAATGTAGTGGGGTTTGAAGCCAAAACATTTCCCTGGAATGGTGGCACCAGCCCCCATGAATCTCTCTATCTTCTTCCCCTCTGTATGAACCATGTTGGGACAGAGGGCCACCAGTTCACAGAACCTGGCGGTGTAGGAGACTATGTCGGAGCCTTTCATGGTTAGGCTCCACAGTTCTTCCTCCAGTTTTTGGATTTCGCCCCTCGGGCAGTACTCCTCAATCATGAGGTCTTTCAAAGTTTCCCAGCCCATAGCATTAGCCACTATTAGGGATAGTGACTTGACATGGCTATTCCACCATGTCAGGGCTTTGTCTTCAAAGGTGCAAGCGGCGAAGTTGACCATGCTCCCTTCTGGACAGGAGCAGATTTCGAAAACAGATTCGGTCTTCTCGAACCATTGCGAGAGGGCAATGACTCCGCCAGTCCCTCTAAAGGACTTGGGCTTGCAGTTAGTGAAGTCCTTATAGGAGCACTCTCTCAAGCGCACAGGAGCTTCACCAAGAGTAGATTGAACAGGGGTTCCTCCTCCAGTGGAACCAGTAGAATGATATTGAGCCGTGGCTGTAGCCACCACCGCAGCTACAACAGCATTTAGAGCTGCCGTATCGATTTGAGGAGCAGGTGGTGTTGCAGTTATCAGAGGATCGCGTCTTGTTGATCGGCGTGGAGGCATCTTTTAACTATAAGTTTAGAAAGATGAAGATATCGGTAAGAATTTAATAGGAAAATTGATGAGAATGACTCATGGACTAACTCTCCATAGCCCAACAACACAATTCAATAGTATGATTGATTGTAGGTGAAAACATTTGGATATAATTTCCATGAGATTAGATATCTGTCAATAATACTGGAATTTCAGATGTAACAAGTTCGGGAAAAATGGCCTAGAAGTAGGCCTTACATCAACCAAGATGGGAAAATTTTGACAGAACTACAACCTAATCAAGACCTAACAGGTTTAAGATTTACGAATATAGGAAATTAGACTAGAGTTTTTACATAAACTAGGTTATATCCAAAAGAGAAGTCGATGAGACTCTATCGGCGACGAGAACTACTAGAGTGAGTTCTTGAATCCGACAGAAGACGTTCTATGTCCCTCACGTGCCTATCAGATCTTACTTGCTGAGCCCGAAGTTCTCTGACTTCAGCTTGGGTTTCAGCAAGTTCCCTTTGTAGAGCTGCATTGCGGACCTGAGTCCTTTCATTAGCAGACTCTAGCTGGCGAATGCGGACTGTGTTAACGCCAGAGTTGGCGTCAATCTCCACGACTCAGTCGATAGTTGCTCGACCCTGTACTGTGTTCCAAGAAATCCTACGAACCATGATGGGTAGGACCCTGTCAGCTGAACCTCCCTCGGTGAGGTTGTAGAAGCTTCTGTCTCCATTGTAGGGCATGGGTTGACCCTGTTCCTGACTCCATCTATTCAAGTTTGTGGCCCACAAAGGTGTGAGTCCTTGAAAGGCTGGGCGAGGGTTAGGATTTGGGTTTTGAGCAGCTGGGGGTAGGTTGTTGACTTCTGGCTCTGAGTCAGAACCATCAGAAAAGCATTCAGCTTCGTGATCATCCAAAGGGATTGGGTAATCATCTTCTGGATCTTCTCCAAGCCATCCTGCATTGCCGTGGTTGGGATAGTACGGATCTCCGGGAAGATGGAATCCAGCCATTTATCTACGCGAGAAAAGTGATATAAGAAATAAGCACGTAAGTAATTTATAGTAACACAAAATACCCATATAGTATTTTAGGTTTATGTTCTGTTCTAAGGTTTTCATTGTGGTATTGTTGGTAAGTTTTTAGACTTGTTGCAACCTCACAACCACACTTAGGCACATGCTAGTCACTCCTCGGATAATATAGTTGATCAGGCTATATCTTCCCAGTTTTGACTATATGTCTCTAAGTCTACTTGTGCTGCTTAACAATCGTAATATTTTTGTTCTGTCCTAGTGACACTGACTTTAGTATGAATGCATGCATGTATACTTATTTAAATATTTTATTATTTAAAAGTATAAACTCTTGGTCAGAGTACTTTAATCCCATTGTATTTATAGTCTGTATATCTTTTATGGGTTGATATACTCAATTCACTATAAACAATGCTCTGATACCAATATGTCACACCCCAAAACCAAGAACGGCGGAAACGTTCTGGGACGGAGGACGTCATGTACAGTATCACAACAATGAATAGTAGTAAACAAGCAACAACATCATCCATTGCATTAATAATATAATTTTAATACAAGTGTGTTCTGTCAAGTTATATAGACACCAAAATATAAATAAAAATGAAAGATGAGTCTTGAACGAGCTCCATCTTCTCAAAACCTGGCTCCGGTACCTGTCTACTATTGACCTGAAGATACAAGTTATTTTAAAAGAGAGTATCAGCTTTAAAGCTGGTGAGATCATAAGTATTTTAATGTCTGTATTTGTATGAAAGTGCTTGTAAGTATGTGATGTGTAAGTATGTAAAAGCTCGTGAATGTTTGAAAAAGGTTTGAATCTCCTAGAAAACCATATGTTTCCTACTAACCGTAGCCTTCTACCAAGGCATGTTGTGGTCGTGTGTGTGTCTCTTGTAAGAGTATGTATTTTCCCAAATCTGACTATCATTTACCAAAAATATAGTTTTTACATTACTATATATTGTGTGAAGATCACAAAGTGAATGAAATGGGAAAATGAAATAGTACTGTAGTGTTGTATTAAGTAACTACTGATGTACTAACTACCTTAAACCAATTGTAATTTAAAGTACCATGTGATCGGCCTGTACCCTGCTACCGACTATAGAACGCGACGATGTAAGACGTCGGAAGAAATGATGTTTGGCACCCGTAGACTTGCAAGTCCCACTGTAGGGAGCAGCGAGGTGTAGGATAGTCAATCCAGTATAGATCTATACACAAACTCATACGCTCCCCATTTAAGGAGATTCTGGATACAAAACGAGCCATGACAGGTGATGCCATGCCCCGTTACGTGGCTCACATAACTGTATAAGTACACTTGTGAATGTATTGAATGTACTAGCTGTATTGTATGTTCTCTCTCTGTCTAGTATGTATGTTCTCTCTGTATGGTATTGTTTGTTCTCTCTCTGTCTAGCATGTATGTTTTCTTGTAAAATGTATAGTATGTACTAGCTGTATTGTATTGTATAGTATGTACTAACTATATTGTAATGTATGTACTAGCTATATTGTAATGTATGTACTAGCTGTATTGACTCATGTATGAACTGACTCATTGTATGTTTCATTGTTCTAGTAATAGTATTAGCATCTCCCTAAACTATGCCTATTATAGCTTACTAGTAATATGATTTGCATGTATGAACATGTTTGTATACCCTTGCTACCCAAAGGTATTGAATAGAAAGAAGGAACTTTTATATCTATATACATATACATAATATATAACAAGGATTCAAACGTCCTTCGGACAAATAACCGATACCCTAAGCCCACAACCAAACGAGGAACAGGAGGTAAGGTGAGTTATCAGTCCTAAGTCCTTTCAATCCTACTTATATAACTATATCTATAAAGATATATATTTAACAGAATATAAGTGTAAAAGAGTTTAAGTAAAAGTATTTGACATGTAAAAGAGTTTGATAAAAGCATTTGGTATGTAAAAGAGTTTGTAAAACATTTTGAAGTAGTTTGTTTGAAAACACAGTTTGAAAAGTAAGAAATCCACTTGTTTGGTAGTTATTAATCACATGTGATTGATATAATAACTATAATAGATCAACTTGTATCCCCCCATAAAAGCATTTAAAAACATTTAAAAGGTTAATTAAGGGGTATGAACTCACCTGTAGTGAGTGGTTTGGATGAACGGATGATTTAGGATGCTAAGTGTCAAGTGAAGACTTGTACACACACAATGATCCTAGTTAACATATAATAACACATATATGTATCCAATTAGTCATTAAACAACTAATTAACCAAGTTAAGATATCCTAAGACATGTAAAACACTTGATTTAAGTGCTATAAGTCCTAAGGATTGCATCTAAGGATTGTAGGACTTGGCTATTGAGTTTGGGGTCCAAGGGTAAACTCTTTATGAGTTTACGGTTTTGGGACCAACTCTTATTGAGTTTACGGTCGTAACCCATGAGTTTACGGCCGTAAACTCATGGTACGTTTACCATTTTGTGTTTTGAAGCTTTAAAGGTCATAAGAAGCATTCCTACTTCAAGTCTAAGCCTTTGGAAGTGATTAGGGCACCATTTCACTCCTTTGTGGAGTTTACGGTCCATGGACCATTTCTCCTTGGGTTTACGGCCGTAAACCCAAATGGTTTATGCTCTTTTTGATGTTTTAAGTCCTAAGCACATCAAGGATGGTATCTAGACTAGTATCCAAGGCTTGGTAAGGGACTAGGGCACACTTTGGCCCCTTTATTAGGGTTTACGGTCCAAGAACATCTTGGACCATAAACACCTTTGATTTTGTGTTTCCTTATGTTTTCTAGATGATTTAGAAGTGTAACAAGTCTTATAATACACTAGGGTAAGAGTACTTACTCTGTAGAAGCTCGAAAGGGTGTTAAAAGTCTAAGAACACTAGTATGTGTTCTTGGTGTTCTTGGTGAAACTTGAAGATCTACACATGTGAAATGATTTCACGGATGGAATCATGTAAGATCACTAGATTAAGTAAGATATCAACTTTTTAGGGTAAGAAACACTTACATAGTTGAAGATCAAGAAGGAAAATCGGATGATACTTGAGAGGTTTTGAGTTCTAGCTTTGAAATTGTGAAAAAGTGAATAAAATGGCTAAGTGCCATATTTATACCCTTGGGGTTTACGGCCGTAAACACCTTGTTTAGGCCGTAAATTCCAAACTCTTGGATTTTTGGGACTTTATTGTTGCACAATAAACCCTAGGGCATCCTCTCTCCTGTTATCTCCTGAAGTACTAGTCTTTAGGACACTCAAACTGACTCTACACAGCTCAAAAGTTAGTAGAAACTGTTCTGACTTCTATTGAAGTGAATGGTTGTACAGAATAGAAATTTCGGGTTGTCACAGTATCATATTGAAAACAATATAGAAGTATTTTAGATGAGTTGTGTAGTGCAGGTATGCCTAGGAATATGTAGTCGGAACTGGGATTAATATAGCCTGATCAACTATATTTGTCCGAGAGCCGACTAACGTATGCCAGGGAGTAGCTGCAGTGGACAACAAGTTTAATAACTTACCAAAAGCATAACCTTTTTGAATCAAACATAACATTTAGAATACTATAGGAGTATTTGGTAAAAGCAATAAGTTTAAACTTTGATACTTCACTATGTGCTTTAGTTTATAGTAAATTCTTAACCCTATTCTCGTATAGACACAATGGCTGGATTCCATCTACCCGGAGACCCCTACTACCCGAACCAAAGTGATGGAGGATGGATTGGGAATGATCCAGAGGAGATTGTGGACGAAGAAGAATTCGGGGAAGGAATGCAAGAATGCCCCGACACTGATCTCGGAGCCAATAACCTACCCTTAGTAACTCCGATCCAAAATCCTAATCCTCGACCAGGATTCCAAGGCCCAACACCTCTGTGGGTAGTAAACCTAAATAGATGGAGCCTCGAACAGGGTCAACTCTCTCCGTAAAATGGGGACCGAAGCTTCTACAACCTAAGCAAGGGAGGCTCAGCAGACAGAGTCCTTCCTATACTGGTTCGCCGGGTTGCTCGCAATGATGAGCAAGGAAGGGAAGCTATCCAATGAATCGTGGAGAATGATGCAAACACCGGAGTCAATACAATTCACATCCGACAAATAGGATTAGCCCATGGAAGAATCGTGAGTCACAATGAAGCTCTACAGAGAGAGCTAACTACAACTCAAACTACAGTCAGAAAACTTTGAGCACACCAGGCAATGTATGAAAGTCGTATGCGCAAGATGGAGCGTCAGTTGGCAGAACCAAAGGCTCATCCAAGCAGTTCACATCACGAGTAGAGGGCACTCTACTCGCTTTTTCTGTTGGTTTATGGAATAACCTTCGTATGTACTCCGATTAGTACTCTTTTCATGTAAACTTTCCGGTTTAGCTAGTACTGTTTTACTAGATCTCTATGCTGTCAAGTTTTCCCTGTGTGGTGTATTGTAGACCTACTCCAAGGTCAAGTTTTCCGAATTCTATGTAATTTCTATACCAACTATAATGACAGACTTCTTGTTTCCTTTAAAGATCATCACTATCAATCCATGCTTTGGCTATGTAAACAATTCATGTCATCAACTGTTTTAGCAACTCACTACACTATCCTTGTTGACCTAATCTATGGAAGTTCAATGTTATTGAACTTGGAAACTTTGTCGAAGTCTTACCACCGTTTCATCGTTAACCCTATAGCTGGAAGATACAGTCTAGCTAATCTAACAGACCAATCCTTCGATAAATCCAACTTTTCTATCACCTACACCCTTTAGAGAAAGAGACAGTTACCATATGATATCAAATCTCTACAACTTCAACTAGGGCAATCAAAACATTGACAGAGATTCAACACACCTGAGAAGGACACCCAATATAGATACCAGGAGATAACAAATCATTTCCACCAAAAATAGGACAGAGAACAGAGGGAACCACTCGTGAAGCATGCGAGGTGGTAGAGAACCTAATGCGTCAAATGAATAATTAATAATTATTATTACCTAGTGAGTTGGTAATTATATTACTCGCACTATGAGATATGTATGTGATATCCTTCTTCATAACTAGAAATAGTAAGAGAGATACCCTCTTCCAAAACCCATGAAACTAGATCGACCTAGGATTTCAACATCTATACCCTAATTTGCTAAAAATTAACTTAAATACGATACCTATTTCAACCCTCATTCATAAATACACCATAAGGATGTAGGTCTAAGCATTAAAAACCGAATAGCAGGATGAGAAATTTGTACTTATAGAATTCAACTAACAACTACCGTAGTTAGCTAACCGACTCGTTTCACATCATGTAGCAGAATCATGTCTTCACATGAAATATCGAGACTCAAGACATGCAACTCAAACCGCTTGCAAACCCGAGCATCAAGAAAACATCTTGTTACAATACCAAACAGGATACTATCAAAGAGAAGCTGCGACAACAACGGATTTCCCGGGATACTGTAGCCTTCATCACTGAAGATTCTTAGTTGCAAACTGAACTATGAAAATTGCTAAACCCCTCTACATGTATTTCCCAACGGAGAGAGAGTGAACGTTAATGGCATGAATGAAGAAACCCACTTAGTAATGCCGAAACCAGTCTTATGTGATTGATTATCTAATAATGAGACTAAGTGACTCTACAGGAAAAGCATAGCTAAACACCTCCAATATGAGTGTGAGTCGTCAGAGAGAGATATCACTCATTTTTAGTGATCATTAACTTGTTCTGCTGCCAGAACAACCAAACACCCAAGTGAAGTGTGAGCTATACCTATGAGCGTTCATCTGAATCGACCTGTTAGACCACTTGTCGTCAGAAATAATGCTATAAAATCTTACGAAATCTCTTTAGCTACATATATGGCTACCCTTTGATAACCGAACCCGAGTCTTTGATTCGGAAGCAAACATTCTTCAAAGTCTTTTTCAAAACATAAGATATGTAAAACCGAGTCACAAACTTTCAAAACAATTACATGGTTTTATATATATATTATCTTTGACAAAACCTTTTTCCTAAATTTTCAAGATTAAAATTGTTAATGTGATAATATTTGTCCTTATTTCATTAATGATCACATAGGGGGAAATTGTTGAATAATGGTTTTGTATGTGACCATCACTGAAATAAAACGAACTGTTTTGATATTATCTAACAAATATTATCAGTTATTTCAGGTTGAATCAATGCGTAATCAAACGGCATATACGAAAACACGTGAATGACAAAAACGCAAAGACGTAAATTCACAACTTGACGAGTCTCAAACCGTATAAAGATAGAAATATCGAGACTCAAGACATGCAACTCAAACCGCTTGCAAACCCGAGCATCAAGAAAAAAATTAAAGAAGAAATCAGCCATGACACGCGGACCGCGTGTCATCAAGTTGAACAAATGTGTCAAACTGAAGAAATCAGCCATGACATGCGGACCGTGTGTCATGAATGGACTGTCCACGTGAAAGAATTTCGATTCAGGTCCGATTCACTCAGCTCCCGCGACATGACACGCGGCCCGCGTGTCATCAATGGACTGTCCGCGTAAAAGAAATTCTATTCAGGTCTGATTCACTCAGCTCCCGCGACATGACACGCGGCCCGCATGTCATCAATGGACTGTCCACGTAAAAGAAATTCTATTCAGGTCTGATTCACTCAGCTCCCGCGACATGACACGCGGCCCGCGTGTCATCAATGGACTGTCCGCGTGAAGTCCTGAAAGCCCACGCTTTTGAGTCTTCAAATGTGTATTTTACATGTACTAGTGTATGTATGTATAATATATGAATATATATTATATATATGTATATTGTATGTATATTTTATATATATATATACAAATCATGTATATATATATATATATATTGGACATAAATCTTCAAAAGCAAAAGCAACAAACACTTCAAATCTGTCCAGCTTTCAATCCACTTGCTTCATCATCACTTCCAACATGTATACCCAACAAAGATACTACTTTTGATTATACATACATACACATGTATTGTGTATATGTGTGTGAATGTGAAGAAAGTCTCCAAAGGCTGCAAGAAAGAACAAAGACAGCAAGACAAAGTAGAATACCCACTTGTTCTTCCAACTTTCCAGCTTTCACTCCATCAACTTGTTTACTTTCCATTAAACAAAGAATTCCCTGGAGTATTTGTGCATATAAATACATGCATGCAAGAAGAGCAAAGGGTGCTAAATACACCAAAGAGTGCAGAGATTAGAGTGGAGAAAAACACCAAAGAGTGATATGCTCAAAACACCAAGAGTGCAGAAAAACACCAAACACCAAAGTGAGAGTGTAGAGAAATATATGTGTGAGGATATATATGAGTGTATTATGTGTGTTAGAATGTTTAATTGTTACATGTAACCTGTAACTATTTCATTCCAGAAGAAGAAGCCAAAGCCAAGACCAACAAGCTTCAAGAAAATCATCTTCTTCAAGAACACCAAGAACACCAAGAACACCTCATTTCCAGAAATACCCCCAACCAAGAACACCAAGAACACCTCATTTCCAGAACTACCCTCAACCAAGAACACCATCTTCATTCCTGGAAATCATCAAGAACATCATCAAGAACATCAAGAACATCAAGAACATCAACTCATTTCCAGAAATACCCTCATTCAAGAAATCTGTCCCCATTTCCAGAAATACCCCCAGCCAAGAACATCAAAGCACAAACTTACACACCCCGTGTAAACAACAAATCAAGAAAACTTCCAACCCTTGAACACACCCCGTGTTGAAACCAAGGCAAACATCTACACGACCCGTGTTCATCTCTGCCCAAAAACACCCTTTCAAACCAATCAACACGCCCCGTGTTGCATCGAAGGCTAAATCTAACACGCCCCGTGGTTAGTATCAAACACAGAAAAGTCTTCAAACACCTACCAAATAACCATACCCAAATCAACCAAATACCCAACACCCAAAACACCAAAATACCGAACACCCAAAACACCCAAAACCCAATACCCAAAACACCCAAATCAACCAAATACCCAACACCCAAAACACCAAAATACCGAACACCCAAAACACCCAAAACCCAATACCCAAAACACCCAAAACACCCAAAAACCCAATACCCAAAACACCCAAAACCCAATATCCAAAACACCCAAAACAACCAAATACCAAAATACCCACACAACCAATACCCAAACCCATATACTTTAAATACAATTACATACAAACCCGTGTATTTGTCATACTGTATAAACACTTAAGTAACACAATTTTGAATAAACTTTATGTTACTTATTCCTGATTGAACATTGGACAAATAGTGACACAGTCTATTAGGTTCCAGTCCAACCCCAAGCCAGTTCAGTCAATTTATTGACAAACCTACTTGATAGACAAAACAGTCGTTCCACGAGTCCAGTTCAAAACCCACCTACTATCTATATTTATATATTTTCTTACTGCTTTATGTCATTTAAATACTGTCATTTATTTCATTTATAGCTTTCAGTCATTTATAGCTTTCTAGTATTTACTTATTCCGCATTCTTATATTTCCGCATATTATCTGATTAAATATATATGTCTGTCACCCAGTAACTGGTATCCGAGCCTGTTATTCGTGGTAATCAGATTGTTATATTTTCAGCATGCTAAAAATTAACTTAAATACGATACCTATTTCAACCCTCATTCATAAATACACCATAAGGATGTAGGTCTAAGCATTAAAAACCGAATAGCATGATGAGAAATTTGTACTTATAGAATTCAACTAACAACTACCGTAGTTAGCTAACCGACTCGTTTCACATCATGTAGCAGAATCATGTCTTCACATGGAAGTAACCGCCCAACCAACGAAACACCACTCCTGCATATAGACTCAACTACTTTTCAAGCTGCGGTCACAGCCGTCGTGATAGTCATCATGGCACATCGGAATGCAAGTAACGCTAGTAAAAATGGAAATGGTGTCGACAATTCAAATCTTAGTAACAACCAAGGAAACCAACGAGTGTCTACCTACAAGAATACTCCAACCCACAAACCTAAAAACATGAAACGAAAGTTTTGGAACGAAAAGGGGAGCAGTTCGACTCAAGGGCCTATCAAAAGGCAACAAGAGGTAGCAATCCCTACCCCTACTGGCCCTACTCCCTCAACATCGACAACACCATATTCAGGAAACCTCCCACAATGCAAAAGGTGCAACTACCATCATTACGGAGCCTGTCGAGAGATATATTGTGATAGGTTCCAGAAGAAAGGGCACACCAACGATCATTGTAGGACTCCGATCCCCAATGTTGGAGTAGATCCAGTATGCTATTTATGCAGTGAAAAGGGGCACTTTAAGAGAGATTGCCCGACAGAGAGGAATGATGGAGGAACGAGAGGAGTTTAACGACGAGTCATAAGGAAACAACAGGGAACCTACTTGAATTTTGGTACGTTTTCCAAATAACAATAATTAAGCATCAAATTTTCATAAAGGTTTAGACCATTAAATCAAAATCATAAATTAACACATCAGTCATATAAAAACTTAGGATCCATACGGGTGAGCTAGGATGGCTTAGTATAACATTAGGGTCATACATTGTTAAGATTTTGCAGACTTAGAGTAAGTAATTCCGCTTTACTTCTTGTTTATTGGTTGATTTTGGACTTAGGGCAGAGCTGCTCAGTTGACTATCGTCTCAATCTTAACTATATACAATTTGTTTACACTAAACGAGGATAGAGGGACTTTGTAGGGATCATATTGCGATATTCCCCCAGTAATTACCAAAGTAGTCCTACTACCTATACTAGCTATAAAGGTGGTATAAATATTTGCAACAGTAATAACAAGAATAAAAAAGAAGGCACTAAAGACACATACATAGAAGATGCCATCACTCTAAACAATAGATGTAACGTACATTACGGTAAAAAGTTCCCAAGTAGCTATTAGAAATGGATTGGCTTGGTCCTCACTATACCAGCTCCACGTGCTACGGAAAGACCTTTTTGCTTTAACCATCGACATGATAACCAAGTCTGCCCACTTCTTAACAATCAAGGAGACCGATAAGATGGAAAGACTGACAAGGACTTACATCCAGGAAATCGTGCGACTTCACGGAGTGCCGATATCTATTATCTCGGACAGAGATAGCCGATTCACATCATGATTCTGGCAATAACTGCAGAAAGCCTTGGGAACTAGGCTAGATATGAGTACAACCTATCACCCACAAACGGACAGACAGAGTGAGAGAACTATCCAAACCCTAGAAGACATGTTACGAGCTTGTGTAATAGACTTCGGTAAAGCATGGGACATCCACTAACCGTTAGTTGAATTCTCGTGTAACAACAGTTATCACACTAGCATCAAGAGTGCTCCTTTTGAAGCCCTCTACGGCCGCAAGTGCAGATCACCTCTGTGCTGGGCGGAAGTGGGTGACACGCAGTTGGCGAGAGGCCTAGTCCCTGATAGCACTCTCACTGGCCCAGAAATCATTAGAGAGACGACTGAGAGGATTGTCGAAATCCGTGAACGACTGAAAGCCTCAAGAGATAGACAAAAGAGCTACGCTGACAAAATACGAAAACCCTTGGAATTTTAGGTTGGTGACCGCGTCTTACTGAAGGTCTCACCCTGGAAGAGCATGATACGCTTTGGGAAGTGTGAAAAACTAGACCCGAGGTATGTTGGACCCTTCGAAGTTACTGCGAGGATTGGTCCAGTAGCTTATAGACTCCAACTACCACTCGAACTTAAGAAAGTACATCCGGTGTTTCATGTATCTAACCTGAAGAAGTGTCTGTCCAACGAAACTCTCGTGATTGCACTCGAGGAAATCGAACTAAATGAAAATCTTAACTTTGTGGAAGAACCCGTCGAGATCATGGATAGGGAAATCAAACGAACTAAGCAGAGTCGCATACCAATCGTGAAGGTTCGCTGGAATGCTAAGCGGGGACCCGAATTCACTTGGGAGCGAGAAGATTAGATACAACAAAAGTACCCACATCTTTTCCCTAGTCCATAAACTTTTACCTTGTAAATAATTTCGGGACGAAATTCCCTCTAACAGGGGGATGATGTAACAACCCGATATTTCGAATCAATGTAACGAATCCAAAGTCGAGTTTGGTAACCTATCTTAATATAATAGGAATAACGTCAAAAATTAAATGTTCAAAAATCTCAATGTGAATGTACTAAGTGGTAGATATCGTATCAAGGTTTTCAAAAATATAAAGAACACAAAAATCCGAGTTATATCGAAGAAGTTATGACCAATCGAAAATCCGCAACAAAACCGGCAAAACACTGTTAAGAGTAAAACACGGAATTTCAATTAAATACTTTTTAGCCTTAAGTATCTAAATGAAAGTCGTAGATATCACTAAACCTTAAGAATACATAAAAAGAACGTCCAAATCTGACTTCGTATGAGGAAGTTATGATTTTTCGAAGTTTCAGACATAGCAGTAGACAACTAAAAACTTGAAATAGAGATCGAGCGACTTTTAGCCAACACAACCTAAACGAGAATCGAAGATCTCATCAATAGTAATACAACGGTAAAAGGACAGACGAAAACGAACATCGAATGAAGAAGTTATGAATTTTTAACGGACTTATCCAGTTCCGGCCTGTTAAAAATAAAGTATTAAAAAATAAAGTCAGAATTAGCCGACGCAGTCTAAACGAGAGTTATAGAGCATAATCTCACCTACGCGTGCATATAAAGAACGTTGAAATCGGAGCTCATACGCGAAAGTTACGGTTTTTACAAGTTCAGGACACGAAACCCGAGACTGTCAGGCAGCCCACGACGTGAGCCAGAAGCTCACGACGTGAGATTTTGATTGATGGGTTCCAGACCTGGCCAGCAGACGTCGCGTCCATGGAAGAGATAAGATCAAGCTTCACGACGTGGGAGAGACTTTCACGACGTGGACTTCTTCAGGTTCACGACGTGAAGCCTGAATCAGCCCTATAAATAGGACTCAAGGAGCTCCGGGTTTAGATGCTCAATTCCACTCTTTCTCGTGCTTATGGTCTGCGTTTAACCACTCGAAGCCATCCCGACATCCCGGTTTTCATATTCAAGTCCCGAAGTAAGTCTTACGCTCCCGAGATTCCCGAGATTCCCGAGAATCCCCAGAAATCTGCTTTCTCCAGTTGAAGTTCTGCTCGATCTTTGTCTCACCTTCTTCAATCTACCAAGTGAGTTCATACCCCTATCACTACACTTTCAAATACTTTTAAATGCTTTTAAACAACTTTTAAGGGGGATACAAGTTAACACACGGTTAAACTCGTGTGAAAGACTTCAATCTTTTGCTATACTTATCTTACTATTGTTATAACTATCATATGAAGTCATTAACATGCAAAACATCATCCATCGCAACTTTACCCTCATGGGATACAATATGTTTTATAAATAGAAATATGTTTTATTTATATATCCGCATACTACATCATACCAAGGGTAACCATTTCAACTATAACATCATGTTTATACAAGAAAATACAACTCATTATTATGCATTTGTTAACACTATATAAAGGGTAATCATTTAAGAAATCATTCATATATTTTTTCCAAATACGTGAATTAATTGAGAATATGTGTGTCATCCATCTTCACCATACCTGTGAAGGTACCACTAGAAAGCCCTGTTTTATAACCAGAATATCTGTTGTGAGAACGTGATACGTGTGTATAGAAAAATATCATATCGCTTCGACGCCTGAAGAACGTCTCCGCAGGCAAATGCATCATAGTACGGTTATGAAAACTCACAGGATAGACAATTATTATGGTATTTATGTTTTTGCGGGAAAAGTAATATTACAATTATTTTTACGCCAAATTACAAACTTCTTATAGTTTTGTTTACTAATAGAATTATGCATCATTATTTTAAGTATGACATATTTACTTACAAAATCATAGTCTTAGACATTTGAGATTACTCTCCACTGTTAGGAAAATATAAGTTTTTTCCTGGTTCGATACATTCATTCTATACAAACAAAGATTCATAGCTCCTTTTATGAGAAAATATCGGATTTTCTGGAAAACAAACACGAACTTTCGAATGGCATACACTTATACAAATATATACTTATGAACTCACCAACTTAAATGTTGACACTTTTTCTTTGAAATAACTTGTATTCTCAGGAAATCGCTAAACCAGGTTAGCAACTGCTTTTGGGGACTAATGCTCTGGCGTTAGTAATATCTTTTGCAACATCATATTGTATTTGACTTTTGAAACATGTAATACAACAATCATGTAAACTTTTCAAATATATGTTATGGTGGTGTGTACGTTTTTTTTACTATTCAATTGTTATGATACTGTACATGACGTCCTACGCCCCCGAACGTTTCCGCCGTTCTGGTTTGGGGTGTGACATAAACTTATCAGTGATAACACACTGGTAAGTTTGGATGAACCTAACCGCTACACGGAAGCCATGACAGGCCCTGAGGCTGCTAAATGGAAAGAGGCTATGGACAACGAGATACAGTCCATGTATGACAATCAAGTTTAGAACTTGGTTGACAATGTACCAGGTCGCAAGACAGTCGGGTGCAAATGGATCTTCAAGAAGAAGACCGACATGGATGGTAATGTACACACTTATAAGGCGTGACTGTTTGCAAAGGGCTTTTCTCAAACTCCGAGAGTTGATTATGACGAGACCTTTTAACCAGTAGCAAAGATTAAGTCTATTAGGGTTATACCAGCCATTGCTGCATTTCATGACTATGAAATATGGGAAATGGATGTCAAAACCTCTTTCCTTAACAAAAAGTTGGCTGGATATGTTTACATGAGTCAACCAGAGGGTTTTGTCAGTGTAGAGTACCCTAATAGAGTGTGTAAGCTTGAGAAATCAGTCTATGGATTGAAACAAGCACCTCGCAGATGGAATCTTTGTTTCGATGAGAAAGTCAAAGAGTTTGGCTTTTCGAGGAGTGAAGATGAGTCCTGTGTATATGTCAAGGATAGTGGGAGTATAGTTAGCTTTTTGGTATTGTATGTGGATGACATACTACTTATAGGAAATGACATCCCAACTCTACAGTAAGTGAAGTCCTGACTTGGGAAGTGTTTCGCTATGAAGGACCTTGGTGAAGCTGCCTATATCATAGGGATACGGATTTTGAGAGACATGAGTAAAAGACTAATTGGACTTAGTCAGATTACCTACTTGGATAAGGTGCTAAATAGGTTCAACATGCATAATTCCAAGAAAGGAGAGTTACCGATCCATAGTAACGCCAGATTGAGTAAGACTCCGAGCTGGAGTACAGAGGCTGAGATAGCTGAGATGAGTCGAGTACCGTATGCTTCTTTTGTAGGCTCGATCATGTATGTTATGACTTGTACTCGTCCTGATGTGGCCTTTGCATTGAGCATGGTCAGCAGATATCAGAGGAACCCTGGCAAGGATCACTGGACTGCGGTAAAGAACATTCTCAAGTACCTGCGGAGGACTCAGGACTGGGTCCTTACCCTCGGTGGAAGTGATGACTTGAGAGTAGTAGGGTATAGTGATGCTAGCTTTCAGACTGATCGGGATAATTTCCGCTCTCAGTCAGGTTGGGTCTTTACCTTAAACGGAGGAGCAATTTCTTGGAAAAGTTCCAAGCAGGAGACAGTGGCTAATTCAACTTGTGAATCAGAGTATATAGCGGCGAGCGAGGCAGCAAAGGAGGCTATATGGCTAAAGAACTTCATTGGAGACCTTGGGGTTATACCAGCTATAAAGGAGCCTATGGAGATTTTCTGTGATAGTGAAAGTGTAGTTGCCTTAGCCAAGGAACCAAGAGATCACGGGAGATCCAAACACATTGACAAAAAATACCATTTCATCAGACATCGAATAGAAGAAGGACTCCTCGTGGCAAAGATGGTATCATTGGATGAGAACCCAGCAGATCCCCTCACGAAGGGACTGGGTAGGGTAAAGCATCTCCAACATGCGAGGCGCATAGGGCTGAAGGATGATATTAGTTTTAGTAGTTAGATAGTTTTGAAATGTGTAAAGTGCAATTGACATTTGATGATGAATAAAAGTTGTTGTTTATTTATGAGTAAAGTGTTCCTATCTTTTGTCAAATCGTTTACTATCATTTCATTTTGCATGTTTGGACTTCCAGAATAATTATGTTATGGTATATCATATTATTCAAATTCTCCACAGTCGGCAATATGTTGGAAGTAGATATGAATAAAGACTATCATGAAGTTGGTTGTAGATGTCTATGATGTTGGACATAGTAAAGTGTTGCTACAACACTCATGAGTGCTCATAAGTTCTGAGTATTGGATTCAACCCACGCTCACTTGTATCACTTCATGGAATTTATCTCGAGTGGTCGTGAGACGGTAATATCATATAAGTCTTCAAACCTAGAGATATGAGTTGTTGCCTATGAGTTGGTTAGACATTGATTGTACAAAAACGCATTGGTAACTCGATGTTATAAAACATGTCTTTGTGTATAATTCAACAAGTAGTAGACAAGCATATGAGTCGAAGTTTATCTGTTCCTTCTTGGATTAGAAGCGATATCTGGGCCCCTCGATGATTTTGTGTTGACCCATGTACCGAGCCCGGTCAGAACTAAATTGATGTGTTCGATTAAGTTCTATGTCAAACAAATCGGAAATCGAGAAACAAACTGCTGGACAATAAGCAAAAAATTGTTCCATGTATTCGTCCGGCTGATATCTAGAATAAAGGATTATATGATCACTTATCTTAAATGGCGTATCATCATCACCTCAGTTCTGCGAGACCTTGAAGGAGCTACGATTGCTGATCGGTTCCTGAAGTCATACTTGCAGTTATAGTTATTAGACTTATCCAAGTGGGAGACTGTTGGTTAAAGTGTCTAAGTCCATAACTATTTCTGGTATGTACTTGACGTAGTTGGGATGGTCCATTTGTGTTGCATGGCATTGCAATACTTGGATAGACCAAATGAGAGAAAGGACACTTAAGGTTATTAATATATTATAAGTTCTAATATATTAATAATATTATTTAATTAGTATTGATCAAAGAATTAATTTGGAATTAATTAAGTGATCAAAAAAGAGACTAATTAAATATATGGGGTTGATTGTGTAAATCATCTATTGTTGTATAGCGGGCTAATGATCTATGGTTTGTATGGATTGGGCTAAAACCCATTGTTGGGTATTTAGTGTTGCGTCATGGGCTTTATTTTGTATATCCGGATTGGGCCTGTCCATCCGTGATTATTGATTAGGGTTAAGCTATAAATAGTGCATGCATGTATGCCTTAGTTACGTTCGTGATTATTATTATTGTTGCTTTGTAACCCTAAACACCTCTACAGTCGAAGTTCTTAATCGAGCTCTTCTGAGGTGTTAAAGTTTAATCATTCGACATCAGTTAAACCATTCTTGTGCTCTTCATTACGTTGTTTATTGATTTTCTACTGAGAATCAATCGATCCTACTAGAACTTTGTTCTAACAATTGGTATCAGAGCGGGAGACTGTGTAATCAATACATATTGCTTCTGTTTGAAGAATTCTTAAGGGTTTCCGCTTTTATCAAATATAAAGAAGCCGTCTTCTTCCTGTTGACGGTAACTCTTGTGTTTGATAAAACCCTAATCTCAAGTTTTACAGGTCTGATTCTAGTAGTTTCAAGAAAAGGCTCATCATGTCTCACGACGATACTCAAACTAATCCCATCAACATATCCAACATCATTGGATCCACTACAAGGGTTCCCATTCTTTACACTCAAGACTATGAAGTATTGGCGCATCACTTTGAAGATTACATAGTTGGATCTGAAGATAATGGTTATCTCATTTGGGAAGCTATCACGCTCGGGCCATTTTTTCACTCTGGAACGAACAGGACAGTGAAGACTCAAAAAGAATATAATCAGCTTGTGGCGGACGTAGATAAGATGCCACATGATGAAAAGGACAAGGTGCTATGTAATGTGAAAGGCATGAGAATGATCAGATTCGCATTACAACCTGACACTTTTCATTTAGTCGGTTCATGCACGACGACTATAGAAATCTGGGATAGGTTAAAAGAACTCTACTCAACCGATGAGGATCTAGAACACTCAATCCAAACCTTGTTGCTCTCAGAATTTGGAGTTTTCGAACAGAAACCTGAAGAGAAACTGATACAAACCTTCGATCGCTTCAATCATCTCCTAAGCAAGATGATCAAGCATGGTATTGAAAGAAAATTGATTGAGCAAAAGGTGACCTTCATGAATGGTTTAAGACCAGAATGGATGGCTGTGGTTTGAATAATGAAACCTCATGAAAAGTTTAAATCATACTCACTCGCGAAACTGGTGGGTATCCTTAAATCCCATGAAAGCGTGGTAACCAAGGAGGCGAAGGTAGTTTCTGGTGTGGGATCGCTGTCCCTTGTCTCTAAAGCCAAAAGTGTTGCAGAAGAAGAGGAGGATTCAGATATATCTGAGTGTGACCTTACAGGCGAAGAATATGCAATGATGGTCACCAACCCAAAGAAGTTTGCACGAAAGAAGTTCCCTGTCAACAAGAACCGAAACTGGCAAGGAAGTTACAGCTCTGAGAAGGTGAAATAAGAAACGAAAAATACGTCTCAAAAGAATGACGACAAGTAAGAAAGCAATCTTGCAGGAGACTCTGGATTCGACTGCAATTACTGTCATGCCAAGAACCATTTTCCAAAGATTGCATGTTGAGGAAGATGGCTGAGAAAAGGGACGGTGAAGATGATGAGGCGTATTACATGCGAAAGTTGGAAGAAATAAAGAAAAAGAAGGCAACTAATAGTTCAATGAATGCTTTGATTGTGCAGGAAAATGTGGATGAAGATGAGTTCGGTGGCGTTGAAGTCTGGTCAACCGATTCTGAGGATTAAGAAGTGAGAAAACCCACACATGGAAGAGCTTACGTGGCGAGAGACTCTGGTTCGGCTGGAAAATGTTTGATGGTTACTGCTGGAAGACCAACCGAAGGTGAGCTTAAGGAGCCGAACCTGAATGAGGACAAGTGCTTTGCAGCCAAGCCCGTGAGTGAGAAGATCAACGACTGTGATCGGCTGATCAAAAAGGTAAAATCCATCCTTGACTCACTTAAAGTTCCTGTAACAAATTATGAAGAAGAATTAAATAAACTAAAATTTAAATTTTCTAACTTAATTGGTAGTCTCATGAAAACTCGCTTAGCAAACTCTAACCTAACTGACCAACTCAGCATGGTGTCTTCGAAGAGTGAGGAAAGAAGGATGTGGATTGAGCTGAAGGAGACGGAGTTAAATAGGGCTAGGGATGAGATTATTTATTTGCAACGAGACAATTTAAAGTTTTTAAAACAAAGGAATGTTTTTTGCTTGATTGCTAAACGCTTATATACGAATATTACTCAGTTGCAATTAAACTGTGAAATAGGGAAAAAGATTCATAATATGATCTTACCCTTCCTTGAATTTAAGGAGGATGAGGTCATCGTTGAATGTGAATCCATAATGTCCTCAGAAGAGACTTCCATCACTTATAAAATCGGACTAGACAAGATTGAGACCTTTATTGACTCATCTAACGCCAAATTAATTTCAGAACATAAAATGAATATAGAAAACACGTCTGAATTTGATGAGGAAAGTGAGATGAGCGAAATCTCGGTGGAAGATGTGATTGATTGCTCTGAATTTATGAAGAGCGAAACCGAGAATGAAAAACCACTCATATCTGAGAACTCGGTTGAATATGCTCGCTTGTCAAAGGCAAGCCACAGAAACTCAAAGAGAAAGCAATGGTCTATCAAAAAGTTCAAACAGTGCCAAATCAAGTATATGTTGTTACCGGGGTCACTGAAAAACAAACAGCAGAATTAAAAATCTTGGTAGACAAAGACAATGCTGAAGGTTGCGACGATTATTTCTGGTCCGCCCCTATTGATAATGCAGACGAAACTGTCGGCTTATCTGAGCAAACCTCATGGAGGGTAAGAGGTAGATATGTTGCAGAACCCATCAACAAACCCTCAAGTTTTGACAAACCAAGCACGAGTGGAACAAAAGAGATACCAGAAGAACCAAAGAAGGCATCTTATGTACCTTCCAAGATATCTGAAGCTTAAAAGGAGAAGCCAAAATCAAGCTTCAATATTCATAAATCTCAAAAGCAGCTGGCTGAACAGAAGCACCAAAGAAATCAGAGGTACATGAAGAATCTGAATGAGCGAAAACGGTATTGGCAGTCTCAAAACCCTAACAACGTTCCTTCCAAGAAAGAGTCAAGCGTCAAGAAAAATGACAAGCCAAACCGAAAGGAGAGTTTTAGTCCAAGCTCCTATTATTTCAATGCTAAGAACCGAACATCCATTTTCGGTTCCAACACCAGAGCCGTGAACCGAACATCTAGTTTCGGTAACACCGTCAAGGCTAACAACCGAAAGTCAAGCTTCGGTCCTGCTTGCTACCATCAAAAGAATAATTCCGTGAAGGACATCAAAGGAAAGGGAAAGCTTGATTCGAATTCTGACATCAACAATAAGAAAAAGTCAGCTAACCCTAGGACTCACAAGTATATTCCAAAACCATCAAACAACAAACCATCTGAAACACCACAATTTAAACAAGATAAAAACAAAATCAAGGTGTATACAATCAAAAGAAAAGACGAAACCACTCTAATAAAAAGAACTTATTTGGTTGATCTTTCTGTTGCTATTCCTTTTTCTGTAAAAGACTCACCAGGGCCCAAGAAACTTTGGGTTCCTAAATCTGCTTAAATTTGCAGGTTATAAGTGACGAGCAGTTCGATGACGAATGGTACATAGATAGTGGCTGCTCAAGTCACATGACAGGAAGGATGGAAGAGCTAAGGGAGTTTCGGTCCCTTAAGGATGGTGGGTGTGTGAAGTTTGGAAACAATTCTTATGGCACAATCAAAGGATATGGAATGATAACCAACGGAGAATTCACGATTAGAAAAGTGGCTTACGTGGAAGGATTGCTGCACAACCTAATTAGTGTATCTCAATTGGTTGTCGGAACCGGTTTGAAAGTTTCTTTCGACGATGAGGGAACATAAATAATTGAAAATCAATCCAAAAGAGTTCTGTTGAAGTCTGAACGCAAGGGAGAGATGTATCCACTAAATATCAACCCAATATGAGGAAAACCAGCAATATGCCTGCTGTCAAAAGCGAACTCTGATGAAAGCTGGTTATGGCATCGACGACTATCACACCTGATCTTCAAAGATATTAATAAGTTGGTGCTTGGTGATCATGTTCGAGGCCTTCCTCTTCTCAAGTTTGATAAGGAACACCTGTGTGCAGCGTGTGAGCTGGGCAAACAGAGCAGAAAGAGCAATCCTACACGTATCAATACAAAGATTGTTGAAGCTCTTGAACTTCTGCATACTGACTTATGTGGACCTTCGGCTATCGAAAGATTCGGTGGTAGTAAGTTCATTCTTGTCATTGTAGATGATTTTTCACGCTTCACCTGGGTTTTCCTTCTTAAACAGAAATCAGAAGCGACTCCCAAGTTGAAGGTGTTTATTAAGCAAGTGGAAGTGCAGCTGTGAAAACTGGTAAGGAACATTAGAAGCGATAATGGGCTTGAATTCAAGAATAAAGATTTTGAAGACTTTCTGGCAGAAAAGGGGATATATCACAACTTCTCGGTCCCCTATACACCACAACAGAATGGAATTGTTGAAAGGCGAAACCGTTCTTTGTGTGAGGCAGCCCGAACCATGCTAAGCTTCGCTTCTCTTCCGCTATACTTCTGGGCCGATGCAGTTGCAACCGCGTGCTACACTCAGAATCAGTCCTTATTGAATAAACGATTCTCCATCACTCCGTACGAGATTCTGAACAATAGGAAGCCAAATGTTAAATTTTTCCACGTATTCGGTTCAAGATGCTTCATTTTCAACTCAAAAGAGAACCGAAATAAGTTCGACGTCAAAGTCGATGAGGGAATTTTTCTTGGTTATTCACTCACATCAAAGGCATATAGGGTATTGAATAATCACTCCAAGCGTATTGAAGAAACGTACTACGTAAGCTTTGATGACAATTACATGAAGAAAGCTCAAACAAGCGAAAGTACCTTGGGGGAAATATTTCCAGCATCGGGACAAGTCTCGGTTCCCATTTCCAACCTATTTGAAGAATACATAAGGCTATTTGATGAACCAGAAAAGGCTATCCACTCAGAGGCGAAAGCAGCAGACAACAAAATCGACAATCTGAAAAAGATCATCGATGAAGCTGCAAAAGAGATGGAAAATGAACCTCCTAAACAACCGACTGGTGGTCAACCCTCACCTGACTCGCCAAACAACAGCTCAACGTTCAAGGGGGAGGGTTCATCTGTACCAAAAACAACTCATAATAGTCCAATTGAGGGGAAGAGTACAACTACAATCCGAACTCATAATAGTCCAATTGAGGGGGAGAATCCAACTCCAACCGAGGGGGAGAATCCTGAACCTGACATGGGATTCGGTTCGCCATTTGAGGGGGAGAGTGAGAATACAAATGACGAAGGAGATCAATCGGAACTTGAAGAAGAGGTAAATGCAGAATTGGATCCTGCTTATGACCCTAATTACCCTCCTCTAATGAAATGGACTAAGGATCATCCCAAAACACAAATAATTGGTGAATCATCTGAACAAGTTCTCACACATTCTCAATTGAAAGCGAAACAAACTGCCTTATTCTCTCATGTAGAATTCTAAATGTTTAATTCGTTTGTCTGCAAAATCGAACCAAAGACGGTTAATACTGTACTTGATCATGCTGATAGGGTACAAGCTATGCAAGATGAACGCCATGAGTTTGAACGTAATCGAGTTTGGAGGCTGATTCCCACTCCAAATGATGCTTCTATAGTCGGCTTAAAATGGGTCTTTAGGAATAAATTGGATAAAGAGGGAAACGTAATTCACAATAAGGCTCGGTTGGTGGTGAAGGGATATTGCCAAGAAGAAGGGATAGACTATGAGGAGACCTTCGCTCCTGTAGCAAGGTTGGAATCGGTTAGAATATTTCTGGCATATGCTGCACATAAAAACTTTGAAGTTTTCCAGATGGATGTGAAATGTGCTTTCTTAAATGGAGAACTAGAAGAAACGGTGTATGTTGAGCAACCACCTGGGTTCGTAAACGAAAAATACCCTGATCACTGCTATGTGTTGGACAAAGCTGTATATGGTCTGAAGCAAGCACCGAGGGCCTGGTATGAAACTTGAACTCGCTTTCTTAAAGTGTCGAAATTTAAGCAAGGTTCGGTTGACCCAACGTTCTTCTGAAAGAAAGAAGGCGAACATCTAATGATAGTTCAGATTTATGTCGATGACATCATCTTCGGTTCCACGAATCCTAGCTTAACGGCTGAATTCAGGAAGTTGATGGAGACTAAATTTGAAATGATCACAATGGGTCCAATTAACGTTTTCCTTGGATTGAATATAAGACAGGGACCAGAAGGCAATTTTATCAATCAGGAGGCCTACACGAAGAACTTGCTGACGAAGTTTGGTATGACGGGAGATTCGAAGGTGAAGGTTCCCATGGCGTTTGGTACAAAGTTAACACGATCTCTGGAAAAACCTGTTGTTGACGTAACACTCTATCATCAAATGATAGGGTCTCTTATGTATCTAACGGCTAGTAGACCAGAAATTATGGTCTCTGTTTGTTATTGTGCCAGGTTTCAAGCAAATCCAAGAGAACCTCACATGGTGGCAGTGAAAAATATTTTTCGTTATCTGAAGCGAAACTCTTCTCTCGGTCTTTGGTACCCTGCTAGATCCGGATTCTTTGTTCAAGCTTTCTCTGACGCCGATCTTGGAGGATGCGGTCTGGACCGGAAGTTTACAACTGGAGGATGCCAATTCCTTGATGGTAAACTAGTTAGCAGGCAGTCCAAGAAGCAAACCTGTGTGTCTCTTTCAACAGCCGAAGCTGAGTACATTGTTGCAGCATCCTGTACCTCACAAGTGATATGGATACAAAGCCAACTAAGAGACTACGGTCTGAGTATGAAGAAAATACCCCTCTATTGTGACTCTGAAAGCGCGATAAGAATATGTCACAATCCTGTGCAACATTCAAAGACAAAGCATATTGCACTAAGATACTATTTCATCAAGGACCATGTTGAAGATGGAAACGTGGAAGTACATTTTGTTCGGTCCTCTGATCAACTGGTTGACATCTTCACTAAAGCCTTACCAGAAGCAAGCTTCAATAAAATTCTACAAGGTTTAGGAATGATGGAAGAAGAGTCGGTACCGAATCCTCAAACCTCTCTCTAAAAAAATTAGACAAGCGAAATAGAGCGAACGCTCGGTCTATTTCGGTTCCGGATTTATCGGGAACCGAAATGAACCGAACGCTCGGTCTATTTCGGCTCCGGAATTTTAGGGAACCGAAATGAACCGAGCGCTCGGCTTATTTCGCTTCATTACTTTATGGTTTGATTTCGGTTATATACTTTGTAAACTTTCTTTTAACTCTTTTTCTTGCTATGTTTTATTCTTATTCCTAAAGTTTTTAACATTAATTTTGTTTTGTTTCTTTTTCTGTTTTTATTATTTTTCAGAAACTTTAAAAATCCAAAAATATTTTCTGTTTTTATTATTTTTCAGAAACTTCAAAAATCCAAAAATATTTTGTTTTTATTCTTTTTCATAAAAATTCAAAATTCCAAAAGGTTTTTTTTAATCTCTTGATTATTTTCTGTTTTTTTTTTGTTTTGTTTTGTTTGTTTTGTTTGTGTGGTTTGTTCGTCTTTGATTATTTTCTTTACTAGGTACCAAGTACATTGTTGATACATACGTTGGAGCTAGGGCAGGTATGATCATTTTAAGCTGAACTAGTTAAGTGTCCCTAGAAGCATGCTGCTGCATGTAGACCAAAGCCTCTAAGACTATGAGTAAGGACTAAATGATTCGATCGATACCTATCGTTTCTTCCCAATTAGGCTGGTAATTTACCTCATGTCATGAGCTACCTTACTCTTCTCAAATAAGTTACGAGTTTTCTGCTTTGTCACTTCCATATAGCAGGGGTACTTTCGGTTCCTTAACCACCTACTCAAAATTCTCCATCAACTTTTGTTTCACCAAGGTAACCCTTGAGATTCTCAGATATTACCACTGAGGTTTATGGTTACACCCAATCTGTGTTTATGATCTTATATGCGTACACCACGTGCTAAGTGAGACCCAAAATCCAACACCAATAATGAATTGACGGTGAATATTTCTATTCCAGATCTCACTTGTTACCTATCAAAATCTCATTCTATTTTTTGAGTAGTCTTTATGAAATTCTCTAACACCAAGGCATTTCTACCCAAAAAGATCCAGTTTGTTTTTGTTTTTGAGATTTTTATAACATCTTTAGTCACAACAAATATTATCCAACCTACTTGTTCAACAGACCACATCGGTCTCACAAGTACTTCATCCAACTTTCGGTCTTATGTTAAGTATCGACGTTCGGTTGAAGATAAGCCACCCTTTCGACCTATTATTTAAAAGAAGCCTTTCGGTGTTTCTTTACAAACACTCGATCGTATTTTCTCGGGGAACCACACAAGCACTTCAAGTGTCTCTTGACTTTGAAGGAAGAGATTCTTGCCCGGAATCATCTGCTTCATGTCTTATTAAAGACATCACTCACCTCCTATACACATTTTGCTTTATTTCTTTATTTTTGTCACACTCTTGCACGAAAATTCTTTGTGATTTTCCAAAATTCTGGTTGATGTTCCATGTGGCTCGTTTAAAGTTTATATTTGGAGCGAAAGTGAATTTGAAAAGACAATATGTGGATAAGATTTTAGGCGCGTGAATTTGAACGGTTCCTAAACCCACTCGTGATGACGTCTATCTGGGGAAACCAACCTGTCACATCGCGCTTTTTCAGACGACATTTCAGTGATTGCATCATTATCACGAAGATTCTTTCTCTCTCCTGGCAATGGTATATAAAGTGTTTCTCACGCAATTTGTACCTTTTTACCTTCTTCAAACTCTCTAAAATACACCCGACGCTTTGCAACTGTTCATCTTCTTCCTTACATCAACAATGGCAGAATCTTCCTCTATTCAAGATCAAACTGCATCATCGTGTTTGCTTGTGATCAAACCAAATCAGAACTTAATCATTCAACTGAACCCCTTTTTGTATGATTCGTACGTGCTCCACGTCGTTGAATGTCTCAAGTACTCTCCTCTGGTTATTTTTCTAACGCGGGTGGAATCAGTACCCATGTCTTTGCTATCACAAGTGTATTCTACTGCGTCCTACGACAAGAACAAGGAGAGAATCTATTTCCAAATCTTCAGTCACAAGGCTTCTATTTCGAAGGCTCGATTCTGCTCCCTGTTAGGGCTTGCCATTGATGGATCAGTTATTTCTCCTGATTTCATCACTACAACCCAACTGTTCATTATGTTCTGTGAGATGGGATACACTGATGTTCTTACCACTATGACCGAGTTTTAGAAGTCATGTTTGCCGCCGCAATGGAATGGGTTACTTACTCTTATTAACAAGGGTTTAGCGAAACGGGTAGCTGGGTCCGATGGTACAAGCAAGGGTTTTATGACCATTCTCTATGGTCTCTACAATGGCATTAATTTGGATTATGGATCAATTATTTGGTCGCTGTGACAACCCGAAATTTCTATTCTGTATAACATTCCAATTCATTAGAAGTCAAAAACAGTCACTGCTAATTTTTAGACTTTTTGGAATAAGTTTGAGTGTTTTAGGATTAACACTTTAAGAGATATCAGGAGAGAGGATGCTCTAGAGTTTATTGTGTAACAATAAAGTCCCGACACATCAAAAGTTTAGAGTTTACGGCCTAAACAAGGAGTTTACGGCCGTAAACCCTAAGGAAGGGGGTATATAAGTGACACTTAGTCATTTATTACCATTTTTCCACCTTTTCAAGAACAAATCTCAAACTCTCTCAAGTATCATCCAAAGATTTCTCAAGATCTTCAATCTAGTAAGTGTTTCTAGCCCTTTTAAGTTGGTACATCACTTAATCTAGTGATTTAACACACTTCTATCCATGAAATCTTTCCAAAAGGTTGAATCTTCAAGTTTCACCAAGAACACCAAGAACACACACTAGTGTTCTTGGACTTTTGGCTCATTTCAAGCTTCTATCTTGTAAGTACTTCTATCCTAGAGTATCATAGAGGTTGATACACTTCCATACAACAAGAAATAACCCAAGAAACACCAAGATCAAGGTGTTTACGGTCCAAGATGTTCTTGGACCGTAAACCCTAAAAAGGGTATCAATGTGTGCCCTAGCCTATCCTAAGCCTTGGTAACTAGCATAGACCCCTTCATTGATATGTTAAGGACTTGAAAACATCAAAATACCATAATCCATAAGGGTTTACGACCGTAAACCCAAAAGGAAATGGTCTTAGGGCCGTAAACTCCATTTAGGAGTGAAATGGTGCCCTAATCCCTTCCATAGGCTTATACTTCAAGTGGAAACACTTCTAGGGACTTATAAACCTTCAAAACACCAAATGGTCAAAAGGACATGAGTTTACAGCCGTAAACTCATGGGTTTACGACCGTAAACTCAATGAGTTATGGTCAATAAAGCAGAAACTCAAGTAAGGGGTTCCTTTGAACCCTAAACTCAATAGCAATGTCCTACAACACTTAGATGCAATCCTTAGCACTTATAACACCTATATAAGGTGTTTAACATGTCCTAGGATGTCTTAACTTTGTTAATTAGTTGTTTAAAGACTAATTGGATACATATATGTGTTATTATATGTTAACTAGGATCATTGTGTGTGTACAAGTCTTCACTTGACACCTAACAATCCTATTTCTTCAGTTCATCCAAACCACTTACTACAGGTGAGTTCATACCCCTTAATCAACCTTTTAAATGTTTTTAAATTCTTTTATGGGGGGGAATACAAGTTAAACTACTATAGTTATTATATCAATCACATGTGATTAATAACTATCAGCAAGTGAAATTCTTACTTTTCAAACTATGTTACCAAACTGTTTTACTTCAAACTATTTTACAAACTCCTTTTCATGTCAAATGCTTTTACTTAAACTCTTTTATACTTATATATTGTCAAATGCATGCCTATATATGTATAGTTATATAAGTAATGTTTAAAGGACTTAGGAAGGCTAGCTCGCTTTAATTCCTTTTCCTTGTTTGGATGTGGCTTTAGGGCATCAGTTATCCGTCTGAAGGTCGTTTAATTATTTGTTGTATATCATGTATACATATATAGTCATAAAAGTTATTTCATTCAGTCCCATACCTTTCGGTAGCAAGGGTATACAAACATGTTCATACTTTACTAGTAAGCTACCATAGGGGTAGTTTAGGAAGATACTAAAACTATTACTAGAACAATTAAACATACAAAGAGTCAGTTCATACATGAGTCAACACTATACAAAGTAGATAACATACAGTACAATACAGAGTAGAGAACATACAATACCATACAGAGAACGAGATAACA
This sequence comes from Lactuca virosa, assembly GCF_052849685.1. Classification (NCBI taxonomy): domain Eukaryota; kingdom Viridiplantae; phylum Streptophyta; class Magnoliopsida; order Asterales; family Asteraceae; genus Lactuca; species Lactuca virosa. The sequence goes on from NC_136428.1 coordinate 317,155,857, forward strand.
AACAATACCATACAGAGAACGAGATAACAAACAATACCATACAAAGAGAACATACAGGCTAGACAAAAGGAGAACATACAATACAGCTAGCACATTCATTACATATACATTATTATATTTACGTGAGCCAGTAAACAGGGCATGGCACTACCTGCCATGACTGTTTTTGTACCCAGAATCTCCTTAATTGGGGAGCGTATGAGTGTGTGTATAGATCTATACTGGATTGACTATCCTACACCTTGCTGCTCGCTACAGTGGGACTTGCAAGTCTACGGGTGCCAAATGTCATTTCTTACGGCGTCTTACATCGTCGTTTTACTATTGAGTCGGTAGCAGGGTACAGGCCGATCACATGGTACCTTAAATAACAATTAGTTAAGGTAGTTAGTACATCAGTAGTTACTTAATACTACACTACAGTACTATAATATTTTCCCCATTACATTCACTTCGTGAACATTCACACGATGCACGGTAATGTAAAAACTATATTTTTGGTTAATGATAGTCGGATTTGGGAAAATACACACTCTTACAAGAGACACAGACACAGATACTAGATGCCTTGGTAGAAGGCTACTTTTAGTAGGAAACATAGGGTTTTCTAGGAGTGTTCAAACAAATACAAACTTTACAAAACTTATACATTAAATCTTACAAACATCTTACAAATGCTTTCATACAAACACAGACACTAATATACTTATGAACTCACCAACTTTAAAGCTGATAAACTCTTTCAAAATAACTTGTATTCTCAGGTCATCAGTAGACAGGTACAGATGCCAGGTTTTGAGAGGCTAGAGCTCGTTCAAGACTCCTCTTTTATTTTTTTTGTATATTTTTGGTGTCTATATAACTTGACAGAACACACTTGTATGAAATTATATTATTAATGCAATGGATGATGTTGTTGCTTGTTTACTACTTTGCATTGTTGTGATATTGTACATGACGTCCTCCACTCTAGAACGTTTCCGCCGTTCATAGGTTTTGGGGGTGTGACAGATTGGTATCAGAGCATTGTTTATAGTGAATCTAGTGTATCAACCCATAAAAGATATACGAACTATAAACACAAGCGGGATTAAAATACTCTGATAAAGAGTTTATACTTTTAAATAATAAAATATTTAACTAAGTATACATACCTGCATTCATACTAAAATCAGTGTCACTAGGACAGAACAAAAGTATTACGATTGTTGGACAGCACAAGTAGACTTAGAGACATATGGTCAACCCTGGGAAGATGTAGCCTGATCAACTACATTATCCGAGGAGTGATTAGCATGTGCCTAAGTATGGTTGTGAGGTTGCAACAAGTCTAAAAACTTACCAACACTACTACAATGAGAACAGTAGAACAGAACATTAAACTTAAAATAGTATAGGAGTATTTTGTGTTACTATAATTACTTATCTGAGAACTAAAGGTCTTTATTAGTATGTCAATGGTTGTTTGGTGGATACACCAAGGTTATATGTACTAGGATGTCATAGACTTAGAATCTGTGAGCGTTGCTTTACTTCCTGTCCTTGTTTGGTTGTGGGCTTAGAGTTAGGGTCACTTATTCGAAGGTCTATCCCGTCTGCATTACATATAACTGGTATGCTCAAAACAAGTATTGAAGTAACTGATAAAGATCATCTTATAATTATCTAATTAGATCGTCTACATAGTTATATCTTACACCTCTTTTCTCGCGTAGATTTAATGGCTGGATTCCATCTTCCCGGAGACTCGTACTTTCCCAACCACGGCAATGCTGGATGGCTTGGGGAAGAGCCAGAAGATGATCACCCAATCCCTTTGGATGATCACGAAGCTGAAGGTTTTTCTGATGGTTCTGATGCGGAACCAGAAGTCAACAACCAACCCCCAGGTGTTCAAAACCCAAACCCTCGTCCGACATTTCAAGGACCCACACCTCTGTGGGCCATAAACTTGAATAGGTGGAGTCAGGAACAAGGTCAACCTTTTCCCTACTACGGAGAAAGAAGCTTCTACAACCTCACCGAGGGAGGATCTGCTGATAGGGTCCTACCCATCATGGTTCGTAGGATTTCTCAGAATGACGTACAAGGTCGATCCACTCTTGATCGAGTAGTGGACATTGACGCCAACTCTGGCGTTAACACAGTCCATAATCGCCAACTTGAGTCTGCTCATGAAAGGACTCAGGTCCGCAACGCAGTTCTGCAGAGAGAACTTGCTGAAACCCAAGCTGAAGTCAGAGAACTTCGAGCTCAGCAAGTAAGATCCGATAGGCGTGTGAGGGACATAGAACGTCTCCTGTCGGATTCCAGGACTCACTCTAGCAGTTCTCGTCGCTGTTAGAGTCTCATCGACTTCTCTTTTGGATATAACCTAGTTTATGTAAAAACTTTAGACTAATTTCCTATCTCTGTCAATCTTAGACCTGTAAGGTCTTGATTAGGTTGTAGTTCTGTCAAAATTTTCCCATATTGGTTGATGTAAGACCTACTTCTAGGTCATTTTTCACGAACTTGTTACATCTGTAATTCCAGTATCTTTGACAGATATCTAATCTTATGGAAATTAATATCCAATTACCATCCTCTGCTAGTACTAGATCATCTTTCAATCATGCTATTCAATTATACTGTGGGCTATGTAGAGTTAGTCCATGAGTTATTCTCATCATTTTCCTAATTAAATTCTTATCAATGTCTTCATCTTTCTAAACTTATAGTTCAAAGATGCCTCCACGTAAATCAACAAGACGCAATCCTCCCGTACCGACACCACCTACTCCTCAGTTCGACACGGCAGCCCTAAATGCTGCTGTAGCTGCAGCTGTGGCTACAGCCATAGCTCAATATCATTCATCAGGTTCCAATGGAGGAGGAACTCCTGTCTTATCAACTCATGGTGAAATTCCTGTGCGCTTGAGAGAGTGCACCTACAAGGATTTCACCAACTGCAAGCCATTGTCCTTCAAAGGGACTGGCGGAGTCATTTCCCTCTCGCAATGGTTCGAGAAAAACGAATCGGTTTTCGAAATCTGCTCTTGTCCCGAGGAGAGCAAGGTCAAGTTTGCTGCTTGCACCTTTGAAACGAAAGCCCTAACATGGTGGAATAGCCATGTTAAGTCACTATCTCTTATAGTGGCTAATGCTATGGGCTGGGATACTTTGAAAGACCTCATGATTGAGGAGTACTGCCCGAGAGGCGAGATCCAGAAGCTGGAGGAAGAACTGTGGAGCCTAACCATGAAGGGCTCCAACGTAGTCGCCTACACCGCTAGATTCTGTGAACTGGTGGCCCTCTGTCCCAACATGGTTCACAATGAGGGGAAGAAAATCGAGAGATATATATGGGGGCTAATGCCACCATACCAGGGAAATGTTTTGTCTTCGCATCCCACTACATTTGATAGTGCCAAGCGATTGGCACAGCGGCTCATTGACCACGGGGCTCGTACCCCGGCCGCAACAACAACCACCCTGGCCATCTCAGAATCTGCCAGAACCGCTGAGTCCAAGCGGAAATTCTGGGATGACAAGAAGAAGAAGAAGGCTGCCAAAAAGCAGCAGGTCGTGGCAGTTCATGCTGCGATAGCACCTGCCGCTGCTGTTCCGATCAAGCAGTATTCTGGAAGTTTGCCCATGTGCAACAAATGTAACTTCCACCACACAGGAGCCTGCCGGGAAATGCAATGCTCAAACTGCAACAGGAAGGGGCACACCGCCCGTTTCTGTAGAGCTCCGGCGAGACCACTCACCTAAGTCCCCGGTACTGGTGTGGGCCAGGCTTGCTACAATTGTGGCGAGGTGGGCCACTACAAAAGGGACTGCCCTAAGGCAAGGAACACAGGTGGAGTGGCAAGAGTTCTGGCCATAGGCCACGAGGAAGCGGTTGTCGACCCCACAGTGGTCACTGGTACGTTTCTCCTCGACAACTCTTATGCATGTATTCTATTTGATAGTGGAGCGGAGAGGAGTTTCGTGAACCAAAAATTTGCTCATTTACTTAAGCAAAAATCATGAGCACTTAAAGAACCGTTCACAGTAGAAATGGCTAATGGGAAGACAGAGAGCACTAGCTGCATATTCATAGGGTGTACCTTAACTTTAGATAGCCATTCATTTTCGATCGATCTCATGCCGGTCTCAATTAAAAGTTTCGACGTCATCATCGGCATGGATTGGTTGAGTCTTCATCGTGCCGACATCATGTGTTACGAAAAGGCTGTTCGCCTTAATCTTTCGTCTGGCGAAACCCTAGTAGTATATGGCGACAAACCCGGCACAAACCTTCATATCATCTCGAGCATTCAAGCTCAGAAGTTCTTGCGAAAGGAATGTCGCGCATTCCTTGCTCATGTGGTCGATGTGAGCCAAGAAACGAAAGGCATCCAGAACATCCCAGTAGTATGCGACTTTGCTAACATCCTTCCAGAAGAACTACCAGGTTTACCTCCGCAACGACAAGTCAAGTTCAGAATCGAATTAGTTCCAGGGGCTACTCCCGTAGCCAAATCACCTTATCGTCTAGCATCTGCAGAGATGCAAGAATATCCTGTCAACTTAACCAACTGCTCAACAAGGGCTTTATAAGACCAAGCTTCTCACCCTGGGGAGCTCCAGTCTTGTTCGTCAAGAAGAAAGACGGATCGTTTCGAATGTGCATCGACTACAGGGAGCTCAACAAACTGACCGTCAAAAATCGTTATCCTTTGCCTCAGATAGACAATTTATTCGATCAACTTCAAGTGGCGAATTTCTTTTCAAAAATCGACTTAAGATCCGGATATCACCAACTACGAGTGCTAGGGGAGGATGTTCCGAAGACAGCCTTCCGAACTCATTATGGGCACTACGAATTCGTAGTGATGCCGTTCGGATTAACGAACGCACCTGCAGTATTCATGGATTTAATGAATAGGGTGTGTCGTCCTTACTTGGATCAGTTCGTCATCGTCTTCATAGATGACATACTTATCTACTCTCGTAGTAAGGAGGAGCATATTCAACATCTACGTCAAGACTTAGAAACCCTGCGTGCGGAGAAGCTTTATGCGAAGTTCTCAAAATGCGAATTTTGGATCCGACGAGTCGAATTCTTAGGGCACGTGGTTAGCGAAGAGGGAATACACGTGGACCCTTCCAAAATTAAAGCCATCGAGAGATGGTCAGCACCGAAGACGCCTACAGAAATTCGTCAATTTCTAGGCCTCGCTGGCTACTATCGCAGGTTCATTCAGAACGTCTCCCGTATAGCGAAACCTCTGACAACACTGACCCAGAAAGGCGTGGCCTTTGACTGGGAAGAGAAGCAGGAGAGAGAGTTCCAAACGCTCAAACGAGCCTTGTGCACCGCACCAATACTATCCCTCCCCGAAGGGATAGAAGACTTCGTTGTCTATTGCGATGTATCGAATCAAGGACTCGGGTGTGTTCTACTGCAGCGAGGTAAGGTCATCGCCTATGCATCGAGACAGCTGAAGACACATGAGGTCAACTACACTACCCACGATCTTGAACTAGGAGCAGTTGTGTTTGCTCTGAAGATCTGGAGACACTACCTGTACGGTACAAAAAGCACTATCTTTACGGACCACAAGAGCCTACAACACATATTCGACCAGAAGGAGCTCAACATGACACAACGACGGTGGGTCGAGCTACTCAGTGATTACGAATGCGAAATTCGTTATCATCCGGGTAAAGCCAATGTGGTAGCTGACGCCCTAAGTCGGAAAGAATATTCTTGTCGTGGAGTCAAATCATTGACTATGACTATCCATTTTCACTTGTCCACACAAATTAAGGCGGCTCAGCTCGATGCTTTGAAACCTGAAAATGTGGCGGGTGAATCCCTGAGAGTGATGGATAAGAACTTAGAGGTTAAGGGTGGCAGAGCTTATTATCTCATGGACCGGATCTGGACCCCGAGTCTTGGTGGTTTCAGAGACTTGGTCATGAACGAGGCGCATAACACTCGTTATTCTGTCCACCCAGGTTCAGATAATATGTATCTGGATCTTAAAAAGTTATACTGGTGGCCTAACATGAAAGCAGAAATTGCTACCTTCGTAAGTAAATGCCTTACTTGCGCGAAGGTCAAGGTCGAGTACCAGAAACCCTCCGGTCTTCTACAACAGCCGGAGATACCAGAATGGAAGTGGGAGCGGATCACTATGGATTTCATTACCAAGTTGCCCAAGACAACGGGTGGACTTGATACCATATGGGTCATCGTCGACAGGTTGACCAAGTACGCACACTTCCTGCGGATCAAAGAAACAAACAAGATGGAGTAGCTTACAAGAACTTACATTAGGGAGATTGTACGACTGCACGGTGTTCCCATATCCATTATCTCAGACAGAGATAGTAGATTCACTTCGATGTTCTGGCAGTCGTTACAAAGTTCCCTAGGAACTACGCTGGACATGAGTACAGCCTACCATCCGCAGACAGACGGACAAAGTGAGAGGACTATCCAAACCTTGGAAGATATGCTGCGAGCCTGTGTGATCGACTTTGGGAAAGCATGGGATACTCATTTACCCCTTGTTGAATTTTCCTACAACAACAGTTATCACACAAGCATAAAGATTGCTCCATTCGAGGCCCTCTATGGCCGCAAGTGCAGATCCCCTCTCTGCTGGGCTGAGGTGGGTGATACCCAGTTAGCTAAAGGACGAGTTCCTGAAGGCACTCTCACAGGTCCGGTGATCATACGGGAAACGACGGAGAAAATCGTTCAAATCCGTGAACGATTGAAAGCCTCCAGAGACCGACAAAAAAGCTACGCCGATAAACGAAGGAAACCGTTGGAGTTCCAGGTGGGCGACCGTGTTCTATTGAAGGTCTCACCCTGGAAGGGCTTGATACGCTTTGGAAAGCGTGGAAAGCTAAATCCAAGGTACATACGGCCTTTTGAGATTCTCGCAAGAATCGGCCCTGTAGCTTACAAACTTAACTTATGAAGTGAACTCAGTAACGTACATTCTACCTTCCACGTCTCGAACTTGAAAAAGTGTCTGTCCGACGAGACTCTTGTAATCCCACTCGACGAGATCGAGATCAACGAGAGCCTCAACTTCGTGGAAGAACCAGTAGAGATCATGGACTGGGAGGTCAAGCAAACGAAACAAAGCCGCATCCCGATAGTGAAGGTTCGCTGGAACGCCAAGCGAGGACCTGAATTCACTTGGGAGCGAGAGGATCAGATGAAACTGAAATATCCTCGTCTTTTTACTTAGTTATTTGTAACTACTTATTTGCTTAACTTCTAATTTCGGGACGAAATTCCTTCTAAGGAGGGGATGATGTGACAACCCAAAATTTCTATTCTGTATAACATTTCAATTCATTAGAAGTCAAAAACAGTCACTGCTAATTTTCAGACTTTTTGGAATAAGTTTGAGTATTTTAGGATTAACACTTTAAGAGATATCAGGAGAGAGGATGCCCTAGAGTTTATTGTGTAACAATAAAGTCCCGACACATCAAAAGTTTAGAGTTTATGGCCTAAACAAGGAGTTTACGGCCGTAAACCCTAAGGAAGGGGGTATATAAGTGACACTTAGTCATTTATTACCATTTTTCCACCTTTTCAAGAACAAATCTCAAACTCTCTTATGTATCATCCAAAGATTTCTCAGGATCTTCAATCTAGTAAGTGTTTCTAGCCCTTTTAAGTTGGTACATCACTTAATCTAGTGATTTAACACACTTCTATCCATGAAATCTTTCCAAAAGGTTGAATCTTCAATGTTCACCAAGAACACCAAGAACACACACTAGTGTTCTTGGACTTTTGGCTCATTTCAAGCTTCTATCTTGTAAGTACTTCTATCCTAGAGTATCATAGAGCTTGATACACTTCCATATGACAAGAAATCACCCAAGAAACACCAAGATCAAGGTGTTTACGGTCCAAGATGTTCTTGGACTGTAAACCCTAAAAAGGCTATCAATGTGTGCCCTAGCCTATCCTAAGCCTTGGTAACTAGCATAGATCCCTTCATTGATATGTTAAGGACTTGAAATCATCAAAATACCATAATCCATAAGGGTTTACGGCCGTAAACCCAAAGGGAAATGGTCTTAGGGCCGTAAACTCCATTTAGGAGTGAAATGGTGCCCTAATCCCTTCCACAGGCTTATACTTCAAGTGGAAACACTTCTAGGGACTTATAAACCTTCAAAACACCAAATGGTCAAAAGGACATGAGTTTACAGCCGTAAACTCATGGGTTTACGACCGTAAACTTAATGAGTTATGGTCAATAAAGCGTAAACTCAAGTAAGGGGTTCCCTTGAACCCTAAACTCAATAGCAATGTCCTACAACACTTAGATGCAATCCTTAGCACTTATAACACCTATATAAGGTGTTTAACATGTCCTAGGATGTCTTAACTTTGTTAATTAGTTGTTTAAAGACTAATTGGATACATATATGTGTTATTATATGTTAACTAGGATCATTGTGTGTGTACAAGTCTTCACTTGACACCTAACAATCCTATTTCTTCAGTTCATCCAAACCACTCACTACAGGTGAGTTCATACCCCTTAATCAACCTTTTAAATGTTTTTAAATGCTTTTATGGGGGGGAATACAAGTTAAACTACTATAGTTATTATATCAATCACATGTGATTAATAACTATCAGCAAGTGAAATTCTTACTTTTCAAACTGTGTTACCAAACTGTTTTACTTCAAACTATTTTACAAACTCCTTTTCATGTCAAATGCTTTTACTTAAACTCTTTTATACTTATATATTGTCAAATGCATGCCTATATATGTATAGTTATATAAGTAATGTTGAAAGGACTTAGGAAGGCTAGCTCGCTTTATTTCCTTTTCCTTGTTTGGATGTGGCTTTAGGGCATCGGTTATCCGTCCGAAGGTCGTTTAATTATTAGTTGTATATCATGTATACATATATAGTCATAAAAGTTCTTTCATTCAGTCACATACCTTTGGGTAGCAAGGGTATACAAACATGTTCATACTTTACTAGTAAGCTACCATAGGGGTAGTTTAGGAAGATACTAAAACTATTACTAGAACAATGAAACATACAAAGAGTCAGTTCATACATGAGTCAACACTATACAAAGTAGATAACATACAATACAATACAGAGTAGAGAACATACAATACCATACAGAGAACGAGATAACAAACAATACCATATAGAGAACGAGATAACAAACAATACCATACAGAGAGAACATACATGCTAGACAGAAGGAGAACATACAATAAAGCTAGCACATTCATTACATATACATTATTACATTCACGTGAGCCACTAAACAGGGCATGACACTACCTGCCATGACTGTTTTGTACCCAGAATCTCCTTAATTGGGGAGCGTATGAGTTTGTGTATAGATCTATACTGGATTGACTATCGTACACCTTGCTGCTCGCTACAGTGGGACTTGCAAGTCTACGGGTGCCAAATGTCATTTCTTACGGCGTCTTACATCGTCGTTTTACTATTGAGTCGGTAGCAGGGTCCAGGCCGATCACATGGTACCTTAAATAACAATTAGTTAAGGTAGTTAGTACAGCAATAGTTACTTAATACTACACTACAGTACTCTAATATTTTTCCCATTACATTCACTTCGTGAACATTCACACGATGCACGGTAATGTAAAAACTATATTTTTGGTTAATGATAGTCGGATTTGGGAAAATACACACTCTTACAAGAGACACAGACACAGATACTAGATGCCTTGGTAGAAGGCTACTTTTAGTAGGAAACATAGGGTTTTCTAGGAGTGTTCAAACAAATACAAACTTTACAAAACTTATACATTACATCTTACAAACATCTTACAAATGCTTTCATACAAACACAGACACTAATATACTTATGAACTCACCAACTTTAAAGCTGATAAACTCTTTCAAAATAACTTGTATTCTCAGGTCAGCAGTAGACATGTACAGATGGCAGGTTTTGAGAGGCTGGAGCTCGTTCAAGACTCCTTTTTTATTTTTTATGTATATTTTTGGTGTCTATATAACTTGAAAGAACATACTTGTATGAAATTATATTATCAATGCAATGGATGATGTTGTTGCTTGTTTACTACTTTGCATTGTTGTGATACTGTATATGACGTCCTCCACCCCAGAACGTTTCCGCCGTTCATAGGTTTTGGGGGTGTGACAGTCGCAACTGGTACAAAGTCTCAACACATCAACGAGACATTTGGAGATCTCATGTGGTCGTTTCTGGACCATCATCACTAGACGATCCATTGAGTCCTTGCAGATTCCAGTTATGAAGGACGCAATGCTGTCTTCTGTGACTCCTTCTTATACAAAGAAGATCATCTTCTCAGATGCCACAAAGTTCTCTCATAATGGTTCGATACCTGAAACTATGTACAGGTGTGTGTCAAGCGAAAGTAAGGTGATGGCTGACTACAGAAAGCTTACTCCCAAGGGTCCAAGAGAAATGACTCCTGAACAGAAGGCTGCTTTAGATGCTGTGGAGAAGCCTGCCAACCGAGGGAAGAGGACAGATACCAAGAAGATTGAAACCGAAGGTCCTTCTTCTAAGCCTTTAAAGTCCAAAAAGCGAAAGGCTGAAAAAGCTGACTCTTCGGCTCCAAAGAAAGTCAAAAAGATGGCTATGAAATCAAAGAGTCCTTCTCCTTCGAGTTCAGAACAATATGAGGAGAATCGGCTGATGAGGAAGAGGAAGTTCAGCATCATGGTTCACCGAGAGGTAATACACCTCCTCGTTCTCCAACACCTACTGAACAACTTCATGACCAGATTCCAACTCCTCCTCCATCTCCACCAAAAACAACAGTTCCAGTTTCGATTGTTCCAATTCCACCACCGCCTACATCTCAAACCACCACTTCTGCACCACCACCACCACCAGTTAGTACAATTCCAATCTCTACAACTCCCATCTTTTCACAAGCAACTACCACAACTACTCCTATCTCCACCACTACAACCGAACCTCCAGTAAATGTCAACGTATCTGATACGGGGGCTAATACTGAAACCGAACCTCCTGTTACACCCAAACCTCTTTCACCCTCACCTTCAACTGATTCTGGTGCTACTCTTGGAGATGACAATCTTGAGTTTGACTCCAACTATTACAGTCCTTATCGACTATCTACTGATGAAGATGAAGAGGCTCCGGTAACTAGACAACAAGTACAAAGTCTTGATGAGAAGCTTGATCGATTGCTCACTTCTTCTTCAAAGTATAATGATGTTGTGCTGAAGGCCTTCCTGGACACTGCCTTTGAACAATATACAGGTGTGATTGATAAATCAACTCAGGCGGTTGAAGCATCCACCTCTTCATGTCAGAAGGCTACTACAGATGTTGCAGAACTCCTTTTCAAAGATCTTCCCTGAATCTCTGAAGGGTCATGTAGATACAAAAATGCAGCCAAGGTGAATGCATCAGTTGACTCTCTCTCACAGTCACTACAAGGGGAGCAAGCTAAATTTGAGAATGTTCGCTCTGAGATTCACGCTGAGAACACTTCACTACTTAGCTCAGTGAATTCTCATCTTGAAAAACTCCATGCTGATTTAGCAAAGGAGAACACATTAAAGGATGATCTTGCTCGTCAAACCACTGCTGTTGAAGTCCAGAAGGTTCAACTAGCTCGCGCTGAAAGGGAGATTTTGTTGTTTAAAACCGAACGTGCTGTATTTCGGAGCTGTGCTGGTGATGTTCAGAACATGCTGCACAATGTTCTTAGTGCTCATGATCCAATTTTGACTTTGACGATCAAGAATCACCTAACCTCCAAGCTCCTTCTTGCACTTAAATTCTACATGAAATTAAGGGTGTTTCAGAGTGATTCGTACCTCCAAAACAAGGGGGAGAAGGTGCTCAGAAATCTCAACCGAAGGTGACTGTCAAAACCGAACCGAAGGGTAATGAAGCTTCGGGTTCTGGGAATCAAGAAAAGAAGAAGGGTCTTGCTGATGATAGCGATGAAGACGAAACTATTGCTGAGGCCCGGAAATGAAAGAAAAGGGATCAGGAGATAGATGAAAACCTTCGGGTTGCAAAGGAAGCTGAAGAGAGGGAGCGAAAGAACAAGGAAAAGCAAGATGCCTTAATTTGCAAAAAGGCCTTGTTTCCTCCATGGACCAGGGAGACGCTCATCAAAGAAGCGATAGAGTTTCCAAGCATGTACTGGCTGGAACCTGTAGCTTCATTTGATTGTGAGAATACGAGGGACTCACAGTTTTGATATGCCTATAACACGAAAGGCATTTATTTTCCACTGCTTTGATTCAACAGTTCAAGTTCCCTCACCTCACCCTCAATTTGATCGTGAACTTATCGATTTCTATCTCAAGTTCAGTCAGCCTCAGTATCTCACTTGGAGTGCACAGAAGATTACAACAGTCAAGGTGCTAAAACCTTCGCCTGCAGGGAAGTTTGTCAATATTAATTTCAAGATTACTCGAGGTTCAGACAACTCGGTTTCTGTGATATCCCTGACAGATCTTCCTAACTTGAATCCTCATGATTGGATCTTGTTGTTCAACATTTTTCTCACTAATGCGAAGGAGTATGAGCCGATCCTAGATCATCTGAAGAGGATGTTGGCTTCCTATGTACATGAAGTTGCTACCATGGATCAGGAGATTGCTAAAGTTTTGAAGAAGAAACCAACTGCGAAGTAAACTGGAAAGCCTGGAGATGTAAACAAGATGCAGATGGTTCGAATTGATTCTACACATCTCACAGTGATGTTCACAAAAGGCGAAGCTAATAGATTTCTTTTCGCTCTTGTTGATAAGCATCTGTTCTCAACGGACTGCTTGGAGCATATAATTAGTATTATCCATCGGTGCAAGCACAATACTGAGCCAGACAAGAAGAACTTCACTGACATGCTTCGGTGGTACATTACTTTTCGTCATAATCTACTGGGCATTGTACCGAAGGTGTTCAAGACAGTTAAGAAGTCTTTTATAGCTCAACCGAACTGAGCTCTCGGCTCCATGGACGCAAAGGGGGAGATTGTTGGGTATTTAGTGTTGCGTCATGGGCTTTATATTGTATATCCGGATTGGGCCTGTCCATCCGTGATTATTGATTAGGGTTAGGCTATAAATAGTGCATACATGTATGCCTTAGTTACGTTCGTGATTATTATTATTGTTGCTTTGTAACCCTAAACACCTCTACAGTCGAAGTTCTTAATCGAGCTATTCTGAGGTGTTAAAGTTTAATCATTCGACATCAGTTAAACCATTCTTGTGTTCTTCATTACGTTGTTTATTGCGTTTCTGCTGAGAATCAATCGATCCTACTAGAACTTTGTTCTAACACCCATAAGGTGCTTCATGGATAGTCCTTGGAGGTTACAAACCCATGGATCATGGAATATGGAAAGCCATGACAATTAGGGTTTACATGGTGTAACCCTACTTGTGTCACAACTATATAAAGACCCCTTGTTTAGCAAAATTGGCACTTGTATAAGCAAGAAAGAGAGCTAGCCGATTTTGAGGTGTTAGTGAACTTCTCTCAAGGTTATTCCAAGTTTTGTGGTGTTTTGTGAGACATTTGAGGCATCACACTTGAGGTGCTAGGCTCACAAGGTTTTCAAGGAATCCAAACAACATAAGGTATCTTCTACATCTAGCATTTATGATTAAAAGTTACCCATGCTATGCTGGATAGGTTATGAACCTTGGAAATCAAATTTGCATGTATCATAGTAAAACATAGATCCAAGGTTTCTAGGGTTGCATGTACACCATAGGAGTGTTAGAATGCTCAAAACCCTTCACCTATCCCCACCTTTCAGACATCTGACCCGATTTGCTTTCATTGCAATCAGAAGGGCCATAAAAAGGCCAACTGCCCAAGATTGACATCAGCAGCGCCAGTGGTGGCACCAGCTCCAGCGACCCTACAGATCACAGATGGCCGACAGGGCAAGTCAGATGCTCCTGTGGTGAGGAGCCGAGCCTTCCAGTTGACCGCCGAGGAGGCGCGTGCCACACCAGACGTGGTGACGGGTATGTTTCTTCTCCCCATCTTAAATAATATGTCATTTTTGATATTTATGTTTCATGTTTCATGTATTCTATTAGGATCGTTCCATGCGAACGATATTCCAGTATTGGTGTTATTTGAATCGGGAGCTACTCGATCATTCGTATCTCTTGCACTCAGCAAGAGGTTTACGGAGTCTTCAGGCACATTGGATTGTCCATTAGAGGTCGAGATTGCGGACGACCGATCCATCTGGGCATCACAGGATTTCAGAGATTGTGTCTTGAGGTTGTACGACGATCGTTACCTCGTGGATTTGGTTCCCATTCTGTTGCGTGGGAACAATGTCATCATAGGCATGGACTGGTTGAGCCCTAATGGGGTGGTGATCAACTGCGAGCAATAGTTGGTTCGGGTTAGGACTCCAAGTGGGGGAGAGTTGGTGATTCAGGGCGAGAGACCGCAGCGTGGGCCGACTTTGTGTTCAGCATCGAGGGCTAGGCGCTACCTTTAGCAGGGTTGCACAGGTTACGTCGCCTACATAATGGATACTCGAGAGGCGGGTAAGGAGACCGTGAGCGAAGTGCCAGTTGTGGGGGAGTACCCAGATGTGTTTCTAGAGGAGTTGCCTAGGATACCTCCGGAGAGACAGGTGGAGTTCCGGATTGACCTCGTTCCTGGTGTGTAATGCCCGTGTTTCTAGGCTAGGCATTAATATTGACGTTATAATCTAGGTTAACCTTTGTAACTCATTTTGAAGAAATGAAAAGGAATTATGTGAATATTATGTGAAAATTATGTGTTTTATGCTTAATTATTAGGGTTTAATTAAGTAAGAATAAAAATGAACGTCGAAAATAAATATTAGATAAAGCCAATATCTATTCAGAAATTTGTAGTGGCCGTGACAAGGATTACAGATATATAAAGAATACCAAAATCCGAGTTATAACGAAGAACTTATGACATGTCGAAGTTTCGCGACAAAACTGGTACGGTGCCGAATGTCGTAAAAAGTGAGTTTTTGATAAACTACTTTTTAGTCTAAGTGATCTAAACGAAAGTCATAGTGTTTGTTAAACTGAGAGTATGTATAAAAAGAACGCCCAAATCTGACTTCGTATGAGGAAGTTATGATTTTTCGAAGTTTCAGCTTAGCAGTAGACAGCTAAAAACTCGAATTTTAGATCGAGTGATTTTTAGCCAACACAACCCAAAGGAGAATTGAAGGTCTCGTCAATAGTAGCACAACGGTAAAAAGACAGACGAAAACGGACGTCGGATGAAGAAGTTATGAATTTTTAACGGATTTCCTGTCCCGATGTGTTAAAAATAATAATATAAAAATTAAATTCAAAATTAGCCGACGAAGTCTAAACGAAAGCTGTAGAGCGTAATTTTACCTATGCGTGCATATAAAGGACGTCAAAAACGAAGCTCGTATGCGAAAGTTATGGATTTTAGAAGTTTTGGCGCGAAAATCGAGAAAAAATGTCAAAACCGGAAAAATTTGCATACGTTGACTTCGGCCACCTCACCCTCGCCCAAAACGTGCCACGTGTCTGAACTGCTGAGTCATCCGAGGCCACCTGACGATGCGTGTCGCATTCTCTTCGGACCGAAGGCTCGGCCAATCAGAAGCTGCCTCGTACCCCTTTCTCGTGTGTCTGACCTTCGCAGGGAGTGCCATGTCCGAAGTCTCGGACCTAGACTCCGGTCCACTAAGAAGCTGCCACTAGGACCTTGCAAGCGCAACCCATGTGCTCCTCGCTCCGGATCTGCTGACGCATGGAGGCTTCTCAGCCCTCAGATCTGAGCCCTCTCATACTATATATAGCATGCGAACCCTCCCGGTTAGATTTGGATTTTTGCCACTTTTTACCCATAAACTCATATTTTCACTATTTCTACTTCCCCCAAAGCCCCAGTATTATGCGAACCCTTCTGGATCTGCTTTTATGTGCTAAATGTTATATGTTTGCCATATATGCCATTATTTGTTCGGATCTATGGTCTGTTGCCGACCGGATCTGGAAACCTTATGTGTGTAGGATTCTAACCGTACGATTACGATATTAGAACTAACATGTAAACGTTTCGGAGTAATAAGGGAATTTAAATACCTATTGAGGATAAAGACCTAAATTCGCCTTATTCGGTATATAGATTATAATGGCAAGAACTCGCAGTGGAGTTACAAATGCAAACGGAAACAGGGATCAACAACCTCAACCTCAAGTAGTTGAGCAAGTACCTATTGTAGGAGCAGCACCTGAGCCAATGACGATGGCTGGGGTACAAGCAATGATACAGATGATGCTGGATCGCCAAATGGAGGAGACAAGGTGAGTACTACAACAGAATAGGGAAGAAACTACGATACCTGTTGAACAGCCCGAATTGAATGAAGGGCAATTAGTAGGAGGGAACTACAGTGGGACTCTTGGTCAAGCCAACCCACCGATAGTTAGACAAAACAACCAGGATGGAGGAGTTGATGGACGCGGATCCAAATATAAAGATTTCATGGCATCTAAACCACCGTGTCTATCTGGAAGTCCGACACCGGTGGAAGTCTTGAATTGGATCTCCGAAATGGAGACGATGTTTGAAAGTTGTGAGTGCAGCAACAAACAGAAGACCGCACTTGCAATTCCTCTGTTAAAATCTGGTGTATTGAGCTGGTGGAAGTTACTAGCCGATTCGATGCCCAAGGGAGAAGCTAGCAAGATGTCTTGGGAAGACTTTGTGGTACAACTGAAATTGAAATACTGCTCTGAGCAGGATCTTCTATAAATTAATAATGAGTTCCAGAAATTGAAGAAGGGAAAGATGAGTGTTACTGAATACGCTGCTAGTTTTACGGAAAAGATGAAGCTTGTTCCTTACCTAGTTCCAGCTGATCTCTCTAAGGTTAACAAGTTTGCCCTCGGATTACCAGCGGACTTTGGTGCGATGGTCAAGCAAGCAACCACTCTGAAAGCCGCCATCTGGGCTGCTAAGAATGTTGAGACTCAGGTCAGAGAGAAAGGTCTGGAGAGGGCAGAAGTTGGCAAAAAGAGAAAATTTGAAGGAACTTCAGGTTCCAACAAGAAAAGCAAATTTTCAAAGTCTAAGAAGTTTGGAGGAGGAGGAGGCGAAGTGAAATGGTGTGAGAAGTGCAAAAAAAATCACTCTAGGAAATATAGTGACAGGCTGACTTGCTACAAATGTGGAAAGACTAGGCATTATGCCAACGAGTGTCCGTCTAACAAGAGGGTATGCTTTACATGTAACGAAGAAGGGAACGTTTCGAAAGACTGTCCGAAGAAGAAGGATGCAGCAAAACCCAATCTTCCACCAAAGCCGAAGGCGAGAGCCTTTCAGACGACATTTAAAGCTACAAAAGAAGAAGTCGATGTCGCTTCAGGTACCTTTCTCGTAAACGAATTGCCTGCCCAAATTTTGTTTGATTCTGGAGCCAATTACTCCTTTATTTCTCATGAATTTGGGAGAAAACTAACTTTGCCTGTAGATAGTCTAGTTAATGCTATAATAGTCGAGATTGCTAGTGGCAAGTTTGTACCTGTTAGCCATCGTATGAAAAACATCCTCATTGACTTGGATGGGAATAAGTTCCACGAGGAATTATTGCCTATCAAGTTAAATGGATTCGACATAGTTTTAGGAATGGATTGGCTTAGCGCCAATGATGCTGAAATATTGTGTAGGAAGAAGATAGTAAAAGTAAACCCACCAGGGAAAGAGTCATTTATGGTGTATGGAGACAAACGCAGAGTAAACTCTGGAATCATTTCCCTAATGAAATCCAGAAAGTGTTTGGCCAAGGGATGTACATCATATCTAGCGTTCGTAATTGATGCTCAGAAGGAAAAGAAGGAGGTGCAGAATATTCCGGTGGTGTGTGATTATCCGAAAGTCTTTCCCGAAGATCTTCCCGGATTGCCCCCTGATCGAGAAGCAGAATTCTGTATCGACTTGTTACCACGAACGACGCCGATAGCAAAAGCACCATATCGATTAGCACCAACAGAGATGAAAGAACTTATAATACAAATTCAGGAGTTATTGGACAAAGGTTTCATTCGACCTAGTTCATCACCCTGGGGATCCCCAGTGTTATTTGTAAAGAAGAAAGACGGGAGCATAAGAATGTGCATCGATTACAGAGAGCTGAATAAAGCGACAATAAAGAACAAGTACTCGTTGTCGAGGATGGATGACCTGTTCGACCAGTTGCAAGGTTCGAGCTATTTCTCGAAGATTGATCTTAGGTCAGGGTATCATCAACTAAAGGTGAGAGAGCAGGATATCGAAAAGACTGCGTTCAGAACAAGATATGGACACTATGAATTTTTGGTTATGTCGTTCGAACTAACCAATGCCCCAACAGCTTTCATGGATTTGATGAACAGGGTTTGTAAACCATACCTTGATAAATCCATGATAGTATTCATAGACGATATCTTGATTTATTCGAAAAGAAAGCAGGAGCATGAAAAGCATTTGCGTGAAGTGCTGGAACTTCTGAAAAAGGAGAAGCTGTATGCAAAGTTCTCCAAATGTGAATTTTGGATTCAAGAAGTCCAATTTTTAGGTCATGTGGTTAACCAAGAAGGAATAATGGTTGACCCCACAAAAATTGAAGCTGTGATGAAGTGGGAACAACCAAAAAGTCCTACGGAGATTCGAATCTTTTTAGGATTAGCCGGATATTATCGCCGATTTATCCAAGGCTTTTCCTCGATCGCTACTCCATTACCAGCTTTGACCCACAAAGGAGCTAGTTATACTTGGAATGAAAAGCATAAGGAAGCCTTTGAAAAGTTAAAGAAGAGATTGTGTGAAGCACCGATTCTTTCGTTACCTGAAGGACTTGATGACTTTGCAGTTTATAGTGATGCCTCTGGAGTTGGGTTAGGATGTGTTCTGACCCAAAGGGATAAAGTGATAGCGTATGCATCGAGGCAATTGAAAGAGCATGAATAGAACTATCCCACTTATGATCTGGAGTTGGCAGCGGTAGTATTCGCCTTATGGAGGCGTTATCTTTATGGTAGCAAATGCAAACTTTTCACTGGTCATAAGAGTCTTCAATATCTCTTTAATCAGAAGGAATTGAACATGAGGCAACGACGCTGGCTAGAACTACTCAAGGACTACGACTGTGAGATACTTTACCACCCTGGTAAAGCAAATGTCGTTGTTGATGCTCTCAGTCGGAAGGTAAATCTTGAAAAGAAAAGGCCAAGAGCGTTGAGAATTGAAGTCGTCTTGACAATTGTGGAAAGTATAAAGAAAGCTCAGGAGGAAGCTTTAGAGAAAAATGACCGAAAGGAGGAACGTTTGGGAAAAACATTGGTGTTTGATACAAACGGTCAAGGATTGAAGGTATTCAAAGATAGGATTTGGGTACCTAGGACGGGAGGAGGTAGAGGTCTTTTGATGGAAGAAGCTCACAAAACCATGTACTCGATTCATCCCGGCAGTACAAAAATAAATAGGGATCTAAAACCCTATTACTGGTGGCCGACGATGAAGCTCGATGTTGCTAAGTATGTGGCCGAGTGTGTAACATGTGCTAGGGGTTAAGGCACAACATCAGAAACCATATGGGAGTTTTGAACCTTTTCCTGTACCCATGGGTAAGTGGGAAGACATTACCATGGATTTTGTGACTAAACTACCTAGAACAAGGAACGGTCACGACATGATTTGGGTGGTCGTTGATCGCTTCACTAAGAGTGCACATTTCATAGTAGCCAACGAGAAATGGTCTATGGATAAACTTGCGAATTCTTACGTGAAGGAAATTGTGAGGCTTCACGGTGTTCCGTTAACGATTGTATCCGATCGTGACAGCCGTTTTACCTCAAGGTTTTGGAGAAGTCTACAAGAGGAATTGGGTACCAAGTTGTGTTTGAGTACAGCCTACCATCCGCAAACTGATGGTCAGAGCGAACGAACAATTCAAACGTTGGAGGATATGCTGAGAGCATGTACCCTAGAATTCCAAGGTAACTGGGATGAACACTTACCTCTAGTAGAATTTTCCTATAATAATAGTTTCCACTCAAGCATCAAGATTGCACCTTATCACGCTTTGTATGGAGAAAAGTGTCGAATGATGTCATGTTGGCTGGAAGATGGGGAAAAGCAGCTTATGGGACCTGAAATAGTCCATCAAACTGCTAAAAAGTTGAAAGTGATTAGGGAAAGGATGTTAGCAGCTCAAGATCGACAAAAGAGTTATGCTGACAAGAAAAGACAACCGATATCCTTCGAAGTTGGAGTTTCGGTTTTACTTAAAGTCTCGCCGTGGAAGGGACTTATAAGATTTGGTAAAAGGGGAAAGTTGAGTCCAAGGTTTATTGGACCATTTAAAGTTCTTCAGAGGATCAGGAATCAAGCTTACAAGCTGGAATTACCGGAAGAACTGGAGGGTATTCATAATACCTTTCATGTGTGCTATTTGAGAAAGTTCACGGGAGATGTGCTCGACATAATTCCGATTTCTGAGTTAAGGTTGGATGAAAACAAGAGGTTGATTGAAGAGCCTGAGGCAATCCTTGACCGTAAGACTAAGAAGTTGCGACGCAAGATGGTCGATTTAGTGCTTGTCGATGGAAACATACGAATGGGCCAAATCTCACCTGGGAAACGGAGAGTGACATGATGAGTCGCTACCCGCATTTGTTTGCTGATGTGTGATTCCGGGGACGGAATCATCCTAAGGGGGAGAGAATTGTAATGCCCGTGTTTCTAGGCTAGGCATTAATATTGACGTTATAGTGTAGGTTAACCTTTGTAACTCATTTTGAAGAAATGAAAAGGAATAATGTGAATATTATGTGAAAATTATGTGTTTTATGCTTAATTATTAGGGTTTAATTAAGTAGGAATAAAAACGAGCGTCGAAAATAAATATTAGATAAAGCCGATATCTATTAAGAAAGTTGTAGTGGTCGTGACAAGGATTACGTATATATAAAGAATACCAAAATCCGAGTTATAACGAAGAAGTTATGACCTGTCGAAGTTTCGCGACAAAACCGGCACGGTGCCGAATGTCGTAAAAAGTGAGTTTTTGATAAACTACTTTTTAGCCTTAGTGATGTAAACGAAAGTCGTAATGTTCGTTAACTTGAGAGTATGTATAAAAAGAACGCCCAAATCTGACTTCGTATGAGGAAGTTATGATTTTTCGAAGTTTCAGCTTAGCAGTAGACAGCTAAAAACTCGAATTTTAGATCGAGTGATTTTTAGCTTACACAAACTAAACGAGAATTGAAGGTCTCGTCAGTAGTAGCACAACGGTAAAAAGACAGACGAAAACGGACGTCGGATGAAGACGTTATGAATTTTTAACGGATTTCCTGTCCTGGTCTGTTAAAAATAATAATATAAAAATTAATGTCAGAATTAGCCGACGAAGTCTAAACGGAAGTTGTAGAGCGTAATTTTACCTACGCGTTCATATAAAGAACGTCAAAAACGGAGCTCGTATGAGAAAGTTATGGATTTTAGAAGTTTTGGCGCGAAAATCGAGAAAAAATGTCAAAACCGGGAAAATTCGCATACGTGGACTTCGGCCACCTCACCCTCGCCCAAAACGTGCCACGTGTCTGAACTGCTGAGTCATCCGAAGCCACATGTCGACGCGTGTCGCATTCTCTTCGGACCGAAGGCTCGGCCAATTAGAAGCTGCCTCGTACGCCTTTCTCGCGTGTCCGACCTTCGCAGGGAGTGCCACGTCCGAAGTCTCGGACCTAGACTCCGGTCCACTAAGAAGCTGCCACCTGGACCTCGCGTGCGCAACCAATGTGCTCCTCGCTCCGGACCTACTGACGCGTGGAGGCTTCTCATCCCTCGGATCCGAGCCCTCTCATACTATAAATAGCATGCGAACCCTCCCGGTTAGATTTGGATTTTTGCCACTTTTTACCCCTAAACTCATATTTTCTCTATTTCCACATCCCCCAAAGCCCCGGTATTATACCAAACATCCGGAATATGCCCCGAAGTGCCCGAGAAGCCCGAGAAATTTATCTTTTCGGTTTCGAAGCCCGACCCTTGCAGAGCCCGGTTTCTCAATAAAATTCCCGGTTTTATTAGAAACGAACGTTTTAGGAAACGCATTGCTGCCCGATTATCATTAAATCATGTGAGTGTATAGTCACCTTCATCTTACACCTAGATATGAAATATTTTTTTCTATAAAATACGTGCTACGTGTAATTATATTAATTGTTTAATTGAGGTGACTGTTGAATAGATGTTTTACACAAGTTTTAAAATGTATATGTATTTTTATCTACAAATATGTCGGGTAAAACATGGGTAGATAGTTGATGTGTGATGAAATAAAATGATGAGAGGTCTCGATGTGATTGTGATCCAGTCATCTAGCGGAGTTTTGATGACGACCACAGTCTTTTCTAGACTGTCCAGTGGAACGCTGGCAGGCCCGCAACCTGTAGGTGTTAATGAACTTGGGTGTTCATTTGTTGTACTCCATCCCCCTCATGGTTTCCTTTAGGGCATGTATGGCTGAAGAGTCCCCTTAGCAGTAGTGTCCATCTCGATGATATTCTTTAGGCTAGGTCCCTTGTGATAAGTGTTTAGGGACGTAAAGTGAGGATAACGGGAATGGGTAATCAGGGTTATTGTTGATCAATGAACTTAATAAGTTTATTATTATTGTGGGTTGAAAACCCTATATGCTCACCGGGCTCCCAAGCCTGACCCACTCAACTTTTTATGTTACAGGTAGTGGACCCCGAGCATAGTCGGAGGACGATGAGAGATTTTTAGATTATAGGCCAGTAGTTGTAAATAACTGTTGAAAGGCTTATAATGTCTTGTTTATGCTTTTGATCTGTATCGGAACATGACATCCCGAGGTTTTGATATGAAATGAAATTATATATTTTTTAAAGAAAGGTTCTGACAAACTTTTATCATGTTTTGTTTTGGGGACCAATTCCGCAACATCTTTTAAAAATATTTCTCTGATTTTATTTTGAAAAGCATAAATTAAATCGGTCTTTTCTGGCCGAGAAATTAGGGGATGTCACATGGTGGGGCACCGATTGCCAAGGCACCATATCGATTGGCTCCTCCCGAGATGCAGGAGTTGTCTACACAGCTGCAGGAGCTGTTAGACAAAGGATTTATCAGACTGAGTAGTTCACATTGGGGAGCCCCGATTCTGTTTGTAAAGAAGAAGGACAGGTCCCCTTGGATTTGCATAGATTATCGGGAGCTGAACAAGGTAACGGTGAAGAACCTTTGCTCACTCCCGTGGATTGACGACCTCTTCGATCAACTATAGGGGCATCTTGGT
Organism: Lactuca virosa; assembly: GCF_052849685.1. Lineage (NCBI taxonomy): Eukaryota > Viridiplantae > Streptophyta > Magnoliopsida > Asterales > Asteraceae > Lactuca > Lactuca virosa. The sequence continues at coordinate 317,179,225 of NC_136428.1, forward strand.
TCTCCAAGATCGATTTGTGTTCAGGATATCACTAGATGAGAGTCAGAGATGAGGATGTACAGAAGATTGCTTTTCGGACTCGCTACGGTTATTACGAGTTCGTGGTGATGCCCTTTAGGCTCAACAATGCTCCTGCCGCGTTCATTGACCTCATGAACCGCGTATGCAGACCGATGCTGGATCGGTCTGTGATAGTGTTTATTGATGACATCTTGGTTTACTCCAAGACGCAGGAGCAGCACGATGAGCACTTGCGAGAGGTGTTGGATACCCCAAGGAGGGAGAGCTTGTATGCCAAGTTCTCCAAGTGCGAGTTCTGGTTGCTCGAAGTGCAGTTTCTGGGGCACCTTATCAACCAGAACAGTATTCTGGTTGACCAGGCAAAAGTGGAGGCCGTGATGAGATGGGAGGTTCCGAAGTCTCCATCTGAGATTCGGAGTTTCCTCGGTTTAGCAGGCTATTATCGGAGATTCAATCAGGATTTCTCCAAGATAGATGTACCCCTGACCCGACTTACAAAGAAGGCTATTATTTTTCGTTGGGGGCCTGAGCAGTAGGCATCGTTCGAGACTTTGATGTAGAGGTTGTGCGAGGCGCCGATCTTAGCCCTGCCAGAGGGCGTTGATGATTTTGTGGTATACTGTGATGCGTCCATCTTGGGTTTGGGAGTAGTGTTGATGTACAGAGGTCACGTCATCGCCTACGCCTCAAGGCAGTTCAAGCCTAACGAGGCCAACTACCCGACGCACAACCTAGAGTTGGGGGTGGTTGTCTTTTCCCTCAAGATTTGGCGACGTTACCTCTATGGGGTCCGTTGTACCATTTACACGGATCACAAGACCCTGAGGTATCTGATGGATCAACCAAATCTGAACATGAGACAGCGGCGGTGGTTGGACGTGGTGAAGGATTACGACTGTGAGATCCTCTATGTAACATCCACGTTTTGAAATCGTGCTTTAATTAAATAATATTATGAAATATTATATAATTATTAGTATTGAGTTCTAACGGATAGTTTTTACTAGAAATAAAGTAAAACTATGTTTAGAATCAATCGGAAAATATTGGAAGTCTTATGAGATTCCAATTAAAAGACAAATATCGAAATTTAACGAAAATATAAATTTGAAATAAGTAATATTTTATTATTGAAAGTTGCAGAGAATCTCATTAGAAGCATTTAGGCGAAAACCTCATCGAAATCTGAGTTATAACGAAGAAGTTATGACGAATCGAATATCCGTGACAAAACCGGCACGACGCGGAATGATGTAAAAAGTGAGTTTTTGATAAACTACTTTTTAGCCTTGGTGATCTAAACGAAATTCGTAGTATTTGTCAAACTGAGAATTTAGATAAAAAGAACGCCCAAATCTGACTTCGTATGAGGAAGTTATTATTTTTCTAAGTTTCAGTTTAGTAGTAGACAACTAAAAACTCGAATTTTAGATCGAATGATTTTTAGCCGACACAACCTAAATGATAATTGAAGGTCTCGTCATTAGTAGTACAACGGTAAAAAGACAGACGAAAACGGACGTCGGATGAAGAAGTTATGAATTTTTAACGGATTTTCCTGTCCCGGTCTGTTAAAAATAATAATATTAAAACTAAAGTCAAAATTAGCAATGAAGTCTAAACTAAAGTTGTAGAGCATAATTTTCCCTACGCGTGCATATAAAGAACGTCAAAAACGGAGTCCGTATGCAAAAGTTATGGATTTTAGAAGATTTTGGCTCACTTTCCGAGGAATTTCCCTTAGATAAGACCGACCACGTCATCGGTTCCTAGCCGGCGCCCCGTGTCCGACGTTGTGACTCATCCGGATGCCGCAGCCGACGCGTGTACAGTGACTCCTTACTTCCGAAGTCGTGGCGCGTCCGAGGTGCGATACGTGTCGCCGTCCGAGCCGAGCCAGCAGACGTCCCACCCTCGCATCCGAGCCTCGCTGGCCTTTGCTGCTTCTGCCGCGTGTTCTTCCTTCGGCCGAAGATCTGATCCACGTGCCTCTCCCTCCTTGCTTTGGATCCGACCCTCGCAGCTATATATAGTGGCTGCGAGATCTCCCGGGTAAACTTTGGAAATTGCGACTTTTTACCCCAAATATCAATATTTCTTGCAAATCAACTTCCCCCGAAGCCCCAGGATTATTTCCAATGCCCGAAACACACCCCGAAGTTCCCGAGAAGCCCGGAAAATTTATCTTTTCGGTTTTGAAGCCCAACCCTCGCAGGGTCCGGTTTTCAAGAAAACTCCCGGTTTTCAACGAAGGAAGTTATATTTAGAGTCGAAGTGCAGCCCAATTTACTATTTTTACCCCCCGGTTATTTCACGGTGAGTTTAATATATAGGAACAATTGTATGTTATGTGTTATATGTGCTATGTGCTTTTCAGTGTTATTATTCCGGATTATTTTCCCCTGTTATTTTTATTTCTGCTATTTATGATAGCAAAGTTATACCTTTGACCATGTGATCAGTGAAAAGACTTAGATTTACGGTGGTACTGGTATGTAGCCTCTGGCCATGTAGAGCATGTCTCCGTAAGAGAATGACTTCTATTCTATGGCATTGCCAGATGGTTAGACAGGGCTATAAGCCTGAAATCTACTGAATTGTTTAAATCAGAAAGTGTATGTCTTTTGTGCGATTTGGGCCGAAGCTTTATTGGTGTATATCAAGTATAGAAATAGTCATGTCTCATTGATTGTATATCTTTGAATCAAATCATTGATTGATATGGAAAGTTTGTATCATGATTCACATATGTCTTTGTTGTTCCTTCTTCCTCTTTGCTTCTGCCATATTGAAGTATATATATGGCATAACGTTATATTGTATCTATTATTGAACTCACTAAGCGTCACCGCTTACCCCTCTCAGTGTTTAACAATTACAGGAGATAACTAACCAGTATGGTTATATACCGTCGGAAGATGTAGAATAGTTTTTACTATTCCTTTTGTACTTTAGTTTACGTATGTATAAAATTACAATATCCTGGGTAGTTATGTAATATACTAAAACTTAGCCGGTTTGTATCCAGTCTTTTGTAATCACATTATCAATGTAAAATATTATTTATAAATATGCATGTAGCATGTTTTGGAGTAACAATTGTTGAGTCTGAAAGTTTGGGTCTTTCAGAAATACGAAAGTTTAGAAAGGGGTTCTTTCAATCATGGTATCAGAGCGGTGGTTTAAGTGAACTAAATTCCATGGGTTGGTATTAGACTTAAACCATTAGAAGTTCAATATATGAACGGATTCATTAGGAGTATATGGATACAAACCATAGGAAATACTTAAGTAAAGTATTAGGTAATAATAAATCCTAATATTCTAAAATACTATATTACTCCAAATTTTCAGAAGAATGGGTGAACAGGAAGGTAGCCATACCCCTGAGGTGGGTGGAGGTCCTCAACCTGGTGAAGTAAATACTCCAGTATCCCCTCGAGAGGAGCGACTCTTGGGTAAACTTACTGGTATTATTCGGAAGACTTTCGAAGAACACAAAAAGTATGGTGATAAAGGAAAAGAGAAAGCCACTGGAGAATCTTCAAAAGGGGGAGGTGAAGCGTCCCTCGTTCAAAGATTTCAAGAGTAGTGGTGCTACAGAGTTTTTAGGAGTTCTTAATCCCATTTTTGTTCTTACCTGGATCCAGAACACAGAGAAAGTGTTTCGTAATTCTCATGTGGATAATGAAGACAAGGCTAATTATGCTTCTGCTATGCTCGTCGGAGAAGCTTTGGTCTGGTGGGAAACAACATATGAAGCTCTCAACGAGTATGACCAGGAGAATTTATCATGGGAGATGTTCAAAACACGTTTGCTGGAGAAGTATTGTCCTCTAGACATGAGGAGGAGATTGGAGAAAGAGTTTCTTGAGCTTAAGCAAGAAGGAATGACCGTGAATGAGTATGAAACTCCATTCAATCAAAGAGCACGGTTTGCCGCAAATTATGTCCCAACTGAAGACAATAAAATTCAGTTATTCTTGGATGGACTGCGGTATGAGATCCACGATTTCGTAGCTAATCGAGATGTTCTGTCCTTTGACAAAGCTGTTGAGTATGCTCGAAAGCATGAGCATGACTTAGAGATACGTGGTGCCACTTTTTCTGTTCCAAAGCATCCACGTATCGATCAAACTGTTCCTATTTCCTCTATTCCACCAGCCCGATATGTTCAATCTGATTTTAATACAAGAGAGCAATCTCATAGCGCCGTTCGTGGTCGCGATAGATCACAATATTTTTCTATTCAATCGCCATCATGTCGCATTTGTGGAAGGAATCATCCGGGCCAATGCAAAATAGACAAGGAATCCGTTGTCTGTTATGGATGTGGAGAAACGGGTCACATAAAGCCAGCTTGCCCAAGGAAGGATGTTACTTGTTATGCATGTGGTGTTACTGGCCACAAGAAGCATTTTTTCCCCACTCTTACAAGTCAAATGGCAGGCAGTCAGGCTTTCGTTCAACAACCAAGGAATACTCTAAAGGAGGAGGTGCCAATAACTAAAGGCCGTGCATTCCAGATTACCACAGAAGAGGCACGCGAGGACCCAAATGTTGTGACGGGTACATTTCATGTAAAATTTTAGACTTGCCCACATCTTATTTGATTCTGGTGCCTCAAATTCTTTTGTGTCTCATGAATTTACGCATTCTTTTCAAATTTCTTGCTATGCACTCGTGTAACCATTTCACGTAGATACCATAGGAAGTGTATCATTACTCGCTGGTAAATTCCATAGAGATTTTTTCATGGAAACTAAAGGTTATAGTTTTCTTGTTAACCTGATTCCCATCTTCTTGCCCAACTTTGATAATATTCTCGGCATGGAATGGTTGTTAAAGAACACACTCAGCCATGAAAAGTTTCTTTGTGAAAACTTGTGAATGCTGACTTGGGGACTGCGAGACAATACTTGGGACGAGTATGAGTAGGTGTGAATAGTAGTAGAGGCCTATACTACTGGAAGCACAAGACTCACACTTGGATCAGGGAAAGTCACAAGGTTACCAAGAAGCTAGTAATCGATTCCGTTTTTGTTCGAGTATGTCATTACCTTCATTTCGGTGATGACTATGAAGATGAATTTCGTTCAGACCTTAATGGTCATAATAAATCGAGTCCGACTAAAATAAATATGCGAAGTGAGGTGATTGGTTCAGAGAACCATGTCACGTGTAGTGGCAAAATTTCAGTCAGAGAATTTAAGAATGAGATGGTCAGACGGAGAGAAAAATCCAAACAGTAGAAGATATGCTTTATGCATATGTCTTGGAGTTGGTGTTGGATAAGGTGTCTAAGTCCATAACTATTATTGTATGTACTTGACCCGACCCGACATGGTCTATTTGGGCTACATGGCATCATGCATTTGGATAGACTAAATGAGAGAAATAACACTTGTGGTTTATTAATATATTATAAGTTCTAATATATTAATAGTATTATTTAATTAGTATTGATCAAGAATTAATCTAGGATTAATTAACTGATCAAAAGATGACTAATTAAATATATGGGTTGATCATGTAAATCATCCATAACTTGTATAGTGGGCTAAAAGGCTCCATGGATAATCAAGATGGGTTAAACCCATTGAATGCTCCATGGAGGCTCCATGGGAGTTACAAACCCATGGGTCATGGAAATGAAGAGTCATGCCACATTAGGGTTTACATGGTGTAACCCTAGATGTGACACACTATATAAGCAACATGTTCTCCACCAAAATCGGCGACATAAGAAACAAGAGGGCTAGAGCCGATTTTGCAAGTGTAAGATTCTCTCAAAGTTTACTCCTTTGCATTTGGTGTTGTGTGAAGCATTTGAGGCATCACACTTGGGGTGCTAGGCTCACAAGGTTTCAAGGATCATAATCAACAACAAGGTAAGTTATTCTATCTTTCATTCAAGTTAAAAATGTTCCCCATGTATGCTAGATAGGAATATAACCTTGGAATTCAACTTTGCATGATTATTAGACAAACATAGATCCAAGGTTATTAGGGTTGCATGTACACTTAGGAAGTGTTAGAATGCTCAAAACCGATCAGTGGTATCAGAGCCTAGGCTTGTTTGTTGTTTTTTTTTGTGCAAACAGCTTGAAAAAAAATCGTTTTTCTGTTTTCTGCTCGTATGAAAGTTTGCACATTTGTTGCTGGAAATGGACTAGAAACATTACCCTAAACTGTTTTGATGTTTTAAAGCTTGTTTTAGATGGTGTAATGTTTATGCTAATCCATTTACAATGGCAATTATTAAAATTACAAGTTTTTTTTAATGTAATTTTTTGATTCTTGAAAGTGTTCATATTCATGTTCTTGAACTTATGAAGATTAGATGATCCTAGGAATTGTTTGTAACCTTCATGGTAGTTTAATTCATGATCATAATGTGTTTTAATGGAGTCCATAACTTGTCCTCAAGTTACGGAAAACCAAAAGTCTCACTTTTATTAAAGCCATTAAAAGAACACAAGAGTTATAAAAATGAAGAGTCTTCATTTTTATTACTCAATTAATTCATCAGTTATAAGAAATGAAAAGTTTTGGAAGTTTACAAAACTTGCCCTCAAGTTTTGGAACATGTAAAGTCTTGATTAAAACTTTAGTTCCAACCCTTAGAATTTTAAAAGTTAAAATTCAACCCTTATACTTTATAATATTATAAGTTACTAATATATATATGTATAAGATCAAGTCGTCTTACCGCTAGTACGCCTCATTCACGAAGCCGGTCTATAAGGGGGGTATAAGGTTGTTGCGTATAAAATGGCAACTTAATGGGTGTCCACTCTCACCCACCGCTTCCTTGATCGGTGGAGGGTCGTTAGCCGAACGGGTAGGACAAGGACTTATAAATTCTCATTAAAAGTATGATGAATATTATAAAGTAACTAAATGCTTTTATTAAATTCCCAAATTTAGTTACTTTAGGAAAAATGTGAATAAGGTGCTAATCCATGAAATTACACTTTACACTTTGTTTAAGTCGTTGGTGGAGCGTGTGTGGTTAACCGGCACACTAACTTGGACTTAACAAGGTAGGTAAAGGGTGACTTAAGGTTTATCATAGTATTGGTGGAGCGTGTGTGGTTTACCGGCACATCGATTGAGTGATAAACTTTAAGGGTACCAAGTGATTTGCATGGTTACTTCACACCTCGTTTTGTGATCCTCGGTATCCCAGTCACAAAACTTGGAGGGCACACTCGAGATTGAAACATGCCTTTGAAAAAAAAAATTCATTGAATCTCAAAAGAATCTAGGAATTTCTAAGAACCAATTAAAAACCTAATATCTATATTTCGTTTTTCATGGTGGAAATTGGTGAATCGTCATTCACCTACCTTTCAAATATGTTATAGCTTGGATTGCGGCATACCTCTTCTAAGTTATAATATATTGTGATTGGATCCTAGCCTTAATATTACATTTGGGTGTTTTATTAAGGACTCTCTTAATATCTAAACTCATCTTGTTCTCTTCTTTCAGATGTCTTTAAACAATGTTGCTTCTGGCTCTAATCCTAATGGCTCCTTTACCCTTATGAACTTGTGTGGGAAAGTCATTTTTGATGGATCCAACTTCAATGAATGGATCAGAAACATCAGGATGATTACCCGCTATGAGGACAAAGAATATGTCCTTGACAAGGAGCTTAAGGAGATTGATGAGACCATTGCAACTCCCCAGGAGATCGCTGACTTCCGGGCACATGAAAGGGATGCTACAAAAGTGGCATGCATCATGTTGGCCACCATGACAGCGGAACTCCAAAAGTCCTATGAGGACTTCTACCCTTTTGAAATGCACCAAGATCTGATGGAAAGATACCATCAAAGTGCACGACAAGAGAGGTATGAAATCATATGCTCTATCATAACAACCATGATGAAGGACGGGGAATCCGTCACGAGCCACATGCAGAAAATGCAAAGGTATGTGGATCGGTTGCTGAAGCATAATGTGAACTTCCCTGAGGAGCTTGCAATAGATATCATTTTGCACTCCTTACCATCGTGCTATGATCAATTCCGCATGACATATCACATGAATAAGGAAGAGGTCACACTCAACAAACTTCAGGGACTCCTCAAGACCGCAGAAACAGGTCTTAAGGGTAAGTCGGTAGTTAACACTCCTACTCCAAACTCCGCCCCGGTTTTGGCAATCGGGAAAGGTAGAGGGAAGAAGAGGAAGAGCTCTTCGAAGGGTACCAAGGCTAGGACCCTTGATGGCTCTTCTTCAAGTGGAACCAAGAAAGGTTTTGTCACTCCTTCTTCTGACCCTAAAGAGGCTGAATGCTTCTATTGCCATGAAAAGTCACATTGGAAGCGGAACTGCCCAAAGTACCAGCAAGATGTGAAGGATGGGAAAGTTAAACCCAACCATGCAGGTATTTACACTATCTTATCTAATAACTCACCCCATTATAACTCTTGGGTCCTTGATACCGGTTGTGGTATTCATATATGTTCTGATTTGCAGGGACTAAGAAGAAGTGAGAATGTGGAGCATGGAAGAATAAGCTTAATCATGGGGAATAGGAAAGCTTTACCTGTCACCAAGATTGGAGTTTATACTTTATCGCTAAGTAGTGGGTCTAGTTTAGATTTGAATAAATGTTGTTATTCGCCAGAAATGGCAAGAAATATTATTTCCTTTCATGCATTGTATAAACAAGGTTTCACCTTTTCATTTGATAATGAAGTTGGTTCGATTAATGCTTTCTTTAATAATGTTCTTTATTTTAAAGCATTACCTTGTGATGGTGTGTATGAAACTGTATCTGTGGTTGATAACTTAGGAAATAATGTATTGTGTATTGATTCTGTTAATGATAATAACTTGGATAAAGCATCATTATGGCATTGTCGTCTTGGACATATAAGCAAGAAACGCATAGGCCAACTCCAAAAGGATGGAGTATTGGAGTCATTTGACCTAAAGTCAGATGATAGTTGCGAATCATGCTTACTTGGAAAAATGACAAAGTCACCCTTCACAGGTTCTTGTGAGAGGGGTGAAGGTTTGTTGGATCTTATACACACGGATGTGTGTGGGCCCTTCAAACATGCCACAAGGGATGCTAATCGTTATTATTTGACTTTTACTGATGATTACAGTAGATATGGATATGTCTACTTAATCAAGCATAAGTCAGAGACTTTTGAGAGGTTTAAAGAGTTTAAACAGGAAGTCGAGAATCAATTGGGCAGGAACATTAAGATGCTTCGATCCGATCGAGGTGGTGAGTATCTTAGTTCAGAGTTCCTCGACTATCTTAGGGAATGTGGGATTGTCTCACAATTGACACCTCCCAGGACACCGCAGTTGATCGGTGTAGCTGAGAGGCGTAATCGAACCTTGTTGGATATGTTTCATTCCATGATGAGTCGAGCTTCGCTACCAATCTCATTTTGGGGGTATGCCTTAGAGACTGCCGCCCATATCCTTAATCTAGTTCCCACAAAGAAAGTTGCCAAAACTCCTCAAGAGATGTGGACTGGTAAAGTACCCAAACTAGACCACATTAAGATTTGGGGTTGCGAGGCTTTCGTGAGACGCGAGACTCATGATAAGCTCGAACCTCGAAGTGAGAGGTGTATTTTCATCGGCTACCCACAGAAATCTTTTGGTTACCTCTTCTACAGACCTAGTGAGAATGTGGTCTTTGTAGCTAGGAGGGCTTTCTTTCGAGAGAGAGAGTTCATAAGCTAAGGAGACAGTGGGAGGCAAGTTGACCTTGAAGAAATTCAAGAGTCAAGTGGTGAAGGAACTTCAAACCCTAGAACTCAACTTGAGGAGGAAACTTCTGTTGAGCCAATTGACAAGTCTGTACCTCTGAGGCGTTCCACAAGGGTTAGGAATGCACCTGAGCATTACTATGGATTCCATATTACTGCGGAAGGTGATACACTTATCAGTGATGAGACACTGATAGGTCTGGATGAACCTAACAGTTACGCGGAAGCAATGGCATGTCCTGAGTCAGCCAAGTGGAAAGAGGCAATGGACAGCGAGATACAGTCCATGTATGACAATCAAGTTTGGAACTTGGTTGAGAATGTACCAGGTCGTAAGACTGTAGGGTGCAAATGGATCTTCAAGAAGAAGACCGACATGGATGGTAATGTACACACTTATAAGGCACAACTGTTTGCAAAGGGTTTCTCACAAACTCCGGGAGTTGATTATTTTGAGACCTTTTCTCTAGTGGCCAAGATTAAGTCTATTAGGGTTCTGTTAGCCATAGCCGCATTTCATGACTATGAAATATGGAAAATGGATGTCAAAACCGCTTTCCTTAATGGAAAGTTGGCTGAGGATGTTTACATGAGTCAGCCAGAGGGTTTTGTCAACACAGAGTACCCTAATAGAGTGTGTAAGCTTGGGAAATCCATTTATGGGTTAAAGCAAGCACCTCGCAGATGGAATCTTTGCTTTGATGAGAAAGTCAAGGAATTTGGCTTTTCTAGGAGTGAAGATGAATCTTGTGTATATGTCAAGGCTAGTGGGAGTATAGTTAGCTTTTTGGTATTGTATGTGGATGACATACTACTCATAGGAAATGACATCCCAACTCTGCAGGAAGTTAAGTCCTGGCTTGGGAAGTGTTTCTCTATGAAGGACCTAGGAGAAGCTGCCTATATTCTAGGGATAAGGATCTTGAGAGAACGGAGTAAAAGACTAATTGGACTTAGTCAGAGTACTTACTTGGATAAGGTGTTGAAGAGATTCGGCATGCAGGACTCCAAGAAAGGAGAGTTACCCATCCAGAGTAATGCCAGATTGAGTAAGACACAAAGCCCTAGTATTGAGGCTGAGATAGCAGAAATGAGTCGAATACCTTATGCTTCGGCTGTAGGATCGATCATGTATGCTATGACGTATACTCGACCTGATGTAGCCTTTGCTTTGAGCATGGTTAGCAGGTATCAGGGGAACCCTGGCAAGGCACACTGGACTGTGGTAAAGAATATCCTCAAGTTCCTACGGAGGACTAAGGACTGGGTCCTCACCCTCGGTGGGAGTGAAGACTTGAGAGTTGTAGGGTATAGTGAAGCTAGCTTTCAGACTGATAGGGATAATTTCTGCTCTCAGTCAGGCTGGGTCTTTACATTAAATGGAGGAGCAATTTCTTGGAAGAGTTCCAAGCAAGAGACAGTGGCTGATTCAACTTGCGAATCAGAGTATATAGCAGCTAGCGAGGCAGCAAAGGAGGCGATATGGCTGAAGAACTTCATTGGAGACCTTGGAGTTGTACCAGCTATTAAAGAGCCAATGGAAATTTTCTGTGATAGTGAAAGTGCAGTTGCCTTAGCCAAGGAACTAAGGGATCACGGGAGATCCAGACACATCGACAGAAAATACCATTTCATCAGACATCGAATAGAAGAAGGACTCCTCGTGGCAAAGAGGGTATCATCGGATGAGAATCCAGCAGATCCCCTCACGAAGGGACTGACTCGGGTTAAGCATCTCCAGCATGCTCGGAGCATAGGGCTGAAGGATGATATTAGATTTAGTAGTTAGATAACCTTGAAATTTGTAAAGTGTAATTGATATTAGATGATGAATAAAAGGTGTTTTATTTATGAGTAAAGTGTTGCTATCTCTTGTCGATCGTTTACTATATTTCTTTTGCATGTTTTGACTTCCAGAATAATTATGTTTGGTATATCATATTATTCGAACCTCCACAGTCGGTCATATGTCGGAAGTAGGTATGAATCAAGACTGTCATGATTGGTTGCAGAGGTCTAAGTTGTTGAACATGGCTACAACACTCATGAGTGCTCATAAGTTCTGAGCATTGGACTCAACCCACGCTCACTGGAATCACTTCATGGAATTTATCTCGAGTGATCGTGAGACGGTAATATCATATAAGTCTTCAAACCTAGAGATATGATTTGTTACTTATGAGTTGGTTATGCATTGATTGTACGTTAACGCATTGGTAACTCGATGTTATAAAACGTGCTTTTGTGTATAATTCAATGAGTGGTAGAACAAACATATGAGTCGAAGTTTATCTGTTCCTTCTTGGATTAGAAGTTGATATCTGGGCGCCTCGATGATTTTGTTTTGACCTATGTACCGGGCCCGGTCAGAACTAAGTTGATGTGTTCAATTAAGTTCTTTGTCAAACAAATCGGAAATCGGGAAACAAACTGTTGGACAATAAGTAAGACATTGTTCCATGTATTTGTCCGGCTAATATCTAGAACAGAGGATTATATGATCACTTATCTGAAATGGCGTATCATCATCTTCTCAGTTCCGAGAAACCTTGAAAAGAGCTACGATTGCTGATCGGTTCCTGAAGTCATACTTGCAGTTATAGTTATTAGACTTATCCAAGTGGGAGACTGTTGGATAAGGTGTCTAAGTCCATAACTATTTCTGGTATGTACTTGACCCGACCCGGCATGGTCCATTTGGGTTGCATGGCATCATGCATTTGGATAGACTAAATGAGAGAAATAACACTTGTGGTTTATTAATATATTATAAGTTCTAATATATTAATAGTATTATTTAATTAGTATTGATCAAGAATTAATCTAGGATTAATTAAGTGATCAAAAGATGACTAATTAAATATATGGGTTGATCATGTAAATCATCCATAACTTGTATAGTGGGCTAAAAGGCTCCATGGATAATTAAGTTGGGTTAAACCCATTGAATGCTCCATGGAGGCTCCATGGGAGTTACAAACCCATGGGTCATGGAAATGAAGAGTCATGCCACATTAGGGTTTACATGGTGTAACCCTAGATGTGACACACTATATAAGCAACATGTTCTCCACCAAAATCGGCGACATAAGAAACAAGAGGGCTAGAGCCGATTTTGCAAGTGTAAGATTCTCTCAAAGTTTACTCCTTTGCATTTGGTGTTGTGTGAAGCATTTGAGGCATCACACTTGGGGTGCTAGGCTCACAAGGTTTCAAGGATCATAATCAACAACAAGGTAAGTTATTCTATCTTTCATTCAAGTTAAAAATGTTCCCCATGTATGCTAGATAGGAATATAACCTTAGAATTCAACTTTGCATGATTATTAGACAAACATAGATCCAAGGTTATTAGGGTTGCATGTACACTTAGGAAGTGTTAGAATGCTCAAAACCCATCAGTTGGTGCACGTCAAGTGGAAACACCATCGAGGCCCAAATTATAATTAGGAAATAAGAATGAGATAAGAGCGAAATATTCCAAGTAATTTTTATTGTTATGATTTCGGGGACGAAATCCTCAAAAGGAGGAGGTATTTGTAACATACACATTTTGAAATCGTGTTTTAAGTAAATAATATTATGAGATGTTATATAATTATGAGTATTGAGTTCTAACGGATAGTTTTTACTAGAAATGAAGTAAAACTATGTTTAGAATCAATCAGAAAATATTTGAAGTCTTATGAGATTCCAATTAAAGACAAATATCGAAATTTAATGAAAATATAAAATTTGAAATAAGTAAAATTTTATTATTGAAAGTTGCAGAGAATCTCATTAGAAGCATTTAGGAGAAAACCTCATCGAAATCCGAGTTATAACGAAGAAGTTATGACGAATCGAAAATCCGCAACAAAACCGGCACGGCGCCGAATGACGTAAAAAGTGAGTTTTTGATAAACTACTTTTTAGCCTTGGTGATCTAGACGAAAGTCGTAGTATTTTTCAAACCGAGAATTTTGATAAAAAGAACACCCAAATCTGACTTCGTATGAGGAAGTTATGATTTTTCTAAGTTTCAGCATAGCAGTAGACAGCTAAAAACTCGAATTTTAGATCGAGTGATTTTTAACCGACACAGCCTAAATGATAATTGAAGGTCTCGTCATTAGTAGTACAACGGTAAAAAGACAGACGAAAACGAACGTTGGATGAAGAAGTTATGAATTTTTAACGGATTTTCATGTCCCGGTCTGTTAAAAATAATAATATTAAAAATAAAATTAAAATTAGCCGACGAAGTATAACCGAAAGTTGTAGAGCATAATTTTCCCTACGCGTGCATATAAAGAACGTCAAAAACGGAGCCCGTATGCAAAAGTTATGGATTTTAGAATAATTTGGCTCAATTTCCGAGGAATTTCGCTTAGATAAGACCGGCCACGTCATCGGGTCCTAGCCGGCGCCCCGTGTCCGACGTCGTGACTCATCCGGAAGCATAAGCCGACGCATGTACAGTGACTCCTCACTTCCGAAGTCGTGGCGCGTCCGAGGTGCGATACGTGTCGCCGTCAGAGCCGAGCCAGCAGGCGGCCGACCCTCGCATCCGAGCCTCGTTGGCCTTCGCTGCTTCTGTCGCGTGTTCTTCCTTCGGCCGAAGATCCGAGCCACGTGCTTCTCCCTCCTTGCTTCGGATCCGACCCTCACAACTATATATAGTGGCTGCGAGATCTCCCGGGTAAACTTTGGAAATTGCCACTTTTTACCCCAAAAATCAATATATCTTGCAAATCAACTTCCCCCAAAGCCCCGGGATTATTTCCAATGCCCGAAACACGCCCCGAAGTTCCCGAGAAGCCCGAAAAATTTATCTTTTCGGTTTTGAAGGCCAACCCTCGCAAGGCCCGGTTTTCAACGAAGGAAGTTATATTTAAAGTCGAAGTGCTGCCCAATTTACTATTTTTACCCCCCGGTTATTTCACGGTGAGTTTAATATATAGGAACAATTGTATGTTATGTGTTATATGTTCTATGTGCTTTTCAGTGTTATTATTCCGGGTTATTTTTCGATGTTATTTTTATTTCTGCTATTTATGATAGCAAAGTTATACCTTTGACCATGTGTTCAGTGAAAAGACTTAGATTCACGGTGGTACTGGTATGTAGCCTCTGGCCATGTAGAGCATGTCTCTGTAAGAGAATGACTTCTATTTTATGGCATTCGCAGATGGTTAGACAGGGCTATAAGCCTGAAATCTACCGAATCGTTTAAATCAGAAAGTGTATGTCTTCTGTGCCATTTGGTCCGAAGCTTTATTGGTGTATATCAAGTATAGAAATTGTCATGTCTCATTGATTGTATATCTTTGAATCAAATCATAGATTGATATGGAAAGTTTGTATCATGATTCACATATGTCTTGGTTGTTCCTTGTTCCTCTTTGCTTCTGCCATATTGAAGTAAATATATGGCATAACGTTATATTGTATCTATTATTGAACTCACTAAGTGTCACCGCTTACCCCTCTCAGTGTTTTACAATTGCAGGAGATAAGTAACCAGTACGGTTATATACTGTCGGAAGATGTAGAATAGTTTTTACTATTACTTTTGTACTTCGGTTTACGTATGTATAAAATTACAATATCCTGGATAGTTATGTAATATACTAAAACTTAGCCGGTTTGTATCCAGTCTTTTGTAATCACATTATCATTGTAAAATATTATTTATAAATATGCATGTAGCATGTTTTGGAGTAACAATTTTTGAGTTTGAAAGTTTGGGTCTTTCAGAAATACAAAAGTTTAGAAAGGGGTTCTTTCACTCTACCACCTCGGGAAGGCCAATGTTGTGGCCGATGCACTTAGTTACAAAGCATTCACAGCCCAGATCAGAGATATCTGCCTGAGGATGACAGTAGTGACTCCACTTTTGGAGCCGATCCGGTAGGCCCAACAGGAGGCTATGAAGGAGGAACACCGGAAGAGTGAGCATATCGTGGGTTAGGTTTCCTCCTTCGACTATGATAGCCGCAGGTTGTTGCCACTCCATCATAGAGTGTGGGTTCCGTATCATGGAGGTGTGTGCCAGGTTCTGATGGAGGAGGCACACAAATCCAGGTTTTTAATCCATCCTGGGGCGACGAAGATGTATAGAGATCTTCGTCCTGACTACTGGTGGTCTTGCATGAAGCGGGATGTAGCATGGTACGTTGACAGGTGTTTGACATGCAGGAAGGTCAAGGCCGAACACAAGAGACCTCACAGCAAGACACAATCGTTGGATATCCTTATGTGGAAATGGGAGGATATTACTATGGATTTTATCACGAAACTTCCCAGACCACACGGGGAGTGGATTTGATTTGGGTCATCGTGGATCGACTGACCAAGAGCGCCCATTTCATTCCGATTCAGGAGATCATTTCGGCTGAGAAGCTGGCCGACATCTACGTCAGAGAGGTAGTAGCTTGTCACTGGGTGCCAGTTTCTATGATTTCTGAAAGATACGTACGATTCCCTTCCAGATTCTGGAAGAAATTTCATGATGAGCTGGGTACTCGTCTTCACTTTAACACGACTTTTCACCCGTAGACGGATGGTCAGGGTGAGCGGACCATCCAGAACTTGGAGGATATGCTGTAGGTGTGAGTTTTAGACTTCAGTGGTAGCTGGGATACCTACCTTCCCTTGGCAGAATTTTCCTACAATAATACCTACCATGCTAGCATCGACCGTCCTCCCTTCGAGATGCTATATGGGAGGAAGTGCAGAACCCCAATATGTTGGGGTGACGTTGGACAGAGGGTCATGGGAAGTACCAAAGTGGTACTCAAGACAACAGAGAGGATCCAGTAGGTCCGTAGTAGACTCCAGACGTCCTAGAGTCAGCAGAAGCGCTACGCCAACAGACGTCAATCAGAACTGGAGTTTCAGGTAATAGATATGGTCCTCCTGAAGGTGTCACCTTGGAAAGGTGTCATACGGTCTGGAAGCGGGGAAAATTAGGCCCCAGATACATTGGTCCGTTCAGGGTGTTGGCCCGGGTGGGACGGGTTGCGTATCGGCTCGACCTACCAACTGAGCTTAGTCGGATCCACAACACCTTTCATATTTCCCAGCTGCGGAAGTGCTTGGTAGATGACTCCGAAGTGGTGCCCTTAGAGGATATTCAGGTGGAAGACAGTCTGAACTACATCGAGCGACTGATAGCCATCGTCGACGGGAAAACGAAGGATCTGAGGAACAAGAGGGTTGAGTAGGTGAAGGTGCGGTGGCAGCACCACAAGGGCTCAGAGTGGACATGGGAGTCGGAGGATGAGATGAGGGAGCACTACCCTGAGCTATTCCTAGGCATAGTTGACTTCGAGGATGAATTCTAAAATAAGTGGGGGAGATTTTGTTGGATTACGTGTCTAAGCCCATAACTATTATTGGTATGTACTTGACCCGAGAGTAGCATGGTACATTTGGGTTGCATATCATCAGGACAATTTGATAGGATGGACTTTTGAGAAGAGGTTATTTATGGTTTATTAATATATTATAAGTTCTAATATATTAATACGAAATTATATTATTTAATTAGTATTGCTGAACAATTAATTTGGAATTAATTATGTGATCAAAAGAGAATAATTAAATATATGGGGATTGATTATGTAAATCATTCATTCTTATAATGTGGGCTTATGATCCATAGTTCTTTCTGTTGGTCTAAACCCATGTGGTGACCCATGGATGATCCACGGAGGTTTAAACCCATGGAGCATGAGGAATATGGAAGGTCATGCATATTAGGGTTTGCATGGTGTAACCCTAATTAAGTCACACTATATAAGAAGCCCCTAGCTCATGAAATCGGTTACACGTGTGTTCTTTGGAAGAGCTAGCTGATTATGAGTGCAAGACATCTTCTCTCAAGTTATCTTTTGTCCTAGGTGTATTGTGATTCCATTTGAGGCATTCATACTATTGGTGCTAAGCTCTTAAAGGTTCAAGGCTTTCAACTACAACAAAAGGTATGCCATCTAACTAGAATTTTGTAGTAAAGATACTCCATTGTATGCTAGGTAGGATGATGCTTTGGAATATTGAAAGTTTGCATGTATATTAGAGAAAAGATAGATCCAAAGCATTTAGGGTTGCATCTACACCTTAGGAGTGTTAGAATGCTCAAAACCCACCAGTGGTATCAGAGCCAGGTTGTTTTCCAATATACTTGATGCTACTTTCTTTCAAAAGATTTAAAAATCGATTTTCTGC
Source organism: Lactuca virosa (assembly GCF_052849685.1). Classification (NCBI taxonomy): domain Eukaryota; kingdom Viridiplantae; phylum Streptophyta; class Magnoliopsida; order Asterales; family Asteraceae; genus Lactuca; species Lactuca virosa. Next base: position 317,197,209 of record NC_136428.1, read on the forward strand.
TTTCTGGATAGTGGACTCGCCGAGTCTACTGGGGAAGTCGCCGATTCCCCTAACAAATCAGACCAACTCGCCGACTTAGTTCATGCACTCGATGAGTTGGTGCTCCCGGATGCTGAATTTCGAGTTTAAGGCTGGAATTGGACTAGGATCATTACCCTAAACTATTTTTGAACTTATAAACCTGTTTTTGATGTGGTAATGATCATGCTAATCCAATTTAAAAGATAATTGTCAAAGTTTCATGTTTTGTATTAGTTTGTATGGTTAGGCTAATTACATGAAATTTGTTTGATATGAATTGTCTTGTTCTTATGAGTTTAATCCAGATCATAGGAAAATTGTTTGATTTTCTTATTATATTTTTTTGATCTAAATGGTTTAGATGAATTCCATAACATGTCCTCGAGTTAGGGAAAATGAAAAGTTTTCCTTTTAAAGAGATCATTAAAATCATAGGTTATAAACTTGAAGAGTCTTTTTCCCATAAATGGTTTTATGAACTCCATAACTTATCCTCAAGTTATGGAATGTCAAAAGTCTTTTCATAAAACTTATATTAAACTCATAAGTTATGGATTCCAAAAGTTTTTAAATAGTTCAAAACTTTCCCTCAAGTTTTGGAATTTGTAAATGCAAAGTCTTACTTTGAAACATTTAGTTCCAAACCCTAGAATTTTAAAAGTTTAAAATTCAACACTTATACTATTATTATATTATATCTTTAATATTTATATAGATGTATAAGAGTAAAGTCGGTCTTACCGTTACTAGGCCTCATTCACGAAGCCAGTCTATAAAGGGGGGTACAAGGTTACTGCCTATAAAATGACAGTTTAATGGGTGTCCACACTCACCCACCGCTTCCTTGACTGGTGGACGGTCGTTAGCCTAACGGGTTTGACAGGACATTAATTTTCATTAAAAGTATAATGATAACTATAAAGTAACTAAACTTTTATTAAATTCCCAATTTTAGTTACTTTTGAAAAAATGTGAATTTGTTGCTAACTCATGAAACTGCACTTTGCACCTTGTTAATTCGTTAGTGGAGCGTGTGTGGTTAACCGACACACTAATCTGGGACTAAAAGTTCATGGCAAAGGGTAGCTTGATGTTAACCGTAGATCAATGGAGCATGTGTGGTTAACTGGCACATTGATTAGGTGGTTGTAACATTGGGTGTACTAAGCTAATTTGCTTGGTTATTCACACATTGTTTGTGATCCTCGGCATCCCAGTCACAAACTTGAAGGCCACAATCGAGATTTAAACATGCCATTGAAAAGTTCAATGAATCTCAAAGGATCTAGGAGTTTCAATCCATTTAAAACTTAATAATCAATTTTGCTTTTCATGGTGGAAATTGGTAAATCGTCATTTACCTACATTCAAATATTTTATAATTGGATTACGGCATCCCTCTTCCGAATTGTAAAGTATTGTGTTGGGTCCTAGCCTTAATATTTAAAGTTGGGTGTTATATTAAGGACTAAAATCAACTAAACTTGAATTTGTCCCTCATAAATGTCTAAGTTCAGACAACGATGGTCTTCCTGAATCTTTTAAAAAAAGCTTTCTTTCTAAAGATGATTTTCCACAAGACGATGAAGGTGAAAGATTAATCCCTTCTTCGTGCTGTAGTGGAACTTTTCTTACTCCACCTCCTCCAATAATTCTCCCTCACCACAAGTTCAAGGTCACTCAAATCCCTATTGGCAGGAAGGAAAGTTTTTGTGTACTCACGTCTTGGAGATGAAGTCACATATTGACAAGCTAAGAGTATTAGGTGTCGTTGTCTCGAGGAAGTTGGCTGTTAACTGGGTTCTTCAATCACTTCCTGAGTCGTATAGTGAGTTCATTGAGGATTACTATATGGAAAATCACGACATGACCCTTATCGATCTTGCCTATTTGCTTGTTGCTGCTGAATCACCAATGATTTGGCGCACTGGTAAATAAATTTTGATTGGAAGATCAACTCCCCAAACTTCCATGGATATTGACAATGGTAACATTGGAAGTCCAGAAAAGCCTTCTCTTTCCAAACGGAAAGGGATCGGCCATGGTCAAGTCATTTGACCGAATGGTAAAGAGAAATGCTAAGTCTGAGATAGTCCCGTGTACCATTCCCAAAGAGTCCATATGTTTCTATTTCTAAGAGAAGGGGCATTGGTTGCGATGCTGCCACATTTACCTAAAAGATCCAAAGAAGGTAGAATCAAAAAGTTTGACTCTGCTTCAGGTAAATCTACTGTCTAACTCTATTAAGTTCCTAATTGTTGATTCTTAATACATGATATGACAAGGTTGTATTTTGATTTTTTGCAGGATCAAGCAAAAGGAAGGAAGCTTAAAGGAAGAGTATGTTGAATCTGGTCGTGAAGATGGATTTCAATCGCATGGTTCGATGATCGGATTTTTGAGCTGCTGCTTAGAGAGTTATGATAGATTGCTTATAAATACTTAGTAACATAGTTTTCATTTGTAATTGCATTGTAAGGAAAAGTTTTTCTGCATTTTATAAATAAATAAAATTTTTGTTTTATTTTATTATATCTCCTTGGAACGGCATTAGTGAAAATTGATGTTTGTATGTTTCTATGTTAGCAATATGAATTTGATTCCTTCATTTGTGGTGGTGTCGAGAATTTTCCAAATAAGGGAAGATTCTCATCACCCAAGTTTCACTTGGATAGAAACTTGGAATCATGCAAATTCTATTTTATGATGAATGAGAATTTTCGGCTTTGGGAAATTAAGACTAATTCCTTGTTCACATGTATATGTGAGTCAAGTGAAGGACTAGGAGATCAGGTACTCTGGGTGTGTGCTGGTCAGGTCCACCACAAAGAACGATAAGACTATTTGTCATGATTTACTAAATTTCAGTAAATATGGTTATGCTTACAATTTAAGTATAATTTTGAATCATTGGAAAAGTTCAATGTATGGCAGAATGAATGAGAAGAATCAAATTGGGCAGAAAGATAGAAGTTTCTCCAATCTGAAAAGATGGGAGAGTACTTGAGTATCATGTTTTATGATCATCTTAATGATTATGAAAACCATGTCACAATTGATCCTCTTAGAATATCTTAGTGCATTCGTATGGCTAAGAAGAGGAATCATGAATTGTTGAAATGGTTAAATCAAGAAGATGAGTCATACTTCGTTCCAAAACAAGTCTTAGTGCATTCGTATGTGAGTCAAGTGAAGGACTAGGAGATCAGGTACTCTGGGTGTGTGTTGGTCAGGTCCACCACAAAGAACGATAAGACTATTTGTCATGATTTACTAAATTTTCAGTAAATATGGTTATGCTTACAATTTAAGTATAATTCTGAATCATTGGAAAAGTTCAATGTATGGCAGAACGAATGAGAAGAATCAAATTGCGCAGAAAGACAGAAGTTTCTCCAATCTGAAAAGATGGGAGAGTACTTGAGTATCATGTTTTATGATCATCTTAATGATTATGAAAACCATGTCACAATTGATCATCTTAGAATATCTTAGTGCATTCGTATGGCTAAGAAGAGGAATCATGAATTGTTGAAATGGTTAAATCAAGAAGATGTGTCATACTTCGTTCCAAAACAAGTCTTAGAGTCATACTCCAAGCTTGTGCCTTGAGTGATATATAATCTTAAGAAAGGTTTATAACTCTCTCCAAATGTAGAGTAGCATGTTTCTTACTCTTGTACATTTGAAATTGGTAAGTTGTGATGTTTTGGATAAAACAAAGACAAACTAAGACCAATTGTGTAATGTGTTTGTCTTGATAATAATCTGCACTGACTCTTGAATCTTTGAGTGTCAATGAATGGTTCTTGAAAAGAGAGTATTATATGTCAAGAGGTCAGTGGGAGTCTTAAGGATCTTGAAAAGTTTCAAGAACTAATCAAGAGTCAACCTATTGTTAAACACTAGCACATGACTTGAGATTTCTAACCTATCGTGTTGAGATATTCTTATTTCTGTGCCCATTCCAGTTAAAGTTAACTATGAATATGAGTTCTATGAGTTCTCAGTTGTTTTCATAACAACCTTGGAAGCGATGGTAGGCCCTTGTGCTGCCAAGTGGAAAGAAATTAAGATTGAACTGGTTCAATCCATATGAGTTGGAATTTGTCTTAGACCTTGTCTTATGATTATGGTTTGACAAATTCACATGTATAGGAACACATGCACCATAAAATCTAAGTGTCATAAGGTTTCTCTCCGATTCATGAAAAAGATAGTGAGAAAACGCTTTCACTAAGTAGATTTTAAGGAACTAGAAGTTGTGATATTTGCATTCTCAAATTTGATTATGATTACGACATCCCTTTTTATAATTCGAATTGTGAGGAATGGCAAAAAGTCTAAACATTTGAGACTTATTGCTGTAAGTTCTTAAATTGTTTAGACACACATGTGAGCTATTTAAGGAAAGGTGTATGAGTTTGAGAAGCCTAGATAAAGTCTTGTTGAAGCATCTCGTATCAGAAATCTGAACTTTGGTAATGAAAGTCAATAAGTTTTGATTTCTAGAAGTCCAACTGATTTCTGGATACATGTCATAGCTAGTGGGAGCATAAGTGTTATCCTAGTACGATAATAATTATTATGCTAGTGGGAGAATAATTATTATGGTAAGTGTTGCAAGTTAGCAATGTTAATTATAGAAAACAAAGGTTTCAATTCGGAAAGTTGCAGGGTTTGAAAAGTTGTTTTGCTATAATTAAGGGAGAGGAATTTATACTTCATTTCAAATCTAAAAGCTTAGATTGGATTTTTAAACAAATTTAGTGAAATATATATGAATGTTATGTTGGAATGGTTCTACATAAGGAAATTCTGTATATAGAAATGTTAATTGCATTCTCAAAATTTGATTATGATTACGACATCCCTCTTCATAATTCGAATTGTGAGAACATGGCAAATAGAAATATTATAGCAAAAGGCTGATCAAGAATCAGGTCTTTATATTTGACATTATGAATCACATCACATATGCTTCGGGTATAGGATCGATTGCATATGCTATAAAATTCTCGTGTTCTAATTTTTCCAAATCCCTAGGGCATTAAGAGGGAAAAAGGATTAGAACCGGATATGACTAAAATGGTTAAGCAATTGTCGAGGACAATCTGAGGTTTACCAAAGATTGGTTGCTCATGGATAGTTGGAAGTATACTTTTAATTTTGGAAAGGACCATATTGACATACTCTGAGAAGAGGTAACTCTTGTTCAGAAGTGATGGTCAAAATGGGAACATGGAAATGTTTCCATAAGTGGAAGTTATTCTTTTAATCTGTGTAAGATTAGAAAACTTAATGCAAGAATGATGTTCAAAGGAATTTACTTTGAATTTGAGACTTCGTTTCCATGGAATTACTCTCCATTGAAATACTTTGTAATGTCTGTTGCCAAGTCTCTGTGACTTTGTGCATAGTCATTACAAGAGGATCATTGCATATAAGTTTAGAATCTAACAGACTACTAGTAAATCACAAGAATTTGGTATTCTTACATTTACTGTAAGGATTTGGAACTGTGAAATGAGTTTCATTGAAAATGTTATCAATTGATCTATTTCACAAAGTAAGGATCATAGATAAACATAGCGTGCATGCTTGGAGCATGGGACAACTATTGTTTTAATTCAAGTATTAAGTTGATTATTTGAAACATTATACAATGAATAATGAGTAATCAATATGGCACTCAAATGTTTTGGGGCCATATAGGATTAGTATTATTCTTGTGTCTTACTTTGCATGTTTTGACTTCCTGAATAACTAGGTTATTCAAACCATCCACAATCAATCATACTTCGGAAGTAGGTATTGAGGCAAGACTGTCATGAATGGGTCTGTAGTTTGTCTAGGTGTTTTAGACATAGTTGTAGTGTTTGTGAGTACTCTTGGAATAAGATTCGAGTATTGGATTCAACCCACGATCATATGAATCACTTCATGGATTTTATCACGAGTGATTGTGAGACGATAATATCTTATATTCTTGAAACCAAGACGTGCGAGTTGTAGTTGCAAATCGGTTACACATTGACATATGTAAACGCACCAGTAACTTGGTGTTATAAAATATATTGTTGTGTGTAATTTGGTGAGTAAGTACAAGCAAGCATTTGGGTCGAAGTTTATCCATTCCTTTTCGCCCATGTGGATAAAAGTGATATCTGTGGGCCCCTCGATGATTTAGTGATGACACCCCTAAGTGCTTGGCCAAGCCTGGACTGATTTGATTTGTTTAATTAGTCGGTCGTCATAAATCGGAAATCGGGAAACAACAGATGGACAGAGAGAATGATAATAATCCATGTCTCAGTCCATATGATATCTAGAATGGAGGAATATATGATCCCTTATCTAATGGGCGCGTCATTCACTAGGTCAGAGTTCGACAACGGCTTTTAAGAGCTACGATTGCTAGTCGGGATTTTGGAGTCGTACTTGCAATTATTTTTATTAGACTTATCCAAGTGGGAGACTGTTGGATTAGGTGTCTAAGCCCATAACTATTATTGGTATGTACTTGACCCGAGAGTAGCATGGTCCATTTAGGTTGCATATCATCAGGACAATTTGATAGGATAGACTTTTGAGAAGAGGTTATTTATGGTTTGTTAATATATTATAACTTATAATATATTAATATGAAATCATATTATTTATTATTATTGATCAATAATTAATTTGGAATTAATTATGTGATCAAAAGAGACTAATTAAATATATGGGGATTGATTATGTAAATCATTCATTCTTATAATGTGGGCTTATGATCCATAGTTCTTTATGTTGGGATAAACCCATGTGGTGACCCATGGATGATGCATGGAGGTTTAAACCCATGGAGCATGAGGAATATGGAAGGTCATGCACATTAGGGTTTGCATGGTGTAACCCTAATTAAGCCACACTATATAAGAAGCCCCTAGCGCATGAAATCAGTTACACATGTGTTATTTGGAAGAGCTAGCCAATTATGAGTGCAAGACATCTTCTCTCAAGTTATCCTTTGTCCTAGGTGTGTTGTGATTCCATTTGAGGCATTCATACTATTGGTGCTAAGCTCTTAAAGGTTCAAAGCTTTCAACTACAACAAAAGGTATGTCATCTAACTAGAATTTTGTAGTATAGACACTCCATTGTATGCTAGTTAGGATGATGCTTTGGAGTATTGAAAGTTTGCATGTATATTAGAGAAAACATAGATCCAAAGCATTTAGGGTTGCATGTACAGCTTAGGAGTGTTAGAATGCTCAAAACCCATCAGATTTGTAATGCCCGGTTCCTGGTATGTATTTTAAATAAAATTTATTCTCATTTGTATAGAAACTCGACGAGTTGGGGGGTACAAACTTGTCGAGTAGAAAAAAATTTGGACGCGGTATGCGAAGCCTACTCGACGAGTTTAGAGCCTCAACTCGATGAGTAGGCCTGGCAGAATGAAACCCTAATTTTAAGGGTTTTTCACCCTATTTAATCACCTTAACCTCTAAAGGCTGGCCTCATTTACAACCTCCATCGTTCCAAACCCTAGCCACAAAACCGTAATCCACTTTTGGAGAGTTTGAGCCATTTTTATGCATTCTTTGTGATTTTGAAGCTTACAAAGGAAGGAGAAGCTTGGGGATTCTAGAAGAAGCTAGTAGATCTACAGGTTAAGCTTCATTTCGGACTCACTTGAGGTATAAAGTTGATACCTTGGCTTTCTATTACTTAGATCTTCATCTAGGGTAGTATGTTGTCATTCTTGGCCATATTGAAGTCATTTTCGGGATTTGAGTACATCATGAAGTTGTGACTTCAGATCTAGGCACTCATGAACTTATGGGACTTAAAGTTGCCAGCTTTATCAATCCTTGGCCTTTCTGCATTCCCTAGATCTCTTATAAAGCTTATTTTTGGTGTTTTTAGCTTCATGACATCATGCATGGACGTAAAGTTAGCAACTTTACATGATAACTTAGTCCTAGGGGACCAGATCTATGGTTTGGAAGCATTAAACTCGATTAGAAGCGACTGAATGGGTTTAGACTAAGGGAACTCGACGAGTTGTTCATCCAACTCGGCGAGTTGGATCGTGGTCCCCGACCTTTTCTGATTACTGAGCAAACTCGGTGAGTCTGGGAGACGACTCAGCGAGTTGACTAAGGTTTTCCGAGTTTTGAAGATTAAAGAACTCGACGAGTCCAAGGAAGGACTCGACGAGTTTAAGTGAAATGTACCAATTCTGTTGATAGGAGAAACTCGACGAGTTCGTGCAAGAACTCGATGAGTTGGATCGTGATTTCAGGGTTTATGATTTATGGAACTCGACGAGTTGATGGTCCAACACGGCGAGTTGAGTCAACCGAGAAGGTTGACTTTGACAAAAACGTTGACTTTGGCCAGAAGGTTGACTTTGACTTAGGCTTTGACTAAAGTTGACTCTTAAGGGGCTTATGAGTATGAAAGGGTAATTAAAGGAGACTTTATGTGTAGGAATTGAGGGGAGTTGATTCCAGAGCCGAGGATAGTTCAGCTACTTCACGACATTTGAGGTGAGTTACCTTCCAGTAGAAGTGGGTCTAAGGCACTAATGTCGGCCCACTAGTAGGTGCTTATAGTAGAGATGTTTTCCTTTGTGATAATTATCTGGTATGCTACTATCTGTTATGCTTTATGTGCTAGTATGCTATGATATTATGTGATAGTGGTAGGAGGGGTGAAATAGTTCCCGATTACCGGTTGAAAGAGACCGAAGGGGTAGACAATACCCATATATGCCTAACAGTATGTTTATGATATGTTATTATGCGGTAGTGGTAGGGGTGAAATAGTCCTCGTAACCGGTTGAGATAAACCAGAGGGGTAGGTCAGATGTGACAACCCGAAATTTCTATTCTGTACAACCATTCAATTCAATAGAAGTCAGAAAAGTTTCTGCTAATTTTCAAGCTTTTTGGAATAAGTTTGAATATTTAGAAGTTAGTACTTCAGGAGATGACAGGAGAGAGGATGCCCTAGGGTTTATTATGCAACAATATTATTCCAAAACTCTAAGAGTTTGGAGTTTACGGCCTAAACAAGGGTGTTTACGGCCGTAAACCCTAAAAGAGGGTATAAATATGACACTTAGTCATATTTTATCACTTTTCACATTTTCAAGATCCAAAAGCTAATTCTCTCTCAAGTATCATCGACTTTTATTCTTGATCTTCAACATTGTAAGTGTTTCTAGCCCTAAAAATTTGATATCTTACTTAATCTAGTGATCTTACACACTTCCATCCGTGAAATCATTACAAAAGTGTAGATCTTCAAGTTTCACCAAGAACAACAAGAACACACACTAGTGTTCTTGGACTTTTAGCACCTTTTCAAGCTTCTATCTAGTAAGTAATTCTATCCTAGAGTATTATAAAGTTTGTTACACTTCTAAACATCAAGAAAACACTCAAGAAACCAAGGATCAAAGGTGTTTACGGTCCAAGATGTTCTTGGACCGTAAACCCTATTAAGGGTGCCAAAGTGTGCCCTAGTTCCTTCTAAACCTTGGAAAGTACCCTAGATCCCTTCCTTAATGAGCTTAGTACTTGAAAAACATCAAAAGACCATAAATCATTTGGGTTTACGGCCGTAAACCCAAAGACAAATGGTCCAAGGACCGTAAACTCCCTAAAGGAGTGAAATGGTGCCCTAATCTCTTCCTAAGGCTTCTTCATGAAGTAGGAATGCTTCTAGTGATCTTTAAGACTTCAAAACACAACTTGTTCAAAGAAACATGAGTTTATGGCATTAACTCATGGGTTTACGACCGTAAACTCAATGAGTTATGGTCATAAAACCGTAAACTCAAATAAAGGGTCCCCTTGAACCCTAAACTCAATAGCAATGTCCTACAACACTTAGATGCAATCCTTAGCACTTATAACACTTATATAAGGTGTTTTACATGTCCTAGGATGTCTTAACTTTGTTAATTAGTTGTTTAAAGACTAATTGGATACATATATGTGATATTATATGTTAACTAGGATCATTGTGTGTGTACAAGTCTTCACTTGACACCTAGCATCCTATACAGTCCGTTCATCCAAACCACTCACTACAGGTGAATTCATACCCCTTAGTTAACCTTTTAAATGTTTTTAAATGCTTTTATGGGGGGGAATACAAGTTGATCAATTATAGTTATTATATCAATCACATGCGATTAATAACTACCAAACAAGTGGATTTCTTACTTTTAAAACTGTTTTACCAAACTGTTTTACTTTAAACTGTTTTACAAACTCCTTTTCATATCAAATACTTTTATCAAACTTTTTTAACTTATATTCTATGTATCTATATAGATATAGTTATATAAGTAGGATTTAAAGGACTTAGGACTGATAGCTCACCTTAGTTCCTGTTCCTTGTTTGGTTGTAGACTTAGGGTATTCAGGTTATTTGTCCGAAGGTCGTTTGAATCCTAGTTATATATTATGTATATGTGTATAGATATAAAAGGTTACTTCTTTCATTCAGTTCAATACCTTTGGGTAGCAAAGGTATACACACATGTTCATATACACAAACAACATTACTAGTAAACTATAATAGGTATAGTTTAGGAAGATTCTATTACTAGAACAATGAAACATACAATGAGTCAGTTCATTCATAAGTAATACATAGTGATGAGAAACAAACATAATACATAGTGATGAGAAAAAAACATAATACATAGTGATGAGAAACAAACATAATACAGAGTGATGAGAAACAAACATAATACATAGTGATGAGAAACAAACATAATACAAAGTGATGAGAAACAAAACATACAGGCTAGACAGAGAAAGAACACACAATACAACTAGCACACACATATACATATACATATACATTACTTACAGTTATGTGAGCCACTTAACGGGGGCATGGCACTACCTGTCATGACCCGTTTTGTATCCAGAATCTCCTTAATTGGGGAGCGTATGAGTTTGCGTATAGATCTATACTGGATTGACTCTCCTACACCTTGCTGCTCGCTACAATGGGACTTGCAAGTCTACGGATGCTAAACGTCATTTCTTACGACATCTTACATTGTCGTTTTACTAGAGTCGGTAGCAGGATACAGGCCGATCACATGGTACTTTAAATAACAATTGGTTTAAAGTAGTTAGTACAACAGTAGTTACTTAATACAACACTACAGTACTATTTCATTTTCCCTTTACATTTACTTTGTGATATTCACACAATAAACAATAATGTAAAAAAACTATATTTTTGGTTAATGATAGTCAGATTTGGGAAAATACATACTCTTACAAGAGCCACACACACAGACACTAGATGCCTTGGTAGAAGGCTACTTTTAATAGGAAACATAGGGTTTTTTAGGAGAGTTCAAACAATTACAAACTTTTACGAAACTTATACATTACAGTCTTACAAACACTTTCATACAAACACAGACACTAATATACTTATGAACTCACCAGCTTTAAAGCTGATAAACTCTTTCAAAATAACTTGTATTCTCAGGTCGCCAGTAGACAGGTACCGGAGCCAGGTTTTGAGAAGATGGAGCTCGCTCAAGACTCATATTTTATTTTCATTCATATTTTTGGTGTCTATATAACTTTACAGAACACACTTGTATGAAATTATATTATTAATGCAATGGAGGATGTTGTTGCTTGTTTACTACTTTGCATTGTTGTGATACTGAACATGACGTCCTCCACCCCCGAATGTTTCCGCCGTTCCGGTTTTGGGGTGTGACATCAGACACCTCGGTATGTCTGACAGGGGTAGGTTGGGCACCCCGGTACACCTAATAGGGCTAGGTTGAGCACCCCGGTATGCTCAGCAGGGTAGGTCGGGCACCCTGATATGCCTGATAAGATGTTTATTGTATGGTATGTGGTATGATGGGGGAACTCACTAAGCTTCCTGCTTACGGTTTTCAGTTTTGGTTTTTGGTACTTCCTCTTCGAAGGGAAAGGAGCCGGCATGATGGCAGCGCATCACACACATGATTTTTCGCACATGAGATTCTTGGGATTTGTACTCTGACATTATTTTCTTATGACATGTTTTGAGATATATGACTTATGGGTTTTTATGAAATGAGACAACTTGATGATGTTTTCAGTAAATTGTTTTATGAATTATTAAATTAAAAATGAAATTTTTGGTCTTGGATTTTGAGATGTTACACATCAGCAACACACATGATGAAGCATCATGAGCCATAGTGGCGCATCATGGTGCACAAGTGGCGTATCATGAACGCTAGTGGCACTTCATCCATCATGGTGGCACGTAATGGTGTATTTCTTGAGTATCATCAAATTATGAGCATCCTATAACAATCTTAAGCATCGTAGAGGACTTCATAGCATATGACTCATCAAGAAACAAAAGTGGCGCATCCTTGCAACGAGATGGCACATCAATATGATAATGACGCTTCTTGTGCAAGGAATGGCGTTTCCTCCTTATAACTGGCACTTTTTCCATCAAAATGGTGCTTCTTCATCTAGAATGGCGCTTCTACCTCTATAATGCCGCTTCTAGAACCATAGTGGCGCTTCTACCTTCAAATTAGCGCTTTTTCCTCCAGAACGACATATCTAGCAAATTATTGGCGCATCCACATTATGGATGGAACTTCTTCATCCATAATGGCGCTTCTAAACTTGCGATTCAAGCATAGATGGCACATCCTTGCACCAGGATGCTCCATTCCACTTCCAGGTAGGGATGTAAAAAACCCTAGTGGGACCCCGACATCGTACGGAACTAATTGTTTAAAAAATTTGGGAGAGAAGGTTGGGGCAAGGGCGAGATTAAACCCCATTTATTTTCAGGATCGAGGTCAGGAGTGAGTACTTAACTCCCGTACTCCCGCAGGGGCCCCGTTTGTATATATATATATATATATATATATATATATATATATATATATATATATATATATATATATATATATATATATATATATATATATATAAATGTAGAATACATATGGGAAAGAGAGTATCTAATTTTGGGGCTTCTTTACAATCACATACGAGATACGATATGACCGAATTGTCCCACTCCCACCCAAGATGCGACCGGCGACCCAACGCCTTTGACCTTTCCCGTCATCAGCTTCGTCGACAACAGAGTCACCGACCGCCTACGCCCTTCCGCTTGCCGACACCCTTTCATCGGCTTCACGAATCACGACAGTCAACTGTGTCTTTGTGAGTATGAGTTCGTGTATATTGTATAGTCGATCGTGAGTCTGTGATTTCACATCCCCTAGTAACTGGTAATCCACATTCTATTTTCCATTTTCCTTCTTTGATACAACTGATAGTTTAATTTACCGATTTCTTGATTTACCCTCGACAATCGACTGTTGGCTAACTGTTTGATTTACCGATTTCTGATGATTAACCCTTTGTTTCTCACTGTTTTGTCAATAAAATATGTGATGTTGCTGTGTAATTTATGGTTTGTTGTTGTGTAATTTATGGTTTGTTGTTGTGTAATCTATTTCTCACTGTTTTATAAATAAAATATGTGATGTTGTTGTGCAATTTATGAGAGATGTTACTGAATCTGCTAGTTCAATGTTGACAAATAAGTTTAATGGTGTTCTGTAATTTTTTCATTTTTCCTTTGCTTATTCTACTTGACCATAAGTTCAATGTTGACAGATTATGGGATCTTACTTCATTTAGTTGATGAATCTGAGATCTTACTTCAGTTAGTTGCTATTATATGCTAATTTTTGTTAGTTTTGTGAAAAAATAATGTTGATTTTTATATTTGTGTGAACCATTTTCAGATTTTCGTAATCATGTCTTCAGTAGATCCGAATAAACCCAATGATTCAAACATGGTTAATGATACCGCCAATTCTGCAGTTAATTGTAACAAGAAACAAATGAAATTTAAATCTCCAATGTGGCGACATTTCTCCTATGAACATGTTAATGGAACCGAAATGGCTGTTTGTAAGTATTGTAGAAAGGAAATTGCGTATACAAGCTAAAATGGAACGAACGGGATGCATACTCACCATAAGGCATGCAAAATACGAACTAGACAAAAGAAAACTGATGATTTTCAGAGTCACTTAACGGAAAAAGATCTAAGACGGATAAAAGTGGGGGATCAATTTTAGCAACACATCAGTTTAATAATGATGATTCGCGAGTTGATCTTGCTAAAATGATCACAAAACATGATTACCCACTTAGAATTGTTAAATACGATGACTTTAGAGATTTTTTCAGGGGCTCGAACAACTTTTTAGGCCGATTTGTAGAAACACATCTAGATCTGATGTCATGAAGTTGTATGGTGAGGAAAAGGCAAGGATGATGTATTTTTTTGGAGAGAATTCAAGGTAGGATTGCACTAACTACCGACATGTGGACTGTCAACTACAAAAAAAGGATACATGACAATGACATCCCATTTCATTGATAATTCATGGAAATTACGAAGTCTTCTTATGAGATAATACATAATTTATATTAATTTGTTTAATCTATCAATATGCATTCTTTAATTAAACTGAATTTATTTTGTTAACCGGTAGGTTTATATTTGTGTAATGTCCCCATACTGCTGAGAAAATAACAAATGTGTTGATGGATAGTTCTTTGGAATGGAACATAGACAGAAAATTATCAACTTTAACTGTTGATTATTGTTCAAAAAATAATTGCATGACAGATTTGATGGTAGAAAAACTTTTTTTGATAGCTTGATTTTAGGTAGAAGCTTGTTTCATATGCAATGTGCAGCACATATTTTGAATTTAATTGTGAGGAGTGGGTTTGATGTTTTTGGACATGGGATTGAAAAAGTTCCTAACAGTTGTAGTTTTTGGACAGCTACACCAAAAAGACTTGATACATTTCAAAAAAGTGCAAAGTTTGAGAATGTTTCTTGTGAAAAAAACCTAGTTGTTTCCTGTAAAACACAATGGAATTATACTTATTTAATTATTTCCACGGATTTGAAATACAAGAAAGTGTTTTATCGGTTACAAAAACGTGAGCCCGAGTATAAGAGTGCGCCTGAGGAGAAAGAGTGGGCTTTGGCAAGTGAGCTCGGTGATAGAATTAATATCTACTATAATGTGACAAAATTATTTACGGGAACAAAATATCCAACATCCAATATTTTTCACCAAAACATGTGAAATAAAGATTGCTCTAAAGAAATGGGATACATCTCATTTCATTGAAATAAGCGAAGTTTGATGAGTATTGGAAAGAAAGTCATAGGGTGTTCGCTATGGCGACGATATTGGATCCAAGGTTTAAGATGAAGCTCCTTATTTTTTTTCCTATTATCTTTCGAGTAGATAATGAAAAAGTTAAAATTCAGAAAGTGCTTCAAATTTGTAAAGATATATATCTACGATATGAGTCAAGCGTTATGAGTCAAGCAAGTAATGATGATATTACTAGTAAGGCCACTTCTAGTCGAGATGCAGTTCCCGGAGGTGACATTCACTAATTAGATGCTTTCTTTTCATGGAATTCTTGTATTAGTGAAGTTTTTGTAAAAAATGAATTAGAAAGGTACTTAGAGGAAGGCACTTTACCCCAAATTCATGAGTTTGATGTGTTAGGTTGGTGGAAGTTAAATGGGGTTAAGTATCCTACATTATGTTTGATTGCAAGAGACATATTAGCCATTGCTATCTCCACTATTGCTTCAGAGTCTTGTTTTTCTACAAGTGGTAGAATCGTGAGTCCACATAGGAGTAGACTTCTTCCGTCAACAATTGAATCTATCATATGCACTCAAAATTGGCTACAGTCTGGTAAAAAAGGTATGTATGACTTTGCTTGAACCGTTATTTGTTTTATTAATTTTAACATGTTATGCTTATTATCATTATTTATTTTTTCTTTGTTAGGTTGTATTATTGATGGTGATGATTTACATTTCAATGAAGACGACGAAGGAATTGAGGTAAGTTTGTTGAATTTGTCGTTTTGTATTGACTAAACTAATATAACACTTTATTTTATTATTATTGTTATTATTTATTTAGGGAGGATATTCAAATATCAAAGAATCAAGAGTTGGAGGCAATTGATGGATATTGAAGATGTAGTGAATTGGTCATATATTTTTGGACATGTCGTATTTTGTATTTGTAATGTTGGATTTGTCGTATTTTTATATTTGTAAGTTTGTTGGATTTGTCATTTTGTAATGTTCGATTTATAATTTTTTAGTTGCAAAAAAATTAGATTTTAAGCTTTTAAAGTTATGTAAAATAGTTTTTTTAGCCAAAAATATAGCAGTTTTTTTAGCAAAAGAAGTCATGTTTAAGCCTATAAAACGGGGGAACGGGGGCGGGATCGGGGTGATGAATGGATTTGGGGAGGAATTGGGGGCAACGTAAACGAGGGATGCGCGGGTGAGGGCGGGGGCGAGGACAACATCTGATTTCGGGAGCGGGGGCGGGGGCAGTTATTTCCGCTCCCGTTTGGTCCCGTTAACATCCCTACTTCCAGGTGCTCCATACCCCCTTTTAGAAGATTCATTCCTTTGTCACTTTACCCGTTCCTTTTTCAGGAGATCCATTCCTTTCTCAGATGATCTGTTCCTTTGTCACATGCTCCTTGAACCCCAAGTTCTCCATTAAGTTCCAAGTGCTCCATTGAACTCAAATGCTTCATGCGAATGCTACATTTGATCAAGTCACATTTAACAATCTCCACCTTGACTTGCGTATCCTTAGAACTCCACCTTAAAAAAAAACTTCCTCTACCTTCCTTTCATCAAGCCTAAATGGGATAACCACCTGTGAACATCAACCAAGTCCAATCCAAGCTTGAACTTCTCTCTGGGAAAAAACCTTGTCACCATGTCTTCCGGATTCTCCTTGGCACCAAACGTTTGACTGTATAACCTCTCAAAGAACATGTAACATCCCAAAAATAATGATATAAAAATTTTGTTTTTAGATTAATAAATCGTTAATACATATCATTTCCTTAAAACCAAAGTGATCAAGATTATCCAAATTGTCATCATATCAGAGTAAAGCACAGAATGCGGAAACATGTGGTGTGTGCTCTACAATCATTCCGAGCTCTTCCATTTGAAAATCGAAGCAACTGAAACATAAATGGAAAACCGTAAGCATGAAGCTTAGTGATTTCCCTAAGATACCACATACAACACATACATAGCACATAACGGGCCCCGCCCAATGAATATAAAGGGTCCCGCACTAACTCGCATAACGGGCCCCACCCACTGAGATACGGGCCCCGTCTAGATTCATATAACAGGCCCCGCCCACACTCATATAACAGGTCCCGCCCAGCATACAAGCACATAATCCTACCAACACATGCGATAGTTATAAAGATAATAGTATACTATGCAATCATCGGGTCCCGCCCACTGAGTATAACGGGCCCCGCCCATATGCAAATCATATGTGCATAACCAGATACTAACATGTACAATAACCATCGGGCCTTGCCCAGTTAGCATACAAGCACATACACATATACAGGTCACATAGACATCTCGCACACTACATAACACACCATGGTTTGTCATTGGTGCCTTCGACCCGCTAAAAATAGTGAGGAAACTCACCTCGCACTGTTGAATCCTGCGGATAAATCTCTGGCTGCTGGCTGACCGATACCCGAACTATCAATATCAAAACAACACCCAATTAACAATTAGGTTCCAAATCATAACCACAAATCCATACTTGGGGTAAAAAGACTATTTTACCCCTAACCTAGCTTGGTCCAAGACTAAGGCCCAAACTCACAATCTGAAGGCTCAAAGGCCAATTAACCAACCAAGATTTAAATATGGCCCAATTTTCCAAATTGGGCCCAAACCCCTTACATAGGCCTTACTCTAAAATCCAACCAATCTTCCTAGTCTAAAACACTTGTACTCAAATGGCCCATTAATAACTCAAACACCCAAGCCCGAAAGAAAGCCCAAACTTGAGGCCCAAAATGCAAAATTTCATATAACTGAGTACGCCCTGCGTACCCAGTGGGTACGCTAAGCGTACGCCCCGTGTACGAGGAGGTACGCCACGCCTACTGACCCTATCCACAGCCACCCTCCAAAACATCTTAATCCCTTAAGCCAAGACGTCCATAACCTCAGAATAGCTAAATATAAGTGACTTGATCCATAAAGTCGAAGGCTTTAAACCTTTGCGTGGCTTAATGAAGCCCAACACCAAAGATGAACTCCAAATGTCAAAATCACTCCAAAATGTCTTAAAAACTTTACCTTAAGACCATAGTCCAAACATCCAGATCTGATTCAAAGGGACTTCTTAAGTCATAAAGTTTCTGACTTATGACTTAGCATGACTTAATGAGACCCAAATCAAAACCCTAACTCCCAAGCTTCACCAAAAGACTATCAAATCATGCATGGAAGGTTTGTACTCATTAAGATCCAAACTTTATGACTCCATAACCCCAACAAGGGTCAAATATGAAGATCAAAGGTTCTGGAGTAACTTCTACTCATAAGAACTACCACAAAGGGACCAAAATCATAAAAAAAGTGCCAACTAGCTAGATCGACAAGAAAGAGTTGTCAAGGTTGAGACTTTATGCCTCCATAAGTTAGATCTATATGAACAAATCCTACATCCAAAAACTCCAAGTCAAGCAATGACTCTTCAAGAAGTTCCTTCTTCATCCTCAAGCACTAAAAACACAAATAAATCACTTTGAAGATGAAGAATCACTCATATGGGGTCTAAGGGTCGATTTATAGGGTTTAGAGGGGTGGAGGCTAAAGATATTAGGGTTATGTTATGGGATAAGGAGCTTAAATAGAGTCCAAGACCCTAAAATAGGGTTTGGGTCTGACTGAAGTACGGCCATCGTACATATTGTACGCCCAACATACTCCGTAGAGCACATGCGACCATCCTGATCAGTACGCCCAACATACGCCGAGTTAGGCCCCGCGTACCCGCTTAAACACTAAAACCACCAAACTTCTGAAGGCCATAACTTCTTTGTTATAAGTCCGTTTGTAACACCTGTTCCAGGTATTATTTAATTTACCTAAGTTTTAAGGGTTTTGTGCATGGACTCGGTGAGTTGGGGAGCTCCAACTTGTCGAGTAGAGACTATTATGAGGATGCGGGATTTAAACCCTAATTTATGAGTCAGAAGGCCCCAATTCAACGAATAGGCACTGTAGAGAGAAACCATAATTTTCATGGGATTGCATTGTATTTAAAGGAATTATGGCTCATTTGTAGCCTCCCTCATCGTCCTTACAGCCCAGAAAGAAACCTTATCTGCATTGTTGAGCTTTCATGAGTCTGTGTAAGTCTTAAAGAGTAAAACTTGTGCTTTTGAGAAGGAAACTTGAAGGTTGAGAAGCTTGAAGGGATGTGAAGGCTTGGGATCCGACATCTACTGGTTGTGAGCACCCATTTAGAGGTATAAAGTCGTTACCTTGATCTCTAGTTGCTTAGATCCCTTTTCTTGAAAGTAAATGGCCATTTTTGGTGCAAAATGGAGTCATACTCGGATCTGGACCCATCAAAAGGATATGCTTCTAGATCTAGACCTCTCTAGGTCCCCAATGACATAAAGTTGCTCACTTTATCCAGCTTAGGCCCTTTCCATGCACAAAAACTTTGTAGGAAGCTTAGTTTTGATGTTTTAGCCTTGTGAGGCCTTGCATGCACGTAAAGTTTGCAACTTTACGTGGTAACTACAATATGGAAGGGTGGATCTGGAGTATGGGACCGTATATCCCACTGAAAAGGGTTGAACACAAAAGGGACTGAAGGAACTCATCGAGTCCCTTAGTTGACTCGACGAGTCCGGTAGGGTTTACCCGTTTTAGAGCTTTTGAATGAGTACAGTGAAGGATTAGAGTTTGGTCGGAATGGACTTTAGACTTTTTGGACATTTGATGAACTTGACGAGTCACTTAGGTGACTCGACGAGTTGACGAATTATTCAGATAACTCGACGAGTTGTTGGATGCACTCGACGACTTTAGGTTAACATGGGCTGTTGACCTTGACTGTTCACCAGGGTTGACCAAGGTTGACATTGAGGGTAGTTATTGTTGGATAAGGTGTCTAAGTCCATAACTATTTCTGGTATGTACTTGACCCGACCCGGCATGGTCCATTTGGGTTGCATGGCACCATGCAATTGGATAAACTAAAATGAGAGAAATAACACTTATGGTTTATTAATATATTATAAGTTCTAATATATTAATAATATTATTTAATTAGTTTGATCAAGAATTAATTTAGAATTAATTAAGTGATCAAAAGATAACTAATTAAATATATGGGTAGATTATGTAAATCTTCCATATCTTATATAGTGGGCTAGGATGCTCCATGGATGCTCCATGGGAGTTACAAACCCATGGGTCATGGAAATGAAGAGTCATGACACATTAGGGTTTACATGGTGTAACCCTAGATGTGTCAACACTATATAAGAAACCTATTCTCCACCAAAATCGGCTACACATAAGAAACAAGAGGACTAAGCCGATTTTAGAAGTGTGTATTCTCTCTAAAGTCATTCCAAAAGCATTTGGTGTTGTGTGAAGCATTTGAGGCATCACACTTGGGGTGCTAGGCTCATAAGGTTTCAAGGATCATAAGCAACAACAAGGTAAGTTATTCTATCTTTCATGCAAGTTAAAATTTGTTCCCCATGTATGCTAGATTGGAATATAACCTTGGAATTCAACTTTGCATGATAATTAGACAAACATAGATCCAAGGTTATTAGGGTTGCATGTACACTTAGGAAGTGTTAGAATGCTCAAAACCCATCAGTTATGATATTTCGGGACTGTGAAAGTTAAACACATGATGATTATAAGGAGTTAAGTTGGAGCAGTGCATGAGATATTTCTGATCTTAGCTTGTTAGTTTAGCTTTTGAGAGGTGAGTCTCCTCACCATACCAATGGGTCTAAGGCACCAAGGCTGGCCCATTTCTTGATATGTGATTGCTAGTTGTATGTGTGGTATGATTGTATGGAAGACCATGGGAGAGCCCATGGTACTTGGATGTAAGACCATGTGGAGAGCCCGTGGCTTTCCTACAAAAGACCATGGGAGAGCCCATGGCAATCAGATGTAAGACCATGTGGAGAGCTCATGGCTTTCCTATTAAATACCATGGTAGAGCCCATGTCACTTAGGTGTAAGACCATGTGGGGAGCCCATTACATCCTGGTGTAAGACCTTGGGGACGAGCCCATGGCATCCCTATATGTTGTATGCATGGCTTATGTGATATATGTGGCTTTTATAGCTAATATGATATGTGATATGTGGATTGTTTCTGGGGTATGCTCTGGGGAACTCACTAAGCATTAGCTTACAGTTTGTGGATTTGTTACAGGTACATATGAGCCCAAGGGCAAGGGCAAAGCTTGATGGCGCGGCGTGCAGTCTCTCTCAGGCGTTATTATGGGACACTCTGATGTTTTCAAATAGAATTGTTGTCGTTATGAATTTGAAAACAATTGTATGTAGAATTTTATGTTTTGTGGAAAGTATTTTGGTAAATTAAAAATGAAAAATTTCTTTTGAAAAATTGGGTTGTTACACCGTTTCCAACGAACTTTATATCCAAGGAAATATGACGAGAATCCCTACACTTCTATCAACACACCTTTGCCTAAGAAAATTTTGAACAAAACCCAAAATTCATAAAGGACTGAGTTATCAACTTACGATTATACCATTTGGCTCTAAAACACAAACGAACACCCGAATCACTTAGACTATAACACCCACATCTAAAAAGGGCCAAATCCTTTCTTCCCCAACGCCTAAATCCTTATGATGACTGATGGACGAGCCACGACCCCGAATACTGAAGCGATTCGAAGTAGAGTCTTAAAGAACATGAAAGGTTTCTCCACCTTCAAAAGAAGACTCTGAATGAGTCTAATCACCAATAACCTTCTTATGTCCATATCACTTTCATCGTCTGATTCTATCAATCCAACAAAGTCTGTATGTGTTGCATTTTCACGAGACAAACATCAAGGTTTCCTTCCAAGTGTCGCAAGATCCACTTGATCACTTCCCAATAAGCTTTCCCCTGATTGCCTCGAACCTCACAAGAAGTACCAACACGTTTGGATTGATCATGAAACAACGACCACAATACTTTTCAATGTAGCGAGAAATGTATAACCATCCTACTCTTCTATCTCTCCGAATATACATGCTTGTTATCTTCTTTTTAGCTCCTAAATTATCATCACAAGCTCATTCTCTAGAAGCTTCATCAAGTTGTCTTTCCCGGCATCAACATCACCACACACTTCTTCCATGGATTGTTTAATGGATTACTCATGTCTATGCTATTCCATGCTACCTAAATGTTACTCATTTATCACAAAATTGTGTGGGGTTTCTGATACAAACTCCACCTTCTAGCCAGCACCCTGATCATTCCCCGCAACACTTGTACCATTTCCTCTCTGGTTACACATAGCATATTCAAAGGTCAAATCTCTACTAATAATGAATTTTGGAGTCTTTCTTTCTTCTGTACACCATAGACGATGACCTTTCCATATATATATATATATATATATATATATATATATATATATATATATATATATATATATATATATATATATATGCATATCCTAGAAATATGTGCTTCATTTCCCTCAACTTCTGTTTACTATCATTAACACGAGCGTAAGTAGGGTATCGAAACATTCGTAAACTTGAATTTTCAGAGGGTTTCCCAGATTAGACCTCTTGAGGAGTCTTACAATCAATTATAGTTCATGGAGATCTATTCATCAGATAGCAAGAAGTGTTGACTGCTTCTGCCTAGAATTGCTCTGATAAATCAGCAGATAATTCCATGCCCTGAGCATGCTCCACCAGTGTTTGGTTTATATGTTATGCCACTCCACATTGTTGTGGTGTTAGCCGTACAGTGCGATGCCTCATTATACTTTATGTTTTGAAAAATTTGTCAAACGAATCCTTATAGAGCTCCAACCCATTTTCTGTTATGAGTGATCTGACATGGTTCCCAATCTATTTCTCAACCATCTTCTTCCACTCCTTAAACTGCCCAAACACTTCATCTTCGCCCTTTATCTTCATAAAGTAAACCGATGTATTCCTTGATGAATAATGATGAAAGCCATAAAGTATTGACATCCACCATAAGACTTCATAGGAAAGGGACCCCATAGATCTAAGTGAACACACTCAAGGATCTCCTTGCTTGAGTGTTGAACTAAACTAAACATTACGTTGCATTGTATCTCTTGAACACAAGCTTCACCAGGTTCATCATTTCCAGTTTCATCTATACTAAACAACCCCTTCTCGCTCACATGTCCCAACTTATGATGCCACAACTGTCTTTCATCATCATATTGATCCAAGGATTAGGATACAATCACTATTCCTCAAACTATAGAGCCTTCCAAGATATAAATCACAAAAGGATTCATATTTCCCTTCATAACTACAAGAGCACCCTTGGAGACTCTTAACCAGTCACCCTCTCCAGCATACTTCATTCCATCCTTTGCCAAAGTTCCATGAGAAATCAAATTCTTTCGAAGCTCTGGGACGAACCAGCAATGCAGTTACTTGATTATACCATCGTGCATCTTGATCTGCACCATGCCACTGCCCTTGATAATGCTCACCCAATCATCACCCATCTTGACTGTGGCTTTCCACTATTTGAAGGAGTCGAACCAGTCATAATTACATATAATATGATAGGATGCTCTAGAGTCCAAGACACAAGCATCAATAGAACTAGATGTACATACTGTCAAAACTTCACCATCATCCCCTTCATCGGAATTTCCTAGCACCACACCAGCATTGTTTCTTTGTTGGTCCAACCTCATTATTCCCTTTCTTCAGCAATAGACAATCTCTTATGAAGTGCCACTTTTTCTTGTAGTGATAACATTTGATGTTGGCTTTAGATTTGGAACTTGACTTCCCTCTGTTACCTCCACCTCTATCTAATGTTCTTCCTCTGCCTTTGAACAAACCGAAACTGGAAACCTCTTCTACAAATGAAACATTTCTATGTAGTTCCTTGGACATCAAAGAATACTTCACATCATTCATGATGATCGTTGTCCTACCATACAACATGGTATCAATGAAATTCTCATAAGAATTTAGCAGTGAACATAAAAGGATAAGTGCTTGATCTTCATATTCAATCTTTACATTCACACCTTGTAAATCCAAGATGATTATATTGAAGTTAACTATATGATCCTTCACTTGGGTGCATTTCTTCATCCTAAGAGTATACAAAGGTTGCTTATGATACACCATTTTTGTCAGAGAATTGTTCTGATACTTGTCACACAATTTCTCCCAAAGCCCAGATGTAGTCGTTTGATCCACTGTCTCTCTCAGTACTTCATTTGACAAACTCAACAAAATATCACTGTACACTCTTCTATAATATCCTCCTTCATCTCAGACTCCATGTCCTTTGGCAGGTTTGACTCCACTTCCAGTGCCGTTGCACATCCTTGTTGAACCAGAAGAGCACTCATCTTCACCTTCCATAAAGTGAAGTCATTTGAACCATTGAACTTCTCCAAATAAAACTTGTGAGTTGACATATTCAATCACAATAACACAAACCGCAGCACTAATACCACTTGTTATGGAGAAAAGCAGATATTTAGCAAAACCAAAAGCACACAATACATAATATTTACGTGGTCCGATCAAGGTGACCTATGTCCATGGGCGGGAGGGAGTATTCATTATTTCAAAGTTCTGAAACAGAGGTTACAAGTACAATTTTACATAGATTCACCTATCACTTTAGAATACAAGATAAGGAAAAGACTTAGCATGCATCCCTATTTATATTTGTGTAACAACTCCTTTTTACTATATTTGTAGATTGTAGTATTAAATAAATATTATAGAATACAAAATAGAAATATATTACTTTTGAGCCAAAAAATCAACATAAACATGTATAAGACGTCAATACGATTTTCATAGATATATAGAATGTTTGAATCTGACTTCATATGAAGAAGTTATGATTCTTTAAAGTTTTTGTGTTCAGCCTTATACGACAAAGTGCGTCGTAAAATACAAATAAGAGATAGATCACTTATTGGCCTAAGTAATCTAAACAAAAGTCGTAGTAATCATAAAAGCGAGAGCGTGCATATAAAGAACGTCCAAATGTGACTTTGTTTGAGGAAGTTTTGATTTTTCGAAGTTTCGGTACAGTAGTGTGTGACACTGAAATCAAAATGGAAATTGGTAGATTGTTAGTCGAAACGATGTAAAAAAAAAGTTGGAGATCTTCTAGATACAATTTTGTCGATATAAAGACAATCGGAATGGAATTCGTATGGAGAAGTTATAATTTTTATATGAACTTTAACGGTCTAATCCTGCTAAATATATAACTTAAAAAATAGAGTGAGAATTAGTTGACGAAGTCTAAATAAAAGTTGTAGTAGTCGTCGATAGTTACATGTGGATATAAAGAACGTCGCAAACGAAGTTCGTATCTGAAAGATATGATTTTCTGAAGTTTTTCAAAAAGTGTCCCGTGCAGGTAGGTGCGATGCGTGCTTCTAGAAGCAGGGGCTGTGGACCACAGGGATCGCGACATGCACCAGAAAATGGGTTGGTTCAACGTCACCCTAGGTCATGGTGCGCCTCATAGGAGGGCGCGACACGCCTCCCACAAATCTCTATAAATACCAGCGTTTGGCTACTCATTCTCTCACACATTCAACCCCAAATCCTCTGGAATCCTTACCGCACCCCTAGCCCCTATACTCCCCATTTCTCGACTACATTAGAGAAGCTCTGGAGTGTTAGAAAGCCTAGAGAAATTATAGTTTCGGTTTTGGAATTCTGCCAGCGCAATTTCCGGTTTTCGGTAGAAATTCCTATAAGTTAAGATGCACTTACTATGATTTAAGTGTTACTTATATTTATATTCATAGTTGTTGTCATGAATGTATAAATAAGATTTATCAGTAATTCCAGATATAATACTGATTGATCTATTTATTGGAGATGTGTCTAGAATGGTCACGTTGGCTTGGTTGTTGGATTTCAGAAAGGCTATATGCCGAAATAGTCCTGCCTCCCAAATGTCCTACATGGTTGATAATTATTTGATAAAACTCTCAATATTCATTGGGTTTAGTGCAAGATCTAGCCTTCATTACCATATTCCCATAGGGTCTAAAAAGTTATATTATTATAGGTTAATACTTGTTTGGCATTTTGCTCGCCAATTTGATTACCTGGATAACTGCTAATCCTCAAAAAAATTATCCAGGTGAGTTCTTCTCACTTTATTGTATACACCATTATGTATCCTTTGTATGTTAGGATATAGTTTCCATGTAGTATGCAATTAATCCACTAGACTAGATTAGTTAGTTGGCTATCGTGTTGAACTGTTTGTCTGCTATATACGCATTAATATATATATATATATATATATATATATATATATATATATATATATATATATATATATATATATATATATATATATATATATATATATATATATATATATATATATATATATATATATATATATATGTGTGTGTGTGTGTGTGTGTGTGTGCGCGTGTGTGTGTGGAGGGGAGGGGAAGTTGAGGGTGGACCAACTTCACGCTAAACGCGAAAGGGGCAGACCAGCTTAATGCTGAAGGTGATTATGTGTATGCATTGTATATGTGTCATGTTATACGGTATCTTGAGGGAACTCACTAAGCCTCGACTTATAGTTGTTAAAAATATTCAGGTTTTTCTTCCGATCGGGGAAAAGCTCACACATGATTGTACCTGCATCGAAGGCATTAATAATGTTTTAAGACTTCCGCTAAAACTCCTTTTTGATAAGTAACTGTATGACAATGGTTTTGTAATATAATGGGTTGTAAGACTTATGTTTTAATTAAAAAAATGAAAAAATTTCCTTGAAATTCGGGACGTTACAAGTTGGTATCAGATCGCTGCTTTGAGAGAATTGGATGAACACTCGTGTGATTCCAGAATCAAACTAAGGATCTGAATATAAAAAAAAACCTTTTTAGAAACGAAATTATACAAAAAGGGAAAGGAATATGATGCATAGAGTCAGGCAAAGCACAGAAAGGAAAGTGATTCCCAAAGATATCCATATTGTTATATATGTCGATATATAAATTGATAGAAATTTGTGCTATGTAGACTAGGGATCCTTTTAGAAATTACAAATTAGATTTTGCATGATATTTAAGGTACCTTATTTCCTAGATATTTGCTTGGTAATTGCTGCTTAGAACCTATATTAATATGAACTAGTTATTTTTCAAATACGTTAGGTTGCATGCTCCCAAAATTAAATAGTTTTAGAATGCCTGAGTTGGTGATATTGCATAGCTCTTGTTAGATTTTGTAACATGCAATCGTATTCATCTGATAATTAGTTCATATTGGTTGAAGTTCTTCCTTGGTATAAAGCAAGAAGGGATCCTAGAATAAAGTCTTGGAAAGTAAGAAATAGGTCCTTGTAACACTATGTGAAAAGACCTATCAATAGGAGAGTGTAGTGACTTTGAAACATTTGGGCAATTCTTGGAACCAATATGGATAGGTGTGGAAGGTAGAATGGGCCCGTAGTACCGGAAGCACACGATCCATAAGGAAATCAAGAAAATTCAAAAGGTTACTAAGGAACTGGAAAGGGTTTGAAATTCGTATTAAAGCATTCCCATTTCCATATTTAGCATGGCGATGATCACTAGAGCAAGCGTTTTTGGTTCTGGATCGGAAGGGTCAGGATCGAGCGAGACTAATATACACGTTTGTATATAGGCAACAGTATTTGCAACTATGAGAGAAATGATTCCAGATGTGTTTGGATCTATCAGAAATGAACTAATCGCCATGTTTGATGAGCGATATGTTATTGTTGCCAGTACCGCTGCCGCCGCAGCCATTGCTGATGTCGCTACTGCAACCTTTACTGGAGACAAGGAAATGCCCTACCGAGTGTTGAATAACATCAAACCCCCAGATTTTGATGGTTTCAAAAATATAATTGTTTCCATGAGATGGATCTCGGATGTAGAAGGATGCTTTTACACTTGTGGTTGTCTAACTAAACTTAAGTTTAGGATGAACATAATCTCCTCCGTTATGTAGCGCAAGACTGATGGAACTTTGTCACGAAGGACTATTCACCCATGGAGAAGAACGTAGTGACCTAGGAACATTTTGTTGAGAAGTTCAGGGAAGAGTATGCCCTACTGGTTGAAAGGGAGCGACTGGCTCATGAATATTTCTTTCTCAAGCAAACGAATGAACCTGTAACTGAAATCACCAAGATATTCATGGAGAGGGCCTTGTTTCTCCCCATGTATGAATCCTCGAAACAAGTGTAGATGTATCGGTATCTGGGAGTTTGTATCATACAATCCATATAAGAATTTAGTAGAGATGCAGGAGCATGCAAGAAAGAGAGAAATTATGTTGGAGACCCAAACCAGGGAAAAGAGGCAGACTTCGGCTCTGTCATAGCTGGCATCCAAAAATTTCAAATCCACTGGTTCATGGTTTGGATGTCAGAAGGGATGCACTTGAAACAAGTATGAAAAGTTTCATGATGGTCCTTATCGAGTAGGACCTAGGTGCCACAAAATGTGGCAAGTAAGGGCATTATGCCAAAGATTGGAAATAGAACATGCGCATCTGTTTCAATTGTAACCAACTAGGTCACTTCAAGGTTGAATGTACTTTTTTGAAGCCTTGGTGAAATGCAAGCTCCAACACTTACAACATCAAGGGTAATCGATAGGCTCCACGGCAGAGCATAAGCTCCCAAGTAAAAGGGGCTAGCCTTCCAGCTTACGACAGAAGAAGCCAAAGAGGCGCCAGACATTGTAGCTGGTACGTTTCTTGTCAAATCCATGTCCGCCTTTGTATTATTCGATTCTAGATCAAGCCATTCATTCGTATCACTTAAGTTTAGAAACAACCTTGATAACACCATAGGATATTTGGATCATCCTCTAAGAATAGAAAGAACTGACAATCGAATAGTTAAAGTATCAAAGGTTTACCGTAGTTGTACCTTAAGAATCTGCGATGATAGATTCCCAATAAATTTTATTCCCATTACCATGCGAGAGATGAATGTAATAGTAGGTATGGACTGGCTAAACAAATTTGAAGCCTTGATCGATTGCATGAAAAATATGGTAAAGTTCAGACTCCAAGTGGGGGAGAAGTTACTTCTCAGGGCAAAGATTCCAAAATTAGTTCAACATTTTGTTCCGCCGCAAAGGCCATGAAATACCTAAAACATGGTTGTGATGGATTCTTGACCTATGTAATTGACACTTGGGAAGAGATGAAGATGCTATTGTGGAAGTACCAGTAGTTTGTGAATTCTACGATGTATTTCTTGAGGACCTACCTAGTGTGTCTCCAGAGCGACAAGTAGAATTTAGGATCGATTTAATTCCTGGTTCGGCACCTGTAGAGACGACACATTATCGTGTTGCGCCCCATAGATGCAAGAATTGTCTAATCAGCTTCAATAGTTGATGGAAAAATGGTTCACTCCACCATTTAGTTCCCTTGGGGAGCCCCAATTCTGTTTGTTAAGTAGAAAGATAAGTCGCACAGAATGTGCATCGACTACATGGAACTTAAAAAACTCACAGTGAAGAATTATTATCCACTTGGGCCTTGCCCACTGCATTGGACCGAAGTCCGGACTAACTGGGAGCTTGCCCCCTGCATAGGACCGAAGTCCGGACTAACTGGGGCCTTGCCCCCAACATCGGACCGAAATCTGGACTAACTTGGGCCTTGCCCACTGCAACGGACCGAAGTCCGGACTAACTGGGGCCTTGCCCCCTGCATCGGACCGAAATCCGGACTAACTTGGGCCTTGCCCACTGCATCGGACCGAAGTCCGGGCTAACTGAACATTGCAAAACATGATCATAGCATATAACATAAGCACATATACTGCATACTGCATCGGTTCGAGGTACGGACTAACTAACACATAAACATGTCTGAATCACAAAGACATCAAGCATATTGAACTACTGCATCAGACCAAAGTCTGGAACTACTGCTATCTAAACGGGCCGGTATTGTGGCCGTAGACCCGTTCCTACTGGAAGGAAAACTCACCTGAACTGCTGAACTCGGCCGATAACCCTCTGGCTGTTAACCGACAACTCTCTGAAACGCTGCTCCTCTAGCTCCCTGAGCTACCAATACCAATAATAACACTTACCCTAAACTGTCCCCTAGAAGCCAACTAGGTCAACTCTGGTCAAGTCCTTCTCAAGGTCAAAGTCCTGTTCAAAGTCAACCTTCCAGTTGACTCTACTCGTCGAGTTGTTCTGCCAACTCGCCGAGTCCATGTTCCTCAAATCCCAAAACAACCCCGACTCCACTCGTCGAGTCTAGCGAGAACTCGACGAGTTCTCCTTCATCTAACACTTCGGGACTATCTTCAACCGACTCACCGAGTTCATCATCATCGTATGAATATCTAGGCCATGACTCGCCGAGTTGTATGAACAACTCGTCGAGTTCATCTTCATAACTAAGAAGATTGTCTTGGACTCGCAGAGTTCCTCTTCGAACTTGTCGAGTACTATGATCTTCATGTCCAATACGGACCCAGTCTGGTTGAATCCTTTACTAACTCCACTCACTGATCCGAATCATAAATAGAAGGGTTTGGGTTTGCGACCCGACTCGCCGAGTCCATGAACTGACTCGCCGAGTCCACCTTGTGACATCTCTATTCTGTCGATTGCAGTCCATTGTAACACCTTCAACCCATAGATCTGGACTTCTAATGTTTACATTGCACGTAAAGTTGCCAACTTTACGTGCATGCAAGGTGCTATGAAGCTAAAACACCAAATCTAAGCTACAATGGTGGTCTAAGTCATGAAAGGAAGCCATAGCTGAGTAAAGCTTCTCACTCAGAGCTTCTAGAGCTCAGAAATGTTCATATCTAATCTCTATTCGTCCTCAAAGGCTCAATACTCCGGTTGGCCTTGGAAATGGTCCCAAAAGTGACAAAATCTATGCTAGAAAGGGATCTAAATGATTAATAGTCAAGGCATAAGCTTTTTACCTCCAAATGGTCTGAAATGCTACTCCAACTCTGGATCTATATCTCCTTCTTTCACCACCAAGGTTCTTCTTCCTTCTCCAAGCTTCAATTCACTCACAAGGTAAGAAACTAGCTCAAGAATGAGGTGGGGTGGCTAGGGTTTCGAGTTCTGGACTATAGGGGCCGCAAATGAACCCTAGGGAAAAGAATGAGATGCTTAAATAGGGTGCCAAGTCCCGGAATTAGGGTTTCCCAACCCAGACCAGACTCGCCGAGTCCACTCGCCGACTCGTCGAGTCGGTCACTTAATCTTCGACACGGAGCCCGCTCCGACTCATCGAGTTCTTCCTTGGACTCGACGAGTTGACTCTTTCGACTTAGGGCTTTTCTTTCCTTTCTGGGTCTTTCTGATTCTGGGTGTTACAACTCTCCCCCACTTATACTAGACTTCGTCCTCGAAGTCCGCCACAACCAACCGTCCTCCAATCTGCTCACAACCTTCCTGTACGATGCACACTTCATCTGCTCGGTCCAACCCTCGGGGAACCGCCTTCAATGGCCTTCTGCCTGGTCATTCCGGCGAAAACTAGTTCTTGTAGCTAATCACCTTGAGTGCACTCCAATGCTTAACAATCCTGAGAACACATCTTACCCAACTGACCATCCATCTGGTACTACCCGAGTACTTATGATGAACATCCTAGGGGCTCACCCCCTTTTCCTTGCGCGTTTTCTGGCTTTCCCAAGGCAACTCCCCATAACTAACCACCTCCCTTGCCACTGCGAAGTACATACCTTTCACGCTATCCATTACTCCAGCCATTTAAATTAGAGTTCATCCTCGAAATCATTCCTTACCATTCCTTACATGCTAACTACTCCAGGTTCCCACTAGAACAACAAAATTCACAGATCCACTTGTCCCTGCAATTCACTTATACTTAGCCATAACTCAGACAATCGTGCTGTGAGTGACTTGCCACTCCCCAAGCTATCCATGAAAATCCAAAATACCATTACCGCTGGAGACTCAAAACTGTCTGAAACACTGATCTGCTTGAAAATACTAAACTGCTTGAAATAATAACTGCCTGAAACACTAAACTGCCTGAGCAGTATGCTGCCACATGGCTGCTCTCCCAAAATCTAACGAGACCTCCCTGGTCTCAGTTCTTTCACCAATTATCTGAAATACCGGGTTCCAGCGCGGTCGCGGAGCCAAAGGACTCCCTACGTAGCCTTGTATATATCAAGCACCCTTAAGCAATCCATTGCTTTCTTGCCCTCATAGTTGCAGTGACGTTCCAACTGTCGTATCGCTAGCTCAACCATATCTAAACCATTTGGGAAATTCCGAAATCCAATCCGTGGATTTCCAATCCTCACTGCTGCACCCGAACTGGTGGTTAGTACTGTTCCTCCCGTGCCCTAACAATGCGCTCATGCTATCTACCAACCTTTGTATGATACAGCTACACCCGCAGTCTCACACTACTCCATCACTATCTGGCTGCTAGTGAATGCTACGGCTACACCCGCAGACTTACAACACTCTATCACTATCTGGCTGCTAGTGAATGCTACGGCTACACCCACAGACTTACAACACTCTAACACTATCTGGCTGCTAGTGAATGCTACGGCTACACCCTCAGACTTACAACACTCTAACACTATCTGACTACAAGTGAATGCTACGGCTACACCCGCAGACTTACAACACTCTATCACTATCTGGCTACTAGTGAATGCTACGGCTACACCCGCATACTTACAACACTCTATCACTATCTGGCTACTAGTGAATGATACAGCTACACCCGCAGACTTACAACACTTTATCACTATCTGGCTGCTAGTGAATGCTACGGCTACACCCGCAGACTTAGAACACTCTAACACTATCTACTATTCTGAGGGCATCCTGACTCACCCGAGTCCTGCTAGTGATCCTCCAATCTGATTTACAACACCAGCCCTCAGTCATCAAATGCTACAACTGCCTTGTCATCTTACAACCTTGCTACACTCGCGTTCCGTCAAGAAATTCTTCAGCTTGGGTTCCCAACCAATCGTCTACTAATCCCTAATACATGAAACCGACGTTGGGAAGTTTTCCAAAATCCCAACTCTTGAACCCACTAGACCCATCGGGCTGCTTTCCCTTCCTACTCAAATTACCAACCCTTTCTAAGTTTAGCATGCTACTAACCCTGAATACATGAAGGGTTCTCCCCAACTTTGATCCGACTAATTTCTTATAGCCCACAGCTTGAAAAGGATTTCCCATCCTTCCTATCATCTAAAGGGTCGATCTGCTGACAACCAACGTTTATCTCTGCTGGCGCTTCCACTAACCCTTCATCAGACCTAAACAAATATTGTCAACTAATCGAGCACCTTTCAATCCCCGATTGTTCCTGCTTCAGTGACTACATCCTGAGAACCTGCGCTTAAGGGGGAACATCTTCGAACTACTATCCTATCGTCCTCTGGTTACTCTACTGGGAACTCAAGCTTACCACTGCTGAGAATATAACCGATCTATACACAAATAACATCTTCCCATAAATAGTGAGACACTACCGAGTCTCACTCATACTTGCTATAGTTACTGCATCCGAAGTAACCTGCTCTACATGGGACGTCCTCAACTATCATTCTAGGATCCAAGGCATGCAGATGGAATATAACTCAATCACAAGCAGGCCACAAAATTCTGAAATATCATTATCCTTACTGATGCAGAACCATAACAATAAAATCATAACATAAGCTGATAGAGAGGAAGATTCATACCCGCAACCTACTCTAAAGAACCCCCGAATCCTCCTTCCTTCCGAGGCCTTTGATGATACTGAGGCTGTCCCACCCGCTGAGCGGGGCAATTTACCCTGACATGACACTCTATCACTATCTGGCTACTAGTGAATGCTACGGCTACACCCACATACTTACAACACTCTATCACTATCTGGCTACTAGTGAATGATACGGCTACACCCACAGACTTACAACACTCTATCACTATCTGGCTGCTAGTGAATGCTACGGCTACACCCGCAGACTTAGAACACTCTAACACTATCTACTATTCTGAGGGCATCCTGACTCACCCGAGTTCTGCTAGTGATCCTCCAATCTGATTTACAACACCAGCCCTCAGTCATCAAATGCTACAACTGCCTTGTCATCTTACAACCTTGCTACACTCGCGTTCCGTCAAGAAATTCTTCAACTTGGGTTCCCAACCAATCGTCTACTAATCCATAATACATGAAACCGACGTTGGGAAGTTTTCCAAAATCCCAACTCCTGAACCCACTAGACCCATCGGGCTGCTTTCCCTTCCTACTCAAATTACCAACCCTTTCTAAGTTTAGCATGCTACTAACCCTGAATACATGAAGGGTTCTCTCCCACTTTGATCCGACTAATTTCTTATTGCCCACAGCTTGAAAAGGATTTCCCATCCTTCCTATCATCTAAAGGGTCGATCCGCTGACAACCAACGTTTATCTCTGCTGGCGCTTCCACTAACCCTTCATCAGACCTAAACCAATCTTGTCAACTAATCGAGCACCTTTCAATCCCCGATTGTTCCTGCTTCAGTGACTACATCCTGAGAACCTGCGCTTAAGGGGGAACATCTTCGAACTACTATCCTATCGTCCTCTGGTTACTCCACTGGGAACTCAAGCTTACCACTGCTGAGAATATAACCGATCTATACACAAATAACACCTTCCCATAAATAGTGAGACACTACCGAGTCTCACTCATACTTGCTACAGTTACTGCATCCGAAGTAACCTGCTCTACAGGGGACGTCCTCAACTATCATTCTAGGATCCAAGGCATGCAGATGGCATATAACTCAATCACAAGCAGGCCACAAAATTCCGAAATATCATTATCCTTACTGATGCAGAACCATAACAATAAAATCATAACATAAGCTGATAGAGAGGAAGATTCATACCCGCAACCTACTCTAAAGAACCCCCGAATCCTCCTTCCTTCCGAGGCCTTTGATGATACTGAGGCTGTCCCACCCGCTGAGCGGGGCAATTTACCCTGACATGACCAGGCTGATGGCAACGATGACATAAGTCTACTTCTATTGTGCATTCTTGGCATCTATAACCCTTCCATCCGCATTTGCCGCACTTAGACTTGCTGCGCACGTCATCCCGTGCTCCCTCCTTCCTCGTGCAACCATCTCGACCCTGCGGGTCCCTGACACCAACTACGTTAGTTTCCATCTGCCCATCTTGCCGAACTAGACCGGAAGACCGCTTCCTCTTCCTCAGCTGACTATTTGAACCAATCTCATGTTCCCGAGTCACAACGACCATTTCACCCATCGCCTGGATAGCTGAGGTCCGCCTTTCAATCCCGGCGACCACTATATCGGTGACACGCCTAATGGTGTCTAGTAACTCTACGTGGAGGGCCCGCGAAACCTCTGCAGCAATCCAATCCTGTAATTGACTCCCCTAAAAACATGGTGCACCATTCACTTTTGACCCCAAGCTACAAAAGCTAGGGGTAGGATCCTCCTTCCAGAAGGATCCCAGAGGTCCACAAGCTTCGGGCTCCATATGAGTTCCCACCTGCTCTGCTACAATCTCAGCCCGAAAGGCCCTGAGGCGGCTATCCAAAAGCTCCACAACGGCCTCCTTTACCGAACCGAAGATCACAGGAGTCTGATCAATGATGTTGCCCATAATTTCTGCTGAAATAAACTCTCTCATCCAAAAATCAAGCTGCCCGGCTCAAGAGCCAGAGCCAGAGCCAGATCCCTCCCCGACACCTGAACTGCCAACTGGTATCTCGTGCAACGTCACCATGCTGAAAACATATCACACTAACTGTCAGAATGCTCATCACTGCTGAGGGATCTCACACATACTCTACAATTTCCCTGGTTTTGTCTTGGCCCCTCTTGAATCGAGTACGGATCCTCTACTTTCAGTAGTACGGGCCCATACTACCTTCCACATCTATCCGTACTTTCCTCAAGAGTTACCTTAACTCAACCAAGTCCCTTCTACTGCTACTGATCTCTGCTACTCTCATCCTAGGCTTGCCCTAGGGAAATCTCTGACTCTACCCAAACCAGTCCTCAACTGCTGAAGGCCTCCTTGTAATGCAAATTAGTCATCACATGAATACCATCATATGTGACGAGGCTCAAATAATCCTTCGAGTAAAAGACTCGTCCATACAACGGTTAGACTCAAACGAGAGCTACGCAATAGGGCCAAATCCATCACTCTGAGATTATTCAACCCTGATCACATGTGACGTGACGTATTCACCTAATGGCTAACTCCCGTCACTCAGAGTCCCACAAAGCACAAAGCAAGCAGCATTCAGACACAGGAAACTACTCAAGCAATTCTATCCTCACAAGAAGAAACTGTACTAGCATACAATGCTAAGCTCATACTATCAGGCATAACCTAAACAGGCTATCCTTCTACTGTCTACTCAATACTAGCATGCAATTCTTATAAAGCTGGAACACACATAGCAGGCACATAAGGCATCCCCCTAGATCCTTATTCCTATTCTAGCATGCTGTTCTACTGAGGCTGAAACTGATAATCATAACATAAACTTGTATGGGTAATTTGGGACTACTTACCTGAGCTCGGCTGATTGCATGCACCACACCCTTTTCTCTTTTCAAAGTTTTTTTTTTTTTCTAAAAAAAATTATTTTCGCGTTCTCTAAAACTCTTTTCTACAAAAATTGATTTTCCCTTTTGAAAATTTCTATACCAATTCCTTAGTTTGAGTTCAGACACACCCGAAAGTGTGCCCGAATCCCTCAAACCAAGGCTCTGATACCAACTTGTAACATCCCAAAAATCATGACCAAAAATTTCTTTTTAAAACATTACTAGGCCATAGTATCAAATCATTTCAAACATACTAAAAGAGTTATATAACAAATCAGAGTATCTTTTCAAAACACTTGTTCATTTTATCATCAGAGTAAAACATCCCAGGCTGACTAACTATGGTGTGGGCCATGCGATCATCCCGAGCTCTTCCCTCCGCTACCGGAAGTACCTGAAACCAAAACTGAAAACTGTAAGCACGAAGCTTAGTGAGCTCCCCCAAACTACCACATACCATACAATAACATATAAAGCACATACTGGGCCTTGCCCACTGCATCGGACCGAAGTCCGGACTAACTGGGGCCTTGCCCCCTACATCGGACCGAAGTCCGGACTAACTGGGGCCTTGCCCCCTGCACCGGACCGAAATCCGGACTAACTTGGGCCTTGGCCACTGCAACGGACCGAAGCCCCGACTAACTGGGGCCTTGCCCCCTGCATCGGACCGAAATCCGGACTAACTTGGGCCTTACCCACTGCATCGGACCGAAGTCCGGGCTAACTGAACATAACATAACATGATCATAGCATATAACATAAGCACATATACTGCATCGGTTCGACGTCCGGACTAACTAACACATAAACATGCCTGAATCACAAAGACATAAAGCATACTGAACTATTGCATCAGACCAAATTCCGGAACTACTGCTATCTTAACGGGCCGGCATTGTGGCCGTAGACCCGTTCCTACTGGAAGGAAAACTCACCTGAACTGCTGAACTCGGCCGATAACCCTCTGGCTGTTAACCGACAACTCTCCGAAATGCTGCTCCTCTAGCTCCCTGAGCTACCAATACCAATAATAACACTTAGCCTAAACTGTCCCCCAGAAACCAACTAGGAAAATCTGGTCAAGTCCTTCTCAATGTCAAAGTCCTGGTCAAAGTCAACCTTCTAGTTGACTCGACTCGTCGAGTTATTATGCCAACTCGCCGAGTCCATGTTCCTCAAATCCCAAAACAAACCCGACTCCACTCGTCGAGTCTAGCGAGAACTCGACGAGTTTTCCTTCATCTAACACTTCGGGACTATCTTCAACCGACTCGCCAAGTTTTCATCATCGTATGAATATCTAGGCCATGACTCGCCGAGTTGTATGAAAAACTCGTCGAGTTCATCTTCATAACTAAGAAGATTGTCTTGGACTCGCCGAGTTCCTCTTCGAACTCTTCGAGTACTATGATCTTCATGTCCAATACGGACCCAGTCTGGTTGAATCCTTTACTAACTCTACTCACTGATCTGAATCATAAACATAAGGGTTTGGGTTTGCGACCCGACTCGCCGAGTCCATGAACTGACTCGCCGAGTCCACCTTGTGACATCTCTATTCTGTCGATTACAGTCCATTGCAACACCTTCAACCCATAGATCTGGACTTCTAATGCTAACATTGCACGTAAAGTTGCCAGCTTTACGTGCATGCAAGGTGCTATGAAGCTAAAACACCAAATCTAAGCTACAATGGAGGTCTAAGTCATGAAAGGAAGCCATAGCTGAGTAAAGCTTCTCACTCAGAGCTTCTAGAGCTCAGAAATGTTCAGATCTAATCTCTATTCGTCCTCAAAGGCTCAATACTCGGGTTGGCCTTGGAAATGGTCCCAAAAGTGACAAAATATATGCTAGAAAGGGATCTAAATGATTAATAGTCAAGGCATAAGCTTTTTACCTCCAAATGGTCTGAAATGCTACTCCAACTCTGGATCTGTATCTCCTTCTTTCACCACCAAGGTCCTTCTTCCTTCTCCAATCTTCAATTCACTCACAAGGTAAGAAACTAGCTCAAGAATGAGGTTAGGTGGCTAGGGTTTCGAGTTCTGGACTATAGGGGCCGCAAATGAACCCTAGGGAAAAGAGTAGATGCTTAAATAGGGTGCCAAGTCCCGGAATTAGGGTTTCCCAACCCAGACTAGACTCGCCGAGTCCACTCATCGACTCGTCGAGTCGGTCACTTAATCTTCCACACGGAGCCCGCTCCGACTCGTTGAGTTGTTCATTGGACTCGACGAGTTGACTCTTTCGACTTAGGGCTTTTCTTTCCTTTCTGGGTCTTTCTGATTCTGGGTCTTACAGATACAATAGTCTGTTATTTCTATTTCACAAGAACTAGATAACATGTATGTAATCCGTTATTTCTGTTTCACAAGAGCTAGATAACATGGATGATTGAATTATCAATTATGTGTAGGTCTTATACTCTTATTTAAGTTAGAAAGGGGGTGTTATACGTTAGCATTAGAATAATGTACAATGTTAACTTTTTTATAATAAAATAAACAAATAAATACTAAAATTAAAATGGAAAAGAAAACAAATTTAATAAGGGTCGTATAGTGATTTTAAGTCGGTTAAGGAGCAAAGACACAACAATAAAGTAATCCGTCCAAGTTAAAAAAAAATCAAGGTCCAAACGTTCTAATAACCTCAAACCACATGGACCATTCATATAGTTTACTCTCTCTCTCTCTCTCTCTCTCTGTATATATATATATATATATATATATATATATATATATATATATATATATATATATATATATATATATATATATATATATATATATATATATATATATATATAGGCTTATGTTATTCTATTCAAAGTAATTATTGTGTTATTGTATGCATAACTGTGGGCCAATCAATTTTATTATTTTAAGAAAGTGATTAATATATATTATTGAATTAAATGTAATTGAAAAATATCATCTAATTTAATTACAAGGGTATTTTAGTCAATTAATATAGATTTAATAAAGGAAAATTGCATATTTTAAGGGATCATAGATTCTATTAATTTAAAAAATCCGATTTTACGAATTATAATTATTTTAATTCGGACATTCTGACATAATATGTTTATTTATTTAATTATTTACTCAAAAATATAAATATTCTTGAACCATAAATAATAAAAATATTCTTGAACCTATTTCTTGATCATGACTTTAAGAACTTCTTGTAGAATAACAAATTCTTAAACAATCAATTGAAGAATAAAAATAAAAAATACATTATTTCTTATAGAATACGGGTAACAATTGTTAAGAATTACATTTATTGTTAAAGAATAAAACCAAAAAAAATTCAAAACGGGAAAGAAAACATCAAAATCTAACAACGACTAATACATTCTAAAAGAATAATGTGGTCTGTTTCAATTTTGTGGTCCGTTCTTCAAGCATCAACTTCTGTGATTCCAACAAAATTGGAATTCGTGATTCCATTCCAACAGAATTGGAATACGTGATTCCATTCCAATAGAATTGGAATCTCACCAATATCTTCCATTGAATCATCTACATAAACATACTTGATACCTTTTTATAATTCAACTTTTTCAAGATCTTGCACTGTCAACATAAATGAAGTGTTAAATCAGCAAAAAAAACATAAATTGAAATTTGAATAAATTCATAAAATGAGGGGATGTTAATGGTGCATTGTGATCATGAGAATCCAAGAATGACACATGGGGCTGATGAAGAACAGCTAATGAGTCGTATGGTCCATTCGAAAGTGACAAAAAACCATCTGGTGGACTTTCTAATGCCAACACAGTAAGATCAACATCTGTTTCTGCTTTCTTTTGCTTCGGCTTCTTGGCTCTTGGGACAAAATGAGTTCTCCCATCTTTGGTTTCCAACTCCACTAACAAAAACAAGTAATAAACATCAGATGTATAGAAATTTGATTTGAACAATTTAGATACGAAACACCAACAATATCAGCAATATCGTTCAACCAGACATGCCCAATATCATTTCTCAGTAATTTTTTCATATGAAATCCATCAACCGAATCAATGCCTAATTAAAAAAACAAATTTTTTTGAAACAAATTAACAAAAGATACTATTTTAAATATTTATGTCATTCAGAAGCACTGTAACAAAAAAACAAACTGAATGGGGGAATAAAAGGTATTAAAACCCTAGATGGTAGTCTCAAAATCTATTGAATTTTTTCAAATTAGAGACTGATTTGCGTTTTTGTTGAATATGGGAACCGAGCATTGTATAATTAGAACCCAAAGTTTACCAAACACATACCTTTAAATTGAACTCCTAATTTGATAGACAGCATAGATGTTGACTTGAGGGCGTTAGATCTTCAACGTCGTCTCTCTGGTTGAGGATTTGGTGAAACAGGAAAGAAAAATAGAACATGGGATAGAGCGGTAGGGAAAACGGTGATTGTACTGGCGGATGTTGGTGGTGAGAGAGATCGAAGTTTTCTTGAATGAACAGAGAAAGAAACGAATTTAAAGGTACCAGTAAAGGAAGATTGGGTGGGAGAATAGGAACATTGGCGTCGTTTCCAAGGTTACACGGGATGAGAGAAGCCTTCCACCGGAGAAGCAATGCCAGCAGACGAAAAAGCAATGCCACCGGAGAAGCTCGCTGATGATATCCGTCGCATACATCGACCTCTTCCGCCATGATCGCCCCCTGGATCGGTGTTGTCCCGATGCTTCTTCCCTCTGCACCTCCTCGCGATTTCCCAACTATCACAGAAACTCCGTCGACATGCACTGTTCCTTCATTTTCTGTCTAGGGATTTAAAGCTGTAAATGGAAACGATTTTGCCTAAAATAAAGGGTTTATGATTTGAATAATTAATTACCAAAATTAATTAAAAGCTAAGATTACAATTTTAACCCTATCCAGGTTTTTAAAATGATTGGTCCACATTTATACATACAATAACACAATAATTAGTTTAAACACCTGAACCTATATATATATATATACATATATATATATATATATATATATATAAAAGTCCATTCGTTATTAATTTAATGTCATAAATATAAAACTATTATAAAGTCCTATCGTTATAAATTTAATGTCATAAATATAAAATTATTATAGTTTAACGGACGTTCTAATGTTTTGAGCCTAAAATGTGGTTAGTATATCACCAATATACAAAGATATAAACAAAGACTTTCCATACAATCTTGATCACAATCATTTAAAATTGATTTTCTATACAATCTTGATCACAATCATTCAATTTTAAATGCAATCTTGATCACAATCATTTAAAACTGGTTTATGAGATACCAAAATACTAAGAGTTTTGACTCCAAGTTGTGGATCAAAAAAACGACATAATTGATAGAAAAATGTATGACCTTTTTTTCATTTTAAATATTCAATAATATGTTCTATATATAGTTTCATGTAATTCGGTAACAATTTAAATCTTTCTGTAATTACTGTGGTTCCATATATAGTTTCATGTAATTGGGTAACAATTTAATTCTTCCCGTAATTCTTAGGGTTCCATATATAGTTTCATGTAAAT
Organism: Lactuca virosa; assembly: GCF_052849685.1. Taxonomy (NCBI): domain Eukaryota; kingdom Viridiplantae; phylum Streptophyta; class Magnoliopsida; order Asterales; family Asteraceae; genus Lactuca; species Lactuca virosa. The sequence continues at coordinate 317,239,639 of NC_136428.1, forward strand.
CGGTAATAATTGGGTGGGAGAATAGGAACATTGGCGTCATTTCCAAGGTTACACGGGATGAGAGAAGCCTTCCACCGGAGAAGCAATGCCAGCAGACGAAAAAGCAATGCCACCGGAGAAGCTCGCCGATTATATCCGTCGCATACATCGACCTCTTCCGCCATGATCGCCCCCTGGATCGGTGCTGTCCCGATGCTTCTTCCCTCTGCACCTCCTCGCGATTTCCCAACTATCACAGAAACTCCGTCGACATGCACTATTCCTTCATTTCTGTCTAGGGATTTAAAGCTGTAAATGGAAACGATTTTGCCTAAAATAAAGGGTTTATGATTTGAATAATTAATTACCAAAATTAATTAAAAGCTAAGATTACAATTTTAGCCCTATCCAGATTTTTAAAATGATTGGTCCACATTTATACATACAATAACACAATAATTAGTTTAAACACATGAACATATATATATATATATATATATATATATATATATATATATATATATATAAAAGTCCAATTTGTTATTAATTTAATGTCATAGATATAAAACTATTATAAAGTCCTATCGTTATAAATTTAATGTCATAAATATAAAATTATTATAGTTTAACGGACGTTCTAATGTTTTGAGCCTAAAATGTGGTTAGTATATCACCAATATACAAAGATATAAACAAAGACTTTCTATACAATCTTGATCACAATCATTTAAAATTGATTTTCTATACAATCTTGATCACAATCATTTAAAACTGGTTTATGAGATACCAAAATACTAAGAGTTTTGACTCCAAATTGTGGATCAAAAAAACGACATAATTGATAGAAAAATATATGACATTTTTTTCATTTTAAATATTCAATAATATGTTCTATATATAGTTTCATGTAATTCGGTAACAATTTAAATCTTTCTGTAATTACGGTGGTTCCATATATAGTTTCATGTAATTGGGTAACAATTTAACTTTTCCCCTAATTCTTAGGGTTCCATATATAGTTTCATGTAAATCGGTAATAATTTAACTCTTCCTGTAATTCCCTTTGACTTTCTTTTCTCAAGATTTTCTATACAATCTTGATCACAATCATTTACCAAAATACTAAGAGTTTTGACTCCAAGTTGTGGATCGATCAAAAAAACCACATAATCAGTACAAAAATGTATGACATTTTTGTCATTTTAAATATTCAAAATATGTTCTATATATAGTTTCATGTAATTCGGTAACAATTTAACTCTTCCTGTGATTCCTATGGTTCCATATATAGTTTCATGTAATTCGGTAATAATTTAATTTTTTCCTGTAACTCCCTTTGACTTTCTTTGCTGAAGATTCAATAATATGGCTCCATCTATAGTTCCATGTAATCCAGTAACAATTTACTCTTAATTCCCTTTGACTTTCTTTGCTGGACGAATGAATGACGAATGTTCAAACTATATTTTTATTGAGTTATATCCCCTTGCCGGACCCTTTAATTTCAACGTGGCATCACAACATTGCATCTAATTTTTCAAAAACTTCTAGAGTTGGAATATGATATCTTATGCCTGTATAAGTATGCAAAAAGAATTATTCAACGGTAAAGAATAGTATTTCTACATCGACTATTAACTTTGGCGGGAGTTTAATTAAGTAGCTAGGCCAGATTAGAAGGTTTACATTCGCTTTGTTTATAAATTGCATGTCTCACACCATGCATTCCATATCACAAAAATGGCAATTACCTATTCTTTCAACTTCCAATCTTTCATTTTTCCTCTCCTCCTTGTGTTGCTCACTACCCATTCCTCAGCAACATCAACTTCCATTACAGATCGCTTCACCCAATGTCTAAACAACCAATCCGACCCTGCTTTTCCGATCAGTGGACAACTTTACACACCCGGTCACTCTTCATTTCCATCAGTCTTGCAAGCTTACATCCGTAATCTTCGATTCATTGAATCCACGACTCCCAAGCCCATCTTAATCATCACCGCCTTACACCCTTCACACATTCAAGCAGCTGTTGTGTGCGCCAAAACACACCGCCTGCTAATGAAAACCAGAAGCGGAGGCCATGATTATGAGGGGCTTTCCTATGTGACCAATTCGAACCAACCCTTTTTCGTTGTTGATATGTTCAACTTACGCTCCATAAACGTGAGTATTGAAGATGAAACTGCATGGGTCCAAGCTGGTGCGACTCTTGGTGAAGTCTACTACGGAATAGCCGAGAAAAGCAACAGCCATGCTTTTCCGGCTGGCGTTTGCCCTACTGTTGGAGTTGGTGGCCATTTTAGTGGTGGTGGTTATGGTAACTTGATGAGAAAATATGGCCTTTCTGTTGACAATATTGTTGATGCTCAGTTAATCGATGTGAATGGCAAACTTCTGAATCGGAAATCCATGGGTGAAGATCTTTTTTGGGCCATCACAGGTGGTGGTGGTGTCAGCTTTGGTGTGATTGTAGCTTACAAGATCAAACTGGTTCGTGTTCCTACCACTGTGACCGTTTTTAACGTACAAAGAACCTCCGAGCAGAACCTAAGCACCATAGCCCACCGATGGATACAAGTTGCTCATAAGCTCGATAATAACCTTTTCCTTCGAATGACCTTCAACGTGATAAACAACTCAAATGGCGAAAAGACGATACTTGGTTTGTTTCCAACACTGTACCTCGGAAACTCTACACCTCTTGTTACCCTCCTGAACAAGGATTTCCCAGAATTAGGGGTACAAATTTCACACTGTATTGAAATGAGTTGGATCGAGTCTGTTCTTTTCTACACAAACTTCTCCATTGGTACTCCGACCACTGCTCTTCTAAACCCATTCAAGATCAAATCTGATTATGTAAAAAACCCTATTTCCAAAAAGGGATTCGAATCCATATTCGAAAAGATGAAAAAACTCGAAAACCAAATGTTAGGTTTCAGCCCTTAAGGTGGACGAATGAGCGAAATTTCCGAATTTGCAAAGCCTTTTCCCCATCGATCAGGGAACATAGCGAAGATCCAATACGTAGTAAACTGGGATGAACTTGGCGTTGAAGCAGCGAATCGGTACTTGAACCTCACAAGGGTGATGTATGATTACATGACTCCGTTTGTTTCTAAGAACCCCAGGGAAGCATTTCTGAACTACAGGGATTTGGACATTGGTTTCAACGGCCATGGTAAGAATGCTTACGTTGAAGGAATGGTTTATGGGCACAAGTATTTCAAGGAGACGAATTACAAGAGGCTAACGATGGTGAAGACGAGGGTTGATCCTACAAATTTCTTTAGGAATGAGCAAAGTATCCCAACTCTGTCATCTTGATGGAAGTAAATTGACGTGTGCAAGTCAATAAGAATATGGCTTTTTCAAGGTTATGACATCCAGATTCAGATGAGATTGATATAATTTTGACTTGTATTTCATACAAACAAAATTATATTATATTTTTCTGAAATTCGATTTTCCGTCTTTGAAAAAACATACGAACATTGATGTTGATTTTTTTAAGCATTATATATCTTGAACATTTTGAATGATGAATAAACTAATGAGTTCCTTGGTTTTTTTATAAGTTTGTAATAGTATGTGTTTAATCAAGATAAATACTCATACTTACACTACTAGAGAAATAAATTTACCTACGAGACGGAAATAATTCCATGGGAGATTACCGACGGAATTGCCCTAATTTAGTGACGGAAAAAACACTTAAACCTTTAAGTTCACATGCAATCTAGAAATGATCTATGTTTTCTCTATTGATAGCAATAATCTGTGAACATCAAGAAACTCTAGAGAGAGGTTATGAAAATCGAAATTAACATAAAGATTAAGGTTATATACCTTTTGATTATTATATATAGCAAATAATCAAATCAAATCCTTTTGAAGTTCCTTGGAAAGCAAGCACCAAAAAAATCATGCCTCTAATGGCTCACACCCAAAATATCAAAACCCTAGAATGGGGAGGAGTGAGGAGATATGAAGAGAATTTCGTTCTTATGCCTTTAGTTAATGTGTTGAATGAAAATTGCAAGCCAATGGGTCCTATTTATAGTTTAAGTAACTTCCAGGCAAAACAAAATTTGAATTAATTAAATAATAGATTTAATCCTAATTTAAATTAATTTCTTTTATTCAACCAGGAGGCTTCCAGAAACCCTAGGAAACCCTCCAAAATCGTCCATACCATGGAGGGTCTATACCATGGAGGGTTCTAGAATTGCTTTTTTTGTTCAACTATTGAACAATTACAATTCATCCTTGCACATTTAATTAATTTCAATTAATCTCAAATTAATTATAGATTAATTCTGATTAATAATTAAAAAATTGTAATTGATTTCACATTAATTTATTAATCATATAAATTAACAAATCAATCATTTAACAATTGATCTCATATTAATTTATTAATCACATAATAAATTAACAAATCAAATGTCTATTTCTGATTAATACATTAATCACATAATATATTAACAGATCATTTGTACATAATTTCCAATTAGTTTATTAATCATATTATAATCTAATAAATTATACTTCTATATCCTAATATTATTTCTAGCTATTTCTAGTCATGATGGCAACCCAAAAAGAACTTTGCTTCTAATTCAAAAATATACCAATTTAGTTACTGGCTTAGACACCTTATTTCAACAGTCTTCCACTTGGATAAGTCTGTAACTACAAGTGCAAATATAGACCTTGAACTAAACATCAAAGAGTGCTTTCCAAAGTCACTGCCGAACTCTGATTCAAAACAAATGTTGGCCCTAAGATAAGTGATTAACTATTCCTTCGTTCTACAAGATATCGTATGAACTGAGTCATGGATTCAATGATCAACCTCATGTTCTTTTATTATGTTTCCCGATTTCTCGATTTATGATTAGTTTAGACTACAAAATTGAACACATCAATTTAGTCCGAACTAGGCGCCTGGTTTTTCATAGACTAACTCAAATCACTGAGTGGCGCACAAATATCACTTTTCGTTATTCAGGCAAAAAAATGAATTACGTTGACTAATATAGTCATAAAATTTACATATCAAATCACTCATGGAATAACTGTCTATAACATCCAGTTATGAGATGCGTTTGAGCAAACCATTACACAAATGATCTGTAAATTATGAAATATATATCCGCGCTTTAAGAATAGAAGTATTATCGTCTTAGAATTACTTGTGATTGAATCCATGAAGTAATCTCTAAGCGTGGGTTTGTTCAATACTTAAAATCTCTATTTTCAAAGTACCATGAATATTGTAGCAATTTCAATTTCAATGTCTTAACCTCAATCGACAATCTACAATCAATTCATGACAATCTTAATTCACTACTTACTTCCAAAAGTATAAACGGCTGTGGAAATTTGAATAATATTAAAATTACCGATGGAAGTAAAACATGGAAAGTGAAACACAATAATAAATTAATTAACTATGGTATCATACTCATTGATCATAAATAAATCCTTATTATTTAATCACCATAACAAGTACAAATTTATTCATAATATATTGTTTCGTGTAATCAACTAACAACTTGAATTAGATAAAATTAGTCATGCCATGTTATGAATATGCATACTATTCCTCTCGATGGTCCATCCTTTGTGAATAGATCGATTGGATATTACTCCAATGATGATCATTTCACAATTCAAATTCTTATCGATATCTAAGATGTAATGGAATTTCATCTTTACATGCATTGTCTTTCTGTGATGCCAAGGTTGTTAATTCGTAGAGACTGGACGTTCGACATTAGATAATGTTCTACTGGAACTTGTTACTAGAAACAAGTTCATGGTTATGAAGTCTCATATTCAATATACACTCCTTGAACACTTCTTTTGCATTAAAGTTTCCAACTCACATGTAGATTTTGCAAACACGCCCCATTTTGGAAACATTTCCATATTCCCATATGACCATCAATTCAGACCAAGAATCATCTCAATCCAAAACGTGTCACTATGGTCCTTCTAAATAATGTCATACTTCTGATTGTCCACACGCAACCAATCTTCGGTAAAGCCTCAGAATGTTCTTTACAATTTGTTTAATACCTGTAGTCACATGACATTCTAATCCTTTTCACACAATTCTAAAAGCATTTGCAAAATAGAATAATCGAATATTATAACTGTACAATCTAAACCATTAGATTTGTAACAAAGTATGAGTGCCATCTCCCTTAAGTCCACTATAGTGAAACATTTTCTAAACTATGATGCAATTTGCTAACACATAGACATTTTTTCCTACGAACAGTATTGTCAACATGTAATACCATTAGATTTGTAACAAAGTATGAGTGCCCTCTCCCTTAAGTCCACTATAGAGAAACATTTTCAAAACTATGCAATTTGCTAAAACATAGACATTGTTTCCTACAAACATTATTGTTAACATGTAATACCAGCATAACATTTATGCTCCCACTAGCTTTGACAAGTACTCAGAAATCAACTGGACTTCTAAAAATCAATATCATTTGACATTCTCATGGAAGTGCATATTCCTATTTCACAATGCTTCTTCAAGCCTCTAATTCGGCTTCTTAAGTTTATGCAATTTATGCGGATAGTGTATGTGTTCAAACCTTTTCAAGACGTGATAAACATATATCCTTAAAGTTTAAACAATTCCTTGCCATTCCTCACAATTTGAAATATTAAGAGGGATGTCGTAATCATATTGTGAATTTGAGAATGCAATTAATACAACCGATATCTGTATTGATCTTTATTAGATACTTAAAATCTACTAGTGAAAGTATTTACTCATAACCATTTTCATGAATTAGAGTGAAACCTTTCTGTCACCTAGATTCGAAGGTGCATACATTCCCATCGATGTAGAACTCTCATTTCCAACCTACAGTCATAAGAAAAGTTTTAAGGCAAACCAAAATCACATATAGTTCTCCTTTATGGACTGAACTTCGCTTAATCTAAATTTATTGCTTGATGGAAACTCAAAAGGCCCACCAGTGCTTCCATGTTGTCAGCAGCTCACCCATGTTGATTAGTGTACTTTCAGTAACCAACGTGCTTATCCTTTTGTAGTTAAATGAAGAACATATAACTCATAGACATTGGCCACTCAACTGGAAGTTAACATAAATTAGAATGTGTCAATAAACACAACAGGTTATCAACCTCAGGTCACTTGCTAGTGATAACTAAAAGGATCATTGTCAGTTGACTCTTGAAAATCTCAAGATCAATACGAATCCCACTGACTTCTTGACATATAAGTTTTATCTCAAAATCATTCATTGACGAGCTAAAACCAATTTTCAAAAGTTTGTATGAATTTCCAAAAAGAAAACACTTCATAGAATAAGTCTCAATTTATCTTTTGTTTTCGATCAAAGAAACATCACAACTCCAATTCTAAATGTGCTAGAGTAAGAAAACATTATTACTCCACATATTACGAAGTGTTATCATCCCTCTTAATTTGAAATGAGTTTCAAGATACGATTCATAGTTACTAGAGCATCGCTCTAAAACTTGATTGGGAACAAAGTATGACTCATCTTTTAATCGAACCATTTCTGACAATGTTAGATTCCTCTTCTTAGTCATAAAATTACACTAAGATGTCCTTGGAGGATTAATTGTGATACAACTCCATGATTACTAAGATGATCATAAAACATGATACTAAAAAACCCTCCTTTCTTTTCATATTGGAGAATCTTTTATCTTTCTGCCTAATAGATTTTCCATTCATTCTGCTACTCATGAACTTTTCAAAAGTATTAGAATTATGTTTATCTTATAAATAAAACCATATTTTCTGAAATATCAATAAATCATGACGAATAGATTTATTGTCCCTTGTGTGGATCTGAAGAGTGCATATCAACACGTACTAGATCCAATAGTCTTTCACTTGCCTTACATAAACATGTGAACAATGGTTTAGGTCATAATTTTCCAATGAACAAGATTCTAATATATAATACAATTCGAATTGTACAATTCCAAATATCTATTTAGTTGGTGATGAGATTTCTTTCCACTTGGTTAAATATGACAATAACATAAGTGATATCATAAGAATCAAATCCTCAATTAATATTGCTATTATTAGAAACATAACCAACACTTTCATTAATGTCATTTCAAGGAAATAAGATAAGCAAACTACGTATACCAAAACATCGCTTTTATTTGAAATAAATGAAAATTTTGGAATTTCTCCTTACAATGCATGAAATGAAAAGTATATTTCTAAACATCTTCAAAAATATTAATAGCAATCTATTAAATTTTCCTAATTCCCTATAAGTAGCTCCAAATTCTGACCATTGAACCGTGTGACAAAAGTCCATTTTCCACAATCAGGTTTAGCTCACTAAGCTTAAGCTTCCTTCTTTCTTTTAGATCCTGCAATACCATAAAAATGTGATCATTCCAATAGGTACTAAGATTCTAAGAATATGAACTTATGGATTTAGATAATGGATGTACCTGAAGTAGAGTCACACGACTTGACTTTACTATCTTTAAGATCTTTCAGGTAGTTTGGGTAGCTTCGCTTCCAATGTCCCTTCAGTTGGTAGTAGAAACAAATGGACTCATTGAGGTCAACATGTGGAATGATCTCAGAACGATCCTTTTTCTTTACCATACGATCAGACGATTTGACCTTGGTTGATCCCTTTCAATTGGGAAGAGAAATCTTTTCTAGATCACTAACGTTACCATTGTCAATGTCCATGAAATTATTGGAATTGGACCCTATAAGAATTTCTGCTTTTGTTGTGTTCTTAAGCATTTCTGCTTCAGCAACCATCAACATATAGGTGAGATCAATTATGGTCACATCAAAATTCCTCATATGAAAATTCTTAATGAACTGACCATATGTCTCAAGAAGAGAAACAAGAACCAAATCATTAGCTTGTTCCTTTGGGAATACGACACCCATCCTTTCCAACTTGTCAATGTACGATTTCATTTTTAGAACGTGCACACACACAAAATTTCCATCTTCATGATTACATACCAAAGGGCTTGAGTTGTTTCATATCTTTCAACTTGTGATGTTGAGAGAGTCACTGAAGGAGGATGTGGAAGAGTTAAAGAAGGACGATGTCCAATTCCACCATTAGCCAAATAAGGGAAGACATTTTCACCTTGATCAGAATGTGGAAGGCCATCTCTAGATGACTGAGGAAAAATATTTCCCAAAGAACGAGGAAGACCATCATTGTTATGATTTGACATCTAATATTGGGAGAAGAGAGAATTCAAGTTAGTTGATTTTAATCCTTAATTATTAACCCAAAATTTAAATTAAGGCTAGCATCCATATTTTTTATTCGAACTTTGAAGAGGGATGTCGTAATCAAATTCGAATCTATTTTAGGTAGGTAGAACATTTCATCGATTTCAATCACATGAAACTCCTAGATCTTTTGAGATTCATTGAATCTTATCAATGGCATGTTTAATATTGATTATGCTCTTACCGATTGTGACTGGGATGCCGAGGATCACAATTAAGATGTGAATCACCATGCAAACCCGCCCAAACACCCTCGATCGATTTATAATCTCTCATTGAAGTTCCGGTTAACCATACACACTCCACCAATAATTATAAACACGATTTGTTTCATCATTTCATCTTTATACTCCCGAATTAGTGTGTCGGTAAACCACACATGCTCCACTAATGACTCATATAGGAATGATGTGCGTTTTCATGAATTAGCATACACTTCACATTTTTCCTAAAGTAACTAGAGTTGGGACTTATAAAAAATGTTCTAGTAATTTAATAGCATTATACTTTTAAGTGGTTGTCCAATCAATTCCGTTCGGCTAATGACCATCCACCATACATGATGAATTGTAGAATTAAGTATTAATCAAAATCAGAGTAAAACGAATGCAGATTGAACAAACGATGTAAATAAGATCTGGTTTCTGCTCATTTATGCTTTCAACATTTACAGAGAAAAAATAGACAGGTTCTGTAAAGGACTCTTATCTAACTCTAGTAAAGTTCCATATTTATAGGAACAGTGAAAGCATACAAAAAATACTAAGGCATTGACACTTAAGCTTCGTACGAAATACACCTTAGTAAATAAACTTAACAAACATACGAAGGGTCCAAAAGACTTCGACATATTACAACTAAATTCGACCCTTACAATCTCCCCCTTTGTAATAATGTCGACCTTCGTCAGTTCAAGAGTATATGTATAGCATACAGCATAACCCTTCGAATCTCAGTGTACCATGAGATAATCTTCTTCAGCTCCTTCTTATCTCCTTCGTTATTCTTCTTGCAGCTATTCATACGAACAATGAAATTCGTATATTGGGATGTTGTGTATCTTTCCACTTCGGAAGCTTGAAATAGGAATCTTTTTGCTTTCCCATTTTTATCCTTCCCAGCAAATACCAAACCAAATGGCTTCAAACAAATTTCTCCGTCTGCATACTTCTTCAACTCAGGTTGAGTTAAAGGAAGTTCCATTGGCACTTTTACTGTCAATCCCTTTGCAGTAGCTAACTCAACATCTGTAAGTGCTAAACACTCATAATAATTGTCAATAAAAATCTTGATGTGAGCCAGCCCAAGTCGAAAAACTTCAGGATCAGTTTCTCGAAGATATGAAGCATCTTTATCCTTTAACAATAATGCAACTTGTATCAGATCATACAAGTTCATCAAAGGAAAATCTGCCACTGAGAAATCACAAACTTGCCCATTTGCCCTCGAAACAATGAAGCGAAGATTCTGCATCATATTTTCGAATAACACATCCCTATTTATACTTATCACCTTCTTTATCTTCACTAGTGACCAAATCTCCTCTGGAAGCTTTCCAAGTATAGCATGAAATCTGATCTTCATGTATGTGTACTCATCATCATTGTCAAACTTCTCAGCTATTTTGTACTGAGCCATAATAAACATCATCTCATTAATGGGAAAATCCAATTGACTCATGTCTGTGTTGAGAACAATATAGTTCTGCTTCGGCTTCTTTTCAAAAGCATACATATTATTATATGCAACTTTCGACTCTATCATTTCATAGTTGTAATGCTTTGAAGGATCATCCTTGTTTATTCCAGGTGGATCGTTCGCACGAAGTCGCATTATGCTTTGCACAGTTCGTAGCTTTTCATCCTCAGCCTCTGCTTCAGCTTTCTTTTCCTCCTTTGACTTTTCGACCATAATCGTTTTGCCTTTGTCTTTAACGGAGGAATTATCCACAACTTCCTTAGGCTTCGAACTGCTGCCACCTTCCCCAATCACAATTCCTTTGGAAATTGGTCTTGAAATTGGCTTCGTTGAAATTGGCATTGTTGTCACAACAGTCGAAGTAACTGGTCCAGCTGTTGACATGATTGGTTTTGTTATTGGAATATTCGAAGAAAACACCGTTCCAACAACCTTTGCATCTGCATGCAAATCTTCACCACCAGCCTTTGTACCACCAACATTCTTCTCTCCCCCTTGCACCCCTGTGAAAACAGGTGGGGCATTCGTTGGAAGAAGGCTCAAAATGTGAGAAAGAGGAGCGAATTGTTTGTGTAAAATGGCTTCAAAATGAACGAACTTATGAGACAAAAATTCCGGAGTAATCAATGAAGATGAAACTAATTTAACAGTTGAATCTTTTAACTCCTTCAGCAGCTTGAGCACTTCCATAAAATTTTGATTTTCCGTTGTAGAAAGTTGAGTAAGTTGAGGACTCAAATCTTCGTATAACTTGACATATTTGGTAACAGCATCACAAATAATGTCAACTTTTTGATTGATCGAAGCATAATCCCTTTGCACAATTGTAATATCCTTTTGCATATCTTGACGAAGCTCCTGAATTTGCAAATTCACATCCTCCCTAACTTTCTTTACATCCTGAACGAATAACACATGTCGTTCCTTCACCAAATTCTTGAATTCTTTCACCTCCCCTCTAAACATCGAAGTTAGAGAATTCACTCTTAACTCATCATTCTGATTATTGTGATCAACCTTCTCCAAGAGTCTAATCTCTGAGTCTCGAACCATTCCAAAAACTTTACTCACCACCTTTGCTTCGAAGGTTTTCAACAAACTATCAACTTCCATACTGGACACAGACGAACTACTCCTCAAATCTGCTTGAGATTGAAGAATAGAATTCAATTTCTTGTTGAGAATCTTGAATTGTTTCATCGTCATCAACATATGATCAGGAAAGCTGTCTTCTTCATCATCAAACTGCAAATCTTCAAACATGCCTCCAAAACCTTCGTTGTCGGTATCAGTTTCAACAACAGGTGAACTTTTAACAGGTGAATCGATTTTGGGTGGATTAGTGGATTGAGATGGAAAAAGAGTTGTAAAGGGTTGATGAAGAATGTTTTCAAATGTAGGTGAATTGGTAGTATTCGGAACAATAAAAGGAGGTAATGACATAAAAGTATCTGTTATCGAAGATGCAGGAATACCTTGAGTTGTAGCACCAACTTCTTTGTTAGACTCTCCCTCACCCATATTGACATTTACATCCGTATCAGATACGTGTGTAAAAATGCCTAAAGTTTGAACCTCCTCAGTATGTGATTCAGTTAATGAAACTTCGGGTGGTATGACAGTAGTCTTCGTAGGAGTAGATACAGATTGAAAAATAATTGTTTATGGTGTTTCAGGAACTGTTTCTTCTTCGGATGAGTCCTCTTGTATAACCAACTTTCGTTGCCTTTTCTTTTTCTTTGAAATGTGTTTAGCCACGTCTTTAGCTCTACGTTTCTTTGACAAAGGCGAAACTGGAGCTGGAACCTCACAAAAAATGACTCCTTGATGAGAAAGTTGTGGTTTACAAACATTTGAAGGAGAAGATTTTAATAAACCCTCTGAAGATTTTCGTGAACCCCTAGTCCTCTTCTTTAATCTTCGAAAAAAACCAGATTTTGAAGGAATTTTCTCTGTAACTAGAGTATCATCAACAGGTTCTACTGGTTTGATGAAAACAGTCGAAACATTCACTGCGGCCGTCTCAGGCTTCTTTGGGGACAGCTTGGATTCGTGCACTGGCTTTCTCAGGTGTAGCCTTTGCATCCTTCTTAGAACGTTTTGATTTCTTCGAAGGACCAGCCACTTCTTTCGACAATAACTTTCCATTCTCAACATCAGGATTGATGGTTTTCAAGTACTCAACCAACACTGAATTTGTTGTCTCAACCCTCTTTAGCATTGCATCAGGAATCCTGGCAATGTGTGTGAATACTTCCATATCATCCGAAACTTCCTTTGGGAAGTGATACTTCATAAACTCAGCTCTTTCCTCATCAGCAGGTACAACAATTCCTTCTTTTTCATAGAAATAACCAAGTATCAAACTCCAATACCTAGCACACGAAATGCCTTGAACCACATTCGTGTTTTCGACACTCTTTTGGAATTCCTTCCACAGTTGTGTAGAGTAGTCGACAGAAAGATCATAGTACAAGCCTGCCACCATCGGATAAACCTCCATGCGACCTTTGTCTAATCCAACACTTCGACCAGTTAAGCATCGAAGAAAAATTCCAAACAAAATTCCAAACAGTTGGAAGAGCTGACTTCTTGAAATCACTAATCTTCGTGAGTGGGGGTTGATGACCCATCTCATTAAACATGTGAACAACTTGTGCATAAGTGAGATCAGTAACAAGTTGAGAATTGGGAATGTCAAGAATCTAGCAAAAGATCTTCTTGGACAAACAGATTTTCTTGTCATTCACCAGTTGAAAGGTGATGATATCCATTGCTTTGCTATATATAGCAGTGGATCATGCCTATGAAAGCTATGAGAGAGGAACGGCGAACGAGTTGAACATCGCCTTTGAAAGAACAGAACTCTTCAATGCGACAATTAACATGTTCAATTCTTCAGGATATAGAGACACATCCCCTTCCACTTGATAATTGGTGCTTTGAATCTTCATTATTGGTTGAGAAGTGATGTCTTCAGTTGTTCGAGAAGCAGAATCAACGCCAGCCATGATTAGGGGTTTGAAGCTTTGAAGAACAGAGAGAATTTGGGTATTTGTTTTCTTTTGTGAGCGTAAAGAGACAAAGAACCCATAAATACCCTTGTTATATGTAACCCTGAATTTGAATTGAACGTGGGATAAGCATTAATTGAGATCTGACGTGGCACCTTGAAAGTCGCACCAGTCTGCCAATAAAGTTGCCATGCGTCAAAAAGTAACTGTTACACCGCCTTGAAACCAGGACTGGATACAAAACGTCTCATCAGACAGTCTGTTCGTGTCACCTCAAGGAATAGTAACTGTCATCGACCTTCGGATGGAGGTTAAGCTCTTTCGTCTTTGGGTTTAGAGACGAAGTCATTTGCTAGACTGTCGAAGTCATCATCCTGAGTTGGTAGTACTCAGAACCTCAAGGGTTTCGTGTGTGCAGTGTGCCAAAGAAAAGATAAGAAACAAATTTAACGAAAAATTTGGATCTGTGATGTTAAAAAATTTCGACACAAAAGCAGAGAAACCCTGGGAAAAGGTTGCTTCATTAATTATCAAGAGAGATAATCAACTGCTTGTGTATGTTCCCGTGAATTACAATCGAATACTTATTGAGAAGTATCGAAAGGCTTCTTTTGTTAGGCTTATTGGGTGGTTTATAATTTCGTTACATATCATCCTAAACATAAGGTGAGTAATTGTAACAGAAATTACTTGTTTGACCAGTGTAGTCAGTGACAAGTATGCTTTGAAGTATGTGGATAGTAACTTTGAAAGCAAATGAAACTCATACAGAAATCATATTCACGAAAAAAAAAATATTTGTTCTGGATCTTGTTGGGTAACAAACATCGTGGGCTTCGATAGTTTGATCAAGATCACTCATAAGAATGGAATATGATTTTGAGTTTCGAAAAATGGTACTGAAACAAATGTTTCATCAAATCTGGAACATAATTCCCCGTCAATTCCTTACTAAGATAGAAAGTTGGGTTTCACTTTCATCATGGCCTCATGATGTCAGATCATTAACACAGAATTTTGATATATCTAAATCTTGATGGGTTGAATCAAAGATCTCTTGGACATATGTCTTCGTGTGTGCAAGTGTAAGAAATTTGGTGATGAAAAAGATTGGTTTTGAGTAACGAAATGTACCTCTGTTATTTTCGGACAAAACAGATAACTCTTAACTCATGTGAGAAGAGTAAGGTAGCTCAATCGACTAATGTGAATATAAGCCTGTCTTGGGAAGAAATTTTCGTATGAAAAATTTCATTAAGGCTTTCATAAACACACATTAAGTCTACAGAGGCTTGGGTCAACATGCTGCAGCATGCTTCTAGGGACAGTCTAAGTAGTACATAGTTGTCGAAAGTTTACCTTCCCATAGAAACACAAGCATGACCCTTGAAAAATTTTCGTGTTATCTGCACAAAGAAAAAGAAACAAAGAAAATAACAAAAATCTTTTTGATATTTTTGATTTTTCTAACAGAAAGAAAATATTTTTGAGTTTTTGTGAATTTTTCGAAAAATAAAACAATTAACAAAAGAAAATCTTTTTGGTATTTTTGATTTTTCGAAAAGATAACAACAAAACGAAAATAAAATCTTTTTGGAGTTTTTGATTTTTCGAAAATAAAACTAAGATACAAATTTACGAAAAACATTTTTACAAACAAACGAAAATTTGTAAACAAACTACAATTTGCCATTCTTACGAAAATTTGGCAAACTAACGAAAATTTTGTACCACACATCCAACATGCAAATTGTCGAATTCGAAGCGTGTCGAAGCGTTGACTATGAACAATAACCGTTGAATGACGTCTTATTGCCTCTGAATCGACACATTTGCATAACACTCCTTTGCTATACATTCGAAATCCATCCTGGAACAGAACTCGCTTCAATCATTCCCAAACCTGTTAAAATTCGAACAAATGATTTTTCATCCAAAGCTTTTTTAAAAATATCAGCAAGCTAATCAATTGTTTTTACAAAATGAACTTCAATGTTTCCATCTTCCACATGATCTTTGATAAAGTGATAACGAAGAGCTATATGTTTTGTTTTCGAATGTTGTACTGGATGATGACAAATGCGTATAGCACTTTGAGAATCACAGTACAATGGAATCTTTTTCATATTTACAGCATAATCTCTCAATTGACTTTGAATCCAAATAATTTTTTTATGTACAAGCAACAGCTACTACATATTCGGCTTCAGCAGTAGAAATCGAAACACACGTTTGTTTCTTCGACTGCCAACTACCCAACTTTCCATCAAAAAATTGACAACCACCACTTGTACTTTTTCGATCCAAGGTACACCCTCCTAGATCTGCATCTGAAAATGCCTGAATGAAAAACCCTATGTTTGGAAGGATACCACAATCCTAACGAAATTGTTCCCTTGAGATAACGAAAGATATTCTTCATAGCTGTTAAATGTGGTTCTCGAGACAAAGCAGTGTCAGTAGAACCAAAAATAGAGCCAAAAATAATATCGTCAACATAAATTTGAACGAAATTGTTCCCTTGAGATAACGAAAGGATACCATCATGCTCATTTCGAATTGGCTTTTCATCAAATTTTCAAATTCACTAGACAAAGCAGTGTCAGTAGAGCCAAAAATAATATCGTCAACATAAATTTGAACAAGCATTAGATGATTCCCAACTTTCTTTCAAAACAATGTGGGGTCAACTGATTCTTGTTTAAATTTTGACTGTTTTAAGAAACTGGTAAGAGTTTCATACCATGCTCTTGGTGCTTGTTTTAACCCATATACAACTTTATCTAGAATATATACATGATCAGGATGCATTTCATTTACGAAACCTGGACGTTGTTCTACGTAAACAGTTTCTTCGAGTTCTCCATTGAGAAAAGCACATTTCACATCTATTTGAAAGACATCAAAATCCTTATGAGCTGCATATGCTAAGAATATTCGAACAACCTCGAGTCTTGCAACAGGGGCAAAAGTTTCTTCATAATCAATCCCTTCTTGTTGTGAATATCCTTTTACAACTAGACATGCTTTATTTCGAACAATATTTACATCTTTTTTGGTTTTGTTTTTGAAAATCCATTTTAACCCGACAATCGAAACATTTTCAGGTTTAGGAATTAATCTCTAAGCCTTGTTTCTTTCGAATTCAGCCAGTTCGGATTGCATTGCAACAACCCAATCTGAGTGTTCCATTGCCATCTTAACTGTCTTTGGTTCAATTTTAGATATGAAAACATTGAACATGCAAAATTCTTGATGAGTATTTAATACCTCATTCTTCATACGAATCTGAGCTCTTGTTGATACTCCATCTTGAGGATTTCCAGTGACTTGATCTATAGGATGAGTCTTTGTCTATTTCTCTAACGGTGGATATGTCGGATCGAATTCCAAAGGTGCATCTTCGTACATCTCTTCATTTTCAGATCCTACAACAGAAACATTATCATTTAAATCATGAAAATCATCGTTTTGATTAAAATTTATTTTATCATTTTCCTTCTCAACACAATTATCATTTTGATGCTCCCCCTCAACTAGATGCTCCCCCTCAACAACATCATCCATTCTCCCATTCTCCCCCTCGAAAGAATGCTCCCCCTCAACCAGAGTATTCGAATCCAAGTGCTCTCCTTCCACTGGATTATTAAGCATACTTTCGCCAACTCCTGGAGAATTCGTTGTTGAATTAACATCTACTATTGTTGGGTTAGACTGAGTATCATCCATGGACATGACGGTGTTTGTTCAAAAACCTTCTTAAGATCAGACTTGTAAATAACGTTAGGGTAAGATCAAATATTAAAGAACCACGTCAATAGCAAATGACGGCTCTAACAATAACAATCAAAGCGGAAAACCCTAAGATCTTCTTCAATTGAAGAGATGTGTATGAATTACACACTCTCCTGCTCTGATACCACTTGATGAGTTGAAAAACTCTTAGATCGATTAGATCTTCAACAGGTTAAACAATAAAAGCAAACAAACACAATAAACACGATATAGAATCAAGTAATGCTTAATGATTCAAATGTAGTCACGCCTCAGCAGAGCTCGATAAAGTACTTCCACTGTAGAGGAGAGCTAGGGTTTTTAGTACAATGATCAGAATAATAATTAAAGCGCTCCTGACAAAGGATGCATGCATGCACCTTAAATACTAAACCCTAATAAAACAAACACGGTTGGACAGGCCCAAACCGGATAAAAAAACTCGGCTAAGGACCGAGCCCAAAGACGCAACACTATTAGACCCAACAACTATGTTTTAAGGAATTTCCAAGTCATCATTATGCTTCGAAGATTCAGAGTGATGATTATCATTCGCATGAACTTCAGCATCCACAGCCCTATCAGGAATACCAAAAATTAAATCATAATCAAAGTCAGATGAATTTGATTCTTCAGTTTCATCAGATGATTCATTAATAATTGGTTTTTGTTCAAATTGCTTTTCAACTTGTTTGACATAATAATCATCGAAAGTAAGATTGAAAGTCTCTTCGAATTTTCTTGTGCGCTTATTTAACACTCTGTATGCAACCGAATTGTGCGAATATCCCAAAAATATGACTTCGTCAGCTTTAGCTTGAAATTTCGAAATGCTATCTTTAAGATTCATTATAAAACACATGCAGCCAAAAACATGAAAGAATTTGACATTAGGTTTTCGGTTATTGATAATTTCATACGGAGTGATATTGAATCTACGATGAATGAAAGATCGATTTTGAGTGAAACAAGCTGTTGAAACTGCTTCAGCCCATAGATATTGAGGAAGATTCGCATATGTCAACATAGTTCTCGCTGCTTCGCAAAGTGACCTATTTCGTCTTTCAACCACACCATTTTGCTGCGGTGTATAGGGCGAAGAGAAGTTATGCGAAATTCCTTTTTTCTGTTAAGTACGAATCCAACACTTTGTTCTTAAACTCAGATCCATTATCACTTTTGATCTTTCAAACATTTTTCTTCAGACTCATCTCAATCTTCTTAATAAACTCGATCATTGTTTGAGCAACCTTAGATTTTAACCTGAGAAAATATACCCAAGTAAATCGTGAAAAATCATCAACAGTAACCAAGATGTACCGTTTCTTGTTGAGAGTTGCAACAGTCGATGGTCCACAAAGGTTAATGTGTAGAAGTTCCAATGGTTCCATAATTTTTGAATCTATCACAATTGGATGTCCTTTCCTATGCTGTTTCCCTTGTTCACAAGTTGCACACAATGTATCATTGTCAAATTTTAGTACAGGTAAACCAAGAACAAGATCATCAACAACCAATTTATTCAAATTTCGAAAGTTTAAATGCGATAAACGTCGATACCATAACCAGCTGATGTCAGAGGAAGCTTTCGAAAGTAAGCACACTGAGGTTTTGCCGATGATTGGTTTGATATCAAGAGTAAACATGTCACCATGTCGTTTAGATTTGAGCAAGACTTCGTTAGTTTCAACATTTGAAATGATGCTTCCTTCTTCGTTAAACACCACTTGATTGTCAGTGCCCACAACAAGTTGAGAAACACTTATCAAGTTATGTTGAAGACCTTCGACATAAGCAACGCGATTAACAGTGAATTTTCCATTCGTGACTTTGCCTTAACCTTTCACTTGGCACTTGTCATTATTTCCAAACTTCACAACTCCTGCATTTTCCATACTTTGAAAATCTATCAGATTTTCCTTTCGTCCAGTCATGTGACGTGAGCAACCACTATCAATATACCATGTCTCATCATATTGCTCGTCACATAGTACCTGCAATTAATGAAAGAGTTTAGGTACCCAAGGCTGTTTGGGTCCTTGGAAATTAGTTTTGAAAACAGAATGAAATGAAGAACTTTTAACCCAATCACTAACTTTAGTTTTGAGACTATCAATTAAGTCCACATCATTATTTAAAGAAACAGAAACATAAGTTTTTGTTAGTTTGGGATTGTCATTGACACATGCCTTCGTCTTTTTAGATTGAGTATTATGAAGCTTTTCTTTCGAAACCGGTTGCCAAGTTTTTACCGAAACATTCGAATCTTTTGAAGATGAGCTTTCAGTTGACGAAGAATTCACATAATTCTCATAGGATTCGTAAATTTGTTGTTGAGAATATTTCCTTGATTGATATTTTCGTCCTTTTCCTTCAAGCCAATGATCGATGTTTTTGTCACGAGACAACCCTTTTGTGTACGAAACTTTTAAGGTTTGTTTTCCTGTAGGATTTGGAAAATTCGGTTTTTGTGGAAAGAAATCAACATTTGATTTAGGTCGAAATGCCATAGCGTATCGACTTCCATCATTGTTTCCAACACTTCGATTTTGAGAAAATCGATTTGGAGATTTTTGTTTTTGAGAAAACCTTGTTTGTTGATTAGAAGAAAATCGTTGTTGTGATGGTTGATTTTGAATAGTCTTTGATGTATTTTTGTTATCTTTTGAAAATAATGAATTTGAAACTTTCGAAGAATTTGAATTTGGTTGAAATTCAGATGTAGATTTATTTGTTTGAGCGGGATTTTGCTTTTGATCTGAATGAATTGCTGAATGAGAAGACTTGTGCTCAACAGATTTAGTCTTTGTGTGTTCAGTTGTTTTCAAATTCAAACCATTTTGTTGTTTTCGAAGTTCCATGGTTTGCCAAAAAAATCTTCTTTAAAGCTTGTCTTTTTGATATTGCATTTTCTTTTGAAAACTTGTCAATTTGTTCCTTAAATTCTTTTGTAACTTCTTTCACAATTTTCGATGTTTCAACCCATTTGTGTTGTGGTTTTTGCCTTTGAAAAACATACGAATTCTTTGTTAAGGTATTTTCAAATGTGCTTTGATTTGAAAAGAATCCTTCGTCTGTTGTCTTCTTGTTGTCATCTTCGACCATTTTGTTGAATTCTGGTTTAATGTTCTCAACATTTCCAGTAGTAACAAACACTTGATTTGGAAAGACAACATCATCAGTACATTTGAAATTAGGATAGACCACTTGATTTGTTTTCAAATAATGGGCTCCTTTTTCGGACAGCACTTTGTCAAAATTTTCAGTGTACCAAAATACTTGATCAACAACAACACGAGGAATTTCTTATTCTATCGAATCTTTGTTTGATGAGACCTTTTTGTCCGATTTATCATCATCATTTTCATTATCACTGCTATCCGTTTGACTATCTCGGATATCCATAAACTCAGAATCACAAACTTTTGAAGTCGAAGGTTTGTCAATGTCAATCTTAACTTCCAAATCCTTAAGTTTTTCTTTTCCTTTAGATTTTGATGCGACGTTTATGACAGACAACTGAGAACAATCAACATCCTCAATATCAGTAATTTCGCTAATATTGTCAGAGTTATCTTCAATATCGTTAAAATTAGATTGAGAATCAGATGTCGAATTCTCAGACTTTTTCAAAATTTTGATTTGTTCTGATTTTGTCAAAGTATCATTCACAATGTTAACTAATTCATTTGTATCAAGACACTCATCAATTTTGACAATTCCATAAGCATATCTATCATCATGAATTTTGTCAAACTCAGCAATATTTTTCTCATAATCATACGAAATATTATCTACCTTCGCTCTTTCATATGCTAGAAAATGTAATAATTTCCTATGTTGTTCCTTGCTAATATCACACGAATGATGCAATGCAGTTAATTTTCCATATAGACGTTTAGCAGAATTGCAGTAGATATTTCGTTGAGCTAACAAAAGTTTTACATCACTAGATAACGAATCTCGATCACACATTATGTTTGTTATTTGCAATTCTAAACATTCTATCTTGACAACTTTCGAATCTAACTTCTTTTGTGTCTCTAACAACTGATTGCTTAATTTCTTAGCATCATTGCTAGCAGAAACAACCAAATTATCGAAATAAGCAACAATATCATCAAATGCAACAATTTCAGAATCATATGCACTTAAAAGAATATTGAAAGATTGAAGAATATTACGTACCTTTGTTGTCATTGGAGACTTATCAGCAGTTTTTGACACAAAGAAACGGCCCTTGACCTCTTCGTCTGAATCTTCCTCCAGCTTTTCATACATAGCCCCATGCGTAGGATTACACATTTCCTCATCATCAGAGCCCTAAGACCAGATTTGATATGTGCCATCATTCTCCTGTTCACCTTGAGCAACCAAAGACAAATTTTTTGCCTTCGTACGTACCTCTTCCAACCTCTCCACATAATACACCTCATCCTTCACTCTATTCTTCTTTTCATCTTTCTTTCGAAGCATGCAATCATTTACTAGATGATTGGTTCCATTGCAGTAATGACAATACATACCAGAATCTCCTTTCAATTTCTTCTCTTTCTTCTCCTCAGTACCCTTCGCATCATTCTTCTCATACTTTTTCTTCTCTTCTCCTGCAGACTTGTTCACGAAACTTCCTTTTCCCTTACTTTTCTTCACCTTCGAATTAAACGGTTTCTTGAAAAACTTTTTGACTTGATTGTTAGAGTAAAAAGCAATTGCCTCATCATCCGAATTCATGAGAAACCCCTCTTCATCATCAAAATCACCTTTTTCAACAGTTTCCTTTTCAGTCACTTTAGAGACAAGTGCTAATGGACCTCCCAGACTAAGCTTCGACTCTTCTGCCATTTCGTTAACTTCACTTTTGTGAGTTTTCAGTTGATTTTTCACCATCATGCTAACACTTCTCCATTCTTTACAGAGTCCCATAAAAAAGGTGAGATTGAATTCCATGGCAGACCTCGTGATTCCATAACAATTGCATTTGTAAATTATCTCATTCAGCCTATCATAGTAACTTTCAATCGTTTCACCATCTTTTTGCTTGAAATCCTTCAATTCAATCAAACATTGCTTAACTGAATTGATTTTCGTCTTCTCGCTGCCTTGAAACTTTTCTTTGAGATTATTCCAGATTTCCTTTGCAGTTGTACAACTTCTGACATAGTTATACACCACTGGAGGCAATGCACCACGCAACTCACTTATGCCTCGTTTTTCAAGTTTCTTCATACGATCAGTTTGATTTTCCACACTCGTAGTACTAGATGAAGATCCAATTGGTTGAAGGTTCGTTGGAAGAGTAACATTCCCTGAGATGCAAGACCAAAGCTCTTCATCGATTCCATTCAAGTAATCCTGCATACGATCAGACCACTGATCATAGTATTCAGGAATGAGCATAGGAATCTTAGTTGAAGATCCTAGCAGATGAGAGTATGAAGTCATCGAGTTGAGATTGAAGTTCGCCATTGATGTACGGAAGAAAATTTTTGAGAATTTTTGAGAAATCAAAGAGAATTTGAAAGCAAATTGCTGAATTGAACAGAAAAACAAAGTAGAATACTCGATTCAACAAATCCGTTGCAGAATCAAGTCACAACTTAAGATCTGGAAAGCTTTTTCACGTCAAAAGATGCGGAACTTTTTGAACAAGAATTTTGATTCGAAAACCTTTTGAAACAGAGTGAAAATTAGATCTCAGATCATGATTCCTGCTCTGATACCAATTGATGAATTGTAGAATCAAGTATTAATCAAAATCAGAGTAAAACGAATGCAGATTGAACAAACGATGTAAATAAGATATGGTTTCTGCTCATTTATGCTTTCAACATTTACAGAGAAAAAATAGACAGGTTCTGTAAAGGACTCTTATCTAACTCTAGTAAAGTTCCATATTTATAGGAACCGTGAAAGCATACAAAAAATACTAAGGCATTGACACTTAAGCTTCGTACGAAATACACCTTAGTAAATAAATTTAACAAACATACGAAGGGTACAAAAGACTTCAACATATTACAACTAAATTCAACCCTTACAATACAAAGGAGTGGTGGGTGGGAGTGGACACCCAAGGACGGTCATTTTAAAAAATTTGTGTGGCGGAAAAAACACTTAAACCCTTAAGTTCACATGTAACCTAGAGAGGATCTATGTTTTCTTTATTGATAGCAATAACCTATGAACATTAAGAAACTCTAGAGAGGGGCTATGAAAATCGAAATTAACATAAAGATTAGGGTTACATATCTTAATGTGGCGGAAAAAACACTTAAACCCTTAAGTTCACATGTGGCGGAATAGCAATGGAAGACAAAGTCATCAGAAATCTGTCGGTAAATACCGATGGAAAATATTATTCAATTTTTTTGGTCCGTTGCAAATCCATCGCTATTAAAGAAAAATTAATAAAAATGGTTCGAACCCAGACCTATGTTGTGGAACGTCACAAACTTTAACCATCTGGTTGAGATTGCTTCGTTCGAACATTATTATTATTATTATTATTATTATTATTATTATTATTTTCCATTTTTCGAGAATTAAAAGTAGTTTTTTCGGTTCAGTTTTCTTTTTTACATATTTATCATACATATACTCATATATATATATATATATATATATATATATATATACACACACACACATACATTATTTCATTACATATACTCTCATATGGCATTAAACGAAAAAAAAAACAAAAAACGCTATATTTAACACATGGATAATGTGTGCATATGTGTATATGTATGTATATGTGTATATGTATGTATGTGTTTATGAATACATGATTATATGTGTATGTATATGTATTTGTATGTGTTTGTATTTGAATGAGTATATGAATATGTATGTATGTGTATGTATATGAATGAGTATATGAATGTCTATATGTATGTATATGTATGAATGAGTATGTGAATGTGAGTGCATGTGTATGTGTATGAATGAGTATATGAATATGTATGTATGTGTATGTGTATGAATGAGTATGTGATTACTTATGTATGTGTATGTGTATGTGTATATGTATGTGTATGTGTATATGTATGTGTATGTGTATGTGTATGTGTATGTGTATGTGTATGTATGTATATGTATGTGTATAAGTGTAACAACGTAATTTTTCAAACAATTTTTTTTTTCATTTTTAAAACACATGAAACTCATATATTATACTTCATAAAAATCACAAGTGTCTCAAATGTCAACAATCCACAAGTGTAAATCACAATCCCAGAATCATAAAATAATCTCTCGCCAGTGTGTACAATCATGCCGGTGCCTTCTCGCGATCCTCGAAACTACTTGAAACACATAACACATAACATGGTAAGAACAAAGCTTAGTGAGTTCCCCAAAATACGACATACAACACATTAGCCACTCGAGACTATACTCTGTAATACCTTCTGGTCAATGTGTCTCAGTGGGACCCTCCAGTCCCGTGATTCATTGGACTCTCCGGTCCGGTCTGGTTGGGACCCTCTAGTCCCATGATTCGTTGGACCCTCCGGTCCGGTCTGGTTGGGACCCTGCAGTCCCATGATTTGTTGGACCCTCCGGTCCGGTCTGGTTGGGACCCTCCAGTCCCATGATTCGTTGGACCCTCTGGTCCGGTCATAATATAGCATCTAGCACACATACAACTACACAACTCAAGTAAGCACATAAAGACCTTCCGGTCACACATAAATACCACTCATGGTAAAGTATAGTGAGAAGAATCACCTCGTAAGCTAGCTAGTAAAATCTTGTGCTCGGAAATCCTCGATCTAACCTCCGCCTATAATATTAGATAAGCATCTATAATAAATATCCCACTCTTACTCAAATACACCAAAAGTCCTCTTACTCTCTTTCTAACCCTTGGAATGGGTAAATGACCATTTTACCCCTCCTGGTCTCAATTGCTCATATTTGACCCAACCATGAAGTCAACAGAAGTCAATTCCAAACCACAGTCAAAATTGACCTGAATCGCTGAGTGCACCCTTGTGACTCGCTGAGTCCACTCGTATCCTCAGAGCTCTTCCTAGGGTTTCACTCAGCTCGTCGAGTTGACCCCCCAACTCGACGAGTTATTACTGGGTTCAGAACGCCGGGGCACCCCGATCCGACTCGTCGAGTCATCTCCTAGACTCGACGAGTTGATTCATTTGGGTTTCCCAGTTGGGCACCCGAGGTTAGATCTGCAACTCCAACCTCTGGATCTAACCTCCTAATACCCAAAAGTCACGTAAAGGTTTGATCTTGATGGTCATGCATGGCATATATTGCTCTATATGCCATCACTATTCCATTAATGCTTCCAAAACCAAAAACTCCTTGGTTGCTTCACTAAGGCTCTACACTTTTGGACTCTCTGGACCTCACAAGGTCCAGATCTGAAGTCTAAACTCGAAAAGGGGATTGATGCATCCATAGCCCCATCAAGAAGGTGTTACAAGCCCTAAATCCTAAGAACATGAGATCTAATCATCCAACAAGAAAGGTAAAAGCTTTTTACCTCGATCTGAAGCTTGAGATGAACAAGAAACAGATCCACTGGCCCTCCCTTCTTGATCTTTGAAGAACGTCTTTCCTCTTCAAGGAAATGAGCCAAAATGAACACAAGATTAGCTAACCTCACCACTCTAGCTCACTATGGACGTTAGGGTTTCTCTCAAGTGTGTAAGGGTTCTGGTGAGACGATATGGAGGATATAAATGCCCTTAAATAGGTCACAGACCCGAGAATTTAGGGTTTCCTTCAGCAGTGCTGACTCGGCGAGTCGACTCACAGACTCGTCGAGTCCATTCATTAATCCACATCACCAGTCGCGATTCTACTCGACGAGTTAAGGCACAAACTCGTCGAGTCACTCCGCAAATCTCAAATTAAATAGTAAAATAATATACCTGGGAATCCGGATGTTACAATAAGCGTATGTGTATGTGTATATGTATGTAAGTATATGCTTATGTATGTGTGTGTGTGAATGTGTGTACGTGTATGTGTATATGTATATTTGTGTATGCAAATGTGTATATGTGAACGTGTATCTGTATATGAATGTGTGCATGTCTATGTGTATGTGAATGTCTATGTGTATATGAATAAGTGTATGTATGTATATATAAATGTGTGTATGTGTATGTATATGTGAATGTGTGTTTGTGTATGTATGTATATGAACGCGTTGTTGGATTAGGTGTCTATGCCCATAACTATAATTGGTATATACTTATATTGATAGTATCAAAGTCCTTTTGGGTTGCCCTCAAGACTAGCAACTAGACGTGATGATTTTGGAGAAAGAGGCTGATTTATTATGTGATTAATAAATTGAATTAAATGTTTTGTAACGTATTATGAAAATAATATATTAATTAGAAATAGTAATATTTAATCAAAATTGAATTGAAATTAATTTTGGGACTAAAAGAATTACTTAAAAGAGCAGGGACTAAAGTGGAATTGTTCGATAGTTGAGCAATAGGCAATCTAGAGCCCTCCATGAAGGCATGGACGGTTTCTGCATGCTTAATGAGTTCTAGAATAATCTTTGGTGGATAAACAGGAAAGTGGATAATTACCCGGGTTAAGATTATCTTGGATTAGGGTTTATCTAGGGTTTACGGACTGTACTATATAAACAGCCTAAACCCTCTAATTTTTGGGGACTTGCTTCTTAGAAGATCCAACCAAAAATTTGAAGCCTCTCTCCTCCTTCTCAATCATCTTCTATTGCTAGTGTTGGGTGTGAACCACTAGAGGCGTGACACTTGTGACGCTTGCTCTCAAGGCTTCATCAACACAAGAATTTTTCATTGTTACTACTATATAACAATCAAGGTATGATTCTTATAACCCTTTTTGTGTATTTTGAAAATATGCTAGTATGCCAGGGTTTTATATTTTATTTTTCAAGTTGTATGTTCAATTAGAGAAAACATAGATCAAAATGTTTAGGGTTGCATGCACAAATAGGATTATATGTTTTGTATAATTCCCATTAGTGGTATCAGAGCATAGGTTTAGTTTTCTATTGAATTGATACAATTGTTGAACTTGAACGAGGAGAAGCAACCAAAATCTTCATTCTGTTCCAACACTACAACGTGGTGACCTTCGATTTTGCTCTACCACGACGTGGTGGGCTGTCAAATTCAAAAAATTCGGTTTTCAAGATATCTCATGAATTGATTCGGATAATTACCTTTAATAATGTTTTTAATTGTATAAAACTAAATATTTTAAAAAGTAATTTGATATCCTTATCTTGAATTCATGATTGGTTTATTTTTAATTTAATTATTTTAATATTAATTTTGAATTTTAAAATATAACCTAGTATTTTTTTTTTGAAAAGTATGAAAAATATACCCTTATAATATATGTAACATTAAAAGTCTAATATTACTATATATATATATATATATATATATATATATATATATATATATATATATATATATATATATATTTATATATATATATATATATATATATATATATATATATATATATATATATATATATATATATATATATATATATGGATATATGTATGTATGTATATGTATATAAGACAAGTCAGTCCATCCGCTAGTATGCCTCATTCACGAAGCCGATCTATAAGGACAATTTAATGAAGCGGCCTATAAAATGACCGTCATTGGGTATCCACTCTTACCCACCGCTCCCTTGATTGGTGGAGGGTCGTTAGCCGAAGGGGTTTGATAGGGCAACTTAATCCTCGTTAATAAGTATAATGAATTATAAAGTAACTAAACATATTTTGATAAAAAATTCTCAATCTTAGTTACTTTAGGAAAAATGTGAACTTGTATGCTAATCCATGAAATTAAACATTGCACTCTATGAGTCTTTAGTTGAGCATGTGTGGTTAACCGACACACTAATAGGGACGAATAAAGAGTGGAAATGGGTTTCTCGAAAAATTATCATTGATTAATGGAGCGCGTGTGGCTAACCGGCACATTAAAATGAGATGATAAACGACATCGAGAGTACCAAGTTAATTTGCATGGTTATTGACATCTTGTTTGTGATCCTCGGTATCCCAGTCACAAATGGAAGTGCATAATCGAGATTAAACATGACATTGAAAAGTTGAATGATTCTCAAAAATATCTAGGAATTTCATTCAAAAAGTAAATTCGTGAAAATTTTATTTTTCTATGGAGAAATTGGTAAATCGTCATTTACCTACATTTATATAATTTGTAATTAGATTACGACATCCATTTTCTAAGTTGTGAATTATTTAGTTGGATCCTAGCCTTGATATTTCATTTTGGGTGTTATATTGAGGAATATTCTTATCTAACTAAAATTATCTTTTCTACTCTTTCAGATGTGTACTCCAACTAATGCTTCTAGTTCTTCCTCCTCCAATAACAACAACTTCTCTCTGTTGAACATCTGCTCAAAGGTGCAATTGGATGACACCAACTACAATGATTGGATGTGCAACATCAATATGACTCTACGTTTCGAGGACAAGGAATACGTCCTTAAAAAACCTTTGGATGAGATCGACGAAACGAAGACCACTCCTGAAGAAATGGTTGCCTACAAAAAACATTATAATGATGCCACAAAAGTTACGTACATCATGGAGGTGATAATGACTCCAGAATTGCAAAGGCACTATTGTCACACCCCAAAACCGAGAACGGCGGAAACGTTCTGGGGCGGAGGACGTCATGTAATGTATCACAACAATGTAATGTAGTAAACAAGCAACAACATCATCCATTGCATTAATAGAATAATTGTTCTTACAAGTGTGTTCTTTCATAGTGTAAAATAACATAATGAATACTCAAAATAAAAGACGAGTCTTGACTGCTCCGTCTTCTCTAAGCCTTGCATCTATACCTGTCTAGTTGTGACCTGAGAATACAAGTTATTTTGAAAGCGAGTATCAGCAATAAAGCTGGTGAATTCATAAGTATTTTAATGTCATTACTTTGATAAGTTGTTATGAAAGACTGGTGAATGCTTAATGAAACATTTAGTATAAGTGTGAAAACCCTAGAAAATCCCATATTTCCTACTAGTATAAAAGGTAGTCTTCTACCAAGACCCGGATGTTTTGATAGTAGTCTTCTACCAAGACCGGAATGTTTTGTAAGTAATCTTCTACCAAGACCTGAATGTTTTGTAAGTAGTCTTCTACCAAGACCTGAATGTTTTGTAAGTAGTCTTCTACCAAGACCTGAAACAAGGAGAAAAACCATTTACAGAAACCATTTGTATGCTGGTTATCGAATGGACAATATGCCTGGCTCAGTCTAAAACAAGGAGTATACAGACTCGAGACGGTATCGAATGAACGATACTGCTAGCAAAGTCTAAAACAAGGAAATACAGACTCCAGACGGTATCGAATGAACGATACTACTAGCAAAGTCTAAAACAAGGAAATACAGACTCCAGACGGTATCGAATGAACGATACTGCTAGCAAAGTCTAAAACAAGGAAATACAGACTCCAGACGATATCGAATGAACGATACGGCTAGCAAACTCTAAAACAAAGAGTACTAGTCTACCTCGTCAATAATGTGAGAGTATCACAAAATGAAGGTAATGACCTAACATATAAGTGTTAAGATTAAACACGACGTGGAAACTCGCCGTAAATGTATTAACCGTAGACATCTATAGATGTGCATTTACCTCTGTTGCTAACAGCCGGGTATAGGAATAGTTAGTCCCTTCAGTATACCTGTAATGGTATCAACCGTAGGCATCCGTAGATGTTCATTTACCTCTGTAGCTGACAGAGGGATTAGGAGTGGTTAACCCCTTCGTATCCTTTGGTACTAGGATAGACAGATCTAAACTACACATATAATATGTAATAGTATCTCATCATATAGTATCTAGGTAAAAGTATCCATGTAAGTGTATATGAACGTATACCTTTGCTACCCAAAGGTACTGAACTGACTGATTAGAACTATTATGTGTATATATGTACACATGATATATAACTGATATTTAAACGACCTTCGGACGGATACCCGATACCCTACCAGACCACATCCCAACGAGGAAAAGGAAATAAAGCGGGTTAGCCTTCCTAAGTCCTTTAAACCTTATTTATATAACTATACATATACAGGCATGCTTTTAACAAGGTATCAACGTAAAAGTATCCATGTAAGTGTATCTATGTAAGTGTATCCAAGTAAGTGTATCTATGTAAGTGTATCCAAGTAAGTGTATCTCTACAAACAACATGTATTCGTATGGACCCATGAATGAACTGACTCTTGTGTGATTCCTTGTAATAGGAATAATGTTTTGTATCCCCTAAACTATACCTATAATAGTTTACTGGAATGTAATTGATGTCTAAGAAGGTTTATACACCCTTGCTACAAGAGTGTGGGAAGTGAACAAAGAATGAATGCCATCGTATCAATACACATTTTCTTAAAAGATAAGTGTAACGATATGGTTTTGAAAGAAGTTTTGTAAAACCTTTGGAAAGTTAAATAAATAAGAAATCATGACTTGATGTCAGTTTATAAAACGATTTGAGGACAGTTTGACAAGACAATTTAAGTGTAAGAAAACCTTTGTTTGAAACACAATTGTAACAGGTTTTGAAAAGAAACATACAATTTGTAAGACATTTTCTTAAAGAGTTTCAACATGTAAAAACGTTTGAGAAAAACCATTTACAGAAACCATTTGTATGCTGGTTATTAATCACATATGATTGATAGGATAACTAGCATGATTCAACTTGTATCCCCCCCATAAAAGCATTTAAAACACATTTAAAAGATTGATTAAGGGGTATGAACTCACCTGTAGCGAGTGGATCGGATTGAAGTGTCGGACAAGTGCTTGATGTTAAGTGAAGACTTTAACACACACAATGGTCCTAATAACATATAAAGACATATGTACATAAACAATTAGTGATTATAACACTAATTAGACAAGTATAAACTTTCTAAGGCGTGGAAAACACTTTAGTCAAAGTGTCAGGATGCTATCGGGTTGCAACAAAGGAGTGTAAGGCTTTATAAGTGAGTTTATGGTCCATTGACCATACTTGTTAGAGTTTACGGCCCAGAGGAGTCTACTCCTGGCCGTAAACTCTCAAATGGGTCACCAAATGAGGCTTCAAGCTATCATGTCTTAAGTGGTTAAGTG
Source organism: Lactuca virosa (assembly GCF_052849685.1). NCBI lineage: Eukaryota > Viridiplantae > Streptophyta > Magnoliopsida > Asterales > Asteraceae > Lactuca > Lactuca virosa. The sequence goes on from NC_136428.1 coordinate 317,271,625, forward strand.
TTCCAAGGCTTAAACAAGAGGATAGGTGAGTTTAAGGTCCAAGAATGACCTTAAATTGAGTTTGCGGCCCAAGTACCACTTCCCCATGATTTTACAGCCGTAAACTCATGGTAGGAAGTACCATTTGATGTTTTGAGGTTCCTAGCTTATTGGTGATTCGTTCTATGTTAAGTTCTAGCCACTTGGAAGCATTAGGGGCACAATAACACCCCTTTATAGAGTTTACGATCTAAGGACCAATCCTTATGAGTTTACAGCCGTAAACTCTATGGGAACATGGTTTCTTGGATGTTTAAGGTCCTTAACACTTCAAGGATATGATCTAAGCTAGGTTCTAGGCATAAGGAAGGAGTTAGGGTGCAACTTGCCCCATTTATAGGGGTTTACGGCCCAAGAACATGTCTTGGCCGTAAACTCCTTTGTTCTTGTGTTTCTTTATGATTTCTAGGCTATAAACATGTTAAACCTAGTGTACAACGAGTTAGAACAAGAGCACTTACGATCTAGAAGCTTGAATGGTCGTTTCTGGCCAAGAACACTAGTGTGTGTTCTTGGTGTTCTTGGTGGAACTTGAAGATCTACAAAATGGAATGATTTCACGGATGAAATCATCTAAGATCACTAGATCATCTAAGATATCAACTAGTTAGGGCAAGATACTTACGAGTTTTGAAGATCGGGGACGCAGATCGGGATGATACTTGAGAGGATTTGGGCCAAAGGAAGTAAAGGAATGAACAAATGACCATCTTTTCACCATATAAGGTGGAGTTTACGGCCCACATGGAGTTTACGGCCGTAAACTCCCATGTGGTGGTCGTGAACTCCAGGTCAATGTGTTTCGGGCTTGTTCTTTGCACTATAGATCCAGCAGATAAAGCCCGACACTTATTCCTTAAGTGTACAAGGCTCAGAATGCTCAAACAGACTCTAAATTGTGCTAAATGCTGGCAGGAATGAGTTTGACTTTCACTGAAGTGTTTGACTGTACAGGATAGAAAATTCGGGTTGTCACATCATCCCCCTGTTAGAGGGAATTTCGTCCCGAAATTAGAATTTAGATAAAGGAGTAGGCATGAATAATCGAGCCAAGAAGTAGGAATACTTCCTAATCGATTGATTCCCGCGCTCCCAAGTGAATTCAGGTCCTCGGTTGGCATTCCAACGAACTTTCACTAATGGGAAGCGGCTCTGAATTGTTCGCCTGACCTCTCGGTCCATGGTCACTACGGTTCGTCCACGAAGGTGAGGCTCTTGTGGAACTCGATCTCGTCGGGTGGGATTTCAAGAGTCTCGTCGGACAGACACTTTTACAAGTCCGAGACATGGAGGTTAGAACGTACGTTACGATGTTCACGGGTTAGGTTGAATTGGTGAGTTACGGGGCCGATTCTGGCAAGAATCTCGGGGTCCTAACTATCTTGGATTTTTAGCTTTTCACGCTTTCCGAAGCGTATCAGGCCTTCCTAGAGTGAGACTTCCAAAAGGATTTGGCCTCTCACTTGGAATTCCAAGGGTTTCTCCCTCTTGCTTCTCTTCCCAGTCAAGGGTCGCTCCCTTCTGGGTCAAATTCGTAAGGGGTTCCGTAATTTTTGAAGAGTTCTAAATGAACTACGACAGTAGGCCAGTGAGACCTAGAATTTTGCGAATTACGGTCGACGTCTTCGGTATTTTGACAAATTCTCAACGGTTTTCGTTAATTGAAAGGGTCCTCCAGAATTCCCACATCACTAAAAGTATGTCATAGGAATTTGACTCTTCAATTCCAAAAATCGTATTTAGAGAACTTTTGCGTAAAGCTTCTCTGATCGTATCGTTTCCATGGTTTGTGGTAGCTACCCTTGATGGTTTCCTTCTTACTACGAGACTAGATAAGTAAGTCATTTACAAGGATAATAACAAACTGATCCAAGTAAGAATGGCGTACCCTATTCCTTAAGTTTAGGAATACTACGAGCGTATTGGTCCTATCCGAGGGGTATCACTACGGACTCGTAGAGTCCGCATCGAGTTTGGAAGATTGTCCTCGGGACATCCTTCTCAACACTCGTAACTGGTGATATTCGGATCTCTTGTTCATGTCTGAAAGGTAATTCGTTCCTTGTGGTTGGTCAACCAACTCATCTATGCGAGGCAGAGATAATGATTTCTAATGGAAATCTTGTCAAGTGGTACTTCAGGGAGGTTTGATGAGGTTTCTTCTGAAAGGATAAGAAACATGAGGTACTCTACGCATGAGTACATCGGAGTTCAGAAATGACGGTTTCACTAGAAAGACATTTACGGAGAAAGAGATGTGCACATGAAACTGGTATTGTGTGGATCGAATTGACTCCAATTGTATGATAATGTCGGACTTTCTTGGAAGTAAAGACATTAGATTTGAACATAAGGGCGTTACAAACAAAACACAACCGTGCAACTTTTAACAGAGTTACGGTACTATGTATTCACTACAAGACTGTTGCTGCGAACTATGTATACTACAAAAGACAAGTATACGCAGCACGGGGATCCCTTAACTGACAGGACCTCGCAAAAGATAAGACTCGAGTTGCACTGGTTTTAGACAGTTTGAAAGTATACAAGATATTGCCGATTGGAAGCGCTCCTATACTATAGTAGGGTCCTTTGATGTCTTTCGTTGTTCAGCTGACTATTTCCGGATAACGACATGATTCTGTAACCCGAAAGATAAGGAGTTTTGTGAGCGATTTTGGTTGCCCCTAAATGTACTTCGATCGCTTAAGTAAAGAGTAAGAGCGTGTTCTCGAAATTTTGACCTACATCCCTATGATGCAGTCCTAGTATGGATTGGAAGTATGTTCATGATGGTTTGACCTACATCCCTATGATGCAGTCCTAATACAGAGTAGAAGTATGTTTGTAGAATGGTCTTAAGACTTTTGTTGTTCAAGCCGAGGTATCATTGGTTGGTGAATAACGTGATCCAACCTTTGATAGTGAATTAGGAATGATCCCTGAGCTAAATTACCCTAGTCCAATAGCTTGACTGGAGTGGGTTTCAGATAGACTCCAACGAAAGTATGATGAAAGTATTTGAACAAAATTGACACCGGAATCAGCCGACTGTCAATATCATTGATGTTTAAGATGTAATAAGTTCGGGAAAAATGACCTTGTAGAAGGTCTTACATCATATCCGGAGTAGGAAAGTTTTGGCCGCATAAAGGCCAACTAAAAGTACTTACAGTACAAGGTAGCTTCGTAGAAAAGTGCCACATAGGGCATAGACAGGGAGAACGATTCCTTAAAACAAAGAAGGAATGTAAAGTATTTCCTACTGGTGGCGGTCATCCCTCTGGTGAACCCTCAGTTCAGTCAGTTGACGTTCCATATCAAGCAGGTGTCTTTCGTACACCCTCTGGCGTACACGGAGTTCTATGACTTCAGCTCGTGTTTCAGCCAGTGTTTGCAGCAGGGTTTCATGGTCTCTCTCAGATCTCTCACGAATGTGTTCAAGGCGATTGGTTCGGATGGTATGCATCCTTGCATTGCCATCAACCTCTGCGACATGATGGAGAGCTGTCCTGCCCTGAATCTCGTTTCGGGCAACTCTACGGACCAGAATTGGGAGAATTCTGTCTGCTGAGCTTCCTTCGCTTGTGTTGTAGAAGCTTCGGTCTCCATCAAACGGCATAGGTTGATCTTGCTCTTCGCTCCATGTTTCCAAACATTCTACCCAAGGGGGCGTCGGACCATGAAAAGCCGGACGAGGGTTAGGATCTGGAACAAGAGCCATCGGGGGTAGGTTCTCCACTTCAGGTTCGGAGTCAGAACCATCAGCAAAGCCTTCAGCTTGGTGACCATCCACAGGGATTGGGTGATTATTCTCGGGCTCCTCTCCGAGCCATCCAGCATTGTCGTGGTTAGGGTAGTACGGGTCGTCGTGGGGATGGAATCCAGCCATGATATCTATGCGAGAAAAGAGATAATGAGAACTAACTAAATAGACGAAATAACTAAGATAATTATAAGATGATCTTTATCAGTTGCTTCACTACTTGTTTAGTGCCTACCAGTTATATGTATTTAGGATAGGATAGACTTTCGAATAAGTGACCCTAACCCTAAGCCCCCAACCCAACGAGGACAGGACCTAAAGCAAAGGTTCACAGATTCTAAGTCTATGACATCCTAGTACATATAACCTTGGTGTACCCACTAAACAACTATTGACATACCAATAAAAATCTATTTAGTTCTCAGATAAGTAATTACAGTAGTACTAAATACCCCTATGGTATTTCATTGTGGAAATGTTGGTAAGTTTTTTTAGACTTGTTGTAACCTCACAACCATACTTAGGCACATGCTAATCACTCCTCGGATAATGTAGTTGATCAGGGTACATCTTCCCAGGGTTGACCATATGTCCCTAAGTCTACTTGTGCTGCCTAACAGTCGTAACACTTTTGTTCTTGTCATTGTGACACCACTTTTAGTATGAATGCAGGCACGTATACTTACTTAAATATTTTATTATTTAAAAGTATTAACTCTTGGTCAGAGTGTTTTAATCCCATTGTATTTATAGTTAGTATATCTTTTATGGGTTGATATACTCAATTCACTATAAACAATGCTCTGATACAAATCTATCACACCCCAAAACCGAGAACGGCGGAAACGTTCTGGGGCAGAGGACGTCATGTAATGTATCACAACAATGTAATGCAGTAAACAAGCAACAATATCATCCATTGCATTAATAGAATAATTGTTCTTACAAGTGTGTTCTTTCATAGTGTAAAATAACATAATGAATACTCAAAATAAAAGATGAGTCTTGACTGCTCCGTCTTCTCTAAGCCTTGCATCTGTACCTGTCTAGTTGTGACCTGAGAATACAAGTTATTTTGAAAGCGAGTATCAGCAATAAAGCTGGTGAATTCATAATTATTTTAATGTCATTACTTTGATAAGTTGTTATGAAAGACTGGTGAATGTTTAATGAAACATTTAGTATAAGTGTGAAAACCCTAGAAAATCCCATATTTCCTACTAGTATAAAAGGTAGTCTTCTACCAAGACCCGGATGTTTTGATAGTAGTCTTCTACCAAGACCGGAATGTTTTGTAAGTAATCTTCTACCAAGACCTGAATGTTTTGTAAGTAGTCTTCTACCAAGACCTGAATGTTTTGTAAGTAGTCTTCTACCAAGACCTAATGTTTTGTAAGTAGTCTTCTACCAAGACCTGAATGTTTTGTAAGTAGTCTTCTACCAAGACCCGACGGTTTTATGTTTAAGGAGTAATTTCCCCAAAAGTATTATCATTATCAAAATATAGTTTTGATTTACTTTAAAGGAATTGTGAGAAAATCACAAGTAAAAGTATTAGGGAAATATAATATTATAGCTCAGCAATTATACTGCTGGCTAAAGTAAATAAAACATAGACTCCAGGAGGTTATCGAATGGACAATATGCCTGGCTCAGTCTAAAACAAGGAGTATACAGACTCGAGACGGTATCGAATGAATGATACTGCTAGCAAAGTCTAAAACAAGGAAATACAGACTCCAGACGGTATCGAATGAATGATACTACTAGCAAAGTCTAAAACAAGGAAATACAGACTCCAGACGGTATCGAATGAACGATACTGCTAGCAAAGTCTAAAACAAGGATATACAGACTCCAGACGATATCGAATGAACGATACGGCTAGCAAACTCTAAAACAAAGAGTACTAGTCTACCTCGTCAATAATGTGAGAGTATCACAAAATGAAGGTAATGAACTAACATATAAGTGTTAAGATTAAACACGACGTGGAAACTCGCCGTAAATGTATTAACCGTAGACATCTATAGATGTGCATTTACCTCTGTTGCTAACAGCCGGGTATAGGAATAGTTAGTCCCTTCAGTATACCTGTAATGGTATCAACCGTAGGCATCCGTAGATGTTCATTTACCTCTGTAGCTGACAGAGGGATTAGGAGTGGTTAACCCCTTCGTATCCTTTGGTACTAGGATAGACAGATCTAAACTACACATATAATATGTAATAGTATCTCATCATATAGTATCTAGGTAAAAGTATCCATGTAAGTGTATATGAACGTATACCTTTGCTACCCAAAGGTACTGAACTGACTGATTAGAACTATTATGTGTATATATGTACACATGATATATAACTGATATTTAAACGACCTTCGGACGGATACCCGATACCCTACCAGACCACATCCCAACGAGGAAAAGGAAATAAAGCGGGTTAGCCTTCCTAAGTCCTTTAAACCTTATTTATATAACTATACATATACAGGCATGCTTTTAACAAGGTATCTACGTAAAAGTATCCATGTAAGTGTATCTATGTAAGTGTATCCAAGTAAGTGTATCTATGTAAGTGTATCCAAGTAAGTGTATCTCTACAAACAACATGTATTCGTATGGACCCTTGAATGAACTGACTCTTGGGTGATTCCTTGTAATAGGAATAATGTTTTGTATCCCCTAAACTATACCTATAATAGTTTACTGGAATGTAATTGATGTCTAAGAAGGTTTATACACCCTTGGTACAAGAGTGTGGGAAGTGAACAAAGAATGAATGCCATCGTATCAATACACATTTTCTTAAAAGATAAGTGTAACGATATGGTTTTGAAAGAAGTTTTGTAAAACCTTTGGAAAGTTAAATAAATAAGAATTCATGACTTGATGTCAGTTTATAAAACGATTTGAGGACAGTTTGACAAGACAGTTTAAGTGTAAGTAAACCTTTGTTTGAAACACAACTGTAACAGGTTTTGAAAAGAAACATGCAATTTGTAAGACAGTTTCTTAAAGAGTTTCAACATGTAAAAACGTTTGAGAAAAACCATTTACAGAAATCTGTTTGGTAAAACATATCAAAGTGTAGTACATCCATTTGTATGCTGGTTTTTAATCACATATGATTGATAGGATAACTAGCATGATTCAACTTGTATCCCCCCCATAAAAGCATTTAAAACACATTTAGAAGATTGATTAAGGGGTATGAACCCACCTATAGCGAGTGATCGGATGGAAGTGTCGGACAAGTGCTTGGTGTTAAGTGAAGACTTTAACACACACAATGGTCCTAATAACATATAAAGACATATGTACATAAACAATTAGTGATTATAACACTAATTAGACAAGTATAAACTTTCTAAGGCGTGGAAAACACTTTAGTCAAAGTGTCAGGATGCTATCGGGTTGCAACAAAGGAGTGTAAGGCTTTGTAAGTGAGTTTATGGTCCATTGACCATACTTGTTGGAGTTTACGGGCCAGAGGAGTTTACTCCTGGCCGTGAACTCTCAATGGGTCACCAAATGAGGCTTAAAGCTATCATGTCTTAAGTGGTTAAGTGTTCCAAGGCTTAAACAAGAGGATAGGTGAGTTTAAGGTCCAAGAATGACCTTAACTTGAGTTTGCGGCCCAAGTACCACTTCCCCATGAGTTTACGGACGTAAACTCATGGTAGGAAGTACCATTTGATGTTTTGAGGTTTCTAGCTCATTGGTGATTCGTTCTATGTTAAGTTCTAGCCATTTGGAAGCATTAGGGGCACAATAACACCCCTTTATAGAGTTTACGGCCTAAGGAACAATCCTTATGAGTTTACGGCCGTAAACTCTATGGGAACATGGTTTCTTGGATGTTTAAGGTCCTTAACACTTCAAGGATATGATCTAAGTTTGGTTCTAGGCATAAGGAAGGAGTTAGGGTGCAACTTGCCCCATTTATAGGGGTTTACGGCCCAAGAACAAGTCTTGAACGTAAACTCCTTTGTTCTTGTGTTTCCTTATGATTTCTAGGCTCTAAACATGTTAAACCTAGTGTACAACGAGTTAGAACAAGAGCATTTACGATCTAGAAGCTTGAATGGTCATTTCTGGCCAAGAACACTAGTGTGTGTTCTTGGTGTTCTTGGTGGAACTTGAAGATCTACAAAATGGAATGATTTCACGGATGAAATCATGTAAGATCACTAGATCATCTAAGATATCAACTAGTTAGGGCAAGATACTTATGAGTTTTGAAGATCGGGGATGAAGATCGGGATGATACTTGAGAGGATTTGGGCCAAAGGAAGTAAAGGAATGAACAAATGACCATCTTTTCACCATATAAGGTGGAGTTTACGGCCCACATGGAGTTTACGGCCGTAAACTCCCATGTGGTGGCCGTGAACTCCAGGTCAATGTGTTTCGGGCTCGTTCTTTGCACTATAGATCCAGCAGATAAACCCCGACACTTATTCCTTAAGTGTACAAGGCTCAGAATGCTCAAACAGACTCTAAATTGTGCTAAATGATGGCAGGAATGAGTTTGACTTTCACTGAAGTGTTTGACTGTACAGGATAGAAAATTCGGGTTGTCACAACTATGAGGATTGCTGGTCATACGAGATGAACAAGGACCTTATGGAGAAATACCATAAGCGAGCTCGTCAAGAAAAGTACGAGGTGGTAAAGTTCCTCATTGCTAGCAAGACGAAGGATGGAGATTCTGTGAGCATCCACGTTTCGAGAATGCAACGATAAGTGGATAGGCTAATAAAGCTCAATGTGAATTTTGACGAAGAACTGGCGATCGACATAGTGTTGAAGTCTCTGCCAAGTTGTTATGATCAATTCATTTTGACCTATCATTTGAATAGTAACAATGAAACTACTTTGTCACAATTGCACAACCTCCTTCGAACAGCTGAAGCATGAATGAAAGGAAAGGGTATTGCCTCATCTCCTACAAGTGCACTTGTTTTGGCCATAAGGCAAGAGAAAAGGAAAAAGAGGAAAGGTTCTCCTAGGAAAAACTGGAAGGGAAAGTCCCAAGTTGGGTCGTCAAGTACATGACCGAAAGGAAAACCAATTCTGATGCTCCCCTTGTCTCTAACCCCAAAGAGGCCACTTGCTTCTATGGAAATGACAAGGGGCATTGGAAACGAAGTTGCTCGAAATACTTGTAGGATATCAAGGATGGCAAGTTGAAGCCAACGTCGACATGTATTTACATTACCTTATCTAATAACTCATCATATTCTCATTCTTGGGCCCTTCATACAGGATGTGGTTTTCACATTTGTTCTGATTTGCAGGGGCTAAGACGAAGTGAGGACGTGGAGCATGGAAGGATGAACTTGATCATGGGGAATAGGTGATATTCACTTGTCACCAAGATTGGAGTTTATAGCTTAGTGCTTAGTAATGGGTTAGGGTTAGACTTAATAAATTGTTGCTACTCGTCAGAGATGAAATAAAACATCATTTCATTTCATGCTTCATTTAAACAAGGTATTAGATATTCTTTTAATGATAAGAATGGATCTATTTATGCTTATAAAAATGGTATATTTTATTTTGAAGATTTACCTTGTGATGGTGTGTATGAATGTAACGCCCCGTTCCTGGTACACATTTATTATTATTATACTTCTTGTTTTGGAAGCTACTCGACGAGTCAGTAGCCCTAACTCGTCGAGTAGAAGCGGGTCTGCACGTGGATTTAGCTTGGCGACTCGGCGAGTCCGCTATTCCCGACTCGGCGAGTCCGCCAGTTTGGATGAAGCCCTAATTTTCAGGGTGTGTACCCTATTTAAACACCATTATAGCCCCAAACCAGCCTCCTTCACCTCTCAGAGACTTATTCCCGAAACCCTAGCCTCCTTGAAGTGTGTGTGAGTGATCTTTGCCCTTGTGAAGGAATCTTGGTGCATTGTTGAGCAAGAAGAAGAAGGAGAAGGTAGAAGAACTCAAGGAAGAAGAAGTAGATCTAGATTATACTCCTCTTTGGCCATCCTTTCTGGTAATAAATCTTTCATTTTGGTTATTGTATTAATAGATCTAGTTTGTCCCCAAATTGATGGTTTTGAGCTCAAAAACTCCAAAACGCTAGTGATGAAGCTTTGTAATCAAGCCATATCTCAGATCTAGCCTCTCTTGAGTTCCAGGAGCTGAAGAAGGCCACCTTTTGCCAGCCATGGCTTTGTTCTAGACAAGTAACCCCCATAATAGCCAAGTTTGAGTGTTATTGCTTCATTTCATCATAGATACACGTAAAGTTAGCAACTTTACGTGTTCAGATAGTCGCAGAAACCCAGATCTATGAATTGGATGCACTAAAACTGATTAGAATCGACTGAATAGAAACTGCATGTAAAGGACTCGTCGAGTCGTTCTTCTGACTCGGCGAGTCAGGTCGCGAGTCTTAGATTCCCTGTTCAGTAGTAGCGAGTATGTTTAGTGAGTGGAGTAAAGACTCAGTGAGTTAAGACATGGATCTGAGTGTAGAGGGACTCGGCGAGTCTACGCCCTGACTGGGCGAGTCCAAGGCAATCTCCTTACCCGTAAGAAGAGACTCGACGAGCTGTTCATACAACTTGGCGAGTCACAGACTGGACGTGTTCTTATGTTGAAGGTGAACTCGACGAGTTGAGCATACAACTCGGTGAGTCGGATGAAGGTTGGCAGGATATCTGTAATGAAGGAGAACTCGTCGATTTTTGGTTAAACTCGACGAGTAGAGTCGGAAAGGGGAGTAGAAGGAAAGATAGGGACTCGACGAGTTGGCGGCCTAACTCGGCGAGTCAGGTCAACGGATTGTTGACTTTGACTAGGGGGTAAAATAGTCATTTTACCCTAAGAATAGTTAGCAGTGTCTGATTAAGTGTCTTTTGGGAATTGTAGCCAGGAGTTACCGGAGCAGCAGTCAGACAATTCCTGAGCAGCATTTCAGCAGCCAGCCTTATGAGGTGAGTTTTCCTTCCAGTAGGAACAGGTCTACGGCCACAATGCCGACCCGTTTAGTTAGCAGTAGTTCCGGACTACGGTTCGATGCAGTAGTTCAGTATGCTTGGTGTCTTTGTGATACATGCATGGTATGTGTTATGTGTTCCGGACTATGTTCTGATGCAGTATGCAGTATATGTGTTCATATTATATGCTATGTTATGCTATGTTTAGTCAGTTCCGGACTTCGGTCCGATGCAGTGGGCAAGGCCCTAGTCAGTTCCGGACTTTGGTCCGATGCAGTGGGCAAGGCCCTAGTCAGTTCTGGACTTCGGTCCGATGTAGTGGGCAAGGCCCTAGTCAGTTCCCGACTTCGGTCCGATGCAGTGGGCAAGGCCCTAGTCAGTTCCGGACTTCGGTCTGATGCAGTGGGCAAGGCCCTAGTTAGTTCCGGACTTCGGTCCGATGCAGTGGGCAAGGCCCAGTATGTGCTTTATATGTTATTGTATGGTATGTGGTAGTTTGGGGGAGCTCTGATATTTTGGTTTTGGTTTCAGGTACTTCGGCTAGCAAAGGGAAGGGCTCGGGATGATGGAATGGCACACACCACAGTTTAGCCTTGGAGTTAGACTCTGATATTTTGATATGATCTTGACACCAGTTTCGATTTGATAAATTTATTATGACATTTTGAGATACATGATTCATGGTTTTTATCTTTTAATATTTGATATTATGGTTTAGTAAAGTTTTCAAACAATAATTTTTGGGTTGTATTTTTGGGATGTTACAAGTTGGTATCAGAGTCTTGGTTTGAGGGATTCGGGCACACTCTCGGGTGTGTCTGGACTCAAACTGAGGAATTGGTATGAAATTTTTAAAAGGAAAATCATTTTTAGAAAGAGAGCTTTGAGAAGAGAAAAGAATTTCTAGAAAAAGAAAAGATTTTTGAAAAGAGAAAAGAATTTTGAAAAAAGAGAAAAGGGTGTGGTGCATGCAATTAGCCGAGCTCAAGTACGTACTCCCAAATTACCCATACAAGTTTATGCTATGTTATGATTATTAGCTTTATAAGAACAACATGCTAGATTAGGACTAAGGATCTAGGAAGGATGCCTTATGTCCCTGTTATATGTGTTCAGCTTTATGAGAACTGCATGCTAGTACAGATTAGTCAGTATGATAGCCAGAGTAGTAGATGCTTGATTATGTGTACTCAATGCTCGAATGCTGCTTGCTTTGTGCTTTTAGGAGTCTTAGTTATCTTTCACTAAGTGGTAAACGAATATGTTACGTTGCATATTGCAAGGACTAAATAATTTCAGAAGGTTAAGTCTAGCTCTATTTCGCAGCTCTTGTCTGAGTCCAACCGTTGTAGAGTAGGATCTCTCATTCGAAGAATTATCTAGTCTGGGTAATATGTAATAGTATTCGCGAGCTAATTAGGGGAAGAAAGCAGGGACTTCTTATGTAGCTGATGGCGGAGAGTGGGTTGGTGATTTCCCTGGGGCAAGCCTAGGATGAGTTTAGCATCAGATCAGCAGTAGTAGTAGAAGGGACTTGGTGGAGTCAAGGCAGTTCTTGAGGAAAGTACGGATAGATGTGGAAGGTAGTATGGGCCCGTACTACTGAAAGCAGAGGATCCGTACTCGATTCAAGGGAGGCTGAGATGAGACCAAGAAACTTGTATTAGTAGCGATCCCTCGAGATATATCTGTATTCCTGACGTTGGCATTATGTGTTTTCAGAATGGTGGTTTTACGCCCTAGTCCAGCAGTCGGCAGTTCAGGTGCCGTTGAGGGATCGGGATCAGGCTCGAGGACCGAGCATTCAGTTGAGCAGACTAGGGAGTTTCTCTCCTCAGAGGTTACTCACATCATACTCGAGCAGACTCCTGTGTTCTTTGGTTCGATCAAGGAGGGTATTTTGGAGCTGATGGACGAGAAGTTGAGCACATTCCGTGCTGAGGTGGCGGCCATGATGGGGTCGCGCACCCTCACTTTCAGGGAGTTCAGAGCATATGGACCTCCTGATTACCACAGGGCGCGGGATCCCATTGCGAGTACCAGGTGGTTGGCGGATGTCGCCAATGCATTCCGCACCAGCAGATGTCCCGAGGGGGAAAAGGTTAGACTGGCATCCTGTCTCCTTAAGGACAGGGCACAATATTGGTGGGAGGAGATCGGACATGTCATGGGAGATGACGCAACTCTCGATGCGATGACCTGGACCGACTTCACTACCAGGTTCAGAGCCGAGTTTGCACCGGTTATCGAGGTGCAACAGTTAGTGAGGGAGTTTCAGGATCTTACTCAGACTACTGAGACTGTGGCGGAGATTACCACCAAGTTCAGGGAGAGGGCTCTTCTCGTTCCTCAGTATGCGGCTGATGAGGAGATGAAGAAGGCTCGTTATCATGAGATGTTGAGGGTGATATCAGACAGTTTGTGAGTTGGTCCAGCTGTAAAACGCTGGATGACATGATTGCGAGGGCTCGTGAGAGAGATAGATTTGGAGATGGAGAAGAAAAGGAAGCCAGAGGCGGCATCTGGCACAGGAAGTTCGGGCAAAAAGCCCAAGGTATCGGATCACAGACCCAGAGGACAGCAGAGCCACAGTAGGTGTGAAAAGTGTGGGAGATTGCACGATGTGGCGTGAAAGGCAGGGATCTCCGGCTGCTACAAGTGTGGTCGGACCGGGCATATGAGTAGGGATTGTACAGCCACCACCACCACCACAGCAGTTAATCTGATTTGCTTTCATTACAATCAGAGGGGACATAAAATGTCCCAGTGCCCGAGTTTAGCAGCAGCAGGGAAGGTGGCAACACCTGCCCCTGCTACTTTGAGGATTACAGACGGCCGTCAGGGTCGGGCTGAGGCGCCAGTGGCGAAGAGTAGAGCTTTCCAGATGACAGCAGAAGAGGCGCGGGCGACTCCTGATGTGGTGACGGGTATGGATTTTCCTCTTATCTCTGTATTTCGTATTGATTATTTCTCATGGTTATGTCTTTGTATATAGGGTCGTTCTTAGTGAACGACATTTCAGCTACATTATTGTTTGATTCGGGGGCTACCCGATCGTTTGTCTCGCTTGCGCTTAGCAAGCGGTATAGCAGAGCTCCGGGGGAGCTGGACAATCCACTTGAGGTTGAGATAGCTGATGACAGGACCGTCAAGGTCGCGAGGGTACATAGGGGTGTTCGCTGCGGTTATTTGATGAGCAGTTTTCAGTAGATCTGGTTCCTATTCACCTGCGAGGGAATAAGGTCATAGTGGGTATGGATTGGTTGAGTCCCAATGGGGCAGTGATTGATTGTGAACTGCAGTTAGTGAGGGTTCGCACTCCTAGTGGGGGAGAGTAAGTGATTCAGGGCGAGAGGCCACAGCGCGGAACGATTCTGTGTTCAGCAGCGAGAGCGAGGCGCTACTTTCAGCAGGGTTGCGCGGGGTACATTGCCTATGTTTTAGATGCCCGGGAGAAGGGCAAGGCGACAGTTGACGATGTACCAGTAGTACGTGAGTACCCGGATGTATTTGCAGAGGATTTGCCTGGGATACCTCCTGAGAGACAGGTTGAGTTCAGGATTGACCTGGTTCCTGGTGCGGCTCTAATAGCCAAGGCACCATACCGGTTGGCTCCTCCTGAGATGTAGGAGTTGTCTACGCAGCTGCAGGAGATGCTAGACAATGGTTTTATCAGACCGAGCAGTTCACCATGGGGAGCCCCGATCCTGTTTGTGAAAAAGAAGGACGGGTCACACCGTATGTGTATAGATTACCGGGAGTTGAACAAGGTGACAGTGAAGAACAGTTACCCAATTTTCGCGGATAGATGACTTGTTTGATCAGCTCCAGGGAGCATCTTGGTTCTCCAAGATTGATTTGCGTTCCGGTTATCATCAGATGCGGGTAAGAGGTGAGGACGTGCAGAAGACCGCTTTTAGGACCCGCTATGGTCATTATGAGTTCGTGGTGATGCCATTTGGGCTCACCAACGCACCAGCCGCGTTCATGGATCTAATGAACCTCGTATGCAGACCGATGTTAGATCGGTCAGTGATAGTGTTCATCGACGACATCTTGGTATATTCCAAGACTTAGGAGCAGCACGAGGAACATCTGAGGGAGGTGCTAGAGACACTGAGGAGGGAGAAACATTTCGCAAAGTTCTCCAAGTGTGAGTTCTGGTTGCGCGAGGTGCAGTTCCTTGGACACTTCGTCAACCAGAAGGGTATACTAGTAGATCCGGCCAAGATAGAGGTCGTGATGCAGTGTGAGGTCCCGAGGTCTCCATCTGAGATTCGGAACTTCCTAGGTTTCGCAGGGCACTACAGGAGATTCATCCAGGATTTCTCCAAGATAGCAGTTCCGCTCACTCGACTGACCAGGAAGTCGGTGGCATTTCGCTGGGGGCCTAAGCAGCAGGCAACATTTGAGACCCTCAGGCAGAGATTGTGTGAGGCACCAATTCTTACCCTGCCAGAGGGAGTGGATGACTGCGTAGTCTACTGTGATGCTTCGATCACAGGTATGAGAGCAGTGTTGATGCAGCGAGGGCATGTGATAGCTTATGCCTCTAGATAGTTGAAGCCTCACGAGGCTAACTATCCGACGCACGATTTCGAGCTGGGGGCAGTGGTGTTCGCCCTCAAGATTTGGAGACATTACCTCTATGGGGTCCGTTGTACCATTTACACGGATCACAAGAGTCTGAGTTACCTCATGGATCAGCCGAATCTAAACATGAGGCAGCGTCGGTGGTTAGATGTGGTTAAGGACTATGATTGTGAGATCCTTTATCATCCGGGCAAGGCCAACGTAGTGGCCGACACCCTGAGCCGCAAGGCGATGATGGCCTCGATCAGAGATATATGTCTGAGGATGACATTGATTACTCCATTGTTGGAGCAGATTAGAGAGGCACAGGTTGAGGGCCTAAAAGAGGAAAGACAGAAGTGTGAGAGGATCGTTGGCCGAGTAGCTTCTTTCGATCATGATAGTCGAGGATTGTTGACCCTTCATGGGAGAGTTTGGGTGACGTACTGGGGAGGAGTACAGTAGGTGTTGATGGATGAGGCCCACAAGTCTCGGTTCTCCATCCACCCAGGGGCGATAAAGATGTACAGAGATCTTCGACCCGATTATTGGTGGCCCTGCATGAAGCGGGACGTATCTTGGTACGTGGAGAGATGCCTGACCTGCAGGAAGGTCAAGGGAGAGCACCAGAGACCCCACAGAAAGATGCAGCCATTAGACATTCCCGTGTGGAAATTGGAGGATATCACCATGGATTTCGTTACTAAGCTTCCCAGGACTGCACATGGAGTTGACTCGATTTGGGTCGTAGTGGATCGGTTGACCAAGAGCGCGCATTTCGTACCGATCCAGGAGAGTATATCGTCCGAGAAGTTAGCCGATATTTATGTGCGAGAGGTTGTGGAACGAAATGGAGTGCCTGTTTCGGTAGTATCAGATCGAGACGTCCGGTTCACTTCCAGGTTTTGGAAGCGGTTCCATGACAAGATGGGGACTCGTCTCCTTTTCAGCACCGCTTTCCACCCTCAGACGGACGAGCAGAGCGAGAGGACGATTCAGACTCTCGAGGACATGCTTCGGGCATGTGTCCTAGATTTTGGTGGCAGTTGGGATATGTACCTTCCATTAGTGGAATTTTCGTATAACAACAGTTACCACCCCAGTATAGATCGGCCTCCTTTTGAGATGCTCTATGGGAGGAAGTGTAGGACCCCAATCTATTGGGGAGAGGTCGGTCAGAGAGTCATGGGGAGCACTGAGGTGGTGCTTAAGACCACAGAGTTGATACAACAGTTTCGTAGCCGGTTCCAGACTGCTCAGAGTCGGCAGAAGAGTTACGCCGATAGGAGGCGTTTTGATTTGGAGTTTCAGGTAGGCGATATGGTCCTCCTGAAAGTGTGACCCTGGAAGGGTGTCATCAGGTTCCGGAAGAGGGGCAAGCTGGGCCCCAGGTTCATTGGTCCCTTTAGGGTTTTGGCCCGGGTGGGTCGGGTTGCTTATTGGTTAGATCTTCCAGCAGAGCTCACTCAGATTCAAAACACTTTCCATGTGTCTCAGTTACGGAAGTGTTTGGTGGATGAGTCAGCAGTTGTACTGTTGGAGGATATTCAGGTTGACAGCAGCTTGAATTACATCGAGAGACCAGTGGCGATCTTGGATCGGAAGATGAGGACCTTGAGGAACAAGGTGGTTCAGCTAGTGAAGGTGCAGTGGCAACACCGGAAGGGTTCGGAGTGGACATGGGAGACCGAGGAGGAGATGAGGGAGCATTATCCGGAGTTATTTTCAGATCTAGAGACAGCAGACTTCGAGGACGAAGTCTAAGATAAGTGGGGGAGAATTGTAACGCCCCGTTCCTGGTACGCATTTCTTATTATTATCCTTCTTGTTTTAGAAGCTACTCGACAAGTCAGTAGCCCTAACTCGTCAAGTAGCAGCGAGTCTGCACGTGGATTTAGCTTGGCGACTCGGCGAGACCGCTATTCCCGACACGGCGAGTCCGCCAGTCTGGATGAAGCCCTAATTTTCAGGGTGTGTACCCTATTTAAACACCATTATAGCCCCAAACCAGCCTCCTTCACCTCTCAGAGACTTATTCTCAAGACCATAGCCTCCTTGAAGTGTGTGTGAGTGATCTTTGCCCTTGTGAAGGAATCTTGGGGCATTGTTGAGCAAGAAGAAGAAGGAGAAGGTAGAAGAACTCAAGGAAGAAGAAGTAGATCCAGATTATACTCCTCTTTGGCCATCCTTTCTGGTAATAAAGCTTTCATTTTGGTTATTGTATTGCTAGATCTAGTTTGTCCCCAAATTGATGGTTTTGAGCTCAAAAACCCCAAATCTCTAGGGATGAAGCTTTGCAATCAAGCCATATCTCAGATCTAGCCTCTCTTAAGTTCCAGGAGCTCAAGAAGGCCACCTTTTGGCAGCCATGGCTTTGTTCTAGACAAGTAACCCCCATAATAGCCATGTTTGAGTGTTATTGTTTCATTTCATCATAGATACACGTAAAGTTAGCAACTTTACGTGTTTAGATAGTCCCAGAAACCCAGATATATGAATTGGATGCACTAAAACTGATTAGAATCGACTGAATAGAAACTGCATGTAAAGGACTCGTCGAGTCGTTCTTCTGACTCGGCGAGTCAGGTCGCGAGTCTTAGATTCCACGTTCAGTAGTAGCGAGTCTGTTTAGTGAGTAGAGTAAAGACTCAGTGAGTTAAGACATGGATCTGAGTGTAGAGGGACTCGGCGAGTCTACGCCCTGACTCAGCGAGTCCAAGGGAATCTGCTTACCCGTAAGAAGAGACTCGATAAGCTGTTCATACAACTCGGCGAGTCACAGACTGGACGTGTTCTTATGTTGAAGGTGAACTCGACGAGTTGAGCATACAACTTGGCGAGTCGGATGAAGGTTGGCAGGATATCAGTAAAGAAGGAGATCTCGTCGAGTTTTGGTTAAACTCGACGAGTAGAGTCGGAAAGGGGAGTAGAAGGAAAGATAGGGACTCGATGAGTTGGCGGCCCAACTCAACGAGTCAGGTCAACGGATTGTTGACTTCGACCAGGGGGTAAAATAGTCATTTTACCCTAAGATTAGTTATCAGTGTCTGATTAAGTGTCTTTTGGGAATTGTAGCCGGGAGTTACCGGAGCAGCAGTCAGACAGTTCCCGAGCAGCATTTCAGCAGCCAGCCTTATGAGGTGAGTTTTCCTTCCAGTAGGAACGAGTCTATGTGAGAACAAGATCTTTGCGTAGGGACAATGTTTGAGAACTCAAACCTTGAGTGAATGCTTGAGATCAATGTCTGCTTAATAATGCATGTTCAAGTCGAGACTGGAAAGACCAGTCAAATCTTAGATAATGAATTCAACAAATGATCAAGACATTAATTGAGAACAAGTAAATAGTGATCAAGGTAAAGTTAATAAATGAGGAACAAGAAGAATGTTTTAAATGTGATAAGAGTAAATGCCAAAAGTGAGTGAAAGATCCGTCGTTAACTTGTATTGAATGCTCCTATATATAGGAGAGAATGTTACAGTGAATTAACCCAAGTGTTTACATAGGACCGGACAAAAGATACAAGTCTGACATTCTGATTGTCCTAAATCTACTTTAGACTAAGTCCTATGAAACGTTACATCAAAATACAATACAAAAGTAATAAATGCATAAGAGACAAATCAACTTCATTCCGGACAAGTAATGTTCCGGAGATGAAAGTTTGGTCCGGATCAGCATGCATTCCGGACTTCAGGATCAGCTCTGGAATGTGTTCCTCTCCAAAACACTTCACTCCTTTTCTCCAGCTCCGGACAAGGTTCCGGATCACATCTTCCTTCGAAATTAACAGCCTTCGGAATATGTACTTGGGATTGCTAGAGGTTCACTTTGTAAGTTCCCAAAATGCTTGTATATCAATCAGATCCAATTGATGGTGCGGAATCCCAATCAATTGGATGATGTCGGATCAAATAGAAGAGAAGGAGAAGAAGAAGATGATGAATCTTGAATGTATTGATTAGAATGAAGTTCCCTTACACAAGATTCACACACTTACACACACTAAAACTCCTCTCTTCTCTCTATTCCATACACTCCTTTTCAGTTCATCAATCCCTCGTCAACTACCTAACACCTATATATATACTTGGGGAATATGGGCCATAAATGGGTTTACCGCCGTAAATGGGTTTACGGCCGTAAACACCCATTGGGTCGTAAATACAACTACAAAAATATATTACACGACCAAAAACTATTAACGCCTAGAAAAGTAAAGTATAAACCATATTTTTGACCCAACAATCTCCCCCTTGGTTTATAGCTTTCTTTTCTTTTCTTAAATGACCCAACAAGCTCCCCCTAAAAAGTAGCTGGCTTTCTTGTTCATCTTCATTGTAAGCTTGGCTTCAACATTTAACTTCAAATTCTTCACAACTTCAAGATCAACTTGATGAATCTTCAATGAATGACTTCATCTTGAGCTCTTGAGCTTTTCTTCAAAATTTGGCATTGAACGCACATTGGGTGAAGAGGCTTGACGTACTGATTCTTGAAAGATATCGCTCTCAGCTTGAGAATCTTCAGAGAGAATAGAGAACGAAACTTCTGGATCACTTTAGCAGGTTCAAGATAGCAGCAGACTGATTGAGGAGGCTTCAATGCAATCCGTCACATAATCTTCAATTTCAGCTTCACCTTGTTTCCGGGGTTGAAAGATTGAAAGTCGAAAGAATAATCTTCATTTCTTGCTCCTTCGAATGAGAATTCTTCGATGATCACGGATGAAGCCTTGGCTCAGAAATCTTCGACACAAACTCCATGAGTTTCATCTTCACCTAAATTCACTTTTCAAGACAAAACAAAAGTAAAAGAAAATTTAGCACACAATATTTTTGGGTTTTTCATATTTTCTGAAAAAAATAAAACAGAAACAAAAATATTTTTGGATTTTTGATTTTCTTGAACAAGAAATAAAACAGAATATAACACTATTTTTTTTTATTTTGAATTTTTCTGATTTTTGTTTGTTTTTTTTTTGATTTTTTTTAATTCTCCCCCTTAATTTGAATTAGAAGAAATTATGAACAAATTTAACAAAAATAAAAATGATATCTAACTTTAGGAGTGATTTGGGATCAAAGTTTTTAAACAGCCTTTATCCGTTTATCAGTACCTCTCCCTTCATGAATAGAACTGGTCAATCGCCGATATTGTGGTCCACTTAAACACGAGACATTGTGACAAAATTAGGACATACTATAAGTGACAAGACAATGTGATCCTAAGATCCTAGATAATATTCCTTAAGGACCATTCAGCTGACGACGACCAAAGATATTGTTGTCCACCTAAATTGAGCAGCGAGATCTACAGACAACCTAGTGATTGTTCAATTTTAAATGTACTAGAACATGTTTCCCGCTTCCTGACATACCCCAATAATCAGGAACTTCCAAAGTACTCCTTACTTTAGGTGAGCAGACAATTATTATGAGAGAAGTCAGATTTAGAATGCATATGCTATACACCCAGGTCGGATCTCTTCCAATCTCGCAGAGGGTGAAACATATGACTAACCATATTTAGAGGGATTTAGAAGTAGAATGGTGCATATGCTGTGTACCAGGTCGGATGGTTAATCACGCAAAGGAGACATCATATGGCTAACAGGCAGAAAGAATTGCATAGATAGAAGATGCAGAGAAATAGAATTGCATATGTTACAGTCCAGGTCAGATGTATTTCAATCACGCAGAGGAGGAAACATATGACTAACAGAAAGAAATCAATAAAAGAATTTCCTACAGACCTACTTTATCGAAATTCCCCAGTCGCCCCATCAATACCGGAATTAAGGACAAAGTCCATACATCGAGGAAGAGTTAAACCAAAGTTCTAGATACAGATTAATTTAATGTGACCGGTGGATTATCATGTATATCTCCCTGCTCAACCTATCTGAGTGTCGTATTGTCAGGCTAAATGGATCTATCTAGGTCAAGATTTTTCATGTCTCTAGATTCCTTAAGTTCATTAATGCCTAGTCAAGTCCATTTTAATCTCTCGTGCCTACCAGCACATCGAACACAGAGCCTAGACAATTCAGATTCAGTCCATTACACAGATTCAGATTGCCTGTTATCACATGATTATATCACTTCCCAAAACATCTCCGTCAAGCACATTTCATTAACACCATATTTTTGGATTTTCTTGATTTTCTAATGTTTTTGGATTTTTGATATTTTCAATTTTTTGTTTGGTTTTTGTTTATTTCTCCCCCTAAATTTGTGCATGGGTGAGAATGAAATCACTAAAATGCGCAAATTTAAACTAACCTAACCTAAAGCAAAAATTTAATCTTTAAAGCGAATCAGCTTAAGAAAAACTCAGGAGTATAGAGAAGAAAACTCAAACCGTAAGTCGCCGATTGAATTTACATCCAGAAGGTCTGAGAACAGCACGCATAATCTCAGAACAGATCCAAAAATTCTTCATGTCATTAAGCACTAACCCCATGTGTGATCCCTTCTTTTCTTCCTTTCCCGCAAAGGACACATACTCTCAAACAAAGTTCTGAGTGTTGTACAGTTTAGAGATGTCCCCTATCATGTGCCTGGAACAGCCACTACCAACAAACCGAAGTATGATGATATGCCTCCATAGCTGCTCCGACACAGAGCGGGATTAGTTGGTCTTTGGAACCCAGTCCATTTTGAAACTGGGTTGACCTTTTTCATCCTTGCACGGTACTCTCTCCCATGACATGTCCTATTTATCACAAACAGAAGATGTAGAAATATTAGAGTCACTAGTTGATTTGGGAGAGTGAGCCTTTGGAACCCATTTGTAGTTGGGTTTAACCCATTTCTTTTTCGATCTGATGGGTGGTTCAGCACTTGCTTTTGATCTTGATGTCGGCCGTTGAGATGACTTTGATTCTGACTTCACGGGAGCATCTCTTGGATTTGGATTCTTGGCCGGCATTCCCTTCTTGTTCTTGGGAGTTGGATTCTTGGCCTTCTACGCGTTCCAGTCATCATGGTCTGAACGTGACCTTGAGGGGTTTCTTTTGAAGTATCTCCCTCTTGGCGCGTTCTGCCAGCCTTGTGCATAGTAGGGAACATATGCGCGATTAGGACAATTTCTGGCAATGTGTCCAGGTGTTCCACAATGAAAACATGTATTTTTCTTCACTGTGAAGTTGTTTCTTCCTGCCTCTGGTGGCGTATCCTTGCCTTGTCTCTTATTGTTCCCACAAGCACAATTACAACAAGCACTCTGTTTCATTGGAATTGGTGGCCTGTATTTCTCAACAGCAGGTTGATCAGAAGCAGTTGAGTTCGAAGCAACAGATTCAGAGTTCAAGGAGATGTTGGTTTGTTCAGTGGTGTTCTCCTTGTTCTCATCCTCTGCTACTTTACCTGCACATGAAGTAGATGTGCTAGAAACATGAACATCAGTATTTTCAAACAAATCATCAAATATGTCAAAAAAATTTAACGCAACATGATCCGATGCAGAATCATCACAAGATGTATCATCAATATTAACATCAGAAACAATAGAGTTTTCATTCGAAACAGAAACAACAAGTTCAGACACAATTTTATTATCAGAAACATATCCTTCAGCTTCGTGCTTTGACTGATCTAAGGATTGATCTGCAGGGGAAGTAGAAACGTTAGTACTTTCAACATTAATAAATCCTCCTGAAACAAAACTAGATGGCTTGCCATAAACCATGAATGGTTCGTTGGCAATCTCTCTTTAGACAAAGGTTGATACTTATATGTATGATTAAAAGGAGGACGTACATTATCGTATCCTAAACCCTTTTGCTGGTTTCGTTTGAACTGCAGACAATGGTCAATCATGTTCGCAACTACCTCGCTTGATACATCAAACCTTTTAAAATCAAAATTTGCAGTTTCAAATTGTCTCTTTAATGTATCAAGCTCAGTAATTAACTCATCATTCTGTCTCTTGATATAATCATAATTTTCACATTTTTCACTATAGTCTTGCTGAATTCTCTTAAAGTCCTTTATTTTTGTTTCTAACTAGGCCTTTAGGGGTTTTTGTCCTTTTCTAAGTTGATATCCTTCATATCTCAGGTCCTCAACTTCTCTTTTTAATAAATCAATTTGTTCCCGGAGAAATTTAATCGTATCTTCACAAGATGGAGTACATGAAACTTCATTGACCAGGATGTTTGCGGAACTCATTGTTTTTCGACAATTCAAAGCGTCAAGTTCTTCAGTTACAGTAGCAAGACTAAGACGATTGAGATCTTTTGTCTTCTTGATGAAAGCTACGTTTATATCCCACGATTTCGGAAGTGAATTCAGTAGCTTTTTGTTTATCTCAGATTTGGTCAAGAAGATCCCAGCTATATTCATCTCAGTAGTGAGTGTGGTAAATCGCTGCAACTGAGCTTCCAGGGTTTCTCCAGGGATATAATTGAACATGTTGAAGTTTTGTCTTAACATCTCTTGACGACTCTCTTTCATGTCTTCATTTCCCTTTTTGACCTCAAAATCCATTAAAAACACAACTAGAAGTCAAACTTAAATTTAAAAATGCCCTTTGACTATAAACCTCAAAAGTCAAACCGAAAAGCTAAATTTGAAAATCTAAAAGTTAAACGAGAAAGTCAAAGTTTAAAGTCAAAGGTCAAATTTTAAAACTCAAAGTCAAAATTTAAAAACTAAAATTTTTGGTTGAAAATGGAACTTAAAAATAAAAAGAAATTGATTTTGGGGTTAAAAGTGTAAAAATGCGAAATAAGGAACCGAACAGGACTCCTTTTGAATTAAATTTCGAAGCAATGAACCAAGAGACTTCCTAGACCAACTGGTAAGGCGCGATGGAGGGAAGAATGGGAGACCCGGGTTCGATCCCAGGCATCCTCAATTTCGCTTCCCCTTTTTTAAGTAAAGGCGCGCCTGCGAGGACTCCTGCTGGCCGCGAACTTCGGACTCGCTGAACAAGGCTCGAACACGTTGCTGACCGCAAACTCTCGCACCGTAAGCTCACTGACGACCGCAAACGCCGCCGTAAACCGCCGGCCGTAAACTCCGGGAAACCCTAGCCATAAACGCCACCGCCGCCGCCGACCGTAAACTCCGGCGACCGCAAACTGCTTTCGGCCGTAAACTCCGGCCGTAAACCCTTCAAAGGCCGTAAACTCTTCGCAGATTACGTGAAAAACAACGTTTTTCACCTCTTTTTGCTCCAAAACTCGATCAAAACCTCGTTTTTATCAAAAACGCGAAGAACAAACCCTCCTTATTTTGCTACGATCTATCCAAAAACGCAAGAATCCTTCCAAAATAAGATCAAATAAGCTCCAGATCTGACAAAATTGACTGATACAATCCAAGCTCTGATACCAATTGTAAGTCCCCAAAATGCTTGAGTATCAATCAGATCCGTTTGATGGTGCGGAATCCCAATCAAACAGATGATGTCAGATCAAAATAGAAGAGAAGGAGAAGAAGAAGATGATGAATCTTGAATGTATTGATTAGAATGAAGTTCCCTTACACAAGATTCACACACTTACACACACTAAAACTCCTCTCTTCTGTCTTGGGCGTACACTCCTTTTCTGTTCATCAATCCCTCCTCAACCACCTAACACCTATATATATACTTGGGGAATATGGGCCATAAATGGGTTTACGGCCGTCAATGGGTTTACGGCCGTAAACACCCATTGGGCCGTAAATACAACTGCAAAAATATATTACACGACCAAAAACTATTAATGACTATAAAAGTAAAGTATAAACCATATTTTTGACCCAACACACTTTCAGGTTCCAACAATCTCCCCCTAAGTGAACTTAGCAATCCATCGAACTTAGTTCATTTCTTCCTTGATGAAGGTGTATGCTCAGAACAACCATTCTCGCACCGCAATGTACCAAGTCAGTTGACTTACAAACTTTGCCTTAACCTGTTCCGGAGCATCAGACTTGGATGCCCGGGATATGAACTTCTGCAGAGCTTTGGTAGGAACCAGGTGTTTGTCAAGGACTCGGAAGAAGTCCTTCTTGTTTGTTCTTCTGGTGGTGTAGACAAACCCTAGAAGCGGTTCTTTGATCGGACCATCTGCAAGAATTTCATATTCCGGAAGAACAAAGTCGATATTTGCAACGAATTGTTCGGTTCTATAGAGATGAGCAAGTTCGTAATCATAGCGGCAAAATTCAGCAACATAGTCTTTGAGAAAGCTGAGAGCTGCGTAATAGGCACCCATACTGATGTCATCCTTTTGATTTTCTCTGAAATAAGCAGGAAGAGTAAGGATGTCATTCGGATTCATTGAAGGAAAATCCACATCAGTAACAGTCTTGGGAGTTGGTTTTTTCCGGAGGAGATGGAAACGGAACAAAGGACAATTCAGCTCAAATTTTACCAAAATTTTTCTTCAAAAGCCATGAACTTTGGTGATCCTCTTTCTTGTCCATACCTCCTTGAAGGGTTGAGCATTCTTGGCGTAAAAGGTTTTGAGCCTTTCACGTTCTGTTCGGATGATCACTTCCAGATTATCGGTTGGATGGAGCGGAGCAAACTTTGTGTAGAACTTGCTGAAGGGAGAGAGAGGAAGATCCAGTTGATCAGTGTCATTTGAGGGAAGGTCATAGTAGAGAGTTGGGATGCTATCCTTGGCTTAAAGGATGCCTTCTCGACACAGAGGAGAGATGCCACGCATCGGATCGGGATGATCTTTTAACGCTTGAATTAGGATGCTGTCCTCCAGTGCCCTGTGAATTTCTTCCTCAGACCATCCAAATTTTTGTTTAAGGGGAGGACCGGAGTGAAAGGCTTGTTGTTCGGAAGTCATCGGTTTCTTCCCTTTGTCTCTCTGAAGAGCATCAATAACCATCTTCATGTTCTCGTCAATAACAAATTCCGGAGTAGGAGTTGGAAGCGGTTCTTCCGGAATTTCATCTGGAGTACGGAGAGGAGAGCCTTGATCAATTGGGGCTATTTTTGGTTCCAGAATGGGAGAGGGAGACAGCATGGAGGGAGTGGCTCGGAAGGCTTGAGCGGTAAGGAAAGATTTTGCCTTAGCCATTTTAACGGCCATTTCAAAAGCGTCCGGAAGAGAGGATGTCCAGGAGACAGCGGACCAGATCCTCTTCTGTTCTTCTGATAAAACCTTCGGAGCAGTCAGCTTTGGAGCTTGAAGACCGAGAATCCCTTTGGGAGCTTCATCCGGGATGTAAACTTCATAATCTTCATCTCCTTCATTTCCTTCTGTGATTCCCATGATTCCGGAGACAAATTGAACATCTTCTTCTTCGGAATCGAGGTCCTCATCCCTGAGAGAGAATTCCGAGGCTGGCTTCCATCTCCTGCTTGGGCCTTCTCCCCCTCTTGCATCGGTGACCCTTGAAACCGGTGCAAGCGATAAGTCCTCCTTGATATCATCAAGTTTGGAGAACACCTTCCATCTCCTGCAGGAGCTTGTTCGGAGAGATGCTTGAATGTGGTGCTGAGGATGGCAATCATCTCATCAAATTTACTATTCGAAACATCCACAATGTTCCAAGTTGAGTGCAGGAGTTTGATGAGGACTTGTTGAATGATCAGATTCATCTCATCCCTCTTCCAGATCTCCTTCTCCAATCGTTGAATTTGTTTCTCATGACGAACATGAGTCTGCTTGATTAGGTCGTTGGTAGCAGACACAAGATCGTCATGAACCTTGAGCATGGAAGAGATGATGTTGAGATAATTGTCGACAAGAGCATCATACTTGGAATCAAGTTGCTCAACAGTGTGTTTCAGCCGTATAGAAATCAGCTGGTCAAGTTGGGCTTCTCTCTCTGGTACGGATGGTCCGGACTGTTGGGAGAGAGACTGAAGAATGGCATCAAGTTTTGAATCAAGTCTGGAGACTTTTTGATTCAGTTTCGAATTCAGCTCTGTTATGAATGTATCTACAGATGACACTTTAGGCATAGTATCAGAGACATTGTTGTGGATCTCGAGTAAGGCAAATGGGTCAACATGTTCACCAGCGGAGGATTCGGAATCAGAATTCGAGTGTTGCGGAGGAGGTTGATGAGCATCCGGATTGGAAGAGGGACCCGGTTTGGCAGCATCATCGTCTTCTTAAAGATTGGAGTTGGAGCCGTCGTCCGGAGTGAAAGTGGAGGAGGATCCGAAGTCAAAGGCAGACTTGGATACAGATACTTTGGATTGATAGTGAATGGAGGTCATGAGATGAGCATCCGAAACTGTTGTTGCTTCTTCCTCCAACATAACTTTTCTGAGATCTCTTCTTCCGGATCAGTATGGAAGATGCTTTGATGAATGACAATTGGGGGTAGTTCCGAAGTGAGTTCTTTGATGGCATCATCGTCAGAGGGATGGACATAGGGCATATTGCTTTAGATAGCCCGGTTCCTCATGGAGATGAGAGTGGATTCAACTTGAGCACGAGTCAGGTCCGGACGTCTTGATGCGGCCCTATTCACATAATCTTCCCACAAAGGATCATTAGAACCTGGTCGTCCTGTACGCCTTCCGGGTATCAGACCAGTTGTGGCATCAAAAGTTGGAGAGACTGCTCCTTCTTCCGGATGCTTGGGTTCCGGAACAACAGTTCCGGAGTGTGTGCGTGTGGAAGAAAGAATGGGAATATCAAATGTGACATGTGGGTGTGTTCCAGGGGGGCTGCAAGGAACTTTGTTCAACACCGGCATCACCCATTTGGGAGGGTGAGGGTGGAATATGTGTAGACTCCCCGTGAGTGTGTGCTTGTGATGATGAACCATTGAGGTGTACCTCAGATGAGTGGGCAGGAGGGGTGTGCGGACGGCCAGAATCAGCCGGAATTTCATGAGTGCCCACCTGTTGAGAGGGGGCACTGACTTTGGATTTCTTTTTGGCCTTAGGTTTGGTGGGCGAGGCCTTTCGTTTGGCAGGTTGCCTAACTTTGGGTCCAGACTTAGTGTGAGTGGCGTCTTCCGGATTAGGCTCAACTGAGAACGGGGCAGGCTGTGTTGGGTCGAACACAACCGAGATCTCAAGATGGTGTTTCAAAAAGGGAGATCTGAAAGGAATGAGGGCCAACATATTGTCCGGAAGTCGTCTGACCGGACCAAAAGATGATTGGTCCAGAATTATTTAAGTCTTAACAAGTTTGAAAGATACACATACCTCCGGAGGAATGGTGCTCACTAGAATGGGAACATTGAGTTCCTTGAAGATCTGTTCAATCGACAAGGCCCAAAATCTAGGGCTCGAAATCTCATTCGGTTTCCTCTTGATGGCAAACTTGCAAAAATCTTGCCATAATACTTCCGGAAGGTCGACAGCATTGTTGCATCCGGAATAGATGCTGAATACGACATTCAGCCAGTCTTTGCTTAGGGTATCAGTACCACCGTGCTTGCCCGATAGTCCACGGATGATAAAATGCATAAGGACAGTCCAGAGCCCTGAAACGATAGTTTTCTTGAAATCCTATGCCCTATAGTCTTGATTGTACCCGATGAAGTTGAGAAACGTCTGGAACTCTTCAGCAGTTGGTTCCACCACTTCGAAACCAGCAGGGTTTGGTGGAATTCCAATGGCCTTGAGAAAGGTTGCTTTGTAGACGAGAATGGTGCGATCATCGATAATGGAGGTTAACAGAACATCATCTTCAAGTTTGATGCTAGTGAGTGCACGATGAAGATGAGAAAGAGGGAGTGGAGGATCAGGGATTTTGGTAAGTGGAATGGAGAGAGGATGATGTGCAAGGAACTCAATCATTATCCTGATTGATTCGTCGTAGTCAAGAGGGTTCAAGGAGAACAGTTGGGTAGTGTCCCTAAGAAAGGGTTCTTGATCTACAGATGATGATGATCCCTTCGATCCTTTGGATGATTTCTTCCTGGCTATGGATTTCTTAGGAGTTGGAGCAGTTGAAGCTAGGTTCTAGAGGACT
Source organism: Lactuca virosa (assembly GCF_052849685.1). Lineage (NCBI taxonomy): Eukaryota > Viridiplantae > Streptophyta > Magnoliopsida > Asterales > Asteraceae > Lactuca > Lactuca virosa. Next base: position 317,300,860 of record NC_136428.1, read on the forward strand.
CCATTGAAGAAGATGACGAAAGCTTGAAGAACACGAAGATTTGTGAGGGTTTTTTTTGGGAGGTTTGAGAATTGAGAGATCGTAAAGAGGTAAAGGTAAATGCAAAAAAGTATTTATAGGTAGGGAAAGACGGGTCGGGTCGAAAAAGGTAATGATGAGGATCCGAGATCCATCGGGTCGCATTTAATGTTGGGAAATAGAGATTAGACAGGTGAGGTGAAAGGGCAAGGCAATTGGTCAAAAAAAAGAGAATGTAACCGTCAATTCGTTTTCCATTTTAGAGAGCGTGAATTGTGTCACGCAAATCGAGGAAGATTGGATAAGGATCTTCCTACAAAGTAACCGTTGAGAAAAAATGTTTCACCTTATTACCTCTTGGTATTCCGAATGAATTGTTCCGGACAGTGCATGATTTGGTGGATAAAAGGGATGTTTCGGAATATATATGATAAAAAGGGTTTCCGGAGCAATTTTGAAAATTCCGGAGCATATTTGAGAATTCCGGAGCACTTTGAATTTCCGGAGCAAGTTTAAAATTCCGGAGCAGATTGAAATTCCGGAGCAAATTTTGAAAATTCCGGAGCATATTTGAGAATTCCGGAGCACTTTGAATTTCCGGAGCAAGGTTAAAATTCCGGAGCAGATTGAAATTCCGGAGCAAATTTTGAAAATTCCGGAGCTTATTTGAGAATTCCGGAGCACTTTGAATTTCCGGAGCAAGTTCAAAATTCCGGAGCAGATTGAAATTCAGGAGCAAATTTTGAAAATTCTGGAGCATATTTGAGAATTCCGGAGCACTTTCAATTTCCGGAGCAATTTTAAAATTCCGGAGCAAATTTTGAAAATTCCGGAGCAAGTTTAAAATTCCGGAGCAGATTGAAATTCCGGAGCAAATTTTGAGAATTCCTTTATTGAGTAAGTTGCGAAATGGTGATCCGGATGATGGTCGATCTTGATAGTCGTGATGAAGAGAATGAACTGTATAGCTTAAAAACTCAAGGGATAATTAGTAAAAAAGACGGGTAAAAGGATCCTATGTATTTAAAGGGAAAATAGTTCCGAAGCAAAAATAATTGAATTCGGAGCATATTTTTTTCTTCCGAATACTTCTATCAAAGGGAACATATCTCCTGAAAGAATTGAGGATCAGGTATCATCATACCCATTTTGTTCAGAAAACCATTAAATTTGCTTTCGTCTAATGCCTTAGTAAAGACATCAGCAATTTCATCATCAGATGGAACAAAAATAAGTTCGATGTTACCATTTAGAACATGATCTTTAATAAAGTGGTACCGAATGTCAATGTGCTTCGTCATGGAGTGCTGAATTGGATTGTGAGAGATTGCAATGGAACTTTGAGAATCACAGTAGATAGGAATGCGTTGAAATCGGTAACCATAATCCAAGAGTTGAGATTTCATCCAGAGAACCTGAGAGGTACAGCTGGCAGCAGCAATGTATTCAGCTTCAGCTGTAGAGAGATGAATGCAGTTATGTTTCTTGGATGACCAGCTGACTAAACGACCACCTAGGAATGGACATCCACATGATGTACTTTTCCTATCGAGTTGAAGACCACCATAGTTCGAATCAGAGTAAGCTTGCAGAAGGAAACTTTCATTTGCTGGATACCAGATTCCGAGGTTCTTTGTACCTTTGAGGTACCGGAATATTTGTTTCACAGCCAAAAGATGAGACATCTTCGGATTGACTTGAAATCGGGCACATAAGCATGTTGAGAACATGATGTCCGGACGACTTGCAGTGAGATAGAGTAAGGATCCAATCATTCCACGATACTTCTTTTCATCAACGGAAACACCCGAAGGGTCGACAAAGATTTTGTGACCGAAGCCCATGGGTACTTTTGCTGAGGCACAGGTGTCCATAGAGTATTTCTTAAGAAGCTCAGAAATGTACTTCTCTTGGTGAATGAAAATACCTGTGTTAGTCTTTTTGACTTGAAGGCCAAGAAAGAAGCTTAATTCTCGATTCATGCTCATTTGGAATCGACTGACCATAAGTTTGGCAAAATCAGCAACCATAGATGAATCCGTAGATCCAAAAATGATGTCGTCCACATAAATTTGTACCAGCATGAGATGCTTTCCATTTGATCTTCGGAATAGAGTGGGGTCAAATATACCTCTTTGAAAACCTGAGCGCTTGAGAAAATCGGTGAGTGTCTCGTACCAAGCCCGAGGAGCTTGCTTAAGTCCGTAGACAGCCTTTCAGAGTTTATAACAGCAGTTCGGAAAGGAAAGATTAATAAATCCGAGGGGCTATTGAAGGTATACTTCAGTGTCAAGTTCACCATTAAGAAAAGTACTCTTAACATCCATTTGATAAACTTTGAAGCCTTTATGGGCAGCATAAGCAAGAAAGATTCTGATAGCTTGAAGTCGTGCAACATGAGCAAGAGTCTCGTCGTAGTCAAGACCTTTAATTTGAGTGAAACCTTTAGCTACCAATCTTGCCTTATTTCGGATGATGACTCCTGCATCGTCTAGCTTGTTGCGAAATACCCATCTTGTACCAACAATAGGGTGATGTTGAGGAGGAGGTACGAGAGTCCAGACTTCATTTCGGTCAAATTTTGCCAGTTCTTCTTGCATGGCTGTAATCCAATCAGCATGCTCTAATGCTTCCTTGATGGATTTGGGTTCAACCATGGATATAAATGCTGAAAAATGGCATTCATTTTGGATGTTGGTAGCTGAGCGAATTTGTACACCAACATTCGGATTACCTATCACTTGGTTTGGAGGATGATCCTTCGTCCAAACATGCAATCGAGGGAGTTCTTGTGCAGCGGAAGATCCTACATCAACAGTAGAAATGATTTGCTCCCCCTAAATGATTTGAATATTGGGATGATGCTCCCTTGAACTTCTGAACCGGAGAGGCTGACATCATCAACAGAAGGAAACTCAAAGAAATTTTTGTTTCCATCAATGTTGAGAGGATTTGAGTCATCGAAATCAGCAGCTACATCCTGGAAGCCATCCACATTTGATTCAAGAGAGGGATTTGCATTATTCTCCCCCTCAACCTGAGAAGGTTGAAACGGTTCAGAATCAAATGGAGGTAAGCTCGGAAGTGGACCAGAGAGGTTGTGAGAAACTGGGGCTTCCAAAGGAGGAATTGGAATTAGAGATGGTCGTGATCGAGATTCGGAATCAAGAGCTGTTTTGGAAGGACCAAAGAGGGTTTCAAAGTCAACCTTGAGAATGGTTTGAGGGTTCGGACATCCTGGCGGAGGAGCATCAGACTCCATGATGTGAGTTGTGACGTGAGTGGGGCCAGAATTCCGAACAAAGTTGTCATCAAAGGTAATATCAAAGCTTTCTTCCAGAACACGAGTTCTTCGGTTGAGAACTCTATAAGCCTTGGATTTGGAAGAGTACCCTAGAAAGATAGCTTCATCAGCTTTAGGTTGGAACTTTGTAAGCTGATCACGGTTGTTTTTGATGAAGCATCTGCATCCGAAGACATGTAGGAACGAGATCGTTGGCTTTCGACCATTCATTGCTTCGTATGGTGTCATGTTGAGCCTTCGATTGATAATACTTCGATTTTGAGTGAAGCAAGCAGTGGATACACCTTCAGCCCAAAGATAGAGTGGAAGGTTTGCATAGTTCAGCATGGATCGACCAGCTTCAACGAGTGTTCTATTACATCTTTCAACTACACCATTTTGTTGAGGAGTGTAGGGAGCTGAGAAGTTGTGATCGATTCCTTTTTCTGTGAGAAACTTCTCAATGGTAGAATTAACAAATTCCAAACCATTATCACTTTAGATTCTTCTGACCGGGAGTTTAATAAGAACTTCTATTCCTTTGATAAAATTGATGAACTCAGAGGCTGTGTCGGATTTCAGCCTTAGGAAGAAGACTCAGGTGAACCTTGTAAAGTCATCAACAATCACAAGAATGTATTTCTTATGATGGAGACTTTCTACAGTGGATGGTCCACAAAGATCAATGTGTAGAAGTTCCAATGGATCCGAAATGGTTTTTTCGATGATAACAGGATGACCCTTCTTTGATTGCTTACCACACTCACATGCAGCACATAAATGATCATTTTCGAACTTGAGAAGAGGTAAACCTCTTACCATTTCACCTGATACAAGATCATTCATGTACCGAAAGTTCAGATGAGCGAGCCTTCGGTGCCATAACCAACTGACGTCAGGAAAAGCCTTGGAGAGAAGGCAGAGTTGCGGTTTGCCAATGATCATATTGATGTCAAGTGGGGACATGTTTTTGTTGCGAAGAGACTTTATCAAACATTCATTTCGGTCTTCAGTCATCACATAGCTATATTTTTTGCAAAATTCCACACGTCGGCTTGATTCAGTGAGCTGAGCAACACTTATCAAATTATGTTCCAAGTCAGCTACATAAGCAACATGTGAAATAGAGAAGTTTCCATTGGTGAGAGTTCCATAACCACGAATTTGAGAATTGGATTTGTTGCCATACGTCACGTAACCAGCATTTGGAGAAAGCTTTAAATCTCGTAGAAAATCCTTCTGCCCCGTCATGTGCATGGATCAAGCACTATCAATATACCCTATTGTTTCTTGCTCCGAAGCACAAAGTGCCTGCAAAATTAGTGAGCAATGGAGCTTTTAGGCTCCGAGTTAGACTTTGGGACGTAGGCATGGACTTTGGACTTTGATTGTGACTTTGGAACAACTACGTGTTTCTTGGTGAGATTACTTGAGTTCCTTGGAAACAGACAGAATGCTAATGTCTTTTCATCTATCCAGTAGTCATATTTAACTACTTGTGGGTTCGGAGCTGACTTCTTCGGAACGGTGGTATCCGAAGGATTGACACTTATTGTTATCTCCGAGACAGTTGTTTTGTTAACAGATGTTTTGATTTTCCACACAAGATTTTTATTTGAAGATTTTGAAAGAGTGGTTTTTGAACTTGTGGATTTGTTTGATGAGACATTGTTCTTTGAAATTTTCGGTTTAAATATTGTGCCATCAGATTTTGCAATAAAGACAGATGAAACGTTTCGAGGTGCCGACGAAGTATTTCGGATGGTTTTGACATTGACATTAACATGAGCTTGAGGTGATTTGGAGTTAAGGACTTCCTTTGATTCCGAACGAACAGGAGGTTCGGAAGGTCTTTTTAGGATCCTTGTGGGAACAAACGAATTTTGACTATGGTTTTGACACAAGGACTTCCTTGTGTTGTTCCGAGATGAGTTTGGTTTAAAGTTAGCAAGGAACCTGGAATTTTGTCTAGTCTTAATTTCCTTTTTGTAAGCATTTCTAGCTTCTACCTTGGGATCTACAACATCTTTTCTATTCAACATTGGTTTTCTCTTAGAATGAGGAGAGGATCCAAAAGTTTGTCCTTTCGATGGATTTGTAAACTCAGGAGTAATGGGAACCAATTTGGTCTTTGAAAGAACTACGGAGTCCGATTCACATGAATCAGAGGACACATTGCTTGAGACTTCAACTTTATCATCTAAAGATGCCCATACAAATTCCGAGGCATTGACTTCAATTGTTTCCGGAATAATTTCCTCAATCACACAGTTGTTCACGTGATTGCTTTTAGGAACATAGTCTACATAATTTGGAAGACTATAATGATATTTAGTGGTTCGATTCAGGTCCAGGTTTATCAGAGGCGGAAGAGGCGTGGAATCAGGACATTTGACAACTATTGGTTGGAACTCAGGAATTAGGGACTCAAAAGATCTATTAGTCTCCGGAAGGGGTGACAATGGAGAAACAGGAGTGTCCGAATGTTTAATGTTCGGAACCTCTCCCATGAATGTCAAATTTTGCAATTCCTTCAGGGACTAACAATTGGTTTTGGAAACTCTTTTCCGAGACCAGGAGCTTTGGACCACGGATGACAAAATTCATGAGTCATCCGAATGTCAGCTTCAAGTATGTCTACGGAGTTATGCAAAGCATCTATTTTGGCATTGAGACGTTTGTTATCAGAAATCAAAATATTTCATTCAGAATAAGTGATTTCACATTTATCTTTTGTTGAGAGAAAAACTTGGAGACACACTTGAAGAAAAGTTAGAACAAGTATAATGCGGGATAGTTAATCTCAAAGGATCTAAAACCTCAACAATAATATAGTTAGATAGTTAGAGAGTTAGTTGCGGAAATGTAAAGGAATGGAAATGACAGCAATTGTTATATCAAGAAGACAATTAAGCTGATTCATAACAAGGAATGCATTCACTCCAAGTTAATAAGGAAGATCAAGCTTAGTGATTAAGTCTTAAAGACTTGCTCCGAAGAGGGATTGTGATCAGCAGGATTATGATAAGATTTAAGTAAGAAGATATGAGTGAAGAAAGATAAGAGAGATAACTTCAGAATGTGTATTCAGATAGAATTCATAAGTTATCGGTTCCTTTTCTTATTTTTTTTAATACGAAGAGAGTAAGTCTCTATTTATAGAGACTTAGAAACTACACCAGATTACAACTCTATAAGCAGCCGTGCAAGGCATACTGGATAATAGAGTGTATTACATAAAAGACAAATAATGTAATCTAGCTAAGTTGACTGCGGTAGCTGACTCAGGTTGCTGATGAACAAAATTGACTCCGGGTGCTGAAGCGGTTGCGGTAGAAAGATGGTTGCGGTAGCTGAGTTCAAGAGGGTCACTTTTATGATTCAGCAATTTCCCCCTAAGTGACCTCTTTAACTCCGGTTCAGCTATCAAGTTTGAGGAACTTGATCAAAATCCACCAGAACTTCCTGACGGTTTCCAACCATGTGATTCTTCTTGTGATCTCGAACTTGACTTCTGCGGTAGTATGCTTAGATCTTTCAATTGCAGTCCGGCAGATGTCAAGTTGTTTCTTGGTCAGGCAGTGCATGGCAGTCATAGGAATGAAATATTTGACGTTTTCAGTCTTCTTTTTGAATATGACTCCAAGTTCAGGGTAGTTTGTTGCACCTAGAGATCTTTCTTGGAAGCCTTCGGTAGGCATTGGCACAGGTTCAAAAGGTAGGAGATCAAACTTCTTGAGGATGGTGGGGTATATATCTGCATCTATCTTGGCAAAGTCACAGACCGTATCCCTGAGAAAAGAGTTGGCTTTTTCAAGCGCTATCTGCATTTTAGGGTGCTTTTCTGACTTGTTTTGGAACACCCTGGCAATAAGGAAGATTTCTTCCGGATTCATACAAGGAAAGTCTGCCTGGGTGCGGATGTAGTCATGCTCCCTTCTGGTGAGGGTATACTGGATGTAGTCAGCCTTCATAAATTTCCTGACTTTGTAGTTCATGACTGCGGATGGTCTGTCGTTAGACCATATGTTTTCAATGGAAGAGGCATGTTTAGCATGAAAAAGACTAAGTCTCTCAAACTCCATTGGCAGTCTATTGTGATCTGGAAGGCTTTGGCCAAACTGCTCAAATACAGTGAAGTACTTGGCATTTGGAGAAATTGGTATATCCCAGTATCCATCAGCAGGGGGTTCAGCATAAGTGAGGTGCGGTCTGTAAATCTTCGTCTAGGAGCCTGCAGTGCGGATTGATCCAAGAATTGATCAAGGAATCATCCATCATGGTGTCAAACCCATATTCTCTCCAAATTAACTCTGCCATCTTGGCTGCTTTCCAATCATGCTTCCTTTGAGCGGTGGCAGGGGAGTCTGTGGTGCTTGGAGAAGACATGTTTTCAGCCAAGTTCTTAAAGTGCGGAGGAGTCTCTGGCTTTTTGGGAGTATCTTTTGGAGGTGAAGTGTGAGGAGATGGAGTATGTTGAGATGGTTGCAGTGGTGTGGAATTTTTTTCAGTGATGATGGGGGGACTCTGATGAATAGAAGTATCAGAGTGATGGACTTCTTGTTCTTCATCACTTCCCCCTCTTGAGGGATGCAACCCCGGTGCTTCCTCAAGCCATTGCTTAAGTCCATCCACCTTGTTGAAGACTTCTTGGAACTGAGCTTTAAGAGCTTCTGCCAAATGTTGGTTGTTTGGAGTGGAGGAGCTGAAGAGCAACTTGTGGATTTCTTTGGTGAGCTGGAGGATCTCAGGGCCATGGAAGTTGGAGGAAAGGGATTTCTGCAGTCTGTTGATGGTTGCTTGAAGAACAGAGATAGTGGACTCATAAGCAGTATGAGTCTCATCTATCAATTTCTGAGACTGAGAAGCTTGATCCGCGATGGCCGCTTGAAGATCCGTTTTGATTGCGGTCACCTCAGTAATGAGGCGTTCCGCTGCAGCCATGAAGTCCTTGTGGTCAGCCTTGCGGTTATGGTCAAGGGACCGGATCCCCATCTCTACTTTGAGAGAGATCCGTTAAGCAACCATGCGTTCCCTTGATTCCAGACGCTATATTCTTTCAATCAGTGACTGCGGTCCTGGAGTGTCTTCTGGTTGCGGTTGAGTAGGCTGGACCGCAGTCAGGATCTGATCGATTTTGGCTTGAAGGCTCATGAACTCCTTCCGGGTGACAACATTCTTCTTCTTTTTCTTCTTCTCTTTAGGCTTGGAAGTCGAATGTTGAGAACCGCTGGACTCCTCTTCTTCAAACATCATGAGGTCATCATCAGAAGGGCTTGGCTTGTTTACTTCTTGGATGTCTTCATCATCAATAACGAAGGTGGGAGCTGAACTGAGTTCGATTGCAGGTTCTTCGTCTTGTGATGGATTGACTGTAGGAGTGGGAGATGGAATGGGAGTTGGAGTAGGAGGAACTTTGGAGGTACCTGTGGCTGCACCTGAAGCTTGAGCTTTTGAAATTGTTTCAGCCATCTGATCCATCCAGTTCTGAATTTTTTGAATGGTGGCTACGGTACTGGCATTGCTGATGGCATTTGCCCAATATCTAGCCACAGACTGGATCTACTGTTCTTTCTGTTGTTGCTGCTTGATTTGTTGTTCCTTGCGGGCTTGGAAAGCCCTTTGGAACGCAACATACTTCTTCTTGTCTGACTCAGTTACCGGATTGTACTGTAACCAAGAGTCATTGGATGCATCATGGTCAAATCCTTCAAAGCGCACCGAAGTGTCCTTCGGGTCCACGGATCCTTGCACATTTGTGCTCACCGTGCCTAAACCACCTGTAAAGGATGAAAGCAGAGTAGGATTTCCTGAGCTTCCTCGGTCTCCTTGACCCGTGGTCAAGTGTGGCCTCTGCTCAGTTCTGGCATGGGCGAAAGAAGTGCCCTGCGGGTGGGAAGGTGTTTGTAGTGTTTGGGTGACAGAAAGAAGAATGGAGCGCAACTCCTCTGGTGAAAAGAAATGCAGTCGGGAAGCCCTGGAGACCTTAGGACGTGAACCAGTCTCGTCCTCTTGGGAGTGCACTGGGGGGGGGGGAGTCTCCACGTAGTTGAGAATCAGACTCACTTTCTGAGTCTGACTGGAAAATGATGGTGGTGTCGAATGGGTGTGCGGGCACCCCAAGGACTACTGGAGCCTGTTGAGAGGCTTCAGCATCGGTCCGGTCACGCATATAGATAGTGGTATCGGCTGTTTTCCTTTTCTTGAAGATAGAGATTGGATGCCTATCCTTATCTGAATCACTGCTAGATATAATTGGGGCAGGTTTTGTTTTGCGTTTCTTGGTGGGTGTGGTTCGTTTAGGAGCATCCTTCTTGGGTGTTCTTTGTTTCTTGGATTCCAATTGCTTTCTTCTTTGAGAAAGATTAGATAGTGTAGTGGAAGAGGGGACTACGGTACCCTCAGGGATAATGGTTGCGGATGGAAGAGGCGGGGTATGAGGGTATGGGGCAATACCCTCCGTAGCCTCAATGTGGTCTGAGACATCAGCAGTCTCAAGACCAAGAGAAGAAAGGATATGAGTAGGGAGTCTGCGGATCGGTCCAAATTTCGTTTGATTAGAAGAAGGGTTGTACCTTTTAAGATCCTTAGTGACGAAAAAGTTGATGTCACTACCCATGTCTATTCGAGCATCCGCATGTAAGTATGAGATGCAAAGTGACCAGAACCATGCAAATGTGAGCTCGGTTGGGTTCTCCCTTGGGTGCTCTTTGGGAATGTATTGGAGGAAGTCGTCCCAAAGGATTTGTCCATAGTTTACGTCGTGGCCTGTGTAGATGCTCCATACCAATTCCAGTAGCTTCAGTCCCATGTTGTCGATGCCTCCGGTTCTGCCGGATAGGCAGCAGATGACAAAATGACACACAAACTGCCATACCGCAGGCAACTGATTCTTTCTGAACTCACCACTCCCTCGAATTGGTTTCTGATACCCCCTCTGGTAGAGTGCGGATGTAACGTCTGCCATTGAAGGTGAGAAAATCTTGATGGAGGGCTGAACCAGAAGATTAATGGCATTTAAGAACTTTTCTTTGGACAAGATGACCAAAGAATCGTTCATGAGATTGAGGTGAACTTCTTGGGGGTTCTCCATTGGGCGATATGCAGAGAATGCACATTTAAATAGAGTAGAAATTGGAACAACATCTGTAAATGCATCGAATGGACCAAACAGAGGGTGGTTCCTGAGAAACTTGATCATAAGCTTGATGGGAGCATTATATGAAGGATGATCTTCAAATATTGCTCTGAAATTACTTGAAGCGATTGTTGGAGAGTCGGAACCTGTTGGATTTACAGAACCTGAAGCCTTGGATTGCTTCTTTGATGCACCTAATTTCACCATTGTTGAAGATTTGAGAGAAGGAAACAGAGTTCTTGAAAGTTTTGAAGGTTTTGAGGAATTTGGGAGAAAGAATCGATATTCAGAAACCGTAAAGTTTTGTTTGGGAAGAAGATGGGTTTATAAAGGGGGTAAAAAAATGTTTAACCCTAGGTAAATGGTAAGGATAGGGTAAAACGTCGATTGGGCTTTTGGGGGGAATCAATGAATTTTGGATTAAATCTCAGCCACACATAATTACAACGGGTTTGAAGAGATTTTGGGAGATTTCAAAAAGGGGTTTTGCATTTAATGTAAAGTCAGACGCATGTCAATACGTCAGGTGATCGAGGGGGTGATGGGAGAGGAAGTTGTAACGGATGGGACGTATTGGGGAGAGGAAAGGACAAATTAAGGATGAGTTTATTGAAAAACGTTCTTTTTGTCATCATCCCTAAAATAGGTCTGATACAAGGATTATTCAGAAAGAGAATGTGACAGTTTCTAAAGAGAATGTTTTTTGTCTTTAATGTTTAATTTAATGAAGGATCATTAAATAGCACACAAAGATTCAAGAGTTGATAAAACTGTTGAGAAATTATCATGATGATCGCGAATGGAAAATTCATTGCAGTTGGAAACGTCATTGCGGGTGGAACTTTCATTGCGGTTGAGAAACGTCATTGCGGATGAAACTTTCATTGCGGTTGAGAAACGTCATTGCGGATGAACAAGGAAAGACTGTAGTGAGAAACTGAGGAAAACACTTGTACAAAGATTAGTAATAACAGACCATAAAGACCCATGAGAGATACGTATGATATATGGTTGCGGTACCTAGACAGCGGTACCAAAACCATCTATCACATGTAATTCTCAGTTAGAACCGCAACGGAGGCCAAGGATGGTCTGCGGTAGCTAACAATTCAAAACGAATTGTGGGTCTGGATTCATCATTCCTAATAATTGCAGGAAGATGTTAAGCTTTGTTGAATCGAGCGCTTTTGTGAACACATCAGCAATCTCTTCATGAGAAAGGACAAAGATGAGTTCAATATTACCTTTTAAGATGTGGTCTTTGATGAAATGATACCGTAGTTCAATGTGCTTAGTCTTGGAGTGCTGAATTGGATTGTGAGAAATAGCAATAGCACTTTCAGAGTCACAATAGATCGGTATCCGCAACATTCTATACCCGTAGTCCATTAGTTGAGTTTTCTTCCAAAGGACTTGAGAGCAACAGATGGCTGCGGCCACATACTCGGCTTTTGCAGTTGATAGAGAGACACAGCTTTGTTTTCTTGAGGACCAGCTGACTAGTCTTTCACCCAAGAATTGACATCCTCCTGAAGTGCTTTTTCTATCGAGCTTGCATCCGGCATGATCCGCATCCGTGAAAGCTTGCAGGCTGAAGTCATTGCCTGCTGGGTACCATAGACCAAGAAATTTGCTTCCTTTCAGGTACCGTAGTATCTGTTTGACTGCGGTCATATGTGAGACTTTTGGGTCAGCCTGATACCTTGCACATACACCAGTTGCAAAAACAATGTCTGGCCTGCTTGCAGTGAGGTACATCATAGAGCCGATGATGCCTCTATAAGTCTTGTGATCCACAAATTCGCCTGAGGGGTCAGCAGAGATCTTATAACCGAAGGCCATGGGGACCTTAGCAGATGAATAGTTGTCCATAGAATATTTCTTCAATAGTTCAGTGGTGTATTTTTCTTGATGAATGAATATGCCTTGCGGTACTTGTTTCACTTGAAGACCTAGAAAGAAATTAATCTCTCTATTCATGCTCATTTTGAACTTGTTGGTCATGAGCTTAGCAAATTCATCCACCATGCCTTGATCAGTCGAACCGAAGATGATATCATCCACATATATCTGTACCATCATGAGGTGGTCGCCATTTGCTTTTCTAAATAGTGTGGGATCAATTACTCCTCTCTTGTACCCGGATGAGACAAGGAATTCAGAAAGAGTCTCATACCATGCTCTTGGAGCTTGCTTCAGACCGTACACTGCCTTTTCAAGCTTGTAGCAGTGGTCTGGGAATTTAACATTTTCAAAGCCTGGAGGTTGCTGAAGATAAACCTCTTCTTTTAGTTCCCCATTGAGAAAGGCACTCTTAACGTCCATTTGGTGTACCTTGACGTTTTTGTGGGCTGCGTATGCTAGAAAGATCCGGATAGCTTCCATGCGTGCTACCGGAGCATACGTTTCATCGTAGTCAATGCCTTCAAGTTGACTATACCCCTTTGCAATTAGCCTAGCCTTGTTTCTGACTACCGCACCAGATTCATCCAACTTATTTGTGAACACCCATCTAGTGCCAACAATGGAGTGACCACGTGGCTTCGGAACGAGCTGCCAAACTTTATTTCTTTGAAATTCTTCAAGCTCTTCTTGCATTGCGGCTATCCAGTCAGATTCAAGCAATGCTTCTTTGATCGTTCTGGGTTCTATCGAGGACATAAATGCTGCATAGTGGCAGTGATCAGATAGGTCCTTGGAAGATCTAGACTGGATGCCTGCGGATGGGTTCCCAATGATTTGACCTGGTGGGTGGTCTTTCGTCCATACATGAAGACGTGGCAGCAGATGAGCAGCAGCTGCGGTAGAGGGAATATCTTGAATGTCAGAGGAATCTGCGGTTGGAGATGACAGTTCCCCTTGGACTTGAGAACATCCTGCTGAGTCATCTTGATGTATTGGAACGAAATTCTCTTGAGCAGTTGGGAGAGGTTCCCCCTAGGTTGCAGATAGGAGTTCCTCTGGAACCTGAGAAGGTTCCCCCTGGACTGCGGATGGGAGAGTGACAATCATTGGATCAGTTCTAGTGTCGATATTTTCTATGAGTTCATCATCCGAATCCGAAGATACGTTTGATGGTAATGCTTCTCTGCGGACAGGAATTTGAACAACATCAAGTATTGGAACCTCGACGGTTGCGGCTAGATCTGGAGTAGATCTTTCCCCCTCAACCGGAGAGGTGGAAGTATTGAAAGAGGCTACTTCAGATAGAGATGGTCCAGAAACATCAGCATGTTGTTGTTGAGCTGCGGGTGACACAAGAACTTCAGATAGTTTCGCCGTTTCAATAGGATCGAAAAGATCCTCATAGTTGACTTCAACTAGATTCAAGGGACCTGAATAGGCAGGAATGTCACTTTCAATGATTGTGGTGGTTTCAGTAGATGGAGGGGCGTCGCGGATGTGAGAATCATCAAATTTCACATCGAAGATTTCAATGATCAGCCTTGTACGCCTGATGAGCACTCGATAAGCAACCTTGTTAGTGGAGTAACCAAGGAATATGCCTTCGTCGGACTTCGGTGCAAACTTGTTGAGCTGATCTCTGTTGTTGATCACGAAGCATCTACATCCAAAAATATGAAAGAAGCGAACATTGGGCTTGCGGTTGTTAAGGCCCTCATATGGTGTTTTATTGAGGCGTTTGCACACGATACATCGGTTTTGGACAAAGCATGTGGTTTCTACTGCTTCAGCCCAGAAGTAGAGAGGAAGTTGGACGAAGTTAAGCATGGATCTGGCTGCTTCTACTAGTGTGCGGTTCCTTCTTTCTACTACACCATTTTGTTGCGGTGTGTAGGGTGCTGAGAAGTTATGAGAAATGCCTTTGGACACCAAGAAACTGTTAAGAAGATGATTAGTGAACTCGGTTCCATTATCACTGCGGATGCGTCTAACTGGAAGCTTGATCTGAAGTTCGATTTCTTTGATGAAGTTGATGAAGATCTGCGGTGTCTCTGATTTGAGTCTGAGGAAGAAGACCCATGTAAAGCGTGTATAGTCATCAACAATAACCAGTATATACTTCTTGTGGTGGAGGCTGGCTACGGTTGATGGACCGCAGAGATCAATGTGCAATAGCTCCAGTGGTTCAGAAATAGAAGAGTCCATTATCAGAGGGTGACTTGCTTTAGACTGCTTACCACATTCACAAGCCGGACAGAGAGTATCGTTGCTAAATTTGAGAATAGGGAAACCGCGGACTAGTTCTCCAGTGACTAAGTTGTTGATGTACCGGAAGTTGAGATGAGCTAGCTTACGGTGCCATAGCCAGCTGACTTCGGATACAACTTTGGACAAGAAACACAATTGCGGTTTACCAATGATTAGAGAAACATCCAAAGGGTACATGGTACCATCGGATCGAGATTTGATCAGGCAAGTGTTTCTATCACTCGTCATTACGTAGCAAAACTGATCATCAAATTCAACACGATGTCCTGCTTTACATAGTTGGCCAACACTGATGAGATTGTGTTTAAGGCTTTCTACATAAGCAACCTTCTGAATGGAAAAGTTCCCCGTAGTGAGAACACCGTAACCTCGGATGACACCGTTTGCATTGTTACCAAACGTGACATTTCCACCATTGCATATAGGCCTGAAATCCCGAAGGTACTCTAACCTTCCAGTCATGTGCAAGGAGCAGGCACTGTCAATTAACCACTCTTCTTCTTGTTCCTCCTTGCACAAAGCCGGAGAATTACACGGTTAGTTTAGGCATCCAAACAAGTTTGGAGCCTGGGACAATTGATGTGTTTCTGAGTGATGCATGATCCGAGGTTGCAGGGACAGGTCTCTTGTCAACTTTTGAGCCTAGTCCTGGGTGTTTGAGTAGATTTGGAGTGTTGTGATTCTTTAAAAAAATACGTGGTTTCTGACTCTAACTCGATTTGACATGAGATAAAACCTTTTGACAACTACATTGACATTTACAAAAGGAGATTTTGTCTTTTGATCTAACACTGTGATTGGTCAGCGGTTTTAAGGATGTTTTGGATCTGTTACCGGTCCAAGATGGGTTATTCCTGACACGAGTGTTTTTGGGTTTTGAAAAAGTCTGTTTATGAAAGGTTTTAACACGTGTAGATTTCTGAATTCTTTTTGATGGATTTGGTAAGATACCCTTCCATTTGAAATTTTGACGTGACTTTAAACGTGTTGGAGTGGGTAAAATACCTTTCCATTTAGGATCATTTGAAGAATAGACCTGAAAAACATAGTTTCGAAAAGATTGAACACCCTTTTGGGTTGTGTCAGAAGGACTAGGAATGACTTTTGAAATTGAACTTTCCTTTTTGTTTGTTTTCTTGAAAGAAGAGTTTTTTGAAATGTAGTGAGAGAAAACAATTTTTTTAGGACTTTTGGATTTAGGAAATCTGACTTGCTTCTTCTTTTTTGAAAAAATTTGTCTATTAGTACCGCGAGATCTGATTTCTTTTTTAAAAGCCTTTTTTGCCAAAGATTTTGGTGAACCGCAGTCATTGTTGTTCACCTGCGGTTTCCTGGAATTCTTAGAATGATTTTGAAAACGCGGAGTTGAGTCACCAGAACTTGAGGATTCAGGAATTTGGGAACATTGACCTACTTCAAAATTTTCTATAGGTAGTTCATGAAATATTGGCTGGAGAGTTAGAGTTCCTTGAACTGATGACTGCGGTAGGGATGACTTGACTACCGCTGAGTAAGTCTTAGATGGGACTTCGGTGGGACATTTGTGGGACATTTGATTACAGTGACAGACACTGCGGTCTGAGGACAGAGATGGAAAATCTTTTGAGACTTCGGGGCCCTCAACAACAATCTCTTCATCAACTACGGATGAAGTTTGAGAATTTGGATAGATGGTGCCACAGATAGGAATTTGATCACATGTGTGACCCGAAACCTCCGGCACAATTTCTTCAATGACACAATTATTGCTTAAGTTGTGCAGTCTACCGAAGTGAGTTTTAATATCTTCGGGAAAAGTCTTGTCATTGACAGGGAAATGAAATTCTCGGTCTGGAGGGGCATACAGTCTGTCTTTGTTGAACCGGGGTGAGGAATCCATTGAGGTAGGATATCCATTTGACCAACCCCAATTGTATGTATTATCCATGGTTCCATTGTTTACCAAATTTTCAATAGCTTCACTTTCATTAAACAATTTTTCAATTAAGAGATTTAAGCGTACAATTTCTCTCTCAGCTAAATCTCTTTGGTTCAAAGCTATCTCTAATTGGGTTTCACTTAACATTCTTGCATCATTTTCTAACTCTATGTCCTTCTCTAACATAGCCATCTTAAGTCTTTTGTTATGCAGTCGTCCTCTCACGTGGAACATCTCTTGGGACGCAATGTTCTTCTCATCGAAGGCTTTATTATAGTCTGTAAGGACGGTAGCACAAGTGTCATTAAGATCATCTATGTAAGGCTGACAGTCATGCATACTATAGTTTAGAGTTTGGATCATGAGTTTTACCTGTTCGACGTTGCTTAGTGTTCCATCCTTTGCCATGTAGCAGTAGTTCTTGTTCAACATTGTAGACCCATCATCATCCGCAGTTGCTAGCATGCAGATTTTCCCTTTTCCTTTGACACTGCTGATGGCCTCATCTTCATCTCCGGATGACCAGACTTGATGGTCCCTTTTGACATGGGCCACGTATGCCCTTGCCTTTTCGGCTTTTTATTTGGCTTCCAACTCTTGAGCCATTCTAAGGTAGAATGCTTTGTCTTTTACTACATTGGCCTTACAATCTCGTGCAAAGTGATTTTCTTTGTTGCATTTGTAACAAATTACAACATCAGTCTTGTCTTCTGAAGGAGTACCAGAGTCAGTGATTTGAGGAGACTGCGGTACCTCCTTTGGTTGAATATTCTGAGAATGTGGTGGTGGATGAGAACTTTTGGGAAATCGAGAGTAGTTATTCTGAGAACCGAAGTTACGGTTGAATGGAGGTTTATTGAACTGCTGATTCTTGCGGAAGGAAGGAGGTGGTAGACGGTTGAACTGTTGGCTAACCAGAGCAATAGCCTTCTGAAAATCTTCTTCATTATCATATTCAGAATCCGCTTCGTATGATTGCGGTAGAGTGTCATACGAGGAAGGGTAAGGTGACTGCGGTGGAGCTTGTGCTATGAGAGCAAGTGGTCCTCCGAAGTGAGCACAGTCTTTGAGTACGGTGGATTCTTGAGCTTACAGCTCTCCATAGAGCTTGTAAAGTGACAGGGAGTGAATCTTTCTATCGTCTTGGACTATCATCTTGGCCGTAGTCCAATGTCTGCCCAAACCATTAAGAAACTGAAGATTGATTTCATGGTTACTGCGGATGGTGCCCGCATTGGATAACTTGGTGACTATCAGGTTGAACCTTTTGAAGGAGTCTTCCAAACTTTCTCCAGTATAAGCTTTGAAGTTGTTGAACTCGTTGAGTGCGGTAGTAAGCTTCTTATCTTGTGCTTGTTCTGAGCCTTCGTACAGGTTTTTGAGAACATTCCAGATCTCTTTCGCTGATTTGCAATTTATGATAATATCGAAGTTGTCAGGAGCAACTCCGCATGAGATTTCATAAAAAGCAACAGCATCATTTTCCATTTTATCGAGATCATCCTTGGTGGGACGGCTCATGGCTGGTTGACCTCCTCCTAGCCTGGTTGCAGCGCCGTCAGTTTGGATTGGTGTAAGGACTGGAATATGTGGTCCTTCTTCTACGGATCGTCATACATCTCTACCCAGTCTTCTCAAGTACCTTTCCATTCTTTGTGACCAGTGATGATATTCATTAGCGACTAGTATTGGGGCTCGGTTAGAACCACCGACACAGTTGGAAACATTTAGAGATAATGATTGTGCCATTTGAAATTTTTTTTTTGTTTTGAAGAAATGAGCTTTAGTGGTATAGAAGGCTCTTTGAAAAATCAGAGTTCCGTTTTCAAAAAGCAACCACTTTGGCTCTGATACCAATTGTTGAGAGAAAAACTTGGAGACACACTTGAACAAAAGTTAGAACAAGTATAATGCGGAATAGTTAATCTCAAAGGATCTAAAAGCTCAACAATAATATAGTTAGATAGTTAGAGAGTTAGTTGCGGAAATGTAAAGGAATGGAAATGACAGCAATTGTTATATCAAGAAGACACTTAAGCTGATTCATAACAAGGAATGCATTCACT
The DNA here is from genome assembly GCF_052849685.1 of Lactuca virosa. Lineage (NCBI taxonomy): Eukaryota > Viridiplantae > Streptophyta > Magnoliopsida > Asterales > Asteraceae > Lactuca > Lactuca virosa. The sequence continues at coordinate 317,319,456 of NC_136428.1, forward strand.
CCAAGTTAATAAGGAAGATCAAGCTTAGTGATTAAGTCTTAAAGACTTGCTCCGAAGAGGGATTATGATCAGCAGGATTATGATAAGATTTAAGTAAGAAGATATGAGTGAAGAAAGATAAGAGAGATAACTTCAGAATGTGTATTCAGATAGAATTCATAAGTTATCGGTTCCTTTTCTTATTTTTTTTAATACGAAGAGAGTAAGTCTCTATTTATAGAGACTTAGAAACTACACTAAATTACAACTCTATAAGCAGCCGTGCAAGGCATACTGGATAATAGAGTGTATTACATAAAAGACAAATAACGTAATCTAGCTAAGTTGACTGCGGTAGCTGACTCAGGTTGCTGATGCGGTTGCTGATGAACAAGATTGACTCCGGGTGCTGAAGCGGTTGCGGTAGAAAGATGGTTGCGGTAGCTGAGTTCAAGAGGGTCACTTTTATGATTCAACATCTTTCAAAATGATACATTAATCTTTTGACATTACAAGTTCATGCTCTAGAGACTCGATTTTCAATTTATTATCCTCAAAACGTAATCTAAGACGACTTAATTCACAGTCTTTCTTCTCACTGGCTTCTATGGCAGACTCATAGGCTTTATAGATGGTGTTCATATCTGTTTGGATATGGGTCAGATAAGGTTCACATAAAGTCAAATCAAAATTATTATCAGAGATCATGGATTTTACCTACTAAACAATGCTTCGACCTGGTGGATCGTTAGTGGCCATGTTGCAGTAGTGAGGTTCAGCAACATCATCTTCATCTTCGGATCCAGAATACCGATAACCTTCATCACATTCAACCGTTTGTCTTGCCATCAAACACATGTTTCTTCCAGTCACTAAATCATCATCATCTCCGGATGACCAATATCCATCAACATCTCTTGAAACGGTAGTAACAAATGCTTTCTCACTTTCAGCTATTTCTTGTGCTCTTCGGACATAATAAGCCGAGTCCTTGACTTTTGGTTTTTATGGAGCATCAGCTAGACAATCTTTGGCAAAGTGGTTTGCATGACCACATTTATGACGCAAGATCTTTGGTTTGTCTGATTTGGAATTTTGAGAAGATTCCGGAGCTGAGTTTGGTTTAGTGAGGTTAGGTTTGTATGCAGGAGGATTTTCGGAGGTGTGTTTTGGTTCCGGAGCAGAATATGGTTAAGGATGGTTTTGGTGAGGAGCGTTGAATCTGTTTTGGTATGGTTTGTAAGAGGGATTGAAAGGTCGTTTGTATTTCATTGAGAGTAAGGCAAATTCTTGTTGGAAACGGAGTTAAGAATCTAAGGTTTCGGAATCATCATCAGGATAGATGTGTGTGGGTAGAGAACTTAAGGATGACTGAGTTAATGGAACAGTGGGTTTGTAAGGTTCCGGAGCAGGTGGATTCGGAATGGTTGATTCAAAAGAACTGACTAGAGCAAGTGGTCCTCCGGAAAGTTCTCTTATGGTTTGAGCAACGTTTGATTCATGTCCTTGAAGCTCATCAAAAAGTTGATAGAGTTTCAATTTTTTTAAGGAACCATTGCTTTGAAGATAGGACTTTACATTTCCCCATCCTTTACCAAGACTATTAATAAACTTGAGATTGTACTCGAGAGGAGTTCGAACAATCCCATGAGCAGTCATGTTGTTGACAATGATTCGATATCGGTTGGAGGCTGAGGCTACGGATTCACCTGGAGTAGTAGTGAAGGTGTCAAAGTCATTGACAACCGAGGTGAGGCGTTTGTCCTTCTTATTTTCGGAACCTTCAATCAGATCCTGAAGAGTGTCCCATATTTCTTTGGCTGATTTGCATAGTTTGATGTGCTCAAAGAGTGATGGAGGAACACCAAACACCATTTCTGAGAGGGCAACTTGATCAGCCTACAGCTTCTCAATATCATCAGCAGTTAGAGGGGCTGGACGAACTTCATCCTCTCGCATGAGCTGAGCAACTGCATCTCTTACAACTGTTCTTAGAGGAACATGAGGGCCTTCTTTGACGGATCTCCAGATTTGTTCACCTTTCTATTTGGCTAGTAAAAACCTTTCCATTCTAACTTTCCAATGATCATATTCTTCCACAACTAGCAATGGGGCACGTGTAGGGCCACCCACGCTGTTTGCGATTTTCATTGAAATCATTTGTTGAGGATTTGAAGCAGCCATTGAAGTCAATATATCTTCAAGCTTAAGTGGTATATAGAAGAACTTTTATCCTTAACACAGAAATGGTTGAAATACCAAGGTAAAATCAAACCAACTATAATATAATCTTATGGATTCAAAGGACAACCACTCGAGCTCTGATACCAATTGTGAGAACAAAATCTTTGCGCATGGACAAGGTTTGAGAACTCAAACCTTTAGTGAATGCTTGAGATGAATGTCTGCTTAATAATAGATGTTCAAGTCGAGACTGGAAAGACCAGTCAAATCTTAGATAATCAATTCAACAAATGATCAAGACATTAATTGAGAACAAGTAAATAGTGATCAAGGTAAAGTTAATAAATGAGGAACAAGAAGAATGTTTTAAATGTGATAAGAGTAAATGCCAAAAGTGAGTGAAAGATCCGTCGTTGACTTGTATTGAATGCTCCTATATATAGGAGAGAATGTTACAGTGAATTAACCCAAGTGTTTACATAGGACCGGACAAAAGATACAAGTCTGACATTCTGATTGTCCTAAATCAACTTTAGACTATGTCCTATGAAACGTTACATCAAAATACAAGACATAATAAATACATAATAGACAAATCAACTTCATTCCGGACAAGTAATGTTCCGGAGATGAAAGTTTGGTCCGGATCAGCATGCATTCCGGACTTCAGGATCAGCTCTGAAATGTGTTCCTCTCCAAAATACTTCACTCCTTTTCTCCAGCTCCGGACAAGGTTCCGGATCACATCTTCCTTCGAAATCAACAGCCTTCGGAATATGTACTTGGGATTCCTAGAGGTTCACTTTCAGGTTCCAACAGTCTACGGCCACAATGCCGGCCCGTTTAGTTAGCAGTAGTTCCGGACTACGGTCGGATGCAGTAGTTCATTATGCTTGGTGTCTTTGTGATACAAGCATGGTATGTGTTATGTGTTCCGAACTATGGTCCGATGCAGTATGCAGTATATGTGTTCATATTATATGCTATTTTATGCTATGTTTAGTCAGTTCCAGACTTCGGTCCGATGAAGTGGGCAAGGCCCCAGTCAGTTCCGGACTTCGGTCCGATGCAGTGGGCAAGGCCCTAGTCAGTTCCGGACTTCGGTCCGATGCAGTGGGCAAGACCCTACTCAGTTCCGGACTTCGATCCGATGCAGTGGGCAAGGCCCTAGTTAGTTCCGGACTTCGGTCCGATGCAGTGGGTAAGGCCCTAGTCAGTTCCGGACTTCGGTCCGATGCAGTAGGCAAGGCCCAATATGTGCTTTATATGTTATTGTATGGTATATGGTAGTTTGGGGGAGCTCACTAAGCTTCGTGCTTACAGTTTCAGTTTTGGTTTCAGGTACTTCAGCTAGCAAAGGGAAGGGCTCGGGATGATGGCATGGCACACACCACAGTTTATCCTGGGAGTTAGACTCTGATATTTTGATATGATCTTGACACTAGTTTCGATTTGATAAATTTATTATGACATTTTGAGATACACGATTCATGGTTTTTATCTTTTATTATTTGATATTATGGTTTAGTAAAGTTTTCAAACCAAAATTTTTGGGTTGTATTGTTGGGATGTTACAATGAAACTGCGATGATTGTAGACAATTTAGGTAATAGTGTTTTTCAGATTGCTTTGTCTAATGGTATAGACAAAGCGTGCTTGTGGCATTTCCGTATTGGACATGTTAACACGAAACGCATGGCCCAACTCCAAAAGGATAGAGTCTCAAATCACGTTTCATTGGTTCTTGTGCGATGTGACAACCGTAAATTTTTGGTCAAGTCAAAGTCAACTAAAGTCAACAAGTCAAACCGGTCAACTTATCTAACCCTTGTATATTATGGTTTCCGTTATGCTTCTCATTGTGCGATGTGACAACCGTAAATTTTTGGTCAAGTCAAAGTCAACTAAAGTCAACAAGTCAAACCGGTCAACTTATGGCCCAACTCCAAAAGGATAGAGTCTCAACTTATCTAACCCTTGTATATTAGGGTTTCCGTTATCACTTAGAGTTTTCACGTGTTCGGAAATTCTAAACCCTAATCAGGGCAAGTGATGAAACTACTCGATAAAACATTATTCCTTAACCCTCGGGGGCATATAACAATCATAACAAGACTTAACGGGATGTACAAACTTTGCGTTACGAAGCCAAACACTCAAAAAGGTCGCAAACGAAATCTCTCTAAGTATGTGAAATCTCTCCCAAATCTCTCTCTGTATGAGAAATCTTTCCAAGTGTGTGAAATCTCTCCCAAATCTCAATCTGTATGAGAAATCTCTCCAAGTGTGTGAAATCTCTCCCAAATCTCTCTCTGTATGAGAAATCTCTCCAAGTATGTGAAATCTCTCCCAAATCTCTCTTTGTATGAGAAATCTCTCCAAGTGGGTGAAATCTCTCCCAAATCTCTCTCTGTATGAGAAATCTCTCCAAGTATGTGAAATCTCTTCCAAATCTCTCTCAAAATCTCTCTCAACTTTTTATAATCACTCGGGGCATCCCGACCCTCGAATTAGACGAAAACAGCTCGAAAACGGAAGTCTAAGCGAAAAACAGCCTTAAGGAGCCGAAACCTCTTAAGGAGCCGAACCCTCTTAAGGAGCCGAACCCTCTTAAGGAGCCGAACCTCTTAGGAACCGAACTTGTCAGAAGCGAAGATGTCAGAAGCGAACTACACCCTCTCGGACCGAATCTCAGCAGACCGAACCGAGACCTCAGACCTTCGGTCCCTCCCCCTCGCACCTTCGGTCCCCTCCTCTTCCTCTCGGTTCCTTCCTTCCCTTCTCTCGGTACTCACTCTCTTAGAGTCGAACCTCGCAGGTTCGGTTCATATTGCCGGTTTTTTACCCAAACTTCGTTTTAAGCTCGTTTTTCGTGATTTTAACGTGGGATTTTCACCCAAACTCGTATTTTAACATAATAAACCCTAAATATACATATTTTAATTATATTTTGGGGACAATCCTTGCCTAAGAATAAAATCTAGTACGTAAGATTTATGGGTGGAGTGTTGACCTACCCTTTGGACAAAGACACAAGTTACCTCCCATACCCACTCCAAGACCATCCCTAGTTACTATTCCACCATACCTGGTCATTTCATTGTCCTTTTTCCCCACTCTTTCCAGCCAAGTACCTTGTCACAATGATAGAAAAATCCTTATCTCTCCTCCCACTTTATTCACTCTTTCTCAAGGAGAACAAACACATCTCTTTCGCTTTCTCTCTCTAAAATTCGAGATTCAAAGGCTGGTCTTGAGTTTTTCCTCCATATTTGGTAAGTATCTTCCTCCTACAGTTACATATTCTACTATCCTTCATCCAAATCATGGATTGCTTACACAAATATCGTCATAATTATTGTTAGATCTTCAAATCTTCAAGCATCTCCCAAGTGTTCTTGAGTTGAACACTTCTTTTCTTCCTCATCCATCTACTGAAATCTCTCAAGGGTAGTTCATACCCCTACATTTTCATGTTTTCTTCAAGTTTTAGGGGGGAATACAAGTTAAAACACCAAAAACTTAACTAAACTCAAACAACAGCTTTCATCAGAAAAGTTGAGTCTTATTCACAGACTGTTTTAACTATCTTAAACTTAATATCTTTCAAAACTGTTTAATATGCAAATAGTTCAGGTTCATACCTTTAAAATGACTACTAGCACATCTCCATACGATTTTTATACGATTTATGGTGATTTTTACAAAACTTCCTATCATTTTAGAAACGAATTCTGACCAGTCTGTGAATATGAACATTTTAACACAAGTTAAAGACTTCTAAAAATCATATTAAAAATTATGATTAAATTATGATTAAAAATTTACGGATTTAGTTTTCGACTTCGTATGATTTTTCAATGAATTTTCTAAAACAGTGTAGGAAGGTCAAAAACTAGTTCACAGCTTACAACTGTCATAACACTTTGTAGTATGTTGAGCAAAGTGCATAACAATAAGTTCTAAATATTGAATGTCTTTTCTTGTTAGTGTATCATCATAAACTGAAATTTAGTCATTCATGATAAGGTTTCTTCATTCATTTCGAACACATATAATAAACTACAATAAGCATAGTTTTTGGATTTTTACTACATGAAAAAGGTTTTACTCTCAATACGAATGGGTTTTTCATATACTACATGATAAACTATAATAGTAATAGTTTAAGGATTTCATATCACTAATTTATTCATAAAAGGTGATTTTACTTCCTCCACGGAAGAGGTTTTAATATCAAACTATGTGTAAACTAGTTAACTTAAGTTGTGAGGCAATTCTCTCCCCGTACGTTCGAGTATGGGATTCCAATTCCTGTAAGTTATAACCAGAGTCTCTTGTAGGGAGAGCGTGATAATTGTGTATAGATCTATATTGAGATTGACACCCCACACCTCACTGCTAGCTACAGCCGGACCGGCAGGTCAGCGGGTGACAAGAGTCATAGGATCTTAACGTCTGAAAAACGTTGTGCAGGTTATTTCTCATCATAGTGTGGTTATAGCGACTCACATAGGGAGTTAACAATCTTTCAAGTTTACAGAGAAAATTCTACTTTGAAAAGGGATTTTACTTCTAAATTAAACGAGTTTATGTCGATTTAAACTTGCATGAATTACTTTAAGTATGGAAAAATACTTCTACATTTCGGTCTTGACATTTACGACTACATGACTTTTATAAGGAAAATATTGGATTTTCTTTGGAAACACATTACCATTATGAACATTATAAGTACAAAACACACACATATTCTCGGTCCGGGGATTTAGGACTACATGACTTTTATAAGGAAAATATTGGATTTTCTTTAGAAACACATTACCATTATGAACATTATAAGTACAAAACACACACATATTCTCAGTCCTGGGATTTAGGACTACATGACTTTTATAAGGAAAATATTGGATTTTCTTTGGAAACATATTTCTATTAATACTACATTTCATCTAGAATTGTTAGACTTCAGCTATAATTGCTAAGTGTATATGCTAGAGTTATATAAGAATCTTGTCAGAAACGACCTAGAATTGGTGGGTCCGCCTTACTTCCTGTTCCTTGTTTGGTCGTGGACCTAGGGCAGACCCATTATATTCGACGGTTTATTCAACTTAAATAATATATAACTTATATACACTGGGTGATTATAAAGGGAATCTACAGGTCCTTATAGGATTCATTATCGCATAACATAAGAGCATTCACTTCACACTTAATAAAGAAGATATTGGATTTTTTGGAATCACACTCTATCATTTTTACAAGTAAAACGGCTTCTTCCTCAAACAAAACTCTTATGCACTCACCAACTTAATTGTTGACACTTTTTCAAAACTACTTGTATTCTCAGGAAATCAGTGAAATAGGAAATCAACAGCATTTTGAGGATGGGACGTTAAATCATCAAACAGTTCGTTTTGTCATCATAATGTAATTGATTTTGAAACATGTAAACATATACTATGGTGTAACCTTTTCAATTATATTTATGATGGTTGTATTTACTTTGAGCACTATTATACTCGTTGTTGTGATACTATACATGAAGTCCTCCACCCTCGAACGTTTCCGCCATCCTTGGTTTGGGGGTGTGACAGATTGGTATCAAAGCATTGTTTATAGTGAACTAAGTATATCGAACCACATAAGATATACAAACTATAAATGCATTGGGACTAAGGTCTTTGATTAAACATTTTCAATTAACTATACTTTTAGAAATAAATAGTTTCTTGATAAAAGTATGAGTGCATGCATACGTACTAGTACAATATCATATCTAGGACATCACAAAAGTTAAAAATAGAGGAGTTGTGCAATGTGAATATGCCATGGGATATGCAGTCAAGTCTGGGAGGAATATAGCCTGATCAACTATATTCGTCCGAGAAGTGACTAGTATGTGTCAGGGGATAGTCATAGTGGGCAACAAGTCTATCAACTTACCAACACCCATACCAGAAAATCGTTAAGAACCAAACATAACATTTAAAATACTATAGGAGTATTTTGTGGAACTACAACTTATGTGAAAACTAAGCAGAGTGTTGCTAGTAGATCTACAATCACTAAATGAATACGCTAAAGTTATATATAACTTAGATATGTAACTGGTATGCACCGTGTCATAATAGAAGTAACTAAAGAGGATCAAACCCCTATAAGTATTTCTAGGAATATAATTATTATATGCCTCTTACCTCACCCCTATTCTCGCACGGACATCATGACAAGATCTTACTTACCCTGAGACCCCTACTTTCCGAACCCGGAAAGTTAGTGGGTGATGAGGAAAAGAGTCGAAGATGGAGCCAGAGGTCGACAACTCTCCTTACAAAGCCAGGGCTCTCGCGAACCGTCTCCACTACATCGAACCTGTGCCCCGTTGGGCAGCATTGATCGAGGGGTGGAGTCACCATCAGCAACAACAATCGCCATTTGGGGACGTATTGTCTTGAGCAGAGTTCATTTTACTCACACGACCTTGTAGAGTAGATCTATGAGTATGCGTTGGTGCTACTCCCCTCCATGTGTAGGCCTGACCCCGCGAGTTAGTAATGACACTAGTCGAGAGATTTATTTGCGGTCCAAACTATTTCTTGCAATGATGTGGTGTGGACCTGCATCAGGCTCAAAACCTTTCTCTAAAAACTAAATATACTAGAATCATACAAATAAAAGGGGCATGGGTATTATTTGGAGCAATACTACTAAGAATTCATTAGTTTATTATGTATAGACTCTCATTATGAATTGTTTTCAAAGGACACCAAAAACAATGGAACACGACACGCTCAGAACTAAGATAAACTAAGTGAGATAACTCCCGACGTATAAACCCTTATACAATACTCATTATCATCTCTTCTTTTCAAACCTCATGGTTGAAAGGTGCTTTTCCATAGACCTATAGGGTGCGATCATACCAGCACTAATGCATCGGATCTCATTAGAACTCCTCAGCTAAGCGTGTTTGGATAAACATAATCCTAAGATGGGTAAAACTTAACGCTCGCATGAAACCTACTTCTACCCACTACCATAACTCCGTCTCAGGAACGTTAGCAGAAACATCAAGAATAGTTCAGAAAATTGCGAAATTTATATATGTGTATATAAATGATAAGGATATAACCAGAGATAATCATCCCCACTCACAACATCGTTTCTCCCCATGCAACAGGGTTATGTCTTCACAAGAAGGTAACCAGCCAGCAAGCAAGGCAGCAATCTTACAGATAGACCCTGCTACCTTTCAAGCTGTAGTCACGGCAGCCGTGCAGCCGTCATGGCACAACTCAATGCTAACAATGCCAGCAGAGATGGAAGCGGTACCGACGATACAAATCGCTGTAACAATCAGGAACACCGACGGGTGTCTACCAACGAAGGCGCCTCACGCCACAAACCTAAGAACAAGAAACGGAAGTTTTGGTACGAAAAGAAGTGTAACCTACCTCAAAAATTCGCTAGAAGACAGCAATCTGTGGCTGCCCCTGCCATTACAACATCAGTCACGACACATGCCTCGACACTAGCCACAAAGTTTGTCACCCAAGCACCGGCCAGACCATATAATGGAACACTCCCAGAATGTAACAAGTGTAACTTCCATCATAATGGGGTTTGCCGGGTGATGCACTGTAAAAAATGCAATGAGAACGGACATACTGCCCGTTTCTGCAGAAACCAGACCCAGCACCTCGCTTCAACCACCAACACCAGGGTAGGCCCAGTATGCTACCTATGCGGTGAAGCGGGACACTTCAAGAGAGAATGTACAACTGAGAAGAATGACGGGGGAGCAGGAGGAATGTGACGAACAAACCAGCAGGAGCAACAAGGGAACCCTATTAGGACTTTTGTAATGTTTCCAACGACAAAAATGTTTGAGTACCATATGTTTGTAATGAATTTGGTATGTTGCTAAAATTACCGTCTTTCAAAAAGTAGTTAAAATACTCTCTCGTTCAAATCAAATCAAAAGTACTTATATATGACCTTAGGATCATTACCGGTGAGCTGTGATGACTTTGTGCCTACATTGGGGTTAATTATAATCAAAATACTAAAGACTTAAAGCGAATAATTCCGTCTTGACTCCTGTTCCATGTCTAGTAGTGGGGTTAGGGTGGAGCCACTCACTCGACTATTTCACCAATATCAAATTACATGCGACTTACATATACCGCTCGATCATAGAGTGACATGTCGGGGATCATGATATAAAGTACCATTACTAGCTATCAGAACACACTTACTACCAGTGCTAGCTACTATGGTATGAATCATCTACATTAATACTAACATCAATCAAAACGGAACACACTGAAAAGAAACACAAGATACTCTATCACTCTAATGAGCATTTCGTGCGAATACAGCTTAACACATGTTTTACCTAAAAAGATACTGTTGTCGCCATCCGATTTCGATTGGTATAGTCCTCACCTTCCCGATTAAACGACTACAAAATGACCCTTCACCTAACCCACTGAATATCGAAACCTTCGTCTCTCATGAACACAAATCCGACCCGGACCTCCGGGTCATCTCTTGCTGCGAAACCCCAAAACACTCACCGGAGGAGTATTATACCTTCCAAAACCCTTCCACAAGTGTTTTTAGAAGACCCTTTGGGAATGTCACGCATACAGCAGATAAGGTTCAAGCGCAGAAGCTTGGGACGAATACGGTTAGTCTATCACTACTAAGTGTATATGCAAGGATAATATATAATTCAGATTCTACGGACATTGGATGTGTGGTTCCGCCCTATTTCCTGTTCGTTGTCTGGTTGTGGACTTGGGGCAGAGTCACCCATCCAACTGTCTTACCAACCTTAATTACATATTACCTATATACGCAAGTTAATGATGGATGGACCAGGTACGAGTCCTACCATGAACTTCGGGACAAGGCTACCCTGGAGTGCGAGTGAACGTTCTACCATCCGAATAAGTCTAGTCGTGTAAACCGAACCCATATGTTCCCTACCGATCTAATCAAACAAAGAAACACTAAAGCAGGCCCTATGCAACTCTCCGAGGAGAAGCTATCACTAATGACTTAGTAAAAAAAATTTCGAGAAACGCTGAAAGCATCTCGAGAACACGGCAAAACCCGAATAAGTCTTATTATCGATATAAAAACACAGGGTTTTTACTAGTGAATCTATGATGGCTAGTGTAAACATTATGGTCATATATCATTAAGATTTTATGGACTTAGAATGTGTGATTCCGCCTCATTTCATGTTCCTTGTTTGGTTGTGGGCTTAAGGCGGGGTCACTCATCCGAATGCCCTTGCAATCTTAATGATATATGATTAGTTTACACCAAAGCGATTATAAAAGATCTGGTAGGACTTATATTGCAAATTTCATCACAATTTGTTGAAGCATTCGTAATACTAGTACCCACAAATTACATTATAAAATATTCATAGTAGTAATACCAAGGATAAAACGGGGAGCATAAAGGCACACATTGAATACACTATCATCCCAAAACAATAACTCCTTTTAAATCGACTCAGCTCAAGTTACAATAAGAAATTTCAAGGTCGTCATTTAACATCAGGCGGATTGGTCCCCGCCATATCAATTTATTGTACTACGAAAAGTTCCCCCATCTTTTCTCCAAATTCTTGAAGTCCCAGTCAAAACACTAATTTCGGGACGAAATTCTTTCTAACGGGGGGATGATGTGACAACCGTAAATTTTTGGCCAAGTCAAAGTCAACTAAAGTCAACAAGTCAAACCGGTCAACTTATCTAACCCTTGTATATTAGGGTTTCCGTTATGCTTCTCATTCTACAACTCGCAAATCTTAATACAAAGTATCACTTAGAGTTTTCACGTGTTCGGAAATTCTAAACCCTAATCAGGGCAAGTGATGAAACTACTCGATAAAACATTATTCCTTAACCCTCAGGGGCATATAACAATCATAACGAGACTTAACGGGATGTACAAACCTTGCGTTACAAAGCCAAACACTCAAAAAGGTCACAAACGAAATCTCTCCAAAAATGTGAAATATCTACCAAATCTTTCTCTGTATGAGAAATCTCTCAAAGTGTGTAAAATCTCTCCCAAATCTCTCTCTGTATGAGAAATCTCTCCAAGTGTGTGAAATCTCTCCCAAATCTCTCTTTGTATGAGAAATCTCTCCAAGTATATGAAATCTCTCCCAAATCTCTCTCTGTATGAGAAATCTCTCCAAGTGTGTAAAATCTCTCCCAAATCTCTCTTTGTATGAGAAATCTCTCCAAGTATGTGAAATCTCTCCCAAATCTCTCTCAACTTTTTATAATCACTCGGGGCATCCCGACCCTCGAATTAGACGAAAACAGCTCGAAAACGGAAGTCTATGCGAAAAACAGCCTTAAGGAGCCGAAACCTCTTAAGGAGCCGAACCCTCTTAAGGAGTCGAACCCTCTTAAGGAGTCGAACCTCTTAGGAACCGAACTTGTCAGAAGCGAAGATGTCAGAAGCGAACTACACCCTCTCGGACCGAAGCTCAGCAGACCGAACTGAGACCTCGGACCTTCGGTCCCTCCCCCTCGCACCTTCGGTCCCCTCCTCTTCCTCTCGGTTCCTTCCTTCCCTTCTCTCGGTTCTCACTCTCTTAGAGCCGAACCTCGCTGGTTCGGTCCATATTGCCGGTTTTTGACCCAAACTTCGTTTTAAGCTCGTTTTTCGTGATTTTAACGCGGGATTTTCACCCAAACTCGTATTTTAACATAATAAACCCTAAATATCCATGTTTTAATTATATTTTGGGGAAAATCCTTGCCTAAGAATAATATCTAGTAGGTAAGATTTATGGGTGGAGTGTTGACTTACCCTTTGGGCAAAGACACTAGTTACCTCCCATACCCACTCCAAGACCATCCTCATTTACTATTCCACCATACCTGGTCATTTCATTGTCCTTTTTCCCCACTCTTTCCAGCCAATTACCTTGTCACAAGGATATAAAAACCCTTATCTCTCCTCCCACTTTATGAACTCTTTCTCAAGGAGAACAAACACATCTCTTTCACTTTCTCTCTCTAAAATTCGAGATTCAAAGGATGGTCTTTAGTTTTTCCTCCACATTTGGTAAGTATCTTCCTCCTACACTTAGATATTCTACCATCCTTCATCTGAATCATGGATTGCTTACACAAATATCGTAATAATTATTGTTAGATCTTTAAATCTTCAAGCATCTCGCAAGTGTTCTTGAGTTGAACACTTCTTTTCTTCCTCATCCATCTACTGAAATCACTCAAGGTGAGTTCATACCCCTACATTTTCATGTTTTCTTCATGTTTTAGGGGGAATACAAGTTAAAACACCAAAAACTTAACTAAACTCAAACAACAGCTTTCATCAGAAAAGTTGAGTCTTATTCACGAACTGTTTTGACTATCTTAAACTTAATATCTTTCAAAACTGTTTAATATGAAAATAGTTCAGGTGCATACCTTTAAAATGACTACAAGAATATCTCCATACGATTTTCTACTATTTATGGTGATTTTTACAAAACTCCCTATCATTTCAGAAACGAATTCGGACCAGTCTGTGAATATGAACATTTTAACACAAGTTAAAGACTTCTAAAAATCATAATAAAAATTATGAATAAACTAGACACATTTTTTAAACTCTCAGAATTTACGGAGTTAGTGTTCGACTTCGTATGATTTTTCTATGAATTTTATAAAACAGTGTAGAAAGGTCAAAAACTAGTTCACAACATACAACTTTCATAACACTTTGTAGTATGTTGAGCAAAGTGCATAACAATAAGTTCTAAATATTGAATGTCTTTTATTGTTAGTGTATCATCATAAACTGAAATTTATTCATTAATGATAAGGTTTCTTCATTCATTTCGAACACATATAATAAACTACAATAAGCATAGTTTATGGATTTTTACTACATGAAAAAGATTTTACTCTCAAGACAAATGGGTTTTTCATATACTACATGATAAACTATAATAGTAATAGTTTAAGGATTTCATATCACTAATTTATTCATAAAAGGTGGTTTTAATTCCTCCACGGAAGATGTTTTAATATCAAACTATGTGTAAACTAGTTAACTTAAGTTGTGAGGCAATTCTCTCCCCGTACGTTCGAGTACGGGATTCCAATTCCTGTAAGTTATAACCGGAGTCTCTTGTAGGGAGAGCGTGATAATTATGTATAGATCTATATTGGGATTGACACCCCACACCTCGCTGCTAGCTACAGCCAGACCGGTAGGTCTGCGGGTGACAAGAGTCATAGGATCTTAACGTCTGAAAAACGTTGTGCAACTTATTTTGTCGTCATAGTATGGTTATAGCGACTCACATAGGGAGTTAACAATCTTTCAAGTTTACAGGGAAAATTCTACTTTGAAAAGGGGTTTTATTTCTAAATTAAATGAGTTTATGTCGATTTAAACTTGCATGAATTACTTTAAGTATGGAAAAATACTTGTACATTTCGGTCTTGACATTTACGACTACATGACTTTTATAAGGAAAATATTGGATTTTCTTTGGAAACACATTACCATTATGAACATTATAAGTACAAAACACACACATATTCTCGGTCCTGGGATTTAGGACTACATGACTTTTATAAGGAAAATATTGGATTTTCTTTAGAAACACATTACCATTATGAACATTATAAGTACAAAACACATACATATTCTCGGTCCTGGGATTTAGGACTACATGACTTTTATAAGGAAAATATTGGATTTTCTTTGGAAACATATTTCTATTAATACTACATTTCATCTAGAATTGTTAGACTTCAACTATAATTGCTAAGTGTATATGCTAGAGTTATATAAGAATCTAGTCACAAACGACTTAGAATTGGTGGGTCCGCCTTACTTCCTGTTCCTTGTTTGGTCTTGGACCTAGGGCAGACCCATTATATTCGACGGTTTATTCAACTTAAATAATATATAACTTATATACATTGGGTGATTATAAAGGGAATCTACGGGTCCTTCTAGGATTCATTATCGCATAACATAAGAGCATTCACTTCACACTTAATAAAGAAAATATTGGATTTTCTGGAATCACACTCTATCGTTTTTACAAGGAAAACGGCTTCTTCCTCAAACAAAACTCTTATGAAGTCACCAACTTAATTGTTGAAACTTTTTCAAAACTACTTGTATTCTCAGGAAATCAGTGAAACAGGAAATCATCAGCATTTTGACAATGGGGCGTTAAATCGTCAAACAGTTCATTTTGTCATCATAATGTAATTGATTTTGAAACATGTAAACATATACTATGGTGTAACCTTTTCAATTATATTTATGATGGTTGTATTTACTTTGAGCACTATTATACTCGTTGTTGTGATACTATACATGAATTCCTCCTCCCTCGGACGTTTCCACCATCCTTGGTTTGGGGGTGTGACATGAAAGAGGTGAAGGATTGTTGGATTTTATACACATAAATGTGTGTGGGCATTTCAAATCCACCACAAGGGATGCGAATCAATTCTATGTGACTTTTACTGATGATTATAGCAGATATGGCTATATCTATTCAATCCAACATAAGTCAGAAACTTTTGGAAAGTTCAAAAAGTTTAAACAAGAAGTCGAGAATCAATTTGGAAGGAAAATAAAGATGCTTAGATCCGATAGAGGCGGTGAGTATCTTAGTACAGAGTTCCATGAGTACCTCAAGAAATGTGGAATAGTTTCACAATTGACACCTCCTAGGACACCACAACTTAATGGTGTGGATAAGAGACGTAATCGAACCTTGATGGACATGGTTCTTTCCATAATGAGTTGAGTTTCACTTCCAATCTCATTTTGGGGGTATGTCTTAGAGACTGCCGCCCACAACCCCACATTCTTAATCTTGTCCCAACAAAGAAAGTTGCCAAAACACCTCATGAGATGTGGACATGGAAGGTTCCCTCGTTAGCACATATCAAGGTTTGGGGTTGTAAAGCTTTCGTTAGACGAGAGACTCACTACAAGCTTGAACCTTAAAGTGAGAGGTGTATTTTCATCGGTTACCCATATAAGTCCTTTAGATATTTATTCTACAGACCCAGTGAAAATGTGGTCTTCCTAGCATGAAGGGGAGTCTTTCTAGGGAGAGAGCTCATATGCAAAGATGACAGTGGGAATACTATTGATCTTGAAGAAATTCAAGAGATCAAACGATGAAGGAACTATTGAAAATGCTAGGTTTCAACCTGAGGAAGAAATTCCAGTTGAACCAATTGACGAGTCATTACCTCTTAGGCGTTCCAGAAGAGTTAGAATGCCACCTACGTTTTGTGGTTTCCATATTACTATAGATGGTGATAGGTTTATCAGTAATAGTACACTGATAAATTTGGATGAACCAACTAACTACAAGGAAGCCATGGCTGGCCCTGAGTCAGCCAAATGGAAAGAGGCAATGGACAGCGAGATCAATTCCATGCATGACAATCAATTTTGGAATTTGGTTGATAACGTACCAGGTCATGAGATAGTTGGGTGCAAATGGATCTTCAAGAAGAAGACCGACATGGATGGAAAGGTACACACTTTCAAGGTATGACTGGTTATGAAAGCCTTTACTCAAACCCTAGGGGTTGACTATGACGAGACTTTCTCACCAGTAGCCAAGATAAAATTTATTAGGGTAATGCTAGCCATAGCTGCATTTCATGATTATGAAATTTGGCAAATGGACGCCAAAACTGCTTTCCTTAATGGAAAGTTGGCTGAGGATGTTTACATGAGTCAGCCATAGGGGTTTATAGATGCAAAATATCCAAATAGAGTGTGTAAGCTTGAGAAATCAATCTATGGATTTAAGCAAGCTTCTCGCAGATGGAATCTTTGATTTGATGAGAACATCAAAGAGTTTGATTTTTATAGAAGTGAAGATGAATCCTATGTATATGTCAAAGCTAGTGGGAGTATAGTAACCTTCTTGGTTTTGTATGTTGATGACATAGTTCTTATAGTAAATGACATTGCAACTTTGCAAGAGGTTAAGTCTTGGCTTGGAAAGTGTTTCGCTATGAACGATCTGGTAGAGGCTACTTATATTATGGGGATAAGGATTTTGAGAGACAGGAGTAAAAGGCTAATTGGACTTAGTCAAAGTAATATTTGGAAAAGTTACTAAAACGTTTTAGTATGGAGAATTCCAAGAAAGGAGACCTGCCTATACAGAGTAATACCAAACTGAGTAAGACTAAGAGTCCGAGTACCAATGCCGAGATAGCAGAAATGAGTAGAGTTCCATATGATTCTTCCGTTGGATCTATCATGTATGCTATGACATGTACTCGCCCTGATGTGGCTTTTTCTTTGAGCATGGTCAGTCGTTATCAGGGAAATCCAGGTAGAGCTTATTGGATAGCAGTTAAAAATATTCTTAAGTATCTGTGAAGAACTAAGGACTGGGTCTTGTGCTTGGTTGAAGTGATATCTTAAGAGTAACTGGGTATAGTGACGCCAACTTTCAGACAGACAGAGACAATTTTCATTCTCAATCTGGCTGGGTGTTTACTCTTAATGGAGGAGCAATAACCTCGAAAAGTTCCAAATAGGAGACAGTAGTTGATTCTACTTGTGAATCAGAGTACATAGCAGCAATCGAAGCATCAAAGGTGGCTATTTGGTTGAAGAACTTCATCGGAGACCCTGGAGTTGTTCCCACCATCAAGGAGCCAATGATGATTTTTTGTGATAATGAAAGGGTGGTTTGCTTAACAAAGGAACCAAGAGATCATGGAAGGTCGATACATATAGACAGAAAATACCATTTTATCAGACATAGAGTAGAAGAATGACACCTCGTTGTGAAGAAGGTATCGTCAGAATAGAATCCTGCAGATCCCCTCACAAAGGGTATGAGTAGGACCAAGCATGTTCAGCATGCTAGGAGCATTGGTCTGAAGGATGAAGTTAGTTTTGGTAGTTAGATAGTTAGTTTCGAAACTTGTAATGAAATAAATGTAATTGAATTTTGGTGATTAAATAATGGAGATTTATTTATGATTTGGATTACTACCTTCTGTCTATTATTTATTTTGTGTTTCATTTTGCATGGTTTACTTCCTGAATAATTAGATTACTCAAACATCCATATTTGATCATACTTTTGGAAGTAAGTAGTGAATCAAGACCGTCATGAATAGAATTGTAGATTATCTAAAGGGGTTTTAGACATAGCAATGTTATTGCTGCAATATTCGTGTGTACTTTGAAATAGAGAATTTAAGTATTAGATTAACCCACACTCATAGAATTACTTCATGGAATTTATCACGAGTAATTCTGAGATGATAATATCTAATAATCTTTAAGCAAAGATATATGAGTTGTTGTTTATGAGTTGGTTGTGCATTGATGATATGTAAACGCATCAGTAACTTGATGTTATAAAATGTATTGTTGTGTGTGATTTGATAAGTAAATGGTGCAATCATATAAGTAAAAGTTTATCTGTTCCTTTTTACCCTTAGGGGGGAAAAGCGATATCTTTGGGCCTCTCGATGATTTGGTGTTGACTTATAGTGGCGGGCCTGGCCAGGACTAAATTGTTGTGTTCGATTAGTAGTTCTTTGTGATTACAAATCAGAAGTCAGTAAACAAAGTATTGGACATTGAGATTGATTTTGTTCCATGTCTCATGTCCGCATGATATCTTGTAGAACGGATGATTATATGATCACTTATCTTAGGACACGTGACTAACTAGGTCAGAGTTCGTCAGCAGCTTCTGAGAGCTACAATTTGCTAATCAGTTTTGAAGAATATACTCGTAATTATAGTTATTAGACTTATCCAAGTGGGAGACTGTTGGATTACGTGTCTAAGCCCATAACTATAATTGGTATATACTTAAATTGATAGTAACACAGTCCTTTTGGGTTGCCCTCAAGACTAGCAACTAGACAGGTTGATTTTGGAGAAAGAGGTTGATTTATTATTTTATTAAGAAATTGAAAATGTTTTGTTAATGTATTATGAAAATAATATATTAATTAGAAATAGTAATATTTAATTAATATTTAATCATAAATTAATTGGAATTAATTTTGGTATTAAAAGAATTAAATAAAAGTGCAGGGACTAAAATGTAATTGTTCAATAGTTGAGCAAGAGGCAATCTAGAACCCTCCATGAAGGCATGGACGGTTTCTTCATGTATAAGGAGTTCTAGAATAGTCTTTGGTGGATAAACAGGAAAGTGGATAATTACCCAGTTTCAGATGATCTTGGATTAGGGTTTATGTAGGGTTTTCTGACTACACTATATAAACAGCCTAAACCCTCTAGTTTTCAGGGACTTGCTTCTTGGAAGATTCAACCGAAAATTTGAAGCCTCTCTCCTCTTTCTCAATCATCTTCTATTGCTAGTGTTGGGTGTGAACCACTAGAGGCATGACACTTTTGACGCTTGCTCTCAAGGCTTCATCAACATAAGGATTTTCATTGTTATTACTACATAACAATCAAGGAATAATTCTTATAACCCTTATTGTGTATTTCAAAAATATGCTAGTATTCTAGGGTTTTCTATTTTTTTGTTCAAGTTGTATGTTCAATTAGAGAAAACATAGATCAAAATGTTTAGGGTTGCATGCACACTTAGGATTATATGTTTTGCATAATTCCCATTACGTGTATGTATATATGTGAATGCATGTGTGTGTATGTGTATCGAAAATCACAAGTATTAATAGACATTACAAATTTAAACTATGAGCACTGGATCCCAAAGGTTCATACGATGTTCGGTGGTAGAAAAAAACGACGTTAGGTGGCTGAAAAATCAAAAAATCGAAACATTTGTAGGTCATTACCGATTGATTGCCTACACATTTCTTTTATTTTCGATTTTTAGGACTTCGAACCTCGCTTTTCCGCTTTGTTTTTTTCACACCTCAATTATACATGAATTTCTATACTTTCACTAACTTATTGCTATTATCCACGTTGTAACGTCTTGATTTTCAGAATAATTTTTTCATTTTTAAAGTAGAATAAACATCAATTTTCATAACAATAAATTCGAGGCAAAACTATTTGTTCATAAATGATAATTCAAAATAAGAGTTATATATAAAAGTATTGCGGAATCTCAAGTCATGAAACTGTTGATGTGTGTATAGTCACGTCTACGCCTTCCATAATATAAAGAAGTACCTAAAAAAACATTTAACCAAAACTGTAAGCACAAAGCTTCGTGAGTTGCCCAAAATACCATAAACATCACAATACATGAAAGCATACAACATTGGCCTTTAATACGAAGCTAGTCCGCCACCTTTGCCTTCAACATAAAGTTGGACCGCAAGCTTGCCTTCAGTATAAAGTTGGACCGTATCTTGCCTTCAACATAAACTTGGTCCACTCGAGTATCTTGGCCTTCAGCATAAAGCCGGACTGCCTCAACTCACCATACATATGTCGACATACACATAATATAGATAAACAAACAACTCAACATGACAAGTAACAACCTACAAGTCTACCAATACATCCTAGCATCCTATGAGCCACACTACAATATATAGTATAGTGAGAAAACTCACTTAAGCTAAACATCAGAAGCTCACCAGCATCCCCATCATTGAAACAACTAACACAAGCCACTGAATGATAGTTGAGACCAGTCCTTCGAAAAATACTTAATTCTACCAAAGTTTGACCAAAAGTCAAATTTGTCAAAAAGTAAACTCTCCGGTCATCGGGCATTGCACCCTCCATTGGGTGTCCATGCCCACTACAAGAAAAAATAGTCAAGATCCAAACTAAATCAGACGCATTTCAGAATAACTCAGAAGATGCGTTATACCCCAAATAGATGAGTGGCGCCCAAGCCAACTTTCCAAGGTCTTTGGACTTAATCCAATAAGTTCAAGGCTTCAAATTCTCATATCTGGTTCTTAATAGTATATTAATGGATAAAGTTTCCAACTTTACCCATTAAGATGCTCCAAACAACCATAATCTAGAATCAACTTTCATATATGAATCAACTTCATGTTTAAATGGATAAAGTTTCAAACATTATCCATAATCACACCACAAACTTTAAAGATCCAAAACCCTAAGCCAAAAAATATCCAAAAGACCCATTTTCTTCATGCATGGAGTAAAAAGAGCTCTTTCATGCACTATTTACTCCAACAAATGACATGATCTTAACTTTAACATGAATCAAAGCTCACAGAGTTCTTTAAACTCCATGGAACAAGTCACAAAGGGACCAAAACTAATTAAAATTATAACATCCCATTTAAAACAGAATGGTTAAATAATAAACCCGGAACCCCGAGAAGTAATTTTATTATTCTTATTTTATATTATTATATCCCAAAATAAAATAATAATTAGCAAGGTGTTGGTTTCGGGAACCCAAATGACAAGATTTGAATCTCCAGGGGTTAAAGTGTAATTTCAGGATCTATTTTGAAAAGGATTTCAGAATTTGGGGTGTGTTTGGTATCATTTGGACTTATATTGAAAGGATTTTATGGAGTCAGGGGCCAAATGGTAATTTTGGGACTTAATATGAAAAGGAAAAGGAGAAGGAGGGATCAGTTTTGTCAAATATGGATCATAGTTGAATGGAGCGAGTATATAACTGGTCTATAGCATCTAAACCCTAAACCTGATACAACTCTAGCCGTCACCTCCCTCTCTACCCTAACCTCCAGCCGCCACTCTCATTGCTACTATGTCCGACCTCCGCTTCCTTGCCAACCGGTGTCACCAATCGATCGCTGCCCTCACTTCTTCGCCGCCTTATCTTCTTCTACTTTTAGCTCCGTCGCCGGACATCGTTTGTAACCGGAGAAAATCATAGACACCGACTTTGTGGTCGTGGGAGGACCGCTCGGATTTGTTACTGATGGTTTCGTCACCGTTGTCACTGCCATGCGGCTGTTCCGTCGTGAAGCTGTTGCCAACGCCGTTCGTCGCCGATAGCCTCCGTTTTCCTTATGCCACCACCAGAGTGGCTAAGATAGGAGTGTATTTAGTGTTAAGCTCCCGACGATTAGGTGTTCTGTGGACGTGTGTTGCTGACGGGTTCTGAAGAAAACTCGCCACCACCATGAGGTGGTGGCTATCATTGCAAACCGTCGATGCTGCCGCCTCGAGATGTCCGATGAGGTGTGTTTTATGTGTCCAGCTCGTGTTGTGTGTGTTGTAGATGGTGTTGATGGCTGAAAAACGGAGAAGATAACCACCATGGCCGCCAGCCATGGTGGCTGCCACCATGAGCCACCCCCGGCCACCACAAGGTGGTTGTGTGCGTGTTTAGCTTAGATTAGTGTGTGTGTGTGTGTGTGTTAATTGAGATCTGCATTGTAAATATTTAATAAGGTAGGAATAATAAAAGAAAACTCAAAAACCACCACCGTAGGGTGGTGGCTGCCGCCTCCTACTGCCGCCAGCCGCCGTGTGGGGTGGCGGTGTGCTTAGTTGTGTTTGGATTGCTTTTGGAGTACTTAGACACGATTGGACTAGAACCTTAACCACCAGCACGAGGTGGTGGCTGCCGCCGTGAACGGCCATGGACCACCACTACCCAAGATGGTAGTGGGTGGTGCACGACCAATGAAACCCTAGTGGGCCTAATGAAACCCTAATGGGCCCAATGAAGCCCAAATTGACCTAAAAGCCTAATCATGTTACTAATGGTCTAGTATTGGTTTGGAAACCCTAATTAGGGTTTGGAAAACCCTAATGGCATAAAACTCTAATTTTGGGGAATTATCGGGACCTGCACTTGAATTAATTACAAAACTGAAAATGTAAATTAATAATCCTTTGCAATTAACCTAAGGCAATATTGGACTTAATGGATTAAGTCCTTAATGGGTTAAGTAAGAAACACTTAACCCTAATCATTATTTTATGTGAAAACTCTAATTTCACTTGGGCCTTTCTTTTGGGCTTTGGTGATTGGGTTACTGATGGGCTATCCAAGGACAAGTAAATGCACCAAAATAATTGGATGAGCTTTAGGATAAGGCCCATGTGAAGGACTTGGGCCCAATTTGGAAAATTGGGCCATAGGTGGGCCATAAATGGGCCTTGATGATTATGTGATATTGGGCCATGCTTATACCAAGAGTTTGGACTAGAATAATTCGATGGGCCTTAAGGAAAGACCATGTAGAGGTCTGGGCCCAATTTTGAAAATTGAGCCATATGTCGGGCCTTGGCCCATTACTTGAGTATTGGGCCTTTAGAGTGTGAGTTGGACCTTGGGCTTGGAACCCAATTATTAATTGGGTATTGTTTAATGTTGGCAGTTTGAGAATCTGTCAACCAGCAGCTGGAGTTTCATCTGCGGGACTTCAGCAGTGTCAGGTGAGTTATCCTCACTATACTAAGGGGTTGAAGGCGCCAATGCCGGCCCATTAGATATGGTATCCTAGCAGTTTGTATTATATTGAGTATGAGTTAGTTTTACATGCTAGTTGCTATGCCAGTTTGGTTGATCTGTAGGACTACCTGTGTTATTATCCGATTATTTGTATGTGCATTAGTTATGTTATATGTCGACATGTTATGAGGGATGGGTTGAGGTTGTACAGCTCCGTGCGGTATCCAACAAACCCTAGATTATACCAGATATGAGTTGAGGGCCGGGCAGGGCATGCCAGACTCATACTGGGGACTCATGAGTATTCCAGATATGAGCTGACGGCTAGGCAGGGAATGCAAGACTCGTACTGAGGGCCGAGTAGGGCATACCAGACTTGTACTGTGGGCTCAGTGGCAATCCAGATGTGAGTTGTGGGCCCGGAAGGCAAGCCAAACCCATACTGTGGGCCCAGGGGTAATCCAGTCTGTAAAGCTGTGGACCCAGTACATGCTGTTATTTGTATATGTGTTATTTGTAGTGTACCGGTATTTTGGAGGAACTCACTGATCTTTGGGCTTACAATTTCAGTTTTGGTTTCATGTACCTTAGATGATCGCAGGAAGGGAAAGGCGTGATCATACAACTCCTCACATTTTATGACTATGTTCTTGGGATACTCTGATATAGAACTGTTTGAAAACAAATTGGTAATAACTGTTGGTTTCTAAATGTTTTAAAAAGTTTAAATTTGGCCTGATTTTTATGGATGTTACAAGTTGGTATCAGAGCCCTGGTTTGAGTGAATTGGATAAACACTTGTGTGAATCCAGTCTCAAACTAGGATCTGAGAGTATTTACAAAATGTTTTTGGAAAAAGGAAATTATAATAAAAAGAGTTGGGTTAAAGGCATGGGCTCGATCTCTTGTCATGTTCTTGTTTGATTGTTGTCTTGGGATCGGGAACGTGGACCTTGACTTAACTTTATTTTTAAAAGGAGGTTGTAGAGTGTACGATCAGCCGGAGCCAATAAGTAGACCCCAAAATACCATATGGTTATTTAATATTGTGATATGTTAGAACATCATGCTAGTACTAGGATAGGGATCTTTAGGAATTGCATGATAGAATTGCCTGATTACATGGTTCCTGATAGCCTAAAATTTTCTTTACATGAAATTGATATCATTACTGTAGGTGCTTGTGTATGCATCACGGCTGTACAAAATTAAGATCTTATAGTCTGAGAATGTTTAGTTTGACCTTGTTTCCTGTTCTTGTTTGATGAAGGGCTTAGGGTAGGATCAGGTATTTGAAAGTCTATAGGGTCCAACGTTATGTATGGCTAGCATAAACGAGTGCTGCAGGGTTGGTGGAAGCTTCATGGGTGGGTTGTGTGGGGCTGGTAGGCCAGTTATGAGATATTTATCATTCCTCTAGGAGTGAGGATTGAGTGCTCTCTGTTTTATGTATACAGTTAGGGCATTGTGATGATACTTGAGACAAATATGGGTAGGTGTGGAAGGTAGTATGGGTGCCTACTACTGAAAGCACATGACCCATACGCGTAGCAAGAAAGTCACAACCTCTGGGGTTTAGTTGGGAGTTGGTTCCCTGTTATTATATGGATTATCCGAGGTCTCTCAGGTGTGTTATCGGAATGGGGGTTACGGGACATTTTGAGACCGGATCCGGATCAGGACCGGGAGCTGGCAGCCAGGATAGGCCAGTATTATCAGAGGATCGTGTCAGTGGGATCATCTGGGAGGAGGTGATCGAGATTGTCCGGGGACAGTTTTCGGAGAGGTTTGGGTCTATTAATACCGCCATGATTGAGTATTTTGGTGAGCGCTACGCAGCCCTTGTTGAGACGGCTGCCGCAACAGCTGCAACAACTGTAACGATGGTAGGGGGAGGAGCTGGTCGAGCTTTCCAATACCGGGACATATTCTGATGAGTAGAGGGCTGCAGTTACTTACGATCAGGGAGATGTTCTGTACTCGTTACATTCCGCAGGTTGATCGGGAGAGTCTAGCACAGGAGTATCTAGAGTTGAGGCTTCGGGGGTTTTACTCGAGGCTGGGATGCGAGTCAGGGGACTCGGGAAGGGAGTGACGATTATGATCAACTCGAGTGTAGCAGCTAGGAGTAAAAGGATTGATTGTACAATCTGTTGCACTTCCGGGATTAGGGACTATGTCTTGGGAGTAGTTGTAGCCCGGCTTAGGGCAGAGGTTGCCTCAACTACTGCAGTTCAGATGTGTACGATTAAGCTGGTGAGTGAGTCAGGGTGCGAGACCCTGAATAATATGATTTCTAGTACCCGAGAGCGAGATATTTGTTTGGAGCAATTTGGGAAGAAGGGTATTATGTGGGAGGTCTGCGGACAGGGCACTACAGGATGGTTATTCATCACTGTCAGGATTCAGCAGTTTTAGTAATCGTGATTTATTGGCGGATGAAAGCGCCAAGCGAAATAGCTCGTTGTTGAAGTATTAGTTGGAGCATCTATCTTTTGGTCTTCAAGATTTGAGTGTTGGATCATTCAAGCATCAGGAACTGTCGGTTAAATTATGTTTGGGTTTCACACCAGTGGGTGGTGGTTAGTGTTCTAAGTGGGGGAGAATTGGAAATTTTTAGGTTGAGCGTCAGCCATTGAAGGTTTTGTATGTTGTTGTTTAGATTATGGTTTCCAGAATGGTCGGACATGCATTAATCGGTGAACCTCTCAGGCAGAAAGAATTCTCCGAAGGAATTCAATAGGCGACAATTGATAAGTTAGGAACGCGTCACCAATTTCCTTATGAAGTGTGTTTATGTTTCCTAAGTCTTTGGGGGTACATTTCTCCTCGATGATGGAATAGAATTTTGATTTGTATCGGACTCGGATATCGGTAACCTTTGGGATAATCATGGAAGTCTTCTCGGACTAGTTTTGTATTAGTAGAATCGGATAAGTCTCGATTGAGTATGGGCTTTGTGGCGAGTGAATATGGAGTTAAGGATTCCCCAAATATGTGGATGGTAGTGATTCTTTGTGTGTATCTGTGGGTATTCAAGGTGGCAATAGGGTTGGTTCGACTTACGTGCTTGATCAAGTCTAAGTTATAGTCTGCAAATTAGATCTAGACTCTGACTATCATCCTATTCTAGTGTAACATCCCAAAAATACCAACTAAAAATTTCATTTTTAAATTAGGTTAATACATAAAACATCGTTATAAAATGTTCATAATAAAATATTCAGAGTACATCCCAGAAAATCCACAGTGCGGAAAACATGAGAGTGTGTGATATGCCGCTACCGCGCCGGCTCCTTTCCCCTAGCTGAAGAGGTACCTGAAAACAAAACTATAAAACGTAAGCACGAAGCTTAGTGAGTTCCCCCATAATGCCACATACCATGCAATCATATAATGAACAGCTAAGGGATACGGGCTTCGCCCACATCCATAGAGTTACGGGCCTCGCCCACACACTACTAGCTAGGAGATACGGGCCTCGCCCACACTCTACTTTCTGAGAGATACGGGCCTCGCCCACACTCTGCTATCCTTGGAGATACGGGCCTCGCCCACACTCCGCTATCCATGGAGATACGGGCCTCGCCCACACTCCGCTACTAAACCATAACATACAAGTATCACACAGACAACAAGTATAAGCAATTCTATCATACTGGCATATAACACAATCAAACTCAGCTATGAGATACGGGCTCCGCCCACACTTCGATACTAACATATTGTCTATACGGGCCGGCCTTGGTGCCTTAGACCCGTCCCTACTGGAAGGAAACTCACCTCGAGAGTAGCTGCCGAAAACCTGCTCAGACTACGCCTGGCTGCCGCACCGGTAATCCCTCCGGCTATAAATCCGTAAACATGGATTAGGTACTCATAAATACCCCTAAGGTCAAATGACTGGTCAAAGTCAACTCCTTGGTCAAAGTCAACCTTCTGATTGACTGGACTCGCCGAGTCCATATGGCGACTCGCCGAGTCCTTCTATGTGTAGCCCGACTCTGACTCATCGGGTCCCTGTTCCCACTCACTGAGTCAGCCTGACTCGCTAGACGGGGACAACTAACAAACCCGCGACTGGACTCGCCGAGTCTAAGGGGGGGGGGGGGGGGGGGGCTCGCCGAGTCCGACGAACAGATCTCACAATCGCTCCAATCTTCCATCCGAACATCAACCTTGGAGATTTGGAGATTCTGGGACTATAGCTACACGTTAAATTGCTAATTCCACGTGCGACTACGGAGGGTTGGACCTCCTACACTTAAACCCTTCTTATCCTAGTGACTGTTTATATGACTCGCCGAGTTGGAAGAACAACTCGTCGAGTTCAAGGCTATATTCAAGGGACTCGCCGAGTTTGAAGAACGACTCGCCGAGTACCCGACAATCTTCATAGGACTCGCCGAGTTGTTTATCCAACTCGCCGAGTCTAAGGCCATCTTCATGGAACTCGCCGAGTGCACTTTGGCACTCGCCGAGTACCCTTCGACTCTTCACCCATTCTGGCCAAATCTGAGACATGCAATGGTTCCAAACCATAAATCTAAGCTCCTAGGGCATAAACACACGGAGTTTGGGAGGTTTAAGGTCTTGCAATCCACATATAAGGGACAAAAGGGAATCTATTATACTAAAGATCAAGAAGGAGCTTTCTTACCTGGTTAGGAGCTTCTCCCAGGGTAGATTTCGGATCTACCACACTTCCTTTCACCCTCCAACTTCCTCCTTCTCTTAAGCTTCAAACTTCCTTCACCAAGCCAAAATCACTCACAAGGATCAAAATGGGCTAGGGTTTCGCTCTACAGTTCTTCTGGAAGAGAATGGGACGAAATGGGTGTTTTAGAATGGGTAAAATAGGGTGCAATGTCTGAAAATAGAGTTTCATCCAGACAGGTGGATTCTCCGAGTCCATGCATCGACTCGCCGAGTTCACCGCTCAAATCCCGTGTCCACCCTGCTGCTACTCGGCGAGTCGAGACGCAGACTCGCCGAGTTCGTGGCAAAATTAAGATAAAAACTTAAATAAAATCATACCATGAACCCGGTGTTACATCTAGGGTCATGTGCGACCATAGTTTTGTAAGATCTTGCTTGGGTAGCAACTTGTTCTATAGTTGAATCGTGCATGGTGGGATTTCAGCATCGTGGCGCTGGTTGGTGTTGTGAAGGACGTTGGTTAGGCCCTTTCTTTTGGACAATGTTGATAGTTTATCAGGAGCATTCCAATCATGAGCTGAGGGCCAGGTAGGGCATACCAGACTCATTTTGTAGGCTAAGAGGCAATCCATACCAATGTTGGGGACCTTGTAGGGGTATTACAGGCATAGGCTGTGGACGTAGTGATCTTAGTAGTTCATTTCTACTGTTTGAGCGCTTTCGGAATAGACACATTGTTGAGGGTCGGGCGAGCCATAATCGGCTGCGAGGAATCAGAAGATTTTGTGCGAAATACAAGGGTAGGTCCTTGAACCTCAAGCTATGAGTTTAGACCTGAGTTTCATATATTGTGGTATTCTGATTTAGGGTATTCCATCCCGAGGATGACCGAACCCTATTATTGATTGGACCTAACGTGTTTGGTATTCCAGCCTGAGGGTTGATTGGGCCAAACATGTGCAGGATACGAGGGTATTCCATCCTGAGGATGACTGGACCCGTTGTAGGCATGCCTGGTATTCCAGCCCGAGGCTGATTGGACCAGGTATGAGTGTTCGTAATTATGAGCCGATTATTATATCTATGTGGTCCTAGGGATAAAGAAAGCATTGTCTTGTCAGTCCTAAAAGGGTTCATCTCCCAGTTTACATCCCGTTGTTGATTATATCCCTGGGAATTGGTTATCAAAACGGATTTCTCTTGAAGGAGTAACTAATCTCTTGTCAAGAAAAGAGTTATAGGTAACATCATGTGATTTGTGGTTATGCTTGCTGGTGAGAACCCCATGTTAGCAGAAGTTGAGTAGCCAGTTGGCAGTTAAGTGCAATGAATTCGACAATGATCCGGTGGGGGCGGTCTGTTAGGGAGCCAGACCCTCTCTAGACCTCATAATTCGGGTTGCGTAAATGTGATCATATTGCAAGGGATTCGTTTATCTTCAGGTTTAGAACCCTGCGAGGGTTGGTTACGGTTGCCTTGGAAAGGCTGGGGTTATGCTCGAGATTGTGGCCATGAAGTTCAAGTTGTCTGGCATGTAAGGAATGGTAATGAATGATTTCGAGGACGAAATCAAATTTAAGTGGGGGAGAGTTGTAACATCCCATTTAAAACATAACGGTTAAATAATAAACCCGGAACCCCGACAAGTAATTTTATTATTATTATTTTATATTATTATAGCCTACAATCAAATAATTATTAGCAAGGTGTTGGTTTCGGGAAGCCAAATGACAAGATTTGAATCTCCAAGGGTTAAAGTGTAATTTTGGGATCTATTTTGAAAATGATTTTAGATGTCGGGGAGTGTTTGGTATCATTTGGACTTATATTGAAAGGATTTTATGGAGTCAGGGGCCAAATGGTAATTTTAGGACTTAATATGAAAGGAAAAGGAGAAGGAGGGATCAGTTTTCTCAAATATGGATCATAGTTGAATGGAGAGAATATATAACTATTCTATTGCATCTAAACCCTAACCCTAATACAACTCTATCCGTCACCTCCCTTTCTACCCTTAACCTCCAGCCGCCACTCTCATTGCTACTATGTCCGGCCGCTGCTTCCTTGCCAACCGGTGTCACCGATCGATCGCTGTCCTCACTTCTTCGCCACCTTATCTTCTTCTACTTCTAGCTCCGCTGCCGGAAGTCTTTTGTAACTGGAGAAAAACCACAGACACCGACCTTGTGGTCATGGGAGGACCGGTCGGTTTTGTTACTGATGGATTTGTCACCTTTGTCGCCGCCATGCGGCTGTTCCGCCGTGAAGCTGCTGACAACGCTATTTGTCGCCGATAGCTGCTGTTGTTGTCCGTTTTCCTTGTGCCACCATGAGATTGGCTGAGATTGGAGGTGTATTTAGTGTCAAGCTCCCGACGATTAGGTGTTCTGTGGACGAATGTTGCTGACGGGGACTCAAGAAACACTACAAGAAAAATGACTTACAGTCACACCAAAAAAGTGTGACCATATGCGTATAGTGACATTTTATTTTTTCACTAAAAGTGTGACAGAAGGTGACGTCATCGTATGAGTCTTATAGTTACTTTAAAATGTAGTGTCCGTATGATATGAACAAATGTGACCGTATTATAAAAGTGTGGCTAATAGGTAGGGAATTTTGTTGCTAAAATCAATCATTTTATCCAATATTGTGGCGTTAAACCGTCAGTGGACACATTTATTTAGTAATTGTAGTGACTATATATCACCAACTTGCGACATGCATGTTGTTTTAGTGTGGTGTTTTACTAATATATTGTCATACAGTTTAAAGTTTATTAAGACTATTGAGTATCTTTAGTAAACATGTAATTATGTTGAACATCACAATGTTCGCTAAATGGCCACATGTAATTAATTTCATAAGTGGCGATTTATTAATAATTAGTCACAAAAATAATCTTTTATTGTGACTATTGCCTGTCGTATAGAAACAATAGATAAACATGACTATTGTCTTCTATATTGGCACATTATATGTATATTAACATGTCGTTTGGTTTATATTCTGACACAAAAATATTATCTAAACATGACGATATATGAATTATTAGTCACAGAGTATTGAATTTAGTGAAATGTAATTTATTTGACACATTATTTTTTTCGATGTTGTTATTGGTTAAGTTATCGTCACAAAAACTTGAGAAAAACATGATCTTAAAACACATGTAGACACATATTTAGTTTAGATCATGGTTATTGTTAACCTTTTAGCCACATGTCAAAAATAATGTAAAGTGACTATTGTATAATTTTAAAGATATTGAAAAACTTAAAAGCATGGCCACATTTATATTATAGACACAAGAAAAATTTCAAGTGTGATTATTGTTTAACATTCGGTGACATTAATTCAATTTTTTATTGTTACTTTTGATATATTTCATACACATCAAAACAATATAAACGAAAGTAACCATAAATCAACAATATGAAACAATAAAAAGAAATCAATATTATTAATAATTGAAATACAAATCCATACATAAGATCCCTAATTACAATAGCAAAAAGAACTTGTGCTTATAACAAGTCTAAAAATATGGTAAAGAAAACAAAAAAACCATAATTCAAAAGTATTTAACTTTCTACATCTAATAACCATTTATCCTTTTGAAAAATTTCCTCAATGCAAATTGTGATAGAAAATATCAAATGAGAACACTCCTTTTCACATTATTCCAACTGTTATTTGACAAAAATAGATCCCAAAGTCAAATTGATATATAACCAAAAGTCATTTGATGTAGCCAATTCATCATTTTTTGGCATACATAAGAAAAGGCATATGACCATAAACTACTAAAAGTAACTTTTTGAATTAATATTATAAAGATATTATTATTGTGGAGGATTTTGGTGATGAAGCACAACATACATTAATAAGTCACCAATAAATACTTACAACAACATATTTTCGTTTTATGAAGACTATTCTTTAAATCTAGACATATACTAGTATAAAAAGAATGACCATTACGTAATTATAATCACACATTCAATGACCATAATATAATTATACTGATCAGACATTATATTTCTTCTATAACTAGATTTACTTATAGACACCAATAATTGTAAACATAACCAAATACAACTTACACTCACAATATTTGTTTTTTTAAAGCCAATTCATCATATTTTGACACACATTATTGTTCTTTTATAACTATATTTACATATAGACACACATAATAACTGTAATCATAACTAAATGCTACCTACACTCACAATATTTGTTTCTTCTCAAAGTCAATTCATCATATTTTGACACACCTAATAAAAGCTACATGACCATAAACAACCAATACTAACTTGTTTTCTTGCGTTTACTAAGTACAACTAGTACAGAACCGCCCTATGGACACACAAATATTTAGTGTGACCATATGTATCACCTTTTAGCTACTTTGTCTGTTATGTGTCTAAAAAGTCACCGGGTTATAAACACACATACAATTGTCTCATGTCACAATATGTTTATATATAGTCTCTTATAAAAAAGGTATGACAATGATAATCGATACATGTGGTTGATTGTGACCTATGGCCTCAGTGTTCGAGTGTGACTAATATTTGTCACATTTGGTATAATTAAGTGTGGTTAAAGTTCTGATTATCTATATAATTGCCACACAAACTAATTTAAATGTATCCAAAAACAGTTTCTAAATTTTTTTAGTGACCTTTGGCCACACTTTTAATAAAAAGTGTCACAGGCCGTTTTTCGAAAAGTGTGACCGTAAGTCATTTTTGTACTACTGAAAATTCGCCACCACCATGAGGTGGTGGCTGTCATAGCAAACCGTCGATGCTGCCGCCTCGAGATGTCCGATGGGGTATGTTTTACGTGTCCAACTTGTGTTGTGTGTGTTGTAGGTGGTGTTGATGGCTGGAAAACGGAGAAGATAACCACCATGGCCGCCAGCCATGGTGACTGCCACCGCCGACCACCACAAGGTGCATGTGTCTGTGTGTTTAGCTTCGCTTAGTGTGTGTGTGTGTTAATTGAGATATGCATTGTAAAACTATAATAGGGTAGGAATAATCAAAGAAAACTCAAAAACCACCACCGTAGGGTGGTGGCTTCCGCCTCCTACCGCCGCCAGCCGCCGTGTGGGGTGGCGGTGTGCTTAGTTGTGTTTGGATTGCTTTTGGAGTACTTGGACACGATTGGACTAGAACCCTAACCACCACCACGAGGTGGCGGCCGCCGCCGTGAGCCGCAATTGACCACCACTACCCGGGGTGGGAGTGGGTGGTGCCCGACCAATGAGACACTAGTGGGCCTAATGAAACCCTAATGGGCCCAATGAAGACCAAATTGACCTAAAAGCCCAATCATGTTACTAATGGTCTAGTATTGGTTTGGAAACCCTAATTAGGGTTTGGAAAACCCTAATGGCATAATACCCTAATTTTGGGGAATTATCGGGACATGTACTTGAATTAATTACAAAACTGAAAATGTAAATTAATAATCCTTTGCAATTAACCTAAGGCAATATAGGACTTAATGGATTAAGTCCTTAATGGGTTAAGTAAGAAACACTTAACCTAATCGTTATTTTATGTGAAAACCCTAATTTCACTTGGGCCTTTCTTTTGGGCTTTGGTGATTGGGTTACTGATGTGCTATCCAAGGACAAGTAAATTGACCAAAATAATTGGATGAGCTTTAGGATAAGGCCAAGGTGAAGGACTTGAGCCCAATTTGGAAAATTGGGCAATAGGTAGGCCATAAGTGGGCCTTGATGATTATGTGATATTGGGCCATGGGAATACCAAGAGTTTGGACTAGAAAAATTGGAGGGGCCTTAAGGAAAGACCATGTAGAGGTCTGGACCCAATTTGCAAAATTAGGCCATACGTTGGGCCTTGGCCCATTACCTGACTATTGGGCCTTTAGAGTGTGAGTTGGACCTTAGGGTTGGAACCCAATTATTAATTGGGTATTTTTTGATGTTGGCAGTTTGGGAATCTGTCAACCAGCAGCTGGAGTTTCATTCGTGGGACTTCAGCAGTGTCATGTGAGTTATCCTCACTATACTAAGGGGTCGAAGGCACCAATGCCGGCCCATTGGATATGTTATCCTAGCAGTTGGTATTATATTGAGTATGAGTTAGTTTTTCATGCTAGTTGTTATGCCAGTTTGGTAGATCTGTAGGACTACCTGTGTTATTATCTGATTATTTGTATGTGTATTAGTTATGTTATATGTCGACATGTTATGAGGGATGGGTTGAGGTTATATTGCTCCGTGCGGTAGCCAACAAACCCTAGAGTATACCAGATATGAGCTGAAAGCCGGGCAGGACATGTCGGACTCATACTGAGGACTCAGGAGTATTCCAGATATGAGCTGAGGGCCAGGTGGGGCATGCCAGACTCGTACTGTGGGCTTAGGAGCATTCCATATACGAGCTGAGGGCCAGGTAGGGCATACCAGACTCGTACTGTGGGCTCAGTGGCAATCCAGATGTGAGATGTGGGCCCGGAAGGTAAGCCAGACTGACAATGTGGGCCCAGGGGTAATCCAGTCTATAAAGCTGTGGACCCAGTATATGCTCTTATTTGTATATGTGTTATTTGCAGTGTATCAGTATTTTGGGGGAACTCACTAAGTGGTGGGCTTACAGTTTCAGTTTTGGTTTCAGGTACCTCAGATGATCGCGGGAAGGCAAATGTGTGATCGTACAGCTCTTCACATTTTATGACTATGTTTCTGGGATACTCTGATATAGAATTATTTGAAAACAAATTGGTAATAACTGTTGGTTTCTTAATGTTTTAAAAAGTTTAAATTTGGCCTAATTTTTATGGATGTTACAAAAATGGACCAAAACACCAAATACTCATAGATCTAATGAAGAAACACAATAAAGCTTGGAAGTTTGTGACTTGCAAAGGACTACAAGTATGAAGGTGGCGGATATCTACAAGCTTAAAGCTTCCAAGCACAAACTTTCTTGATTAAACACAAAAATTCTGAAAAGAAGCACCAAAAATGGTTCAAGTAAGAAGAATAAGCTCATAACACTCAAAGGGGGCTCAAGTTTCTCTCAAGGAACATTTTAGGACTGAGTGGGGCTGAGAGATAACAAACCCTAAAGGTTAATGGCCTTTAAATACCCCCAAAATCCTAATAAAATGATCAGCCCACTGGTTCGGAGGCTCGTCATGCCTTTTAAATGGCGCCCTACGTCCCTCCTGATAAATTCCAGATTTTTTAGATTTTCAAAAAATACGATTAATGGCTTCCTGCTTCGCCCCATCACTCTACTTTATTATGGACAACAAAATCCCCAATTAAAGAATGGAAAACACCATCCGCAATAGGGTGTTACAATTCTCCACCACTTGAAATGGATTTCATCTTCGAAATCCACTCTAGCTAGAATTGTAAAAACAAACCCTACCTGCATCCTTTACGACTTAAGAAAAATAATCATTAAACTGATACATCCACAAAAGGGGATTCACGAGACTTCTCAGAACCTAGGCAGAATAAAAAAACAATCTCTATCACCTAAAATTACCCAACTACAAACACAATCTTCCTCACCACCAACGATCTGATCAACTCCAACGAAACGACTCAAAGCGGAAAAACTCCCAATATTGCGAACACGACAGATTCCAATGGTAGACTTCCCAAGACCGGAGACCTATCGGTCTAAAACCCTTGATATCATACTCTGGTACTGACGGTCAATCTTCTAATTCATCCATACCTTAGTCCCCATGACTAGAAACACACAAAACGTTCTGACCATAACAACCAAACCAATCTATACTCTGGAAGTTCATGACTGAAAGACCTCAGATGCACATTTTTCTTCCTAAAAAAATAATCACACCCCATCGCTCCCACAAGCATAACAATGGACGAACCAAAATCTCCAGTATCATTTAGACTTCATCCAAACTTAGGTGCGCAACCACCTAACAGACCATCCAAATGGCCCAGTACGAAATCCATCACCAGTAATCTAACTCATACGAAAGATTGTCATTAAATAAACATGGATCCACTAAAAAGAAACTCAATAACGAACTACTGGTATATAACCATGACTTTTCCAACAAGTCAACGTCCTTCTAATGCCCGACCCAAACCTGCTGACAACTGAGCGACCAGTAGTATTTCCATATTGCTTAAACACCCAAATATGCCAAAAGACAAACGAACTAAACATAGAAGTCTCTTCTACACAACTGTAGGGTCCAACTCACATAAATTGTATCCATGATGGTTCACAATTCGTCGCGGCACCATCCAATCATTAGAATGGGAAGCTCACGGTTCTACACCACTCCTGCCATCATGTAACCACGGGCATGAAGACTCACGACCAACACCTCAGTAGGCCTATAGGCATACGACCATGATACCACCGACCAGCAGGAACCTAGTCAACACCCCTCCTAACACTTTACCAAAAACAACACAAGCCATATATTTCTATAACATGCCAACCATTCCACAATCCAAGTTGTTACCGATGCAACATCAGACTAAATCATGGTCGTACGTAGCTAGAAAATAAGATAGACAGTTGAATGCTTGTTCTAAATTGAAAGCAATAAATCAAAAAAGAACCATTCCATAAAGCTAGACCAAGTGTTTTCAAACCATCTTACTCAGTCCACATATACCCTTCACGAAAATATGTGATGAACTTCCAAGATTACACCCCCCCCCAAGAGAATACAACCCTCCTCAGGTCGACAATGTTCCTTTTTTGTCACAACCTTACCCAAAGGGTGAAGTACATTCGGATCCAACTAATTGGTAAACCTCAATCGCTAACAACAACATCCTCCTAACATTCAACAGAAGATCCCAAACCTTAAATAAAAATGAAAAAATCTCCATCAATGCGCAATTAACCTGGTAAATTGGACTATGCATAGACCCAATGTTACACCTGAAAAGATCCCAAACCTAATCCAGAGGATAATTCCAAAGTCCTCCAAATTGTAGTCATAACGTTGTTCAGATCAACATAAATACCAACCTTGTTGACATGGCATGACAAAATTGGACTATGCATAGACCCAATGTTACACCTGAAAAATTGAACAACGTGAAAGATCTTTATTCTCAAGGATCATTATGAAATGATATTTTCCAATAAGATATGATCATATATGCTCACACAATATAACAAGTAATCATTAATTGATTCTTTATTAGGTAATATGATTATTAATAAATCAAATCATCACTTGTATTTTACTAGAGAATTATTGTTTTATGAAAATAATAATTAAAGAGAGTATAACTAGTTAAATTTTAGTGTGATTTAAATGTCATGTACACCATTTTGGACTTGTAGTAAACCATTACGACATGTTGTATACATATAATAAGAAACGTAATGTAACATCGAGTTTCGAAATTCTAATTTTGGGATATCGAATCATAATTTGACCGAGTAAAGGTCTTGGGCTTCAATGGAATTGTTTTGGTAAAAAAAATAAACAAATTAATTTTGTAACCAAATTAGCAGCCGTTTCGTGATGTTTGAAATAAGGTAAATGAAAGTAAAGTGTTTAAGATCTTGAAATGTGTTGAAGATCTTGATTGTGCCCAAGATCCTTGGTAGAAAACAATAATGTTAGATAAACTATTTAGTTAAAGTGTAGTATTTCATAATGAATATACGTTTATTTGGGATAAAAATAGTGTTTAAGTGATTTAACAAGTAAATTTTCACAATGAAGCTTACGATACTAAAAAAGATACCAAGATACCAGAAGATATCCTAGTGATTTTGACAATGAATACAGATTAACAATCACATAAAAAGTAGAAAAAGTTGTTATCATTTAAACAATAGTAAATAAATGAAAGTAAATGCAAGAACAAAACAAATTATTAGGAAATTCCTTAATCTTTTTGGATCTCTAGTATAAAACCTCGGGTTATCGCAAATAAATCTTCGATTAAGGTCGGCTAAGTGATTTAAACCCTTGAATTATGCTTTTGAGCCAAAGGGTAGAATGGAAACCAATATTTGGACTCTTTGTATTTATTAATGGATTAAGATCGACATTCATTAAGTCAAAAGTAATTAGATAGAATTATGGGTTTTGTTAATACCTTCATGTGCATATAAAGATAAATGAAAATGTATATGAAACGAAGAAGGTATGATTGTTTAAAGTTGGAAAAGAATCAACAAATGCTAGTGACCACGACTTGGTGAGGAGGTCACCACCACATGGTGAGTTGTGCAGCCTAAACCCATAAAATTAGGGTTTCCCCATATTTAAGGACCTTACCTCTGTGTTTTAGGTCATTTTGCAACCTCCGTCACATCAAGAACTACCTGGGAGCAAACCCTAACCTCGCTTTTCGTAGATTGAGCTCCTTTTTTCTCCTTTCATCGATTTTTATGGTGTTTTATGGCTTTTGACTGTGGTATTCTCTAAGAATTGGTTTTTAAGCTTTGCAACTGAAGAGATCATCTCTCATTCCTCTTCTGGACCTTAGTATTTTCCACATATTCAAACTTTATTGGTTTTTATATTTAGATCCATGTGTATTTGGTGTTTATGTCCATTTTTATGAAGATTTTGCCACTTTATGGTTTGATCATGGGGTTTTTGACAACTCCATCATCTTAGATTCATATTAGAATTTAGATATGACCTTTTGGCCCCATAAAGTTAAATGCTTACAATAATTTCAAGTCATGCATGCCTTTTTCTTCTTTTGGTTCCTTATGCAAACCACTAATCGATGTAGATATGAGCTTTAGAGCTTTGTATATAAGGGTTAAGAGCTTAATGGAATAAGTTCTTGTGGACGTCCACCAAGACGTGGTAGGGTGCTGGCTACAACACAGTAGACTGAATCTCCCTTGTCTACAACGAATCACAAAAGCTTGAGGTATTTGATGGATCAGCCAAATCTGAATATGAGGCAACGTCGATGGTTGGATGTGGTGAAAGATTATGATTGTGAGATCCTTTATCACCCATGGAAGGCTAATGTGGTGGTTGATGCTCTTAGCTGCAAGGCGGTCGCGGCTCCAATCAGGGATATATGTTTGAGGATGACCCTGATTTCTCCGTTATTGGATTCGATTCATGAGGCAGAGGTTGAGGCTATGAAGGAGGAGTACCGAAAGAGAGAGCGTATAGTGGGACAAGTGGCTTCCTTCAATTATGATAGTTGTGGATTGTTGTCTCTACATCGGTGAGTCTGGGTTCCATACTGGGGCGGTGTGCGCCAGATTTTAATGGAGGAGGCTCACAAGTCAAGGTTCTACATCCATCCCGGGGCGTCGAAGATGTATAGGGATCTTCATCCTGATTACTGGTGGCTCTGCATGAAGCAGGATGTGGCATGGTTCGTGGAGTAGTGCTTGACCTACAGGAAGGTGAAGGCCGTACATCAACGTCCTCACGGCAAGATGCAGCCGTTGGAGATTCCCATATAGAAATGGGAAGACATCATTATGGATTTTAATACGAAGGTTACAGGACTGCGCGCGTAGTGGATTCGATTTGGGTCGTCATGGATCGTTTGTCCAAGAGCACGCATTTCATTCTGATTCAGGAAAGTATTTCTATAGAGAAGTTGGCTGAGATTTATATCAGGGAGGTGGTGGCACGTCATGGGTGCCAGTATAAGTGGTTTTTGACAGGGATGTTCAGTTCACTTCCATGTTCTGGAAGAGTGTCCATGACGAGTTGGGCACTCGTCTTCATTTCGGTACAACTTTTCATCCGCAGACCGATGGTTAGAGCGAGCGTACAATTCAGACCCTCGAGGATATGCTGCGTGCTTGTGTCTTGGACTTTGGTGGGAGTTAGGATACGTATCTTCCGTTAGCAAAATTTTCATATAACAACAGTTATCACGCTATCATTGATCGGCCTCCTTTTGATATGCTCCAGGGGAGGAAATACAGGACCCCGACTTCTTAGGGTGAGGTCGGTCAGCGGGTTATGGGAGTACCGAGGTGTTACTCAAGACCACTGATTTAATTCAGCAGGTTCGGAGCAGGCTCCAGACAACTCAAAGTTGGCAGAAGAGTTATGCCGACAGGCGCCGGTCAGACTTAGAGTTTATGGTGTGAGATATGGTTCTCCCGATGGTGTCACCTTGGAATGGTGTCATCCGGTTCAGAAAGCGGGGCAAGCTAGGCCCCATGTATATTGCTCCCTTCAGGGTTTTGGCTTAGGTGGGTCAGGTTGCGTATCATTTAGATCTTCTAGCCGACCTCAGTCAAATTCATAGCACATTCCACGTCTCTCAACTATAGAAGTTTTTAGTGGATGATTCCGTGGTGGTACCATTGGAGGATATTCTGGTGGGTGACCGCTTGAACTATATACAGAGGTCGGTGGCGATTCTGGATCGGAAGACGAAAACCTTGGGAAACAAGGTTTTTGAGATAGTGAAGGTGCAGTGGCAGCACCGTAAGGGATCAGAGTGGACTTGGGAGCCCGAGGACGAGATGAGAGACCACTACCCGGAGTTATTTGAGGCGGCGTACTTAGAGGACGAAGTCTGATTCAAGTGGGGGAGATTTGTAACACTCGGTTCCAATTATGATTTAATTCCAAAACGTTCTCATAATTCTCTTTGAACACGACGTGGTAAAGCCTCATCATGGCGTGTCGGTAGGCCTGTAGGCCACAGACTTTATTGGACCAACACCACGTGGTTGTGTCATTACATGGCGTGTTGGTGGCTGGTGGAGAAAACCTAATTTTTAGGGTGTTGCACCGTATTTAAAGGCCTTAAGTCCTCATGGTTGGCCTCCTTACTAGCCTTCATTGCCACTAAAACCCTAAAATCGATCCTTATGTCCATTGGTGGTGTTATTGAGCTAGTAGGAAGTTCTTGGTTCTCATTTTTGGCCTTTGTGAAGGAAGAAGATAGCTTGAATTGACTTGCTTGATGTGAAGGCTTTGGATCCAGAATCATCTCCTCTTGTGCAAGCTTTCTAAGGTATCAGGTTTGAACCTTGACTTGTAGATATCTAGATCTCTTCATTTTGTCTGTTGTTATGCTTTTGGCCCATTTTGGGTTGATAAGAGAGTGAAATCGTTTTAAGGGCTTGTTATTCAAGATCTGATTTTGTTTTGGACTCCATGAGCATAAAGTTGCAAGCTTTATGAGTTAATTGGTCACATGCATGCTTTAAGTCACTTATTAAGTCCCTTTTTAGCTTAAGAGCTTCATTTAGACATGCATGAATGTAAAGTTGGGAACTTTACGTGGTTTTCCAGCTCAAGGAAGTCAGATCTATGCTTTAGGGCTATGTCTTCAAGGATTAAGTGCTTATTGGTTAACCTCTTGCTCTATCAAGCCTTGTGGTTGGGTTTTGGACCCTTTTTTGTAGTCCCTATGGGTAAAGTTGGAAACTTTACCTGTAACATCCCACAATTCATGACCAAAAATTTCATTTTTAATATAT
Source organism: Lactuca virosa (assembly GCF_052849685.1). Taxonomy (NCBI): domain Eukaryota; kingdom Viridiplantae; phylum Streptophyta; class Magnoliopsida; order Asterales; family Asteraceae; genus Lactuca; species Lactuca virosa. The sequence continues at coordinate 317,361,129 of NC_136428.1, forward strand.
CTAAAACACAATTGTAACTTGGTTCACACACTGAAAAGCAGTTCAAATAATACATTTACCAGAGTTCATTCCCAGAAATCAGATATTACGGGAAACATAGTTGTATGCGCTGCGATCGTCCCGAGCTCCTTTATTTGAAAATTAGAGGTACCTGAAACCAAAACTGAAAGCCGTAAGCAAGAAGCTTAGTGAATTCCCTGAATACAACATACCATACAATAAACATACTGCCTAGCATATTCGGGTGCTGACCTACCCTTTCGGTCTCTTTCAACCGGATACTACCATACATAACCATGAGACATACATATTATTCATATATCATAACCAAATAAAATGCTATGAGCCAATACATAGTCTTGCCATTATGCCACGGGCCACCATGTGGTCTTTCTTGCCAAGCTGGGGGCCACCCCCTTGGTCTTACAGACAAGTGCCAAGAGCCACCTCTTGGTCTTCCATGCAAGCATCACAAAGACAACTAGCATATATACTACTCTACTTATCCAATTAGCATACAATGTGCCAGGATCCACCTCCTGGCCTTTCATATAAAATGCCTAGGGCTAACCCCCAGGTCTTCCTACCATACATAATAGCATACAGTGTGCCATGAGCCGCCTCCTGGTCTTTCATACATAATTCCTAGGGCTAACCCCCAGGTCTTCCTACAATACATAAACTAAATGGGTCGGAATTGGTGCCTTCGACCCATACAAACAGTGAGGAGACTCACCTCACACTGCTAAAGTCCCGCGGATAAAACTCTAGCTGTTGGCTGGCAAATCCCCGAACTGTCAATATCAAAACAACACAAAATTAATAAATGGGTTCCAATGTATAACCATAAGTACACACTTGGGGTTAAAAGACCACTTTACCCCTAACCTAGCTTGGTCCAAGACCAAGGCCCAAACTCACACTCTTAAGGCCCAAAAGCCAAATAATCAACCAAGGCCCAACTTATGGCCTAATTTTCGAAATTGGGCCCAAACCTCTACATGGTCTTACCTTAAGGCCCAACCATTTATTCTAGTCCAAACACTTGGCATTCCGATGGTCCAATATCTCATAATCATCAAGGCCCAATTATGGCCCACCAATGGCCCAATTTTCCAAATTGGGCCCAAGCCTTTCCAATGGGCCTTATCCTAAGCCCAATAATTTCCTTAGTTCATAAACTTATTCGTAATTAGCCCACGAAGGCCCACAGTAACTTAGTCCAAGAAATGGCCCAACAAGAACCCAAACCTAATTAGTGTTTTTTCGCATAAAATGATGATTAGGGTTAAGTATTCTTACTTAACCCATTAAGGACTTATTCCATTAATTACATCACTCCACTAGACCAAACATACAATGGGATCGACATAAGTCATAACTTCAATCCACTGGTCCAAACGCGGGTCCTGACAATCCAAAACTAACATCTCCAAAATTAGGGTTTTCTAAACCCTAATTAGGGTTTCTAACCCAAACATATTCCAATTAGTCAAACGGTTAGGCTTTTAGATCAATTAAGGTTTCATTAGGTCAACTAGGGTTTCATTAGGCCGGGCACCACCCACTACCACCTCGGGTAGTGGTGGTCCACGGTGGCTTACGGCGGCAGAACCACCTCGTGGTGGTGGTTATGATTTTAGACTCAAAACGTCTCCATGAATCTCAAATAGCAATCCATTCACACACAAGTGTACACCACCACCCAACAGGGCGGCTGGTGGCGGCAGAAGGCGGAAACACGGTGGCAACCACCACCTCATGCTGGCGATGATGGGTTTTTCGGCCAAAAATCGCACATAAAACATCATACCCATTAAGACTCATAAAATACACTCTCACACACACAAAAACACACACACAGACACCCCTCACGGTGGATGGTGGTGGCAGAAAAGAAAAAGGTGGCGGCAACCACCATGGTTGGTAGCCATGGTGGTTTTCCATGCTTTTCCGACTAACGAGTACACCCATAATCGTACAACAACACCAAAACACGCATACACACACGGGGAGAACACCAACTACGCCTGACTTTGGTCTTGGAGGAGGAGAATGACGATGGAGGGGCGACGAACAGAGCTGTGGAACGATGCAACGGCAGCAGCGGCAGCGGAAGCGCCAACACACGACGTTCAGCGGTGGCGACGCAGCCCAACGGTGATCACGACGGCGCAACGGACGTCTCGGAGGAACGAAAGAACGACGATTGAGAAACAACAACAGCAGCCACGGTATCGGCATTCAAGCCCGTTGTCGGAGTCGCAAAGGCGGTCGTCTGTGGTTCACTATGGTGTTACGGAGGCGACGGCTGGGATGGGAGGGATAAGGGTGGCGGCGCCGGAGGTGGTTGATGTAAGGGTGGTAGCTGAATAGTGATGTTCTAGGGTTCGGGTTTGAGAAGGTGACAGGTTTATGCCTGCTCATGTGAGATCTTTGCCCATAATACACTTTCAGCCCCTCCATGGCAATTCTTTTCAACTTAAGTACATAATTTACCATTCAGTCCTCAACATTCCAAAATCCCTTCAATTTAAGTCCAATATTTTACCAAACACCCCCTGACTTCTGAAAATCTTTACAAAATAAATCCTGAAAATACACTTTAACCCCCCGAAAATCCAAATTATATCATTTGGCTCCCCGAAACCAACACCCAGCTAAATATTATGGGTTTTAGGGCTACTATTCATTTATTAATTTTATCTATTTATTTTTTAATAAACAGGATGTTACATTGCCCTTCTAAATCTTAATTTGGTTTAGATATGAGCTTTGGAACTCTTACAGTCGAAGAATGCATCTTAATTTGTTAAGCTGTTGGAACTCTGGAAAACACGGCGTGTTTACAAGTCAACAAAGCGTGTTGGCTGGGGTTTTCCCCGACTATTTGGATAATAGAGAAACACGGTGTGTTTTCATGACAACATGACGTGTTGGGCCCACATGGACTGTTGACCTAGACCTTGACTTCTGTCTTTGACCAAGTTTAACCTAAAGGGGTTGCCGAGGTATTTTGAGTGGTATCTAAGGATTGGTTACTGTTTAGTATCGGGTTGAGCTGATATTCAGAGTCGGGATCTATTTCAACTCACTAGGCTCTGTGCTTGTGGTTTTCAGTTTATGTTTCAGGTACTTTCGGTTCTAAGGGAAAGAGCGTGGGTTGACTGCATCGCACACACCACATAGATTCCTCTTTTTATATATCACTCTAATTGTTATGATGTTGTCACACCCCCAAACCAGAATGGCGGAAACGTCTGGGGGCGGATGCAGTGGCTTCATGTACAGTATCATAACAATTGAATAGTAATGAAACATAGCAACACAAACATTAATACATTTAGATTTACAGTATTACATTGTTTACAAAACTCAATTGTTAGAAAGTTGACTATAAATAACTGAAAGGCGAGAAAAATGTATCATGGCGATGCCCGCCCTCAAGAAGGATTGAGTACCTGCCTACTAGATCCCATAGAATACAAGTCATTTTGAAAAGCGTCAACTAAAAAGTTGATGAGTACATAAGCATATTTGTAGGTAAAACGTTGTAATATCCTTGTTCATAATACGTTGTAAAACTCCATAAAATCTGATATTTTCTATAAAAAGTAGTTTGTGAGTCTCGTTATAAAATCTGTGTATAGTTGCATGCATGTTCTTTGTTTTCCTTGGTTTGTATTAGAAAGAATGTATTCCCATAAAATCCTAAATTTTTTGTATAAAAAGAAGGTTGTGGTCTTAAAACCCTAAGTCCGAAGTTGTGAAATTAGTTTACATAATATACGAAACGTAGTTTTGTATTTTATAAAACTAATGGGATGTATATTCTTCACTTGTAAAGTACAAATATATAGTTCTATAAAATGCAGTATTTTCCTTGAAAATGAACTGTGGTCTGAAACCTTAATATAGAGATGGAAGAAAGTATAATACAGAAAGTAGTTTATAACCTCATTTCTTTTGATAAAGCTAATGAAGTATGAGCTTTCAGTATAACAGGTCTTAAAATCCCCAGACCAAGATGGAGGTGAAAATCATACAAAAAATAGTTTATAGTTTCTTTTCTTTTAGTAAAACTAATGACGTATAAGCTTCTCGTAAACCAAAAATCTTTTTGTTTATCCCTATGTGAGTCGTTATAACCATACGAATATGACGGAGTGCCTCAGTTTCGATGAAGATATTTGTCACCCTAGACTGGCCTGTCTAGTTGTAGCGAGCAGCTCAGGTGTGGGGTGTCAACCCCGTATAGATCTATACACAAACTCTCGCTCTCCCTCCAGGAGACTCTGATTATAACTAACAGGACATACCACGTACGCTAGGTAGGTATGACTAAAGGTGCCTCACAAGAGCCTTAACAGATTTACGTGAACTATGACTCCTTTTCTTGTAAAAACAGGATAGTTATACCTTTAAATGATTAACCGTGTCTTAGAAAAACGTGGTTCGTGACTTCCAAACTATATTGATTATAGTTTATCTTAGTTGTTTGCAATTATTTATATACCCTTTTATAGAAATGTAAAGGTGTGTTGCACCATGAAAAATATGAAATCAAAATATATTACTTAGGTATTAAACCCACTAGATTTGTAAATGACTATACTGTATCAAAGCTTACTAGTAAAACTATCTTTTAATAAAGGTTCTCAAAAGCCATGTAGTTTACAGATCTTAACTTTTCTTAACATTGGTCATGTTAGTTTTGTTGATAGATATATACATATCACTATATTTATATCAAAACTAGAGAATACCATAACTTGTACATATAATAATTTATCCTTAACATAAAGGTGAAAAACTTATAGTTATTTATGGAATAAACAAAGTTTGACTTGTATCCCTGTCACACCCCGCTAAAGCGGAAACACGAGGCGTGGCAGTATAAAGGGTTTCATAGCAAAAGTTAAAAGACAACACCAACCATAGTATTAAAAATCATTTCAATTTTACAATGGGTTTGAACAACTTTTAAAAGAAATTACAATGTAAATTGAAATACAACACATGCGAATGCTCCTAAAAGTGAAGTGTCCCTAAGTGCCACTTACTCGATGATTCCTGAAAAAGCATGTAAAACGAGCGTCAACTATAAAAATAGTTGGTGAGTACTCACAGATAAACAAAATAATATTGGTTCCATGAATTGAAATCAAAGTTTTGATAAAAGTTTCCAATAATAAAAGTATATTGTTAAAATGAGTAAATAAGTTTGTAAAAACAAAGTTCGTTGTCATCATGAGAGATAAAGTATGTTGCCCAAATAAGATGCAACATTCATATTCTCATGGAAGATAAAGTTCGTTACTCAAACGAGTAAACAAGTTTCATTGCTAAAATGAGCAATCAATTTCGTTGCTACAAGGAGCAAACAATTTCATTGCTAAAACATGTATATAAGTTTTCAGTAATAAAAGTTTGTTGTTGTAATGAGAAACAAAGTTCATTGCTATAATTAATAACAAGTTTATTGCTATAACGAGAAACGAGTTTGTATGTGTATGAGCAAACAATGAGTCTCAACCAAACCTATGACTAAAGCCCTATCAAGATCTATGCTTATCGTTCCATAGATGAATATGGTATCATGCACTCCAGCAATAGGGCGAGTGAGGAGTTGTCAATTCCTAATAGCGCTATCCATAATGACCATTGGCTCAAAGAGTTAATGGTTAGAGATAAGGGAAGGGCCTTAGTACGATAAGTTCTCATGTTCCGTGTTGCATAGACATACATAGAGAGACATAGCAATAAAATAGCAATCATGTTTGATACAAATCAATTAAAATACAACATTCAAATAATAGTTTTTCGGGACATGCTTTTCCACCCCAAAACATAAAAACTGAAAATAGGGGAGTGCGTGAATACTCACAATACATTTAGATGATGCAAATGGTGCCTTGAACTACGTTCCACGTGTACCACTACCGATTCCTACAATAATGGTATTCGGTACTGAGTCTCTAATCGAAATCTAACACTAGTATACTTACTACTACAATAGAATTATGCTAATAATGTGTCAAAATTTAATATTGATAAGTTACAAACATTTTTCTGTGGAAATTAAGTTTCAAAGAATCAATTGTTATATAACAATTTAAGTGGAAAATTTCCATTATTGAAATGTTAATATTTAACATTTTAGAGGTGTTCCAATGATTAAATATTCAAAACTAAATCAATTTAGTTCTAAACTTTCCCAAACTTTGCATTTAAGTTTTAATTGAAGTCAAAGACCTTAAGATAAGTTTTCTTGAATTTTTTATTTGTTTGACTATTTTTCACGATTTTAGTTTCTTGAATAACCATAAAATCATGAAAAATACTAAACAGTTAGTAAAAATTACCAAACATCAGATTTTGGTTCTAAATGTACTAAAAGACTTCTAGATAAATTTTCATGGATTATGAATATATTTAACCATTTTTCACTTATTTAATTCTCTAAATAGATACAAATTCATGAAAAATAGAAATCAGTTATGAAAATACCCCAAACTTTTTATAACAATGTCATTACACATACTTAAGCTGGGAAAAATATAAAAAGGGGTTTCTAAATTGTTTAACCCAATTTTATGATTTTTATGTAATTATTCTAATAAAAATGGGGATAAATAGAAAACAGTTTCCAAAATTACCCAAACTTTTTGTGATATTGTTATTAAACATTCGTAAGTTGGGAAAAATATAAAAATTGATTTCTAAACTGTTTAACCCAATTTTATGATTTTTGAGCATTTATTCTAATAAAAATTGAAATAAATAGAAAACAGTTTCCAAAATTGCCCAAAATTTTTGTAACACTTTTATTATACATGTAGAAGTTGTGAAAAATATAAAAGATATTTTTCAATTAGTTTTTCTATTTTTCTTTGTTTTATCCTCTTAAATAATCATTAATTAGAGAATAATTATTAAACAGTTAAAGTAAATTACCAAAAATTTTGTAAAGTTCATGTACAGTGTAAATAATCTGGGAAAAATCCCAAATGTGGTTTTTATATACTGGAATCCGATTTTGTGTATTTAAGTGTATTTAATGTTAGAAAATAGGAGAAAAATAGTATACAGAAGGGAAAAGTCATCAAAATTTTTATGTAGCCTCCTAATGTACTACAAGGTGTTCTGGTAAATATTTATGAATTTTGGATAAGCAGAACTATTTTTCCTGTTTTTAGTCCATAATATACACAAAAATCGGGGAAAAATAGGAATACATTATGAAAAATTCTGAAATTATTTTTCTATGTCTTGCACAGAGAGTATAAGCTGCGAAAATTATTATATAACCTTTTGAAATTATCTAAAGCGGTTTTATGATTTATTGGGGCTAAACAAAAAGAAAATTCAAAACCATATTAAACTGTAACAAAAATCGATGAAACTTAATGAGGGATCATTATTTAGCATAGGGGTCGTCCACAAATTTACCTAGGATTTATAGACCCCAGAAAGTATTTTATATGATTTATTGCCCTATTTTCTTGCATTAATTATAATAATTCTAGAAAAATGAATTATTTTCTAGAAATTTACAGATCATCTTATTTTGTTTATGGGAATCTAGGAAAAATCGGATTTGGTCAGAAAAGGAGTTTTAGATATTTATTTGGAAATAAATCCTTCATGAACATATTTGAAAGCTTTTAACAACATACTTTGATGATCTAGCATATTAGCTTGAAGATCATCACATGCATGTTGGTTTGAAGATCATTCATGAGTTTGAAATGTTCAAAAATCGTTTTTTGATAGAAAACATAGGGTGCATGTGGTGTTTTTCCACCAAAACATATAGAAAACTGCATTTCCATGGTTTTGACTTAGGTTTAGGTCATGGATCTTCACCATTTTGTAACATGCAAGATGTTTTTGGTGAAAATCTACCACCATCATCATCAAAACTGAAGTGAATGAATATTCACCCAAATTTTCTAAGAGAAAGGTGTAGAAGAAGAAGGAAATGCAAGAAAAACCGTGAAAACATGGAGGAAAATGAAAGGAAATCGTGTTCTACCTTAATGAACACCACTAGATGATGAAGATTTTGAGTTTGAGGTGTGTTCTTGGACTTATTCTCTGGAAAATTTCGTGTGTATAGAGAAATGAAGAGAGAAATGGAGTGGTGGTGATGAAGAGTGTGAGATAGAATGAGGGGTAGAGTGAGAGAGAAGATGGAGTGTGAGGGTGAAGTGAATGATTAAAAATTTTGGGAAGAGGGTGCCTAGGAAAGAGCGGGGGACGAATTTTGATGAGGAGAGAGGTTCCCTCACTCTTCCATTTTTATAAAATTCTAATTATTTTATAAAAACACCAAATTTTTATAAAATATGCACCTTAATATAGTTTTTACTCATAAAATATTGATTTTTGACTTATAAATTAAGGGTAAATGTTAATGACTTAAATTTTTATTTCCTTGATTATATTTCCTTGAATTTAATTATTTTAAGATAATATTATAAGTTTCATAACTAATTTTATAAAATTCTTGATGTTAAACTTTATAAAATTTAGGTTTTAGGGCTTTTAGGGTTTTGGAGTTTAATAAACTTTGAATATCAAAATAAATTGAATATTTGAGACTTCAAATTATCTTATGGTATTATAACTCTTTTATAGTTATAAATAATGTTTGTAATTTATTTTTATCGGTTTATTGGCATTTTATGTAGTGATTCCGAGATTCAAGCGAAATTGAGGAATCAAGTATACTAGTCTTAGTCTTCAACTTTGACTTAAGTTTCTATGAGACTCTCACCTAATTTCTACCACTAGGTAAAGTGCATGATGTGTGTATATGATTCATGAAAAGGTGTTCGAGTCAAAGAGTGACCTAAATATGGATATTCACTATAGTTAAGTAGTTGTAGAATTCACATATCAATGTGAAATCTAAGTATATTATCCATTGATTCTAATTGTTTCCAAGCTTCTAGTAGGTTATAACTTAGTTTCTAGTTACTTAGTCTAGTATGTGTCGTGCCTATACGTGCAACTAAGTTTAGTCAAATCTAGAACCGAATCGAATTTTGACGGTTGTCACAGTCTCCCCCGGTTGAAAGAATTTCGTCCCGAAATTCAATTCGTGACGTATTCTATTAGAACTCAGTCAAGTACAATTGTATAGCTGGAGAGGTGGTGGCTTGAAGTGTTCTTTGATTATTTTGGGTTTATTTCCTCAAAGGAAGAACCCAATTCTTTAGCTATAGTCAAATTAATGTTTCCTTAATTCGAGTTCTTTCGTCTAGATTATGGAAAATTTGATTCATGGAATCATGTTCCAACCATGGCGACCTAGTCGAAAAAGATCATCTAGTTAGATATTATCTGAATTAAGAGAGCGGTATAAGTTTTGCTGAAGCACCAACTACACTAAGCGTTAAATCCGCATTGATCCTTAAGTCGCGTTCTAAATCAACACTACGTGTAAATTTTCCGCCTAATAACGAAAAGATTAGGAACAATTTGTTCGCTTCCAGGTTGGCTACTAAATCTGGAAAAAGATATATTCCAAAATACGAAGGGGTATCACGAATGAAAGAGAAGCGATTGACGGTAAGTTCCTATTGATACACATTAAGGGTAGGCAGCGAAGTTTTGGTACATCTCGAATGTAAAGGCTATTTAACTCCCATCTACAAAAGAAATTACGAAACGATCAAGGATTTCTGAAGCTATAATTTCTACTACAGGTACTCTAACTATAATAGAACCATGATTGAAGAAGACAGTTAGAGAGTCGTTGTTTCTAATGAAGGCGGTGAAACTTTATGATATTTTAAATCACATTATTTAGGTAGCATTTTGAGCGTTTAAAATGATAAGTAATCTCACTACTCTCAAAATGTGTGTTTAGAAATGATAATTAATTTCACTATTATCAAAATGTGTAATAATTCCAAGATAATGAAGATACATGTGTGACGATCAAACGAAGTAGTAAAATAATATAAAGATTAATTAAGGTTAAAGGTTTAAGTCGCCATTAAAGGAATCTGTATAGAAATATTTGTATTATTATTATTATTTTTTTTTTGAGAAATTGTCCAATTGTCTAAGTCATGACAAATTCAAGTTTACGAGGATTCAGAATACTTATTAAAACAAGTTTGAGAGTTTAGGAATTCACTGAAATTTGCAAAGTAAAATACTATTTTAAGAAAGGTGTAAAAATGTCGATCATCGAAAACACTGCATTCTTAATTTAGTGATTCTACAAAAATATTCATTTGAAGGATAAATAATCATAACTTTTAAAACTTTTCATATTTTTAAAGAAACGATGAAACATATGAAATGTATTCTTCACATATATTTTCTGGATTTTGAAAAATGATAAGAACAAGGCGGTCACCTTGTATATTAATTGTAAGGAAATACAATGAAAATTGTGCGTTTAATCAAAATTTTAAATTTAGAGCAAAAGGAGCAAATGTAATTAATGATTACTTGTTTATTGTAGATTTCAAAATAAAAAAAACAAGATGTATATGATAAAAAGCGTAATTGAATATATCAAAGTTGACTAAATCAAAATTATGCCTCACAACTATACACGTATTAATCGCTCAAAACGCAAGGGTAGACTTCTAGTCTTTATGTATACAAACATGATACCAGGTGAAGCAAAATAGACAGAAACAAAGTTAGACAATGTATTATGTTAATATTATGGTGTGCGACATCTAAAGTCAGAAGGAGAGCGAAAAATAAAGTTCGGGGGAAAGAAAAAGGAAGATAGCAGCAGCAATGATTGATATTGTTAAAATTATAAGAACAATACCTATAGGTAGATTTAAAACCAGGTTGAGATATATTTCAAACTTCAATATTTGATGTATATTGATGATTAAATAGAAATGAAGAAGTTTTAAAGTGTTATACAAGGTTTGCTAAAAATTCACGATTTATCTATTAAGTTAAACTCCATTTGTGAAAAAGAAGAAACACTAAAACTTGTAATTGAAAATCTGACAGTTTTGACCTTTTTGACTAGGGTCCAACAATGGTTAAAACGGATAAGGTAAAGACTTCACATATTTAGATGAGTAATCGTGCATTGTCAAAAGTACGTCGCTGGAAGTTTAAAAGTGAACACTAAGTTTTGCAATGCTGTAAGTTTTATAAACACGGATTACAAAACTAATTTGAAATAAAATAAACAAATGATGTGTGTTGGAAATTTAGGAATTAGAGATATCTTAGAAACATGTGTGAAGTAGAAAGTTGTGAAAATATCATGTTGGGATTCAAGAAAACACATTTAAGTAAGGTACAATGTCTAAATGAGAAAGTGGTCAAAAGAGTCAAAACAAAAGTGGTTTGAAAGATCCGATGAAGCTTTTACACGTAATATGAACTTCAATGTTATATGTTTAAGTTTTATAGCATAGAGTTTAAACACTTTTATAAAAGAAAATGTTTCTAAGTTTTTCGAAAACATGTCAAAATGGTAAGCAAGGTTTAAAATGGTTTATATGCCCTTAAAAACACATCTATCCATTGAAATGGATTTGAAATAAAATTGAAATAGCAAGGTTAAAACCAATAATGGTTAAATTGAGTTTTGAAGAAAAGTGTTAAGTTAAAGCAAGTTGTCAGAATATTTTTAGCGAGAATATGACTTACATTGTTAAGAAATGTATACTAAGTTGATTGAAGTGGTTATGAAATATTTTATTGATGATAAATAAAACCGATGAAGCGAAATAATTTTTCGATGGAAGATTAAGAAGTAAGGAATAAGTATGTTAGTGTAGCTGATCGTACCTAAATACTAAGGCGAGTCTAAGGCGAGTGCCGGCGTCTTTTTCCCCAAGATAAAGGACAAAAAAAAAAATTGAAAGACGTTTTAAAGTGTCATTGTAATTTCCGACCTTTTATAGAGGTCAAAGGGATATCCTATGTTAAGTTTTAAGCTCAAGGTGGAAACAACCTAAAGCTAAATTCGTAGCGTAGTAGATAAGTCTCATGTATGTGTTAACCTTCCGTGTCTCCTTGTGAGTCGAATCCGGAATGCCCGCCAATGGTATACAAGTGATTACTTAGTGGTGACTCATCTACCTCCTTACGAGATGCTCCAATTATCATTCGTGTCGGTATCGAAACGCTTTTTCCTAGTTGTAACTCTTGAAGACGATGAAGAGGTATTGAGGAATAATTGGTATATGTTTCGACTTAAGATAATTACTAGTGTATATCCAGCTACTAATCTTACATCTAAATTCAATAGCTACCGAGGAATACCCATTCTTAGTACTAAGTGCATTGCTCCTAGAGTGGCTAGTGATATAATCCAAGTGGTTAACCTAGCACTTGATAAGGGACAAGAATATTGCTAAATAAAGGCATTGTTATAAAAGTGCACTTAGTTTCTAAGTGTATCTAGATGAATGCCTATAATATGTAATGCCCGTACGCACACCGAAAAAATTTTGTTTTTCAAAAGTTTAAGTTGAAAATCGTTTTGAACATAATTCTACTATAACCGTTTCAAGCCTCACATTAAGTTTCCTTAATTAAGCATAGTTGGCCAGGCTATACTTAATTAAAGTCTGATAATGCGTACTCGAATTAGTTATACTAGTAGTATGTTCAGTATTTTAAAAACGCTTAGAATTTTTTTTTTCGCTATAGTTGTGGTTCTCCAAAGGAAAACCGGTATTCTCTATAACCTTCGGCTCTGATACCATTTTCTGTCACACCTCGCTAAAGCGGAAACACGAGGCGTGGCAGTATAAAGGGTTTCATAGCAAAAGTTAAAAGACAACACCAACCATAGTATTAAAAATCATTACAATTTTACAATGGGTTTGAACAACTTTTAAAAGAAATTACAATGTAAATTGAAATACAACACATGCGAATGCTCCTAAAAGTGAAGTGTCCCTAAGTGCCACTTACTCGATGATTCCTGAAAAAGCATGTAAAACGAGCGTCAACTATAAAAATAGTTGGTGAGTACTCACAGATAAACAAAATAATATTGGTTCCATGAATTGAAATCAAAGTTTTGATAAAAGTTTCCAATAATAAAAGTATATTGTTAAAATGAGTAAATAAGTTTGTAAAAACAAAGTTCTTTGTCATCATGAGAGATAAAGTATGTTGCCCAAATAAGATGCAACATTCGTATTCTCCTGGAAGATAAAGTTCGTTACTCAAACGAGTAAACAAGTTTCATTGCTAAAATGAGCAATCAATTTCGTTGCTACAAGGAGCAAACAATTTCATTGCTAAAACATGTATATAAGTTTTCAGTAATAAAAGTTTGTTGTTGTAATGAGAAACAAAGTTCATTGCTATAATTAATAACAAGTTTATTGCTATAACGAGAAACGAGTTTGTATGTGTATGAGCAAACAATGAGTCTCAACCAAACCTATGACTAAAGCCCTATCAAGATCTATGCTTATCGTTCCATAGATGAATATGGTATCATGCACTCCAGCAATAGGGCGAGTGAGGAGTTGTAAATTCCTAATAGCGCTATCCATAATGACCATTGGCTCAAAGAGTTAATGGTTAGAGATAAGGGAAGGGCCTTAGTACGATAAGTTCTCATGTTCCGTGTTGCATACATACATAGAGAGACATAGCAATAAAATAGCAATCATGTTTGATACAAATCAATTTAAATACAACATTCAAATAATAGTTTTTCGGGACATGCTTTTCCACCCCAAAACATAAAAACTGAAAATAGGGGAGTGCGTGAATACTCACAATACATTTAGATGATGCAAATGGTGCCTTGAACTACGTTCCACGTGTACCACTACGGATTCCTACAATAATGGTATTCGCTAGTGAGTCTCTAATCGAAATCTAACACTAGTATACTTACTACTACAATAGAATTATGCCAATAATGTGTCAAAATTTAATATTGATAAGTTACAAACATTTTTCTGTGGAAATTAAGTTTCAAAGAATCAATTGTTATATAACAATTTAAGTGGAAAATTTCCATTATTGAAATGTTAATATTTAACATTTTAGAGGTGTTCCAATGATTAAATATTCAAAACTAAATCAATTTAGTTCTAAACTTTCCCAAACTTTGCATTTAAGTTTTAATTGAAGTCAAAGACCTTAAGATAAATTTTCTTGAATTTTTGATTTGTTTGACTATTTTCCCCGATTTTAGTTTCTTGAATAACCATAACATCATGAAAAATACTAAACAGTTAATAAAAATTACCAAACTTCAGATTTTGGTTCTAAATGTACTAAAAGACTTCTAGATAAATTTTCATGGATTATGAATATGTTTAACCATTTTTCACATATTTAATTCTCTAAATAGATAAAAATTCATGATAAATAGAAATCAGTTATGAAAATACCCCAAACTTTTTATAACAATGTCATTACACATACTTAAGCTGGGAAAAATATAAAAAGGGGTTTCTAAATTGTTTAACCCAATTTTATGATTTTTATGCATTTATTCTAATAAAAATGGGGATAAATAGAAAACAGTTTCCAAAATTACCTAAACTTTTTGTGATATTGTTATTAAACATTCGTAAGTTGGGAAAAATATAAAAATTGATTTCTAAACTGTTTAACCCAATTTTATGATTTTTGAGCATTTATTCTAATAAAAATTGAAATAAATAGAAAACAGTTTCCAAAATTCCCCAAAATTTTTTTAACACTTTTATTATACATGTAGAAGTTGCGAAAAATATAAAAGATATTTTTCAATTAGTCTTTCTATTTTTCTTTGTTTTATCCTCTTAAATAATCATTAATTGGAGAATAATTATTAAACAGTTAAAGTAAATTACCAAAAATTTTGTAAAGTTCATGTACAGTGTAAATAATCTGGGAAAAATCCCAAATGTGGTTTTTATATATTGGAATCCGATTTTGTGTATTTAAGTGTATTTAATCTTAGAAAATAGGAGAAAAATAGTATACAGAAGGGAAAAGTCATCAAAATTTTTATGTAGCCTCCTAATGTACTACAAGGTGTTCTGGTAAATATTTATGAATTTTGGATAAGCAGAACTATTTTTCCTGTTTTTAGTCCATAATATA
Organism: Lactuca virosa; assembly: GCF_052849685.1. Lineage (NCBI taxonomy): Eukaryota > Viridiplantae > Streptophyta > Magnoliopsida > Asterales > Asteraceae > Lactuca > Lactuca virosa. The sequence continues at coordinate 317,376,201 of NC_136428.1, forward strand.
CACAAAAATCGGGGAAAAATAGGAATACATTATGAAAAATTCTGAAATTATTTTTCTATGTCTTGCACAGAGAGTATAAGCTGCGAAAATTATTATATAACCTTTTGAAATTATCTAAAGCGGTTTTATGATTTATTGGGTCTAAACAAAAAGAAAATTCAAAACCATATTAAATAGTAACAAAAATCGATGAAACTTAATGAGGGATCATTATTTAGCATAGGGGTCGTCCACAAATTTAACTAGGATTTATAGACCCCAGAAAGTATTTTATATGATTTATTGCCCTATTTTCTTGCATTAATTATAATAATTCTAGAAAAATTAATTATTTTCTGGAAATTTACAGATCATCTTATTTTGTTTGTGGGAATCTAGGAAAAATCGGATTTGGTCAGAAAAGGAGTTTTAGATATTTATTTGGAAATAAATCCTTCATGAACATATTTGAAAGCTTTTAACAACATACTTTGATGATCTAGCATATTAGCTTGAAGATCATCACATGCATGTTGGTTTGAAGATCATTCATGAGTTTGAAATGTTCAAAAATCGTTTTTTGATAGAAAACATAGGGTGCATGTGGTGTTTTTCCACCAAAACATATAGAAAAGTGCATTTCCATGGTTTTAACTTAGGTTTAGGTCATGGATCTTCACCATTTTGTAACATTCAAGATGTTTTTGGTGAACATCTACCACCATCATCATCAAAACTGAAGTGAATGAATATTCACATAAATTTTCTAAGAGAAAGGTGTAGAAGAAGAAGGAAATGCAAGAAAAACCGTGAAAACATGGAGGAAAATGAAAGGAAATCATGTTCTACCTTAATGAACACCACTAGATGATGAAGATTTTGAGTTTGAGGTGTGTTCTTGGACTTATTCTCTGGAAAATTTTGTGGGTATAGAGAAATGAAGAGAGAAATGGAGTGGTGGTGATGAAGAGTGTGAGAGAGAATGAGGGGTAGAGTGAGAGAGAAGATGGAGTGTGAGGGTGAAGTGAATGATTAAAAATTTTGGGAAGAGGGTGCCTAGGAAAGAGGGGGGGGGGGACGAATTTTGATGAGGAGAGAGGTTCCCTCACTCTTCTATTTTTATAAAATTCTAATTATTTTATAAAAACACCAAATTTTTATAAAATATGCACCTTAATATAGTTTTTACTCATAAAATATTGATTTTTGACTTATAAATTAAGGGTAAATGTTAATGACTTAAATTTTTATTTCCTTGATTATATTTCCTTGAATTTAATTATTTTAAGATAATATTATAAGTTTCATAACTAATTTTATAAAATTCTTGATGTTAAATTTTATAAAATTTAGGTTTTAGGGCTTTTAGGGTTTTGGAGTTTAATAAACTTTGAATATCAAAATAAATTGAATATTTGAGACTTCAAATTATCTTATGGTATTATAACTCTTTTATAGTTATAAATAATGTTTGTAATTTATTTTTATCGGTTTATTGGCATTCTATGTAATGATTCCGAGATTCAAGCAAAATTGAGGAATCAAGTATACTAGTCTTAGTCTTCAACTTTGACTTAAGTTTTTATGAGACTCTGACCTAATTTCTACCACTAGGTAAAGTGCATGATGTGTGTATATGATTCATGAAAAGGTGTTCGAGTCAAAGAGTGACCTAAATATGGATATTCACTACAGTTAAGTAGTAGTAGAATTCACATATCAATGTGAAATCTAAGTATACTATCCATTGATTCTAATTATTTCCAAGCTTCTAGTAGGTTATAACTTAGTTTCTAGTTACTTAGTCTAGTATGTGTCGTGCCTATACGTGCAACTAAGTTTAGTCAAATCTATAACCGAATCGAATTTTGACGGTTGTCACAATCCCCCCCCCCCCTAAAACATAGAAAAACTTGAAAATATGGGGGTATGAAGCTCTGATACCAATATGGCATACCCCCAAACCAGAACGGCGGAAACGTCTGGGGGTGGATGGAGTGACTTCATGTTCAGTATCATAATAATTTAATAGTAATGAAACATAGCAACACAAACATTCATACATTCAGATTTAGAGTATTACATTGTTTACAAAACCCAATTGTTTCAAAGTTGACTACAAATAACTGAAATGTGAGAAAAATGTAACATGGCGATGCTGGCCCTCAAGAAGGGTTGAGTACCTGCCTGCTAGATCCCTGAGAATACAAGTCATTTTGAAAAGCATCAACTAAAAAGTTTGTGAGTTCATAAGCAAATTTGTAGGTAAAACGTTGTAATATTCTTGTTCATAATACGTTGTAAAACTCCATAAAATCTGATATTTTCTATAAAAAGTAGTTTGTGAGTCTCGTTATAAAATCTGTGTATTGTTGCATGCATGTTCTTTGTTTTCCTTGGTTTGTATTAGAAAGAATATATTCCCAAAAAATCCTAAACTTTATATATAAAAAGAAGGTTGTGGTCTTAAAACCCTAAGTCCGAAGTTGTGAAATTAGTTTACATAATATACGAAACATAGTTTTGTATTTTATAAAACTAATGGGGTGTACATCCTTCACTTGTAAAGTACAAATATATAGTTCTAGAAAATGCAGTATTTTCCTTGAAGATGAATTGTGGTCTTAAACCTTAAGACTGGGATGGAAGAATGTATAATACAGAAAGTAGTTTATAACCTCATTTCTTTTGATAAAGCTAATGAAGTATGAGCTTTCAGTATACGAGGTCTTAAATTCCCAAGACCAAGATAAAGGTGAAAATCAGACAGAAAATAGTTTATAGTTTCATTTCTTTTAATAAAACTAATGAAGTATAAGCTTCTCGTAAACCAAAAATCTTTTTGTTTATCCCTATGTGAGTCGTTATAACCATACTAATATGAAGGAGTGCCTGGCTTGACGTTTTTCAGGCGTCAGTTTCGATGAAGATATTTGTCACCCTGGACTGGCCTGTCTAGCTGTAGCGAGCAGCTCAGGTGTGGGGTGTCAACCCCGTATAGATCTATATACAAATTCCCACTCTCCCTCTAGGAGAATCTGATTATAACTAACAGGACTTACCACGTACGCTAGGTAGGTACGACTAAAGGTGTCTCACAAGAGCCTTAACAGATTTACGAGAACAATGACTCATTTTCTTGTAAAAACAGGATAGTTATACCTATAAATGATTAATCATGTCTTTGAAAAATGTGGTTCTTGACTTCCAAACTATACCGATTATAGTTTATCTTGTTGGTTTGAAATTCTTTATATACCCTTTTATATAAATGTAAAGGTTTGTTCCAGCATGAAAATTTTGAAATCAAAACATATTACTTAGGTATTAAACCCACTAGATTTGTAAGTGACTATACTGTATCAAAGATTACTAGTAAAACTATCTTTTAAGAAAGGTTCTCAAAAGCCATGTAGTTTACATATCTTAACTTTTCTTAACACTGGTCATGTTAGTTTTGTTGATAGATATATACATATCACCATATTTATATCAAAACTAGAGAATACCATAACTTGTACAAATAATAATTTATCCTTAACATAAAGGTGAAAAAACTTATAGTTATTTGTGGAATAAACAAAGTGTGACTTGTATACCCCCCCCCCCCTAAAACATAGAAAAACTTGAAAATATAGGGGTATGAAGCTCACCTTGCTTTGGTTTGGTGGATGATTTAAAGAGATGTTGATAAGTTTTCAAGCCTAATCACTTGAAGAGTTTGCTAAACTCTTTGAAATTTAGTATATCCTAAGAATATTAACACATAATATTATGTGTAAATAGGATGAAATAAAACAAATAATGTATAGAATCACTAGCCGAACTTCAAATACTTACAAGGATATGGGGAGGATACTTGGAAAATGTTGAACTTGAAGGATCTTAGGTTAGTTCTTAAGAGTATTTTGAAGTGCTTGCTAAGTGAAGTGAGGGAGGGATTTATTAAAGAGTACGGATTAATCATAGAACAAGAATGAGGAAAAAGATGTGGTCTAGTGAGGATGGCCTCGTTCATATAAAAGGAGTAGAGTTGATGTGAAGTTTGCCTTGAGGACTGTTAGTTGCTTCCTGGATATATGTTGTGTAATACGTAGAGAACTGTGAGTGCATGGGAAAATGGAAAAAGATATCAGATCTTAAAGCCAATTGATTTTGTCTTATTCTTTCCCTAATCCATAAACCCCTTAAGATATGAAGTTGTTTTCTGATTTTGGGTGGTCCATGGAAGGGTTTACGCCTCTTATATCTTCCATTTGATGTGTTTACGCCTAAAGTGTGGTCCACCAAGGTGTTTACGCCCAAGACGCTTCCTAGGATGGTGTTTACGCCTAAGATACTTCCCAATATGGTGTTTACGTCCAAAGCATGGATTCCCTCAGTATTTTATGCCCTAAGATGGTCCACCAAAGGTGTTTACGCCCTAGCATTTCTCCTTAAAGTAGTTTATGCCCTAATTTACCCCATTTAAGGTGTTATCGGCCATACATTGGGTTTCTAGGGTAGTTCACGACCAAAGGTGGTCCCCTAAAGGCGTTCACGGCAAAATCTTGTCCCACTGAAAAGTGTTTATGGTCATAGTTTATAAGAACTCTAGTATGTTGCCCTTGTAGTTTGAGTGTTCATGTTTATGACACAATTACAAGTTCTTGTATCTATATCATGTGATTCTTAATAAAATCCATTTGTCTATTTTTGTCGTGATAAACTTGTTTACTTTCAAGAGATTACCTTGTATGTGACTTCCAAAGTGTATACTTCCATGTACAAGCACATATGCCCTTTTAGTCTTCAAGGTTTTCATTGTAGTAGGGTTACAATTTAGACCTTGCTTGATCCAAAAATTTCGGGTTGTCACATCACCCCCCGTTAGAGGGAATTTTGTCCCGAAATTCAAATTCTCTGTGGAATATCAAGGGTTGAGGAAAGATGTGTGTACTTCTGTTTCTTTTGATATTCTTATTCCTAAGTGAACTTAGATTCTCGTTTGGCGTTCCAGCAGATTTTCGCTGTTAGTGTTTGACCTTGTTCTTTTGATTTCCCAGCCTATGATCTCCACATGCTCCCCTTCGGGCTCTGGTTTCTTGTTTACCTTGATCTCGTCGAGTGGGATTGATATAGCTTCGGCGGTCAGACACTTATTAAGGTTGAATACGTGGAATGTGGGATGTACAATGCTGAGTTTTTATGGTAACTGAAGGCTATAGGTTACCGGAACTATCCTGGAGGGGATCTCGAATGATCTTCTAAAGATTGTGTTCCTGGTGTTCTAGAAGTAGTGTCCCTAGGCCTTAAGGATTAGCACTATTGCAACCAAGGTTAAGGTTACGTGTGATGCAACTGGACTTATAAATTCTAGGCTGCCTTGGGGCTTCTCCTCTACGGAATTTTGAACTAGGGGAATGTCGACCATTGCTTCATTCTTAGATTTGGCTAAGTACGCCGTCGATTCGGAATAGGGATATCGATCTTTGATGATGGGTTCGCTTGACTCTTAGCAGTCAGTGGTCTTATGGGCAATCCGCTTTTCCTCCTTCTGAGCTAGACGGGTGTTCTCTGAGGTTAGGGGCTTGGTCTGATAATTTCCTTACTTATTAGATCGCTCTTTTGATCGGACAATATCTGTTCTTGTGTTGGTGCTAAATGGTATCAGGGATTTGGTTACTGGAATGGTTCAAAGAGTCGATCGATTCCAAACTCAACTTAGCACATGTGTGATGTTTCCGAAAGAACTTCGGGAATATCTGGGGGAGGTTATAAACCTCTGGGATTCCCTTCATGTCTTCTTTTTCTTGTTTTCATCTTTATTGTGGGGCTAGGAAGGAGCGTGATGTCTCTTACATAAGTACTCATGTGCCTGGATGTTGGGGATTTGTCGTTATAGGTTGAAAGAGTTTTGTTAATCGATTGGGTAGGACGGAAGGTCTCTTTGTAGTGCTTGAAGATATGGATAGGATCAAGTCAGTTCATATCAAGTGACGACGTTGGACTTCTTATTGTAACAGGTGTTAAGTCGGCTTGGAAAGGAGATGATCGTTAGAATGATAATGTATCCTACGCATATATCCTTGATGCTTCCGGTTTTATCCTTGTTATTATTACTGTGAACATTTCATAATGCAATCCCTACAAGGTCCCTCTATAATCGCTTGGCGTATACAGGTCATGTATAATTAAGATCGAGAAGACAGTCGACTGAGTGGCTCTTCCCTAAATCCACAACCAAATAAGGAACATGAAATAAGTCAGAATCACGCACTCTAAGCCTTTAGAATCTTAATTATATATGACCCTAATGTGTACACTAAGTCATCATAGCTCACTTGTGAGGATCCTTTGTTTTTATATGAATGACATGTTTTTATTTGGTTGAGGAAAAATTTTGTGATTTTTAATTTATTTGATAAAGATTTTGGTGAAAATTTGATGCCCAAATATTGTTGTTTGGGGACATACCAAAAATCCCGGTAGGGTTCCTTTCTGCTTCTTCATGTCCAGTTGTTAAAATCCTCCTCCTTCTCCGTCATTCCTCTCTGTTGGGCAATCTCTCTTAAAGTGTCTCGTTTCACCGTATAAATAGCATACTGGGCTTTCTTCAGTGTTGATGGTTGGAGTGGTGTGATGGGACGGAGCCCTGCAGAAACGGGCGGTTTTCCCCTTCTTGTTGCACCTATTGCAGTGTAACTCCCGACAGGTTCCCTTATGATGGAAGCTGTACTTGTTGCATTTTGGAAGGTTTCCAGCATATGGTCTCACTGGTGTTGGTGTGGTAGGTGTCACAGCAGCATGGACAACAACCAGACGTTGTTTCTTCGAGGGTCCTCGACTTGGCTGTCCCTTCTTCTTACTCGATACTGTTTCCATTTTCATTAGTGTTGTTAGCGTGGAATTACGCCATGACAACTGTCACGGCAGCTGTTACAGCGGCTTGGAATGTAGCAGAATCTATCTGTAGGATTGGTGTCTCACCGGTGTGCTGGTTGTTTCCGTGGGAAGACATGATTCTATTACACGATGAAAAGCGAGCTCGTAAATAACTATGGGCATTTCTAGTTGTACTTTATCTATTTATATTTACATATAAATTTCGCGTTTTGCTGTACGATTCTCAATGTTTCGACCTACATCCCAATGACGTAATTATGGTGATAAGTAGTAGTAGGTATTGCACAAAAGTTAAGTCTATCAATAGAGTACATAAAGATCAGTACACTTAGTTGATTCAGATTACAAGGATTCTTTGAGGGCTCCCCTCTCTTGATTTACTACTATTAGTTGTAACGAAATACATAATAAACCTAGGACCTAGTGCGAGTAGTGTAGTGACGCTCATATGCCGAAACAACGCACAAGGAGTTCGGCCAATTCAGTCATCTCACGGGTGATCTCATCTTCCTTTTGTTCTGCTCGAACTGCTCTAGCTTCGGCTGCAAAGATTTGTTGCTTGAGGGTGGCTATTTCTTCCTCAAGTGACCGTAGACGGTCAGTAGAGCTTTCATGCACTGTGCGCTGGTCGGGTATGGCTTCCGAAGGGTAAGACTCGCTAGGGATCGTTCCACTATCTTCATTTTCGTCTGACTCCCCCATCAATATTCTCTACCTCATAGTTCATTTCTTGATATTCTTCATGTCCCACTTCTGGGTTTCCCCCTTGAACCTCTTCTGGTTCTTCATCAACCCATCAGTTGGCCACTAAATCCTGGTAGTAGAGGTCTCCGTGCTGGAACTCATCCATGGTGTCTGCACGAGAATGGAGGTGTGAGAAGCGGGTAGAAAGTAAATGTGCGAAAGTTATATAATATCCTAAAATACTCCTATAGTATTTTAAATTTGATGTTCGATTCTAATGTTCTCTTGCATGTATACTTGGTAAGTTTCAGGCTTGTTGCAACACCATTATCACTCCCAAGAACATGTTGGTCATATCTCAAATAAGTATAGTTGATCAGGCTATATTTATCCCAGATATGATTACATAACTGCCTAGGTTTGACTGTAGTGTCCAACCTCTAAATACTTTAGTTTTCTTCTCATTATGATACTGTTCTAGTAAGTATGTATACTTTTATAAAATACTTGTATTTTTAAAGTATACCTTTAGTCAGAGTGTTTTAGTCCCATTGTATTTATAGTTGTATATCTTGTATGGTTTGGTACACAATGCTCTGATACCAATCTGTCACACCCCTAAACCAGAACGACGGAAACTTATGGGGGCGGATGGAGTGACTTCATGTACAATATCATAACAATTGAATAGTAATGAAACATAGCAACACAAACATTCATACATTTATACTTAGAGTATTACATTGTCTATAAAACCAGTTTGTTCCAAAGTTGACTACAGATAACAGAAAGGTGAGAAAAACGTAACATGGCGATGCCGGCCCTTAAGAAGGGTTGAGTACTTGCCTGCTAGATCCCTGAGAATACAAGTCATTTTGAAAAGCGTCAACTAAAAAGTTGGTAAGTTCATAAGCATATTTGTAGGTAAAACGTTGTAATATCCTTGTTCATAATACGTTGGAAAACTCCAGAAAATCCGATATTATCGATAAAAAGTAGTTTGGAAGTCTCGTTATAAAATATGTGTATAGTTGCATGCATGTTCTTTGTTTTCCTTGGTTTGTATTAGAAAGAATGTGTTCCCAGAAAATCCTAAATTTTTTGTATAAAAAGAAGGTTGTGGTCTTATAACCCTAAGTCCGAAGTTGTGAAATTAGTTTACATAATATACGAAACATAGTTTTGTATTTTATGAAATTAATGGGGTGTATATCCTTCACTTGTAAAGTACAAATATATAGTTCTAGAAAATGCAGTATTTTCCTTGAAGATGAACTGTGGTCTTAAACCTTAAGACTGAGATGCAAGAAAGTATAATACATAAAGTATTTTATAACCTCATTTCTTTTGATAAAGCTAATGAAGTATGAGCTTTTAGTATATGAGGTCTTAAAATCCCAAGACCAAGATGGAGGTGAAAATCAGACAGAAAATAGTTTATAGTTTCATTTCTTTTAATAAAACTAATGAGTTATAAGCTTCTCGTAAACCAAAAATCTTTTTGTTTATCCCTATGTGAGTCGTTATCACCATACTAATATGGCGGAGTTCCTGGCTTGACGTTTTTCAGGCGTCAGTTTCGATGAAGATATTTATCACCGTAGACTGGCTTGTCTAGCTGTAGCGAGCAGCTCAGGTGTGGGGTGTCAACACCGTATAGATCTATACACAAACTCCCGCTCTCCCTCTAGGAGAATCTGATTATAACTAACAGGACTTACCACGTACGCTAGGTAGGTACGACTAAAGGTGTCTCACAAGAGCCTTAATAGATTTACGTGAACTATGACTCCTTTTCTTGTAAAAACAGGATAGTTATAGCTTTAAATGATTAATCGTGTCTTTGAAAAATGTGGTTCGTTACTTCCAAACTATAGCGATTATAGTTTATCTTGTTGGTTTGAAATGATTTATATACCCTTTTATATAAATGTAAAGATGTGTTCCAGCATTAAAAATATGAAATCAAAACATATTACTTATGTATTAAACCCACTAGATTTGTAAATGACTATATTGTATCTGTAACATCCCGTTATTTTCTGTTTATTAAGTCAACTCTAGTCAACCAAAGTCAAACAAAAGTCAACTAAAGTCCTTTTTTTGTTGTTTGGGTTTTTAATTAAGGTTATGAAATACCTTTATTTGCTAAAATCCTTATAATATCTATAGTTGAATTTGGAAGGCAAAGGCTTGAAAATCCGAGAAACTTCGCAATTTTTCCTTCGCCTCGGACCGCAAAGAGTTTATGACCGTAAACTCTTCGGACCGTAAACTCCTCGCAGACCGTAAACGAGGCTTCGGCCGTAAACCGTCAAACCGACTTCGGACCGCAAACTGCTCGGCCATAAACCCTCGCATATATATATATATATATATATATATATATATATATATATATATATATATATATATATATATATATATATATATAGATTTTCTTCATTTTTCCTTCATTTCTCATATCCCCCAGTCAAGAACTCTCAAATTCTCTCAAGTATCATCAAGGGCACTTCTAATTCTCACCAAATTTGTAAGTGATTCTTCCATTCCTATGTTGATATCCTTCTTGATCTAGTAAAACCCCTTGATTTCATTCTTGAATTCATCTCTTTTGGGTTAGATCTTCAAGAACACGAAGAACACACTAGTTCTTTAAAACGTGAACACCCCCTTCAAGCTTCAAAACGTAAGTAATCTTCCATATACTAGTTATTCTATAGAAGCCCTTAACGTACAACCTTGAAAACAACCATTTCCCAAGAACATAAGAGTTTACGGCCATGAGCATCTCCCTTGGCCGTAAACTCAAGATCTTCTTAGGCCATGAACATCTCCCTTGGCCGCAAACTCCTATGAAGAACACCATTGGCCGTAAACTCCCTTGGCCGTAAACACCTAAGGTGTGGCCGTAAACTCCAAGGAGTGGCCGTAAACTCCATTTGATCCAATGACATTTGATTGTAACATTACAATCTAAGTGATTCCTAGTCCCTAAGATGGTTTCTTAACATAATTATTTATTTAAACACTAATTATATCCATATATGTATCATTATATTTTTAATAGGATCCGTTGTGTTCAAGGCTTCACTTGACACTTAGCATCCTACACCGATCTTACATTTGAATAACTTATTATAGGTGAGTTCATACCCCCATATTTTAATAGCTTTTACTGTTTTAGGGGGGGGGGGGGAATACAAGTCTAACACAAAGCTTTTGTCTTATAAACAAGTGATTTCAAATATTTTATCAAAATGAATTTCAGTTATCATCAAATCAAATGATTTTCAATGTTTGTTTCAAAAAGACATCAAGTCACCAAAATGAGTTTCAAAATATCAAACTTCTTTTAAATGTTTTTATAAACTTATATTTTTCCCCAAAAATCATACTAGTATATATATATATTTATATAAATAAGATTTAAAAGGCTTAGGACTGATAACCCACTTTGGTTCCTTTTCCTTGTTTGGATGTGGGATTTCAGGTATTGGTTATTTGTTCGAATGTCATTTAATACTTATATATATATTTGTATATGTATACAAGTATAAAAGTTTGTTCATTAGGTTTCAAATACCCTTTGTAACATGTTGAGCAAGGGGTTACATTTATAAATACTCGTTATCAAATCAGAAAGTACATATAAATTATAATAGGTATAATTTATGGTTCATAGAACATTAATTCACGATTCAAGTATACTAGTGTACATTGTTTTACAAGAACGAAGGTTTGATTCAAAACTATTCAAGACTATACATTCTTCCAGATATATGTGAAGAATACTAATTCAAGAACATACTATCAATCATTTATTTCAGAATGATTGGGTTTTCATAACTATTATACATGTAACGTTTATATGCTTTTATGAGACAAGTAGTTCAGGTTGTTTAATTCATTTTAAACAACATAGTAAAAGTCCTGACATTATAACCACAATCTCCAGCCGGGGATCGAAACAATGTGTGTATAGATCTATATTGGGATTGACAACCCCGCACTCGGACTGCTAGCTACAGTTAGACATACACACCTGTGAGTGACAATTGTTATCAAAATGTTTTCAGCGCACTCATAGCGTTGGGTCAGGCCATCTAGTCAGTATGGTTATAATAACTCATTAAAAGATATTAACAATGCGTTAGTGTATAGTTAACTAAACTTATGCACTATTTCAAAGTACTGGTTTACCAGATACAGTTTACAGTAATACATTACAGTTTACAATAACAGTTAATGAATTCAGACATACTCACAGATACAAGTTTACAAAAGGATTACAAATACAGAACATTGATTTACAAATAGAACAATTTTATGCAACTAAAACTACTTTTCATATACAACAGAAAATATAAGATTTTCTGGAAACTGTTACATATTCAAGAAACAGAAGACATTCTTTCAAAACATAAATACTTATGCACTCACTCAACTTTATGTTGATACTCTCTTTTCAAATTACTTGTATTCTCAGGGAACCAGTAAGACAGGTACACCCCGAGCTTTTGAGAAGATGGAGCTATTTATGTCTTGTCTTCTTCTTTTATACAACTATTTAGTTTCAGTATACAATGTTGAAACACATGTAAATATTTTACTTTTTAAATATAGTGGTTGTTTGTACTCTGATTACTATAATGCATGCGTTCTGATACTACAAATGAAGTCCTCCACCCCCGGACATTTCCGCCGTCTTGTTTGGGGGTGTGACAGATTGGTATTAGAGCATTGTTTATAGTGAACTCAGTATATCAATCCATAAAAGATATACAAACTATAAATACATTTGGGGCTGAGAGCTCTGACTACAACTATAATTTTAAAAATTTAAGTATTTTTACAAGAAGTATACTAACACTCATACATACAAGTACAGTATCACAATCATAAGAACTTAAAAGTATTTGGATGTTGAACATTACAGTCAAAGCTGGGCAGTTATGTAATCATATCTGGGATTAATATAGCCTGATCAACTATATTGATTTGAGATATGACCAACATGTGTTTGGGAGTGATAGTGGTGTTGTGACATGTCTAAAACTTACCATACATATTTAGAAGAACTCTAGAACAGAACATAAAGATTAAAATACTATAGGGGTATTTTAGGCACTATATACTAATAACAAACATGTGAAAACAATAGAACAATTCAGGGTAGAATTGTAAGTATTAAGGGTATATTACATTTATATATAATTAAAGTTATATAGAGTTAGAATATGTGATCTAGCTTCATTTCATGTTCCTTGTTTGGTTGTGGATTTAGAGCCAGGTCATTTAATCAAAGGTCGATTATATCCAAGTTATATATAATTAGTATACACTTTATATTTATAGTGATATGTAGAAAAAGTATACATAATATATTACTTGTTAATTATAGATCTCTCTCGTAGAAACTTGTACTCTTAATCAATCGTTACTAACTATATTCTATATCTCTTATCCCTATTCTCGCTTAGATAATAATGGCTAGATTTCACTTACCCAGAGACCATTATTTCACCGGTCAAGAACAAGATGCAGAGCCAGAAGACCATCACGAAATTCCCTTAGATGATGATTTTACAGAAAATTTTCCTGAAGAAAATGATTCCGACTCAGATCCTGAAGTCGAGAACCTACCTCAAGTGGCCCTAATACCAAATCCAAACCCCCAGCTTGTATTCGAAGGCCCAACACCTATATGGTTCAGAAGCCTGGATAGGTGGAGTCATGAACAAGGCCAACTCCGTCCGTACAATGGGGATCGCCGTTTCTACAATGTGAATGAGGGAGGCTCTGCAGATAGAGCTCTTCCAATCATAGTCTGCCGAGTGGCCCGCAATGTTGAACTAAACGTGGCGGCCATTCTGCGAACTGTGGAGCTTGAGGCAGACTCAGATGCCAACACAAATCGCATTCGCAATATCGAAGTTGCTCATGGCAGAACTATGAGAGACAATGAAACTTTGCAGCGAGAGCTAGCCGCAACTCGACCTGAAGTCATAGAACTTCGAGCACGTCTGATAGTGTATGAAAGACATTTGCTTGCTGTGGAGCATCAACTAGCTGAGTTGAGGTTTCGTCTAAGAAATAATCGTTGCCAGTAGAAAATGTTATACTCGTTTCCTAATCATTCTTTTGGTTATGGTCAAGTCTACGGATAGGTTCTAGCGTTATTTTTCATGTTTTTCAGTAAGACCACGAAAAATTTAGTTTCGGTAGGTCTGTATGATGTCGATATTTTTCCCAGAATTTGGTGTATTGTAGACCTGTTTAAGGTCAAGTTTTCCAGACTTTATGTACTCAATATGCCAATTTAACCAACATGCAATTTCATGATCTTTGAAAAATAACCATTCAATTTCATATCATTTTGTTACAAGTTGTACTTGTCGTAGACTTCTATTTCCAAATTCATTACGAGATTCATGTTGAACTATATGTTTTAGTTCAGAGATATCAAAATTCATATTCACTCTTGATATCTTACCATTCTTGTATCTTTTGACTTTTATAGAAAAAGATGCCTCCTCGTAGAAATCCAAGACATTTCAATGTTAATGAAACGCCGGTACCACCTCCGCCACCACCTCCTCAGTTTGATCTCGCTATGTTCCAAGCGGCGGTCACGGCGACTGTAGCGGTTGCCATGTCTCATATTAATACTCCAGGTGCTAGTGGGTCGGGAGCTGGTGCAGATCCTTCTAACCATGGCGAGAGTCATGGGCACTGACGAGAGTGCACTTAAAAAGATTTTTCCAATGCCAAACCCAAGACCTTTAATGGAACCAGAGGAGTTATGGCATTAAGACAGTGGATAGAAAAGACAGAAGCACTTTTCGAAATCTGCTCCTCTCCTGATGGCAGCAAGGTCAAATTCGCTGCTTGTACTTTTTCAGATAGAGCATTAACGTGGTGGAATGGCCATGTTAAGTCACTTACGCTGGTAGTGGCTAATTCGATAAGCTGGGAGAACTTCAAATCCATGCTTCTGCGCGAATACTATCCGCGAGGAGAAGTTCAGAAACTCGAGCAGGAGCTCTGGGGTCTTACAATGGTTGGTTCTGATATATCAACCTATACTAGTAGATTTTCTGATTTGGTAATTCTTTGTCCAGATATGGTTGCTCTGGAGAGCAAGAAGATTGAGAGATATATTTGGGGACTGTCGCCCCAGATTCAGCCAAGTGTCTTAGCTTCGAGGCCTGTTACTTTTGACAGTGCCAAGGAACTGGCACAATCTCTTATCGACCACGGAGCTCGTAAAAACTCAGTGGTTGCTGTGCCAGAACAACAAAAGGGAAACAACAACAACAACAATGACAACAACAACAACAACAAGAAGGGTCGGAACAAGAAGAAGGGAAAGTTTTCACAGGATCCCTCAAAGAAACAACAGCTAGTTACAGTTAATGTTGCTACTGTACCTGCTGCTGTTCCTGTTAACCCAGTTCCAGCTAAGCCTTATGCTGGTAATCTCCCGAAGTGCAACAAGTGCAATTTTCACCATAATGGAAATTGTAGAGAAATGCAGTGTCGTAACTGCAACAGAAAAGGGCATACCGCTCGATTCTGTAGAACACCACCTCAACCACTTAACCAAGTACCTGCTGCTGGAGTAGGTCAAGCGTGCTACAATTATGGTGAAGTGGGGATTTCAAGAAAGATTGTCCTAAAGATGGAAATACTGGTGGAGTTAGGAGAATTTTAGCCATGGGTCACGAAGGAGCAGTGGAAAACCCAGCTGTAGTCACGGGTACGTTCCTTCTCAACAACACCTATGCATTCATTATATTTGATTGTGGTGCTGAGAAGAGCTTTGTGAGCCATAATTTCAAACAATTGCTAAATCAAAACTCCCAACCATTAAAAGAAACATTCACAGTTGAAATGGCTAACGGGAAATCCGAATCCACCAACGAAATATACATAGGATGTACTCTTACCTTGAATAAATTTTCGTTCCCAATAGACCTTATGCCGGTCTCTATCAAAAGTTTCGACGTCATAATAGGTATGGATTTTTTGTGTTCTAACCATGCTGACATCCTATGCTATGAAAGAGCCATTCGTATGAACTTGCCAACTAACGAAACTCTTGTTATTTACAGCGACAAACCCGGAACAAACCTCCAGATCATTTCTTGTATCAAGGCACATAAGTACCTTCCCAAAGAGTACTGTGTTTTCTTAGCTCACGTGGTAGACAAAAAGAAAGAAGTGAAAGACATAGCGAGCATTCCTGAGGTCTGCAATTTTCCCGACGTTTTTCCTGATGATCTTCCGGGAGTGGCTCCTGAACGACATGTCGAATTCCGAATCAACTTAATTCCAGGGGCTACCCCTGTAGCCAAATCTCCCTATCGTCTTGCACCTTCTGAAATGCAGGAATTATCCAGTCAACTAAACAAACTTCTTAGCAAAGGTTTCATAAGACCAAGCTTCTCACCTTGGGGAGCACCGATTTTGTTCGTGAAGAAGAAAGATGGATCATTCCGTATGTGCATAGACTACCGCGAGTTGAATAAACATACTATTAAGAATCGATACCCTCTGCCTCGCATTGTCGATCTGTTCGACCAACTTCAAGGTGCGAGCTACTTCTCAAAAATAGACTTAAGATCTGGGTATCACCAGTTACGGATTTTCGAGAATGACATTCCCAAAATTGCGTTCAGAACTCGTTATGGTCATTATGAGTTCGTAGTGATGCCATTCGGATTGACGAATGCACCTGCTGTGTTCATGGATCTAATGAACAGAGTGTATCATCCATTTCTGGACAAAATCGACATAGTCTTCATTGACGACATCCTTATCTACTCAAGAAGTGAAGTGGAACATGGCCAACATCTTCGTCAAGTATTGAAAACTCTTAGATCAAAGAAACTCTATGAGAAGTTTTCAAAGTGTGAATTTTGGATCCGAAAGGTTGAATTCCAAGGTCACGTGGTCGGTTCTGAAGGAATACACGTTGATCCTTCAAAATTTAAGGCAATTGAAAACTGGTCAGCACCCAAAATACCTACAGAAATCCGTCAATTCTTAGGTCTTGCTGGCTATTATCGCAGATTCATCCAGAATTTCTCTCAAATAGCTAAACCTCTTACCACCCTGACGCAAAAGGGTGTAATTTTTAGCTAGGGAGAAAAACAAGAAACCGCATTCCAAACGCTGAAACGAGCCGTGTGTAGTGGACCAATCATGTCTCTTCCTGAAGGGACAGAGGATTTTGTAGTGTACTGTGATGCTTCTAATCAAGGACTTGGATGTGCTCTTATGTAAAGAGGAAAGGTTATATCCTATGCCTCAAGACAGCTAAAGACACATGAAGTCAACTATACAACACATGACCTTGAACTAGGAGCAGTGGTATTTGCTCTAAAGATCTGGAGACACTACTTATATGGCACGAAATGCACAGTATTCACGGACCATAAAAGTCTCCAGCACATATTCAATCAGAAAGAGCTGAATATGAGACAACGACGATGGGTGGATCTACTGAACGACTACGATTGTGAGATTATTTATCACCCTAGTAAAGCTAACGTAGTAGCTGACGCCCTTAGCAGAAAAGAATACTCAGGACGCCGAGTAAAGTCGTTGACCATGGCAATCCATTCACATCTGTCCACACAGATCCGAGAGGCTCAACTTGAGGCCTTAAAACCTGAAAACGTGACAGGTGAAACTCTGAGAGGGATGGATAAAAACTTCAAAGTCAGGGATGATGGAGTCTATTGTTTCATGAACCGGATCTGGACACCAAAGTTCGGTGGTTACCGAGATGTGGTCATGAATGAAGCACACAAAACCCGATACTCCGTTCACTCAGGTTCAGACAAGATGTATCTGGACCTTAAGAAACTATACTGGTGGCCTAACATGAAGACCGGAATTTCTACCTTTGTGGGCAAGTGCCTTACTTGTGCCAAATTAAAGGTAAAATACCAGAAACCTTCAGGTTTATTGCAACAACCTGAAATACCTGAATGGAAATGGGAGCGGATTACAATGGATTTCATAACCAAGTTACCTAAGACATCGAGTGGTTATGATACTATTTGGGTAATCGTCGATAGATTAATCAAATCCGCACACTTCTTACCAATCAAAGAAACTGACAAGATGGAGAAACTAACAAGAACCTACCTCAAAGAAATTGTTAGACTGCATGGTGTGCCAATATCTATTATTTCTGACCGAGATAGTAGATTCACTTCCCGTTTCTGGCAGTCTTTACAAAAATATTTGGGAACTAGGTTGGACATGAGTACAGCCTACCATCCACAAACTGACGGACAAAGTGAGAGAACAATTCAAACTTTAGAAGATATGTTGCGAACTTGCGTGATAGATTTTGGTAAGGCATGGGATACTCATTTACCTCTTTTCGAATTCTCTTACAACAATAGTTATCACACTAGCATAAAGGCTGCTCCTTTCGAACCTCTCTATGGCCGCAGGTGCAGATCACCTCTGTGTTGGGCTGAAGTTGGTGACACGCAGCTAGCTAGAAATCAAGTTCCTGACAGTACTCTCATTGGTCCGGAAATCATTCGTGAAACCATCGAGAAAATCGTACAAATCTGAGAACGACTTAAAGCTTCCAGAGATAGACAGAAAAGCTACGCTGACAAAAGAAGAAAACCTTTGGAATTCCAGGTTGGCGACCGCGTCCTACTAAAGGTCTCACCCTATAAAGGCATGATACGCTTTGGAAAGCATGACAAGTTGAATCTAAGGTATATAGGACCATTCGAGATTCTTGCTAGCATCGGTCCCGTAGCTTACAAACTCCGACTACCTCAAGAAGTAAGTAACATACATCCTGTTTTCCACGTCTCAAACTTGAAAAAGTGTCTGTCTGACGAGACTCTTATTATGCCACTCGATGAAATCGAGATTGATGAGAGCCTCAACTTCGTGGAAGAACTGATAGAAATCATGGACCGAGAGGTCAAGCAAACAAAGCAAAGTCGTATTCTTATAGTGAAGGTTCGCTGGAATGCCAAGCGGGGACCTGAATTCACTTGGGAGCGCGAGGATCAAATGAAATTGAAATATCCTCATCTTTTTGCTTATTTGTTTGTAATTGCTTAATTACTTAAACTCTAATTTCGGAACGAAATGCTCTCTAACGGGGGGATAATGCAACATCCCATTATTTTCTGTTCATAAATCAACTCTAGTCAACCAAAGTCAAACAAAAGTCAACTAAAGTCCTTTTTTTGTTGTTTGGGTTTTTAATTAAGGTTATGAAATACCTTTATTTTCTAAAATCCTTATAATATCTATAGTTCAATTTGGAAGGCAAAGGCTTAAAAATCCGAGAAACTTTGCAATTTTTCCATCGCCTCGGACCGCAAAGAGTTTACGACCGTAAACTCCTCGCAGACCGTAAACGAGGCTTCGGCCGTAAACCGTCAAACCGACTTCGGACCGCAAACTCCTCGGCCATAAACCCTCGCATATATATATATATATATATATATATATATATATATATATATATATATATATATATATATATAGATTTTCTTCATTTTTCCTTCATTTCTCATATCCTCCAGTCAAGAACTCTCAAATTCTCTCAAGTATCATCAAGGGCACTTCTAATTCTCACCAAATTTGTAAGTGATTCTTCCATGCCTATGTTGATATCCTTCTTGATCTAGTAAAACTCCTTGATTTCATTCTTGAATTCATCTCTTTTGGGTTAGATCTTCAAGAACACGAATAACACACTAGTTCTTTAAAACGTGAACACCCCCTTCAAGCTTCAAAACGTAAGTAATCTTCCATATACTAGTTATTCTATAGAAGCCCTTAACTTACAACCTTGAAAACAACCATTTCCCAAGAACATAAGAGTTTACGGCCATGAGCATCTCCCTTGGCCGTAAACTCAAGATCTTCTTAGGCCATGAACATCTCCCTTGGCCGCAAACTCCTATGAAGAACACCATTGGCCGTAAACTCCCTTGTCCGTAAACACCAAAGGTGTGGCCGTAAACTCCAAGGAGTGGCCGTAAACTCCATTTGATCCAATCACATGTGATTATAACATTACAATCTAAGTGATTCCTAGTCCCTAAGATGGTTTCTTAACATAATTAGTTATTTAAACACTAATTATATCCATATATGTATCATTATATGTTTAACAGGATCCGTTGTGTTCAAGGCTTCACTTGACACTTAGCATCCTACACCGATCTTACATTTGAATAACTTATTACAGGTGAGTTCATACCCCCATATTTTAATAGCTTTTACTGTTTTAGGGGGGGGGGTGGGAATACAAGTCTAACACAAACTTTTTGTGTTATAAACAAGTGATTTCAAATATTATATCAAAATGAAATCTGCTCCTCTCCTGATGGCAGCAAGGTCAAATTCGCTGCTTGTACTTTTTCAGATAGAGCATTAACGTGGTGGAATGGCCATGTTAAGTCACTTACGCTGGTAGTGGCTAATTCGATAAGCTGGGAGAACTTCAAATCCATGCTTCTGCGCGAATACTATCCGCGAGGAGAAGTTCAGAAACTCGAGCAGGAGCTCTGGGGTCTTACAATGGTTGGTTCTGATATATCAACCTATACTAGTAGATTTTCTGATTTGGTAATTCTTTGTCCAGATATGGTTGCTCTGGAGAGCAAGAAGATTGAGAGATATATTTGGGGACTGTCGCCCCAGATTCAGCCAAGTGTCTTAGCTTCGAGGCCTGTTACTTTTGATAGTGCCAAGGAACTGGCACAATCTCTTATCGACCACGGAGCTCGTAAAAACTCAGTGGTTGCTGTGCCAGAACAACAAAAGGGAAACAACAACAACAACAATGACAACAACAACAACAACAAGAAGGGTCGGAACAAGAAGAAGGGAAAGTTTTCACAGGATCCCTCAAAGAAACAACAGCTAGTTACAGTTAATGTTGCTACTGTACCTGCTGCTGTTCCTGTTAACCCAGTTCCAGCTAAGCCTTATGCTGGTAATCTCCCGAAGTGCAACAAGTGCAATTTTCACCATAATGGAAATTGTAGAGAAATGCAGTGTCGTAACTGCAACAGAAAAGGGCATACCGCTCGATTCTGTAGAACACCACCTCAACCACTTAACCAAGTACCTGCTGCTGGAGTAGGTCAAGCGTGCTACAATTATGGTGAAGTGGGGATTTCAAGAAAGATTGTCCTAAAGATGGAAATACTGGTGGAGTTAGGAGAATTTTAGCCATGGGTCACGAAGGAGCAGTGGAAAACCCAGCTGTAGTCACGGGTACGTTCCTTCTCAACAACACCTATGCATTCATTATATTTGATTGTGGTGCTGAGAAGAGCTTTGTGAGCCATAATTTCAAACAATTGCTAAATCAAAACTCCCAACCATTAAAAGAAACATTCACAGTTGAAATGGCTAACGGGAAATCCGAATCCACCAACGAAATATACATAGGATGTACTCTTACCTTGAATAAATTTTCGTTCCCAATAGACCTTATGCCGGTCTCTATCAAAAGTTTCGACGTCATAATAGGTATGGATTTTTTGTGTTCTAACCATGCTGACATCCTATGCTATGAAAGAGCCATTCGTATGAACTTGCCAACTAACGAAACTCTTGTTATTTACAGCGACAAACCCGGAACAAACCTCCAGATCATTTCTTGTATCAAGGCACATAAGTACCTTCCCAAAGAGTACTGTGTTTTCTTAGCTCACGTGGTAGACAAAAAGAAAGAAGTGAAAGACATAGCGAGCATTCCTGAGGTCTGCAATTTTCCCGACGTTTTTCCTGATGATCTTCCGGGAGTGGCTCCTGAACGACATGTCGAATTCCGAATCAACTTAATTCCAGGGGCTACCCCTGTAGCCAAATCTCCCTATCGTCTTGCACCTTCTGAAATGCAGGAATTATCCAGTCAACTAAACAAACTTCTTAGCAAAGGTTTCATAAGACCAAGCTTCTCACCTTGGGGAGCACCGATTTTGTTCGTGAAGAAGAAAGATGGATCATTCCGTATGTGCATAGACTACCGCGAGTTGAATAAACATACTATTAAGAATCGATACCCTCTGCCTCGCATTGTCGATCTGTTCGACCAACTTCAAGGTGCGAGCTACTTCTCAAAAATAGACTTAAGATCTGGGTATCACCAGTTACGGATTTTCGAGAATGACATTCCCAAAATTGCGTTCAGAACTCGTTATGGTCATTATGAGTTCGTAGTGATGCCATTCGGATTGACGAATGCACCTGCTGTGTTCATGGATCTAATGAACAGAGTGTATCATCCATTTCTGGACAAAATCGACATAGTCTTCATTGACGACATCCTTATCTACTCAAGAAGTGAAGTGGAACATGGCCAACATCTTCGTCAAGTATTGAAAACTCTTAGATCAAAGAAACTCTATGAGAAGTTTTCAAAGTGTGAATTTTGGATCCGAAAGGTTGAATTCCAAGGTCACGTGGTCGGTTCTGAAGGAATACACGTTGATCCTTCAAAATTTAAGGCAATTGAAAACTGGTCAGCACCCAAAATACCTACAGAAATCCGTCAATTCTTAGGTCTTGCTGGCTATTATCGCAGATTCATCCAGAATTTCTCTCAAATAGCTAAACCTCTTACCACCCTGACGCAAAAGGGTGTAATTTTTAGCTAGGGAGAAAAACAAGAAACCGCATTCCAAACGCTGAAACGAGCCGTGTGTAGTGGACCAATCATGTCTCTTCCTGAAGGGACAGAGGATTTTGTAGTGTACTGTGATGCTTCTAATCAAGGACTTGGATGTGCTCTTATGTAAAGAGGAAAGGTTATATCCTATGCCTCAAGACAGCTAAAGACACATGAAGTCAACTATACAACACATGACCTTGAACTAGGAGCAGTGGTATTTGCTCTAAAGATCTGGAGACACTACTTATATGGCACGAAATGCACAGTATTCACGGACCATAAAAGTCTCCAGCACATATTCAATCAGAAAGAGCTGAATATGAGACAACGACGATGGGTGGATCTACTGAACGACTACGATTGTGAGATTATTTATCACCCTAGTAAAGCTAACGTAGTAGCTGACGCCCTTAGCAGAAAAGAATACTCAGGACGCCGAGTAAAGTCGTTGACCATGGCAATCCATTCACATCTGTCCACACAGATCCGAGAGGCTCAACTTGAGGCCTTAAAACCTGAAAACGTGACAGGTGAAACTCTGAGAGGGATGGATAAAAACTTCAAAGTCAGGGATGATGGAGTCTATTGTTTCATGAACCGGATCTGGACACCAAAGTTCGGTGGTTACCGAGATGTGGTCATGAATGAAGCACACAAAACCCGATACTCCGTTCACTCAGGTTCAGACAAGATGTATCTGGACCTTAAGAAACTATACTGGTGGCCTAACATGAAGACCGGAATTTCTACCTTTGTGGGCAAGTGCCTTACTTGTGCCAAATTGAAGGTAAAATACCAGAAACCTTCAGGTTTATTGCAACAACCTGAAATACCTGAATGGAAATGGGAGCGGATTACAATGGATTTCATAACCAAGTTACCTAAGACATCGAGTGGTTATGATACTATTTGGGTAATCGTCGATAGATTAATCAAATCCGCACACTTCTTACCAATCAAAGAAACTGACAAGATGGAGAAACTAACAAGAACCTACCTCAAAGAAATTGTTAGACTGCATGGTGTGCCAATATCTATTATTTCTGACCGAGATAGTAGATTCACTTCCCGTTTCTGGCAGTCTTTACAAAAATATTTGGGAACTAGGTTGGACATGAGTACAGCCTACCATCCACAAACTGACGGACAAAGTGAGAGAACAATTCAAACTTTAGAAGATATGTTGCGAACTTGCGTGATAGATTTTGGTAAGGCATGGGATACTCATTTACCTCTTTTCGAATTCTCTTACAACAATAGTTATCACACTAGCATAAAGGCTGCTCCTTTCGAACCTCTCTATGGCCGCAGGTGCAGATCACCTCTGTGTTGGGCTGAAGTTGGTGACACGCAGCTAGCTAGAAATCAAGTTCCTGACAGTACTCTCATTGGTCCGGAAATCATTCGTGAAACCACCGAGAAAATCGTACAAATCTGAGAACGACTTAAAGCTTCCAGAGATAGACAGAAAAGCTACGCTGACAAAAGAAGAAAACCTTTGGAATTCCAGGTTGGCGACCGCGTCCTACTAAAGGTCTCACCCTATAAAGGCATGATACGCTTTGGAAAGCATGACAAGTTGAATCTAAGGTATATAGGACCATTCGAGATTCTTGCTAGCATCGGTCCCGTAGCTTACAAACTCCGACTACCTCAAGAAGTAAGTAACATACATCCTGTTTTCCACGTCTCAAACTTGAAAAAGTGTCTGTCTGACGAGACTCTTATTATGCCACTCGATGAAATCGAGATTGATGAGAGCCTCAACTTCGTGGAAGAACTGATAGAAATCATGGACCGAGAGGTCAAGCAAACAAAGCAAAGTCGTATTCTTATAGTGAAGGTTCGCTGGAATGCCAAGCGGGGACCTGAATTCACTTGGGAGCGCGAGGATCAAATGAAATTGAAATATCCTCATCTTTTTGCTTATTTGTTTGTAATTGCTTAATTACTTAAACTCTAATTTCGGAACGAAATGCTCTCTAACGGGGGGATAATGTAACATCCCATTATTTTCTGTTCATAAATCAACTCTAGTCAACCAAAGTCAAACAAAAGTCAACTAAAGTCCTTTTTTTGTTGTTTGGGTTTTTAATTAAGGTTATGAAATACCTTTATTTTCTAAAATCCTTATAATATCTATAGTTCAATTTGGAAGGCAAAGGCTTGAAAATCCGAGAAACTTTGCAATTTTTCCATCGCCTCGGACCGCAAAGAGTTTACGACCGTAAACTCTTCAGACCGTAAACTCCTCGCAGACCGTAAACGAGGCTTCGGCCGTAAACCGTCAAACCGACTTCGGACCGCAAACTCCTCGGCCATAAACCCTCGCATATATATATATATATATATATATATATATATATATATATATATATATATATATATATATATATATATATATATATATATATATATATATATATATATATATATATATATATATATATATATATATATATATATAGATTTTCTTCATTTTTCCTTCATTTCTCATATCCTCCAGTCAAGAACTCTCAAATTCTCTCAAGTATCATCAAGGGCACTTCTAATTCTCACCAAATTTGTAAGTGATTCTTCCATTCCTATGTTGATATCCTTCTTGATCTAGTAAAACCCCTTGATTTCATTCTTGAATTCATCTCTTTTGGGTTAGATCTTCAAGAACACGAAGAACACACTAGTTCTTTAAAACGTGAACACCCCCTTCAAGCTTCAAAACGTAAGTAATCTTCCATATACTAGTTATTCTATAGAAGCCCTTAACGTACAACCTTGAAAACAACCATTTCCCAAGAACATAAGAGTTTACGGCCATGAGCATCTCCCTTGGCCGTAAACTCAAGATCTTCTTAGGCCATGAACATCTCCCTTGGCCGCAAACTCCTATGAAGAACACCATTGGCCGTAAACTCCCTTGGCCGTAAACACCTAAGGTGTGGCCGTAAACTCCATTTGATCCAATGACATTTGATTGTAACATTACAATCTAAGTGATTCCTAGTCCCTAAGATGGTTTCTTAACATAATTATTTATTTAAACACTAGTTATATCCATATATGTATCATTATATGTTTAATAGGATCCGTTGTGTTCAAGGCTTCACTTGACACTTAGCATCCTACACCGATCTTACATTTGAATAACTTATTATAGGTGAGTTCATACCCCCATATTTTAATAGCTTTTACTGTTTTAGGGGGGGGGGGAATACAAGTCTAACACAAAGCTTTTGTCTTATAAACAAGTGATTTCAAATATTTTATCAAAATGAATTTCAGTTATCATCAAATCAAATGATTTTCAATGTTTGTTTCAAAAAGACATCAAGTCACCAAAATGAGTTTCAAAATATCAAACTTCTTTTAAATGTTTTTATAAACTTATATTTTTCCCCAAAAATCATACTAGTATATATATATTTATATAAATAAGATTTAAAAGGCTTAGGACTGATAACCCACTTTGGTTCCTTTTCCTTGTTTGGATGTGGGATTTCAGGTATTGGTTATTTGTTCGAATGTCATTTAATACTTATATATATATTTGTATATGTATACAAGTATAAAAGTTTGTTCATTAGGTTTCAAATACCCTTTGTAACATGTTGAGCAAGGGGTTACATTTATAAATACTCGTTATCAAATCAGAAAGTACATATAAATTATAATAGGTATAATTTATGGTTCATAGAACATTAATTCACGATTCAAGTATACTAGTGTACATTGTTTTACAAGAACGAAGGTTTGATTCAAAACTATTCAAGACTATACATTCTTCCAGATATATGTGAAGAATACTAATTCAAGAACATACTATCAATCATTTATTTCAGAATGATTGGGTTTTCATAACTATTATACATGTAACGTTTATATGCTTTTATGAGACAAGTAGTTCAGGTTGTTTAATTCATTTTAAACAACATAGTAAAAGTCCTGACATTATAACCACAATCTCCAGCCGGGGATCGAAACAATGTGTGTATAGATCTATATTGGGATTGACAACCCCGCACTCGGACTGCTAGCTACAGTTAGACATACACACCTGTGAGTGACAATTGTTATCAAAATGTTTTCAGCGCACTCATAGCGTTGGGTCAGGCCATCTAGTCAGTATGGTTATAATAACTCATTAAAAGATATTAACAATGCGTTAGTGTATAGTTAACTAAACTTATGCACTATTTCAAAGTACTGGTTTACCAGATACAGTTTACAGTAATACATTACAGTTTACAATAACAGTTAATGAATTCAGACATACTCACAGATACAAGTTTACAAAAGGATTACAAATACAGAACATTGATTTACAAATAGAACAATTTTATGCAACTAAAACTACTTTTCATATACAACAGAAAATATAAGATTTTCTGGAAACTGTTACATATTCAAGAAACAGAAGACATTCTTTCAAAACATAAATACTTATGCACTCACTCAACTTTATGTTGATACTCTCTTTTCAAATTACTTGTATTCTCAGGGAACCAGTAAGACAGGTACACCCCGAGCTTTTGAGAAGATGGAGCTATTTATGTCTTGTCTTCTTCTTTTATACAACTATTTAGTTTCAGTATACAATGTTGAAACACATGTAAATATTTTACTTTTTAAATATAGTGGTTGTTTGTACTCTGATTACTATAATGCATGCGTTCTGATACTACAAATGAAGTCCTCCACCCCCGGACATTTCCGCCGTCTTGTTTGGGGGTGTGACAGATTGGTATTAGAGCATTGTTTATAGTGAACTCAGTATATCAATCCATAAAAGATATACAAACTATAAATACATTTGGGGCTGAGAGCTCTGACTACAACTATAATTTTAAAAATTTAAGTATTTTTACAAGAAGTATACTAACACTCATACATACAAGTACAGTATCACAATCATAAGAACTTAAAAGTATTTGGATGTTGAACATTACAGTCAAAGCTGGGCAGTTATGTAATCATATCTGGGATTAATATAGCCTGATCAACTATATTGATTTGAGATATGACCAACATGTGTTTGGGAGTGATAGTGGTGTTGTGACATGTCTAAAACTTACCATACATATTTAGAAGAACTCTAGAACAGAACATAAAGATTAAAATACTATAGGGGTATTTTAGGCACTATATACTAATAACAAACATGTGAAAACAATAGAACAATTCAGGGTAGAATTGTAAGTATTAAGGGTATATTACATTTATATATAATTAAAGTTATATAGAGTTAGAATATGTGATCTAGCTTCATTTCATGTTCCTTGTTTGGTTGTGGATTTAGAGCCAGGTCATTTAATCAAAGGTCGATTATATCCAAGTTATATATAATTAGTATACACTTTATATTTATAGTGATATGTAGAAAAAGTATACATAATATATTACTTGTTAATTATAGATCTCTCTCGTAGAAACTTGTACTCTTAATCAATCGTTACTAACTATATTCTATATCTCTTATCCCTATTCTCGCTTAGATAATAATGGCTAGATTTCACTTACCCAGAGACCATTATTTCACCGGTCAAGAACAAGATGCAGAGCCAGAAGAACATCACGAAATTCCCTTAGATGATGATTTTACAGAAAATTTTCCTGAAGAAAATGATTCCGACTCAGATCCTGAAGTCGAGAACCTACCTCAAGTGGCCCTGATACCAAATCCAAACCCCCAGCTTGTATTCGAAGGCCCAACACCTATATGGTTCAGAAGCCTGGATAGGTGGAGTCATGAACAAGGCCAACTCCGTCCGTACAATGGGGATCGCCGTTTCTTCAATGTGAATGAGGGAGGCTCTGCAGATAGAGCTCTTCCAATCATAGTCTGCCGAGTGGCCCGCAATGTTGAACTAAACGTGGCGGCCATTCTGCGAACTGTGGAGCTTGAGGCAGACTCAGATGCCAACACAAATCGCATTCGCAATATCGAAGTTGCTCATGGCAGAACTATGAGAGACGATGAAACTTTGCAGCGAGAGCTAGCCGCAACTCGACCTGAAGTCATAGAACTTCGAGCACGTCTGATAGTGTATGAAAGACATTTGCTTGCTGTGGAGCATCAACTAGCTGAGTTGAGGTTTCGTCTAAGAAATAATCGTTGCCAGTAGAAAATGTTATACTCGTTTCCTAATCATTCTTTTGGTTATGGTCAAGTCTACGGATAGGTTCTAGCGTTATTTTTCATGTTTTTCAGTAAGACCACGAAAAATTTAGTTTCGGTAGGTCTGTATGATGTCGATATTTTTCCCAGAATTTGGTGTATTGTAGACCTGTTTAAGGTCAAGTTTTCCAGACTTTATGTACTCAATATGCCAATTTAACCAACATGCAATTTCATGATCTTTGAAAAATAACCATTCAATTTCATATCATTTTGTTACAAGTTGTACTTGTCGTAGACTTCTATTTCCAAATTCATTACGAGATTCATGTTGAACTATATGTTTTAGTTCAGAGATATCAAAATTCATATTCACTCTTGATATCTTACCATTCTTGTATCTTTTGACTTTTATAGAAAAAGATGCCTCCTCGTAGAAATCCAAGACATTTCAATGTTAATGAAACGCCGGTACCACCTCCGCCACCACCTCCTCAGTTTGATCTCGCTATGTTCCAAGCGGCGGTCACGGCGACTGTAGCGGTTGCCATGTCTCATATTAATACTCCAGGTGCTAGTGGGTCGGGAGCTGGTGCAGATCCTTCTAACCATGGCGAGAGTCATGGGCACTGACGAGAGTGCACTTAAAAAGATTTTTCCAATGCCAAACCCAAGACCTTTAATGGAACCAGAGGAGTTATGGCATTAAGACAGTGGATAGAAAAGACAGAAGCACTTTTCGAAATCTGCTCCTCTCCTGATGGCAGCAAGGTCAAATTCGCTGCTTGTACTTTTTCAGATAGAGCATTAACGTGGTGGAATGGCCATGTTAAGTCACTTACGCTGGTAGTGGCTAATTCGATAAGCTGGGAGAACTTCAAATCCATGCTTCTGCGCGAATACTATCCGCGAGGAGAAGTTCAGAAACTCGAGCAGGAGCTCTGGGGTCTTACAATGGTTGGTTCTGATATATCAACCTATACTAGTAGATTTTCTGATTTGGTAATTCTTTGTCCAGATATGGTTGCTCTGGAGAGCAAGAAGATTGAGAGATATATTTGGGGACTGTCGCCCCAGATTCAGCCAAGTGTCTTAGCTTCGAGGCCTGTTACTTTTGACAGTGCCAAGGAACTGGCACAATCTCTTATCGACCACGGAGCTCGTAAAAACTCAGTGGTTGCTGTGCCAGAACAACAAAAGGGAAACAACAACAACAACAATGACAACAACAACAACAACAAGAAGGGTCGGAACAAGAAGAAGGGAAAGTTTTCACAGGATCCCTCAAAGAAACAACAGCTAGTTACAGTTAATGTTGCTACTGTACCTGCTGCTGTTCCTGTTAACCCAGTTCCAGCTAAGCCTTATGCTGGTAATCTCCCGAAGTGCAACAAGTGCAATTTTCACCATAATGGAAATTGCAGAGAAATGCAGTGTCGTAACTGCAACAGAAAAGGGCATACCGCTCGATTCTGTAGAACACCACCTCAACCACTTAACCAAGTACCTGCTGCTGGAGTAGGTCAAGCGTGCTACAATTATGGTGAAGTGGGGATTTCAAGAAAGATTGTCCTAAAGATGGAAATACTGGTGGAGTTAGGAGAATTTTAGCCATGGGTCACGAAGGAGCAGTGGAAAACCCAGCTGTAGTCACGGGTACGTTCCTTCTCAACAACACCTATGCATTCATTATATTTGATTGTGGTGCTGAGAAGAGCTTTGTGAGCCATAATTTCAAACAATTGCTAAATCAAAACTCCCAACCATTAAAAGAAACATTCACAGTTGAAATGGCTAACGGGAAATCCGAATCCACCAACGAAATATACATAGGATGTACTCTTACCTTGAATAAATTTTCGTTCCCAATAGACCTTATGCCGGTCTCTATCAAAAGTTTCGACGTCATAATAGGTATGGATTTTTTGTGTTCTAACCATGCTGACATCCTATGCTATGAAAGAGCCATTCGTATGAACTTGCCAACTAACGAAACTCTTGTTATTTACAGCGACAAACCCGGAACAAACCTCCAGATCATTTCTTGTATCAAGGCACATAAGTACCTTCCCAAAGAGTACTGTGTTTTCTTAGCTCACGTGGTAGACAAAAAGAAAGAAGTGAAAGACATAGCGAGCATTCCTGAGGTCTGCAATTTTCCCGACGTTTTTCCTGATGATCTTCCGGGAGTGGCTCCTGAACGACATGTCGAATTCCGAATCAACTTAATTCCAGGGGCTACCCCTGTAGCCAAATCTCCCTATCGTCCTGAACGACATGTCGAATTCCGAATCAACTTAATCTCCCTATATATATATATATATATCTATATTTATATAAATAAGATTTAAAAGGCTTAGGACAGATAACCCACTTTGGTTCCTTTTCCTTCTTTGGATGTGGGATTACAAGTATTGGTTATTTGTCTGAATGTCATTTAAATTTTACATATATATATATATATATATATATATATATATATATATATATATATATATATATATATATATTGTATATGTATACAAGTATAAAAGTTTGTTCATTAGGTTTCAAATACCCTTTGTAACATGTTGAGCAATGGGTTACATTCATGAATACTCGTTATCAAATCAGAAAGTACATATAAATTATAATAGGTATAATTTATGGTTCACAGAACATTAATTCACGATTCAAGTATACTAGAGTACATTGTTTTACAAGAACGAAGGTTTGATTCAAAACTATTCAAGACTATACATTCTTCCAGATACATGTGAAGAATACTAATTCAAGAACATACTATCAATCATTTATTTCAGAATGATTGGGTTTTCATAACTACTATACATGTAACGTTTATATGCTTTTATGAGATAAGTAGTTCAGGTTGTTTAATTCATTTCAAACAACATAGTTAAAGTCCGGACATTATAATCAGAATCTCCAGCCGGGGATCGAAACAATGTGTGTATAGATCTATATTGGGATTGACAATCCCGCACTTGGACTGCTCGCTACAATTAGG
The DNA here is from genome assembly GCF_052849685.1 of Lactuca virosa. Lineage (NCBI taxonomy): Eukaryota > Viridiplantae > Streptophyta > Magnoliopsida > Asterales > Asteraceae > Lactuca > Lactuca virosa. The sequence goes on from NC_136428.1 coordinate 317,407,560, forward strand.
CATACACGTTGTGAGTGAGAGTTGTTATCAACATGTTTTCAGCGCACTCATAGCGTTGGGTCAGGCCATCTAGTCAGTATGGTTATAATAACTCATTAAAAGATATTAACAATACGTTAGTGTATAGTTAACTAAACTTATGTACTATTTCAAAGTACTGGTTTACCAGATACAGTTTACAGTAATACATTATAGTTTACAATAACAGTTAATGAATTCAGACATACTCAAAGATACAAGTTTACAAAAGGATTACAAATACAAAACATTGATTTACAAATAGAACAGTTTTATGCAACTAAAACTACTTTTCATATACAATAGAAAATATAAGATTTTCTGGAAACAGTTACATATTCAAGAAACAGAAGACATTCTTTCAAACATAAATACTTATGCACTCACTCAACTTTATGTTGATACTCTCTTTTCAAATTACTTGTATTCTCAGGGAACCAGTAAGACAGGTACACCCCGAGCTTGTGAGAAGATGGAGCTATTTATGTCTTGTCTTCTTCTTTTGTACAACTATTTAGTTTCAGTATACAATGTTGAAACACATGAAAATATTTTAGTTTTTAAATACAGTGGTTGTTTGTACTCTAATTACTATAATGCATGCATTGTGATACTACAAATGAAGTCCTCCAACCCCGGACGTTTCCGTCGTCTGGTTTTGGGGGTGAGACAGTATCAAAGCTTACTAGTAAAACTATCTTTTAGTAAAGGTTCTCAAAAGCCATGTAGTTTACAGATCTTAACTTTTCTTAGCATTGGTCATGTTAGTTTTGCTGATAGATATATACATATCACCATATTTATATCAAAACTAGATAATACCATAACTTGTACAAATAATAATTTATCCTTAACATAAATGTGAAAAACTTATAGTTATTTGTGCAATAAACAAAGATTGACTTGTATTCCCCGCCGCCTCCCCCCTAAAACATAGAAAAACTTGAAAATATGGGCGTATGAAGCTCACCTTGGTTTGGTTTGGTGGATGATTTGAAGAGATGTTGAGAAGTTTTCAAGCCTAAGCACTTGAAGAGTTTGCTAAACTCTTTAAAATTTAGTATATCCTAAGAATATTAACACATAATATTATGTGTAAATAGGATGAAATAAGAAAAATAATGTATAGAATCACTAGCTGAACTTGAAATACTTACAAGGATCTGGGGAGGATACTTGGAAAATGTTGAACTTGAAGGATCTTAGGTTAGTTCTTAAGAGTATTTTGAAGTGCTTGCTAAGTGAAGTGAAGGAGGGATTTATTAAAGAGTATGGATTAATCAGAGAACAAGAATGAGGAAAAAGGTGTGGTCTAGTGAGGATGGCCTCGTTTATATAAAAGGAGTAGAGTTGATGTGAAGTTTGCCTTAAGAACTGTTGGTTGCTTCCTGGATATATGTTGTCTAATACATAGAGAACTATGAGTGCATGGGAAAATGGCAAAAGATATCACATCTTAAAGCCAATTGATTTTGTCTTATTCTTTCCCTAATCTGTAAACCCCTTAAGATATGAAGTTGTTTTCGGATTTTGGGTGGTCCATGGAAGGGTTTATGCCTCTTATATCTTCCATTTGATGTGTTTACGCCTAAAGTGTGGTCCACCAAGGTGTTTACGCCCAAGATGCTTCCTAGGATGGCGTTTACGCCTAAGATAATTCCTAGTTTGGTGTTTACGTCCAAAGCATTGATTCCCTAAGTAGTTTACGCCCTACGATGGTCCACCAAAGGTGTTTACACCCTAGCATAGCTCCTTAAAATAGTTTACGCCCTACCTTACCCCATTTAAGGTGTTCATACCATACGTTGGGTTTCTAGGGTAGTTCACGGCCAAAGGTGGTCCCCTAAAGGTGTTCACGACCAAATCTTGTCCCATTGAAAGGGGTTTATGGTTTTAGTTTATAAGAACTCTAATATGTTGGCCTTGTACTTTGACTGCTCATGTTTGTGACATAATTACAAGTTCTTGTATCTATATCATGTGATTCTTAATCAAATCCATTTATCTAGTTTTGCCTTGATAACCTTGTTTACTTTCAAGAGACTACCTTCTATGTGACTTCCAAAATATATACTTCCATGCACGAGCACATATGCCCTTTTAGTCTTCAAAGTTTTCATTGTAGTAGGGTTACAATTTAGACCTTGCTTGATCCAAAAATTTCGGGTTGTCACAGATGTTGAGATACTTATTTTCAATTGAGTTGTATGGATAATGTTTTTGGAATACAGTTTTATTTAAATTAAAAATGAAAAATTTGGATCATATTTTTGGGGTGTTACATGGTTCCTTTTTGGTTAGTTTGTTGGCTAAAGTCGTTTTTGGAGCTTATCCTTGTAGATCTAGGCATACTAAGGGCTTCTTAAGTATAAGGGTGCAAACTTTATGGTGGTTTTGGTCTCATGCATGTGTTAAATCATATATTAAGCCCTTTTTGAGCTATAAAGCCCCATTAAGCCATGCATGCACATAAAGTTGGCAACTTTACGTGATAAACCACCTTAGGGAAGTCAGATCTAGGTTTTGGGTCGAAGTCTTAACCAAATAAGGGCTGAGTAAGGAAGGTTGGAAAAGCTGAGGAGTACGTTGGGCGTACAAGCTGGTATGCCGCACGTACAAGCCTCCAAGCGAGTACACTTAGCGTACGAGCTGAGTACACCCTGTGTACTCATTGTTATGTGTTTATTTATGTATGGTATGTGGTATGTTGGGGAACTCACCAATATTTGTGATTACAGTGTTCAGTTTATGTTTCAGGTACTTCTAGTTCCAAAGGGAAGAGCCCGGGATGATTGAAGAGCACACACCACCTCGTTCCGCATTTTGTGATTTACTCTGATATGATATGACTATTATTACATTTGTTTTATTTGGATTTATATGATGATGTTTTTAAGATATTGGTTTTATTAATTTAAAAATGAAATTTTTGGGTCTTATATTTGGGACGTTACATGGATGTTACAAATGGTATCAGAGCTAGTGTACGGGTTGATGTGTTCAACAAGGACGTTGAACCCTATAATGTGGGATGAAGGTGGGTTGCACCTAATCCCACATCGGCTGGGAAGGAGAACTAAGCATTCCTTATAAGGGATGTTGATACCTTCCCTTTCACAACACATTTTAAACTCTTGAGGGCAGCAAATCCCATAAGAACTTTGCAGTTAAGCATGCCCGGGTGAGGGAAATCCATGGATGGGTGACCCCCTGGGAAGTTTTCGTGCTAGGATCCAAAAGCGGACAATATTGGGATATGTGCCAGATGGGGGATGTTACAATTGGTGCATTCGACCCACAAGTATTGTGAGGAAAACTTACCTCTCAGTCTAAACAAATAGTTGAATAGGTCTCTGCTCCAAATCCCAACTCTAATTGTCACCTAATCATCAAATATTGACCAATCTTAATTACCACTCAAACTACCCAAAATACCCTTAGGTCAACTTGGTCAAAACAGGTCAAAGTCGAAAGTCAAACTTGGTCAACACAGTTGAGTACGCCTAACGCACTCAGCTTGTACGCTTGGCATACACTAGTTAGGCCTAAACTAATGTGCTTAACCATAAAGTTTCCAACTTTATGGTCTTGCATGGCCATTAAGTGCCCAAACACAAAAACCCTAACTTCTTAACCCATTAAGACCTTGTAAATCATGCATAGAAGGGAAATAATGATCAAGACCACATTTTTATGCTTCTAAACACCCCCAAATCGTCTGAAAGGACGACTTGAATGGATCGGAGTAGCTCATACTCAAAATACCAAACTAATGGGACCAAAAGAACACAAACTTCATGGCTAAAACAGATCTAAGCATAACTTCATCAAGTTCAAATCTTTTTACCTCCAAATGATGCCAAATGGTGTTGCTATTCTGGATCCAAAGAATCCCACTCCTCGAAGATGATCTTCTCTTCTTTCTCTCGCCTTCAAGGTTACCAAAACAGAGACAAAATGCTCAAGAAGGCTCTAAAAGTGGATTAGGGTTTTCTTGGGGACAAAGGTGGGTTGTAGGATGATGAAAGAAGGTAGGTTTGGGACTTAAGGATGCTTAAATAGGGCCCAAACCCTAAAAATTATGGTTTGCACTCTGGCAACCTATGCCCAACGTTCATAGGGAACGCCCAACGTACGTACCCAACTTCCATAGTTTATGAAAATGATTTTGGTGCAATTTTGCAATTAATTCTCATCCAAAGTCTAAAATGAAATAAATTCTTATAGTGAGGGTTTAAAATGACAATACCTCAATGTTCGATGTCCTGGCGTAGATCATGCCCTCTTTTGTCCTCCTCGAGATTTAATATTTCAGATTGAAGCATGAACCATCTGACTAGTTATTCGCATGTGCAACATCGAAAATTCCTACCACTCCTTCTCACTCGGTCTATTGATACAGTAATGTAACATTAAAAATCCCCAACATCACATACTAATAAGATTTTGATGTATGCTTATGTTTATTCAGATGTATTTGTTTCTAACAAGTATAAAGAGATTTTAGTTATGTAGAGGGTTAATTTTAGTTTTCTTATTGATGGTTCCTGTTTATATATATGTGCTCCAGTTATAATGCCACAGAAACAATGAACTGATGTACACGACCAATATGTCTCGAATTCATCATTTCTCTCCATAGGTTCGTTACTTCTTGATAATTATTCCCAAATAAAATATAATGTAGCATATTATGGGTTAAGGTTAATTGGTTTTTTCTGGTAATTGTCATTTTAAATGGTACCAGTGGGTTGTGAGTTGTGACAACAATATATTACAAAATGGTCCTTGTGGCATGTAACTATTGCAAAAATGGTCCTATTTGTAAGAAAACATGACGATAATGGTTCCTTAACAATTTGTTTAATTTTAATGGGGTTTTGATGGATTTAGATGTGAATCTCTATGGTATTTCTATTTAAGATTTGTTTACATTCCAAATCTTTAAAAATTGGTGAACCCATTCGATATGAAGTCTTGGATTTGCATATTTGATTAATTATTGTTGTAATCTATTTAATTTATTGCTTTTGGTTTTGATTCCTCTTCTACTTACAATTCCAGGCATATCAATTAGCAATGGTACATAACTTCAATCAAGCTCAAGAAATTGAGCAATTTCGATACTTACCTTTTAGTGTCTACTTAGTAGTCTGGTTTACATTTATTCGTGATTTAACGTATATAAATCCTTTATATGTGAAATTGATAGTTCATGGAATGTATTTCAATTTCTTTTTAGGTTTTCTATTTCTTCTAATTTTGTTGTTGCAATCTTTTAGCATGGTATACTGTAAATATGTAATCCAACTTTTGATATCTGATAGTCATCGACTCATAATTTTTTTTCTTAATTGGGGCTCATACTTTTGGGAAATAACTGTGTGTTGCTTTTTGAGCCAGGCTACATGTAAGTGGGTCAGACTTAGATGCTAATTTTGCTACCAATGAATAGATGAGGATATCAAAACATGGCACCACTTGATTTGGTGGCATCAATTTGTTTAAAGACTATATGTAATGCTGTCAATTAAGAAATAATGTAGCTTATGTAATAGGTACCATGATACAGAAACATATATAATTGCCTCATGTCACCATATATTTATATATTGTCTCAATTAAGAAATAATGTAGCTTATGTAATAGGTACCATGATACAGAAATAATGTAGCTTATATAAAAAAAACATCATAATGTTAATCAATAATCATGGTTGATGGTGACATATGACCATAGTGTTTGGGTGTGGCTCATAATTGTCACATTTTGCGTAATTAAGTGTGGTTAAAGTTTTGTATTCTTTTCATTTATTTATCATACTATTCTGTTAAAGCAAGTTGTATTCTTTTCATTTTAATGGTGTATGATCTGATGCAATTAAAAGAATAGATGACAAAAAGGGCAATTTGGTCCTTTCTTATAGCTCTTATTCAATACAACTATATTGTTATTTGTTTTTGTTTTTATTATTATTTTTTGTTTGGTTTTTTCAGAAATTGTTTCTAACTTTACAAAACTGCCATTCAATTTTTTTCATTAATTTATACAACCCTTTAATTGCAAAAAAAGCAATGTACTTTTGTAAATGAACTTTTTGTTCATTTTTTATTCTGCCAAATGATATCAAAGATATAAATGGTCAAATTTATGAGTCTTCCAAAAAGTCTAAAATTGTCATTTTTTTGTAGAATAACTTAACCAGGAAACAATTTCAGTTTTACAGCAACAATTTTTCATTTTATAAAGACTATTCTTTAAACGTACAAATACAATAGTACAACCAAAATGAACATTACATAATTATAGTAACATATTCAATGAACGACCCTAATTATACCGATAAGACATTATTGTTCTTTTATAACTATATTTACATATAGACACATATAATAGTTGTACCGTAATCATAACTAAATGCTACCTACACACACAATATTTGTTTCTTTTCAAAGCCAATTCATCATATTTTGACACACATAATAAAAAGTACATGACCATAAATAACCAATACTAACTTATTTTCTTTTCTTGCGTTTACTAAGTACAACTAGTACAGAACCGCCCTATGGACACACAAATATTTAGTGTGACAATATGTATCACATTTTAGCTACTTTGTCTGTTATGTGTCTAAAAAGGCACCACGTTATAGACACACATACAACTGACTTATGTCACAATATGTTTATCTATTGTCTCTCATAAAAAAGTATGACAATCTTAATCGATACATGTGGCTAATTGTGACCTATGACATCAGTGTTCGAGTGTGACTAATATTTGTCACATTTGGTATAATTATGTGTGGTTAAAGTTTTGATTATCTATATAACGGCCACACAAACTAATTTAAATGTATCCAAAAACAGTTTCTAAATTTTTTTAGTGACATTTGGGCACACTTTTAATAAAAAGTGTCACAGGTCGTTTTTCGGAAACTGTGACCGTATGTCTTTTTTGTACTAGTGCACATACACACATTCACATAAAAATTCATATATACAGACATCTCGACTCACACGTACAGATACACAAATACATACAAATACGACACATACAAAAATATATACATCCATAATCACATACACCAACACACATAAATACACACACATTCATATATATATATATATATATATATATATATATATATATATATATATATATATATATATATATATATATATATATATATATATATATATATATATATATATATATATATATATATATATCTGTGTGTAACGCCCACGTTTCCAGGCTAGGCATTATCGTTGATATAATAGTCCATGTTACACTTTGTAACACTTTTTGAAGTATTAATGATGAAATATTTGAGTATTATGTGAATTATGTGAATCATGTGTTTATTTTCTTAATTATTATAATTTAATGAATTAAGAATAAATTGAGCGTCAAAATTAAAGTGTGAGATAAGCCCGATATCTTTGCAAAAAGATGTAGTGGTTGAAACAAGGATTGCGGAGATATAATGAATGCTGAAATCTGAGTTATAACGAAGAAGTTATGACCTGTCGAAGTTTGGCGACAGAACCGGCAACGTTGAATGACGTAAAAAGTGAAATTTACGTTAGAGCGGTATTTAGCCTTAGTGATCTAAAGGAAAGTCGTAGAGTTCGTTAAACCGAGAGCGTGCATAAAAAGAACGCCCAAATCTGACTTCGTATGAGGAAGTTATGATTTTCCGAAGTTTCGACTTAGCAGTATGCAGCCCGAATACTCGATTCGAGATTGAGTGATTGTTGGTTGAAACAATCTTAACAAGAATCGAAGATCTCATTGATAGTAGTGCATTGGTGAAAAGACAGACGAAAACGGACGTCAGATGAAGAAGTTATGAATTTATAACGGAGTTTTCCTGTCCCGGCCTACTAAAAATAAATAATAAAAATAAAATCAAAATTAGCGAACGGAGTCTAAATGAAAGTTGTAGAGCGTAGTCTCACCTACGCGTGGAATGGGTAATCGGGTTATTGTTGGTTGGTGAAATTAAATATAATTATTTATTGCGGGTTGAAAACCCTATATGCTCACCAGGCTCCCAAGCCTGACCCACTCAGTTTATTTGTATTACAGGTAGTGGCGCGAGGGCATAAGATGGATGAATCATCAAGTTATTTTGTTTATTAGACCAGTTGTTATATGTAACTGTTGTATGGTCTATCTTTCGTTGTTTATGCTTTTGGTCTGTTTATCGGAACATGACATCCCGAATATTATAATGAAAATGCATCTCTTGATGAAATGCTTTGATAAACTTTATTTTATCATATTTTGTTTTGGGAACAAATTCCGCAACTCTTTTAAATCAAAAGGATTTACTCTGAAATTATTTAAAAAGCATAAATGAAACCGGTCTTTTCTGGCTGTGATTTTGGGGATGTCACAGTTGGTATCAGAGCATTAGTTTAAGCGAACTAGGAATTTGTAGGATTTCTAGACTTAAACTTAGAATGCTAAGTGAAATTGTGAGATGTGTGTCTGTTATATTTTTGACACGAGCACTAGTACATTTTAGGAAGCTGCCTAAAAAGCTTTTATGTGCTAAATGTTATATGTTGCCATATATGATATTATTTGTTCGGATCTATGGTCTGTTGCCGACCGGATCTGGAAACCTTATGTATGTAGGATTCTAAGTGTACGTATACGATATTAGAACTAGCATGTAAACGTTTCAGAGTGATAAGGATGATTTGAATATCTATCGTGAATGAGGATCTAATTTCACCTTATTCGGTGTATAGATCAAAAATGGTGAGAACGAGGAGTGGAGTTGGAAATGCTGATGAAAACAGGAATCAAATACCAGTGATTGAGCAAATACCTATCGTAGCAGCAGCACCTGAGCCGATAACAATGGTTGGTGTACAAATGATGATTCAAACAATATTGGATCGTCAGATGGAGGAGACTAGGCGGTTGCTTCAACAGGATCGTGAAGAACTATCAATTCAAGTGGAAGAGCCCGAATTAAATGAAGGGCACTCGGAAGGAGGAAACTTCAGTGGATCTGTTGGTCAAGCCAACCCACCGATAGTTAGGCAAAACAACCAGGAAAGAAGGAATAATGGTATGGGATGCAAGTATAAGGATTTTATGACTTGCAAACCATCGACCTTCACCGGAAAGGAGGATCTGATTGGAGTTATGGATTGGATCTCAGAAATGGAGTTAGCCTTCATGACGTGTGGCTGCAGAGGCAAGTTGCAGACCACTTTCGCAGTGCGTCAGTTCAGGGGTGGAGCTGTTCGTCGGTAGAACACTTTAGGGAAGACCCTAAGCCCTAATGAGCCACTGCAACTGATATGGGCAGAGTTCTTGGTGCAGTTCAAGTGCAAGTTATGTTCGGCCCAAAATCTGTTGGAGTTAGAGAACAAGTTTTTGACATTGACAAAGGGCAGCATGTCAGTTCATGAATACACAAACGCTTTCACCGATAAGATGGAGTTTGCCTTGCGCATCGTCCCAGACGAGCTGACAAAGGTGGACATGTATGCGAAGGGACTCCCATGGGAGTACGCAGTGCCAGTGCGTCAGGCACCTACTCTAGAGGCAGCTATTTGAGCTGCCAAGTCTGTTGAGGACATGATCAAGGGAATAACCGCCGACAAGGTTGAAGTTGGCGAAAAGAGAAAATTTAAAGGAACTTCAAGTTCCAATAAGAAAAGTAAATTTTCAAAGTCAAATTCGAAGAAGTTTGGAGGAAAGGGAGGTGAAGCGAAATGGTGTGATAAGTGTAAGAAAAAGCACCTTGGGAAATGTAGTGAGGATGTAACCTGCTACAAGTGTGGAAAAATTGGGCATTTTGCCAATGAGTGTCCGTCCAACAAAATGGTGTGTTTTGGTTGTAATGAAGAGGGGCACGTTTTGAAAGACTGTCTGAAGAAGAAGGAGGCAGCTAAGCCCAACATTCCACCAAAGCCGAAAGCAAGAGCCTTCCAGATGACACTGGAAGCTGCTAAAGATGAAGCTGATGTCGCTTCAGGTACCTTTCTCGTAAACGAATTACCTGCTCAAATTTTGTTTGATTCTGGAGCCAACTACTCCTTTATTTCGCATGAGTTTGGTAGAAAACTAGCTTTGCCTGTTGATAGACTAGATAATGCTTTATTAGTCGAAGTTGCTAGTGGCAAGTTTGTACCTGTTAGCCATCGTATGAAAAACATTTTAATCGACCTTAATGGGAATAAGTTTCACAAGGAATTATTGCCTATCGAACTAAATGGTTTCGACATCGTTCTGGGAATGGATTGGGTTAGCAGAAATGATGCCGAAATATTGTGCAGAAAGAAGATAGTGAAAGTGAACCCGCCAGGGAAAGAGTCATTTATGGTGTATGGGGACAAACGTAGATTAAATTCTGGAATCATTTCGCTAATGAAAGCCAGAAAGTGTTTGACCAAGGGATGTACATCATATTTAGAATTTGTGATCGATGCTAAGAATGAAAAGAAGGTGATGCAGAATATTCCAGTGGTGTGTGATTATCCGGAAGTATTTCCCGAAGATCTTCCTGGATTACCACCTGATAGACAAGTGGAGTTCAGAATAGACTTGTTACCAGGAACCACGCCAATAGCAAAAGCACCTTACCGATTAGCACCGACGGAGATGAAGGAGCTGATGATGCAACTTCAGGAGTTATTGGAAAAAGTTTTCATAAGACCTAGTTCATCACCTTGGGGAGCTCCGGTGTTATTCGTGAAGAAGAAAGATGGAAGCATGTGAATGTGTATCGATTACAGAGAGCTGAATAAGGCAACGATAAAGAATAGATATCCGTTGCCGAGGATTGATGACCTGTTCGATCAACTACAAGGTTCAAGTTATTTTTCAAAGATCGACTTAAGGTCAGGAGATCATCAGCTGAAAGTAAGAGAGCAGGATATAGAGAAGACTGCTTTCAGAACAAGGTATGGACACTACGAGTTCTTGGTTATGTCGTTTGGATTAACCAATGCTCCAGCAGCGTTCATGGATTTAATGAACAGGGTCTGCAATCCATTCCTTGATAAATCTGTGATAGTGTTCATAGATGACATTCTGATTTATTCGAAAAGCCAAGAGGAGCATGGCAGACACTTGCGAGAAGTGTTAGAAGTCTTGAAGAAGAAGAAGTTGTATGCAAAGTTCTCCAAATGTGATTTTTGGATTTGAGAAGTCCAATTCTTGGGTCACGTGGTCAATCAAGAAGGGATAATGGTTGATCCAGCAAAGAATGAAGTTGTGATCAAGTGGTAACAACCAAAAAGTCCCACAGATATCCGAAGCTTTTTAGGATTAGCCGGATATTACCGAAGGTTTATCCAACGCTTTTCTTCGATCGCTAGTCCATTAACAGCTTTGACCCACAAAGGAGCTATTTATGCTTGGAGTGATAAGCATAAAGAAGCATTCGAGAAGCTAAAGAAGAAACTATGTGAGGCACCGATTCTTTCTCTACCCGATGCAGTTGAAGACTTTGCTGTTTATAGCGAGGCGTCTGGCGTTGGGTTGGGTTGTGTTTTGACCCAAAGAGAAAAGGTGATAGCATATGCGTCTCGACAGTTGAAGGAGCATGAAAAGAACTACCCGACTCATGACTTGGAGTTGGCAGCGGTAGTTTTCGCTCTAAAAATATGGAGACATTACCTCTGTGGCACGAAGTGCAAACTTTTCACTGATCATAAGAGTCTCCAATATCTCTTTAATCAGAAGGAATTGAATATGAGGCAGCGACGTCGGCTAGAATTACTCAAGGACTACGACTGTGAGATACTTTACCACCCCGGTAAAGCTAATGTTGTTGCTGATGCTCTCAGTCGGAAAGTCAATGTTGAAAGAAAGAGGCCAAAAGCGTTGAAAATAGAAGTTGTCTCGACAATTGTGGAGAGTATAAAGAAAGCTCAAGAAGAAGCTTTAGAGAAGAATGACCGAAAGGAGGAACGTTTGGGTAAAACGTTAGTGTTCAGTGTAAACAGTCACGGACTGAAGGTGTTCCAAGATCGGATTTGGGTACCTAAGTCCGGAGGAATTATAGATCTTCTGATGGAAGAAGCTCACAAAACCATGTACTCGATTCATCCCGGTAGCACTAAAATGTATAGGGACCTGGAACCCTACTACTGGTGGCCGACGATGAAGCTTGATGTTGCAAAGTATGTGGCCGAGTGTGTGACTTGTGCGAGAGTCAAGACACAACATCAGAAACCATATGGGAGTTTAGAACCTTTACCTGTGCCTATGGGTAAATGGGGAGACATTGCTATGAATTTTGTCACTAAACTACCCAGAACAAAGAATGGTCACGACATGATTTGGGTGGTCGTTGATCGATTCACTAAGAGTGCGCATTTCATAGCAGCCAAGGAGAAATGGTCTATGGATAAGCTTGCGAATTCTTATGTGAAGGAAATTGTGAGGCTTCACGGTGTCCCGTTAATGATTGTGTCAGATCGTGACAGCCGTTTCACCTCACGATTTTGGAAAAGTCTACAAGAGGAATTAGGTACCAAGTTGTATTTGAGTACAGCTTACCATCCGCAGACTGATGGTCAGAGCGAACGGACGATACAAACACTTGAAGATATGCTGAGAGCATGTACACTGGAATTCCAAGGTAACTGGGATGAACATTTACCTTTGGTAGAATTTTCCTACAATAATAGTTTCCACTCAAGCATAAAGATGGCACCTTATCAAGCTTTGTACGGACAGAAGTGTCGTACGTCGTCTTGTTGGCTTGAGCCTGGAGAAAAGCAGTTTATGGGACCCGAGATGGTCCATCAGACTGCTGAGAAGTTGAAAATAATTAGGGAAAGAATGTTAGCAGCTCAGGATCGTCAAAAGAGCTATGCTGACAAGAAGCGAAGGTTGATGACCTTCGAAATTGGAGATTCGGTTTTGCTTAAAGTCTCGCCGTGGCAGGGACTTATAAGATTTGGTAAAAGGGGAAAGTTAAGTCCAAGGTTTATTGGATCGTTTAAAGTTCTTAAGAGGGTTGGGAACCAAGCTTACAAGCTCGAATTACCCGAAGAACTGAATGGAATTCATAACACTTTCCATGTGTGTTATTTGAGGAAGTTCACGAGAGAAGTTCCCGATATAATTCTAATTTCTGAATTGAGAATTGATGAAAACAAAAGGTTAATTGAAGAACCTGAGGCAATCGTTGATCGAAAGAATATGAAATTACGACGCAAGATGGTCAAATTAGTGCTTGTCCGTTGGAAACATTCGAATGGGCCAAATCTCACCTGGGAAACGGAGAGTGACATGTTGAGTCGCTATCCGCATTTGTTTGTTGATATGTGATTCCGGGGACGGAATCATCCTAAGGGGGAGACAATTGTAACGCCCACGTTTCCAGGCTAGGCATTATCGTTGATGTAATAGTCCATGTTAGTCTTTGTAACTCTTTCTGAAATATTAATGATGAAATATTTGAGTATTATGTGAATTATGTGAATCAATTGTTTATTTTCTTAATTATTATAAATTAATGAATTAAGAATAAAGTGAGCGTCAAAATTAAAGTGTGAGATAAGCCCGATATCTTTGCATAAAGATGTAGTGGTTGAAACAAGGATTCCGGAGATATAATGAATGCTGAAATCCGAGTTATAACGAAGAAGTTATGACCTGTCGAAGTTTCGCGACAGAACCGGCAACGCTGAATGACATAAAAAGTGAAATTTACGTTAGAGCGATATTTAGCCTTAGTGATCTAAACGAAAGTCGTAGAGTTCGTTAAACCGAGAGCGTGCATAAAAAGAACGACCAAATCTGACTTCGTATGAGGAAGTTATGATTTTCAGAAGTTTCGACTTAGCAATATGCAGCCCGAATACTCGATTCGAGATCGAGTGATTGTTGGTTGAAACAATCTAAACGAGAATCGAAGATCTCATTGATAGTAGTGCATTGGTGAAAAGACAGACGAAAACGAACGTCAGATGAAGAAGTTATGAATTTATAACGGAGTTTTCCTGTCCCGGCCTACTAAAAATAAATAATAAAAATAAAATTCAAAATTAGCCGACGGAGTCTAAACGAAGGTTTTAGATCGTAGTCTCACCTACGCGTGGATATAAAGAATGTCGAAAACGGAGTTCGTATGAAGAAGATATGAATTTTTGAAGTTTATTAAATAATTAAAATTTAAATTTAATTATTAAATCTGATATTATCCGAAGGGGAGTCACCGGACTTATCCGGGTTACGCCCAGCGTAAGGCTGTACGCCCCGCGTACAGCGAAACGTGACCAGCCTCGCACTCGATTGCCTCCGGAGACGTAAGCAGTGACGTTTTTGGTCGCGTACGCCCCGTGTACTCCGAAGTTACGCCCAACGTAACCCCGAAGCTCAACCCCTATAAAAGGCTTGCGAGGGCAGGCGATCGTTTTGCTCTTTTTCTCTACTCTCTCTCCCGTTTTGCATCGTTTTTCGTGCCAGAATTATCCTGAAGCCTCGGTATCATTCCCGAGTCCCGAAGCAAGTCCCGAAGTCCCGAAGATCCCGAGGAGTGCATTTCCCGAGCCGAAGCTCTGCTCGCGAGAAGCCCGGTTTTTGTGAAGATCTTCCAGATCTACCGAAGAATACTACTTCTACAAGTGGTAGTGCTGTCCGATCATCTTCTGATCAAGTGAGTGTGTAGTCATTTTCTTCTAACGCATAATTCTAAAGTATTTTATACGAAATACGTGTTGTGTGCATATTTTGTTGCTATATGTGTGAAAGTATATTCACTTTCTTCTAACTCATAGATATGATATATTCTCTATGAATTACGTGTTATGTGTGTGTGTGCCTCATCTGTTATGTGGAATATGTATTGATTGAACATGCTATACAGGTTTTTAAACTATGCATAAAAATATATATTTTTATCTACTAATATGTTGGGTAGAACATGGGTAGATAGTTTATGTGTGATAAACAGATGAGAGGCCTCGTTGTTGTTGCTGATCCAGTCATCTAGCAGAGTTTAGATGACGACCACGGACTTTTCTAGACAGTCCAGTGGAACGCTAGTAGGCTCATTACCTGTAAGTGTTAATGAACTTGGGTGTTCATTTGTTGTACTCCATCCCCCTCATGGTTGCCTTTAGGACAACTATTGCTAAGGAAACCCCTTTGCAGTAATGTCCGTCCCGATGAAAATCCTAGATTAGGTCCCTTGTAATAGCTGTTGTTTTAGGGACATAAAGTGAGGATAACGAGAATGGGTAATCGGGTTATTGTTGGTTGGTGAAATTAAATATAATTATTTATTGCGGGTTGAAAACCCTATATGCTCACCAGGCTCCAAAGCCTGACCCACTCAATTTATTTGTATTACAGGTAGTGGCGCGAGGGCATAAGATGGATGAATCATCAAGTTATTTTGTTTATTAGACCAGTTGTTATATGTAACTGTTGTATGGTCTATCTTTCGTTGTTTATGCTTTTGGTCTGTTTATCGGAACATGACATCCCGAATATTATAATGAAAATGCATCTCTTGATGAAATGCTTTGATAAATTTATTTTATCATATTTTGTTTTGGGAACAAATTCCGCAACTCTTTTAAATCAAAAGGATTTACTCTGAAATTATTTTAAAAGCATAAATGAAACCGGTCTTTTCTGGTCGTGATTTTGGGGATGTATATGAATCTGTGTGTGTGAATATATATATATATATATATATATATATATATATATATATATATATATATATATATATATATTCATACACACAGATTCATATACAAATACACATACATGTACATATATATATACATATACACCTATATATGCACATACACATACATATTCATATACTCATGCACATAGATATACACACATACATACACATATATATTCCATTAGACCTATATTATACTTGGATATCTCCACTTTCACCAACTTCTAGCTAAATAGTGTTTCATCTCCAACCATACTCCATTTTTACCCAATTTTTACCCCCAAAAAGTATATTCCTAGTATATTCCATTATTCCAACTTACATAGATTGTCAAACACACCCCTCTACCAATTTACTTTTAACAAATATATAATCTATATTTTTTCCATTACATTAATATTAAATACAAAAGATTATATTTGTAATAAACTTATAAATAAATATTATACATGCATTTATAAAAATATTACACATACACACTTTTAAATAAATAAATAATAGTATTGTCACTTGTTGGCTTTTATTAGATTAATATTGTAATATATAGGTTAACTACATGTTTAATAGCATATGTTATCTTGTTTGTAATATATATTTTAATTATAAGTTTTTATAAAATACGTTATCATTTTTTAAAATTTCAATATGTATTTAAATTTTTATATGAATTTGATAAACAAAAAACAAATTTTATATTTATAATTAATTAATATAATTTAATATATAACAAAATATTATAAGTATTAAATATTATATCTAAATTATAATTAATAGGTAAAAATGAACTAAAATGTATAAAGATATAATAGGGGACTAAAATGGACAACACAAAGTCTATCCCTATTTTGGAATGAATAGTATAAACCATATTTGGTGTAACACTATTCATATCCGAAAAAAAAATACAATAAAATAAAATGGCAGAGGGTTTGAGAAGAACGGGGGGAAAAGAAACGGGATGGGAGTGGTTTGGAGATGTTGTTACACATCTTCATATGCAAGCTTATACAGGGAAGGGATCCTCAGTTCTCCTCCGATATAATTCTTCTCTCTCAAATTCATCTCCCAAATTCGAAATCGGCGAGGACTCTTCGGGGGTGTTTGGATTAGCTTATTAGCTTATTGCTTATCAGCTTATTTGTGGTGGGAATAAGCAATAAGCAATAAGCATGGGGAGAGATGCTTATTAAAATTAGCTTATTTAGCTTAATAAGCTAGATTTTATCCAAACACTCAAAGTTAGCTTATTGTGGGAATAAGCAATAAGCACCTCTTTTTTTCCTATCCAAACACCCCCTTCATCTAACGGCCTCCCACCTCCGATTTCCTTCAGATATTTTTGCCCTGCTCTGCCGGTTACCTCGACCGATCCTCGATTTTGGGTCTCCCAGATACGATGCAGTTAACCCTTACTCTGGTCTTATGGTGGTCGAAGGGTCACACCTTCATATAAAGAAGAACGAAATCGATAGCTGGTGAAGGCACATTTTGTTTATGGCGCTGGTGAACCCACAAATCTCTTGACCCAGTTTCCGGCCGCCTCTTTCATTCGTTCATTCATTCGCTTTTTGACTCTAAAAAAAATACCATCTTTTAGAGGCTTCTGCTATTACTCTGATGACGTCTGATCTTGCGGATAAGGCGAAAGAGGCTTTCGCGGTTGAACTCTATTTTCAACCCATCCTCATCAATCCTAAGATATACTCCCAATTTTAGATGCGTAAGTTTTGAAGGTCGTCTTCTTTTTCTGTTATCTTCCCTTTTTCCCATCAGAATAGACTCAGAAATTGCAAACTTTTGTTATTTTTTGATAATTGATTTCTGAATCCTTTTTTATGCTTAATTTTTCATGAATTTGATTCAAGTTAATTTGGATAAATGTAGAAAATTGTTTTTCGGTACTTCCTTAGACCTCAGTTACCATTCCATGCATTATTGTATCGATTTATGATTATATCATAATAACAGTGTTTGGGCTCGAACCAGATGTTGTAATAGTTTGAGTGTTTTATAGTAATAGTAAATTACAGAAATGGTCTCGCTTGAAAATAAGCATATGATTGATTTCATGGATTATATGTTGGTTGCAGGTGCTTACCATTGATGGAGGAATGGTGATGTAAGAACACCGAAAGCTTATGGAGGCATATATTTTGCATTGACTTGAAAATTGAGATAGCTACAAAATAATTAGGTACCCAAGATATAAATATTTGCAGCGTTTTCAAAAAATTTCAATTAAACAAAAGCACACAAGAGTTTTGTATTAGTTAGTTTTGTTAAATAAATGGCACAAACAAAAGCGTCATATTCCTTATTTTCAAAATGGATGAATGTAGCCTTTTTTTGGTTTTGGTCTGTAAAGAAAGCTATGGTGCAGTATAGGAAAGAAAATAACGGTTCATTCCATTAGAATAGATCGGCTCTGTCATTGAAAAAACTATGACAAACGATGTAGGAGGTGGTGCCCAATATCATATTTTGGTTATCATTGTTGATGGCCAGTCAAGCCCATAGAATTCTATTTACTTAATAGTTGAACAGCTATGCAAACAAATCATCAACCCAAAACAAATAAATGTGTCGTTCTATATAAAACAAATGAATGGAAGTGCTTTATTTATGTATATTGTGTAAATTGTGAAAAAGAAACAAAACAAATGATGAGGTTCTTCAAATAGCTTGGAAATGGTGGAAAAGCACATCGCTATTTCCATTTACAGGGGGCAAAAAAATATATCTCAGAGGGCAAAGCTGCAAAAAAAAAATTGTTTGGATTTTGATTAAGTAAATGATGAATGATATGCATTATTTGTGTAATTTAATGGGATTAAATTTGTTGGAATTCAAAAACAAAGGCAAAGGAAAAGGATTTGGCCAAAGAGGCTGCTTACAACCAGAATTAACCAAAGTGGTAGAAAAAACTCCCTACAACTTCTCCAAATCTGTTTATCAGGTTGATTATCCATATGTATATGTAGTTTTTTTAAGCATGCTTACATAAGACCAGGGATAGAAGACAATCCGAAATTAGTTTGGTGTATGTTTAATTAGTAGTTGTATGTGACTTTTTAAAATATATACCATGCATTACTTAATGCAACATATGTATGTTATTTAACTTGCCAATGTCAAACAACCACCACCAAAACCAAATAAAAAATATGCAAAACCTACAACCCATGCGAAGAACGGGGAACTCCCACTAGTGAAATTCAGACCTTCGTTGACCTTGATCTCCTCTAATGGAATGATAAGGGTTTCATCGGATAGGCACTTCTTGAGGTTTGACACGTGAAAGGTGGAATGTATGTTGCTAAGTTATTGTGGCAATCGGAGATTGTAGGCTACAGGACCTATCCTTGCAAGGATTTCAAAAGGTCCTATATACCGTAGATTAAGTTTACCTCGCTTGCCAAATCGTATCATCTCTTTCCATGGCGAGACTTTTAACAGTACTCGATCTCCAACCAAAAACTCCAAGGGTTTGCGAGACTTTCAGTGTTTCCCGTATCTAAACGATCTTCTCCATTGTTTCCCATATAATTTCGGGGCCGGTGAGTGAGCTATTCGTCGCTTGACCCTTACCCAGTTGGGTATCACCAACTTCAACCCAACATAAGGTTGACCTGCATTTGCGTCAGTAAAGAGCCTCGAACGGAGCAACATTGATGCTGGAGTGGTAGCTGTTGTTGTAGGAGAATTCAATTAAGGGCAGGTGAGCGTCGCATGCCTTGCCGAAGTCTATCAAACAGGCATGAAGCATGTCTTCTAGTGTTTGGTTGTTTCAATCACTCTAAATGTCTGTTTGGGGATGGTAAGCTGTACTCATGTTGAGTCGGGTTCCCAAGGAACTCTGCGATGATTCTCAAAAGCGCGAAGTGAATCGACTATCCCTATCTGAGATGATGGATAGTGGCACATCGTGCAGTCTCATGATCACCTTGAGATAAGTCCTTGTCAACGTTTCCATTTTGTCAGTCTCATTGATTGGTAGGAAGTGGGCGGACTTGGTTAATCTATCAACAATCACCCCAATGGTGTCGAGTCCACCTAAAGTCCTGTGTAATTTTGTTATGAAGTCCATGATAATCCGCTCCCACTTCCACTTGGGTATTTCCGGCTGCTGCAACAATCCTGAGGGATTTTGGCACTCTACCTTGACCTTAGCACATGTCAAACACTTGCCCACATAAGTGTCAATCTCAGCTTTCATGTTCGGCCACAAATACATCTTTTTCGGGTCCAGGTACATTTTGTCTGAGCCAGGATGAACGAAATATTTAGTCTTGTGTGCTTCTTCCGTAATAAACTCTAAGGCCGCCAAGCTTTGGCATCCAGATTCGATTCATGAAGTACTGAATCCTTTCATCTCTAAGTTCAAAGTTCTTATTCATTCCTCGCAGCGCTTCACTTGCGACGTTTTCTATTTTCTGGGCCTCGAGTTGAGCATTCCTGATTTACACAAAAAGATGTGAGTGTATGGTCATTGTTAACGATCTTACTCAACGCCCTGATTGTTCCTTCCATCTCAAAGCAACTGCCACTACGTTCTCCTTGCCCGGATAGTAACAAATATCACATTCATCATCGTTTAACAACTCGACCCATCTTCGATGCCTCATGTTAAGATCTTTCTGGTTGAGGATATGCTGAAGGCTCTTGTGATCAGTAAATACCATACACTTGGTACCATATAGATAATGCCTCCAAATCTTCAATGCAAATAATACGACCCCAAGCTCAAGATCATGGGTGGTGTAGCTGAATTCATGGGGTTTGAGTTTATTCGAAGCGTAGGCGAGACCTTTCCTCTTTGCGTGAGCACGCATACCAAACCTTTTTTTTCGAAGCGTCACAATACACAACAAAGTCCTTTGTGCCTTCCAGGAGGGATAAGATTGGTGCACTACACAATACTTGCTTCAATGTTTGAAAGGCATCCTCTTGTTTGTCTTCCCAGTAAAAACTTACCCCTTTCTAGGTTAGCGTTGTGAGGGGTTTTGCTATTTTGGAGACGTTCTTGATGAATCTCTGATAGTAGCCAGAAAGATCCAAGAACTGGCGTATCTTCGTTGGCGTCCTTGGTGTTTCCTAGTTCTCTATTGCCCTTATTTTGGATGGGCCAACATGTATCCCGTCCTTACTGACCACGTGCCCAGAAAGTCTACCTTCCGTAGCTAGAACTCACACTTATAAAATTTTGCGTACAATTTCTCCGTAACAACTCCAGTATCGATCTCAAGTGTTGACCATGCTCCTCTTCACTTCCTGAGTATATCAATATATCATCGATGAATACAATCACAAATTTGTCTAGTTACAGTCTACATATGCGGTTCATGAGGTCCATGAACACCGTTGGAGCGTTGGTTAGTCCGAATGGCATTACTACAAACTCGTAGTGACCATATTGAGTTCTGAACACTGTATTCGGAACATGTTCTTCCTGAACTCTAAGTTGGTGGTACCCCGATCTCAAATCGATCTTTGAGAAGTAGCTGGATCCATGTAATTGGTCGAACAAGTCATCAATATTGGGGAGTGGGTGCCAGTTTTTGATGGTTAGCTTGTTCAGTTCCCGTTAGTCAATAAACATTCTAAAGGTTCTATCTTTCTTCTTTACAAATAGGACCGGTGCTCCCCAAGGTAAGAAGCTCGGTCTGATAAACCTTTTATCTAATAATTCATGTAGTTGACTAGACAATTCTTGCATCTCTGTCGGGGGTAGTTTGTGTGTGGACTTTGCTATGGGGGCTGCTCCTAGGATTATATTGATTCTAACTCGAATTGTCGAGCAGGTGGTAACCCCGGGAGGTCTTCTGGAAATACGTCAGAAAATTCACGGACTTCTGGTATGTCCATGATTTCCTTCATCTCTTTCTTTTTATCTACAACGTGGGCTACGAATGCATAATAATTCTTGTGCAAGTACTTTTGCGCTTTCATACACGAGATGATTAGGAGGCCCTTGCCTGGTTTTTCACCGTATACAACAAGATTTTTGTTGTTGGGTAGATTGAGTCGGACAACTTTCTCATGACACATGATGTTGGCGCGATGAAAGTCCAACCAATCCATACCGACTATTACACCAAAGCTCCCAATAGTCATAGGCATGAGGTTGATTTGGAAAATGTGGTCGTTTAGTGTTAGGGTGAAAATTTAGGTAAATTTCTTTGGTATTCTTGGTTCTCCCATTAGCCATTTCCACCGTATAGATTTCTTAAGTGGTCGACGGTTCTGTTTAAATAATTGTTTGAACTTATGAGCAACAAAGCTTCTTTCAGCGCCACTATAAAAGTATGCAGGCATAAGAGTTATTGACAAGGAAGGTACCGGTTACAGCGGTAGGTTCATGTATTGCTTCTTTCGCTCCCATGGCCAAGACTCTTCCTTGGCCTCTTGCATTATAACTCTTAGCCATTGGACAATCCCTGTTGAAATGTCCAGTTTCCCCATATCCGTAACAAGCACGGGTCACCCCTCAGTTGGATGCTTGGTTGGTCCCTTGTGTCGGGGTCTTACAAAATTTGGCAGTGTGCCTCATTTTTTGTAGTTGAAGCAATACATATCCTTACATGCGCCAACGAGATGATAAGTTCACTTGTCGCACCTCAGAAGATTTTCGGCATATTGCTTTGGTTGGTTGGTGGCTTCAGGGGCGGTAGCGTCGAGGACTACCACCATTCCTTGTTTCTTCTGGGGGCCTTGTTGGGGTCTTTCTTTCTTCTTATTCCGGGATTACCTCTTGTTTTTCCTCTCCTTAGGAGGGTCGGGTTTCTAAACCATGGTCCACTGACGGATGCCCTGGTCAGTCAGCTGATGAGCAATGCACTTCGTGCTGTCGAAGGTGGTTGGTCGGGAGGAAAGACCATTCCTTGAATTTGTGGGGTAAGTCCCCAAATGTACCTCTCTATCTTCTTGTACCCAGGAGTAACCATGCTTGGGCACAAGAAAGCCAGATCATTGAAGCGATTGGTGTAAGCTGCTATCTCAGAATCTTTCATGGTAAGATTCCAAAATTCTTGTTCCAGGCCTTGCATTTCACACCTCGGACAGTATTCTTCCGTCATCATGACCTTTAACTCCTCCCAACTCATGACATTTGCAGTGGTGAGGCCCATATGTTGGGTTTTGAGCATTCTAACACTCCTATGGTGTACATGCAACCCTATAAATCTTGGATCTATGTTTTCTCTATTATATATGCAAATATTAACTATTCCAAGGTTTCATCCTAACTAGCATATTATGAAGCACCTATACTACAAAGTTCTAGTTAGATGACATACCTTTTGATGTAGCTTGATGTCTTCAAGCTTTAAGAGCTTAGCCCCAATAGTGTGGAAGCCTCAAATGGAATCACAAATCACCAAAACACCTTGGAAGAACTTGAGAGAATATGTATGCATACTAAAATCGGCCCACTCTTATTTTCACGACACTTGTGCCAATTTTGTGAGCCAAGGACCCCTTTATATATTATGGAGGATTAGGGTTACTTCCATGTAAACCCTAATACCCATGACCTTTCATTTACATAGGATCTATGGGTTAAAAGCTCCATGGACCATCCATGAAAGCTTAGCCCAACCTAAATGAACTTGGCCCATTCCATATATATAAGAGTCCATATTTAATTAGTTCTTTTTGATCACTTAATTAATTCTAAATTAATTCTTGATCAATACTAATTAAATAATATGATTCCATATTAATATATTAGAACTTATAATATATTAATATAAATCATAAATATACTATTCTCAAAAGACTATCCATATAAATTGTGTCGGTGAAGTGCAACCCAAATGGACCATGCCGGGTCGGGTCAAGTACATACCAAATATAGTTATGGACTTAGACATTAATCCAACAGTCTCCCACTTGGATAAGTCTAAAACTATTATTGAGTATGACTTCAAAACCTAACTGGCAATCGTAGCTCTTAAAGCCGCTGTCGAACTCTGACTTTGTCAATGACTTGTCCATTAGATAAGGGATAATATAATCCTCCATTCTAGATATCATATGGACTGAGACATGGATTATAATCATTCTCTCTGTCCATTTGTTGTTTCCTGATTTTCGATTTATGATGACTGAGTGATTGAACAAATCAAATCAGTCCTGGCTTGGCCAAGCACTCACATGTGTCATCGCTAAATCATCGAGGGGCCCATAGATATCGCTTTTATCCCGAAGGTAAAAGGAATGGATAAACTTCGACTCATATGGCTTGTTCTACTACTTGTTGAATCATACACAAAGGCACGTCTTATAACATCGAGTTACCAAATGCGTTTTCGTGCAATCAATGTATAACCAACTCATAGTAACAACTGATATCTCTAGGTTTGAAGAATATAAGATATTATCGTCTCATGATCACTCGTGATAAAATCCATGAAGTGATTCAAATGAGCGCGGGTTGAATCCAATACTCCGAACTTATGAGCACTCATGAGTGTTGTAGCACCACTTTGTCCACCAACTTGGACCTCTACAAACCAACCCATGACAGTCTTGATTCATATCTACTTCCAACATATGACCGACTGTGGATGGTTTGAATAACATAATCATTCAGGAAGAGCGACTTAGTTATTCTGGAAGTCAAAACATGCAAAGTGAAACACAAGAATAAATGAATCAAATATGGTATCAAACCCTATGAATATAAATAAACACTTTTATTTATCACCATACTGATTACTCATTATTCATTGTTTCGGTTTTATCAACTTTATACTTGAATTAAAAACATTAGTTGTCCCATGCTCCAAGCATGTACACTATGTTTTTCTTAAACAATAGCTTTGCCATACACCAAGTATGCACTCTATGTTTGTCTATGATCCTTAATTTGTGAAATAAACGAATTGAACATAATTTCAATGATTCTAATTTCACACTCCCAAATCCTTATCTAAAAAATGTGAGAATTTCAAATTCCTATCATTTATCGAAATCTGTTTAGATTTTAAACTTATATGCACTGACCCTCCTGTAATGAATATGTACAAAGTCACAAAGACTTGTCAACAGTCATTATAAGGTATTCCAATGGAGATCAACTCCATGGAAACTAAGTCTCATATTCAAAATACATTGCTTTGGACATGCTTCTTGCATTAAGTTTTCTAATCTTACACAGATAACTTCCACCTATGGAGACAACTCCATATTCTCATTTTGACTATCACTTCTGAATAAGAGATGCCTCTTTTCAGAATATGTCAATATGGTCCTTCTAAAATTAGCACTGTACTTCCAACTGTCCCTGAGCAACCAATCTTTGGTAAACCTCAGATTGTCCTCGACAATTGCTTAATCATTTTAGTCACATCCAATTCTAGACCTTTTCCCTTTTTAATGCCTCTGGGCATTTGGAAAAATTTAGAAATGACAAATATTATAGCACATGCAATCGATACTGTACCCAAAGCAAATGGTACACGATTCATGATGTCTCACATAAAGACATGATTCTAGACCAGTCTTTTGCTACAATATTTTTATTTGCCATGTTTTCAAAATTTGACTATGAAGAGGGATGCCGTAATCATAATCGAATTTTGAGAATGCAATATAAATAATTTCCTTAAGTTGAACCAATCCAACATGAAATTCATATATATATTCTTGACTAAAGATGATTAAGGTCTCAATCTCAGCCTTTAGAACTGAAATGAAGTATATCCTCTCCCTTAATTATAGCAAAACAACTTTTTTCAATCCCTGCAGCCTCACGAATTGAAACTTTTGTTTTCTATAATTAACATTGCTAACTTGCAACACTAATAATAATTATCATGCTCCCACTAACATGATGATTATTAGCATAACACTTATGCTCCCACTAGCTTTGACATGTACTCAGAAATCAGCTGGACTTCTAGAAATCAATACTTTATTGACTTTCTTACCAAAGTTCAGATTTCTGATACGAGATGCTTTGATAAAACTTTATCAAAATCATACACCTTTCCTTAGATCGCATGCATGTGTGTCTAAACAATTTCAGAACTATGAAAAGGGATGTCGTAATCATAGTCTCAATTGTTTAGACCTTTTGCCATCTGCTTCAAATCTACTTGGTGGAAGTGTTTCCTCACCATCATTTTCATGAATCGGAGAGAAACCTTATGACCCTTAGATTTTATGGTGTATGTGTTCTTATCCATGTGAATCGTCAAAAACATAGTCATAAGACAAGGATAATGACAAATCCAAACTCATATGGACTGAACTTATGCAATCTTAACTTCTTGCCACCTGGCAGTACAGGGCCTGCCATTTCTTCCAAGTTGTTATGCAACCAATTGAGAACTTTCAGAACTCCTATGCAAAGCCAACTTTAACTGGAATGAGCACAGAATATGTCAACACGATAGGTTATAAACCTCAAGTCGTGTGCTAGTGAAGAACCTCAGGTTTTATTCTTGATTAGTTCTTGAAATTCTTTTTAGGATCTTTAAGACTCCCACTATCCTCTTGACATAGAAGACTATCTTGCCAAATATTCAAGAGATAGTTCGGATTCTTTATCAAGACAAACACTTCACACAATTGGCCTTAGTTGGTCTTTGTTTTATCCAAAACATCACAACTTACCAATTTCAAATGTACAAGAGTAGGACACTTTTACTCTTACATTTGACAAGTGTTTTAAACCTTTCTTTAAGATATGTCACTCAAGTTACAATCTTGGAGTATGACTCTAAGAATTGTTTTGGAACGAAGTATGACTCATCTTCCTGATCTAACCATTTCAACAATTCATGACTCCTCTTCTTAGTCATAAGAATGCACTAACATGACCTTTATAGGACTAATTGTGATATGATTTCTAAATCATTAAGATGATCACAAACATGATACTAAAGTACTCTCCCATCTTTTCAGATTTGAGAAACTTTTATCTTTCTGCGTAATTTGATTCTTCCCATTTGTTCTGCCATACATTGAGACTTTTCCAATGTTTCAGAATTATACTTAAACTTGTAAGTATAACCATATTTACTAAACTTTAGTACATCAAATAGTCTTAACGAGCTTTGTGGTGGACATGACCAGTGCACAAGAATGTGTACTCGATCCCTTTAGTCCTTCACTTGACTCACACATCCATGTGAACAAGTAATTAGTCTTGATTTTCCAATGCTTGAAAGTTCTCATTCATCATACTATTCAACTTGCATGATTCCAAGTTTCGGTCCAATTGAAACTTGGTCGATGAGGAACTTTCCTGATTTGGTAAATTTAGACACTACCACAAATGAAAGAATCAAATCCATTTTCCAATATTGCTGTCAGTGGAATCATATAAGCAACAATTTTCCACAAATGCCATTGTAAGGATACTTCAAATAAATAAAATTCAACAATTTTCTTTTATTTTAAAACTTTGCGGAAAAACTTATCCTTAGAATCCACATGGAAAATTGTTGTTATCTATTCCTTAGCAATATATCATAACTTCTTAAGCAACTGCTCAAAATTCTGATGCGATCGAAATCCACCTTCGCGATCAGAATCAGCATATACTTCCTTTAAGATTTCTCTCTATTCTTTGATTCTTAAAACATCAACATGTGACCCAGTCACATCATGTAATGAGGATCTCAGAATAGAACTTAACAGAGTTAGATAATGGGCTCTACCTGATGTAGAGTCAAACTTATTGACTTTAACATCCTTAGGTAAATTTGGCAGCTTTGCAATCAACACCCCTTCCTTTGGCAAAATAAACATATGGACTCTTTGGTAATGGGACTATCTCAGACTTAGCCTTTCTCTTTACCATTTGGTCAACCGGGTTGACTATGGACAATCCCTTTCCATTGGGAAGAGAATGCTTTTTCTGGATTTCCAGTGTCACCATTGTCACTGTCCATAAAGTTTTTGGGAAATTGATCTTCTAATCAAATTTGCTTTACTATCGTTCCAAATCATTGCTGATTCAGCAGCACCAAGCAAATATATATGATCATTAAGGTCCATGTCATAGTCTGTTTCATAGTAGTCCCAATGGAACTCACTATGTGACTTAGAAAGTGATTGAACATCCAACTTTCTCAAGACTTTGACACCTGTCACACCCCGCTAAAGCGGAAACGCAAGGTATGACAGCGACAAAGGTTTCATTGCAAAAGATAAAGATACATCACCATAGCAATATTAAAAAGTTTACAACCCATAGCTTAAACAAAACAAAGTACAAGTTTTCCAAAATGACATTGTTCAAAATATATAACTTCATAAAATAACTTCCACACGATGCAGCATGCTCTATGATGATGAATCTCTATATCCACTTACTAATTATTTCCTGAAAAAGCATGTAAAACGAGCGTCAACTATGAAAATAGTTGGTGAGTTCACAAGTATATAAAATCATGCTTGAAATAAGGCTTTTCGTAATTACAAGTACATTGCTTTAATGATAAACCAAGTTCATTGCTATTAATGAATACAAGTTTATTGCTATAACGAGAAACGAGTTTGTATGTGTATGAGCAAACAATGAGTCTCAACCAAACCTATGACTGAAGCCCTATCGAGATCTATGCTTATCGTTCCATAGATGAATATGGTATCATGCACTCCAACAATAGGGCGAGTGAGGAGTTGTCAATTCCTAATAGCGCTATCCATAATGACCATTGGCTCAAAGAGTTAATGGTTAGAGATAAGGGAAGGGCCTTAGTACGATAAGTTCTCATGTTCCGTGTTGCATAGACATACATAAAGAAACATAGCAATACAATAGCAATCGTGTTTGATACAATTCAATTTAAATACAACATGCAAATAATAGTTTTTTTGGACATGCTTTTCCACCCCAAAACATAAAAACTGAAAATAGGGGAGTGTGTGAATACTCACAATGTTTCGAGTAGATACAAGTGGTGCCTTGGAATACACCAACGTCTTAATGCCGGGATCCTACGACATCAAACACACACTAGTGAGTTTCCATGTCGAAATCTAATGCTAATATACTAAACTCTACATATAGTGAAATGCCAATTTATGTTCTAATATTGGATTTTATATTAATTGGTTACACTTTTTCTGAAATGATGAAATTCTACAAGTCATGTGATAAATACAACTTTGGGATATTAATTTTCCTGATTTAGTAATATAAATTTAAGGGTGTTTCAACACATTTAAAGGTGTTTTAAATTCCTAAAAATGTAAGATATTATCAAATAGTTTCCAAAAATTGTCAAACCTTGTATTTTTCATTCTAAATACAATAGAGGTTTTCCAGAAAATTTTCCTTGAATTTTTGATATGGTTATCTATTTTCCAAATTTTTAAGCCTTCATAACAACATAAATTCACGAAAAATAGCATTCAAAGGATAAAAATTCTCAAACTTTTTATTTTACTGTTATTACACATTACTAAGCTGGGAAAAAAATAAAAATGGATTTCCAAGCTGTTTAATTATATTTTACGATTTTTGAGCATTTATTCCAATAAAAATTGAAATAAATAGAAAACAGTTTCCAAAATTACCCAAACTTTTTATTTAACTGTTATTATACATAACTAGGCTGGGAAAAATATAAAAGATATTTTTCAGTGGGTATTTCTATTTTTCCTTGTTTTATCCCCTTAAATAACCATTAATTGAAGAATAAATAACAAACAGTTAAAATAAATTACCAAAAATTTTTGTAACATCATTTACAGTGTAAGTAATCTGGGAAAAATACCAAAAGTGGTTTTCATATTGTATAGTCCGGTTTTGGGTATTTATGTGTATTTAAGTGTATTTAACTTTAGAAAATAGAAGAAAAATAGTTTACAGTAGAGAAAAATCATCAAAATTTTTATGTAATCTCCTACTCTACAACATGATGTTCTGGTAAAGTTTCATGAATTTTGGATAATCAGAACTATTTTTCCTATTTTTAGGTCATTATAATTACCAAAAATTGGGAAAAATAGTAAGGCATGATGAAAAATTCTGAAATTATTTTTCTGAGTCACCCACCACAGGTAAGGGCTGTGAAAATTGTTAGATACAATTTTCACACTATCTAAAGTGGTTTTGTGATTTATTATACCCAAACAAAAAGAAAATCGGAAATCATACCAAACAGCAACAACAATCGATGAAATTTAGTGAGGGGTCATTATTCACCATAGGGGTCATCCATGAATTTATTCCGGATTTATAGACCTCTGGAAGTATTTTATGTGATTTATGCCCTTGTTTTCTTGCAATAATTTTAATAAATCAAAGAAATGATAAAAGCTCTTGAAATTTTCTAGATTATCACATGCATGTGAGGGCTTTCAAAAGGAAAAATATCCAGAATTTATTCAGAAGGGAAATAGGGGTATTGAACCCAAACAAGTTAAGAAAAGTAGCATGCAATGATGCATGAGGTGTAAAGGTGGCTAAAGTTCATGAATTTGTGTAGCCAAATCAGTAGGGTTTTAAGCCACGAAATTTTAACCATCATTCACTGGATATGTTAAGTTTCCAAGGTATTTTTCCCCAGATTTATGATTGGGTTTAAAGCCATTGTTCATGCAAGACAAAAATGGTAATCATAGAAAAAGAGCTGTTTGCGCAACCATTTTGTAAAAATTGTCAAAAATCGGATATTTAATATTTTACAGTGAGACCAGTTGGGTTTGAAAGTTAACCCATGGAACTATCCAGCACAAAAAGAATATCGGGATTTGGTTAAGAAATGACCGAGTTATGGCCGTTCAAAGTTGAACAAATTATTTTGGCAGATTGCATGTTTGCTTGAGTGCATTTTTAGGACATTTAACAAGAACACCATGCATGCCTTTGTTAAGGTCCGATTTCTAGCACATGCATGGAGTGAATGAGCATCCAAGATGTACTATAAATGTTGTAAATGCTTTTAATCATGCAAGAACACCAAAGAAATGGAGAAGAAGATGTAACACTAGTTTTGGAGTCACATGAACACATGTGCATCTTTTTCACTCCTTGCATGGGTTTGATCCCGGATTTTCACCATCTCAAACACATACATTGTGTTATGGTGAGAATCTACAAACCACAAGGGAAAAGTAAGGATTTCTAGCCATGGAAGGGCATAGAATCCGAAGAGTAGAGAAAACCATGAAGAAGAGGAAGTAAAATCATGAAACCATGAGGGAGGATTGTGTTGTTTACCTTGGTTTTGATCTTGAGAGAAGCAAGAACACTTCAAGACCTTCTCAATTTCGAAATTATGGCAGAGAATGGAGGATTTCCTGGAGGTGTAGGAGAGGTTTTTGAGGTGGGGAATCTTCTTGGAGAAGGAGTGAGAGAGAGAGTGTGTATGGGAAGTTGAAGTGTAAGAGAAGAATAAAATGATTAAGAATTTTTGGGGAAAAATGGAGCATGGGGGAGAGGGTGGCAGATTTTATGAGTGTAAGAGAGGCCCTCTCTCTCCTAATTCAAACTAAATAAAGTTCCCTTCAATTTTTATAAAACCCAAATTTTTATAAAAATGCCTCTTTATGTAATTCATGATTTATTTAAGAATCTTTGTTTTTAGCTCATAAAATATGATTTATGTTTGATAATTAAATCTTTATATCTTTGATTATATCCTTATGACTTAATTATTTAAATTTTATCTAATGAGGTTCATAACAAATCTTATAGAGTTTTTAGGTTTTAAAGTTTATAAATTTGGATTTTTGGGCTCTTTAGGGTTTTTGGAACATTGTTTGATATTCACCATCATATTGAAATGAAATTAGAATATTTTAATTTATTTTTAGGGTTTTATACCCTTTTTCAATTGTAGCAAGGTTTGAAGTTTATTCTAATTATAGCATTGGCATTTCCTATTGTAGTTAAGCAACTTACTAGAATCGTAAGTGTCAAGTATATTAGTCCTAGATCTTAGTTGGGTCCTAGTTTATGCAAGATTTTGACCTAATTTATACTACTAGGCCATGGCATGAATGGTTTTTATAAAGATGCATGAGTCCGAGAATGACCTGAATTGACAGTTGTCACAGTATCCCCCACTTAAAAAGAATTTCGTCCCGAAATTCATTCTATGTCATCGTTTGTCATCGCATGGGAAAAGTTGTGGATACTTTTCCTTCATGAAGTCCTCACGCTCCCAGGTGTACTCCTGCCCGCGTTTTGAGTTCCATCGAACTTTCACAATCGGAATCTTACTCCGCTTGAGTCGTTTTACCTCCCTGTCAAGGATTTCTATCGGTTCCTCAACAAAGTTTAGCTTATCATTGATCTTGAATTCCTCGAGGGGTACTATCAATGCTTCGTCGGCTAAACATTTCTTAAGATTGGAGACGTGGAATGTGTCGTGAATGGCGCTTAACTCTTGTGGTAATCGGAGTTTATATGCCACCAGACCAATCCTTTCAATGATCTCGAAGGGTCCAACATATCTTGGGCTTAGTTTTCCTTTCTTACCAAAACATACAAGCCCTTTCCAAGGCGACACCTTTAGAAGTACCTTGTCTCCAACTTGGAATTCTAATGGTTTTCGACGATTATCCGCATAACTTTTCTGACGATCTCTGGCGGCTTTAAGCCTATCTTTGATGATAGCAATCTTGTCAGTTGTTTCCTGGATAAGGTCGAGTCTAGTCAATTGTCTGTCTCCGATTTCTGTCCAACACAATGGAGAACGACACTTGCGTCCATACAATGCTTCGTATGGGGCACATTGGATACTCGTGTGGTAACTGTTATTGTAGGAAAACTCAATTAGTGGCAAATGAGTATCCCAATTTCCTTTGAACTCAATGACACACACCCGTAGCATGTCTTCCAATGTTTGTATTGTTCTCTCTGTCTGCCCATCTGTCTGAGGGTGGTAAGCTGTGCTCAAATTTATCTTGGTTCCTAGTGCCTTCTGTAACATCCACCAAAATCGTGATGTAAAACGACTATCTCTATCAGAAATGATGGATAGGGGTACACCATGCAGAGAAACAATTTTGTCGATGTAGATTTGGGCAAAATTTTCCATCTTGAAGTCTTCCCGAATGGGGAGAAAGTGAGCAGATTTCGTCAGTCGATCCACTATGACCCAAATTGAGTCGTGACCTTTAGAAGTTCTAGGAAGTTTGGTAACGAAATCCATGGATATCTGCTCCCATTTCCATTGGGGAATTTCGGGTTGTTGCAATAAGCCAGATGGTTTTTGATGTTCAGCTTTGACTATTGAGCAAGTTAAACACTTCCCAACATATAAGGCAATATCCCTTTTCATTCCAGGCCACCAATAGTATTCTTTAAGATCCTTGTACATCTTATCCGCTCCAGGGTGGATTGAGTATTTAGATCGATGAGACTCCTCTAGTACCATGTCTCTCAGATCGTTAACCCTTGGAATCCAGACCCTGTCCTTAAAATAACGAACTCCATCAGGTTTGGTTTCAAATCTCACTTCCAAACCATGTAAAGTTTCACCTGGAAGATTTTCCTTGAATAAAGCTTTCTCCTGGGCATCAATGATTTGAGATTTCAAGTTTGTCTGAATTACCATTCCCAAAGCTCTCACACGGGAAGGTTTCACCCTTTCTTTTCTACTAAGAGCGTCGGCTACTACGTTAGCCTTCCCTGGGTGATATCGTATCTCACAGTCATAATCACTAAACAACTCTACCCATCTCCTCTACCGCATGTTTAACATTTTCTGATCTAGGATGTGCTGAAGGCTTTTGTGATCGGTATAAATGGTGCACTTGGTTCCGTACAAATAATGCCTCCATATTTTAAGAGCGAAAACTATTGCTCCTAGTTCTAGATCATGGGTGGTATAATTCTTCTCATGCGGTTTGAGTTGTCTAGAAGCATACGCAATGACCTTATCTTTTTGCATTAACACACATCCTAATCCTTGATGAGACGCATCACAATACACTACAAAGTTCTCTGATCCCTCTGGTAAAGCCAGAATTGGTGCATTACACAACTTGTTTTTCAGGATTTGAAACGCCTCTTCGTGTTTCTCTTCCCAGAGAAATTTTCTGTCTTTTTGGGTCAAAGATGTTAATGGTTTAGCAATACTAGAGAAATTCTCAATGAAGCGTCTGTAGTACCCAGCTAATCCTAGGAACTGTCGTATTTCTGTCGGGGTTTTGGGGGCTTCCCATTTCTTGATTGCCTCGATCTTAGCTGGATCTACATGAATTCCTCTTTCGCCGATCACATGACCAAGGAAATGTACTTCCCGAATCCAAAATTCACACTTAGTGAACTTGGCATACAATTTCTGCTCCTTCAGCAGCTCCAACACTAGCTTCAGATGTCTCTCATGATCTTCTTTGGTTTGTGAGTAAACAAGTATGTCATCGATAAATACAATTACAAACTTGTCTAGGTATGGTTTACAGACCCTATTCATCAAATCCATGAAAACAGCGGGTGCGTTCGTTAGTCCAAAAGGCATGACTAAGAACTCATAATGTCCATAACGGGTTCTAAATGCTGTTTTGTGAATGTCTCCTTCGTGAACTCTTAGTTGATGGTATCCTGATCGGAGGTCGATCTTTGAGAAGTATGAAGCGCCCTGCAACTGATCGAACAAGTCATCTATTCGAGGGAGAGGATATCGATTCTTGATTGTCAACTTGTTCAGTTCTCTATAATCAATACACATTCGGAATGACCCGTCTTTCTTTTTTACGAATAACACGGGGGCTCCCCAAGGTGAAGAACTTGGTCGTATAAACCCTTTGTCTAGAAGTTCTTGAAGTTGTCCGGACAGTTCTTGCATCTCGGATGGCGCAAGGCGATATGGTGCTTTTGCTACCGGTGCCGCTCCGGGAATTAAGTCTATCCAAAATTCGACCTGTCTGTGAGGGGGTAGACCGGGTAATTCCTCCGGAAACACTTCGGGATAGTTTTGAACCATCGGGATTTCCTTGAGTTGCTTAGCTTCAGGTTCTCTTTCTATCACGTGGGCCATGAATGCGATACAATCCTTTTTCAGATACTTACGAATCTTTATGCTCGATACAATGTTTAAACTTCTTCCTGGCTTCTCACCGTGTATGATAAGGGTTTCTCCATTAGGGAGAGGTATCCTAATGACTTTCTCGTAACAACCAATGTCCGCTCTATTCTTGGATAACCAATCCATTCCTACTATTACATCAAAACTACCTAGCTCGATAGGAATTAGGTCAATGCTAAAGAGTTTATCAGCTAAATTCAGAGTACAACCAGGAATTATATCATTAGCCCTAATTTCACACCCATCAGCAAGTTCAATAGCATAAGCATTCCTCATCTTTTTCGATTTCAAGCCAATTAACGGTCTAAATGCTAAAGAAACAAAACTCCTATCTGCTCCCGCATCAAATATTATCGATGCAAAATGGTTGTTCAGGAGAAACGTACATGTTATCACTTCACGGTTCTGACGAGCTTCTTCTGCACCAATCACAAAGGCTACACCTCTTGGCCGTCCAACTTGATTTCCTTGGAAGTTTTGCCTGGATTGGCCTTGTCCATTGTTACCAGGCCCTTTGTTCAGTTTGGGACATGCTCTACGGAGATGATCAATACTCCCGCACTCGTAACATGCCCTTTTTCCCTCCTTATTCAACTTACAATACTTCGAGTAATGGCCTGTTTGCTTACAGTTTTGGCACACTGGGCAAGCTCCCTTGTGATGAAAGTTACACTTATTGCACTTCGGAAGCGGTCCTGAGTACTGCTTTCTCTCCTGCGCTTCCTGTTCTTGAGTTTTCACTGGTTCTTGCTCCTGGGCTCTTACCATAAAGTTTCTTGAGACTTTCTGCTTCCTCCCTGACTTGCCTCCATACTTCTTCTCTCCCTGATCTGCTGGCTTCCTCTTGCTACTAGAGTTTTCCTTTGTCGATGCTCCCATCCTTATCACATCATTGGTTAGTCGATTTGCTAGACTTACTGCACTTTGAATGGTAGTTCGGTTTGCTGAAGTAACCATTCCCCGAATCTCTGGTGCCAGACCCCAGATGTAACGATCTATCCGTTTCTCCTCAGGAGTAACCATGTGAGGTACCAGTTTTGCTAGTTCATGAAATCGGACTGTATACTTCTCTATCTGTGTTCCAACCATAGAATGGTTCCAGAATTCAGATTCAAGCTTTTGAAGTTCATCCTTGGGACAATACTCCTCTATCAGCAGCTTCTTTAGGTCTTCCCAAGTTAGCTGATATGCCGCTGTACGGCCTCGGGTTTGCACTAGAGTATTCCACCAGGTCAATGCCCTATCCTGAAGTAAACAAGTTGCATACTCCACTTTGTTGCGTTCGAGACATTTGCTAATGTGAAGGACCGACTCCATACTGTCAATCCATTTCAGCAACCCGGCCGCACCTTCCTTTCCATGGAATTCCTTAGGTTTACAGGCCATAAAGGACTTATAGTTGCATTCTCTTTCATTGTTTCCCCGATTTCCTCCACTACTTCCTTGGTTAGCATTAAGTCCTGCAGTTACTTGAGTAACAATGTTTGGGATTGCTGCCATGAGTTGTTGTGCTACCACTTGAGCAACATCGGGTGTTTCGTTCTGTGGGCGCCCGCGATTAGGCCTTCCTGACATGGTTCTATGACACAAGAGTAGAAATACGTATAAATACATGAAATAATGTATATTATTTAGTTCACTACTATTTTGGAAACCATACGTGTTGTCAAATAAAGGGGTTGCATTAATACCATGCATATAGATTTGAGAAAGAAAAGAAAAGAAAAATCTCTTTATTTGACCATTTCCCAATTAAATTCTAGGGTTTGACCTCATAGTAAAAGTTTTCAAACATAAAATAAAATTCTTCATTACCATTTGAAATTATCTTAAAACCAAACCAATACATCAATCCCAAAATAAAGTTTTAAATGTCTTTCCCAAAAGACACCCAACATGGGTTTTCATTTCATGACAAAATAAAATAAAATACTGAAATCAGAACCAAACACTAATCGCTATCCCAACAAGAATCATCAGCACCACAATCAGTAATAGCCCGACAAGCACATAATATGCGGTCATCGCATGACCTGCCACTCGTCTAGCAGCACTAGCAGTGTCAGCAGTCTCCATCGAATGCTGAAACAGGATTTCCATCCCTGTCAAGACTTCATCCAAAACTTCCCGATGCCCAGCTATCACAGCGAGACTGTGGCGTAGGCCCGCTGCCAGTGACTGCAATCTCTGTGACTCCTCCGGGGTCATACCTGGCTGCCTGACAGGTATCCCTATGACTCGCGGCGGTGAGGGTGCTCTCGGTCCTACAACGCTGGGTCCTACCCCGCTAGGTCCTGCCGTGCCAAGTCCTGCTGTGCTGGTGGCTATCCTTCCTGGAATAGGAACACTCTTCCTCGCCGTCCTCCGAATACGAAGCCCATAAAGTGGTGGCTGTGGCAACACCGATCAAGGCGATGGCTCGCGTCGTTGACTCGGGGCGTTGTCATTGCTGATCTCCACCGAGTTTCCTGTATCTTTCGTATCCTCCGATGGGTCTTCTTCTACCGAGGCGGGGGGGGGGGGGTTACGTCGAGGGATAACAGTGACGTAGCCGGACTCATCGGCTGAGGCGGTAGCGCGGGAAGATGACGATGTTGACATAGGGGACTGAGACATAGATTCAATGAGATATGAAATAAATGACAATGCATGCCTATAATATGCAATGCTTACACACACCAAAAATTAACCTTTTTGAATTTTTGAAATAAAGTTTTCTCAAAAATTTTGTTGAACATATTCCCATTATAATTAGCTCAAGCTTTGTATAAATCTTTCCTGAATTAAACATAGGTGATCAGGCTATGTTTAATTGAGGTCCAACGATACAATTCCCGACCTAATTATATTAGTAATATGTTTGATGTAAAAAAAGAATTTTTATAAGTTTTGGTTATAGGTTGTGTTTTCTTAAAGGAAAACTGATGTTCTCTATAACTTTAGCTCTGATACCACTTCTGTCACACCCCGCTAAAGCGGAAACGCAAGGTATGACAGCGACAAAGGTTTCATTGCAAAAGATAAAGATACATCACCATAGCAATATTAAAAAGTTTACAACCCATAGCTTAAACAAAACAAAGTACAAGTTTTCCAAAATGACATTGTTCAAAATATATAACTTCATAAAATAACTTCCACACGATGCAGCATGCTCTATGATGATGAATCTCTATATCCACTTACTAATTATTTCCTGAAAAAGCATGTAAAACGAGCGTCAACTATGAAAATAGTTGGTGAGTTCACAAGTATATAAAATCATGCTTGAAATAAGGCTTTTCGTAATTACAAGTACATTGCTATAATGATAAACCAAGTTGATTGCTATTAATGAATACAAGTTTATTGCTATAACGAGAAACGAGTTTGTATGTGTATGAGCAAACAATGAGTCTCAACCAAACCTATGACTGAAGCCCTATCGAGATCTATGCTTATCGTTCCATAGATGAATATGGTATCATGCACTCCAGCAATAGGGCGAGTGAGGAGTTGTCAATTCCTAATAGCGCTATCCATAATGACCATTGGCTCAAAGAGTTAATGGTTAGAGATAAGGGAAGGGCCTTAGTACGATAAGTTCTCATGTTCCGTGTTGCATAGACATACATAAAGAAACATAGCAATACAATAGCAATCGTGTTTGATACAATTCAATTTAAATACAACATGCAAATAATAGTTTTTCTGGACATGCTTTTCCACCCCAAAACATAAAAACTGAAAATAGGGGAGTGCGTGAATACTCATAATGTTTCGAGTAGATACAAGTGGTGCCTTGGAATACACCAACGTCTTAATGTCGGGATCCTACGACATCAAACACACACTAGTGAGTTTCCATGTCGAAATCTAATGCTAATATACTAAACTCTACATATAGTGAAATGCCAATTTATGTTCTAATATTGGATTTTATATTAATTGGTTACACTTTTTCTGAAATGATGAAATTCTACAAGTCATGTGATAAATACAACTTTGGGATATTAATTTTCCAGATTTAGTAATATAAATTTAAGGGTGTTTCAACACATTTAAAGGTGTTTTAAATTCCTAAAAATGTAAGATATTATCAAATAGTTTCCGAAAAATTGTCAAACCTTGTATTTTTCATTCTAAATACAATAGAGGTTTTCCAGAAAATTTTCCTTGAATTTTTGATATGGTTATCTATTTTCCAAATTTTTAAGCCTTCATAACAACATAAATTCACGAAAAATAGCATTCAAAGGATAAAAATTCTCAAACTTTTTATTTTACTGTTATTACACATTACTAAGCTGGGAAAAATATAAAAATGGATTTCCAAGCTGTTTAATTATATTTTACGATTTTTGAGCATTTATTCCAATAAAAATTGAAATAAATAGAAAACAGTTTCCAAAATTACCCAAACTTTTTATTTAACTGTTATTATACATAACTAGGCTGGGAAAAATATAAAATATATTTTTCAGTGGGTATTTCTATTTTTCCTTGTTTTATCCCCTTAAATAACCATTAATTGAAGAATAAATAACAAACAGTTAAAATAAATTACCAAAAATTTTTGTAACATCATTTACAGAGTAAGTAATCTGGGAAAAATACCAAAAGTGGTTTTCATATTGTATAGTCCGGTTTTGGGTATTTATGTGTATTTAAGTGTATTTAACTTTAGAAAATAGAAGAAAAATAGTTTACAGTAGAGAAAAATCATCAAAATTTTTATGTAATCTCCTACTCTACAACATGATGTTCTGGTAAAGTTTCATGAATTTTGGATAATCAGAACTTTTTTTCCTATTTTTAGGCCATTATAATTACCAAAAATTGGGAAAAATAGTAAGGCATGATGAAAAATTCTGAGATTATTTTTCTGAGTCACCCACCACAGGTAAGGGCTGCGAAAATTGTTAGATACAATTTTCACACTATCTAAAGTGGTTTTGTGATTTATTATACCCAAACAAAAAGAAAATCGGAAATCATACCAAACAGCAACAACAATCGATGAAATTTAGTGAGGGGTCATTATTCACCATAGGGGTCATCCATGAATTTATTCCGGATTTATAGACCTCTGGAAGTATTTTATGTGATTTATGCCTTTGTTTTCTTGCAATAATTTTAATAAATCAAAGAAATGATAAAAGCTCTTGAAATTTTCCAGATTATCACATGCATGTGAGGGCTTTCAAAAGGAAAAATATCCAGAATTTATTCAGAAGGGAAATAGGGGTATTGAACCCAAACAAGTTAAGAAAAGTAGCATGCAATGATGCATGAGGTGTAAAGGTGGCTAAAGTTCATGAATTTGTGTAGCCAAATCAGTAGGGTTTTAAGCCACGAAATTTTAACCATCATTCACTGGATATGTTAAGTTTCCAAGGTATTTTTCCCCAGATTTATGATTGGGTTTAAAGTCATTGTTCATGCAAGACAAAAATGGTAATCATAGAAAAAGAGCTGTTTGCGCAACCATTTTGTAAAAATTGCCAAAAATCGGATATTTAATATTTTACTGTGAGACCAGTTGGGTTTGAAAGTTAACCCATGGAACTATCCAGCACAAAAAGAATATCGGGATTTGGTTAAGAAATGACCGAGTTATGGCCGTTCAAAGTTGAACAAAGTATTCTGGCAGATTGCATGTTTGCTTGAGTGCATTTTTAGGACATTTAACAAGAACACCATGCATGCCTTTGTTAAGGTCCGATTTCTAGCACATGCATGGAGTGAATGAGCATCCAAGATGTACTATAAATGTTGTAAATGCTTTTAATCATGCAAGAACACCAAAGAAATGGAGAAGAAGATGTAACACTAGTTTTGGAGTCACATGAACACATGTGCATCTTTTTCACTCCTTGCATGGGTTTGATCCCGGATTTTCACCATCTCAAACACATACATTGTGTTATGGTGAGAATCTACAAACCACAAGGGAAAAGTAAGGATTTCTAGCCATGGAAGGGCATAGAATCCGAAGAGTAGAGAAAACCATGAAGAAGAGGAAGTAAAATCATGAAACCATGAGGGAGGATTGTGTTGTTTACCTTGGTTTTGATCTTGAGAGAAGCAAGAACACTTCAAGACCTTCTCAATTTCGAAATTATGGCAGAGAATGGAGGATTTCCTGGAGGTGTAGGAGAGGTTTTTGAGGTGGGGAATCTTCTTGGAGAAGGAGTGAGAGAGAGAGTGTGTATGGGAAGTTGAAGTGTAAGAGAAGAATAAAATGATTAAGAATTTTTGGGGAAAAATGGAGCATGGGGGAGAGGGTGGCAGATTTTATGAGTGTAAGAGAGGCCCTCTCTCTCCTAATTCAAACTAAATAAAGTTCCCTTCAATTTTTATAAAACCCAAATTTTTATAAAAATGCCTCTTTATGTAATTCATGATTTATTTAAGAATCTTTGTTTTTAGCTCATAAAATATGATTTATGTTTGATAATTAAATCTTTATATCTTTGATTATATCCTTATGACTTAATTATTTAAATTTTATCTAATGAGGTTCATAACAAATCTTATAGAGTTTTTAGGTTTTAAAGTTTATAAATTTGGATTTTTGGGCTCTTTAGGGTTTTTTGAACATTGTTTGATATTCACCATCATATTGAAATGAAATTAGAATATTTTAATTTATTTTTAGGGTTTTATACCCTTTTTCAATTGTAGCAAGGTTTGAAGTTTATTCTAATTATAGCATTGGCATTTCCTATTGTAGTTAAGCAACTTACTAGAATCGTAAGTGTCAAGTATATTAGTCCTAGATCTTAGTTGGGTCCTAGTTTATGCAAGATTTTGACCTAATTTATACTACTAGGCCATGGCATGTTGTGCATGAATGG
This sequence comes from Lactuca virosa, assembly GCF_052849685.1. Lineage (NCBI taxonomy): Eukaryota > Viridiplantae > Streptophyta > Magnoliopsida > Asterales > Asteraceae > Lactuca > Lactuca virosa. The sequence goes on from NC_136428.1 coordinate 317,449,109, forward strand.
TTTTTATAAAGATGCATGAGTCCGAGAATGACCTGAATTGACAGTTGTCACAACACCCAACTCTCCTGGCTTGTCAATATGTGACTTCATCTCTAAGATGTGATCACACATAGACCTTGCTTGCCATTAGGGCTTGAGTGACCTTGAACTTGTGGGTTAGGGTGAATAATTGGAGGAGGTGGAGGAAGAGAAGTATGACTTCCATGAGCCAAACTCGGGAAGTCATATTCATTAGGAAAGCTTGGTTTGGGAAGATCATTGTTGTCTAAACCAGACATCAACAATGGGAGAAATTCATGTAAAGTTGATTTAAGTCCTTAATATAACACCCAATATGATATATTAAGGCTAGGACCCAACAAACTATTTTATAACTTGGAAGAGGGATGTCGTAATCCAAGCTATAAAATATTTGAAGGTAGGTGAATGGCGATTCACCAATTTCCACCAAGATAAACGAAATGTATTATTAGGTTTTAATTGGTTTTGAAACTCCTAGATTCTTTTGAGATTCATTGAACTTTTCAATGGCATGTTTCAATCTCGAGTGTGCCCTTCAGGTTTTGTGACTGGGATGCCGAGGATCACAAAATAAGGTGTGAAGTAACCATGCAAATATACTTGGTACCCTTAGTATTTACCCCTCAATCGATGTGCCGGTTAACCACACACGCTCCAACGATACTATGATAAACATTAAGTTACCCTTTGCCTACCTTGTTAAGTCCAGGTTAGTGTGCCGGTTAACCACACACGCTCCACTAACAGCTTAAACAAAGTGCAAAGTGTAATTTCATGGATTAGCACCTTATTCACATTTTCCTAAGTAACTAAGATTGGGAATTTATAAGTGTTTAGTTACTTAGTATTTATCATTATACTTATAATGAAGGGAGAATTATAGTCCTTGTCCTACCTGCTCGGCTAACGACCCTCCACCGGTCAAGGAAGCGGTGAGTGAGAGTGGACACCCATTAAACTGCCATTTTATAGGCAGTAACCTTATACCCCCCTTATAGACCGACTTCGTGAATGAGGCCTACTAATGGTAAGACGACTTGCTCTTATACATATAATATATTAAACTTTTAATATTATAATAGTATAAGGGTGTATTTTAGACATTTAAAATACTTGGTGGTTTAATCTATTAATTAAACTAGACTTTTAATTTAATTAAACTCAAACCATATATTTATGGATTAATAATACTCTTTTAATTAAATGCTTTAATTAACTATTAATAAAGTCCATAAGAGTTAATTTGAACTATTCAACAAAACATCATAATTCCAATTATTAAACTCAAAATTAAAACCATTTAATTAATTGTTTAAGTTATGAACCCAAGAGTTTTAGAATTCAATTTTTTTTTTCATAAAAAACTTTTCTCAAATTCCAAAACTTGAGGGCAAGTTTTGTAATTCTTGAAAACGTTTAGATTCCATAACTTATGGAATTAATGGTGTTTTATGATGAAACTTTTCATGTTCCATAACTTAAGAACAAGTTATGGAATTCTTTAAAACATTAACACCAAATTTTGTAACTCCATAAAAACTTTGAATCAATTTTTTTTTTTTTAAAAAAACTTTCATATCCATAACTTATGGAAGTTTCAAAAACCCTTAAGATCACAACTTTAAAAAAAAACTTTTGAGCTCCAAAATTTTATGACAAAATTTGTAACTCCTTAAAACATTTAGATCAAACCTTTAAAACTAATAAAATAATCATATCATTTTATCTTTTACTTAATTTGACCTAATTCAACTCATATAACAAATGATTCAAATTTTACAAATAATTCGTTTTTCACAAAACAAGTAATTATCTTAAAATTTGACAAACGTCATGTTTTTTTTTCCTTTTTTTTCCAACTTGAAAATAAAACATTTGCATCAATATAACAGAAAACAACCCATGGCTCTGATACCACTGTTGGGTTTTGAGCATTCTAACACTCCTATGGTGTACATGCAACCCTATAAACCTTGGATCTATGTTTTCTCTATTATACATGCAAATATTAACTATTCCAAGGTTTCATCCTAACTAGCATATTATGAAACACCTATACTACAAAGTTCTAGTTAGATGACATACCTTTTGATGTAGCTTGATGTCTTCAAGCTTTAAGAGCTTAGCCCCAATAGTGTGGAAGCCTCAAATGGAATCACAAATCACCAAAACACCTTGGAAGAACTTGAGAGAATATGTATGCACACTAAAATCGGCCCACTCTTATTTTCACACACTTGTGCCAATTTTGTGAGCCTAGGACCCCTTTATATATTATGGAGGATTAGGGTTACTTCCATGTAAACCCTAATACCCATGACCTTTCATTTACATAGGATCAATGGGTTAAAAGCTCCATGGACCATCCATGAAAGCTTAGCCCAACCTAAATGAACTTGGCCCATTCCATATATATAAGAGTCCATATTTAATTAGTTCTTTTTGATCACTTAATTAATTCTAAATTAATTCTTGATCAATACTAATTAAATAATATGATTCCATATTAATATATTAGAACTTATAATATATTAATATAAATCATAAATATACTATTCTGAAAAGACTATCCATATAAATTGTGCCGGTGAAGTGCAACCCAAATGGACCATGCCGGGTCGGGTCAAGTACATACCAAATATAGTTATGGACTTAGACATTAATCCAACACCATAGTCTTTACATGGCCTTTGCACCATGACAAGGCGAAATCCATGAAGGTGCTTGCAGCAAACTTTACTTTGCACTCGTTTGTACAGGAGCTTATCTCGAATACTGATTCAGTGTTTTCAATCCAGCGTGTTAGTTTGATTACTCCTCTATCGCCATAGAAGTTCTTGGGTTTGCGGTTGGAAAAGTCTTTGTAGGATCCAACTCAGGAATTTCCCCTGCTATCATTATGGGAACTGTTGTTAACGTGTCTTGATCCCTCATGCCTATCGGTGTGGTAGTTGGCGACAACGGTTGCTACCCTTTATGAAATCATTTCTTCGATTGTGGCCGCGTCGATAGACACCAGTATTAAGGTTGGTGTTGGTGTTGGTCCCGTATGGATCCTTGAGCTTCGTCTGATTGGCATGACCCTGTTCCATGGATGAAGGTGTGAAACATGTTCGTAAGTGACTCGAGTGGTTACTAGTCGTATTCCATGAGTATAACATGTTTTTATCGTATGTTTTCCAATGTTTTGATCAACATTATCCTAATATACTTAAGATAACAAGTAGTAGCAGTAAGTATTTTATACACCATGCTCAAACGTCATAGTTTTAAATAAAAACATAAACATCATAACATTTAGTCAATTCGAGTTACAATAGTTTTTTGAAAGAGCATACATAGATTATCATACTACTGCTAGACATAAGAAAAGAAAATACAATAAGCCCTAATACAAAATGTGAGTAGTGTAATCACTTACTCAATAGGCTATCCTATCTATCAGATGCGAAAATAACGTACAAGGTGTCCTGCCATCTCGCTCATCTCACGAGTAGCTTCTTCTGCCCTTTTCTCCAAGGTTGTTGCCCTAGTCTCAGCTACTAGAACTCATTGCTCCAAGGTGGCCACCCTCTCCTCTAAGGAGTGCATGTGGGTCGTAGTGTCCACCTGCTCATCCTGTAGGGATAGTATGGTCTCCCTATGGCGGTCATACTCTTCATCGATGCGTCGAACTCGTACCGTTGTGATCCGGGCCTCTCCTTCAACCTCTATCACCTCCTGGATGAGGTCCTGAACCCAGGTGTCCAAACTGGACACTCGTGGTACCATGATGGGTAGTGCTCGGTCTGTGGGGGTGCTAGGTCCTGAGGCATGGTGTGATGGAAGCATGCCAAATTTGGATCGTAGACCATCCTCTCTCTCCCATGAGTGTACTTGTGTCGCCCATCGTGGAGGTGCATCCTGAACCGGAGCAGATGTGACAACCGTCAAAATTCGAGTCAGTTCTAGATTTGATAAACTTAGTTGCACGTGTAGGCACGACACATATTAGAAACAATTAGAAACAATGGATAATGTACTTAGATTTCACATTGATATGTGAATTCTACAACTACTTAACTGTAGTGACTATCCATATTTGGGTCACTCTTTGAATCGAACACCTATTCATGAATCATATACACACATCATGCATTTGACCTAGTAGTAGAAATTAGGTCCGAGTCTCGTTGGAACTTAAATAAAAGTTGAAAGATAAGACTAGTATACTTGATTCCTCAATTTCACTTGAATCTCGAAACCACTACATAGAATGCTAATAAACTGGTAAAATAAGTTACAAACATTATTTATAACTATAAAAGAGTCATAATGCCATAAGATAAATTGAAGTCTCAAAGATTCTATTGATTTTGATATCCAAAGATTTACAAACTCTTAAAAACCCTAAATGCCCTAAAAACCTAAATTTATGAAATTTAACCTTAAAAATTCTATAAAAATAGTTATGAACCTTATAATATGATCTTATAGTAAGTAAAATTATGAAAATGCATTCAGGGAAAATAAAATTTAACTCATTAACATTTACCCTTAATTTATAAATCAAAAATCAAGGTTTTATGAATAAAAACTTGATTTTAGTGCACATTTTATATAAAATTTGAGATATCTTATAAAAGAATTTAAATTTTATGAAAGAAAATGAATGAGAAAGGGGTATTACACCTCAAAAATCGGCCCCCTCTCCTCATTTCACTCTCATTCTCCAACACAAACACATCTCTTCTTTCTCTCTCTTAAAACTTCTCTCTCACTTCTCTCTAAAACTGACAAACATAGATGCAGAATCTATGGGAGCGATTTTTCCAGTTGATAATTGATGAGTCAACATGCATCTCAGTATTTTGGTGGATGATTTTGGTGGAGTATAAGCCCAAAGAGATGACGAGAGAGATGAGCGATCCAGAGAGATAGAATCCCTCTTTTCTCTCTTTTCTTCTCTCTAAAACCCCCATTCCTTCTCTTCCTTTTTACCAACGAAAATTTCCAGAAAAAACCACGATTTTGCATAAAAATATTCATCATCCATAAGGGCTCATCAAGGTAAAAGCACCTAACTAAATCATGCATGCAAGTTTCTACTATTTTCTTATGATTTTATGTGCATATTACTTCAGAAACCAACTTCTACTTCTTCATCTTCTTCAAATTTGTTTCCTTTTGGTTAAAATGGATTTTATAACATCATGGATGTGTTTTAACACCATGCATGTAGAAAAAACTGGTTGCATGTTCATGATCTTAACACAAAAATAGGTTTTCAAGTTAAGAACATCAAACTCATTTTTAAGAGTTCTTGAGAAATAATATTTTTGTATTTTAATGCATGTATGTAAATTATGATTTTAAATATATTTGATCTCAGGGAACATGCATGGATCATGATTTCATAAAATATTTCAAAAGATTTACTCAAAGAAATGATGAAAACTCACTTTTCTAACCAATCATCATGCATGCAATCTGCCATATTTCTTTGTCTGACTTTAAATTGCCATATCTCACTCATTTCTTAACCAAAACTCGCGATTATTTTTCTGAAATATGATATTGTGAGTTACCTTTCAAACCCATCTGACCTCACTGGAAAATTCCAATATTTCGATTTTTAACAATTTTTACAAAACTGTTGCTCAAACATCATCTTTTTGTGAATACTAGTTTTGTATTGCATGTTCAAAGGTCTTATTCCTCACTAAACTTCTAGGAAAAATTAATTTGAGTACTTAACATCATGTATTAAGAGGGACAAGAAGATATTGATTAAAAAGCCTTTGGAACATGTTGCAAACATTCTCAAAGTAACATCAATAATCTTTATCAAAATCACAAGAACCAAGTTTTCTCTATGATTTATTGAGCCTTTAGGCATGTTTTTCGACATCAAAAAAATAAGAAAACGATTTTTCATTGTTATTAAATTTTATGAAGATACACTCTGGAAATTTTCAGCTCAATATATATTTTCTTTATTTTTAGATGAAAATAATAAGAAAATAGGGTGTTAAAGCATCTAAAATACTTACACTAGTAAATAAATTCTAGAAACATTCATGAATGACCTATACTTTAAAACACCATCTCCCATGAAGTTTGAGAAATTTTTATTATAATTTACTATTAGTTTTTATTTTATTGTTATTAAGCGCAAATAAATAACAAAAGTCAGGTTTCAAGTTATAAAAATCATATTTATTATTTTTTGGAGCTTCTATATCTTCTATAAGCGTCACAGAAAAATTTGATGAATTTTCCATAAACTTATCCAAAATTCACAAAAACTTACCAGGAAATCGTTTATTACATTATAACCATAAACAAAACTTTTGGGGATTTATCTTAGCTGTTTACTATTTATTTCTATTTTCTTGATATTAAACACATTTAAATTCTAAAAATAGGGACTTTCTGTTCAAAAATGACTTTCAATAATCTTTTCCCAGATTACGTACACTGTATATGAAGTTTAAAAAAAGTTTGGTAATTTTCCTTAACTGTTTACTAATTATTCACAAATTAATGCTTATTTAACTGAATAAAACAAAGAAAATATCTAAACTGTTTGGAAACCAACTTTTATATTTTTCCCAGCTTTTATATATGTAACAACACTAGTACAAAAAGTTTGGGGAATTTATGAAACTGTTTTATATTTATCTCTATTTTGATAGAATAAATACACAAAAATCAGAAAATTCGTGTTAAACTATTTGAAAATACATTTTATTATTTTTCCCAAATTACGTAATCTGTAAAACAGTTACAAAAAAATTATAAGAATTTTTCATGATAATTTACTATTTTTCCATGATTTTATGATTATTCAAGGAATTAAAATGGTGAATAATAGTTAGACAAATCAAAAATTCAATAAAATTTATCTTAAGATCTTTGACTTCATTTGAAACTGAAATACAAAGTTTGGGAAAGTTTAGAACTAAATTGATTTAGTTTTTGAATATTTAATAATTGGAACACCTCTTAAAATGTTAAATATTAACATTTTAATAATGAGAATTTTTCACTTAAATTGTTATATAACAATTGATTCATAGAAATTTAAATTTCATAGGAAAATGTTTGTAACTTATCAATATTAAATTTTGACACAATATTGTCATAAATCTATTGTAGTATTAAGTATACTAGTATTAGATTTCGATTGGAGACTCATTAGTGTGCAACATCGTGTAGGAATCGTTAGTGGTACAAGTGGAACTTAGTTCAAGGCATCATTTGAATCATCTGAAAGCATTGTGAGTATTCACGCATCCCCTGATTTTCGGTTTTTATGTTTTGGGGTGGAAAAACATGTCCGAAAAACTATTTATTGTTCATTGTAGTTAAATTGATTTGTATCGAACTTGATTACTAGATTTTGCTATTTATGTTTATGCAACTTGAAACATGAGGCCTTATCGTCTTAAGTCCCTTCCCTTACACTTTACTCCAACCATTAACTCATTGAGCCAATGGTCATTATGGATAGCGCTATTAGGAATTGACAACTCCTCACTTGCCCGATTGCTCGAAGTGCATGATACCATATTAATCTATGGAACGATAAGCATAGATCTTTTATTATTGGAAACTTATTTACTTGTCTTAGCAACGAACTTGGTTGCTCATTATAGCAATGAAACTTGTTTACTCGTTTTAGTAATAAACTTTATTTCCCATGAGAATATGAATATTGCATCTCATTTGGGCAACATATTTTATCTCTCATGATGACAACGAACTTTGTTTATGCAAACTTATTGCTCATTTTTGCAATATATTTCAATTTATGGAGACTTTATTACTCGCTTTAGCAACGAACTTCTAATCATGAAAACTTATTTATTTATTTTAGCAATGAACATTTGTTTATGGAAACTGTTATCAATACTTTGATTATCATGATTTCAAACTATATTATGTTATAAACTTGTAAGTACTCACCAACTATTTTTATAGTTGACACTCGTTTTACATGCTTTTCAGGAATCATCGAGTAAGTGGCACTTAGGGACACTTCACTTTTAGGAGCATTCGCATGTGTTGTATTTCAATTTACATTGTAATTTCGTTTAAAAATTTGTTCAAACTCATTGTAAATTTGTAATGATTTTTAATACTATGGTTGGTGTTGTCTTTTAACTTTTGCTATGAAACCCTTTGTACTGCCATGCCCCGTATTTCCGCTTTAGAGGGGTGTGACAACTGATATCAGTGAAGAAGTCAGTCTCTGAATGGGTAACACCCTCTTGCGAGGAGTGTTCATCCAAAGAGGGCCTCCATTGGGGTGCCTATATACCTCCTCAGAATCCTCTTCCAGATCCTCCTCAAGGTCCTCCTCATGAATCTCCTCGTCTGATGCCTCCTCGATCCAACCATTAGCGGCCATCATGCGGTAATACGGGTCTCCATGGTGGAATCCTGCCATGTATAAGAAAGAAAGGGTGCATAAGTGTGTGCAATATGTGATTCTTAATATAATAACTAATACTACTAACTTGTTAATACAGACTCTTGATGGAGCTATTAAGTATTATTATGTTGATTACTTGAGCTTTGTATTGGTGTCCACTATGCCCACACTTAGTTATGTGTTGGTCAAACCCTAGTCATGTATAGTTGATCAGGCTACGTTTTTCCATGATTTGACAACAGAGTATACTAATTCTATTCATAGTGTCCAACCTAAACTTCGATATGATGGGTTTTGAGCATTCTAACACTCCTAAGTGTACATGCAACCCTAAATACCTTGGATCTATGTTTTCTCTATTATACATGCAAATATGATTATCCAAGGTATTATCCTAACTAGCATACCAAAATATTGATACTAGGATACTAAAATAGATAGAATACATAACTTGTTGTTGTTGCTTGACTCCATGAAGCTTGAGAGCCTAGTGCCCTAAGTGTGACACCTCAAATCGTTCACACAACATCATGAACTCTTGGAATAACCATGAGAAGAAGACATACATGTTCAAATCAGCTAGCCCTCAAAATATGTATCACTAGTGCCAATTTCTTGAACTAAAGGGGTTCTTATATAGTGCGGCTATTAGGGTTACACCATGTAACTCATGACTTTACCCATTCCTTATGCTCCACGGGTTTTAACATCCATGGAGTATCCATGGATCACCACATGGGTGAAACCCAACATAAAGGAATCTTGGATCATAAGCCCACATATATAAGAATGAATGATTTACACAATCAATCCCCATATATTTAATTAGTCTCTTTTTTATCACTAAATTAAGTCCAAATTAATTCTTGATCAATACTAATTAAATAACATGATTTCATATTAATATATTAGAACTTATAATATATTAATATGTCACAAAATGTCTTTTCCTCATGAACGGTCTATCCAAATGTTCCGATGCCATGCAACCCAAATGGACCATGCCGAGTCGGGTCAAGTACATACCAATTATAGTTATGGACTTAGACACTAATCCAACACGATATTCTTGGTTTGTTTTATTGCGACACTGCCTTTAATTATATATGTATACTTTTATATATAATTTTTATTATATTCTAAAGTATTTGTATTTCTTACATGGAAGAATATACTTCGTTCGCTATAGACAATTACCAATCTTTCACACCCCCAAACTGGATGGTGGAAACGTCTGACGGTGGAGCGAGAACACAGTATCACAATAATTGAATACATTGAAATAAAAGTACATAAACAACCATCATACCATATGATTAGATAAGTTACATGATTCAAATGTTAATTGATATCAAAGTACATTACAATCTTTGTATGTTATCAAATAAAGTAGTTCCCGTACAAATATCACAAACTTCAAGGAATGATATTTGGGCGTATTGTCTTCAAAAGTGGTTCCACTTATCCGAGCTTAATTATTACCTTTGATTACATGCAGTTTTAATTAAGAGTCAACATAAAGTTGGTGAGTTCATAAAAGTTTAGTTGTAGAAAAATCTAATGTTTTTCCATATGTCTACCTTGGAAAAAGTTTTGTATTTATACGCCTTCAGCGTAAAAGAAGAATGTATGTCTGTAGTATGTATTCAAAAGTATTTATAAAATAGAAGTTCCTATAACTTCTAAACTTATAAAAAATATGGTTTGTCATGTGATTTTATTATCTAAAATCAAGTGTATAAGTATATAACCATACTTATAAATGTAGTGTATAGGCAAATAACCATACTTATAAATGTAGTGTATAATTAAATAACCATAATTAGAACTGTGTTTTGTACTAGAATTTTCGATATTCGATGTTATAGTGAGCCCTTATAATCGAGCTATCGACTGTAATGCTGCCCGCCATGACGCTTCTTCGGACGCCATGAAAATGTTAAGACAATTGTCACCCTTGACCCGTCGGTCGTGGTTGTAGCTAGCAACCATAGGTGGGGGTTGTCACTCCCATATAAATCTATACACAACTCTCTTGCTCATTTAATATTTAACGATTATAAGGCCGGGACTTAATGCATTGGTTGAAGAAATATCCCACATAACCTGTCGAAAGTATGTTATTCTAGTTGTAAATCAAATCAAAATTTTCCATGTCCAGGGTAATGATTGAAGAATTGTGTTGCTTACCCAATGTGTAATAGTATTATCCAATGGATAATGGTATTATCCAATGTATTATGATTTTATCTAATGTATAATCATAAAACTTAATCTTTCAAATCTAGAATTTTGGTAAAAAATGTGAGTTTGCGATTATCCAATGTGTAATAATATTATCCATCATGGAATAGATCTATTCCTTAGAAACTGATCTACCATGAATATAAAAGAATGAAACTTGTGTACTTTATTTGAAAACCAAATATGTATATATACTTTCATAACTAAGGCATAATCATGCATGAAGTAGTATTACCCAAAGGTTAAAGATTTTATCCAACATATATTAGATCTAGACTTATAACTTAGCTAGCATGTATACTTCAGTTGAAATCCGAATATATGTATAGATACTTTCATGACTAAGACATAATCATGTATGATGTAGTATTACCCAAAGGTTAAAAGTTTGTCCAACACATATTAAATCTAGGACTTTTGTGTAAAGTCATTGACCAAAATATAATTTGTTATCATGGCATGTAATCTCCCCCGAAAGAGTGAAATGAGTAAAACTAGTAGAAAAGGGGCTATGAACTCACTTGTTATGTTATTGTCCAAAGGTTAAACGAACATGAAGATGGTGATCCTTGGCTTGGATCTTGGTGTTCCTGAGCTTTCCTTCCAAGATCTTGAGTGGTGAGGGTTGTGTGGACAAGAGATTGAGCTTAGAATGAAGAAATTGGAGAATGATGGTGGTAGTGGCGCAACATTCGGCCAAGAGAAGGAGAGTGAGGGTGAGAGAGTTTTCTTAATTTATTTTAAGTTGTGAAGGAGGTAGAGGTATTTATAATGCAAAAAGGTTTCATAGGTTGCATGGGGAATGGGGCCAAATTTTAGGGTATGGGAGGAGGTATTTTTTTATTAAAAAGGTGTAAGAAGACATCATCATGTTGTATTATAATGCTTTTGCATTATTTTAATGGGTTGACTTTTTTTATATTAAAATAAGGATGGTAAGTCATGTATATACATATATACATGGTAGAACATGGCAGGACAACTCGTGAGACTGTGGGAAGGCCACATCATTCATGAAAACTAGGAAGGTTGTGTGGCGTATGAGGCCGGTTGTGATATAAGACTACAACTAGGCATGTAGCATTCACATAAAGCAAAGTTGTGTGGGTCAGGAGGGCAGTTAGAGCCATTATGCCATGCATGCTAGGACAACTCATGCCAGATAAGAACCTCGTTCGGAAGACGCGTGGTGCGACTATGTGAGGCTATTAGTGTCAGCAACCAGTTGGAAATTCGACATATTAGTTAATTGGTAGGTAAGTACGAGACCAGAGAGGTCTCGGTTGCATCGGAAATGTAATTATGGGGCAACAAGATGAACCGGAGGTGGTACAAGTGTTTGAGACTCGTATTAGGAGTCGCCTCATTATTAAGTGAGTATGTTAAGTCATGCTGCATAGGTTAAATAATCTTATAGTAATGGATTTGACTCTACTGTGCAGCTTTCGTCTGAGTCTAACCGTTGTAGGGATGAGTCTTTTACTCGAAGGATTATCTACACCTTTTGCTAAGTGAAAAGCTTTTGGCAACAATAAATGGTCATGGATTGTGTTTCCCAATGGAAACAAAAAGGGTTAGAAGGGTTATGATCGGTTTGTATTATGAAGTGGATGTATGTCGAGGAGTCAGACATGGTTTTAGGATTTTGGGTTTTGGGAAGAGTAGTAATGGTTACTCTCTAGTGGTTAGCGTTAGTGGGGTAAAATTTCATTTGTCGTAAGGATTTGGGAGCCCTGCTAAGGCTAGGTTTGGTTATAGATCTGGAAGGCCGTCGTATGTATGAGCCAACTTTTCAGTTCATACTGGGGTTGTGGGAGTATCGCCCTGGGTGTCTGACGTTCCTGGAAGGTAGTAAGGAGTGATTTCGAGGATGAAGTCTAATTTAAGTGGGGGAAAGTTGTAACACCTATTTTTTCAATCGAATTAGGGTTTCAAGGAGTCAAAAGGTTGGATATTGGAGAAAAAGGACCCTCACGACGTGAGACATAGAGGCTCACAACGTGAGATGGGTTGCATGAAGATTTTGTCTAGGACTGAGCTCACGAAGTGAGCAGTAAGAGCTCATGACGTGAGGAGCAGTGTAGGCCAATACCATGATTGTTTAGGGTTTCTTTTGTATTTAAGCATCTCTAACCGCATTTTAGGGTTTCTTATCAGCCCCAAACCCTCTTTCACCTCAGAAAACCCTAGTTCCTATTCTTGTTTGATCTTTCGTGGTTTTGGAGCTTCTACTGGGTTGGAAGAAGGAGGAAAGAAGAAGAAGAAGAAGGTGGTCTTGTGTTGAGTCTTGCAAGGAATCATCATCAACATCACCTTAAATTGTTTCTGGACCATTATAAGTGATAAAGCTCCTATCTTTATGGTTATATAAGGCTAGATCTAAGTTTTGTCCCACTTTTCTTCTTGATTGAGCATGTTGAGTGAATAGAAACCATAAAGTTGCAAAATTTATGAGTTATGAGGGCCTTAGGGATGTCTTGGAGTTCAGATTTAGAAAATGTTTGAGTTTTTGGAGCATTACACGAAAGTTTGATGTCTTTTCTTCAACTTTGGACCTAAATGAGACCTAGACATATATTCGACATATATGTCTTAAAAGCATCAACTTTCTAGTTTATTAAGAGGTTATAAGACTTCCTGGAAAGTTAGAGTTCAAGGGTTAATGGATCAAGGACTTAAAAGTTGGATTTTTGAGCCCGAGATTGTTCTCACGACGTGAGGATCGTTTGGTCCCCTTTCTGATGAGCTTGTTGAGGCTCACGACGTAAGGATAGGTTGTCCACATCGTGAGGTCAGCAATGTATTATTCCTTGTCTGCGTTGGCTAGGTTGAGTCAGGATGAGTTGGGATCTGAGCTATCATGACCTGACCAAGGATTGGTCACAACATGAGATGTGATTTTGGGCTTTTGGGCCTTATTGTGTCACACCCCCAAACCAGGATAATAGTTACATTTGGGCCTTATTGTATCATAACATAATACATAATAGTGACCAAAGCAAACAAAACCATCATAAATATAATTGACAAAGTTACATTGTTGTAAGAGTTACATGTTTCAAAATCAATTACAATATGATGATAAAAAGATTTGTCTGATGCTTTAGCGTCCCATCCTCAAAAGCTTGTGGTTACCTGTTTTAGTGATTTCCTGAGAATACATGTGGTTTAAAAAAGTGTCAAGAATTAAGTTGGTGAGTTCATAAGAGTTTGTATGAAGAGTTGTAAGCCTTTCCTTGTAAAATGATAGTTTTCGTTCCAGAAAATCCAATATTTTCCTAAAAATGAGTTGTAGTTTTAGAACCCTAAGACCGAAATGTACAAGTATTTTCCATACTTAAAATAGGGATGTGCAGTTTTAATGTATATAAAACCGTTTGAATGAATGTTCCCCGTAAACTAAATGTATCGTTGTTTCCCCATGTGAGTTATTATAACCGTGCTAATAACATAGATGGGCTGTCGCGTCGTTCTTCAGGCGTCGAAATATTATGACATTTGTCACCCAAGACCTGCCGGTCTAACTATAGCTAACAGCTAGGGTGCAGGATTGTCAGTCTCGCATAGATCTATACACAAATGTCACGCTCTCTTACGGGAGACTCTGGTTATAATACGGGACTTTTGTAGGTACCCTGATAGGTACGATGAAGATTTGACTCACAAAAATTGATTCAACGAGTTTACGTATTTTTGAAATGAAAACCTTTGTATGTGAAATTATCACTTTCCATGATAATAAAATAGTATCAAATAATTATATATGTATTTTATATAATTATACACTTTGCTCAACATGTTACAAAAGTGTTAAGGATTCATAAACTATACTTATATAGTTTATTATAGTATTTGGTTTTCGTACCCATATATATATATATATATATATATATATATATATATATATATATATATATATATATATATATAGGGCTAGATTATTTTGTTTCGTACATTTATTGTGTGCTAGAATGCACCAATGGAAATTTAGTAAATTAAATAATTATTTAATTAAATAAATATAGATATTAAATTATTTCCATAATTACATGTATATTAAATGATATCCATAGTTATAATTCTCTTTTTATGGAAACTAATTAAATCCGTTATTAATGTTAGCAATAACATTCTTTCAGAATGAAATCTCATCTAGGTTTTTATATATGAGTTCGTATTTTGTTTTAGGACTCATTCACTTAAAATACAATAAAGTTGCATGGAATATGAAGAACGAGAGTGTATTCTACTAGAATACACTCTCATTATGCTGGAATACACTCTCATTCTTCTACATATGAATTTATTCTGAAAGAATATTATTGTTGACATTAATGATGAATTTAATTAGTTTCCATAAAATGAGTTATAAATATGGATAACATTTAATATACATATAATTAATACTAAATTCCTATTGGTGCATTCTAGCACACAATAGATGTGAGAAATATTTGAACCTACCTCTTTCTCTCTCTCTCTATATATATATATATATATATATATATATATATATATATATATATATATATATATATATATTAATAAAATACAAAGTATTTTACATCTAGCACAAATAAGTGGGTCTTTAGTACGAAAATGTCCATTTTCTAGTTTTTTACTTTTAACGTCACAAACGGCAAATAGTGAAAATATAGTTACGTAAAACTTATTTTTTACCTTTTTGTGATTTTTAGGTCAAGTTAACTTTATATATTTTAAACAACATATTTTTGGTCAAAACCCGCAAAAATGGTGCCATAACCTAGTTATAACCAGTTTTGCTAGAAAACCCATTCTTACATAAAATGATAGATTTTTTTGGAGTTTTCTTTTTGTAAAACTAAAACCTTGGTATTTTTGACTAGTTTCAAGACATGTATCAAAATAACATATTTTGGTTTAAAATCTCACCAAAATGGTGTAATAACTTGTCTATAACCATTTTTGTTAAATTATCCATATTGTGTTCATAAAAACCCTAGTTTTTATGGTTTTGAGTTTATGACTTTTTCATGAGAACATCTAGCATGTTTATACTTGTTTTTCATAGTTTTGTATTTTAAACAAACTTTTGCATATAGAAGTTCATAAAGCTTGATAATAACATCATTTCATGTATTTAGCCCTTTTACACAAGAAGTAAGAAAACATGCATAACAACTTGTATAATAACACAAGTTTACTTGTGTTCTACTTGTATTCTCCCCTAAAATTTAGAAATCTCGAAAATGGAGGGGTATGAACTTACCTTATGGGTGTTTGCTTGATGAAAGGAAGGTTGGAGATGGAAAGATTCAAGTTAAAAGCACTTGAAGAACACTTTGAATATTTGAAGACCCTATGAATTGTGACACATGAAATGTGTGTAAATGCATTGAAACTAGTATAGAAGTGTGTAGAATCACTAGGCGATAAAGAAAGTACTTACCAAAACTTCAAGAACACTTGGAAGAACTTAGGGTTTGAAGATTGAAGCCTAACTTGGAGAGGAAGAATGAAAGATGATGAAGATGGTGAATGAAGAAAGGTTCTCTGCCTAATTAAGAGGAGAGAGGGAGAAAGGGGGTGGGGGTGGGTAGGGTGATAAGGGTGGGGTGGTGAAGGGGGACATGGATGGGACTTAAAGGTGGTGCTACTTAGGCTTAGTAGTCGGCTCATTAAGAGAATAGTACTTCCTAATTACTAGCCGTTTTTATAAAAATACAAAAGTCAAACCTTTTATAAATCCTAGTATTTTTATAAAATGGTGGGGTTTTTATAAATAAAATAGAGTTTCAAGGATGTATAAAATATTTAATTTGAATTATAAAAATTCAAATGATTATAACAAACATTGTTATTAAATAACAATACGTTATATGAATACTTAGGTTAAATTTCCAAGTTCGTTTCGTTATGTTTTGGTGTTTAGACGTGCATAGATTCTGTTGCATTTGGTGATGAATTCACCAATAAGTTGTGTTTGTAGCCTTTGTTATGAATTTGCCATGTACTGTTAGGTTTATGAACTCCACTACCTTTGTGTTACGAACATTATTTATTCCCAAATAATATATCGCTAAATTATCGAGTTGTTACGTTATTAACCCTAATTAGGGTTTATATTTGATATTTGGCACTCCTGAGAGATACTTTGTATTAAAATTGCAAGTTTGTACATTAGGAAACATAACATTTATCCAAAAATCTTAATACTAGTCGTGTTGAGTTGGTTGACTTGTTGACTTTGTTAGACCCAAAGTTGACAGTTGTCACATATTAGGCTCTAGTTTTCTGTTAGTGGGCCTTCTTGTGCTTGGGCCCATTTGGAGCTTTGGGTGTCTTATAGGAAGTTAGGCCTTCTTGGAATAGGTCCATGATGTGTTTTGGGCCTAATTAGGAAATTGGGCTATATTGTGCTTTTTGGTACTATTGGTTGGGTCTCAGATTTTGGGCTGAGTAAGTAAAGGGGTTTAGTGGAATTATACCCTGAGTGTTGCAAAATCGGACTAGGATTTTAGCTAAGGTTGTGGATCAATTATTAATTGGGTGCTATTTGATGATGTTAGTGCGGGGATTTTTCTGGATCAGTAGTCCGAGCTTTTAACTGAGATATTCAGTAGTGTGAGGTGAGTTTCCTTCATTGTATCTGTAGGTTGAAGGCACCAATGCCAGCCCACTAGTTTATTAGTTAGTATGATGATTGTTTTTGTGACAACTGTCAGTTATGCCTGTATTTTCTCGATGACTATGTCATTCTTTGTTATGATATTATATGGTAGTGGTAGGCGTGAAATAGACCCGATATCTAGTTGAAATAAACCGAAGGGGATTGCAAGCACCCATATATGCTTGACAATATTCGGTTGAAATATACCGAAGGAGATTGCAAACACCCAGATATGCGTGGCTATATGTTTGTATTGTATTTGGTATTTTGGGGGAACTCACTAAGCTTTGTGGTTACGGTTTGTTGTTTATGATTTCTAGTAATTCCATTACAAAATAGAAGGGTCCGGTGTGACTGCACCGCATCCACCCATGTTTTCGCAACTTTATTATTTTGGGATTGTACTCTAATAACTTTTTTTCACTTTAAAATACTTTTAAATGATTGGTAATACTAAATAGTGTTTTAATGGTTGAATTAAAAATGAAATTTTGACCTTACAATTTTTGGTATGTTACAAGTTGGTATCAGAGCCTTGGTTTGAGGGATTCAGGCATACTCTCAGGTGTGTGTGAAATCAAACTGAGGGTTTGGTAGGAAGTAAGATTGAGATGTTCTCCGTTTGGCTGTGACTTGGAGTGATTGATTATGATATGAGTTAACTATTAAGTGAATATATTAAGTGACATGTTGCATAGGTTAGATAACCTCAGAGTGATTGATTTAGCCCTATTTCACAGCTCTTGTCCGAGTCTAACCATTGTAGGGTTGAGTCTTTTACTCGAAGGATTATCTAAGCTTTGTTGCATCTGATTGTATTCATGAAGTAGTTAATTGATATTATGGGTATTTTTCAGCAGCTGATGACTGGGTGAGGTCAGGAATCTAGAAGAGGCTAGGATCTGTTGTATTGATTTGGTTGCGCTGTTTAGTAGATATTTGGAGTATCAGTTTGAGAAGATGACTTGGAGGATTCAGGATAATTCTTGAGGAAAGTATGGATAGGTGTTGAAGGTAGTATTGTGCCACACCCCAAAACCGGAACAGCGGAAACGTTCTGGGGTGGAGGACGTCATGTCAAGTATCACAACACATGCAGTATAGTAATCAAACTACGAAAACCATTGCATTAATAGTAATAATTTTACATAGGTTACATTTAGCAACAACATCAAAAGTAGATATAGAAAATAACATAAGATGCAGTTCGGTACAAGGCTGTCTTCACAAAAGCTCCCGGAGTGTACCTGTCTACTGACGACCTGAGAATACAAGTTATTTTGAAAGAGAGTATTAGCATTTTAATGCTGGTGAGTTCATAAGTATTTTAATGACATTGATATAAATACATGTTTTTCCTCAAAATAATCTCATTAGATGATGGAGATAAGAGTTTATAAAGTATTTGAATTCCTTCCAGAAAATCCTATATTTTCTATTAAAAGTAGTCTCCTACCAAGACCCTACAGTTTTGTGTTTAAAGAGTACTTTTCCCCTAATGTTACTATCATTATCAAAATATAGTTTTTACCTTAATGAGTATGTGGGAATGCCACATTTTAATGTAATAAGGAATAATAATATTTTACCTCAACAGTGACACTGCTGGCTATAAAGTAAATAAACATAGACTCCAGGTGGCATCGAATGAACAACACGCCTCGAAAAGTCTAAATGAATGAAGTGTAGACTCCAGGTGGTATCGAATGAACAATACGCCTCGAAAAGTCTAAATGAATGAAGTGTAGACTCCAGGTGGTATCGAATGAAAGATACGCCTCGAAAAGTGTAAATGAATGAAGTGTAGACTCCAGGTGGTATCGAATGAACAATACGCCTCGAAAAGTCTAAATGAATGAAGTGTAGACTCCAGGTCGTATCGAATGAACAATACGCCTCGAAAAGTCTAAATGAATGAAACTAATTACCTTAAATCCATGAATTATAAGGTAAGTGAAAGATACTCGTAACCATACTGATTGACGGATGTAAACACGAAGACCTGCCGGCGTCGAAATGAATGTGACATTTGTCACCCCTTGCCTTGGTCGGCCGGGACTGTAGCTAGCAGTCAGGATGTGGAATGGTCTGTCCCGTATAGATCTATACACACAATGCCCGCTCTCCCTCCAGGAGACTCTGGTTACCACTCGACAACGGTGAAATCCGCGTCATGAGGATGTATCTCGTGTTTTGATTTCTATAAAACCTTTGTTTTTACTAAAAAGTATATGTTTTTAGAATATTGATATAGCTAAGTTCTCTGTCATGAAAGTTATGGTTGGTTTCTAAACTATACCTATTATAGTTTACTTGAGAGGTTATCTAGGTACCTTTGCTACCCAAAGGTATTGAACTGGAGTAAGAGTTTTAATATCTATCCAGATATACATAATATATAACTAGGACTTCAACGACACTCGGACAAATAACCGGATGCTCTAAGTCCACAACCAAACAAGGAACAGGAAATAAAGCAGGCTATCAATCCTAAGTCCATCAAACCCTACTTATATAACTATATCTGCATAGACATGCATCTGTCAAGAATATAAATTTAAAAGACTTTGATAAAAGCTTAGTAATTTTAAAAAGAGATTTTGGTACTTTAAAAGAGATTTGAAAACAAGATTTGAAAACCTTTAGCTGGATAAAACAGTTTAACATGCAAAAATCTATTTGCTTGACAGTTATTAATCACATGTAATGGATATAATAACTTAATAGTTGAACTTGTATTCCCCCCCCCCATAAAAGCATTTAAAATCATTTCAAAGGTTGATTAAGGGGTATGAACTCACCTGTAGTGGGTGATTCGGATGAACGGATGGTATAGGATGCTAAGTGTCAAGTGAGGACTTGAACAAACACGTAGATCCTATTGAACATGTAATAATAAATTTATGTATCTAATTAGTCATTTAATAACTAATTAAGTAAGTTAAGACACCCTAATACATGGAAACACTTTGTTTCAAGGGCTAGGAGTACTAAAGGGTTGCATCTAAAGAGAGTATGGCCTCACATTGGAGTTTACTTCCCATTTGGCACCAATACATGAGTTTACGGTTTTTGGTCATTACCCCCATGAGTTTACGGCCATAAACTCAAGGTAATTGCGACATTTGTGTAATTTAAGGTCTTATACCTCACAAGGAAGTGTTCTAGGTTTGTATTCAAGGCTTAGGAAGTGACTAGGGCTCAAAATGGCCCCTTGTTGGATTTTACGGTCCTTGGACCACTCCCTTGGAGTTTACGGTCGTAAACCCATGAGTTTAGGGCCGTAAACTCATGGTCACTTCTACATTTTCGTGTTTTGGGGTTTCTAGTTCATGCATGCAAGGTTCTAGTCCTTTATCCAAGCCATAGAAGGTATTAGGGGCACCTAAACACCACTTGATGGTGTTTACGGTTCAAGGAGATCCCTTGACCGTAAACACATATGTTCTTGGGGATTTTGATGTTTTTCCAATGGATTAACAAGTATACTAAGCAAGAAACTAGTTAGGAGGAGTGTACTTACTTATAGGAAGCTTATAAGAGTGTTTAAGGGCCAAAAACAATAGTGTGTGTTCTTGGCGTTCTTGGTGTTTTTAAGAACACTTGAAGATCTAAGTAAAAATGAAGAATTCATGGATGAAATGATGTATAAACACTAGATAAAATGTTATAACAACAAAACAAGTGAAGAAACACTTACATTTTTGGAAGATTTGGAAGATGTATCTATGATAGTTGAGAGAAAAATTTGGTGTTCTTGAGTTAGGAAGTGAGAAGTGGGTAAAATGAAGAGTAAACTCATGCTATATGCATGAGTTCCTGGTCAAAGAGGAGTTTACGACCTAAACTCCTCATGTTTGGTCGTAAACACCTAGCTAAGGTGTTATTTTGTTTAATTATTACACAACACTCCTAAAAGATACTTCCATTTATTTGTTCGTTTCATGAATTTATTTTAAAAACACCCAAACAGACTGAAAAACCGGCCAAAAACGTACTGAAATGAATTTGGCAACTATTGGAAGGGCTTGACTGTAGAGTTTATACAAATGAAAATTTCGGGTTGTCACATCATCCCCCCGTTAGAGGGAATTTCGTCCCGAAATTAGAGTTCAAGTAACTAAGTTATTACAAAATAACAAAGCAAAAGATGGGGATATTTAAGTTTCATTTGATCCTTGCGCTCCCAAGTGAACTCCGGTCCTCGCTTGGCGTTCCGGCGAACCTTCACGATTGGGATGCGGATTTGTTTCGTTCGCTTGACCTCTCGGTCCATGATTTCTACAGATTCTTCCACGAAGTTGAGGCTCTCATTGATTTTGATCTCGCCGAGTGGGATTACAAGAGCCTCGCCGGACAAGCACTTTTTCAAGTTTTAGACGTGGATCGATTTGGGCGGATATTATGGAATCCCTAAAGTAGTTGAGGTCTGACGGATGCTGGACCAATTCTTATCAAGAATCTCTGATGGTCCTAAGTTCTTTGAAAGATAGAACGTTTCAGTACTTAGAACATAATGTACTTCCATGGTGCGATCATCACTGGCGTGATCGCCATTTTGAAGTTCCAAAAGTTTTCTCTTACTGAAGGTGGAGTCCTTTTGATTGGTTCTTAGGAAGCTCAGGTCGTTTTCGGATTCGTATTCCCTACCGGTTGGCTTTCGGAGGTCTTCTGGATCATTGGAGGTGTTGACTATATGCTGGCATCCATTGGTTACGTGGCATCTATTTGGTTATGTGGCATTTACCTTAGTCCAGTGTAAAATGGACCTACACTTCTGGCTCATAGGGTGTTTCTAACAGAATATCTCAAAGTCAGTATGATAGAGGGTTTTACCCAACGATGCTTACACAGTATGATCCTTAATCGGAAAGAATCATTTTCTCGCTCGCTTCGCTGTTTCATGGATAGCAGTCTCTGATCAGGGCTAGCTTCACCCTTAGAGATTTTCTGAAGTGATTGACTATTTCTGGAGGTGGTTCCACTATCTCTTTAGGGATAGTATTCTTTGGGACACGTATAGTCTAACAAATCTCTAAGACGTGCTCCATTCTGCATTGTGTCCGCTCCCTCCAGTTTGTAGGAAGCGCGTGGCATTGGATAACCCATCGACTAACACCTAGACTGGTGTCAAGTCCACAATCTCTTTATGACCTGGGCTATAAAGCTTAATGCAACTTTCCGTCTACTTTACTCATGTATTCTTGGTCGCGGAGGAAATCATGTGGTTCTTAGCATCTTAGTATTAACTTTGGTGAATGCAGACTACTATCTATAGGGCGACGGTGACTTTTCTTCCATGAGGAGGCACTATCTCAACTTTTACCGTCCTAGGCACTTCTCGTCTATATCTGGATGAACAAAGTGCTTGAGTAGTGCGAGTATCACTTGCAACTACTCTTCCGGTGCTACCTTGTTTTCTCTATCCAGATTTAATCTAGATAGTATAGGATTCTGCCCCTCAGAACTTCTAATTTCCTCATCCATCATTCTCAGAGTTTAACCTGTCACAACTTTTCAGGTTTCTTGTCCCACTACTGAGATTCTTAATTTGTGGGATCAGGCGTGAATGGATGGTCGTAGTCAATGTTTTTGACTCTTACGACTTGGGTTAATTTTCCCAACTGATGAAGGGTTTTTATTTTAAGGTTCATGGTAGACCTCATACTCGGCTCAATCACTATTACTCGGTGTATGCCAATCGTATATAATTGAGATTTATAGGATGTTCAGATGTGTGGCCCACCCCAAACCCACAACCAAACAAGGAACAGGGAGTAGGGAGGAAGCACACATCTTAAATCTTATTGATCTAAATTATATACCACCTAAATGCATACACTCAGTAGTAGTAAGTTAATCCCATGAGTTGTTTTCTCTTGATTCATGAACTAGCTTGTGCGGTGCAAATGACCTTTCTGGAGGATTTACTGAGTAGGCTTCGGGCGGTTATTGTCTTCCGGAATATCTGCGGTGCCTTTCGCTTCTGGTTTTAATGTCTAATGGAGTGGTTATCAACGTGTGGTACTCCTCTCCTGGGTACTTCTGAAGGTTGGGTGAGAGAGATGACCGATGGTTCGCATTAGGTTTTCTTATTAGGTTCGAAAGAACCTTTATTCGACGCTTAGGATAAGGTGAAAGTTCTTTTTACAAAACACTAGGAATTCTCGCATGGTTGAACCAAGTCGAGCCATGACTGACGGTAGTGTCGAAATTTACAACCATCGACACGATATGGAATGAAGATTGATAGGACCATGTGCTGAACAGGGCACACAAGTTCTTAGCATCTCGGGTTTTGTCCATGGTATCACTATCGTGGATACTTGGACTGACATGATTGACGCCAAACTCAAGAGATCCTGATGTTTTGGAACAATGTACTTTTCATGAACGGATTTCTCACGAGGCCTCTCTATAACCGCCTAGTATACACTAGTCATGTATAATTAAGATTAAAAGGACTGTTGACTGAGCGACTCTGCCCTAAATCCACAACCAAACAAGGAACATGAGATAAGGCAGCATCACTCACTCGCGGTTTATCAATCCCAATTATACATGGCCTTAACGCATACACTAAGCCATCATAGCTTTACATGATGGGTTTTTAAGTGTTACAACCGTGCTGCGACTTTCGCCTTAACGAGGGAGTAATTACAATTAGAATTGATCATTTTAAGTTTTCGATTAGCTACTTAAGGTTGAGAAGCGTATCAAAATTTTACCGGGTTTCTTGATGTTTCCCCTAGGCATTAGGGTTAAACTCCTCCTACGTCTTTATCATTTCTTTCAGTTGGGCAGTACCTCTTGAAGTGCCCAATTTCACCACATAGGTGACATACCGGACTGGTCCCAACATTAGTGGTTGATGTAATGAACTCAACCGGGGTTGTGCAGCTGCGGGCGGTATGCCCCTTCATGTTTCACCTAACACAAAAGGGTTCTCGATAGACTCCAAACTGATAGTAGTCACACTTGCTGCAGTGGGGAAGGTTTCCTAGGTATGGTCTTCTCGGTGTTGTGACAGGCGGGTTCGCGGGGGTATTGTCTGCCTCAACTTGCTGCCCTTTGGAAGGTCCTTGAGCCAAGGTACTTCCCTCCTCGTTCCCAAACTTCATTTTCAGTGGATTAGGTTTGAGTTCTTGGGTGGCTTTGCACACGGGTGTTGGTTGCTGCTGTCCATTGCTATGATCGGGATCCCCGATATTGCTCCTGCTAACATTGGCGTTGTTAGCATTCAGGTGAGCCATGACAACTGCTACGGCTGCTGAAACTGCAGCTTGGAATGTAGCTTCATCGATCTGAAGAGTCAGTGTCTTGCTAGCGGGTTGGTTATGTTTCTTCGGAGGCATGGTTTTCCCTACACGATGAGGAACACAAGTTGATGAGAAACGATTATTACTCCTAGACGTACCTTTCTTTACTATAATAGGCATAAAATGTTTCCCGCGCTTTGAGCTATGGTTCTCTAAGGATCGACCTACATCCCTATGATGCAGTCCTGGTAATGAGGTAGAAGTAAGTGTATCGGAAGGCCATAAAATGGGTGTCGTTTTAACTGGGTTATCTTTATACTGGAGAGGTTCACTCTCTGGCTTTGAAAAGATTCGAAATGACTTTGGAACGAGAATTGCACAAGAAAAGACATGGAGTTTATGGCTAAACACTCTCAATCGAGGTTTTGTGATTCCGATCTATTTACCTTAATCGTGACGGGAAAGACGATTTGCCTAACGCATAGTGTGAGTAGTGTAACCACTAACTCAATAAGTTGTATTATTTTATGGTTTATTAGCGTGACGTTTTAAGGAGGTAGAAACACTTCCCGGTTTCCATGCATTAGCTCCCTCTGTCGACCATTTATCCTTGGTTGAAACAAGTGTTGGCTTTCTTCGGGTACTTATATAGGGTTCTCTTTTCCTGTAGACATATTGAATTCCTGCTCCGTCTTACTTCCGATTCTGACTCTGATCATCATTACTTCATAATGGATGACTGGAATCTCGGAAGTTCAGGAGAATTTCCCACTGATGTCCCTAAAAGGTATAGGCACATGGTGATTTCAATAGTCTCATCACTGTTCATTTATTTCCTACTTGGAAATCTTCTCAATGAACCTCTTCTGGGTCTTTATCGACTCCTTTGCCGATTTCTGAAGTGGATAAGGTTTTCTAGAGGAGTTTACGCGAGAATGGAAATGTCTAAAGAATCTTAAGAGATTATTAAAACATTTTAATGTGTGATTCATATCGAGTCCTTCTACAATTACATAGTGTACACAAATCATATATAACTTAGATCTAATAGGCCTTCGAATATGTGGTATTACTCTATATCCACATCCAAACAAGGAAAATGAAGTAGAGCGAAACCACACATTCTTAGTCTATGAGATCCTCACTATATATAACTTTGAGAGCATATACTCTGTAATCATAGATCTATCAATAAGGGTCTTTTTAGTTTTCACGCAAGGTTATTTATGGTTCCTAAAATACTCCTATAGTATTTTAATTACATGTTTGATTCTAAAATTTCTGGACATGTCTTCTGGTTTCTTGTTAGTCTATAGTATCATAAAATACTCCTATAGTATTTTTAAACTTTATGTTTGGCTCTAGCATTCCTACATGGTAAGTTTCAGATTCATTGCAACACCACCATCACTCCCAAACACACGTTGGTCGCATCTCGCATAAATATAGTTGATCAGGCTATATTTATTCCAGCTACGATTACATAACTGCCCAGGTTTGAAGGTAATGCTCAACATCCAAAGACTTTTATTCTTGTTCTTCTTGTGATACTTGTTCGAGTTTTGATATTCTTGATGTACTTATACTTCTGTAAAATATGGTTATATTTTAAAGTATAACTCTTGGTCAGAGTGTTTTTATCCCATTGTATTTATAGTTGTATATCTTTTATGATTTGATATACTGAGTTCACTATAAACAATGCTCTGATACCAATCTGTCACACCCCAAAACCGGAACGGCGAAAACGTTCTGGGGTGGAGGACGTCATGTCAAGTATCACAACACATGCAGTATAGTAATCAAAGTACAACAACCATTGCATTACTAGTAATAATTTTACATAGGTTACATTTAGCAACAACATCAAAAGTAAATATAGAAAATAACATAAGATGCAGCTCAGTACAAGGTTGTCTTCACAAAAGCTCCCGGAGTGTACCTGTCTACTGATGACCTGAATACAAGTTATTTTGAAAGAGAGTATCAGCATTTTAATGCTGGTGAGTTCATAAGTATTCTAATGAGATTGATATAAATACATGCTTTTCGTCAAAATAATCTCATTAGATGATGGAGATAAGAGTTTATAAAGTATTTGAATTCCTTCCAGAAAATCCTATATTTTCTATTAAAAGTAGTCTCCTACGAAGACCCTACAGTTTTGTGTTTAAAGAGTATTTTTCCCCTAATGGTACTATCATTATCAAAATATAGTTTTTACCTTAATGAGTATGTGGGAATGCCACATTTTAATGTAAAAAGGAAAAATAATATTTTACCTCAGCAGTGACACTGCAGGCTATAAAGTAAATAAACATAGACTCCATATGGCATCGAGTGAACAACACGCCTCGAAAAGTCTAAATGAATGAAGTGTAGACTCCAGGTGGTATCGAATGAACAATACGCCTCGAAAAGTCTAAATGAATGAAGTGTAGACTCCAGGCGGTATCGAATGAACGATACGCCTCGAAAAGTCTAAATGAATGAACTGTAGACTCCAGGTGGTATCGAATGAACAATACGCCTCGAAAAGTCTAAATGAATGAAACTAATTACCTTAAAGCCATGAATTATAGGGTAAGTGAAAGATACTCGTAACCATACTGATTGACAGATGTAAACACGACGACCTGCTGGCGTCGAAATGAATGTGACATTTGTCACCCCTTGGCCTGGTCGGCCGGGACTGAAGCTAGCAGTCAGGATGTGGGATGATCTGTCCCGTATAGATCTATACACACAATGTCCGTGTCATGAGGATGTATCTCGTGTTTTGATTTCTATAAAACCTTTCTTTTTACTAAAAAGTATATGTTTTTAGAATATTGATATAGCTAAGATCTCTGTCATGAAAGTTATGGTTGGTTTCTAAACTATACCTATTATAGTTTACTTGAGAGGTTATCTAGGTACCTTTGCTACCCAAAGGTATTGAACTGGAGTAAGAGGTTTAAGATCTATCCAGATATACATAATATATATAACTAGGACTTTAACGACACTCGGACAAATAACCGGATGCTCTAAGTCCACAACCAAACAAGGAACAGGAAATAAAGCAGGCTATCAATCCTAAGTCCTTCAAACCCTACTTATATAACTATATCTGCATAGACATGCATCTGTCAAGAATATAAATTTAAAAGACTTTGATAAAAGCTTAGTAATTTTAAAAAGAGATTTTGGTACTTTAAAAGAGATTTGAAAACAAGATTTGAAAACCTTTAGCTGGATAAAACAGTTTAACATGCAAAAATCTATTTGCTTGACAGTTATTAATCACATGTAATGGATATAATAACTTAATAGTTCAACTTGTATTCCCCCCCCCCCATAAAAGCATTTAAAATCATTTCAAAGGTTGATTAAGGGGTATGAACTCACCTGTAGTGGGTGATTTGGATGAACGGATGGTATAGGATGCTAAGTGTAAAGTAAGGACTTGAACACACACGCGGATCCTATTGAACATGTAATGATACATTTATGTATCTAATTAGCCATTTAATAACTAATTAAGTAAGTTAAGACACCCTAATACATGGAAACACTTTGTTTCAAGGGCTAGGAGTACTAAATGGTTGCATCTAAAGAGAGTATGGCCTCACATTGGAGTTTACTTCCCATTTGGCACCAATACATGAGTTTACGGTTTTTGGTCATTACCCCCATGAGTTTACGGCCATAAACTCATGGTAATTGGCACATTTGTGTGATTTAAGGTCTTATACCTCACAAGGAAGTGTTGTAGGTTTGTATTCAAGGCTTAAGAAGTGACTAGGGCTCAAAATGGCCCCTTGTTGGAGTTTACGGTACTTGGACCACTCCCTTGGAGTTTACGGTCGTAAACCCACGAGTTTACGGCCGTAAACTCATGGTCCATTCTACATTTTCGTGTTTTGGGGTTTCTAGTTCATGCATGAAAGGTTCTAGTCCTTTATCCAAGCCACAGAAGGTATTGGGGGCACCTAAACACCACTTGATGGTGTTTACGGTTCAAGGAGATCCCTTGACCGTAAACACATATGTTCTTGGGGATTTTGATGTTTTTCCAATGGATTAACAAGTATACTAAGAAAGTAACTAGTTAGGAGGAGTGTACTTACTTATAGGAAGCTTGTAAGAGTGTTTAAGGGCCAAAAACACTAGTGTGTGTTCTTGGTGTTCTTGGTGTTTTGAAGAACACTTGAAGATGTAAGTAAAAATGAAGAATTCATGGATGAAATGATGTATAAACACTAGATAAGGTGTTATAACAACAAAACAAGTGAAGAAACACTTACATTTTTGGAAGATTTGGAAGATGATTCTATGATAGTTGAGAGAAAAATTTGGTGTTCTTGAGTTAGGAATTGAGAAGTGGGTAAAATGAAGAGTAAACTCATGCTATATGCATGAGTTCTTGGTCAAAGAGGATTTTATGGCCCAAACTCCTCATGTTTGGCCGTAAACACCTAGCTAATGTGTTATTTTGTTTAATTATTACACAACACTCCTAAAAGATACTTTCGTTTATTTGTTCGTTTCATGAATTTATTTTAAAAACACCCAAACGGACTGAAAAACCGGCCAAAAACGTACTGAAATGAATTTGGGTACTATTGGAAGGGCTTGACTGTAGAGTTTATACAAATGAAAATTTCGGGTTGTCACATATTGGGCCCGTACTACTGAAAGCACATGATCCATACTCGAATCGAGGAGAATCATGAGAAATCTAAGAAGCTGGTAGAGGGATGATGTGCACAAATTTTAAGAAGTCACTAAAGTGTGATGGATGATAACATTTTGGTTATGAGATAACAATTTGGTAAAATTGTACAGGACGTCTGTGACACCCCCAAACCGAGATGGCGGAAACATTCGGAGGCGGAGGACGTCATGTACAATATCATAACAATGCACACTAGTAAAACAAGCAACAACGTCCATTGCA
Source organism: Lactuca virosa (assembly GCF_052849685.1). NCBI lineage: Eukaryota > Viridiplantae > Streptophyta > Magnoliopsida > Asterales > Asteraceae > Lactuca > Lactuca virosa. The sequence goes on from NC_136428.1 coordinate 317,478,646, forward strand.
TTAATAATATTGTTTATATAATTGTGTTCTGTGTATAGCTGTAAGACACCAAAAATATATCAAAATAAAAGAATAAGATGAGTCTTCAACATGCTCCATCTTCTCAAAACCTGGTCCAGTGTACCTGTCTACTGGTGACCTGAGAATACAAGTTATTTTGAAAGAGAGTATCAACATTTAAGTTGGGGAGTTCATAACTATTTTAGTGTCAAAAGTTTACATTTGTTTCATGAAAACGTTTGAAATGGTTTGATGAAAATGTTTGTATACTTCCTAGAAAATCCAATATTTTCTACTTAAATGAAAAGTAGTCTTCTACCAAGACTCAACTGTTTTGTATGTTCTGTTCTTTTGAATAAAGTGTAAAATGTAAGTTTGTACTTGAAATAGTATAAATGTATTGTTTTCCATATTTGTAAAACTATCTTTATTCTAAAAATAGTAGGCATTTCTCGTGTGAGAATATCACTGTATGAATGTAATGGAAAATGAAGATTTAGAATAGTATTGTATAAAAATACACTTACTGAATGCATTAACTACCTTAAAAACCAAACTGGTTAAATTAGGTTAAAATGTGATAAGGTTATAACCATACTTGATAGACTAGTATAAAACACAACGTTCTTCAGGCGTCGAAATGGTATAACATTTGTCACCCGTAGACCTGCGGGTCCCACTGTAGCTAGCAGCAAGGTGTAGGATGGTCAATCCCGTATAGATCTATACACAAACTCACGCTCTCCCTCCAGGAGACTCTGGTTATAAAACGTGACATAGCAAGGATATTGCAATGCCATGAAATAGTATCTCACATTTTTGTTATCTTGTTCTTGTTATAGTATGTATGTTCCTTCTTGTTCTTGTTATAGTATGTATGTACTGACTCATGTATGTTTCTCTGTTCTAGAAATAGTATGTATGATCCTCTAAACTATACCTATTATAGTTTACTAGTATGTTTGTTTGAACCGTTACTGATTTTTAGAAAAGACTCAATTGATCAACATAAGCAACTGAGTTAAGTATGTTCCTTAAAAATGGGTTTAATATTCATGTATGTATTCAATAAGTATAATTATGATTTAGCCGACAGTCGGACTAGTGATCCTACCCTAAGCCCACAACCAAACAAGGACCAGGCGTTACGGTATTTAGCAATAGTCCTAAGTCCGTTAAAGCATACTTATACATAAATAGATACACGAATATGATTTTGATAAAAATATAAATCTAAGAATAGTTTTAAAATGTTTTAACAAGTGTTTGAGTATAAGAACTCCTTTTGTTTGATGTTTTCACATGTAAGTGGTTAACACAATTATATTGTGTTCTACTTGTATTCTCCCCATAAAAGCATTTAAAAAGCATTTAAAAGCATATAAAGCTATAATTTGTAGGGGTATGAACTCACCTCGTGGGAGTGATTCGAATGGAAGTTCAATATAGGATGATTGATTTCACAAGCTAGTTTTCGAGACAAAACAAATCCTAAATAGCAATTTATGCAACATATTGGCACGAAATTAGTGAATATAACCTCAAAGGTATTAGGAAAACAACCTAGGATGCAAGAAACACTTACAAAAGAAGTGTTAGAACCGAAATCAAGAGGCTGTAAGGTGTTCACGGCCAACCTTCGGTGTTCACGGCCGTAAAGGGTTCATGGCCTTTGAAGATTTGAAGTGTTCACTGCCAAAAACTCAGAAATGAAGAACGCTTGATTGCCGAAAGGATGAACTTTGATGATCCACCACACGATTCATAGGTGAAATAAGGATCCACAGATGATATATGAGAGAAAAGAGGATTTACGGTTGATGATCCTTGGGATAGAATGGGAGTGTTTGCGGTCAGAAGTGTAGAAGTGATGATAAAAATCAGTCAAACTTCTATATATAGGGGAGAGTTCCACCGAGGTTCACGGCCCGAAGGCTCGTTCACGGCCCGAAGGTTGTTCACGGCCGGAAGGCTCATTTGCGGTCCTCGGTCCAAATGACTTTCCTCATATAACACACTACACCTTAGGATACTAGGTTTGAACACATTAATATCATTAATCTAATCTAACCATAAGATAATGTTAGAAATAAGTTTGACCTTTATTGGATTAGTTTGACTTTCGTTGACCAAGTTTGACTTTTACAAGATAGAAATTTCGGGTTGTCACATCATCCCCCTGTTAAAGGGAATTTCGTCCCGAAATTAGAATTAAGAAAATACACATGGACTAAGGGAAAAGATGCGGATACTTATGTTTCATTTGATCCTCCTACTCCCAAGTGAATTTGGGTCCTCGTTTTGCATTCTAGCGAACCTTCACTATCGGAATACGGCTTTGTTTCGTTTGCTTGACCTCCCTATCCATGATTTCTACTGGTTCTTCCACGAAGTTGAGGCTCTCATTGATCTAGATTTAATCGAGTGGGATAACAAGAGTCTCATCAGAAAGGCACTTCTTTAGGTTTGAAACGTGAAAGGTAGGGTGTACGTTACTAAGTTCTTGAGGTAGTTTGAGTTTGTAAGCTACTGGGCCGATTCTTGCGAGAATATCAAAAGGCCCTATATACCTTGGATTTAGCTTACCACACTTTCTGAAGCGTATCAAGCCCTTCCAGGGTGAGACCTTCAATAGAACAAGGTCACCAACCTGAATTTCCAAAGGTTTCCGTCTTTCTTCAGCGTAGCTTTTCTGTCGGTCTCTAGAGGCTTTCAATGTTCACGAATCTGAACAATCTTCTCTGTCGTTTCCCGAATGATTTCTGGACCGGTGAGAGTGCTGTCAGGAACTTGTCCTTGAGCTAGTTGTGTGTCACCCACCTCAGTCCAACACAGAGGGGATCTGCACTTCTGGCCATAGAGGGCTTCAAATGGAGCAACTTTGATACTAGTATGGTAGCTGTTGTTGTATGAAAACTCGACCAATGGCAAATGGATATCCCATGCTTTACCAAAGTCGATCACACAAGCTCTCAGCATGTCTTCCAACGTCTGTATCATCCTCTCACTCTGTCCATCAGTGTAACATCCCAAAAATACCAACTAAAAATTACATTTTTAAATTAGGTTAATACATAAAACATCGTTATAAAACGTTCATAACAAAATATTCAGAGTACATCCCAGAAAATCCACAGTGCGGAAAACATGAGAGTGTGTGATATGCCGCTACCGCGCCGGCTCCTTTCCCCTAGCTGAAGAGGTACCTGAAAACAAAACTATAAAACGTAAGCACGAAGCTTAGTGAGTTCCCCCATAATGCTACATACCATTCAATCATATAATCAACATCTAAGGGATACGGGCTTCGCCCACACCCATAGAGATACGGGCCTCGCCCACACTCTACTAGCTAGGAGATACGGGCCTCGCCCACACTCTACTTTCTGAGAGATACGGGCCTCGCCCACACTCTGCTATCCTTGGAGATACGGGCCTCGCCCACACTCCGCTATCCATGGAGATACGGGCCTCGCCCACACTCCGCTACTAAACCATAACATACAAGTATCACACAGACAACAAGTATAAGCAATTCTATCATACTGGCATATAACACAGTCAAACTCAGCTATGAGATACGGGCTCCGCCCACACTCCGATACTAACATATCGTCTATACGAGCCGGCCTTGGTGCCTTAGACCCGTCCCTACTGGAAGGAAACTCACCTCGAGAGTAGCTGCCGAAAACCTGCTCAGACTACGCCTGGCTGCCGCACCGGTAATCCCTCCGGCTATAAATCCGTAAACATGGATTAGGTACTCATAAATACCCCTAAGGTCAAATGACTGGTCAAAGTCAACTCCTTGGTCAAAGTCAACCTTCTGATTGACTGGACTCGCCGAGTCCATATGGCGACTCGCCGAGTCCTTCTATGTCTAGCCCGACTCTGACTCATCGGGTCCCTGTTCCCACTCACTGAGTCAGCCTCACTCGCTAGACGGGGACAACTAACAAACCCGCGACTGGACTCGCCGAGTCCAAGGGGGTGACTCGCCGAGTCCGATGAACAGATCTCACAAATCGCTCCAATCTTTCATCAGAACATCAACCTTGGAGATTTGGAGATTCTGGGACTATAGCTACATGTTAAATTGCTAATTCCACGTGCGACTACGGAGGGTTGGACCTCCTACACTTAAACCCTTCTTATCCTAGTGACTGATCATATGACTCGCCGAGTTGGAAGAACAACTCGTCGAGTTCAAGGCTATATTCAAGGGACTCGCCGAGTTTGAAGAACGACTCGTCGAGTACCAGACAATATTCATAGGACTCGCCGAGTTGTTTATCCAACTCGCCGAGTCTAAGGCCATCTTTATGGAACTCGCCAAGTGCACTTTGGCACTCGCCGAGTACGCTTCGACTCTTCACCCATTCTGGCCAAAACTGAGACATGCAATGGTTCCAAACCATAAATCTAAGCTCCTAGGGCATAAACACACGGAGTTTGGGAGGTTTAAGGTCTTGCAATCCACATATAAGGGACAAAAAGGGAATCTATTATACTAAAGATCAAGAAGGAGCTTTCTTACCTGGTTAGGAGCTTCTCCCAGGGTAGATTTCGGATCTACCACACTTCCTTGCACCCTCCAACTTCCTACTTCTTCTTTTAAGCTTCAAACTTCCTTCACCAAGCCAAAATCACTCACAAGGATCAAAATGGGCTAGGGTTTCGCTCTACAGTTCTTCTGGAAGAGAATGGGACGAAATGGGTGTTTTAGAGTGGGTAAAATAGGGTGCAATGTCTGAAAATAGAGTTTCATCCAGACAGGTGGACTCGCCGAGTCCATGCATCGACTCGCCGAGTTCACCGCTCAAATCCGGTGTCCACCCTGTTGTTACTCGGCGAGTCGGGACGCAGACTCGCCGAGTGCGTGGCAAAATAAGATAAAAACTTAAATAAAATCGTACCATGAACCTGGTGTTACAAATCTCCCCCACTTATTTTAGACTTCGTCCTCGAAGTCTGCCGCTCCCTTCCGGAACAGCTCCGGATAATGCTCCATCATCTCATCCGCGGGCTCCCAAGTCCATTCCGAGCCCTTCCGAGCCCTTCCGGTCTAGGATAGCCACAGGCCGCACGATATAATTCAGGTTGTCATCAACCTGGATGTCCTCCAAAGGTACCACTGCTGAATCGTCCACCAGGCACTTCCGCAGCTGGGAGACGTGGAAAGTGCTGTGGATCTGACTGAGTTCGGCTGGCAGGCCCAGCCGATATGCCAATTTGCCCACTCGGGCTGCAACCCTAAACGGTCCAATATACCTGGGACCCAACTTGCCCCGTTTCCTGAATCGGATGACGCCCTTCCACGGCGACACTTTCAAGAGAACCATATCCCCGACCTGGAACTCCAGGTCTGATCGGCGCCTATCGGCATAACTCTTCTGCCGACTCTGAGCAGTCTGAAGCCTGCTCCGGACCTGGTGAATCTTCTCTATCGTCTTGAGCACTACTTCGGTGCTCCCCATGACTCTCTGTCCAACCTCGCCCCAACATATCGGGGTCCTGCACTTCCTCCCGTACAACATCTCGAAGGGAGGGCGGTCAATACTCGCGTGATAACTGTTGTTATATGAAAACTCGGCTAAAGGAAGATAGGTATCCCAGCTACCACCGAAGTCTAAAACACACGCCCGCAGCATGTGCTCCAGAGTCTGGATGGTCTGCTCGCTCTGGCCATCCGTCTGCGGGTGAAAGGCTGTACTAAAATGCAGACGAGTACCCAGCTCGTCATGAAACTTCTTCCAGAACCTGGAAGTGAACCGCACATCCCTATCCGAAATCACTGAAACTGGCACCCCGTGCCGTGCCACCACCTCTCTGATGTAGATATCGGCCAATTTCTCGGCCGAGATGCTCTCTTGATTCGGGATAAAGTGGGCGCTCTTGGTCAATCGATCGACGATGACCCATATCGAATCCACTCCCCGCGCGGTCCTGGGAACCTTGGTGATGAAATCCATCGTGATGTCTTCCCATTTCCACAGCGGGATATCCAACGGCTGCATCTTGCCGTGCGGTCTCTGGTGTTCGGCCTTGACCTTCCTGCAGGTCAGGCACCGCTCAACGTACCATGCTACATCCCGCTTCATGCAGGGCCACCAATAGTCCAAATGAAGATCCCTATACATCTTTGTTACCCCTGGATGAATGGAGAATCGGGATTTGTGCGCCTCCTCCATCAGAACCTGGCGCACGCCTCCGAGATATGGAACCCACACCCTGCGGTGTAATGTCAATAATCCTCTGATGTCATAGTCGAAGGAGGAAACATGTCCCACAATCCGCTCACTCTTCCGATGTTCCTCCTTCATAGCCTCCTGCTGAGCCTCCCGGATCCGCTCCAAAAGCGGAGTCACCACTGTCATCCGCATGCAAATATCCTTGATCGGCGCCGCCTTGCGGCTAAGCGCATCGGCCACCACGTTGGCCTTCCCCGGGTGATAAAGGATTTCACAATCATAATCCTTTACCACATCAAGCCACCGATGCTGCCTCATATTCAGATTTGGCTGGTCCATGAGGTACCTCAAACTCTTGTGGTCCGTGTAAATCGTACAGCGAACCCCATAGAGGTAATGACGCCAAATCTTGAGGGCGAACACAACAGCCCCCAACTCCAAATCATGCGTCGGGTAGTTCGCCTCGTGAGGCTTCAGCTGCCTCGACACGTAGGCGATGACATGCCCTCTCTGCATCAATATCGCGCCCAAACCTGAGATGGACGCATCGCAGTATACAACAAAATCCTCCATGCCCTCTGGCAAGGCTAAGATTGGCGCCTCGCACAATCTCTGTCTTAGTGTCTCGAATGCTGCCTGCTGCTCAGGCCCCCAACGAAAGACCACAGCCTTCCTCGTTAACCTGGTCAGGGGTAATGCTATCTTGGAGAAATCCTTGATGAATCTCCGATAGTAGCCAGCTAATCCCAGGAAACTCCGAATCTCAGATGGAGACTTCGGAACCTCCCATCTCATCACGACCTCCACCTTGGCCGGATCCACCGAAATCCCGTTCTGGTTGACAAGGTGCCCAATAAACTGCACCTCGCGCAACCAGAACTCACACTTGGAAAACTTAGCATACAAGTTCTCCCTTCTCAAGGTCTCCAAAACCTCCCGCAAATGCTCCTCATGCTGCTCTCGCGTCTTAGAGTAAACCAAGATATCATCAATAAATACTATCACCGACCGGTCTAACATCGGTCTACACACGCGGTTCATGAGGTCCATGAATGCGGCAGGAGCATTGGTGAGCCCGAAAGGCATCACCACGAACTCATAGTGGCCATAACGTGTCCGAAATGCTGTCTTCTGCACATCCTCCTCTCTGACCCTCACCTGGTGATACCCTGAACGCAAATCTATCTTGGAGAACCAAGATGCTCCCTGAAGCTGGTCAAAGAGGTCGCCAATCCTCGGGAGTGGGTAGCGGTTCTTTACCGTTACCTTATTCAGCTCTCTATAATCGATACACATCCGATGCGACCCGTCCTTTTTCTTCACAAACAGAATTGGGGCTCCCCAGGGTGAACTGCTCAGTCTAATGAAACCCTTGTCTAACAGCTCCTGAAGCTGTGTAGACAACTCCTGCATCTCAGGAGGAGCCAACCGATATGGTGCCTTGGCTATCGGAGCCGCACCAGGGAGTAGGTCGATCCTCAACTCCACCTGTCGCTCTGGAGGTATCCCAGGCAGCTCCTCGGGGAATACATCTGCGAACTCTCGTACTACGGGCACATCGCCCACCGTCGCCTTACTCGCCTCCCGGGTGTCCATGACATATGCGACATATCCTGTGCAACCCTGCTGAAGGTAACGCCTTGCCCTCGCTGCCGAACAGAAGGCTGGCCCTCGCTGTGATCTCTCACCCTGAATTACTAACTCTCCCCCACTTGGGGCTCTGACTCGTACTAACTGTTGCGCACAATCTATCACTGCCCCATTGGGACTCAGCCAATCCATACCAATAATGACCTTGTTTCCCCGCAATGGAATGGGAACTAGGTCAACCAAATACCCCTCTTCGAACAACCTCAATACACAATCTCGGAAGACCTCTGATGCTTGCCCCGACCGGTCGTCCGCAATCTCGACCTCTAAAGGGCAATCCAACATGCCCGAGGACTCAGGAAACTTCTTGCTAAGTGCAAGAGAAACAAAGGATCGGGTAGCCCCCGAATCAAACAACACCTGGACTAGAATACCGTTCACATGGAACGATCCTAAACGTATATACACAGAGCACATATCAATATCATAAATCTCATATAAATAGGTCAGAGGGAAAAGAAGCATACCCGTCACCACGTCGGGTGTAGCGCGTGCCGCCTCAGCTGTCAGCTGAAATGCCCGGCTCCTCACCACCAGAGCCTCTGCCTTGCCCTGCCGGCCATCTGTAATCCGCAGGGTCGCTGGAGCTGGCGCCTTTACTGGTGCTGCTGCTGTCAACTGGGGGCAGTTGGCCCTTTTGTGGCCCCTCTGGTTGCAGTGGAAACACAGCAACTCAGACTGGACTCACCGAGTCCATATGGCGACTCGCCGAGTCCTTCTATGTCTAGCCCGACTCTGACTCATCGGGTCCCTGTTCCCACTCACTGAGTCAGCCTCACTCGCTAGACGGGGACAACTAACAAACCCGCGACTGGACTCGCCGAGTCCAAGGGGGTGACTCGCCGAGTCCGATGAATAGATCTCACAAATCGCTCTAATCTTTCATCAGAACATCAACCTTGGAGATTTGGAGATTCTGGGACTATAGCTACATGTTAAATTGCTAATTCCACATGCGACTACGGAGGGTTGGACCTCCTACACTTAAACCCTTCTTATCCTAGTGACTGATCATATGACTCGCCGAGTTGGAAGAACAACTCGTCGAGTTCAAGGCTATATTCAAGGTACTCGCCGAGTTTGAAGACGACTCGTCGAGTACCAGACAATCTTCATAGGACTCGCCGAGTTGTTTATCCAACTCGCCGAGTCTAAGGCCATCTTTATGGAACTCGCCGAGTGCACTTTGGCACTCGCCGAGTACGCTTCGACTCTTCACCCATTCTGGCCAAAACTGAGACATGCAATGGTTCCAAACCATAAATCTAAGCTCCTAGGGCATAAACACACGGAGTTTGGGAGGTTTAAGGTCTTGCAATCCACATATAAGGGACAAAAAGGGAATCTATTATACTAAAGATCAAGAAGGAGCTTTCTTACCTGGTTAGGAGCTTCTCCCAGGGTAGATTTCGGATCTACCACACTTCCTTGCACCCTCCAACTTCCTACTTCTTCTTTTAAGCTTCAAACTTCCTTCACCAAGCCAAAATCACTCACAAGGATCAAAATGGGCTAGGGTTTCGCTCTACAGTTCTTCTGGAAGAGAATGGGACGAAATGGGTGTTTTAGAGTGGGTAAAATAGGGTGCAATGTCTGAAAATAGAGTTTCATCCAGACAGGTGGACTCGCCGAGTCCATGCATCGACTCGCCGAGTTCACCGCCCAAATCCGGTGTCCACCCTGCTGTTACTCGGCGAGTCGGGACGCAGACTCGCCGAGTTCGTGGCAAAATAAGATAAAAACTTAAATAAAATCGTACCATGAACCCAGTGTTACAAATCTCCCCCACTTATTTTAGACTTCGTCCTCAAAGTCTGCCGCTCCCTTCCGGAACAGCTCCGGATAATGCTCCATCATCTCATCCGCGGGCTCCCAAGTCCATTCCGAGCCCTTCCGGTCTAGGATAGCCACAGGCCGCTCGATATAATTCCGGCTGTCATCAACCTGGATGTCCTCCAAAGGTACCACTGCTGAATCGTCCACCAGGCACTTCCGCAGCTGGGAGACGTGGAAAGTGCTGTGGATTTGACTGAGTTCGGCTGGCAGGCCCAGCCGATATACCACCTTGCCCACTCGGGCTGCAACCCTAAACGGTCCAATATACCTGGGACCCAACTTGCCCCGTTTCCTGAATCGGATGACACCCTTCCACGGCGACACTTTCAGGAGAACCATATCCCTGACCTGGAACTCCAGGTCTGATCGGCGCCTATCGGCATAACTCTTCTGCCGACTCTGAGCAGTCTGAAGCCTGCTCCGGACCTGGTGAATCTTCTCTGTCGTCTTGAGCACTACTTCGGTGCTCCCCATGACTCTCTGTCCAACCTCGCCCCAACATATCGGGGTCCTGCACTTCCTCCCGTACAACATCTCGAAGGGAGGGCGGTCAATACTCGCGTGATAGCTGTTGTTATATGAAAACTCGGCTAAAGGAAGATAGGTATCCCAGCTACCACCGAAGTCTAAAACACACGCCCGTAGCATGTCCTCCAGAGTCTGGATGGTCCGCTCGCTCTGGCCATCCGTCTGCGGGTGAAAGGCTGTACTAAAATGCAGACGAGTACCCAGCTCGTCATGAAACTTCTTCCAGAACCCGGAAGTGAACCGCACATCCCTATCCGAAATCACTGAAACTGGCACCCCGTGCCGTGCCACCACCTCTCTGATGTAGATATCGGCTAATTTCTCGGCCGAGATGCTCTCCTGATTCGGGATAAAGTGGGCGCACTTGGTCAATCGATCGACGATGACCCATATCGAATCCACTCCCCGCGCGGTCCTGGGAACCTTGGTGATGAAATCCATCGTGATGTCTTCCCATTTCCACAACGGGATATCCAACGGCTGCATCTTGCCGTGCGGTCTCTGGTGTTCGGCCTTGACCTTCCTGCAGGTCAGGCACCGCTCAACGTACCATGCTACATCCCGCTTCATGCAGGGCCACCAATAGTCCAAATGAAGATCCCTATACATCTTTGTTACCCCTGGATGAATGGAGAATCGGGATTTGTGCGCCTCCTCCATCAGAACCTGGCGCACGCCTCCGAGATATGGAACCCACACCCTGCGGTGTAATGTCAATAATCCTCTGATGTCATAGTCGAAGGAGGAAACATGTCCCACAATCCGCTCACTCTTCCGATGTTCCTCCTTCATAGCCTCCTGCTGAGCCTCCCGGATCCGCTCCAAAAGCGGAGTCACCACTGTCATCCGCATGCAAATATCCTTGATCGGCGCCGCCTTGCGGCTAAGCGCATCGGCCACCACGTTGGCCTTCCCCGGGTGATAAAGGATTTCACAATCATAATCCTTTACCACATCAAGCCACCGATGCTGCCTCATATTCAGATTTGGCTGGTCCATGAGGTACCTCAAACTCTTGTGGTCCGTGTAAATCGTACAGCGAACCCCATAGAGGTAATGACGCCAAATCTTGAGGGCGAACACAACAGCCCCCAACTCCAAATCATGCGTCGGGTAGTTCGCCTCGTGAGGCTTCAGCTGCCTCGACACGTAGGCGATGACATGCCCTCTCTGCATCAATATCGCGCCCAAACCTGAGATGGACGCATCGCAGTATACAACAAAATCCTCCATGCCCTCTGGCAAGGCTAAGATTGGCGCCTCGCACAATCTCTGTCTTAGTGTCTCGAATGCTGCCTGCTGCTCAGGCCCCCAACGAAAGACCACAGCCTTCCTCGTTAACCTGGTCAGGGGTAATGCTATCTTGGAGAAATCCTTGATGAATCTCCGATAGTAGCCAGCTAATCCCAGGAAACTCCGAATCTCAGATGGAGACTTCGGAACCTCCCATCTCATCACGACCTCCACCTTGGCCGGATCCACCGAAATCCCGTTCTGGTTGACAAGGTGCCCAATAAACTGCACCTCGCGCAACCAGAACTCACACTTGGAAAACTTAGCATACAAGTTCTCCCTTCTCAAGGTCTCCAAAACCTCCCGCAAATGCTCCTCATGCTGCTCTCGCGTCTTAGAGTAAACCAAGATATCATCAATAAATACTATCACCGACCGGTCTAACATCGGTCTACACACGCGGTTCATGAGGTCCATGAATGCGGCAGGAGCATTGGTGAGCCCGAAAGGCATCACCACGAACTCATAGTGGCCATAACGTGTCCGAAATGCTGTCTTCTGCACATCCTCCTCTCTGACCCTCACCTGGTGATACCCTGAACGCAAATCTATCTTGGAGAACCAAGATGCTCCCTGAAGCTGGTCAAAGAGGTCGCCAATCCTCGGGAGTGGGTAGCGGTTCTTTACCGTTACCTTATTCAGCTCTCTATAATCGATACACATCCGATGCGACCCGTCCTTTTTCTTCACAAACAGAATTGGGGCTCCCCAGGGTGAACTGCTCAGTCTAATGAAACCCTTGTCTAACAGCTCCTGAAGCTGTGTAGACAACTCCTGCATCTCAGGAGGAGCCAACCGATATGGTGCCTTGGCTATCGGAGCCGCACCAGGGAGTAGGTCGATCCTCAACTCCACCTGTCGCTCTGGAGGTATCCCAGGCAGCTCCTCGGGGAATACATCTGCGAACTCTCGTACTACGGGCACATCGCCCACCGTCGCCTTACTCGCCTCCCGGGTGTCCATGACATATGCGACATATCCTGTGCAACCCTGCTGAAGGTAACGCCTTGCCCTCGCTGCCGAACAGAAGGCTGGCCCTCGCTGTGATCTCTCACCCTGAATTACTAACTCTCCCCCACTTGGGGCTCTGACTCGTACTAACTGTTGCGCACAATCTATCACTGCCCCATTGGGACTCAGCCAATCCATACCAATAATGACCTTGTTTCCCCGCAATGGAATGGGAACTAGGTCAACCAAATACCCCTCTTCGAACAACCTCAATACACAATCTCGGAAGACCTCTGATGCTCGCCCCGACCGGTCGTCCGCAATCTCGACCTCTAAAGGGCAATCCAACATGCCCGAGGACTCAGGAAACTTCTTGCTAAGTGCAAGAGAAACAAAGGATCGGGTAGCCCCCGAATCAAACAACACCTGGACTAGAATACCGTTCACATGGAACGATCCTAAACGTATATACACAGAGCACATATCAATATCATAAATCTCATATAAATAGGTCAGAGGGAAAAGAAGCATACCCGTCACCACGTCGGGTGTAGCGCGTGCCGCCTCAGCTGTCAGCTGAAATGCCCGGCTCCTCACCACCAGAGCCTCTGCCTTGCCCTGCCGGCCATCTGTAATCCGCAGGGTCGCTGGAGCTGGCGCCTTTACTGGTGCTGCTGCTGTCAACTGGGGGCAGTTGGCCCTCTTGTGGTCCCTCTGGTTGCAGTGGAAACACAGCAACTCAGACTGGACTCACCGAGTCCATATGGCGACTCGCCGAGTCCTTCTATGTCTAGCCCGACTCTGACTCATCGGGTCCCTGTTCCCACTCACTGAGTCAGCCTCACTCGCTAGACGGGGACAACTAACAAACCCGCGACTGGACTCGCCGAGTCCAAGGGGGTGACTCGCCGAGTCCGATGAATAGATCTCACAAATCGCTCTAATCTTTCATCAGAACATCAACCTTGGAGATTTGGAGATTCTGGGACTATAGCTACATGTTAAATTGCTAATTCCACATGCGACTACGGAGGGTTGGACCTCCTACACTTAAACCCTTCTTATCCTAGTGACTGATCATATGACTCGCCGAGTTGGAAGAACAACTCGTCGAGTTCAAGGCTATATTCAAGGTACTCGCCGAGTTTGAAGACGACTCGTCGAGTACCAGACAATCTTCATAGGACTCGCCGAGTTGTTTATCCAACTCGCCGAGTCTAAGGCCATCTTTATGGAACTCGCCGAGTGCACTTTGGCACTCGCCGAGTACGCTTCGACTCTTCACCCATTCTGGCCAAAACTGAGACATGCAATGGTTCCAAACCATAAATCTAAGCTCCTAGGGCATAAACACACGGAGTTTGGGAGGTTTAAGGTCTTGCAATCCACATATAAGGGACAAAAAGGGAATCTATTATACTAAAGATCAAGAAGGAGCTTTCTTACCTGGTTAGGAGCTTCTCCCAGGGTAGATTTCGGATCTACCACACTTCCTTGCACCCTCCAACTTCCTACTTCTTCTTTTAAGCTTCAAACTTCCTTCACCAAGCCAAAATCACTCACAAGGATCAAAATGGGCTAGGGTTTCGCTCTACAGTTCTTCTGGAAGAGAATGGGACGAAATGGGTGTTTTAGAGTGGGTAAAATAGGGTGCAATGTCTGAAAATAGAGTTTCATCCAGACAGGTGGACTCGCCGAGTCCATGCATCGACTCGCCGAGTTCACCGCCCAAATCCGGTGTCCACCCTGCTGTTACTCGGCGAGTCGGGACGCAGACTCGCCGAGTTCGTGGCAAAATAAGATAAAAACTTAAATAAAATCGTACCATGAACCCGGTGTTACAAATCTCCCCCACTTATTTTAGACTTCGTCCTCAAAGTCTGCCGCTCCCTTCCGGAACAGCTCCGGATAATGCTCCATCATCTCATCCGCGGGCTCCCAAGTCCATTCCGAGCCCTTCCGGTCTAGGATAGCCACAGGCCGCTCGATATAATTCCGGCTGTCATCAACCTGGATGTCCTCCAAAGGTACCACTGCTGAATAGTCCACCAGGCACTTCCGCAGCTGGGAGACGTGGAAAGTGTTGTGGATTTGACTGAGTTCGGCTGGCAGGCCCAGCCGATATACCACCTTGCCCACTCGGGCTGCAACCCTAAACGGTCCAATATACCTGGGACCCAACTTGCCCCGTTTCCTGAATCGGATGACGCCCTTCCACGGCGACACTTTCAGGAGAACCATATCCCTGACCTGGAACTCCAGGTCTGATCGGCGCCTATCGGCATAACTCTTCTGCCGACTCTGAGCAGTCTGAAGCCTGCTCCGGACCTGGTGAATCTTCTCTGTCGTCTTGAGCACTACTTCGGTGCTCCCCATGACTCTCTGTCCAACCTCGCCCCAACATATCGGGGTCCTGCACTTCCTCCCGTACAACATCTCGAAGGGAGGGCGGTCAATACTCGCGTGATAGCTGTTGTTATATGAAAACTCGGCTAAAGGAAGATAGGTATCCCAGCTACCACCGAAGTCTAAAACACACGCCCGCAGCATGTCCTCCAGAGTCTGGATGGTCCGCTCGCTCTGGCCATCCGTCTGCGGGTGAAAGGCTGTACTAAAATGCAGACGAGTACCCAGCTCGTCATGAAACTTCTTCCAGAACCCGGAAGTGAACCGCACATCCCTATCCGAAATCACTGAAACTGGCACCCCGTGCCGTGCCACCACCTCTCTGATGTAGATATCGGCCAATTTCTCGGCCGAGATGCTCTCCTGATTCGGGATAAAGTGGGCGCACTTGGTCAATCGATCGACGATGACCCATATCGAATCCACTCCCCGCGCGGTCCTGGGAACCTTGGTGATGAAATCCATCGTGATGTCTTCCCATTTCCACAACGGGATATCCAACGGCTGCATCTTGCCGTGCGGTCTCTGGTGTTCGGCCTTGACCTTCCTGCAGGTCAGGCACCGCTCAACGTACCATGCTACATCCCGCTTCATGCAGGGCCACCAATAGTCCAAACGAAGATCCCTATACATCTTTGTTACCCCTGGATGAATGGATAATCGGGATTTTTGCGCCTCCTCCATCAGAACCTGGCGCACGCCTCCGAGATATGGAACCCACACCCTGCGGTGTAATGTCAATAATCCTCTGCTGTCATAGTCGAAGGAGGAAACCTGTCCCACAATCCGCTCACTCTTCCGATGTTCCTCCTTCATAGCCTCCTGCTGAGCCTCCCGGATCCGCTCCAAAAGCGGAGTCACCACTGTCATCCGCATGCAAATATCCTTGATCGGCGCCGCCTTGCGGCTAAGCGCATCGGCCACCACGTTGGCCTTCCCCGGGTGATAAAGGATTTCACAATCATAATCCTTTACCACATCAAGCCACCGATGCTGCCTCATATTCAGATTTGGCTGGTCCATGAGGTACCTCAAACTCTTGTGGTCCGTGTAAATCGTACAGCGAACCCCATAGAGGTAATGACGCCAAATCTTGAGGGCGAACACAACAGCCCCCAACTCCAAATCATGCGTCGGGTAGTTCGCCTCGTGAGGCTTCAGCTGCCTCGACACGTAGGCGATGACATGCCCTCTCTGCATCAATATCGCGCCCAAACCTGAGATGGACGCATCGCAGTATACAACAAAATCCTCCATGCCCTCTGGCAAGGCTAAGATTGGCGCCTCGCACAATCTCTGTCTTAGTGTCTCGAATGCTGCCTGCTGCTCAGGCCCCCAACGAAAGACCACAACCTTCCTCGTTAACCTGGTCAGGGGTAATGCTATCTTGGAGAAATCCTTGATGAATCTCCAATAGTAGCCAGCTAATCCCAGGAAACTCCGAATCTCAGATGGAGACTTCGGAACCTCCCATCTCATCACGGCCTCCACCTTGGCCGGATCCACCGAAATCCCGTTCTGGTTGACAAGGTGCCCAAGAAACTGCACCTCGCGCAACCAGAACTCACACTTGGAAAACTTAGCATACAAGTTCTCCCTTCTCAAGGTCTCCAAAACCTCCCGCAAATGCTCCTCATGCTGCTCTCGCGTCTTGGAGTAAACCAAGATATCATCAATAAATACTATCACCGACCGGTCTAACATCGGTCTACACACGCGGTTCATGAGGTCCATGAACGCGGCAGGAGCATTGGTGAGCCCGAAAGGCATCACCACGAACTCATAGTGGCCATAACGTGTCCGAAATGCCGTCTTCTGCACATCCTCCTCTCTGACCCTCACCTGGTGATACCCTGAACGCAAATCTATCTTGGAGAACCAAGATGCTCCCTGAAGCTGGTCAAAGAGGTCGCCAATCCTCGGGAGTGGGTAGCGGTTCTTTACCGTTACCTTATTCAGCTCTCTATAATCGATACACATCCGATGCGACCCGTCCTTTTTCTTCACAAACAGAATTGGGGCTCCCCAGGGTGAACTGCTCAGTCTAATGAAACCCTTGTCTAACAGCTCCTGAAGCTGTGTAGACAACTCCTGCATCTCAGGAGGAGCCAACCGATATGGTGCCTTGGCTATCGGAGCCGCACCAGGGACTAGGTCGATCCTCAACTCCACCTGTCGCTCTGGAGGTATCCCAGGCAGCTCCTCGGGGAATACATCCGCGAACTCTCGTACTACGGGCACATCGCCCACCGTCGCCTTACTCGCCTCCCGGGTGTCCATGACATATGCGACATATCCTGCGCAACCCTGCTGAAGGTAACGCCTTGCCCTCGCTGCCGAACAGAAGGCTGGCCCTCGCTGTGATCTCTCACCCTGAATTACTAACTCTCCCCCACTTGGGGCTCTGACTCGTACTAACTGTTGCGCACAATCTATCACTGCCCCATTGGGACTCAGCCAATCCATACCAATAATGACCTTGTTTCCCCGCAATGGAATGGGAACTAGGTCAACCAAATACCCCTCTTCGAACAACCTCAATACACAATCTTGGAAGACCTCTGATGCTCGCCCCGACCGGTCGTCCGCAATCTCGACCTCTAAAGGGCAATCCAACATGCCCGAGGACTCAGGAAACTTCTTGCTAAGTGCAAGAGAAACAAAGGATCGGGTAGCCCCCGAATCAAACAACACCTGGACTAGAATACCGTTCACATGGAACGATCCTAAACGTATATACACAGAGCACATATCAATATCATAAATCTCATATAAATAGGTCAGAGGGAAAAGAAGCATACCCATCACCACGTCGGGTGTAGCGCGTGCCGCCTCAGCTGTCAGCTGAAATGCCCGGCTCCTCACCACCGGAGCCTCTGCCTTGCCATGCCGGCCATCTGTAATCCGCAGGGTCGCTGGAGCTGGCGCCTTTACTGGCGCTGCTGCTGTCAACTGGGGGCAGTTGGCCCTCTTGTGGCCCCTCTGGTTGCAGTGGAAACACAGCAACTCAGATGTCTGAATAACCGGAGCAGGGGCAGTACAATCCCTGCTGAAGTGTCCCGTCTTGCCGCACCTGTAGCAGCCTGTCGATCCTAATCTACACGTTCCCTCGTGCGACCTGCCGCACTTCCTGCAGCGGCCCGGTCCTGAATGGCCTTTCGGCCTACCATCTGATCCCTTGGGCTTCTTTCCCGAAGCCCCTATCGTCTGTCCTTCCTCTGCCTTCCTCTTCCGGATGTGCTCCAGATCTATCTCCCTCTCCCTCGCCCTAGCAATCATATAATCCAGGGTAGGGCAAGCTGAAAAACTGACATGCTCCCGAATGTCGGCTCGCAGCATGTCATGGTAGCGGGTCCTCCTCATATCCTCATCACCTGCATACTGGGGCACCAGTAACGCCCTCTCCCGGAACTTGGCGGTGATCTCCGCCACAGTCTCCGTCGTCAGTCTCATATCCAAAAACTCTCTGGCTAACTGTTGGAGTTCCACTGCAGGTGCGAACTCCTCTCTGAACCGGGTCACAAAGTCCGGCCACGTCATAGCCTCAACAGCCGATGCTCCCAATGAGTCACCAACAGACTCCCACCAATCACTAGCTCGGTCTCTCAAACATCCGGATACATACCTCACCTTCGACCCCTCGGGGTAGAAGCTGGTCAGCTGCGCAGACTCAATGTCTGCGATCCATCGTCTGGCCACAATGGGGTCCTTCGCCCCATGGAAATCCGTTGCACCGCTGCTCCTGAAGTCCTTGAAGGACAGTGTGTGAGATCCTGACTGGCTAGCCGCCATATCACTCCTGAACGCCCTGAGGCGATCCTCCATCAACTCAACAATACCCTCCTTGATCGACCCGAAGATGAGGGGAGTCGACTCACGGATGCCTCTGGTAATCTCTGACGCGATGAACTCGCGTAGACCCTCATCAATTGGTTCGGACCCTGAACCCGAACCCGATCCCGATCCTGAGCCTCCCGCTCCCTGTCGTGTGGTCACCATACTGAAAAAAAAAACATAGCATAACCACCATCAAACGATATTCCACTAACGAGGCTCACATACATACCACTAGTCCCCGGTCTCGCCTCGGCTCTTTTTGAATCGAGTACGGATCCTCCGCTTTCAGTAGTATGGGCCCATACTACCTTCCACGTCTATCCGTACTTTCCTCAAGAATTGCCTCAACTCAACCAAGCCCTTCATACTAATATTACGGTTCTCGTGCTACTCACGCCCTAGGCTTGCCCTAGATAATCGCCATCCCACCCCCTGCCATCAGTTGCATAAGAAGTTCCTGCCTTCTTCCCCTAACTAGCTCGCGAATACTATTACGTATTACTCAGACTAGATAATTATTCGAATGAGAGGTCCTACCCTACAACGGTTGGACTCAAACAAGAGCTGCGAAATAGGGCTAGACCCAACCATCTGAAATTATTTAATCCTTGCAATATGTAACTTATCATATTCGTTCACTAGTTAGTGAAAGACGACTAGAACTCCTAATAGCACAAAGCAAGCAGCATTCGGGCATTGAGTACACATAATCAAGTATATACTACTCTGGCTATCATACTGACTGATCTGTACTAGCATGCAATTCTCAAAAAGCCGAAACACATAAAGCAGGCACATAAGGCATCATTCCTAGATCCTTAGTCCTATTCTAGCATGTTGTTCTACTGAAACTGAAACTGATAATCATAACATAAACTTGTATGGGTACTTTGGGGATAACTTACTTGAGCTCGGCCGGTCGCGCACATCACACACCTTTTTCTTTTTAGAAACCCCTTTCACTTAGTCTTTAGAAAATCATTTCTTTATAAAAATCTTTTAATCCCTCGATTTGAGTCCAGACACCCCCGAAGGTGTGTCCGAATCCCTCAAACCAGGGCTCTGATACCAACTTGTAACATCCCAAAAATACCAACTAAAAATTTCATTTTTAAATTAGGTTAATACATAAAACATCGTTATAAAACGTTCATAACAAAATATTCAGAGTACATCC
The DNA here is from genome assembly GCF_052849685.1 of Lactuca virosa. Classification (NCBI taxonomy): domain Eukaryota; kingdom Viridiplantae; phylum Streptophyta; class Magnoliopsida; order Asterales; family Asteraceae; genus Lactuca; species Lactuca virosa. Next base: position 317,498,515 of record NC_136428.1, read on the forward strand.
CAGAAAATCCACAGCGCGGAAAACATGAGAGTGTGTGATATGCCGCTACCGCGCCGGCTCCTTTCCCCTAGCTGAAGAGGTACCTGAAAACAAAACTATAAAACGTAAGCACGAAGCTTAGTGAGTTCCCCCATAATGCTACATACCATGCAATCATATAATGAACAGCTAAGGGATACGGGCTTCGCCCACACCCATAGAGATACGGGCCTCGCCCACACTCTACTTTCTGAGAGATACGGGCCTCGCCCACACTCTGCTATCCTTGGAGATACGGGCCTCGCCCACACTCCGCTATCCATGGAGATACGGGCCTCGCCCACACTCCGATACTAACATATCGTCTATACGGGCCGACCTTGGTGCCTTAGACTCGTCCCTACTGGAAGGAAACTCACCTCGAGAGTAGCTGCCGAAAACCTGCTCAGACTACACCTGGCTGCCGCATCGGTAATCCCTCCGGCTATAAATCCGTAAACATGGATTAGGTACTCATAAATACCCCTAAGGTCAAATGACTGGTCAAAGTCAACTCCTTGGTCAAAGTCAACCTTCTGATTGACTGGACTCGCCGAGTCCATATGGCGACTCGCCGAGTCCTTCTATGTCTAGCCCGACTCTGACTCATCGGGTCCCTGTTCCCACTCACTGAGTCAGCCTGACTCGCTAGACGGGGACAACTAACAAACCCGCGACTGGACTCGCCGAGTCCAAGGGGGTGACTCACCGAGTCCGACGAACAGATCTCACAAATCGCTCCAATCTTTCATCAGAACATCAACCTTGGAGATTTGGAGATTCTGGGACTATAGCTACACGTTAAATTGCTAATCCCACGTGCGACTACGGAGGGTTGGACCTCCTACACTTAAACCCTTCTTATCCTAGTGACTGATCATATGACTCGCCGAGTTGGAAGAACAACTCGTCGAGTTCAAGGCTATATTCAAGGGACTCGCCGAGTTTGTAGAACGACTCGCCGAGTACCAGGCAACCTTCATAGGACTCGCCGGGTTGTTTATCCAACTCGCCGAGTCTAAGGCCATCTTTATGGAACTCGCCGAGTGCACTTTGGCACTCGCCGAGTACCCTTCGACTCTTCACCCATTCTGGCCAAAACTGAGACATGCAATGGTTCCAAACCATAAATCTAAGCTCCTAGGGCATAAACACACGGAGTTTGGGAGGTTTAAGGTCTTGCAATCCACATATAAGGGACAAAAAGGGAATCTATTATACTAAAGATCAAGAAGGAGCTTTCTTACCTGGTTAGGAGCTTCTCCCAGGGTAGATTTCGGATCTACCACACTTCCTTGCACCCTCCAACTTCCTACTTCTTCTTTTAAGCTTCAAACTTCCTTCACCAAGCCAAAATCACTCACAAGGATCAAAATGGGCTAGGGTTTCACTCTATAGTTCTTCTGGAAGAGAATGGGACGAAATGGGTGTTTTAGAGTGGGTAAAATAGGGTGCAATGTCTGAAAATAGAGTTTCATCCAGACAGGTGGACTCGCCGAGTCCATGCATCGACTCGCCGAGTTCACCGCTCAAATCCTGTGTCCACCCTGCTGTTACTCGGCGAGTCGGGACGCAGACTCGCCGAATTCGTGGCAAAATAAGATAAAAACTTAAATAAAATCGTACCATGAACCCGGTGTTACAATCAGTTTGTGTGTTGTAGGTTGTACTCATGTCCAACCTAGTTCCAGGGACTTTTGTAGTGACTGTCAGAATCTTGAAGTGAATGTACTGTCTCTATCAGAGATGATACATATGGGAAGACCATGCAATCGTACAATCTCCCTAAAGTATGTTCTTGTCAGTTTATCCATCTTGTCGGTTTCTTTGATCGGTAGGAAGTGTGCGGACTTAGTTAACCTGTTTACGATCACCCAAATAGTATCGAGACCACCCATTGTCTTGGGCAATTTGGTTATGAAGTCCATTATAATCCGCTCCCACTTCCACTCAGGTATCTCCGGTTGTTGTAGTAAACCTGAGGGTTTTTGGTATTCGACCTTAACCTTGGCGCAAGTAAGACACTTGCCCACGAAGGTAGTAATCTCTTCATTCATGTTAGGCCACCAATATAACTTTTTGAGATCCAGATACATCTTATAAGAACCTGGATGAACGAAGTATCGTGTAACATCCCAAAAAAACCAACTAAAAATTTCATTTTTAAATTAGGTTAATACATAAAACTTCGTTATAAAACGTTCATAATAAAATATTCAGAGTACATTCCAGAAAATCCACAGTGCGGAAAACATGAGAGTGTGTGATACGCCGCTACCACGCCGGCTCCTTTCCCCTAGCTGAAGAGGTACCTGAAAACAAAACTATAAAACGTAAGCACGAAGCTTAGTGAGTTCCCCCATAATGCCACATACCATGCAATCATATAATGAATAGCTAAGGGATACGGGCCTCGCCCACACCCATAGAGATACGGGCCTCGCCCACACTCTACTAGCTAGGAGATACGGGCCTCGCCCACACTCTACTTTCTGAGAGATACGGGCCTCGCCCACACTCTACTTTCTGAGAGATACGGGCCTCGCCCACACTCTGCTATCCATGGAGATACGGGCCTCGCCCACACTCCGCTACTAAACCATAACATACAAGTATCACACAGACAACAAGTATAAGCAATTCTATCATACTGGCATATAACACAATCAAACTCAGCTACGAGATACGGGCTCCGCCCACACTCCGATACTAACATATCGTCTATATGGGCCGGCCTTGGTGCCTTAGACTCTTCCCTACTGGAAGGAAACTCACCTCGAGAGTAGCTGCCGAAAACCTGCTCAGACTACTCCTGGCTGCCGCACCGGTAATCCCTCCGGGTATAAATCCGTAAACATGGATTAGGTACTCATAAATACCCCTAAGGTCAAATGACTGGTCAAAGTCAACTCCTTGGTCAAAGTCAACCTTCTGATTGACTGGACTCGCCGAGTCGATATGGCGACTCGCCGAGTCCTTCTATGTCTAGCCCGACTCTGACTCATCGGGTCCCTGTTCCCACTCACTGAGTCAGCCTGACTCGCTAGACGGGGACAACTAACAAACCCGCGACTGGACTCGCCGAGTCCAAGGGGGGAACTCGCCGAGTCCGACAAACAGATCTCACAAATCGCTCCAATCTTCCATCAGAACATCAACCTTGGAGATTTGGAGATTCTGGGACTATAGCTACACGTTAAATTGCTAATTCCACGTGCGACTACGGAGGGTTGGACCTCCTACACTTAAACCCTTCTTATCCTAGTGACAGTTCATATGACTCGCCGAGTTTGAAGAACGACTCGTCGAGTACCAGACAATCTTCATAGGACTCGCCGAGTTGTTTATCCAACTCGCCGAGTCTAAGGCCATCTTCATGGAACTCGCCGAGTGCACTTTGGCACTCGCCGAGTACTCTTCGACTCTTCACCCATTCTGGCCAAATCTGAGACATGCAATGGTTCCAAACCATAAATCTAAGCTCCTAGGGCATAAACACACGGAGTTTGGGAGGTTTAAGGGCTTGAAATCCACATATAAGGGACAAAAAGGGAATCTATTTTACTAAAGATCAACAAGGAGCTTTCTTACCTGGTTAGGAGCTTCTCCAAGGGTAGATTTCGGATCTACCACACTTCCTTGCACCCTCCAACTTCCTCCTTCTTCTTTTAAGCTTCAAACTTCCTTCACCAAGCCAAAATCACTCACAAGGATCAAAATGGGCTAGGGTTTCACTCTACAGTTCTTCTGGAAGAGAATGGGACGAAATGGGTGTTTTAGAATGGGTAAAATAGGGTGCAATGTCTGAAAATAGAGTTTCATCCAGACAGGTGGACTCGCCGAGTCCATGCATTGACTCGCCGAGTTCACCGCTCAAATCCCGTGTCCACCCTGCTGCTACTCGGCGAGTCGGGACGCAGACTCGCCGAGTTCGTGGCAAAATTAAGATAAAAACTTAAATAAAATCATACCATGAACCCGGTGTTACAAATCTCCCCCACTTATTTTAGACTTCGTCCTCGAAGTCTGCCGCTCCCTTCCGGAACAGCTCCGGATAATGCTCCATCATCTCATCCGCGGGCTCCCAAGTCCATTCCGAGCGCTTCTGATGCTGCCATTGCACCTTCACCAGCTCCACCCTTTTGTTCCTCAGTTCCTTCGACTTCCGGTCTAGGATAGCCACAGGCCGCTCGATATAATTCAGGCTGTCATCAACCTGGATGTCCTCCAAAGGTACCATTGCTGAATCGTCCACCATGCACTTCCGCAGCTGGGAGACGTGGAAAGTGTTGTGGATCTGACTGAGTTCGGCTGGCAGGTCCGGCCGATATGCCACCTTGCCTACTCGGGCTGCAACCCTAAACGGTCCAATATACCTGGGACCCAACTTGCCCCGTTTCCTGAATCGGATGACGCCCTTCCACGGCGACACTTTCAGGAGAACCATATCCCCGACCTGGAACTCCATGTCTGATTGGTGCCTATCGGCATAACTCTTCTGCCGACTCTGAGCAGTCTGAAGCCTGCTCCGGACCTGCTGAATCTTCTCTGTCGTCTTGAGCACTACTTCGGTGCTCCCCATGACTCTCTGTCCAACCTCGCCCCAACATATCGAGGTCCTGCACTTCCTCCCGTACAACATCTCGAAGGGAGGGCGTGATAGCTGTTGTTATATGAAAACTCGGCTAAAGGAAGATAGGTATCCCAGCTACCACCGAAGTCTAAAACACACGCCCGCAGCATGTCCTCCAGAGTGTGGACGGTCCGCTCACTCTGGCCATCCGTCTGCGGGTGAAAGGCTGTACTAAAATGCAGACGAGTACCCAGCTCGTCATGAAACTTCTTCCAGAACCTGGAAGTGAACCGCACATCCCTATCCGAAATCACTGAAACTGGCGCCCCGTGTCGTGCCACCACCTCTCTGATGTAGATATCGGCCAATTTCTCGGGCGAGATGCACTCCTGAATCGGGATAAAGTGGGCGCTCTTGGTCAATCGATCGACGATGACCCATATCGAATCCACTCCCCGCGCGGTCCTGGGAAGCTTGGTGATGAAATCCATCGTGATGTCTTCCCATTTCCACAGCGGGATATCCAACGGCTGCATCTTGCCGTGCGGTCTCTGGTGTTCGGCCTTGACCTTCCTGCAGGTCAGGCACCGCTCAACGTACCATGCTACATCCCGCTTCATGCAGGGCCACCAATAGTCCAGACGAAGATCCCTATACACCTTCGTTACCCCTGGATGAATGGAGAATCGGGATTTGTGCCCTCCTCCATCAGAACCTGGCACACGCCTCCGAGATATGGAACCCACACCCTGCGGTGTAATGTCAATAATCCTCTGATGTCATAGTCGAAGGAGGAAACCTGTCCCACAATCCGCTCACTCTTCCGATGTTCCTCCTTCATAGCCTCCTGCTGAGCCTCCCGGATCCGCTCCAAAAGCGGAGTCACCACTGTCATCCGCATGCAAATATCCCTGATCGGCGCCGCCTTGCGGCTAAGCATGTCGGCCACCACGTTGGCCTTCCCCGGGTGATAAAGGATTTCACAATCATAATCCTTTACCACATCAAGCCACCGACGCTGCCTCATATTCAGATTTCGCTGGTCCATGAGGTACCTCAAACTCTTGTGGTCTGTGTAAATCGTACAGCGAACCCCATAGAGGTAATGACGCCAAATCTTGAGGGCGAACACAATAGCCCCCAACTCCAAATCATGCGTCGGGTAGTTCGCCTCGTGAGGCTTCAGCTGCCTTGACGCGTAGGCGATGACATGCCCTCTCCGCATCAATACCGCGCCCAAACCTGAGATGGACGCATCGCAGTATACAACAAAATCCTCCATGCCCTCTGGCAAGGCTAAGATTGGCGCCTCGCACAATCTCTGTCTCAGTGTCTCGAATGTTGCCTGCTGCTCAGGCCCCCAACGAAAGACCACAGCCTTCCTCGTTAACCTGGTCAGGGGTAATGCTATCTTGGAGAAATCCTGGATGAATCTCCGATAGTAGCCAGCTAATCCCAAGAAACTCCGAATCTCAGATGGAGACTTCGGAACCTCCCATCTCATCACGGCCTCCACCTTGGCCGGATCCACCGAAATCCCGTTCTGGTTGACAATGTGCCCAAGTAACTGCACCTCGCGCAACCAGAACTCACACTTGAAGAACTTAGCATACAAGTTCTCCCTTCTCAAGGTCTCCAAAACCTCCCGCAAATGCTCCTCATGCTGCTCTCGCGTCTTGGAGTAAACAAAAATATCATCAATAAATACTATCACCGACCGGTCTAACATCGGTCTACACACGCGGTTCATGAGGTCCATGAACGCGGCAGGAGCATTGGTGAGCCCGAAAGGCATCACCACGAACTCATAGTGGCCATAACGTGTCCGAAATGCCGTCTTCTGCACACCCTCCTCTCTGACCCTCACCTGGTGATACCCTGAACGCAAATTTATCTTGGAGAACCAAGATGCTCCCTGAAGCTGGTCAAAGAGGTTGTCAATCCTCGGGAGTGGGTAGCGGTTCTTTACCGTTACCTTATTTAGCTCCCTATAATCGATACACATCCGATGCGACCCGTACTTCTTCTTCACAAACAGAATTGGGGCTCCCCAGGGTGAACTGCTCGGTCTAATGAAACCCTTGTCTAACAGCTCCTGAAGCTGTGTAGACAACTCCTGCATCTCAGGAGGAGCCAACCGATACGGTGCCTTGGCTATCGGAGCTGCACCAGGGACTAGGTCGATCCTGAAGTCCACCTGTCGCTCTGGAGGTATCCCAGGCAGCTCCTCGGGGAATACATCCACGAACTCTCGTACTACGGGCACATCGCCAACCGTCGCCTTACCCGCCTCCCGGGTGTCCATGACATGTGCGACATATCCTGCGTAACCCTGCTGAAGGTAACGCCTTGCCCTCGCTGCCGAACAGAAGGCTGGCCCTCGCTGTGATCTCTCACCCTGAATTACTAACTCTCCCCCACTTGGGGCTCTGACTCGTACTAACTGTTGCGCGCAATCTATCACTGCCCCATTGGGACTAAGCCAATCCATACCAATAATGACCTTGTTTCCCCGCAATGGAATGGGAACTAGGTCAACCAAATACCCCTCTTCGAACAACCTCAATACACAATCTCGGACGACCTCTGATGCTCGCACCGACCGGTCGTCCGCAATCTCGACCGCTAAAGGGCAATCCAACATGCCCGAGGACTCAGGAAACTTCTTGCTAAGTGCAAGAGAAACAAATGATCGGGTAGCCCCCGAATCAAACAACACCTGGACTGGAATACCGTTCACATGGAACGATCCTAAACGTATATACACAGAGCACATATCAATATCATAAATCTCATATAAATAGGTCAGAGGGAAAGAAGCATACCCGTCACCACATCGGGTGTAGCGCGTGCCTCCTCAGCTGTCAGCTGAAATGCCCGGCTCCTCACCACCGGAGCCTCTGCCTTGCCCTGCCGGCCATCTGTAATCCGCAGGGTCGCTGGAGCTGGCGCCTTTACTGGCGCTGCTGCTGTCAACTGGGGGCAGTTGGCCCTCTTGTGGCCCCTCTGGTTGCAGTGGAAACACAGCAACTCAGATGTCTGAATAACCGGAGCAAGGGCAGTACAATCCCTGCTGAAGTGTCCCGTCTTGCCGCTCCTGTAGCAGCCTGTCGATCCTAATCTACACGTTCCCTCGTGCGACCTGCCGCACTTCCTGCAGCGGCCCGGTCCTGAATGGCCTTTCGGCCTACCATCTGATCCCTTGGGCTTCTTTCCCGAAGCCCCTATCGTCTGTCCCTCCTCTGCCTTCCTCTTCCGGATGTACTCCAGATCTATCTCCATCTCCCTCGCCCTAGCAATCTTAGAATCCAGGGTAGGGCAAGCTGAAAAACTGACATGCTCCCGAATGTCGGCTCGCAACATGTCATGGTAGCGGGTCCTCCTCGTATCCTCATCACCTGCATACTGGGGCACCAGTAACGCCCTCTCACGGAACTTGGCGGTGATCTCCGCCACAGACTCCGTCGTCTATCTCATATCCAAAAACTCTCTGGCTAACTGCTGGAGTTCCACTGCAGGTGCGAACTCCGCTCTGAACCGGGTTACAAAGTCCGGCCACGTCATAGCCTCAACAGCCGATGCTCCCAATGAGTCACCAACAGACTCCCACCAATCCCTAGCTCGGTCTCTCAAACATCCTGCTGCATACCTCACCTTCGACCCCTCGGGGTAGAAGCTGGTCAGCTGCACAGACTCAATGTCTGCGATCCATCGTCTGGCCACAATGGAGTCCTTCGCCCCATGGAAATCCGTCGCACCGCTGCTCCTGAAGTCCTTGAAGGACAGTGTGCGAGATCCTGACAGGCTAGCCGCCATATCACCTCTGAACGCCCTGAGGCGATCCTCCATCAACTCAACAATACCCTCCTTGATCGACCCGAAGATGAGGGGAGTTGACTCAAGGATGCCCCTGGTAATCTCTGACGCGATGAACTCGCGTAGACCCTCATCAATTGGTTCGGACCCTAAAACTGAACCCGATCCCAATCCTGAGCCTCCCGCTCCCTGTTGTGTGGTCACCATACTGAAAAACATAGCATAACCACCATCAAATGATATTCCACTAACGAGGCTCACATACATACCACTAGTCCCCGGTCTCGCCTCGGCCCTTTTTGAATCGAGTACGGATCCTCCGCTTTCAGTAGTACGGGCCCATACTACCTTCCACGTCTATCCGTACTTTCCTCAAGAATTGCCTCAACTCAACTAAGCCCTTCATACTAATACTGCGGTTCTCGTGCTACTCACGCCCTAGGCTTGCCCTAGATAATCGCCATCCCACCCTCTGCCATCAGCTGCATAAGAAGTTCCTGCCCTCTTCCCCTAACTAGCTCGCGAATATTATTACGTATTACTCAGACTAGATAATTATTCGAATGAGAGGTCCTACCCTACAACGGTTGGACTCAAACAAGAGCTGCGAAATAGGGCTAGACCCAACCTTCTGAAATTATTTAATCCTTGCAATATGTAACTTAGCATATTCGTTCACTAGTTAGTGAAAGACGACTAGAACTCCTAATAGCACAAAGCAAGCAGCATTCGGGCATTGAGTACACATAATCAAGTATATACTACTCTGGCTATCATACTGACTGATCTGTACTAGCATGCAATTCTCAAAAAGCCGAAACACATAAAGCAGGCACATAAGGCATCATTCCTAGATCCTTAGTCCTATTCTAGCATGTTGTTCTACTGAAACAGAAACTGATAATCATAACGTAAACTTGTATGGGTACTTTGGGGAAGACTTACTTGAGCTCGGCCGGTCGCGCACATCACACACCTTTTTCTTTTTAGAAACCCCTTTTACTTAGTCTTTAGAAAATCATTTCTTTATAAAAATCTTGTAATCCCTCGATTTGAGTCCAGACACCCCCGAAGGTGTGTCCGAATCCCTCAAACCAGGGCTCTGATACCAACTTGTAACATCCCAAAAATACCAACTAAAAATTTCATTTTTAAATTAGGTTAATACATAAAACTTCGTTATAAAACGTTCATAATAAAATATTCAGAGTACATCCCAGAAAATCCACAGTGCGGAAAACATGAGAGTGTGTGATATACCGCTACCGCGCCGGCTCCTTTCCCCTAGCTGAAGAGGTACCTGAAAACAAAACTATAAAACGTAAGCACGAAGCTTAGTGAGTTCCCCCATAATGCCACATACCATGCAATCATATAATGAATAGCTAAGGGATACGGGCCTCGCCCACACCCATAGAGATACGGGCCTCGCCCACACTCTACTAGCTAGGAGATACGGGCCTCGCCCACACTCTACTTTCTGAGAGATACGGGCCTCGCCCACACTCTACTTTCTGAGAGATACGGGCCTCGCCCACACTCTGCTATCCATGGAGATACGGGCCTCGCCCACACTCCGCTACTAAACCATAACATACAAGTATCACACAGACAACAAGTATAAGCAATTCTATCATACTGGCATATAACACAATCAAACTCAGATATGAGATACGGGCTCCGTCCACACTCCGATACTAACATATCGTCTATGCGGGCCGGCCTTGGTGCCTTAGACCCGTCCCTACTGGAAGGAAACTCACCTCGAGAGTAGCTGCCGAAAACCTGCTCAGACTACGCCTGGCTGCCGCACCGGTAATCCCTCCGGCTATAAATCCGTAAACATGGATTAGGTACTCATAAATACCCCTAAGGTCAAATGACTGGTCAAAGTCAACTCCTTGGTCAAAGTCAACCTTCTGATTGACTGGACTCGCCGAGTCGATATGGCGACTCGCCGAGTCCTTCTATGTCTAGCCCGACTCTGACTCATCGGGTCCCTGTTCCCACTCACTGAGTCAGCCTGACTCGCTAGACGGGGACAACTAACAAACCCGCGACTGGACTCGCCGAGTCCAAGGGGGGAAGTCGCCGAGTCCGACGAACAGATCTCACAAATCGCTCCAATCTTCCATCAGAACATCAACCTTGGAGATTTGGAGATTCTGGGACTATAGCTACACGTTAAATTGCTAATTCCACGTGCGACTACGGAGGGTTGGACCTCCTACACTTAAACCCTTCTTATCCTAGTGACAGTTCATATGACTCTCCGAGTTTGAAGAACGACTCGCCAAGTACCAGACAATCTTCATAGGACTCGCCGAGTTGTTTATCCAACTCGCCGAGTCTAAGGCCATCTTCATGGAACTCGCCCAGTGCACTTTGGCACTCGCCGAGTACTCTTCGACTCTTCACCCATTCTGGCCAAATCTGAGACATGCAATGGTTCCAAACCATAAATCTAAGCTCCTAGGGCATAAACACACGGAGTTTGGGAGGTTTAAGGGCTTGAAATCCACATATAAGGGACAAAAAGGGAATCTATTTTACTAAAGATCAAGAAGGAGCTTTCTTACCTGGTTAGGAGCTTCTCCCAGGGTAGATTTCGGATCTCCCACACTTCCTTGCACCCTCCAACTTCCTCCTTCTTCTTTTAAGCTTCAAACTTCCTTCACCAAGCCAAAATCACTCACAAGGATCAAAATGGGCTAGGGTTTCGCTCTACAGTTCTTCTGGAAGAGAATGGGACGAAATGGGTGTTTTAGAATGGGTAAAATAGGGTGCAATGTCTGAAAATAGAGTTTCATCCAGACAGGTGGACTCGCCGAGTCCATGCATCGACTCGCCGAGTTCACCGCTCAAATCCCGTGTCCACCCTGCTGGTACTCGGCGAGTCGGGACGCAGACTCGCCGAGTTCGTGGCAAAATTAAGATAAAAACTTAAATAAAATCATACCATGAACCCGGTGTTACATATCGAGTATTGTGCGCTTCGTTCATGACAACATCTCTGAAACCACTAAGCTTCGGTGTCCATATCCGATCCATGAGGTATAAGGCTCCGTCACCCTTGACTTCTAGGTTCTTATCCATCCCTCTAAGGGATTCACCTGCCATATTTTCAGTTTTCAAGGCTTCCAGCTGAGCCTCCTTACTTTGTGTGGACAGATGTGAATGGATTGTCATAGTCAATGCCTTGACTCTACGACCTAAGTATTCTTTCCGACTTAGGGCGTCATCTACTACATTGGCTTTACCGGGATGATAACGGATTTCACATTCGTAATCATTGAGTAGGTCGACCCACCGTCATTGTATCATGTTGAGGTCCTTCTAGTCGAATATATGTTGAAGGCTTTTGTGGTCCGTAAAGATAGTGTTTTTCGTACCATATAGGTAGTGTCTCCAGATCTTCAGAGCAAACACCACTGCTCCTAACTCAAGATCATGTGTAGTATAGTTGACTTTGTGCGTCTTAAGCTGTCTTGAGGCATATGCGATGACCTTTCCTCGTTGCATAAGAACACGACCAAGCCCTTGGTTGGATGCATCGCAGTAAACCACGCAATCTTCTATCCATTCTGGGAGGGATAATATCGGTGCGCTGCATAAGGCTTGCTTTAGCGTTTGGAACTCCTTCTCTTGTTTCTCTTCCCAGTCAAAGGTCACACCTTTCTAGGTTAATGTGGTAAGTGGTTTCACACTCTTTGAACAGTTCTGAATAAACCTGCGATAGTAGCCATCGAGGACTAGAAATTGACGAATTTCTGTAGGCGTCTTTGGTGCTGACCAGTTCTCAATGGCCTATCGCCAAAACTCTCCCTACTCCACCAACATTTCCTGCTTTCGGGCAGTTCCTCTTGTAGTGACCAACCTCACCGCACTCGTAGCATGCCTGGCCTACTCCAATGCCAGGGACCTGGGTGATTGGTCTTGCTGGAGCCTTATAGAAACGGGCCGTATGCCCCTTCATGTTGCAGTTAGCACACTGCATCTCCCGACAGGGTCCGATGTCGTGGAAGTTGCACTTGTTGCACTTCGACAAAACTCCCAACGTATTGTTTTGCTGGTGTAGTGACATCAGGTGCTGTTGCGGCATTAACAGCCACAATCTGCTACTTCTTAGCAGAGTTCTGCGCCGAGTTGTTCTTCTTCCTCTCCCAAAACTTCCTCTTGTTGTCGGTTGTTTTGGCTGGTTCTGGGACAGCAGGGGTTGTTGTTGGTGTGCGGAATCCATGGTCAATGAGTCGCTGTGCCAATCGTTTGGCACTATCGAAGGTAGTGGGGTTTGAAGACAATACATTCCCCTAAAATGGAGGTACCAGTCCCCAGATGTACCTCTCAATCTTCTTTCCCTCAGTGGGGACCATCCCCAGACATAGAGCCACCAGATCACTGAACCTGGCAGTGTAGGCTACTATGTCGGAGCCTTTCATTGTTAGGCTCCAGAGTTCCTGTTCAAGTTTCTTAACTTCACCCCTCGGGCAGTATTCCTCTATCATGAGTTCCTTCAGTGTTTCCCAGCCCATCACATTAGACACTATAAGAGTAAGTGACTTGACATGGCCATTCCACCATGTTAGGGCTCTGTCCGAGAAGGTGCAGGCAACAAATTTTACTTTGCTTCCTTCCGAGCAGGATCAAATCTCGAAGATAGACTCCGTTTTCTCTATCCATTTCGATAGAGCGATAAATCCTCCACTTCCATTAAAGGCTTTGGGTTTGCAGTTGGTGAAGTCTTTGTATGAACACTCCCAAGGGTGCCCATGACTATCACCTTGGGTCGAGTTAACACCCGTTCCACCTACGCTAGTACCGCTATCGTTTATTTGAGTTAAGGCTGCCGTAACAGCTGCAGTCACTGCAGCTTGGAAAACTGTATGATCGTATTGTGGAGGAGGTGGGGGTTGAGTTGGAGTTATCGGAGGATTGCGTCTTGTTGATCTACGAGGAGGCATCTTTCAACTGTAAGTTTACAAAGATGAAGATAATAGTAAGCATTCGATAGTGAGAATAATGAGAGTGATCCCTGATCAAACACACCATAGATCAATATGTAAGAAATGAAGTGTTTGCAATTGAGTTCTACCGTTTGAAAGATGAAAGAATTTGGATAAAGATTTTCCAAGAGGATTGGATGCTTGTCAATATCATTGGTATTATAGATGTAAAGGGTTCATGAAAATTTGACCTTGTAATAGGTCTACAAATACCAATGCAGGGAAAAACTTGACAGCATAACGACCTAACAACTGAAAGTTCAAGGCCTAGATACAAACAGGAAAATAATACTAGAGTCTAAAAGTAGACTTAATCTATATCCAAAAGAGTGACTAGAGTAGGCTCTACTCGCGAGGAGTGTTGTTCTGATTGGTACTAGATTCTGCCGGGGATTCAGCCAGCTGTTGTTCTGTTTCCCACACGCCTTTGCAATGCCACTTGGTTCTGTCGAAGATCCCTAACTTCGGATTGACATGCATTCAGTTCTACCTGCAGTGCATCAGTGTGAGTCCTGACTAACTCCTAGTCATCGGTCAGATGGCGGAGACGAACTGTGTTGACTCCTTAATTAGCACGAATTTCCATGACTTGGTCGAACTTTGCTCTTCCCTGTTCAACATTGCGAGCAACACGACGAACCAAGATAGGAAGGACTCTGTCTGCTGAGCCTCCCTCATTCAGGTTGTAGAAGCTTCGGTCCCCATTGTAAGGAGGTGGTTGTTCCTGTTCGTGGCTCCACCTTCCCAAGTTTATTGCCCACAGAGGCGTCGGGCCTTAAAAATCCTGACGAGGGTTAGGATTTTAAGCAACTTGGGGTGGATTATAGACCTCGGGTTCTGAGTCAGAGTCTTCCTGATCATCTTCTTCGTTATCTTCCTCAGAACTCTCCTTGGGGTCTTCTTTTACTGGGACCATCGGGTTCTCTTCTTCGGGTTTAGCTTCAAGCCATCCACCGTTCCCTTGATCGGGAAAGTACGGTTCACCAGGTAAATGAAATCCAGCCATGATATATAAGCGAGAAAAGGGGTGTAAGAGACATATAATAGATGTATCAATACAGATAATAATAGGATGATCCACACTAGTTACTTCAATACTTGCATAGTGCATACCAGTTATATATCACCAAGATAGAATAGACCTTCGAATAAGTGATCCAACTCCAACACCACAACCAAACAAGGAAGATGAAGTAAAGCAAATATCACATATTCTAAGTCTATAACATCTTAGTCACATATAACCTTAGTACATGCACTCAACAACTATTGACCTACTCGTAAAGACATTTTTAGTTTTCACATAAGTAATATAGTATCACAAAATACTCCTATAGTATTTTAAGTTTACATTCTGTTCTAGAGTTTTATTGTAGTTGAGTTGGTAAGTATTTAGACTTGTTGCAACACCACAACCATTCCTAGGCACATGCTAATCACTTCTAGGGTAGATATAGTTGATCAGGCTATATCCATACCGTACCTGATTATATGTCCCTAAGCCTACTTGTGCTGTTCAACAACCGCAATAGTTTTGTTTTGTTGTAGTATGCCACTGATCTTAGTATGAATGCATGTATGTATACTTTAGTAAAATATTTTATTATTTAAAAGTATAAACTCTTGGTCAGAGTGTTTTAATCCCGATGCATTTATAGTTGTATATCTTTTATGGGTTGATATACTCAGTTCACTATAAACAAAGCTCTGATACCAATCTGTCACACCCCCAAACCAAGATGGCGGAAACATTCGGAGCGGAGGACGTCATGTACAGTATCATAAAAATGCACAATAGTAAAAAAAGCAACAATATCCATTGCATTAATAATATAGTTTATACAAGTAAGTTCTGTGTATAGGTGTAAGACACCAAAAATATATCAAAATAAAAGAATAAGACGAGTTTTGAACATGCTCCGTCTTCTCAAAACCTATTCCAGTGTACCTGTCTGGTGACCTGAGAATACAAGTTATTTTGAAAGAGAGTATCAACATTTAAGTTGGTGAGTTCATAATTATTTTAGTGTCAAAAGTTTACATTTGTTTCATGAAAATGTTTGAAATGGTTTGATGAAAATATTTATATACTTCCCAGAAAATCCAATATTTTCTACTTAAATGAAAAGTAGTCTTCTACCAAGAATCAACTGTTTTGTATGTTCTGTTCTTTTGAATAAAGTGTAAAATGTAAGTTTGTACTTGAAATAGTATAAATGTAATACTTTCCATATTTGTAAAACTATCTTTATTCTAAAAATAGCAGGCATTTCTCGTGTGAGAATATCATTGTATGAATGTAATGGAAAATGAAGATTTACAGTAGTATTTGTTGGGTTTTGAGCATTCTAACACTCCTATGGTGTGCATGCAACCCTAGAAACCTTGGATCTATGTTTTCTCTATTATACATGCAAAACTTTGATTTTTCCAAGGTTTCATCCTAACTAGCCTATCATGGGGTATATGTAATATAAAAACTAGATGAATGACATACCTTTCTTGTAGCTTTGATTCCTTAAGACTTTGTGAGCCTAGCACCCCAAATGTGATGCCTCAAATGCTTCACACAACACCACCACCAATTGGAAGAATTTGAGAGAGGATTCTATTGCACCAAAATCGGCTAGCCCTCACTAGAATCACTTAAGTGCCGATTTTACAAGGATGAGGCTTCTTTATATAGTGTGCACATTGGGGTTGCACCATGTAACTCATGCCTTTTCATATTCCTCATGATCCATGGGTTTTAACGTCCATGGAGTATCCATGGGTAACCACTATATAAGAATGAATGATTTACCAAATCAATCCCCATTTATTTAATTAGTCTCTTTTGATCACAAAATTAATTCCAAACTAATTCTTGATCAATACTAATTAACTAATTCATATTAATATATTAGAACTTATAATATATTAATAAACCATAATTATCCTCTTCTCACAAAAGTCTATCCAAATGGTTCCGATGCCATGCAACCCAAATGGACCATGCCAAATCGGGTCAAGTACATACCAAATATAGTTATGGACTTAGACATCTTATCCAATAGTCTCCCACTTGGATAAGTCTAATAACTATAGCTGCAAGTACGACTTCAGGATCCGACCAGCAATCGTAGCTCTTTCAAAGTCTCGCGGAACTAATTCATGCCATTTTAGATAAGTGATCATATAATCCTCTGTTCAAGATATCAGCAGGACAATTACATGGAACAACGTCGTACTTATTGTCCAGCTGTTTGTTTCCCGATTTCCGACTTGTTTGACATAAAACTTAATCGAACACATCGATTCAGTTGTGACCGGGCCCGACACATAAGTCAAATAAAAATCATCGAGGGGCCCAAGATATCCATTTTAATCCTCCAAGGACTAAAAGGAACAGATAAACTTCGACTCATATACTTGTATTAACTTATCATCAAATTGTATACAACAACACGTTTTATAACATCAAGTTACTTGTTGAGTATTTGAGATATTGAAACTGATTTGGCATATTTGGTTATTTAGGGAAGCCTTATTAGGGCTAATCATTTTATGATCCCCTACGGTTCCTTTACAGTAGAAGTTCTTAGTCGAGCTCTTCTAAGGCATTGGTTTTATATGAAGGCATAAATTTTATATTTATGGTATATATTTATTGTTCCCTATAAATAATCATTAGGTTAGCTTTTGGTGTAAGATTTTTACCAAATTAGGGTTTTCTGTGTATGTTCATCTCATAATCAATATACATGAAAAACCTTTATCAGATTACTTGCATATGATGGTGATTGATTCTTGATTGTTCTTGATATTCCGCATTTGTCATCTCGGATTTATTCCCAACATTATTGATGCTTTTTCGTACTATCAATTTACAATGAACTCATAGTCAACAACTCATATCTCTTGGCTTAAAGACTTATATGATATTACCATCTCTCGATCACTCAAGATAAATTCCATGAAGTGATACAAGTGAGCGTGGGCTGAATCCAATACTCAGAACTTATGAGCACTCATGAATGTTGCAGCAACAATTGCTATGTCTAATACAATTCAGAAAAATCTACAAACCCAATTCATGACAGTCTTATTTCAATACCTATTTCCAAAGTATGATCGAATGTGGATAGTTTGAATAATATGATATACCATAACATAATTATTCTGAAAGTCAAAAAATGCAAAATGAAACAATAGTAAATGATTGACACAAGACAGTACCATACTAGTAAATAAAAACACCTTTTATTTAAACATCAAATGTCAATTACATTTCAACTATTACAAGTTTCGAAAGCTATCTAATTACTAACACTAATATCATCCTTCAGCCCAATGTGCCTCGCATGCTGTAAATGCTTAACCTTACACAGTCCCTTCTTGAGGGGATCTGCTAGGTTCTAATTTGATGATACCCTCTTTGCCACGAGGAGTCCTTACATAGGCTCCTTTATAGCTGGTACAAATCCAAGGGCTCTAATGAAGTTCTTCAGCCATATTGCCTCCTTCGCCGCCTCGCTTGCTGCTATATACTCTGATTCGCAAGTTGAATCAGCTACTGTCTCCTGCTTGGAACTTTTCCAAGTAATTGCTCCTCCATTTAGGGTAAAGACCCAGCCCGACTGAGAGAGGAAATTATCCTTATCAGTCTGAAAGCTAGTGTCACTATACCCCACTACTCTCGAGTCATCGCTGCCACCAAGGGTAAGGACCCAGTCGCTAGTCCTCCACAGGTACTTAAGAATGTTCTTTACCGCAGTCTACTGAGCCTTGCCAGGGTTCCCTTGATATCTGCTGACCATGCTCAAAGAAAAGGCTACATCAGGGTGAGTACAAGTCATAGCATACATGATCGTGTCTACAGCGGAAGCATATGATACTCGACTCTTATCAGCTATCACAACCTCTATACTCGGGCTCTGAGTCTTACTTAGTTTGGCGTTACTCTGGATCGGTAAGTCACCTTTCTTGGAGTCCTGCATGCTAAATCTTTTCAGCACCTCATCCAAATAGGTACTTTGACTAAGTCCAATTAGTCTTTTACTCCTGTCTCTCAATATCCTTAACGCTAGGATATAGGCAGCTTCTCCAAAGTCCTTCATAGCGAAACACTTCCCAAGCCAGAACTTAACCTCCTATAAGGCTGGGATGTCATTTCCTATGTGTAGTATGTCATCCACATACAATACCAAAAAGCTAACTATACTCCCACTAGCCTTAACATATACACATGACTCATCCTCGCTCCTCGAAAAGCCAAACTCTTTGACTTTCTGAACGAAACAAATATTTCCATCTGCGAGATGCTTGTTTCAATCCATAAATGGATTTCTCAAGCTTACACACTCTATTAGGGTGCTTTGCACCAACAAAACCCTCTGGCTGACTCATGTAAACATCCTCAGCCAACTTTCCATTAAGAAAGCGGTTTTGACATCCATTTGCCATATTTCATAACCATGAAATGCAGATATGGCTAGCATAACCCTAATAGACTTAATCTTCGCTACTGGTGAGAAGGTCTCATCATAGTCAACTCGTAGAGTTTGAGTAAAGCCTTTCACAACCAGTCGCGCCTTATAAGTATGTACCTTCCCATCTATGTCGGTCTTCTTCTTGAAGATCCATTTGCACCCAACTGTCTTACGACCCGGTACATTGTCAACCAAGTTACAAACTTGATTGTCATACATGGACTAAATCTCGTTGTCTATAGCCTCTTTCCATTTAGCAGACTCGGGGCCTGCCATGGCTTCCTTAAAGTTGTTAGGTTCATCCAAATTTACCAGTGTACTATCACTGATTAATGCATCACCTTCTGTAGTAATATGGAAACCATAATAAAAATCAGGTGTGCTCCTAACTCTTGTGGAACGCCTCAGAGGTACGGGCTCATCAATCGGTTCAACAGGAGTTTCCTCCTTAGGTTGATTGCTAGTTTTTGAGGTTGCTTCACCACTTGACTCTTCAAGTTCTTTAAGGTCAATTTGCCTCCCACTATTTCCTTGGCTTATGAATTCTCTCTCACGAAAGACTCCTCTCCTCGTCACGAAGACAAAATTGTCACTCGGTCTGTAGAAGAGATAACCAAAGGATTTTTGTGGGTAGCCGATGAAAATACATCGCTCACTTCGAGGTTCGAGCTTGTCGTGAGTCTCGCGCCTCACGAAAGCCTCGCAACCCCAAATCTTGATGTGGTCTAAAGTGGGAACTTTCCCAGTCCACATCTCGTGAGGTGTTTTCGCAACCTTTTTGGTAGGGACTAGATTAAGGATATGGGTGGTAGTCTCCAATGCATACCCCAGAATGAGATTGGTAATGAAGCTCGAGTCATCATGGAACGAACCATATCCAACAAGGTCTGATTGCGCCTCTCAGCCACACTATTTAGCTGTGGTATCCTAGGAGGTGTAAATTGTGAAACAATTCCACATTCCTTAAGATAGTCAACGAACTCAATACTAAGATACTCACCACCCCGATCGGATCGGAGCATCTTTATCTTCCTTCCCAACCGATTCTCCACTTCTTGTTTAAACTCTTTGAAGATTTCAAAGGTTTCTGACTTATGCTTGATTAAGTAAACATAACCATATCTACTGCAGTCGTTAGTAAAAGTCACATAGAAGCGGTTAGCATCCCTTGTGGCGGTCTTCAAGGGTCCACACACATCTGTGTGTATGAGGTCCAACAAACCTTCACCCCTAGCATAAGTACGAGTGACGGGTGACTTAGTCATTTTTCCAAGTAAACAAGATTCGCAACTATCATCTGACCTTAAGTCAAATGACTCCAAGACTCCAGCCTTTTGGAGTTGGCCTATACGCTTCTTGTTGACATGTCCAAGACGACAATGCCATAAGGATGCCTTATCCAAACTAGTGGAAGAATCAATATGCAATACATTATTTCCTAAGTTATCTACAACCGACACAGTTTCATATACACCATCATAAGGTAATGCTTTAAAATAAAGAACACCATTACAAAAAGCATTAATGCCACCACATTCATTATCAAATGAAAAACTAAATCTTTGTTTGTACAAACTATGAAAGGAAATAATATTTCTCACCATTTATGCGAGTAACAACATTTATTAAAATCTAATATTAACCCATTACTAAGCAATAAAGAATAAACTCTAATCTTGGTGACAGGTGAAGTTTTCCTATTCCCCATGATCAAGTTTATCTTCCTGTGCTCCACATCCTCACTTCTTTTTAGGCCCTGCAAATCAGAACAAATGTGAATTCCACACCCTGTATCAAGGACCCAAGAATTAGTATGTGGTGATTTATTAGACAATATAGTGTAAATACATGCATGGGTGGGTTTAACTTTCCCATCCTTAACATCCTGCAAGTACTTGGGGCAGCTTCGCTTCCAGTGCCCTTTTTCCTGACAGTAGAAGCATTGTGCATCCTTCGGGTTGGAAGAGGGAGTGGCAGAACCACCTTTGGTTCCACTCGAAGAGGAGCCATCAAGAGACTTTCCCTTGGTACCCTTCGAAGGGGTCTTCCTCTTTTTCCCTTTACCTTGCCCGATTGCCAGAACAGGGGCGACGGTAGGAGTAGCAACAACATTCTTACCTTTGAGACTACTTTCAGCAATCCTCAAAAGTCCTTGAAGTTTGCTAAGTATGACCTCCTCCTTGTTCATATGATAGGTCATGCGGAACTGATCATAACAAGAGTGTAAGAAGTGTAGAATAATATCTATTGCTAACTCCTCATCAAAGTTCACATTTAACTTTAGCAAATGGTCCATAAATCTTTGCATTTTCCGCAGGTGGCCCGTGATAGACTCTCCATCCTTCATTTTTGTTGTTATCATGGAGGTGATGATTTCATACCTTTCCTGACGAGCACTCTGATGGTATCTTTCCATCTGGTCCTGGTGCATCTCATAAGGGTAGAAATCTTCATAGGATTTCTGGAGTTCTACTGTCATGGTAGTCAACTTGATACAAGATACCTTAGTGGCATCCTTCTCATGGCTAGTGTACTCAGAAATCTCCTCGGGAGTAGCAGACGACTCATCAATGACCTTAAGCTCCTTGTCGAGGACATATTCCTTGTCCTCATAACGAGTGACCATCCTTATGTTCCTAATCCAATCATTGAAATTAGTTCCATCAAAGATGACTCTCCCATAAAGATTCATGAGAGAGAAGAAGCCGGTAGGGTATGAGCCAGAAGCAGCATTGTTGGAAGACATCTAAAAAGGAAGAAAGACAAGTTTAGATTAGATATAGAATCCTTAATAAGACACCCAACTGAAAAATTAAGGCCATGACCCAACACAATGTTTTATAACTTAGAAGAGGGATGCCGTAATCCAAGCCACAAAATATTTGAAGGGAGGTAAATGACGATTTACCAATTTCCACCATGAAAAACGAAATAGATCATTAGGTTTTAATTGGATTGAAACTCCTAGATCTTTTGAGGTTCATTTAACAATTCAATGGCATGTTTAAATCTCGATTATGCCCTTCAAGTTTGTGATTGGGATATTGAGGATCACAAACAAGGTGTGAATAACCATGCAAATTAACTTGGTGCTCTTAAATTTATCACCTAATCGATGTGTCGTTTAACCACACACGCTCCACCAATATATGATAAACCTTAAACCACCCTTTGCCACCCTTGTTAAGTCCAAGTTAGTGTGTCGGTTAACCACACACGCTCCACTAACGACTTTAGCAAGGTGCAAAGTGTAATTTCATGGGTTAGCATCAGTTTCACATTTTCCTAAAGTAACTAAGTTTGGGAATTTATAAAAGGGTTTAGTTACTTTATGCTTATCATTATACTTTTAATGAGAATTATAGTCTTTATCCTACCCATTATAGACCGGCTACGTGAATGAGGCCTACTAACGGTAAGACTGACTTGATCTTATATATATATATATATATATATATATATATATATATATATATATATATATATATATATATATATATTATTAACTTATAATATTATAAAGTATAAGGGTTGAATTTTCAACTTTTAAAATTCTACGGATTGGAATTAAAGTTTTCTAAAGCGACTTTATAAATTCCAAAACTTGAGGGCAAGTTTTGAAACTATTCAAAACCTTTCATTTCTATAACTTATGAGTTTTAATGATTTTAATGAAATTTTTTTTTGGAATTCCATAACTTGAGGACAAGTTATGGAGTCCATTAAAATGCATTTAGATCAACAATTAAACTAACAACCATGTCAAATAATTTCTATGATCTAACAAACTCATAAGCATGCAAAATTCATATCAACAATTTTCAAGAATCATATGAACTTAATATAAAACTTGAAACTTTAACAATTATCATTGAAATTAGATAATCACAATCATTACCACATCAAAAACAAGTTTCACAATCTTAAAACAGTTTAGGGTAATGATCCTAGTCCAATTCCAACAATAAAAGTCGAAATTCTGAACTCTGGGCCTCCTACTCGCCGAGTGTATGAACCTACATGTCGAGTAGGATGAACTTTCACATGGACTCGTCAAGTCCCCCCATGGACTTGGCGAGTTCACTGAACAGTGAGCAGAAAATCGATTTTTTAGCAAGTAGCATCAAGTATAATTGAAAACAAGCCTAGGCTCTGATACCACTGTTGGGTTTTGAGCATTCTAACACTCCTATGGTGTGCATACAACCCTAGAAACCTTGAATATATGTTTTCTCTATTATACATGGAAACTTTGATTTTTCCAAGGTTTCATCCTAACTAGCATATCATGGGATATATGTAATATAAAAACTAGTAGAATGACATACTATTCTTGTAGCTTTGATTCCTTAAGACTTTGTGAGCCTAGCACCAAAATGTGATGCCTCAAATGCTTCACACAACACCACCAACAATTATAATAACTTAAGAGAAGATTCTATTGCACCAAAATCGGCTAGCCCTCACTAGAATCACTTAAGTGACGATTTTACATGGATGAGGCTTCTTTATATAGTGTGCACATTAGGGTTACACCATGTAACTCATTCCTTTCCATATTCCTCATGATCCATGGGTTTTAACCTCCATGGAGTATCCATGGGTAACCACATAGGTTTAGCCCATCATGAAGAACTATGGATCATAAGCCCACTATATAAGAATGAATGATTTACCAAATCAATCCCCATTTATTTAATTAGTCTCTTTTGATCACAAAATTAATTCCAAACTAATTCTTGATCAATATTAGTTAAATAATTCATATTAATATATTAGAACTTATAATATATTAATAAACCATAATTATCCTTTTCTCACAAAAGTCTATCCAAATTGTTCTGATGCCATGCAACCCAAATGGACCATGCCAAATCGGGTCAAGTACATACCAAATATAGTTATGGACTTAGACACCTTATCCAACAATATTGTATAAAAATACACTTACTGAATGCATTAATTACCTTAAAAACCAAACTGGTTAAATTAGGTTAAAATGTGATAAGGTTATAACCGTACTTGATAGACTAGTATAAAACACGACGTTCTTCTGGCGTCAAAAATGGTATGATATTTGTCACCAGTAGACCTGCAGGTCCTACTGTAGCTAGCAGCAAGGTGTAGGATGGTCAATCTCGTATAGATCTATACACAAACTCATGTTCTCCCTCCAGGAGACTCTGGTTATAAAACGTGACATAGCAACGATATTGTTATGCCATGAAATAGTATCTCACATTTTTGTTATGTTGTTCTTGATATAGTATGTATGTTCCTTCTTGTTCTTGTTATAGTATGTATGCACTGACTCATGTATGTTTCTCTATTCTAGAAATAGTATGTATGATCCTCTAAACTACACCTATTATAGTTTACTAGTATGTTTGTTTGAACTGTTACTGATTTGTAGAAAAGACTCAGTTGATCAGCATAAGCAAGTAAGTTAAGTATGTTCCTTAAAAATGGGGTTTAATATTCATGTATGTATTCAATAAGTATAATTATGATTTAGCCGACAGTCGGACTAGTGATCCTACCCTAAGCACACAACCAAACAAGGAACATGAGTTACAGTATTTAGTAATAGTCCTCAGTCCGTTAAAGCATACTTATACATAAATAGATACACAAATATGATTTTGATAAAAATATAAATCTAAGAATAGTTTTAAAATGTTTTAACAAGTGTTTGAGTATAAGAACTACTTTTGTTTGATGTTTTCACATGTAAGTGGTTAACACAATTATATTGTGTTCTACTTGTATTCTCCCCCTAAAAGCATTTAAAAGCATATAAAGCTATAATTTATAGGGGTATGAACTCACCTTGTGGGAGTGATTCGAATGACAGTTCGATATAGGATGATTGATTTCACAAGCTAGTTTCCGGGACATAACAAGACGTAAATAGCAATTTATGAAACATATTGGCACAAAATTAGTGAATATAACCTCAAAGGTATTAGGAAAACAACCTAGGATGCAAGAAACACTTACAAAATAAGTGTTAGAACCGAAATCAAGAAGTTGTAAGGTGTTCACGGCCAACCTTCGGTGTTCACGACTGTAAAGGGTTCACGGCCTTTGAAGATTTGAAGTGTTCACGGTCAAAAACTCATAAATGAAGAACGCTTGATTGCTGAAAGGTTGAACTTTGATGATCCACCACACGATTCGTAGGTGAAATAAGGATCCACGGATGATATATGAGAGAAAATAGGATTTACGGTTGACGATCCTTGGGAGAGAATGAGAGTGTTTGTGGTTAGAAGTGTAGAATTGATGATAAAAATTAGTCAAACTTCTATATATATAGGGGAGAGTTCACGGCCGTAAACCGAAGTTCACTGCCTGAAGGCTCATTCACGGCCCGAAGGCTGTTCACGGCCCGAAGGCTCATTTGCGGTCCTCGGTCCAAATGACTTTCCTCATGTAACACACTACACCTTAGGATACTAGGTTTGAACACATTCATCTCATTAATCTAATCTAACCATAAGATAATGTTAGAAATAAGTTTGACCTTTATTGGATAAGTTTGACCTTCGTTGACCAAGTTTGACTTTTACAAGATAGAAATTTCGGGTTGTCACAACGTCAATGTTTGGACGGGGAGCAGAGTCTTCTGAGATGGGTACGAATGGCGCCACATTTCGTGATTGGATTGCCATGGAGGTTTCACAGATTTTACTGGAATAGATGATTGGTATCATTGGTCGGATCACTGACAGGCTGATTTTAAAAATTCGAGGAGCAAACAACAATCTTGTACGCTACAAGAGAAATTAGTGAGGCTACAAGACAAGGCACTCTTGATGTGGAGGCACAACGAGGAAAGAGAAGGCGAACACTCGATTCAAAACAATTGGAGGAAGGTGGAGGGTTGAATGCAGCTGACCTGGGTACTAGAAGTCAGGGAAGTATGAGATATATGGCAAGTATGGGGGAACTCACGAGTTTGCTTGTCACATGTTCAGGTGTTTCAAATGTGGAGAAAGTGGGCATGTACACCGAGATTGCAAAAGGATCAGATGTGTTTTCATTGCCACCAGCTGGGTCACTTCAAGTCCAGCTGTTCATCATGGGTAACAGAGGGGGTGCAGGCCCCAACACCCATCTTCCCACAAGAGGTCAAGATCGAGTCGCAAGAAATAACTTGTATGTATGTTGAGCCCTAGTTTTGTAATGATATTTATATCTAGAATAAGTATATTCCTGTCCAATGTTGTATCATTAGACCAAAAAGATTTTGTATGATAGAATTGTTAGAACCATATTGGAATTTCTTCAATTTCTTTAAGATGGGGTTCAGTCTTGGGCGCTTCATATTTCAGAGGAGTATCGATCACTCTTGCTAGGTTTGAAGTTGTGACATTGGGAAACATCCAATAACCCCATCTAAGGTTGAGGGATCCTCTATGATTGACTAAGTCATGATTAAAAGAATTTTCATATGCCATTTTGCATACCGTGGGCCGTGTTTAAAAGAGGTGTGAGCATTCCGTATTGGAGACCAGCAACCGGTCAGATCTTTAGTGGAATTAGTTAGAATTCAAGGAATCCGCAAGGTAGGAATACCAGGTTTGAATGATGTGTAAGGGTGTGACAACTGTCAAAATTCGAGAATGTTCCAGATTTGAATAAACTTAGTTGCACGTATAGGCACGACACATACTAGACTTGGTAAGTAGATCCTAAGTTATAACCTACTACATACATGGAAAAAAGTAGAGTTGAAGAATAGTGTACTTAGATTTCACATTGGTATGTGAATTCTACAACTACTTAACTGTAATGACTATCCATATTCAGCTCATTCCTTGAATTTAATATCTTTGCATGGATCATGTAGACACATCATGCACTTGACCTAGAAGTAGAAATTAGGTTAAAGTCTCATAAAACTTAAGTCAAAGTTGAAAACTAGGACTAGTATACTTGATTCCTCAATTTTGCTTGAATCTCGGAATCACTACATAGAATGCCAATAATCTGATTTCAATCAAACTATGTAATATTATTTATTTTGAGAAATTTGATTTTTTTCAAATATTAAACTTAATTCATTATGGTGTTAACAAAATTTTATTTGGTTCAAAACAATACAAGATATTCTACATCCATTGTGATATTCCAAAATGCCCAAACTTTATATCAAGTGTCAAAATTTTATAAAATAAATGCAAGTTTTATAAAATTTAAACTTCCCCTAAAATCTTATATTGTATATAACATCTTTGATTATTTACATATATCATGAGATCTAAATTACATTGTGGACAATAATTTATAAACTTTAGCTTATTTACGAGCATAGGAGCCAAAATGTCATAAAATTCAATACACGATTTTATATTTTATAAACATAACCCCCAAACCTTATAAATTATATAAATAAAAAATGAATGCTGGAAAATACTCCTTCTCTCTTCAAAATCACGTTTATATCTCTTTCCCCAAGTCACCTCTTCCCTAACCCTAATCATTTTACTCATTACCCCACTCCACCTTTTTACTTCTCTCTCTAAAAACGTCTCTCTCACTTATCTCTAGCAAAATCGAAACTTAGAAGCAAAATTACTGGGAGAGACTTTGTCATTCAATTATTCATGAGTTAATAAGAATCTTGGTATTTTGGTGGAGTATAACCCCAAAGAGATGACGAGAGAGATGAGCTATCAAGAGAGTTAGAATCTCTCTTTTCTCTCTTTTCTTCTCTCTAAAACCCCCACACTTTACCTCTATGAATTAGCTCCAAAACCCACCAAAATTTCTAGCAAATATCCCTCATTTTACTCAAGAATATTCATCATTTGAAGTTTATCTTCAAGGTAAAATCATTTTCCTTACATTTTGTTCACTTTTCTTTCAAAAATATCAAGTTTTCTTGCATTTTTCTTCTCCATAAACACTTTTCTTTGAGATTATTCACATGCATGTTCATGCATGTCAAATTTGATGATGATGGTGGTAGGATTTCACCCAAAAACAACATGCATGTTGTTAGAAGGTGAATCCAATGATCAAAACCTAAACCAAATCCATCAACTTGAGTTTACAAGTTTTAAAGATCCAAAACCACATGAATTCAAGTTTTTTATTTAGAAACATCATTTTAAACAAAATAAGTTCATACATGGTCTTCAAGTCATAATGCCCGTGATGTACATCAAGCTTAAAGGCTTGATTATCAAAGTATATTGTTAAAAATGCTTATAAATGATTTTTTCATAAATAAATATCTAAAACTTCTTTTCTATTGAAATACGATTTTTCCAAGAATCAAAACAAAAAAATAAGATGATCTGGAATTTTTCAGAAAATAAATCATTTTTCTCGATTTATTTTTATTTTTGTAAGAAAATAGAGAACAGTAATTCACATAAAGAACTTTTTATGGTCAATAAATTCTGGTAAATTTCTAATATGACCTACGCACTAATTAAAGACATTTCAGGAAGTCGCATACATTTCTATGATTGTTTTCTATTGACTTCAAATTTATTTTGTTGAAGAGAAATAAATTGTAAAATACATTTATGAATGTTCAAAGCTATACTTCATAATTGTCGCATCTTCTAGACATCATAAAGACTTCATGAAAAGTTTTCCAGATTTTTCCAAGACAATTTCTTATTTTCCCCGATTTAATGAATGTTTAAGGGATTAAATTGATGAAAAATAGCTACACTTATCGAAAAATTATGATTCTTCATCACAATATCGTATATTACGTATAATTCATAAGTAAAAAGTTTAGTGAATTTTACCTACTGATTAATAATTTTTCACAAATTAATGTTTATTCAAATGAATAAAAAAAAAGAAAAATAGTTAAGATGTTTGGAAACCAACTTTTATATTTTTCCCAACTTTCATGTGTGTAATAACAGTAAAACAAAAAATTTGGATAATTTTTGAAACTAATTTCTATTTATCTCTATTTTGATAGAATAAATACACAAAAATCAGAAAAATCATGTTAAGCTGTTTGAAAATACATTTTATTATTTTTCCCAGATTATATATTTTTCATATCAGTGGTGCACAAAGTTTGGAGAATTTTCTGAACTGATTGATATTTTTCATGAATTTATATCTATCTAGAGAATAAAATATTCGAAAATTGGTTATACATATCTAAAATCCATGAAAACTTATCTAGAAACCCTTTAATACCGTTAGAACCAAAATCCGATGTTGTAATTTTTATTTATTGTTTAGTATTTTCATGATTTTATGATTATTGAAGAAATTAAAATGATGAAAAATAGTTAGACAAATCGAAAATTCAAGAAAATTTTATATTAGGATCTTTGACTTCGGGTAGAATTAAAATACAAAGTTTGGAAAGTTTGGGAACTAAATTGATTTAGTTTTTGAATAATTAATCATTGAAACACCACCTAAAATGTTAAATTTTAACATTTCAATAATGGAGATTTCCACTTGAATTTGTTATACAACAAATTGATTCATAGAAATCTAAATTTCACAGAAAAATATTTATAACTTATCAATATCAAAATTTTGACACAATATTGGCGTAATTCTATTGTAGAAGTTAAGTATGCTAGTGTTAGATTGCGATTAGAGACTCACTAGTGTATACCATCGTTGTAGGAACTAATAGTGGTACAAGTGGAGCGTAGTTCAAGGCATCATTTGCATTATCTCAAGGCATTGTGAGTATTCACACATCCCCTTATTTTCGACTTTATGTTTTGCGGTGGAAAAGCATGTCCGAAAAACTATTTATTGATCAGTTGTATTTAAATTGATTTGTATAAAACTTGATTGCTATATTTTGCTATGTATGTTTATGCAACTTGAAACATGAGGCCTTATCGTCTTAAGTCCCTTCCACTTTACTCCAACCATTAACTCTAATGGTCATTATGGATAGCGCTATTAGGAATTGACAACTCCTCACTCGCCCGATTGCTTGTGTGCATGATACCATATTACTCTATGGAACGATAAGCATAGATCTTGATAGGGCGTCGGTCATAAGCTTGGTTGTGAACTCATTGTTTGCTCATATACCTAAAAACATTTTCACTTATTATAGTAATAAACTTTGTTTCTCATTATAGCAACAAACTTTCATTACTAGAAACTTATTTACTTGTCTTAGCAACAAACTTGTTTGCTCCTTGTAGCAACGAACTTGTTTGCTCCTTGTAGCAACAAACTTGATTGCTAATTATAGCAATGAAAGTTGTTTACTTGTTTTAGTAACGAACTTTATTTCCCATGAGAATATGAACGTTGCATCTCATTTGGGCAACATACTTTATCTCTCATGATGACAACGAACTTTGTTTATGTAAACTTATTTACTCACTTTTGCAATATTATTTTATTTATGGAAACTTTTATCAAAACTTTGATTTCGATTCATGAAACCAATATTGTTTTTAATCTGTGAACTCACCAACTATTTCGGTAGTTGACCGCTCATTTACATTCTTTTTCAAGAATCATCTAGTAAGTGACACATAGAGACACATCACTTTTAGGAGCATTCGCATGTGTTTTATTTCAATTGCATTGTAATTCATTTTAAAAAGTTGTTCAAAGTCATTATAAATTGTAATACTTTTTAATACTATGGTTGGTGTTGTCTTTTAACTTTTACTATGAAACCCTTTGTACTGCCACGCCCCGTAATTCCGCTTTAGCGAGGTGTGACAGAAATTGTATCAGAGCCGAAGGTTATAGAGAATATCGGTTTTCCTTTGGAGAACCACAACTATAGCCAAAAAATTTCTAAACATTTTTAAGATACTGAACATACTTAATTAAGTATGCATTATTGGACTTTAATTAAGTATAGCCTGGCCAACTATGCTTAATTAAGGAAAATTAATGCGAGGATGGAAACAGTTATTGTAGAATTTTGTTCAAAACAATTTTCAACTTGAACTTTTGAAAAACAAAATTTTTCGGGGTGCGTACAGGATTGCATATTGTAGGCATTCATCTAGGAGAAATCCACTTAGTACTGAGAATAAGTGTTCCTCGGTAGCTATTGACTTTATACATAAGGTTAGTAGCTAGATAGCCACTAGTAATAATCTTAAGTCGAAACCAATACCAATTATATCTCAATACCTCCTCGTTGTCTTCATACTAGAGTTACAAATAGGAAAAGCGTTCCGATACCGACACGGATAAGAATTTGAGCATCGCATTAGAAAGTAGGTGAGTCGCCATGAGTAGTCACATAGATACCATTGGAGAGCATTCCTAATCCAACCCACAAGGAGACACAGAGGTTTAACCCATTTCTATTGATACGCGAGGCTTCCCTTCTGTTGGGGTGCAAATTCTTCATGTATGAATTTGTAATGGTTTGACTCATGTAGACCCACTTGCATGTGGTGCATTAGCCTTTAGATACATGTGTTCGTGAGAGTGAGAGAGAGACATGTAAACACCTCTATAAATAGTGGGTTCATACTACATGTAGAGGTGTGCTTAAGAGATGTAAAAGTGAGTGTGTGAGTGTGTGTTATTTATGTAGATGTAGATCTATGTCCCTTTTTGTAACATAATACATATTCAATACATCTCTTGAACACCCAAATCACCATGTTCATTGTGCAAACTTTAATTCCGCATGCCAAACCATATTCTTTGTCACTACAATTGGTATCAGAGCGGGTATTCAAGATCAAGGTGATTTTTGAAGAACGATTCTCGGTTTGGCAAATTTTGTCGCAATTTGATCAATTTTGGTGAGTCTCTCTCTATGATCTCTCGTAATCATTAAATCGTGCGTAGCGTTTTTGAATTTTGATCGATTTGAATCATTGGATCAAATTTTTCTTGAAAAACCCCGTTGTGTGATCCAATAATTTTTTTAGATCAAGCCAACCAAAATCAAAATCAATCTTACTGTTCATGAATGGAGCCCAAAGTTTGTTTAAAATACGATATCTTTTACTATTCATCGGATTGGATTTGTAAGCCCAATTTGAAATCGAATAGAGTCTGGAATATGTTTATCTCAAGCCCATTCAAATGTCTTGATCCGATATTATTTGTTTGCTGATAAGTCAATCTGTACACATGTGCTTTACCTAGTTGTACAATTGATTCCAAGTTTGTTCCAGCTTTTTATCGGATACTCCTTCATCGATTTATCTACAATCTTATATTCTTGATTTCTATTCTATTTTCGTTTTCATGATTCTGTTAATCGGTTTGAATTGCTGGTTAATATGAATCTGTGAATCGATATTGTATTATTTGTTGGATATCGAGTCGATCTTGGTTTTGTTGATGTTTAGAAAATCTTCAATTGAAATCTTGATTTTGAAGAATATGATCAAGAAATGTTGAATACGATCAAGATCAAGTAAATATTCTCGGTTTGATTTGAAAATCTATGTGAGAATTCCGATATTTGTGTTGATTGACTTTTAAGATCGAAAAGTCAACTTCGAATTTTGGCTGTTAATTGATAAATCTGATTCAATTGAGTGTTACAATTCAACTTGAATGGTAGATATATGTTCGAATCCACAAGGAAGGAAGTATTGAAATCGAATTTTCCTCATATGGTTTTGATTGTTCGTATCTGATGTTGAGTCGGGAAGAAGATACCGAGAAAAATAGGTCAAGTTTGGTTTTACAAATGATCGAATTGATGATGGACATTGTGATGTTGATTATCGATTTTGGGGTTAGTCAATTGTTAAATGGTCGTTCGATGGTTTGGTGACGAATTGACAAGGTTAATTTGATGTCGATTGAAGTAATGGACGAACATATGAGTTTTGGTTTTGGGTTCTTGAATGAAAAGATGATTTCGATTTTTATTATTAAAATTGGAGTCGACTATTGATTTCGAATGGTTTGGATTGTATGATGATCAATTTCGATGGAATTTTGGAGTTGATGGAACCTTGGGATCCCTATAACGAAAAGAACGAATTTTGGAATGTCGACTGGTGTATGATCTAATTCGAAGGCTTTGGTATCGATGTTTGTTGATACCCTGATAATGAAAAACTGGACTAACGAAGATTTTGGAGGATGAATTCGTTATTGTGAAGATGATTTTGATCGACTGATGTACAAAGGTTTCCAGTATGATCGATGATTTGGGAACGAAGAGGATAAAATGAGCAGTGAGTAAAATCGATTAAGAGGTATTAGGAGGTTACTGTACATTCAGAGTCTTCGTATGCTTCGCATTCGTATGTTTGGGTGAAAAATTTTCGTGTGTTTGGTACCTGAGATTTTCATACGAAGAGGAGAGAGAAGGAAAATCTTCGTATGTTTGGGTGAAAAATTTTCGTATGTTTGGTACCTGAGATTTTCATACGAAGCGTTTATAAGAAAAAGCGATCACGTGAATTGGTGAATTGGAGAAGAAAACTAACAGTTGGTCAACTCACTACTTTGGTCAACTCTTCGTATGAAAATCTAACAGTCGATCACGTGAAAATCTAACGTGAATTGGTGAATTGGAGAAGAAAACTAACAGTTGGAGAAGAAAACTAACAGTCGATCACGTGAATTGGTGAATTGGAGAAGAAAACTAACAGCAAGCTTCCTTAAGA
The DNA here is from genome assembly GCF_052849685.1 of Lactuca virosa. Classification (NCBI taxonomy): domain Eukaryota; kingdom Viridiplantae; phylum Streptophyta; class Magnoliopsida; order Asterales; family Asteraceae; genus Lactuca; species Lactuca virosa. The sequence goes on from NC_136428.1 coordinate 317,531,975, forward strand.
AATCTTCAAGTATCGATTCATAGTTTAGAAGTCCAAGTTGGTCAACTCACTACTTTGGTGAACAACAAATTATCCTCACAACTTCCCAAAAAGAAAGCTCCACCTCATGTCATGGCTATTGATACTGAAGAAGAGGCAATCTCTGAGTTTTTGGAGGCACTAGAAGTGGAACCAAAGCAGCCCGATCCAAAGCCGAAGAAGCTGAAGCTCGAAAATGAAGATATTGCTGAAACACCATACTCACGTCGTGAGCCCTCAAAGCTCACGTCGTGGGCCCTGTCTGAACAAAAAAAGTCAGAATCTGTTCCTGCTTATCAACCGCCTTTGCCATTCTCGTCCCAAGCTAATCTTAGTCCACTGGAAAGGGAACATCTGGAGTTTATTCAACAAATAATGGGTATTCCTATTAATACTCCTTTTATTAATTCATTATCAAAAATTCCAGAATACGCGAAGTTCCTACAAGATCTAATAGACACTCGACATGAATTAAAGAAGAATTCTCAAGTAATTCTTAGTGAGCAAAGTTCAAGGGCTGTATTGGGAGAGTTACCTAAAAAGATGGGAGATCCCGGACGCCTCACTCTTCCATGTGAGTTTGGTAACAATTTAAAGACTTATGCTTTAGCCGATTCCGGGGCTAGCATAAATTTGATGCCTTTTTCGTTCTACCAAAAGCTAAATATTCAGAAAATGAAGGCAACAAAAATGACCATACACATGGCCAATCGTTCGGTGACGCATCCAAGAGGAATTATAGAAGATATCCTTGTTAAAATTAGGAAGTTTGTTTTCCCAGTTGATTTTATAATTATGGATATGAAAGAGGATGCAAATATCCCAATCATTCTTGGTCACCCTTTGCTAAATACTGTTGGCGCTCTAGTTGATGTTCGTGAATCTAAGCTTACACTAAGGGTTGGTGATGATAAGGAAGATTTTGGAATACAAGATGGATTTCAAGGATATGATGTTAAAGGTGAAGTGCTAACTATTGATGAAGAGAATGAACTTGGAGTATTAGAAAAGCTTTTGGAAGAAGAAATCAAGACAATTAGTCAAGTCAAACGCACTAAACCAAGAGTATCCATTCCATTTTTCATTGAAATCATTGCCTACACAAAACCAACATCTTTGATAATTGAGGAAAGAGATGAAATATCGAGTGATGAAGAAGAAGTTACATCAAAGGTAACTAGTCCAGTGGTTAAAGAAGAGAAGGTCCTTATTGAGCTAATGAAGAAAGAAGAAAAATTGGAAACAAAAGGGACCAAAAGGAAGCATGATAGAGACGAAGTCGAGGCTAAAAAGGAGAATTCTAAAAAGGCGTATATTCGTCGAGTTCAAGCTTACAAGAGGCGATGGAAGGAGCAAAAGATCTAGGTGGTGGACTCATCTGAAGATTCAACGTAGGAGGCACGGAGTCCAGCTCAAGACTCCTAAAAAAGAAGCGCTTCTCGGGAGGCAACCCGAGTTTGGTTTGCGTTTGCGTTTTCTTTATTTTTTCTTTTTAGTTTATGCATTTTTAGTTTTAGGGAAATCGATCATATCATCCAAATCACTTTATACATAATATAGAACTTAGAGTGGGGTCAGTTTAATTAAGTGGTAATAATTAATTACAATTTAATTTTTAAGAAAGAAACGAACTCACGGCGTGAATCATTATGGTTCACGACGTGAGTCTAGTATGACTTATGGATTCCTTTTTAGGCCGATATATTATCAAATTCAATAGCCTGATAGTAGTCCAGCCCACTTACTCTTTAAATTCAATGGCCCATTTGTATAGTCCATACCGGACTCACGACGTGAACCAGTTAGAATTCACGACGTGAATCCTGAAACACACGGGACCACAACTTTAAGACAGAACCCATTTGACCTAGTTCATTTCTTTATCTCCCACGAAGTGAACATGTTTCCTCTGGTCCCCCTCTTCGTGATTGCGGCCGACATTCCTCATATTCTTCTTGTGCTTACGTAATTCACCATTCTAGGTAAATTAATCTTCTTCACATTGTTTATTATTGACTTATTTACTAGATTTAGGGGTTAGGGTTTGCATTTCACTGGAATCTTAAAAATCGATACCCTAAATCTATGAATTTCTTGCTGCATGTGTTTGTAATGAGTTTGAAATCGCCCTAGGAGAAAACCCCAACTCTTAAATTGGCCCGATTCAAACACTGCCATGGCCGACTGTGACTTCGCTATCGAACCCACGACGTGAATTCTTAGGGATTCACGACATGAATTTTGGGCGTAACTAAATTGGCTTCTGTTTAATTCTAATATCTGTTGGATTTTTCTTGTTTGGTTTATGTTATTTCTTGTTTTGCAGGAATGGCTCCTAGGCGCGAGATTCCAGCAGGGGTGGCCAATTTGCACCCGTTTTATGTCTTCCCAACAACTTTGCCTCAGGATATTTTGACACGGTGCAACAACCGTTTGGGGTGGCTTCACAACCATGAGCTTGTTGTTGCCTCTACAGTTAATTGGGCAAGGTTAAGGGAGGTTGGGCTTGTTGATCGAATGTCCCAGTATCTCACAAAACTATTTTTGGGAAATGGGGGTGAGTTTTCATTGGGATATTTGGAAACAATGCGGGTGGTAAGGAACTATGGGACGCATTGGCGAATTGTACATTCCGATGGTGAAGAAGATGATGAACAACAAACCGAACAAGGTGACCAACCCGCACCCCAACCGAGGCTAAGAAGAAGAAGAAATGTTAGAAGAAGAGGCAAGAGAGAACAACCCGTGCACCAACAAGCACCCATTGGCGGACCCAACTTTGGGGGTGATATGACAAGCTATTTTGATCAGCTTTCACTTAGTGTGAATTGGATTGGGGGCACAATGGTAAATATGATCCAACATTTCCATGTTGAGCAACCTCCTCATTTAGGGAATCATTACCCGATTTGCCCTCGGTGGAGTGAATATAGAAACCAAGGAGGAGATGGAGCAGGTACAAGTGGAGCTCATGATGATGATGAGGATGATTGATTTGATCTTATCTTGTTTATTTTATTTAGTTTTTAGTTTCTAGTTTATTTGGTTTTAATTTGTTTGAGAACTTTGAAACACTTGTTGGTTTAATATTATGTTACTTTTATGTTCTTTTGGTTGTTTGATTACAGCTTGCTAAGGAGTTTTGGGAAGGGAGTAAAGTCGAGTCAAGAGTCGTGTTCGTTTAGACAAGTGTCGTTAGAGTCTAAGAAGTTAAGAATCGAGACCCACAATTAAAAATATGTGTGGGGTGAGTCAAGAGAGGGGCTTAGTGTAGAGAAGAGTCATGAAATCGACGTCTTAATCAATTAAGACATTTGTTTGAAGTTAAGAGGTGAAGACAGAACAGTTTTCTGTATGTCCAGTACTCACGTCGTGACTCCCAAAAATTCACGTCGTGAGTCAAGTTTTCACGGGTTACTACTTGCCACGTTTTCTCGATTACAAGTCGTGGTCCTTCTTATAATTCACGACGTGAATCATGTTGTTCCACAAAGATGAAGCCCATTGATGCATTTTACTACATGGGTCACCACTTTTCTTCTTTGGAATGTTATGAAGATTACTTTAGCTCAGTTTCTTTACCATTTAATGTGGCGTATGCTTTCCCACATTATTCTTTTTGCTTGGAAATTTACACCACCTTTGTTGAAGTTTGAAGCCTCGATTACATATTTTATTGACGCTTATTATATCTCGCAATGATCAAGATTCAAGTTCATATTTTGAAGAAGTTCCACATTCGAGATGCGCATTTTGTCCACACTTATGGAGGTCAATCACGCCACTATTCCAGGGGAGTCTGTTTCTTTTTCTCTCTTTATTGCTTTTAATTTAGTTTATGCATACAATGAGGGCATTTTATGTAATAAGTGTGGGGTAGGAGGTCGAAAAAGTAAATTAGTAAATTGCTAGAAATCTTAGGGAATTTAAAATTTTTCACAGATTTGGAATAATTATCTAATATTAGTTCTAGTAATAATAATTTGAACTTAAGTTGCTAGTATTGCATTGGGGTGATCTGATGAGAGCTCAAATGTTTAGTTAAGCTGATACACATTATAGTGCATTTGTGGTCTCCTTTATTCTAGTGAAATCATGGGACAAAAACATAACCTCGCTTAGTTTGAGGGATGTAATATGTTTAGCAGCCTAAACGTGAAATGTATCCAGGAAAGCTTATGTAGTCATTGCACATAGACTAATATCTTAACCAATAAGGGTTGAAGTAAAGCGCCCCTGCTTAAGCATGTAGGTTTTTGATTGATATAAAAAGTGAGTACATGTAAAAAAAAGTGAGAGAAATTACCAAAAAGTGAAAAATTGAAGAATTCTTGGAGCATAAAAGTATCAAAGTATGAAGATCAAAGATCGAAAATTCTGAAGTTTCAAAAGTTGAAGATATCAAAATTACACAAAAAGTTGGTGAATTCAAAGAAATCAAAGATCGAAATATCAAGAAGTGAAGAATTAAATAGCTCCATATTGTGGTATCTTCTATAAGTTGTAATTCTCTAGTTTATGTATGCTTGGGTGGCTTTACAAAAATACCTTGAGGTTAGAAAGTTTTATGCGGATGGATTTGGAGGGTTGCATAAAATGAGCATTGTTCGAAAAAAGTGGGTGAGTGTTTACGAGGATTGTGAGTATTTAGAATTGAGGGGGTTATATAGGAAAAACTTTAGACACAAATGCATGCGTTGAGGTCTTGGCATAATGGCTGAGTTTGAGTTGGATTGTTCTATGTGATATTTATGATCAAGGTTTGAATTAATAATTAGATTTGTTTGAGGGCAAGCAAAGAACAAGTGTGGGGTATTTTGATATTGCCATATTTATACATATTTTTAGGCAATATTTATTTACATTTTTATTAATATTTTGGTTATTTGCATAGAATAATTGTACTTATAAGGATAAATTGTTATTTGCAGTCCAAGAAAAGCATTTTCGAAGAAAGGGACTAGAACTGACAATACTTGGAACTTTGGAGGCTTGAAGGGAAGAAGGATGAAAAGACTCAGCAAAAAACGTACTCACGACGTGAATAGTTCATGATTCACGAAGTGATCAGAGTGTTCTAAAAGATATGCATCTGAGTGAAAGAGTCCTTGTCGAATACGTAAAACTCGCATTCACGACGTGAATCCTTATGGTTCATGACGTGAGCTCGGAAAAATCAGATATGATAAATTCTCTTGCTCATTACGACTTAAAGAGCTTTTGGATGGCGAAAAGGGTTTGAGAAGACGAATTTCAGCAGAAGAAAAGTCTTGGAAGAAGGTTTTCAACACCAAAAGAGTAGAGGTTCATAATTAGTTTAATTGTTGATACTTGAACATGTCTTATACTTTGATTTATGCTTGTTTATTTTCTAGTATGTCCAGCTAAATCTAGCTGCTTCTGTTAGCTAGATGAAGCTGGAACTCATGGTTTTGATGCATTAGATTTGACTTTACTTGTTGGTAATATGCTTGTGTTGATTGATTTTACCTAGCATGTTTAATTTAATATTTGATTGCATTAAATTCTTGTTCTGTGTAGTTAGTGAATACAAATCTGCATGAATTTGAATACCTAATAATTCAGTGAACACTATTTTATTAGAGCTAAGATCAAACCAATCTTAGATAAGTAATTGAATAATTGAATTAAGTTGTGCTAGAGAACTCATATTATGACTGTAATTGTGTTTTGATTAATCAATTTTACATGGCTCCAATATTATTCAATAATTGATTTTGTGTTAACTATTGTGTGACCATACATAGACTTACATGAATCAACTAAAGTTAGTAGATTTAGAACTAAATTGCTAATACTATCTTAATTGGTACCAACAGTAATTGTCATAGCTGAATTATAAACCATTGAGGGAAAGTGGATTCGAACTAACAGAAGTGTTTTTAGTAATTGATTGAATTTGAGTAAAGTTCGTCTGATCTTGTAAAATCAGATAAAACCCTTTTAAGCTGTTAATAATTAGATTAATTTAGTAGTAAGTAGATTAATTAGTTAACACCGTTCCCTGTGATCGACACCCGACTTACCCAACTATTCTATAATTCGACTAGGTACACTGCCTAGGTGCATTTTAGTTAGTTAAGTTAGTTAGGTTATAAATATAAAATTAGTGGGTACTTTTGTGCACATCAGTAAGGAAAGGGGTAAAATGGACTTTTACCCTGAGTGTTGGATAATCGGACTAGGATTTCAGCTATGGTTATGGATCAGTTATTTATTGGGTGCTATTTGATGATTTTAGAGCGGGGATTTTTCCGGATCAGAAGTCTGGGCTTTTAACTGATATATTCAGTAGCGTGAGGTGAGTTTCCATCATTGTATATGTGGGTCGAAGGCACCAATGTCGGCCCCCTAGTTTATTAGGTAGTATGATGATTGTTTTCGTGACAACAGTCCGTTATTCCTGTATTTGCTTGATGACTCTATGATTCTTTGTTATGATAATATATGGTAGTGGTAGGGGTGAAATAAACTTAGTATCCGATTGAAATAGACCGAAGGGGATTGCAAGAACCCGGATATGCTTGACAGTATCCGGTTGAAATAGACCGAAATGGATTGCAAGCACCCATATATGATTGGCTGTATGTTTGAATGGTATGTGGTATCCGGTTGAAACTCACTAAGCTTTGTGCTTACGGTTTGTTGTTTATGGTTTTGAGTACTTCCGGTACAAAAGAGATGGGCACGGCATGACTGCACCGCATCCACCCATGTTTCCGAAACTTTATGATTTTGGGATTGTACTCTGATAACTGTTTTTACATTAAAATATTTTTGAATGATTGGTAATACTAAATGGTGTTTTAATGGTTGAATTAAAAATGAAAATTTTACCTTACAATTTTAGGGATGTTACAAGATTAGGTGATCCGAGAGTTCTGTTGGTGCTTTGGAGCCCATGGGTATAACCGTAAAGTGGTAGTTCGGACCTTTTATGAATTTTGGATTTAAGTTCGGGAAGTTTTAACGCAAAGGAGAGTTGATAGGATTTTAGAACTTCACATTACATTTCAGTCGACATAGAGATCATCAAAAATGGAGTTGGAACAAAGAAGTTATGAGCCTTTGAAGTTACGAAGGTTTTGGGGCTTCGTCTATTATATTGGGCGTACTTGGGGTACGGTTGGTGTACTAGGCATACATGGAGTATGCCGGGCGCACTAGGCATTCATGGAGTATGTTGGGCGTATCTAGAGTACGTTGGGCGTACGGGATCAGTGCCCAAACCCTATTTTCGTGGTTTGAGCCCTATTTAAGCTCCTTAACTTCCCCAAACCCATTCCATTCTTAGCCTCCACCTCTCCAACACCCTACCTTGAAACCCTAACCCTATTTTGAGCCTTGTGAGCAAAAATAAGGTGTTTTTTAGTGCTTCAGAGTGTTCTTGGTGCATCTTGGAGAATAAGGAGCTCATTGGAGAAATGTTGGTTGCATTGGAGCTTGTACATCCAGACTTTGTTCACCTTGATCTTTCTTCTAGAGGTATAAAGTTTGAACCTTGATGATGCATTTTACAGATTTAGCACCTCTTGGATGTTATGAGCTTTTTGTCACTTTTGTGCATAAATTTTATATCTTTAAAGTTTGTGATCTTATTATGGATAAATTTGGAAACTTTATCCATCCAAACATCATATTTATTCAGACCTAAAAGCTTGAGACTTGGACTTAATGGACCAAGTTGCAAAAGATGCACTTTTGGTCCTTTTGGACTTGAAGACTAGATCTTAATTGGTTGGACCATTCTAATGGATAAAGTTGGAAACTTTATCCATTATGGAGTTATTAGGAACCATAAAAATACCATCTTGACGGGTTTTGATGAACCACACTTAAGTTAATGTCCATATTATGGATTTAATGGATAAAATAGGGTTTTGGGTCCCATTAAGACATGCAAAAGCATAAAGTTGGCAACTTTATGGCTTACTACGTTTTAAGGAGCCTAGATCTAAAGTTGGATGTTATGTCTTAACCGATTAAGACCTCAAGAATGGAAGTTGTTCATATGGGGCGTACGCATCCGTACACTGCGCGTACATGCCAAAGGTCCCGATGTTATGAGGGTTTTTAGTATGTCGGGCATACTCCGAGGGTATGTTGAACGTACTTCACCAAAAGGAACACTTTGGCTTATTTTGGGCTATTTTACGAATTAGAGACTTTGGGGCCTTGGTGAGCCGTGAGTTTTTCTGTGATAGGCTTTTAGACTTAGATCCATTGCGGACATGGCATATATTTTGGGCCTTGGGACTAATTACATGTGGGCCTTGGTAGGTTAGGCCCAATAAGGCAAAGAATAAGTAGCTTTTCCCCCTTAAAGATAGGATTTAGGGTTTGGACCCTTGTGGTGGGTTATTGACCGAAATTCTAATTAGGGATTATTTTAATTGTGATAACGACTGAGAAGATTTTACGAGTCAGCAGCGCGAGTGTGATTTGGTACCTTCAGACTGAGGTGAGTTTCCTTCACTGTATCCGTGGGTTGAAGGCACCAATGCCGGTCCACTAGTTCATGATGTAGTACGATGATTGTCTTCGTGACAATTGTTAGTTATGCCTGCATTTGCTTGATGACTCTGTGATTCTTTTATTATGATATTATGTGGTAGGGGTGAAATAGACCCAATACCGGTTGAAATAGACCGAAGGGGATTACAAGTACCCATATATGCTTAATTGTATCCGGTTGAAATAGACCGAAGGGGATTGCAAGCAACCAAATATGCTTAATTGTATCTGGTTGAAATAGACTGAATGGAATTGCAAGCACCCATATATTCTTGACTGTATATTTGTATGGTAATAGGTATTTTGGAGGAACTCACCAAGCTTTGTGCTTACGATTTTCAATTTATGTTTCAGGTAGTTCCTGCTAGAAAGAGAAGGGCCCGGCCTGATCTCACTACATCCACCTATGTTTTTACTCATCACGTGATTTTTGAATTTGGTACTCTGATAATATTTTATTATTATATACTCTCGACTATTTTGATATGATTATCGTATGATCAGAATGAATTTAGAAATGAAAATTTTATATGAATTTTTGGGATGTTACAAGTTGGTATCAGAGCCTTGGTTTGAGGGATTTGGGCATACTCTCGGGTTTGTCTGAACTCAAATCGAGGACTTGTTAGATTTTTTTGTAAAAAGAAACATTTCGAACAAGGGATTTTAATAAAGAAAAGGGTAAGATGCGTGCAATCAGCCGAGCTCAAGTAAGTCTTCCCAAAATACCCATACATGTTATATGTTTTACGCTATGATATGAGAATCACATGCTAGATTAGGACTAAGGATCTGCTCAAGATTGCATTATAATATGCTAGGAGAGATTCCTTTATATGCCTGATTATTTGAGCTTTTAGAATTGCATGCTAGTATAGATTTTAGATGATTGGATGGATTGGCCTGATATGTGATGCCTTGTAGCCTAAGAGGAATTTGATGTTATACTAGATTTGGAATCTTTCTTAGTAGTAAGTGAGCGTGAGATGTCCTATGTTTGGTTGTGGTTTGGAGTGTTACTACACGAATGTTGCTTGCTTTGTGCTTTGTGGGACCCTTGGTGATGTGAGTTAACTATTAAGTGAATATGTTAAGTTACATGTTGCATAGGTTCAATAATCTCAGAGTATCGAATTTGACCCTACTGCTCAGCTCTTGTTTGAGTCTAACCGTTGTAAGAATGATTCTTTTACTCAAAGGATTATCTAAGCTTTGTTGCATGTTATTGTATTCATGAAGTAGTTAACTGACATTATTAAGAGTTTTTCAGCAGCTGATGGCAGGGTGAGGTCAGGAACCTAGGAGAGGGTAGGATATGTTGTAGTGGGTTGGCTTGCGTTGTTTAGCGATGGGTATTCGTTTGAGAGTGGGTGTATAAGAATAGATAGGATGGATGTGGACAGGAGTAGTTACTTAGAGGATCCGAGATGATTCTTGAGGAAAGTATGGACATGTGTGGAAGGTAGTATTGGGCCCGTACTACTGGAAGCACAAGATCCATACTCGACTCAAGGAAAATTTAGGGTATTGTATGGAACTGGTTAAGGAACATGGTATGGTGTGGCATCATGATTCGTTGATGTGTATTTCCGCCTTTATCGGTTTATCAGGTATGGTCGTTCAGGCTGAGGATGGGTCTGGTGATTGTTTGGGCCATAGTGGCCATGTTTGTTGGGTTTCAACAGTGCAAACCCATGAGAGGTAGTTGAGTTCGAGGTCTGGAGGGTCTTGCTCAAGTAGTGACAGTTGAGTCATGATACTTGAGAAAGAAGCGATTGTGATGAATGGCTCGAGGATTACATACGAAGGTTAAGTGATTGGCATATGGATTGGGATGTCACTATCCTCGACAGGGGTTTCGTACTTCCATGCTTCCACATTCAGAGGAAAGAGAGACTAGACATGTGATTTTCAGAGTTGGGATGTGGTCCCAACATGAGTCTAGAAGATTGTGGTTTTCTTTGTCGACAGGGATGGCAACGTAGGAATGCACAAAAGGATTTTGTGGTATGGTTTCCTTGAGATGAGTTTAAGGGTCTTCTTTATTGAATTTATTTAGGTCAGGTGCTAGTTGATTGTTTTAGGAACCAAGGGAAGTGAATCAGTAAGAGCAACTTTTGTTGTCTCTGATGTATCCTGACTAAGAGAATGATGTTTCTTATATTTATGAGTAATGCTCGCATTGAATTGTTTGATGGTGAATTAGGCGAGGTGTGTGGTAGTTCATTTGTTTCTAGATGGAGAATTGGTGTCATGAGTGGACAGAATCATTGTTTGTGCATCTGCATGGGATTACGAGGTTATAGGCAGTTATGATTAGGAGGTTTTCTAGGTCTCCATTTGAGATCCAAAATAAATTAGAGTTTGTTTGGTAATTATCTGGAAGACCAAATTATGTTGTGTTATACATTCTAAAGATTCAGAGATGCTACGTATCCAGTTGAACCGGTTTGATATGTGGTTTATATGCAACATCATTTGGTGGTAGTTCAAACCCTAAGTAGGGAGAATTGGCTATTTTGCTTGAAGGATCATCACTATGTTCAAGTTTATGATTTCAGAAGAATGGGTCTTAGGGATTTGCAGTTAGGATATGAAAAACATTATTTCAGGATTTGGTCAGGACGTAATGTCGCCAAATAGATCAAGAGGCGTTTGGGACTCTCATGTTGAGCATCGAGTGCTGAGGGATTCCTTAACTCGTTGTATATATTGCTATCCCTATTCTAGGGTGGACAGTTATTGAATGGTAAATCAGCTTTAGAGTTTGGTATGTTTAGTTTCACATGGGTTTCGTTCAGTAGTGTATTGGGTTATTAGGTTAGTTGTCAATGCATTCTCGATCGTTGGACATTTCGTTCATTATCAAAAGTGGAGGTTCTTCAAAAGTTTTGAGTTGTGTCAATTGAAGTTCAATGGGTGCGTCAACGTATTGTCACTTTCTGTATGTTTTATACTTTCCTTGGTTTCTGGGCATGTTTACCCTCAATTTTGGTGTGAAATTTTGGGTTCATAGCAGGATCAAGTTTGGTAGTTGTCCTTGGTTATCGGAAGTTCGGATGTTGGGGCAACATTGTTCAGCTTTCCATGTGTAACCTTGATCTACATAGAATCTAATTTTCGGTATGTTGTGTTGGTAGGATTTGTAGTGGGATTGATACGACTAAAGTTTTGGCAGCATTTCTAGATCACCTTGGAAGTTTTATCGAGTTATTGTGTATAGGTGGGATATGTTCAGATTCAATCGAGGTGGGGGATCTTGTATCGGTCGTTCATGAGGATGTTTGTGTTAATGGTTGAGGTTCATAATTTCGTTAAATCTGTTGGTACTTCACCCCTTTGGGTATGTTTGTGAGGATGAAAGAATGAAGTAGATCCAGGGTTGGTTATGTCTCTCCCCTTGGGCGTGTACATTGTGATAGTGCCTCGATTATGGTCATGAGGGCTGCAATTGGTCTGAGTAAGATAGCATGAGACCGTTTGGTTAGTATTATTAGCATGATTATCATTTGGGTTATTGCCTTCCACTCGGAACAAGCGTGTGACTGTCTATCTCATTTTCTGGTTTTGTGTGACCATTTTTTCGTCTAGTTTTACAATGTGCATGATAGAAGGGTATGAACCATGTTGTGTTCGGTTAGCATTAAGAGGGATGTTGATTGGGTTCCTTCAAGTCAGTGGACTGATGCTTGGGTATCTTTAGGCCCCTGTGGTCCTGGTCATGAGTTTTTCGGCTATGGATGTGATGATGACAAGATCGGCTTAGTGCCACGAGGTTATCGTTTAGTGGATAGTAGGTATCACGATGTATTGTGAACCAACGGCTGTATGATTTATATTGTAAGACCCAACATTCTTTTGATTGAGACTATTAGGTCTCGAATCCTTAGTTTTCTTGGCTTATTTGGGTGTTAGTGAATTGTGGGAGTCGGGAGTTTCAGTGACCAACTGGTTTAGATCATGTGGGCAGTTAAAGGTTGTTAGGAATAATATTATGCATTAGTAGCCGCTTGCAAAGTGTTTACATTATGAACTGTGTTTGCTTGTGGGCTGTCTATAAGGAGTTTGGTTACCAATGCTAGGCATTAGTTGTCGAATCTTGAGTTATGAAGTTCATTGTGAATGTATCGAGTGATTTGTCAGTGGGGGTACTCCTAAGCTGACATGGGATTTGGATGCAACGTGAGAATTTTTGGATTGACCATCCTTGTGCTCGTGGGATTAGCAGGTTGGTGATGACTTGACATGTAACGACGTAAATTTTCAAACAAATTTTTCATTTTTAAAACACATTAAAACTCTCATTTCAAAATCTCAGAAACACAAGTATCCAAAATGACAATCATATCACGATGTAATCCACAATCCCATAATCATAAAACATCTTCCGCCAGTGTGTACAATGATGCCGGTGCCTTGACGCGATCCTCGGAACTACCTAAAAGACATAACAAATAACACGGTAAGCATAAAGCTTAGTGAGTTCCCCAAAATACCTCACACATCACATCAGCCACTCGAGGCTATAACTCAATAAGACCCTCCGGTCAATGTGTCTCAGTGGGTCCCTCCGGTCCCACAACTCTGATGGACCCTCTGGTCCCTCAACTCAGCAGCTCAATATAATACATAGTAAGCATATCACATAACAAATAGCAGGATATCTGAATACACAGTTCATTCACATAAGACCCTCTGGTCACACATAAAATTACCACTCAATGTAAGCATAGTGAGAAGACTCACCTCGTAAGCTAGCAAAAGAAAACATCGAACTCGGAATCTCAAACTCTACCCACCAGTCTAGCCTCCGCCTAGCACATAATAATTATCCTTAATTAATATTGGCTCTCAAGAACTAGACTAACCCTTTTATACTCACAGAAGGGTAAAAATATGATTTTACCCCTCCATAGGCTTAATAGTCCACACTTTTGACCAAACCCTAAAAGTCAACAAAAGTCAACGGCAGGGAGTACGCTGCGCGTACTCGGCTGCCCTGCATGCATCGGGGATGCTCGACCCCTACGCCGCGCGTACTGGGATTACGCCCAGCGTACACCCCAGTTTCACTCTTCTCACATTTTTGGTCTTAACCAGTTAAGACATAGGCTCATATCTCAGATCTGGACTCTCTAATGTCTCTTAATCCATAAAGTTATTCACTTTAAGCCTTTGCATGGCTGATTAGGCACCATCCTCCAAAATATACACTCTTTTGCCTCAAGGATCTCATAACTCATGCATGGGGTGATTTCACCAACCAAGATTGGATTTTTATGACATAACACTACTCATACACTCAAAAGGGGTTGGTACTAGTCTCTAGAGTTCAAGACCTCATCAAGACTCCACCTTTTTGGGACAAAACCCTAAAATGCTCAAATATCATGCTCATAACAAAGGAAAGGCAAAGTCTGAAGCTTTATACCTCAATAAGAAGCTTCCCACTCAGATTTGCTCGGATCTAGAAGCTTGGACTCCAATTCCTCCTCCTTCAAGACCTTCTCTTCTCTTCAAAACTACACAAACACTCTTAAGGCTCAAAACACACACATACACACAAGCTCTAGAATAGGGGTTAGGCCACTCTTAGGGTTTTCTCTCTGGGAATAGTGGCTAGAAATGAGGCCATCATATCCCTTATATAGGGGACTCACCCCAAATTAGGGTTGCACTCTGGGCCTAGTACGCCTAGCGTACTCACGGGTACGCCCAGCGTACTAGGTGGTCTCCGCGTCACATGCACGATGACGAGTACGCTAAGGGTACACCTCAGGTACGCCCCGCGTACTCGTTTTTCACTCTTTTATAATAAGGGCCAAAAATGAAAATAGATCAAAAGATCAAGGTTCTCGAAGTATACCTAGACTCGGGATGTTACATGACAGGAAGCCATGTGCGTATTTAAGGTTATTAGGAGCAACCTTCGAATTAGAGATTTGATAAACTTCACTATCAATATATTTTGAGCATTCCTTCTGCATGGTAGAATGGTATTCCTAGTTAGAGACTAGGGAGGGTGCGATGAATGAATGATTAGCAGTCCTAGGGAATAATTTTTTGGTTTAATTGATGGGTTCATGTTTTTGGGAAGTTTCCTGCCGTGAGTCGTTATCGCTATGATATGATGTCTTCTAGTTGGTAAGAGTAAGGTAGTTATTTTAATTCTTAGGTAGAGCAGTTGGTCTTCCTTCTTTGGCTGAGCTCAAAGTGTTAACTATCATTCTTTCAGAGGTATACACGATTGCTACTAAGACGGGGATTAGATGGCAGGTTTGGGAGGCGGTCATCGGTATGGGATAATTCTTCAGTATTAATCGGAATTCAGGAAGTTCAAGCAGGATCGACTAGCATGGCAGAGGAAGTAGTAAGGAATGATTTCGAGGAAGAAATCTAATTTAAGTGGGGGAGAGTTGTAGCACCCTAATTCGAGTCATTTTAGAATTCGGGCCTTAGGGGGAGAGAGATTTAGGCCCCTTTGGATGTAGGTAATGTAGATTAGGTGATCAGAAAGTTCGGTTAGTGCCTTGGAGCCCATGGGTAGAACCGTAAAGTGATAGTTTGGGCGTTTTATGAATTTTGGATTTAATTTTGGGAAGTTTTAAGGAAATGGAGAGTTGACACGATTATAGAGCTTCTCATTACTTTTCTGTGGATATAAAGATCATCGAAAACGGAGTTGGAACGAAGAAGTTATGATTGTTTGAATTTAGGAAGGTTTTAGGGCTTAGTCTAGTATGTTGGGCATACCTGGAGTATGTTAGGCGTACTATGCATACATGGAGTACGTTGGGCAATCCTGGAGTACGTTGGGCGTACTAGGCATTCATGGAGTACGCTAGGCGTACTAGGCATTCATGGAGTATGCTGGGCTTACGTGATCACTACCCAAATCCTTTTTTCGTAGTTTGAGCCCTATTTAAGCTCCTTAACTTCCCCAAACCCATTCCATTCTTGTCCTTAAGCTCTCCAACAGCCTCCCTTGAAACCCTAACCATATTTTTAGCCGTGTGAGCAAAAGAAGGTGTTTTTAAGTGCTTTTGAGTTTATTTGGTGCATCTTGGAGAAGAAGGAACTCAATGGAGAAGTGTTGGTTGCATTGGAGATTGTAGATCCATACTTTGTTCAGCTTGATCTTTCTTCTAGTGGTACAAAGTTTAAATCTTGATGATGCATTTGATAGATCTAGCTCCTCTTGGGTTTTATGAGCTTTTAGTCACTTTAGTGCATAAAGTTTAGATCTTGAAAGTTTGTGACCTTCTTATGGATAATCCTGGAAACTTTATCCGTCTAAACACCATATTAATTCAGATCTAAAAGCCGATACTTGGACATAATCGATTAAGTTTGAAAATATTCACTTTTGGTCCCGTTGAGACTTAAAGACTAGATATTGGTTGGTTGGACCATTCTAATGGATAAAGTTGGAAACTTTATCCATTATGGAGTTATTAGGAACCATAAAAATATTTGGAAACTTTATCCACTATGGAGTTACTAAGAACCATAAAAATATCATTTTTATGGGCTTTGATGAATTATGCTTAAGTTAATGTTCATATTATGGATTTAGATGGATAAAATCGGGTTTTTGGGTCCCGTTAAGACATGTAAAATCATAAAGTTGGAAACTTTATGGCTTACTACGTTTTAAGGAGCCTAGATTTGATGTTGGACATTATGTATTAATCGATGAAGACCAAAAAATGGAAGTTGGTCATCTGTGGCGTACGCATATGTACGTTGCGCGTACGTGCCTAAGGTCCCGATGTTGTGAGGGTTTTGAGTACGCCAGGCGTACTCCGAGGGTACGCTGAGCGTACTCACCAGAGAGAAGACTTTGGCTTATTTCGGGCTATTTTGGGAATTAGAGACTTTGGGCCCTTGTTGGGCCATGAGTTTTTCTGTGATGGGCTTTTAGACTTGGACCCATTTCTGACATGGCATATATTTTGAGCCTTGGGACTAATTTTATGTGGGCCTTGGTGTGTTAGGCCCAATAATTCAAGTATTAAGTAGCTTTCACCCTTAAAGATAGGATTTAGGGTTTAGACCCTCGTGGTGGGCTATTGACCTAATTTCTAATTCCGGTTTATTTTACTTGTGATATAGAGTGTGAGGCTTTTGTGAGTCAGCAGCTCGAGTGTGATTTGATACCTTCAGTGTGAGGTGAGTTTCCTTCACTGTATCTATGGGTCGAAGGCACCAGTGTAGGCCCACTAGTTTATGATGTATTATGATGACTGTCTTCGTGACAATTTTTAGTTATGCCTATATTTGCTTGATGGCACGGTGATCCTTTTGTTATGATACTATGTGGTAGTGGTAGGGGTGAAATAAAACCGATACCGATTGAAATAGACCGAAGGGGATTGCAAGCACCCATATATGCTTGATTGTATCCGGTTGAAATAGACCGAAGGCGATTGCAAGCACCCATACATGTTTGATTGTGTACGGTTGAAATAGACCGAAGGGGATTCAAAGCACACATATATGCTTGATTGTATCTGGTTGAAATAGATCGAAGGGGATTGCAAGCACCCATATATACCTGACTGTATGTTTGTATGGTATGGAGTATTTTGGGTTAGGGGTGTGTATGAGGCGATTTTGTTCGGTTATTGGTTAAAACCGAACCATAACCATTATGATTGGTTAATGCATTTTGGTAGCCATTGGGTATGGTTAATATTGGTTATGGTTAATGGTTTTTGTCGGTTAATGATTTTGGTTAATGGTTAGTATTGGTTAACCATAATGTTCAAAATAAGATAAATGTTGAAAGTATATTGGCATAAAAATTGAAAAGAGAATACCAAAAGGTCATCGGCGCCAATGTTTGTAACCTAGCTTATAGTAAAGGAATACAATGTGTACCTTCGGTTGTCAGAGTGAGATAACACATAGTCACATTCAAAATATAAAACATTCAATAAAAATATAAAACATTAAACAAAATTGACATTAATAATTTCATATATTGATAATTGATATTAACATTAAAATAAAACCAAACATTCATACATGTTCAATGCGATTAAATAAAAAACTATAAAATAAAATTGGCAAACATTCATATTATGTGTTATCTGGATAATAAAATCCAATCACTCATATACATTCAATGTGATTTAGTCATAATCAATAAATAAAAAAAGACAAAAAATTCAAAAAAAAAAATACATTCTTAATATATTACAAAATCAAGAATAACAAAAAACTCAACTTACTAGAAGTCTTGATTATAAAGTCAAAAAATCCTTCGAACAGGACTATAAAGTCAAAATAATATTCGACTGGGATTAACGGTGTGAGAAGCTGTCACACCCCGCTAAAGCGGAAACACAGGGTGTGGCAGTACAAAGGGTTTCATAGCAAAAGTTAAAAGACAACACCAACCATAGTATTAAACATCATTACAAATTTACAATGGGTTTGAACAACTTTTAAAAGAAATTACAATGTAAATTCAAATACAACACATGCGAATGCTCCTAAAAGTGAAGTGCCCCTAAGTGCCACTTACTCGATGATTCCTGAAAAAGCATGTAAAACGAGCGTCAACTATAAAAATAGTTGGTGAGTACTCACAGATAAACAAAATAATACTGGTTCCATGAATTGAAATCAAAGTTTTGATAAAAGTTTCCAATAATAAAAGTATATTGTTAAAATGAGTAAATAAGTTTGTAAAAACAAAGTTCTTTGTCATCATGAGAGATAAGGTATGTTGCCCAAATAAGATGCAACATTCATATTCTCATGGAAGATAAAGTTCGTTACTCAAACGAGTAAACAAGTTTCATTGCTAAAATGAGCAATCAATTTCGTTGCTACAAGGAGCAAACAATTTCATTGCTAAAACATGTATATAAGTTTTCAGTAATAAAAGTTCGTTGTTGTAATGAGAAACAAAGTTCATTGCTATAATTAATAACAAGTTTATTGCTATAACGAGAAACGAGTTTGTATGTGTATGAGCAAACAATGAGTCTCAACCAAACCTATGACTGAAGCCCTATCAAGATCTATGCTTATCGTTCCATAGATGAATATGGTATCATGCACTCCAGCAATAGGGCGAGTGAGGAGTTGTCAATTCCTAATAGCGCTATCCATAATGACCATTGGCTCAAAGAGTTAATGGTTAGAGATAAGGGAAGGGCCTTAATACGATAAGTTCTCATGTTTCGTGTTGCATAGACATACATAGAGAGATATAGCGATAAAATAGCAATCATGTTTGATACAAATCAATTTAAATACAACATTCAAATAATAGTTTTTCGAGACATGCTTTTCCACCCCAAAACATAAAAACTAAAAATAGGGGAGTGCGTGAATACTCACAATATGCATTGAGATGATGCAAATGGTGCCTTGGCTACGCTCCACTCGTACCACTATCGATTCCTACAATAATGGTATTCGCTAGTGAGTCTCTAATCGAAATCTAACACTAGTATACTTACTACTACAATAGAATTATGCCAATAGTGTGTCAAAATTTAATATCGACAAGTTACAAACATTTTTCTGTGGAAATTAAGTTTCAAAGAATCAATTGTTATATAACAATTTAAGTGGAAAATTTCCATTATTGAAATGTTAATATTTAACATTTTAGAGGTGTTCCAATGATTAAATATTCAAAACGAAATCAATTTAGTTCTAAACTTTCCCAAACTTTGTATTTCATTTTTAATTGAAGTCAAACACCTTAAGATAAATTTTCTTGAATTTTTGATTTGTCTAACTATTTTTCACCATTTAATTCCTTGAATAATCATAAAATCATGGAAAAATAGTAAATTATCATGCAAAATTCTTATAATTTTTGTGTAACTGTTTTACAGTGTACATAATCTGGGAAAATTATTAATATGTGTTTTCAAAAAGTTTAACACAATTTTTATGATTTTTGTACATTTAAGTGTATTAAATTTTGGGAAAATAGAAGAAAAATAGCATACAGAAGATAAAAATCATCAAAAATTTTATTTATCATCCTAACATATTATAAGAGTTTCTGGTAAATTTTTATTAATTTTGGATGAGTAAAACTATTTTTTCTGTTTTTACTCCATTGTAAACACAAAAATCATGGAAAAATAGATATACATTTTAAAAATTCCCAAAATATTTTTCTGAGTCTTAAATACAGGGTACAAGCTGCGAAAAATAAGAAATAATATTTTCACATTCCCTAAAGTGGTTTTATGATTTATTAGAGCTAAATAAAAAGAAAATTAAAAACCATACTAAACGGTAACAAAAGTCATTGAAACTTCATGGGGAATGTTTACTAACTTAAAGGATCATCCAAGAATATTTCCAGAGCTTATTTATTAGTGTAAGTATTTTATATGATTTAACACTCTATTTTCTTATTATTTTCATATAAAAATAAAGAAAACATATATTGAGCTGAACATTTCCAGAATGCATCTTCATACAATTTCATAACAATGAAAAATTGTTTTCTTATTTTTTATGTTGAAAACCGTGCCTAAAGGCTCAATAAATTATAGAGAAAACTTGGTTCTTGTGATTTATGTAAAGATTATTGATGTTACTATGACAATTTTTGCAACATGTTACAAAGACTTTTGAATCAAGATCTTTTTGTAACTATTAATACATGATATTAAGAGTTCAAAATAATTTTTGAATGACTTTTAGTGATGAATAAGTCCTTTGAACATGCAATACAAAACTAGTATTCACAAAAAGGTGCTGATTGAGCAACAGTTTTGTAAAAATTGCTAAAAATCGATATATTTGAATTTTCCAGTGAGGTCAAATGGGTGTGAAAGCTAACTCAAAATATTATATTTTGAGAAAAAGAATCTCGAATTTTGGTTAAGAAATGAGTGAGATATGACAGTTTAAATTCAGGTAAAGAAATCTGGCAGATTGCATGCATGATGATTGGTTAGAAAAGTGAGTTTTCATCATTTCCTTGAGTAAATCTTTTGAAGTATTTTAAATATATCATGATAAACTCATATTTTAGTCATGTTTCCAGAGATCAAAAGATTAAAACTTATCAAAATGTATACATGCATTTATGAACAAAATTTTGTTTCTCAAAAACTCTTAACTTGAGTTTGATGTTTTAATCCTTAAAATCGATTTTTGCACTAAGATCATGAACATGCAACCTTGTTTATCATACATGCATGGTGTTAAAACACATCCATCATGTTCTAAAAACCATTTTAACAAAAATAAAACAAGTTTGAAGAAGATGAAGAAGGAGAAAGTGTAAGAAAAAGAGCAAAACTTGAAGGAAAAGTGAAGTAGAAATCGATTTTACCTTCAAGAATACCACAAGATGATGAAGATTTCGAGTTTGAGGAGTGTTCTTGGGTTTGTTTTCTGGAAAATTTCATGGTTCTTAGAGGGAGGAAGAGAGAATGGAGTGGTGTTTGGAGAAAAATTAGAGAGAAGGTAGAGAGAGTTTTCTAGAGAGAGAAAGAAGAGAGATGTGTGTGTGTTGGAGAATGAGAGTGTGAGAGAGAGATATGGGGAGAGAGGGATCCGAATTTTTTAGTATAATACCCCTTTCTAATTCATTTTCTTTTATAAAATTTAAGTTCTTTTATAAAATATCTCAATTTTTATATAAAATGTGCACTAAAATCAAGTTTTTATTCATAAAACCTTGATTTTTGATTTATAAATTAAGGGTAAATGTTAATGAGTTCAATTTTATTTTCTTTGAATTGATTTTCATAATTTTGATTATTATAAGATAATATTAGAAGCTTCATAATTATTTTATAGAATTTTTAAGGTTAAAGTTTATAAATGTGAGTTTTTAGGGCATTTAGGGTTTTTAGGGTCTTGACATTTAATAAATATTTGGATATCAAAATAAATTGAATTATTTGAGATTTCAATTTATGTTAGAGTTTTATAACTCTTTTCTAGTTAAAAATAATGTTTGTAATTTATTTTTATCGATTTATTGGCATTCTATGTAGTGGTTTCGAGATTCAAACGAAATTGAGGAATCAAGTATACTAGTCCTAGTTTTCAACTCTAACTTAAGTTCCAACGAGACTAGGACCTCATTTCTACCACTAGGTCAAGTGCATGATGTGTGTATATGATTCATGAAAAGGTCTTCGAGTCAAAGAATGACCCGAGTGTGGATAGTCACTACAGTTAAATAGTTGTAGACTTCACATACCAATGTGAAATCCAAGCACATTATCCATTGTTTCTAATTGTTTCCAAGTTTCTAATAGGTTATAACTTAGCTTCTAGTTACTAAGTCTATTATGTGTCGTGCCTATATGTGCAACTAAGTTTATTCAAATTTAGAACCGACTCGAATTTTGACGGTTGTCACAGAAGCCTCTGATTAGGATTATGAGTGTGAAGATTAAACTAACTGTGAATAATGTTTACAAATTGTAGAATTAGCCGATTAGGAATTACAACATTAATCAGTTACCTAACTCAATGCATGATTGGAAGATTGTGTATGTCTGCGTGATCAACCTTTGATGGTTTGATTGCTCGTTCGTCTCCTGATAAGTGAGGATTAATCCATTATATTTTGAAAATTTAATGTGTCTTAAATAAGTTTGACTATATTATTTTATATATAATCTATAATTTTTATATATTAAAATATAAAGTTAGCGGTTCGGTTAATAATGGTTGGGTTAACTTATAAAACCGTAACCGAGTCGTTAGTTGTCGGTTAACAAAAATTAGAAACCGAACCAACGGTTTTTAAAATGGTTCGGTTATTATGGCTCGGTTATATCGGTTAATTTGGTTTTGGTTCGGTTTTTCGGTTATTATGCTCACCCCTATTTTGAGTGAACTCACTAAGCTTTGTGCTTACGGTTTTCAGTTTAGGTTACAAGTACTTCAAGCTCAAAAGGGAAGGGCCCGGCCTGATCACACTGCATCCACCAACGTTTTTCGGCATCAAGAGATTTTTGGATTTTGTACTCTGATAATATTTTATTATGATATACTCTCGACTAGTTTGATATGATTATCGTTTGATCGGAATGAATTTTTAAATGAAAAGTTTATCTGAATTTTTGGGATGTTACACCTCAAAGTTCTGCACATTCGCTCTTAAGACCAGCTAGCGGAAATGTTAACTAAACCACTTTCTCGAGCACCATTTTTACGTAATAGATCCAATATTGGAGTCTCCGATGGATCCTCCATATTGCAGGGGTGTATTAAGGACACTGAGCCCATCAAATCAACAAAGCAGTCCAATACATAAATTCCCCACGTTTAGAAGCAATCTTCATCTTGATGTATATTTTAAATGTATTCAATTGTATAGTCAAAGATCTAGAATAATTCCTATATGTGTTCCTGTAGAATCATTCTTCTCTAACTGTGTAATTCGCCTTTATAAAGCATGTAAATCTCTGAATGGAATTAAGTCATTTAATCACAATTACCAGCGTTATATCACCTTAACGTAATACACAAAAAATCCCAATTATTAAGAATGTTCTAACTTCTAATATGTCAATGAGATAAAAGGATCAATTTCCTATGGTGTTTCAACATAAAAATTTATAGCATTTAACAAACCACATGATTTAGTAAGAATGTACTATTATAAGTTCTATATTGTTTTATTAATAAAATAATATAGAACTTATTGTCAAATTATGTTGTTAGCGTAGAATTTTTTTCCATCAAATTCTTTTATAATAAAGAGCTTATTTTTTTTTTCAGAATTCACTTTTTAACTTTTTTTCATTTTGCATGCAAAAAACTTGTTCTTATTTTTATGTCGTAAAATGAACTTTGCATTAGATTAAAATTAGAAACGATTATTATTCAAGATTTGCTTATTATACGGCGCAATGCGGAGGGCGTCGATGCTTTTCATTTCAACAATAAGTTTTCAACCAATAGGCAGAAAATAGCTTCCTTAAATTGTTTAGTTTCATTTGAAATCATGTCATACACCAGAGCACACACAAATTATTGATCAATATCACCAACATTGAAATATATTTATAGCTACATATGAGATAAATTTAAAAATATAGTAGTATTTTTTGCTATCTCAAAGGAATGATCCACCATCGCCTAGTTCTAAATCGCAAATCCTCTCTTACTCTCTCCGTCTTCTCAGACTCGGATTGGGGTGGTGTTCACAATCCGGGTCGATCAACTACAACGTACCTAATATACCTTGGCACAAATATTTTCTCCTGGAAATCCACAAGGCAAAAGTCAGTTTTACGATCCTCTATAGAGGCTGAATACAAAGCATTAGAAGAAAATTAGTTTTTCGAGTAATTTGCGAGTGACATGTGGCACAATCCAGACCACTGCTTCTTCCTTACGCCTTGCCACTAGATGGTGACACTTGGAACACCAACACGTCATGTAAGGCTCATAAACATGCCGTGTTATGCCATTTCCCATCCTATAAATGGAGGCACAAATCTTACATTTTCTTCATACCTCTCCCATTCTTTCTTTCTCAATTACTTCTCCTAACGACTCCCATTCCCTAGCATTTACCAAATGTTAAAGGGCGAGTCCTGGAGTGCCAGAAGGCTCGGAAAAAAAGAGATTTTGGCTCAGAATTTCTACCCGCGTAGAGCCCGGTTCTTCGCTAAACTCCATTATAAGTGAGTTATGCTTACCCTACTATAAGTATAACTTATGTTTAAGTTCATTGTCGTTATTATGAACCTGTAAGCAATATATTTGCTAAGCATAAATTATAATAAGTGTTATTGTAGTACCTTTTAACTGCTCGCGGTACGGAGAATCTGGTTTGAAGGCCGCATAGGGTTGTTGGATTTCAAAACAGCTTAAATGCGAAAATGGCCCTGCCCTCTGCTGTTTCATGTCTGGCCCTTGTCTGTACATAGTAGTTGAAAAGTCTTATTTAACACTTACAAAAACAATATCTCTCGTAGACCTTGAGTTAATTAGTCGCAATAAATATTAGACTAAAACTTAGCAATAATAATGCTAGGTTTCATCGAAGGAAAAGACGATTGTTAGAAGCGAAGCGCTCTCCGAATTTCTAGTCATCACTTTAACAAGTGAGTGCATAGTCCCTTTCATGAACATGATTTTAATACAAGTATTGATTAACATATTAAATATATGTTTGTGTGTGAAATGTTTGTTATTGCCTAAAATACGTGTTAAGAGCATATCTTATAATATATGATGATTTAGGATATAAAACAACCCAAAATTAATTGAGATGGATATCGGGTAGTATCTCGTTATGAGTGTGGGTGAGATATACACGGAGGGTCGAACTTTAAGATTTGTCAATGGTCCGAGAGCATGGATTAGACATAGTCATTTGTCCTTAGTCCGAGAGTATGGAGAGGACATAGTTATTTGTCATTGATCCGAGAGCATGGATTAGACATACATGCTCCGGGAGTATGGATTAGGTAAAACTTATGGAATGGGCATAGTTATTGATCTGAGAGCATGGATTAGACATACCTGATGTGGGAGTATGGATTAGGTAAAGTGGTTAATTTTAGATCCAAGAGTATAGATCGTGTCGTTGTGAGGATCGACGGGGTGGGGTAAAATCGCTTATAGGAGGTGAAACTGTATATATTCTGAGTTCTAATATATATATATATATATATATATATATATATATATATATATATATATATATATATATGATATAACATTGTGGGATTGAAATCCCTATGTACTCATCAGGTTTCCCAACTTGACCCACTCAGTTTCTTTGTATGACATGTATCGATACGAAGACACAGTACACCAAGAGATTAAAGGAGATGTATATCGTTAGTGTAAATGAATGTAAGGTCTGTTTATGCTTATGTTTTTGTATTGATGATAACATCGCAATGATATAATATAAATAAAATACATTTCTTTGGAAATGCTTGATAATATTATTATCATGTTTTTCTGGGAACAATTTTCGTAATATTATTCTTTAAAATGGATACTCTATTTTTAAATATGCATAAATAAATTTTTCAAAATGACAATGAATTTGGGGATGTCACAGTTGGTATCAGAGCATTAGTTTAAGCAAACTAGGAATAAGGATTTATTTCTAGACTTAAACTTAGAATGCTTAGCGATGATTGTGAGGAGTGTATCTTATATATTTTAGGTAGTACACCTAAATAGAAACGAGCACTAACTTATTTAGGGAAGATGCATAAATTGATTTTATGTTCTAAATGATTCATGCTATAAGATGCCTTATATGCTTTAGGATGTTGTTGTTTGATTGGATCTATGGTCTATTGCCAACCGGATCTGGAAATTTTATGTGTTCAGATTTCTCGTCTTGATATACCGAACATCTGCTTTGGTGGGTAGAATGTCATGATAAGGACTCGTAGCAAACTGATCAAATGGAGGAAAAGAGAAGGCTTACGATAGTAAATGATACTTATCGGAAGAGTGGTATCGTTTCTTTAGAATATGTCTAATAATACGTCTGGTGCGAGAGAAATACACTTTCGATTAGCAAAAAGAAATAACTTTTGGTATAATCCCTAAATTTATCCCATCGTCTGAAATTTCGACCACCAACCGAGTTGAAGCAAAATTGTTGTTGAAGATACGCATGGAAGAAGTCCTAGTAGAGTCTAGGGAAATTATTATAATTATTTGGACACATTCGTATGTATTAAATGACTATGTGAAATTCTTGTATAGTGACTTGGAGAACTAAGAGGCGATACTTGGGATGACTATGAGTAGGTGTGAATGGTAGTAAAGGCCTATACTACCGGAAGCACAAGACTCACACTTAGATCAGGGAAAGTCACAAGGTTACCAAGGTGCTAGTAATTGATTCTATTTTGTTCATGCCTGTCGTTACCATCGTTTTGGTAATGCCTAAGAAGATGATTTTTATTCCGACCCTAGTGGTCATATCAAATTGAGTCCGACTAAGATGAGTGTGTTATGTGGTTCAAAGAACACCTGACTTAAGCTAGAAGATTGAAGTGAAAGATAATCGAAGCGATCAGTAGAATTATCACGATCATTGTTAAAGCAAGAAGCTTGTAGATAGAAGTGCTACATGTTAGAATGTGATTATATCACATTAGAACATGAAGGAAGTTATATTCCATTCAGGAATCTGATTTAAAAAGACCTGAGTCTAAGCATTGCATCATATGATGAGACGTCATTAGAACATGACCCATCGGCCTGTTATGATAATCGAAGTAATGAACTTATCTTAATTTAAGTTTTTTTAAGAAGGAGAAGGAGTCTCCAAAAAGGATTTAGTTTGTAACTCGAAGGTTACGATTGTAAGTCCAACATGAGATAAAGGGTGTGTACAAGATTGAGCATCGCCAGTAGTCCAAAGGCCCAAGAGTTAGATACTCATTTGAAAGGACATAAGAGTTACGGTTATTACGTAGGATGAAAAGATAATATATGGACTCATTATACAAGCCTTGTTTTGTTGATGATTTCGCGATGTAATCATCCTAAGTGGGAGATAATTGTAACGCCCATAGATTTAGGCTAGTCAATTTAAAGACAATAAGAGTGAAAAATGACTTTTTGATAGAAGATTAATTTAGAATATATAATATTAACAAATTTATAGTATATGTCACAAGGATTCGGTACATATAAAGAACGTTGAAATCCAAGCTATAAGAAAGAAGTTATGACCCGTCGAAGTTTTACGGCTAAACCGGCATGACACCGCGTAACGTAAAAAGTGAACTTTTGATAAACAACTTTTTTGCCTTAGCGATCTAAACGAAATTCGTAGTAGACGTTAAACCGAGAACGTGTATAAAAAGAACGTCCAAATCTGACTTCGTATGAGGAAGTTATGATTTTTCAAAAATTTAGCGTACCAGTGCGCAACCCGGAATTCGAATTTGAGATCGATCGATTTTTAGCCAACACAATCTAAATGAGAATCAAAGATCTAGTTAATAGGAACTTAACGATATAATGACAGACGAAAATGGATGTCGGATGACAAAGTTATGAGATTTTAATGGACTTTACCTATCTAAGTTTGTTAAAATATAACTTTAAAAATAGATGAAAATTAGCCGACGGAGTCTAAACGGAAGTTGTAGATCCCGTTGATACCTATGTGTGGATATAAAGAACATCAAAAATGGAGCTCGTATACGAATGTTACGGATTCTAGAATATAAATAGTTTTTGGAGTAATCTGAGAGTGACACGTGGAACAATACTGACCACTGCTTCTTCCCCATGCCTTGCCATCAGATGGTGACACTTGGCACACCAACACGTCGTGTAGGGCTCATAAACACGTCGTGTTGAGCCATTTCTCAACCTATAAATAGAGGCGCAAATCTTCCATTTTCTTCACACCTCTCTCATTTACTTGTTCTAACCCCTCCAATGCGCTAGCACTTCTGAAGTGTTAAAGCTGAGTCCCGGAGTGCCAGAAGGCTCCGAGAAGAAAAGATTTCAGCCCAGAAGTTCTACCCACGCAGAGCCCGATTATTTGCTAAACTCCATTGTAAGTGAGTTATGGTTACCCTACTATAAGTATGGCTTATGTTTAAATCCATTATCGTTATGATAAACTTATAAGAAATATATGTGCAAAGTATAAATTATAAATATGTTATTATAATACCTTTTAACTACTCAGGATATGAGGAATCTGGTTTGAAGGGCCGCATATGGTTGTTAGATTTCAGAACAGCTTAAATGCCAAAAATGGTCCTGCCCTCCGGTGTTTCATGTCTGGCCCCTGTCTGTACATAGTAGTTGAAAAGTGTTATTTAACACTTATATTAACAATATCGCTCATAGACCTTGAGTTAATTAGCCGCAATAAATATTAGACTTAAACTTAGCAATAATAATGCTAGGTTTTGTCGAAGGAAAAGACGATTGTTAGAAGTGAAGCGTTGTCTGAATTTCGAGTCATCACTTTCACAAGTGAGTGCATAGTCCCTTTCATGAACATGATTTTAATACAATTAATGATTAAAGAATTAAATATATGTTTGTGTGTGAAATATTTGTCATTTCCGGAAATACGTGTTAAGAGCACATTTGATAATATATAATAATTAAGGATACAAAACAACTCTAAATTAATTAAGATGGATATCGGGTAGTATCTCCTTATAAGTGTGGGTGAGATATACATGGAGGGTTGAACTTTAAGATTTGTCATTGATCTGAGATCATGGATTAGACATAGTCATTTGTCCATAGTCTGAGAGTATGGAGAGGACATAGTTATTTGTCATTGATCTGAGAGCGTGGATTAGACATACCTGATCCGGGAGTATGGATTAGGAAAAGCTTATGGAATGGGCATAGTTATTGATCTGAGATCATGGATTAGACATACCTGATCTAGGAGTATGGATTAGGTAAAGAGGTTAATTTTAGACCCGAGAGTACAGATTGTGTCGTTGTGAGGATTGACGGGGTGGGGTAAAATTGCTTATATAAGGTGAAACTGTATATATTATGAGTTCTAAAACATGTATATATATATATATATATATATATATATATATATATATATATATATGATATAACATTTTGGGATTGAAATCCCTATGTACTCACCAGGTTTCCCAACCTGACCCACTCAGCTTATTTGTATCACAGGTATCGATAAGAAGACACATTACACTGAGAGATTAAAGGAGATGTAAATCATTAGTGTAAACAATGTAAGGTCTGTTTATGCTTATGTTTCTCCATTGATACATCCTAATGTTTTAATATAAATAAAATACATTTTTTCGGAAATGCTAGATAATATTATTATCATGTTTTCTGGGAACAAATTCCGCAATATTATTCTTTAAAATGGAAACTCTGATTTTTAAATGAGCATAAATAAAAATTTTAAAATCACCGTGAATTTGGGGATGTCACAGGGGTACAGCTCAAGCCTATGATCTTTTAGGGTTTCATTCGTATTTAAGCATCTCGAACACCATTTTAGGGTTTCTTATCAGCCCCACACCCTCTTTCACCTTAGAAAACCCTAGTGCCCATCCTTGCTTGATCTTTGGTGGTTTTGGAACTTTTCTTGGGGTGGAAGAAGGAGGAAAGAAGAAGAAGAAGGTGGTCCTATGTTGAGGCTTGCAAGGAATTATCATGAAGATCAACTTACATTGTTTTTGGATAGTTGTAAGTGACAAAGTTCCTATCTTTATGGTTATATAAGGCTAGATCTAAGTTTTTTCCCACTTTTCTTCTTAATTGAAAATTTTAAGTGAATAGAAACCATAAAGTTGGCAACTTTATGAGTTATGAGGGTCATTGGGATGTCTTGGAGTCTAGATCTAGAAAATGGTTCATTTTTTGGAGCATTGCATGAAAGTTGGAGCTTTGGGTGTCTTGTAGGAAGTTAGGCCTTCTTGGATTAGGCACATGATGTGTTTTGGTCTCAATTAGGAAATTAGACTATATTGGGCTTTTTTTACTAATGGTTGGGCCTTGGATTTTTGGCCAAGTAAGGAAAAGGGAAACTGGACTTTTACCCTGAGTGTTGGACAATCGGACTAGGATTTCAGCTATGGTTGTGGATCAATTATTAATTGGGTGCTATTTGATGATTTTAGCGCATGGGTTTTTCTGGATCAGCAGTCTGAGCTTTTAACTAAGATAATCAGTAGCGTGAGGTGAGTTTCCTTCATTGTATCTGTAGGTCGAAGGCACCAATGCTGGCCCACTAGTTTATTAAGTAGTATGATGATTATTTTCATGACAATTGTCAGTAATGCCTATATTTTCTTGATGACTCTGTGATTCTTTGTAAGGATATTATATAGAAGTGTTAGGGTGAAATAAACTCGGTATCCGGTTGAAATAGACCAAAGAGGATTGCAAGAACCCGGATATGCTTGACAATATTCGGTTGAAATAGATCGAAGGGGATTGCAAGAACCCATATATGATTGGCTTTATGTTTGTATGATATGTGGTATCCGGTTGAAATTCACTAAGCTTTGTGCTTACGATTTTCTGTTTATGGTTTCAGGTACTTCCGGTACAAAAGAGATGGGTACAATGTGACTGCACCGCATCCATTCATGTTTCCGCAACATTATGATTTCGGGATTGTACTCTGATAACTGTTTTTAAATTAAAATATTTTTGAATGATTGGTAATACTAAATGATGTTTTAATGGATGAATTAAAAATGAAATTTTTACCTTACAATTTTTGGGATGTTACAAGATTAGGTGATCTGAGAGTTCGGTTGGTGCTTTGGAACCCATGGGTATAACTGCAAAGTGTTAGTTCGGGCCTTTGTTTAAGGAAAAGGAGAGTTGATAGGATTTTAGAACTTCTCATTACCCTTCCGTGGATATAAAGATCGTCGAAAATGGAGTTGGAACGAAGAAGTTATGACCCTTTGAAGTTAGGAAGGTTTTGGGGCTTAG
This sequence comes from Lactuca virosa, assembly GCF_052849685.1. NCBI lineage: Eukaryota > Viridiplantae > Streptophyta > Magnoliopsida > Asterales > Asteraceae > Lactuca > Lactuca virosa. Next base: position 317,562,953 of record NC_136428.1, read on the forward strand.
TCTACTATGTTGGGCGTACTTCGGATACGTTGGGCGTACTTGGCGTACATGGAGTATGCTGGCCATACTAGGCATTCATGGAGTATGTTGGGTGTATCTGGAGTACGCTGGGCGTACGGGATCAGTGCCCAAACCCTATTTTCGTGGTTTGAGCCCTATTTAAGCTACTTAACTTCCCAAAACCCATTCCATTCTTAACCTCCACCTCTCCAACACCCTCCCTTGAAACCCTAACCCTATTTTGATCCTTGTGAGCAAAAAGAAGGTGTTTTTTAATTCTTGGTGCATCTTGGAGAAGAAGGAGCTCATTGGAGAAGTGTTGGTTTCATTGGAGCTTGTAGTTCCAGACTTTGTTTACCTTGATCTTTCTTCCAGAGGTATAAAGTTTGAACCTTAATTATGCATTTTACAGATTTAGCTCCTCTTGGGTATTATGAGCTTTTGGTTACTTTAGTGCATAAATTTATATCTTGAAAGTTTGACCTTGTTATGGATAAATTTGTAAACTTTATCCATCTAAACATCATATTAATTCAAATCTAAAAGCTTGAGACTTGGACTTAATGGATTAAGTTGGAAAAGATGCACTTTTGGTCCTTTTGAGACTTGAAGACAAGATCTTGGTTGGTTGGACCATTCTAATGGATAAAGTTGGAAACTTTATCTATTATGGAGTTATTAGGAACCATAAAAATATCATCTTGATGGGTTTTGATGAATCATGCTTAAGTTAGTGTTCATATTATGGATTTAGATGGATAAAATCAGGTTTTGGGTCCCATTAAGACATGCAAAAGCATAAAGTTGGCAAATTAAGACCTTAAAAATGGAAGTTGGTCATCTGGGTCGTACACATCCATACACTACGCGTACATGCCGAAGGTCCCGATGCTGCGTGGTTTTTGAGTACGTCGGGCGTGCTCTTAGGGTACGCTGAGCATACTCACAGAGGGAAGACTTAGGCATATTTTTGGCTAGTTTGGGAATTAAAGATTGTTGGCCCTTGTTGAGCCGTGAGTTTTTTTATGATGGGCTTTTAGAATTGAACCCATTTCTGACATTGCATATCTTTTGGGCCTTGGGACTAATTATATGTGGGCCTTGGTGGGTTAGGACCAATAACTCAGGGATTAAGTAGCTTTCTCCCTTAAAGATAGGATTTACGGTTTGGACCATCGTGGTGGGTTATTAACCTAATTTCTAATTAGGGTTTATTTTACTTATGATATAGACTGAGAGGATTTTACGAGTTAGCAGCTCTAGTGTGATTTGATACCTTCAGTCTGAGGTGAGTTTCCTTCACTATATTCATGGGTCGATGGCACTAATGCTGACCCACTAGTTTATGATGTAGTATGATGATTGTCTTCATGACAATTGTCAGTTATGTTTATATTTGCTTGATGAGTCAGTTATTCTTTTATTATGATATTATGTGGTAGGGGTGAAATAGACCCGATACCGGTTGAAATAGACCGAAGGGGATTGCAAGCACCTAGATATGCTTGATTGTATCCGGATGAAATAGACCGAAGGGGATTGCAAGCACCTACATATGCTTGATTGTATCTGGTTTAAATAGACCGAAGGGGATTGCAAGCACCCGGATATGCTTGACTGTATCTGGTTGAAAAAGACCGAAGGGGATTGCAAGCACCCATATATGCTTGACTGTATGTTTGTACGGTAATGGGTATTTCGGGGGAACTCACCAAGCTTTGTGCTTACGGTTTTCAATTTATGTTTCAGGTAGTTCCAAGTCGAAAGAGAAGGGCCCGACGTAATCGCACTTCATCCACCTCTGTTTTTACTAATCACGTGATTTTAGAATTTTATACTTTGATAATATTTTATTATGATATACCTGCGACAATTTTTATATGATTATCATATGATCGGAATAAATTACCAATGAAAATTTTATCTGAATTTTTTGGATGTTACAAGTTGGTATCAGAGCCTTGGTTTGAGGGATTCGAGCATTCTCTCGACTGTGTCTGAAATCAAATTGAGGACTTGGTAGATTTTTTCCATAAAAATAAACATTTAAAAGAAAGGATTATAATAAAAGAAAAGAATGTGATGCGTGCAATCACCTGAGCTCAAGTAAGTCTTCCCAAAATACCCATACATGTTATATGTTTTACGCTATGATATGAGAATCACATGTCATATTAAGACTAAGGATCTTCTCAAGATTGTATGATAATATGCTAGGATAGATGCCTTTATATGCCTGATTATTTGAGCTTTTAGAATTGCATGCTAGTATAGATTTTAGATGATTCGATGGATTGGATTGATATGTGATGCCTTGTAGCCTAAGAGGAATTGGATGTTATACTAGATTTTGAATCTTTCTTAGTAGGAAGTGAGTGTGAGATGTCCTATGTTTGGTTGTGGCTTGGAGTGTTACTACACGAATGCTACTTGCTTTGTGCTTTATGGGATCTTTGGTGATATGTGTTAACTATTATGTCAATATGTTAAGTTACATGTTGCATAGATTAAATAATCTTAGAGTAGTGGATTTGACCCTACTACACAATTCTTGTTTGATTCTAACCGTTGTAGGGATGAGTCTTTTTCTCGAAGGATTATCAAAGCTTTGTCGCATGTGATTATATTTATGAAGTAGTTAACTGACATTATTGGGAGTTCTTCAACAGATGATGGCAGGGTGAGGTCAGGAACCTAGGAGAGCCTAGGATATGTTGTAGTGGGTTGGCTTGTGTTGTTTAGCGATGGGTATTCGTTTGAGAGTGGGTGTATAAGAATGGATAGGACAGATGTGGACATGATTAGTTACTTAGAGGATCCGAGATGATTCTTGAGGAAAGTATGGATAGGTGTGGAAGGTAGTATTGGGCCTGTACTACCGGAAGCACAAGATTCATACTTGACTCAAGGAAAAGTTAAGGGATTCTAAGGAACTGGTTAAGGAAGATGGCATGGTGTGGCACCATGATTCGTTGCTGTGTATTTCCGCCGTTATCGGTTTATCGGGTATGGTCGTTCAGGCTGATGATGGGTCTAGTTATTGTTTGGGCCTTAGTGGCCATGTCTATTGGGTTTTAATGGTGCCGACCCATGAGAGGTAGTTGATTTTGAGGTCTAGACGACCTTGCTTAAGTAGTGACAGTTGAGTCACGAGACTCGTGAAGGAAGCGATTGTGATGAATGGCTCAAGGATTATAGACGGAGGTTAAGTGATTGGCGGATGGATTAGGATGTCACTATCCTCGACAGGGGTTATGTATTTCCATCTTTCCACATTCGGAGGAAAGAGAGAGTAGACATGTGATTTTCAAAGTTAGGATGTGGTCCCTACATGAGTCTAGAAGATTGTGGTTTTCTTCGTCGACAAGGATGGAAACATAGGAATGCACAAAAGGATTATGTGGTATGATTTCCTTGAGATGAGTTTAGAGGTCTGCTTTCTTCAATTTAATTAGGTCAGGTGCTCGTTCATTGTTTCAGAAACCAAGGGAAGTGAATCAGTAAGAGCAACTTTTGTTGTCTCTGATGTATCCAGAATAAGAGAATGACGTTTCTTATATTTATGAGTAATGCTCGCGATGAATTGTTTGATGGGGAATTAGGCGAGGTGTGTGGTAGTTCATTTGTTTCTAGATGGAGAATCAGTGTCATGAGTGGACATAATCATTGTTTGTGCATCTGCATGGGATTCTGATGTTAGAGGCGGTTATGATTGGGAGGTTTGCGAGGTCTCCATCTAAGATCCGAAATAAATTTGACTTCGTTTGGTCCTTATCTAGAAGACCAAAATATGTTGTGTTATATATTCTAAAGATTTGGGGATGCTACGCATCCAGTTGAACCAGTTTGAGATGTGGTTTGTCTGCAACATCATTTAGTGGTAGTTCGAACCCTAAGTAGGGGAGTATTGGCTATTTTGCTTGGAGGATCATCACTATGTTCGAGTTTATGATTTCAGAAGAATGGGTCTTAGGGATTTGCGATTAGGATATACAAAACTTTATTTCAGGATTTGGTCAGGACGGAGGTGCATGGCAAGTTATCATCATATGTATGTGTTCAGGAATGCAAGAGTCGTCTACGCTGCGAAAAGATGTTGGATAAGGAGCTTGTTGTAGCCAATGGCTCCTCTCGGAATGTCGCCGAATAGATGAAGAGGTGTTTGGGACGCTCATGTTGAGCAACGAGTGTTGAGGGATTCCTCAACTCGTTGTATAGATTGCTATCCCTATTCTAGGGTGGACATTTATTGAATGGTGAATCATCTTTAGAGTTTGGTATGTTTAGTTTCACATGGGTTTTGTTCAATAGTGTATTGGGTTACTATGTTAGTTGTCAATGCATTCTGGATCATTGGACATTTCGTTCATTATCAAAAGTAGAGGTTCTTCGAAAGTTTCGAGTTGTGTCAATTGAAGTTCAATAGATGCGTCAACCTTTCGTCAGTTTCCGTATGTTTTATATTTTCCTCGGTTTTTGGGTATGTTTACCCTCAATTTTGGTGTGAAATTTTGGGTTCATAGAAGGCTCAAGTTTGGCAGTTGTCCTTCGTTATTGGAAGTTCGGATGTTGGGGCAACATTGTTCAGCTTTCCATGTGTGACCTTGATCTACGTAAAATCTAATTTTTGGTATGTTGTGCCGGTAGGATATGTAGTGGGATTGATACAACTAAAGTTTTGGCAACATTTCAAGATCACCTTGGAAGTTTTCTCGAGCTATTGCGCATAGGTGGGATATGTTCAGATTCAATCGAGGTGGGGGATATTGTATCGGTCGTTTATGAGGATGCTTCTGTTAATGGTTGAGGTTCAACATTTCATTAAATATGTTGGTACTTCACCCCCTTTGGGTAAGTTTCTAGCATGAAAGAATGCAGTAGATCCAGGGTTGGTTATGTGTCTCCCTTGGGGGTGTACATTGTGACAGTGCCTCGATTATGGTCACGAGGGGTGCAAGTGGTCTAAGTAAGATAGCATGAGACCGCTTGGTTAGTATTATTAGCATGATTATCATTTTGGTTATAGCCTTCGATTCGGAACAAGCGTGTGACTGTATATCTCATTCTACGGTTGTGTGCAGCCAATTTTTCATCTAGTTTTATGATGGGCGTGATAGAAGGGTATGACCCATGTTGTGTTCAGTTAGCATTGAGAGGTATGTTGATTGGGTTCCTTCAAGTCGGTGGACTGATGATATGGTATCTTTAGGCCCCTGTGGTGCTGGTCACGTGCTGGTCACGAGTCTTCCGGCTATGGATGTGATGACGACAAATCGGTTTTGGTGCCATGAGCTTATCGTTTAGAGAATAGTAGGTGTCACGATGTATCGTGAACCAATGGTTGTATGATTTATATGGGTAAGACTCGATAGTCTTTTGATTGAGACTCTTAGGTCTCGAATCCTTACTTTTCTTGGTTTATTTGGGTGTTAGTTAATTGTGGGAGCCGGGAGATTCAGTGACAAGCTAGTTTGGATCATGTAGGCAGTTATGGGTTGTTAGGAATAATATAGTGCATCAGTAGCCGCTTGCAGAGTGTTTAGATTATGAACTATGTTTGCTTGTGGGCTGTCTATCAGGAGTATTTGTAGAGTGTTTGCATTATGAACTCTGTTTGCTTGTGGACTGTCTATCAGGAGTCCAGTTACCAATGTTGGGCATCAGTTATGGAATCTCGAGTCATGAAATTCATTGTGAATGTCTCGAGTGATTTGTCAGTAGGGGTACACCTGAGCTGACATGGGATTTGGATGCAATGTGAGAATTTTTGGATTGACCATCCTTGTGCTCGTAGGATCAGCAGGTTGGTGATGACTTGACATGGGGGTACTCCTAAGCTCCTTAACTTCCCCAAACCAATTCCATTCTTAGCCTCCATCTCTCCAACAACCACCCTTGAAACCCAAGCACTATTTTTAGGCTAGTGAGCAAAAAGAAGGTGTTTTTAAGTGCTTTGGAGTGTTCTTGTTGCATCTTGGGGAAGAAGGAGCTCAATGGAAAAGTGTTGGTTGCATTGGAGCTTGTAGATTCATACTTTGTTCACCATGATCTTTCTTCTTGAGGTATAAAGTTTGAATCTTGATGATGCATTTGATAGATCTCGCTCATCTTGGGTGTTATGAGCTTTTGGTCACTTTAGTGCATAAAGTTTAGATCTTGAAAGTTTGTGACCATCTTATGGATAAAGTTGGAAACTTTATCCATCTAAACATCATATTAATTCAAATATAAAAGCTTGAGACTTGGACTTAATGGATTAAGTTGGAAACTTTATCCATTATAAAGTTATTAGGAACCATAAAAATATCATTTTGATGGGCTTTGATGAATCATGCATAAGTTAATGTTCATATTATGGATTTAATGGCTAAAATCGGGTTTTGGGTCCCATTAAGACATGTAAAAGTATAAAGTTGGCAATTTTATGACTTACTATGTTTTAAGGAGCCTAGATTTGAAGTTGGGTGTTATGTCTTAATTGATTAAGAGCTAAAAATGGAAGTTGGTCATCTGGAGCGTACGCAGGAAGTATGGATATGTACGTTGCACGTACGTGCCGTAAGTCCTGATGCTGTGAGGGTTTTAAGTACGCCAGGCGTACTCTGAGGGTACGCTGAGCGTACTCAGCAGAGGGAAGACTTTGGCTTATTTTGGGCTATTTTCGGAATTAGAGACTTTGGGCCCTTGTTCGTCCATGGGTTTTTCTGTATTGTGCTTTTAGACTTGAACCCATTTCTGATATGGCATATATTTTGGGCCTTAGGACTTACTTTATGTGGTCCTTTGTGTGTTAGGCCCAATAAGGCAAGGATTAAGTAGCTTTCTTCCTTAAAGATGGGATTTAGGGTTTAGACCCTCGTGGTGGGATATTGTCCTAATTTCTAATTTGGGTTTATTTTACTTGTGATATAGAGTGAGAGGATTTTGCGAGCCAGTAGCTCGAGTGTGATTTGATACCTTTAGTCTGAGGTGAGTTTCCTTTACTGTATCCATGGGTCGAAGGCACCAATGCATGCCCACTAGTTTATGATGTAGTATGATGATTGTCTTCGTGACAATTTTTAATTATGCCTATATTTGCTTGATGACTCGGTGATTCTTTTGTTATGATATTATGTGGTAGTGGTAGGGGTGAAATAAACCTGATACAGATTGAAATAAACCGAAGGGGATTGCAAGCACCCATATATGCTTGATTGTATCTGGTGGAAATAGACCGAAGGGGATTGCAAGAACCCATATATGCTTGATTGTATCGGGTTGAAATAGACCGAAGGGGATTCCAAGCACACATATATGCTTGACTGTATCTGGTTGAAATAGACCGAAGGGGATGGAAAGCACTTGTATATGCCTAACTGTATGTTTGTATGGTATGGAGTATTTTGGGTGAACTCACTAAGCTTTGTGCTTACGGTTTTCAGTTTATGTTTCAAGTACTTGAAACTCAAAAGGGAAGGGCCCGACCTGATCACACTGCATGCACCAATGTTTTTCGGCATCAAGAGATTTTTGGATTTTCTACTCTGATAATATGTTATTATGATATACTCTCGACTATTTTGATATGATTATCGTTTGATCGGAATTAATTTTTAAATGAAAATTTTATCTGAATTTTTGGGATGTTACACCTCAAAGTTCTGCACATTCGCTCTTAAGACCAGCTAGCGGACATGTTAACTAAACCACTTTCTCAAGCACCATTTTTACGTAATAGATCCAAGATTGGAGTCTCCGATGGATCCTCCATATTGCAGGGCGTATTAAGGACATTGAGCCCATTAGATAAATAAAGCAGCCCAATACATAAATTCCCCACGTTTAGAAACAATCCTTATCTTGTTGTATATTCTAAATGTATTCAATTGTATAGTCAAAGATCTAAATCATTCTTCTATAATTGTGTAATTCGCCTTTATAATGCATGTAAATCTCTGAATGGAATTAAGTCTTTTAATCACAATCACTGGCGTTATAACATTCACCTTAACGTAATACACAAAAAATTCCAATTAATAAGAATGTTCTAACTTCTAATATGTCAATGAGATAAAAGGATCAAGCTCGTGTGGTGTTTCATCACAAAAATTTATAGCATTTAACTAACCACATGATTTAGTAAGAATGTACTCTTATAAGTTCTATATTGTTTTATTAAAAAATAATATAAATTTATTGTCAAATTATGTTGTTAGTGTAGACTTTTTTCCCATCAAATTCCTTTATATTAAATTGCATAATTTTTTTTTCTGAATTCACTTTTTAACTTTTTTTCATTTTGCATGCAAAAAACTTGTTCTTATTTTTATGTCGTAAAATGAACTTTGCATTAGATTAAAATTAGAAACGATTATTATTCAAGATTTGCTTATTATACGGTGCAATGCGGAGGGCGTCGATTCTTTTCATTTCAACAATAAGTTTTCAACCAATAGGCAGAAAATAGCTTCCTTAAATTGTTTAGTTTCATTTGAAATCATGTCATACACCAGAGCACACACAACGTATCGATCAATATCGTCAACATTGAAATATATTTATAGCTACATATGAGATAAATTTAAAAATATAGTAGTATTTTAACTTAAAAAACAATCAAGATTTTAGTTTAGAATGTTTTTTGTTACATGCATCACCATCTTGAAGATTGTTTAAATTAAATGTACTAATCCTCTACCCATCACTGACTAGTCACCCATACTCCCTATCACAAACTTGTAGGCTCACTATAGTATTTAGCCTTCACTCGCTCTGATATTTCGTTCGCCATAAATAATCTCTCTCAATTCATGCATAATCATCGCCAAACCCACGGACAAGCACTCAAACATTGTTTTTTGCTATCTCAAAGGAACGATCGACTATCGCCTAGTTCTAAATCGCAACCCACTCTCACTCTCTCTGTACATTAGCAAACACCCCAACTGAAGTCATTTGGCTAAATAACTTGTTACATGATCTGGGTATCCCTATAACTACAACTCCAACGTTATTTTGTGACAACACAGGAGCTAGATATATGTGTGCGAACCCAGTCTACACTCACAAATGAAGCATGTAACTCTTGATTATCATTTCGTTAGGGAGTAGATTTCTCCCGGTCTCCTCAAAGTTATGCACATTCACTCTCAAGACGAGCTAGCAAATATGTTAACTAAAATGCTTTTTTAGCACCATTTTTATGTAATAGATCCAAGATTGGAGTCTCCGATGGTTCCTCGATTATTAGGAGCTTATGAAGGACACTAAGCCCATCTGATCAACACACCAGCCCAATACATAAATTCCCCACGTTTAGAAGCAATCTTTATCTTGTATATTTTAAATGTATTCAATTGTTTAGTCAAAGATCTAGAAGAATTCCTACATCTGTTCCGGTAGAATCGTTCTTCTCTAAGTGTCTAATTAGCCTTTATAACTCTTGTAAATCTTTGAATGGATTAAGTCTTTCTATCATAATTACCAACATTATAGCTTTCACCTTAACGTAATGCACTTAAAAATCCAATTAATAAGAATGTTCTATCTGCTAATATGTCAATGAGATAAAAGGATCAAGATGTCGTGGTGTCTCATCAAAAAAATTTATAGCGTTTAATTAACCACATGATTTAGTAAGAAGGTTCTATTATAATTTCTATATTGTTTTATTAATAAAATAATATAAACTTTATGTCATATTATGTTGTTAGCGTAGACTTTTTTTTCCGTCAAATTCATTCATAATAAATCGCATAATTTTTTCTTTTCTGAATTCACTTTTTCAGTTTTTTTTTTCATTTTGCGTGCAAAAAACTTGTTCTTATTTTTATGTTGTAAAATGAACTTTGCATTTGATAAAAATTAGAATCAGTTACTATTGAAAATTTGCTTATTATTCGGCGCAATGTGGTGAGCATCGATTCATTTCATTTCAAAAAGAAGTGTTCAACCGAGAGGCGGAAAATAGCTTCCTTACATTGCTTAGTTTCATTTCAAAGCATGTCATACACCAAAGCACACACAATGTATTGATCAATATCATCAACATTGAACTATATTTGTACCTACTAATGAGTTAAGTTTAAAAATATAGTAGTATTTTAAGTTTAAAAACAGTCAAGATTTTAGTTTAGTTTGTTTTTTGTTACGTGCATCGCCATATTGAAGATTATTTAAATTAAATGTACTGATCATCTACCCATCACTGACCAATCACCCATGGTTGATGCTACTCCTTATCACAAAGTTGTAGGCTCACTATAATAGTTAGCCTTCAATCGCCCTGATATCTCGTTCGCCATAAATAAACTCTCTCAATTCATGCATAATCGTATCCAAACCCATCGACAAGCACTCAAACGTGTTTTTTGCTATCTCAAAGGAACCATCCACCATGTCCTAGTTCTAAATCGAACTCCTCTCTCACTGCCTCCGTTTTCTCAGACTCAGATTGGGGTGGTGTTCACAATGCGGGTCGGTCAACTATAACAAACCTACTATACCTTGGCGCAAATATTGTCTCCTTGAAATTGACAAGGCAAAAGTCAGTTTCACGTTTCTCTGTAGAGGATTGATACAAACCATTAGAAAACACCCTAGCTGAACTCATTTGGCTAAAGAACTTGTTATATGAACTGGGTATCGCTATAACTACAACTCCAACGTTATTTTGTGACAACACAAGAATTACACATACGTGTGAGAACCTAGTCTACCACTCAGGAATGAAGCATGTGGCTCCTCATTATTATTTCGTTAGGGAGTAGATTTCTTCATTTCTCCTCAAAGTTATGCACATTCACTCTCTAGACCAGCTAGCGGAAATGTTAACTAAACCACTTTCTCGAGCATCATTCTTACAAAACAGATCCAAGATTCGCGTCTCCGATGGATCCTCCATCTTGCAGGGGCTTATTAAGGACACTGAGCCCATCGGATCAACAAAGCAGCCCAATAAATAAATTCCCAAAGTTTAGTAGCAATCTTTATCTTGTTGTATATTTTAAATGTATTCAATTGTATAGTCAAAGATATAGAATAATTCCTATATGTGTTCCTGTAGAACCGTTATCCTCTAACCGTGTAATTAGTCTTTATAATTCATGTAAATCTATAAATGAAATTAAGTCTTTCACTCACAATTACCAGCGTTATAGTTTTCACCTTAACGTAATGCTCTAAAAAAAGTCCAATTAATTAGAATGTTCTAACTTCTAATATGTCAATAAGATAAAAGGATCAAGTTGTTGTGTTGTTTCATCACAAAAATTTATAGCATTTAACTAACCACTCGATTTATTAAGAAATTACTATTATAAGTTCTATACTGTTCTATTAATCTACTCTAATAAATAAGAATGATTTTTGACACATGTCCATCTCTCATTCAATTGGTCACATGTCATTTTGTTAAAAATTTAAGATATATTTATTTTTCCACTTGTCATTTACTTTATTTTTCATTTTCAATATATCATTAATTTAGTTTCCATAAATTAAGCCAACCATAATGACTATTAATTTTAAATTTTAAATTTCAAATTTCAATTTCAATTTTAGATAAATTTACAGTTTAAACCATTATATTTAACATATTTTTATAATTATCATGTTTAGTATAAGTGTCTAACAACTAAACACATAATTTTAATTTATTTATTTTTCGTAAGTTTTTTTCTCATAAATTTCACTTATGTTAGATTTCAAATTCAAATAAACTTCCAATGTAATCGTTTCTATTTAACATTTTGTTTTAATCAACTCGTATAATATACGGGTGTCACAACTAGTAAAATAATATAAACCTATTGTCATATTATGTTGATTGCGTAGACATTTTTTTGTTCATCAAATTCCTTTATAATAAATAGAATATATTTTTTTTGGAATTCACTTTTTAACTTTTTTTCATTTTGCATGAAAAAAACATGTTCTTATTTTTATGTTATAAAATGAACTTTGCATTCAATAAAAATTAGAAACAGTTATTATTCAAGATTTGCTTATTATTCGGCGCAATGTGGTGAGCGTCGATTCATTTCTTTTCAACAATAACTTTTCAACCAATAGGCGGAAAATAGCTTCCTTAATTTGCTTAGATTAATTTCAAAGCATATTATACACGGAATGACACACAACGTATTCATTAATATCATCAATACTAAAATATATTTATAGCGATGTATGAGTTAAATTTAAAAAAATAGTAGTATTTTAGGTGAAAAAACAATCAAGATTTTAGTTTAGTTTGTTTTTCGTTACGTACATCACCATCTTGAAGATTATCTAAATTAAATGTATTGATCTTCTACCCATCAATGACTAGTCACACATAGTTGATGATACTCCCTATCACAAACTTGTAGGCACATTATTGTACTTAGCCTTCACTAGCCCCCAATACTTCGTTCACCATAAAAACTATCTCAATTCATGCATAATTGTTGCCAAACCCACTGGCAAGCACTCAAACGTGTTTTTTGCTATCTAAAAGGACCCATCCATCATGGTCCGGTTCTAAATCGCAACTACCCTCTAACTCTCTCTATCTTGTCAGACTCAGATTGGGGTAGTGTTCACAATGCGGGTCGATCAACGACAACCTACCAACTACACCTTGGCACTAATATTGTCTCCTGGAAATCCACAAGGCAAAAGTCAGTTTCACGCTCCTCTACCGAATATAAAGCGTTAGCAAACACCCTAACTGAACTCAATTTGCTAGAGAACTTGTTACATGAACTAGGTATCCCTATAACTACAACTCCAACCTTATTTTGTGATAACACAGGAGCTACATATATGTGTGCGAACCCAGTCTACGACACACGAATGAAGCATGTGGCTCTTGATTATCATTTTGTTAGGGAGTAGATTTCTTCAGGTCTCCTCAAAGTTTTGCACATTCACTCTCAAGACCAGCTAACGGACATGTTAATTGAACCACTTTCTCAAGCACCATTTTTACATAACAGATCCAAAATTAGAGTCTCTGATTGATTCTCCATCTTGAAGGGGCGTACTAAGGACACTGAGCCCATTAGATCTACAAAGCAGCCCAATACATAAATTCCCCATGTTTAGAAGCAATCTTTATCTTGTTGTATATTTTAAATGTATTCAATTGTATAGTCAAAGATCTAGAATAATTCCTATATTTGTTCATGTAGAATCGTTCTTCTCTAACTATGTAATTAGCCAAAATACCTTTATAAGGCATGTAAATCTCTTCTCTAACAGTGTAATTAGCCTTTATAAGGCATGTAAATCTCTGAATGGAATTAAGTCTTTCAATCAGATTTACCAGCGTTATAGCTTTCATCTTTACGTAATGCACAAAAAAATCCAATTAATAATAATGTTCTAACTTCTAATACGTCAACGAGATAAAAGGATCAAGCTGTTGTGGTGTTTTATCACAAAAATTTATAGCATTTAACTAACCACATGATTTAGTAAGAATGTTCTATTATAAGTTCTATATTGTTTTGCTAATAAAATAATATGAACTTATTGTCAGATTATGTTGTTAGCGTAGACTTTTTTCCATCAAATTCCTTTATAATAAATAGCATATATTTTTTTTCTGAATTCACTTTTTAACTATCTTCTATTTTGCATGCAAAAAACTTGTTCTTATTTTTTATGTCGTGAAATTAACTTTGCATTTGATAAAAACTAGAAACAATTATTATTCATGATTTGCTTATTATTCCGCGCAATGCAATGAGCGTCGCTTCATTTCATTTCAACAAAAAGTTTTCAACCGATAGGCGGAAAATAGATTCCTTACATTGCTTAGTTTCATTTCAAAGCATGTCATACACCAAAGCACACACAATGTATTGATCAATATCATCCACATTGTAATATATTTAGACCTACTTATGAGTTAAGTTTAAAAATATAGTAGTATTTTAAGTTAAAATACAGTCAAGATTTTAGTTTCATTTGTTTTTTTTTACGTGCATCACCATCTCGAAGATTATTTAAATTAAATGTACTCATCATCTACCCATCACACACAATGTATTGATCAATATCATCCACATTGTAATATATTTAGACCTACTTATGAGTTAAGTTTAAAAATATAGTAGTATTTTAAGTTAAAATACAGTCAAGATTTTAGTTTCATTTGTTTTTTTACGTGCATCACCATCTCGAAGATTATTTAAATTAAATGTACTCATCATCTACCCATCACTACTGACCAGTCACCCATAGTTGATGCTACTCCCTATCACAAACTTGTAGGCTCACTACAACTCTTAGCCTTCTCTCGCCCTGATATTTTGTTCGCCATAAATAAACTCTCTGAATTCATGCATAATCATCTCCAAACTTACTGGCAAGCACCCAAACATGTTTTTCGCTATCTGAAAGGAACCATCCACCATGGCCTAGTTCTAAATTGCTACTCCTCTCTCACTGTCTCTGTCTTCTCAGACTCAGATTGGGGTGGGGTTTACAATGCTGGTCGATCAACTACAATTTACCTACTATACGTTGGCACAAATATTGTCTCGTGGAAATCGACAAGGCAACAATCGGTTTCACGTTCCTCTATAGAGGATGGACACAAAGCAATATCAAATACGCCAGTTGAACTCATATCGCTAAAGAACTTGTTATATGAATCGGGTATCCCTATAACTTCAACTCGAACGTTATTTTGTGACAACAAAAGAGTTACATATAAGTGTGCAAACTTAGTCTACAACTCACGAATGAAGCATGTGGCTCTTGATTATCATTTCGTTAGGGAGTAGATTTCTTCAAGTCTCCTCAATGTTTTGCACATTCATACTCAAGACCGCCTAGTGGACATGTTAACTAAACCAATTTCTTGAGCACCATTTTTATGTAACAGATCCAAGATTGGAGTCTCTGATGGATTCTCCATCTTGCAAGGGTTTATTAAGGACACTGAGCCCATCAGATCAACAAAGCAGCCCAAAACATAAATTCTCCACGTTTAGAAGCAATCTTTATCTTGTTGTATATTTTAAATTTATTCAATTGTATAGTCAAAGATCTACAATAATTCCTATATGTGTTCCTGTAGAATGCTTCTTCTCTAACTGTGTAATTAGCCTTTATAAGGCATGTAAATCTCTAAATGAAATTAAGTCTTTCAAGGACAATTACTAGCATTATAGTTTTCAACTTAACGTAATGCACTAAAAAAGTCCTATTAATAAGAATGTTCTAACTTATAATATTTCAATGAGATAAAAGGATCAAGTTGTTGTGGTGTTTCATCACCGAAATTTATAGCATTTAACTAACCATCTGATTTATTAAGAAATTACTATTATAAGTTCTATATTGTTTTATTAATAAAATAATATGAACTTATTGTCATTATGTTGTTAGCGTATACTTTTTTTCCATCAAATTCCTTTTTAATAAATAGCATAATTTTTTTTTTGTGAATTATTTTTCATTTTGCATGAAAAAAACGTGTTCTTATTTTTATGTCGTAAAATGAATTTTGCATTTGATAAAAATTAGAAACAGTTAGTATTCAAGATTTTCTTATTATTCGGCGCAATGCGGTGAGCGTCGATTCATTTTATTTCAACAATAAGTTTTCAACCAATAGGCCGAAAATAGCTTCCTTAAATTGCTTAGTTTAATTTGAAAGCATGTCATACACCAAAACACACACAATGTATTGATCAATATCATCAACATTGAAATATATTTATAGCTATTTATGAGTTAAATTTAAAAAAAATAGTAGTATTTTAGGTTAAAAAATAGTCAAGATTTTAGTTTAGTTTGTTTTTTGTTACGCGCATCACCATCTTGAAGATTATTTAAACTAAATGTACTAATCCTCTACCCATTACTGACTAGTCACCCATAGTTGATGCTACTCCCTATCACAAACTTTTAGGCTCACTACACTACTTAGCCTTCACTCGCCCCTGATATTTCGTTCGCCATAAATAAACTCTCTCAATTCATGCATAATCGTCGCCAGACCCATTGGCAAGCACTCAGACGTGTTTTTATCTATCTCAAAGGAACCACCCACCATGGTCTGGTTCTAAATCGCAACTACCCTCTCACTCTCTCCGTCTTCTCAGACTCGGATTGGGATAGTGTTCATAACGCGGGTCGATCAACCACAAGTTACTTACTATACCTTGGCACACATATTGTCTCCTGGAAATGCACAAAGCAAAAGTCAGTTTCATGCTCCTCTATAGAGGTTGAATAAAAAACATTAGAAAAAACCCCAACCGAACGCATTTGGCTAAAGAACTTGTTACATGAACTGGGTATCCCTATAAATACAACTCCAACGTTATTTTGTGACAACACAGTAGCTACATATATGTATGCGAACCCAGTCTATGTCGCACTCCCAAACAAGAACGGCGGAAACGTTCGGGGGCGGAGGACTTTAGGTAAGTATCACAACACATCTAGGTAGTCTTCTCAAAAGCTTCGGGAGTGTACCCGTCTACTGGATTCCGGAGAATACAAGTTATTTAGAAAGAGTAGATCACCAATTAAGCTGGTGAGTTCATAAGTATTTTAGTTCTGTTAAGTATACCCTAAGTTCTTTGGATAAGTTTACTGGTTTCTCCAGGAAATCCTATATTTCCTGAGGTGATTAACTGATAACCTCAATAGTTTCCCTCTGTAATTACTTAGTTTATACTGATTATATATAACCCAATATCGAATGGACAGTCAAATGGGTGTATATGCCCTAAGCCTACAACCAAACAAGGATCAAGAAGTAAGGCGGAAGTCACACATTTCACTGTCAATCGGATATTACTTATGTACAACTCTGATGTAATAACTAAGGAATTATAGAATTAACCACTAAAGGTCTTTTATGTTATACTAGTTTACAAAGATTGAATGACTAAGTTTCATTTGATAAGTGTTATAATCCCATAAACCGTTTCATTTGTAAAAGTGTCCTTAGTTATATCAGTTCTATAATAAAAACCTTAGTATTAATCCTGGAGAGTATTGTATTATCCATAATATTGCCTTGTGGTTTTAAATGTTCAAAACCAGAAGTACAATACTTGATTTCATGATACTTAGCTTTTACTGTAAGTAAAAACTACTGAAGGTATATTTGGTCGGGATGTAATTAACTTTTCTTACTGTTATAAGAGAAGTATAGTACTTTCTAATTCACTCGTTGTTTTATCCATGTGAGTTCTATCAACCATACTAATATGACGGAAATGCCTGCTGCGATGTCCTTCAGGCGTCGGAATGAATATGATATTTGACACCCTAGGCCTGCCGGCCAAACTGTAGCGAACAGTAGAGGTGCGGGATTGTCAGTCCCATATAGATCTATACACAAATTCATGCTCTCCCTACAAGAGATTCTGGCTAATAGTTCAGGACTTAAAAGGTCGTACTTAGATAAGTACACCGTGAAGGGTCTCACAAATTATTGTTTCAACGAGATTTACGATGTATTATTATTACCCTGTGAATGCTAACTCTGGTACTTTGTATCGTACCCTCGGTTAATGCAAACCCGGTATGATGTATTATTACCTCGTGTTTGCTAACTCTGGCACTCTGTATAGTACCATTGCTAATGCAAACCCGGTATTATGTATTATTACCTCATGTTTGCTAACTTTGGTACTCTGTATAGTACCATTGCTAATGCAAACCCGGTATTATGTATTATTACCTTGTGTTTGCTAACTCTGGTACTCTGTATAGTACCATTGCTAATGCAAACCCGATATTATGTATTATTACCTCGTGTTTGCTGACTCTGGTACTCTGTATAGTACCATTGCTAATGCAAACCCGGCATTACCTCATGTTTGCTAACTCTAGTACTCTGTATAGTACCTATGTTAATGCAAACCCGGTATGATGTATCTTTACTTCTTTAATATGTTGTTCGTATATTAAAAGTATTATACATATCTTGGTATAGTTGAATGAATTTTGGTAATTTCCTTGGAAAGTATACAGTCGTGAATCATACTTGTATATTTAGTTCTGGATCATAAATTATACCTATTATAATTTATATGTTCTATCTGATTAGCATGATTTCTCCTGGATGAACACCTTTGCTCAGCCTGATACAAAGGTAATGATACCAAAATGAGTAACCTTTTATACTCATATATGTATAATATATATATAATTAAGAAGGAAACGACCTTCGGACAAATAATACAACCTTAATTCCACATCCAAACAAGGAAAAGAAAATAAGATAATTCATTATTCCTAAGCCCTTCAAATCTTATTTATATATTTATACATATATAAACATGATTTTGGCATATATAATTTGAAATAGTTTATAAAACATTTTTCAAAGAATTTAACAGAGTTTACATGACTTTTAAGATTTAAAATGGCTTTAAGTTATTTTGGAAGTATTTGATAATCCTTAAAGGCATACGGAAACTTTATGTGTGATTATTATCACATACAGTTATTAACACAATTTATTATTGTGTTAAACTTGTATTCCCCCCCCCCCCTAAAAAGCATATAAAACCATTTAAAAAGGTATATTATAGGGGTATAAACTCACTTTGATAAGCGGTGAGTCGGGCAGCGTTTCGTTTCCCCGAAAAGAGTTTGTTTGACGAAAAACCGACTCAAATCGGGCAGAGTTTTGACAGGAGAGAAGATAACTTCTCGAGAATTTCGGGGCTCCGGGGCTTGCTTCGGGCTTTAGACACGATACCGGGGCCTTGGGGGGTCGTGAGAAAGTCGAGGGGGTAAAAATGTGAATTTGGTTGAATTTTGGGGTGAAAAACTCCTTCCATCCGAGAAGGCTCGCACCCTTTATATAGGGGTGCGAGGGTGCAGTCCGAAGGTGGCAGCTGGCGAAGGCGCGGATGAGTCAGCAGCTACATAGCAGTCAGCAACGAGGCTACGTGCGAAGTCTAAGGCGGTGGAGATTTCGGACCCTGGTGCGAGGCACGTGCTTCGGACAGGTGGGGTCTTCTAAGTGAACCGGACTTCGGTCCAATGGGGCAAGAGGGTGACGACTTCGGACCTATCAGGAGACGACACGCGAGGCTGCGGTCCAATGAGAAGCGAACACGTGGAGGCTGCATGCGAAGGGTGACGTGTCCGAGGCCAACTATGCGAATTTGCCCGGTTTTCAAGATTTTCTTGATTTTCGTGCCAAAAACTTGCGAAAAATCATAACTTCCTCATACGAAGTCAGATTTTTACGTTCTTTTTATGAACGTTCTCGGTTTAACATATTCTAAAATTTTCATTTAGATTTTTAAGGCTAAAAAAGCCTTTTATTGAAATTCGCTTTTTACACTGAACAGTGTTTTGCCGGTTTTATCGCGGATTTTCGATTGGTCATAACTTCTTCGTTATAACTCGGATTTCAGTGTTCTTTTTGTTTTTAGAAGCCTTGTTACAAACTCTACCACTTCATTCATCCCAATTATGATTATTGATCAAATTATTTTTGACCAAAATTTTGACTGGTGTCACATTATCCCCCCGTTAGAGGGAATTTCGTCCCGAAATTAAGTCTAAAGTGATACTCATGGAATTGGTCTAATTTTTCCTTCCCAAGTGAATTCAGGTCCCCGGTTTGCAATCCAGCGAACCTTCACTAACGGGATAAGACTTTGCTTGGTTCTTTAGATTTCCCTATCCATGGTTTTTATTGGTTCTTCTACAGGGTGTAGACTTTTATTTAACTTGATTTCATCGAGTGAAATAACAAGTGTTTAATCTGATAGACACCTCTTTAGATTAGATATGTGAAAGATGGGATGAATGTTATTAAGTTTTTGGTGGTAGTTTAAGTTTATAAGTACAAGACCGATTCTGGTAAGAATCTCAAATGGTCTTATGTACCTTGAATTTTTGTATTCTATGCTTTTTCAAGCGCATCTTGTCCTTTCGAGGTGAGACCTTCCTATGACAAGGTCATCAATCCTAGAATTCCAAGGGTTTTCTTTTATCGAAGTCGTAGCTTCTCTGATTAACTCTGGAAGCTTTATGTCGCCTCCTGATTTGTATTTTGTTTTTGGTAGTTTCTCGGATGAATTCCAGATCAGGGAGGGTGTTGCGTGGAAATTGGATCTCTAGCTAGTTGCGTATTACCTAATTTAGTCCAGTGCAGATAGAATCTGCACTTATGACCGCAGAAGGTTTTGAATGGAGCAACTTGAATGCTAGCGTGATAAAGGACTCGACTAATTGGTAAATGGGTATTCCATTCTTTACCATAGTCGATCACATAGGCTCATGACTACTCTAGTTCCTAGAGATTTTTGAGTGACTGCCTGAACTGGGAGATGATTCTATTATCTCAGTGGAGATAACAGACATTGGAATACCGTGCACTCACACATTCTAGTTATCTTCTCTACTTGCCACATTTTTCAGGTTTCAAGGCTTCCTGTTGAGCCCCCTTACTTTGTGTGGAGAGATTTGAATGGGTTATCATAGTCAATGATTGGCACTATGACCTGGGTGCTCTTTCCGACTTAGGGTGTCAACTACTATATTGGCTTTGTCGAGATGATAACGAATTTCGAATTCGTAGTCATTTAGTAACTCGACCCATTGTCATGGTCTCTTGTTGAATTCCACCTGGTAGAATACATGATGCAGGCTTTTGCCCCGAAGTTCATGATCAGACTCATACTTGGCTCATCCACCATTACCTCGTGTATACAAGTCGTATATAATTTAGACTTCACAAAACGTTCGGATTGGTGACTCTGCCCCAGGTCCACAACCAAACAAGGAACAGGAGATAGGGCGGAATCACACATCCTTAATCTTGTTAAGTCTAATTTATATACCACTCTCATGTATACACTTAGCAGCGATAGATTAACTTAATGAGTTCTTAGTCTCTATTCTTGAACTTGACCTGCGGTACAATGATTTTCCTACGATATCTATTGAGGTACTTCGGTAGTTGCTGACTTCTAAGACTACTTCAGTGCTTTTCGTTTGAAGTTTCCTGTCTACTGAGTAGGCTAGAATGGCGGGGTGCCCTTCGTGTGGGTACTTCTGAAGTTTTGAAATAAGAGACAACTTAAGGGTTCGCGTTATAGATTGGAAGAATTCCATCTTACGGCTGATTAAGGAAAAAGTTCTCTTACATAGCATAAGAATTTTCACATGGTAAGGTCCAGGCCAAACCATGTCGAATGAGGATGTCGGAATTTTCTCGACGAAATAGATATTAAGTCGTTCTGGGACGAATGATTACTAGGATGATATCCTATGTACCTAAGTTTTCAGTGCTTCTGGTTTTATTCTGTTATTATCGCTACGAACCCTTTTTGATTCGAAATTGGCGGGTACTACCAATACGAGGGTTCTGATAATTTGAAATTATGAATTTTCATGAAACGATCCTTACTAGGTCTCTCTATAATCTCTTGGTGTATACAAGTCATGTATAATTAAGATTGGTAAGACCTTTGACTGAGCAACCCTGCCCTAAATCCACAACCAAACAAGGAACAGGAAATGAGGCGGGATTACTCACTCTAAGTCTACAAATCTTAATTATAAATGACCCTTATGTATACACTAAGTCATCATAGCTTACCTATTAGGGTTTCAAATTTTATATAATTGTTGTGATTTAATTTGAACGAGAGAGTAATCATAATTATAGATAATTATCGGGGTTTGGAAGCGTACCAAAATATAGCAGGATTCTTTGATGCTTTCCCATGTATTGGGATCAAAATATTCCTGCTCCCCCGTCGTTCTTCTCTGTTGGAAATCCCTCTTGTAATGTCCTATTTCACCACAAAGGTGACATATGGGAATGGTTCCAACATCGGTAGTTGAAGTGATGAACTCGACCGGAGTTCTACAGATGCGGGCGGTATGCCCCTTTATGTTGCATCTATTGCAATGCAGCTCTCGGCAAACTCCATGATGATGGTAGTTGCACTTGTTGCAGTGTGGGAGGTTTCCTAAGTACAGCTTGGTTGGTGCTAGAATAACAGGGCTGACGGGGGTATTGACTGCCCCTGTTTGTTGCCCTCTGTTAAGTTCTTGAGTTGAACAACTCCCTTCCTTGTTCTCGAACTTTCGTTTCAAGATATTAGGCTTAAGGTTCAAGGTGTCCTTACAAGTAGTTGCTCGTTGCTGTACTTGGCCATAACCAAGATCGGGGTTACCGATAGCATTACTACTAACATTTGCATTGTTAGCATTAAGGTGTGCCATGACAGCTGCTACAGCTGCTGTGACCGCAGCTTGAAATGTAGCCGCATCTATCTGAAGGATTGGTGTTTCGTCGGTGGGTTGGCTACATTTCTTTGGAGGCATGATTCTGTTACATGATAAGAAAATGAGCTCGTGAGTGACTATCGTGTTTCTAGATGTATTCTAACCATTTGTATCTATGTATAAATCTTTTGTTTTGTTATATTGTTCTTAATGATTCGACCTGCATCCCTATGATGCAGTCTTGGTAATGAACAGAGTTAAGTTTTCTAGAATGGTTAGGAACCAAGTATCATCCGAACTAACTTACCTTCGTTTGGTGGATATCGTTTCCCAATTTTCGAAATATTCAAAAACAATTCATAACAGTGTCTACATAACTTAGACTTATGAATTTGAGAAGTAATCACTATCAATTAAGATTTTGTGATCTGATTTATTGTTATTAGTCATGACAGGAAAAGATGATAAGCTCAAAACCTAATGTGAGTAATGAAATCACTAACTCACTAGGTTGAACAGATTTACTAGTTATTACTTAGATGAAAAGGTGCTCGAGAACTTCACATGAATCACACGTGGTTTTCTTTTGTTCTTTGTTCTATTCTAAGTGGTAATGATTTGTTTCCTCCTGGTATCTATAGGGTGTCCTTCTCCTCTGTAGGTATATTGAATTCCCAAGCTGTCTTACTTCCGATTCTGACACTGATCCTCATTACTTCGTAATGAAGATTTTGGAATCTCGGAAGTTCATACGAATCTCCCATTGGTGTCCTCAATAGCGTAAGGGCACTAAATGATTTCTGTAGTTTGTTTACTTCTCCTATGTTTCTTTCTTGGGATTCTTCTAATGAAATTCTGTTGGATCCTCCTTGACTCTTCTATTGATTGCTGGAGTAACTATGTTTATCCAACGGGTTTATACGAGAATGGGAATGTCTAAAGAATCTATGAGAAAATTTAAATTTTTACGAAGGTGATTCTTTCTGGTCCTTCTATAATCACATGGTGTGTATCGATTATATATAATCCAGATCAAATAGACCTTTGAATAAGTAATCTTACTCTAAAACCACATCCAAACAAGGAAAAGGAAGTAGAGTGAAAATCACATATTCTAAGTCCATAAAATCTCGGCTATATATAACCTTAACGTATCCACTTAGTAATTATAGACTTATCAGAAAAGATCTTTATAACATTTCCCCAGAGGTATGTAAAATACCTCCATGTTATTTTAGTTATGAGTTTGATTCTTGGACTTCTAGATATAAGAATTTGACAAGTTTTCAGTTTTCTTGTTATAGCATCCTAGAATACTCCAATAGTATTTTAGTCTTTATGTTTGGATCTAGAATTCTTCTGGTACTTAGGTAAGTTTTAGACCAGTTGCAACACTACAATCACTCCCCAAACACGTGTTGGTCATATCTCGGATGAATATAGTTGATCAGGCTATATTGATCCCAGATATGATTACGTCACTGTCTAGGTTTGACTGCAATGTCCAACATCCAAATACTTTAGTTTTGTTCTTCTTGTGATACTCATTCTGGTATATATACTCTGCATGTACTTATACTTTTATAAAATATTGATATATTTTTAAAGTATAAATCTTGGTCAGAGTGTTTTTATCCCAATGGGTTTATAGCTGTATATCTTTTATGACTGATATACTGAGTTCACTATAAACACTGCTCTGATACCAATGTGTAGCACCCCCAAACCAGAACGGCAGAAACGTTCGGGGGCGGAGGACTTTAGGTAAGTATCACAACACATGCAATGTAGTAATCAAAGTACAAACAACCATTACATTAATAAGTATAAGTTTTACATAAGTGTTCAAACATTACATATTCAAACACTAAAGTAGGTACAGTAGAAGAGCAGAGTCACGATACGGTACTAGGTAGTCTTCTCAAAAGCTTCGGGAGTGTACCCGTCTAGTGGATTCCTGAGAATACAAGTTATTTATAAAGAGTAGATCAGCAATTAAGCTGGTGAGTTCATAAGTATTTTAGTTCTGTTAAGTATACCCTAAGTTCTTTGGATAAGTTTACTGGTTTCTCCAGGAAATCCTATATTTCCTGAGGTGATTAACTGATAACCTCAATAGTTTCCCTCTATAATTACTTAGTTTATACTGATTATATAGAACCCAATATCGAATGGACAGTCAAATGGGTGTATATGCCCTAAGCCCACAACCAAACAAGGAACAGGAAGTAAGGCGGAAGTCACACATTTCACTGTCAATCGGATATTACTTATGTACAACTCTGATGTAATAACTAAGGAATTATAGAATTAACCACTAAAGGTCTTTTATGTTATACTAGTTTACAAAGATTGAATGACTAAGTTTCATTTGATAAGTGGTATAATCCCATAAACCGTTTCATTTGTAAAAGTGTCCTTAGTTATATCAGTTCTATAATAAAAACCTTAGTATTAATCCTAGAGAGTATTGTATTATCCATAATATTGCCTTGTGATTTTAAATGTTCAAAACCAGAAGTACAATACTTGATTTCATGATACTTAGCTTTTACTGTAAGTAAAAACTACTGAAGGTATATTTGGTCGGGATGTAATTAACTTTTCTTACTGTTATAAGAGAATTATATTACTTTCTAATTCACTCATTGTTTTATCCATGTGAGTTCTATCAACCATACTAATATGACGGAAATGCCTGCTACGATGTCCTTCAGGCGTCGGAATGAATATGATATTTGACACCCTAGGCCTGCCGGCCAAACTGTAGCGAACAGTAGAGGTGCGGGATTGTCAATCCCATATAGATCTATACACAAATTCATGCTCTCCGTACAAGAGATTCTGACTAATAGTTCAGGACTTAAAAGGTCGTACTTAGATAAGTACACCGTGAAGGGTCTCACAAATTTATTGTTTCAACGAGATTTACGATGTATTATTATTAGCCTGTGAATGCTAACTCTGGTACTTTGTATCGTACCCTCGGTTAATGCAAACCCGGTATGATGTATTATTACCTCGTGTTTGCTAACTCTGGCACTCTGTATAGTACCATTGCTAATGCAAACCCGATATTATGTATTATTACCTCGTGTTTGCTAACTCTGGTACTCTGTATAGTACCATTGCTAATGCAAACCTGGTATTATGTATTATTACCTTGTGTTTGCTAACTCTGGTACTCTGTATAGTACCATTGCTAATGCAAACCCGATATTATGTATTATTACCTCGTGTTTGCTGACTCTGGTACTCTGTATAGTACCATTGCTAATGCAAACCCGGCATTACCTCATGTTTGCTAACTCTAGTACTCTGTATAGTACCTATATTAATGCAAACCCGGTATGATGTATCTTTACTTCTTTAATATGTTGTTCGTATATTAAAAGTATTATACATATCTTGGTATAGTTGAATGAATTTTGGTAATTTCCTTGGAAAGTATACAGTCGTGAATCATACTTGTATATTTAGTTCTGGATCATAAATTATACCTATTATAATTTATATGTTCTATCTGATTAGCATGATTTCTCCTGGATGAACACCTTTGCTCAGCCTGATACAAAGGTAATGATACCAAAATGAGTAACCTTTTATACTCATATATGTATAATATATATATAATTAAGAAGGAAACGACCTTCGGACAAATAATACAACCTTAATTCCACATCCAAATAAGGAAAAGAAAATAAGATAATTCATTATTCCTAAGCCCTTCAAATCTTATTTATATATTTATACATATATAAACATGATTTTGGCATATATAATTTGAAATAGTTTATAAAACATTTTTCAAAGAATTTAACAGAGTTTACATGACTTTTAAGATTTAACATGGCTTTAAGTTATTTTGGAAGTATTTGATAATCCTTAAAGGCATACGGAAACTTTATATGTGATTATTATCACATACAGTTATTAACACAATTTATTATTGTGTTAAACTTGTATTCCCCCCCCCCTAAAAAGCATATAAAACCATTTAAAAAGGTATATTATAGGGGTATGAACTCACTTTGATAAGCGGTGAGTCGGGCAGCGTTTCGTTTCCCCGAAAAGAGTTTGTTTGACGAAAAACCGGCTCAAATCGGGCAGAGTTTTGACAGGAGAGAGGATAACTTCTCGAGAATTTCGGGGCTCTGGGGCTTGCTTCGGGCTTTAGACATGATACCGGGGCCTTGGGGGGTCGTGAGAAAGTCGAGGGGGTAAAAATGTGAATTTGGTTGAATTTTGGGGTGAAAAACTCCTTCCATCCGAGAAGGCTCGCACCCTTTATATAGGGGTGCGAGGGTGCAGTCCGAAGGTGGCAGCTGGCGATGGCGCGGATGAGTCAGCAGCTACATAGCAGTCAGCAACGAGGCTACGTGCGAAGTCTAAGGCGGTGGAGATTTCGGACCCTGGTGCGAGGCACGTGCTTCGGACAGGTGGGGTCTTCTAAGTGGACCGGACTTCGGTCCAATGGGGCAAGAGGGTGACGACTTCGGACCTATCAGGAGACGACACGCGAGGCTACGGTCCAATGAGAAGCGAACACGTGGAGGCTGCATGCGAAGGGTGACGTGTCCGAGGCCAACTATGCGAATTTGCCCGGTTTTCAAGATTTTCTTGATTTTCGTGCCAAAAACTTGCGAAAAATCATAACTTCCTCATACGAAGTCAGATTTTTACGTTCTTTTTATGAACGTTCTCGGTTTAACATATTCTAAAATTTTCATTTAGATTTTTAAGGCTAAAAAAGCCTTTTATCGAAAATTCGCTTTTTACACTGAACAGTGTTTTGCCGGTTTTATCGCGGATTTTCGATTGGTCATAACTTCTTCGTTATAACTTGGATTTCAGTGTTCTTTTTGTTTTTAGAAGCCTTGTTACAAACTCTACCACTTGGTTCATCCCAATTATGATTATTGATCAATTTATTTTTGACCAAAATTTTGACTGGTGTTACATTATCCCCCCGTTAGAGGGAATTTCGTCCCGAAATTTAGTCTAAAGTGATACTCATGGAATTGGTCTAATTTTTCCTTCCCAAGTGAATTCAGGTCCCCGGTTTGCAATCCAGCGAACCTTCACTAACGGGATAAGACTTTGCTTGGTTCTTTAGATTTCCCTACCATGGTTTTTATTGGTTCTTCTACAGAGTGTAGACTTTTATTTAACTTGATTTCATCGAGTGAAATAACAAGTGTTTAATCTGATAGACACCTCTTTAGATAAGATATGTGAAAGATGGGATGAATGTTATTAAGTTTTTGGTTGTAGTTTAAGTTTATAAGTACAAGACCAATTCTGGTAAGAATCTCAAATGGTCCTATGTACCTTGAATTTTTGTATTCTATGCTTTTTCAAGCGCATCTTGTCCTTTCGAGGTGAGACCTTCCTATGACAAGGTCATCAATCCTAGAATTCCAAGGGTTTTCTTTTATCGAAGCTGTAGCTTCTCTAATTAACTCTGGAAGCTTTATGTCGCTTCCTGATTCGTATTTTGTTTTTGGTAGTTTCTCGGATGAATTCCAGATCAGCGAGGGTGTTGCGTGGAAATTGGATCTCTAGCTAGTTGCGTATTACCTAATTTAGTCCAGTGCAGATAGAATCTGCACTTATGACCGCAGAAGGTTTTGAATGGAGCAACTTGAATGCTAGCGTGATAAAGGACTCGACTAATTGGTAAATGGGTATTCCATTCTTTACCATAGTCGATCACATAGGCTCATGACTACTCTAGTTCCTAGAGATTTTTGAGTGACTGCCTGAACTGGGAGATGATTCTATTATCTCAGTGGAGATAACAGACATTGGAATACCGTGCACTCACACATTCTAGTTATCTTCTCTACTTGCCACATTTTTCAGGTTTCAAGGCTTCGTGTTGAGCCCCCTTACTTTGTGTGGAGATATTTGAATGGGTTATCATAGTCAATGATTGGCACTATGACCTGGGTGCTCTTTCCGACTTAGGGTGTCAGCTAATATATTGGCTTTGTCGAGATGATAACGAATTTCGAATTCGTAGTCATTTAGTAGCTCGACCCATTGTCATGGTCTCATGTTGAATTCCGCCTGGTAGAATACATGATGCAGGCTTTTGCCCCGAAGTTCATGATCAGACTCATACTTGGCTCATCCACCATTACCTCGTGTATAAAAGTCGTATAGAATTTAGACTTCACAAAACGTTCGGATGGGTGACTCTGCCCCAGGTCCACAACCAAACAAGGAACAGGAGATAGGGCGGAATCACACATCCTTAATCTTGTTAAGTCTAATTTATATACCACTCTCATGTACACACTTAGCAGCGATAGATTAACTTAATGAGTTCTTAGTCTCTATTCTTGAACTTGACCTGCGGTACAATGATTTTCCTACGAGATCTATTGAGGTACTTCGGTAGTTACTGACTTCTAAGACTACTTCGGTGCTTTTTGTTTGAAGTTTCCTATCGCACCCCCAAACAAGAACGGCGGAAACGTTCGGGGGCGGAGGACTTTAGGTAAGTATCACAACACATGCAATATAGTAATCAAAGTACAAACAACCATTACATTAATAAGTATAAGTTTTACATAAGTGTTCAAACATTACATATTCAAACACTAAAGTAGGTACAGTAGAAGACCAGAGTCGCGATACGGTACTAGGTAGTCTTCTCAAAAGCTTCGGGAGTGTACCCGTCTACTGGATTCCTGAGAATACAAGTTATTTAGAAAGAGTAGATAAGCAATTAAGCTGGTGAGTTCATAAGTATTTTAGTTCTGTTAAGTATACCCTAAGTTCTTTGGATAAGTTTACTGGTTTCTCCAGGAAATCCTATATTTCCTGAGGTGATTAACTGATAACCTCAATAGTTTCCCTCTGTAATTACTTAGTTTATACTGATTATATATAACCCAATATCGAATGGACAGTCAAATGGGTGTATATGCCCTAAGCCCACAACCAAACAAGGAACAGGAAGTAAGGCGGAAGTCACACATTTCACTGTAAATCGGATATTACTTATGTACAACTCTGATGTAATAACTAAGGAATTATAGAATTAACCACTAAAGGTCTTTTATGTTATACTAGTTAACAAAGATTGAATGACTAAGTTTCATTTGATAAGTGGTATAACCCCATCAACCGTTTCATTTGTAAAAGTATCCTTAGTTATATCTGTTCTATAATAAAAACCTTAGTATTAATCCTGGAGGGTATTGTATTATCCATAATACTGCCTTGTGGTTTTAAATGTTCAAAACCAGAAGTACAATACTTGATTTCATGATACGTAGCTTTACTATAAGTAAAAACGACTGAAGGTATATTTGGCCGGGATGTAATTAACTTTTCTTACTGTTATAAGAGAAGTATATTACTTTCTAATTCACTCGTTGTTTTATCCATGTGAGTTCTATCAACCATACTAATATGACGGAAATGCCTGCTGCGACGTCCTTCAGGCGTCGGAATGAATATGATATTTGACACCCTAGGCCTGCCGGCCAAACTGTAGCGAACAGTAGAGGTGCGGGATTGTCAGTCCCATATAGATCTATACACAAATTCATGCTCTCCCTACAAGAGATTCTGGCTAATAGTTCAGGACTTAAAAGGTCGTACTTAGATAAGTACACCGTGAAGGGTCTCACAAATTTATTGTTTCAACGAGATTTACGATGTATTATTATTACCTTGTGAATGCTAACTCTGGTACTTTGTATCGTGCCCTCGGTTAATGCAAACCCGGTATGATGTATTATTACCTCGTGTTTGCTAACTCTGGCACTTTGTATAGTACCATTGCTAATGCAAACCCGGTATTATGTATTATTACCTCGTGTTTGCTAACTCTGGTACTCTGTATAGTACCATTGCTAATGCAAACCCGGTATTTTGTATTATTACCTCGTGTTTGCTAACTCTGGTACTCTGTATAGTACCATTGCTAATGCAAACCCGATATTATGTATTATCACCTCGTGTTTGCTAACTCTGGTACTCTGTATAGTACCATTGCTAATGCAAACCCGACATTACCTCATGTTTGCTAACTCTAGTACTCTGTATAGTACCTTTGTTAATGCAAACCCGGTATGATGTATCTTTACTTCTTTAATATGTTGTTCGTATATTAAAAGTATTATACATATCTTTGATGAAACAAAGAATCGAGTAATGTATTAATCAGAGTATGAATTCAAAGTAAGTATGCGAGATGTAGGCACAGGATGTAAATATGATCTTGTTTCAGCTCTATTACGCTCTCAAGTTTTACAGAGTTCGAAAGACAATTCTGTAAAGACTCGTTTCTATGACTCTAGAAAACACTCATATTTATAGGAGAGGAAAGCGTACAAAAAATATACTAAGGACTAAGCGTTAAGCTTCGAATACTATGCCCTAATAAAATAGATTACAAAAGGTTCGAAGACACCAACACATACTTCGACTAATTACAACACTTCGATCTTAACAATCTCCCCCTTTGTAATCATAGTCGAAGTCTTCAGTTTGTAAGAAGTGTGATGGAGTACAACAACACCCTTCGAACCTCTGTATACCATGAGATAATTTTCTTCAACTCTTTCTTGTCTCCTTCATTATTCTTCTTGCAATGATTCATACGAACAACTAAGTTCGTATATTGAGACGTAGAGTACCTCTCAACTTCGCTAGCCTGGAATAAAAACCTTTTCGCTTTTCCAGCTTTGTCTTTTCCTGCGAAGACTAATCCAAAAGGCTTTAGACAAATTTCACCATTAGCATACTTCTTTAATTCAGCCTGAGTCTTCGAAGGAGCCATTGGGGCTTTTATTTCCATTCCCTTGGCAGTAGCCAACTCCACATCAGTTAGTGCCAAGCAATCATAATAGTTTTCAATTAAAATCTTGATGTGAGCAACTCCAAGCTTGAATTCATCCGGTTCTGTGTTTTGAAGATAAGAGAATGAGTTGTCTTTCAAAAGTAATGCAACTTGTATAAGGTCATACAAGTTCATAATGGAAAATCTGCTATCGTAAATTCGCATATCTTTCCATTCGCACTGGCAACCACATACTTAACATTTTGGACTGTGTTTTCGAAAATCACATCCTTTTTCATGTTGATCACTTTCTTGATTTTGACCAGTGACTATACTTCCTCAGGGTCTTTTCCAAGTACAACATGAAAACGAATTTTCATGTGTGTGCCTTCATCTTTTTCTTTGAAATTCCCTTCAACTTTAAACTGTGGCATGATAAACATCATTTCGTTTATCGGGAAATCCAGCTGACTTGCATCAGTATTTGTGACCAAATAGCTCTGCTTTGGTTTCTTTTCAAAGGAATACATGTGATTGAAAGCAACTTTGGCCTCGATTGTCTCGCAATTATAATGTTTTTCTGGATCACCTTTATCCATTCCCTTCGGATCACTTGCACGCTGAGACATAATGCTTTGGATGAGCCTCATTTTCTCCAGTTCAGCCTCTGCTTCCGCCTTCTTTTCGTCTTTCGATTTTTCAACAAGAATCGATTTCCCTTTATCTTTTGAAGCAGGATTTTCAACTGCCTCCTTTGGTTTCAAAACATTCCCACCAGTTTCCAAAGGTTTACCAATTACAATTCCTTTCAAAATTGGTCTTGCAGTTGGCATTGTTGTTACGACTGTTGAAGTCACTTGACCAGCAGACACAATAACCGGCTTTGTTGTTGGGATTTTCGAAGAAAATACCGTTCCCACCACTTTCGCATCTTCTTCACTTAACTTCCTTTATCCCCCTTGCACCCCTGTGAAAACAGGAGGGGCAGTTGTTGTGGGAAGAAGACTTGATATGCGAAAGAGCGGTGCAAGTTGTTTGTTGAGTATGGCTTCGAATCGAACAAACTTCTGAGACAAAAATTCAGGAGTTATCAATGGAGACGAAACCGGTCTTTCTGAAATCTCCTTTAACTCCTTGAGCAGCTTAATCACTTTCTCAAAACTTGTATTTTCGGATGATGAGATTTGAGTAATTTGAGGACTCAAATTTTCGTATAACTTCACAAATCTTGTGACTGCATCACAAATGATATCAACTTTTTGATTCACAGAGGCATAATCATGATGAACAGTGGCTAGTTCTTTTTGCATGTCTTCGCGGAGTTTACGAATTTGCATGTTGATATCCTCCCTCACCTTCTTCACTTCTTGAACAAAAAGAACATGACGTTCTTTTGTTATGCTTTTCAGATTCTTGACCTCACTCATAAAATCAGATCGTTGAGATTTAACACGAAGTTCGTTATTCTGATCAGAGTAGTCAACCTTCTCCAAAATAACATACTCGGAATCTTTCATCATTCCAGAGACTTTGTTGATTATCCGTGATTCCATCATTTTTAACATAGTATCAATTTCCAGACTTGATACTGATGAACCTCCTCCAAGATCGGCTTGAGATTGAAGTATGGAATTCAATTTTTGATTCAAAATCTTATACTGCTTCATTGTCATCAGCATATGATCAGGAAACTCCTCTTCTTCTTCGTGAAATTCTAACTCTTCAAATATACCACCAAATCCCTCATTATCTGTTCCTGTCTCCATTTCAATGTTTTCTTGAATAGGTGAAGGTGGTTCGGGTGGTTCAGTAGATTGAGAAGAGAAAATGGAAGTGAATGGTTGATTGATAATATGTTCGAAGGTAGGTGAGTCTGTGGATGATGTAATGGGAATAGTAGATGGTGAGACAGAAACAAGAGTTTCGAAAGGAGTAGAAATAACAGGACCTTGATCTTCATGCTTCGAACGTCCTTCACCCATATCGACATTTGCATCCGTATCAGATACATGTGCAGGGATGCCTGAAGTTCGAACCTCCTCAGAAACTGATTTGGCAATCGAAACTTCGGGTGGTATGACAACTGTCTTCTCAGGAGTGGAACTTTGTATAAGATGAGTGAACCCTGGAGTTTCTGGAATTCGTTCATCTTCTTCTGTTGACTCAGTAGAAAGAACAAGTGTTCGAGTATTCTTCTTCTTCGTTTGTGACAAGTGTTTTGCCATATCCTCAGCCCTTCATTTCTTGGACACCAGAGAAACAGGTGCTGGTACTTCACGAATTAACACTCCTTGATGAGTGATTTGAGGTTTTCGAACCATTTTCAGTTTAGGAGACTTGCGTTTGTGAGTGGACTTCATCTTGATTCTTCGAAACATCCCAGTCTTTGAAGGAATGATAACATTTTCTTGAGTTTCTTCAATGATGGGCTCAATCACTTGAGTCTCAATAACAGAAACGTCAACCGATTCAGGCTTTTTCTTTGGAGACTTTGAGGATTTCGAATCCTTGGTTTTCTTTGAAGAGGAAACAGGATCAACCTTCTTTGACTTTTTGGACTTCTTCTCTTCCCTGGGCAACAGAATCCCAGTCCGAACAGAAGAATCAATGGTTTGCAAATATGCCACCAAAACAGAATTCGTAGGATCAACCCTTTTGAGCATTGCATCTGGAATTCAAGCCACAGTTGGGAATTCATCAGCATTATCTACAACCTCCTTCGGATAATGGTATGATTGAAAACTAACTTTCTCTTCGTCAGGTAATACCAAGATCCCTTTCTTATTATAAAAATACTGCAAAATAAGGCTCCAGTATCGTGCACACGAAATGCCATGAACAGCATTCGTATGTTCTACACCCTTTTGGAA
Organism: Lactuca virosa; assembly: GCF_052849685.1. NCBI lineage: Eukaryota > Viridiplantae > Streptophyta > Magnoliopsida > Asterales > Asteraceae > Lactuca > Lactuca virosa. The sequence continues at coordinate 317,596,823 of NC_136428.1, forward strand.
TTCCTTCCATAATTGTGTAGAATAGTCTGCTTGAAGATCATAGTATAGGCCTGCAACCATTACATACACCTCCATCCCTCCTTTGTCTAACCCAACTGTTCTTCCGGTTAAACAGCGTAGAAAAATTCCAAACAAGAAATTCCACAGTCGTGGAAGACCAGATTTCTTAAAGTCACTGATCTTTGACAATGGGGGCTGATATCCCATCTCATTAAACATGTGGACTATTTGTGGGAATGTGAAATCAACATAAGGAGGCGAATTCGGAATGTCAAGAATCTGGCAGAACAGTTTCTTGGATAACCTAACCTTTTTGTCGTTCACTAGATGGAAAGTGATCGTATCAGATGCTTTATTGTATGTTGCAGTGGATCCTGCTTGAGAAAGCCAGGATAATGGAACAGAAAAGGAATTGAACATCGCCTTGGATAAAACAGAGTGCTTCAAAGCCACGATGAGCATCTTTAATTCCTCCGGATATTGAGAAACATCACCATCCACATAGTAGTTTGTGGATTGAATCTTCATTACTGGTGCGGATGAAATATCTTCAGTGGAAGGATCGACATGAGCAGAAGTCGCCATTGTTAGGGTTTGAAGATTAAGATGAATACAGAATTTGGGAATTTTTCGTTTTGATCGCGTAAACGATTAATGAACTCTTGAACCCCCTTTTATATGTAACGCTGAATTTTGAATTTGAAGCGGGATGTGTAATTAATGACATCCGACGTGGCACCTTGAAAATCGGACCATTACTGCGGAAAATTAGCCATGCGTCAAAAAGGAGCTGTCACATCACCTTGAAAACCGGACAGAATACCATACGTCATTTATACATAGCCTGTCATTATCTCCCCAAGAGAATTGTAACCGTCAGAACCCTTCGAATGGAAGCAAGGCTCTTTCACTTTTGGGATAAAAAGCAAAGTCATATGCCAGATGTTCGAAATCATCAGCCTGAGTTGGTATTACTCAGAACCTCAAGGATTTCATGTGTGCAGTGTTCCAAAGAAAGTTAGACAAGAAACAATGAAATTAAAATTTTTTGGGATTTTGTGATGTCAAAAAAAAATTAATTTGACATGAAGGCAGTTAAACCCCGGGCAAAGGTTGCTTCGCTAATCATCAAGAGAGATGATCAACAGCTTGTGTATGTTCCCGTGAATTACAATCGAATACTTTTTGATAAGTATCAAAGGGCTTCTTTTGAGAATGCTTTGTGGGTAGGTTTGAAATTTCGTTACATGTCATCCTAAACATAAGGTGATAAATTGTAACAGAAATGTTTGACCAGTGTAGTCAGTGACAAGTTGGCTTTGAAAAATTTTAACATGACTAAGACATTCGAATAAAACTCACACGGAAATCATATTCAAGAAAAAATTTGTGTGCTGGATCTTATTGGGTAACAAACATCGTGGGTTTCGAATGTTTGATCAAGACCACTCATTCGAAATGAATATGATTTGGAGTTTCGAATTATGGTACACAAACAAAAGTTTCGTGAATTTCTGGAACAATGTTCCCCGTCAATTCCTTAAAAAGGTAATGAAAATTGGGTTTCACTTTCATCACGGTCTCATTATGTCAGATCATAAACACAGAGTTTTGATATGTCTAAGTCTCGATTGGTTTGATCAGAGACCTCTCGGACATATGTCTTTGTGTGTGATCGTGTAAGAATGTTATGGATGAAAAAGATTGCTAAAAGACACGAAAAGTACCTCTGTTATGTTTTTGGACCAAACAGGAAACTCTTAACTCATTTTGAGAAGAGTAAGGTAGCTCAGAGACTAATGTGAATATAAGCCTGATTGGGAAGAAATTTACGTATGAAAAATTTCATTAAGGCTTTCGTACACACACATTGAGTCATGGAGGCTTTGGACAACATGCAGCAGCATGCTTCTAGGGACAACCTAACTAGTTCGAATGAAGAAAATTTTATCAAGTCATAAAAATGTACCTGACCCTAATACTGCCTGCATAGTCCCCTTTGAATCGTCATGATAATCTGCAACAAAATACTAAAAAGAAGTAAGAATCAAAATATTTTTGTTGTTTTGAATTTTTCGAAAATAAAAACATAACAAACGAAAATCTTTTTTAATTTTGGAATTTTCGAAAATTAAATGACAAAAGAAAAACAAATTTTTTTGGATTTTTGATTTTTCGAAAATTTAAGAACAAAACAAAAGAAAATCTTTTTGTATTTTTGATTATTTGAAAATATAAGAACAAAACAAAAAATCTTTTTGGATTTTTGATTTTTCGAAAATAGAAAAAAATATTTTTGGATTTTTGATTTTTCGAAAATTTGAAAAAGATAATGTGCATGTTGCAAACAGACAAAATTATATCATTCCTTTATGAGTGACAAATATACGAATTCGAAGGGGTCGAAGCGTTGACTATGAACAGTAAACACTGAATTAACCCTTAAAATAAGTAACAAATGTGTGAATTCGAAGCGGTCGAAGCGTTGACCATGAACAGTAACCACTAACTCAACACGTAGAATAAGTGACAAATGTGCGAATTCGAAGTGGTCGAAGCGTTGACCATGAACAGTAACTGCTGAATGTTGAATAACTTTGCATTATCTTTTATTCATCGCCTCTGATTCATTCGTTGTCACCCATCATTCTTCTTTTTCGCATGGAACAGAATTTCCATCGATCATTCCAAGCCCTTCAATTATTCTCACAAGCGATTTTTCATCTAAAGGTTTCGTGAAAATATCAGCTAACTGATCAGTTGTTTTCACGAAATGTACTTCAATATTTCCATCCTCCACGTGATCTTTGATAAAATGATAACGAAGAGCTATATGTTTAGTCTTTGAATGCTGCACAGGATTATGAAAAATTCGTATCGCACTTTGAGAATCACAATATAATGGAATCTTTTTCATGTTAATTGCATAATCACGCAATTGACTTTGAATCCATATTATTTGTGAAGTGCAAGCAGCAGCAGCAACATATTATGCTTCAACTGTAGAAATTGAGACGCATGTTTGCTTTTTCGATTGCCAACTGACCAATTTGCCATCAAGAAATTGACATCCACCACTTGTGCTTTTTCGATCAAGATTACAACCACCCAAGTCTGCATCCGAATATGCTTGTACAAAGAACCCAATTTTCGAAGGATACCACAATCCTAACGAAATAGTTCATTTAAGATAACGAAAGATATTCTTCACAGCAGTTAGATGTGGTTCGCGTGGATTAGACTGATACCTGACACAATTGCACACAGAAAACATGATATCAAGTCTACTTGCTGTAAGATAAAGTAATGAACCAATCATGCTCCTATATAAAGTTATGTCAACTGCAGGTTTGTCTAACGATGGTGTTAACTTTATGCCAGTTGCCATTGGTACTCGTAACTTTGTGCTATTCGTCAATCCAAACTTTTCCAGCAGATTTTTCATATATTTTACCTAATTAATAAAAATCCCTTCTCTGCTTTGATGAATATTCAGACTAAGGAAATTATTGATTTTTCCCATCATGCTCATTTCAAATTTTCTTTTCATCAAATCTTCGAATTCTCTAGACAAGGCAGGGTCAGTTGAGCCAAAAATAATATCATCAACATAAATTTGAACAAGCATTAAATGATTCCCCACTTTCTTTCGAAATAATGTGGGATCAACTGATCCTTGTTTAAATTTAGATTGTTTCAAAAATGATGTAAGAGTTGCATACCATGCTTGTGGTGCTTGTTTCAAACCATAAACTGCCTTATCTAAAACATAAACATGATCAGGATATTCTTCGTTAATAAAACCTGGGGGTTGTTCCACGTAAACAGTTTCTTCAAGCTCTCCATTTAAAAATGCACATTTCACGTCCATTTGATAAACATCAAAGTCCTTATGAGCTGCATAAGCCAGAAAAATACGAACCGCCTCAAGTCTTGCAACAGGGGAAAAAGTTTCTTCATAGTCGATTCCTTCTTGTTGTGAATATCTTTTTACAACAAGTCTGGCTTTGTTTCGAACAATATTTCCATTTGTGTCGGTTTTATTTTTGAAAATCCATTTTAACCAGACAATCGAAACATTTTCAGGTTTAGGAATTAATCTCCAAACTTTGTTTCGTTCGAATTCTGACAATTCAGATTGCATTGCAACAACCCAATCTGAGTGTTCCATTGCAATCTTAACTGTTTTTGGTTCAATTTTAGAGATAAAAACATTGAACATGCAAAATTCTTGATGAGTATTCAGTACCTCATTCTTTGCACGAATTTGAGCTCTTGTCAAAACTCCCTCTTGTGGATCCCCAATTACTTGACACTTCGGATGATCTCTTCTCCATTTTTCCATTGGTGGATATGCTGGATCAAATTCCAAAGGTGCATCTTCGTACATTTCATCGTTTTCTGAACCAGCAATTGAACAAGCATCATCAACATTATTATTATGCTCCTCCTCAACACTATGCTCCCCCTCAACATCAGCATTCAATCTTTCTTTCTCCCCCTCGAAAGAATGTTCTTCTTCATTTAAAGTATTTGAATCCAAGTGCTCCCCCTCCACCAGATTATTTTGTATACTTTCGCCTTCTTGAGGAGTTGATGATGAATCATCAGTAAGTTTCGTAAATTCTGGTATGTGATTATCAGGAGCATGAATTTCAGCATCGACTGCATGATCTGAAATTCCAAAAATCAAATCATAATCAATATCATCCATTTGTAAAGATTCAGTTTCAACTTGTGTTTCTTGTAAAATTGGATGAATTGGAAATTTATGATTATTTTGTTTAACATAGTAATCATCGAATGTGAGATTGAAAGTTTCTTCCACTTTTCGTGTTCGCTTATTTAACACACGATAACCAACAGAATTGTGCGAATATCCAAGAAAAATCCCTTCATCAGCTTTTGCTTGAAATTTCGAAAGATGATCCTTGAGATTCATAATAAAACACCTACATCCGAAAACATGAAAGAATTTCACATTAGGTTTACGATTATTTAGAATTTCGTATGGTGTAATATTAAAGCGCATGTGTATGAAAGATCTGTTCTGAGTAAAACATGCAGTGGAAATTGCCTCAGCCCAAAGATATTGAGGTAAATTCGCATATGCCAACATGGTTCTTGCTGCTTCGCACAGTGAGCGATTCCTTCGTTCTACAACACCATTTTGTTGTGGTGTGTATGGAGATGAAAAATTATGCGAAATTCCTTTGTCCACCAAAAATGAATCAAGAACATTGTTCTTAAATTCAGTTCCATGATCACTCTTGATTTTTCGAACAGTCTTCTTTAACATAATTTCCATCTTTTTGATAAAGTCAATCATGATTTGTGCAACTTCGGATTTTAGCTTGAGAAAATAAACCCACGTAAATCTGGAAAAATCATCAACAATAACTAAAATGTACCGTTTGTTGTTGAGAGTTGAAACAGTCGAAGGTCCACACAAATCAATATGTAAAACCTCCAGAGGTGCAACAATTTTTGAATCTATCGTTATTGGATGACCTTGTTTATGTTGCTTGCCAACTTCACAAGGTGCATATAAAGAATCATTGTCAAATTTAAGTACATGTAAACCTCTTACCAGATCTTGTACCACCAGTTTATTGATGTTTCGAAAGTTGAGATGTGAAAGTCTTTGATGCCATAGCCAGCTTAGATCAGATGTGGCTTTCGAAAGAAGACAAACAGCAGGTTTGCATACAATTGGATTGATATCCAATGTAAACATATCACCTTTCCTATTTGATTTGAGCAGAACTTCTTTTGTGTTGACATTAGAAATAATGCTCCCTTCTTCATTGAAAAGAACTTGATTGTCAGTGCCCACAACAAGTTGAGAAACACTTATCAAGTTATGTTGAAGACCTTCAACATATGCAACACGGTTCACTGTGAATTGTCCATTCGTGATCTTCCCATATCCTTTGACATGACACTTTTGATTGTTCCCAAATTTAACTACTCCATCATTTTTGAGACTTCGAAAATCTCGTAGATTCTCCTTCTTCCCAGTCATGTGACGAGAGAAACCACTATCAATGTACCACTTGTTATCATATTTCTCGTCACACAGTACCTGCAATCAGTGGAAAATTTTAGGTACCCAAGGCTTTTTGGGTCCTTGGAAATTAGATTTCAATTTCGAATGTAATGAAGAACTTTTAACCCAATCACAAACTTTGGTTTTCAGACTATCAATTAAGTTCACTTCATCATCTAAAGGAACCGAAACATAAGTGTTTGATGGTTTCGAATGTCCACTGACATTACCCTACGCATTTTGAGTTTGTGATTGAACTGTCTTCACTTTTGTGACTGGTCTCCAAGCTTTGATGGGGATGTTCGAATCTTTTGAAGACGAACTTCCATTTGAAGAAGTATTAACATACTTTTCATAAGCTTCATTGATTTGTTTTTCTGAATATTTGCTGGATTGATAAACTTTTCCTCATCCTTCGAACCCGTGATCTATGTTTTTCTTTGTAGTTATGCCTTTTTCATGCGAAGCCTTTAGGGTTTATTTCTTCGTGTGATTAGGAAAATTTGGCTTTTGAGGAACAAAATCAACTTTAGGATTTGTTAGAAAAGAATGTGCATATGATGTTTCAACTGTTGATTTAAAATGTTGACGTTGAAAGACTTATTGATTTGAATTAGATTTATTTGAAAAAACTCTTGATTTGTTAGTTTCAGAAACTTTCGAAAACTTTGGTTGCTTATTCACTTCAGACCTTGTATGATTTGATTGAGACGAATGTTGGGTTTTTGTTGAAAAAGTGGAATTTTTAGCTTTGAAAACATTTTTGGTTGATTGTGATTCAGACATCTTTCGAGACTCAACATTTTGCCAAAATATTTTCTTTCTTGCTTTTCTTTTCGAAATGTTGTTTTCCTTCGAAAATTTGTCAATCTGATCTTTAAATTCCTTAAAGTTTAGTTTGACAACTTTTTCATTTTCCTTTTCAACATGTTTTGTACTCTCTTTTCCAATTTTTGATTTTTCAACCCATTGGCTTTGTGGTTTTTGTCGTTGAAACACATACGAATTCTTTGTTAAGTTGTTTTCAACTGTGTTTTGATTTGAGAAAAAACCTTCTTCAGTTGTTTTTGAATTATCCTCCTCAACCAACTTCTTTAATTTTGGATCGATATTCTCAACATTTCTAGTAGTTACGAAAACTTGATTTGGAAAAATGACATCATCTGTGCATTTGAAATTTGGATAAACCACTGTGTTCGTTTCAAGATAATGTTCACCTTTTTCACTCATTACTTTTTCGAACTTTTGTGTATCACCATACACTTAATCAACAACTATACGAGGAATTTCTTTTTCCTTTGTAACTTCCTTTTTCTTCGTTTGTTTCTCTTCTTTCTCATCATCATTATCATCAGTTTGACTGTCTTTGATATCCACGAAGTTCATATCACAAATTTTCGAAGTTGAGGGTATATCAGTTTCATTTTCAACCATCAAATCCTCAACTTTTTCTTTCCCTTTAGATGTTGAGGCAACATTAACAACAGACAACTGAGAACAATCAACATCTTCAAGCTCACTAATTTCACTAATATTATCAGAATTATCTTCAATATCAGCAAAATTAGATTGAGAATCAGACGTTGAATTCTCAGTCTTTTTCAAAATTTGAATTTGTTCAGATTTAGTCAAAGTATCTTTCACAATGTTAGCTAATTCATTTGCATCAAGACATTCATCAACTTTGACTATTCCATATCTATACTTATCATTCGGAACTTTGTTAAAATCAGCTATTTCCTTTTCACAGTCATACGAAATGTTATCTACCATAGCTCTTTCATAAGCTAAAAATGGTAGCAATTTTCTATGTTGTTCTTTACTGATTTCGCATGAATGATGTAGTTCAGTTAATTTCACATACAATCGTTTAGCCGAATTACAGTAAATGTTCCTCTGGGCTAACAACAATTTAGTTTCACTAGACAAATTATCCCTATCAACCATGATATTAGTTATTTGAAGTTCTAAACAATCTATCTTAGTGATTTTCGAATCTAGTCTTTTCTGTGTCTCTAGCAACTGCATGGATAGCTTCTTAGCCTCATTGCTAGCAGATACCACAATTGAATCAAAATAAGTAACAGTTTCATCGAAAGATACTAATTCAGAATTATAAGCATGTACTGGAATATTGAAAGATTCAAGAATATTCCGTACCTTTGTGGTCATCGGAGATTTGTCAGCAGCTTTTGATACGAAGCATCTCCCATGAACTTCGTATGTGTCCTCATCTTATTCTTCCTCCATTTTTGCATACATTGCTCCGTGGGTTGGATTTCGCATTTCCTCATCGTCTGATCCAGATGACCAGATTTGATAAGTTCCTTCTTCATTCTCATTCTCACCCTTTGCTACCAATGACAAATTCTTGGCTTTAGCACGAACCACCTCCAGCTTCTCTGAATAGTACGCCTCATCCTTGACCTTATTCTTCCTTTCTTCCTTCTTTTGAAGCATACAGTCATTCGCAAGGTGATTAGCATTGTTGCAATAATGACAATCTATTCCAGCATCTCCCTTTAACTTCTTCTCTGTTTTTCCCTCAACAGGCTTCGTATCTTTTATCTCTTCCTTCTTCTTCTCATCCCCAGCAATTTTACTCATAAAATTTCCTTTTGTCTCAGATGACTTTGTCTTTGGATTGAAAGGCTTTTTGAAGAACTTTTTCACACGATTGTTTGAATAGAATGCAATTGCCTCATCATCTGAGTTCATTATGAACCCTTCATCTTCGTCCGAAACATCTTTCTCAGCTTCCCTTTCAGAGATCTTCGAAACCAAAGCTAGTGGACCTCCCAAACTTGCCTTCGATTCTTCAGCAATTTCGTTCACTTCTCTTTCATGAGACTTTAGTTGATTGTACAAGTCATTCAAAGTTGACGTATCAAAGCTCTGTTGATTCTTAACCATCATGCTCACACTACGCCACTCCTTACGAAGTCCCATAACAAAAATTAGATTGAACTCCATGGCTGATCTGGTGATACCATATCGATTGCATCGATAGATCAATTCATTAAGACGATCGTAATAAACTTCTATCGTTTCACCATCTTTCTGTCTGAAGTCCTTCAGTTCCACTAAGCATTGTTTCACAGAATTAACTTTTGTCTTCTCACTTCCCTAAAATTTCTCCTTGAGATTGTTCTAGATTTCTTTTGCAGTTGTACAACTCCTCACATAGTTGTAAACAACTGGAGGCAAAGCTCCTCTTAGCTCTCTCATGCACCTTTTCTCTAGCTTTTTCAGACGATCAATTTGATTCTCAACTTCATAATTACCAGAAGATGATCCAATTGGTTGAACATTCAATGGTGGATTGAGATTGCCAGAAATGCAATTCCACAGTTCTTCATCCAATCCATTGAGATAATCCTGCATACGATCAACCCATTGATCGTAATACTCAGGGATTAGCATAGGAATTTTGGTGGATGATCCTAGAAGATGAGAAAATGAAGTCATGGAATTAAGATTGAAAGACGTCATTGATGTACGGAACAAATCCTTGAGAATTTTTGAAGAAACTTTGAAAATTTTGACAACAAACTATATGATTCAAATCAGAATCACTAGTAGAATACTCGATTCAATGAATTAAGTGCAGAATCGAATCACAGACTAAGATCTAGACAATTTTTCACTTTCAAAAAGTGCGGAAACTTTTGAATCAAAAATTTGATTCAAAAACCTTTTGAACAACGTGAAAATCAGATCAGAGATATGATTCCTGCTCTGATACCAATTGATGAAACAAAGAATCGAGTAATGTATTAATCAGAGTATGAATTCAAAGTAAGTATGCGAGATGTAGACACAGGATGTAAATATGATCTTGTTTCAGCTCTATTACGCTCTCAAGTTTTACAGAGTTCGAAAGACAATTCTGTAAAGACTCGCTTGTATGACTCTAGAAAACACTCATATTTATAGGAGAGGAAAGCGTACAAAAAATATACTAAAGACTAAGCGTTAAGCTTCGAATACTATGCCCTAGTAAAATAGATTACAAAATGTTCGAAGACACCAACACATACTTCGACTAATTACAACACTTCGACCCTAACAATCTTGGTATGGTTGAATGAATTTTGGTAATTTCCTTGGAAAGTATACAGACGTGAATCATACTTGTATATTTAGTTCTGGATCATAAATTATACCTATTATAATTTATATGTTCTATCTGATTAGCATGATTTCTCCTGGATGAACACCTTTGCTCAGCCTGTTACCAAAAGGAGTAACCTTTTATACTCATATATATATATATATATATATATATATATATATATATATATATATATATATATATATATAATTAAGAAGGAAACGACCTTCGGACAAATAATACAACCTTAATTCCACATCCAAACAAGGAAAAGAAAATAAGATAATTCATTAGTCCTAAGCCCTTCAAATCTTATTTATATATTTATACATATATAAACATGATTTTGGCATATATATAATTTGAAATAGTTTATAAAACATTTTTCAAAGAATTTAATAGAGTTTACATGACTTTTAAGATTTAACATGGCTTTAAGTTATTTTGGAAGTATTTGATAATTCTTAAAGGCATACAGAAACTTTCTTTGTGATTATTATCACATACAGTTATTAACACAATTTATTATTGTGTTAAACTTGTATTCCCCCCCTAAAAAGCATATAAAACCATTTAAAAAGGTATATTATAGGGGTATGAACTCACTTTGATAAGCGGTGATTCGGGCAGCGTTTCGTTTCCCGGAAAAGAGTTTGTTTGACGAAAAACCGGCTCAAATCGGGCAGAGTTTCGACAGGAGAGAGGATAACTTCTTGAGAATTCCGGGGCTCCGGGGCTTGCTTCAGGCTTTAGACACGATACCGGGGCCTTGGGGGTTCGTGAGAAAGTCGAGGGGGTGAAAATGTGAATTTGGGTGAATTTTGGGGTGAAAAACTCCTTCCATCCGAGAAGGCTCGCACCCTTTATATAGGGGTGCGAGGGTGCAGTCCGAAGGTGGCAGCTGGCGAAGGCGCGGATGAGTCAGCAGCTACGTGGCAGTCAGCAGCGAGGCCACGTGTGGAGTCTAAGGCGGTGGAGATTTCGGACCCTGGTGCGAGGCACGTGCTTCAGACAGGTGGGGTCTTCTAAGTGGACCGGACTTCGGTCCAATGGGGAAAGAGGGTGCCTAATTCGGACCTATCAGGAGACAACACGCGAGGCTGCGGTCCAATGAGAAGCAAACACGTGGAGGCTGCATGCAAAGGGTGACGTGTCCGAGGCCAGCTATGCGAATTTGCCCGGTTTTCAAGATTTTCTTGATTTTCGTGCCAAAAACTTGCGAAAATCATAACTTTTGCATACGAGCTATGTTTTTGGCGTTCTTTATATGCACACGTAGGTAAAATTATACTCTACGACTTTCGTTTAGACTTCGTTGGCTGATTTTGAGTTTATTTTTAATATTATTATTTTTAACAGACCGGGACAGGAAATCCGTTAAAAATTCATAACTTCTTCATCCGACGTCCGTTTTCGTCTGTCTTTTTACCGTTATGCTGCTTTTGATGAGACCTTCGATTCTCATTTAAGTTGCGTTGGCTAAATATCGATCACTTTATATTTCGAATTTTTAGCTGTCTACTACTAAACCGAAACTTCGAAAAATCATAACTTCCTCATACGAAGTCAGATTTTTACGTTCTTTTTATGAACGTTCTCGGTTTAACATATTCTATAACTTTCATTTAGATTGTTAAGGCTAAAAAGGCCTTTTATCAAAAATTTGCTTTTTACACTGAACAGTTTTTTGCCGGTTTTATCGCGGATTTTCGATTGGTCATAACGTCTTCGTTATAACTCGGATTTCAGTTTTCTTTATGTTTTTGGAAACCTTGTTACAAACTCTACCACTTGGTTCATCCTAATTACAATTATTGATCAATTTATTTTTGACCAAAATTTGACTGGTGTCACAGTCTACCACTCACGAATGAGGCATGTGGCTCTTGATTATCATTTTGTTAGGGAGTATATTTCTTTTGGGTCTCCTCAAAGTTCTGCACATTCACTGACTAGCTAGCAGACATGTTAACTAAACCACTTTCTCGAGCACCTTTTTTACGTAATAGATCCAAGATTGGAGTCTCCGATGGATTCTCCATCTTGCAGGGGACACTAACGACACTGAGCCCATCAGATTAACAAGGCAGCCCAATACATAATTTCCCCACGTCTAGAAGCAATATGTATCTTGTTGTATATTTTAAATGTATTCAATTGTATAGTCAAAGATCTAGAATAATTCCTATATGTGTTCTTATAGAATCGTTCATCTCTAACTGTGTACTTAGCCTTTATAAGGCATGCAAATCTCTTCTTTAAGTGTGTAATTAGCCTTTTCAAGGCATGTAAATGTCTGAATGGAATTAAGTCTTTCAATAACAATTACCAGCGTTATAACTTTCACCTTAACGTAATGCTCAAAAAAATCCAATTAATAATAATGTTCTAACTTCTAATATGTCAACGAGAGAATAGGATGAAGTTGTTGTGGTGTTTTATCACAAAAATTTATAGCATTTAACTAACCACATGATTTAGTAAGAATGTACTATTATAAGTTCTATATTGTTTTATTAATAAAATAATATAAACTTATTGTAAGATCATGTTGTTAGCGTAGACCTTTTTTCCATCAAATTCCTTTATAATAAATAGCATAATTTTTTTTTTCTGAATTCACTTTTTAACTTTTTTTTCAATTTGCATGCAAAAAACTTGTTGTTATTATTATGTCGTAAAATTAACTTTGTATTTGATAAAAATTAGAAAAAATTATTATTCAAGATTTTCTTATAATCCGGCACAATGCGGTGAGCATCAATTCATTTCATTTCAACAATAAGTTTTCAACCGATAGGCGGAAAATAGTCTCCTTACATTGCTTAGTTTGATTTCAAGTCATTCACCAAAGCACACACTATGTATTGATCAATACCATCAACACTAAAATATATTTATAGCTATTTATGAGTTAAATTTAAAAATATAGTAGTATTTTAAGTTAAAAAAACAATCAAGATTTTAATTTAGTTTGTTTTTTGTTACTCGCATCACCATCTTGAAGATTATTTAAATTAAATGCACTGATCTTCTACCCATTACTGACCAGTCACCCATAGTTGATGCTACTCCCTATCACAGACTTGTTGGCTTACTACAATACTTAGCCTTTACTCACCTTGATATTTCGTTTTCCATAGATAAACTCTCTCAATTCATGCATAATCGTCACCAAACCCATTGGCAAGCACTTAAACATATTTTTCACTATCTCAAAGGAACCATCCACCAAGGGTTGGTTCTAAATCGTAACTCCTCTCTCACTCTCTCCATCTTCTTATACTCGGATGGGGGTGGTGTTCACAATGCTGGTCGATCAACAACAACTTAGCTACTATACATTGGCACAAATATTGTCTCCTGGAAATCCACAATGCAAAAGTCAGTTTCATGCTCTTCTACAGAGGCTGAATATAAAACATTAGCATACACCCCAACTGAACTCATTTGGCTAAAGAATTTGTTACATGAACTGGGTATCCCTATAACTACAACTCCAACGTGATTTTGTGACAACAGAGGAGCTGCATATTAGTGTGCGAACCCAGTCTACCACTCACGAATGAAGCATGTGGCTCTTGCTTATCATTTTGTTAGGGAGTACATTTCTTCAGGTCTCCTCAAAGTTCATCACATTCACTCTCAAGACCAACTAGCGGACATGTTAACTAAACCACTTTCGCGGGCACCATTTTTATATAACAGATCCATGATTATAGTCTCAGATGCATCTTCCATCTTGAAAGGGCGTATTAAGGACATTGAGCCCATCAGACCAATACAACCGCCCAATACATAAATTCCCCACGTTTATAAGCAATCCTTATCTTGTTGTTTATTTTAAATGTATTCAATTGTATAGTCAAAGATCTAGAATAATGCCTATATGTGTTCATGTAGATGATGGATTTTGAGCACTACATCATTCCTATGGTGTAGATGTAAACCCTAAAGCTTTGGATCTAGTTTGTCTAATGAACATGCAATAATCATCCAAAGCCATAAACCCTAGATCTAGCATGTGATAATCGATATTAACATAAGAATAGGGTTTAGATCTTACCTTTGATTGTTATGTAGTAATAACAATCCATTCCTTCTTGTAATTGGCTTCTGAAAGCTTAGTGTCACAAGTGTCACACCTCTAATGGCTCACAAACACCAAGAGCAAGAGGATGACTTAGGAGAAGAGAAGGAGGCACCAAAAAACGTCCAAGAACCCTAATGAAAGCTTAGCCACGTTTTTGGTGCCCTAGGGGTCTTTAAATATGTGAGGCTATTAGGGTTTTGAACTAGGAAACCCTAATCTGACTGCTTAGGCCCTAAGCAGCCTATGGACTCCTCCTTTAGAGGCCTTGGACGAATTCTAATGGGTTTCCCCATAGATTTCGTCCACTCCATCCTCTATGGAGTCCATTAGCCCAATATCCAACTATCACACAATTGATAGTTCTAGTCCTCTTTATTTAATCAATGTCTTTTAGCCACAAAATTAATTTCTTAATTAATTCTTGACTAATATTAATTAAATAATATGATTTCTCTCTTAATATATTATTCATATAATATATTAATAAATCATAATTAATCTCTTTCTCCATAAATCATCCTATCAAGTTGCTTTGGTGAAGGCAACCCAAAAGGACCATGCTCGCAATCGGGTCAAGTACATACCAAAATAGTTATGGGCTTAGACACTAATCCAACACTCTCCCACTTGGATAATTCTAATAACTATTCTGCGTATGACTTCAGATCCTGATCAACAATCGTAGCTTTCAAAAGCCGCTGTCAACTCTGATCTTATCATATACACGTCCTTTAGATAAGGGATCATATAGTCCTCTATTCTAGATATCGTATAAACGTGATACATGGATTGAAATCATTCTCTCAGTCTATGTGTTGTTTCCCGATTTCCGATTTACGACGATTGACTAATTGAACAAATCAAATCAGTCCTAGCCCGGCCGAGCACTTATGTTTGTCATCACTAAATCATCGAGGGGCCCACAGAGATCGCTTTTATCCCACTTTGGGTAAAAGGAACAGATAAACTTCGACTCAATGCTCGCTAGTACTCACTTACCGAATCACACACAACAATACGTTTTATAACACCAAGTTACTGTTCGTTTACATATTATCAATGTGCAACCGACTTGCAAGATACAACTCACACATCTTGGTTTCAAGAATATAAGATATTATCGTCTCACCAATCACTCGTGATAAAATCCATGAAGCGATCCAAGTGAGCGTGGGTTTAATCCAATGCTCAAGTCATATTCATAAGTACTCATGAATGTTGTAGCAAACCTTTGATATGTCTAATTCACTTTAGACAATCTACAAACCAATTCATGACAATCTTCTTTCATACCTACTTCCAAAGTATGAGTGACTGTGGAACGTTCGAATAATCTTATTATTCAGGAAGTCAAAACATGCAAATTGAAACACAAGAATAATATTAATACTATATGGCCTCAAACCTTTGAGTATAAATAAAACACTTTTATTTAATCACCATATTGATTACTCATTATTTGTTGTTTCGGGTAATCAACTTCTTACTTGAATTATGACAATAATTGTCCCATGCTCTTAGCATGCACACTATGTTTACCTATGGTCCTTACTTTGTGAAATAGATCAATTGAAAAACATTTCCAATGATGCTCATTTCACAACTCCTAATCCTTATTTTATTGTAAGAATATCCAATTCTTACCACTATTAGAATATGTTAGATTCTAACATTTTATGCAATGATCCTTTCGTAATGCCACAGCACAAAGTCACCAAGACTCGGCCAATGGAATTACAAAGTGCTCTATTTATGAAGTATCACATTCAAAGTACATTCCTTTGAACATCCTTCTTGCATAAAAGTTTTTCTAATATAGACATAGAGATTCTTAACGTCCAACTCCCAATATGAAAACATTTCCATATTTACCATACGACAACTCATTTTAAATAGAATCTTATATATTCATAATAATATCAATATGGTCCATCCATGACTATACTTCCAGTTGTCCACAAGTGACCAATCCTTGGCGAACCTTAGATTGTCCTTGATAGTTGTTTAATTATTTTAGTCAAAATCGGTTCTATTCCCTTTTTTCCTCTAAATGCCCTAGGCATTTGGAAAATTTTAGATCAGTCGAATATTACAGCATATGCAATCGATCCTATACCCAAAGTGTATGGGATACGATTCATAATGAGAAACATGATACTTTACCAGTTTCTTGCTATAATATTGTCATAATATTTCTATTTGACGTGTTCTCAAAATTCAAACTATGAAGAGGGATGCCATAATCATAATCGAACTTTGATAATGCAAATAATAAATATATCCTTGACTAAATTCAATTAAAATTTCTCGATCTAAGCTTTTAGATTGGAAACGAAGTATAACATTCTCTCCCTTAATTATAGCAAAAACAACTTTTCAACCCCTGCAACTTTGCAAAGTGAAACTTTTGTTTTTCTATAATTAATATTGCTAACTTGCAAATAATAATCATGCTCCCACTAACATGATGATTATATCCATACCAGCATAACATTTATGCTCCCACTAGCTTTGACACATATTCAGAAAACAGTTGGACTTCTAAAAGACAATACTAATTGACTTCCAAAGTTCATATTTCCAATACGATGTGCTTCGATAAGCCTTTATCTAAGCTTCTCAAACTCACACACCTTTCCATAGACAGCTCACATGTGTGTCTAAACTAATTCAGAACTTATATTACTAAGTCCCAAATGTTCAGACTAATTGCCAAATCTCACAATTCGAACTATGAAGAGGGATGTCGTAATCATAATCGAATTTGAGAATGCAATTTACATAACCGCTATCTCCTTAAAATCTCTCTTAGTGAAAGCGTTTCCTCACAATCATTTTCACGAAGGAGAGAAACCTTATGACACTTAGATTTTATGGTGCATGTGTTCCTATCCATGCAAATTTGTCATAAGCATAATCGTAAGATAATGTTTGTGACAAATTCAACCTCTTATGGACAAAACTTGTTCATTTTTTATTTCTTGCCATCAAGGGTCCCACCATTGCTTCCAAGTTGTTTAGCAACTCACCTATGCCAGTCAATGTACTTTCATTGATCAAGGTGTTTGCCCTTATGCATTTAATTGAGAACTCGTAGAACTCATATGCATAATCACTCAACTGGATTGGCACAGAAATACAAATTTGTCAACACGATAGGTTACAATCCTCAAGTCGTGTGCTAGTGCTTAATAGGTTTACTTCTTGATTTGTTCTTGAAACTTTTCAATATCTTTAGACTCCCACTGACCTCTTGGCATATTAGATTCTCTTATCAAGAAATATTTCTTGACAAAACAAATATCCAAGAGTCAGTGTGTGTCTTTATCAAGACAAACCTACACACAATTTGGTAGTGGTTGGTCTTTGTCTTATCCAAGACATCACAACTTACCAAATTCAAACGTGCAAGAGCAAGAAAACATTTTCCTACTTCACAATGTCACTCCAATCACAATTTTGGAGTACGACTCTAAAACATGATTTTGGAACTAAGTATGATTCATCTTATTGACTTAACCCATTTTGACAATTCTCGACTCCTCTTCTTAGCCATACTAATGCACTAAGGTTTCCTTAGAGGATGAATTGTAATATGGTTCTTAAGACGATGATAAACATGATACAAAAGTACTCTCCCTTCTTCTTAGATTGGAGAAACTTTTATCTTTCTTGCCTAATTGATTCTTCTTATTTGTTCTGCTATTCATTGAAACTTTTCAATGATTCGGAATTACACTTAATCTTGTAAGCATAATCATATTTACTAGATTTTTAGTAAATCATGACGAATAATCTTGTTGTTATTTATGGTGGACTTGACCAGTGCACAACATTGTGAACTCAATCTCCTAGTCCTTTACTTCACTCTTTGTCAAGGAATTAGCCTTAAAATTTCTAAGTACCAAGATTTCCATACATCACATGATTCAAATCATATGATTCCAAGCTTCTGTCCAATTGAAACTTGGGTGATGGGAATCTTTCCTTACTTAGAAAATTACGACACTACCATAAATAACATAACTAAGAATCACATCCATTTAATATTGCTTATAATAGAAACGTACAGACATCAATTTTCACACTTGCCATTGCAAGGAAATATAAATAAGACAAAATCAAAATTTATTTTATTGCAGAAAAATATATCCTTACAATGCAAGTGAAAACTATGTTATTTCATATTCCTAAGCAATCTATCATAACTCTAAGCAGCAGCTCAAAATCCGATCATCGAATCCATGCGATCGTAATCCATTTCTTCGCGATCAGACTCAGCTCACTCCTTCCTTTAAGCTTCCTTTCCTTTCTTCGATCCTTCAAAACATCGAAATGTAATCTTATCACATCATGTATTAAGAATCTCCAAATAGGAACCTAATAGAGTTAGATAGTGGATATTGCCTAAAGTAGAGTCATGCATCTTGACTCTCCCATCTCTTAGATCTCTTAGGTAGTGAGGGCAGCTTCATAACCAATACCCCTTCTTTTGGCAGTAGAAACACATGGATTCTTATGGAATGGTACACGGGACTATCTCAGACTCAGCCTTTCTCTTGCGTAGAGAAAACTTTTCTGACTTCCAATGTTGCCATTGCCCATAGAAGGTTGGGACATTGATTTATCAGACAAATTTGCTCGACCAGTGCGCCAAATCATTTCTGATTCAGTAGCAATAAGCAAATAAGTCAAATCAATGAGGGTCACGTCGTGATCTATCATATAGTACTCTCTAACGAACTTACCATATGATTCGGGAATTGACTGAAGAACCAAGTATACAACCAACTTCCCTGAGACATCGACACCCAACATCCTTAACCTGTCAATGTGTGACTTCATCTTTAAGACGTGTGCACACACAAACTTTCCATCTTTGTGTCTTATTGCCAATAGGGCTTGAGTGACCTTGAACTTTTCAAGTCTTCGAACACGTGGGTCAGGGAGAATTATTGGAGGAGGTGGAGGAAATGAAGCATGATTTCCATTTCCAAAATACAATCGTGGAACATCATCTTCACGTGGAAAACTTTTTCCAACGGATTTAGGAAGACCATAGTTGTCAGACTTTGACATCTATGAAACGGGAGAAAATTCAAGTTTAGTTGATTGAGTCCTTAATAAAACACCCAAATGAGATAGTAAGGCTAGGACCCAACACAATATCCTACAAATTGGAAGAGGGATGTCGTAATCCAACTCGCAGAACATTTGAAGGTAGGTAAATGACGATTTACCAAACTCCACCATGAAAAACGAAAAGAAGGTTAAGTTTTAAATGAATTGAAACTCCTAGATCTTTTGAGATTCATTGAACTTTTCAATGTCATGTTTAATCTCGATTATGCCCTTCATTTGTGACTGGGATGCCGAGGATCACAAATAAGGTGTGAATAACCATGCGAATGTACGTAGTGCCCTCAATGTTACAGTCACCTAATCGACATGCCGGTTAACCACACACGCTCCATCGATCTATGACAAACATCGAGTCACCCTTCGCTACCAATGCCAAACCCAACTTAGTGTGCCGGTTAACCACACACGCTCCACAAATTGTCTCGACAAGGGTACAAAGTATAATTCCATGGAATTGCATCGATTTCACTTTTTCCTAAAGTAACTAAGATTGGGAATTTTGTAAAACATTTAGTTACTTTAACATTCATTATACTTTTAATGAGAGTGTTTGCCCTATCCTACCTGTTCGGCTAACGACCCTCCACCAATCAAGGAAGCGGTGGGTGAGAATGGACACCCATTAAACGGCCATTTTATAGGCCATAACCTTATACCACCCTTATAGATCGGCTTCGTGAATGAGGCCTACTAACGGTAAGACTAGCAGTTTAAGTTATACATATATATAATATTAGACTTTTAATGTTATATATAGTATAAGGGTGTATTTTACACCTTTTAAATACCGGGTGGTTTAATTTTATAAATTACATTTTTTAATTTGATATAAACCATATCATTATGGATTTATTAACTCTCTTTTAATTATACTTTTAATTAACTAAATAAAAACATAAGGGTGTAATTTGAACTTTTCAAAAACTATGGTTTTAGAATTTAAAATTTCAAAAATAAAACTTTTAATCAAAAAATTTAAATTCCAAAACTTGAGGGCAAGTTTTGAAACTTTTCAAAACTATCTAGATCAAATTACAAATAATTAAATTAATCAAATAATTGGTAATTATCTAACTTTGACCTAATTTAAAATCTTACTAGATAATTCAAAACAAAATTACAAATAATTAATATTTATCTTATAAAACAAGTAATTATCTTAATTTTGACAATTATCTTCTATTTTGGTAAGGATAATCAAAAAATATTGATAAAATTCGAATTTTATTAATGAAAAACGTTTTTGGTAATTATCCCACAGCAAAATAGGTCAAAATCCTGAAATATCTCGAATCTGATACTCTGACTCGTCGAGCCAACATTGGACTCGTCGAGTTGCCTATGAACTTGGCGAGTTCACCTATGGACTCGGCGAGTCCAACCTCCAGATCCAAGAAATTTTGATTTTTAGCTTTGAATAATCATCTATAGCATCAAATACATCAAACAAACAGCCTGACTCTGATACCACTGATGGATTTTGAGCACTACATCATTCCTATGGTGTGCATGCAAACCCTAAAGCTTTGGATCTAGTTTGTCTAATGAACATGCAATAATCATCCAAAGCCATAAACCCTAGATCTAGCATGTGATAATCGATATTAACATAAGAATAGGGTTTAGATCTTACCTTTGAATGTTATGTAGTAATAACAATCCATTCCTTCTTGTAATTGGCTTCTGAAAGCTTAGTGTCACAAGTGTCACACCTTTAATGGCTCACAAACACCAAGAGCAAGAGGATGACTTAGGAGAAGAGAAGGAGGCACCAAAAAACGTCCAAGAACCCTAATGAAAGCTTAGCCACGTTTTTGGTGCCCTAGGGGTCTTTAAATATGTGAGGCTATTAGGGTTTTGAACTAGGAAACCCTAATCTGACTGCTTAGGCCCTAAGCAGCCCATGGACTCCTCCTTTAGAGGCCTTGGACGAATTCTAATGGGTTTCCCCATAGATTTCGTCCACTCCATCCTCTATGGAGTCCATTAGCCCAATATTCAACTATCACACAATTGATAGTTCTAGTCCCCTTTATTTAATCAATGTCTTTTAGCCACAAAATTAATTTCTTAATTAATTCTTGACTAATATTAATTAAATAATATGATTTCTCTCTTAATATATAATTCATATAATATATTAATAAATCATAATTAATCTCTTTCTCCATAAATCATCCTATCAAGTTGTTTTGGTGAAGGCAACCTAAAAGGACCATGCTCGCAATCGGGTCAAGTACATACCAAAATAGTTATGGGCTTAGACACTAATCCAACAGTAGAATCGTTCTTCTCTAACTGTGTAATTAGCCTTTATAAGGCATGTAAATCTTTGAATGGAATTAATTCTTTCAATCACAATTACGAGCATTATAGCTTTCACCTTAATGTAATGCAAAAAATATCCAATTAATAAGAATGTTCTAACTTATAATATGTCAATGAGATAAAATGATCAAGTTGTTGTGGTGTTTCATCACAAAAATTTATAGCATTTAACTGACCACAAGATTTAGTAAGAATGTACTATTATAAGTTTTATATTGTTTTATTAATAAAATAATGTAAACTTATTGTCAGATTATGTTGTTATTGTAGACTTTTTTTTTCCATCCAATTCCTATATAATAAATAGCATAATTTTTTTTTTCTGAATTCACTTTTTAACTTTTTTCATTTTGTATGAAAAAAACTTGTTCTTATTTTTATGTCGTAAAATGAACTTTGTATTTTATAAAAATTAGTACAATTATTATTCCAGATTTGCTTATTATTCGGCGCAATGCGGTGAGTGTCAATTCATTTCATTTTAACAATTAGTTTTCAACCGATATGCGGAAAATAGCTTACTTACATTGCTTAGTTTCATTTCACAGAATGTCATACACCAAAGCACACTCAATGTATTGATCAATATCATCAACTTTGATTTATAGCTACTTATGAGTTCAATTTAAAAATATATAAGTATTTTTATATATATTAAAGTTGTGCCCCAAGATAAATAGTGAACTGGCCATTTTTTTGGCAGAAATGGTCCCTGGGTCGTTTTCTGGCTTTTTTGACGTTATGTATATTCTTTAGGGTATTTTTTGACGTTATGTATATTCTTTATGTATACGTGTTAGCAATCTAAGGCGTCATTATCTTCCCCCAGTGTCTCTCTCATCCGGTATCTTCTACAATGTTCCCGATTTTCTTTCGCTGCTCTTTGAAATATCTTCCGTCCTTCCATAACTCTCTATTACTATCCACAATTCACGTTTAGTCGGAAGAACGCCTGCAAGCAGACAAACGAAAGAGAGGGAAAAGTGAAGGCGCATCGGTCGATTTGCAAAGCCGAGATGGTCTCCAACTTCGAGGTAGAACTAGGCGAATTACAAATTCACTTAGTAATACCCACCTGCTTTCTTTTGCTGTCTTCAACTGTGTTTCTAGAGCCGATTCCATCATCTTTCCTTTCCTACTCTACTTCTTTTTCCCTCCTTTTGTTCTTCGTTTTTTATCTCACCCTCTCTCCTCTGTTATTTGTTTAGTGGAGAATCGAAGGGTTCCAGCTTTAGCGATCGTTTGTAAGAGTGTCAACCAGTGGCGGCATAGGCGCAGGGGCAGGGAGTTTTAGTTATCCCAGCCACCTGACGACATCAAAGAACAAGGAAGCAGCAACTTTTCCCATTGATCTGTAACCTTCGCCAGGTGAAAGGTACCAATCGGTCCAAACCTCACATGAAAGCTTACGGTTTTTTTTTTGCCAAATACATGTTTACACTTTGTATCCCAACAATACAATTCAGTTATACTTACCCACATGATTATGAGATATGAAAGTAACTTTCATAATGTACACCAACTGTTCCATAAAATACCTGTAAAGACCAAAAACATTGATGCAGCTCTATTTGACAGGTTTTTCATTTATATCGGGACTGATTTTGTTTGGTTGCCTTATTGCATCAACAAATTGTTTACCATCGCTTACGGTATAAATGGTTGCCTTATTCGCCTGTAATGGATTCTACTGATTGGACTGATTCTTCAAGCTACGCCCAACCTTCTGTCTTCGCCTTTTGTTCTTTGTTCTGAGGACACTTGCAGTCCATTAAAGGTATGATTTTGTATACTACCTATTTAATCATTTGGAGAATATTGGTGGTTCTGTTTAAATAAATTCTTATTAGTGAAAACAGCAAAGTATGAAATGTTTAAAAAGCATAAATCAATCGCATGAGAGTATCCAGCAACTTATTTTATGAGAGGGGTATATGTGGAAAGTTTAATCTGTAGGAAATGATAAAAAAATTACGAAAAAAGAAATCAGTAGGACAGTTGAAATAGCAATAACAGGATGGCCAATCCTTCAAATAGTAAACTTTTTCATAGAGAACTACAATAGTAAAATTCAATATAAAAAAAGGAATAAATTATGACGTGGTGAATCAAATGGAAGCAATAGGATACAAAACACAGGGGTAAATTAGGAAAGATCCAAAATTTCAATCAAACCGGGGTCCGCCAGGTAAGAATGGAGATGATTACTTTCAAAAGGCACATCAAATACCTGCTTAAAAGCGGCTGTCATAGGGTCTAATTTTGTATGAATTCACCCTTTTGAGAATGTGGCATAAAAAGGATATTTGTTTTATCATACCTACACTTTGTTATAAACTTAATAAATTTAGTTATTGCAGCCTTTTGCGGGAACCCTTTAAATCTTTACCTCTTATTTGGACAACCGATGAAAAAACACCAGGGAACTTGACTCCACTGCTGATGCATCAGAAGTCTAGATGGCATACCGGAAAACAACACTAAAACATTTTTCTGATAAGGTCTGATTTTTATAAAAAAAATTATACATAACATTTTATTTTCATCTTTTATTTTCTTTATTTACTTTTTTTTTTGAAAATATGCCTAAATATAACGTTTTAATAACCAACTTTACCGATGTACTTTCTTTCTTTTAGAGCACGCAAACATCAAAGATTGTATTTTGATTTTAGTCGTTGAAAAAAATAGCACTATCTTAGATTATTGTTCCCTCCTCTGCTTAATCACTACCCACCTATAATTTTGGTTATAGGTTCTCTTTATATGTTTATTTCTGAAGTATTGTGGCTTCTTTTTAATAACAATTGTTGGTTTTTTATAGTTATTTTTGAAGGATTTCAAGAACAAACAGAGAAGCTGCAAGCTAGGGAAAAGCCAATTTCAGGAAGAAGGAAGAAATGTTGTCTACATATATGTTTATCATAATGTAAATATATTTTTAAATATGTAATCACTCATAATAGTAATTCCATGAGTATTGAGCAAACCAATTACTGAAAAACTACATTTTTTTAAATTGATACAAAAAAATCTCCAAATAGACAAATAATTCACTGCAATTATTAGATTCATAATATAACAGTTTAGCACATACTAATCCCCATTTTTCTTGACGTTTATTTGTTTTGGTTAGGATATTTAAGGCCCAATTTTTTTTTTGACTTTTTATTTTTAATCTCTTGAAATGTGTTCGATCTTGCTAGACTTGATAGCC
The DNA here is from genome assembly GCF_052849685.1 of Lactuca virosa. NCBI lineage: Eukaryota > Viridiplantae > Streptophyta > Magnoliopsida > Asterales > Asteraceae > Lactuca > Lactuca virosa. Next base: position 317,621,766 of record NC_136428.1, read on the forward strand.
GATGTGTCTTCTATTAAGTGCATTTTCATAAACCGGGGTCCGCCACAGTACTGTGGATTGCCATAGACCCTGCATATTGAAAGCGCGTCTTGATAATGACTGTACATAAACCGGGGTCCGCCAGTAAACGACGCAGGTAAGAAGACACGTTGGTTGCTATTTCTTGCTGTTAGCAAGATGATATACTGATTTTTAATTTTTAATCATTTTTAGGAAGAGCATATTGTATTGTGTTAGCCGAGAGAGTTGTGCTAAATCTTATGTAAAGAATGAGTTGCATTGCCACACTCACAAAGGTAACAATAACATCTCCATAACTTTATAAAAATTAATAATACTACATAATAATCTATAATCATTAAAAAAATATTAGTTTTTTTTAATTGTTATAGGCGCTGGTAGAAGCTGCAAACCCTGCGTGCATATTGGAAACAACAAAAACTGTACTAGCATTATGTTTGGAGGATAACTGGGCGGTGTTCTTTTACTTTTTTACCCTTTGATCTTATTTACATAAACCCTAATTTTTTATATGATCTTTTTACTAACACGCCAACACGTATTGATAGGTCGAGGGAAGAATCGCATAATGGGTTTATTTGATATGGTGATGATAAAAGACAATCATATCTCCATATCCGGAGGTGTCTCAAATTCCCTTAAATTTGTTGACCTTTATTTGACCAACAACAATCTTCAAATGGGAGTTGAGGTAATTTCAATTTCAGTGAGTTTGTTTGTTTCTTTCCCTTTTAATTTCAAAGCCAATTTTTTTTATTGAACAGGTGGAGAAAAGGACATTTGAGGAAATAAGCAATCAAGCATCTTTCTCTGTTTAGTGTCGCACCGATTCTGATTTATTTTTAGCTAAATGAGATTGACATTCTGCCGCCCGCGGAGCGGGGGTAACCCTCTAGTTTAAGTTAAAAAGGAATCAAGATTTTAGTTTAGTTTGTTTTTTGTTAGCGTGCATCACAATCTTGAAGATTATTTAAATTAAATTAATGCTAATTAAAAATAAAACTTAGCCAAGTAATCAAGAAAAATGATGCCCTTTTCAATAAGTTATTGTCGTTTAAAAATGGTTAAGCTTCATACCTTCCTTCAGACTTTAAAAAGTTTTGTCAAAACATCAACCATTTCCTATGAATAATTTTGAAGAAATATACATACAAACTACAATTATTTCTCGCACAAAACAACTTAAACCAAATGACACGATGACAGAGTAAAAAGGCCTAATGTCCGCAAGCTATCAAGTTTATTAAGGAATTAGGTTTCGTAGAGTACAATGAACATAAAATCTAGACACGTTGATCTGCGGACACTTTAGAAGACAAAACTCATTAAAAGATAATACATTCAAAGTGATCCAACAATTGAAAACTGGATAAATCTGTCCACACTAAAACTTCATTAATCACTTTCTGTGAGTTTAAATGCGAGTTTATTCTAACAAAATAAGAATGGTGCAAGAATCAGTTCACTTAATTCCTTAAGATTGAAATCTTTAACACATCACAGATTTATTTGAAAATTAATTCACTTAATTCTCAGAGATTGCAACAAAAAAGAAAGACACAAAGAAATCACAGCAGTGACAGAAACATGATCAGAGGAACAGGTGAAGAACAGAAACACGAGAAACGAGAATTTCTGGAAAGTTTACTTTTCACCAAGATTTACTTAGAAACATGAGTTAAAACTTAATCTAAAACATCAATTATGTTAACCTATTTATACTAAACATAAACAATTCCTAAACAAAATAAAAAACATCAAAATAGGAAAATTTTCCGAAAATACCCCTGAGACTTATTTTGTCCCAAAATTTTGGATTATTCCAACACTTTCTAGGTCATGTCAATCGAAGTTTTATGCAATAAATCGCTTTCATATGCCGAAAGTTATTCAAATACTTTCTAGAAATGCATGATATTATTTGTTTCTAATAATGTACATGTAAGTTATCTAGTAATGTGAAAAAAGTATCAAGGTTGGGTAGAAATCTTACCTGATCAGTCATGTCTATACGAACTTAGATTAACTCTACAAACAACAACACACTATGCAAATGCACTTCCATCTTTACCAACATTCATCACTTCCATTAGAGAGTCCCCATCTATCTAAGTAGAATACTATAATAAACACAACAGTGAAAATGTGTTATTATTGCATCCATTAAACCCACATGAAAGGATCCAAGCATTGCACAATACACACGATCATATAGATAAAGCTAGTCGAACACATACACTCACACAACGAAGCACATGTAAACTAACAAGACATAGAACGACTAGGGTTTCATACTATTATCAAATGAGAAGTACAAGATACAATGAAAGGAAAAGCCATAATATATAAACTAGCTAATTAGAGTTTTCTAGATAATGAGCCAATATAAAACCCAATACAAAATAAAGCCTAATAAGATACATCCCCCTCAAACTCACAATGCAACAACAATAAGCATTGAGAGTTTGTCACACAAAAAATGAAATCGAGGAGAAGTCAAAGGCTTCGTAAGAATATCAACAATCAGCAAGGTGGAAAGAACATAAGGAAGGGAGATAGTGCCTTTCTAGAGATGATAACGTCTCAAATGACAATCAATCTCAATATGTTTTGTGTGCTCATGAAACACTGAATTCTTGGCAATCATTATCGCTCTCTCGTTGCCACAATACAAAGGGGCATTGTGAGAGATGTGAACACCCATATCTGCAAGAAGACATCTCAACCAAACAATCTTACAAGTGGCGATAGCCATGGCTTGCTTCTCAGATTCAATAGAGCAACGAGAGACAACGACTTGTTTATTACTCTTCCATGATATCAATAAATCTCCAAGAAAAATACAATACCCAGTAGTGGACTTACGGACATAAATATCACTATCCCAATTAGCATCACTATAGGCAGTCAAAGTCAAATCAAAAGAGGATGTAGATGGAAACACAAGGGTGTGAAACTGAGTACCATGAGGATATCTCAAAATACGAAGAACAACTCGCCAATGAACAGTAGAAGGGACAGTGAAAAACTGGCTAACCAAATAAACTGCGTGAGCAATATCTGGTCTAGTGAAAATCAGGTAAAACAAACTCCCTACAATGCTAGGATAAAGGTTTGGATTTAATAAGGGGAAACCATCAGTTGGAGAATATTTTGCATTACTCTATATAGGTGTATCAACTGTCCGATTATCCGTGAGTCGTGCGCTTTCAAACAAATCTGAAATATACTTTGTTTGAGATAACAGATAACCCTTTGGAGACGGAGCAACTTTAATCCACAAGAAATAACATAGCAAACCCAAGTTTTTCATAGCAAAACAGTGCGCCAAAATACGCTTTAAAGACTCTATACCATCATGATCATCACCGGTAATAATCATGTCATCGACATATAAGGAAAGAATAATCTGACCTGCACTCGTACATCAATCAAATAGAGCCGAGTCATGGTTACTTGGTTTAAAACCAAGCGAAGTAATCACCATAGAAAATTTCTCAAACCAAGAACGAGGATCTTGATTGAGGCCATATAGTGCTATCCGAAGTCGACAAACTTCACCAGGTTGGTGAGCAATAGTAGGGGGAGGAGACATGTATACTTCCTAATGAAGATCACCATTCAAGAACGCATTCTTGACATCCATTTGATAAATCTTCCATTGGTGAATGGAAGAAAACTACAATCAAGGTGCGAACAGTTGTCATTTTTGCAACAGGAGCAAAAGTCTTCCGATAATCGATACCATACTTTTCTGAGTATCCTTTCTAAACAAGTCTTGATTTATAATGCTCAATGGATCCATCAAACTTTGCTTTGATTTTATATACCCAACGACAACCAATTCTGTGCTTTGAGGGCAGAAGTGGAACCCGATCCCACATATGAGTCTGATAAAGAGTTGCAAGTTCCTCATCCATAGCGGTATGCCAAAGAGTATCAGAAACGACATCTTTATAGGATACGAGCTCAGAGAGACGATGTGCTTTAGCAATGAAGGATGAAAATAGTGGCAAGTAATAGGAATAAACAAATTCAGGAAGATTTATGGATTTCTTTTTACGATAAGGCCTCAATGGTGGGGGATCTCGATGATCTGCAAGCAGAGGATCAGTGACAGGTGGTGGATCAGCACCGGGTGGTGGATCAACAACTGGTGGTGGATTAGTGGCAGGTGGTGGATCATCAATGTCAGTGCTAAATGGATCAATAGTATGAAGCTCCTCTCGGGTTGCATCATGTGACTGAACATGAATGCTATAGGATGGAATATGCTCTAAAAAAATGATATTGCGAGAGACATTGTCACACCCCCAAAACCAGACGGCGGAAACGTCCGGGGGCTCGCGTGACTTAAATTGAATACCATCACAATGAATATACATGAATCATAACATAAACATCACCATGCATCAATACATTACAACTGATATTGTTTACATCCAGTACATTGTTTCCAAATATTACACATTCATAACACAAATTGTTTCAGAGTTTTCAAAACAAAACATCCTAACATACTTGGTATTACCCTTCCGCTTATCTGTTACCTGAGAATACAAGTTATTTTGGAAAACGTCAACGTATGAAATGTTGGTGAGTTCATAAGCAAAGTTGTGAATAAAATGATTTGTACAGTTTGTAAAACCCAGAAAATCCGATATTTTCTGAAAAGACATTAGTTTATCAAAGTGGGAAGATCCATAAGTTGATGCATGAATGATTTCAAAACATATATATATATATATATATATATATATATATATATATATATATATATATATATATATATGAAGGGTGTTTTGTATTATAGTTATAGAAATTTCGAGCGAGTAGTGTTGATTTCCCCAGAAAACCCGATGTTTTCCGATGTCGAAAGATATAAGTGATTACTAACTTTTGTACCGTCATATCGAATGACTATTTGTTACTCCACCTTGATTACTGTTGAATAACGTCCTAATTCTGTCTACTTTGATTACTCATAAGCCTTAGCGAACGAAGAGAAGAGGAGCACTATGTCCTGCTACTATCGTAAGTACCTTAGGCTGTCGGGGATGCGAAAGACATGATGGTCCAACTCAGATTTGAATACTTTGACCTTACTAGCAATACTAATGGGCCACTAGGGCCCAATAGCACATAAAAGCTATTGAAAGTCCTTTTATATGGAATTGGGTCATAGGAGGCCCAATAACATATAAGTGTTATCCCTTTGGGCCCAAAGATCATGTTGATGGACTTGCAAGGTCCAACAAGCTTGATTTGAAAATCTCAAGCCCAAAGTTTGTAAGTTTACTCATTGTAGGTATCGTGTATCTATTGAAGTGTTTGATTTAACGGTTGTTGTTTTTGTATCGATTCGAGACTGATCGATTTGTTTATAACGATATTTGGAGTTAAACGTGTATTTGTCTTTTGATTTTTCGGCAGTCGTGGTTTTTGTACTTTGACTCGATGAAATAATTTGTTTAAAAGTAGAGGTTTGACCCTTTTCACACCTTTCCTTTTTATAAAAATAACAAGTTTAGTCCTTTATATAAAAGAAAAGACATTTTTAGCCCTTAAAACATTTTCTTGACACTTTTGTATTATACATTTGTTGAAATGATGCTTTTAACTCAAAATTTATTTTGTTAACTGTTTTAGCCCTTTTAGAATAGTAATTTTCGGTTAAAACCTAACTTTTCACAATTTTTACAGTTTTGGCCCAAAATCCAAAAACTTTACATTTTTTATCCTTTTGGAAATGAAGAGCATTTTTGACCCTTGAAATAGCTTTGTTACACTTTTTATCCCCTGTTTTCAAGAAAGTTTCATTTCAGCCCCTTTAGTTGTCATTTTTCGCAATTTTGGGCTTATTGGTCCAAAAAGCCCAAAATTAGCCCATTAAGCTAAAAATTTACATTTCAAGTCCTTTGAAAATTTTAATATTCAGAAAAACAATTATGGAAACTGTTTTGACTCTTTTGGCCCTTAAGAAACCGTGGCTTGACAATTTTTAACCCAAGTTTTGTATTTTTGACAATTTAAGCCCAAAAATGGGTTTTATGTTGGAAATATGTTCATCATAATCTTATAAGTTATTATTCTTGACTTGTTTAGTGTAAAATAACTTAGATCATGTTTGTTTCCTTTCTCATGTCATAGATCTCGAGTATCACCCCTTTTTGGTTACATGTTCATCATAAAAACACATAAAAACACATAAAAACACACATACATGCATAAAATCACACATAGCATACACATACACATAGATCTACACATTTTCTTGTATTCTCTCCCATAAAAAAAATAAAAACCGAAAAGAGAGGGGTATGAAACTCACCTTGAGTTGTGGGTTCGGTTTTTGAAGAAGAAATGAAGAAGATTCGATCCTAGCAAGTCTTTCTTGAAAGATTTTGACTTAGATGTGTTTTAAGATGCAAGATCACGAGTTTGATTAGATTTAGAAGAGATTTTTGATGCAATGAAGTAGCTAGATCATGGATTAAACATCAACTTACCTTAGATGATGAGTTTTGTGGATTAATTTCCTTGAAAAGCCTCCTAAATCTTGAGAACTTGATGAAGGATGAAGGGAGTTTCTTTGAGAGAGTTTGAGTGAAGTGTGTGTGTGTGTTTGTGTAGTTTCGGCTGAGAGAAAAAGAGAGAGGAAGAGAGAGATCTTGATGGTATGTTTGCATGGAGATATGAGATGAATGCATGGAGATCCAAGGGGTAAATGTGAGGTGGTAATGCTAAAGTGAACTCTTTCCCTCTTGGGTTGTTGGGCCGAGAAGAGGAGATGGGAAAGGTAGAAAATTGGGCTTTTTGCCCTTAGGCCCATCTTGTGATTTACTTAAGTGATTTTCGGCCCAAATATATCAAGGAAGGATTTTTATGATCCATTAGGGCTAGTTAGTTTTGTTATGGTCCAATAAGGCCCATTAAAGATAACCTAGTTCATCTTAGGCTTATAAGGCCCAAAATATTAAGTTTCATGTATATGGGTCCAATTAGGGCCCATTTGAGAGTTCTAGGTTCAAGATAGTTAAATTGGAAACTTATTGGTCCATTAGGCCCAATAAGGAAATCCTAGTCCAAAATGGACTTAAACCGCGATTTCAAGGGTTTCCAATTCTTTTGTTAACTATTTGTAGTGCTTGAATGAAGTATTTGATGAAGTTTTGTTCTTATTGAATAAGCATCATACACGCTTTCACATTGTTGGTTCATGTGACATCCCCATTTTTACGGCCAGAAAAGCCCAATTTCGTTTATGCTTTTTAAATAAAAATCAGAGTAACTTCTTAAGAAAAGTATTGCGGAATTTGTTCCCAAAACAAAATATGATATAAATTTTATCAAAGCATTTCTTAAAGAAATGTATTTCCATTACAAAAACACGGGATGTCAATCATCGATACAGACCATAAGCATAAACTAAAAAGAAATAAACATCTTAGGCCACAAAACACTATATGGCCTTAAATCCGAAATCTCTCGTCAAATCATCCAACTATGCTTTTGCCACTACCTGTAATACAAGAAACTGAGTGGGTCGGGCTGGGGAGCCTGGTGAGCATATAGGGTTTTCAACCCACAATAATAAGTTCATTATTTATTTTCATCAAATTACTAACCCGATTACCCGTTCCCGTTATCCTCACTTTACGTCCCTAGAGCATCTATTATAAGGGACCTATCCTAAGGAATTTCATCGGGATGGACACTACTGCTAAGGGGGTTCCTCAGCTATATGTGGCCGTAAGGCAACCATGGGGGGGATGGAGTACACCGGTGAACACTTCGTTCACAAACACCTACAGGTTGCGAGCCTGCTAGCGTTCCACTGGACTTCCTAGAAAAGTCTGTGGTCGTCATCCATACTCCGCTAGATGACTGGAACAACGTCAACATTGAGCCCTTTCATCATTTTATTTCACCACACCAACTATTTTATCTACCCATGTTCTACCCAACATATTAGTAGATATAAAATACATACATGGTCCAGATCTGTAAAGTAAAGCTTACATCTTTTATCCAGCATAACTTTTAAAGCATAAAATACATATATAGTCCAGATATAAATGAAAGAGGTTCAGATCTTTTATCCAACCTAGATCTCAAAGTATACAGTTTAGATCTTGAAGAAAAAGTTTAGATCTGAGATGAGAAAGTGTAGATCTGAAGGAAAAAGTTTCAGATCTGAAAGAAAGAAGTTCAGATCTTTCATCCAACCTAGATCTCAAAGTATACAGTTTAGATCTAAAGAAAAAAACTTAGATCTAAGGTGAGAAAGTGTAGATCTAAAAGAAAAAGTCTCAGATCTGAAAGAAAAGTGTTAGATCTGAAAGATAAAGTGTAGATCTGAAGGACAAAGTTTCATATCTGAAAGAATGAAGCATAGATCTTTCATTCAGCAACATCTCAAGTAAATAACTAACATATACCTATACACATAGCACTTAAAATACTTCATATCTATGTGTAAGATGAAAGTGACTATACACTCACCTGATACGGAGTGATTTGGACAGCACCTCGCTTCTAAAAATAATCTTCTTTGACGAAACCAGGAAGTTTGCTTGAAAACCGGGCTCCACGCGGGCAGAGTTTTAAACCGAAAAACTCTTTTTCTTGGAGCGTTCGGGCTCTCCAGGACTCGCTTCTAGCACTTAGGAAGTACTAGGGAATGGAAGAGAGGTTTTGGGGTAATGGGAGAGAAAGGGTATGAAAGGTGTGTGTTTTGGGGGTGATTCACACCTCTATTTATAGGCTGTCTGGGCCGATTCACGTCGTGAGAAAGGGTGCTCACGTCGTGAGCCAGCTGGCTACAGCCAGGCACAGCCTGGCACTGACATGTGGCATCGCACACAGGGTGGAAATCAGCCGATTTTCAAAAATTCATAACTTTCACATACGAGCTCCGTTTTCGACGTTCTTTATATGCACGCATAGGTAAAAATAAGATATACAACTTTCATTTAGACTCCATCGGCTAATTCTCGACCGATCTCAAATTTAACAGTAGGAGGAGTTTAGACTGCTAAATGACCGCGAAGAATTCGTAACTCCTTCATACGGAATCCGTTTTCATCTATATTTTTACCGTTGAGTTCCTATTAATGAGATCTTAAACTCTCATTTAGGTCGCATAAGCCAAAAACCGCTCGAACTAAAATTCGAGTTTCGGGTCGTGCACTGCTAAGCCGAATCTTAGAAAAATCATAACTTCCTCATACGAAGTTAGATTTGGGCGTTCTTTTTATGGATGTTCTCGGTTTAACATATACTACAACTTTGGTTTAGATTACTAAGGCTAAAAAGTCCTCCATTGTAAATTCACTATTTACGTCTCCCGGTGCCGTGCCGGTTTTGTCGTAAAACTTCGACGGGCCATAACTTCTTTGTTATAACTCGGATTTCGGCGTTCTTTATATGTACGGAACCCTTGTTTCGACAACTACAACTTTATGTAAAGATATCGGACTTATCTCACACTTTAATTTTGACGCTTATTTTTATTCTTTATTAATTATATATTTATAATTAAGTAATAAGCACACAAATACACATAATTCACATAGAATTCAAATATTTCATCTTTATTACTTCAAAAAGATTTACAATAGTTGACCTAGACTATTACATTGTCTAAAATGCTTAGCCCCGAAACCCGGGCGTTACAGTTCATAACTGACATAATTGTTGTAGTTACAAGGCACCAAAATTCCTAGTTGTGACATCATCCCCCCGTTAGAGGGAATTTCGTCCCGAAATTCTTTTGAAAGCTAGATTTGAGGATGCGAGAATAGGTGAGGGTACTTCTGATTCATTTGATCTTCGCGTTCCCATGTGAATTCTGGTCTGCGTCGTGCGTTCCATCGAACCTTCACAATCGGAATGCGGCTCTGCTTAGTACGCTTCACCTCTCTGTCCATGATTTCGACTGGTTCTTCGATGAACATAATATTCTCGTTGATTTCGATTTCTTCTAATGGAATGACGAGAGTCTCGTCGGATAATCACTTTTTCAAATTGGAAACGTGGAACACAGGGTGTACACTGCTGAGCTCAGCGGGTAGCTGCAGTCTATAAGCCACTGGACCGATTCGGGCAAGAATCTCGAAGGGTCCAATGTATCGAGGGTTCAGTTTGCCCCGCTTCCCAAAACGAATCACTCCTTTCCAAGGAGAGACCTTTAGTAACACCCTATCTCCGACTCTGAATTCCAAGGGCTTTCGTCGTTTATCGGCGTAGCTCTTTTGTCTGTCTCGTGATGATTGCAGTCGGGCCCTGATCTGAATTATCTTCTCGGTCGTCTCGCGTATGATTTCCGGTCTCGTTAAGGCATTGTCTGGCGTTTGCCCTCTTGCTAGCTGGGTGTCTCCTACCTCCGCCCAGCACAGCGGTGATCTACATTTATGCCCGTATAATGCTTCGAAAGGAGCAACTTTGATACTCGAGTGATAATTGTTGTTATATGAGAACTCCATCAAAGGCAAGTGGGTATCCCACGACTTTCCAAAGTCTATTACACACACGCGAAGCATATCTTCTAGCGTTTGAATGGTTCGCTCGCTTTGACCATCCGTTTGTGGGTGGTAGGAAGTGCTCATGTCAAGTTTTGTTCCCATAGCTTTCTGAAGCGATTGCCAAAAGCGTGAAGTAAATCTACTATCTCTATCTGAGATGATAGATACGGGTACTCCGTGGAGTCTCACGATTTCTTTGATGTAGATTATTGTCAGGCGCTCCATCTTGTATGATTCTTTTATTGGTAGGAAATGGGCGGATTTCGTTCATCTATCAACTATTACCCAGATCGTGTCCAAACCATCCGTCGACTTGGGTAGTTTGGTCAGAAAATCCATGGTAATCCTTTCCCATTTCCACTCTGGAATTACTGGTTGCTGTAGTAATCCGGAGGGCTTCTGATATTCCACCTTTACTTTAGCACAAGTGAGGCACTTGCTAACGTAAGTGGCAATCTCTGCCTTCATATTAGACCACCAATAATGTTGCTTAACATCCAAGTACATTTTGTCTGAACCTGGATGGATGGAGTATCGCGTTTTGTGGGCTTCGTTCATGACTACTTCTCTGAATCCCCCAAGTTTAGGGATCCAGGTGCGGTTCATGAAATAATTTGTTCCGTCTTCCTTCACTTCAAAGTTCTTCTCCATTCCATGCAGCGCTTCGCTTGTTTTGTTTTCTGTCTTCATGGCATCGAACTGGGCTGCCCTGATTTGAGAGGTTAGGTGGGAACAAATGGTTATGGAGAGAGTCTTCAAATGATGATTCGAGTATTCTTTCCGACTCAAGGCATCGGCTACTATGTTAGCCTTTCCTGGTTTGTACTTGATTTCACACTCGTAGTCGTTTAGCAGTTCGACCCATCTTCGTTGCCTCATGTTTAGCTCTTTTTGATTCAAGATGTGCTGGAGACTCTTATGGTCGGTGAAGATGGTGCACTTGGTACCGTAAAGGTAGTGCCTCTAAATCTTCAGGGCGAAGACCACTGCAACCATTTCCAGATCATGAGTGGTGTAATTCACCTCGTGCGTCTTTAGTTGCCGGGACACGTAAGCTATCACCTTTCCACGCTGCATGAGTACACAGCCTAAACCCTGATTCGATGCATCGCAGTAAACTATAAAGTCTTTTGTTCCTTCAGGTAGCGATAGCACCGGCGCACTGCAGAGTGCCTGCTTCAGGGTTCAGAATGCAGCTTCTTGCTTGTCCGTCCATACGAAGGGTACGCCCTTTTGTGTAACCGAGGTGAGTGGCTTTGCTGTTTTGGAGAAGTTTTGAATGAATCTCCTATAGTAGCCTGCGAGGCCTAGAAATTGGCGAATTTCCGTGGGTGTTGTTGGAATTGCCCATCCTTCGATGGCTTGGATTTTAGAGGGATCCACATGAATTCCTTCCTGACTAACAACATGTCCCAAAAAGTTCACACATCGGAGCCAAAACTCGCACTTAGAGAGTTTTGTGTATAACTTCTCGGTTTGCAGGGTTTCCAGGATTTGTCGGAGATGTCGGCCGTGTTCTTCTTCGTTTCGAGAATAGACAAGGATATCGTCGATGAAAACGATAACAAAGTTATCAAGGAATGGTCGGCATATTCGATTCATTAAGTCCATGAATGCGGCAGGAGCATTCGTTAGACCGAAGGGCATTACAACAAATTCATAATGTCCGTAACTAGTTCGGAAGGCTGTTTTAGGAATATCTTCCTCCCGGACCTTGAGTTGGTGGTATCCAGATCGCAGATCTATCTTTGAGAAGTAACTAACACTTGGAGCTGGTCAAATAGATCGTCGATTCGTGGAAGTGGATAACGGTTTTTGATGGTAAGCTTATTAAGTTCTATGTAGTCGATACACATCCTAAAGGTACCATATTTCTTCTTGACGAAGAGAATCGGAGCTCCCCAAGGTGAGAAACTGGGTCGGATGAATCCTTTGTCCAAAAGCTCGCTGAGTTGACTGGACAACTCTTGCATCTCCGCAGGAGCCAATCTGTAGGGCGATTTGGCGATGGGAGTAGCTCCTGGCACTAGATCTATTTAGAACTCGACTTGTCTTTCTGGGGGTATCCCCGAAAGATCCTCTGGAAAGACATCCGGGCAATCACAAGCCACAGGGATGTCTCAAATATTGATCTCTTCATTGGACTTATCCACTATATGAGCTAGGAACGTCAAGTCCTTCCTTCGTAAGTACTTTTGCGCCTTAATGCACGAGATAAGACGAAGGTTTGTGCTAGGTTTGTCTTCGTAAATAACTAGGGTTTCGTGATTTGGGAGATGAAGGCGAACGGCCTTCTCGTGACACAAAATTTCAGCATGGTGGGGGCTTAACCAATCCATGTCGATAATCACATCAAAACTCCTAATGGAAATAGGCATTAGGTTTATTTGAAACACGTGATGATTTAAGGTCAGGGTACATCCGATGTAGATTTCACCAGTGGATTTTGTCTTCCCATTAGCCATTTCCACCGTGAAGGTTTCATTAAGCTTCTGGGGTTGTTGTTTTAATAAGTGTTTGAATTTATTACTCACGAAACTTCGTTCTGCCCCGGTATCAAATAGGATGCATGCATAAGTGTGATTTAGGAGAAACATACCAGTAACAACAGCGGGATCCTGAACCGCTTCTCCCTGACCCATAGCTAGCACCCTTCCTGTTCCTCCGTTTCCAGGGTTGTTGGTGTTGGGGCAGTTTCGACGGATATGCCCGGTCTTTTCACATCCATAGCAGGTGGGGCTTGATCCCGTGTTATTGCCGCTATTAACGGTGTTGTTGTTGTTGTTGTTGTTGCGGTTGTTGTTGCTGTTGTTTCCTTGTGGTTGGTTCTGGGGAGGATAGGTCCTGCAATACCTTGCCGTGTGACCCTTCCGATTGCAACTGGTGCATTGCATTTCCTTGCATTCGCCATTATGATGGAGACTGCACTTGTTGCACTTTGGGAGATTCCCAGAATACTGCCTAGGAGTGCTTGGATTAGCTGAGACTGGAGCATGTGGTGTGAAGGGTACTTGGGTGGTTGCAGCGTTGACTGTCACTGTTTGCTGCTTCTTTGTCGATTCCGAGCCTTGTCTCCCTTTTCTCTTGTTGTTCTTTCCTTTCTTGTTGTCACTCTCTTTCTTTCCTTCAATTTCCGCTGGCTTCTTGCCCTTCTTGGTGTTGTGGTCGTACAGTTTCTTGGCCAACCTCTTGGCACTGTCGAAGGTTTCAGGTTTTGCAGCGATCACATTTCCTTGAATTGGGGAGGTCAATCCCCAGATGAATCGTTCGATTTTCTTCCCTTCAGACGTAATCATGCCAGGGCACAGTAATGACAGCTCGCTAAACCTTGATATGTATGCATCTATATCAGAGTTTCGGACGGTGAGATCCCACAACTCTTGCTCCATTTTCTAGATTTCGCCACGAGGGCAGTACTCAGCCATCAGCATTTCTTTCAGCTCCGTCCATGGCATAGCGTTAGCTACAGGGAGAGTCATGGCCTCTATGTGTCCATTCCACCAGGTGAGAGCCTGGTCGACAAATGTGCACGCGGCCAACTTCACTTTCACCTCCTCGGGGCATTCACATATTTCGAGCACTGATTCCACCTTTTCCACCCATCTCTTTAGGGTTATCACTCCACCCGTGCCATTAAAGGTTCGGGGTTTGGCGTTGGTGAAGTCCTTGTAGGAACATGTCCTGGTAGGTCCGTGATTTGTTCCATTGTTTGAACTCCCAGCCCCTTGTCCATTGACTCCACCATTGTTTCCTTGTTGGATTTGTGCCATGGCTGCAGTAACTGCAGCAGATACAGCTGCTTGGAATGCAGCTGAGTTGACTTCGGGTGGGGTTGGTCCAGGGTTTCCACGAGTTGGTCGTTGAGGCATCTTTCTGTCATGGAACGGAAAGATGTTGAGTGCCTATAGTTTTTGTGAGATTGTGGTCCTAAAAACTAGGTGTTTTGCATGAACTTGAGTGGTTTCACAAATTAGCATACAATCATGTATATAGCACATAGCAGATCACAACATCACAATCGAACACATAAAACTTTTCATTAATATTATCCGCATTTTTGATACATGAAAATTTTGCTTAGAAGAGCATACATAAGTGGTGCAAGTTCGGCAGCGTAACGGCTCTATGAGTAGTGTAATCACTTAAACATAGAGTCGATCATACATAGCATAGATCACATAAACCTAATACTAAAGATAGATATGACTAGTCCTAACACTCTAAGATGTGCTCGTCGGTGGTAGGTAGGGTCATATCCCGAAGTGTTGTGCCAACAACTGGGCCATCTCGGTCATTTCTCCAATGACTTCATCCCTTTCCTGCCCTGCTTGCACTGCGCGTGCTTCCATGGCGAATAGCTGTTGCCGCAGGGCAGCAATCTCAGCCTCCATAAAGCGATTCTCCCTTGCGAGATTTCCTAGTGGGGCGGGGTGGTCCTTCTGCGTCGCGCTGGCTGGTGATGTGGCAGAGTCCTTGCCTGAGTCTTGTTCCTCATCCATGTCATCATCGGTATCATCAAACTCGTAGTCCGTGTCTGTGTACTCGTCGGGCCCCACGTCGTGTGCTCCTCCCTGCTCTATCTCTGGTTCATCCTCGATCATCTCGTGGGCTACTAGGACCTGATGAAACTGAATGCCCTGGTGTTCTCCTTCCTTGTTGACTGAGAGGAGGTATATAAGTAGACTATTATTACTCCTAATATGATTTATTTATTACGTAATTTGAGTTAATGTTCTTTTCTTGGTAAACAAGGGTATGTTTTTAGGTTTACTGACCATCGAGGCTTTCTCGGAGCATGTGATAGTTGCACTTTGGAGAAAATGTAGTTGATCAGGCTACACTCACCCCTTACTACAACCATGAACAGTCCCGTCTTAACCGAGATGTCAGTGTTATTTTGTTTGATTTAGTATTATGTTCTTTTTCCTGATTCACACAAGCAAAGATGTTTTATCGTTGTTTTTTATTTGTTTTGTTCAGAGTTGTGTTAGTCCCTCTTTGGTTTATAGTTGCATATCAATGTGTGGTTAGATATGCTAGTTCACTATAAACATAGCTCTGATACCAACCTGTCACACCCCCGAAATCAGACGGCGGAAACGTCCGGGGGCTCGCGTGACTTAAATTGAATACCATCACAATGAATATACATGAATCATAACAGAAACATCACCATGCATCAATACATTACAACTGATATTGTTTACATCCAGTACATTGTTTCCAAATATTACACATTCATAACACAAATTGTTTCAGAGTTTTCAAAACAAAACATCCTAACATACTTGGTATTACCCTTCCGCTTATCTGTTACCTGAGAATACAAGTTATTTTGGAAAACATCAACATATGAAATGTTGGTGAGTTCATAAGCAAAGTTGTGAATAAAATGATTTGTACATTTTGTAAAACCCAGAAAATCCGATATTTTCTGAAAAGACATTAGTTTATCAAAGTGTGAAGATCCATAAGTTGATGCATGAATGATTTCAAAACATATATATATATATATATATATATATATATATATATATATATATATATATATATATATGAAGGGTGATTTGTATTATAGTTATAGAAATTTCCAGCGAGTAGTGTTGATTTCCCCGGAAAACCCGATGTTTTCCGATGTCGAAAGATATAAGTGATTACTAACTTTTGTACCGTCATATCGAATGACTATTTGTTACTCCACCTTGATTACTGTTGAATAACGTCCTAATTCCGTCTACTTTGATTACTCATAAGCCTTAGCGAACGAAGAGAAGAGGAGCACTATGTCCTGCTACTATCGTAAGTACCTTAGGCTGTCGGGGATGCGAAAGACACGATGGTCCAACTCGCATTTGATTACTTTGACCTTACTAGCAATACTAATGGGCCACTAGGGCCCAATAGCATATAAAAGCTATTTAAAGTCCTTTTATATGGAATTGGGTCATCGGAGGCACAATAACATATAAGCGTTATCCCTTTGGGCCCAAAGATCATGTTGATGGACTTGCAAGGTCCAAAAAGCATGATTTGAAACTCTCAAGCCCAAAGTTTGTAAGTTTACTCATTGTAGGTAGCGTATCTATTGAATTGTTTGATTTAACGGTTGTTGTTTTTGTATCGATTCGAGACCGATCGATTCGTTTATAACGATATTTGGAGTTAAACGTGTATTCGTCTTTTGATTTTTCGGCAGTCGTGGTTTTTGTATTTTGACTCAATGAAATAATTTGTTTAAAAGTAGAGGTTTGACCCTTTTCACACCTTTCCTTTTTATAAAAATAACAAGTTTAGTCCTTTATATAAAAGAAAAGACATTTTTAGCCCTTAAAACATTTTCTTGACACTTTTGTATTATACATTTGTTGAAATGATAGTTTTAACTCAAAATTTATTTTGTTAACTGTTTTAGCCCTTTTAGAATAGTAATTTTCGGTTAAAACCCAACTTTTCACAATTTTTACAGTTTTGGCCCAAAATCCAAAAACTTTACATTTTTTATCCTTTTTGGAAATAAAGAGCATTTTTGACCCTTGAAATAGCTTTGTTACACTTTTTATCCCCTGTTTTGAAGAAAGTTTCATTTCAGCCCCTTTAGTTGTCATTTTTCGCAATTTTGCGCTTATTGTTCCAAAAAGCCCAAAATTAGCCCATTAAGCTAAAAATTTACATTTCAAGTCCTTTGAAAATTTTAATATTCAGAAAAACAATTATGGAAACTGTTTTGACTCTTTTGGCCCTTAAGAAACTGTGACTTGACAATTTTTAACCCAAGTTTTGTATTTTTGACAATTTAAGCCCAAAAATGGGTTTTATGTTGGAAATATGTTCATCATAATCTTATAAGTTATTATTCTTGACTTGTTTAGTGTAAAATAACTTAGATCATGTTTGTTTCCTTTCTCATGTCATAGATCTCGAGTATCACCCCTTTTTGGTTACATGTTCATCATAAAAACACATAAAAACACACATACATGCATAAAATCACATATAGCATACACATACACATACACATAGATCTACACATTTTCTTGTATTCTCCCCCATAAAACACATAAAAACCGAAAAGAGAGGGGTATGAAACTCACCTTGAGTTGTAGGTTCGGTTTTTGAAGAAGAAATGAAGAAGATTCGATCCTAGCAAGTCTTTCTTGAAATATTTTGACTTAGATGTGTTCTAAGATGCAAGATCACGAGTTTGATTAGATTTAGAAGAGATTTTTGATGCAATGAAGTAGCTAGATCATGGATTAAACAACAACTTACCTTAGATGATGAGTTTTGTGGATTAATTTCCTTGAAAAGCCTCCGAAATCTTGAGAACTTGATGAAGGATGAAGGGAGTTTCTTTGAGAGAGTTTGAGTGAAGTGTGTTTGTGTGTGTGTTTGTGTTGTTTCGGCCGAGAGAAAAAGAGAGAGGAAGAGAGAGATCTTGATGGGATGTTTGCATGGAGATATGAGATGAATGCATGGAGATCTAAGGGGTAAATGTGAGGTGGTAATACTAAAGTGAACTCTTTCCCTCTTGGGTTGTTGGGCCGAGAAGAGGAGAGGGGAAAGGTAGAAAATTGGGCTTTTTGCCCTTAGGCCCATCTTATGATTTACTTAAGTGATTTTCGGCCCAAATATATAAAGGAATGATTTTTATGATCCATTAGGGCTAATTAGTTTTGTTATGGTCCAATAAGGCCCATTAAAGATAACCTAGTTCATCTTAGGCTTATAAGGCCCAAAATATTAAGTTTCATGTATATGGGTCCAATTAGGGCCCATTTGAGAGTTCTAGGTTCAAGATAGTTAAATTGGAAACTTATTGGTCCATTAGGCCCAATAAGGAAATCCTAGTCCAAAATGGACTTAAACCGGGATTTCAAGGGTTTCCAATTCTTTTGTTGACTATTTGTAGTGCTTGAATGAAGTATTTGATGAAGTTTTGTTGTTATTGAATAAGCATCATACATGCTTTCAGATTGTTGGTTCATAATTGACATAATTGTTGTAGTTACAAGGCACCAAAATTCCTAGTTGTGACAGACATATAGTTTCTGATTTGATGAATCATAACACTGATAATCTTCTTGACCAATATCATATCCCATAAATACACAAAAGGCTGATTTACAAAGACAAATTATCTCTCTCTATATGAGGCTCTAAGACAAAACAGGTACACCCAAAAACTTATAATGAAGAATAATCTGGAAGTTTCCCAAACAACATTTCATAAGGAGACTTCCCCGAAGTGTGCGCAGTAGGAATGCGATTAATAACATAAGTGGCGGTATGAACAGCTTCTCCCCAAAACATATTGGGAACTTGAGCAGAAAGTAGCAAGGATCTTGCAGTTTCTAGGAGATGTCGATGTTTCCTCTCTAGAATACCATTCATCTGAGGGGTGTCTATACAAGATGACTGGTGCACAGTGTCATCACATGCCAATAATTGTTTGAAAATAAATGGAGGTAAATTCCCTTCCTAATCACACCGAAAAAATTTTATGACAGCAGAGTGTTGAGTCTTGACCAGAGCTCTAAAGTCACTATATATGTTGAAAAAGTCAGACCTGCGCTTCATAAAGTAAACCAACATGTAGCGAGTATAATCATCAATGAATAAAACATAATAGTTATCTCCAGATTTAGAGGTGATCAGAGATGGACCCCACACATCAGAAAGCACAATATCAAAAGGAGCAACAGAATGAATGACACTTTTATTAAACTGTAAAGCAAAAAAAATCCTAGTTTACATCCACAACAATCAGAAATGCCATCAGTTTTCAAAGAACCTAACACACCAGTGGAAACCAAAAACTGTAAACGAGACGCTGACACATGTCCCAAACGAGAATGCCAAAGATAAAAAATAGAAGATGAAGGATTTAAAAGAAAAGACGACAAATCGACACTAGATGTAGCAACATCATCAACATGTAGTTGCTCTAAAACATAAAGCTCTCCAAATCTACGGCCTATCCCAATCACCCTCCGAGACATGAAGTGTTGGATAAAGGAATCCAACACCCTCCGAGACATCTGATGAGATGCACCAGAATCCAATATCCATAACGATGAAGGAATACCTGAAGTGATGGATGAATACAGACCTGAATGAGACATGGAAGCTGACATGGCAGTTGGATTGGCAACAATGAACTGTCCGAACTGCTCAACAATCTAGGGATCCAAGGCTGATGGTGGTGTAAAATATGTCTCATTGTCAACTAAAGGTGCAACAACAACGTACTGTGGTAGCCTAAAAGATGGAAACGAGGGACGTAATTGAGACTGTCTAGAAGACCTGTTCTGCTATGAAGATTGAGATTGTGCATGTGATCTCGTTTGTTGTTGCTTTTGATTTCCCTTGCTTGGCAGCAAAGGACAATTCGCCTTCCAATGGATCTTCTTCTTAGAGAAATCACACTTATCAAATGCAACTTTGGGGCGATTCTGGTTTGAAGACGGAGGTCGTTGTCAAATAGCAAATACAATAGGAGTGGTTGTCTTGGGACCTTGGTCAGCATGGGTGTCACACACTCAAACCGGAATGGCAGAAACGTTCAGGGGCGGAGGACGTCATGTACAGTATCACAACAATTGAAAAATAGTAATCAAAGTAACAAAAACCATTGTATTGATAATATAGCGTTTACATTGTATTCGAATCACATATGATTGACTCTGAAAGTAAGATAGCAAACTAAAGACTTGAAGATACTATACTCCATCTTCTAGAACCTGTCGTGTACCTGTCTACTACTGCCCTGAGAATACAAGTGGTATTGAAAGTGTCAACATTAAAGCTGGTGAGTTCATAAGCATTTTGTTTTAGAAAGCATGCTCTTTGTTATTTGAAAATGCTATAGTGTACTTCCAGAAAATCCAATATTTTCTTTACTGAATTAATGTAGTCTTAGGCCTTAGGACCAAAACGTATGGAGTCACTATATCTTGTAGTAATAAACTGTAGCCTTATTAATAAATAAAGTTGTTTCTATGTGTTTCTTGTAATTTTATGCTGTATTAGTGTACTATGTACTAGTAAAGTAGTGTGCTGTAATTATATTTGTATGAAAATCTTTGTATAAATGCCTGGATACCACCAGTTATTATGTATAGTAGTGTGTTGTATGAAAACCTTTGTATGAATGCCTGGATACCACCATCTATAATATATAGTAGTGTATTGTATGAAAACCTTTGTATGAATGCCTGGATACCATCAATTACTATGTATAGTAGTGTGTTGTATGAAAACCTATGTATGAATGCCTGGATACCACCAGCTGTAATGTATATTAGTGTATTGTATGAAAACCTTTGTATGAATGATTGGATACCATCAGTTATTATGTATAGTAGTGTGTTGTACGAAAACCTTTGTATGAATGCCTGGATACCACCAGCTGTAATTTAAAGTAGTGTATTCTATGAAAACCTTTGTATGAATGCTTGGATACCATCGGTTATTATGTATAGTAGTGTGTTGTATGAATTCCTGGATACTACCAGTTGTAATGTATAGTAGTGTATTGTAGTTTCATTAATTTAAAATAAAACATTAAAGCAGTGTTTAGTTGATACAATTGTGAGTTTCATATAACCATACTAATAAAACCTAGTGGCCTCCAAGCCGTTCTTCAGGAGTCGGTATATTATGACATTTGTCACGCTAGGCTTGTCGGCCTATATGTTGCAACCAACTCAGGTGTCGGATTGTCAGTCCCGTATAAAACTATACATAAATCTCACGCTCTCTCTCCAGGAGACTCTGGTTATAATTTATAGGACTTGAATCTGTACCCTGATGGGTACCTCGAAGTACTGCCTCACAAACCTGTATTAACTAGTTTACGAGAAGTGTTATAGTGTTCTCTTGTACTTAAAATTTTATGTATTACCTTGTAATAGTGTACTTTCTAACGTAAAATAATTATACTTAAATAATTATTTAGTAGTGTATCCTTGAGTAATTGTAATAGAGTAGTGTTCCATAAACTATACCAACAATAGTTTATATACGTGTTTCTGTATAGTGTTCTTGAATTTGTAAAATAGTGTAGTATCTTCCAAACTATATCTATTATAGTTTAAATGTATGTTCTGTATACGATGAAAATCTTAGAGTTTAGTAGTTTGTATAACACAATGAATTAATCAGAGAAAAGTACCCCTTTTTGCTCAACATGTTACAAAAGGGTTAAAGTTTTATCTAACGAGTCTTATAAACACACGCACACACACACACACACACACACACATATATATATATATATATATATATATATATATATATATATATATATATATATATATATATATATATATATATATATATATATATAACATGTATTTTGGAAAACCAAAGTATACAATAGTTGAAGTAGTTTGAAATAGTTTTAAAATGGTTTGAATAAGTTGAAATAGCTTGTTATGGTTCAAAACCGTTTGAAATCATTTGAATATTAACACAAGATTTCCTTGTGTTTTACTTGTATTCCCCCCCCCCCCCCCCCCCCCCCCCGCCTAAAACATAGACAAATAGTGAAACGTAGGGGTATAAACTCACCTCAAACGTGTGTACTTGTTTGAGTCGCAAAGTGCCAGCGATGATCCTCGGATTAAAATACGTGACGGTAGTCGTAACCCAAAATAATTATACCCGACGTCGTATTTAAATTAATAAGATATTAACTTAAATAATTAAGTAATGGCTAAATAATATTTAAATTGTTAGAAAACACTTAATTATGTAAGAAAAATACTTACAAAATGTCTTAGGAATTATTTGGAATAATTCTAGACGTTTTCGGTACATAAATGGAGTTTTCGGTGAGGGCTTGAGTGTTTTCGGTTGGAGGCTTGAAGATTTGAAGATATGGATGAATGTCAGTGGTCTTCTTGGTGTTCTTGAAGAGAATAAGGAGATTTGGGCAAGAATCTTATGAATTTATGGGTTTACGATGATACTTGAGAGCCAAAAGTGATGGGTTTACGGTGTGAAATGTGAGAATGAGAATGGTTAATTGGCCCTAAGATTGTGTTTTCGGTCCTTTAATAGGCTTGGTAATGTTTTTTCGGTCACACCTAGACCGAAAACCCATTTGGTCTTCAATTCCAAACTGTAAACTCTTGATTCCTTGAATTCATGGCCGATAACCTAATTGCTTTTGACTTTTAGGACCGCAAACTAGAAGATCCTTGGATCTTTGGACCGAAATCTCCTATATGGGAGTTATTATATGGTTTGAACTTTAAACTTTAGCCAATTGTTGAATTATTCTAACTTAATTTAACTTGGGTTTCAATTCATGCTTAGCTACTAGCTTATAAACATGTCCTAATGGCCATAGAGAATACAATACAATATGGATAGTAATGTGGCTTCACTAGTACTTGGTTAGGGTTTAGGATTTGTTGGGTCTAAAATTTTCCCGGTTGTGACATCATCCCCCCCCCCCCCGATAGAGGGAATTTCGTCCCGAAATTCGTTCTAGAGTGGTTACTTAGGAATTAGGAAAGAGGTGGGTACATATGTTCCATTTGATCATCTCGTTCTCAGGTGAATTCAGATCCTCGCTTGGCGTTCCAACGGATCTTCACTATTGTGTCTGCTGCTCTGATCGGTAGAGAGTGTGTAGGTTTGACTTACTTATCTATGTTCATCCGAATGGTAGCATGTACACTTGTAGTCCTGGGCAGCTTTTGTCCCGAAGTTCATGGTAGGACTCATACCTGGTCCATCCATCATCACCTCGTGTATAAAAGTCATATATAATTAAGATTGACAAGACGTTCGGATGGGTGACTTTTCCCCAAGTCCACAATCAAACAAGAAACAGGAGATAGGGCGGACACACATATTCTCAATTCGTAGAATCTTAATTATATACCACCCTCATGTGTACCCTTGGTAGTGATAGATTGACTGTATTTGTCCCTAGCCTCTGTGCTTGAACTTGACTTGCAGCACGTATGGTATCCCCGAAAGTTTTGTTGGGGATACTTCGGGAAGGTTACAGAAGGTGTGGTACTCCTCGCACGAGTAATTCGGAGGCTTGAAGCGAGAGACGATTCTAAGGTTCGTATATGTTTTGTTGTTATGAGTGACGAGATTTTCGTTAGTCGGTCGGTTAAGGCGAAAGGTCATTTCGGTAGTACACGTGATTGATATGGTGAGGACCAAGCCAACCCATGTCGGATGACAACGTCGGAACTTCTTATTGACACATGTGTTAAAGTTGATTCGGAAGGAGTGTTTGTTAGAGTGATAGTGCATCCTATGTGTACTTTCTAGTGCTTTCAGTTTTATCCTTGTTATTACTACTGCAAATATTGAATATCGTGCGAAGCGAGGACTAGCAGTAAGGGTGTTCCGATAGATAGTGACGATACATCATATTATGATCCCCACCAGGTCCGTCTCTAATCGCTTGGTGTCTACAAGACGTATTTAGTTAAGATAGAGATGACATCGAATGAGTGACTCTAATACATATACTAAGTCATCATAGCTTACCAGTAAGGATCCTTAGTTCTTATATGAATGTTGTGATTTGTTCGGATGAGGGAGCAATTTAGTTACTTTTTAATTGGTACTAGTCTTAGTAAAATTTTAAGTTATTAATATTATTGTTTGAAACGTACCAAAAATCCCAAAAGGGCACCTCGCTATTTCGACTTGTCCTATCGTTAAACTCCTCCCGCTCCTCTGTCATTCTTCTCTATCGGACAATCTCTCTTGAAATGTCCCGTTGCACCGCATAGACGGCATACTGGGCTCACACCGGCCTTGGTGGTTGAAGCGATGTGTCGGGCAGGAGTCTTATAGAAACAGGCGGTGTGCCCCTTCCTATGGCAACTCTTGCAATATATCTCTCGACAGACTCCCTTGTGATGGAAGTTACACTTGTCACACTTCGGGAGTGTTCCAGCATATCGACTGGCTAGTGTTGGAGATGTTATGGTTACTGGGGCTGTGACAGGTTGTTGTCTCTTGATAGGACCTTGAGTCGAACTGCCCCCTTTCTTGTTCTAGAATTTTCGCTTGTTGCTCTTAGATTTGTGGTCAGGGGTGTCGTTGTTGACATACGCTCGCTGGCGCCCTTGATTGTTACTATGTTTAGAATTGTCGATACTGCCTACGCTTCCGCTGGCGTTGTTAGCATTGAGTTGTGCCATGACGGCTGTCACGGCAGCTGTGACCACTGCTTGAAAAGTGGTGGAGTCTATCTGTAGAATCGGTGTTTCGCCAGTTGGTTGGTTACCTCCATGTGAATGCATGATTCTGTTGCATGGCGAGAAACAAGCTCGTGAGTAACGATGGTCGTTGCTAGTTGTATTCTATCTATTTATATACACATATATAAATTTCGTTTTTTGCTTAATTATTCTCAATGTTTCTGTTGATATTCCTGAAATGTATTTATAGTAGTGAGTAGAAGTAGGTATTGTACAAGTGTTAAATTTGCCCATCCCATTACTACTCTCGCCCAAACATGCTTAACTACGGAGTACTGATGGGATCCGGTGCATTAGTGCTGGTATGATCACACCCGATGGTTCTACGGGGAGGCATCTTTCTACTATAAGGTTTTTCAGGATGAAACGGTGGTAAGCCTTTAGTAGTGTTTACAAGTCGAGTGTTAACTAAGTTATCTTAGTTCCGAGTGTATCATGTTCCGACTTTTTAAA
This sequence comes from Lactuca virosa, assembly GCF_052849685.1. NCBI lineage: Eukaryota > Viridiplantae > Streptophyta > Magnoliopsida > Asterales > Asteraceae > Lactuca > Lactuca virosa. The sequence continues at coordinate 317,647,009 of NC_136428.1, forward strand.
GGGTTTTGAAAATAATTCATAACAAAGGTGTATGTAAAATAAACTTATGAAATTTTAGTAGTGACCATCCTTAATTGAAATTCTGTGACCTGGTTTACTGTTACTGGTTGCAATGAAAGAGGCGATAAGCCTAACACATAGTGTGAGTAGTGTAATCACTAACTCACTAGTTTATATTAGTTTATCAATTATTAGCGTGACGTATAAGGTGCTTGGTCTCTTCGCATGTCTAGTGAGTGGTTTCCTCTACTCTCTGTCCTTCCTATGATTGCCCTAGTTTCAGCGGTAAAGATATGTTGTCTCTAGACATCCATATGGTGTTCTTGTTCTTCGTAGGTGTCTTGAATCTTCGTTTCTTCATGATTTGGGTTTTTTCAATGATCTTCATTACTTCGCGATGGAGAGACTGACTCCGAATGTTCGGGCGAGCCCCTTATGTCTGCTCTTGCTAGGGTATGGTTTAGTAATGATTACTCTGGTGCCTTTTTCTTTGGCTGATCCCTTCTCGAAATCTTCCTCATGAACCTCTTCTTGTTCTTCATTGACTCCTCTGTTGACTGTTGTGGTGGAGTGGCTACATCTATCTATGTTGTTTGTGCGAGAAGGAAAATGTCTAAAGAATCCTATGAGATTAATAAAAACATTTCTAACAAAACTTTTATCATGATCCTTACCGAGTCCTCCTACAATCACACAGTCTATGCAAGTTGTATATAACCAATATCCAATTTACCTTTAAATAAGTGATCCTACTCTAAGACCACAACCAAACAAGGAATAGGTAGTAGAGCGAAGATCACAAATTCTAAGTCTAACAAATCTCAATTATATATAACCCTGGGAGCATACACTCCGAAATTATAGACCTGCCAATAAGGGTCTTTTAGTTTTCACAAAATTTAGTTATACTGTCTAAAATACTCCTATAGTATTTTAATGGTATGTTTGATTTTAAAGTTTCTTGGTATATGAACTTGGTAAATTTTTAGACTTGTTGTTGTCTTATAGTATTCTAAAATACTCCTGTAGTATTTTAACTTTATGTTATGTTCTAGAGATTCTTTGTATATAGGGTTGGTATGTTTTATACTTGTTGCAACACCACTATCACTCCCAAACACATGTGGGTCATATCTCAAATAAATATAGTTGATCAGGCTATATTTAACCTAGATATGATTACATAATTGTCTAGGTTTGATTGTAGTGTCCAACATCTAAATACTTTTGTTTTGTTCTCCTTGTGATACCTGTTCTAGTATATATACATATATATATATATATATATATATATATATATATATATATATATATATGCATGTCTGTATACTTCTCATAAAATACCTATATTTTAAAAGTATACTTTTAGTCAGAGCACTACGGCCCCACTGTATTTATAGTTGTATATCTTTTATGGGTTGATACACTAAGTTCACTATAAACAATGTTCTGATACTAATCTGTCACACTCCCAAACCGGAACGACGGAAACGTTTGGGGGAGGAGGAAGTCATGTACAGTATCACAACAATTGAAAAATAGTAATCAAAGTAACAAAAACCATTGTATTGATAATATAGCGTTTACATTGTCTTCGAATCACAAATGATTGACTCTGAAAGTAAGATAGCAAAATAAAGACTTGAAGCTACTATACTCCGTCTTCTAGAACCTGCGCGCATACATGTCTACTAGTTCCCTGAGAATACAAGTGGTTTTGAAAGTGTCAACATTAAAGTTGGTGAGTTCATAAGCATTTTGTTTTAGAAAGCATGCTCTTTGTTCTTTGAAATTGTTATAGTGTAATTCCAGAAAATCCAATATTTTCTTTACTGAATGTAATGTAGTCTTAGGCCTTAGGACCAAAAAGTATGCAGTCACTGTATCTTGTAGTAATAAACTGTAGCCTTATTAATAAATAAAGTTGTTTCTACGTGTTTCCTGTAATTGTATGTTGTATTAGTGTACTATGTACTAGTAAAGTAGTGTGTTGTAATTCTATTTGTATGAAAATCTTTGTATAAATGCCTCGATACCACCAGTTATTATGTATAGTAGTGTGTTGTATGAAAACCTTTGTATGAATGCCTGGATACCACCAGTTGTAATGTATAGTAGTGTATTATATGAAAACCTTTATATGAATGCCTGGACACCAACAGTTACTATATAAAGTAGTGCGTTGTATGAAAACCTTTGTATGAGTGCCTGGATACCACCAGCTGTAATGTATAGTAGTGTATTTTATGAAAACCTTTGTATGAATGCCTGTATACCATCAGTTATTATGTATAGTAGTGTGTTGTATGAAGACCTTTGTATGAATGCCTGGATACCACCAGCTGTAATGTATAGTAGTGCATTGTATGAAAATCTTTGTATGAATGCCTGGATACCATCGGTTATTATGTATAGTAGTGTGTTGTATGAATGTCTGGATACCACCAGCTGTAATGTACAGTAGTGTATTGTAGTTTCATTGATTTAAAATAAAACCATTAAAGTAGTGTTAATCCCGTAAGCAATGTTTAGTTGATACTATGGTTGAGTTTCATATAACCATACTAATATGACCTAGTAGCCTCCACGACGTTCTTCAGGCGTCAGTATATTATGACATTTGTCACCCCAGGCTTGCCGGACTAGCTGTTGCAAGCAGCTCAGGTGTGGGATTGTCAGTCCCGTTTAGAACTATACACAAATCTCATGCTCTCCCTCCAGGAGACTCTGGTTATAATTTATAGGAAATAAACTTGTACCTCGATGGGTACCCCGAAGTAGTGCCTCATAACCCTGCATTAACTAGTTTACGTGTAGTGTTATAGTGTTCTCTTGTACTTGAAACTGTGTGTATTACCTTGTAATAGTGTACTTTATAATGTAAAATAATTATACTTAAATAATTATTTAGTAGTGCATCCTTGAATCATTGTAATAGAGTAGTGTTCCAAAAACTATACCAACAATAGTTTATATACGTGTTTCTGAATAGTGTTCTTGAATTTGTAAAATAGTGTAGTGTCTTCAAAACTATACCTATTATAGTTTAAATGTATGTTCTGTATGCGATGAAAATCTTAGAGTTTAGCAGTTTGTATAACACAATGAATTAATCAGAGAAAGGTACACCTTTTTGCTCGACATGTTTCAAAAGTGTTAAAGTTTTATCTAACGAGTCTTATATATATATATATATATATATATATATATATATATATATATATATATATATATATATATATATATAACATGTATTTTGGAAAACCAAAGTATAAAATAGTTGAAGTAGTTTGAAACAGTTTTAAAATGGTTTGAATAAGTTGGAATAGCTTGTTATGGTTCGAAACCTTTTGAAATCATTTGAATATTCACACACGATTTCCTTGTGTTTTACTTGTATTAGCCCCCCCCCCCCCCCCCGCCCAACGTTAAAACATAGACAAATAGTGAAAACGTAGGGGTATGAACTCACCTCGAACGTGTGTGCTCGTTTGAGTCGCAAAATGTAACACCCGTGTTTCTAGGCTAGGCATTAATATTGATATAGTAGTCTAGGTTAACCTTTGTAACTCGTTTTGAAATAATAAGAATGTGTTATTTGAGTATTATGTGTTTATTGCTTAATTGTGTGATTTAAATGGATTAAGGATGAATATAAGCAATAAAGTAAAATATTAGAGAAGTCCAATATCTATGAAGGAAGTTGTAGTGGTCGTGGAAAGGTTTTCGAATATATAAAGAATGCCGAAATCCAAGTTATAACGAAGAAGTTATGACCTGTCGAAGTTTCGCGACAGAACTGATACGACACTGCATGACGTAAATAGTGAATTTACGATAGAGCGATATTTGGCATGAGTGATCTAAACGAAAGTCGTAGAATAAGTTAAACCGAGAGCGTGCATAAGAAGAACATCTAAATCTGACTTTGTATGAGGAAGTTATGATTTTTCGAAGTTTCGACTCAACAGTATGCAACCCAAATCTCGAAATTGAGATAGAGTGATATTTGGCCGAAACAATCTAAACGAGAATCGAAGATCTCGTCGATAGTAGTCCAACGGTGAAAAGACAGATGAAAACGGACGTCGGATGAAGAAGTTATGAATTTCTAACAAAGTTTTCCTGTCCCGGCCTACTAAAAATAATATAATAAAAATAAAGTCAAAATTAGCCGACGAAGTCTAAACGAAAGTTTTAGAGCATAGTGTCACCTACGCGTGGATATAAAGAACGTCACAAACGGAGCTCGTATGCAGAAGTTATGAATTTCCGAAGTTTTTAAATAAATAAAATATATAAATAAAATTATAAATTTGGAAGCTTATCCGAAGTCGTGACTCCTCCAGTCTGATCCACCCAGTACGCCCAGTGTACTAGGCGTACGCCAACGTACATGTCAACAACAAAATACGCCCAACGTACTCTTTGAGTACGCCCAACGTAAATCGGGGGTTCAGCCCTTATAAATAGAACTCAAGGGCTGCCGATCTTTTTGCTAATTTTCACTTCTTCCCCCCTTTTTTCTTTCTTCTACTTTGCGATAAATACCCCTGAGGCCCCGATATCCTCCCGGCACCCGAAGCAAGTCCCGAAGCCCCGAAGATCCTGAGAAATAGAGTTGTCAAGTCGAAACTCTGCCCACGAGAAGCCCAGTTTTTGGAAGATATCCCGGTTTCATCGAAGATTATTATTTTAAGAGTCGTAGTGTTGTCCGATCATAGTCTTATCAAGTGAGTGTATATTCCTCTTCTTCTAACACATAGATACGAAGTATTCTCTACATAATACGTGTTATGTGTTTGTATATTATTTGCTTATTTGAAATAATTATTGAATGAATGATTTGTACAGGTTTTAAGCTGTATATAAATGAATATATTTTTATCTACTAATATGTTGGGTAGAACATGGGTAGACAGTTGTTGTGTGATGAAATAAAATGATGAGAGGCCTCGATGTGATTGTGATCTAGTCGTCCAGCAGAATATGGATGACGACCAAAGACTTTTCAAGACAGTTCAGTGGAATGCTGGCAGGCTCATAACCTCTAGGTGTAGTGAACTTGGGTGTTCATTTGCTGTATTCTATCCCCCTCATGGTTGCCTTAGGACATTCATTGCCGAGGAAACCCCTTTGCAGTAGTGTCCTTCCCGATGAAAATCCTATATTAGGTCCCTTGTAATAGTTGTTGTCATAGGGACGTAAAGTGAGGATAACGTGATTGGGTAATCGGGTTATTGTTGGTTGGTGAAATTAAATATAATTATCTATTGTGGGTTGAAAACCCTATATGCTCACCAGGCTCCCAAGCCTGACCCACTCAGTTTCTTTGTATTACAGGTAGTGGCGCGAGAGCATAAGTTGGAGAGCTTGTGAAGATGTTTTTGTTTATAGACCAGTAGTTGTATATAACTGTGTAAGGTCTATGTTTTATTGTTTATGCTTTTGTGTCTGTATCGGAACATGACATCCCGAGTTTTGATCTATAATGAAAATACATTTCTTTAAGAAATGCTTTGATAAACCTTATTTTATCATGTATTGTTTTGGGGACAAATTCTGCAACTCTTTTAAATCAATGGATTTACTCTAAAATTATTTTAAAAGCATAAATGAAACCGGTCTTTTCTGGCCGTGAATTTGGGGATGTCACACAAAGTGCCAACGATGATCCTCAGATTAAAATACGTGACGGTAGTCGTAACCTAAAATAATTATACCCGACGTCGTATTTAAATTAATAAGATATTAACTTAAATAATTAAGTAATGGCTAAGTAATAATTAAATTGTTAGACAACAGTTAATTATGTAAGAAAAATACTTACAAAAAGTCTTAGGAATTATTTGGATTAATTCTAGACGTTTTCGGTGCACAAATGGAGTTTTCAGTGAGGGCTTGAGTGTTTTCAGTTGGAGGCTTGAAGATTTGAAGATATGGATGAATGTTCTTGGTGTTCTTGGTGAGAATAAGGAGATCTAGGCAAGAATCTTATGAATTTATGGGGTTTACGGATGATAATTGAGAGCAAAAAGCGATGGGTTTACGATGTGAAATGTGAGAAATGAGAATGGTTTGCGGTTGAACGCTTATGTATAGAGGGTGTTTACGGTTCATAATGGGCCCTAAGATTGTGTTTTCGGTCCTTTAATGGGCTTGGTAATGTGTTTTCGGTAACACCTAGACCGAAAACCCATTTGCTCTTCAATTCCAAACCGTAAACTCTTGATTCCTTGAATTCATGGCCGAAAACCTAATTGCTTTTGACTTTTATGACCGCAAACTAGAAGATCCTTGGATCTTTGGACCGAAATATCCTATATGGGAGTTATTATATGGTTTAAACTTTAAACTTTAGCCAATTGTTGAATTATTCTAACTTAATTTAAGTTAGGTTTAAATCCATGCTTAGCTACTAGCTTATAAACATGTCCTAATGGGCATAGAGAATACAATACAACAAGGAACAAAGATATTAATGTGGCCTCACTAGTACTTGGTTAGGGTTTAGGCTTTGTTAGGTCTAAAATTTTCCCGGTTGTGACAATGGGACTTGATACGAGTTTCTTCAGCAATCAACCCGTGAACAACCAAATCAACTGTGGGAAGAGGTGTGCGATGCAATATTGATCCATGCAAGCCTTCAAAATCTGAACATAATGCCATCAAGAACTGAACTAAATGATGCTCTTCCCTTCGATCAATATAAGGCTTAAAATCCTTCAACACATCAGGTTCTATAAGAGCCAACTGATCCCACAAATCCGACATAGATGCATAAAATTCCTGAACACTGAGATTGTTCTGTTGGAGGGCTCGAATGTCAAACTCTAACTGATACTGCTTTGCAAAGTTAGACCGAGTATACAACCTAGACAAGTAATCCCAAACCTCCTTTGTTGTGTCATACTTCGCCAACTGAGTACCAATATACTGGATAAAAAAATTATTAATCCAAGTAATGATTATGGAGTTATCAGTCTCCCATGAATCCAGTAAGGTTGCATAATCCGTAGTCTTTTCATCTGTTGGTTTCTTCTTGTCAACTATAATAATCCCCCACATATAGTGTTGCCTCACAAGAAATTCTTCATAACATAACTCCAACATACATAGTTCTTGCCGTCAAGTTGGATACTAATGGACTGACGAGAATCATCTCTCGCATTGGCGGAGCATTACTAGGGCCTGGGGGGCTGTGCCCCCCCCCCTGATTTTTTGGTTCTAAATAGCCCTTATACACTACAAGAAAAAAGGGTATTAGCGGCGACAAAAGTCGCCGCTATTGCTCGCCAAAGTCGCCGCTAATAGCTTTAACGGCGACACGTCGCCGCTACTGCTTTGTCGCTATTGATCAAAAAGTTGCCGCTAATGCTCACTGTCGCTGCTAATGATGATGTCGTCGCTAATGCTACATGTCGCCGCTAATACTCTTGTCGCCGCTAATGCCCAATGTCACCGCTAATAGTGTCGCCGCTATTGCCTTTTTTTATTTTTTTTAAAAGCAGCCATTTTCGGCTGTCCAAAAACCGATACATAATAACGTTAAATGCAGAAAAACCGATACGTTAAATGCAGAAAAACGATTACATAACATCCAAATTTTATAATACCATACATACACCAAAATAAATAAAAAAATTCTTATAAATTTATATAAGTTCCACAAGTTCCACAGTAGACTCCAGATCGTTGTTCCCGCCACCTATTAACTTAAACCAAACTTAAAATTATCAAATTAACAAACCACCTAACTAACATTAACCTTTTAAGTTAAACCAACAATCAAACTAACAAACCAACAAACTAATAATTACCAATTTATCTACAAATACACATTACATAAGAACTATTATAGTAATTTACTTTAAATAACATTTTCAATAATAGCGTCCTACTTGTTTTTTGTTTCTTTTTTCCATTATGACATTGTACTTTACACATTGTATACAATACACTCCAAATTGCATTCAAATACACACATACATACATTATACACAAATATATACTTTTTATACACATAAAACAACCATCAACACACTCCAAATTGCACATAAATACACACATACATACATTATACACAAATATACATACTTTTTATACACATAAAACAACTATAAACACAATCTAAATTGCATACAAATACATACATACATACATTATACACATATACGAATTTTTTTACACACACATATATGAAATACACACAATTTTCACACACATATATATGAAATACATACACATATAACATATTTCACACACATATATGAAATACACACATATATACAAAATACACACACAAATGCACACATATAAAACAAATTACAAAAAAATGCACCTGTGGTTCCCAAAACTTTTCCCTCTTTCAACTGGAGTCTTCGGTGCTACAACAATGGTGGTGGTAGTTGATGCAGGTGACAGCAATTGCCGACGGTAGTGATGGTGACCAGAGAGGAGAAGAGATTTTTGAAAACAAAAATGCAATTAATCACAAACTCTTATGGAAATCGACATTAAAGTAGAAAGAAAGGAAGAGATGAGGAAGGAAACACGAACCCGGGAGAAGGAAATCGACAGCAGCAACAGTGCCGGTGGCCGGAGAGGGGAAGTTTTCGGTGGCCGGTGGTATCTCCTCTACTATATGTTGTTAAATGATGGAGAATCGTTGGAGGAAAGGAGAATCGTTGGAGAAAATGTTGGAACAAAATGAGAGCAGATTGAAGCAGAAAGAGGAAGCAAGTGGGAGTAATCTGCATCGACCTTTAGCGGCGACACCCAATGGCGGCGACAAAAGATTCAATACCGGCGACATCCAACCTTTAGCGGCGACATACAAAACAACAGTAAATACGAATGAAATGAGTATAACCAAAACAACAGTAAATACGAATAGCGGCGACGACAATCAATAACTCGAAATAAAAAAAACCAACATGCGAAACGAAACCCTCGGAATCGACGGAATGAACAAATCAAATCAAAGGGAATAAAGAAACGAGCAAGAAAACAAGTAATAACTCGAAATCAACAAAACCAACAGACAAAACGAAACCCTCGAAATCAACGAAATGAACAAATCAAATCATACGGAATACAAAAACGAGCAAGAAAACTCGAAATGAAACACTCGAAACGAGCAACGTCGTGTCTGCTACAACTCACCTCCAAAAACAAAAAACGAAGATGATCAACCAAGCTCTAATACCATGTAAACTTACAACACATAGAACGACTAGGGTTTCGTATTATTATCAAATGAGAAGTACAAAATACAATGAAAGGAAAAGACATAATATATAGATTAGCTAATTAAGGTTTTCTAGCTAATAGGCCAATATAAAACCCAATACAAAATAAAGCCCGAAATCTTATTAGCTTAGTCAGAGAACAAAAAAAATAGTGTGACTGTTAGTCAAACAAACACATAGTAGCACACACAATATATATACACAAGATCGCATAGAGACATGCCCACTCAAATTATAGTTTATGCTATAATTTATTAAATACGGTGAAATCCACATCAATAATGATAAAAAACAAACTAAAGTAACATCATTTTTCATCTTTTAAGAACAACCATTCATTTTTCAAATAAAAATCTCAATTTAACAACAAACCCCAATAATTCGATAGTAATAAACGTAGAACATGATAGTTTCAAGAGAAAAAAAAACCTCATGCCTTCAATCTCATCGGTCGCTAAAAATGTATAATTGAAGATTATCTAATTAAACAATACACTGCAGTATCATCAAACAATGCAATAAATTAGAAAATGTCATTAAGGTGTTTCATCAAACATTTCGTATGCATCTAAATTTACAAGCATTTGTTCAACAAGCATGCTTATTCAAATAAACCTAGGTGGAGTGATAACCTAGGTGGAATGATAGAAATTGATAGAGAAAGAATACAAGGATAAAAGACTTTGTTGAGTTGACCTCCTGTACAAGAATACCAACTAAACCCATCAGTGACTATCCTCGCATCACATAGTCTGGACATCAAAACAAATGTCTTTAGATTGAATTAAAAGAAGTTTCGCTAAATTTTTTTTGAGGGTTACCAATTGTAACCTTAAAACCTATTATCTGGCTTCTTAATTCATAATGTATTTTTGTGAGTGAGAGAGCGTGAAGGAACCTAGAGTCCATGAAATGAAGAAGACATGATTTCAAGATTGTTGGAAGTCTTAGGAGGATAAAACCGCAAATTGAGTACCAAGTTCCGAGATCATGAAGCACGAACACGCTTCTAGGATTTTATGAGATTTTTAGAGAGGATGAAGAGAAGATAGTAGGGTTATTGGTGAAGGTTGGTGGTGTTATCGTGCATGGAGAATAAGCCAATCAAGTCATTTTCTCTTCCATTTTATTTTTTTCTCTCACTACCTCTTAACATGTAACTTAGGAACATCATTTTCTATATGATGTTAAGGTGGTGTTAAGGTTGATGTGACATTTAAATTGGTGTTATAACATTGACTTATACCCAATACTCTAAGTTTCCAACAATATATGTAATTTAATTTGAACCAAAGAAAGTTGTTGGTTATAACACCGAAGGGTCGAAAGGTAATTTCACTTTGTGACATAAGATAGATTCTTTTGTTAGATAGGAACAAAACCGTGCTAAATATATTTATAAAGAATATGGTTGCTACTTTATGATAATTATAAAAAACCACTTAATTATAAAATATTTTTTTTGAACCACAAATACAAATATATATTAAACTAATCATAAATTATAAAATACTTAATACAGCTTAATTATAGGACACGGAAGCAAAACTTTATTTCATATTTCATTCTAATAGTATTCTATTCATCATTTTGAAGTAGTGTTATTTGAGATATCTTGTGCATAAAATAATCGAAGTGTTCAAATGTTCAAGATATCTTGTGCATAAAATAATAAAGTGTTCAAATGTTCCAGATATCTTGTGCATAAAATAATCGACATAAGTTTCCATACGTTTTCTCAAAAATAGAAAATCGAAATCCAGAAACACATCATATAATTTTCCATGTATAAAATACTAGTCAAAATTAGATCATTCATTATATATATACTAATTTACAAGTACAAGATGAACAGTTCTTTACTGTGATTGGTGGGTTTTTTTTACTGTTTTTTCTTTTGTGGATTTACATTTGAATTTTTTTGGAAAATCTTTCTTCATTACTCAGCTTCCAATGGCACCGATTCTTTAGACCAATGGGGATTTGATTGCTGTCACAGTTATCATCTAAATTTGGATATCCTGACCTTGAAAAAGCGATACTCTTACAAAAACAATAAAACGCAATAAAGCAAAAGTCAAGCGATATTTAATGCACAAGTAGTTAGAATAATTTCCATTAAGATGACAAAGTTGGTATACTTTGCTCATTCCTAAAGAAATTTGTAGGATCAACCCTCGTCTTCACCATCGTTAGCCTCTTGTAATTCGTCTCTTTGAAATACTTGTGCCCATAAACCATTCCTTCAACGTAAGCATTCTTGCCATGGTTGTTGACACCAATGTCCAAATCCCTGTAGTTCAGAAATGCTTCCCTGGGGTTCATAGAAACAAAAGGAGTCATGTAATCATACATCATCCTTGTGAAGTTCAAGTACCGATCCGCTGCTTCAACGCCAAGTTCATCCCAGGTTACATAGTATTGGATCTTCGCTATATTCCCTGATCGATGCGGGAAAGGCTTTGCAAATTCTGAAATTTCGCTCATTCTTCCGCCATAAGGGTTGAAAATCAACATTTGATTTTCAAGTTCTTTCATCTTTTCGAATATATATTTGAATCCTTCTTTTGAAATAGGGTTTTTTACGTAATCAGATTTGACCTTGAATGGGTTGATACCTTGTGCTGTACGGCTTAGAAGAGCTGTTGTCGGAGTACCCATGGGGAAGTTTGTGTAGAAAAGCACAGACTCGATCCAACTCATTTCAATACAGTCTGAAATTTGTACCCCTAGTTCTGGGAAATCTTTGTTCAGGAGGGTAACAAGAGCTGTCGAGTTTCCAAGGTACAGAGTTGGAAAAATACCACCGATTGTCCTTTCGCCATTTGTGTTTATTACTTGTAAGATCATTCGAAGGAAAAGGTCATTATCCAGCTTATTGGCAACTTGTATCCACCTGTCGGCGATGGTGCTGAGGTTCTGTTCTGATGTTCTTTGGATGTTAAAGACTGTCACAACCGTTGGAACACGAACCAGTTTGATCTTGAACGCTAGAACCACACCAAAACTGACACCACCACCACCTGTGATGGCCCAAAAAAGATCTTCACCCATGGATTTCCGATTCAGAATTTTACCGTTCACGTTGATTAATTGTGCATCAACAATATTGTCAACCGAAAGGCCATATTTTCTCATCAAGTTACCATAACCACCACCACTAAAATGGCCACCAACTCCAACAGTAGGGCAAATTCCAGCGGGAAAAGCATGCGTGTTGCTTTTCTCTGCAATTCGGTAGTACACTTCACCAAGAGTCGCACCAGTTTGGACCCATGCAGTTTCATCTTCAATATTTACCCTTATGGATCGTAAGTTAAACGTGTCAACAACGAAGAAGGGTTGGTTTAAATAGGATATATAGGATAGCCCTTCATAATCATGGCCTCCGCTTCTGGTTTTCATTAGCAGGCGGTGTGTTTTGGCGCACACAACAGCAGCTTGAATGTGTGAAGGATGTAAGGCAGTGATGATTACGATGGGTTTGGGCGTGGTGGATTCATTGAAGCGAAGGTTACGGATGTAAGCTTGCAAGACAGATGGAAATGAAGAGTTACGGGGAGTGTAAAGTTGTCCACTGATCGGAAAACCAGGGTCGGCTTGGTTGTTTAGACATTGGGTGAACCGATCTGTAATTGATGTCGAAGTTTCTGAGGATTGGGTACAGAGTAAGACAACGAGGAGAGGAAAAATGAAGATTTGAATGTTGAAAGAAGAGGTGATTGCCATTTTTGTGATATTACAATGCATGGTTGAGACATGCAATTTATACACAAACTAATGTCAACCTTCTAATCTAGCCCATACTCCCTCCAAAGTCTAATAATATCCCGAATTTGTAAAACTTTTCTGTATCTTTGAATAATTCTTTAAGTATAGGTTTATAATGACACGCATGAGATATAAATAATAGCTCCAAAATAATATATGAAAATAAGAGGCAACTAATAATGTAACGTTGAGAATAGTCCAGCAAATAAAATCAACATGTGGATAAGACAATGAAATTCAACTTTTGATGACAACCATAATCCTTTCCTACATGCGGCTTAATTTGAAGGGCAAAGTGGGTAGTGCATAATCTCCAAATTTATTATCAATATCAATACTATTTTATAATAGATACATAATAAGAAGTTTAAGACCAAAGTCTTAAACTAAGGAGCTTAAATCCCAACCATTAATTTCACATCTAATGCATCTAATGGTAAAAAATGGTGATCCATGGGAGTTAAAAGTAACCAATCACAAAAAAGATCCAAAGGAAATATAAGTTTTGTCAAGATATAAAAAGGGGACGTGACTTGCATTCTTGGGCTTCCATTCTTTACAGGTCTTTCTTTTTCCTTGAAAACCTTTTTTTGGAAACAGAAGAATGCTTCTAATCATCGCCTCCTTTGCATCCTTTACATCGACGACCACTCAGCTACGCCACCTCGATCTTCGCACTGACACTACCATCGCCGGTGCATCATAAACTCTGCCACCTCCGCCTTAGTACCGCCGCCTTCTACAAACCCTAGATCTAAAACGCCAACACTACTCCGCCACCTCCGTTACAACCTCCACCGTTGCTCGGTTTCCGTCACCACCATCTGTTGTCGCTATGATGATGGCGTCGCCGATTTTGGTATACATTTTCGCCCAAGATTTTCTTACAACGTGTTCTTAACCAACTTTTATTTCTTATATTTTCATGTTTTTGATTCTATCATTTTTTCTGAAAATCCAGATTTGAAAGGCTTTTGATTTGGAAGGGAAGAAATCATCGACAATTACAATAAATTTTTGCTTAATGACCTGAAGTATTTTGATCTTGGTTCTATTTTTTAGATGTGTATTGTGTATACGATGTAACATCACTATTGTTGAATTTTTGACAAATATTATCTCCATTTGTGTATACGATGTACTGTGTATACGATGTAACATCACTGTTGTTGAATTTTTGAGAAATATTATCTCTAGAGATTAAATCAAAGAAGTCAGTTTCTTCATATTGGTGCTCATATTTTAATTGCAAATGATCCATGGAATCTACAAAACCATAGCATCATCCTACCTCTTGAATGTGAGACCCTTCATTCAATAGTGTACCATTTGTGACCGTTTTTTGAGAAACAAAAGTGTAACTACTCATGTCTTCCATCCATGAAGTGTGAGACCTGTGAAACTGTTGGAGAGATAGCGATTCAGTAAATAAAATCTTGGGTAAATTTCTGCAACAATCTGCTTCTGATGATTCAAGATTTGAATATGTTGATGTATATTTGGAAGAAAATGGGGTTTGCTCATTGTAAGGTCCTGGAAACAGATCTTACCGGTGATCAATCAATCAAACAATCAATAGGAATAAGAATGGGAGTAGAAGAAGAATAATATCAAGCTTGCACACGTTAATCTATTAAAACGTCAGGTACAACTTGATGTTCTCTGGCCGTGAACTCTGAACTATCAACAACCACTAATGACCTAGACCAACCCTTTATATAGAGGACACATGCCGTAAACAGGGTTTACGGCCGTAAACCTGTTTACAGCCGTAAACACAACCCACAGCCGTAAACACACCAAACACCCTAGAAATACACAAAATGACTCAAAAGACCTTATGCAAAGTAAACCCTAGACCAAACCACTAACTGAACCTTTCAATCTCCCCCTTGGTTTGGGGCTAGCTTGAATTAGTCCTTGTCGACAAGAATCACATCTGATTTGCCCATCGCCCCATTCCACATCCTTTTGTTAATGATATCGGCAACCATAGACGTATACTCTTTAGCAGCTGGCTCAAAAATGTCTTCTGCAACCTTGATCTGATGAAGGTTCAACTGATGAATATCCCATTTCCCAAACTGAAGCAGATCTCTTTTGTCATATAAACGAATGCATCCATTTTCAAGCTTTATGACAGCAGAGGCTATAGTTTCATCAAACACCCAGTAAAGCATGGACTGTAAAGATCCATCTAGATGATTCTGAAGTACATGAATATGTTTTACTTGATTGGTAGCAGACCACGTCACAGATCGAACATGAAGATTGGTTTTGGGATCAAGTACACTTGGGTATAGTTTGATAATCGACTCTGCAGTCTTCATTGAAGGAATAACCTTTACCACTTGATCTTCCAAAAAGTGCTTGAATTGCGTTGCCTTGGGATTTCGTGAAGGATTTGCAAAAGGAGCTCTCGATAATTCTGAAAGATCAACCCTGGTCCAGGAATGGAAATGATGAGCATCTTTATAGAGTTCTGTGTTCCCACTCTTGCGTCTCGCAAGCCACATGTTTAGCGTATCATGAAAGCCCCATGAGACAATTCCTGACCTATCACCATATGTGTCTCTAAAGCGTTTTTCTTGAAGGTCCGAGACAGTGATTTTGGGCTGATCTCCAGGAGCATTTTGATCTGAGCTCCTTTTAAACAAGAGTTGACCTTTCTTAGCTGCTTTGGCCAATTTGGCACGTTTCAGAGCTACGACATTTGGAGCTTGAACTGGTTCCACTTCAAAACGATCTACAACTCGATATGTTTGAACAGGTGGTGACACAACCAGGGGAACTTGGGAAGGCAAATATATCCTGGACTCATAAACAGAGGACTTGAACTTATCACCAAGTTCTTCTTCCAACTTCTTCTTCAACTCAAAGTAGCTCGCAGTGAGGAGACCAAAGTGAGTCTGAAGATCAGTGATCTGTTAAGTCTTTAAAGTCTTGTCCTCTTCAAGATCAGTAACTTGAATCTTGAGCTTGGCATTTTCACTCACAAGATCAGCTACTTGAATGTCAAGCTCAATGTTCTTTTGATTAAGCACGTTTATTAATTTTTGAAGCTCAACAATAGTGGGATTATCTTCTCCTGAGTGACATTCTCTAAAAGACATTCCTTTAGCTCTGGGAGAAGGCACTGAGCTTTGTTCCTGAGCCAAATGCATGGCGAGCCTCACAGAAGCAGCATCATGATCTGGCCTGGGATGAGAGAATCCTGTAGGAGCTGAAGAGCCACCAGCTTCAAATATGGTGGTAGGTCCTTCAGAAATAGGTTCAGATGAGACAATGGCAGGAGTGGTTATTGGTGGTGTTGAAAGGCCTGAAGATAGATCTGGAATAAGAATTCCCTGTCTAGGATTGTGTCTTCTTCTCTCCAAGGGTAGCAGGTTGGTCTGAGTTGTTGCATAATCACTTTCAATTGGCTCAGTAGTAGGAGAAACAGTATCAAGGGGAGGAATCCCTGAAACTGTCTCCATTGGAATGGTAGCTTCAGCCATTTGTTTAGATGCAGGAGGTGTTGATTCGAGAACATCTTCGGTGTCCCGTATCTCCGTTGCTAGATGACCAACATCATGGATACTGTCAAGGAGCGAGTTAAGGTTTTCATTCGACAAAAGATCTTCATTGCTTCCAAAATTTAAAGGAATTTCATCCTTATCATAGCCAGAAAGATCAAGATCTTCGTACAAATCAGTCTCAGTCACATCCTCTGTAGTCCCTTCACTGTAATCACTTTGAACTGGAACGGACGTCATGACATGTTCTTCTGCCACAAAAGCATTAGGAACTGTTGTTTCTTCTTTTTCTTCGTGATCTGACACAGTGATAACATCATCTTCTGAAATCACCCGCTCAGAAGACGCATACTCAGATGCTTCGTTCAGTTCAACAAAATTTCCAAATTTCACAAGCGGAAACTTTCCTTGGAAGACAACCTTTCCCTTGTGATTCTGTTTGATCAACCCAACGGTGTGAGGACCAAGACACTTCATGTCTAGAGTTTCTCCTTCTTTGACCATCTCTGGGAACTGTATATCAATAAACATCTAGATAAACCTGGGATACATCAAGAACGTGTCCCGTGTCGTTGCATTAATGTTCACCACGAATTCATCCAAGATAAACTTCGAGAAATTGAAGTCTATCCCTGCAGCAAGTGATGCAATGGCTCCAGTATTCCTCAATGAGATCTCGCCAGCACCAGTCCTACTGCCAGAAATGCAGCTCACAAAGACGTGTGCCAGAAATCTCCAGTATGGTGGCAAACGTTTCTTCACTGTAGGAGGAAAATTGCCTTCATATCCCATCTTTTCAAGAATTTCTTGGACGTCTTCGATCCCAATCTCAGTGGGAAAAGAGGATTGATCATCAATCAGAAGAGCCTCTCTGATGAACTGTTCAGTTATTTCAATTCTGCATCCCTTCATGTCTACTTCAATAGTAACAGCTTCATTATTATCCCTTTTTAGCTTAGCAGTCTTCCATAATTCCCTGATAATGCCCTGATAAACGACAGGATTCACTGTGATAGCAGAAGCCAGACAACATTCCCTCAGCCCATGGATCATTGACTTGAATTCTCCATGTGCAACAGGAGGATCCGCCAGTACAATAGCCAGATTGTGCATGTCAGCGAATTTCAGGTTTGCCATTTGATATGCACTAAAACAAACCAAGTAAGAAAACAAGGATATTTGAACAATTAAGATTTATGTTTTTCTAGATTAAACAATTTAATTTTTGCCCCAAAAAAAATAATTTTGACCAAATGGAGTTTACGGTCAAAATAGGGTTTACGGCCGTAAACCCGTGGCCGTAAACTCATGGCCGGAAACGGAGTTTACGGCCATAAGCTCCATGACTGTAAGCTCCGAAAACTGTTTTTCTTCGATTGAAGCCCCAAAATCCGTCGATTTGTTGAACTAAACACATATTCATGGTCGAGTTTTACATACCTTCGAGATGCAACAAGCAATTTCACAAAAACTGAGAATTTTTTTTCGAGATGAGAGAGTGAGTTGGAGGGGTTTACGGCCGGAAACTTTGAGAATGAGGAGTAGAGAGTTTTCGGCTGTAAATCCTCCCCTTTTATACCTTGTTCGATTTTAGCAGTTATCCACATAGTGTAAGGCGCAGTCCAAATCCCAAAATTTTTCAAAAACAAAACCTTTTGAGGATTAAAAATTAAAATTAAAATCAACATAAACTAAAAATAAAATAAAATAATTTCTAAAACTTAAGAATTAAAAAAATTTAAATTTTGACAATTATAAAAATAAAAATAAAAATTAAAAATAAAATAAAAATAAAAATAAAAATAAAATAAAATAAAATAAAAGAAAGCAGACTAGACTTATCTCAACAAATACTGAATATAATTTTGTGACACTGGGATCAAAGTTGTTAGACAACCTTAATCCACTTGTCGGTACCTCTACCTTGTGGTCCACTTAAACACGAAAAATTTGTGATAAATTTGGACAAGCTAAGAATGACAAGACATTTTGATCCTATAATTCTAAATATACTTCCTAAAGACCATTCATCTGACTACGACCAGGGATATTGTTGTCCACCTAAATTGAGAAGCGAGATCTACAGACAACCTGTAACTGTTCAATTTTAGTTGTACTAGAACGTGTTTCCCGCTTCCTAATATACCCCAATAATCGAGGACTTCCGAGATACTCCTTACTTTAGGTGAGCAGACAATTATTCGGAGAAAGGATAGATTTAGAATGCATATGTTGTACACTCAGGTCGGATCTCTTCCGATCACGCAGAGGGTGAAACATATGACTAACCAGATTCAGAGGGATTGAGAAGTAGAATGGTGCATATGCTGTGTACCAGGTCGGATTATTAATCACGCAAAGGAGACAGCATATGGCTAACAGATAGAAAGAATTGCATAGATAAGAAGATGCAGAGAGATAGAATTGCATATGTTGCATTCCAGGTCGGATGTATTTCAATCGCGGGGAGGAGGCAACATATGACTAACAGTAAGAAAGAAAGAAAATAATTTTATACATACCTAATTTATCGGAATTCCCCAGTCGTCCCGTCAATACCAGAATTAAGGACATGAGTCTGTACATCAAGGAAAAGTTAAACCACAGTTCTAGATACGGGTTCTTTTAATGTGACCGGTAGATTCCCATGTATATCTCCCTGCTCAACCTATCCAATCGTCGTATTGTCAGGCTAAACGGATCTAACTAGGTCAAGATTTGTCAAGTCTTTGAATTCCTTAAGTTCAACTCTGTCTAGTCAAGTCTATTTAGAATCATCCGTGCCTACCAACGCATCGAACACAGAGCCTAGACAATTCAGTTTTGGTACGTTACGCAGATTCAGATTGCCTGTTATCACTTGATGATATCACTTCCCTGTAAACAAAACTAAAATAACAGCATATATTTTTTTTTTCTTATTTTCTAATGTTTTTTTGGATTTTTTATTTTCTAATTTTTTTGTTTGGTTTTTGTTTATTTCTCCCCATAAATTTGTGCATGGGTGAGAATGAAATTAAAATGCGCAAATTTAAACTAACCTAAAACAAAAATTAATCCTCAAAACGAATCATATTTAAAAAGCTCACAAGCACATCAAATCGAGCTTTGTAAAAGGCTTTGTGAAGAGAGCCGCCACATTATCGGCAGTGGGGACCTGTTCCAGCCAAATGAGCGAACGCTCATAGCAGTCTCTGATAAAATGAATTTTGATATCAATGTGCTTGGTTTTGGAATGTTGGACAGGATTTTAAGTGATCTGAATGACAGCCTCATTATCACAAAAGATAGGGGTTTCTAGATAGTTCAAACCGTAATCCAACAGCTGATGTTAGATCCATATAACTTGAGAACAACAGGCAGAGGCAGCAACATATTCCGCTTCTACTGTTGAGGTTGAGACAGTGTGCTGTTTCTTGCACTGCCATGAGACCAGCCGATCACCAAGGAATTGACACCCTCCTGATGTAGATTTCCTGTCAAGCTCACAACCTCCATAATTACTGTCAGCAAATGCATACAAATCAAATTCAGAATTTTTCGGGTACCAAAGACCCAATTTTGGGCTGCCTTTGATATACCGAAAGATTCTTTTGACAGCAATAAGATGTGAAAGTTTAGGATTAGCCTGATAACGTGCGCATTGATAAACTGCAAACATGATGTCTGGGCGGCTAGCAGTTAGATACATCAACGATCCGATCATCGATCTGTAGAGAGTCTGATCTACGGATTTGCCATCAGTATTCGGATTGAGCAGGCGTCTTTCGGCCATCGGTGTCAATGCAGTTTGGCGTCTTGAAACCCGAACTTCTCAAGTATATCCTCCACATACTTTGCTTGATGGAGCAAGATTCCGGTTGACTTCTGTTGGACCTGAAGCCCCAAAAACATGGTCATATCTCCCAACGAACTCATCTCAAACCACTTTTTCATAACGCCTTCAAACTCTTTGCATAACTGTGGACTGGTAGACCCGTAGATAATGTCGTCGACATAGATCTGAACTAGAATCTGATCATTACCAACATGCTTGATGAATAAAGTCTGATCGATAGTGCCACGAGAGTATCCATGCTCGAGCAAGTGCTATGTGAGAGTCGCATACCACGCTCGAGGAGCTTGATGTAACCCATACAACGCCTTGTCCAACTTGTAGACATAATTAGGACACTTCGAGTTAATGAACCCAGGGGGTTGATCGACGTAGATTTCTTCCTTTACCTTGCCATACAAGAAAGCTGTCTTGACGTCCATCTGATAGACTGTGAAGTTCATGAAAGAAGCATATGCAAGGAAGATACGAATAGCCTCCAAGCGAGCTACTGGAGCATAAACCTCAGTGTAGTCAAGACCCTCGATCTGTCTAAACCCGCGAACTACCAATCTTGCCTTATTGCACACTATGACTCCAGAATCATCCTGCTTATTTCGATAGACACAGCGTGTGTCAAGAGACTTTTTGCCCTTTGGTAACTCAACCAATGTCCAAACCCCGAGCTTTTCAAATTTATTTAGCTCTTCATGCTTAGCATCTACCCAGCTGGGCTCATTCAAAGCCATTTCAACGTTCTTTGGCTCTATTTGAGAGATAAATCAAGAATAGAGACATATGTTTACATCTCCACTCTGACTTCTAGTTTTAACACCATCACCCAGCTGGCCAATGACGTTTTCGATTGGATGATCGCGTTGAAGGCGTGAGGGTATCTTCTGGCTGATGTCATTGAGGGAGACGGGAAGAGTGTGAATGTTGATAACTCCATCATTTGCTGAATGTTCCACATCAGATGAACCTGTCTCATTAGAGGGATCTGCTACAAACTCATTAGCAATTTGTTCAGGAAAGAGTAGTTCCATGAAAGTTGGAGTGACAGCGGAAGCATCTCTAGACATAAAATCTCTTTCAACAGGAGTAAGAGTAGTAGCATCAACATATGGAGCATCATGTTGAATGCGAGATTCTGGACTAGTAGGTGGAACAGATGACTCCCCCTAAGGTATTGAAGAGGATACCGGTGGAGGTCTATAAACAACTTCTTCGTCTTCATCTTCAGAAACAATCTGCGAGCCAGAGGAAGAACCATACGAACCATCTGAAGACACATTGAAGGATTTGAATAACGATGTGTAATCAAATAGCCAATCAGGACCCACTCGAGCATCCGTTTCATTTTCCTCCAACCAACGCACGTCGAAAGATTCAACAATCTGCTTCGTCTTCTTACTTTAAACCCTATACGTCGTGCGTGCATCATACCTCATGAAGTAACAATCATCGGCTTTGGCATTAAATTTTGGGTTGGACTCCAGGTGAAGAAGGGTGCAAGGACAGCCAAATACACGAAAGTGGCTGACAGAAGGCTTATGACCATAAAGAATTTCACATGGAGTCTTCATCTAGGCTTTGTTGATCAAAACACGATTCTGAACGTAGCAAGCAGTGTTAATCGCCTCAGCCCAAAAGAAAACAGGTAACTTAGAGTCACAAAGCATCGTCCTTGCAGCGTCTTTTAATGTTCGATTTCTCCGCTCAGCCACACCATTTTGTTGAGGTGTGCGAACAAAGCTGTATTGACGCACAATTCCCTTTTCTGCGTAAAAATGATCAAGAACTGCATTCTTGAATTCTGTTCCATTATCAGTGCGAAGCACCTTCACCCAGTTGTTACTTTGGTTCTTAATCAACACAATGAACTTCTTTATCAGATTAGCAACCCCAGCTTTTTCGGATAAGAAGAAAACCCACGTAAAACGAGAGAAATCATCGATCACAACCAGACAATATGAGTTTCTGTTGATGCTTAGGACGTCGACCGGACCAAATAAGTCCATATGCAATAATTGGAGCACCTAACTGATTGAATTAACCTGTTTCGGCAGGTGTGGTTTTCTATGATGCTTTCCCTGGGCACATGACACACACTTCTCAAATGTTATAAAGTCTCTGACGGGTAAGCTACGTACCATCTCATTTTTCGCAAGACGATTTAGAATCTTAGCGTTAGCATGACCTAGTCGTCGATGCCACAACATTGCATTTTGTTCTGAGACCTTCGAAAAGAGGCAGGTGACTTGTTCTGGAATGTTACTGTTCATATCTATGATATATGCATTGCCATCCCGCTTTGAATTGACAAGGATCCACTCTTCCGGGATGACAATGCCTGGCTTAAGGATCATACACTCTTTATCAGTAAAATGTGTTGAGTATCCTTTGTCACAAATCTGAGAAACACTCAACAAGCTATGCTTTAACTCGGGGGCAAAGTTGACGTTCTCGAAACTCAGCACTCCATTTGTAACGGTTCCTATGTGAGTGATTTTTCCACCTTCTCTGCCCGCAAAGGAAACATACCCCCCGTTAAATGATTGAATGTTGCTCAATTGGGAGATGTCTCTTGTCATATGCCGGGAGCAGTCGGTGTCGACATACCAAGGTCTGACGACATTCCTCCGCAACTGTCCTTGCAAAATGAGCGGGATCATTTAGATTTGGGAACCCAGGTCATCACTTTCCTGGGTTGACCCTTCAGAGTCACAGATTTATCCTTTAAAACATTCAATTTGGAATCATCATATAAAACACTTTCAGAGGATGACGATGATTGGTTGGGAGTTAATTTGGGCATCAACTGATAGTTAGGTTTCTTAACAATCACTGGTGATTTTGAAACATTTTTCTGTTTAGTTTGCTTTGAACATCCAGATTTTCTACCAGAGGTGGTTGAAGACCCGAATCTACTCTTTGACGAAACCGAATTTGGCGGAGCCTTGTTCGATTTTGGCAAACTATTCGTGACTTTGTTATTGAAAACCTGTTTATTCTTTTGAAAATCTGCCCATTTCTTGTTTTGATCATCCCTCCAATCATCATCTCGAGAACGAGTTCTTGAGGACTTTCTAGTTAAAGACCTCCCTCTAGACTCATTCTCCCCTCTTTGTGACAAGTGATGCACAAACATCTTATTCAGACAATTCCTAGCAATATGACCAGCAGTACCACAAGTAAAACAAATCTGTTTATTGTTATTGAACCTGGTACTGCATTTTTCAGATATATTACTTTAATGACACCCTTACTTTTCCCATAAGAACATGTGCAAGAAACAGGTTGTGCAATAAGTGAGGGTGCATCAGATGGTGTGACTTGTGAAGTAGGTGTGGTATCATCAGAAGCATCACAAGCAACAGGAATATCAAACAACTCATCAAATATGTCAAAAAAAAAAATTAACTCAGCATGAGCTAATGCAAAAGTATCACAAAAAGTATTATCATTTTAACATCAGAAACAATAAAATTTTCATTTGAAACAGAAACATCAGGTTCAGACTCAAGTTTATTATCAGAAACAAATCCTTCAGCTTCGTGCTTTGACTGATCTAAGTATTGATCTGTAGGGGAAGTAGAAATGTTAGTACTTTCAACATTAATAAATCCTCCTGAAACAAAACCAGATGGCTTGCCATAAACCATGAATGGTTCGTTATCAATCTCCTCTTTATACAAAGGGTGATACTGATATGTGTGATTAAAAGGAGGAGGCACTTTATCATATCCTAAACCTTTTTGCTGGTTATTTTTGAATTGCAAACAATGATCTATCATGTTTGCAACTACTTCCCTTGACACATCAAATTTTTTAAAATCAAAATCTGCAGTCTCAAATTTGCCTTTTAATGAGTCAAGCTTAGCAGTCAACTCAGCAAGTTGTCTTTTGACATAGTCATAATTCTCACATTTGTTACTGTAGTATTCCTGAAGTCTCCTAAAGTCCTTAATTTTTGCTTCTAACTGGGACTTTAGGGGTTTTTGTCCTTTTCTAAGTTGATAGCCTTCATATCTAAGGTCCTCTACTTCTCTACGTAATGATTCTATTTCCTCATGAAGAATTTTAACATAATCAACACATGCCTGAGAACAAGAAGGTAAACTTACCTCATTTTTCTTGGGTTCGGAAGTAGAAGATACCATCAGTGCAAACTGCAGCTCCATCATCTTTTCTTCAGGATCAGTTGCAACATTCTCCACGGGAGCATCATCATTGATTTGGGCTAGGTGAGCATTTTCAGGTCCTGAAATATTCAGAGCCTGAATCTGGTCCTCCCAGTCAAATGACTGAGCAACCATAGCAGTCTCACCATTGACCACAACACCTCCACGATTGTTTCCCACCGCAGCCATCGTCCTGTCATTGTTCATTCTTCGATCTAGTTTCGGGCACTCACGAGCAAAATGACCCGGCTCATGACAGTTGAAACAACGCAGTTTCCCTTTGTTGAACCCTACTTTCTTGTCAACATTCATTCCCCAGTTATTCTTCCCTGTCTTTTTAGCAAACTGCTTCGCCCTGAATACTGCCATAGCTATTTTCCATGTAATATCCATCTCCTCCACATCTTCTGGATGAATCTGATCAGGTCAGCAAATGATAGCTGAGGTGGAAGCTCTCCAGCAACAAAGGCATTATAACAATTAACAAGTCTAGTGGCGAGAGCAAGATTTTCATCACTTTCCATTGAGTTTGAGGAAGATGCCACAACTGGTACATTGGAGGAGGGAACAGCTTGTGGAGTGACAGACGACTGGCTTTGTGAGTAAGGCATGGATGATGCAGCATTAAGAGTTTGAATATGAGGTTTTTGAACAACAAATGCTTGACCTGAGGAAGAGATGAGTGATGAAAGAGCATTGTTAGAAGAAATCCCGAGGTTTGCAGTCGAATATGAATTCACATGGTTAATCCCTCGCTGCTTATCATCAAGATCACAAGCGTTGATGAACGCCATTGTTTCAGCAAGAGTGAGACGATTTAGATCCTTGGTCTTCTTAATAACAGCCACGTTCATGTCCCATGATTTTGGAAGAGCATTCAGTAGCTTTTTGTTTATCTCGGACTTGGTCAAGAAGATCCCAAATATATTCATCTCAGTAGTGAGAGTGCTGAAACGCTGCAGCTGAGTCTCAAGGGTTTCTCCGGGAATGAAGTTGAACATATTGAATTTTTCTCGCAGCATATCCTGGCGGCTTTCTTTCATATCCTCATTTCCTTCATATACGTCGATCAAGGCTTCCCACAAAGCTTTAGCTGAAGTATGCTCTCTGAAACCTTGAGCTATATCAAGAGATAAAGCCATGGTCAGAGTGGCCAAAGCTCTTTCCTGTTCCTCAACTTTCTCAAAATCCTCATATGTATAGTTAATCTATCTTAATTGTTTCTGATGTGAATGTTTAGATAATTAATCCATCTTAATTGTTTGAAACTGAAAGTTCCTTTAATATTCTAATTGTTAATAGCAATTAGCATTTAACATAAAAAAATATTAAGTTTATGAATTAAAACATTGTGTCAACCCTTAAACATTTATGGAATTTAGTAAAATATTGATATATTAACAAATTAGTCATGTAAAGTTTTTTAAGGATTAAAAAAATTTGGATGAAAATATAATTTGTTAAAGATAACTTTTTAAAAAGTTTAATGTAGCTAGGTACCAATCTCATTTGTGACAATGTTATTATGTTTTATTATTATTGTTTAGAAAAATTAAAATACAAATAGATATAGTTCATGTAAATGGATAGATAAATAATACAATTAGCTCATAAATTATATAAAAGTATGTAATTTTAAAAAAGGAATGTGCAAGAAAAATTCATTTTGCTTTGACTGTTTCTCTAATTTAAGTATCTCATGTTTTCAAAAAAAAAAAGACTTAAACTTTTTAAGATTTCCGTTTCACAAAAACTTAATTTTCAAGATTTTACATACATTCCCTTTTCCTTTTCATCATTACTAAGGATATTCTTGTAATTTAACTATCTCACACTTTCCAAACAAAAATAAAATAAAGAAAAGGTTAATTTTTTAAACTTTGTACATACATTCCATTTTATGAAAATTGAAAAATGAAGATTTATCATATTTAACTAGAAAGGTTACCCCCGCTACGCGGGGACCAGAAGCTTTCAATGTTGTTTCCGAATTGATAAATATGACAGACATAAAAAGTGCAAGGATGAAAAGTTCGGGCTTTGCCCCGGACAAAAAATGTAAAAGTTTTGACTGCAAGGACCAGAAGTGTGAAAATGGCTAAAGAATTAAAGGGGTAGGAATTAGCAACTTTTTAGAAAAGGGATCAAAGTTGTCAAACCGTTAAAGTTTTGTGGCCAAACTTTAAATATTAAAAGGTTCCAAAAAAGTGTAAAAATATTGATTGCAAGGACCAAAAGTGTCAAAATGGGTAAAGAATAATGAGCAAAGTTGCCAAAAAACATCCAAATTTAGTATTCCTAACTTCCAACAATAATACAGGGACCAATTTTGCCAAAAAAATGGAAAGTTGAATGGAACACAAACAAAATGACATGAATAAATTAATTAAAGAAGTACAGGGACCGGATATGTATATCAAGGGACCAAACCTGGACAAAGTATGCCAAATTTGCTATTCCTTTCTTCCACAACTTTAATATATATATAATAATATATTTTAAAAATCAACTATGAACTCAAATAAATAACCTTAATTTTCATAATACAAAAACAAATCGTATACATAAGTAGTAAAAGTTTTTTAACATGCATTTAGATGGTAGGTGTAGTATTCTGAGTAAATTAAAATTGGTATGGTATTTATTTTAGGTTATTAAACGGCACTAAAAAGGAAGATAAAAATGTTCAGTTTGTTATACATATTTTGAATAGAGATTCATGGCTCCATGCAAACTCTTCGTTTCCTGCCCTTGCAACCCGCTTCGCTTACCGTGTTCAAGGGATTGATTACTCCTACCTAACGTTTCATTCTCCAAGATGATTTCATCAAGGTGCCTGGCATTTCATTCTCCAACGCCTATGCTCGACGTTTCATTCTCCAGCCCTTTAAATCTACATCTAAACCTTCAAACATTCTCTTTAGCAAACTCGAATCCCCATATCTCCCACCGTCACAAGCCCTAAACCTCACTCTTGAACCTGATTTCGAAGAATTGTAGAAGTTGCACCATTTTGAAACCATAATTTTCACTCTGCATTCTGATTTGAAGGTAAGCAATTGTTCTTTCATTATTTTGGACTTGAAATTATGCTTGTGGATAATCGTATTCTTCTAATTGTGTAAATAGCATTTCATTTGTAAAAAGAGACTTAAAATACAAATGTGATAGTGTTAAAAACAATCTTAATTGTTTATATATGAGTATCTTGATATGGTTCAGAGGTTGATCTCGGGTTCATGTATGTTGCTTACATCTTGTATTTGGACCTCAGGTTCATGTATGTTGCTTATATCTTGTATTTGGTCTGTGTTATGTTAATAATTCGAATACCACATGATTTGGAATGTAACTCTTCCAACTTATGACCAAATCATAATTGTGATGAAAAAATTACAACAATGTGAAAGTGTTGAACGAGTTCAAGCTATCGTTCTTATGGATATCAATATATTTTTGCAATCTATGGGTAAGGATCTTGGTGAATTTGATCTTCCTATGCTAAATACAACCATCAATTTAGAATCTGGAGGATATCGCGAGGTCCTAGAGGAGTACTCTATTGTTGTTGAAGATGAACACCTCCTTGCTAAAGATTCTCTCAATCCCGACCAAAAAACTGCATATGATGAGATCATAAGGCACGTAGATCATAATCTACCAGGCGTATTCTTCATAGATGGTCCTGGTGGAACAGGAAAAACATTTTTGTACAAAGCCTTGCTTGCTGAGGTTCGTTCTCGTGGTCTAATTGCACTTGCTACTGCTACATCTGGTGCTGCGGCTAATAATATGCCTGGAGGGAGAACAACTCATTCGTGATTCAAGATTCCAATCAATCTTGAAAATAACTCAATGTGCAAGATTGATCAACGGAGTGGGGCTGCTCAACTGCTTCTTTTAGCTAAAATAATCATATGGGATGAATCATCGACGACTAATAGGCAAGGAATAGAAGCAGTAGATAGAACGATGCAAGACATTACAAAGGTGAGCCTCCCTTTTGGTTGAAAGATAACGGTATTAGGTGACTATTTTAGACAAGTGTTACTAGTCATCAGACGTGGCACTCGAGCACAAATTTTAGACTCTAGCCTACGAATGTCGCCTCTTTGGCCTTTAATTAAAAAGTTTCGGTAAACCATAAATATGAGGGCACTTGCTGATCCATGGTTTTCAGATTTTTTAATACGAGTTGGCAACGGAGATGAAGAAGATATCGATGGAAGTTTTATCCGAATACCTGATGACATGTCCATTCCTTACACTAGTGAAGCCAAATCGAAAGAAAATTTGATTAATGCAATCTTTCCATCTTTGCAAATCAATGGAGGTTTTTCTGATTATATTATTTCTAGGGCGATATTATCAACTAAAAATGAAAACGTCGACGAAATTAATGATCAGTTGATCGATAGGTTCCGTGGAGAGGAAAAGGTGTATTATAGTTTTGACGAAGCAAAAGATGATAAGAATGAATTCTATCATATGGAATTCTTAAACTCTTTAAATGTGAGTGGTTTGCCCCCCCTCCCCCCCCCCCTCCCATCGCCTTCGTCTTAAAATTGGATGCCCTATAATGCTGTTACGAAATATTGATCCTTCTAATGGTTTATGTAATGGCACAAGATTGATATGCAAAGGTTTTCAAACGAACTTCATCGATGTAGAAATAGTCGTTTGTCATCATGCTGGAAAACGAGTATTCTTTCCAAGAATCCCTCTTTGTCCATCTGAAGATGACATGTTTCCATTCAAACTGAAAAGAAAACAGTTTCCAATTCGGCTTGGCTTTGCTATGACAATTAATAAATCTCAAGGTCAGACAATTCAAAATGTTGTAGTTTTTCTACCTGAATCAGTATTTTCTCATGGACGACTTTACGTTGCGCTCTCCAGAGGAATATCACGTGACAATACAAAGGTCTTAGTGAAGCCTACTAAAGATTTTAACCAAAATGGAGTTTACACATCAAACGTGGTGTATCGAGAAGTCTTACATGATATGTAAAATACAACTATGTATGGATATTATTGATATAGTTTTGAATGTAATGACATTTGTCGATGATTATATGTTTTCTTAGAATATGATATGTTTGATGCATTGCACGTTTTTTAAATATGACATGATATGTAAAAATTTAATTTCTAGCTATTATGTGTTTTTGAAAGTACTATTCTTTTTATCTCGAAAATGAATTACAAAAAAAAACATAATGTTTTTGTAAACAAATGGTTTTTCGATATTTTTTTTTCTGGTTTCATTTTTTTCACACATCTACCAAATAATCATATATTAAGAGCCAAAACAAATGATGACACCTAAAAAGAAACTATTTGTCGTCTGTCATATTATGTAGTTATGCACATTACTAGAGACAATTCACGACAAAACTGCAACTATGCACCTTGTTAAAATCTATTCGCCAAAAGGAACAATCTACACCAAACAATATATATTATGGCCGAAAGGAACTATCTTGCGCCAAAAACAAACTAATTGCCTCAAGGAAACTATCCGCCGGAAGGAACTATTTGTGCCGCTGCATCGCGCGGGTATCCTACTAGTGTATATATATATATATATATATATATATATATATATATATATATATATATTTGAGACCACCTATATTTTGTGAGACATAGGGACCAAATATTAGCCTTTGATCAAATTTGATTTTGTGGTTAAAAAAAACTCCGATTAAGGCGCTTAATTAAACACTCATGGATAGATTAGTCAGATTTTAATCATATAATGGAATCCCCTGATTTACATGATCTTTCCTTAATCAACGTACAAAATCAGATTCGCTCTTTCATCCGATGATTTCCTCGGATGATTTTCTCAATCGCAATGAGTTTTGTACGTTAATTGTCACTCACGCTACGATGATTTGTGAGTTTACAGGCTTATTGAAAGAAAATTCAATTTTTTTAGACAATTTGGTTCATTAATCCTCTTTGATTTCAACAATCGGTCACTAAGTTTTTGTTTTTTCATATATTTACAATTGATCAACAATCGTTTTCAGAATTGTTTCAATCACAAATCGCAAACTATAGATGGATCAATAAGGAACGATGTTTTTACAATTCATCATCAAAATGGAACAATTTCTCTATTACAGAAGGACCAAATGCAGGGATTTATTTTCATCAATTTTCCTTTTACAGGAGGTTTGTAAGTAAGGATTTTAATTTTCACTTCATCAATTTTGCTATTAGAGAAATCAATTTTTAGCAATTTGTCATCATCTCCAATTGATCATTAATTTAGATCGATATTGAACAGTTTCAAGGTTTGAATTTTACTTTGAGAAAAGTTAATTCAACAACTCATCATCAGTAGCAATTGATGTGCCATCTGTTTGATGAAGGAAGAATTATATTAAGTAAGTATTTGATACACCAACTGTTTGATGAAATGTCTAAGAGAGGAATCATAACTTAAGATATAATACCTTTAAACTCTAGACATGTGCATAAGAGCATTGTCACATAAAGTCAACAGATCATGCACCTTCAATAACCTTGAAATGAAAGTAGGTACTTATCAAAATATTCTTTTCCTTTGGTTCGCATCTAAATGATCAAATCGTATTCTGGTTGATATAAATGTTATTATCTTTTTCATCATATTAAGACAAGTACACCAAATGGTGCATGTTTGAAAGATTGGTGTGAGCATGACAAGGAAATCTCAGACCATGTTGATGCTTGAAGCTTGCAGCATATTTACTCATTGGTTTTTTATTTTTGCTTATCTTATTGAAAGGTTTATGTTACTTATTATCCTCCTTATCAATAGCATGTGAAGTAAAAGATGCATTTCGACCAATTTAGCGTGAATCAGAAGAGGTACTTGGCCCCATTTCATCACAATGTTACTACATCACATACTATACAGTATACTATTCTGACTTGAATAACTTGAAAAACATTACTAATACGTCCTTACATATTCAAAAAATTCCTTTTAGAATATAATTTTGTAAATAGTTATACAATAATAAATATAAACATAATACTTTTTGTACGTCAAATTAGTGATGGTGCTAAAGAATCTCACTTTAGGAATGAACTCATTTTAGGTAATGGTTATTTAGCTTGGATTCCGAATATTCTACATGAAGAGATATATAGTGATTTAATTTGGATTCAAGATATTCCAGATAATACAATGGTCTAAATAGATACAATTCTAGAATATTAATCATACTTTAATTTCTTTAGTTCACAAAAATTATAATTTATAAGAATACAAGCTCTTAACATTATGTGTTTCACGGTTAATTTCAAAAGAATGCAAATTATTATGATCAAAACATAATTCAACATATTGTTATTAGTTTACATAATATATGATTCTAATTATAATAATTGAAAACCATTACCTGTATCTCATTCCGTATTTCTCCTATTTATAATATTGTGTTTAGAATATAATTTGTAAATCACTATACAATGATATATATTAGTCGGGTATTTATTTTTGCAGCTCAAATTAATGTCGTTGAAGAAAAATCTTATTCAAGCACTGAATTCATTTCAACTAATGGTTCTTTTGTTTGGATTCCGAATATTCTAGTTTGATTTTTTTTTGTTAAAATAATCAACTAGTTTGATTCAATATATGTTATATATCGTGTTGTTACATGTCTAACTTTGTCATATTACACATCTAATATTATATGTTAGTGTTTAATCTAAAATTATGTGTAATATTATGATATGATTGTGTAATTTATTGAAATTATGTATTGAGGGTTACTATAGTTTTGTACAAACAGTTATTTATAACCGAAATGTTATGGATATACTTTTGTAAATCATATTCCATGTTAAGTTTTAATCACTTTGTAAAAATGTCGTATTTTTATTCAAGTTTGTTTTTTATTGTTGAAATAATCAACTACTATTATGATACTAAGTATTTTTTAATGTTATAATTTTAATTTTAAGATAAGTATTCTATAAACGCTATTTTTACATGTATAATACCCTGTAACACTAATGTTTATCAATGACAAGATTTGTAAGTTAGAATTTCATTCTATTATTCTATATTCAAAATAAATAACATTTTTATATATCACTATTAATGAATATAATTCAAATATGCCAATGTATTTAACTAGAACATTACTCTATTAGAATATTTTACATATAACTTATTTTGGTTTCTTATAGATTATTGCATATATTCTTGTAATATTATAAATTGTAAATTCAAAATATTACATAATGATATGATAATATTATATATAATATTAGAATCTTACATATTGTAAGTTAATTGTACATATTACAACACAAGTTCATAATATTACATATTAACAACATAATATTAATTATTGAA
Organism: Lactuca virosa; assembly: GCF_052849685.1. Taxonomy (NCBI): domain Eukaryota; kingdom Viridiplantae; phylum Streptophyta; class Magnoliopsida; order Asterales; family Asteraceae; genus Lactuca; species Lactuca virosa. Next base: position 317,679,909 of record NC_136428.1, read on the forward strand.
TGGTTAGAATATATGAAATAATATCATACCAATGAGTATTAAAAAAAATCTAAATTTAATTACGCATGACTATATTAGAATATTCTACTTATAACTTAGAAAATAATAGACCATTATTCTACTGAAATATTCTACATATAGATTATGAAAACATACAACATATAACATTATTCTATTAGAATAAAATATACTACATATAGATTATAAAACCATACAACATATAACATTATTCTATTAGAATATTCTATATGTACAGATTGTTTTCATATAATAAATCAACTTACTTAATCGAAAACCTACAACATTATTCGAAAACATACAACATACAACATTATTGTATTAGAATATTCTATATATACACAATATTTTCATGTAAATGAATTAACTTATTTAACAAAAAAACAATTATTTTATATAATACAACATACAAAATTATTGTATTAGATTATTACACGTTAACATTATAAAATTTTCTTTTCTATAAATCAATTTTTTTCTGTATACTATTCTTTATATTCCTTTAACACTATAAATTGTAAATTCAAAATATTACATAATATTACATATAATATTAGAATCTTACATAATGTAACTTAATTGTACAATTACAACATAATTCTATAATACTAGGCTTAAATTTCATAATATTACAAATAATTTCATAATATTATATATATTAACAAGACATTATAAAAATATTGAATATTTTGAATAACTAGATTAATATCATATCGTTGAGTATTAAAAAAGCAAAAAATTTAATTAGACATTGTTGTATTAGAATATCTTGCATATAACTTAGAATGTCAAAGAATATTATTCTATCAAAATATTCTACGTATAGATTATAAAAACCTATAACTTTATTTTATTAGATTATAAACATCATACATCATAAACTACAACATTATAATGATTTTAACCATCATACACTCTACTTATAAAATTTACCTTGAATAGTGACTTAAATTCTAAAAAAGACATAAACATCAATTCACGATAACAAACAACATATAAAATTATTGTATTAGAATATTATATATATACTTATTATAACATAAAACATACAATATTATTCTGATGAAATTTTTTACATATAGACTTTAATTTAAACTCGTCTAATATGTGAAAGATATTACTACCATTACACAACATAAACTACAAAATTACATGTATTATCATTTAAAACATAAATATTGTTCAACCATAATATTGTTTTATGAAATATTCACCAATCTTTAAACATTCAAACCACAACCCTATTATTTACCAAACATTCAACCATACATGTTAATCAAAATATAGAGAATCTATAGCCAATATTCAAAGAGAAAAAGACTCCAAATTCATTAACCATTAAATTCTTGCAAATAGTTTATCAATTCGATCAACAATCTTCATTTCACTACATCACTTCATACACCAGGTTAAGATGCTTTAGTCGGTCAGATTTTGCAAACTCCTTAGCTTCATCAATTAGTTTATATGTAGGTTACCATCCAATTTGGTGTTGGATTAATGTCTAAGTCCATAACTGTAATTGGGTTGCATGGCATCAGGCATTTGGATATAATATAATGAGAGAAATAACACTTAAGGTTGGTTAATATATTATAAGTTCTAATATATTAATAAGATTATTTAATTAGTATTGATCAAGAATTAATCTAGAATTAATTAAGTGATCAAAAGAAGACTAATTAAATATATGGGTTGATTGTGTAAATCATCCATACTTGTATAGTGTGCTAATGCTCCATGGATTATCAAGTTGGGCTAAAACCCATATGATGCTCCATGGATGCTCCATGGTGTTTTGTACCCATAGATCATGGAAATGGAAAGCCATGACAATTAGGGTTTACCCTAATTGTCACTAACTATATAAGCATCCTATTGTTGACAAAATTGGCTACTATGTGTGATAGAAAGGGCTAGCCGATTTTCATGAAGTGTGTATGTTCTCTCAAGTCATTCCAAGTGTATTTGGTGTTGTGTGAACCATTCAAGGTGTCACACTTGGGGCACTAGGCACTCAAGCTTCATGAAGACATTCTACATCAAAGAGGTATGTAATTCTAACTTAATATATTCATATGAATCAATGTTATTATGCTAGTTAGGATGAATACCTTGGAAAGTTCATAATTGCATGTATAAGAGAGAAAATATAGATCCAAGGTATTTAGGGTTGCATGTACACTTAGGAGTGTTAGAATGCTCAAAACCCAACAGTGGTATCAGAGCCTAGGCTTGTTTTCTTGTTATACTTGTAAAAATGGCTGAAAAATCGAATTTTGTTGCTGTCTGAACAGCAGACTCGCCGAGTCCATGAAGGGACTCGACGAGTCCAAGGCAAAATGCATCCAACTCGCCGAGTTGGTTCATGCACTCGACGAGTTGGACCCCCTGACAACATATATTCGACTGTTTTGGCTGGAATTTGACTAGGAACATTACCCTAAGCTGTTTTTTGACTTATAAACTTATTTTTTATGTGGTAATGTTCATACTAATCCAATTTCAAAGATAATTGTCAATAGATTCATGTTTTGTATTAGTTTAAGTGTTATGCTAATTACATGAAAAAGTTTGATTCCAATTACCTTGTTTATATGAGTTGCTTAGATTAATAGAAAAGGTTGATTGATTATGTGTCTTTGATCCATTTTAATCTAAGAGTGGATTCTAAAATGTGTTTGTGGAACTTGTCCTCAAGTTACATGAAAAGTCACATTAAAGTTTCTTAAACCTCATAAAAGTTGGCAAAGGTTACAAAATGAAGAGTCTTGTCCTCATTAAATGGTGTTATGACTCCATAACTTGTCCTCAAGTTATGGAGGTTCAAGAGTCACTTTATTAAATAATAGAAATGTGTAACCTTAATTAGTTCCATAAGTTACAAAAGAAGAAGAGTTACATTCTTTAATAGTTTAAAGTCTTCCATAACTTGTCCTCAAGTTATGGAACTTGAAGAGTTTTAATTAAAACTACTTTAAACACATAAGTTATGGAATTAAATGGTTTTGAATATTTTCAAAACTTGCCCTCAATTTTTGGAGTTTGTAATGTTTTCTCTCATGAATACTTTAATTCCAAGTTGAGCCCTTAGAATTTTAAAAAAGTTAAAATTCAACCCTTATACTTTATAATATTATAAGTTAATAGTATATGTATAGGTATAAGAGCAAGTCAGTCTTACCATTAGTAGACCTCATTCACGAAGCCGGTCTATAAGGGGGGGTATAAGGTTGTTGCCTATAAAATGGCAGCTTAATGGGTGTCCACTCTCACCCACCGCTTCCTTGACTGGTGGAGGGTCGTTAGCCGAACAGGTAGGACAAGGACTATAATTCTCCCTTCATTAAAAGTATTAATGATAAATACTAAGTAACTAAACCTTTTATTAATTCACAATCTTAGTTACTTAGGAAAATGTGAATAAGGTGCTAACCCATGAAATTACACTTTGCACTTTGCTTAAGTCGGTTAGTGGAGCGCGTGTGGTTAACCGACACACTAGCTTGATTTAACAAGGTAGGCAAAGGGTAACTTAATATTTATCATAGTATCTGTTGAATCATAAAAAGTGACCCTCTTGAACTTCAGCTACCGCAACCTCTTCAGCTACCGCAGCCATCCAGCACCCGCAGTCAACTTCTTCATCAGCAACCGCAACCGTAGTCTCTTCATACCGCAGTCACTTTTACTAGATTACTTTACTTGTCTTTTATTGTAACACTCTCTATTGTCCAGTATGTCTTGCATGGCTACTATTAGAGAGATAATCTAGTGTACATCATGAGTCTCTATAAATAGAGCTCATTCTCTTTGTATTCAAAACACTTATACGCATCTATCTATTCTGAATACACTTCTCTGAAATTATATTTTTTCTCTCTCTCTATCTACGCATCACTTCTTACTCTCAATTCTTACTAGAACATAACTGATTATAACCTCTCTCCGGAGCAAGTCTTCTGTGACTTAATCACTAAGTTTGATCTTCCGTATTAACTTGGTTTGAATGCATTCCTTGTTATGAATCAACTTATGTGTATACTTGATATAACAATTGTTGTCATTTTATATTTCTTTACTTTTCCGCAACTAACTCTTTAACTATAACTTATTAATATTATTGTTGAGCTTTTAGATCCTTCGAGATTAACTATTCCGCAATCCATTTGTTCTAACGTTTGTTCAAGTGTGTCTCAAAGTTTTTCTCTCAACAATTCGTATCAGAGCCATAGTGGTTGCTTTTTTGAAAACGGAACTCTGATTTTTCAAAGGGCCTTCTATACCACTAAAGCTCATTTCTTCAAGAATTTTCAAATGGCACAATCGTTATCTCTGAACGTTTCCAACAGTGTTGGTGGTTCTAACCGAGCCCCAATACTGGTAGCAAATGAATATCATCACTGGTCACAAAGAATGGAAAGATACCTAAGGAGACTTGGTAGAGATGTATGGCGATCCGTAGAAGAAGGACCACATGTCCCAGTCCTTACACCAGTTCAAACTGACGGCGCTACAACCAGACTAGGAGGAGGTCAACCAGTCATGAACCGTCCCACCAAGGATGATCTCGATAAAATGGAAAATGATGCTGTTGCTTTTTATGAAATCTCCTGTGGAGTTGCTCCTGACAACTTCGATATTATCATAAATTGCAAATCAGCAAAAGAGATTTGGGAAGTTCTCAAGAACTTGTACGAAGGCTTAGAACAAGCACAAGACCAAAAGGTTACTACCGCACTCAATGAGTTCAACAACTTCAAAGCTCATACTGGCGAAAGTTTGGAAGACTCCTTCAAAAGGTTCAACCTGATAGTCACCAAGTTATCCAATGCGGGCACCATCCGCAGTAACCATGAAACAAATCTTCAGTTTCTTAATGGTTTGGGAAGACATTGGACTACGGCTAAGATGATAGTCCAAGGCGATAGAAAGATTCACTCTTTGTCACTCTACAAGCTCTATGGAGAGCTTCAAGCACAAGAATCCACCGTACTCAAAGACTGTGCTGACTTCGGAGGACCACTTGCACTCATAACACAAGCCCCACCGCAGTCACTTCTACTCTCCCTCGTATCACACTCCATCGCAGTCATACAAAGCTGACTCAGAGTATGACGATGAAGAAGAATTTCAGAAGGCTGTTGCTCTAGTTAGCCAACAGTTCAACCGTCTACCACCTCCTTCCTTCCGCAAGAATCAACAGTTTAACAAACCTCCATTCAACTGTAACTTCGGTTCCCAGAATAACCATCCTCGATATCCCAAAAGTTCTCATCCACCACCGCAATCTCAAAATAATCAACCAAAAGAGGTACCGCAGTCTCCTCAAACCATTGACTCCGGTACTCCCTCAGAATACAAAACTGATGTTGTAATTTGTCACAAATGCAACAAAGAGAATCACTTTGCAAGAGATTGTAAGGCCAATGCAGTAAAAGACAGAGCATTCTACCTTAGAATGGCTCAAGAGTTGGAAGATAAGGAAAAGGCAAGGGCATACGTGGCCCATGTCAAAAGAGACCATCATGTTTGGTCATCCGGAGACGAAGATGAAACCATCAGCAGTGTCAAAGGAAAAGGGAAAATCTGCATGCTGGCCACTGCGGATGATGATGGGTCTACAATGCTGAACAAGAACTACTGCTACGTGGCAAAGGATGGAACTCTAAGCATCGTCGAACAGGTAAAACTTATGATCCAAACTCTAAACTATAGCCTGCATGACTGCCAGCCCTACATAGATGATCTTAATGACACTTGTGCTGCCATCCTTACAGACTATAACAAAGCCTTAGATGAGAAGAACATTGCATCCCAAGAGATGTTCCACGTGAGAGGACGACTGGATAACAAAAGACTCAAAATGGCTATGTTAGAGAAGGACCTAGAGTTAGAAAAAGATGCAAGAATGTTAAGTGAAACCCAATTAGAGATAACTTTGAACCAGAGAGATTTAGCACAGAGAGAAATTGTACGCTTAAATCTCTTAATTGAAAAATTGTTTAATGAAAGTGAAGCTATTGAAAATTTGGTAAACAATGGAACCGTAGACAATACATACAATTGGGGTAGGTCAAATGGATATCCTACCGCAATGGATTCCTCACCCCGATTCAACAAAGATAGACTGTATGTCCCTCTAGACCGAGAATTTCATTTCCCAGTCAATGACAAGACCTTTCCCGAAGATATCAAAACTCACTTCGGTAGAATGCATACTCTAAGCAATAATTGTGTCATTGAGGAAATTGTGCCTGAGGTTTCGGGTCACACATGTGATCAAATTCCTATCTGTGGCACCGTTTACCCAAATTCTCAAACCTCATCCGTAGTTGATGAAGAAATTGTCATTGAGGGCGCCGAAGTCTCGAAAGACTTTCCATCTTTGTCCTCAGACTGCAGTGTCTTACACCGTAGTCAAAAGTCACACAAATGTCCCACTGAAGTCCCAACTAAGACTTACTTTGCAGTAGTCAAATCTTCACTACCGTAGTCCTCAGTAAAAGGAACCATGACCCTTCAGGCGATTCATCATGAGTTGACTATAGAGAACTTTGAAGTGGGTCAATGCTCACAGACCCCAGAATCTTCAAGTTCGGATGACTCAAGCCCACGTTTTCAAAATCATTCTAAGAATTCCAGGAAACCGCAGTTGAACAACAATGACTGCGGTTCACCAAAATCCTTGGCCAAAAGGGCCTTCAAAGAGGAAATTAGATCTCGAGGCACAAATAGACAAACTTTTTCAAAAAATAAGAAGGATGTCAGAATTCCAAAGTCCAAGAGTCCAGAAAAATTTGTTTTCTCACACTACTTTTCAAAAAACGCTCCCACCAAGAAAACAAACAAAAAGGAAAGTCAAGTTTCAAAAGTCATTCCTACTCCTTCTGACACAACCCAAAAGGGTGTTTAGTCTTTTCGAAACAATGGTTTTCAGGTCTATTCCTCAAATGATCCTAAATGGAAAGGTATTTTACCCACTCCAACACTTTTAAAGTCACGTGAAAACTTGAACAAACGGAAGGGTATCCTACCAAATCCACCAAAAGGGACTCAAAGATTTGCACGTGCTAAACCTTTTCAAAAACAAACTTTTTCAAAATCCAACATGTGACAACCCGAAATGTCTATTCTGTACAACATGTAAATTCAATAGAAGTCAGAACTGTTACTGCTAATTTTCAAGCTTTTTGGAACAAGTTTGAGTATTTTAAGATTAACACTTTAGGAGATATCAGGAGAGAGGGTGCCCTAGGGTTAATTGTGCAACAATAATATTTCAAAACTCCAAAAGATTGGAGTTTACGACCTAAACAATGGTGTTTACGGCCGTAAAACCTAAGGAAGGGGGTATATAAGTGACACTTAGTCATTTATGCCACTTTTTCCACCTTTCAAGAACAAAGCTCAAATCCTCTCAAGTATCATCCAAAGATTTCTTCAAGATCTTCATCTAGTAAGTGTTTCTAGCCCTAGTAAGTTGATATATTGCTTAATCTAGTGTTTTAACACACTTCCATCCATGAAATCATTCCAAAAGGTTAGATCTTCAAGTTTCACCAAGAACACCAAGAACACACACTAGTGTTCTTGGACTTTTAGCTCATTTCAAGCCTTTATCTTGTAAGTACTTCTATCCTAGAGTATCTTAAGGCTTGTTACACTTCCATATATCAAGAAATCAACCAAGAAACACCAAGATCAAGGTGTTTACGGTCCAAGATGTTCTTGGACCGTAAACCCTAAAAAGGGTACCAAAGTGTGCCCTAGTCCCTCCTAAGCCTTGGTAACTTGCATGGATCCATTCCTTGATGAGTTAAGGGCATGAAAACATCAAAAGACCATAAACCATAAGGGTTTACGGCCGTAAACCCAAAGGAAAATGGTCTAAGGACCGTAAACTCCAATTAGGAGTGAAATGGTGCCCTAATCACTCCCATAGGCTTATACTTCAAGTGGAAACACTTCTAAGGACTTGTAGAGCTTCAAAACAACTCATGGTCAAGAAAGCATAAGTTTACGGCCGTAAACTCATGGGTTTACGACCGTAAATTCAATGAGTTATGGTCATAAAACCGTAAACTCATGTAAGGGGGTTCCCTTGAACCCTAAACTCAATAGCAATGTCCTACAACACTTAGATGCAATCCTTGGGACTTATAACACCTATATAAGGTGTTTAACATGTCTTAGGATGTCTTAACTTTGTTAATTAGTTGTTTAAAGACTAATTGGATACATATATGTGATATTATATGTTAACTAGGATCATTGAGTGTGTGCAAGTCTTCACTTGACACCTAGCAATCCTATATCACCAGTTCATCCAAACCACTCACTACAGGTGAGTTCATACCCCTTAATTAACCTTTTAAATGTTTTTAAATGCTTTTATGGGGGGGGATACAAGTTGACCTATTATAGTTATTATATCAATCACATGTGATTAATAACTACTAGACAAGTAAATTTCTTACCTTTCAAACTGTGTTACCAAACTGTTTTACTTCAAACTGTTTTACTTCAAACTGTTTTACAAACTCCTTTTCATGTCAAATACTTTTTACTTAAACTCTTTTATACTTATATATTGTCAAATGCATGCCTATATATGTATAGTTATATAAGTAATGTTTAAAGGACTTAGGACGGCGGGCTCGCTTTATTTCCTTTTCCTCGTTGGGATGTGGCTTTAGGGCATCGATTATCCGTCCGAAGGTCGTTTAAATATTAGTTGTATATCATGTATACATACATAGTCATAAAAGTTCTTTCATTCAGTTCCATACCTTTGGGTAGCAAGGGTATACAAGCATGTTCATACACTACTAGTAAGCTACCATAGGGGTAGTTTAGGAAGATACTAAAACTATTACTAGAACAATGAAACATACAAAGAGTCAGTTCATACATGAGTCACTACTACAGAGTAGAAAACATTCAATACCATACATAGTAGAGAACATACAATACCATACAGAGAACGAGATAACAAACAATACCATACAGAGAGAACATATAGGCTAGATAGAAGGAGAACATACAATACAACTAGCACATTCATTACATGTACATTATTACAATTATGTGAGCCACTAAACGGGGCATGACACTACCTTCCATGACCGTTTTTGTATCCAGAATCTCCTTAATTGGGGAGCGTATGAGTTTGTGTATAGATCTATACTGGATTGACTATCCTACACCTTGCTGCTCGCTACAGTGGGACTTGCAAGTCTACGGGTGCCAAATGTCATTTCTTACGGCGTCTTACATCGTCGTTTTTCTATTGAGTCGGTAGCAGGATACAGGCCGATCACATGGTACTTTAAATAACAATTGGTTTAAAGTAGTTAGTACAACAGTAGTTACTTAATACAACACTACAGTACTATAACATTTTCCCATTACATTTACTTTGTGATTTCACACAATAAACAATAATGTAAAAACTATATTTTTGGATAATGATAGTCGGATTTGGGAAAATACACACTCTTACAAGAGACACACACACAGATACTAGATGCCTTGGTAGAAGGCTACTTTTAGTAGGAAACATAGGGTTTTCTAGGAGAGTTCAAACAAATACAACTTTTACAAACTTATACATTACAAACACCTTACAAACACTTTCATACAACTAAAGACATTAATCTACTTATGATCTCACCAGTTTTAAAGCTGATAAACTCTTTCAAAATAACTTGTATTCTCAGGTCACCAGTAGACAGGTACCGGTGCCAGGTTTTGAGAAGATGGAGCTCGTTCAAGACTCCTCTTTTATTTTGATGTATATTTTTGGTGTCTATATAACTTGACAGAACACACTTGTATGAAATTATATTATTAATGCAATGGATGATGTTGTTGCTTGTTTACTACTTTGCATTGTTGTGATACTGTACATGACGTCCTCCACCCCCGAACGATTCCGCCATTCCGGTTTTGGGGTGTGACAGATTGGTATCAGAGCATTGTTTATAGTGAATCGAGTGTATCAACCCATAAAAGATATACGAACTATAAACACAAGCGGGATTAAAATACTCTGATAAAGAGTTTATAATTTTAAATAATAAAATATTTAACCAAGTATACATACCTGCATTCATACTAAAATCAGTGTCACTAGGACAGAACAAAAGTATTACGATTGCTGGGCAGCACAAGCAGACTTAGAGACATATGGTCAACCCTGGGAAGATGTAGCCTGATCAACTATATTATCCGAGGAGTGATTAGCATGTGTCTAAGTGTGGTTGTGAGGTTGCAACAAGTCTAAAAACTTACCAACACTACTACAATGAGAACAGTAGAACAGAACATTAAACTTAAAAAAAAAATACTATAGAAGTATTTTGTGTTACTATAATTACTTATATGAGAACTAAAGGTCTTTATTTGTATATCAATGGTTGTTTAGTGGATACACCAAGGTTATATGTATATAGGATGTCATAGACTTAGAATCTGTGAATCTTTGCTTTATTTCCTGTCCTCGTTGGGTTGTGGGCTTAGAGTTAGGGTCACTTATTCGAATGTCTATCCTGTCCCGAATACATATAACTGGTATGCACTAAACAAGTGTTGAAGTAACTAATAAAGATCATCTTATAATTATCTAATTAGTTCGTCTATTTAGTTATTTCTTACACCTCTTTTCTCGTGTAGATTTAATGGCTGGATTCCATCTTCCCGGAGACCCGTACTTTCCCAACCACAGCAATGCTGGATGGCTTGGGGAAGAGCCAGAAGATGATCACCCAATCCCTTTGGATGATCACGAAGCTGAAGGTTTTTCTGATGGTTCTGACTCGGAGCCAGAAGTCAACAACCAACCCCCAACTGTTCAAAACCCAAACCCTCGTCCGACATTTCAAGGACCCACACCTCTGTGGGCCACAAACTTGAATAGGTGGAGTCAGGAACAGGGTCAACCCTTTCCCTACAATGGAGATAGAAGCTTCTACAACCTCACCGAGGGAGGTTCTGCTGACAGGGTCCTACCCATCATGGTTCGTAGGATTTCTCAAAATGAAGTGCAAGGTCGAGCCACTCTCGATCGTGTCGTGGAGATTGACGCCAACTCTGGCATTAACACAGTCCGTATTCGCCAACTGGAGTCTGCTCATGAAAGGACTCAGGTCCGTAATGCAGTTCTGCAGAGGGAACTTGCTAAAACCCAAGCTGAAGTCAGAGAACTTCGAGCTCAGCAAGTAAGGTCCGATAGGCGCATAAGGTACATAGAACGTCTTCTGTCGGATTCCAGGACTCACTCTAGCAGTTCTCGACGCCGATAGAGTCTCATCGACTTCTCTTTTGGATATAACCTAGTTTATGTAAAAACTTTAGGCTAATTTCATATCTTTGACAATCTTAGACCTGTTAGGTCTTGATTAGGTTGTAGTTCTGTCAAAATTTTCCCATCTTGGTTGATGTAAGACCTACTTCTAGGTCATTTTTCCCAAACTTGTTACATCTATAATTCCAGTATCTTTGACAGATATCTAATCTTATGTAAATTAACATCCAATTCTATCACCTGCTAGTACTAGATCATCCTTAAATCGTGCTATTCAATTATGCTGTTGGACTATGGATAGTTAGTCCATGAGTCATTCTCATCAATTTTCCTATTAAATTCTTATCAATGTCTTCATCTTGCTAAACTTACAGTTCAAAGATGCCTCCACGTAAATCAACAAGACGCAATCCTCCTGCACCGACACCACCTGCTCCTCAAATCGATACGGCAGCACTAAATGTTGCTGTAGCTGCGGCTGTGGCTACCGCCATGGCCCAATATCATTCTTCAGGTTCTACTGGAGGAGGAACCCCGGTCTTATCTACTCATGGTGAAATTCCTGTGCGCTCGAGAGAGTGCTCCTACAAAGACTTCGCAAACTGCAAGCCATTGTCCTTTAAGGGAACTGGCGGAGTCATTGTCCTCTCGCAATGGTTCGAGAAGACAGAGTCGGTCTTTGAGATCTGCTCATGCCAGGAGGGAAGCAAGGTCAAGTTTGCCGCTTGTACCTTCGAATCAAAAGCCCTAACATGGTGGAATAGCCATGTCAAGTCACTATATCTCGTGACGGCTAATGCTATGGGCTGGGATACTTTGAAAGACTTCATGATTGAGGAGTGCTGCCCGAGGGGCGAGATCCAAAAGCTAGAGGAGGAACTGTGGAGCCTGACCATGAAGGGCTCCGACGTAGTAACTTATACCGCCAGATTCTGTGAACTGGTGGCCCTCTGTCCCAATATGGTTCATACGGAGGGGAAAAAGATCGAGAGATATATATGGGGGCTAATGCCACCATACCAGGGGAATGTTTTGGCTTCCCACCCCACTACATTTGACAGTGCCAAGCGATTGGCACAGCGGCTCATAGACCACGGGGTTTGTACCCCGGCCGCAACAACAACCACCCTGGCCATCTCTGAACCCGCCAGAACCGCCGACTCCAAGCAGAAATTCTGGGATGACAAGAAGAAGAAGAAGGCTGCCAAAAAGCAGCAGGTCGTGGCAGTTCATGCTGCGATAGCACCTGCCGCTGCTGCTCCGGTCAAGCTGTGACAACCGTCAAATTTCGGTCAAGTCAAAGTCAAACAAAGTCAACAAGTCAAACCGGTCAACTCCATTAACCCTTGTATGTTAAAGGTTTACGTTATGTAATCACTGTATAATTCGCTATTTTAATGAGAAAACATGATTTGGAAAATTCATGTGTTTGATTTTCCTTAGCCTTAACAGTGCTAAACAACGAACCAAAGCGATAAAACACTATTGCACAATCATCGGGATTGTGTAGGACACCAAATCATGGCTTAACGGGGTTTATGGACCTTGCGTTGCGAAGCCGGACACTCAAAAAGATCACAAACGAAACCTCTCTCAATCTCTTTCACTCAATCTCTCTCTATTAAAATCTCTCCCAAATCTCTCCCGAATCTCTCCCAAATCTCTCTCAAAAGTTACTTTAACTTTTTGTAATCATTCGGGTCATCCCGACCCTTAACCGGGTCAAAAATCGCTTGAAACAAGGTAAAAACGGGTAAAATAGGCTTAAGGACCCAAAACCGAAGCTTCAGGACCGAAGCCTCGCATCCGAGGGCATCAGGACCGAAGCCTTGGACCGAAGCCTCAGGACCGAAGCCTCGTACCGAAGCCTCAGGTCCGAAGCTTAGCAAGTTCGGCCCCCCTGCGAGAGATCTCGCAGACAACCTCCTTTTCCCGGTTTTTCGACTACGACTTCGTTTTAGGCCCGTTTTTCATCATTTTAACGCGGGATTTTCACCAAAAACTTTATTTTTACAATTAGAACTCTATATTTCAGTAATTCCCACGTTTCTAGGGCCATTCATAACAATAATTAGTGGGGGAGGTGCTTGAGGTGGAAAGATGACTTTACTTTACTTTATGACACATGCCACCACTCACACCCACTACATGGCCAACTCTTTCCCACTCCATGACCAGCTCTTACCCACTACATGACCAACTCATACCCACTACATGACCAACCCCACTCCTTGTCTAAGTATAAAAACCCATCCCCTCTCTTCATACTTCTTTCATTCTCTCATTTTCCTCCAATGATCACACTCCAAATTCTCTCACCATTCTCTCTCAATTTCAAGACTTCCAAGGCTGATTATCAAGCTTTCTTCCACTCTTGGTAAGTATAATTCATTCTTCTTATGATTATTACACATCCTTCTACTCAAAATCATAAGAATCTTACACAAACGTCGTCACCTTCATGTTAGGTTCTCGATTCGTCAAGGCATCTTCTAAGTGTTCTTGGGTTGAACACTTCTCTTCTCCAACATCCATCCTCTAATAACACATAAGGTGAGTTCATACCCCTACATTTTCATGTTTTTATTAAGTTTTAAGGGGGGGGGGGAATACAAGTTAAAACACCAAAAACACAACTAAACTCATTTAACAGTCTTCAACAGAAACGTTCAACTCCATTCACGGACTGTTTTGGTCAACTGAAACATTTTAGTTTTCAAAACTGTTTCAGATGCATATAGTTCAGGTTCATACCTTTAAAATGACTACTTGCACATCACCATATGATGTTTCTACTTCTTATGTTGATTTTTACAAACTGTCTATCATTTCAGAAACAAAACCGGACCAGTCTGTGAATATGAATATTTTCACACAAGTTGGAGATCGCTAAAAATCATGAGAAAATTCATGAACAAACTAGACACACTTTCTAAACTCTCAGAATTTGCGGTTTTTGATTTAGACCTTTGATGATTTTTCTATAAATTTTCTAAGAACAGAAACAGAAACGTTATCACTAGAAAAATATTATCAATTTCATTTACGCCTTGTAACTCGTTGAGCAAGGTGTATATCATTATGTAATCATATATTATTACATTATATGTCATTTTGGCTTGGTAATTAGACATACATCAGAAATCAAATGGATTTTTACCTTCACAAGTATGGTAAATAATTAATTTTTATAAACAAAGTTTACATCCATTATACACAAACATTTGGTAAACTATGACAATTATAGTTTATGAACACTACTATTACCCTTGTTGTGATAAACTATAATAGGTATAGTTTATGATACATTTACATAACAAACTCATTACTAAAGGGTACATTTATACAAAAGGAGTTTTCATTACACTACACGTAAATTCGTTAATGACTTCTGTGAGACATTCGGTTCAATTTACAAATAAGTCATGTATTATAACTAGAGTCTCCTCGAGGGAGAGCGTGATACTTGTGTATAGATCTATATTGGGTCTGACAAACCCACACCTTAGCTGCATGCAACAGCTAGACTGGCAGGTCTGGGGTGACAAATGTCATAACATTTCCGACGCCTGAAGAACGTCGTTTCAGGCCAACTAGGTCATAGCATGGTTATAATAACTCACATGTGGTATTAACAAACATAGAATTTACGGGAATTTCACTAAAATTAAACGAGTTTATGTCGATTTAATCTTGCATTGTTTTACTATAAGGAACGAACACTACTTGTACATTTCGGTCTTTGGGTTTTAAGACTACATTTATACATTAAGGAAAATATTGGATTTTCTAGAACGAACACTACTTTTACAAGAAAAGGCTTTCATAACTCACATTAAGTATTAACAAACATAGAATTTACGGGGATTTCACTAATATCAAACGAGTTTATGTCGATTTAAACTTGCATTGTTTTACTATAATTATGATAAATTACTTGTACATTTCGGTCTTTGGGTTTTAAGACTACATTTATACATTAAGGAAAATATTGGATTTTCTGGAACGAACACTACTTTTACAAGAAAAGGTTTTCATAACTACATACAAAAGCTTATGCACTCACCAACTTAATTGTTGACACTTTTTCAAAACTACTTGTATTCTCAGGAAATCACTAAACAGGTAAACAAGTGCTTTTGAGGATGAGACGTTAAGACGTCAAACATTTCATATTTTATCAACATAATGTAATTGATTCATAAACATGTAATTCATACAATGATGTAACGTTTTTTTAATTATATTTATGTTGGTTATGTTTACTTTGATCACTATTGAAATTGTTGTTATGATACTATACAATGAAGTTCTCCACCCCCGGACGTTTCCGCCATCCTTGGTTTGGGGGTGTGACACAAGCAGTATTCTGGAAGTTTGCCTCTATGTAACAAATGCAACTGCCACGACACAGGAGCCTGCCGAGAAATGCAGTGCTCAAACTGTAATAGGAAGGGGCACACCGCCCGTTTCTGTAGAGCTCCGGCGAGACCACTCACCCAAGTCCCCGATACTGGTGTGGGCCAGGCTTGCTACAATTGTGGCGGGGTGGGCCACTACAAAAGGGACTGCCCTAAGGCAAGGAACACAGGTGGAGTGGCAAGAGTTCTGGCCATAGGCCACGAGGAGGCGGTTGCCGACCCTACAGTGGTCACTGGTACGTTTCTCCTCGATAACTCTTATGCATGCATTCTATTTGATAGTGGAGCAGAGAGGAGCTTCGTGAACCAAAAATTTGCTCATTTACTTAAGCAAAAATCACGAGCACTTAAAGAACCGTTCACAGTAGAAATGGCTAATGGGAAGACAGAGAGCACTAGCTGCATATTCATAGGGTGTACCCTAACTTTAGATAGCCATTCATTTTCGATCGATCTCATGCCGGTCTCAATTAAAAGTTTCGAAGTCATTATCGGCATGGATTGGTTGAGTCTTCATCGTGCCGACATCATGTGTTACGAAAAGGCTGTTCGCCTTAATCTGCCGTCTGACGAAACCCTAGTAGTTTATGGCGACAAACCCGGCACGAACCTTCGTATCATCTCGAGCATTCAAGCTCAAAAATTCCTACGAAAGGAATGTCGCGCATTCCTTGCTCATGTGGTCGATGTGAGCCAAGAAACGAAAGACATTCAGAACATTCCAGTGGTACACGACTTTCCCGACATCTTTCCAGAAGAACTTCCAGGATTACCTCCGCAACGTCAAGTCGAGTTCAGAATCGACTTAGTTCCAGGGGCTAACCCCGTAGCCAAATCGCCTTATCGTGTAGCACCTGTAGAGATGCAAGAACTGTCCTGTCAACTTAACGAACTGCTCAGCAAGGGCTTTATAAGACCAATCTTCTCACCCTGGGGAGCTCCAGTCTTGTTCGTCAAGAAGAAAGACGGATCATTTCGTATGTGCATCGACTACAGGGAGCTCAACAAACTGACCGTCAAAAATCGTTATCCGTTGCCTAGTATCGACGATTTATTTGACCAAATTCAAGGGGCGAACTTCTTTTAAAAAATTGACTTAAGATCCGGATATCACCAATTACGAGTGCTAGGGGAGGATGTTCCGAAGACAGCCTTCCGAACTCGTTATGGGCACTACGAATTAGTAGTGATTCCGTTCGGATTAGCAAACGCGTCCGCTGTATTCATGGACTTAATGAATAAGGTGTGTCGTCCTTACTTGGATCAGTTCGTCATCGTCTTCATCGATGACATACTAATCTACTTTTGTAGTAAGGAGGAGCATAGTCAGCATCTGCGACAAGTCTTAGAAACCCTGCGCGCGGAGAAGCTTTATGCGAAGTTCTCGAAATGCGAATTTTGGATCAGACGAGTCGAATACTTAGGGCACGTGGTTAGCGAGGAGGGAATACACGTGGACCCTTCCAAAATTAAAGCCATTGAGAGCTGGTCAGCACCGAAGACGCCTACAGAAATTCGTTAATTTCTAGGCCTCCCTGGCTACTATCGCAGGTTCATTCAGAACTTCTCCCGCATAGCGAAGCCTCTTACAACACTGACCCAGAAGGGCGTGGCCTTTGACTGGGAAGAGAAGCAGGAGAGAGCGTTCCAAACGCTCAAACGAGCCTTGTGCACCGCACCAATACTATCCCTCCCCGAAGGGATAGAAGACTTCGTTGTCTATTGTGATGCATCGAATCAAGGACTCGGATGTGTTCTAATGCAGCGAGGTAAGGTCATCGTCTATGCCTCGAGATAGCTGAAGACACACGAGGTCAACTACACTACCCACGATCTTGAACTAGGAGTAGTTGTGTTTGCTCTGAAGATCTGGAGACACTACCTGTACGGTACGAAGAGAACTATCTTTACAGACCACAAGAGCCTACAACATATATTCGACCAGAAGGAGCTCAATATGAGACAACGACGGTGGGTCGAGCTACTCAGTGATTACGAATGCGAAATTCGTTATCATCCGGGTAAAGCCAATGTAGTAGCTGACGCCCTAAGTCGGAAAGAATATTCCGGTCGTAGAGTCAAATCATTGACTATGACTATCCATTCACACTTGTCCACACAAATTAAGGAGGCTCAGCTCGACGCTTTGAAACCTGAAAATGTGGCGAGTGAATCCCTGAGAGGGATGGATAAGAACTTGGAGGTTAAAGGTGGCGGAGCTTATTATATCATGGATCGGATCTGGACCCCGAAACTCGGTGGTTTCAGAGACTTGGTCATGAACGAGGCACACAACACTCGTTATTCCGTCCACCCAGGTTCATATAAGATGTATCTGGATCTTAAAAAGTTATACTGATGGCCTAACATGAAAGCAGAGATTGCTACCTTCGTAAGTAAATGCCTTACTTGCGCGAAGGTCAAGGTCGAGTACCAGAAACCCTCAGGTCTCCTACAACAGCCTGAGATCCCAGAATGGAAGTGGGAGCGGATCACTATGGATTTCATAACCAAGTTGCCCAAGACAACGGGTGGACTTGATACCATATGGGTCATCGTCGACAGATTGACCAAGTCCGCACACTTCCTGCCTATCTAGGAAACAGACAAGATGGAGAAACTTACAAGAACTTACATTAGGGAGATTGTACGACTGCACGATGTTCCCATATCCATTATCTTGTACAGAGATAATAGGTTCACTTCAAGGTTCTGGCAGTCGTTACAAAGTTCCCTAGGAACTAGGCTGACATGAGTACAGCCTACCATCCGCAGACAGACGGGCAAAGTGAGAGGACTATCCAAAGCTTGGAAGATATGCTGCGAGCCTGTGTGATCGACTTTGGGAAAGCATGGGATATTCATTTACCCCTGGTCGAATTTTCCAACAACAACAGTTATCACACGAGCATAAAAGCTGCTCCATTCGAGGCCCTCTATGGCCGCAAGTGCAGATCCCCTCTATGCTGGGCTGAGGTGGGTGATACCCAGTTAGCTAAAGGACGAGTTCCTGAAAGCACTCTCACAGGTCCGGAGATCATACGGTAAACGACGGAGAAGATCGTTCAGATCCGTGAACGATTGAAAGCCTCCAGAGACCGACAGCAAAGCTACGCTGATAAACGAAGGAAACCGTTGGAGTTCCAGGTGGGCGACCGTGTTCTATTGAAGGTCTCACCCTGGAAGGGCTTGATACGCTTTGGAAAGCGTGGAAAGCTAAATCCAAGGTACATAGGGCCTTTTGAGATTCTCACAAGAATCGACCCTGTAGCTTACAAACTTAACTTACCGCGCGAACTCATTAACGTACATTCTACTTTCCACGTCTCGAACTTGGAAAAGTGTCTGTCCGACGAGACTCTTGTAATCCCACTCGACGAGATCGAGATCAACGAGAGCCTCAATTTCGTGGAAGAACCTGTAGAGATCATGGACCGGGAGGTCAAGCAAACAAAACAGAGCCGTATCCCGATAGTGAAGGTTCGCTGGAACGCCAAGCGAGGACCTGAATTCACTTGGGAGCGAGAGGATCAGATGAAACTGAAATATCCTCTTCGTTTTACTTAGTTAATTGCTTAATTTCTAATTTCGGGACGAAATTCCTTCTAAGGTGGGGATGATGTGACAACCCGAAATTTCTATTCTGTACAACATGTAAATTCAATAGAAGTCAGAACTGTTACTACTAATTTTCAAGCTTTTTGGAACAAGTTTGAGTATTTTAAGATTAGCACTTTAGGAGATATCAGGAGAGAGGGTGCCCTAGGGTTTATTGTGCAACAATAATATTTCAAAACTCCAAAAGATTGGAGTTTACGACCTAAACAATGGTGTTTACAGCCGTAAACCCTAAGGAAGGGGGTATATAAGTGACACTTAGTCATTTATGCCACCTTTTCCACCTTTCAAGAACAAAGCTCAAATCCTCTCAAGTATCATCCAAACATTTCTTCAAGATCTTCATCTAGTAAGTGTTTCTAGCCCTAGTAAGTTGATATATTGCTTAATCTAGTGTTTTAACACACTTCCATCCATGAAATCATTCCAAAAGGTTAGATCTTCAAGTTTCACCAAGAACACCAAGAACACACACTAGTGTTCTTGGACTTTTAGCTCATTTCAAGCCTTTATCTTGTAAGTACTTGTATCCTAGAGTATCTTAAGGCTTGTTACACTTCCATATATCAAGAAATCAACCAAGAAACACCAAGATCAAGGTGTTTACGGTCCAAGATGTTCTTGGACCGTAAACCCTAAAAAGGGTACCAAAGTGTGCCCTAGTCCCTCCTAAGCCTTAGTAACTTGCATGGATCCATTACTTGATGAGTTAAGGGCATGAAAACATCAAAAGACCATAAACCATAAGGGTTTACGGCCGTAAACCCAAAGGAAAATGGTCTAAGGACCGTAAACTCCAATTAGGAGTGAAATGGTGCCCTAATCACTCCCATAGGCTTATACTTCAAGTGGAAACACTTCTAAGGACTTGTAGAGCTTCAAAACAACTCATGGTCAAGAAAGCATGAGTTTACGGCGGTAAACTCATGGGTTTACGACCGTAAACTCAATGAGTTATGGTCATAAAACCGTAAACTCATGTAAGGGGGTTCCCTTGAACCCTAAACTCAATAGCAATGTCCTACAACACTTAGATGCAATCCTTGGGACTTATAACACCTATATAAGGTGTTTAACATGTCTTAGGATGTCTTAACTTTGTTAATTAGTTTTTTAAAGACTAATTGGATACATATATGTGATATTATATGTTAACTAGGATCATTGAGTGTGTGCAAGTCTTCACTTGACACCTAGCAATCATATATCACCAGTTCATCCAAACCACTCACTACAGGTGAGTTCATACCCCTTAATTAACCTTTTAAATGTTTTTAAATGCTTTTATGGGGGGGGGGGGCGATACAAGTTGAACTATTATAGTTATTATATCAATCACATATGATTAATAACTACTAGACAAGTGAATTTCCTACCTTTCAAACTGTGTTACCAAACTGTTTTACTTCAAAATGTTTTACTTCAAACTATTTTACAAACTCCTTTTCATGTCAAATACTTTTTACTTAAACTCTTTTATACTTATATATTGTCAAATGCATGCCTATATATGTATAGTTATATAAGTAATGTTTAAAGGACTTAGGACGGCGGGCTCGCTTTATTTCCTTTTCCTCGTTGGGATGTGGCTTTAGGGCATCGGTTATCCGTCCGAAGGTCGTTTAAATATTAGTTGTATATCATGTATACATACATAGTCATAAAAGTTCTTTCATTCAGTTCCATACCTTTGGGTAGCAAGGGTATACAAGCATGTTCATACATTACTAGTAAGCTACCATAGGGGTAGTTTAGGAAGATACTAAAACTATTACTAGAACAATGAAACATACAAAGAGTCAGTTCATACATGAGTCACTACGATACATAGTAGAAAACATTCAATACCATACAGAGTAGAGAACATACAATACCATACAGAGAACGAGATAACAAACAATACCATACAGAGAGAACATACAGGCTAGATAAAAGGAGAACATACAATATAGCTAGCACATTCATTACACGTACATTATTACAGTTATGTGAGCCACTAAACGGGGCATGACACTACCTGCCATGACCGTTTTTGTATCCAGAATCTCCTTAATTGGGGAGCGTATGAGTTTGTGTATAGATCTATACTGGATTGACTATCCCACACCTTGCTGCTCGCTACAGTGGGACTTGCAAGTCTACGGGTGCCAAATGTCATTTCTTACGGCGTCTTACATCGTCGTTTTTCTATTGAGTCGGTAGCAGGATACAGGCTGATCACATGGTACTTTAAATAACAATTGGTTTAAAGTAGTTAGTACAGCAGTAGTTACGTAATACAACACTACAGTACTATAACATTTTCCCATTACATTTACTTTGTGATTTCACACAATAAACAATAATGTAAAAACTATATTTTTGGATAATGATAGTCGGATTTGGGAAAATACACACTCTTACAAGAGACACACACACATATACTAGATGCCTTGGTAGAAGGCTACTTTTAGTAGGAAACATAGGGTTTTCTAGGAGAGTTCAAACAAATACAACTTTTACAAACTTATACATTACAAACATCTTACAAACACTTTCATACAAATACAGACATTAATATACTTATGATCTCACCAGCTTTAAAGCTGATAAACTCTTTCAAAATAACTTGTATACTCAGGTCACCAGTAGACATGTACCGGTGCCAGGTTTTGAGAAGATGGAGCTCGTTCAAGACTCATCTTTTATTTTGATGTATATTTTTGGTGTCTATATAACTTGACAGAACACACTTGTATGAAATTATATTATTAATGCAATGGATGATGTTGTTGCTTGTTTACTACTTTGCATTGTTGTGATACTGTATATGACGTCCTCCACCCCCGAACGATTCCGCCGTTCCGGTTTTGGGGTGTGACACAACAACTTACATGTCAGGGATCATCAACCTCGGACCGGTAACAAGTCCAATTCATCCTATAGACTGCTGACCAAGCATAGTGTCAGATCAAATGACAAAATCTCTTTTTGTAAATCTCAGTGTAGTTGTCAAAAGGATTCATCTTATGACAAATCTAGTCGGAGTCAAAAACCTCGTACTTTTTCAAAAACTCACAACACTCCAAATCTGCACAAACACCCAGGACTAGGAATAAAAGTTGACAAGAGACTCGTCCCTGCAACCTCGGTCCATGTATCTTTCAGAAATTCACCAATTGCCCCAGGCTCCAAACTAGTTTGGGTGCCTAAACTAACCGTGTAATTCTCAGGCCTTGTGCAAGGAGGAACGAGAAGAAGAATGGTTAATCGACAGTGCCTGCTCCTTGCACATGACCGGAAGGTTAGAATACCTTCGGGATTTCAGGCCAATATGCAATGGTGGAAATGTCACATTCGGCAACAATGCGAATGGGGTCATCCGAGGTTACGGTGTTCTCACTACGGGGAACTTTTCCATTCAGAAGGTTGCTTATGTAGAAAGCCTTAAACACAATCTCATCAGTGGTGGCCAACTATGTAAAGCAGGACATCGAGTTGAATTTGATGGTCAATTTTGCTACGTAATGACAAGTGATAGGAACACATGTCTGATCAAATACCGATCCGAAGGTACCATGTATCCTTTGGATGTCTCTCTGATCATTGGCAGACCGCAGTTGTGTTTCCTGTCCAAAGCTGTATCCGAAGTCAGTTGGCTATGGCACCGCAAGTTAGCTCATCTCAACTTCAGGTACATCAACAACTTGGTCATAGGAGAACTAGTCAGAGGTCTCCCTATTCTCAAATTCAGCAACGATACTCTCTGTCCGACATGTGAATGTGGTAAACAGTCCAAAGCAAGTCACCCTCTGGTAATGGACTCTTCTATTTCTGAACCACTGGAGCTATTACACATTGATCTCTGCGGTCCATCTACCGTAGTCAGTCTCCATCATAAAAAATACATACTGGTTATTGTAGATGACTTTACACACTTCACATGGGTCTTCTTCCTCAGACTCAAGTCAGAAACACCGCAGATTTTCATCAACTTCATCAAAGAAATTGAACTTCAGATCAAGTTTCCAGTAAGACGTATCCGCAGTGATAATGGAACCAAGTTCACTAATCATCTTCTCAACAGTTTCTTGGTGTCCAAGGGCATCTCTCACAACCTCTGAGCTCCCTACACACCACAACAAAATGGAGTAGTAGAAAGAAGGAACCGCACACTAGTAGAAGCAGCCAGATCCATGCTCAACTTCGCACACCTTCCTCTCTACTTCTGGGCTGAATCTTTAGCAACCACATGCTTTGTCCAAAACTGAAGTATTGTGTGCAAACGCCTCAATAAAACACCGTATGAGGGCCTTAACAACCGCAAGCCAAATGTTCGCCTCTTTCATATTTTTGTAGATGTTTCATGATCAACAACGGAGATCAGCTTAACAAGTTTGCACCGAAGTCTGATGAAGGCATCTTCCTTGGTTATTCCACTAACAAGGTTGCTTATCGAGTGCTCATCAGACGTACAAGGCTGATCATTGAAAACTTCGATGTGAAATTTGATGATTCTCACATCCGCAACGCCCCTCCATCCACTGAAACCACCGCAATCATGGAAAGCGATATTCCTGCCTCTTCAGGTCCTTTAAATCTAGTTGAAGTCAATTATGACGATCTTTTCGATCCTGTTGAAACGGCGAAACTATCCGAAGTTCTTGTGTCACCCGCAACTCAACAACAACACGCTGATGTTTCTGGACCATCTCTATCTGAAGTAGCATCTCTCAATACTTTCACCTCTCCGGTTGAGGGGGAAAGCTCTACTCCGGATCTAGCAACAATCGTCGATGTTCCAGTACTTGATGTTGTTCAAGTTTCCATCCGCAGAGAATCATTACCATCAAACGTATCTTCGGATTCGGATGATGAACTCATAGAGAACATTGACACGAGAACCAATCCAAGGATTATCACTCTCCCATCCGCAGTCCAGGGGGAACCTTCTCAGGTTCTAGAGGAACTCCCATCCGCAATCCAGGGGGAACCTCTCCCAACTGCTCAAGAAAACTCCATTCTCGTTCCAACAAACCAAGATGACTCAGCAGGATGTTCTCAAGTCCAGGGGGAACTACCATCTCCAACTGCAGATTCTTCTGATATTCAAGATATTCCCTCTAACGCAACTGCTGATCATCTACAACCCCCTCTTCACATATGGACGAAGGACCACCCACCATGTCAAATCATTGGCAACCCATCCGCAGGTATCCAGACTCGATCTTCCAAGGACCTATCTGATCACTGCCACTACGCAACATTTATGTCCTCGGTAGAGCCCAGAACGATCAAAGAAGCATTGCTTGAACCTGAATGGATAGCTGCAATGCAAGAAGAGCTAGAAGAATTTCAAAGAAACAAAGTTTGACAGCTCGTTCCGAAGCCACGTGGTCACTCTATTGTTGGCACTAGATGGGTGTTCAAAAACAAGCTGGATGAATCTGGTGCGGTAGTCAGAAACAATGCAAGGCTAGTTGCAAAGGGCTACAGTCAACTTGAAGGTGTTGACTATGATGAAACGTATGCTCCGGTAGCACGCATGGAAGCTATCCGGATCTTCTTAGCATACGCAGCCCACAAGAACGTCAAGGTACACCAAATGGACGTTAAGAGTGCATTTCTCTATGGGGAATTAAAAGAAGAGGTTTATCTTCAGCAACCTCCAAGTTTTGAAAATGTTGAATTCCCAGACCACTGCTACAAGCTTGAAAAAGCAGTCTACGGTCTGAATCAAGCCCTAAGAGCATGGTATGAGACTCTTTCTGAATTCCTTGTCTCATCCGGGTACAAGAGAGGAGTGATTGACCCCACGTTATTTAGAAAAGCAAATGGTAACCACCTTATGCTTGTACAAATATATGTGGATGATATCATCTTCGGATCGACTGATCAAGGAATGGTGGATGAATTTGCAAAGCTCATGACCAACAAGTTCAAAATGAGCATGAATAGAGAGATTAACTTCTTTCTAGGACTTCAAGTGAAACAAGTTCCGCAAGGGATATTCATTCATCAAGAAAAAATATACCACTGAACTGTTAAAGAAATATTCTATGGACAACTGTTCTTCGGCTAAGGTCCCCATGGCCTTCGGTTATAAGATCTCTGCTGATCCCTCAGGCGAATCTGTGGATCACAAGACTTATAGAGGTATCATAGGCTCCTTGATGTACCTCACCGCAAGCAGGCCATACATTGTCTTTGCAACTGGTGTATGTGCAAGGTATCAGGCCGACCCAAAAGTGTCACATATGACTGCAGCCAAACAGATACTACGGTACCTAAAAGGAAGCAAATGTCTTGGTTTATGGTACCCTGCAGGCAATGACTTCAGCCTGCAAGCTTTCACAGATGCGGATCATGCTGGATGCAAACTAGATCGAAAAAGCACTTCAGGCGGATGTCAATTTCTGGGTGAAAGACTCGTCAGCTAGTTTTCAAGGAAACAAAGTTGTGTATCTCTGTCTACTGCAGAAGCTGAGTATGTGGCCGCAACCAGCTGTTGTTCTCAAGTCCTTTGGATGAAAACTCAATTATTGGACTACGGTTATAGAATGCTGCGGATACCGATCTATTGTGACTATGAAAGTGCTATTGCTATTTCTCACAATCCAATTCAGCACTCCAAGACTAAGCATATTGAACTGCGATATCACTTCATCAAAGACCACATCTTGAAAGGTAACATTGAACTCATCTTTGTCCATTCTCATGAAGAGATTGCTGATGTGTTCAGAAAAGCGCTCGACTCCACAAAACTTAACACCTTCCTGCAAATGTTAGGAATGATGAATCCAGACCCACAGTTCTTTTCGAGTTGTTAGATATCACAGACCATCCTTGGTCTCCGTTGCGGTTCTAACTGAGAGTTACTCATGATAAATGGTTTTGGTACCGCAGTCTAGGTACCGCAACCATATATCATATTTATCTCTCATGGGTCTTTATTGTTTGTTATTACTAATTTTTGTACAAGTGCTTTCCTCAGTTCCTTACTGCAGACATTCATCGTTTCCATCTGCAATGACGTTTCCATACGCAATGAAGTTTCCATCCGCAATCACTCTGATAATTTCTCAACTGTTTCATCAACCCTTGAATCTTTGTGTGCTTTTTAATGATCCTTCATTAAATAAAACATTAAATACAAAAACAAAAAACATTCCCTTGAGAAACTGTCTCATTCTCTTTCTGAATAAACCTTGTGTCAGACCTATTTTTAGGCATGATGACAAAAAGATCGTTTTTCCATAATCACATCCTTAATTTGTCTTTTCCGCTTACCCAGAACGTCTCATCCGTTACAACTTCCTTTCCCCTCACCCCACGATCACCTGACGTATTGACATATGTCTGACTCTTCATTAAATGCAAACCCTCTTTTGCTAAATCTCAAAAATCTTTTTTAAACCGTTTCATTTTATGTGGATGAGATTTAATCTCCGATTCAAAAGATTCCCTCCCAAACGTTGTTTTACCTTATCCTTTCTTTTTACCTAGGGTAAAAAATTTCATCCCTTTATAAACCCTTCTTCTTCCCCAAAATCACTTTACGCTTTCTAAACATTGAACCTTCCCTCTCAAATCCTTCAAGAACTCTGTTTTTTCTACTCTTTCTCTCAACCATCAACAATGGTGAAATCCGGTGCATCCAAGAAATAATCCAAGGATTCAGGATCAGTGAACCCTACTGGTTCAGACTCTCCCACGATTGCATCAAGCAACTTCCGAGCAGTGTTCGAAGATCATCCATCTTACAATGCTCCAACCAAGCTGATGATCAAGTTTCTGAAGAATCATCCCCTGTTTGGCCCCTTTGATGCTTTCACAGATGTTGTCCCAATCTCAACCCTTTTCAAATGTGCATTCTCCGCTTACGCTCAATTGAAAACCCCCAAGAAGTTCATCTCAACCTAGTTAATGATTCTTTGGTCATTCTGTCCAAGGAAAAGTTTCTTTCAGCCATAAATCTCCTTGTTCATCCCTCCATTAAGATTTTCTCCCCATCCATGGCGGACGTTACTTCAGCCCTTTACCAAATGGGTTATCAGAAAAAGATAAGGGGAATTGGGGAATTCAAGAAAAACCAATTGCCTGCGGTCTGGCAATTTGTTTGCCATTTCGTCATCCGCAGTCTATCCGACAGAGCCGGAGGCACAGACAATATGAGACTCAAGCTTCTGGAGCTAGTATGGAGTCTATTCACAGGACACGATGTAGACTACGGGCAAATCGTATTGGACGAATTTCTTCAATACATTCCCAAGGGAAACCCAAGGGAAAACCCAACCCAGCTTACATTTGCAAGGTTCTGGTCACTCTGCATTTCAGACCTTCATGCGGACGCTGGAATCGACATGGGCAGTGACATCGATTTCTTTGTCACCAAGGATCTCAAAAGGTACAATCCCTCTTCTGATCAAACTGTTTTTGGACCAATTCGAAGACTCCCTACCCACATTCTTTCCACACTTGGTCTTGAGACTGCTGATATCTCAGATCATATTGAGGCTACGGAAGGTATTGCCCCATACCCTCCTACCCCGCCTCTTCAAGACCCATCCGCAACCATTAACCCTGAAGGTACCGCAGTCCCTTCTGCCACTACTCTTTCCAATCTTTCTCAAAGAAGAAAGCAATTGGCCACCAAGAAGAAACAAAGAACACCCAAGAAGGATGCTCCCAAACGAACCGCACCCACCAAGAAACGTAAAACCAAACCTACTGCAACAACACCTGATAGTCATTCAGATGAGGATAGGCAACCAATTGATATCCTTAAGAAAAGAAAAACCGATACCTTTGGCCAAATGCGTGACCAGACCGATACTGAAGCCTCTCAAAAGGCTCCGGTAGTCCTTGGGGTGGCCGCAGACCCATTCAACACCACTATCATTTTCCAATCAGACTTAGAAAGTGAGTCTGATTCACCACATCGTGGAGACTCCCCCCAGTTCACTCCCACGAGGATGACACTGGTACTCGCCCTAAGGTCTCCAGGGCTTCCCGACTGCATTTCTTTTCACCTGAGGAGTTGCGCTCCATCCTTTTGAACGTCACCCAAACACTTCAAACACCTCCCCAACCGCAGGGCACTTCTTCCGCCCATGCCAGAACTGAGCCGAGGCCAAACTTAACCACAGGTCAAGGAGACCAAGGAAGCTCAGGAAATCTTACTCTGCTTACATCCGCAGCAGGTGGTTTAGGCACGGTGAGCACAAATGTGCAAGGATCCGTGGACCCGAAGGACACTTCGGTGCGTTTCCAAGGTTTTGACGGCGATGAATCCAATGACTCGTGGTTATGGTACACTCCGGTAACTGAGTCAGAAATCAAGAATTATGCTGCCGTCAGGAGGACATTCCAAGCCCGCAAGGAACAGTATTGGGCAGACGCAGTCAGTGGCACGATATTGGGCAGACGCAATCAATAATGCCAATACCGTAGCCACCATTCTAAAGGTTCAAGACTGGATGACCGAGATGGCTGAACCACTCCTCAGAGCTCAAGCAACAGGTGAAGGTGCAGGTACCTCCAGAGTAACTCCAACTCCTACTCCAACTCCAAATCCAATTCCAACTCCAACAGTCCATGGATCACAAGACGAAGGAACCGCAATCGAAGTCAGTTCTGCTCCCACCTTCGGTCTTGATGATGAAGACATACAGCAGGTAAAAAATCCCAGTCCTTCTGATGATGACCTCATGATGTTCGATGAGGAAGAGGAATCCAGTTGCTCCCACCATTCGACTTCTAAACCCAAACAAAAGAAGAAAAAGAAGAAGAATGTTGTCACCAGGAAAGAATTCCTGAGCTTACAAGCCAAAGTCGATCAGATATTAGATGCGGTCAAGCCCACTCAATCCCAACCAGGCGATACCCCCGGGTCGCAGTCACTGATCGAACGTATAGAACGCTTGGAAACAAGGGAGCGCTTGGCTGCAGAGAGAATTTCTCTCAAAGTGGAAATGGGGATCCGGTCCCTTGACAACAACCGCAAAGCAGATCACAAAGATTTTATGGCTGCTGCGGAACACCTCATCACTGAGGTAACCGCAATCAAAACGGATCTCCAAGCTGCCATTGCGGATCAAGCCACTCAGTCTCAGAAACTGATAGCTGAGACTCACACTGCGTATGAGTCCACTATCTCAGTTCTTCAAGCAACAATCAATAGACTGCAACGATCCCTGTCCTCCAACTTCCATGGTCCCGAGATCCTCCAGCTCACCAAGGAAATACACAGGCTACTATTCAGCTCCTGCATTCCCAATAATCAACAGTTGGCCGAAGCCCTCAAAGCTCAATTTCAATAGGTTTTTGCCAAGGTTGATGGCCTTAAAAAATGACTTGAGGAAGCTCCTCCGTTGCATTCCTCAAGAGGGGGAAGTGAAGAAGAAGTCAATCACTCTGATCACTCCATCTCACAACATCAGAGCCCCCCATCATCACAGAAAAAATTCCTTCACCGCAGCCATCTTATCATACTCCACCTCATAACACCCCACCGCAAGAGAAGGTCACTCCTGAAAAGCCAGAGATTCCCCCTCACTTCAAAAACCTGGCTGAGCACATGTCATCTCCAAGATCAACTGACTCTCCTGCCACCACCCAAAGAAAACACGATTGGAAGGCAGCCAAACTTGCAGAGCTTATATGGAGAGAATGCTGTTTTGATACTATGATGGACGAATCCTTGATAAACTCTTGGATCAATCCTCACCGCAGACTGCTGGACGAAGATTACAGACCCTACCTCACCTATGTTGAACCCCTACTGATGGCTACTGGGATGTCCCAATCTCTCCAAATGCCAAATACTTCACAGTAGTTGAGCAATTCGGCCGCAGCCTTCCTGACCACAAAAGACTGCCAATGGAATTTGAGAGACTTAGTCTTTTTCATGCTAAACATGCCTCTTCCATTGAAAATATATGGTCTAACGATAGACACATCCGCAATCAACAACTACAAAATCCGGAAGTTCATGAAGGCTGACTACATCCAGTATACCCTCACTAGAAGGGAGCATGACTATATCCGCACCCAGGCAGACTTTCCTTGTATGAATCCGGAAGAAATCTTTCTTATTGCCAAGGTGTTCCAAAACAAGTCAGAAAAGCACCCAAAAATGAAGATTGCGCTTGAAAAGGCCAATACTTTTCTGAAGGAAACGGTCTGTGATTTTGCCAAGATCGATGCAGATATCTACCCTATCATTGCCAAGAAATTTGATCTGCCACCTCTCGAGCCTGCACGAATGCGTACCGAAGGCTATCAAGAAAGATCCTTAAGTGCAACCAACTTTCCTGAACTTGGAGTCATTTTCAAAAGGAAGATCGATAATGTCAAATACTTCATTCCTATGATTGCCATGCATCGCCTCACCAAGAAGCAACTTGACATCTGTCGAACCACAGTTGAAAGATCGAAGCACACTACCGCAGAAGTCAAGTTCGAGATCTTAAGAAGAATCACCTGGCTGGAAAACATCAGGAAGTTTTGGTGGATCCTGATCAAGTTTCTCAAACTTGACAGCTGAACAAAACTTAAAGAGGTCACTTAGGGGAAATTGTTGA
The DNA here is from genome assembly GCF_052849685.1 of Lactuca virosa. NCBI lineage: Eukaryota > Viridiplantae > Streptophyta > Magnoliopsida > Asterales > Asteraceae > Lactuca > Lactuca virosa. The sequence goes on from NC_136428.1 coordinate 317,710,838, forward strand.
ATCATAAAAAGTGACCCTCTTGAACTTCAGCTACCGCAACCTCTTCAGCTACCGCAGCCATCCAGCACCCGCAGTCAACTTCTTCATCAGCAACCGCAACCGAAGTCTCTTCATACCGCAGTCACTTTTACTAGATTACTTTACTTGTCTTTTATTGTAACACTCTCTATTGTTAAGTATGCCTTGCATGGCTACTATTAGAGAGGTAATCTAGTGTACATCGTGAGTCTCTATAAATAGAGCTCATTCTCTTTGTATTCAATACACTTACACGCATCTATCTATTCTGAATACACTTCTCTGAAATTATCTTTTCTCTCTCTCTATCTACGCATCACTTCTTACTCTCAATTCTTACTAGAACATAACTGATTATAACCTCTCTCCGGAGCAAGTCTTATGTGACTTAATCACTAAGTTTGATCTTCCTTATTAACTTGGTTTGAATGCATTCCTTGTTATGAATCAACTTATGTGTATACTTGATATAACAGTTGTTGTCATTTCTATTTCTTTACTTTTCCGCAACTAACTCTCTAACTATAACTTATTAATATTATTGTTGAGCTTTTAGATCCTTCGAGATTAACTATTCCGCAATCCATTTGTTCTAACGTTTGTTCAAGTGTGTATCAAAGTTTTTCTCTCAACAGTATCGGTGGAGCGTGTGTGGTTAACCGGCACATCGATTAAGGGGTAAATATTAAGGGTACCAAGTAATCTGCATGGTTACTTTACACCTTGTTTTGTGATCCTCGACATCCCAGTCACAAAACCTGAAGGGCACACTCGAGGTTGAAATATGCCTTTGAATAGTTCAATGAATCTCAAAAGATCTAGGAATTTCAAATCCAAGCAAAACCTAATTAAATTATTTCGTTTTCATGGTGGAAATTGGTGAATCGTCATTCGCCTACCTTCAAATATTTTATAGCTTGGATTACGGCATCCCTCTTCCAAGTTATAAAAGTATTGTGTTGGGTCCTAGCCTTAATATTTCATATTGGGTGTTATATTAAGGACTTTAAATCAACTATATTGAATATCTCCCAAAAGATGTCTGGTTCAGACATCTATGATCTTCCCAAATCTCTTGGAACTTCACTTCCTCCACCTCCTCCAATTATTCTCCCTAACCCACAAGTTCAAGGTCACTCAAGCCCTATTGGCAATTAAGGTCCATGTGTGATCGCATCTTGGAGATGAAGTCACATATTGACAAGCCGGGAGAGTTGGGTGCAAAGTCTTAAGAAAGTTGGATGCTCAATCACTTTCTAAGTCACATAGTAAGTTCCTTATGGACTACCATGTAAAGGACTATGACATGACCCTTAATGATCTTATCTATTTACGTTGGGGTGCTTAATCAGCAATGATTTGGAGCACTGGCAGAGCAAATCTGATTAGTAGATCAACTTCCCAAACCTTAAAATGGACATTGACAATGGTAACATTGGATATCCAGGAAAAACTTTCTCTTCCCAATGGAAAGGGATCGGCCATAGTCAACTAGGTTGACCAAATGGTAAAGAGAAAGTCTAAGTCTGTGATAGTCTCGTGTACCATTTCCATAGAGTCCATATGTTTATATTGCCAAAGGAAGGGGCATTGGTTACAAAACTGCCTATTTACCTGAAGGATCATAAGGTTGATCAAGTCAAGAAGTTTGACTCTACTTCATGTAAAGTCCACTATCTAACTCTGTTAAGTTTCTATTCTGAGATTCTTATTACATGATGTGACTGGGTCACATGTTGATGTTTTAAGGATCAAAGAAAAGTGAAGAAACTTAAAAGAAGTATATGCAGATTCTGATCGCGAAGATGGATTTCAATCGCATGGTTCGGTGATCAGAATTTTTGGGCTGTTACTTAAGAGTTATGAGATATATTGCTTAGAAATAGATAACAACAAGTTTTCATATGGATTGTAAGGATAAGTTTTTCCGCAAAGTTTTAAAAAAAAAGGTAAATTTTTATTTTATTTTTTTTATGTATCCTTACAATGACATTTGTGAAAAATTGTTGCTTATAAGATTCCAATAATAGCAATATTGGAAAATGGATTTGATTCTTTCATTTGTGGTAGTGTCATAATTTATCAAATAAGGAAAGATTCTCATTCCCAAGGCTTCAGTTGGATAGAAACTTGGAATCATGCAAGTTGAATAGTATGATGAATGAGAACTTTCAAGCATTGGAAAATTAAGAGTTATTCACATGGATGTGTGAATCAAGTAAATGACTAAAGGGATCGAGTACACATTCTTGTGCACTGGTCATGTCCACCACAAAGCTCGTTTAGACTATTCGTCATGATTTACTAAAGTTTAGTAAATATGGTTATACTTACAAGTTTAAGTATAATTCTGAGACATTGGAAAAGTCTCAATGTATGGCAGAACGAATGAGAAGAATCAAATGAGGCAGAAAGATAAAAGTTTCTCAAATCTGAAAATATGGGAGAGTACTTTAGTATCATGTTTGTGATCATCTTAATGATTTGAAATCATATCACAATTAGTCCTCTAAGATCATCTTAGTGCATTCTTATGACTAAGAAGAGGAATCATGAATTGTTGAAATGATTAAATCAAGAAGATGAGTCATACTTCGTTCCAAAACAATTCTTAGAGTCATGCTCCAAGGTTGTAACTTGAGTGATACATCTTAAAGAAGGTTTATTAACACTAGTCAAATGTAAGAGTAAAAGGTTTTCTACTCTTGTACATTTGAAGTTGGTAATTTGTGATGTTTTGGATAAAACAAAGACCAACTAAGTCCAATTGTGTGAAGTGTTTTGTCTTGATAAAGAATCTGAACTATCCCTTGAATATTTGACAAGAGAGTCTTATATGTCAAGAGGGCAATGGGAGTCTTAAAAGATCTTGAGATAGTTTCAAGAACTAATCAAGAATGAAACCTATTGTTTAATCACTAGCACACGACGTGAGGTTTATAACCTATCGTGTTGACATTTCTGTGCATATTCCAGTAAAGTTGGCTATACATTTGAGTTCTACATGTTCTCAATTGTTTGCATAACTACTTGGAAGCAATGGCAGGCCCTGCACTGCCAGGTGGCAAGAAGTTAAGATTGCATAAGTTCAGTCCATATGAGTTTGGATTTGTCACTAACCTAGTCTTGTGATTATGGTTTTGACAAATTCGCGTGGATAAGAACACATACACCATAAAATATAAGGGTCATAAGGTTTCTCTCCGATTCATGAAAATGATGGTGAGGAAACACTTCCACCAAGTAGATTTTAAGTAGATAGCAATCTTTGCATTCTCAAAGTCGTTAGTGGAGCTTGTGTGGTTAACCGGCACACTAACATGGACTTATGAGAAATAGCAAAGGTCTAAACGATCAAGACTATGATTACGGCATCCCTTTTCATAGTTCTAAAATTGTTTAGACACACCTGTAAGCTATCTAAGATAAAGTGTATGAGTTTGATAATGTCTTATCAAAGCAATCTCGTATCAGAAATTTGAACTTTGGTAAGAAAGTCAATAAAGTATTGATTTCTAGAAGTCCAGCTGATTTCTGAGTACATGTCAAAGCTAGTGGGAGCATAAGTGTTATGCTAATAATCATCATGTTAGTGGGAGCATGATAATTATGATAAGTATTGCAAGTTAGCAATGTTAATTATAGAAAATAAAAGTTTCAATTCGTGAGTTACAGGGGTTGAAAAGTTGTTTTGCTATAACTAAGGGAGAGGAATTATACTTCATTTCAATTCTAAAAGGCTTAGATTGAGATTTTAATCGTCTTTAGTCAAGAATATATATATGAATTTTATGTTGGTTTGGGTCAACTTAAGAAAAATCTATATATTGCGTTCTCAAAATTCGATTATGATTACGGCATCCCTCTTCATAGTCAAATTTTTTAAAACATGGCAAATAAAATTATTGTAGCAAAAGATTGGTCTAGAATCATGTCTTTATGTGAGACATCATGAATCGTGTCCCATATGCTTCGGGTATAGGTTCGTTTACATGTGCTATAATATTTATCCTTTCTAAATTTTCCAATGCCCAGAGGCATTAAGAAGGGAAAAGGTCTAGAATTGGATGTGACTAAAGTGATTAAGCAATTGTCGAGAACAATCTAAGGTCTACCAAAGATTGGTTGCTCAGGGACAGTTGGAAGTATAGTGTTAATTGTGGAAGGACCGTATTGACATATTCTGAAAAGAGGCAACTCTTGTTCAGAAGTGACAGTCAAAATGGGAATATGGAAATGTTTCATAGTTGGAAATTATTTAATCTGTGTAAGATTAGAAAAAACTTAATGCATGAAGGATGTTTCCATGGAGTTGATCTCTATTGGAATACTTTGCAATGCCTGTTGACAAGTCTTTGTGACTTTGTGCATAAGCATTACAAGAGGATCATGCATATAAGCTTAAAATCTAACAGATTTCAGTAAATGATAGGAATTTGGAATTCTTACATTTACAATAAGGATTTGGGAGGGTGAAAAAAGAATCATTGAAATTATGTTCAATCGATCTAGTTCACAAAGTAAGGATCATAGACAAACATAGAGTGCATACTTGGTGTATGGCAAAGCTATTGTTTAGAAGAACATAGTGTATATGCTTGGAGCATGGGACAACTAGTGTTTTTAATTCAAGTATAAAGTTGATAAAACCGAAACAATGAATAATAAGTAATCAATATGGTGATAAATAAAAAGTGTTTTATTTATATTCATAGGTTTTGATATCATATTAGATTCAATTATTCTTGTGTTTCAGTTTGCATGTTTTTGACTTCCAGAATAACTAGGTCGTTCTTCTCGAATGACTAATTTATTCAAACCATCCACAATCGATAATACGTTGGAATTAGGTATTAAGGCAAGACTGTCATGAATCAGGTTTGTAGATGTCCAAGGTAGTGGACATAGCCAAGAGGTGCTACAACATTCATGAGTGCTCATAAGTTCTGAGTATTGGATTCAACCCGCGCTCATTTGAATCACTTCATGGATTTTATCACGAGTGATCATGAGACGATAATATCTTATATTCTTCAAACCTAGAGATATGAGTTGTTATTATGAGTTGGTTGTACATTGATTGCGCGAAAACGCATTGGTAACTCGATGTTATAAAACGTGCCTTTGTGTATGATTCAACAAGTAGTAGGACAAGCCATATGAGTCGAATTTTATCCATTCCTTTTACCTTCGGGATAAAAGCGATATCTGTGGGCCCCTCGATGATTTAGTGATGACACATGTGAGTGCTTGGCCAAGCCATGACTGATTTGATCTGTTCAATCAGTCAGTCGTCATGAATCGGAAATCGAGAAACAACAGATGGACATAGAGAATGATTTATAATCCATGTCTCAGTGCATATGATATCTAGAATGGAGGAATATATGATCCCTTATCTAATGGAGAAGTCATCGACAAAGGTCAGAGATCATCGGCAAGGTCAGAGTTCGACAGAAGCTTTTGAGAGCTACGATTGCCAGTCGGTTCTTGAAGTCATACGCAATAATAGTTTTAGACTTATCTAAGTGGGAGACTGTTGGATTAATGTCTAAGTCCATAACTGTAATTGGTAAGACTTGACCCGACCTGGCATGGTCCATTTGGGTTGCATGGCATCATGCATTTGGATAGACTATAATGAGAGAAATAACACTTAAGGTTGGTTAATATATTATAAGTTCTAATATATTAATAAGATTATTTAATTAGTATTGATCAAGAATTAATCTAGAATTAATTAAGTGATCAAAAGAAGACTAATTAAATATATGGGTTGATTGTGTAAATCATCCATACTTGTATAGTGGGCTAATGCTCCATGGATTATCAAGTTGGGCTAAAACCCATATGATGCTCCATGGATGCTCCATGGTGTTTTGTACCCATGGATCATGGAAATGGAAAGCCATGACAATTAGGGTTTACCCTAATTGTCACTAACTATATAAGCATCCTATTGTTGACAAAATTGGCTACTATGTGTGATAGAAAGGGCTAGCCGATTTTCATGAAGTGTGTATGTTCTCTCAAGTCATTCCAAGTGTATTTGGTGTTGTGTGAACCATTTGAGGTGTCACACTTGGGGCACTAGGCACTCAAGCTTCATGAAGACATTCTACATCAAAGAGGTATGTAATTCTAACTTAATATATTCATATGAATCAATGTTATTATGCTAGTTAGGATGAATACCTTGGAAAGTTCATAAGTGCATGTATAATAGAGAAAACATAGATCCAATGTATTTAGGGTTGCATGTACACTTAGGAGTGTTAGAATGCTCAAAAGCCAACAGTTGGTTGCATCATGAAAAGTAAAATCAATGTAAACAAATATTTATCAGAACAAAATACCCAGAATATACAAACTACAGTTAAGTAATAACAAAAATCAAATGTTTTGTAACATTCTAAGAATTTCATTCACCACCACACATTTCCAAACTTCCATCAATTCTATTTTTGGATACCATCATATGCTTTCTTTTCCATCAATCTCTTCCCTCTTCATCTTATACCAAGTTTCATTATCAAGATTTCCAAATTATTTAGGTTCTTCAATATTTTTTTCTTCTTATTTTATCTGCATTAAAACATATATCATAACTTTATTAAAACAAAAAAACAAAAACAAATGCATTATTTCCATAACTTAATATAAAAACAAACATAAAAAATATATACATTCTAACAATTATCAACATCGTGAAAAGAAGAATATAACACTTAATAATATGTTAACTTAGAGTATTTATGTCAAATATCCATATACATTAATGTGTTTAATGTTATACATTGTCCTTTATTTCACGTTCTGACAAAGATCTATCACTTGAACTATCATTGTTTTCTTAATTTTAGTATCAAATTAAAAACATATGTTGCTCCTGATTGAGTCATTCTTGTTACTTGATATGCATCAAAACATATACCATGCTTCTATTAGAACAATATACTAGAATATTCACACTAAATACCATAAACCAGAATAATACATGAATTTGTTTATTAAATACTTGACAAAACTCGAATATTGCTATTATAAAGCGTAAACTACATTCTAATAATAATCGACATCATAGACTCTCCAAATAAAATATAAATAACCTTTCTTTGAATTATACATAAAGTTATGATAAAATAAACTCTAGTATATTATAGTATTAACATTATTAACCATATACTTCATTTTATTAATAATTAATATCATACATTCTCCTAATAATGTATAAAGAAATATTCTTTGAATAATACATCAAATTATGATAAAAGAAAGTATAGAATTTTAAATTGTTCTACAAATAGATTTTAACTTTACACAATAAATTCATTGGTGTATGAATTAGTTCTGATTTATCAAAGTAAACAATAACATCTGATTAATCAATAAACTAACATTTGAAACCAAATTTATGAAGTAACACCTAACTTAACAAATCAGAATACCTAGAATATTATGTTACCAAACAATATTTTACTAATATTTTTACTCGATCCTCTAAATAATAAAACAAAGTAACATCTATATCAAATTAAGAAGTACATTATGACTTATCAGACTATAACGTAATAACAATTCATACTTTGAAATATATAGGAATCTGTACTGTGTGGAAGTTTAAGGTTTATATAGAAATCTAAGACTTTAATTGGTGCAAATATATAGAATATGCTATCACACATTCAATTCATTGAAGATTTTAGAAATTAATCATCAGTTTGCAACCTGTTTAGCAAAGGACTATTATACTAACATATGCAAAATATTGCACATTCCACAAAAAAAATATGCAGAATATATAATATATTATATTAACATATGTAGAATACTATACATTCCACATTACAATTTATAGAATAATAAAAATATCACACATTCATATTTTAAAATATCTAGCATATTGTACTTCATGGAACTGGTGCAGATATGTAGAATATGATACTAAAATATGTAGAATATTATGCATTCTCATTACAAATTCCTAGAATCAGTAGAATATTAGACATTCAAATTTAAAAATTTATAGAAAGCTATATACAAAAAGATATATCATGGTTTATTCACATTTCCTTTGACTTCATTGACACATAAAAAAGAAAATTCAAGTTATTTGAAGTAGATATGAAGTGAAGTAAAAAAAGAGATATTATATGAGAATTAGAACCTGAATCTGATTATGTTGAACCAGACATTCTTGAGATCTTGATCCAATTTCTTTGATTCTGTAATGCTAGGTGATTGAAGGCTTGATTTGGGAACAAAATCAGAATCACAAAGTAGAAAATATGAATCAGAGTGAATAAGAGGATTTTTAGGGTTCTTCAATCGCAAATCTCTCATGTAATCAGAATAAGGGTAATCACAATGTTTAAGCATGATAGGAATTTGATGGTTGAAAGGAAAACTTAATCTCGATTTACCAGTTCTTCAATCGAGACTGTAGATCAGGAAAAAAAAGGATTTTTAGTGTTCATTGAGGCGGAGGGTTTTGTGCGTGAGAAAAATGAAGAAAGGTTTGAATCATGATGCATATAAATTATACTATTATACATTACCTGAAATTACTTAAGCTGAATCTGATTCTGCATCCATTTGTTCGAATAATAAATTTGGATTTCTTTTGATTCAGGAAAAATTTGTGCTCGAGCGATTTTAGAATCAAAATCAGAATGAAAGGTAGATAAAATCAGAGCATTCAAGGAAACATAAGATGTTGACGATCGAGATTGAATCAAACGAGATTGAATCAAACGGGTTTTAGTGTTCGTATCGAGGTTAGGGTTTTATGAATCAGAATGAAGAAGATTTAGAAGAACACCGCGTGTTTTTTGTGACCTGAATGAAATAGAATGTAAAATTCCATTTCTGCCCCTCCGTGCCTTATTCTAATCCCAGAGTTCCATTTAATTAAAAAATGCCACCGCCTACTTGTGGTTTAATCTGATTTAATTTAAGCATTTGATTATTCAAGATGAGTGGTCAAGATTTGGTCACCTAGTCTCACAAAATACTATTGTTTCATATGAACCTAACCCTATATATATATATATATATATATATATATATATATATATATATATATATATATATATATATATATATATAATAGCCATAAACATCTTTTTTGTTGTTGGCATTTGAAGATATTTAAATGTTTAAATGTTCAGAAGAGATAAATGAGTTTTTGCTTGAATTAACGGATTTGGAGTATGAACTGTGAAGACCTTAAAATTAGCAAAAAAAACAGTTTGCGATCGACAATCACAACAACTAGTAAGAAGAAGATGCGCTCAATGGAGGCATTTGGAAAATCCGTGGTAGCGGTGTCTACTACAAATTTTATTTATAGTAAGGCTATGAGCCATATTCACCACGTCCATCTGGTGACTCAGCCACATCAGCACAAAACTCTCTTAATATGGTTTGATATCATAATAGTCAATTTCTTTATAAGTTGTTTCATTGTAATTTACTCTAAAATGTTTATTTGAAACTAAATTATATTATTATCTTTTTTTTCTTTTACAATTAATAAGCCTTATCTTTATTACGATTACTTGTTTTGTTGTTTGTAATTAACTTTACATCATTAATGGTCGTTTTTTTGTAAAAATTTATTGAATGCTTTTTAATTATATTTGGTTTCTTTGATTTACTTAGTGTTTTATTTAGATTAACGTGTTAAAGTCAGATACAAATGTTTGAGTTTACAATGTTTTATTATAAATTAAATGTCCTAAGTATTTTTGTGATAATAAAAAAAATTCAAGTCAATACTTCAAAAAACCCTACAAAATCAAATAATAGAAGATAATAACAACTTAACATGATCTAACAACACAAAATTTTGAGAAATTTACACACTAAAAAAATATCGATGGTGGTGAATCTAAGAGTCTCGCTAATAGCTTTTCAATAGTAGGAGATCTTGATGTTAATTAATCTGATAAAGTTGAAGTGGATATCGAATATGGATCCATTATTGATTCTCTTGTGCTGATGAAGAGTAATGGCATTACTCAGAATTTAAATGGTCATATTAGCAAGAATACATGGATAGAAGAATAGGTTGTTTACAACACTGAAGTGCATGATGCTAATAAGATCATAAGGCAGACTTCGTGTAAGTCTTCAATGAAGAATATAAAGAGAAAACAAAGGAAAAGAAGTGTTAATGTCATAATCGGGTAAAAAAATATCTAAAATATTTTAAAAATACCGTTAAAGAAAAAAACGTCGTCTCAAAAGGCGACAAACTTTAACTTTTGTTTTTAAAATACCATTGTGACCTATAATAGCCTTTTCTCCTTGTTAGAATGTTTTTTTTTTCTAAAATGATAGTTTGTTACCCTTTCATTTCTTTTTTTAGTTCAATAGTATTTTTAAAACATTTACATATTTAGTTACATTTTCATAATTTTTTTAGTTTACAGTTTGATAATTATATTATTATTTTTTTTATTTTATTCTTTAGCAAGTGTCTATTACCTAAAAACCCATGAAATTTATTAATTTTGTAATTTTAATAAATTTGCATCAAGATAAATTTATTTTCATACAAATTCTTAAGTTAAAATAGTAACACTTTAATAAAAACTATAATCATTAAAATATGAATGTCGTAACATATTTTGTTTTGCATGAAAAAATATATCTATATTAATATCTAATTATAGAGTACAAAGATTATTAATTTTATATGTTTGGTTATTTTTAAAACAATTAGAGAACATATAAAATAAAAAATATTAATTAGCCATATTCGTTTGATCTACTTGCACCTCAGATTTAGTTCAATATATTCTTTTGACATAACAAATTAAAATGTAGATGAATTCTCATAGAATTTTATAAAAATAAGTGATATGACTATTGAGATTGAGGTTGAAGTTAAGATGGATCTCAGTGAAACAATACCGAAGCCATCTTGGTTCTTTGAGTTTGTTTCTAGTGTATTGTACTCAAGGGAATATCATCCACATAATATCCTTATTCATTGTACATATTGTCAATATATATATATATATATATATATATACATATATATATATATATATATAGATACGGACTTGGGAGTCAATAATAATAATAATAATGCTGAATTAAAATTATCCACGTGGCATAATGGTATGGGAGCTGACGTGGCACACTTTGTTGGCATGGTGATGTGGACGGAAGTTAGAAGGGGCTAGAATAAATGTGGAGGTCGGTTTTGGACTCCAAGAGTTGGCTATAATGGTTCCTTGTTTGAAGACTTTATTAATCAAGTTGTAACCCCCCTTAATAATTAGGTTAGTTAATGTTCCATTTAAGTCTTGTTTAAATTCGTATTTGATTATTGTGGGGCTATATATAGCTGCCCAAGTATTGTATTTTGATCATCACTTTTGAAAATTGAAAGCTTGAACATTGTTCATACCCTTAGAGTTGTTGCTTACACTCGAACTTGATCATTTGAAGGATGTTGTCCTGATCTTGATTAGAATTCAGTCAATAGGTCTTGATTGTTTTCTAGAACCTCATTGTACAGATATAGATTGTTGTTCAAATCTATCCCTTTTAAATTTCGTTGTTTTCCTTGTGTTCAAGCTAAATCCCTCACAGAAAAGCCCAAAAAGAGTCATTTCAGTTACAGCCAAAAGCACGTTATGAACAAAAGCACAATAAGAGCCATTTCAATTCTATGTCGTTTATGTCCGCTGCAATTGTGTTCTAATCACTCAAGCTCACCAACGAATACGTATCATAAGTGGTATCAGAGCCCAATTCTGAATGGGTGTTGTTGAGTACTTGTTAAAAACAATCCTACTAAATTTGTTTGATTTCAGTTCCAGTTCAGAAGTTGTTGTCTAAATATGTTGTGCAAGTTATGTGATGAAGAAAAAATAAAAGAGAAAATTAAAGAAGAGGAGGAAGAAGATTTCGGTCCCATCTACGACACCGATGGGGAAGGGGAATTTTGTGAAAGAATAAATTTCTTGGTTGAAGAGGAATTTATTGAAGATATCGAAGAAGAAATTAATTTTATGGTCAGAGACGAAACAGTTGATGCAATTTTGGAAGAAATGAATTTTGTTGATATGGACAAAATTGTTGAAGAAATGGTGATTTTTATTGAACATCAAATTGATCTCATTACAGGTGCCCCCTTATCAAACAAAGCAACTTATCGTTGCAATCCGGAAGAAACTAAAGAATTACAAAAACAGATTGCAGAGCTCATACAAATAGGTTATGTGCGTGAAAGTTTAAGCCCGTGTGCTGTGCCCGTTCTTTTAGTGCTAAAGAAGGATGGATCTTGGAGAATGTGTATTGATAGCCGAGCCGTGAACAACATCACCATCAAATATAGGTTTCCTATCCCTAGACTTGATGACATGCTTGATGAATTACACGGGGCTGTTGTGTTTTCTAAAGTTGATCTAAGGAGTGCGTATCATCAAATCGGATGAGAGAAGGTGATGAGTGGAAGACGACATTCAAAACAAAGCATGGATTGTATGAGTGGACTGTTATGCCATTTGGCTTAACTAATGCTCATAGCACATTTATGAGGTTGACGAATAATGTGTTAAAACCGTTTTTGGGCAGATTTTTGGTGGTATACTTAGATGATATTTTGATATATAGTAAAAGTAAAGAGCAGCATGTGAAACACTTGGAACAAATTTTTGAGACCCTTAGGGTACAAAAGCTTTATGGGAAACTCGAAAAATGTTCGTTTTTTGTAGACAAGGTAGTATTTTTGGGATACGTGGTGTCAAAGGATGGAGTATCCGTGGATGAGTCTAAGATTGAAGCAATTAAATCTTGGCCCATTCCAACCAATGTTTCTGAACTGAGATCTTTTCATGGTCTTGCCTCTTTTTATAGGAGATTTATTCGTGATTTCAACACTATTATGAGTCCTATTACGGGTTGTTTAAAAAAAGGTGCCTTTTCATGGGGGGAAGAGGCTAAAAGGGCATTTAAAAATGTGTAGGAGTTGTTGTGCAATGCTCCGGTGTTGGCACTTCCTGATTTTTTACAGCCTTTTGAAGTAAAATTTGATGCTAGTGGTGTGGGCATTGGTGCGGTGTTGATTCAAGGCAAACAACCCATAGCCTACTTTTCAGAAAAGTTGAACGGTGCAAGGATGAATTATTGCACGTATGAAAAGGAATTCTATGCAATTGTGTGTGCATTAGACCATTGGAGTCACTATTTATGTGCTACTCATTTTGTGTTGCATTCCGATCACGAATCTTTAAAGTACATAAATGGGCAGCAAAAACTTAGTACATGGCATGCTAAGTGGGTGGAATTTCTCCAATCATTCCATTTCTCATCAAAGTACAAAGATAGAAAAAGCAACGTGGTGGCTAACACGTTGTCTAGACGATACACTTTGTTGGCTACTCTTGATGTCCGTTTGTTGGGATTTGAAACTCTCAAGGATTATTACGCATCTGATCCATATTTTGGAGGGACCTTTTTAAAATGTGCAGGTGGTCCCATTGGAGAATACATGGTGCAAAGTGGATTTTTGTTTAAGGGCAATTGCCTTTGTGTGCCTGAACATGCCATAAGGGAGTTGTTGATTCGAGAAGCACATGGTGGTGGTTTGGCGGGGCACTTTGGGGTGGCAAAAACGTTGGAGGTGCTTCGTGAACATTTCATTTGGCCCAAGATGTTGGGGGATGTAACCAACATAATCAGCAAGTGTGTGACGTGCCATATGACCAAGGCTTCTTTTAAACCTAATGTGTACACTCCCTTACCAATTCCCAATCACCCTTGGGATGATGTTTCCATGGACTTCATTGTAGCATTACCGAGAACACGAGGCAAATATTCAATCATGGTGGTGGTGGATCATTTTTGCAAGACGGCTCACTTTGTTCCTTGTCACAAGACGGATGATGCTAGTATAGTGGCTGATTTGTATTTCAAGGAGATTGTGCGTTTACATGGCATACCAAAAACTATAGTTTCTGATCATGACTCTAAATTTTTGAGTTACTTTTGGAACACATTGTGGAGAAAGGTTGGGATGAAACTATTATTTAGCACATCTCATCACCCACAAAATGATGGGCAAACGGAGGTAACAAATAGAACCTTGGGAACGTTGTTAAGGGGTTTGGTTGGCAAAATGCAAAAGGATTGGGATACTAAATTGGCACATGCTGAATTTGCATACAATCGTTCTCCTATATATGCAACAGGGCACTCTCCATTTGAGGTTGTTTATGGTGCCAACCCATACATGCCTTTGGATTTAATTCCATTACCAAAGGGTGAATGGGTCCATAAAGATGCAAGTGAAAAGTTGAAATCTATGTTGAAGCTTCATCAGCAAGTTTGTGAAAAGATCCAGTCCGTCTATGAAATTTACAAGCAAAAATCAAACAAACATAGAAAACCAAGGGTGTTTGAAGAAGGTGACTTAGTTTGGTTACATATGAGGAAAGATCGTTTTCCTAATAAATCAAAGAACAAGTTGATGCCCAAGGCGGAAGGTCCATACAAGGTGGTTGGAAGAGTGAATGATAATGCCTACAAGCTAGAGTTAATTGGTGATTACGGAGTTCATGCAACCTTTAACGTGGGAGATCTTTCCCCATATCTGGATGATGATGGCCTGCTTGAATTGAGGTCAATTCCTTTTCAAAGGGGAGGAGATGATACAGACTTGGCAGCCAAAAATAATAATAATGTTGAATTAATATTATCCACGTGGCAGGATGGTATGGGAGCTGACGTGGCACGCTTTGTTGGCATGGTGACGTGGACGGAATTTGGAAGGGGCTACAATAAATGTGGAGGTCGGCTTTGGACTCCAAGAGTTGGCAATAATGGTTCCTTGATTGAAGACTTTATTAATCAAGTTGTAACCCCCCTTAATAATTAGGTTAGTTAATGTTTCATTTAAGTATTGTTTAAATTCGTATTTGATCATTGTGGGGCTATATATAGCTGCCAAAGTATTGTATTTTGATCATCACTTTTGAAAATGGAAAGCTTGAACTTTGTTCATACCCTTAGAGTTGTTTCTTACACTCGAACTTGATCATTTGAAGGATGTTGTCCTGATCTTGATTAGAATTCAGTCAATAGGTCTTGATTGTTTTCTAGAACATCAATCTATAGGTCAAGATTGTCGTTCAAATCTATCCCTTTTAAATTTCGTTGTTTTCATTGTGTTCAAGCTAAACCCCTCACGGAAAAGCCCAAAAAGAGTCATTTCAGTTACAGCCAAAAACACGTTAAGAACAAAAGCACAATAAGAGTCATTTCAATTCTATGTAGTTTATGTCCGCTACAATTGTGTTCTAATCACTCAAGCTGATCAACGAATACGTATCACACACACACACATATATATATATATATATATATATATATATATATATATATATATATATATATATATATATATATATATATATATTTATATATATATATCGGTGTTGTAAAAATCGGCCTAGGCTGTGCCTAGGTGCTAGGCGGCCTTTTACTGTCTACGACTAATGTTAGTCGGCCGAGTTAGACGGAGTCGGTCCTGGGCGGCTGTAGGAGGTCCTATACGACCCTAGACAGTGCTTGGCGGTGTAGACGGTCTAAGCCGGTAAAAAAGTCAGACAATCTAAATTTTCATAAGACAAATCTTTAATTAGTCAAATTTATGATATTGGGTGACTAAATTATGATGATTGATGACTAAAATTGTCGGAATTATTCCTACTCCCGTTGGTCTATTTCTCTCACAACACCGACATATCCACGTTATTCTTAATTAGTTTCACATGGAAGGTGCCAAAGATGTAACCACTCCTCTAAGTGCCACCGATACTCAATCCATTACTGACTACTCACCCACAATTGATGTTACTCCCTATCGCAAACTTGTAGGCTCACTACAATACTTATCCTTCACTCGCCATGATATTTTGTTCGCCATAAATAAACTCTCTCAATTCATACATAATCCTCTCCAAACCCCACTGACATTTACTCAAACGTGTTCTTCGCTATGTCAAAGGAACCATCCATCATGGCCTGGTTCTAAATCTCAACCCCTCTCTCACTCTCTCCGTCTTCTCAGACTCTGATTGGGGTGGTGTTCACAATGTGGGTCGATCAACTACATCTTACCCACTATACCTTGGCACAAATATTTTCTCCTAGAAATCCACAACACAAAAGTCAGTTTCACGCTCCTCTACGAAGATTGAATAAAAAGAATTAGCAAACGCCTCAGCTAAACTTATTTGGCTAAAGAACATGTTACATGAATACTAGGTATCCCGATATGTACAACTCCAAGGCCATTTTATGACAACACAGGAGCTACAAATTTATGTGCAAACCCAGTTTACCACTCACGAATGAAGCATGTGGCTCTTGATTATCATTTTGTTAGGGAGTAGATTTCTTCAGGTGTCCTCACGGTTCTTCACATTCACTCTCAAAACCAGCTAGCAGACATGCTAACTAAACCACTTTCTCGAGCACGATTTTTACATAATAGATCTAAGATTGGAGTCTCTGACGGATCCTCCATCTTGCGGTGACGTATTAAGGACACTGAGCCCATCGAATCAACACAACAGTCCAATACATAAATTCCCCCTGTTTAGAAGCAATCTTTATTTTGTTGTATATTTTAAATGTATTCAATGTATTGTCAAAGATCTAGAATAATTTCTATATGTATTCATGTATAAGGCGTGTAAATCTCTAATGGAATTAAGTCTTTCAATCACAATTACCTGCATTATAGATATCACCTTAACGTAATGCAAAAATAAATCTCTGTGTAATTAGAATCGTTCTTCTCTAACTGTGTAATTTCAATCCTGTATGAAAACAAGATCTACAATCGTTATTCTCTAACTGTGTAATTAGCCTTTATAAGGCATGTAAATCTCTAAAATGGAATTAAGTCTTTCAATCACAAATACGTGCATTATAGCTATCGCCTTAATGTAATGCACAAAAAAGAAATCCAATTAATAAGAATGTTCTAACTTCTAATATGTCAATGAGATAAAAGGATCAAGCTGATGTGGTGTTTCAACTCCGTTTTCGGCTTAACTTCAAACAACCATAACTTCTTCGTTTCAACTCTGTTTTCGGCGTTCTATATATGCACAACAAGGTATTGAAGAGCCCCACCATCTTATCTAGTTACTTTGGACTAAAAACATATCAAAATAATATTCTGAATTCATGCAACAAAACTCAATCTATAACTTTTCCATTTCTACACTTCGGCTCCAGAACACAAATCAAGGGATTAGGTCTCACAACCAATATTAACAATCCTTTAATAAGGTCTAAGCTTTCCTTCCTGAAGCCCAAAGACTTCTCATGATCAAATTCCGATCCACAACAATGAATTAAGAAACAACTCGAAACCTGGTGTTACAATTCTCCCCCACTTAAATTAGAATTTGTCCTCGAAATTAGTTCTCACTTCCACTTCTCAAAGTAACCCCTTATGAGTACTTCAAACCTGAATCCATCAACGTAGGCTGAGATCACTGATATGTCAACGTCTAAGACCATCGCCGACAATGGCTCCAACCTAGAATCAAGTCAAACCAAGCAGAGACTCAAATATCTAAATCATCTTTATTGTATTATCTTTCAAATAGTCCACCATCTCTCGTCAATTATACCAAACTGAAAAATTTGTGATAACACGCAACCTGAAGAAAGCGTCTTCACACATCCTCCTTAAACCATGACAGAAGGATCCCACTTCCTTATCTAAAACCTGCAAATCCCAGGGTCTTACACAACCTTCTGGTGGACAAGTTTACCCCATTTATCACCCATGGTGACCAATACTCGCAGACCTGATCCAACCAAGGTCTCCTAGCCTTCTGTCACTTATTGAATAACCGAAATAGGAACTACATCCTATTCCATAGCTGACCACATCACACATCGACACACCGGTGATAACTCTTAAAGAAACCTAGCAAACAAGGCTAAACCAACATTTTAATCAACTAAGCTGACCGAAAATGAAAAGGTTTGATCGGTCGTAGACCTTCTCGGCCTAACAACATAAAGTTAAGCCTGCATATAAATGCACTAATGCCCCAAAAACAAGAGATCACATACTAAACTAGACCATGCTCCTACTTGGCTCTAACAGCCTTGCTCTACTATCCACTGACAACACTTTGTCTTACCTCCGATCTGCTAACCACCAACAACACTCGGGCTTACCCCCGATCTACTAACCATAACAGCACTCGGGCTTACCCCCGATCTACTAACCATAACTGCACTCGGTTTTAACCCTAACCCGCTAACCAATAACTGCACTCCTACCTTAATATAACACACATCAACCACACAAGACTTAACTAACACTACCATGCCTTTGGGTCGTGACTCAGACTTAAAATCCCCAATCAAAAAAGAGCAGACAAGGAAGACCTCCTCACAACCCTCAACCTGGATTCCTAACACCCTAGAGTCTAAAACGCAAGGACGCCCTACATATTTTATTAAAACTAAAACCAAGACGGCTCGAAAGGAAATTCAACAGCTGACGATGAACCTGATGCAAAATTAGAAGATTAAGAAGTTGTGTGGAAGTCTTGAACTGGATAAATTTGGCTAGGAATTGAACGTTGGCATAAAGTCTTCCTGCTGCGAGGTCTCCACTCTCCCTACTTGGAATAGGCTAGAGGTCTCCACTCTCCCTACTTGGAATAGGCTAGACTCTGACAACTTCAACAATCCTTCAAATCCCAAACCAACGTAAACTTTACGACTTGATCCCCACCCCTAACATCGAAATACACAAGAGAATCTTAACCCACAACAACATTCCCAAATTCCAACACACATGAAAAAACTTCAAGGACAATAAGCACTCCCTTCATAATAAGAAATCAAATAAACAAGAGCTAAATAAGATAATTTCATTTAATTCATCATTAAGATTACAACCAAAATTCGAAACATAAACTGAAAATACAGATGAATACCAACAATGTAGCAACTGACTAAATCGAAGAACTAATAACTCAAACCTTAGGCCCCCAAACTCTAGACTCCCCATGATGCTCGTTGAGTAACTGTCAAGCTACGGGTGTAGGGTCCAGAACCTCGTCGAAAATGAGAAAGGGACAACAAGCTCTGATGTGGCCCTCCTGGCTACAATGGAAACAGACCTGCATACTCTGCCAGTTATCCCTACCGAAATGACCCTGCTTGCCACCCCTGCGACGTGAACAAGATCGGCATCTCCCGTTGTGAAACTTTTCGCACTTGACACACTCGAAACTCCTCCTTTCAACTGACCTAAACTTGAGTTGGCAGACTTCAACTGCTTAGCCGTCGTCTAATACTGCCCCGAATCTGTCCTCTCCCCCTTCCTCTGAATCTCCAACTCAATCTCTCTCCTCCTGGAACTTGACTACAACTCGTTCAAGGTTCGATACGGCTAAGGAGGCAAAAAATCTTGAATCTCTGTCTTGAGCATACTCAAGTATCATGACATGCATACCTGCTCTGAAGCACCATACTCTGGACAAAAAATAGCTTTCTCTGAAAATGTCTTGGTGATCTCCATCACCGACTCAATCATATGTTTATGTGATAGGTACTCATATCCCATTCACTCTCGCTCTACCATATGAACATACTCCACATAGAACATCTCCAGAAACCGATCTCAAGTCACTGTAGCTCACTCTACATGCGAAAAGCCCTCAGTCAAAAACTCCCACCAATCCTTCGTACCCAGCGCAGAAGGTTCAACGCAAATTTCATCCTTCTGGTCATCAGGACACGAACACGTGTAGAAGTATCCATCCACATCTCAAAGCGATGATCAAATCCCTGTCTCTTCTGAACTCCAGAGCCTTCGTATAACTGAACTCCCAGTACTGCATCACCCCACCTCTTTGGAATCTTGCAATTACGTCAACTGTTGAGGCTGGGTCAACAGTTGCATGCATGACAGCGACATAGTTCCAGTCAAACTCATTGATCAACGTGGTCTTAACCGACCCAGATAACTCCGGAATTGCCTCCCTAAATACCTCGGCCATATCCATCTCAAAGCAATGATCGGATCCTTGTCTCTTCTAAAATCCGGAGCCTTTGTATAACTAAATTCCCAGTACTGCATCACCCCACCTTTTTGGAATCTTATAATTACAACAACTGTTGTGGCTGTGGAAGCAGTTGCATGTGTGATGGTGACATAGTGCCAATCAAACTCCTTGATCAATGCAGTCTTAACTGACCCAAATAACTCCAGAATCACCTCCCTAATCGCCTCGGCCACTTCGGCAACAATGATCCAACATATCTCCTCATCACTCAGACCCGCCCTCACAGTGCCACCAGTACCTGATCCTGAACCTCCGCTAGCAGCCATACCGAAAATTATACAACGGAAAGATCAAACATCAAAAGATAATGCTCAACACACCAAGCATCCTTCTTATTAGTTCCTTAGTAGCCTCTAGATTCCTTCTGACTCTCATATGAATCATGTGCTTTCAGTAGTACGGGCCCATACTGTTGGGTTTTAGTATACTACAATGTCACACCCAAAAACCAGGAACGGCGGAAACGTTCGGGGGCGGAGGACGTCATGTTCAGTATCACAACAATGCAAAGTAGTAAACAAGCAACAACATCATCAATTGCATTAATAATATAATTTCATACAAGTGTGTTCTGTCAAGTTATATAGACACCAAAAAAATATACATCAAAATAAAAAAGGAGTCTTGAACGAGCTCCAGCTTCTCAAAAACCTGGCACCGGTACCTGTCTACTGGCGACCTGAGAATACAAGTTATTTTGAAAGAGTTTATCAGCTTTAAAGCTGGTGAGATCAGAAGTATCTTAGTGTCTGTAGTTGTATGAAAGTGTTTGTAAGTCTGTAATTGTATAAGTTTGTAAAAGTTTGTATTTGTTTGAACTCTCCTAGAAAACCTTCTGTTTCCTACTAAAAGTAGCCTTCTACCAAGTTATCTAGTATCTGTGTGTGTGTCTCTTGTAAAAGTGTGTATTTTCCCAAATCCGACTATCATTAATCAAAAGTATAGTTTTTACATTATTGTTTATTGTGTGAATATCACAAGGTAAATGTAATGGGAAAATGATATAGTACTGTAGTGTTGTATTAAGTAACTACTGCTGTACTAACTACTTTAAACCGATTGTTATTTAAAGTACCATGTGATCGGCCTGTATCCTGCTATCGACTCAATAGTAAAACGACGATGTATGACGTCGTAAGAAATGACGTTTGGCACCTGTAGACTTGCAAGTCCCACTGTAGCGAGCAGCAAGGTGTAGGATAGTCAATCCATTATAGATCTATACACAAACTCATACGCTCCCCACTTAAGGAGATTCTGGATACAAAAGCGGTCATGACAGGTAGTGCCATGCCCCGCTAGGTGGCTCACATAACTGTAGTAATGTTCTAGTACGTGTATGTGATAGCTGTATTGTGTGTTCTCTCCCTGTCTAGCATGTATGTATGTTCTAGTATATGTATGTGCTAGCTGTATTGTGTGTTCTCTCCCTGTCTAGGATGTATTGTTTGTTTCTCATCATAGTA
Source organism: Lactuca virosa (assembly GCF_052849685.1). NCBI lineage: Eukaryota > Viridiplantae > Streptophyta > Magnoliopsida > Asterales > Asteraceae > Lactuca > Lactuca virosa. The sequence goes on from NC_136428.1 coordinate 317,732,454, forward strand.
TCTACTGTTTGTTGGTTATTGACTCATGTATGAACTGACTAATTATATGTTTCATTCTTCTAGTAACAGTATTAGTATCTCCCTAAACTATACCTATTATAGTTTACTAGTAATGTTTGTTTGTGTATATGAACATGTATGTATACCTTTGCTACCCAAAGGTATTGAAATGAATGAAAGATGTAACCTTTTTTATCTATATACATATACATAATATATAACTAGGATTCAAACGACCTTCGGACAATTAACCTTGATACCCTAAGTCCACAACCAAACAAGGAACAGGAAGTAAGGTAGGCTAGCAGTCCTAAGTCCTTTCAATCCCACTTATATAACTATATCTACATAGATACACATAATATAAGTTAAAAGATTTATTAAAAGTATTTGATGTGAAAAAGAGTTTGCAAGACAGATTGAAGTAAAACAGTTTGGTAACACAGTTTGAAAAGTAACAATTCACTTGTTTGGTAGTTATTAATCACATGTGATTTATATAATAACTATAATAGTTCAACTTGTATCCCCCCCATAAAAGCATTTAAAAACATTTAAAAGGTTAATTAAGGGGTATGAACTCACCTGTAGTGAGTGATTTGGATGTACTGATGATATAGGATTGCTAGGTGTCAAGTGAGGACTTGTACACACACAATGATCCTAGTTAACATATAATAACACATATATGTATCCAATTAGTCTTTAAACAACTAATTAACAAAGTTAAGAAATCCTAGGACATGTTAAACACTTTATATAAGTGTTATAAGTCCCGAGGATTGCATCTAAGTGTTGTTGGACATTGCTATTGAGTTTAGGGTTTAAGGAAACCCCTTATTTGAGTTTACGGTTTTATGACCATAACTCATTGAGTTTACGGTCGTAAACCCATGAGTTTACGGCCGTAAACTCATGCTTCTTTGACCAGGTGTTGTTTTGAAGCTCTACAAGTCCTTAGAAGCATTTCCACTTGAAGTATAAGCCTATGGAAGTGATTGGGGCACCATTTCACTCCTAAATGGAGTTTACGGTCCTAAGACCATTTTCCTTTGGGTTTACGGCCGTAAACCCTTATGGTTTATGGTCTTTTGATGTTTTCAAGTGCTAAGCTCATCAAGTAAAGGATCCATGCTAGTTTCCAACGCTTAGAAGGGACTAGGGCACACTTTGGCACCTTAATTAGGGTTTACGGTCCAAGAACACCTTGGACCGTAAACACCTTGTTCTTGTGTTTCTTGGGTGATTTCTTGATATATGGAAGTGTAACAAGCCTTAACATACTCTAGGATAGAAGTACTTACAAGATAGAGGCTTGAAAAGGTGCTAAAAGTCCAAGAACACTAGTGTGTGTTCTTGGTGAAACTTGAAGATCTAATCTTTTGGAATGATTTCATGGATGGAAGTGTGTTAGATCACTATATTAAGGTTTATACCAACTTAATAGGGCTATAAACACTTACAAGTTGAAGATCTTGAAGAATTGGTGTATGATACTTGAGAGAGAATTGAGATTTGGATCTTGATTTTGTGAAAAATGGTAAATCATGATTAAGTTTCATATATGTACCCCCTTTTAGGGTTTACGACCATAAACACCTTTGTTTAGGCCGTAAACTCCAAACTCTTGGAGCTTTGGGACTCTATTGTTGCACAATAAACCCTAAAGCATCCTCTCTCCTGGTATCTCTTGAAGTACTAACTTAAAAACACTCAAACTTATTCCAAAAACCTTGAAAGTTAGCAGAAACTGTTTTGACTTCTATTAATTGGAAATGTTGTACAAAATAGAAATTTCAGGTTGTCACATCATCCCCCCGTTAGAAGGAATTTCGTCCCGAAATTAGAGTTTAAGAAAATAAGTAGTTACAACTAACTAAGTAAAAAGATGAGGATATTTCAGTTTCATCTGATCCTCTCGCTCCCAAGTGAATTCAGGTCCTCTCTTGGCGTTCCAGCGAACCTTCACTATCGGGATACGGCTTTGTTTCGTTTGCTTGACCTCCCGGTCCATGATCTCTACTGGTTCTTCCACGAAGTTGAGGCTCTCGTTGATCTCGATCTCGTCGAGTGGGATAACAAGAGTCTCATCGGACAAACACTTTTCAAGTTCGAGACGTGTAAGGTAGAATGTACGTTACTGAGTTCGCGCGGTAAGTTAAGTTTGTAAGCTATAGGGTCGATTCTGGCAAGAATCTCGAAAGGCCCTATGTACCTTGGATTTAGCTTTCCACGCTTTCCGAAGCGTATCAAGCCTTTCCAGGGTGAGACCTTTAATAGAACACGGTCGCCCACCTGGAATTCCAACGGTTTCCTTCGTTTATCAGCTTAGCTTTTCTGTCGGTCTCTAGAGGCTTTCAATCGTTCACGAATCTGAACGATCTTCTCTGTCGTTTCCCGAATGATCTCCGGACCTGTGAGAGTGCTTTCAGGGACTCGTCCCTTAGATAACTGGGTATCACCCACCTCAGCCCAACACAGAGGGGATCTGCACTTTCGGCCGTAGAGGGCCTCGAATGGAGCTGCCTTTATGCTCGTGTAATAACTGTTGTTGTAGGAAAATTCTACAAGGGGTAAATGGGTATCCCATGCTTTCCCAAAGTCGATCACACAGGCTCGCAACATATCTTCCAAGGTTTGGATAGTCCTCTCAATTTGCCCGTCTGTCTGTGGATGGTAGGCTGTACTCATGTCCAAACTAGTTCCTAGGGAACTTTGTAGCGACTTCCAGAACCTCAAAGTGAACCTACTATCTCTGTACGAGATAATGGATATGGGTACACCGTGCAGTCGTACAATCTCCCTAATGTAAGTTCTTGTAAGTTTCTCCATCTTTTCTGTTTCTTTGATAGGCAGGAAGTGTGCAGACTTGGTCAATCTGTCGACGATGACCCATATGGTATCAAGTCCACCCGTTGTCTTGGGCAACTTGGTTATGAAATCCATAGTGATCCGCTCCCACTTCCATTCCGGTATCTCAGGCTGTTTTAGAAGACCGGAGGGTTTCTGGTATTCGACCTTGAACTTGGCACAAGTAAGGCATTTACTCACGAAGGTAGCAATCTCTGCTTTCATGTTAGGCCACCAGTATAACTTTTTAAGATCCAGATACATCTTATCTGAACCTCGGGTGTACGGAATAACGAGTGTTGTGCGCCTCGTTCATGACCAAGTCTCCGATCCATGAGATAATAGGCTCCGCCACCCTTGACCTCCAAGTTCTTATCTATCCCTCTCATGGATTCACCCGCCACATTTTCAGGTTTCAAAGCGTCGAGTTGAGCCGCCTTAATTTGTGTGGACAAGTGTGAATGGATAGTCATAGTCAATGATTTGACTCTACGACCAGAATATTCTTTCCGACTTAGGGCGTCAGCTACTACATTGGATTTACCCGGATGATAACGAATTTCGCATTCGTAATCACTGAGTAGCTCGACCCACTGTCGTTGTCTCATGTTGAGCTCCTTCTGGTCGAATATGTGTTGTAGGCTTTTGTGGTTTGTAAAGATAGTGCTTTTCGTACCGTACAGGTAGTGTCTCCAGATCTTCAGAGCAAACACAACTGCTCCTAGCTCAAGATCGTGCGTGGTGTAGTTGACCTCTTGTGTCTTCAGCTGTCTCGAGGCATAGGCGATGACCTTACCTCGCTGCATCAGAACACATCCGAGCCGTTGATTTGACGCATCGCAATAGACAACGAAGCCTTCTATCCCTTCGGGGAGGGATAGTATTGGTGCGGTGCACAAGGCTCGCTTGAGCGTTTGGAACGGTCTCTCCTGCTTCTCTTCCCAGTCAAAGACCATGCCTTTCTGGGTCAGTATTGTAAGAGGTTTCGCAATGCGGGAGAAGTTCTGAATGAACCTGCGATAGTAGCCAGCGAGGCCTAGAAATTGATGAATTTCTGTAGGCGTCTTCGGTGCTGACCAGCTCTCAATGGCTTTAATTTTGGAAGGGTCCACGTGTATTCCCTCTTTGCTAACCACGTGCCTTAAGAATTCAACTCGTCGGATCCAAAATTCACATTTTGAGAACTTCGCATAGAGCTTCTCCGAACGCAGTGTTTCTAAGACTAGTCGCAGATGTTGACTATGTTCCTCCTTACTATGAGAGTAGATAAGTATGTCATCGATGAAAACGATGACGAACTGATCCAAGTAAGGACGACACACCCTATTCATTAAATCCATGAATACGGCGGGTGTGTTTGTTAATCCGAACGGCATCACTACGAATTTGTAGTGCCCATAACGAGTTCGGAAGGCTGTCTTCGGAACATCCTCCCTTAGAACTCGTAGTTGGTGATATCCGGATCTCAAGTCGATTTTGGAAAAGAAATTCGCCCCTTGAAGTTGGTCAAATAAATCGTCGATACGAGGCAACGGATAACGATTTTTGACTGTCAGTTTGTTGAGCTCCCTGTAGTCGATGCACATACGAAACGATCCGTCTTTCTTCTTGACGAACAAGACTGGAGCTCCCCAGGGTGAGAAGCTTGGTCTTATAAAGCCCTTGCTGAGTAGTTCGTTAAGTTGACAGGACAGTTCTTGCATCTCTGCAGGTGCTAGACGATAGTGCGATTTGGCTAAGGGGGTAGCCCCTGGAACTAAGTCGATTCTGAACTCGACTTGACGTTGCGGAGGTAATCCTGGGAGTTCTTCTGGAAAGTTGTCGGGAAAGTCGCGTACTACTGGAATGCTCTGAATGTCCTTCGTTTCTTGGCTCACATCGACCACATGAGCAAGGAATGCGCGACATTCCTTTCGCAATAATTTCTGAGCTTCAATGCTCGAGATGATACGAAGGTTCGTGCCGGGTTTGTCGCCATAAACTACTAGAGCTTCGCCAGACGGCAGATTTAGGCGAACAACCTTCTCATAACACATGATGTCGGCACGATGAAGACTCAACCAATCCATGCCGATAATGACGTCGAAACTTTTAATAGAGACCGGCATGAGATCGATCGAAAATGAATGGCTATCTAAAGTTAGGGTACACCCTATGAATATACTGCTGGTGCCCTCGGTCTTTCCATTAGCCATTTCTACAGTGAACGGTTCTTTAAGTGCTCGTGATTTTTGCTTAAGTAAATGAGCAAATCTTTGGTTGACGAAGCTCTTCTCCGCCCCACTATCAAACAGTATGCATGCATAAGAGTTATCGAGGAGAAACGTACCGGTGACCATTGTGGGGTTGGCAACAGCTTCCTCGTGGCCTATGTCCAGAACTCTTCCCACTCTATCGACATTTCCTGCCTTAGGGCAGTCCCTCTTGTAGTGGCCCACCTCGCCACAATTGTAGCAAGCTTGGCCCACTCCTGCGCCGGGGACTTGGTTGATTGGCCTCGCCGGAGCTTTACAGAAACGGGTAGTGTGCCCCTTCCTGTTGCAGTTCAAACACTGCATTTCCCGGCAGGATCCTGTGTGATGGAAGTTGCATTTGTTGCACTTAGGCAAACTTCCAGAGTACTGCCTTAACGGAGCAGCAGTGGCAGGTGCTATCGCAGCATGCACTGTCACGACCTGCTGCTTCTTGGCAGCCTTCTTCTTTTTCTTGTCATCCCAGAACTTCCGCTTGGAATCAACGGTTTTGGCGGGTTCTGAGAGGGACAGGGTTGTTGTTGCGGCCGGGGTACGAACCCCATGGTCTATGAGCCGATGTGCCAATCGTTTGGCACTATCAAATGTAGTGGGGTGTGATGCCAAAACATTTCCCTGGTATGGTGGCATCAGCCCCCATATATATCTCTTGATTTTCTTTCCCTTTGTATAAACCATGTTGGGACAGAGGTCCACCAGTTCACAGAACCTGGCGGTATAAGAGACTACGTCGGAGCCCTTCATGGTTAGGCTCCACAGTTCCTCCTCCAGCTTTTGGATTTCGCCCGTCGGGCAGTACTCCTCAATCATGAGGTCCTTCATAGTTTCCCAGCCCATATCATTAGCCACCACAAGAGATAGTGACTTGACATGGCTATTCCACCATGTCAGGGCTTTTTTCCTCAAAGGTGCAAGCAGCGAACTTGACCTTGCTCCCTTCTGGACAGGAGTAGATTTTAAAGACCGATTCGGTCTTCTCGAACCATTGCGAGAGGGCAATGACTCCGCCAGTCCCTCTAAAGGACTTGGGCTTGCAGTTGGTGAAGTCCTTGTAGGAGCACTCTCTCAAGCGCACAGGAGCTTCACCCTGAATAGACTGAACAGGGGTTCCTCCTCCAGTGGAACCAGAAGAGTGATATTGAGCCATGGCTGTAGCCACAGCCACAGCTACAACAGCATTTAGAGCTGCCGTATCGAATTGAGGAGCAGGTGGTATTGGTGCGGGAGGATTGCGTCTTGTTGATTTACGATGAGGCATCTTTTAACTATAAGTTTAGAAAGATGAAGACATTGATAAGAATTTAATGGGAAAATGATGAGAATGACTCATTGACTAACTCTCCATAGCCCAACAGCATAAATGAATAGCACGATTTCAGGATGATCTAGTACTAGCAGATGATAGCAATTGGATATTGATTTCCATAAGATTAGATATCTGTCAATAATACTGGAATTTTGACAAAACTTACGACCTAATCAAAAATGGCCTAGAAGTAGGCCTTACATCAACCAAGATGGGAAAATTTTGACAGAACTTACGACCTAATCAAGACCTTACAGGTCTAAGATTTACGAAGATAGGAAATTAGACTAGCGTTTTTACACAACTAGATTATATCCAAAAGAGAAGTTGATGGGAATCTATCAGCGACGAGAACTACTAGAGTGAGTTCTCGATTCCGACAGAAGGCGTTCTATATCCCTCACGCGCCTATCGGATCTTGCTTGTTGTGCTCGAAGTTCCCTGACTTCAGTTTGGGTTTCAGTGAGTTCCCTCTAAAGAGCTGTACTATGGACCAGAGTCCTTTCATGAGTAGACTCTAGCTGGCGAATACGGACTGTGTTAATGCCACAGTTGGTGTCAATCTCCACGACTCTGTCGATAGCTGCTCGACCCTGCTCTGTGTTCCGAGAAATCCTACGTACCATGATGGGTAGGACTCTGTCAGCGGAACCTCCCTCAGTGAGGTTGTAGAAGCTTCTGTCTCCGTTGTAGGGCATGGGCTGCCCCTGTTCCTGACTCCACCTATTCAAGTTCGTGGCCCACAGAGGTGTGGGTCCTTGAAATGCTGGACGAGGGTTTGGGTTTTGAACATCTGGGGGTTGGTTGTTGACTTCTGGCTCCGAGTCAGAACCATCAGAAAAGCCTTCCGCTTCATGATCATCCAAAGGGATTGGGTGATCATCTTCTGGTTCTTCTTCCAGCCATCCTGCATTGCCGTGGTTGGGGTAGTACGGGTCTCCGGGAAGATGGAATCCAGCCATTAAATCTACGCGAGAAAAGAGGTATAAGATATAACTAAGTAGACGATCTAATTAGATAATTATAAGATGATCTTTATCAGTTACTTCAATACTTGTTTAGTGCATACCAGTTATATGTAACTAAGACAGGATAGACCCTCGAATAAGTGACCCTAACTCTAAGCCCACAACCAAACAAGGAACATGAAGTAAATCAAAGATCACAGATTCTAAGTCTATGACATCCTAGCACATATAGCCTTAGTGTATCCACTAAACAACCATTGGCATACTAATAAAGACCTTTAGTTCTCAAATAAGTAATTATAGTAACACAAAATACTCCTATAGTATTCTAAGTTTAGTGTTCTGTTCTACTGTTCTCATTGTAGTAGTGTTGGTAAGTTTTTAGACTTGTTGCAACCTCACAACCATACTTAGGCACATGCTAATCACTCCTCGGATAATGTAGTTGATCATGCTACATCTTCCCAGGGTTGACCGTATGTCTCTAAGTCTACTTGTGCTGCCCAACAATCGTAATACTTTTGTTCTGTCCTAGTGACACTGGTTTTTGTATGAATGCAGGTATGTATACTTGGTTAAATATTTTATTATTTAAAAGTATAAACTCTTTATCAGAGTATTTTAATCCCGCTTGTGTTTATAGTTTGTATATCTTTTATGGGTTGATACACTCGATTCACTATAAACAATGCTCTGATACCAATCTGTCACACCCCAAAACCAGGAACGGCGGAAACGTTCGGGGGCGGAGGACGTCATGTTCAGTATCACAACAATGCAAAGTAGTAAACAAGCAACAACATCATCCATTGCATTAATAATATAATTTTGATACATGTGTGTTCTGTCAAGTTATATAGACACCAAAAAAATATACATCAAAATAAAAGAGGAGTCTTGAACGAGCTCCAGCTTCTCAAAAACCTGGCACCGGTACCTGTCTACTGGTGACCTGAGAATACAAGTTATTTTGAAAGAGTTTATCAGCTTTAAAGCTGGTGAGATCATAAGTATCTTAGTGTCTGTAGTTGTATGAAAGTGTTTGTAAGTCTGTAATTGTATAAGTTTGTAAAAGTTTGTATTTGTTTGAACTCTCCTAGAAAACCCTATGTTTCCTACTAAAAGTAGCCTTCTACCAAGGCATCTAGTATCTATGTGTGTGTCTCTTGTAAAAGTGTGTATTTTCCCAAATCCGACTATCATTAATCAAAAATATAGTTTTTACATTATTGTTTATTGTGTGGGAAAAAGATATAGTACTGTAGTGTTGTATTAAGTAACTACTGTTGTACTAACTACTTTAAACCAATTGTTATTTAAAGTACCATGTGATCGGCTTGTATCCTGCTACCGACTCAATAGTAAAACGACGATGTAAGAAGTCATGAGAAATGACATTTGGCACCCGTAGACTTGCAAGTCCCACTGTAGCGAGCAGCAAGGTGTAGGATAGTCAATCCAGTATAGATCTATACACAAACTTATATGCTCCCCACTTAAGGAGATTTTGGATACAAAAGCGGTCATGACAGGTAGTGCCATGCCCCGCTAGGTGGCTCACATAACTGTAGTAATGTTCTAGTACATGTATGTGCTAGCTGTATTGTGTGTTCTCTCCCTATCTAGCATGTATGTATGTTCTAGTATATGTATGTGCTAGCTGTATTGTGTGTTCTCTCCATGTCTAGCATGTATTGTTTGTTTCTCAACATAGTATCTATTGTTTGTTGGTTATTGACTCATGTATGAACTGACTCATTGTATGCTTCATTGTTCTAGTAATAGTATTAGTATCTCCCTAAACTATACCTATTATTGTTTATTAGTAATGTTTGTTTGTGTATATGAACATGTGTGTATACCTTTGATACCCAAAGGTATTGAACTGAATGAAAGATGTAACCTTTTATATCTATATACATCTACATAATATATAACTAGGATTCAAACGACCGTCGGACAATTAACCTTGATACCCTAAGTCCACAACCAAACAAGGAACAGGAAGTAAGGTAGGCTAGCAGTCCTAAGTCCTTTCAATCCTACTTATATAACTATATCTACATAGATACACAGAATATAAGATAAAACAGTTTAATAAAAGTATTTGATATGAAAAAGAGTTTGCAAGACAGTTTGAAGTAAAACAGTTTGCTAACACAGTTTGAAAAGTAAGAATTCACTTGTTTGGTAGTTATTAATCACATGTGATTGATATAATAACTATAATAGTTCAACTTGTATCCCCCCCATAAAAGCATTTAAAAACATTTAAAAGGTTAATTAAGGGGTATGAACTCACCTGTAGTGAGTGATTTGGATGTACTGATGATATAGGATTGCTAGGTGTCAAGTGAGGACTTGTACACACACAATGATCCTAGTTAACATATAATAACACACACACACACACACATATATATATATATATATATATATATATATATATATATATATATATATATATATCCAATTAGTCTTTAAACAACTAATTAACAAAGTTAAGACATCCTAGGACATGTTAAACACCTTATATAAGTGTTATAAGTCCCAAGGATTGCATCTAAGTGTTGTAGGACATTGCTATTGAGTTTAGGGTTCAAGGAAACCCCTTATTTAAGTTTACGGTTTTATGACCATGACACATTGAGTTTACAGTCCTAAACCCATGAGTTTACGGCCGTAAACTCATGATTCTTTGACCATGTGTTCTTTTGAAGCTTTACAAGTCCTTAGAAGCATTTCCACTTGAAGTATAAGCCTATGGAAGTGAGTAGGGCACCATTTCACTCCTAAATGGAGTTTACGGTCCTAAGACCATTTTCCTTTGGGTTTACGGCCGTAAACCCTTATGGTTTATGGTCTTTTGATGTTTTCAAGTGCTAAGCTCATCAAGGAAAGGGTCCATGCTAGTTTCCAAGGCTTAGAAGGGACTAGGGCACACTTTGGCACCCTAATTAGGGTTTACGGTCCAAGAACACCTTGGACCGTAAACACCTTGTTCTTGTGTTTCTGGGGTGATTTCATGATATATGGAAGTGTAACAAGCCTTAACATACTCTAGGATAGAAGTACTTACAAGATAGAGGCTTGAAAAGGTGCTAAAAGTCCAAGAACACTAGTGTGTGTTCTTGGTGAAACATGAAGATCTAACCTTTTGGAATGATTTCACAGATGGAAGTGTGTTAGATCACTATATTAAGGTATATATCAACTTAATAGGGCTAGAAACACTTACAAGTTGAAGATCTTGAAGAATTGGTGGATGATACTTGAGAGAGAATTGAGATTTGGATTTTGATTTTGTGAAAAATGGTAAATAATGACTAAGTGTTATATATGTACCCCCTTTTAGGGTTTACGGCCGTAAACACCTTTGTTTAGGCCGTAAACTCCAAACTCTTGGAGCTTTGGGACTCTATTGTTGCACAATAAACCCTAGAGCATCCTCTCTCCTGGTATCTCCTGAAGTACTAACTTAAAAACACTCAAACTTATTCCAAAAAGCTTGAAAGTTAGCAGAAACTGTTTTGACTTCTATTGATTGGAAATGTTGTACAAAATAGAAATTTCAGGTTGTCACATACAACATCCTTTGGTGCACATACAACCCTAAATACCTTGGATCTATGTTTTCTCTATTATACATGCAAATACGAAGTTTCCAAGATATTACCCTATACTAGCATACAAATATCATATACTTGGGTAATAAAATAGATAGAATACATACCTTTTTGATGTAACTTGTCTTCATGAAGCTTGAGTGCCTAGTGCCCCAAGTGTGACACCTCAAATGGTTCACACAACACCATGAACACTTGGAATAACCTTGAGAATGAGGATACTTTGGTTCTCTCTAGTGAAATCGGCCTTGCCCTTTTGTATACACACACTAGTACCAATTTCACCAACCAAGGACTTCTTTATATAGTGTGGAGATTAGGGTTAAACCATAATACCCATGACCTTTTATTTCATATGATCCATGGGTTAAACACTCCATGGACTATCCATGAAAGCTTAGCCAACCTAAATGAACTTGGCCCATCACACGCATATATCTTAGAGTCCATATTTAATTAGTTCCTTTTGATCACTTAATTAATTACAAATTAATTCTTTATCAATACTAATTAAATAATATGATTATATATTAATATATTAGAACTTATAATATATTAATATAAATCACTAGTATCCTTTTTCCTCATCTTGTCAATCCAATTATCCCGATGCCATGCAGCCCAAATGGGCCATGCCGGGTCGGGTCAAGTCTTACCAATTATAGTTATGGACTTAGACATTAATCCAACAGTCTCCCACTTGGATGAACTCTGACCTTTGTCAATGACTTGTCCATTAGATAAGGGATCATATATTCCTCCATTCTAGATATCATATGGACTGAGACATGGATTATAATCATTCACTCAGTCCATTTGTTGTTTCTTGATTTTCGATTTATGACGACTGGCTGATTGAACAAATCAAATCAGTCCTGGCTTGGCCAAGAACTCACATGTGTCATCACTAAATCATCGAGGGGCCCACATATATCGCTTTTATCCCGAAGGTAAAAGGAATGGATAAACTTCGACTCATATGGCTTGTTTTACTACTTGTTGAATCATACACAAAGGCACGTTTTATGACATCGAGTTACCAATGCGGTTTCGTGCAATGAATGTATAACCAACTCATAGTAACAACTCATATCTCTAGGTTTGAAGAATATAAGATATTATCGTCTCATGATCACTCGTGATTAAAATCCATGAAGTGATTCCAATGAGCACGGGTTGAATCCAATACCTAGAACTTATGAGCACTCATGAGTGTTGTAGCACCACTTTGTCCAACATCTTAGACCCCTACAAGCCAACCCATGACAGTCTTGATTCATATCTACTTCCAACATATGACCGACTGTGGATGGTTTGAATAACTTAGTCAATCAGGAAGAACGACCTAGTTATTCTGGAAGTCAAAATATGCAAAGTGAAACACAAGAATAATCGAATCCAATATGGTCTCAGAACTTATGAATATAAATAAAACATCTTTTATTTATCACCATATCGATTACCCATCATTCATTGCATACTGTTTCAAACTATCAACTTTATACTTGAATTAAAACAATAGTTGTCCCATGCTCCAAGCATGTACACTATGTTTTCTAAACAATAGTTTTGCCATACACCAAGTATGCACTCTATGTTTTTCTAGGATCCTTACTTTGTGAAATAAATCAATTGACCATAATTTCAATTATTCTAATTTCACAGTCCCAAATCCTTATTGCAAATGCAGGAATTCCAAATTCATGCCATTTACCGAAATCTGTTAGATTCTAAACTTATATGCATTGATTCTCTTGTAATGATTATGCACAAAGTCACAAAGACTTGACAACAAACATTACAGATCATTCCAAAGGAGATCAACTCCTTGGAAACATCCTTTTTGCATTAAGTTTCCTAATCTTACACAGATTTATTGAACAACTTCCACCTTCCCATATTCCCATTTTAACTATCACTTCTGAACAAGAGTTGCCTCTTTTCAGAATATGTCAATATGGTCCTTCAAAAAAATAACATTATACTTCCAACTGTCCCTGAGCAACCAATCTTTGGTAAACCTTAGATTTTCCTCAACAATTGCTTAATCCTTTTAGTCATATCCAATTCTAGACCTTTTCCCGTCTTAATGCCCTAGGCATTTGGAAAAAATTTAGAAAGGATGAATATTATAGCACATGCTATCGATCCTATATATGAAGCATATGGGACACGATTCATGATGTCTCACATAAAGACATGATACTAGATCAGTCCTTTGCTATAATATTTTCATTTCAATTTGCCAAGTTCTCATAATTCAGATTATGAAAAGGGATGCCGTAATCATAATCGAATTTTAGAATGCAAATAATGGACCCATATATAGAATTTTCTTATGTTGAGCCATTGCAACATAACATTCATATATATACTTGACTAAATTTGATTAAAATCTCACGATCTAAGCTTATAGATTTGAGATGAAGTATAATTTCCTCTCCCTTAATTATAGCAAAACAACTTTTTCAACCCCTGCAACCTCACGAATTGAAACTTTTGTTTTCTATAATTAACATTGCTAACTTGCAATACTTATCATAATTATCATGCTCCCACTAACATGATGATTATTAGCAATACACTCATGCTCCCACTAGCTTTGACATGTACTCAGAAATCAGCTGGACTTCTAGAAATCAATACTTTATTGACTTTCTTACCAAAGTTCAGACTTCTGATACGAAATGCTTTGATAGAACTTCATCAAATTCATACACCTTTCCTTAGATAGCATGCATGTGTGTCTAAACAATTTCAGAACTATGAAAAGGGATGCCGTAATCATAGTCTCAATTGTTTAGACCTTTTGCCATCTGCTTCAAATCTACTTCGTGGAAGTGTTTCCTCACCATCATTTTCATGAATCGGAGAGAAACCTTATGATCCTTAGATTTTATGGTGTATGTGTTCTTATCCATGTGAATTTGTCAAAACCATAATCACAAGAGAAGGATAATGACAAATCCAAACTTATATGGACTGAACTCAATCTGAATTTCTTGCCATCTGGCAGCTCAAGGGCCTGCCATTGCTTCTAAGTTGTTGTGCAACCAATTGAGAACTCTAAGAACTCATATGCAAAGCCAACTTTAACTGGAATGGGCACATAAATAGAAATATTTGAACACGATAGGTTATAAACCTCACGTCGTGTGCTAGCGATAAACTTACAGGTTTTTATTCTTGATTATCCTTTCAGGATCTTTAAGACTCCCACTATCTCCTTGACCTATAAGACTTTCTTGCCAAATATTCAAGAGATAGTGTGGATTCTAATCAAGACAAACACTTAACACAATTGGCCTAAGTTGGTCTCTGTTTTATCCAAAACATCACAACTTACCAAATTCAAATGTACAAGAGTAGAAAACCTTTTACTCTTACATTTCACTAGTGTTAATAAACCTTCTTTAAGATGTGTCACTCAAGTTACATTTGTGGTGGGCTTGATCAGTGCACAAGAATGTGTACTCGATCCCTTAGTCCTTTACTTGACTCACACATCCATGTGAACAAGTAATTAGTCTTAATTTTCCAATGCTTGAAACTTCTCATTCATCATACTATACAACTTGCATGATTCCAAGTTTCTATCCAACTGAAACTTGGGTGATGAGAATCTTTCCTTATTTGGAAAATTTAGACACTACCACAAATGAAAGAATCAAATTCATATTTCCACTCTTGCTATTAATGGAATCATATAAGCAACAATTTTTTTCCTTTTCACAACTGCCATTGTAAGGATATTTTAAAATAAATAATTTTTTTTCCTTTTATTTTAAAAACTTTGCGGAAAAACTATCCTTACAGTGCAAAAGCACATGAAAAACTTTGTTGTTATCTATTCCTAAGCAATATATCATAACTCCTAAACAACAACTCAAAATTCTGATCACAGAACCATGTTATCGAGATCCATCTTCGCGATCAGAATCAGCATATACTTCCTTTAAGTTTCTTCACTTTTCTTTGATTCTTAATACATCAACATGTGACCCAGTCACATCATGTAACAAGAATCTCAAAATAGAAACTTAACAGAGTTAGATAGTGGACTTTACTTGAAGTAGAGTCAATCTTCTTGACTTGATCAACCTTATGATCTTTCAGGTAAATAGGCAGCTTCGCAATCAATGCCCCTTCCTTTGGCAAGAGAAACATATGGACTCACTGGGAATGGTACATGGGACTATCGTAGAAATAGCATTTCTCTTTACCATTTGGTCAACCTAGTTGACTATGATCAAACCCTTTCTTTGGGATGAGAAGGCTTTTCTAGATATCCAATGTTACCATTGGCAATGTCCATTGAGAAGTTGATCTCCTAATCAATTTGCTTTACTAGTCCTCCAAATCATTGTTGATTTAGCAGCACCAAGCAACTAGATAAGATCATTAAGAGTCATGTCATAGTCTATTTCATAGTAATCCCAAAGGGACTCACTATGTGACTTAGAAAGTGATTGAACGTCCAACTTTCTCTAGAGTTTGACACCCAACTCTCCCGGCTTGTCAATATGTGACTTCATCTCCAAGATGCGATCACACATAGACCTTACTTGCCAATAGGGCTTGAGTGACCTTGAACTTGTGGGTTAGGGAGAATAATTGGAGGAGGTGGAGGACATGAAGTTCCAAGAGATTTGGGAGGATCATAGATGTCTGAACCAAACATCTTTTTGGGAGATATTCAAGATAGTTGATCTAAAGTCCTTAATATAACACCCAATATGAAATATTAAGGCTAGGACCCAGCAAACTATTTTATAACTTGGAAGAGGGATGCCGTAATCCAAGCTATAAAATATTTAAAAGGTAGGTGAATGACGATTCACCAATTTCCACCAAGATAAACGAAATGTATTATTAGGTTTTAATTGGTTTTGAAACTCCTAGATTCTTTTGAGATTCATTGAACTTTTCAAAGGCATGTTTCAATCTCGAGTGTGCCCTTCAGGTTTTGTGACTGGGATGCCGAGGATCAAAAAACAAGGTGTGAATAACCATGCAAATATACTTGGTACCCTTAATATTTACCCCGCAATCGATGTGCCGGTTAACCACACACGCTCCACCGATACTATGATAAACATTAAGTTACCCTTTGCCTACCTTGTTAAATCAAGCTAGTGTGCCAGTTAACCACACAAGCTCCACTAACTAACTTAAGCAAAGTGCAAAGTGTAATTTCATGGGTTAGCACCAAATTCACATTTTCTTAAGTAACTAAGATTGGGTATTAATAAGAGTTTAGTTACTTTGCATTTATCATTAATACTTTTAATGAAGGGAGAATTATAATCCTTGTCCTACCCGTTCGGCTAACGACCCTCCACCGGTCAAGGAAGCGGTGGGTGAGAATGGACACCCATTAAACTGCAATTTTATAGGCAGTAACCTTATACCCCCCCTTATAGACCGGCTTCGTGAATGAGGCCTACTAATGGTAAGACGACTTTACTCTTATACATATATATAAATATTATTAACTTATAATATTATAAAGTATAAGGGTTGAATTTTAAATTTTAAAATTCTAAGGGTTAACTTGGAATTAAAGTATTCATAAGTGAAAACTTTACAAATTCCAAAACTTGAGGGCAAGTTTTTGAAACTATTCAAAAGTTTTCATTTGATAACTTATGAGTTTAATGGTTCATTAAAATGAAGACTCTTCATTTTTTATGTAACCTCTTATTCTTTAATAACACTTCTAAAGAAGTGACTCTTAAACATCCATAAGTTGAGGACAAGTTATGGAGTCATAATACTATTTAGTGAAAAAAATTCTTCATTTTTTTATGTAACCTATGGCACTTTTATGAGTTTTAAGATTCATAAATGTGACCTTTTATGTAACTTGAGGACAAGTTACAAAAACACATTTTATGAACTACCTCTAGATTAATTAGGATTAAAAACAACTAAAACACAATTTTATTTTCATTAATCTAAACTAACTCATAAATCAAGGAAACATAAAACTTTTGGTAATCCAAAACTTATGGAGTTAAATGCTTGTTTTGATGATGAAACTTTTCATGTTCCATAACTTAAGAATAAGTTATGGAATTCTTTAAAACATTAACACCAAATTTTGTAACTCCATAAAAACTTTGAATCAAATTTTTTTTAAAACCTTTTCATATCCATAACTTATGGAGGTTTCAAAACACTTAAGATCATAACTTTAAAAAAAAAAACTTTTGAGCTCCAAAAGTTTATGACAAAATTTGTAACTCCTTAAAACATTTAGATCAAACTTTTAAAACTAATAAAATAATCATATCATTTTATCTTTTACTAAATTTGACCTAATTCAACTCATATAGCAAATGATTCAAATTTTACAAATAATTAGTTTTTCACAAAACAAGTAATTATCTTAAAATTTGACAAACTTCATGTTTTTTTTTTCAACTTTGAAAATCAAACATTTGCATGAATATAACAGAAAACAACCCATGGCTCTGATACCAATCTTGGGTTTTAGTATACTACAACATCCTATGGTGCACATACAACCCTAAATACCTTGGATCTATGTTTTCTCTATTATACATGTAAATATGAAGTTTCCAAGATATTACCCTATACTAGCATACAAATATCATATACTTGGGTAATAAAATAGATAGAATACATACCTTTTGATGTAACTTGTCTTCATGAAGCTTGAGTGCCTAGTGCCCCAAGTGTGACACCTCAAATGGTTCATACAACACCATGAACACTTGGAATAACCTTGAGAATAAGGATACTTTGGTTCTCTCTAGTGAAATCGGCCTTGCCCTTTTGTGTACACACACTAGTACCAATTTCACCAACCAAAGACTTCTTTATATAGTGTGGAGATTAGGGTTAAACCATAATACCCATGACCTTTCATTTCATATGATCCATGGGTTAAACACTCCATAGACTATCCATGAAAGCTTAGCCCAACCTAAATGAACTTGGCCCATCACACGCATATATCTTAGAGTCCATATTTAATTAGTTCCTTTTGATAACTTAATTAATTACAAATTAATTCTTTATCAATACTAATTAAATAATATGATTATATATTAATATATTATAACTTATAATATATTAATATAAATCACTAGTATCCTTTTTCCTCATCTTGTCAATCTAATTATCCTGATGCCATGCAACCCAAATGGACCATGCCTGGTCGGGTCAAGTCTTACCAATTATAGTTATGGACTTAGACATTAATCCAACACATATTACTTTCCACACCTATCCATAGCCGATTCAGAATTCATCCGAGGGTCCTAAGTCACGGTACTAGACCACCCTTAGTTATGTTAACGCCCACATGATCCTACGAGCCACAACTAACTTCTTAGGAACTCCTCCTAAGATTATCCTTGCTGTCGCACCGCTGGTTGCTTTGTGCATGCTTGTTGTACACAATATAGGGTCAGTTAGACTGTTAAGCAACTGACTTTACCCTAAGTCCACAACCAAATAAGGAACAAGAAATAAGGCTAAGTTAATCATTCTAAAGCTATATAATCCCGACTGTATACAACTATACAACAGACACTTAGCAATCACACAATCAAATAGCATATATCAAGCAATTCACTATACCATAAGGCATTAAAAAAATCAGGCATTACTATCCAATATTTCCTAAAAGAACCTTATCTTATCCACTAGCATGTTTTTCTAATAATTCACATATAAAAAAATTCATATTCAGCACATATAACAAGTATGGGTATTTTGGGAATCACTCTCATGTTCAGGCTCTGGCTTACTGTACACACCGCATCTTCTTGTAAAACCAGGGTTAAGTCAAAGGTCCACATTCCTGATCCCATGCCAACAATCACACAAGAACATGACAAGAGGACCGAGCCCATATCCCTAACCCAACTCTTTTATTATAAAATTCTTTTTCAAAAACATTTTTTGAAAATTCTCGGATCCTAGTTTGAGTTTGGCTTCACACAAGTGTTCCTCCAAATTCCTCAAACTAGGCTCTTATACCAACTTGTAACCTCCCATTTTCACATCAAATTTTTTATTTTTAATTAACGTAAAATTGCTCATTTTTAGAATACCAGTTAAGAAAATCCTTTGTTCCAATGTATATTGTTTAAAAATCAGAGTATTATAGTAAAACAAAATCTTCATTGACGCAGATGAATATGTACAGTCGTGCCTTCTCCTTCCCATAATAACCAATGATACCTGAAAAAAATAACAGCTGCGTAAGCATGAAGCTTAGTGAATTCCCCCAAAATACCCCACACATCAAAGATACAAGCATGCATATCGGGCCCACAGTCATCCGATTGGAATACCCCAGGTATGTTGGCCTGCTGCCTTAACCCTAACCACTCTTCCCGAGCCTCTGTACCTACAGCTTATAGCTATCTTGCACCTGATATATTGGCCTACAACAAACATCATGACCGCCTCAACCTCATGCGCCAAAATATGTCGACATGTAAACAATTAAGAATGAAGTAGGCACATAAATATAGGAAATTACCAATCATACAGCTCACTACCGTCTACTAGACCCCTCACAGTACACTGCTCTGCTATCAACGAATCTCCGTGGAATTCATAACCATAAGTAACCAGAGGTGTGATAGCCACCCGAACAAATGATCCTACTTTAGAGCCACAACCAAACGAGGAACTTAAAAGAAAGCCTAGATCAATAGTTCCGAAGCTATCCGATAGGGCAACATACAACCCCTAGGGCATTCGACTAAATGATAACCAGTCTACTGGTACTCTAACCAGCATAGCACTACTGCTGCATCCTAACAAAAAAGGATATAAATACATCTAAAAACTCACTACATCGTAGCACCATCCTGCATACAAGGATACATAACCAAATATAGTGGGCTGACATTGGTTCCTTCGACCCATGTAAGGAAAACTCACCTGAATCGAATAACCCATAAACACTACGACATGCTCCCCTTTCTAAATTGCTTGCTCCCATGAACTTTCTACCACCCAAAGCATGGTAGAATCTTAATCAACAATCCAAACCCCTCAAGTTTGACCTAAAGTAAAAATTGTTCAAAAAGTCAATGGTCAACGATCAAAAAAGTCAAAGTCAATTTCAGCAGGATTATGTCATGTGTAATTAATCTACGCCATGCATAGTGGTTCATAGTGCGTACTCAGAGTACGCCATGCGTACTTTGTTGTTAAGCTAATTACACTTTTAGCTCTTAATCCATAAATACCAACCATCTGTTGCTCTTATCTGGTCCTAATAATGTCTAGAGTGATAAAGTTCCTAACATTATGCTTTTGTGTGGCATAAACTAGAACAATATCGAATCTGAAGTCCAAAACACACCCCAATGCCTAAATACCCATTCATGGAAGGATGAGAGTGACCAAGCTCCCATTTTTATCATTCTACATGCTCAGAAATGCTAAAATTCCACTCATGAGGTTTGGAGTAGCTAATACTCACTAGAACCTAGATCAAGGGATAAAAAGCTCATAAAACAAATAAAAAGCTAGATCTATCTAATGAATAATCAAGGTTGAAGCTTTATACCTCCTAGAGGATGTTGAAGAAGAGTAAAGTCTATATCTACAAGCTTTGGACTCCCCAATCACACCTTTAATGATTTCCTTCTTCACAAAACACACTAGAAAACACTCTAATGCTTCAAAATCCTCACAAGATGGGTTGGGTTTCGAGTTAGAAACTCAAGAGGGTGCATAATGATGATAAGAAGGACCACAAGGGGTTAAAATCCTTAAATATGGCTCAAAACCATGAAATTAGGGTTTTTACTCTGCGTAGTTACACCCTGCATAACTCAGTAGAAACACGTCGTCATTACGCCATGCGTACTTAGAGTACTCCATGCATAGTGCTAGACTCTCATTTCCAGCTTAGCTTCAAACAAACATAACTTCTTTATTTCAACTCTGTTTTCAGCATTCTTTATATCCACAGAAAGGTATTGAAGAGCCCTGTTAGGTGCAATTTGTGCACCTTTTTGCACATCTTTTAGTCCTTTTCCATGCATCCATTTAGCATAATTGTTCTTCCTTTTATGTAACTTGAGGACAAGTTACAAAAACACATTTTATGAAGTACCTCTAGATTAATTAGGATTAAAAACAACTAAAACACAATTTTATTTTCATTAATCTAAACTAAGTCATAAATCAAGGAAACATAAAACTTTTGGTAATCCAAAACTTATGGAGTTAAATGCTTGTTTTGATGATGAAACTTTTCATGTTCCATAACTTAAGAATAAGTTATGGAATTCTTTAAAACATTAACACCAAATTTTGTAACTCCATAAAAACTTTGAATCAAATTTTTTTTAAAACCTTTTCATATCCATAACTTATGGAGGTTTCAAAACACTTAAGATCATAACTTTAAAAAAAAAAAC
Source organism: Lactuca virosa (assembly GCF_052849685.1). Taxonomy (NCBI): domain Eukaryota; kingdom Viridiplantae; phylum Streptophyta; class Magnoliopsida; order Asterales; family Asteraceae; genus Lactuca; species Lactuca virosa. The sequence continues at coordinate 317,753,877 of NC_136428.1, forward strand.
TTTTGAGCTCCAAAAGTTTATGACAAAATTTGTAACTCCTTAAAACATTTAGATCAAACTTTTAAAACTAATAAAATAATCATATCATTTTATCTTTTACTAAATTTGACCTAATTCAACTCATATAGCAAATGATTCAAATTTTACAAATAATTAGTTTTTCACAAAACAAGTAATTATCTTAAAATTTGACAAACTTCATGTTTTTTTTTTCAACTTTGAAAATCAAACATTTGCATGAATATAACAGAAAACAACCCATGGCTCTGATACCAATCTTGGGTTTTAGTATACTACAACATCCTATGGTGCACATACAACCCTAAATACCTTGGATCTATGTTTTCTCTATTATACATGTAAATATGAAGTTTCCAAGATATTACCCTATACTAGCATACAAATATCATATACTTGGGTAATAAAATAGATAGAATACATACCTTTTGATGTAACTTGTCTTCATGAAGCTTGAGTGCCTAGTGCCCCAAGTGTGACACCTCAAATGGTTCATACAACACCATGAACACTTGGAATAACCTTGAGAATAAGGATACTTTGGTTCTCTCTAGTGAAATCGGCCTTGCCCTTTTGTGTACACACACTAGTACCAATTTCACCAACCAAAGACTTCTTTATATAGTGTGGAGATTAGGGTTAAACCATAATACCCATGACCTTTCATTTCATATGATCCATGGGTTAAACACTCCATAGACTATCCATGAAAGCTTAGCCCAACCTAAATGAACTTGGCCCATCACACGCATATATCTTAGAGTCCATATTTAATTAGTTCCTTTTGATAACTTAATTAATTACAAATTAATTCTTTATCAATACTAATTAAATAATATGATTATATATTAATATATTATAACTTATAATATATTAATATAAATCACTAGTATCCTTTTTCCTCATCTTGTCAATCTAATTATCCTGATGCCATGCAACCCAAATGGACCATGCCTGGTCGGGTCAAGTCTTACCAATTATAGTTATGGACTTAGACATTAATCCAACACATATTACTTTCCACACCTATCCATAGCCGATTCAGAATTCATCCGAGGGTCCTAAGTCACGGTACTAGACCACCCTTAGTTATGTTAACGCCCACATGATCCTACGAGCCACAACTAACTTCTTAGGAACTCCTCCTAAGATTATCCTTGCTGTCGCACCGCTGGTTGCTTTGTGCATGCTTGTTGTACACAATATAGGGTCAGTTAGACTGTTAAGCAACTGACTTTACCCTAAGTCCACAACCAAATAAGGAACAAGAAATAAGGCTAAGTTAATCATTCTAAAGCTATATAATCCCGACTGTATACAACTATACAACAGACACTTAGCAATCACACAATCAAATAGCATATATCAAGCAATTCACTATACCATAAGGCATTAAAAAAATCAGGCATTACTATCCAATAGTTCCTAAAAGAACCTTATCTTATCCACTAGCATGTTTTTCTAATAATTCACATATAAAAAAATTCATATTCAGCACATATAACAAGTATGGGTATTTTGGGAATCACTCTCATGTTCAGGCTCTGGCTTACTGTACACACCGCATCTTCTTGTAAAACCAGGGTTAAGTCAAAGGTCCACATTCCTGATCCCATGCCAACAATCACACAAGAACATGACAAGAGGACCGAGCCCATATCCCTAACCCAACTCTTTTATTATAAAATTCTTTTTCAAAAACATTTTTTGAAAATTCTCGGATCCTAGTTTGAGTTTGGCTTCACACAAGTGTTCCTCCAAATTCCTCAAACTAGGGCTCTGATACCAACTTGTAACCTCCCATTTTCACATCAAATTTTTTATTTTTAATTAACGTAAAATTGCTCATTTTTAGAATACCAGTTAAGAAAATCCTTTGTTCCAATGTATATTGTTTAAAAATCAGAGTATTATAGTAAAACAAAATCTTCATTGACGCAGATGAATATGTACAGTCGTGCCTTCTCCTTCCCATAATAACCAATGATACCTGAAAAAAATAACAGCTGCGTAAGCATGAAGCTTAGTGAATTCCCCCAAAATACCCCACACATCAAAGATACAAGCATGCATATCGGGCCCACAGTCATCCGATTGGAATACCCCAGGTATGTTGGCCTGCTGCCTTAACCCTAACCACTCTTCCCGAGCCTCTGTACCTACAGCTTATAGCTATCTTGCACCTGATATATTGGCCTACAACAAACATCATGACCGCCTCAACCTCATGCGCCAAAATATGTCGACATGTAAGCAATTAAGAATGAAGTAGGCACATAAATATAGGAAATTACCAATCATACAGCTCACTACCGTCTACTAGACCCCTCACAGCACACTGCTCTGCTATCAACGAATCTCCGTGGAATTCATAACCATAAGTAACCAGAGGTGTGATAGCCACCCGAACAAATGATCCTACTTTAGAGCCACAACCAAACGAGGAACTTAAAAGAAAGCCTAGATCAATAGTTCCGAAGCTATCCGATAGGGCAACATACAACCCCTAGGGCATTCGACTAAATGATAACCAGTCTACTGGTACTCTAACCAGCATAGCACTACTGCTGCATCCTAACAAAAAAGGATATAAATACATCTAAAAACTCACTACATCGTAGCAGCATCCTGCATACAAGGATAGATAACCAAATATAGTGGGCTGACATTGGTTCCTTCGACCCATGTAAGGAAAACTCACCTGAATCGAATAACCCATAAACACTACGACATGCTCCCCTTTCTAAATTGCTTGCTCCCATGAACTTTCTACCACCCAAAGCATGGTAGAATCTTAATCAACAATCCAAACCCCTCAAGTTTGACCTAAAGTAAAAATTGTTCAAAAAGTCAATGGTCAACGATCAAAAAGTCAAAGTCAATTTCAGCAGGATTATGCCATGCGTAATTAATCTACGCCATGCATAGTGGTTCATAGTGCGTACTCAGAGTACGCCATGCGTACTTTGTTGTTAAGCTAACTACACTTTTAGCTCTTAATCCATAAATACCAACCATCTGTTGCTCTTATCTGGTCCTAATAATGTCTAGAGTGATAAAGTTCCTAACATTATGCTTTTGTGTGGCATAAACTAGAACAATATCGAATCTGAAGTCCAAAACACACCCCAATGCCTAAATACCCATTCATGGAAGGATGAGAGTGACCAAGCTCCCATTTTTATCATTCTACATGCTCAGAAATGCTAAAATTCCACTCATGAGGTTTGGAGTAGCTAATACTCACTAGAACCTAGATCAAGGGATAAAAAGCTCATAAAACAAATAAAAAGCTAGATCTATCTAATGAATAATCAAGGTTGAAGCTTTATACCTCCTAGAGGATGTTGAAGAAGAGTAAAGTCTATATCTACAAGCTTTGGACTCCCCAATCACACCTTTAATGATTTCCTTCTTCACAAAACACACTAGAAAACACTCTAATGCTTCAAAATCCTCACAAGATGGGTTGGGTTTCGAGTTAGAAACTCAAGAGGGTGCATAATGATGATAAGAAGGACCACAAGGGGTTAAAATCCTTAAATATGGCTCAAAACCATGAAATTAGGGTTTTTACTCTGCGTAGTTACACCCTGCATAACTCAGTAGAAACACGTCGTCATTACGCCATGCGTACTTAGAGTACTCCATGCATAGTGCTAGACTCTCATTTCCAGCTTAGCTTCAAACAAACATAACTTCTTTATTTCAACTCTGTTTTCAGCATTCTTTATATCCACAGAAAGGTATTGAAGAGCCCTGTTAGGTGCAATTTGTGCACCTTTTTGCACATCTTTTAGTCCTTTTCCATGCATCCATTTAGCATAATTGTTCTTCCTTTTTCTTGCATTTTATCATATTCATGTTAGTCTTTAGAACAACCTTATTTGCATACTTTCATGTCTTTTCAGGTAAATCGGAGGTTGGGACGCGCTTTGAGGAGTGCCGGGATGCGTTGGTGAAGAATTCAGGATGATGGGGCGAAGTGTGGAAAAGTTGGAAAAACGAAGTTTGGAATTGGAGTCAGAGGGGTACACAAGGCGTGTTGGATTTACGCTATAAAAGGAGCACGAGCCGTGTTGACTAGAAAAGGGAGCTGTTGACTACACTGAACACGATCCGTGTTGATTTGTTCTATTTTGACATGGGCCGTGTTCGACCCAAAAACTGCTTTTTTGGCAGTTTTTCCTATTTTTTATATTACGAGAATTGGGTCATTTTTAGAGACACACATGATACCAGAGCACATTGGGTGAAGGATTTTAGAAGGTTTTTGCAAGGATTTAATCGGTTATCATTTGGAAACATCATTTCCCTTAATTGTAAGTTGTAATTTCACATCATTTCCATCTTTAGAACTTGTGATTTTGTTCTAGCCATGTGTGGCTAGAACCCTAGTTTCTCCAACTTCATGTTTTGACTTCTTGGTTGTGATTTCAATCATATGAATTGATGTTTGCTTTTAATTTCTATCCAGTGAAATTTATTTTGCTACAATTGAATGTTTTATTCTAATTATGATTCTTATTGGCCATTTGAATTAGGGTTAGGTCATTCAAGTTATTCATTTTGCAAAATCCGTAATTGTTTTGTGAATTGGACTAAGTAACAAGCATTAAATTGATTCCCATTGAATGAATTTAGTGTAAATCATTTCACACACTTTTACACTCCTGAGCTTGTGAGGAGTATTAGGTGTTGTTCTGAACATTCACATAAAGCTTAATGCAATCTTTTAATTTAATTCTAAGAGCTTGTTTAGATTAGGTTAGTAAGGTTAGGGTTAATAAAAGAGCTTGTTTTGGTTATTTAATGTGGTGAATGGGAAGTGTTAGAGCTTGTTAACACTTCCAAGTACCAACTTAGATAAATTTGAGAAAATATCATGTTATCTTGGAATCGCATTGCTAAGTTGTCATACATAGAGTTGGAGTCCTTACAAATTCTGAATTTAATTCACTCATTTAACCGATTACTTTTGTTTTTAATTGTTTGTTTTAATCATTGCATTCTAAAACCCCTTTTACTTTTAGTGATCATAGTACCTTGTGCAAAGAGGTATAGACTGATTATCCAGTGTCTCTGTGGATCAACCCTACTTGCCTTGTACTACCTTTTAGTGCAATATAGTTGGATTCTTTTGGAGTATATCCTACCCCTTTATTTGTTGAGTTTGACACGCCTAACAAATTGGCGCCGTTCCCGGGGACACAGTGTTACTAATTATTTATGCCTAGATCTTTCCGTACAGGTACACCACTGCCAATTGATTCGGAGATAGAGAAAACTGCAAAGAAGTTAAGGAAGCAAGCCAAGCTTCGTAAGAAGCAACCCGTCTCCGAGACTTCTTCATCCTCTAACCCTCCAGTCATCAACATTTGGGAGGACATACCCCTCTCAAGTGTATCCGATTCCGAAACAGAAAGCCTCTTACTCTCACCACAACCATCCACACCTAAAAATACCACTCCACCATCTTCACCCACTTGTAACATTCCAAAAACTACATCCACAAAAAACTTCAACTACTACTCATACAATGGGGGACAACTATGGAGGGAATCCACCTCCAAACCCACCACCCGAGCAAATTCTTCGTCAATGGTTGAGACAAGAAGTTACACAACAACCTCTTTGTATCACATATCCGGCAGCCACAAATCTTGAATTTAAATCCGGGCTCATCCGCTAATCCCAACCTTTAGAGGCCTGGAAAATGAAGATCCTCACAAGTTTCTCACTGAGTTCCATGTTGTGTGTGTGGGCATGAAGCCACACAATGTCACGGAGGATCAAATCAAGCTTAGGGCATTCCCCTTCGCGGTGCAAGACGCATCAAAAGACTGGCTCTATGACCTCCCACCGGGGACGGCCACCACTTAGGTAGATCTTGCACGACTCTTTTTGGACAAATACTTTTCCGGAGATGAAAGCTTCAGACCTACAGAGGGAAATCATTGGAATCAAGCAACACAAGAGAGAAGCTTTTCACACATATTGGGAGCGATTCAAGAAACTTTGTGCCCGATGTCCAAAGCATGGAATCACCAAATATCAGCTCCTCCAATACTTCATTGAAGGCATGACTCCAATGGGAAGAAGGCTTCTTAATGCCTCCAGTGGCGGATCTTTACCCGATAAGACTCCTACTAAAATCCGCAACTTAATCAAAAACATGGCTGAAGATTCTAAACATTCAAGTCATGATGAAGAATGGTACATGGATGCACCCCGACGTGTGAAGGAAATCCAAACTCCTCAAATTGAAGCACAATTGTCCGAGCTTACGAAAGTTGTAATGATGTTAGCTAAAGACAAGGGTGTGCAGCCCACACCCCACCCTTGCAGTATTTCTACTCAAGTGGGACACCAAACTGACATGTGCCCTCAACTTCACGAGGAGGATTATGAAGAAGCAAATGCTTTAGGAGGGTATTCCGGGTCAAATCAGAGAGGATATGAGCAACCACAGGGTGATCAGAGATGGAATAATAATCAAGGATGGGGAGGAAATCAACATGGAGGTTATCATCAAAGACCACCATTTCCTCAACATCAACAAAGGCCACCCTATCAACCTCAAAATTTCCTGCCTAGGACACCACCACAACAACCTCCACAAGCGGGTTCATCAAGTATGTCATTGGAGTAATTGTAAAAAGTCATGCCACTAGCACTCAAAGTTTCCAACAAGAAACCAAGGCTAGCATAAAAAGCTTGGAGCAACAGGTGTCACAACTTGCTCAATCCGTGAGTAGGATAGAATCACAAGGCAAGCTACCTTCCCAAACAAATAAGAACCTGAAACATAATGCATGTGCCATTACTTTGAGAGGAGGAAAAAGCTATGAAGGCCCAAGGATTCCGGATGAAGAAGAGGAAGAAAAAGAGACTGAGGTGGAAGAAGCTATAAAAGAAGAGGAAAGGAAAATGCTTCAAATTCAAAGAAGCCAATAGATACCGAAGTGAAAGTAACTCCAACACCATTTCCTTCAAGATTAACAAGCACAAAAAGAGAACGAGAAGGTTGATATTAGTAGGGCAGCTTGATGATGAGGGACACCATGTTACTTTTGGTGATCGTAAGTGGAAGGTGACAGAGGGGAACTTGGTGCTTGATAATGTCACACCCCCAAAACCTATGAACGGCGGAAACGTTCTGGGGTGGAGGACGTCATGTACAGTATCACAACAATGAATAGTAGTAAACAAGCAACAACATCATCCATTGCATTAATAATATAATTTCATACAAGTGTGTTCTGTCAAGTTATATAGACACCAAAAATAATATACATCAAAATAAAAGAGGAGTCTTGAACGAGCTCCAACTTCTCAAAACCTGGCACCTGTACCTGTCTACTGGTGACCTGAGAATACAAGTTATTTTGAAAGAGTTTATCAGCTTTAAAGCTGGTGAGTTCATAAGTATATTAGTGTCTGTGTTTGTATGAAAGCATTTGTAAGATGTTTTGTAAGATGTACTGTGTATGTTTGTAAAAGTTTTGTATTTATTTGAACTCTCCTAGAAAACCCTATGTTTCCTACTAAAAGTAGCCTTCTACCAAGGCATCTAGTATTTGGGTGTGTATCTCTTGTAAAAGTGTGTATTTTCCCAAATCCGACTATCATTAACCAAAAATATAGTTTTTACATTATTGTTTATTGTGTGAATGTCACAAAGTAAAATGTAAAAGGGAAAACGTTATAGTACTGTAGTGTTGTATTAAGTAACTACTGCTATACTAACTACCTTAAACCAAATGTATATTTTAAGGTAACATGTGATCGGCCTGTATCTTGCTACCGACTCTATAGTAAAACGACACTGTAAGATGCCGTAAAAATGACGTTTGGCACCCATAGACTTGCAAGTCCCACTGTAGCGAGCAGCAAGGTGTAGGATAGTCAATCCAGTATAGATCTATACACAAACTCACACGCTCCCCAATTAAGGAGATTCTGATACAAAAACAGTCATGGCAGTTAGTCACATGCCCTGTTTAATGGCTCACATAAATGTATTAATGTATATGTTATGTGAATTGTGTGCTAGCTGTATTGTGTGTTCTTTCTCTGTCTAGCCTGTATGTTTGTTTCTCATCACTCTGTTTCATGTTTGTTTCTCATCACTATGTTTTATGTTTGTTTCTCATCACTCTGTTTTATCTTTGTTTCTCATCACTCTGTTTTATGTTTGTTTGTCATTATGGTATGTATTGACTCATGTATGAACTGACTCATTGTGTGTTTCATTGTTCCAGTAATAGTATCTTCCTAAACTACCCCTATGGTAGCTTACTAGTAATGTATGAACATGTTTGTATACCCTTGCTACCCAAGGACATGGAATTGAATGAAAGAAATAACCTTTTATATCTATATACATATACATAATATATAACTAGGATTCAAATGACCTTCGGACAACTAACCTTGATACCCTAAGTCCACAACCAAACAAGGAACATGAAGCAAGGTAGGCTAGCAGTCCTAAGTCCTTTCAATCCTACTTATATAACTATATCTATATAGATACACATAATATAACTTAAAAGAGTTTAATAAAAGTATTTGACAAGTAAAAGAGTTTAGAAAATAGTTTGAGGTAAAACAGTTTGATAAACAGTTTGAAAAGTAAGAAAACCATTTGTTTGGTAGTTATTAATAACATGTGATTGATATAATAACTATAATTGTTCAACTTGTATCCCCCCCATAAAAGCATTTAAAAACATTTAAAAGGTTAATTAAGGGGGTATGAACTCACCTGTAGTGAGTGGTTTGGATGAAAGTGTCAGATAAGTTGCTAAGTGGCAAATGGAGACTTGAGTACACACGCGAATCCTATTTAACATATATTGATACATATATGAATATAATTATTGTTATAAACAACTAATTATTGAATTGGGACCACCTTAGGGACTAGTAAACACTTATATTGAAGTGTTACAACCATATATGATTGTATGAAGGGGGTATATGGCTATACAAGAGGGTGTATGGTCAAAATACACACTATATGTGTGTGTGCGGCCAGAGTGTGCGGCCAGGGTGTGTGTGTTTAGCCAGTGTGTGCGGCCAGAAGGTGTGTGCGGCCAGAACACATGGTGTTCTTGGTGTTCTTGGTAAAAGATGTTACCTTTTCGGATGATACTTGAGAGGATTTTCGGGTCCTAGCTTTGAAGAAGTGTAAGAAATGATCAAAATGACCAAGGGTTGTATATATAGGAGGGAGTGTGCGGCTGGATGGGAGTGCGGTTGGGTGTGTGCGGCTGGCTGGCCGCACACTTGGGTGTGCGTCCCCACACACCTAGTTTGGTGTGTTTGGCCCGTTTTTGCGATGTTACACATATTCTAACCCATCCTACGACACGTATCTTAATTATACTAAGCCTTAAGCACTCATATAGACCCAAAACTTCATTATAAAATAGCAAAACGAGGCTAACTTTGATAAAAATGAAGAATGTAAGCTAGAAATTTCGGGTTGTCACATCATCCCCCCGTTAGAAGGAATTTCGTCCCGAAATTAGAATTTAAGCAAACAAGTAGTTACAATTACCTAAGTAAAAAGACGAGGGTATTTCAGTTTCATCTGATCCTCTCGTTCCCAAGTGAATTCAGGTCCTCGCTTGGCGTTCCAGCGAACCTTCACTATCGGGATACGAAGTTGAGGCTCTCGTTGATCTCGATCTCGTCGAGTGGGATTACAAGAGTCTCGTCGAACAGACACTTTTTCAAGTTTGAGACGTGGAAGGTAGAATGTACGTTACTGAGTTCGCTCGGTAAGTTAAGTTTGTAAGCTACAGGGCCGATTCTTGCGAGAATCTCAAAAGGCCCTATGTACCTTGGATTCAGCTTTCCACGCTTTCCGAAGCGTATCAAGCCCTTCCAGGGTGAGACCTTCAATAGAACACGGTCGCCCACCTAGAATTCCAACGGTTTCCTTCGTTTATCAGCGTAGCTTTTCTGTCGGTCTCTGGAGGCTTTTAGTCGTTCACGAATCTGAACGAACTTCTCCGTCGTTTCCCGTATGATCTCCGGGCCTGTGAGAGTGCTTTCAGGGACTCGCCCTTTGGCTAACTGGGTATCACCCACTTCAGCCCAGCACAGAGGGGATCTGCACTTGCGGCCGTAGAGGGCCTCGAATGGAGCAGCCTTTATGCTTGTGTGATAACTGTTGTTGTAGGAAAATTCGACAAGGGGTAAATGAGTATCCCATGCTTTCCCAAAGTCGATCACATAGGCTCGCAACATATCTTCCAAGGTTTGGATAGTTCTCTCACTTTGCCCGTCTGTCTGCGGATGGTAGGCTGTACTCATATCCAGCCTAGTTCCTAGGGAACTTTGTAGCGACTGCCAGAACCGAGAAGTGAACCTACTATCTCTGTCCGAGATAATGGATATGGGAACACCGTGCAGTCGTACAATCTCCCTAATGTAAGTTCTTGTAAGCTTCTCCATCTTGTCTGCTTCCTTGATAGGGAGGAAGTGCGCGGACTTGGTCAATCTGTCAACGATGACCCATATGGTATCAAGTCCGCCTGTCGTCTTGGGCAACTTGGTTATGAAGTCCATAGTTATCCGCTCCCACTTCCATTCCGGGATCTCAGGCTGTTGCAGGAGACCTGAGGGTTTCTGGTACTCGACCTTGACCTTCGCGTAAGAAAGGCATTTACTTACGAAGATAGCAATTTCTGCTTTCATGTTAGGCCACCAGTATAACTTTTTAAGATCCAGATACATCTTATCTGAACCTGGGTGGACGGAATAACGAGTGTTGTGCGCCTCACTCATGACCAAGTCTCCGAAGCCTCCAAGTTTCGGGGTCCAGATCCGATCCATGAGATAATAAGCTCCGCCACCCTTAACTTCCAAGTTCTTATCCATCCCTCGCAGGGATTCACTGGTCACATATTCGGGTTTCAAAGCGTCGAGCTGAGCCGCATGTATTTGTGTGGATAAGTGTGAATGGATAGTCATAGTCAATGATTTGACCCTACGACCAGAATATTCTTTCCGACTTAGGGCGTCAGCTACTACATTGGCCTTGCCGGGATGATAACGAATTTCGCATTCGTAGTCACTGAGTAGCTCGACCCACCGTCGTTGTCTCATGTTGAGTTCCTTCTGGTCGAATATATGTTGTAGGCTCTTGTGGTCTGTAAAGATTGTGCTTTTCGTACCATACAGGTAGTGTCTCCAGATCTTCAGAGCAAACACAACTACCCCTAGTTCAAGATTGTGTGTCATATAGTTGACCTCGTGTGTCTTCAGCTGTCTTGAGGCATAGGCGATGACCTTACCTCGCTGCATTAGCACACATCCGAGCCCTTTATTTGACGCATCGCAATAGACAATGAAGTCTTCTATCCCTTCGGGGAGGGATAGTATTGGTGCGGTACACAAGGCTTGTTTGAGCGTTTGGAACGCTCTCTCCTGCTTCTCTTCCCAGTCAAAGGATACGCCCTTCTGGGTAAGGGTTGTAAGAGGCTTCGCAATGCGGGAGAAGTTCTGAATGAACCTGCGATAGTAACCAGCGAGGCCTAGAAATTGACGAATTTCTGTAGGCGTCTTCGGTGCTGACCAGCTCTCAATGGCTTTAATTTTGGAAGGGTCCACGTGTATTCCCTCTTCGCTAACCACGTGCCCTAAGAATTTGACTCGGCGGATCCAAAATTCGCATTTCGAGAACTTCGCATAGAGCTTCTCCGTACGTAATGTTTCTAAGACTAAGCGCAGATGTTGACTATGCTCCTCCTTACTACGAGAGTAGATAAGTATGTCATCGATGAAGACGATGACGAACTGATCTAAGTAAGGACGACACACCCTATTCATTAAATCCATGAATATTGCGGGCGCGTTTGTTAATCCGAACGGCATCACTACGAATTCGTAGTGCCCATAACGAGTTCGGAAGGCTGTCTTCGGAACATCCTCCCCTAGCACTCGTAGTTGGTGATATCCGGATCTTAAGTCGATTTTTGAAAAGAAATTCGCCCCTTGAAGTTGATCAAATAAATCGTCAATCCGAGGCAAAGGATAACGATTCTTGACGGTCAGTTTGTTGAGTTCTCTATAGTCGATGCACATACGGAACGATCCGTCTTTCTTCTTGACGAACAAGACTGGAGCTCCCCAGGGTGAGAAGCTTGGTCTTATAAAGCCCTTGCTGAGCAGTTCGTTAAGTTGACTGGACAGTTCTTGCATCTCTGCAGGTGCTAGACGATAGGGCGACTTGGCTACGGGAGTAGCCCCTGGAACTAAGTCGATTCGAAATTCGATTTGGCGTTGCGGAGGTAATCCTGGAAGTTCTTCTGGAAAAATGTCGTGAAAGTCGCGTACTACGGGGATGTTCTTGATGTCTTTCGCCTCTTGGCTCACATCAACCACATGAGCAAGGAATGCATGACATTCCTTTCGCAAGAATTTCTGAGCTGTGCTCGAGATGATACGGAGGTTCGTGCTGGGTGTGTCGCCATAAACTACTAGGGTTTCGCCAGACGGCAGATTAAGGCGAAAAGCCTTTTCGTAACACATGATATTGGCACGATGAAGACTCAACCAATCCATGCCGATGATGACATCGAAACTTTTAATTGAGAACGGCATGAGATCGATCGAAAATGAATGGCTATCTAAAGTTAGGATACACCCTATGAATATACTGTTGGTGCTTTCTGTTTTTCCATTAGCCATTTCTACCGTGAACGGTTCTTTAAGTGCTCGTGATTTATGCTTAAGTAAATGAGCAAATTTTTGGTTCACGAAGCTCCTCTCCGCTCCACTATCAAACAGTATACATGCATAAGAGTTGTCGAGGAGAAACGTACCAGTGACCACTGTGGGGTCGGCAACCGCCTCCTCATGGCCTATGGCCAGAACTCTTCCTACTCCACCTGCATTTCCTGCCTTCGGGCAGTTCCTCTTGAAATGGCCCACCTCACCACAGTTGTAGCAAGTTTGGCCCACTCCGGCACCGGGGACTTGGGTGATTGGCCTCGCCAGAGATTTGTAGAAACGGGCAGTGTGCCCCTTCCTGTTGCAGTTTACACACTGCATTTCCCGACAGGCTCCCACATGGTGGTAGTTGCACTTGTTGCAGAGCGGCAAACTTCCAGAATACTGTTTTAATGGAGCAGCAGCAGTGGTAGGTGCTGTCGCACTATGAACTGCCACGATCTGCTGTTTCTTTCCAGCCTTCTTCTTTTTCTTGTCATCCCAGAATTTCCGCTTGGACTCTGCGGTTCTGGCGGGTTCTGAGATGGCTAGGGTGGTTGTTGCAGCCGGGGTACGGACCCCATGGTCAATTAGTTGTTGTGCCAATCGCTTCGCACTGTCAAATGTAGTAGGGCGTGACGACAATACATTGCCCTGGTATGGTGGCACCAGCCCCTATATATACCTCTCGATCTTCTTTCCCTCGGTATGAATCATGTTGGGACAGAGGGCCACCAGTTCACAGAACCTGGCGGTATATGCGATGATGTCGGAGCCCTTCATGGTTAGGCGCCAAAGTTCTTCCTCCAGCTTTTGGATCTCGCCCCTCGGGCAGTACTCCTCAATCATGAGGTCTTTCATGGTATCCCAGCCCATGGCATTAGCCGTTACAAGAGATAGTGACTTGACATGGCTATTCCACCATGTTAGGGCTTTTCATTCGAAGGTACAAGCGGCAAACTTGACCTTGCTTCCCTCCGGGCATGAGCAGATCCCAAAGACCGATTCTGTCTTTTCGAACCATTGCGAGAGTACAATGACTCCGCCAGTTCCCTTAAAGGACAATGGCTTGCCGTTTGTGAAGTCTTTGTAGGAGCACTCTCTCGAGCGAACAGGGGTTTCAACCTGAATAGTCGGAACATGAGTCCCTCCTCCAGTAGAACTTGAGGAATGATATTCAGCCATGGCTGTAGCCACAGCCGCAGCTACAGCAGCATTTACAGCTGTTGTATCGAATTGAGGAGTAGGTGGTGGTGGTGGGTTGTTTCTTGGTGATTTGCGTGGAGGCATCTTTTAACTGAAAATTCAGAAAGATACATACATTGATAAGAATTTGATAGAATGAATTGATAAGAATGCCCCATGGACTAACTCTCTATAGCCCAACAACATAAATGAGTGAATACTTGCATGAAGATGAAAGCATTTGGATAATAATTTCCATTAGATTAGATATCTGTCAAAGATACTGGATTTACAGATGTAATGAGTTGGGATAAATGACCTAGAAGTAGGTCTTACATCAACCAAGATGGAAAATTTTGACAGAACCACGACCTAATCAAGACCTAACAGATCTAAGATTTACAAGGACAGGAAATTAGACTAGAGTTTTTACATAACTAAGTTATATCCAAAAGAGAAGTTGGTGAGAATCTATCGGCGACGAGAACTACCAGAGTGAGTCCTTGAAATCGACAGCAGACGTTCAATGTCTCTCACGCGCCTATCCGATCTTGCTTACTGAGCTCGGAGTTCCCTTACTTCGGCTCGGGTTTCAGCAAGTTCCCTCTGAAGCATTGCATTACCGACCTGAGCCCTTTCTTGAGCGGATTCCAGTTGGCGAATGCGGACAGTGTTAACGCCAGAGTTGGCATCAACTTCTACTACCCGGTCGATAGCTGCTCGACCCTGCTCGGTTTTCCGAGCAATCCTACGAACCATGATAGGTAGGACCCTATCAGCTGAACCTCCCTCAGTGAGGTTGTAAAAGCTTCTGTCTCCATTGTAAGGAAAAGGTTGACCTTGTTCCTGACTCCACCTATTCAAGTTTGTGGCCCACAGAGGTGTGGGTCCTTGAAATGCTGGACGAGGGTTCGGGTTTTGAACAGCTGGGGGTAGGTTGTTGACTTCTGGCTCTGAGTCAGAACCATCAAAAAAGCCTTCAGCTTCATGATCATCCATAGGGATTGGGTGATCATCCTCTGGTTCTTCTTCAAGCCATCCATCATTGCCGTTGTTTGGGAAGTACGAGTCTCCGGGAAAATGGAATCCAGCCATTTAATCTATGCGAGAAAAGAGGATATAAGAAATAACTAAATTAGACTAACTAATTAGATAATTATAAGATGATCTTTATTAGTTGCTTCAATACTTGTTTAAAGCATACTAGTTACATGTAACGCAGATGGGATAGACCTTCGAATAAGTGACCCTAACCCTAAGCCCACAACCAAACAAGGAACAGGAAGTAAGGCAAAGATCACAGATTCTAAGTCTATGACATCCTAGCACATATAACCTTAGTGTATCCACTAAACAACCATTTATATACTAATAAAGACCTTTAGTTCTCAAATAAGTAATTATTGTAACACAAAATACTCCTATAGTATTTTTTAAGTTTAATGTTCTGTTCTACTATTCTCATTGTAGTAGTGTTGGTAAGTTTTTAGACTTGTTGCAACCTCACAACCACACTTAGGCACATGCTAATCACTCCTCGGATAATGTAGTTGATCAGGCTACATCTTCCCAGGGTTGACCATATGTCTCTAAGTCTATTTGTGCTGTCCAACAATCATAATACTTTTGTTCTGTCCTAGTGACACTGATTTTAGTATGAATGCAAGTATGTATACTTATTAAATATTTTATTATTTAAAGTATAAACTCTTTATCAGAGTATTTTAATCTCACTTCTGTTTATAGTTCGTATATCTTTTATGGGTTGATACACTCGATTCACTATAAACAATGCTCTGATACCAATCTGTCACAGCCCCAACACCTATGAACGGCGGAAACGTTCTGGGGTGGAGGACGTCATGTTCAGTATCACAACAATGAATAGTAGTAAGCAAGCAATAACATCATCCATTGCATTAATAATATAATTTCATACAAGCGTGTTCTGTCAAATTATATAGACACCAAAAATAATATACATCAAAATAAAAGAGGAGTCTTGAACGAGCTCCAGCTTCTCAAAACCTGGCACCTGTACCTGTCTACTGGTGACCTGAGAATACAAGTTATTTTGAAAGAGTTTATCAGCTTTAAAGCTGGCGAGTTCATAAGTATATTAGTGTCTGTGTTTGTATGAAAGCATTTGTAAGATGTTTTGTAAGATGTACTGTGTATGTTTGTAAAAGTTTTGTATTTGTTTGAACTCTCCTAGAAAACCCTATGTTTCCTACTAAAAGTAGCATTCTACCAAGGCATCTAGTATTTGGGTGTGTATCTCTTGTAAAAGTGTGTATTTTCCCAAATCCGACTATCATCAACCAAAAATATAGTTTTTACATTATTGTTTATTGTGTGAATGTCACAAAGTAAAATGTAAAAGGGAAAACGTTATAGTACTGTAGTGTTGTATTAAGTAACTATTGTTGTACTAACTACCTTAAACCAATTGTATATTTTAAGGTAACATGTGATCGGCCTGTATCTTGCTACCGACTCTATAGTAAAACAACAATGTAAGATGCCGTAAAAATGACGTTTGGCACCCGTAGACTTGCAAGTCCCACTGTAGCGAGCAGCAAGGTGTAGGATAGTCAATCCAGTATAGATCTATACACAATCTCACACGCTCCCCAATTAAGGAGATTCTGATACAAAAACAATCATGGCAGGTAGTGCCATGCCCTGTTTAATGGCTCACATAAATGTATTAATGTATATGTTATGTGAATTGTGTGCTAGCTGTATTGTGTGTTCTTTCTCTGTCTAGCTTGTATGTTTGTTTCTCATCACTCTGTTTCATGTTTGTTTCTCATCACTCTGTTTTATGTTTGTTTCTCATCACTCTGTTTTATGTTTGTTTCTCATCACTCTGTTTTATGTTTGTTTCTCATTATGGTATGTATTGACTCATGTATGAACTGACTCATTGTATGTTTCATTGTTCCAGTAATAGTATCTTCCTAAACTACCCCTATGGTAGCTTACTAGTAATGTATGAACATGTTTGTATACCCTTGCTACCCAAGGACATGGAATTGAATGAAAAAAATAACCTTTTATATCTATATACATATACATAATATATAACTAGGATTCAAACGACCTTCGGACAACTAACCTTGATACCCTAAGTCCACAACCAAACAAGGAACATGAAGCAAGGTAGGCTAACAGTCCTAAGTCCTTTCAATCCTACTTATATAACTATATCTATATAGATACACAGAATATAAGTTAAAAGAGTTTAATAAAAGTATTTGACAAGTAAAAGAGTTTATAAAATAGTTTGAGGTAAAACAGTTTGATAAATAGTTTGAAAAGTAAGAAAACCATTTGTTTGGTAGTTATTAATCACATGTGATTGATATAATAACTATAATTGTTCAACTTGTATCCCCCCCCATAAAAGCATTTAAAAACATTTAAAAGGTTAATTAAGGGGGTATGAACTCACCTGTAGTGAGTGGTTTGGATGAAAGTGTCGGATAAGTTGCTAAGTGTCAAGTGGAGACTTGAGTACACACGCGAATCCTATTTAACATATATTGATACATATATGAATATAATTAGTGTTATAAACAACTAATTATTGAATTGGGACCACCTTAGGGACTAGTAAACACTTATATTGAAGTGTTACAACCATATATGATTGTATGAAGGGGGTATATGGCTATACAAGAGAGTGTATGGTCAAAATACACACTATATGTGTGTGTGCGGCCAGAGTGCGCGGCCAGGGTGTGTGTGCGGCCAGTGTGTGCGGCCAGAAGGCGTGTGCGGCCAGAACACATGGTGTTCTTGGTGTTCTTGGTGAAAGATGTTACCTTTTCGGATGATACTTGAGAGTATTTTCGGGTCCTAGCTTTGAAGAAGTGTAAGGAATGATCAAAATGACCAAGGGTTGTATATATAGGAGGGAGTGTGCGGCTGGATGGGAGTGTGGTTGGGTGTGTGCGGCTGGCTGGCCGTACACTTGGGTGTGCGGCCGCACACACCTAGTTTGGTGTGTTTGGCCCGTTTTTGCGATGCTACACACATTCTAACCCATCCTACTGTCACACCCCGATCCTTGTCGGAATCGATCAAGGCGTGATATATTGTTCAAAGTCTCATGACAACTATGTTATAATATGATTAGATTCAATTAAGTACTAAGTATGCAAACAAGATCCACAACATACAAATACAAATCCAAATACGAACAACATTTATTACATCAAATTTAAATTGTCTTGTGGATTTCTAAGGCACAACCTATTTTTCATCAATCTTCATTCTTCAAATCTGCATCATGGGTAAAAACAGGTCAACTACGAGAGTTGGTGAGTAATCTAATTTTAGTAGAGAAAGTTGTGAAGTTGAAACATTTATAATTTGAAATTTGTTTTCTTTTGAAGTCGACAAACAATTGTATTTGAGATAACGGTTTATAAATCAAAAATTGATTAACAAATGATAACAACAACAATAAGTCTTCACCCTATATATATATATATATATATATATATATATATATATATATATATATATATATATATATATATATATATATATATATAGGATGGAGCATCTAATCATCAAACATACTCAACCACGTGCGATCAATCACCTTAGCGTCCCAAGGCGGGGTGGTCAACCCAATAGCGCTATTATTGTCCATAACGTACCTCAAGAATACGGGCATAGTCATGGAGATTAGACTAAAAATGATAATGCACTACAAGTACATGTAGCGTAAACGAACAATAGTTATACAATTAATGACTCACGTATAAATGTCCCAACAATGTCTCAATTGTGATAAAACAATAAAATGAAGTTGGAACATATTAGAACCACATGATACACCCCAAAAGTATTGAAAATTATAAAGTATGGGGTAGATTACTCACTTTAGTCCCAAAACGAAATGCGTGTGTCGTACGATAGACGATTCGGGTCAAAATGGCGTAGAACCTAATATAATTAATAGTTTTGGTTTAGGAACTGCTAAACAAGAATAGAGTATTAATACAAATAATTAGACACGTATTCTTATATTAGATGAATTAACAATAATTCATTTTGATTATAATATTAAGGTATTTATTTGTTAAATGAATTTTAAATTGAATTACTTACTTTGCATAATTAATTTATATTTTCAATTTAGGCCAGATTTTAATAATTTCTTATTAAAATAATAACTTGCCCAATTATAATTATTTACAGATTTTAACAATTATTTATATGAAATAATCATTAAAATGCTTTTTTTACATGCTTAAATACTTAGGAAAATAGTTTTAAATAGTAAACAGTATTGAAAAATTATGAAATTATTAGGAAATCATTATTTCATACAATATGAATTACTGTAAAATTTGTATATTTTTCTGAACTGTTTTAGTTTTTATTTAATATTTTAATGATTAAACAACACAAAATTCGGGAAAAATAGTAAATGATTCTCAAAAAATCTGTAAAATTAACCATAGTTTTATAACATGATGTAGAGCCCAGTGTATAAGTTTCAGATATTTGTGACTATGGGAAGTATTTTTTATATATTTCATTATTAATTAATCAATAAAATCATAAATAATAGTAAACAGTAATATAAATGCATGAAACTTCGTATATCATGTTTAATCAGTATACAGGTCATCCCAGAATTTTCTCAGAATTTATTGAATGCAACAAGTATTTTATGTGATATATTGCCCTACTTTATTGAAATAATTATGATAATTCAATAAAAATAAGTTATTTTCTGAAAATTTCCAGAACTTCTTATTTTATTGATGGTATTCTGAGAAAAATCAGGTTTATGAAAAAAATGAGTTTTAGATATTTTGGTGGATTTAATTTGTTTCTTGTATGAATTTGAAACTTTTAACAACATACCTTGATGAATGCTTCAAGAGGGATGAAGATTTGAGTATAATAGATTGTTCTTGGATGGAATATGAGTATTCTTGGAGGAAATTTCGAGATTGAGAGTGAGAGCAAGAATAGAGAAGATTTAAGTGGTGAAGAGAATAATGTGTTGGGAGAAAAAGGAAAGGAAAGTGGATGGGAGGTGTGAGTGGGAGACCATTGGAATAATCTTTTTGCTTTTGGTGGTCTTCATAATTTCCCACTAACACAAGCATCTTTTACATAATTAATATATGAGTTTTATAAAATTTAAAGTAAAGTTTATAAAAAATAGAGTTTTATAAAATTTAATGTAAAGTTTATAAAAATGGAGTTTTATAAAAGATAGGTTATTATTTGATTATAACAATCTACTTTGATTTGAAGTTTAATTAGAGAATTCAAGTTTGATTCTTTTAATTTAATTAGAGCATTATACTTTGATTTGATTTTAATATGGTATCATAATTTACTTTGATTATAGTTATAACGTTGTACAATACTATGTTGCTATTAACGTCAAGTTATATCGTATTGTATGGGTTTTGATCCTATTAGCGTCAAGTAATCTTGAGTAGGGTTTATTAAATTTCCAATTGGGTTGGGTTGACCCGAATCCATTTTAGGCGGATGTCACAGTCTCCCCTACTTTAGGAAATTTCGTCCCGAAATTTAAGAAGAGAGTACCTTAAGAGAAAAGTTGTGGGTATTTGGTACGCATATGATCCTCACGCTCCCATGTATACTCAGGTCCACGTGCTGACTGCCACCTGACCTTAACCAGGGGAATGCGACTTCTTTTGAGTTGCTTTTCCTTTCGGTCGGCAATTTCCAAGGGTTTCTCGGTAAATTGCATTGTCTCGTCGATTTGGATATCCTCGAGAGGAACATGAAGGTTCTCGTCTACTAAACACTTCTTGAGGTTGGCTATATGAAATACTGGGTGAACTTTCTTAAGCTCTGTTGGTAGATCCAACTCGTAGGCTACTGGTCCGATCCTTTTTATGATCTTAAACGGGCCTACGTAGCGTGGTGCCAATTTACCCTTGCGTCCAAATCGAACCACATCTTTCCATAGGGACACTTTTAACATGACCATGTCACCTACGGTAAATTCAAGCGGTTTGCGTCGCTTGTCGGCATAACTCTTTTGTCGGCTACGAGATGCGAGAAGGTTATCGCGAATCTGAGTGATTTTGTCGGTTGTTTCCTGGATAAGCTCAGGACCAACGATTGGAGAATCCACTGTTGCGCGAATCACGTGGGACTCACCGATTTCATGCCAGCAAATAGGAGATCGGCATTTACGGCCATACAATGCCTCAAATGGTGGCATCTTGATGCTAGAATGATAACTGTTATTATAGGAGAATTCCACCAACGGTAAATGAGAGTCCCAGTTTCCTCCGAAATCCAAGACACACGCCCTCAACATATCTTCGAGTGTTTGAATTGTCCTCTCAGATTGACCATCGGTTTGAGGATGATAGGCGGTACTGAGATCGAGGCGGGTTCCCATGGCTGTTTGAAGTGATTGCCAAAACCGAGAGAGAAATCTCCCATCACGATCTGAAATGATGCTGAGAGGAATGCCATGCCGACTAACTATCTCGTTGATGTAAATCCAAGCAAGTTTTTCGACTTTGAAATTTTCCCGGATGGGAAGGAAATGAGCGGATTTGGTCAAACGGTCAATGATTATCCAAATGCTGTCGTGTCCTTTTGTGGTACGGGGAAGTTTGGTTACGAAATCCATGGCGATCGCTTCCCATTTCCACCTGGGGATTTCTGGTTGGACCAATAGTCCAGAGGGTCGTTGATGTTCTACTTTGACCCTGGAACATGTAAGACATTTGGCCACGAATAAAGCAATATCCTTTTTCATTCCCGACCACCAATAATTGGTTCTCAGGCCATGATACATCTTGTCAGTGCCCGGATGAATGGAATATCGGGTTTTATGGATTTCTTCCATCAGGAATATGCGAAGATTGTCACGATCTGGGATCCAAATGCGATCTTGATAATAGAAAATACCATCAGATTTGGTTTCCAACTCCCCATCAATTCCCGTGGGCATGTCATTTTCGGTAATTGCCGAGTGTTGGGCTCCTCGAATTCGGTCGCTGAGATTGGACAAGATAGGAGAACATATTAGATGAAATGCATGGGCATGTTCTTTTCGGCTTAACGCGTCGGCTACGACGTTTGCCTTGCCCGGATGATAGCGTATTTCACACTCGTAATCATTTAGGAGTTCGACCCATCGTCTTTGCCTCATATTGAGTTCCTTTTGATTAAGAATATGTTGCAAGCTCTTGTGGTCGGTGAAAATTACGCATTTAGTGCCGTAAAGGTAATGCCTCCAAATTTTAAGAGCGAAAATCACGGCACCGAGCTCCAAATCATGAGTCGTATAATTCCTTTTGTGGATTTTGAGTTGTCGTGATGCGTAAGCTATAACCTTTCCCCTTTGCATCAAAACACAACCTAGACCGAGATTGGAGGCATCGCAGAATACCACGAAATCTTCGGATCCTTCAGGGAGTGTAAGAATCGGAGCGTCACACAAAGTTTGTTTAAGGGTTTGGAAAGCGTATTCCTGCTTGGGTCCCCAATCAAATGGTGTACCCTTGCAAGTGAGAGAAGTAAGCGGTAAAGCAATCTTTGAGAAATTTGAAATGAAACGCTGGTAATAGCCGGCTAAACCAAGGAAGGACCGGATTTCCTTGGGGGTACGGGGGGCTTTCCAATTCTGGACTGCTTCAACTTTTGCGGGATCGACTAAAATACCCTTGTCACTTACAATATGACCAAGGAATTGTACCTCATTTAACCAAAACTCGCATTTCGAAAATTTGGCGTAGAGCCGATTTCCTTGCAACGTTTGGAGAGTTAGGCGAAGGTGTCTTTCATGATCTGCCCTTGTCTTTGAGTAAATAAGGATGTCATCAATAAAGACGATAACAAAACGGTCGAGATAAGGTTTAAATACCCGATTCATCAAGTCCATGAATACGGCAGGGGCATTTGTTAGGCCGAAAGGCATAACGGTGAACTCGTAATGACCATAGCGGGTTCGGAAAGCAGTTTTGGGGATGTCTTCTTCCCGTACTCGAAGTTGGTGATAACCCGAGCGAAGGTCAATTTTTGAGAAGCATGAAGCTCCTTGAAGCTGATCAAAAAGGTCGTCGATACGAGGTAACGGATATCGGTTCTTGATGGTTAATTTATTTAACTCCCGATAATCGATACACATACGAAACGAACCATCTTTCTTTTTAATGAAGAGAACCGGGGCTCCCCAGGGTGAAGTACTAGGGCGGATAAATCCCTTATCGGTTAGTTCTTGGAGCTGACTTGCCAATTCTTGCATCTCGGTTGGAGCCAACCGATATGGAGACTTGGCTATGGGAGTAGCCTCAGGAACAAGATCGATGCGGAACTCTAGCTCACGTACTGGAGGGAGTCCAGATACGTCATCGGGAAAGATGTCGGGAAAGTCTCATACTATCGGAATATCTTCAATCTTCTTTTCTTTGACCTTTGTTTCCACCACATGGGCTAAGAAAGCCATGTATTCTTTTCGTAGATATGATCGAGCTTGAGTACATGACATAAGACTAAGCTTTTTTGAATGAGTCTCGCCATAAATACGAAGACTTTGACCGTCGGCGAGAGGAATACGAATGAACTTATCGTAACATACTATTTCAGCATGGTTTTGGGATAGCCAATCCATTCCTACGATGATGTCGAAGCTACCAAGTTCCATAGGAACTAAATTGACAGAAAATTTATGACCGGAAAAATCGAAAGTGCAATCTTGGATGACTGCATTGAGTGAAACGTATTTTCCATCGGCGACTTCTACGGTAAAGTACTCATTAAGAATCGTGCGAGGTGTGTGAAGTATGGGCTCAAATTCCAAAGACACAAAACTTTTATCGGCACCTGAATCAAAAAGTACTGACGCGTAGCAGTTATTTATGAGAAACGTACCATTTACGACCTTGTTATCGGTCTTTGCTTGGGTTGCAGTAATGACAAAGGCTCGGCCTTTGGGAGCTGGAACCTGCATTGTTGGATTTGCCTAGGCTTGGGTGTTGATGATATTGACTAACCTAGGACACGCGTTTTTGAAATGGGTGGGGTCACCACAGTTGAAGCATGTTCCAGTTGGATACCGGGTTTGTGTTTGCTGATTTGAGGGTAGATAGAGTGGTCGCTGAGTTTTTGGTGCACGACATGTGTCCGCCAAGTGGCCATAGCGACCACAATTCGTATAGAGGCGACACGGGCTAGTGGTCATATGGTGATAGTTACAGTGGTTACAGAGGGGGTGAGGTCCGGTATACGGCTTTTTATTTGGTTGGGCTGGTGGGGTGACTTGGGTGATAGGAGTAGCAGGGGTAATAACAGCATGGTTGTGGTGATGACTTTTCCGCTTCTTTTTGTCATGTCGGTGGGAGGACTCGGACTTGACAATTTGGGGGGTCTCAGGGGTCGACTTTTCAGTTGACATCTTTGAACCCTTGCGTGGGAGGACACCATCGTTCACATTGTCCTCGTTGAGTTGACCTGCTAATTCAATGGCGGATTCTAGGGTAGATGGCCTGCTGCTGGTCACCGAATCACGGATCTGGCATGGTAACCCTTTGATGTAGCGGCGTATTGCAATTTTCATAGGTTGAACCATGTGAGGTAGGAGTCTCGAGAGATCATGGAATCTATTGGTGTAGGTCGCGTTGTCGCCTCCCTCCTGTTTCAGATTCCAGAATTCATCCTCGAGAGTTTGCAATTCGCTGTCAGGGCAGAACTTCTCCATCATGCGTTCTTTTAGTTTTGACCAGGTCATTCCCAAGGCAACAGCCTCTCCTTTTGCCCGTTTTTCTAGGTTCCACCATGTGAGAGCATGACCTAGGAGGCACCCTGTAGCATGACGGACCATCAGGTCCTCAGGACACTCGCTATGGATGAAAGTACTCTCCATTTCTTCAATCCATGTGAGGAGTGCGGTGGCACCATCGGTGCCTTTGAAGTAAGGCGGATTGCAGTTACGAAAGTGCTTGAACGAGCAACGAGGAGTTGTTGCTGGAGCTTGTGGCTGAAGAGAATGAAGTTGGGTTGCAATTGTTGGGATGACGTTTGCTACCTCCTTGGCGACCAGGGCAGCTAGCCTTCTGTTGTTGCGAGCAGCATATGGGGGTCGTAATGCCATCTACGAGAAACACGCATATGGAATTGTGAGTTATTTGTAAATTGATTATGGAAATAAAGTTTTTAGACATTGTTGGGTAAAATAATTGTAAAACACTTGTTGGGCCATGGTTAGGAGTGTTGGGCACCTTTTGGGCTTTCCATGGTTACTAAATGTGAAACATGTAGCACTTGTGTGGGCCCCCACAAAACTAAGTTTTCACATTTCTTTCCCACTTCTAGGCCCATTAGGGAACTTAATAGTCCAATGAGTTGGCCATTTTGGAGTGTATCCTTTCGGATACGTTTGATAAGGTCGGGTATTTTGATGGCTCAAAAGTAATGTGAATGACGCGCTTTGGCCTATAGGTTTGGGAACTCTCGCCTTTGGTCCCCAGATAAGCAAACTGGTCCCTCGGTTGATTGGGATGTATACTAATGCTTACCTAGTCAGGACTTTCGGGCTACCGGCACCTCCCCCTTCCAGTTACTACGCGTCCATTACTATGATCCTACCCAACAAGAGTGGATGACTTTGAATTTCCTATGAGCTCTAAGGAATACATATATGTATATACATTTTGTTAAACAACTTGAGTATGTGTGTGATTTTCAGAGAAAGTGGAGAATATTCACAAGTGTATGCACACATATAAGTGTCAGGAGTAATACGTATGCACATAAGGGAGCAATTAACACACAAAGGTATTCCTAGGATTTTCTAAGTGCGAATTGCATACAGTTGTGTGTGCATTTTATAAACTAGCATACGAGAGGACCCTAGAGACTATAGACTAGGTCAAAGCAATTAACCTAATTCCCTATAGTCAAGGGCTCTGATACCAATCTGTCACACCCCGATCCTTGTCGGAATCGATCAAGGCGTGATATATTGTTCAAAGTCTCATGACAACTATGTTATAATATGATTAGATTCAATTAAGTACTAAGTATGCAAACAAGATCCACAACATACAAATACAAATCCAAATACGAACAACATTTATTACATCAAATTTAAATTGTCTTGTGGATTTCTAAGGCACAACCTATTTTTCATCAATCTTCATTCTTCAAATCTGCATCATGGGTAAAAACAGGTCAACTACGAGAGTTGGTGAGTAATCTAATTTTAGTAGAGAAAGTTGTGAAGTTGAAACATTTATAATTTGAAATTTGTTTTCTTTTGAAGTCGATAAACAATTGTATTTGAGATAACGGTTTATAAATCAAAAATTGATTAACAAATGATAACAACAACAATAAGTCCTCACCCTATATATACATATGTATATATATATATATATATATATATATATAT
Organism: Lactuca virosa; assembly: GCF_052849685.1. Taxonomy (NCBI): domain Eukaryota; kingdom Viridiplantae; phylum Streptophyta; class Magnoliopsida; order Asterales; family Asteraceae; genus Lactuca; species Lactuca virosa. The sequence goes on from NC_136428.1 coordinate 317,780,233, forward strand.
ATATATATATATATATATAAATATATATAGGATGGAGCATCTAATCATCAAACACACTCAACCACGTGCGATCAATCACCTTAGCGTCCCAAGGCGGGGTGGTCATCCCAATAGCGCTATTATTGTCCATAACGTACCTCAAGAATACGGGCATAGTCATGGAGATTAGACTAAAAATGATAATGCACTACAAGTACATGTAGCGTAAACGAACAATAGTTATACAATTAATGACTCACGTATAAATGTCCCAACAATGTCTCAATTGTGATAAAACAATAAAATGAAGTTGGAACATATTAGAACCACATGATACACCCCAAAAGTATTGAAAATTATAAAGTATGGGGTAGATTACTCACTTTAGTCCCAAAACGAAATGCGTGTGTCGTACGATAGACGATTCGGGTCAAAATGGCGTAGAACCTAATATAATTAATAGTTTTGGTTTAGGAACTGCTAAACAAGAATGGAGTATTAATACAAATAATTAGACACGTATTCTTATATTAGATGAATTAACAATAATTCATTTTGATTATAATATTAAGGTATTTATTTGTTAAATGAATTTTAAATTGAATTACTTACTTTGCATAATTAATTTATATTTTCAATTTAGGCCAGATTTTAATAATTTCTTAGTAAAATAATAATTTGCCCAATTATAATTATTTACAGATTTTAACAATTATTTATATGAAATAATCATTAAAATGCATTTTTTACATGCTTAAATACTTAGGAAAATAGTTTTAAATAGTAAACAGTATTGAAAAATTATGAAATTATTAGGAAATTATTATTTCATACAATATGAATTACTGTAAAATTTGTATATTTTTCTGAACTGTTTTAGTATTTATTTAATATTTTAATGATTAAACAACACAAAATTCGGGAAAAATAGTAAATGATTCTCAAAAAATCTGTAAAATTAACCATAGTTTTATAACATGATGTAGAGCCCAGTGTATAAGTTTCAGATATTTGTGACTATGGGAAGTATTTTTTATATATTTCATTATTAATTAATCAATAAAATCATAAATAATAGTAAACAGTAATATAAATGCATGAAACTTCGTATATCATGTTTAATCAGTATACAGGTCATCCCAGAATTTTCTCAGAATTTATTGAATGCAATAAGTATTTTATGTGAATTATTGCCCTACTTTATTGAAATAATTATGATAATTCAATAAAAATAAGTTATTTTCTGAAAATTTCCAGAACTTCTTATTTTATTGATGGTATTCTGAGAAAAATCAGGTTTATGAAAAAAATGAGGTTTAGATATTTTGGTGGATTTAATTTGTTTCTTATATGAATTTGAAACTTTTAACAACATACCTTGATGAATGCTTCAAGAGGGATGAAGATTTGAGTATAATAGATTGTTCTTGGATGGAATATGAGTATTCTTGGAGGAAATTTCGAGATTGAGAGTGAGAGCAAGAATAGAGAAGATTTAAGTGGTGAAGAGAATAATGTGTTGGGAGAAAAAGGAAAGGAAAGTGGATGGGAGGTGTGAGTGGGAGACCATGGGAATAATCTTTTTGCTTTTGGTGGTCTTCATAATTTCCCACTAACACAAGCATCTTTTACATAATTAATATATGAGTTTTATAAAATTTAAAGTAAAGTTTATAAAAAATAGAGTTTTATAAAATTTAATGTAAAGTTTATAAAAATGGAGTTTTATAAAAGATAGGTTATTATTTGATTATAACAATCTACTTTGATTTGAAGTTTAATTAGAGAATTCAAGTTTGATTCTTTTAATTTAATTAGAGCATTATACTTTGATTTGATTTTAATATGGTATCATAATTTACTTTGATTATAGTTATAACGTTGTACAATACTATGTTGCTATTAACGTCAAGTTATATCGTATTGTATGGGTTTTGATCCTATTAGCGTCAAGTAATCTTGAGTAGGGTTTATTAAATTTCCAATTGGGTTGGGTTGACCCGAATCCATTTTAGGCGGATGTCACACCTACGACACGTATCTTGATTATACTAAGCCTTAAGCACTCATATAGACCCAAAACTTCATTATAAAATAGTAAAACGAGGCTAACTTTGATAAAAATGAAGAATGTAAGCTAGAAATTTCGGGTTGTCACAGATAAAGGTCAAAAACATCGTACACTTTACAAGGTGAAGGTTTATGACAATGAAGGAAGCACAATGGAAGAAGTAGGGGAATCCACTCTATGGAACCAATATTTTGGACATATGAGTGATGCTAGCCTCCAAAGGAAAGATTCCAAACTTAAATAATGTGACAGTTAACTTTTGTGACCTATGTGTTCTTGGCAGTCAGAAGAATGTAACTTTTTACAAAGATGGTGTAACGACCCAGAAATTTGAGAATTAGTTAAATCAATACAAGAGCAATGATACCAAAGTACTAATTCACTATGCGATGATTCCGTGGATATAAAATTTGTCAAAAACGGAGTCTGTATGAGAAAGTTATGGTTGTTTGAAAAGTACGTTGTTATTCGGAAAATTTTCGCAGAGCGTCTTCAGGACGTGGAGTTCCCTTTAAAAGGCACGACACACCTCTTTTGAATCATGAAAACATGTGTAGATCGAGTAGGACATGTGGCGAACGAAAAGGGACACATCGCAGTTCCGGAAGTGCCACCTAGCACAAGGCAGTTTTTTATTAAAAAGACTTTCTATAAACTCCATATCTTTATAATAAATAAGGATTTTTTATTAAAATGACTATAATCGGTTTATAGCGTTATAACGGAAAATAATAAAACTAGTGACTAGTTTTTGCGTCGAAACTTAATATATGATATTGGTGTTTTAAACATAATGCAACATGTTGATATGATGTTTTATGCATGCTAAACGAGATTTAAAACATAAGTATCATCACCCATGTTTTGGTTTATCAAAATATGACTTTTATCATAAGATGCATAAAACCGAATTTATAAAATAAAATTAGTTTATTCTTCAAATTCATGAAGTCATTAGTTTTTTTATTGTTAAAAGGAAGTTTAAGATAGTGATTTTATAACTCAACCAAAACTCCAAGTCTTAAGTATAAAATAAAGTTTTATTATGACTATTACTGGTTCTTAAAACCGATCTACGGCTAAACTTTAAAATACCGGATTTTAGTTTATAATTGATCGAGGTTAATGGCAAATAAAATGAAATTTTATTTGGCACCAAAAGAACCTCATGACAAGTGATCTGAATTTTACAAAAGGGTGCATGACTTGTTGGATGCATGTAACATTCATGAGACCATGTTTTTATAAACTATAATTGTAAAACATATATAAAACCTTTTCTAAAAATGCAAGTCCTTGCCATCCTTTTGAAGAACACTCGCTATGATTTGAGGGTTTTAACGTCACGGGGTCACCCAGGCCTAGGATTGGATTTTGATGTTCAGGGTAGTTTTGTAGTTTCTGGTTTGTAAAGGGTCACCTTGTTACTGGTTAGTTACAATGGTACAAGTTGTTTCAAGTAGGATGACTTGATCATAATCTTATGTGATAAAGGTCACCTAAGCATAAGAGGTCTGAGGCATAGATACGATAAACATGCCAAGCTAAGCAATAGTCGTTTAGGAAACCATAATTCAGGAGTTACATATCATATGCAATTGGTAATTGCTACGTACCGAGTTTGATTAGATTTATGGGATAAAGGTCACCTAACCATTTAATTGTTTCGTTACATGGATCCTAGACTTTAATAAAGTAATGTTTTAAGAAACAATAAAAGGTATTAATTTTTTAAGAATAAATACCGAAAATACTAAATGAAACTTTGTTAAATTCTGTTGATAACTGTTAATAATTTTACGCCCTGCAAAACCTCTCTCTTGTTGGGTTTCAAGAGATAGTAACATTTGATGGTTATAAATTCTATAACTAGTATAATATCATGAGGTTCTACCTTTAAGATAAATATAAATTATATATACTGAAAGATCCCATACCTGAATAACCTCTACAACCAATTAGTCTTATCATGATAGTTTGATAGAAATATTATTGTGATGATATTGATGTGTCTCACACCATACTAAAGAAATTAACCATGACTTGCAGAAAGCCTTGGATAATTATGAAACATGTCAGATGTCTCATCAAGTAAAGCAGATATTCAATCAGAACACTAGAAATAGCTTCAAGTCTGTTCAAAACATTGAATAAAAGGAAGTATAAGAGATTGTGCACTCATATAGACTTATAGCTCAATTAAAGGAAATACAACATAAACCCATAAATCAAAACAGGACCAAATGATTGGTGTTGTTTCTATTGTGAAAGAAACTAGACACCAAAGGAGGAATTACTCCTCTCATCTCATCAAGTTGAAAAAGTCTGACTTGGACAAGACTTCAGATATCTGTATGATAGAACAATTTACTTTTCCATCATTCACTTAAGTATGTAATACTTCATGTGACATTAATAATTGATATCATGTGTTGATGATTGGAAGAAATAATCAATTGATTACAAATGAATGACATTTCGTGTTGAAGATATAACAAGTGTGGTTATAGTATTTATTTAAACAGTGGATGTATTGTACCTATCCTTATAGGGACATGTAACAGTTGTACTTTATGAATTAACCTAGATTTACTTATCGATTAATGGATGTTCACATTCATGATTTGAAACGATGTATTATGTGTTAAAGAGTATTTTCTCATAATGTTATTTATGAATTAAATCTATAATCTTTCATTAAATTAATAGTTTTGATCAAAACACCTATATAATCAAATGATATTGAATTGAAACTTATCTATGCCATAATCAGCATGACTATATAAATAAGTATTCATATACCAACTTCAAAAGGATGGAATTTTTGAAGGAAAATGAGCTTGATTCATTTGATATATGTGAATCCTATTTACATGGGAAGATGATTCACAAGTGTTGAGAGAAAAACTTTGAGGAACACTTGAACAAAACATTAGTACAAGATAATAAGTTACGGAATAAGTTAATCTCAAGGATCTCGATAGCTCAACAATAATAAGTTAGGAATGTTTGATTCTTAGATGCGGAAATGTAAAGGAAATATAAATTACAAAAGAAATACCACGCTCTTTCCTAGCCCATAATAGGGATAAGAAACAAGAAGCATAGGATACTGAGGTTAACCTAGAGATTTATAACCCCCTAAGATGTTTGCAAAGTACTTTTGGTAATATCACCTACATGCCAAGTTGATTTCGGAGATCGACTCAACCCATGGAGCCATTCTCGTAGCTAGACCACCAAGGCCACTTAGCACCAACATAAACACCGAAGGTATCCGGTCGATGGAACGACCCAGTAAGTATGAGAGTTATCAAACCAAGACTTGCACCTTAGAGAATGCCTATCCAACTCATAAATAGGAAAGGCTAAGTGTCCATAGGACCACTAACTACTAAGAATCAAACGAAACTATCCTCAAGGATCGATATCCCCTATCCCGAATCGAAGACTTACTCGACCTTCCCTCAGGAACTAGAAAAGATCGACCTCCCACTAGTTCAGGATCATGTAGTAAGAAACTCTTATGCCAACTTAAGAAGTATGAGGCCAACTATACCGTACGCAACATTAACTTGGTGACAACGGTGTTCGCCTTAAGGATTAGAGGCACTACTTTTGGGTCGTCAAGTACACAAATCATCAATAACCATAACCATCCATTCACTTCACCATATAGGACGCAAAGGTAGAATACCTCTGTGTTGGGCTGAGATGACCAACACCCAACTAACCAAAGGAGCAAGGTCAAGGGCCGGTAGCAAAGGTCCACTAGATCATTAAGCAAGGACTTAAATTCTCCTAGGAACGAAGAGACTAGACAAAACCAAGATACCCGCATCTTTTCCTTAGTATTTGAGAGCATCTTTAGAAACGAATTTCGGGAAGAAATTCCCTCTAACGGGGGGATGATGTCACAACTAGCAAATTTGGGTTAGGAAGTTGGCCCTTGTACAAGAAATACTCTTTGTGTAATCTTGTAACAGTTCATATAGTGAAATTCAAACATCAATGATATTAAGTTCATACTTGCGTACATTGTCATAAAAGTCGAAGCAACCACGTGTAGACCCCAAAACTCGATCCAATAAGCCAAATCCAATCATCTTTGGGCCTTAGCCCAAAAATCCTCAACCCAAAACCTTTATTGGACCAATATTTCCTTATTAGGTCCTATTAGAGTGCAAGGTGAAGTTTGCGGCCCGTACATTCGTCGATCAAGATCTCTTTTGGTGGAATGGTCACGTGGAGGCCATGACACTCCCTGTGGCGAACACTATGACATGGGAGGAGTTTAAGGAAATGTTTATGGCCGAGTACTGTCCAAGGGGAGAAATGCAGAAAATGGAGCAAGAACTGTGGAACCTCATAGTCCAAAACTCTGACATCGATGCTTACATAACATCCGAAGGGAAGAAATGCAGAAAATGGAGCAAGAACTGTGGAACCTCATAGTGATCTGTCTCTCTTGTGTCCAGGGATGATAACATCCGAAGGGAAAAAGATCAAAAGATTAATTTGGGGATTGACCTCTCCAATTCAAGGGAATGTAATCGCAACGAACCCGAAAACATACGACAGTGCTAAGAGACTAGCCAAGAAGCTATACGACCATGGAAACAAGAAAGGTGCCAAAGCAGGAGAAGCTGAAGTCAAAAAGGAAGGTGATAACAAGAAAGGAAAGAATAACAAGCGAAAAGGGCGACAAACCCAAGAGTCAACAAAGAAGCAACAAACAGTAGCAGTCCACGCTACTACTACCCAGGTTTCCACAACACCACATGCTCCAGCCTCATCTACACCAACTACTACCAGACAATACTCAGGGACCCTACCCAAGTGTAGCAAATGCAGTTTTCACCACCATGGAGAATGCAGGGAGATGTATTGCACGAGTAGCAATTGAAAGGGGCACACCGCAAGATACTCTAGAACTCAGCCCCAATAGAACCAACAGTCAAATAACAAAAACAACAATCACAACAATAATAACAACAACATCAATGTTGGGGCCAGTTGCACATGTTACAGCTGTGGAGGAAATGGTCATTTCAAACGCAATTTCCCCAAAGCCAACAACCAAGGAGCAGGAGTATCAGGAAGGGTATTGACATTGGGTCAAGGTGAAGCAGTTCAGGACTCAACGGTTGTTACTGGTATGTTCCTACTTAACAACACTTACGCATGCATTTTATTCGATAGCTGAGACGAGCGAAGCTTCGTTAGTAACAAATTCAAACACTTACTAAATCAACAACCCTAGAAGCTCAACGAAGCCTTCATGGTGGAGATTGCTAATGAGACAACCGAAACAACCAAAGATATTTATGTAGGTTGCACGTTAACATTAAACCAACATTCGTTTCAAACATATTTGATGCTAGTAAATATTAGGAGTTTTGATGTGATAATCGGCATGGATTGTTTAAGCCCCCACCATGTTGATATTATGTGTTGCGAGAAGGCCGTTCGCCTTCACCTCCCCAATCACGAAACCCTAATAATCTATGGTGATAAACCTGGCGCCAATCTTCGTCTCATCTCGCTCATGTTCTGGATAAAACCAAAGAAGAAGTAAACATTAAAAACATCCCACTGGTGTGTGACTTCCCGGATGTATTTCCAGAAGATCTTCCGGGAATACCCCGGAGAGACAGGTCGAATTTCGAATCGACCTAACGCCAGGAGCCACATCAATTGCCAAATCACCCTACAGGTTAGCTCCCGCCGAAATGCAGGAGTTATCCAGCCAACTAAGCGAGTTGTTGAGCAAAGGATTCATCAGACCAAGCTTCTCACCCTGGGGAGCTTCGGTCTTGTTTGTCAAGAAAAAGGACGGATCTTTCAGAATGTGCATCGATTATAGGGAATTAAACAAGCTCACTATAAAAAACCGATACCCACTCCCTCAGATCGATGATCTATTTGACCAGCTTCATGGAGCTAGTTACTTCTCCAAAATAGATTTAAGATCCGGTTATCATCAACTTCAAGTCCGGGAAGAGGATATTCCAAAAACTGCTTTCCGAACACGATACGACCATTACAAATTTGTTGTGATGCCCTTCGGCCTAACAAATGCCCCCGCAACATTTATGGACCTCATGAATCGAGTTTGCCGCCCATTCCTTGATAATTTTTTGATCGTCTTCATCGACGATATTCTTATATACTTCCGTAGCAAAGAGGAGCATGGTCAACATCTCCGTCAAATCATGGAAACCCTAAGGGCTAAGCGTTTATATGCAAAACTCTCAAAATGTGAGTTTTGGATTCGCAGTGTAACTTTTTGGGTCATGTAGTCAGTGAGAAAGGGATTCATGTAGACCCTTTCATGATAAAGGCCATTGAAGGTTGGGCGATCCCGAAAACACCAACAGAAATCGAACAATTCTTGGGTCTCGCGGGCTACTACCGAAGGTTTATCTAGAATTTTTCCAAGATAGCCAAACCGTCACCACCTTGACACAAAAAGGTGTATCTTTCAACTGGACGGAAAAGCAAGAAGCTGCCTTCCAAACCTTGAAGCGAGCCCTTTGTAGTGCACCAGTGCTATCCTTACCAGAGGGAACCGAAGACTTCATAGTCTACTACGATGCTTCGAACCAAGGATTAGGTTGTGTCCTCAGGCAGCGTGGAAAGGTGATAGCATACGCATCCAGGCAATTGAAAACGCATGAAGTAAATTACACCACTCAAGATCTTGAGCTGGGAGCTGTGGTCTTCGCCCTAAAGATTTGGAGGCACTACCTCTACAGTACAAAGTGCACTATCTTCACCGACAACAAAAGCCTCCCGCATATACTAAACCAAAAGGAGCTAAACATGGGGCAGCGAAGGTGGGTTGAGCTGCTAAATGATTACGAATGCGAGATCAAGTACCACCCAGGCATGGCTAATGTGGTAGTCGATGCCCTGAGCAGGAAAGAATACTCAGGTCGTCGGGTAAAGACATTATCAATAACCATCCGCTCTCACTTAACCTCACAAATCAAGGGAGCCCAATCAGATACATTGAAGCCGGAGAACGCCACAAATAAAACACTGTGTGGGATGGATAAAAACTTTGAAGCCAGGGAGGACGGAACTTACTACTTCAGGAATAGAATCTGGGTCCCTAAACTTGGGGGATTCAGAGAGATAGTCATGAACGAGGCTTATAGAACACGATATTTCGTCCATCCAGGTTCGGATAAGATGTACCTGGATATTAAGCAACATTATTGGTGGCCAAATATGAAGGCAGAGATTGCCACTTACGTGGGCAAGTGTCTGACTTGCGCCAAGGTCAAAGTGGAGTATCAAAAGCCCTCGGGATTATTACAACAGCCAGTGATACCCGAGTGGAAATGGGAAAAGATTACTATGGACTTCATAACCAAATTGTCACACCCCCAAACCGGAACGACGGAAACGTTCGGGGGTGGTTGACGTCATGCGTAGTATCATAACAGTTGTATCATAGCAAGCATAGTAAACACAACCAAACATTGAATACATATATGAAAAAAGGTTTACATTGTCCTTGTACATAGTTTTGCTCCTGAAAAAAAGTAAAATCGAAAGATATGGCTCTAACGCGCCGACTTCTCCAAAAGCCTGGAAGCACCTGTCTACTAATCTCCTGAGAATACAAGCAGTTTTGAATGAATATCAGCATAAGGTTGGTGAGTTCATCAGCATTTGGTTTTGGTGGAAAATGTTCTTGATTCTTTTGAAAAGTGTTCCTCAAGAAAATCCTATATTTTCTTATGAAAAGCGTGATTGAAAACCCATTCCTTCCATGACTTCTAGATTCATACAAGGTATGTATAATCCAAGGAGTCGTGGAATGAATATGAATATCCGTTAGTTACTTGTGTAAACAATCTGTTTATGAAAAGTCGAGTTATCCTGGGAAAATCCTATATTTTCCCTAAAAGTTGATGGTTGGTTATCCGTTCTAAACTGAGGTGTACAAGTATCTACCATACTTATATCGATAAACGTAGTTTTCTCTTAAAAACCCTGGTTACTCCCAGTGAGGTATATTAGCCCTATTATATAAATAGAACTAATAAAAGAAAACGTGTTGAACTAAATCCTGAAGGTACTATTAATACCCTCCAGTAATCAAATCGGTTATTACTTTGAGGTTAGTTCACTCGATTCATTATTACAAAAGTAAATCTATGTTATCTTCATTGCGAGTTTTATAATCATACATTAACTTGATATGACACGTATCGGGGCAAGTATCCTTTATAACTTTGTCACTCGTAGACCTGCCGGTCCCACTGTAGCTAGCAGCGAGGTGCGGGATAGTCAGTCCCATATAGATCTATACACAACAGTCACACTCTCCCTACAAGAGATTATGGTCATAAGTGCTAGTCCTACACTCTGTTTCGGTGATGAGTGTCACCAAGGACATGTCTCCAACTTAGACTAACAAATTTACAAGTAATAATATAGAAATTCCTTTTATGATTAACATGAATCCTTTATAAAATGATACATTTTACTACATGATTCATAAGTTCATTGTTCTAGTTTTGAAAATTGTTTCTACGAGTTGATTTCTTAATCGTTTGGTAAAACTGTTTTCTGTGTTAAAAGCATACCGAAAATATAATTATCTTATACAAAATAATATACTTTGAGCACAAGTTTCCTTGTACTTTTCCTTGTATTCCCCCCTGAACACATGAGAAACTCAGAAACAGCGTAGGCGTATGAACTCACCTCAGGCGGTTTGAATGAAAGATCGATACGGAATGCGGGATGTTCAAGTGAAGCCTTGAACACGATTTGATCCTAATTAACATGGAATAACACATAAAGTAGTCAAATGAAGGTGTTTCGCTACTAGATATGATGGGGAACCACTCTAGGGACTTGGAACTACTTGCACTAAATGTTAGAACCTTATAGGATTGAGTAAGGAGGGTGTATGCCCACCTTAAAGGTGTGTGCGGCCATGGGTATGCGGCCCATGGGGTGTGCGGCCATACACTCATGTGGGAAGGTTTCTTTGAGGTTTTTTCAAGGTTCATACTTGCATCCATGAAGTATTCTAGGTTCATGCTTACTTGTGGTGCAAGTTTAAGGTCAATAAGGGCCTTGGAAGTGGGTTTGCGGCCCTAGGGTGTGTGTGCGGCCGTACATAGGGGTGTGTGGCCGTATACCCTTCATGTTTATGCCGAAAAGGCCGACTTTAAGATGCAATAAGGCTAGGATAATGTCCAACTTGAAGATGGGGGTCAAACTCTCACTTTGGAGGGTCTTTTAGGAGTGGACGACCAACCTTATAAAGGTGTGCGGCCGCACTCCTTCAAGGGATGAAGAACATGATGAAATTTGATGAATCAAGGCTTAGTTCAAGAGGTTCTTCAAGCACAATAAGCTAAAGGATGGATTACTCATGTTTTTGAAGCTTTGAGAGGGTTTGTGGTTGAAGAATCTTGAGAGAAAAGGAGTAGTGTGCTACCAAGGAGTGAAAGGAATGAAGGGAAAGGGGTCTACCCTTTATATAGGGGTGGGTGTGTGGTCATGAGGGGTGTGTACGGCCGTACACCCATGTGTGCGGCCGCACACTCCTCCAAGAGGGGTGTATCGTCCGGTTTTGACACTATACGACTTGTTGACTCATTCCTCACCTTAACCTTGACTGTATCCAAGTTTAGAACGCGTAATGAACCCTTAAACAGTGTTAGAAAACAATGGATACGGGTTTAACATTGGTTGAGTTGACTAGGTATACAAGGTGGTAGTTCCGGGTTGTCACATCATCCCCCCGTTAGAGGGAATTTCGTCCCGAAATTCAAGAATAAAGATACAACTCGTGGACCTAGAAAAGATGGGGGTACTTCTGTTTCCTTGGATTCTCGTGCTCCTAAGTGAATTCAAGTTCCTGCTTGGCATTCCAGCGGACCTTCGCTATCGGGATGTGACGTTATTTCGTTCACTTGACTTCTCGATCCGTGAGTTCAAATGATTCCTACACGAAGTGTAGACACTCGTTTAACTCGATATTGTCGAAGGGAATCGCAAGTGTCTCATCGGACAGACACTTAATTTGGTTTGACACGTGGAAGGCGGGATGGACGTTGCTAAGCACTTGAGGTAACTAGAGTTTGCAAGTTATGGGACCGATCCTAGCAAGGATCTCAGACGGTCCAACGTTTCTTGGATTTAGCCTTTTACGCTTTCCGAAGTGTATCAGGCCTTTCCAGGGTGAGACCTTCAAAAAGAACACGTTCACCAATCTGGAATCCCAATGGTCTTTGTCTCTTATCAGCGTAGCCCTTTCGTACGATCCTTTTTAGTCGCCTCTCGGATGATTTCAGGACTCGTGAGAGTACTGTCCTGGATTTGACTCTTGACTAGTTGCATGTCGCCCACCTCAGCCCAGCACAGAGGGATATATACTTACGGTCATACAGGGCTTCGAACGATGCAGCCTTGATGCTGGAAGGGTCGCCGTTGTTGTGAGAAACTTCAACTAAGGGTTGATGAGTGTCCCACGACGTATTGACAATTGTTCAGATAGCCCTCTTACTCTGTCCATCTCTTCGTGGATGATAAGTCGTGCTCATATCTAACTTAGTTCCAAACGCCTTTTGCAGCGATTGTCAGATTCTCGAGGTAAACTTGCTAACCCAGTAGGAGGTAATGATTACATGTATCCCATGAAAACGGATTACTTCTCAAAGGTGTACACAGGTGAGTCTCTTTTTTGTATTCGGGCTCTCGGTGGATGTTTTAGCGGATCTTCACTGTTGTATCCGCTGGTTCTGATACATACTCTTTGCATGAATACCTTCGGGTTTCAAAGAGAGATGATTTTCGAAGTTCGCATCTAGTTTGACGTTACGAGCGATGAGAGTTTTGCGATCGAACGATTTAAGACAAAATGGTTTGGTATAACATAGACTCGGTCGGACTAAGTGGGACGACGTCATAGAGTCGCGTGTTAAGTTATTTTGGAAGGCTCGTTTTGTTAGGACATTGATGCCCCTGGGTGCATGTCTCTGGTGTTTTCTGTGTTTGACTCGAAGTTAACAGGTACTACTAACACGAGGGTTCTGATGTTTTGAAACTAAGAACTTTCATGAAATGGTTCTTACTAGATCTCTCTATGATCGTTTGGTGTACACAAGTCGTGTATAATTACAACTGACCCTAGCGTATTCTCTAAGCTATCATAATTTGCTCATTAGGGCTTTAAACCTTATAAGGATTTCGTGATTTAATCCGAACGAGGAAGTAATCACAATTATAAACAATTATTGGGGTTTTCGAAAACGTACCAAAACATGGCATGGTCCTTCGATGCTTCCTCCTTCTCTGAGGTCAGACTCCTCTTGTTTCCTCATTGTTCTTCTCTGTTGGGCAGTCTCTTTTGAAATGTCCTAACCTTCCATAGAGGTAACAGGTTGGACTTGTCCCAACATTGGTAGTCGGAGTGATGAACTTGACTAGGGTCCTACAATTGCGAGAGGTGCGCCCCTTCTTGTCCATCTAGTGCAATGCAGCACTCGGCGGACTCCATGATGATGGTAGTTGAATTTGCTGCAGTGCGGGAGATTTCTCAAGTAGGGTGTGGTTGGTCTTGGAACAGCAGGGCTGACTGGGGTGTTAAATGCCCCAGTTCGTTGCCTTTCAGTAGGTCCTTGGGTTGAACAACTCCCTCTCTCATTCTCAAACTTTCGTTTCAGGATGTTAGGTCGAAAATCACGTGTGTCCTTCCTAGTAGGCACTTGTTGTTGAGATTGGTTAACACCAAGATTTGGATTGCCATTAACACTTCCACCCACATTTGTGTTTTTAGCGTTAAGAACAGCTAGGGCGGCTGCCACCGCTGATGTGACAGTAGCTTGGAACGTAGCTGAGTCCATCTGGAGAATTGGCTTCTTACCGGTGGGTTGGTTACATTTCTTCGGAGGCATGATCTGCTGCATGTCAAGAAAAGAAGCTTGTGAGCAACAATGGTTGCCTCTGGATGTATCCTAAATGTTTATCTATGCATTAAGATTTCCCATTTCTGCTATCTGACTCTCATTGATTCGACCCACATCCCCATGATGTGGTCCTAGCAAGAATATAAAATGATTTGAACGCAATAAAGTTCACATACAATAAACTTACGAACTCCTTGTTGTTCAGCTCATTGCGCTGGTTGGATAACTCTCACATTTTCGTCGGCTCTAGACGCTATGGAGATTTAGCTATAAGGGTAGTTCCGGGGATCAAGTCGATATGAGATTCAACTTGACACTCAGAAGAAATCCCTGGAATGTCTTTGGGGAAGACATCAGGAAAGTTGCAGACTTCGAAGATGCTCTCGAGGCCTTTAACTTTTTGCGTCTCATCGACAACTTGAGCCAGGAATGCATGGCATCCCTTTCGCAGATACTTCTGGGCCTTGGCGCAGGAAATGATACGAAGGTTCGAACAAATTTTATCACTATAACCAGCGAGGACTTCGTCAGAGGGAAAGATTGAAACGAGTCACCCTTTCACATGCAAAGGACATCAGCACGATTTAGGGCTCAACCATCTCATGCCGGTTATGACATCGAAGGTTTTTATGGAGACTTATATGAAATTGATGGGGAAAAGGGATGATCGTCTAAGTACATCCTATGATACATGTTTTGAGGACAAAACAGTGATAGGACCTTGATAAAGCTGCTTAATTTGCATGTTATCGATCTAAGGTATACTTTTGACAACGATAATCTTTAACTGAAATATGATTGTTGTCATCACAACTGAAACTGAGATTACACATATTTCAGAACCCTTGACCTAAAAATAGGTCTAAGTCATTCTAACAGGGAAAGAGTCCTGGCAACATGAAGGACAGAGATGTTTACAGAAAATAGCTACTTAGAACATAAATATGAAAGTTATTCCTTAGACCAAAAAGGAAGGATGAATAGGGTATTCTCCTATCGGCAACGGGCACTCCTCGGAGGGATCCTTAAGTTAGCCAGCTGGCGTTCCATGTTAAGCAGGCGGCTCTCATATACTATCTGGCATGCTCGGAGCTCTATGACCTCAGCTCGAGTGGTAGCTAGCTCTTGTTGCAAAGCTTCATTGTCCCTTATAGTTCTCCCGTGGGCAACTTCAAGATTGTGAATGCGGTTTGTGTTGGCATTCGAGTCTGCCTCAAGCTCCATAGTTTGTTGAATGGCTGCCACGTTTAGTTCAACGTTGCGGGCTACTCGGCGGACTATGATTGGAAGGGCCCTGTCTGCGGAGCCTCCTTCGTTCACATCGTAGAAGCGGCGATCCCCATCGTACAGGCGGGGTTGGCCTTGTTCGTGACTCCATCTACCCAGGCTTCCGTCCCACATTGGTGTTGGGCCTTCGAACTCAAGTTGGGGGTTAGGATTTGGTATCGGGGCTACTTGAGGCAGATTCTCGACTTCGGGTTCTGAGTCAGTCTCTTCGGGAAATGGTTCAGCAAAGTCATCGTCCAAAGGAATCTCATGGTTCTCTTCTGGCGCTGGCTCGAGCCATCCATCATCTCCTTGGTTGGGAAAGTACGGGTCACCAGGGAGATGGAATCCGGCCATGCTATCTATGCGAGATGGGGGTAAGGGATAGTTAATTGGCATCGAATCTAATAATACTTCCAATGTATTATAGTTACATGATTGATTCTTTAGGGATGGATCCTTGGGTAAGTTTTCGGTTCGGTTGTTATAGCATCCTAAAATACTCCTATAGTATTTTTAACCCTTATGTTTGGCTTTTGAACTCTTCTGGTATCCAGGTAAGTTTTTGGCTTGCTGCAATTCCACAGTCACCCCCAAGCACATGTTGGTCATGTCTCGAATTAATATAGTTTATCAGGCTATATTGATCCTAGACATGATTACATAACTGCCCAGGTTTAACCACAGTGTCCAACATCCAAATACTTTTGTTTTGTTCTACATATGACATCGATTTTGGTACTCGGGTATACTTATATACTTTGTTATAAAAATACTTATATTTTTGAAAAGTATACTTTTAGTTTAGAGCACTTAGGCCGCTTAATGTTTATAGTTGCATAACATGTATGGTTCGGTATACTTAATTCACTATAAACAAGAGCTCTGATACCAATCTGTCACACCCCAAACCGGAACGGCGGAAACGTTCGGGGGTGGTTGACGTCATGCGTAGTATCACAACAGTTGTATCATAGCAAGCATAGTAAACACAGCCAAACATTGAATACATATATGAAAGAAGTTTACATTGTCTTAGTACATCGTTTTGTTCCTGACAAAAGTAAAATCGAAAGATGTGGCTCTAACGCGCCGACTTCTCCAAAAGCCTGAAAGCACCTGCCTACTAATCCCCTGAGAATACAAGCAGTTTTGAAAGAATATCAACATAAAGCTGGTGAGTTCATCAGCATTTAGATTTGGTGGAAAATGTTCTTGATTCTTTTGAAAAGTGTTCCTCAAGAAAATCCTATATTTTCTTATGAAAAGCTTGTTTGAAAACCCATTCCTTCCATGACTTCTAGATTCATACAAGGTATGTACAATCCAAGGAGTCGTGGAATGAATATGAATATCCGTTAGTTACTTGTTTAAACAATCCGTTTATGAAAAGCCGAGTTATCCCGGGAAAAACCTATATTTTCCCTAAAAGTTGATGGTTGGTTATCCGTTCTAAACTGAGGTGTACAAGTATCTACCATACTTATATCGATAAACGTAGTTTTCTCTTAAAAACCCTGGTTACTCCCAGTGAGGTATATTAGCCCTATTATATAAATAGAACTAATAAAAGAAAACGTGTTGAACTAAATCCTGAAGGTACTATTAATACCCTCCAGTAATCAAATCGGTTATTACTTTGAGGTTAGTTCACTTGATTCATTATTACAAAAGCAAATCTCTGTTATCTTCATTGCGAGTTTTATAACCATACATTAACTTGATATGGCACGTATCGGGGCCAGTATCCTTTATGACTTTGTCACCTGTAGACTTGCCGGTCCCACTGTAGCTAGCATCGAGGTGCGGGATAGTCAGTCCCGTATAGATCGATACACAACAGTCACGCTCTCCCTACAAGAGATTATGGTCATAAGTGCTAGTCATACACTCTGTTTCGGTGATGAGTGTTACTAAGGACATGTCTCCAACTTAGACTAACAAATTTACAAGTAATAATATAGAAAGTCCTTTTATGATTAACATGAATCCTTTATAAAATGATACATTTTACTACATGAATCATAAGTTCATTGTTCTAGTTTTGAAAACTGTTTCTACGAGTTGATTTCTTAATCGTTTGGTAAAACTGTTTTCCATGTTAAAAGCATACTGCAAATATAATTATCTTATACAAAATAATATACTTTGAGCACAAGTTTCCTTGTACTTTTCCTTGTATTCCCCCCCCCCCTCCCCCCCTCCCCCCCCTGTGAAAACATGAGTAACTCGGAAAAAGCGTAGGGGTATGAACTCACCTCGGGCGGTTTGAATGAAAGATCGATACAGAATGCGGGATGTTCAAGTGAAGCCTTGAACACGATTTGATCCTAATTAACATGGAATAACACATAAAGTAGTCAAATAAAGGTGTTTTGCTACAAGATAAGATGGGGAACCACTCTAGGGACTTGGAACTACTTGCACTAAATGTTAGATCCTTATAGGATTGAGTAAGGAGGGTGTATCGCCACCTTAAAGGTGTGTGAAGCCATGGGTGTGCGGCCCATGGGGTGTGCGGTCGTACACTCATGTGGGAAGGTGTCTATGAGGTGTTTTCAAGGTTCATACTTGCATCCATGAAGTGTTCTAGGTCCATGCTTAGTTGTGGTGCAAATTTGAGGTCAATAAGGGCCTTGGAAGTGGGTTTGCGGCCATACACACTTCATGTTTATGCCCAAAAGGTTGACTTTAAGATGCAATAAGGCTATGATCATGTCCAACTTGAAGAAGGGGGTCAAACTCTCACTTTGGAGGGTCTTTTAGGAGTGTACGACCAACCTTATGAAGGTGTGCAGCCGCACTCCTTCAAGGGATGAAGAACATGATGAAACTTGATGAATCAAGGCTTAGTTCAAGAGGTTCTTCAAGCACAACAAGATAAAGGATGGATTACTCATGTTTTTGAAGCTTTGAGAGGGTTTGCGGTTAAAGAATCTTGAGAGGAAAGGAGTAGTGTGCTACCAAGGAGTGAAAGGAATGAAGGGAAAATGGTCTACCCTTTATATAGGGGTGGGTGTGTGGTCATGAGGGGTGTGTATGGCCGTACACCCATGTGTGCAGCCGCCCACTCCTCCAAGAGGGATGTATGGTCCGGTTTTGACACTATACAACTTGTTGACTCATTCCTCACCTTAACCTTGACTGTATCCAAGCTCAGAACGCGTAAATGAACCCTTAAACAGTGTTAGAAAACAATGGATACGGGTTTAACATTGGTTGGGTTGACTAGGTATACAAGGTGGTAGTTCCGGGTTGTCACTCAAATTACCTAAGACAACAGACGGATTGGATGCTATCTGGGTGATTGTCGATAGGCTAACTAAATCCGCTCATTTCCTGCCAATAATAGAATTGTACAAGATGGAAAGATTAACACGAATTTATATCAAAGAGATTGTGAGACTTCACGGGGTGCCAGTATCTATTATCTAGGATCGTGATAGTAGATTTACTTCACGGTTTTGGCAGTCACTCCAGAAGGCTATAGGGACACAACTAGACATGAGCACTACTTACCACCCTCAAACCGATGGCCAAAGCGAACAAACCATCCAAACACTCGAAGACATGCTTCGAGCCTGTGTGATCGATTTCGGTAAGTCATGGGATACTCACTTGCCTCTGATTGAATTCTCGTACAATAACAACTATCATACGAGTATATGGGTTGCTCCTTTTGAGGCCTTATATGGTCGCAAATGTCACACCCCTAAACCGGAATGGCATAAACGTTCGGGGACGGAGGACGTCATTGTAGTATCACAACACATGCATCATAGTAATAAAAGTAACAAGCAACCATTACATTAATATTAAACTGTTTACAAAGTATGTGATTCACAAAAGATTGACTCCAAAATTAAATAATAAAACAAGACATGAAGCTACTATACTCCATCTTCTGAATCCCAGTGCACGTACCTGTGTACTAGTTTCCTGAGAATACCAGTTATTTTGAAAGAGTAGATCATAATTTAAGCTGGTGAGTTCATAAGTATTTAAGTGATGAAAAGTAAGTTGTTTAGAAAGGTTCGCCTGTCCCTCCAGAAAATCCTATATTTTCTGATGTAATGAATGATAAGTGAAAATGAATTTACAATTCCTTCTATGAGTACTAAATGGATACAAGTTATATACAATCCAAAGTAAACATAGAATCGATTGTGTGAATCTGCCCTAAGCCCAAAACCAAACAAGGAATAGGAAGTAAGGCAGACGGCACACATCCAACTGCCTATCAGATATTAATTATATATAACCCTGATGTATAAACTAAGGTATTATAGAATTAACCACTAGAGGTCCTTTAAGTTATAATGGTTTAATAATGTGTATCAAACCTTTTATAGATAAGTTACTAGCTTCTCCTACTTAATGTTCTATCCGAAAAGTATGTTTTTGTACTAGAAAACGGTATACTGAATTTGTATTCTATGACCTGACCCATACCTGTTACTCCCTATGATTACTAGGTGTATATACAAGATATATATATAGCTAAGATCGAATAGAGAGTAGACTGTGTGAATCTGCTCTAACCCCACAACCAAACAAGGAACATGAAATGAAGCGGAAAGCACACATCATACTGCCTGTCGGATCCTATTAATATATATTCCTAATGTATCCACCAAGGAATCATAAAGTTAGCATTATAGGCCCCCTTCTAACTGAATGTTCATGTTACTAGGAAGTTATGTGGTGCTGTTCTATTTGTTAGGAAGGCTTCTAAAAGTAATGAAATCATGTACTCTAAATGCCTCAGTCGATATTGTTGTGAGTTTTGTATATATTAATACGTTTTATTTATTATTGTCCGGTACTTTGTAGATGTACCCTTTATAAATAACATCTGGTACTTTGTAGATGTAGCCCATATATAACTCTGGTACTTTGTAGATGTACCCCATATATAACCTGGTACTTTGTAGATGTACCCCATATATATCCTTATACCTTGTATATTATCATATTTTGTTATAAACAATGAGTTAATGATACGTTCCCTTCCTAGGTTACTGGGACTGTAAAGTATAAGTCCGTGAATCATGATTTGTTTCTTTGTTCTAGAATATAGTATGTTCCTTCCTGTTCTTGTTATAGTATGTTCCTTCCTGTTCTAGTTATAGTATGAACTGAGCCCCTAAACTATA
The DNA here is from genome assembly GCF_052849685.1 of Lactuca virosa. NCBI lineage: Eukaryota > Viridiplantae > Streptophyta > Magnoliopsida > Asterales > Asteraceae > Lactuca > Lactuca virosa. Next base: position 317,800,647 of record NC_136428.1, read on the forward strand.
CCTATTATAGTTTACTAGTATGCTTAATTGAATTGATACTGACTTTGAAGAAAAGACTCAATTATCTACTAAGTTAAGCATGTACCTTAAAAATGGAGTTTTATAAACAACAAACTATCATCTTTTTAAAAGAGTTTTTGAATTAATTTGATCACTTATAAAAGCATAAGAAATCCTTTAATGTGATGGTTATCACAGGTAAAAATTAACACAATATCATTGTGTTCAACTTGTATCCCCCCCCCCCTTAAAAGCATTTAAAAACATTTAAAGGATTGATTATAGGGTATGAACTCACCTTATGTGGGTGATTCAATTGACGATTCGAGTAAGGATGAGAAGTTTCACGAATGAAGTCCCGAGGCACAAACGAGTCCTAAATGACATATATTGATACATATATGTATATAATTAGTGTTATAACAACTAACATGTAAGGGAAACAACCTTAGAAACTAGGAAACACTCTCAATGGAGTGATAGAATCACATATGATTGATTGAAGGGAGTTCACAACCACACAAGAAGTGTGACAACCATCAAATTTCGGTCAAGTCAAAGTCAAACAAAGTCAACAAGTTAAACCGGTCAACTCTATTAACCCTTGTATGTTAGGGTTTACGTTATGTAATCACTGTACAATTCGCTATCTTAATGAGAAAACATCATTTGGAAAGTTCATGTGTTTGATATTCCTTAGCCTTAACAGTGCTAAACAACGAACCAAAGTGATAAAACACTATTGCACAATCATCGGGATTGTGTAGGACACTAAATCATGGCTTAACGGGGTCTATGGACCTTGCGTTGCGAAGTCGGACACTCAAAAAGATCACAAACGAAACCTCTCTCAATCTCATTCAAACCCTACTCATGATTACTTGACGCTAATAGGATCAAAACTCATACACTACGATATAAATTGACGTTAATAGCAACATAGTATAGTACAACGTTATAACTATAATCAAATTAAATTATGATACCATATTAAAGTCAAATCAAAGTATAATGCTCTAATTAAATTTAAAAGAATCAAACTTGAATGCTATAATTAAACTTCAAATCAAAGTAGATTGTTATAATCAAATAATAACTCATCTTTTATAAAACTCCATTTTTATAAACTTTACATTAAATTTTATAAAACTCTATTTTATAAACTTTACATTAAATTTTATAAAACTCTTATATTAATTATGTAAAAGATGCTTGTGTTAGTGGGAAATTATGAAGACCACCAAAAGCAAAAAGATTATTCCCATGGTCTCCCACTCACACCTCCCATCCACTTTCCTTTCCTTTTTCTCCCAACACATTATTCTCTTCACCACTTAAACCTTCTCTATTCTTTCTCTCACTCTCAATCTCGAAATTCATCCAAGAAATACTCATATTCCAGCCAAGAACAATCTATTATACTCAAATCTTCATCCCTCTTGAAGCATTCATCAAGGTATGTTGTTAAAAGTTTCAAATTCATACAAGAAACAAATTAAATCCACCAAAATATCTAAAACTCATTTTATGCATAAACCTGATTTTTCTCAGAATCCCATCAATAAAATAAGAAGTTCTGGAAATTTTCAGAAAATAACTTATTTTTATTGAATTACTATAACTATTGCAATAAAGTAGGGCAATAAATCACATAAAATACTTTTTGCATTCAATAAATTCTGAGAAAATTCTGGGATGACCAATATATTGATTAAACATAATTTATGAAGTTTCATGCATTTATATTACTGTTTACTATTATTTATGATTTTATTGATTAATTAATAATGAAATATATAAAAAATACTTCCCTTAGTCACAAATATCTGAAACTTATACACTGAGCTCTACATCATGTTATAAAACTATGGTTAAATTTACAGATTTTTTGAGAATCATTTACTATTTTTCCCGAATTTTGTGTTGTTTAATCATTAAAATATTAAATAAATACTAAAACAGTTCAGAAAAATATACAAATTTTACAGTAATTCAGATTGTATGCAATAATGATTTCCTAATAATTTCATAATTTTTCAATACTGTTTACTATTTAAAACTATTTTCATAAGTATTTAGGCATGTAAAAATGCATTTTAATGATTATTTCATATAAATAATTGTTAAAATATGTAAATACTTATAATTGGGCAAGTTATTATTTTAATAAAAAATTATTAAAATCTGGCCTAAATTGAAAATATAAATTAATTATGCAAAGTAGGTAATTCAATTTAAAATTCATTTAACAAATAAATACCTTAATATTATAATCAAAATGAATTATTGTTAATTCATCTAATATAAGAATATGTGTCTAATTATTTGTATTAATACTCCATTCTCGTTTAGCAGTTCCTAAACCAAAACTATTAATTATATTAGGTTCTACGCCATTTTGACCCGAATCGTCTATCGTACAACACACGCATTTCGTTTTGGGACTAATGTGAGTAATCTACCCCATACTTTATAATTTTCAATACTTTTGGGGTGTATCATGTGGTTCTAATATATTCCAACTTCATTTTATTGTTTTATCACAATTGAGACATTGTTGGGACATTTATACGTGAGTCATTAATTGTATAACTATTGTTTGTTTACGCTACATGTACTTGTACTGCATTACCATTTTTAGTCTAATCTCCATGACTATGCCCGTATTCTTGAGGTACGTTATGGACAATAATAGCGCTATTGGGTTGACCACCCCGCCTTGGGACGCTAAGGTGATTGATTGCACGTGGTTGAGTGTGTATGATGATTAGATGCTCCATCCTATATATATTTATATATATATATATATATATATATATATATATATATATATATATATATATACATATGTATATATAGGGTGAGGACTTATTGTTGTTGTTATCATTTGTTAATCAATTTTTGATTTATAAACCGTTATCTCAAATACAATTGTTTGCCGACTTCAAAAGAAAACAAATTTCCAATTATAAAGGTTTCAACTTCACAATTTTCTCTACTAAAATTAGATTACTCACCAACTCTCGTAGTTGACCTGTTTTTACCCATGATGCAGATTTGAAGAATGAAGTTGATGAAAAATAGGTTGTGCCTTAGAAATCCACAAGACTATTTAAATTTGATGTAATAAATGTTGTTCATATTTGGATTTGTATTTGTATGTTGTGGATCTTGTTTGCATACTTAGTACTTAATTGAATCTAATCATATTATAACATAGTTGTCATGAGACTTTGAACAATATGTCACGCCTCGATCGATTCCGACAAGGATCGGGGTGTGACAGATTGGTATCAGAGCCATTGACTATAGGGAATTAGGTTAATTGCCTTGACCTAGTCTATAGCCTCTAGGGTCCTCTCGTATGCTAGTTTATAAAATGCACACACAACTGCATGCAGTTCACACTTAGAAAATCCTAGGAATACCTTTGTCTGTTAATTGCTCCCTTATGTGCATACGTATTACTTCTGACACTTATATGTGTGCATACACTTGTGAATATTCTCCACTTTCTCTGAAAATCACACACATACTCAAGTTGTTTAACAAAATGTATATACATATATGTATTCCTTAGAGCTCATAGGAAATTCAAAGTCATCCACTCTAGTTGGGTAGGATCATAGTAATGGACGCGTAGTAACTGGAAGGGGGAGGTGCCGGTAGCCCGAAAGTCCTGACTAGGTAAGCATTCGTATACATCCCAATCAACCGAGGGACCAGTTTGCTTATCTGGGGACCAAAGGCGAGAGTTCCCAAACCTATAGGCCAAAACGCGTCATTCACATTACTTTTGAGCCATCAAAATACCCGACCTTATCAAACGTATCCGAAAGGATACACTCCAAAATGGCCAACTCATTGGACTATTAAATTCCCTAATGGGCCTAGAAGTGGGAAAGAAATGTGAAAACTTAGTTTTGTGGGGGCCCACGCAAGTGCTACATGTTTCACATTTAGTAACCATGGAAAGCCCAAAAGGTGCCCAACACTCCTAACCATGGCCCAAAAAGTGTTTTACAATTATTTTACCCAACAATGTCTAAAAAAAAAAAACTTTATTTCCCTAATCAATTTACAAATAACTCACAAGTCCATATGTGTGTTTCTCATAGTTGACATGTTCCTTGTTTGGTTGTGGACTTAGGGTAGACTCATTAGGATCAACAGTCTAATAAAATTTTAATTACACATAACTCGGGGCATGTCGAGTGAATCTTAGGAGTGGATCAGACATGGAACAAATCACAAGATTATAATCAAGTTATTCCTACTAAATTCATAAGTCTATTTATATAGACCTCTGGTATAGAGTCGTCAGCGTAGTCGTGTCGGCAATCTAGAATATCGCTAAATACATAATACAAACTATAATACCCAAATTATACAAAATTTTCTGCATAAAAAAATCAATAGACAAACACAATGAAACTAAAAAGGGTATCAATCTATCAAGAGAAAAACACATACATTGTAGATTAAAATCCACTAATTATAACAAAATGGCTAAAAGAAAAGGTAAGGACTAAGGATAGTTAAGTCCTCTCTTCTTATAAATAGCTTTGAAGCAAGCTTGCCTAAGCTTCTTTGTTCTTTCTGTCAATTCCATACCTGGCAATTTCTCCATCATCTTCTTGTGCCCTGCTAACGTCTCAACCTCCTCCTTTAATCCCAACTCCTAGTTTTTTTAGGTAGATGCAATATATTTTTCGTGTGAGTTCATAAAATTTACAATGAGTTAAGTTTATGTAAATATAAATCAGAAATCGTAGTAAAACAATTGATTCGATGTGGCATATGCCTAGGGCCTATGTTTATGTTATAAAGAAACTAATAATTAAAATTTTAGAAAATACCAAAACTACTTTGGTTACCAAGTGCATGCATACATGCATGAGTAATGTATAGAAGGTTATTATCGTAGTTTACCTTGGCATTTTGAATGAGGGATTGAAGGCTCTTAAGTTTTCTATGAGGCCATCTGTTTATGTTTAGCTCTCTGCATCTTTTCTTCAACAATGTTGACCCTATCCCTAGTTCCTTTGCTGCCATGATTATCGGCATCTCAAAGTACTTCGCTATCTCTTCAAACTCCAATGGTCTCAATCTATTTGCCACCTTCCGGTCACCGTGATCAGTGGTGGCAGCACTAGAACTACCTGTAGCCTCACCACCGGATTTACAGTCTTCACTGAAACTAACCTATGGTAAATTACCATCCTCCCAACAATTCCATAAGCTTATGTCTTTAAGGGGATCCAAATCGTGAAACTCATTTCTAGAAATGATGTTTTGATCTTTGTTAAGTACTGTGGAAACGTTCTGATCGAGCACTTCATGCAATTTTTCCGACAACTCGTAATCATGATGGTCGAGCATGTCACCACTGCAAAAATCCAAAAAAAAAAAAACTCAAGATAATCAAATCCAACACCATGAAAGACTCTTTTTGATCACTACAAATCCAAACCATGTTTTGATCAATATAGACAAAATCACTTTTCTGTGCGAAAGATGGGGTAATGAGTGACGTTTATATATACCTGAAAAGATCTTGATGATCAAAGTACTGAAACCAATCGAGGTCATCTATGGGGTTTTGATGATCTGCAGGTGGATCCATTTGTGAGGGAGAAGTTAAAAGTTGCGGTAAGAATGTGATAATTTATATAAGTGAAGTGGGAGAAGTAATTAATAACAAATAAAGAGGAAATGAATATATATGGTCTTTGAACTGTAACCTTCTTCTTCAATTCACACACATATACGTATATGTTGCCGCAAATTATGACTTATGTGCCTCATGCATTTAATACATCACATGCCTACCGCATATTCTTGACTTTGAAGCTACATACCAGTTTCAAATTTCGCCAGTAGCACACTTTTCATTAGAAAGTACTCCAAGTCTTCACAGATGAACCAGTTAGAAAGTACTCCAAGTCTTCACACACGAACCAATTAGAAAGTACTCCAAGTCTTCACACATGCAAATTATGACTTGTGTGTCACTATAGGTAACTAATAAAACTTTATTTTTTAACCCCTTAAATATCAGTACAAGCTTCTAACCTCGACGTTTAAATTCTAAATTTCTTTTTATTACTAAAACTAGCATTGATTCAAGTATGTAAACCATGAATCTTGAGAACACGGCAAAACCCAAATAAGTCTTATCATCTATGTAAAAAAAAACTCAGGGTTTTTACTAGTAAATCTATCAGTGGCGGACCTTGAACAATTAATTTGGGGGGGGGGAGAAAATATTATAAACTGAAATTAAAATTAAAAAAAAAACAGATTGTTTTCTACAAATAAACACCAAAAACACCTAGAAAAAGAATTACAACTAAGCCCGACAGCCTTTAATGTCTTTAAAAACAGATTATGAATGATATATTAGTAAGCAGACAACAATTTCTCTTTCAATATTTTCATCTTTCCCATGATTATATCTAGAAAAAAAATCAAAATGAAGGAACAATTGATCCAATCAAAACAAAATCAAATTCAAAATTAGAACAATAACCAATAACTCATTTAACAATAACCAAATCAATCTTTGTTGTCACTTTTCAGTTTTGTTTGAAGCTGACAAGTTGTTAAGCATAACCAAATCAATAACCAAATCTATAAGTTCATAACTTATAAATCAAATTGGCAAATCGCCAAATCGCAAAAGACAGCCAAATTAAAAGGAAACTCAGTAAGACAGTAGTAACGCATATATAGGCAACAAATTGACAGAAAACAGCAGCAGCAGTGCAATACGTTAACACCAACAATCAACAATCTTACAATCAGAAAAGAAAGAACATCTGAACAGGATTTGAGTCTCGGGATTACATACCTGATTTCTGTGAAGTGAGAATGGGGACTTGGGCACTTGGCGATGGCGATTGGCGAGAGTGAGACCAGGCGACTGACTTGGCGAGACAGCGACAAACGAACAGCAGGCGAGATAGGCAGCGAATTGGGAAAATGGGGATGAATCGATTTTGATTTCTTGATACCGCTTGGTCGCTTGGAGAATTGGGAGTATTGGACCATTCTAATTAGGAATCGGGAGGGGCCAAAGCCCAAGTTTGAAGATAGCAGCCTTATAACTATTTTATTTTGAACTACAATTCCTACTTCTAGCCCAATAATACTACGCCCCTGGAATCTATGAGGGCTAGTGTAAACATTATGGTCATATATCATTAAGATTCTATGGACTTAGAATGTGTGATTCCGCCTCATTCCCTGTTCCTTGTTTGGTTGTGGGCTTAAGGCGGGGTCACCCATCCAAAATGCCCTTGCAATCTTAATGATATACGACTAGTTTACGTCAATCGACTATAAAAGAACTTGTAGGACTTATAATGCAAATTTCGTCAAAATTTGTTGAAACATTCGTAATGATGGAACTCGCTAACTAAGTTATAAAATATTCATAGTGGTAATACCAAGGATAAAACAGGGAGTATAAAAGCACACATAGAATACTCTATCATCCCAAAACAATAAACTCCTTTTAAATTGACTCAGTTCAAGTTACAATAAGAAATTTCCAAGGTCATCATGTGACATCAGGAGGGTTGTTCCTCACCATAATCAATTTCTTGTACTACGAAACGTTTTCCACATCTTTTTCCAAACTCTTGAAGTCCCAGTCAAAATGCAAATTTCGGGACGAAATTCCCTCTAACGGGGGGATGATGTGACAACCATCAAATTTCGGTCAAGTCAAAGTCAAACAAAGTCAACAAGTTAAACCGGTCAACTCTATTAACCCTTGTATGTTAGGGTTTACGTTATGTAATCACTGTACAATTCGCTATCTTAATGAGAAAACATCATTTGGAAAGTTCATGTGTTTGATATTCCTTAGCCTTAACAGTGCTAAACAACGAACCAAAGCGATAAAACACTATTGCACAATCATCGGGATTGTGTAGGACACTAAATCATGGCTTAACGGGGTCTATGGACCTTGCGTTGCGAAGCCGGACACTCAAAAAGATCACAAACGAAACCTCTCTCAATCTCATTCAAACCCTACTCATGATTACTTGACGCTAATAGGATCAAAACTCATATACTACGATATAAATTGACGTTAATAGCAACATAGTATAGTACAACGTTATAACTATAATCAAATTAAATTATGATACCATATTAAAATCAAATCAAAGTATAATGCTCTAATTAAATTTAAAAGAATCAAACTTGAATGCTATAATTAAACTTCAAATCAAAGTAGATTGTTATAATCAAATAATAACTCATCTTTTATAAAACTCCATTTTTATAAACTTTACATTAAATTTTATAAAACTCTATTTTTATAAACTTTACATTAAATTTTATAAAACTCTTATATTAATTATGTAAAAGATGCTTGTGTTAGTGGGAAATTATGAAGACCACCAAAAGCAAAAAGATTATTCCCATGGTCTCCCACTCACACCTCCCATCCACTTTCCTTTCCTTTTTCTCCCAACACATTATTCTCTTCACCACTTAAACCTTCTCTATTCTTTCTCTCACTCTCAATCTCGAAATTCATCCAAGAAATACTCATATTCCAGCCAAGAACAATCTATTATACTCAAATCTTCATCCCTCTTGAAGCATTCATCAAGGTATGTTGTTAAAAGTTTCAAATTCATACAAGAAACAAATTAAATCCACCAAAATATCTAAAACTCATTTTATGCATAAACCTGATTTTTCTCAAAATCCCATCAATAAAATAAGAAGTTCTGGAAAATTTCAGAAAATAACTTATTTTTATTGAATTACTATAATTATTGCAATAAAGTAGGGCAATAATTCATATAAAATACTTTTTGCATTCAATAAATTCTGAGAAAATTCTGGGATGACCAATATGTTGATTAAACATAATTTATGAAGTTTCATGCATTTATATTACTGTTTACTATTATTTATGATTTTATTTATTAATTAATAATGAAATATATAAAAAATACTTCCCGTAGTCACAAATATCTGAAACTTATACACTGAGCTCTACATCATGTTATAAAACTATGGTTAAATTTACAGATTTTTTGAGAATCATTTACTATTTTTCCCGAATTTTGTGTTGTTTAATCATTAAAATATTAAATAAATACTAAAACAGTTCAGAAAAATATATAAATTTTACAGTAATTCAGATTGTATGCAATAATGATTTCCTAATAATTTCATAATTTTTCAATACTGTTTACTATTTAAAACTATTTTCCTAAGTATTTAGGCATGTAAAAATGCATTTTAATGATTATTTCATATAAATAATTGTTGAAATCTGTAAATACTTATAATTGGGCAAGTTATTATTTTAATAAAAAATTATTAAAATCTGGCCTAAATTGAAAATATAAATTAATTATGCAAAGTAAGTAATTCAATTTAAAATTCATTTAACAAATAAATACCTTAATATTATAATCAAAATGAATTATTGTTAATTCATCTAATATAAGAATATGTGTCTAATTATTTGTATTAATACTCCATTCTCGTTTAGCAGTTCCTAAACCAAAACTATTAATTATATTAGGTTCTACGCCATTTTGACCCGAATCGTCTATCGTACGACACACGCATTTCGTTTTGGGACTAATGTGAGTAATCTACCCCATACTTTATAATTTTCAATACTTTTGGGGTGTATCATGTGGTTCTAATATATTCCAACTTCATTTTATTGTTTTATCACAATTGAGACATTGTTGGGACATTTATACGTGAGTCATTAATTGTATAACTATTGTTTGTTTACGCTACATGTACTTGTAGTGCATTACCATTTTTAGTCTAATCTCCATGACTATGCCCGTATTCTTGAGGTACGTTATGGACAATAATAGCGCTATTGGGTTGACCACCCCGCCATGGGACGCTAAGGTGATTGATCGCACGTGGTTGAGTGTGTATGATGATTAGATGCTCCATCCTATATATATTTATATATATACATATGTATATATAGGGTGAGGACTTATTGTTGTTGTTATCATTTGTTAATCAATTTTTGATTTATAAACCGTTATCTCAAATACAATTGTTTGCCGACTTCAAAAGAAAACAAATTTCCAATTATAAAGGTTTCAACTTCACAATTTTCTCTACTAAAATTAGATTACTCACCAACTCTCGTAGTTGACCTGTTTTTACCCATGATGCAGATTTGAAGAATGAAGTTGATGAAAAATAGGTTGTGCCTTAGAAATCCACAAGACTATTTAAATTTGATGTAATAAATGTTGTTCATATTTGGATTTGTATTTGTATGTTGTGGATCTTGTTTGCATACTTAGTACTTAATTGAATCTAATCATATTATAACATAGTTGTCATGAGACTTTGAACAATATATCACGCCTCGATCGATTCCGACAAGGATCGGGGTGTGACAAGAAGTGTTCACGGCCTTGGGAGGGTTCACGGCCATAGAACACATGATGTGTTCATGGCCCAAGCATGACCTTATGAAGGGTTTACGGTTATGGAAGGAGGGTTCACGGTCTTACAATGGTTCACGGCCCAAGATCTTATGAAGGGTTCACGTCCCTATGAAGGGTTTACGACCGTGAACTCTTGAAGATCTTGAAGATGATGATGAAAGTGATGAATCAATGGTGTAATTAAAGGAGGTTTCAAGCATAAACAAGAATTGGTATGACATGCTTACGTTTTGGAGTGAAAATTAAGCCTTCACTTAATGATACTTGAGAGGGAATAGGTAGTTCACGACTGGAGCTTGGAGAAATGAAGAAAAAATGAAGCAATCTCATAGATATATATGTGGGAGAGATTACGGCCAGAAGAGTGTTCACGGCCGTGAACATGGTTTGCGGCCGTGAAACTCATATGTTGGGTTTTCTGGTTCGGGTGCAGCCTTCTGATCTCGAGCTAATACTTCATAACACTCAATCCTTAAGTGTACTAGGCTTAGAACTCATTAAAATAACCCTTAACAAGGCTAAAAAGGCAAAAGAAATAAGTCTGACTTTTGGTTGTTTGGATTGACTTTACAAGATAGAAACTTACAGGTTGTCACAGCAAATGCAGATCGCCTCTCTACTGGGCTGAGGTGGGTGACACCCAGCTGGCAAGAGGGAAATTGTTGAACAACACTATTACAGGACCATAAATCATTCGGGAAACTACAGAGAAGATAATCCAAATCAAAGCCCGAGTTCAAGCGTCGCGTGATCGACAAAAGATTTACGCTGACAAGCGACGAAAACCTCTGGAATTCCAAGTTGGAGATCGGGTACTATTAAAGGTCTCTCCCTGGAAAGGAATGGTCCGTTTTGGGAAACAAGGGAAACTAAATCCGTGATACATCGGGCCGTTCGAGATTCTTGCCCGAATTGGTCTGGTGGCTTATAAGCTACAGCTACCGTTGGAGCTCAGCAACGTACACCCTGTGTTCCACGTCTTGAATTTGAAAAAGTGCTTAATAGATGAAACCATTGTCATTCCTCTAGAAGAGATCGAAATAAACGAGAATCTCCGGTTCGTCGAAGAACCGGTCGAGATAATGGATAGGGAAGTGAAGCATACTAAACAGAGTCGCATTCTGATTGTAAGGGTTCGATGGAATGCTAAGCGTAGACCAGAATTGACATGGGAACGTGAAGACCAGATGAAGCAGAAGTATCGTCACTTATACTCTCGTTCATGATCCTACCTTTCAAAAGAATTTCATCACGAAATTCCCTGAACGGGGGAATGATGTCACAACTAGCATTTTTTAGCTAGGAAATTATATTTTCATGTAACCATCAACTATTGTAAGACTTGTAATCTAAGTGGATATCATAATCTATGCTCAATCAAAATCATCCATTTGAATCAAAATTTATGAGTGAAGTTCAAAACCTAATACAATACATCTCATATACTTAACGATGGGTCTGAAACCCTAAATATCCCGGTTCAAATTTAGTATGGACTAGGATCCTCTTATTGGGCCTAATGGTCCAGTAAACCTTCTATTTGATGATTTTGGGCCAATGAAACCCATTTGGGCTCTAGTTGGGACCATATTCGTCAAACCATAGCAATTGGGCCATGTTGGGCCCAAAATAACTCGCTTATTCTCATGGGCCTTTATGGGCCGTGAACCACCCTATTGAACCATGATGGGCCATAAACCCATCTTCTTATGGTGATTGGGTCGTGAAGCCTCAAGAAGGGCCCAATGGGCCGAAAAACATCTAGTTCGACTATACAAACTCGATTTGGAAATTAAGTTCAAGCCCAACATATAATTTCTTCCCTCCTCTCCTAAACTCTCGGCCATGAAAAAAAAGAATTGCAAATGATAAATGTGTGCCGCCTCAATATTGCATGGAGGATATCCATGCATTTACCTCCCATATATCCAAGACTTGCATTGTTATCCAACATGCTTCATGAAACTAGCCTCTCTCTTCTCTCTCTCCCCTACCATCGGCCGAAACCCCCCTCATTATACCTCATCTAATTTTTATTTTAAACATAACATTCTCTCATCTTTTCCTCTCAAACTCAAGTAAATCCTCTTATACTTCCCTTTCCAAAAATTGTGAGTATGTGTGTGGGTGTTCAAGAGTTCCACACCAAAGATCCCAACTTGGTAAGTTCTTGTTTAACTCTATGGTTTAACTTCAAGTTTACACTAAAAATCTCTCCTTAAACCACACTCATTTCATGATCATGCTCTTAAAACGCCTTAGAATTCGAAGATCTCCTCTCAAGAACACTTCTAGGGCCGAGATCCTTCTCAACCTTCATCAAAGACCGAAAACAACAACCCAATGTGAGTTCATACCCCCTATTTTCAGTTTTTACTATGTTTTAGGGGAGAATACAAGTTGTTTTGTGTAGATCTATGTGTTTATGCATGTATATGTGTGTTTTCATGTTATATGTTGTGTTTATGTTAAGAAAACATGCTAGATCTTTATCAATCTCAAAATATCTACTATATTTGGTGTTGTTTGTTAACTAAACCAACTTATGTGACATACCATGTGGTGGAAAGGATTAAACATGCTAAAAATTTGTGAATGCTAACCAAAATCGAATAAAGGGCCATTTTTGACAAAATAAACAAAAATTGAGGTTCTTATGTAACTCACGGTTTTGAGAGGACCAAAAGAGTCATTTTTAAAGCAAACTGGATCTTTATGATATTCATGGTCTTAGAGGGGCCAAAAATGCAAAAATTATCCTCGGGGGTTAATTTACCAACATTCTCTTTCAAGGACAACGTCGGGTTGTCTGGGGGCATTCTCTTTACATTCTCTTCATTCTCTTTTGCATCACACATGCATTAGTACAAGATCGGACACAAACTTACTGAACTGTTTTTAGAAAATATAGGATTTTCTGGTGATTACAAAATTTTACAAATCATTTTCTCAAACCATGCTTATGAACTCACCAACATTTTTATGTTGTCCTTTTTAAATTAACTTGTATTCTCAGGAAACCGTTGAAGCAGGTTGGGCGGAACAAACTAATGGATATTTTATTATATTTTGTTTGATCATACTTTAACTATTTTGGCATGTAGTATTCGAACACAATACTCGATGTAAACAATGTATGTTGTTATATTACATGTGTGATGATGATGATGTTATGTTTCAATTATATACCATGTGATGATACTACAAGGATGAAGTCACATCAAGCCCCTGGACGTTTCCACCGTCTGGTTCGGGGGTGTGACAAATCTGCTTAATAGTTTATCAGAAAATAATAAAACACATAGAGATGCATTCATGTATGATTATCAAGTATGGGGTTGATTAACCTTGCTCGATATATTAGGACTATAAAGAGTTAATGAGCTTTCAGATGAGAAAACATACATGAATGAAAATCTTTTCAAGATTTAAGCTAACATCTCAAAGTAAGAATCTTCTTTCTTATAAGTGAATTACATGGTGTGATTTAATTATGAATCTAGATGACTCTTCTGTTTTCTACAAAGCTAGTGGGAGCGCAGTAACATTCCTAATGTTATATGTTGTCGACATAGTAATTCATGGAATAAGGATCTATATGGCAACTTAAATGATTATGTAAAATTGCATTGATTGTCGAGGATCTTAAAGAACTTAAGATACAGGAATCTGAGAGAGTTATCTTGTAAAATACTACATGACATGATTTTGAGCACTCCTCAAAATCCTAGTATAATGTTTTGAACTAGATAACATGATTGTATTACATATGTTGCTGCAATTGGATTTATCGTTTTTCATATATGTCATGATTATGCATATAGGCCAAATAAGTTGTATGCTTAGAGAACAAGTCAATGTGTGACTTATAGGAGAATTCTAAAATACTTGAAAGAACTAGAGAAATATTCCTAATCTATTTAGTATTTAAAAGAAAGCTATGTTTAAAGTTGTTACACATGTGCTAAATTTTCAAAGAGACTGAGATGACTCTCAGTCACAATCGAGCGTGTCCTCATTAGGAATGCAGAGATAGTTACATGGATAGTGGTTCCATGTAGATTTTAATTACTGTTACACATCAGAGTTAGAGTACCTCGTGGTTTGAAGAACCACGTACAAAGATGCCTAATGTATAGTTCATTATGACTATAAGTAATCCCATTACGCAAGTATTGGCATCTAAGTTATATTCAAGCATCTAATTCATTCTCAATAGTTTTTCTTTATATATGAGTTATATATAAAACTGAAAATAATTGTATTCTCAAATTTTCCACAAATTAAGTTTGACAAATCTACTTGATAAAGCTCCATCATTAGCTAAAGCATGAAAGTCAAGTTGGTGCTATAGGGCCTTCTCGAAATAAATAAATCTGTTGATTGAAAATCACTATTTGGATATTGGAACAATAAAGACAACATATTTTGTAATGAGTTAAGATATTGGATATGAGTAATTTATTAAACAATTATTGTGTTCTATATTAACATGTTTAAATCCTTGAATTACTAGGTTATTATAATTGTCCGTAGTCATTCATAGTTGTGGGAGCATCTATGAGGTAAGGGTAATATGAGTGGATTGGTGGATTCCCATGGAGATGAAAACAGAAAGAGCTGCTGCCAACTTCATAGGTACCTGATTAGGAGAATAGGTATTGGACTTGACCCGCATCAAAACGACTTTATGGATCGTAGTCAAGAATCATGTTTTGATCAAGGTTATATCTTTGTATTCTTAGACCTGAGATACATATTTAGGACTTGAAGTGTAGGAATTGTTGTGCTTTAACATGGTTTAACATTGTTTCGTAAAAGGCAGTCATAAGGGCCATCATTGGGTATGACATGAACTACATTGATGGGAATATGTAGTCGAGATGGGACTTATCCTTCTTATTCCTTGAGAGTTAGACATCTAAGGCTTTAGTAAAAGTTAAACACTAAATGAGATTGATCGCGGTCCATATCTCATGTTCAACATGATGTTTGAGATAAAGGAAAAATTGATACCACACCTTTAGTAACCATTGTAGCTTAGAGCTCCTGGAATTGGCTGTTGATGAGATGGCACCCTTCGTATGTTGTTAGGGGCAGTAGCTTGTTGCTATACTTCAGCTATTGTCTATGTCAGTCTATAATGAATCTTGTGCAAGTGGGGGATAGTTGAATCTATATTCCCAAGAATCATTTGAGGGATTAAAGGTGTGGTATCAATTTTTCCTTTATCTCAAACATCATGTTGAACATGAGATATGGATCGCGATCAATCTCATTTAGTGTTTAACTTTTACTAAAGCCTTAGATGTCTAACTCTCAAGGAATAAGAAGGATAAGTCCCATCTCGACTACATATTCCCATCAATGTAGTTCATGTCATACCCAATGATGGCCCTTATGACTGCCTTTTACGAAACAATGTTAAACCATGTTAAAGCACAATAATTCCTACACTTCAAGTCCTAAATATGTATCTCAGGTCTAAGAATACAAAGATATAACCTTGATCAAAACATGATTCTTGACTACGATCCATAAAGTCGTTTTGATGCGGGTCAAGTCCAATACCTATTCTCCTAATCAGGTACCTATGAAGTTGGCAGCAGCTCTTTCTGTTTTCATCTCCATGGGAATCCACCAATCCACTCATATTACCCTTACCTCATAGATGCTCCCACAACAATCAAGTCATATTAAAGCACATTTTATATATTTATTACTGTTTTTATATCTTGGAGAGGATGGATTCGGAACTAAAAGAGGGATTCATATGAGTATCTTCTCCGATTATCACAATGCAAAAGACAGAAATGACTGTTAGTCAACGTTCGAGAGGAGTTCCCAGGACGAAGCTCCGACAATCAAGTCAGTATGAGATCTAAGAAAGATGGTAGAAGATTATAGGGAAGAGAGAACTTTGTACCCCTCCTTGTCAGGAAAATGATCCTTTTATACCTGTTTTTGAGGCGTATCCCTCGACAGATTCTGTTGAGGATTCCCTTGTGAGGTGGGACGTGGCGGACCCATATTGGAGGGTTATTTGTCATGTTTTTTTCCTCATTCCCTCATTAGCTGGGAGGGAATTTCCTAAATGTTTATGAAGATCGTGGCTATCGTCTAATGGACGAGTGGGACTCTCTGATTGGACCCACGTTTGCCGGGATGTAATTTCCAGGATTAGGGGTTAAGGTGCGGTTCTATGCCTTAAGCGCCATATCAGCACTCTTCACATTGGTGAAGGCCCAAACTTGGCCTTAGACTAGGTTCTGACTAGGCAAAGCTCGATATCAGTTTGATTTCTTTCTTGACGTTCCCAAGAGGGATATGTTAACAAGTCCTTTAGACTCGTAGGTGTATGCGTCATCTTGACAGTGTCGCCGTTCGAGTTTTATTCCCAACACGTGTATCTTCGGGATTAGTTCTATCGTTTGACATGATTTAGGCAGCGCCGTCAATGCGTTTCATTCCTTTTGAGAAATGGCCTGTGACGCCAGTTACGCGTTTAAAATACCCCCTTTTTCCCCAGGCTCTTCATCCTCATATCCCCATTCTTGCTTTGCTGTATCAATCCGGGTATTCTGTTAATTTTCTTATTTATTTTTCATCCTTTCTCAACGATGGACCGTTACGATAGAGTCCCTACTGTTGAGGAGTTCCAATTTCTGCAAGATCGCTTCGGCTTCTTACCAGAGCACGACGTGGCGATTCCGACAGAGGGGGCGTCAATGTACGACCACCCTCAAGAGAAGGTGCGGGTTCCGATCCCTCTATTTGAAGCGGGATTACGCTTGCCGACATCTGATTTCTTCAACATGATTGTGGACCACTATGGCCTTGGCATCGACGAGTTGACCCCGAGTGTTGTTAATAAAATCGTCAGTTTTGAACTTATTTTTTGATCTCTGGGTCATGTACCAACTTTCTGGGTTTTCAGTTACTTCTTCTGTTCGACTACGAATTCCTGGGTCCGTACTTTAGCGAAGAGAAGAGGCATTCGTCAATTGATTTTTGAACAAGACGCTCCGAGGAAAAATTGGCAACGTCGGCGGCTTTGGGTTAACCAAAACCTTGTGGGGCACGGATATTGTAGAACCTGAGACTTTTTTGACCGTCTCCCCAAGTTGTTTGGGAGTAATCTGATTCTTGGCAAGCATCTGCGGAACATCACCGTCGCTGGGAGGAGCTGGGATGACTTCATTCTTACATCAGCCAGTATGAGTGCTTCTTGGAGGGCTCACGGGAAAATGGTGCAATGTTCGTCGTTATATGCGGTATTAACCGTTCTCCTTCTCTCCCCCCCTCTTTCTTTTTGAAAACAGAGTGAGGATAAGATATCTTGTTGGCTTGTGAGATATTACTTTTTGCGTTTGTTTTCACAGGTGTTGAGGCCGAGATTTCTTTGGAGATGGCCCTGCGTGGTCACTATCACGGCAAGCCTTGCCATCAGGAGATCGATCTTGTAAAGGGTCTTCATCCTCCTGTGTCTAAAAGGCGCATGTGAGATCTTTCTTGACTACCCTTGGTGGAAGGAGGAACTGAAGGTTCTGGCGGGCCTGCGTCGCCTTCCCAGCCGACCGTTTGGGTTGTTTCCCCAGTTCGCTCACTGGTTTCTATTCCTTCCAGTTCGCATGTGGGGGTACAAGCAGGATTAGGTAGTGCTCCTACTCGAAAAAGGCAGAGTTTACGTGTGGAGCCGTCGTCGGATGAGGAGATAGAATCCGACGATGCGGGTCTTCGTCCTCGTAAAGCCCGTAGGACGGTATCTGTGGCCAGGCTTCTTGGTGGCATCGGGGGTATTCTCGGCGGTCAATTTTATGTGTCTAGGTAGAGAGAGGTAGTGGTGGTGCCTAGTTCTTCGGAGGCATCACCCTCACCGTCCGCTGGTTCACCCTTTGTTAACCATGGTTTCGGCTCTATGTCTGGAGGTGCACCAAGTTCACCTGGAGGTTCTTTTCAGTGCGAGAAGCCTTCCCTGATTGATGAAACAGGAACTTTATCTCACTCCCGGTCTTTCGAGGTCTACGCTCCGGGCTGGGCGATTATAATAGATTCCATACTATCGGAAGACGCCACTGCCCAGGAGTGGAGTAGAAGCGCTCATCCTCCGGCCACGATGAGCTCGCTTCCGGGTCAATCAAGTGCTTGTATAATTGGTGACCTTTGTTACGCCGCAGCCCAGACCTCTACCCTTATGGTTGCGGCTGCCTACGGGGTTCGCCATGCTGGTGCGAATCAGGGGTTGTTGAAAATATTGCAGGATGCCCTGGCATGCATGAGGGAGGAGGTTCGTGATTGATAGGCGGGTCGCCAAGTTCTTGCTGAGCAGAACAACATTGTAGCATGCGAAAAGTCTGCTTTAGAGGATCAAGTGGCCACTTTGGAGGACCGGTCAGAGCGACTTGAGAACCAAGTGAGCTCTCTCACCCGAGAAATGGATGTGCTGGCGAACAGACTGCCATGGTGTCAACGTCAATTGGCTCGAGCCCGTGTTGAAGGTCTCGTCGCTTGAGGTAATTTGCAATGGGTGGTGGAGAAGGGGGTGGTTCGCGTAATCGACAAGGTTATCAAGAGCGTGGAATTTTCCAGTGGGGTCCGGGGTGTTCGTGAGGCATGTGAGGCCCTTGGATTTGAAAAGGGGAAACGACTGGGTGGTTGCTCTACAAGTGTAGGAGAACCTGAAGTCCCAGATCCTAGCCGTGTTGCGAGAAGGGCTGAAGAGGTGGATGCCGCTTTATCGTCCTTGTCTGAGACGGATTTCGTGGGCCTCTTTCGCTTGGGGAAGCTGAATTATGATAGCTTCCGCCAGTTTTGTGGTAACTATAAATAGTGTACTTTGTTTTGTACTTTTTCTTGGAAGTGTTTTCTTCTATTTTCTTGTACGTATACACGTTGTTGTGGCATGTTAGCACATATATTATGGTCTGTCTTGTGTTACCATTAAGCACACTCCCTCGTTCTAGGGTTTGTGTTAATTGGCTAATGTGTGCTTTAGACGTCGTATGGCTATTATTATTGAGCCATGTTCCGTTGATTTGTATGCTTAGTTCAGCTTATTGTGTGAAGCCGTAAAATGTTAGTCACTGTTGTGGACTTGTATGGTCTATCTGCCAATATATAGGTCGAGATCGTCACCTCAAGGCCTTTTACTGTTATGATATCAGGGGAAAGGTTATGAATCTTTTAGAACCCCTTGTATTGTGCCATTAATTTTGATTTATTCATTCTCAGTTCTCAGATGTTTACAGATTATGACTCTTTTAAGGCCTACAGTTGCATTCTTGCATGGATTTTGCTCAAGTAGCGTAGGTGATTAGTTGTTGTTTCTACTTGAAAATATGCACAACATATATGCTTTGTGTTTTTGCAATACAGAATTCTGGAAATCTTTGTCAAAATGCAAATTATATTATTTCTTGAAAAGGAAAGAAAGACTTAACACAATAAACCCTGAATGTGTAAGTGTCGAGGCATATGCCCGATCTTTGCTTCGGCACCTGGAGTATGTGTAAGTGTCGGGGCATACTCCTTTTCCTAGGCCTCTGCTTTATTTTGGATTGAGTGTTCTCCTGTGGCTACCTCACTTTTGTTGTGTTTCTGTGCCTCATCTGCGGCAAGTGCTTCTTGATGGGGTTCCCTCTTGTCGCTGTTGGTGGTGCCCAGCGTGAGAGAGATGAACTTTGTTGTTCATACTATGGAGGTTCCTGGACTTTCCTTTCTTCTCGAAACAGTGCGGGACGCAACCATTGGAAGCGCCTCCCTGTGGCCTGGTGAGAGTGCCACCCGCGCTGTCTGTCGTGTCTATCAGCCTTGCGTCTCACGCCATTGCCTGGGGTGTCGTTTAGTGCCTCAGGGGCACTTGTTAGTTTTCTCCCATAGGGAAGTTTGCAGATTTACACTCTGCCCCTGGCTTCGGTGCTTCTGGGGCCTATTTCCTTCATTCCTCGGGGTTTTGGTTCACATTATGTTGGATTAGGTGTCTAAGCCCATAACTATTTTTTGTATGTACTTGATTTGATTATGAGCATGGTCCTTTTGGGTTGCCTTCACTCATGCAACTTGATAGGATGACAAGAGGCGAGAGAGTAGAATTTATTTTGTGAATAATAAATTGGTACTCAAAATGGTTTTATTAATATATTACAAGATTAATATATTTTTTGGAAATCATATTATTTAATTAGTATTGATCAAAAATTTATTTGGAATTAATTTAGTGGTCAAAAGAGACTGATTAAATACTTGGGGGACTATTTTGCAAATCATTGATAGTTGCATAAATGGGCTGATGGACTCCATAGAGTGGAGTGGACGAAATCCAATAGGGAAGCCCTATAGATTGCGTCCATGGGCTCTAAGGATGGAGTTCATGGGCTGCTTCCTGCCTAAGAAATGAATTAGGGTTTCCAAATGAAAACCCTAGCAGCCCTCGGCTATATAAACCCCTTAGTCTAAGGAATTCGGCCCTATGCTTCTTTGAGTTGCCCTAGCTGATTTCACCTCGCTCCTAAGTCATCTTCTTGCATTGGCTGTTTGGGACTCCATTAGAGGTGCAACACTTGAGGCACTAGGCTTTCAGAAGTCAAGATCAAGAAGTTTTAACTTGTTATTGCTACATAACAAGAGAGGTAAAGAATCTAACCCTAATCATATATGATATTCGATATAAGTATGCTAGTCGTAGGGTTAATGCTTTGGTATTCATAGTTGTATGTTCAAATTAGAAAAACCTAGATCCACAACAATTAGGTTGCATGTACACCATAGGAATGATGTTATGCTCAAAACCCAATAGTGGTATCAGAGCCTAGGTCGTTTTTCTATTGAATAGATGCAAAAGTGAACTGCCAAGGGATCAAAAAGTCGAAAATTTTGCTGTCTGACAGGCTGACTCGATGATTCCATGTATGGACTCGATGAGTTCCATAGTGGACTCGATGATTCCAGAGGTCTGTTGCCCGGATTTTTGATTTCATGGCAAGTTTTTTATTAGGATAATTACCAAAACTGGTTTTTCTTGCCTAAAATCGATTTTTATGATTGATATGAGACATCGTTATCAAAATTGTTGGATTTGGTTAAATATGGATAATATAGGATTATTATGATTCAAATATTTAACCTAGTAATTTTGAAAAAGTTTTAAATTACACTCTTTAGGTTTTATAGTGTAAATTTGGAATTAAAAGTTTTAGTTTTTGAAATTTAAATAGTTAAACCCTAATATTTTGAAAAGTTTAAAAATTTGTCCTCAAGTTTTGGAATTTAAAATTTAATTAAAAGGTATTAATTTTGAAATATTAAATTCTAAAACCCTAGTGTTTTGAAAAGTTCAAATTACACCCTTATAGACTTGGTTAAATTAATTAAATGTTTAATTAAAAGAGAGAAGTAATAAATCCATAATAATATGGTTTAAGTTTAATGAAATTAAAAGTATAATTTATTAATAGATTAAACCACTTAGTATTTTAAATATATAAAATACACCCTTATACTATATAAAGTTAACAGTTTAATATATTATATATGTATCGGTTAAAAGTCAGTCTTACCGTTAATAGGCCTCATTCACGAAGCTGGTCTATAAGGGGTGTTTAAGGAAGCAGCCTGTAAAATGAACGACATTGGGTATCCACTCTTCACTACTGCACCCTTGACTAGTGGAGGGTCGTTAGCCGAACGAGTAGGATAGGACACAACCTTCCATTATAAGTATAATGAAATACGAAGTAACTAAACAATTTTATAAATTCCCAAATCTTAGTTACTTTAGGAAGAATGTGAATTTGGTGCTAATCCATGAAATTACACATTGCACCTTATTGGTCGTTAGTGGAGTGTGTGTGGTTAACCAACTGTCACACCCCAAAACCGGAACGGCGGAAACGTTCGGGGTGGAGGACGTCATGTTTAGTATAACGAGATATGTATATGGTAAGCAAGTAATGAACAACCATTTCATTTCGAAAGAAAAGTGTTTACAATGTGTGTGTTCACAAAACATAGAATTCAAACACAAATAGCAAGACAAGACTTGAAGCTATAATGCTTCATCTTCTGAATCCCCAGCACGAGCACCTGTCTAATAGTCTCCTGAGAATACAAGTTATTTGAAAGAGTTGATCAGCAATTAAGCTGGTGAGTTCATAAGATTTTAGTGATGTGAGTAAGCTGTAGAATCTGGTTGAAAATGTATATGTAAAAGTGGTGTAAGCTGTAAGTTCTGTTTTGAAAAGTTCGCCTGTTCCTCTAGAAAATCCTATATTTCCTACTTGAATGAAAGTTAAGTAAAATGACACTACAAGCCTTTCTATGGGTACTAAGTGGGTACAAGTTATATAAGTCTCAGAGTAAACAAACAATCGATTGTGCGCATCTGCCCTAAGCTCACAACCCAACGAGAAACAGAAAGTAAGGCAGATAGCACACATCCCATTGGTTGTTAGATCATTGTCATATATAACCCTGGTGTATCCACTTGTTACTCATGGAGTTAATTGTAATGGTTCCTTTATATTTAATGAAAAGTTCTTTAAGAAAACCTATATTTCTTATAGTAAAAATGGTGACCACAGTGACTACTTTTATAATAGTTTAGTTTATACTGCTATATATAATCTAATATCGAATAGAAAGTTAATTGAGTGAATCTGGCCTAAGCCCACAACCCAACGGGGAACAGGAAGTAAGGCGGAAAACACACATTTAACTACCTATTGGGTATTAGTTTTATATATAAACATGGTGTATAAACTAAGGTATTATAGAGTTACTCACCTAAAGTCTTTAAAAATTGTACCGGTTTAATAAAATGGATTAAACCCTTTTCTGGGAAGTTTCTAGTTTTGTATACCAAAAGTACTGACTTTGGAAAGTATGTTTTGTACTAGAAAACCGTGCTCGACTCTGTGTCCTATAACCTGACCCACACCTGGTACCCTTATGATGACTTAATGTATACTAAGCATACATATATATAGAATCGGGTAGATAATAGATTGGTTGAATCTGTTCCAAGCCCACAACCAAACGAGGAACCGGAAATGAAGCAGAGAGTACACATCCTATTAGCTGTCGGACCCTATTGGTATATATGTATCTTGTGATGTATTCATTAAGGAATCATAAGACTAGCATTATCGTCCTACCTTTAATCGTATCCTTCTACCAAGGCATCTTCTGTTATGTGCTACACTCGACTGTTCCATTTGTCGATTTGTAAAAAGTATATTCTCCCTCGTTTATAACTCTAACATAGTTTTGGTCCGATTTTCAAGTGGTACTGTCACTTTATGAAAGTAATGGGATTTTTAGGTACACAGCTGTCGTTTATAATGACATGAGGACGTACTAATACCCTAAAAACATAAGTGTTTTATTACGGTTATAATGTGAAAGCTAGAACCCTTACTATACGCTCTCCCTGTCAAGAGATTAGGGGAACCAAACACGACCTCTACAAATTCTTGCAAGCCATGTAAATCACATTAAAGTATATGATCATGTATACCCAATATAACTATCACCTTTGTTTAAAACAATGAGTTAGTGATTCATTGGTATAATTAGATCCTGTATGTCTGTGTTGGGAAACATATGCATCAAATACACTCTATAACTAGGCAGCGGAATAATCGAAACAACAAAACGATTTACCTAAGTGTACATGCACCCTATGGATCTATGGCTTCATACTATTACTTCTACCCTAAGAAAACCGAAAATACAAGAAGAATACTAACCTCTTTAGCAGCCAATGATCTTCGAGCTTGACTCCTTGTGCGTGCCACCTTGTTTGGATGATGAGGATCCAAACCAGAATCCCTCTCTTGGCTCACACCCAATGAACTCAAAGGAGTAGAAACAAATATAAACTAGGAGGGATGAACTCACGAAAAGTTCTTCCACAATGAGGGAGAAAGAAGGTGGCAAATACTCAAGCCAAAAATGAGCAAGGAGGAATGAATCCCTAAGGCCCTATT
The DNA here is from genome assembly GCF_052849685.1 of Lactuca virosa. NCBI lineage: Eukaryota > Viridiplantae > Streptophyta > Magnoliopsida > Asterales > Asteraceae > Lactuca > Lactuca virosa. The sequence continues at coordinate 317,825,101 of NC_136428.1, forward strand.
TATAGCCTTGGATACTTCCTAGGGTTTTATCATTCCACCCATGTGGGATGGAATATGCTAGGACCGAAATTCCCTTTATCCAAAGGGAATCTTCGTCCAACCCCCTTCATTCTAGGGTTATGGAATGTTCCCTGATCAATCAACTATTGGTTAATTCACATTCAACCCTTCTATTAATTAAACTGTTAATTAATTCCCAAATTGTTTTCCAATTAGTTTCTAATTAATTATTAAACCATAATAGTTAATAAACTAATTACTCCTATTATATATTCTACTCAATCTTGAGTCTTGAGGGCAACCCAGGAGGACCCTGCTATTATTAGAAACATCACCAACTAGTTAATGATCTTGGACACACTCCCAACAGTCTCCCACTTGGACAAGTCATCAACTAGATATGCATGGTTCTATATTTCTCAAATAATCAACAGAGAGAATGCCATCCAATGCATCTGCCGAACTCTGATCTAATCAGTATCAGCCCTCAGATAAGTGATCAACTATTCCTTCATCCTAGTGATATCTGTATGAATTCGAGACATGGATAATGGTCAACCCCAGAATTCAAAATTATGTTTCCCGATATAGATTTGTGACGACTACATCTGACTACTAAATCGAACACATCAATTCTAGTCAGTACCCGGCCAGGTTTTAAGATGTCAGCACCAAATCATCGAGGGGCCCATAGATATCGCTTCTCCTATTAAAGCAGAAGGGACGAATAAACTTCGACTACATAGTCCTTGTCCATTTCATCATGTCACACATGAATGTACCCGTTATAGCCACCAGTTACGAATAGCGTTAAAGTACACCAATGCATAACAGAATCCTAGAGCAAAGCCCCACATGTATCTCGGTTTGAAGAACAGAATATATTATCATCTTAGAATTACTTGTGACTAAATCCATGAAGTAATCTCTAAGTGCGGGTTGTTCCAATGCTTAAATCTCCATTAAGCACTCACGAGTGTTGACACAATCACTATGTTATGCCAATCAAAATGGTCAATCCACCAACACTCATGACAGTCTTGAATCACTACTTACTTCCAAGAGTATGACTGACTGTGGAGGTTTGAGTACTTAGTACTCGGGAAGTGGTTCTAAACATGCAAAAGTGAAACATAGTAATAAATAAACAGAAATGATAGCAATCTAGCATTTTATTAAGTCTCCACAAAACAAACATTACTTCTATTACAAATTCATACTGCTCAATGTTTCAAGGATTATCAAACTAAACAACTAAACAACTATTCCATATCTTTAGCAAATCTAATGCCTATAGATCTCGTATGACTATCATGCTTGATCCTTGATAGTGGTTTAGTGAACGGATCGGCTGGATTCTCCTCTGACGATACTCTGCTCACAAAAATATCTCCATCATCGACTCGATGTCTTACATAGTGGAACTTTCTAAGTATATGTCTTGAGTTACCATGGTCTTTGGGTTCTTTAGTCAATGCGACTGCACCCTCATTGTCACAGAAGATCTCCAAGGGATCCTTGATGCTCGGAACGACACCAAGATCATCAATGAAATTCTTCAACCATGTAGCTTCTTTTGCAGCTTCACTAGCTGCTATATACTCTGACTCACACGTAGAGTCTGCCACTGTCGACTGCTTGGAACTCTTCCAAGTGACCGCTCCTCCATTAAGCAAGAATACCCATCCCGACTGCGAACATGAGTTGTCCCTATCAGTTTGGAAACTTGCATCTGTATAACCTGTAACTCTCAACTCATCCTTACCCACATATACCAAGAACATATCCTTTGTTCTTCTTAGGTATTTCAGAATGTTCTTTACTGCCGTCCAATGACTTTCGCCTGGGTTGTCCTGAAAACGACTCACCATACTCAGAGCAAATGAGACGTCAGGACGAGTACACGGCATTGCATACATGATCGATCCTATAGCAGAAGCATACGGGACTCGACTCATTCTTTCCTGTTCATCACTAGACTCAGGACATTGAGTTTTACTCAATTTTGTGCCATATTGCATAGGTAGATACCCTTTCTTGGAGTCCTGCATCTTGAATTTCTTCAAGATCTTATCCAAGTATGTACTTTGGCTTAGCCCTATTAGACGCTTTGATCTATCTCTATAGATCCTTATACCAAGTATGTATGCAGCCTCTCCTAGATCCTTCATAGCGAAACAACTCCCAAGCCACATCTTAACACCTTGCAACGTCGGGATATCGTTTCCTATAAGGAGTATATCATCCACATACAACACTAGGAAGACTACATTACTCCCACTAGCTTTTATATATACGCAGGACTCCCCTTCACTTCTTGAAAATCCAAACTCCTTGATCTTCTCATGAAAGCAAAGGTTCCAGCTGCGAGATGCTTGTTTCAGTCCATATATTGACCTTTCAAGCTCACACACTCTATTTGGATATTTTGGATCTATGAAACCTTCAGGTTGTGCCATATACACTTCCTCTGTGAGTTTTCCATTAAGGAAAGCGGTCTTCACATCCATTTGCCATACTTCATAATCATGAAAGGCTGCTATGGCAAGTAATATCCTAATAGACTTGATCTTGGCTACTGGTGAAAAGGTTTCCTCATAATCAATTCCTTGAGTCTGGGTGTAACCCTTTGCAACCAACCTAGCCTTGAACGTGTGCACATTCCCATCCATGCATGTCTTCTTCTTGAAGATCCATTTGCACCCAACAATTTTAGTGCCAGGTGCAGGATCAACTAAATTCCAAACTTGGTTGTCATGCATAGACTGAATCTCGCTCTCCATGCTTTCCTTCCACTTAGCAGCTTGAGTGCCTGCCATCGCTTCCCTATAGTTGGATGGCTCATCCATATCAACCAGTATACGATCACTGATCAATACGTCTCCTTCTGTACTTACATGGAAACCATAGAATTCAGGAGGAAGACAAACTCTATTGGATCTGCGAAGGGGAGGTGGAGATATATCATTTTGCTCAACAGGGTGCTCAGCCCCGGTTCGAGTTTCCTCAACGGGCAGTTGCATCTCAAGTTGAGTGCTAGTGTCTACTAAAGGTTCTTCTTCATTCGATTCTCGAAGCTCTTCAAGATCTATGCGGCTCCCACTGTCCTCTTTGGATATGAGATTCCTCTCAAGGAAGAATCCCCTTCGAGCAACAAACACCTTGTTTTCCGAAGGCTTGTAGAACAAGTATCCAAACGATTTTTGCGGATAGCCAATGAAGTAACACTTCTCCGATCGGGGTTCAAGCTTGTCATTCGCCTCACGAGGAACAAAAGCTTCGCATCCCCAAACCTTTACATGTGCTAGAGAAGGACGTGTCCCACTCCACATTTCAGAGGGTGTTTTAGCAACCTTCTAAGTAGGTACGAGGTTTAGGATATGGGCAGCTGTCTCCAAGGCATACCCCCAAAAAGATATCGGAAGTGTAGCTCGACTCATCATAGATCGAACCATGTCTAACAATGTTCGATTTCTCCTTTCAGCTACACCATTCAACTGTGGTGTTCTAGGAGGAGACAATTGTGAAACTATACCACAATTCTTAAGATGATAGTAGAATTCAAGACTTAGATATTCTCCACCCCTATCGGATCGGAGCATCTTGATCTTTCTGCCCAATTGGTTTTCTACTTCGTTTTGAAACTCCTTGAACACCTCAAAGGTTTCCGACTTATGCTTGATTAGATAGATATATCCATATCTACTAAAATCGTCGGTAAAAGTCACGAAGTATCTTTCTCCATGTCTTGTGGCGGATTTGAAGGGTCCACAAACATCTGTGTGGATGAGGTCTAACAAATCCTTGCCTCTTTCACAGTGGCCTGTGAATGGCGCCTTTGTCATCTTTCCAAGTAAGCAAGATTCACATACATCATCCGACTTGAGGTCAAATGATTCCAGGATTCCATCAGATTGGAGCTTGGCAATGCGTTTCTTGTTTATATGGCCAAGTCGACAATGCCACAAACACGATTAATCTAATTCACTATTAGATGAACCAACATTCATAATTAGTTTATCAACATCACCATCGCAAACAATACTTTCATACACACCTTTACAAGGACTAGCTTTGAAAATAAAACAACCATTCTTATAAACCAAAATGTCACCATTATCATTATCAAAATAAAATCGACAACCATCCTTATAAAGTGCATGAAAAGAAATAATGTTTCGTGCCATATCAGGCGAGTAGCAACAATTTAATAAACTAAGATAAACACCACCACTAAGCATTAGCTCATAGTTCCCAATCCTTGTAACAGCTGACTTGTGCCTGTTTCCCATGATTAGGTTGAGCTCACCATGCTTTAACTTCCTACTTTGTCTTAGTCCCTGCATATCAGAGAAAATGTGAGTACCACATCCTGTATCAAGAATCCAAGAGTTAGAAGTAAATGTGCTATGGAGTTCTATCATGAACATACCTGAGGTGCTAGCCACCTTGACTTTGCACTTCTTAAGGTCCTCGAGGTATTTAGGGCAACTACGCTTCCAGTGTCCCTTTTCCTGGCAGTAAAAACAAATGGCCTCTCTTGGATCTGAAGAAGGAGCTATTTCAGCTTGGGCCCTTTTCTTGGGAGGAGGACCAGACTTTTCGACCTTACCCTTACCCTTTTCTTTGGGTTGAGGCGCCCTTTTCCTTTTGGAAGAACCACGGTCAACAACCAGCACGGGAGCAGTAGGGTTAGAGTTGTTGGGCTTCTTCATGCTCGCTTCAGCAGTTTTGAGCATGCCATGTAACTCCATTAAGGTCTTGTCGAGGCCATTCATATTGAAGTTCATGATGAACTGAGAATACGAACTAGTAAGCGAGTTCAAGACCATGTCAATGGATAACTCCTTAGGCAGCTCGACACCTAGATTCCCAAGTCTGTCTATGTACGACTTCATCTTTTGGACATGCGCACACACAGAAGCTCCCTCTTGTAGCTTACATGCCATGAGGGATTTAACGATCTCGAATCGTTCTTGCCTTGCTTGCTCTTGAAACATTTCCTCGAGCTGCTGGTTGATGTCAAAAGCACCCCATGTCTCAAAGTTCTTTTGGAGACCAGAACCCATGGTCGCTAACATAAGGCAAGCCACTTTGGTCGATTCATCGTAATGCTTGTTGTAGGCAATAACTTCTTCTGGGGTAGGGTTTTCTCCAAGCACGGGGACATCTTCGTCGAGAACATACTCCTTGTTCTCATATCTTAACGTGATCCTCAAGGTTCTGATCCAATCAAGATAGTTGGATCCATCTTCCTTGAGTTTCTCCCTATTAAGAACCGGCATGAGAGAGAAGCTTGAGCTTTGAGTTGGAGGAGGAGGAGGAGGAGGAAGAAGAGGCAAATCGTTGTTGTTGTTGTTTGCTTGGTTCGACATATACAAAAGATAAGACTCCAATTAGTTTGATATAAGTCCTTAATTAATAATTACCCTAAATGAATTATTGGATTAAGGCTAGGATCCATGTTTGGCTTCATGATGCGTAAAGGGATGTTGTAAACACACCATAAAGTTATTTAGGTAGACAAAGCTCTTTGTCAATTTCAATCACCATGAAATCCCTAGATCTTTGAGATTCATTGACTATCGATGGCATGTTCATCTCGGATTATGTTCATCTCAAATTCAATGACGGGGATGCCGCAGATCATTGAATAGATGGCGAATCACCCATACAAAATTACGTGGTCCCCGACTCAAGTTACGCTTGAGATTCGCGAGTCTCACATCATTCTCTACTTATACTCTCTAATTGACGTGCCGGTTAACCACACGAGCTCCATCAACAAGTTATAAAGAGAATGTGCAATTTTTATGGACAACATAAGATTCACTTTATTTAAATAAAACGGGATATTGTTTTATACTTGTATTTAAAATACTTCTAGATTGACCATTATCACTATCAAACCCTTTCGGTAACTCCATTCACAAAATGCAATGAGGCGGTGAGGGTGGTAAGCGCGAATCATATTAAAACCCGACCTCATTAGGAATCATAGAGACCTCCTTAAACCCCTACATTAGAACGGGTGAGCCTAGTCGAGGTAAGACCGACAATGTCAATATTTAAAATACGCGAGGACGCATATTGTAATTTTCTTATACATACAATATATGTATCTTACATATATAAGGGCCAAATTTAAAACTCTTTAAATCTAGTTGTCTATTATTAATTCAAATTAATTACAAGGATGCAATATAACAATTAATAAAACATGAGGGATTAATATTCAAATTCATAAAACTATATTATAAACAATATTAAAATATTAAAATCACCATTTAAATAATATTTATCTATTTTCAGATTTACACAATTGAAATTTGACATTTATCCATATTAAACAAAACTTCAAATTTAAAATGGAATAAAATAAACAAAAATCCCGAATCTGCTGAGCTCACGTCGTGAGCTGTGATTAGGGTTTCATACATTTCGAATTTTTCAGATCTAATCCAATTAGGTAATTATCCATGCAAGATAAAGTCTTAATTTGAAAAATAAGCAAGATCAAAACCGATAGTTCTGATCTGCCAATGTTCACGTCGTGAACTACTTTTTTCACGTCGTGAACTTAGGGTTTTCAATTAAACTTTCATCATTCAGTTCCAAAGTAATATATTCAGAAAACATGGAGGTAGGGTGATAGTAACTATGAACCTGTCTCTGATACCACTGTTGGGAAACATATGCATCAAATACACTCTATAACTAGGCAGCGGAATAATCAAAACAACAAAACGATTTACCTAAGTGTACATGCACCCTATGGATCTATGGCTTCATACTATTACTTCTACCCTAGGAAAATCGAAAATACAAGAAGAATACTAACCTCTTTAGCAGCCAATGATCTTCGAGCTTGACTCCTTGTGCGTGCCACCTTGTTTGGATGATGAGGATCCAAACCAGAATCCCTCTCTTGGCTCACACCCAATGAACTCAAAGGAGTAGAAACAAATATAAACTAGGAGGGATGAACTCACGAAAAGTTCTTCCACAATGAGGGAGAAAGAAGGTGGCGAATACTCAAGCCAAAAATGAGCAAGGAGGAATGAATCCCTAAGGCCCTATTTATAGCCTTGGATACTTCCTAGGGTTTTATCCTTCCACCCATGTGGGATGGAATATGCTAGGAACGAAATTCCCTTTATCCAAAGGGAATCTTCGTCCAACCCCCTTCATTCTAGGGTTCTGGAATGTTCCCTGATCAATCAACTATTGGTTAATTCACATTCAACCCTTCTATTAATTAAACTGTTAATTAATTCCCAAATTGTTTTCCAATTAGTTTCTAATTAATTATTAAACCATAATAATTAATAAACTAATTACTCCTATTATATATTCTACTCAATCTTGAGTCTTGAGGGCAACCCAAGAGGACCCTGCTATTATTAGAAACATCACCAACTAGTTAATGATCTTGGACACACTCCCAACTGTGTGTTCTCATGCTATAGCAACTTAACTTGTTTGTTCTGTATGGTATTGTTTGACTCTTGTAAGAACTGACTCTTTATATGCTTCTTTGTACTAGAAGTAATGAATAGAATTCTCCTAAACTATAGCTATTATAGTTTACTAATGTTTTACTTGGACTGTTACTGAAAAGACTTATTTATCAACTAAGTTATGCTTGTACTTTAAAAAACAGAGTTTTGTATAGCTAAAAGTAACATAACTTTAAAAGAGTTTTGAAATGTTTTGACAACTTATAAGTGACATAAGTAACATTTTGAAAGATGTTTATAACAAACATTTACACAATTATCATTGTGTTCAACTTGTATCCCCCCCCCCCTTAAAACAGTTAAAATAGCTAAAAGATTCATTACGGGGTATGAACTCACCTGATGTGGGTGACTCAATCGGGTATGCGTGTAAGGATGAGAAGTTCCACGAATGATGTCCCGAGACACAATAAGTCCTAAATGACATATAAGGACACATATTGACATGAATATAGTGTTTATAAACAACTATATGAAAGGAAACACCTTGATTCAAGTGTCATAAGCACTAAGGATTGCATCTAAGGGTTGTAGGACATTGCTATTGAGTTTAGGGTTCAAGGGTAAACTCCCTTTGAGTTTACGGTTTAGTGACCATCAACCTTGGAGTTTACGGTCGTAAACCCATGAGTTTACGGCCGTAAACTCATGTCACTTCTCCTATTTTGTTTTTTGAAGCTTTTCAAGTCATAAGGAAACATCCTACTTCAAGTATAAGCCTTAGGAAGTGTTTTGTGGCATCATTACACTCCTAAATGGAGTTTACGGCCCATGGACCACTTCTCCATGTGTTTATGGCCGTAAACCCATATGGATTATGGTCTTTTCATGTTTTCAAGTCCTAAGCACATCAAGGTAAGGGTCTAGGCTAGTTTCCAAGGCTTGTAAGGGAATAGGGCACACTTTGGCACTATTTTTAGGGTTTACGGTCCAAGAACATCTTGGACCGTAAACACCTTTGATATTGACTTTCTTGGGTGTTTTCTTGATGTTTAGAAGTGTAACAAGTCGTATAATACTCTAGGATACAATTACTTACTAGGTAGAAGCTTGAAAAGGTGCTAAAAGTCCAAGAACACTAGTGTGTGTTCTTGGTGTTCTTGGTGAAACTTGAAGATCTACACTTTTGGGATGATTTCACGGATGAAATCATGTTAGATCACTAGATTAGGGTAGATATCAACTTATTAGGGCTAGAAACACTTACAAGTTGAAGATTCTTGAAGAATTGTTGGATGATACTTGAGAGGAAATTGGGGTTGGATCTTGAATTTGTGAAAAAGTGATAAAATAACTAAGTCTCACTTATATAGTCTTTAGGGTTTACGGTCCAAATACCATTTGGGTCGTAAACTCCAAACTCTTGAAGTTTTTGGAACTTTATTGATGCACAATAAACCCTAGGGCATCCTCTCTCCTGTTAACTTCTGAAACACTAACTTTAAAACTTTCAAACTTATTCCAAAAAGCTTGAAAGTTAGCAGAAACTATTCTGACTTCTATTGAAGTGAGTGGTTGTACAGAATAGAAATTTCTGGTTGTCACACCAACACACTAATATGAGACTAATGAAGGATGGCAATGGGTAGCTCGTAGATTATCATAGATCAATAGAGCGTGTGTGGTTAACCAGCACATTGATTAGGTGATAAACGTCATCGAGAGTACCAAGCTAATTTGCATGGTTATTCACACCTTGTTTGTGATCCTCAGTATCCCAGTCACAAATTTGAAGGGCATAATTAAGATTAAACATGCCATTGAAAAGTTCAATGAATCTCAAAAGCTCTAGGAATTTCAATTCATCTAAAACCTAATATTCATTTTCGTTTTTCATGGTGGAAATTAGTAAATCGTCATTTACCTACCTTCAAATATTCTGCAATTGGATTACGGCATACCTCTTCCGAATTATAGAATATTGTGTTGGGTCCTAGCCTTAATATTTCATTTGGGTGTTATATTAAGGATTGAATCAACTAACTTGAATTTCTCCCGATTTATAGATGTCAAATTCTAACAATGGTGGTCTTCTTGAATCCTTTGGAAAAAGCTTTCCACATGAAGATGATGTTTCACGATTGGATCGAGGAAATGGAAATCATGATTCATTTCCTCTACCTCCTCCAATTATTCTTCCTGAGCCACATGTTCGAAGGCTTGAAAAGTTCAAGGTCAGTCAAGCCCTATTAGTAAGCAAACACGAAGATGGAAAGTTTGTGTGTGCAAACGTCTTGGAGATGAAGTCACACGTTGATAAGGTGGGAATGTTGGGTGTCGGTGTCTCAAGGAAGCTGGATGTTTACTTGGTTCTTCAATCAATTCCTAACTAATATAGTGAGTTCATTAAAGATTACTATATGATGGACCACGACGTGAACCTCATTGATCTGACTTATTTGCTTATTGCTGTTGAATCAACAATGATTTGGCGTACTGGTAAAGCAAATTTGACTGGTAGATCAACCTCCAAAACTTCCATGGACATTGAAAATGGCAACATTGAAAGTCCAGACAAACTTACTCTTCCCAATGGAAAGGGATTGGCCATGGTCAAACCGTTTGACCGGCTGGTAAAGAGAAAGGCTGAATCTGAGATTGTCCCATGTGCTAGTCCAAAAGAGTTTGTTTGCTTCTACTGCCAAGAGAAGGGGCATTGGTTACGAAGCTTCCATATCTACCTGATGGAAGAGTCAAGATGTATGACTCTACTTCGGGTAAGTCTGCTATCTAACTCTATTAAGTTCATATTAGTAGATTATTAATGCATGATGTGATAAGATTACATTTTGATGCTTTGTATGATCGAAGAAAAGAAAGGAAGCTTAAAGGAAAATTATGCGGAGTCTGATCACGAAAAGATAGATTTCGATCGCATGGTTCGATGATCGGATTTTTAAGCTATTGTTTAGGAGTTATGATAGATTGCTTAGGAATATTTAGTAACATAGTTTTCATTTGTAATTGCATTGTAAGGACAAGTTTTCCGTATTTTTATAAATAAAATAAATTTTTGTTTTTTTATCTTATTTATATATATCCCTCGAATGAATTTTTTGAAAATTGATGTTTTTATGTTTCTATTGTTAGCAATATTGAAAATGCATGTGATTCTTAATTATTTTATTTGTGGAAGTATCGAAAATTTACCAAATAAGGAATCATTCTCATCACCCAAGTTTCAATTGGATAGAAACTTGGAATCATGCAACTTGCATGGTGTGATGAATGGGAACCTTCGTATATGGGAAATTAATACTAATTCCTTGTTCACATATATATGTGAGTCAAGTGAAGGACTGGAGGATCTAGTAAATATTGATGTGCGCTGGTCAAGTCCACCACAAAGAACGATAAGACTGTTCGTCATAATTTACTAAAAGTTTAGTAAATATGGTTATTCTTACAAGATTAAGTGTAATTCAGAGTCATTGAAAAGTTTCAATGTATGACAGAACGAATAAGAAGAATCAATTAGGCAGAAAAATAAAAGTTTCTCCAATCTGAAAGTGTGACAACCGTCAAAATTCGAGTCGGTTCTATATTTGACTAAACTTAGTTGCACGTATAGGCACGACACATACTAGATTTACTAACTAGAAGCTAAATTATAACCTACTACAAACTTGGAAACAAGTAGAATCGAAGTATAGTGTACTTGGATTTCACATTGGTATGTGAATTCTACAACTACTTAACTGCAGTGACTACCCATATTCGGTTCACTCTTTGACTCGAACACCTTTTCATGAATCATATACACACATCATTCACTTGACCTATAAGTATAAATTAGGTCAAAGTCTCATAGAAACTTAAGTCAAAGTTGAAGACTAGGACTAGTATACTTGATTCCTCAATTTCGCTTGAATCTCGGAATCACTACATAGAATGCCAATAAACCGGTAAAAATAAATTACAAATATTATTTCTAACTTGAATAAGAGTTATGAAACTCTAAAATAGTTTGAAGTCTCAAAATTTAATTAATTTTGATATCTAAAGACTTACAAACTCCTGAAAACCCTAAAAAGCCCTAAAAACTCAAATTTATAAATTTTAACACCCAAGAATCAATAAAATTTGTTATGAACCTCATAATATCAATTGGAAATGACTAAATTCAGGAAAATATAATCAAGGAACAAAAAAATTGAAGTCATTATCAATTACCCTTAATTTATAAATCAAAAATCAAGCTTTTATGAATAAAAAAACTTGATTTTACTGCGCATTTTATATAAAAATTGAGATATTTTATAAAAGAACTTAAATTTTATAAAACAAAATGAATGAGAAAGGGGCATTATACTAAAAATTTCGGACCCCTCTCTTCCCATATCTCTCTCACACTCTCATTCTCCAACACACACATCTCTCTTCTTTCTCTCTCTAGAAAACTCTCTCTATCTTCTCTCTAATTTTTTTCCCCCAAACACCACAACCACAGCCTCTTAACCACGAAATTATGGAGATTCATAAGGGGTTTTCAAGCCACAAATAAATATAAGGTAAAGAACATACATCTCTTGAAGATCCACAACAATGATTTAAGCCATGCATGTGCATTTTACTTCAAAAACCGACTTCTACTTCTTCATCTTCTTCAAACTTGTTTTCTTTTTGTTAAAATGGTCTTTAGAACATCATGGATGTGTTTTAACACCATTCATGTATGATAAACAAGGTTGCATGTTCATGATCTTAGTGCAAAAATCGATTTTAAGGACTAAAACATCAAACTCAAGTTAAGAGTTTTTGAGAAACAAAATTTTGTTCATAAAGGTCTTATTCCTCACTAAAAATCAAGGAAAAATTAATTTGAGCACTTAACATCATGTATTAATAGGTACAAAAAGATATTGATTCAAAAGTCTTTGGAACATGTTGCAAAAATTCTCAAAGTAACATTAATAATCTTTACCAAAATCACAAGAACCAAGTTTTCTCTATAATTGTTTGAGCCTTTAGGCATGTTTTTCGACATCAAAAATAAGAAAACAATTTTTCATTGTTATTAAATTGTTTGAAGATGCATTCTGGAAATTTTCATCTCAATATATATTTTCTTTATTTTTACATGAAAATAATAAGAAAATAGAGTGTTAAAGCATATAAAATACTTTCACTTGTAAATAAATTCTGGAAATATTTGTGGATGACCCTTTAAGTTAATAAACATCTCTCATTAAGTTTTATCGATTTTTGTTACTGCTTAGTATGGTTTTTAAATTTTTTTATTTAGCTCTAATAAATCATAAAACCACTTTAGGGAATGTGAGAATATTATTTCTTATTTTTCGCAGCTTCTACCTTATTTTTTTTGACTCAGAAAAATAGTTTGGGAATTTTTCAAAATGTATATCTATTTTTCCATGATTTTTGTGTTTATAATGGATTAAAAACAGGAAAAATAGTTTTACTCATCCAAAATTAATAAATATTTCCCAGGAATTGTTATAATGTATTAGGATGCTACTTAAAAATTTTGATGATTTTTCTCTTCTGTATGCTATTTTTCATCTATTTTCCCAAGATTTAATACACTTAAATGCACAAAAATCATAAAATTAGGTTAAACAGTTTAGAAATCCATTTTTATATTTTTCCCAGCTTAAGTATGTGTAATAACACTTGTAAAATACGTTTGGTGAATTTTTGAAACTGTTATCTATTTATTTCTATTTTTATAGAATAAATACTCAAAAATCAGAAACATTTTGTTAAGCTTTTTGAAAACAAATATTAATATTTTTCCCAGATTATGTACACTGTAAAACAGTTACACAAATATTATACGAATTTTTCATGATAATTTACTATTTTTCCATGATTTTATGATTATTCAAGGAATTAAATGGTGAAAAATAGTTAGACAAATAAATAATTCAAGAAAATTTATCTTAAGGTCTTTGACTTCAATTAAAAATGAAATGCAAAGTTTGGGAAAGTTTATAACTAAACTGATTTAGTTTTTGAATATTTAATCATTGGAACACCTCTTAAAATGTTAAATATTAACATTTCAATAATGAGAATTTTCCACATAAATTGTTATATAACAATTGATTCTTTGAAATTTAATTTCCACAGAAAAACATTTGTAACTTATCAATATTAAAGTTTGACACAATATTGGCATAATTCTAATGTAGCAGTATGTATACTAGTGTCAGATTTCGATTAGAGACTCACTAGCGAATACCATTATTGTAGGAATCGGTAGTGGTACAAGTGGAACTTAGATCAAGGCATCATTTGCATCATCTCAATGTATTGTGAGTATTCACGACTCCCCTATTTTCGGTTTTTATGTTTTGGGGTGGAAAGCATGTCCGAAAAACTATTTATTGTTCGTTGTATTTAAATTGATTTGTATCAAACTTGATTGCTATATTTTGCTATGTCTCTCTATGTATGTCTATGCAACATGGAACATGAGAACTTATCATCTTAAGTCCCTTCCCTTACACTTTTCTCTAACCATTAACTCTTTGAGCCAATGATCATTATGGATAGCGCTATTAGGAATTGACAACTCCTCACTCGCCCGATTGCTTGAGTGCATGATACCATATAATCTATGGAACGATAAGCATAGATCTTGATAGGGCATCAGTCATAGGCTTGGTTGGGAACTTATTGTTTGCTCATATACATACAAACTTGTTTATTAATTATAGCAATGAACTTTGTTTCTCATTATAGCAATGAACTTTGTTTCTCATTATAGCAATAAACTTTGTATCTCATTATAACAACGAACTTTTGTTACTAAATACTTATTTACTTGTTTTAGCAAAAAACTTTGTTGCTTCTTATAGTAACAAACTTGTTTGCTCGTTGTAGCAATGAACTTGATTGCTCATTATAACAATGAAACTTGTTTACTCATTTTAGTAACAAACTTTATTTCCTACGAGAATATGAACATTGCATCTCATTTGGGCAACATACTTTATCTCTCATGATGAAAACGAACTTTGTTTATGCAAACTTAATACTCATTTTTCAATATATTTCTATTTGTGGAAACTTTATTACTCGCTTTAGCAACGAACTTCTATTCATGAAAACTTATTTACTTATTTTAGCAATGAACATTTGTTTATGGAAACTGTTATCAATATTTAGATTATCATGAATTTCAAACTATATTATGTTATAAACTTGTGAGTACTCACCAACTATTTTTATAGTTGACGCTCGTTTTACATGCTTTTTCAGGAATCATTGAGTAAGTGGCACTTAGAGACACTTCACTTTTAGGAGCATTCACATGTGTTGTATTTCAATTTACATTGTAATTTCTTTTAAAAGTTGTTCTAACCCATTGGAAATTGTAATGATTGTTAATACTATGGTTGGTGTTGTCTTTTAACTTTTGCTATGAAACTCTTTATACTGCCACGCCTCGTGTTTCCGCATTAGCAGGGTGTGACAGAAATGGTATCAGAGCCGAAGGTTATAGAGAATACCAGTTTTCCTTTGGAGAACCACAACTATAGCCAAAAAATTTCAAAACGTTTTTAAAATACTGAACATACTACTGGTATAACAAATTCGAGTATTCATGATTGGACTTTAATTAAGTATAGCCTGGCCAACTATGCTTAATTAAGGAAAATTAATGCGAGGCTGGAAACAGTTATACTAGAATTATGTTCAAAACAATTTTCAACTTAAAATTTTGAAAAACCAAATTTTTCGGTGTGCGTACGGGCATTGCATATTATAGGCATTCATCTAGATACACTTAGAAACTAAGTGCACTTTTATAACAATGCCTTTATTTTGAAATATTCTTGTCCCTTATCAAGTGCTAGGTTAACCACTTAGGTTATATCACTAGCCACTCTAGGAGCAATGCACATAGTACTAAGAATGGGTATTCCTCGGTAGCTATTGACTTTAGATGTAAGATTAGTAGCTAGATATACACTAGTAATAATCTTAAGTCGAATCCTATACCAATTATTCCTCAATACCTCTTCATCGTCTTCGTACTAGAGTTACAACTAGGAAAGCGTTCTGATACCGACACGGATGAAAATTGGAGCATCGCGTATGGAGGTAGATGAGTCCTTTCTAAGTAGTCACTTGGATATCATTGGAGAGCATTCCCAATTCGACTCACGAGGAGACACGGAGGTTTAACCCATTGCTACTGATACGCGAGGCTTCTCTTATGTGCTATAATTTAGCTCTAGGTTGTTTCCACCTTGAGCTTAAAACTTAACATAGGATATCCCTTTCACCTCTACAAAAGGTCATAAACTGCATTTGGCAACATAAAATTTTTTACAAACAAAATTTCTTGTCCTTCATCTTGGGGAAAGGACACCGGTACTCGCCTTGTACTCTGACAACCCGAAATTTCTATTCTGTACAACCCTCCACTTCAATAGAAGTCAGAACAGTTTATGTTAACTTTCAAGCTTTTTGGAATAAGTTTGAGTATGTTAGGATTAGCACTTTAGGAGAACTCTGGAGAGAGGATGCCCTAGGGTTTATTGTGCATCAATAAAGTTCCAAAAACTCCAAGAGTTTGGAGTTTACGGCCCAAATGGCTTTTGGACCGTAAACCCCAAGAGTTTATATATGCCACTTAGCCATTTTTCTCACTTTTCACAATTTCAAGATCAAAAACTCAATTCTCTCTCAAGTAGCTTCGAATTTTCCTTCTAGATCTTCAACCTAGTAAGTGTTTCTAACCCTTTAAAGTTGGTATATCACTTAATCTAGTGTTTTAACACACTTCCATCCGTAAAAATGTTCCAAAAGGTTAGATCTTTAAGTTTCACCAAGAACACACACTAGTGTTCTTGGCCTTTTGGTACCATTTCAAGCCTCTATAATGTAAGTACTGTTGGATAAGGTGTATAAGTCCATAACTATTTCTGGTATGTACTTGACCCGACCCGGCATGGTCCATTTGGGTTGCATGGCACCATGCAATTGGATAAACTAAAATGAGAGAAATAACACTTATGGTTTATTAATATATTATAAGTTCTAATATATTAATAATATTATTTAATTAGTTTGATTAAGAATTAATTTAGAATTAATTAGGTGATCAAAAGATAACTAATTAAATATATGGGTAGATTATGTAAATCTTCCATATCTTATATAGTGGGCTAAGAGGCTCCATGGATTATCAAGTTGGGTTCCACCCATAGGATGCTCCATGGATGCTCCATGGGAGTTACAAACCCATGGGTCATGGAAATGAAGAGTCATGACACATTAGGGTTTACATGGTGTAACCCTAGATGTGTCAACACTATATAAGAAACCCATTCTCCACCAAAATCGGCGACACTAAGAAACAAGAGGGCTAGAGCCGATTTTGCAAGTGTAAGATTCTCTCAAAGTTTACTCCTTTGCATTTGGTGTTGTGTGAAGCATTTGAGGCATCACACTTGGGGTGCTAGGCTCACAAGGTTTCAAGGATCATAATCAACAACAAGGTAAGTTATTCTATCTTTCATTCAAGTTAAAAATGTTCCCCATGTATGCTAGATAGGAATATAACCTTTGAATTCAACTTTGCATGATTATTAGACAAACATAGATCCAATGTTATTAGGGTTTCATGTACACTTAGGAAGTGTTAGAATGCTCAAAACCCATCAGTGGTATCAGAGCCAGGTTTGTTTGTTGTTTTTTTTTGTGTGCAAACAGTTTGAAAAAAAATCGTTTTTCTGTTTTCTGCTCGTATGAAAGTTTGCACATTATTTGCTGGAAATGGACTAGAAACATTACCCTAAACTGTTTTGATGTTGTAAAGCTTGTTTTAGATGGTGTAATGTTTATGCTAGTCCATTTACAATGCAATTATTAAAATTACAAGTTTTTTTTAAGTGTAATTTTTTATTCTTGAAAGTGTTCATATTCATATTCTTGAACTTATGAAGATTAGATGATCATAAGAATTGTTTGTAACCTTCATGGTAGTTTAATTCATTATCATAATGTGTTTTAATGGAGTCCATAACTTGTCCTCAAGTTATGGAAAACCAAAAGTCTCACTTTTATTAAAGCCATTAAAAGAACACAAGAGTTATAAAAATGAAGAGTCTTCATTTTTATTACTCAATTAATTCATAAGTTATAAGAAATGAAAAGTTTTTGAAGTTTACAAAACTTGCCCTCAAGTTTTGGAACATGTAAAGTCTTGATTAAAACTTTAGTTCCAACCCTTAGAATTTTAAAAGTTAAAATTCAACCCTTATACTTTATAATATTATAAGTTACTAATATATATATGTATAACGTCAAGTCGTCTTACCGCTAGTACGCCTCATTCACGAAGCCGGTCTATAAGGGGGGTATAAGGTTGTTGCCTATAAAATGGCAACTTAATGAGTGTCCACTCTCACCCACCGCTTCCTTGATCGGTGGAGGGTCGTTAGTCGAACGGGTAAGACAAGGACTTATAAATTCTCATTAAAAGTATGATGAATATTATAAAGTAACTAAATGCTTTTATTAAATTCCCAATCTTAGTTACTTTAGGAAAATGTGAATAAGGTGCTAATCCATGAAATTGCACTTTACACTTTGTTTAAGTCGTTGGTGGAGCGTGTGTGGTTAAACGGCACACTAACTTCGACTTAACAAGGTAGGTAAAGGGTGACTTAAGGTTTACCATAGCATCGGTGGAGCGTGTGTGGTTTACCGGCACATCGATTGAGTGATAAACCTTGAGGGTACCAAGTGATTTGCATGGTTACTTCACACCTCGTTTTGTGATCCTCGGTATCCCAGTCACAAAACTTGGAGGGCACACTCGAGATTGAAACATGCCTTTGAAAAGTTCATTGAATCTCAAAAGAACTATGAATTTCTAAGAACCAATTAAAAACCTAATATTTATATTTCGTTTTTCATGGTGGAAATTGGTGAATCGTCATTCACCTACCTTTCAAATATGTTATAGCTTGGATTACGGCATACCTCTTCTAAGTTATAATATATTGTGATTGGATCCTAGCCTTAATATTACATTTGGGTGTTTTATTAAGGACTCTCTTAATATCTAAACTAATCTTGTTCTCTTCTTTCAGATTTCTTCAAACAATGCTGCTTCTGGCTCAAATCCTAAAGGCTCCTTTACCCTTATGAACTTGTGTGGGAAAGTCACTTTTGATGGATCCAACTTCAATGAATGGATCAGAAACATCAGGATGATTACCCGCTACGAGGACAAAGAATATGTCCTTGACAAGGAGCTTAAGGAGATTGATGAGACCACTGCAACTCCCCAGGAGATCGCTGACTTCCGGGCACATGAAAGGGATGCTACAAAAGTAGCATGCATCATGTTGGCCACCATGATAGCGGAACTCCAAAAGTCCTATGAGGACTTCTACCCTTTTGAAATGCACCAAGATCTGATGGAAAGATACCATCAAAGTGCACGACAATAGAGGTATGAAATCATATGCTCTATCATAACAACCATGATGAAGGACGGGGAATCCGTCACGAGCCACATGCAGAAAATGCAAAGGTATGTGGATCGGTTGCTGAAGCTTAACGTGAACTTCCCTGAGGAGCTTGCAATAGATATCATTTTGCACTCCTTACCATCGTGCTATGATCAATTCCGCATGACATATCACATGAATAAGGAAGAGGTCACACTCAGCAAACTTCAGGGACTCCTCAAGACCGCAGAAACAGGTCTTAAGGGTAAGTCGGTTGTTAACACTCATACTCTAAACTCCGCCCCGGTTTTGGCAATCGGGAAAGGTAGAGGGAAGAAGAGGAAGAGCTCTTCGAAGGGTACCAAGGCTAGGACACTTGATGGCTCTTCTTCAAGTGGAACCAAGAAAGGTTTTGTCACTCCTTCTTCTAACCCTAAAGAGGCTGAATGCTTCTATTGCAATGAAAAGTCACATTGGAAGCGGAACTGCCCAAAGTACCAGCAATATGTGAAGGATGAGAAAGTTAAACCCAACCATGCAGGTATTTACACTATCTTATCTAATAACTCACCCCATTCTAACTCTTGGGTCCTTGATACCGGTTGTGGTATTCATATCTGTTCTGATTTGCAGGGACTAAGAAGAAGTGAGAATGTGGAGCATGGAAGAATAAACTTAATCATGGGGAATAGGAAAGCTTTACCTGTCACCAAGATTGGAGTTTATACTTTATCGCTAAGTAGTGGGTTTGGTTTAGATTTGAATAAATGTTCTTATTCGCCAGAAATGGCAAGAAATATTATTTCCTTTCATGCATTGTATAAACAAGGTTTCACCTTTTCATTTGATAATGAAGTTGGTTCGATTAATGCTTTCTTTAATAATGTTCTTTATTTTAAAGCATTACCTTGTGATGGTGTGTATGAAACTATATCTATGGTTGATAACTTAGGAAATAATGTATTGTGTATTGATTCTGTTAATGATAATAACTTGGATAAAGCATCATTATGGCATTGTCGTCTTGGACATATAAGCAAGAAACGCATAGGCCAACTCCAAAAGGATGGAGTATTGGAGTCATTTGACCTAAAGTCAGATGATAGTTGCGAATCATGCTTACTTGGAAAAATGACAAAGTCACCCTTCACAGGTTCTTGTGAGAGGGGTGAAGGTTTGTTGGATCTTATACACACGGATGTGTGTGGGCCCTTCAAACATGGCACAAGGGATGCTAATCGTTATTATTTGACTTTTACTGATGATTACAGTAGATATGGATATATCTACTTCATCAAGCATAAGTCAGAGACTTTTGAGAGGTTTAAAGAGTTTAAACAGGAAGTCGAGAATCAATTGGGCAGGAACATTAAGATGCTTCGATCCGATCGAGGTGGTGAGTATCTTAGTTCAGAGTTCCTCGACTATCTTAGGGAATGTGGGATTGTCTCACAATTGGCACCTCCCAGGACACCGCAGTTGAATGGTGTAGCTGAGAGGCGTAATCGAACCTTGTTGGATATGGTTCGTTCCATGATGAGTCGAGCTTCGCTACCAATCTCATTTTTGGGGTATGCCTTAGAGACTGCCGCCCATATCCTTAATCTAGTTCCCACAAAGAAAGTTGCCAAAACTCCTCATGAGATGTGGACTGGTAAAGTACCCAAACTAGACCACATTAAGATTTGGGGTTGCGAGGCTTTCAAGAGATGCGAGACTCATGTTAAGCTCGAACCTCGAAGTGAGAGGTGTATTTTTATCGGCTACCCACATAAATCCTTTGGTTACCTCTTCTACAGACCTAGTGAGAATGTGGTCTTTGTAGCTAGGAGGGCTTTCTTTCGAGAGAGAGAGTTCATAAGCCAAGGAGACAGTGGGAGGCAAGTTGACCTTGAAGAAATTCAAGAGTCAAGTGGTGAAGGAACTTCAAACCCTAGCACTCAACTTGAGGAGGAAACTTCTGTTGAGCCAATTGACAAGTCTGTACCTCTGAGGCGTTCCACAAGGGTTAGGAATGCACCTGAGCATTACTATGGATTCCATATTACTGCAGAAGGTGATACACTTATCAGTGATGAGACACTGATAGGTCTGGATGAACCTAACAGTTACGCGGAAGCCATGGCAGGCCCTGAGTCAGCCAAGTGGAAATAGGCAATGGACAGCGAGATACAGTCCATGTATGACAATCAAGTTTGGAACTTGGTTGAGAATGTACCAGGTCGTAAGACTGTAGGGTGCAAATGGATCTTCAAGAAGAAGACCGACATGGATGGTAATGTACACACTTATAAGGCACGACTGGTTGCAAAGGGTTTCTCACAAACTCTGGGAGTTGATTATGATGAGACCTTTTCTCCAGTGGCCAAGATTAAGTCTATTAGGGTTCTGTTAGCCATAGCCGCATTTCATGACTATGAAATATGGCAAATGGATGTCAAAACCGCTTTCCTTAATGGAAAGTTGGTTGAGGATGTTTACATGAGTCGGCCAGAGGGTTTTGTCAACACATAGTACCCTAATAGAGTGTGTAAGCTTGAGAAATCGATTTATGGGTTAAAGCAAGCACCTCGCAGATGGAATCTTTGCTTTGATGAGAAAGTCAAGGAATTTGGCTTTTCTAGGAGTGAAGATGAATCTTGTGTATATGTCAAGGCTAGTGGGAGTATAGTTAGCTATTTGGTATTGTATGTGGATGACATACTACTCATAGGAAATGACATCCCAACTCTGCAGGAAGTTAAGTCCTGGCTTGGGAAGTGTTTCTCTATGAAGGACCTAGGAGAAGCTGCCTATATTCTAGGGATAAGGATCTTGAGAGACCGGAGTAAAAGACTAATTGGACTTAGTCAGAGTACTTACTTAGATAAGGTGTTGAAGAGATTCGGCATGCAGGACTCCAAGAAAGGAGAGTTACCCATCCAGAGTAACGCCAGATTGAGTAAGGCACAAAGCCCTAGTACTGAGGCTGAGATAGCAGAAATAAGTCGAATACCTTATGCTTCGGCTGTAGGATCGATCATGTATGCTATGATGTGTACTCGACCTGATGTAGCCTTTGCTTTGAGCATGGTTAGCAGGTATCAGGGGAACCCTGGCAATGCACACTGGACTGCGGTAAAGAATATCCTCAAGTACCTACGGAGGACTAAGGACTGGGTCCTTACCCTCGGTGGGAGTGAAGACTTGAGAGTTGTAGGGTATAGTGATGCTAGCTTTCAGAATGATAGGGATAATTTCCGCTCTCAGTCAGGCTGGATCTTTACCTTAAATAGAGGAGCAATTTCTTGGAAGAGTTCCAAGCAAGAGACAGTGGCTGATTTAACTTGCGAATCATAGTATATAGCAGCTAGCGAGGCAGCAAAGGAGGCGATATGGCTGAAGAACTTCATTGGAGACCTTGGAGTTGTACCAGCTATTAAAGAGCCAATGGAAATTTTCTGTGATAGTGAAAGTGTAGTTGCCTTAGCCAAGGAACCAAGGGATCATGGGAGATCCAGACACATCGACAGAAAATACCATTTCATCAGACATCGAATAGAAGAAGGACTCCTCGTGGCAAAGAGGGTATCATCGGATGAGAATCCAGCAGATCCTCTCACGAAGGGACTGACTCGGGTTAAGCATCTCCAGCATGCTCAGAGCATAGGGCTGAAGGATGATATTAGATTTAGTAGTTAGATAACCTTGAAATTTGTAAAGTGTAATTGACATTAGATGATGAATAAAAGGTGTTTTATTTATGAGTAAAGTGTTGCTATCTCTTGTCGATCGATTACTATATTTCTTTTGCATGTTTTGACTTCCAGAATAATTATGTTTGGTATATCATATTATTCGAACCTCCACAGTCGGTCATATGTCAGAAGTAGGTATGAATCAAGACTGTCATGATTGGTTGCAAAGGTCTAAGTTGTTGGACATGGCTACAACACTCATGAGTGCTCATAAGTTCTGAGCATTGGACTCAACCCACGCTCAGTGGAATCACTTCATGGAATTTATCTCGAGTGATCGTGAGACGGTAATATCATATAAGTCTTCAAACCTAGAGATGTGATTTGTTACTTATGAGTTGGTTATGCATTGATTGTACGTTAACGCATTGGTAACGCGATGTTATAAAACGTGCTTTTGTGTATAATTCAATGAGTGGTAGAACAAACATATGAGTCGAAGTTTATCTGTTCCTTCTTGGATTAGAAGCTGATATCTGGGCCCCTCGATGATTTTGTTTTGACCTATGTGCCGGGCCCGGTCAGAACTAAGTTGATGTGTTCAATTAAGTTCTGTGTCAAACAAATCGGAAATCGGGAAACAAACTGCTGGACAATAAGTAAGACATTGTTCCATGTATTTGTCCAGCTGATATCTAGAACAGAGGATTATATGATCATTTATCTTAAATGGCGGATCATCATCTTCTCAGTTCCGAGAGACCTTGAAAGAGCTACGATTGCCGATCGGTTCCTGAAGTATTGCAGTTATAGTTATTAGACTTATCCAAGTGGGAGACTGTTGGATAAGGTGTATAAGTCCATAACTATTTCTGGTATGCACTTGACCCGACCCGGCATGGTCCATTTGGGTTGCATGGCACCATGCAATTGGATAAACTAAAATGAGAGAAATAACACTTATGGTTTATTAATATATTATAAGTTCTAATATATTAATAATATTATTTAATTAGTTTAATCAAGAATTAATTTAGAATTAATTAAGTGATCAAAAGATAACTAATTAAATATATGGGTAGATTATGTAAATCTTCCATATCTTATATAGTGGGCTAAGAGGCTCCATGGATTATCAAGTTGGGTTACACCCATAGGATGCTCCATGGATGCTCCATGGGAGTTACAAACCCATGGGTCATGGAAATGAAGAGTCATGACACATTAGGGTTTACATGGTGTAACCCTAGATGTGTCAACACTATATAAGAAACCCATTCTCCACCAAAATCGGCGACACTAAGAAACAAGAGGGCTAGAGCCGATTTTGCAAGTGTAAGATTCTCTCAAAGTTTACTCCTTTGCATTTGGTGTTGTGTGAAGCATTTGAGGCATCACACTTGGGGTGCTAGGCTCACAAGGTTTCAGGGATCATAATCAACAACAAGGTAAGTTATTCTATCTTTCATTCAAGTTAAAAATGTTCCCCATGTATGCTAGATAGGAATATAACCTTGGAATTCAACTTTGCATGATTATTAGACAAACATAGATCCAAGGTTATTAGGGTTGCATGTACACTTAGGAAGTGTTAGAATGCTCAAAATGATGGGTTTTGAGCATTCTAACACTCCTAAGTGTACATGCAACCCTAAATAGCTTGGATCTATGTTTTCTCTATTATACATGCAAATATGATTATCCAAGGTATTATCCTAACTAGCATACCAAAACATTGATACTAGGATACTAAAATAGATAGAATACATACCTTGTTGTTGTTGCTTGACTCCATGAAGCTTGAGAGCCTAGTGCCCCAAGTGTGACACCTCAAATGGTTCACACAACATCATGAACTCTTGGAATAACCATGAGAAGAAGACATACATGTTCAAATCGGCTAGCCCTCAAAATATGTATCACTAGTGCCAATTTCTTGAACTAAAGGGGTTCTTATATAGTGTGGCTATTAGGGTTACACCATGTAACTCATGACTTTACCCAATCCTTATGCTCCATGGGTTTTAACCTCCATGGAGTATCCATGGATCACCACATGGGTTAAACCCAACATAAAGGAATCTTGGATCATAAGCCCACATATATAAGAATGAATGATTTACACAATCAATCCCTATATATTTAATTAGTCTCTTTTTGATCACTAAATTAAGTCCAAATTAATTCTTGATCAATACTAATTAAATAACATGATTTCATATTAATATATTAGAACTTATAATATATTAATATGTCACAAAATGTCTTTTCCTCATAAACGGTCTATCCAAATGCTCTGATGCCATGCAACCCAAATGGACCATGCCGAGTCGGGTCAAGTACATACCAATTATAGTTATGGACTTAGACACTAATCCAACACAAAACCCATCAAGTACTTATATCCTAGAGTATCATAGAGCTTCTTATACTTCCATATGTCAAGAAAACACCCAAGAAAGTCAAGATCAAAGGTGTTTACGGTCCAAGATGTTCTTGGACCGTAAACCCTAAAATATGTGCCACAGTGTGCTCTAGTCCCTCCTTAGCCTTGGAAACTTGCTTAGATCCTTTCCTTGATGTGTTTAGGACTTGAAAACATCAAATGACCATTGATCATATGTGTTTAGGGCCGTAAACACATGGAGAAGTGGTCCATGGGCCGTAAACTACATATAGGAATGATTTGATGCCACAATCACTTCCATAGGCTTATGCTTCAAGTAGAATTGCTTCTAAGGACTTATAAGGCTTCAAAACACAAAGTGGTCAAAGAAGTGTGAGTTTACGAACGTAAACTCATGATTTTACGACCGTAAACTCAATGGGTTATGGTCATTAAACCGTAAACTCATGTAAGGGGGTTTCCTTGAACCCTAAACTCAATAGCAATGTCCTACAACACTTACATGCAATCCTTAGGACTTATAACACTTATAGAAGGTGTTTAACATGCCCTAGGATGTCTTAACTTTGTTATTTAGTTGTTTAAAGACTAATTGGTTACATATATGTGATATTATATGTTAACTAGGATCATAGAGTGTGTACAAGTCTTCACTTGACACTTGGCATCCTATACAGTCCGTTCATCCAAGACACTCACTAGAGGTGAGTTCATACCCCTTAAATCAATGTTTTAGAAGTTTTAAATGTTTTAAATGCTTTTATGGGGGGATACAAGTTGAATCATGCTAGTTATTATATCAATCACATGTGATTAATAAGTAGCATACAAATGGATTTACTACTCTTTTAGCTGTTTTACCAGACAGAATACTTCAAATGGCTTTCCAAAATGTTTTTACTTGTTTAAAACTCTTTATCAAGCTGTCTTACATATTGAATGTCTCTTTTCAAACTCTGTTACAATTGTGTTTCAAAACAAAGGTTTCCTTATACTTTAAACTGTTCTTATCAAACAAACTGTTTTCAAATCATTTTACAAACTGACATCAAGTCATCTTTTCCTAGTTATTAAACTTTTCAAAGGTTTTACAAAACTTCTTTTATACTTTTATATTGTCAATTGCATGCCTGTACATGTATAGTTATATAAGTAATGTTTAAAGGGCTTAGGAAGGCTAGCTCGCTTTATCTCCTTTTCCTCGTTGGGATGTGGCTTTAGGGCATCGGTTATCCGTCCGAAGGTCGTCAAAATATTAGTTATGTATTATGTATACATATATAGACATAAAAGTTCTATCAGTTAATTCAATACCCTTGGGTAGCAGGGGTATACTTTCATGTTCATACGTACCAGTTATATTACTAGTAAACTACAATAGGCGTAGTTTAGGAAGTTACTAATACTATTACTAGAACAAAGAATCATACAATGAGTCAGTTCATTCATGAGTCAATACTTGCTAGATAGAGAGAACAGACAATACAGCTAGTACACACAGTACATTTCAATACTTGCTAGATAGAGAGAGAACACACAATACAGCTAGTACACACAGTACATTTCAATACTTGCTAGATAGAGAGAGAACACACAATACAGCTAGTACACGCAGAACATTACAATACATACAGGCTAGACAGAGGGAGAACATACAATATAGCTAGCATATTCATTACATATACAGTTTTGTAGTTATGTGAGCCACGTACGGGGTATGGCACTACCTGCCATGACCGTTCATGTATCCAGAATCTCCTTAATTGGGGAGCGTATAAGTTTGCGTATAGTTATACTGGATTGACTATCTTAGACCTTGCTGCTAGCTACAGTGAGACTTTCCAAGTCTATGGGTGCCAAATGTCATTTTTCTCCGACATCTCACATTGTCGCGTACTATAGTCGGTAGCAGGATACAGGTCGATCACATGGTACTTTAAATTATAATTGATTTAAGGTAGTTAGTACAGCAATAGTTATTCATGATAATACTATAGTACTATTTTATTTACCCATTGCATTCACTTTGTGAATTTCACACAATAGGCAGAATTGCTAAAACTATATTTTGATAAATGATAGTCAGATTTGGGAAAATACACACTCTTATAAGAGACACACACAGATACTAGATGCCTTGGTAGAAGGCTACTTTCAGTAGGAAGCATAGGGTTTTCTAGGATATTCAAAACTTTTACATACTTACACTTCACATACTTATAAATACTTTTACAAATACAGACACTAAAATACTTATGATCTCACCAGCTTTAAAGCTGATACTCTCTTTCAAAATAACTTGTATCCTCAGGTCAACAATAGACAGGTACCGATGCAAGGTTTAGAGAAGATGGAGCTCGTTCAAGACTCATCTTTCATTTTGATTTATACTTTAGTGTCTATTAAACATGTCAGAACATACTTGCATTAAAATTATATTATTAATGCAATGGATGTTGTTATTGCTTGTTTACTACTATTCATTGTTGTGATACTGTATACGTCCTCCGCCCCAGAACGTTTCCGCCGTTCTTGGTTTTGGGGTGTGACATGTACTCTCCTTAGTATTTAGGTACGATCAGCTACACTAACATGCTTATTCCTTACTTCTTAATCTTCCATCGAAAAGTTATTTCGCTTCATCGGTTTTACTTATCATCGATAAAATATTTTCTAACCACTTCATATAACTTACTAGACCTTTCCTAACAATGTAAGCCATCTTCTCGCTAAAAATATTTTGACAACTTGCTTTAACTTAACACTTTTGTTCAAAACTCAATTTAACCAATATTGGTTTTAACATTGCTATTTCAATTTCATTTCAAATCCATTTCAATGGATATATGTGATTTTAAGGGCATATAAACCATTTTAAACCTTGCTTACCATTTTGACACGTTTTCGAAAAACTTAGAAACATATTCTTTTATAAAAGTGTTTAAACTCTATGCTATAAAACTTAAACATCTGACATTGAAGTTCATATTATGTGAAAAAATTTCATCGAATCTTCAAAACACTTTTGTTTTGACACTTTAACAGCTTTCTCATTTAGACATTGTAATTTACTTTAATGTGTTTTCTCGAAACCCAACATGATATTTATGTAAATTTCTATTTCAAACATGTTTATAAGACATCTCTAATGCTTGTATTTCAAAATATACATTATTTGTGTTCGTTGCTTCAATATAGTTTTATAATCTATAAAGTTTTTAAAATTTATAACATTTGAAAACTTAGTGTTAACTTTTAAATTTCCAGTGATAAAATCTCAACAATGAATAATTATTCTTCTAAATATATTGAGTCTTTACCTTATCCATTTTAATCATTGTTGGACTTCAGTCTAAAAAGTCAAAATTGTCAGATTTTCAATTGCCATTTGTAGGGTTTCTTCTTATTCACAAATGGAGTTTAAATTAATAGATAACTTATGAATTTTTAGCAATCCTTAGAAAACACTTTAAAACTTCCACATTTATATCTAATCATTAAAATACATTAAGGATTGAATTTTGAAGTATTTCTCAACTCATATTTTTTTTATCTACCTATATGTATTGTTCTTAAAATTTTAACAATAGCAATCATTGCTGCCACCTTCCTTTTCTTTCCTCCAAACTTGATTTCTCGCTCTCCTTCTGATTTTAGATCTCGCACGCCCATAATAATAACATAATACATTGTCTAACTTTGTCTCTGTCTATTTTGCTTCTCCTGGTATCATGTTCGTACACATACAGACTAGAAGTCTACCCTTTCGTTTTGAGCGATTAATACATGTATAGTCATGAGACATAATTTTGATTTAGTCAACTTTGATGTATTCAATTATGCCTTTTATCACATACATTTTATTTTTTATTATAAAATCTATAGTAAGTAAGTGATCCTTATCTACATTTTCTCTTTCGTTCTAAATTCGGAAGCTTGATTTAAAATGTAATTTTCATTGTATTTTCCTTACAATTAATAAACAAGATGAATACACTTGTGCTCAACATTTTTTTTTCTAAGACCAGGAGGTATGTGTGAAGGATATGTTTTCTTATGTTTCTTCTTTTCTTTAAATACATCAAAAGTCTTGAATTTTACTATTATCTATTCTCTAAATGATTGTTTTTGTAGAAAGACTAAATTAAGAATGCACTATTTTCAATGATCGATATTTTTACACCTTTCTTAAAATAGCATTCTACTTTGTAATTTTCAGTGAATTCCTAAACTCTCAAAATTGTTTTAATAAATACTCTGACTCCTCTTAAACTTGTATTTGTCTTGACTTAGACAATTAGTCAACTTTTCAAAAGAGTAATCAAAATATTTATGTATAACTTCCCTTATTGATGACTTAAGCCTTTAACCTTAATAAATATCTATTTTATCTTACTACTTCCTTTGATCGCCACACATGTATCTTCATTCTTTGGGAATTATCACACATTTTTAATAACAGTGAGATTATTTATCATTTCTAAACCCTCAAAATGCTACCTAGATAATGCGATTTAAAATATCATAAACTTTCACCGCCTTCATTAGAAACAACGACTCTCTAACTATATTCAAATATGGTTTTATTATAGTAAGAGTACCCCTAGTAGAAATTATAACTTCGGAAATACTCGATCGTTTCGTAACTTCTTTTGTTGACGAGACTTAAATAGTTTTACACTTGAGATGTACCAATAGCACGTATCAATAGCAACGTACCCTTAATCGCTTCTCTTTCATTCGTGCTACCCTTTCTTATCTCGTAATATATCTTTTCCAAATTTAGTAGCCAACCCGGAAGCGAACAAATTGTTCCTAATCTCTTCGTTATTAGGCAGAAAATTTACACGTAGTGTTGATTTAGAACGCGACTTAAGGATTAATGCGGACTTAACGCTGAATGCAGTGGTGCTTCAGCAAAAGTCATAGTGCTCTTTTAAGTCACATAATATCTAACTAGACCATCTTTTTCTACTAGGTTGCCATGGTTGGATCATGATTTCCATGATCCTAATTTCCCACAATCAAGACTGTAGAACTCGAATTAAGGAAACACTAATTTGATTATAGCTAAAGAATTGGGCTCTTCCTTTGAGGAATTAACCCAAAAAAATCAAAGAGCTTTTCAGGTCACTATCTCTCCAACTATATAGTTGTATACGGCTGAGTTCAATTAGAATACGTCACGAATTGAATTTCGGGACGAAATTCTTTCAACCCGGGGAGAGTGTGACAACCGTCAAAATTCGAGTCGGTTCTAGATTCGACTAAACTTAGTTGCACATATAGGCACGACACATACTAGACTTAGTAACTAGAAGCTAAGTTATAACCTACTAGAAACTTGGAAACAAGTAGAATCGAAGGATAGTGTACTTGGATTTCACATTGGTATGTGAATTCTACAACTACTGAACTGCAGTGACTACCCATATTCGGTTCACTCTTTGACTCGAACACCTTTTCATGAATCATATACACACATCATTCACTTGACCTATAAGTAGAAATTAGGTCAAAGTCTCATAGAAACTTAAGTCAAAGTTGAAGACTAGGACTATTATACTTGATTCCTCAATTTCGCTTGAATCTCAGAATCACTACATAGAATGCCAATAAGCCGGTAAAAATAAATTACAAATATTATTTCTAACTTGAATAAGAGTTATGAAACTCTAAAACAGTTTGAAGTCACAAAATTTAATTAATTTTGATATCTAAAGACTTACAAACTCCCTAAAACCCTAAAAAGCCCTAAAAACTCAAATTTATAAATTTTAACACCCAAGAATCCATAAAATTTGTTATGAACCTCATAATATCAGTTGAAAATGACTAAATTCAGGAAAATATAATCAAGGAACAAAAAAATTTAAGTCATTATCAATTACCCTTAATTTATAAATCAAAAATCAAGGTTTTATGAATAAAAAAACTTGATTTTAGTGCACATTTTATATAAAAATTGAGATATTTTACAAAAGAAATTAAATTTTATAAAAAAAAATGAATGAGAAAGGGGTATTATACTAAAAATTTTGGACCCTCTCTTCCCATATCTCTCTCACACTCTCATTCTCCAACACACACACACATCTCTCTTCTTTCTCTCTCCAGAAAACTCTCTCTACCATCTCTCTAATTTTTTTTTCTCCAAACACCACAACCACAGCCTCTTAACCACGAAATTATGGAGATTCATAAGGGGTTTTCAAGCCACAAATAAATTTAAGGTAAAGAACATACATCTCTTGAAGATCCACAACAATGATTTAAGCCATGCATGTGCATTTTACTTCAAAAACCGACTTCTACTTCTTCATCTTCTTCAAACTTGTTTTCTTTTTGTTAAAATGGTTTTTAGAACATCCTGGATGTGTTTTAACACCACGCATGTATGATAAACAAGGTTTCATGTTCATCATCTTAATGCACAAATCGATTTTAAGGACTAAAACATCAAACTCAAGTTAAGAGTTTTTGAGAAACAAAATTTTGTTCATAAATGCATGTATACATTTTGATAAGTTGTAATCTTTTGATCTCTGGAAACATGACTACAATATGAGTTTATCATGATATCTTTAAAATATTTCAAAATATTTACTCAAACAAATGATAAAAACTCACTTTTCTAACCAATCATCATGCATGCAATCTGCCAGATTCCTTTACCTGACTTTAAACTGCCACATCTCACTCATTGCTTAACCAAAATTCGTGATTCTTTTTATTGAATATAATATTTTGAGTTAGCTTTCAAACCGACCTCACTGAAAAATTCCAATATTTCGATTTTTA
The DNA here is from genome assembly GCF_052849685.1 of Lactuca virosa. Taxonomy (NCBI): domain Eukaryota; kingdom Viridiplantae; phylum Streptophyta; class Magnoliopsida; order Asterales; family Asteraceae; genus Lactuca; species Lactuca virosa. Next base: position 317,856,944 of record NC_136428.1, read on the forward strand.
GCAATTTTTACAAAACTGTTGCTCAATCAGCACCTTTTTGTGAATACTAGTTTTGTATTGCATGTTCAAAGGTCTTATTCATCACTAATAATCAAGGAAAAATTAATTTGAGCAGTTAACATCATGTATTAAGAGGTACAAAAAGATCTTTATTCAAAAATCTTTGGAACATGTTGCAAAAATTCTCAAAGTAACATCAATAATCTTTACCAAAATCACAAGAACCAAGTTTTCTCTATAATTGTTTGAGCCTTTAGGCATGTTTTTCGACATCAAAACTAAGAAAACAATTTTTCATTGTTATTAAATTGTTTGAAGATGCATATGGAAATTTTCATCTCAATATATTTTTCCTTTATTTTTACATGAAAATAATAAGAAAATAGAGTGTTCCAGCATATAAAATACTTTCACTTGTAAATAAATTCTGCAAATATTTGTGGATGGCCCTTTAAGTTAATAAACATCTCTCATGAAGTTTCATCGATTTTTGTTACAGCTTAGTATGGTTTTAATTTTCTTTTTATTTAGCTCCAATAAATCATAAAACCACTTTAAGGAATGTGAAAATATTATTTCTTATTTTTCGCAGCATCTACCTTATGTTTAAGACTCAGAAAATTATTTTGGGAATTTTTCAAAATGTATATATATATTTTTCTATGATTTTTGTGTTTATAATGGATTTAAAACAGGAAAAATAGTTTTACCCATCCAAAATTCATTAATATTTACCAAAAACTCTTTTAATGTATTAGGATTTTACATAAAATATTTGATGATTTTTCTCTTATGTATGCTATTTTCTTATATTTTCCTAAGATTAATACACTTAAATGCACAAAAATCATACAATTGGGTTAAACAGTTTATAAATCCATTTTTATATTTTTCCCAGCATAAGTATGTGTAATAACACTTGTAAAAAACTTTTTGGTGAATTTTTGAAACTGTTATCTATTTATTTCTATTTTTATAGAATAAATACACAAAAATCAGAAAAATTATGTAACACTTTTTGAAAACAAATATTAATATTTTTCCTAGATTATGTACACTGTAAAACAGTTAAAAAAATTATAAGAATTTTTGATGATGATTTACTATTTTTCCATGATTTTATGATTATTCAAGGAATTAAATGGTGAAAAATAGTTAGACAAATCAAAAATTCAAGAAAATTTATCTTAAGGTCTTTGACTTCAATTAAAACTGAAATGCAAAGTTTGGGAAAGTTTATAAATAAATTTATTTAGTTTTTGAATATTTAATCATTGGAACACCTCTTAAAATGTTAAATATTAACATTTCAATAATGTGAACTTTCCACTCAAATTGTTATATAACAATTGATTCTTTGAAATTTAATTTCCACTGAAAAACGTTTGTAACTTATCAATATTAAAGTGTGACACGATATTGGCATAATTCTATTGTAGCAGTATGTATACTAGTGTCAGATTTCGATTAGAGACTCACTAGCGAATACCATTATTGTAGGAATCGGTAGTGGTACAAGTGGAACTTAGATCAAGGCATCATTTGCATCATCTCAATGTATTGTGAGTATTCACGACTCCCCTATTTTTGGTTTTTATGTTTTGGGGTGGAAAGCATGTCCGAAAAATTGTTTATTGTTCGTTGTATTTAAATTGATTTGTAACAAACTTGATTGCTATATTTTGCTATATCTCTCTATGTATGTCTATGCAACATGGAACATGAGAACTTATCGTCTTAAGTCCCTTCCCTTACACTTTTCTCTAACCATTAACTCTTTGAGCCAATGGTCATTATGGATAGCGCTATTAGGAATTGACAACTCCTCACTCGCCCGATTGCTTGAGTGCATGATACCATATAATTTATGGAATGATTAGCATAGATCTTGATAGGGCATCAGTCATAGGCTTGGTTGGGAACTCATTGTTTGCTCATATACATACAAACTCGTTTATTAATTATAGCAATGAACTTTGTTTCTCATTATAGCAATGAAGTTTGTTTCTCATTATAGCAATAAACTTTGTATCTCATTATAACAACGAACTTTTGTTACTAAATACTTATTTACTTGTTTTAGCAACAAACTTGGTTGCTTCTTATAGTAACAAACTTGTTTGCTCCTTGTAGCAATGAACTTGATTGCTCATTATAACAATGAAATTTGTTTACTCATTTTAATAACAAACTTTATTTCCTATGAGAATATGAACATTGCATCTCATTTGGGCAACATACTTTATCTCTCATGATGACAACGAACTTTGTTTATGCAAATTTAATACTCATTTTTCAATATATTTCTATTTATGGAAACTTTATTACTCGCTTTAGCAACGAACTTCTATTAATGAAAACTTATTTACTTATTTTAGCAATGAACATTTGTTTATGGAAACTGTTATCAATATTTAGATTATCATGAATTTCAAACTATATTATGTTATAAACTTGTGAGTACTCACCAACTATTTTTATAGTTCACGCTCGTTTTACATGCTTTTTCAGGAATCATCGAGTAAGTGGCACTTAGGGACACTTCACTTTTAGGAGCATTCGCATGTGTTGTATTTCAATTTACATTGTAATTTCTTTTAAAAGTTGTTCAAACCCATTGTAGATTGTAATGATTGTTAATACTATAGTTGGTGTTGTCTTTTAACTTTTGCTATGAAACCCTTTATACTGCCACGCCTCGTGTTTCCGCTTTAGCGGGGTGTGACAGAAAGGAAGGGAGAGAACTTGAGTATCATGTTTTATGATCATCTTAGTGATTATGAAACCATATCGCAATTGATCCTCTAAGGACACCTTAGTGCATTACTATGGCTAAGAAGAGGAATCAGAAATTGTTGAAATGATTAAATCAAAACGTGAATCATAGTTCGTTCCAAAATCGAGTCTTAAAGTCATAACTTAAGAAGGTTTATAACACTCATCAAATGTGGAATAGAAATTTTTTTTCTTACTCTTGCACATTTGAAGTTGGTAAGTTGTGATGTATTGGATAGGACAAAGACCAACTAAGACCAATTGTGTGAAGTGTTTGTCTTGATAAGAATCCGCACTAACTCTTGAATATTTGTTTTTCGAGGAATGTTTCTTGACATGGGAATCTTATATGTCAAGAGGTCAGTTGGAGTCTTAATGGTCTTGAATAGCTTCAGGAACTAATCAAGAATAAACCTATTGTCTATCACTAGCACACGACTTGAGGTTTATAACCTATCGTGTTGACATATTCTTGTTTCTGTGCCATTCCAGTTAAGTTAACTATACATGTGAGTCCTAAGAGTTCTCAATTGATTGCATAAGGAAAATCACCTTGATTGGTGCAAGTTCATTGACCTGTATGGGCGAGCTGCTTGATTACATGGAAAACATGGTAGGCCCTTGTGCTGCCAGGTGGCAAGAAATTAAGATTTGACAAGTTCGGTTCATATGGTTTTGGATTTGTCACAACCTTAGCATATAATTATGGTTATGGCAAATTCACATGGGTAGGAACACATATACCATAAAATCTAAGTGATAAGGTTTCTCTCCGCTTCATGAAATTATTGTGAGGAAACGTTTTCACTAAGAAAATTTTATGGAGATAGCAATTGTGTAAATTGCATTCTCAAATTTGATTATGATTACGGCATCCCTCTTCATAGTTTAAATTGTAAGAAATGGCAAAATGTTTAAACATTTGGGACTTACTGCTATAAGCTCAGAAATTGTTTAGACACACATATGAGCTTTCTAAAAGGTGTATGAGCTTAGATAAAAGCTTATCAAAGCGTCTCATATCATAAATATGAACTTTGGTTAAGGAATTCGATAAGTATTGATTTCTAGAAGTCCAGTTGATTTCTGAATACATGTCAAAGCTAGTGGGATCATAAGTGTTATGTTGATAAAGATATAATTATCATGTTAGTGGGAGCATGATTATTATGTTAACTGTTGCGACTTAGCAATATTAATAATAAAAAACAAAAGCTTCAATTCGCAAAGTTGAAGAGGTTGAAAAGTTGTTTTGCTATAATTAAGGGAGGGGTACTTATACTTCATTTCAAATCTAAAAGCTTAGATCGAGAAATTTTAATCAAATTTAGTCAAAGGACATTTATGAATGTTATCTTGAAAAGGTTCAACATAAGGAAATTCTATATATGGCAATATTATAGCAGGAGACTGGTAAAGTATCATGTCTTTATATATGACATTCTCGTATCCCATACGCTTCGGGTATATGATCGATTACATATGTTGTAATATTCGAACATTTTGTCTATTCCAAATGCCTAGGGAGTTAAGAGGGAAAAGGACAAGAATCGGATATGACTAAAGTAAGCTAAACAACTATCAAGTTCAATCTAAGGTTCTCAAAGGATTGGTCACTTGTGGTCAGTTGGAAGTATAATAACGGATGGATCATATTGACATTATTATGAATAAATGGGATTCTATTTAGAATGTGTTGTCATATGGAAAATATGGAAATGTTTCCATAATAGGATTTGGATATTAAGAATCTATGTAGATTAGAAACTTGTATGCAAGAAGGATGTTCAAAGGAATGTACTTTGAATTTGAGACTTCGCTTTTGTGGAATTGTCTTGTAACAATCTCCATTAGAGCACTTTGTAATTTCATTGGCAAAGTATTTGTGACTTTGGTGCTATAACATTACAAAAGGATTATTGCGTAAAATATTAAAATCTAATATATTCTAATAGTGGCAAGAATTTGATATTCTTACACTTGCGAGAAGGATTTGGTATTGTGAAATAAACATAGTATGCATGCTTGGAGCATGGGATGACAATTGTTTCAATTCAAGTATTAAGTTGATTACTCGAAACATTATACAACGAATAATTTGTAATCAATATGGTTATTAAATAAAAAGTGTTTTATTTATACTCAAAAGTTTTGAGGCCATATTGGATTCGATTATTCTTGTGTTTCACTTCGCATTTTTGACTTCCCAAATAATAAGATTATTCAGACATCCGTAGTCAATCATACTTTGGAAGTAGGTAATGAGGTAAGACTGTCATGAATTCGACTATAGATTGTCTAAAGCGTTTAGACATAGCAAAAGTCTGCTGCAGTGTTCATGAGTGCTCCAGATTTAAGATCTGAGTACTGGATTAAACCCACGCTCACGTGAATCACTTCATGGATTTTATCACAAGTGATTGTGAGACGATAATATCTTATATTCTTGAAACGGAGAGATATAAGTTGTTGTTTACAATTCGGTTGCACATCGATAATACGTAAACACATCAGTAACTTGATGTTATAAAACGTATTGTTGTGTGTGATTTGATGAGTAAATAGTGCAAGTATATGAGTCGACGTTTATCAGTTCCTTTTACCCAAAGTATGATAAAAGCGAAATATGTGGGCCCCTTGATGATTTACTAATGACACCTAACCGCTTCGCCAAGCATGGACTAAGTTGATGTGTTGAACTGAAGTCTATTGTCGGTCGTCTTAAATCGGAAATCGGAAAACAACACATAGACAGAGAGAATGATAATAATCCATGTTTCATGTCTATACGATATCTTGAGAATGGAGGAATATATGATCCCTTATCTAAAGGACGCATTGTTGTTAAGATTAGAGTTCGACAACGGATTTTGAAAGCTATGATTTCTAATCAGACTCTAAAGTCTTACTTGCAATAATAGTTATTAGACTTATCCAAGTGGGAGACTTTTGGATTAGGTGTCTAAGCCCATAACTATTTTTCGTATGTACTTGATTTGATTATGAGCATGGTCCTTTTGGGTTGCCTTCACTCATGCAACTTGATAGGATCACAAGAGGAGAGAGAGTAGAATTTATTATGTGAATAATAAATTGGTACTCAAAATAGTTTTATTCATATATTACAAGATTAATATATTATTTGGAAATCATATTATTTAATTAGTATTGATCATAAATTTATTTGGACTTTATTTAGTGGTCAAAAGAGATTGATTAAATAATCGTGGGACTGTTATGCAAATCATTGATAGTTTCATAAATGGGTTGATCGACTCCATAGGGTGGAGTGGACGAAATCCTATAGGGAAGCCCTATGGATTCGACCATGGGCTCTAAGGAAGGAGTTCATGGGCTGCTTGCTGCCAAAGTAAGGAATTAGGGTTTCCACCTGAAAACCCTAGCAACCCTTAGCTATATAAACCCATCTAGTCTAAGGAATTCGGCCATATGCTTCTTTGAGTTGCCATAGCCTATTTCACCTCTCTCTTAAGTCATCTTCTTGCATTGGGTGTTTTTGACTCCATTAGAGGTGCAACACTTGGGGCACTAGGCTTTCAGAAGTCAAAATCACGAAGTATTTAACTTGTTATTGCTACATAACAAGAGAGGTAAAGAATATAACACTAATCATATGTGATTTTCGATATATGTATGCTAGTCATAGGGTTAATGCTTTATTATTCCTAGATTTATGTTCAAATTATAAAAACCTAGATCCAAAGCAATTAGGGTTTCATGTACACCATAGGAATGATGTTATGCTCAAAACCCAACACATTCTGCATTGGCCAAAATGTACTTTGAGTCTCGAATCGCTCTATGGTCGGGCACGGCTCAACCATCGGTTATGGGCCTGGTTGGTGCCTTTTCCTATGAGTAGGCGCTTTTTTACTTCACGATTTTTGCTTCGTATTTTGGTTGATTCATCGTTAGGTCGGCGCGTTCTTCCCTTTAGGGAGCGGTATTGTGATCCGGCTGAATGCACCTCTTTATTGTTTCCTAGGCTCGCGGGTCAGCGCTTGTGCTGCTTTCCGCTGTGGATTTTCCACCTTTTGGCGACCTTTACTCCGAGGTAATTAGGTTTCCTGTTTCATCCCTCGATTGGCGTCACATCTATTACCCAGCTTGGTTGCCCCTACCATTGCCGATCCCTCATCAGTGCTGAATTTGAGGACACCGTGAAAGGTAGACGGCATTGCCTGCAGCTGGAATAGAGCTGGCCGACCTAGTAGGATATTGTGATCAGCTGGGCGGTCAACAACCAAGTATTCGAGTGCCCTTGTTATTCGTTTGGTTCCATCATGATGGATCAATGTAAATGGGAGTGTGACTGTTCCTGTTGGCCAGATGTCGGTGAGCCCAACTAATGGGCCCTGGCATGGTAACTGGATGTGATTTTTCCATTCAATTGGTAGCTGCCGAAGGCAGTGTTCATAAATCACGTTGACCCGGCTTCTGGTATCGATGCATACTTGTTGAACACGGTTTTGGTTAATGAAATCGGTGATGTACAAAGGATCGTTCGGATCCCAGTGCTCTGGTCGGGGATCGTGCGTTGAAAATGTTATATTGAGGACGTTTTGATGTTATACCTGTGTGCCCAGGTGGTGGCTCTGGCGATTGGTACATGGGTACGGGCCCTGTGATGGTGAGTATCTCGGCCCTTCTTTCGTTATCTTTGCCCCCATCTCTTTGATTTTTGGGCTGGCGTTTGTCCCCATCAAATCTCTCCCTGAGGTCTTTCGCTATGTCGACTATATTTCCCACTAGTTATTTCTCATCAATCTCTCGCTTCCACACTGCACACTCGTTGGTGTCGTGTGTTTTGCTTCAATGGTACTCACCTAACTTGGCATTCTCTTTGCTCTCCTTGGCTGGAGTCTTATTGATTGCATGGACATCGTCATGTTGCTTTTCTTGGTGAACTGGGCTTGGTCGGGGTGCCAGTACCTCCTGTTTAACATAAGAGGTGGCCACAGCCTTGAGATTGGCCTCTTTTCGTTCCTCCCCCTCGATGTAACGTTGGTATTTTTCCACACAAAACTTGAGTTCATCCCTGAAGTGGGAAACTGTTCCTCGCATTTTTCTTGATAGGGGTCTAGGAAGCAGACCTTGAGCAAAGGCGTCTGTCACCAGGAATTCTTCATGTCCCGAGACATTCATGGTAGCTAGCGTGAACTGATAATAGTAGTCATATATTGATTCTCCTTCTTTTTGTTTGCACGCCATCACAGAGTTGGAATCTCCTTTTCCTTTTCTCAATTGCATGAGGTTGTTGAGGAAAAGGTATTTTAGCTGTGCAAAGCTTGAGATACTGTCTGGCCTTAGAGACTTGAACCAATTGCCTGCATTTCCTATTAAGGTACAAGGGAACACGTGCAGGTGAAGTGGCGGTCCATCTTAAGAGATGTCATCGTCCACTCATAGTTGTCCATGTGGTCATCTAGGTCTGTAGTGTCGTCATACTTTGGCATGTTTGGAATCATGTAGTGTGCGGGATCTCGTACTGCAGGAGTTCATGGATGAAGTTGTAATTTGCGCTTCTCATGGGGTTGTCCATGTATGATATGGCATACCACCATGATCCATGTGTTGTTGCATCTCGTAGGGGCTCGCATATATCTAGTTATGCATGGCCGCCTGCGAGATATATGGCTGATACTGTTGTAGGTTTGGCTGCAATCCAAGGTTCTGGATTGCATATTGCCTTGCTGGAGGAACTAGATATGTGCTTACTCCTGTATATTGTTGTGTGTATGGGTTGAACGGCTGACCGGCTGTCATTTAGGGCTTGAATTTCGATGCTACCGAGAACCGAACGCCAAATCCATAAGGTCCAGGTCCCTGGCTGGATGAAATTTGCACGCATGTTACTTGCAGTTGAGACTGTTCAAGGGTTGCACCTGTCGTCTGCTGTACAAGATAGTTGAATCTCGGCAGTTGCTATGTAAATATCGGCACATGAGACAACCCTGCTGTTGGAACCTGAAAGTGAACCTCTAGCAATCCTAAATCCTCTTGTCAAATTCCAAAGTCAGCTATAGTATCAAGTGAACCAATAGAAATCCTAAATCCTGTTGTCAAATTCCGAAGTCACCTATAGTTCCGAAGTGAAGTCTGCTCCGAAATTTGTTTATGTCCGAACCTGAGGATAAGTTGATGTTATGAAGGAAGAGAGTGAAGGAATTCTGGAATGGACCTTGTGTTCGGACTGTTTGTTGTTCCGGAATCAGTATTTTGTCTTTATGAATTAAATGTATTTGTCTTTTGTTTGATTTGACTAGTCATAGGACTTAATCTTTTGTCAACTCGGATATTCAGAGTGTTTGATGTAACTCTTTTATCCAGTCCTATGTATGTAATTGGTTAGTACCATGTACTTCATTCTCCTATTTATAGGAGCATTCAATGTTAAATCAAGTGACAGATTGTTCAAACTCTTTAAGGAATATTCCTCTTACTTCACTTTCTTTACAATATTCTCTTTGTTCTTCATTTACTAACTTTACTTTGATCTTAATTCTCATACTTCATTTATGGCTTGAACATTTGTTGAATACATTAACTTAGACTTGACTGGTCTATCCAGACTTGACTGGAAAATTCCTTAGCAAGCAGACATTGATATTAAAGTATTAACTCAAGTTTTGAGTTTTCAAACCTTGTCCCTGCGCATCAGAGCAATTTGTTCTCTCAATTGGTATCAGAGCCTGAGTGGTTGTCCTTTGAATCCATAAGATTAGATTATAGTTGGTTTGAAATTACCTTGGCATTTCAACCATTTCTGTTCTAAGGATAAAAGTTCTTCTATATACCACTTTTTCTTGAATATATCTTAACTTCAATGGCTGCATCTAATACTCAAAAAATGATTTCAATGCAAATCGCAAATAGCCTGGGTGGCCCTACACGTGCCCCACTGCTAGTTGTGGAAGAATGTGATCACTGGAAAGTTAGAATGGAAATATTTTTATTAGCTAAAGAGAAAGGTGAAGCTATGTGGAGATCCGTCAAAGAAGGTCCTCATGTTCCTGTAAAAACAGTTGTAAGAGATGATGCTGCTCTTCTTATGGGTCAAGACGAGACTCGTCCAACTCCTCTAACTGATGATGATATTGAGAAGTTGCATGCAGATCAAGTTGCCCTCTCGGAAATGGTGTTTACTGTGCCTCATTCACTCTTTGAACACATTAAGTTGTGTAAATCAGCAAAATAAATTTGGGACACTCTCAAATATCTGATAGAAGGTTAGGAAAACATGAAAGACAAGCATCTCACCTCGGTTGTCAATGACTTTGACACCTTCACGACCACTCCTGGTGAATCAGTGGCCTCAGCCTTTAACCGTTAACAAATCGTAGTAAACAACATCACTGCTCATGGGATTGTCCGAACTCCCTTGGAGTACAATCTCAAGTTCATAAACATCCTCGGTAAAGGATGGGGAAATGTGAAATATTGTCTCCAAAGTAATGGCTCCTTGAAAAAGTTAAAGCTTTATCAACTTTTTGATGAACTTCAAGGACACGAATCTAATGTTGCTCAGACCATAAGGGAACTCTCTGGAGGTCCTCTTTCTCTTGTCAGTTCCTTTGAACCAACCATTCCGAACCCATCCACCTTGGATCCGTTCAAACCCATTGTTCCATCTTTTCAATCCTCCTTACTTGTCTTACCCACACAAAACTATCCTGTTGATGATTCTGAAGCCATGGATACTGAACTCCGTTTCCAACAGGAGTTTGCTCTACTCTCAATGAAATATAAACGTTCTTTCAATCCATCTTATAAACCATACCAAAATCGATTCCATGCTCCTCACCAAAATAATCCTCAACCTTACTCACCTTCAGAATCTCAACCAACTCCGGAAAATCCTCCAGCATACAAACCAAACATCTCAAAGCCAAACTCTATTTCGCAACCACCACAGAATCCAAAATCCGACAAGCCGAAAATAGTGTGTTACAAGTGTGGACATCCAAACCAATTTGCAAAAGACTGTTTGGCTGAAGCTTCGCTGAAACCAAAGATCAAGGACTATGCATACTACACCCAAAGATCTCAGGAGATGGCAGAAAGTGAAAAAGCTTTTGTAACAATTGTATCAAGGGATGTAGAAGGATATTGGTCATCCGGAGATGATGATGACATGGTGACTGGAAGAAACATGTGCTTGATGACAAGACAAACTTTTGAATGTGATGAAGGCTATTGGTCCTCTGGGTGAGAAGATGAAGATGATGTTGCTAAACCACACTACTGCTACATGGCCACCAACGATCCACCTGGTTGAAGCATCGTTCAGCAGGTAAAACCTATGATTACTGATAATAATTTTTATTTGTCTCTTTGTGAACCTTATCTAACCCATATACAAATAGATATGAGCACCATTTATAAAGACTATGAGTCTGCCATAGAAGCCAGTGAGAAGAAGGAGTGTGAATTAAACCGTCTTAGGTTACGTTTTAAGGATAAAAAGTTGAAAATCGAGTCTTTAGAGCATGAGCTTTTAATGTCCAAAAGATGAATGTGTCATTTTAAAAGACAAATATGAAATCACCTATTCTGAAAGAAACATTTTAATTTCTGATAACAAACGTCTCAATGCAAAAATAGATGCCTTGCATAATTCCATTGACATACTTGAAGAGAATCAACAAATGAAACATAACTTTCGTCATCCTTGGTCAAAAGCTCCTGGTCTCGGAAGCAAGTTTCCGAAACCAATAGCTAGTCCCTTGAAGGAATTGCAAAATCTGACCTTTATGGGAGATGTTCTGAACCATCAACATTCGGACACACCTGTCTCTCCCTTGTCACCCCTTCCTGAGACTAATCACAAGTTCGCATCCTTGATTCCTGAGTTCCAACCCATAGTTGTTAAGAGTCCCGATTCCATGCAATTTCCGCCTCTATAAACCTGAACCTGAATCGGACCTCTAATACTCAAAAGTCTGTTGTTCAAAATTCGAACCTCGTCCCTACTAACAACTGTGTTGCTGAGGAAATTTTTCCGGAATCAACTTCGTATGTACCATTAGAGTGTGTTTGGTCATCTTTAGATACTGAAGTCGATGAGATAATCTCAAGTGTTTCTGAACCTCAAGTAATTTCAAAAACAAATCTGGTTCCCATTAAGCCTTAGTTCAACGATCCTTCAGTATGACAGAATTCGAAATCCTCATCTCAATCCAAAAGAAAGCCAATGTTGAATAGGAAGGATATAGTAGATCCTAACGTGGAAGCCCGAAATGCTCACAAAAAGGAAGTTAAGTCTAGACAAAATTCAAGATTCTTTGAGAACTTCAAAGTGAGTGCATCTCGGAATTCTTACTCATCAATCCATAGTCAAAAGTCCTCCGTTCCCAATAAGATACTCAAAATATCCTCAAATCCTCCTAGTCCCGTGGAACAAATAAAGGCAGTTAGTTCCACTCAGAAAGATTCAAAAGTAAACCCCACATCTGTCCGAAACACCTCTCCTCGGACTGTTTCATCTATTTTTATTGCAAAATCTGATGCCACAACTTTTAGACCTCAACTTTCAAAATCAAACGTGCCATCAAACAAACAGAAACATGTCAAGAAAACAAATTTTACAAAGTCTTCAAAACAAAACTTTGCTTCGATAATAAAAAAGTTTGTGACTCCGAAGGAGAAAGTGACTTTCACTACTTCGGAAACATCAGGTCCGAAGAAAGCCATTACGAACCCTCAAGTCATCGAATATGACTACTGGATAGATGAAAAGACATTAACCTTTTGTTTGTTTCCTAAGAACTCAAAAGACATTCCCAGAAAACACAAAGTTGTTCTGAAGTCACAAGCAAAGTCAAAAGCCCGTGTCTATGTCCCTACACCTAACTCGGAGCCTAAAAGCTCCACCACTCACTAATTTTGCAGGCACTTTGTGCTTCGGAGCAAGAAACAATATGGTATATTGATAGTGCTTGCTCCATGCACATGACGGGGCAGAAAGACTCTCTCCGGGACTTCAAGCTTTCTCCTAATGCTGGTTACGTGACGTTTGGAAACAACTCCAATTCTCAAATTCGTGGTTATGGAATTCTCACCAATGGAAATTTCTCTCTCTCAAATGTGGCTTATGTAGCTGATCTAAAACATAATTTGATAAGTGTTGCTCAGCTCACTGATTCAAATCGACGTGTTGAATTTTGCAAGAAGCACAGCTATGTAATGACTGAAGACCGAAAAGAATATTTAATCAAGTCAAATCGCAACAAGAACATATACCCACTCGACATCAACATGATTATTGGCAAACCACAACTCTGCCTTCTCTCCAAAGCCGTTCCTGATGTCAGTTGGTTATGGCACCGAAGGCTTGCTCATCTGAACTTTTGGTACATGAATGATCTCGTGTCCGGTGAAATGGGGAGAGGTTTACCTCTTCTGAAATTTGAAAATGATCATTTATGAGCTTCTTGTGAGTGTGGAAAGCAATCGAAGAAGGGTCATCCTGTTAATATCGAAAAATCAATCTCAGAACCATTGGAGCTTCTACACATTGATCTTTGTGGAGCATCCAATGTAAAGAGTCTTGATAATAAGAAATACATTCTTGTGATTGTTGATGACTTTACAAGGTTCACTTCGGTCTTCTTCCTAAGACTAAAATCAGAAACAGCCTCTGAGCTCCTCAATTTTATCAAAGAAATAGAAGTTCTCATCAAACTCCCAGTTATGAGAATCCGAAGTTACAATGGCTCGGAATTCAATAACTCCACCATTGAGAAATTCCTCACCAAGAAAGGAATTGACCACAACTTCTCAGCTCCTTACACTCGACAACAGAACGGTATAGTTGAAAGACACAATAGAACTCTTGTTGAAGCTGCTTGATCCATGCTTAACTTTGCAAATCTACCACTCTATCTCTGGGCTGAAGCCGTATCAACTGCATGCTTCACTCAAAATAGGAGTATCATCAATCGACGCCTCAACATGACACCGTATGAAGCAATGAATGGTCGGAAGCCAAGTATTTCGTTTCTACATGTCTTCGGATGTCGATGTTTCATAAAAAATAATCGTGATCAGCTTACAAAGTTCCAACCCAAAGCTGATGAAGCAATCTCTTTTGGGTACTCTTCAAAGACAAAGGCGTATCGAGTTCTCAACCGTCGAACTCGAGTTATTGAAGAAAGTTTTGATGTCACCTTTGATGACAACTTCGTTCAGAATTCTGCTCCCTCGCATGTTACAAGTCACATTATGGAGTCCGATGCTCCAACCTCAGAATGTTCGAATGTTCAGATAATTCATGAAGTCGATTTTGAAACTCTTTTTGGCCCTTCCGAAATAGCACTTGATTCGGAATCTCGATCAAGTTAACCTACATCATCCCTCCCTACGTCACAACCTGTTTCCGGTCCTCTACCCGCTCTTTCTCCATTTGATTCCGAACCATTTCAACCTTCTCAGGTTGAGGGGGAGAATGGTCAACCCTCCCATGAATCAAATGTTGATGGATTCCTTGATGCAGCTTGTGGAATTTGACTCCAATCCGATCAACATTGATGACAACGAAAATTTCGTTGAGTTCCCTTCTGATGATGATGTCAACCTCTCCGGTTCAGAAGTTCAGGGGGAGCATCACCCACAAGTTCAAACCATTTAGGGGAGAAACTCAATCCTACTGTTGATATTGGATCGTCTGCTTCACAAGAACTTCCAAGGTTACATGCTTGGACGAAAGATCATCCTCCGAACCAAGTAATCGGAAACCCAAACGTTGGTGTACAAACTTGCTCTGATAAAAGTGTTCAAAATGAAGGTCATTTTTCGGCGTTTATCTCCATGGTTGAGCCCAAATCTATCAACGAAGCATTAGAGCATGCTAACTGGATTACAGGCATGCAAGAAGAATTGGCACAATTCGACAGAAATGAAGTACGGACTCTCGTACCTTCTCCTCAGAATCATCCCATTGTCGGTACTAGATGGGTATTTCGCAACATGTTGGATGATGCAGGAGTTATTATTCAAAATAAAGCAAGATTGGTGCCTAAAGGATTTACATAGATTGAAGGGCTCGACTATGATGAGACCTTTACTCCTGCTGCACGTCTTGAAGCCATCTAAATCTTTCTTGCTTATGCTGCTCACAAAGGCTTCAAAGTTTACCAAATGGACGTTAAGAGTGCTTTTCTTAATGGTAAACTTGACACTAAAGTATATCTTCAACATCCTCCCGGCTTTGTTAATTTCTCATTTCCGAACTACTGCTACAAACTCCGGAAGGCAGTCTATGACCTCAAGCAAGCTCCTCGTGCATGGTACGAAACTCTTACTGACTTCCTCAAGCGCTCTGGTTTCCAAAGAGGAATTCTAGATCCTACCCTGTTCCGAAGATCAAATGGAAAGCAGCTCATGCTGGTTCAAATTTATGTGGACGACATCATCTTTGGATCTACATATTCGTCAATGGTTGCTGACTTTTCTAAACTAATGATCAGTCGATTCCAAATGAGCATGAATCAGGAGTTAAGCTTCTTTCTTGGTCTCCAAGTCAAACATACTAACAGAGGAATTTTCATTCACCAAGAGAAGTACATTTCGCAACTCCTCAAAAAGTACTCAATGGACACCTGTGCCTCATCCAAGGTACCAATGGGTTTTGGACACAAGATCTTTGTCGATCCTTTAGGTGTAGCAGTTGATGAAAAGAAATACAGAGGAATGATTGGATCACTGCTCTATCTTACAGCAAGTCGTTCGGACATCATGTTTTCCACATGTTTGTGTGCCAGATTTCAAGTCAACCCAAAGATGTCTCATCTTCTGGCTGTGAAGCAAATTTTCCGATACCTCAAAGGTACAAAGAGTCTAGGAATCAGGTACCCTGCAAATGAGAGCTTCCTACTACAAGCATATTCAGATTGAAAGTATGGTGGTCTACAACTTGATAGGGAAAGTACTTCAGGAGGCTGTCAATTCTTAGGTGGTCGATTGGTTAGTTCGTCATCCATGAAACAGAACTGCATTTCACTCTCTACAGCCGAAGCTGAAAACATTGCTACTGCCAGTTGTACCTCTCAGGTTCTATGGATGAAGTCTCAACTCTAGGATTATGGTTACCGCTTTCAATGAATTCCTATCTATTGTGATTCTCAAAGTGCCATTGCGATTTCACACAATCCAATTCAGCTCTCTATGACAAAGCTCATTGACATATGGTACCATTTCATAAAAAATCATGTTTTAAATCGTAACATTGAACTTATTTTTGTTCCATCTGACGATGAGATTGCTGATGTCTTTACTAAGGCATTAGACGAAACCAAATTCAATGGTTTTCTGAACAAGAGGGGTATGATGATGTCAGATCCTCATTTCTTTCAAGAGACTTGATCTATTTGATGGAAGTATTCGAAAGAAAATTGGTTCCGATCTCAAAAGTTTTTTTTGGAACTATTCTCTCTCGGAATACATAGGATCATTTTACTTGTCTTTATTTCTAATCATCACTTGAGTTTTAAGCTCTACAATTCATCCTGATTATTTGTTGTTCAAAGTCCACATAGAACTATTAATCATATTTTGCATCTCAGAATTCACTTCATAAGTTTGTCCCGGAATTAAAATCCGGAAAGGTATTGTACTCCATCTTCCGAAACTCTCTCAAACCATATTCCGGAATTTCTTTAGCTTCCTCCGGAACATTCAAAATCATTTCGAAATTCTTAACTGTTTACTCCGGATTTTTCAAAAATCTTAACTCCGGAATCACAAATAATTTTTGACTCCGGAACATCAAAGCTTCACTCCGGACTGATCTCATTACGGACCAATTCTTCAATTTTCCACAATCCGGAACTCAACACTTTACCCTCCGGTCTCAAACTGTCCGGAATCGATCATTCGGAAATCCAAGAGTCCATAAGATGAAACATTTTTCTTGTAACGGTAACTTTTGAGGATCCTTATCTTCCTTGAAATTCATGCCACGATCGCACGTCTTCAAAAGCAACCATCAAATCATCGTTTTGGGGTTTCCTTTCTAAGCTATAAACCATCCCTACCTTTCCTTTCCCAATTAAACTCACTACCAAAAAATGGTTATTCATTAAATGCTACCCGGTTTAGCTTCGAATCCTCATCATTACTTTTCTTAACCCGACCCGTTTCACTTACCTAAAAAATACTCTTCAAAACCCTCTTTTACATCTTTACGCGCTCAAATACTCTTAAAACCCTCAAACCCCTCTGTGTTCTTCGTGTTCTTGAAGCTCTCATACCTGTTCTTCAATGGTGTCCCAATCCTCAACTCAACAACCATCTGTAACTTCTTAAACACCAAAGAAGACTGTCACCAAGGAGAAAACATCGAAAGACTCATCCTCTTCTCAATCATCTGAGCCGTTTCTTAGGGATGCAACTCAACTATTCTCAATAAATCCCTTGGATTTCGACGAACCCATTCGAGTGATGCTCGAGTTCATCGCTCATCATCCCATAGCCATCCCCCTCACCAAAGTTCCAGAACCATCACTTCCACTTCATCTCTTGCATACTGCTTTCTTGAGGATAAAAATTGAAGATGGCATCCTAGAAACCAAGTTAACTGGTGATAAAATTGTGCCCATTCACAAATCAACCTTCGTTAGGGCCAT
This sequence comes from Lactuca virosa, assembly GCF_052849685.1. Taxonomy (NCBI): domain Eukaryota; kingdom Viridiplantae; phylum Streptophyta; class Magnoliopsida; order Asterales; family Asteraceae; genus Lactuca; species Lactuca virosa. Next base: position 317,874,364 of record NC_136428.1, read on the forward strand.
TGGTTTTGCTGAAAATCCTGAAGGTTTCAAGGTTCAAGAACCCACTACAGAAGAATTTAAACTCTTCCTGAATCACATCGGATACAACCAAGACTATAAGGCCAAGGATTTCAAGAAATCAGCCGTCTCCGGACTATCGACCGTGTTGATGCACTTCATCATTAGAGGGCTGTCCGGTCACCATGGAGGTATAGACACCCTAAGCAAAGATTGGCTTTACATGGTATACAAAATTTACTCCGAACGAAGCAATGCAGTTGATCTTCCGGAGGTGTTATGGCAAGACTTTCGGAAGTTTGCCATCAAGAGAAAAGTAAACGAGATTTCAAGCCCTAGGTTTTAGGCTTTGACGATTCAGGAACTTTACAAAGAAAGATCCGAACCCATTCCTGTTTCAACGATTCCAAAAGAGGTATGTGTCACTTTCAAGGCAATTAAACACTACCGTATTCCGGACCAATCATCCTTTGGTCCTGTTAGAAGACTTCCGGACCATATGCTGGCCCTAATTCCTTCCAGATCCATTCAATTGAAAAATCACTTAGCGACTTTGGTTGTGTTCAACCCAACACAACCTGCCCCTGTCTCTGTTGAGCCCATTCCAGAAGAGGCCAATCCCACCGTGTCCGAAGTCAAAATCAAAAAGTCTGCTAAACGGAAGACTTATCCTTCAAAGTTCAAGCCTAAAAAGAGAACCAAAGTCAGTTCTACCTATCAACAGGTAGGAACTCATGCATTCAGGCTGACTCTGGCCTTCCGAACACCTCACCTACCCACTCATCCATGGTACCTCTTGATGTTTCAACATCAATAGTACACACACATGGGGAGTGTGCTCATAAACCACCCACACCTTCCCAACAAGGTGATGTAGGTGTTGAAAAAAGTTCCTTGCCCCCCCCCCTAGAACACACCCATGAGTCAAATTTGATATCCCATCTTTTTCATCACGCACACACTCCGGAACCCCTGTTCCGGACCCTAAGCATTCCCAAGCGGGAGTTGTCCCTCCAACTTCGGATGTCTCACCTGGTCTGATACCTAGAAGGAGTACAGGACGACTAGGAGCTAACGATCCATTATGGGAAGACTATGTTAACAGGGCTGTGTCTAGGCGTCCGAATCTTACACGCTCTCAGATTGAAGATACACTCATTTCCATGAGGAACCGAGCCATTCAGAGCAATCAACCTTATGTTGCTCCTGCTGACGATGATGCTGATCGAGAACTTGCCTCCGAAAAATCTCCAGTAAATCCTCACAACAACCTCATCCAAACTTATCCGAATGAAGAAATCTCGGAAGGGGTTATGCTTAATGAAGAAGGTACCACCGTTCCGGACACTCACTTCATCTCTTCTGTTTAATTCCACTTAAAACCCTCCTCCTCCAAATCTGCATTTTATTTTGGATCATCCTCATCCACTCCTGATGAAGCCAACAACTCCACCCACAAGCTTCAAGAAGATGATGCCACCAAACAACCTGGTCCTTCCATCAATACCACATCTCACAAAGCCAAGCCTCAACATTCCAATTCTGACACCGGATCCTCTGCTGGTGACTACATTGATCCATTCGCCCTTTTTGACATACAAACAAACGTCTCCAAAACAATGCAGAAGGTCTCCTCTCTCGAAACTTCCGTAGCAGGGCTGAACACCAAGATTGATGAAAAGGTGTCCGGACTGGTCTCCAAGCTAGACGCCATTATCCAGTCCTTATCAAATAATTTCGGACCTTCCGTGGCTGAAAGAGAAGCTCAACTAGATCAACTGATCTCCCTTCGGCTCAAACATTCAATCGAAAAAGTTGAAGCAAAATATGATGCTTCAGTTGAGCACTATCTCGATACCATCACCACAATGCTGAAAGTCCATGACGACTTGGTTGCTGCTACCAATAATCACATCAAGCAGACCCATGTTCATCATGAGAAGAATATTCAGAGGTTGGAGAAGGAGATTAAGAAGAAGGACGAGATGAACTTTATCATACAACAAGTTCTCATCAAACTGCTCAGATCCACTTGGAACATTGTTGATGTTCCGAATCGCAAGTTTGATGAGATGCTTGCCATCCTTGGACACCTATTTGATCATCTCTCCTCCCAAGCGCCCACTACTGAAGCTTATGATGCTCTCAATCGTCAACTCAACACCGGTCTTCAAAAGGTGTTTAACAAATTTGCTGATCTAAAGGAATCTTTAATGCTTGCACCGGTTTCTAAGGCCACCGATGCAAGAGAGAGAGAAGGTATGAGTCATCCTTGGAAGCCTGCCTCAGTTTTTCAACTCGGAGATGAGGATCTCATTTCCGATGATGAAGTCCAAGTTCTTTCCGGACTTATAGGGAACAATGATGATGATGATGATAGTGAAGAAGAAGAATATGGCACAAATCGAGTACTTGCTCTTAAAGCTCCAAGGAAGCTTTTCCCAAAGCCAATGACCGAGGAAGAGCAAAGAATTTGGTCTGCAGTTTCTTGGCCATCTTCTTTGCCTGATGTTCTTCAAAGGGGAATCCAAATGGCCAAGGCCAAAACCTTCCTCATAGCTCAAGCTTTCCGAGCCACTCCCTCAATGTTACCTCCAATTCCGGCCCCAAAGATTGATCCCATTGACCAGGGTTCCCCACTCCGGATCAATGATGTCATTCCGGAAGAACCTCTTCCGACGCCCACTCCGGAATTTGTTATCGAAAAAAACATGGTGCATGTTATCTCTGCCTTAACAAAAGACAAAGGCAAGAAATCCATCACAATCGAACATCAAGCCTTCCACTCCATACCTCAACCAAAGCACAAATTTAGATGGTCTCAGGAGGAAATAAACAAAGCTTTAGAGGACAGCATCCGAATCCAAGCTCTTAAGGATAATCCTGATCCGATGCTTGGAATATCTTCTCTATGTCGTGACAGCATTCTTCGTGATTCTGATATAGTACCTTTCATGTACTATGATCTTCCAACAAATTATTCCGAACAGCTCGATCTTCCTCTCTCTCCTAACAACAAGTTCTACATCAAGTTCGCTCCTCTTCACCCAAATGACGATCCGGAGATGATTATCCGGACTGATCGAGAAAGATTAAAAACCTTCTACTCCAAGAACGCACAAACTCAAAAGGAAGTGTGGATAATTAAGAGGATTACAAAGATCTCTAGGTTCGGAAGAAAGATTTTAGTGAAATATGAACTCAACTGTCCATTGTTTCGATATCACATCATCCGGAACAAACCAGCTTACCGGACCATCACCGATGATGACTTCCTGGCAATAAATCCAAATGACGTTCTCACTTTGGCTGCTCACCTTCGAGGACCTGGAAATGATGATATCAGCATGGGTGCTTACCATGATGCTCTGAGCTTCCTCAAATATTATATCGCAGAATTCTGTCAATGCGACTATGAGTTGGCTCATCTGTTCGGAACTGAAGACTTTGTTGCAAAAATTGATTATGTGCTTCCTGAAGCTGAATTTTTTGCTGATGGACCACTTGATGAACCGGTTATGGGGTTTGTCTACACAAAAAAGAAGACAAACAATAAAGACTTCTTCAGAGTCCTTGATAAACACCTAGTTCGTACCAAATCTCTTTGGAAGTTCATCAGCCGAGCATCTAAGTCTGAAGCTCCGGAACAAGTGAAAGCAAAGTTTATGAGTCATCTGACCTGGTACATCAAAGTCCGAGAATGGTTATTCTGAGCCTACACGTTCATCAAAGAAGAAGCGAACTAAGCTGACTTGATTGCTAAGTTCACTTAGGGGAGATTGTTGGAACCTGAAAGTGAACCTCTAGCAATCCTAAATCCTCTTGTCAAATTCCAAAGTCAGCTATAGTTCCGAAGTGAAGTCTGCTCTGAAATCTGTTTGTGTCCGAACCTGAGGATAAGTTGTTGTTATGAAGGAAGAGAGTGAAGGCATTCCGGAATGGACCTTGTGTCCGAAATGTTTGTTGTTCGGAATCAGTATTTTGTCTTTATGCATTAAATGTATTTGTCTTTTGTTTGATTTAACTAGTCATAGGACTTAATCTTTTGTCAACTCGGATACTCAGAGTGTCAGATGTAACTCTTTTATCCAATCCTATGTACGTAATTGGTTAGTACCATGTACTTCATTCTCCTATTTATAGGAGCATTAAATGTTAAATCAAGTGACAGATTGTTCAAACTCTTTAAGCAATATTCCTTTTACTTCACTTTCTTTACAACATTCTCTTTGTTCTTCATTTACTAACTTTACTTTGATCTTAATTCTTATACTTCATTTATGGCTTGAACATTTGTTGAATACATTAACTTAGACTTGACCGGTCTATCCAGACTTGACTCGAACATTCATTAGCAAGCAGACATTGATCTTAAAGTATTAACTCAAGGTTTGAGTTTTCAAACCTTGTCCCTGCGTATCAGAGCAATTTGTTCTATCACCTTCCATGGCGCCGTGTGGGTGGACCATCGAGGAATATTGTGGTTGTGGCTGAATGGTGTGAGGGATCCAGGTTCCAGTGTAAGAAACGTTCGGGAAGGATTGTTGTTGCGATGCAGGGATCTCTTTTTGTTGCGTTGCAATGATTTGTGGAATTATGGTTACTATTGCTCTTTGTGGGGCTGTGCTGGTTTTTGGGCGCCATAGATTGGTGGTGTAAGTTGTCGCCGTTTCGGCTACAGAACTGGACGGTGTCTGTAAGACCGGTGTGCGGTTTGAAGCGTGCTCCTCCTGAACGGAATTTTGCCCGCCAACAAGTGACTCCATTGGGCACAGCGGGCTATTCGCCGTTGTTCCTGATGTCACTGGGATATCGCCTGCCATTGTTGCTTTCTAGGTTTGTTTCGTAGATGTATCGTTCTAAAGATATGCCCTGATGGCGTCAAATGTTGTGATATGTTGGAGAGGATGGAGTCAGAACTGCATGAGGGATCTGTATGAGTATCTTCTCCTATTATCAAAGTGCAAAAGAGAGAAATGATCGTTAGTAAACGTTCGGGAGGAGTTCCCGGGACGAAGCTCCGACGATCATGTCATTATGAGATCTGAGAAAGATGGTAGAAGATTAAGGGGATGAGAGAATTCTGTTACCCTCCTTGTCAGGAAGATGGATCCTTTTATACTTGTTTTTGACGCGTTTCCCTCAACCGATTCTGTTGAGGATTCCCTTATGAGGTGCGACGTGGCAAACCCATATTGGAGGGTCCTTCATCACGTTTTTTCCATCATTCCCTCATTGGTTGGGAGGCAATCTCCTAAACGTTTATGAAGATCGTGGCTATCGTCTAATGGGAGAATCAGAATCTCTGATTGGTCTCATGTTTGCTAGGATGTAATTTCCTGAAATAGGGGTTAAGGCACGATTCTACGCCTTAACCGCCATATTAGCGCTCTTCACGTTGGCGAAGGCTCGTACTTGGCTTTAGACTAGGTTCTGAGTACGCCAAGCCTGGTGTCAGTTTGACTTCTTTCTTGACGTTCCTAGAGGGATATGTTAACAATTATTAATGTGATTATTAATAAATAATATCAATTATTGTATTTTAAATAGGGAATAATTATTGCTTTGTGAAAATAATAATTATAAGTGAGTATAACTAGTTATTATTGATGGGTTTTATACAAACAACCCTATGTGTGCATGCAACTCTAGTTTGGATCTATGTTTTCTCTATTAGACATACAACAATTGATGACGAATAGGTAACTATTAACGTTACCTAACGGCCACGTTAAATGTAACAGAGATGTTACTGCCTTGGCTGAGACCAGATCTTGGCCTCAGAGAGCCAAAGCCGGAGCGACAACTCATTTCTCGTCACAAGGGAAGAACATCCCATGTTATCTCCCCATTCACTCACAACCAATGAGAAAGCAACAAATAGCCCAGGTGACTCCCAAAACTGATGTCACCTGGCGGTTAGTTAGCGTGAATAGCTCTCCTAGTAAGAGGAAGCCACATTTCACGCTCACAAGGAACGGTCCCCACTATCCGTTAGTATTAGGTATAAAAGGATATCTTCCGTCTCAAAGGAAGGATCCATCTTCTTTCTCGCGAAGATTACCCTAAGATTTCTCTCTCACTCTAGACTAACTTGATCATCCGAGCGAGTTCCCGGGAGAACACCTGGTCGTCCTCTAACGGTTCTTCTGTGATTGTGTTCTTAGGCAAGCACCCAAGTCAGATCCATCCTTTTGAATCCAGAACATCTGCGAACATTTCACAACATTTGGCGCCATCCAGACGTATCCTCAGAGTGATACAGCCAATAGACGATGTTGGTTGCTTGCATAAGGGGGATCTAAGCCCTACGATATCTGGGATGGCAGTAGAAGCTCTGTTCAGAACGCACGAACCACCCCAGGTGCTGATGACACAAATCCCACCAATTACGATAAGAACAGTAGAACCAGGGCTCTAGAGCAATTTCCGGAAATTTTCATCGGATGTCTCGTCACCTCTGATGGCGATATCACATCCCAATCTGTTGCAGACGATTCCGTATGACGACACTGAGGTATTTACTATCTCTAACTCTCATAAGAGAAACACACCTCACCACGCAGAAAACGAGATCGAGGCACTCTCAAGAAACCTACTCAACATCAATTTCTTGAGTAACGATCCCAAACCAACGAACTGTGATTCACGAGACCCACTCCTCATATCAGGATTTATTCATAACACGAAGGTCCACCGAATATACATTGACAATGGTAGTTGCTCTGATATACTCTGTGAGCATTGTTTCTGGCAGCTACCAGACACGTGGAAGGAGGGGCTCCGACCCTCAACCGGTGTACCATTAGTTGGATTTACTAGGCATAGCTTGTGTGCACTAGGAATTACTGGAATGCCCTTAACGTTGGTCAGCCATGACGAAAAGGATTGAATCACAAGGACAGTTGAGTTCTTTGTGATCCGATACCCAGCAGAACACAACATTCTGCCTGGATGATCAGCAATCACTTTACCGCATCTCGTACCATCGACGATACATGGCATCATTAAATTCAGCACATGTCGGGGATCAGCGGTGGTCCTCGCCACAAACACCAGAGCACAGCATTGCTACCAAATCATAGCCGCCCCAGAACTTGTGCGTGCACCAAAGAAGTCCAAGGAGGGACGTTCCACCGAGCAACACCAAATAAACATGGAGTATCTAGAGCAGCTCATGTGAATCGACGCCCACTTAACAGAAGAAACCAAGGCACGACTGGTGGCGCTCCTGAGGCAACACTCCATAATCTTCGCCTGGAAGCCAACGGATCTGACAGACGTCAATCGACAGATCATAGAACACAGCCTTAGCATAGCACCTGTGAGTAACCTTGTAAAACAAAAGAAACGACGACAGGCAGCAGACCGTAATAGGGCTATTAACGCAGAAGTAGCCGATCTGGTGAGTGATGGCAAAATCAGGGAAGTAATGTTCCCTACATGGATAGCAAACCCGGTCATGGTAAACAAAGCCAGTGGGGCATGGCGAATGTGCATAGATTATTCAGATCTCAATAACGCCTGCCCAAATGATTGTTATCCTCTCCCGGAGATCAATCAGAAAGTCTAATCGCTTGAAGGCTTCCGATTCAAATGTTTCCTCAACGCATATAAGGGCTATCACCAGGTGCAGATGAAGCGAGAAGATGAAGCAAAAACAACTTTCCATACCGAAAATTGCACCTTCTGCTATCAGAAAATGCCATTTGGGCTCAAAAACGCGGGTGCTACTTACCAGAGGCTGATGGACAAGGTATCCGCCGACCATCTTGGACAGAATATCGAAGTATATGTCGACGATATGGTAATTAAAAGTCGCAATGAAGAAATGTTAATCCAAGACGTGGAACAAGCCTTCCAAATGCTAGTCAAAGCGCAGATGAAGTTAAATCCGGCTAAGTGTACTTTTGGAGTCAAGGAAGGGAAATTCCTTGGCTATCAGGTGACCAGGGAAGGGATTCTACCCAATCCCACCAAAATACAAGAGTTCCTCGAGTCGAAAACTCCCCAAAACCTTAAGGGAGTATAGGAGATTGATGGTAGGTTAACGGCTCTTGGAAGGTTCATTGCCAAATCCGTAGAGAAGGCGCTTCCTCTGTGCCAAACACTCAAAGGATTCTTAGAAAAAAAACGATTCAAATAGACAGAGGAAGCGGACGTGGCCTTGCAAAAATTGAAAGACGCACCGCAGCAACTCCCGACTCTCGCCTGCCCACTTCTAGGGGAGACTCTACATATGTACTAAGCAGCGTCTGAGGAGGCTATCTCCTCTGTGTTTGCGGTGGAAAGGGAAGACAAGAAAATCCCCATTAACTTTTTCAGGAGGGCCCTACAAGGGCCAGAGGTAAATTACCCAGCCTTGGAAAAAATGGTCCTCGCCCGGGTCTACGCGGTAAGATGTTTACGGAGGTATTTCCAAGCCCACAAGGTGGATGTTCTGACTAGTTACCAAATAAAACAAGTGATGCTAAGGCCGAAAAAGTATAAACGCCTAGTTAAGTGGGCCATAGAATTGGGTGAGCACGACATCCAACACCACCCTAGAACCAACATCAAAGCTCAGGCCCTTGCTAACTTCCTAGTTGAAATCCCAGATACCATCAAGGGAGTACCAACGACAATCTCTGTCGGCCCATTAGAGCCTAATACCGACAATGAACTTTGGAGGTTGTATACCGATGGCGCAACAAACAAGGAAGGCTCAGGCGAAGGCCTGATCCTCTAAAGCCCTAAAGGCGAAGAGATCACCTAAGCACTACGATTCAACTTTCAAGTATCTAACAACGAAGCAGAGTATGAGGCACTACTGGCAGGACTAAAGTTGGCCAAGGAGGTTGGCTCGAAACAACTAGCAGGTCTTAGTGACTCGTTTCTTATCACAAACCAAATAAACGGTGTATACGAGGCAAAGGACCTTAGGATGCATAAATATCTAGACGTTGTCCGTAATTTAGGCAGCACGTTCAAAAGTTTTTCACTAAAGCAAATCTCCCGGGGGGAAAATGCAAGGGCAGACGCCCTCAACAAACTACCCTCCACCATGTATGATCATCTCACAAAGAAAGTGTTGGTCGAAGTACTCCCGGAAAGGAGTATTGATAACCAATAAGTAAATACCATATCAGCCCCCCAGAATGGACAAAACCATTTGTTGATTACTTGCGTCATGGCGTGCTTCCCAACGATCCACAGGAGGTGAGGAAAGTCAAAGTCAGGGAACAACATTTTGCATTAAGGGACAATCAGTTGTACCGAAGAGGATATTTAAGCCCATGGCTCAGGTGAATTTCTAAGATAGAGGGTCAGAATTTTCTCGAATAAAGAAATTTAGGGGACACAACGACACATGAAGGCGCTCGCGCACTCACAGGCAAGATACTTTACCTAGGCGTATACTGGCCGGACAAATACAATGATGCCGCAACCTTAACCAAGAAATGTAAGGAATGCCAAACATTCGGCTCTTTCCAAAATAAACTAGCCATGCCACTGGCAAGCATCACTAGCCCCTGGCCTTTCCACCAACGGGATATCGATATAGTGGGACCATTTCCACCAGCGCCAGGAGGCGTAAAATTTTTGTTGGTAACCGTGGACTATTTCACCAAGTGGATAGAGACGGAACCACTGGCCACTGTCACTGGCAAGTACATGACAAAGTTCATGACAAAGAACATCTTGGCCCGATTTGGAACTCCTAGGATCCTCATAAGTGATAACGGCACTCAGTTTCAAGGAAGTCCCTTCAAGGAATGGTGTGAAGAAAAGAAAATCCACTGTCAGTTCACATCAGTAACGCACCCTCAGCTAACGGACAGACAAAGATATCCAACAAAACCATAGTCAATGGTTTGAAGAAACGGCTACTCAGATCCAAGTCCACCTGGGTGGATGAGCTCCCAACAATGCTATGGTCCTATCGCACCACAGCATGGTCAAGCACGGGAGAAACGCCCTTCAGTCTAACCTAAGGGACGGAGGTGGTCCTCCCATTTCAAATAGTCGCTGGCTCTTTACGAAAGAAGATTTTCGAGGAGGTGGCCAACAAAGAAGGGCGACGCCAAGACCTGGACATGCTCGACGAGAAATGTGAGGCACCACAGATGCGCCAAGCACTGTACAAATTACTGACTGAGAACTATTACAACCGCCAAGTCCGGGCCAAGAACTTCAAATTCGGAGAATGGGTACTAAGAAAGAACGAGTCTAGCCACGCTGAGCCATTGGGGAAACTCAGTGTCACGTAGGAAGGACCATACAATATTTTAGAAGCACACAAGACTGGTGCCTATGTCCTAGAAGCTCAAGACGGGCATGCCATTCCAAGAACGTGGAATGCGCAGAGCCTGCGCCACTTCTACTCTTAAAACAAGTGTTAAAGGTAGAACCAATGCTAGCTAACACATTGTGTGTTAATTTTAATATGTAAATGTAATCAGCATAAATTACTTTACTATTTTCAGTTATATTATGCTCTAAACAAAACTAGAGTAAATAGAAAGGGCAATTCAGATGCTCCTTATATTCAAATCTAAGAAACGAAGAGGTTGTGTACATTCACCGTGTGGCAATAAGGAACGATCATCCAACGTCACACGAGCGAAATCGTTACAAGAAGGCAGCTAGGGAGTTTACACTAGAAAGGCTCAAAACCTTCCTCCCAAAACATTCTCATCAATTAAAGAACATGTAACATGAGTGTAGAAGGGTCATAACCTTCCACGAATATAAAAAACAAACTAAACAAAACTGGTTGAGCCTCAAGATGATGATGTTCGCTACACCCACGGTCTTTATGCAACAGATTAGAACAAATCTCTCAAAGACCAGCTTCGGTAAAGCACAAAGAGTTCACTAGCAAGAGAACTCCGACCAGGGGTGTAAACAAACCCTGTGTAAATATCATGTGATGTCCAACATAAACCATACACAAAGTAATCAGGCAAAAGAGAATGTGAGATAAAGAGAAACATTCACAACCATAAAAAGCAAACATTGTTCAAACTGTCGGACTCCCAGACTTAAAAGATGGCCACAAAGGGCAGCAAAGACAAAAAAACAAATAAGGAAACTATTGTCAAAGGGGGTTACATCAAAGCAAGCCAAACACAAAACTACTTATCAACAGGAGTGTTATCATCACCAGAAGGAAAGCTTGAACCGGGGACCGATTCCTCGTTCTGAGACTCCTGAGAGAGATTACGAAGCCCAACTATGTCCACGGAACCCAAGCGAAGATGGCTAGCAAAGTCCGTCTCCGTGAAGGTCACCAGGGCATCTTCCATCTCTTGAGTCCTGGCCACCACATCCTCCTCAAACTTTGGGTCTACATCCCCGACGGATACCTGCTCCCAGACAATACTTTTACCCTGTTCCACACCAGCAGCGACACAAGCTTCTTTCATAAGAACCAAGCCTTGGAGGAATTGTGAACTTTCAATCAACCTATCCACAACCCGACTAAACCCGTCGCTAAGGATCCAAGAAATATCTCATTCTAGCGCTCCACTTGAGGCGTTCTCAGTCACCAGATCTACCTTCAACTCCGTCATATGCTTGCTCAGACCGGAGTTCTCCAACGTCAGGACCCCCACACGAGCGTTCAGGCCCTCCACCTCTTTCACCAACTGTGCCGCTTGATCCGCCATTATTGCTCTCTCAAGTAACACCGCCTCCTGCCTAGCATTCAAGTTGCGCTTATCGGCTTCTAACTTTGCCACTTGGGCCTTCAGTTCTTTGCATTCAATGTCCCTCCTGTCTGAGTCGGACTGGAGGGTCTCCATCTAGGAGATGTGTTCGGCGGCCGCGACTAAATTAGACGACACTTAAGCGATAGTGTAATGTAAGCCATCAACCATATGCTCATCGAACAGGACATTTAGGGCCTCAGTCGTGGCAGCAGGAAATGCATGCTGACACCACTCGAGAGTGGCGTCATGATCGGAGACAAGATCCTGAGCAGTTAGCCTCCAAGCTGGCTTATAAGCATCTGGATGAGAACCCATCAGCAGGAGGGTGGTTGTGTTTTTACCAGAAGAGGTGGAGGCAAGACCATGAGGAGGCGGAGACCGATTCTTTGTCCCGACTCCTTTGATTGTGGGAACGGGGCTGGTTTTCTTAGTGCTTCCTTCTCCGGTATGACAAAGCAGTTCAATCGCCCCGGTTTGTGCCCCCTCCAGCAGTTTCGGAGGACCTTCATCGGGGGCACGGTTGGAATCCATGGAAGCCCCCAGTAAGACACTCAAATTATGTTTCTTACGTAGAGGGGGTCCGATGCTAGTTGGCTTAGTTCGACCACTGGAAGAGGCTTCCAAGAGTGCAAAATGCCTCTCAGCCCGACGAAGACTCCTCAGGGACCTGGACGGTGTAAGAAGCACCAGTGACGACAACGTCCTGTAGGTCCGGATCCTCACCAGCGCCGGTAACACTGTCAAAACCGGCAGTCGTTGTGAGTCCTTGGCCAGAAAAAGGAGGTGGAAGAGCCTCCACCAGGTCAACATCGCGAACCCAAAGCTCGCAGTCAAACAGACCCTGAAGAGCTTTCTCCATGAAAATAGTCTCCTCCACACCTAGTAAAATCAAAAAACAATATCGGTTTAGCCAAAGCACCGCTTTAAACATAACTTGCCATTATTTTCATATAAAAAAAGGGGAGGGAAGAGAGGAAAAGCAATAGAGATACCCTCTTTCTCAACATAGAATTTAGGCATCTTCCTACGTGCCCTCCAAGCAGCACTCATCCTGCCGGCGGCCAAGAAAAGGCAAGCCAATCTTCACCGGTGATGCTGATCTTCTCTAGGGAATCAGCCAATTCCTTGTCAGTGCCAAACAACATGGGGGCACGGTCGACGTAATACTTAGTCCTCGGGTAACTGAGTACCACAAGATCGTTGTTCACCCATAAGAATTTATCTTGCCAGTTTTTCTTAGACTTCTTATCGTGGATAAGATTAGGCACTCCCCGGCGACGAGAAAGTGTTCGAGTCCCCGACTGAGTGGAGGCATTAAAGAAGTGCTTGAAAGAAAGAACGGTCGGCAAGCGGTCTATGGCACGACAAAGGAGTTCAAATCCGACTATCTTGTTTATAGTGATAGGGGTCAACTCCTCCCTCAAACAAGGCGATTGGGATCCCGACTTTTCCCTCATGAAGACTGTACAAAGAGGCATCAGGCAAGGGAATTTGCACGCCGTATTCGGGAACGAACCCGATTCAGAACTCGAAAGACTCCCATTCCTCAATGGTAAGATCTCTTCCTAAAGTGAGAGCAATAGCCATGCAAAATAGGAAGGAAAGGTTTAAAGGGTTTTTCTCAAGAACAAATTGAAGGCAGTAAGGAAAACGCTAGGAGGAACTAGGGTTTTAATGCCATCAATGAGGCAACGAACCGTACTCATGATGAAACCGTCGAATAATGGTTATTTCGCCCTGCCAACTGCACAAGCTGTCGATAACAGTTCGCCACGTATCTATGAGTATACCAGAATAACTCTGCTACACCACGAACGCAGAAGCCTACTAGTCTAAGGGACTTGTTAACGTTACCTAACGGACACGTTAAATGTAACAGAGACGTTAATGCCTTGGGTGAGACCCGGTCTTGGCCTTAGAGAGCCAAATCCGGAGCGACAGCTCATTTCTCGTCACAAGGGAAGAACATCCCATGTGATCTCCTCATTCACTCACAACCAATGAGAAAGCAACAAATAGCCCGGGTGACGCCCAGAACTGACGTCACCTGGCAGTTAGTTAGCGTCAATTTCTCTCCCAGTAAGAGGAAGCCACATTTCACGCTCACAAGGCACGGTCCCCACGATCTGTTAGTAACAGGTATAAAAGGATATCTTCCGTCTCAACGGAGGGATCCATCTTCTTTCTCACGAAGATTGCCCTAATATTTCTCTCTCACTCTAGACTAACTTTATCTTCAGAGCGACGTCCCAAGAGAACACCTGGTCATCCTCTAACGGTTCTTATGTGATTTTGTTCTCAGGCAAGCACCCAAGTCAGATCCATCCATCAACTCCAGAACATCTGCGAATATGTCACAACAGAAACCCTTATATGCATCTAATATTTCAAAAAATCACATATGAATGATTAGATCACATAACTTTGTTGCTATATAGTAATAACAACTCAAACTTAAAGATCCTTGCTTTTGAGAACAAGTACCACAATTGCAGTACCTCTAATGGATCACAAACACACTACGGCAAGAAGGTGAATATGAGAGATAGGAAAGGGAGTGACTTGCTCTAAAAATCGGCTCCTTTTAGGGTTTCACAAGGTGTGGCCGAATTCAAGAGCTAACGGCTCTATTTATACTTGAGGCTAGCTAGGGTTTTAAGGTGGAAACCCCAATTCCTTAACTTAGGGCCTAAGCAAGTCCATGGACTCACTTCCATTAGGGCTTCGACGAAAATACCTAGAACCTTCTAGGGATTTTCGTCCCTCCCTAATAAGGTTGATCCAATGGCCCAAAGCCTCAACTATCAAATAATTACAAAACAGCCCCTTGTACTTTCAGTCCGTTCCTTTAATCCCAAAATTAATTGCAAATTAATTTCTGATTAAATACTTATTAACAATATGATTTCTAATTAATATATTATTCTTATAATATATTTAATTAATCATATATATGCCCCAATTTATCATTCTAAATGATAAATTCAGTCTCTCTCTCCAATAGTCATTTTGTTCTAGTTGCTAGTGTGAAGGCAACCCAAAAGGACCATGCTACCATCAAATCAAGTACATACCAATTATATTTATAGGATTAGACACCTATTCCAACAATTATTTCATATGGTATGAATTAATAAGTTATGCATAATATTTTGGAGTAGTTGGATTCTTTTGTCTTTTACCTAAAGACAAAGTTTATATTTTATAAACTTGTAGTTTATAAACAATAAAGAATCCTCCTCTTTTCAAGAGGTATGACCAAAAATATTAAAATATATGGGTTTCTTTTTCAACCTCCATGCTTTGTCTCCCATGCTTCTAAAGGCTAGAAATACTTTATAGTATTTTAATAAAAAGGCCTTACTTTGCATGGACTATATAAGAGATGCATGAGGCTTGCATTTTTGCTAAGTTTTTGGCCTTCTTTCTTCCCCTCTTTCTCTCTAAAAACTGTGAGTATGAAGAAGCTCCAACTCTTTGAAGTTTGGTGCTCTACTTTGGTGATTAAAGCCTTCTTGAGTTGTATCCTTTAGTGCTTATTTGAGGTAAGCACTTAAAGGCTTTAGACAGTCAAGAATACAAGAAGGAACTAGCATTCCAAGTGCCGTACTCTTGATGGTGGTTACTTGTAGAGAAATCATATTCTTTGATGTTGGGTCAAAAATATGGTTTGTACTTTGCTTTTCTAGGAAAATGTATTTTTATGTGTAGGACTGTAAACAGCTCTGTGTTTACGGCCATATTAGTGTTTACGGTTGTGTTTACGGCGTAAACCCATTTACGACCGTAAACCCATTGGGCCCTTATTCCCCTAGTATATATATATATATATATATATATATATATATATATATATATATATATATATATATATATATATATATATATATATATATATAGGTGTTAGGTGGTTGAGGAGGGATTGATGAACGTTAGAGGAGTGTAAGAACAAGGAGCTTTAGTGTGTGTAAGTGTGTGAATCTTGTGTAAAGGAACTTCATTCTAATCAATACATTCAAGATTCATCATCATCTTCTTCTCTTTCTCTTCTATTTGATCTGACATCATCCGTTTGATTGGGATTCCGCACCATCAAATGGATCTGATTGATACACAAGCAGATTTGAGACTTACAATTGGTATCAGAGCTATCAGCAACATATTTTTGATTTTATGATTTTTTTATGTTTTTGGATTTTTGAAAATTTTCAATTTTTTTGTTTGGTTTTTGTTTATTTCTCCCCCTAAATCTGTGCATGGGTGAGAACGAAATCACTAAAATGCGCAAATTTAAACTAATCTAACCTAAAAGTAAAATAAAAAATAACAATTAAAAAAAATATAAAAATAAAAAGTTAATTCTCAAAACGAATCATTTTCAAAAATCCCACAAGCACATCGAATCGAGCTTTGTTAAAAGGCTTGGTGAACAGATCCGCCACATTATTAGTAGTGGGAACCTGTTACAGCCGGATGAGTGAACGTTCATAACAATCTCTGATAAAATGAATTTTGTTATCAATGTGCTTGGTTTTGGAATGTTGGACAGGATTTTTAGCAATTTGAATCGCAGCCTTATTATCACAGTAAATGGGGATTTCTAGATAATTCAAACCGTAATCCAACAGCTAATGTTGGATCCAGATAACTTGAGAGCAACAAGTAGATGCAGCAACATATTCTGCTTCTGCTGTTGAGGTTGAGACGGTATGTGGTTTCTTGCACTGCCAGGACACCAGCCTATCTCCAAGGAATTGACACCCTCCTGAAGTAGATTTCCTGTCAAGCTCACAACCTCCATAATTACTGTCAGCAAAAGCATATAAATCAAATTCAGAGTTTTTCGGATACCAAAGACCCAATTTTGGGCTGCCTTTGATATACCGGAAAATTCTTTTGACAGCAATAAGATGTGAGAATTTAGGATTAGCCTGATAACGTGCGCATTGACAAACTGCAAACATGATGTCTGAACGGCTTGCAGTAAGATACATCAACGATCCGATCATCGATCTGTAGTGTGTCTGATCTACGGATTCCCCATTAGTATATGGAGTCAGCAGGGGTCTTTCGGCCATCGGCGTCGATGCAGGTTTTGCGTCTTGAAACCCGAACGTCTCAAGAATATCTTCCACATACTTAGCTTGATGGAGAAGGATTCCGGTTGAATTTTGTTTGACCTGAAGCCCCAGAAACATGGTCATTTCACCTAATGAACTCATCTCAAACCTCTTTTTCATAACGCCTTCAAACTCTTTGCATAGCTGTGGACTTGTAGACCCGAAGATAATGTCGTCAACGTATATCTGGACTAGAATCTGATCATTACCAACATGTTTGATGAATAAAGTTTGATCGATAGTGCCACGAGAGTATCCATGCTCGAGCAAGTGCTTTGTAAGAGTCGCATACCACGCTCGAGGAGCTTGATGTAACCCATACAACGCCTTGTCCAACTTGTAGACATGATTGGGAAACTTCGAGTTAAACGGGAAGACTGTGAATGTTGAAATCTCCACTCTGACTTCTGGTTCTAACTCCATCACCCAGCCGACCAATGATGTTTTCAATTGGATGATCGCGTTGTAGTCTTGACGGTATCACTTGGCTGATATCATTGAGTGAAACAGGAAGACTGTGAATATTGAAACCTTCATCACTTGCTGATTGTTCCACATTAGATGAATCTCCTACAAACTCATTAGCAATTTCTTCAGGAAAGAGTAGTTCCATAAAAGTTGAAATGACAGCGGAAGTATCTCTAGACATGAACTCTCTTTCAACAGGAGTAAGAGGTGTAGCATCAGCATTTGGAGTATCATTTCGAACTGGAGACTCTGCACGACTAAGTGAAACAGATGACTCCCCCTCAGATGCAGCAAAGGATACTGTTGGAGGTCTGTAAACAACTTCTTCGTCTTCGTCTTCAGAAATAATCTTCGAACCAGAGGAAGGCCCAGACGAACCATCTGAAGACACATTTATGGACTTGAAGAGCGATGTGTAATCAAATAACCAATCAGGGCCCACTCGAGCATCTGTCTCATTCTCCTCCAACCAACGTACGTCGAAGGATTCTACAATCTGTTTCATCTTCTTATTGTAACCCCTATACGCGGTGCGTGCAGCATACCCTACGAAATAACAATCATCGGCTTTGGCATTGAACTTCGGGTTGGATTCCAGGTGAAGAAGGGTGCAAGGACAGCCAAATACATGGAAATGGCTGACGGAAGGCTTATGACTATATAGAATCTCGTACGGTGTCTTCATCTGAGATTTGTTGATTAACATGCGATTCTGAACGTAGCAATCAGTATTAATCGCCTCAGCCCAAAAGAAAACGGGTAACTTGGAGTCACATAGCATCGTCCTTGCAGTGTCTTTTAACGTTCTATTTCTCCTTTCAGCAACACCATTTTGTTGAGGCGTGTGAGCAGAGCTGTATTGACGTACAATTTCCCTTTCTACGCAAAAATGATCAAGAACGGCATTCTTGAATTCTGTTCCATTATCAGTACGAAGCGCCTTCACCCGGTTGTTGGTTTGGTTCTCGATCATCACGATGAACTTCTTTATCAGATCAGCAACTCCAGCTTTGTTGGATAGGAAGAAGACCCACGTAAAACGAGAGAAATCATCAATCACAACCAGACAATATGAACTTCTGTTGATGCTTAGGACGTTGACCGGACCAAATAAGTCCATATGCAATAACTGGAGCACCTGCCTGATTGAGTTAACCTGTTTTGGCAGGTGTGGTTTTCTATGATGTTTTCCCTGGGCACATGAGACACACTTCTCAAAAGTTATAAAGTCTCTGACAGGTAAGCCTCGGACCATCTCATTCTTTGCAAGGCGATTTAGGTTCTTAGCGTTAGCATGACCGAGTCTTCGGTGCCACAGCATTGCGTTCTGTTCAGAAACCTTCGAAAAGAGGCAAGTGACTTGTTCACGAATGTTACTGTTCATATCAATAATATATGCATTGCCATCCCTCTTTGATTTGACAAGAACCCACTCTTCTGGAATGACAATTCCTGGCTTGAGAATCATGCACTCTTTGTCACTGAAATGTGTAGAATATCCTTTGTCACAAATTTGGGAAACACTCAACAGGTTGTGCTTTAACTCGGGAGCAAAATTGACATTCTCAAAGCTTAGCACTCCATTTGTAACGGTTCCTCTCTGAGTGATCTTGCCACCTTCTCCGCCCACAAAGGAAACATATCCCCCATTAAAGGATTGAATGTTGCTCAATTGGGAGATGTCTCCTGTCATATGCCGGGAGCAGCCGCTGTCGACGTACCAAGGTCTGACGACATTCCTCCGCAACTGTCCCTGCAAAATGAACGGGATCATTTAGATTTGGGAACCCAGGTCATCACTTTCCTGGGTTGGCCCTTCTCTTTCTCTGATTTATCTTTCAAAGTCTTCAATTTTGAATCATCATATAAAATACTTTCAGAGGATGACGATGATTGGTTGGGAGTTGATTTGGGCATCCACTGATAATTATGTTTCTTAACAATCACTGGTGATTTTGAAACATTTTTCTGTTTAGTTTGCTTTGAACATTCGGATTTTCTACCAGAGGTGGTTGAAGACCTGGATCTGCTCTTTGACGAAACCGAATTTGGCGGAGCCTTGTTCGATTTTGGCAAACTATTTGTGATTTTGTTATTGAAAACCTGTTTATTCTTTTGAAAACCTGCTCTTTTTCTACTTCGATCATCCTTCCAATCATCATCCCGAGAACGAATTCTTGAGGACTTTCTAATTAAAGACCTTCCTCTAGATTCGTTCTCTCCTCTTGGTGACATAAATGTACAAACATTCTATTAGGACAATTCCTAGCTATATGACCAACAATACCACAATTAAAACAAATCTGTTTGTTATTATTAAAACTTGTACTGCCTTTTTCAGATTTATTTTCCATACCGATACCCTTACTTTTCCCACATGAACATGAACATGAAGCAGGTTGTGAGATAAGTGAGGGTGTATCAGATGGAGTGACTTGTGGAAGTGGTGTGTTTTCATTTGGAGCATCACAAACATTAGGATTATCAAACAATTCATCAAACATCTCAAAAAAGTTCAATTCAGCGGAAGCAGATGCCGAAGTATCACAAAAAAATTGTCACTTTTAACATCAGAAACAGAAAATTCTTTATTGGAAACAAAAACATCAGGTTCAGACTCAGTTTGTTATTAGAAACGGATCCTTCAACTTCATGCTTTAACTGATCTAAGGATTGATCTGCAGGGGAAGTAGAAATGTTCGTACTTTCAACATTAAAAAATCCACCTGAAACAAAACCAGATGGCTTGCCATAAACCATGAAGGGTTCGTTAGCAATCTCATCTTTGGACAAAGGTTGATACTGATATGTATGATTAAAAAGCGGAGGCACTTTATCATACCCTAGACCCTTTGACTGATTATGTTTGAATTGCATGCAATGATCTATCATGTTGGCAACTACTTCACTTGACACATCAAATTTTCTAAAATCAAAATCAGCAGTTTCAAATTTGTCTTTTAATGTGTCAAGCTCAGTAATTAACTCAGCATCCTGTCTCTTAATGTAGTCATAATTTTCACATTTATTATTGTAGTCTTCCTGAAGTCTCCTAAAGTCCTTTATTTTTGTTTCTAACTGGGCCTTTAGGGGTTTTTGTACTTTTCTGAGTTGATAACCCTCATATCTAAGGTCCTCTACTTCTCTACGTAATGTTTCTATTTCTTCATGAAGAAGTTTAACATAATCAATACATGCCTGAGAACAAGAAGGTAAACTTACCTCATTTTTGTTTGGCTCAGAAGTAGAAGATACCATCAGTGCAAATTGCAGCTCCATCATATTTTCTTCTGGATCAGCTGCAACATCCTTCATGGGAGCTTCATCATTAACTTGGGCCAGGTGAGCATTCTCCGGTCTTGAAATGTTCAAAGTCTGAATCTGGTCCTCCCAGTCAAATGATTGAGCAACCATAGCCTTCTCGCCGTTGACCTGAGCACCTCCCCGATTGTTTCCCACTGCAACCATTGTCCTGTCGTTGTTTAATCTTCTATCCGGCATCGGGCACTCACGAGCAAAATGACCCGGCTCGTGACAGTTGAAACAACGTAGCTTCCCTTTGTTGAACCCTACCTTTTTACGGCCGGCGGTTTACGGCAGCGTTTGCGGCTCGGAGTTTGCGGCCTCGGCTCGGTGGACGGCATTTGCGGCTTGGAGTTGGAAGGCAGCATCAGTGGCTTACTTGCGCGCTTCAATAAAAAGGGAAAAAGACATGGGTGTGCCGGGGATCGAACCCGGGTCCCCAGGTTCATCAGCAACACGCCTTACCAATTGAACCAACCAGTAACTTGTTACAAGCCTTTCGATTTTAACTTAAAACCACTCCTAGTCGCACCAAATTTCGCATTTTAACACATTTAACCCAAAATTCAAATTTCTTTTAATTTTAAATTCCATTTTCATCCAAAAATTATAGTTTTTAATTTTTGACTTTTATTTTTGACTTTTTACTTAAAATTTTGACTTTGACTTTTAAAATTTGACCTTTGACTTTAAAATTTGACTTTCTCGTTTAACTTTTAAATTTTCAAATTTAGCCTTTCGGTTTGACTTTTAAGTTTGACTCTTTACATTTGACTTTTAATGGTTTTTGAGGTCAACGAGGGAAATAAAAACATGAAAAAGAATCGTCAGGATATGTTAAGACAAAATTTCAACAGGTTAAATTATATCCCTGGAGAAACCCTGGAAGCTCAGTTGCAGCGATTTACTACACTTACTACTGAAATGAATATAGCTGGGATCTTCTTGACTAAATCTGAGATAAACAAAAAGCTACTAAATACACTTCCAAAGTCGTGGGATATGAACGTGGATGTCATCAAGAAGACAAAAGATCTCAATCGTCTTAGTCTTGCTGCTGTAATTGAAGAACTTGACGCTTTGAAGTGTGGAAAAACAATGAGTTCCGCAAACATCCCGGTCAATGAAGTTTCATGCTCTCAATCATGTGAAGCTACGATTAAACTTCTTCGTGAACATAATGATTTGCTAAAAAGGGAAGTCGAGGACCTAAAATACGAAGGATATCAACTCAGGAAAGGACAGAAACTCCTGAAGGCTAAATTAGAAGCAAAAATCAAAGACTTTAGGAAGCTTCAGGAAGAATTCAGCAACAAGTGTGAAAATTATGACTATATTAAGAGACAACTTGATGTTGTAACTGAAGAACTTGACGCTTTGAAAATTAAGTATGGAAAAACAGATGTTAGTTTCAAAAATTATATTGCGTCAAGTAAGACAGTCGGGTCTTTATTTGAAACCCAATTAAAATTCAAAGATAATCAAAACAAGGTTCTAGGATATGATAGTGTTCCTCCACCTTTCAATCATAACTACACATGCATCCCTATGACACAAGAAGAAATTGACAGGGAGGCACATCTTCAATATGGCAAACCAGCTGGATTTGTGCCAGAAAGTGTTGAGCTGAACGATTCTAATGTTTCTACCTCATGTGCAGGTAAAGTAGCAGAAAATGAGAACAAGGAGAACACTACTGAATAAACCAATGACTCCTTGAACTCAGAATATGTTGCTTCGAATTCTGTTACTCCTAACAAACCTGCCATTGAGAAATACAGGCCACCAATTCCAACGCAACAGAGTACTTGTTGCAAGTGTGCATGTGGGATCAACAAGAAACGAGGCAAGGATACGCCACCAGGGGCAGGAAGAAACAACTTCACACTGAAGAAAAAGACATGTTTTCACTGTGGAACACCTGGACACATTGCCTGAAACTGTCCAAATCGCGCATACGTTCCATACTATGCACAAGGGTGGCAGAACGCGCCAAGAGGGAGATACTCCAAAAGAAACACCTCAAGGTCACTTTCAGACAATGGTGACCGGAACGCGCAGAAGGCCAAGAATCAAACCCACAAGGCCAAGAATTCAAATCCCAAGGGCAAGAAGGGAATGCCGGCCAAGAAGCCAATTCCAAGAGATGCTCCAGTGAAGCCAAAATCAAAGTCATGTCAACAGCCGACATCAAGATCAAAAGATATGTCATGGGAGAGAGTATCGTGCAAGGATGAAAAAGGTCAACCCAGTTTCAAAATGGACTGGGTTCTAAAGACCAACTAATCCCGCTCTGTGTCGGAGCAGCTATGGAGGCATATCATCAGACTTCGGTTTGTTGGTAGTGGCTGTTCCAGGCACATGATAGGGGGCATCTCTCAACTGTACAACACTCATAACATTGTTTGAGAGTATGTGTCCTTTGCGGGAAAGGAAGAAAGGAAAGGATCATAAATGGGGTTAGTGCTTAATGACATGAAGAATTTTTGTATCTGTACTGAGATTATGTGTGCTGTTCTCAGACCTTCTGGATGCAAATTCAATCGGTGAATTACGATTTGCGTTTTCTTCTCTATACTCCTGAGTTTATCTTACTCTGATTCATTTCAAAGACAATTTTTCATTTTCTTATAGATTTTCGTTAGTAGGTATTGTTTGGGAAGTGATATCAAGAAAGTGATAACGGGCAGTCTAAAACACGTGTAAAGGACTAAATCTGAATTGTCTAGACTCTATGTTCAATGTGCTGGTAGGCACGAAGGATTTGACAGTGTAGATTTAGATAGGATTGTTTGGACTGACCATACGACGCTCGGGTAGATTGAGCAGTGAGATAAACACGGGAACCTACAGGATACACTAAATTAATACGCATCTAGAACAGTGGTTCAAATTTTCCTTGATGTATGGACTTATGTCCTTAATTATGGTTCTGATAGGGCGACCGGGGGGTTCTGATAAAGTAGGTCTGTAGGAAATTATTTTCTTGCTTTCTATCTGTCAGTCATATGTTGCTTCCTCTACGTGATTCGAAGAGATCCGACCTGGATTGCAACATATGCAACTCTAATTCTACGCACCTCCTTATCTATGAAATTCTTTCTATCTGTTAGTCATATGCTGTCTCCTCTGCGTGATTGAAATGATCCGACCTGGAACACAGCATATGCAATATTCTACCTCTCAATCCCTCTATCCTAGTTAGCCATATGTTGTCCCCTCTGCGTGATTGAAATAGATCCGACCTGGGACACAACATATGCATCTATCTCTAAATATGTCTTCCTCTTTAATAATTGTTTACTCACCTAAAGTAAGGAGTCCTTAGGAAGTTCTTGATAACGAGGGTATATCGGGAAGTGGGTAACACGTTCTAGTGCAACTAAAATTGAACCAATTAAGAGGTTGCCTGTAGATCCCGTTGCTTAATTTAAGTGGACAACAATACACGTGGTCGTCGTCAGCAAAATAGTTTACTTAGAAAAGTTTATCGATATCCTTCGTGTTTAAGTGGACCACAATACCGACAATTGACCAGATATATTCATGAAGGTGAAGGTACTGATAAACAAGTTCAGGCTGTCTCACAACTTTGATCCCAAATACTTTTCTTTTTGTTAAATTTGTTCATAGTTTTCCTCTATGCACAAATTTAGGGGAGAATTAGAAAAAAAAATAAAAAATAAAAAACAAAAATCAGAAAATTCAAAATCAAAAATAGTGTTATATTCTGTTTTATTTCTTGTTCAAGAATATCAAAAATCCAAAAATATTTTTGTTTCTGTTTTATTTTTTTTCAGAAAATATGAAAAACCCAAAAATATTGTCTGCTAAAATTTTCTTTTAGTTTTGTTTTGTCTTGAAAAGTGAATTCGGGTGTAGATGAAACTCATGGAGTTTGTGTCGAAGATTTCTGAGCCAAAGCTTCATCCGTGATCATCGAAGAATTCCCATTCGAAGGAGCAAGAAATGAAGATTATTCTTTCAACATTCAATCTTTCAACCCCCAGAAGCAAGGTGAAGCTACACTTGAAGATTATGCGACGGATTGCATTGAAGCCTCCTCAATCAGTCTGCTGCTATCTTAAACCTGCTAAAGTGATCCAGAATATTTGTTCTCTCTGATGTTCTCTCTGAAGATTCTCAAGCTGAAAGCGTTATCTTTCAAGAATCAGTACAAGAAGCCTCCTCACCCAATGTGCGTTCAATGCCAAATTTTGAAGAAAAGCTCAAGTGCTCAAGATGAAGTCATTCATTGAAGATTCATCAAGTTCATCTTGAAGCTGTGAAGAAATTGAAGATAAATGCTGAAGCCAAGCTCTCGATGAAGATTGACAAGAAAAGCCAGCTACTTTTTAGGGGGAGCTTGTTGGGTCAATTAAGAAAAGAAAGCTATAAACCAAGGGGGAGATTGTTGGGTCAAAAATATGGTTTATACTTTGCTTTTCTAGGAAAATGTATTTTTATGTCTAGGACTGTAAACAGCTCTGTGTTTACGGCCATATAAGTGTTTACAGTTGTGTTTACGGCCGTAAACAGGTTTACGGCCGTAAACCCATTTACGATCGTAAACCCATTGGGCCCTTATTCCCCAAGTATATATATATATATATATATATATATATATATATATATATATATATATATATATATATATATATATATATATATATATATATATATATATATATATATATATATATATATATATATATATATATAGGTGTTAGGTGGTTGAGGAGGGATTGATGAACGTTAGAGGAGTGTAAGAACAAGGAGCTTTAGTGTGTGTAAGTGTATGAATCTTGTGTAAAGGAACTTCATTCTAATCAATACATTCAATATTCATCATCATCTTCTTCTCGTTCTCTTCTATTTGATCTGACATCATTCGTTTGATTGGGATTCCGCACCATCAAACGGATCTGATTGATACACAAGCAGATTTGGGACTTACATTTGACTTTTGCTATCTTCATCAACAACCCAAAACCAAGTGGGTTCAAAGGCTTCAAAGGTTATCTCTAAAACATCCTATGGTTGTTTTTATTTCTTTCTAACCTCTATAAATGGATCCATGATGGTTTGGTTTTGTTATGAACTAAAAATAAACTTGTTATTTTTAAAGTCTTCCGTGTCCAGTTTTTGTGGAAAACAAACTTATATTTCGTATCAAAACCCAACACCAACGATGTGATCTAACATAGGATGATGCAGTGACTTAGAAATTCCGAGGGCAGGGTCATTTTAAGGAGGGGAGAATTGTAACGACATGTATTTCCTTCGTTTAAAGACGTTAGCTTCCATAACTCGGATATTCTTGTAAATGATTTTAATTTTTATGTTTATAAATTGAAATAAATTTAATAAAAATGGTGTTATTTAATATCTAAAATAATTAATCAACGTTTAAAGGGTAGATAATTTAATTAAATTGATTTGGGGGTATTTAGGGTAATTAATAGTCATTAAAAACTTTAAATGAAACTTAGGGGCTGAAGTGTTATAAAAAAACAAAACATAAAATGTCAACTTACCTAGGGTTAGCGTAAAAATGATGAAAGGTTGAAAGTTAAGGGATTTAATTGCAAAAATCGTTTGTAACCCCCTCTTGTTTTGCGATTGGCGATTTTTATTGAGTTCGATTAGTTTCTTTTTTCTATGCTACCATTTTGGTAAGTTCTAAATCTTTTTTCCTATTACAGTTCTATTTCAATTGATTGATAATTGGTAGAAATCTTGAAGCCAAAATGTTTTCTATTAGATGTCATTGATCATGTTTCCTTTCTACTCTCAATTGTAGATATTATAAGTGATTAATTTCCAGCTAGCTGTGGGTGTATCTTTTATTTATTGTTGCTATGAAAATCTTAAGAAAACATACTCCCTCATGTGTTGAATTGACGCTCAAGAATTGGCCACAATGTTGGTGTCAACTGCTTTTCCATTTCGGTGTCAATGACCATGTTTTCTTTCACTCCAATTCTAGTGATTTCATGTGTCATATTTTTCCTGCATAAGGACTATTTTCGAACCATTTATAAGGCTCTCAAAACAAACTCTACGTGTCTTCTTAAATGCTTTTTTATGTGGTTGTTTTGCTTGCCAAAAAATGAGCCCAACATCTTGCATTAAGGTCATGTAAAGTCATGTTGTTTTAGTTTGTATTTTCTACACTAAAACTTCATTCCAAGGGCGAAAATAATAACTTTACAAGTCTCATAATTCGTGTCTTATGTTCAACCAAGATTAATCCTAGTATGTGATTTGAATTGGAACTCAATGAATCTTTGATTGGTGAGTGTAGGATGTTGTCTTTTGTGTGTTAATAGCATCCTACTTGTAATCATATTCTAGTCAACTCTTTGGACTTTTCATTAGCACTCGAAATATGTCTTAATACCTCTAAACAAGATTAGCTATGTGAAAAATTAAATAATATTAAGTCCTTTTCCTTAATCTTGAAGTTCATGGTAAGTTTGCTCAGGATTGCAAATCTGTACAGATTCGTTCATCGTTTTTGCGAGGCCTGTGGAGGCCATTCTGTTCCGAATTACGAAAATTGACCACAAAAACAAAGTTGTAGTAAATCAAGTCTAGTTTCCAGAAAGTCTACTATGAGTTTATTTGGAGTTATACATTCAATTTTATGCTTAAAACACTGAACAGGGTTCGGGCTGGGAAATTATTATTATTATTAGTATTATTATTATTATTATTATTATATATATATATATATATATATAAGTAAGTATGAAGTTGTATTTTTAAAACATGTACTCTACTGGATAGTTGTTATGAGTGGCTTTTAGGTGAATCGTTGAGAACTTCATGTAAGTTCAAGACCTGGAGTAGGAGAGTTTCATCAAGGCTAAAGCTGAGTTCATAGTTTTAACTCACAAAGGTTCATAATTAAAACGTGCAATTCGTAGATGGTGATTTGATTCACATTAAGATCACCTTGTCTACTTACTATATGCTTTGTGATACTGTCATGTTATGAGCTATTTGTTATGTTGTTTACATGTTGATGAACTTGAAGTAATTGTCATGCTAGCTTAAGTTGCTTGTAAGAATGATATATGATTGTGCTTTGATGTGTTAGTTGTGAGTATAATGCATGTTTTAATACACATTTAGATGGTATGAATTTCATGTATTATTTAATGTATAAATGACATTGTGGGGTTATGCATAATGGGTTTGGGTAATTTGATGATCTTTGCCGAAAACTTTATTCGGATCATTGCGGATGCCTACTAGGTTTAAATAGTACCTATAGGAAGAGCTATAGCCATAGAGGTTGTTAGTTTCAGTCTTTCTAGATGGTTGTGTGACACTTGGTAAGCGGGCACTTTGGTGTTTGTGGGCTGGAGTGATGTTGGTCTTTCGCTCGTGGCCAATACAGGCCTCACGTGAGAGTCGGGAGATGTTGTAGAATTGGCATTGCTTTGTACCGATTCCTAAACGACACCGTGAAGTGCTTGTCCTCTGCAAAGTCGGAGTAACGAAAGTGGGGTCTCTGGGTTGGTGTTTCGGGTAGAAGTCATAAGCCACTTAGAAAATTCAGCTGGTCGTGCACACAAGTAGTGAACAGTTTGTTTCTCTTTGGTTAGGTAGCACTAAGGGACACTTGTTTATCAAATGGTTGGATAGATATAATAAGAAGTTGAATAAATAACAAAATGTTGGTTGCCAATTAAAAGGTTGAATATATAACAAAATGTTGGTTATTAATAAAGGTTGAGTAAATAATGAAAGTTTGCTTATATATGAAATGTGATTATTCATATGTTATGCGGTTGTTTAAATGGTATTCATGAATTATATATGTATGTGGTAGAATTGTGGTTGAACATTTATGCATGTATGCGGTTGAACATGCGATTGAATGATTATGGTATGCGGTTGTTTGCTACGTGGTATTTGTTTCTCATTTTTATGTTCCATTGTAAAATGAATGATTGACCCATTTGGGGTTTATATGTTTTACGTACAACCTTTATGAATTCACTCAACACGGGATAACACTTGTGTCTTTTCTCTTTTGTGCCTTGTGATTGATGCAAACAACTAAGGAGTTTGGCCTTGCTGAGAGGGATTACTTATGGGGTAGTTATGCTAATTAGATGATACCATTTTGGACATATATGATCTTTTATCAAATTGAACATTTACTTTTGTTATTTTGAAATGGTTTGAAATTATGATCTTGATTTTAAAGTAACATTGTTATTTGAAAATGTTTTGAAATAAATGACCAAGTCTTCCGCTAACATATAGCGCTAAAAACTGTTTAAATTTTAAAAAAAAAATTATGGTAAAAATCAGGACGTTACAAGGACACTAGCATATGAAAGAATGGGAGAATCATGTTTTTCTATCTTGGAAGGCAACTTATGAATATGGGTATCCTTTTTACTAACATGCAGTATCGATGCAAAGAGTTAATGAAAACCAAACCAAATGTCACAATGTTTCTTAACTATGTTATCAACATTACCAATCCCTGAAAATCTAACCAATCCAAATCGTTTCCCCAACGGAGACTCTTATTAGAAATAAAGACATTAACAACTTTCCCCAAAGGAGCACACATACGCCATATATCAGTAGGTATGGCAGATTCCTGGAAGTTTGTTACATAAGAAGATTGAATGTCTGAACTTACTTAATGATAGTCACGATGATGATGATCCCGTTTATCTCTATTGTATTGAGAACTGTTATGTTTATACATTCCCATGGAGTGCCGTTCCTTATTCCATCCATATTGTGGTGATAAACGAGAGTTCTCGAAAGACATATATTATCATAAACCCTATCCTCCAGTAATGACGAGCAAGAAGATATATACTGCAAATAACTGACCTATCCGATCACGGTAATAGGAACGAAGAATGGAGAATTAACCCCGGCCCTGCCTGTGTTTTGTACCTGCCAGAGAAGAAGGGTTGGAGACAAGGCGCAATCCCTGATCGGGAATCCAAGACCGAAATCGCCAGAAGAAGATGTATGGTGATTATTTTGATTTATTTTTATTATTTAACTTATTTTAAATAGCCAATTTAGGTTATTTATCATGTTATTTTATTTTTTTAATTATTTAATATGATATTGTACAGCAATATTTTAAAAAATTGTTAACTGAGTGATAATTTATTAGTATTAAATAGAAGGTTAAAAGATAGCAAATTATTTAGATTTAGTCGGTTCATTAAAAAAATCATTTATATAAGAACCACTTTATCAATTCCGATATATTATCAGCTTAGTATATTTATAAATTCAAGACTTCACGAAAATAATAATAATAATAATAATAATAATAATAATAATAATAATAATAATAAACGACATTGAGGTTAAGGCAAAAGAATAATAATAATAATAAACGACATTGAGGTTAAGGCAAAAGACGTGTCTTGATATATGCAATAATGCAAACGACTTGTGTTAATGTATAAAGACAACTACCCTTACACACGTGTCTATTTTTGTTATATTGGAATGTATGGTATATACAAAGCAATGTCAACCTTCTAATCTATACCTTGAAAATTGATTTTTCCCGACGTTGAAAAACTATTGTATACCTTTGAATTATTCTTTATTCATACTTTTATATCAATAATATCTAAAAAAAAAAGTATGCAAATAAGAGGCAACTCATAATGCCACATTGAGAAAAGTCCAGCAGATAAGATCAAATTGTAGATAACGCAACGAAATTCAACTTTAGAACAATCGTAATCTCTTCCTGCTTCGTACTTGGAGAGAAACGACTTTGATACAAGGGATTTGGAGTAAAAAGACCTAAAATGAAAAACGAATATTAATTAAATTAATTATCAATTAGTTTGGTAATAAAAATAATTATCTTTTTCTAATTTTTTTTATTTGCAAAATTATTTTTCAAAAAATTTGTCTATTTATGTCTGAAATATTTATTCGAAGCGTTTAATTCACGGTTTATTAATCAAAAGTTTGATTGTATTATATATATATATATATATATATATATATATATATATATATATATATATATATATATATATATATATATATATATATATATATATATATATATATATACTAACTTTGAACTTTTTAGTAGATATTAATTAAATTGATTTTTTTCTTCGAAATTCTGAAATCGTTAGTCTGATTTCGAACTCACTTTATAAAATTTTGGAGGACATTTTTATTAAACTCTGAAATTTCGGTCCATAATCTATAATAGCCTCGAATCTGATATAATCCAAAATTTAGAAGAAAATATTTTTTGGTTAGTTTAGGGGGACTCATTCCTTCAAGGTAGGCTTTTATTATCCACTGAAAATGAAAATTTTATTGTAATAATATTTATACCCTTAAGTTATAAAGAATTTGATTACAACACGTTTATTATAATATTTTCCTACCTTTTCTTTGTACTTATCTTCCTATCCACATGAAATTGTGACAAATGTCATATTTAGATAAAACTAATGATATTTTAGGACACTTGTCATTATTTCAAACGGGTAGGAAGATAATTATGAAGAAAAGTAGGAGGATATTTAATTTATCTTACTATATTTGCCCATAAATTACTGTAGAAGATATTATTGTTGACATGTTATTGCACGATTAAACTTAAGAACTACCCTTCTAAGTTCGTGGAGATCAGTTATATTGTTGACATGTTTTAGTGGCCATCACCCATCACCCGCCAGAAAACAACTGTTACCCCATCTAATAGAGTTGCAGAAGAGAAAACCCAACCACATCTTTTCCGTTCACCACTACATTATCCAACAAATCAAACACCGTCTCCAAATTGCGCTCAAGATCCACTTCGAAAACGAGAAACTATGGCGTAAATCTGATGAAGATCAATACGGGAGTTGCCAATCCGGCTGTAAAAGAAGGTTGCAGACGCCGTGTTGGTAATGGAGACGGAAAGTTCATTTGATTCGGAAGAAACCCACATCTCTTTTCGTTTGGGCTTTGTCGCCGGGGCAAGTTGCAAACGACAGCTTTGCAAAGACAGTGCCGCCAAAGTCCCCAAGTCCAGGTGGTTGGACCAATGAAATGAGTGAGGCCGGCGTATGTTGGATAATCTTGATAGTGGGTTAAGTCCATTTCGGTTTATGGGTTTAGATAGGTCAATTATGCACGTTTTTCTTAATAATAAAAGTTTGGTAAAAGCTTTTACCGGGTCTTAGCGAGGTAGTTTGAAGGGTAGAAGAAATCAGCTAGTTTTTAGGTGAGAAAAGTATTATTCTATTGTTTTTGCATGTTCCGACATAGGTAAGGCTATATATAAGCCTTATTCACTTTTCACTTTAGCTTCCACAAAGAGTATGGCATCAAGTCTTTTTCTCCTACAACTTTGAATTACCTTTTTAGTTATTTATTAGAAAGTCATTTATTTTCTCCTATAAGGTCACTTTTACTGTGAGTTTTGAGAGTCCATTTCCAACATTTGGTGTCAGAGCACCTGACTCATACCTAGTTCTTAGCAAAAAAGAGAAATAACTTATTGCAACCTTATGTAATCAGCTCAAGAGTACGATAGCAAGCAACAAGGATGATGAAGTTTGGTGATTAGAAGAAAGAAGCAGTAGATTTTTTATGTACGTTAGCAAGCAAGATACAAAACGCAAGCACCAAGAATTAGTAAGCAAGAAAGCATGTCACACCCCGAAACCGAAGGCGGAAACGTTCCGGGGCGGAGTGACGTCATGTAAAGTATCACAACCAATGTACATAGGAAGCATAGTAAACACAACCATTACATTAAATACATACATAGAAAAGTTTACATTGTGTTGATACAAAGTTTATACATATCAGTTTATAACAAAAGTAAAGACGAGACTTCTATCCGCTCCGTCTTCTCCAAAAGTAACGGGATACATGTCTAATGAGAACCTGAGAATACAAGCAGTTTTAAAATATCAGCATAAAGCTGGTGAGTTCATAAGCGGTTTGTTTCTGGTAAAAGAATAAGTTTCCTTTTGGTTTCATGAAAAAGTTGTTATCCAAGAAAATCCCATATTTTCTTATAAGAGTAGTTTAGTTATCCATTGGTTAAACAGCCGGATTAAGAAAAGTTAAGTTATCCCAGGAAAAACCCTTATTTTCCTTAAAATTTGGTGGTTGGTTATCGATTCGGAATGAGGTGTACAAGTATCTACCATACTTGTAGCGTTTAAGTGAAGTATCCTGAAAGCCTGGTTATCCTTGAAAAGTACATTAGTTTTAACACGTATATAAAACTATAAGTAGGTTGTAAACTAATTTCCTAAGGATATTAATTTACTAAGTTCTTTATTACTTAAAAGTAAATCTCCATTATCTAAGTTGCGAGTTCTATAACCATACGATAAACTAGATATGGCAAGAAGGCCAGTATCATTTTATGACTTTTGTTACCCGAAGACCTTCCAGTCCCACTATAGCTAGCAGTAAGGTGCGGGGTAGTCAGCCCCGTATAGATCTATACACTCAAGTCACGCTCTCCTTCTAAGAGATTCTGGTTACAGGGGCGGTCCTCCACTCGCGTATCTCTGTGGAGTGTTTCAGAGGACGTGTCTCCAATCTTAAGAATAACAAATTTACAAGTAATAATGCGGAAAATCCTGATTTATGAATGACATGAAATCCTTTGTGAAATATAAAATATAACATTTTATAATGAGTTTTGCAATTAGTTTGAAAACTAACTCTGCAAGTTAAATGGTTGGTTAATACGGATTTCAGTGTTAAAAGCATACTGAACATGTAATTATAACATACGAAATAATAAGTTTTGAGTACAAGTTTCCTTGTACTTTTGCTTGTATTCCCCCCTGAAAACATGAAAAACACGGAAAATGGTGTAGGGGTATGAACTCACCAGACGAGAAATGTGCCGGATAGGATGCTAAGTGTCAATTTAGGGCTTGAACACGCGCGAGGATCCTATGTAACATGAGGAGATACATAATTGTATCTAATTAGACATTGAACTACTAATTAAGTAAGATAATACACTCCGAGGTGCGAAAACACTTTATTTCAAGTGTTAGGAATGATCCGGGTTGCATCTAAGGGGGTGTATGGCTTGGATAGGGAGTTTATTCTTCAAGAGTAAACTCTTAGGGGAGATTACGGCCCAAAGACCATATCCCCATGAGTTTACGGCCGTAAACTCATGGGTGGAGTGTTTTTGGATGTTTAAAGGTCTTACATTGCACAAGGGAAGGTTATAGGGTTTATTCCATGGCTTAGGAAGTGATCGGGACTTGAAATGACCTTGGAAATGGAGTTTGCTGCTCTTGAAGGACACTTGGGGAGTTTACTGCCGTAAACACATGGGTTTACGGCCGTAAACTCATGCTTGGTCCAAACTTACATGATTTTAGGTCTCAAATGAAAGGATACAAGGTTCTATGCATTAATCCAAGTCATAGGGGGAAGTTAGGGCACCATTTGACCTCCTTAAGGGAGTTTACGGCCAAGGGACCAATCCTTTGGGGGTTTATGGCCGTAATCTCTTAAGGTCATGGTTTATTTGATGTTTAAGGTTCCTACTTCGATGGTGGTTGATTCTAGACATTATTCCAAGCCATATGAGGTGTTTAAGGGCAATTTAACACCTTAAAAAGGTGTTTACGGCCTATGAAGGGGTGTTTACGGTCCAATAATGCTCTTGGGCCGTAAACTCATGTTTACTCCCCAAATGACAAGATCTTGGTGTTCTAAACTCGTACATGCAAGTCCCTAAGTCATAACTAAGCACTAGAATGGGTTTGGAAGGGTTTTGGGGGTTCAAAACCCCACTTATGGGTGTTTGCGGCCTTGGAGTGTTCTAGGGCCGTAAACACATGTTTTTGGTACTTTCTCATGATTTAAACATGGATTTGCATGCCAAATAAGCTAAACAACAAGCTAGGATAGATCACTTACGAGTTTGGAGCTTGAAAGAGGTGTTTTTGGATCAAATTTGAGTTGTAGAGAGAGAGTAGAGAGAGAGTGTGTTATGAGTGGGAAAAAGCTTCAAATGAAGCCCACTCACCCTTATATAGGGTTTGAGTTTGTGGCCCTGTGGAAATCTACCCGATACTGACGTTAAATGGAGCTTATGGTCGTACCCGATTAAATTGTCGTAACCCGATGTGGTCGTGAATTAGAAACTTTAAAAAAAGAATAACAAGGGTGTTTCACGTGTTTTTAATGCGTTCTGACACTTATGAAGTCATAATAAAAATCCCAATTTAATTAACCTAATTCAAAATGTCAACGGAAAATTTAATAACAACGGGTTTTATTAACGGAAACGGGTTACAATGACGGAATAAATTTCAGGTTGTCACATCATCCCCTCGTCAGAGGGAATTTCGTCCCGAAATTTAGAATTAAGATACAAATCATGGATTTGGAAAGAGATGCGGATATTTCTATTTCATCGAGTCTTCGCGCTCCCAAGTGAATTCGGGTCCCCGCTTGGCATTCCAGCGAACCTTCACTATCGGGATGCGGCTTTGTTTCGTTTGTTTGATCTCTCGATCCATGATTTCGATTGGTTCTTCCACAAAGTTCAAATTTTCGTCGATCTCGATCTCGTCAAGAGGGATCACGAGGGTCTCATCGGAAAGACACTTTTTAAGATTTGAGACGTGGAAGACAGGGTGGATATTACTAAGTTCATGAGGTCATCGGAGTTTGTAGGCTACGGGACCGATCCTAGCGAGGATCTCGAAGGGTCCTATGTATCTTGGATTCAGCTTTCCACGCTTTCCGAAGCGTATCATGCCTTTCCAGGGTGAGACTTTCAACAGGACACGGTCTCCAACCTGGAATTCCAAGGGTTTTCGTCGCTTATCGGCGTAGCTCTTTTGTCTATCTCGGGAGGCCTTAAGTCGTTCTCGGATTTGTACGATCTTTTCGGTGGTTTCGCGGATGATTTCTGGACCAGTGAGAGTGTTGTCGGGAACTTGTCCTTTGGCAAGTTGCGTGTCGCCCACCTCAGCCCAACACAGAGGGGATCTGCACTTGCAGCCATAGAGGGCTTCGAAAGGCGCAACCTTGATGCTGGTATGGTAGCTTTTGTTGTAGGAAAATTCAACCAAAGGAAGATGAGTGTCCCATGACGCGCCGAAATCGATGACGCAAGCTCTCAACATGTCTTCCAAGGTTTGGATGGTCCTCTCACTCTGTCCATCTGTTTGAGGATGATAAGCTGTGCTCATATCCAGCTTAGTTCCAAGAGCCTTCTGCAGTGACTGCCAGAACCTCGAAGTGAACCTGCTATCTTGGTCGGAAATAATGGACGCAGGCACACCATGCAGTCGGACTACTTCTTGGATGTAGATTCGCGTGAGTCTTTCCATTTTGAAGTTTTCCTTGATAGGAAAGAAGTGAGCGGATTTGGTTAGTCGGTCGACAATTACCCAAATGGCGTCGTACCCACTCGGAGATTTGGGTAGTTTGGTAATGAAATCCATAGTAATCCTCTCCCACTTCCATTCAGGTATTTCGGGTTGTTGGAGTAGACCGGAGGGTTTCTGATATTCGACCTTCACCTTGGCGCAAGTCAGGCACTTGCCCACGAAGGTAGCGATCTCTGCTTTCATGTTCGACCACCAATACAGTCTTTTAAGATCGAGGTACATCTTGTCCGAACCTGGGTGAACGGAGTATCTGGTCTTGTGAGCTTCGTTCATTACAACCTCTCGATAACCACCGAACTTTGGGATCCAGATCCGGTTCATAAAGTAATAGACTCCGTCTCCCTTGATCTCTAGGTTCTTTTCCATTCCTCTCAGGGCTTCACCCGGCATGTTCTCTGGTCTTAAGGCTTCCAACCGAGCCTCTTTGATTTACGTGGATAAATGGGAATGGATGGTCATTGTTAGTGCCTTCGCCTTGTTTCCAGATCTTTCCTTTCGGCTAAGGGCATCTGCCACCACATTGGCCTTGCCGGGATGGTAGCGGATTTCGCACTCATAGTCACTGAGCAACTCTACCCATTGCCGTTGCCTCATGTTTAAGTCTTTCTGATCGAAGATGTGTTGCAGGCTTTTATGGTCAGTGAAGATCGTGCACTTGGTTCCATAAAGGTAATATCTCCAAATCTTCAGTGCGAAGACCACTGCTCCTAACTCCAGGTCGTGAGTTGTATAGTTGACTTCGTGTGCTTTTAGCTGTCTCGAGGCATAAGCGACAACTTTTCCTCTCTGCATAAGCACACAGCCTAAGCCCTGATTGGACGCATCGCAATAAACAACGAAGTTCTCCGTCCCTTCGGGTAGGGACAGTATAGGTGCGCTGCACAAGGCTCGCTTCAACGTTTGGAATGCAGTGTCTTGCTTTTCACTCCAACAAAAGGGTACACCTTTCTGTGTTAGAGTGGTTAGGGGTTTGGCGATTCTGGAAAAATTCTGAATGAATCTACGATAATAGTGGCGAGACCCAAGAATTGACGGATTTCTGTGGGTGTCTTCGGTGCCGACCAATTCTCTATTGCCTTGATTTTGGACGGGTCCACGTGTATACCCTCCTCGCTTACCACGTGACCAAGGAAAGTTACCTTCCGAATCCAGAATTCGCACTTGGAGAATTTCGCGTACAGTTTCTCCGATCTAAGAGTTTCCAAAACTAATCTCAAGTGTTGTTTGTGATCTTCTTCGCTTCTGGAATAGACAAGTATGTCGTCGATGAACACGATAACGAACTTGTCCAGAAAGGGACGACACACCCGGTTCATCAGATCCATGAACACTGCCGGTGCGTTGGTTAGACCGAAGGGCATCACTACGAACTCGTAGTGACCATATCGAGTCCTGAATGCTGTCTTGGAAACATCACTCTCATGAACTCGAAGCTGATGGTACCCTGATCTAAGGTCTATTTTTGAGAAGTAGCTGGCTCCCTGAAGTTGATCGAAAAGGTTGTCTATTCGAGGAAGAGGATAACGGTTTTTGATGGTTAGCTTATTCAATTCACGGTAGTCTATACACATTCGAAAGGATCCATCTTTCTTCTTCACAAATAATACCGGGGCTCCCCAGGGTGAGGAACTCGGTCTGATGAACCCTTTACTAAGTAGCTCATTAAGCTAACTGGATAACTCCTGCATTTCTGCTGGCGCTAATCGATACGGAGACTTGGCTACGGGGGTAGCTCCAGGAATTAGGTCGATGCGAAACTCGACTTGACGTTCGGGAGAATTCCAGGGAGCTCTTCGGGAAAAACATCAGGAAAGTGGCAGAATTCGGGGATGCTCTCGAGGTCTTTAACTTCCTGTTTCTCGTTTATCACATGGGCTAGGAATGCATCACACTCCTTTCGCAGGAGCTTTTGGGCTTTGATGCATGAAATGATGCGAAGATTAGAACTAAGTTTATCGCCGTAGATCATGAGGATTTGACCAGAAGGGAGATTAAGGCGGATAGCTTTTTCATAACAAAGGATATCAGCATGATTGGGGCTCAACCAATCCATGCCAATGATAACATCAAAGCTCTTTATGGAAACTGGCATAAGGTCGATGGGAAAAGAATGATCGTTTAGGGTAAGGGTACAGCCTACGTATATCTCGTTAGTGCTCTCTTTCTCACCGTTATCCATTTCGACGGTAAACTTTTCGGTTAATGGTTGAGGATTATGTTTAAGAAGCTGTTTGAATGAATGGCTAACAAAACTTCGTTCCGCACCAGAATCGAAAAGGATGCATGCATAAGAGTTGTCGAGAAGGAACGTACCCGTGACAACGGTGGGATCGGCGACTGCCTCCTCTTGCCCCATAGTTAGAACTTTCCCGGTGTTGTTGGTTGTTGCTGCTTTGGGGCAGTTTCGCTTGTAATGACCGACCTCGCCGCACTTGTAGCAAGCCTGATCGACACCCGCTCCGGAAGCTTGATTGGTTGGTTGAGTTGGTGCCTTGCAGAATCGAATCGTATGCCCCTTTTTACCACAGTTGGAGCATGACAGTTCACGACATGGACCGGGGTTATGGTGGAAGTTACACTTGTTGCATCGAGGAAGGGTACCAGCATACCTACTGGTAGGTGCTTGAGTGACAGGAGTAGCAACAGGGGTAGTAGCAGCGTGGACTGCCACAGTTTGCTGTTTCTTTGAGGATCCTTGCGAACCCTGCCCTTTCGTTTGTTCCAGAATTTCTTTTTATTTTCACCGCTTCCTTTAGCCGGTTCAGGAACGGTGGCCACTTCCTCGAGATCGTCACCATGATCAATCAGAGTTTGCGCCAAACATTTAGCGCTGTCAAAGGTGTCTGGCTTCGCAGCCAAAACATTTCCCTTGGTTGGCTGGGTCAGCCCCCAAATGAATCGTTCAATCTTTTTGCTTTCCGGGGATATCATTCCCGGACAAAGGAGTGCTAGGTCTTCAAACCTAGAAGTGTAGGTAGCAATGTCGGAACCCTTCATCCTTAGGGTCCAGAGTTCGTGTTTAAGTTTCTGCATCTCTCCCCGTGGGCAGTACTGGGCTATCATAAGTTCCTTTAGGCTTTCCCAACCCATAGCATTTGCCACCGGTAGG
This sequence comes from Lactuca virosa, assembly GCF_052849685.1. Taxonomy (NCBI): domain Eukaryota; kingdom Viridiplantae; phylum Streptophyta; class Magnoliopsida; order Asterales; family Asteraceae; genus Lactuca; species Lactuca virosa. Next base: position 317,913,476 of record NC_136428.1, read on the forward strand.
GTTAAGGACTTGACCCGGCCATTCCACCAGGTTAATGCTTTATTGACGAAAGTGCAAGTGGCGAATTTCACTTTGTTGGCCTCCGAACAGGCACAAATTTCGAAAATGGACTCAATCTTTTCGAACCATTGAGTCAGAGCAATGACACCTCCCTTGCCGTCGAAAGATGTGGGTTTTGCGTTCATGAAATCCTTATAAGAGCATTCTTTTTGGTGTTCCTGACCACCTTCTTGGATTTGGGGTTGCATACCACCTCCCTGTCCACCAGATCCGCCAGGATTCATTTGTGACATTGCGGCAGCCACAGCAGCAGTAACAGCTGATTGAAACATGACATGATCAAATTGAGGAGGAGGTGGTGGTGGAGGATTGTTGTTCTTTGAGCTGGGTCTTTTCTTTGGAGCCATCTTGATCTAAAATGATCAGGAAAGAGAGGATGGTAAGTCCTCTGGATAGAATTAAGAGATATGAAACAAGGGATATCTCATTATGGCAGTTAGAGTGTTCTACTAAGCGATAGAACAGGAAAAGTTACTAAAGCAAGTAAACCATTGCTAAGGGAGGAATGAGTAGCAACACTTGGAATGAATTTCTACAATGTATTCGGTTTTGACTAAAATACTCCTATAGTATTTTATGTTTTGTTGTGACGATGACTTGTTGTTTGGATATTTGTTAAGTTTTAGGCCTGCTGTACACCACAGTCACTCCCAAGCACATGTTGGTCGTGTCTCGAATGAATATAGTTGATCAGGCTATATTGACCCTAGACACGACTACATAATTGCCCAGGTTTAACTGCAGTTCCAAACATCCAATTACTTATGTTTTGTTCTACATGGGGTTACGGTCTCCGGCGTTTAGGTATTCTTGTATACTTGGACTAAAAATACTTATATTTTTAAAGTATACTTTTAGTTTAGAGCTCTTAGGCCCCTTAGTGTTTATAGTTGTATACCATGTAAGGTTTGGTATACTTAGTTCACTATAAACAAGGGCTCTGATACCAATCTGTCACACCCCGAAACCGAAGGCGGAAACGTTCCAGGGCGGAGTGACGTCATGTAAAGTATCACAACCAATGTACATAGCAAGCATAGTAAACACAACCATTACATTAAATACATACATAGAAAAGTTTACATTGTGTTGATACAAAGTTTATACATATCAGTTTAGAATAAAAGTAAAGACGAGACTTCTATCCGCTCCGTCTTCTCCAAAAGTAACGGGATACCTGTCTAATGAGAACCTGAGAATACAAGCAGTTTTAAAATATCAGCATAAAGCTGGTGAGTTCATAAGCGGTTTGTTTCTGGTAAAAGAATAAGTTTCCTTTTGGTTTCATGAAAAAGTTGTTATTCAAGAAAATCCCATATTTACTTATAAGAGTAGTTTAGTTATCCATTTGTTAAACAGCCGGATTAAGAAAAGTTAAGTTATCCCAGGAAAAACCCTTATTTTCCTTAAAAGTTGGTGGTTGGTTATCGATTCGGAATGAGGTGTACAAGTATCTACCATACTTGCAGCGTTTAAGTGAAGTATCCTGAAAGCCTGGTTATCCTTGAAAAGTACATTAGTTTTAACACGTATATAAAACTATAAGTAGGTTGTAAACTAATTTCATAAGGGTATTAATTTACTAAGTTCTTTATTACTTAAAAGTAAATCTCCATTATCTAAGTTGCGAGTTCTATAACCATACGATAAACTAGATATGGCAAGAAGGCCAGTATCATTTTATGACTTTTGTCACCCGAAGACCTGCCAGTCCCACTGTAGCTAGCAGCAAGGTGCGGGGTAGTCAGCCCCGTATAGATCTATACACTCAAGTCACGCTCTCCTTCTAAGAGATTCTGGTTACAGGGGCGGTCCTCCACTCGCGTATCTCTGTGGAGTGTTTCAGAGGACGTGTCTCCAATCTTAAGAATAACAAATTTACAAGTAATAATGCGGAAAATCCTGATTTATGAATGACATGAAATCCTTTGTGAAATATAAAATATAACATTTTATAATGAGTTTCGCAATTAGTTTGAAAACTAACTCTGCAAGTTAAATGGTTGGTTAATACGGATTTCAGTGTTAAAAGCATACTGAACATGTAATTATAACATACGAAATAATAAGTTTTGAGTACAAGTTTCCTTGTACTTTTGCTTGTATTCCCCCCTGAAAACATGAAAAACACGGAAAATGGTGTAGGGGTATGAACTCACCAGACAAGAAATGTGCCGGATAGGATGTTAAGTGTCAATTTAGGGTTTGAACACGTGAGAGGATCCTATGTAACATGAGGAGATACATAATTGTATCTAATTAGACATTGAACTACTAATTAAGTAAGATAATACACTCCGAGGTGCGAAAACACTTTATTTCAAGTGTTAGGAATGATCCGGGTTGCATCTAAGGGGGTGTATGGCTTGGATAGGGAGTTTACTCTTCAAGAGTAAACTCTTAGGGGAGATTACGGAACAAAGACCATATCCCCATGAGTTTACGGCCGTAAACTCATGGGGTGGAGTGTTTTTGGATGTTTAAAGGTCTTACATTGCACAAGGGAAGGTTCTAGGGTTTATTACATGGCTTAGGAAGTGATCGGGACTTGAAATGACCTTGGAAATGGAGTTTGCTGCTCTTGAAGGACACTTGGGGAGTTTACTGTCGTAAACACATGGGTTTACGGCCGTAAACTCATGGTTGGTCCAAACTTGCATGATTTTAGGTCTCAAATGAAAGGATACAAGGTTCTATGCATTAATCCAAGTCATAGGGGGAAGTTAGGGCACCATTTGACCTCCTTAAGGGAGTTTACGGCCAAGGGACCAATCCTTGGGGGGTTTACGGCTGTAATCTCTTAAGGTCATGGTTTATTTGATGTTTAAGGTTCCTACTTCGATGGTGGTTGATTCTAGACATTATTCCAAGCCATAGGAGGTGTTTAAGGGCAATTTAACACCTTAAAAAGGTGTTTACGGCCTATGAAGGGGTGTTTACGGTCCAAGAATGCTCTTGGGCCGTAAAATCATGTTTACTCCCCAAATGACAAGATCTTGGTGTTCTAAACTCGTACATGCAAGTCCCTAAGTCATAACTAAGCACTAGAATGGGTTTGGAAGGGTTTTGGGGCTTCAAAACCCCACTTATGGGTGTTTGCGGCCTTGGAGTGTTCTAGGGCCGTAAACACATGGTTTTGGTACTTTCTCATGATTTAAACATGGATTTGCATGCCAAATAAGCTAAACAACAAGCTAGGATAGATCACTTACGAGTTTGGAGCTTGAAAGAGGTGTTTTTAGATCAAATTTGAGTTGTAGAGAGAGAGTAGAGAGATAGAGTGTTATGAGTGGGAAAAAGCTTCAAATGAAGCCCACTCACCCTTATATAGGGTTGGAGTTTGTGGCCCGGTGGAAATCTACCCGATACTGACGTTAAATGGAGCTTATGGTCGTACCCGATTAAATTGTCGTAACCCGATGTGGTCGTGAATTAGAAACTTTAAAAAAATAATAACAAGGGTGTTTCACGTGTTTTTAATGCGTTCTGACACTTATGAAGTCATAATAAAAGTCCCAATTTAATTAACCTAATTCAAAATGTCAACGGAAAATTTAATAACAACGGGTTTTATTAACGGAAACGGGTTACAGTGACGGAATAAATTTCTGGTTGTCACAAAGCAAGTGCCAGAAATTTTTTCTATATGTTATCAAGCAAGAAGCAGAACGCAAGCAACAAGAATTAGTAAACATGAAAGCAAGTGCCAAGAAGAAAGAAGAAAAGAAAGCAGTAGCAAGAAAAGAAAGCAGTTAGCAAGAAGCAAGAAGCAAGAACGAGATAAAAACTGTTTTGGAACTCGAAAGATTAGCAAGAAATGCCAACAAATGTAGGAACTATCCGTGAGCAAGTTCATGTACCACTTCAATGTCCTAAACTAACCAAAACGAACTACACTTCGTGGTCGATTATGGTTGAAACGACGCTAAGGGCATACGGTTTATGGGAGTCGGTGGATCCCGGGGGAAATTTGGAAGCAAAGTAGGACCACACCACCAAAAGCCATTATCTTTTAAACCTTACCAGAAATTTGGGTTCGATAGTTAGGAGCCGATTGAGTCCTAAAGGCACGTTTACAAAATCTTAGGAGTGAGTTGGAGATGCTAAAGATGAAGGAAAACGAGGCTATTAATAATTTTTCGGGCAAGATTAGTGGCATAATGGCAAAATATAAAATGTCTCGGTTCAAGCCTTGAAGAAGAAGTGGTAGTGAGAAAGCTTCTCAATTCAGCTCCAAAGAAATATTTGCCAATCATTGCCTCCATCGAGCAATACTCGGATACTGAAACCATTTCTTTTAAAGAAGTATTGGGAAGACTCAAAGCATACGAAGAAAGACTCAAAAGCCATGATGAAAAAGACGAAGAGCAAGGACAACAAGGATAACAAGAACAAATTTTACTAACTAATGGTGAGCATGATGATAAGCAATATGGACGAGGAAGAGGTCGAGGAAGAGGATTTGGTAGAGGTGAAAGAGGGCATGGAAGAGGCTCGGATCGAGGTGATGAGAGTGGGCTTAGATGGTATGATTGTGGAGCATTTGGACACTTTGCAAATGAGTGTATCAAATGGAAAGACATAGAGAACGAAGTCAATTTGACATAAGAGGAAGAACTAGCTTTGTTGTGGTGAAGAAACATGTCAAAATCATCAAGATTTGGGGGTGAATGTTGGATAATCTTGATGATGGATTAAGTCCATTTTGGTTCATGGGTTTAGATAGGTCCATTATGCACGTTTTTCTTAATAATAGAAGTTGTTACCGGGTCTTAGGGAGGTAGTTTGAAGGGTAGAAGAAATCAACTAGCTTTTAGGTTAGATAAGTATTATTCTATTGTTTTTGCATGTTCCTATGTGAGTAAAGCTATATATAAGCCTTCTTCACTTTTCACTTTAACTTCAATAGAGAGTATGACATCAAGTCTTTTTCTCCTGCAACTTTTAACTACCTTTTTGGTTACTTAGTAGAAAGTCATTTTTTTCTCCTATAAGGTTACTTTTACTGTGAGTTTTGAGAGTCCATTTCCAACATCGGTGGTATAATCAATCGAGTTTTAAAGTATTTTAAACAAAAAAAAAAGTATCGTCGTCCGAGCTACCATGTCCACCGCTAAAAGCGTGACAGGGGGTATTAACGTTGATGAATGAAGAAGGGAGGTGGGGGGAGTTTGCTTCCTCATTTGGAGAAAAAAATGATATTATTATTTTTAATATTATAAATTTCCATTAGGGGCATGATAGTGGAAGAATCATGACCCTTAGTTTAGAATACTATATTTCAAACTTATTTCTTATTTTATAAAATATATATAAACTAAATAACATTATTTTCGTTAACCTACAGCTAAATAGAACATATGTCTCTTAAAAGGTTAGGCTTAAATTCATGACCTCTAATTTGAAAGGATCACTCCTTACCGCTATGTCAAATGCCTTTTGATAGAATTAGATTAATTAATATCTATGTTAAATATGAGCAAGATACAGTTTGCGTCGCCATCCAGAAAATGGACTAAATCAAAGTATTTGGAAATCCGTGGTAGCTAATGTTATTTATCTGTCGCATGATCTTACGCTAATTGTTATTATATTAGGAATAATTATACAATAGTCATATGAAAATATTTCATATGCCATTTAACAAAAGTGATAAGGCACTAATTAGAAATTCAGAAGCAAAACATATATTTTGTATCTGTTCAATTAATCAATTTTCTCATTTTAATGTTTGAAAGTTAATCATCTACTGAAAAAATTCACACTTGCTCATCATATAACTGTCATTTAACAATTTATATAACAAATTGTTCCTAAGTTTTATTTTTTATAGATTTATCCCACGTTTTTTTTTATTTGGTTTTATCTTCAAACTTTAAAATTTTTAAACATAGACTTTATGGTCCCTAACCCTTTTTTTTTAATCATTTTTCTTTATATTTTTTTAAATAACCCCTTTTCAATTTTTTTAATTTTTTTTTAATATTTTACCTTAAATTTAGAATATTTTAGAGTTTAAAATATTTAAACTTAGCATGTGGTACCTGACTTTTTTAAATGTTTTTATGAAGTTTTTTTTTCTCTTATTCGAATGGATTAATCTTTCGACATTTATTTCTCTCATTTTCTTTGAACCTAATAAGGTTACTCGTATCGTTCGTATCGTTCCAAACTGATTATGTAATTGTTTTTCTTATATTAACTAGAAGATTAGGATCGCATCGTTTTGGGGCACTTCCAAGTAAGACAAGTTGTCCACGATGCACTATAGATCCAACTCTAAGCTTTGACACAACCGTGTTCCCCCTCCTTGTCAATTTTCCGCATGTCTCTCTAAGGCTATGAGGAGTGGTTCCGACAATGTTGAGCACCACTACCTCACAAACATTACCCACACCAGCCAACATTGTGTGTGCCAAGAGAAGAGAGACTCGACAAGAATCTGTCGAACTACACAAAAACCTTGGCATGTCGAGTTGAGGGTGATATGTTCCCCTCTTTGATGAGCTCCATGTCACCTTTCTTCTAGTGGGCATAACCATGGTTTTGTTTTAGGGTATGCCAAATAATTTAAAAAATATAAACAAATAACAAAATATGTCTGTATTGGGATTTTTTTTTCCAATAACTTTATTCACAATTGGAGGACCAATAAGGTCTTAAGATTGAAGTTTTTTTTTACTCTCTCAACTAGGAAACTTAGGTGGGTCGTGATAATCACGATCCATGAGATTCAATTATGGAGCGGGGTTTCATAACGGTGAAGATAAAAATTAAATTGAGTACCCTACGAGAAAAACCACAATTAAATTTCTAAATTAAAATTGTATGTAATTGAAGCAAAGGCTTAATCAATAACGAAATAATACCCTTAATGTCTAGCTTCGTGTTCAACTTTGGCTATTACATAGTCCTTAAGCTCATCAAATGTGTACACATTCTATCACATATATAAAATTAAAACAATCTTCGTCCATTTGATAAAGTAGAAACAAACAAGGTATTGGAGGGTCTACCTAATTATAGCAATGTCAACCAACTACAATGCAACATTATGAGGGTGTTTGGCAAAACATCTTGTTAGTGAATTAGCGATTCCATAAAGCTATAAGCTAAAAAGGTGTTCGGATTAAAATAGCTTATAACGGTGGTAAATCGCTAATAAGTCATTTTTTTCTTAAGTTAACTCCTTTTAACTTATTAGCTTATAAGAGCTAATAAGCTATAAGCTGATAAGTTTTAGAACTCCCCCCCCCCCCCCCCCCAAATTGAAAAACATGGCGGAATTAATAAAATTAAGAAAGAATATACCTGAATGATGCGTCGGAATGGATTGACGATGGATTGATTGTCTGGGTTTGATATGTTTATATGAATATATGGATATGTTTGGATAGGGTTCTGCTATTCAGAAATAGACGAGCTATTTCAACAGAAGAAGATTGAGAACAACTCAAATCTTAAACACTCAAACTTAGCTTATTCATTCCATATGGGCAAAGGCCCTATTTATAGGCTCAAAGGAGCCGAGTACAATAATAGAGTTGCAATCGTTTGATTGCAATACGACATACATATTTACAATATAGCCCCTTAGACTATTGAGGGTTATACACTTTATTTCACATCCTAGACACTACTTTTAGACAATAATAATTATAAAAGAAAAAGAAGCCATGAAAAAACCATCTGCCAAAAAATTTGCCGAATTATGGGACAGCCTAATCTCATACACTGAAGTCCATTCTCTGATGGGCTTTTACCCAATAGCCAGACGACCAGGTCCTAAAGCAGTCTTCTTAGCCGACTTATCAGATCCTATGACTTTATGGGATTATTTTATTCATGGGTTCATCGACACCATCTATCTAGAAGGCATCAATCTACACTGCATCAGCGAATTCCCTTCTGCTGTGCAAACTATCATCAGAAATTATAAAATACGCTTTGCAAAACAGGAAAGAGGATTATTCATCAAAATGCATTCTAGCTACCCAATTTTTGATGAAGAATCTCAACTAATTGTCCCAAGTATTACTTTTGCAAACATGGGAATAAGCAACGGCTCAAAACCAACAAAAGATGATCTACCCCATGAATCCCCAACACAAGAACATCTAATCTTCGCACTTGCCGGTGTTTATTTAGCATCATCACGCATTGGCAACGGTAAAGATCAAAGGTCAAGAATCAGAGTAAATTATGCTAGTAAAACATTCATTATCTACTCTTTAACAGACAATGAAATCACTCCGGAAGCAATGAAAGCAATTGAAACATTCGAACAACCTTTCGAAAAATTTTCTCATCAACTGGCTGAATTACCCGATGATATCAAGAAACAACTTTGCAAACATATTATGCATGCTCCAAGACACAATTGCAGTCACTGTTCAGAAAACACAGAAGAAACACCATTCATGGAAGATTAACGTCAGCCATGACACAAGCAAACATTATTCAAAAACATGTCTTTTCGGAGGCGGGAGGAATGACGTAAGCAATGACATAAGAAGCCATTATTAAAGAAGACATTATTGAAGACATGAGTCCTTTCATTATGGAAGGAATTGTAATTATTTGTCATTTGTCTTTTATAATTATTATTGTCTAAAAGTAGTGTCTAGGATGTGAAATAAAGTGTATAACCCTCAATAGTCTAAGGGGCTATATTGTAAATATGTATGTCGAATTGCAATCAAACGATTGCAACTCTATTATTGTACTCGGCTCCTTTGAGCCTATAAATAGGGCCTTTGCCCATATGGAATGAGCAAGCGAAGTTTGAGTGTTTAAGATTTGAGTTGTTCTCAATCTTCTTCTGTTGAAATAGCTCGTCTATTTCTGAATAGCAGAACCCTATCCAAACATATCCATATATTCATATAAACATATCAAACCCAAACAATCAATCCATCGTCAATCCATTCCGACGCATCATTCAGGTATATTCTTTCTTAATTTTATTAATTCCGCCATGTTTTTCAATTTGAACTCAAGTCTTAAACACTCAAACTTAGCTTGTTTATTTCATATGGGCAAAGGCCCTATTTATAGGCTCAAAGGAGCCGAGTACATAATTGAATTGCAATCGTTTGATTGCAATATGACAAACATATTTACATTATAGCTCCCTAGACTATTGAGGGACTTACACACTTTATGTTACATCAAATAATACACTTAATAATTATTCTATTATTCTACCGACACAAAAATAATAACAAATCCTTTCGATATTGAAAGGCCACATGTCTTTAATAATGCGTCTTCTTTAATAATGGCTTCTTATGTCATTGCTTACGTCATTCCAAATTTTTATAAACATGCTCTGATACCAAATTGAACGACATGACGGAATTAATAAAATGATTAGGATAGAATTATACCTGAATGATGCGTCGGGATGGATTGACGATGGATTGTTTGGATTATATGAATGATTATATGAATATATTTGGATAGGGCTCTGCTATTCAGAAATAGAACAACTATTTCAACAGAGGAAGAACTTTGAGATCAACTCAAGTCTTAAACACTCAAACTTAGCTTATTCATTTCATATGGGCAAAGGCCCTATTTATAGGCTCAAAGGAGCCGAGTACATAATTGAATTGCAATCGTTTGATTGCAATATGACAAACATATTTACATTATAGCTCCCTAGACTATTGAGGGACTTACACACTTTATGTTACATCAAATAATACACTTAATAATTATTCTATTATTCTACCGACACATAAATAATAACAAATCCTTTCCATATTGAAAGGCCACATGTCTTCAATAATGTGTCTTCTTTAATAATGGCTTCTTATGTCATTGCTTACGTCATTCCTCCCGCCTCCGAAAAGACATGTTTTTGAATAATGTTTGCTTGTGTCATGGCTTACGTTAATGGTGTTCACAATGTTTCTTTCATGAATGAATGCTTTTTGAACTGTTGTTGTTCTTGCTTTATGATGGCTTCCATTCTCTCGTCAAAGTGTCTGCTATATGATTGTTTGCGCTTTGATGTATCTGAGATAAGGATGAAATTGATGTAATTGTAATTGCCAACGAATCAATCGTCCACGGCAATAATCTTCTTGTAATTTATAGCGCCAAAATCCAAGTAGATACTTGGAATCTGTTCGTAATTCGAATCTTGTTTGTAGAAGCTCGACCTTCCATTTCTTCAACGTTCTTAGACAAGCTAGTGTTTCTCGTTCAAGTGTGCTATAATTTTGCTCCGTTTGGGAAAATGTTCCCGATATATACTTGCATAATTTTTGCTCATATTTATCTGTTTTTAATACTTCAGATGATACATTTGTATCAATGTATGCTTTTGGTGATATTTTCATATCACTGTATACTTTATCATTGTTTACTTCAGATGGTATTTTCATACCAATGTATGCTTTTGGTGATACTTTCATATCACTGTATACTTTTGATGGGTCAGATATGAGGTTTCCCTCGTTATCTAGTCCCAATAATACTTTTCCATGTATAATTGCTTTTAGGCATCCTGCCCAAGTGTCTTGTGATGCATCTGTTTCTACAATTAAGAAATCATCTATTTTTGCATTATATAAAGTAGGGAGAACTTGAATGTTTTGTTTTATATTTTGTACCAAAATAGTATCTGTATTGGTCCAAGACCAAGGTATTTTTTCTGATATTTTCTTTTGTAAAACTTTTCTTTCTTTTGCTAAATTTTTCAAAAATCCTTGTTCTGCAATATATTTTAAACAACCAAGAAATCGTTGTATTTGTTTTCTATTTTCAAGTTTATTAGGAAACATATTTAATTTTTCTCGTATATTGTCTGTTAATGATAATTGACCATTTTCTCCAATTTTTAAACCGAGATATTCAACTGTAGTTTGAAAAAGTTTTGATTTCTTTTTTGATAAAACTAAACCCTTTTCTTTAATTCTTTGTAAAACCTTGATGACTGCATCAATGTGTGTTTGTTCGTTTCCTTTTGTAAAAACAATTATATCATCAATATATGCAAGACAAATATGATCTAAACCATTTAAGGTTTCATCCATGAATCGCTGATATATTGCTGGTGCCTGTTTTAAACCGAATGGAAGAACATTCCATTCATAATGCTTCTGAGGAGGACATGAAAAAGCGGTTAGTGGTTTCGTATTTTCATGTAAGCGTAATTGCCAATATCCGAATTTTGCATCAAATGTACTAAAATGTGTATTTCCTTTTATTTTTTCTAAAATATATTCTTTTCGTGGTAATTTATATGAATCTCCTATAGTAGCATCATTCATCTTTTTATAATTAATTACCATTCTTCGTTTGCCTCGTTTTATTTCATTATTATTTTCTACATAGAATGCAGATGCAGAATGAGGACTCGTGCTAGGTCGAATGATTCCTTTTTCTAATAGTTCAGTGCATTCCTGTTTGAATTCAGAAACATCTTTTATACTGTATGGAATTTTATTTGGAACATTAATTTCATCATTAGGATTTTTTAATAATATTATTATTTCTTGATTATTTCTATTTTTTAAATGATCTAGCGGATTTTCGCTACATACTTCTTCAAGTTGTTTTTCAGCAATTTCTTTAGCAAATGTTAGTAATATGTGTAATTGAAAGCCAACCTCTTGTTTGATTATTTTAATAAGATCATAATGTTTGATAATTGCAGTTTTTATAATACCTTTTGTTGGATGATTGAGACTTATATCGTCATTTGTTTGTATAAATGGTTGATATAATTTAAGGAAATTATTTCCTATTACTAAATCTATTCCTGAATCATGTTGATATATAGTTGGAGTTTTAAATGGTGCCTTTTCAATTATTATATCTATATCTCTTCCTACGAACCAAATTTTGTGAATTGATTTATCAGCAATTGTTATTTTTAATGGTTTTTCTAATTTTTCCCAATTTTTTAATATCTTTTTTCTTCCAAAACATAAAGTAGCTCCTGTATCTATATATGAAACTAATTCTTTATCTTGTATTTTGGTTGTAATAAAGGTACTATTTGGGTTAATATTTGTTTTTCTTTTACTCATTTTAGGATTAGTTTATAAATTTCTTTTAAATGTTTTGTGGATTTTTCTAAATCTTTTCATTATTTTTTAAGTAGATTTTTCTGTTGAGTTAAATTCTGTAATAATTCAGGAATTTGTTTTAATAGAATTAAACTTTCTACTTCTATAATATTATTTAATTTTTGATTAATTATGTTTAATTTTTCTCCTACTGATTTATCTTCTTCAGGATTAAGACCGATGTTATATATTGTTCCTTGTGGTAAATTTTGCGGTATTTCTATAATCATTTCTTTATCTGGTATACATGGTTTTGTATTTTGATATGATCCTTCAAGTGTTTTAAAATATTTTAGGGAATTACTAGATGATTCTGTCATATTGTTAAACTTAATGATCTAATCATTTCTTTAATATCTTCTAACTTTTCATCGTTATTTTCATTAGATGTTGAAGGCTGACATTCTGAAATAGAAGATCTACCTATTATAGTTGAAAATGGAGGTTCTATAATTGAACTTCTTTTTATTAACGGAGTAGTTATTATTGGTTGAAAATTAGTTTCATTGAATATTCTATTATTAGTCATATTTGGTGATTCAAGGGATAATAAAGGGGTAAATAATTTATCTATATAAATTCTATCTTCTGTTTTAAATGTAATACTATGATGAGAATTTGTTAATGCATAATTTATTTGATATGTAATAGTGAACGGATGATTACCTTTTATCATAAAATTTTGTCTTAATAATTTATATCGTACAGTAATACTATTACTTAGATTTTTATCTTTAAGACTTAATCCTAGTTGAATATTAATATCAAATTTTATTTTTCCTTCAATTAAATTGCCTTTTCCTTTTGCAATAATACTTTCTTGGTTATTAATTATACGATCATCTCTGATTTCTAATTCTATTGGTGTATCTAAATCGCTAAAAGTACTTTTTAAAATTACTTGAATAGTTGATATATGAATATAAGCAATTTTTGTTCTATCTGCTTCTTTAATATTAGATAATCTATTTCTAATTTGTTGTTTATTTATTATGGGTATAATAATATTTCCTTGGGTTGATTCTATAGGTATTGCTTCTTCTCCTATAATTTTTCCATAATATATAATATTTTTCCTAGAAAAGAAATTTTTTAATGAGTTATTTTTAAAATTATATTTTTCTGATAGTGTAAAATTTGATTTTTTTTATAGCATCTTTATTAATGTTATTTTTGCTAATTAAAGCATCAAAAATATATCCAGATTCGTTTTCTTCGTTATTAATAATGATTGGTGAATTTTCTATTTCTTGAGACATATTTATAATGATATTAAAACCTTCTTACGATAAATATTTTAATTGGTGATAACCTTTTTAAATATGAATATTTAAAAACAATGGTTATTCATTATCATGTTTATGATACTTATCATGTTTATGATGTTGCATATATTCTTATTAACGATAGATTGAATATGCAAACTAATAATAAGAATAATAAGAACGTTACTTAGCTCTGATACCAAATTTTTATAAACATGCTCTGATACCAAATTTTTATAAACATGCTCTGATACCAAATTGAACGACATGACGGAATTAATAAAATGATTAGGATAGAATTATACCTGAATGATGCGTCGGGATGGATTGACGATGGATTGTTTGGATTATATGAATGATTATATGAATATATTTGGATAGGGCTCTGCTATTCAGAAATAGAACAACTATTTCAACAGAGGAAGAACTTTGAGATCAACTCAAGTCTTAAACACTCAAACTTAGCTTATTCATTTCATATGGGCAAAAGCCCTATTTATAGGCTCAAAGGAGCCGAGTACATAATTGAATTGCAATCGTTTGATTGCAATATGACAAACATATTTACATTATAGCTCCCTAGACTATTGAGGGACTTACACACTTTATGTTACATCAAATAATACACTTAATAATTATTCTATTAAATTTTTATAAACATGCTCTGATACCAAATTGAACGACATGACGGAATTAATAAAATGATTAGGATAGAATTAAACCTGAATGATGCGTCAGGATGGATTGACGATGGATTGTTTGGATTATATGAATGATTATATGAATATATTTGGATAGGGCTCTGCTATTCAGAAATAGAACAACTATTTCAACAGAGGAAGAACTTTGAGATCAACTCAAGTCTTAAACACTCAAACTTAGCTTGTTTATTTCATATGGCCAAAGGCCCTATTTATAGGCTCAAAGGAGCCGATTACATAATTGAATTGCAATCGTTTGATTGCAATATGACAAACATATTTACATTATAGCTCCCTAGACTATTGAGGGACTTACACACTTTATGTTACATCAAATAATACACTTAATAATTATTCTATTATTCTACCGACACATAAATAATAACAAATCCTTTCCATATTGAAAGGCCACATGTCTTCAATAATGTGTCTTCTTTAATAATGGCTTCTTATGTCATTGCTTACGTCATTCCTCCCGCCTCCGAAAAGACATGTTTTTGAATAATGTTTGCTTGTGTCATGGCTGACGTTAATGGTGTTCACAATGTTTCTTTCATGAATGAATGCTTTTTGAACTGTTGTTGTTCTTGCTTTATGATGGCTTCCATTCTCTCGTCAAAGTGTCTGCTATATGATTGTTTGCGCTTTTGATGTATCTGAGATAAGGATGAAATTGATGTAATTGTAATTGCCAACGAATCAATCGTCCACGGCAATAATCTTCTTGTAATTTATAGCGCCAAAATCCAAGTAGATACTTGGAATCTGTTCGTAATTCGAATATTGTTTGTAGAAGCTCGACCTTCCATTTCTTCAACATTCTTAGACAAGCTAGTGTTTCTCGTTCATGTGTGCTATAATTTTGCTCCGTTTGGGAAAATGTTCCCGATATATACTTGCATAATTTTTGCTCATATTTATCTGTTTTTAATACTTCAGATGATACATTTGTATCAATGTATGCTTTTGGTGATATTTTCATATCACTGTATACTTTATCATTGTTTACTTCAGATGGTATTTTCATACCAATGTATGCTTTTGGTGATACTTTCATATCACTGTATACTTTTGATGGGTCAGATATGAGGTTTCCCTCGTTATCTAGTCCCAATAATACTTTTCCATGTATAATTGCTTTTAGGCATCCTGCCCAAGTGTCTTGTGATGCATCTGTTTCTACAATTAAGAAATTATCTATTTTTGCATTATATAAAGTAGGGAGAACTTGAATGTTTTGTTTTATATTTTGTACAAAAATAGTATCTGTATTGGTCCAAGACCAAGGTATTTTTTCTGATATTTTCTTTTGTAAAACTTTTCTTTCTTTTGCTAAATTTTTCAAAAATCCTTGTTCTGCAATATATTTTAAACAACCAAGAAATCGTTGTATTTGTTTTCTATTTTCAAGTTTATTAGGAAACATATTTAATTTTTCTCGTATATTGTCTGTTAATGATAATTGACCATTTTCTCCAATTTTTAAACCGAGATATTCAACTGTAGTTTGAAAAAGTTTTGATTTCTTTTTTGATAAAACTAAACCCTTTTCTTTAATTCTTTGTAAAACCTTGATGACTGCATCAATGTGTGTTTGTTCGTTTCCTTTTGTAAAAACAATTATATCATCAATATATGCAAGACAAATATGATCTAAACCATTTAAGGTTTCATCCATGAATCGCTGATATATTGCTGGTGCCTGTTTTAAACCGAATGGAAGAACATTCCATTCATAATGCTTCTGAGGAGGACATGAAAAAGCGGTTAGTGGTTTCGTATTTTCATGTAAGCGTAATTGCCAATATCCGGATTTTGCATCAAATGTACTAAAATGTGTATTTCCTTTTATTTTTTCTAAAATATATTCTTTTCGTGGTAATTTATATGAATCTCCTATAGTAGCATCATTCATCTTTTTATAATTAATTACCATTCTTCGTTTGCCTCGTTTTATTTCATTATTATTTTCTACATAGAATGCAGGTGCAGAATGAGGACTCGTGCTAGGTCGAATGATTCCTTTTTCTAATAGTTCAGTGTATTCATGTTTGAATTCAGAAACATCTTTTATACTGTATGAAATTTTATTTGGAACATTAATTTCATCATTAGGATTTTTTAATAATATTATTATCACTTGATTATTTCTATTTTTTAAATGATCTAGCGGATTTTCGCTACATACTTCTTCAAGTTGTTTTTCAGCAATTTCTTTAGCAAATGTTAGTAATATGTGTAATTGAAAGCCAACCTCTTGTTTGATTATTTTAATAAGATCATAATGTTTGATAATTGCAGTTTTTATAATACCTTTTGTTGGATGATTGAGACTTATATTGTCATTTGTTTGTATAAATGGTTGATATAATTTAAGGAAATTATTTCCTATTACTAAATCTATTCCTGAATCATGTTGATATATAGTTGGAGTTTTAAATGGCGCCTTTTCAATTATTATATCTATATCTCTTCCTACGAACCAAATTTTGTGAATTGATTTATCAGCAATTGTTATTTTTAATGGTTTTTCTAATTTTTCCCAATTTTTTAATATCTTTTTTCTTCCAAAACATAAAGTAGCTCCTGTATCTATATATGAAACTAATTCTTTATCTTGTATTTTGGTTGTAATAAAGGTACTATTTGGGTTAATATTTGTTTTTCTTTTACTCATTTTAGGATTAGTTTATAAATTTCTTTTAAATGTTTTGTGGATTTTTCTAAATCTTTTCATTATTTTTTAAGTAGATTTTTCTGTTGAGTTAAATTCTGTAATAATTCAGGAATTTGTTTTAATACAATTAAACTTTCTACTTCTATAATATTATTTAATTTTTGATTAATTATGTTTAATTTTTCTCCTACTGATTTATCTTCTTCAGGATTAAGACCGATGTTATATATTGTTCCTTGTGGTAAATTTTGCGGTATTTCTATAATCATTTCTTTATCTGGTATACATGGTTTTGTATTTTGATATGATCCTTCAAGTGTTTTAAAATATTTTAGGGAATTACTAGATGATTCTGTCATATTGTTAAACTTAATGATCTAATCATTTCTTTAATATCTTCTAACTTTTCATCGTTATTTTCATTAGATGTTGAAGGCTGACATTCTCAAATAGAAGATCTACCTATTATAGTTGAAAATGGAGGTTCTATAATTGGACTTCTTTTTATTAACGGAGTAGTTATTATTGGTTGAAAATTAGTTTCATTGAATATTCTATTATTAGTCATATTTGGTGATTCAAGGGATAATAAAGGGGTAAATAATTTATCTATATAAATTCTATCTTCTGTTTTAAATGTAATACTATGATGAGAATTTGTTAATGCATAATTTATTTGATATGTAATAGTGAACGGATGATTACCTTTTATCATAAAATTTTGTCTTAATAATTTATATCGTACAGTAATACTATTACTTAGATTTTTATCTTTAAGACTTAATCCTAGTTGAATATTAATATCAAATTTTATTTTTCCTTCAATTAAATTGTCTTTTCCTTTTGCAATAATACTTTCTTGGTTATTAATTATACGATCATCTCTGATTTCTAATTCTATTGGTGTATCTAAATCGCTAAAAGTACTTTTTAAAATTACTTGAATAGTTGATATATGAATATAAGCAATTTTTGTTCTATCTGCTTCTTTAATATTAGATAATCTATTTCTAATTTGTTGTTTATTTATTATGGGTATAATAATATTTCCTTGGGTTGATTCTATAGGTATTGCTTCTTCTCCTATAATTTTTCCATAATATATAATATTTTTCCTAGAAAAGAAATTTTTTAATGAGTTATTTTTAAAATTATATTTTTCTGATAGTGTAAAATTTGATTTTTTTTATAGCATCTTTATTAATGTTATTTTTGCTAATTAAAGCATCAAAAATATATCCAGATTCGTTTTCTTCGTTATTAATAATGATTGGTGAATTTTCTATTTCTTGAGACATATTTATAATGATATTAAAACCTTCTTACGATAAATATTTTAATTGTTGATAACCTTTTTAAATATGAATATTTAAAAACAATGGTTATTCATTATCATGTTTATGATACTTATCATGTTTATGATGTTGCATATATTCTTATTAACGATAGATTGAATATGCAAACTAATAATAAGAATAATAAGAACGTTACTTAGCTCTGATACCAAATTTTTATAAACATGCTCTGATACCAAATTTTTATAAACATGCTCTGATACCAAATTGAACGACATGACGGAATTAATAAAATGATTAGGATAGAATTATACCTGAATGATGCGTCGGGATGGATTGACGATGGATTGTTTGGATTATATGAATGATTATATGAATATATTTGGATAGGGCTCTGCTATTCAGAAATAGAACAACTATTTCAACAGAGGAAGAACTTTGAGATCAACTCAAGTCTTAAACACTCAAACTTAGCTTATTCATTTCATATGGGCAAAAGCCCTATTTATAGGCTCAAAGGAGCCGAGTACATAATTGAATTGCAATCGTTTGATTGCAATATGACAAACATATTTACATTATAGCTCCCTAGACTATTGAGGGACTTACACACTTTATGTTACATCAAATAATACACTTAATAATTATTCTATTAAATTTTTATAAACATGCTCTGATACCAAATTGAACGACATGACGGAATTAATAAAATGATTAGGATAGAATTAAACCTGAATGATGCGTCAGGATGGATTGACGATGGATTGTTTGGATTATATGAATGATTATATGAATATATTTGGATAGGGCTCTGCTATTCAGAAATAGAACAACTATTTCAACAGAGGAAGAACTTTGAGATCAACTCAAGTCTTAAACACTCAAACTTAGCTTGTTTATTTCATATGGCCAAAGGCCCTATTTATAGGCTCAAAGGAGCCGAGTACATAATTGAATTGCAATCGTTTGATTGCAATATGACAAACATATTTACATTATAGCTCCCTAGACTATTGAGGGACTTACACACTTTATGTTACATCAAATAATACACTTAATAATTATTCTATTATTCTACCGACACATAAATAATAACAAATCCTTTCCATATTGAAAGGCCACATGTCTTCAATAATGTGTCTTCTTTAATAATGGCTTCTTATGTCATTGCTTACGTCATTCCAAATTTTTATAAACATGCTCTGATACCAAATTGAACGACATGACATAATTAATAAAATGATTAGGATAGAATTATACCTGAATGATGCGTCGGGATGGATTGACGATGGATTGTTTGGATTATATGAATGATTATATGAATATATTTGGATAGGGCTCTGCTATTCAGAAATAGAACAACTATTTCAACAGAGGAAGAACTTTGAGATCAACTCAAGTCTTAAACACTCAAACTTAGCTTATTCATTTCATATGGGCAAAGGCCCTATTTATAGGCTCAAAGGAGCCGAGTACATAATTGAATTGCAATCGTTTGATTGCAATATGACAAACATATTTACATTATAGCTCCCTAGACTATTGAGGGACTTACACACTTTATGTTACATCAAATAATACACTTAATAATTATTCTATTATTCTACCGACACATAAATAATAACAAATCCTTTCCATATTGAAAGACCACATGTCTTCAATAATGTGTCTTCTTTAATAATGGCTTCTTATGTCATTGCTTACGTCATTCCTCCCGCCTCCGAAAAGACATGTTTTTGAATAATGTTTGCTTGTGTCATGGCTGACGTTAATGGTGTTCACAATGTTTCTTTCATGAATGAATGCTTTTTGAACTGTTGTTGTTCTTGCTTTATGATGGCTTCCATTCTCTCGTCAAAGTGTCTGCTATATGATTGTTTGCGCTTTTGATGTATCTGAGATAAGGATGAAATTGATGTAATTGTAATTGCCAACGAATCAATCGTCCACGGCAATAATCTTCTTGTAATTTATAGCGCCAAAATCCAAGTAGATACTTGGAATCTGTTCGTAATTCGAATCTTGTTTGTAGAAGCTCGACCTTCCATTTCTTCAACATTCTTAGACAAGCTAGTGTTTCTCGTTCATGTGTGCTATAATTTTGCTCCGTTTGGGAAAATGTTCCCGATATATACTTGCATAATTTTTGCTCATATTTATCTGTTTTTAATACTTCAGATGATACATTTGTATCAATGTATGCTTTTGGTGATATTTTCATATCACTGTATACTTTATCATTGTTTACTTCAGATGGTATTTTCATACCAATGTATGCTTTTGGTGATACTTTCATATCACTGTATACTTTTGATGGGTCAGATATGAGGTTTCCCTCGTTATCTAGTCCCAATAATACTTTTCCATGTATAATTGCTTTTAGGCATCCTGCCCAAGTGTCTTGTGATGCATCTGTTTCTACAATTAAGAAATCATCTATTTTTGCATTATATAAAGTAGGGAGAACTTGAATGTTTTGTTTTATATTTTGTACCAAAATAGTATCTGTATTGGTCCAAGACCAAGGTATTTTTTCTGATATTTTCTTTTGTAAAACTTTTCTTTCTTTTGCTAAATTTTTCAAAAATCCTTGTTCTGCAATATATTTTAAACAACCAAGAAATCGTTGTATTTGTTTTCTATTTTCAAGTTTATTAGGAAACATATTTAATTTTTCTCGTATATTGTCTTTTAATGATAATTGACCATTTTCTCCAATTTTTAAACCGAGATATTCAACTGTAGTTTGAAAAAGTTTTGATTTCTTTTTTGATAAAACTTAACCCTTTTCTTTAATTCTTTGTAAAACCTTGATGACTGCATCAATGTGTGTTTGTTCGTTTCCTTTTGTAAAAACAATTATATCATTAATATATGCAAGACAAATATGATCTAAACCATTTAAGGTTTCATCCATGAATCGCTGATATATTGCTGGTGCCTGTTTTAAACCGAATGGAAGAACATTCCATTCATAATGCTTCTGAGGAGGACATGAAAAAGCGGTTAGTGGTTTCGTATTTTCATGTAAGCGTAATTGCCAATATCCGGATTTTGCATCAAATGTACTAAAATGTGTATTTCCTTTTATTTTTTCTAAAATATATTCTTTTCGTGGTAATTTATATGAATCTCCTATAGTAGCATCATTCATCTTTTTATAATTAATTACCATTCTTCGTTTGCCTCGTTTTATTTCATTATTATTTTCTACATAGAATGCAGGTGCAGAATGAGGACTCGTGCTAGGTCGAATGATTCCTTTGTCTAATAGTTCAGTGCATTCCTGTTTGAATTCAGAAACATCTTTTATACTGTATGGAATTTTATTTGGAACATTAATGTCATCATTAGGATTTTTTAATAATATTATTATTCTTGATTATTTCTATTTTTTAAATGATCTAGCGGATTTTCGCTACATACTTCTTCAAGTTGTTTTTCAGCAATTTCTTTAGCAAATGTTAGTAATATGTGTAATTGAAAGCCAACCTCTTGTTTGATTATTTTAATAAGATCATAATGTTTGATAATTGCAGTTTTTATAATACCTTTTGTTGGATGATTGAGACTTATATCGTCATTTGTTTGTATAAATGGTTGATATAATTTAAGGAAATTATTTCCTATTACTAAATCTATTCCTGAATCATGTTGATATATAGTTGGAGTTTTAAATGGTGCCTTTTCAATTATTATATATATATCTCTTCCTACGAACCAAATTTTGTGAATTAATTTATCAGCAATTGTTATTTTTAATGGTTTTTCTAATTTTTCCCAATTTTTTAATATCTTTTTTCTTCCAAAACATAAAGTAGCTCCTGTATCTATATATGAAACTAATTCTTTATCTTGTATTTTGGTTGTAATAAAGGTACTATTTGGGTTAATATTTGTTTTTATTTTACTCATTTTAGGATTAGTTTATAAATTTCTTTTAAATGTTTTGTGGATTTTTCTAAATCTTTTCATTATTTTTTAAGTAGATTTTTCTGTTGAGTTAAATTCTGTAATAATTCAGGAATTTGTTTTAATACAATTAAACTTTCTACTTCAATAATATTATTTAATTTTTGATTAATTATGTTTAATTTTTCTCCTACTGATTTATCTTCTTCAGGATTAAGACCGATGTTATATAT
This sequence comes from Lactuca virosa, assembly GCF_052849685.1. Lineage (NCBI taxonomy): Eukaryota > Viridiplantae > Streptophyta > Magnoliopsida > Asterales > Asteraceae > Lactuca > Lactuca virosa. Next base: position 317,935,702 of record NC_136428.1, read on the forward strand.
TGTTCCTTGTGGTAAATTTTGCGGTATTTCTATAATCATTTCTTTATCTGGTATACATGGTTTTGAATTTTGATATAATCCTTCAAGTGTTTTAAAATATTTTAGGGAATTACTAGATGATTCTGTCATATTGTTAAACTTAATGATCTAATCATTTCTTTAATATCTTCTAACTTTTCATCGTTATTTTCATTAGATGTTGAAGGCTGACATTCTGAAATAGAAGATCTACCTATTATAGTTGAAAATAGAGGTTCTATAATTGGACTTCTTTTTATTAACGGAGTAGTTATTATTGGTTGAAAATTAGTTTCATTGAATATTCTATTATTAGTCATATTTGGTGATTCAAGGGATAATAAAGGGGTAAATAATTTATCTATATAAATTCTATCTTCTGTTTTAAATGTAATACTATGATGAGAATTTGTTAATGCATAATTTATTTGATATGTAATAGTGAACGGATGATTACCTTTTATCATAAAATTTTGTCTTAATAATTTATATCGTACAATAATACTATTACTTAGATTTTTATCTTTAAGACTTAATCCTAGTTGAATATTAATATCAAATTTTATTTTTCCTTCAATTAAATTGCCTTTTCCTTTTGCAATAATACTTTCTTGGTTATTAATTATACGATCATCTCTGATTTCTAATTCTATTGGTGTATCTAAATCGCTAAAAGTACTTTTTAAAATTACTTGAATAGTTGATATATGAATATAAGCAATTTTTGTTCTATCTGCTTCTTTAATATTAGATAATCTATTTCTAATTTGTTGTTTATTTATTATGGGTATAATAATATTTCCTTGGGTTGATTCTATAGGTATTGCTTCTTCTCCTATAATTTTTCCATAATATATAATATTTTTCCTAGAAAAGAAATTTTTTAATGAGTTATTTTTAAAATTATATTTTTCTGATAGTGTAAAATTTGATTTTTTTTATAGCATCTTTATTAATGTTATTTTTGCTAATTAAAGCCTCAAAAATATATCCAGATTCGTTTTCTTCGTTATTAATAATGATTGGTGAATTTTCTATTTCTTGAGACATATTTATAATGATATTAAAACCTTCTTACGATAAATATTTTAATTGTTGATAACCTTTTTAAATATGAATATTTAAAAACAATGGTTATTCATTATCATGTTTATGATACTTATCATGTTTATGATGTTGCATATATTCTTATTAACGATAGATTGAATATGCAAACTAATAATAAGAATAATAAGAACGTTACTTAGCTCTGATACCAAATTTTTATAAACATGCTCTGATACCAAATTTTTATAAACATGCTCTGATACCAAATTGAACGACATGACGGAATTAATAAAATGATTAGGATAGAATTATACCTGAATGATGCGTCGGGATGGATTGACGATGGATTGTTTGGATTATATGAATGATTATATGAATATATTTGGATAGGGCTCTGCTATTCAGAAATAGAACAACTATTTCAACAGAGGAAGAACTTTGAGATCAACTCAAGTCTTAAACACTCAAACTTAGCTTATTCATTTCATATGGGCAAAGGCCCTATTTATAGGCTCAAAGGAGCCGAGTACATAATTGAATTACAATCGTTTGATTGCAATATGACAAACATATTTACATTATAGCTCCCTAGACTATTGAGGGACTTACACACTTTATGTTACATCAAATAATACACTTAATAATTATTCTATTATTCTACCGACACATAAATAATAACAAATCCTTTCCATATTGAAAGGCCACATGTCTTCAATAATGTGTCTTCTTTAATAATGGCTTCTTATGTCATTGCTTACGTCATTCCAAATTTTTATAAACATGCTCTGATACCAAATTGAACGACATGACGGAATTAATAAAATGATTAGGATAGAATTATACCAGAATGATGTGTCGGGATGGATTGACGATGGATTGTTTGGATTATATGAATGATTATATGAATATATTTGGATAGGGCTCTGCTATTCAGAAATAGAACAACTATTTCAACAGAGGAAGAACTTTGAGATCAACTCAAGTCTTAAACACTCAAACTTAGCTTATTCATTTCATATGGGCAAAGGCCCTATTTATAGGCTCAAAGGAGCCGAGTACATAATTGAATTGCAATCGTTTGATTGCAATATGACAAACATATTTACATTATAGCTCCCTAGACTATTGAGGGACTTACACACTTTATGTTACATCAAATAATACACTTAATAATTATTCTATTATTCTACCGACACATAAATAATAACAAATCCTTTCCATATTGAAAGGCCACATGTCTTCAATAATGTGTCTTCTTTAATAATGGCTTCTTATGTCATTGCTTACGTCATTCCTCCCGCCTCCGAAAAGACATGTTTTTGAATAATGTTTGCTTGTGTCATGGCTGACGTTAATGGTGTTCACAATGTTTCTTTCATGAATGAATGCTTTTTGAACTGTTGTTGTTCTTGCTTTATGATGGCTTCCATTCTCTCGTCAAAGTGTCTGCTATATGATTGTTTGCGCTTTTGATGTATCTGAGATAGGGATGAAATTGATGTAATTGTAATTGCCAACGAATCAATCGTCCACGACAATAATCTTCTTGTAATTTATAGCGCCAAAATCCAAGTAGATACTTGGAATCTGTTCGTAACTCGAATCTTGTTTGTAGAAGCTCGACCTTCCATTTCTTCAACGTTCTTAGACAAGCTAGTGTTTCTCGTTCATGTGTGCTATAATTTTGCTCCGTTTGGGAAAATGTTCCCGATATATGCTTGCATAATTTTTGCTCATATTTATCTGTTTTTAATACTTCAGATGATACATTTGTATCAATGTATGCTTTTGGTGATATTTTCATATCACTGTATACTTTATCATTGTTTACTTCAGATGGTATTTTCATACCAATGTATGCTTTTGGTGATACTTTCATATCACTGTATACTTTTGATGGGTCAGATATGAGGTTTCCCTCGTTATCTAGTCCCAATAATACTTTTCCATGTATAATTGCTTTTAGGCATCCTGCCCAAGTGTCTTGTGATGCATCTGTTTCTACAATTAAGAAATCATCTATTTTTGCATTATATAAAGTAGGGAGAACTTGAATGTTTTGTTTTATATTTTGTACCAAAATAGTATCTGTATTGGTCCAAGACCAAGGTATTTTTTCTGATATTTTCTTTTGTAAAACTTTTCTTTCTTTTGCTAAATTTTTCAAAAATCCTTGTTCTGCAATATAATTTAAACAACCAAGAAATCGTTGTATTTGTTTTCTATTTTCAAGTTTATTAGGAAACATATTTAATTTTTCTCGTATATTGTCTGTTAATGATAATTGACCATTTTCTCCAATTTTTAAACCGAGATATTCAACTGTAGTTTGAAAAAGTTTTGATTTCTTTTTTGATAAAACTAAACCCTTTTCTTTAATTCTTTGTAAAACCTTGATGACTGCATCAATGTGTGTTTGTTCGTTTCCTTTTGTAAAAACAATTATATCATCAATATATGCAAGACAAATATGATCTAAACCATTTAAGGTTTCATCCATGAATCGCTGATATATTGCTGGTGCCTGTTTTAAACCGAATGGAAGAACATTCCATTCATAATGCTTCTGAGGAGGACATGAAAAAGCGGTTAGTGGTTTCATATTTTCATGTAAGCGTAATTGCCAATATCCGGATTTTGCATCAAATGTACTAAAATGTGTATTTCCTTTTATTTTTTCTAAAATATATTCTTTTCGTGGTAATTTATATGAATCTCCTATAGTAGCATCATTCATCTTTTTATAATTAATTACCATTCTTCGTTTGCCTCGTTTTATTTCATTATTATTTTCTACATAGAATGCAGGTGCAGAATGAGGACTCGTGCTAGGTCGAATGATTCCTTTTTCTAATAGTTCAGTGCATTCCTGTTTGAATTCTGAAACATCTTTTATACTGTATGGAATTTTATTTGGAACATTAATTTCATCATTAGGATTTTTTAATAATATTATTATTTCTTGATTATTTCTATTTTTTAAATGATCTAGCGGATTTTCGCTACATACTTCTTCAAGTTGTTTTTCAGCAATTTCTTTAGCAAATGTTAGTAATATGTGTAATTGAAAGCCAACCTCTTGTTTGATTATTTTAATAAGATCATAATGTTTGATAATTGCAGTTTTTATAATACCTTTTGTTGGATGATTGAGACTTATATCGTCATTTGTTTGTATAAATGGTTGATATAATTTAAGGAAATTATTTCCTATTACTAAATCTATTCCTGAATCATGTTGATATATAGTTGGAGTTTTAAATGGTGCCTTTTCAATTATTATATCTATATCTCTTCCTACGAACCAAATTTTGTGAATTGATTTATCAGCAATTGTTATTTTTAATGGTTTTTCTAATTTTTCCCAATTTTTTAATATCTTTTTTCTTCCAAAACATAAAGTAGCTCCTGTATCTATATATGAAACTAATTCTTTATCTTGTATTTTGGTTGTAATAAAGGTACTATTTGGGTTAATATTTGTTTTTCTTTTACTCATTTTAGGATTAGTTTATAAATTTCTTTTAAATGTTTTGTGGATTTTTCTAAATCTTTTCATTATTTTTTAAGTAGATTTTTCTGTTGAGTTAAATTCTGTAATAATTCAGGAATTTGTTTTAATAGAATTAAACTTTCTACTTCTATAATATTATTTAATTTTTGATTAATTATGTTTAATTTTTCTCCTACTGATTTATCTTCTTCAGGATTAAGACCGATGTTATATATTGTTCCTTGTGGTAAATTTTGCGGTATTTCTATAATCATTTCTTTATCTGGTATACATGGTTTTGTATTTTGATATGATCCTTCAAGTGTTTTAAAATATTTTAGGGAATTACTAGATGATTCTGTCATATTGTTAAACTTAATGATCTAATCATTTCTTTAATATCTTCTAACTTTTCATCGTTATTTTCATTAGATGTTGAAGGCTGACATTCTGAAATAGAAGATCTACCTATTATAGTTGAAAATAGAGGTTCTATAATTGGACTTCTTTTTATTAACGGAGTAGTTATTATTGGTTGAAAATTAGTTTCATTGAATATTCTATTATTAGTCATATTTGGTGATTCAAGGGATAATAAAGGGGTAAATAATTTATCTATATAAATTCTATCTTCTGTTTTAAATGTAATACTATGATGAGAATTTGTTAATGCATAATTTATTTGATATGTAATAGTGAACGGATGATTACCTTTTATCATAAAATTTTGTCTTAATAATTTATATCGTACAATAATACTATTACTTAGATTTTTATCTTTAAGACTTAATCCTAGTTGAATATTAATATCAAATTTTATTTTTCCTTCAATTAAATTGCCTTTTCCTTTTGCAATAATACTTTCTTGGTTATTAATTATACGATCATCTCTGATTTCTAAATCTATTGGTGTATCTAAATCGCTAAAAGTACTTTTTAAAATTACTTGAATAGTTGATATATGAATATAAGCAATTTTTGTTCTATCTGCTTCTTTAATATTAGATAATCTATTTCTAATTTGTTGTTTATTTATTATGGGTATAATAATATTTCCTTGGGTTGATTCTATAGGTATTTCTTCTTCTCCTATAATTTTTCCATAATATATAATATTTTTCCTAGAAAAGAAATTTTTTAATGAGTTATTTTTAAAATTATATTTTTCTGATAGTGTAAAATTTGATTTTTTTATAACATCTTTATTAATGTTATTTTTGCTAATTAAAGCATCAAAAATATATCCAGATTCGTTTTCTTCGTTATTAATAATGATTGGTGAATTTTCTATTTCTTGAGACATATTTATAATGATATTAAAACCTTCTTACGATAAATATTTTAATTGTTGATAACCTTTTTAAATATGAATATTTAAAAACAATGGTTATTCATTATCATGTTTATGATACTTATCATGTTTATGATGTTGCATATATTCTTATTAACGATAGATTGAATATGCAAACTAATAATAAGAATAATAAGAACGTTACTTAGCTCTGATACCAAATTTTTATAAACATGCTCTGATACCAAATTGAACGACATGACGGAATTAATAAAATGATTAGGATAGAATTATACCTGAATGATGCGTCGGGATGGATTGACGATGGATTGTTTGGATTATATGAATGATTATATGAATATATTTGGATAGGGCTGTGCTATTCAGAAATAGAACAACTATTTCAACAGAGGAAGAACTTTGAGATCAACTCAAGTCTTAAACACTCAAACTTAGCTTGTTTATTTCATATGGGCAAAGGCCCTATTTATAGGCTCAAATGAGCCGAGTACATAATTGAATTGCAATCGTTTGATTGCAATATGACAAACATATTTACATTATAGCTCCCTAGACTATTGAGGGACTTACACACTTTATGTTACATTAAATAATACACTTAATAATTATTCTATTATTCTACCGACACATAAATAATAACAAATCCTTTCCATATTGAAAGGCCACATGTCTTCAATAATGTGTCTTCTTTAATAATGGCTTCTTATGTCATTGCTTACGTCATTCCGTCTGATACCAAATTGAACGACATGACGGAATTAATAAAATGATTAGGATAGAATTATACCTGAATGATGCGTCAGGATGGATTGACGATGAATTGTTTGGATTATATGAATGATTATATGAATATATTTGGATAGGGCTCTGCTATTCAGAAATAGAACAACTATTTCAACAGAGGAAGAACTTTGAGATCAACTCAAGTCTTAAACACTCAAACTTAGCTTATTCATTCCATATGGGCAAAGGCCCTATTTATAGGCTCAAAGGAGGCGAGTACAATAATAGAGTTGCAATCGTTTGATTGCAATACGACATACATATTTACAATATAGCCCCTTAGACTATTGAGGGTTATACACTTTATTTCACATCCTAGACACTACTTTTAGACAATAATAATTATAAAAGACAAATGACAAATAATTACAATTCCTTCCATAATGAAAGGACTCGTGTCTTCAATAATGTCTTCTTTAATAATGGCTTCTTATGTCATTGCTTACGTCATTCCTCCCGCTTCCGAAAACACATGTTTTTGAATAATGTTTGCTTGTGTCATGGCGGACGTTAATCTTCCATGAATAGTGTTTCTTCTGTGTTTTCTGAACAGTGACTGCAATTGTGTCGTGGAGCATGCATAATATGTTTGCAAAGTTGTTTCTTGATATCATCGGGTAATTCAGCCAGTTGATGAGAAAATTTTTCGAAAGGTTGTTCGAATGTTTCAATTGCTTTCATTGCTTCCGGAGTGATTTCATTGTCTGTTAAAGAGTAGATAATGAAAGTTTTACTAGCATAATTTACTCTGATTCTTGACCTTTGATCTTTACCGTTGCCAATGCGTGATGATGCTAAATAAACACCGGCAAGTGCAAAGATTAGATGTTCTTGTGTTGGGGATTCATGGGGTAGATCATATTTTGTTGGTTTTGAGCCGTTGCTTATTCCCATGTTTGCAAAAGTAATACTTGGGACAATTAGTTGAGATTCTTCATCAAAAATTGGGTAGCTAGAATGCATTTTGATGAATAATCCTCTTTCCTGTTTTGCAAAGCGTATTTTATAATTTCTGATGATAGTTTGCACAGCAGAAGGGAATTCGCTGATGCAGTGTAGATTGGTGCCTTCTAGATAGATGGTGTCGATGAACCCATGAATAAAATAATCCCATAAAGTCATAGGATCTGATAAATCGGCTAGGAAAACTGCTTTAGGGCCTGGGAGCCTGGCTACTGGGTAAAAACCCATTAAAGAATGGACCTCAGTGTAGGAAACGAGGCTATCCCATAATTCGGCGAATTTTTTGGCAGATGGTTTTTTCATGGCTTCCTTTTCTTTGGTTGATAGAATGGATTCAAGGGCAATTTTTGCATTTAATTGGTTAAGGGATCTTGGGATGGATAAAGGTTTTTGTGGTGTGAAGCTGGTCATAGGGTTTTGTGGTGTTAGGAGAACTGTTTTTGAACATTCTACGTTATCTTTTATTACTGCTTTGTAAGCTTCGTTGTATGCGGCTTCTGCTTCATTTTTCGTTTTGTAGCTTTTGTGAATGATATTTTTTTCAAGAATATATGAACTGGCGATTCCCCAGTTGTCATATACTCCTTTGTTTTCTCCGTTGAAAATCACGTACCATTTCTTTATATTTTTATGATCTGCTTGAAGTGGTGGATATTCTTCTGGATTTATAGGTTGTTTTTCTGACTTGAGCATTGTTTGTGGCTGACTATCATCGGATGAAATTTCTTGAATGTCTTCTTTTGGTTGCTTCGTTGTTGAACTGCTAGCTGCTTCTTCTTTAGGTACTGATTGAGATGATAGAATTTGTATTGTTTGTAGTAGTTGTTCTTTTTCTCGTCTGACTGCTTCGAGTTGTCTGACTAATGATGCTTCTTGATCTTCTTTATGTTTGAACTGGTGTTTGATTTGTTTCATGATTGCTTCCATTTCGATATATTTGTGGACTGAATGTTTGCGTTTCTTGAGTACTTGAATAATTGCTTAAATTTGTTTGTTTCAAATGATGATATGAAAATTTTCATATCAATGTATGCTTTTGGTGATATATTCATATCACTGTATGCTTTTGGTGATATATTCATATCACTGTATGCTTTTGGTGATATATTCATATCACTGTATACTTTATCATTGTTTACTTCAGATGGTATTTTCATACCATTGTATGCTTTAGCAATGTATATTCCAGATAGATTAGATATGAGGTTTCCCTCAAGTTCTAATTCTAGTAATACTTTTTCCATAAGATTATGTACCTGCATCTGAATCAGAATCAGTAGTATATGCATAAATATCTATTTCTGAATCTATATTTGAATCTTCTATTGGTTCGTATCCAAGGTCGTATGCAATTTTTAATATATTTGTTTCTTTTTCTTTTTTAGTCTTCTTTGGGCATTCATAGGCTTTGTGTCCTTCTTCTTGACATATCCAACATTTACAGTCTTTTTTATTCGATGGGCAATAATTTGTTTTGGATTGATATTTTTGTTTATATTGTTTTCTATTTCGGAAATATTTTCTTTCCCCTTGTTTATAATATTCTTTATATTTGGGTTTATAAGTTTGTTTTTTCCAAATTTTCTTTTTACTTTGTTGTTTTTCTTTACAACCATATTGATTTACTTTGTTAGAAAGGATGTCACAACATAAATCTATTTTTGCATCTTGTGCTGTTTTTTGTTCTAAACATTTTTTCTGCATCCATGCTTTTAATATGCTTATTCGTGCTCCTAAGGTGTCTGCAACTTTATTTTGTTGTAATGCTTCTTGGAAATCTTTTATTACACTTTGGCTTACTAATGATGGTAATTTTTGATAGAACATATCTAATGCTGCCTTTTTTCTAATGGAGTCTAAATTATAATAATGTTCAGAATATTCACATATAAATGGTTCTAAATAACACATATTACAAATTCGTAAATTAGTTAAATGCCATAGTGATTCTAATTGAAAAGCTTCTTTTGATATTTTATCTTCAATTTGTTTTCCTATGAATTCCTGAATAAGACGGCTTAATATATTTTTAAATGTTTCCATAGCATCAGTGGTGGCTATCATCATTGTTTCGGTTTCATCAAGAGATGAAAGAAAACGATATGCGTTACCTTGTGTTTTATGAATGATATAATTAAGAAAATGTTTTGGGTGTAAATTTCTTAATTCTTCGGTTAACTGAATTTGTACTCCCATTTTATTACTCCATTCTTGAATTTTTGCTTCAGGATTTTGGTCACAATCAATAAAAAGAATATCTGAATTTGTTGGAAATGTAAATAATTTAGGTATGTATTGAGGAGGTATTTTTTCCCATTTGTTTTGTTTATTTTTAACCATTCCTTGTCTATATAAAAAATTTTCTTCTAATGAAGGTGGTCCATAAATATATTGACTTTGATAATCACCTTCAACATATGATTGTTTTCGTTTTAATCCAAAATTGTTTTGTGAATCTCTATATGGATTTGAATAAGGGTTTTCATCATCTGAAGAAAAATCATATATTACTTCTGCGTCATTATCATCTGAATTATTTTCTATTTCTATATTATTTTCTTGAGTTTCAGATGGAATTTCTAGTGCTGCAAATAATTTAGTTAGTGTTTCTACTTTTTCTTGTAAAGTTTCCATATATTGTGCGTATTAAAAATAAAATTTTTAGTTTCTTTTTTCTAGTGAAGTAGTTGTTTTTTCTATCATATTTAACAAATTAATTTTGTTATTTTATCTTCAAGGTTTTTTATTTGTTCTTGTTTCCAATTTATACTATTATTTATTATATGTATTGCTTCAATATTAGATATACAATTTATCATTGATATGTCAGAATCTATTTTTAAGTCTAAAAGAAATTTTTTAGATTGTTTCAATGTTTTACGAAAAATTTTTAATTCTTGTTTATTTGTATCTAGACTTGAAAAACTCATGATTATAATTTTATAATAATAATAGTTTAGTTTCGTTTTAGATTTAAAGTTACGATTAAAATTTATTTAATAGTAGTGTTAATTATAATAGTGTTTAAAAGACATATGTTTTAGAATACAAATAGTTTTGTTTTTAGACGTCGTATTTGCTTGTAACGGATTTTAATACTAGTTCTTATGAAATATCTAACATCATCAATATGGTTATTGTTTAAAATCGTACCTTGATTATTAGGTTTGTAAGAATCCTTGAGATTTTTCTTAGAATTATTTATAGATTCTTGGATTTTTTGTATTCTTAAAATAATATTTCTATTAGGAATACAATTCATCAAAATTTTGTTAGACATAAATATATATTTCAAGCATGAATTTGATTATTAAAAACGAGTATTATTTTAATAAAAATTTCAAATTTTGTAGAATTAATAGTTAGAATAACTCGAAATGATACTATCATGAAGAAATAAAAGTGATTTAACAATTGAAAATATCTTGAGACATATTTATGGTATTAAATCTTCTTATGATAAATATTTTAATTGTTGATAACTTTTTTAAATATGAATATTTAAAAACAATGGTTATTCATTATCATGTTTATGATGCTTATCATGTTTATGATGTTGCATATGCATATATTATTATTAACGATAGATTGAATATGCAAACTGATAATAAGAATAATAAGAACGTTACTTTGCTCTGATACCAAATTTTTATAAACATGCTCTGATACCAAATTGAACGACATGACGGAATTAATAAAATGATTAGGATAGAATTATACCTGAATGATGCGTCGGGATGGATTGACGATGGATTGTTTGGATTATATGAATGATTATATGAATATATTTGGATAGGGCTCTGCTATTCAGAAATAGAACAACTATTTCAACAGAGGAAGAACTTTGAGATCAACTCAAGTCTTAAACACTCAAACTTAGCTTATTCATTCCATATGGGCAAAGACCCTATTTATAGGCTCAAAGGAGCCGAGTACAATAATAGAGTTGCAATCGTTTGATTGCAATACGACATACATATTTACAATATAGCCCCTTAGACTATTGAGGGTTATACACTTTATTTCACATCCTAGACACTACTTTTAGACAATAATAATTATAAAAGACAAATGACAAATAATTACAATTCCTTCCCCCCCCCCCCATTTGTTAAAATTGAACACCTTCTCAAATATAATGTACCAAAAAGAAAACGTAAAAGTGCAATGCTATAATTGAGTAGATTTTCAAAGTAAATAGTTATAATAAGAAAAATATTAAAAATTGGATATTATATGGCTCTTCATTGTTCAAAAATTTACAGGTCTTCTTTTCCATCTCGGCTACTCGATAATCAATGAATGAAGAAAGTTTCCACCATCTTTATTATTACCTCATTATTCCTTTTAAACTGCCTCATAAGCCTTGATTATAGACCAATAAGCAGTTACAATATAAGCAGTTACAACATGCCCTTTTGATATGGTAGACGTGTAATGGTCAATTGGACGTGAAATTGACCTGCATCATGAAATGCAGGTTAACAATCATTTTAAAGAGATCAAACCTAAAATATAACCTTGTTATGACTATCTTTTAATCCTTATTTTAAGGGGAAGTTTTTTTGGGAATAACAATGTACTTTAATCGCACTACCAATATATGATACTATAGTTTTTACCTAAAATATAACCTTGTCATGATTGTCTAATGCCTCAATGTTATTTTGACTAAATTCTCATGGCTCTCTTGCATAAAAATTGATGCAAATTGTAATACCATTTTTGCGCTAACTTTTAACGCCTTAAAAAAAGAAAGTCCAAATATACAAAAGTGAAACATTGTTGCAAAAATAAGCATTTAAGAATCTTTATAGTCAAATACTTAGAATGCACGAATACCAAGATTTTTCTAACCATGTTTTGAAGGGGGAATGTAAAGGTCCCAGGCGGACATAATCCAATTTGAATTCCAGTTATGCTGATATCTATAAATAAGTCATGAAAGTCTACAACAAAACTCCAAATATACTCTAGCTCTTTTTGAAGATTTAGTGATGGTTACTACGTGACTATTTTATAAGAGCAAATATTTAGGTGAATCATGTATAACACACTTCAAATTCCATTATATGGTTATCTAAAGAAATAAATAAATAAAAAGAGACAACCAAATGAGAGTATTTATAGAATAATATTGCTAATAACATATTATCATACAGCGTCACACATTATAGCAAGTTACTCCTAACTGATTATTTGTTAGAGTAATTTTAATTATTAATAAATATCAACACTTGTATTTAAATGGAAAAAAATATTTTATAAAAGTAATATTTTCCCAACATGTTGGGAATTATTTTTTCCAGGAAATAATAATAAAAGAGAACAAAAACTATATATATATATATATATATATATATATATATATATATATATATATATATATATATATATAAGTTTTGTAAAACATTTTGAGCACTTAGAATAACTAATTGGTTAGGAATTAACTAGCTTATGATTGTGTAAAAGGCACTCCAACGCTTCACTTTTGTTCACAAAATTCATAGGTTGAAAAAGGCTTGCTTGTTGCCTTTAGTCTTTGCACTCATGCTTGTTCTCTGTGTCCATTCATTTACTAACTGGAAGTATGGTGCCCTAGTACTCTTATCATTATATACTTATAAAGGAAGCATTTTTCATTTCACCACATTCATTTGAAGCTCCCATCTATTTTTCCTATCACCACATTCATTTGAAACTCCCATAACTTTTCAATTTCTTTCTAATAATAATTATAATTTGGTTAATTATGTTAAATAAATATCAAACCTAAAGTGTAATCATATATAAACTAAATTTCAATATTAAAAAAATATATTTACTTCTACTTATAAAGTTATGTCTTTAATTTTTAACATGTTATACTTAATTTATTAGATTTAATATGTTGTTATATGTAAACCATTTTCAGCTTAAAGCTACAACTTTTGAACAGTTTTGACAAAATACTTACATTGTGAACTTAAATATGACATTACAATGTCAACTTAAATATAAATTTTAGTTCCACTTAAAAAACTAAAAAGTATTTTGTAAATAGTTAAATGTGATAAATTGTAGTGATAAATGCAACAACTAAATTGTAATATCAATTTAACTAAAATAATTTCTAAATATATTTTTATAATCATTAAAAGTTTTCAAATAAGTAGCTTAAAATAACTTATAATAACAATAGTTAAAAATAACTCTATATAAATGATTATATTTTTACCTTTAAAATAAAAAAATAATGTTTGATGTTTTAAATAATTATAATGATAGAAATTAAAACATTAAACAAATAAATTAAAAAAAAATTAATTAACAATAACAAAAACTATAAATAAAATTAAATTGTATATTATATTAATTTTATTCATGTGTAACTCGCGGGTAGAAGTCATTCTAACGATTGAGATTAAGAAGTTATAATAGATGTATATATTCTCATATAATTCAATATAATCGATATATTATATCAATTTAGTGTAAAAATTGTTATATCAAATTTAACAACAACGTTATTGTTTTATTTAAAAAAAACATATATTTATAAGGACTTTAATTATATAGGTGTTTCTGCGCAACGCGCGGGCATTCGCCTAGTGTTGGTATATAAAGAAGCATAAGTAACCAAAAACTAGTAGTTTTTATCATTCTCATTGCTGCCAAATTTTGGATTTTGCATGCGCTCTCTCCCTCTCTTCTTCTTACATTTGGTGCTTACATTAAGAGCCTTATATGTTTCTTCTCTTTAAGGTTTATTTGTTATAAATCTTAAAGATTAATAACAACATATATACAAGTAAAGACTAGCATCTTTTGGTGGTTGATTCTTGTTTGGTGGATACCTTATAGAGAGCTTCTTCTTTGAGTTTAATGACATTTTTATTGAATTCCTAATTGTTAAAAGGAACCAAACTCTTCAAAGGTTGTAAACTCTTTCCTTTTTGTGATTGTCTTAATCTTTCATAACCATGCAAAATGATAATTGGTGGGTAAAAATGGTTTTAGTTTATTCAAATATAGAATTGCTTATGTTGCTAATAACGTCATTTTTAAACTATAATTAGACTATTTTTAAATAAAACTCACCAATTGGTATCAGAGCCATTTTTGAAAGCTTGGTTAGATTATTTGATAATATGTTATTATATTTGTTTTTGAAAACATGCATTATTTTCTTTTTTGTAATAAAATTCGTACATATTTTCTGTAGGAAATTTATAATTGTTAATTTTTAGTGACAAAAGTTTATGTTTTGGTCAAAAATCAATCGATTGAGAATCAACCAAGTTGTATGAGAGGTTGTGGTGTTGTAGTTGGAAAAAGTATCTAATTGAGAACAAGATCACACAAGTGGTTCACAAGGAAAGCCCTTGATCCTTGTTAGGATCTCCGACATAAAACCTTGGGAGGTGATAATGATCTTCTGCCTCGTTTATTTGTATTGATTGAAATGTGAGTTAAAGAAATGGAAGTAAGTATACAAATACATATGTTGTAGTAAGTTTAGTTGTGCATAGTGTGAAGAGTATATGTGTATTTATAGTCTAATCCAAGTAACTAAAAGTCTGATATTTATAGGATCCTCTTAAATAAGTATAAGCACATTGCTTTGACTTGGTATTTCTGGGTCTTAAGCCTGATTGAAATGTTTCTTAGTTGAGAATGAGTCTTATGTTGACTATTTCTACACATATGAGAATAAGACTAGAAATATACACGTTAAATCTATTAGGAAACAATAATAAACAAAGTTAGGATCCTGAGGTATGTTTTAGGATCCTGAGGTTTCTTTAAGATGTAGGACCCTAAGTAGGATTGAGGATCTTCCCCTGAAAATAATAATAAAAGTTAGGAAACAATAATAATAAAAGTTAGGATCACTTACTTCTTTCAGCTTTTCGAGGTGAGTTTCCCTCATTGGGTTTAGCGGGTCTAAGGCATAAATTCTGACCCCTGTTGATTATGTTGAAGTACTTGTTGTCTGTGTGATACTTGTATGTGTTTGGATGTGTATGCTTATTGGGCGGGGCCCATATCGTGAGTGTGGGTGGTGCCCGTATCTCTTTGGGCGGGACCCGTTATGCGAGTGTGGACGGGGCTTGTCTCTCATTTGGGTGGGGCCCGTTATGTGAGTGTGGGTGGGGCCTGTATCTCCTTCGGTGGGGACCGTTATATGATATGTTTAATATGTCGTATCTTGGGGAACTCACTAAGCTTTGTGCTTACGGATTTAGTTTGTGTTTCAGGTGCTTCCGGTTCCAAGGGGAAGGACTCGAGTTGATTGCACCACACACACCTTGGGGATTCCGCATTTGATATTCACTCTAATTTTGATATATTTGATACTTTGATTTGTTGAGATGTATGGATGGCAATTAGAAATACTATTTTATCAATTATAAAACAAAATTTTTTTGGGACCATATGTAGTAGTGTTTAATCGAGCATGAGAATCAAATCAGAGTAAAAACAATGTAAAGATGAACACGAGAACTAAATAAGTTCTGGGTTTTAACTCATATTATTTCCGTATGAACACGAGTACAAGAAATGACAGAATAACTGGGAAAAACTCTTTCATCTACTCTATGTTCAGATCCTATTTATAGGAGACTGAAAGTACAAAAAATACTAAGGCTAGACTTCAAAGATTCGTTAAAACAAGTGCCATAGAAAATACATAAGGAATCATACGAAATAGAAAAATGACACAGACTTCGACATATTACAATAAAGTTCGACTCTACAATCTCCCCCTTTGTAATCATGTCGAACTTCTCAATTCGTGAGAATTTGTGCAGCAAAATGCAGCATCCTTCGTATCTCCAAGTACCAAGTAATTATCTTCCTTAACTCCACCTTGTCTCCATCATTATTCTTCTTGCAATTATTCATACAAACAATAAAGCTCGTATATTACGAAGTGGTATATCTTTCTATCTCAACAGTCTGGAACAAAAACCTCTTAGCTTTGCCATTCTTGTCTTTTCCAGCAAAGACCATTCCAAAAGGTTTTAAGCAAATCTCCCCATCTGCATATTTCTTCAGCTCTGCTTGAGTCTTCGACAATTCCATAGCAACTTTAACTTCCTTCCCAAGAGCCGTTGACAATTCGACATCAGTCAAGGCTAGGCAATCATAATAATTGTCTATGATAATTTTGATATGACCAAGACCTCGTCTCAAAATTTCCTTGCCAGTTCCTTGAAATTGCGAAGCCTCCATGTCTTTCAAAATTAATTCAACTTGAATCAGATCATTCAAGTTCATTATAGGAAAATCTGCTATCGAAAAATCGCATGCAACATTGTTTGCTCTAACAACATGATAACGAAAATTTTGTATCATGTTCTCAAACATTACATCTCTTGTGATGCTCAACATCTTTTTGATCTTGATGAGTGACCACACTTCTTCTTGATCCTTTCCCACAACAGCATGAAACCTAAGTTTCATATGAAGAAAATCATCTTCGTTCTTGAACCTCTCAATCACCTTATACTGAGCATTAATGAACATCATTTCATTAACAGGAAAGTCGATTTGATTCATATCCGAATTTTTGATAGAATAACTCCTTCGTGGTTTCTTCTCAAATGCATACCTCTGATTGTATGACACTCTGGCTTCAATGTTTTCATAGCTATGCAACTTCTTAGGATCTCCCTTATCCATACCAGGTGGATCACTCGCACGAAGCCTCATAATGCTTTGAATATGTCTTTGTTTTTCCATTTCAGCCTCTATTTCAGCCTTCCTCTCTTCCTTCGACTTTTCAATCAAAATCCCCTTCCCTTTATCATCATCTTCAGAAGGTTTTGGTTTAGCTGAGCTTGAACTTCCTCCTTCAGTAGACGAACCAATAAAAATTTCTTTCAGAATGGGTCTTGTTGTTGTCTTGATAGCTTCAGTTGTAATCACCTTTGAAACTATAGGAATCAGAACTTGAGTCGATACAACTTTCATTACTTCACCAGTGGTAACAATCTTTTCAGTCTTCTTCGACTTATCAACCCCTTTTGTTGTTTTCGAAGATTTGCCTTCTTGATTCTTCTTTTCTCCCCCTTTCACCCCTGTGAGAACAGGTGGGGCACCAGTGGGTAACATGTTTGCAAACTTCATTATAGGAGCAACCGCCTTCTGAATAGCTTGATCCAAAGAATGCAATTATGGGTTAAAAACTCAGGAGCTAAAAACGAAGTAGGAGCTAGCTTCGATACTAATGCTTTCAGTTCATCAAGCCTAACACCCATCTTTTCGAAATTTTGAGCATCAACTTTTTCCTTTGCATCAAACTTTCGAGTTAGTTCTTGATACCATTCAACAACCGTGAAAACTGTAGGCGCTATAGTGTCAATATTCGACTTGACAATCGAATAATTGGAATTCAGCTCATTGAGTTCTTTGGAAAATTCAACCTTCAACCCCTCAATCTTTCGATTGACATCTTCACGAACTGTCTTGACATCTTTAACAAAAAGAAAATGCCGTTCTTTTGTTGTCGAACGAAGATCTTTGAGTGCAGAATTAAACAGATTAGTCTGAGCTTTGACCCGTAATTCGTTATTTTTATCCATAACATCCAATTGCTTTTGCAGTCGAAGCTCCATTGCCTTCAACATTACATCAACCTCTATTCCCGAAACCGAATTCTTAGCACCAGAATCACCTTGGGATTGAAGAATAGAGTTAAGCTTCCTGTTCAAAATTTTAAACTGCTTACCAGACATCAACATGTGATCTGGTATATCTTCTTCTTCCGAATCAAAATGAAGATCTTCAAACGTTCCTCCAAAACTTCATTCATTTGTTTCATCATCGGAAGTTGGTTTTGGTTGATCGGTGGATTGTGATGGGAAAAGAGTAGTAAAGGGTTGTTGTAAAACATGATCGAATGTAGGTGAAGTAGTGGCAGTAGAAATGTGTTGAATGAAAGGTGGAAGTGAAAAAAAAGTACTTGTTATCAGTTCAGAAAAAAAAGGTAAGAGGAATACCTTGGGATGATTAATCAACACTCTCAAAAACATATACACTTGTATCAGATACGTTTGTAACAATGTTTGAAATTGGAACCTCCTCAGGAATTGATTTGGTTACAACAATTTCGAGTGGAACTGTTGTTATCGGCAATGAAACATTCGGAAGAACCATTGGTTGTGTTTGTGTTGGGGAATTCGAACCCAAAGGTGTGTCTGGAACAATTTCATTGTGAATGTGCTTAGCCACATCTTCAACTCTTCGCTTCTTGGATGAAGGTGAAACTGGTGCAGGAATCTCACAAACTATCACTCCTTGACGTTTAAGCTGAGGTTTACGAATAGTAGAAGATTGATTGTATGATGTAATTCGTTTCTGATAAGAAAACTTCCTTAACCGTTTGAACACACCAAATTTCGAAGGCATCAATTCCTTCGAAAATTCAAGAATAACCTTCTCCTCACGTGTCTTGGTTTCGTGTACAATCTTCTTAGGAGACTTAGGCTTCTCCTTTTTCTTGGGACTTTCATGAACAACATCATCAACTCCCTTATTTGACTTCTTCACTTTCTTCGAAGTTCCTTCATCACTTGCCTTTAATAAAATCCCAGTTTCAATTGAACGATTAACATGTTTAAAGTATCCCACTAATACTGAATTAGTTGGATCAACTTTCTTCAGCATTCCATCAAGAATTCGTGCAACAGATGGAAATACTGTTGAATCATCTTCAACAGCCTTTGGAAAATGATACTTTGCAAATTTCGCCTTTTCTTCATCAGTAGGATTTGAATTCCTTCTTTCTCGTAGACATACTGAAGAATCAAACTCCAGTAACGTGCACACGAAATCTCTTTTACCACATTCGTGTTTCCCAGACCCTTTATAAACTCTTGCCAAATTTGAGTTGTGTAACCAACATTGAGATCATAATACAACCCAACTACCATTGCATAAACTTCCATTCTCCCTTTGTCAAGCCCAACACTTCGTCCACTTAAACAACGAAGATAAATCCCAAACAAGAAATTCCATATACAAGGAAGACCAGATTTCTTGAAATCACTGATCTTAACAAGTGGTGGCTGGTGACCCATTTCGTTAAACGTGAACATTACTTGAGCATTAGTAGCTTTAAAGAATGGAGGTAAATTTGGAATTACCAATATCTGAGTAAATAATTTCTTTGTGAGTCGAATTTGCTTCTCATTCAACAGATTGAATGTGATTACATCAGTGACTTTGCTGTAAGAAGCAGTAGAACCAGCCATTGATAATCATGTCAACGGAACAGCAAAAGAATTGAACATGGCATTTGCAAGACCAGAATGTTGAAGAGCAACGATCAACATCTTCAACTCCTCAGGGTACTGTGAGACATCACCTTCAACCTGATAATTAGTGCTTTGGATCTCCATGATAGGTTGCGAGATAACTTCTACAGTAGTAGTGGTTGAATCAGCCGCCATTGATTAGGGTTTTGAGAATTCTTGAAGATTAGAGAAAGTTAGGGCTTTTTGATCGTCTGTGAATTTGAACGCGTGCTTATAAAAGAAGAGAACAACTTCCTTTTTTAAGTAACCCCAATTGAATTCCAAATGTTTTCCTTAATGAGTAAGCCACGTCTGTCCTTGAAAGTCGCACCGCTAGCCATTAAACACGCCATGTCAGATAAAGTTCCTTGAAAGTCGGGTCACGTTGCCAAACTGTCACATCAAACTGTTCGTGAGTATCAAGTGGATAAGATTGAAAACCTCCGGCATGGAGGCTAGGCTCTTTCGTCTTTGGGATTAGAGATGAAGTCATATGCCAGACTTTCGAAATCATCAGCCTGAGTTGGTAATACTCATAACCTCAAGGATTTCATAAGTGCAGTGTGCCAAGAAAATAAGATAAGAAGAAAACTAACGAAAATTTTGGATCTGTGATGTCGAAAAATAAAATTTTGACACAAAGGCAAAAGTTACTTCGTTAATTATCAAGAGAGATAATCAACAGCTTGTGTGGTTTCCCGTGAATTACAATCGAATACTTATAGAGAAGTATCGAAGGGCTTCTTTTTCAAGGCTTCGTGGGTGGCTTATAAATTTCATTAAATATCAGTCTAAACATAAGGTGAGAAATTGTAACAGAAATTACTTGTATGACCGTTGTAGTCAGTGACAAGTATGCTTTGGAATTAATTTGAAAGTGACATATGAAAGAATTGATACTCCCACAAAAATCAAATTCAAAGAAAAATGACTTTCAGCTGGATCCTATTGGGTGACAAAATTCATGGGTTATGAACATTTGATCAAGATCACTGATAAAGAAAGAATATGATTTGGAATATCGAAATTTGGGTATTGAAACAAATGTTTCGTTAAAATCTAGAACATAGTTCCCCGTCAATTCCTTAAAAATTTTGAAAATTGGGTTTCACTTTCATCACGGTCTCATGAAACAAGATCATTAACATAGAGTTTTGATATGTTTAAGTCATGATTTGTCACACCCCAAAACCGGAACGGCGGAAACGTTCGGGGGTGGAGGACGTCATGTTTAGTATCACAAGACATGTATCATAGTAAGCAAGTAATGAACAACCATTTCATTAGAAAGAAAGTGTTTACAAAGTGTGTGTTCACAAAACATAAAGTACATAAGCAAAATGACAAAACAAGACTTGGAGCTATACTGCTCCATCTTCTGAATTCCCAGCGTGAGTACCTGTCTACTAGTTTCCTGAGAATACAAGTTATTTAAAAGAGTTTGTTAGCAATTAAGCTGGTGAGTTCATAAGATTTTAGTGATGTATGCAAGTTGTAGAAAGTTGTTGAAAAATGTAGTAGAAAATGAAGTAAGTTATAAGTTATGTTTTTAGAAAAGTCCGCCTGTTCCTCTAGAAAATCCTATGTTTCCTATTTAGATGAAAGGTACGTAAAAATGATTCTACAATCCTTTCTATGAGTACTAAATGAATAAAAGTTATATACAACTTGGAGTAAACAAAGAATCGACTGTGCGCATCTGCCTTAAATCCACAACCCAACGAGGAACAGGAAGTAAAGCGGATAGCACACATCTCATTGTTTGTTAGGTCCTTGATGTATATAACCCCGGTGTATTCGTTTGTTACTCATGGAGTTAATTGTAATAGTTCCTTTATAATTTATGAAAATATTATTTAAAAAAACCCTTATTTCTTATAGTAAAATAGTGACCACAATGATTACTTCTATAATCACTTAGTTTATACTGGCTATACATAATTTAATATCGAATAGATAGTTAATTGGGTGTATCTGCCCTAAGCCCACAACCCAACGAGGAACAGGAAATAAGGCGGAAGGCACACATCCAACGACCTATTAGGTATTAATGATGTATAACCATGACGCATAAACCAAGGTATTATAGAGTCAATCACCTAAAGTCCTTTAAGTCTACACTGGTTTAATAAAATGGATTAAACCCTTTATTGGGAAGTTTCTAGTTTTGTGTACTGAGAGATATGATATGAAAAGTATGCTTTGTATTAGAAAACTGTCCATTGAATTTGTGTCCTATGACCTGTCCCATACCTGGTACCCCTTATGATGACTTAATGTGTACAGAACATATATATAACTAAAATCGAATAGATAATAGGTTGGGTGAATCTGTTCTAAGCCCACAACCCAACGAGAAACAGGAAATAAAGCGGAAGGCACACATCCTATTATCTGTCAGATACCATTTATATATATCCCTTAATGTATACATTAAGGAATCATAAGATTAGCATTATGGTCCCTTTCTACTGAATGTACTAGACCCGACTGTTCCGTTTGTCGTTTGTAAAATATAAGTACTGTAGTATTGTATGAAGTGACTACTATTGTACTAATTACCTTAAATTGAGTATTAAGGTTTAATATGATGGCTAGATCCCATACTAAACGCTCTCCATGTCAAAAGATTCTGGGAATCAAACGCGACCCCTGCAATGATTGCAAGCCGTGAACATCCACATTATGATTATATGATCATGTATACCCAATATAACTAT
Organism: Lactuca virosa; assembly: GCF_052849685.1. Classification (NCBI taxonomy): domain Eukaryota; kingdom Viridiplantae; phylum Streptophyta; class Magnoliopsida; order Asterales; family Asteraceae; genus Lactuca; species Lactuca virosa. The sequence continues at coordinate 317,958,322 of NC_136428.1, forward strand.
CACCTTTTGTTTAGAGCAATGCGTTAGTGATTCATTGGTATAGTTAGATCCTGTAATTGTTCCATGCTATAGCACCTCATTATGTTTGTTCTGTTATTGTGTATTGTATCTTCCTCTCTGTTTCTCTTTATTGTGTGTTCTCTTATGTTATCGTGTATTGTATCTAGTATGAACTGACTCTCTAAACTATACCCATTATAGTTTACTAGTATTCTACTTGAACTGTTACTAAAAAGACTCATTTTACTACCAAGTTATGTTTATACTTTAAAAACAGAGTTTTGCTAAACTATAAAGCAACATAACTGTAAAATAGTTTTTGAAATGTTTTGACTACTTATAGAAGACATAAGCAACATTTTGAACGAAGTTTATAACAATTAATTACACAATTATCATTGTGTTCAACTTGTATTCCCCCCCCCTTAAAAGCGTTTAAAACAGTTAAAAGATTCACTATGAGGTATGAACTCACCTGATGTGGGTGATTCAAACGGTTATGCGTGTAAGGATGAGAAGTTCCACGAATGAAGTCCCGAGACACAACAAGTACTAAATAAAATATGATGACACATATGGGCATGAATATAGTGTTTATAACCAACTATATAAAAGGAAACACCTTCCGGGACTAGGAAACACCTTGACCATGTGTTGGAATCACATGTGATTTAACAAAGGAAGGTAGAATGGCACTCACATGAGTTTACTACCACGGGTTTACGGCCCAAGGGAGTTTACGGCCGTAAACTCATGGTCACTCATGTATAATTGCAAGTTTGAAGGCTAGGGAAGCTTTAGGGACTTTTGCTCTACATTAGGATGAGGAAGACCACCTTCTTTGAGGCCTTTGATGAGTTTACGGCCCTTAGGAGTTTACAGCCGTAAACTCATGGCCACTTATGCTTATGAGAGTTGTTTAAGGTCCTACACTCATCCATGAAGGGTCCTGGGTCACTAGCTTTGCATCTAGGAGGGTTAATGTGTGACAACCGTCAAATTCTGGTCAAGTCAAAGTCAAACTAAGTCAACAAGTCCAACCAGTCAACCCTTGTATATTAGGGTTTACGCTATGTAATTACTGAACAGTTCGCTAATTTAAAGAGAAAACATCAGTTGGAAAATTCGTGTATTTAATTTTCCTTAGCCTTGATAGTGCTAAACAATGAAACAAAGCGATAAAACACTATTGCACACTCATCGGGAGTGTGTAGGACACTAAATCATGGCTTAACGGGGTTTACGGACCTTGCGTTGCGAAGCCGGATGCTCAAAAAGGTCATAAATGGAACCTCTCTAAATCTCCTTCACTCTATCTCTCTCTATTCGAAATCTCTCCCAAATCTCTCTCAAAAGTTCCCGTAACTTTTTGTAATCATTTGGGCCATCCCGACCCTTAACCGGGTCAAAAACCGCTTAAAACGGGGTAAAACCGGGTAAAATACCCTTAAGGATCCGAAACCTACCTTATAGGGCCGAAGTCTCTTAGGGCCGAAAGTCCCCTTAAGGGACCGAACTGCTGAGAAGCGAACCCCAAGAACCAAACCTGCCGTTCGGACCGAACCTCGCCTGACCCGAACCCGAAGCCTCTCGGACCGAACTCTACCTTCGCCTTCGCTCCTAAGCCTTTCGGTCCATTTCGCTTCTTACTCCTTTCGCCTCGTTTCGCCTTCGGGCCCAGCAGCCTTGGGACCGAACCTCGGCCTAGCACTGAGAGGTCTCGCAGGTTGCCATTTTCTTCCCGGTTTTCGACTAGTTTTGCGTTCTAAGCCCGATTTTAATTATTTTAACGCGGGATTTTCACCCAAAACTTTATTTTAACATATAAGGCCCCATATTTATTAATTGATCATGTTTTTGGGGATAAATCTTATCCAAGATTTAGTGGGTAAAGTACAAGAGGTGGAGTGTTGACTTTTCCTTAGTTTATGACACAAGCAACCACCCACACCCACTCTATGACCAGTCACATCTCCCCACCATCCCTAGTCACTTCCTTGTACTTTTCCATCAATCATCAGCCCCTCCCACGTTCTAAGAGCTGGAGCAAATCAACCTCTCTCCTCATTTTCACTCACTTGCTCTCATTTCACCAAAAATCAAACACAAGTTTTCTCTCAAACTTTTTCTCTCTATTTCGAGACTCCAAGGCTGATCATCAAGCTTTATTATACTCTTGGTAAGTATAATTCATCCTCCTTGTGATTATTACACTTCATTCTACTCCAATCATCGATTTCTTACACAAACTCCATCACTTTGATGTTAGATTCTCGAAAATCTTCAAGGCATCTTCCAGTGTTCTTGAGTTGAACACTTCCCTTCTCCAACATTCATCTACTGAAATCACATAAGGTGAGTTCATACCCTACATTTTCATGTTTTCTTATGTTTTAAGGGGGGGAATACAAGTTAAAACACCAAGAACACAACAAAATTCTTCTAACAGCTTTCATCAGAAAAGTTGGACTCCATTCACGGACTGTTTTGGTCAACTTAAACATTTTTGTTTTCAAAACTGTACAAGGTGCAAGTAGTTCAAGTTCTTAGCTTTAAAATGGGTACTTGCACATCTCCATAAGATTTTTCTACAATTTATGGTGATTTTTACAAAACTGCCTATCATTTCAAGAACCAATCCGGACCAGTCTGTGATTATGGACGTTTTCACCTAAGTTGGAGGTCACTAAAAATCGTGAGAAAATTTATGAACAAACTAGACTCATTTTCCAAACTCTCAGAATTTATGGATTCGGATTTGGACATTTGATGATGTCGAAAAATAAAATTTCGACACAAAGGCAAAAGTTACTTCGTTAATTATCAAGAGAGATAATCAACAGCTTGTGTGGTTTCCCGTGAATTACAATCGAATACTTATAGAGAAGTATCGAAGGGCTTCTTTTTCAAGGCTTCGTGGGTGGCTTATAAATTTTATTAAATATCAGTCTAAACATAAGGTGAGAAATTGTAACAGAAATTACTTGTATGACCGTTGTAGTCAGTGACAAGTATGCTTTGGAATTAATTTGAAAGTGACATATGAAAGAATTGATACTCCCACAAAAATCAAATTCAAAGAAAAATGACTTTCAGCTGGATCCTATTGGGTGACAAAATTCATGGGTTATGAACATTTGATCAAGATCACTGATAAAGAAAGAATATGATTTGGAATATCGAAATTTGGGTATTGAAACAAATGTTTCGTTAAAATCTAGAACATAGTTCCCCGTCAATTCCTTAAAAATTTTGAAAATTGGGTTTCACTTTCATCACGGTCTCATGAAACAAGATCATTAACATAGAGTTTTGATATGTTTAAGTCATGATTTGTCACACCCCAAAACCGGAACGGCGGAAACGTTCGGGGGTGGAGGACGTCATGTTTAGTATCACAAGACATGTATCATAGTAAGCAAGTAATGAACAACCATTTCATTAGAAAGAAAGTGTTTACAAAGTGTGTGTTCACAAAACATAAAGTACATAAGCAAAATGACAAAACAAGACTTGGAGCTATACTGCTCCATCTTCTGAATTCCCAGCGTGAGTACCTGTCTACTAGTTTCCTGAGAATACAAGTTATTTAAAAGAGTTTGTTCGCAATTAAGCTGGTGAGTTCATAAGATTTTAGTGATGTATGCAAGTTGTAGAAAGTTGTTGAAAAATGTAGTAGAAAATGAAGTAAGTTATAAGTTATGTTTTTAGAAAAGTCCGCCTGTTCCTCTAGAAAATCCTATGTTTCCTATTTAGATGAAAGGTACGTAAAAATGATTCTACAATCCTTTCTATGAGTACTAAATGAATAAAAGTTATATACAACTTGGAGTAAACAAAGAATCGACTGTGCGCATCTGCCTTAAATCCACAACCCAACGAGGAACAGGAAGTAAAGCGGATAGCACACATCTCATTGTTTGTTAGGTCCTTGATGTATATAACCCCGGTGTATTCGTTTGTTACTCATGGAGTTAATTGTAATAGTTCCTTTATAATTTATGAAAATATTATTTAAAAAAACCCTTATTTCTTATAGTAAAATAGTGACCACAATGATTACTTCTATAATCACTTAGTTTATACTGGCTATACATAATTTAATATCGAATAGATAGTTAATTGGGTGTATCTGCCCTAAGCCCACAACCCAACGAGGAACAGGAAATAAGGCGGAAGGCACACATCCAACGACCTATTAGGTATTAATGATGTATAACCATGACGCATAAACCAAGGTATTATAGAGTCAATCACCTAAAGTCCTTTAAGTCTACACTGGTTTAATAAAATGGATTAAACCCTTTATTGGGAAGTTTCTAGTTTTGTGTACTGAGAGATATGATATGAAAAGTATGCTTTGTATTAGAAAACTGTCCATTGAATTTGTGTCCTATGACCTGTCCCATACCTGGTACCCCTTATGATGACTTAATGTGTACAGAACATATATATAACTAAAATCGAATAGATAATAGGTTGGGTGAATCTGTTCTAAGCCCACAACCCAACGAGGAACAGGAAATAAAGCGGAAGGCACACATCCTATTATCTGTCGGCTACCATTTATATATATATATATCCCTTAATGTATACATTAAGGAATCATAAGATTAGCATTATGGTCCCTTTCTACTGAATGTACTAGACCCGACTGTTCCGTTTGTCGTTTGTAAAACATAAGTACTGTAGTATTGTATAAAGTGACTACTATTGTACTAATTACCTTAAATTGAGTATTAAGGTTTAATATGAAGGCTAGATCCCATACTAAACGCTCTCCATGTCAAAAGATTCTGGGAATCAAACGCGACCCCTGCAATGATTGCAAGCCGTGAACATCCACATTATGATTATATGATCATGTATACCCAATATAACTATCACCTTTTGTTTAGAGCAATGCGTTAGTGATTCATTGGTATAGTTAGATCCTGTAATTGTTCCATGCTATAGCACCTCATTATGTTTGTTCTGTTATTGTGTATTGTATCTTCCTCCCTGTTTCTCTTTATTGTGTGTTCTCTTATGTTATCGTGTATTGTATCTAGTATGAACTGACTCTCTAAACTATACCCATTATAGTTTACTAGTATTCTACTTGATTTGTTACTAAAAAGACTCATTTTACTACCAAGTTATGTTTATACTTTAAAAACGGAGTTTTGCTAAACTATAAAGCAACATAACTGTAAAATAGTTTTTGAAATGTTTTGACTACTTATAGAAGACATAAGCAACATTTTGAACGAAGTTTATAACAATTAATTACACAATTATCATTGTGTTCAACTTGTATTCCCCCCCCCCCTTAAAAGCGTTTAAAACAGTTAAAAGATTCACTATGAGGTATGAACTCACCTGATGTGGGTGATTCAAACGGTTATGCGTGTAAGGATGAGAAGTTCCACGAATGAAGTCCCGAGACACAACAAGTACTAAATAAAATATGATGACACATATGGGCATGAATATAGTGTTTATAACCAACTATATAAAAGGAAACACCTTCCGGGACTAGGAAACACCTTGACCATGTGTTGGAATCACATGTGATTTAACAAAGGAAGGTAGAATGGCACTCACATGAGTTTACTACCACGGGTTTACGGCCCAAGGGAGTTTACGGCCGTAAACTCATGGTCACTCATGTATAATTGCAAGTTTGAAGGCTAGGGAAGCTTTAGGGACTTTTGCTCTACATTAGGATGAGGAAGACCACCTTCTTTGAGGCCTTTGATGAGTTTACGGCCCTTAGGAGTTTACAGCCGTAAACTCATGGCCACTTATGCTTATGAGAGTTGTTTAAGGTCCTACACTCATCCATGAAGGGTCCTGGGTCACTAGCTTTGCATCTAGGAGGGTTAATGTGTGACAACCGTCAAATTCTGGTCAAGTCAAAGTCAAACTAAGTCAACAAGTCCAACCAGTCAACCCTTGTATATTAGGGTTTACGCTATGTAATTACTGAACAGTTCGCTAATTTAAAGAGAAAACATCAATTGGAAAATTCGTGTATTTAATTTTCCTTAGCCTTGATAGTGCTAAACAATGAAACAAAGCGATAAAACACTATTGCACACTCATCGGGAGTGTGTAGGACACTAAATCATGGCTTAACGGGGTTTACGGACCTTGCGTTGCGAAGCCGGATGCTCAAAAAGGTCATAAATGGAACCTCTCTAAATCTCCTTCACTCTATCTCTCTCTATTCGAAATCTCTCCCAAATCTCTCCCAAATCTCTCTCAAAAGTTCCCGTAACTTTTTGTAATCATTTGGGCCATCCCGACCCTTAACCGGGACTAAAACCGCTTAAAACGGGGTAAAAACGGGTAAAATACCCTTAAGGATCCGAAACCTACCTTATAGGGCCGAAGCCTCTTAGGACCGAAAGTCCCCTTAAGGGACCGAACTGCTGAGAAGCGAACCCCAAGAACCGAACCTGCCGTTCGGACCGAACCTCGCCTGACCCGAACCCGAAGCCTCTCGGACCGAACTCTACCTTCGCCTTCGCTCCTAAGCCTTTCGGTCCATTTCGCTTCTTACTCCTTTTGCCTCGTTTCGCCTTCGGGCCCAGCAGCCTTGGGACCGAACCTCGGCCTAGCACCGAGAGGTCTCGCAGGTTGCCATTTTCTTCCCGGTTTTCGACTAGTTTTGCGTTCTAAGCCCGATTTTAATTATTTTAACGCGGGATTTTCACCCAAAACTTTATTTTAACATATAAGGCCCCATATTTATTAATTAATCACGTTTTTGGGGATAAATCTTATCCAAGATTTAGTGGGTAAAGTACAAGAGGTGGAGTGTTGACTTTTCCTTAGTTTATGACACAAGCAACCACCCACACTCACTCTATGACCAGTCACATCTCCCCACCATCCCTAGTCACTTCCTTGTACTTTTCCATCAATCATCAGCCCCTCCCACGTTCTAAGAGCTGGAGCAAATCAACCTCTCTCCTCATTTTCACTCACTTGCTCTCATTTCACCAAAAATCAAACACAAGTTTTCTCTCAAACTTTTTCTCTCTATTTCGAGACTCCAAGGCTGATCATCAAGCTTTATTCTACTCTTGGTAAGTATAATTCATCATCCTTGTGATTATTACACTTCATTCTACTCCAATCATCGATTGCTTACACAAACTCCATCACTTTGATGTTAGATTCTTGAAAATCTTCAAGGCATCTTCCAGTGTTCTTGAGTTGAACACTTCCCTTCTCCAACATTCATCTACTGAAATCACATAAGGTGAGTTCATACCCCTACATTTTCATGTTTTCTTATGTTTTAAGGGGGGGAATACAAGTTAAAACACCAAGAACACAACAAAATTCTTCTAACAGCTTTCATCAGAAAAGTTGGACTCCATTCACGGACTGTTTTGGTCAACTTAAACATTTTTGTTTTCAAAACTGTACAAGGTGCAAGTAGTGCAAGTTCTTAGCTTTAAAATGGGTACTTGCACATCTCCATAAGATTTTTCTACAATTTATGGTGATTTTTACAAAACTGCCTATCATTTCAAGAACCAATCCGGACCAGTCTGTGATTATGGACGTTTTCACCTAAGTTGGAGGTCACTAAAAATCGTGAGAAAATTTATGAACAAACTAGACTCATTTTCCAAACTCTCAGAATTTACGGATTCGGATTTGGACCTTTGATAATTTTTCTACAAATTTTCTAAGAACAGTAATAGAAATTGTTAACAACAGAAAAATGCTATCAATTTCATTACACCTTGTAACATGTTGAGCAAGGTGTATATCTTTATGTGACTATATGTTATTGCATTATATGACATTTTGTCTTAGTATAAGGACATACAACAGTTAACAAATGGATTTTTGCTAGATAAAGCATAGAAATAATACATTGTTATAATCAAAGTACATCCATTACATACAAACATTTGGATAAACTATGTTAAGTATAGTTTACATACATTACTACTACTACCCTTGTTTTGATAAACTATAATAGGTATAGTTTATGATACATTACATAATACATACATTTGAAAAGGGTACATTTATACAGAGAGGATTTTCATTACACAACACGTAATTCCGTTAATGACTTTGTGAGACATTCGCTTCACTTTACAAATAAGTCCTGTATTGTAACCAGAGTCTCCTGGAGGGAGAGCGTGATAGTTGTATATAGATCTATATTGGGTCTGACAAACCCACACCTTAACTGCATGCAACAGTTAGACCGGCAGGTCTGGGGTGACAAATGTCATAACATTTCCGACGCCTGAAGAACGTCGTTTCAGGCCAACTAGGTCATAGCATGGTTGTAATAACTCACAGAAAGTATTAACAAACATAGGAATTTACGCGAATTTCATAGAAATCAAACGCGTTTATGTCGATTTAAACCTACATTATTTTCTATAAGTAAGAAAGGTTACTTATACATTTTGGTCTTTGGATATAAGACTACATCACACATTTTAAGGAAAATATCGGATTTTTCTGGAACAAACATTACATTTACAAGAGAGAGGTTTTTATCAATACAAAACAAAAGCTTATGAACTCACCAACCTTTGTGTTGACACTTTTTCAAACAACTTGTATTCTCAGGAAATCACTAAACAGGTAACCAAGTGTATTTTGAGGATGGGACGTTAAGGCGTCATACATTTCATATTTTTGTCAACATATTGTAATTGATTTGGAAACATGTAATTCATACAATGATGTAACTCTTTCAATTATATATGTTGGTTGTGTTTGCTTGAATTACTATTGCCATTGTGGTTATGATACTATACATGAAGTCCTCCACCCCCGGACGTTTCCGCCATCCTTGGTTTGGGGGTGTGACAGATTGGTATCAGAGCACGGTTTATAGTGAATTAAGTATATCAAACCACATAAGATATACAAACTATAAACACATTTGGGACTAAAAGTCTCTGATTTGAACATTTTCAAATGACTATACTTTTAGAAAGTAAACGGTTTCTCGTTAAAAGTATAAGTACATGCATACATGCTCGCATAGAGTCGTAGTTAGGAAAACATAAAGTAAAAGAGGAGGAGTTGTTCATTACGAGTATGCCTTGGGATATGTGGTCAAGTCTGGGATGGATATAGCCTGATCAACTATATCTGTCCGAGAAGTGACCTGCATATATTGAGGGATTGTCGTAGTGGACAACAAATCTGACAACCTAACATCACCCTATAATGAATACGCTAAGAACCAAACATAACATTTAAAAAACTATAGGATTATTTTGAGAATTTATAACTCAACATTTTAGATTCATTTCATACCTCTTACACCCCTATTCTCGAACAGACAACATGGCGGGATTCCATCTACCTGGAGACCCTTACTTCCCTAATGAGGGAAACGCTAGATGGATCGAGGCAGAACCCGAGGAGATGATCGAGGAAGATCCTGAGGAAGACCCCGAAGAACTGATCGAAGAGGATCCCGAAGAGGACCCCGAGGAAGAACCCGAGGAGGATCCAGAGGAAGAAGAAGAAGAAGAGGAAGACATCGAGGTAGACATGGATGAAGACGAAAGTGAAGAGGAACCGGTGGTCATCAATCCTCCATACCTAGCCAGGATTCCCGCCAACCGATACGACTACTTCGGACCCGTACCCCGATGGGTGACCACGGTTGAAGGATGGGGTCGCCGTCAACGACAACGATCACCATTTGGTGATCAACGAGGTTACTACGACCTCAGCCATGGGGGACCGGCTGACAGAGCTCTTCCACTCATGATTCAACAAATAACTAACATCGATGATCGCGGTAGGGCGACGACAGATCGAGTTCGGGAGCTGAGTGCCATCATAGAGTCTACCACTGCTCGTACTAGAGACCTAGAGCGGGACTCCCACTACAAAAAGATCAACTCATTCAGGACCTTCTCGCTGCTCGCGCAGAAGCAAGGGAGTACCGGGAAAGATACTTGGCGCTTGAGGAGAGAATGGTTGCAACCGAACGGAGATTAGCAGAACTGCAAGGCGCATCGACATCATCCCAAGCTCCATCAGGGAAGGATCGTCGTGAGTAGGATTCATTACTACCCACACAACTTCGTAGTATAGGTTTATGAGCATGCGTTGGTGCTACTCTTTTGTATGTAGGTTGACCCTGCGATTAAGTGATTACACTATTCAAGGGGCTTTTGTGCTGTCGAAACTATCTTTTACATTGATGTAATGTAGACCCTTATGAGGTCAAATTTTCTCCAAAACAATATGTACTAAAAGTTTATCAATGAATTTGGCATGCATTTTACTTCATTGGATGTTGACATGAGATTTTACTATGTGGTATTACAAACAATTTACAACTGATAACTCTAAGATTTTTAAGTGTACCTCGTCGTTATGTGTAATTGAAGAAGTAATCGACCTAGAAATGGTGAGTCCGCCTTACGACCTGTTCCTTGTTTGGTGGTGGATTTAGGGCAGACTCATTAGTATCAACAGCTTATTAAAATTTTAATTACACATAACTGGGGCACATCGAGCGAAGCTTAGGAGTGGGTCAGACACGGAACCGAACACATGACTCCTTTTGAGTCACCACTATTTAATTCATAAGTTTAATTGCATAAACTTTTTCTATGAATTACTTGCTGATGCAATAAAGTCGAGATATAATACAAATGAGATAAAACAAGTAACACTCGACTCGTTATTACTATTGAGGTCTTACCGACTTGTCATTTTAAAAACTTGTGACAGAACTATGCCGCCAAGGAGAAGACCAAGGCCTCCCAGCAGCGCAGCACCACCTCCTCCGCCGCCGCCTCCGCAATTTGATCCAACAATGTTCCAGGCTACAGTAGCAGCAGCTGTGGCAGCAGCTATGTCGCAAATCGGCACAAATGGCAGTGGTGGATCTGGATCTGGTGCTACACCCTCTAACCAGGGCGACAGTTCGGGGCGCACAAAGGAATGCACGTACAAGGATTTCACAAATGGCAAACCCGACCTTTTCAATGGAACCGGGGGAGTCATCACACTAATGCAATGGTTCGAAAGGACCGAAGCGGTCTTCGAAGTATGTGCTTGCCCTGAGGCAAGCAAAGTCAAATATGCGGCCTTCACTTTCACTGGTAGGGCGCTCACTTGGTGGAACGGTCGAGTTAAGTCACTCACTCTCGCGGTGGCTAACTCCATAAGCTGGGAAGACTTGAAAGCTTTGATGATGAAGGAGTACTGCCCGAGAGGCGAGGTTCAAAAGTTGGAACAAGAACTCTGGAACCTCAAGATGTCGGGCTCCGACCTTGAAACTTACACCACCTGATTTAATGAGTTGGCTCTCCTCTGCCCAGCAATGGTCACTCCAGAGGAGAAGAAGGTGGAGCGATACCTTTGGGGACTGTCTCCTCAAGTTCAAAGTAGTGTTTTGGCTTCAAGGCCAACTACTTTTGACAGTGCCAAGGAACTGGCACAACAACTCATTGACCACCAAGCAAGTCATAACACTATAACCACTACCCACGATCAGTCAAGAAGAGGGAACAACAAAAGAAAATTTTGGAACAATAAAAAGAAGCAACCGACACAGGACCCTGCCAAGAAACAACAGACTGTTGCTGTCCTTGCTGCCACTACTGCTACCACTCCAGCACCACCGAAGCAATATGCTGGAAATCTCCCTAAGTGCAACAAGTGCAACTTCCACCACAATGGTGCTTGTCGGAAACTGCACTGCAAAAACTACGACAGGAAAGGGCATACCGCTCGTCTCTATAAAGCGCTAGCACGACCGATCAACCAAGTAGCCAATGCTGGGGCAAGCCAAACCTGCTATGGATGTGGTGACGCAGGACACTTCAAGAGAAACTGCCCCAAAGCACAAGCTTCTAATGCTGGTGGTGTAGGGAGAGTCCTGGCCATGGGACATGGAGAAGCAATCAAGGACCCCACGGTGGTTACCGGTACGTTTCTCCTCAATAACTCTTATGCATGCGTACTTTTCGATAGTGGAGCAGAGAGGAGTTTTGTGAGCCATCAATTCAAACATTTAATTAAACAAGACCCCCAATTACTAAAAGACACATACGTCGTAGAAATGGCAAACGGAAAGGCAGAGCGCGCTAGCGATATATACTCAGGGTGTACCCTCACTCTAGATAATCATTCATTTAAAATCGACCTAATGCCGCTAACAATAAAAAGTTTCGACATAATCATCGGTATGGATTGGTTAAGTTCTCATCGTGCTGACATTCTATGTTACGAAAAGGCCGTTCGCCTCAATCTGCCAAACGGCGAAACCCTTCTCGTCTACGGTGATAAACCCAGTGCAAACCTACAAATCATCTCTTGCGTCAAGGCTCAAAAGTATCTCCGAAAGGAATACCACGCCTTCTTAGCCTACATAGTAGATAAGAAACAAGAGGTGAAGGATATCAAAGACATTCCAGAAGTGTGCAACTTCCCCGACGTATTCCCTGAAGACCTCCCAGGCGTACCCCTCGCACGGCAAGTCGAATTCCGAATCGACTTGGTCCCCGGAGCTACCCCAGTAGCCAAAGCTCCATACCGCCTAGCGCCGGCAGAAATGCAAGAATTGTCCAGTCAATTGAACGAGTTGTTAAGCAAAGGGTTCATCAGGCCGAGCTTTTCATCCTGGGGAGCACCAGTCCTATTTGTGAAAAAGAAGGACAGATCTTTTCGCATGTGCATTGACTACCGTGAGTTAAATAAGCTTACCATCAAAAACCGAAACCCTCTACCCCGAATCGACGACCTCTTCGACCAACTTCAAGGGGCAAGCTACTTTTCAATAATCGATCTGAGGTCGGGTTACCATCAGCTACGAGTTCAAGAAGAAGATATCCCCAAGACAGCCTTCAGAACTCGCTATGGGCATTACGAGTTTATAGTGATGCCCTTCGGGTTAACCAACGCACCTGCGGTATTCATGGACCTGATGAACCGAGTGTGTTGACCCTACTTAGACAAGTTCGTGATCGTGTTCATCGACGACATTTTGGTCTACTCACGAAGCAAGGAAGAGCATCGCCAACACCTACGACAAGTGTTAGAAACGCTGAGAGCTGAGAAGCTCTACGCTAAATTCTCTAAGTGCGAATTCTGGATCCGAGAAGTGGATTTCCTTGGCCACGTGGTTAGCGAGAAAGGGATACATGTGGACCCCTCAAAAATCAAAGCGATCGAAAACTGGTCAGCACCTACAACACCAACGGAAGTCCAACAATTCTTGGGACTTGCCGGATATGTTAGGTAAAATATGAAAGGTTGAAAACATGTGGCTATGCATGTGAAATAAAAGAATCAAATTCAAACTGAAAGTTGGAAAATAAGTGGTGCATTCAACATGTTCAAACTTGAAGTTGGTAGACTTTAAATTGGTTACAACTCTTTCTGTTTTCACATGGCAAACATTCACCTATATATATGCATGTATGTTTTGCATATTTGGTGTGCAAAAACTTGAGAGAACATCAAGTGTAGAGTGTCAAGCCAATTGTAATCTTGTGAGTTTTAATAAAATTCTCTAGTTGCAGCCCGTGGATGTAGGATTTGCACCGAATCCGAACCACGTAAAATCCTTGTGTTCTTTATTGCTTTATTTTCTCGTTTCGTTTGTGAGTGTGTGATAGTGTTTCCGCTGCGTGTACCCGGTCCGATTCCTAACAGGATACTACCGAAGGTTCATCCAAAACTTCTCCAAGATCGCTAAACCGCTCACCACCTTGACTCAAAAGGGTGTGACGTTTAAATGGGAAGATAAACAAGAAGCGGCCTTCCGAACGTTAAAACAAGCCCTGTGCAGCGCACCAATCCTGTCTCTGCCAGAAGGAACCGAAGACTTTGTAGTCTACTGCGATGCATCAAACCAGGGGCTTGGGTGTGTATTAATGCAACGAGGAAAGGTCATTGCCTACGCATCGAGGCAATTGAAAACACACGAGGTCAACTACGCCACGCATGACCTCGAATTGGGAGCAGTAGTGTTCGCCCTAAAGATCTGGAGACACTACCTTTACGGAACGAAGTGTACCGTCTTTACCGATCACAAGAGCCTTCAGCACATTCTCAATCAAAAGGAGCTCAACATGAGGCAAAGACGATGGGTAGAACTACTGAACGATTACGAGTGTGAGATTCGTTATCACCCAGGTAAGGCAAACGTCGTAGTAGATGCCTTAAGTCGAAAGGAATACTCGGGGCGCCGAGTAAAGTCATTAATGATGACAATCCATTCACACCCGTCCACACAAATCAGAGAGGCTCAGCTGGAGGCCTTGAAACCGGAAAATGTGACGGACGAGGCATTAAGGGGAATGGATAAGAATCTTGAAGTCAAAGACGACGGAGTTCGTTACCTCATGAACCGAATCTGGACACCAAAGTTCGGTGGGTTCCGGGACGTCTTCATGAACGAAGCACACAAGACTCGATACTCCATCCATCCAGGTTCGGATAAGATGTATCTAGACCTCAAGAAGTTGTACTGGTGGCCGAACATGAAAGCCGATATTGCTACCTATGTGGGCAAGTGTCTGACTTGCGCCAAAGTCAAGGTGGAATACCAGAAACCCTTAGGATTGCTGCAACAACCTGATATACCGGAGTGGAAGTAGGAACGAATAACCATGGACTTCATAACCAAGCTACCTAAGACCACGGGTGGGCTTGATACCATATGGGTAATCGTGGACAGATTGACCAAATCAGCGCACTTCCTGCCGATTAAGGAAACCGACAAGATGGAGAAGTTGACTAGAATATACATCAAAGAGGTGGTACGACTGCATGGCTTGCCGATATCCATTATCTCTGACAGAGATAGTAGATTTACATCGCGATTTTGGCAGTCTCTACAGAAATCCCTGGGGACTAGGCTTGACATGAGTACAGCCTATCACCCACAAACTGACGGGCAAAGTGAGAGGACCATTCAGACGCTAGAGGACATGCTTAGAGCGTGTGTGATAGACTTTGGTAAATCTTAGGATACCCATTTACCACTTGTTGAATTCTCGTACAATAACAGTTATCACACTAGCATCAAGGTTGCACCATTTGAAGCCCTCTATGGCCGCAAGTGCATGTCACCTCTGTGCTGGGCTGAAGTGGGCGACACGCAACTAGCTAAGGGACAAGTCCTTAATAGCACCCTCACTAGCCCGGAGATAATAAGAGAAACCACAGAGAAGATCGTTCAAATTCGGGAAAGACTGAAAGCATCCCGAGATCGGGAAAAGAGTTACGCGGATAAGCGACGCAAACCCTTGGAATTCCAGGTCGGTGATCGAGTACTACTGAAAGTTTCCCCTTGGAAAGGAATGATACGTTTCGGTAAACGGGGGAAACTAAACCCAAGGTACATCGGACCATTCGAAATCCTTGCCAGGATCAGCCCAGTGGCATACAAACTCCGATTACCACAAGAACTAAATCACGTACATCCTACCTTCCACGTATCAAACTTAAAGATATGCCTATCCGATGAGACCCTCGTGATACCACTCGACGAAATTGAAATCAATGAGAGTCTCCAATTCGTGGAAGAACCGGTAGAAATCATGGATCGAGAGATCAAAAGAACAAAGCAAAGTCGTATTCCCATTGTGAAGGTCCGCTGGAACGCTAAACGAGGACCCGAATTCACCTAGGAACGCGAGGATCAGATGAAACAAAAGTATCCACATCTCTTCCCAAATTCTTGAAGTCCCATTCAAAAAGCTGATTTCGGGACGAAATTCCTTCTAACGGGGGGATGATGTGACAACCGTCAAATTCTGGTAAAGTCAAAGTCAAACTAAGTCAACAAGTCCAACCAGTCAACTCAGTCAACCCTTGTATATTAGGGTTTACGTTATGTAATTACTGAACAGTTCGCTAATTTAAAGAGAAAACATCAATTGGAAAATTCGTGTATTTAATTTTCCTTAGCCTTGATAGTGCTAAACAATGAAACAAAGCGATAAAACACTATTGCACACTCATCGGGAGTGTGTAGGACACTAAATCATGGCTTAACGGGGTTTACGGACCTTGCGTTGCGAAGCCGGATGCTCAAAAAGGTCATAAATGGAACCTCTCTAAATCTCCTTCACTCTATCTCTCTCTATTCGAAATCTCTCCCAAATCTCTCTCAAAAGTTCCCGTAACTTTTTGTAATCATTTGGGCCATCCCGACCCTTAACCGGGTCAAAAACCGCTTAAAACGGGGTAAAAACGGGTAAAATACCCTTAAGGACCCGAAACCTACCTTATAGGGCTGAAGCCTCTTAGGGCCGAAAGTCCCCTTAAGGGACCGAACTGCTGAGAAGCGAACCCCAAGAACCGAACCTGCCCTTCGGACCGAACCTCGCCTGACCCGAACCCGAAGCCTCTCGGACCGAACTCTACCTTCGCCTTCGCTCCTAAGCCTTTCGGTCCATTTCGCTTCTTACTCCTTTCGCCTCGTTTCGCCTTCGGGCCCAGCAGCCTTGGGACCGAACCTCGGCCTAGCACCGAGAGGTCTCGCAGGTTGCCATTTTCTTCCCGGTTTTCGACTAGTTTTGCGTTCTAAGCCCGATTTTAATTATTTTAACGCGGGATTTTCACCCAAAACTTTATTTTAACATATAAGGCCCCATATTTATTAATTAATCACGTTTTTGGGGATAAATCTTATCCAAGATTTAGTGGATAAAGTACAAGAGGTGGAGTGTTGACTTTTCCTTAGTTTATGACACAAGCAACCACCCACACTCACTCTATGACCAGTCACATCTCCCCACCATCCCTAGTCACTTCCTTGTACTTTTCCATCAATCATCAGCCCCTCCCACGTTCTAAGAGCTGGAGCAAATCAACCTCTCTCCTCATTTTCACTCACTTGCTCTCATTTCACCAAAAATCAAACACAAGTTTTCTCTCAAACTTTTTCTCTCTATTTCGAGACTCCAAGGCTGATCATCAAGCTTTATTCTACTCTTGGTAAGTATAATTCATCATCCTTGTGATTATTACACTTCATTCTACTCCAATCATCGATTGCTTACACAAACTCCATCACTTTGATGTTAGATTCTTGAAAATCTTCAAGGCATCTTCCAGTGTTCTTGAGTTGAACACTTCCCTTCTCCAACATTCATCTACTGAAATCACATAAGGTGAGTTCATACCCCTACATTTTCATGTTTTCTTATGTTTTAAGGGGGGGAATACAAGTTAAAACACCAAGAACACAACAAAATTCTTCTAACAGCTTTCATCAGAAAAGTTGGACTCCATTCACGGACTGTTTTGGTCAACTTAAACATTTTTGTTTTCAAAACTGTACAAGGTGCAAGTAGTTCAAGTTCTTAGCTTTAAAATGGGTACTTGCACATCTCCATAAGATTTTTCTACAATTTATGGTGATTTTCACAAAACTGCCTATCATTTCAAGAACCAATCCGGACCAGTCTGTGATTATGGACGTTTTCACCTAAGTTGGAGGTCACTAAAAATCGTGAGAAAATTTATGAACAAACTAGACTCATTTGCCAAACTCTCAGAATGTACGGATTCGGATTTGGACCTTTGATGATTTTTCTACAAATTTTCTAAGAACAGTAATAGAAATTGTTAACAACAGAAAAATGCTATCAATTTCATTACACCTTGTAACATGTTGAGCAAGGTGTATATCTTTATGTGACTATATGTTATTGCATTATATGACATTTTGTCTTAGTATAAGGACATACAACAGTTAACAAATGGATTTTTTCTAGATAAAGCATAGAAATAATACATTGTTATAATCAAAGTACATCCATTACATACAAACATTTGGATAAACTATGTTAAGTATAGTTTACATACATTACTACTACTACCCTTGTTTTGATAAACTATAATAGGTATAGTTCATGATACATTACATAATACATACATTTCAAAAGGGTACATTTATACAGAGAGGATTTTCATTACACAACACGTAATTCCGTTAATGACTTTGTGAGACATTCGCTTCACTTTACAAATAAGTCCTGTATTGTAACCAGAGTCTCCTGGAGGGAGAGCGTGATAGTTGTATATAGATCTATATTGGGTCTGACAAACCCACACCTTAACTGCATGCAACAGTTAGACCGACAGGTCTGGGGTGACAAATGTCATAACATTTCCGACGCCTGAAGAACGTCGTTTCAGGCCAACTAGGTCATAGCATGTTTGTAATAACTCACAGAAAGTATTAACAAACATAGGAATTTACGGGAATTTCATAGAAATCAAACGCGTTTATGTCGATTTAAACTTACATTATTTTCTATAAGTAAGAAAGGTTACTTATACATTTTGGTCTTTGGATATAAGACTACATCACACATTTTAAGGAAAATATCGGATTTTTCTGGAACAAACATTACATTTACAAGAGAGATGTTTTTATCAATACAAAACAAAAGCTTATGAACTCACCAACCTTTGAGTTGATACTTTTTCAAACAACTTGTATTCTCAGGAAATCACTAAACAGGTAACCAAGTGCATTTTGAGGATGGGACGTTAAGGCGTCAGACATTTCATATTTTTGTCAACATATTGTAATTGATTTGGAAACATGTAATTCATACAATGATGTAACTCTTTCAATTATATATGTTGGTTGTGTTTGCTTGAATTACTATTGCCATTGTGGTTATGATACTATACATGAAGTCCTCCACCCCCGGACGTTTCCGCCATCCTTGGTTTGGGGGTGTGACATAATGGCCAAAATGGCAACCTTAAACGGGTTTACGGCCATGGGAGATGGATTGGCCGTAAAGTCCATTTGATCTTGTGCTCTTGATGTTTTTAAGTGTCTAAACATGGGTCCTAACTAGATATGAAGTATAGGGAAGAGCACTTATGATCTAGAAGCTTGAAAGGGTTGATATTGGCCAAGAACACTAGTGTGTGTTCTTGGTGTAACTTGAAGATCTAAACCAACATGATTTCCATGGATGAAATCAATGTATGTAGCTAGTTAATAAGATGTATCAACTAATCAAGGGATAGAATACTTACTCTTTTGAAGATCTAAGGTGAAAGTCTTGATGATACTTGAGAGGATTTGGAGGAAAAATCGGCCAAGGAAGGTAGAAATGACTAGAAATGACCCAAAGCCTTATATATCCTCTTGAGTTTACGGCCACATGAGTTTACGGCCGTAAACTCATGGTCTTGTAGCCGTGAACTCATTTAGATGAGGTTAAGGTTCGATTTTCTACACTGTGGGTCTAGCAGGTACTTTCTAACACTTATTCCTTAAGTGTATTAGGCTCAAAACTCCTTAGAATGACCTTTAACTGGGCTAGCACTCTGTACTAATGAGTTTGACACTCAGTTGAGTTGATTTACTGTGTCTTCAAAGGAAAAAATTTCGGGTTGGCACATCATCCCCCTGTTAGAGGGAATTTCGTCCCGAAATTAGCTTTCTTACAGTACTACTGGGGTTGTGCTCCTTTGATTTGCAGAATACTCACTCGTAGACCTAGCAATTTTTGCCCTAGTGTTCATCATAGGATTTCATACTTGGTCCATCTACCATTATCTCGAGTATACAAGTCGTATATGATTAGGGTTAGTAAGACGGTCAGATATGCGACTCTGCCCCATGTCCACAACCCAACGAGGAACAGGAGATAGGGCGGAAACACACATACTAGGTCTGCATAATCATAATCATATACCACCCTCGCGTATACACTGAATAGCGATAGGTGAGTTGTACTCGTCCTTAGCCTCTGTGCTCGAACTTGGTCTGCTGAACGAGTGGTACCTCATGACGGTCTGCGGACATCTGACGATAGGGCTTCGGAAGACAAAGTACTCATCGCACAAGTACTTCGGGGTTTTGAATATGAAAGATAAAACTGTGGTTTAGGTCGGACTGTCGATACTAATGACGAAGGCTTCGAGAACTTGACGGTCGAGGCGATAGAAACATATGAACTTAGTATGGTGAGGACCACACCAATTCATGACGAGTGAAGGTAACAGACTCTTTTCTGAACAAGGTTTTGGCCAAATGAAAGAAACGTCTGCTATACGGTGATGTATCCCTAGTGTGTTCGATAACGTACTCCTAGTGTTTTCGATAATGTACTCCTAGTGTTTTCGATAATGTACTCCTAGTGTTTTCGATAATGTACTCTTTGCGAATGCTCTTGTGCTTTCTATTTTCCTTTTGATGTTAAAACTCCCATGTATCGTACCGCTATGTGCGCATACATACAAATTAAAGTGCTTTGGTAACTGGCGATGATACTTAATATCATGATCCTCCTTGGTACCACTACGATCGCCTGTCATATACAAGTTATGAATAATTAAGATGAATAAGACGGTCGACTGAGTAACTCTGCCTCAAATCCACAACCTAACGAGGAACATGAATTAGGGCGGAATCACTCACTCTAAGCCTGCAACATCTTAGTTATGCACAACCCTGATGTATATGCTAAACCATCGTAGCTTCTCTAAAACGGATCTTTTAGTTCACTTGAATACCGTGACCTATTTCTATATGTGAGTGATTTAAGATTACTTTTAAGTGTATTCCCCTTAGTTTTAATCTTATATAATTATAAATTAATTTTTAAAGTAATTACTAGGTCGAAGACGTACCGCTGCTCGCTGACGACTCTGGGGTTGATTCTCCTGCGGTGATCATCAGGATTCGTCCGTCGGCGCCTGAGTTCTTTGTTATGGGGCAATCCCTCTGGTAATGTCCGACCTCACCACAGCCATAGCAGGCTTGGTTTTCTTCAACACCAGGTACTTGGGAGGTTGGTTGAGTCGGTGCCCTGCAGAAACGGACTGTGTGTCCCTTTCTGTGGCAGTTCAGACACTGCATTTCCCGGCAGACTCCGGTGTGGTGGTAGTTGCACTTTCCACACTTCGAGAGGGTTCCAGCATATCGACTGGCAGGTGCTGGAGCAGCAGGTGTTGTAGCGGCGTACATAGTACTCGCTTGTTGCTTTTGTGGGGTTTCCTGGGTTGTTCGCTTCTTCTTTTTCTTGTTCCCCGACTTCTGATTATAGTCCTTTCCCTTTGATGATTCGGGAACGAGGACTTCTACACCATGGCGGACTCCATGGTCAATGAGTCGCTGGGCCAGGCGATTGGCGATACCGAATGTCGCTGGGTTAGAAGACAATACATCTCCTTGGATTGGGGCAGTAAGACCCCAGATGTATCTTTCTATCTTCTTGCTCTCTGGGGTAACCATTTCAGGGCATAGTGCTGCCAGGTCGCAAAACCTGTCACTGTAGGTCACTATGTCTGAGCCAATCATGGTATGCTCCCATAGTTCTTGTTCCAGCTTTTGAACTTCGCCTCTTGGGCAGTACTCTTCCAGCATTAACTCTTTCAGGTTTTCCCAACCTATTGAGTTAGCCACTGATAGGGTCAGTGACTTAACATGGTTGTTCCACCATGTCAGGGCTTTGTTGGAGAAGGTGCAGGCAGCAAACTTCACTTTGCTCCCTTCTGGACACGAACAAATTGCGAAGACCGAATCTGTTTTCTCAAACCATCGCATCAGAGCGATGAATCCACCATTTCCGTCAAAGGAAAGGGGTTTGTAGTTGATGAAGTCCTTGTAGGAGCACTCTCTCAAGCACAGGGACCTCACTTTGAGTAGAATGAACAGGTGTTCCACCTCCGCTGGAACTGGCAGGATGATACTGAGCCATTGCTGTTGCCACAGCCGCAGCTACTGCAGCATTCAGAGTTGCCGCATCGATTTGTGGAGAAGGTGTTGGAGTTATCGGAGTGGCGTGTCTAGCTGATCGTCGTGGAGGCATCTTGCTAAAAAGGATACAAGACGAAAGGAAATGAGTCTATATTAGTGGATAAAAGCCGAAAGCTGAAAGACTGGATGTATCGGGTCCTGATTTCCACAGAGTTCTAGAAACAATTCATAAAAGAGTCTATACCTAATAAACTCTATGAATTTCAAATAGCTATCCTCGAATGAATATCTGTTGCCTGAATAACTGTTACCAGTTGCATGAGAGAAAATAATCCTAACACATAATGTGAGCAGTGTCTCCACTCGCTCATTAAATTAACAAGATTATTATTTATTAGTGTGACGTGTCAGACGTTATGAACTTGCTCTTGTTCCTCCTTGACTCTTCTGTTGTCTGGGTTTGTCGTGCGAGAATGAATGTGACTAAAGAATCTATGAGATTTAAGGTAACTTTATGGGGTGATCCTTACAGAGTCATGCTATAATTGTACAATGTATACAAGTTGTATATAATTTAAGATTAGATAGGCCTTCGAATAAATGATCCTACTCCAAAACTGCAACCTAATGAGGAATGGTAGTGAAGCGTAGATCACAAATTCTAAGTCTATAAGATCTAAATTATATAAAATCTTGGGAGTATACATTGTAAGGTTATAGACCTATCCGTAAGGGTCTTTTAAGTCATCATGTAAGTTGTTTATATAGTGCCTAAAATACTCCTATAGTACTTTAACTCTATGTACTTGATCTAGAATTTTCTTGACTGGTGTTTAGGTAAGTTTTAAGACTATTGCAACACCACATCGCTTCCAAACACATGTCGGTCAGATCTCGAGTGAATATAGTTGATCAGGCTATATTGGTCCTAGCTATGATTACATAACTATTCAGGTTTGACGACAGTGTTCAACCTTTAAGTACTTTAGTTCTGTTCTCCTTGTGATACTTGTTCTAGTATGTATACATGTATAAGCAAATAGGTATATTTTTATAACTTATCGTTATACTCTTAAAATATATCATTATTCAGAGCAATTAAGCCCCATTGTATTTATAGTTGTATATCTTTTATCGGTTGATATACTTATTTCACTATAAACAATGCTCTGATACCAATCTGTCACACCCCAAAACCGGAATGGCGGAAACGTTCGGGGGTGGAGGACGTCATGTTTAGTATCACAAGACATGTATCATAGTAAGCAAGTAATGAACAACCATTTCATTAGAAAGAAAGTGTTTACAAAGTGTGTGTTCACAAAACATAGAGTACATAAGCAAAATGACAAAACAAGACTTGGAGCTATACTGTTCCATCTTCTGAATTCCCAGCGTGAGTACCTATCTACTAGTTTCCTGAGAATACAAGTTATTTAAAAGAGTTTGTCAGCAATTAAGCTGGTGAGTTCATAAGATTTTAGTGATGTATGCAGGTTGTAGAAAGTTGTTGAAAAATGTAGAAGAAAATGAAGTAAGTTATAAGTTCTGTTTTTAGAAAAGTTCGCCTGTTCCTCTAGAAAATCCTATGTTTCCTATTTAGATGAAAGGTACGTCAAAATGATTCTACAATCCTTTCTACGAGTTCTAAATGAATATAAGTTATATACAACTTGGAGTAAACAAACAATCGACTGTGCGCATCTGCCTTAAATCCACAACCCAACGAGGAACAGGAAGTAAAGCGGATAGCACACATCCCATTGTTTGTTAGGTCCTTGATGTATATAACCCCGGTGTATTCGTTTGTTATTCATGGAGTTAATTGTAATAGTTCCTTTATAATTTATGAAAATATTATTTAAGAAAACCCTTATTTCTTATAATAAAATAGTGACCACAATGATTACTTCTATAATCACTTAGTTTATACTGGCTATACATAATTTAATATCGAATAGATAGTTAATTGGGTGTATCAGCCCTAAGCCCACAACCCAACGAGGAACATGAAATAAGGCGGAAGGCACACATCCAACGACCTATTGGGTATTAATGATGTATAACCATGATGCATAAACCAAGGTATTATAGAGTCAATCACCTAAAGTCCTTTAAGTCTACACTGGTTTAATAAAATGGATTGAACCCTTTACTAGGAAGTTTCTAGTTTTATTGTACTGAAAGATATGATTTGAAAACTATGCTTTGTACTAGAAAACTGTGCATTGAATTCTGGGAACCAAACGCGACCCCTGCAATGATTGTAAGCCTTGAACATCCACATTATGATAATATGATCATGTATACCCAATATAACTATCACCTTTTGTTTAGAACAATGCGTTAGTGATTCATTGGTATAGTTAGATCCTGTAATTGTTCCATGCTATAGCACCTTATTATGTTTGTTCTGTTATCGTGTATTGTATCTTCCTCCCTGTTTCTCTTTATTGTGTGTTCTCTTATGTTATCGTGTATTGTATCTAGTATGAACTGACTCTCTAAACTATACCCATTATAGTTTACTAGTATTCTACTTGAACTGTTATTAAAAAGACTCATTTTACTACCGAGTTATGTTTATACTTTAAAAACGGAGTTTTGCTAAACTATAAAGCAACATAACTGTAAAATAGTTATTGAGATGTTTTGACTACTTATAGAAGACATAAGCAACATTTTAAACGAAGTTTATAACAATTAATTACACAATTATCATTGTGTTCAACTTGTATTCCCCCCTTAAAAGCATTTAAAACAGTGAAAAGATTCATTACGGGGTATGAACTCACCTGATGTGGGTGATTCAAACGGTTATGCGTGTAAGGATGAGAAGCTCCACGAATGAAGTCCCGAGACACAACAAGTCCTAAATGATATATGATGACACATATGGGCATGAATATAGTGTTTATAACCAACTATATGAAAGGAAACACCTTCCGGGACTAGGAAACACCTTGACCATGTGTTGGAATCACATGTGATTCAACAAAGGAAGGTAGAATGGCACTCACATGAGTTTACTATCATGGGTTTACGACCCAACGGAGTTTACGGCCGTAAACTCATGGTCACTCATGTATAATTGCAAGTTTGAAGGCTAGGGAAGATTTAGGGACTTTTGATCTACACTAGGATGAGGAAGACCACCTTCTGTGAGGCCTTTGATGAGTTTACGGCCCTAAGGAGTTTACAGCCGTAAACTCATGGCCACTTATGCTTATGAGAGTTGTTTAAGGTCCTACACTCATCCATGAAGGGTCCTGGGTCACTAGCTTTGCATCTAGGAGGGTTAATGGCCAAAATGGCAACCTTAAACGGGTTTACGGCCATGGGAGATGGCTTGGCCGTAAACTCCATTTGATCTTGTGTTCTTGATGTTTTTAAGTGTCTAAACATGGGTCCTAACTAGCTTTGAAGTATAGGGAAGAGCACTTACGATCTAGAAGCTTGAAAGGGTTGATATTGGCCAAGAACACTAGTGTGTGTTCTTCGTGTTCTTGGTGTAACTTGAAGATCTAAACAAACATGATTTGCATGGATGAAATCAATGTATGTAGCTAGTTAATAAGATGTATCAACTAATCAAGGGATAGAATACTTACTCTTTTGAAGATCTAAGGTGAAAATCTTGATGATACTTGAGAGGATTTGGAGGAAAAATCGGCCGAGGAAGGAAGAAATGACTAGAAATGACCCAAAGCCTTATATATCCTCTTGACATTTTTCCAAATGCCGAGATTTGCTTAAGGTTTTGTCGTCCTAGACTGGCCTAGTCTAGCTGTAGCGAACAGCTAAGGCGTGGGGAGTCACCCCGTATAGATCTATACACAAACTCTCTCTCTCCCTCTGGGAGACTCTGATTATAACTACAAGCTACGACTATACACTCAACGTGTCAACCGACACGTCTCACTAGATTCTCGACCTTTCGTACTATGTGTAATGTTTACATGTATGTTATGTGTTAACCATCCAAGGTACATTTATAAGTACACAAAGTTCAATAGTTATGTGAAGGTATAGTTACGATCTTACTCAGCATGTGAATCTCAGTCCAAGCCCAATTAGCATGTAAATGGGTCACAAAGGCCCAAAAACATGTAAGTGGGTAATTTGGGCCCAATAGGCATGTAAATAGACCATAATGGCCCAATAAACATGTAACCCATAACTCAGGCCCAAATTAACATGTGAATGGGCTGCAAGGTCCAATAAAGATGTCATGGATGATATTGGGCTCAATATACACCTGAATGGGCCCTTAGGGCCCATTGGCCATGTATGATGAATATTAGGCCCAATAAAATTATTAACGATGTATTCCGTCCATTCGTGTTGTTTCGTTGTTTATTTTAGATCGTGGTTTACTAAACTTATTATAAAAAGTCTAATTTTTCATAAAACAACATTTTTGGTAAAAAGCCTCAAATTTTAAATTAGGGCCCAAAGCTTTGTCAAAATGACATTTTATTCCATAGTTTGTAAAAATTTGCAATTTTGTCCCAAATGTCTAGAAATTCACGGTTTTAGTCCAAAAGTATATATTTTGACATTTAAGACCTAGTTTTGCAGAAAAGTGCATTTTCAGCCCTTTGTTTGTAAAAATTTACACATTCGGCCCAATTTTTGAAAAATTTACATTTTTGGTCCAATTTGAAAATAAATGTTATTTTCACCCCTAAATTTGGTTTATTTACATTTATGACCCAGATTTTTGTTCAAATAACATTTTAATCCCAAAAACTACATTTTTTCGCAAGTTGGGCTCAGAAACCATGAGGCCCAAAAGTTTGGCCCATTAAGCTCAATTTTGCATTGTTGGCCCTTTTTAAGGTACGTTTAACATAAAAAATCCCTTTTTATACATTTAGGACCTGTTTGGTCCCTATAAAAAAATAAATGTTACTTTTTGCCCTTATCTTTTGTTTTCTTGACAGTTTTGACCCTTAATAATGTTTTTGTCTTAAATTTTTGTATCTTAAACATCTAACACTTTTAACTTGATAGTTTGATGTATAAGGTGTCTTAGTTCATGGATCTTAACTCTATGTCACATAAAAAGTCGTGATTTTCCATGATCTAACATGTTTTTAGAACATAAACTAAGAAATCACACAAGACATGCATATAACACATAGATCTACACATTTTACTTGCATTCACCCCTAAAAATCATGTAAAAATAAAAAACAAGGGGGGTATGAACTCACCTTTGCTTTATGTTTCGGATTTTGAAGAAGAAGTGGAAGAGATTTTTGGTCCTAACAACACATTTGATGTAGATCTCGAGCTTATGGGGGTTTTCTAAGAGTATGATCACCAAAATGTTTAGGGGAAGTGATCTAACATGAGAAAGGAGTTATATAACTTGGATATGTAAAAACTTACCAAGAACTGATGATATTCTTGTGAAAATCCTCTTGAAACACAAGCAAATTTTTGAGATTTTGGGGGAAGAAGGAGAATGATTCTTGAGAATGATAGAGAGAATTTGATGTAGTGAGTGTGTGTGTGTTTTTGCCTCTCGGACGAGAGTAGAAGAAGAGAGGGGAAAGAGGTAGTGAGGTGACTTGCATGGGAATATGAGAGACCATGGCTTGATACATGGTGAGTATTATGGAGGTCGCACCTCCAAAGTCAACTCCCCCTTCCATTTGATTTTTTTATGATGATGGGTCGAGGGTTGTTGGGCTAGGAGAAAGGGTGGAGTAGTTTGGGCCTTGAATTGCCTTTACTCGAGATCATGAGGCCCAATGATTACTTTTTGGCCCAATGGGCTCATTAGATAGCTCACAGCCCATTTTGAAAGAAAAATGGAGATTATGGTCCATTAGGGAAAATTAATTCATTAATGGCCGACTAAGGCCCTTTAAGGGTAAACTAATTTATTTTGGACCCAAAATGGCCCAAAATGCTAAGTTTTTATGGAAGTGGGTCCAATTAGACTCCAAATAGGGTTTCGTAGCCCAAAATGGTTGAATTGGATGCTTATTGGTCCATTAGGCCCAATAAGGAAATCCTAGTCCAATATGGACTTAAACCATGGTTCTTAGGGCTTCAGACTCTTTGATGAACATAAATAGTGAATATAAATGAGCATTAAGTGAGATTTACTTAGAGTATATGATTTACAATAGTTGAATGGTTACACATGAATTGAATTTCCTAGCTAAAATGCTAGTTGTGACATCATCCCCCCGTTAGAGGGAATTTCGTTCCGAAATTCTTTTGAAAACTAGGTTTATGAAGGGAAGAATAAGTGAGGGTACTTCTGCTTCATCTCGTCTTCACTTTCCCACGTGAATTCCGGTCCATGTTTTGCGCTCCATCGAAACATCAGAATCGGGATGCAACTTTGCTTTGTACGCTTCACCTCCCTATCCATAATCTCGACTGGTTCTTCGACGAATAGGAGATTCTCGTTTATTTCAATCTCTTCCAAAGGAACGACAAGGGTTTCATCTGACAGACACTTTTTCAGATTTGAGACATGGAACATTGGGTGTATGTTGCTGAGCTCGACAGGTAGTTGCAACATGTAAGCCACTGGACCAATCCGGGCAAGAATCTCGAACGGTCCAATGTATCGCGGGTTTAATTTTCCTCGTTTACCAAAGCGAATCATTCCTTTCCAAGGAGAGACCTTTAACAACACGCGATCCCCGACTCGAAATTATAATGGCTTTCGCCGTTTGTCAGCATAACTCTTCTGTCGGTCTCGCGATGCTTGAAGTCGAGCTTTGATTTGGACTATCTTTTCGGTGTCTCATGGATGATTTCGGGTCCTGTAAGAGCACTGGCAAGCGATTTTCCTTCTGCTAGTTGAGCGTCACCCACCTCAACCCAACATAGGGGCGATCTGCATTTGCGACCATATAGTGCTTCGAAGGGAGCAACCTTGATGCTCGTGTGATAGCTGTTGTTATAGGAGAACTCGATCAGAGGCAAGTGGGCATCCCATGACTTGCCGAAGTCTATCAGTCAAGCTCGGAGCATATCCTCGAGTGTCTGGATGATACACTCACTCTGACCATCCATCTGTGGGTGGTAGGCAGTGCTCATGTCCAGCTGTGTTCCCATTGCCTTCTGAAGAGATTACCAGAATCTTGAAGTGAATATGCTATCTAGATATGAGATAGTAGATATTGGTACTCCATGGAGTCTCAAAAACTCCTTGAGGTAGATTCTGGTCAGCTTTTCCATCTTGTAGGATTCTTTTATTGGCAGGAAGTGGGCGGATTTTTTAATCTATCGACGATTACCCAAATAGCATCCAATCTGTCTACTGTCTTTGGGAATTTGGTCACAAAGTCCATAGTAATCCTTTCCCATTTCCACTCGGGTATCACTAGTTGTTGTAGTAGTCCCGAGGGCTTTTGGTATTCCACTTTCACCTTGGCGCAAGTAAGACACTTGCCCACGAAAGTGGCTATCTCTGCCTTCATATTAGGCCACCAAAATTGCTGCTTGATATCCAAATACATTTTATCTGACCCCGGGTGAATAGAATATCACGTTTTGTGGGCTTCCTACATGATTACTTCTTTGAATCCCCTAATTTTGGGAACCCAAATTCTATTCATGATGTAGTGAGTTACGTTATCTTTAACTTCGAGCTCCTTCTCCATTCCTCATAGTGATTAATAGCGACATTCTCTGGCTTCAATGCGTACAATTGGGTTTCCTTGATCTGTGAGGCTATATGAGATTGGATGGTGATTGATAGGGTCTTCACACGATGACTTAAATACTCCTTTCGGCTCAGGGCATCGGCTACTACGTTAGCCTTGCCTGGATGGTATTTGATCTCACACTCATAATTATTTAAAAGCTCAACCCATCTTCATTGCCTCATGTTCAGTTCCTTTTGATTTAGAATGTGCTGGAGGCTCTTGTGGTCCATAAAGATGGTGCACTTGGTACCATATAGGTAGTGCCTCCAAATCTTCAAGGCGAAGACCACCGCTCCCAGTTCGAGATCATGCGTGGTATAATTTACTTCGTGAGTTTTCAGTTGTCTGGATGCATAAGCAATTACCTTCTTTCATTGCATAAGGACACAACCCAAGCCTTGATTCGAAGCATCACAGTAAACTATGAAGTCTTCAGTTCCCTCCAGTAAGGATAGCACTGGAGCACTACAGAGGGATTGTTTCAAGGATTGGAAGGCAATTTCTTGCTTCTCGGTCCAGTTGAAAGATACGCCTTTCTGAGTCAATGTGGTGAGGGGTTTGGCTATCTTGGAAAAGTTATGAATGAATCCTCGGTAGTAGCATGCGAGACCTAAGAATTAGCGAATTTCTGTTGGCGTTGCCGGAATTGCCCAATTTTCGATTGCTTTGATCTTAGAAGGATCCACATGTATTCCTTCCTGACTGGCTACATGACCCAGAAAGTTTGCGCTGCGGAGCCAGAATTCGCACTTTGAGAGTTTTGCATACAACTTCTCAGCCCACAGGGTTTCTAAAATCTTTCGAAGGTGTTGGCTATGATCTTCTTCACTTCGAGACTACACGAGAATATCATCGATGAAAACGATTACGAATTTATCAAGGAATGGGCGGAAGACTCTATTCATGAGGTCCATAAATGCAGCGGGGGCATTTGTTAGACCGAAGGGAATTACGACGAATTCGTAATGACCGTAACGAGTTCGGAAAGCAGTCTTAGGAATGTCCTCTTCTCGAACTTTGAGTTGATGATAACCGGATCTTAGATATATCTTAGAAAAGTAACTAGCTCCTTGGAGCTGGTCAAATAGATCATCGATTCATGGAAGTGGATATCGGTTTTTGATGGTGAGCTTATTTAATTCCCTATAATCGATGCACATCCAGAAGGATCCGTCTTTCTTTTTAATGAAAAGAAACAGAGCTCCCCATGGTGAGAAGATGGGTCTGATGAATCCTTTATTCAGGAGTTCACTTAATTGGCTTGATAATTCTTGCATTTCTGCAGGAGCTAACCTATAGGGTGATTTGGTGATTGGAGTAGCTCCAGGCACTAGGTCGATTCAGAATTCCATTTGTCGTTCTGGGGGTATTCTAGGAAGATCTTCTGGAAACACGTCCAGGAAATCACACGCCACTGGGATGTTGTGAATGCTTACTTCCTCTTTGATTTTATCCACCACATCAGCAAGGAATGCGTAGTTCTTCTTTTGTAGACACTTCTGCGCCTTGATACTCAAGATAAGGCAAAGTTTTGCATCGGGTTTATCTCCGTAGATTATTAGGGTTCCGAGATTAGGAAGATGAAGGCGAACGACCTTCTCGTGACACATAATATCGGCATTATGGGGGCTTAACCAATCCATACCGATGATCTCATCAAAACTCCTAATATTTACTGGCATCAAGTTTATTTGGAAAGAGTGGTTGTTTAGTGTTAACGTACATCCTATATAGATATTTTTGGTTGTTTCTGTTTTTACATTAGCCATTTCCACCGTAAAGGCTTCGTTGAGCTTCTGGGGTTGTTGATTTAGCAAGTGTTTGAATTTATTACTAACGAAACTTCGTTCCGCCCCACTACCAAATAAGAAGCATGCATACGAGTTGTTAAGTAGGAAAGTACCGGTGACAACGGCTGGGTCATGCACTACTTCACACTGACCCATTGTCAACACTCTTCCTGCTGCTCCTGCCCCTTGATTGTTCGTGTTGGGGCAGTTTCGCCTGAAATTCCTGGTTTTCCCACATCCATAACAGGTATAGCTGGCTCCATCATTGGCGTTGTTGTTTTTGGTATTATTGTTGTTGTAGTTGTTGTTGTTTGACATCTGGTTCTATTGAAGCTGAGTCCTACAATACTTCGATGTGTGGCCCTTCCGGTTGCACCTTGTGCAACTCATCTCTCTGCACTCCCCGTGATGGTGGAAGTTGCATTTGCCACACTTGGGGAGATTTCCCGTGTACTGCTTTGAACCATTTAAGGCGGATGAGGCTGGATTCTTCTTAGACGATTTTGTTGCAGCATGGACGGACACCGTTTGTTTCTTCTTAGACGATTTTGAATTTTGCTTTGCCTTTCGCTTGTTGTTTTTCCCTTTCTTCCTCTATTCTTCCTTCTTGACCTCCGCTTCCACTGTTTTGGCGCCCTTCTTATTGCCATGATCATACAGTTTCTTGGAAAGTCTCTTGGCGCTGTCAAACGTCTTAGGGTTGGCTGCAATGACATTCCCTTAGATAGGTGCAGTCAATCCCCAGATAAACCTCTCAATCTTTTTCCCTTCCGAGGTGATCATTCCGGGACACAGAAGAGATAGCTCACTAAACCTAGATATGTATGCGTCGATATTACAGTTTTGAACCGTGAGGTTCCACAACTCTTGTTCCATCTTTTGAATCTCACCTCTAGGACAATATTCTGCTAACATCATCTCCTTCAGCTCTTCCCAGGGCATCGCGTTCGCCACCGGGAGTGTCATGGCCTCTACGTGGCCATTCCACCAGGAGAGAGAGCTTGGTCAATGAACGTGCAAGCTGCGAAATTAACCTTACACTCATCTGGATATCCGCAAATTTCGAAGACAGATTCTACTTTCTCGATCCATCGCTTCAGGGCTATAACAGCTCCTGTCCCATTAAAGGTCTGAGGTTTGGCGTTGGTGAAGTCCTTGTAGGTGCATGGTCGTGCGTGTAACGACGTAAATTTTCAAAACAATTTTTTTCATTTTAAAACACATAATTCATTCATAAAGAAATCCCAAAATTCAATGTTCACATATCATCCGATAAAAACAATTCCCAAGATCTCAATACATAAAATCCCTCAGTGTGTACGACTCATGCCGGCGCCTTCCCGTGATCCTCGCTGGTATCTGAAACACATATCACATAACACGGTAAGCATAAATGCTTAGTGAGTTCCCCAAAATACCACATGCAATACACATGCCACTCGAGGCTACAGTATGGCCCTTCGGTCGATGTGTCTCAGCGGGACCCTCCAGTCCCGTAGCTCGTTGGACCCTCTGCTCCGGTCTGTATCGTTGGACCCTTCGGTCCGGTCTATATCGTTGGACCCTCCGGTCCGGTCTGTACAATACATAGCATACATATATTACAATGCACATAATCTCATACATACATATAGCACACAAGACCCTTCGGTCTACACATAGTTACCACTGTAGGTAATGTATAGTGAGAAGACTCACCTCGGGTAACTCGGTAAATCTCGAACTCGGAAATACTGGTCTAGCCTTTGCCTAATCACATAGAATAATTATTCTAATCAATACGACTCTCAAAGGCTAGGCTAAAGGCCCTCTAGGTTCTATCAGAAGGGTAAAAGACCATTTTGCGCGTACCAAATCTGTACGTTGAGCGTACCCGACAATTTCATAGAAACGGGGAACGCGACCCCCTATGCTGCGCGTACTGGGATTACGCCCCTCGTAAGTCCCAGTCTCATACTCTTTTTGATTTTGAGTCTTAAACGGTTAAGACACACGTTCAACTTCCAGATCTGACTATTCTATAGCCACTTAATCCATAAAGTCGGTGAATTTAAGCCTTTACATGGCTGTAGAAGTCACCAACACTCAAATCATTCCATTTCCAACCTTTAGAAGCCCATAACTCAAACATGGTCAGCTCTTAATGACCAAGACTGGATTTTTATGACATAGCAACCCAAAATAAGCTAACATGGGACAGATATCGGGTCCTAGGGGCTTATTAACACATAAAGTTATCATCTTGGGGAACAAAACCCTAAAATATCCCCATACAAAACACAAACAGAAAAGAAGGAAAGCATGAAGCTTTTTACCTCCAAATGATGCTCCCACCTTTGCAAAGCCCAGATCCAAAACTTGCACTCCAAGACTAGCTTGCAAAATGGTCCTCTCTTCTACTTCACTAACACACCAATGGACTTTTAAGCTCCAAAGCACACACAAGGGTTAAGAACGAAGGGTAGCTCTCACTTAGGGTTTTACTCTCTGAAATAGTGGCTGAGGATAAGGCTATGCATTCCATATATAGTGCACAAGTCTCATTTAGGGTTTTGAGCCTCGGCCCACTATGCCCAGTGTAGCTTAAGGTACGCCCAGCATACCGGGTGGAGTCCGCGTCCATAACAGGCCCATGAGTACGCGCAACGTACCTTATCAGTACGCCCATCATACTCACTAGCAACACTTTCTCTTTTAGGGGGGCTAATCTTGACTACTTTAAAAGAAGAAGGGTTAAATAGTGTTGGGTTTTGAGCATTCTAACACTTCCTAAGTGTACATGCAACCCTATTAAACCTTGGATCTATGTTTGTCTAAGATACATGCAAAATATTATTTTCCAAGGTTTATAACCTATCTAGCATGGCATGGGGTACTTATAACCATAAAAGTACTAGATGAATTACATACCTTTTGTTGATTGTTGATTCCTTGGAGTTTGAGAGCCAAGCACCAATAATGTGAATGCCTCAAATGGAAATCACAAATCACCACAAACTTGGAAAATATATGAGAGAGTATGCTAACTCTTGATTTTGGCCACCACACTTACACACACATTAGTGTCTTTTTCATGCAACATAGGCTTGTTTATATAGTGTACATGGTTAGGGTGAAACCCTAATAACCCATGTCTTTTCCTCTTCCAAGGATTCATGGGTAAAAGCTCCATGGATCATCCATGGACTTCCATATAAGCTTAGCCCATTCCCAAATGAATGTTAGCCCACACTATATAAATATAATAGCCCATGATTTAATTAGTCTTCCTTTTAATCAGTAAATTAATTCATAATTAATTCAAGAGTAAAACTAATTAAGTAACATGACTTTATATTAATATATTATAACTTATAATATATTAATAAATCGTAAGTATACAACTCTCATAAAATTATCCATAACTAGTTTGGGTGAAGTGCAACCCAAATGGACCATGCCGGGTTGGGTCAAGTATATACCAAATAAGTTATGGACTTAGACACCTTATCCAACAGACTCCCACTTGGATAAGTCTAATAACTGTATTTGGGTATATTACTTCAGGAACCAACCGGCAATCGTAGCTCTCAAAAACTCTTGTGAACTGTGAAGCGCCATTTTAGATAAGTGATCATATAATCCTCTGCTCTCATGATATCAGCCGGACAAATACATGGAACAATGTCTTTCTTATTGTCTAGCAGTTGTTTCTCGATTTCCGATTTGTTTGACAAAGAACTTAACTGAACACATCAATTTAGTTCTGACCGGGCCCGGTACATGGGTCAACACAAAATCATCGAGGGGCCCAGATATCGCTTTTATTTCTAGAAGGAACAGATAAACTTCGACTCATATGCTTGTTCTACTACTTATTGAATTGCACACAAAGGCACGTTTTATAACATCAAGCTACTGATGCGTTTACGTGCAATCAATGCACAACCAACTCATAGGTAACAACTCATATCTCTAGGTTTGAAGACTTATATGATATTACCGTCTCACGATCACTCGAGATAAATTCCATGAAGTGATACAAGTGAGCGTGGGTTTATTCCAATACTCATAACTTATGAGCACTCATGAACGTTGTAGCAACCATTGCTATGTCTAAACACCTTTAGCCATCTACAAACCCAATTCATGACAATCTTGATTCATACCTACTTCCGACGTATGACTGATTGTGGAAGTTTGAATAAATTAATTATTCTGGAAGTCAAAACATGCAAAACTGAAACAATAGTAAATAATGGACAATGATAGTAACACTTTACTCATAAATAAATCACACATTTTATTCATCATCAAACGTCGATTACATTTTACAAGTTTCAGAAAAATTATCTAATCTGTAAAACTAATATCGTCCCTCAGCCTGATGCGCCTCGCATGCTGCAAATGCTTAACCCTCGTCAGTCCCTTCGTAAGGGGATCTGCAGGGTTCTCATCTGACGATACCCTCTTTGCCACGAGGAGTCCTTCTTCTATCTTGTGTCTTATGAAGTGATATTTTCTGTCAATGTGTCGGGATCTGCCATGATCTCTCGGTTCCTTGGCTAAGGCAACCGCACTATTGCTGTCACAGAAAATCTCCATAGGTTCCTTAATAGCTGGTACAACTCCAAGGTCTCCGATGAAGTTCCTCAGCCATATCGCCTCCTTTGCCGCTTCACTCGCTGCTATGTACTCTGATTCACAAGTCGAATCAGCTACAGTCTCCTGTTTGGAACTCTTCCAAGTGATTGACCCTCCATTTAAGGTAAAGACGCAGCCCGACTGAGAGCGGAAGTTATCTCTATCAGTCTGAAAGCTAGCATCACTATACCCTACTACTCTCAAGTCACCACTCCCACCAAGGGTAAGGATCCAATCCTTAGTCCTCCGCAGGTACTTGAGAATATTCTTTACCGCAGTCCAATGAGCCTTGCCAGGGTTCCCCTGATATCTGCTGACCATGCTCAAAGCGAAGGCCACATCAGGACGAGTACAAGTCATAGCATACATGATCGAACCAACAGCGGAAGCATAAGGTAATCGACTCATCTCAGCTATCTCATCTTCTGTACTCGGGCTCTGAGCCTTGCTCAGTTTGGGATTGCTTTGGAACGGTAATTCTCCTTTCTTGGAATTCTACATGTTGAACCTTTTCAACACCTTATCCAAGTAGATACTCTGACTAAGTCCAATTAGTCTTTTACTCCTTTCTCTTAATATCCTTATCCCTAGGATATAGGTAGCTTCTCCAAGGTCCTTCATAGCAAAGCACTTCCCAAGCCAGGACTTAACCTCCTGCAAGGTGGGGCTGTCATTTCCTATGAGTAGTATGTCATCCACATACAGTACCAAAAAACTAACTATACTCCCACTAGCTCTGACATACACGCAGGAATCATCTTCACTTCTTGAGAAACCAAACTCTTTGACCTTCTCATCGAAACAAAGATTCCAACTTCGAGATGCTTGTTTCAATCCATAAATGGATTTCTCAAGCTTGCACACTCTATTGGGGTACTCTGCACTGACAAAACCTTCTGGCTGATTCATGTAAACATCCTCAGCCAACTTTCCGTTAAGGAAAGCGGTTTTGACATCCATTTGCCATATTTCATAATCATGAAATGCAGCAATGGCTAGCATAACCCTAATAGACTTAATCTTTGCTACTGGTGAAAAGGTTCCATCATAATCAATACCCTGAGTCTGAGTACACCCCTTCGCAACCAGTCGAGCCTTATAAGTGTGCACCTTCCCATCCATGTCGGTCTTCTTCTTGAAGATCCATTTGCACCCGACTGTCTTACGGCCTGGTACATTGTCAACCAAGTTCCAAACTTGATTGTCATACATGGACTGTATCTCGCTGTCCATAGCCTCCTTCCATTTAGCAGACTCTGGGCCTGCCATGGCTTCCTTAACACTGTTAGGTTCATCCAGATTTACCAGTGTACTGTCACTGATAAATGTATCACCTTCCGTAGTAATATGAAATCCATAATAAAACTCAGGTGTGTTCCTAACCCTTGTGGAACGCCTCGGAAGTACAGACTCATGAGCTGGATCAACAGGAATTTCCTCCTCAAGTTGATTGCTAGTGTTTGAGGTTCCTTCACCAATTGAGTCTTGAATTTCTTCAAGGTCAATTTTCCTCCCACTGTCTCCTTGGCTTATAAATTCTCTCTCTCGAAAGACTCCTCTCCTAGCCACAAAGACCACATTCTCACTGGGTCTGTAGAAGAGGTAACCAAAGGATTTATGTGGGTAGCCGATGAAAATACAACTTTCACTTCGAGGTTCGAGCTTGTCATGACTTTCGCGCCTCACGAAAGCGTTGCAACCCCAAATCTTGATATGGTCTAGATTGGGAACTTTCCCAGTCCACATTTCATGAGGTGTTTTGGCAACCTTCTTTGTAGGGACTAGATTAAGGATGTGGGCGGCAGTCTCTAAGGCATACCCCTAAAAAGAGATTGGTAGCGAAGCTCGACTTATCATAGAGCGAACCATGTCCAACAAAGTTCGATTGCGCCTCTCAGCTACACCATTCAGCTGTGGTGTCCTGGGAGGTGTCAATTGTGAGACAATCCCACACTCCTTAAGATAGTCGAGGAACTCATTACTAAGATACTCACCACCTCGATCGGATCGAAGCATCTTGATGTTCCTGCCCAATTGATTTTCTACTTCCTGTTTAAACTCTTTAAACCTTTCAAAAGTTTATGACTTATGTTTGATTAAGTAGACATAACCGTATCTACTAAAATCATCAATAAAAGTCCCATAATAGCGATTAGCATCCCTTGTGGCGGTTTTGAATGGTCCACATACATCAGTATGTATAAGGTCCAACAAACCCTCACCCCTTGCACAAGTACCAGTGAAGGGTGATTTTGTCATTTTCCCAAGTAGACAAGACTCACAACTATCATCCGACTTGAGGTCGAACGACTCCAAAACTCCATCCTTTTGGAGCTGGCCTATGCGTTTCTTGCTTACATGTCCAAGACGACAATGCCACAAAGATGCTTTATCCAAGCTAGTAGAAGAATCAATACACAATACATTATTCCCTAAATTATCTACAACCGATACAGCTTCATACACACCATTACAAGGTAATGCTTTAAAATAAAGAATATTATTAAAGAAAGCATTAATACTACCAACTTCATTATCAAAAGAAAAGGTAAAACCTTGTTTGTACAAAGCATGAAAGGAAATAATATTCCTCGCCATTTCAGACGAGTACACACATTTATTCAAATCTAACTTTAACCCACTATCTAGCAACAAAGTATAAACTCCAATCTTTGTAACAGGTGCAACCTTCTTGTTCCCCATGATTAAGTTTATCTTTCCGTGCTCCACATCCTCACTTCTTCTTAGGCCCTGCAAGTTACAACAGATGTGAATACCACAACCTGTATCAAGAACCCAAGAATTAGAATATGGTGAGTTATTAGACAATATAGTGTAAATACCTGCATGGGATGGTTTCACTTTCCCATCCTTGACATCCTGCAAGTACTTTGGGCAGTTTCGCTTCCAGTGCCCCTTATTTTGACAGTAGAAGCATTCAACATCCTTAGGGATGGCAGAAGGAGTGATAGAACCACCTTTGGTTCCATATGAGGAGCCTTCAAGGGACTTTCCCTTGGTACCCTTCGAAGGGTGCTTCCTTTTCTTCCCTTTGCCTTGCTCGATAGCCAAAACAGGGGTAGTAGTAGGAGTAGGAGTAGCAACCGACTTACTCTTGAGACCACTTTCAGCAGTCTTCGGAAGTCCTTGAAGCTTACTGAGTATGACTTCCTCCTTGTTCATGTGGTATGTCATACGAAATTGATCATAACACGAGCACAAGGAGTGCAAAATGATATCAATTGCCAACTCCTCAGGGAAGTTCACATTCAGTTTCATTAGACGGTCCACATACCTTTGCATTTTCTGCATGTGGCTCGTGATTGGTTCGCTATCCTTCATACGGGTAGTGATCATGGAGGAGATTATTTCATACCGCTCTTGACGAGCACTCTGATGGTACCTTTCCATCAGATCCTGATGCATCTCAAAAGGGTAATAGTCCTCATAGGACTTTTGGAGTTCAGCTGTCATGGTGGCCATCATGATGCATGCCACCTTGGTGGCATCTCTTTCATGTGCCTGATACTCAGCGACCTCCTCAGGAGTAGTAGTGGACTCATCAAGCTCCTTTAGCTCCTTATCGAGGACATATTCCTTGTCCTCGTAACGAGTAACCATCCTGATGTTCCGGATCCAATCCATGAAGTTGGAACCATCAAAGATGACCCTCCCACAAAGGTTCATGAGGGAAAAGGAGCCAGTAGGGTTAGAGCCTGAAGCTTTGTTGTTGGAAGACATCTGAAAAGAAGAAAACAAGTTTAGATTAGATATATCGAATCCTTAATAATACACCCAAATGTAATATTAAGGCTAGGATCCAACACAATATATTATAACTTAGAAGAGGGATGCCGTAATCTAAGCCATAATATATTTAAAGGTAGGTGAATGACGATTCACCAATTTCCACCATGAAAACGAAATAAACTATTAGGTTTTA
Source organism: Lactuca virosa (assembly GCF_052849685.1). NCBI lineage: Eukaryota > Viridiplantae > Streptophyta > Magnoliopsida > Asterales > Asteraceae > Lactuca > Lactuca virosa. The sequence goes on from NC_136428.1 coordinate 317,998,054, forward strand.
TTGGTTTTGAAATTCCTAGATTCTTTTGAGATTCATTGAACTTTTCAATGGCATGTTTCAATCTCGATTGTGCCCTTCAAGTTTTGTGACTGGGATGCCGAGGATCACAAAACAAGGTGTGAATAACCATGCAAATTCACTTGGTACCCTTAATATTATCACCTAATCAATGTGCCGGTTAACCACACACGCTCCACCGATCTATGATAAACATTAAGTCACCCTTCGTGATCCTTACTAGTCCAAGTTAGTGTGCCGGTTAACCACACACGCTCCACCAACGACTTGGTAAGGTACAAAGTGTGAATTTCATGGCTTAGCACCATATTCACATTTTCCTAAAGTAACTAAGATTGGGAATTTATAAAGGGTTTAGTTACTTTATGATATTCATCATACTTTTAATGAGAATTTATAAGTCCTTGTCCTACCCGTTCGGCTAACGACCCTCCACCAGTCAAGCAAGCAGTGGGTGAGAGTGGACACCCATTAAGTTGCCATTTTATAGGCAACAACCTTATACCCACCTTATAGACTGGCTTCGTGAATGAGGCGTACTAGCGGTAAGACGACTTTAATCTTATACATATATATAATAATTAACCATTAATGTTATAAATAGTATAAGGGTTGAATTTTAACTTTTAAAACTCTAAGAGTTTGGAATTAAAGTATATTAAAGTGTGTGTAACTTTACAAATTCCAAAACTTGAGGACAAGTTTTGAAACTATTCAAAACTTTTCATTTCATAACTTATGAATTAAAGGTTCATAAAAATGAAGACTCTTCATTTCCATGTAACTTATGTGTTTTAAGTGTGAGTTTAAAAGAAGTGACCTTTGGATATCCATAACTTGAGGACAAATTATGGACTCCATTAAAACACATAAATGATCAAGAATTAATCCTAAACAATTCAGCAAATAATTCCTATCATCTTCTAAATTCATAAGAACATGAACATGATCATCAAAGTTTCAAGAATTATATGAACACATACAAAGCATGAAATTTTGATATAAGCTATTGTAAATGGATTAGAACAACCATTACACCAACTAAAACAAGTTTTAAAACACCAAAACAGTTTAGGGTAATGTTTCTAGTCCATTTCCAGCAGCAAAAGTCGAAAATCTGCATTCTGAGGCTCCTACTCGCCGAGTGCACGAACCTACTCGCCGAGTAGGATGAGTTTACACATGAACTCGGCGAGTCCCCCCATGGACTCGGCGAGTTCATCAGTCAGACAGCAAAAAAACGACTTTTTATCACTATTTTGCATCAAGTATCAAACAAACAAGCCTAGGCTCTGATACCACTGTTGGGTTTTGAGCATTCTAACACTTTCTAAGTGTACATGCAACCCTATTAAACCTTGGATCTATGTTTGTCTAAGATACATGCAAAATATTATTTTCCAAGGTTTATAACCTATCTAGCATGGCATGGGGTACTTATAACCATAAAAGTACTAGATGAATTACATACCTTTTGTTGATTGTTGATTCCTTGGAGTTTGAGAGCCAAGCACCAATAATGTGAATGTCTCAAATGGAAATCACAAATCACCACAAACTTGGAAAATATATGAGAGAGTATGCTAACTCTTGATTTTGGCCACCACACTTACACACACATTAGTGTCTTTTTCATGCAACATAGGCTTGTTTATATAGTGTACATGGTTAGGGTGAAACCCTAATAACCCATGTCTTTTCCTCTTCCAAGGATCCATGGGTAAAAGCTCCATGGATCATCCATGGACTTCCATATAAGCTTAGCCCATTCCCAAATGAATGTTAGCCCACACTATATAAATATAATAGCCCATGATTTAATTAGTCTTCCTTTTAATCACTAAATTAATTCATAATTAATTCAAGATTAAAACTAATTAAGTAACATGACTTTATATTAATATATTATAACTTATAATATATTAATAAATCGTAAGTATACAGCTCTCATAAAATTATCCATAACTAGTTTGGGTGAAGTGCAACCCAAATGGACCATGTCGGGTCGGGTCAAGTATATACCAAATAAGTTATGGACTTAGACACCTTATCCAACAGATAGATGTACCTGAATTTTGGGATGTTACAATTCTCCCCCACTAGAATCAGACCTCGCTCTTGAAGTCTCATGCCGCAAACAACTCTGGATGTTGCTCCCGCATCTCCGACTCTGGCTCCCAAGTCAGCTCGGACCCTCTCCGATGTTGCCACTAGACCTGAACCAGGGGTACCTCCTTGTTCCTCAGAACCTTGACCTTTCGATCCACAATCGCGATTGGCCTCTCAACATAATTCAGGATCGCATCCACCTGAATGTCCACTAGCGGTACAACTATCGTCTCGTCGGCAATACACTTCCTCAATTGAGACACGTGGAAGGTATCATGTATCTGGCTCAAATCCGCAGGTAGCTCCAAACGGTATGATACCTTGCGCACCCTAGCGGTCACCCTGAAAGGACCAATGTACCGGGGCCCCAACTTGCCCCTCTTTCGGAATCGGATCACCCATTTCCAAGGAGATACCTTCAGGAGTACGAAGTCTCCCACCTGGAACTCGAGCTCGGACCATCTCCTATCCGCATAACTCTTCTGGCGACTCTGAGTTGTCGACAACCTCTGTCTGACCTGCTGTATCTACTCTGTCTTCGGAAGCACTATCTCAGTGCTGCCCATCACTCGCTGCCCTACCTCTCCCCAGCAGATGGGAGTCCGACACCTCCTCCCATACAACAACTCGAAGGGAGGCATACCAATATTCGAATGGTGGCTTTTGTTATAGGAAAACTCAGCTAACGGAAAATACGTGTCTCAACTTCCTCCGAAGTCCAATACACATGCATGAAGCATGTCCTCGAGCGTTTGAATCGTCCGCTCACTCTGTCCGTTCGTCTGTGGGTGGTAAGGGGTACTGAAATGCAGCCTCTTACCCAACTCTTCATGGAACTTCTTCCAGAACCTGGAAGTGAAACTCACGTCTCGATCTGACACAATCGAGATCGGTAGTCCATGCCGCGATACCACCTCCCTCACATACAACTCTGCCAGCCTCTTTGCAGAAGAGATCTCACTGATAGTAAGGAAGTGAGCACTCTTCGTCAGCCGGTCAACGATCATCCAAATTGCATCGACACCCCTCGCGGTCCTTGGCAATTTGGTGATAAAGTCCATAGCAATTTGTTCCCACTTCCACTGGGGAACCTCAAGTGGCTGCAACTTGCCATGCAGACGCTGGTGCTCGGCCTTAACCCTGCGACAGGTCAAGCACCTCTCAATGAACCACACAACATCCCTCTTCATACAGGGCCACCAATAATCTCTTTTCAGGTCCAAATACATCTTAGTGGCCCCGGGATGGATCGAGAACCTCGATCTATGCGCCTCCTCCATCAAAATGGTACACGCCCAGCCTATGAACGACACCCAAATCTGACCGTTAAAGGTGATAAGCCCTCGGCTATCGGTAACGAAATCAGATATCTGCCCGATCACCCGCTCTCTCTTTCGGTTCTCCGGCCTCACGTCTTCTACCTGCGCCTCTCGTATGGTATCCAACACCGGAGTCATCACCGTCATCCTCATACAAATGTCTCGTATCGGGGCAATCTCCGCCCTCCGGCTCAGGCCAACGGCGACAACGTTAGCCTTGCCCGGAGGGTACAGGATCTCACAATCATAGTCCTTTACCACATCCAACCATCTCCTCTGGCTCATATTCAGGTTGGGCTGATCCATCAGCTACTTCAAACTCTTGTGGTCCGTGTATATGATACACCGGACCCCATACAAATAGTGACGCCAGACCTTAAGGGTGAACACCACTGCCCCCAAATCTAGATCGTGGGTGGGATACCTTGTCTCATGAGGCTTCAGCTGCCTCGATGTGTATGCTATCACGTGTCCTCTCTGCATCAGCACCACACCCAACCCTGATATCGATGTGTCACAATACACCACAAAATCTTCCATCCCCTCCGGAAAGGCTAACACCGGGGCTTCGCATAATCTCTGGCGAAGTGTCTCGAATGAGGCCTGCTACTCAGGACCCCCAACTAAAAGCCATGCCCATCCGGGTCAACCTGGTGAGAGGAACAACAATTTTGGAGAAATCCCTGATAAATACTCGGTAATAGTCGGCCAACCCCAGAAAACTCCTGATCTCTGTGGGGGATCTCGACACCTCCCAACTCATCATAGCCTCAATCTTGGCCGGGTCGACCAATATCCCATTCTGGTTGACGAGATGCCCTAAGAACTGGACCTCTCGTAACCAGAAATCGCACTTATAGAATTTGGCGTAAAGCCTCTCCGATCTCAGAACTCCGAGGATCTCCCTCAAATGCTCCTCATGCTGCTCTCTGGATCTCGAATACATAAATATATCATTGATGAACACGATCACCGAACGATCCAACATTGGCCTGGACACCCTGTTCATGAGATCCATGAACACTGCCGGTGCATTGGTGAGCCCAAAAGGCATCACCACGAACTCGTAATGCCCATAACGAGTCTTGAACACCGTCTTCTGGATATCCTCATCACACACTCTCATCTGATGATATCCAGACCTCAAATCAATCTTGGAGAACCAAGACACTCCCTGCAACTGATCGAACAAATCATCGATCCTCGGTAAGGAGTAACGGTTCTTAACCGTTAACTTGTTCAACTCCCGGTAATCAATGCACATCCGGTGTGAGCCATCCTTTTTCTTGACAAAAAGGATCGGCGCTCCCCACAGCGAGCTACTCGTCCGAATAAACCCCTTCCCCAGCAGCTCCTGAAGCTGCGAGGGTAACTCCTGCATCTCTGGTGGAGCAAGGCAATAAGGTGCCTTGGCAATAGGCGCCGCTCCCGGAATTAAGTCGATACGAAACTCCACCAGCCTCTCGGGAGGCACACCCGACAACTCCTCGGAGAAAATGTCTGGGAACTCTCGCACTTTGGGTACATGATCAACCGAACTCGACCTCTCCGCGGCCACTCGTGTGTCCAATACATAGGCGACGAACCCACTACAGCCTTGCTGTAGACTCTGTCTCGCTCTAGCAACCGAACAAAACGCTGATCCAGAACGGGTACCCTCGTCCTACACTGTAATCAATCCCCCACTAGGGTCTCGTATGGTCACCAGCTATCGCTCGAAGTCGATAACCGCTTCGAATCTGCTCAACCAGTCCATGCCTATGATGACACAGACATCCCCCATCGCATTCGGGACCAGATCTATTGGGAACTCAACCCCGAAGATCTCGAGTACACATACCCGAATCACCTTAGTAGCATATACCGCTCGCTCGTCAGCTATAGAAACTCGAAGAGGTCCATTCAACGCCTCTCGACAGATACTGATGTGCTGACTAAATTCTAAAGACACGAAAGATCGACTCGCACCCGAGTCAAATAACACCAAAGCAGGTACAAAACTCACAAGAAAAGTACATACGCATACCATAATATAAGCACAATATCTTAAACTCAAAATAAATAGATGAAAGAATACATACCAGCCACGACATCGGGCGCTGCGCGGACCTCCTCCGCTGTCAACTGGAAGGCTCTCCTGCAAGTGTTCGGTGCCTCGGCCTTTGCTGGCCGGATCTCAGTAGCTCGGGCAGCAGGTGCATATCCCTGTGCTGTTCCCTGTAGCAGCTGTGGGCACTCGGCCTTCCGATGGCCGGTCTGGTTGCACTGAAAGCAAACCGAGAATCCGTTGGAGCAATCCCTCGCATAATGCTCGTGCTTCCCACACTTGTAACACACCCCAGCTCTGCACACCCCCTCGTGACTTTTGCCGCACTTCACACAAGTGCGGCCCTTCGGACCTCCAGATCTCGAATCAAAAGGCTTTGCCCGCTTGGCGGCCGGCTGAGCCTGCGCCGGTCGTCTGTCCCGCCCCTAAGACTCGGCCTCCTCCCTGGCCTGCGTCTCCAGCTCGATCTCGCTCTTCCGGGCATTTGCCTGGAGCTCAGCAAATATCCGGTATGACGAGTTCACCACGAACTCACGAATATCCCTCCTCATAATGCTCAAGTACCGGCTCATACGTGCCTGCTCAGAAGACACGTGCTCAGGGCAAAACAACGCCCTCTCGTGAAACATCCTCGTAATCGCTGTCACAGACTCATTTCCCTGCTTGAGGGACAAGAACTCATGGGCTAAACGTTCCCTCTCCACAGGGGGGACATACTCATCTCGAAACATCGTGGTGAACCTTTCCCAAGTCACCGCGGTAAGCTCTGCCGTAGTGAAGTCCGCCGTCACAAACATCCACCAGTCCTTTGCCCCCAAGTGAAGCTGGTTCAGTGCAAACCGAACCCTCAGATGCTCCGGACATGAGCAGGTATAGAAGCATCCCTCGATATCAGAAATCCACCTCATCGCAGCAATCGGATCCTGCGTCCCATCAAACTCCGGTGGCTTCGTGTTGCTGAACTCCCGGTACAGCAATGAGTCACCCCCTACGGTCTAGCAGCAGCCACAGCCGCAGTAGATGCAGCAGCCGCAGCCTCAGTAACCGTTGTGTATCTCTCGTCAAACGTCTCAATCAAGGTGGTCTTGATAGACCCAAACATCTCCGGTATCTCTACGCGGATCACCGCAGCCACCTCATCGTGGATCATCTGACAAAGCTCCTCGTCACTCACGCTGCTGGTCTTTGGTCTGTGGCGTGTCCCAACCATGATGCCCCTGAAATACAACATAAAAATATCAGAGACTCGCTCGAGTATACTCGCACTCGATAACTCAACCCTACTTGCTCCCTAGTACCCTAAGGATTCTTACTTGGACTGCGCACTGATTCGGTGTCTTCAGTAGTATGGGCCCTATACTACCGTCCACACCGCATCAGTATTCACCCCAAGTCCTCCTCCTAGGATCTCAGATCACAAGTACTCTAATCTCGCTATGCATAGGCTACTCTCCAGCAAACCTCTCGTAAGCTCCTCGTTTCTACCTACTCACTCTCAAGCATCTCATAGTAGCAGTAATCTCCTAGCCTATGGCATCACAAATCAGGCCACTCTAGTCCTATTATGAATACCTAGCCTACTCTAGCATGCATAACATATCATATCACATCTTATAACACATAATGTAAGGGCATTTTGGGAAATCACCGTTCGGCGCTGGCTGATCATACACACTACTCTATTCTGCTCGTTTCAAAACCTTTTACTCTTTTATAAAAATTGTTTTATTGTGAAAAATTTCTCAAATCGTCAGTTTGAGTTCATATACGCCCGAAGGTGCATTCGAATCCCTCAAACCAAGGCTCCGATACCAACTTGTAACGACGTAAATTTTCAAAACAACTTTTTTTTCATTATAACACACATAATTCATTCATAAAGAAATCCCAAATTTCAATGTTCACATATCATCCGATAAAAACAATTCCCAAGATCTCAATACATAAAATCCCTCAGTGTGTACGACTCATGTCGGCGCCTTCCCGCGATCATCGATGGTACCTAAAACACATATCACATAACACGGTAAGCATAAATGTTAGTGAGTTCCCCAAAATACCACATGCAACACACACGCCACTCGAGGCTACAGTATGACCCTTCGGTCGATGTGTCTCAGCAAGACCCTCCAGTCTCGTAGCTCGTTGGACCCTTTGGTCCGGTCTGTATCGTTTGACCCTTCGGTCCGTTCTATATCGTTGGACCCTCCGGTCTGGTCTGTACAATACATAGCATACATATATTATAATGCACATAATCTCATACATACACATAGCACACAAGACCATTCGTTCTACACATAGTTACCACTCTAGGTAATGTAAAGTGAGAAGACTCACCTCGGGTAACTCGGTAAATCTCGATTTCAGAAATACTGGTCTAGCCTCCGCCTAATCACATAGAATAATTATTCTAATCAATACGACTCTCAAAGGCTAGGCTAAACTCCCTCTAGGTTCTATCAGAAGGGTAAAAGACCATTTTACCCCTCCCATGGCTTAAAGGTCCAAACATTGGCTAAACCCTAAAAGTCAACAAAAGTCAACCCTCCGGGTTACGCGGCGCGTACCAAATATGTACGCTTAGCGTACCCAACAATTTCACAGAAACGGGGAACGCGCCCCCCTATGCTGTGTGTACTGGGATTACGCCCCTCGTAAGTACCAGTCTCATACTCCTTTTGATTTTGGGTCTTAAACGGTTAAGACACACATTTAACTTCCAGATCTGACTATTCTATAGCCACTTAATCCATAAAGTCGGTGACTTTAAGCCTTTGCATTGCTATAGAAGTCACCAACACTCAATCATTCCATTTCCAACCTTTAGAAGCCCATAACTCAAGCATTATCAGCTCTTAATGACCAAGACTGGATTTTTATGACATAGCAACCCAAAATAAGCTAACATGGGACAAATCTCGGGTCCTAGGGGCTTATTAACACATAATGTTATCATCTTGGGGAACAAAACCCTAAAACATCCCCATACAAAACACAAATAGAAAAGAAGGAAAGCTTGAAGCTTTTTACCTCCAAATGATGCTCCCACCTTTGCAAAGCTCGGATCCAAAACTTGCACTCCAAGACTAGCTTCCAAAATGGTCCTCTCTTCTTCTTCACTAAAACACCAAGGGACTTTTAAGCTCCAAAGCACACACAAGGGTTAAGAACGAAGGGTAGCTCTCACTTAGGGTTTCACTCTCTGAAATAGTGGCTGAGGATAAGGCCATCGCATTCCTTATATACTGCACAAGTCTCATTTAGGGTTTTGAGTCTCGGCCCGCTACGCCTAGTGTAGCTTAAGGTACGCCCAGCGTACCAGGTGGAGTCCGCGTCCATAACAGGCCCATGAGTACACGCAGCGTACCTTATCAGTACGCCCATCGTACTCACTAGCAACACTTTCTCTTTTAGGGGGGCTAATCTTGACTACTTTAAAAGAAGAAGGGTTAAATAGATATACCTGAATTTCGGGATGTTACATATCTCCCCCACTAGAATCAGACTTCGCCCTTGAAGTCTCATGCCTCAAACAACTCTTGTTGCTACTCCCGCATCTCCGACTCCGGCTCCCAAGTCAGCTCGGAACCTCTCTGATGTTGCCACTGGACCTGAACCAGGGGCACCTCCTTGTTCCTCAGAACCTTGACCTTTCGATCCACAATCGCGATTGGCCTCTCAACATAATTCAGGCTCGCATCCACCTGAATGTCCTCTAGCGGTACAACTGCCGTCTCGTCGGCAATACACTTCCTCAATTGAGACACGTGGAAGGTATCATATATCTGGCTCAACTCCACAGGTAGCTCCAAACGGTATGCTACCCTGCCGACCCTAGCGGTCACCCTGAAAGGACCAATGTACCAGGGCCCCAACTTGCCCCTCTTCCGGAACTGGATCACCCCTTTCCAAGGAGATACATTAAGGAGTACGAAGTCTCCCACCTGGAACTCGAACTCGGACCGTCTCATATCCGCATAACTCCTTTGGCGACTCTGAGCTGTCAACAACCTCTGTCTGACCTGTTGTATCTGCTCTGTCGTCTGAAGCACTATCTCAGTGCTGCCTATCACTCGCTGCCCTACCTCTCCCCAGCAGATGGGAGTCCGACACCTCCTCCAATACAATAACTCGAAGGGAGTCATACCAATACTCGAATGGTGCCTGTTGTTATAGGAAAACTCAGCCAACGGCAAATACGTGTCCCAAATTTCTCTGAAGTCCAATACACATGCACGAAGCATGTCCTCGAGCGTCTGAATCGTCCGCTCACTCTGTCCGTCCGTCTTTGGGTGGTAAGCGGTACTGAAATGTAGCCTCGTACCCAACTCCTCATGGAAATTCTTCCAGAACCTGGAAGTGAAACACACATCTCGATCTGACACAATCGAGATCGGTACTCCATACCGTGATACCACCTCTCTCACATACAAATCTGCCAGCCTCTCTGCAGAAGAGCTCTCACTGATAGTAAGGAAGTGAGCGCTCTTCCTCAGCCAGTCAACGATCACCCAAATTGCATCGACACCACTCGTGGTCCTTGGCAATTTAGTGATAAATTCAATAGAAATATGTTCCCACTTCCACTGGGGAACCTCAAGTGGCTGAACTTGCCATGCGGGCGCTGGTGCTCGGCCTTAACCCTGCGACAGGTCAAGCACCTCTCAACAAACCATGCAACATCCCTCTTCATACAGGGCCACCAAGAATCTTTTTTCAGGTCCAAATACATCTTAGTGGCCCCGGGATGTATCGAGAACCTCGATCTATGTGCCTCCTCCATCAAAATGGTACGTGCCCCACCCACGAACGGTACCCAAATCTGACCCTGAAAGGTCATAAGCCCTCGGCTATCGGTAACGAACTCAGATATCTGCCCGATCACCCGCTCTCTCTTTCGGTTCTCCGGCCTCACGACTTCTACCTGGGCCTCTCGTATGGTATCCAACACCGGAGTCATCACCGTCATCCTCATACAAATGTCTCGTATCGGGGCACTCTCCGCCCTCCGGCTCAGGGCATCGGCTACAATGTTAGCCTTGCCCGGATGGTACAAGATCTCACAATCATAGTCCTTTACCACATACAACCATCTCCTCTGACGCATATTCAGGTTGGGCTGATCCATCAGTTACTTCAAACTCTTGTGGTTCGTGTATATGATACACCAGACCCCATACAAATAGTGACGCCAGATCTTGAGGGCGAACACCACTGCCCCCAAGTCTAGATCGTGGGTGGGATACCTCGTCTCATGAGGCTTGAACTGCCTCGATGCATATGCTATCACGTGCCCTCTCTGCATCAGCACTGCACCTAACCCTGATATCGATGCGTTACAATACACCACAAAATCTTCCATCCCCTCCGGAAAGGCTAACACCGGGGCTTCGCATAATCTCTGGCGAAGTTTCTCGAATGAGGCCTGCTGCTCAGGACCCCAACTAAAAGCCACGCCCTTCCGGGTCAACCTGGTGAGAGGAACAAAATTTTTGGAGAATTCCCTGATAAATCTTTGGTAATAGCCGGCCAACCCCAGAAAACTCCTGATCTCGGTGGGGGATCTCGGCACCTCCCAACTCATCACAGCCTCAATCTTGGCCGGGTCGACCAATATCCCATTCTGGTTGACGAGATGCCCTAAGAACTGGACCTCTCGTAACCAGAAATCGCACTTGGAGAATTTGGCGTAGAGCCTCTCCGATCTCAGAACTCTGAGGATCTCCCTCAAATGCTCCTCATGCTGCTCTCTGGATCTCGAATACACCAATATATCATCGATGAACACGATCACCGAACGATCCAACATCGGCCTGCACACCCTGTTCATGAGATCCATGAACGCTGCCGGTGTATTGGTGAGCCCAAAAGGTGTAGGCCGCAAACTTGACCTTAGACTCATCCGGACACCAGCAAATTTCAAAAACCGATTCTACCTTCTCAATCCATCGTTTCAGGGCTATTACGCCTCCCGTCCCATTAAAGGTCCGAGGCTTGGCATTGGTGAAATCCTTGTAGGTGCAAGTTCTTACAGTTCCCTGGTTTGTTCCTTGGTTCGTGGTTCCGGTTCCCTTTCCGTTGCCTTCTCCGTTGTTTCCGTTGCGAATTTGGGAAAGTGTTGCAGTGAGTGCAGCGGACATCGCTGCTTGGAATGTGTCCGAGTTAATTTCTGGGGGCGTTGGTGTCTCGGAGTTTCCATGGTTAGGTCGTTGAGGCATCTTTCTGTCATGGAGCAGAGAGATGATGAGTATGTATTGCATTCCTCGGTTAGAATGCCACTGACCCAACAAATTGATAGGGGTGTTCTAAGTGATTCCATGTATTCACATACAAAGTAAAACACATAACAGATAAAAACATCATAAATAAACATAGAGCATTTTCATTCATAGTGATCATTTTTAATACATGAAAATTTGCCAAAAGGCATACAGTACATAAGAGTATAAAATTCGGCAGCATGACTACCCTATGAGTAGTGTAGTCACTTAAACATAGAGTCGATAGTACATAGCACAGATCACCTAAACATAATACTAATGAAAGATACGGGTGGTCCTAGTCATGGTGGGAGGAAGTGGATGCTCCCTGAATGCGAGCCATTTGTCGCTCTACGTCTCGAAGTTGAGCCTTCAACCTCACCTGCCTCATGTGGAATTCCCAGATAACCTCTTGCGTTTCATGCTCTGGCCTCGCAACTCTTGTTCGCATCTGGTGCATCTAGTCAGCGGTGCTCTGAGCTAGATCGCCAGTATCCCTCAATCGTCTCACCATGAAAGGAAGTGCTCGGTCAGCTGGTCCTCCATCCCTCAGGTCATAGAACTCTCTTGCCATACCAAACAGGGGTCGTTGTCCTTGCTTTCGGCTCCACTTCCAAATTTCGTTACCCCAGGGAGGTGTAGGTCCATTAGGGCCCATTCGGTGAGCTGGCACCCTCAAGGGGTATGGTGGATTGATGACTATGGACTCCAAGTCCGAATCATCATCGTTGTCATTACCAAACTCTTCTTCTTCAACATCTGCCACAGGTTCTGCAGGTCCCTCTTCGATTTTTTTCTTCATGTTCTTCCTCTTCCTCGGGGTCCTCCTCAGGTTTCTCTTCAGGTTCCTCTAGCCATCCGTTATTTCCCTGATTAGGAAAGTAAGGATCTCCGGGGTGGTGGAAACCATCCATACTGACTGCACGAGAGCGCATGAATAAATCATATTTAGATTATCCCTATAGTATATTTTCAGTTATTTAAGTTTGGGTTCCCTAGAGTTATTGGAGAGTGATATAGGCTTTTGGATACATTTCCCGCTATGATTACTCCCAAACACATGTTGGTCATATTCTGAATAAATATAGTTGATCAGGCTATATTTATCCCTAATATGACTACATAACTGCCCAAGTTTAATCATAGTGTTCAATTTCCTTCAGAAGCTTTTATTAAATATTGTTAGGTTGTTATTCTAATATGCGCACATAAGCGTGAAATTTTTGCTTTGTTTAGAGTTCTTTAGTCCCATTGTGTTTATAGTTGCATATTATGTATGGTTAGATATGCTAGTTCACTATAAACATTTCTCTGATACCAACCTGTCACACCCTCGAAGCGGACGGCGGAAACGTCCAAGGGCTCGTGTGACTATCAATTGAATTATCATCACAATGAATATACATAAATCATAACACGATCATTGCCAAACATTACATATTACAACCAACATTGTTCATATCAAGTACATTGTTTAATATTACATACTCAAAACATAAATTGTACGAGAGTTGTCATTTCTCAAAATAAGATTCCCAAAATACATTAGAAGGTTCTTCGACTTAACGGTTACCTGAGAACACAAGTTATTTTGACAACGGTCAACATATATAATGGTGGTGAGTTCATAAGCAAGTTTGATTAAAAACTTTGTATTGATGGTATAACCCAGAAAATCCGATATTTCTGAAAAATTCGTTTACAACATGATGTGATGATCTAATATAGGTTTGTATGCGTGATTTCAAAACATATGAAAATGAATGAAACCCAAAAGTTTTCCCTATTTTGTATTTGATGTATGTAAACAAAAGAGAATGATCATATTTCCCGGAAAATCTGATATTTCCTGATCTATAATAGTATTTTAATAATTGTATTATCGTATGAATTGTTTTGTATCGCCACAATATATAAATTTGATTTCCCCTGAAAAGTATAGACGGTAAAGGATCTCTATGTGAGTCGTTATAAGAAGGCATGATAAATGACTAATTCGCCTATCTTGGCATTTTTTCAAACGCCGGTTTTGATCAAGATTTTGTCACCGTAGATTGGCCGAGTTTAACTGTAGCGAACTACTCAGGTGTGGGGGAATCACCCCCGTATAGATCTATACACAAACTCTCACTCTCCCTTCCTGGAGACTCTGATTATAACTACAGACTTCGGCCAAACACTCAATGATGTTGACCGATAATTCTCATTAGACCCCAATGATTTTCACATGAATATGATTAATGTTAAACGTAGTTTGATTTACTAACGCCTGATGATACTTGAATGTGATTGACACAGCCCAACAAACACGCATAAGGACAGTTGTGGCCCATTAAATAGGTAAGTTATTTCTAGGCATGATGGCACGCAAACGGACACGTTGAAGCCCATTAAGCATACATGTCACACCTCAAAACCAAGAACGGCGGAAACGTTCTGGGGAGGAGGACGTCATGTAAAGTATCACAACAATGCAAAGTAGTAAACAAGCAACAACATCATCCATTGCATTAATAGTATAATTTTAAATACAAGTGTGTTCTTTCATAGAATAAAACAACGTAATGAATAATCAAAATACAAGACGAGTCTTGACTGCTCCGTCTTCTTAAAACCTGGTAATCGTACCTGTCTACTGGTGACCTGAGAATACAAGTTATTTTGAAAGAGAGTATCAGCATAAAGCTGGTGAATTCATAAGTAGTTTAGTGTCATTGATATGTAAAAACATGTAATGAAAGACTTGTAATTGTTTGCGGAAAAGTGTGTATAAGTATGAAAACCCTAGAAAATCTCATATTTCCTACTAGTATAAAAAGTAGTCTTCTACTAAGACTTGACTGTTTTGAACGTATGCTTCACTGTAAAAATGACGGTTTTTCCCATGTATAACTATTATTATAAAAATATAGTCTACCTCATCATTTATGTGAATGTGTCACAAAATAAAGGTAATACGAAAAATAGTATATTTATATCAAAATATATTCTACCTCATCGTTTATGTGAACGTGTCACAAAGTAAAGGTAATAAGGAAAATTGTATAATCCTTAAGAATGTATCCATTGGTATAGGATAAACACGGCGTGGTAACTCGCCGAACAGTACAACCGAGAACATCCGTAGATGAACACACCTTCTGTTGCGAGCAGCCAAGTGTAGGATGGTCAGTCCATGAGTGTGTAGAAGTATTACTTCATATAGTATATAGTAGTATATGTTCATATAGTATGTATTAGTGTCTCTTCGTATAGTATGTATTAGTGTCTCTTCGTATAGTATGTACTAGTGTCTCTTCGTATAGTATGTATTAGAGTAGTGTATGTGTTGACTCATGTATGAACTGACTCTTAGTGTGATTCCTTGTACTAGGAATAGTAAATAGTATCTCCTAACTATACCTATTATAGTTACTAGTAATGTACGTGTATAACCGAAAGTATGCCTTTGCTACCCAAAGGTACTGAATTGACTGGCAGAACTTTTATGTCTACATATGTATACATAATATATAACTAATATTTAGACGACATTCGGACAAATAACCGATACCCTAAGGCCACATCCAAACAAGGAAAAGGAATTAAAGCGAGCTAGCAATCCTAAGTCCTTTAAACATTACTTATATAACTATACATATATATAGGCATGCATTTGACAATATAAAAGTTTAAAAGAAGTTTTTGTAAAACCTTTGAAAAGTTTAATAAATAAGAATGGATGACTTGATGTCAGTTCATAAAAACGATTTAAAAGCAGTTTGTTTGATAAGAACAGTTTAGAGTATAAGAAATCCTTTGTTTGAAACACAGCTTGAAGTACATGAAAACCTTTGCTTGAAACGTAGTTATAACAGAGTTTGAAAGGAAAGACATAGTATGTAAGACAGTTTGATAAAGGGTTTAATATGTAAAAATGTTTTGATAAATCATTTTGAAGTAGTATACTCATTAAAACAGCTAAAAGTGTAGTAAACCCATTTGTATGCTAGTTATTAATCACATGTGATTGATATAATAACTAGTATGATTCAACTTGTATTCCCCCCCTCCCCCCATAAAAGAATTTAAAAGCACATAAAAGGTTAATTAAGGGGTATGAACTCACCTGTAGTGAGTGGATCGTATGGAAGTGTCGGACAAGTGCTAGGTGTCAAGTGAAGACTTGAACACACGCAATCATCCTAATAACATATAAAGACATATATATATATATATATATATATATATATATATATATATATATATATATATATATATATATATATATGTATACAGTTAGTGATTATAACACTAATTAGACAAGTATAAACACCCTAAAACGTGGAAAAACACTTTGGTTCAAGTGCTAGGAGTACATTAGGTTTGCATCTAAGGGGTGTAAAGCATTGCTATTGAGTTTATGGCCCAAGGACCACTCTCAATTTAGAGTGTTGAGGAGTTTACGGCCCAGGGGAGTTTACTCCTGGCCGTAAACTCTCTAAAGAGTCTTATTTAGGGTCTTGAAGGTAGGAAGTCTCAAGTGTTTAAGTGTTCCAAGGCTAAACAAGAGTCTATATGAGTTTAAGGTCCAAGAATTGACCTTAACATGAGTTTATGGCCTAGGGACCATTCCTCCATGAGTTTACGGCCGTAAACTCATGGTATCATGTACCAACTCAAAGTTTAATGTCCCTAGTTCAATGGTGGAAGGTTCTAGTCCAAGTTCTATACATAAGGAAGGAAATTAGGGCAACATTGCACCATTATAGGGAGTTTACGGCCTTGGGAGATCCTTGGCCGTAAACTCTCTTCCAACTCTTAAATCTTGGTGTTTCTAAGGCCTAAGCATGTTCAATATAGTACATAAAAAGTTAGGACAAGAGTACTTACAATATAGGAGCTTGAAATGGTCGGTTTTGGCCAAGAACAGTAGTGTGTGTTCTTGGTGTTCTTGGTGAAACTTGAAGATCTATGAAAACATGATTTTCATGGATGAAATCATGAGAGAATGCTAGATTAAAAGGTGTATCAACAAGTCAAGGAAGAATACTTACTAGTTTTGAAGATCTAAGGTGAAGATCGGGATGATAGTTGAGAGGATTTGAAGTAAAATCAGCCAAGGCAAGGAAAGAATGAGAAAAATGGCCAAGGACCATATATATTCTCTTGAGTTTACGGCCACTTGAGTTTACGGCTGTAAACTCATGGTCTTGTGGCCGTGAACTCATTTTGAGTGGGTTATGGTCTGATTTGCTACACTGTGGTTCTAGCAGGTACATTCTAACACTTATTCCTTAAGTGTATTAGGCTCAAAATGCTCAAACAGACTCTAAATTATGCTAAATGACAGCAGGAATGAGTCTGGCACTAACTTGAGTCGACTGAATGAGCTTTCAAAGTTATAGAAAATTTCGGTTTGTCACATCATCCCCCCGTTAGAGGGAATTTCGTCCCGAAATTAGAGTTTAGGTAAAGGAGTGGATATGAATAATCAAGTAAAGAGATGAGGATGCTTCCTATTCGATTAAATCCTCATGCTCCCAAGTGAATTCAGGTCCTCGCTTAGCATTCCAACGAACATTCACTAATGGGATGCGACTTTGCTTCGTCCGCTTGACCTCTCGGTCCATGATCACTACGGTTCTTCCACGAAGGTGAGGTTCTCGTTGATCTCGATCTCGTCGAGTGGGATTACAAAAGTCCTGGCGGAAAGGTATTCTTTCAAGTTTCAAGGAGTGGGAAGGTAGAATGCACATTACTGAGTTCGCGGGGTAGGTTGAATTAGTAATTTACAGGGCCGATTCTTGCAAGAACCTCGAAAGGCCTTATGTACCTTGGATTTAGCTTTTCACGCTTTCCGAAGCGTATCAAGTCTTTCCCGGGTGAGACTTTCACTGGAACGTAGTCCCCTACTGGAATTCCAAAGGTTTCCTTCTCTTGCTTCTCTTCCCGGTCAAGGGCCACTCCCTTCTAGGTCAAAGTCGTAAGAGGTTCCGTAATTCGAGAGAAGTTCGGAATGAACCTAAGACAGTAGTCAGCGAGACCTAGAAATTGGCGGATTCCCGTAGGCGTCTTTGGTGCTGACCAGCTCTCAATGGTCTTGATTTTTGGAAGGGTCTACATGAATTCCCACTTTACTAACAGTGTGCCTTAGGAATTCGACTCTTCAAATCCAAAACTCGTATTTAGATAACTTCACGCAGAGTTTCTCTGATCGTAATGTTTCGATGGTTTGTCGTAGATGCTTTTTATGCTCCTTCTTACTATGAGAGTAGATAAGTAGTTCATTTACACGGACAATGACGAACTGATCCAAGTAAGGGCGGCATACCCTAATCATTTAGTCCATGAATATTGCGGCGCATTTGTCTTATCCGAGGGGTATCACTATGGAATCGTAGCGTCCGCATCGAATTCGGAAGGTCGTCCTCGGGACATCCTTCTCTAACACTCGTAACTGGTGATATTCGGATCTCAGGCCCATCTCCGAAAGGTAAGTCGTTCCTTGCGGTTGGTCAACCAATTCATCTATGCGAGGCAGAGGGTAGCGATTCCAAATGGAAATCTTGTCGAGGTCTCTGTTAGTTGATGCACATACGAAACAATCCGTCTTTCTTCTTGAAGAACAAGACCGGAGTTCCCCAGGGTGAGGAGCTTGGTCCTATAGAGCTCTTGCTGAGCAGTCCGTTAAATTGACCGGACAGTTCTTACATCTCTGTACGTGCTAGACTATACGGCAAATCGGTTATAGGGGTAGCATTGGATTCTAAGTTTATTCGCATGACAGCATGATCACTCGTAGTCTTGAGCAGTCTCCGTCCTGAAGTTCATATTAAAAGTCATACATGGTTCATCAATCACAGTCTCGTGTATACGAGTCGTATATAATTAAGATTGAAAAGGTAGTCGAATAAATGATTCTTCTTTAAGATCACACCCAAACAAGGAAAAGAAGTTAAAGCGGAATCATCAATTCTAAACCTGTAGAACCTTGATTCTATACCACCCTTGTGTATACATTCTTCAGCGATAGATTAACCGTAAGGGTCTTCGGATTGAACTTGACGTACTGTACGAGTGGTATTCCGGGGAGGTTTGCTGAGGTTTCTTTGGGAAGGATACAAAACATAAGGTACTCTATGCATGAGTACCTCGGAGTTCTGGAATGACGGCTTAGCTAGAAAGGCGATTACGGAGAAAGAGATTTTCGCACGAAACTGGTATTGTGAGGATTGAATTGACTCAAGTTGTATGATAATATCGGACTCACTTGGAAATAAAGGCATTGGACTTGATCATAAAGGCGTTACAGACAAAACACAACAGTGCAACTTTTAACAGAGTTATAGTACTTTAGATTAACTACAAGACTCCTGCTACGAACAAGGTATACTACAAAAGGCAAGTATACGCAGCAGGAGGGTCCCTTGACTGACGGGACCTCGCAAAAGATAAGAATCGAGTTGCACTAGTTTTAAACAGTTTATGAGTCTGTTACAACGAAATGCCTTAATTACTTCAACGTGGGTCCGGAGTAGTCTCTCATGCGGCAGTAATCCTTAGTATCTTCCCGTCTGCTCCAGAATTCCTTGTTATTGGACATTCCTTCTTGAGGTGTCCTATCTCACCACTTTGGGTGTTTGTGACTATTATTATATGTTGGTTTCCCGGATCGATACAACGATCACAATTGTCAACTCCTTTGCTAGTCTTGTTTGCGTTGCCAGAGTTGAGGTTTGCAAGGACAACTGTCACGGTAGTTGTTACCGCGGCTTGGAATGTAGCGGCATCGATATGAAGGATAAGGGTTTCGTTGCTCGGTTGACTATTTCTGGATGACAACATGATTATGTTATACGAAAGAAAAGGAGTTCGTGAGTGATTATGGATGAACCTAGATGTATTTCGATCATTATTGTAAAGAGTAGAAGTATGTTCTCAAGGGTTTGACCTACGTCCCTATGATACAGTCCTAGTACAGAGTAGAAGTAAGTTCATAGAGTGGTCACAAGACGTTTGCCGTCCAAACCAGGGTATCATTGGTTGGTGGATAACATGATCCAACCTTTGAAAGAGAATTGGAAATGATCCCAGAGCTAAATTACTATAGTCCAATAACTTGACTAGAGTGAGTTTCAGATAGACTCCAACGATAGTATGATGAAAGTATTTGAACAAAGAGTGACACAGACTTAGCCGACTGTCAATATCATTGATGTTCATGATGTAATAAGTTTGGGAAAATTGACCTTGTAGTAGGTCTTACATCACATCCGGAGTAGAAAAGTTTTTGACAGTAGAAAGGCCTAACTAAAAGTACTTACGGTACAAGATAGTTACATAGAAAAGTGCTACATAGGACATAGACAGGAAAAACGATTCCTTATAACAAGGAAGGAAAATAAAGCTTCTCCTACTGGTGACGGTATCCCTCTAGTGAACTCTCAGTTCAGCCAGTTGTCGTTCCATATCAAGCAGATATCCTTCGTACACCCTCTGGCGTACTCGGAGCTCTATGACTTCAGCTCCAGTTTCAGCTAGTGCTTGCAATAGGGCCTCGTGGTCTCTCTCAGATCTCTCACAAGCATTTTCAAGGCGATTGGTGTGGATGGTATGCATTCCTGCATTGGCATCAACCTCTGCGATACGATGGAGATGTTGGATTAGGTGTCTAAGCCCATAACTATTATTGGTATGTATTCGACCCGAGAGTAGCATGGTCCATTTGGGTTGCATATCATCAGGACAATTTGTTAGGATGGACTTTTGAGAGAAGGTTATTTATGGTTTATTAATATATTATAAGTAATAATATATTAATATGAAATCATATGTTTTAATGAGTATTGATCAAGAATTAATTTGGAATTAATTTAGTGGTCGGAAGAGACTAATTAAATCTATGGGGACTAATTATGATAATTAGTTATATTTATATGTGTTGGCCTTATGATCCATGTTGGACCAAGTTTATGTATGGATACATAAAGAGTTGGGCCACATGAACCATGGATCATAAAACCCATGGGTATGGATTTGGGTTATATCCATGACCCTAGAAATCCCACATATAAATAGATACTTCATTGCCCAAAATCGCCACTTATATCTTTTCAGAGTTCATGGTGTCTTTTGTGTGCATGGAATTGTCTCTCAAGTTCATCCTTTGTCCATGGTGTGTTGTGATTCCATTTGAGGCTTCCACACTATTGGGGCTAAGCTCTTTAAGGCCAAATACACCAAGAATTCAAGCTCCATCAAAAGGTATGTCATGCTAACTAGTATATTATATTTTTATGTTAAATGCATCCTAGTTGTAAGATTAATACCTTGGAAACCATTTGCATGTATAATTAGTGAAAACATAGATCCAAGGTATTTAGGGTTGTATGTGCACCATAGGATGTTGTAGTATACCAAAACCCTACAGTGGTATCAGAGCCATGGGTTGTTTTCAATTATACTTGATGCAAGTTGCTGAAAAAAACTGAAAAAAATCGAATTTTTTGCTGTCGGGACAGCAGACTCGACGAGTCCAGTGATGGACTCGACGACTCCATGAACAAATTCATCCAACTCGTCGAGTTGGTTCATGCACTCGAATAGTTGGACCCCCTGACAGCTTATCTTCGAGTTTTTTGGCCTGTTTTGGATTAGAATCATTACCGCAAAGTGTTTTTGTTCATAAAATTTGTTTTTTGATACTATGGTAATGTTTATTCTCATCCAAATAAAGGATAATAATCAAAGTTTCAAGTTTTATACATGTTTATATGATGCTTGAAAAATGTTGATTATGGATGTTCATGTTTATGAGTTTGTTTAGATTAATAGAAAAAATTATGAGATAGTTGTTTTCAATCCAAATTAATCTTGAAGTTGTTCATAATATGTGTTTTTGTAACTTGTCCTCAAGTTACATGAAAAGTCACATTTATGAATTTTAAAACTCATAAAATTTCCATAAGTTATGAAAAAATGAAGAGTCACATTTTTTAATGCTTTTAAAGTCTTCCATAACTTGTCTACAAGTTATGGAACTTGAAGGGTTTTTTCCATTAAACCACTTTAAAATTCATAAGTTATGGAAACCATAAGTTTTTTGAATTGTTCAAAACTTGTCCTCAAGTTTTGGAATTTGTAAAGTCAAACCCCATATACACTTTAATTCCAAACCCAAGAATTTTAAAAGTTAAAGTTCAAACTTTATGGACTTCATTAAATTAATTAAAGTGTCTAATTAAAAGAGTTAATAATTCCATAAAGACATGGTTTAAGTTTAATTAAATTAAGAGTATAGTTTAATTAATAGATTAAACCACCAAGTATTTTAAATGTTTAAAATACACCCTTATACTATTATAATATTAATAGTTAATACTTATATATATGTATAAGAACAAAGTCAGTCTTACCGTTAGTAGGCCTAATTCACGAAGCCGGTCTATAAGGGGGTATAAGGTTACTGCCTATAAAATGACAGTTTAATGGGTGTCCACTCTCACCCACCGCTTCCTTGACCGGTGGAGGGTCGTTAGCCGAACAGGTAGGACAAGGACTATAATTCTCCCTTCATTAAAAGTATTAATGATAAATACTAAGTAACTAAACCTTTTATAAATACCCAATCTTAGTTACTTAGGAAAAAGTGAATAAGGTGTTAATCCATGAAATTACACTTTGCACTTTGTTTAAGTCGGTTAGTGGAGCGTGTGTGGTTAACCGGCACACTAACTCGTATTTAACAAGGTAGGTAAAGGGTAACTTAATGTTTATCATAGTATCGATGGAGCATGTGTGGTTAACCGGCACATCGATTGAGGGGTAAACACTTAAGGGTACCAAGTAATTTGCATGGTTACTTCACACATTGTTTTGTGATCCTCGGCATCCCAGTCACAAAACCTGAAGGGCACACTCGAGATTGAAACATGCCATTGAACAGTTCAATGAATCTCAAAGATCTAGGAGTTTCAAAAACCAATTAAAACCTAATAATATATATTTCGTTTTCATGGTAGAAATTGGTGAATCGTCATTCGCCTACCTTCAAATATTTTATAGCTTGGATTACGGCATCCCTCTTCCAAGTTATAAAAGTGTTGTGTTGGGTCCTAGCCTTAATATTTCATATTGGGTGTTATATTAAGGACTTTAAATCAACTATCTTGAATATCTCCCAAAAGATGTCTGGTTTAGACATTTATGATCTTCCCAAATCTCTTGAAACAAGCTTTCCTAAATGAAGATGATGTCCCATGGAAATCATACTACTTTCACCTCCTCCAATTATTCTCCCTGACCCACAAGTTCTTGAAAATTTTAAGGTCACTCAAGCCCTATTGACAAGCAAAGGTCTATGTGTGATCACATCTTAGAGATGTAGTCACATATTGACAAGCCGGGAGAGTTGGGTGTCAAAGTCTTGAGAAAGTTGGTGGCTCAACTACTTTCTAAGTCACATAGTGAGTTCTTTTGGAACACCTATGAAACAGACTATGACAAGACCCTTAATGATCTTATCTATTTGCTAAGATCAACTTCCTAAAAACTTTGTGGACATTGACAATGATGACACTGGAAATCAAGAAAAAGCATTCTCTTCCCAATGGAAAGGGATCGGCCATAGTCAACTCGGTTGACCAAATGGTAAAGAGAAAAGCTAAGTCTGAGATAGTCCCATTACCAAAGGGTCCATATGTTTATATTGCCAAAGAAAGGGGCATTGGTTGCAAAGCTGCCAAATTTACCTAAGGATGTTAAAGTCAATAAGTTTGACTCTACTTCAGGTAAAGTCCACTATCTAACTCTGCTAAGTTTCTATTCTGAGATTCTTGATACATGATGTGACTGGGTCACATGTTGATGTTTTAAGAATCAAAGAAAAGTGAAGAAACTTAAAGAAAGAACATGCTGAATCTGATCGCGTAGATGGATTTCTATCGCATAGTTTGAAGATCGGATTCTTGAGCTACTTCTTAGGAGTTATGATATTTTGCTTAGGAATAGATAACAAGAAGTTTTCATATGGATTGTAAGGATAAGTTTTTCCGCAAAGTTTTAAAATAAAAGGTAAATCTTTTGATTTTATTTATTTTAAAATATCCTTACAATGGCATTTGGGAAAATCTGTGTTGCTTATAAGATTCCATTAAGAGCAAGAGTGGAAATATGAATTTGATTCTTTCATTTGTGGTAGTGTCTAAATTTACCAAATAAGGAAAGATTCTCATCACCCAAGTTTCAGTTGGATAGAAACTTGGAATCATGCAAGTTGTATAGCATGATGAATGAGAACTTTCGAGCATTGGAAAAATTAAGACTAACTACTTGTTCACATGGACGTGTGAGTCAAGTGAAGGATTAAGGGATCGGGTACACATTCTTGTGCACTGGTCAGAGTCCACCACAAAAGATCAATAAGACTATTCGTCATAATTTACTATAGCTCAGTAAATATGGTTATACTTACAAGCTTAAGTGTAATTCTGAGACATTGGAAAAGGTTCCAATGTATGGCAGAGCGAATAAGAAGAATCAATTTAGGCAGAAAGATAAAAGTTTCTCAAATCTGAAAAGATGGGAGAGTACTTTAGTATCATGTTTTAAGACCATCTTAATGATTTTGAGACCTTATCACAATTCATCCTCTAAGTGCATTCTGATAGTTAAGAAGAGGAGTTATGAATTATTGAAGTGGTTAAATCAAGAAGATGATTCACACTTCATTCCAAAAACAATTCTTAGAGTTATACTCTAAGATTGTAACTTGAGTGACATGTCTTAAAGAAGGTTTAAAACACTTATCAAATGTAAGAGTAAAAGTTTTCTACTCTTGTACATTTGAAATTGGTAAGTTGTGATGTTTTGGATAAAACAAAGACTAACTAAGGCCAATTGTGTGAAGTGTTTGTCTTGATTAGAATCCACACTATCTCTTGAATATCTGACAAGAAAGTCTTATATGTCAAGAGGACAGTGGGAGTCTTAAAGGTCTTGAAAGTCTCAAGAACTAATCAAGAATAAAACCTGAAGTTCTTCACTAGCACACAACTTGAGGTTTATAACCTATCGTGTTGACATATTCTATGCCCATTCCAGTTAAAGTTGGCTTTGCATATGAGTTCTTAGAGGTCTCAATTGGTTGCACAACAACTTGGAAGCAATGGCAGGCCCTTGAGCTGCCAGGTGGCAAGAAATTAAGATTGAGTTCAGTCCATATGAGTTTGGATTTGTCATTATCCTTGTCTTGTGAATATGGTTTTGAAATTCACATGGATAAGAACACATACACCATTAAATCTAAGGGTCATAAGGTTTCTCTCCGATTCATGAAAATGACGGTGAGGAAACACTTCCACCACGTAGATTTGAAGTAGATAGCAATTGTGATATTTGCATTCTCAAAGTTGTTAGTGGAGCTGTGTGGTTAACCGGCACACTAACATGGACTTGTGAGAAGTGGCAAAGGTCTAAACAATTGAGACTATGATTACGGCATCCCTTTTCATAGTTCTGAAATTGTTTAGACACACCTTTGAGCTATCTAAGATAAGGTGTATGATATTGATAAAGTTTTATCAAAGCAATCTAGTATTAGAAATCTGAACTTTGGTAAGAAAGTCAATAAAGTATTGTTTTTTCTAGAAGTTCAGCTGATTTCTGAGTACATGTCAAAGCTAGTGGGAGCATAAGTGTTATGCTAATAATCATCATGTTAGTGGGAGCATGATAATTATGATACGTATTGCAAGTTAGCAATGTTAATTATAGAAAACAAAAGGTTTCAATTGGGAAAGAGTTGTTTTGCTATAATTAAGGGAGAGGAAATTATACTTCATCTCAAATCTAAAAGCTTAGATTGAGGTTTTAATCGTATTTAGTCAAGGATATATATATGAATTTCATGTTGGAATGGCTCAACATAAGGAAATTCTGTATATGGGTCCATTATTTGCGTTCTAAAATTCGATTATGATTACGGCATCCCTTTTCATAATCTGAATTATGAGAACTTGGCAAATTGAAATGGAAATATTATAGCAAAAGACTGGTTTAGTCTTTATGTGAGACATCATGAATCGTGTCCCATATGCTTCGGATATAGGATCGATTGCATGTGCTATATTCATCCTTTCTAAAATTTTCCAAATGCCTGGGGCATTAAGAAGGGAAAAGGTCTAGAATTAGATATGACTAAAAGGATTAAACAATTGTGGAGGACAATCTAAGGTTTACCAAAGATTGGTTGCTCAAGGACAGTTGGAAGTATAGTGATAATTCTGGAAGGACCATATTGACATAATCTGGAAGGAGGCAACTCTTGTTCAGAAGTGATAGTCAAAATGGAATATGGAAATGTTTCAAAGTTAGAAATTATTCAATCTGTGTAAGATTAGGAAACTTAATGCAAGAAGGATGTTTCCAAGGAGTTGATCTCCTTTGGAATACTTTGTAATGTTTGTTGTCAAGTCTTTCTGACTTTGTGCATAATCATTACAAGAGGATTAATGCATATAAGTTTAGAATCTAACAGATTTCAGTAAATGGCATGAATTTGGAATTCTTGCATTTGCAGTAAGGATTTGAGACTATGAAAAGAGGATCATTGGAGTTATGTTCAGTTGATCTATTTCACAAAGTAAAGATCATAGACCAACATAGTATGCATACTTGGTGTATGGCATGACTAGTGTTTAGAAAACATAGTGTACATGCTTGGAGCATGGGACAACTATTGTTTTAAATTCAAGAATAAAGTTGATAGCTGAAACAGTATACAATGAATAATGTGTAATCATATGGTGATAAATAAAAGGTGTTTTATTTATGTTCATAGGTTTTGATACCATATTCGATTCAATTATTCTTGTGTTTCATTTTGCATGTTTTGACTTCCAGAATAAACTAGGTCATTGTTCTGGATGACTAAGTTATTCAAACCATCCACAGTCGGTCATATGTTGGAAGTAGATATGAATTAAGACTGTCATGGGTTGGCTTGTAGAGATCTAAGATGTTGGACAAAGGCTACAACACTCATAAGTGCTCATAAGTTCTGAGTATTGGATTCAACCCGCGCTCATTGGAATCACTTCATGGATTTTATCACGAGTGATCATGAGACAATAATATCTTATATTCTTCAAACATAGAGATATGAGTTGTTACTATGAGTTGGTTATACATTGATTGCACGAAAATGCATTGGTAACTCGATGTTATAAAACATGCCTTTGTGTATGATTCAACAAGTAGTAGAACAAGCTATATGAGTCGAAGTTTATCCATTCCTTTTCCCTTCGGGATAAAAGCGATATCTATGGGCCCCTCGATGATTTGGTGATGACAAACGTAAGTGCTCGGCCATGCCTGGACTGATTTGATTTGTTCAATTAGTCAGTCGTCATAAATCGGAAATCGGGAAACAACAAATGGACAGAGAGAATGATTATAATCAATGTCTTAGTCCATATGATATCTAGAATGGAGGAATATATGATCCCTTATCTAATGGACATGTCATTTGATTTGTTCAGAGTTTGACAGCGGCTTTAAGAGCTACGATTGCTAGTTGGGATCTTGGAGTCATACTTGAATAATAGTTTTAGACTTATCCAAGTGGGAGACTGTTGGATTAGGTGTCTAAGCCCATAACTATTATTGGTATTTATTCGACCCGAGAGTAGCATGGTCCATTTGGGTTGCATTTCATCAGGACAATTTGTTAGGATGGACTTTTGAGAGAAGGTTATTTATGGTTTATTAGTATATTATAAGTAATAATATATTAATATGAAATCATATGTTTTAATTAGTATTGATCAAGAATTAATTTGGAATTAATTTAGTGGTCGGAAGAGACTAATTAAATCTATGGGGACTAATTATGATAATTAGTTATATTTATATGTGTTGGGCTTATGATCCATGTTGGACCAAGTTTATATATGGATACATAAAGAGTTGGGCCACATGAACCATGGATCATAAAACCCATGGGTATGGATTTGGGTTATATCCATGACCCTAGAAATCCCACATATAAATAGATACTTCATTTCCCAATATCGCCACTGTATCTTTTTAGAGTTCATGGTGTCTTTTGTGTGCATGGAATTCTCTCTCAAGTTTATCCTTTGTCCATGGTGTGTTGTGATTCCATTTGAGGCTTCCACACTATTGGGGCTAAGCTCTTTAAGGCCAAATACACCAAGAATTCATGCTCCATCAAAAGGTATGTCATGCTAACTAGTATATTATATTTTTATGTTAAATGCATGCTAGTTGTAAGATTAATACCTTGGAAACCATTTGCATGTATAATTAGTGAAAACATAGATCCAAGGTATGTAGGGTTGTATGTGCACCATAGGATGTTGTAGTATACCAAAACCCTATAGGAGAGTCGTCCTGCCCTGAATTTCGTTTCGAGCAACTCTACGGACCAGGATTGGCAGAACTCTGTCTGCTGAGCCCCGTTCGCTTGAGTTGTAGAAGCTTCGGTCTCCATTAAACAGCATAGGTTGATATTTCTCTTCGCTCCATGTTTCCAAGCATTCTACCCAAGGAGGCGTCGGGCCATGAAAAGTCGGACGAGGGTTAGGATTCAGAATGGGAGCTACGGGGGGTAGGTTCGCAACCTCAGGCTCGGAGTTAGAACCATCTGAAAAGCCTTCAGCATGGTGATCATTCAAAGGGATTAGATGACCGTCCTCTGGTTCTTCTCCAAACCATCCAGCATTTCCTTCGTTCGGAAGGTACAGGTCGCCATGGGGATGGAGTCCAGCCATGTTATCTACGCGAGAATTGGGGTAAAGAAATAATTATTAGACGTACTAACTAGATAATTATAAGATAATCTTCATTAGTTACTTCACTATTTGTAAAGTGCATACCGGTTATATGTAATCAAAACAGGATAGGCCTTCGAATAAGTGACCTTAACTCCAAATTCACAAGGAATAGGGGTAAAGCAAAAATTTACAGATTCTAAGTCTATGACATCCTAGTTACATATATCCTTAGTGTATCCACTTAGCAACTATTGACCTAATAATGAAGATCTTTTTAGTTCTCAACTAAGTAATTATAGCAACACAGGGTACTCCTAATGTCTTCATTGTAGAAGTGTTGGTAAGTTTTTAGACTTGTTGCCATATCACAACCATTCTTGGGCATATGCTAATCACTCCTCGGACCAGCATAGTTGATCAGGCTATGCTACTCCCAGGACTGACCATACATCCCCGAGCTTACTTGTGATATTCAACATTCGTAATACTTTTGTTCTTCTCATTGTGACACTATTTTTAGTATGAATGCAGGTATGTATACTTAGTTAAATATTTTATTATTTAAAAGTATAAACTCTTGGTCAGAGTATTTTAATCCCATTGTATTTATAGTCTGTATATCTTTTATGGGTTGATATACTCAATTCACTATACACAATGCTCTGATACCAATCTGTGACACCCTAAAACCAAGAACGGTGGAAACGTTCTGGGGCGGAGGACGTCATGTAAAGTATCACAACAATGCAAAGTAGTAAACACGCAACAACATCATCCATTGCATTAATAGTATAATTTTAAATACATGTGCGTTCTTTCATAGAATAAAACAACATAATGAATAATCAAAATACAAGACGAGTCTTGACTGCTCCGTCTTCTCAAAACCTGGTCATCGTACCTGTCTACTGGTGACCTGAGAATACAAGTTATTTTGAAAGCGAGTATCAGCATAAAGCTGGTGAATTCATAAGTATTTTAGTGTCATTGATTTGTAAAAACTTGTAATGAAAGACTTGTAATTGTTTGAGGAAAAGTGTGTATAAGTATGAAAACCCTTGAAAATCTCATATTTCCTACTAGTATAAAAAGTAGTCTTCTACCAAGACCCGACTGTTTTGAAGGTATGCTTCACTGTAAAAATGACGGTTTTTCCCATGTATCACTATTATTATAAAAATATAGTCTACCTCATCGTTTATGTGAATGTGTCACAAAATAAAGGTAATAAGGAAAATAATATACTTATATCAAAATATATTCTACCTTATCGTTTATGTGAACGTGTCACAAAGTAAAGGTAATAAGGAAAATTTTATAATCCTTAAGAATTTATCCATTGGTATAGGATAAACACGGCGTGGTAACTCGCCGAACAGTACAATCGAGAATATACGTAGATGAACACACCTTCTGTTGCGAGCAGCCAAGTGTAGGATGGTCAGTCCATAAGTGTGTAGAAGTATTACTTCATATAGTATATAGTAGTATCTCTTCATATAGTATGTACTAGTGTCTCTTCGTATAGTATGTACTAGTGTCTCTTCGTATAGTATGTACTAGTGTCTCTTCGTATAGTATGTATTAGAGTAGTGTATGTATTGACTCATGTATGAACTGACTCTTAGTGTGATTCCTGAGTAAAACAGCTAAAAGTGTAGTAAATCCATTTGTATGGTAGTTATTAATCACATGTGATTGATATAATAACCAGTATGATTCAACTTGTATCCCCCCCCCCCATAAAAGCATTTAAAAACATTTAAAAGGTAAATTAAGGGGTATGAACTCACCTGTAGTGAGTGGATCGTATGGAAGTGTCGGACAAGTGCTAGGTGTCAAGTGAAGACTTGAACACACACAATGATCCAAATAACATATAAAGACATATATATATATATATATATATATATATATATATATATATATATATATATATATATATATATATATATATATATATATATATGTATACAATTAGTGATTATAACACTAATTAGACAAGTATAAACACCCTAAAACGTGGAAAACACTTTGGTTCAATTGCTAAGAGTACATTAGGGTTGCATCTAAGGGGTGTAAAGCATTGATATTGAGTTTATGGCCCAAGGACCACTCTCAATGGAGAGTGTTGAGGAGTTTACGGCCCAGGGGAGTTTACTCCTGGCCGTAAACTCTCTAAAGAGTCATATTTAGGGTCTTGAAGGTAGGAAGTCTCAAGTGTTTAAGTGTTCCAAGGCTAAACAAGAGTCTATATGAGTTTAAGGTCCAAGAATTGACCTTAACATGAGTTTACGGCCTAGGGACCATTCCTCCATGAGTATACGGCCGTAAACTCATGGTATCATGTACCAACTCAAAGTTTAATGTCCCTAGTTCAATGGTGGAAGGTTCTAGTCCAAGTTCTATGCATAAGGAAGGAAATTAGGGCAACATTGCACCATTATAGGGAGTTTACGGCCTTGGGAGATCCTTGGCCGTAAACTCTCTTCCAACTCTTAAATCTTGGTGTTTCTAAGGCCTAAGCATGTTCAATATAGTACATAAAAAGTTAGGACAAGAGTACTTACAATATAGGAGCTTGAAATGGTCGGTTTTGGCCAAGAACACTAGTGTGTGTTCTTGGTGTTCTTGGTGAAACTTGAAGATCTATGAAAACATGATTTTCATGGATGAAATCATGAGAGAATGCTAGATTAAAAGGTGTATCAACAAGTCAAGGAAGAATACTTACTAGTTTTGAAGATCTAAGGTGAAGATCGGGATGATAGTTGAGAGGATTTGAAGTAAAATCAGCCAAGGCAAGGAAAGAATGAGAAAAATGGCCAAGGACCATATATATTCTCTTGAGTTTCCGGCCACTTGAGTTTACGGCTGTAAACTCATGGTCTTGTGGCCGTGAACTCATTTTGA
Organism: Lactuca virosa; assembly: GCF_052849685.1. Taxonomy (NCBI): domain Eukaryota; kingdom Viridiplantae; phylum Streptophyta; class Magnoliopsida; order Asterales; family Asteraceae; genus Lactuca; species Lactuca virosa. Next base: position 318,029,501 of record NC_136428.1, read on the forward strand.
GTGGGTTATGGTCTGATTTGCTACACTATGGTTCTAGCAGGTACTTTCTAACACTTATTCCTTAAGTGTATTAGGCTCAAAACGCTCAAACAGACTCTAAATTGTGCTAAATGATAGCAGGAATGAGTCTGACACTAACTTGAGTCGACTGACTGAGCTTTCAAAGTTATAGAAAATTTCGGGTTGTCACAATACATTGACTCTCTCCGGGCAAAATTAACATGCAAATGGACCACTAAGGCCCAACAACATGTAAAAATTAATTTAGACCCATTGAGCATGTCATTGGGTCAGTAAGGCCCAGAAGACCTAAAATGATCCTATTGGGCCCGATAAACATGCAAATGGGTCACGAAGGCCCAATAAGCATGTATTACAAGTACCAGGCCCAATATGGATACCATTGTTCTATTTTTGTATATTTGATGTGGTATAGTGTCTTTATATGAAACATTTACTTTCGATATTATGATACTCAATGTTTGATCTATAACGATATTATTGGTTTATAAAATATACCAATTTAAATTCTTAATAAAATTTATATTTTTGGTCTAATGGTTTAATAGTTGATACGTTTGACACAAAATATTTATTCGATCATTTCATACCTTGATTTGTAAGAATTTACATTTTGAACCCTTATTTGTAAAAATAAATTCGCCTTTGGCCCAATTCCCGTGAATTTTACATTTTTGGCCCAAAATCCAAAAACTTTGCATGTTTAGTCCCAATTTAGAAATAAATGTTATTTTCACTCCTAAATTTGGTTTATTTACATTTATGTCTCAAACTTTGATCAAATGACATTTTTAACCACAAAACTCCTTATTTTTCGCAAATTTGGGCCCAAAATTGTGAGGCCCAATATTAAACCTATTAGGCTAAAATTTACACTTTTGGCCCTTTGAAAAGCATGTTTACCATAAAAATCCATTTTTATACAAGTGTTTGATCCTTATAAAAACCAAAAGTGTTACTTTTTGCCCTTATTTTTGTTTTCTTGACAAATATGACCCTTAACAAGATTTTTTGCTTTAAATTTTCATATCTTGATAGTATGATGTATAAGGTGTCTTAGTTCATGGATTATCACTCATTATTGCTTAAGATATCGGGAAGAGTTTAGATCTGAAACATTTTTCACAAGATAAACCAAAAAATCACACATATCAAGAATATAACACATAGATCTACATGTTTTACTTATATTCTCCCCCAAAAATCATGTAAAAATCGAAAACAAAGGGTATGAAATAACCTTGGGATTTTTTGTTTCGGTTTTGAAGAAGAACGGAAGAAGGTGATGTGATCTTTGGCTCTAGCAAGCTTTCCTTGGGTTGATCATGAGTTCTAAGAAGTTCTAGAGTATGGATCATGAAATAAAATGTTTAGAAGGAATGATCTTATCATAGGAATGGAGTTTATCCATTTAGGAGATGTAATGACTTACCAAGTTTTGATGATCTAGATAGAAATCTCTTAAGCCATACACATAAGTCTTGGATTTTTTTTTTTGGTGAAAAGGAGTGAGTGTTATTGAGAGATTAGAGATAGCTTGGAGAAAATTTTTGGAGGTGTGTATGTGTGTAATTGCTCTCGGCCGAGAGATAAAGAGAGAGGGGGAAAGAAGATGTGATGTTCACCTAGATGTATGAGATTGGTATTTTACTTAATGGTTACTTTCTATGGAAGTCCATTATGCAAGTGTGATGTGTCTCATGATTATTGGTTCTCTTCCTTTTCTATTTTTTTACACTAAGGCCAAAATGGGGCAATTATGGAAGAGTATGGGCCTTATCTTGGTCCTCAGTCGAAATTATAAAGCCCATAGGAAAGTTTTCGGCCCATTAGGCCCTTAAATACATTCACGGCCCATTCTCACATAAAAGAATGGATTTATGGTCCATTAGGGTTAATTGGAGTTGTTATGGCCCAATAAGGCCCATTAAGGTTAAACTAATCCATTTTAGACCCATTATGGCCCAAAATGTTAATTTTAATGAAAGTCGGTCCAATTAGAGCCCATTTAAGGGTCCTAAGCCCAAAATGGTCGAACTGGAAGCTTATTGGTCCATTAGGCCCAATAAGGAGATCCTAGTCCATCATGGACTTCAACTGGGATTTTTAGGGTTTCCAAATCCTAAGTTGACTATTTGAAGTGTTTTCTATAGAGTTTTTGTATTTCAATTGGATTTTTGATGGAACATCATACACCTTTTCAGGTCAAGGTTACAATTGTTGCCATTGTTAACGTTTACAAAAGGGTAGAATTTCCTAGCTAAATTGCCAGTTGCGACATAACCTAAAGCCCAATTTCGAACTTTTGTTTAAAAAGTATCAATTAAGTCAACATCATCAGTTAAAGATACTGAAACATAATTTTTCGATAGTTTTGGACTTTCAGTGACTTTCTTCATATGTTTCTCAGTGTGCGTGTCCTTTGGAATTGGTTGCCATTTTTGAACTGGAGTATCTGATTCTTTTGAAGATGTACTTCCAGATGAAGTATCATTCAGTTACTGTTCATAGGCCTTCTTTATTTGATGTTGAGTAAACTTTCCTGATTGATACATTTTTCCTTTTTCCTCAAGCCAATGATTGATGTTTGCCATCCCAGAAGAACCTTTGGTGTACGAAACTTTAGTAGCCTTGTGTGCTGATGGATTCGGAAAATTTGGTTTTTGTGGAGTAAATTTTGCAGATGTTTTGAAATTATCACTCACAAATGTTTGTTTGTCTGCAAATTTTCGAGCATTTTCAAACTTTTGATTATCGTCAAATTTTCAAACATTGGCAAATTTTCAAATATTCTCAAATTTTCAAACATTGTCAAACTGATGAACATTTTCATATTTTCGAACATTCTCAAATTTCTGAACATTCTCAAATTGATGAATATTTTCAAATTTTCGAACGTTGTTAAATTTCTGAATATTCCCATATTTCTGAACATTCTCAAATTGACGAACATTTTCAAAATGTCGATTTGTTCTTTTTGAAGAAAATTTGTTGTTTTCACTTGTTGGTTTTTGAAAAGATGAATTTGAAGTTGAAAACTTTTGTTGCCTTTTTGAATGAAAATTATTTTGTTGATTATTCGTTGGAAAAGTTTTTCAAGATGAAGGTTTTGAAAACTTCGTTGATTTATTTGGAGAATCAGATGAAATTGATGGAACGGGATTTTCCTTTTTATCCGAATAAGTTGAAAACTTTGTTTGTGCGGATTTAGACAATCTGTTTTCGGACATTTTCTTGATAGTTATTTTTGATTGCTTTTCTTTTGACACAACTTGCCAAAAAAAGTTTCTTTCGAGCCAGTCTTTTGGAAATTCCGTTTTCTTTTGAAAATTTTACAACAAGATCCTTAAATTCTTGAGAATTAAGTTTCACATTCTCATTTGTTTCATTAATATCTTGTTTCAAAATCTCTTTTGTATTTTCTTGTTTTTCATTCCATTTTCGTTGTGGTTTTTGTCTTTGAAAAACACACGAATTCTTTGGTAGATTATTTTCGACAGTGCTTTGGTTTGAAAAGAATCCTTCGTCTGATGTTTTCTTGTTATCTTCTTCAACTGTTTTGTTGAACTCCAGTTTGATGTTTTCAACATTTCAAGTAGTGACAAACACTTGATTTGGAAATACAACATCATATGTACATTTAAAATTTGGATACACAACATTGTTTGTTTCCAAATAATGAGCAACTTTTTCAGACAAGATTTATCAAAATTTTCAGTGTCTCCAAACACTTGATCAACAACAACTCGTGGAATGGATGTTTCATACGAAACATTCTTTTCTGACTCAGACTTGTTCGAAACTTCTTCTTCATCCTCATCATCACTACTATCTGGTTGACTGTCTTTTACATTCACACAATCAAAGTCACAAACATTCGAAGTAGAGGGTTTATCAATGTTATCCTCAACCATCTAATCATCACATATTTCTTTGCCTTTCGACTTAGATGTGACATTAATGACAGATAACTGAGAACAATCAATACTTTCCTCCTCCTCAATTTCACTGATTTCGCTAATATTATCAGAATTATCATCGAGATCAGCAAAATTAGATTGAGAGTCAAGTTTCGAATTCTCAGTTCTTTTCAAAATTTTGATTTGTTCACTTTTGGTCAAAGTTTCATTCACTATTTCAACAAGTTCATCAGCATTCAAAAATTCATCTATTTTAACAATACCATAAGCAAATCGATTATCAGGCACTTTATCGAATTCTGCTGTGGTTTTCTCACAATCATAGGACAAACTATCAACTTTCTCTCTTTCGAAAACAAGAAAAGGCAATAATTTCATGTGTTGTTCTTTACTAATTTCAGATGAATGATGCAACGAAGTCAATTTTGCATACAATCTTTTGGACGAATTACAATAAATGTTTCTTTGAGCAAGTGGCATTCGAACATCTTTATCTAAACTCTCCCTATCATTATTCACATTTTGTAATTGCAATTCAAGATACTCTACTCTACTTCTTTTCGAATCTAACAATTTTTGAGTCTCTAGCAAATGGATATTCAGTTTCTTAGCTTCCTTACTTGTAGACACCACAATTGTATCAAAGTAAGCAATAGTATCATCAAAAGCAATTATTTCAGAATCATAAGCTTGTAAAGGAATATTAAAAGATTGAAGTATAGCACGTCCCTTGGTTGAAATCGGTGATTTGTCTCCAAATTTGATCATGAAACAACGACCAATCACCTTTTTGTCCTCATCTTCTTCAAATTGTGCGAACATTGCTCCATGAGTTGGATTTCACATCACTTCATCATCAGATCCAGAACACCAGATCTGATATGTGCCATCCTCATCACCTTCTCCTTGTCCAACCAAAGATAACCCCTTCGTCTTTGCACGCAGTTCTTCCAATCCTTCAGCATAATAGGTTTCGTCCTTAACCCTATTCTTTTTCTCTTCCTTCTTAAGAAGTGTGCAATCATTAGCTAAATGATTTGCTCCATTGCAGTAATGACAGTCAACACCCGAATCACCCTTGAGTTTCTTCTCGCTTTTGGCTTCAGTTGTCTTCACATCATTCTTCTCGAATTTCTTCTCCTCACCCACAGACTTATTCACGAAACTTGTTTTCCCATCATTCTGCTTCCCTTTGGAGTTGAAAGGTTTCTTGAAAAACTTTTTAACTCGGTTGTTCGAGTAAAATGCTATCGCTTCATCATCAGAATTCAGTAGAAAACCTTCTTCATCATAATCAACTTTCTCATCTGCTTCCTTCTCAGACACTTTCAAAACAAGAGCTAAAGGACCTCCCAGGCTAAGTTTCGATTCTTCAGCCGTTTCGTTCACTTCACTTTCGTGAGTTTGCAAGTGATTATACAAATCATTCAAAGATGAAGTATCGAAACTTTTTTGATTCTTCACCATCATGCTAACACTTCTCCACTGTTTATGAAGTCCCATCACAAAAGTGAGATTGAACTCCATGGATGACCTAGTGTTTCCATAACGATTGCATCGATAGATCAATTCATTAAAATGATCATATTAAACTTTAATCATTTCATTCTCTTTTTGTCTGAACTCCTTCAGTTCCACAAGACACTGCTTAACAGAATTAATCTTCGTTTTCTCGCTTCCCTGATATTTTTCCATAAGAGTATTCCAAATATCCTTTGTTGTTTTACAACCATGGATGTAATTGTAAACAACAGGTGGCAAAGCACCTCACAATTCTCTTAAACAACATTTTTTATTGTTTTTCAGCCTGGTGGATTGATCAGAGACTGTAGCTGCTAATCCAGATGTTCCGATATTTTGAACAACTGGTGGAGGTTGAACAATTCCCGTGATGCAACTCCAGAGTTCCTCATCCAATCCGTTTAATTAATCCTCCATTCGATCAGCCCACTGATCATAGTACTCTGGAATCAACATAGGAATCTTTGTAGAGGATCCTAACAGATGAAAAAATGAAGTCATCGTGTTCATGTTGAAATTCGCCATTTTGGTACAGATGAGATTTATAAAAAAAAACTTGAAGAAATTAGAAATTTGATGTATGAAATGATCAAAAACTCAAAAATCGATTACTCGATTACACAATTCAAATGCAGAATCAAATCAAAACTGAAGGTCAAAGATGATTTTCAGAATCTTACAGTGCGGAAACTTTTGAGACAAACTTACAACTCAAAAACTAGAGATTCAAATGAAAATCAGATCTTTGCAGTATTGATTCCTGCTCTGATACCAATTGTATAAGTGTTTAATCGAGCATGAGAATCAAATCAGAGTAAAAACAATGTAAAGATGAACACAATAAGTAAATAAGTTCTGGGTTTTAGCTCATATTACTACCGTATGAACACGAGTACAAGAAATGACAGGATAACTGGGAAAACTCTATCATCTACTCTATGTTCAGCTCCTATTTATAGGAGGCTGAAAGTACAAAAAATACTAACGCTAGACTTCAAAGCTTCGTTAAAACAAGTGCCTTAGCAAATACATAAGGAATCATACGAAACAACCAATGACACAGACTTCGACATATTACAATAAAATTCGACTCTACATAATGTTTTTGGATGCTATAATTTTACAATACTTTGGGTCCATGATCTTGACTTTTGTTGATGATCCTGATTGTTTAGCCCATCATCCTGAGTGTTGACATCATGGTTAGGGGTGGAGGTCAGGATCATCGATAGCTGCATTGCTAGCTGTTTGGTCATGCGTAGCGAGGTCTTCTGGTTTGTAATGTCACACCTTATGATTTGATGAGTCCAACACTACACGCTAATCACCAACATCAGCACCAACTCCAACATCAACTTAATCAGCATCAGCGTGAGATTAATGATCTTAGTGATCATATGTATATTAGGCAGTTATACGTTGTATATATGTATTAAATGTCTAATCTATAATCTTAGTAATTAGGATCAGACCTTTACATAGATTAGTATACATCCCTTAAGTAGTGGGAACTTCGTGTTTGTAATCATATATAATGTACTATTAGGGTCAAACCCTAATAGAGCTTGGCGGCGTCTTTCTTAGTGAAAGTATCTTTGTGATCATGTCATTCTTTGTTCTTTGTTTGTTCGTTATTGTTTATACTTGAGTGTATCTGATCGATACAAACCTTCAATTGGTATCAAAGTGGGTTTTTTGATACACTCAAGTTATCATGTCTTCCTCCTCTCATTATTCCAAGTCGTTTGCTTTAAACAAGTTCCCTCCTTTCAATGAACACAACTTTACAATGTGGAAATCAAAAGCTATGGTTGTTCTTGAAACCATCGAATTTGATATTCTTGACATCGTAGAAAAAGGTGCACATGTTCCTTTGTGGTTAATAGTGATCCTGTTGGTCCTTTGAAATAAAAGTCAAAATCTAGTTATGACAACGATAACAAAAGACTTATAAGTCTTGATGTGAAAGGAAGGGAATCCATAGGAAACTCTCTACCTTATCATGTGTATCATTTGGTTCAGAACTATGAGTCTGCTCATCAAAATAATGGAGACGCTGACGGTGGCTTATGAAGGCACTGTGGAGGTTCAAGCAACAACTATCAGTAATCTCAACTTGAGATATGAGCACTTATTTGCTCAGCAAGATGAGTCTCTAACTCAAACCTTTAACAGGTTTAACTGTCTGGTGAATGATATGCACACGTTAGGGATTGTCAAGTATTCCTTTTAGTTGGTGTTAAAATTCTTGGATTCTCTTGGGAAAAGCTGGGAACATCACGTTGATTTTCTTAACTACAGTTAGAAAATAGACGTCATGGATCTCAACTCTTTGTTTGGAAATCTACGAAATTACGAAAAGACGAAAGCTCTTCATAAAGACACCATGAAGGATTCCAACAAAGAAAAGTCATTATACCTGGTCTCCCGAAAAGAAGCAATCAATATCTTCATCGACTGTAATGATTCTGATCAGGGTGAAGTAAGTAATGATGAAATCACTGATGAAATGGTTGATAGCATTGCACTCATTATTAAACGCTATGAAGAAAGCATATCAAATGGAGTTAGAAGAGCTCAGTCCAGGGGAGGTAGTTCAGCAAGAAAAATCACTCAGAGAAAAGTAATTCACGTAATTGTTTTAACTGTGGAAGCCCTAACCATTTTTCCAAGGACTATAAAGAAAAGAGAGAAGCTACTACCCCATATGAAGAACGAGAAAATCTGTCTACGAAAAGCTTTTACTACAAAGTAGGAGGAATATGAGGAATGGATTGAGGAAGATGAGACTTCTGAATATGAAGGGCTAAATGCTAAAGGTCTTGTGGCTCTTATCAATGATTCCCCTGATAGCAGTTTCAATAGGTGTGACCTTGATACCCATAAAGCTGTTAAAGAGTCAAAGATAAAAAAGCTGGAATGTCTTCTATTCGTCACTGTTGGGAGAATACTTAGTACTTTTATAGTGGTCGCTCTAGGAACATAGCTTGTCTCAAGCTCCTCTTGACAGATTATGTGGAAAAAGATAGCCCTATAGTTACTTTTGGGGATAGCAGTGATGGAGCAGTTAAGGGCGTTGGTAAAATAAAGTGCAATCCAATCGAGCTGAAGGAATTGTTCTATGTCAAAGTTCTTCAAGACAATCTCATTTCAATCAGCGAACTATGTGACGCTGGCTACAAGGTTCTTTTCGACTGTAATGAAGGAAAGTTCATTGACGCAACGAACACAATTGTGCTCACTGCACTTAAGAACAATAACATTTACATGCTTTAATTATATTTTTGTTTGACAATGCTGCTTATAACTTAATTACATTAGTTTTTGCTATCTTAAATTTTTAAACATACATTGCTGATTTTTATTTCATTATAATAATTTTTGTTCTTTAAAAATTCTTTCTTGATTTGATTTTACCAATGGAGTATACATTTGTGTGTTCTTCTCTTTCACACTTTATGTCTCAGGATCTTCTGCTTTCATCTTGACGTTGACCATAACTAATTTGTTCTTTTGGAAAGGATCAACGTGTCGTTCCTTCGGTGCAGGATATTTAGTGTAGAGACAGTTGGATCGGCCTTTGCATCTTTTCATCAACACCAACTACTCTCTCCCTGAAGCTGATGATCATGATGAATGGCATGAAGTATCTTGCTGATGAGTAAAGAAAAGGGAGAACTATGTCTGAACTTGTTTTTCTGGATACAGATCTCTTCAATCTCTTTCAGCTTATCTCTGTTGCAATGGTATGAAGTAAAGTTAGGTAACGTGGAACGTCGAATTTCCATAGACGCTCTCACTGCAACACCGATTTCCATCTGAGATCCAAAGACCTCTTCAACAAAACAATGCTCTTCATTTCTTCTATCACGGATCACAATGACTGGAACCTTCAAATTTTTTCTTGGTGACTTTCATAGCTTAAAGGTTAAAAATATTGGATCCCATTAACTCATTGATTACAAAGAATGGCTATTGTGCTTCCCTTATTCTTTGTGAACATGAAGCATGGAATCTATCTGCAATACCTCAATGATTAAAGGCATCTTCTCTCTCTATTTGCTGTGAATTTTGTTTTATGTATCTGATCTTGTTTGTGTACTCTTTTATAGACAGTGTTAAGTGGCAGATATGTTGGAGAAAGGAAACTAATTTATGGCCCTTCAATTAAAAAGTTCTACTAAATCATGTTTTTATTTCATTTCTAAAAAAGCTACACAAATTTTGATTTTAAGAAAACTACATTGTTTGACTAACTCTTTTTTTTATTCTCTTATTGCTTTAGTTATTCTATTTTGTATTATTATCTTCTACCACATTAATTGAATTGATGGCGAATTTTAAAATTCTAGACTAAAACTTTCCTTTATGGTACAAAAGATAAGCCAGTTCTCGTTGATAAGTTTACACTGTTTATGAATTATGCTGATTCCACCTCATCGTGATTGAAACGTTCCATTCTCTCTTTAATTTATTCTTCATAAAACTTAACGATTCACTATGATATACCATACAGTGATAAAATTTTGAAAATCTATGTGGATGGTTAGTCCACGTACCGTAGGCTATCACACGCAGCAATCCCTTCTTGTCCTTAAATTCTTTTTAAAAGCATTATGATTCAATGTTACATCTGATACACTGAAGAGAGCTTGAAAAATTTGTGTTGATGGTTAGGCTATGTACTATAGCTTATCACACACACCAATCCACTCTTTCAATATGTTCTTCTTTAGAAGTTTATTATTCACCGTATGAAACGTGACGTTTATGAGAATTCGGAAAATATGTGCCAATGGGTATATTATTATCCTTGATATTATTATCACTGATAAAACTTCGACACTCTTTGTTGATGGGTACCTTTCGTACCCAAATGTATTACACGCACCATCCTATTCTCTCCCTTAATTCTTCTAATAAAAGAAGTTAATGATTCAATATATAAAACCATGATGAGACTTCACAATACGATATTAGTGAATGATAGTCCAAACCTATGCTATCAGGAGATATCTCAGTATCACTCGTTCGTCAGCTCCAATCGTGATCCACTGATAACGGAATTCAGATATGTTGGTTGCTTCTGTTGATAATCCATGCCATTGATATTGTCTTACTGATACTAAATTCACTCATCTCAATGGTAGCTTTTGGATGACGATTAAAAGGTGTAACAACATCTTGGAATACGAGATTTTATGGCGCCGCTTTCTCCAATCATAATTACGTAAAAGGGAAGAAAATTTATTGATAAATTAGGAGAATTATCCCTTCTAAGTGACTTTTACAACTCATTTAAGCAGTCTAAGTTCTCTCGCAATGCTCTCTATCCATCTTCGTTTCAAGTTTTTCTATGTTTCATCACGTTGAAGGTTCTCTATGTGTTTAATCATGATGCTAATGTGGTCAAAGGCCCCATACCTCTGATACTCCCACTTTCATTCAAGCAAACAACGTTGCATTCTCTGATATTATCCCAAATCAGTTCAAGAACTCAGGTATTGAAGATTTTGTCAACTATGTTAAAAGCTACCCTCTTTGCTATGTATTCGGTGATTTCCCTGAGCCATTATCCCCTAAGCAAGTATGTGAGTTCTACTACTCTTGCATTGTCAATTATAATGCTCAAACCATTACAGGAACCATTGGAGACAGTCAATCTAGGGTTGTTATCAATGCAACATCTTTTACACTGGCACTATGTCTTCCCCAATCAGAAAATTATTTTGAAACTCCTTCTAAGGAAAAATTCAAGTCTATTCGATCAAGGTTAAGGTATAACTTCTCTCCTCGAGGTGTTACTCGTGACCCAGCCAAATACATCCTTCGTTAATGATATTTTGCACGGTGGAAGTACTAATCAGGGTTGATTGAAAAATGTCTTGGACATAAGACGGGAAGCTTAATTTAGTTAGACCTATTTGAGAAATGAATCTTGTTTTCCATGGCCTGCAACAAAACACTGGATTTTGCTCAAATCTTCTTCTATCAACTGGTTGAGTGTGTTACTAGGAACAAAAAGCCAACATACGTTCCTTGTCCTCATTGGTTTTCATTAATTATGGCTCGTACTGGAGAGGGTTACAATCTTAATCATGAATTCTCCATTTCTATTCTAGTTCTCTCATCAAAGATCATCAATGTCGGTCCCAATGATGGAGATTTGCATCTTACCTAGAGTATGGAGAATTGGATTGTAAATCCTAATGTCGTTGGTACATATGACTCTGAAGAAGATGGCAATGAGGGAAATAATGAAGATGGTGTTGATAATGAAGATGATGTTGATGATGAGGAAGACACTAATGACGAAGAAGATGAATTTGACACTGATATGGGAGAAGCTTCTGTTCACGGAATGACCAACTCTCCACCAAGATTGAACCAACACATTCGCTTTTCTTCGACTTCTACTTCATCAATAACTCCTTTTGTAGAAGATGCAACACAACACAAATCATCCCCAACTCAATTAGGAACTATTGATCCACTAATTCAAGTTGTGAATTCTCTAAGATCAACGTCTCCTTTTCCTCAAGCTAAAACTCTCCCTCTAATGCCAATTCATATACATTATACTGCTACCTTTCAAGGGGAGTCTAGTTCCAACTTTCAAAAAATCGTGCTCTCCCAGCTCTCCCTATTGGTTTAGATGATTCGGTCTCTTTGAGAAAGACTGACTAACATGGAGAATAATGTGGCTGACATTAAACGAATAATGGCTTTGGTTGATGATGGTGATGCGATGATTGAAGACACTCCTCCTAGCTCTATAGGTGATGATCAAACACCTCCACCACCCAGAAATAATCCACCCCCATCAGTATTTGGAAATGATCAACCACATACACTAGTGCCCAAAATAACCCTCCTCCACTTCTAATAAATCCTCCTCCTCGTACTCCCTATCCAACACATGACACTCCTCCCCAAACTGATGATGCCAAAAAAGGGAAGAATAGTCAAGAACTGGTGATGACATCTGCAACTCCATTACAAACTGATCCTTCTGAATCAAGAAAGGAGGATAATCAAGGAAAAATGGTTGTCTTTAAGTATGAAGCAATGAATGATGACCAACCTATTCCAAACGATGATGATCAACTTGAGACTGATGAATATGAAGGGTTTCTTCATTTAGATTTTATGGAACAAGTTGTTGTTCCTCTAAGTGTTATTTAACCTGATAGATATTCTGATGGGGAGATTCCTCGAGGAGCACACATCAACATTGAGTCTGATGATGATCAACTCGGTCCTATAAAAATAAAGGCCTCTTTCTTAGGGGGAGCAAATGAAACTGAAGCTGGAAGCTCCTTAACCGCTGATGGTCCTTCAGTCCCTCTTCCTTCCAAGAAAAGCAAGTTAACAATTGATTTGGAAGATTTGGCTGAAGACTGGCAAATGAGCATTGAGGAGGCCAAACAAATCATGTTAGAACATAATGCATCGGTTCGAACAAGAATAGATGAATGTCGATCTATCAAACTTGCTCAGGCCCTTGCGTCAGGTGATGCTCAAAAGACAAGCATTCAATGTTTCAACATTAATGTGGCAAAACGAAACATAGTCTCTGAGCTGAATGATCAAATCAACTGGAAGAAATTTGTAGATGTTTTAGGATGAAGATATTAACGTAATCCCATCATCAAAGTGAGATGCTCCAAACCCATGAATGAATCTCTCAAGATTCATCTAGTCAGGAAGAAGGCCGAGTAGGAATACACTGAAGTTGTCTTTGCTTGTGATTTAGTTAAATATGGCTATGGCGAGTGGACACATATTCATGAGATAATTTCTAAACATAAAGATGCTCATGTACAGGAGGTAAAATTAGCAATTCAACACTTGATCAACAATGTCAAGAAGTTGAACTTAGTGCCTTCAACTGGTCCATCTCAACCATCTATCTCATAAAGAACTTGTAAGCCTAGAATATCCAAATATAATATGTTTTGTCTTCCATATGGCAACCCCTACATTAAGAACAAACTTCCAGTAGGTGTTGAGCTAGTTCAACACATGAACAACGTATATTTTATCTACATACTAAGAACCAAATGTGCTTTCAACGCACTGAAGATCATCCAGCTGCTCCCAATGAGCATCTATTCAATCTTCGTTTGGAGGGAATGCAACATAAAGAATTAGGGCGAGGATATCATGTGCTGATCTTTCTTAAAATCAATAAGCATCTAGCTGATCTTCATCTTGACGAATTCAAATGATTGAAACTTGAGATCTTGAATGAAGCTGAAAATTCTCTAATGTTGAATCGAACGACTCCCTTGAAGATTAGTTTTGACATCATCAGACAGGGGAGATTGTAAGGTCACACTTTATTATTTGATGAGTTAAAAACTACATGTTCATCACCAACGTGAGTGCCAACACCAACGCCAACATCAGTTTCATCAACGTCAGCATGAACTTAATGATCTTTGTGATCATGTGCATATTAGGTAGTTATACTTTGTATTTAATAGATGTATGATCCGTAATCTTAGTGATTAGGATAATACCTTTACATAGATTAGCATGCATCCCTAAATAATGGGATCTTCGTTTCTGTAATCATATATAATGTACTATTAGGGTCAAACCCTAATAGGGCTTGGTGCCGTCTTGGTGATCTCGTTCTCTTTGGTTGGATCTTCTCTTAATGGGATCATTATGTGGACTATGGGGATCCTGGTTTCCAGTGGGATTCTGAGGGAATATCCTACGTTGGCTAATGCGTCAGTTTTGGTATTGTATTCTCTATGAATTTGGACTAGGCTAATGTTTTCAAATTCTGAGGCTAATGTTCTGAGTAGTTGAAGGTATCATGCTAGTGTTTCACCTTTTACTGCATAGTATCCAATAAAGTGGTTACTTATTAATAATGAATTGACATATACCTGAAGATCCTTGGTTTGATGATCCTTGGCTAGTTGCAATCCCATGATTAGTGCTTCGCATTCCTCTTTATTTTCGGTTGCACCGAATTAACGGCTAAAGACATAGGGTAGTATGTTCCTCTATGGTGATTTCAGTATAATCCCTAGGCATATTCCCCTAAAGTTGGATGATCCGACCGTGAATACCGTCCATTTTCCTATGTTTTCTTCTTCTAGAAGTTGTCGAGCTTCTAATTCTACTTCACCTTGTAGATCATCACTAAAGTCAGCCACAAAGTTAGCTATTGCTTGTGATTGTCAAGGATCTTGGTTGGTATATGTTGTAATATGTACTGAGCTTCACCAACTAGTTGGCCATCCTTCCCGACATTTCTTGTTTTCTTATAATTTAGTAGAAGCTGTAACTAGTGCAATTATTATTTTTTTCAAGATGAGAATATCTGGTTGCAAGATCTAGGAGACTTTTACTTACATAGTAAAAGGGATGTTGAGCCCCATCGAAATCCTTGGCCAGAACTATACTTAAAACATTTGAGGAAACTGAGAGATATTGAAAGAATGGATTTAAGGTGAGTATTATGGCCCCTCTTTTTGTATTTTTACAAGTTTTGGGGGAGAATACATGTACAATACGATATAAATTCATACATGATACACATAAAATACTATTATTTTATGCAAATACTATACTAGTTATGAAGTAATAGCATGACATTATATGTCATGAATACTAGTTTCCAATATCAAGATAATCATAGGTTATGTTGTTAAGATATTGCAACTATTAGAATAACATATGTCTTGCTACTACATAGTTTATACAAGGAAGCATACTTAAATGTATACCAATTATGCTTTTGTAAACTCTATACAAATTCATTATGCCTAGTAACTTATCTACTTATAAGTTAAGGTTAAGAGCTTTTTCAACCACCTTAGTTAAGGTCTTTTTAGTGAGACTATATTTATTAGCTAAGTCTAAACACTTAGTATACCCACACTACTATAACCGTTAATCTTCGGAGCGAGATACATATGTATAGATCTATACTGGGTTGACATACCCACCTGCGGTTGCTAGCTACAACCTCGACTGATCAATCAAACTAGATGATAAGTATCTACAATCATTACTACGACGTATAATTAAGCGAAGTAAAAGGGTATATACAATTACATAGCTCGATTATATAACTCACTATAAACATTAACTGTAAACTCTCTCTCTCTCTCTCTCTCTCACTGACTCTCTCGAAACCATGGATTTGGTTGATCTTTTCGCCTTTTTTGAGCTATAGCTTCCCTGCCAGTTTCGGTTCTTAGTAGCAGAGAACTTTCTACGGGCAAACTTCTTTGGGTTGGAGACCATTAAGGCGTACTCTTCGTTTTTCATATCACATTCAGACAACTCTGACTCATCCTCGTCTTCAACCACATTCCTGCCTTTGGAGAGAAGGGCTAAAGATCCCATACTGGACACCACTTTCGCTTCCTTAGTCACAACACTTTCATGTGACTTGAGAATCCCTACCATCCTTGCCAACGAATAAGTTTTAAACTGTTCGTGAACCTTCACAGTTGATACCATAGCCATCCATTCGTGTCTTAAACCATTCAGAAAAGTGACCTTCTTCTCAATTACTTCTCTTCCAATACCATGCTTGATCATTTTGCTCAACAGATGATTGATGCGATCGAACGCCTGAATAAGTTTCTCATCCGGCTTTTGTTGGAAGGCACCAAACTCCGAAAGCAACAGAGTTTGAATAGAATATTCTAAGTCCTAATCGGTGGAATACAGCTCTTTAAACATGTCCCATATTTCTTTTGTAGTGGAGCATGGACTTACCAACCGAAAAGTATCAGACTGTAATGCAAATCTAATCATTCTCATGGCTTTTACATTATATAACAACTTATCTTTTTCGTCTTGAGGAATATTGGTCACATCGGATACGAGTTGGTTGTACTCCTTCTGAGTCTTAATGGTTTTGTTTGTACCAGAGTGAACAAAAGGACCCATGGTTATCACTTCCCAGATGAGATAACCGTTGTCTTCAGAACCGACGACATAGTCTTCAAAGTGATATGCCCAGACTTCATAATCTTGAGTGTAAAGAATTGGAATCCTGGTTCTAGATCCAATGTTGTTGGAGATATTGATAGGATTGGTTTGAGAGTCTTCGTGAGTCATGATGATTGATTCAGATATCTGCAAAGAATCAAACTTGTAAAGATTGAATTAGGGTTTTATCAAAACCAGAAACAATGTCAATTAAAAGATGACGGCTCCTCCAGATTCGATAAAAGCGGAAACCCTAAAAGATTCTTCAAATAGAAGAGATGTGTATGGATTACACAGTCTCCTGCTCTGATACCAATTGATGAGAATAAATATCTTTATGATCGATAGATTCAACAGATATGAAGAACACGATAATAATCAATGATAAGCAATAAACACTAGTATGAACCAAACGAACGTCGAATGATTAAAAAGGCTCCACCTCAGAAGAATTCAATGAGAACTGCTATTGTAGAGGTGTGTTAGGGTTTACAATACAAGACCTGGAAAAACGATAATCAGAGAAGTCCTCATATAATGATGCATGCATGCACCATAAATTCTAAACCCTAAAGAAAAACACAGATGGACATGCCCAAACCGTTTACATAATGGACTATAACAAAAAGCCCAATGACGCAACACATTAGACTCAAAAGTTCTTCAACAGATGTACCAGAAAAAAAATGACCAAAACGTCTATATGACTCCTGTCAGAAAACTGTCACTAGACAGTTACAAACTGTCATACAAAACTACCAAAGCTGTCATTAAACGGATCTCAGGGAAAAATGGTCAACTTTCTAAAAATAGGATTTTTGATGCATTTTTTAATATAGCAACATAGTCAGGGGCTCGACCCCAGTCATGGGATCTGCCCCTTGGACCCTGTCAGGGGTGCTGCCCACGGACCCCCGTTCGTTTAGGGGCTTCGCCCCTAAATAACAGTGTACTTTGAATCTTGAAAAACTTGAACAAGTGTGCACTCCTACACCATCCTTACTTGTTCAATAGTCAACAAGATCATTTTTGGTCAACAAATTTAATCCTATTACACTTAAATAATATTGATATATATATATATACTTATAAAGGAAACATTTTTACTTGCACCACATGTATATGAAACCTCAATGACTTTTCAATTTCTTTCTAATAATTATTATAAATTAGTTAATAATGTTAAATTAACGCAAAAACTAAATTCTAATAATAAATTAACTAAACTACAATATTAAAATATCATGTTTTACTTCTATTCATAAAATTGTGATTTTAATTTTTTAACATACTATAGTTAACATATTAGTTTATATATGTTGCGTACGTGATCAATTGTCATTTTAAAGTCACAACTTTTATATAATTTATGATTTTATGAAAAATTGTTAAATTGTTGATTTCAATATAATGTTAAATATTTAACTTAAATCAAAATTTTAGTTAAACTTGAAAAAAATCGAGAGGCTTTTTTATAAATAGTTAAAAGTTATAAATTATAGTGTTAAACCTAAATTATAATCCTAAATTTACAAAAAAAACCATGAAACTATTTTTATAATCAATGATAATTTTCAAATAAGTAGCTTAAAAATAACTTACAATATGAATAGTTAAAAGTAATATTATGTAAAAAATTGTAATGTTATCTTTAAAAACAAAAAAAAAATGTTTGTTGTTTTAAATCATTAAAATCAAAGAAACTCATAATATTCATCAAGTAAATTTTAAAAAAGTTCAATTTTTGAAACCAAGTGAAAATTAAGAGTTTCCAAATACCTTATTTTAAATAACTTACAACAACAATAGTTAAAAGTAACGCTATATACGAAAAATATATATTGTTACCTTTAAAAACAAAAATAATGTTTGATGTATTAAATAATTACAACGATAAAAGTTATAATATTAAGCAAATAATGAAATAATTTTTTTTAAAATTAAATAATCATAACAAAAATAAAAGATATCATTAAACCATATATTATATTTAATATTATTCATGAAGAACCCACATGTAGAGGCCATTGAGATGACTGAGATTATAGAATTTTAAAAGATGTCTACATTATCATATAATTCAAAACAAACAATGCTTATGCCAACTTATTATAAGATTTATTATATAAGAGCTAACAACAACGTCATTAATATATTTAAAGCACATATATTTGTAAAGATTTCAAATATTATATTGTATTCTGTGCAACATACGGTTATTCGTCTAGTTTATCTATATATCTTATCAAGCTAGCATTTTTCCTTGAACCTCATGCATTTGAAACTCCCAAGACCATTTTTTTCTTGAACCTCATGCATTTGAAACTGCCAAGACTATTCAACTTATACAAATTAATTTATGATTAATTGAAATATTATGATTTGTAGCTCTTAAAACTCTTCAAATCATGCTATTTAATTGATGAGTTAAATGAAATATTTAGCCTATATAAGAAATTTGTAGATTACATATTGCATGTACGTCAACACAAAATGATAGATTATATTTGTAGGGTTTGAAGAGTTGTAGGAGTGGTTCCATGGATGTAAGAAAGCAATTGCAACTTTCCAAATCTAAATTCATGTAAACTCAACTTGGGTGCATGTAAACTTTTAGATATTAACCAATGTTCAAATTTGGGTATGTTTGTAAATGTATACTTGAGATAATTTTTTAAGTTTTTGTGTTATGCATGTTTCTATAATCACAGGATGATGAAGTGGGATTGATAATTACTTCTCATGAGCTTTTGGTAAATTAACCATCAACCTATTTATAAGTTAGAGCAATTAACTTTTTTAACATGTATGTATCTTTATGTTGTATCTTTTTTTTTTATGTTAAGATAATATATTTTATGTACATGAGAACATTATTCAACATGTACTTTATGGTGTGTATATACAATGTTAGTTTCTATTGCTTATTTTGTAAAGACGTGTTCCTGGTACGCATTTTTCTAGTCTTCTTTATTTTCTTTTATGGGACTCGACGAGTTGGTAGCCCAAACTCATCGAGTAGAGGCCAGATTGGACGCGGGTTTTAATGAGGCTACTCGACGAGTCGTATCCCTGACTCGACGAGTAGGCCAGGCTGGATGAAACCCTAATCATTAGGGTTTGCACCCTATTTAAACATCATTATAGGCCTCTTTCCCAGCCTCCATCATCTCCAGAGCATCTTCCCTGAAACCCTAATCCTCCATAAGTGATCTTGAGCCTTTCATGCCATTTTGAGTGTTATTTTGTGACTCTTGAAGTTTGTGGAAGAAGTAGAAGATAGAAGACTCAAGAAAGAGGAAGTAGATCCAGCAACCACACTCCATTTGGCATCTTTTCTGGTAATCAAGCTTCCAACTTGATCTCTTCTCTTAGATCTAGTTAGTTTCATATTATGAGGGTTTTGACTCAAAAACCTTGGTCCTTGGAGTTGGGGACGTCCCATATGGTTCATACCTCAGATCTAGGCTCTAGGAAGGGTTCCATGGCATAAAGGTGCAAACCTTATGGCCATGGAAGCCCCATGCAAGCATATGAGCAAGTTTGTAGTCTTTTGAGCCCTAAAAGACTATGCATAGTAGGAAAGTTCAGAACTCTATAGGTCCATTGGATGCTAAAGCCCTAGATCTAGGTTTGTGTTAGTGGATTTGAGACCCTTTGACCTTTTGGGTCAAGATTCATGTTCAAAAGGAATTAGGGTTTTGGCTAAACCCTTTTAGAGGGACTAAGGAGGGGTAAAGCTAGAAACTTTACCCTTAGAAAGGCCTTTCCAGTAAGAAAATGAACTAGGAACCTCAGATCCAGAAGTTAGAGGATTAATCTATTAAGTTAACCAAACAGACTGAAGGACTGGCCGAGTCCATAAGGGTACTCGACGAGTTGAGTAGCATTGTCCCGTTTTCAGTTTTAGTACTCGACGAGTCGGGTAGGGACTCGACGAGTAGATACGCCAAGTCGTGTCCAAACTACTCGATAGAACTCGGCGAGTCGAATGGTTGACTCGATGAGTTGGTCTACCTGAATGTTGACTTTGACCTGAGTGTTGACTTTGAACAGGGGTAAATTGGTTATTTACCCTATGAAGAGTTATTAGTCTTTGATTATGTGTATTATGGAATTTATAGCCAGAGAGACGCCGGAGCAGTAGTCAAGGATTCATCACTCAGGTTTTCAGCAGTCAGAATTACGAGGTGAGTTTCCTTTCAGTAGGGACAGGTCTAAGGCACCAAGGCCGGCCCGTGTATGTGTTAGTAGTTGATAGTGGGCGGGACCTGACTCTCATAGTAATATTAGATATAGTTATATGATACTCGTTGTCTGTGTGATACTTGTATGCTTGCTAGACAACGGAGTGTGGGCGAGGCCCGAATCTCCTAGATAGCAGAGTGTGGGGGGGGGGGCAAATCTCATAGACAGCAGAGTGTGGGCGGGGCCCGAATCTCCTAAATAGCAGGGTGTGGGCGGGGCCCGAATCGCCACGAGAATGGACGAGGCCCGAGTCTCTTAGTTGCATGATATATATGTGTGTGTGGTAGTTTGGGGAGACTCACAAAGCTTTGTGCTTACAGTTTTCAGTTTTGGTTTCAGGTACTCCCACTAGCAAAGGGAAGAGCTCGGGATGATCGCACGGCACACACCACAGCTGCAGCCTGGGATGTTTAGACTCTGATATTTTTCACACACATGATTTATCACAATGTTTTATACTATGTTTTTGAGACACATGATACATGACTTTCTATGTTTATGGATGAATGATGGTTTTATAATAGTTTTTGAAAAAAAAAATTGGGCCATATTTTGGGGATGTTTCAAGTTGGTATCAGAGCCTTGGTTTGAGGGATTCAGGCACACTCTCGGGTGTGACTGGACTCAAACTAAGGACTTGATATGAAAATTTTAAAAAGGAAATCAATTTTTTTACAAAGTGAACTTTGAAAAGAGAAAAAGGTGTGGTGCATGCAATCAACCGAGCTCAACTAAGTACTCCCAAATTATCCATACAAATTTATGTTATGATATGATTATCAGCTTTATTAGAACACCATACTAGATTAGAACTAAGGATCTAGGAAGGATGCCTTATGTGCCTGTATATGTGTATCAGCTTTATGAGAACTGCATGCTAGTAGAGAGTAGCCAGGATGATAGCCTGAATAGTATATGCTTGATTATGTGTACTCAATGCCCGAATGCTATTTGCTTTGTGCTTTTAGGAGTTCTAGCTATCTTTCACTAACTGGTAAACGAATATGTTAAAATTGCACATCGTAAGGACTAAATAATTTTAGAAGGTTAGGTCTGGCTCTACTTCGCAGCTCTTGTTTGAGTCCAACCGTTGTAGGGTAGGATCTTTCATTCGAAGAATTATCTAGTCTGAGGGATATGTAATAGTATTTGCAAGTTAGTTAGGGGAAGATAGCAGGGACTTTTTATGCAGCTGATGGCGGAGAGTAGGATATTGATTTCCCTAGGGCAAGCCTAGGATGAGAGTAGCAGAAGCAGTAGTAGTAGAAGGGACTTGGCAAAGTCGAGGCAGTTCTTGAGGAAAGTACGGATAGATGTGGAAGGTAGTATGGGCCCGTACTACTGGAAGCAGAGGATCTGTACTCGAATCAAGGAAGGTTGAGATGAATCCAGGGAACTTGTTATATGTATGATCCCTCGAGATATGTTCAGTGTACTGATGTATGTGATGATGTGTTTCAGTATGGTGGTTCTACGTTCACGACCAGCGGGTGGAGTTTAGGTGCCGGTGAGGGATCAGGCTCAGGCTCGGGGGCTGAGTAGCTAGACGAGTAGACTTGGGAGTTCATCTCCTCAGAGATCATGCACAACATTCTAGACCAGACTCCTGTGATCTTTGGTACAGTCAAGGAGGGCATGTTGGAGATCCTTGATGAGAGGTTGAGTGCCTTCCGCACTAAGATGGCAGCTATGATGGGGTTACGGACTTTGACCTTCAGGGAGTTCCGGGCTTGTGGAGCTCTAGATTATCATGGGGTTCGGGACCCCATTGCGAGTATCAGATGGTTGGCGGATGTCGCCAACGCATTCTGCACCAACAGATGTCTCGAGGGGGACAAGGTCCGACTTACATCCTGTCTTCTAAAAGGCAGGGCACAGGATTGGTGGGAGGAGATCGGACATGTCATTGGGGTTGACGCAGTTCTTGATTCTATGACCTTGGCGGATTTCACGACTAGGTTCAGGGCTGAGTTCGCACCCGTCATCGAGGTGCAGCAGTTTGCCAGGGAGTCCCAGGATCTCCAGCAGATGACAGAGACAGTGGCAGAGATTACCGCCAAGTTCAGGGAGAGGGCCCTTCTAGTTCCGCAGTATGCGGCAGACGAGGAAATGAAAAAGGCCCGATACCATGAGATGCTGAGGAGTGACATCAGGCAGTTTGTGAGCCGATCCAGCTGTAAGACGCTGGATGACATGATAGCGAGGGCTCGTGAGAGAGAGATTGATCTAGAGATGGAGAAGAAGAGGATACCAGAGGCAGTGTCTAGTTTAGAGGGTTCGGGCAAAAAGCCCAAGACGGATTCCCGAGGGAAGAGCCAGCAGGGTCGAGGCCGCTGCTGCAAGTCTGGAAGGGGACACGATGGGCCGTGTAGGGCGGGTAGTTCGGGTTGCTTCAAGTGCGGCCAAACCGGACATGTCAGCAAGGATTGTACTGCTACCACGACCACCACTGCGGCATCTTATCTGATTTGCTTCCATTGCAATCAGAGGGGACACAAGAGGTCCCAGTATCCAAGCCTAGCATCGGCAGGATAGGTGGTGGCACCCGTTCCTACCACTTTGAGGATTACAGATGGGCGTCAGGGCTGGGCTGAGGCGCCAGTGGCGAAGAGTAGAGCTTTCCAGTTGACGACATAGGAGGCACATGCAGCTCTTGATGTGGTTACGGGAATGTATCTTCTCCATCATCTCTTTATTATTATTATTTATTGCTTATGGTTATGTGTTTGTCTATAGGAGTTCCTAGTGAATGGCATCTCAGCTCTAGTATTGTTTGATTCGGGGGTTACCCGATCGTTTGTGTCGCTCATTCTTAGCAAGCGATTTAGCAGAGATCTGGGGGAGCTGGATTGCCCACTCGATGTGGAGATAGTTGATGATAGGAATGTCAGGGTAGCGAGGGTTCATAAGGGTTGTATGCTGCGGTTATTTGATGACCGGTTCTCAGTAGACTTGGTTCCTATTCCCCTGCGAGGGAATAAGGTTATAGTGGGTATGGATTGGTTGAGCCCCAATGGGGCAATGATTGATTGCGAGTTGCAGTGAGTGAGGGTTCGCACTCCGAGCGGGGGAGAATTAGTGATTCAGGTCGAGAGGCCACAAAACGGACTGATTCTTTGTTCAGCAGCAAGAGCGAGGCGCTACTTTCAGCAGGGTTCCGCAGGGTACGTCGCCTATATTGTAGATACCCGGGATAAGGGCAAGGTGACGACTGATGATGTACCGGTGGTACGTGAGTACCCAGATGTATTCCCGGAGGATTTGCCTGGGATACCTCCTGAGAGACAGGTTGAGTTCCTAATTGACCTGGTCCCTGGTGCGGCTCTGATAGTCAGGGCACCGTACCGGTTGGCTCCTCCAGAGATGCAGGAGTTGTCTACGCAGTTGCAGGAGCTACTAGACAATGGTTTTATTAGACCAAGTAGTTCACCATGGGGAGCCCTGATCCTATTTGTGAAAAAGAAGGATGGGTCACATCGCATGTGTATAGAGTACCGGGAGCTGAATAAGGTTACAGTGAAGAACCATTACCCACTCCCGAGGATAGATGATTTGTTCGAACAGCTTCAGGGAGCATCTTGGTTTTCCAAGATTGATTTACGGTCCGGATATCACCAGATGCGGGTCCGAGACGAGGATGTGCAGAAGACCGCTTTTAGGACCCGCTATGGTCATTACGAGTTTGTGGTGATGTCGTTTGGGCTCACGAATGCTCCAGCCGCATTCATGAATCTCATGAACCGTGTGTGTAGACTGATGATATACCGATCGGTTATAGTGTTCATTGATGACATCTTGGTTTATTCCAAGACTGAGGAGCAGCATGGGGAGCACCTGAGGGAGGTGCTAGACACCCTGAGGAGGGAGAGACTCTTCGAAAAGTCCTCCAAGTGCGAGTTCTGGTTGCGCAAGGTGCAGTTTCTAGGGCATCTTGTCAACCAAAAGGATATACTGGTTGATCCGGCCAAGATTGAGGCCGTAATGCAGTGGGAAGTCCTGAGGTCTCCATCCGAGATTCGGAGCTTCCTTGGTTTGGCAGGGTATTACAGGAGATTTATTCAGGACTTCTCCAAGATAGCAGTACCATTGACCCGACTGACCAAAAAGTAGGCGGTGTTTCGCTGGGGTCCTGAGCAGCAGACAGCCTTTGAGACGCTCAGGCAGGGGGTGTGCGAGGCACCGATTCTCACTCTGCCAGAGGGGGTAGATGGATTCGTAGTATACTGTGATGCTTCGATTACAGGACTGAGAGCAGTGTTGATGCAGCGAGGTCACATGATAGCTTATGCATCGAGGCAATTGAAGCCTCACGAGGCTAACTATCCGACACATGACTTGGATTTGGGGGCGGTGGTTTTTGCCCTAAAGATTTGGCGACACTACCTTTATGGGGTCTGGTGTACTATCTACATGGATCACAAGAGTTTGAGGTACCTCATGGAACAGCCGAATCTGAATATGAGGCAACGTCGGTGGCTAGATGTGGTTAAGGATTACGACTGCGAGATCCTTTACCATCCTGGCAAGGCCAACGTAGTGGCTGACGCGCTGAGCCGCAAAGCACCGGCGGCTCCGATCAGAGACGTATGTCTGAGGATGACAGTGATGACTCCATTGCTAGAGCAGATCCGAGAGGCGCGGGTGGAAGGTATGAAGGAAGAGCGCTGAAAGAGTGAGAGAATCGTAGGTCAGGTGGTCTCATTTGATTATGATATCCATGAGTTGTTGACCCTGCATAGGAGGGTCTAGGTGCTCTACTGGGGAGGGGTACGACTGGTACTGATAGATGAAGCCCACAAGTCCATATTCTCCATCCATCCCGGGGAGACGAAGATGTATCGGGATCTTCGCCCAAATTATTGGTGGCCCTACATGAAGCGGGATATAGCGTGGTATGTGGAGCGATGCCTGACCTGCAGGAAGGTCAAGGCAGAGCATCAGAGGCCCCACGGCAAGATGCAGCCGCTAGACATTCCCGTGTTGAAATGGGAAGACATCACCATGGATTTCATCACAAAGCTTCCTAGGACCGAACGTGGAGTAGATTCGATATGGGTCATCGTGGATCGATTGACCAAGAGTTCTCATTTCATTCCGATTCAGGAAAGTATCTCGGCAGAGAGGCTGGCCGAGATCTATGTTCGAGAGATTGTGGCAAGTCATGGGGTGCCGGTCTCGGTAGTATCTGATCGAGATGTACGTTTTACTTCCAGGTTCTGGAAGCGGTTTCACGACGAGATGGATACTCGTCTCCATTTCAGCATCGCTTTCCACCCTCAGACAGATGGACAGAGCGAGAGGACAATTCAGACTCTTGAGGACATGCTTAGAGCATGTGTGCTGGATTTCGGGGGCAGTTGGGATATGTATCTTCCCTTAGCGGAATTTTCATACAACAACAGTTATCACTCCAGTATAGACCGGCCTCCCTTTGAGATGCTCTACGGGAGGAAGTCTAGGACCCCAATCTGCTGGGGAGAGGTCGGTCGGAGAGTCATGGGGAGTACGGAGGTGGTACTCATGACCACGGAGCTGATTCAGCAAGTCCGGAGCAGGCTCCAGACTGCTCAGAGTCGGCAGAAGAGTTACGCCGACAAGCGGCGTTCGAACTTAGAGTTCCAGATGGGCGATATGGTCCTCCTGAAAGTATCACCCTGGAAGGGTGTTATCAGATTCCGGAAGCGGGGCAAGTTGGGCCCCAGGTTCATTGGTCCATTTAGGGTTTTGGCGCGGGTGGGACGGGTTGCTTATTAGCTAGATCTTCCAGCAGAGCTCAGCCAGATCCACAACACATTCCATGTTTCACAGTTGCGGAAGTGTCCAGTGGACGAGTCAGTGGTGGTACCCCTTGTGGACACTCAGGTTGATGGCAGCCTGAATTACATTGAAAAGCTGGTGGCGATTTTAGATCGCAAAACGAAGGAGCTGAGAAATAAGAGATTCGAGTTAGTAAAGGTGAAGTGGCAGCACCAAAGGGGTCGGAGTGGAGATGGGAGCCCGAGGAGGAGATGAGGGAGCACTATCCAAAGTTGTTTTCAGAGGCAGCATACTTCGAGGATGAAGTCTAAGCCAAGTGGGGGAGAATTGTAACGCCCCGTTCCTGGTACGCATTTTTCTAGTCTTCTTTGTTTTCTTTTATGGGACTCGACGAGTTGGTAGCCCTAACTCGTCGAGTAGAGGCTAGATTGGACGCGGGTTTTAATGACGCTACTCAACGAGTCGTATCCCTGACTCGGCGAGTAGGCCAGGCTAGATGAAACCCTAATCCTTAGGGTTTGCACCCTATTTAAACATCATTATAGGCATCCTTCCCATCCTCCATCATCTCCAGAGCATATTCCCTGAAACCCTAATCCTCCACAAGTGATCGTGAGCCTTTCATGCCATTTTGAGTGTTATTTTGTGCCTCTTGAAGTTTTTGGAAGAAGTAGAAGATAGAAGACTCGAGAAAGAAGAAGTAGATCCAGGAACCACACTTCATTTGGCATCTTTTCTTGTAATCAAGCTTCCAACTTGATCTTTCTTCTCTTCGATCTAGTTAGTTTCATATTATGAGGGTTTTGGCTCAAAAACCTTGGTCCTTGGAGTTGGGAACGTCCCATATGGTTCATACCTCAGATCTAGGCTCTAGGAAGCGTTCCATGGCATAAAAGACTATGCATGGTAGGAAAGTTCAGAACTTTAGAGGTCCATCGGATGCCCCATGAAAGCATATGAGCAAGTTTTTAGCCTTTTGAGCCCTAAAAGACTATGCATGGTAGGAAAGTTCAGAACTTTAGAGGTCCATCGGATGCTAAAGCCCTAGATCTGGGTTTGTGTGAGTGGATTTGAGACCCTTTGACCTTTTGGGTCAAGATTCATGTTCAAAAGGAATTAGGGTTTTGGCTAAACCCTTTTAAAGGGACTAAGGAGGGGTAAAGCTAGAAACTTTACCCTTAGAAAGGCCTTTCCAGTAAGCAAATGAACTAGGAACCTCATATCCAGAAGTTAGGGGATTAATCTATTAAGTTAACCATACAGAATGAAGGAATCGTTGAGTCCATAAGGGTACTCGACAAGTCGAGTCACATTGTCCCGTTTTCAGTTTTAGTACTCGACGAGTCGGGTAGGGACTCGACGAGTGGATACGCCAAGTCGCGTCCAAACTACTCGATAGAACTAGGCGATTCGAAGGGTTGACTCGACAAGTTGGTCAACCTAGAATGTTGACTTTGACCTGAGTGTTGACTTTGAACAGGGGGTAAATTGGTCATTTACCCTATGAAGAGTTATTAGTCTTTGATTATGTGTATTATGGAATTTATAGTCGGAGAGTCGCCGGAGCAGTAGTCAGGGATTCCTCACTCGGGTTTTCAGCAGTCAGAATTACGAGGTGAGTTTCCTTTCAGTAGGGACGGGTCTAGGGCACCAAGGCCAGACCGTATATGTATTAGTAGTTGATAGTGGACGGGACCCGACTCTCATAGTAATATTAGATATAGTTATATGATACTCGTTTTTTGTGTGATACTTGTATGGTTGCTAGACTGTGGAGTGTGGGCGGGGCCTGAATCTCCTAGACAGCAGAGTGTGGGCGAGGCCCGAATCTCCTAGACAGCGAAGTTTGGGCGGGGCTCGAAGCTCCTAGACAGCGGAGTGTGGGCGGGGCTCGAATCTCCTACATAGCGGGGTGTGGGCGGGGCCCGAATCTCCACAAGAATGGGCGGGGCCCGAGTCTCTTAGTTGCATGATATATGTGTGTGTGTGTGGTAGTTTGGGGAGACTCACTAAGCTTCGTGCTTACAGTTTTCAGTTTTGGTTTCAGGTACTCCCACTAGCAAAGGGAAGAGCTCGGGATGATCGCATGGCACACACCACAGCTACATCCTGGGATGTTTAGACTCTGATATTTCTTTCACACACATGATTTTCATGATGTTTTATACTATGTTTTTGAGACACATGATACATGACTTTCTATGTTTATGGATGAATGATGGTTTTATAATAGTTTTTGAAAAAAAAAATTGGGCCTTATTTTGGGGATGTTTCATATTTTGTAAATAACATTGATGGAGTTTTTTATAATTGATTTTGATGAAATAAGTTTACAATTCTTATGCCAAATTGATATACGCCTTAAATTAACACTTACCTTCAATCTATCTATCTATCTATCCATATCTATATCTATCTATATCTATATCTATATATCTTATAAAGCTAGCATTTTTCCTTGAACCACATGCATTTGAGACTCCCAAGACCATTTTTTCTTGAACCTCATGCATTTGAAACTCCCAAGACTATTCAACTTATACAAATTAATTTATGATTAATTGAAATATTATGATTTGTAGCTCTTAAAACGCTTCAAATCATGTTATGTTATTGATGAGTTAATTGAAATATTTAGCCTATATAAGAAATTTGTAGATTATATATTGCATGTATATCAACACAAAATGATAGATTATATTTGTAGGGTTTGAATAGTTGTAGTAGTGGTTCCATTGATGTAAGAAAGCAATTGCAACTTTCCAAATCTAAATTCATGTAAACTCAACTTGGGTGCATGTAAACTTTTAGATATTAACCAAGGTTCAAAGTTAGGTATGTTTGTAAATGTATACTTGAGATCATTTTTTAAGTTTATGTGTTATGCATCTTTCTATATAACAGGATGATGAAGTGGGATTGATAATTACTTCTCATGAGCTTTTGTTAAATCAACCATCACGCTATTTATAAGTTAGAGCAATTAACTTTGTTAACATGTATCTATTACTTGTATCATCGATGGAGTTTTTTATAATTGATTTTGATGAAATGAGTTTACAATTATTATTCCAAATTGTTGGTGATAATAACGAATTAGAACGAATGATTTTTAATATGATATGACTTTATAGTTGAAAACCAATAATTATGTGTGTTATAAATTAAAATGAATTCTTTATGTTCTACCAAAACTTATATGGATGTACCCAATTTTAAATGTTATTATAGTAATAAAAATAAATTAACTTATTACATTTGTCAATTTCCTTTTTCCTATTCATTCTTTATAAAGGAAAAGTAAAATAAATAAAATATTAATATTTTCATATGAAAATATAAGATATCAAAATATACCTCAAGTGTAACACTCCTCCTCCCCTAACCCACTCTTAACATATTGTTTTTAAGATTGGTCGTAGTACATAACAATTACCATAGTTTTGAAATTCAAATTACCATTTTCTTTGTACCGTTCATTCTCTTCCAATATTTGATAGCTTTAAGGGAAAAAATGAAAGTACAATAAAAAAGTATGATAGTTTTTTTAAACATAATAATGAAAATTTTCAAATAAGTAGTTTTGAAATAGTAAAAAGTATAATTGTTTAAAATAAGGTAAAACTAAAGAATAGATTATATTATATTAATAAGTTATTGTTATTTGAAATAATAATAATAATAATAATAATAATAATAATAATAATAATAATATAGGAGATAAAAAATATTCAAACAAATTATTTATAAATTAGTTAAAAATAAGTATAGTTTAAAATAATCTTAAATCAAAAACTCAATTCAATTTGATTTAAAAACAACTTTTTATATCTTTCTTATCGTATACTTAAAATTATTATAATATTAGTTACAACTTAGTATAAAAATTATTATTTGAACGATAAATACTTATAATATTATTTTTATAACATATAATTGTTAATATTTATATTACATTATTGGGCACAAATCAAGAGTTTAAAACTCTCACTACAACTCAATAGTTTTCTTATTTAAATGTAATTATGATTTCAAATTTAATGTAATTTGCCTTTATATTTTCCACTACATTCAAAAGATTTTTAAACTTATGGTTATTAATATGCAATGCTTTTTTATTTTCCACTTATTTATTATACACATTGTAGCTATATTAGTAGTATATTATAGTGTTTTTATTTAACTAAAAGCTATAGTGTTTTTCATACTATTTGTTATTTGTTTTATATACAAACCAACATACGTTTTATATATAATTTCCACAACTTAAAATGTTCTATAAAATCTTCAAAAGTTGTAAAATTTATTTTTTCATACTATTTCGTTTTTTTTATACATAGGAATCAATATACGTTTGATATATAATTTACACAACATAAAACGGTCTATAAAATCATGATTTAATAGGGGAAATAACTAATGATATAAATTTATTAAAATTAATAAAACTAATATACTAACTATAGAGTTTGTTTTGCTATTGACATTGGTTTTACGTGTATAAATATTAAATCGGAATTTCTTATATTTTATTATTTTAATTAAATAATTATATTCACGCGCTACGCGCAGGGATTCGATTAGTCATCATGCTATACTTATAAACGAGACATTTTTTCTATCACCTCGTGCATTTGAAACTCTCACACAAATTTCCAAGCACCTCTTGCATTTGAAACCCTTACACCTTTTCACCTTCAAAGTAATTAATCACACATCATGAAAGGCTTTATAACTTATATAATATGTTTAAAAAGCAATTAGTGGATAGTCTACTACAAAAATGTCATTCTTTTTTAGTAGACACACAAATACAAATCACATACAAAATTCAGAATGAAAACAAGTTTAAAGGTTTTGTGTTGGTTTGAGGGCTTTGGACCATTTTTCGAGCCATGTTATTATGCTAAAGTTTTTAATTTGTAAGTTTATTATATAGTAATTATTTTTTTATATTTTTCTTTGTTTAAGTATTCTTTTAAGACAACGATTGTATATTGTGGTTGAAACTTTAATGTAAATTAGATTAGATTCATGTTACCGATCATATGTTATGGAAAGTGATATAGATAATATTTATTTAAATATTGTATATATGTTTGCATGTTTGTGTTGCTTCAAAGTAATAATTAATTAAAAATCATGGATATGCAATATTATCCATAGTATCCATGTAAGTCTCTTTCAAAATGCAAATTGTCTATCTTATCACTTTATATTTTAGTACATGTTTAACATTTTAATTATAATAATAAGTGTCTTTTAAAAGTTTTATTTCATTTATTAATAATAATAAATGGTTTTAAAACTAATGAACAATAATTATAAATAATGAAATCAAATTATAAAAATTATGGATATGTCATATTATCAATGCAAGTCTCTTTTGAAATGCAAATTGTCTATCTTATCAGTTTATTATTTAGTGGATGTTTCACATTTTAATAGTAATATTAAGTGTTTCTTGAAAGTCTTTTTTAACTTATTAATAAAAATAAGTGGTTTAAAACTAAAGAACAATAATTATTAAAATTAGAAAATAATCGCATAAGTAAAAATTTAAATTAATCAGTCATAACAATTGTTAAAAATAATATTAAATAGATAATTATATTTAATTTTATTAATAAGGAAGGTGAGTTGATGTCAATGAATAATATTGTTCAAAATATTATGTCAAAGTTAATGTCAATAACATAACAATTTTAAACATATATTTTTCAACAATTTAACAATATATTTGTCACACCCCGACCGATGGCGGAATCACCGGGGTTGCGACGTGAAATGTTGATTCATAGTTAACAACATACATCGAATATTACAGGATTCAAATAATATTACATTCTTCCAAAGTATGAAAATAAGAAATACATTGTTTAATAAATCCCAAACGACGAACAATACATATTGAAAGTTCTATAAAGCATATATCAAGAGGACCGGTTATTCGGTAAATAGTTTATTTAAGGAGAAATATTCTCCTTACCCTGTAGGCGTTCCTCCAACTTTTAAGTTCCTAAAGATACATACGTTTTAAAAATACGTCAACAAAAATGTTGGTGAGCTTTATAGGTTTAGACTCCAAGGGTTTATAATCAAAAATACATTTGTGACTTTTTAAGATTATAAGTATGTATTTAGTCCGCACTTGTAATCCCATACAATTAAAATAGTTTGGTTCATTGTTCATAACCAAGAAATCATGGGTCATGAGTATCGTGTTGAAAATATTATAAATACGAATTATATATAATAATGTTTTCAACACTTATCCATTTTGTTCAAAAGTTCCCTTTTAACGATAAAAAATCTAGATTAAAATTTATGGGTTCTAGTATGAGCCTATAACCGAACTATGGACGTGCAAGCCTCTGTAAAGCAATACAGTGAGTAGATGTACTGTGACCATCACAACGCTTCATCGACGTTGTAAAATATATAAGTGACTGAACGATTACGCCCGTTTTGACTCGTCAGACGATGGTTGTAGCTAGCAACCGCAGACGGGGCTGTCAACCCGTATAGATCTATACCAATGTTCCACGTTCCTTTCGGATTAACGGTTACAACACAGAGGGCTTTGTACTAAGTTTTTGAGTTCTTAGCGATGAAGTGTTTCTCATACAGAATATCCTTAAATTGTTAAGTCTAGGATTTTTGTCGTCATTTGGATTCCGAGCCTTAACAATGTTTGCATTTCTTTGTCATCACATTCGGATATATAGTTGTACATACACTATTATACATATATTTCTAAGATTATGTAAATATGTATGTATATATCATTGAAGGAATAAAAATATTACTTGAATTCTTTGTTTTCTTGAATCATTAATAGCCTTTTCATAAGTTTTCTTTTTATATAAATTATCTTATTTTATATAAACAATTATATTCTATAAAACTACTCATTTTTATAAAATGCTACAAGATCTCCTTATAAACTCCGTTATTATATAAAATATCATTTTTACATAAAAATTATCATATTTTATAAAAACAACTTATTTTTATAAAATGTTACAAGATCCTTTTGTAAACTCCATTTTCATATAAAATATCAATTTTATATAAAAATAATTATATTTTATAAAAACTATTACAAGTCTTTTTATAAACTCCATTTTTATATAAAATAACAATTTTATATCAAAATAATCATATTTCATAAAAACTACTTATTTTCATAAAATTTTACAAGATCTTTTTTTAAACTCCATTTTTATATAAAATATCAATTTTATATAAAAATAATCATATTTTATAAAAAAAACTACTTATTTTATAAAATGTTTCAAGATCCTTTTATAAATTCTATTTTTTTTAAAATATCAATTTTATATAAAAATATTCATATTTTATAAAAACTACTTATTTTATAAAATATTACAAGGTCTTTTTATAAACTTCATTTTTATATAAAATAACAATTTTATATAAAATAATCATGTTTTATAACATAAATCCAATGGAACACTTATGTATCTATAAGTCTAGTTATCCCATATTATATTTACACTATAGACCTTTCTTGTAAATAAATTAACAAAGTAGCTCCTAAGTCTATAACTTTATTGGTTTATTTTATTAATAACCATTCTAACACTAATGGTTAGTTTTGATTATCAACCAAAAATACTTGCATGGACTTATGTCGCAAAGATAATACCAATACATATATTTATATTGGCATCTAATATTTCATATAATTGTTTTAACGCTACATGAAAAACAAAGGAGGCTAGTTTATCATGCATGAAATATTTTTGTATACTCGTTGCATGTTTGTTTTGATATAAATAAGATGTTGGGTAGTAACACGTTAGAGAAAATGTTAACAGTATATGACATAATATAGTATTATACTTTCTTATCTAGGATGCAACGTGTGTATGTATCTCCCCCAAAAATTTGTAAAACTAAAAGAAAAGGGGCCATAAAGACTCACTTTTGTTGCGTGATCTAAGCTCGAGATTTAGTTTGTTTTTGGAAAGCTTCTCGTGACAGACCACAAACCGATAACAAAGAAGGAAATCGAGGCTCTTGTATCTTCTTTGTTTGCTGGAAATCGTAAGTTCAACACCTCCAAGGGAGGTATTCTTGGGTTGAATGGGGAAACATGCATGGGTATTTATATGGCTACAAATGTGAAGCGTGGGCCTCATGAAATTGGAGGCAATAGTTTTCTTAATAGTTTAGGTGCATGCAAATGTCCCTTTAAATTCTTATTAAAATAAACGTGTGTTTTTTTTTCCCATTGGAGTTATATTCCCTTGTTTTTATATAATCATGATACCCAAGATATGATAATTGGGAGAGGTTCTGTGTATAGAAATAGACTTTGAAATACAGTCACTATTCTTCATCATGAGTTCTTTTATGGTATGATATTATTGGTTCTCACTTTATGATAATTGAGATAGATGGCTTCCTAGTTGACTTATGTTAGTATTGTTAATACTATATGTGTGGTTTTATATTGGTTAAATAAAATATGTCATTCCAAATAATGAAGGTAAACAAGTGGTTAGTAGCGTCACATTCAGTGATGTTTAATTTGCTCAAATCGATTTCTCATTTTAGGTGGCATGTGACAATAATTGTAAAAATAAAAATTTTCGTTTAAACAAGACTTTTAATAAGTCTAGGCATTTGGAAAGTAGTTATAGATTTAAAACGTCCCACATATGTTTTATTATTCCACCATTTTATTCCTTGGTTCATGATATAATAGTTTTATTGCTGTGGTTTGGTCGACGTTTTTCGACCTAAAAATACCAATTGATACACTCTCCCCCCGTTAAAAGAATTTCGTCTCGAAATTTAACTTGCAGTCGGGGCATCTTTGAACAATTGGGGATATTCATGCATCATCTGATCTTCCCGTTCCCAAGTGAACTCTGGTCCTCTTTGAGAGTTCCAGCATACCTTCACAATGGGTATGCAGCTTTGCCTCAATCGTTTTATTTCTCGGTCCATTATCTCTACGAGCTCTTCAATGAAATGAAGTTTGGTGTTGAATTGGATTTCCTCAAGAGGGATTTCGAGTGTGTCGTCAGACAGACACTTCCTCAAGTTCGATACATGGAAAACATCATGTACCCTTTCTAACTGTTGAGGTAGTTTGAGTCTATACGCAACAGGACCAATCCTTTCCAGGACCTTAAATGGTCCTATATATCGTGGGTTCAATTTGCCTCTCTTTCCGAACCTGATCATGCCCTTCCAAGGTGATACCCTTAACAAGACTTTGTTCCCTATCTGAAATTCTAAGGGTCTACGCCTTACGTCAGCATACCTCTTTTGACGATCACGCACAGTCCTCAGTCTGTTCCTGATTTGTACTATCTTTTCAGTTGTCTCGTGAATTATCTTGGGTCCAGTTCGTAGATATCTCCTGAATGTACCTTGGCCAATTGGGTGTCTCCGATCTCTACCCAACATAGTGGAGACCGACATTTCCTTGCATACAATGGTTTAAATGGTGCGGCCTTTATGCTGGTGTTATAGTTGTTGTTATAGGAAAACTCAATCAAAGGCAAGTGAGTATCCCATGAGTTCCCAAAGTCTATCACACAGGCTCGGAGCATATCTTCTAGAGTTTGGATGGTTCGTTCACTCTGACCATCTGTCTGAGGATGGTAAGCCCTACTCATATCTAAACGGGTACCTAAGGACTTTTGCAATGACTGCCAAAATCGAGAGGTGAATCTATTGTCTCGGTCAGATATTATATAAATTGGGACTCCATGTAGTCTCACAATCCCCTTTAGGTATGTTCTAGTCAAATTTTCCATCTTGTCCATCTCTTTAATTGGTAGGAAGTGGGCGGACTTTGTTAACCTATCCACTACCACCCGGATTGTGTCGTAACCACATGGCGTCCTGGGTAACTTGGTAATGAAGTCCATAGTGATGAGTTCCCACTTTCATTCGGGTATTTCTGGTTGTTGTAGTAAACCCGAAGGCTTTTGATGTTCTGCCTTAACTTTAGAACATGTTAGACACTTGCTCATGTAAGTGGCAATCTCGACTTTCATGTTTCGCCACCAGTACAACATCTTTAAGTCGTTATACATCTTGTCGGAGCCTGGGTGAACGGAATATTTTGTCTTATGAGCTTCGTCTATTACTAGGCTCCTCACGTTTCCGAATTTGGGTGTCTAGATTCGGTTCATGAAGTATCGTGTTCCATCGTTTCTAAGATCAAATTGCTTATCAATTCCCCGCAAAGCTTCGTCCTTTATGTTTTCCTCCTTTACAGATTCAAGCTGAGCTTCTCTTATCTGTGCACTGAGGTTAGAATGGATAGTCATGGTTAGTGCTCGTACGCGTCTGGGTTTGACGGGTTCCTTACAACTCAGTGCATCTGCTACAACGTTTGCTTTCCCTGGATGGTAGCAAATTTCACACTTGTAATCATTTAGTATTTCAACCCATATTCGTTATCTCATATTTAGTTCCTTTTGATTGAAGATGTGTTGGAGACTCTTGTGGTCAGTAAAGATGGTACACTTCGTACCATACATGTAGTGTCTCCATATTTTGAGTTCAAAAATCACTGCTCCTAATTTGAGGTCATGAGTTGTGTAATTGGCCTCATGCACCGTGAGTCGTTTGGAGGCATAAGCAATTACTTTATCTCTTTACATTAGTATGCAACCTAATCCTTGATGAGAGGCGTCACGGTAGACTACGAAGTCTTCAGTTTCTTCTAGAAGTGATAAGATTGGCGTGCTACACAACATTTGTTTTATTCCTAGAAAGCAGCCTCTTGCTTGTCCTCCCAGATAAATTTAACATCCTTCTGTGTCAATGCAATCAGAGGTTTGGCCGTCTTAGAGAAGTTCTCAATAAATCTCATGTAGTAGCCAGCTATGGCTAAAAACTGGCGCACTTCGGTTGGTGTTCTTGGTGCTTCCCAGTTCCTGATTGCTTCGATTTTTGCAAGATCTACAAGTATTCCTTTGTTGCTTACAACATGCCCTAAGAAGTGTACTTCTCTGATCCAAAATTCGCACTTGGAGAATTTTGCGTACAATTTCTCTTTTCTTAGCAGTTCCAATATTAATCGTAGATGTTGGCCGTGTTCTTCCTTTGTTTGTGAGTATATCAGGATGTCATCAATGAATACAATCACAAACTTATCTAAATAAGGTTTACAAACACGGTTCATGAGGTCCATGAACACTGTAGAGGCATTCGTCAGACCGAATGGCATAACTAGAAACTCGTAATGCCCATACCGAGTTCTGAAAGCGGTTTTTGGTACGTCTGATTCCATCACTTTAAGTTGGTGATATCATGAACGCAGATCTATCTTGGAATAGTAGCTATAGCCTTGCAATTGATCGAACAAGCCATCAATTCTTGGAAGCGGATAACGGTTCTTGATCATTAATTTGTTTAATTCCCGGTAATCGATACACATTCTGAAGGATCCATCTTTCTTCTTGACAAATAAAACTTGTGCTCCCCAAGGTGAGAATCTTGGTCTTATGAAGCCTTTGTCAAGAAGTTCCTGCAGTTGGCTTGAGAGATCTTGCATCTCTGATGGAGCCAGTTTGTAAGGTGATTTGGCTACCAAGGCTGCGCCAGGGGTTAGATCAATCCTTAACTCAACTTGTCGATTTGGCGGCAATCCGGGTAGATCTTCTGGAAACACATCATGGTAGTCACATACTTGGGGTATGTCTTTTATCTCCTTTGCCTTGCTCTTTTTATCTACTATGTGAGCCAAAAAAGCGTAATATTTATTGTGTAGATATTTTTGAGCCTTTGTGCAAGAGACTAACTTTAGGTTTTGTCCCAA
Source organism: Lactuca virosa (assembly GCF_052849685.1). Taxonomy (NCBI): domain Eukaryota; kingdom Viridiplantae; phylum Streptophyta; class Magnoliopsida; order Asterales; family Asteraceae; genus Lactuca; species Lactuca virosa. Next base: position 318,067,751 of record NC_136428.1, read on the forward strand.
TTTATCCCCGTAAATCGTCATGATATCCCCATTGGGTAGGGTCAACCGTACAGCCTTCTAGTAGCATAGGATATCAGCATGATGAGGGGCAAGCCAATCCATGCCTACGATAATGTTGAAGCCTCCGATAGGCATGGGCATAAGGTTTATTTAAAATACATGGTCATTTAGAGTTAGTGTGTAGTCTATCAGTATTTCAGTAGTGCTCTCTATTTGGCCATTTGGTACTTCTACTTCATATGATACCTCTAACTCCCTAATCTCATGGTTTAAGAGTTGTTTAAATTCTTGAGTTATAAAACTTTTATCGGCACCAGAGTCAAAAGGTATTGTAGCACACAAGTTATTTACGAGAAACGTACCAGTGACCACTGATGGGTCTTGGATGGCATCCTTGTTTCCAATCACGAATGCTCTTCTGCGAGCATTTTCCGTCTTGCCATTAAGCTTTGGGCAATCTTGTTTGAAGTGTCCCTTTTCACCACACTCATAACATGTCCTTGCTCCTCCACCTCCTTCTCCAGTGCCAAACTTCTGATTCGTCACTACTCCTGTTAGGATCTTACAAAAAAGGGCGTTATGTCCCTTTCATTTGCAGTTAGTGCATCGAAAACATTCCCTGCTGTGGTGTCGGTTGCAAGTGACACACAAGGGGTGTTTTCATGCATAGTTTTTTGGGGTCTGGGTGTTGGAGTTGTTGTTGTTGCAACACAGACCTTCTTTCTCTTTGTTGTGTGTGTATCTCCTCCGTCCGCTTTCTGCTAGTTGGGTTCAACCCTAGGAGTTTCAACTTTTGCCTCTAGGGATCCTCGACTGACCTCATTGTTGGTCCAACGTTTGGCTAGGTTCTTAACACTTTCGTAGCTTGTAACTCTTCAAGAAATGACCATTCCCTTGATTTGAGGTGCCAACGACCAAATATAGCGTTCAATCTTTTTGTGCTTCGGTGTTACAAGTGTCGGAAAAAGTAGGAAAATGTCATTGAACCTCGTAGTGTAAGCTTTAATGTCCGAACCCTTCATTTTTAGGTTCTAGGGTTCATTGTCTAGTTTCTGGATCTCATCCCTGGGGCATTATTCCTCTACCATCATTGCCTTCAAATCTCCCCAAGACAAGGAGTTGGCAGGAATGATGCCCATTGTTTTCACCTGCTCGTTCCACCATGACAGTGCTGAGTCGAGGAGAGTGCAAGTAGCAAATCATACTTTACTATCCTCAGCATAGTAACTGATTTGGAATACTGATTCCATTTTCTCGAACCACCTTGTTAAACCTATGACTCCTTCATTGTCGTAGAAGTTCTTAGGCTTATAGTTCATGAAATCTTTATACGAACAAACCCTTCAGTTTTCATTGTAGTTTATGTTTGTACTACTCCTTGGTCTTGTTCCTCTTCCATCGGTTTCTATGATGGGGGTATCATGGTTTGTTCTCCTAATATTTGTTAGAGCTATAAGGCGGTCTGAGATTAGTTGCTCCAATTCAGCTACTGTTTGAGGAAGTCCCGTCGTCAGAGGTGGAGGTGGTGGAGCATCATTCATTTGGTTCTCAGTTACTGGGGTTATTGGGATTTTAGGTTTTATTAGTATTTTTTTAAGGAAAGTTTTAACCGAGATTTTTACAAGATTTTTAACAAATCAACTATTTCGCTTAGGTTAGGTAGTGCATAAATCTAACCATAATAAAACTTAGGTGCGCAACTAGGTTTAGTTGTGGTACGAAGCATGTACACTAAGGAACCTAGTTGAATATTTGCTTTTTAATTCCTTGTATTTTTCTTATCTTGGATTAGTGTTTTCTCATAAAGGAATTGAGTTTTTATATAACTCTATATCTTGTATTTGTGTGTGTATTATAAATTATCATTTGTTTACTTCAGGAGGTATAATTAATAATACTTATTTTTCATAGATTTATTTGAAATAAATCTAAGCATGGGGTCTTTATCATTAAGAACCAAATTATTAAGTGTTACAGATCTATGGGGAAAGACTTAAGGATTTTGGGTTTAAGAATGACTAGACCTACCAGAGTAAGCCCTTAGACTATAGTTGTGCTGTCCTAAGGAAACTACTATTCGCTATAATCGTTTAGCTCTGATACCAATGTTCCATGTTCCTTTCGGATTAACGGTTATAGCACAGAGGACTTTGTACTAAGTTTTTGAGTTCTTAGCAATGAAGTGTTTCTCATACAGAATATCCTTAAATTGTTAAGTCTATGATTTTTGTCGTCATTTGTATTCCAAGCCTTAACAATGTTTGCATTTCTTTGTCGTCACATTCGGATATATAGTTGTACATACACTATTATACATATATTTTTAAGATTATGTAAATATGTATGTATATATCATTGAAGGCATAAAAATATTACTTCAATTCTTTGTTTTCTTGAATCGTTAATAGCCTTTTCATAAGTTTTCTTTATATATAAAATATCTTATTTTATATAAACAATCATATTCTATAAAACTACTCATTTTTTTAAAATCCTACAAGATCTCCTTATAAACTCCATTTTTATATAAAATATCATTTTTATATAAAAATTATCATATTTTATAAAAACTACTTATTTTTATAAAATGTTACCAGATCCTTTTGTAAACTCCATTTTTATATAAAATATCAATTTTATATAAAAATAATTATATTTTATAAAAAGTACTTATTTTATAAAATGTTACAAGTCTTTTATAAACTCCATTTTTATATAAAATAACAATTTTATATAAAAATCATCATATTTCATAAAAACTACTTATTTTTATAAAATGTTAAACTCCATTTTTATATAAAATATCAATTTTATATAAAAATAATCATATTTTATAAAAAAAAACTACTTATTTTATAAAATGTTTCAAGATCCTTTTATAAACTCTATTTTTTTTAAATATCAATTTTATATAAAAATATTCATATTTTATAAAAACTACTTATTTTATAAAATATTACAAGGTTTTTTTATAAAGTCCATTTTTATATAAAATAACAATTTTATATAAAATAATCATGTTTTATAACATAAATCCAATGGAACACTTATGTATCTATAAGTCTAGTTATCCCATATTATATTTATACTTTAGACCTTTCTTGTAAATAAATTAACAAAGTAGCTCCTAAGTATATAACTTTATTGGTTTATTTTATTAATAACCATTCTAACACTAATGGTTAGTTTTGATTATCAACCAAAAATACTTGCATGAACTTATGTCGCAAAGATAATACCAATACATATATTTATATTGGCATCTAATATTTCATATAATTGTTTTAACGCTACATGAACAACAATGGAGGCTAGTTTATCATGCATGAAATATTTTTGTATACTCGTTGCATGTTTGTTTTGATATAAATAATATGTTGGGTAGTAACACGTTAGAGAAAATGTTAACAGTATATGACATATTATAGTATTATACTTTCTTATCTAGCATCCAATGTGTGTATGTATCTCCCCCAAAAATTTGTAAAACTAAAAGAAAAGGGGCCATAAAGACTCACTTTTGTTGCGTGATCTAAGCTCGATACCACTGTTGGGATTTCTATGCTACAACATCCTATGGTGCACATACAACGCTAAATACCTTGGATCTATGCTTTCACTAATTAGACATGCAAATGGTTTCCAAGGCATTAAACCTATAACTAGCATGCATTTGACATAAACCATATAAGATACTAGTTAGGGTAACGTACCTTTTATGTAGCTTCAAGTCTTGATGTATTTAGCCTTAAGAACTTATTCCCAATAGTGTGGAAGCCTCAAATGAAGTCACAACACACCTAGGACAAAGGTGGAACTTGAGAGAGAATTCCATGCACCCAAAAACACCCTTGAACTCCAAGAACTTCATGTGTAACCACAAGTGGCGTTTTTTAGGTCATGATGCATGTATTTATATGTGTGGTTTTTCAAGAGTAATGGGTATAACCCAAATCCATACCCATGGGTTTTATGATCCATGGTTCATGTGGCCCAACTCTTCATGTATCGATACATAAACTTGGTCCAACATGGATCATAAGCCCAACACATATAAATATGACTAATTACCATAATTAGTCCCCATAGATTTAATTAGTCTTTTTTTATCACTAATTTAATTCCAAATTAATTCTTGATTAATACTAATTAAAACATATGATTTCATATTAATATATTAGAACTTATAATATATTAATAAATCATATATAACCTTCTCTCAAGAATCCATCCTAACAAATTGTCCTGATGATATGCAACCCAAATGGCCCATGCTACTCTCGGGTCGAGTACATACCAATAATAGTTATGGGCTTATACATCTAATCCAACAATCTCCCACTTGGATAAGTCTAAAACTATTATTGCAAGTATGACTCTAAAACCCGACTAGCAATCGTAGCTCTTAAAAGCCGTTGTCGAACTCTAACCTAGTCAATTACATGTCCATTATATAAGGGATCATATATTCCTCCATTCTAGATATCATATGGACTGAGACATGGATTGTAATTATTCTCTCTGTCCATCTGTTGTTTCCCGATTTCTGATTTATGATGACCAACTAATTGAACAAATCAAATCAGTCCAGGCCCGGCCGAGCACTTACATTTGTCATCACTAAATCATCGAGGGGCCCACAAATATCGCTCTTATCCCTCCAAGGGTAAAAGGAATGGATAAACTTCGACTCATATGCTTGTACTAACTACTTGTTCAATCATACACAAAGGAACGTTTTATAACATCAAGTTACTGATGCGTTTTCGTACAATCAATGTACGACCAACTCATAATCAACAAATTATATCTCTAGGTTTGAAGAATATAAGATATTATCGTCTCATGATCACTCTTGATAAAATCCATGAAGTGATTCAAATGAGCGTGGGTTTAATCCAATACTCGAATCTTATTCCAGGAGCACTCATGAATACTACAACTATGTCTAAAACATCTATACATACAACAGACCCATTCATGACAGTCTTGCCTCAATACCTACTTCCAAAATATGATCGATTGTGGACAGTTTGAATAACCTAGTTATTCGGGAAGTCAAAACATGCAAAGTGAAACATAAGAATAATCGAATCCAATACGGTCTTAGAACTTATGAATATAAATAAAACACCTTTTATTTATTACCATATTGATTACACATTATTCAAATGCTTCGATTTATCAACCTAATACTTGAATTAAAACAATAGTCATTCCATGCTCCAAGCATGCACACTATGTTTGTCTATGATCCTTACTTTGTGAAATAGACCAATTGAACATGATTCCAATGATTCTCATTTCACAATCCCAAATCCTTATTGCAAATGTAAGAATACAAGATTCTTTGCCTATTGCTGAAATTTGTTAGATTCTAAACTTATATGCATTGATCCTTTTGTAATGACTATGCACAAAAGCCACAAAGACTCGGCATCAGACATTACAAAGTATTCCAATGGAGAGCAATTCCATGGAAACGAAGTCTCACATTCAAAGTACATTCCTTTGAACATCCTTCCTGCATTATGTTTTTTCTAATCTTACACATATTTAATGAATAACTTCCACTTATGGAAACATTTCCACATTCTCATTTTGACTATCACTTCTGAACAAGAGGTACCTCCTTTCAGAATATGTCAATATGGTCCTTCCAAAATTAACACTATACTTCCAATTGTCCATGAGCAACCAATCTTTGGTACACCTCAGATTGTCCTCGACAATTGCTTAAGCAGTTTAGTCATATCCAGTTCTAGTCCTTTTTCCCTCTTAATGCCCTAGGCATTTGGAAAATTTAGAACGGATGAATATTACATCACATGTAATCGATCCTATATCTGAAGCATATGGGACACGATTCATGATGTCTCACATAAAGACATGATACTAGACCAATCTTTTGTTATAATATTTCTGTTTCTATTTGCCATGTTCTCATAATTCAGATTATGAAAAAGGGATGCCGTAATCATAATCGAATTTTAGAACGCAAATAATGTAATTATGAATTCATACTTCATTAAAATCTCAATCTAAGCTTGTAGAATTGAAATGAAGTATGAATTTCACTCCCTTAATTATATCAAAACAACTTTTCAACCTCTGCAACGTTGCAAATTGAAACTTTTGTTTTCTATAATTAACATTGCTAACTTGCAAAACTTAACATAAAATCATGCTCCCACTAACATGATAGTTATAACACTTATGCTCCCACTAGCTTTGACGTGTGTCCAGAAATCAGCTGGTCTTCTAGAAATCAATACTTTATTGACTTTCTTACCAAATTTCAGATTTCTGATACGAGATGCTTTGATAAGACTTTATCAATATCATACACCTTTCCTTAGATAGCTCACAATTTTTAGAACTATGAAAAGGGATGTCGTAATCATAGGCTGAATCGTTTAGACCTTTGCCATTTCTCACAAGTCCATGTTAGTGTGCCGGTTAACCACACACACTCCACTAACGACTTTGAGAATGCAAATATCACAGTTGCTATCTACTTAAAATCTATTTAGCGAAAGCGTTTCCTCACCATCATTTTCATGAATCGGAGAGAAACCTTATGACACTTACATTTTATGGTGTATGTGTTCCTATCCATGTGAATTTGTCATAAACACAAGAGGAAGTTAGTGAAAAATCCAAACTCATATGGACTGAACTTGTTCAATCTTAAATTCTTGCCACCTGGTTGCGCAAGGGCCTGCCATTGCTTCCAAGTAGTTATGCAAACAATTGAGAACTCATAGAACTCACATGCACAGTCAACTTTATGTGGAATGGGCACAAAAACAAGAATATGTCAACACGATGGGCTATAAACCTCAAGTTCTATGCTAGTGATAAACAACAAGTTTTGTTCTTGATTAGTTCTTGAAACTTTTCAAGATCTTTAAGAATCCCACTGACCTCTTAACATATAAGATTCTCTCATCAAGAACCATTCCTTGACAAAGAAAATATTTAAGAGTTAGGGCGGATTCTTATCAAGACAAACACTTCACACAATTGGCCATAGTTAGTCTTTGTTTTATCCTAAACATCACAACTTACCAATTTCAAATGTACAAGAATAAGAAAGCATTTTACTCTACATTTGACAAGTGTTATGAACCTTCTTAAGATTATGTTACTCAAGTTACAATCTTGGAGTATTACTCTAAGACTCCATTTTGGAACGAAGTATGATTCATCTTTTGATTTAACCATTTCAACAGTCCATGATTCCTCTTCTTATCCAAACAAATGCACTAATATGTACTTAGAGAAGCAATTCTGATATGGTTTCATAATCACTAAGATAATCATAAAACAAGATACTCAAGTACTCCCCCATCTTTTCAGATTGGAGAAGCTTTTATCTTTCTACCTAATTTGATTCTTCTTATTCGTTCTGCCTTACATTGAAACTTTTCTAATGTTTCAGAATTACACTTAAACACTTAACTATAACCATATTTACTAAATTTTAGTAAATCATGACGAATAGCCTTATCGTTCTTTGTGGTGGACCTGACTAGCGCACAACCAAGTGTACTCGATCCTATAGTCCTTCACTTGACTCACACGAACAAACATGGAATTAGTCTTAATTTTCCAAAGATGAAAAATTCTCATTCATCATACAATACAAGTTGCATGATTCCAAGTTTCTATCCAACTGAAACCTGGGTGACGAGAATCTTTCCTTATTTGGTAAATTATGACACTACCACAAATGAAAGAATCAAATCTATTTTCCAATATTGCTATCAATGGAATTACATAAACAATAATTTTTCACAAATTCCATTGTACGGATACCTAAAATAAATAAAATAAAAAAATTTCTTTTTATTTGAAAATTGCGGAAAAACTTATCCTTACAATGCAAATACATATGAAAATTATATTATTATGCATTCCTAAGCAATCTGTCATAACTCTTAAGCAGCAGCTCAAAATTCTGATCATCGAACCATGCGATCGAAATCCATCTATTCACGATCAGAATCAGCTTACTCTTCCTTTAAGCTTCCTCTCTTTTCTTTGATTATTAAAACATCAAATTGCGATCGAGTCACATCATGTAATAAGAATCTCCAAATAGGAACTTAACAAAGTTAGATAGTAGACTTACCTGAAGTAGAGTCATACATTTTGACTTTACAATCCTTATGATTCTTCAGGTAAATAGGACAGCATCGAAACCAATGCCCCTTCCTTTGGCAATAGAAACATATGGACTCTTTGGAAAGGTACACTGGACTATCTCAGACTTAGCCTTTCTCTTTACCATTTGGTCAACCGAGCTGACTATGGCCGATCCCTTTCTAGTGGGAAGAGAAAACTTTTCTGTACTTCTAATGATACCATTGTCAATGTCCATAGAAGTTTGGGATGTAGATCTTCCAATCAAATTTGCCTTACAAGTGCCCTAAATCATTGTCGACTCAGCAGCAACAAGCAAATAGGTAACATCAATAAGGGTCATGTTGTGTTCTGTCACATAGTAGTCCTTGATGAACTCACTATATGACTCGGAAGGTGACTGAAGAACCCAGTCAACAGTCAACTTCCTTGAGACTTTGACACCCAACTCTCCGAGCTTGTCAAAATGTGACTTCATCTCCAAGATGTGAGTACATATAGACACTTCTTTCCAATAGGGATTGAGTGACCTTCAAATTTTCAAGAACTTGTGGGTTAGGGAGAATAATTGGAGGAGGTGGAGGAAGAGAAGTATGATTTCCATGATCCAACCATGGGACATCATCTTCATTAGGAAAGCTTGTTTCAAGGGATTTGGGAAGATCATAGTTGTCTGAACCAGACATCTACAATGGGCGAAATTCAAGTTAGTTGATTTAATTCCTTAATATAACACCCAATATGAAATATTAAGGCTAGGACCCAACACAATATTTTATAACTTGGAAGAGAGATGCCGTAACCCAAGCTATAAAATATTTGAAGGTAGGCGAATGACGATTCACCAATTTCTACCATGAAACCCTAATAGGGTATTGGGTTTTAATTGGATTGAAACTCCTAGATCTTTTGAGATTCATTGAACTTTTCAATGGCATGTTTAAATCTCGATTCTGCCCTTCAAGTTTGTGACTGGGATGCCGAGGATCGCAAATAAGGAGTGAATAACCATGCAAATTAACTTGGTACACTTAATGTTACAACCACCTAATCAATGTACTGGTTAACCACACCCGCTCCATTGATCTATGATTAACATCAAGCTACCCTTTGCCACACATTGTCAGTCCCAGATTAGTGTTCCGGTTAACCACACACACTCCACTAACGACTTAACAAGGTGCAAAGTGCAATTTCATGGGTTAGCACCAAATTCACATTTTCCTAATTAACTAAGATTGGGAATTTATAAGAGTTGAGTTACTTAGTATTTATCATTATACTTTTAATGAGGAAGAATTAATGTCTTGTCCTACCCGTTCGGCTAACGACCCTCCACCAGTCAAGGAAGCTGTGGGTGAGAATAGACACCAATTAAACTGTCATTTTATAGGCAATAACCTTATACCCCCTTATAGACCGGCTTCGTGAATGAGGCCTACTAACGGTAAGACTGACTTACTCGTATACATATATATATATATATATATATATATATATATATATATATATATATATATATATATATTAAACCTATAATATTATAATAGTATAAGGGTTGAATTTTAAACTTTTAAAATTCTAAGGGTTTAATTTGGAATTAAAGTATTCATGGGGGAAACTTTACAAATTCCAAAACTTGAGGGCAAGTTTTTGAACAATTCAAAAGACCTTTGATTTCCATAACTTAATGTTTAAAGTAGTTTAATGGAAAAACTCTTCATGTTCTATAACTTGAGGACAAGTTATGGAAGACTTTAAAAACATTTTAAAAAAAACTCTTAATTTTCATAACTTATGGAAATTTTATGAGTTTTAAAAATCATAAATGAGACTTTTCATATAACTTGAGGACAAGTTACAAAAACACATATTATGAACAACTTTTAGATCAATTTGGATCGAAAACAATTATCACATAATTTTTCTATTAATCTAACCTAACTCATAAGAACAAGATCATTCATATCATCAATCTTCAAGAAATTAGCATATTCATATAAACTAATACAAAACTTGAAATTATGAAAATTATCTAAGAATTGGAAGAGAATCAACATTACCATAACAACAAAATCAAATTTTATGAATAAAAACACTTTGTGGTAATGATTCAAATCCAAAACATGCCAAAAAAACTTAAATATATGTTGTCAGGGCTCCAATTCGTCGAGTGCAAGAACCAACTCGACGAGTTGGATGAATTTACACATGGAATCGTCGAGTCCCTCAACGGACTCATCGAGTCCCCTGTCCAGACAGAAAAAAAAATCATTTTTTTAGCTTTTTTCAGCAAGTAGCATCAAGTATAATTGAAAACAACCCATGGCTCTGATACCACTGTTGGGATTTCTATGCTACAACATCATATGGTGCACATACAACCCTAAATACCTTGGATCTATGTTTTCACTAATTATACGTGCAAATGGTTTCCAAGGCATTAAACCTATAACTAGCATGCATTTGACATAAACCATATAAGATACTAGTTAGGGTAACATACCTTTTATGTAGCTTGAAGTTTTGATGTATTTGGCCTTAAGAGCTTAGCCCCAATAGTGTGGAAGCCTCAAATGAAGTCACAACACACCTATGACAAAGGTGGAACTTGAGATAGAATTTCATGCACCCAAAAACGCCCATGAACACCAAGAACTTCATGTGTAGCCACAAGTGGCGTTTTTAGGTCATGATGCATGTATTTATATGTGTGGTTTTTCAAGAGTCGTGGGTATAACCCAAATCCATACCCATGGGTTTTATGATCCATGGTTCACGTAGCCCAACTCTTCATGTATCGATACATAAACCTGGTCCAACATGGATCATAAGCCCAACACATATAAATATGACTAATTACTATAATTAGTCCCCATAGATTTAATTAGTCTCTTTTGATCACTAAATTAATTCCAAATTAATTCTTGATCAATACTAATTAAAACATATGATTTCATATTAATATATTAGAACTTATAATATATTAATAAATCATATATAACCTTCTCTCAAGAATCCATCCTAACAAATTGTCCTGATGATATGCAACCCAAATGGACATTGCTACTCTCGGGTCGAGTACATTCCAATAATAGTTATGGGCTTAGACATCTAATCCAACAATATATTCACACACAATCAATACAAAACCATGTTTCTATCATGGACCTATCACACCCTCACATCAAAATAGCAACCAAAAGGTATAGAATGAAGGTAACATAATTCAAATCAAAATATCATTCACAATTGGGGTACATACAACCTAAACAACATAGGTTCATTCCAATCCCTCTAAGATGTGGTATTCCTAACAAGTACTCTATATAACCACAAATATTGACTCGCCTTTGTCAAATAAGTACCCTTTCCGCACTTCAAATCTTGTAGGACCTGAGGTATTAAACCTTCCCCTAGTCAAACACAAATATATGTATTACTAGAAGTGTACATGAACAAATTATGGAAATTTACTACCCAAACATGCAAATAGGTTATTAGGTCACAATCTCAAATTTTGACCTGAAACAGTAGTCTGTTCAAGGCCAATGTAGCACCCCTTAAACCTATAAAATTTTCAACTTCATTCTATATTCAAATATTTCACATTTTTATCTTTAAAAGCACTAATCGCATAGGTCAAACCAATATTTCTCCAATTTTCTATGAATTTTACAACACAGAATGTCGGTGCAGCGAATTTCCGACCAGTCGGTGAAAAAGACGATTTTCACCTTGGTTAGGGACAATACCAAAGTCTTGGAAAAAATCATGGACAAACTAAACCCAAAATTAAAACTTTTAGAGTTTACGGATCATAAACTCTCCTGCCTTGTCGGGTTTTTTCTATTTCCTCTTTTGGTCGTCTATGGCAGCCCAAGGTAGGGGTGTTGATCAGGTAATATATCCGGGTTTCGGGTTACTCGGGTTTTTCATGTTAAAAAAAATTACCCGTTACCTGACCCAAATTAAGATCGTGTAATTCGGTTTTAGGTAATTCGGGTATTACCCGAAATATTTAATCTTTTTTGAATGACACCAGAAAATAAATTTAATGAAATAAATATGGCGTGCTCTATTAGTCTTGTTTATATAAACAAACGAGGCATAAACGAAGTTACCCAAACTTTGAACATTGGGATTTTTTAGTCAATAATACTTGAGATATCAAGTAATCTTTTAACAGCTTAATCTAGTCTAATAAGATGTTAAAAAAATAATTAAAGATCTTAGTTTAAAATTTTAAAATGTTTAAGATAATTGTAGCCATAATTTTTGTCATGTTCTGAAGTTTCGTCAAGATAATGAGTTTGTTAGTTGCAATAAGAACTATAATCAAGCAAACAAATAAGTTTAAAGAACATGGTGACATATAAACAAATGTTTTTAATATTGTTGGTGTCATACTTCTATAATAAAAGAGAATCATGTTTACAATAATGACAGGGTCAACAAGTTTGGGGGCTCTAAGCGAACCAAAATTTTGAGGCCCTTTGACAATTATTATACATAATGTTATAAACCCTCCTCCTTTATCCGGGCTTGAGACCGGAAATAATAAACTAAAAAGTTTACAAATGGTGGAGTAAATTTTTTTTTTATGTATATGTTTTTTGTGAATATATTTTATGACATAAAGTTAATTTTTTCTAGCCTTTTTAGAGCCAAATTCTTTAATGAAATTTTCATAATCAATTTCTTTTACTAGATGTTTTTCAATTGACAAAATAGCTAATCCATTTAATCTTTGTTGTGACATTGTAGATCTTAAATATTTTTTTAACAGTTTTAATTTAGAAAAACTTCTTTCTGCAGAGGCAACGGTTACAGGAATAGTTAACATAATCTGATAGGCAACATATGCATTTGGAAAAGAACTAAACTTTTTAATATAATTAAGTATATTAATAATTGTATCACATTCTAAATGTACAATATGTATTAAAAGTTTTAGTTCATCAAATAAATCTAAACCATCAATATCTAAGCTATCATCATGCTTTAAAGATTTTTCAAGTTTTAAATAATGTTCTTTTAAAGTATTTTCATCAAATGATTTTAATTTTTCTATACTAAATAGAAAACCAAAAATATTTTTCAACTCGTTAAATTGCTCAAATCTACTTTTAAGTGAAGTAATGCTTTTATCTACTATATATAAAAAGTAACCAGTTTTAAATAACTAAACATGAGTTATAATAGTTTCATTAGCAACATTTTCATCATATCGTCTATTTCTTTGAATGATACGTTTTTCAAGAAATTTAGGTTTTACGTTCATTTCTAAAGCCAATTCTTTTGCATAATCTAAAGCCTTTTCAAATCTGTTTTCTCTATATTCTTCAAAGAAACACAAAAGTTCATTTAGTTGATCTATAGCATCATCGATACACATATCATTTGATTGCAAGCTTTTACTAATAGTGTTAATAGCAAACAAAAAATCATACCAAAAAATCATTCCTAATAAAAATTCATAGTTTTCAAGTTCATATGTAGCTAAACATTTAGCCTCACTTTTAATTTTTGGATCTCCATAATTTTTGGAAAATTGTAAAAGTGATTTTCTCAATTGTGGTGTTTGAAATCTAATTGCTTTTACACTTTCTACCCTACTTTCCCAACGAGTTTGCGATAATGATTTAAGTGTTAGGTTTGATATATTATCTTGTAATATTTTCCACCTTTGAGTTGATGAAGCAAATATCGAATATACACGTTGCATAACTCCAAAAAACTCACTAGCTTTATCACACGAATTAGCCATATAACAATTTACTAAATTTAAACTATGACAACCACACGGAGTGTAGAATGCTCTAGGGTTAATGTCTAACAATCGTTTCTATACACCTTGATGTTTTCCTTTCATATTTGATCAATTTTCATAACCTTGACCCCTAACATTATTTATATCTAGTCCTATATTTTTAATTTCATCAACTATAGCATCATATAAGCCTTTACTGGTTCTATTATCTACAATTAAAAATCCTAGAAAGTACTCCTTAACTTCAATTGGAGTTGTTAAAATATCTAAACATCGTAAGATAATTGACATTTGTTCCTTATGACTTGTATCGGGAGTACAATCAAGTATAATTGAAAAGTATTTAGCCTCTTTTACTTTTTTTAATAATTTTACTTTTAACTTCTTCTCCCAATAAACTAATAAGTTCATTTTGCATATTGCGTCCAAGATAATGATTATGAATTTCTTAGTCATTAATTCTCCTAATATGTTCTTGCATAATAAGATCAAATTTCGCAATCACTTCAATTATAGTTAAAAAGTTACCATTATTTTCTTCATAAATCTTTTTATTTGTTCCACAAAATGCTAAATTATTTTTCCTAAAGTTTTTACTACAACAATGATTTTATTAACACATTTTTTCAATGTTCTTTTTCTTTATTTATTTGTTCTTGGATTTGCTTGTCAATTGTTTTATTATTTGCTAATCTAGTTTCTAAGTCAATCCATGACCTCATTTTAAGAATGTGTCCGTTACTTGCTTCGTGTCTTTTTAATATACAAGAAATATTGTTCCAATCATTATTACCTTTTATGTGCTAATCAACATGTAGATGCATTCACATTAAATAATTTACAACAAAAACAAAAAAACTCTATCTACATCTATGGAATAAACCAACCATGTTCGTTCGTACTTTTCTCCATTTGGTATTTTTTTTTGCATATAAAGAGATGTACTAAAGCTTCTTAAATGTTGATCTTTTGGAAATTTAGAATTATAAATTTTAATAAGACATTTTTCTACGATTAAATCTCTTAAATTAGTACTAATATTATTCCATATACTTGGATCATATACGTTTAAAGGCGTATTATCATCTTCACTATTAGTTTGTTCCTTATCAATTTCAATATTAGTTTGTTCGTTATCATTATCACTATTAGTTTGTTCGTTATCATTTTCACTATTAGTTTGTTCATTATCAATTTCAATATTAGTTTTTTCATTATCATTTTCAATATTAGTTGGTTCATTATCATTTTCAATATTAGTTGGTTCATGATCATTATTATCAACATTAGCTTGTTCTTGTTCATTATCAACATTAGTTTGTTGTTGTTCATTATCAATATTTTTGTTTGTAGTTAAATATTTTAAAAACGACCATTTTTCTTTATCTATAAAAGTTTCTTCTTGCATTTTTCGTTTCCTTTTAGAAGCATCGGATTTGTATTTTCTCTTTGACATGATTATTGATTATTTGATTAATAATAACTATAAGTATATAAGATATGTATTAGGATTATACCACCCCTCAGATAATGGAAAGCTAAAAAACAATGGAAGCTGTCAATCTAGAATCAGTGAACAATGGAATCTTCCAATCTGGAAAAAAAAATCAGAAAATTGAAAAGATTAACAACTTTGATCATTCATGCCATTTGGATAAAGCCAAAAACAATTAAAATACAAATTACATAATTTAATAATAAAACATTGTGTTTTAATCAGAAGAAATTATATAACATGAAGTCAAACAAGAATCTCATTCAAAACAAAACCAAATTATGAGGCCAAACAACTTAAACTTTTTAGGTAATTGAGTTAACGGTTATTTGACACCAAAAATATAAATTCAAAACTTTTTCTATTTGTATGTTATATTTCTAATGAAATCAATTATATATAGATGTAATTGAAATCTCACATGCAATTCCACATGATTCAGTCAATAATCAGGAACCAAACATTGTCCAATACTATAACATGTTAATTTATTATGAAAAAAAAATCATTCATTAGATTGAAAATAAGGTTAATTTATTATGAAAAAAAAATCATTCATATGTAGTTTGCCAATGTCAGCATTCCTGGCTGCAATCAAATGTATTAATAACTACTGATCGTCTGATCCTACAAGACTGACTCGGTAAATTCTATGTATTGGTTCTTCAGTTCTTTAACAGTTTAACAAATGACAGTTCATTGAAACTTGAAAAATCAAAAATTTGTGGTTGTGTAATGTCCATTGTCAAAAGATTAACCCTAATTAATTGGCTATTAACCCCAATTGGATAATCAGAGATAACAGAAAAATCAAAACTAAAAAGTGAAAATGCATATTACCGTTTCACCGTTTCAGTGACAACAGATGAGAAATTGAGAAGAATAGCAGCAGATTATCAAGAGAAACCGAGAAGGCGAGAATGAAGAAGCAAGAAGAACTGAAGACAACAGCGATTGCTTGATTGCTTGAAGCCTTGAATCGATTGGAGAAGGGAGAAAAAGAACAGAAGTTTAATCGTCATGTGTATTGATTCGATCTTGATTGCAGCGTGATTTTTTTGGAAACTCGAAGCTTGGATTGAAATTAAACGGGGCCCCTTACAATTGAGGGCCCTAAGCCCTCTTTTAACTCAATAAACAATAAGGTCGGCCTAAATAATGATAGTTAGTTTAAGCGTAATCAAATACCTACTACAGAGTACAAAATCTATGAAAGAAAAAAAAAAGAATTTTTAAAATAATTAGGGTAATTCGGGTATACCCGAAACCCAACAAATGTATCCTATACCCGACCTGGAAAAAAATCGCGTTACCCAAATACCTAAAATAATTAATCTGATACCCGATTCACTTGATACCCGAAAAAATCGGGCACGTAATTCGAGTAACAGGTATTTTCGACAGGGCTATCCCAAGGGATAGGTTAAGCCCCAAGAAAAACGGGCATGGAAAAAAATATCGAGCCTTCAATTTCATTAAACACATGGACGATTAAATTATCGGAGTTTCAATTCGATTTTTCAAAACAACTCCCTACACTTTCATGATTTAATTACTAACAATCCTATTGGCAATCTAAGTTTCTTTTTATGACAATTTAGTCCCTCAACCTTAATTACACCAATAAAAAGAATTATATTTTAACATATTTTCCACAAAACCAATCAATTAAATTATATACCCCTTCAATATAAATTAATTCTTTTAGGTATTAAGTATTATATATTTTTTTATTTTTCTTCCATTTTAACCCTATAAAGCTAAAATATTTGCATATATATATTTTTTCGAGTAACTGAACGTTAACGTCATTGACAGAAGGATTTTCGGGTCGTTACACCCTCAACATCAGCACCAGTAGAATCAATGTCAGGAAATACTGTTTGAAGAGGTTGTAGATAAATAAATGATAAGTCCATAGCATAAACTTCATTATCCACACCCATCAGGGATGTCTTTAGTTTTTACTTCTTCTTCAGCGGGATCACTGGCCGGAGTGTCTTCAATTAAATTCTCCCCCTTTTTGGCATCATAATTTTGATAGGGAGGCACCAGATTAAGTGAAAGATGTTGATTATCGTTAGTAGAGATTGGAGGAGTACTGCTTGGTGGTGGTGGATTTGATGGAGGAGGCAACATGGAAGTAGAAGTGGTTCAACTTCTAGCATCACAACTTTATGGTTACAGTTTCAGACTAGAATCAAAGGATTCACAAGCAATTCGTGTGATATGGTACAAGAAAAAACTAGAAAATAGATAAGTCTTTGGACGCTGATAAGTCCGTTTGTGATTGATACCCTTTAAACCCATATTGTTTCTTATCATTCATGTTAATGTAGCGTTTAACTATCAGGGCTTCACCTTCGGATTTATTACAGAAGTCGTTGACGGTGTTTTAAGGAGACTTCATGGAGTATAGAGCAATATATTTGTCCCTATGAGTATCTTGCATGATTTCTTTGTGTAAAATCTTCGTTTCTTCATGATTACAGAGATTACCAAAAAGAGAAGCCAAATCCATTGTTACGATTATCTCACTGTTCTTCAAAACATCTACATGATTCTCCCAACTCTAGTTTAGTGAATAAAAGAACTTGAGAACTAGAGAGTTTCTAGTTTTGTTCATATTAAGACGACACATTACATTCACCAAGATATTAAATCTATTGAAGAACTGAGTGAGGGTTTCATTCTTTTGCTGAAAGAAGTGCTCATATCGTCTATTTAGACTATTCTTGTTAAAAACTTTTACTTCATCACTACCCTCATATGAAACAGTTAGTGAGGATTGAAAGAACACCAGTTGTAGGCTCCTTGATCGATAACAATTAACAAAAAAAGTGAAGATTGAAAGAACACGAAGATATCACAAAGGTTTTTAGCTAAGAAAAAGGTACTCACGAAGAGAACGAGAACAAAGCCCAAAGGTTCGATAATAAACTAAGACACGAACCCTAGTACATATAAAAAAAAAAGATGATATGAATCCCTACAAACTAGGGATATCAACTAATCTACGTAAATAATAGAATATATCTGATATCTCTAAGATATCGGATGTGTTAAATAACTACGTATCTATCTATATATACAACATATTATACAATATATGTAGTTTACACGTTGACGCTCCTTTGTAGACTGAGCTTCACGCAAGAACTGGTGAGATGATGACGCTTAGAAGTCAGCATGAAGATTTTACATCATAATATTCTAAGGTTTGACCTTATATATATATATATATATATATATATATATATATATATATATATATATATATATATATATATATATATATATAGGTTCGGGTGTTTTAAGTAAGTATTGTGTTATTGTATGCATCAATGTGGGCCAATAAAAATTAAATAAAAAATTAAATAATTAAATAAATAAATAAGGGTAATTTAGTAATTTGCTTAGTAACTTCTAAAAATAATCCCTATAATCATGGTATACCTAAATAAATACGCGTGGTCCCCTCTCAATTTCATCTCCGCTCATCATAATTTAACCAAATCGATCATCGAAAACAAAAATCAGGTACTTCGATCGAACATGTAAACTCGAGTAATTCATCAGGTATTTCGATCGAACATTGATTTCCAATATGCGAGAACAAGCGCCTATGTTAGGGTTGTCGGATATTGTGATGGCGTATTTTGTTTGATCGATGACTTATTTGATTCCATGTCTAAGGTTATTCTCTGGAACCCGCCGATCAAAAAATCCAGAAGAGGATTATGGGGATTGTTTGTCAGATTTGATCATGTTCGGCTGTGAGGTGCGAAGGCAGGGGATTCGGTGATAATAGGTTGCGATGGGAAGATGCCAGAAAAGGGTTCAGTAGAACAAGGTTCAACCTATTCCGTTTTATTCTTCAATCCCCCCTTTCTTCTCTTGCAATCGATTATTTTGTAGATATTCCTCTTTATCTCTCTCTCTCTCTCTGTAAGTATTTTGGCGCGCACACCCACCACCACGGTGGTTTGCCATTGTATGTTGGAAGAGAAACGAAGATATGGTTTGATTTTCCTGATTTGAACAAAAGCTAGGGTGTGTGTGTGTTTGTTGGACTTCTATGTTAATATGTTGTTGTTTGGACGTGTTCTACTGGTGCTTTGCTGTGTTTTAGGGGGTCTGGACGATTTTACCCCTATGCTCTTTTACAGTTGTGGCATTTTTTTTGCAGTGGTTGTTGTTGGTGATTTTGGTTTTGCCTCTGTTTCTTTCCTGCTCTGTTCTAAGTGGTTTTATAGTTGGGATGATGAAGGCTGAAAACATGTTTGATTCACGTCCCATACAGATTAAGGAAACCATTCCGCAAGTTCCACACTAAGCTTGTTAGAGAACTCGAAAAGAAGTTCAGTGGAAAGGTATTTCATATTTACAACACCCCTTTTGTCTTTCTTGAAAACCAAACTCATATAATCATTTAAAATTTTCATTTTTGGTTGCAGAATGTTGTTGTGATTGCAACCCGAAGGATTGTCAGGCCACCAAAGAAAGGCTCAGCAGCCACCCGAAGGATTGCGATTCCAATTCTGTTGGAATGGAATGACGAATTCCAAGTCTGTTGGAATCACAGAAGTTGATGCTTGAAGAACGGACCACCTTATTCTTTTAGAATGTATTAGTTGTTGGTAGATTTTGATGTTTTCTTCCCTGTTTTGATTGTTTTTTAGTTTATTCTTTAACAATAAATGTAATTCTTAACAATTGTTACCCATATTCTATAAGAAATAATGTATTTTTTGTTTTTATTTTTCCATTGATTGTTCAAGATTTTGGTATTCTACAAGAAGTTGTTATTCTTCAAGAAGTTTTTAAAGTCATCATCAAGAAATAGGTTCAAGAATAATTTTATTATTTATGCTTCAAGAATATTTTTATTTTTGAATATACTCATAAACATATTCTGTCAGAATGTCCGAATTAAAAGGTTTATAATTCGTAAAATCGGATTTTTAAAATTAATAGAATCTATGATCCCTTAAAAAAATACAATTTTCCTTTATTAAATCTATATTAATTGACTAAATTACCCTTGTAATTAATTATGATGATTTTTTCAATTATATTTAATTCAATAATATATATTAATCACTTTCTTTATATAAGTAAATTTGGTTGGCTCACATTTATGCATACAATAACACAATAATTACTTTAAACAAAATAACCTAAGCCTATATGTATGTATATATATATATATATATATATATATATATATATATATATATATATATATATATATATATAGAGAGAGAGAGAGAGAGTTAAGATCATATATAACCAATAAATATTGTGTGAATGTGTGACTAATTGTAGTCCAATCAATATAAAAAGTAATTTCATCATTTTATATGTAACGCTCTAAATTTTCAATTTAATTTTTCATTTTCAAATCACATAAAATCCAATATCGCATTTCTCAAAAACTACAAAATGTATAAGTTGTCAAAACACAAGTCAACAAATGTTTGATAATATCCCATAATCCTCAAAAACATAATCTCTAACCGGTGTGTACAATCCAGCCGGCACCTTCCCACGATCCTGAGAGGTACTTGAAACACATATCACACAACACGTTAAGCACGAATCTTAGTGAGTTCCTAAAAATACCACATACACAAATAATAAGCTTCTCATGGCTATAGCTCGGCATGGACCCTCCGGTCATGCGTCTCAGTGAGGAACCTCCGGTCTCAAGGCTCGGTGTGGACCCTCTGGTCATGTTTCTCAGTGAAGACCCTCCGGTCTCACAACTCAAGTTGGACCCTCTAGCCCTGTATCTCAGTGAAGACCCTCCGGTCTCACAACTCGGTTTGGACCCTCCGGTCCTAACTCAGTAAGGCACAGAATAATATAGCATAAATCACAAAGACAAAATGTATAATATCACATAACTCAGTATAATCACATAGGACCCTCCGGTCGATAACTCAAATAAGACCCTCCGGTCACACAGTATTACCACTCAAGTAAGTATAGTGAGAAGACTTACATCGTAAGTAGGCAAGTAGATCTTGTACCCCTCGAACAGTCTAGACTCCGCCTACATGTCATAATCATCTCTAATTAACACTTTATAATCACAACTCTAAAAATTTAGGCTAACCCCTTCTCTAACTCTTGGAAAGGGTGAAAAACTATTTTATCCCTCCATGGTCTCCATAACTCATGTCTTGACCAAACCCTAAAAGTCAATGGAAGTCAACACTCGAGTCAACAGTCCATGTTGACCTAACTCATCGAGTGCATCTATACGACTCGTCTAGTTCCTTCGTTTTCTCTAAAGTATCGGGAAAATCCAACTCAACTAGTCGAGTTGTCTCACCAACTCACTGAGTTGTGACGCGTCCAGACTATCGGGGAAAACCCTAGCCAACTCGTCGAGTTGGCTCATCAACTCGTCGAGTCCCTTTAGTCCATTCTCTCATTTAGACGTTTTTAAGCAGAACTAAGGTCTCATACTCTAGATCTAGCCTTCTAAGGTTGAAGTATCACGTAAAACTGCAAGCTTTACGTCCATTCAAGGCATCTAGGGCTCAAAATGCCAAAACAAGATTTATAGACGGTTTAATGCATGAAAGCTGACCAATAGCTTGATAAAGCTTGAATATTTAGGCCCAAGGGACCTCATATTGTCCAGATCTGAAGTTTCAACTCCATGGAAAGCTCAAACAACTTAAGGAACCAAAGAAAGGATGGAAAGGGACATAAACTCCTAGTAAAGAGATCTAACCAAACAATGATCAAGGTGATAGCTTTTTACCTCTAAAAAGCAGCTAGCACTGAAAGAACACCAGATCCAAGGGCTTCTTCTCGTTCCAAGACTTTTGCTCTCCAATGTCCTTCTAAAAATACACTAGAACATACAATCTTAGCCTCTCTCTCTCTCTCTCTCTCTCTCTCTCTCTCTCTCTCTCTCTCTCTCTCTCTCTCTCTCTCTCTCTCTCTCTCTCTCTCTCTCTCTCTCTCTCAGATGAATACAGCTCGTTTAGGGTTTCTCTCAGTGTGTCAAGATGATAAGGGAGATGTAAATGAGGCTTAAGGTCCTTTAAATAGGACACAAACCATGAAAACTAGGGTTTTCACACTCAGCTCCTACTTGTCGAGTTCGAGTCCTCCAACTCGTCGAGTAGACTCTAAAAATCATGCGGCCTTTATAATTCTCTACTCGGCGAGTTGGGGCCTCCAACTCGTTGAGTTGCTCTGAAAAAATGTATACCTGGGAGTCGGGATGTTACATTGTATATAACATTTATTTTCTATTAATTAAATAAGTTATATATTTGGAATGAATAAATTTTGTGTTTGAATATATGGAACCGTTTCATAGCAAAATTTAATCGGCTATACAATTGTTGGATAAGTAAGTTTTCAAAAACCACGGCGCTGCCATTGCTTATTTAAAAAGGAAGGTGCAAGTTGACGTTTTGTTTCTTTTGTTATATTTATTGTAAATGTTTGAAGATTGTTTTTTACTTTATAATAATTTATCAATAAATAATGGATTCATGGTTTTGTTTTTGTTGTGCATATGTTCCTATAACCCAACTCTTAAATAATGGTGTTCATAT
Source organism: Lactuca virosa (assembly GCF_052849685.1). Taxonomy (NCBI): domain Eukaryota; kingdom Viridiplantae; phylum Streptophyta; class Magnoliopsida; order Asterales; family Asteraceae; genus Lactuca; species Lactuca virosa. Next base: position 318,090,753 of record NC_136428.1, read on the forward strand.
ATATTTAGTAAGAATTGATTGTTTGAATATTTTTTATAAAGAATTTATAAATCTAACTATTTAAACGATTCTAAAATAATAAAATATATAGTTTATACCGAATTGTTAATAATTGTTGTTTTTTTACTATTGAATGATCATCGTATTTTCAAGTTGTATTTTTTATTTATATGATTACATGTAGTTTTGGTTGTTCGAAGATGAAAATAGGTGATAATAACGACGAACAAAGAAGGAGAATGTAAGGTTTTTATATTTCAATATGGTTTTTTGGCAGATGAATTCTTAAAGAATTTAGTATAATTTTTTTTTTGTATATTCTTCAAGAATATTGTATATTATGTAAAGAATGTAGTATATACGACAAATAATTATTAAAGAATATAGTATAAAAAGTTATGTATATTGTTTCATTTGTTGTATATATTCTTCTTTTATGATATAAAATGGTTGTTTTATGTTATAATAATTATTTTTATTTTTATAGTATCTATTATTGATTATATTGCAATATTTTTTCCTTAAAATAATGAGATTATAATGTCTAATATATAAACGTGTCTTCTTTAAGAATGTTATTATTTTTTTTTGAATGAAATTCGTATTCTTTAAGAATGAAAGAACGAAAATATGTGTTCATATATATAGAATAACGTCGTATTCTTAAAAAATCTTATTATATTTGAATATGTTGAATAACCATGCAAACTAGCTTGGTACACCCAATGTTACAGATCACTTAATCAATGTGTCGGTTAACCACATACACTCCATTGATCTATGATTAACATCAAGTTACCCTTTTCCACACTTTTTTAGTTCCAGATTAGTGTGTCTGTTAACCACACACGCTCCATTAACAACTTAGCAAAGTGTAAAATGTAATTTCATGGATTAGCACCATTTTCACATTTTTCCTAAAGTAACTAAGATTGAGAATTTAATAAAAAGTTTAGCTAGTTTATATTTTTATCATTATACTTTTAATGAGGGAGAATTAATGTCCTATCATACCCGTTAGGCTAATGACCCTCCACCAGTCAAGGAAGCGGTGGGTGAGAGTGGGCACCCATTAAACTACAATTTTATAGGTAGTAACCTTATACCCCCCTTATAGACCGGCTTCGTGATTGAGCCCTACTAACGGTAAGACTGACTAGTCTTATATATATATATATATATATATATATATATATATATATATATATATATATATATATATATATATATATATATTAACTTTTAATATAATAATAGTATAAGACAAACTTCAGCTCTTCTTCTTCATTGGAACTTGCCGTACCAGAAAGATCTTATTATGGCGTCATTTGTTGGGTAGCTCATTTGGCCACATCTTTGTGAGCTCTTCCTTTGAACTGGATTTGATTTAAATGTTTCAAAAGTGAGACTTTACAAATTCCAAAACTTGAGGGTAAGTTTTGAAACTTGTCAAAACTATTCACATTCATAACTTATGAGTTTAATGTGTGTTTTATGAAAAGACTCTTGATAATCCATAACTTGAGGACAAGTTTATGGAGTTCATTAAAAACAATTATGAAAAGACTTTTCATGTTCCATAACTTGAGGACAAGTTATGGAACTCATTAAAGAATATTTAGAATAATTCTAACAAGGAAAAATTATCATATAATATTCTATCGATCTAATCTAACTCATGTAGCAAGGCAATTCATATCAAATAATACAAATAATTAAACTCTTATCTTAATATTTCACAATTGTCCTTTCATTTTATAACATATGAGTTTAATGACATTTTAATGTATGAGACTTTTCATTTTCCATAACTTGAGGACAAGTTATGGAGGTCATTAAAATTCATTTAGATCATTTTCTAACAACTAAAATTATCACATAATTTATGATCTAACTAAACTCATAATCAAGATAATTTCAAGTCAACTGTTTGAAAGCAATTTTGTTTATCATATAAAAACAACAATTATTTTAAAACTTTGACAATTATCTTGTGGTTGGAAGAGTACAAGCACTACCATATCATAAAAACATTTCCAATGAACCAAAACAGTTTGTGGTAGTGTTCCCAATCCAAACCAGGCCAAGAAACTCGAAATTCTGCAAACAGGGCCTTCAACTCGTCGAGTGCATGAACTGACTCGCCGAGTTGCCCTGTTTACTGAGTGGACTTGTCGATTCTATTCATGTACTCGGCGAGTTCACCAGTCAGGTGTAAACATTTCGACTTTTTTAGCTTTGAAAAACTAGTAAGCATCAAATATAATAGAAAACAATCGTAAGCTCTGATACCACTGTTGGGTTTTGAGCACTATAACACTCCTATGGTGCACATGCAACCCTAAATGCTTTGGATCTATGTTTTCTCTAATTATGCAAGCATTTTCAATTTTTCCAAAGCATACATGCTAGCTAGCATACAATTGAAGCTATATAATAAAAACTTAGTTTGGATGCATACCTCTTGAGTAGGGTAGAATTCTTGACCTTTGAAAGCTTAAGCACCTCAAGTGTAATGCCTCTGTTGGTTCATAAACACCAATATGCAAGAGGAGGCTTTAAGAGAATAAGATACTTGTTGGATTAGTGTCTAAGTCCATAACTATATTTGGCATGTACTTGACCCGGTTGTGCATGGTCCTTTTGGGTTGCCTTCACCAAAGCAACTTCACTGGAGGAATAATATAGAAAGAGGTTATTATGGTTTATTAATATACTATAAGACTAATATATTAAAAGGTAAATCATATTTGTTTAATTAACATTGGTCAATAATTAATTAAGAATTAGTTTTGTGATCAAAAGAAGTTAATTGAACTTAAGGGGCTGAACTGTAATTATGTGATAGTTACAAAGTAGGGCAAGGAAACCCTAATAGATAGGGTGGACGAATTCTAGGGATAAAGCCTAATGAATTCGTCCATAGGGATTCTAGAGTTATCCTTGGGCTGCTTGGTGGCTAAGTAATCAGATAAGGATAACCATTGAAACCTTAATTCCTACACCTATATAAAGGACCCATAGGACTGGGAATTTCGGCCACTTGAACCCTAGAAGTCCTAGAGCCGAAATTCTCCTCTCCCCTTTCTCTCTTGTTTCCTCCAATTGCTATTGGTGTTTGTGATTCATTATAGGCACAACACTCGAGGTGCTAAGGTTCTCAAGGCTTCAAGATCTTCAATCAACAACAAGGTAATCATCTAGATCTGTTTACATATGTTAATTTCGAATAACGTATGCTAGATCTAGGGTTTGAAAGTCTTGGATGAATGCATGTACAAATAGAGAAACCTAGATCCAAACATTAGGGTTTGCTTGAGCACATAGGATCTTGTTTTGGCTCAAACCCATCAGTGGTATCAAAGCTTTGTTTGGTTTCTATTGTATTGATGCCTTGTATGTTCATTCATGTTTTAAAATTGTTTTTTGGGATTTCTGTCTGATGAAATCGACGAGTTCCAATGAGAACTCAACATGTTGGATGAACTCGACGAGTTCCAATGTGAACTCGACGAGTTTAGCTGTCAGACAGAGAGATTTTTGGGATTTCTTGCTGTTTTGCTTAAGGACAATTACCTAAATCGTTCTTGACTAATAAAATCCGAATTTTATTACTGTTTTATAATTATGCTTACCAAATAAAAAGATAATTACCAATTGTTTGAATAATAAATTCTTTATTTGATAATATTTGATTATTTAAATTAATTGTTGAATTATCTTATAAATAAAATTGATTAGGTCAAATTTAGATAATCATTAAATTAATTGTTTAATTTAAATTATTTGCTATTTCATTCTTTGTGTTTTGAAAAGTTCAAAACTTGCCCTCAAGTTTTGAGATTTAAATTTTTTATTAAAAGTTTAATTTGAACTATTTAAATTTCAAACCCTAGAATTTTACAAGTTTAAAATTCAACCTTATTCTTTATAATATTATAAGATTAATATATATATATATATATATATATATATATATATATATATATATATATATATGTATAACTTAAATGCTAGTCTTACCGTTAGTAGGCCTCATTCACGAAGCGGATCTATAAGGGGGGTATAAGGTTATGGCCTATAAAATGGTCATTTAATGGGTGTTCACTCTCACCCATCGCTTCCTTGATTGGTGGAGTGTCGTTAGTCGAACAGGTAGGATAGGGCAAACCTTTCCTCATTAAAAGTAAAATGAATCTATATAAAGTAACTAAATGTTTTTACAAAATTCCCAATCTTATTTAATTTAGGAAAAAGTGAATTGATGCAATTCCATGAAATTACACTTTGTACCCTTGCTAAGACGTTAGTGGAGCATGTTTGGTTAACCGGCACACTAATTGGGTTCTAAGAAAAGGTGGCAAAGGGTGACTCATTGTTTTGTCATAGTTCGATGGAGCGTGTGTGGTTGACCAGCACATCGAATAGGTGACTGTAACAATGAGGGCACCATGTATATTTGCATGGTTATTCACACCCGCTTTGTGATCCTCGGCATCCCAATCACAAACTAGAGGGGCATATCGAGATTTAAATATGCCATTGAAAAGTTCAATGAATCTCAAAAGATCTAGGAGTTTTCAATACATTTAAAACTTAATCTCTTTTTCATTTTTCATGGTGGAGAATTAGTGAATCGTCATTCACTTACCTTCAAATTATTTACTTGTTAGATTACGACATCCCTTTTCTAATTTGTAAATAATGTTGTTGGATCCTAGCCCTAATTTCTCATTTGGGTGTTTAATTGGGGATTCATTTCTAATCAAACTTTGTTCTTTTTCCTTTTCAGATGTCGAGCGTCAACAACAACGCTCCAGGCTCAACTTCCTCTGGCTCGTTCTCACTCATGAACTTGTATGGGAGAGTGATCTTTGACGGGTCCAATTTCATTGATTGGATTCGCAACATTTGAATGGTCACTCGTTACGAGGATAAAGAGTATGTCCTCGATGAGAAGATAAAGGAAATCAACATCAACACTGCCTCTGATGAAGAGATCACGACCTTTGAGGCCCATGAGCGTGATGCCACGAAAGTCCATTGCATCATGCTAGCGACTATGACTGCAGAACTCCAGAAGTCCTATGAGGACATGTACCCCTATGAGATGCATCAGGATCTGCTAGACCGGTACCACCAAAGCGCTAGGCAAGAAAGGTATGAGATCATCACTTCGATGATCACTACCAAAATGGGTAATGGAGAGTCTGCAAAAGATTCAGAGATATGTCGATCGCCTGCTAATGTTGAATGTGAGCTTTGATGAAGAGTTGGCAATTGACATCATCCTTCATTCCTTGCCTCCCTGCTATAGCCAGTTCTGCATGACCTACCACATGAACAAGGAGGAGGTCACCTTGAGCAAGCTTCAAGGACTGTTGAGGACTACTGATAGCAACCTCAAACATAAATTTGTTGCACCATCTCCAACTCCTACTGCTGCCCCAGTCTTGGCAATTGGGAAAGGGAAGCGTAAGAAGAGGAAGGCTCCCTCAAAGAGCCACCACAACGGAAAGTCCCAATATGGAACCTCTTCTAGTGGAACCAAAGTTGGTTCTGCTAAACCCAACTCTAACCCTAAGGAGGCAGAGTACCACCACTGCCACAAGATAGGGCATTGGAAAAGAAGCTGCCCAGAATATCTACAAACTATCAAGGATGGGAAGATCAAGCTGTCCTTCGCAGGTATTTACACTATTAAATCTAATGATTCATTGCATGCTATTTCTTAGGTTCTTGATACAGGATGTGGTTTTCAGATATGTTATGATTTGCAGGGACTAAGAAGAAATACAGATGTGGAGCGTGGAAGGATAAACCTACTCATGGGAAACAGAAGATCGTCGCCTGTCACCAAGATTGGAGTATATTCCTTAGTGCTTAGTAATGGATTAGGTTTAGATTTAAATAATTGTTGCTATTCGCTAGATATGGCAAGAAACATCATTTCATTTCGTGGTTTATATAAACAAGGATTTAGATATTCATCTAATAATGAAAAGGCTTCCATTTATGTTTATCTTAATAGTGTTTTATATTTTGAAGCATTGTCTTGTAATGGAATATATGAAACTGTGATGGTTGTAGACAAACTAGGAAATGATGTGTTGTGTATTGATTCTTCCAATGATTTAGATAAAGCATGCTTGTGGCATTTTCGTCTTAGACATGTCAACTAGAAGCGCATAGCCCAACTCCAAAAGGATGGAGTGTTGGAGTCATTCGATCTTAGGACGATGACGTGTGCGAATCTTGTTTACTTGGAAAGATGACCAAGTCACCCTTCACTGGCACTTATGCGAGGGGTGATGTGACAACCCGAAATTTTCATTCGTACAAACCCTAAAGTCAAGCACTTCAATTAAAAGTCAATTACATTTCTGATAATTGTTAGCCAATCTAAAGTCTGTTTGAGTGTTTTTAGCATTTATTCTTCAAACGAATGAATGAAAGGAAGTACCGTCTCGGGTCTTGGAGTTGCAAACCCACACATACCACCCTAATAAGGAGTTCACGGCCAAACTTTTAGAGTTTGGGCCGTAAACTCCCATGTGGCCGTGAACTCATGCCCTAGGCATGAGTTTACTCCCCATTCTCTTCATTTCTCACTTCCACCCTCAAGAACACTCCCCATTCTCTCTCAACTAGCATCCCGTTCTTCATCCGATCTTCCGAAAACATAAGTATTTCTCGACTTAATTTGTTGTTATAACCTAATATCTAGTTGTTATACATCATTATCTCCGATAGAGATAGTAGGTTCACTTCGAGGTTCTGGCAGTCACTACAAAATTCCCTAGGAACAAGGCTGGACATGAGCACTGCCTACCATCCTCAGACTGACGGACAAAGTGAGAGAACAATCCAAACACTGGAAGATATGTTAAGAGCCTGTGTGATCGACTTTGGGAAAGCATGGGATACTCATTTACCCCTTGTCGAATTTTCCTACAACAACAGCTATCACACGAGTATAAAGGTTGCTCCATTTGAAGCCCTCTATGGCCGGAAGTGCAGATCCCCTCTGTGCTGGGCTGAGGTGGGTGACACCCAGTTAGCTAAAGGACGAGTACATGACAGCACTCTTACAGGTCCGGAAATCATTCGGGAAACGACGGAGAAGATCGTTCAGATTCGTGAACGATTGAAAGCCTCTAGAGACCGACAGAAAAGCTACGCTGACAAGCGAAGGAAACCTTTGGAATTCCAGGTGGGAGACCGCGTCCTTTTGAAAGTCTCACCCTGGAAGGGCTTGATACGCTTCGGAAAGCGTGGGAAGCTCAATCCAAGATACATAGGGCCTTTCAAGATTCTCGCTAGAATCGGCCCTGTAGCTTACAAACTCAATCTACCCAACGAACTTAGTAACGTACATTCTACATTCCACGTCTCAAACTTGAAAAAGTGTGTGTCCGACGAGACTCTTGTAATTCCACTAGACGAGATCGAGATCAACGAGAGCCTCAACTTCGTGGAAGAACCTATAGAGATCATGGACCGTGAGGTCAAGCAGACGAAGCAAAGCCGCATCCCAATAGTGAAGGTTCGTTGGAATGCCAAGCGAGGACCGGAATTCACATGGGAGTGCGAGGATCAAATGAAATTGAAATATCTTCATCTATTCGCTTAGTTATTTGTAACTACTTTATTTGCTTAAACTTTAATTTCGGGACAAAATTCCCTTTATCGGGGGGAAGATGTGACAACCCGAAATTTTCATTCGTACAAACCCTAAAGTCAAGCACTTCAATTACATTTCTGATAATTGTTAGCCAATTTAAAGTCCATTTGAGTGTTTTTAGTATTTATTCTTCAAACGAACGAATGAAATGAAGTACCATCTCGGGTTTTGGAGTTGCAAACCCACACATACCACCCTAATAAGGAGTTCACGGCCAAACTTTTAGAGTTTGGGCCGTAAACTCCCATGTGGCCGTGAACTCATGTCTTAGGCAAGAGTTTACTCCCCATTCTCTTCATTTCTCACTTCCATCCTCAAGAACACTCCCCATTCTCTCTCAACTAGCATCCCGTTCTTCACCCGATCTTCCGAAAACGTAAGTATTTCTCGACTTGATTTGTTGTTATAACCTAACATCTAGTTGTTATACATCATTTCATCCATTCATATTTGATTTTCACTTAGATCTTCAAGTGTTCTTCAAAACACCAAGAACACCAAGAAAACATATTAGTGTTCTTGGACCTTAAACACCCAAACAAGCTTGTACACTTGCCCTAGCTTCTTGTGTGCTTAATATGAACTTGATTACACTTGAAAATCATCAAGAAACATAAGATTAAAGGAGTTTACGACCAAGGATGTTCTTGGGCCGTAAACCTTTCTTAAGGAGGTCAAATGGACCCTAGTCCCTTCATAAGCCTTGGATGCTAACCTTGATCCTTCCTAGAAGTGTTTAAGACCTTAAACAACAATCAAAACAAGTCCCCATAAGAGTTTACGGCACACATAAGGATAAGGTTCCTTAGGCCGTAAACTCTACAAAGTAGTCTTATTGTGCCCCTAATGCTTTCCTAAGGCTTGGACTTGATCATTGGATGCTCATTCATGACTTATTAGACCTCAAAACACATTATGGCACTTATTACCATGAGTTTACAGCCATAAACTCATGGGGAAATGACCATGGGCCGTAAACTCCATAAGGAGTGGTCCTTGGGCCATAAACTCCAATGTCATGCCATACAACCCTTAGATGCAACCCTTTGGTACCTATAACACTTGAATCAAAGTGTTTCCATGTCCTAGGGTGTCTTAACTTGATTAATTAGTTGTTAAATGACTAATTAGATACATATATGTTTATTATATGTTAACTAGGATCATTGTGTGTGTTCAAGTCTTCACTTGACACCTAGCACCTTGTCCAACACTTCCGTACAAACCACTCACTATAGGTGAGTTTATACCCCTTATTTAACCTTTGAAATGTTTTTAAATGCTTTTATGGGGGGGAATACAAGATGAACCATGTTAGTTATTAGATCAATCACATGTGATTAATAACTAGCATACTAATGAATTTTCCATACTTTAAACTGTTTTACCAAACAAATGACTTCAAATTGTTTATAAAACTATTTTACATGTCAAACTCTTTATCAAATTCACTTTTGTATACTAAACCTTTCTTTTACAGTTTTCAAACTTATATATTGTTAAAACCATGTCTACTACATATATATAGTTATATAAATAAGGTTTGAAGGACTTAGAACTGATAACCCACTTGACTTCCTGTCCTTGTTTGGTTGTGGACTTAAAGTACCAGGTTGTTTGTCCAAGTGTCGTTGAATCCTTACTTATATATTATGTATATATGTATAGATATAAAGACTTTTACCTCAGTTCAGTACATTCAGTCATACAAACAAGTCTACTAATAAACTATAATAGGTATAGTTTAGGGTTATACTACTTACTACTTCTAGTCCAATGAAGCATACAAGAGTCAGTTCATTCATGAGTCATTAGTTACTACTATGAGAACATATACAACTATACTATGATGAGAACATATACAACTATACTGTGATGAGAACATATACAACTATACTATGATGAGAAACAATACATTCATTACACAAGTACATACATTACATATACAAGTATGCTATAACATAAATGTGATCCACTGTATCGGAGCATGCCTTCATTGTCATGGCCCGAGTTGTAACCAGAATCTCCTGGAGGGAGAACGTGAGTTTGCGTATAGATCTATACTGGATTGACTATCTTACACCTTACTGCTAGCTACAGTGGGACCGACAGGTCTTCGGGTGCCAAATGTCATACCTTTTGACGACTTACATTGTCGTGTTTCCCAGTCGATAGTATGGTACAATTAATCACATAATACATTGATATAAATTCGGTTTAAGGTAGTTAGTACAGCAGTAGTTCCTATAATACAACACTACAGTACTACATTAATTTACCCTTTACATTTATTTGGTGATCATTTCACTTAAACATTAATGTACAAACTATATTTTGATAATGATAGTTACACTTGGGAAAATTACACACTTTTACAAGAAACAAATATACAAAACAGTTGTGCCTTGGTAGATGGCTACTTTTAGTAGAAAATATAGGATTTTCTTGGAGTTACAAACTTTTACAAACATATACATACTTTTACTACAAACGTTTACAAACTCGTACTTCAAACATCGTTTCAAACATTTTGATACAAACATAGACACTAAATACTTATGAACTCACCAGCTTTAATGCTGATAAACTCTTTCAAAATAACTTGTATTCTCAGGTCATCAGTAGACAGGAACCGAAGGCAGCTTTTGAGAAGATGGAGCGCATACAAGACTCATATTATATTTTGATTTATGTTTTGGTGTCTTATATACTACAGAACACACTTGTATTAAAATTATATATTTAATGCAATGGATGATGTTGTTTACTTGTTTGCTATTATACTATGTTGTGATACTATACATGACGTCCTCCGCCCCAGAACGTTTCCACCGTTCTTGGTTTTGGGGTGTGACAGATTGGTATCAGAGCATCGTTTATAGTGAATCTAGTATATCAACCCATAAAAGGTATACTAACTATAAACACAATGGGATTAAAACACTCTGACCAAGAGTCTATACTTTTAAATCACAAGTAAGCTCGGGGATGTATGGTCAGTAAGCTCGGGGATATACTAACTATAAACACAATTGTTGAATATCACAAGTAAGCTCGGGGATGTATGGTCAGTCCTGGGAGTGGCATAGCCTGATCAACTATGCTGGTCCGAGGAGTGATTAGCATATGCCCTAGAATGGTTGTGATATGGAAACAAGTCTAAAAACTTACCAAAACTACTACAATGAAAACACTAGAACAGAACATAAGTTTAAAATACTATGGGAGTATTTTGTGTTACTATAATTACATATCTGAGAACTAAAAAGGTCTCTATCAAGTAGGTCAATAGTCGTTAAGTGGATACGCTAAGGTTATATGAAATTTAGGTGTTATAGACTCAGAATCTGTGATCTTTGCTTTACTTCCTGTCCTTGTTTGGTTGTGGATTTGTAGTTAGGGTCACTTATTTGAAGGTCTATCCTGCTTTGATTTCATATAACTGGTATACACTATACAAGTATTGACATAACTGATAAAGATCATCTTATAATTATCTTAGGTAGTACGTCTATTTATATAAGATTCTTATACCCCTTTTCTCGCGTAAATATCATGGCTGGATTCTATCATCATGGCGACCCGTACTTTCCACCCCACGGAAATGCTGGATGGCTTGAAGCAGAGCCTGAGGATGAGCATCAAATCCCTTTGGATGATCATCATGCAGAAGGCTTCTCGGATGGATCTGACTCCGAGCCCGAAGTCAACAACTTACCCCAAGTAGGTCAAGCCCTAATTAACAACCCCCGACCAGCGTTTCAGGGTCCTACACCCTTGTGGGCAACAAACTTGAATCGCTGGAGCGACGAACAAGGTCAACCCTTACCGTACAACGGGGACCGAAGCTTCTACAACATAAGCGAGGGTGGCTCGGCTGACCGAGCCCTACCCATCATGGTCCGTAGGATTGCTCGAAATGTAGAGCAAGGTCGGGCAGCCATCGGCCGAGTAGTGGAGATTGATGCCAACACTGGTGTCAACATAGTCCGCATTCGCCATCTCGAAGAAGCGATGGAAAGAACCAGAAGAACTAATGAGACTCTGCAACAACAACTAGCTGCCTCCCGAGCTGAAGTCATAGAACTTCGAGTTCGCCAGAGGGCTCATGAACGAAACCTCCAAGAAGTGGTTTGTCAGATGGAAGACCTTAGGGTTCGCCCGAGGAATTCCCATTGCCGTTAGAAGATGTCAAGTACATCTTTTCTTTTGATTAAGGAATAGCCTTTCGTATCTGTGCTCTATGAAGTACTTGTCTGTAAAACATTCCTATCTTTCAGTACACTATCTAGTCTTCAAAGCTGTCAAACATTTTCCCTCATATGGTTTGATGTAAGACCTACTGTTAGGTCGTTTTCCCGAACCTACTGTTAGGTCCTTGTGCGCTCGAGAGAGTGCTCCTACAAGGACTTCACTAACTGCAAGCCAAAGTCCTTCAAAGGGACTGGCGGAGTCATTGCCCTCTCGCAATGGTTCGAAAAGACGGAGTCAGTCTTCGAGATTTGCTTCTGCCCTGCCGCGAGCAAAGTTAAATTTTCTGCGTGCACCTTCGAAGAAAAAGCCCTGACATGGTGGAATAGCCATGTCAAGTCACTAACTCTCGTAGTGGCTAATGACATGGGCTGGGAAACTTTGAAAGACCTCATGACTGAGGAGTACTGCCCGAGGGGCGAGATCCAGAAGTTGGAACAGGAGTTGTGGAGCCTAACCATGAGAGGCTCCAACATAGTCGCGTATACCGCCAGGTTCAGCGAACTGGTGGCCCTCTGTCCCAACATGGTTCCCACCGAAGGGAAAAAGATCGAAAGGTATATCTGGGGGTTGGTGCCTCCGTATCAGGGAAACGTCTTATCTTCACACCCTGCTACCTTCGACAGGGCCAAACGGTTGGCACAGCGACCCATCGATCATGGAGTCCAATCCCCGTCAGCAACAACAACCCTGGCCATCTCAGAACCCTCCAAACCCGCTGACAATAAGCGGAAGTTCTAGGATGAAAAGAAGAAACAAAGAGCTGCTAAAAAGCAGAGAGTCGTGGCGGTTCATGCTGCGAGCGTACCTACCGCTGCTACTCCAATAAGACAGTATGCTAGAAGTTTGCCAAAGTGCAACAAATGTAACTTCCACCACAACGGACCCTGCCATGAAATGCAGTGCTCAAACTACAACAAGAAAGGACACACTGTCCGTTTCTGCAAATCTCCGGCAAGGCCGATCACCCAAGTTCCCGGCGCTGGTGTGGGCTAGGCTTGCTACGGATATGGCGAAGTGGGCCACTTCAAAAGGAACTGCCCAAAGGCATGGAATGCCACTGGAATGGTAAGAGTTTTGGCTATAGGCCACGAGGAAGCAGTTGTCGACCCTACAGTGGTCACTGGTACGTTTCTCCTTGATAACTCTTATGCATGCATACTGTTTGATAGTGGAGCGGAGAGAAGCTTCGTGAATCATAAATTTGCTCGTCTACTTAAACAAAAACCACACACACTTAAGGAACCATTCACTGTAGAAATGGCTAATGGGAAAACTAAGAGCACAAATAGCATATACATAGGATGTACCCTAACTCTAGATAACCATTCATTTCCAATCGACCTCATGCCGGTCTCGATTAAAAGCTTCGACGTCATCATCTTCATGGATTGGTTGAGTCTTCATCGCGCCGACATCATGTGCTACGAGAAAGCAGTCCGTCTAAACCTCCCGACTAACAAAACTCTCATCATCTACAACGATAAACCTGGCACGAGTCTTCGTATCATCTCAAGTATTCAAGCACAGAAGTATCTACGTAAGGAATATTGTGCATTCCTTGCTCATGTTGTCGATACGAGCCTAGAAACGAAAGAACTAAAGAACATTCCAGTAGTGAGCGACTTTCCCGACATCTTTCCAGAAGAACTACCATGATTACCTCCGCAACGACAAGTCGAGTTCAGAATCGACTTAGTCCCAGGAGCTACCCCAGTAGCCAAATCGCCCTACCGATTAGCACCAGCTGAGATGCAGGAACTATCTGGTCAACTTAACGAACTACTCAGCAAGGGCTTTATAAGACCAAGCTTCTCACCCTGGGGAGCACCGGTCTTGTTCGTTAAGAAGAAAGACGAATCATTCCGTATGTGTATCGACTACAGAGAACTCAACAAACTGACGGTCAAAAATCGTTACCCTCTGCCTCGCATAGACGATTTATTTGACCAACTACAAGGGGCGAGTTACTTTTCCAAAATTGATCTAAGTCCGGATATCACAAGTTATGAGTGCTAGAGGAGGATGTTCCAAAGACAGCCTTCCGAACTCGTTACGGACACTACGAGTTCGTGGTGATGCCCTTCGGATTGACCAATGTGCCCGCAGTGTTCATGGACTTAATGAATAGAGTATGTCATCCTTACTTGGATCAGTTCGTCATCGTCTTCATTGATGACATCCTGATCTACTCTCGAAGTAAGGAAGAACATGGCGATCACATGCGACAAGTTCTAGGAACTTTACGAACGGAGAAGCTCTATGCGAAGTTCTCTAAATGTGAATTTTGGATCCGAAGAGTCGAATTCTTAGGAAACGTGGTTAGCGAAGAGGGAATCCACGTGGACCCATCCAAAATTAAGGCCATTGAGAATTGGTCAGCACCGAAGACGCCTACAGAAATTCGTCAATTTCTAGGTCTCGCTGGCTACTACCGCAGAACTTCTCCCGGATTGCGAAACCTCTTACTACACTGACCCAGAAAGGAGTGGCCTTTGACTGGGAAGAGAAACAAGAAAAAGTGTTTCAAACGCTGAAGCGAGCCTTATGCACCGTACCGATACTATCCCTCCCCGAAGGGATTGAAGACTTCGTTGTATACTGCGATGCATCCAACCAAGGGCTCGGTTGTGTTCTAATACAACGAGGTAAGGTTATCTCCTATGCCTCGAGACAGCTGAAGACACACGAAGTCAACTACACCACACACGATCTCGAGCTGGGGGCAGTTGTGTTTGCTCTGAAGATCTGGAGACATTACATGTATGGCACGAAAAGCACCATCTTTACAGACCACAAGAGTTTACAACACATATTCAATCAGAAGGAGCTCAACATGAGACAATGACGGTGGGTCGAGCTACTCAATGACTACGAATGCGAAATTCGTTATCATCCGGGTAAAGCCAAAGTAGTAGCAGACGCCCTAAGTCAGAAAGAATATTCTGGTCGAAGGGTCAAATCATTGACAATGACTATCCATTCACACTTGTCTACACAAATTCAGGAGGCTCAACTTGAAGCCTTGAAACCTGAAAACGTGGCGGGTGAATCCCTTAGAGGAATGGATAAGAATTTAGAAGCCAAGGGTGGCGGAGCCTTATATTTCATGGACCGGATCTGGACACCGAAACACGGTGGCTTCCGAGACTTGGTCATGACCAAGGCACACAACACTCGGTATTCCGTTCACCCAGGTTCAGATAAGATGTATCTGGATCTTAAAAAGTTATACTTGTGGCCTAACATGAAAGCAGAGATTGCTACCTTCGTGAGTAAATGCCTTACTTGCGCAAAGGTTAAGGTCGAATACCAGAAACCCTCCGGTCTTCTATAGCAACCAGAGATACCAGAATGGAAGTTGGAACGGATCACTATGGACTTCATAACCAAGTTTCCCAAGACAACGGGTGGACTCGATACCATATTGGTCATCGTCGATAGATTGAACAAGTCTGCACACTTCCTGTCTATCAAAGAAACTGACAAGATGGAGAAGATTACGAGAACATACATTAGGGAAATCGTACGACTGCATGGTGTTCCTATATCCATTATCTCTGATAGAGATAGTAGGTTCACTTCGAGGTTCTGGCAGTCACTACAAAGTTCCCTAGGAACAAGGCTGGACATGAGCACAGCCTACCATCCTCAGACCGACGGAAAAAGTGAGAGAACCATCCAAACACTGGAAGATATGTTAAGAGCCTGTGTGATCGACTTTCGGAAAGCATGGGATACTCATTTACCCCTTGTCGAATTTTCCTACAACAACAGCTATCACACGAGTATAAAGGTTGCTCCATTTGAAGCCCTCTATGGCCGGAAGTACAGATCCCCTCTGTGCTGGGCTGAGGTAGGTGACACCCAGTTAGCTAAAGGACAAGTACCTGACAGCACTCTCACAGGTCCGGAAATCATTCGGGAAACGACGGAGAAGATCGTTCAGATTCGTGAACGATTGAAAGCCTCTAGAGACCGACAGAAAAGCTACGCTGACAAGCGAAGGAAACCTTTGGAATTCCAGGTGGGAGACCGTGTCCTTTTGAAAGTCTCACTCTGGAAGGGCTTGATACACTTCGGAAAGCGTGGGAAGCTCAATCCAAGATACATAGGGCCTTTCGAGATTCTCGCTAGAATCGGCCCTGTAGCTTACAAACTCAATCTACCCGACGAACTTAGTAACGTACATTCTACATTCCACGTCCCAAACTTGAAAAATTGTCTGTCCGACGAGACTCTTGTAATTCCACTCGACGAGATCGAGATCAACGAGAGCCTCAACTTCGTGGAAGAACCTGTAGAGATCATGGACCGTGAGGTCAAGCAGACGAAGCAAAGCCGCATCCCAATAGTGAAGGTTTGTTGGAACGCCAAGCGAGGACCGGAATTCACATGGGAGCGCGAGGATCAAATGAAATTGAAATATCCTCATATATTCGCTTAGTTATTTGTAACTGCTTTATTTGCTTAAACTTTAATTTCGGGACGAAATTCCCTTTAACGGGGGGATGATGTGACAACCCGAAATTTTCATTCGTACAAACCCTAAAGTCAAGCACTTCAATTAAAAGTCAATTACATTTCTGATAATTGTTAGCCAATTTAAAGTCTGTTTGAGTGTTTTTAGTATTTATTCTTCAAACGAACGAATGAAAGGAAGTACCATCTCGGGTGTTGGAGTTGCAAACCCACACATACCTAACATCTAGTTGTTATACATCATTTCATCCATTCATATTTGACTTTCACTTAGATCTTCAAGTGTTCTTCAAAACACCAAGAACACACACTAGTCTTCTTGGACCTTAAACACCCAAACAAGCTTCTATCTTGTAAGTACACTTTCCCTAGCTTCTTGTGTGCTTAATATGAACTTGATTACACTTGAAAATCATCAAGAAACATAAGATTAAAGGAGTTTACGGCCAAGGATGTTCTTGGGCCGTAAACCCTTCTTAAGGAGGTTAAATGGACCTTAGTCCCTTCCTAAGCCTTAGATGCTAACCTTGATCCTTCCTAGAAGTGTTTAAGACCTTAAACAACAATCAAAACAAGTCCCCATAAGAGTTTACGGCACACATAAGGATATGGTCCTTAGGCCGTAAACTCTATAAAGTAGTCTTATTGTGCCCCTAATGCTTTCCTAAGGCTTGGACTTGATCATTGGATGCTCATTCATGACTTATAAGACCTCAAAACACATTATGGCACTTATTACCATGAGTTTACAGCCATAAACTCATGGGGAAATGACCATGGGCCGTAAACTCCATAAGGAGTGGTCCTTGGGCCATAAACTCCAATGTCATGCCATACAACCCTTAGATGCAACCCTTTGGTACCTATAACACTTGAATCAAAGTGTTTCCATGTCCTAGGGTGTCTTAACTTGATTAATTAGTTGTTAAATGACTAATTAGATACATATATGTTTATTATATGTTAACTAGGATCATTGTGTGTGTTCAAGTCTTCACTTGACACCTAGCACCTTGTCCAACACTTCCGTACAAACCACTCACTATAGGTGAGTTTATACCCCTTATTTAAGCTTTGAAATGTTTTTAAATGCTTTTATGGGGGGGAATACAGATGAACCATGTTAGTTATTAGATCAATCACATGTGATTAATAACTAGCATACTAATGAATTTTCCATACTTTAAACAGTTTTACCAAACAAATGACTTCAAATTGTTTATAAAACTATTTTACATGTCAAACAAATGACTTCAAATTGTTTATAAAACTACTTCTAGTCCAATGAAGCATACAAGAGTCAGTTCATTCATGAGTCATTACTTACTACTATGAGAACATATATAACTATACTATGATGAGAACATATACAACTATACTATGATGAGAACATATACAACTATACTATGATGAGAAATAATACATTAATTACACAAGTACATACATTACATATACAAGTATACTATAACATAAATGTGATCCACTGTATCGGAGCATGCCTTCGTTGTCATGGCCGGAGTTGTAACCAGAATCTCCTGGAGGGAGAACGTGAGTTTTCGTATAGATTTATACTGGATTGACTATCCTACACCTTACTGCTAGCTACAGTGGGATCGGCAGGGCTTCGGGTGCCAAATGTCATACCTTTTGACGACTTACATTGTCGTGTTTCCCAGTCGATAGTATGGTACAATTAATCACATAATACCTTGATATAAATCTGATTTAAGGTAGTTAGTACATCAGTAGTTCCTATAATACAACACTACAGTACTACATTAATTTACCCTTTACATTTATTTGGTGATCATTTCACTTAAACATTAATGTACAAACTATATTTTGATAATGATAGTTACATTTGGGAAAATTACACACTTTTAAAAGAAACAAACATACAAAACAGTTGTGCCTTGGTAGAAGGCTACTTTTAGTAGAAAATATAGGATTTTCTTGGAGTTACAAACTTTTACAAACACTTGCAAACATATACATACTTTTACTACAAACGTTTACAAACTCGTACTTCAAACATCGTTTCAAACATTTTGATACAAACATAGACACTAAATACTTATGAACTCACCAACTTTAATGCTGATAAACTCTTTCAAAATAACTTGTATTCTCAGGTCATCAGTAGACAGGTACCGATGCCAGCTTTTGAGAAGATGGAGCGCATACAAGACTCATCTTATATTTTGATTTATGTTTTGGTGTCTTATATACTACAGAACACACTCGTATTAAATTATATATTTAATGCAATGGATGATGTTGTTTACTTGTTTGTTATTACATTGTGTTGTGATACTATACATGACGTCCTCCGCCCCAGAACGTTTCCGCCGTTCTTGGTTTTGGGGTGTGACAGGTGAGGGTTTATTGGACCTCATACATAAAGATGTATGTGGTGATGGGTTTTGAGCATAACATCAATCCTATGGTGTTCATGCAACCCTAATTGCTTGGATCTAGTTTTTCTACTTTGAACATGCAATAAACCTCCAAGACTTATAAACCCTAGATCTAGCATACAATTAATCAAATTAACATATAAACTAGAGTTTAGATCTTACCTTGATTGTTATGTAGCAATAACAATCAATCCTTGGCTTCAGAAAGCTTAGTGCCTCAAGTGTTGCACCTCTAATGGAGTCACAAATACCACTAAGCAACTTGGATGAAGAGGATGAGAGAGGAGGCAGCCAAAAACGTCCAGAAACCCTAATGTAAGAGTTGTTTTCGTTTTTGGGCATAAGGGGCTCTTTATATAGGTGGCCAATTAGGGTTATCTAACAAGGAAACCCTAATTTGACTACTTAAGCCCTAAGCAGCCCATGGACCCCTTCTGGAACATGCCTTGGACGATTTCTAATGGGCTTCCCCATAGAATTCGTCCAACCTATTATTCCAAGGTGATCCATAGCCCAATTGTGTAATTATCTTATAATTACACAATAAGTCCCTTAAGTTTAATTAATCTCTTTTAGCCACAAAATTAATTCTTTTATAATTCTTGACTAATATTAATTAAACAATATGATTTCTCCTTTAATATATTATTCTCATAATATATTAATAAATCATAATTAAACCTTTCTCTCCTTAATTCATCCTACATATTGCTATGGTGAAGGCAACCCAAAAGGACCATGCTCATAATCGGGTCAAGTACATACCAAAATAGTTATGGACTTAGACACTAATCCAACATGTGGACCATTTAGATCCACCACAAAGGATGACTGCCGCTTCTACGTGACTTTTACCGATGATTATAGCAGATATGGTTATATCTACTTAATTAGGCATAAGTCAGAAACCTTTGAAAAGTTCAAAGAGTTCAAGCAAGAAGTGGAGAATCAGTTGGGCAGGAAAATCAAGATGCTTCGATTTTTATTGAGGTGGAGAATACTTAAGTCTTGAATTCCATGACTACCTCAAGGAATGCGGAATTATTTCGCAATTGATGCCACCTAGGACACCACGGTTGAATGGTGTGGCTGAGAGGCGTAATCGAACCTTTCTAGACATGGTTCGTTCCATGATGAGTCGTGCTTCGCTACCTATCTCATTCTGGGGGTATGCCTTAGAGACTGTCGCTCATATCCTTAACTTAGTCCCTACGAAGAAGGTTGCCAAAACACCTCACGAGATGTGGACAGAGAAAGCTCCCTCATTGGCACACATCAAGGTTTGGGTTTGCGAGGCTTTCGTAACACGAGAGACTCACGACATGCTCGAACCTCGTAGTGAGCGATGTATTTTCATCGGCTACCCGCAGAAATCCTTTGGATATCTCTTCTATAGACCGAGTGACAATGTTGTCTTCGTTGCGAGGAGATGGGTTTTCTGAGAGCGAGAACTCATAAGCCAAGGGGACAGTGGGAGGCAAATCGATCTTGAAGAGCTTCAAGAGTCGAGCGATGAAGGAACCTCTAACACGGGCGCTCAACCCGAGGAGGAAACTCCGGTTGAACCGATTGACGAGTCCTTACCTCTTAGACGCTCCGAAAGGGTTAGTGTTCCACCCCAGTTTTATGGTTTTCATATTACTACAGAAGGGGATACGCTCATTAGTGATAGTACACTAGTGAATCTGGACGAACCTAACAGCTATAAGGAAGCCATGGCTGGCCCAGAGTCTAGGAAATGGAAAGAGGCTATGGACAGTGAGATTCAGTCCATGTATGACAACCAAGTTTGGAATTTGGTTGACAATGTGCCAGGTCGTAAGACTGTCGGGTGCAAGTGGATCTTCAAGAAGAAGACCGACATGGATGGGAATGTACACACCTATAAGGCGCGATTGGTTGCGAAGGGTTTCACTCAAACTCCTAGAGTTGACTATGATGAAACCTTCTCACCAGTTGCGAAGATAAAGTCTATCAGGGTGATGCTAGCCATTGCTACATTTCATGACTATGAAATATGGCAGATGGATGTCAAAACCACCTTCCTTAACGGGAAGTTGGCTGAGGATGTTTACATGGATCAGCCAGAGGCTTTTTTCGATGGGAAACACCCTAATAGGTGTGTAAGCTTGAGAAGTCCATTTATGGACTAAAACAATCATCTCACAGATGGAATCTTTGTTTCGATGAGAAAGTCAGAGAGTTTGGTTTTCTGCGAAGCGAGGATGAATCATGTGTATATGTCAAAGCCAATGGGAGTATACTAAGCTTCTTCGTATTGTATGTTGATGACATACTACTCATAGGAAACAACATCCCAACCCTGAAGGAAGTTAAATCCTGGCTTGGGAAGCGCTTCGCTATGAAGGACCTCGGAGAGGCTGCCTATATTCTGGAAATAAGGATACTGAGAAACAGAAGTAAGAGACTAATAGGACTTAGTCAGAATACTTACTTGGACAAAGTACTAAAACGTTTTAGTATGGAGAATTCAAAGAAGGGGGAGTTACCAATCCAAAGTAATGCCAAGTTAAGTAAAACTCAAAGCCCGAGTACCGAAGTCGAGATAGCAGGAATGAGCCGAGTACCATACGCTTCCGCAGTTGGCTCAATCATATATGCTATGAATTGTACTCGCCCTGATGTGGCCTTTGCTTTGAGCATGGTCAGCATATATCAAGGTGTCACACCCCGCTAAAGCGGAAACACGAGGCGTGGCAGTATAAAGGGTTTCATAGCAAAAGTTAAAAGACAACACCAAGCATAGTATTAAAAATCATTACAAATTTACAATGGGTTTGAACAACTTTTAAAAGAAATTACAATGTAAATTGAGATACAACACATGCGAATGCTCCTAAAAGTGAAGTGTCCCTAAGTGCCACTTACTTGATGATTCCTGAAAAACCATGTAAAACGAGCGTCAACTATAAAAATAGTTTGTGAGTACTCACAGATAAACAAAATAATATTGGTTCCATTAATTGAAATCAAAGTTTTGATAAAAGCTTCCAATAACAAAAGTATATTGTTAAAATGAGTAAATAAGTTTGTATAAACAAAGTTCGTTGTCATCATGAGAAATAAAGTATGTTGCCCAAAAGAGATGCAACATTCATATCCTCATGGGAAATAAAGTTTGTTACTAAAAAGAGTAAACAAGTTTCATTGCTACAAGGAGCAAACAAGTTTGTTACTATAAGAAGCAACCAAGTTTGTTGCTAAAACAACTAAATAAGTATTTAGTAACAAAAGTTCGTTGTTATAATGAGATACAAAGTTTATTGCTATAATGAGAAACAAAGTTGATTGCTATAATTGATAAACGAGTTTATTGCCATAATAAATAACAAGTTTGTATGTGTATGAGCAAACAATGAGTTCTCAACCAAGCCTATGACTGAAGCCCTATCAAGATCTATGCTTATCGTTCCATAGATTATATGGTATCATGCACTCCAGCAATCGGGCGAGTGAGGAGTTGTCAATTCCTAATAGCGCTATCCACAATGACCATTGGCTCAAAGAGTTAATGGTTAGAGAAAAGTGTAAGGGAAGGGCCTTAAGACGATAAGTTCTCATGTTCCGTGTTGCATAGACATACATAGAGAGATATAGCAATAAAATAGCAATCATGTTTGACACAAATCAATTTAAATACAACGAACAAATAATAATTTTTCGGACATGCTTTTCCACCCCAAAACATAAAAACTGCAAATAGGGGAGTGCGTGAATACTCACAATGCATTGAGATGATGCAAATGGTGCCTTGACTACGCTTCACTCGTACCACTATCGATTCCTACAATAATGGTATTTGCTAGTGAGTCTCTAATCGAAATCTAACACTAGTATACTTACTACTACAATAGAATTATGCCAATAATGTGTCAAAATTTAATATTGATAAGTTACAAACATTTTTCTGTGAAATTTAAATTTCAATGAATCAATTGTTATATGACAATTTAAGTGGAAATTTCCCATTATTGAAATGCTAATATTTAACATTTTAAAAGATGTTCCAATGATTAAATATTCAAAAACTAAATCAATTTAGTTCTAAAATTTCCCAAAGTTTGCATTTCAGTTTTAATTAAAGTCAAGGACCTCAAGATAAATTTTCTTGGATTTTTGATTTGTCGGACTATTTTTCATGATTTTAGTTTCTTGAATAACCATAAAATCATAAAAAAAAATACTAAACAGTTAATAAAAATTACCAAAATTCATATTTTGGTTCTAAATGTATTAAAAGACTTCTAGATAAATTTTCATGGATTATGGATATGTTCAACCATTTTTCATATATTTAATTCTCTAAATAGATACAAATTCATGAAAAATAGAAATCAGTTAAGAAAATACCCCAAACTTTTTATAAAAATGTCATTACACGTAGATAAGCTGGGAAAAATATACAAATGGGTTTCTAAACTGTTTAACCCAATTTTATGATTTTTATGCATCTATTCTAGTAAAAATGGGCATAAATAGAAAACAGTTTCCAAAATTACCAACACTTTTTACAATGCTGTTGTTAGACATTCTTAACCTGAGAAAAATATAAAAATGGATTTCTAAACTGTTTATCCGAATTTTATGATTTTTGTGCATTTATTCTAATAAAAATGGGGATAAATACAAATCAGTTTTCAAAATTATGCAAACTTTTTCTAACGCTGTTGTTAGACATTCTTAACCTGGGAAAAATATAAAAATGGATTTCTAAACTGTTTATCCGAATTTTATGATTTTTGTGAATTTATTCTAATAAAAATTGATATAAATAGAAACCAGTTTCCAAAATTGCCCAAAATTTTTGTAACATTGTTATTATACATGTAGAAGTTGTGAAAAATATAAAAGATATTTTTCAATTAGTCTTTCTATTTTTCTTTGTTTTATCCTCTTAAATAATCATTAATTGGAGAATAATTATTAACAAGTTAAAGTAAATTACCAAAATTTTGGTAAAGTTCATTTACAGTCTAAATAATCTGGGAAAAATCCCAAAGCTGATTTTCATCTACTGAAATCCGATTTTGTGGATTTAAGTGTATTTAATCTTAGAAAATAGGAGAAAAATAGTATACAGAAGAGAAAAATCATCAAAATTTTAATGTAGCATTCTAATGTACTACACGTTGTTCTGGTAACTTTTCATAAATTTTGGATGAGTAAAACTATTTTTCCTGTTTTTAGTCCATTAGAAATACAAAAATCGGAGAAAATAGGAATGCATTATGAAAAATTCTGAAAATATTTATCTAAGTCTTCCACAGAGATTATAAGCTGTGAAAATTATTATATACCCTTTTCAAATTATCTAAAGCGGTTTTATGATTTATTGGGGCTAAACAAAAAGAAAATTTAAAACCACACTAAACAGTAACAAAAATCGATGAAACTTAATGAGAGCTCATTATTTAGCATAGTAGTCATCCACAAATTTAACTAGGATTTATAGACCTAAGAGATTATTTTATATGATTTATTGCCCTATTTTATTTCAATAATTATAATAATTCGAGAAAAATGAATTATTTTCTGAACATTTGTTGAACATCTCATTTTGTTGATGGGAATCTGGGAAAAATTGGATTTGGTCAGAAAAAGAGTTTTAGATATTTATTTGGAAATAAATCCTTCATGAACATATTTGAATGCTTTTCACAACATACTTTGATGATCTAGCATCTAAGCTTGAAGATCATCACATGCATGTTTGTTTGAAGACCATTCATGAGTTTGAAATGTTCAAAAATTGTTTTTGATAGAAAACTTTGGATGCATGTGGTGTTTTTCACCCAAAACTTGTAGAAAAAGTGCATTATGTTGATTTCGACTTAGGTTTTGGTCCTTGGATTTCACCATTTACAACATGCATGTTGTTTTTGGGTGAAATCCTACCACCATCATCATCAAAACCATGAGTTTGAGCAAGTGTTCATGATTTTACCATAGAATGGAGTAGAAGATGGAGAAAATCCATGAAAACAAGTAAAACTTGAAGGAAAAGAGAAGGAAAATGAATGATTTCCAGGTTTACCTTTAAGAACACCTCAAGATGATTAAGATTTAGAGTTCAAGGTGTGTTCTATGACCCATTTTCTGGCGAATTGCGTGGTTGATAGAGAGAGGAAGAGAGAATAGAGAGAAAATGAAGTGAGGGAGTGTGAGAGAGAAAGTGAAGTATGGAGAAATGAAGTGTAGAGGGGAATTGATTGAGTGTGTTGGGAAGAGGAGAGAGAGGAGAGAGAGGAATCCGACTTTTGAGGGTATAATATCCCTCTCTCTTTAATTTGTCTTTATAAATTTTAAATATTTTATAAAAATATCAAATATTTATAAAAGATGCAACTTAACCAAGTTTTTTTTTATGCATAAAAATGTTGATTTTTGATTTATAAATTAAGGGTAAATGTTAATGAGTTCAATTTTATTTCCTTAAATGCATTTTTATAATTTTAATTATTATAAGATAATATTAGAAGCTTCATAATTATTTTTATAGAATTTTTAATGTTAAAGTTTATAAATGTGAGTTTTTTAGGGCATTTAGGGTTTTAGAGAGTTTGTAAATCTTTGGATATCAAAATAAATAGAATATTTGAGACTTTAAATTATCTTATGGTATTATAACTCTTTTATAGTTATAAATAATGTTTGTAATTTATTTTTATTGGTTTATTGGCATTCTATGTAGTGATTCCGAGATTCAAGCGAAATTGAGGAATCAAGTATACTAGTCCTAGTCTTCAACTTTGACTTAAGTTTCTATGAGACATTGACCTAATTTCCACTACTAGGTCAAGTGCATGATGTGTGTATATGATTCATGAAATGGTGTTCGAGTCAAAGAGTGACCCAAATATGGATAGTCACTACAGTTAAGTAGTAGTAGAATTCACATATCAATGTGAAATCTAAGTACATTATCATTCGATCCTACTTGTTTCCAAGTTTCTAGTAGGTTATAACTTAGCTTCTAGTTACTAAGTCTATTATGTGTCGTGCCTATATGTGCAACTAATTTTATTCAAATCTAGAACCGACTCGAATTTTGACGGTTGTCACATTCTCCCCCGGTTGAAAGAATTTCGCCCCGAAATTCAGTTCGTGACGTATTCTATTAGAACTCAGTCGAATACAATTATATAGCTGGAGAGATGGTGACTTGCAGTGTTCTTTGATTATTTTGGGTTTATTTCTTCAAAGGAAGAACCCAATTCTTTAGCTATAGTCAAATTAATGTTTCCTTAATTCGAGTTCTACAATTTAGATTGCGAGAAATTAGGATCATGGAAATCATGATCCAAACATGGCGACCTAGTCGAAAAATATCATCTAGTTAGATATTATCTGAATTAAGAGAGCTATAAGTTTTGCTGAAGCACTAACTGCACTGAGCGTTAAATCCGCATTGATCCTTAAGTCGCGTTCTAAATTAGCACTAAGTGTAAATTCGCCGCTTAATAAAGAAGAGATTAGGAACAATTTGTTCACTTCCGGGTTGGCTATTACATCTGGAAAAGATATATTCCGAAATAAGATGGGGTAGCACGAATGAAAGGGAAACGATCGAGGGTAAGTTCCTAAAAATACGTACTAAGGGTAAGCAACAAAGTTTTGGGACATCTCAAATGTAAAGGCTATTTAAGTGTCGTCTACAAAATAAATTACGAAATTATTGAGGATCTTCGAGGCTATAATTACTACTACAGTTACTCTTACAATAATAAAACCTTATTCAAAGAATAATATATTTAAAGAGTCATTTTTGCAAATGGAGGCGATGAATGTTTATGATAAATTAAATCACATTATGTAGATAGCATTTTAAGTGTTTAGAAGTGATAAAAATCTCACTATTATCAAAATGTGTGTTTAGAAATGATAATTAATCTCACTATTATCAAAATATGTAGTAATTCCAAGATAATGAAGATACATCTGTGGCGATCCAACGAAGTAGTAAAATAATATAAAGATTAATTAAGGTTAAAGGTTTAAGTCGTCATTAAAGGAATTTTTATTAAAATATTAATATTACGCTTTTTGAAAAATTGACTAATTTTCTAAGTTAAGACAAATACAGTTTAAGATGAGTCAGAGTATTTATGAAAACAAGTTTGAGAGTTTAGGAACTCACTGAAAATTGCAAAGTAAAATACTATTTTTATAAGAAAGGTGTAAAAATGTCAATCTTTGAAAATAATGTATTCATAGTTTAGTGTTTCTACAAAAACAATCATCTAGAGAATAGGTATCTGTAATATTTAAAACTTTTGATGTATTTAAAGAAAAGAAAAATATAAGGAAACATAGCATTCACATATAATTTTTGAATATAGAAAAATGATAAGCATAAAAGTATTCATCTTGTGTATTAATTATAAGGAAAAATACAATGAAAATTTAATTTTATATCAAGTTTTTGAATTTAGAACGAAAGAGCAAATGTAAATAAGGATCACTTGTTTATAGTAGATTTCAAAATAAAAACAAGATGTATATGATAAAAGGCGTAATTGAATATATCCAAGTTGACTAAATAAAAGGTATGCCTCATGACTATACACATATTAATCGCTCAAAACTAAAGGTTAGACTTCTAGTCTTTATGTATACGAACATGATACCAGGAGAAGCAAAATAGACAGAAACAAAGTTAGACGATGTATTATGTTAATATTATGGCGTGCGAGATCTAAAATCAGAAGGAGAGCGAGAAATAAAGTTCAGGGGAAAGAAAAAGGAAGGTAGCGGCGGCAATGATTGTTATCGTTAAAATTATAAAAACAATACATATAGGTAGATTTAAAACCAGGTTGAAATATATTTCAAACTTCAATATTTGATGTATGTTGATGGTTACATAGAAATGTAGAAGTTTTAAAGTGTTTTCTAAGGTTTGCTAAAAATTCACGAGTTATCTATTAAGTTAAACTCCATTTGTGAAAAAGAAGAAACACTAAAACTTGTAATTCAAAATCTGACAATTTTGACCTTTTTGACTGGGGTCCAACAATGGTTAACACGGATAAAGTAAAGACTTAACATATTTAGATGAATAATTATGCATTGTCAAAAGTACGTCGCTGCAAGTTTAAAAGTGAACACTAAGTTTTGCAATGTTGTAAGTTTTATAAACACAAATTATAAAACTAATTTGAAATAAAATAAACAAATAAGGTGTGTTTTGAAATGTAGGCATCAATGATGTCTTGTAAACACATTTGGATTAGAAAGTTGTAAAAATACCATGTTAGGTTACTAGAAAACACATTTAAGTTAAGTACAATGCCTAAATGAGAAAGTAGTCAAAAGACTTAAAACAAAAGTGGTTTGAAGATCCGAAGAAGCTTTTACACATACTATGAACTTTAATGTCATATGTTTAAGTTTTATAGCATAGAGTTTAAACACTTTTATAAAAGAAAATGTTTCTAAGGGGTCGTTTGATAGGGAATTGACTGGGTCCGGGTCAGCAATTTTGGCTGACTCGGTCCAATCAGCCCGTTTGATAAAGCCCAAAATCTGCTGATTCGGTGAGGATTAACTGACCCCGCTTCTTACTCGGTCCGAATCCAAAATACCGCTGACTGAAAAAAAAATCACGCTTGGTGCCCTCTACAATCTGAGAAAACCGCGCAATAAGAACAACAGAAGACGATGCTATTTCTTCACCACAGCTCCCTCCGACGAGTTCAAACCTCCTCCTCCAAAGATCGACGTCGTCTTTCCTTCACTCAAACCTCCGCCTTCTACGGCCAAAGTTGCATCAACACAGGTAAGTAGCCTCTCTTTATTTCGTCTTTTTTTTTCTGAATCAGTAGATCTATTGGTTGTTCTTCCATTTTTGTTTATAATGTAAGAAATTAGAATTGTTGCTTGTATGAACTATGTAAATCAAAAATCAGAATTATTGTTGTTTGAGCTTTAATTTCCTTGTATGAAATCTGAATTTTAATTGTATGAGATATGTATGAAATCAGAATTCTGTTGGTATGTTTTATGAACAAAAATATGGAAAAAAAAAAAACCCTTTTGTGTATGTATGAAATCAAAATTTGTTGATAGTTTGGTATGTATGAAATCAGAATTTATTGTAGCTGGCAAGGTTTGAGGAATTGGTTGAAAAGGTTATTGTAATACTTTAATCTTAACTGTTTACATCGTTTCAGTTTTGGTTCCAATTTACCCTTTGTTTTAACTTCCTAAACTTAGAACTGCATTCTCACCGACAAAAGGTTAATGAAGTTGAAACTTTTCCTTCTTTCCTATCAGATGCATATAGCTGTTTTTCTTGTGCTTTGGGTATATTACTTGGAATATGATTCTGGTTTTTTGTTAAATCTTTTAAATTGCTTAATTAGGTTACTGAATTCATGGGAAAAGGAAAAACTGGAATTCTATTTGTTGATTGGGTTTTGATTGTTCGATGTAACAAACACAGCTGAAGTGACTAAAGATTTCTTGTTCCTGGACAGAATCTTAGGAAAGATATTGAAAAAGGTGTTAACCATTTTGCCCCTAATAATTTTCAGGTCAATTATGATTTCTATTGCTGTGGATCCTTATATATTGAAATATAAAGCGACTCATGCTGATGATGATTAAGTTTCTACAAAAATAGATGAAACGATGGCTGATGATGAATGGAATAGATTTTGTATATGCTATTATGTGATTCTTTTTGGTATAGTTTTGTTGTAATTGTTTCAGTTTGTATTTATACAATCTTATTTCATTCAATAAATATGGTTTTTAGTCTAATAATTAATCATTGAAATTAAAAAAAAAAAAGTGCATCTATGTTTTACCGTTTCTAATTTATAAATACTGTATTAAATCTAAATTTTGAATGTTGTAATCAAGATTAAAATTCGTTGTTATGAACTTATGATACTTGAATTCATGTAGGATGCAGGAGATGATTGTATATCTATACAAAAGTTGAATGCTTTTATAAAAAATGTAATGTTTTAAGTTAAATTGTAAATTATAAAGGAGTTATTATAAAGTATGTTGTTTGAGGGTAATATAGTCATTTTGCACAATCAGTCAGATGCAAAATCAAATAGCGAGTTTCAGTCAGAAGTTAACTCAGTCAGAA
Organism: Lactuca virosa; assembly: GCF_052849685.1. NCBI lineage: Eukaryota > Viridiplantae > Streptophyta > Magnoliopsida > Asterales > Asteraceae > Lactuca > Lactuca virosa. The sequence continues at coordinate 318,120,712 of NC_136428.1, forward strand.
CTTCTAACTCAGTCAGCTTCTAACCCAGTCAGCTCTAACCCAGTTAGCAACTATCAAACGACTCCTAAGTTTTTCAAAAACGTGTCAAAATGGTAAGCAAGGTTTAAAATGGTTTATATGCCCTTAAAAGCACATCTATCCATTGAAATGGATTTGAAATAGATTTGAAATGAAATTGAAATAGCAAGGTTAAAACCAATATTGGTTAAATTGAGTTTTGAAGAAAAGTATTAAGTTAAAGCAAGTTGTCAAAAGATTTTTAGCGAAAATATGGCTTACATTGTTAGGAAATGTCTACTAAGTTGAATGAAGTGGTTATAAAATATTTTATCGAGGATAAATAAAACCGATGAAGCGAAATAACTTTTCGATGGAAGATTAAGAAGTAATGAATAGGTATGTTAGTGTAGCTAATCGTACCTAAATACTAAGGCGAGTACAAGGCGAGTATAAGGCGAGTACCAATTTCTTTTTCCCCAAGATAAAGGAAAAGAAAATTTGTTTGAAAGACGTTTTAAAGTGTCAATGCAATTTCCGACCTTTTATAGAGGTCAAAGGGATATCCTATGTTAAGTTTTAAGCTCAATCTGGAAACAAGGTAGAGCTAAATCGTAGCACAGTAATAAGGTCTCACGTATAGGTTAAACCTCCGTGTCTCCTCGTGAGTCGAATCTGGAATGTCCGCTAATGGTATCCAAGTGATTACTTAGTGGCGACTCATCTACCTCCTTACGCGATGCTCCAATTATCATTCGTGTCGGTATCGAAACGCTTTTTCCTAGTTGTAACTCTAGTACGAAGACGATGAAGAGGTATTGAGGGATAATTGGTATAGGTTTTGACTTAAGATTATTACTAGTGTATATCTAACTACTAACCTTATATCTAAAGTCAATAATTACCGAGGAATACCCATTCTCAGTACTAAGTGCATTGCTCCTAGAGTGGCTAGTGATATAACCTAAGTGGTTGACCTAGCACTTGATAAGGGATAAGAATATTTCTAAATAAAGGCATTGTGGTAAAAGTGCACTTTGTTTCTAAGTGTACCTAGATGAATGCCTATAATATGCAATGCCCGTACGCACACCGAAAAACTTTGTTTTTCAAAAGTTCAAGCTGAAAATCGTTTTGAACATAATTCTACTATAACCATTTCAAGCCTCGCATTAAGTTTCCTTAATTAAGCATAGTTGGCCATGCTATACTTAATTAAAGTCCAATAATGCGTACTCGAATTAGTTATACTAGTAGTATGTTCAGTATTTTAAAAAAGTTTTGAAAATTTTTGGCTATAGTTGTGGTTCTCCAAAGGAAAACCGGTATTCTCTATAACCTTCGGCTCTGATACCATTTTCTGTCACACCCCGCTAAAGCGGAAACACGAGGCGTGGCAGTATAAAGGGTTTCATAGCAAAAGTTAAAAGACAACACCAACCATAGTATTAAAAATCATTACAAATTTACAATGGGTTTGAACAACTTTTAAAAGAAATTACAATGTAAATTGAAATACAACACATGCGAATGCTCCTAAAAGTGAAGTGTCCCTAAGTGCCACTTACTCGATGATTCCTAAAAAAAACATGTAAAACGAGCGTCAACTATAAAAATAGTTGGTGAGTACTCACAGATAAACAAAATAATATTGGTTCCATTAATTGAAATCAAAGTTTTGATAAAAGCTTCCAATAATAAAAGTATATTGTTAAAATGAGTAAATAAGTTTGTATAAACAAAGTTCGTTGTCATCATGAGAAATAAAGTATGTTGCCCAAAAGAGATGCAACATTCATATCCTCATGGGAAATAAAGTTTGTTACTAAAAAGAGTAAACAAGTTTCATTGCTACAAGGAGCAAACAAGTTTGTTACTATAAGAAGCAACCAAGTTTGTTGCTAAAACAACTAAATAAGTATTTAGTAACAAAAGTTCGTTGTTATAATGAGATACAAAGTTTATTGTTATAATGAGAAACAAAGTTGATTGCTATAATTGATAAACGAGTTTATTGCCATAATAAATAACAAGTTTGTATGTGTATGAGCAAACAATGAGTTCTCAACCAAGCCTATGACTGAAGCCCTATCAAGATCTATGCTTATCGTTCCATAGATTATATGGTATCATGCACTCCAGCAATCGGGCGAGTGAGGAGTTGTCAATTCCTAATAGCGCTATCCACAATGACCATTGGCTCAAAGAGTTAATGGTTAGAGAAAAGTGTAAGGGAAGGGCCTTAAGACGATAAGTTCTCATGTTCTGTGTTGCATAGACATACATAGAGAGATATAGCAATAAAATAGCAATCATGTTTGACACAAATCAATTTAAATACAACGAACAAATAATAGTTTTTCGGACATGCTTTTCCACCCCAAAAAATAAAAACTGCAAATAGGGGAGTGCGTGAATACTCACAATGCATTGAGATGATGCAAATGGTGCCTTGACTACGCTCCACTCGTACCACTATCGATTCCTACAATAATGGTATTCGCTAGTGAGTCTCTAATCGAAATCTAACACTAGTATACTTACTACTACAATAGAATTATGCCAATAATGTGTCAAAATTTAATATTGATAAGTTACAAACATTTTTCTGTGAAATTTAAATTTCAATGAATCAATTGTTATATAATAATTTAAGTGGAAATTTCCCATTATTGAAATGCTAATATTTAACATTTTAAAAGATGTTCCAATGATTAACTATTCAAAAACTAAATCAATTTAGTTCTAAAATTTCCCAAAGTTTGCATTTCAGTTTTAATTGAAGTCAAGGACCTCAAGATAAATTTTCTTGGATTTTTGATTTGTCGGACTATTTTTCATGATTTTAGTTTCTTGAATAACCATAAAATCATAAACAAAATACTAAACAGTTAATAAAAATTACCAAAATTCATATTTTGGTTCTAAATGTATTAAAAGACTTCTAGATAAATTTTCATGGATTATGGATATGTATAACCATTTTTCATATATTTAATTCTCTAAATAGATACAAATTCATGAAAAATAGAAATCAGTTAAGAAAATACCCCAAACTTTTTATAATAATGTCATTACACATAGATAAGCTGGGAAAAATATACAAATGGGTTTCTAAACTGTTTAACCCAATTTTATGATTTTTATGCATCTATTCTAGTAAAAATGGGGATAAATAGAAAACAGTTTCCAAAATTACCAACACTTTTTATAATGCTGTTGTTAGACATTCTTAACCTGGGAAAAATATAAAAATGGATTTCTAAACTGTTTATCCGAATTTTATGATTTTTGTGCATTTATTCTAATAAAAATGGGGATAAATATAAAACAGTTTTCAAAATTACGCAAACTTTTTCTAACGCTGTTGTTAGACATTCTTAACCTGGGAAAATATAAAAATGGATTTCTAAACTGTTTATCCGAATTTTATGATTATTGTGCATTTATTCTAATAAAAATTGATATAAATAGAAACCAGTTTCCAAAATTGCCCAAAGTTTTTGTAACAATGTTATCATACATGTAGAAGATGTGAAAAATATAAAAGATATTTTTCAATTAGTCTTTCTATTTTTCTTTGTTTTATCCTCTTAAATAATCATTAATTGGAGAATAATTATTAAAAAGTTAAAGTAAATTACCAAAATTTTTGTAAAGTTCATTTACAGTCTAGATAATCTGGGAAAAATCCCAAAGGTGATTTTCATCTACTGAAATCCGATTTTGTGGATTTAAGTGTATTTAATCTTAGAAAATAGGAGAAAAATAGTATACAGAAGAGAAAAATCATCAAAGTTTTAATGTAGCATCCTAATATACTACACGTTGTTCTGGTAAATTTTCATAAATTTTGGATGAGTAAAACTATTTTTCCTGTTTTTAGTCCATTATAAATACAAAAATCGGAGAAAATAGGAATGTATGAAAAATTCTGAAAATATTTTTCTAAGTCTGCCACAGAGAGTATAAGCTGCAAAAATTATTATATACCCTTTTCAAATTATCTAAAGCGGTTTTATGATTTATTGGGGCTAAACAAAAAGAAAATTCAAAACCACACTAAACAGTAACAAAAATCGATGAAACTTAATGAGAGCTCATTATTTAGCATAGGAGTCATCCACAAATTTAACTAGGATTTATAGACCTAAGAAAGTATTTTATATGATTTATTGCCCTATTTTATTTCAATAATTATAATAATTCGAGAAAAATGAATTATTTTCTGAACAATTGTTGAACATCTCATTTTGTTGATGGGAATCTGGGAAAAATCGGATTTGGTCAGAAAAGGAGTTTTAGATATTTATTTGGAAATAAATCCTTCATGAACATATTTGAATGCTTTTAACAACATACTTTGATGATCTAGCATCTAAGCTTGAAGATCATCACATGCATGTTTGTTTGAAGACCATTCATGAGTTTAAAATGTTCAAAAATTGTTTTTGATAGAAAACTTTGGATGCATGTGGTGTTTTTCACCCAAAACTTGTAGAAAAAGTGCATTATGTTGATTTCGACTTAGGTTTTGGTCCTTGGATTTCACCATTTACAACATGCATGTTGTTTTTGGGTGAAATCCTACCACCATCATCATCAAAACCGTGAGTTTGAGCAAGTGTTCATGATTTTACCATAGAATGGACTAGAAGATGGAGAAAATCCATGAAAACAAGTAAAACTTGAAGGAAAAGAGAAGGAAAATGAATGATTTCCGGGTTTACCTTTAAGAACACCTCAAGATGATTAAGATTTAGAGTTCAAGGTGTGTTCTATGACCCATTTTCTGGCGAATTTCGTGGTTGATGGAGAGAGGAAGAGAGAATAGAGAGAAAATAAAGTGAGGGAGTGTGAGAGAGAAAGTGAAGTATGGAGAAATGGAGTGTAGAGGGGAATTGATTGAGTGTGTTGGGAAGAGGAGAGAGAGGAGAGAGAGGAATCCGACTTTTGAGGGTATAATATCCCTCTCTCTTTAATTTGTCTTTATAAATTTTAAATATTTTATAAAAATATCAAATATTTATAAAAGATGCAACTTAACCAAGTTTTTTTTTATGCATAAAAATGTTGATTTTTGATTTATAAATTAAGGGTAAATGTTAATGAGTTCAATTTTATTTCCTTAAATGCATTTTTATAATTTTAATTATTATAAGATAATATTAGAAGCTTCATAATTATTTTTATAGAATTTTTAATGTTAAAGTTTATAAATGTGAGTTTTTTAGGGCATTTAGGGTTTTAGAGAGTTTGTAAATCTTTGGATATCAAAATAAATAGAATATTTGAGACTTTAAATTATCTTATGGTATTATAACTCTTTTATAGTTATAAATAATGTTTGTAATTTATTTTTATTGGTTTATTGGCATTCTATGTAGTGATTCCGAGATTCAAGCGAAATTGAGGAATGAAGTATACTAGTCCTAGTCTTCAACTTTGACTTAAGTTTCTATGAGACTTTGACCTAATTTCCACTACTAGGTCAAGTGCATGATGTGTGTATATGATTCATGAAATGGTGTTCGAGTCAAAGAGTGACCCAAATATGGATAGTCACTACAGTTAAGTAGTAGTAGAATTCACATATCAATGTGAAATCTAAGTACATTATCATTCGATCTTACTTGTTTCCAAGTTTCTAGTAGGTTATAACTTAGCTTCTAGTTACTAAGTCTATTATGTGTCGTGCCTATATGTGCAACTAATTTTATTCAAATCTAGAACCGACTCGAATTTTGACAAACATAAGGGAACCTTGGCAAAGCACATTGGACCGCAGTCAATAATATTCTTAAGTACCTTCGGAGGACCAAGGATTGGTTTCTAGTCCTCGGTGGGAGTGATGACTTAAAGGTGCGAGGGTACAGTGACGCCAGCTTTCGGACCGACTGGGACAACTATCGTTCGCAGTCGGGCTGGGTCTTTGCCCTTAATGGAGGAGTAGTGACTTGGAAACATTCCAAACAGGAGACCGTAGCTGATTCAACGTGCGAATCAGAGTACATTGCGGCGAGCGAAGCGTTAAAGGAGGCAATATGGTTGAAGAACTTCATCGGAGACCTTGGAGTTGTGCCGGCCATACAAGAGCCTATGGAAATTTTCTGTGATAATAAAGGAGCGGTTGCCTTGACCAAGGAACCAAGGGATCATGGCAGATCTCGACATATCGACATAAAATATCACTTTATTGAACGTCGAGTGGAAGGACTCCTCGTAGTGAAGAGGGTATCGTCAGAGGATAACCCAGCAGATCCGCTTACGAAGGGACTGAGCAGGGTTAAGCACTTGCAGCACGCTAGGAGCATTAGGCTGAAGGACGATATTAGTTTAGATTAGATTGTTTAGAAACGTGTAATAGATAAATTGTAGTTAACATTCGATGATTAAATAAAAGAGTATTATTTATTAGTAATGTTACTGTCTTATGTTAATTGTTTACCTATTGTTTCATTTTGCATGTTTTGACTTCCTGAATAGCAAGATTATTCGAACGGTCCACAATCGTTCACATGTTGGAAGTAGGTATGAATGAAGACTGTCATGAATTGATGTGTAGATTGTCTGAAGAGTGTTAGAAATACAAAAGTTTGCTACAATGTTTATGAGTGCTTATGAGTTTAATTTTAGTATTGGATAAGACCCGCGCTTGCTAGAATCACTTCATGGAATTTATCACGAGTGATCGCAAGACGATAATATAATATGGTCTTAAAACCTAGATATATAGTTTGTTGTTTGCTAATTGGTTGTGCATTGATAATGCGTAAACGCATCAGTAATTTGATGTTATAAAACGAATTGTTGTGTATGATTTGATTAGTGGATAGTAAATGCATATAAGTCGAAGTTTATATGTTCCTTTTATCCTAAGAGGGTAAAAGCGATATCAGGGCCCCTCGATGATTTGATTTGACTTATGTGTCGGTCCCGGTCAGAACTGAATTGATGTATTCAGTTAAGTTCTATGTCAAATGAATCAGAGATCGAGAAACAACTGTTGGACAATAAGTATGACTCTGTTCCATGTATTTGTCCGCACGATATCTAGTGTAAGTCCCCAAATGCATGTGTATCAATCAGATCCGTTTGATGGTGCGGAATCCCAATCAAACGGATGATGTCAGATCAAATAGAAGAGAAGGAGAAGAAGAATAATATGAATCTCAATGTATTGATAAATAGAATGATGATCTGGATAAAAGAGATTCACACACACTAACACACACTTGTTCTTTTTTCTCTCTAGACCGTACACTCATTTTCTGTTCATCAATCCCTACTCCTCACCCCTAACACCTATATATATATATATATATATATATATATATATATATATATATATATATATATATATATATATATATATATATATATATATATATATATATATATATACAAGGGGAACATGGGCCGGAGAACATGGGCCGTAAATGGGTTTACGCCCGTAAACCTGTTTACGGCCGTAAACACCCACTGGCCGTAAACCTGACCGTAAACTCATAAAATATTACAGAAAAATACATTTTCCTAGAAAAGTAAAGTATAAACCATATTTTTGACCCAACAATCTCCCCCTTGGTTTATAACGTTCTTTTCTTAATTGACCCAACAAGCTCCCCCTAAAAAGTAGCTGGCTTTTCTTGTTAATCTTCATCGAGAGCTTGGCTTCAGCATTAATCTTTGATTTCTTCACAGCTTCAAGATGAACGTATGAATCTTCAATAAATGACTTCATACTGAGAGGTTGGGCATTTCTTCAAGATTCGACTCTAAACGCACATTAGGTGAGGAGGCTTGATGTACTGATTCTTGAAAGATAGCGCTTGCAGCTTGAGATTCTTCAGAGAGAACAACGGAGAGAAATATTCTACTGGATCACTTCAGCAGGTTTAAGATAGCAGCAGACTAATTGAGGAGGCTTCAATGCAATCCGTCAAATAATCTTCAATTTCAGCTTCACCTTGCTTCTGGGGTTGAAAGATTGAATGTTGAAAGAATAATCTTCATTTCTTGCTCCTTCGAATGAAAATTCTTCGATGATCACGGATGAAGCTTTGGCTCAGAAATCTTTGATACAGTCTCCATGAGTCTTATCTATACCTGAAATCACTTTTCAAGACAAAACAAAACTAAAAGAAAACTTAAAACAGAAACAAAATATTTTTGGATTTTTGATTTTCTTGAACAAGAAATAAAACAGAATATAACACTATTTTCTTATTTTGAATTTTCTGATTTTTGTTTGTTTGTTTGTTTTTTTTTTTTTGAAATTTCTGATTTTTGTTTGATTTTTGATTTTTTTTTTATTATTTTTTTAATTCTCCCCCTAAATTTGTGCATAGAGGAAAACTATGAACAAATTTAACAAAAACAAAAATATTTTGGATAAAAGTTGTTAGACAGCCTTAGTCTACTTGTCGGTACCTTTATCTTCATGTCTATGTCTGATCGATCGTCGGTATTGTGGTCCACTTAAACACGAAAAATTTGTGACAATTTTGAACAGACTAATGATGACAGGACATTTTGATCCTATATTCTTAGATATATTTCCTAGGGACCATTTAGCTGACGACGACTAGGGATATTGTTGTCCACCTAAATTGAGCAGCGAGATCTACAGACAATATGTATGTGTTCAATTTTAATTGTACTAGAACGTGTTTCCCGCTTCCTGATATGCTCCAGCAGTCAAGGACTTCCAGAATACTCCTTACACCGGGTGAGCAGACAATTATTAAGAGAGAAGATAGATTTAGAATGCATATGCTATACACCCAGGTCGGATCTCTTCCAATCACGCAGAGGATGAAACATATGACTAACTGAAGTTTTAGAAGGATTGAGAAAAAGAATGATGCATATACTGTGTACCAGGTCGGATTTTGAGTCACGCAGAGGAGACAGTATATGGCTAACAGATAGGAAGAATTGCATAGAAAGAAGATGCAGAGAGATAGAATTGCATATGTTACAGTCCAGGTCGGATCTCTCGATCACCCAGAGGAGGCAACATATGACTAACAGACAGAAAGAAAGAAAATAATTTTCTACAGACCTAATTTATCGGAATTCCCCAGTCGCCCCATCAAAACCGGAATTAAGGATAGAATCCGCACATCGAGGAAAAGTTAATCCACAGTTCTAGATACAGGTTCTTTAGTGTGACCAGTAGATTCCTGTGCATATCTCCATGCTCAACCTATCCGAGCGTCGTATTGTCAGGCTAAACGGGTCTAACTAGGTCAATGTTAGTCAAGTCCTTGAATTCCTTAAGTTCAAATCTTCCTAGTCAAGTCCATTTAAAATCTTTCATGCCTACCAGCGCATCGAGCACAGAGCATTGACAATTCAACTTAGGTACGTTACGCAGATTCAGATTGCCCGTTATCACTTGCTAATTTCACTTCCCACGCAATACCTACTAACGAAAAACTAGAAAAGATTGTCTTTAAAACGAATCAGATTAAGATAAACTCAAGAGTATAGAGAAGAAAACTCAAACCGTAATTCACTGATTGAATTTGCATCCAGAAGGTCTGAGAACAACACGCATAATCTCAGAACAGATCCGAAAATTCTTCATGTCATAAAGCACTAACCCCATTTGTGATCTCTTCCTTTCTTCCCTTCCCACAAGGACACATACTCTCAAACAATGTTATGAGTGTTGTACAGTTGAGAGATGTCCCCTATCACGTGCCTGGAACAACCACTACCAACAAACCGAAGTCTGATGATATTCCTCCATAGCTGCTCCGACACAGAGCGGGATTAGTTTGTCTTTGGAACCCAGTCCATTTTGAAACTGGGTCGACCTTTTTCATCCTTTCACGGTACTCTCTCCCACGACATATCATGTTTATCACAAACAGAAGATTTTGAAATATTAGAATCGTTAGAAGAATTGGGAGATTGAGCCTTCAGAACCCATTTGTAGTTGGGTTTAACCCATTTCTTTTTCGATCTGATGGGTGGCTCAGTACTTGTTTTTGAACTTGATGTCGGCCGTTGAGATGACTTTGACCTAGCCGGTCTTTGTTTTACTGGAGCATCTCTTGGATTGGGCTTCTTGGCCGGCATTTCCTTCTTGCCCTTCAGATTCAGATTCTTGGCCTTTTGCGTGTTCCAGTCACCATGGTCTGAACGTGACCTTGAGGGGTTTCTTTTGAAGTATCTCCCTCTTGGCGCGTTTTGCCAGCCTTGTGCGTAGTAGGGAACGTATGCTCAATTTGGACAATTTTGGCCAATATGTCCAGGTGTTCCACAGTGAAAGCATGTCTTTTTCTTCACTGTGAAGTTGTTTCTTCCCATCCCTGGTGGCGTATCCTTGCCTTGACTCTTATTGTTCCCACAAGCACAATTACAACAGGCACTCCGTTTCATAGGAATTGGTGGCCTGTATTTCTCAACAGCAGGTTGATCAGAAGCAGCTGAGTACGAAGCAACAGATTCAGAGCTCAAGGAGACGTTGGTTTGTTCAATGGTTTTCTCCTTGTTCTTATCTTCTGCTAATTTACTTGCACATAAAGTAGAAACATTAGAATCTTCAACATGAATACCTCCTGACACAAATCCAGATGGTTTTCCATAATGAAGATGTGCCTCCTTGTCAATTTCATCATGTGTCATAGGGATGGATGTGTAGTTATGATTGAAAGGTGGAGGAACACTATCATACCCTAGACCCTTGTTTTGATTATCTTTGAATTTTAATTGGGTTTCAAATAAGGACTCGACTGTCTGACTTCACGCAATATAATTTTTGAAACTAACATCTGTTTTTCCACACTTAATTTTCAAAGTGTCAAGTTCTTCAGTTACAGCAGCAAGTTGTCTCTTAATATAGTCATAATTTTCACACTTGTTGCTATACTCTTCATGAAGCTTCCTAAAGTCTTTGGTTTTTGCTTCTAATTCAGCCTTCAGGGGTTTCTGTCCTTTCCTAAGTTGACATCCTTCATATCTCAGGTCCTCAACTTCTCTTTTTAATAAATCAATTTGTTCACGAAGAAGTTTAATCGTAGCTTCACATGATTGAGAGCATGAAACTTCATTGACCGAGATGTTTGCAGAACTCATTGTATTTCCACACTTCAAAGCGTCAAGTTCTTCAATTATAGCAGCAAGACTAAGATGATTGAGATCTTTTGTCTTCTTGATGATAGCCACGTTCATATCCCACGATTTCGGAAGTGAATTCAGTAGATTTTTGTTTATCTCAAACTTAGACAAGAAAATCCCAGCTATATTCATCTCAGTAGTAAGTGTAGTAAATCGCTGCAACTGAGTTTCGAGGGTTTCTCCAGGGATATAATCGAAAATGTTGAAATTTTGTCTTAACATATCCTGACGACTCTTTTTCATGTTTTCAACTCCCTCGTAGACCTTAAAAGCCATTAAAAAGCACAACTAGAAGCCAAAATCAAACTTAAAAGTCAAACCCTTTGATTATAAACCTTAAAAGTCAACCTTAAAAGTCAAATTTAAAAAGTCAAACTCAAAAGTCAAATTTGAAAAGTCAAACCGAAAAGCTAAATTTGAAATTTTAAAAGTTAAATGAGAAAGTCAAAGTTTAAATTCAAAGGTCAAACTTTAAAAAATAAAAAGTAAAAAATTAAAATATATTTTTTATTATTTTTATTTAATTTATTTTTTTTATTTAGTTTTATTTTGGATGAAAAAGGAATTTAAAAACTAAAAGAAATTGAATTTTGGGTTAAAAGTGTCAAATTTTGAAAGTTGGAACCGAGAGGGACTCTTTAAGAATTAAGTTTCGAAGGAAAGACACAAAGGAATGTGTAGCCGAGTTGGTAAGGCGCGGATTTGTTGAGCTGGAGGTCGCTGGTTCGATCCCCGGCACCCTCAAAATCCACACTCCTTTTTTAATTAAACGCTGTGCGAGGCTGCTTCTTGCGAGGCTGCTGCTTGCGAGGCCGCAAACTCGGACCGCAAGCTCCGGGGCTGTAAACCTCGGACCGTAAACTCCGGGGCCATAAACTCCGGAAACCCTAGCCGTAAACGCCGCCGCCTCCGGCCGAAAACCCTTCAAAGGCCGTAAACCTTCAACAGATTCGTGAAAAAAAAACGACGTTTTTCACCCCTTTTTGCTCCAAAACTCGATCAAAAACTCGTTTTTATGAAAAATGCAAAGAAACCCCCCTTAATTTTCAGAGATCTATCCAAAAACGCAAAAATATTTCGAAAATAAGATAAAATAAGATCCAGATCTGACAAAATTGACTGATACAATCCTTGCTCTGATACCAATTGTAAGTCCCCAAAATGCCTGTGTATCAATCAGATCCGTTTGATGGTGCGGAATCCCAATCAAATGGATGATGTCAGATCAAATAGAAAAGAAGGAGAAGAAGAATAATATGAATCTCAATGTATTGATAAATAGAATGATGATCCGGATACAAGAGATTCACACACACTAACACACACTTGTTCTTCTTTCTCTCTAGGCCGTACACTCCTTTTCTGTTCATCAATCCCTACTCCTCACCCCTAACACCTATATATATACAAGGGGAACATGAGCCGGAGAACATGGGTCGTAAATGGGTTTACGGCTGTAAACCTGTTTACGGCCGTAAACACCCACTGACCGTAAACATGACCGTAAACTCATAAAATATTACAGAAAAATACATTTTCCTAGAAAAGTAAAGTATAAACCATATTTTTGACCCAACATCTACAACAGAGGATTATACGATCCCTTATTTGAAGGACAGTTATTGATAAGATCAAGAGTTTTGAGAACTGCGATTGCTAATCGGATTCAAAAGGTGCATTTGCATTTATAGTTATTAGACTTATCCAAGTGGGAGACTGTTGGATTAGTGTCTAAGTCCATAACTATATTTGGTATGTACTTGAACCGGTTGTGCATGGTCCTTTTGGGTTGCCTTCACCAAAGCAACTTGACTAGAGGAATAATATAGAAAGAGGTGATTATGGTTTATTAATATATTATAAGACTAATATATTAAAAGGGAAATCATATTTGTTTAATTAACATTGAACAATAATTAATTAAGAATTAGTTTTGTGATCAAAAGAAGTTAATTGAACTTAAGGGGCTGAACTGTAATTATGTGTTAGTTACAAAGTAGGGCAAGGAAACCCTAATAGATAGGGTGGACGAATTCTAGGGATAAAGCCTAATGAATTCATCCATAGGGATTCTAGAATTATCCTTGGGCTGCTTGGTGGCTAAGTAATCAGATAAGGATAACCATTGAAAAACTAATCCTACACCTATATAAAGGACCCCTAGACATAGGAATTTCGGCAACTTGAACCCTAGAAGTCCTAGAGCCGAAATTCTCCTCTCCCCTCTCTCTCTTGTTTCCTCCAATTGCTATTGGTGTTTGTGATTTATTATAGGCACAAAACTTGAGGTGCTAAGGTTCTCAAGGCTTCAAGATCTTCAATCAACAACAAGGTAATCATCTAGATCTGTTTACATATGTTAATTTCGAATATCATATGCTAGATCTAGGGTTTGAAAGTCTTGGATGAATACATGTACAAGTAAAGAAACCTAGATCCAATCATTAGGGTTTGCATGAGCACATAGGATGTTCTTTTGGCTCAAACCCATCAATACTTGACTCCAAAGGGCGTGTAGCCGATTTTGGCTTATGGGGTCACTATTTATAATGTGGAAAATGCTAGGGGTACACTTTGTAAACCCTAATGCTCCATGACTTTTCACATTCTTATGCTCCATGGGTTAACCTCCATGGATTATCTTATTGGTTTAGCCCAACTATATAGTCATGGATCATTAGCCCACATTACAAGAATCATTGATTTACATAATCAATCCCCATATATTTAATTAGTCTCTTTCGATCACAAAATTAATTCAAATTAATTATTGATCAATACTAATTAAATAATATTATATATATTATACTTGTAATATATTAATAAATCACAAATAACCTTATTCTCAAAAATCCATCCTTTCAAATTGCACTGGTGAAGGCAACCTAAAAAGGACCATGCTACAATCGGGTTAAGTAGATCCCATACATTGTTATGTGCCTAGACACTAAATCCAACACTCGATACTAAGATACTCTCCTCCCCGATCGGATCGGAGCATCTTTATCTTCCTCCCAGCTGATTTTCCACTTATTGTTTAAACTCTTTGAGCTTTTCAAAGGTTTCTAACTTATGCTTGATTAAGTAGACATACCCATACCTACTATAATCATCAGTAAAAGTCACATAGAAGCGGTTAGCATCCCTTGTGGCGGATATGAAGGATCCACACACATCTGTGTGTATAAGGTCCAACAAACCCTCACCCCTTTCACATGAACCAGTGAAGGGTGACTTGGTCATCTTTCCAAGCAAACAAGACTCACAAGTGTCATCCGAATTTAAGTCAAATGTCTCCACGACTCCATCCTTTTGGAGTTGGGCTATGCTTTTGTTGTTAATATGTCCAAGACGACAATGCCATAAGCATGCTTTATCCAAACTATTGGACGAATCGATATGCAACACATTATTTCCTAAGTTATCTACAACCATCACAGTTTCATATATACCATTACAAGGTAATGCTCCAAAATAAAATGTAACATTATAATAAGCATTAATACTTCCAATTTCATTATTAAAAGAAAAGGTAAAACCTTGTTTATACAAACTATGAAAGGAAATAATATTTCTCACCATATCAGACGAGTAGCAACAATTATTCAGTTCCAAATTTAACCCACCACTAAGCAATAAAGTATAAACTCCAATCTTGGTCACAGGCGACCTTTTCCTATTCCGCATGATCAAGTTCATCTTCCCGTGCTCTACATCCCTACTTCCTTTTAGTCCCTGCAAATAAGAATAAATGTGAAAACCACATCCTGTATCAAGGACCCAAGAATTAGCATGTGATGAGTTATTAGACAAAATAGTGTAAATACCCGTGAATGAGGGTTTGATCTTCCTATCCTTTATGTCCTACAAGTATTTGGGGCAGCTTCGCTTCCAGTGCCTTTTTTCATGACAATGGAAACACTCAGCTTCCTTTGGGTTTGAGGAGGGTGTAGCAGGACCACCTTTGGACCCACTAGAAGAAGATCCAACATGGGACTTTCCCTTGTGGCTCTTTGAGGAAGCTTTCCTCTTATTTCCCTTCCCATGTCCAATTGCCAAGACAGGGGCAGTAGCAATAGGAGTAGAAACAACAGATTTTCTTTAAGACTACTTTCAGTAGTCCTTAAAAGGCCTTAAAGCTTGTTTAGAGTGACCTCCTCCTTGTTCATATGATAGGTCATACGAAAATGATCATAACATAGAGGCAAAGAGTGTAGAATAATATCTATAGCCAACTCTTCATCGAAGTTGACATTCAACTTCAGCAGCGGTCGACAGACCTTTGCATCTTCTACAAGTGGGCCGTGATAGACTCTCCATCCTTCATTTTGGTAGTAATCATGGAGGCTATGATTTCATACCTTTCCTGCTAGCACTTTGATGGTACCTTTCCATCAAGTCTTGGTGCATTTCATATGGCCAAAAGTCCTCATAGGACTTTTGAAGCTCATCAGTCATGGTAGCAATCATAATACATGACACTTTGGTCGTATCCATCTCATGGGCCTTGTATTCAACAATCTGTTCTGGAGTAGCGGTAGATTCATCAATTTCCTTAAGCTCTTTATCTAGGACATATTCTTTATCCTCATAGAGAATGGCCATGCGGATGTTTCGAATCCAATCATTGAAGTTCGAACCATCAAATATGACCCTCCCACATAGATTCATGAGGGAGAAAGAGCCAGAAACAATTGAGTTTGAAGCAGTGTTTGAAGTAGACATCTGAAAAAGAAGGACAAAGTTTAGATTAGATAAGGATCCTTAATATAACACCCAAAATGAAATATTAAGGCTATGACCCAACACAATATTTTACAATTCGAAAGTGGGATGCCGTAATCCAATTGCAAAATATTTGAAGGTAAGTAAATGACGATTTACCAATTTCCACCATGAAAAACGAAGCATATTATTAAGTTTTAAATGAATTGAAATTCCTAGATTCTTTTTAGATTCATTTAACTTTTCAATGGCATGTTTAAATCTCGATTGTGCCCTTCAAGCTTGTGACTGGGATATCGAGGATCACAAACAAGGTGTGAATAACCATGCAAATGTGCTTGGTACACTTAATGTTACAAATCACCTAATCAATGTGCCGGTTAACCAAACACGCTCCATTGATCCATGATTAACATCAAGCTACCCTTTCCAACACATTTTTAGTCCCAAATTAGTGTGCCGGTTAACCACACATGCTCCACCAACGACTTAACAAGGTGCAAAGTGCAATTTTCCTAAAGTAACTAAGATTAGTGTGCCGGTTAACCACACACGCACCATTTTCACATTTTTCCTAAAGTAACTAAGATTAGGAATTTATAAAAGTTTAGTTACTTTAATAATTATCATTATACTTATTAATAATAATTAATGTCCTATCATACCCGTTCGGCTAATGACCCTCCACCAGTCAAAGAAGCGGTGGGTGAGAGTGGACACCCATTAAACCACCATTTTATAGTCAATAACCTTATACCCCCCTTATAGACATGCTTCATGAATAAGGCCTACTAACAGTAAGACTGACTTGTCTTATACATATATATATATATATATATATATATATATATATATATATATATATAAGTATTAAACTTTAATATTATAATAGCATAGGGTTGAATTTTAAACTTTTAAAATTCTAGGGTTTGGAATTAAAGTTTCATAAATGAGACTTTTCAAGTTCCAAAACTTGAGGGCAAGTTTTGTAACTTGTCAAAACTTTTGAATTCCATAACATATGGATTTTAAAGTTCCATGAATGAGACATTTCAAATTACAAACTTGAGGACATGTTATGAAACCTTTCAAGATCCCTTGAATTCAATAATTTACAATAGTTAATGGTTTCATAAATAAAGACCTTTCATGTTCCATAACTTGAGGAAAGGTTATGGAACTTTTCAAGAAACACATAGATCAAATTAAATTAATCCAATTATCATATAATTCATCATTTACCAATTTGACCTAGTTCACATTCTAGATAGTTTCAAATTTTACCAATAATTAGTTTTTCACAAAACCAAGTAATTATCTTAAAATTTGATAAAATTCATGTTTTGGATGGGGATATAACATTACCATATTAGTAAAATCAAATTTTATGAACCAAAACAGTTTGCGGTTATGATCCTAATCCAAAACATGCCAAAAACTCAAAAATCCTGCCACAAGATGAGCTAACTCGTCGAGCCAGGCTTTGGACTCATCGAGTTCATGGCAAAACTCATGCAACTCGTCGAGTCCATATATGGACTCGCCGAGTTCACCAGACAGTGGCCAGAAAAGTCATATTTCCAACTTTGAAAATCACATTTTTGCATCAATATAATAGAAAACACCTTAGGCTCTAATACCACGGTTGGGTTTAATGTACTCTAACATTTCTATGGTGCACATACAACCCTAATGCCTTGGATCTAAGTTTTCTCTAATTATACATGCAACATTGATATGCAAAGCATGGAGCCAAAACTAGCATACAAAATTTAACATATGAATCATAAAATTTGTTAAAAGTTTACCTCTTGATGTAGCTAGTAAGACTTTGGCTTTGTGAGAACTTAGCACCCCAAGTGGTGTGCCTCAAACAAGTCACAAACACCAATAAACTACTAAATGGATATGAGAGAGGCTAAGGAGACTCAAATCGACTTCTCTTCTTGGAATGCAAGTAGTGGTCTGATTTTAGGGATTAGGATAACATATTTATATGTGTAGAAAACCAAGAGTCATGTGAAACCCTAATCCACACATATAAGCTTATGATCCATGCATTTGATTTGGACTAACACTTCATGGACTATCCATAAGCTTAACCCATCAAAAATCAATTATGGATCATTAGCCCAATCCATATGTATCAATTTTAATTAGTCTTTTTTTATCACTAAATTAATTCTTGATCAATACTAATTAAATAATAAGATTCCTCAATTAATATATTATACTTATAATATATTAATAAATCATAACTAACCTCTTACTCAAATATCCATTTAACAAGTTGTTCTGGTGAAGGCAACCCGCAATGGACCATGCTACTATCGGGTCAAGTACATACCAATTATAGTTATAGGCTTAGACACCTAATCCAACAGTCTTAATATGAACAAAACTAGAAACTCTCTAGTTCTCAAGTTCCTTTATTTACTGAATGAGAGTTTGGTAACATTATGTATAAGTTTTGAATAACAGTGAGAAAAACGTAACAATGGATTTGGCTTCCCTATTTGGTGATCTTCGTAATCATGAAGAAACGAAGATTTTACATAAAGAAATCATGCGAGATACTCATAGGGACAAATCTGTTGCTCTATAATCCAAGAAGTCATGGTAGCACATCGTCAACGACTTCTTTGATGAATTCTGAAGGTGATGCCTTGATAGTTAAACGCGCCTTCCTTGTCATTGTAGTAGGCTTGTTTGCAAGAGAGAAGAAGTTGCTTCAACGATGCAATCAGACCTTCATAGACGGACTTATCAGCGTCCAAAGACTTACCTATTTTCTTATTTTTTCTATTACTATATCACACGAATTTCTAGTGAATCCTTTGATTCTAGTCTGAAACTGTAGCCATAAATCTGTGATGCTAGAAGTTTAACCACTTCTTATTGATGAGTTAAGTTGTTCATGATTCATACTGATGGCACCTCGGTGTGATTGAGACATTCAATTATCTTACACTATGTATTCTATTATAGAACATAGCAATTCATTGTTGTAGGGTTTCAAAGTACTCCATGGATGATGGCAATGGGCCCCCTTGATGAAGTGTAGGTTAAAAGCTCAAGACTTGTCTTTTCCTTATAAATAGTCATGTATTATTCATTATTAGAGTTAAGAGTGAGACAAAATGTAGCCGCCCCGTTGTGAGGTTTCTTGTAGAGTTAGATTCTTATTCTTAAAGTGTAATCTGTTCCTCATAATTGAATAAATCGAGTGATCATTAGACATATCTTCATATTTGTGTTTGTTTTTATTTTCCGCATCTTGTTTACCAAATCTTGTTAGGGTTTTAATCCCAACAAGTGGTATAAGAGCGGGTCTTTGAAGATCTATTGATTTTTAAAGTATCGGTTCTTGATTTGATGATTTTCTGCACAAGTTATTGAAGATTTTTGGTGTTTTGGCAGTTTGGAATCAAGATTTTTGTTCGATCTACTGTTCATGGAGATTTATGGATTTAGTTACTGTTCATCATGGTGATTTCGATCTCATTCTCTTTTATTCAGTTTTTTTTGTCACTGTTATATTCATCCGAGGATGGGCCAATTGTTTTTGACCTACATTCTTTCGGTCGATGTCATAATGTTCTTGAGCCATTTTTTATCGCTTACTGTTCATTTGTTCCAAAAAAAAACCCATTGATTAGGTTCACTGTTCATTGACTTGTTCTTATATTTGTGTCGACATCGCTCTTTCTGATTTCTCAAGTTAAATTTCATGATTCAAATAATGATTTCGACCTTATATTGATTCAGTGTTCTTGTATTTTAATCGATTCAAAATTGTTTGTGTTTTTCCATAAGTTTCGATTACAAACGCTTTCAATCGCTTTAATCCTCATGATAATAGAACTCACGTTATAGTGTGTTTTCTGTTTTTGATTCACTCTGTAATCAATACTTGATCAATCGTGTTATTTGTTATACGATCTTGTGGTTAAATAACCTATTAGTTTCAATCGTTTTGTTTGAGAACCAATTTTCGTGAATCCTTGATCGTGTGTGCTCTGTCGATTTTTGAATGTAGCGATTGGGTGCTTGTTGAATATATTCGCCTTATGATGAACATATGATGATGGTATGAACTGTGTTGAATCTCATTTTGGAAGTCTATGCAAAAAGTCAAAATTGGAATTGTGGACTTTTTGGTACGAATGTTTCGCTTACGAATGTAATCGGAAACGAGGTCTCGGAATCGTAACTCATATTTGCAATCGGAATCGAGCCTGTGTTTGGAATTGATTCGGAGTCTGGATTCAGAGTTGCTATTGGAAGTATGATTGTTTGACTCAGAACGAACCTGGATTCGGAGTTCCATTCGGCTCGGAATTGGAAAGAGTTGTTGTATGGCCTGTCATTCGGATCTATGTGCTCGGAATGAAGGGATGTTCGGAGTTTGGAAACCTTGTTTAGTCACCGAATCGATCTTTGATTTGAGTCGCTGTTGCTATCGTTCGTATTTAATCAAATGGGGAAGATAACTTCTATTTTAAACATTTGGTCCCTGTAACTTCACCAACTTGGCAATTTTAATTTTATTTCCAGAAATTGTTACAAATCAAGGGGAAATGATGTTGTTTTACCATTTCAGCCCCCGACTTTCAGCAAAATGACAATTTCAGCCCTGTATTCCAAAAGTTTACAAATTTAAGGGCTGGTGAATAGTTTTGGATTTTTTAAAGCACATATTTTTCCGTGAAAAGAAAATTAAAGATTCCATCAAGTCTTGGCGGTTCGGAAAGTCGTTTTTTGTGACAACGACAAATTTTCACGACTTTTTCGGATTTTATACTTCATTGTGTATATCATTTTGTGGCGGGGGAGCACAATAATTTTTTACCCATTCAAGATCATTCTCGTGCCCATTTGAAGGCTTTATAATCATGTTTTTAATTATAAATAGGGGAGGAGAATTTGGTATGGCCATTCGAAATTGGATTTGTGACTTTTCAAATTTGAAGATTTTTGATAAAGCTTGTGGTAGAATTATGAAGGTAGCTTTTACAGTAGCAGTTCTTCATTGAGCTCTTCTAAAGCTTTTGCAGAGAAGTATCCTTTACAGTAGCAGTTCTTCATCGAGCTCTTCTAAGGACTTCTTATATCTCCGATTTCTAGTATTTTCTCGATCAAGTAGCGTTATGAATCTTAAAATTTGGGTTGTTACATGATAATTTTTAGTGGCTTATATCATTAGCTTATTAGAAGATCATTGTGACTTGGAGGGGGAGCTCTTCAAAGACAAGAAGTGATTTGGTTTCGTTGTTCTAAAATGGGTTTTTATGACGGGTTTGGCTTTCTTGAAGATTTTTGGGATTACATTCGAAAATGAAGTTTAAAGACATTACTTCGGTGCTTGGTTTATATATCCTAGAGCCCGTGGTTGAAGACTATTGAAGAATCAAGATTCGTGGATTTCTTCAAATATTCCTCGTTGCAAGATCTTTTCTTATTTTCTAGATGCTTGTTTTGGAAGTTGAAACATTGTCATCCATTCCATACTATGAGGGGGAGATTGTAGGGTTTCAAAGTACTCCATGGATGATGGCAATGGGCCCCCTTGATGAAGTGTAGGTTAAAAGCCCAAGACTTGTCTTTTCCCTATAAATAGTCATGTATTATTCATTATTAGGGTTAAGAGTGAGACAAAATATAGCCGCCACGTTGTGAGGTTTCTTGTAGAGTTAGATTCTTATTCTTAAAGTGTAATCTGTTCCTCATAATTGAATAAATCGAGTGATCATTCGACATATCCTCATATTTGTGTTTGTTCTTATTTTCCGCATCTTGTTCATCAAATCACAATTAGGGTTTTATTCCCAACAATTGTGCAATACCACACACTCATAAAAGTTTGAAATTTTGTGTAGATGGTTAAACTATGTACTGTAGTTTATCACACGCAGCAACCCTTTCTTGCCCTTAATTTCTTCTAAAAAGTTTTATGATTCACCGTCAGATACCAAACACCAAACACTGATGGGAACTTGAAAAATTTGTGTCGATGAGTATATCATGTACCGTGATACATTACACACACCTACCCACTCTCCCTACAAAGTATCTATTCAAGGAATTGATGACTTACTATATTAGCCATACATTGACAAAATTTTGACACTCTATGTCGGTGGATGTATTTTGTACCAGAATATATTACACGTTGTCATACCATTCTTACATTTCTCTTTTAATAAAAACACTTAATGATTCAGTGTATAAAACCATACATTGACGAGACTTTGCAAGACCGTGTACATGATCTACTATTGCAAACACCACAATAGTGTGATATACCCTATCTCACCCATTGTTCTGTTGCACTATTTTTATCTTGATTATGACCCTATTGTTGTGATGTTGAATATCTTTTGTTTTGGAGAAGCTTCCTATTGGTCAATTTACTGTCTCTGTGAAGATTATCTTAATAAACGCTAACTTTTGAAATTTGGGAATAAACACCTTCTTTTGATATCTACGAGATTTGAGGTGAATTTTTCTCATTCCTATGATTACCTCTGAACAACGTATCTCTAGGGTATATATGTAAGATTAACATCTTCACAATCACTTCATGCTCTCAATAATCATCAAAATCTCTCGATCACTCATCTTCTCAAGAACCCTAATCACAATGGCTCATCCTACAATCATCTACACGTATGTGCCTACATTAAATGTCGTCAAAGCTGCTAGATCTCTAGATACTCCCATCGTGATCATGGCAAAAAATGTGGCATTCTCTTCTGAAATCCCTATAAAGTTTCGGAATAAGGTTTTGAAGGTTTCGTAGATTATCTTATAAAATATCTACTTAGCTACGCTCTTGTTGATATTGTTGATTTGTTTCTTCCTCGACATGTTTGTGAGTTTTACTATACTTCTACTTACTATGATGTTGGAGTTATTATTGGTACAATAGGAGATGGAGCGAATACTATCTTGGTGACTGTGAATGATGTTCGAAGGGCATTACGCCTTCCAATTAAGGATGAATACTTTCCTACTCCCTCCTAGAGGAAGGTCATGTTGTTCTTGAAATTTTTTTACTCACAAGACAAGGAGTCTTGATCAGATGAACCTTTTTGAACAATGTATCATGTTCTCTATCATCAAGAATAAACATTTGGATTTTGCTCAAGTTATTTTTGATCAAATGGTTGAAATTATTGGAGGAACTAAAAGATCCGCTCATGTCCCATATCCTAGATGGTTTGCATTAATTCTTCAATATTTTGTTGTTGGTTATGATGATGATCAAGCTGATGATTGGGCTCATTCTTTCACCTCGATGAAATTGTTCAATCAAATTCTTGAAGACGAATGGAGCATTACAAAGGGTATGCAAATATGGATTGACAATCCCTTTCCGTGTTGAAAACTGTCGTATGTTGTCCCAACAATTCCATTAGAGGAAGATGAAGAAGAAGAACAAGAGGATTGAACATCTGATTCAGAAAAACAAAACCAGAGTGACTCCGAGAGTAATTCTCAATCTGATGAAGACACTGGTACTGAAGATGAGGATTTAGATGTTGGCAGAGATTCTGAATACAACGGTGAGGATATAGAGATGATTCCAATCAATCACGGTCATGAAGTTCGAGTTCAAGATTTCAATGAGGCGGAATCTAGTCATCGAAATAAGCATATTCGGTTCGAGTCTTCTCCATCACTGGAAGAAAAAGAAGAATATATTATTCTTGAGAGTCATTGTGACAACCCGAAATTTTCCATCCTGTTCAGTCTAACACTTCATTGAAAGTCAAACTCATTCCTGCTATCATTTAGCACAATTTGGAGTTTATTTAAGCGTTCTGAGCCTTGTACACTTAAGGGATAAGTGTCGGAGTTTATCTACTGGATCTATAGTACAAAGAACAAGTCTAGATCACCTTGACAAGGAGTTCACGGCCACCACATGGGAGTTTACGGCCGTAAACTCCATGTGGGCTGTAAACTCCTCCTATATGTTGATATTTTGGCCATTTGTTCCATTCTTTCACTTCCTTGGCTGAAATCCTCTCAAGTACCATCCCGATCTTCGTCCCCGATCTTCAAAACTCGTAAGCTTCTTGTCCTAATTAGTTGATATCTTACATGATTTCATCCGTGAAATCATTCCATTTTGTAGATCTTCAAGTTTCACCAAGAACACCAAGAACACACACTAGTGTTCTTGGCCAAAACCGACCATTCAAGCTCCTAGATCGTATGTACTCTTGTTCTAACTCGTTGTACACTAGGTTTAACATTTTAGAGCTTAGAATCATCAAGGATCAATGGTTGAATGAGAGTTTACGGCCAAGGATCTCCCAAGGTCGTAAACTCCCTATAAGGGTGCAATGATGCCCTTTCCCCCTTCCAATTGACTAGAGCTTAGCATGGAACCAACCACCATTGAACTAGGGACTTCAAGAAACCAATTGGTATTTCACACCATGAGTTTACGACCGTAAACTCATGGGGAAGTGGTCCCCAGGCCATAAACTCAAGTTAAGGTCATTCTTGGACCTTAAACTCACCTAGCCTCTTGTTTAAGCCTTGGAACACTTACCCACTTAAGACTCCTTACCTTTAAGCCTCAAATGGAGCCTGATTAGAGAGTTTACGGCCAGGAGTAAACTCCCCCGGGTCGTAAACTCCAATAAGTATGGTCCATGGACCATAAACTCAAATACGATGCCTTGCAATCCTTTGTTGCAACCCAATGGCCTCCTAACACTTTGACTAAAGTGTTTTCCTCACATTAGGATGTTTATACTTTTCTAATTAGTGTTACAATCACTAATTGTATGTATACATATGTCTTTGCATGTTATTAGGATCATTGTGTGTGTTTAATTCTTCACTTAACACCAAGCACTTGTCCGACACTTCCATACGATCCACTCACTGCATGTGAGTTCATACCCCTTAATTAACCTTTAAATATTTCTAAATGTTTATAAATGCTTTTATGGGGGGGGATACAAGTTGAATCATGCTAGTTAGTACATCAATCACATGTGATTAATAACTAGCATACAAATGGATTTACTACACTTTTAACTGTTTACCAAACATATTACTTCAAATGACTTTCTCAAACATTTCTACATGTTAAAACTCTTTATGAAACTGTCTTACATACTGTATGTTTCCTTTCAAACTCTGTTACAATTGTGTTTCAAACAAAGGTTTTCTTATGCTTAAAACTGTTCTTATCAAACAAACTGCTTTCAAATCATTTTACAAACTGACATCAAGTCATCATTTCTTAGTTATTAAACTTTTCAAAGGTTTTACAAAACTTCTTTTATACTTTTATATTGTCAAATGCATGCCTATATATGTATAGTTATATAAGTAATGTTTAAAGGACTTAGGACGGCTGGCTCGCTTTATTTCCTTTTCCTCGTTGGGATGTGGCCTTAGGGCATCAGTTATTCGTCCGAATGTCGTCTAAATATTAGTTATATATCATGTATACATATATAGACATAAAAGTTCCATTAGTCAGTTCAGTACCTTTGGGTAGCAAAGGCATACTTCGGTTATACACGTACATTACTAGTAACTATAATAGGTATAGTTGGGAGATACTACTTACTATTCCAAGTACAAGGAATCACACAAGAGTCAGTTCATTCATGAGTCTATACTAATACATTACATACTATATGAAGAGATACGATTACATACAATTACAAGACATACAATTACAGGAGATACGTTTACATAGATACATTTACATAGATACGTTTACATAGATACGTTTACATATATACGTTTACATAGATACTATTACATAGAATCTATTACATACGTTTCGAGACTTACCATTCCACACCCAAGGCTGTTAGCTACAGTAGGGAAATTGCTCATCGACGGGTGTCTACGGTTGTACTGTTGGGCGAGTTACCACGCCGTGAATATCCTAGTACAAAAGGATACAATTTTAGTTATTATATTATTTTCCTTCTTACCTTTACTTTGTGACACATTCACATGAACGACGAGGTAGAATATATTTGATATAGATAGACTATTTTCCTTATCACCTTTATATTGTGACACATGCACATAAACGATGAGGTAGACGATAGTTTTATAATAATAATAGTTATACAAAGGAAAAACCGTCACATTTACAGTGATGCATACTTTCAAAACAGTCGGGTCTTGGTAGAAGGCTACTTTCAAAACAGTCGGGTCTTGGTAGAAGACTACTTTTTATACTAGTAGGAAATATGGGATTTTCTAGGGTTTTCAAACGTTTACAATTACTTACAAACATGTTCATTGATACAAACTTCTCTTCAAACAATTACAAGTCTTTCTTTACAGTTTTACAAATCAAAGACACATAAATACTTATGAATTCATCAGCTTTATTGCTGATACTCACTTTCAAAATAACTTGTATTCTCAGGTCACAAATAGACAGGTACGACGACCAGGTTTTGTGAAGACGGAGCAGTCAAGACTCGTCTTTTATTTTGAGTATTCATTATGTTGTTTTATACTATGAAAGAACACACTTGTAATTAAAATTATACTATTAATGCAATGGATCATGTTGTTGCTTGTTTACTACTTTGCATTGTTGTGATACTTACATGACGTCCTCCGCCCCAGAACGTTTCCGCCGTTCTTGGTTTTGGGGTGTGACAGATTGGTATCAGAGCATTGTTTATAGTGAATTAAGTATATCAACCCATAAAAGATATACTAACTATAAATACAATGGGGTTAAAATACTCTGACCAAGAGTTTATACTTTTAAATAATAAAATATTTAACTAAGTATACATACCTGAATTCATACTAAAATCAGTGTCACAATGACAAGAACAAAAGTATTACGATTGTTGAAAATCACAAGTAAGCTCGGGGATGTATGGTCAGTCTTGGGAGTAGCATAGCCTGATCAACTATGCTGGTCCGAGGAGTGATTAGCACATGCCCAAGAATGGTTGTGATGTGGCAACAAGTCTAAAAACTTACCAACACTACCACAATGAGAACTCTAGAGCAGAACATAAGTCTAAAATACTATGGGAGTATTTTGTGTTACTATAATTACTTACTTGAGAACTAAAAAGATCTTCATTACTAGGTCGATAGTTGCTAAGTGGATACACCAAGGTTATATGTAACTAGGATGTCATAGACTTAGAATCTGTGAATTTTTGCTTTACCTCTGTTCCTTGTGAGTTTGGAGTTAAGGTCACTTATTCGAAGGCCTATCCTGTTTTGATTACATATAACTGGTATGCACTTTACAAATAGTGATGTAACTAATGAAGATTATCTAATAATTATCTAAACAGTTCGTCTAATAATTATTTCCTTACCCCAATTCTCGTGTAGATAACATGGCTGGACTCCATCCCCACGGCAACCCGTACCTTCCGAACGAAGGCAATACTAGATGGTTTGGAGAAGAACCCGAGAATGATCATCAAATCCCTTTGAATGATCACCATGCTGAAGACCTTTCGGATGATGCTAACTCCGAACCCGAAGTTGAGAACCTACCCCCGGTAGCTCCCATTCCAAATCCTAACCCTCGTCCGGCTTTTCATGGCCCGACGCCTCCTTGGGTAGAATGCTTGGAAACATGGAGCGAAGAGCAAGATCAACCTATGCCGTTTAATGGAGACCGAAGATTCTACAATATAAGTGAAGGAAGCTCGGCAGACAGAGTTCTACCAATCCTGGTCCGTAGAGTTGCCCGAAATGAGATTCAGGACAGGACAGCTCTCCATCGTATCCCAGAGGTTGATGCCAATGCAACAATGCATACCATCCGCACCAATCGCCTTGAACACACTCATGAGAGATCTGAGAGAGACCATGAGACCCTGCTGCAAGCACTAGCTGAAACTCGAGCCGAAGTCATAGAGCTCCGAGTATGCCAGAGGGTGTACGAAAGACACCTGCTTGATATGGAACGTCAACTAGCTGAACTAAGGGTTCACCATAGGCGTAACCGTCACCAGTAGGAGATGCTTTACTTTCCTTCTTTGTTTCAAAGAATCGTTTTCCTGTCTAGGTCCTATGTGGCATTTTTCTATGTAACTATCTTGTACTATAAGTACTTTTAGTTAGGCCTTGATGCGGCCAAAACTTTTCTACTCTGGATGTGATGTAAGACCTACTCCAAGGTCATTTTTCCCAAACTTATTACGTCATGAATATCAATGATATTGACAGTCGGCTAACTTCTGTGTCATTCTTTGTTCAAATACTTTCATCATACTATCGTTGGAGTCTATCTGAAACCCACTTTAGTCAAGTTATTGGACTAGGGTAATTTAGCTCCGGGATCATTCCCAATTCTCTTTCAAAGGTTGGATCATGTTATTCACCAACCAATGGTACCCGGGTTTGAACGACAAACGTCTTGAGACCATTCTACGAACTTACTTCTACTCTGTACTAGGACTGCATCATAGGGATGTAGGTCAAACCTTCGAGAACGTACTTCTACTCTTTACATGAACGATCGAAATACATCTAGGTTCAACCATAATCGCTCACGAATTCATTCTCTTTTTGTGTAACAGAATCATGTCGTCATCCAGAAATAGTCAGCCGAACAACGAAACCCCTATCTTTCGTATCGACGTCGCTACATTACAAGCCGCGGTAACAGCTGCCATGACAGCTTTCCTTGCACACCTCAACTCTAACAACGCAATCAAGTCTGACAAAGGAGTTGACAATTTTGATTGTTGTACCGACTCGAGAAGCCAACAAATGACTACAGTCACGGACTTGCAAAGACGTAAAACCGAGAAGAAGAAACGAAAGCGCCAAGCCCAAAAGGAGCGCAAGAGATCCCAAAGACTTGCTATGCAACAGCAACAAGTGGCAACTCCTGCCATTTCAGCTCCGATCAGACCATACGAGGGAAATCTTCCGAAGTATAACAAGTGTAGCTTTCATCACAACGGGGCTTGTCATGAAATGCAATGCTGCAATTGCTACAATTTACGGCACCATGCCCGTAGCTGTAGAGCGCCGGCACGACCCATCACTCGAGCCCCTGACATCAGGGTCAGCTCTGCTTGCTATAGTGGTGGGGAAACCGGACGCTATAAAAGGAAATGTTCAAAGTGGATGGACAAAGAAAACACCCGTGTCCACATAACTCTGACTCGACACCTCACTTCCACCACCAATGCTAGTACAAGCCAGATATGTCACCAATGCGGCGAGATTAGACACCTCAAAAAAGGATTGTCCAATAACAAAGAACTCCGGCGCAGATGGGAAGATACTAAGGATCACTGCCGCAAGAGAAACTACTCCGGACCCATGTTAAAGTATCTAAGGCGTTCGTTGTAACAGACTCTTAAACTGTTTAAAACTAGTGCAACTCGAGTCTTATCTTTTGCGAGATCCCGTTAGTTAAGGGAACCTCGTGCTGCGTATACTTATCTTTTGTAGTATACCTTGTTCGCAGCAATAGTCTTGTAGTTAATCTAAAGTATTGTAACTCTGTTAAAAGTTGCACTGTTGTGTTTTGTCTATAACGCCTTTATAATCAAGTCTAATGCCTTTATTTCCAAGTGAGTCCGACATTATCATACGACTTGAGTCAATTCAATCCTCACAATACCAGTTTCATGCGTAAATCTCTTTCTCCGAAATCGCCTTGCTAGCGAAACCATCATTCCAGAACTCTGAAGTACTCATGCATAGAGTACCTCATGTTTCTTATCCTTTCCGAAAAAACCTCAGCAAACCTCCCCGAAGTACCACTCGTACAGTACGTCAAGTTCAATCCAAAGACTCGTACGGTTAATCTATCGCTGAAGAATGTATACACAGGGGTGGTATATAATCATGGTTCTACAGGTTTAGAATTGATGATTCCACTTTAACTTCTTTTCCTCGTTGGGATGTGAGCTTAAAGAAGAATCATTTATTCGACTACCTTTTCAATCTTAATTATATACGGCTCGTATACACGAGATTGTGATTGATGAACCATGTACGACTTCTAATGTGAACTTCAGGACGGAGACTGCCCAAGACTACGAGTAATCGCATCGCCATGCGAACAAACTTAGAACCCAATACGACTCCTCTAACCAGATCGCCCTTCAGTCTAACACCTACAGAGATGCAAGAACTGTCAGGTCAAACTTAACGAACTACTCAACAATGGAATTAAAAGACCAAGCTCCTCGCCTTGGAGAGCTCCGGTATTATTCTTCAAGAAGGTAGACGGATTGTTTCGTAGGAGCATCGACTAACAGAGATCTCGACAAGATTTCCATTAGAAATCATTACCCTCTGTCTCGCATAGAAGAATTGGTGGACCAACCGCAAGGAACAAATTACTTTTCAAAAATGAACCTGAGATCCGAATATCACCAGTTGCGAGTGTTAGAGAAGGATTTCCCGAGGACAATCTTCCAAACTCGATGCGGACGCTACGAGTCCGTAGTGATACCCCTCGGGTAAGACCAAAGTGCCCGTAGTATTCATGAGCTTAATGAATAGGGTACGCCATTCTTACTTGGATCAGTTCGTCATTGTCCTTGTAAATGACTTACTTATCTACTCTCGTAGTAAGAAGGTAATTATAAAGAGCATCTACAACAAACCATGGAAACATTACGATCAGAGAAGCTTTACGCGAAGTTCTCTAAATACGAGGTTTTGAAATGAAGAGTCGAATTCCTAAGGCACATTTTTAGTGATGTGGGAATTCTGGAGGACCCTTCCAAAATCAAAACCGTTGAGAATTTGTCAACACCGAAGACGCCGACGGGAATTCGCCAAATTCTAGGTCTCGCTGACCTACTGTCATAGTTCATTTAGAACTCCTCGCGAATTACGGAACCTCTTACGACTTTGACCCAGAAGGGAGTGACCCTTGACTGGGAAGAGAAGCAAGAGAAAGAAACCTTTGGAATCCCAAGTGAGAGACCATACTCTTTTAGGAAATCTCACCTGGGAAGGCTTGATACGCTTCAGAAAGCGTGAAAAGCTAAATCCAAGATAGTTAGGACCTCCGAGATTCTTACCAGAATCGGCCCTGTAACTCACAAATTCAACTTACTCGTGAACTCAGTAACGTACATTTTACCCTCCACGTCTCGAACTTGAAAAAGTACCTTTCCGTCAGGACTCTTGTAATCCCACTTAACGAGATCGAGTTCAACGAGAGCCTCACCTTCATGGAAGAACCATAGTGACCATGGACCGAGAGTTCAAGTGAACGAAGCAAACTCGCTTACCATTAGTGAAGGTTCGCTGGAATGCCAACCGAGGACCTGAATTCACTTGGGAGCGCGAGGATTCAATCGATTAGTAAGTATCCCCACCTCTTGACTCGATTATTCACATCTACTCCTTTACCTAAATTCTAATTTCGGGACGAAATTCCCTCTAACAGGGGGATGATGTGAAAACCCGAAATTTTCCATTCTGTTCAGTCTAACACTTCATTGAAAGTCAAACTCATTCCTGCTATCATTTAGCACAATTTGGAGTTTATTTAAGCGTTCTGAGCCTTGTACACTTAAGGGATAAGTGTCGGAGTTTATCTACTGGATCTATAGTACAAAGAACAAGTCTAGATCACCTTGACAAGGAGTTCACGGCCACCACATGGGAGTTTACGGCCGTAAACTCCATGTGGGCCGTAAACTCCTCCTATATGTTGATATTTTGGCCATTTGTTCCATTCTTTCACTTCCTTGGCTGAAATCCTCTCAAGTACCATCCCGATCTTCGTCCCCGATCTTCAAAACTCGTAAGCTTCTTGTCCTAATTAGTTGATATCTTACATGAACTAGTGATCTTACATGATTTCATCCGTGAAATCATTCCATTTTGTAGATCTTCAAGTTTCACCACGAACACCAAGAACACATACTAGTGTTCTTGGCCAAAACCGACCATTCAAGCTCCTAGATCGTAAGTACTTTTGTTCTAACTCGTTGTACACTAGGTTTAACATGTTTAGATCTTAGAATCATCAAGGATCAATGGTTGAATGAGAGTTTACGGCCAAGGATCTCCCAAGGCCGTAAACTCCCTATAAGGGTGCAATGATGCCCTTTCCCCCTTCCAATTGACTAGAGCTTAGCATAGAACCAACCACCATTGAACTAGGGACTTCAAGAAACGAATTTGTATTTCACACCATGAGTTTATGGCCGTAAACTCATGGGGAAGTGGTCCCCAGGCCGTAAACTCAAGTTAAGGTCATTCTTGGACCTTAAACTCACCTAGCCTCTTGTTTAAGCCTTGGAACACTTAACCACTTAAGACTCCTTACCTTTAAGCCTCAAATGGAGCCCAATTAGAGAGTTTACGGCCAGGAGTAAACTCCCCCGGGCCGTAAACTCCAATAAGTATGGTCCATGGACCATAAACTCAAATACGATGCCTTGCAATCCTTTGTTGCAACCCAATGGACTCCTAGCACTTTGACTAAAGTGTTTTCCTCACATTAGGGTGTTTATACTTGTCTAATTAGTGTTACAATCACTAATTGTATGTATACATATGTCTTTATATGTTATTAGGATCATTGTGTGTGTTTAAGTCTTCACTTAACACCAAGCACTTGTCCGACACTTCCATACGATCCACTCACTGCAGGTGAGTTCATATCCCTTAATTAACCTTTAAATGTTTCTAAATGTTTATAAATGCTTTTATGGGGGGGGGGAATACAAGTTGAATCATGCTAGTTAGTACATCAATCACATGTGATTAATAACTAGCATACAAATGGATTTACTACACTTTTAGCTGTTTTACCAAACGTATTACTTCAAATGACTTTCTCAAAGGTTTCTACATGTTAAAACTCTTTATCAAACTGTCTTACATACTGTATGTTTCCTTTCAAACTCTGTTACAATTGTGTTTCAAACAAAGGTTTTCTTATGCTTAAAATTGTTCTTATCAAACAAACTGCTTTCAAATCGTTTTACAAACTGACATCAAGTCATCATTTCTTAGTTATTAAACTTTTCAAAGGTTTTACAAAACTTCTTTTATATTTTATATTGTCAAATGCATGCCTATATATGTATAGTTATATAAGTAATGTTTAAAGGACTTAGGACGGCTAGCTCGCTTTATTTCCTTTTCCTCGTTGGGATGTGGCCTTAGGGCATCAGTTATACGTCCGAATGTCCTCTAAATATTAGTTATATATCATGTATACATATATAGACATAAAAGTTCCATTAGTCAGTTTAGTACCTTTGGGTAGCAAAGGCATACTTCGGTTCTACACGTACATTACTAGTAACTATAATAGGTATAGTTAGGAGATACTACTTACTATTCCAAGTACAAGGAATCACACAAGAGTCAGATTATTCATGAGTCTATACTAATACATTACATACTATATGAAGAGATACGATTACATACAATTACAAGACATACAATTACAGGAGATACGTTTACATAGATGCATTTACATAGATACGTTTACATAGATACATTTACATATATACGTTTACATAGATACTATTACATATGTTTCGGGACTTACCATTCCACACCCAAGGCTGTTAGCTACAGTAGGGAAAATGCTCATAGACGGGTGTCTACGGTGGTACTGTTCGGCGAGTTACCACGCCGTGAATATCCTAGTACAAAAAGGATACAATTTTAGTTATTATATTATTTTCCTTCTTACCTTTACTTTGTGACACATTCACATGAACGACGAGGTAGAATATATTTGATATAGATAGACCAATTTCCTTATTACCTTTATATTGTGACACATGCACATAAACGATAAGGTAGACGATATTTTTATAATAATAATAATAGTTATACAGAGGAAAAACCGTCACATTTATAGTGATGCATACTTTCAAAACAGTCGGGTCTTGGTAGAAGGCTACTTTCAAAACAGTCGGGTCTTGGTAGAAGACTACTTTTTATACTAGTTGGAAATATGGGATTTTCTAGGGTTTTCAAACGTTTACAATTACTTACAAACATGTTCATTGATACAAACTTCTCTTCAAACAATTACAAGTATTTCTTTACAGTTTTACAAATCAAAGACACATAAATACTTATGAATTCACCAGCTTTATTGCTGATACTCGCTTTCAAAATAACTTGTATTCTCAGGTCACAAATAGACAGGTACGACGACCAGGTTTTGTGAAGACGGAGCAGTCAAAGCTCGTCTTTTATTTTGAGTATTCATTATGTTTTTTATACTATGAAAGAACACACTTGTAATTAAAATTATACTATTAATGCAATGGATGATGTTGTTGCTTGTTTACTACTTTGCATTGTTGTGATACTTACATGACGTCCTCCGCCCCAGAACGTTTCCGTCGTTCTTGGTTTTGGGGTGTGACATTCCTCCACCTCAACACAATGATGACGCTGCCACGGATCATGGTCGAGGTAATTCACCTCCTGATCATGTTCGAATATCACTATTTTGTACCCATGATGCTTATGAAGTAGAGTGTGATCATCCATCACCAGCTCAGACTAAACTGCGCTCTGCTATTCAACAAGTTCTTTCCACTCGAGCAACTGTTCAGGGGAGCAACCTCAACTAGATAGTTACTTGTAGAATTCAACGATTTTCAAGTGAACGACCTCTCAAAACGGAACTCTCTTGTTTAATTGACCTCCCACATGAATCAGAGTCTTTCCACAATCGAAATGGACGTCGCTGAGATCAAGTTTATTGTTACAAGCGCTCACATTGAAACTGAGGATGAAGGAAACCAGTCTTCTTCGGCTGATGATCAACAACCGCCACCTGTTTCTAAATGTGCTCCTTCTTCTGGCGGAAATTCTACATCCATGTTGCCTCCTCCATCAAATCCACCACCACCAAGCAGTCATCCTCTAATCTCTATTGATAATAATCAATATCTTTCACTTAATCTGGTGCCTCCCTCTCAAACTGATGATTCCAAAAAGGGGGAGAATTTAATTTAAAACACTCCGACCAGTGATTCTGCTGAAGAAGAACTAAAAACTAAAGACATCCCTGATGAGTCGGATATGGATCATGAAGTTTATGCTATGGACTTATCATTTATTGATCTAGAACCTCTTCATCCAGGAAATATTTCCTGACATTTATTGTACCGGTGCTAATGCGGAGGGTGTAACGACCCGAATATCCTTCCGTCAATGACGTTAACGTTCAGTTACTCGAAGAAATATATATATATATATATATATATATATATATATATATATATATATATATATATATATATCGGTGCTAATGCGGAGGTGTAACGACCCGAAAATCCTTCCGTCAATGACGTTAACGTTCAGTTACTCGAAGATATATATATATATATATATATATATATATATATATATATATATATATATATATATATATATATATATATATATTAGCTTTATAGGGTTAAAATGGAAGAAATCAAATAAAAAAATATAATATTTAATACCTAAAAGAATTAATTTAAATTGAAGGGGTATATAATTTAATTAATTGGTTTTGTGGAAAATAGGTTAAAATATAGTTCTTTTTATTGGTGTAATTAAGGTTGAGGGGCTAAATTGTCATAAAAAGAAACTTAGATTGCCAAACTAATTGGATTATGATTGTTAGTAATTAAATCATGAAAGTGTAGGGAGTTTTTTTGAAAAATCTAATTGAAACTTCGTAATTCAATGGTCCATGTGTTTAATGAAATTGAAGGCTCCATTCGTTTTTTCCCCATGCCCGTTTTCTTCTTGCGAGTACTATTCAACCCAAACTCTTCCTTGGGGCTTAACCCTTCCCTTGGGCTGCCATAGAGGACCAGAAGTGGAAATTATATATATAAAAAAAAAAAAAAAAAAACCGATCGCATAGAGAGGGCAAGGCAGGAGAGGTCGACAACTTTTGGGTTAGTGTGTTCGGTCGGCAGGAGAAGGAAGGAAGCATCGGTTGTGGTTCTAATCAAGTCTAGTAATTGATCAATACTCTTGGTAAGTTCTTGATCCTTCTTCTTCATGTGTTCATACTACAATTACTTGAGGCTATTGGAGATCGATTCTTCCTCTTTGTAAGCCTATGGTCTTTCTTCTCATGATAATTCATCTTCAATTAGTGTGAATTGGTTGAAAACATTGTCAATTGCTTTTTATTTGACATTCTTGATCATAATGCTTCCTAGTCTCAATTCTTGAAGTTATGTATTGTTAATTTTTCAGCCCTATTGGGTGTGTTTAGTGGTTCCTTGGCTGTCAAAATCTTGTTATGAACACTCCTCAATGTGTTGTTAATCATGTGCAAGAATTGCTCAAAATCATGTAATCGATGCCTTTCTTTTGTTGCTAGATTTCATGCTTCTTTCTATGTCAATCCTAGTGATTTTTCATGAGGTATCTTTCTATAAAAAGGCCATGTTTTGAACCATCCAAAAGGTTTTCAAAGCAGTCCCTAACGTGGCTTAATGGTGGAGAAAACTCAAGCCCTAGTCGTGTTTTCTCTTTTAGCAAAGTACTTTGTTTTCCCATATAAACAATGTACTTTGAATCATGGATTGAGGTTAGAATTGTTATTTTAACTTCTTGACATGTTGTTACTGTTAAGAACTCGATTTACATCTTTATAGTTGATTTTGGTTGTGGCTTAATGGGTTAAGTTGTCAATTAACCATTAAAATGCAATGCTGGGAAAATTATGAAAAATTACTAATCTGTCCCTGTTTTCAAAAAAATCTAGAAAAATCATCAGAAGTCGTATTTATGATCCGTAAACTCTCAAAGTTTTAATTTTGGGTTTAGTTTGTCCATGATTTTTTCCAAGACTTGGTATTGTCCCTAACCAAGGTGAAAATCGTCTTTTTCACTGACTGGTCGGAAATTAGCTGCACCGACATTCTGTCTTGTAAAATTCATAGAAAATTGTAGAAAAATCGGTTGGACCTGTGCAAGTAGTACTTTTAAAGATAAAAGTATGAAATATCTGAATATACAATAAAGTTGAAATTTTTATAGGTTTAAGTGGTGCTAAAGTGGCCTCGAACAGACTGCTGTTTTAGGTCAAAATCTGAGAATTTGACCTAATAACCTATTTGCATGTTTGGGTAGTAAATTGCCATAATTTGTTCATGTACACTTCTAGTAATACATATATTTGTGGTGGACTAGGTTAAGGTTTAATACCTCAGGTCCAACAAGATTTGAAGTGTGGAAAGGGTGCTTATTTGTTCATGCTACTAGTCATTTAAGAAACACACGTACATTTCATTAAATTACAGTAATTACCAAATAAAAGTTCTTCACAGTATTTATTTGGATGAAATTTTTTGCATCCCATATATTATTGGCAATATTATAAATGCTAAATGTCATAATTATATTATGTGTATTTGCAAATGTAGATTCATGTTAATAATCATTTTAATAAAAATAGTTAAATTCGACTTTGCTTATTTAAATATAATCGTTTTAAAGTGAGATTTTTATTATACACTTATAATGAATATTACTTTGGGTGATAAATAATTTAAGAAATAGTTTTTAAGATTTATTAACTTTTGTGTAAAATGATGGAACATTTTGTATCAATGTATATGAAAAATAGAATGATTGATTGTTTGATAAAAAAATAGAATATAAACAAAAGCTGGAAAATATTAAGAGAATCTAATTTATGCATACATGATAAAAGATTAAATATTTAAATTAACCAATTTGTATGTTCACTTAAATCTATATATGCAGGAAAGAAAATGATAAATGTTTTTTTATAAAGGAAAACTCGTAAATTTGTAAGAATTTTCGAAAAACTTCATACGCTCTTTGAAATTTTATTTTATGCAAGTTTTTTTAAAAATGATTTATAAGTTACTTTTTGGTTTGACAAATATTTTAAGCACCAAATGGCTTCTAGACCTACGGTATCAGGTGTTGCCCTCTTTCCTTAAGGTTGAGTGTTCAAGTCCCACCGTGAAAATAAATGGAATTAAGGAGTACTTTAGGCAAGGTTGTAAATAACATTAGGCATGACATGGCGACAATGTCAAACCTCAAGCTTTTACCAGTTGTGGTGAGTCATGTCGTTCGTAAGACGTGGCTTAAGTCGACAATTTTATATATAATTAATAATTATATATATATATATATATATATATATATATATATATATTAGGGGTGAGCATTTGGACCGGACCGGACCGGACCGGCTCTTGGACCGGATCGGTTATGGAGAATTTTGTGGAC
This sequence comes from Lactuca virosa, assembly GCF_052849685.1. Classification (NCBI taxonomy): domain Eukaryota; kingdom Viridiplantae; phylum Streptophyta; class Magnoliopsida; order Asterales; family Asteraceae; genus Lactuca; species Lactuca virosa. The sequence goes on from NC_136428.1 coordinate 318,158,788, forward strand.
AATGGACCGGACCGGATGAGTCGTGTCCGTGTCCGTGTCCGTGTCCGTGTCCGTGTCCAGGTCTAGGTCCGGGTTTTCCGGTTTTTAGACCCGTTTGGACCGGTACAACTTTAATTGCATAGAGTATAAGTAATCTACATTGATGTATAATATTATAACTTGCAAACTTAATACGTTTCATGTATAATATTATAACTTGCAATTTGCAAAAATTAACTTTCCAAATAAAAGTAACTAAATGTTGGAAAAAATCGAAGGTCAATCCGACTTAAAACGAATGAGTTATGGGTGTTTAAAAAACGTCACAGATTACAAAATCTTGCTGAAAAGCTGAATTTTTTCAGCTTTGATAGCTCTACTTTGAAGGATTGTAACTCGGTGAATATAATACCAAAATAAACAAAATTGTAGTCTAAATTCATCTACAAACTGTAAACTAAATGTTGGATAAAAAACGCAGGTCAATCCGACTTAAAACGAATGAGTTATGGGTGTTTAAAAAAAAGTCACAGATTACAAAATTTTGCTGAAAAGCTGAATTTTTTCAGCTTTGATAGCTCTACTTTGAAGGATTGTAACTTAGTCAATATAATACCAAAATAAACAAAATTATAGTCTAAATTCATCTACAAACTGTAAACTAAATGTTGAAAAAAACCGTAGGTCCATCCGACTTAAAACGAATAAGTTATGAGTGTTTAAAAAACGTCACAGATTACAAAATGTTGCTGAAAAGCTGAATTTTTTCAGCTTTGATAGCTCTACTTTGAAGGATTGTAACTCAGTGAATATAATTCCAAAATAAACAAAATTATAGTCTAAATTCATCTACAAACTGTAAACTAAATGTTGGAAAAAACCACAGGTCAATCCGACTTAAAACGAATGAGTTATGGGTGTTTAAAAAACGTCACAGATTACAAAATCTTGCTGAAAAGCTGAATTTTTTCAGCTTTGAAAGCTCTACTTTGAAGGATTGTAACTCAGTGAATATAATACCAAAATAAACAAAATTATAGTCTAAATTCATCTACAAACTGTAAACTAAATGTTGGAAAAAACCGCAGGTCAATCCGACTTAAAACGAATGAGTTATCGGTGTTTAAAAAACGTCACATAAATCTTAAACATGTCCAACCGGTTCTAAACCCGGTAAAAACCGGACCGGACCGGGAAAAAAACCGGACCGGACCAGATAGAAATCTTAGAACCGAGAACCGACCCGGGGGTCCAAAAAATCGGTCCGGTCCACCGGTCCGAATGCTCACCCCTAATATATATATATATATATATATATATATATATATATATATATATATATATATATATATATATATACTGTAATTCATTTTTATATACATATTTGATTTAAGGCAGCGTTTTGTTAAAGCGTGGCGACAGATACAAGCTTTGGAGCCATGGTGGCCCATGACGAAGCCATGACAAACTTTCTAGAACCTTGAGTTAAGAGTAGATTAGATTTGTTGTTTCAATATATATATATATATATATATATATATATATATATATAGTTTGTTAAATACAATCTCGATGATTTTTATCAAGACACATTTCAATGGCAAAGAGTAGGCACCCAAAGATTCAAAACAAGCCACGCAGCGCAGAGCACAACGAAAATCTACTAAATGCCAACTCCATACCATTTGATATTGGCAACTTTAAACTTAATGCTTATCTTTAATATGTATTTAACCCGTTCCATGTTCTCTTCTTGAGCTCCACCATGTGATGATGTGAAAGAAAAAAAAGTTAGTTACAAAAATAGTCTAATCGTAACTTACATATATAAAAACACAAAACAACAACAGAAACAATAAAAATAACAATAAAATTAAGATTGGAAATAGAAAGGTAGATATCGATAATTATGTCTCTAATAGGGGTAGCTAGAGTTACTGTGTTACCTTTGACATTTCGATATTTTAAAAATGCAATAAAGGAAGAATACGTCAAATTGAGCAATAAAAAATATAATCATGATACACAGTTACCCACAAGGGTCCAGTAACCTAATATCAAAATATTATCTAAAAAAAAGGAGAGTAACTCAAATCCACATGACATAAAAAAACATTTTAGTATTAGATAGACGAGAGAATTTTCATGATATCATCTCAGTAAAGGACAGAAGAAAACCATGAGGAAAGAGAGAGGAAAGATGAGTAAATAACCTTTTTTTAATAAACTTAACTATATATATATATATATATATATATATATATATATATATATATATGATTTAAATTAATACTATTAATTGGTAGTTAGTTTTTCCGGTTACAAGCTTTATGAAAAACACTCATGCATTATTTTTCTTTTATTTTGAAGACTTGTCACATAAACAACTCCTAATTAACTCACGAACCCTAAAAATAACTTCAACGTAAAATAGTTAATACCCTACTTTTATTTGTCTATTCTTCTGTCTCACGCCAACACGACTCCATCTAGATCAGCGAAGCAAGGTATGTTTCTCGATTTCGCTCTTCCTTTAACATCTCTTACCCTCTTTGTGCTTCTAACTCAATTGAATAAATCGTTATTTTTCATGAGTTTTAGGGTTTAGTTATTGGTGCGGCGCATCAATCTTCTTATTTATATGTAACTTATCTACGATTTTTGCTGACTCATGATTTTATGTAACTCATGATTTTATGTCTGTACGTCTTGAGTCTAACGTGATGCATGCGTATTTGGGTTGGTGATCTAAATGTGAATTAAATGCAATGTTGTTTGAATTTTGAGTATAAATTTCACCTTTCTGGGGATGATCATTTTATCAATTAATTCAGTTTCTTTAGGGTTTCGTTTCATATCCTGATATCTTTGTGATTATTAGTCATGAAATTTGTTTGAACATGCAATAACCATTTGTCTAGATGTGATATAGTGATCATTTGTTTGGTTATTAGTGTCTCAGGTAATAAGGTAATTAAATTAGCGGATCAGTTAGAAGGCCAATATTTAATTACTACCAAAACGAGGTCAAGTGTCATTCATTTCAGCATCGGATAACAGCCATGGCAAACAACACTCAACAAGTGCCTCGTGTGCTTGTGAATAGGGTGTCAGAGCAAGCTGTTTTCCCGTGTGGTGGTATTATTTCAAGGTGTGTGAGTACCCTCCCCTTTTTTTCCCAAGAAACACGCAACTCAGAACCTAGTTGAAATTAATTACTAATTAATTTTGGATTATATATAAAAAATATTATTTAGTCAAGAAGAGCCTAAAGGCCCAAGACCTTATCTTTGACCATTAATATTTAATAAGTCCAAGCCTACTACTAGCCCAATTTGACTAGTCCAACACCACAACCCAAACCCAAGATGCTTAACCCATTACTTGATTCATTTGAATAAATGAGTGGGACAAAACTTACAATGTGGGAAAAGGTTTTCTCTTCCTCCTATATGGGACAAGTCCCACATTGTAATTTTGTAGAACAAATCTCCAACAATAATTTCATTTCTAATTGTTTAATATTTTTTTTTTGTTTGTGTTTAATTCGATCCAGTGCAAAGACGATCACATTACCAGGTCGGAATAGGACGTTGGTTCCCACGGACTTGAGGTTCATTATACCTGCAGGAGTATGTTTACACTTTGGTATGCATTTTTATTGTAATATTTATATGCCAAATTAATTGTTTGTTATAAATACCATCGATTTGGTTTGTTTTGTTTTGTAGCTATTATACCTGATTTGTCGCAGCAATCCATTTCAGTTGATCAAGGGTATATTTGTGGTCCCTGCTCAGATGCTCTGGTTTGGGTCGATATGTACAATAGGTCGGGTTCAAACTTTGAACTTAAAGCGGGCGATCATATTGCATGGTTGGATGTTTTACACAATAAAATCACACCAAAATTAATTGATGTCACCCCTCCTTTTAATAATCAACCAACTAGTTACAATTAACTAATGCATTACACAATGCTATTCAATAACCACTTCTTGATATGATACCTAACATGGTTAATTTACGAGTACAAACTTTGCGTCAATTTCAGATGGAATTGTTTTTGTTGAATTATTATGCACTTTTGAATAATATAAATCGGAAAACCACCTATACTTGGTGATAACGTTGATGTTACGTGTTTTTTATTTCTATAAAATTATACACTTATTTTTATCTAATATAATTATGTTGAAAGTTATGCATGTAACATTGTAGCTCTTTAACTTATTTAGTTTTATAGTTTCAAGAGGGTGTTTGGACTACTTATTCAACTTATGTATATCGTTTTTCAAAAGTGTTTATCAAATTATTAACCCAACAAAACAAATGTTATTTTATTGTGTTTGAAAATTTTAAAATAATATGGCCAAAAGGGTATCCATATATTATTGACGTGTCCTTTTTTAACATATACCTCATTATTTTTTATTATATTTTGTATAATATATAACAGAAATAATTTCGTAAACCTTGAATATATATATATATATATATATATATATATATATATAGAGGAAGGAATTTTTTGAGAACTTATAGTTTCCCGAGAACCCGAGAACTAAAGATGGGACGTTAGATTAAAATTTTTAATGGCTTAGATCAAAGATGGCATACTTGTAATTATCAACACTTTTAATGGTATATTAGACTTTTAAACAATTGATCGGAGGGGTATATTAGGGATAAAATATATTATTTCATAATAATTAATTTAACTAATTTAAGAAAATCAAATTCTCTCTTGATTACTTACCGATTCTATCTTTCTCTCTCTATCCCCTTCTCTCTTACCCACAAGAAGTCTTCATCGCTCCGCCATGGTGCTTCCTTCGCCAGCGAAATCATCAACGAGAGATCGAGAGAGAACATAGTGTTCATAGATCTCTCTCTTTCCTTCCTCTCGATTCACCTCCAGATGGTGTCAAATTCTCGTTCACGTTCTTCCTTGGCGTCTTCTTACTGCCTCCAGATTAATATCCACCATCAATCCAAGTTTCATCGCCAATGATGATCAATTGATCTGAAATCTACCACTGATCAATGCTTTATTATTGTTGATTATAAAAAATATGAAGGTGCGATCTGTTCTTTTCACTTTTTGAGTTGAAGATCGAGTGGAGGTCAAGGTGAATTTATTGCTCCTAATTATGAAGTTACTGCTCTTGATTCTCGATGCTATGGATGTAAGATCGTTTTTCTCGTATATATTTTATGTCCATTTGTAGTTGTTTTACACAAGTTGCTAGGTTATTCCAAAAATTTAAACGCATCTATAGATGATTTTTTGATATTTTGCGATTACCAGAACTTTACATTCATAAGCATATTGTTTATGAATAATCACTTTCATTTTTTTATACCCCTATTAACACACATATCTTGATGCAGTTCTCTAATGAAGCTCCTTCAAGGGAAGACCCAGATTTTCCAGGTGGAAAAGTCAAATTTACCCCCAAACTAACTTTCACATCTAAAAGTATAGATGAAAGGGCTCCTTGTTATCAAGTGCTTAATGAAAATGGACATATAATCATGAATAGTGATTCAGTTCTGGTAAATACTAAAACATGACTTATTTAATTAACAATATCAATTCTTTTTATATTTCTTAAAGGCATAAAGGATCTTTTTGTCTTTTCAACATACAGATCAACAAAGAACTTGTTGTGAAAATGTATACTTGCATCTTTCTTGCTAATAATTCTTAAATATATAAGGGTATTTTGTTTTTTTTAATGCATGACATTGCTATAATTATTCAGGCCACAAGTACATATAATTTATTACATTTAGTATATTCAAATACCAACGTATTATATGTAAATATGTTGGATTTTTTTTTTGTTTTTTTTAATGCATGACATTGTTGTAATACCAGCGTATGTATGTTATAATAGGTACACTAGATTGTGGTTCACATATGATTCACATGTAAATCACATATTAATCACATTTGATTCACATGTGATTCATATGTGAATTACATGTGATTTACAAGTAAATCACGTGTAATTCACATATGAATCACATGTATTTCACATGTAAATCGCATATTTACTTGTAAATCAGATGTAATTCACAAGTAAATCACAAGTGATTCACATATGAATTACATATGATTCACATGTAATTCACATGTAAATCATATGTAATTCACATATGAGTTACATATGAATCACAAATGATTCATATATTAATTACATGTGATTCACATGTGGATCACAAGTGAATCACATAAGAATTACATGTGATTCACATGTAAATAACATGTAATTAACATATGAAGTACATGTGATTCACATGTAATTCACATATGATTAATTTCCGATTCACATGTAAATTACAAGTGAATCACATATGAATTACATGTGATTCATATGTAAATCACAAGTGAATCACATATAAATTACATGTGATTCACATGTAACTAACATGTAATTCACATATGAATTACATGTGATTCATATGTAATTCACATATCAATCACATGTGAATCTTACATGATATATACATGTGCATTTTTGTGAGTGTTCTTGTATTAATCAATTTTTTCTTAATTTTCTTGTAGATTTTGAAGAATTTGTGGAAAATATTGAAGAGGTGAAAAGTGAAAATTTGAAGAAAATACGGAAATCTTGATATGAAGAAATGATAGCACTATGAATCTTAGTAGTTTTTTTTTTTTTTTTTTTTGTGTTGAATAAAATACTTGTATGTATTATGTTTATAAATTGATTAATAAAAATGAGATTTTTATGACTTACTTACGAATATTATAGTCTAGTGTAGGAAATATGCATATATGCATTTGAAAAAAATATGCATATATGCACCTAAAACGTTGATTTTCTTTTGTTAAAAAAATTAGAGTTTTTTTTTTTTAAACATTCTACCTTCTTTTTTTTAATTTATTGATTTTTAAAAATTTAATTTTTAAAAAAATGCAATTTTTTAAAAAAATTGCAGATTTGTTTTTTAAAATACTATTTTTTAAAAAGATTGTAGTTTTTTTTATTAAAAATATGCAGTTTTTTTTAAAATAATTGCATTTTTTTTAAAATGCAGTTTTAAAAAAAAATGCAGATTTTTTAAAAAGAATGCAGTTTTTTTTTCTAAAGAAATTGTAGTTTTATTTTTTTTGAAAAAATGCAGTCTTTTTAAAAAAATGCAGTTCTTTTGAAAAATTGCAGTTTTTTTTGAAAAAAATGCAGTTTCTTGAAAAAAAAACAATTTTTTTATTAAAAATGCAGTTTTTTTTCAACAGAAGTTGCAGTTTTTAAATTTTTTTCACTTTTATTTAAAAATTCATGTTTTCTGAAAAATTAAAAAAATCTCCATTTTTTTAAAAAAAATTCCGAAATTTTTTTTATTATGTTAATTTTTTAAAACGTTTTATTAATATTTCCAATAACAAAAAAAAAAAAATTAAACATTAAATGATATCGGTAAGATGACGATCATGCCCGTAATAAGTTAATTTTGATCTAACGTTCCACTTTTAGTTCTCAGGTTTTCGGAAAACTATGAGTTCTCAACGGATCTCACCCCTATATATATATATATATATATATATATATATATATATATATATATATATATATATATATATATATATATATATATATATATATATATATATATATATATATATATATATATATTATAAAGCATATTTAGTCAAATGCTGAATTTTAAGTCGTACAAGCCTTTAATGCATATTTACAATCATTTTATGCATTAAAAAATACTACCGGTCAATGGCTGAAAAAGTCAAGATAAGAAGGCGGGATACATTGACATTGTTCCCTATCCATTTAACAACCTCCTCAACTATGTTCCTTTTCTTCCGCCTAGTGATTATTACTCTTTTTCCCCCATTTATATAACCCTCCTCATTCTCCCATCTCCACTCAAGATCTGAACCAGATTACGCTCTCCTATCTCACCTCTACCCTACATTGACTGCCACAACAATCACGCAACCATATTTGCTACGCTACACCTAGTTGCCGCCACCACTACTTCTACTTTGATGTTAATTGCCTAGGGTAAATAACTTCATGTGGTGGTGGTTACAAGAACATTCATGTGTTTTTTCTTTTTATTTCATATTTGATGAACTCTTTACAACTTCAGGTTCACATTTGTTGTTTTTTTACTCTATTTCTGATCCGTATAACACACCCAGGTATTATATGTAAGTATCATCGGATTATTTCCATCGATTTTTTTATTATTTTGATTTCCCTTTGATTTTCTCTTTCTTTTGGTGTTCGGTTGATTTTATATGATTTCCCTGTACTTGCAATAAAAGAAAACGATATGACCAGGTATTATGAAGAAAGGCATCACATGACTAAGTTTTGAGAAGAAACGTTTGGAGCTTTCTACATCAATAAGTTATACAATCATGGATGCTTAGTTTTCCTTTTGATTTTTCTTCTTCTCTTTTCAATGATTTTTAGTTTTTTCCTCGTTTGACATCTTCTAGCTGTGTTGGTGGTGATAGTTATCAGGTAAAGTTTGAGAATCATGAATCAATGTGTTTTGAATGTCTAATTTAGATATAGATTAGTGGTTAGTGTGCTTTGTTGATCTTCATTCACACATGAGTTATGAGTTTTATTTTATTTTTCAAATTATTTGTGTGATTAACTATATTCAAGGGTTCACCATCCGGTACCGTTTATAAATGTAATTCAGAATATTAAAAGTTTGTATATAAGTCTAATTAGGAATTAGGAAGTTTTGCTTGGTCAACAAGTCTAGGAAAAGTAGAGGTCACGTTTTTTTTGTTTCCTATATATAGGTGTAATTATTTACTTTTTTCTTTGATGAAGAACTTGAGCCTTAAGCATTAAAAAAGTTTTCTCCTTGCTCCATATTTTTTCCCAGCCCGTTTTTTTCCCTTGCTGTCTATTGTCCTTCTTTGTTTGTTTTTCTTTCTTCCTGCTTTGTTTTGATTCATAATAGCAGATTAAAGCAAGCAAATTATCATTGTTTAAGAAGTTTAAACCAACATTTGGTATCAGAGCGAATCTGGTGCGATGTCGAACAAAGAAGGATCGGTTACTCTTCAATACCCAATGCTGTCTAAGACGAATTACGCAGCATGGTCGATAAAGATGAAGATTTATATGCAAGCTCAAGAGGTGTGGGAAGCCATAGAGCCGAAGAACCCACAAAATCCGGTGGGTGTAAAGAGAGACAAGATGGCGATGGCTGCCATCTACCAAGCAATTCCTGAGGAGGTTCTATTGACGATTGCGGAGAAGCAAACGACAAAGGAAGCTTGGGAAACACTCAAGACGATGTACTTGGGAGCAGATCGAGTCAAAACAGCCAAAGTTCAAACTCTCAAAGCTGAATTTGAGATGATGAACATGAGTGAATCAGAGACCGTGGACGATTTTTCTACAAAACTTGGAGGTATTGTGAGCAATATTCGTGCTCTTGGTGAAACCGTTCAAGAATCCTACATAGTAAAAAAGTTGTTATGAGTCGTGCCTTCCAAATTTGTTCAACTTGCATCAACAATTGAACAATTTGGAGATCTAGACGAGATGACGTTTGAAGAGGTGGTCGGAAGATTAAAAGCTCATGAGATTCGTATTGGGGTTCATAAAGAACCCGAGGAGAAGAAGCTATTGTTAACTCATGAAGAGTGGACGGAACGAGCAAAGAAGAAAAATAATGAAGATCGTTCAAAACAACGCAAAAACAATTATAACAATAATCGAGGTGGAAAAGGACGAGGACAAGGAAAAGGTGGTTACAACAACTCCAACAAAGGACGAGGTGGTGGTAATCAACAAAACAAAGGAAAGAATGAATCGTATCAACCTCGTGACAAATCAAAAGTTCAATGTTATAATTGTCAAGAGTTTGGTCATTACGTTGCTGAGTGTAAGAACCCACGTCGTGAGAGGAATCATGAAGCTAACCTAACTCAAGGACAGAATGATCATGAGCCGGCACTTCTGCTTGCAGCCCAAGTAAACGATGAAGTTTACTTGAATGAGGAAAAAGTTAATCCCAAGCTAAGATCAAGTGAACAAACTCCAACCCAATCAAAAGTGTGGTATCTCGACAATGGAGCAAGCAACCACATGACTGGCCAAAAAAGCAAATTCCGAACACTTGATCTGTCTACTAGTGGTTATGTGAAATTTGGTGATGGATCTAGAGTTCGAATAGAGGGAAAGGGTTCAATCATGTTCAAATGCAAGAATGGTGAAAGTAGATTGTTGAAAGAGGTATACTATATACCAAGGTTATGTAGCAACATTATTAGTTTGGGACAATTAGCTCAACATGGAGATCGGATTGTGATGCTTGGATTATATTTATGGATTCATGATCCACAAGGAAAACTATTATTGAAGGTTCAACAATCAAGCAATCGTTTGTACAAGGCCATACTTGAAGAAGAAGTTTCAAAGTGCTTACTTGCAGAACAAGGCGAGGCATCTTGGCTATGGCACAAGCGGTTTGGACATGTTAACTTCAATGCACTAAAACACATGGCTGATACAAGTATGGTGGAAGGCTTACCCAGAATTGAAATTCCTACAAGCTTGTGTGAAGCTTGCTTAATCTCCAAGCAAGCTCGAAAATCCTATCCAAAGCACACCAAATTTAGAGCTAAAGAACGACTAGAACTCGTGCATGGAGATCTTTGTGGTCCGATCACACCACCAACACCAGCTGGAAATAGATATTTTATGTTACTTGTCGATGACTATACACGAGTTATGTGGGTTTATATGTTGAAAAACAAGGATGACGCTTTAATTGCTTTTAAGAAATTTAGAGCACAAGTTGAAGTTGAAACGGGTTTAAAATTAAAAAAATTTCGAACCGACCGGGGTGGTGAATTTTTATCAACACAATTCACTACATATTGTGAAGAAACCGGGTTGAAACGCCACTATACAACACCATATTCCCCTCAACAAAACGGTGTTGTAGAAAGACGCAACCGAACAGTAGTAGAGATGGCGAGAAGCAATCTAAAAGGGATGAATATTCCAGAAGTCCTATGGGGTGAAGCCGTAAGTCACTCAGTCTACATCCTAAATCGTATAACCACAAAAGCCTTAAAAGAGTCAACACCTTACGAGCTATGGACCGGTCGAAAGCCAAACATTGATCATATGAGAGTTTTTGGGTGTGTTGCTTATGTAAAAATAGTCGGCACACATCTAAAAAAACTAGATGATAGAAGTAAGAAGCTAGTACACTTGGGAGTTGAAAAAGGTACAAAAGGTTATCGGCTACTTGATCTGGAAACCGGAGCAATTCGAGTGGGAAGAGATGTAATTTTCAAAGAAGATGCTAAGTGGGAGTGGGGACCTACAACAAAGTTCAAAACCATGACAAATGAAACATTCACCTTTGATATCATGCTTGATATTGAAGCTGAACAGGAAGAAGATATCCATCCAGATTTTAATGAAGAATATACACCACATGATAGCCCGGTTACACCTCAATCATCACTTGATAGTTCATCCGAAAGTGAAGCTCCACAAAGATATCGTAGTTTGGCCGATATTTACGAAGAAAGTGATGAACTTATGTTTTTACAAGACGAAGAAGAACCGGTAAATTTCTCAAGTGCAAGTGAAAGTGAAGAATGGATGGAAGCTATGAAAAGTGAGTTAAGTGCAATTGAGAAAAATAAAACATGGAGTTTAGTTGAGTTGCCAAAGGATAGAAGACCCATTGGCTTAAAGTGGGTGTACAAGATCAAACGAGACCCGAATGGAAAAATATTAAAATATAAAGCAAGGCTAGTCGCTAAAGGCTACGTACAAAAACAAGGCATAGATTTTGATGAAGTGTTCGCACCGGTTGCTCGTTTGGAAACCATTCGAATCATACTTGCTCTTGCTGCTTCAAATCAATGGAATGTACATCACCTTGATGTAAAATCAGCTTTCTTAAATGGCAATCTAGAAGAAGAAGTTTATGTGACACAACCGGAGGGATTCGTGAAGAAAGATAAACCAAAAATGGTGTACAAATTAGCAAAAGCTTTGTATGGTTTGCGCCAAGCTCCACGAGCTTGGAATTTTCGCTTAAACCAATGCATGAAAGAGATGGGGTTTGAAAGGTGTCCACAAGAGTATGCAGTTTACACAAAGAAAAACAAGGGGAGCATACTAATAATTGGTGTCTATGTTGATGATCTAATTGTCACCGGAAGTCACAAGGATGAGATAATCAAGTTCAAACGCCAAATGAGCAAGGAGTTTGAAATGAGTGACCTTGGGATGCTAACTTACTATTTAGGCATCGAGGTTAATCAACATAAAAATGGTCTCACATTGAGACAAACGAATTATGCTAACACCATCCTAAAGAAGGCCGGGATGTTTGATTGTAATCCTTGCAGGTACCCCATGGAGTCAAAGCTACAATTGACTAAGGATGAAGAAGGTGAACTCGTGGACCCTACCTCATATCGAAGCATCATAGGAGGGCTAAGATATCTTACTCACACACGACCCGACATAGCTTATTCTGTAGGCATTGTGAGTCGTTTCATGGAGAAACCAACCAAGCAACATCAAGTAGCTGTGAAGCACATACTAAGGTATGTAAAAGGAACTATGGACTATGGTTTATCATATACGAAAGGTGGAAAGAATTGCGTGATTGGATACACTGATAGTGATCTAGCAAGAGATGTTGAAGATAGAAAAAGTACAAGTGGAATGGCGTTTTACTTAGACAACAGTCTTGTTACTTGGAGTTCACAAAAGCAAAAGTGTGTTGCATTGTCATCATGTGAAGCAGAATTTATGGCAGCTAATAATGCAACGTGTCAAGGCATTTGGATAAGTAGGTTGCTTGGTGTGTTGACCGGAAGAAAACTTGGTCCATTTGAATTGAATGTGGATAACAAGTCAGCTTTAGATTTGATGAAAAATCCAGTCTTTCATGGAAGAAGTAAACATATTGATACAAGATATCACTTCATTCGTGATCATATAGAAAGAGGCAATGTTATAGTAAAGCATGTGAATACTAATGAGTAGAAAGCTGACATCTTGACCAAGCCTATGAACAAAGTGAAGTTTGAAAGCATGAGAAAGTTGCTTGGACTTGAAGAGATAAGAGTTTCTGAATTACAGGGGAGAATGTAAATGTAATTCAGAATATTAAAAGTTTGTATATAAGTCTAATTAGGAATTAGGAAGTTTTACTTGGTCAACAAGTCTAGGAAAAGTAGAGGTCACGTTTTTTTGTTTCCTATATATGGGTGTAATTATTTACTTTTTTCTTTGATGAAGAACTTGAGCCTTAAGCATTAAAAAAGTTTTCTCCTTGCTCCATATTTTTTCCCAGCACTTTTTTTTCCCTTGCTGTCTATTGTCCTTCTTTGTTTGTTTTGCTTTCTTCCTGCTTTGTTTTGATTCATAATAGCAGATTAAAGCAAGCAAATTATCATTGTTTAAGAAGTTTAAACCAACACCGTTGCATTCACTGTCTATGCTCACACATGTTTGCTTGAACCTACTATCTAATGTGCTTGTGGTTTATTTCAAAATCTTGATACTGTTAATTTGTTTTAAAGGTGAAATTGCTTCTTGTGGTTATATAATGAAATCATTTCTTCCACCTGAATTGGTGGTCGATCTGATAAAAAAATAGTCAATATATTTGTTAAGTGCTTCACTGTTTGTATTATATTTCTAGGGATGTTGGTTTTCAGCTATCCATAGTTGGGAAATATGTAGCGATCTTCCTTACCCATATGGATAAAAACAACTTTGTATTCAAAGATGTATAGTTTAATCACAAAACTTTATATAGATCCATGTTTAACAAGAATATTTGCAGTTTGCTAAGTCCTTTGCTCGATCACACTGTTCTCGGTCTCCCTGTTAGGTTCCTGCCCATTTAGCGTAACATATTAACTGTGATTTGCAGGTTAATGAGAAGTTTGGTCTAGCTCAATCGGAAGAAATGAAACTATAATGCTCAATATTGGAAAACAGGAAGAGGTGTCGTGAGTTGTGCCTCAGGACTACCGAAAGATAAGAGACCATTTTACTTAGGTCACTTTGAGGTCTATCTCCTGATGTTCTTACACTTTTACTGATAATGAAAATGTTGCTTAAACTTTTACCATTAATAGCAACATAGTTAATTTTCAGTTAGGTATTGTTTTCATTCTCCTTTGCTTGGGTTGATCTCACATGGTGAATTGCAATTTGTGGTTCCATTTTTCACTTCAGGTACCTATTTTTGGTTTCTATTGTTCTTCTACTCGATGCTTGATAACTAGACTAAATTAGGTTTGCATCAGTTTTCATATTTAACAGATTGCAATAATTGGTTGTCGTTGGGGAACGCCAATACAATAATTGTATTTTTTTTTTTTTTACTTTAGGTCATAATGTGAAAACTGGAACTTGCTTATTTATGTGTGTAATAATGTTGGCCATTGTTTTGACAATTAAAAATTGGACCAACTTCTATCTTGCTCAAATTCAAATGATGGAGAAGATATCAAAAGAATAGACTTCTGGTAATTATGATTTTCCATTTTATAGCCTTTTATTCTCCTTTTTAGGTTTTTTCATGCCTATTTTGGATTATGTTTATTGATAATGTGTAGTCTTTGAGATGTGCAAAAATACATTACTTCTATTATATGCTTTCTTTACACCATAACTATAAACCCGAAAATATCAAAAGTGGTTGTATTTTGCTGTTATACATTTCTTGAATGGCATTATGTTTCTGACATATTCCCAGTTTATATGCTTTGTTTGTGAAATTAATTCATGATTCCATAATTGTAAACTGGACATAATATCAAAATTACCCTTTGATGTCTACTCTTTTATGTAGCTATTCTGATAGGTGAAATGATGGATATTCCCCTCGATTGCTTCTAAATGGGTTAGTAAAATATTGGCACTGCAATTTTCTAATGGGTTTTTAGGCAACTATGATCAACGCTTATAGCTTGAAAAAAGAGGCTTGGGGGTTAATAAATTCACTTGTGGTGGATTGATTACTTGTGATAGATTTTGTTGAAATAATGAAGAAAATGTGTGTTGTTTGAAGAAAAGGAGACTCTATGATTGCCGAATACGTGGGACTGGGACGGTCCTTAAAAATGTGATCTATATCAAGCTTAATTACATCCATTGAATTTAGTTTGAGCTGGACTCAATTATATGTATTTATTTCTTTTTTAAATACGAATATATTAATTGTGATATAATTGAGTTTAAATAAAATAAAGCTCAAATTATTTAATAATGGTCGAATTACGAACAACCACTTGCATATATTATACATTTATAGATTTATTTGTTTTCAATTTTCACATGACTTGATCAAAAACTCAAATTATTTAATGGTGTCCGGGTCCACACTCCCCCCTTGCAGTTGAAAAAGGGATTTTTCTTTGAAAAAGGAAATCATGGTGGAAAGATTGTAGTGGGAAATCATTTTGTTTGAGGCATTATTGGGCGGAAATGGTGAGACTGATCGCCTTATTAAATGAAATCAAAAGAGGATTCAAGTGATAATATAATTGTTGTTTGTATCTCTATCAATTTTCCACCTCTTGTATTTTTTTCTTCACAAACTAGCATTATAATAAGGACCGAGCTTGAGAAATGTGATGCAAACAATGTTCTTGGCTACGTGTCTTAAGAGAAAATATCTATGATCTTTAGATTGTGGATTTTTTATTATGAAAATACATAAAAGTTGGTTTGTGAAATTGATATCATACATTTTTATAAAAAGAGTAAAAATAGATGTGAAATTCTTATAATATATTTTTATAAACAGATGGTTTACTTGGTACACCGAACTGAACAATCGAAATCTTAATTACCCAAAATAGGTTTTACCGAACCTAATTTGGTTTGGTTATCTGTAATTGTTATATTTAAAAAAAAATTATATCAAACTGAATAAACTAAAAAACCTATTAAACTAAAATCCTACATTACCAACCAAACACATAACAAATTTCATATTTATTTAATTTGAAATCCCTTGATTTCGAATTTCTTTAACAAATTCTAAATCCTACAAAAAAAATCCATAAAATCTAAACGCCCCTTCGAGAATGATTTCCAAAAGAGTCGATATGACTAAAATCTAACCCCCCATACCCACTTCAATGTATACTTTTTTTCAAATATGTTATAATAAATTAGAAATTATTTATTTTCGTACCCGTCGCTTAGCGCGGGTAAACGGCTAGTACACATATATATATATATATATATATATATATATATATATATATATATATATATATATATATATATATATATATATATATATATATTACACCAAATAGTAGTAGTAGCATCACGTTTGAATAAATTTGATATGTGCTATAAAGAAAACTAACAACTAACATTTAGGCTATCCAGTATGGGAGAGGAAAGCATGCGTGAAATCCGATATAACACCTCTATCCATGCATGTACACCAGCGTGGAGTCTACTGGCTTGGTTGTGACGTGGTACGGACACATGAAGACGGAAAAGATGATTGGTTCTCTCTTCTTTCCATCACATTTTCTCTCTTTCTATCTCTTCTTTTTTGCTCTTCACTACCTCTCCACTAGTGAACACTATTTCCACAACCTAATGGATTGGTTGTGGAATGGTTAAAATCTGATATGGCCTCATCTTCATTCACAAATCATGTGTGAGGATAACCCTCAGCCTTATGAACATCAAAAAGGAAAACGTGCTTGAATTATGTGGATGTCCGACGAGGAGAGAAATATTTCTTAAACTACATACTTGTATCAGAAATAGAACTCATAATTGGCAGCCTCAAAAGAAGAGTTCCTTCAAATCGGATCATGAATTCGTATATACCACCTTACGTAATAGGTATTGCATAGGCATCATGTCCCAAGGATTGGGATATCTCAAGCCATTGGCCGAAACATAGGTCCATGAAAAGAAAAACACATTTAAATTGGAAAATTTTAAATAATTGAGAATAATAAAATAAGTTGCCCATAAAAAATAAAAAAGAAATTCAGCATCGTTTAGTCACAGACAAGTTGATGACGTTCTCAGTCTTTATCTACATGTCTGACAGCCTCTTATAGCAATTACATCGTCTATTTAAGGCTATCTGGTATGGTAAAGCGTGAAAAGCATGCCACATTATCAAGAAAGCCACTCGACCACATGTTCGCTAGCTTTGGGGTCGGTGTTCACTAGTGAACATGTAGTGAAAAAGAGAGAGAGAAAATGTAACACCCTGACTCCTAGGTATAAAAATTGAAGCTTAGATTCACATTCTTAGACCTACTCGACGAGTTGGGTACCCCAACTCGTCGTGTAGAAGCGGATCAGGCCGCGTGATTTATGAGGTCTACTTGACGAGTTGGAGGACCCCAACTCGACGAGTAGGAGCTGGAAAATGAAACCCTAATTTCCAGGGTTTTGCACCCTATTTAAAGAGTCATTAGCCTCCCTCTGCCTGCCTTATCGCCCCCTTGAGCTCAGAAAACCCTAATCGCGCCTACTCTCCATTTTTGTGAGTTAAGAAGCTTGGAAGGTCGATTTTATTAAGAGAGCTTGACATCTAAGGAGCTTGGAGCAAGGAGAAGCTTGTGGACCTGACTTCTACTTCATCTTAGCATCATATTGATGGTAACAAGTCGTTACCTTGACTTCTCTCTAGCTAGATCTCTTCATGTAAAGGTTTAGGGCTATTTCTAGTTTGTTCTGGAGTTATTTCTGGTCTTGGTCATGATCTGAAGTTGTAACTTCAGATCTGGACTCCTCTAGCCCCTTATAGTCATAAAGTTCTAGTCTTTAGCAAGTTATGGCATTCTCCTTACCTAAAACTCCTCTTTAGCTTGGTTTTTGGCATTTAAAACCTTGTCTGCACGTAAAGTTCGCAACTTTATGTGGAAACCATGCCCTAGGAAGCTAGGTCTGCAATTTGGAGCCTTGGTCTTGCTTAAAAGCATCTGAACAAGAAAAAGACTGAAGAGACTCGACGAGTTGCATGGTCAACTCGACGAGTCGGATGAAGATTTCCTGTATTGGTTATGCATGGACTTAGGGAGTCACTGAGATGACTCGACGAGTTAGTTAGAGTTTTTCCCGACATTTGGACACCACATGGACTCGACGAGTTGTCTGGAAACTCGGTGAGTCAACTAGGGTTTTCATGATTTCTCGAGTTCTAGAAGAACTCACCGAGTTAGTGGGTTACACTCGACGAGTTGGATCAACATGGACTGTTGACCTTGACCGTTGACTTGGACTTTGACCAAGGGTTGACCAGTTGACTTCTGGGGGTATTTTAGTAAATTGGGAATTTATGAAAGTGGATCATTGTGATGGGTTTGAGCCATAAGAACTTTCTTAATGTGCACATGCAAACCCTAATTGCTTGGATCTAGGTTTCTCTAATTGAACATGCATTGAATCCAAGACTTGCAATACTAGATCTAATGTAATATATTGAATCTAATCATATGAAATCAGATCTGAAAGAATACCTTGAATTACTTGCTTGATACTTCTTCTTCTTGGAGCTTAGAGTCACAATTGTCACTCCTCTAATGGCTTACAAACACCAACTAGCAAGAAGATGATCTTGAGAGAGAGGGAGGAGGGATAGAAATCGGCCCTAGGGTTTCTTGCCTTGCATGAGTGTCGATTTCTCCACCCCAAGGGTCCTATTTATACTATGAGCTATTAGGGTTTCTCCTTTAACCCTAATTGAATGACTTAGGCCCTAAGTAATCCAAGATCCTTCTAGATACAAGGCTTGGACGAATTTAAGGTTCCCAAACCCTAAATTTCGTCCACCCCAATATCCATAAGGATACATAGCCCAAAAAATACAACTATCATACATTTGACAGTTTATGCCCTTTATTCAATTAACCTCTTTAAGTCACCAAATTAATTCTCAATTAATATATGACTTGTATTAATCAAATAATATTATTATTCCTTAAATATATCATTCTCATAATATATTAATAATATCTCTTCTCTCTTAACAAATCATCCTGTCAAGTTGCTATGGTGAAGGCAACCCAAAAGGACCATGCATAACCGGGTCAAGTACTTACCAAATATAGTTACAGCCTTAGACACTAATCCAACAGTCTCCCACTTGGATAAGTCTAGTAACTATATATGCAAATATAATCCGATTAGCAATCGTAGCTCTCAAAGACGCTGTCAAACTCTGATCTTATCAGTATCCTGTCCTTCAGATAAGGGATCGTATAATCCTCTGTTCTAGATATCGTGCAGACAATTACATGGAACATGGTCATACTTATTGTCCTGCAATTTGTTTCTCGATCTCAGATTCATTTGACATAGAACTTAATCGAACACATCAATTTAGTTCTGACCGGGCCCGGCACATAAGTCAAATCAAATCATCGAGGGGCCCTAATATCGCTTTTACCCTCTTAGGATAAAAGGAACAGATAAACTTCGACTTATATGCATTTATTATCCACTAATCAAATTACACACAACAATACGTTTTATAACATCAAGTTACTGATGCGTTTGCGTATTATCAATGCATAACCAATTAACAAACAATAAACCATATATCTAGGTTTTAAGACTATATGATATTACCATCTTGTGATCACTCGTGATAAATTCCATGAAGTGATTCCAACAAGTGCGGGTTTATTCCAATGCTCAAATCAAGTTCATAAGCACTCATGAACGTTGTAGCAAACCTTTGCAATGTCTAATACACTTTAGACAATCTACACACCAATTCATGACAGTCTTCATTCATACCTACTCCCAACATATGAACGACTGTGGACTATTCGAATAATTCGATTATTATCAAATAATTAATTACTCAGGAAGTCAAAACATGCAAAATGAAACAATAGTTAAACAATTAACATAAGACAGTAGCTTTACTTATAAATAATACTCCTTTATTTAATCATCAAATGTCAATTACATTTATCTATTACACGTTTCCAAACTATCTACTCTAAACTAATATCGTCCTTTAGCCCAATGCTCCTAGCGTGCTGCAAATGCTTAACCCTGCTAAGTCCCTTCGTAAGCGGATCTGCTGGGTTATCCTCTGACGATACCCTCTTTACCACGAGGTGTCCTTCTTCTACTCGATGTCTAATAAAATGATATTTTTTGTCGATATGTCGAGATCTACCATGATCCCTCGGTTCCTTGGTCAAGGCAACCGCTCCTTCATTATCACAGAAAATTTCCATAGGCTCCTTTATGGTAGGCACAACTCCAAGATCACCAATCAAGTTCTTCAACCTCATAGCCTCCTTTGACGCTTCGATCGCTGCAATGTACTCTGATTCGCACGTTGAATCAGCTACTGTTTCTTGCTTGGAACTTTTCCAAGTCACCGCTCCCCCATTAAGGGTAAAGACCCAGCCCGACTGCGAACGGTAGTTGTCCCTGTCGGTCTGAAAGCTGGTGTCACTATACCCTCGTACTTTTAAGTCATCACTCCCTCCGAGGACTAAAAACCATTCCTTGGTCCTCCGAAGGTACTTAAGTATATTCTTGACCGCAATCCAATGAGCTCTGCCCGGGTTCCCTTGATATCTACTGACCATGCTCAAAGCAAAGGCCATATCAGGGCGAGTACAAGTCATAGCGTACATGATAGAGCCAACTGCGGAAGCATAGGGTATTCGGCTCATCTCAGCTATCTCGGCTTCTGTACCCGGGATTTGAGTCTTACTCAATTTGGCATTACTCTGTATCGGTAGTTCTCCCTTTTTTGAGTTTTCCATACTAAAACGTTTTAGTACCTTATCCAAGTAAGTATTCTGACTAAGTCCTATTAGTCTCTTACTTCGTTCTCTCACTATCCTTATTCCTAAAATATAGGAAGCCTCTCCGAGGTCCTTCATAGCGAAACACTTCCCGAGCCAGGACTTAACCTCCTGCAGAGTCGGGACGTTGTTTCCTATGAGCAGTATGTCATCGACATACAAAACGAGAAAGCTAACTATACTCCCACTGGCCTTGACATATACACATGATTCATCTTCACTTCGTACAAATCCAAACTCTTTGACTTTCTCATCGAAGCAAAGATTCCATCTGCGAGACGCTTGCTTAAGCCCATAAATGGACTTCTCAAGCTTACACACTCTATTAGGATGCTTTGGATCATCAAAACCCTCTGGCTGAGCCATGTAAACATCCTCAGCCAACTTCCCATTAAGGAAAGCGGTTTTTACATCCATTTGCCATATTTCATAGTCATGAAATGCAGCAATGGCTAGCATCACCCTAATAGACTTTATCTTCGCAACTGGTGAGAAGGTTTCGTCGTAGTCAACTCCAGGAGTCTGAGTGAAACCCTTCGCAACCAATCGCGCCTTATAAGTGTGCACGTTCCCATCCACGTCGGTCTTCTTCTTGAAGATCCACTTGCACCCGACCGTCTTACGACCTGGTACATTGTCAACCAAATTCCAAACTTGGTTGTCATACATGGACTGAATCTCGCTGTCCATCGTCCCTTTCCATTTTACAGACTCTGGGCCTGCCATGGCTTCCTTATAGCTATTAGGTTCATCTAGATTTATTAGTGTACCATCACTAATATACGTGTCCCCTTCGGTAGTAATATGAAAACCATAAAACTGGGGTTGAACCCTAACTCTTTCGGAACGTCTAAGAGGTAAGGACTCATCAATTGGTTCAACTGGAGTTTCCTCCTCGGGTTGAGCGCCAGCGTTAGAGGTTCTTTCATCGCTCGACTCTTGAATCTCTTCAAGATCGACTTGTCTCCCACTGTCTCCTTGGCTTATGAGTTCCCGCTCTCGGAAAACCCCTCTCCTTGCAACGAAGACAACATTGTCACTCGGCCTATAGAAGAGATATCCAAAGGATTTCTGTGGGTAGCCGATGAATATACATCGCTCACTACGAGGTTCGAGCTTGTCGTGAGTTTCTCGTCTTACGAAAACTTCACAGCCCCAAACCTTAATATGTGCCAACGAGGGAGCTTTCCCTGTCCACATCTCGTGAGGTGTTTTGGCAACCTTCTTTGTGGGTACTAAATTAAGGATATGGGCGGCAGTCTCTAAGGCATACCCCCAGAATGAGATAGGTAGTGAAGCACGACTCATCATGGAATGAACCATGTCTAACAAGGTTCGATTACGCCTCTCAGCTACACCATTCAATTGTGGTGTCCTAGGTGGCATCAATTGTGAAACTATTCCACATTCCTTGAGGTAGTCGTGGAATTCAAGACTTAGGTACTCTCCACCTCGATCAGATCGAAGCATCTTGATTTTCCTGCCCAATTGATTGTCCACTTCTTGTTTAAACTCTTTGAACTTTTCAAAAGTTTCTGACTTGTGCTTGATTAAGTAGAGATACCCATATCTGCTATAATCATCTGTGAAAGTCACATAGAAGCGATTTTCATCCCTTGTGGTGGATCTAAAGGGTCCACATACATCTGTATGTATGAGATCCAATAAACCCTCACCCCTCGCACAAGTGCCAGTGAAGGGTGACTTGGTCATCTTTCCAAGTAAACAAGATTCGCACGTGTCATCTTCCCTAAGGTCGAACGACTCCAACACTCCATCCTTTTGGAGTTTGGCTATGCGCTTCTTGTTGACATGTCCAAGACGACAATGCCACAAGGATGCTTTATCCATACCATTGGAAGAATCCATACACAACACATCATTTCCTAGGTTATCTACAACCATAACAGTTTCATAAATTCCATTGCAAGGCATTGCTTCAAAATATAAAACACCATTTAGATAAGCATAAATCGAACCATTCTCATTATTAAACGAATATCTAAATCCTTGTCTAAATAAACCATGAAAAGAAATGATGTTTCTTGCCATATCTGGCGAGTAGCAACAATTATTTAAATCTAAATTTAATCCATTTCTAAGCACTAAAGAATACACTCCAATCTTGGTGACAGGCGACGTTCTTCTGTTTCCCATGATTAGATTTATTCTTCCAAGCTCCACATCCCTATTTCTTCCTAGTCCCTGCAAATCAGAACAAATGTGGTAACCACACCCTGTATCAAGAACCCAAGAAATAGCATGAGATGAATCATTAGATTTAATTGTGTAAATACCTGCGAAAGATGGCTTGATCTTCCCATCCTTGATGGCTTGCAGATATTCCGGGCAGCTTCTCTTCCAATGCCCTATTTTGTGGCAATGGTGGCACTCTGCCTCCTTTGGGTTTGGGTTGGGCTTAGCATGATCAACCTTGGTTCCATTAGAAGAGGAACCATTTTGGGACTTTCCTTTGTGGTGGTTCTTTGAAAAAACCTTCCTCTTCTTGCCCCTTCCCTGTCCAATAGCCAAAACAGGAGCAACGGGTGGATTGGGAGTTGGTGCAACAGACTTGTCCTTGAGGTTGCTCTCAGCAGTCCTCAGGAGCCCTTGGAGTTTGCTTAGGGTGACATCTTCCTTGTTCATGTGGTAGGTCATCCTAAATTGGTTGTAGCATGAGGGCAAGGAGTGAAGAACAATGTCGATAGCCAAATCTTCCCCAAAGTTGACATTCAACTTGCGAAGACGATCAACATACCTTTGCATCTTTTGCAAGTGCACAGTAAGAGACTCTCCACTTCCCATTTTAGCAGTAATCATATTCGTTATGATTTCATAGCGCTCTTGCCTCGCGCTTTGGTGATACCTCTCCATCAAGTCTAGATGCATCTCATAAGGATACATGTCCTCATAGGACTTTTTGGAATTCTGAGTTCATTGTGGCTATCATGATGCAATGGACCTTTGTTGCATCACGCTCATGGTTCTCAAAGACAGCCATTTCCTCAGGAGTAGCAGTTTCTGGATTGATCTTTTCGAGCTTCTCATCGAGAACATACTCTTTGTCCTCGTAACGCGCGATTGTGCGAATGTATCTTATCCATTCGCTAAAGTTCGTTCCATCGAATGTCACTTTTTGACAAAGGCTCATTAGCGGGAATGAGCTAGCAGTAGCGTTGTTTGCGTTAGACATCTACAAATAGAAAGGAACAAAGTTTGATTAGAATTAAGCCCATAATTAACACCCAAAAAGAAAATTAGGGCTAGGACCCAACAACATTATTTACACATTAGAAAAGGGATGTCGTAATCCAACATGCAAATAATTTGGAGGTAAGTGAATGACGATTCACTAATTCTTCACCATGAAAAACATAAGCTTTAAGTTTTAAATGTATTAAGAATTCCTAGATTTCTTTGAGATTCATTGAACCTTTCAATGGCATGTTTAAACCTCGATATGCCCCTCTTGTTTGTGACTGGGATGCCGAGGATCACAAAGTGGGTGTGAATAACCATGCAAATGTACATGGTGCCCTTATTGTTACAGTTACCTATTCAATGTGCTGGTTAACCACACACGCTCCATTGAACTATAACAAACAATGAGTCACCCTTTGCCACCTTTTCTTAGAACCCAATTAATGTGCCGGTTAACCACACGCGCTCCATTAATGTCTTAGCAAGGGTACAAAGTGTAATTTCATGGGATTGCATCAATTCACTTTTCCTAAAGTAACTAAGAATGAGAATTTTATAAAACATGTTTAGTTACTTTATATAGATTCATTATACTTATTAATGAGAGGAGGTTTGCCCTATCCTACCCGTTCGGCTAACGACCCTCCACCAGTCAAGCAAGCGGTGGGTGTGAATGTACACCCATTAAGCGCCATTTTATAGGCAGCAAACTTATACCCACCTTATAGACCGACTTCGTGAATGAGGCCTACTAACGGTAAGACTAGCATTTTAATTATATATATATATATATATATATATATATATATATATATATATATATATATATATATATATATATATATATATATATATTAAGCTTGTAATAATATCATAGTATAGAGTTGAATTTTAAACTTGTAAAATTCCAGGGATTGAAATTTAAATTATTCAAATTAAACATTTAATCACAAAATATAAATTTCAAAACTTGAGGACAAGTTTTGAACTTTTCAAAACATAAGGATCACATAGCAAATAATATAAATCAACAAATTAGATTATCTCAATTTGATCTTATTTAACATTACTTCCATGACAATTTACCAATTCAATTCAAATAATCAATCAAAATCATATAAGGAAATTATTATTCAACTAATTGGCAAATAATCAATCTCAATTGGACCAACTTCTATCATGCTCAAATTCAAATGATGGAGAAGATATCAAAAGAATAGACTTCTGGTAATTATGATTTTCCATTTTATAGCCTTTTATTCTCCTTTTTAGGTTTTTTCATGCCTATTTTGGATTATGTTTATTGATAATGTGTAGTCTTTGAGATGTGCAAAAATACATTACTTCTATTATATGCTTTGTTTACACCATATCTATAAACCCGAAAATATCAAAAGTGGTTGTATTTTGCTGTTATACATTTCTTGAATGGCATTATGTTTCTAACATATTCCCAGTTTATATGCTTTGTTTGTGAAATTAATTCATGATTCCATAATTGTAAACTGGACATAATATCAAAATTACCCTTTGATGTCTACTCTTTTATGTAGCTATTCTGATAGGTGAAATGATGGATATTCCCCTCAATTGCTTCTAAATGGGTTAGTAAAATATTGGCACTGCAATTTTCTAATGGGTTTTTAGGCAACTATGATCAACGCTTATAGCTTGAAAAAAGAGGCTTGGGGGTTAATAAATTCACTTGTGGTGGATTGATTACTTGTGATAGATTTTGTTGAAATAATAAAGAAAATGTGTGTTGTTTGAAGAAAAGGAGACTCTATGATTGCCGAATACGTGGGACTGGGACGGTCCTTAAAAATGTGATCTATATCAAGCTTAATTACATCCATTGAATTTAGTTTGAGCTGGACTCAATTATATGTATTTATTTCTTTTTTAAATACGAATATATTAATTGTGATATAATTGAGTTTAAATAAAATAAAGCTCAAATTATTTAATAATGGTCGAATTACGAACAACCACTTGCATATATTATACATTTATAGATTTATTTGTTTTCATTTTTCACATGACTTGATCAAAAACTCAAATTATTTAATGGTGTCCGGGTCCACACTCCCCCCTTGCAGTTGAAAAAGGGATTTTTCTTTGAAAAAGGAAATCATGGTCGAAAGATTGTAGTGGGAAATCATTTTGTTTGAGGCATTATTGGGCGGAAATGGTGAGACTGATCGCCTTATTAAATGAAATCAAAAGAGGATTCAAGTGATAATATAATTGTTGTTTGTATCTCTATCAATTTTCCACCTCTTGTATTTTTTTCTTCACAAACTAGCATTATAATAAGGACCGAGCTTGAGAAATGTGATGCAAACAATGTTCTTGGCTACGTGTCTTAAGAGAAAATATCTATGATCTTTAGATTGTGGATTTTTTATTATGAAAATATATAAAAGTTGGTTTGTGAAATTGATATCATACATTTTTATAAAAAGAGTAAAAATAGATGTGAAATTCTTATAATATATTTTTATAAACAGATGGTTTACTTGGTACACCGAACTGAACAATCGAAATCTTAATTACCCAAAATAGGTTTTACCGAACCTAATTTGGTTTGGTTATCTGTAATTGTTATATTTAAAAAAAAATTATATCAAACTGAATAAACTAAAAAACCTATTAAACTAAAATCCTACATTACCAACCAAACACATAACAAATTTCATATTTATTTAATTTGAAATCCCTTGATTTCGAATTTCTTTAACAAATTCTAAATCCTACAAAAAAAAATCCATAAAATCTAAACGCCCCCCTCGAGAATGATTTCCAAAAGAGTCGATATGACTAAAATCTAACCCCCCATACCCACTTCAATGTATACTTTTTTTCAAATATGTTATAATGAATTAGAAATTATTTATTTTCGTACCCGTCGCTTAGCGCGGGTAAACGGCTAGTACATATATATATATATATATATATATATATATATATATATATATATATATATATATATATATATATATATATTACACCAAATAGTAGTAGTAGCATCACGTTTGAATAAATTTGATATGTGCTATAAAGAAAACTAACAACTAACATTTAGGCTATCCAGTATGGGAGAGGAAAGCATGCGTGAAATCCGATATAACACCTCTATCCATGCATGTACACCAGCGTGGAGTCTACTGGCTTGGTTGTGACGTGGTACGGACACATGAAGACGGAAAAGATGATTGGTTCTCTCTTCTTTCCATCACATTTTCTCTCTTTCTATCTCTTCTTTTTTGCTCTTCACTACCTCTCCACTAGTGAACACTATTTCCACAACCTAATGGATTGGTTGTGGAATGGTTAAAATCTGATATGGCCTCATCTTCATTCACAAATCATGTGTGAGGATAACCCTCAGCCTTATGAACATCAAAAAGGAAAACGTGCTTGAATTATGTGGATGTCCGACGAGGAGAGAAATATTTCTTAAACTACATACTTGTATCAGAAATAGAACTCATAATTGGCAGCCTCAAAAGAAGAGTTCCTTCAAATCGGATCATGAATTCGTATATACCACCTTACGTAATAGGTATTGCATAGGCATCATGTCCCAAGGATTGGGATATCTCAAGCCATTGGCCGAAACATAGGTCCATGAAAAGAAAAACACATTTAAATTGGAAAATTTTAAATAATTGAGAATAATAAAATAAGTTGCCCATAAAAAATAAAAAAGAAATTCAGCATCGTTTAGTCACAGACAAGTTGATGACGTTCTCAGTCTTTATCTACATGTCTGACAGCCTCTTATAGCAATTACATCGTCTATTTAAGGCTATCTGGTATGGTAAAGCGTGAAAAGCATGCCACATTATCAAGAAAGCCACTCGACCACATGTTCGCTAGCTTTGGGGTCGGTGTTCACTAGTGAACATGTAGTGAAAAAGAGAGAGAGACAATGTAACACCCTGACTCCTAGGTATAAAAATTGAAGCTTAGATTCACATTCTTAGACCTACTCGACGAGTTGGGTACCCCAACTCGTCGTGTAGAAGCGGATCAGGCCGCGTGATTTATGAGGTCTACTTGACGAGTTGGAGGACCCCAACTCGACGAGTAGGAGCTGGAAAATGAAACCCTAATTTCCAGGGTTTTGCACCCTATTTAAAGAGTCATTAGCCTCCCTCTGCCTGCCTTATCGCCCCCTTGAGCTCAGAAAACCCTAATCGCGCCTACTCTCCATTTTTGTGAGTTAAGAAGCTTGGAAGGTCGATTTTATTAAGAGAGCTTGACATCTAAGGAGCTTGGAGCAAGGAGAAGCTTGTGGACCTGACTTCTACTTCATCTTAGCATCATATTGATGGTAACAAGTCGTTACCTTGACTTCTCTCTAGCTAGATCTCTTCATGTAAAGGTTTAGGGCTATTTCTAGTTTGTTCTGGAGTTATTTCTGGTCTTGGTCATGATCTGAAGTTGTAACTTCAGATCTGGACTCCTCTAGCCCCTTATAGTCATAAAGTTCTAGTCTTTAGCAAGTTATGGCATTCTCCTTACCTAAAACTCCTCTTTAGCTTGGTTTTTGGCATTTAAAACCTTGTCTGCACGTAAAGTTCGCAACTTTATGTGGAAACCATGCCCTAGGAAGCTAGGTCTGCAATTTGGAGCCTTGGTCTTGCTTAAAAGCATCTGAACAAGAAAAAGACTGAAGAGACTCGACGAGTTGCATGGTCAACTCGACGAGTCGGATGAAGATTTCCTGTATTGGTTATGCATGGACTTAGGGAGTCACTGAGATGACTCGACGAGTTAGTTAGAGTTTTTCCCGACATTTGGACACCACATGGACTCGACGAGTTGTCTGGAAACTCGGTGAGTCAACTAGGGTTTTCATGATTTCTCGAGTTCTAGAAGAACTCGCCGAGTTAGTGGGTTACACTCGACGAGTTGGATCAACATGGACTGTTGACCTTGACCGTTGACTTGGACTTTGACCAAGGGTTGACCAGTTGACTTCTGGGGGTATTTTAGTAAATTGGGAATTTATGAAAGTGGATCATTGTGATGGGTTTGAGCCATAAGAACTTTCTTAATGTGCACATGCAAACCCTAATTACTTGGATCTAGGTTTCTCTAATTGAACATGCATTGAATCCAAGACTTGCAATACTAGATCTAATGTAATATATTGAATCTAATCATATGAAATCAGATCTGAAAGAATACCTTGAATTACTTGCTTGATACTTCTTCTTCTTGGAGCTTAGAGTCACAATTGTCACTCCTCTAATGGCTTACAAACACCAACTAGCAAGAAGATGATCTTGAGAGAGAGGGAGGAGGGATAGAAATCGGCCCTAGGGTTTCTTGCCTTGCATGAGTGTCGATTTCTCCACCCCAAGGGTCCTATTTATACTATGAGCTATTAGGGTTTCTCCTTTAACCCTAATTGAATGACTTAGGCCCTAAGTAATCCAAGATCCTTCTAGATACAAGGCTTGGACGAATTTAAGGTTCCCAAACCCTAAATTTCGTCCACCCCAATATCCATAAGGATACATAGCCCAAAAAATACAACTATCATACATTTGACAGTTTATGCCCTTTATTCAATTAACCTCTTTAAGTCACCAAATTAATTCTCAATTAATATATGACTTGTATTAATCAAATAATATTATTATTCCTTAAATATATCATTCTCATAATATATTAATAATATCTCTTCTCTCATAACAAATCATCCTGTCAAGTTGCTATGGTGAAGGCAACCCAAAAGGACCATGCATAACCGGGTCAAGTACTTACCAAATATAGTTACAGCCTTAGACACTAATCCAACACATTGGTGGATGTAGGTGATTGAGTTTGGAGCTATATTTGGGGAGTTTGACATTTATCATCTCGAGCTACTTGTGAGGTGAGTTGTCCTCACTATACTAACAGGGTCGAAGACACCAATGCCGACCCTTTTCGGATTTCTATCCGGGTTTAATGCATGATGATATCCTTAGTGACCTATTAGGTCGGTATCCTGGTATATAGGATGATGTTATGTTAGTGACTTGTTTGGTTGGTATCCTGATATATAGGATGATGCTATGATTAGTGATCTGTTAGATCGGTTTGACTGATATATATGGTAGCGTATGATATTTATGTGCACATGATTGTTTGATTTGGGAGTTGGGTTATGGCGGACATGCTTTGTGTTGAAGGCCAACATACCCAGGGCGGACCGGATTGACTGCAAGCCCGGGAGGGCATACTAGTCAGGCCGAAGGCCCGACGAGCGGTCCGGATAGGCTGAAGGAACCTACTCCAATACCTTCGTGATCGGTCCGTGAAGGAACCTACTCCACAAGACAACCACTAGGTTTTGGGTGGTGTTCAACGGTGGACCCCCCTACCCGACCTCGACTTTCACTCATAAAAATGAATCCCATGCTGGGAGGCCTAATCTTCTTGAAATTCTCCATTCAAGTGACATGGCTTATCCATAGTTAGTAATTTATACACAACATATAATTAAAATCCATGTTATTAAAGTGATATATATATATATATATATATATATATATATATATATATATATATATATATACCCCCTCTGTCCCAAAATTATTGTCCACCTTACTATAATAGTTTGTCCCAAAATTACTGTCCACTACCAAAAGTAGATATACACTTTTACCATATTACCCCTAACATTTAATAAAGTAAAAGTAGAAAAGGGCAAGAGGGTCATTTTACTCAAAAAGACAAAAGTAATGATTGCTTTTATTAATCTATGTGTTTTTTGTCTGTGGACAATAATTTTGGGACGGAGGGAGTAATCATTAGGCGGAAGAAAGGGAACATAGTTGAGGAGGTTGTTAAATGGACGGGGAACAGGGACTGGGTCAATATATCCCGCTTTCTTATCCTGACTTTTTCAGCCATTAACCGGTAGTATTTTTTAATGCATAAAATGATTGTAAAAACGCATTAAAGACTTGTACGACATAAAATTCAGCATTTGACTAAATATGTTTTATTTTATATATATATAGGGAAAAGTTCAATAGAGAACCATAATTATTGGTTTTTCAAGGAACCAAATCTTTTTTTCAAGTTCTAGAGCTTATTCTTTATCGAAAAAAAATCAGAAAATATCTAAATTCATATATTAACATTGTGAATGTGAAAAATATTTTTCGGATTCACCGTGTGAATCGGATTCACATTGTGAATTTTCAAAGATTCACATTGTGAATTTTCAAAGATTCACATTGTGAATATGACGAAAAAAATAATTTTTTTTTTGGATTTGATATAATTGGAAGAAGGATAAAAAGTTATAAATTTCTGTATTTTTAGTTTTTTTATAAAAAAATAAGTTCTAAAAGTTGAAAAAAAGATTGGTTCCTTGGTTAATTATGGTTCTCTATCGAACCTCACCCTATATATATATATATATATATATATATATATATATATATATATATATATATATATATATATATATATATATATATATATATATATATATATATATATATAGGGTGAGATCCGTTGAGAACTCATAGTTTCCCGAAAACCTGAAAACTAAAAGTGGAGCGTTAGAACAAAATTAACTCATTAAGGGCATGATCGTCATCTTACCGATCTCATTTAATGTTTAATTTTTTTTGTTATTGGAAATATTAATAAAATGTTTTAAAATTTAACATAATAAATAAAATTTCAGATTTTTTTTTTTAAAAATGGATTTTTTTTTATCTTTTTAGAAAACATGAATTTTTAAATAAAAATGAAAAAAATATTTTTAAAAAAAAACAGCAACTTTTTTCAAAAAAAAAACTGCATTTTTTTAAAAAAAATGTTTTTTTTTAAAACTGCAATTTTTTCATAAAAACTGCAACTAAAAAAAAACTGAATTTTTTCAAAAAAATAAAACTGCAATTTTTTTAGAAAAAAGACTGCATTTTTGTAAAAGAACTGCAATTATTTAAAAAAATTGTATATTTTTCAAACAAAAAATTACAATCTTTTTTAAAAAACTGTATTTTAAAAAAAAAATCTGCAAATTTTTTAAATAATTGAATTTCTTTTAAAAAAGTAAATTTTTAGAAATCAATAAATTTAAAAAAAAAGAAGCTAGAATTTTTTTTTTTTTAAAAAAAAACTCTAATTTTTTTAACAAAAGAAAATCAACGTTTTAGGTGCATATATGCATATTTTTTTCAAATACATATATGCATATTTCTTATACTATAATATTCGTAAGTAAGTCATAAAAAATATCATTTTTATTAATCAATCTATAAAAATAATACTACAAGTATTTTATTTGACACAAAATAAAATAGAACATCCAAACTTATATAATTTCACCATATAAAAGCAACTCGTATCCAAACTTATATAATTTCACCATATAAATATATAAATAGAACATCCAAACTTATATAATTTCACCATATAAAAGCAACTCGTATCCCACCCCATGGATCCTCACAACGACACGATCTAAACTCTCGTATCTAAAATTTTCCTCTTTACGTAATCCCTACTCACGGATCTAAAACCAATCTCTTCAACTGATCCATACTCACGGATCTAAAACTAACCTCTTGGTCTGATCCATACTCCCGGATCTAAAACTGTGCCCAATCCATACTCCCGGACTAGGGACAATTTACTATACCTAAATCCCGATCTGATCCATACTCCCGGATCTAAAACTGTGACCAATCCATACTCCCAAGCTAGGGACAATTTACTATACCTAAATCCTGAACTGATCCATATTCCCGGATCTAAAACTGTGCCCAATCCATACTCCCGGACTAGGGACAATTTACTATACCTAAATCCTGATCTGATCAATACTCCCGGATCTAAAATTGTGCCCAATCCATACTTCCAGACTAGGGACAATTAACTATGTCTTAATCCATACTCCCGGATTAATAACAAGTTTATCTTGTTTATTAACAGTATCATTCTCGAGATCCCTCTCGCAATACATGTCAATGGGTTTTTAGAGTACACCGGCGAACACATCGTTCACAAACACCTACAAGTTGTGAGCCTGCTAGTGTTCCACTGACTGTCTAGAATCGTCCGTGGTTGTCATCCCTACTCTGCTGAATGACGGGGGCCATTGTTTGGGTAAAGGTTTCATTCATTTTCCACCTGCCACCCTCATCTCAAGATCTATATCACCTCTTATCTCATTATCCAACTCATCTTTTATCACACACCAACAATCTCATCTACCCATGTTCTACCCAACATATTTGCAGATATAAAATACATATCTAGTTTAACTCATTTAAAAACTATATACAACATCCATTCCATACTCATCTCAAATAAACAAACAATATATAAACACATAGCACGTATTTCATAGCAAATACTTCATATTGATGTGTTAGAAGAAAGTAACTACGCACCCACACAAAACATATACTTAATACATTCAAACAATACTTGTATTAAAATCGTGTTTATGAAAGGGACTATACACTCACTCAAAACATTTACTTAATACATTGAAACAATACTTGTATTAAAATCGTGTTTATGAAAGGGACTATACACTCACTCCAAACATATACTCAATACATTCAAACAATACTTGTATTAAAATCGTGTTTATGAAAGGGACTATACACTCACTTGATCAGAAGACGATTGGACAGCACTACGACTATTAAAATAATCTTTTGCGACGAAACTGGGATGTTTCCTCCAAAACCGGGCTTCACGCGGGCAGAGCTTCGGCTCAAAAACTATTTTTCTCGGGATCTTCGGGCTTCGGGACTCGCTTCGGGTCTCGGGATGATACCGGGGCTTCGGGGGTACTTCTTTGCACGTAAATCGAGGTAGTATGGGGGAGAGAAGGGTGAATTAGCAACCTTGGCCGGCTGCCCCTTCAAATCTATTTATAGGGCAAATTTCTCAATTTCCACGTCGTGGGCTTGGTCGTCACTGCATGCGTCATTTTCCACTTGATCTGTTAGGCTCCGGAATGCGTCAGAAGTCATGCCACGTCGTGGCCACTGTTGCCACGTCGTGGTCTCTGACACAGCTTTGTGGTTCGCGCCCCGAACTTCATAAATTCATAACTTTCGCATACGAACTCCGTTTTCGACGTTCTTTATATCGACGCGTAGGTAAAAACAAGATCTACAACTTTCATTTAGACTCCGTCGGCTAATTTTGATTTATTTTTATTATAATATTTTTATATTATTTTTAGTAGGCCGGGACAGGAAAACTCTGTTCGAAATTCATAACTCCTTCATCTGAACTCCGTTTTCGCCTATCTTTTTATCGTTTCGCTACTATTAACGAGATCTTCGATTCTCGTTTAGATTGTTTCGGCAAAACTCATGCAACTCGTCGATTCCATATATGGACTCGCCGAGTTCATCAGACAGTGGCCAGAAAAGTCATATTTCCAACTTTGAAAATCACATTTTTGCATCAATATAATAGAAAACACCCTAGGCTCTGATACCACGGTTGGGTTTAATGTACTCTAACATTCCTATGGTGTACATACAACCCTAATTCTTTGGATCTAAGTTTTCTCTAATTATACATGCAACATTGATATGCAAAGCATGGAGCCAAAACTAGTATACAAAATTTAACATATGAATCATAAAATTTGTTAAAAGGTTACCTCTTGATGTAGCTAGTAAGACTTTGGCCTTGTGAGAACTTAGCACCCCAAGTGTTGTGCCTCAAACAAGTCACAAACACCAATAAACAACTAAATGGATATGAGAGAGGCTAAGGAGACTCAAAATCGACTTCTCTTCTTGGAATGCAAGTAGTGGTCTGATTTTAGGGATTAGGATACCATATTTATATGTGTAGAAAACCAAGAGTCATGTGAAACCCTAATCCACACATATAAGCTTGTGATCCATACATTTGATTTGGACTAACACTTCATCGACTATCCATAAGCTTAACCCATCAAAAATCAATTATGGATCATTAGCCCAATCCATATGTATCAATTTTAATTAGTCTTTTTTTATCACTAAATTAATTCTTGATCAATACTAATTAAATAATAAGATTCCTCAATTAATATATTATACTTATAATATATTAATAAATCATAACTAACCTCTTACTCAAATATCCATCTAATAAGTTGTTCTGGTGAAGGCAACCCGCAATGGACCATGCTACTATCGGGTCAAGTACATACCAATTATAGTTATGGGCTTAGACACCTAATCCAACAATCTTAATATGAACAAAACTAGAAACTCTCTAGTTCTCAAGTTCCTTTATTCACTAAACAAGAGTTTGGGAACGTTATGTATAAGTTTTGAAGAACAGTGAGAAAAACGTAACAATGGATTTGGCTTCCCTATTTGGTGATCTTCGTAATCGTGAAGAAATGAAGATTTTACACAAAGAAATCATGCGAGATACTCATATGGACAAATCTGTTGCTTGATAATCCAAGAAGTCTCCTTAAGACATCATCAACGACTTCTTTGATGAATTCTGAAGGTGATGCCTTGATAGTTAAACGCGCCTTCCTTGTCATTGTAGTAGGCTTGTTTGCAAGAGAGAAGAAGTTGCTTCAACGATACAATCAGACCTTCATAGACGGACTTATCAGCGTCCAAAGACTTACCTATTTTCTTATTTTTTCTAGTACTATATCACCCGAATTTCTAATGAATCCTTTGATTCTATTCTGAAACTGTTGTCATAAATCTGTGATGCTAGAAGTTTAACCACTTCTTATTGATGAGTTAACTTGTTCATGATTCATATTGATGGCACCTCAGTGTGATTGAGACATTTAATTATGTTACACTATGTATTCTATTATAGAACATATCAATTCATTGTTGTAGGGTTTCAAAGTACTCCATGGATGATGGAAATGAGCCCCCTTGATGAAGTGTAGGTTAAAAGCCCAAGAGTGAGACAAAATGTAGCCGTCACGTTGTGAGGTTTCTTGTAGAGTTAGATTCTTATTCTTAAAGTGTAATATGTTCCTCATAATTGAATAAATCGAGTGATCATTCGACATATCTTCATATTTGTGTTTGTTCTTATTTTCCGCATCTTGTTCATCAAATCTTGTTAGGGTTTTAATCCCAACAGGTGGTATCAGAGCGGGTCTTTACAGATCTATTGATTTTTGAAGTACCGGTTCTTGATTTGATGATTTTCTGCACAAGTTATTGAAGATTTTTGGTGTTTTGGCAGTTTGGAATCAAGATTTTTGTTTAATCTACCGTTCATGGAGATTTATGGATTCAGTTACTGTTCATCATGGTGTTTTCGATCTTATTCACTTTTATTCATTTTTTGTCACTGTTATATTCATCTGAGGATGGGCCAATTGTTTTTGACCTACATTCTTCCGGTCGATGTCATAATGTTCTTGAGCCATTTTTTTATCTCTTACTGTTCATTTGTTCAAAAAAAAACCCCATTGATTAGGTTCACTGTTCATTGACTTGTTCTTATATTTGTGTCGACATCGCTCTTTTTGATTTCTCAAGTTAAATTTCGTGATTCAAATAATGAGTTCGACCTTATATTGATTCAGTGTTCTTGTATTTTAATCGATTCAAAATTGTTTGTGTTTTTCCATAAGTTTCGATTACAAACGCTTTTAATCGCTTTAATCCTCATGATAATAGAACTCACGTTATAGTGTGTTTTCTGTTTTTGATTCACTCTGTAATCAATACTTGATCAATCGTGTTATTTGTTATACGATCTTGTGGTTAAATAACCTATTTGTTTCAATCGTTTTGTTTGAGAACTAATTTTTGTGAATCCTTGATCGAGTGTGCTCTGTTGATTTTTGAATGTAGCGATTGGGTGCTTGTTGAATATAGTCGCCTTATGATGAACATATGATGATGGTATGAACTGTGTTGAATCTCGTTTTGGAAGTCTATGCAAAAAGTCAAAATTGGAATTGTGGACTTTTTGGTACGAATGTTTCGCTTGCGAATGCAATCGGAAACGAGGTCTCGGAATCGTAACTCATATTTGCAATCGGAATCGAGCCTGTGTTTGGAATTGATTTGGAGTCTGGATTCAAAGTTGCTATCGGAAGTATGATTGTTTGACTCGGAACGAACCTGGATTCGGAGTTCCAGTCGACTCGGAATTGGAATGAGTTGTTGTATGGCCAGGCATTCGGATCTATGTGCTCGGAATGAAGGGATGTTCGGAGTTTGGAAACCTTGTTTAGTCACCGAATCGATCTTTGGATTTGAGTCGCTGTTGCTATCGTTTGTATTTAATCAAATGGGGAAGATGACTTCTATTTTACACATTTGGTCCCTGTAACTTCACCAACTTGGCAATTTTAATTTAATTTCCAGAAATTGTTACAAATCAAGGGGAAAATGACGCTGTTTTACCATTTCACCCCACTGACTTTCAGCAAAATGACAATTTCAGCCCTGTATTCCAAAAGTTTACAAATTTAAGGGCTGGTGAATAGTTTTGGATTTTTTTAAAGCACATATTTTTCCGTGAACAGAAAATTAAAGATTTCATCAAGTCTTGGCGGTTTGGAAAGTCGTTTTTCGTGACAACGACAAATTTTCACGACTTTTTCGGATTTTATACTTCATTGTGTATATCATTTTGTCGCGGGGGAGCACAATAATTTTTTACCCATTCAAGATCATTCTCATGACCATTTGAAGGCTTTATAATCACGTTTTTAATTATAAATAGGGGAGGAGAATTTGGTATGGCCATTCGAAATTGGATTTGTGACTTTTCAAATTTGAAGATTTTTGATAAAGCTTGTGGTAGAATTATGAAGGTAGCTTTTACAGTAGCAGTTCTTCATTGAGCTCTTCTAAAGCTTTTGCAGAGAAGTATCCTTTACAGTAGCAGTTCTTCATCGAGCTCTTCTAAGGACTTCTTATATCTCCGACTTCTAGTATTTTCTCGATAAGTGGCGTTACGAATCTTAAAATTTGGGTTGTTACATGATAATTTTTAGTGGCTTATATCATTAGCTTATTTGAAAATCATTGTGACTTGGAGGGGGAGCTCTTCAAAGACAAGAAGTGATTTGGTTTCGTTGTTCTAAAATGGGTTTTTATGACGGGTTTGGCTTTCTTGAAGATTTTTGGGATTACATTCGAAAATGAAGTTTAAAGACATTACTTCGGTGCTTGGTTTATATATCCTAGAGCCCGTGGTTAAAGACTGTTGAAGAATCAAGATTCGTGGATTTCTTCAAATATTCCTCGTTGCAAGATGTTTTCTTATTTTCTAGATGCTTGTTTTGGAAGTTGAAGCATTGTCATCCATTCTATACTATGAGGGGGAGATTGTAGGGTTTCAAAGTACTCCATGGATGATGGCAATGGGCCCCCTTGATGAAGTGTAGGTTAAAAGCCCAAGACTTGTATTTTCCCTATAAATAGTCATGTATTATTCATTATTAGGGTTAAGAGTGAGACAAAATATAGCCGCCACGTTTGTGAGGTTTCTTGTAGAGTTAGATTCTTATTCTTAAAGTGTAATCTGTTCCTCATAATTGAATAAATCGAGTGATCATTCGACATATCCTCATATTTGTGTTTGTTCTTATTTTCCGCATCTTGTTCATCAAATCACAATTAGGGTTTTATTCCCAACAATTATGCAATACCACACACTCATAAAAGTTTGAAATTTTATGTAGATGGTTAAACTATGTACTGTAGTTTATCACACGCAACAACCCTTTCTTGCCCTTAATTTCTTCTAAATAGTTTTATGATTCACCGTCAGATACCAAACACCAAACACTGATGGGACCTTGAAAAATTTGTGTCGATGAGTATATTATGTACCGTGATACATTACACACACCTACCCACTCTCCCTACAAAGTATCTATTCAAGGAATTGATGACTCACTATATTAGCCATACATTGACAAAATTTCGACACTCTATGTCGGCGGATGTATTTTGTACCAGAATATATTACACGTTGTCATACCATTCTTACATTTCTCTTTTAATAAAAACAATTAATGATTCAGTGTATAAAACCATACATTGACGAGACTTTGCAAGACTGTGTACATGATCTACTATTGCAAACACCACAATAGTGTGATATACCCTATCTTACCCATTGTTCCGTTGCACTATTTTTATCTTGATTATGACCCTATTGTTGTGATGTTGAATATCTTTTGTTTTGGAGAAGCTTCCTATTGGTCAATTTACTGTCTCTGTGAAGATTATCTTAATAAACGCTAACTTTTTAAATTTAGGAATAAACACCTT
This sequence comes from Lactuca virosa, assembly GCF_052849685.1. Lineage (NCBI taxonomy): Eukaryota > Viridiplantae > Streptophyta > Magnoliopsida > Asterales > Asteraceae > Lactuca > Lactuca virosa. The sequence continues at coordinate 318,198,087 of NC_136428.1, forward strand.
CTTTTGATATCTACGGGATTTGAGGTGAATTTTTCTCACTCCTATGATTACCTCTGAACAACGTATCTATGGGGTATATATGTAAGATTAACATCTTCACAATCACTTCATGCTCTCAATAATCATCAAAATCTCTCGATTACTCATGTTCTCAAGAACCCTAATCACAATGGCTCATCCTACAATCATCTACACGTATGTGCCTACATTAAATGTCGTCAAAGCTGCTAGATCTCTAGATACTCCCATCGTGATCATGGCAAAAAATGTGGCATTCTCTTCTGAAATCCCTATAAAGTTTCGGAATAAGGTTTTGAAGGTTTCGTAGATTATCTTATAAAATATCTACTTAGCTACGCTCTTGTTGATATTGTTGATTTGTTTCTTCCTCGACATGTTTACGAGTTTTACTATACTTCTACTTACTATGATGTACGAGTTATTATTGGTACAATAGGAGATGGAGCGAATACTATCTTGGTGACTGTGAATGATGTTCGAAGGGCATTACGCCTTCCAATTAAGGATGAATACTTTCCTACTCCCTCCTAGAGGAAGGTCATGTTGTTCTTGAAATTTTTTTACTCACAAGACAAGGAGTCTTGATCAGATGAACCTTTTTGAACAATGTATCATGTTCTCTGTCATCAAGAATAAACATTTGGATTTTGCTCAAGTTATTTTTGATCAAATAGCTGAAATTATTGGAGGAACTAAAAGATCCGCTCATGTCCTATATCCTAGATGGTTTGCATTAATTCTTCAATATTTTGTTGTTGGTTATGATGATGATCAAGCTGATGATTGGGCTCATTCTTTCACCTCGATGAAATTGTTCAATCAAATTCCTGAAGACGAATGGAGCATTACAAAGGGTATGCAAATATGGATTGACAAGTCCTTTCCGTGTTGAAAACTGACATATGTTGTCCCAACAATTCCATTAGAGGAAGATGAAGAAGAAGAACAAGAGGATTGAACATCTGATTCAGAAAAACAAAACCAGAGTGACTCCGAGAGTAATTCTCAATCTGATGAAGACACTGGTACTGAAGATGAGGATTTAGATGCTGGCAGAGATTCTGAATACAACGGTGAGGATATAGAGATGATTCCAATCAATCACGGTCATGAAGTTCGAGTTCAAGATTTCAATGAGGCGGAATCTAGTCATCAAAATAAGCATATTCGGTTCGAGTCTTCTCCATCACTGGAAGAAAAAGAAGAATATATTATTCCTGAGATTCCTTGTGACAACCCGAAATTTTCCATCCTGTTCAGTCTAACACTTCATTGAAAGTCAAACTCATTCCTCCTATCATTTAGCACAATTTGGAGTTTATTTAAGCGTTCTGAGCCTTGTACACTTAATGGATAAGTGTTGGAGTTTATCTACTGGATCTATAGTACAAAGAACAAGTCTAGATCACCTTGACAAGGAGTTCACGGCCACCACATGGGAGTTTACGGCCGTAAACTCCATGTGGGCCGTAAACTCCTCCTATATGTCGATATTTTGGCCATTTGTTCCATTCTTTCACTTCCTTGGCTGAAATCCTCTCAAGTACCATCCCGATCTTCGTCCCCGATATTCAAAACTCGTAAGCTTCTTGTCCTAATTAGTTGATATCTTACATGAACTAGTGATCTTACATGATTTCATCCGTGAAATCATTCCATTTTGTAGATCTTCAAGTTTCACCAAGAACACCAAGAACACACACTAGTGTTCTTGGCCAAAACCGACCATTCAAGCTTCTAGATCGTAAGTACTCTTGTTCTAACTCGTTGTACACTAGGTTTAACATGTTTAGAGCTTAGAATCATCAAGGATCAATGGTTTAATGAGAGTTTACGGCCACGGATCTCCCAAGGTCGTAAACTCCCTATAAGGGTGCAATGATGCCCTTTCCCCCTTCAAATTGACTAGAGCTTAGCATAGAACCAAACACCATTGAACTAGGGACTTCAAGAAACGAATTTGTATTTCACACCATGAGTTTACGGCCGTAAACTCATGGGGAAGTGGTCCCCAGGCCGTAAACTCAAGTTAAGGTCATTCTTGGACCTTAAACTCACCTAGCCTTTTGTTTAAGCCTTGGAACACTTAACCACTTAAGACTACTTACCTTTAAGCCTTAAATGGAGCCCCATTAGAGAGTTTACGGCCAGGAGTAAACTCCCCCGGGCCGTAAAATCCAATAAGTATGATCCATGGACCATAAACTCAAATACGATGCCTTGCAATCCTTTGTTGCAACCCAATGGCCTCCTAACACTTTGACTAAAGTGTTTTCCTCACATTAGGATGTTTATACTTGTCTAATTAGTGTTACAATCACTAATTGTATGTATACATATGTCTTTATATGTTATTAGGATCATTGTGTGTGTTTAAGTCTTCACTTAACACCAAGCACTTGTCCGACACTTCCATACGATCCACTCACTGCAGGTGAGTTCATACCGCTTAATTAACCTTTAAATGTTTCTAAATGTTTATAAATGCTTTTATGGGGGGGGGGGGGAATACAAGTTGAATCATGCTAGTTAGTACATCAATCACATGTGATTAATAACTAGCATACAAATGGATTTACTACACTTTTAGTTGTTTTACCAAACATATTACTTCAAATGACTTTCTCAAACGTTTCTACATGTTAAAACTCTTTATCAAACCGTCTTACATATTGTATGTTTCCTTTCAAACTCTGTTACAATTGTGTTTCAAACAAAGGTTTTCTTATGCTTAAAACTGTTCTTATCAAACAAACTACTTTCAAATCATTTTACAAACTGACATCAAGTCATCATTTCTTAGTTATTAAACTTTTCAAAGGTTTTACAAAACTTTTTTTATACTTTTATATTGTCAAATGCATGCCTATATATGTATAGTTATATAAGTAATGTTTAAAGGACTTAGGACGGCTGGCTCGCTTTATTTCCTTTTCCTCATTGGGATGTGTCCTTAGGGCATCAGTTATTCGTCCGAATGTCGTCTAAATATTAGTTATATATCATGTATACATATATAGACATAAAAGTTCCATTAGTCAGTTCAGTACCTTTGGATAGCAATGGCATACTTCGGTTATACACATACATTACTAGTAACTATAATAGATATAGTTACGAGATACTACTTACTATTCCAAGTACAAGGAATCACACAAGAGTCAATTCATTCATGAGTCTATACTAATACATTACATACTATATGAAGAGATACGATTACATACAATTACAAGACATACAATTACAGGAGATACGTTTACATAGATACATTTACATAGATATGTTTACATAGATACGTTTACATATATACGTTTGCATACTATTACATAGAATCTATTACATACGTTTCGGGACTTACCATTCCACACCCAAGGCTGTTAGCTACAGTAGGGAAAATGCTCATCGACGGGTGTCTATGGTTGTACTGTTCGGCGAGTTACCACGCCGTGAATATCCTAGTACAAAAAGGATACAATTTTAGTTATTATATTATTTTCCTTCTTACCTTTACTTTGTGACACATTCACATGAACGACGAGGTAGAATATATTTGATATAGATAGACTATTTTCCTTATTACCTTTATATTGTGACACATGCACATAAACGATGAGGTAGACGATAGTTTTATAATAATAATATTTATACAAAGGAAAAACCGTCACATTTACAGTGATGCATACTTTCAAAACAGTCGGGTCTTGGTAGAAGGCTACTTTCAAAACAGTCGGGTCTTGGTAGAAGACTACTTTTTATACTAGTAGGAAATATGGGATTTTCTAGGGTTTTCAAACGTTTACAATTACTTACAAACATGTTCATTGATACAAACTTCTCTTCAAACAATTACAAGTCTTTCTTTACAGTTTTACAAATCAAAGACACATAAATACTTATAAATTCACCAGCTTTATTGCTGATACTCGCTTTCAAAATAACTTGTATTCTCAGGTCACAAATAGACAGGTACGATGACTAGGTTTTGTGAAGACGGAGCAGTCGACTCGTCTTTTATTTTGAGTATTCATTATGTTGTTTTATACTATGAAAGAACACACTTGTAATTAAAATTATACTATTAATGCAATGGATGATGTTGTTGCTTGTTTACTACTTTGCATTGTTGTGATACTTACATGACGTCCTCCGCCCAGAACGTTTCCGCCGTTCTTGGTTTTGGGGTGTGACAGATTGGTATCAGAGCATTGTTTATAGTGAATTAAGTATATCAACCCATAAAAGATATAGTAACTATAAATACAATGGGATTAAAATACTCTGACCAAGAGTTTATACTTTTAAATAATAAAATATTTAACTAAGTATACATACCTGAATTCATACTAAAATCAGTGTCACAATGACAAGAACAAAAGTATTACGATTGTTGAATATCACAAGTAAGCTCGGGGATGTATGGTCAGTCTTGGGAGTAGCATAGCCTGATCAACTATGCTGGTCCGAGGAGTGATTAGCACATGCCCAAGAATGGTTGTGATGTGGCAACAAGTCTAAAAACTTACCAACACTACCACAATGAGAACTCTAGAGCAGAACATAAGTCTAAAATACTATGGGAGTATTTTGTGTTACTATAATTACTTACTTGAGAACTAAAAAGATCTTCATTACTAGGTCGATAGTTGCTAAGTGGATACACCAAGGTTATATGTAACTAGGATGTCATAGACTTAGAATCTGTGAATTTTTGCTTTACCCCTGTTCCTTGTGAGTTTGGAGTTAAGGTCACTTATTCTAAGGCCTATCCTGTTTTGATTACATATAACTGGTATGCACTTTACAAATAGTGATGTAACTAATGAAGATTATCTAATAATTATCTAGATAGTTCGTCTAATAATTATTTCCTTACCCCGATTCTCGCGTAGATAACATGGCTGGACTCCATCCCCACGACAACCCGTACCTTCTGAACGAAGGCAATGCTAGATGGTTTGGAGAAGAACCCGAGAATGATCATCAAATCCCTTTGAATGATCACCATGCTGAAGACCTTTCGGATGATGCTAACTCCGAACCCGAAGTTGAGAACCTACCCCCAGTAGCTCCCATTCCAAATCCTAATCCTCGTCCGACTTTTCATGGCCCGACGCCTCCTTGGGTAGAATGCTTGGAAACATGGAGCGAAGAGCAAGATCAACCTATGCCGTTTAATGGAGACTGAAGCTTCTACAACATAAGCGAAGGAAGCTCGGCAGACAGAGTTCTACCAATCCTGGTCCGTAGAGTTTCCCGAAACGAGATTCAGGGCAGGACAACTCTCCATCGTATCGCAGAGGTTGATGCCAATGCAAGAATGCATACCATCCGCACCAATCGCCTTGAACACACTCATGAGAGATCTGATAGAGACCATGAGACCCTGCTGCAAGCACTAGCTGAAACTCGAGCCGAAGTCATAGAGCTCCGAGTACGCCAGAGGGTGTACGAAAGACACCTGCTTGATATGGAACGTCAACTAGCTGAACTAAGGGTTCACCATAGGGGTAACCGTCACCAGTAAGAGATGCTTTACTTTCCTTCTTTGTTTCAAAGAATCGTTTTCCTGTCTATGTCCTATGTGGCATATTTCTATGTAACTATCTTGTACTATAAGTACTTTTAGTTAGGCCTTGATGCGGCCAAAACTTTTCTACTCTGGATGTGATGTAAGACCTACTCCAAGGTTATTTTTCCCAAACTTATTACGTCATGAATATCAATGATATTGACAGTCGGCTAACTTCTGTGTCATTCTTTGTTCAAATACTTTCATCATACTATCGTTGGAGTCTATCTGAAACCCACTTTAGTCAAGTTATTGGACTAGGGTAATTTAGCTCCGGGATCATTCCCAATTCTCTTTCAAAGGTTGGATCATGTTATTCACCAACCAATGGTACCCGGGTTTGAACGACAAATGTCTTGAGAGCATTCTACGAACTTACTTCTACTCTGTACTAGGACTGCATCATAGCGATGTAGGTCAAACCTTCGAGAACGTACTTCTACTCTTTACATGAACGATCGAAATACATCTAGGTTCAACCATAATCGCTCACGAATTCATTCTCTTTTTGTGTAACAGAATCATGTCGTCATCCAGAAATAGTCAGCCGAACAACGAAACCCTAATCTTTCGTATCGACGCCGCTACATTACAAGCCGCGGTAACAGCTGCCATGACAGCTTTCCTTGCACACCTCAACTCTAACAACGCAATCAAGTCTGGCAAAGGAGTTGACAATTTCGATTGTTGTACCGACTCGAGAAGCCAACAAATGACTACAGTCACGGACTTGCAAAGACGTAAAACCGAGAAGAAGAAACGAAAGCGCCAAGCCCAAAAGGAGCGCAATAGATCCCAAAGACTTGCTATGCAACAGCAACAAGTGGCAACTCCTGCCATTTCAGCTCCGATCAGACCATACGAGGGAAAACTTCCAAAGTATAACAAGTGTAGCTTTCATCACAACGGGGCTTGTCATGAAATGCAATGCTGCAATTGCTACAATTTAGGGCACCATGCCCGTAGCTGTAGAGCGCCGGCACGACCCATCACTCGAGCCCCTGACATCAGGGTCAGCTCTGCTTACTATAGTGGTGGGGAAACCGGACGCTATAAAAGGAAATGTTCAAAGTGGATGGACAAAGAAAACACCCGTGTCCACATAACTCTGACTCGACACCTCACTTCCACCACCAATGCTAGTACAAGCCAGATATGTCACCAATGCGGCGAGATTAGACACCTCAAAAAAGGATTGTCCAATAACAAAGAACTCCGGCGCAGATGGGAAGATACTAAGGATCACTGCCGCAGGAGAAACTACTGCGGACCCATGTTAAAGTATCTAAGGCGTTCGTTGTAACAGACTCTTAAACTGTTTAAAACTAGTGCAACTCGAGTCTTATCTTTTGCGAGATCCCGTCAGTTAAGGGACCCTCGTGCTGCGTATACTTATCTTTTGTAGTATACCTTGTTCGCAGCAATAGTCTTGTAGTTAATCTAAAGTATTGTAACTCTGTTAAAAGTTGCACTGCTTTGTTTTGTCTGTAACGCCTTTATAATCAAGTCTAATGCCTTTATTTCCAAGTGAGTCCGACATTATCATACGACTTGAGTCAATTCAATCCTCACAATACCAGTTTCATACGTAAATCTCTTTCTCCGAAATCGCCTTGCTAGCGAAACCATCATTATAGAACTTCGAAGTACTCATGCATTGAGTACCTCATGTTTCTTATCCTTTCCGAAGAAACCTCAGCAAACCTCCCCGAAGTACCACTCGTATAGTACGTCAAGTTCAATCCAAAGACTCGTACGGTTAATCTATCGCTGAAGAATGTATACACAGGGGTGGTATATAATCAAGGTTCTACAGGTTTAGAATTGATGATTCCACTTTAACTTCTTTTCCTCGTTGGGATGTGAGCTTAAAGAAGAATCATTTATTCGACTACATTTTCAATCTTAATTATATACGGCTCTTATACACGATATTGTGATTGATGAACCATGTACGACTTCTAATGTGAACTTCAGGACGGAGACTGCCCAAGACTACGAGTAATCGCATCGCCATGCGAACAAACTTAGAACCCAATACGACTCCTCTAACCAGATCGCCCTTCAGTCTAACACCTACGGAGATGCAAGAACTGTCAGGTCAAACTTAACGAACTAATCAACAATGGAATTGAAAGATCAAGCTCCTTGCCCTGGAGAGCTCCGGTATTATTCTTCAAGAAGGTAGACGGATTGTTTCGTAGGAGCATCAACTAACAGAGATCTCGACAAGATTTCCATTATAAATCATTACCCTCTGCCTCGCATAGAAGAACCGGTGGACCAACCGCATGGAACAAATTACTTTTCAGAAATGAACCTGAGATCCGAATATCACCAGTTGCGAGTGTTAGAGAAGAATTTCCCGAGGACAATCTTCCAAACTCGATGCGGACGCTACGAGTCCGTAGTGATACCCCTCGGGTAAGACTAAAGCGCCCGTAGTATTCATGAGCTTAATGAATAGGGTACGCCATTCTTACTTGGATCAGTTCGTCATTGTCCTTGTAAATGACTTACTTATCTACTCTCGTAGTAAGAAGGTAATCATAAAGAGCATCTACAACAAACCATGGAAACATTACGATCAGAGAAGCTTTACGCGAAGTTCTCTAAACACGAGTTTTTGAATTGAAGAGTCGAATTCCTAAGGCACATTTTTAGTGATGTGGGAATTCTGGAGGACCCTTCCAAAATCAAAACCGTTGAGAATTTGTCAACACCGAAGACGCCGACGGGAATTCGCCAAATTCTAGGTCTCGCTGACCTACTGTCATAGTTCATTTAGAACTCCTCGCGACTTACGAAACCTCTTACGACTTTGACCCAAAAGGGAGTGACCCTTGACTGGGAAGAGAAGCAAGAGAAAGAAACCTTTGGAATCCCAAGCGAGAGACCATACTCTTTTGGGAAATCTCACCTGGGAAGGCTTGATACGCTTCAGAAAGCATGAAAAGCTAAATCCAAGATAGTTAGGACCTCCGAGATTCTTGCCAGAATCGGCCCTGTAACTCACAAATTCAACTTACTCGCGAACTCAGTAACGTACATTTTACCCTCCACGTCTCGAACTTGAAAAAGTACCTTTCCGTCAGGACTCCTGTAATCCCACTCGACGAGATCGAGTTCAACGAGAGTCTCACCTTCGTGGAAGAACCATAGTGACCATGGACCGAGAGTTCAATTGAACGAAGCAAACTCGCTTACCATTAGTGAAGGTTCGCTGGAATGCCAACCGAGGACCTGAATTCACTTGGGAGCGCGAGGATTCAATCGATTAGTAAGTATCCCCACCTCTTGACTTGATTATTCACATCTACTCCTTTACCTAAATTCTAAATTTGGGACGAAATTCCCTCTAACAGGGGAATGATGTGAAAACCCGAAAATTTCCATCCTGATTAGTCTAACACTTCATTGAAAGTCAAACTCATTCCTGCTATCATTTAGCACAATTTGGAGTTTATTTAAGCGTTCTAAGCCTTGTACACTTAAGGGATAAGTGTCGGAGTTTATCTACTGGATCTATAGTACAAAGAACAAGTCTAGATCACCTTGACAAGGAGTTCATGGCCACCACATGGGAGTTTACGGTCGTAAACTCCATGTGGGCCGTAAACTCCTCCTATATGTTGATATTTTGGCCATTTGTTCCATTCTTTCACTTCCTTGGCTGAAATCCTCTCAAGTACCATCCCGATCTTCGTCCCCGATCTTCAAAACTCGTAAGCTTCTTGTCCTAATTAGTTGATATCTTACATGAACTAGTGATCTTACATGATTTCATCCGTGAAATCATTCCATTTTGTAGATCTTCAAGTTTCACCAAGAACACCAAGAACACACACTAGTGTTCTTGGCCAAAACCGACCATTCAAGCTCCTAGATCGTAAGTACTCTTGTTCTAACTCGTTGTACACTAGGTTTAACATGTTTAGAGCTTAGAATCATCAATGATCAATGGTTGAATGAGAGTTTACAGCCACGGATCTCCCAAGGTCGTAAACTCCCTATAAGGGTGCAATGATGCCTTTCCCCCCTTCCAATTGACTAGAGCTTAGCATAGAACCAACCACCATTGAACTAGGGACTTCAAGAAACGAATTGGTATTTCACACCATGAGTTTACGGCCATAAACGCATGGGGAAGTGGTCTCCAGGCCGTAAACTCAAGTTAAGGTCATTCTTGGACCTTAAACTCACCTAGCCTCTTGTTTAAGCCTTGGAACACTTAACCACTTAAGACTCCTTACCTTTAAGCCTCAAATGGAGCCCCATTAGAGAGTTTACGGCCAGGAGTAAACTCCCCTGGGCTGTAAACTCCAATAAGTATGGTCCATGGACCATAAACTCAAATACGATGCCTTGCAATCCTTTGTTGCAACCCAATGGCCTCCTAACACTTTGACTAAAGTGTTTTCCTCACATTAGGATGTTTATACTTGTCTAATTAGTGTTACAATCACTAATTGTATTTATACATATGTCTTTATATGTTATTAGGATCATTATGTGTGTTTAAGTCTTTACTTAACACCAAGCACTTGTCCGACACTTCCATACGATCCACTCACTGCAGGTGAGTTCATACCCCTTAATTAACCTTTAAATGTTTCTAAATGTTTATAAATGCTTTTATGGGGGGGTGGGAGGAATACAAGTTGAATCATGCTAGTTAGTAGATCAATCACATGTGATTAATAACTAGCATACAAATGGATTTACTACACTTTTAGCTGTTTTACCAAACATATTACTTCAAATGACTTTCTCAAACGTTTCTACATGTTAAAACTCTTTACCAAACTGTCTTACATAGTGTATGTTTCCTTTCAAACTCTGTTACAATTGTGTTTCAAACAAAGGTTTTCTTATGCTTAAAACTGTTCTTATCAAACAAACTACTTTCAAATCATTTTACAAACTGACATCAAGTCATCATTTCTTAGTTATTAAACTTTTCAAAGGTTTTACAAAACTTCTTTTATACTTTTACATTGTCAAATGCATGCCTATATATGTATAGTTATATAAGTAATGTTTAAATGACTTAGGACGGCTGGCTCGCTTTATTTCCTTTTCCTCGTTGGGATGTGGCCTTAGGGCATCAGTTATTCGTTTGAATGTCATCTAAATATTAGTTATATATCATGTATACATATATAGACATAAAAGTTCCATTAGTCAGTTCAGTACCTTTGGGTTGCAAAGGCATACTTCGGTTATACACGTACATTACTAGTAACTATAATAGGTATAGTTAGGAGATACTACTTACTATTCCAAGTACAAGGAATCACACAAGAGTCAGTTCATTCATGAGTCTATACTAATACATTACATACTATATGAAGAGATACGATTACATACAATTACAAGACATACAATTACAGGAGATACGTTTACATAGATACATTTACATAGATACGTTTACATAGATACGTTTACATATATACGTTTGCATAGATACTATTACATAGAATCTATTACATACGTTTCGGGACTTACCATTCCACACCCAAGGCTGTTAGCTACAGTAGGGAAAATGCTCATCGACGGGTGTCTATGGTTGTACTGTTCGGCGAGTTACCACGCCGTGAATATCCTAGTACAAAAAGGATACAATTTTAGTTATTATATTATTTTCCTTCTTACCTTTACTTTGTGACACATTCACATGAATGACGAGATAGAATATATTTGATATAGATAGACTATTTTCCTTATTACCTTTATATTGTGACACATGCACATAAACGATGAGGTAGACGATAGTTTTATAATAATAATAGTTATACAAAGGAAAAACCGTCACATTTACAGTGATCCATACTTTCAAAACAGTCGGGTCTTGGTAGAAGGCTACTTTCTAAACAGTCGGGTCTTGGTAGAAGACTACTTTTTATACTAGTAGGAAATATGGGATTTTCTAGGGTTTTCAAACGTTTACAATTACTTACAAACATGTTCATTGATACAAACTTCTCTTCAAACAATTACAAGTCTTTCTTTACAGTTTTACAAATCAAAGACACATAAATACTTATGAATTCACCAGCTTTAATGCTGATACTCGCTTTCCAAATAACTTGTATTCTTAGGTCACAAATAGACAGGTACGACGACCAGGTTTTGTGAAGACGGAGCAGTCAAGACTCGTCTTTTATTTTGAGTATTCATTATGTTGTTTTATACTATGAAAGAACACACTTGTAATTAAAATTATACTATTAATGCAATTGATGATGTTGTTGCTTGTTTACTACTTTGCATTGTTGTGATACTTACATGACGTCCTCCGCCCCAGAACGTTTCCGCCGTTCTTGGTTTTGGGCTGTGACATTCCTCCACCTCAACACAATGATTACGCTGCCACGGATCATGGTCGAGGTAATTCACCTCCTGATCATGTTCAAATATCACTATTTTGTACCCATGATGCTCATGAAGTAGAGTGTGATCATCCATCACCAGCTCAGACTAAACTGTGCTCTGCTATTCAACAAGTTCTTTCCACTCGAGCAACTGTTCAGGGGAGCAACCTCAACTAGATAGTTACTTGTAGAATTCAACGATTTTCAAGTGAACGACCTCTCAAAACGGAACTCTCTTGTTTAATTGACCTCCCACATGAATCAGAGTCTTTCCACAATCGAAATGGATGTCGCTGAGATCAAGTTTATTGTTACAAGCGCTCACATTGAAACTGAGGATGAAGGAAATCAGTCTTCTTCGGCTGATGATCAACAACCGCCACCTGTTTCTAAATGTGCTCTTTCTTCTGGCGGAAATTCTACATCCATGTTGCCTCCTCCATCAAATCCACCACCACCAAGCAGTCCTCCTCTAATCTCTATTGATGATAATCAGTATCTTTCACTTAATCTGGTGCCTCCCTCTCAAACTGATGATTCCAAAAAGGGGGAGAATTTAATTTAAAACACTCCGACCAATGATTCTGCTGAAGAAGAACTAAAAACTAAAGACATCCCTGATGAGTCGGATGTGGATCATGAAGTTTATGCTATGGACTTATCATTTATTGATCTACAACCTCTTCATCCAGTATTTCCTGACATTGATTGTACCGGTGCTAATGCTGAGGGTGTAACGACTCGAAAATCCTTCCATCAATGACGTTAACGTTCAGTTACTCGAAGAAATATATATATATATATATATATATATATATATATATATATATATATATATATTAGCTTTATAGGGTTAAAATGGAAGAAATCAAATAAAAAAATATAATATTTAATACCTAAAATAATTAATTTAAATTGAAGGGGTATATAATTTAATTAATTGGTTTTGTGGAAAATAGGTTAAAATATAGTTCTTTTTATTAGTGTAATTAAGGTTGAGGGGCTAAATTGTTATAAAAAGAAACTTAGATTGCCAAACTAATTGGATTATGATTGTTAGTAATTAAATCATGAAAGTGTAGGGAGTTTTTTTGAAAAATCGAATTGAAACTTCTGTAATTCAATGGTCCATGTGTTTAATGAATATGAAGGCTCCATTCGTTTTTTCCCATGCCCGTTTTCTTCTTGCGAGTACTATTCAACCCAAACTCTTCCTTGGGGCTTAACCCTTCCCTTGGGCTGCCATAGAGGACCAGAAGTGGAAATTATTAAAAAAGAAAAAAAAAAAAAAAAACGATCGCATAGAGAGGGCAAGGCAGGAGAGGTCGACAACTTTTGGGTTAGTGTGTTCGGTCGGCAGGAGAAGGAAGGAAGCATCGGTTGTGGTTCTAATGAAGTCTAGTAATTGATCAATACTCTTGGTAAGTTCTTGATCCTTCTTCTTCATGTGTTCATACTACAATTTCTTGAGGCTATTGGAGATCGATTCTTCCTCTTTGTAAGCCTATGGTCTTTCTTCTCATGATAATTCATCTTCAATTAGTGTGAATTGGTTGAAAACATTGTCAATTGCTTTTTATTTGATACTCTTGATCATAATGCTTCCTAGTCTCAATTCTTGAAGTTATGTATTGTTAATTTTTCAGCCCTATTGGGTGTGTTTAGTGGTTCATTGGCTGTCAAAATCTTGTTATGAACACTCCTCAATGTGTTGTTAATCATGTGCAAGAATTGCTCAAAATCATGGAATCGATGCCTTTCTTTTGTTGCTAGATTTCATGCTTCTTTCTATGTCAATCCTAGTGATTTTTCATGAGGTATCTTTCTATAAAAAGGCCATGTTTTGAACCATCCAAAAGGTTTTCAAAGCAGTCCCTAACGTGGCTTAATGGTGGAGAAAACTCAAGCCCTAGTCGTGTTTTCTCTTTTAGCAAAGTACTTTGTTTTCCCATATAAACAATGTACTTTGAATCATGGATTGAGGTTAGAATTGTTATTTTAACTTCTTGACATGTTGTTACTGTTAAGAACTCGATTTACATCTTTATAGTTGATTTTGGTTGTGGCTTAATGGGTTAAGTTGTCAATTAACCATTAAAATGCAATGCTGGGAAAATTATGAAAAATTACTAATCTGTCCCTGTTTTCAAAAAAATCTAGAAAAATCATCAGAAGTCGTATTGATGATCCGTAAACTCTCAAAGTTTTAATTTTGGGTTTAGTTTGTCCATGATTTTTTCCAAGACTTGGTATTGTCCCTAACCAATGTGAAAATCGTCTTTTTCACTGACTGGTCGGAAATTAGCTGCACCGACATTCTGTCTTGTAAAATTCATAGAAAATTGTAGAAAAATCGGTTGGACCTGTGCAAGTAGTACTTTTAAAGATAAAAGTATGAAATATCTGAATATAGAATAAAGTTGAAATTTTTATAGGTTTAAGTGATGCTAAAGTGGCCTCGAACAGACTGCTGTTTTAGGTCAAAATCTGAGAATTTGACCTAATAACCTATTTGCATGTTTGGGTAGTAAATTGCCATAATTTGTTCATGTACACTTCTAGTAATACATATATTTGTGGTGGACTAGGGTAAGGTTTAATACCTCAGGTCCAACAAGATTTGAAGTGTGGAAAGGGTGCTTATTTGTTCATGCTACTAGTCATTTAAGAAACACACGTACATTTCATTAAATTACAGTAATTACCAAATAAAAGTTCTTCACAGTATTTATTTGGATGAAATTTTTTGCATCCCATATATTATTGGCAATATTATAAAGGCTAAATGCCATAATTATATTATGTGTATTTGCAAATGTAGATTCATGTTAATAATCATTTTAATAAAAATAGTTAAATTCGACTTTGCTTATTTAAATATAATCGTTTTAAAGTGAGATTTTTATTATACACTTATAATGAATATTACTTTGGGTGATAAATAATTTAAGAAATAGTTTTTAAGATTTATTAACTTTTGTGTAAAATGATGGAACATTTTGTATCAATGTATATGAAAAATAGAATGATTGATTGTTTGATAAAAAAATAGAATATAAAGAAAAGCTGGAAAATATTAAGAGAATCTAATTTATGCATACATGATAAAAGATTAAATATTTAAATTAACCAATTTGTATGTTCACTTAAATCTATATATGCAGGAAAGAAAATGATAAATGTTTTTTTTATAAAGGAAAACTCGTAAATTTGTAAGAATTTTCGAAAAACTTCATACGCTCTTTGATTGGTTTGACAAATATTTTAAGCACCAAATGGCTTCTAGACCTACGGTATCAAGTGTTGCCCTCTTTCCTTAAGGTTGAGTGTTCAAGTCCCACCGTGGAAATAAATGGAATTAAGGAGTAGTTTACGCAAGGCTGTAAATAACATTAGGCATGACATGGCGACAATGTCAAACCTCAAGCTTTTACCAGTTGTGGTGAGTCATGTCGTTCGTAAGACGTGGCTTAAGTCGACAATTTTGTATATATAATATATATATATATATATATATATATATATATATATATATATATATATATATATATATATATACTGTAATTCATTTTTATATATATATTTGATTTAAGACAGCATTTTGTTAAAGTGTGGCGGCAGATACAAGCTTTGGAGCCATGGCGGCCCATGACGAAGCCATGACAAACTTTCTAGAACCTTGAGTTAAGAGTAGATTAGATTTGTTGTTTCAATATATATATATATATATATATATATATATATATATATATATATATATATATAGTTTGTTAAATACAATCTCGATGATTTTTATCAAGACACATTTCAATGGCAAAGAGTAGGCAACCAAAGATTCAAAACAAGCCACGCAGCGCAGAGCACAACGAAAATCTACTAAATGCCAACTCCATACCATTTGATATTGGCAACTTTAAACTTAATGCTTATCTTTAATATGTATTTAACCCGTTCCATGTTCTCTTCTTGAGCTCCACCATGTGATGATGTGAAAGAAAAAAAAGTTAGTTACAAAAATAGTCTAATCGTAACTTACATATATATAAAAACACAAAACAACAACAACAGAAACAATAAAAATAACAATAAAATTAAGATTGGAAATAGAAATGTAGATATCGATAATTATGTATCTAATAGGGGTAGCTAGAGTTACTGTGTCACCTTTGACATTTCGATATTTTAAAAATGCAATAAAGGAAGAATACGTCAAATTGAGCAATAAATAAATAATCATGATACACAGTTACCCACAAGGGTTCAGTAACCTAATATCAAAATATTATCTAAAAAAAAGGAGAGTAACTCAAATACACATGACATAAAAAAACATTTTAGTATTAGATAGAGGAGAGAATTTTCATGATATCATCTCAGTAAAGGACAGAAGAAAACCATGAGGAAAGAGAGAGGAAAGATGAGTAAATAACCTTTTTTTAATAAACTTAACTACATATAATATATATATATATATATATATATATATATATATATATATATATATATATATATATATATGATTTAAATTAATACTATTAATTGGTAGTTAGTTTTTCCGGTTACAAGCTTTATGAAAAACACTCATGCATTATTTTTCTTTTATTTTGAAGACTTGTCACATAAACAACTCCTAATTAACTCACGAACCCTAAAAATAACTTCAACGTAAAATAGTTAATACCCTACTTTTAGTTGTCTATTCTTCTGTCTCACGCCAACACGACTCCATCTAGATCAGCGAAGCAAGGTATGTTTCTCGATTTCGCTCTTCCTTTAACATCTCTTACCCTCTTTGTGCTTCTAACTCAATTGAATAAATCGTTATTTTTCATGAGTTTTAGGGTTTAGTTATTGGTGCGGCGCATCAATCTTCTTATTTATATGTAACTTATCTACGATTTTTGCTGACTCATGATTTTATGTCTGTACGTCTTGAGTCTAACGTGATGCATGCGTATTTGGGTTGGTGATCTAAATGTGAATTAAATGCAATGTTGTTTGAATTTTGAGTATAAATTTCACCTTTCAGTTTGGGGATGATCATTTTATCAATTAATTCAGTTTCTTTAGGGTTTCGTTTCATATCCTGATATCTTTGTGATTATTAGTCATGAAATTTGTTTGAACATGCAATAACCATTTGTCTAGATGTGATATAGTGATCATTTGTTTGGTTATTAGTGTCTCAGGTAATAAGGTAATTAAATTAGCGGATCAGTTAGAAGGCCAATATTTAATTACTACCAAAACGAGGTCAAGTGTCATTCATTTCAGCATCGGATAACAGCCATGGCAAACAACACTCAACAAGTGCCTCGTGTGCTTGTGAATAGGGTGTCAGAGCAAGCTGTTTTCCCGTGTGGTGGTATTATTTCAAGGTGTGTGAGTACCCTCCCCTTTTTTTCCCAAGAAACACGCAACTCAGAACCTAGTTGAAATTAATTACTAATTAATTTTGGATTATATATAAAAAATATTATTTAGTCAAGAAGAGCCTAAAGGCCTAAGACCTTATCTTTGACCATTAATATTTAATAAGTCCAAGCCTACTACTAGCCCAATTTGACTAGTCCAACACCACAACCCAAACCCAAGATGCTTAACCCATTACTTGATTCATTTGAATAAATGAGTGGGACAAGACTTACAATGTGGGAAAAGGTTTTCTCTTCCTCCTATATGGGACAAGTCCCACATTGTAATTTTGTAGAACAAATCTCCAACAATAATTTCATTTCTGATTGTTTAATATTTTTTTTTTGTTTGTGTTTAATTCGATCCAGTGCAAAGACGATCACATTACCAGGTCGGAATAGGACGTTGGTTCCCACGGACTTGAGGTTCATTATACCTGCAGGAGTATGTTTACACTTTGGTATGCATTTTTATTGTAATATTTATATGCCAAATTAATTGTTTGTTATAAATACCATCGATTTGGTTTGTTTTGTTTTGTAGCTATTATACCTGATTTGTCGCAGCAATCCATTTCAGTTGATCAAGGGTATATTTGTGGTCCCTGCTCAGATGCTCTGGTTTGGGTCGATATGTACAATAGGTCGGGTTCAAACTTTGAACTTAAAGCGGGCGATCATATTGCATGGTTGGATGTTTTACACAATAAAATCACACCAAAATTAATTGATGTCACCCCTCCTTTTAATAATCAACCAACTAGTTACAATTAACTAATGCATTACACAATGCTATTCAATAACCACTTCTTGATATGATACCTAACATGGTTAATTTACGAGTACAAACTTTGCGTCAATTTCAGATGGAATTGTTTTTGTTGAATTATTATGCACTTTTGAATAATATAAATCGGAAAACCACCTATACTTGGTGATAACGTTGATGTTACGTGTTTTTTATTTCTATAAAATTATACACTTATTTTTATCTAATATAATTATGTTGAAAGTTATGCATGTAACATTGTAGCTCTTTAACTTATTTAGTTTTATAGTTTCAAGAGGGTGTTTGGACTGCTTATTCAACTTATGTATATCGTTTTTCAAAAGTGTTTATCAAATTATTAACCCAACAAAACAAATGTTATTTTATTGTGTTTGAAAATTTTAAAATAATATGGCCAAAAGGGTATCCATATATTATTGACGTGTCCTTTTTTAACATATACCTCATTATTTTTTATTATATTTTGTATAATATATAACAGAAATAATTTCGTAAACCTTGAATATATATATATATATATATATATATATATATATATATATATATATATAGAGAGAGAGAGAGAGAGAGGAAGGAATTTTTTGAGAACTTATAGTTTCCGAGAACTAAAGGTGGGACGTTAGATTAAAATTTTTAAAGGCTTAGATCAAAGATAGCATACTTGTAATTATCAACACTTTTAATGGTATATTAGACTTTTAAACAATTGATCGGAGGGGTATATTAGGGATAACATATATTATTTCATAATAATTAATTTAACTAATTTCAGAAAATCAAATTCTCTCTTGATTACTTACCGATTCTATCTTTCTCTCTCTATCCCCTTCTCTCTTACACACAAGAAGTCTTCATCGTTCCGCCATGGTGCTTCCTTCGCCGGCGAAATCATCAACGAGAGATCGAGAGAGAACATAGTGTTCATAGATCTCTCTCTTTCCTTCCTCTCGATTCACCTCCAGATGGTGTCAAATTCTCGTTCACGTTCTTCCTTGGCGTCTTCTTACTGCCTCCAGATTAATATCCACCATCAATCCAAGTTTCATCGCCAATGATGATCATTTGATCTGAAATCTACCACTGATCAATGCTTCATTATTGTTGATTATAAAAAATATGAAGGTGCGATCTGTTCTTTTCACTTTTTGAGCTGAAGATCGAGTGGAGGTCAAGGTGAATTTATTGCTCCTAATTATGAAGTTACTTCTCTTGATTCTCGATGCTATGGATGTAAGATCGTTTTTCTCGTATATATTTTATGTCCATTTGTAGTTGTTTTACACAAGTTGCTAGGTTATTCCAAAAATTTGAACGCATCTATAGATGATTTTTTGATATTTTGCGATTACCAGAACTTTACATTCATAAGCATATTGTTTATGAATAATCACTTTCATTTTTTTATACCCCTATTAACACACATATCTTGATGCAGTTCTCTAATGAAGCTCCTTCAAGGGAAGACCTAGATTTTCCAGGTGGAAAAGTCAAATTTACCCCCAAAGTAACTTTCACATCTAAAAGTATAGATGAAAGGGCTCCTTGTTATCAAGTGCTTAATGAAAATGGACATATAATCATGAATAGTGATTCAGTTCAGGTAAATACTAAAACATGACTTATTTAATTAACAATATCAATTCTTTTTATATTTCTTAAAGGCATAAAGGATCTTTTTGTCTTTTCAACATACAGATCAACAAAGAACTTGTTGTGAAAATGTATGTTGACATGGTAACACTGCAAGTTATGGATACTATTTTCTATGAGGCACAAAGACAAGGAAGAATATCATTTTATTTGACAACAATTGGTGAAGAGGCAATCAATATTGCATCAGCTGCAACTCTTAACATCAATGACTTTGTCATTCCTCAGGTTTTACTTTTTATGATCTTTTTTAATTACTTTCATAGATTAAAATCATCAATATTATATCGTTTTTTTATTAATTAAAGTTTGAAATTCTTATATCGTTTTTATGTCTTTTCAACATACAGATCAACAAAGAACTTGCTGTGAAAATGTATGCTGACATGACAACACTGCAAGTTATGGATACTATTTTCTATGAGGAACAAAGACAAGGAAGAATATAATTTTATCTTTTTTTAACATAAATGACTTTTTCTTTTCCTCAGGTTTTACTTTTTATGATCTTTTATAATTACTTTCATAGATTAAAATCATCAAAAATTTGAACGCATCTAAAGACAAAAAGATCCTTTATACCTTTAAGAAATATAAAAAGAATTGATCTTGTTAATTAAATAAGTCAAGTTTTAGTATTTACCTGAACTGAATCACTATTCATGATTATATGTCCATTTTCATTAAACACTCGATAACAATGAGCCCTTTCCTCTATAGTTTTAGATGTGAAAGTTAGTTTTGGGGTAAAATTGACTTTTCCACCAGGAAAATCTAGGTCTTCCCTAGAAGGAGCTTCATTAGAGAACTGCATCAGGATATGTGTGTTAATAGGGGTATAAAAAAATGAAAGTGATTATTCATAAACGATATGATATTTTGTAGTTGTTCTGATTTATATATGTATCTCCACATAACCCCCTGGCCCCACAAATTATTGCATACTATAATTTTTTCAGTCAAGTGCACCCAACTCAAAGATGCATGTGGTCAATCGATGTGTATGCTAGGTTTGTTGTTTCTGTTTCAGCAATGTACTTAACTACTTATCCTTTTTTTTATATAAAATTTAATTTTAAGTTTTTATGTTGGATTTATTCGGTCGTGGAATGAATGGTTACTTGTGGTTGTGTGAGAGAAATGGTTTCAGGATGGTGCTTCCTTCCCCAATTAATGGCTTAGGGGATATTATGAATAACCATGTCATGTAAGTTTCCTTAAAAAAAGTATTTAAAAAAAAGTTTTTTTTTTAAATTTAGTTATTGTTTTGCAGAAATGTGACGTATATAAATCCAACACCTCATAAACATATTCCAGGACCTCCAAAAGGTGTAGTCATGCCAAATAAGGTGTGTTTTTCACATTTTTGTGTATATATTTATTGAAAGTATTATTATATTATATAAAAAATGATGTATATATTGATGACATGTAACTGTAATTATTATTATTTATTGCAGATTTTAAAACCTTTGATATAAAACTGTTGCCTATTTTATGGCATGAAGACAACAGTGGATGTCGAAGACAAGGCAGTTATAATAGGTATACTTGCATCTTTCTTGCTAATAATTCTTACATATATAAGGCTATTTTGTTTTTTTAATGCATGACATTGCTATAATTATTCAGGCCACAAGTACATATAATTTATTACATTTAGTATATTCAAATACCAACGTATTATATGTAAATATGATGGATTTTTTTTTTGTTTTTTTTAATGCATGACATTGTTGTAATACCAACGTATGTATGTTATAATAGGTACACTGGATTGTGGTTCACATATGATTCACATGTAAATCACATATTAATCACAATTGATTCACATCTAAATCACATGTGATTCACATGTAAATCACATATTAATCACATTTCATTCACATGTGATTCATATGTGAATTACATGTCATTTACAAGTAAATCACGTGTAATTCACATATGAATCACATGTAAATCGCATATTTACTTGTAAATCAGATGTAATTCACAAGTAAATCACAAGTGATTCACATATGAATTACATATGATTCACATGTAATTCACATGTAAATCACATGTAATTCAAATGTAATTCACATATGAGTTACATATGAATCACAAATGATTCACATATTAATTACATGTGATTCACATGTGGATCACAAGTGAATCACATAAGAATTACATGTGATTCACATGTAAATAACATGTAATTAACATATGATGTACATGTGATTCACATGTAATTTACATATGATTCATTTCTGATTCACATGTAAATCACAAGTGAATCACATATGAATTACATGTGATTCACATGTAAATCACAAGTGAATCACATATAAATTACATGTGATTCACATGTAACTAACATGTAATTCACATATGAATTACATGTGATTCATATGTAATTCACATATCAATCACATGTGAATCTTACGTGATATATACATGTGCATTTTTGTGAGTGTTCTTGTATTAATCAATTTTTTCTTAATTTTCTTGTAGATTTTGAAGAATTTGTGGAAAATATTGAAGAGGTGAAAAGTGAAAATTTGAAGAAAATACGGAAATCTTGATATGAAGAAATGATAGCACTATGAATCTTTGTAGTTTTTTTTTTTTATATTTTATTTTGTGTTGAATAAAATACTTGTAGTATTATGTTTATAAATTGATTAATAAAAGTAAGATTTTTTATGACTTACTTACCAATATTATAGTGTAGGAAATATGCATATATGCATTTGAAAAAAATATGCATATATGCACCTAAAACGTTGATTTTCTTTTGTTAAAAAAATTATTATTTTTTTATTTTTTATTTTTTTATATTCTACCTTCTTTTTTTTTTTAATTTATTGATTTTTAAAAATTTATTTTTTAAAAAAATGCAATTTTTAAAAAAAATTGTAGATTTGTTTTTTAAAATACTGTTTTTTAAAAAGATTGTAGTTTTTTTTTATTAAAAATATGCAGTTTTTTTTAGAATAATTGCATTTTTTTTTAAAATGCAGTTTTAAAAAAAATGCAGATTTTTTAAAAAGAATGCACTTTTTTTTCTAAAGAAATTGTAGTTTTATTTTTTTTGAAAAAATGCAGTCTTTTTAAAAAAAATGCAGTTCTTTTGAAAAATTGCCGTTTTTTTTAAAAAATGCAGTTTTTTTCAACAAAAGTTGCAGTTTTTAAATTTTTTTTTCACTTTTATTTAAAAATTCATGTTTTCTGAAAAATTAAAAAAATCTCCATTTTTTTAAAAAAAATTCCGAAATTTTATTTATTATGTTAATTTTTTAAAACGTTTTATTAATATTTCCAATAACAAAAAAAAAATTAAACATTAAATGAGATCGGTAAGATGACGATCATGCCCGTAATAAGTTAATTTTGATCTAACGCTCCACTTTTAGTTCTCAGGTTTTCGGAAAACTATGAGTTCTCAACGGATCTCACCCCTATATATATATATATATATATATATATATATATATATATATATATATATATATATATATGTATATATATATATATATATTATAAAGCATATTTAGTCAAATGCTGAATTTTAAGTCGTACAAGTCTTTAATGCATATTTACAATCATTTTATGCATTAAAAAATACTACCGGTCAATGGCTGAAAAAGTCAAGATAAGAAGGCGGGATACATTGACACTGTTCCCTATCCATTTAACAACCTCCTCAACTATGTTCCTTTTCTTCCGCCTAGTGATTATTACTCTTTTTCCCCCATTTATATAACCCTCCTCATTCTCCCATCTCCACTCAAGATCTGAACCAGATTACGCTCTCCTATCTCACCTCTACCCTACATTGACTGCCACAACAATCACGCAACCATATCTGCTACGCTACACCTAGTTGCCGCCACCACTACTTCTACTTTGATGTTAATTACCTAGGGTAAATAACTTCATGTGGTGGTGGTTACAAGAACATTCATGTGTTTTTTCTTTTTATTTCATATTTGATGAACTCTTTACAACTTCAGGTTCACATTTGTTGTTTTTTTACTCTATTTCTGATCCGTATAACACACCCAGGTATTATATGTAAGTATCATCGCATTATTTCCATCGATTTTTTTATTCATTTTGATTTCCCTTTGATTTTCTCTTTCTTTTGGTGTTCGGTTGATTTTATATGATTTCCCTATACTTGCAATAAAAGAAAACGATATGACCAGGTATTATGAAGAAAGGCATCACATGACTAAGTTTTGAGAAGAAACGTTTGGAGCTTTCTACATCAATAAGTTATACAATCATGGATGCTTAGTTTTCCTTTTGATTTTTCTTCTTCTCTTTTCAATGATTTTTAGTTTTTTCCTCGTTTGACATCTTCTAGCTGTGTTGGTGGTGATAGTTATCAGGTAAAGTTTGAGAATCATGAATCAATGTGTTTTGAATGTCTAATTTAGATATAGATTAGTGGTTAGTGTGCCTCAGGACTACCCAAAGATAAGAGACCATTTTACTTAGGTCACTTTGAGGTCTATCTCCTGATGTTCTTACACTTTTACTGATAATGAAAATGTTGCTTAAACTTTTACCATTAATAGCAACATAGTTAATTTTCAGTTAGGTATTGTTTTCATTCTCCTTTGCTTGGGTTGATCTCACATGGTGAATTGCAATTTGTGGTTCCATTTTTCACTTCAGGTACCTATTTTTGGTTTCTATTGTTCTTCTACTCGATGCTTGATAACTAGACTAAATTAGGTTTGCATCAGTTTTCATATTTAACAGATTGCAATAATTGGTTGTCGTTGGGGAACGCCAATACAATAATTGTATTTTTTTTTGTTTACTTTAGGTCATAATGTGAAAACTGGAACTTGCTTATTTATGTGTGTAATAATGTTGGCCATTGTTTTGACAATCAAAAATTGGACCAACTTCTATCTTGCTCAAATTCAAATGATGGAGAAGATATCAAAAGAATAGACTTCTGGTAATTATGATTTTCCATTTTATAGCCTTTTATTCTCCTTTTTAGGTTTTTTCATGCCTATTTTGGATTATGTTTATTGATAATGTGTAGTCTTTGAGATGTGCAAAAATACATTACTTCTATTATATGCTTTCTTTACACCATAACTATAAACCCGAAAATATCAAAAGTGGTTGTATTTTGCTGTTATACATTTCTTGAATGGCATTATGTTTCTGACATATTCCCAGTTTATATGCTTTGTTTGTGAAATTAATTCATGATTCCATAATTGTAAACTGGACATAATATCAAAATTACCCTTTGATGTCTACTCTTTTATGTAGCTATTCTGATAGGTGAAATGATGGATATTCCCCTCAATTGCTTCTAAATGGGTTAGTAAAATATTGGCACTGCAATTTTCTAATGGGTTTTTAGGCAACTATGATCAACGCTTATAGCTTGAAAAAAGAGGCTTGGGGGTTAATAAATTCACTTGTGGTGGATTGATTACTTGTGATAGATTTTGTTGAAATAATAAAGAAAATGTGTGTTGTTTGAAGAAAAGGAGGCTCTATGATTGCCGAATACGTGGGACTGGGACGGTCCTTAAAAATGTGATCTATATCAAGCTTAATTACATCCATTGAATTTAGTTTGAGCTGGACTCAATTATATGTATTTATTTCTTTTTTAAATACGAATATATTAATTGTGATATAATTGAGTTTAAATAAAATAAAGCTCAAATTATTTAATAATGGTCGAATTATGAACAACCACTTGCATATATTATACATTTATAGATTTATTTGTTTTCAATTTTCACATGACTTGATCAAAAACTCAAATTATTTAATGGTGTCCGGGTCCACACTCCCCGCTTGCAGTTGAAAAAGGGAATTTTCTTTGAAAAAGGAAATCATGGTCGAAAGATTGTAGTGGGAAAACATTTTGTTTGAGGCATTATTGGGCGGAAATGGTGAGACTGATCGCCTTATTAAATGAAATCAAAAGAGGATTCAAGTGATAATATAATTGTTGTTTGTATCTCTATCAATTTTCCACCTCTTGTATTTTTTCTTCACAAACTAGCATTATAATAAGGACCGAGCTTGAGAAATGTGATGCAAACAATGTTCTTGGCTACGTGTCTTAAGAGAAAATATCTATGATCTTTAGATTGTGGATTTTTTATTATGAAAATATATAAAAGTTGGTTTGTGAAATTGATATCATACATTTTTATAAAAAGAGTAAAAATAGATGTGAAATTCTTATAATATATTTTTATAAACAGATGGTTTACTTGGTACACCGAACTGAACAATCGAAATCTTAATTACCCAAAATAGGTTTTACCGAACCTAATTTGGTTTGGTTATCTGTAATTGTTATATTTAAAAAAAAATTATATCAAACTGAATAAACTAAAAAACCTATTAAACTAAAATCCTACATTACCAACCAAACACATAACAAATTTCATATTTATTTAATTTGAAATCCCTTGATTTCGAATTTCTTTAACAAATTCTAAATCCTACAAAAAAATCCATAAAATCTAAACGCCCCCTCGAGAATGATTTCCAAAAGAGTCGATATGACTAAAATCTAACCCCCCATACCCACTTCAATGTATACCTTTTTTCAAATATGTTATAATGAATTAGAAATTATTTATTTTCGTACCCGTCGCTTAGCGCGGGTAAACGGCTAGTACATATATATATATATATATATATATATATATATATATATATATATATATATATATATATATATATATATATATATATATATATATATATATATTACACCAAATAGTAGTAGTAGCATCACGTTTGAATAAATTTGATATGTGCTATAAAGAAAACTAACAACTAACATTTAGGCTATCCAGTATAGGAGAGGAAAGCATGCGTGAAATCCGATATAACACCTCTATCCATGCATGTACACCAGCGTGGAGTCTACTGGCTTGGTTGTGACGTGGTACGGACACATGAAGACGGAAAAGATGATTGGTTCTCTCTTCTTTCCATCACATTTTCTCTCTTTCTATCTCTTCTTTTTTGCTCTTCACTACCTCTCCACTAGTGAACACTATTTCCACAACCTAATGGATTGGTTGTGGAATGGTTAAAATCCGATATGGCCTCATCTTCATTCACAAATCATGTGTGAGGATAACCCTCAGCCTTATGAACATCAAAAAGGAAAACGTGCTTGAATTATGTGGATGTCCGACGAGGAGAGAAATATTTCTTAAACTACATACTTGTATCAGAAATAGAACTCATAATTGGCAGCCTCAAAAGAAGAGTTCCTTCAAATCGGATCATGAATTCGTATATACCACCTTACGTAATAGGTATTGCATAGGCATCATGTCCCAAGGATTGGGATATCTCAAGCCATTGGCCGAAACATAGGTCCATGAAAAGAAAAACACATTTAAATTGGAAAATTTTAAATAATTGAGAATAATAAAATAAGTTGCCCATAAAAAATAAAAAAGAAATTCAGCATCGTTTAGTCACCGACAAGTTGATGACGTTCTCAGTCTTTATCTACATGTCTGACAGCCTCTTATAGCAATTACATCGTCTATTTAAGGCTATCTGGTATGGTAAAGCGTGAAAAGCATGCCACATTATCAAGAAAGCCACTCGACCACATGTTCGCTAGCTTTGGGGTCGGTGTTCACTAGTGAACATGTAGTGAAAAAGAGAGAGAGACAATGTAACACCCTGACTCCTAGGTATAAAAATTGAAGCTTAGATTCACATTCTTAGACCTACTCGACGAGTTGGGTACCCCAACTCGTCGTGTAGAAGCGGATCAGGCCGTGTGATTTATGAGGTCTACTTGACGAGTTGGAGGACCCCAACTCGACGAGTAGGAGCTGGAAAATGAAACCCTAATTTCCAGGGTTTTGCACCCTATTTAAAGAGTCATTAGCCTCCCTCTGCCTGCCTTATCGCCCCCTTGAGCTCAGAAAACCCTAATCGCGCCTACTCTCCATTTTTGTGAGTTAAGAAGCTTGGAAGGTCGATTTTGTGAAGAGAGCTTGACATCTAAGGAGCTTGGAGCAAGGAGAAGCTTGTGGACCTGACTTCTACTTCATCTTAGCATCATATTGATGGTAACAAGTCGTTACCTTGACTTCTCTCTAGCTAGATCTCTTCATGCAAAGGTTTAGGGCTATTTCTAGTTTGTTCTGGAGTTATTTCTGGTCTTGGTCATGATCTGAAGTTGTAACTTCAGATTTGGACTCCTTTAGCCCCTTATAGTCATAAAGTTCTAGTCTTTAGCAAGTTATGGCATTCTCCTTACCTAAAACTCCTCTTTAGCTTGGTTTTTGGCATTTAAAACCTTGTCTGCACGTAAAGTTCGCAACTTTATGTGGAAACCATGCCCTAGGAAGCTAGGTCTGCAATTTGGAGCCTTGGTCTTGCTTAAAAGCATCTGAACAAGAAAAAGACTGAAGAGACTCGACGAGTTGCATGGTCAACTCGACGAGTCGGATGAATATTTCCTGTATTGGTTATGCATGGACTTAGGGAGTCACTGAGATGACTCGACGAGTTAGTTAGAGTTTTTCCCGACATTTGGACACCACATGGACTCGACGAGTTGTCTGGAAACTCGGTGAGTCAACTAGGGTTTTCATGATTTCTCGAGTTCTAGAAGAACTCATCGAGTTAGTGGGTTACACTCGACGAGTTGGATCAACATGGACTGTTGACCTTGACCGTTGACTTGGACTTTGACCAAGGGTTGACCAGTTGACTTCTGGGGGTATTTTAGTAAATTGGGAATTTATGAAAGTGGATCATTGGTGGATGTAGGTGATTGAGTTTGGAGCTATATTTGGGGAGTTTGACATTTATCATCTCGAGCTACTTGTGAGGTGAGTTGTCCTCACTATACTAACAGGGTCGAAGACACCAATGCCGACCCTTTTCGGATTTCTATCCGGGTTTAATGCATGATGATATCCTTAGTGACGTGTTAGGTCGGTATCCTGGTATATAGGATGATGTTATGTTAGTGACTTGTTTGGTTGGTATCCTGATATATAGGATGATGCTATGATTAGTGATCTGTTAGATCGGTTTGACTGATATATATGGTAGCGTATGATATTTATGTGCACATGATTGTTTGATTTGGGAGTTGGGTTGAGGCGGACATGCTTTGTGTTGAAGGCCAACATACCCAGGGCGGACCGGATTGACTGCAATCCCGGGAGGGCATACTAGTCAGGCCGAAGGCCCGACGAGCGGTCCGGATAGGCTGAAGGAACCTACTCCAATACCTTCGTGATCGGTCCGTGAAGGAACCTACTCCACAAGACAACCACTAGGTTTTGGGTGGTGTTCAACGGTGGACCCCCTACCCGACCTCGGCTTTCACTCATAAAAATGAATCCCATGCTGGGAGGCCTAATCTTCTTGAAATTCTCCATTCAAGTGACATGGCTTATCCATAGTTAGTAATTTATACACAACATATAATTAAAATCCATGTTATTAAAGTGATATATATATATATATATATATATATATATATATATATATATATATACTCCCTCTGTCCCAAAATTATTGTCCACCTTACTATAATAGTTTGTCCCAAAATTACTGTCCACTACCAAAAGTAGATATACACTTTTACCATATTACCCCTAACATTTAATAAAGTAAAAGTAGAAAAGGGCAAGAGGGTCATTTTACTCAAAAAGACAAAAGTAATGATTGCTTTTATTAATCTATGTGTTTTTTGTCTGTGGACAATAATTTTGGGACGGAGGGAGTAATCATTAGGCGGAATAAAGGGAACATAGTTGAGGAGGTTGTTAAATGGGCGGGGAACAGGGACTGGGTCAATATATCCCGCTTTCTTATCTTGACTTTTTCAGCCATTAACCGGTAGTATTTTTTAATGCATAAAATGATTGTAAAAACGCATTAAAGACTTGTACGACATAAAATTCAGCATTTGACTAAATATGTTTTATTTTATATATATATATATATATATATATATATATATATATATATATATATATATATATATATATATAGGGAAAAGTTCAATAGAGAACCATAATTATTGGTTTTTCAAGGAACAAAATCTTTTTTTCAAGTTCTAGAGCTTATTCTTTATCGAAAAAAAAAATCAAAAAATATCTAAATTCATATATTAACATTGTGAATGTGAAAAATATTTTTCGGATTCACCGTGTGAATCGGATTCACATTGTGAATTTTCAAAGATTCACATTGTGAATTTTCAAAGATTCACATTGTGAATTTTCAAAGATTCACATTGTGAATATGACGAAAAAAATAATTTTTTTTGGATTTGATATAATTGGAAGAAGGATAAAAAGTTATGAATTTCTGTATTTTTAGTTTTTTTATAAAAAAATAAGTTCTAAAAGTTGAAAAAAAGATTGGTTCCTTAGTTCCTTGGTTAATTATGGTTCTCTATCGAACCTCACCCTATATATATAAAAAAATAAAAAATAAAAAAAAATCAAAAAAAAATTATGGTTCTCTATTAAAAAATAAAAAAAAATCAAAAAAAAGATTGGTTCCTTAGTTCCTTGGTTAATTATGGTTAATTATGGTTCTCTATTAAAAATCAATAAATTAAAAAAAAGAAGAAGTTAGAATATAAAAAAATAAAAAATAAAAAAATAATAATTTTTTTAACAAAAGAAAATCAACGTTTTAGGTGCATATATGCATATTTTTTTCAAATGCATATATGCATATTTCTTATACTATAATATTCGTAAGTAAGTCATAAAAAATATCATTTTTATTAATCAATCTATAAAAATAATACTACAAGTATTTTATTTGACACAAAATAAAATATATAAAAAAAAACTACAAAGATTTATAGTGCGATCATTTCTTCATATCAAGATTTCCATATTTTCTTCAAATTTTCACTTTTCACATCTTCAATATTTTCCACATATTCTTCAAAATCTACAAGAAAATTAAAAAAAAATTGATTAATACAAGAACACTCACAAAAATGCACATGTATATGGTGACATCCCCAAAATCACAGTCAGAAAAGACCGATTTTATTTATGCTTTTAAAATATATTCAGAGTATCCTTTGATTAAAATAGTTGCGGAATTTGTTCCCAAAACAAAATATGATAAAAATTTATCAAAGCATTTCATTAAAGAAGTGTATTTTCATTATATAACAAAATTTCGGGATGTCATGTTCCGATACAGACCAAAAGCATAAACAGAAATAAATAGACCTTACAACATTTATTGATAACTACTGACCTATAATCCAATATCTCTCGTTATGTTAGCCAACTTATGCTCTTGTGCCATAACCTGTAATACAAAGAAAACTGAGTGGGTCAGGCTTGGGAGCCTGGTGAGCATATAGGGTTTTCTTCCCACAACGTTATATCATATAAATATATAAATAGAACATCCAAACTTATATAATTTCACCATATAAAAGCAACTCGTATCCCACCCCATGGATCCTCACAACGACACGATCTAAACTCTCGTATCTAAAATTTTCCTCTTTACGTAATCCCTACTCACGGATCTAAAACCAATCTCTTCAACTGATCCATACTCACGGATCTAAAACTAACCTCTTGGTCTGATCCATACTCCCGGATCTAAAACTGTGCCCAATCCATACTCCCGGACTAGGGACAATTTACTATACCTAAATCCCGATCTGATCCATACTCCCGGATCTAAAACTGTGACCAATCCATACTCCCATGCTAGGGACAATTTACTATACCTAAATCCTGAACTGATCCATATTCCCGGATCTAAAACTGTGCCCAATCCATACTCCCGGACTAGGGACAATTTACTATACCTAAATCCTGATCTGATCAATACTCCCGGATCTAAAATTGTGCCCAATCCATACTTCCAGACTAGGGACAATTAACTATGTCTTAATCCATACTCCCGGATTAATAACAAGTTTATCTTGTTTATTAACAGTATCATTCTCGAGATCCCTCTCGCAATACATGTCAATGGGTTTTTAGAGTACACCGGCGAACACATCGTTCACAAACACCTACAAGTTGTGAGCCTGCTAGTGTTCCACTGACTGTCTAGAATCGTCCGTGGTTGTCATCCCTACTCTGCTGAATGACGGGGGCCATTGTTTGGGTAAAGGTTTCATTCATTTTCCACCTGCCACCCTCATCTCAAGATCTATATCACCTCTTATCTCATTATCCAACTCATCTTTTATCACACACCAACAATCTCATCTACCCATGTTCTACCCAACATATTTGCAGATATAAAATACATATCTAGTTTAACTCATTTAAAAACTATATACAACATCCATTCCATACTCATCTCAAATAAACAAACAATATATAAACACATATCACGTATTTCATAGCAAATACTTCATATTGATGTGTTAGAAGAAAGTAACTACGCACCCACACAAAACATATACTTAATACATTCAAACAATACTTGTATTAAAATCGTGTTTATGAAAGGGACTATACACTCACTCAAAACATTTACTTAATACATTGAAACAATACTTGTATTAAAATCGTGTTTATGAAAGGGACTATACACTCACTCCAAACATATACTCAATACATTCAAACAATACTTGTATTAAAATCGTGTTTATGAAAGGGACTATACACTCACTTGATCAGAAGACGATTGGACAGCACTACGACTATTAAAA
The DNA here is from genome assembly GCF_052849685.1 of Lactuca virosa. Lineage (NCBI taxonomy): Eukaryota > Viridiplantae > Streptophyta > Magnoliopsida > Asterales > Asteraceae > Lactuca > Lactuca virosa. The sequence continues at coordinate 318,230,599 of NC_136428.1, forward strand.
TAATCTTTTGCGACGAAACTGGGATGTTTCCTCCAAAACCGGGCTTCACGCGGGCAGAGCTTCGGCTCAAAAACTATTTTTCTCGGGATCTTCGGGCTTCGGGACTCGCTTCGGGTCTCGGGATGATACCGGGGCTTCGGGGGTACTTCTTTGCACGTAAATCGAGGTAGTATGGGGGAGAGAAGGGTGAATTAGCAACCTTGGCCGGCTGCCCCTTCAAATCTATTTATAGGGCAAATTTCTCAATTTCCACATCGTGGGCTTGGTCGTCACTGCATGCGTCATTTTCCACTTGATCTGTTAGGCTCCGGAATGCGTCAGAAGTCATGCCACGTCGTGGCCACTGTTGCCACGTCGTGGTCTCTGACACAGCTTTGTGGTTCGCGCCCCGAACTTCATAAATTCATAACTTTCGCATACGAACTCCGTTTTTGACGTTCTTTATATCGACGCGTAGGTAAAAACAAGATCTACAACTCCTTCATCTGAACTCCGTTTTCGCCTATCTTTTTATCGTTTCGCTACTATTAACGAGATCTTCGATTCTTGTTTAGATTGTTTCGGCTAAAAATTGCTCGGTCTCAAATCGAGTATTCGGGCTGCATACTGCTAAGTCGAAACTTAGAAAAATCATAACTTCCTCATATGAAGTCAGATTTGGGCGTTCTTTTTATGCACGCTCTCGGTTTAACGAGCTCTACGACTTTCGTTTATATTACTAAGGCTAAATATCGCTTTAACGTAAATTTCACTTTTTACGTCATTCAGCGTCGTGTCGGTTCTGTCGCGAAACTTCGACAGATCATAACCTCTTCGTTATAACTCGGATTTCAGCATTCTTTATATATTCGGAAACCTCGTTTCAACTACTACAACATTATCCAAAGATATCGGCTTTACCTACTATTTTATTTTTATGCTTTTTTTATTCTTAATTCATTTAAGCCACACAACTAAGCACAAAACTTATAATACTCAAATAATACATTCTTATTATTTCAAAATGGGTTGCAAAGGTTAACGTAGACTATTACATTGCTATTAATGACAAGCCCAGAAACACAGACGTTACAATTTTAAACTTTTAAAATTCTAGGTTTTGGAATTAAAGTTTCATAAATGAGACTCTTCAAGTTCCAAAACTTGAGGGCAAGTTTTGTAACTTGTCAAAACTTTTGAATTCCATAACATATGGATTTTAAAGTTCCATGAATGAGACATTTCAAATTACAAACTTGAGGACATGTTATGAAACCTTTCAAGATCCCTTTAATTCAATAACTTACAATATTAATGGTTTCATAAATAAAGACCTTTCATGTTCCAAAACTTGAGGAAAGGTTATGGAACTTTTCAAGAAACACATAGATCAAATTAAACTAATCCAATTATCATATAATTCATCATTTACCAATTTGACCTAGTTCACATTCTAGATAGTTTCAAATTTTACCAATAATTAGTTTTTCACAAAATCAAGTAATTATCTTAAAATTTGACAAACTTCATGTTTTGGATGGGGATATAACATTACCATATTAGTAAAATCAAATTTTATGAACCAAAACAGTCTGCGGTTATAATCCTAATCCAAAACATGCTAAAAACTCAAAAATCCTGCCACCAGATGAGCCAACTCGTCGAGCCAGGCTTTGGACTCGTCGAGTTCATGACAAAACTCATGCAACTCGTCGAGTCCATATATGGACTCGCCGAGTTCATCAGACAGTGGCCAGAAAAGTCATATTTCCAACTTTGAAAATCATATTTTTGCATCAATATAATAGAAAACACCCTAGGCTCTGATACCACGGTTGGGTTTAATGTACTCTAACATTCTTATGGTGTACATACAACCCTAATGCTTTGGATCTAAGTTTTCTCTAATTATACATGCAACATTGATATGCAAAGCATGGAGCCAAAACTAGCATACAAAATTTAACATATGAATCATAAAATTTGTTAAGAGGTTACCTCTTGATGTAGCTAGTAAGACTTTGGCTTTGTGAGAACTTAGCACCCCAAGTGTTGTGCCTCAAACAAGTCACAAACACCAATAAACAACTAAATGGATATGAGAGAGGCTAAGGAGACTCAAAATCGACTTCTCTTCTTGGAATGCAAGTAGTGGTCTGATTTTAGGGATTAGGATACCATATTTATATGTGTAGAAAACCAAGAGTCATGTGAAACCCTAATCCACACATATAAGCTTGTGATCCATACATTTGATTTGGACTAACACGTCATCGACTATCCATAAGCTTAACCCATCAAAAATCAATTATGGATCATTAGCCTAATCCATATGTATCAATTTTAATTAGTCTTTTTTTATCACTAAATTAATTCTTGATCAATACTAATTAAATAATAAGATTCCTCAATTAATATATTATACTTATAATATATTAATAAATCATAACTAACCTCTTACTCAAATATCCATCTAATAAGTTGTTCTGGTGAAGGCAACCCGCAATGGACCATGCTACTATCGGGTCAAGTACATACCAATTATAGTTATGGGCTTAGACACCTAATCCAACAATCTTAATATGAACAAAACTAGAAACTCTCTAGTTCTCAAGTTCCTTTATTCACTAAACAAGAGTTTGGGAACGTTATGTATAAGTTTTGAAGAACAGTGAGAAAAACGTAACAATGGATTTGGCTTCCCTATTTGGTGATCTTCGTAATCGTGAAGAAATGAAGATTTTACACAAAGAAATCATGCGAGATACTCATATGGACAAATCTATTGCTTGATAATCCAAGAAGTCTCCTTAAAACATCATCAACGACTTCTTTGATGAATTCTGAAGGTGATGCCTTGATAGTTAAACGCGCCTTCCTTGTCATTGTAGTAGGCTTGTTTGCAAGAGAGAAGAAGTTGCTTCAACGATACAATCAGACCTTCATAGACGGACTTATCAGCGTCCAAAGACTTACCTATTTTCTTATTTTTTCTAGTACTATATCACACGAATTTCTAATGAATCCTTTGATTCTATTCTGAAACTGTTGTCATAAATCTGTGATGCTAGAAGTTTAACCACTTCTTATTGATGAGTTAACTTGTTCATGATTCATATTGATGGCACCTCAGTGTGATTGAGACATTTAATTATGTTACACTATGTATTCTATTATAGAACATATCAATTCATTGTTGTAGGGTTTCAAAGTACTCCATGGATGATGGCAATGAGCCCCCTTGATGAAGTGTAGGTTAAAAGCCCAAGAGTGAGACAAAATGTAGCCGCCACGTTGTGAGGTTTCTTGTAGAGTTAGATTCTTATTCTTAAAGTGTAATATGTTCCTCATAATTGAATAAATCGAGTGATCATTCGACATATCTTCATATTTGTGTTTGTTCTTATTTTCCGCGTCTTGTTCATCAAATCTTGTTAGGGTTTTAATCCCAACAAGTGGTATCAGAGCGGGTCTTTACAGATCTATTGATTTTTGAAGTACCGGTTCTTGATTTGATGATTTTCTGCACAAGTTATTGAAATTTTTTGGTGTTTTGGCAGTTTGGAATCAAGATTTTTGTTTAATCTACCGTTCATGGAGATTTATGGATTCAGTTACTGTTCATCATGGTGTTTTCGATCTTATTCACTTTTATTCATTTTTTGTCACTGTTATATTCATCTGAGGATGGGCCAATTGTTTTTGACCTACATTCTTCCGGTCGATGTCATAATGTTCTTGAGCCATTTTTTTATCGCTTACTGTTCATTTGTTCCAAAAAAAACCCCATTGATTAGGTTCACTGTTCATTGACTTGTTCTTATATTTGTGTCGACATCGCTCTTTCTGATTTCTCAAGTTAAATTTCGTGATTCAAATAATGAGTTCGACCTTATATTGATTCAGTGTTCTTGTATTTTAATCGATTCAAAATTGTTTGTGTTTTTCCATAAGTTTCGATTACAAACGCTTTCAATCGCTTTAATCCTCATGATAATAGAACTCACGTTATAGTGTGTTTTCTGTTTTTGATTCACTCTGTAATCAATACTTGATCAATCGTGTTATTTGTTATACGATCTTGTGGTTAAATAACCTATTTGTTTCAATCGTTTTGTTTGAGAACTAATTTTTGTGAATCCTTGATCGAGTGTGCTCTGTCGATTTTTGAATGTAGCGATTGGGTGCTTGTTGAATATAGTCGCCTTATGATGAACATATGATGATGGTATGAACTGTGTTGAATCTCGTTTTGGAAGTCTATGCAAAAAGTCAAAATTGGAATTGTGGACTTTTTGGTACGAATGTTTCGCTTGCGAATGCAATCGGAAACGAGGTCTCGGAATCGTAACTCATATTCGCAATCGGAATCGAGCCTGTGTTTGGAATTGATTTGGAGTCTGGATTCAAAGTTGCTATCGGAAGTATGATTGTTTGACTCGGAACGAACCTGGATTCGGGGTTCCAGTCGACTCGGAATTGGAATGAGTTGTTGTATGGCCTGGCATTCGGATCTATGTGCTCAGAATGAAGGGATGTTCGGAGTTTGGAAACCTTGTTTAGTCACCGAATCGATCTTTGGATTTGAGTCGCTGTTGCTATCGTTTGTATTTAATCAAATGGGGAAGATGACTTCTATTTTACACATTTGGTCCCTGTAACTTCACCAACTTGGCAATTTTAATTTTATTTCCAGAAATTGTTACAAATCAAGGGGAAAATGACGTTGTTTTACCATTTCATCCCCCTGACTTTCAGCAAAATGACAATTTCAGCCCTGTATTCCAAAAGTTTACAAATTTAAGGGCTGGTGAATAGTTTTGGATTTTTTTAAAGCACATATTTTTCCGTGAACAGAAAATTAAAGATTTCATCAAGTCTTGGCGGTTTGGAAAGTCGTTTTTCGTGACAACGACAAATTTTCACGACTTTTTCGGATTTTATACTTCATTGTGTATATCATTTTGTCGCGGGGGAGCACAATAATTTTTTACCCATTCAAGATCATTCTCATGACCATTTGAAGGCTTTATAATCACGTTTTTAATTATAAATAGGGGAGGAGAATTTGGTATGGCCATTCGAAATTGGATTTGTGACTTTTCAAATTTGAAGATTTTTGATAAAGCTTGTGGTAGAATTATGAAGGTAGCTTTTACAGTAGCAGTTCTTCATTGAGCTCTTCTAAAGCTTTTGCAGAGAATTATCCTTTACAGTAGCAGTTCTTCATCGAGCTCTTCTAAGGACTTCTTATATCTCCGACTTCTAGTATTTTCTCGATCAAGTGGCGTTACGAATCTTAAAATTTGGGTTGTTACATGATAATTTTTAGTGGCTTATATCATTAGCTTATTTGAAAATCATTGTGACTTGGAGGGGGAGCTCTTCAAAGACAAGAAGTGATTTGGTTTCGTTGTTCTAAAATGGGTTTTTATGACGGGTTTGACTTTCTTGAAGATTTTTGGGATTACATTCGAAAATGAAGTTTAAAGACATTACTTCGGTGCTTGGTTTATATATCCTAGAGCCCGTGGTTGAAGACTATTGAAGAATCAAGATTCGTGGATTTCTTCAAATATTCCTCGTTGCAAGATCTTTTCTTATTTTCTAGATGCTTGTTTTGGAAGTTGAAGCATTGTCATCCATTCTATACTATGAAGGGGAGATTGTAGGGTTTCAAAGTACTCCATGGATGATGGCAATGGGCCCCCTTGATGAAGTGTAGGTTAAAAGCCCAAGACTTGTCTTTTCCCTATAAATAGTTATGTATTATTCATTATTAGGGTTAAGAGTGAGACAAAATATAGCCGACACGTTTGTGAGGTTTCTTGTAGAGTTAGATTCTTATTCTTAAAGTGTAATCTGTTCCTCATAATTGAATAAATCGAGTGATCATTCGACATATCCTCATATTTGTGTTTGTTCTTATTTTCCGCATCTTGTTCATCAAATCACAATTAGGGTTTTATTCCCAACAATTGTGCAATACCACACACTCATAAAAGTTTGAAATTTTATGTAGATGGTTAAACTATGTACTGTAGTTTATCACACGCAACAACCCTTTCTTGCCCTTAATTTCTTCTAAATAGTTTTATGATTCACTGTGAGATACCAAACACCAAACACTGATGGGACCTTGAAAAATTTGTGTCGATGAGTATATCATGTACCGTGATACATTACACACACCTACCCACTCTCCCTACAAAGTATCTATTCAAGGAATTGATGACTCACTATATTAGCCATACATTGACAAAATTTCGACACTCTATGTCGGCGGATGTATTTTGTACCAGAATATATTACACGTTGTCATACCATTCTTACATTTCTCTTTTAATAAAAACAATTAATGATTCAGTGTATAAAACCATACATTGACGAGACTTTGCAAGATTGTGTACATGATCTACTATTGCAAACACCACAATAGTGTGATATACCCTATCTCACCCATTGTTCCGTTGCACTATTTTTATCTTGATTATGACCCTATTGTTGTGATGTTGAATATCTTTTGTTTTGGAGAAGCTTCCTATTGGTCAATTTACTGTCTCTGTGAAGATTATCTTAATAAACGCTAACTTTTTAAATTTAGGAATAAACACCTTCTTTTGATATCTACGAGATTTGAGGTGAATTTTTCTCACTCCTATGATTACCTCTGAACAACGTATCTATGGGGTATATATGTAAGATTAACATCTTCACAATCACTTCATGCTCTCAATAATCATCAAAATCTCTCGATTACTCATGTTCTCAAGAACCCTAATCACAATGGCTTATCCTACAATCATCTACACGTATGTGCCTACATTAAATGTCGTCAAAGCTGCTAGATCTCTAGATACTCCCATCGTGATCATGGCAAAAAATGTGGCATTCTCTTCTGAAATCCCTATAAAGTTTCGGAATAAGGTTTTGAAGGTTTCGTAGATTATCTTATAAAATATCTACTTAGCTACGCTCTTGTTGATATTGTTGATTTGTTTCTTCCTCGACATGTTTATGAGTTTTACTATACTTCTACTTACTACGATGTACGAGTTATTATTGGTACAATAGGAGATGGAGCGAATACTATCTTGGTGACTGTGAATGATGTTCGAAGGGCATTACGCCTTCCAATTAAGGATGAATACTTTCCTACTCCCTCCTAGAGGAAGGTCATGTTGTTCTTGAAAATGTTTTACTCACAAGACAAGGAGTCTTGATCAGATGAACCTTTTTGAACAATGTATCATGTTCTCTGTCATCAAGAATAAACATTTGGATTTTGCTCAAGTTATTTTTGATCAAATGGCTGAAATTATTGGAGGAACTAAAAGATCCGCTCATGTCCCATATCCTAGATGGTTTGCATTAATTCTTCAATATTTTGTTGTTGGTTATGATGATGATCAAGCTGATGATTGGGCTCATTCTTTCACCTCGATGAAATTGTTCAATCAAATTCCTGAAGACGAATGGAGCATTACAAAGGGTATGCAAATATGGATTGACAAGCCCTTTCCGTGTTGAAAACTGACGTATGTTGTCCCAACAATTCCATTAGAGGAAGATGAAGAAGAAGAACAAGAGGATTGAACATCTGATTCAGAAAAACAAAACCAGAGTGACTCCGAGAGTAATTCTCAATCTGATGAAGACACTGGTACTGAAGATGAGGATTTAGATGCTGGCAGAGATTCTGAATACAACGGTGAGGATATAGAGATGATTCCAATCAATCACGGTCATGAAGTTCGAGTTCAAGATTTCAATGAGGCAGAATCTAGTCATCAAAATAAGCATATTCGGTTCGAGTCTTCTCCATCACTGGAAGAAAAAGAAGAATATATTATTCCTGAGATTCCTTGTGACAACCCGAAATTTTCCATCCTGTTCAGTCTAACACTTCATTGAAAGTCAAACTCATTCCTCCTATCATTTAGCACAATTTGGAGTTTATTTAAGCGTTCTGAGCCTTGTACACTTAATGGATAAGTGTTGGAGTTTATCTACTGGATCTATAGTACAAAGAACAAGTCTAGATCACCTTGACAAGGAGTTCACGACCACCACATGGGAGTTTACGGCCATAAACTCCATGTGGGCCGTAAACTCCTCCTATATGTCGATATTTTGGCCATTTGTTCCATTCTTTCACTTCCTTGGCTGAAATCCTCTCAAGTACCATCCCGATCTTCGTCCCCGATATTCAAAACTCGTAAGCTTCTTGTCCTAATTAGTTGATATCTTACATGAACTAGTGATCTTACATGATTTCATCCGTGAAATCATTCCATTTTGTAGATCTTCAAGTTTCACCAAGAACACCAAGAACACACACTAGTGTTCTTGGCCAAAACCGACCATTCAAGCTCCTAGATCGTAAGTACTCTTGTTCTAACTCGTTGTACACTAGGTTTAACATGTTTAGAGCTTAGAATCATCAAGGATCAATGGTTGAATGAGAGTTTACGGCCACAGATCTCCCAAGGTCGTAAACTCCCTATAAGGGTGCAATGATGCCCTTTCCCCTTCCAATTGACTAGAGCTTAGCATAGAACCAACCACCATTGAACTAGGGACTTCAAGAAACGAATTTGTATTTCACACCATGAGTTTACGACCGTAAACTCATGGGGAAGTGGTCCCCAGGCCGTAAACTCAAGTTAAGGTCATTCTTGGACCTTAAACTCACCTAGCCTTTTGTTTAAGCCTTGGAACACTTAACCACTTAAGACTCCTTACCTTTAAGCCTCAAATGGAGCCCCATTAGAGAGTTTACGGCCAGGAGTAAACTCCCCCGGGCCGTAAAATCCAATAAGTATGGTCCATGGACCATAAACTCAAATACGATGCCTTGCAATCCTTTGTTGCAACCCAATGGCCTCCTAACACTTTGACTAAAGTGTTTTCCTCACATTAGGATGTTTATACTTGTCTAATTAGTGTTACAATCACTAATTGTATGTATACATATGTCTTTATATGTTATTAGGATCATTGTGTGTGTTTAAGTCTTCACTTAACACCAAGCACTTGTCCGACACTTCCATACGATCCACTCACTGCAGGTGAGTTCATACCGCTTAATTAACCTTTAAATGTTTCTAAATGTTTATAAATGCTTTTATGGGGGGGGGGAATACAAGTTGAATCATGCTAGTTAGTACATCAATCACATGTGATTAATAACTAGCATACAAATGGATTTAGTACACTTTTAGTTGTTTTACCAAACATATTACTTCAAATGAATTTCTCAAACGTTTCTACATGTTAAAACTCTATATCAAACCGTCTTACATATTGTATGTTTCCTTTCAAACTCTGTTACAATTATGTTTCAAACAAAGGTTTTCTTATGCTTAAAACTGTTCTTATCAAACAAACAACTTTCAAATCATTTTACAAACTGACATCAAGTCATCATTTCTTAGTTATTAAACTTTTCAAAGGTTTTACAAAACTTTTTTTATACTTTTATATTGTCAAATGCATGCCTATATATGTATAGTTATATAAGTAATGTTTAAAGGACTTAGGACGGCTGGCTCGCTTTATTTCCTTTTCCTCGTTGGGATGTGTCCTTAGGGCATCAGTTATTCGTCCGAATGTCGTCTAAATATTATTTATATATCATGTATACATATATAGACATAAAAGTTCCATTAGTCAGTTCAGTACCTTTGGGTAGCAAAGGCATACTTCGGTTATACACATACATTACTAGTAACTATAATAGGTATAGTTAGGAGATACTACTTACTATTCCAAGTACAAGGAATCACACAAGAGTCAGTTCATTCATGAGTCTATACTAATACATTACATACTATATGAAGAGATACGATTACATACAATTACAAGACATACAATTACAGGAGATACGTTTACATAGATACATTTACATAAATACGTTTACATAGATACGTTTACATATATACGTTTACATAGATACTATTACATAGAATCTATTACATACGTTTCGGGACTTACCATTCCACACCCAAGGCTGTTAGCTACAGTAGGGAAAATGCTCATCGACAGGTGTCTACGGTTGTACTGTTCGGCGAGTTACCACGCCGTGAATATCCTAGTACAAAAGGATACAATTTTAGTATTATATTATTTTCCTTCTTACCTTTAATTTGTGACACATTCACATGAACGACGAGGTAGAATATATTTGATATAGATAGACTATTTTCCTTATTACCTTTATATTGTGACACATGCACATAAACGATGAGGTAGACGATAGTTTTATAATAATAATATTTATACAAAGGAAAAACCGTCACATTTACAGTGATGCATACTTTCAAAACAGTCGGGTCTTGGTAGAAGGCTACTTTCAAAACAGTCGGGTCTTGGTAGAAGACTACTTTTTATACTAGTAGGAAATATGGGATTTTCTAGGGTTTTCAAACGTTTACAATTACTTACAAACATGTTCATTGATACAAACTTCTCTTCAAACAATTACAAGTCTTTCTTTACAGTTTTACAAATCAAAGACACATAAATACTTATGAATTCACCATCTTTATTGCTGATACTCGCTTTCAAAATAACTTGTATTCTCAGGTCACAAATAGACAGGTACGATGACTAGGTTTTGTGAAGACGGAGCAGTCAAGACTCGTCTTTTATTTTGAGTATTCATTATGTTGTTTTATACTATGAAAGAACACACTTGTAATTAAAATTATACTATTAATGCAATGGATGATGTTGTTTCTTGTTTACTACTTTGCATTGTTGTGATACTTACATGACGTCCTCCGCCCAGAACGTTTCCGCCGTTCTTGGTTTTGGAGTGTGACAGATTGGTATCAGAGCATTGTTTATAGTGAATTAAGTATATCAACCCATAAAAGATATACTAACTATAAATACAATGGGATTAACATACTCGCCAAGAGTTTATACTTTTAAATAATAAAATATTTAACTAAGTATACATACCTGAATTCATACTAAAATCAGTGTCACAATGACAAGAACAAAAGTATTACGATTGTTGAATATCACAAGTAAGCTCGGGGATGTATGGTCAGTCTTGGGAGTAGCATAGCCTGATCAACTATGCTGGTCCGAGGAGTGATTAGCACATGCCCAAGAATGGTTGTGATGTGGCAACAAGTCTAAAAACTTACCAACACTACCACAATGAGAACTCTAGAGCAGGACATAAGTCTAAAATACTATGGGAGTATTTTGTGTTACTATAATTACTTACTTGAGAACTAAAAAGATCTTCATTACTAGGTCGATAGTTGCTAAGTGGATACACCAAGGTTATATGTAACTAGGATGTCATAGACTTAGAATCTGTGAATTTTTGCTTTACCCCTGTTCCTTGTGAGTTTGGAGTTAAGGTCACTTATTCGAAGGCCTATCCTGTTTTGATTACATATAACTGGTATGCACTTTACAAATAGTGATGTAACTAATGAAGATTATCTAATAATTATCTAGATAGTTCGTCTAATAATTATTTCCTTACCCCAATTCTCGCGTAGATAACATGGCTGGACTCCATCCCCACGACAACCCGTACCTTCCGAACGAAGGCAATGCTAGATGGTTTGGAGAAGAACCCGAGAATGATCATCAAATCCCTTTGAATGATCACCATGCTGAAGACCTTTCGGATGATGCTAACTCCGAACCCGAAGTTGAGAACCTACCCCCAGTAGCTCCCATTCCAAATCCTAACCCTCGTCCGGCTTTTCATGGCCCGACGCCTCCTTGGGTAGAATGCTTGGAAACATGGAGCGAAGAGCAAGATCAACCTATGCCGTTTAATGGAGACTGAAGCTTCTACAACATAAGAGAAGGAAGCTCGGCAGACAGAGTTCTACCAATCCTGGTCCGTAGAGTTTCCCGAAACGAGATTCAAGGCAGGACAACTCTCCATCGTATCGTAGAGGTTGATGCCAATGCAAGAATGCATACCATCCGCACCAATCACCTTGAACACACTCATGAGAGATCTGAGAGAGACCATGAGACCCTGCTGCAAGCACTAGCTGAAACTCGAGCCGAAGTCATAGAGCTCCGAGTACGCCAGAGGGTGTACGAAAGACACCTGCTTGATATGGAACGTCAACTAGCTGAACTAAGGGTTCACCATAGGGGTAACCGTCACCAGTAGGAGATGCTTTACTTTCCTTCTTTGTTTCAAAGAATCATTTTCCTGTCTATGTCCTATGTGGCATTTTTCTATGTAACTATCTTGTACTATAAGTACTTTTAGTTAGGCCTTGATGCAGCCAAAACTTTTCTACTCTGGATGTGATGTAAGACCTACTCCAAGGTCATTTTTCCCAAACTTATTACGTCATGAATATCAATGATATTGACAGTCGGCTAACTTCTGTGTCATTCTTTGTTCAAATACTTTCATCATACTATCGTTGGAGTCTATCTGAAACCCACTCTAGTCAAGTTATTGGACTAGGGTAATTTAGCTCCGGGATCATTCCCAATTCTCTTTCAAAGGTTGGATCATGTTATTCACCATCCAATGGTACCCGGGTTTGAACGACAAACGTCTTGAGACCATTCTACGAACTTACTTCTACTCTGTACTAGGACTGCATCATAGGGATGTAGGTCAAACTTTCGAGAACGTACTTCTACTCTTTACATGAACGATCGAAATACATCTAGGTTCAACCATAATCGCTCACGAATTCATTCTCTTTTTGTGTAACAGAATCATGTCGTCATCCAGAAATAGTCAGCCGAACAACGAAACCCTTATCTTTCGTATCGACGCCGCTACATTACAAGCCGCGGTAACAGCTGCCATGACAGCTTTCCTTGCACACCTCAACTCTAACAACGCAATCAAGTCTGGCAAAGGAGTTGGCAATTTCGATTGTTGTACCGACTCGAGAAGCCAACAAATGACTACAGTCACGGACTTGCAAAGACGTAAAACCGAGAAGAAGAAACGAAAGCGCCAAGCCCAAAAGGAGCGCAAGAGATCCCAAAGACTTGCTATGCAACAGCAACAACTGGCAACTCCTGCCATTTCAGCTCCGATCAGACCATACGAGGGAAAACTTCCAAAGTATAACAAGTGTAGCTTTCATCACAACGGGGCTTGTCATGAAATGCAATGCTGCAATTGCTACAATTTAGGGCACCATGCCCGTAGCTGTAGAGCGCCGGCACGACCCATCACTCGAGCCCCTGACATCAGGGTCAGCTCTGCTTGCTATAGTGGTGGGGAAACCGGACGCTATAAAAGGAAATGTTCAAAGTGGATGGACAAAGAAAACACCCGTGTCCACATAACTCTGACTCGACACCTCACTTCCACCACCAATGCTAGTACAAGCCAGATATGTCACCAATGCGGCGAGATTAGACACCTCAAAAAAGGATTGTCCAATAACAAAGAACTCCGGTGCAGATGGGAAGATACTAAGGATCACTGCCGCAGGAGAAACTACTCCGGACCCATGTTAAAGTATCTAAGGCGTTCGTTGTAACAGACTCTTAAACTGTTTAAAACTAGTGCAACTCGAGTCTTATCTTTTGCGAGATCCCGTCAGTTAAGGGACCCTCGTGCTGCGTATACTTATCTTTTGTAGTATACCTTGTTCGCAGCAATAGTCTTGTAGTTAATCTAAAGTATTGTAACTCTGTTAAAAGTTGCACTGTTTTGTTTTGTCTGTAACGCCTTTATAATCAAGTCTAATGCCTTTATTTCCAAGTGAGTCCGACATTATCATACGACTTGAGTCAATTCAATCCTCACAATACCAGTTTCATGCGTAAATCTCTTTCTCCGAAATCGCCTTGCTAGCGAAACCATCATTATAGAACTTCGAAGTACTCATGCATTGAGTACCTCATGTTTCTTATACTTTCCGAAGAAACCTCAGCAAACCTCCCCGAAGTACCACTCGTACAGTACGTCAAGTTCAATCCAAAGACTCGTACGGTTAATCTATCGCTGAAGAATGTATACACAGGGGTGGTATATAATCAAGGTTCTACAGGTTTAGAATTGATGATTCCACTTTAACTTCTTTTCCTCGTTGGGATGTGAGCTTAAAGAAGAATCATTTATTCGACTACCTTTTCAATCTTAATTATATACGGCTCTTATACACGATATTGTGATTGATGAACCATGTACGACTTCTAATGTGAACTTCAGGACGGAGACTGCCCAAGACTACGAGTAATCGCATCGCCATGCGAACAAACTTAGAACCCAATACGACTCCTCTAACCAGATCGCCCTTCAGTCTAACACCTACGGAGATGCAAGAACTGTCAGGTCAAACTTAACGAACTACTCAACAATGGAATTGAAAGACCAAGCTCCTCGCCCTGTAGAGCTCCGGTATTATTCTTCAAGAAGGTAGACGGATTGTTTCGTAGGAGCATCAACTAACAGAGATCTCGACAAGATTTCCATTAGAAATCATTACCCTCTGCCTCGCATAGAAGAATTGGTGGACCAACCGCATGGAACAAATTACTTTTCAGAAATGAACCTGAGATCCGAATATCACCAGTTACGAGTGTTAGAGAAGGATTTCCCGAGGACAATCTTCCAAACTCGATGCGGACGCTACGAGTCCGTAGTGATACCCCTCGGGTAAGACTAAAGCGCCCGTAGTATTCATGAGCTTAATGAATAGGGTATGCCATTCTTACTTGGATCAGTTCGTCATTGTCCTTGTAAATGACTTACTTATCTACTCTCGTAGTAAGAAGGTAATCATAAAGAGCATCTACAACAAACCATGGAAACATTACGATCAGAGAAGCTTTACGCGAAGTTCTCTAAATACGAGTTTTTGAATTGAAGAGTCGAATTCCTAAGGCACATTTTTAGTGATGAGGGAATTCTGGAGGACCCTTCCAAAATCAAAACCGTTGAGAATTTGTCAACACCGAAGACGCCGACGGGAATTCGCTAAATTCTAGGTCTCGCTGACCTACTGTCATAGTTCATTTAGAACTCCTCGCGAATTATGGAACCTCTTACGACTTTGACCCAGAAGGGAGTGACCCTTGACTGGGAAGAGAAGCAAGAGAAAGAAACCTTTGGAATCCCAAGCGAGAGACCATACTCTTTTGGGAAATCTCACCTGGGAAGGCTTGATACGCTTCAGAAAGCATGAAAAGCTAAATCCAAGATAGTTAGGACCTCCGAGATTCTTGCCAGAATCGGCCCTGTAACTCACAAAATTCAACTTACTCGCGAACTCAGTAACGTACATTTTACCCTCCACGTCTCGAACTTGAAAAAGTACCTTTCCGTCAGGACTCCTGTAATCCCACTCGACGAGATCGAGTTCAACGAGAGCCTCACCTTCGTGGAAGAACCATAGTGACCATGGACCGAGAGTTCAATTGAACGAAGCAAACTCGCTTACCATTAGTGAAGGTTCGCTGGAATGCCAATCGAGGACCTGAATTCACTTGGGAGCGCGAGGATTCAATCGATTAGTAAGTATCCCCACCTCTTGACTTGATTATTCACATCTACTCCTTTACCTAAATTCTAATTTCGGGACGAAATTCCCTCTAACAGGGGGATGATGTGAAAACCCGAAAATTTCCATCCTGTTTAGTCTAACACTTCATTGAAAGTCAAACTCATTCCTGCTATCATTTAGCACAATTTGGAGTTTATTTAAGCGTTCTGAGCCTTGTACACTTAAGGGATAAGTATCGGAGTTTATCTACTGGATCTATAGTACAAAGAACAAGTCTAGATCTCCTTGACAAGGAGTTCACGGCCACCACATGGGAGTTTACGGCCGTAAACTCCATGTGGGCCGTAAACTCCTCTTATATGTTGATATTTTGGCCATTTGTTCCATTCTTTCACTTCCTTGGCTGAAATCCTCTCAAGTACCATCCCGATCTTCGTCCCCGATCTTCAAAACTCGTAAGCTTCTTGTCCTAATTAGTTGATATCTTACATGAACTAGTGATCTTACATGATTTCATCCGTGAAATCATTCCATTTTGTAGATCTTCAAGTTTCACCAAGAACACCAAGAACACACACTAGTGTTCTTGGCCAAAACCGACCATTCAAGCTCCTAGATCGTAAGTACTCTTGTTCTAACTCGTTGTACACTAGGTTTAACATGTTTAGAGCTTAGAATCATCAAGGATCAATGGTTGAATGAGAGTTTACGGCCACGGATCTCCCAAGGTCGTAAACTCCCTATAAGGGTGCAATGATGCCTTTTCCCCCTTCCAATTGACTAGAGCTTAGCATAGAACCAACCACCATTGAACTAGGGACTTCAAGAAACGAATTGGTATTTCACACCATGAGTTTACGACCATAAACGCATGGGGAAGTGGTCTCCAGGCCGTAAACTCAAGTTAAGGTCATTCTTGGACCTTAAACTCACCTAGCCTCTTGTTTAAGCCTTGGAACACTTAACCACTTAAGACTCCTTACCTTTAAGCCTCAAATGGAGCCCCATTAGAGAGTTTACGGCCAGGAGTAAACTCCCCTGGGCTGTAAACTCCAATAAGTATGGTCCATGGACCATAAACTCAAATACGATGCCTTGCAATCCTTTGTTGCAACCCAATGGCCTCCTAACACTTTGACTAAAGTGTTTTCCTCACATTAGGATGTTTATACTTGTCTAATTAGTGTTACAATCACTAATTGTATTTATACATATGTCTTTATATGTTATTAGGATCATTATGTGTGTTTAAGTCTTTACTTAACACCAAGCACTTGTCCGACACTTCCATACGATCCACTCACTGCAGGTGAGTTCATACCCCTTAATTAACCTTTAAATGTTTCTAAATGTTTATAAATGCTTTTATGGGGGGGGGGGGGGGAATACAAGTTGAATCATGCTAGTTAGTAGATCAATCACATGTGATTAATAACTAGCATACAAATGGATTTACTACACTTTTAGCTGTTTTACCAAACATATTACTTCAAATGACTTTCTCAAACGTTTCTACATGTTAAAACTCTTTATCAAACTGTCTTACATAGTGTATGTTTCCTTTCAAACTCTGTTACAATTGTGTTTCAAACAAAGGTTTTCTTATGCTTAAAACTGTTCTTATCAAACAAACTACTTTCAAATCATTTTACAAACTGACATCAAGTCATCATTTCTTAGTTATTAAACTTTTCAAAGGTTTTACAAAACTTCTTTTATACTTTTACATTGTCAAATGCATGCCTATATATGTATAGTTATATAAGTAATGTTTAAATGACTTAGGACGGCTGGCTCGCTTTATTTCCTTTTCCTTGTTGGGATGTGGCCTTAGGGCATCAGTTATTCGTCTGAATGTCATCTAAATATTAGTTATATATCATGTATACATATATAGACATAAAAGTTCCATTAGTCAGTTCAGTACCTTTGGGTTGCAAAGGCATACTTCGGTTATACACGTACATTACTAGTAACTATAATAGGTATAGTTAGGAGATACTACTTACTATTCCAAGTACAAGGAATCACACAAGAGTAAGTTCATTCATGAGTCTATACTAATACATTACATACTATATGAAGAGATACGATTACATACAATTACAAGACATACAATTACAGGAGATACGTTTACATAGATACATTTACATAGATACGTTTACATAGATACGTTTACATATATACGTTTGCATAGATACTATTACATAGAATCTATTACATACGTTTCGGGACTTACCATTCCACACCCAAGGCTGTTAGCTACAGTAGGGAAAATGCTCATCGACGGGTGTCTATGGTTGTACTGTTCGGCGAGTTACCACGCCGTGAATATCCTAGTACAAAAAGGATACAATTTTAGTTATTATATTATTTTCCTTCTTACCTTTACTTTGTGACACATTCACATGAATGACGAGGTAGAATATATTTGATATAGATAGACTATTTTCCTTATTACCTTTATATTGTGAGACATGCACATAAACGATGAGGTAGACGATAGTTTTATAATAATAATAGTTATACAAAGGAAAAACCGTCACATTTACAGTGATGCATACTTTCAAAACAGTCGGGTCTTGGTAGAAGGCTACTTTCAAAACAGTCGGGTCTTGGTAGAAGACTACTTTTTATACTAGTAGGAAATATGGGATTTTCTAGGGTTTTCAAACGTTTACAATTACTTACAAACATGTTCATTGATACAAACTTCTCTTCAAACAATTACAAGTCTTTCTTTACAGTTTTACAAATCAAAGACACATAAATACTTATGAATTCACCAGCTTTAATGCTGATACTCGCTTTCAAAATAACTTGTATTCTTAGGTCACAAATAGACAGGTACGACGACCAGGTTTTGTGAAGACGGAGCAGTCAAGACTCGTCTTTTATTTTGAGTATTCATTATGTTGTTTTATACTATGAAAGAACACACTTGTAATTAAAATTATACTATTAATGCAATGGATGATGTTGTTGCTTGTTTACTACTTTGCATTGTTGTGATACTTACATGACGTCCTCCGCCCCAGAACGTTTCCGCCGTTCTTGGTTTTGGGCTGTGACATTCCTCCACCTCAACACAATGATTACTCTGCCACGGATCATGGTCGAGGTAATTCACCTCCTGATCATGTTCGAATATCACTATTTTGTACCCATGATGCTCATGAAGTAGAGTATGATCATCCATCACCAGCTCAGACTAAACTGCGCTCTGCTATTCAACAAGTTCTTTCCACTCGAGCAACTGTTCAGGGGAGCAACCTCAACTAGATAGTTACTTGTAGAATTCAACGATTTTCAAGTGAACGACCTCTCAAAACGGAACTCTCTTGTTTAATTGACCTCCCACATGAATCAGAGTCTTTCCACAATCGAAATGGATGTCGCTGAGATCAAGTTTATTGTTACAAGCGCTCACATTGAAACTGAGGATGAAGGAAATCAGTCTTCTTCGGCTGATGATCAACAACCGCCACCTGTTTCTAAATGTGCTCTTTCTTCTGGCGGAAATTCTACATCCATGTTGCCTCCTCCATCAAATCCACCACCACCAAGCAGTCCTCCTCTAATCTCTATTGATGATAATCAGTATCTTTCACTTAATCTGGTGCCTCCCTCTCAAACTGATGATTCCAAAAAGGGGGAGAATTTAATTTAAAACACTCCGACCAATGATTCTGCTGAAGAAGAACTAAAAACTAAAGACATCCCTGATGAGTCGGATGTGGATCATGAAGTTTATGCTATGGACTTATCATTTATTGATCTACAACCTCTTCATCCAGTATTTCCTGACATTGATTGTACCGGTGCTAATGCTGAGGGTGTAACGACTCGAAAATCCTTCCATCAATGACGTTAACGTTCAGTTACTCGAAGAAATATATATATATATATATATATATATATATATATATATATATATATATATATATATATATATATATTAGCTTTATAGGGTTAAAATGGAAGAAATCAAATAAAAAAATATAATATTTAATACCTAAAAGAATTAATTTAAATTGAAGGGGTATATAATTTAATTAATTGGTTTTGTGGAAAATAGGTTAAAATATAGTTCTTTTTATTAGTGTAATTAAGGTTGAGGGGCTAAATTGTTATAAAAAGAAACTTAGATTGCCAAACTAATTGGATTATGATTGTTAGTAATTAAATCATGAAAGTGTAGGGAGTTTTTTTGAAAAATCGAATTGAAACTTCTGTAATTCAATGGTCCATGTGTTTAATGAATATGAAGGCTCCATTCGTTTTTTCCCCATGCCCGTTTTCTTCTTGCGAGTACTATTCAACCCAAACTCTTCCTTGGGGCTTAACCCTTCCCTTGGGCTGCCATAGAGGACCAGAAGTGGAAATTATTAAAAAAGAAAAAAAAAAAAAAACGATCGCATAGAGAGGGCAAGGCAGGAGAGGTCGACAACTTTTGGGTTAGTGTGTTCGGTCGGCAGGAGAAGGAAGGAAGCATCGGTTGTGGTTCTAATCAAGTCTAGTAATTGATCAATACTCTTGGTAAGTTCTTGATCCTTCTTCTTCATGTGTTCATACTACAATTTCTTGAGGCTATTGGAGATCGATTCTTCCTCTTTGTAAGCCTATGGTCTTTCTTCTCATGATAATTCATCTTCAATTAGTGTGAATTGGTTGAAAACATTGTCAATTGCTTTTTATTTGACACTCTTGATCATAATGCTTCCTAGTCTCAATTCTTGAAGTTATGTATTGTTAATTTTTCAGCCCTATTGGGTCTGTTTAGTGGTTCATTGGCTGTCAAAATCTTGTTATGAACACTCCTCAATGTGTTGTTAATCATGTGCAAGAATTGCTCAAAGTCATGGAATCGATGCCTTTCTTTTGTTGCTAGATTTCATGCTTCTTTCTATGTCAATCCTAGTGATTTTTCATGAGGTATCTTTCTATAAAAAGGCCATGTTTTGAACCATCCAAAAGGTCTTCAAAGCAGTCCCTAACGTGGCTTAATGGTGGAGAAAACTCAAGCCCTAGTCGTGTTTTCACTTTTAGCAAAGTACTTTGTTTTCCCATATAAACAATGTACTTTGAATCATGGATTGAGGTTAGAATTGTTATTTTAACTTCTTGACATGTTGTTACTGTTAAGAACTCGATTTACATCTTTATAGTTGATTTTGGTTGTGGCGTAATGGGTTAAGTTGTCAATTAACCATTAAAATGCAATGCTGGGAAAATTATGAAAAATTACTAATCTGTCCCTGTTTTCAAAAAAATCTAGAAAAATCATCAGAAGTCGTATTTATGATCCGTAAACTCTCAAAGTTTTAATTTTGGGTTTAGTTTGTCCATGATTTTTTCCAAGACTTGGTATTGTCCCTAACCAAGGTGAAAATCGTCTATTTCACTGACTGGTCGGAAATTAGCTGCACCGACATTCTGTCTTGTAAAATTCATAGAAAATTGTAGAAAAATCGGTTGGACCTGTGCAAGTAGTACTTTTAAAGATAAAAGTATGAAATATCTGAATATAGAATAAAGTTGAAATTTTTATAGGTTTAAGTGATGCTAAAGTGGCCTCGAACAGACTGCTGTTTTAGGTCAAAATCTGAGAATTTGACCTAATAACCTATTTGCATGTTTGGGTAGTAAATTGCCATAATTTGTTCATGTACACTTCTAGTAATACATATATTTGTGGTGGACTAGGGTAAGGTTTAATACCTCAGGTCCAACAAGATTTGAAGTGTGGAAAGGGTGCTTATTTGTTCATGCTACTAGTCATTTAAGAAACACACGTACATTTCATTAAATTACAGTAATTACCAAATAAAAGTTCTTCACAGTATTTATTTGGATGAAATTTTTTGCATCCCATATATTATTGGCAATATTATAAAGGCTAAATGCCATAATTATATTATGTGTATTTGCAAATGTAGATTCATGTTAATAATCATTTTAATAAAAATAGTTAAATTCGACTTTGCTTATTTAAATATAATCGTTTTAAAGTGAGATTTTTATTATACACTTATAATGAATATTACTTTGGGTGATAAATAATTTAAGAAATAGTTTTTAAGATTTATTAACTTTTGTGTAAAATGATGGAACATTTTGTATCAATGTATATGAAAAATAGAATGATTGATTGTTTGATAAAAAAATAGAATATAAACAAAAGCTGGAAAATATTAAGAGAATCTAATTTATGCATACATGATAAAAGATTAAATATTTAAATTAACCAATTTGTATGTTCACTTAAATCTATATATGCAGGAAAGAAAATGATAAATGTTTTTTTTGTAAAGGAAAACTCGTAAATTTGTAAGAATTTTCGAAAAACTTCATAAGCTCTTTGAAATTTTATTTTATGCAAGTTTTTTAAAAATGATTTATAAGTTACTTTTTGGTTTGACAAATATTTTAAGCACCAAATGGCTTCTAGACCTACGGTATCAAGTGTTGCCCTCTTTCCTTAAGGTTGAGTGTTCAAGTCCCACCGTGTAAATAAATGGAATTAAGGAGTAGTTTAGGCAAGGCTGTAAATAACATTAGGCATGACATGGCGACAATGTCAAACCTCAAGCTTTTACCAGTTGTGGTGAGTCATGTCGTTCGTAAGACGTGGCTTAAGTCGACAATTTTGTATATATATATATATATATATATATATATATATATATATATATATATATATATATATATATATATATATATATATATATATATACTGTAATTCATTTTTATATACATATTTGATTTAAGGCAGCATTTTGTTAAAGTGTGGCGGCAGATACAAGCTTTGGAGCCATGGCGGCCCATGACGAAGCCATGACAAACTTTCTAGAACCTTGAGTTAAGAGTAGATTAGATTTGCTGTTTCAATATATATATATATATATATATATATATATATATATATATATATATATATATATATATATATATATATATATATATATATATATATATATATATAGTTTGTTAAATACAATCTCGATGATTTTTATCAAGACACATTTCAATGGCAAAGAGTAGGCAACCAAAGATTCAAAACAAGCCACGCAGCGCAGAGCACAACGAAAATCTACTAAATGCCAACTCCATACCATTTGATATTGGCAACTTTAAACTTAATGCTTATCTTTAATATGTATTTAACCCGTTCCATGTTCTCTTCTTGAGCTCCACCATGTGATGATGTGAAAGAAAAAAAAGTTAGTTACAAAAATAGTCTAATCGTAACTTACATATATAAAAACACAAAACAACAACAACAGAAACAATAAAAATAACAATAAAATTAAGATTGGAAATAGAAATGTAGATATCGATAATTATGTATCTAATAGGGGTAGCTAGAGTTACTGTGTCACCTTTGACATTTCGATATTTTAAAAATGCAATAAAGGAAGAATACGTCAAATTGAGCAATAAATAAATAATCATGATACACAGTTACCCACAAGGGTTCAGTAACCTAATATCAAAATATTATCTAAAAAAAAGGAGAGTAACTCAAATACACATGACATAAAAAAACATTTTAGTATTAGATAGAGGAGAGAATTTTCATGATATCATCTCAGTAAAGGACAGAAGAAAACCATGAGGAAAGAGAGAGGAAAGATGAGTAAATAACCTTTTTTTAATAAACTTAACTACATATAATATATATATATATATATATATATATATATATATATATATGATTTAAATTAATACTATTAATTGGTAGTTAGTTTTTCCGGTTACAAGCTTTATGAAAAACACTCATGCATTAGTTTTCTTTTATTTTGAAGACTTGTCACATAAACAACTCCTAATTAACTCACGAACCCTAAAAATAACTTCAACGTAAAATAGTTAATACCCTACTTTTAGTTGTCTATTCTTCTGTCTCACGCCAACACGACTCCATCTAGATCAGCGAAGCAAGGTATGTTTCTCGATTTCGCTCTTCCTTTAACATCTCTTACCCTCTTTGTGCTTCTAACTCAATTGAATAAATCGTTATTTTTCATGAGTTTTAGGGTTTAGTTATTGGTGCGGCGCATCAATCTTCTTATTTATATGTAACTTATCTACGATTTTTGCTGACTCATGATTTTATGTCTGTACGTCTTGAGTCTAACGTGATGCATGCGTATTTGGGTTGGTGATCTAAATGTGAATTAAATGCAATGTTGTTTGAATTTTGAGTATAAATTTCACCTTTCAGTTTGGGGATGATCATTTTATCAATTAATTCAGTTTCTTTAGGGTTTCGTTTCATATCCTGATATCTTTGTGATTATTAGTCATGAAATTTGTTTGAACATGCAATAACCATTTGTCTAGATGTGATATAGTGATCATTTGTTTGGTTATTAGTGTCTCAGGTAATAAGGTAATTAAATTAGCGGATCAGTTAGAAGGCCAATATTTAATTACTACCAAAACGAGGTCAAGTGTCATTCATTTCAGCATCGGATAACAGCCATGGCAAACAACACTCAACAAGTGCCTCGTGTGCTTGTGAATAGGGTGTCAGAGCAAGCTGTTTTCCCGTGTGGTGGTATTATTTCAAGGTGTGTGAGTACCCTCCCCTTTTTTTCCCAAGAAACACGCAACTCAGAACCTAGTTGAAATTAATTACTAATTAATTTTGGATTATATATAAAAAATATTATTTAGTCAAGAAGAGCCTAAAGGCCTAAGACCTTATCTTTGACCATTAATATTTAATAAGTCCAAGCCTACTACTAGCCCAATTTGACTAGTCCAACACCACAACCCAAACCCAAGATGCTTAACCCATTACTTGATTCATTTGAATAAATGAGTGGGACAAGACTTACAATGTGGGAAAAGGTTTTCTCTTCCTCCTATATGGGACAAGTCCCACATTGTAATTTTGTAGAACAAATCTCCAACAATAATTTCATTTCTGATTGTTTAATATTTTTTTTTTGTTTGTGTTTAATTCGATCCAGTGCAAAGACGATCACATTACCAGGTCGGAATAGGACGTTGGTTCCCACGGACTTGAGGTTCATTATACCTGCAGGAGTATGTTTACACTTTGGTATGCATTTTTATTGTAATATTTATATGCCAAATTAATTGTTTGTTATAAATACCATCGATTTGGTTTGTTTTGTTTTGTAGCTATTATACCTGATTTGTCGCAGCAATCCATTTCAGTTGATCAAGGGTATATTTGTGGTCCCTGCTCAGATGCTCTGGTTTGGGTCGATATGTACAATAGGTCGGGTTCAAACTTTGAACTTAAAGCGGGCGATCATATTGCATGGTTGGATGTTTTACACAATAAAATCACACCAAAATTAATTGATGTCACCCCTCCTTTTAATAATCAACCAACTAGTTACAATTAACTAATGCATTACACAATGCTATTCAATAACCACTTCTTGATATGATACCTAACATGGTTAATTTACGAGTACAAACTTTGCGTCAATTTCAGATGGAATTGTTTTTGTTGAATTATTATGCACTTTTGAATAATATAAATCGGAAAACCACCTATACTTGGTGATAACGTTGATGTTACGTGTTTTTTATTTCTATAAAATTATACACTTATTTTTATCTAATATAATTATGTTGAAAGTTATGCATGTAACATTGTAGCTCTTTAACTTATTTAGTTTTATAGTTTCAAGAGGGTGTTTGGACTGCTTATTCAACTTATGTATATCGTTTTTCAAAAGTGTTTATCAAATTATTAACCCAACAAAACAAATGTTATTTTATTGTGTTTGAAAATTTTAAAATAATATGGCCAAAAGGGTATCCATATATTATTGACGTGTCCTTTTTTAACATATACCTCATTATTTTTTATTATATTTTGTATAATATATAACAGAAATAATTTCGTAAACCTTGAATATATATATATATATATATATATATATATATATATATATATATAGAGAGAGAGAGAGAGAGAGAGAGGAAGGAATTTTTTGAGAACTTATAGTTTCCGAGAACTAAAGGTGGGACGTTAGATTAAAATTTTTAAAGGCTTAGATCAAAGATAGCATACTTGTAATTATCAACACTTTTAATGGTATATTAGACTTTTAAACAATTGATCGGAGGGGTATATTAGGGATAACATATATTATTTCATAATAATTAATTTAACTAATTTCAGAAAATCAAATTCTCTCTTGATTACTTACCGATTCTATCTTTCTCTCTCTATCCCCTTCTCTCTTACACACAAGAAGTCTTCATCGTTCCGCCATGGTGCTTCCTTCGCCGGCGAAATCATCAACGAGAGATCGAGAGAGAACATAGTGTTCATAGATCTCTCTCTTTCCTTCCTCTCGATTCACCTCCAGATGGTGTCAAATTCTCGTTCACGTTCTTCCTTGGCGTCTTCTTACTGCCTCCAGATTAATATCCACCATCAATCCAAGTTTCATCGCCAATGATGATCATTTGATCTGAAATCTACCACTGATCAATGCTTCATTATTGTTGATTATAAAAAATATGAAGGTGCGATCTGTTCTTTTCACTTTTTGAGCTGAAGATCGAGTGGAGGTCAAGGTGAATTTATTGCTCCTAATTATGAAGTTACTTCTCTTGATTCTCGATGCTATGGATGTAAGATCGTTTTTCTCGTATATATTTTATGTCCATTTGTAGTTGTTTTACACAAGTTGCTAGGTTATTCCAAAAATTTGAACGCATCTATAGATGATTTTTTGATATTTTGCGATTACCAGAACTTTACATTCATAAGCATATTGTTTATGAATAATCACTTTCATTTTTTTATACCCCTATTAACACACATATCTTGATGCAGTTCTCTAATGAAGCTCCTTCAAGGGAAGACCTAGATTTTCCAGGTGGAAAAGTCAAATTTACCCCCAAAGTAACTTTCACATCTAAAAGTATAGATGAAAGGGCTCCTTGTTATCAAGTGCTTAATGAAAATGGACATATAATCATGAATAGTGATTCAGTTCAGGTAAATACTAAAACATGACTTATTTAATTAACAATATCAATTCTTTTTATATTTCTTAAAGGCATAAAGGATCTTTTTGTCTTTTCAACATACAGATCAACAAAGAACTTGTTGTGAAAATGTATGTTGACATGGTAACACTGCAAGTTATGGATACTATTTTCTATGAGGCACAAAGACAAGGAAGAATATCATTTTATTTGACAACAATTGGTGAAGAGGCAATCAATATTGCATCAGCTGCAACTCTTAACATCAATGACTTTGTCATTCCTCAGGTTTTACTTTTTATGATCTTTTTTAATTACTTTCATAGATTAAAATCATCAATATTATATCGTTTTTTTATTAATTAAAGTTTGAAATTCTTATATCGTTTTTATGTCTTTTCAACATACAGATCAACAAAGAACTTGCTGTGAAAATGTATGCTGACATGACAACACTGCAAGTTATGGATACTATTTTCTATGAGGAACAAAGACAAGGAAGAATATAATTTTATCTTTTTTTAACATAAATGACTTTTTCTTTTCCTCAGGTTTTACTTTTTATGATCTTTTATAATTACTTTCATAGATTAAAATCATCAAAAATTTGAACGCATCTAAAGACAAAAAGATCCTTTATACCTTTAAGAAATATAAAAAGAATTGATCTTGTTAATTAAATAAGTCAAGTTTTAGTATTTACCTGAACTGAATCACTATTCATGATTATATGTCCATTTTCATTAAACACTCGATAACAATGAGCCCTTTCCTCTATAGTTTTAGATGTGAAAGTTAGTTTTGGGGTAAAATTGACTTTTCCACCAGGAAAATCTAGGTCTTCCCTAGAAGGAGCTTCATTAGAGAACTGCATCAGGATATGTGTGTTAATAGGGGTATAAAAAAATGAAAGTGATTATTCATAAACGATATGATATTTTGTAGTTGTTCTGATTTATATATGTATCTCCACATAACCCCCTGGCCCCACAAATTATTGCATACTATAATTTTTTCAGTCAAGTGCACCCAACTCAAAGATGCATGTGGTCAATCGATGTGTATGCTAGGTTTGTTGTTTCTGTTTCAGCAATGTACTTAACTACTTATCCTTTTTTTTATATAAAATTTAATTTTAAGTTTTTATGTTGGATTTATTCGGTCGTGGAATGAATGGTTACTTGTGGTTGTGTGAGAGAAATGGTTTCAGGATGGTGCTTCCTTCCCCAATTAATGGCTTAGGGGATATTATGAATAACCATGTCATGTAAGTTTCCTTAAAAAAAGTATTTAAAAAAAAGTTTTTTTTTTAAATTTAGTTATTGTTTTGCAGAAATGTGACGTATATAAATCCAACACCTCATAAACATATTCCAGGACCTCCAAAAGGTGTAGTCATGCCAAATAAGGTGTGTTTTTCACATTTTTGTGTATATATTTATTGAAAGTATTATTATATTATATAAAAAATGATGTATATATTGATGACATGTAACTGTAATTATTATTATTTATTGCAGATTTTAAAACCTTTGATATAAAACTGTTGCCTATTTTATGGCATGAAGACAACAGTGGATGTCGAAGACAAGGCAGTTATAATAGGTATACTTGCATCTTTCTTGCTAATAATTCTTACATATATAAGGCTATTTTGTTTTTTTAATGCATGACATTGCTATAATTATTCAGGCCACAAGTACATATAATTTATTACATTTAGTATATTCAAATACCAACGTATTATATGTAAATATGATGGATTTTTTTTTTGTTTTTTTTAATGCATGACATTGTTGTAATACCAACGTATGTATGTTATAATAGGTACACTGGATTGTGGTTCACATATGATTCACATGTAAATCACATATTAATCACAATTGATTCACATCTAAATCACATGTGATTCACATGTAAATCACATATTAATCACATTTCATTCACATGTGATTCATATGTGAATTACATGTCATTTACAAGTAAATCACGTGTAATTCACATATGAATCACATGTAAATCGCATATTTACTTGTAAATCAGATGTAATTCACAAGTAAATCACAAGTGATTCACATATGAATTACATATGATTCACATGTAATTCACATGTAAATCACATGTAATTCAAATGTAATTCACATATGAGTTACATATGAATCACAAATGATTCACATATTAATTACATGTGATTCACATGTGGATCACAAGTGAATCACATAAGAATTACATGTGATTCACATGTAAATAACATGTAATTAACATATGATGTACATGTGATTCACATGTAATTTACATATGATTCATTTCTGATTCACATGTAAATCACAAGTGAATCACATATGAATTACATGTGATTCACATGTAAATCACAAGTGAATCACATATAAATTACATGTGATTCACATGTAACTAACATGTAATTCACATATGAATTACATGTGATTCATATGTAATTCACATATCAATCACATGTGAATCTTACGTGATATATACATGTGCATTTTTGTGAGTGTTCTTGTATTAATCAATTTTTTCTTAATTTTCTTGTAGATTTTGAAGAATTTGTGGAAAATATTGAAGAGGTGAAAAGTGAAAATTTGAAGAAAATACGGAAATCTTGATATGAAGAAATGATAGCACTATGAATCTTTGTAGTTTTTTTTTTTTATATTTTATTTTGTGTTGAATAAAATACTTGTAGTATTATGTTTATAAATTGATTAATAAAAGTAAGATTTTTTATGACTTACTTACCAATATTATAGTGTAGGAAATATGCATATATGCATTTGAAAAAAATATGCATATATGCACCTAAAACGTTGATTTTCTTTTGTTAAAAAAATTATTATTTTTTTATTTTTTATTTTTTTATATTCTACCTTCTTTTTTTTTTTAATTTATTGATTTTTAAAAATTTATTTTTTAAAAAAATGCAATTTTTAAAAAAAATTGTAGATTTGTTTTTTAAAATACTGTTTTTTAAAAAGATTGTAGTTTTTTTTTATTAAAAATATGCAGTTTTTTTTAGAATAATTGCATTTTTTTTTAAAATGCAGTTTTAAAAAAAATGCAGATTTTTTAAAAAGAATGCACTTTTTTTTCTAAAGAAATTGTAGTTTTATTTTTTTTGAAAAAATGCAGTCTTTTTAAAAAAAATGCAGTTCTTTTGAAAAATTGCCGTTTTTTTTAAAAAATGCAGTTTTTTTCAACAAAAGTTGCAGTTTTTAAATTTTTTTTTCACTTTTATTTAAAAATTCATGTTTTCTGAAAAATTAAAAAAATCTCCATTTTTTTAAAAAAAATTCCGAAATTTTATTTATTATGTTAATTTTTTAAAACGTTTTATTAATATTTCCAATAACAAAAAAAAAATTAAACATTAAATGAGATCGGTAAGATGACGATCATGCCCGTAATAAGTTAATTTTGATCTAACGCTCCACTTTTAGTTCTCAGGTTTTCGGAAAACTATGAGTTCTCAACGGATCTCACCCCTATATATATATATATATATATATATATATATATATATATATATATATATATATATATATATATATATATATATGTATATATATATATATATTATAAAGCATATTTAGTCAAATGCTGAATTTTAAGTCGTACAAGTCTTTAATGCATATTTACAATCATTTTATGCATTAAAAAATACTACCGGTCAATGGCTGAAAAAGTCAAGATAAGAAGGCGGGATACATTGACACTGTTCCCTATCCATTTAACAACCTCCTCAACTATGTTCCTTTTCTTCCGCCTAGTGATTATTACTCTTTTTCCCCCATTTATATAACCCTCCTCATTCTCCCATCTCCACTCAAGATCTGAACCAGATTACGCTCTCCTATCTCACCTCTACCCTACATTGACTGCCACAACAATCACGCAACCATATCTGCTACGCTACACCTAGTTGCCGCCACCACTACTTCTACTTTAATGTTAATTACCTAGGGTAAATAACTTCATGTGGTGGTGGTTACAAGAACATTCATGTGTTTTTTCTTTTTATTTCATATTTGATGAACTCTTTACAACTTCAGGTTCACATTTGTTGTTTTTTTACTCTATTTCTGATCCGTATAACACACCCAGGTATTATATGTAAGTATCATCGCATTATTTCCATCGATTTTTTTATTCATTTTGATTTCCCTTTGATTTTCTCTTTCTTTTGGTGTTCGGTTGATTTTATATGATTTCCCTATACTTGCAATAAAAGAAAACGATATGACCAGGTATTATGAAGAAAGGCATCACATGACTAAGTTTTGAGAAGAAACGTTTGGAGCTTTCTACATCAATAAGTTATACAATCATGGATGCTTAGTTTTCCTTTTGATTTTTCTTCTTCTCTTTTCAATGATTTTTAGTTTTTTCCTCGTTTGACATCTTCTAGCTGTGTTGGTGGTGATAGTTATCAGGTAAAGTTTGAGAATCATGAATCAATGTGTTTTGAATGTCTAATTTAGATATAGATTAGTGGTTAGTGTGCCTCAGGACTACCCAAAGATAAGAGACCATTTTACTTAGGTCACTTTGAGGTCTATCTCCTGATGTTCTTACACTTTTACTGATAATGAAAATGTTGCTTAAACTTTTACCATTAATAGCAACATAGTTAATTTTCAGTTAGGTATTGTTTTCATTCTCCTTTGCTTGGGTTGATCTCACATGGTGAATTGCAATTTGTGGTTCCATTTTTCACTTCAGGTACCTATTTTTGGTTTCTATTGTTCTTCTACTCGATGCTTGATAACTAGACTAAATTAGGTTTGCATCAGTTTTCATATTTAACAGATTGCAATAATTGGTTGTCGTTGGGGAACGCCAATACAATAATTGTATTTTTTTTTGTTTACTTTAGGTCATAATGTGAAAACTGGAACTTGCTTATTTATGTGTGTAATAATGTTGGCCATTGTTTTGACAATCAAAAATTGGACCAACTTCTATCTTGCTCAAATTCAAATGATGGAGAAGATATCAAAAGAATAGACTTCTGGTAATTATGATTTTCCATTTTATAGCCTTTTATTCTCCTTTTTAGGTTTTTTCATGCCTATTTTGGATTATGTTTATTGATAATGTGTAGTCTTTGAGATGTGCAAAAATACATTACTTCTATTATATGCTTTCTTTACACCATAACTATAAACCCGAAAATATCAAAAGTGGTTGTATTTTGCTGTTATACATTTCTTGAATGGCATTATGTTTCTGACATATTCCCAGTTTATATGCTTTGTTTGTGAAATTAATTCATGATTCCATAATTGTAAACTGGACATAATATCAAAATTACCCTTTGATGTCTACTCTTTTATGTAGCTATTCTGATAGGTGAAATGATGGATATTCCCCTCAATTGCTTCTAAATGGGTTAGTAAAATATTGGCACTGCAATTTTCTAATGGGTTTTTAGGCAACTATGATCAACGCTTATAGCTTGAAAAAAGAGGCTTGGGGGTTAATAAATTCACTTGTGGTGGATTGATTACTTGTGATAGATTTTGTTGAAATAATAAAGAAAATGTGTGTTGTTTGAAGAAAAGGAGGCTCTATGATTGCCGAATACGTGGGACTGGGACGGTCCTTAAAAATGTGATCTATATCAAGCTTAATTACATCCATTGAATTTAGTTTGAGCTGGACTCAATTATATGTATTTATTTCTTTTTTAAATACGAATATATTAATTGTGATATAATTGAGTTTAAATAAAATAAAGCTCAAATTATTTAATAATGGTCGAATTATGAACAACCACTTGCATATATTATACATTTATAGATTTATTTGTTTTCAATTTTCACATGACTTGATCAAAAACTCAAATTATTTAATGGTGTCCGGGTCCACACTCCCCGCTTGCAGTTGAAAAAGGGAATTTTCTTTGAAAAAGGAAATCATGGTCGAAAGATTGTAGTGGGAAAACATTTTGTTTGAGGCATTATTGGGCGGAAATGGTGAGACTGATCGCCTTATTAAATGAAATCAAAAGAGGATTCAAGTGATAATATAATTGTTGTTTGTATCTCTATCAATTTTCCACCTCTTGTATTTTTTCTTCACAAACTAGCATTATAATAAGGACCGAGCTTGAGAAATGTGATGCAAACAATGTTCTTGGCTACGTGTCTTAAGAGAAAATATCTATGATCTTTAGATTGTGGATTTTTTATTATGAAAATATATAAAAGTTGGTTTGTGAAATTGATATCATACATTTTTATAAAAAGAGTAAAAATAGATGTGAAATTCTTATAATATATTTTTATAAACAGATGGTTTACTTGGTACACCGAACTGAACAATCGAAATCTTAATTACCCAAAATAGGTTTTACCGAACCTAATTTGGTTTGGTTATCTGTAATTGTTATATTTAAAAAAAAATTATATCAAACTGAATAAACTAAAAAACCTATTAAACTAAAATCCTACATTACCAACCAAACACATAACAAATTTCATATTTATTTAATTTGAAATCCCTTGATTTCGAATTTCTTTAACAAATTCTAAATCCTACAAAAAAATCCATAAAATCTAAACGCCCCCTCGAGAATGATTTCCAAAAGAGTCGATATGACTAAAATCTAACCCCCCATACCCACTTCAATGTATACCTTTTTTCAAATATGTTATAATGAATTAGAAATTATTTATTTTCGTACCCGTCGCTTAGCGCGGGTAAACGGCTAGTACATATATATATATATATATATATATATATATATATATATATATATATATATATATATATATATATATATATATATATATATTACACCAAATAGTAGTAGTAGCATCACGTTTGAATAAATTTGATATGTGCTATAAAGAAAACTAACAACTAACATTTAGGCTATCCAGTATAGGAGAGGAAAGCATGCGTGAAATCCGATATAACACCTCTATCCATGCATGTACACCAGCGTGGAGTCTACTGGCTTGGTTGTGACGTGGTACGGACACATGAAGACGGAAAAGATGATTGGTTCTCTCTTCTTTCCATCACATTTTCTCTCTTTCTATCTCTTCTTTTTTGCTCTTCACTACCTCTCCACTAGTGAACACTATTTCCACAACCTAATGGATTGGTTGTGGAATGGTTAAAATCCGATATGGCCTCATCTTCATTCACAAATCATGTGTGAGGATAACCCTCAGCCTTATGAACATCAAAAAGGAAAACGTGCTTGAATTATGTGGATGTCCGACGAGGAGAGAAATATTTCTTAAACTACATACTTGTATCAGAAATAGAACTCATAATTGGCAGCCTCAAAAGAAGAGTTCCTTCAAATCGGATCATGAATTCGTATATACCACCTTACGTAATAGGTATTGCATAGGCATCATGTCCCAAGGATTGGGATATCTCAAGCCATTGGCCGAAACATAGGTCCATGAAAAGAAAAACACATTTAAATTGGAAAATTTTAAATAATTGAGAATAATAAAATAAGTTGCCCATAAAAAATAAAAAAGAAATTCAGCATCGTTTAGTCACCGACAAGTTGATGACGTTCTCAGTCTTTATCTACATGTCTGACAGCCTCTTATAGCAATTACATCGTCTATTTAAGGCTATCTGGTATGGTAAAGCGTGAAAAGCATGCCACATTATCAAGAAAGCCACTCGACCACATGTTCGCTAGCTTTGGGGTCGGTGTTCACTAGTGAACATGTAGTGAAAAAGAGAGAGAGACAATGTAACACCCTGACTCCTAGGTATAAAAATTGAAGCTTAGATTCACATTCTTAGACCTACTCGACGAGTTGGGTACCCCAACTCGTCGTGTAGAAGCGGATCAGGCCGTGTGATTTATGAGGTCTACTTGACGAGTTGGAGGACCCCAACTCGACGAGTAGGAGCTGGAAAATGAAACCCTAATTTCCAGGGTTTTGCACCCTATTTAAAGAGTCATTAGCCTCCCTCTGCCTGCCTTATCGCCCCCTTGAGCTCAGAAAACCCTAATCGCGCCTACTCTCCATTTTTGTGAGTTAAGAAGCTTGGAAGGTCGATTTTGTGAAGAGAGCTTGACATCTAAGGAGCTTGGAGCAAGGAGAAGCTTGTGGACCTGACTTCTACTTCATCTTAGCATCATATTGATGGTAACAAGTCGTTACCTTGACTTCTCTCTAGCTAGATCTCTTCATGCAAAGGTTTAGGGCTATTTCTAGTTTGTTCTGGAGTTATTTCTGGTCTTGGTCATGATCTGAAGTTGTAACTTCAGATTTGGACTCCTTTAGCCCCTTATAGTCATAAAGTTCTAGTCTTTAGCAAGTTATGGCATTCTCCTTACCTAAAACTCCTCTTTAGCTTGGTTTTTGGCATTTAAAACCTTGTCTGCACGTAAAGTTCGCAACTTTATGTGGAAACCATGCCCTAGGAAGCTAGGTCTGCAATTTGGAGCCTTGGTCTTGCTTAAAAGCATCTGAACAAGAAAAAGACTGAAGAGACTCGACGAGTTGCATGGTCAACTCGACGAGTCGGATGAATATTTCCTGTATTGGTTATGCATGGACTTAGGGAGTCACTGAGATGACTCGACGAGTTAGTTAGAGTTTTTCCCGACATTTGGACACCACATGGACTCGACGAGTTGTCTGGAAACTCGGTGAGTCAACTAGGGTTTTCATGATTTCTCGAGTTCTAGAAGAACTCATCGAGTTAGTGGGTTACACTCGACGAGTTGGATCAACATGGACTGTTGACCTTGACCGTTGACTTGGACTTTGACCAAGGGTTGACCAGTTGACTTCTGGGGGTATTTTAGTAAATTGGGAATTTATGAAAGTGGATCATTGGTGGATGTAGGTGATTGAGTTTGGAGCTATATTTGGGGAGTTTGACATTTATCATCTCGAGCTACTTGTGAGGTGAGTTGTCCTCACTATACTAACAGGGTCGAAGACACCAATGCCGACCCTTTTCGGATTTCTATCCGGGTTTAATGCATGATGATATCCTTAGTGACGTGTTAGGTCGGTATCCTGGTATATAGGATGATGTTATGTTAGTGACTTGTTTGGTTGGTATCCTGATATATAGGATGATGCTATGATTAGTGATCTGTTAGATCGGTTTGACTGATATATATGGTAGCGTATGATATTTATGTGCACATGATTGTTTGATTTGGGAGTTGGGTTGAGGCGGACATGCTTTGTGTTGAAGGCCAACATACCCAGGGCGGACCGGATTGACTGCAAGCCCGGGAGGGCATACTAGTCAGGCCGAAGGCCCGACGAGCGGTCCGGATAGGCTGAAGGAACCTACTCCAATACCTTCGTGATCGGTCCGTGAAGGAACCTACTCCACAAGACAACCACTAGGTTTTGGGTGGTGTTCAACGGTGGACCCCCTACCCGACCTCGGCTTTCACTCATAAAAATGAATCCCATGCTGGGAGGCCTAATCTTCTTGAAATTCTCCATTCAAGTGACATGGCTTATCCATAGTTAGTAATTTATACACAACATATAATTAAAATCCATGTTATTAAAGTGATATATATATATATATATATATATATATATATATATATATATATATATATACTCCCTCTGTCCCAAAATTATTGTCCACCTTACTATAATAGTTTGTCCCAAAATTACTGTCCACTACCAAAAGTAGATATACACTTTTACCATATTACCCCTAACATTTAATAAAGTAAAAGTAGAAAAGGGCAAGAGGGTCATTTTACTCAAAAAGACAAAAGTAATGATTGCTTTTATTAATCTATGTGTTTTTTGTCTGTGGACAATAATTTTGGGACGGAGGGAGTAATCATTAGGCGGAATAAAGGGAACATAGTTGAGGAGGTTGTTAAATGGGCGGGGAACAGGGACTGGGTCAATATATCCCGCTTTCTTATCTTGACTTTTTCAGCCATTAACCGGTAGTATTTTTTAATGCATAAAATGATTGTAAAAACGCATTAAAGACTTGTACGACATAAAATTCAGCATTTGACTAAATATGTTTTATTTTATATATATATATATATATATATATATATATATATATATATATATATATATATATATATAGGGAAAAGTTCAATAGAGAACCATAATTATTGGTTTTTCAAGGAACAAAATCTTTTTTTCAAGTTCTAGAGCTTATTCTTTATCGAAAAAAAAAATCAAAAAATATCTAAATTCATATATTAACATTGTGAATGTGAAAAATATTTTTCGGATTCACCGTGTGAATCGGATTCACATTGTGAATTTTCAAAGATTCACATTGTGAATTTTCAAAGATTCACATTGTGAATTTTCAAAGATTCACATTGTGAATATGACGAAAAAAATAATTTTTTTTGGATTTGATATAATTGGAAGAAGGATAAAAAGTTATGAATTTCTGTATTTTTAGTTTTTTTATAAAAAAATAAGTTCTAAAAGTTGAAAAAAAGATTGGTTCCTTAGTTCCTTGGTTAATTATGGTTCTCTATCGAACCTCACCCTATATATATAAAAAAATAAAAAATAAAAAAAAATCAAAAAAAAATTATGGTTCTCTATTAAAAAATAAAAAAAAATCAAAAAAAAGATTGGTTCCTTAGTTCCTTGGTTAATTATGGTTAATTATGGTTCTCTATTAAAAATCAATAAATTAAAAAAAAGAAGAAGTTAGAATATAAAAAAATAAAAAATAAAAAAATAATAATTTTTTTAACAAAAGAAAATCAACGTTTTAGGTGCATATATGCATATTTTTTTCAAATGCATATATGCATATTTCTTATACTATAATATTCGTAAGTAAGTCATAAAAAATATCATTTTTATTAATCAATCTATAAAAATAATACTACAAGTATTTTATTTGACACAAAATAAAATATATAAAAAAAAACTACAAAGATTTATAGTGCGATCATTTCTTCATATCAAGATTTCCATATTTTCTTCAAATTTTCACTTTTCACATCTTCAATATTTTCCACATATTCTTCAAAATCTACAAGAAAATTAAAAAAAAATTGATTAATACAAGAACACTCACAAAAATGCACATGTATATGGTGACATCCCCAAAATCACAGTCAGAAAAGACCGATTTTATTTATGCTTTTAAAATATATTCAGAGTATCCTTTGATTAAAATAGTTGCGGAATTTGTTCCCAAAACAAAATATGATAAAAATTTATCAAAGCATTTCATTAAAGAAGTGTATTTTCATTATATAACAAAATTTCGGGATGTCATGTTCCGATACAGACCAAAAGCATAAACAGAAATAAATAGACCTTACAACATTTATTGATAACTACTGACCTATAATCCAATATCTCTCGTTATGTTAGCCAACTTATGCTCTTGTGCCATAACCTGTAATACAAAGAAAACTGAGTGGGTCAGGCTTGGGAGCCTGGTGAGCATATAGGGTTTTCTTCCCACAACGTTATATCATATAAATATATAAATAGAACATCCAAACTTATATAATTTCACCATATAAAAGCAACTCGTATCCCACCCCATGGATCCTCACAACGACACGATCTAAACTCTCGTATCTAAAATTTTCCTCTTTACGTAATCCCTACTCACGGATCTAAAACCAATCTCTTCAACTGATCCATACTCACGGATCTAAAACTAACCTCTTGGTCTGATCCATACTCCCGGATCTAAAACTGTGCCCAATCCATACTCCCGGACTAGGGACAATTTACTATACCTAAATCCCGATCTGATCCATACTCCCGGATCTAAAACTGTGACCAATCCATACTCCCATGCTAGGGACAATTTACTATACCTAAATCCTGAACTGATCCATATTCCCGGATCTAAAACTGTGCCCAATCCATACTCCCGGACTAGGGACAATTTACTATACCTAAATCCTGATCTGATCAATACTCCCGGATCTAAAATTGTGCCCAATCCATACTTCCAGACTAGGGACAATTAACTATGTCTTAATCCATACTCCCGGATTAATAACAAGTTTATCTTGTTTATTAACAGTATCATTCTCGAGATCCCTCTCGCAATACATGTCAATGGGTTTTTAGAGTACACCGGCGAACACATCGTTCACAAACACCTACAAGTTGTGAGCCTGCTAGTGTTCCACTGACTGTCTAGAATCGTCCGTGGTTGTCATCCCTACTCTGCTGAATGACGGGGGCCATTGTTTGGGTAAAGGTTTCATTCATTTTCCACCTGCCACCCTCATCTCAAGATCTATATCACCTCTTATCTCATTATCCAACTCATCTTTTATCACACACCAACAATCTCATCTACCCATGTTCTACCCAACATATTTGCAGATATAAAATACATATCTAGTTTAACTCATTTAAAAACTATATACAACATCCATTCCATACTCATCTCAAATAAACAAACAATATATAAACACATAGCACGTATTTCATAGCAAATACTTCATATTGATGTGTTAGAAGAAAGTAACTACGCACCCACACAAAACATATACTTAATACATTCAAACAATACTTGTATTAAAATCGTGTTTATGAAAGGGACTATACACTCACTCAAAACATTTACTTAATACATTGAAACAATACTTGTATTAAAATCGTGTTTATGAAAGGGACTATACACTCACTCCAAACATATACTCAATACATTCAAACAATACTTGTATTAAAATCGTGTTTATGAAAGGGACTATACACTCACTTGATCAGAAGACGATTGGACAGCACTACGACTATTAAAATAATCTTTTGCGACGAAACTGGGATGTTTCCTCCAAAACCGGGCTTCACGCGGGCAGAGCTTCGGCTCAAAAACTATTTTTCTCGGGATCTTCGGGCTTCGGGACTCGCTTCGGGTCTCGGGATGATACCGGGGCTTCGGGGGTACTTCTTTGCACGTAAATCGAGGTAGTATGGGGGAGAGAAGGGTGAATTAGCAACCTTGGCCGGCTGCCCCTTCAAATCTATTTATAGGGCAAATTTCTCAATTTCCACATCGTGGGCTTGGTCGTCACTGCATGCGTCATTTTCCACTTGATCTGTTAGGCTCCGGAATGCGTCAGAAGTCATGCCACGTCGTGGCCACTGTTGCCACGTCGTGGTCTCTGACACAGCTTTGTGGTTCGCGCCCCGAACTTCATAAATTCATAACTTTCGCATACGAACTCCGTTTTTGACGTTCTTTATATCGACGCGTAGGTAAAAACAAGATCTACAACTCCTTCATCTGAACTCCGTTTTCGCCTATCTTTTTATCGTTTCGCTACTATTAACGAGATCTTCGATTCTTGTTTAGATTGTTTCGGCTAAAAATTGCTCGGTCTCAAATCGAGTATTCGGGCTGCATACTGCTAAGTCGAAACTTAGAAAAATCATAACTTCCTCATATGAAGTCAGATTTGGGCGTTCTTTTTATGCACGCTCTCGGTTTAACGAGCTCTACGACTTTCGTTTATATTACTAAGGCTAAATATCGCTTTAACGTAAATTTCACTTTTTACGTCATTCAGCGTCGTGTCGGTTCTGTCGCGAAACTTCGACAGATCATAACCTCTTCGTTATAACTCGGATTTCAGCATTCTTTATATATTCGGAAACCTCGTTTCAACTACTACAACATTATCCAAAGATATCGGCTTTACCTACTATTTTATTTTTATGCTTTTTTTATTCTTAATTCATTTAAGCCACACAACTAAGCACAAAACTTATAATACTCAAATAATACATTCTTATTATTTCAAAATGGGTTGCAAAGGTTAACGTAGACTATTACATTGCTATTAATGACAAGCCCAGAAACACAGACGTTACAATTTTAAACTTTTAAAATTCTAGGTTTTGGAATTAAAGTTTCATAAATGAGACTCTTCAAGTTCCAAAACTTGAGGGCAAGTTTTGTAACTTGTCAAAACTTTTGAATTCCATAACATATGGATTTTAAAGTTCCATGAATGAGACATTTCAAATTACAAACTTGAGGACATGTTATGAAACCTTTCAAGATCCCTTTAATTCAATAACTTACAATATTAATGGTTTCATAAATAAAGACCTTTCATGTTCCAAAACTTGAGGAAAGGTTATGGAACTTTTCAAGAAACACATAGATCAAATTAAACTAATCCAATTATCATATAATTCATCATTTACCAATTTGACCTAGTTCACATTCTAGATAGTTTCAAATTTTACCAATAATTAGTTTTTCACAAAATCAAGTAATTATCTTAAAATTTGACAAACTTCATGTTTTGGATGGGGATATAACATTACCATATTAGTAAAATCAAATTTTATGAACCAAAACAGTCTGCGGTTATAATCCTAATCCAAAACATGCTAAAAACTCAAAAATCCTGCCACCAGATGAGCCAACTCGTCGAGCCAGGCTTTGGACTCGTCGAGTTCATGACAA
Organism: Lactuca virosa; assembly: GCF_052849685.1. Classification (NCBI taxonomy): domain Eukaryota; kingdom Viridiplantae; phylum Streptophyta; class Magnoliopsida; order Asterales; family Asteraceae; genus Lactuca; species Lactuca virosa. The sequence continues at coordinate 318,271,476 of NC_136428.1, forward strand.
AACTCATGCAACTCGTCGAGTCCATATATGGACTCGCCGAGTTCATCAGACAGTGGCCAGAAAAGTCATATTTCCAACTTTGAAAATCATATTTTTGCATCAATATAATAGAAAACACCCTAGGCTCTGATACCACGGTTGGGTTTAATGTACTCTAACATTCTTATGGTGTACATACAACCCTAATGCTTTGGATCTAAGTTTTCTCTAATTATACATGCAACATTGATATGCAAAGCATGGAGCCAAAACTAGCATACAAAATTTAACATATGAATCATAAAATTTGTTAAGAGGTTACCTCTTGATGTAGCTAGTAAGACTTTGGCTTTGTGAGAACTTAGCACCCCAAGTGTTGTGCCTCAAACAAGTCACAAACACCAATAAACAACTAAATGGATATGAGAGAGGCTAAGGAGACTCAAAATCGACTTCTCTTCTTGGAATGCAAGTAGTGGTCTGATTTTAGGGATTAGGATACCATATTTATATGTGTAGAAAACCAAGAGTCATGTGAAACCCTAATCCACACATATAAGCTTGTGATCCATACATTTGATTTGGACTAACACGTCATCGACTATCCATAAGCTTAACCCATCAAAAATCAATTATGGATCATTAGCCTAATCCATATGTATCAATTTTAATTAGTCTTTTTTTATCACTAAATTAATTCTTGATCAATACTAATTAAATAATAAGATTCCTCAATTAATATATTATACTTATAATATATTAATAAATCATAACTAACCTCTTACTCAAATATCCATCTAATAAGTTGTTCTGGTGAAGGCAACCCGCAATGGACCATGCTACTATCGGGTCAAGTACATACCAATTATAGTTATGGGCTTAGACACCTAATCCAACAATCTTAATATGAACAAAACTAGAAACTCTCTAGTTCTCAAGTTCCTTTATTCACTAAACAAGAGTTTGGGAACGTTATGTATAAGTTTTGAAGAACAGTGAGAAAAACGTAACAATGGATTTGGCTTCCCTATTTGGTGATCTTCGTAATCGTGAAGAAATGAAGATTTTACACAAAGAAATCATGCGAGATACTCATATGGACAAATCTATTGCTTGATAATCCAAGAAGTCTCCTTAAAACATCATCAACGACTTCTTTGATGAATTCTGAAGGTGATGCCTTGATAGTTAAACGCGCCTTCCTTGTCATTGTAGTAGGCTTGTTTGCAAGAGAGAAGAAGTTGCTTCAACGATACAATCAGACCTTCATAGACGGACTTATCAGCGTCCAAAGACTTACCTATTTTCTTATTTTTTCTAGTACTATATCACACGAATTTCTAATGAATCCTTTGATTCTATTCTGAAACTGTTGTCATAAATCTGTGATGCTAGAAGTTTAACCACTTCTTATTGATGAGTTAACTTGTTCATGATTCATATTGATGGCACCTCAGTGTGATTGAGACATTTAATTATGTTACACTATGTATTCTATTATAGAACATATCAATTCATTGTTGTAGGGTTTCAAAGTACTCCATGGATGATGGCAATGAGCCCCCTTGATGAAGTGTAGGTTAAAAGCCCAAGAGTGAGACAAAATGTAGCCGCCACGTTGTGAGGTTTCTTGTAGAGTTAGATTCTTATTCTTAAAGTGTAATATGTTCCTCATAATTGAATAAATCGAGTGATCATTCGACATATCTTCATATTTGTGTTTGTTCTTATTTTCCGCGTCTTGTTCATCAAATCTTGTTAGGGTTTTAATCCCAACAAGTGGTATCAGAGCGGGTCTTTACAGATCTATTGATTTTTGAAGTACCGGTTCTTGATTTGATGATTTTCTGCACAAGTTATTGAAATTTTTTGGTGTTTTGGCAGTTTGGAATCAAGATTTTTGTTTAATCTACCGTTCATGGAGATTTATGGATTCAGTTACTGTTCATCATGGTGTTTTCGATCTTATTCACTTTTATTCATTTTTTGTCACTGTTATATTCATCTGAGGATGGGCCAATTGTTTTTGACCTACATTCTTCCGGTCGATGTCATAATGTTCTTGAGCCATTTTTTTATCGCTTACTGTTCATTTGTTCCAAAAAAAACCCCATTGATTAGGTTCACTGTTCATTGACTTGTTCTTATATTTGTGTCGACATCGCTCTTTCTGATTTCTCAAGTTAAATTTCGTGATTCAAATAATGAGTTCGACCTTATATTGATTCAGTGTTCTTGTATTTTAATCGATTCAAAATTGTTTGTGTTTTTCCATAAGTTTCGATTACAAACGCTTTCAATCGCTTTAATCCTCATGATAATAGAACTCACGTTATAGTGTGTTTTCTGTTTTTGATTCACTCTGTAATCAATACTTGATCAATCGTGTTATTTGTTATACGATCTTGTGGTTAAATAACCTATTTGTTTCAATCGTTTTGTTTGAGAACTAATTTTTGTGAATCCTTGATCGAGTGTGCTCTGTCGATTTTTGAATGTAGCGATTGGGTGCTTGTTGAATATAGTCGCCTTATGATGAACATATGATGATGGTATGAACTGTGTTGAATCTCGTTTTGGAAGTCTATGCAAAAAGTCAAAATTGGAATTGTGGACTTTTTGGTACGAATGTTTCGCTTGCGAATGCAATCGGAAACGAGGTCTCGGAATCGTAACTCATATTCGCAATCGGAATCGAGCCTGTGTTTGGAATTGATTTGGAGTCTGGATTCAAAGTTGCTATCGGAAGTATGATTGTTTGACTCGGAACGAACCTGGATTCGGGGTTCCAGTCGACTCGGAATTGGAATGAGTTGTTGTATGGCCTGGCATTCGGATCTATGTGCTCAGAATGAAGGGATGTTCGGAGTTTGGAAACCTTGTTTAGTCACCGAATCGATCTTTGGATTTGAGTCGCTGTTGCTATCGTTTGTATTTAATCAAATGGGGAAGATGACTTCTATTTTACACATTTGGTCCCTGTAACTTCACCAACTTGGCAATTTTAATTTTATTTCCAGAAATTGTTACAAATCAAGGGGAAAATGACGTTGTTTTACCATTTCATCCCCCTGACTTTCAGCAAAATGACAATTTCAGCCCTGTATTCCAAAAGTTTACAAATTTAAGGGCTGGTGAATAGTTTTGGATTTTTTTAAAGCACATATTTTTCCGTGAACAGAAAATTAAAGATTTCATCAAGTCTTGGCGGTTTGGAAAGTCGTTTTTCGTGACAACGACAAATTTTCACGACTTTTTCGGATTTTATACTTCATTGTGTATATCATTTTGTCGCGGGGGAGCACAATAATTTTTTACCCATTCAAGATCATTCTCATGACCATTTGAAGGCTTTATAATCACGTTTTTAATTATAAATAGGGGAGGAGAATTTGGTATGGCCATTCGAAATTGGATTTGTGACTTTTCAAATTTGAAGATTTTTGATAAAGCTTGTGGTAGAATTATGAAGGTAGCTTTTACAGTAGCAGTTCTTCATTGAGCTCTTCTAAAGCTTTTGCAGAGAATTATCCTTTACAGTAGCAGTTCTTCATCGAGCTCTTCTAAGGACTTCTTATATCTCCGACTTCTAGTATTTTCTCGATCAAGTGGCGTTACGAATCTTAAAATTTGGGTTGTTACATGATAATTTTTAGTGGCTTATATCATTAGCTTATTTGAAAATCATTGTGACTTGGAGGGGGAGCTCTTCAAAGACAAGAAGTGATTTGGTTTCGTTGTTCTAAAATGGGTTTTTATGACGGGTTTGACTTTCTTGAAGATTTTTGGGATTACATTCGAAAATGAAGTTTAAAGACATTACTTCGGTGCTTGGTTTATATATCCTAGAGCCCGTGGTTGAAGACTATTGAAGAATCAAGATTCGTGGATTTCTTCAAATATTCCTCGTTGCAAGATCTTTTCTTATTTTCTAGATGCTTGTTTTGGAAGTTGAAGCATTGTCATCCATTCTATACTATGAAGGGGAGATTGTAGGGTTTCAAAGTACTCCATGGATGATGGCAATGGGCCCCCTTGATGAAGTGTAGGTTAAAAGCCCAAGACTTGTCTTTTCCCTATAAATAGTTATGTATTATTCATTATTAGGGTTAAGAGTGAGACAAAATATAGCCGACACGTTTGTGAGGTTTCTTGTAGAGTTAGATTCTTATTCTTAAAGTGTAATCTGTTCCTCATAATTGAATAAATCGAGTGATCATTCGACATATCCTCATATTTGTGTTTGTTCTTATTTTCCGCATCTTGTTCATCAAATCACAATTAGGGTTTTATTCCCAACAATTGTGCAATACCACACACTCATAAAAGTTTGAAATTTTATGTAGATGGTTAAACTATGTACTGTAGTTTATCACACGCAACAACCCTTTCTTGCCCTTAATTTCTTCTAAATAGTTTTATGATTCACTGTGAGATACCAAACACCAAACACTGATGGGACCTTGAAAAATTTGTGTCGATGAGTATATCATGTACCGTGATACATTACACACACCTACCCACTCTCCCTACAAAGTATCTATTCAAGGAATTGATGACTCACTATATTAGCCATACATTGACAAAATTTCGACACTCTATGTCGGCGGATGTATTTTGTACCAGAATATATTACACGTTGTCATACCATTCTTACATTTCTCTTTTAATAAAAACAATTAATGATTCAGTGTATAAAACCATACATTGACGAGACTTTGCAAGATTGTGTACATGATCTACTATTGCAAACACCACAATAGTGTGATATACCCTATCTCACCCATTGTTCCGTTGCACTATTTTTATCTTGATTATGACCCTATTGTTGTGATGTTGAATATCTTTTGTTTTGGAGAAGCTTCCTATTGGTCAATTTACTGTCTCTGTGAAGATTATCTTAATAAACGCTAACTTTTTAAATTTAGGAATAAACACCTTCTTTTGATATCTACGAGATTTGAGGTGAATTTTTCTCACTCCTATGATTACCTCTGAACAACGTATCTATGGGGTATATATGTAAGATTAACATCTTCACAATCACTTCATGCTCTCAATAATCATCAAAATCTCTCGATTACTCATGTTCTCAAGAACCCTAATCACAATGGCTTATCCTACAATCATCTACACGTATGTGCCTACATTAAATGTCGTCAAAGCTGCTAGATCTCTAGATACTCCCATCGTGATCATGGCAAAAAATGTGGCATTCTCTTCTGAAATCCCTATAAAGTTTCGGAATAAGGTTTTGAAGGTTTCGTAGATTATCTTATAAAATATCTACTTAGCTACGCTCTTGTTGATATTGTTGATTTGTTTCTTCCTCGACATGTTTATGAGTTTTACTATACTTCTACTTACTACGATGTACGAGTTATTATTGGTACAATAGGAGATGGAGCGAATACTATCTTGGTGACTGTGAATGATGTTCGAAGGGCATTACGCCTTCCAATTAAGGATGAATACTTTCCTACTCCCTCCTAGAGGAAGGTCATGTTGTTCTTGAAAATGTTTTACTCACAAGACAAGGAGTCTTGATCAGATGAACCTTTTTGAACAATGTATCATGTTCTCTGTCATCAAGAATAAACATTTGGATTTTGCTCAAGTTATTTTTGATCAAATGGCTGAAATTATTGGAGGAACTAAAAGATCCGCTCATGTCCCATATCCTAGATGGTTTGCATTAATTCTTCAATATTTTGTTGTTGGTTATGATGATGATCAAGCTGATGATTGGGCTCATTCTTTCACCTCGATGAAATTGTTCAATCAAATTCCTGAAGACGAATGGAGCATTACAAAGGGTATGCAAATATGGATTGACAAGCCCTTTCCGTGTTGAAAACTGACGTATGTTGTCCCAACAATTCCATTAGAGGAAGATGAAGAAGAAGAACAAGAGGATTGAACATCTGATTCAGAAAAACAAAACCAGAGTGACTCCGAGAGTAATTCTCAATCTGATGAAGACACTGGTACTGAAGATGAGGATTTAGATGCTGGCAGAGATTCTGAATACAACGGTGAGGATATAGAGATGATTCCAATCAATCACGGTCATGAAGTTCGAGTTCAAGATTTCAATGAGGCAGAATCTAGTCATCAAAATAAGCATATTCGGTTCGAGTCTTCTCCATCACTGGAAGAAAAAGAAGAATATATTATTCCTGAGATTCCTTGTGACAACCCGAAATTTTCCATCCTGTTCAGTCTAACACTTCATTGAAAGTCAAACTCATTCCTCCTATCATTTAGCACAATTTGGAGTTTATTTAAGCGTTCTGAGCCTTGTACACTTAATGGATAAGTGTTGGAGTTTATCTACTGGATCTATAGTACAAAGAACAAGTCTAGATCACCTTGACAAGGAGTTCACGACCACCACATGGGAGTTTACGGCCATAAACTCCATGTGGGCCGTAAACTCCTCCTATATGTCGATATTTTGGCCATTTGTTCCATTCTTTCACTTCCTTGGCTGAAATCCTCTCAAGTACCATCCCGATCTTCGTCCCCGATATTCAAAACTCGTAAGCTTCTTGTCCTAATTAGTTGATATCTTACATGAACTAGTGATCTTACATGATTTCATCCGTGAAATCATTCCATTTTGTAGATCTTCAAGTTTCACCAAGAACACCAAGAACACACACTAGTGTTCTTGGCCAAAACCGACCATTCAAGCTCCTAGATCGTAAGTACTCTTGTTCTAACTCGTTGTACACTAGGTTTAACATGTTTAGAGCTTAGAATCATCAAGGATCAATGGTTGAATGAGAGTTTACGGCCACAGATCTCCCAAGGTCGTAAACTCCCTATAAGGGTGCAATGATGCCCTTTCCCCTTCCAATTGACTAGAGCTTAGCATAGAACCAACCACCATTGAACTAGGGACTTCAAGAAACGAATTTGTATTTCACACCATGAGTTTACGACCGTAAACTCATGGGGAAGTGGTCCCCAGGCCGTAAACTCAAGTTAAGGTCATTCTTGGACCTTAAACTCACCTAGCCTTTTGTTTAAGCCTTGGAACACTTAACCACTTAAGACTCCTTACCTTTAAGCCTCAAATGGAGCCCCATTAGAGAGTTTACGGCCAGGAGTAAACTCCCCCGGGCCGTAAAATCCAATAAGTATGGTCCATGGACCATAAACTCAAATACGATGCCTTGCAATCCTTTGTTGCAACCCAATGGCCTCCTAACACTTTGACTAAAGTGTTTTCCTCACATTAGGATGTTTATACTTGTCTAATTAGTGTTACAATCACTAATTGTATGTATACATATGTCTTTATATGTTATTAGGATCATTGTGTGTGTTTAAGTCTTCACTTAACACCAAGCACTTGTCCGACACTTCCATACGATCCACTCACTGCAGGTGAGTTCATACCGCTTAATTAACCTTTAAATGTTTCTAAATGTTTATAAATGCTTTTATGGGGGGGGGGAATACAAGTTGAATCATGCTAGTTAGTACATCAATCACATGTGATTAATAACTAGCATACAAATGGATTTAGTACACTTTTAGTTGTTTTACCAAACATATTACTTCAAATGAATTTCTCAAACGTTTCTACATGTTAAAACTCTATATCAAACCGTCTTACATATTGTATGTTTCCTTTCAAACTCTGTTACAATTATGTTTCAAACAAAGGTTTTCTTATGCTTAAAACTGTTCTTATCAAACAAACAACTTTCAAATCATTTTACAAACTGACATCAAGTCATCATTTCTTAGTTATTAAACTTTTCAAAGGTTTTACAAAACTTTTTTTATACTTTTATATTGTCAAATGCATGCCTATATATGTATAGTTATATAAGTAATGTTTAAAGGACTTAGGACGGCTGGCTCGCTTTATTTCCTTTTCCTCGTTGGGATGTGTCCTTAGGGCATCAGTTATTCGTCCGAATGTCGTCTAAATATTATTTATATATCATGTATACATATATAGACATAAAAGTTCCATTAGTCAGTTCAGTACCTTTGGGTAGCAAAGGCATACTTCGGTTATACACATACATTACTAGTAACTATAATAGGTATAGTTAGGAGATACTACTTACTATTCCAAGTACAAGGAATCACACAAGAGTCAGTTCATTCATGAGTCTATACTAATACATTACATACTATATGAAGAGATACGATTACATACAATTACAAGACATACAATTACAGGAGATACGTTTACATAGATACATTTACATAAATACGTTTACATAGATACGTTTACATATATACGTTTACATAGATACTATTACATAGAATCTATTACATACGTTTCGGGACTTACCATTCCACACCCAAGGCTGTTAGCTACAGTAGGGAAAATGCTCATCGACAGGTGTCTACGGTTGTACTGTTCGGCGAGTTACCACGCCGTGAATATCCTAGTACAAAAGGATACAATTTTAGTATTATATTATTTTCCTTCTTACCTTTAATTTGTGACACATTCACATGAACGACGAGGTAGAATATATTTGATATAGATAGACTATTTTCCTTATTACCTTTATATTGTGACACATGCACATAAACGATGAGGTAGACGATAGTTTTATAATAATAATATTTATACAAAGGAAAAACCGTCACATTTACAGTGATGCATACTTTCAAAACAGTCGGGTCTTGGTAGAAGGCTACTTTCAAAACAGTCGGGTCTTGGTAGAAGACTACTTTTTATACTAGTAGGAAATATGGGATTTTCTAGGGTTTTCAAACGTTTACAATTACTTACAAACATGTTCATTGATACAAACTTCTCTTCAAACAATTACAAGTCTTTCTTTACAGTTTTACAAATCAAAGACACATAAATACTTATGAATTCACCATCTTTATTGCTGATACTCGCTTTCAAAATAACTTGTATTCTCAGGTCACAAATAGACAGGTACGATGACTAGGTTTTGTGAAGACGGAGCAGTCAAGACTCGTCTTTTATTTTGAGTATTCATTATGTTGTTTTATACTATGAAAGAACACACTTGTAATTAAAATTATACTATTAATGCAATGGATGATGTTGTTTCTTGTTTACTACTTTGCATTGTTGTGATACTTACATGACGTCCTCCGCCCAGAACGTTTCCGCCGTTCTTGGTTTTGGAGTGTGACAGATTGGTATCAGAGCATTGTTTATAGTGAATTAAGTATATCAACCCATAAAAGATATACTAACTATAAATACAATGGGATTAACATACTCGCCAAGAGTTTATACTTTTAAATAATAAAATATTTAACTAAGTATACATACCTGAATTCATACTAAAATCAGTGTCACAATGACAAGAACAAAAGTATTACGATTGTTGAATATCACAAGTAAGCTCGGGGATGTATGGTCAGTCTTGGGAGTAGCATAGCCTGATCAACTATGCTGGTCCGAGGAGTGATTAGCACATGCCCAAGAATGGTTGTGATGTGGCAACAAGTCTAAAAACTTACCAACACTACCACAATGAGAACTCTAGAGCAGGACATAAGTCTAAAATACTATGGGAGTATTTTGTGTTACTATAATTACTTACTTGAGAACTAAAAAGATCTTCATTACTAGGTCGATAGTTGCTAAGTGGATACACCAAGGTTATATGTAACTAGGATGTCATAGACTTAGAATCTGTGAATTTTTGCTTTACCCCTGTTCCTTGTGAGTTTGGAGTTAAGGTCACTTATTCGAAGGCCTATCCTGTTTTGATTACATATAACTGGTATGCACTTTACAAATAGTGATGTAACTAATGAAGATTATCTAATAATTATCTAGATAGTTCGTCTAATAATTATTTCCTTACCCCAATTCTCGCGTAGATAACATGGCTGGACTCCATCCCCACGACAACCCGTACCTTCCGAACGAAGGCAATGCTAGATGGTTTGGAGAAGAACCCGAGAATGATCATCAAATCCCTTTGAATGATCACCATGCTGAAGACCTTTCGGATGATGCTAACTCCGAACCCGAAGTTGAGAACCTACCCCCAGTAGCTCCCATTCCAAATCCTAACCCTCGTCCGGCTTTTCATGGCCCGACGCCTCCTTGGGTAGAATGCTTGGAAACATGGAGCGAAGAGCAAGATCAACCTATGCCGTTTAATGGAGACTGAAGCTTCTACAACATAAGAGAAGGAAGCTCGGCAGACAGAGTTCTACCAATCCTGGTCCGTAGAGTTTCCCGAAACGAGATTCAAGGCAGGACAACTCTCCATCGTATCGTAGAGGTTGATGCCAATGCAAGAATGCATACCATCCGCACCAATCACCTTGAACACACTCATGAGAGATCTGAGAGAGACCATGAGACCCTGCTGCAAGCACTAGCTGAAACTCGAGCCGAAGTCATAGAGCTCCGAGTACGCCAGAGGGTGTACGAAAGACACCTGCTTGATATGGAACGTCAACTAGCTGAACTAAGGGTTCACCATAGGGGTAACCGTCACCAGTAGGAGATGCTTTACTTTCCTTCTTTGTTTCAAAGAATCATTTTCCTGTCTATGTCCTATGTGGCATTTTTCTATGTAACTATCTTGTACTATAAGTACTTTTAGTTAGGCCTTGATGCAGCCAAAACTTTTCTACTCTGGATGTGATGTAAGACCTACTCCAAGGTCATTTTTCCCAAACTTATTACGTCATGAATATCAATGATATTGACAGTCGGCTAACTTCTGTGTCATTCTTTGTTCAAATACTTTCATCATACTATCGTTGGAGTCTATCTGAAACCCACTCTAGTCAAGTTATTGGACTAGGGTAATTTAGCTCCGGGATCATTCCCAATTCTCTTTCAAAGGTTGGATCATGTTATTCACCATCCAATGGTACCCGGGTTTGAACGACAAACGTCTTGAGACCATTCTACGAACTTACTTCTACTCTGTACTAGGACTGCATCATAGGGATGTAGGTCAAACTTTCGAGAACGTACTTCTACTCTTTACATGAACGATCGAAATACATCTAGGTTCAACCATAATCGCTCACGAATTCATTCTCTTTTTGTGTAACAGAATCATGTCGTCATCCAGAAATAGTCAGCCGAACAACGAAACCCTTATCTTTCGTATCGACGCCGCTACATTACAAGCCGCGGTAACAGCTGCCATGACAGCTTTCCTTGCACACCTCAACTCTAACAACGCAATCAAGTCTGGCAAAGGAGTTGGCAATTTCGATTGTTGTACCGACTCGAGAAGCCAACAAATGACTACAGTCACGGACTTGCAAAGACGTAAAACCGAGAAGAAGAAACGAAAGCGCCAAGCCCAAAAGGAGCGCAAGAGATCCCAAAGACTTGCTATGCAACAGCAACAACTGGCAACTCCTGCCATTTCAGCTCCGATCAGACCATACGAGGGAAAACTTCCAAAGTATAACAAGTGTAGCTTTCATCACAACGGGGCTTGTCATGAAATGCAATGCTGCAATTGCTACAATTTAGGGCACCATGCCCGTAGCTGTAGAGCGCCGGCACGACCCATCACTCGAGCCCCTGACATCAGGGTCAGCTCTGCTTGCTATAGTGGTGGGGAAACCGGACGCTATAAAAGGAAATGTTCAAAGTGGATGGACAAAGAAAACACCCGTGTCCACATAACTCTGACTCGACACCTCACTTCCACCACCAATGCTAGTACAAGCCAGATATGTCACCAATGCGGCGAGATTAGACACCTCAAAAAAGGATTGTCCAATAACAAAGAACTCCGGTGCAGATGGGAAGATACTAAGGATCACTGCCGCAGGAGAAACTACTCCGGACCCATGTTAAAGTATCTAAGGCGTTCGTTGTAACAGACTCTTAAACTGTTTAAAACTAGTGCAACTCGAGTCTTATCTTTTGCGAGATCCCGTCAGTTAAGGGACCCTCGTGCTGCGTATACTTATCTTTTGTAGTATACCTTGTTCGCAGCAATAGTCTTGTAGTTAATCTAAAGTATTGTAACTCTGTTAAAAGTTGCACTGTTTTGTTTTGTCTGTAACGCCTTTATAATCAAGTCTAATGCCTTTATTTCCAAGTGAGTCCGACATTATCATACGACTTGAGTCAATTCAATCCTCACAATACCAGTTTCATGCGTAAATCTCTTTCTCCGAAATCGCCTTGCTAGCGAAACCATCATTATAGAACTTCGAAGTACTCATGCATTGAGTACCTCATGTTTCTTATACTTTCCGAAGAAACCTCAGCAAACCTCCCCGAAGTACCACTCGTACAGTACGTCAAGTTCAATCCAAAGACTCGTACGGTTAATCTATCGCTGAAGAATGTATACACAGGGGTGGTATATAATCAAGGTTCTACAGGTTTAGAATTGATGATTCCACTTTAACTTCTTTTCCTCGTTGGGATGTGAGCTTAAAGAAGAATCATTTATTCGACTACCTTTTCAATCTTAATTATATACGGCTCTTATACACGATATTGTGATTGATGAACCATGTACGACTTCTAATGTGAACTTCAGGACGGAGACTGCCCAAGACTACGAGTAATCGCATCGCCATGCGAACAAACTTAGAACCCAATACGACTCCTCTAACCAGATCGCCCTTCAGTCTAACACCTACGGAGATGCAAGAACTGTCAGGTCAAACTTAACGAACTACTCAACAATGGAATTGAAAGACCAAGCTCCTCGCCCTGTAGAGCTCCGGTATTATTCTTCAAGAAGGTAGACGGATTGTTTCGTAGGAGCATCAACTAACAGAGATCTCGACAAGATTTCCATTAGAAATCATTACCCTCTGCCTCGCATAGAAGAATTGGTGGACCAACCGCATGGAACAAATTACTTTTCAGAAATGAACCTGAGATCCGAATATCACCAGTTACGAGTGTTAGAGAAGGATTTCCCGAGGACAATCTTCCAAACTCGATGCGGACGCTACGAGTCCGTAGTGATACCCCTCGGGTAAGACTAAAGCGCCCGTAGTATTCATGAGCTTAATGAATAGGGTATGCCATTCTTACTTGGATCAGTTCGTCATTGTCCTTGTAAATGACTTACTTATCTACTCTCGTAGTAAGAAGGTAATCATAAAGAGCATCTACAACAAACCATGGAAACATTACGATCAGAGAAGCTTTACGCGAAGTTCTCTAAATACGAGTTTTTGAATTGAAGAGTCGAATTCCTAAGGCACATTTTTAGTGATGAGGGAATTCTGGAGGACCCTTCCAAAATCAAAACCGTTGAGAATTTGTCAACACCGAAGACGCCGACGGGAATTCGCTAAATTCTAGGTCTCGCTGACCTACTGTCATAGTTCATTTAGAACTCCTCGCGAATTATGGAACCTCTTACGACTTTGACCCAGAAGGGAGTGACCCTTGACTGGGAAGAGAAGCAAGAGAAAGAAACCTTTGGAATCCCAAGCGAGAGACCATACTCTTTTGGGAAATCTCACCTGGGAAGGCTTGATACGCTTCAGAAAGCATGAAAAGCTAAATCCAAGATAGTTAGGACCTCCGAGATTCTTGCCAGAATCGGCCCTGTAACTCACAAAATTCAACTTACTCGCGAACTCAGTAACGTACATTTTACCCTCCACGTCTCGAACTTGAAAAAGTACCTTTCCGTCAGGACTCCTGTAATCCCACTCGACGAGATCGAGTTCAACGAGAGCCTCACCTTCGTGGAAGAACCATAGTGACCATGGACCGAGAGTTCAATTGAACGAAGCAAACTCGCTTACCATTAGTGAAGGTTCGCTGGAATGCCAATCGAGGACCTGAATTCACTTGGGAGCGCGAGGATTCAATCGATTAGTAAGTATCCCCACCTCTTGACTTGATTATTCACATCTACTCCTTTACCTAAATTCTAATTTCGGGACGAAATTCCCTCTAACAGGGGGATGATGTGAAAACCCGAAAATTTCCATCCTGTTTAGTCTAACACTTCATTGAAAGTCAAACTCATTCCTGCTATCATTTAGCACAATTTGGAGTTTATTTAAGCGTTCTGAGCCTTGTACACTTAAGGGATAAGTATCGGAGTTTATCTACTGGATCTATAGTACAAAGAACAAGTCTAGATCTCCTTGACAAGGAGTTCACGGCCACCACATGGGAGTTTACGGCCGTAAACTCCATGTGGGCCGTAAACTCCTCTTATATGTTGATATTTTGGCCATTTGTTCCATTCTTTCACTTCCTTGGCTGAAATCCTCTCAAGTACCATCCCGATCTTCGTCCCCGATCTTCAAAACTCGTAAGCTTCTTGTCCTAATTAGTTGATATCTTACATGAACTAGTGATCTTACATGATTTCATCCGTGAAATCATTCCATTTTGTAGATCTTCAAGTTTCACCAAGAACACCAAGAACACACACTAGTGTTCTTGGCCAAAACCGACCATTCAAGCTCCTAGATCGTAAGTACTCTTGTTCTAACTCGTTGTACACTAGGTTTAACATGTTTAGAGCTTAGAATCATCAAGGATCAATGGTTGAATGAGAGTTTACGGCCACGGATCTCCCAAGGTCGTAAACTCCCTATAAGGGTGCAATGATGCCTTTTCCCCCTTCCAATTGACTAGAGCTTAGCATAGAACCAACCACCATTGAACTAGGGACTTCAAGAAACGAATTGGTATTTCACACCATGAGTTTACGACCATAAACGCATGGGGAAGTGGTCTCCAGGCCGTAAACTCAAGTTAAGGTCATTCTTGGACCTTAAACTCACCTAGCCTCTTGTTTAAGCCTTGGAACACTTAACCACTTAAGACTCCTTACCTTTAAGCCTCAAATGGAGCCCCATTAGAGAGTTTACGGCCAGGAGTAAACTCCCCTGGGCTGTAAACTCCAATAAGTATGGTCCATGGACCATAAACTCAAATACGATGCCTTGCAATCCTTTGTTGCAACCCAATGGCCTCCTAACACTTTGACTAAAGTGTTTTCCTCACATTAGGATGTTTATACTTGTCTAATTAGTGTTACAATCACTAATTGTATTTATACATATGTCTTTATATGTTATTAGGATCATTATGTGTGTTTAAGTCTTTACTTAACACCAAGCACTTGTCCGACACTTCCATACGATCCACTCACTGCAGGTGAGTTCATACCCCTTAATTAACCTTTAAATGTTTCTAAATGTTTATAAATGCTTTTATGGGGGGGGGGGGGGGAATACAAGTTGAATCATGCTAGTTAGTAGATCAATCACATGTGATTAATAACTAGCATACAAATGGATTTACTACACTTTTAGCTGTTTTACCAAACATATTACTTCAAATGACTTTCTCAAACGTTTCTACATGTTAAAACTCTTTATCAAACTGTCTTACATAGTGTATGTTTCCTTTCAAACTCTGTTACAATTGTGTTTCAAACAAAGGTTTTCTTATGCTTAAAACTGTTCTTATCAAACAAACTACTTTCAAATCATTTTACAAACTGACATCAAGTCATCATTTCTTAGTTATTAAACTTTTCAAAGGTTTTACAAAACTTCTTTTATACTTTTACATTGTCAAATGCATGCCTATATATGTATAGTTATATAAGTAATGTTTAAATGACTTAGGACGGCTGGCTCGCTTTATTTCCTTTTCCTTGTTGGGATGTGGCCTTAGGGCATCAGTTATTCGTCTGAATGTCATCTAAATATTAGTTATATATCATGTATACATATATAGACATAAAAGTTCCATTAGTCAGTTCAGTACCTTTGGGTTGCAAAGGCATACTTCGGTTATACACGTACATTACTAGTAACTATAATAGGTATAGTTAGGAGATACTACTTACTATTCCAAGTACAAGGAATCACACAAGAGTAAGTTCATTCATGAGTCTATACTAATACATTACATACTATATGAAGAGATACGATTACATACAATTACAAGACATACAATTACAGGAGATACGTTTACATAGATACATTTACATAGATACGTTTACATAGATACGTTTACATATATACGTTTGCATAGATACTATTACATAGAATCTATTACATACGTTTCGGGACTTACCATTCCACACCCAAGGCTGTTAGCTACAGTAGGGAAAATGCTCATCGACGGGTGTCTATGGTTGTACTGTTCGGCGAGTTACCACGCCGTGAATATCCTAGTACAAAAAGGATACAATTTTAGTTATTATATTATTTTCCTTCTTACCTTTACTTTGTGACACATTCACATGAATGACGAGGTAGAATATATTTGATATAGATAGACTATTTTCCTTATTACCTTTATATTGTGAGACATGCACATAAACGATGAGGTAGACGATAGTTTTATAATAATAATAGTTATACAAAGGAAAAACCGTCACATTTACAGTGATGCATACTTTCAAAACAGTCGGGTCTTGGTAGAAGGCTACTTTCAAAACAGTCGGGTCTTGGTAGAAGACTACTTTTTATACTAGTAGGAAATATGGGATTTTCTAGGGTTTTCAAACGTTTACAATTACTTACAAACATGTTCATTGATACAAACTTCTCTTCAAACAATTACAAGTCTTTCTTTACAGTTTTACAAATCAAAGACACATAAATACTTATGAATTCACCAGCTTTAATGCTGATACTCGCTTTCAAAATAACTTGTATTCTTAGGTCACAAATAGACAGGTACGACGACCAGGTTTTGTGAAGACGGAGCAGTCAAGACTCGTCTTTTATTTTGAGTATTCATTATGTTGTTTTATACTATGAAAGAACACACTTGTAATTAAAATTATACTATTAATGCAATGGATGATGTTGTTGCTTGTTTACTACTTTGCATTGTTGTGATACTTACATGACGTCCTCCGCCCCAGAACGTTTCCGCCGTTCTTGGTTTTGGGCTGTGACATTCCTCCACCTCAACACAATGATTACTCTGCCACGGATCATGGTCGAGGTAATTCACCTCCTGATCATGTTCGAATATCACTATTTTGTACCCATGATGCTCATGAAGTAGAGTATGATCATCCATCACCAGCTCAGACTAAACTGCGCTCTGCTATTCAACAAGTTCTTTCCACTCGAGCAACTGTTCAGGGGAGCAACCTCAACTAGATAGTTACTTGTAGAATTCAACGATTTTCAAGTGAACGACCTCTCAAAACGGAACTCTCTTGTTTAATTGACCTCCCACATGAATCAGAGTCTTTCCACAATCGAAATGGATGTCGCTGAGATCAAGTTTATTGTTACAAGCGCTCACATTGAAACTGAGGATGAAGGAAATCAGTCTTCTTCGGCTGATGATCAACAACCGCCACCTGTTTCTAAATGTGCTCTTTCTTCTGGCGGAAATTCTACATCCATGTTGCCTCCTCCATCAAATCCACCACCACCAAGCAGTCCTCCTCTAATCTCTATTGATGATAATCAGTATCTTTCACTTAATCTGGTGCCTCCCTCTCAAACTGATGATTCCAAAAAGGGGGAGAATTTAATTTAAAACACTCCGACCAATGATTCTGCTGAAGAAGAACTAAAAACTAAAGACATCCCTGATGAGTCGGATGTGGATCATGAAGTTTATGCTATGGACTTATCATTTATTGATCTACAACCTCTTCATCCAGTATTTCCTGACATTGATTGTACCGGTGCTAATGCTGAGGGTGTAACGACTCGAAAATCCTTCCATCAATGACGTTAACGTTCAGTTACTCGAAGAAATATATATATATATATATATATATATATATATATATATATATATATATATATATATATATATATTAGCTTTATAGGGTTAAAATGGAAGAAATCAAATAAAAAAATATAATATTTAATACCTAAAAGAATTAATTTAAATTGAAGGGGTATATAATTTAATTAATTGGTTTTGTGGAAAATAGGTTAAAATATAGTTCTTTTTATTAGTGTAATTAAGGTTGAGGGGCTAAATTGTTATAAAAAGAAACTTAGATTGCCAAACTAATTGGATTATGATTGTTAGTAATTAAATCATGAAAGTGTAGGGAGTTTTTTTGAAAAATCGAATTGAAACTTCTGTAATTCAATGGTCCATGTGTTTAATGAATATGAAGGCTCCATTCGTTTTTTCCCCATGCCCGTTTTCTTCTTGCGAGTACTATTCAACCCAAACTCTTCCTTGGGGCTTAACCCTTCCCTTGGGCTGCCATAGAGGACCAGAAGTGGAAATTATTAAAAAAGAAAAAAAAAAAAAAACGATCGCATAGAGAGGGCAAGGCAGGAGAGGTCGACAACTTTTGGGTTAGTGTGTTCGGTCGGCAGGAGAAGGAAGGAAGCATCGGTTGTGGTTCTAATCAAGTCTAGTAATTGATCAATACTCTTGGTAAGTTCTTGATCCTTCTTCTTCATGTGTTCATACTACAATTTCTTGAGGCTATTGGAGATCGATTCTTCCTCTTTGTAAGCCTATGGTCTTTCTTCTCATGATAATTCATCTTCAATTAGTGTGAATTGGTTGAAAACATTGTCAATTGCTTTTTATTTGACACTCTTGATCATAATGCTTCCTAGTCTCAATTCTTGAAGTTATGTATTGTTAATTTTTCAGCCCTATTGGGTCTGTTTAGTGGTTCATTGGCTGTCAAAATCTTGTTATGAACACTCCTCAATGTGTTGTTAATCATGTGCAAGAATTGCTCAAAGTCATGGAATCGATGCCTTTCTTTTGTTGCTAGATTTCATGCTTCTTTCTATGTCAATCCTAGTGATTTTTCATGAGGTATCTTTCTATAAAAAGGCCATGTTTTGAACCATCCAAAAGGTCTTCAAAGCAGTCCCTAACGTGGCTTAATGGTGGAGAAAACTCAAGCCCTAGTCGTGTTTTCACTTTTAGCAAAGTACTTTGTTTTCCCATATAAACAATGTACTTTGAATCATGGATTGAGGTTAGAATTGTTATTTTAACTTCTTGACATGTTGTTACTGTTAAGAACTCGATTTACATCTTTATAGTTGATTTTGGTTGTGGCGTAATGGGTTAAGTTGTCAATTAACCATTAAAATGCAATGCTGGGAAAATTATGAAAAATTACTAATCTGTCCCTGTTTTCAAAAAAATCTAGAAAAATCATCAGAAGTCGTATTTATGATCCGTAAACTCTCAAAGTTTTAATTTTGGGTTTAGTTTGTCCATGATTTTTTCCAAGACTTGGTATTGTCCCTAACCAAGGTGAAAATCGTCTATTTCACTGACTGGTCGGAAATTAGCTGCACCGACATTCTGTCTTGTAAAATTCATAGAAAATTGTAGAAAAATCGGTTGGACCTGTGCAAGTAGTACTTTTAAAGATAAAAGTATGAAATATCTGAATATAGAATAAAGTTGAAATTTTTATAGGTTTAAGTGATGCTAAAGTGGCCTCGAACAGACTGCTGTTTTAGGTCAAAATCTGAGAATTTGACCTAATAACCTATTTGCATGTTTGGGTAGTAAATTGCCATAATTTGTTCATGTACACTTCTAGTAATACATATATTTGTGGTGGACTAGGGTAAGGTTTAATACCTCAGGTCCAACAAGATTTGAAGTGTGGAAAGGGTGCTTATTTGTTCATGCTACTAGTCATTTAAGAAACACACGTACATTTCATTAAATTACAGTAATTACCAAATAAAAGTTCTTCACAGTATTTATTTGGATGAAATTTTTTGCATCCCATATATTATTGGCAATATTATAAAGGCTAAATGCCATAATTATATTATGTGTATTTGCAAATGTAGATTCATGTTAATAATCATTTTAATAAAAATAGTTAAATTCGACTTTGCTTATTTAAATATAATCGTTTTAAAGTGAGATTTTTATTATACACTTATAATGAATATTACTTTGGGTGATAAATAATTTAAGAAATAGTTTTTAAGATTTATTAACTTTTGTGTAAAATGATGGAACATTTTGTATCAATGTATATGAAAAATAGAATGATTGATTGTTTGATAAAAAAATAGAATATAAACAAAAGCTGGAAAATATTAAGAGAATCTAATTTATGCATACATGATAAAAGATTAAATATTTAAATTAACCAATTTGTATGTTCACTTAAATCTATATATGCAGGAAAGAAAATGATAAATGTTTTTTTTGTAAAGGAAAACTCGTAAATTTGTAAGAATTTTCGAAAAACTTCATAAGCTCTTTGAAATTTTATTTTATGCAAGTTTTTTAAAAATGATTTATAAGTTACTTTTTGGTTTGACAAATATTTTAAGCACCAAATGGCTTCTAGACCTACGGTATCAAGTGTTGCCCTCTTTCCTTAAGGTTGAGTGTTCAAGTCCCACCGTGTAAATAAATGGAATTAAGGAGTAGTTTAGGCAAGGCTGTAAATAACATTAGGCATGACATGGCGACAATGTCAAACCTCAAGCTTTTACCAGTTGTGGTGAGTCATGTCGTTCGTAAGACGTGGCTTAAGTCGACAATTTTGTATATATATATATATATATATATATATATATATATATATATATATATATATATATATATATATATATATATACTGTAATTCATTTTTATATACATATTTGATTTAAGGCAGCATTTTGTTAAAGTGTGGCGGCAGATACAAGCTTTGGAGCCATGGCGGCCCATGACGAAGCCATGACAAACTTTCTAGAACCTTGAGTTAAGAGTAGATTAGATTTGCTGTTTCAATATATATATATATATATATATATATATATATATATATATATATATATATATATATATATATATATATATATAGTTTGTTAAATACAATCTCGATGATTTTTATCAAGACACATTTCAATGGCAAAGAGTAGGCAACCAAAGATTCAAAACAAGCCACGCAGCGCAGAGCACAACGAAAATCTACTAAATGCCAACTCCATACCATTTGATATTGGCAACTTTAAACTTAATGCTTATCTTTAATATGTATTTAACCCGTTCCATGTTCTCTTCTTGAGCTCCACCATGTGATGATGTGAAAGAAAAAAAAGTTAGTTACAAAAATAGTCTAATCGTAACTTACATATATAAAAACACAAAACAACAACAACAGAAACAATAAAAATAACAATAAAATTAAGATTGGAAATAGAAATGTAGATATCGATAATTATGTATCTAATAGGGGTAGCTAGAGTTACTGTGTCACCTTTGACATTTCGATATTTTAAAAATGCAATAAAGGAAGAATACGTCAAATTGAGCAATAAATAAATAATCATGATACACAGTTACCCACAAGGGTTCAGTAACCTAATATCAAAATATTATCTAAAAAAAAGGAGAGTAACTCAAATACACATGACATAAAAAAACATTTTAGTATTAGATAGAGGAGAGAATTTTCATGATATCATCTCAGTAAAGGACAGAAGAAAACCATGAGGAAAGAGAGAGGAAAGATGAGTAAATAACCTTTTTTTAATAAACTTAACTACATATAATATATATATATATATATATATATATATATATATATGATTTAAATTAATACTATTAATTGGTAGTTAGTTTTTCCGGTTACAAGCTTTATGAAAAACACTCATGCATTAGTTTTCTTTTATTTTGAAGACTTGTCACATAAACAACTCCTAATTAACTCACGAACCCTAAAAATAACTTCAACGTAAAATAGTTAATACCCTACTTTTAGTTGTCTATTCTTCTGTCTCACGCCAACACGACTCCATCTAGATCAGCGAAGCAAGGTATGTTTCTCGATTTCGCTCTTCCTTTAACATCTCTTACCCTCTTTGTGCTTCTAACTCAATTGAATAAATCGTTATTTTTCATGAGTTTTAGGGTTTAGTTATTGGTGCGGCGCATCAATCTTCTTATTTATATGTAACTTATCTACGATTTTTGCTGACTCATGATTTTATGTCTGTACGTCTTGAGTCTAACGTGATGCATGCGTATTTGGGTTGGTGATCTAAATGTGAATTAAATGCAATGTTGTTTGAATTTTGAGTATAAATTTCACCTTTCAGTTTGGGGATGATCATTTTATCAATTAATTCAGTTTCTTTAGGGTTTCGTTTCATATCCTGATATCTTTGTGATTATTAGTCATGAAATTTGTTTGAACATGCAATAACCATTTGTCTAGATGTGATATAGTGATCATTTGTTTGGTTATTAGTGTCTCAGGTAATAAGGTAATTAAATTAGCGGATCAGTTAGAAGGCCAATATTTAATTACTACCAAAACGAGGTCAAGTGTCATTCATTTCAGCATCGGATAACAGCCATGGCAAACAACACTCAACAAGTGCCTCGTGTGCTTGTGAATAGGGTGTCAGAGCAAGCTGTTTTCCCGTGTGGTGGTATTATTTCAAGGTGTGTGAGTACCCTCCCCTTTTTTTCCCAAGAAACACGCAACTCAGAACCTAGTTGAAATTAATTACTAATTAATTTTGGATTATATATAAAAAATATTATTTAGTCAAGAAGAGCCTAAAGGCCTAAGACCTTATCTTTGACCATTAATATTTAATAAGTCCAAGCCTACTACTAGCCCAATTTGACTAGTCCAACACCACAACCCAAACCCAAGATGCTTAACCCATTACTTGATTCATTTGAATAAATGAGTGGGACAAGACTTACAATGTGGGAAAAGGTTTTCTCTTCCTCCTATATGGGACAAGTCCCACATTGTAATTTTGTAGAACAAATCTCCAACAATAATTTCATTTCTGATTGTTTAATATTTTTTTTTTGTTTGTGTTTAATTCGATCCAGTGCAAAGACGATCACATTACCAGGTCGGAATAGGACGTTGGTTCCCACGGACTTGAGGTTCATTATACCTGCAGGAGTATGTTTACACTTTGGTATGCATTTTTATTGTAATATTTATATGCCAAATTAATTGTTTGTTATAAATACCATCGATTTGGTTTGTTTTGTTTTGTAGCTATTATACCTGATTTGTCGCAGCAATCCATTTCAGTTGATCAAGGGTATATTTGTGGTCCCTGCTCAGATGCTCTGGTTTGGGTCGATATGTACAATAGGTCGGGTTCAAACTTTGAACTTAAAGCGGGCGATCATATTGCATGGTTGGATGTTTTACACAATAAAATCACACCAAAATTAATTGATGTCACCCCTCCTTTTAATAATCAACCAACTAGTTACAATTAACTAATGCATTACACAATGCTATTCAATAACCACTTCTTGATATGATACCTAACATGGTTAATTTACGAGTACAAACTTTGCGTCAATTTCAGATGGAATTGTTTTTGTTGAATTATTATGCACTTTTGAATAATATAAATCGGAAAACCACCTATACTTGGTGATAACGTTGATGTTACGTGTTTTTTATTTCTATAAAATTATACACTTATTTTTATCTAATATAATTATGTTGAAAGTTATGCATGTAACATTGTAGCTCTTTAACTTATTTAGTTTTATAGTTTCAAGAGGGTGTTTGGACTGCTTATTCAACTTATGTATATCGTTTTTCAAAAGTGTTTATCAAATTATTAACCCAACAAAACAAATGTTATTTTATTGTGTTTGAAAATTTTAAAATAATATGGCCAAAAGGGTATCCATATATTATTGACGTGTCCTTTTTTAACATATACCTCATTATTTTTTATTATATTTTGTATAATATATAACAGAAATAATTTCGTAAACCTTGAATATATATATATATATATATATATATATATATATATATAGAGAGAGAGAGAGAGAGAGAGAGAGGAAGGAATTTTTTGAGAACTTATAGTTTCCGAGAACTAAAGGTGGGACGTTAGATTAAAATTTTTAAAGGCTTAGATCAAAGATAGCATACTTGTAATTATCAACACTTTTAATGGTATATTAGACTTTTAAACAATTGATCGGAGGGGTATATTAGGGATAACATATATTATTTCATAATAATTAATTTAACTAATTTCAGAAAATCAAATTCTCTCTTGATTACTTACCGATTCTATCTTTCTCTCTCTATCCCATTCTCTCTTACACACAAGAAGTCTTCATCGCTCCGCCATGGTGCTTCCTTCGCCGGCGAAATCATCAACGAGAGATCGAGAGAGAACATAGTGTTCATAGATCTCTCTCTTTCCTTCCTCTCGATTCACCTCCAGATGGTGTCAAATTCTCGTTCACGTTCTTCCTTGGCGTCTTCTTACTGCCTCCAGATTAATATCCACCATCAATCCAAGTTTCATCGCCAATGATGATCATTTGATCTGAAATCTACCACTGATCAATGCTTCATTATTGTTGATTATAAAAAATATGAAGGTGCGATCTGTTCTTTTCACTTTTTGAGCTGAAGATCGAGTGGAGGTCAAGGTGAATTTATTGCTCCTAATTATGAAGTTACTTCTCTTGATTCTCGATGCTATGGATGTAAGATCGTTTTTCTCGTATATATTTTATGTCCATTTGTAGTTGTTTTACACAAGTTGCTAGGTTATTCCAAAATTTTGAACGCATCTATAGATGATTTTTTGATATTTTGCGATTACCAGAACTTTACATTCATAAGCATATTGTTTATGAATAATCACTTTCATTTTTTTATACCCCTATTAACACACATATCTTGATGCAGTTCTCTAATGAAGCTCCTTCAAGGGAAGACCTAGATTTTCCAGGTGGAAAAGTGAAATTTACCCCAAAGTAACTTTCACATCTAAAAGTATAGATGAAAGGGCTCCTTGTTATCAAGTGCTTAATGAAAATGGACATATAATCATGAATAGTGATTCAGTTCAGGTAAATACTAAAACATGACTTATTTAATTAACAATATCAATTCTTTTTATATTTCTTAAAGGCATAAAGGATCTTTTTGTCTTTTCAACATACAGATCAACAAAGAACTTGTTGTGAAAATGTATGTTGACATGGTAACACTGCAAGTTATGGATACTATTTTCTATGAGGCACAAAGACAAGGAAGAATATCATTTTATCTGACAACAATTGGTGAAGAGGCAATCAATATTGCATCAGCTGCAACTCTTAACATCAATGACTTTGTCATTCCTCAGGTTTTACTTTTTATGATCTTTTTTAATTACTTTCATAGATTAAAATCATCAATATTATATCATTTTTTTATTAATTAAAGTTTGAAATTCTTATATCGTTTTTTATGTCTTTTCAACATACAGATCAACAAAGAACTTGCTGTGAAAATGTATGCTGACATGACAACACTGCAAGTTATGGATACTATTTTCTATGAGGAACAAAGACAAGGAAGAATATAATTTTATCTTTTTTTAACATAAATGACTTTTTCTTTTCCTCAGGTTTTACTTTTTATGATCTTTTATAATTACTTTCATAGATTAAAATCATCAAAAATTTGAACGCATCTAAAGACAAAAAGATCCTTTATACCTTTAAGAAATATAAAAAGAATTGATCTTGTTAATTAAATAAGTCAAGTTTTAGTATTTACCTGAACTGAATCACTATTCATGATTATATGTCCATTTTCATTAAACACTCGATAACAATGAGCCCTTTCCTTTATAGTTTTAGATGTGAAAGTTAGTTTTGGGGTAAAATTGACTTTTCCACCTGGAAAATCTAGGTCTTCCCTAGAAGGAGCTTCATTAGAGAACTGCATCAGGATATGTGTGTTAATAGGGGTATAAAAAAATGAAAGTGATTATTCATAAACGATATGATATTTTGTAGTTGTTCTGATTTATATATGTATCTCCACGTAACCCCCTGGCCCCACAAATTATTGCATACTATAATTTTTTCAGTCAAGTGCACCCAACTCAAAGATGCATGTGGTCAATCGATGTGTATGCTAGGTTTGTTGTTTCTGTTTCAGCAATGTACTTAACTACTTATCCTTTTTTTTATATAAAATTTAATTTTAAGTTTTTATGTTGGATTTATTCGGTCGTGGAATGAATGGTTACTTGTGGTTGTGTGAGAGAAATGGTTTCAGGATGGTGCTTCCTTCCCCAATTAATGGCTTAGGGGATATTATGAATAACCATGTCATGTAAGTTTCCTTAAAAAAATATTTAAAAAAAAGTTTTTTTTTTTTAAATTTAGTTATTGTTTTGCAGAAATGTGACGTATATAAATCCAACACCTCATAAACATATTCCAAGACCTCCAAAAGGTGTAGTCATGCCAAATAAGGTGTGTTTTTCACATTTTTGTGTATATATTTATTGAAAGTATTATTATATTATATAAAAAATGATGTATATATTGATGACATGTAATTGTAATTATTATTATTTATTGCAGATTTTAAAACCTTTGATATAAAACTGTTGCCTATTTTATGGCATGAAGACAACAGTGGATGTCGAAGACAAGGCAGTTATAATAGGTATACTTGCATCTTTCTTGCTAATAATTCTTACATATATAAGGGTATTTTGTTTTTTTAATGCATGACATTGCTATAATTATTCAGGCCACAAGTACATATAATTTATTACATTTAGTATATTCAAATACCAACGTATTATATGTAAATATGATGGATTTTTTTTTGTTTTTTTTAATGCATGACATTGTTGTAATACCAGCGTATGTATGTTATAATAGGTACACTGGATTGTGGTTCACATATGATTCACATGTAAATCACATATTAATCACAATTGATTCACATCTAAATCACATGTGATTCACATGTAAATCACATATTAATCACATTTCATTCACATGTGATTCATATGTGAATTACATGTGATTTACAAGTAAATCACGTGTAATTCACACATGAATCACATGTATTTCACATGTAAATCGCATATTTACTTGTAAATCAGATATAATTCACAAGTAAATCACAAGAGATTCACATATGAATTACATATGATTCACATGTAATTCACATGTAAATCACATGTAATTCAAATGTAATTCACATATGAGTTACATATGAATCACAAATGATTCACATATTAATTACATGTGATTCACATGTGGATCACAAGTGAATCACATAAGAATTACATGTGATTCACATGTAAATAACATGTAATTAACATATGAAGTACATGTGATTCACATGTAATTTACATATGATTCATTTCTGATTCACATGTAAATCACAAGTGAATCACATATGAATTACATGTGATTCACATGTAGATCACAAGTGAATCACATATAAATTACATGTGATTCACATGTAACTAACATGTAATTCACATATGAATTACATGTGATTCATATGTAATTCACATATCAATCACATGTGAATCTTACATGATATATACATGTGCATTTTTGTGAGTGTTCTTGTATTAATCAATTTTTTCTTAATTTTCTTGTAGATTTTGAAGAATTTGTGGAAAATATTGAAGAGGTGAAAAGTGAAAATTTGAAGAAAATACGGAAATCTTGATATGAAGAAATGATAGCACTATGAATCTTTGTAGTTTTTTTTTTATATTTTATTTTGTGTTGAATAAAATACTTGTAGTATTATGTTTATAAATTGATTAATAAAAATGAGATTTTTTATGACTTACTTACGAATATTATAGTGTAGGAAATATGCATATATGCATTTGAAAAAAATATGCATATATGCACCTAAAACGTTGATTTTCTTTTGTTAAAAAAATTAGAGTTTTTTTTTTTTTTTTTTTTTTTTTTTTTTTTTTTTAATATTCTACCTTTTTTTTAAATTTATTGATTTTTAAAAATTTAATTTTTAAAAAAATGCAATTTTTTTAAAAAATTGTAGATTTGTTTTTTAAAATACTGTTTTTTAAAAAGATTGTAGTTTTTTATTTATTAAAAATATGCAGTTTTTTTTTTAAATAATTGCATTTTTTTTAAAAATGCAGTTTTAAAAAAAATGCAGATTTTTTAAAAAGAATGCAGTTTTTTTTCTAAAGAAATTGTAGTTTTATTTTTTTTGAAAAAATGCAGTCTTTTTAAAAAAATGCAGTTCTTTTGAAAAATTGCAGTTTTTTTTAAAAAAAATGCAGTTTCTTGAAAAAAAAAAGAATTTTTTTTTATTAAAAATGCAGTTTTTTTCAACAAAAGTTGCAGTTTTTAATTTTTTTTTCACTTTTATTTAAAAATTCTTGTTTTCTGAAAAATTAAAAAAATCTCCATTTTTTTAAAAAAAATTCCGAAATTTTATTTATTATGTTAATTTTTTAAAACGTTTTATTAATATTTCCAATAACAAAAAAAAAAATTAAACATTAAATGAGATCGGTAAGATGACGATCATGCCCGTAATAAGTTAATTTTGATCTAACGCTCCACTTTTAGTTCTCAGGTTTTCGGAAAACTATGAGTTCTCAACGGATCTCACCCCTATATATATATATATATATATATATATATATATATATATATATATATATATATATATATATATATATATATATATATATATATATATATATATATTATAAAGCATATTTAGTCAAATGCTGAATTTTAAGTCGTACAAGCCTTTAATGCATATTTACAATCATTTTATGCATTAAAAAATACTACCGGTCAATGGCTGAAAAAGTCAAGATAAGAAGGCAGGATACATTGACATTGTTCCCTATCCATTTAACAACCTCCTCAGCTATGTTCCTTTTCTTCCGCCTAGTGATTATTACTCTTTTTCCCCCATTTATATAACCCTCCTCATTCTCCCATCTCCACTCAAGATCTGAACCAGATTACGCTCTCCTATCTCACCTCTACCCTACATTGACTGCCACAACAATCACGCAACCATATCTGCTACGCTACACCTAGTTGCCGCCACCACTACTTCTACTTTGATGTTAATTACCTAGGGTAAATAACTTCATGTGGTGGTGGTTACAAGAACATTCATGTGTTTTTTCTTTTTATTTCATATTTGATGAACTCTTTACAACTTCAGGTTCACATTTGTTGTTTTTTTACTCTATTTCTGATCCGTATAACACACCCAGGTATTATATGTAAGTATCATCGCATTATTTCCATCGATTTTTTTATTCATTTTGATTTCCCTTTGATTTTCTCTTTCTTTTGGTGTTCGGTTGATTTTATATGATTTCCCTATACTTGCAATAAAAGAAAACGATATGACCAGGTATTATGAAGAAAGACATCACATGACTAAGTTTTGAGAAGAAACGTTTGGAGCTTTCTACATCAATAAGTTATACAATCATGGATGCTTAGTTTTCCTTTTGATTTTTCTTCTTCTCTTTTCAATGATTTTTAGTTTTTTCCTCGTTTGACATCTTCTAGCTGTGTTGGTGGTGATAGTTATCAGGTAAAGTTTGAGAATCATGAATCAATGTGTTTTGAATGTCTAATTTAGATATAGATTAGTGGTTAGTGTGCTTTGTTGATCTTCATTCACACATGAGTTATGAGTTTTATTTTATTTTTCAAATTATTTGTGTGATTAACTATATTCAAGGGTTCACCATCCGGTACCGTTGCATTCACTGTCTATGCTCACACATGTTTGCTTGAACCTACTATCTAATGTGCTTGTGGTTTATTTCAAAATCTTGATACTGTTAATTTGTTTTAAAGGTGAAATTGCTTCTTGTGGTTATATAATGAAATCATTTCTTCCACCTGAATTGGTGGTCGATCTGATAAAAAAATAGTCAATATATTTGTTAAGTGCTTCACTGTTTGTATTATATTTCTAGGGATGTTGGTTTTCAGCTATCCATAGTTGGGAAATATGTAGCGATCTTCCTTACCCATATGGATAAAAACAACTTTGTATTCAAAGATGTATAGTTTAATCACAAAACTTTATATAGATCCATGTTTAACAAGAATATTTGCAGTTTGCTAAGTCCTTTGCTTGATCACACTGTTCTCGGTCTCCCTGTTAGGTTCCTGCCCATTTAGCGTAACATATTAACTGTGATTTGCAGGTTAATGAGAAGTTTGGTCTAGCTCAATCGGAAGAAATGAAACTATAATGCTCAATATTGGAAAACAGGAAGAGGTGTCGTGAGTTGTGCCTCAGGACTACCCAAAGATAAGAGACCATTTTACTTAGGTCACTTTGAGGTCTATCTCCTGATGTTCTTACACTTTTACTGATAATGAAAATGTTGCTTAAACTTTTACCATTAATAGCAACATAGTTAATTTTCAGTTAGGTATTGTTTTCATTCTCCTTTGCTTGGGTTGATCTCACATGGTGAATTGCAATTTGTGGTTCCATTTTTCACTTCAGGTACCTATTTTTGGTTTCTATTGTTCTTCTACTCGATGCTTGATAACTAGACTAAATTAGGTTTGCATCAGTTTTCATATTTAACAGATTGCAATAATTGGTTGTCGTTGGGGAACGCCAATACAATAATTGTATTTTTTTTTTGTTTACTTTAGGTCATAATGTGAAAACTGGAACTTGCTTATTTATGTGTGTAATAATGTTGGCCATTGTTTTGACAATTAAAAATTGGACCAACTTCTATCTTGCTCAAATTCAAATGATGGAGAAGATATCAAAAGAATAGACTTCTGGTAATTATGATTTCCCATTTTATAGCCTTTTATTATCCTTTTTAGGTTTTTTCATGCCTATTTTGGATTATGTTTATTGATAATGTGTAGTCTTTGAGATGTGCAAAAATACATTACTTCTATTATATGCTTTGTTTACACCATAACTATAAACCCAAAAATATCAAAAGTGGTTGTATTTTGCTGTTATACATTTCTTGAATGGCATTATGTTTCTGACATATTCCCAGTTTATATGCTTTGTTTGTGAAATTAATTCATGATTCCATAATTGTAAACTGGACATAATATCAAAATTACCGTTTGATGTCTACTCTTTTATGTAGCTATTCTGATAGGTGAAATGATGGATATTCCCCTCAATTGCTTCTAAATGGGTTAGTAAAATATTGGCACTGCAATTTTCTAATGGGTTTTTAGGCAACTATGATCAACGCTTATAGCTTGAAAAAAGAGGCTTGGGGGTTAATAAATTCACTTGTGGTGGATTGATTACTTGTGATAGATTTTGTTGAAATAATAAAGAAAATGTGTGTTGTTTGAAGAAAAGGAGGCTCTATGATTGTCGAATACGTGGGACTGGGACGGTCCTTAAAAATGTGATCTATATCAAGCTTAATTACATCCATTGAATTTAGTTTGAGCTGGACTCAATTATATGTATTTATTTCTTTTTTAAATACGAATATATTAATTGTGATACAATTGAGTTTAAATAAAATAAAGCTCAAATTATTTAATAATGGTCGAATTACGAACAACCACTTGCATATATTATACATTTATAGATTTATTTGTTTTCAATTTTCACATGACTTGATCAAAAACTCAAATTATTTAATGGTGTCCGGGTCCACACTCCCCGCTTGCAGTTGAAAAAGGGAATTTTCTTTGAAAAAGGAAATCATGGTCGAAAGATTGTAGTGGGAAAACATTTTGTTTGAGGCATTATTGGGCGGAAATGGTGAGACTGATCGCCTTATTAAATGAAATCAAAAGAGGATTCAAGTGATAATATAATTGTTGTTTGTATCTCTATCAATTTTCCACCTCTTGTATTTTTTTCTTCACAAACTAGCATTATAATAAGGACCGAGCTTGAGAAATGTGATGCAAACAATGTTCTTGGCTACGTGTCTTAAGAGAAAATATCTATGATCTTTAGATTGTGGATTTTTTATTATGAAAATATATAAAAGTTGGTTTGTGAAATTGATATCATACATTTTTATAAAAAGAGTAAAAATAGATGTGAAATTCTTATAATATATTTTTATAAACAGATGGTTTACTTGGTACACCGAACTGAACAATCGAAATCTTAATTACCCAAAATAGGTTTTACCGAACCTAATTTGGTTTGGTTATCTGTAATTGTTATATTTAAAAAAAAATTATATCAAACTGAAAAAACTAAAAAACCTATTAAACTAAAATCCTACATTACCAACCAAACACATAACAAATTTCATATTTATTTAATTTGAAATCCCTTGATTTCGAATTTCTTTAACAAATTCTAAATACTACAAAAAAAAATCCATAAAATCTAAACGCCCCCTCGAGAATGATTTCCAAAAGAGTCGATATGACTAAAATCTAACCCCCCATACCCACTTCAATGTATACTTTTTTTCAAATATGTTATAATGAAATAGAAATTATTTATTTTCGTACCCGTCGCTTAGCGCGGGTAAACGGCTAGTACATATATATATATATATATATATATATATATATATATATATATATATATATTACACCAAATAGTAGTAGTAGCATCACGTTTGAATAAATTTGATATGTGCTATAAAGAAAACTAACAACTAACATTTAGGCTATCCAGTATGGGAGAGGAAAGCATGCGTGAAATCCGATATAACACCTCTATCGATGCATGTACACCAGCGTGGAGTCTACTGGCTTGGTTGTGACGTGGTACGGACACATGAAGACGGAAAAGATGATTGGTTCTCTCTTCTTTCCATCACATTTTCTCTCTTTCTATCTCTTCTTTTTTGCTCTTCACTACCTCTCCACTAGTGAACACTATTTCCACAACCTAATGGATTGGTTGTGGAATGGTTAAAATCCGATATGGCCTCATCTTCATTCACAAATCATGTGTGAGGATAACCCTCAGCCTTATGAACATCAAAAAGGAAAACGTGCTTGAATTATGTGGATGTCCGACGAGGAGAGAAATATTTCTTAAACTACATACTTGTATCAGAAATAGAACTCATAATTGGCAGCCTCAAAAGAAGAGTTCCTTCAAATCGGATCATGAATTCGTATATACCACCTTACGTAATAGGTATTGCATAGGCATCATGTCCCAAGGATCGGGATATCTCAAGCCATTGGCCGAAACATAGGTCCATGAAAAGAAAAACACATTTAAATTGGAAAATTTTA
Source organism: Lactuca virosa (assembly GCF_052849685.1). Classification (NCBI taxonomy): domain Eukaryota; kingdom Viridiplantae; phylum Streptophyta; class Magnoliopsida; order Asterales; family Asteraceae; genus Lactuca; species Lactuca virosa. The sequence continues at coordinate 318,304,363 of NC_136428.1, forward strand.
AATAATTGAGAATAATAAAATAAGTTGCCCATAAAAAATAAAAAAGAAATTTAGCATCGTTTAGTCACAGACAAGTTGATGACGTTCTCAGTCTTTATCTACATGTCTGACAGCCTCTTATAACAATTACATCGTCTATTTAAGGCTATCTGGTATGGTAAAGCGTGAATAGCATGCCACATTATCAAGATAGCCACTCGACCACATGTTCGCTAGCTTTGGGGTCGGTGTTCACTAGTGAACATGTAGTGAAAAAGAGAGAGACAATGTAACACCCTGACTCCTAGGTATAAAAATTGAAGCTTAGATTCACATTCTTAGACCTACTCGACGAGTTGGGTACCCCAACTCGTCGTGTAGAAGCGGATCAGGCCGCGTGATTTATGAGGTCTACTTGACGAGTTGGAGGACCCCAACTCGACGAGTAGGAGCTGGAAAATGAAACCCTAATTTCCAGGGTTTTGCACCCTATTTAAAGAGTCATTAGCCTCCCTCTGCCTGCCTTATCGCCCCCCTTGAGCTCAGAAAACCCTAATCGAGCCTACTCTCCATTTTTGTGAGTTAAGAAGCTTGGAAGGTCGATTTTGTGAAGAGAGCTTGACATCTAAGGAGCTTGGAGCAAGGAGAAGCTTGTGGACCTGACTTCTACTTCATCTTAGCATCATATTGATGGTAACAAGTCGTTACCTTGACTTCTCTCTAGCTAGATCTCTTCATGCAAAGGTTTAGGGCTATTTCTAGTTTGTTCTGGAGTTATTTCTGGTCTTGGTCATGATCTGAAGTTGTAACTTCAGATCTGGACTCCTCTAGCCCCTTATAGTCATAAAGTTCTAGTCTTTAGCAAGTTATGGCATTCTCCTTACCTAAAACTCCTCTTTAGCTTGGTTTTTGGCATTTAAAACCTTGTCTGCACGTAAAGTTCGCAACTTTATGTGGAAACCATGCCCTAGGAAGCTAGGTCTGCAATTTGGAGCCTTGGTCTTGCTTAAAAGCATCTGAACAAGAAAAAGACTGAAGAGACTCGACGAGTTGCATGGTCAACTCGACGAGTCGGATGAAGATTTCCTGTATTGGCTATGCATGGACTTAGGGAGTCACTGAGATGACTCGACGAGTTAGTTACAGTTTTTCCCGACATTTGGACACCACATGGACTCGACAAGTTGTCTGGAAACTCGGTGAGTCAACTAGGGTTTTCTTGATTTCTCGAGTTCTAGAAGAACTCACCGAGTTAGTGGGTTACACTCGACGAGTTGGATCATGTGACAACCCGAAAGATAGTCCGTTAACGTAACCCATGCCGTTAATAAAATTTATTTTATTTTGGGTTTTCCGTTAAATTTCAAATTAAATAATTCAATTAGAATTATTATTATAATTTCGTATGTGTCGAAACGAAATATTAATTGAGTGAAAACACTCTAAATAATCTTTTTGAAAATTTCTAGATTACGACTAAGTCGGGTAATGGTTATTTACCCGGGTAAAATATTTAGCTCCGTTTAATGTCGGTATTGGGTGTATTCCCACCGGGCCACTAACTCTAGACATATATAAAGGTTGAGTGGGCACTTTTGAGCCTTTTTCCCACCTTGAACTTTCTCTCTCTACTCTCTCTCTCTAAAATCAGATCTCTATCAAGAATCTTCACTTTCAAGCTCCAAATTGGTAAGTGATCCTTCCTAACTAGTTGTTTATCCTAACATGCATGCAAATCTATGTTTAAACTACCCAAGAACCATCAAAAACTCGTGTTTACGGTTTGGGGAGCCTCCCAAAACCGTAAACTCCTTCAATGGGGGTTTTGAAGCCCCAAAACCCTTCCAAACCTCTTCTAAGGCTTAGATACTTACATGCATGGAGTTTGAACCACAAAATCATGTCTTTTTGAGGATGAACATGAGTTTACGGTTCTTGAAGGTTCAAGAACCGTAAACACCCTTTAATGGGGTTTTGATGCCCCTTAACCCCTCCAATGCATGTCTAATGGCCTTGAAACTTGCTAGAATAATCTTAGAACCCTAAAACATGTCCAAAGAAGTGTAAACATGAGTTTACGGTTTGGGAACATCTCCCAAAACCGTAAACACCTACAAAGGGTGTTTTAATGCCCTAAACACCTTGCATGGCTTGTATATGAGTCTAGAACTTGCATGAATGGCCTACAAACCACCAAAACACTTGGAAAATGGACAATCATGGACAAGGATGGGTTTACGGCCGTAAACCCATGTGTTTACGACCGTAAACTCCCCAAGGGTGGTCCAAGAACCGTAAACCCTAATTCCTAGGTCATTTCATGTCCCGATCACTTCCTAAGCCCTCGAATCAACCCTAGATCCTTCCTATGTGCAAGATGAGGCCTTGGATCACTCAAAACACCACACCCATGAGTTTACGGCCGTAAAATCATGGGGGATGTGGTCTAGAAACCGTAAACTCCCCCAAGGGTTTACACTTGAAGAGTAAACCCTCCTAACTAGGTCATACACTCCTTAAATGCAACCCGTATCATTCCTAACACTTGGAATCAAGTGTTTTCTTGCATTGAGTGTGTCTACTTGTTTAATTAGTAGTATAATAACTAATTGGATACAATTGTGTATCACCTCATATTACTTAGGACCTTTGTGTGTGATCAAGTCCTAAGTTGTCTTCTAGCATCCTACTCAGCACATTCTCGTCAGGTGAGTTCATACCCCTACACCTTTTCCACGTTTTTCATGTTTTCAGGGGGGGGGGGAATACAAGCAAAATCATAAAGGTTTTGATAACTTAAAAACTGATGTAATTATACGATTCTCCGATGAACTTATGATACCGTATCCCTCTTGTAATATGCAGAGCATAAGGGATACTTTCTAAATATAATTACATAGTTTTCCTAAAACTGTACGAAACTTATCAAACCTTTCCAATCTAAATGGGAAAAACTTATCAAACTGTGCTAATTATTATGGGAATAATTTGGGATCTTTATCACTTGTCATACGAATTCGATTTCATGCAAAGTCAAAAACATAAACTATGCCTGATTTAGTTTATCCATGTCTAATCTAGAGTATCATGCTAAATAATTATGTTGTATTTAATTATTTATACTCTACTATGTTCCAAACAAATTCGAAAATTCGAAAATGATTAAATCATCCGTCAAATAGTAAATACTAGCTTGTGAGACTTGTCTTCATTATATCCTTCGGGATACCAATAAATCCTCTCCGGAAGTATAACCAGAGTCTCCTGGAGGGAGAACGTGAAATTTGTGGATAGATCTATTCGGGACTGACAATCCCACACCTAAACTGCTAGCTACAGTTAGGCGGGCACGCCTGGGGTGACAAATTTTGAAAATCGAATGGCGCCTGAAGAACGTCAAGGAGGTCACGGGTCATATCAGTATGGTTATACAGCTCATAATATGTATTAAACAAACCAATTTGGTCACGGATTTTCTTGCTTTATTGCAACTATAGTTTTATGTATTAAAACTACCTACCACGTACTGGATGGTATTCCAGGGATCTAATCTATAGTTTTATGTATTAAAACTACCCACCTTCGTACTGGATGGTATTCCAAGGTTCTAAACTTATAGTCTTGTGTATTAAAACTACCTACCTTCGTACTGGACGGTATTCCAGGGTTCTAAACTTATAGTTTTGTGTACTAAAACTACCTACATTCGTACTGGATGGTATTCCAGGGTTCTAAACTTATAGTTTTATGTATTAAAACTACCTACTTTCGTACTGGATGGTAATTCCAGGGTCATAACTTATGGTTTTCATATCTTATTCAAATCAACTTACATGTTAGAAAATATGGGATTTTCTGGGAAAAACAGGCCTATGTATTTCATAACTCAGCAACGATGGCTTTTCGATATTACAGTAAATCTTTACAAAAGGAAATGAATTATTTATCACTGGATTAAATAAACGATTTTTCCTTAACAAAATACGCTTATGAACTCACCAGCTTTATGCTGATATTTTAAAACTGCTTGTATTCTCAGGTTCTCATTAGACAGGTACTCCTGCTAACGTTTTGGAGAAGACGGAGCGTATAGAAGTCTCGTCTCTACTTTTGTTCTAACTAATGTATCTATGAAACTTGTAGTACTTTGTTTTCAAACGAATGTAATTATTTCTATGTAATGTAATGGTTGTGTTTACTATGCTTACTATGTTCATTGGTTGTGATACTATACATGACGTCCTCCGCCCCGGAATGTTTCCGCCATCAGTCCCGGGGTGTGACATATTGGTATCAGAGCCCTTGTTTATAGTGAACTAAGTATACCGAACCTTACATGGTATACAAGTATAAACACTAAGGGGCCTAAGTGCTCTAAACTAAAAGTATGCTTTTAAAATACAAGTATTTTTATATTAGTATACAAGTATACCCGAGTACCGGAATCCGTATCGCGAAGAGAACAAAACATAAGTAATTGGGTGTTGTACACTGTGGTTAAACCTGGGCAGTTATGTAGTCATGTCTAGGTTCAATATAGCCTGATCAACTATATTCATTCGAGACACGGCCAACATGTGTTTGGGAGTAACTGTGGTGTACGGCAGGCCTAAAACTCACCTAATATCCATTCAACATAAAATACTATGGGAGTATTTTAGTCCGAACCAAATACCTCATGGAAATCCGTTCCGAGTGTTGCTACTCATTCCCTACTTAGCGATAGTTTACTTACTTTAAGTGACCTTTCTGTCCTATCGCTTAGTAGAACACTCTAATAATTATTATAAGATATATCCTTGTCTCAAATCTCTAAATTCCATCCTCCTCTTTCTTGGTCATTTCAGATCAAGATGCCTCCCCGAAAGAAACCTATCAGAAGGAACAACGACACTCCACCACCACCACCTCCTCCCCAATTTGATCCTGTCATGTTTCAAGCAGCTGTTACTACTGCCGTGGCTGCTGCGATGTCACAAATGAATCCCGGTGGATCTGGTGGTCAGGGAGGTGGTATGCATCCTCAATTTCAGGAAGGTGGTCAGGGACACCAGAAAGAATGCTCTTATAAAGATTTCATGAACGCAAAACCCACATCTTTCGACGGCAAGGGAGGTGTTATTGCTCTGACTCAATGGTTCGAAAAGATTGAGTCCATATTCGAAATTTGCGCAGTCTCCGGAGCCAACAAAGTGAAATACGCCGCTTGCACTTTCCTCAATAAAGCATTAACCTGGTGGAATGGCCGGGTCAAGTCCTTAACCCTACCGGTGGCAAATGCCATGGGTTGGGACAAACTAAAGGAACTTATGGTTGCCCAGTACTGCCCACGGGGCGAGGTACAGAAACTCAAACACGAACTCTGGACTCTGAAGATGAAGGGTTCCGACATTGCTTCCTACACTTCCAGGTTTGAAGACCTAGCACTCCTTTGTCCGGGAATGATATCCCCGGAAAGCAAAAAGATCGAACGATTCATTTGGGGGCTGACCCAGCCAACCAAGGGAAATGTTTTGGCTGCAAAGCCAGAAACCTTCGACAGCACTAAGTGTTTGGCGCAAACCCTGATTGATCATAGCGACGAGCCCGACAAAGTGATAGCCACTCCTGAGCCGGCTAAAGGGAGTAGTGAAAATAAGAAGAAATTCTGGAACAAGCGAAAGGGTCAGGGTTCGCAAGGACCCTCGAAGAAACAGCAAACTGTGGCAGTTCACGCTGCTACAACTCCTGCCGCCGCTCCTGAAACCCAAACCCCTACTGGTACATACACCGGTACTCTTCCCTGGTGCGATAAGTGCAGTTACCACCATCGTGCTTCCGGGCCCTGTCGTGAAAAGCACTGTAACAATTGTCGTAAAAAGGGCCATCTGGCTCGAGACTACAGAAATCCAGTTCAGCAAACCACTCAAACCTCCGGAGCAGGTGTTGGTCGAGCCTGCTACAACTGTGGGGAGGTTGGGCATTTCAAAAGGGACTGCCCCAAGGCAGCAACAACCAACAACACCGGGAGAGTTCTATCCATGGGACAAGAGGAGGCAGTCGCTGACCCCACCGTTGTCACGGGTACGTTCCTCCTCGACAACTCATATGCATGCATTCTTTTCGATTCTAGTGCTGAAAAGAGTTTTGTTAGTCACGCATTCAAACACCTTCTTAAACACAATCCTCAACCATTAACCGAAAAGTTTACCGTCGAAATGGCTAACGGTGAGAAAGAGAGCACTAACGAGATATACGTAGGTTGTACCCTGTCCTTAAACGACCGTTCATTTCTCATTGACCTTATGCCAGTCTCCATAAAAAGCTTTGATATCATCATTGGCATGGATTGGTTGAGCCCCAATCATGCAGATATCCTTTGTTTCGAAAAAGCTATCCGTCTCAATCTTCCTTCGGATGAAACTCTCGTAATTTACCGGGATAAACTCAGTTCAAACCTTCACATCATTTCGTGCATCAAAGCTCAGAAACTCCTGCGGAAGGAGTGTTATGCATTCTTAGCCCATGTCATTAACGAAAGGCAGGAAGTTAAAGACCTCGAGAGCATCCCCGAAGTCTGCAACTTTCACGATGTCTTTCCAGAAGATCTCCCAGGAATCCCTCCTGAACGCCAAGTTGAGTTTCGTATCGACTTAATCCCCGGAGCTACCCCCGTAGCCAAATCTCCTTATCGATTAGCTCCGGCAGAAATGCAGGAGTTATCTAGTCAGCTCAATGAGCTGCTCAGTAAAGGATTCATCAGACCGAGTTCCTCGCCATGGGGAGCCCCGATCCTGTTTGTGAAAAAGAAAGATGGATCTTTTCGAATGTGTATCGATTATCGGGAGCTGAATAAGCTCACAATCAAAAACCGTTATCCTCTTCCTCGAATAGACGACCTCTTCGATCAACTTCAAGGAGCTAGCTACTTTTCGAAGATAGATTTAAAATCAGGGTACCATTAGCTCCGAGTCCATGAGGGTGACGTTCCCAAAACAGCCTTTCGGACTCGATATGGTCATTACGAATTCGTAGTTATGCCCTTCGGTCTAACCAACGCACCGGCAGTGTTCATTGATTTGATGAACCGGGTGTGTCGTCCCTTTTTGGACAAGTTTGTTATCGTGTTCATCGACGACGTACTAGTCCATTCCAAAAGCGAAGAGGATCACAAACAACACTTGAGGTTAGTGTTGGAAACTCTTAGACGAGAGAAACTGTATGCGAAATTCTCCAAGTGCGAATTTTGGATTCGGAAAATAACCTTCCTTGGTCACGTGGTAAGCGAGGAAGGCATACACGTGGACCCGTCCAAAATCAAAGCGATAGAGAACTGGTCGGCACCGAAGACACCCACCGAAATCCGGCAATTCTTGGGTCTCGCTGGCTACTATCGCAGATTTATCCAAAATTTCTCCAGAATTGCCAAACCCTTAACCACTCTAACTCAGAAAGGTGTACCCTTTTGTTGGAATGAAAAGCAAGACACTGCGTTCCAAACACTGAAGCGAGCCTTGTGCAGCGCACCTATCCTGTCCCTTCCCGATGGGACGGAAGACTTCGTTGTCTACTGTGATGCATCCAATCAAGGCCTAGGTTGTGTGCTCATGCAACGGGGAAAAGTCATTGCTTATGCCTCGAGACAACTGAAAGCTCATGAAGCCAACTACACGACGCACGACCTAGAATTGGGAGCAGTGGTCTTCGCATTGAAAATATGGAGACATTATCTCTACGGAACTAAGTGCACCATCTTCACTGACCATAAAAGTTTACAACACATCCTCGACCAAAAGGAGCTGAACATGAGACAACGGCGATGGGTTGAACTACTCAACGATTACGAGTGTGAAATCCGCTACCATCCCGGCAAGGCCAATGTGGTGGCAGATGCCCTCAGCCGTAAAGAGTACTCAGGTCGTAGAGTGAAGGCATTGACCATGACTATCCATTCCCATTTATCTGCGCAAATCAAAGAGGCTCAGCTGGAAGCCTTAAGACCAGAGAACATGCCAGGCGAAGCCCTGAGAGGGATGGATAAAAATCTCGAGATCAAAAGTGACGGAGTCTATTGTTTCATGGACCGAATCTGGATCCCAAAGTTCGGGGGTTTCAGGGAGGTTTTCATGAACGAAGCTCATAATACTAAATACTCCGTACACCCAGGTTCGGATAAGATGTACCTGGATCTCAAGAAACTATACTGGTGGCCAAATATGAAGGCCGAAATCGCTACCTTCGTGGGCAAGTGCCTGACTTGCGCCAAGGTGAAGGTCGAATATCAAAAACCCTCCGGTCTACTTCATCAACCCGAAATACCTGAATGGAAGTGGGAGATGATTACTATGGATTTCATTACCAAATTACCCAAATCTCCGAGTGGGTACGACACCATTTGGGTAATTGCCGACCGACTGACAAAATCCGCTCACTTCTTTCCCATCAAGGAAAACTTCAAAATGGAGAGACTCACGCGAATCTACATCCAAGAGGTAGTCCGACTGCACGGTGTACCTGTGTCCATTATTTCTGATCGGGATAGCAGGTTCACTTCGAGGTTCTGGCAGTCACTACAGAAGGCTCTTGGAACTAAGCTGGATATGAGCACAGCTTACCATCCTCAAACAGATGGACAGAGTGAGAGGACCATCCAAACCTTGGAAGATATGTTGAGAGCCTGCGTCATCGATTTCGGCGCATCTTGGGACACTCATCTTCCATTGGTTGAATTTTCTTATAACAATAGCTTCCATACCAGCATCAAGGCTGCGCCTTTCGAAGCCCTCTATGGCCGCAAGTGCAGATCCCCTCTGTGCTGGGCTGAGGTGGGCGACACGCAGCTAGTCAAGGGACAAGTCCCTGACAGCACTCTCACTGGTCCAGAAATCATCCGCGAAACCACCGAAAATATCGTACAAATCCGAGAACGACTTAAAGCCTCCCGAGACAGACAAAAGAGCTACGCCGATAAACGAAGAAAACCCTTGGAATTCCAGGTTGGAGACCGTGTCTTGTTGAAAGTCTCACCCTGGAAGGGCATGATACGCTTTGGAAAGCGCGGAAAACTTAACCCAAGGTACATAGGACCTTTCGAAATCCTAGCCAGGATTGGTCCCGTAGCTTACAAACTCCAATTACCTCACGAACTTAGCAATATCCATCCTGTCTTCCACGTCTCAAACCTTAAAAAGTGTCTTTCAGATGAGACCCTTGTGATTCCTCTTGATGAGATCGAAATCAACTAAAATATGAACTTTGTGGAAGAACCCATCGAAATCATGGATAGAGAGATCAAACGAACGAAACAAAGCCGCATCCCGATAGTGAAGGTTCGCTGGAATGCCAAGCGGGGTCCCAAATTCACATGGGAACGCGAAGACTCGATGAAAACGAAATACCCGCATCTCTTTCCAATTCCATGATTTGTATCTAAATTCTAAATTTCGGGACGAAATTTCCTCTAACGGGGGGATAATGTGACAACCCGAAAGATAGTCCGTTAACGTAACCCATGCCGTTAAGAAAAATTTATTTTATTTTGGGTTTTCCGTTAACTTTCAAATTAAATAATTCAATTAGAATTATTATTATAATTTCGTATGTGTCGAAACGAAATATTAATTGAGTGAAAACACTCTAAATAATCTTTTTGAAAATTTCTAGATTACGACTAAGTCGGGTAATGGTTATTTACCCGGGTAAAATATTTAGCTCCGTTTAATGTCGGTATTGGGTGTATTCCCATCGGGCCACTAACTCTAGACATATATAAAGGTTGAGTGGGCACTTTTGAGCCTTTTTCCCACCTTGAACTTTCTCTCTCTACTCTCTCTCTCTAAAATCGGATCTCTCTCAAGAATCTTCACTTTGAAGCTCCAAATTGGTAAGTGATCCTTCCTAACTAGTTGTTTATCCTAACATGCATGCAAATCTATGTTTAAACTACCCAAGAACCATCAAAAACTCGTGTTTACGGTTTGGGGAGCCTCCCAAAACCGTAAACTCCTTCAATGGGGGTTTTGAAGCCCCAAAACCCTTCCAAACCTCTTCTAAGGCTTAGATACTTACATGCATGGAGTTTGAACCACAAAATCATGTCTTTTTGAGGATGAACATGAGTTTACGGTTCTTGAAGTTTCAAGAACCGTAAACACCCTTTAATGGGGTTTTGATCCCCCTCAACCCCTCCAATGCATGTCTAATGGCCTTGAAACTTGCTAGAATGATCTTAGAACCCTAAAACATGTCCAAAGAAGTGTAAACATGAGTTTACGGTTTGGGAACATCTCCCAAAACCGTAAACACCTACAAAGGGTGTTTTAATGCCCTAAACACCTTGCATGGCTTGTATATGAGTCTAGAACTTGCATGAATGGCCTACAAACCACCAAAACACTTGGAAAATGGACAATCATGGACAAGGATGGGTTTACGGCCGTAAACCCATGTGTTTACGACCGTAAACTCCCCAAGGGTGGTCCAAGAACCGTAAACCCTAATTCCTAGGTCATTTCATGTCCCGATCACTTCCTAAGCCCTCGAATCAACCCTAGATCCTTCCTACGTGCAAGATGAGGCCTTGGATCACTCAAAACACCACACCCATGAGTTTACGGCCGTAAACTCATGGGGGATGTGGTCTAGAAACCGTAAACTCCCCCAAGGGTTTACAATTAAAGAGTAAACCCTCCTAACTAGGTCATACACTCCTTAAATGCAACCCGTATCATTCCTAACACTTGGAATCAAGTGTTTTCTTGCATTGGTTGTGTCTACTTGTTTAATTAGTAGTATAATAACTAATTGGATACAATTGTGTATCACCTCATATTACTTAGGACCTTTGCGTGTGATCAAGTCCTAAGTTGTCTTCTAGCATCCTACTCAGCACATTCTCGTCAGGTGAGTTCATACCCCTACACATTTTCCACGTTTTTCATGTTTTCAGGGGGGGAATACAAGCAAAATCATAAAGGTTTTCATAAATTAAAAACTGATGTAATTATACGATTCTCCGATGAACTTATGATACCGTATCCCTCTTGTAATATGTAGAGCATAAGCGATACTTTCTAAATATAATTACATAGTTTTCCTAAAACTGTATGAAACTTATCAAACCTTTTCAATCTAAATGGGAAAAACTTATCAAACTGTGCAAATTATTATGGGAATAATTTTGGATCTTTATCACTTGTCATACGAATTCGATTTCATGCAAAGTCAAAAACATAAACTATGTCTGATTTAGTTTATCCATGTCTAATCTAGAGTATCATGCTAAATAATTATGTTGTATTTAATTATTTATACTCTACTATGTTCCAAACAAATTCGAAAATTCGAAAACGATTAAATCATCCGTCAAATAGTAAATACTAGCTTGTGAGACTTGTCTTCATTATATCCTTCGGGATACCAATAAATCCTCTCCGGAAGTATAACCAGAGTCTCCTGGAGGGAGAACGTGAAATTTGTGGATAGATCTATTCGGGACTGACAATCCCACACCTAAACTGCTAGCTACAGTTAGGCGGGCACGCCTGTGGTGACAAATTTTGAAAATCGAACGACGCCTGAAGAACGTCAAGGTGGTCACGGGTCATATTAGTATGGTTATACAGCTCACAATATGTATTAAACAAACCAATTTGGTCACGGATTTTCTTGCTTTATTGCAACTATAGTTTTATGTATTAAAACTACCTACCACGTACTGGATGGTATTCCAGGGATCTAATCTATAGTTTTATGTATTAAAACTACCCACCTTCGTACTGGATGGTATTCCAGGGTTCTAAACTTATACTCTTGTGTATTAAAACTACCTACCTTCGTACTGGACGGTATTCCAGGGTTCTAAACTTATAGTTTTGTGTACTAAAACTACCTACATTCGTACTGGATGGTATTCCAGGGTTCTAAACTTATAGTTTTATGTATTAAAACTACCTACTTTCGTACTGGATGGAAATTCCAGGGTCATAACTTATGGTTTTCATATCTTATTCAAATCAACTTACATGTTAGAAAATATGGGATTTTCTGGGAAAAACAGGCCTATGTATTTCATAACTCAGCAACGATGGCTTTTCGATATTACAGTAAATCTTTACAAAAGGAAATGAATTATTTATCACTGGATTAAATAAACGATTTTTCCTTAACAAAATACGCTTATGAACTCACCAGCTTTATGCTGATATTTTAAAACTGCTTGTATTCTCAGGTTCTCATTAGACAGGTACTCCTGCTAACTTTTTGGAGAAGACGGAGCGTATAGAAGTCTTGTCTCTACTTTTGTTCTAACTAATGTATCTATGAAACTTGTAGTACTTTGTTTTCAAACGAATGTAATTATTTCTATGTAATGTAATGGTTGTGTTTACTATGCTTACTATGTTCATTGGTTGTGATACTATACATGACGTCCTCCGCCCCGGAATGTTTCCGCCATTGGTCCCGGGGTGTGACAGATCAACATGGACTGTTGACCTTGACCGTTGACTTGGACTTTGACCAAGGGTTGACCAGTTGACTTCTGGGGGTATTTTAGTAAATTGGGAATTTATGAAAGTGGATCATTGGTGGATGTAGGTGATTGAGTTTGGAGCTATATTTGGGGAGTTTGACATTTATCATCTCGAGCTACTTGTGAGGTGAGTTGTACTCACTATACTAACAGGGTCGAAGACACCAATGCCGACCCTTTTCGGATTTCTATCCGGGTTTAATGCATGATGATATCCTTAGTGACCTGTTAGGTCGGTATCCTGGTATATAGGATTATGTTATGTTAGTGACTTGTTTGGTTGGTATCCTGATATATAGGATGATGTTATGATTAGTGATCTGTTAGATTGGTTTGACTGATATATATGGTAGCGTATGATATTTATGTGCACATGATTGTTTGATTTGGGAGTTGGGTTGAGGCGGACATGCTTTGTGTTGAAGGCCAACATACCCAGGGCGGACCGGATTGACTGCAAGCCCGGGAGGGCATACTAGTCAGGCCGAAGGCCCGACGAGCGGTCCGGATAGGCTGAAGGAACCTACTCCAATACCTTCGTGATCGGTCCGTGAAGGAACCTACTCCACAAGACAACCATTAGGTTTTGGGTGGTGTTCAACGGTGGACCCCCCTACCCGACCTCGGCTTTCACTCATAAAAATGAATCCCATGCTGGGAGGCCTAATCTTCTTGAAATTCTCCATTCAAGTGACATGGCTTATCCATAGTTAGTAATTTATACACAACATATAATTAAAATCCATGTTATTAAAGTGATATATATATATATATATATATATATATATATATATATATATATATATATATATATACTCCCTCTGTCCCAAAGTTATTGTCCACCTTACTATAATAGTTTGTCCCAAAATTACTGTCCACTACCAAAAGTATATATACACTTTTACCATATTACCCCTAACATTTAATAAAGTAAAAGTAGAAAAGGGCAAGAGGGTCATTTTACTCAAAAAGACAAAAGTAATGATTGCTTTTATTAATCTATGTGTTTTTTGTCTGTGGACAATAATTTTGGGACGGAGGGAGTAATCATTAGGCGGAAGAAAGGGAACATAGTAGAGGAGGTTGTTAAATGGACGGGGAACAGGGACTGGGTTAATATATCCTGCTTTCTTATCTTGACTTTTTCAGCCATTAACCGGTAGTATTTTTTAATGCATAAAATGAATGTAAAAACGCATTAAAGACTTGTACGACATAAAATTCAGCATTTGACTAAATATGTTTTATTATATATATATATATATATATATATATATATATATATATATATATATATATATATATATATATATAGGAAAAGTTCAATAGAGAACCATAATTATTGGTTTTCAAGTAACCAAATCTTTTTTTCAAGTTCTAGAGCTTATTCTTTATCGAAAAAAAATCAAAAAATATCTATATTCACATATTAACATTGTGAATGTGAAAAATATTTTTCGGATTCACATTGTGAATTTTCAAAGATTCACAGTGTGAATTTTCAAAGATTCACATTGTGAATATGACGAAAAAAATAATTTTTTTTTGGATTTGATATAATTGGAAGAAGGATAAAAAATTATGAATTTCTGTATTTTTAGTTTTTTTTTATAAAAAAATAAGTTCTAAAAGTTGAAAAAAAGATTGGTTCCTTGGTTAATTATGGTTCTCTATCGAACCTCACCCTATATATATATATATATATATATATATATATATATATATATATATACATATATATATACATACATATATATATACATATATATATATATATACATATATATATATATATATACATACATATATATATATATATATATATATATATATATATATATATATATATATATATGTATGTATATATACATACATATATATATATATATATATATATATATATATATATATATATATATATATATATATATATATATATATATATATATATATATATATATAGAGTAAGATCCGTTGAGAACTCATAGTTTCCCGAGAACCTGAAAACTAAAAGTGGAGCGTTAGAACAAATTTAACTTATTAAGGGCATGATCGTCATCTTACCGATCTTATTTAATGTTTAATTTTTTTTGTTATTGGAAATATTAATAAAATGTTTTAAAAATTAACATAATAAATAAAATTTCAGATTTTTTTTTAAAATGGATTTTTTTTTTATCTTTTTAGAAAACATGAATTTTTAAATAAAAATGAAAAAAATATTTTAAAAAAAAAACAGCAACTTTTTTCAAAAAAAAACTGCGTTTTTTTTAAAAAAAACCGCAGTTTTTCATAAAAACTGCAATTAAAAAAAAAACTGAATTTTTTCAAAAAAATAAAACTGCAATTTTTTTAGAAAAAAGACTGCATTTTTGTAAAAGAACTGCAATTATTTAAAAAAACTGTATATTTTTCAAACAAAAAACTACAATCTTTTTAAAAAAACTGTATTTTAAAAAAAAAAATCTGCAAATTTTTTAAATAATTGAATTTCTTTTAAAAAAGTAAATTTTTAAAAATCAATAAATTTAAAAAAAAAGAAGCTAGAATTTTTTTTTTTAAAAAAAAAACTCTAATTTTTTTAACAAAAGAAAATCAACGTTTTAGGTGCATATATGCATATTTTTTTCAAATGCATATATGCATATTTCTTATACTATAATAGTCGTAAGTAAGTCATAAAAAATATCATTTTTATTAATCAATCTATAAAAATAATACTACAAGTATTTTATTTGACACAAAATAAAATATATAAAAAAAAACTACAAAGATTTATAGTGATATCATTTCTTCATATCAACATTTCCATATTTTCTTCAAATTTTCACTTTTCACATCTTCAATATTTTCCACAAATTCTTCAAAATCTACAAGAAAATTAAAAAAAAATTGATTAATACAAGAACACTCACAAAAATGCACATGTATATGGTGACATCCCCAAAATCACGGTCAGAAAAGACCGATTTTATTTATGCTTTTAAAATATATTCAGAGTTTCCTTTGATTAAAATAGTTGTGGAATTTGTTCCCAAAACAAAATATGATAAAAATTTATCAAAGCATTTCATTAAAGAAGTGTATTTTCATTATATAACAAAATCTCGGGATGTCATGTTCCGATACAGACCAAAAGCATAAACAGAAATAAATAGACCTTACAACAGTTATTGATAACTACTGACCTATAATCCAATATCTCTCGTTATGTTAGCCAACTTATGCTCTCGTGCCGTAACCTGTAAGACAAAGAAAACTGAGTGGGTCAGGCTTGGGAGCCTGGTGAGCATATAGGGTTTTCTTCCAACAACGTTATATCATATAAATATATAAATAGAACATCCAAACTTATATAATTTCACCATATAAAAGCAACTCTTATCCCACCCCATGGATCCTCACAACGACACGATCTAAACTCTCGTATCTAAAATTTTCCTCTTTACCTAATCCCTACTCACGGATCTAAAACCAATCTCTTCAACTGATCCATACTCACGGATCTAAAACTAACCTCTTGGTCTGATCCATACTCCCGGATCTAAAACTGTGCCCAATCCATACTCCCGGACTAGGGACAATTTACTATACCTAAATCCCGATCTGATCCATACTCCCGGATCTAAAACTGTGACCAATCCATACTCCCAGGCTAGGGACATTTTACTATACCTAAATCCTGAACTAATCCATATTCCCGGATCTAAAACTATGCCCAATCCATACTCCCGGACTAGGGACAATTTACTATACCTAAATCCTGATCTAATCCATACTCCCGGATCTAAAATTGTGCCCAATCCATACTTCCGGACTAGGGACAATTAACTATGTCTTAATCCATACTCCCGGATTAATAACAAGTTTATCTTGTTTATTAACAGTATCATTCTCGAGATCCCTCTCGCAATACATGTCAATGGGTTTTTAGAGTACACCGGTGAACACATCGTTCACAAACACCTACAAGTTGCGAGCCTGCTAGTGTTCCACTGACTGTCTAGAATCGTCCGTGGTTGTCATCCCTACTCTGCTGAATGACGGGGGCCATTGTTTGGGTAAAGGTTTCATTCATTTTCCACCTGCCACCCTCATCTCAAGATCTATATCACGTCTTATCTCATTATCCAACTCATCTTTTATCACACACCAACAATCTCATCTACCCTTGTTCTACCCAACATATTTGCAGATATAAAATACATATCTAGTTTAACTCATTTAAAAACTATATACAACATCCATTCCATGCTCATCTCAAATAAACAAACAATATATAAACACATAGCACGTATTTCATAGCAAATACTTCATATTGATGTGTTAGAAGAAAGTAACTACGCACCCACACAAAACATATACTTAATACATTCAAAGAATACTTGTATTAAAATCGTGTTTATGAAAGGGACTATACACTCACTCAAAACATTTACTTAATACATTGAAACAATACTTGTATTAAAATCGTGTTTATGAAAGGGACAATACACTCACTCCAAACATATACTCAATACATTCAAACAATACTTGTATTAAAATCGTGTTTATGAAAGGGACTATACACTCACTTGATCAGAAGACGATCGGACAACACTACGACTATTAAAATAATCTTTTGCGACGAAACTGGGATGTTTCCTCCAAACCGGGCTTCACGCGGGCAGAGCTTCGGCTCAAAAACTATTTTTCTTGGGATCTTTGGGCTTCGGGACTTGCTTCGGGTCTCGGGGGTGATACCAGAGCTTCAGGGTATTTCTTGCACGAAAATCAAGACAAAACGAGAGACAGAGAAGAGATTTTGGCAAAGGAAGTCGGCTGCCCTCGCAAGGTATTTATAGGGGCTGATCTTCGGATCTACCCTGGGCGTAGCCTTCGGTTACGTTGGGCGTAACCTCGGATAAGACTGCCACTTTGCACCCAGTTGTCTCGCACGTGGCTCGGAAGGGATAAGACCGAGGTACGCTGGGCGCACCCAACCTCGGAAGCGAGGCGTAACTAGGATCAGAACGGTGACTCCTCTCTTCGGATATTATCCGAAATTTTAAATAAAAATATATATTTTAATTATTTACAAACTTCAGAAATTCATATCTTCCTCATATGAGCTCCGTTTTCGATGTTCTTTATATCCACCCGTATGTGAGACTATGCTCTACAACTTTCGTTTAGATTCCGTCGGCCGATTTCATTTTTATTTTTATTATATTATTTTTAGTAGGCCGGGATAGGAAAACTCCGTTATAAATTCATAACTTCTTCATACGACGTCCGTTTTCGTCTGTCTTTTCACCGTTGGACTACTATCAACGAGATCTTCGATTCTCGTTTAGATTGTTTCCGCTAAAAATCGCTCGATCTCAAATCGAGTATTCGGGCTGCATACCGCTAAGCTGAAATTTCGGAAAATCATAACTTCTTCATACGAAGTCAGATTTGGGCGTTCTTTTTATGTACGCTCTCGGTTTAACAAACACTACGAATTTCTTTTACATCACTAAGGCTAAATATCGCTCTAACGTAAGTTCACTTTTTACGTCATTCAGTGTCGTGCCGGTTCTGTCGTGAAACTTCGACGTGTCATAACTTCTTCGTTATAACTAGGATTTCGGCATTCTTTATATATCCGGAATCCTTGTCACGACCACTACAACATAGTTAAGATTATTCATCCTAAATAATATTCTATCAAAAAGTCATTTTTGATGCTCCTTGTCTCTAAATTGACTAGCCTGGATCTGCGGGCGTTACAATTATCTCCCCCTTAGGATGATTACATCCCAGAATCATCAACGAAATAGGGCTTGGACAATAATTCCATACGTTATCTTTTCATCCTAAGTACTTATCGTAACTTCTATGTTTCCTCGAAAGAGTATTTAACTCTAGCGCTTCTTGACTGCAGACGATGCTCAATCCCGCATCTGCTTTTCATACTATGCTGTACTCTTAATCATAACCTTTGAGTTACCAAATAAGTCCTTATTGTGGACTCCTTCTTCTTAGGATAAATACTTTCCTTTATCTATTGCAATAGAGCGATGGGTCGTGCTCTATTGACCTCTCATCGCATGATGCGACGCTTAGACTCGGTCTTATAGAGTTAAATTACCAAAATGGAATATGCCTTCCTTCAAATTCTAATGTCATATAATCACATCTCAGCATGTAACATTTCTACCTGCAAACTTCTTTTAACAACGAGCGCGATACTATCGATCACATTAATTTCAACCTTCTGACTTAAGTCAGATGTTACATCTAACTTGGTCCTCTAGACCACATAACATACTCATCGCAGTCGAACTCAAATTTATATGACCACTAGGGTCAGAATAACAACCATTTCACTCGTCATTACTGAAACAAGGGTAATGACATACTTGAATAAAACGGAATCAATTACTAGCTTCTTGGTAACCTTGTGACTTTCCCTGATCAAAGTGCGAGTCATGTGCTTCTGGTAGTATATGCATCTACTACCTTTCACACCTACTCATACTCGTCCCAAGTATTGTCTCGCAGTCCCCAAGTCCTAAAATCACAAAACAATTTAACACATACGAATGTGTCCAAATAATCATAAGAAATTTCCCTAGGCTCTACTAGGACTTCTTCATTGCTTATCTTCAATCACCAATTCTACTTCAACTCGATCAGTGATGGAAATACCAGATGGTGGGACAACTTCAAGAAATACACCAATCGTTCCATCATCCTGCCAATCGAATGTGTACTTCAAACGTACTGTTATTTTATAAGACATATTTTAAAGGAAAGATACCACTCTTACGATATCTTCCGATAGGTGTCATTCACTATCATAAGCCTTTTTCATTTCCTCCTTTTACACAATTCTCTACGAGTCTTCACCATGACATTTTATACACCCAAGCAGACGTTCGGTGTACCAGACGAGAATTTAAGATAGGAAAGCTTTATTTACGATAAATGTGTAAATCTCCTTATCACTCCGAAACGTTTACATGCTAGTTCTAATATCGTAGTCGTACACTTAGAATCCTAAACACATAAGGTTTCCCGATCCGGTCGACAACAGACCATAGATCCGAACAATTAATATCATATATGGCAACATATAACATTTAGCACATAAAAGTATTTTAGGCACCTTCCCAAAAATATACTAGTGCTCGTGTCTAAAATATAGTAGACATACACCTCACAATCTCCACTTAGCATTTTAAGTTTAAGTCTAGAAATCCTACAAATTCCTAGTTCGCTTAAACTAATGCTCTGATACCAACTGTGACATCCCCAAAATCACGGCCAGAAAAGACCGATTTTATTTATGCTTTTAAAATATATTCAAAGTAACCTTTGATTAAAACAGTTGCGAAATTTGTTCCCAAAACAAAAGATGATAAAAATTTATCAAAGCATTTCACTAAAGAAGTGTATTCTCATTATATAACAAAATCTCGGGATATCATGTTCCGATACAGACCAAAAGCATAAACAGAACAAAATAGACCTTACAACAGTTATTTATAACTACTGGCCTATAATCCAATATCTCTTGTTATGTCAGCCAACTTATGCTCTCGTGCCATAACCTGTAATACAAAGAAAACTGAGTGGGTCAGGCTTGGGAGCCTGGTGAGCATATAGGGTTTTCATCCCACAATGTTATATCATATAAATATATAAATAGAACATTCAAACATATATAATTTCACCATATAAAAGCAACTCTTATGCCACCCCATGGATCCTCACAACGACACGATCTAAACTCTCGTATCTAAAATTTTCCTCTTGACCTGATCCCTACTCATGGATCTAAAACTAATCTCTTCACTTGATCCATACTCACGGATCTAAAACTAACCTCTTGGTCTGATCCATACTCCCGGATCTAAAACTGTGCCCAATCCATACTCCCGGACTAGGGACAATTTACTATATCTAAATCCTGATTTGATCCATACTCCTAGATCTAAAACTGTGCCCAATCCATACTCCCGGACTAGGGAAAATTTACTATACCTAAATCCTGATCTAATCCATACTCCCGGATCTAAAACTGTGCCCAATCCATACTCCCGGACTAGGGACAATTAACTATGTCTTAATCCATACTCCCAGATTAATAACAAGTTTATCTTGTTTATTAACAGTATCATTCTCGAGATCCCTCTCGCAATACATGTCAATGGTTTTTAGAGTACACCGGTGAACACATCGTTCATAAAAACCTACAAGTTGCGAGCCTGCTAGTGTTCCACTGACTGTCTAGAATCGTCCGTGGTTGTCATCCCTACTCTGCTGAATAACGGGGGTCATCGTTTGGGTAAAGGTTTCACTCATTTTCCACCTGTCACCCTCATCTCAAGATCTATATCACCTCTTATCTCATTATCAACTCATCTTTTATCACACACCAACTATCTCATCTACCTATGTTCTACCCAACATATTTGCAGATATAAAATACATATACAGTTTAACTCATTTAAAAACTATATACAACATTTATTCCATACTCATCTCAAATAAAGAAACAATATATAAACACATAACACGTATTTCATAGCAAATACTTCATATTTATGTTTTAGAAGAAAGTAACTACGCACCCACACAAAACATATACTTAATACATTCAAACAATACTTGTATTAAAATCGTGTTTATGAAATGGACTATACACTCACTCAAAACATTTACTTAATACATTCAAACAATACTTGTATTAAAATCGTGTTTATGAAAGGGACTATACACTCACTCCGAACATATACTCAATACATTCAAACAATACTTGTATTAAAATCGTGTTTATGAAAGGGACTATACACTCACTTGATCAGAAGATGATCGGACAACACTACGGCTATTAAAATAATCTTTTGCGACGAAACTGAGATGTTTCCTTCAAAACCGGGCTTCACGCGGGCAGAGCTTCGGCTCAAAAACTATTTTTCTCGGGATCTTCGGGATTCAGGACTTGCTTCGGGTCTCGGGGGTGATACCGGAGCTTCGGGGTATTTCTTGCACGAAAATCGAGGCAAAACGAGAGAGGGAGAAGAGATTTTGGCAAAGGAAGTCGGCTGCCCTCGCAAGGTATTTATAGGGGCTGATCTTCGAATCTACCCTGGGCGTAGCCTTCGGTTACGTTGGGCGTAACCTCGGATAAGACTGCCACCTTGCACCCAGCTGTCTCGCACGTGGCTCAGAAGGGATAAGGCCGAGGTACGCTAGGCGCACCCAACCTCGGACGCGCGGCGTAACTAGGATCAGAACGGTGACTCCTCTCTTCGGATATTATCCGAAATTTTAAATAAAAATATATATTTTAATTATTTACAAACTTCATAAATTCATATCTTCCTCATATGAGCTCCGTTTTCGATGTTCTTTATATCCACTCGTATGTGAGACTATGCTCTACAACTTTCGTTTAGATTATGTTGGCCGATTTCAATTTTATTTTTATTATATTATTTTTAGTAGGCCGGGATAGGAAAACTCTGTTATAAATTCATAACTTCTTCATCCGACGTCCGTTTTCGTCTGTCTTTTCACCGTTGGACTACTATCAACGAGATCTTCGATTCTCGTTTAGATTGTTTACGCTAAAAATCGCTCGATCTCAAATCGAGTATTCGGGCTGCATACCGCTAAGCTGAAATTTCGGAAAATCATAACTTCTTCATACGAAGTCAGATTTGAGCGTTCTTTTTATGTACGCTCTCGGTTTAACGAACACTACGAATTTCTTTTAGATCGCTAAGGCTAAATATCGCTCTAACGTAAGTTCACTTTTTCCATCATTCAGCATCGTGCCGGTTCTGTCGTGAAACTTCGACGTGTCATAACTTCTTCGTTATAACTAGGATTTCAGCATTCTTTATATATCCGGAATCCTTGTCACGAACACTACAACATAGTTAAGATTATTCATCCTAAATAATATTCTATCAAAAAGTCATTTTTGATGCTCCTTGTCTCTAAATTGACTAGCCTGGATCTGCGGGCATTACAATTATCTCCCCCTTAGGATGATTACGTCCCGGAATCATCAACGAAATAGGGCTTGGACAATAATTCCATACGTTATCTCTTCATCCTAAGTACTTATCATAACTTCTATGTTTCCTCGAAAGAGTATTTAACTCTAGCGCTTCTTGACTGCAGACGATGCTCAATCCCGCATCTGCTTTTGGTACTATGCTGTACTTTCAATCATAACCTTCGAGTTACCAAATAAGTCCTTATTGTGGACTTCTTCTTCTTAGGATAAATACTTTCCTTTATCTATTGCAATAGACTGATGGGTCGTGCTCTATTGACCTCTCATCGCATGATGCGACGCTTAGACTCGGTCTTATAGAGTTAAATTACCAAAATGGAATATGCCTTCCTTCAAATTCTAATGTCATATAATCACATCTCAGCATGTAGCATTTTTACCTGCAAACTTCTTTTAACAACGAGCACGATACTATCGATCACATTAATTTCAACCTTCTGACTTAAGTCAGATGTTACATCTAACTTGGTCCTCTAGACCACATAACATACTCATCGCAGTCGAACTCAAATTTATATGACCACTAGGGTCAGAATAACAACCATTTCACTCGTCATTACTGAAACAAGGGTAATGACATACTTGAATAAAACGGAATCAATCACTAGCTTCTTGGTAACCTTGTGACTTTCCCTGATCAAAGTGCGAGTCATGTGCTTCTGGTAGTATATGCATCTACTACCTTTCACACCTACTCATACTCGTCCCAAGTATTGTCTCGCAGTCCCCAAGTCCTAAAATCACAAAACAATTTAACACATACGAATGTGTCCAAATAATCATAAGAAATTTCCCTAGGCTCTACTAGGACTTCTTCATTGCTTATCTTCAATCACCAATTCTACTTCAACTCGATCAGTGATGGAAATACCAGATGGTGGGACAACTTCAAGAAATACACCAATCGTTCCATCATCCTGCCAATCGAAGGTGTACTTCAAACGTACTGTTATTTTATAAGACATATTTTAAAGGAAAGATACCACTCTTACGATATCTTCTGATTGGTGTCATTCACTATCATAAGCCTTTTTCATTTCCTCCATTTACTCAATTCTCTACGAGTCTTCACCATGACCTTTTATACACCCAAGCAGACGTTCGGTGTACCTGACGAGAATTTAAGATAGGAAAGCTTTATTTACGATAAACGTGTAAATCTCCTTATCACTCCGAAACGTTTACATGCTAGTTCTAATATCGTAGTCGTACACTTAGAATCCTAAACACATAAGGTTTCCCGATCCGGTCGACAACAGACCATAGATCCGAACAATTAATATCATATATGGCAACATATAACATTTAGCACATAAAAGTATTTTAGGCACCTTCCCAAAAATATACTAGTGCTCGTGTCTAAAATATAGCAGACACACACCTCACAATCTCCACTTAGCATTTTAAGTTTAAGTCTAGAAATCCTACAAATTCTTAGTTCGCTTAAACTAATGCTCTGATACCAACTGTGACATCCCCAAAATCACGTCCAGAAAAGACCGATTTTATTTATGCTTTTAAAATATATTCAAAGTATCCTTTGATTAAAACAGTTGCGGAATTTGTTCCCAAAACAAAATATGATAAAAATTTATCAAAGCATTTCACTAAAGAAGTGTATTCTCATTATATAACAAAATCTCGGGATATCATGTTCCGATACAGACCAAAAGCATAAACAGAACAAAATAGACCTTACAACAGTTATTTATAACTACTGGCCTATAATCCAATATCTCTTGTTATGTCAGCCAACTTATGCTCTCGTGCCATAACCTGTAATACAAAGAAAACTGAGTGGGTCAGGCTTGGGAGCCTGGTGAGCATATAGGGTTTTCATCCCACAATGTTATATCATATAAATATAAATAGAACATTCAAACATATATAATTTCACCATATAAAAGCAACTCTTATGCCACCCCATGGATCCTCACAACGACACGATCTAAACTCTCGTATCTAAAATTTTCCTCTTTACCTGATCCCTACTCATGGATCTAAAACCAATCTCTTCACTTGATCCATACTCACGGATCTAAAACTAACCTCTTGGTCTGATCCATACTCCCGGATCTAAAACTGTGCCTAATCCATACTCCCGGACTAGGGACAATTTACTATATCTAAATACTGATTTGATCCATACTCCTTGATCTAAAACTGTGCCCAATCCATACTCCCGGACTAGGGAAAATTTACTATACCTAAATCCTGATCTAATCCATACTCCCGGATCTAAAACTGTGCCCAATCCATACTCCCGGACTAGGGACAATTAACTATGTCTTAATCCATACTCCCAGATTAATAACAAGTTTATCTTGTTTATTAACAGTATCATTCTCGAGATCCCTCTCGCAATACATGTCAATGGTTTTTAGAGTACACCGGTGAACACATCGTTCACAAACACCTACAAGTTGCGAGCCTGCTAGTGTTCCACTGACTGTCTAGAATCGTCCGTGGTTGTCATCCCAACTCTGCTGAATGACAGGGGCCATCGTTTGGGTAAAGGTTTCACTCATTTTCCACCTGTCACCCTCATCTCAAGATCTATATCACCTCTTATCTTATTATCCAACTCATCTTTTATCACACACCAACTATCTCATCTACCCATGTTCTACCCAACATATTTGCAGATATAAAATACATATACAGTTTAACTCATTTAAAAACTATATACAACATCTATTCCATACTCATCTCAAATAAAGAAACAATATATAAACACATAGCACGTATTTCATAGCAAATACTTCATATTTATGTTTTAGAAGAAAGTAACTACGCACCCACACAAAACATATACTTAATACATTCAGACAATACTTGTATTAAAATCGTGTTTATGAAAGGGACTATACACTCACTCAAAACATTTACTTAATACATTCAAACAATACTTGTATTAAAATCGTGTTTATGAAAGGGACTATACACTCACTCCAAACATATACTCAATACATTCAAACAATACTTGTATTAAAATCGTGTTTATGAAAGGGACTATACACTCACATGATCAGAAGATGATCGGACAACACTACGGCTATTAAAATAATCTTTTGCGACGAAACTGAGATGTTTCCTCCAAAACCGGGCTTCACGCGGGCAGAGCTTCGGCTCAAAAACTATTTTTCTCGGGATCTTCGGGCTTCAGGACTTGCTACGGGTCTCGGGGGTGATACCGGAGCTTCGGGGTATTTCGTGCACGAAAATCGAGGCAAAACGAGAGAGGGAGAAGAGATTTTGGCAAAGGAAGTCGGCTGCCCTCGCAAGGTATTTATAGGGGCTGATCTTCGAATCTACCCTGGGCGTAGCCTTCGGTTACGTTGGGCGTAACCTCGGATAAGACTGCCACCTTGCACCCAGCTGTCTCGCACGTGGCTCAGAAGGGATAAGGCCGAGGAACGCTGGGCGCACCCAAACTCGGACGCGGGGCGTAACTAGGATCAGAAGGGTGACTCCTCTCTTCGGATATTATCTGAAATTTTAAATAAAAATATATATTTTAATTATTTACAAACTTCATAAATTCATATCTTCCTCATATGAGCTCCGTTTTCGATGTTGTTTATATCCACCCGTATGTGAGACTATGCTCTACAACTTTCGTTTAGATTATGTTGGCCGATTTCAATTTTATTTTTATTATATTCATTTTAGTAGGCCGGGATAGGAAAACTCCGTTATAAATTCATAACTTCTTCATCCGACGTCCGTTTTCGTCTGTCTTTTCACCGTTGGACTACTATCAACGAGATCTTCGATTCTCGTTTAGATTGTTTACGCTAAAAATCGCTCGATCTCAAATCGAGTATTCGGGCTGCATACCGCTAAGCTGAAATTTCGGAAAATCATAACTTCTTCATACGAAGTCAGATTTGAGCATTCTTTTTATGTACGCTCTCGGTTTAACGAACACTACGAATTTCTTTTAGATCGCTAAGGCTAAATATCGCTCTAACGTAAGTTCACTTTTTACGTCATTCAGCGTCGTGCCGGTTCTGTCGTGAAACTTCGACGTGTCATAACTTCTTCGTTAAAACTAGGATTTCGGCATTCTTTATATATCCGGAATCCTTGTCACGACCACTACAACATAGTTAAGATTATTCATCCTAAATAATATTCTATCAAAAAGTCATTTTTGATGCTCCTTGTCTCTAAATTGACTAGCTTGGATCTGCGGGCGTTACAATTATCTCCCCCTTAGGATGATTACGTCCCAGAATCATCAACAAAATAGGGCTTGGACAATAATTCCATACGTTATCTCTTCATCCTAAGTACTTATCGTAACTTCTATGTTTCCTCGAAGGAGTATTTAACTCTAGCGCTTCTTGACTGCAGACGATGCTCAATCCCACATCTGCTTTTGGTACTATGATGTACTTTCAATCATAACCTTCGAGTTACCAAATAAGTCCTTATTGTGGACTTATTCTTCTTAGGATAAATACTTTCCTTTATCTATTGCAATAGACCGATGGGTCGTGCTTTATTGACCTCTCATCGCATGATGCGACGCTTAGACTCGGTCTTATAGAGTTAAATTACCAAAATGGAATATGCCTTCCTTCAAATTCTAATGTCATATAATCACATCTCAACATGTAGCATTTCTACCTGCAAACTTCTTTTAACAACGGGCGCGATACTATCGATCACATTAATTTCAACCTTCTGACTTAAGTCAGATGTTACATCTAACTTGGTCCTCTAGACCACATAACATACTCATCGCAGTCGAACTCAAATTTATATGACCACTAGGGTCAGAATAACAACCATCTCACTAGTCATTACTGAAACAAGGGTAATGACATACGTGAATAAAACGGAATCAATCACTAGCTTCTTGGTAACCTTGTGACTTTCCCTGATCAAAGTGCGAGTCATGTGCTTCTGGTAGTATATGCATCTACTACCTTTCACACCTACTCATACTCGTCCCAAGTATTGTCTCGCAATCCCCAACTCCTAAAATCACAAAACAATTTAACACATACGAATGTGTCCAAATAATCATAAGAAATTTCCCTAGGCTCTACTAGGACATCTTCATTGCGTATCTTCAATCACCAATTCTACTTCAACTCGATCAGTGATGGAAATACCAGATGGTGGGACAACTTCAAGAATTACACCAATCGTTCCATCATCCTGCCAATCGAAGGTGTACTTCAAACGTACTGTTATTTGATAAGACATATTCTAAAGGAAAGATACCACTCTTACGATATCTTCCGATAGGTGTCACTCACTATCATAAGCCTTTTTCATTTCCTCCATTTACTCAATTCTCTACGAGTCTTCACCATGACCTTTTATACACCCAAGCAGACGTTCGGTGTACCAGACGAGAATTTAAGATATGAAAGCTTTATTTATGATAAACGTGTAAATCTCCTTATCACTCCGAAACGTTTACATGCTAGTTCTAATATCATAGTCGTACACTTAGAATCCTAAACACATAAGGTTTCCCGATCCGGTCGACAACAGACCATAGATCCGAACAATTAATATCATATATGGCAACATATAACATTTAGCACATAAAAGTATTTTAGGCACCTTACCAAAAATATACTAGTGCTCGTGTCTAAAATATAGCAGACACACACCTCACAATCTCCACTTAGCATTTTAAGTTTAAGTCTAGAAATCCTACAAATTCCTAGTTCGCTTAAACTAATGCTCTGATACCAACTGTGACATCCCCCAAATCACGGCCAGAAAAGACCGATTTTATTTATGCTTTAAAAATATATTCAAAGTATCCTTTGATTAAAACAGTTGCGGAATTTGTTCCCAAAACAATATATGATAAAAATTTATCAAAGCATTTCATTAAAGAAGTGTATTCTTATTATATAACAAAATCTCGGGATATCAGGTTCCGATACAGACCAAAAGCATAAACAGAATAAAATAGACTTTACAACAGTTATTTATAACTACTGGCCTATAATCCAATATCTCTTGTTATGTCAGCCAACTTATGCTCTCGTGCCATAACCTGTAATACAAAGAAAACTGAGTGGGTCAGGCTTGGGCACCCGGTGAGCATATAGGGTTTTCATCCCACAATGTTATATCATATAAATATATAAATAGAACATTCAAACGTATATAATTTCACCATATAAAAGCAACTCTTTACCCACCCCATGGATCCTGACAACGACATGATCTAAACTCTCGTATCTAAAATTTTCCTCTTTACCTGATCCCTACTCACGGATCTAAAACTAATCTCTTCACATGATCCATACTCACGGATCTAAAACTAACCTCTTGGTCTGATCCATACTCCCGGATCTAAAACTGTGCCCAATCCATACTCCCGGACTAGGGACAATTTACTATACCTAAATCCTGATCTGATCCATACTCCTAGATCTAAAACTGTGCCCAATCCATACTCCCGGACTAGGGAAAATTTACTATACCTAAATCCTGATCTAATCCATACTCCCGGATCTAAAACTGTGCCCAATCCATACTCCCGGACTAGGGACAATTAACTATGTCTTAATCCATTCTCCCAGATTAATAACAAGTTTATCTTGTTTATTAACAGTATCATTCTCGAGATCCCTCTCGCAATACATGTCAATGGTTTTTAGAGTACACCGGTGAACACATCGTTCACAAACACCTACAAGTTGCGAGCCTGCTAGTGTTCCACTGACTGTCTAGAATCGTCCGTGGTTGTCATCCCTACTCTGCTGAATGACGGGGGCCATCGTTTGGGTAAAGGTTTCACTCATTTTCCACCTGTCAGCCTCATCTCAAGATCTATATCACCTCTTATCTCATTCTCCAACTTATCTTTTATCACACACCAACTATCTCATCTACCCATGTTCTACCCAACATATTTGCAGATATAAAATACATATACAGTTTAACTCATTTAAAAACTATATACAACATCCATTCCATACTCATCTCAAATAAAGAAACAATATATAAACACATAGCATGTATTTCATAGCAAATACTTCATATTTATGTTTTAGAAGAAAGTAACTACGCACCCACACAAAACATATACTTAATACATTCAAACAATACTTGTATTAAAATCGTGTTTATGAAAGGGACTATTGTGACAACCCGATATTTCGAGGCAATATAATGTAACACCAGTCAAATTTAGGTCAAAACTTAACTTTCCTAAAATCTTATTTGGGTTAAATAAAGTAGTAGGAATCGTATCAAGGTTTTCGTACATATGAAGAATCCCTTTTCCGAGTTATAACGAAGAAGTTATGACCAACCGAAGATTTCCGACAAAACCGGCAATACAGTTAAACGCAAAAACGCGAAGTTTCAATACAATAGTTTTTAGCCTTAAGTATCTAAATGAAAGTTGTAGATATCATTAAACCGTAAACGTATGTAAAAAGAACGACCAAATCTGACTTCGTATGAGGAAGTTATGATTTTTCCAAAATACGGATATAGCAGTAGACAGCTAAAAACTCGAAATAGAGATCGAGAGGTTTTTGGTCAAAACAACCTAAATGAGAATCAAGGGCATCAACAATATTAGTGCAACGGTGAAAAGTCTAACGAAAACGGACATCAGATGAAGAAGTTATGGATTTTTAACAGACTTTTCGTGTCCCGGCCTGTTAAAAATATAATAATTAAACATAAATTCAAAATTAGCCAATGAAGTCTAAATGGGAGTTGTAGAGCATATTTTCACCTACGCATGCATATAAAGAACGTCAAAAACGGAACTCGTATGCGAAAGTTACGGATTTTACAAGATCGTGGCACACGCACCAAGAGGATTTACGCCCAACGTACCCTCGTACGCCCATCGTAACCGGGTGCTAGGCATCGGTCCGTCCACGTCGCCCCTAATCCTCTACGCCCTCCCATCAGACGCACCATGCAAGAATGCGGTAAGAAATGACGTACGCTACGCCCCGCGTAATTCCGGAGTACGCCCCGCGTACGGAGGGTTCCAACCCCCTATAAAAGGGATGCGAGGGTTCCGGGTTCCTTTGCTCATTTTCTCTCTTTCTCTTACATTTTTACCTCGTTTTGTGTGCAAGAAATATCCCGAAGCCCTGGTTTTCATACCTAAGCCACAAAGGAAGGTTTTGCACTCCCGAGGATCCCGAGAATCCCGAGATTCCCGAGATTTCCGCAAGAAAAATCAACAATCTAAAGTCGAAGCTCTGCTCGATTTTCGTTTCACTTTCTTCAAACCATCAAGTGAGTTCATACCCCTTAATTAACCTTTTAAATGTTTCTATATGTTTATAAATGCTTTTATGGGGGGGGGGGGGAATACAAGTTGAACCATGCAAGTTAGTATATCAATCACATGTGATTAATAAATAGCATACAAATGGATTTACTACGCTTTTATCTGTTTTACCGGATAGATTACTTATAAATGTTTCTTAAACGTTTTACTTGTTAAACTCTTTATCAAACTTGTTTTATATACTAAACCTTTCCTTTCAAACTTTGTATTAACTGTGTTTCAAACAAAGGATTTCATGTATTTTAAACTAGGTTTTAGATAAAGGATTTCTTATACTTTAAACCGTTTATATCAAACAAACTGCTTTTAAAAATCATTTTATAAATTGACATCAAGTCATTTTCATTATTGTTCAAAACCCTTTAAGTGTATTATAAAACCCCTTTTAAACTTATTTATATGGTTAAAACCCTATCTATATTTTATGTATAGATATGACAGTTTTTACTTCAGTTCCCACATCTCTGGGTAGCAAAGGTGTATAATCGTAGTTAATCATCAGAACTACATATCAAGTAAACTATAATAGGTATAGTTTAGGAGATTCTATTTACTATTTCTAGTACAATTGTTAAATGCATGCCTATATATGTATAGTTATATAAATAATGTTTGAAGGACTTAGGAAGGCTGGCTCGCTTTATTTCCTTTTCCTTGTTTGGATGTGGCCTTAGGGTATCAGTTATTCGTCCAAATGTCGTCTAAACATTAGTTATATATCATGTATACATATATAGACATAAAAGTTCTATGAGTCAGCTCATTCATGAGTCTATACAAGTATACTATGCGAAGAGAATCACTATACACTAGACTACACTACACTAGGAAGGCTACTTACTATTTTCAATCGGGTCTCGTTAGAAGACTACTCACTATGGATACGATTTTAATGATTATATAATTTCCCTATTATCTTTATTTTGTGACCCATTCACATAAGCGACGAGGTAATCTATATTTTGATAGAAATAGTAGTATTTGGGAAAAACCCTCACTTTTACAGAGAAGCAAACCTTCAAAACAGTCGGGTCTTGGTAGAAGACTCCATTTTATACTAGTAGAAAATATAGAATTTTCTAGAGTTTTCATACTTATACAAACTTTATCATCAAACATTTACAAGTCTTTTTTTTTTCAAACTTTACAAATCAATGACATTAAAATACTTATGTACTCACCAGCTTTATGCTGACCTACGCTTTCAAAATAACTTGTATTCTCAGGTCACCAGTAGACATGTACGATGACTATGTTTTGAGAAGACAGAGCAGTCAAGACTCGTCTGTTATTTCGATTTCTTGTTTTAATGTCTTATTAATATGTAAGAATACACATGTATTAAACTATTACTATTAATGCAATGGATGATGTTGTTGCTTGTTTACTACTTTGCATTGTTATGATATTTTACATGACGTCCTCCGCCCCAGAACGTTTCCGCCGTTCTCGGTTTTGGGGTGTGACAGATTGGTATCAGAGCATTGTTTATAGTGAATTGAGTGTATCAACCCATAAAAGATATACGAACTATAAACACATTGGGATTAAAATACTCTGACCAAGAGTTTATACTTTTAAATAATAAAATATTTAACTAAGTATACATACCTGCATTCATACTAAAATCAGTGTCACAATGACAAGAACAAAAGTATTAGGATTGTTGAATATCACAAGTAAGCTCGGGGATGTATGGTCAGTCTTGGGAGTGGCATAGCCTGATCAACTATGCTGGTCCGAGGAGTGATTAGCATATGCCCAAGAATGGTTGTGATGTTGCAACAAGTCTAAAAACTTACCAACACTACCACAATGAGAACTCAAGAACAAAACATTAAGTAAAATACTATAGAAGTATTTTAGATACTATTCGTTCAAGAACAAAACGTCATAAGGACAAAAGGCTTTTGCTGATAGTTCTATGAGTACTAAGTGCATGCAACACGGTTATATATAATTAGGTTTCATAGGCTCAGAATATGTGATCTAAGCTTCATTTCCTTTTCCTCGTTGGGATGTGGATTTAGAGTAGGATCATTTATTCGAAGGACTATTAGACTCAAGTAGTATATAATTGGTATGCACTATGTTCTCATAGGAGGAACCAGTAATAGTCATATTAGGATTAGCAGTAAGTTTCTCTTATAGAAACTTTTTAATTGTTTATCGCTTATTTTAGAATTGATAATATTTCCTTACCCCAATTCTCGCGTAGATAAATGGCTGGAGTTCACCTCCCCGACGACTTTTACCTTCCTTCCTTTGGATTAAGGAGTAGTCTTCCTATCTATGCCATAAGTAGCAATTCTCAATGTAACTATTCCAATACTGTAGGTACTATTTCACTTAGGACTTCATACTGTCAAAATTTTCCCTACTAAGACATAAGACCTACTCCAAGGCAAATTCTCCCGAACTTATTACATTGTGAATATCAATGATATTGACAGTCGGATAAGTTCCCGACAAACCTTGTTCAATCACTTTCATTCTTCTATCATTAGAACTCTATAGAATTCATGTTATCACCTGTTGTTGAACTATGGCGATTTAGTTCATAGGACACATTCATTTTCTATACTATTGGATTCTCATCATCTTCTTTATATTTTCGACTTATAGTTGAAAGATGCCTCCTAGAAGAAATCCAAGGCGTAACAATGGTAATGAAGCACCGATACCACCCCCACCACCACCTCCTCAGTTCGACGCTGCTATGTTCCAAGCAGCAGTCACGGCGGTTGTAGAAGCTGCCATGACACATATCAATACTTCTGGTGCTACTGGCTCGGGAATTGGTGCACTTCCTTCGAACCATGGCGAGAGTCATGGGCACTCACGAGAGTGCACCTATAAAGATTTTACGATTGCCAAACCCCTGAATTTTTATGGAACTGGAGGGGTTATGATATTGAGACAGTGGATAGAAAAGACAGAAGCAGTCTTTGAAATCTGCTCCTGTCCAGAGAACAACAAAGTCAAATTTGCTACTTGTACCCTGTCTGAGAGAGCTTTAACTTGGTGGAATGGCCACGTTAAAGTACTGACTCTAATTGTGGCAAATTCGATAGGCTGGGAGAGTTTAAAAATCATGATGATGAGAGAATATTGTCCACGAGGAGAATTTCAAAAACTCGAGCAAGAACTCTGGAATCTTAGAATGGTTGGTACTGATATATCAGCCTATACGCGTAGGTTCTGTGATCTGGCAATTTTGTGCCCAGATATGGTTGCTCCTGAGAGCAAGAAGATAGAGAGATACATTTGGGGACTGTCGCCCCAAATTCAGTTAAGTGTGTTACCATCGAAGCCTGATACTTTGGACAGTTCCAAGGAACTAGCACAATCCATTATTGACCAAAGAAACTATAAGAATTCAATAATTGCTGCACCAGATCAACAAAAGGGGGACGACGACAACAGCAGGAAGCAGGGTTGGAACAAGAGGAAAGGCGAGTCCTCACAAGAATCCGCAAAGAAACAACAACTAGTTACAGTTAATGTTGTCACTACACCTACTAATCTCTTACCGGCTAAGCCTTACGCTGGTAATCTCCCAAAATGCAACAGATGCAGCTTCCATCATAATGGACCCTGCCGCGAATTGCAGTGCTTTAACTGCAACAATAAGGGACATACGACCCGGTTCTGCAGGAATCCAGCAAGGCCGATCACTCAGGTTCCCGGCATCGGCGTGGGCCAAGCTTGCTACGGTTGTGGTGAGACGGGTCACTTCAAAAGAAACTGCCCAGGAACAGCGAATGCTGGAGCAGACGGGAAGATACTAATGATCACCGCTGCAGGAGAGACTATTCCTGATCCACGTTGAAATTCTAGTATGTTCAGTAGCGTTATGTTAGACTTCTAAACTTTTAAAAACTAGTGCAACTAGAGTCATATATTTTGCGAGATCCCATCAATGTTAGGGAATCACATGCTGCTGGTACTTGCTTGTTGCAGTACACCTTGTTCGCAGCAGTATTATCTTACGTAAAACTAAGTACTGAAACTCTCTTATAAGTTGCACCGTTGTGTTTTGTAACACCTTTTGATCTAGTCTAACGCAAGTTATTCCGAGTAGTTCGACATTGTCATTTGACTTGAGTCGATTTGACACTCACAGTACCAGTTTCATGCGAAAATTCTTTTTCTCGTAATCGACTTTCTAGCGAAACCGTCGTTCCAGAACTCCGAGGTGCTCATGCGCATAGTACCTTATGATTCTTATCCTTTCTGAAGTAACCTCAGCAAACCCCTCCGGAATACCACTCGTTCAGTACGTCAAGTTCAATCCGAAGGCCCATACGGTTAATCTATCACGAAGGAATGTATACGCAAGGGTGGTACATAATCAAGGTTCTACAGGCTTAGAATTGATGATTTCGCTTTAACTTCTTTTCCTCGTTGGGATGTGAGCTTAAGGACGAATCATTTATTCGACTACCTTTTCAGTCTTAATTATATACGACTCGTATACGCGAGACTGTGATTGATGAACCATGTATGACCTCTGATATGAACTTCCGGACGGAGACTGCTCAAGACTACGAGTGATCGTTCTGCCATGCGAATAAACTTAGAAGCCAAACTTAGACCTTCCCACCAATCAGGACAAGAGATGCAGAAGGAACAGTACTACCTATCCTTTCCACAATTCGTGAGTATTCACTTTCGAATCTGAATTTCGGGGCGAAATTCACTCTAACGGGGGGATGATGTGACAACCCGATATTTCGAGGCAATATAATGTGACACCAGTCAAATTTAGGTCAAAACTTAACTTTCCTAAAATCTTATTTGGGTTAAATAAAGTAGTAGGAATCGTATCAAGGTTTTCGTACATATGAAGAACCCTAAAATCCGAGTTATAACGAAGAAGTTATGACCAACCGAAGATTTCCGACAAAACCGGCAATACAGTTAAACGCAAAAACACGAAGTTTCAATACAATAGTTTTTAGCCTTAAGTATCTAAATGAAAGTTGTAGATATCATTAAACCGTAAACGTACATAAAAAGAACGACCAAATCTGACTTCGTATGAGGAAGTTATGATTTTTCCAAAATACAGATATAGCAGTAGACAGTTAAAAACTCGAAATAGAGATCGAGAGGTTTTTGGTCAAAACAACCTAAATGAGAATCAAGGGCATCAACAATAGTAGTGCAACGGTGAAAAGTCTGAAGAAAACGGACATCGGATGAAGAAGTTATGGATTTTTAACGGACTTTTCGTGTCCCGGCCTGTTAAAAATATAATAATTAAAAATAAATTCAAAATTAGCCAATGAAGTCTAAACGAGAGTTCTAGATCATATTTTCACCTACGCGTGCATATAAAGAACGTCAAAAACGGAGTTTGTATGCGAAAGTTACGGATTTTACAAGATCGTGGCACACGTACCAAGAGGATTTACGCCCAACGTACCCTCGTACGCCCAACGTAAACGGGTGCTAGGCCTAGGTCCGTCTACGTCGCCCCTACTCCTCTACGCCCTCCCATCAGACGCACCATGCGAGGATGAGGTAAGCGATTACGTACGCTACGCCCCGCGTAATTCCGGAGTACGCCCCGCGTACCGAGGGTTCCAGCCCCCTATAAAAGGGATGCGAGGGTTCCGGGTTCCTTTGCTCATTTTCTCTCGTTCTCTCACGTTTTTACCTCATTTTGCGTGCAAGAAATATCCCGAAGCCCCGGTTTTCATACCTAAGCCACGAAGGAAGGTTTTGCACTCCCGAGGATCCCGAGATTCCCGAGATTTCCGCGAGAAAAATCAACAATCTAAAGTCGAAGCTCTGCTCGATTTTCGTTTTGCTTTCTTCAAACCATCAAGTGAGTTTATACCCCTTAATTAACCTTTTAAATGTTTCTAAATGTTTATAAATGCTTTTATGGGGGGGGGGATACAAGTTGAACCATGCTAGTTAGTATATAAATCACATGTGATTAATAAATAGCATACAAATGGATTTACTACGCTTTTATCTGTTTTACCGGATAGATTACTTATAAATGTTTCTTAAATGTTTTACTTGTTAAACTCTTTATCAAACTTGTTTTATATACTAAACCTTTCCTTTCAAACTTTGTATTAACTGTGTTTCAAACAAAGGATTTCATGTATTTTAAACTAGGTTTTAGATGTATTTTAAACTTTGTATTAACTGTGTTTCAAACAAAGTATGTAAAAGTTCATGATGTTCTCGTAAAACTATACCTATTATAGTTTTTCCAAAAGTGTGTTTCGTTTGTATAGTAAACTCTAGTGTAATGCTCACTTGTTATGAAAAGTATAACTTTTGTAGTAACATAAATGAACACATATACTTAAAGTATAAACAAAGTGTTTGATTTGCATATATATAACAACATATTTCATTTGAAAAGACCAGATGTTATTGTGATATATTTTGCATATGAAAGTTTCCATATAGTAGTTATGAATCACATATGATTCACTTGATAAAAAGTGTATAATGAAACTTTATGTCACACACGATAATAACCGTGTGTTTACTTGTATTCCCCCCCCTTAAAAGCGTATAAAAGCATTTATAAAACATTTAAAAGTGTAGATTATAGGGGTATGAACTCACCAGCTTAAATGTTGATCTACTCTTTCAAAACTACTTGTATTTATCAGAGATTCAGTAAATACAGGTAAGAAACAACTTTTGAAGAAGGGACGCTGTGGCGTCAGTTTAAACTTATTTTGACATCATATTGTAATTGGTTTTGAACTTGTACCTTTCAACAATGTAAACTTTCAATTATATATATGATGGTTATATTGCTTTCTTTACTATGTATTCAACTGTTACGGTACTACATGAAGTCATCCGCCCTCGAACGTTTCCGCCGTTCTGGTTTGGGGGTGTGACAACTATACACTAACTCCAAACATATACTTAATACATTCAAACAATACTTGTATTAAAATCGAGTTTATGAAAGGGACTATACACTCACTCCAAACATATACTTAATACATTCAAACAATACTTGTATTAAAATCGTGTTTATGAAAGGGACTATACACTCACTTGATCAGAAGATGATCGGACAGCACTACAGTTATTAAAATAATCTTTTGTGACGAAACTGGGATGTTTCCTCCAAAACCGGGCTTCACGCGGGCAGAGCTTCGGCTCAAAAACTATTTTTCTTGGGATCTTCGGGCTTCGGGACTTACTTCGGGTCTCGGGGTTGATACCGGAGCTTCAGGGTATTTCTTGCACGAAAATTGAGGAAAAACGAGAGAGAGAAGAGATTTTGGCAAAGGACCTCGGCTGCCCTCGCAAGGTATTTATAGGGGCTGATCTTCAGATCTACCCTGAGCGTAGCCTTCGGTTACGTTGGGCGTAACCTCGGATAAGACTGCCACCTTGCACCCAGCTGTCTCGCACGTGGCTCGGAAGGGATAAGGACGAGGTACGCTGGGCGTACCCAACCTTGGACGCGGGGCATAACTAGGATCAGAACGGTGACTCCTTTATTCGGATATTATCCGAAATTTTAAATAAAAATATATATTTTAATTATTTAAAAACTTCAGAAATTCAAATCTTCCTTATACGAGCTCCGTTTTCGACGATCTTTATATCCACGCGTAGGTAAGACTATGCTCTACAACTTTCCTTTAGATTTCGTCGGCCGATTTTGAATTTATTTTTATTATATTATTTTTAGTAGGCCGGGACAGGAAAACTCCGTTATAAATTCATAACTTCTTCATCCGACATCCGTTTTCGTCTGTATTTTCACCGTTGGACTACTATCGATGAGATCTTCGATTCTCGTTTAGATTGTTTCGGCTAAAAACCGCTCGATCTCAAATCGAGTATTCGGGCTGCATACCGCTAAGCTGAAACTTCGGTGTTGGAATATATTTTTGTATGTGACCATCACTAAAATAAGACGAACTGTTTTTGTATTATCTAACAAATATTATCAGTTATTTCAGGTTGCATGAATGCGTGATCAAAATGGAAAATACAAAAACACGCGAATGACGAAAACACATATGTGTGACTAAACAGTTTCAACGATATATATATATATATATATATATATATATATATATATATATATATATATATATATATATATATATATATATATGTTGTGTTAAATAGTCAAACAAAGAAGAAGTCAACAGAAGGCAAAGGAATTAAGAAGCAAACCCATACACACGTTTTTGCTCCTACTCCTACAACAACTTACAGCCTCTATATATATATATATATATATATATATATATATATATATATATATATATATATATATATATATATATATATATATATGTGTGTGTGTGTGTGTG
The DNA here is from genome assembly GCF_052849685.1 of Lactuca virosa. NCBI lineage: Eukaryota > Viridiplantae > Streptophyta > Magnoliopsida > Asterales > Asteraceae > Lactuca > Lactuca virosa. The sequence continues at coordinate 318,343,545 of NC_136428.1, forward strand.
TCGAAAAGACAAGAAAAGGAAGAAGAAACTCACGTATCCTACTCCTAGTACCACTTGCACTTCCTACTCCTACTACCACTTGGACTTCCCAGCTACATCATCAAACCCACTCAAACTTAAAGTGTTTTAGATATTTTTCTTTTGCTTTACCATATATACGTGTGCATGCATGTGGTGTGAATATGTGTTCATTTTTTGTTAACTTGTAACACTTCATACAAACACTCCCAAGAACATCACCAATCTTCATCTTCTTCAAGAACAAAGACAAATCCCTAGACAAAGTGAAGAACACCAAGATCAAACAACAATGAAGTGAAGAACATCAAGATCAAAAACAAAACCCGTCACTATTCATCATCATCTTCATAAACCTTCACCACCTTCGTTCATCATCATCATACACCAACCATTCACCACCAAACAACCTCTAATACATCAACCCACTAAAACAAAACCATAAAACCACCCAAAAACCTCCTGCTTTAAGAACTCATACAAAACCCGTCACTATTCATCATCATCTTCATAAACTTTCACCACCATCACCACCGTATATCAACCTTATATCAACCTTATTCTAACCTCCAAACAACCTCAAAATACTCTCTAAACACCCTTCAAATACCCTCCTTAAACCTCCTCCAAAAACCTTTTTAAATCACCTCAACCATCACCACCTTGCTGTTTTTCACGACATCAGAATTTGCATGTTAGAAAATAAAAAACCGAGCACAACACAGCCAAAATACTACTAGGGAGATTGCACCATCAATTCTTCAGAACCTTACCTACATCTAGAAATTTTCGTGGACGATTTTGACCATGGGAAACCCCAGAGAGACGCGAGAGAGAATTGGCTATCCAGAGAGATTTCTGTTTTCGACTTCATTATCTTCAAGTTAGAAAATAAAAAACCGAGCACAACACAACCAAAATACTACTAGGGAGATTTTCACCATCAATTCTTCAGAACCTGACCTACATCTAGAAATTTTCGTGGACGATTTTGACCACGGGAAACCCCAGAGAGACGCGAGAGAGAATTGGCTATCCAGAGAGATTTACTCCGAAAATCTACATTCATAACGACCCAAAGCAAATTTCAACATCACCATCTTTGCTACCTTACACCACCAAAACTACAACATTATTACACTTCCTACGACCCTCCAAATACCCACTCCAACCTCATCAAATCTCCTCAAAACACCCAATACCCGTATACAAATACATGACCCGTGTACTTTGCACTGTTTTGTAAGCAACCCATTTTACATGAAAATGAACTTTGTGTTACTTATGAAATACCGGATTGAACTATGAACAAATTGAGACAAAGTCTATTAAGATCCAGTCCAACTCTAAGCCAGTTCAGTCATTTATTTGACGAACCTACTTGATAGACCAGTCGTTCCATCAGTCCAGTTCAGTCAATTTATTGACGAACCTACTTGATATATATTTATATACTTATATACTTTATTATAGCTTTATGTCATTTAAATATAGTCATTTATATTATTTATAGCTTTACGTCATTTATATTATTTATAGCTTTACGTCATTTAAATACAGTTATTTATATTATTTATAGCTTTACGTCATTTAAATACTGTCATTTATATTATTATAGCTTTCAGTCATTTATAGCTTTCATATTTATACTTATTCCACAATTATTATTCTTTATATATATATATATATATATATATATATATATATATATATATATATATATATATATATATATATATATCTATATCTTATACCTTTAACTCATATATCTGTCACACAGTAACTGGTAACCGAGCCTTTTTGTTGTGGTGATCAGATTTTTATATTTCCAACAATCGGTATCTGAGCTGATATAAAAGAATATTTTCCAACAATTGGTATCAGAGCTTGTGTGATTTACCTTGAAATTTTTGTCGAAAACTTTTGGTTAGCGTTTATAAACCTTCCATAAGCTTTTCTTTAAATCTTTCATTTTAATATCACTTGTTCAGAATCCTTTCAAAAAAAAAAAAAAAAAACAAAACCAAGAAAAACAAAGAGCATTGATGGCAATCCATGAACCATGCATGGAATATTGGCCAACTTCTGATGACGAAACTGACAATGAACCAACACAATCAAACTTCTGCTTCGTAGCTGGTGTTGATATACCTTCAAGAGCTCCCAACGTCATAGAACAGGTATGGTCTATGATCTTTGAACTTGGTTTTTCTAAAACAATTTTTGAGTCCCATATAACCAAGATTGAGAAAAGTCTGGAAGCAGATCTCAAAACATATCATGACACAATGGTCAATAATGATATTTGCAAATCTGAGTTACAAACCTTGCAACTCAAATTTGGAGAATCAACAAGAACAAAAAGCAAATTGGAAAGAGACGTTGAAAGAAAATCAGAAGATTATAATCACGTCTTGGAACAATTAAATCAGGCCCTAATTCAGAAAAGGGATTTGGAACAAAAAAATCAGTCAGTCATTTCTTCTGAAATAAAAGATGTTTTAGAAATGGAAATCCTTCAGTTGAAACAAGACTTTCAAGAATCAACTGACAAATACAATATTTTAAATGAAAAACTGACTGATTCTTTAAAACAAATCAATTCTATTGAAACTGAGAATAAAAGACTGATATGGAATATGGATTCTATCAAAGTTGCTAGAAAAGTAAGTGATGATATTTTCACCAAGGCAAACACTTTAGGAACTGGCAAAATTGATACGAATTACAGACCAGGAATTGGAAGAGAATCCTTTGAAATTGAACAAGCAAAACAGGAAAACATGACGAATTGTGAAAACTCTGAATCCACTCTACCAGATCTTTTCACATCTGTTAATGAGGAAGATTCAGATGACGAAACAGTTATCAACTGTAGCCCAGATGATACTACTTTCACTGTTTCCAAAAAATCTTTCAAAAGAGTTGTAAATTCTGAAACAGACTCTGCTAGTTTTTTAGCTCACCAAATCAAACATACCGACGGAACCACCAAACGCAAAAACTTTTTGAATGGAGAAAATTCCTCTTACGAGGATGGTAGTACTTCTGTACCAACTGCTTTTCCTACAATGAGTTCATCAATTGTTGGAAACACTAGTCCGGGACAAAAATACTACAAGAAACAACAAACAAGCAAAAAATCCATTCAAGTCAACAAAACCCCACTTTTCAAACCAAAAGCTTTTGAAAACAAACCAAAGAAACCAGTTCAACCCTACGTCATACCTCAAAAACAGGTTTCCAAACAAAAACCAAAACCTTTTGAAAACTGCTTTCAAGATATCAGTTTTAATCATTCAAGGAACTTTCAAAAACAATCACATCAGAAAGTTCTAAACCATCATCATCAAAAAGCTTTTCAAAACCGCCCTTTACATCCCAGATATGAAGAAAACTTTTCAAACAAACCTCCACATCTAGGATATCTTTCACCAAATCACAGATCTTATGAACCCACAGGTTTTCAAAAACAAATCACATTTTGGGTAAACTTGATAAATCAAAGCAAACCTCAACCATTCCATCCTCATAAACCAAACTCTTACAACAAAGCGAAGTTAAATGCTAGAAATTCATTAAGCAAAGAACCCAAAATAACAACCGACAAACCAGGACCCATTCAGATTTGGGTACCTAAACTTTCTGTCTGTTTGCAGGTACTTAATGCTGGAGAACCCAATGATGATACATGGTATATTGATAGTGGCTGCTCCAAGCATATGACAGGAAACCGGAACTACTTACGTGACTTCAAACCTACACAAACCAATCAAGATGTTACATTCGGCAACAACATGACAGCAAAAATCAAGGGTTATGGAAACATAACAAATGGTAATTTTACCATAAAGAAAGTTGCCTTTGTTGATGACCTGAAACACAACCTCATCAGTGTTTCTCAACTATGTGATAACAATCTTGAAGTTCTATTCACCAAACAACGAAGCTTGATCATGGACGCCAAAACCAAAGATGTTATAGTTGATTCTGACCGTGCCGGAAATATGTATCCACTTGACATGGATCTTATCTATGGTAAACCCGATATATGTCTGCTATCTAAAGCCCCATCAGATATTAGTTGGTTATGGAACCGCCGCCTTTCCCATCTAAACTTTGGGTACATCAACAAATTGATCGACGATGATCTTGTTCGAGGGCTACCACTTCTGAAGCTCGATAACGAAACTCTTTGTGCCGCATGTGAAAAAGGAAAACTTTCCAAATCAACTCACAAAAGCATCTCAGAATCTAGTGTATCCGAACCACTAGAATTGCTGCACATAGACCTTTGTGGCCCTGCCAAAACCCAAACCATACAAGGGAAGAAGTACATTCTTGTTGTCGTTGATGGTTTCTCGCGCTTTACTTGGGTCTTTTTCTTAAGACTAAAATCAAAAGCACCTGAAGAGATGATCAACTTCATCAAACAAATCGAACTGAAGCTCAAAAGACCTGTTCGAAGAATCCGGAGTGATAATGGTTTAGAGTTCAAAAACAAGACTCTAGATTCATTTCTCAAAGACAAAGGAATTGAACATAACTTCTCAGCCCCATACACTCCACAACAGAACGGTGTTGTCGAAAGAAGGAACAGAACTCTATGTGAAGCTGCAAGATCAATGCTTATGTTCGCTGATCTGCCACAATACTTCTGGGCAGAAGCAATAGCCACAGCTTGCTACACTCAAAATCGTTCCTTAATCCATAAACATCTTCATAAAACACCATATGAAGTCATTAACAACCGAAAACCAAACATCAAATTTTTCCATATTTTTGGTTGTCGATGCTTCTAAAGAACAATAAAGATCACCTTTCAAAATTTGATTCAAGGTCGGACGAAGAAATTTTCCTTGGTTACTCGTTTTCCTCAGCTGCTTATCGAGTACTGAACAAACGTACCAGAGTAATTGAAGAAAGTACCGATGTTCATTTCGATGAATTTTATGTCAGGAAATTGGATCGTGAACATTTTGGTTCTAAAATGATTGAAAATATTTTTCAAAATCCAATTCAACAAACACCTTCTCCTGACATAGACAATGAAATCGATCTTCATTTACTTTTTGAGCAACCAAAAACCGCTTACAATTCTGAACTTCTAACTACTTCAATTGATCCTACAGGAACACCCACTGAAGGAACTCCACAAACAAACCAGAATGATGCAGATCAATTCGAGGAGGAACCACAACCACATACTTCCTCTTTGGAACAAACACCAAATCCTCCTTTGAACACCCCATCCCCAAATAGCCAAAAGAATCCCGATGCATCATTTATGGGGGATCCTTCAATCTTATTCCAAGATGAAACACCCGGAGAAGAACAATGGGATACTGAAACTCCAATTATTATAGCGGAAGAGAATCGCTTAATAAAGTGGACCAGAAATCATCCTACAGACCAAATCATCGGAGATCCCAACTCAGACATTCAGACTAGAGCCGCGTCCACAAATGAATGTTTATTTGGAGCCTTCTTATCCATGACTGAACCCAAAACCATACATTCTGCTATAAAAGAGCCAGACTGGGTAAAAGCTATGCAAGAAGAGCTAGCAGAATTTGAAAGAAACGACGTATGGAATCTTGTTCCTACTCCACCCGATGTTACTGTTATAGGTTCAAGATGGGTATACAGAAACAAGACTGATGATCAAGGAATCATTTTTCGAAACAAGGCACGTCTTGTAGTCAAAGGATATTCAGAACAAGAGGGAATCGACTACGATGAAACGTATGCTCCAGTTGCCCGAATTGAAGTAATTCACATCTTTCTTGCATATGCTGCGCATAAGAACTTCAAAGTATTCCAAATGGACGTTAAATGTGTATTCCTACACGGAGAGATAGATCACGAAGTATACATCCAACAACCACCAGGTTTCGAAGATCCCAAATTTCCAGATCACAGCTTTAAATTGCAGAAAGCTGTCTATGGCTTGAAACAAGCACCTCGAGCTTGGTATGCCACGTTGTCAACCTTTCTCGAAGAATAAGGTTTTAAAAGAGGTTCAATCGATCAAACCCTCTTTCGTAAAATCTTTAATAAACATCTGTTAATCGTACAAATATATGTTGATGACATTATTTTTGGTTCTACTGATGAATCTTTAAGTGTTAAGTTTGCAGATTTAATGAAGAGCAAATTTGAAATGAGCATGATTGGGGAGATGACTACTTTTCTTGGACTTCAAATCAAACAGTCAACTGATGGCATTTTCATCAACCAAGAGAATTATGTCAAAAACCTACTCACTCGCTTTTCAATGGACAAATCCAATACCGCAAAAACCCCAATGGCCTTTGGATACAAAATTGATGCAGACTTAAATGGCAAACCCGTTGACCAGAAAAGATATTGTGGAATGATTGGATCACTCTTATACCTCGTTGCCAGCAGACCTGACATCATGTTTTCTACATGCGTGTGTGCCAGATACCAAGCAAATCCTATGGAATCCCATGTAGTTGCTGTGAAACGCATCTTCAAATACCTTAAAGGCACTCCCAAACTCGGCCTTTGGTATCCAGCTAAATTCGATTTTCAGCTGAACGCTTTCACCGACTCAGACTACGGAGGATGCAAGTTAGATAGGAAGAGTACATCTGGTAGCTGTAAATTCCTAGGAGGTAGACTAGTGAGTTGGACTTCAAAGAAACAGACTTATGTGTCCACATCAACATCAGAAGCTGAATATGTCGCTGCCGCCAACTGTTGTTCACAAGTCATATGGATGCAAACTCAACTGCGTGATTATGGCTTCAAAATCTCACAAATTCCCATATTTTGTGACTCAACCAGTGTAATTTCCATTTCTCACAATCCCGTTCACCATTCCATAACAAATCACATTGACATTCGATATCACTTTATCAAAGACAACATTCAAAAGGGTCATATCGAACTACACTTCATCAACTCCGAAGATCAAATTGCCGATGTCTTCACTAAGGCTCTCGATGAAACAAAGTTTCAATACTTCCTAGGCCGTCTAGGAATGTTAAATCCAGATAACATCCATCCTTAAACTTTTACTTTTTGTTTGTACAAAAGTGTGTTTACTTTCATTCAAAAAGAAAATTCAAAAACAATTAAAATTGCTATCTTTTCAAAAAAACCAAAAACATTCAAATAACCAATATTTCCAAAAACATTCAGATAAACAAATCTTCAAAAAGATAATAAAAGACTTACCATAATAACCTTTTATAGAACCTTGTGATTAATCGTCTCTTGACTTAATTTTCAGATGCTTATGCTCGATGAAGATTTTAAGTCATATTGATTCTCAATTGCAGTGAAGGTTCAAATCTCCTACTTTTCATAATGTATATAACTTTATTTCCTTCGATTTTATTTCATTATTGACGATTTAAAAAAAAATCAAGGGACATAAGGTTAGGAGGTTCAGATGAAACAAAAACCCATGTGAGAATTTGTGCCTCGTCAATATGTATCACTGTGGAATTCATTTCTTGTGAGCTTAGGTGTGTCACTATTGCTTATAAGGTATATCCGATTATACCTTGTCACGGTCTCATTTTTGCTTAGATATCAAAATGACCAGGGGCGATACATTCATTTCTTACATACTAGACAAACTGTCTTTTATGCCACCAATCCCTACCTAGATATAAGCCAACCAAAAATGAAGTCTTGAGATCTCGTGATCCATCAACAAGAAAAGTCAAAACGAAAAAGATTTCAACAATCGCTTATCAAAGAAAAACAAAGATCTATCCACATCCAATCGTCAAAGACGAATTAAGATAAAGACAAATCAACAAGAAAGCCAAATCATTCACCGAAGAAATACCAAAGAAAAACAAAAATATTCTACATTTGGTATTTTCAAACAAACTTTTCAACCAAATGGTTATTTCAAAACAAACATCATAAGATCGTGTGATCTGTTTTTAACCATTTTTCACAAAAGAAGATATCTTAATCCCGCAAGACAGATACTCTCAAAAACACAATTTTCTGAAATGTAGCAAGTTCTCAATGCTAAAACAAAATATCTTTTTACAAAAATCGATATTGATCAACAAACAGTATACCATCAAAGAAGAAGCTACAACCATAATGGATTTACTGGGATACTGTAACCTTCATCACTGAAGAATCTATGTTGCAAACTGCACTATGAAAATTGCTAAACCCCTCTACATGTATTTCCCGACGGAGAGAGAGTGAAAGTTAATGGCATAAACGAAGAAACCCACTGAGTAATGCCAAAACTAGTCTTATGTGATTGATTATCTAATAATGAGATTAAGTGACCTTTCAGGAAAAGCATAGCTGAACACCTCCAATATGAGTGTGAGTCGTCAGAGAGAGATATCACTCATTTTTAGTGATCATTAACTTGTTCTGCTTCCAGAACAACCAAACACCCAAGTGAAGTGTGAGCTATACCTATGAGCGTTCATCTGAATCGACCTGTTAGACCACTTGTCGTCATTAATAATGCTATAAAATCTTAGGAAATTTCTTTAGATACATATATGGCTACCCTTTGATAACCGAACCCGAGACTTTGATTCGGAAACAAATTTCTAAAAATCTTTTACATAAGATATGTTAAGCCAAGTCACAAACTTTCAAAACAATAACTATGTTTTATATATCTTATCTATTGACAAATCTTTTATCTCGAATCTTCAAAAGTTCTAAATTGTCAATATGATTAAATCATAACTGTCCTTATTTCAGTAATGATCACATAGGGGGAAGTTGTTGGAATATATTTTTGTATGTGACCATCACTAAAATAAGACGAACTGTTTTTGTATTATATAACAAATATTATCAGTTATTTCAGGTTGCATGAATGCGTGATCAAAACGTAAAATACGAAAACACGCGAATGACGAAAACACATATGTGTGACTAAACAGTTTCAACGATATATATATATATATATATATATATATATATATATATATATATATATATATATATATATATATATTTATGTATTATATATATATGTATGTATTATATATATATATATATATATATATATATATATATATATATATATATATATATATATATATATATATTTATGTATTATATATATATGTATGTATTATATATATATATATATATATATATATATATATATATATATATATATATATATATGTATCATATATATATATATACATATATATATATATATATATATATATATATATGTATTATATATATATATATATATATATATATTATATATGTATGTATTATATATATATATATATATATATATATATATATATATATATATATATATATATATATATATATGTTGTGTTAAATAGTCAAACAAAGAAGAAGTCAACAGAAGGCAAAGGAATTAAGAAGCAAACCCATACACACGTTTTTGCTCCTACTCCTACAACAACTTGCAGCCTCTACATCATCTACCAACTAAAACTCAAGTGCACTAGAAGAAGATATTTATATATATATATATATATATATATATATATATATATATATATATATATATATATATATATATATATATATATATATATATATATATATATATATATATATATATATATATATGTGTGTGTGTGTGTGTGTGTGTGTGTGTGTGTGTGTGGAAAAGACAAGAAAAGGAAGAAGAAACTCACGTATCCTACTCCTAGTACCACTTGCACTTCCTACTCCTACTACCACTTGGACTTCCCAGCTACATCATCAAACCCACTCAAACTTAAAGTGTTTTAGATATTTTTCTTTTTCTTTACCATATATACGTGTGCATGCATGTGGTGTGAATATGTGTTCATTTTTTGTTAACTTGTCACACTTCCTACAAACACTCCCAAGAACATCACCAATCTTCATCTTCTTCAAGAACAAAGACGAATCCCTGGAGAAAGTGAAGAACACCAAGATCAAACAACAATGAAGTGAAGAAGATCAAGATCAAAAACAAAACCCGTCACTATTCATCATCATCTTCATAAACCTTCACCACCTTCGTTCATCATCATCATATACCAACCATTCACCACCAAACAACCTCTACTACATAAACCCACTAAAACACAACCATAAAACCACCCAAAAACCTCCTGCTTTAAAAACTCATACAAAACCCGTCACTATTCATCATCATCTTCATAAACCTTCACCACCTTCGTTCATCATCATCATACACCAACCATTCACCACCAAACAACCTCTACTACATCAACCCACTAAAACACAACCATAAAACCACCCAAAAACCTCCTGCTTTAAAAACTCATACAAAACCCGTCACTATTCATCATCATCTTCATAAACTTTTACCACCATCACCACCTTATATCAACCTTATATCAACCTTATTCTAACCTCCGAAAAAACTCAAAATACTTTCTAAACACCCTTCAAATACCCTCCTTAAATCTCCTCCAAAAACCTTTTTAAATCACCTCAACCATCACCACCTTGCTGTTTTTCACGACATCAGAATTTGCATGTTAGAAAATAAAAAACCGAGCACAACACAGCCAAAATACTACTAGGGAGATTTTCACCATCAATTCTTCAGAACCTTACCTACATCTAGAAATTTTCGTGGACGATTTTGACCACGGGAAACCCCAGAGAGACGCGAGAGAGAACTGGCTATGCAGAGAGATTTCTGTTTTCGACTTCAGAATCTTCAAGTTAGAAAATAAAAAAACCGAGCACAACACAGCCAAAATACTACTAGGGAGATTTTCACCATCAATTCTTCAGAACCTTACCTACATCTAGAAATTTTCGTGGATGATTTTGACAACGGGAAACCCCAGAGAGACGCGAGAGAGAATTGGCTTTCCAGAGAGATTTACTCCGAAAATCTACATTCATAACCACCCAATGCTCTTTCAACATCACCATCTTTGCTACCTTACACCACCAAAACTACAACATTATTACACTTCCTACCACCCTCCAAATACCCACTCCAACCTCATCAAATCTCATCAAAACACCCAATACCCGTATACAAATACATGACCCGTGTACTTTACACTATTTTGTAAGCAACCCATTTTACATGAAAATGAACTTTGTGTTACTTATGAAATACCGGATTGAACTATGAACAAATAGAGACAAAGTCTATTAAGATCCAGTCCAACCCTAAGCCAGTTCAGTCATTTATTTGACGAACCTACTTGATAGACCAGTCGTTCCATCAGTCCAGTTCAGTCAATTTATTGACGAACCTACTTGATATATATTTATATACTTATATACTTTATTATAGCTTTATGTCATTTAAATATAGTCATTTATATTATTTATAGCTTTACGTCATTTAAATACAGTCATTTATATTATTTATAGCTTTACGTCATTTAAATACAGTCATTTATATTATTATAGCTTTCAGTCATTTATAGCTTTCATATTTATACTTATTCCGCAATTATTTTTCTTTATATATATATATATATATATATATATATATATATATATATCTATATCTTATACCTTTAACTCATATATCTGTCACACAGTAACTGGTAACCGAGCCTTTTTGTTGTGGTGATCAGATTTTTATATTTCCAACAATCGGTATATGAGCTGATATAAAAGAATATTTTCCAACATTCGGAAAATCATAACTTCTTCATACGAAGTCAGATTTGGGCGTTCTTTTTATGTTCTCTCTCGGTTTAACGAACACTACGGCTTTTGTTTAGATCACTAAGGCTAAATATCGCTCTAACATAAGTTCACTTTTTACGTCATTCAGCGTCGTGTCGGTTCTGTCGCGAAACTTCGACGGGTCATAACTTCTTCGTTATAACTCAGATTTCGGCATTCTTTATATATTCGGAATCCTTGTCACGACCACTACAAATTAGTTAAGATTATTTATCCTAAATAATCTTCTATCAAAAACTCATTTTTGATGCTCCTTGTCTCTAAATTGACTAGCCCGGATCTACGGGCGTTACATATATATCATTTAAGATTCACATGTGATTCATATGTGAATTACATGTGAATCACATGTAATTCATATGTGAATTACATGTGAATCATATATAATTTATATATGATTCACTTGTGATTTACATGTGAATCACATGTAATGCATATGTGATTCACTTGTGATTTACATGTGAATCAGAAATGAATCATATGTGATTTACATGTGAATCACATGTACTTCATATGTTAATTACATGTGATTGACAAGTAATTCTTATGGATTCACTTGTGATCTACATGTGAATCACATGTAATTAATATGTGAATCGTTTATGATTCATATGTAACTCATATGTGAATTACATTTGAATTACATGTGATTTACATGTTAATCATATGAAATTCATATGTGAATCTATAGGGTTTTGAGCATTCTAACACTCCTAAGTGTACATGCAACCCTAAATACATTGGATCTATGTTTTCTCTATTATACATGGAAATATGAATATCCAAGGTATTATACTAACTAGCATACAAAACTTTGATTCACATGAAATATAACAAGTTAGAATACATACCTCTTTGATGTAGAATGACTCCATGAAGGTCGAGAGCCTAGTGCCCCAAGTGTGACACCTCAAATGGTTCACACAACATCATATGCTCTTGGAATAACTTAGAGAGAAATCCACACTTCATGAAAATCGGCTAGCCCTCATGTTCATACACTAGTGGCCGATTTTCCCAATGATATGATCTTTATATAGTGTCACAATTAGGGTAAACCCAAATTGTCATGGATTTTCATTTCCTTGGATCCATGGGTTCAAATACACCATGGAGCATCCATGGAGCATCCTATAGGTTTTAGCCCAACTTGATAATCCATGGAGCATTAGCCCACTATACAAGTATGGATGATTTACACAATCAACCCATATATTTAATTAGTCTTCTTTTGATCACTTAATTAATTCCAAATTAATTCTTGATCAATACTAATTAAATAATACTCTTATTAATATATTAGAACTTATAATATATCAATAAACCTTAAGTGTTATTTCTCTCATTTTAGTCTATCCGAATTCATGATGCCATGCAACCCAAATGGACCATGCCAAGTCGGGTCAAGTACATACCAATTATAGTTATGGACTTAGACACTAATCCAACATTCTCCCACTTGGATAAGTCTAAAACTATTATTGAGTATGACTTCAAAAGCTAACTGGCAATCATAGCTCTCAAGAGCTGCTGTCGAACTCTGACCTTGTCGATGCACTCTGACCTTTGTCAATGACTTGTCCATTAGATAAGGGATCATATATTCCTCCATTCTAGATATCATATGGACTGAGACATGGATTATAAATCATTATCTCTGTCCATTTGTTGTTTCCCGATTTTCGATTTATGAAGACTGACTGATTGAATAAATCAAATCAGTCCTGGCTTGGCCAAGCACTCACATGTGTCATCATTAAATCATCGAGGGGCCCACATATATCGCTTTTATCCCAAAGGTAAAAGGAATGGATAAACTTCGACTCATATGGCTTGTTCTACTACTTGGTGAATCATACACAAAGGCACGTTTTATGACATCGAGTTACCAATGCGTTTTCATGCAATCAATGTACAACCAACTTATAGTAACAACTCATATTTCTAGGTTTCAAGAATATAAGATATTATCGTCTCATGATCACTCGTGATAAAATCCATGAAGTGATTCAAATGAGCGTGGGTTGAATCCAATACTCAGAACTTATGAGCACTCATGAATGTTGTAGCACCTCTTGGCTATGTCCACTACCTTGGACATCTACAAACCCGATTCATGACAGTCTTGCATTAATACCTACTTCCAACGTATTATCGACTGTGGATGGTTTGAATAACTTAGTCATTCGAGAAGAACGACATAGTTAATCTGGAAGTCAAAACATGCAAAGTGAAACACAATAATAATCGAATCCAATATGGTATCAGAACTTATGAATATAAATAAAACACCTTTTATTTATCACCATATGATTACACATTATTCATTGTATACTGTTTCAGCTATCAACTTTATACTTGAATTAAAACAATAGTTGTCCCATGCTCCAAGCATGTACACTGTGTTTTCCTAAACACTAGTCATGCCATACACCAAGTATGCATACTATGTTTGTCCAAACATTAGTTATGTCATACACCAAGTATACACACTAAGGTTTTCTATGATCTTTACTTTGTGAAATAGATCAATTGAACATAACTTCAATGATTCTCATTTCACAGTCCCGAGCCCTTACCGCAAATGCAACAATTCCAAATTCCTGCCATTTACCGAAATCTGTTAGATTTTAAATTTATATGCACTGATCCTATTGTAATGATTTTGCAAAAAGTCACAAAGACTTGTCAACAAACATTACAGAGTATTCCAATGGAGATCAACTCCATGGAAACATCCTTCTTGCATTAAGTTTTCTAATCTTACACAGATTGAAAAATTTCCAACTTTGAAACATTTCCATATTCCATTTTGACTATCACTTCTGAGTAAGAGTTGTCTCCTTACAGGATATGTCAATATGGTCCTTCCAAAATTAACACTATACTTCCAACTGTCCTTGAGCAACCAATATTTGGTAAACCTTCGATTGTCCTCGACAATTGCTTAATCATTTTAGTCATATCCAATTCCAGATTTTTCCCTCTTAATGCCCTGAGCATTTGGAAAAATTTAGAAAGCATGAATATTATAGCACATGCAATCGATCCTATATCCGAAGCATATGTGACACTGTTCATGATGTCTCACATAAAGACATGATATTGGACCAGTCTTTTGCTACAATATTTCTATTTCTATTTGCCAAGTTCTCATAATTCAGATTATGAAAAGGGATGCCGTAATCATAATCCAATTTTAGAACGCAAATAATGGACCCATATATAAAATTTCCTTATGTTGAGCCATTCCAACACAAAATTCATATATATATCCTTGACTAAACACGATTAAAACCACAATCTAAGCTTTTAGGATTGAAATGAAGTATAATCTCCTCTCCCTTAATTATTGCAAAACAACTTTTTAACCCCTGAACTTTTGTTTTTCTATAATTAACATTGCTAACTTGCAATACTAATCATAATTATCATGCTCCCACTGACATGATGATTATTAGCATAACACTTATGCTCCCACTAACTTTGACATGTACTCAGAAATCAGCTGGACTTCTAGAAATCAATACTTTATTGACTTTCTTACCAAAGTTCATATTTCTGATACGAGATGCTTTGATAAAACTTTATCAAAATCATACACCTTATCTTCGATAGCTCGCAGGTGTGTCTAAACAATTTAAGAACTATGAAAAGGGATGCCATAATCATAGTCTCAATTGTTTAGACCTTTTCCATTTCTCACTAGTCCATGTTAGTGTGCCGCTTAAGCACACACGCTCCACTAACGACTTTGAGAATGTAAATGTAACATCCCAAAAATACCAACTAAAAATTTCATTTTTAAATTAGGTTAATACATAAAACATCGTTATAAAACGTTCATAATAAAATATTCAGAGTACATCCCAGAAAATCCACAGTGCGGAAAACATGAGAGTGTGTGATATGCCGCTACCGCGTCGACTCCTTTCCCCTAGCTGAAGAGGTACCTGAAAACAAAACTATAAAACGTAAGCACAAAGCTTAGTGAGTTCCACCATAATGCCACATACCATGCAATCATATAATGAATAGCTAAGGGATACGGGCCTCGCCCACACCCATAGAGATACGGGCCTCGCCCACACTCTACTAGCTAGGAGATACGGGCCTCGCCCACACTCTACTTTCTGAGAGATACGGGCCTCGCCCACACTCTACTCTCTGGGAGATACGGGCCTCGCCCACACTCTGCTATCCATGGAGATACGGGCCTCGCCCACACTCCGTTACTAAACCATAACATACAAGTATCACACAAACAACAAGTATAAGCAATTCTATCATACTGTCATATAACACAATCAAACTCAGCTATGAGATACGGGCTCCGCCCACACTCTGATACTATCATATCGTCTATACGGGCCGGCCTTAGTGCCTTAGACCCGTCCCTACTGGAAGGAAACTCACCTTGAGAGTAGCTGCCGAAAACCTGCTCAGACTACGCCTGGCTGCCGCACCGGTAATCCCTCCGGCTATAAATCCATAAACATGGATTAGGTACTCATAAATACCCCTAAGGTCAAATGACTGGTCAAAGTCAACTCCTTGGTCAAAGTCAACCTTCTGATTGACTAGACTCGTCGAATCCATATGGCGACTCGCCGAGTCCTTCTATGTCTAGCCCAACTCTGACTCATCGGGTCCCTGTTCCCACTCACTGAGTCAGCCTGACTCGCTAGACGGGGACAACTGACAAACTCGCGACTGGACTCGCCGAGTACAAGGGGGGGGGGCTCGCCGAGTCCGATGAACAGATCTCACAAATCGCTCCAATCTTCCATCAGAACATCAACCTTGGAGATTTGGAGATTCTGGGACTATAGCTACACGTTAAATTGCTAATTCCACGTGCGACTACGGAGGGTTGGACCTCCTACACTTAAACCCTTCTTATCCTAGTGACTGTTCATATGACTCGCCGAGTTGGAAGAACAACTCGTCGAGTTCAAGGCTATATTCAAGGGACTCGCCGAGTTTGAAGAACGACTCGCCGAGTACCAGACAATCTTCATAGGACTCGCCGAGTTGTTTATCCAACTCGCCGAGTCTAAGGCCATCTTTATGGAACTCGCCGAGTGCACTTTGGCACTCGCCGAGTACCCTTCGACTCTTCACCCATTCTGGCCAAATCTGAGACATGCAATGGTTCCAAACCATAAATCTAAGCTCCTAGGGCATAAACACACGGAGTTTGGGAGGTTTAAGGTCTTGCAATCCACATATAAGGGACAAAAAGGGAATCTATTATACTAAAGATCAAGAAGGAGCTTTCTTACCTGGTTAGGAGCTTCTCCCAGGGTAGATTTCGGATCTACCACACTTCCTTGCACCCTCCAACTTCCTCCTTCTTCTCTTAAGCTTCAAACTTCCTTCACCAAGCCAAAATCACTCACAAGGATCAAAATGGGCTAGGGTTTCGCTCTACAGTTCTTCTGGAAGAGAATGGGACGAAATGGGTGTTTTAGAATGGGTAAAATAGGGTGCAATGTCTGAAAATAGAGTTTCATCCAGACAGGTGGACTCGCCGAGTCCATGCATCGACTCGCCGAGTTCACCGCTCAAATCCCGTGTCCACCCTGCTGTTACTCGGCGAGTCGGGACGCAGACTCGCCGAGTTCGTGGCAAAATTAAGATAAAAACTTAAATAAAATCATACCATGAACCCGGTGTTACAAATCTCCCCCACTTATTTTAGACTTCGTCCTCGAAGTCTGCCGCTACCTTCCGGAACAGCTCCGGATAATGCTCCATCATCTCATCCGCGGGCTCCCAAGTCCATTCCGAGCCTTTCCGATGCTGCCATTGCACCTTCACCAGCTCCACCCTTTTGTTCCTCAGTTCCTTCGACTTCCGGTCTAGGATAGCCACAGGCCGCTCGATATAATTCAGGCTGTCATCAACCTGGATGTCCTCCAAAGGTACCACTGCTGAATCGTCCACTAGGCACTTCCGCAGCTGGGAGACGTGGAAAGTGCTGTGGATCTGACTGAGTTCGGCTGGCAGGTCCAGCCGATATGCCACCTTGCCCACTCGGACTGCAACCCTAAACGGTCCAATATACCTGAGACCCAACTTGCCCCGTTTCCTGAATCGGATGACGCCCTTCCACGGCGACACTTTCAGGAGAACCATATCCCCGACCTGGAACTGCAGGTCTGATCGGCGCCTATCGGCATAACTCTTCTGCCGACTCTGAGCAGTCTGAAGCGTGCTCCGGACCTGCTGAATCTTCTCTGTCGTCTTGAGCACTACTTCGGTGCTCCCCAGGACTCTCTGTCCAACCTCGCCCCAACATATCGGGGTCCTGCACTTCCTCCCGTACAACATCTCGAAGGGAGGGCGGTCAATACTCGCGTGATAGCTGTTGTTATATGAAAACTCGGCTAAAGGAAGATAGGTATCCCAGCTACCACCGAAGTCTAAAACACACGCCCGTAGCATGTCCTCCAGAGTCTGGATGGTCCGCTAGCTCTGGCCATCCGTCTGCGGGTGAAAGGCTGTACTAAAATGTAGACGAGTACCCAGCTCGTCATGAAACTTCTTCCAGAACCTGGAAGTGAACCGCACATCCCTATCCGAAATCACTGAAACTGGCACCCCGTGCCGTGCCACCACCTCTCTGATGTAGATATCGGCCAATTTCTCGGCCGAGATGCTCTCCTGAATCGGGATAAAGTGGGCGCTCTTGGTCAATCGATCGACGATGACCCATATCGAATCCACTCCCCGCGCGGTCCTGGGAAGCTTGGTGATGAAATCCATCGTGATGTCTTCCCATTTCCACAGCGGGATATCCAACGGCTGCATCTTGCCGTGCGGTCTCTGGTGTTCGGCCTTGACCTTCCTGCAGGTCAGGCACCGCTCAACGTACGATGCTACATCCCGCTTCATGCAGGGCCACCAATAGTCCAGACGAAGATCCCTATACATCTTTGTTACCCCTGGATGAATGGAGAATCGAGATTTGTGCGCCTCCTCCATCAGAACCTGGCGCACGCCTCCGAGATATGGAACCCACACCCTGCAGTGTAATGTCAATAATCATCTGCTGTCATAGTCGAAGGAGGAAACCTGTCCCACAATCCGCTCACTCTTCCGATGTTCCTCCTTCATAGCCTCCTGCTGAGCCTCCCGGATCCGCTCCAAAAGCGGAGTCACCACTGTCATCCGCATGCAAATATCCCTGATCGGCGCCGCCTTGCGGCTAAGCGCATCGGCCACCACGTTGGCCTTCCCCGGGTGATAAAGGATTTCACAATCATAATCCTTTACCACATCAAGCCACCGACGCTGCCTCATATTCAGATTTGGCTGGTCCATGAGGTACCTCAAACTCTTGTGGTCCGTGTAAATCGTACAGCGAACCCCATAGAGGTAATGACGCCAAATCTTGAGGGCGAACACAACAGCCCCCAACTCCAAATCATGCGTCGGGTAGTTCGCCTCGTGAGGCTTCAGCTGCCTCGACGCGTAGGCGATGACATGCCCTCTCTGCATCAATACCGCGCCCAAACCTGAGATGGACGCATCGTAGTATACAACAAAATCCTCCATGCCCTCTGGCAAGGCTAAGATTGGCCCCTCACACAATCTCTGTCTCAGTGTCTCGAATGCTGCCTGCTGCTTAGGCCCCCAACGAAGGACCACGGCCTTCCTCGTTAACCTGGTCAGGGGTAATGCTATCTTGGAGAAATCCTTGATGAATCTCCGATAGTAGCCAGCTAATCCCAGGAAACTCTGAATCTCAGATGGAGACTTCGGAACCTCCCATCTCATCACGGCCTCCACCTTGGCCGGATCCACCGAAATCCCGTTCTGGTTGACAAGGTGCCCAAGAAACTGCACCTTGTGTAACCAGAACTCACACTTGGAGAACTTAGCATACAAGTTCTCCCTTCTCAAGGTCTCCAAAACCTCCCGCAAATGCTCCTAATGCTGCTCTCGCGTCTTGGAGTAAACCAAGATATCATCAATAAATACGATCACCGACCGGTCTAACATCGGTCTACACACCCGGTTCATGAGGTCCATGAACGCGGCAGGAGCATTGGTGAGCCCGAAAGGCATCACCACGAACTCATAGTGGCCATAACGTGTCCGAAATGCCGTCTTCTGCACATCCTCCTCTCTGACCCTCACCTGGTGATACCCTGAACGCAAATCTATCTTGGAGAACCAACATGCTCCCTGAAGCTGGTCAAAGAGGTCGTCAATCCTCGGGAGTGGGTAGCGGTTCTTTACCGTTACCTTATTCAGCTCCCTATAATCGATATACAACCGATGCGACCCGTCCTTCTTCTTCACAAACAGAATTGGGGCTCCCCAGGGTGAACTGCTCGGTCTAACGAAACCCTTGTCTAACAGCTCCTGAAGCTGTATAGACAACTCCTGCATCTCAGGAGGAGCCAACCGATACGGTGCCTTGGCTATCGGAGCCGCACCAGGGACTAGGTCGATCCTGAACTCCACCTGTCGCTCTGGAGGTATCCCAGTCAGCTCCTCGGGGAATACATCCGCAAACTCTCGTACTACGGGCACATCGCCCACCGTCGCCTTACCCGCCTCCCGGGTGTCCATGACATATGCGACATATCCTGCGCAACCCTGCTGAAGGTAACGCCTTGCCCTCGCTGCCGAACAGAAGGCTGGCCCTCGCTGTGATCTCTCACCCTGAATTACTAACTCTCCCCCACTTGGGGCTCTGACTCGTACTAACTGTTGCGCACAATCTATCACTGCCCCATTGGGACTCAGCCAATCCATACCAATAATGACCTTGTTTCCCTGCAATGGAATGGGAACTAGGTCAACCAAATACCCTTCTTCGAACAACCTCAATACACAATCTCGGAAGACCTCTGATGCTCGCACCGACCGGTCGTCCGCAATCTCGACCTCTAAAGGGCAATCCAACATGCCTGAGGACTAAGGAAACTTCTTGCTAAGTGCAAGAGAAACAAAGGATCGGGTAGCCCCCGAATCAAACAACACCTGGACTAGAATACCGTTCACATGGAACGATCCTAAACGTATATACACAGAGCACATATCAATATCATAAATCTCATATAAATAGGTCAGAGGGAAAAGAAGCATACCCGTCACCACATCGGGTGTAGCGCGTGCCTCCTCAGCTGTCAGCTGAAATGCCCAGCTCCTCACCACCGGAGCCTCTGCCTTGCCCTGCAGGCCATCTGTAATCCGCAGGGTCGCTGGAGCTGGCGCCTTTACTGGCGCTGGTGCTGTGAACTGGGGGCAGTTGGCCCACTTGTGGCCCCTCTGGTTGCAGTGGAAACACAGCAACTCAGATGTCTAAATAACCGGAGCAGGGGCAGTACAATCCCTGCTGAAGTGTCCCGTCTTGCCGCACCTGTACCAGCCTATCGATCCTAATCTACACGCTCCCTCGTGCGACCTGCTGCACTTCTTGCAGCGGCCCGGTCCTGAATGGCCTTTCGGCCTACCATCTGATCCCTTGGGCTTCTTTCCCGAAGCCCCTATCGTCTGTCCCTCCTCTGCCTTCCTCTTCCGGATGTGCTCCAGATCTATCTCCCTCTCCCTCGCCCTAGCAATCATAGAATCCAGGGTAGGGAAAGCTGAAAAACTGACATGCTGCCGAATGTCGGCTCGCAGCATGTCATGGTAGCGGGTCCTCCTCATATTCTCATCACCTGCATAGTGGGGCACTAGTAACACCCTCTCCCGGAACTTGGCGGTGATCTCCGCCACAGTCTCCGTCGTCTGTCTCATATCTAAAAACTCTCTGGCTAACTGCTGGAGTTCCACTGCAGGTGCGAACTCCGCTCTGAACCGGGTCACAAAGTCCGGCCACGTCATAGCCTCAACAGCCGATGCTCCCAATGAGTCACCAACAGACTCCCACCAATCCCTAGCTCGGTCTCTCAAACATCCTGCTGCATACCTCACCTTCGACCCCTCGGGGCAGAAGCTGGTCAGCTGCGCAGACTCAATGTCTGCGATCCATCGTCTGGCCATAATGGGGTCCTTCGCCCCATGGAAATCCGTCGCACCGCTGCTCCTGAAGTCCTTGAAGGACAGTGTGCGAGATCCTGACTGGCTAGCCGCCATATCATTCCTGAACGCCCTGAGGCGATCCTCCATCAACTCAACAATACCCTCCTTGATCGACCCGAAGATGAGGGGAGTCGACTCAAGGATGCCCCTGGTAATCTCTGACGCAATGAACTCGCGTAGACCTTTATCAATTGGTTCGGACCCTGAACCCGAACCCGATCCCGATCCTGAGCCTCCCGCTCCCTGTCGTGTGGTAACCATACTGAAAAATATAGCATAACCACCATCAAACGATATTCCACTAACGAGGCTCACATACATACCACTAGTCCCCGGTCTCGCCTCGGCCCTTTTTGAATCGAGTACGGATCCTCCGCTTTCAGTAGTACGGGCCCATACTACCTTCCACGTCTATCCGTACTTTCCTCAAGAATTGCCTCAACTCAACCAAGCCCTTCATACTAATACTGCGGTTCTCATGCTACTCACGCCCTAGGCTTGCCCTAGATAATCGCCATCCCACCCTCTGCCATCAGCTGCATAAGAACTGTTGGATTAATGTCTAAGTCCATAACTATAATTGGTAAGACTTGACCCGACCCGACATGATCCATTTGGGTTGCATGGCATCATGCATTTGGATAGACTATAATGAGAGAAATAGCACTTAAGGTTGGTTAATATATTATAAGTTCTAATATATTAATAAGGTTATTTAATTAGTAGTTATCAAGAATTAATTTGGAATTAATTAAGTGATCAAAAGGAGACTAATTAAATATATGGGTTGATTGTGTAAATCATTCATTCTTATATATGTGGGCTTGTGATCCAAGATTCCTTATGTTGGACTAAGTCCATGGGGTGACCCATGGATACTCCATGGAGGTTAAAATCCATGGAGCATAAGGAATGGGTAAAGTTATGAGTTACATGGTGTAACCCTAATAGCCACCATATAAAAGAATCCCATGGCTCAAGAAATCGTGCACTAATGTGTGAGTGTGAGGGCTAGACGATTTCAAGGAGTGTTCAAGTTTCTCTCAAGTTATTCCAAGTGTATTTGGTGTTGTGTGAACCATTTGAGGTGTCACACTTGGGGCACTAGGCACTCAAGCTTCATGAAGACATTCTACATCCAAGAGGTATGTATTCTATCTTGTTATATTTATTATTTTGTATGCTAGATTAGGATAATACCTTGGATGTTCATAATTGTATGTATAATAGAGAAAACATAGATCCAAGGTATTTAGGGTTGCATGTACACTTAGGAGTGTTAGAATGCTCATAACCCAACAGTGGTATCAGAGCCTAGGCTTGTTTTCTTGTTATACTTGCAAAAGTAGCTGAAAAATCGAGTTGGATGCATATATTCGATTGTTTTGGCTGGAATTGGACTAGGAACATTACCCTAAGATGTTTTTGGACTTATAAACTTGTTTTTGATGTGGTAATGTTCATGCTAATCCAATTTCTAAGATAATTGTCATAATTTCAAGATTTGTATTAGTTTGTATGTTCATGCTAATTTCTTGAAGATTGATGATTTGAATTATCTTGTTCTTATGAGGTTCTTAGATTAATAGAAAAGTTGTGTGAAATAGTTGTTTTCAATCCATTTTAATCTAAGAGTTGATTCCAAAGTGTGTTTTTGTAACTTGTCCTCAAGTTATATGAAAAGTCACATTTAAGAATCATAAAACTCATAAAAGTTGGCAAAGGTTACAAAATGAAGAGTCTAGTTCTAATTAAATGGTTTTATGACTCCATAACTTGTCCTCAAGTTATGGAGGTTCAAGAGTCTCTTCATTAAATTAAAAAAAAAGTGTAACCTTAATTAGTTCCATACGTTACAATAAAAAAAAGTTATTTTTTTTATTAATTAGTTTAAAGTCTTCCATAACTTGTCCTCAAGATATGGAACTTGAAGAGTTTTTTTTAATTAAAACTACTTTAAACTCATAAATTATGGAATTAATTAGTTTTGAATAGTTTCAAAACTTGCCCTCAAGTTTTGGAATTTGAAAAGTTTTCACTTATGAATACTTTAATTCCAAGTTAGCTCTTAGAATTTTAAAAGTTAAAATTCAACCCTTAAACTTTATAATATTATAAGTTAATAATATTTATATATATGTATAAGAGTAAAGTCAGTCTTACCGTTAGTAGGCCTCATTCACGAAGCCGGTCTATAAGGGGGGTATAAGGTTACTGCCTATAAAATGGAAGTTTAATGGGTGTCCACTCTCACCCACCGCTTCCTTGACTGGTGGAGGGTCGTTAGCCGAACAGGTAGGACAAGGACTATAATTCTCCTTTCATTAAAAGTATTAATGATAAATACTAAGTAACTAAACTCTTATTAATAACCAATGTTAGTTACTTAGGAAAATGTGAATTTGGTGCTAACCCATGAAATTACACTTTGCACTTTGCTTAAGTCGTTAGTGGAGCGTGTGTGGTTAACCGGCACACTAACCTGGACTTAACAAGGTAGGCAAACGGTAACATAATATTTATCATAGTATCGGTGGAGCGTGTGTGGTTAACCGGCACACTGATTAAGGGGTAAATATTAAGGGTACCATGTATATTTGAATGGTTATTCACACCTTGTTTTGTGATCCTCGGCATCCCAGTCACAAAACCTGAAGGGCACACTCGAGATTGAAACATGCCTTTGAACAGTTCAATGAATCTCAAAGATCTAGGACTTTCAAATCCAATTAAAACCTAATAAATTATTTCGTTTTTCATGGTGGAAATTGGTGAATCGTCATTCACCTACCTTCAAATATTTTATAGCTTGGATTACGGCATCCCTCTTCTAAGTTATAAAATAGTTTTTTGGGTCCTAGTCTTAATATTTCATATTGGGTGTCATATTAAGGACTTTAGATCAACTATCTTGAATATCTCCCAAAAGATGTCTAGTTCAGACATCTATGATCTTCCCAAATCTCTTGGAACTTTACTTCCTCCACCTCCTCCAATTATTCTCCCTAACCCACAAGTTCAAAGTCACTCAAGCCCTAATGGCAAGCAAGGTCTATGTGTGATCACATCTTAGAGATGAAGTCACATATTGACAAGCTGGGAGAGTTGGGTGTCAAAGTCTTGAGAAAGTTGGATGTTCAATCACTTTCTAAGTCACATAGTGAGTTCCTTTGGGACTACTATGAAACAGACTATGACATGAACCTTAATGATCATATCTATTTGCTTGGTGCTGCTGAATCAGCAATGATTTGGAACGATAGTAAAGCAAATTTGATTAGAAGATCAACTTCCCAAAAACTTTATGGACAGTGACAATGGTGACACTGGAAATCCAGAAAAAGCATTCTCTTCCCAATGGAAAGGGATTGGCCATAGTCAACCCGGTTGACCAAATGGTAAGGAGAAAGGCTAAGTCTGAGATAGTCCCATTACCAAAGGGTCCATATGTTTATTTTGCCAAAGGAAGGGGCGTTGATTGCAAAGCTGCCAAGTTTACCTAAGGATGTTAAAGTCAATAAGTCTGACTCTACTTCAGGTAGAGCCCATTATCTAACTCTGTTAAGTTTCTATTCTAAGATCCTCATTACATGATGTGACTGGGTCACATGTTGATGTTTTAAGAATCAAAGAATAGAGAGAAAGCTTAAAGGAAGTATATGCTGATTCTGATTGGGTAGGTGGATTTCGATCGGATCACAATTTTGAAGCTGTTACTTAGGAGTTATGATATATTGCTTAGGAATAGATAACAACAAGTTTTTCCGTATGCATTTGCACTATAAGGATAAGTTTTTTCCGCAAAGTTTTGAAATAAAATAAAAGTTTTTAATTTTATATTTATTTTAAATATCCTTACAAGTGGCATTTGTAAAAAATGGTTGTTTATATGATTCCATTGATAGCAATATTTGAAAAAAAAATGGACTTGATTCTTTCGTTTGTGGTAGTGTCATAATTTACCAAATAAGGAAAGATTCTCATTCCCAAGGCTTCAGTTGGATAGAAACTTGGAATCATGCAAGTTGAATAGTATGATGAATGAGAACTTTCAAGCATTGGAAAATTAAGACTTGTTCACATGGATGTGTGAGTCAAGTTAAGGACTAAAGGGATCGAGTACACATTCTTGTGCACTGGTCAAGTCCACCACAAAGCTCATTAAGACTATTCGTCATGATTTACTAAATTTTAGTAAATATGGTTATACTTACAAGTTTAAGTATAATTCTGAAACATTGGAAAAGTCTCAATGTATGGCAGAACGAATGGGAAGAATCAAATTAGGCAGACAGATAAAAGTTTCTCAAATCTGAAAAGATGGGAGAGTACTTTAGTATCATGTTTTGTGATCATCTCAATGATTAAAGAACCACATCATAATTGGTCTTCTAAGGACATCTTAGTGCATTCTTATGACTAAGAAGAGGAGTCATGAATTGTTGAAATGGTTAAATCAAGAAGATGAGTCATACTTTGTTTCAAAACAAGTCTTAGAGTCATACTCCAAGACTATAAGTTGAGTGACATATCTTAAAGAAAGGTTTATAACACTTGTCTAATGTAAGAGTAAAAGTGTCCTACTCTTGTACATTTGAAGTTGGTAAGTTGTGATGTTTTGGATTAAACAAAGACCAACTAAGGCCAATTGTGTGAAGTGTTTGTCTTGATAAAGAATCCGCACTATCTCTTGAATATTTGGCAAGATAGTCTTATATGTCAAGAGGACAGTGGGAGTCTTAAATATCCTAAAAAGAATTTCAAGAACTAATCAAGAATAAAACCTGAGGTTCTTCACTAGCACACGACTTGAGGTTTATAAAATATCATGTTGACATATTCTGTGCCCATTCCAGTTAAAGTTGGCTTTGCATAGGAGTTCTGAAAGTTCTCAATTGGTTGCATAACAACTTGGAAGCAATGGCAGACCCTGTACTGCCAGGTGGCAAGAAGTTAAGATTGCATAAGTTCAGTCCATATGAGTTTGGATTTGTCATTATCCTTGTCTTGTGACTATGGTTTTGACGATTCACATGGATAAGAACACATACACCATAAAATCTAAGGGTCATAAGGTTTCTCTCCGATTCATGAAAATGATGGTGAGGAAACACTTCCACCAAGTAGATTTGAAGCACATGGCAAAAGGTCTAAACAATTGAGACTATGATTATGGCATCCCTTTTCATAGTTATGAAATTGTTTAGACACACATGCATGCTATCTAAGGAAAGGTGTATGATTTTGATAAAGTTTTATCAAAGCATCTCGTATCAGAAATCTGAACTTTGGTAAGGAAGTCAATAAAGTATTGATTTCTAGAAGTCCAGTTGATTTCTGAGTACATGTCAAAGCTAGTGGGAGCATAAGTGTTATGCTAATAATCATCATGTTAGTGGGAGCATGATAATTATTGTTAGTGTTGCAAGTTAGCAATGTTAATTATAGAAAACAAAAGTTTCAATTCGTGAGGCTGCAGGGATTGAAAAAGTTGTTTTGCTATAATTAAGGGAGAGGATATACTTCATTTCAGTTCTAAAGGCTTAGATTGAGACCTTAATCATCTTTAGTCAAGAATATATATATGAATTTCATGTTGGATTGGTTCAACTTAAGGAAATTCTATATATTGCGTTCTCAAAATTCGATTATGATTACGGCATCCCTCTTCATAGTCAAATTTTGAAAACATGGCAAATAAAAATATTGTAGCAAAAGACTGGTCTAGAATCATGTCTTTATGTGAGACATCATGAATCGTGTACCATTTGCTTTGGGTACATGATCGATTGCATGTGCTATAATATTTGTCATTTCTAAATTTTTCCAAATGCCCAGAGGCATTAAGAAGGGAAAAGGTCTAGAATTGGATACGACTAAAATGATTAAGCAATTGTCGAGGACAATCTGAGGTTTACCAAAGATTGGTTGCTCAGGGACAGTTGGAAGTATAGTGTAATTTTGGAAGGACCATATTGACATATTCTGAAAAGAGGCATCTCTTATTCAGAAGTGATAGTCAAAATGAGAATATGGAGTTGTCTCCATAGGTGGAAGTTAGCTGTGTAAGATTAGAAAACTTAATGCAAGAAGCATGTCCAAAGCAATGTACTTTGAATATGAGACTTAGTTTCCATGGAGTTGATCTCCATTAGAATACCTTATAATGACTGTTGACAAGTCTTTGTGACTTTGTACATATTCATTACAGGAGGGTCAATGCATATAAGTTTAAAATCTAAATAGATTTCGATAAATGATAGGAATTTGAAATTCTCACATTTTTCGATAAGGATTTGGGAGTGTGAAATTAGAATCATTGAAATTATGTTCAATTGGTTTATTTCACAAAGTAAGGATCATAGACAAACATAGAGTGCATACTTGGTGTATGGCAAAGCTATTGTTTAAGAAAAACATAGTGTACATGCTTGGAGCATGGGACAACTAGTGTTTTTAATTCAAGTATAAAGTTGATAAAACCGAAACAATGAATAATGAGTAATCAGTATGGTGATAAATAAAAGTGTTTATTTATATTCATAGGGTTTGATACCATATTTGATTCATTTATTCTTGTGTTTCACTTTGCATGTTTTGACTTCCAGTATAACTAAGTCGCTCTTCCTGAATGATTAAGTTATTCAAACCATCCACAGTCGGTCATATGTTGGAAGAAGATATGAATCAAGACTGTCATGGGTTGGTTTGTAGAGGTCCAAATTGGTGGACAAAGTGGTGCTACAACACTCATGAGTGCTCATAAGTTCTGAGTATTGGATTCAACCCGCGCTCATTTGAATCACTTCATGGATTTTTTCACGAGTGATCATGAGACGATAATATCTTATATTCTTCAAACCTAGAGATATGAGTTGTTACTATGAGTTGGTTATACATTGATTGCACGAAAACGCATTGGTAACTCGATGTTATAAAACGTGCCTTTGTGTATGATTCAACAAGTAGTAGAACAAGCCATATGAGTCGAAGTTTATCCATTCCTTTTACCTTCGGGATAAAAGCGATATTTGTGGGCCCCTCGATGATTTAAAGATGATACATGTGAGTGCTTGGCCAAGCCAGGATTGATTTGATTTGTTCAATCAGTCAGTCATCATGAATCGGAAATCGGGAAACAACAAATGGACAGAGAGAATGATTGATAATCCATGTCTCAGTCCATATGATATCTAGAATGGAGGAATATATGATCCCTTATCTAATGGACAAGTCATTGACAAAGGTCAGAGTTCATTGACAAGGTCAGAGTTCGACAGAAGCTTTTGAGAGCTACGATTGCTGATCGGTTCCTGAAGTCATACGCAATAATAGTTTTAGACTTATCCAAGTGGGAGACTGTTGGATTAATGTCTAAGTCCATAACTATAATTGGTAAGACTTGACCTGACCCGGCATGGTCCATTTGGGTTGCATGGCATCATGCATTTGGATAGACTATAATGAGAGAAATAACACTTAAGGTTGGTTAATATATTATAAGTTCTAATATATTAATAAGGTTATTTAATTAGTATTGATCAAGAATTAATTTGGAATTAATTAAGTGATCAAAAGGAGACTAATTAAATATATGGGTTGATTGTGTAAATCATTCATTCTTATATATGTGGGCTTGTGATCCAAGATTCCTTATGTTGGACTAAGTCCATGGGGTGACCCATGGATACTCCATGGAGGTTAAAATCCATAGAGCATAAGGAATGGGTAAAGTTATGAGTTACATGGTGTAACCCTAATAGCCACCATATAAAAGAATCCCATGGCTCAAGAAATCGTGCACTAATGTGTGAGTGTGAGGGCTAGACGATTTCAAGGAGTGTTCAAGTTTCTCTCAAGTTATTCCAAGTGTATTTGGTGTTGTGTGAACCATTTGAGGTGTCACACTTGGGGCACTAGGCACTCAAGCTTCATGAAGACATTCTACATCCAAGAGGTATGTATTCTATCTTGTTATATTTATTATTTTGTATGCTAGATTAGGATAATACCTTGGATGTTCATAATTGTATGTATAATAGAGAAAACATAGATCCAAGGTATTTAGGGTTGCATGTACACTTAGGAGTGTTAGAATGCTCATAACCCAACAAGAAGTTCCTGCCTTCTTCCCCTAACTAGCTCGCGAATAATATTACGTATTACTCAGACTAGATAATT
Organism: Lactuca virosa; assembly: GCF_052849685.1. Classification (NCBI taxonomy): domain Eukaryota; kingdom Viridiplantae; phylum Streptophyta; class Magnoliopsida; order Asterales; family Asteraceae; genus Lactuca; species Lactuca virosa. The sequence continues at coordinate 318,373,470 of NC_136428.1, forward strand.
ATTCGAATGAGAGATCCTACCCTACAACGGTTGGACTCAAACAAGAGCTGCGAAATAGGGCTAGACCCAACCTTCTGAAATTATTTAATCCTTGCAATATGTAACTTAGCATATTCGTTCACTAGTTAGTGAAAGACGACTAGAACTCCTAATAGCACAAAGCAAGCAGCATTCGGGCATTGAGTACACATAATCAAGTATATACTACTCTGGCTATCATACTGACTGATCTGTACTAGCATGCAATTCTCAAAAAGCCGAAACACATAAAGCAGGCACATAAGGCATCATTCCTAGATCCTTAGTCCTATTCTAGCATGCAGTTCTACTGAAACTGAAACTGATAATCATAACGTAAACTTGTATGGGTACTTTGGGGAAAACTTACTTGAGCTCGGCCGGTCGCGCACATCACACACCTTTTTCTTTTTAGAAACCCCTTTTACTTAGTCTTTAGAAAATCATTTATTTATAAAAATCTTTTAATCCCTCGATTTGAGTCCAGACACCCCCGAAGGTGTGTCCGAATCCCTCAAACCAGGGCTCTGATACCAACTTGTAACATCCCAAAAATATCAACTAAAAATTTCATTTTTAAATTAGGTTAATACATAAAACATCGTTATAAAACGTTCATAATAAAATATTCAGAGTACATCCCAGAAAATCCATAGTGCGGAAAACATGAGAGTGTGTGATATGCCGCTACCGCGCCGTCTCCTTTCCCCTAGCTGAAGAGGTACCTGAAAACAAAACTATAAAACGTAAGCACGAAGCTTAGTGAGTTCCCCCATAATGCCACATACCATGCAATAATATAATGAATAGCTAAGGGATACGGGCCTCACCCACACCCATAGAGATACGGGCCTCGCCCACACTCTACTAGCTAGGAGATACGGGCCTCGCCCACACTCTACTTTCTGAGAGATACGGGCCTCGCCCATACTCTACTCTCTGGGAGATACGGGCCTCGCCCACACTCTGCTATCCATGGAGATACGGGCCTCGCCCACACTCCGCTACTAAACCATAACATACAAGTATCACACAGACAACAAGTATAAGCAATTCTATCATACTGGCATATAACACAATCAAACTCAGCTATGAGATACGGGCTCCGCCCACACTCCAATACTATCATATCGTCTATACGGGCCGGCCTTGGTGCCTTAGACCCGTACCTACTGGAAGGAAACTTACCTCGAGAGTAGCTGTCGAAAACCTGCTCAGACTACGCCTGGCTGCCGCACCGGTAATCCCTCCGGCTATAAATCCGTAAACATGGATTAGGTACTCATAAATACCCCTAAGGTCAAATGACTGGTCAAAGTCAACTCCTTGGTCAAAGTCAACCTTCTGATTGACTGGACTCGCCGAGTCCATATGGCGACTCGCCGAGTCCTTCTATGTCTAGCCCGACTCTGACTCATCGGGTCCCTGTTCCCACTCACTGAGTCAGCCTGACTCGCTAGACGGGGACAACTGACAAACCCGCGACTGGACTCGCCGAGTCCAAGGGGGGGGGGGGGGGGGGCTCGCCGAGTCCGACGAACAGATCTCACAAATCTCTCCAATCTTCCATCAGAACATCAACCTTGGAGATTTGGAGATTCTGGGACTATAGCTACACGTTAAATTGCTAATTCCACGTGCGACTACGGAGGGTTGGACCTCCTACACTTAAACCCTTCTTATCCTAGTGACTGTTCATATGACTTGCCGAGTTGGAAGAACAACTCGTCGAGTTCAAGGCTATATTCAAGGGACTCGCTGAGTTTGAAGAACGACTCGTCGAGTACCAGACAATCTTCATAGGACTCGCCCAGTTGTTTATCCAACTCGCCGAGTCTAAGGCCATCTTTATGGAACTCGCCGAGTGCACTTTGGCACTCGCCGAGTACCCTTCGACTCTTCACCCATTCTGGCCAAATCTGAGACATGCAATGGTTCCAAACCATAAATCTAAGCTCCTAGGGCATAAACACACAGAGTTTGGGAGGTTTAAGGTCTTGCAATCCACATATAAGGGACAAAAAGGGAATCTATTATACTAAAGATCAAGAAGGAGCTTTCTTACCTGGTTAGGAGCTTCTCCCAGGGTAGATTTCGGATCTACCACACTTCCTTGCACCCTCCAACTTCCTCCTTCTTCTCTTAAGCTTCAAACTTCCTTCACCAAGCCAAAATCACTCACAAGGATCAAAATGGGCTAGGGTTTCGCTCTACAGTTCTTCTGGAAGAGAATGGGACGAAATGGGTGTTTTAGAATGGGTAAAATAGGGTGCAATGTCTGAAAATAGAGTTTCATCCAGACAGGTGGACTCGCCGAGTCCATGCATCGACTCGCCGAGTTCACTGCTCAAATCCCGTGTCCACCCTGCTGTTACTCGGCTAGTCGGGACGCAGACTCGTCGAGTTCGTGGCAAAATTAAGATAAAAACTTAAATAAAATCATACCATGAACCCGGTGTTACAGTAAATTTCACAATTGCTATCTACTTAAAATCTACTTAGTGAAAGCGTTTCCTCACCATCATTTTCATGAATCGAAGAGAAACCTTATGACACTTAGATTTTAAGGTGTATGTGTTCCTATCCATGTGAACTTGTCAAGAACCATAATCACAAGACAAGGTTAGTGACAGATTCAAACTCATATGGATTGAAGTTGTGCAATCTTAATTTTTGCCATTTGGCAGCTCAAGGGCCTGCTATTGCTTCCAAGCAGCTGTGTAATCAATTGAGAACTCTCAGAACTCATATGCAAAGCCAACTCTAACTGGAATGGGCATAGAAATAGGAATATGTCAACACGATAGGTTATAAACCTTGATTAGTTGTTGAGACTTTCAATACCTTTAAGATTCCCACTGTCATCTTGACATATAAGACTCTCTTGTCAAGAGCCATTCCTTGACAAAACAAATATTCAAAGGATAGTGGTGACACTTATCAAGACTAACACTTCACACAATTGGCCTAAGGTGGTCTTTGTTTTATCCAAAACATCACAACTTACCAATTTCGAATGTACAAGAGTAGAAAAACCTTTTACTATTACATTTGACTAGTGTTAATAAACCTTCTTTAAGATATGTCACTCAAATTACAATCTTGGAGTATGACTCCAAGACTTGTTTTGGAATGAAGTATGACTCATCTTCTTGATTTAACCATTTCAACAATTCATGACTCCTCTTCTTAGTCATAAGAATGCACTAAGATGATCTTAGAGGACTAATTATGATATGATTTCTAAATCATTAAGATGATCACAAACATGATCCTAAAGTACTCTCCCATCTTTTTAGATTTGAGAAACTTTTATCTTTCTGCTAAATTTTTTGATTCTTCTCATTCGTTCTGTAATACATTGAAGGTGTTTCAATGTTTCAGAATTATACTTAAACTTGTAAGTATAACCATATTTACTAGGCTTTAGTAAATCATGACGAATAGTCTTTGTGGTGGACCTGATCAGTGCACACCCAAGTGTACCTGATCCCTTAGTCCTTTCACTTGACTCACACATCCATGTGAACAAGGAATTAGTCTTAATTTTCCAATACTGAAAATTCTCATTCATCATACTATAAAACTTGCATGATTCCAAGTTTCGGTCGAATTGAAACCTTGGTAATGAGAATCTTTCCTTATTTGGTAAATTTAGACACTACCACAAATGAAAGAATCAAATCCATTTTCCATTATTGCTATCAATGGAATCATATAAGCAACAATTTTTCACAAATGCCATTGTAAGGATACTCAAAATAAATAAAATCAAAACCTTTTTCTTTTATTTCAAAACTTTGCGGAAAAACTTATCCTTACAATCCATATGAAAACCTTGTTGTTATCTATTCCTAAGCAATATATCATAACTCTTAAGCGACAGCTCAAAAATACTGATCACCGAACCATGCGATTGAAATCCTTCTTTGCGATCAGAATCAACATATACTTCCTTTAAGCTTCCTCTTTTCTTTGATTCTTAAAACATCAACATGTGAGCTAGTCACATTATGTAATAAGAGCTCCAAATAGGAACTTAATAGAGTTAGACAGTGGACTTTACCTGAAGTAGAGTCAAACTTTCGACTTTACCTTCCTTATGATCTTTCAGGTAAATTTGGTATCTTCGTAACCAATGCCCCATCCTTTGGCATTAGAAACTATGGAACCTTTGGTAATGGTACATGGGACTATCACAAACTTAGCATTTCTCTTTACCATTTGGTCAACCGTGTTGACTATGGCCGATCCCTTTCCATTGGGAAGAGAAAGCTTTTTCTGGATTTCCAATGTTACCATTGTCAATGTCCATTGAAGGTTTGGGAAGTTGATCTTCTAATCAAATTTGCTTTACTAGTGTTCCAAATCATTTCTGATTTAGAGCACCAAGCAAATAGATAAGATCATTAAGGGTCTTGTCATAGTCTTTTTCATAGGAGTCCCAAAGGAACTCACTGTGTGACTTAGAAAGTGATTGAACATCCAACCTTCTTCGGACTTTGACACCCAACTCTCCCGGCTTGTCAATATGTGACTTCATCTCCAAGATGTGATCACACATAGACCTTGCTTGCCAATAGGGCTTAAGTGACCTTAAACTTTTCATGAACTTGTGGGTTAGGGAGAATAATAGGAGGAGGTGAAAGAAGTATGATTTCCATGGGACATCATCTTCATTTAGAAAAACTTGTTTCAAGAGATTTGGGAAGATCATGGATGTCTAAACCAGACATCTTTTGGGAGATGTTCAAGTAAGTTGATTTAAAGTCCTTAATATAACACCCAATATAAAATATTAAGGCTAGGACCCAACACAATACTTTTATAAGTTGGAAGAGGGATGCCGTAATCCAAGCTATAAAATATTTGAAGGTAGGTGAATGACGATTCACCAATTTCCACCATGAAAAACGAAATAATCTTATTACGTTTTACATGGATTTGAAATTCCTAGATCTTTTGAGATTCATTGAACTTTTCAAAGGCAAGTTTCAATCTCGATTGTGCCCTCTCAAATTTTGTGACTGCGATGCCGAGGATCACAAAACAAGGTGTGAATAACCATGCAAATATATTTGGTACCCTTCATATTTACCCCTTAATCGATGTGCCGGTTAACCAAACGCGCTCCACCGATACTATGATAAACATTAAGTCACCCTTTTCCTCCCTTGTTAAATCCAGGTTAGTGTGCCGGTTAACCACACACGCTCCACTAATGACTTTGGCAAAGTGCAAAGTGTAATTTCATGGGTTAGCACCAAATTCACATTTTTCCTAAGTAACTAAGATTGGGAATTAATAAAAAGTTTAGTTACATAGTAATTTTCATTAATACTTTTAATGAAGGGAGAATTATAGTCCTTGTCCTACCTGTTCGTCTAACGACCCTCCACCAGTCAAGGAAGCGGTGGGTGAGAGTGGACACCCATTAAGCTGCCATTTTATAGGCAACAACCTTATACCCCCCTTATAGACCGGCTTCGTGAATGAGGCCTACTAATGGTAAGACTGACTTGCTCTTATACATATATATAAATATTATTAACTTATAATATTATAAAGTATAAGGGTTGAATTTTAACTTTTAAAATTCTAAGGGCTTAACTTGGAATTAAAGTATTCATGAGGGAAACTTTACAAATTCCAAAACTTGAGGGCAAGTTTTGAAACTATTCAAAACTAATTAATTCCATAACTTATGTGTTTAAAGTAGTTTTAATTAAAAAACTCTTCAAGTTCCATAACTTGAGGACAAGTTATGGAAGACTTTAAACTAATAAAAGAAAGTAACTCTTCTTTATTTGTAACTTATGGAACACATTATGAGTTTTATGAATCTTAAATGTGACTTTTCATATAATTTGAGGACAAGTTACAAAAACACATTTTAGATTCAACTCTTAGATTAAAATGGATTGAAACCAACAATTTCACATAACTATTCTATTAGTCTAAGCAACTCATAAGAACAAGATAATTGGAATCAAACTTTTTCATGTAATTAGAATAACTCTTAAACTAATACAAAACATGAATCTATTAACAATTATCTTTGAAATTGGATTAGCATGAACATTACCACATCAAAAACAAGTTTATAAGGTCAAAAACAGTTTAGGGTAATGTTCCTAGTCCAATTCCAGCCAAAACAGTCGAATATATGTTGTCTGGGGGTCCAACTCGTGGAGTGCATGAACCAACTCGGCGAGTTGGATGAGTTTTCACTTGGACTCGTCGAGTCCCTTCATGGACTCGGCGAGTCTGCTGTTCAGACAGCAACAAAATTCGATTTTTCAGCTATTTTTTGCAAGTATAACAAGAAAACAAGCCTAGGCTCTGATACCACTGTAGGGTTTTGAGCATTCTAACACTCCTAAGTGTACATGCAACCCTAAATACCTTGGATCTATGTTTTATCTATTATACATTCAAATATGAATATCCAAGGTATTATACTAACTAGCATACAAAACTTTGATTCACATGAAATATAACAAGTTAGAATACATACCTATTTGATGTAGAATGACTCCATGAAGCTCGAGACCCTAGTGCCCCAAGTGTGACACCTCAAATGGTTGACACAACATCCTATGCTTTTATAATAACTAAGAGAGAAATCCACACTTCATGAAAATCGGCTAGCCCTCATGTTCATACACTAGTGGCCGATTTTCCCAATGATATGATCTTTATATAGTGTCACAATTAGGGTAAACCCTAATTGTCATGGCTTTCCATTTCCTTGGATCCATGGGTTCAAATACACCATGGAGCATCTATGGAGCATCCTATGGGTTTTAGCCCAACTTGATAATCCATGGAGCATTAGCCCACTATACAAGTACGGATGATTTACACAATCAACCCATATATTTAATTAGTCTTCTTTTGATCACTTAATTAATTCCAAATTAATTCTTGATCAATACTAATTAAATAAAACTCTTATTAATATATTAGAACTTATAATATATTAATAAACATTAAGTGTTATTTCTCTCATTTTAGTCTATCCAAATGCAAGATGCAATGCAACCCAAATGGACCATGCCAAGTCGGGTCAAGTACATACCAGTTATAGTTATGGACTTAGACACTAATCCAACAGAATCACTTGTGATTTACTTGTGAATTACATCTGATTTACAAGTAAATAAGCGATTTATATGTGAATTACATGTGATTCATATGTCAATTACACGTGATTTACATGTAAATCACATGTAATTCACATATGAATCACATGTTAATTCAATTGTGATTAATATGTGATTTACATGTGAATCACATGTGATTTAGATGTGAATCAATTGTGATTAATATGTGATTTAAATGTGAATCACAATCCAGTGTACCTATTATAGCATACATACGCTGGTATTACAGCAATGTCATGCATAATCCAGCATATTTACATATAATACGCTGGTATTTGAATATAATAAATGTAATAAGATATATGTACTTGTTGCCTGAATAATTATAGCAATGTCATGCATTAAAAAAACCAAAATACCCTTATATATTTAAGAATTATTAGCAAGAGAGATGCAAGTGTACCTATTATAACTGCCTTGTCTTCGACATCCACTATTGTCTTCATGCCATAAAATAGGCAACGGTTTTATATCAACAGGTTTTAAAATATGCAATAAATAATAATAATTACAATTACATGTCATCAATATATACATCATTTTTGATATAATATAATAATACTTTCAATAAATATATAAACAAAAAGGTGAAAAACACACCTTCTTTGGCATGGCTACACCTTTTGGAGGTTCTGGAATATGTTTATGAGGTGTTGGATTTATATACGTCGCATTTCTGCAAAACAATAACTAAATTTAAAAAAAATTAAATATTGTTTTTAAGGAAACTTACATGACATTGTTATTCATAATATCCCCTAAGCCATTAATTGGGGAAGGAAGCACCATCCTGAAACCATTTCTCTCATGCAACCACAAGTAACCATTCATTCCACGACTGAATAAATCCAACATAAAAACTTAAAATTATATTTTATATATATAAAAAAGGATAAGTAGTTAATTACATTGCTTAAACAAAAACAACAAACCTAGCATACACATCAATTGACTACATGCATCTTTGAGTTGGGTGTGTTGGGTTATGAGCATAACATCATTCCTATGGTGTTCATGCAACCCTAATTTCTTTGATCTAGGTTTTTCTAAGTAAACATACAACATTGAATACCAAAGCAATAAACCCTAATTGACTAGCATACAAATATGAAAATCACATACGATTAGGGTTAGAAAGTTTACCTTGATTGTTATCTAGCAATAACAAACACAATCCTCCTTGATCTTGACTTCTAAAAGCTTAGTGCCCCAAGTGTTGCACCTCTAATAGAGTCACAAACACTCTATGCAAAGGATGAAGTAGGAGAGAGGAGAATTTCGACCACTCTAGGGCTTCTTAAGCCTTGGATGAAATTTCCCTTGTAATGGGGTCTATTTATAGTTGTGTGGGCTGGTACGGTTTCATATAGAAACCCTAATTCTCTGCTTAGGCCTTAAGCAATCCTTGGAGCCCATCTAGAAAGCCCTTGGACGAAATCTTCTTGAACTCTCCATAGATTTCGTCCAATCCATCTCTATTAGGAATCCATGGCCCAACTAGCCACTATCAGATAATTATATTATCATTCCCCTTTATTTAATCAGTCTATTTTGATCACCAAATTAATTTTTGATCAATACTAATTAAATAATATGATTTCCAAATAATATATTAAACTTGTAATATATTTATAAAACCATTTTCGAGCAACAATTTATTATTCATATAATAAATTATACTCTCTCTTCTCTTGTCATCCTATCAAGTTGCATGAGTGAAGGCAACCCAAAAGGACAATGCTCATAATCTGCTCAAGTACATACCAAAATAGTTATGGGCTTAGACACCTAATCCAACAATCTCCCACTTGGATAAGTCTAATAACTATTTTGCAAGTACGACTTCAGAACCCGATCAGCAATCGTAGCTTTCAAAATCCGCTGTCAACTCTAATCTTATCAGAAACGCATCCTTTAGATAAGGGATCATATATTAATCCATTTTAGATATCGTATGAACTGAGACATGGATTTTAATCATACTCTCTGTTCATGTGTTGTTTCCCGATTTCCGATTTATGACGACTGACAACAAACTACAATTCAACACATCAACTTAGTCCAGGCTTGGTCAAGCGCTTAGGGTGTCATCACTAAATCATCGAGGTGCCCACAAATATCACTTTTATCCCTCTTAGGGTAAAAGGAACGGATAAACTTCGACTAAAATTCTCGCTTGTACTCACTCATCAAATCACACACAACAATATGTTTTATAACACCAAGTTACTGGTGCGTTTACATATTATCAATGTGCAATCGACTTGTAAATTACAACTCAAATGTCTCGGTTTCAAGAATATAAGATATTATCGTCTCACTAATCACCCGTGATAAAATCCATGAAGTGATTCAAGTGAGCGTGGGTTTAATCCAATACTCAAATCTTATTTCAGGAGCACTCATGAACACTGCAACAGACTTTTGCTATGTTTAAGACGCTTTAGATAATCTAGAATCAGATTCATGATAGTCTAGCTTCAATACCTACTTCCAAAGTATTTATCGACTGTGGATGGTTTGAATAATCTTATTATTCGGGAAGTCAAAACATGCAAAGTGAAACACAATAATAATACTAATCCTATATGGCCCCAAACTTTTGAGTATAAATAAAACACCTTTATTTAATCACCATATTGATTACTCATTATTCATTGTATAATGTTTCGGATAATCAACTTGTTACTTGAACTATAACAACAGTTGTCCCATGCTCCAAGCATGACACTCTGTTTACCTATGGTCCATACTTTATGAAATAGATCAATTGAACACATTTCTAATGATACTCATTTCACAACTCCTAATCCTTTTCATAAGTGTAAGAATACCAAATTCTTGCCACTATTAGAATATGTTAGATCCTAACATTTTATGCAACGATCCTTTCGTAATGTCAAAGCACAAAAGTCACCAAGACTTTGCCAATGAAATTACAAAGTAATCTATGAAGTCTTACATTCAAAGTACATTCCTTTGAACATCCTTCCTGCATAAAAGTTTCTAATCTAGAAATAGATTCTTGATATCCAACTCCCATTTATGGAAACATTTCCATATTTTCCATATGACAACTCATTCTAAATGGAGTCCTATCTATTCATAATAATGTCAATATGGTCCATTACTATACTTCCAACTACCCACAAGGACAAACCCTTAGCGAACCTTAGATTGTCCTTGATAGTTGTTTAATTATTTTAGTCATTTCCGGTTCTAGTCCTTTTCCATCTTAATGCCCTAGGCATTTGGTAAGTTTAGAACACGGTCAAATATTACAGCAGATGCAATCGATCCTATACCAGAAGCGTATGGGACACGATTCATGAAAAACGTGATACTTTACCAGTTTCTTGCTATAATATTGTCATATATAGAATTCCCTTATGTTGATTCTTTTCAACATAACATCCATATATCTTTTGACTAAATTTGATTAAAATTTCTCGATCTAAACTTTTAGATTTGAAATGAAGTATAATATCCTCTCCCTTAATTATAGAAAAACAACCTTTCAACCCCTGCAACTTAGCAAAGTGAAACTTTTGTTTTCTATAATTAATATTGCTAACTTGCAACACTTAAAATAATAATCATGCTCCCACTAACATGATAATTATATCCATACCAGCATAACATTTATGTTCCCACTAGCTTTGACATATATTCAGAAAACAGTTGGGCTTCTAGAAATCAATACTTATTGACTTCCAAAGTTCATATTTCTAATACGATATGCTTCGATAAGCCTTTATATAAGCTTCTGAAACTCATACACCTTTCCTTAGATAGCTCATATGTACGTCTAAACTAATTCAGAACTTATAGCAATAAGTCCTAAATGTTTAGACTAATTGCCAAATCTCATAATTCGAACTATGAAGAGGGATGCCGTAATCATAATCGAATTTGAGAATGCAAATTTCACAATTGCTATCTCCTTAAAATCTCTCTTAGTGAAAGCGTTTCCTCACAATCATTTTCATGAAACGGAGAGAAACCTTATGACACTTAGATTTTATGGTGTATGTGCTCTTATCCATGTGAATTTATCATAACCGTAATCATAAGATAATGTTTGTGACAAATCCAAACTCTTATGGACATAACTTGTTCATTCTTAATTTCTTGCCATCAAGGGTCCCACCATTGCTTCCAAGTTATTGAGTAGCTCACCCCTACCTATCAATGTACTTTCTATTGATCAGGGTTCCTTGCCTCTATGCAATCAATTGAGAACTCATAGAACTCACATGCATAGTTGACCAAACTGGAATGGCACAGAAACAAGAATATGTCAACACAATAGTTTACAAACCTCAACTCGTGTGCTAGTGTTTAATAATAGGTTTACTCTTGATTAGTTCTTGAAACTTTTCAAGATCATTTAGACTACCACTGACCTCTTGACATATAAGATTCTTTTGTCAAGTCATATTTCTTGACAAACAAATATTTAAGAGTTAGTGCGGATTCTTATCAAGACAAACACTATACACAATTGGTCTTAGTTGGTCTTTGTCTTATTCAATTCAAGACAGCACACTTTACCAAATTCAAATGTGCAAGAGTAAGAAAAAAAAATTCTACTCCACATTTCATGAGTGTGTTAGAACTTCTTAAGACGTGTCACTCAAGTCACAATCTTGGAGTATGAATGTAAGACTTGATTTTGGAATGAAGTATGATTCACCTTTTGATTTAACCACTTCAACAATTCCTGATTCCTCTTCTTAGCCATACTAGTGCACTAAGGTGTCCATAGAGGATCAATTGTGATATGGTTTCATAATCAGTGAGACGATCATAAAACATGATACTAAAGTACTCTCCCGTCTTTTCAGATTAGAGAAACTTTTATCTTTCTGCCTTATTGATTCTTCTTATTCGTTCTGCCATACATTGAAACTTTTCAATGATTCAGAATTACACTTAATCTTGTAAGTATAACCATATTTACTAAACTTTTAGCAAATTATGACGAATACTCTTATCGTTCTTTGTGGCGGACTTGACCTAGTGCACAACAATTCGTACTAGAACCTTTATTCCGTCGCTTGACTCACATACTTATGTGAACAAGGAATTAGTGTTAATTTCCCTACTAATGGTAAGACTGACATTTTACTTATACATATATAATATTAAACTTTTAAATCTATATAGTATAAGGGTGTATTTTACACTTTTAAAATACTATGTGGTTTAATCTATTAACAAATTAAAATTTTAATTTAATTAATTTAAACCATATTATTATGGATTTATTAATTATCTCCTTTAATTAAACACTTAATTAATTTAATAAAACCATAAGGGTGTAATTTGAACCTTAAAAAATACTAGGTTCTTAGAATTTATTATTTCAAAATTAATACCTTTTAATTAAATTTTAAATCCAAAACTTGAGGACATGTTTTGAAACCTTTCAAAACATTAGGGTTTAACTATTTAAATTTCAAAAACTAAAACTTTTAAGTTCAAATTTAAACTATAAAACCTAAAGGGTGTAAATTGAAACTTCTCAATCTTACTAGGTCAAATATTTGACTAATAATAATCCTATATTATCCATATTTAACCAAATTCATCAATTTTGATAAGGATAACCATTCCAAACTTAAAAAATCGGATTTTGGCAAGAAAAATGAGTTTTGGCAATTATCCTCAACAAAATCTGGCTAGAAAATCGAAATTCCCAGCACCAGAACCTTGGACTCATCGAGTCCACTATGGAACTCGTCGAGTAGGACCTATTCGTCAAGTCCATATAGGGACTCGGCGAGTCGGTCGTTCAGAAGACCAAAATTTTGATTTTCTTGAACTTTGATGGTTTACTTTTGCATCTATTCACTAGAAAAATAACCTATGCTCTAATACCACTGTTGGATTATGAGCATAACATCATTCCTATGGTGTTCATGCAACCCTAATTGCTTTGATCTAGGGTTTTCTAAGTAAACATACAACATTGAATACCAAAGCAATAAACCCTAATTGACTAGCATACAAATCTGAAAATCACATATGATTATGGTTAGAAAGTTTACCTTGATTGTAATGTAGCAATAACAATCACAATCCTCCTTGATTTTGACTTCTGAAAGCTTAGTGCCCCAAGTGTGGCACCTCTAATGGAGTCACAAACGCTCTATACGAAGGATGAAGTAGGAGAGAGGAGAATTTCGACCACTCTAGGGTTTCTCAAGCCTTGGACGAAATTTCCCTTGTAATGGGGTCTATGTATAGTTGTGTGGGCTTCTAGGGTTTCATATAGAAACCCTAATTCTCTTCTTAGGCCTTAAGCAATCCATGGAGCCCACCTAGAAAGCCCTTGGACGAAATCTTCTTGGACTCTCTGTAACACCCTGTTTATTTAATAAATAAATAAATGATTGTGTGATAGCCCTAAAATTAATAATTATATAGCAAGGTGCTGGTCTCGAGGAGCTAAATGTCACAATTTAAGAGATTGGGGGTTAAAAGTGTAAGTTCCGGATTGGTTTTGCAAGTATTTATGAAGGCAGGGACTAAATGGGAATTTATGGGACTTCATTTGAAAAGCTTTTGGGAGGCTAGGGGCCGAATGGTAACTTTGGGACCTAATATGAAAAGGATTTGTTGAGGAGGGGCTATTAGGTAACTGTTGGACTTAATTTGAAAGGGATTTTCGTGGTCAGGACTTAAATGGTAAATATGGGGGTTTATTTCGAAATAATTTCTAGAGGGAGGGGTGAACTTGCCATTATGGAAACAAGTTTGTGGAATCAGGGTATATAAACCCGTCACCCCCGGTTCTAACCCTAACCCTAAATAGAGTGGCAGCCGCCACCGTCCTTCTTCCCCACCGGCGCCGCTACCGTTGTAGATGTCGGAAACCACCAAGGAGCTGTCGTGCCATTTAGCTGTCGGCGAAGTCGCTCGTGTTACTATTTCATTGCCAGCCAACCACTGTACCCTCCACCTCAACCATCACCGTTGAAGACGAAGGGCCGCCATGGAGCGTCATGGCAGTAGATGACCGGAGGAGACCCTTGGTTGGTCACCGTCGCTGGTTTTGTTACTGCCAACGTGAATCAACCGCCTGCTTCGACTGTCGTACGCCGCCACGCGAAGGTTGTGCTGGTGTGTTGCTATTCTTTTGGGCGTTTGTTTGGCCTGAAAACCGAGAACAACCACCATAGGAGCCGACCATGGTGGCTGCCACAAATGTACAACCGTTCTGCCACCACCCGCCGCCATGTGGTGGTGGGTGTGTGTGATAATTAGTGTTTGTGTGTGTGTGTTTCACTTGTAAGAGGGGCTACACGAGCGTTTTTTTGGCCGGAGTTCACGGAAAAGCCACGACCACCACCGTAAGGTGGTGGCTGCCGCCACTCGCCACCGCCGGCCACCACAAGGTGGTTTTGTGTGTGTGTGTGTGTTAGTTAGTGTGTGTGTGTTACTTTTGGTTTTTCCATTATAAATTGTAACAAAAAAATGGAATAATGAGAAAGAAACCCTAACCACCACCGTGAGGTGGTGGCTGTTGCCTCCTGCCGCCACCGGCCCCCCTGTCGGGTGGCAGTGTGCCTTGTTTGGATTGTGACTCGTTTGGATGTTTGGATGAAGGGACTAAAACCTTAATGGGCCTAATAAACTCTAGTGGGCCCAATGAAACCCTAATGGACCCAATAAAGCCCTAAATGGCCTAAAAGCCCAAACATGTGACTAATGGGCTTAGTGAAATCATAAGGGGCCTAATGAACCCTAATTGGTCAAAGGACCTAGCTATTGGGCCTATTGGGCTAAGATGGGGTTGGAAACCTAATTTGGGTTTAGAAAACCCTAATATTGGATTTATGGGCTTGGGCTTATCGGGACCCACATTTGGGCCATTGGAATGCAAGTGTGTATTAAGCCCAATCACACCATATGAATTATTTAGAAGAGTGATGGACTTAAGGGATTAAGTCCTTAATGGGTTAAGTGAGAAACACTTAACCCTAATCGTCATTTTATGTTGTTGGGACTTTCTATTGGGCATTGGTGATTGGGTTATTAATGGGCCATCCAAGATCAAGCAAATGGACTAGAATTATTAATGGGCTTTGAGGTAAGGCCCATGTAAGGGGTTTGGGCCCAATTTGGAAAATTGGGCCATAGATGGGCCATAGTTTGGGTCTTTATGATTATGTGATATTAGGCTATTAGAATGTTGAATGTTTGACTGGACTAAATGGCTGGGCCTTATGGTAAGACCATGTGATGGTATGCGCCCAACATGGAAAATTGGGCCATTTGTTGGGCTTTGGCCCATTGCTCGGCTTTTGGCCCTTTGGAGTGTGATTTGGACCTTGGGCTTGGTACCCAATTATTAATTGCGTATTGTTTGATATTGACAGTTCGGGAATCTGTCAACCAGCAGCTAGAGTTTTATTCGCGGGACTTCAGCAGTGTCAGGTGAGTCTCCTCACCATACCAATGGGTCTAAGGCACCAATGCCGGCCCATTTTATGATATGTGATACACTAGTTGAAGTTGTATTATGTTGCATGTTAGCTGGTTATGTGATAGGGAGTATGCTAGTGATTATGTAGTATGCTAATTGATTTTGTGGTATGTGATATGTTAGTGGCCTTTGTGATACTTGCATGGAAGACCTTGGGGGGGGGGGGGGGGGTTCCAGGGGTACTTAGGTGTAAGACCTTGGAGGGTTTCCTTGTCATCCTAGGTCAAGACCTAGGGGGTTCCCGAGGCACTTAGGTGTAAGACCCTGGAGGGTTTCCTTGGCATTCTAGGTCAAAGACCTCGGGGGGTTCCTGAGGTATTAGGCTAAGACCATGTGGGGGTTCCCATGGCACCCGATGTAAGACCCTGGAGGGTTTCCAGGGCTTCCCTGTATGTTTATATGCATGGTTGGTGTACTTGATATGATTTACGTAAGTATGTGAATAAGACCTTGGAGGGTTTCCATGGCATCTTTATATGTGTATATGCATGCTTATGCGATTGTTACGGTTTATGTAGTTGTTATAGCTGATATGGATTATGTGGTTATTTGGATTGTGTGGGGTATGCTCTGGGGAACTCACTAAGCTTCGTGCTTATGGTTTTTAGTTTTGGTTTCAGGTACTTCGTTTTCAAAGGAAAGGAGCTGGCTCGATTGCAGCGCATCACACCATGTTTTCTGCACATGAGATCTTTGGGATGTTATTACAGATGTTTTTATACTTATGGTTTTATAATAACTTATTTAAAAATGAAATTTTTGGCCTTGAATTTTGGGTCGTTACACTTGTTGGGTTTTGAGCATTCTAACACTCCTAAGTGTACATGCAACCCTAAATACCTTGGATCTATTTTTTCTCTATTATACATGCAAATATCAATTTCCAAGGTATTGTTCTAACTAGCATAATATAAAGTACACATAACATAAATTCTAGTAGAATTACATACCTCTTGTTTGGTGCTTGATTCCATGGAGCTCAAGAGCCTAGTGCCCCAAGTGTGATACCTCAAATGGTTCACACAACATCATGAACACTTGGAATAACTTGAGAGAAAGTATAACACTTCTAAAATCGGTTTGCCCTCACTTGTTTCACACTAGTGGCCCATTTTTGCACAAGATAAGATGCTTATATAGTTGTTACAATTAGGGTAAACCCTAATTGTCATGGCTTTCCATTTCCTTCGATCCATGGGTTCACATACACCATGGATCATCCTATGGGTTTTAGCCCAACTTGATAATCCATGGAGCATTAGCTCACTATATAAGTATAAATGATTTACACAATCAACCCATATCTTTAATTAGTCTTCTTTTGATCACTTAATTAATTCTAGATTAATTCTTGATCAATAATAATTAAATAATCTTATTAGTATATTAGAACTTATAATATATTAATAAACCTTAAGTGTTATTTCTCTCATTTTAGTCTATCCAAATGCATGATGCCATGCAACCCAAATGGACCATGCCGGGTCGGGTCAAGTATATACCAATTATAGTTATGGACTTAGACACTAATCCAACAGTCTCCCACTTGGATAAGTCTAATAACTATTATTGCAAGTATGCCTTCACAACCTGACCAACAATCGTAGCTCGTAAAAGCTGCTGCCGAACTCTGCAGAAATCAATGACGCGTCCATTAGATAAGTGATCATATATTCCTCCATTCTAGATATCATATGGACTGAGACATGGATTATAATCATTCTCTCTGTCCATTTGTTGTTTCCCGATTTCAGATTTATGACGACCGACTAATTGAACAAATCAAATCAGTCCAGGCCCGGCCGAGCACTTACATTTTTTCATCACTAAATCATCGAGGGGCCCACATATATCGCTTTTATCCCTTTGATGGTAAAAGGAATGGATAGACTTCAACTCATATGCTTGTACTGACTACTTGTTGAATCATACACAAAGGCACATTTTATAACATCGAGTTACCAATGCGTTTTCGTGCAATAAATGTATAACCAACTCATAGTCAACAACTCATATCTCTAGGTTTGAAGAATATAGGATATTATCGTCTCATGATCACTCGTGATAAAATCCATGAAGTGATTCAAATGAGCGTGGGTTGAATCCAATACTCAGGACTTATGAGTACTCATGAATGTTGCAGCAACCATTGCTATGTCTAATGCACATTAGACAAATCATACAATCCAAATTCATGACAGTCTTAAATCAATACCGACTTCCAAAGTATGACTGACTGTGGAGAGTTTGAATAACTTAGTCATTCGGGAAGAATGACCTAGTTATTCTGGAAGTCAAAACATGCAAAGTGAAACATAAGAATAATACTAATCGTATACGGCCTCAACACTTTGAGTGTAAATAAAACACCTTTTATCTAATCACCATATTGATTACGCATTATTCATTTTTCGATTAATCAACTTAATACTTGAATTAAAACAATAGTCATGCCATGATCCAAGCATGCACACTATGTTTTTCCAATTAATAGCTATGCTATACTCCAAGTATGCACACTATGTTTATCTATGATCCTTACTTTGTGAAATAGATCGATTGACAGTATTTCAATGATGCTCATTTCACAATCGCAATCCTTATTGTAAATGTAAGAATACCAAACTCTTTCCATTTACTATAATCTTGTTAGATTCTAAACTTATATGCAACGATCCTCTTGTAATAACTATGAACAGAAGTCACAAAGACTTGGCAACAGACATTACAGAGTATTCCAATGGAAAGCAATTCCATGGAAATGAAGTCTCAAATTCAAAGTACATTCCTGTGAACATCCTTCTTGGCATTAAGTTCTTTAACCTTACACAGATTCAAAGAATAACTTCCACCTATGGAAACAATTCCACATTACCATTTTGACTATCACTTCTGAACAACAGTTGCCTCTTTTCAGAATATGTCAATATGGTCCTAACTATATACTTCCAATTGTCCATGAGCAACCAATCTTTGATAAACCTCAGATTGTCCTCGACAATTGCTTAATCATTTTAGTCATATCCAGTTCTAATCCCTTTTCCCTTCTTAATGCCCTAAGCATTAGAAAAATTTAGAATGGATAAATATTATAGCACATGTAATTAAACCTATACCCAAAGCATATGGGACATGATTATGATGGGTTTTATACAAACAATCCTATGTGTGCATGCAACCCTAGAAACGGATCTATGTTTTCACTATTAGTTACACATCATTATGAACACATGAAGAACCCTAGCATGCTCCTAGGAATTTCGAAAATCATAAAGGAGAATAGATTACATACCTCTTGTTGTTATATTGTAATAACAACTAAATCTTCAATCTTCTTGTCTTTGAAAGCAAGTACCACAAGTGTAGTACCTCTAATGGCTCACAAACACCAAGTGCAAATGGAGAAGAAAGAGAGAAAGAGAGAGAGAGAGAGAGAGAGAGAGAGAGAGAGAGATGAGAGGTAGAAAATCGGATCTAGGGAGTTCTAGGATCAAGTGGCCGATTTTCCTAGGCCTAAGGGGTCTTTATATAGGGTAGAGATTATGGTTTCAGTCCTTATCCTTATCTGGTTGCTTGCCCACTAAGCAGCCCATAAGATAAGTCTATAACCCTTATCCTTGGACGAATTCTAGGGCCTTATCCCCTTGAATTCGTCCACCCTATCCATAGGGCATCCATTGCCCTACTTTGCAACTATCAGATAATTACAATTCAGCCCCTCTAGTTTAATTAATTACATTTGATCACAAAATTAATTCTTATTTAATTATTGACCAATATTAATTAAACAAATATGATTTATCTTTTAATATATTATTCTTATAATATTTATAAATCATAATAACCTTTTCTCTATTATTTCTCCAATCAAGTTGTTGTGGTGAAGGCAACCCAAAAGGACCATGCACAACCGGATCAAGTACTTACCAAATATGGTTACGGGCTTAGACACTAATCCAACAGTCTCCCACTTGGATAAGTCTAGTAACCGCAAATGCAAGCACAATCCGATTAGCAATCGTAGCTCTCAAAGACGCTGTCGAACTCTGATCTTATCAGTAACCTGTCCTTTAGATAAGGGATCGTATAATCCTCTGTTCTTGATATCGTGTGGACAATCACATGGAACATAGTCATACTTATTGTCCACCAGTTTGTTTCTTGATCTCAGATTCATTTGACATAAAACTTAATTGAACACATCAATTTAGTCCAGACCGGGCCCGACACATAAGTCAAATCAAATCATTGAGGGGCCCTGATATCGCTTTTACCCTCTTAGGATAAAAGGAACAGATAAACTTCGACTTATATGCATTTACTATCCACTAATCAAATCATACACAATAATGCGTTTTATAACATCAAGTTACTGATGCGTTTACGCATTATCAATGCACAACCAATTAGCAAACAATAAACCATATATCTTGGTTTTAAGACCATATGAGATTATCTTCTTGTGATCACTCGTGATAAATTCCATGAAGTGATTCCAGCAATCATGGGTTTATTCCAATGCTCAATTCTTATTCATAAGCACTCATGAACGTTGTAGCAAACCTTTTCTATGTCTAATACATTTTAGACAATCTACACACCAATTCATGACAGTCTTCATTCATACCTACTTCCAACATATGAACGACTGTGGACTGTTTGAATAATTCGATTATTTTCAAATAATTCATTTATTCAGGAAGTCAAAACATGCAAAATGAAACAATAGGTAAACAATTAACATAAGACAGTAACTTTACTTATAAATAATACCCCTTTATTTATTCATCAAATGTTAATTACATTTATCTATTACACGTTTTAAATTATCTAATCTAAACTAATATCGTCCTTCAACCCAATGCTCCTAGCGTGCTACAAGTGCTTAACCCTACTCAGTCCCTTCGTAAGCGGATCTGCTAGGTTGTCCTCCGACGATACCCTCTTCACTACGAGGAGTCCTTCTTCTACCCAATGTCGAATAAAGTGGTATTTTCTATCGATATGTCGAGATCTACCATGATCCCTCGGTTCCTCGGTCAAGGCAACCGCTCCTTCGTTATCACATAAAATTTCCATAGGCTCTTGTGTAGCCGGCACAACTCCAAGGTCTCCAATGAAGTTCTTCAACCATATTGCCTCCTTTGACGCTTCGTTCGCTGCAATGTACTCTGATTCGCACGTTGAATCAGCTACGGTCTCCTGCTTGGAACTTTTCCAAGTCAATGCTCCTCCATTCAGGGTAAAGACCCAACCCTACTGCGAACGGTAGTTGTCTCGGTCGGTCTGAAAACTGGCGTCATTATACCCTTTCACCTTTTAGTCATCACTCCCACCGAGGACTAGAAACCATTCCTTGGTCCTCCGAAGGTACTTAAGAATATTCTTGACTGAGGTCCAATGTGCTTTGCCACGATTCCCTTGATATCTGTTGACCATGCTCAAGGCGAAGGACACATCAGGGCGAGTACAAGTCCTAGCGTACATGATCGAGCCAACTGCGGAAGCATAAGGTACTCGGCTCATCTCTGCTATATCTACTTCGGTACTCGGACTTTGAGTCTTACTCAACTTGGCATTACCTTGGATTGGTAACTCTCCTTTCTTGGAATTCTCCATACTAAAACATTTTAGTACCTTGTCCAAGTAAGTATTCTGACTAAGTCCTATTAGTCTTTTACTCCTATTTCTCACTATCCTTATTCCCAGAATATAGGCAGCCTCTCCGAGGTCCTTCATAGCGAAGCACTTCCCGAGCCAGGACTTTACTTTCTGCAGTGTCGGGATGTCGTTTCCTATGAGTAGTATGTCATCGACATACAATACGAGGAAGCTAACTATACTCCCATTGGCTTTGACATATACACATGATTCATCCTCGCTTCGTAGAAAACCAAACTCTTTGACTTTCTCATCGAAACAAAGATTCCATCTGCGAGATGCTTGTTTAAGTCCATAAATGGACTTCTCAAGCTTGCACACTCTATTAGGATGCTTCGTATTGACAAAACCCTTTGGCTGAGCCATGTAAACATCCTCAGCCAACTTTCCATTAAGGAAAACGGTTTTGACATCCATTTGCCATATTTCATAGTCATGAAATGCAGCAATGTCCAACATTACCCTAATAGACTTTATCTTCGCAACTGGTAAGAAGGTCTCATCATAGTCAACTCCGGGAGTTTGAGTAAACTCCTTCGCAACCAATCGCGCCTTATCAGTGTGAACATTCCCATCCATGTCAGTATTCTTCTTGAAGATCCACTTGCACCTGACGGTCTTACGTCCTGGTACATTGTCAACCAAATTCCAAACTTGGTTGTCATACATGGACTGAATCTTGCTGTCCATAGCCTGTTTCCACTTTGCAGACTCTGGGCCTGCCATGGCTTCCTTATAGCTGTTAGGTTCGTCCAAATTCAGTAGTGTACTATCACTAATGAACGTATCCCATTCTGTAGTAATATGAAAACCATAAAACTGGGGTGGAACACTAACTCTTTCGGAACGTCTAAGAGGTAAGGACTCGTCAATTGGTTCAACCGGAGTTTCCTCCTCGGGTTGAGTGCCAGTGTTAGAGGTTCCTTCATCGCTTTGTTCTTGAATCTCTTCAAGATCAATTTGCCTCCCAATGTCCTCTTGGCTTCTGATTTCTCGTTCTCGGAAAACCCCTCTTCTCGCAACGAAGACAACATTGTCACTCGGTCTATAGAAGAGATATCCAAAGGACTTCTGCGGGTAGCCGATGAATATACACCGCTCACTCCGAGGCTCGAGCTTGTCGTGAGTCTCTCATCTTACGAAAGCCTCGCAACCCCAAACCTTGATATGTGCCAACGAGGGAGCTTTACCTGTCCACATCTTGTGAGGTGTTTTGACAACCTTCTTCGTAGGGACTAAGTTAAGGATATGGGCGGCAGTCTCTAAGGCATACCCCCATAATGAGATAGGTAGCGAAGCACGACTCATCATGGAACGAACCATGTCTAGCAAGGTTCGATTACGCCTCTCAGCCACCCCATTCAATTGTGGTGTCCGAGGTGGCGTTAATTGCGAAACGATTCCACATTCCTTGAGATAGTCGTGGAATTCAAGACTTAGGTACTCTCCACCTCAATCGGATCGAAGCATCTTGATTTTCATGCCCAATTGATTCTCTACTTCTTGTTTAAACTCTTTGAACTTTTCAAAGGTTTCTGACTTGTGCTTGATAAAGTAGATATACCCATATCTGCTATAATCATCGGTGGAAGTCACATAGAAGCAGCTTGCATCCTTTGTGGTGGATCTAAAGGGCCCACACACATCGGTGTGTAGATCCAATTGTTGGATTAATGTCTAAGTCCATAACTATAATTGGTAAGACTTGACCCGACTCGGCATGGTCCATTTGGGTTGCATGGCATCATGCATTTGGATAGACTATAATGAGAGAAATAACACTTAAGGTTTGTTAATATATTATAAGTTCTAATATATTAATAAGATTATTTAATTAGTATTGATCAAGAATTAATCTAGAATTAATTAAGTGATCAAAAGAAGGCTAATTAAATATATGGGTTGATTGTGTAAATCATCCATACTTGTATAGTGGGCTAATGCTCCATGGATCGTCAAGTTGGGCTAAAACCCATAAGATGCTCCATGGATGCTCCATGGTATATTTGAACCCATGGATCCAAAGAAATGGAAAGCCATGACAATTAGGGTTTACCCTAATTGTCACTAACTATATAAGCATCTTATTGTTGACAAAATCGGCCACTAGAGTATGTGAGAAAGGGCTAGCCGATTTTCATGAAGTGTGTATATTCTCTCAAGTTATTCCAAGTGTATTTGGTGTTGTGTGAACCATTTGAGGTGTCACACTTGGGGCACTAGGCACTCAAGCTTCATGAAGACATTCTACATCAAAGAGGTATGTAATTCTAACTTGATATATTCATATGAATCAATGTTATTATGCTAGTTAGGATGAATACCTTGGAAAGTTCATATTTGCATGTATAATAGAGAAAACATAGATCCAAGGTATGTAGGGTTGCATGTACACTTAGGAGTGTTTGAATGCTCAAAACCCAACAGTGGTATCAGAGCCATGGGTTGTTTTCTGTTATATTGATGCAAATGTTTTATTTTCAAAGTTGAAAAAAAAAGGAAAAAAATACATGACGTTTGTCAAATTTTAAGATAATTACTTGTTTTTGTGAAAAACTAATTATTTGTAAAATTTGAATCGTTTGCTATATGAGTTGAATTAGGTCAAATTTACTAAAAGATAAAATGATATGATTATTTTATTAGTGTTAAAAGTTTGATCTAAAGAGTTTTTTGAAACCTCCATAAGTTATGGATATGAAAAGGTTTTAAAAAAAATTGATTCAAAGTTTTTTATGGAGTTACAAAACTTGGTCTTAATTTTTTAAAGTATTCCATAAATTGTTCTTAAGTTATGGAACATGAAAAAAGTTTTGTTTCCTTGATTTATGAGTTAGTTTAGATTAATAAAAAAAAATTGTGTTTTAGTTGTTTTCAATCCAAATTAATCTAAAAGTGGTTCATAAAATGTGTTTTTGTAACTTGTTCTCAAGTTACATAAAAGGTCACATTTATGAATCTTAAAACTCATAAAAGTGCCATAGGTTACAAAATGAAAGGTTTCTTCTCATAAATGTTTTTATGGACTTCATAACTTGTCCTCAAGTTATGGATTACCAAAAGACACTTCTTTAAAATTGTTATTAAAGAATAAGAGGTTACATAAAATGAAGAGTCTTCATTTTTATGAACCATTAAACTCATAAGTCATGTATTGAATAGTCTTGAAATAGTTTCAAAACTTGCCCTCAAGTTTTGGAATTTGTAAAGTTTCTCTCATGAATACTTTAATTCCAAGTTAAGCCCTTAGAATTTTAAAAGTTAAAATTCAACCCTTATACTTTATAATATTATAAGTTAATAATATTTATATATATATGTATAAGAGCAAGTCAGTCTTACCATTAGTAGGCCTCATTCACGAACCCGGTTTATAAGCAGGGTATAAGGTTACTGCCTATAAAATGGCAGTTTAATGGGTGTCCACTCTCACCCACCACTTCCTTGACTGGTGGAGGGTCGTTAGCCGAACGGGTAGGACAAGGACTATAATTCTCCCTTTCATTAAAAGTATTAATGATAAATACTAAGTAACTAAACACTTATGAATTCCCAATCTTAGTTACTTAGGAAAATATGAATAAGGTGCTAATCCATGAAATTACACTTTGCACTTTGTTTAAGTCGTTGGTGGAGCGTGTGTGGGTAACCGGCACACTAACTTGGATTTAACAAGGTAGGCAAAGGATAACTTATTGCTTATCATAGTATCGGTGGAGCGTGTGTGGTTAACTGGCACATCGATTAAGGGGTAAACATTTAAGGGTACCAAGTAATTTGCATGGTTACTTCACACCTTGTTTTGTGATCCTCGGCATCCCAGTCAAAAACCTGAAGGCCACACTCGAGATTGAAACATGCCTTTGAAAAGTTCAATGAATCTAAAAAGATCTAGGAGTTTCAAATCCAAGTAAAAACCTAATAAATTATTTCGTTTTTCATGGTGGAAATTGGTGAATCGTCATTCACCTACCTTCAAATATTTTATAGCTTGGATTACGGCATCCCTCTTCCAAGTTATAAAAGTATTGTGTTGGGTCCTAGCCTTAATATTTCATATTGGGTGTTATATTAAGGACTTTAAATCAACTATCTTGAATATCTCCCAAAAGATGTCTAGTTCAGACATTTATGATCATCCCAAAAACTCTTCAAACAAGTTTTCCTAAATGAAGATGATGTCCCCTGGAAATCATACTTCTTTCACCTCCTCCAATTATTCTCCCTAACTCACAAGTTTTTGAAAAAGTTTAAGGTCACTCAAGCCCTATTGGAAAGGTCTAGGTGTGATCACATCTTGAAGATGAAGTCACATATTGACAAGCCGGGAGAGTTGGGTGTCAAAGTCTTGAGGAAGTTGGATGTTCAATCACTTTCTAAGTCACATAGTGAGTTCCTTTGGGACTCCTATGGAACAGATTATGACAAGACCCTTAATGATCTTTTCTATTTGCTTGGTGCTGCTAAACCAGAAATGATTTGGTGTAATAGTAAAGCAAATTTGATTAAGAAGATCAACTTCCCAAAACTTTATGGACAGTGACAATGGTGACACTGGAAATCCAGAAAAGCATTCTCTTCCTAATGGAAAGGGATCGGCCATAGTCAACCCGGTTGACCAAATGGTAAAGAGAAAGGATAAGTGTGAGATAGTCCCATGTACCATTACCAAAGGGTCCATATGTTTATATTGCCAAATGAAGGGGCATTGCTCACGAAGTTGCAAAATTTACCTAAGGATGTTAAAGTCAATAAGTTTGACTCTACTTCAGGTAAAGTCCATTGTTTAACTCTATTAAGCTCTTATTTGGAGATTCTTATTACATAATGTGACTGAGTCACTTGGTGATGTTTTAAGAGTCAAAGAAAAGAGGAAGCTTAAAGGAAGTATATGCTCGTGAAGATGGTTTTCGATCACATGGTTCGGTAATCAGAATTTTGAGTTGTTGCTTAAGAGTTATAATATATTGCTTAGGAATAGATAACAACAAGGTTTTCATATGGATTGTAAGGATAAGTTTTCCGCAAAGTTTTAAAATAAAAGAAAAAGTTTTGATTTTATTTATTTTAAGTATCCTTACAATGGCATTTGTGAAAAGTTGTTGCTTATAAGATTCCATTGATAGCAATATTGGAAAATGGATTTGATTCTTTCATTTGTGGTAGTATCTAATTTTACCAAATAAGGAAAGATTCTCATCACCCAAGTTTCAATTGGACCGAAACTTGGAATCATGCTAGTTGTGTAGTATGATGAATGAGAACTTTTAGCTTTGGAAAAGTAAGACTAATTAGGTGCACTGGTCTAGCCCACCACAAAGATCTATAAGACTATTTGTCATGATTTACTTAAGTTCAGTAAATATGGTTATACTTATAAGTTTAAGTATAAGTCTGTAGCATTGGAGAAGTTTCAATGTGTGACAGAACGAATAAGTAGAATCAAAGTATGGCAGAAAGATAAAAGTTTCTCAAATATGAAAAGATGGGAGAGTACTTTAGTATCATGTTTATGATCATCTTAATGATTAAGATACCATATCACAATTGATCCTCTAAGGTCATCTTAGTGCATTCTTATGACTAAGAAGAGGAGTCATGAATTGTTGAAATGATTAAATCAAAAAGATGAGTCATACTTCGTTCCAAAACAATTCTTAGAGTCATACTCCAAGATTGTAACTTGAGTGACACATCTTAAAGAAGGTTTATTAACACTAGTCAAATGTAAGAGTAAAAGGTTTTCTACTCTTGGACATTTGAAATTGGTAAGTTGCGATGTTTTGGATTAAACAGAGACAGACAAAGGCCAATTGTGTGAAGTGTTTGTCTTGATAAAGAATCTGCACTATCTCTTGAATATTTGGCAAGAGAGTCTTATATGTCAAGAGGACAGTGAGATTCTTAACGGTCTTGAAAGTCTCAAGAACTAATCAAGAATAAAACCTGGGGTTCTTCACTAGCACACGACTTAAGGTTTATAACCTATCGTGTTGACATATTCTATGCCTAGTAAAAGTTGGCTTTGCATAGGAGTTCTGAGAGTTCTCAGTTGGTTGCACAGCTACTTGGAAGCAATGGCAGGCCCTTGAGCTGCCAAATGGCAAGAATTTAAGATTGCACAAGTTTAATCCATATGAGTGTGGATTTATCACTAACCTTGTCTTGTGATTATGGTTTTGACAAATTCATATGGGTACGAACTCATACACCATAAAATCTAAGTGTCATAAGGTTTCTCTCCAATTCATGAAAATGATGGTGAGGAAACACTTTCACTAAGTAGATTTTAAGGTGATAGCAATTGTGATATTTGCATTCTCAAAGTCGTTAGTGGAGCGTGTGTGGTTTACCGGCACACTAACATGGACTTGTGAGAAGTGGCAAAGGTCTAAACAATTGAGACTATGATTACGACATCCCTTTTCATAGTTTTGAAATTGTTTAGACACATCTGTGAGCTATCTAAGATAAGGTGTATGATTATGATAAAGTCTTATCAAAGCAATCTAGTATCAGAAATCTGAACTTTGGAAAGGAAGTCAATAAAGTATTGATTTCTAGAAGTACAGTTGTTTTCCTGAGTACATGTCAAAGCTAGTGGGAGCATAAGTGTTATGCTAATAATCATCATGATAGTGGGAGCACGATAATTATGATTAGTATTGCAAGTTAGCAATGTTAATTATAGAAAAACAAAAGTTCAGGGGTTGAAAAGTTGTTTTGCTATAATTAAGGGAGAGGAGATTATACTTCATTTCAATTCTAAAAGCTTAGATTGAGGTTTTAATCGACTTTAGTCAAGGATATATATTTGAATTTTGTGTTGGAATGGCTCAACATAAGGAAATTCTATATATAGGTCTATTATTTGCGTTCTAAAATTCAGTTATGATTACGGCATCTGTCACACCCCGCTAAAGCGGAAACGCAAGGTATGACAGCGACAAAGGTTTCATTGCAAAAGATAAAGATACATCACCATAGCAATATTTAAAAGTTTACAACCCATAGCTTAAACAAAACAAAGTACAAGTTTTCCAAAATGACATTGTTCAAAATATAACTTCATAAAATAACTTCCACACGATGTAGCATGCTCTATGATGATGAATCTCTATATCCACTTGCTAATTATTTCCTGAAAAAGCATGTAAAACGAGCGTCAACTATGAAAATAGTTGGTGAGTTCACAGGTTTATAAAATCAAGATTTGGTATAAGACTTTTCATAAATACAAGTACATTGCTTTAATGAGAACAAAGTTCATTGCTATAATGAGAAACAAAGTTGATTGCTAAAATTGATAAACGAGTTTATTGCCATAATAGATAACAAGTTTATTGCTATAATGTGTAACGAGTTTGTATGTGTATGAGCAAACAATGAGTCTCAACCAAACCTATGACTGAAGCCCTATCAAGATCTATGCTTATCGTTCCATAGATGAATATGGTATCATGCACTCCAGCAATAGGGCGAGTGAGGAGTTGTCAATTCCTAATAGCGCTATCCATAATGACCATTGGCTCAAAGAGTTAATGGTTAGAGATAAGGGAAGGGCCTTAGTACGATAAGTTCTCATGTTCCGTGATGTATAGACATACATAGAGAGACATAGCAATAAAATAACAATCATGTTTGATACAAATCAATTTAAATACAACATTCAAATAATAGTTTTTCGGGACATGCTTTTCCACCCCAAAACATAAAAACTGAAAATAGGGGAGTGCGTGAATACTCCCAACGTTTTGAGTAGGTACAAGTGGTACTTCGGAATGCACCAACATCTTACTACCGGGATCCTACGACATAAAAGACACACTAGTGAGTTTCCATGTCGAAATCTAATGCTAATATACTAAATTCTACATATAGTGAAATGCCAATTTATGTTTTAGTATTTGATTTTATATTAATTGGTTACACTTTTTCCAAAATAATGAAATTCTACAAATCGTGCGATTAATTACAACATTGGAATATAAATTTTCCAAATTTTTAAGTCCTTATTACAACATAAATTCACGGAAATAGCATTCAAAGGATAAAAATTCTCAAACTTTTTATATAACTGTTATTACACAATACTAAGCTGGGAAAATTATAAAAATGGATTTCCAAGCTGTTTAATTATATTTTATGATTTTTGAGCATTTATTCCAGTAAAAATTGAAATAAATAGAAAACAGTTTCCAAAATTACCCAAACTTTTTATTTAACTGTTATTGTACATAAATAGGCTGGGAAAAATATAAAAGATATTTTTCAGTAGGTATTTCTATTTTTCCTTGTTTTATTCCTTTAAATAATCTTTAATTGAAGAAATAATATTAAACAGTTAAAATAAATTACCAAAAATTTTTGTAACATCATTTACAGTATAAATAACCTGAGAAAAATATCAAAAGTGGTCTTCATATTATATAATCCGGTTTTGGGTATTTATGTGTATTTAAGTGTAATTAAGTTTAGAAATTAAGAGAAAAATAGTTTACAGTGGATAAAAATCCTAAATTTTTTATGTAACCTCCTACTATAAAACATGATGTTCTGGTAAATTTTCATGAATTTTGGATAATCTGAACTATTTTTCCTATTTTTAAACCATTATAATTACCAAAAATTGGGAAAAATAGCAAGGCATGATGAAAAATGTTGAAATTATTTTTCTGAGTCATCCATCACAGGTAAGGTATGCGAAAATTGTTAGATAAAATTTTCACACTCTCCAAAGTGGTTTTGTGATTTATTATATCCTAACAAAAAGAAAAATGGAAATCATACCAAACAGCAACAAAAATTGATGAAATTTAGTGAGGGGTCATTATCCATCATAAGGGTCATTCATGAATTTGTTCCGGATTTATTGACCTCTGGGAGTATTTTATGTGATTTATGCCCTTGGTTTCTAGCAATAATTTTAATAAATCAAAGAAATAATAAAAGCTTTTGGTATTTTACAGATTATCACATGCATGTGAGGGCTTTCAAAAGGAAAAATGTTCGAAATTTATTCAGAAGGGAAATAGGGGTATTGAACCCAAACAAGATAAGAAATGTTGCATGCAATGGTGCATGAGATGTAAATGTGGCTGAAGTTCATGAATTTGTGAAGCACATTCTGTGGGGTTTTAAGCCACGAAATTTCAGCCATCATTCACTGGATATGTTAAGTTTCTAAAGTATTTTTCCCCAGATTTATGGTTGGGTTTAAGGCCATTGATCATGCAAGGCAAAAATGGTGATCATAGAAAAAGAGCTGTTTGCGCAACCATTTTGTAAAAATTGCCAAAAATCGGATATTTAATATTTTACAGTAAGACCAGTTGGGTTTGAAAGTTAACTCATGGAGCTATCCAATGCAAAAAGAATATCATGATTTGGTTAAGGAATGACCAAGATATGGTCGTTCAAAGCTGAATAAAGTAATCTGGCAGATTGCATGTTTGCTTTGAGTGCATCCTTAGGACATTTTGACAAGAACATCATGCATGCCTTTGATAAGGTCCGATTTCTAGCACATGCATGGAGTGAATGAGCATCCAAGATGTACTAGAAATGGTTTAAATGCTTTTGACCATGCAAGAACACAAAAGAAATGGAGAAGAAGATGTAATACTTGTTTTTGAAGTCACATGAACATATGTGCATCATTTTCACTCCTTGCATGGGTTTGATCCCGGATTTTCACCATTTCAAACACATGCATTGTGTTATGGTGAGAATCTACAAACCACAAGGGAAAAATAAAGATTTCTAGCCATGGAAAGGCATAGAATCCGAAAAGAAGAGAAAACTAAGAAGAAGAGGTAGTAGAATCATGAAATTATGGAAGAAGATGTTGTTGTTTACCTTGGTTTTGATCTTGAGGGAAGTAAGAACACATTCAAAGTCTTCAAAATCTCGAAATTTGGCAGAGAAATGAGAGAAATTTCGTGAGTTAGAGAGAGAGAGGAAGAGAGTTTGTGTGTTAGGAGGGTGGAGTGTGAGAGAGTGAAGAGAGAAGAGGTAGAGTGAAGGTTTAAGTCTAATGATTTAGTTTTGGGAAGAGAGAGTGCATGGGGAGGGGAGAATGGCTGGCTCTATCATGCATTAGGCCTCCTCTCTCCTAATTTCAAATTTTATAAAATTCCCTCCAATAATTTTATAAAAACCCTAATTTTTATAAAAATATTTAGTAAGCAATTCTTGATTTATTTGTAAAAAATCTTGTTTTTAACTAATAAATTATGATTATTGCATGATAATTTAATTTCTATTTCAATGATTATAATCCATAATTTGATTAATAAAAATTTGATATTAGAAAGTTTATAGCCAAATTTTATAAAGTTTTTAAGCTTTATGATTTATAAATTTGGATTTTTAGCTCTCTTAGGGTTTTTGGAATATTGTTTGATATTCATCATCATAATGAAGTATAATTAGAATATTTTAATTTATTTTTAGGGTTTTATACCCTTTTTCAATTATAACAAAGCTTGAAAGTTTCATTTAAATTATAGCGTTGGCATTTCCTATTGTAGTTAAGCAACTTACTAGAATCGTAAGTGTCAAGTATATTAGTCCTAGGTCTTAGATGGATCCTAGTTTATGTAAGATTTTGACCTAATTTATACTACTAGGCCATGACATGATGTGCATGAATGGTTATTATAAAGATGCATGAGTCCGAGAATGACCTGAATTGACAGTTGTCACAGCATCCCTTTTCATAATCTGAATTAAGAGAACTTGGCAAATAGAAATAGAAATTTTGTAGCAAAAGACTGGTTTAGTATCATGTCTTTATGTGAAACATCATGAATCGTGTCCCATATGCTTCGGATATAGGATCGATTGCATGTGCTATAATATTCATCATTTCTAAATTTTTCAAATGCTCAAGGCATTAAGTGGGAAAAGTCTAGAATTGGATATGACTAAAATGATTAAGCAATTGTCGAGGACAATCTAAGGTTTACCAAAGATTGGTTGCTCAGGGACAGTTGGAAGTATTGTGTTAATTTTTGATGGACCATATTGACATATTCTGTAAGGAGGCAACTCTTATTCAAAAGTGATAATCAAAATGGAATATGGAAATGTTTCAAAGTTGGAAATTATTCAATATGTGTAAGATTAGAAAACTTAATGCAAAAAGGATGTTTCCATGGAGTTGATCTCCATTGGAATACTCTATAATGTTTTTTGACAAGTCTTTGTGACTTTGTACATAATCATTACAAGAGGATCAGTGCATGTAAGTTTAAAATCTAACAGATTTCGGTAAATGGCAGGAATTTGGAATTCATGCATTTTCGATAAGGATTTGGGAGTGTGAAATTAGAATCATTGAAATAATGTTCAATTGGTTTATTTCACAAAGTAAGGATCATAGACAGACATAGAGTGCATACTTGGTGTATGGCAAAGCTATTGTTTAGAAAAACATAGTGTACATGCTTGGAGCATGGAACAACTACTGTTTTAATTCAAGTATAAAGTTGATAGCTGAAACAATATACAATGAATAATATGTAATCATATGGTGATAAATAAAAGGTGTTTTATTTATATTCATAAGATCTGAGACCATATTGGATTCGATTATTCTTGTGTTTCACTTGCATGTTTTGACTTCCAAAATAACTAGGTCGTTCTTCTCGAATGACTAAGCTATTCAAACTATCCACAGTCAGTCATATGTTGGAAGTAGATATGAATCAAGACTGTCATGAATCGGGTTTGTAGATGTCCAAGGTACGGGGCATAGCCAAGGAGTTCTACAACATTCATGAGTGCTCATAAGTTCTGAGTATTGGATTCAACCCACGCTCATTTGAATCACTTCATGGATTTTATCACGAGTGATCATTGAGATGATAATATCTTATATTCTTCAAACCTAGAGATATGAGTTGTTACTATGAGTTGGTTATACATTGATTGCACGAAAACGCATTGGTAACTCGATGTTATAAAACGTGCCTTTGTGTATGATTCAACAAGTAGTAGAACAAGCCATATGAGTCGAAGTTTATCCATTTCTTTTACCTTTGGGATAAAAGCGATATCTGTGGGCCCCTCGATGATTTACTGATGACACATGTGAGTGCTTGGCCAAGCCAGGACTGATTTGATTTGTTCAATTAGTCAGTCGTCATAAATCGGAAATCGGGAAACAATAGATGGACAGAGAGAATGATTATAATCCATGTCTCAGTCCATATGATATCTAGAATAGAGGAATATATGATCACTTATCTAATGGACAAGTCATTGACAAAGTTCAGAGTTCATCGGCAAGGTCAGAGTTCGACTGAAGCTTTTGAGAGCTACGATTGCCAGTCGGTTCTTGAAGTCATACGCAATAATAGTTTTAGACTTATCCAAGTGGGAGACTGTTGGATTAATGTCTAAGTCCATAACTATAATTGGTAAGACTTGACCCGACTCGGCATGGTCCATTTGGGTTGCATGGCATCATGCATTTGGATAGACTATAATGAGAGAAATAACACTTAAGGTTTGTTAATATATTATAAGTTCTAATATATTAATAAGATTATTTAATTAGTATCGATCAAGAATTAATCTAGAAGTAATTAAGTGATCAAAAGAAGACTAATTAAATATATGGGTTGATTGTGTAAATCATCCATACTTGTATAGTGGGCTAATGCTCCATGGATTGTCAAGTTGGGCTAAAACCCATAAGATGCTCCATGGTATATTTGAACCCATGGATCCAAGGAAATGGAATGCCATGACAATTAGGGTTTACCCTAATTGTCACTAACTATATAAGCATCTTATTGTTGACAAAATCGGCCACTAGAGTATGTGAGAAAGGGCTAGCCGATTTTCATGAAGTGTGTATATTCTCTCAAGTTATTCCAAGTGTATTTGGTGTTGTGTGAACCATTTGAGGTGTTACACTTGGGGCACTAGGCACTCAAGCTTCATGAAGATATTCTACATCAAAGAGGTATGTAATTCTAACTTGATATATTCATATGAATCAATGTTATTATGCTAGTTAGGATGAATACCTTGGAAAGTTCATATTAGCATGTATAATAGAGAAAACATAGATCCAAGGTATTTAGGGTTGCATGTACACTTAGGAGTGTTAGAATGCTCAAAACCCAACACCAATAAACCCTCACCCCTTTCACAAGTGCCAGTAAAGGGTGACTTGGTCATCTTTCCAAGTAAACAAGATTCGCACACGTCATAGTCCCTAAGGTCGAATGACTCCAACACTCCATCCTTTTGGAGTTGGGCTATGCGTTTATTGTTGACATGTCCAAGACGACAATGCCATAATCATGCTTTATCCAAACTTTTGGAAGAATCGATATACAACAGATCATTTCTTAAGTTATCTACAACCATCACAGTTTCATAAATTCCATTACAAGGGAATGCCTCAAAATATAAAACACCATTTAGATAAGCATAAATAGAACCTTTCTCATTATCAAATGAATATCTAAAACCTTGTCTAAACAAACCATGAAATGAAATGATGTTTCTTGCCATACCTGGCGAATAGCAACAATTGTCTAAATCTAAACCTAATACATTACTGAGCATTAAAGAATACGCTCCAATCTTGGTCACAGGCGACGATCTTCTGTTCCCCATGATTAGATTTATTCTTCCTTGCTCCATATCCCTATTTCTTCTTAGTCCCTGTAAATCAGAACATATATGAAAACAACATCCTGTATCAAGAACCCAAGAAATAGCATGTGATGAATCATTAGATTTAATAGTGTATACACTTGCGAAAGACGGCTTGATCTTTCCATCCTTGATGGCTTGCAGGTATTCCGGGCAGCTTCTCTTCCAATGTCCTATCTTGTGGTAGTAGTGGCACTCTGCCTCCTTAGGGTTTGAGTTGGGTTTAGCGGAACCAACATTGGTCCCACTAGAAGAGTTACCACTTTGAGACTTTCCCTTGTGGTGGCACTTTGAGGGATCCTTCCTCTTCTTACCCTTCCCTTGCCCTATTGCCAAGACAGGGGTAGCAGCATGAGTAGGAGTGGATGCAACAGACTTGTCCTTGAGATTGCTCTCAGCAGTCCTTAACAAGCCTTGAAGCTTGCTCAAGGTGACCTCCTCTTTGTTCATGTGGTAGGTCATACGGAACTGGTTGTAGCATGGGGGCAAGGAGTGAAGGATTTTGTCGATTGTCAGCTATTCATCGAAGTAAACATTTAACTTCAGCAGGCGATCAACATATCTCTGCATCTTTTGCAGATGAGCGGTAAGGGACTCTCCACTGCCCATTTTGGCAGTGATCATCGAAGTGATGATCTCATACCTCTCTTGCCTCGCACTTTGGTGGTACCGGTCCAGCAAGTCTTGATGTATCTCGTAGGGATAGTGGTCCTCGTAGGACTTTTGGAGTTCAGCAGTCATTATCGCTAGCATGATGCAATGGACTTTCATAGCATCACGCTCATGGGCCTCAAAGGCAGTGATCTCTTGGGGAGTTGCAGTGTTAACGTTTATTTCCTTGAGCTCTTTGTCGAGGACATATTCTTTGTCCTCGTAGCAGGTGACCATGCGGATGTTGTGGATCCAATCATTGAAATTGGACCCGTCAAAGATCACCCTCCCACACAAGTTCATGAGTGAGAACGAGCCAGAGGTGTTGGAGCCGGAAGCGTTGTTGTTGGGGTTCGACATCTGGAATAGAAAAGGACAAAGTTTGATTAGAAATGAATCGCCAATTAAACACCCAAAATGAGAAATTAGGGCTAGGATCCAACAACATTATTTACAAATTAGAAGAGGGATGCCGTAATCTAACATGCAAATAATTTGAAGGTAAGTGAATGACGATTCAATAATTCTCCACCATGAAAAACGAAAATGAGATTAAGTTTTAAATGTATTGAAAACTCCTAGATCTTTTGAGATTCATTGAACTCTTCAATGGCATGTTTAAATCTCGATATGCCCCTCTAATTTGTGACTAGGATGCCGAGGATCACAAAGTAGGTGTGAATAACCATGCAAATGTACATGGTGCCCTCATTGTTGCAGTCACCTATTCGACGTGCCGGTTAACCACACACATTCCATCGAACTATGACAAACAATGAGTCACCCTTTGCCAGCTTTGCTTAGAAACCAATTAGTGTGCCGGTTAACCACACACGCTCCACTAACATCTTAGCAAGGGTGAAAAGTGTAATTTCATGGAATTGCATCAATTTCACTTTTATCTAAAGTAACTAAGAATGTGAATTTTTTTGAAAAACATTTAGTTACTTTTATAAGTTCATTATACTTTTTAATGAGGAGAGGATTGCCCTATCCTACCCGTTCGGCTAACGACCCTCCACCAATCAAGGAAGCGGTGGGTAAGAGTGGATACCCATTAAACGACCATTTTATAGGCCATATCCTTATATCCTCCTTATAGATCGGCTTCATGAATGAGGCCTACTAACGGTAAGACTAGCATTTTAAGTTATACATATATATTAATTAATCTTGTAATAATATAATAGTATAGGGTGTATTTTAAACATTTCAAAATACTAGGGTTTTAATTTCAATTTTAAAATTTTCGAAATTTCAGACTTTTAAATTAAAATTCTAAATATTAAAACTCTTGATTTAATAACTATCTCATATTAAAAAATTAATTTGAATTATTAAATCATGAAGGATTATCAAATCATAAAGGATAATTATAAATTAAAAAATTAATTTATCTTAGTCCCTTTAATCCCTCTAAATTTCGAAAAACATGGGATGGGATAATTCAAAATCTTTAATTAACATATTTAACCAATTAAAGGATAATTACAAGATATGGGATTATCCAAATCCCTAAAATTTAGGATCTTATCTTGGGGAGGAGGCTAATTTCGAAATTCAAGGGTTGGCAAACCCTAGAATTCGAAATCTAGGGCATAAAGGAAAGGGTTTGCAAACCCTTATCAAAATTTCGAAATTTAGGGTTCAAGAACCCTCAAATCGAAAATCTTGCCTCCTAGGGTTTATTGGCTATAAACCCTAATTTGTCAAGTTCATACAATTGTATAATACTAATTGAAAACAAATATCTAAACGCTCTGATACCACTGATGGGTTTTATACAAACAGTCATATGTGTGCATGCAACCCTAGAAACGGATTTATGTTTTCACTATTAGTTACACAACATTATGAACACATGAAGAACCCTAGCATGCTCCTAGGAATTTCGAAAATCATAAAGGAGAATAGATTACATACCTCTTGTTGTTATATTGTAATAACAACTAAATCTTCAATCTTCTTGTCTTTGAAAGCAAGTACCACAAGTGTAGTACCTCTAATGGCTCACAAACACCAAGAGCAAATGGAGAAGCAAGAGAGTGAGAGTGGAGAGGTAGAAAATCGGCTCTAGGGAGTTCTAGCGTTAAGTGGCCGATTTTCCTAGGCCTAAGGGGTCTTTATATAGGGTATAGATTAGGGTTTCAGTCCTTATCCTTATCTGGTTGCTTGCCCACTAAGCAGCCCATAAGATAAGTCTATAACCCTTATCCTTGGACGAATTCTAGGGCCTTATCCCCTTGAATTCGTCCACCCTATCCATAGGGCATCCATTTCCCTACTTTGCAACTATCACATTATTACAATTCAGCCCCTCTAGTTTAATTAATTACATTTGATCACAAAATTAATTCTTAATTAATTATTGACCAATATTAGTTAAACAAATATGATTTCTCTTTTAATATATTATTCTTATAATATATTAATAAATCATAATAACCTCTTTCTCTATTATTTCTCCAATCAAGTTGTTGTGGTGAAGGCAACCCAAAAGGACCAAGCACACCCGGATCAAGTACTTACCAAATATGGTTACGGGCTTAGACACTAATCCAACAGATTCACGCTATAAAATTTTTATTTGCCATGTTCTTACAATTCGAACTATGAAGAGGTATGCCGTAATCATAATCGAATTTGAGAACGCAACTTATATAGAATTTCCTTATGTTAAACCATTCCAACATAACATTCATATATATCCTTGACTAATGTTGATTAAAATCTCAATCTAAGCTTGTAGAATTGGAATGAAGTATAAAATCCTCTCCCTTAATTATTGAAAAACAACTTTTTAAAGCAAATTGAAACTTTTGTTTTCTATAACTAACATTGCTTACTTGCAACACTTAACATAATAATCATGCTCCCACTAGCAGAATGATTATTATCTTACTAGCATAACACTTATGCTCCCACTAGCTTTGACATGTACCCAGAAATCAGCTGGACTTCTAGAAATCAATACTTTATTGACTTTCTTACCAAAGTTCAGATTTCGGATACGAGATGCTTTGATAATACTTTATCAAAATCATACACCTTTCCTTAGATAGCTCACATGTTTGTCTAGACCTTTTGTCATTCTCACTAGTTAGTGTGTCGGTTAACCACACACGCTCCACTAACGACATGAGAATGCAAATGTCACAACTGCTATCCACTTAAAATCCATTTAGTGAAAGTGTTTCCTCACCATCATTTTCATGAATCGAAGTGAAACCTTATGACACTTATATTTTTATGGTGTATGTGTTCCTATCCATGTGAATTTGTCATAACCATAATCACAAGACTCAGTCAGTGACAAATCCAAACTCATATGGACTGAACTAGTTCAATCTTAATTTCTTGCAACCCGACAGCACAAGGGCCTACCATTGCTTCCAGGTTACAAATCTCAAGTCGTGGGCTAGTGATTAACAATACTCTTGATTAGTTCTTGAAACTATCTCAATACTCCCACTGTCCTCTTGACATATAAGATTCTCTTTGTCAAGAACCATTCCTTGACAAAACAAATATTCAAGAGTTAGTGCGAATTCTTATCAAGTTAAACACTTCACACAATTGGTCTTAATTTGTCTTTGTCTTATCCAAGACATCACAACTTGCCAATTTCAAATGTACAAGAGTAGAAAACATTTTTCTCTACATTTGACAAGCGTTTTAAACCTTTCTTAAGATTATGTCACTCAAGGATCAATATTGGAGTATGACTCTCCCATCTCTTCAGATTGGAGAAACTTTTATCTTCCTGCCTTATTTGATTCTTCTTATCCCTTCTGCCATACATTGAATCTTTTCCAATGTTTCAGAATTACTCTTAAACTTGTAAGAGTAACCATACTTACTAAACTTTAGTAAATTATAACGAATAATCTTATCAACCTTTGTGGTGGACCTGATTAGCACTTAACCAAGTGTACCTAATCCTTTAGTCCTTCACTCTACTCACATGTACATGTGAACAAGGAATTAGTCTTAATTTCCCAAAGATGAAAATTCTCATTCATCATACAATACAAGTTGCATGATTCCAAGTTTCTATCCAACTGAAACTTGGGTGATGAGAATATTTCCTTATTTCGTAAATTATGACACTACCACAAATGAAAGAATCAAATCCATTTTCCAATATTGCTATCAATGGAATCATATAGGCAACAATTTTCCACAAAAGCCATTGTAAGGATACTTAAAACAAATAAAATCAAAACCATTTTTTCTTTTATTTTAAAACTTTGCGGAAAACTTATCCTTACAATCCATATGAAAAACTTGTTATCTATTCCTAAGCAATATATAATAACTCTTAAGTAACAATTCAAAATTCTGATCATCGAACCATGCGATCGAAATCCATCTTCGTGACCAGAATCAGCATATACTCTTTCTTTAAGCTTCCTCTCTTTTCTTTGATTCTTAAAACATCAACATGTGATCCAGTCACATTATGTAATAAGAATCTCCAAATAAGAACTTAATAGAGTTAGATAATGGACTTTACCTAAAGTAGAGTCAAACATTTGACTTTACTATCCTTATGGACTTTAAGGTAAATTTAGCAGTTTTGCAACCAATGCCCCTTCTTTTGGCAAAAGAAACATATGGACTCTTTGGAAATGGTACACGGGACTATCACAAACTTAGCCTTTCTCTTTACCATTTGGTCAACCGAGTTGACTATGGCCGATCCCTTTCCATTGGGAAGAGAAAGTTTTTCTGGATTTCCAGTGTCACCATTGTCAATGTCCATGAAGTTTTGGAAAGTTGATCTTCTAATCAAATCATTGCTAATTCAGCGGCACCAAGCAAATAGATAAGATCATTAAGGGTCATGCCGTGATCTGTCATCAGGGAGTGACTGAAGAACCAAGTCAACAGCCAGCTACCTCGAGACTTCGACACCCGACTCTCCCGGCTTGTCAATATGTGACTTAATCTCCAAGACCTAAGCACATATAGACTTTGTTTGCCAATAGGGATCGAGTGACTTAGAACTTATCAAGTCTTGAAACTTGTGGGATAGTGAGATTTATTGGAGGAGGTGGAGGAAGTGAAGTATGATTTCCAGTCCCACTAATGCACAACAAAGGGATTGATCTTTCATCTTGATTGTCATTTGGGATATCATCTTCATTAGGAAGCTTGTTCCTAGATATTTGGGAAGACCATAGATGTCTAAACTAGACATCTATAATGGGAGAAATTCAAGTTAGTTGATTTAAAGTCGTTAATATAATACCCAATATGAAATATTAAGGCTTGGACCCAACAACCTATTTATAACTGGAAGAGGGATGCCGTAATCCAAATTATAAAATAGTTGAAGGTAGGTAAATGACGATTTACCAATTTCCACCATGAAAAAAAAATATAATTAAGTTTTAATTGGATTTTAAACTCCTAGATCTTTTGAGATACATTGAACTTTCAATGGCATGTTTGAATCTCGATTGTGCCCTCTCAAGTTTGTGACTGGGATGCCGAGGATCACAAACAAGGTGTGAATAACCATGCAAATTGACTTGGTACCTTTAACTTTATCACCTAATCGATGTGCCGGTTAACCACACACGCTCCACCGATCTATAACAAAGTCAAGTTACCCTTTGCCACTCTTACTAGTCCTTGTTAGTGTGCCGGTTAACCACACACACTCCACTAACGACTTGGTAAGGTACAAAGTGTAATTTTAATGGGTTAGCACCTATTTCACATTTTCCTAAGTAACTAATATTGGGAATTTATAAGTGTTTAGTTACTTAGTATTTATCATTATACTTTTAATGAAGGGAGAATTATAGACCTTTCCTACCCGTTCGGCTAACGACCCTCCACCAGTCAAGGAAGCGGTGGGTGAGAGTGGACACCCATTAAACTGCCATTTTATAGCCAGTAACCTTCTACCCCCCCCCCCCCCCCCCCCTTATAGACCGGCTTCATGAATGAGGCCTACTAATGGTAAGATTGACTTTATTTTATACATATCTATATAATTAAAATTATAATAATAGTATAAGTGTTGAATTTTAAACCATTTAAAATTCTAAGGTTCAATTTGGAATTAAAGTATACATGAGGGGGTAACTTTACAAATTCTAAAACTTGAGGGCAAGTTTTGAAACTATTTCAAAACTCCTCAATTCATAACTTATGAGTTTAATGGTTCATTAAAATGAAGACTCTTCACTTTAATGTAACCTCTTATTCTTTAGTGACACTTTTAAAGAAGTGACCCTTAAACATCCATAACTTGAGGACAAGTTATGGAGTCATAAAACCATTTAATAAATAAGACTCTTCATTTTGTGTAACCTTTGGCAATAATTATGAGTTTTAAGATTCATAAATATGACCTTTCCTATAACTTGAAGACAAGTTACAAAAACATATTTTATGAACTTCTTTTAGATCAATATGGATTGAAAACAACTAAAACAAAAAAAAAAATTCATCTAAATCAACTCATAAACAAGGTAACACAAAAACTTTTGGTAATCCATAACTTGAGGACAAGTTATGGAGTCCATACAATTTCATTAAGATCAAGAATTATACTAACAAAACAATTTGCACATAATTCTTATGATCTACCAAAACTCATAAGCATGAATATTCATAATCAACAATTTTCAAGAATTACATAAACATATATAAACTTGAAACTTTGATTATAGCAATGAAATTGGTTTAACATAATCATTACCACATTAAAAACAAGTTTCACAAGTAAAAACAGTTAAAGGTAATGATTCTAGACCAATTCCAGCACCAAAACTCGAAGATATGCTGTTTGGGGGTCCAACTCGTCGAGTGCATGAACCAACTCGGCGAGTTGGATGAGTTTACACTTGGACTCGTCGAGTCCCTTCATGGACTTGGCGAGTCTGCTGTGCAGACAACACCAAAATTCGATTTTCAAGCAGTTTGCATCAAGTATAAGTGAAAACAAGCCTAGGCTCTGATACCACTGTTGGGTTTTGAGAATTCTAACACTCCTAAGTGTACATACAACCCTAAATACCTTGGATCTATGTTTTCTCTATTATACATGCAAATATCAATTTCCAAGGTATTGTTCTAACTAGCATAATATAAAGTACACATAACATAAATTCTAGTAGAATTACATACCTCTTGTTTGGTGCTTGATTCCATGGAGCTCAAGAGCCTAGTGCCCCAAGTGTGACGCCTCAAATGGTTCACACAACATCATGAACACTTGGAATAACTTGAGAGAAAGTAGAACACGTCTAAAATAAGTTTGCCCTCACTTGTTTCACACTAGTGGCCCATTTTTGCACAAGATAAGATGCTTATATAGTTGTTACAATTAGGGTAAACCCTAATTGTCATGGCTTTCCATTTCCTTGGATCCATGGGTTCACATACACCATGGAGCATCCATGGATCATCCTATGGGTTTTAGCCCAACTTGATAATCCATGGAGCATTAGCCCACTATATAAGTATGGATTATTTACACAATCAACCCATATATTTAATTAGTCTTCTTTTGATCACTTAATTAATTCTAGATTAATTCTTGATCAATACTAATTAAATAACCTTATTAATATATTAGAACTTATAATATATTAATAAACCTTAAGTGTTATTTCTCTCATTTTAGTCTATCCAAATGCATGATGCCATGCAACCCAAATGGACCATGTCGGGTCGGGTCAAGTATATACCAATTATAGTTATGGACTTAGACACTAATCCAACAACACTCTCCATAGATTTCGTCCAATCCCTCTCTATTAGGAATCCATGGCCCAACTAGCAACAATCAGATAATTACATTATTAGTCCCCTTTATTTAATCACCCTCTTTTGATCATCAAATTAATACCAAATTAATCTCTGATCAATACTAATTAAATAATATGATTTCCAAATAATATATTAAACTTGTAATATATTAATAAAACCATTTTCGAGCACCAATTTATTATTCATACAATAAATTCTACTCTCTCTCCTCTTATCATCCTATCAAGTTGCATGGGTGAAGGCAACCCAAAAGGGCCATGTTCATAATCGGCTCAAGTACATACCAAAATAGTTATGGGATTAGACACCTAATAAAACAGGGTGCACTTGACTGAAAAATTTATAGTATGCAATAATTTGTGGAGCCAGGGGGTTACGTAGAGATACATATAATAAATCAGAACAACTACAAAATATCATATTGTTTATGAATAATCACTTTCATTTTTTATACCATTATTAACATACATATCTTGATGCAGTTCTCTAATGAAGCTCCTTCAAGCGAAGACCTAGATTTTCCAGGTAGAAAAGTCAATTTTACCCCAAAATTAAATTTCACATCTAAAACTATAAAGGAAAGGGCTCATTGTTATCGAGTGCTTAATGAAAATGGACATATAATCATGAATAGTGATTCAGTTCAAGTAAATACTAAAACATGACTTATTTAATTAACAAGATCAATTCTTTTTATATTTCTTAAAGGTATAAAAGATCTTTTTGTCTTTAGATGCGTTCAAATTTTTGATGATTTTAATCTATGAAAGTAATTATAAAAGATCATAAAAAGTAAAACCTGAGGAAAGACAAAGTCATTGATGTTAAAAAAGATAAAATGATATTCTTCCTTGTCTTTGTGCCTCATAGAAAATAGTATCCATAACTTGCAGTGTTGCCATGTCAGCATACATTTTCACAGCAAGTTCTTTGTTGATCTGTATGTTGAAAAGACATAAAAAACGATATCAGAATTTCAAATTTTAATTAATAAAAAAACGATATAATGTTGATGATTTTAATCTATGAAAGTAATTAAAAAAGATCATAAAAAGTAAAACCTGAGGAAAGACAAAGTCATTGATGTTAAGAGATGCAG
Source organism: Lactuca virosa (assembly GCF_052849685.1). Classification (NCBI taxonomy): domain Eukaryota; kingdom Viridiplantae; phylum Streptophyta; class Magnoliopsida; order Asterales; family Asteraceae; genus Lactuca; species Lactuca virosa. The sequence continues at coordinate 318,418,027 of NC_136428.1, forward strand.
CTGATGCAATATTGATTGCCTCTTCACCAATTATACTCAGATAAAATGATATTCTTCCTTGTCTTTGTGCCTCATAGAAAATAATATCCATAACTTGCAGTGTTACCATGTCAGCTGTAACAACCCAAAAATACAGTCTAAAATTTTCGTTTTAAATCATGAATAAAACAATATCTATCATTCAACATATTGAAATCATGAATCCTGTATCCCAAGAATATATTAATGTGTGTCAAATATATATATCAGAGTATAAACATCCCATGGTGAATAAATGGTGTGCGCACTGCAATCATCCCGAGCTCCTCTTTTGAAAACCGAAGTACCTGAAACCAAAACTGAAAACCGTAAGCACGAAGCTTAGTGAGTCTCCCAAAACTACCACATACCATGCACATACAAGATGCAACTAGGAGATACGGGTCCCGCCCACAATCATGGAGATACGGGCCCCGCCCACTCTCTGCTAACTAGGAGATACGGGCCCCGCCCACACTCCGCTAACTAGGAGATACTGGCCCCGCCCACACTCCGCTATCTCTGAGATACGGGTCCCTCCCACACTCAGCTACTTCGAGATACGAGCCCTGCCCACACTCGACTACTGTGAGATACGGGCCCCGCCCACACTCAGCTGCTATGCCAAAACATACAAGTATCACACAGACAATATGTATAACTAATCTATCGTTCAGTCATATATCATAATCGAGTACAACTACGAGATACGAGCCCTGCCCACACTCGACTAATAAGAGATATGGGCCCAGCCCACACTTAACTACTATGAGATACGGGCCCCTCCCACACTCACTAGTCATGAAAATACATACAAGCTCTAAACTAACAATAAATATCACTAGCATATAACTATATACCGTATCAACTATCTATGAGATACGGGCCCCACCCACACTCACTACTATGAGATACGGGCCCCGCCCACACTCGCATTCCTAACAACACATATAAGCATTACACAGAAAACAAGTATAGCAATCCAATAATCCGACTCATATATATACTCAGATAATAATGAGATAGGGGCCCTGCACACACTCAGCTACTATCATATCTCATACACGGGCCGACCTTGGTGCCTTATACCCGTTCCTACTGGAAGAGGACTCGCTTTGCACTGCTGAAGTCCCGCGAATAAATCTCGGGCTGCTGGCTGACATATCATCAAGCTGTCAACATCCAAATAGACCCAAATTAATAATTGTATCCGAAGTACATATCCATAAGTCCTTTCTTGCGTAAAAGACTACTTTACCCCTATGGTAACACTGCATTTAGATTGGGCCCAATCCAAAGGCCCAATAGTCTGATAATCAACTAAAGCCCAACTATGGCCCAATTTTCTAAATTGGGCCCAAATCATTCACATGGTGTTACATAGAAGGCCCAACCATTTATTTGGTCCAAGCACTTGGCCATCCAATAGTCCAATACCTCATAATCTTCAAGGCCGAACTATGGCCCATCTATGGCCCAATTTTCCAAATTGGGCCCAAGCCTGTCCAATGGGCCTTATCCTGTAGCCCGGTCCAATACTCTAGTCCTTATATTTTCTCCCAGATGGTCCATCAATAGCCCAAAACATCAAGGCCCAACGGGAGGCCCAACTCTAAACCCAACAAATTGGGGTTTTCACATTAAATGATGATTAGGGTTAAGTGCTCTCACTTAACCCATTAAGGACTTAACCCATTAAGTCCATTATCCCACTAAGTAAATCATATGGAGTAATTTGGGGCTTAATACACAATCCAATCCCAATGGCCCAAAAGTGGGTCCCAATAAGCCCAATCCAACAAATTAACAATTAGGGTTTTCTTAACCCTAATTAGGGTTTCTAACCCAAAAATGAGCCAACCAAGTCCAACATTAAGCTTTTAGGTCCATTAGGGTTTTACTGGGACAGGCACCACCCACTACCACATCGGGCGGTGGTGACCGGTGGCGGCTCACGGCGGCGGCCACCATTATCAATTATGGCGGCTTGAAATCTTGACACAAAAATAACATATATCCCTTCACACATAATGTACACACACACATCCACCTCCTATGGTGGCTAGTGGCGTAAATGGGCGGCATAACACGGTGGCAGCCACCACCATGAGGTGGTGGCGGTGGGTTTTCTAGCCAAACACACAAACAGCCCCACAAGCACATCCACTAACATGTACATTCGAACACACATCCATACAACCACCGCCTAGGTGGCACGCGTCACCATAGAAGAATAAAACAACGGCCCAAGGGCCACCGATGGCCAAAATGATGATTATGGCATTGAACCCATGAGAAAGAGATGAACAGTGGGTTGCGGTTGGCTTACCTTTCGATTCTGACGACTCGTGACCCTCGCACGACAACAAGACAACCCTTTATCGGTCCTCGGCGATCTTCCGGTGATTCACGAAGTCATTGGCGGCAGTGGGGATGTGACAATGACATTAGATGACGTAGCAGTAGGCGAATGGAGTGGTTGTCGGACTCGCCGATGCAAGCGATGGCTGAGATTATCCAAGGATGGTGGCAGCTGAGTCCCGTTTTGGTTTAGGGTTTGCTGTTACATTGAACGAGAGGGAGGGGAGGGTACCGGGTTTCATTCCCGTGTCCCTATTCAAACACTTTATCCATCTTTACAAGTTCAATCCCTCACCACCAAACCTTTTCATCTTAAATCCAAAATTTACCATCCAACCCTAAGCTTCTAAGAATCTTTACAATTTAAGTCCATTAATTACCAAACGCACCCTGACTTCCAAAATTCTTATCAAATTCAATCCAGAACTTACACTTTTAACCCCCGACTATTAAAATTATAACCTTTGGCACCCGGAAACCAACCCCACAAAAAATTACGGATTTCAGGGCTACTATTCATATTAATTTTATCTATTTATTTAATTAATAAACGGGGCGTTACAACTCTCCCCCACTTAAATTATATTTCCTCCTCGAAATCATTCCTTACCATTTCTTATACGTCAAAACACTCAAGTAACATGGTCACCCTCCTGGGTACACCCTAGCCTTCCCGGGGTGGTCGTGATCAATCTTCGTAAATCCCTAAAATCCACAGGCGAACTTATTCCCCGCAACAAGATCACAGCTACTTCATTTGGATTCTGCTGTCTCGAGAGGGCCTGAATCCCTGACAGACCACTCTTACTGAATCATTAATGTTAAATCCAGTCCGCTTATCCCTCAAATGACTACTCAACTTCTAATAGTTCGGGGTTCCCACTATAAAACAGGATCACAAACCTAATTATCCCTGCAAATCACTTATACTTCGCCCAGGCTCAGCTAATCCGCTGAGAGTGACTTAGCATAACCCAAGCTATCTGTGACTCTAACCATACATGAAATCCCAAAATACCATTACTGCTTGAGACACTGAACTGTCCGAAGCATTGAAATTCCTGAAACACTCAACTAGATCTAATCTATCCAGATAATTCTGAAATCCAATCCGTGGATTGCCATATCCTTACTTGAAACAGTATGTTGCGCCCTGACTGCCTTCCAAAATCTACCAAGGCCTCCCTAGTCTCAAATTGTTCATCAGTTATCTAAAATACCGGGTTCCAGCCCGGCTGCGGAGCCAAAGGACTCAATATTTAGTCGCCTCACACGACTTCTGAACAAAATCCTTCTCTGGAATTAGTTGCCACTAGTTTTCATGTCATTGAGGCTCTAACAACCTCCTGATCCAACCGATCGGGTTCGTGCGTCGAATCCTGATGTTACCAAACCACGGCTAAACGTGATTGCTACATGACCAATTGTAGCCTTATATAACAAGTAACCTGAAGCAATCCATTACTTCCTCGATCCCAAAACTGTAGTGGCGTTCCTATAGTCTTATCACTGGCTCAACTAGATCTAATCCATCCAGATAATTCTAAAATACAATCTTTGGATTTCCATATCCTTACTGCTACACCCGAACTGGTGGGTACCAGCCAAGTGTATTCTACGGCTACGTCCACAGTCTCACAACACTCTAGCACTACCTGACGGCTAGTAAATGCTATGGCTACACACACAGACTTACAACACTTCTAACACTATCCGGCTACTAGTTAATCCTATAGCTACACCCGCAGACTTACAACACTCGAACACTATCCGACTGCTAGTGAATGCTACGACTACACTCGCAGACTTACATCACTTTCTCACACTATCTGACGTCGAGCATATACACGACCCACATCCAAAATTGAACCCATGGCCTGACTGGAGTGCCCAACCTGATTCCCTAAGGCTTGCTAGCAAACATTACGGGAACATGATCTCCTTATTGGCAAGTTTTTCCGAACATCCATCTCACACTATCCTCAACCCATACAGCCGCTTGGGCTGTCTTCCTTCCAAACAAAGATGCGAAACTTATCCCAGTTTCAAAACTGCTCCTGCTTCTAAATCCTTGGATGATTCTCCCCCAATTTGATTCAACTAACGTCTTACGGCACACAATACTGGAAGGATTCTCAATCCTTCTTACCGTTCTATGCCCAATCTGCTAAAAACCACGTTTACCATTGCTAGTGCTTCAATACTAGTCAGTCCAAAAGATCACACCACCTCCAAGACCCCGAATAACTTTTCGGTAATAACCTGCTAGACCCAGGAAGCTCTGAATCTTAATTGGAGACCTCGGAATCTCCTACTGCATCAGGGCCTCTATCTTGGCCGGGTCGACTAGAATACCCTTCTAATTTACAAGGTGCCTCAAAATTCCACCTCGCACAACCAGAACTTACATTTGGAGTACCTTGCAAAAAGTCTCTCCCTCCTCAAAGTTTCTAGCACCTCCCTCAGGTGCTTCTCATGTTTCTCCACAGTCTTGGAATAAACCAAGATGACGCTGTACTCTCCCAATCCCACAATTTGGAAATGATCTTTCGCTATCCGCTAATAATTGTCGGTATGCAATTGGCATATGACCTCTGTTGAAAGTATAATTAAAACACAAACAGAGGATAACCTAGAGTCACACTTACTCAAACCCTTGGAAAGACAGGCTCCACTGTACAGTTTCCTGCAAGTGCTGTACCGAATCTGGCCCTGCTGGCCTCTCAAAAACTGATCTGAAATCTTGGGTCTCCTCCTGAGACCCTTCAATGTAAGCAACTGATATGGTTTCCCTTCCCAATGTGCTCCAAGTCAATATCTCGTTCTCGAGCTCTAGAAGTCATATCATTCAGGGTCTCACACCCCGAGATACTCACGATCTCCCTGCTATCATTCTGCCAGTATGTCATGATACTTTATCTTCTTCCATTCCTCATCTGCTACATACTGCGGTACCAACTAAGCTCTCTCCCGAGACTTGCCAGTGATCTCTGCCACAGTCTCAGTAGTTTGGCGGAGATCTAAAAACTCTCGTGTCAACAACTGCGCCTCAATCGCCTGGGCAGACTCTTCCCGAAATCTGGTCGAATAGTCATCCCATGACATAACATCAACCGCTTCATCACTCAACTCACTACCAACCTCTTCCTGTCAATCTCGTGCTCTGTCCCTCAGGAGACAGAAAGTAAGTCGGATCTTGTCTCCTTTCGGAACAACGTCTGGTACGAAAAGTGTTGGCGACATCTGCCAACCATCTGCTGCTAACAATGGGGTCCCTAACCCCCATGATAATTTGAAGCTTCGCAAACTCTGAGTTCCTGAAACATCAACGTACGGGTCCCTATCATGACTACTATCTCAGTGTAGAATGCACTCGGCCTCTCATCACAAATCTCTATAATGCCCTCCTTGATCACACTGAGGATCATAGGAGTCTGGTCAATGATACTGCGCGTAATTCTTAGATGGAATGAACTCCCTCATCTGATCATAGAGTTGCCCGGCTACAGAGTCCGAGCCTGATCCCTCGTCGGCACCAGAACTGCCATCTGGTCTACCACTAAGTGTCGCTATACAATAGAAATATACTATCCTGATCATCATAATTCTCTTCATACTCGAGGGATCTCACACACTACAGGTTCCCTGATATTATCTCAGCCTTCCTTGATTCGAGTACGGATCCTCTGCTTTCAGTAGTACGGGCCCATACTATCTTCCACATCCAACCGTACTTTCCTCAAGAACTGCCTTGACTCCACCAAGTCCCTTCTACTGCTACTGCTCTCTGCTACTCTCATCCTCAGCTTGCCCTAGGGTAATCACCATCCCACTCTCTGCCATCAGCTGCATAAGAAGTCCTTGCTATCTTCCCTTAACAAGCTCGCGAATACTATTACATATTACTCAGACTAGATAATTCTTCGAATGAGAGATCCTACCCTACAACGGTTGGACTCACACAAGAGCTGTGAAATAGAGCTAGACCTAACCTTCAAAAATTATTTAGTCCTTGCAATATGTAACTTAACATATTCGTTTACTGGTCAGTGAAAGACAGCTAGAACTCCTAAAAGCACAAAGCAAGAAGCATTCGGACATTGAATACACATAATCAAGTATATACTACTCAAGCTATCATCCTGACTAATCTGTACTAGCATGCAGTTCTCATAAAGCTGAAATACATAACATGCACATAAGGCATCCTTCCTAGATCCTTAGCCCTAATCTAGCATGCAGTTCTCATAAAGCTGGTACACATATCATAACATAAACTTGTATGTGTAATTTGGGAGTACTTACTTGATCTCAGTTGATTGCATGCACCACACCCTTTTCTCTTATTTTTTTCAAAATGTTTCCATTTTTCTAAAATAATTTTCTTTTTCTCAAAGTGCTTTTTATAAAAACGATTTTCTTTTGAAAATTTTTCATACCAATCCCTTAGGTGCTGTTTGTTTTTTGTCTGCAGATTTGCGTGACCACTTTTGTCTGCGCCACGCAGACCAAGCGCAGACATATGCCCTCGCAGACCGTTTGTTTTTTGAAAGTGCGCAGACCTAAAGACGTCTGCGCGAGGTCTTCTTGGCGCAGACATGTACCAATGTCTTCTAAGGTCTTCACAATTCCAATAAACCTAAACCAAAACAAATAAAAAAAAAACATACACATTTTTTTTTCTTTCGGCACCTCCCAATCCATCATATTGAATATATAAGTTATTATAACTTTTTTATTTTATGTTTATTTAATTATTAATGTATATATCTGTTTATTGATTTTTTTCAATAATATTAAAAGAAAAAAAATAGAACATTAAAACCATGTTTCTACTGTTATGATGTGCGACTAGAATTTTAAAAAAAAAAATGTGATATGCCTATTGTTTAAGACCAAAACAATGAGTTATATTAAAGTATTTATAAAAGCATTGCATTTTGATTCTAATATGAATTATATAAGCCATTAATAATTTTTGTATTTATAAAAGCATTGCATTTCGATTCTAATATGAATTGTTATTGTAAAACCAAATTTTTTTTATTGTATGACTAATTTAGTTGCATGAATTTTATTTTGAGTGTTTTATGACTATTATTATTAAAATTTTGGTGTTGAAAAATTATTTAAGTTTGTAAAATCATTTTATTTAAAATTCAGTTTATTTCAGCAGCGTGCAGACTTTAAAAAACAAACAATCTTCCTATTGTAGACTGCAGACGTTTTGTCCACCTCTTCAGCTGCAGAGGCTTGCAGATGTGGTCCGCAGACTGCAGACATTTTGGCTTCAGAAAAACAAACAGCACCTTAGTTTGAGTCCAGACATACCCGAGAGTGTGCCCGAATCCCTCAAACCAAGGCTCTGATACCAACTTGTAACATCCCAAAAATACAGTCTAAAAATTTCATTTTAAATCATGAATAAAACCATATCTATCATTTAACATATATAAATCATGAATCGTGTATCCCAAGAATATCAATGTCTGTCAAATATATATCAGAGTATAAACATCCCAGGCTGAATAAATGGTGTGTGCACTGCAATCATCCCGAGCTCCTCTTTTGAAAACCGAAGTACCTGAAACCAAAACTAAAAACCGTAACCACGAAGCTTAGTGAGTCTCCCCAAACTACCACATACCATGCACATATAACCTGCAACTAGGAGATACGGGCCCCGCCCACACTTAAGGAGATACGGGCCCTACCCACACTCTGCTAACTAGGAGTTACGGGCCCCACCCACACTCCGCTAACTTGGAGATATGGGCCCCTCCCACACTCCGCTATCTCTGAGATACGAGCCACGCCCACACTCAGCTACTTCGAGATACGGGCCCTGCCCACACTCGACTAATGTGAGATACGGGCCTTGCCCACACTCAGCTGCTATGCCAAAACATACAAGTATCAGACAGACAATATATATAACTAATCTATCGTTCAGTCATATATTGTAACATCCGGATTTTCAGGAATATTATTGTGTATGTTAATCTTGAGATTGAAGGAGAGACTCGACAAGTTGAGGGTCCAACTCGCCGAGTCGAGTCGGGTTTCTCCCATGGATTTAATGAGTGGACTCGATGAGTAAGAGGAGGGACTCGCCAAGTAGGTGTTGGGCAGAGAAACCCTAATTTCCGGGGTTTGCGACCTATTTAAAGGCACTTAAGTCCTCCTATTGCGGCTACCTTTCAAAAGAGAGAACCCTAAACGAGTCCTGAGTGCTTTGGCCAAGAGATAAAGTCATTTTGAGCTTCTTGGTGGATGGTTTGCAAGGAAGAAGGAGGTTTCAAGCAAAAGGGGCCAGAGGAGGTTGTAGATCTACGATTTACAACCTAGGAGCATCAGTTGGAGGTATCAATTCGGACCCCTTTTCTTCCCTAGTTGAGTAGGTCTTTCTTTTGAGGATTAGCGCTTGTATTATCTTCTTGGTGGGGTTTTGAATGCATCAAACCCCTCTTGTGAGCTGGTAGCATAGATCTGGACCTTGTAAGGTCCAGAAAGTTAGAAAGTAGAAAGCCATTGTTGTGCAACCATGGGGTTTTGAAGTTAGGAAGCTTTAATGGAGTCTAAATGGCATATTGAGCGAAATACGCCATGCATGGACATGAAGATCAGACCTTTACGTGACTTTTGGGTAGTAGGAGGTTAGATCTATGAGTTTGGGTTACAGATCTGACCTCACGTGGCTGAATGAGAAATCTATTGGAGCCAACTCGCCGAGTCCATGGGATGACTCGACGAGTTGTAGCGGGTTTGACCGAGTAGCCTTAACCCAGTGGTGGCTCACTGAGTTGGGAGTCAACTCGGCGAGCTGAGTGAGTCCTAGGAAGAATTCAGAATATGCGAGGAGACTCGACGAGTCACAGGGGTGCACTCGACGAGGTGGGTCAAATGTGGACTGTTGACTTGAGTTTGACTTCTATTGACTTTGGGGTTTTGGTCAACATATGTAATAGAGACCTTGGAGGGGTAAAATGGTCTTTTAGCCACTTTAAAGACTTAGAAAGAGAAAGAACCGCCTTTGATTATCTGAGTCGTGAAAAGAGTATTAATAAGAGATATCATCCTTTGTGTTAGGAGGAGGCTAGTTCGAGATCCGAGTGCGAGGTTATTTACTCACCTGCTAGCCGAGGTGAGTCTTCTCACTAAACTTTACCTTGAGTGGTAGTTATGTGTGACCGGAGGGTCTTATGTGCTTACATTGAGTATTATGTTATCCTCTTTTATGTGGTATGCTATGCATTATCTCTTTGTGATTTATGATATGCAGAGTTTATAGACCGGACCAAAGGGTCCAACGATCCGTGAGGCCGGAAGGCTCACAACTAGACCGGACCGGAGGGTCCAACGAGGTAGACCGGACCGGAGGGTCCAACGAGCTACGGGACCGGAGGGTCCCGCTGAGACACATTGACTGGAGGGTCTTACCGAGTATAGCCTCGAGTGGCGAATTGTTGTACGTGGTATTTTGGGGAACTCACTAAGCTTCGTGCTTACCGTGTTATGTGTTATATGTTTCAGGTTTTTCTCAGGATCGCGGGAAGGTGCCGACTTGATTGTGCACACTAGTGAAAGGGTTATGTTTTGAGGATCCTAGATTTCTAATCAAAAAATTAAGGAGTTGCAAGTTGTAAATTAAATAAATGAGATTTTAATGAAATGTGTCATGATAATTTATATGATTTTAAATGAAAAATTGTCTTGAAAATTACGGTGTTACAAGTTGGTATCAGAGCCTTGGTTTGAGGGATTCGGATGCACCTTTGGGTAAATCTGGACTTAAACTGAGGATTTGAGAAAAATCTTCAAAGATATGATTTTTCTAAAGAGAGTTTCTAAGGGAAAACGAGAAAGAGCAGTGTGTACAATCAGCCAGAGCCCGAACGGTGATTTCCCAAAATACCCTTACTTTTGTATTATGAGATATTTATGATGTATTATGCATGCTAGAGATAGGCTATGTATTTCATATTTTAGGACTAGAGTGGCCTGATTTGTGATGCCTTAGCCTAGGAGTTGTTGTTATCTGTGATGTGTTTTCGAGTATGTGATGAGTAAGAGTATCCAGCAGGAATCCTTTTTAGAGAGGGATTTGAGTATAGGAGTAATCTAGGAGAGATACCTAGATGAGCATTTGTGGAGTCTACTGAGAGGTTAGTCAGATGCCCGCGTGGGGTGAAGTTGCTTGAGTCCGGTGGTATCCTACGAGTATGAGGAGAGCAAGTAGGATAATAGCCTAGAGGGGTTTTACGTGCTAGTAGATATTATTCGATGCCCGAATGCTGCTTGCTTCGTGATTTGTGGAACTCCCAATGATGGGAGTCAGCTACCAAGTGGATATGACGATATTCAGGAGGTAGAAGGCTGGCATCATTAGGAGTTCTTCAACAGCTGATGGCGGAGAAGTGTGAAGACCTAGGAAGAGCCTAAGGGGTGACCATGGTCAGATTAGTGCGCTGACAGAGTAGAGCATTTCGATGGGGAGCGAACACGCGTATTGAGATTGGAGGTCGAGAAGGTTGAACAGCTACTTATGAACTCTGGGATGGTTCGTGTGGAAAGTATGGGTAGATGTGACAGGTAGTATGGGTCTGTACTACTGAAAGTATAGGACCCATACTTGATGCAGGGAGCATACTGGGGGTTCTAAGTAGCAGATTGAGAAGTGATGTCATGGTTCGAGTACCATGCATTGTAGCAGATTGAGGAGTGATGTCGTGGTTCGAGTACCATGCATTGTAGCAGATTGAGAGGTGACGTCATGGTTCGAGTACCATGCTAAGTAGCAGATTGAGAAGTGATGTCATGGTTCGAGTACCATGGATTGTAGCAGGCTGAGGGGTGATGTCATGGGCTGAGTGCCATGATTCGTAGCAGATAGTGCTTGTGGTTCTCCAGTTATCCAGTCATGATTGATTAGGTGGAGATCCGATGCGATAGAGTATGAGGCCAGAGGGCCATGTTGAATGAGTTTCAAAGAAGCATCCCTTGAGAGGGAGGTCGAGATAATTCAAAGGTATTTTTGGTGAGATGTCAGATGAAGTCGCAAGACTCAAGGACGAGTAGAGATGGCGTTTATGGAGGATTGTGGCCTGAGTTGAGCAATCATCCGATAGAGGAGATGTCACCTTCTATGATTTGAGTGGTGCTATTTCCATTTCCTATGGGAAACATAAGAAGTGTTAAGATTTTCGGTTTCTGAGCTTGGGGGTAAACCCTGTGGGGTAGCATTGATGGCGATCTTCCACCAGAGTATCTGGCAGTATGTCTGTCACGAGGTAATGATATAACATGGGCAGGTTGTCAGCGGGAACTGAGATGGTCAAGGACCAGGATACACCCTACTTGAGTATAGTAAGGCATGTGTTACCTGTAGCAACGGATGATCAAGAAGAGTATATCGGGGCGGTGGCTCTTTTGTCTATGATGGGTATCGAGTGTGGGAATGGAGTCTCTGCTCTTGTGATGATTCATCTGATGGAACTTTGGTTGAGAAGTCGAGGATGAGGAGTATGATGATTCATTATTTCTGGACTGAGAGTCAAGGTTATTACCGGACAATTGAGATTTCTAGTAATGGAATGGTATGAGATTCTGAATTACTAGAGGCAGTCATGATGAGAAGTTTCTGAGGAGTTCATCACAGATCAGGGGTATTTGGAGTTGCTTGATCTCTATCGGGGAAATCATCGAACGTTGCATAGCACCTTCCAAGAGTAAGTACGATGTTTCTGGTGAAAACAGTCTATGGGATAGATTGTTAGTGCGCCAATTGGTGATGGTTCGAACCTTAAGTGGGGGAGAACCGGGTATTGTATTAAAGGGATCAGAGATTTGTTCAAAAACATTTAGAGAACTAGATATAAAGACATGCGGAATGGATTCATGAGACCAGGGTTATTGGAGGTCGAAGCAAGGTGTAGAGCGTGATAATGCATGTTGTGCTTGTTTGAGAACGGATGAGTGTCTCCACGGCAAGTGGCCGTTGGTCGGAGACCTTGGGGTGGTTAGGAATTCTTCGAGGTTATAATGGTGAACTCGAAGTGGATTAGGCAACCAATTTCAGGGTCATTATGAGTATTCTGGCATGAGTTTGAGCAATATAGAAAGGAGTTTCGGGGTGTATGACAGGAAGATCACTGGTGAAAAGAATTCGGCAGGGATGCGTTGCGTATCAGAGTATGATGTCGTAAGTAGGAGATCTGTGGCTGAGGCAAGACATCTTGAGGTTCTATGATGGTGTACCGAGATGTCCGAGTTTAATTCCTTGAATGTCGGATTATTTTGGGTCTTGAGTTGGAGACGGCAAGTGATGTATCAAGTATCTATGGTTCCAATGGGAGCCCTTCGGCTAATGGAAGCAAGTGAGGTATTAAAGAATATGGATTGCAGCGTGAAAGGGGGGCTTGGTCATGACGGTTACCGTCAGAATCTGTGATGCTTAATTGGGATAAGTGTTATCTATGTTGGTCCTCGGAGCATGAGTTAGTGGACGCAGAGGTTGTTGTGATGCTGCGGGGAGTCGTAGTACTCGCTAGTCAGTGAGAGGTTGTTGTGATGTTGCGGGGAGCCGTAGTATTCACTATTCAGTGAGAGGTTGTTGTGATGCTGCGGGGAACCGTAGTACTCACTAGTCAGTGAGAGGTTGTTGTGATGCTGCGGGGAGTCGTAGTATTCACTAGTCAGTGAGAGGTTGTTGTGATGCTGAGGGGAGCCGTAGTACTCACTAGTCAGCGGGAGGTTGTTGTGATGCTGTGGGGAGCCGTAGTACTCACTAGTCAATGAGAGGGTGTTGGAATGAAGTACTCTCTGATTAGAGCACGACGTAGAAAAGTTCTAGGCTTGGGTAGCCCTAACATTTGAGTTTTTTGGGAGCCTGGTGGTCAAATCAGGGGCGAGACTGGGGTCTCCATATTTGTTGAGAATCGTTATATTCTGAATTGAGTTGTGGTGGTCGCAACAAAAAGGATTTGGAGAAGTGGTATACGCGCGGGTTGCGGGTCATGAGTCATGAGTTGAGTGCTTCTTTGGGACGAGTGGTTCCAACTCTGGGTCGGATCAACTTCTCGAATTTGAGTTTGACTCTGGTGGTGCATTGGGTAGGCAAGATGAGATTCTGGATGTTGAGGGGTATTGTTTGTCATCTAATGTCTTAGACCTGTGTAGGTCAGTACTCGGGTATTAGAGGTAGCGCGAGATGCATGGAACTCTGAGCAGTAGACGGCAGAGGTCGGGATTGAGTCGATCTTCAGTTGGGATTGTAGTATTCGTTTGGGCTAAAGAGAACTTCGTGACTTGTGTGTCACTGGTCCGAGATAGTTGTTGTGAGAAGGAAGTCAGTGAGACATTTCGGGACATGTTATGTGTAACCTTTGGAGGTTCAATTGCTGAGTTGAGAGATGACCTAGTACTCAGTGTGGAGTAGGGATAATTGAGAGTAAGATGAGGTTCATGATTATAGATGTCATGGGATACTTCTCAGCGAGCATGGGCATTTTTCTGGTGTCCATGGACCGGGTGTCGAGAGTTCAGTGTTCGGATGAATTTTGATTGCAGTTCAGTGGATAGGTCCCTGGTATGATGTGATGTAACACCAGGTTCATGGTATGATTTTATTTAAGTTTTTATCTTAATTTTGCAACGAACTCGGTGAGTCTGCGTCCCGACTCGCCGAGTAGCAGTAGGGTGGACACGGGATTTGAGCGGTGAACTCGGCGAGTCGATGCATGGACTCGGCGAGTCCACCTGTCTGGATGAAACTCTATTTTCAGACATTGCACCCTATTTTACCCATTCTAAAACACCCATTTCGTCCCATTCTCTTCCAGAAGAACTGTAGAGCAAAACCCTAGCCCATTTTGATCCTTGTGAGTGATTTTGGCTTGGTGAAGGAAGTTTGAAGCTTAAAAGAAGAAGGAGGAAGTTGGAGGGTGCAAGGAAGTGTGGTAGATCAGAAATCTACCCTTGGAGAAGCTCCTAACCAGGTAAGAAAGCTCCTTCTTGATCTTTAGTAAAATAGATTCCCTTTTTGTCCCTTATATGTGGATTTCAAGCCCTTAAACCTCCCAAACTCCGTGTGTTTATGCCCTAGGAGCTTAGATTTATGGTTTGGAACCATTGCATGTCTCAAATTTGGCTAGAATGGGTGAAGAGTCGAAGAGTACTTGGCGAGTGCCAAAGTGCACTCGGCGAGTTCCATGAAGATGGCCTTAGACTCGGCGAGTTGGATAAACAACTCGACGAGTCCTATGAAGATTGTCTGGTACTCGGCGAGTCGTTCTTCAAACTCGGCGAGTCATATGAACTGTCATTAGGATAAGAAGGGTTTAAGTGTAGGAGGTCCAACCCTCCGTAGTCGCACGTGGAATTAGCAATTTAACGTGTAGCTATAGTCCCAGAATCTCCAAATCTCCAAGGTTGATGTTCTGATGGAAGATTGGAGCGATTTGTGAGATCTGTTCGTCGGACTCGGCGAGTTCCCCCCTTGGACTCGGCGAGTCCAGTCGCGGGTTTGTTAGTTGTCCCCGTCTAGCGAGTCAGGCTGACTCAGTGAGTGGGAACAGGGACCCGATGAGTCAGAGTCGGGCTAGACATAGAAGGACTCGGCGAGTCGCCATATGGACTCGGCGAGTCCAGTCAATCAGAAGGTTGACTTTGACCAAGGAGTTGACTTTGACCAGTCATTTGACCTTAGGGGTATTTATTAGTACCTAATCCATGTTTACGGATTTATAGCCGGAGGGATTACCGGTGCGACAGCCAGGCGTAGTCTGAGCAGGTTTTCGGCAGCTACTCTCGAGGTGAGTTTCCTTCCAGTAGGGACGGGTCTAAGGCACCAAGGCCGGCCCGTATAGACAATATGTTAGTATCGGAGTGTGGACGGAGCCCGTATCTCATAGCTGAGTTTGATTGTGTTATATGCCAGTATGATAGAATCGCTTATACTTGTTGTCTGTGTGATACTTGTATGTTATGGTTTAGTAGCGAAGTGTGGGCGAGGCCCGTATCTCCATGGATAGCAGAGTGTGGGCGAGGCCCGTATCTCCATGGATAGCAGAGTGTGGGCGAGGCCCGTATCTCTCAGAAAGTAGAGTGTGGGCGAGGCCCGTATCTCCTAGCTAGTAGAGTGTGGGCGAGGCCCGTATCTCTATGGGTGTGGGCGAGGCCCGTATCCCTTAGCTATTCATTATATGATTGCATGGTATGTGGCATTATAGGGGAACTCACTAAGCTTCGTGCTTACGTTTTATAGTTTTGTTTTTAGGTACCTCTTCAGCTAGGGGAAAGGAGCCGGCGCGGTAGCGGCATATCACACACTCTCATGTTTTCCGCACTATGGATTTTCTGGGATGTACTCTGAATATTTTATTATGAACGTTTTATAACGAAGTTTTATGTATTAACCTAATTTAAAAATGAAATTTTTAGTTGGTATTTTTGGGATGTTACAAGTTGGTATCAGAGCCCTGGTTTGAGGGATTCGGACACACCTTCGGGGGTGTCTGGACTCAAATCGAGGGATTAAAAGATTTTTATAAAGAAATGATTTTCTAAAGACTATGTAAAAGAGGTTTCTAAAAAGAAAAAGGTGTGTGATGTGCGCAACCAGCCGAGCTCAAGTAAGTTTTCCCCAAAGTACCCATACAAGTTTACGTTATGATTATCAGTTTCAGTTTCAGTAGAACAGCCTGCTAGAATAGGACTAAGGATCTAGGAATGATGCCTTATGTGCCTGCTTTATCTGTTTCGGCTTTTTGAGAATTGCATGCTAGTACAGATCAGTCAGTATGATAGCCAGAGTAGTATATACTCTATTATGTGTACTCAATGCCCGAATGCTGCTTGCTTTGTGCTATTAGGAGTTCTAGTCGTCTTTCACTAACTAGTGAACGAATATGCTAAGTTACATATTGCAAGGATTAAATAATATCAGAAGGTTGGGTCTAACCCTATTTCGCAGCTCTTGTTTGAGTCCAACCGTTGTAGGGTAGGACCTCTCATTCGAATAATTATCTCGTCTGAGTAATACGTAATAATATTCGCGAGCTAGTTAGGGGAAGAAGGCAGGAACTTCTTATGCAGCTGATGGCAGAGGGTGGGATGGCGATTATCTAGGGCAAGCCTAGGGCGTGAGTAGCACGAGAACCGCATTATTAGTATGAAGGGCTTGGTTGAGTTGAGGTAATTCTTGAGGAAAGTACGGATAGACGTGGAAGGTAGTATGGGCCCGTACTACTGAAAGCGGAGGATCCGTACTCGATTCAAAAAGAGCCGAGGCGAGACCGGGGACTAGTGGTATGTATGTGAGCCTCGTTAGTGGAATATCGTTTGATGGTGGTTATGCTATGTTTTTCAGTATGGTGACCACACGACAGGGAGCGGGAGGCTCAGGATCGGGATCGGGTTCGGGTTCAGGGTCCGAACCAATTGATGAGGGTCTACGCGAGTTCATCGCGTCAGAGATTACCAGGGGCATCCTTGAGTCGACTCCCCTCATCTTCGGGTCGATCAAGGAGGGTATTGTTGAGTTGATGGAGGATCGCCTCAGGGCGTTCAGGAGTGATATGGCGGCTAGCCAATCAGGATCTCGCACACTGTCCTTCAAGGACTTCAGGAGCAGCGGTGCGACGGATTTCCATGGGGCGAAGGACCCCATTGTGGCCAGACGATGGATCGCAGACATTGAGTCTGCGCAGCTGACCAGCTTTTGCCCCGAGGGGTCGAAGGTGAGGTATGCAGCAGGATGTTTGAGAGACCGAGCTAGGGATTGGTGGGAGTCTGTTGGTGACTCATTGGGAGCATCGGCTGTTGAGGCTATGACGTGGCCGGACTTTGTGACCCGGTTCAGAGCGGAGTTCGCACCTGCAGTGGAACTCCAGCAGTTAGCCAGAGAGTTTTTGGATATGAGACAGACGACGGAGACTGTGGCGGAGATCACCGCCAAGTTCCGGGAGAGGGCGTTACTGGTGCCCCAGTATGCAGGTGATGAGGATATGAGGAGGACCCGCTACCATGACATGCTGCGAGCCGACATTCGGGAGCATGTCAGTTTTTCAGCTTGCCCTACCCTGGATTCTATGTTTGCTAAGGCGAGGGAGAGGGAGATAGATCTGGAGTACATCCGGAAGAGGAAGGCAGAGGAGGGACAGACGATAGGGGCTTCGGGAAAGAAGCCCAAGGGATCAGATGGTAGGCCGAAAGGCCATTCAGGACAGGGCCGCTGCAGGAAGTGCGGCAGGTCGCACGAGGGAGCGTGTAGATTAGGATCGACAGGCTGCTACAGGTGTGGCAAGACGGGACACTTCAGCAGGGATTGTACTGCCCCTGCTCCGGTTATTCAGACATTTGAGTTGCTGTGTTTCCACTGCAGCCAGAGGGGCCACAAGAGGGCCAACTGCCCCCAGTTGACAGCAGCAGCGCCAGTAAAGGCGCCAGCTCCAGCGACCCTGCGGATTACAGATGGCCGGCAGGGCAACGCAGAGGCTCTGGTGGTGAGGAGCCGGGCATTTCAGCTGACAGCTGAGGAGGCATGCGCTACACCCGATGTGGTGACGGGTATGCTTCTTTCCCTCTGACCTATTTATATGAGATTTATGATATTGATATGTGCTCTGTGTATATACGTTTAGGATCGTTCCATGTGAACGGTATTCCAGTCCAGGTGTTGTTTGATTCGGGGGCTACCCGATCCTTTGTTTCTCTCGCACTTAGCAAGAAGTTTCCTGAGTCCTCGGGCATGTTGGATTGCCTTTTAGAGGTCGAGATTGCGGACGACCGGTCGGTGCGAGCATCAGAGGTCTTCCGAGATTGTGTATTGAGGTTGTTCGAAGAGGGGTATTTGGTTGACCTAGTTCCCATTCCATTGCGGGGAAACAAGGTCATTATTGGTATGGATTGGCTGAGTCCCAATGGGGCAGTGATAGATTGCGCGCAACAGTTAGTACGAGTCAGAGCCCCAAGTGGGGGAGAGTTAGTAATTCAGGGTGAGAGATCACAGCGAGGGCCAGCCTTCTGTTCGGCAGCGAGGGCAAGGCGTTACCTTCAGCAGGGTTGCGCAGGATATGTCGCATATGTCATGGACACCCGGGAGGCGGGTAAGGCGACGGTGGGCGATGTGCCCGTAGTACGAGAGTTCGCGGATGTATTCCCCGAGGAGCTGGCTGGGATACCTCCAGAGCGACAGGTGGAGTTCAGGATCGACCTAGTCCCTGGTGCGGCTCCGATAGCCAAGGCACCGTATCGGTTGGCTCCTCCTAAGATGCAGGAGTTGTCTACACAGCTTCAGGAGCTGTTAGACAAGGGTTTCATTAGACCGAGCAGTTCACCCTGGGGAGCCCCAATTCTATTTGTGAACAAGAAGGACGGGTCGCATCGGATGTGTATCGATTATAGGGAGCTGAATAAGGTAACGGTAAAGAATCGCTACCCACTCCCGAGGATTGACGACCTCTTTGACCAGCTTCAGGGAGCATCTTGGTTCTCCAAGATAGATTTGCGTTCAGGGTATCACCAGGTGAGGGTCAGAGAGGAGGATGTGCAGAAGACGGCATTTCGGACACGTTATGGCCACTATGAGTTCGTGGTGATGCCTTTCGGGCTCACCAATGCTCCTGCCGCGTTCATGGACCTCATGAACCGCGTGTGTAGACCGATGTTAGACCGGTCGGTGATAGTATTTATTGATGATATCTTGGTTTACTCCAAGACGCGAGAGCAGCATGAGGAGCATTTGCGGGGGGGTTTTGGAGACCTTGAGAATGGAGAACTTGTATGCTAAGTTCTCCAAGTGTGAGTTCTGGTTGCGCGAGGTGCAGTTTCTTGGGCACATTGTCAACCAGAACGGGATTTCGGTGGATCCGGCTAAGGTGGAGGCCGTGATGAGATGGGAGGTTCCGAAGTCTCCATCTGAGATTCGGAGTTTCCTGGGATTAGCTGGCTACTATCGGAGATTCATCCAGGATTTCTCCAAGATAGCATTACCCTTGACCAGGTTAACGAGGAAGGATGTGGTCTTTCGTTGGGGGCCTGAGCAGTAGGCAGCATTCGAGACACTGAGACAGAGATTGTGCGAGGCGCCAATCTTAGCCTTGCCAGAGGGCATGGAGGATTTTGTTGTAAACTGCGATGCGTCCATCTCAGGTTTGGGCGCGGTATTGATGCAGAGAGGGCATGTTATCGCCTACGCGTCAAGGCAGCTGAAGCCTCACGAGGCGAACTACCCGACGCATGATTTGGAGTTGGGGGCTGTTGTGTTCGCCCTCAAGATTTGGCGTCATTACCTCTATGGGGTTCGCTGTACGATTTACACAGACCACAAGATTTTGAGGTACCTCATGGACCAGCCAAATCTGAATATGAGGCAGCGTCGGTGGCTTGATGTGGTAAAGGATTATGATTGTGAAATCCTTTATCACCCGGGGAAGGCCACCGTGGTGGCCGATGCGCTTAGCCGCAAGGCGGCGCCGATCAGGGATATTTGCATGCGGATGACAGTGGTGACTCCGCTTTTGGAGCGGATCCGGGAGGCTCAGCAGGAGGCTATGAAGGAGGAACATCGGAAGAGTGAGCAGATTGTGGGACAGGTTTCCTCCTTCGACTATGACAGCAGAGGATTATTGACATTACACCGCAGGGTGTGGGTTCCATATCTTGGAGGCGTGCGCCAGGTTCTGATGGAGGAGGCGCACAAATCCCGATTCTCCATTCATCCAGGGGTAACGAAGATGTATAGGGATCTTCGTCTGGACTATTGGTGGCCCTACATGAAGCGGGATGTAGCATGGTACGTTGAGCGGTGCCTGACCTGCAGGAAGGTCAAGGCCGAACACCAGAGACCGCACGACAAGATGCAGCCGTTGGATATCCCGCTGTGGAAATGGGAAGACATCACGATGGATTTCATCACCAAGCTTCCCAGGACCGCGCGGGGAGTGGATTCGATATGGGTCATCGTCGATCGATTGACCAAGAGCGCCCACTTTATCCCGATTCAGGAGAGCATCTCGGCCGAGAAATTGGCCGATATCTACATCAGAGAGGTGGTGGCACGGCACGGGGTGCCAGTTTCAGTGATTTCGGATAGGGATGCGCGGTTCACTTCCAGGTTCTGGAAGAAGTTTCATGACGAGCTGGGTACTCGTCTGCATTTTAGTACAGCCTTTCACCCGCAGACGGATGGCCAGAGCGAGCGGACCATCCAGACTCTGGAGGACATGCTGCGGGCGTGTGTTTTAGACTTCGGTGGTAGCTGGGATACCTATCTTCCTTTAGCCGAGTTTTCATATAACAACAGCTATCACGCGAGTATTGACCGCCCTCCCTTCGAGATGTTGTACGGGAGGAAGTGCAGGACCCCGATATGTTGGGGCGAGGTTAGACAGAGAGTCATGGGGAGCACCGAAGTAGTGCTCAAGACGACAGAGAAGATTCAGCAGGTCCGGAGCAGGCTTCAGACTGCTCAGAGTCGGCAGAAGAGTTATGCCGATAGGCACCGATCAGACCTGGAGTTCCAGGTCGGGGATATGGTTCTCCTAAAACTGTCGTCGTGGAAGGGCGTCATCCGATTCAGGAAACGGGGCAAGTTGGGTCCCAGGTATATTGGACCGTTTAGGGTTGCAGCCCGAGTGGGCAAGGTGGCATATCGGCTGGACCTGCCAGCCGAACTCAGTCAGATCCACAGCACTTGCCACGTCTCCCAGCTGCAGAAGTGCCTGGTGGAGGATTCAGCAGTGGTACCTTTGGAGGACATCCAGGTTGATGACAGCCTGAATTATATCGAGCGGCCTGTGGCTATCCTAGACCGGAAGTCGAAGGAACTGAGGAACAAAAGGGTGGAGCTGGTGAAGGTGCAATGGCAGCATCGGAAGGGCTCGGAATGGACTTGGGAGCCCGCAGATGAGATGATGGAGCATTATCCGGAGCTGTTCCGGAAGGGAGCGGCAGACTTCGAGGACGAAGTCTAAAATAAGTGGGGGAGATTTGTAACACCGGGTTCATGGTATGATTTTATTTAAGTTTTTATCTTAATTTTTCCACGAACTCGGCGAGTCTGCGTCCCGACTCGCCGAGTAGCAGCAGGGTGGACACGGGATTTGAGCGGTGAACTCGTCGAGTCGATGCATGGACTCGGCGAGTCCACCTGTCTGGATGAAACTCTATTTTCAGACATTACACCCTATTTTACCCATTCTAAAACACCCATTTCGTCCCATTCTCTTCCAGAAGAACTGTAGAGCGAAACCCTAGCCCATTTTGATCCTTGTGAGTGATTTTGGCTTGGTGAAGGAAGTTTAAAGCTTAAAAGAAGAAGGAGGAAGTTGGAGGGTGCAAGGAAGTGTGGTAGATCTGAAATCTACCCTGGGAGAAGCTCCTAACCAGGTAAGAAAGCTCCTTCTTGATCTTTAGTAAAATAGATTCCCTTTTTGTCCCTTATATGTGGATTTCAAGCCCTTAAACCTCCCAAACTCCGTGTGTTTATGCCCTAGGAGCTTAGATTTATGGTTTGGAACCATTGCATGTCTCAGATTTGGCCAGAATAGGTGAAGAGTCGAAGAGTACTCGGCGAGTGCCAAAGTGCACTCGGCGAGTCCTATGAAGATTGTCTGGTACTCGGCGAGTCGTTCTTCAAACTCGGCGAGTCATATGAACTGTCACTAGGATAAGAAGGGTTTAAGTGTAGGAGGTCCAACCCTCCGTATTCGCACGTGGAATTAGCAATTTAACGTGTAGCTATAGTCCCAGAATCTCCAAATCTCCAAGGTTGATGTTCTAATGGAAGATTGGAGCGACTTGTGAGATCTGTTCGTCGGACTCGGCGAGTTCCCCCCTTGGACTCGGCGAGTCCAGTCGCGGGTTTGTTAGTTGTCCCCGTCTAGCGAGTCAGGCTGACTCAGTGAGTGGGAACAGGGACCCGATGAGTCAGAGTCGGGCTAGACATAGAAGGACTCGGCGAGTCGCCATATGGACTCGGCGAGTCCAGTCAATCAGAAGGTTGACTTTGAACAAGGAGTTGACTTTGACCAGTCATTTGACCTTAGGGGTATTTATGAGTACCTAATCCATGTTTACGGATTTATAGCCGGAGGGATTACCGGTGCGGCAGCCAGGCGTAGTCTGAGCAGGTTTTCGGCAGCTACTCTCGAGGTGAGTTTCCTTCCAGTAGGGACGGGTCTAAGGCACCAAGGTCGGCCCGTATAGACGATATGTTAGTATCGGAGTGTGGGCGGAGCCCGTATCTCATAGCTGAGTTTGATTGTGTTATATGCCAGTATGATAGAATTGCTTATACTTGTTGTCTGTGTGATACTTGTATGTTATGGTTTAGTAGCGGAGTATGGGTGAGGCCCGTATCTCCATGGATAGCAGAGTGTGGGCGAGGCCCGTATCTCTCAGAAAGTAGAGTGTGGGCGAGGCCCGTATCTCTCAGAAAGTAGAGTGTGGGCGAGGCCCGTATCTCCTAGCTAGTAGAGTGTGGGCGAGGCCCGTATCTCTATGGGTGTGGGCGAGGCCCGTATCCCTTAGCTATTCATTATATGATTGCATGGTATGTGGCATTATGAGGGAACTCACTAAGCTTCGTGCTTACGTTTTATAGTTTTGTTTTCAGGTACCTCTTCAGCTAGGGGAAAGGAGCCGGCGCGGTAGCGGCATATCACACACTCTCATGTTTTCCGCACTGTGGATTTTCTGGGATGTACTCTGAATATTTTATTATGAACGTTTTATAACGAAGTTTTATGTATTAACCTAATTTAAAAATGAAATTTTTAGTTGGTATTTTTGGGATGTTACATGTGATCCTTCATCTCGTGGTTTATGATCTGGATTATTTATCATGTCTAGTATGAGTGATCGGTAGTCAGTTACCGGTCGGGTGACTTGTTTCTATCAGTCGCATATCTAGAGAATCAGAGGGGCAGTGAGTTATCGGGGTTTATTTTTCGAGAAGCGAATGACGTGGTGATATCTCAAGAGCGCGGTCTAGATGTGTGTCAAGCCGTTAGAGTCTCCAGATTCTGGGGAGTCGGAAGGGGTAGCGTAGTGGCAGATGGGTCTGTTCTTTTTCCAAGAAGGAGTCCCTGTTTGGATTTAGGTGTCCAGAGAGGAAGATAGATGTATGGTATAAGATCCTTTCGATGGTGCTGTTTGGTTTTTTGATTAGATCCATATGTTGTTGAGGAGCGATTTCGAGGGCGAAATCTAATTTAAGTGGGGGAGAATTGTAACATCCGGATTTTCAGGAATATTATTGTGTATGTTAATCTTGAGATTGAAAGAGATACTCGACGAGTTGAGGGTCCAACTCGCCGAGTCGAGTCGGGTTTCTCCCATGGATTTAATGAGTGGACTCGACAAGTCAGAGGAGGGACTCTCCGAGTAGGTGCTGGGCAGAGAAACCCTAATTTCCGGGGTTTGGGACCTATTTAAAGGTACTTAAGGCCTCCTATTGCGACTACCTTTCAGAAGAGAGAACCCTAAACGAGTCCTGAGTGCGTTGGGCAAAAGAGAGAGCCATTTGAGCTTCTTTGTGGATGGTTTGCAAGGAAGAAGGAGGTTTCAAGCTAAAGGGGCCAGAGGAGGTTGTAGATCCGTGATTTACAACCTAGGAGCATCAGTTGGAGGTATCAATTCGGACCCCTTTTCTTCCCTAGTTGAGTAGATCTTTCTTTTGAGGATTAGCGCTTGTATTATCTTCTTGGTGGGGTTTTGAATGCATCAAACCCCTCTTGTGAGCTGGTAGCATAGATCTGGACCTTGTAAGCTCCAGAAAGTCAAAAAGTACAAAGTCATTGTTGTGCAACCATGGGGTTTTGAAGTTAGGAAGCTTTAATGGAGTCTAAATGGCATATTGAGCGAAATATGCCATGCATGGACATCAAGATCGGACCTTTATGTGACTTTTGGGTAGTAGGAGGTTAGATCTATGAGTTTGGGTTACAGATCTGACCTCAGGTGGCTGAATGAGAAATCTGTTGGAGCCAACTCGCTGAGTCCATGGGATGACTCGACGGTCGTAGCGGGTTTGATCGAGTAGCCTTAACCAAGTGGTGGCTCACCGAGTTGGGAGTCAACTCGGCGAGCTGAGTGAGTCCTAGGAAGAATTCAGAAGCTGCGAGGGGACTCGACGAGTCGCAAGGGTGCACTAGACGAGTTGGGTCAAATATGGACTGTTGAATTGAGTTTGACTTCTGTTGACTTTGGGATTTTGGTCAACATAAGTAATAGAGACCTTGGAGGGATAAAATGATCTTTTTGCCACTTTAAAGAGTTAGAAAGAGAAAGGACCGCCTTCGATTATCTGAGTCGTGATAAGAGTATTAGTAAGAGATATTCATCCTTTGTGTTAGGAGGAGGCTAGTTCGAGATCCGAGCGCGAGGTTATTTGCTCACCTGCTAGCCGAGGTGAGTCTTCTCACTATACTTTACCTTGAGTGGTAGTTATGTGTGACCGGAGGGTCTTATGTGCTTACATTGAGTATTATGTTATCATGTTGTATGTGGTATGCTATGAATTATGTCTTTGTGATGCTATGCAGAGTTTATAGACCGGACCGAAGGGTCAAACGATCCATGAGGCCGGAAGGCTCACAACTAGACCGGACCGGAGGGTCCAACGAGCTAGACCGGACTGGAGGGTCCAATGAGCTACAGGACTGGAGGGTCCTGCTGAGACACATTGACCGGAGGGTCTTAAAGAGTATAGCCTCGAGTGGCGAATTGTTGTACGTGGTATTTTGGGGAACTCACTAAGCTTCGTGCTTACCGTGTTATGTGTTATGTGTTTCAGGTTTTTCTCAGGATCGCGGGAAGGCGCCGACTTGATTGGACACACCAGTGAAAGGGTTATGTTTTGAGGATCCTGGATTTCTAATCAAACAATTAAGGAGTTGCAAGTTGTAAATTAAATAAATGAGATTTTAATGAAATGTGTCATGATAATTTATATGATTTTAAATGAAAAAGTTGTCTTGAAAATTATGGTGTTACATATATCATAATCGTGTACATCTACGAGATACGGGCCCCGCCCACACTCGACTAATAATGGATACGAGCCCCGCCCACACTCACTAGTCATGAAAATACATACAAGCTCTAAACGAACAACAAATATCACTAGCATATAACTATATACCATATCAGCTATCCATGAGATATGGGCCCCGCCCATACTCACTACTATGAGATACGATCCCCGCCCACAGTCACATTCCTAACAACACATACAAGCATCACACAGACAACAAGTATAGCAATCCAATAATCTGACTGATATCTATACTCAGATAATAATGAGATACGGGCCCCGCCCACACTCAGCTACTATCACATCTCATATACGGGTCGACCTTGGTGCCTTAGACTCGTTCCTACTGGAAGAGGACTCACCTCGTATTGTTGAAGTCCCGCGAATAAATCACGGGTTGCTGGCTGACAGATCATCAAGCTGTCAACATCCAAATAGACCCAACTTAATAATTCGATCCCAAGTACATATCCATAACTCCTTTCCTGGGTAAAATCTTACTTTACCCCTAACTTAGCTGGATTCAAGCCCAAGGCCCAATCCAAAGGCCCAATAGTCTGATAATCAACTAAAGCCCAACTATGGCCCAATTTTATAAATTGGGCCCAAATCCTTCACATGGTCTTACTTAAAAGGCCCAACCATTTATTTGGTCCAAGCACTTGGCCATCTAATAGTCCAATACCTCATAATCTTCAAGGCCCAACTATGGCCTAATTTTCCAAATTTGGCCCAAGCCTGTCCAATGGGCCTTATCCTGTAGCCCAGTCCAATATTCTAGTCCTTATATTTGCTCCTGGATGGTCCATCAATAGCCCAAAACATCTACGCCCAACGGGAGGCCCAACTCCAAACCCAACAAATTAGGGTTTTCACATGAAATGATGATTAGGGTTAAGTGCTCTCACTTAACCCATTAAGGACTTAACCCATTAAGTTCATTATCCCACTAAGTAAATCATATGGAGTAATTTGGGGCTTAATACACAATCCAATCCCAATGGGCCAAAAGTGGGTCCCAATAAGCCCAATCCAACAAATTAACAATTAGGGTTTTCTAAACCCTAATTAGGGTTTCTAACCCAAACAAGAGCCAACCAAGTCCAACATTAAGCTTTTAGGTCCATTAGGGTTTTACTGGGCCTGGAACCACCCACTGCCACCTCGGGCGATGGTGACCGGTGGCGGCTCACGGCGGCGGCCACCATTATCAATGGTGGCGGCTTGAAATCTTGACACAAAAATAACATATATCCCTTCACACATAATGTACACACACATAGCCACCTCCTATGGTGGCTAGTGGCGGAAATAGGCGGCAGAACACGGTGGCAGCTACCACCATGAGGTGGTGGTGGTGGGTTTTCTAGCCAAACACACAAACAGCCCCACAAGCACATCCACCAACATGTATATTCGAACACACATCCATACAACCACCGCCTAGGTGGCAGGCGTCACCGGAGAAGAATAAAACAACGGCCCAAGGGCCACCGACGGCCAAAATGATGATTCCGGCGTCGAACCCATGAGAAAGAGATGAACAGTGGGTTGCGGTTGGTTTACCTTTCGATTCCAACGACTCGTGACCCTCGCACGACAATGACACAACCTTTCATCGGTCCTCGGCGATCTTCTGGTGATTCACGAAGTCATTGGCGGCAGTGGGGACGTGACGGCGACATTATACGACGCGACAACAGGCGAATGGAGTGGTTGTCGGACTCGGCGATGCAAGCGATGGCTGAGATGCTCCAAGGATGGTGGCGGTTGAGTCCCTTTTTGGTTTAGGGTTTGCTGTTACATTAAACGAGAGGGAGGGGAGGGTACCGGGTTTCATTCTCGTGTCCCTATTCAAACATTTTATCCATCTTTACAAGTTCAGTCCCTCACCACCATACCTTTTCATCTTAAATCCGAAAGTTACCATCCAACCCTCAGCTTCTAAGAATCTTTACAATTTAAGCCCATTAATTACCAAACGCACCCTGACTTCCGAAATTCTTATCAAATTAAATCCACAACTTACACTTTTAACCCCCGAATTTTAAAATTATAACCTTTGGCACCCGGAAACCAACCCCACTAAAAATTACGGATTTTAGGGCTACTATTCATGTTAATTTTATCTATTTATTTAATTAATAAAAGGGGCGCTACATCAGCATACATTTTCACAGCAAGTTCTTTGCTGATCTCTATGTTAAAAAGACAAAAAGATCCTTCATGCCTTTAAGAAATATAAAAAGAATTGATATTTTTAATTAAATAAGTCATGTTTTAGTATTTACCTGAACAAAATCACTATTCATGATTATATGTCCATTTTCATTAAGCACTCGATAACAATGAGCCCTTTCATCTATACTTTTAGATGTGAAAGTTAGTTTGGGGGTAAATTTGACTTTTCCACCTGGAAAATCTAGGTCTTCCCTTGAAGGAGTGTTATTGGAGAACTGCATCAAGATATGTGCGTTAATAGGGGTATAAAAAAAGGAAAGTGATTATTCATAAACAATATGCTTATGAATGTAAAGTTCTGGTAATCGTAAAATATCATAAAATCGTCTATAGATGCGTTCAAATTTTTGGAATAACCTAGCAACTTGTGTAAAACAACTACAAATGGACATAAAATATATACGAGAAAAATGATCTTACATCCACAGCATCGAGAATCAAGAGCAGTAACTTCATAACTAGGAACAATAAATTCACCTTGACCTCTACTCGATCTTCAACTCAAAAAGTGAAAAGAACATATCGCACCTTCATCTTTTTTATAATAACAAATAATGAAGCATTGATCGGTGGTAGATTCCAGATCAATTGCTCATCATTAGCGATGAAACTTGGATTGATGGTGGATATTAATCTCGAGGCAGTAAGAAGACGCCAAGGAAGAACGTGAACGAGAATTTGACACCATCTGGAGGTGAATCGAAGACAGGAGGAAAGAAAGAGAGAGATCTATGAACGCTGTGTTCTCTCTCGATCTCTCGCTGATGATTTCGTCGGTGAAGGAAGCACCATGGCGGAGCGATGAAGACTTCTTGTGTGTGAGAGAGAAGGTGATAGAGAGAGAAAGATAGAATCGGTAAGTAATCAAGAGAGAATTTGATTTTCTTAAATTAGTTAAATTAATTATTATGAAATAATATATTTTATCCCAAATATACCCCTCTGGTCAATTGTTTAAAAGTCTAAGATACCATTAAAAGTGTTGATAATTACAAGTATGACATCTTTGATCTAAGCCATTAAAATTTTTAATCTAACATCCCACCTTTAGTTCTCAGGTTCTTGGGAAACTATAAGTTCTCAAAAGAGTCTTCCTCTCTCTCTCTCTCTCTATATATATATATATATATATATATATATATATATATATATATATA
The DNA here is from genome assembly GCF_052849685.1 of Lactuca virosa. Lineage (NCBI taxonomy): Eukaryota > Viridiplantae > Streptophyta > Magnoliopsida > Asterales > Asteraceae > Lactuca > Lactuca virosa. The sequence goes on from NC_136428.1 coordinate 318,446,842, forward strand.
TATATATATATATATATATATATATATATATATATATATAGAGAGAGAGAGAGAGAGAGAGAGAGAGAGAGAGAGAGAGAGAGAGAGAGAGAGAGAGAGAGAGAGGATCATTTGAGAACCTATAGTTTCCCTAGAACCCGAGAACAAAAAGCGGAGCGTTAGATAAAAAAAAAGGGCTAAGATGCAAGGTGACGTTTTTGTAAATAAGTCGAAAACTAAAGAGTTGGGGGTATCTTAATTAAAATAGACAAGGGCAATATTGGAAAAAAAAAAATATAAAGATCATCTCCTCCGATCTGATCTTGACAAGCATCTTTATTTCCTCCAGAAATCAACCGACGTGCTGGACATCGTCATCCTCAAATCTGAATCTGATCACATGTCGTTGAACGTCGATTCCACTTGTATTCTCGCCGATCAGGTCGATCTGAAACGAAATTGGCGACTATAATCGACCTTAGAAGGCCGATTTCCTTGGTTGATGGTGAATAGAGCTTCAAAAGCTGAATCTGTTATCTTCGGCGGCGAATCCCGTAGCTACTCCAACCAGCGAATCTACTCCAGGCGACTCCACTCATAGGTTCGATTCCACTTTCGGCCATTCCACTCAGGTTCGATTCCAATGCCTCGGTCTAATTTTTAAATGTAACGTTTGATTTATGCCTTTGCAACAAGTGGACCTGTATCGTCTGCAATGAGAAGCAATCGGTGCGAAAGGTGTTTTCCAGGGATCCATGGCTAAAGACGTTTGGAAATTCGTTTGGAGCTTCATCATGTCTAGTGAATTCATCGAACAACAACAGTAGTTGCAAGAAGAAACCCTAATTAAAGAACAAATTGAGTATCATCTGCACAACAGATGCACCGATTGCAGCGAGCACATCGAACCTGACACCAACGATGTTGGAATCAGTGATGATGAAAGTTGGTTGTTCCTAGATCTTGTAATGAGGTCATCTGATTGATTCATTCCATGTTTTTCTTCTCGTCTATCTTCAATCTGAGAACTAACTTCTGTTGAATTATGTTCCTGGTTTTTAATTCTAGCCTCAAGCATTGAAGAAGAAGATGATGAAGAGGTTTTTTTCATGTTAATTTGATGAACTCCTTATGATTCTGAAATCACATTTGATTGCTTTCTGTATTCGTTTTTTTTGAGCAACATTCTGAACTGATGATGTATTTAACTTATTTTGAATATTTGAGTTCAATTCCATCTTATTATCTATTTCTGATAATTCCATGAGTCTCTCATACTTCATTCCTGATTGAGATTGATCAGTGATTCTATTATCATTGTCTAACTCTCACATCAATTATGAAGTTGAGAATAGTCATTTGACTTTATTAAGTTGTTCTTTTATTTCAAATGGCATGAAATAAGTTGATATTTTATTATAGTATTGGATATAGCACCTGGTCACATTGTGAAAGAATCTTACTGATGACCTATTGCATATGGTATATATTGTTCTTTCTTCACCATAATTTTTTTTGTTTTTCTTTATATTATTTTTTTATGGTTATTGTCATGGATTCCCATATTACAGGATTATATGAAATTAGCAAGGGAATATTGAGCATTGGAACCCAAGACATCTTGACTTATGGCACAACGTCCACTCCTAAGGACATGTATGCAACACCTATGGAATCAGATGTAAGACAATAAGTGTGTAGTGATTCAAATGTAATTAACATATAAATTACATGTGATTGAGATGTGAATCACATATGAATTACATGTAAATCACATGTTATTCACATATGAATTACATGTGATTCACATGCAAATCACATGTGATACACATGTAAATCACATGTAATCCACATATGAATTACATGTAAATCACATGTAATTCACATATGAATCACATGTGATTCACATTTAAATCACATGTTATTCATATATATATATATATATATATATATATATATATATATATATATATATATATATATATATATATGAATTACATGTGATTCACATGTAAATCTAATATGTATTTTTGTGAGTGTTTTTGTATCAATCAATGTCTTTTTAATTTTCTTGTCGATTTGGAAGAAATTATGGTGAATATTGAAGAGTTGAAAATGATAAATTGAAGAAAATATGGAAATATTGACACGGAGACATGAAAATGCTTTGAAATTTTGTAACATTTTTTTGTTTTTTATATTTTATATTGTATCGAATAAAATATTTATTGTATTGTGTTTATATATTAGTAAATAAAATGAGTTTTCTTATGATTTCCTTACAAATATTATAGTATATGAAATATGCATATATGAATTTGTAAAAATATGCATAAAATATGAATAAAATATTTATTGTATTGTGTTTAAATATTCCAATTTTTTTTTAATTTTATTGAATTTTAAAGGCTTTAAAAAAAAACTGCAGTTTTTTTTTTGAAAAAAGAAATACGTTTTAAATATTTTTTCAAAAATTCATGTTTTTTTTAAAAAAATAAAAAATCTGCACATTTAAATCACATGTTATATATATATGAGTGGAGTCGGTCTCGGTGGTTCGGTTCGCTCGGAGCTGATTTCGCTCGTCAGGGTCTTGGTCCGAAAGGGACCTTCGGCTTCGGTCCTAAGTAGTTGATTTCGGTCCTAATGAGGTGTTTCGGTCTTAGTAGGGTTCGCCTATAAGAGGGTTCGGCCCTAAATGGCTGTTTTTCAAATGATCTTCTCGTTTTATGTGGTTTTTGACTAAGTTAAGGGTCGGGATGCCCCGAATGATTATAAAAAGGTTGAGGGAGGTTATGAGAGAGATTTAGGAGAGATTTGGGAGAGATTTGAGAGTGAGAGAGAGAGATAAAGAGAGAGAGAGAGATCGAGGGAGGCTTTGTTTGCGACCTTTGCGAGTGTTTAGCTTCGAAATGCAAGGATTGTAAACCTCACTAAGCCTCGTTATGAGTGTTTTATGCCCCCGAAGGGTATGTATCAGCGTTCTATCGAGTAATTCCGACACTTAACCTAATTTGGGTTTAGATTTTCTGAACACGTGATAACTCTAAGTAATACTTCGCATTAATATAGTTTGTTGTACAATAGTAAACATAATGTAAACCCTAATATACAAGGGTTACTTGAGTTGACTGGTTTGACTTGTTGACTTTATTTGACTTTCACTTGACCAGAAATTGATGGTTGTCACATCATCCCCCGTTAGAAGGAATTTCATCCTGAAATTAATGTTTCGACTGGGACTTCAAGGGTTGGGAAAAAGATGAGGTTATTTTTGTTTCATCTGATCTTTGCGCTCCTAGGTGAACTCAGGTCCTCGTTTAGCGTTCCAACGGACCTTCACAATAGGAATGCAAATTTTTTTCGTTCCCTTGATTTCCCGATCCATGATTTCAACCCGTTCTTCTACAAAGTGGAGACTGTCGTTGATTTCGATTTCGTCGAGTGGCATTACAAGAGTCTCGTCGGACAGACACTTCTTTAAGTTTGATACGTGGAAGGTCTGGTGTACGTTATTAAGCTCTTGTGGCAGACTAAGTTTGTACGCCACTGGGCCAATCCTTGCAAGGATTTCGAATGGCCCGATGTACCTTAGATTTAGTTTCCCAAATTTACCAAAACGTATCATTCCTTTCCACGGTGAGACCTTCAGTAGTACTCGGTCACCAACATGGAATTGCAAGGGTTTGCATCGCATATCTGCGTAGCTCTTTTGTCGATCTCGAGATGCTTTTAGTATTTCTCGGATTTGTACGATCTTTTCCGTTGTCTCCCTTATGATTTCAGGGCCAGTGAGGTTGCTGTTAGGGACCTGCCCCTTCGCTAGCTGCGTATCTCCCACTTCAGCCCAACACAGTGATGTTCTGCACTTGCGGCCATAGAGAGTTTCGAAGGGAGCGACCTTGATGCTAGTGTGATATCTGTTGTTGTATGAAAATTCAATGAGTGGTAAGTGGGTATCCCATGATTTACCGAAGTCAATCACACAAGCTCTTAGCATATCTTCCAAGGTTTGGATAGTTCTTTCGCTTTGCCCGTCGGTTTGTGGATGGTAGGCCGTACTCATGTCTAGACTGGTCCCCATAGATTTCTGTAAGAACTGCCAGAACCGTGAAGTGAATCTACTATCTCTATCGGAGATAATGGATATCGACACACCATGAAGTTGTACAATCTCTTTGATGTACGTCCTAGTCAATTTTCCATCTTTTCGGTCTCTTTTATTGGCAGGAAGTGCGCGGATTTGGTCAGTCTATCAACGATCACCCAAATGGTATCAAGACCAACCGTTGTTTTGGGTAACTTGGTTATGAAGTCCATGGTTATCCGCTCCCATTTCCATTCGAGTATCACTGGTTGTTGTAGTAGACCCGAAGGCTTTTGGTACTCTACCTTCACTTTGGTGCAAGTCAGGCACTTTCTCACGTAGGTAGCGATTTCGGCTTTCATGTTCGGCCACCAGTAGAGTTTCTTCAGATCTAGGTAAATCTTGTCTGAACCGGGATCTACGGAGTATCGAGTTTTGTGTGCTTCTGTCACACCCTCAAAACCAAATGAACGGCGGAAACGTTCTGGGGTGGAGGACGTCATGTACAGTATCACAACAATGCAAGTAGTAAACAAGCAACAACATCATCCATTGCATTAATAATATAATTTCATACAAGTGTGTTCTGTTAAGTTTTAAAGACACCAAAATAATATACATTAAAAATTATAAGATGAGTCTTGAACGAGCTTCATCTTCTCAAAACCTGGCTCCGGTACCTGTCTACTGGTGACCTGAGAATACAAGTTATTTTGAAAGAGTTTATCAGCTTTAGAGCTGGTGAGTTCATAAGTATATTAGTGATTGTGTTTGTATGAAAGCATTTGTAAGATGTTTTGTAAGATGTACTGTGTGTTTGTAAAAGTTTTGTATTTGTTTGAACTATCCTAGAAAACCCTATGTTTCCTACTAAAAGTAGCCTTCTACCAAGGCATCTAGTGTCTGTGTGTGTATCTTTTGTAAAAGTGAGTATTTTCCCAAATCCGACTATCATTAACCAAAAATATAGTTTTTACATTATTGTTTATTGTGTGAAATCACAAAGTAAAATGTAAAAGGGAAAATGTTATAGTACTTTAATGTAGTATTATGAAACTACTTCTGTACTAACTACCTTAAGCCAATTGTATATTTTAAGGTAACATGTGATCGGCCTGTATCTTGCTACCGACTCAATAGTAAAGTGACAATGTAAGATGCCACAAAAATGACGTTTGGCACCCGTAGACTTGCAAGTCCCACTGTAGCGAGCAGCAAGATGTAGGATAGTCAATCCAGTATAGATCTATACACAAACTCATACGCTCCCCAATTAAGGAGATTCTGATACAAAAACAGTCATGACAGGTAGTGCCATGCCCTGTTTAATGGCTCACATAAATGTATTAATGTAAATGTTATGTGAATTGTGTGCTAGCTGTATTGTGTTCTTTCTCTGTCTAGCCTGTATGTTTGTTTCTCATCACTCTGCTTCATGTTTGTTTCTCATTATAGTATGTATTGACTCATGTATGAACTGACTCATTGTATGTTTCATCGTTCTAGTAATAGTATCTTCCTAAACTACCCCTATGGTAGCTTACTAGCAATGTATGAACATGTTTGTATACCCTTGCTACCCAAGGGCATGGACTTGAATGAAGGAAAACCTTTTATATCTATATACATATACATAATATATAACTAGGATTCAAACGACCCTCGGACAACTAACCTTGATACCCTCATACCACAATCAAACAAGAACAGGAAGCAGGGTAGACTAGCAGTCCTAAGTCCTTCCAATCCTACTTATATAACTATATCTATATAGATACACATAATATAAGTTAGAAGAGTTTGATAACACGTTTGGATACCCTTGCTACCAAAGGGCGTGGACTTGAATGAAGGAAAACCTTTTATATCTATATACATATACATAATATATAACTAGGATTCAAACGACCTTCGGACAGCTAACCTTGATACCCTAAGACCACAATCAAACAAGAACAGGAAGCAGGGTAGACTAGCAGTCCTAAGTCCTTCTTAATCCTACTTATATAACTATATCTATATGGATACACATAATATAAGTTAAAAGAGTTTGATAAATGTATTTGACAATAAAAGAGTTTGTAAAACAGTTTGAGGTAAAACAGTTTGATAAACAGTTTGAAAAGTAAGAAAACCATTTGCTTGGTAGTTATTAATCACATGTGATTGATATAATAACTATAATTGTTCAACTTGTATTCCCCCCCATAAAAGCATTTAAAAACATTTAAAAGGTTAATTAAGGGGTATGAACTCACCTGTAGTTGGTGGTTTGGATGAACTGAAGAGATAGGATTGCTAGGTGTCAAGTGAAGACTTGTACACACACAATGATCCTATTTAACATATAAATACAACATATATGTATCTAATTAGACTTTAAACAACTAATTAGCAAAGTTAAGACATCCTAAGACAAGTTAAACACCTTATATAAGTGTTATAAGTCTCAAGGAATGCATCTAAGTGTTGTAGAACAAGGCTACATGATTTAGGGTTCAAAAGAAACCCTAACTTGAGTTTACGGTTTTGTGACCTCAACCCAATGGGTTTACGGTCGTAAACCCTAGAGTTTACGGCCGTAAACTCCCCCTCTTTTGACCATTTGTTGATTTGAAGGTTTCTAAGTCGGCCGTAAACTCCCCCTCTTTTGACCATTTGTTGATTTGAAGGTTTCTAAGTCCTTTGAAGTGTTTCCCCTTTAAGTATAAGGCTATGGAAGAAACTAGGGCACCATTTCACTCCTATTTGGAGTTTATGGCCCAAAGACCACATCCCTTTGGGTTTACGGCCATAAACCCTTATGGATGTTGGTATTTTGATGATTTCAAGTCCTAAACACATCAAGGTAGTGATCCAAGATAGTTACCTAGGCTTAGGAAGGGACTAGGGACACTTTGGTCCCTTAAAATGGGTTTACGGTTCAAGAATGTTCTTGGACCGTAAACACCATTTTCTTGGTGTTTCTTGGATGTTTTCTTTTTATAAAGAAGTATAGCAAGCTTAAACACACTCTAGGATAGAAGTACTTACTATATGGAAGCTTGAAATGAGCCAAAATGCCAAGAACACTAGTGTGTGTTCTTGGTGTTCTTGGTAAAATTGGAAGAATCAACCTTTTGGAATGATTTCACGGTTAGAAGAGTGTTAAAACACTAGATTAAGTGATCTACTAACTTGAAATGGTTGAAAACACTTACTAGATCGAGATTTGGAATAAATCCCGGGATGATACTTGAGAGGATTTGCTTTTGTTCTTGAGAAATTTGGAAAAAGACAATAAATGACTAACTGTCATATATATACTCCAAATTTCTGGGTTTTTGGCTGGAAATATTTTATTCCGGGAGTAAACTCCAATTTCTTGAAGTTTAGGAATAACAGTGTTGCACTATAACCCTAAGGCATCCTTTCTCCTGGTATCTCCTAAAGTGTACATCCTAACGTACTCAAACTTAATCCAAAAAGTCTGAAAATTTAACTGTAACTGATTTGACTTCTATTGAATTGACATGTTGTACAGAATAGAAATTTTGGGTTGTCACATCATCCCCTCCTTAGAAGGAATTTCGTCCCGAAATTAGAATTTAAGCAAATTAGTAGGTACAAAGAACTAAGTAAAAAGACGAGGATATTTCAGTTTCATCTAATCCTCTCGCTCCCAAGTGAATTCAGGTCCTCGCTTGGCGTTCCAGCGAACCTTCACTATCGGGATGTGGCTTTGTTTCGTTTGCTTGACCTCCCGGTCCATGATCTCTACTGGTTCTTCCACAAAGTTGAGGCTCTCGTTGATCTCGATCTCGTCGAGTGGGATTACAAGAGTCTCGTCGGACAGACACTTTTTCAAGTTCGAGACGTGGAAGGTAGAATGTACGTTACTGAGTTCGCTCGGTAAGTTAAGTTTGTAAGCTACTGGGCCGATTCTTGCGAGAATCTCGAAAGGCCCTATGTACCTTGGATTTAGATTTCCACGCCTTCCAAAGCGTATCAAGCCCTTCCAGGGTGAGACCTTCAATAGAACACGGTCGCCTATCGGGAATTCCAACGGTTTCCTTCGTTTATCAGCGTAGTTTTTCTGTCGGTCTCTGGAGGCTTTCAATCGTTCACGGATCTGAACGATCTTCTCCGTCGTTTCCCTTATGATCTCCGGACCTGTGAGAGTGCTTTCAGGAACTCGTCCCTTAGCTAACTGGGTATCACCCACCTCAGCCCAGCACAGAGGGGATCTGCACTTGCGGCCATAGAGGGCCTCGAATGGAGCAGCCTTTATGCTTGTGTGATAATTGTTGTTGTAGGAAAATTCTACAAGGGGTAAATGAGTATCCCATGCTTTCCCAAAGTCGATCACACAGGCTCGCAGCATATCTTCCAAGGTTTGAATAGTCCTCTCACTTTGCCCGTCTGTCTGCGGATGGTAGGCTGTACTCATGTCCAGCCTAGTTCCTAAGGAACTTTGTAGCGACTGCCAGAATCTAGAAGTGAACCTACTATCTCTGTCCGAGATAATGGATATAGGAACACCGTGCAATCGTACAATTTCCCTTATGTATGTTCTGGTAAGCTTCTCCATCTTGTCTGTTTCCTTGATCGGTAGGAAGTGCGCGGACTTGGTCAATCTGTCGACGATGACCCATATGGTATCAAGTCCACCCGTTGTCTTGGGCAACTTGGTTATGAAGTCCATAGTGATCCGCTCCCACTTCCATTCTGGGATCTCAGGCTGTTGAAGAAGGCCTGAGGGTTTCTGGTATTCGACCTTGACCTTTGCGCAAGTAAGGCATTTACTCACGAAGGTAGCAATCTCTGCTTTCATATTAGGCCACCAGTATAACTTTTTAAGATCCAGATACATCTTATCTGAACCTAGGTGGACGGAATAACGAGTGTTATGCGCCTCCTTCATGACCAAATCTCTAAAACCACCAAGTTTCGGGGTCCAGATCTGGTTCATGAGATAATAAGCTCCGCCACCTTTGACTTCCAAGTTCTTATCCATCCCTCGCAGGGATTCATTGGCCACATTTTCAGGTTTCAACGCGTCGAGCTGAGTCGCCTGTATTTGTGTGGATAAGTGTGAATGGATAGTCATAGTCAATGATTTGACTCTTCGACCAGAATATTCTTTCCGACTTAGGGCGTCAGCTACTACATTGGCCTTGCCAGGATGATAACGAATTTCACATTCGTAGTCACTGAGTAGCTCGACCCACCGTCGTTGTCTCATGTTGAGCTCCTTCTGATCGAATATGTGTTGTAGGCTCTTGTGGTCTGTAAAGATTGTGCTCTTCGTACCGTACATGTAGTGTCTCCAGATCTTCAGAGCAAACACAACTGCTCCTAGTTCAAGATCGTGGGTAGTGTAGTTGACCTCATGTGTCTTCAGCTGTCTCGAGGCATAGGCGATGACCTTACCTCACTGCATCAGAACACATCCGAGTCCCTGATTTGATGCATCGCAATAGACGACGAAGTCTTTTATCCCTTCGGGGAGGGATAGTATTGGTGTGGTGCACAAGGCTCGTTTGATCGTTTGGAACGCTCTCTCCTGCCCTTCTTCCCAGTTAGAGGATACGCCCTTCTGGGTAAGTGTTGTAAGAGGCTTCGCAATGCGGGAGAAGTTCTGAATGAACCTGCGATAGTAGCCAGCGAGGCCTAGAAATTGACGAATTTCTGTAGGCGTCTTCGGTGCTGACCAGCTCTCAATGGCTTTAATTTTGGAAGGGTCCACGTGTATTCCCTCTTTGCTAAACACGTGCCCTAAGAATTCGACTCGGCGGATCCAAAATTCGCATTTCGAGAACTTCGCATAAAGCTTCTCCGCGCGCAGGGTTTCTAAGACTTGTCGCAGATGTTGACTATGTTCTTCCTTACTACGAGAGTAGATAAGTATGTCATCGATGAAGACGATGACGAACTGATCCAAGTAAGGACGACACACCCTATTCATTAAATCCATGAATACAGCGGGCGCGTTTGTTAATCCGAACGGCATCACTACAAATTCGTAGTGCCCATAACGAGTTCGGAAGGCTGTCTTTGGAACATCCTCCCCTAGCACTCGTAACTGGTGATATCCGGATCTTAAGTCGATTTTAGAAAAGAAATTCGCCCCTTGAAGTTGATCGAATAAATCTTCTATCCGAGGCTAAGGATAACGATTCTTGACGGTCAGTTTGTGGAGCTCCCTGTAGTCGATGCACATACGAAAAGATCCATCTTTCTTCTTGACGAACAAGACTGGAGCTCCCCAAGGTGAAAAGCTTGGTCTTATAAAGCCCTTGCTGAGCAGTTCGTTAAGTTGACAAGATAGTTCTTGCATCTCTACAGGTGCTAGACGATAAGGCGATTTGGCTACGGGGGTAGCCCCTGGAACTAAGTCGATTCTGAACTCGACTTGTCGTTGCGGAGGTAATCCTGGTAGCTCTTCTGGAAAGACGTCGGGAAAATCACGTACGATTGGAATGTTTTGAATAGGTTTTGTTTCTTGGCTCACATCGACCACATGAGCAAGGAATGCGCGACATTCCTTTCGCAAGAATTTCTGAGCTTGAATGCTCGAGATGATACGAAGGTTCGTGCCGGGTTTGTCGCCATAAACTACTAAGGTTTCGCCAGACGAAAGATTAAGGCGGACAGCCTTTTCGTAACACATGATGTCGGCACGATGAAGACTCAACCAATCCATGCCAATGATGACGTCGAAACTTTTAATTGAGACTGGCATGAGATCGATCGAGAATGAATGGCTATCTAAAGTTAAGGTACACCCTATGTATATGCAGCTAGTGCTCTCTGTCTTCCCATTAGCCATTTCTACTGTGAACGGTTCTTTGAGTGCTCGTGATTTTTGCTTAAGTAGATGAGCAAATTTCTGATTCACGAAGCTTCTCTCCGCTCCACTATCAAATAGTATACAAGCATAAGAGTTGTCGAGGAGAAACGTACCAGTGACCACGGTGGGGTCGGCAATCGCCTCCTCATGGCCTATAGCCAGAACTCTTCCTACTCCGCCGGCATTCCTTGCCTTGGGGCAGTTTCTTTTGTAGTGGCCCACATCGCCACAGTTATAGCAAGCTTGGCCCACTCCAGCGCCGGGGACTTGGGTGATTGGCCTCGCCGGAGATTTACAGAAACGGGCTGTATGCCCCTTCCTGTTGCAGTTTACACACTGCATGTCCCGACAGGCTCCCATATGATGGTAGTTGCACTTGTTGCATAAAGGCAAACTTCCAGAATACTGCTTTAATGGATTAGCAGCAGTGGCAGGTGCTGTCGCACTATGAACTGCCACCGTCTGCTGTTTCTTCGCAGCCTTCTTCTTTTTCTTGTCATCCCAGAATTTCCGCTTGGACTCTGCGGTTCTGGCGGGTTCTGAGATGGCTAGGGTGGTTGTTGCAGCCGGGATACGGATCCCGTGGTCAATTAGCTGTTGTGCCAGTCGTTTGGCACTATCGAAGGTTGTAGGGCGTGATGACAAAACATTTCCCTGGTATGGCGGCACCAGCCCCCATATATATCTCTCGATCTTCTTCCCCTCTGTATGAATCATGTTGGGACAGAGGGCCACCAGTTCACAGAACCTGGCGGTATATGCTACGATGTCGGTGCCTTTCATGGTTAGGCGCCAAAGTTCTTCCTCCAGCTTTTGGATCTCGCCCCTCGGGCAGTACTCCTCAATCATGAGGTCTTTTAAAGTATCCCAACCCATATCATTTGCCACTAAAAGAGATAGTGACTTAACATGGCTATTCCACCATGTTAGGGCTCTGGTTTCAAAGGTGCAAGCAGCGAACTTCACCTTACTCCCTTCTGGACAGGAGCAGATTGCGAAAACCGATTCGGTTTTCTCAAACCATTGCGAGAGTACAATGACTCCACCAGTTCCTCTGAAGGATAATGGCTTGCAGTTTGTAAAATCTTTGTAGGAGCACTCTCTCGAGCGCACAGGGGTTTCAACCTGTATTGCTGGAATAGGAGTCCCTCCTCCAGTGGAACTTGAGGAATGATATTCAGCCATGGTTGTTGCCACAGCCGCAGCTACAACAGCATTGAGGGATGCTGTATCAAATTGAGGAATAGGTGGTGGTGGAGGATTACGTCTTGTTGACTTACGTGGAGGCATCTTTTAGCTAAAAGTTTAGAATGAATAAAATATTGATATGAATTTGACATGAACATTGATGAGAATTACTCATGGACTAACTCTCCATAGCCCAACAGCATAATTAAATGGAATACGCGAATGAAGATGAAAGCATTTGGATAATAATTTCCAATAGATTTTATATCTGTCAAAGATACTGGAATTACAGATGTAATGAATTCGGGGAAAAATGACCTAGAAGTAGGTCTTACATCAACCAAGATGGGAAAACCTTGACAGCATACTACCTAATCGAAACCTAGCAGGTCTAAGATTTATAAGGATAGGAAATTTGACTTAAGTTCTTACATAACTAAGTTATATCCAAAAGAGAAGTCGGTAAGATTCTAACGACGCCGAGAACTGCTTGAGTGAGTCCTGGAATCCGACAAGAGACGTTCAATGTCTCTCACGCGCCTATCCGATCTTGCTTGTTGAGCTTGAAGTTCCCTGACTTCGGCTCAGGTCTCAGCAAGTTCTCTCTGAAGAAGTGCATTACCGACCTGAACCCTTTCATGAGCGGACTCCAGTTGGCGAATGCGTACAGTGTTAATACCAGAATTGGCATCAACCTCTACTACCCGGTCGATAGCTGCTCGACCCTGTTCGGTGTTCCGAGCAATCCTACGAACCATGATAGGTAGGACCCTATCAGCTGAACCTCCCTCAGTGAGGTTGTAGAAGCTTCTGTCTCCATTGTAAGGAAAAATGTCGACCTTGTTCTTGACTCCACCTATTCAAGTTTGTGGCCCATAGAGGTGTGGGTCCTTGAAATGTGGGACGAGGGTTTGGGTTTTGAACAGCTGGGGGTTGGTTGTTGACTTCTGGCTCCGAGTCGGAACCATCAGAAAAACCTTCAGCTTCATAATCATCTAAAGGAATTGGGTGATTATCTTCTGGCCATCCTGCGTTGCCGTGGTCGGGAAAGTACGGGTCTCCGGGAAGATAAAATCCAGCCATTAAATCTATGCGAGAAAAGGGATATAAGAAATAACTAATTTGACTAACTAACTAAATAAAAATTTTAAGATGATCTTTATCAGTTGCTTCAATACTTGTTTAAAGCATACCGGTTATATTTCACGCAGATGGGATAGACCTTCGAATAAGTGACCCTAACTCTAAGCCCACAACCAAACAAGGAACATGAAGTAAGGCAAAGATCACAGATTCTAAGTCTATGACATCCTAGTACATATAACCTTAGTGTATCCACTAAACAACCATTGATATACTAATAAAGACCTTTAGTTCTCAAATAAGTAATTATTGTAACACAAAATACTCCTATAGTATTTTAAGTTTAATGTTCTGTTCTACTGTTCTTGTTGTAGAAGTGTTGGTAAGCTTTTAGACTTGTGGCAACCTCGCAACCACACTTAGGCACATGCTAATCACTCCTCGGATAATGTAGTTGATCATGCTACATCTTCCCAGGGTTGACCATATGTCTCTAAGTCTACTTGTGCTGTCCAACATTCGTAATACTTTTGTTCTGTCCTAGTGACACTGATTTTAGTATGAATGCAGGTATGTATACTTATTAAATATTTTATTATTTAAAGTATAAACTATTTATCAGAGTATTTTAAATCCCGCTTGTGTTTATAGTTCGTATATCTTTTATGGATTGATACACTCGATTCACTATAAACAATGCTCTGATACAAATCTGTCACACCCTTAAAACCAAATGAACGGCGGAAACGTTCTGGGGTGGAGGACGTCATGTACAGTATCACAACAATGCAAGTAGTAAACAAGCAACAACATCATCCATTGAATTAATAATATAATTTCATACAAGTGTGTTCCGTTAAGTTTTAAAGACACCAAAATAATATACATAAAAAATTATAAGATGAGTCTTGAACGAGCTTCATCTTCTCAAAACCTGGCTCCGGTACCTGTCTACTGGTGACCTGAGAATACAAGTTATTTCGAAAGAGTTTATCAGCTTTAGAGCTGGTGAGTTCATAAGTATATTAGTGACTGTGTTTGTATGAAAGCATTTGTAAGATGTTTTGTAAGATGTACTGTGTGTTTGTAAAAGTTTTGTATTTGTTTGAACTATCCTAGAAAACCCTATGTTTCCTACTAAAAGTAGCCTTCTACCAAGGCATCTAGTGTCTGTGTGTGTATCTTTTGTAAAAGTGAGTATTTTCCCAAATCCGACTATCATTAACCAAAAATATAGTTTTTACATTATTGTTTATTGTGTGAAATCACAAAGTAAAATGTAAAAGGGAAAATGTTATAGTACTTTAATGTAGTATTATGAAACTACTTCTGTACTAACTACCTTAAGCCAATTGTATATTTTAAGGTAACATGTGATCGGCCTGTATCTTGCTACCGACTCAATAGTAAAGTGACAATGTAAGATGCCACAAAAATGACGTTTGGCACCCGTAGACTTGCAAGTCCCACTGTAGCGAGCAGCAAGGTGTAGGATAGTCAATCCAGTATAGATCTATACACAAACTTATACGCTCCCCAATTAAGGAGATTCTGATACAAAAACAGTCATGACAGGTAGTGCCATGCCCTGTTTAATGGCTCACATAAATGTATTAATGTAAATGTTATGTGAATTGTGTGCTAGCTGTATTGTGTTCTTTCTCTGTCTAGCCTGTACGTTTGTTTCTCATCACTCTGTTTCATGTTTGTTTCTCATTATAGTATGTATTGACTCATGTATGAACTGACTCATTGTATGTTTCATCGTTCTAGTAATAGTATCTTCCTAAACTACCCCTATGGTAGCTTACTAGCAATGTATGAACATGTTTGTATACCCTCGCTACCCAAGGGCATGGACTTGAATGAAGGAAAACCTTTTATATCTATATACATATACATAATATATAACTAGGATTCAAACGACCCTCGGACTACTAACCTTGATACCCTAAGACCACAATCAAACAAGAACAGGAAGCAGGGTAGACTAGCAGTCCTAAGTCCTTCCAATCCTACTTATATAACTATATCTATATAAATACACATAATATAAGTTAGAAGAGTTTGATAACATGTTTGGATACCCTTGCTACCCAAGGGCATGGACTTGAATGAAGGAAAACCTTTTATATCTATATACATATACATAATATATAACTAGGATTCAAACGACCTTCGGACAGCTAACCTTGATACCCTAAGACCACAATCAAACAATAACAGGAAGCAGGGTAGACTAGCAGTCCTAAGTCCTTCTTAATCCTACTTATATAACTATATCTATATAGATACACATAATATAAGTTAAAAGAGTTTGATAAATGTATTTGACAATAAAAGAGTTTGTAAAACAGTTTGAGGTAAAACAGTTTGATAAACAGTTTGAAAAGTAAGAAAACCATATGCTTGGTAGTTATTAATCACATGTGATTGATATAATAACTATAATTGTTCAACTTGTATTCCCCCCCCCCCCATAAAATCATTTAAAAACATTTAAAAGGTTAATTAAGGGGTATAAACTCACCTGTAGTTGGTGGTTTGGATGAACTGAAGAGATAGGATTGCTAGGTGTCAAGTGAAGACTTGTACACACACAATGATCCTATTTAACATATAAATACAACATATATGTATCTAATTAGACTTTAAACAACTAATTAGCAAAGTTAAGACATCCTAAGACAAGTTAAACACCTTATATAAGTGTTATAAGTCTCAAGGAATGCATCTAAGTGTTGTAGAACAAGGCTATAGGGTTTAGGGTTCAAAAGAAACCCTAACTTGAGTTTACGGTTTTGTGACCTCAACCCAACGGGTTTACGGTCGTAAACCCTAGAGTTTACGGCCGTAAACTCCCCCTCTTTTGACCATTTGTTGATTTGAAGGTTTCTAAGTCCTTTGAAGTGTTTCCCCTTTAAGTATAAGGCTATGGAAGAAACTAGGGCACCATTTCACTCCTATTTGGAGTTTACGGCCCAAAGACCACATCCCTTTGGGTTTACGGCCGTAAACCCTTATGGATGTTGGTATTTTGATGATTTCAAGTCCTAAACACATCAAGGTAGTGATCCAAGATAGTTACCTAGGCTTAGGAAGGGACTAGGGACACTTTGGTCCCTTAAAATGGGTTTACGGTTCAAGAATGTTCTTGGACCGTAAACACCATTTTCTTGGTGTTTCTTGGATGTTTTCTTGTTATAAACAAGTATAGCAAGCTTAAACACACTCTAGGATAGAAGTACTTACTATATGGAAGCTTGAAATGAGCCAAAATGCCAAGAACACTAGTGTGTGTTCTTGGTGTTCTTGGTGAAAATGGAAGAATCAACCTTTTGGAATGATTTCACGGTTAGAAGAGTGTTAAAACACTAGATTAAGTGATCTACTAACTTGAAATGGTTGAAAACACTTACTAGATCGAGATCTGGAATAAATCCCGGGATGATACTTGAGAGGATTTGCTTTTGTTCTTGAGAAATTTGGAAAAAGACAATAAATGACTAAGTGTCATATATATACTCCAAATTTCTGGGTTTTTGGCTGGAAATATTTTATTCCGGGAGTAAACTCCAATTTCTTGAAGTTTAGGAATAACATTGTTGCACTATAACCCTAAGGCATCCTCTCTCCTGGTATCTCCTAAAGTGTAAATCCTAACGTACTCAAACTTAATCCAAAAAGTCTGAAAATTTAACTGTAACTGATTTGACTTCTATTGAATTGACATGTTGTATAGAATAGAAATTTCGGGTTGTCACAGCTTCGTTCATGACGACGTCCCTGAACCCACCGAACTTCGGTGTCCAAATTCGGTTCATGAGATAACGAGCTCCGTTGTCCTTGACTTCTAGGTTCTTATCCGTTCCCCTTAACGCCTCACTTGCCACATTTTCTGGTTTCAAAGCCTCTAGTTGAGCCTCTTTGATTTGTGTGGACAAGTGGGAATGGATTGTTATTGTTAACGACTTTACTCGGTGGCCCGAGTATTCCTTTTTGCTTAAGGCATCTGCCACTACATTGGCCTTGCCCGGGTGATATCGAATCTCACACTCGTAGTCATTTAGTAGTTCTACCCATCGTCTTTGCCTCATGTTGAGTTCTTTCTGATTGAGGATGTGTTGAAGGCTTTTGTGATCGGTGAAAATGGTGCATTTGGTGCCGTAGACCAAATGTATGTGTAAGTTTTTCGTACTTGAAATGATATATATGCAGTTTTAAATAAATAAAACCAATTTTTAAAGTAGAATTTCCCGTAAACTTTAAGTATCGTTAACTCCCTATGTGAGTCGCTATAACCATACTATGACCAAATGAACCTGTTACAACGTTTTTCAGACGTCATAATGTTATGACATTTGTCACCCGTAGACCTGCCGGTCCTACTATTGCTAGCAGCATGGTGTGGCGTGTCAATCCCAATATAGATCCATATACAATTATCACGCTCTCCTTACAAGAGACTCTGGTTATAACTTACAGGAAATTTAACCCGTACTTTAAGAGTACAATGAAGTAATGTCTCACAATTTACGTTAACAATTTTACGTGTTGTGTGAATGTAAAAATCTTTTCTGTGGTGAGTTTGTAGTGTAAATGTGGCATAAACTATACAATTAATAGTTTATCAAAGTGTTTGTAGTGTAGTGAGCATAACTATGCCTTTAATAGTTTATCAAATGTTTATAAAGTTAGAATCCTTTTGTTTTCTGTTTAACACCTATTTCCAAAGTAAAATGAACTGTAATATAACAACATATATTCAAATAATAATGCACACCTTGCTCAACAAGTTACAAGGTGCGAATGAACTTGTCACTATTTTTCTGCCTAATAACTTTTATGTTACTGTTCTTTTAAAAATTATAGTAAAATCATCAAAGGTCCAAATCAGAATCCGTAAATATTGAGGGTTTGGAAAACGTGTCTAGTTCGTTCACAATTTTTACAATAATTTTTAGTGACCTTTAACTTGTGTGAAAATGTCCAACTTCACAGACTGGTCCGAAGTGGTTTCTGAAACGATAGGCTGTTTTATAAAAATCCCCATAAATTGTAGAAAAATTGTATGGAGATGTGCAAGTAGTCATTTTAAAGGTATAAACCTGATCCATTTGAATATAAAACAGTTTTTGAAAATAGTGAGTTTAAGATGGTCAAAATTGTCCGTGAATAGAACTAAACTTTTCTGTGAAAAGCTGATGAATGAGTTTAGGTTATATTAAGGTGATTTAACTTGTATTCCCCCCCCCCCCTGAACTTGAAGAAAACATGAAAACGTAGGGGTATGAACTCACATTGACTGATTTCGGGAGATGGATGATGAAGAAAGGAAGTTTCCAACTCAAGAACACTTGGGAGATGCTTGAAGATTTGAAGATTCTAGGAGCAAATATGTCAATATTTGTGTAAGGGATCCATGATTTGAGTGAAAGAATGTAAGATAATCAAGTGTAGGATGAAGATACTTACGAAAACTGGAGGAGAATGATCAAGAACAACCTTGAAATCTCGAGTTTAGAGAGAGAAAATGAGAGAGAAATGAGTTTGCTTTTTGGTGAAGAGTGAGTAAGGTGGGAGGAGAGATAAGGATTTTCCAGATATTTGATCAAGATAACTTGCAGGAAAAGAGTGTGAAAGGACAAATAATTCACTAGGTAGGGATGAATAGTGACTAAGGGTGGTCATAGAGTGGGTGTGGAGGTAGCTTGTGTCATAGATTTATAGAAAAGTCAACACTCCAACTCCAAAAGCTTACACAATAGATTTTATTCTTAGACTAAGATTTTTCCCCAAAAAGTGATTGAAATATGAATATATATATATATATATATATATATATATATATATATATATATATATATATATATATATATATATATATATATAGGGTCTGATATGCCAAAATATGAGTTTGGGTGAAAATCTCACGTTAAAATCATGAAAAACGAGCTTAAAACGCGAAAGGAGTCGAAAACCGGGAAATAGGGGCGAAGCTGCGAGGTTCGGTCCTTAAGAACCGAGAGGGAGGGTTCGGTCCAAAGGTTATCGCAGGAGAACTTGTTGACAGGAACCGGAAGCGAAGGTGAAGGCGAAGGCTGATGCGTAGCGAGCTTCGGGTTCGGTCTCGGTGGTTCGGTTCGCTCGGAACTGCTTTGGCTCGTCAGGGTCTCGGTCCGAAAGGGACCTTCGGCTTCAGTCCTAAGTAGCTGATTCCGGTCCTAATGAGGTGTTTCGGTCTTAGCAGGGTTCGCCTCTAAGAGGGTTCAGCCCTAAATGGCTGTTTTTCAAATGAACTTCTCGTTTTACGTGGATTATGACTAAGTTAAGGGTCGGGATGCCCCGAATGATTATAAAAAGGTTGAGGGAGGTTATGAGAGAGATTTAGGAGAGATTTGAGAGAGAGAGAGAGAGAGAGAGAGAGATAAAGAGAGAAAGATCGAGGGAGGGGTTGTTTGCGACCTTTGCGAGTGTTTAGCTTCGAAATGCAAGGATTGTAAACCTCACTAAGCCTCGTTATGAGTGTTATACGCCCCCGAAGGGTATGTATCAGCGTTCTATCGAGTACTTCCAACAATTACCCTAATTTGGGTTTAGATTTTCTGAACACGTGATAACTCTAAGTGATACTTTGCATTAATATAGTTTGTTGTACAATAGTAAACATAATGTAAACCCTTATATACAAGGGTTAGTTGAGTTGAATGGTTTGACTTGTTGACTTTATTTGACTTTTACTTGACCAGAAATTGACGGTTGTCACATCATCCCCCGTTAGAAGGAATTTCGTCCCGAAATTAATGTTTCGACTGGGTCTTCAAGGGTTGGGAAAAAGATGAGGTTATTTTTGTTTCATCTGATCTTCGCGCTCCTAGGTGAACTCATGTCCTCGTTTAGCGTTCCAACAGACCTTCACAATAGGAATGCGAATTTGTTTCGTTCTCATGATTTTCCGATCCATGATTTGAACCGGTTCTTCTACAAAGTGGAGACTCTCATTTATTTCGATTTTGTCGACTGGCATTACAAGAGTCTCGTCGGACAGACACTTCTTTAAGTTTGATACGTGGAAGGTCTGGTGTACGTTATTAAGCTCTTGTGGTAGTCTAAGTTTGTACGCCACTGGGCCAATACTGGCAAGGATTTTGAATGGCCCGATGTACCTTCGATTTAGTTTCCCACGTTTACCAAAACATATCATTCCTTTCCACGGTGAGACCTTCAGTAGTACTCGGTCACCAACATGGAATTGAAAGGGTTTGCGTCGCTTATCTGCGTAGCTCTTTTGTCGATCTCGAGACGCTTTTAGTCTTTCTCGGATTTGTACGATCTTTTCCGTTGTCTCCCTTATGATTTCAGGGCCAGTGGGGGTGCTGTTAGGGACCTGGCCCTTCGCTAGCTGTGTATCTCCCACTTCAGCCCAACACAGTGATGTTCTGCACTTGCGGCCATAGAGAGCTTCGAAGGGAGCGACCTTCATGCTAGTGTGATATCTGTTGTTGTTTGAAACTTCATTGAGTGGTAAGTGGCTATCCCACGATTTACCGAAGTCAACCACACAAGCTCTTAGCATATCTTCCAAGGTTTGGATAGTTCTTTCGCTCTCCCCGTCGGTTTGTGGATGGTAGGCTGTACTCATGTCTAAACTGGTCCCCAGAGATTTCTATAAGAACTGCCAGAACCGTGAAGTGAATCTACTATCTCTATCGGAGATAATGGATATCGGCACACCATGAAGTTGTACAATCTCTTTGATGTACGTCCTAGTCAATTTTCCATCTTTTCGGTCTCTTTTATTGGCAGGAAGTGCGCGGATTTGGTCAGTCTATCAACGATCACCAAATGGTATCAAGACCAACCGTTGTTTTGGGTAACTTGGTTATGAAGTCCATGGTTATCCGCTCCCATTTCCATTCGGGTATCACTGATTTTTGTAGTAGACCCGAAGGCTTTTGGTACTCTACCTTCATTTTGGCGCAAGTCAGGCACTTGCTCACGTAGGTAGCGATTTCGTCTTTCATGTTCGGCCACCAGTAGAGTTTCTTCAGATCTAGGTACATCTTGTCTGAACTGGGATCTATGGAGTATCGAGTTTTGTGTTCTTCGTTCATGACGACGTCCCTAAACCCACCAAACTTCGCTGTCCAAATTCGGTTCATGAGATAACGAGCTCCGTCGTCCTTGACTTCTAGGTTCTTATCCATTCCCCTCAATGCCTCACTTGCCACATTTTCTGCTTTCAAAGCCTCTAGCTGAGCCTCTTTGATTTGTGTGGACAAGTGGGAATGGATTGTTATTGTTAACGACCTTACTCGGCGGCCCGAGTATTCCTTTTTGTTTAAGGCATCTGCCACTACATTGGCCTTGCCCGGGTGATATCGAATCTCACACTCGTAGTCATTTAGTAGTTCTACCCATCGTCTTTGCCTCATGTTGAGTTCTTTCTGATTGAGGATGTGTTGAAGGCTTTTGTGATCGGTGAAAATCGAGCGTTTGGTGCCGTAGACCAAATGTATGTGTAAGTTTTTCGTACTTGAAATGATATATATGCAGTTTTAAATAAATAAAACCCTTTTTTAAAGTAGAATTTCCCGTAAACTTTAAGTATCGTTAACTCCCTATGTGAGTCGCTATAACCATACTATGACCAAATGAACCTGTTACAACGTTTTTCAGACGTCAGAATGTTATGACATTTGTCACCCGTAGACCTTTCGGTCCTACTATAGCTAGCAGCAAGGTGTGGCGTGTCAATCCCAATATAGATCTATATATAATTATCACGCTCTCCCTACAAGAGACTCTGGTTATAACTTACAGGAAATTTACCCGTACTTTAAGAGTACAATGAAGTAATGTCTCACAATTTACGTTAACAAGTTTACGTGTTGTGTGAATGTAAACATCTTTTCTATGGTGAGTTTGTAGTGTAAATGTGCCATAAACTATACAATTAATAGTTTATCAAAGTGTTTGTAGTGTAGTGAACATAACTATGCCTTTAATAGTTTATCAAATGTTTGTAAAATTAGAATCCTTTTGTTTTCTGTTTAACACCTATTTCCAAAGTCAAATGACATGTAATATAACAACATATATTCACATAATAATGCACACCTTGCTCAGCAAGTTACAAGGTGCGAATGAACTTGTCATTATTTTTCTGCCTAATAACTTTTATGTTACTATTCTTGCGAAAATTATAGTAAAATCATCAAAGGTCCAAATCAGAATCCGTAAATACTGAGGGTTTGGAAAACGTGTCTTGTTCGTTTACAATTTTTACAATAATTTTTAGTGACATTTAACTTGTGTGAAAATGTCCAACTTCACAGACTGGTCCGAAGTCGTTTCTGAAACGATAGGCTGTTTTGTAAAAATCCCCATAAATTGTAGAAAAATTGTATGAAGATGTGCAAGTAGTCATTTTAAAGGTATAAACCTGATCCATTTGAATATAAAACAGTTTTTGAAAATAGTGAGTTTAAGATGGTCAAAATAGTCCGTGTATAGAACTAAACTTTTCTGTGAAAAGCTGATGAATGAGTTTAGGTTATATTAAGGTGATTTAACTTGTATTCCCCCCCCCCCTAGAACTTGAAGAAAACATGAAAACGTAGGGGTATGAACTCACCTTGACTGATTTCGGGAGATGGATAATGAAGAAAGGAAGTTTCCAACTCACGAACACTTGGGAGATGCTTGAAGATTTGAAGATCCTAGGAGCAAATATGTCAATATTTGTGTAAGGGATCCATGATTTGAGTGAAAGAATGCAAGATAATCAAGTGTAGGATGAAGACACTTATGAAAACTGGAGGAGAATGCTCAAGAACAGCCTTGAAATCTCGAGTTTAGAGAGAGAAAATGAGAGAGAAATGAGTTTGCTTTTTGGTGAAGAGTGAGTAAGGTGGGAGGAGAGATAAGGATTTTCCAGATATTTGATCAAGATAACTTGCTGGAAAAGAGTGTGAAAGGAAAATAATTCACTAGGTAGGGATGAATAGTGACTAAGGGTGGTCATAGAGTGGGTGTGGAGGTAGCTTGTGTCATAGATTTATAGAAAAGTCAACACTCCAACTCCAAAAGCTTACACAATAGATTTTATTCTTAGACTAAGATTTTCCCCCAAAAAGTGATTGAAATATGAATATATATATATATATATATATATATATATATATATATATATATATATATATATATATATATATATATATATATATATATATATATATATATATATATATATAGGGTCTGATATGCCAAAATATGAGTTTGGGTGAAAATCTCACGTTAAAATCATGAAAAACGAGCTTAAAACGCGAAAGGAGTCGAAAACCGGGAAATAGGGGCGAAGCTGCGAGGTTCGGTCCTTAAGAACCGAGAGGGAGGGTTCGGTCCAAAGGAACCGGAAGCGAAGGTGAAGGCAAAGGCTGATGCGTAGCGAGCTTCGGGTTCGGTCTCGGTGGTTCGGTTCGCTCGGAGCTGCTTTGGCTCGTCAGGGTCTCGGTCCAAAAGGGACCCTCGACTTCATTCCTAAGTAGCTGATTTCGGTCCTAATGAGGTGTTTCGGTCTTAGCAGGGTTCGCCTCTAAGAGGGTTCGGCCCTAAATGGCTGTTTTTCAAATGAACTTCTCGCTTTACGTGGTTTTTGACTAAGTTAAGGGTCGAGATGCCCCAAATGATTATAAAAAGGTTGAGGGAGGTTATGAGAGAGATTTAGGAGAGATTTGAGAGAGAGAGAGAGATAAAGAGAGAAAGATCGAGGGAGGCTTTGTTTGCGAGCTTTGCGAGTGTTTAGCTTCGAAATGCAAGGAGTGTAAACCTCACTAAGCCTCGTTATGAGTGTTATACGCCCCTGAAGGGTATGTATCAGCGTTCTATCGAGTACTTCCAACACTTACCCTAATTTGGGTTTAGATTTTCTGAACACGTGATAACTCTAAGTGATACTTTGCATTAATATAGTTTGTTGTACAATAGTAAACATAATGTAAACCCTAATATACAAGGGTTAGTTGAGCTGAATGGTTTGACTTGTTGACTTTATTTGGCTTTTACTTGACCAGAAATTGACGGTTGTCACATCATCCCCCGTTAGAAGGAATTTCGTCCCGAAATTAATGTTTCGACTGGGTCTTCAAGGGTTGTGAAAAAGATGAGGTTATTTTTGTTTCATCTGATCTTCGCGCTCCCAGGTGAACTCATGTCCTCGTTTAGCGTTCCAACAGACCTTCACAATAGGAATGCAAATTTGTTTCGTTCTCTTGATTTCCCGATCCATGATTTGAACCGGTTCTTCTACAAAGTGGAAACTCTCATTGATTTCGATTTCGTCGAGTGGCATTACAAGAGTCTCGTCGGACAGACACTTCTTTAAGTTTGATATGTGGAAGGTCTAGTGTACGTTATTAAGCTCTTATGGCAGTCTAAGTTTGTACGCCACTGGGCTAATCCTGACAAGGATTTCGAATGGCCCGATGTACCTTGGATTTAGTTTCCCACGTTTACCAAAACGTATCATTCCTTTCCACGGTGAGACCTTCAGTAGTACTCGGTCACCAACATGGAATTGCAAGGGTTTGCATTGCATATCTGCGTAGCTCTTTTGTCGATCTCGAGACGCTTTTAGTCTTTCTCGGATTTGTACGATCTTTTCCGTTGTCTCCCTTATGATTTCAGGGCCAGTGAGGGTGCTGTTAGGGACCTGCCCCTTCGCTAGCTGTGTATCTCCCACTTCAGCCCAACATAGTGGTGTTCTGCACTTGCGGCCATAGAGAGCTTCGAAGGGAGTGACCATGATGCTAGTGTGATATCTATTGTTGTATGAAAATTAAATGAGTGGTAGGTGGGTATCGCACGATTTACCGAAGTCAATCACACAAGCTCTTAGCATATCTTCCAAGGTTTGGATAGTTCTTTCGCTCTGCCCGTCGGTTTGTGGATGGTAGGCCGAACTAATGTCTAGCCTGGTCCCCAGAGATTTCTATAAGGACTGCCAGAACCGTGAAGTGAATCTACTATCTCTTTCAGAGATAATGGATATCGGCACACCATGAAGTTGTACAATCTCTTTGATGTACGTCCTAGTCAATTTTCCATCTTGTCAGTCTCTTTTATTGGCAGGAAGTGCACGGATTTGGTCAGTCTATCAACGATCACCCAAATGGTATCAAGACCAACCGTTGTTTTGGGTAACTTGGTTATGAAGTCCATGGTTATCCGCTCCCATTTCCATTCGGGTATCACTGGTTGTTGTAGTAGACCCGAAGGCTTTTGGTACTCTACCTTAACTTTGGCGCAAGTCAGACACTTGCTCAGGTAGGTAGCGATTTCGGCTTTCATGTTCGGCCACCAGTAGAGTTTCTTCAGATCTAGGTACATCTTGTCTGAACCGGGATCTACGGAGTATCGAGTTTTGTTTGCTTCGTTCATGACGACGTCCCTGAACCCACCGAACTTCGGTGTCCAAATTCGGTTCATGAGATAACGAGCTCCGTTGTCCTTGACTTCTAGGTTCTTATCCGTTCCCCTTAACGCCTCACATTTTCTGGTTTCAAAGCCTCTAGTTGAGCCTCTTTGATTTGTGTGGACAAGTGGGAATGGATTGTTATTGTTAACGACTTTACTCGGCGGCCCGAGTATTCCCTTCTGCTTAAGGCATCTGCCACTACATTGGCCTTGCCCGGGTGATATCGAATCTCACACTCATAGTCGTTTAGTAGTTCTACCCATCGTCTTTGCCTCATGTTGAGTTATTTCTGGTTGAGGATGTGTTGAAAGATTTTGTGATCGGTGAAAATCGTGCATTTCGTGCCGTAGACCAAATGTATGTGTAAGTTTTTCGTACTTGAAATGATATATATGCAGTTTTAAATAAATAAAACCCCTTTTTAAAGTAGAATTTCCCGTAAACTTTAAGTATCGTTAACTCCCTATGTGAGTCGCTATAACCATACTATGACCAAATGAACCTGTTACAATGTTTTTCAGACGTCAGAATGTTATGATATTTGTCACCCATAGCCCTGCGGGTCCTACTGTAGCTAGCAGCAAGGTGTGGGGTGTCAATCCCAATATAGATCTATATACAATTATCACGCTCTCCCTACAAGAGACTCTGGTTATAACTTACAGGAAATTTACCCGTACTTTAAGAGTACAATGAAGTAATGTCTCACAATTTACGTTAACAAGTTTATGTGTTGTGTGAATGTAAAAATCTTTTTTGTGGTGAGTTTGTAGTGTAAATGTGCCATAAACTATACAATTAATAGTTTATCAAAGTGTTTGTAGTGTACTGAACATAACTATGCCTTTAATAGTTTATCAAATGTTTGTAAAGTTAGAATCTGATGAGAATAAAACTCTAGATCGATTAGATCTTTCACAGGTATGAATATGAAAATCAAACAAGACAAACACATTAAGAGTATGAACACTGAATAGAATCAAATATATGCTTATGATTCAACAAAGTCACGCCTCAGCAGAGCTCGATGATGAACTTCCACTGTAGAGGCGAGCTAGGGTTTACAAAACTCAAAGTGAAAAATTATAAAAGCGTTAACTCCTAAGACTGCATGCATGCAGCTTATATACTAAACCCTAGAACAAAAACATGCACGGTTGGACAGGCCCAATACCTCCTAAGACTGCATGCATGCAACTTATTTACTAAACCCTAGAAAAATTATAAAAGCGTTAACTCCTAAGACTGCATACATGCCGCTTATATACTAAACCCTAGAACAAAAACATGCATGGTTGGACAGGCCCAATACCGGAAATCAAAACTGGGCTAAGGATCGAGCCCATGACGCAACATAATAATCCCAACAATCTCCCCCTTTGCGTCAAATGAGGCGAGAGATTATTTCTTCTGTGTTGGCTTCACGGTCTTTATTACTTTGAACAGCTGGGGAATTATTGCAAGAAGTGTCTGCCGAAACTGGATATACCACCTCAGCATATCAGTGAACAACTGATTGTCAGCTGCACTGTTCTGATCACACCTCTGAATGATCTCCAGGATATGCTCCAGGCAAGAAGTTGAGAAGAGGTGTTTGTCAACGAGAGCGAACATGCATTTCTGACCTTCGCCTCTGATGAACATAACAGTGTGGTACTTCGAATCAATCTTCCCCTTGACCATTGTGTTGACATTGCCTGCTTTGCCCATAGTCTTGATCGTGGTTCGCTTGTGAATGGCAGAGGCAATCTCCTGGTCCATCTTCGCTACCTCGTGAATGTAGCACACAAGAATTCGCTTGACATGATCAATTATTAGCTGGTACTCCCGTGGATTTGACAGAAGAATGTTGTTGAGGAGTATCCAGTCGTGGGGATTAAGATTCGGTAGATCAGCAAGGGTGAAGTTGTGAACTGAGCCTTCGGTGCCTCGAGTCAATTTGAATTTAAGATTAATAAACTTCCCCGCTGAGTAGGGCTTCAAAACCTTGACATTAGTAATCTTCTTCGAACTCCAGGTCAAGTACTGGGGTTGAGCAAACTCCAAGTAGAACTCCAGCAGATCTCTATCTGCCTTCGGGTCTGGGGAAGGAATAACAGCAGTCGAATTGAAGCAGTGAAAGATGAATGCCTTTCGTGTGATCGGCATGTCGAACCGTGCATCCGTGGAGTTCTCGAGCCCAAATGACATTACTGGCTCAAGCCAAAGTATGTTGGGCTCATCAATAGCACACCTTTGAAGCGAATCTATAGTCCAGACAGGAAACATGGACTTCTTCTTTTCTAGGAGTTCCGCCTCCTTTTGCTTTTGCTCGAGCTCAGCCTGTTGTTTCTTGTAGTTTTCTTCCAGGTCTTTTTCAGAGGGCTTTACCTTGTGAAAAGGGTTTTTAGGATTCTCAGCATAGACACCATC
Organism: Lactuca virosa; assembly: GCF_052849685.1. Classification (NCBI taxonomy): domain Eukaryota; kingdom Viridiplantae; phylum Streptophyta; class Magnoliopsida; order Asterales; family Asteraceae; genus Lactuca; species Lactuca virosa. Next base: position 318,474,901 of record NC_136428.1, read on the forward strand.
CTCATTGTCTGTGTCATCCTCCCCAATCTTCTTCTTCTTTTTCTCCTTGTTACTGACTGAAGCTTCATTACCCTTCGGTTTAGTAGATGGTTTCAGTCCAGGAGGAGGTTGAGTCCCCCTTGTTTCGGCTGGACACCAGTCACCGGAACACCCTCAATACGACTAAGGATGTCCAATGCTGGCCTGAGCTTGTCACCCAAGTGGCGCCGAATTGTAATGGTGATGATTGGATCATGCGCTTCAATGAGATGAAGGAGGATGGAGTGAACATCAGCAGCATAATTCCGAATGACCTCCCTTTCTGACTTCAGGTCATTGACCTCAGCAGTAGCAGTACGCAGCTTGTAATTTTGCATTTTCAGCTGTGAGGTTCGCCTGTCTAGCTCATCCATGATACGATTCGCTACAGCTAACTCAGCCTCCAGTTGAGTCAATCGATCATTGACGTTAGCATGTAAAGTTTCGTTGGCAGCTTCAATTGCCTGGCGTGCAGCTTCAAGGTTGGAACGTTCAGATTGAAGAGAACGTTGAAGATTATCCACCGAAGCATTGACTGTTTGAGCATACTTCTTAGCTGCTGCCTGCAAAGAATCCAGAAAAAGATGAGCTTCAGAAACTAGTTTATCGACTTTTGCGGTCGCTTCCTTGCACTCCTTGGTAGAAGCGTCAACAGCAAGAGAGGCTTGCTGGCATTGAGAAGTGGATGCTTCAATGGCTTTAGCGGCAGCAGAGAGTGAGGCACTGTGTTCTTGAACAACAGTTGAGAATAAAGCCTTTAATGCTGCTTCAGAGTAAGCTCCAGAGGAAGAGGATGAGAGCAGTTGATCAAGTTTTTCATTCACTGCCTTGAGATGACGCTTTGTAATAGGCTCATCATAATCATCGTCACTCTGGACACGGTAAGGACTAAAATACGTGGAATCAAATTCCAAGTCCTCACCGCCTAGAACATGGGTTGTTTCTGTGGATGGAGTAGGAGATAAGGGTTTGGTAGAGGCTGGAGGTTCGGTTGTGACAGGGGGTTCGGTTGTTACTGGTGGAATGGGAGCGGTAGAGTGAGCTCCTGTGGTAGTAGTGGTAGTAGTAGTGTCTGTGAATATGGGAGTATTGATGCGAATTGTAGTGAATGGTTGAGTGGTTGGAATGGGAAATGTTGGAGGGATATATACTGGGATGGTTACAGGTGGAGGTGAAGGAGGGAGAGAGCAAACTGGAATTTCTGGGGTAGGGGAGCGAGGCGGAGTATCACCTCGGCCCAAAGCCTCATCATCAGAGCTTTCGCTCTCAGATTCTGAAGGAGGAGCATTCTTATGTTTGGGAGGAACATACTCTGAGTCTGAATCACTGGAAGATTGGAGTATGAGCTTCCTTGCAGGCTTCTTTTGTTTCTTCGGTTGAGCCTGTGATGTAGCAGCCTTGTCAGACTTTCGCTTCTTGGGGGTTTGACCCTTGGTTGGTTTGGAAACCGGTGCCTCCTTCTAATTCTCAGTCTTCTTGCCCCTTTTCGCTGGCTTGTCAGCCTCTTCAATGGAGCGAACCATGGCTGGCGTAAGCTCCCTTGGACTTGAAGATGGATGCTTCCTGTATTGTTGTAGAACATTACTCGATGCAGAGACACGAGCGAGCATGGGTTCAGGAATAGATCCAATAAAGGAGTACTTGGTGGGATCTGTGACAATGATTTTGGTTGTGTGAAAGGTAGCAATGGAAGAAAGAAGAGAATCCGCCATGATTGGAACATGAAGGTGGTCCATTGCCCAGTTGGTGACGATTGACCAAAATCGCCCACACGAGATTTCAGAGTGCCTGGATGAAGAGACCAAGCTTTGTACCAGTTGCTGCCAGATAATATTTCCATAATCCAAGTCGATCCCGTGGTACAGTCCATATAGCGCAGTCATAAAAGACTTGCTCGCACCATCTGAGCCGTTGCTTCGCTCAGAGAGTCCCTTGAACAGCAATGTGAAAAGGCCATTCCATTGAGGCGGAAGGCAGGACTTCTTGAACTTGGTGATTGTGGTGAGGGTTTCAGTATACCCCATCTGATAAAACATGGAATATAATTGACCAGTTGTGATGGATTCAGGGTTTACCAGAGATTGTTCTTGAGAAAGACCAATTAGGGCACAAAAGCGGTGCTTGGAGATAGAGGTCTTCTCGTTGTGGATTTCGAAGTGAATCCTTTCATGAACCTTGTCGTAGTAGGCAGTGGAGTAGACAAGAGAAAGACTTGACATTGGTACGACTTCGACTTTGGTCAGCGCTTCGACGAGAGGTGAGTATTTGAGACACTCAACAACATATAGCATGTAGGGTTCATAGATAAACGGAGTGAGATCGATGATCAGGTTCTATTGGGGTTTGATTGTGAGAAGTGGTTGACGAACAGAAGTATCATGAACGGACGAAGAGTCTGCCATTGTAGAAGCTTGGAGAAGATGATGAACAATAAGAGAAATCGCCTTTGTTCTTTGAGAGAGGTTTTGGAAGTGATAAAAGGTTAAAGAGTACCGTTCCAATTCCTTTTATACGTACAAGAAGGAGAGAGAAAAATCCGGCTGAGATCTTTGATTATTTCAAAAATAGTGCCTGACTTGACGAATGAACAGTTGGCATACCGATGATGACGCAGGAAAGAGAAAGGACGTTTCCTTTTTGCACGCCATTCCATAAAATTCACTTTTTCAAATCGCTAAACCGATTGGATAACCGCTGAGTCAGCTTTCACTTTATCCCAATCGTCACTCCAAAATACATTTGAATCGCCGTTGCCTATTATGCTTTATTGAACTGCCTTAAAAGAACCAGAGTGTGGAAAATTAAAAATTTTCGTGCATAGGGTGTAAAAGATAAAGAAATAAAGCCAACGTTTTGGGATAATCTGTGATGCCTTATATAGACATAAAACAATGGATTCTGGGCACGAATCACTTCCTTCAAACTCAAGAGAGACATTAAAGTGCTTGCTTGGTTTCCCATTAAATAACGATCAATAACTTGTTGAGAAGTATTGAAAGGCATCGTTTGAAGGTTATAAAGGGTGGCTTTCGCTTCAATTCATAATTTCGATACTTGACATAAGACCGAAACTGAATGAAGTACTTGTGAGATCATTGTGATCTGTTGAACAAGTAGGCAGGATAAATTTTATACTGACAAAAACGAAGTAAAGAAATCTCAAAAAAAAATAAACTGGATCTTTAGGGTAAGAAAAGCCTTGGTGTAAGACAAATTCATAAAGATCACTCAAAAGTAAAAAGAGATTTCATTAGGTAACAAGTAAGATCTTGAATATGAGAATTCACCGTCAATTCATTAGTGGTACTGAACTTTGGGTTTCACTTAGTACATAGTGGCATGAAACTAAGATCATGAACGCAGATTTTGTATAACCATAAACCTCAGTGGTTAATACTGAGAGTCTCAAGGGTTATATTGGTGAAACGAATTATAATGGAGAAAAATGATGGAGATGTTTAAAGAAGCGAATGTACCTCTGCTTTAAAGAAAAAGAATGACCAAACAGAAAACTCTAAACTCAATGTGAGTAGAGTAAGGTAGCTCTTGATTAGAGTGAATATTACAGCCTGGATTGGGAAAACAAGATTTGTATATATCATGTTATTAAGGCTTCACTCAAAATCTTTCGAGGCTTTAGTCAACATATAGCAGCATGCTTGTAGGGACTCCTAACTAAGAAAAACATTTACCTGCCTTAGCGTCGCCATCGAGAATCACACTTAGACAAAAAGAAAAACTTTGTATTTTGCAAGAATTGACCAATTGAACGAAAGAGGAAAAATATTTTTGGATTTTATAAGTAGAAAAGAAGTATTTAAAAAGTGTACAAAAGAATACAGTCAAAATGCCTTGATAAAAAAAACGAACGAGTTCAGAAGGACCGAACCCGAAATAGACCAAACGTTCGGTTCATTTCGGTTCATCGTCGAACATCACCGGAAATAGACCGAACCCGAAATAGACCGAACGCTCGGTTCATTTCGGTTCGCTCTATTTCGCTTGTTACCTTTATTGAAGCGAATGTGATTTTGGTACGGATTCAGCTTGCATCATTCCTAGGCCTTGTAGAATCTTATTGAAGCTCGCTTCAGGTAAAGCCTTAGTGAATATATCTGCCGGTTGATTGGTTGTCCTGACGAAGTGAATTTCTACGTTACCATCTTCGACGCGATCCTTGATAAAGTGGTACCTCAGTGCTATATGCTTAGTCTTCGAGTGTTGCACTGGGTTGTGACAAATCCTAATTGCGCTTTCAGAGTCGCAATATAGTGGGATTTTCTTCATGTTTAGCCCGTAATCCCTAAGCTGACTTTGTATCCATATGACTTGAGATGTGCATGATGCTGCAGCAATGTATTCAGCTTCAGCAGTGGAGAGGGAGACACAAGTTTGTTTCTTCGATTGCCAGCTAACCAATTTGCCATCTAGAAATTGGCATCCTCCAGTGGTGCTTTTACGATCTAATCCACAGCCACCTAAGTCAGCATCTGAGAATGCTTGAACAAAGAATCCTGAGTTGGCTGGATACCACAGACCGAGAGAGGAGGTTCGCTTCAGATAGCGAAAGATGTTTTTCATGGCTTGCAGATGAGGTTCGCGTGGGTTAGCTTGAAATCTTGCACAGCAACAGACTGAGAACATGATGTCAGGTCTACTAGCGGTGACATACATCAAAGACCCAATCATTTGACGATAGAGCGTCATATCAGTTGTTGGTTTCTCCAATGAGGGTGTAAGCTTTGTTCCAAAGGCCATAGGCACTTTCACTTTGGAGTCTCTCGTCATCCCAAACTTGGCTAGTAATGTCTTGGTGTATGCCTCCTGATTAATAAAAATGCCTTCGGGTCCCTGTCTAATGTTTAATCCAAGGAAAAAGTTAATTGGACCCATTGAGCTCATCTCAAATTTAGTTTCCATCAACTTCCTGAATTCAACTGTTAAGCTAGGATTCATGGAGCCAAAGATGATGTCATCAACATAAATTTAGACTATCATAAGGTGGTTACCTTCTCTCTTGCGAAAGAAGGTTGGGTCAACAGAACCTTGTTTGAATTTAGACGTTTTTAAGAATCGAGTTAGAGTTTCATACCATGCTCTAGGAGCCTGTTTTAGGCCATATACCGCTTTGTCAAGGACATAACAATGATCTGGATACTTTTCGCTCACGAAGCCTGGCGGTTGCTCAACATACACAGTTTCTTCAAGTTCTCCATTGAGAAATGCACATTTGACGTCCATCTGATAGACTTCAAAGTTCTTGTGAGCTGCATAGGCAAGGAAGATACGAACAGACTCTAATCTTGCAACTGGAGCGAAGGTCTCTTCATAATCGATGCCTTCTTCCTGACAGTATGCTTTGACCACCAGCCATGCTTTGTTACGAATGATATTCCCCTCCTTGTCCATCTTGTTTCTGAATACCCATTTGAGACCTACAACCGAAGCATCCTTTGGAGTTGGAATAAGACGCCATACTTTGTTTCTTTCAAACTCATTTAACTCATCTTGCATGGCTTGAACCCAGTCTGAATGATCAAGTGCAAAGTTAACGGTCTTTGGTTCAACTTTGGAGACAAAGGAGTTGAACATGCAAAACTCTACTTGAGAAAAGAGTGCAGCTTGTTTCGCTTTGATTTGAGATCGAGTTAACACCTTTTCTGAAGATTCCCCGATAATTTGACTTTGAGGGTGATCTTTGGTCCATTTGATAAGAGGTGGGTAACTTGGATCATAAGTGGGATCCAATTCTGCATTTATTTCTTCTTCTAATTCAGACAGAATGTCATCATCATTGACGTTGGTGTTCTCCCCCTCGAAGAATGACGCCTGTTCAGTACCTGCATTGGTATTCCCTCCTTTGATTGGCTTCGTAGAAGAGCTTGAAGAATGAGACGATAAGCTCTCCCCCTGGAACGATGAACCTTGATCATGATGAAGAGATGGACCCTCCCCCTGGACATTAGAACGGTCAATTTGAAGGTTCGCTTGCTTCTGGCCTTTCGATTTCTTTGGATTGTTCATCAGCCATCTTTTGAGCAGCGTCGTCGATAATTTGTTTTAGATGATCAACTTTGTTGTCTTTTGCAGTTGATTCAGAGTCAATCGCCTTTTAAGGCTCATCAAACAGAAGCAAATATTGCTCGAAAAGATTTGAAATAGAGGTCGTAACTTGACCATTGTTTGGAAAGATTTCCTGCGTTGCATCTTCTGTTGATTTCATCTTTTTAACATAACTATCGTCAAAGGTGACATAGTATGTTTCTTCAATCTTCTTTGAGCGCTTATTGAGAACTCTATACGCCTTGGAGTTCAGGGAGTAGCCTAAGAATATTCCTTCATCAGCCATAGCATCAAACTTGTTTCGATTCTCTTTGGAGTTGAAGATGAAGCATCTTGAACCGAACACATGAGAGAATTTCACATTCAGTTTACGATTATTCAAAATCTCGTAAGGTGTAATGGATAATCGCTTGTTCAAATATGATCTGTTTTGAGTATAACAAGCAGCGGCAATTGCATCAGCCCAGAAATTCAGAGGTAAGGAAGCGAAACATAGCATTGTTCGAGCTGCTTCACACAGAGATCGGTTTCGTCTTTCAACGATACCATTTTACTGTGGAGTATATGGGGCTGAGAAATTGTGAGTCGTTCCCTTTTCAGCAAGGAAGTCTTCAAAATCTTTGTTCTTCAATTCCAAGCCATTGTCGCTTCTCACGTTACGAACGACTTTCCTTAGTTGAGTCTCTATCTGTTTTATAAAGAGCTTAAGCTTTGGAGTGGCTTCAGACTTTTGCTTCAGGAAGAATACCCATGTAAATCGAGAGAAATCATCCACTGTAACCAGAATGTATTTGTTTCCCCCAATGCTTTCAATAGACGAGGGACCACACAAGTCAATATGTAACAGCTCCAATGGTTCTATCACCTTAGTATTGATAATAGAAGGATGACTTTGCCTACTCTGCTTTCCCATTTCACATGCTGCACAAAGATGTTCTTTATCAAATTTTAGAACTGGAAGACCTCGAACATGATCACCCAAGACCAACTTGTTGATATCCTTGAAATTCAGATGAGAGAGTCTTCGATGCCATAACCAGCATTCATCAGAGTGAGCCTTTGTGAGTAAGCAAACTGCTGGTTTACCTCGAATTGGGTTGAGGTTCAAAGGATACATTTCCCCTTTTCGCTTTGACTTCAGCAGAACGTTATTAGATTTATTCTCAACAATCTCTGAGCCTTCATCGTCAAATGATACTTTCAATCCATTGCCAACTACCAGCTGTGATACACTAATAAGATTGTGTTGGAGCCCTTCAACATAAGCCACTTTTCTTATAGAGAACTCGCCATTAGTGATCATTCCATAGCCTTTGATAGTACCAAATGAGTTGTTGCCGTACTTCACAATACCGCCATCCTTGAGAGACCGAAACTCCCTCAGTTCTTCCTTCCTTCCTGTCATGTGACGCGAGCAGCCACTATCAATGTACCATTCTTCGTCAAACTGCTCGTCACGTATAACCTGCAAAATATTAAGCAGATTTAGGAACCCAAAGTTTCTTGGGTCCTTGTGAGCCTTTTACAGGACATGGAATAGTAAGAGAAATACCAACCATGTAAGTACGTTTAATTAAAGTTGTTGCATCTTTTCTTTTTATGGTGAAACTTTAGTTTTGGTTGATTTAGTAGGATTGGAATTTGTGGTGTTGACGTCAGCATTCTTTTGGATCTCTTTTGGAAGTCTGTTATCTTCAGGAAAGAGTTTTCCTTTTCCCTTTAAATCAATTGAAGGATGGGAATTGGAATGTGAAGTGTTGGATTCAGAAGTGGCTTTGGATCTCCTGTGTTTCTGATTGGACTTGTATGGATGGGGACCGAAACTGCTCTTTTGGTTGTAGTTGGGTGGAGAGCCGAGACCGCTTTTTCGGTTGATATTGCTTCGAGGACCGAAACTCTCCTTTCGGTTCCTTTCGGTCGAGGGACCGAACCTCTCCTTCCGGTTCCTTTCGGTAGAGGGACCGAACCTCTCCTTTCCGTTCCTTTCGGTAGAGGGAATGGACCTCTCCTTTCAGTTCCTTTCGGTAGAGGGACCGAAACCATCCTTTCGGCTCCTTTCTGTTGAGGGACCGAAACTACCCTTTCGGTTGGTGTTGTTCTGAGGACCGAAACTACTCTTTCGGTGCATTCGGTCGTGGGACCGAAACTCCCCTTTCGGTTCCTTGATTCCTCTTGCGATTTGTGCTTCCTGTCTATCCTTATAAAGTGAGGATTTTGTGATTTCCAAAACTGTTTTCTTTCTGAGAGATTCTTCTTGTATCTCAGATTTCTTTGGTGTTTTCGACCAGCCACCTGTTTTGGATTTCTGTGGTTATTGGCCGTTCTCTTTGAAGCATGAGCACAACATTCACTTTTTGCTGAGGATGTTTCACTAGTGGTTTGCGCAGGTTCACCCAATGAGGTTTTGGTTCCACTTGTGCTTGGCACATCATATCTTGCAGGCTCATTTAGTGGTTCGGGTATATATCTACCTTTCACTCTCCATGAGGTCTTCTAAGATAGGCCCTTAGTCTCATCAGTGTTGTCTATTGGTGCTGACCAGAAAAACTCGTCACATCCGCCAGCATTATCTTCTTCCACCATAGCTGTCAATTCTGCAGTTTGTTGTGGAGTGACACCCGGTACCGTGTAGACTTGATTTGGAGTGGTTTGTACCTTTTGGTACACAACATCTTTTGCTTTGAGAACTTTGGTCTTGTCAGTAGACGAGCGAGCGACCTCAACAGAGTTTTCAGAAATCAGGTTTTTGCGTGGCTTAGGTTGGTTTTTGACAAATTCTGAACAGTCCACCACATCCTCTACAGAGATATCACTCAGATCATCATCCTCATTAAGTTCAGATGCATTTTCAACATCAATTTTATTTTCTGAACTTAATTTGGCATTCAAAGAGTCAAATTTCTGTACGGTTTCGGCTCTTAATTTCAATCTATCATTTTTGTCTAACAGATTTTTAAGCATGTCCTTGTGGTCTTTGGACTTTATGTATGATTCAATTTTGTCCAGACCGATTTTATATGCAGGAGAAACCTCGTCAGAAGATACAACGCTTTCACAGTTGTAGGCTTCAGCATCGATTTCATCCTCCTTTAATTCAAGGAAGGGTAAAATCATGCGATGTATCTTCTTTCCTATTTCACAATCAAGATGCATCTGAGTGATGTTGAAATAAAGTCTTTTAGCAATTAAACAAAACACATTTCGTTGTTTAAGAAGTTTAAGATTGTCTCTTTGCAAATAAATTGAATCATCCTTAGACCTAATCAACTCCTTCTCCTTCTGCTCGATCCACATCCTCCTTTCCTCACTCTTTGATGAAATCCTGCTAATTTGATCAGTTAGGTTAGAATTTGTGACACGGGTTTGGGTGAGACTGCTACTTATGCTTGAAAATTTAGATTTTAAGTTATTTAATTCCTTTTCATAGTTAGTAACAAGTATTTTTAGAGAAGCAAGAATATGTTGTACCTTCTTGATCAACTCATCACATTCGTTGATCTGTGCACTGACAGGTTTGGCAGCAAAACACCTGTCCTCTCGCTCCTTCTCACCTTCTATTCCCCCGCCGGTTGTATATCCTCTCATTTGAGACACACCTTCAGTCACCACAAAGCACCTTCCTGTTACAGGTTCTTCTTTCGCCAGCATAGCCTTCCCATGAGTGGGCTTCCTGACTTCTTCATCCTCTGAATCTGTGGACCAAACTTCCACACCACCAAATTCATCACGGTTGTCTGTATCCTGCACAATTAAAGCATTCATAGTAGTATTGTTAGCAGTAAACTTTCCTTTCTTGATTTCCTCCAGTCTTCTTAGGAGGCTCGCTTCCTCATCTTCATCATTTATCTTTTCTTCTTTCTTTTTCAGCATACAATCTTTTGCAAAATGGTTCTTGCCTCCACAGTAATGGCAATCAAATCCTGAGTCTCCACCAACTTTCCCTTCTTTCTTTGACTATTCAGACTTTGACCCCATCTTCGGTTCCTCCTTGATCTTTTCGGCGCTGTAACTTCCCTGCCAGTTTCGGTTCTTGTTGGCTGGGAATTTCTTCTTAATGAATTTTATGGGATTGGATACCATCATGGCGTATTCTTCACCGGTTAGATCATAATTGGCAAGATCCAATTCCTCATATTCTTCAACCGATCTTTTTCCTTTAGAGACAAGAGCTAAAGAACCCAGACTAGAAACCACATTCGTTTCCTTAGACAATGCACTTTCATGGGATTTCAAAATACCCACTAGTTTCGCCAGAGAATATGACTTGAACTCTTCATGAGCTTTAACTATAGATACAACAGCCATCCATTCGGATCTGAGACCGTTCATGAAAGTAACCTTTTGTTCGATGACTTTCCTTTCAATCCCATGCTTTCTCATCTTACTTAAAAGATTATTAAAGCGATCAAACGCTTGAACCAGTTTCTCTTCGGGCTTCTTCTTGAAATCACCAAATTCAGACAGCAAGGGAGTTTGAATTGAATGTTCCAAGTCTTCATCAGTGGAATACAATTCTTTTAATCTATCCCCGATCTCTTTAGCCGTGGCACAAGAACTTACCAAACGAAACGTATCTGACTGCAGCGCAAACCTTATCATCCTCAGGGCCTTGATGTTGCATTGAAACTTTTCCTTCTCGTCTTGAGGAATATCTTTGACATCGTTAACAAGCTGATTGTACTCTTTCTGAGTTTTGACAATCTTAGAGGTGCTTGAGTGATCGAATGGCCCAACAGTGATCGCTTCCCAAATCAAGTATCCATTTTCGATCCAATCACATAATCTTCAAAGTGATGTGTCCAAACTTCATAGTCTTGAGTATACAAGATTGGTATCCTTGTCGTCGAACCAATGTTGTTGGAGATGTTGATTGGATTGGTTTGTGAATCATCCATGGACATTGTAATGACTTTTGATCGATTACCTGTAAAAGATCAAACTTGTAATATATCGTTAGGGTTAGATCAACAATTAATGAGATACGTCAATATGGAATGACGGCTCAATTAATATCAATCAATGCGGAATTAAAAACCCTAATAACTTCTTCGACAGAAGAAATGTGTATGAGTTACACAGTCTCCTGCTCTGATACCAATTGATGAGAGTAAAACTCTAGATCGATTAGATCTTTCACAGGTATGAATATGAAAATCAAACAAGACAAACACAGTAACAGTATGAACATTGAATAGAATCAAATATGTGCTTATGATTCAACAAAGTCACGCCTCAGCAGAGCTCGATGAAGAACTTCCACTGTAGAGGCGAGCTAGGGTTTACAAAACTCAAAGTGAAAAATTATAAAAGCGTTAACTCCTAAGACTGCATGCATGCAGCTTATATACTAAACCCTAGAACAAAAACATGCACGATTGGACAGGCCCAATACCGGCAATCAAAACTGGGCTAAGGACCGAGCCCATGACGCAACATAATAATCCCAACAGAATCCTTTTGTTTTCTGTTTAACACCTATTTCCAAAGTAAAATGACATGTAATATAACAACATATATTCACATAATAATGCACACCTTGCTCAGCAAGTTACAAGGTGCGAATGAACTTGTCACTATTCTTCTGCCTAATAACTTTTATGTTACTATTCTTGTAAAAATTATAGTAAAATCATCAAAGGTCCAAATCAGAATCCGTAAATACTGAGGGTTTGGAAAACGTGTCTAGTTCGTTTAAAATTTTTACCATAATTTTTAGCGACATTTAACTTGTGTGAAACTGTCCAACTTCACAGACTGGTCCGAAGTGGTTTCTGAAATGATATGATGTTTTGTAAAAATCTCCATAAATTGTAGAAAAATCATATGGAGATGTGCTAGTAGTCCTTTTAAAGGTATAAACCTGATCCATTTGAATATAAAACAGTTTTGGAAAATAGTGAGTTTAAGATGGTCAAAATAGTCCGTGAATAGAATTAAACTTTTCTGTGAAAAGCTGATGAATGAGTTGAGGTTATATTAAGGTGATTTAACTTGTATTCCCCCCCCCCTAGAACTTGAAGAAAACATGAAAACGTAGGGGTATGAACTCACCTTGACTGATTTCGGGAGATGGATGATGAAGAAAGGAAGTTTCCAACTCAAGAACACTTGGGAGATGCTTGAAGATTTGAAGATCCTAGGAGCAAATATGTCAATATTTGTGTAAGGGATCCATGATTTGAGTGAAAGAATGAAAGATAATCAAGTGTAGGATGAAGATACTTACCAAAACTGGAGGAGAATGCTCAAGAACAGCCTTGAAATCTCGAGTTTAGAGAGAGAAATGAGAGAGAAATGAGTTTGCTTTTTGGTGAAGAGTGAGTAAGGTGGGAGGAGAGATAAGGATTTTCCAGATCTTTGATCAAGATAACTTTCTGGAAAAGAGTGTGAAAGGACAAATAATTCACTAGGTAGGGATGAATAGTGACTAAGGGTGGTCATAGAGTGGGTGTGGAGGTAGCTGGTGTCATAGATTTATAGAAAAGTCAACACTCCAACTCCAAAAGCTTACACAATAGATTTTATTCTTAGACAAAGATTTTCCCCCAAAAAGTGATTGAAATATGAATATATATAGGGTCTGATATGCCAAAATATGAGTTTGGGTGAAAATCCCACGTTAAAATCATGAAAAACGAGCTTAAAACGCGAAAGTAGTCGAAAACCGGGAAATAGGGGCGAAGCTGCGAGGTTCGGTCCTTAAGAACCGAGAGGGAGGGTTCGGTCCAAAGGTTATCGCAGGAGAACTTGTTGACAGGAACCGGAAGCGAAGGTGAAGGCGAAGGCTGATGCGTAGCGAGCTTCGGGTTCGGTCTCGGTGGTTCAGTTCGCTCGGAGCTGCTTTGGCTCGTCAGGGTCTCGGTCCGAAAGGGACCTTCGGCTTCGGTCCTAAGTAGCTGATTTCGGTCCTAATGAGGCGTTTCAGTCTTAGCAGGGTTCGCGTCTATGAGGGTTCGACCCTAAATGGCTGTTTTTCAAATGAACTTCTCATTTTACGTGGTTTTTGACTAAGTTAAGGGTCGGGATGCTCCGAATGATTATAAAAAGGTTGAGGGAGGTTATGAGAGAGATTTAGGAGAGATTTGGGAGAGATTTGAGAGAGAGAGAGATAAAGATAGAGAGATCGAGCGAGGCTTTTTTTGCGACCTTTGCGAGTGTTTAGCTTCGAAATGCAAGGATTTTAAACCTAACTAAGCATCGTTATGAGTGTTATACGCCTCCGAAGGGTATGTATCAGCGTTCTATCGAGTAGTTCCAACACTTACCCTAATTTGGGTTTGGATTTTCTGAACACATGATAACTCTAAGTGATACTTTGCATTAATATAGTTTGTTGTACAATAGTAAACATAATGTAAACCCTAATATACAAGGGTTAGTTGAGTTGATTGGTTTGACTTGTTGACTTTATTTGACTTTTACTTGACCATAAATTGACGGTTGTCACATCATTCCCCCGTTAGAAGGAATTTCGTCCCAGAATTAATGTTTCGACTAGGACTTCAAGGGTTGGGAAAAAGATGAGGTTATTTTTGTTTCATCTGATCTTCGCGCTCCCAGGTGAACTCAGGTTGTCGTTTAGCGTTCCAACAGACCTTCTCAACAGGAATGCGAATTTGTTTCGTTCACTTGATTTCCCGATCCATGATTTCAACCGGTACTTCTACAAAGTGGAGACTCTCGTTGATTTCGATTTCGTCGAGTTTGATAGGTGGAAGGTCGGGTGTGCGTTATTAAGCTCTTGTGGTAGTCTAAGTTTGTACGTCACTGGGCCAATCCTGGCAAGGATTTCAAATGACCCGATGTACCTTGGATTTAGTTTCCCACGTTTACCAAACCGTATCATTCCTTTCCACGGTGAGACCTTCAGTAGTACTCGGTCACCAACCTGGAATTCCAAGGGTTTGCGTCGCTTATCTGCGTAGCTCTTTTGTCGATCTCGAGACGCTTTTAGTCTTTCTCGGATTTGTACGATCTTTTCCGTTGTCTCCCTTATGATTTCAGGGTCAGTGAGGGTGCTGTTAGGGACCTGCCCCTTCGCTAGCTGCGTATCACCCACTTCAGCCCAACACAGTGATGTTCTGCACTTGCGGCCATAGAGAGCTTCGAAGGGAGCGACCTTGATGCTAGTGTGATATCTGTTGTTGTATGAAAATTCAATGAGTGGTAAGTGGGTATCCCACAATTTACCGAAGTCAATCACACAAGCTCTTACCATATCTTCCAAGGTTTGGATAGTTCTTTCGCTCTGCCCGTCGGGTTGTGGATGGTAGGCCGTACTCATGTCTAGCCTGGTCCCCAGAGATTTCTGTAAGGACTGCCAGAACCGTGAAGTAAATCTACTATCTCTGTCGGAGATAATGGATATCGGCACACCATGAAGTTGTACAATCTCCTTGATGTACGTCCTTGTCAATTTTCCATCTTTTCAGTCTCTTTTATTGGCAGAAAGTGCACAGATTTGGTCAGTCTATCAACGATCACCCAAATGGTATCAAGACCAACCGTTGTTTTGGGTAACTTGGTTATGAAGTCCATGGTTATCCGCTCCCATTTCCATTTGGGTATCACTGGTTGTTGTAGTAGACCCGAAGGCTTTTGGTACTCTACCTTAACTTTGGCACAAGTCAGACACTTGCTCACGTAGGTAGCGATTTCGGCTTTCATGTTCGACCACCAGTAGAGTTTCTTCAGATCTAGGTACATCTTGTCTGAATTGGGATCTACGGAGTATCGAGTTTTGTGTGCTTTGTTCATGATGATGTCCCTGAACCCACCGAACTTCGTTGTCCAAATACCCTTCATGAGATAACGAGCTCCGTCGTCCTTGACTTCTAGGTTCTTATCCGTTCCCCTTAACGCCTCGCTTGCCACATTTTCGGGTTTCAAAGCCTCTAGCTGAGCCTCTATGATTTGTGTGGACAAGTGGGAATAGATTGTTATTGTTAACGACTTTACTCGGCGGCCCGAGTATTCCTTTCTGCTTAAGGCATCTGCCACTACATTGGCCTTGCCCGGGTGATATCGAATCTCACACTCGTAGTCCTTTAGTAGTTCTACCCATCGTGTTTGCCTCATGTTGAGTTCTTTCTAGTTGAGGATGTGTTGAAGGCTTTTGTGATCGGTGAAAATCGTGCATTTGGTGCCGTAGAGGTAGTGTCTCCAGATCTTTAGGGCAAACACTACTGCTCTTAGCTCGAGGTCGTGAGTGGTGCAGTTAACTTCGTGCATCTTAATTTGTCTCGAAGCATAGGCGATGAACTTTCGTCTTCGCATGAGCACGCGTCCGAGACATTGATTCGAAGCATCGCAATAAGATATTAAGTCTTCCGTTCCTTCAGGTAGAGATAAGATCGGTGCGCTGCATAGGGCTTGTTTTAACGTTTTAAAAGCAGCTTCTTGTTTTTCCTCCCACTTAAACACCACACTTTTATGTGTCCGTGAGGTGAGTGGTTTAGCGATCTTAGAGAAGTTTTGTATGAATCTTCGGTAGTAACCAGTGAGGCCTAAGAATTGTCGGATCTCTGTAGGCGTCCTCGGTGCTGACCAGTTCTCAATCACCTTGATTTTTGAAGGATCCTCATGTAGTCCTTCCTTGCTAACCACGTGGCCAAGGAAACCCACTTCTCGGATCCAGAATTCGCACTTTGAGAACTTCGCATATAACTTCTCCGCCTTTAGGGTCTCCAATACCTGTCGTAGGTGCTGAATGTGCTCCTCCTTGCTTCGTGAGTAAACTAGAATGTCGTCTATGAAGACGATCACAGACTTATCTAAGTAAGGCCGGCACACCCGGTTCATTAGATCCATGAATACCGTGGGTGGGTTTGTCAATCCAAAAGGCATCACTACGAACTCGTAGTGACCGTAGCGAGTCCTGAATGTAGTCTTCGGAACATATTCCTCTTGGACTTGCAGCTGGTGGTGACCAGACCGTAGATCAACCTTTGAAAAGTATCTCACCCCTTGGATTTGGTCGAATAGGTCGTTGATTCGGGTTAGGGGATATCGGTTCTTGATGGTGAGCTTGTTCAGTTCGTGGTAGTCCATGCACAAGCGAAAAGATCCATCCTTTTTCTTTACGAATAAGACCGGTGCTCCCCAAGGTGAGAAGCTTGGTCTGATGAATCCCTTGCTCAATAGCTCGTTCAGTTGACTGGACAGTTCTTACATTTCAGCTGGTGCGAGGCGGTATGGTGCTTAGGCTACGGGGTAGCAGCATGGATTAGAACGATTCGAAATTCAACTTGTCGCGCAGGTGGCACTCCGGGAAGATCTTGTGGAAATACGTCAGGGAAATTACAGACCTCCGGAATGTCCTTGATTTCTTTTACCTCCTGCTTCTTATCCACAACATGGGCTAAAAAGGCATGGTATTCCTTACGGAGGTACTTTCGAACTTTGACGCATGAGATGATTTGTAGGTTCGCACTAGGTTTGTCGCCATAGACGACAAGAGTTTTGCCGTTTGGCAGATTGAGGCGAACGACCCTTTTGTAGCACAGAATGTCAGCACGATTAGAACTCAACCAATCCATGCCAATAATGACATCGAAACTTTTTATAGAGATAGGCATGAGGTCGATTCCGAATGAATGGTTATCTGTAGTGAGGGTACAACCCGTGTATATGTCGTTAGTGTTTTCTATCTTTCCGTTTGCCATTTCTACGGTGTATTTGTCTTTTAGTGATTGTGGATTTTGTTTAAGCATATGTTTGAATTGGTGGTTAACAAAACTCTTCTCTGCTCCACTATCGAATCGTATGCATGCATAAGAGTTATTGAGGAGAAACGTACCGGTAACCACCGTGGGGTCTTCCATTACTTCCCCGTGTCCTATGGCTAAGACCCTTCCCACGCCACCCGTATTGGCGTTCTTCGACTTTGGGCAGTCTCTTTTGAAGTGCCCTGCCTCACCAAAGCCATAGCAGACTCGGCTTACTCCAGCATTGGCGACCTGGTTGGTCGGTTGTGCGGGTGCTTTATAGAAGCGAGCTGTATGCCCCTTCCAGTTGATTTTGTTGCAGTGCATTTCCCGACAAGCACTGGTATGGTGAAAGTTGCACTTGTTGCACTTTGCAAGGTTTCCAGCATATTGCCTCAGGGGCACTGGAGCAGCAGGGGTAGTCGCGGCATGAACCGCCACAATTTGTTGCTTCTTGGTGGGATCCTGGGTTGGTTGGTTCTTCTTGTTGTTCCAGAACTTTCTTTTATTGTTTCCCCTTCTTGCCTGCTCAGGGGTGGTTGTCATAGTGATCTGGCTGACCCTATGGTCGATAAGGCTTTGCGCCAGATCCTTGGCACTTTCAAAAGTAGAGGGTCTTGCAGAGACCACGTTCCCTTGAATCTGGGAGGACAGTCCCCAGATGTATCTTTCTACCTTTTTCTCTTCCGGGGTGACCATCCCGGGGCATAGAAGTGCCAAATCACTGAATCGAGTAGTGTAGGCTATGAGGTACGAGCCAACCATCCTGAGATTCCAGAGTTCCTGCTCCAGTTTCTGCATTCCCCCCCCTGGGGCAGTATACTTTCAACATCATAGCCTTCAAGTTTTCCCAGCTTAATGAGTTAGTGACTGGGAGTGTCAACGCCTTGACATGGTGCTTCCACCAGGTAAGGGCCCTGCCGGAGAAAGTGCAAGTAGCAAACTTGACCTTGCTTGCCTCGGGGCAAGCACAAAATTCGAAGACTGACTCATTCTTCTCGAACCATTGCATCAAAGTGATAACAACTCCGCTTCCATCGAAGGATTTGGGTTTGCCATTGTTAAAGTCTTTGTAGGAGCATTCCCTCGAACGTCCCTGGCCCTCCCCTTGGTTGGGGGTAGTGGTACCACTTCCAGACCCACTTGTACCATTAGTGTTCATCTCAGCTATAGCAGCAGCTACGGCGGCATCAATCTCTGCGCGCATTGCAGCGGAATTGTACTCAGGAGGCGGCGGCGGAAGTGGTGCGTTGCCGGAAGGTCGGGGATCTTTCTGTGGTAGCATGATTCTGCCATAAGTTTTAAAGATGACAAGACGGTAAGCCATTGATAAAAAGTGAAAAGTCGAATGTTATTGAACTAAATTATCTGTATTCTGATTCCCGACTTTAAGGTTATTGCAAACAATTCATAATAAAAGTTTATCTATAGCATAAACGTATGAATTTTTAGTAGTATTGATTCGAATGAAATCTTGTGACTTGATCCATACTAGGTCCTCCCTACCACCACCTGATGTATACTTAGTTATATAAACTTAAGATTAAATAGACCTTCGAATCTAATGGGTCTGCCCTAAACCCACAACCAAACAAGGACAAGATCTAGAGCGGACACACCATTTCTGAGTCGACAGACTCTTAACCTTATATAATTTTTATGTTTTACAAAAAGTAATGGTAGATTAACCCTTAGTAGCGATAAACATTGTAATGAATTTAGTGGTAGCGCTCCAAATGAGATAATATGCATGTCCATTTCGTAGATATGATTCTAGTACATATAGTTTTTAGGGAAAATTTTACCTTGAAGAGGTCTACATCATATCCAAGCAAGAAAAAAAAATTTTGACATCAAATAAATCCCCCGACTAGTGTAACCACTAAATCGCAGGGTTGAGCTTACACATAGATAAGAGTAGCACCAACGCATACTCATAAACGTAATCTACAAGGTCTTGTGAGTAATATGAACTCTACTCATGACGATCCATCCCTTGTGGTGCCTGAGACGAAGCCGATGCTCCTTGTAGCTCCGCTAGTCGTCGCTCGGCTATGACTACTCTCTCCTCGAGAGCTAGGTGTCTTTCCCGATATTCCCTTGCCTCCGCTCGTGCGGTGGCAAGTTCCTCTATGAGTCAGTCCCTGGGAAAGTGGTCTCTTTCCAAGTTGCGAGTGCGCACGTTGGCAACTTCTGTAACGACGCTCAGCTCCTGAACACGGTTGGCAGTTTCCCTATTCTGATTTCCCAAGTTCGTGATTTGTTGGATCACGATTGGGAGGGCCTTGTCAGCCGGTCCTCCGTGTTTGAGGTCTTAGTAACCTCGCTGATCGCCAAACGGTGATCGTTGTCTCTGTTGGTGACTCCACCTTTCGATTTCGGTCGCCCAACGAGGCTCGGGTCCGTTGTAACCAAATCGGTTCGCGGGAACCCTGACTATGTAAGGAGGGATGATGACCTCCGGTTCCTCCTCCGGCTCCTCATCATCTTCTTCGTCCTCCATTTCTTCTTCGAGTTCTTCCTCGTCTACTTCTTCTTCTTCTTCTTCGGGGTCTTCCTTGGGTTCCTCCTCAGACAATTCCTCAGGATCTTCCTCATGGTCTTCTTCTATCCAACCACCATTGCCTTGATTCGGAGGGGTAAGAGGCATATAATTGAGATATTCCTAGAAATAGTTATAGGGGATTGATCCTCATTAGTTACTTCTATAATGACATAGTGCATATTAGTTACATATAACAAAGATAGGATAGGCCTTCGAATAAGTGGCCCTACCCTAAGACCACATCCAAATAAGGAAAATGAAGTAAAGCAATGATCACAGATTCTATGTCTATGACCTCTAAGTTATATATAAATTTAGTGTATCCACTTAGTGATTATAGACCTACTAATAAGGATCTGTTTATTTTTCACATAAGTTACATTATTACAAAATACTCCTATAGTATTTTAAACGTTATGTTTAGTTCTTAGAAATTTCTTGTATGAGAAGTTTTTAGGGTTGTTGCTCACTACAACCATCTTTCGGCATACATTCGTCACACCTCGGATAAATATAGTTGATCAGGCTACATTCATCCCAAGTCTGATTACATACCCCGAGGTCTACTTGTAGTGTCCAACTCCTCATTTTACTTTTGTATTGTCCTAGATATGACACTATACTAGCATGTATGCATGCACTCGTACTTTTTAACCAGAAACTATTTCATTTCAAAAAAGTGTAGTTGTTTG
The DNA here is from genome assembly GCF_052849685.1 of Lactuca virosa. NCBI lineage: Eukaryota > Viridiplantae > Streptophyta > Magnoliopsida > Asterales > Asteraceae > Lactuca > Lactuca virosa. The sequence continues at coordinate 318,494,925 of NC_136428.1, forward strand.
AAAATGTTTAAGAAGAGACTTTTAGTCCCAATGTATTTATAGTTGTATATCTTATGTGGTTCGATATACTTAGTTCACTATAAACAATGCTCTGATACCAATCTGTCACACCCCCAAACGAAGGATGGCGGAAACGTCCGGGGGTGGCGGACTTCATGTATAGTATCATAAGAAAGAGTATAATAGTGATCAAAGTAATACAACCATCATAAATATAATTGAGAAAGTTACATCATAGTATGTGTTTACATGTTTCAATATCAATTACATTATGATGACAAAAATGAAATGTTTGACGTCTTAACGTCCCATCCTCAAAAGCTGTTGATTACCTGTTTCACTGATTTCCTGAGAATACAAGTAGTTCTGAAAAAGTGTCAACAATTAAGTTGTTGAGTTCATAAGCTTTTGAATGTAGAGTTTGAAAACCTTTGCTTGTAATGGTAATGTATACCCAAGAAAAATCCAATATTTTCCTTAGAAAATGTTATGTAGTCTTAAATCCCAAGACCAAATGTATGTGTGATTTTTTCGTACTTGATATGATATATGCAGTTTTAAATAAATAAAACCCCTTTTTCAAGTAGAATTTCCCGTAAACTTTAAGTATCGTTAACTCCGTATGTGAGTTGTTATAACCATACTATGACCAAATGAACCTGTTACAACATTTTTCAGACGTCAGAATGTTATGACATTTGTCACCCGTAGACCTGCCGGTCCTACTGTAGCTAGCAGCAAGGTGTGGGGTGTCAATCCCAATATAGATTTATATACAATTATCACGCTTTCCCTACAAGAGACTCTGGTTATATAACTTACAGGAATTTTAACCCGTACTCTAAGAGTACAATGAAGTAATGTCTCACAATTTACGTTAACAAGTTTACATGTTGTGTGAATGTAAAAATCTTTTATGTGGTGAGTTTGTGGTGTAAATGTGCCATAAACTATACCTATAATAATATATCAAAGTGTTTGTAGTGTAGTGAACATAACTATGCCTTTAATAGTTTATCAAATGTTTGTAAAGTTAGAATCCTTTTGTTTTCTGTTTAACACCTATTTCCAAAGTAAAATGATATGAAATATAACAACATATATTCACATAATAATGCACACCTTGCTCAGCAAGTTACAAGGTGCGAATGAACTTGTCACTATTTTTCTGCCTAATAACTTTTATGTTACTGTTCTTCGAAATATTATAGGAAAATCATCAAAGGTCCAAATCAGAATCCGTAAAGTCTGAGGGTTTGGAAAATGTGTCTAGTTCGTTCACAATTTTTACCATAATTTTTAGTGACCTTTAACTTGTGTGAAAATGTCCAACTTCACAGACCGGTCCGAAGTGGTTTCTGAAATGATAGTATGTTTTGTAAAAAATCCTCATAAATTGTAGAAAAATCGTATGGAGATGTGCAGGTAGTCATTTTAAAGGTATAAACCTGAACTATTTTCATATAAAACAGTTTTGGAAAATATTGAGTTTAAGATGGTCAAAACAGTCCGTGAATAGAACTAAACTTTTCTGTGAAATGCTGATGAATGAGTTTAGGTTATATTTAGGTGATTTAACTTGTATTCCCTCCCCCCTACCTAAAACTTCAAGAAAACATGAAAATGTAGGGGTATGAACTCACCTTGACTGATTTCTGGAGATGGATGATGAAGAAAGGAAGTTTCCAACTCAAGAACACTTGGGAGATGCTTGAAGATTTGAAGATCCTAGGAGCAAATATGTCGATATTTGTGTAAGAGATCCATGATTTGAGTGAATGAATGTAAGATAATCAAGTGTAGGATGAAGATACTTACCAAAACTGGAGGAGAATGCTCAAGAACAGCCTTGAAATCTCGAGTTTAGAGGGAGAAAGTGAGAGAGAAATGAGTTGGCTTTTTGGTGAAGAGTGAGTAAGGTGGGAAGAGATATAAGGATTTTACATATCTTTGATCAAGATAACTCGCTTCAAAAGAGTGTGAAAGGATAAATAATTCACTAGGTAGGGATGAATAGTGACTGAGGGTGGTCGTAGAGTGGGTGTGGAGGTAGCTTGTGTCATAGATTTATAGAAAAGTCAACACTCCAACTCCAAAAGCTTACACAATAGATTTTATTCTTAGACTAAGATTTTCCCCCATAAAGTGATTGAAATGTGAATATATAGGGTCTGATATGCCAAAATATGAGTTTGGGTGAAAATGCCAAGTTAAAATCATGAAAAACGAGCTTAAAACGCGAAAGGAGTCGAAAACCGGGAAATAGGGGCAAAGCTACGAGGTTCGGTCCTTAAGAACCGAGAGGGAGGGTTCGGTCCGAAGGTTCTCGCAGGTGAACTTGTTGACAAGAACTGGTAGCGCAGGCGAAGGCGAAGGCTGATGCGGAGCGAGCTTCGAGTTCGGTCTCGGTGGTTCGGTTCGCTCGGAGCTGCTTCGGCTCGTCAGGGTCTCGGTCTGAAAGGGACCTTCGGCTTCGGTCCTAAGTAGCTGATTTCGGTCCTAATGAGGTGTTTCGGTCTTAGCAGGGTTCGCCTCAAGAGGTTCGCCTCTAGGAGGATTCGGTGCTAAACGACTGTTTTTCAAATGAACTTCTCGTTTTGCGTGGTTTTTGACTAAGTTAAGGGTCGAGATGCCCCGAATGATTATAAAAAGGTTGAGGGAGGTTATGAGAGAGATTTGGGAGAGATTTGAGAGAGAGAGAGAGATAGCGAGAGAGAGATCGAGGGAGACTTTGTTTGCGACCTTTGCGAGTGTTTAGCTTCGAAATGCAAGGTTTGTAAACCTCACAAAGCCTCGTTATGAGTGTTATACGCCGTCGAAGGGTATGTATCAGTATTCTATCGAGTAGTTCCAACACTTACCCTAATTTGGGTTTAGATTTTCTGAAGACGTGATAACTCTAAGTGATACTTTGCATTAATATAGTGTGTTGTACAATAGTAAACATAATGTAAACCCTAATATACAAGGGTTAGTTGAGTTGACCGGTTTGACTTGTTGACTTTATTTGACTTTGACATGACCATAAATTGACGGTTGTCACATTAAGCCACAACCAAAATCAACTATAATGATGTAAATCAAGTTCTTAACAGTAGCAACATGTCAAGAAGTTTAAATAACAATTCTAACATCAATCCATGATTCAAAGTACATTGCTTATATGGGAAAACAAAGTACTTTGCTAAAAGAGAAAACACCACTAGGGCTTAAGTTTTCGCCACCATTAAGCCACATTAGGGACTGTTTTGAAGACCTTTTGGATGGTTCAAAACATGGCCTTTTTTTATAGAAAGATACCTCATGAAAAATCACTAAGATTGACATAGAAAGAAGCATGAAATCTAGCAACAAAAGAAAGGCATCGATTTCCTGGTTTTTAAGCAATTCTTGAACATGATTAACAACACATTAAGGAGTGTTCATAACAAGATTTTGACAGCCAATGAACCACTAAACACACCCAATAGGGCTGAAAATTAAAAATAAATAACTTCAAGAATTGAGACTAGGAAGCATTATGATCAAGAGTGTCAAATAAAAATCAACTGACAATGTTTTCAACCAATTCACACTAATTGAAGATGAATTATCATGAGAAGAAAGACTATAGGCTTACAAAGAGGAAGAATCTATCTCCAATAGCCTCAAGTAATTATAGTATGAACACATGAAGAAGAAGGATCAAGAACTTACCAAGAGTATTTATCAATTACTAGACTTGATTAGAACCACAACCGATGCTTCCTTCCTTCTCCTGCCGACCGAACACACTAACCCAAAAACTGTCGACCACACCTACCTTGCCCTCTCTATGCGATCGAGTTTATTTATTTATTTATTTAATTATTTATTTTTATTGCCACTTCAGGTCCTCTATGGCAGCCCAAGGGAAGGGTTAAGCCCCAAGGAAGAGTTTGGGTTGAATAGTACTCGCAAGAAGAAAACGGGCATGGAAAAAAAAAGAATAGAGCCTTCAATTTCATTAAACACATGGACGATTGAATTATGGAAGTTTCAATTCGATTTTTCAAAAAAAACTCCCTACACTTTCATGATTTAATTACTAACAATCCTAATCTAATTAGTTTGGCAATCTAAGTTTCTTTTTATGACAATTTAGCCCCTCAACCTTAATTACACCAATAAAAAGAACTATATTTTAACCTATTTTCCACAAAACCAATTAATTAAATTATATACCCCTTAAATATAAATTAATTCTTTTAGGTATTACATATTATATTTTTTATTTGATTTCTTCCATTTTAACCCTATAAAGCTAGAATATATATATATATATATATATATATATATATATATATATATATATATATATATATATATATATATATATATTTCTTCGAGTAACTGAACGTTAGCGTCATTGACAGAAGGCTTTTCGGGTCGTTACACCCTCAGTATTAGCATCAGTACAATCAATGTCAGGAAATACTGTTTGAAGAGGTTGTAGATCAATAAATGATAAGTCCATAGCATGAATTTCATGATCCACATCCGACTCATCAGGTATGTCTTCAGTTTTTAGTTCTTCTTCAGCAGGATCACTGGTCGGAGTGTCTTAAATTAAATTCTCCCCCTTTTTGGAATCATCAGTTTGAGAGGGAGGCACCAGATTAAGTGAAAGATATTGATTATCATCAATAGAGATCGGAGGAGGACTTCTTGGTGGTGGTGGATTTGATGGTGGAGGCAACATGGATGTAGAATTTCCACCAGAAGAAGGATCACATTTAGAAATAAGTGGCGGTTGTTGATCATCAGCCGAAGAAGACTGATTTCCTTCATCCTCAGTTTCAATGTTAGCGCTTGTAACAATAAAATTGATCTCAGCGACATCCGTTTTGATTGTAGAAAGGTGATGATTCATGTGGGAGGTCAATTAAACTAGGGAGTTCAGTTTTGAGAGGTCGTTCACTTGAAAATTGTTGAATTCTACAAGTAACTATCTAGTTGAGGTTGCTCCCCTGAACAGTTGCTCGAGTGGAAAGAATTTGTTGAATAACAGAGCACAGTTCAGTGTGTGATGGTGATCGATGATCACTGTTAGGTCCCAAATCAGTGGAATCTAACTAATGAGCAATCAAATATGATAAAAATGAAGACGAAGAGAATTAAACACCAAGCTTGCATACAGTTCAATCAATGAAGTTTCGAATACAACTTGGACTGACCGAAAACTAACTGAACCTTATAGGAGTGATCAACCCCAACTCTGACAACCTGACAGCTATTTATACCAACATACATCTGACCGAAAACAGGTTTTCGGTCAAGGCTTGACCGAAAACCTGTCTAGACCGAAAACTCAAATAAACATAAAAGATGTCCAAAACACATTAATAACAACCCTATCCCATCCAAGCATCAATGCCTAGCCCAAACCAAATATATTGGCCCTTCAATCTCCCCCTTGGTTTGGGGCTAGCATGAGTTAGGCTTTGTCAACCACCAACACATCTGATCGTCCCATAGCTCCATTCCATATCTCCTTCTGAATAATAAATGCAACCATTGAAGTGTACTCCTTAGCAGACGCCTCAAAAATATCTTCAGCCACCTTGATCTGATGAATGGAAAGAACATGGATATCCCTCCTTCCAAACTGTAACATATCCCTCTTGTGATAAAGACGAATACACCCATGTGGAAGTTTGATGACATCAGCAGCTGTGGTTTCATCAAAAACCCAATATTCCATAGATTGAAGAGATCCGTCAGGATGGTCTTGAAGGATGGGAATCTGCTTTACTTGATTGGTAGCAGGCCACATTACCATTCGAAGAGGCTGATTGGTTTTGGGATCCATGACATTTGGGTATATCTTGATGATAGACGATGTTGTCTTCATTGAAGGAAAACCCTCAGCCACTTAACCTTCCAAAAACAACCTGAACTGTGTCGCCTTAGGTTCATTTGTAGGATTTGAGAACGGGGCTTTAGACAATTCAGTGAGATCAACCCTGGTCCATGAATTGAAATCGTGAGCATCCTTATATAATTTAGAATTTCCACTCTTCCTTCTTACGATCCACATTTTCAGAGGGTCATGGAATCCCCATGAGATGATTCCAGACCTATCACCATAGGTGTCTCTGAAGTGATTTTCTCCAAGATCTGTAAGAGTGATCTTTCGATGATCCACGGGAGCATTCTGATTTGAATTCTTCTTGAACAAGAGTTGACCCTTTTCTGCTGACTTGGCTAATTTAGCACGTTTTAATGCCACAATACTTGGAGCTTGCAATGGTTCTTTTTCAAAACGATCTACAATTCTTGTTTTTCTTGCATGAGTTGGAATAATGGGAGCATCTTGATTTGGAAGATAAATTCTGGGCTCAACGACAGATGACTTGAATTTGTCACCAAATTCTTCTTCCAACTTATTTTTCAACTCATAATAGCTGGCAGTCAGTAAGCCAAAATGCGTTTGAAGATCGGTGAGTTGTTTTGATTTCTGAGCATTGTCTTGAATAAGATCAGCAACTTGACTATTGAGCTTGATGTTCTTAGTTTGAAGATCAGCGACTTTGATATCAAGCTCAATATTCTTCTGGCTCAGTACACCAATCTATTTTCTGAAGTCAGACACTGAGGCGTCATCATCTCCAGATATATTCTCCTCAAAGGATATACCTTTTCCGCATGAGGATTGTATTGGACTTAAGCTCTGGGCCAGATGCACTGCGAGCCTCTCAGAGGCAGCATCATGATAAGGCCTCGGAGGAGACACACTCAGGCCAACTAATGAACCACCAACTTCATGAATTGCGTTGGGGCCTTCCTGAATAGGCATGGATGAAGAAGGGGCAGTTGATGTGGATGGAGGAGTCTCTGTGGTTTGAGTCAGGTCAGGAAAAATAACTCCCACCCTAGGATCAATTCTTTGTCTTTTCATCGGGGGCTGGGAGGTCAGGTTTGTCATGGAAATACTTGCAATGGGCTCGGATGTTGGAATTGTTGGATTAATGTCTAAGTCCATAACTATAATTGGTAAGACTTGACCCGACCCGGCATGGTCCATTTGGGTTGCATGGCATCATGCATTTGGATAGACTATAATGAGAGAAATAACACTTACGGTTTATTAATATATTATTAGTTCTAATATATTAATAGGATTATTTGATTAGTATTGATCAAGAATTAATCTAGAATTAATTAAGTGATCAAAAGAAGACTAATTAAATATATGGGTTGATTGTTTAAATCATCCATACTTGTATAGTGGGATAATGCTCCATGGATTATCAAGATGGGCTAAAACCCATAGGATGCTCCATGGATGCTCCTTGGTGTATTTGAACCCATGGATCCAAGGAAATGGAAGGCCATTACGGTTTACCCTAATTGTGACACTATATAAAGATCATATCATTGGGAAAATCGGACTTGTGTGTGAGAATGATGGCTAGCCAATTTTCATGGAGTGTTCAAGTTTCTCTCAAGTTATTCCAAGTGTATTTGGTGTTGTGTGAACCATTTGAGGTGTCACACTTGAGGCACTAGGCACTCAAGCTTCATGAAGACATTATGCATCAAAGAGGTATGTATTCTATCTTGTTATATTCATTGTTTTGTATGCTAGATTAGGATAATACCTTGGATGTTCATATTTGCATGTATAATAGAGAAAACATAGATCCAAGGTATTTAGTGTTCCATGTACACCTAGGAGTGTTAGAATGCTCAAAACACAATAGTGGTATCAGAGCCTAGGTTTGTTTTCTTGTTATACTTGCAAAATGGCTAAAAAACAAAGTATTGTGCTGTCTGGACAGGGGACTCGACGAGTCCATGACCAAAAAGTGTTCAAAAGGATCCAACTCGTCGAGTTGGTTCATGCACTCGACGAGTTGGACCCCCAGACAACATATATTCGACTGTTTTGGCTAGAATTGGACTAGGAACATTACCCTAAGCTGTTTTTGGACTTACAAACTTGTTTTTGATGTGGTAATGTTCATGCTAATCCAATTTCAAAGATAATTGTCAAAAGATTCATGTTTTGTATTAGTTTCAAGTGTTACTCTAATTACATGAAAAAGTTTGATTTCAATTATCTTGTTCATATGAGTTGCTTAGATTAATAGAAAAGGTTGATTGATTATGTGTATTTGATCCATTTTAATCTAAGAGTTGATACTAAAATGTGTTTGTGTAACTTATCCTCAAGTTACATGAAAAGTCACATTAAAGTCTCTTAAAACTCATAAAAGTTGGCAAATATTACAAAAATGAAGAGTCTTGTTTTCATTGAATGTTTTTATGGCTCCATAACTTGTCCTCAAGTTATGGAGGTTCAAGAGTCACTTCATTAAATAATAAAATGTGTAACCTTAATAATTCCATAAGTTATAAAATAAAGAAAAGTTACATTCTTTTATTAAGTTTAAAGTCTTCCATAACTTGTCCTCAAGTTATGGAACGTGAAGAGTTTTTTAATTAAAACTACTTTAAATACATAAGTTATGGAATTAATTAGTTTTGAATAGTTTCAAAACTTGCCCTCAAGTTTTGGAATTTGAAAAGTTTTCTCTTATGAATACTTTAATTCCAAGTTAAGCCCTTAGAATTTTAAAAGTTAAAATTCAACCCTTATAGTTTATAATATTACAAGTTAATAATATATATATATATATATATATATATATATATATATATATATATATATATATATATATATATGTATAAGAGCAAGTCAGTTTTACCGTTAGTAGGCCTCATTCACGAAGCCGGTCTATAAGGGGGGTATAAGGTTGTTGCCTATAAAATGGCAGCATAATGGGTGTCCACTCTCACCCACCGCTTCCTTGACTGGTGGAGGGTCGTTAGCCGAACGGGTAGGACAAGGACTATAATTCTCCTTTTCATTAAAAGTATTAATGATAAATACTAAGTAACTATACACTTAGAAATTCCCAATCTTAGTTACTTAGGAAAATGTGAATACGGTGCTAATCCATGAAATTACACTTTGCACTTTGTTAAAGTCAGTTAGTGGAGCGTGTGTGGTTATCTGGCACACTAACTTGACTTAACAAGGTAGGCAAAGGGTAACTTAATGCTTATCATAGTATCGGTGGATCGTGTGTGGTTAACCGGCACATCGATTAAGGGGTAAACATTTAAGGGTACTAAGTAATTCGCTTGGTTACTTCACACCTTGTTTTCTGATCCTCGGCATCCCAGTCACAAAACTTGAAGGGCACACTCGAGATTGAAACATGCCTTTGAAAAGTTCAATGAATGTCAAAAGATCTAGGAATTTCAAATCCAAGTAAAAACATAATAAATTATTTTGTTTTTCATGGTGGAAATTGGTGAATCGTCATTCGCCTACCTTCACATATTTTATAGCTTGGATTATGGCATCCCTCTTCCAAGTTATAAAAGTATTGTGTTGGGTCCTAGCCTTAATATTTCATATTGGGTGTCATATTAAGGACTTTATATCAACTATCTTGAATATCTCCCAAAAGATGTCTAGTTTAGACATCTATGATCTTCCCAAATCTCTTGAAACAAGGTTTCCTAAATGAAGATGATGTCCCATGGAAATCATACTTCTTTAACCTCCTCCAATTATTCTCCCTAACCCACAAGTTTTTGAAAATTTTAAGGTCACTCAAGCCCTATCGGCAAGCAAGGTCTAGGTGTGATCACATCTTGGAGATGAAGTCACATGTTGGAAAGCCGGGAGAGTTGGGTGTCAAAGTCTTGAGAAAGTTGGATCACTTTCTATGTCACATAGTGAGTTCTTTTGGGACTCCTATGAAATAGACTATGACAAGACCCTTAATGATCTTATCTATTTGCTTGGTGCCGCTGAATCAGCAATGATTTGAGGACTAGTAAAGCAAATGTGATTAGAAGATCAGCTTCCCAAACCTTCAATGGACATTGAAAATGGTGACATTGGGTATCCAATATAAGCTTTATCTTCCCAATGGAAAGGGATTGGCCATAGTCAACTTGGTTGACCAAATGATAAAGAGAAAGGCTAAGTCTGAGATAGTCCCATTACAAAAGGGTCCATATGTTTATATTGCCAAAGGAAGGGGCATTAATTGCGAAGCTGCCAAATTTTACCTAAGGATGGTAAAGTCAATAAATTTGACTCTACTTTAGGTAAAGTCCATTGTCTAACTCTATTAAGTTCCTATTCGGAGATTCTTATTGCATAATGTGACTGGGTCACATGTTGAGGTTTTAAGAATCAAAGAAACGAGAGGAAGCTTAAAAGAAGTATATGCTGATTCTGATCGCGAAGATGGATTTCGATCGCATGGTTCGGTGATCAGAATTTTGAGCTGTTACTTAGGAGTTATGATATATTGTTTAGGAATAGATAACAACAAGTTTCTATATGCATTGTAAGGATAAGTTTTTCCTCAAAGTTTTAAAATAAAAAGGAAAATTTTGATTTTATTTATTTTAAGTATCCTTACAATGACATTTGTGAAAAATGGTTGTTTACATGATTCCATTGATAGCAATATATTGGAAAATTGATTTGATTCTTTCATTTGTGGTAGTGTCTAAATTTACCAAATAAGGAAAGATTCTCATCACCCAAGTTTCAGTTGGATAGAAACTTGGAATCACGCGAGTTATAGTATGATGAATGAGAACTTTCAGCTTTGGAAAATTAAGACTAATTCCTTATGTGAACAAGGATAGGACTGAATGGATCGAGTACACATTCTTGTGCACTGATCAAGTCCACCACAAAGATCGATAAGACTATTCGTCATGATTTACTATAGCCTAGTAAATATGGTTATACTTACAAGTTTAAGTATAATTCTGAAACATTGAAAAAGATTCGATGTATGGGAGAACGAATGAGAAGGATCAAATTATGGCAGAAAGATAAAAGTTTATCAAATTTGAAAAGATGGGAGAGTATTTTAGTGTCATGGTTGTGATCATCTTAATGATTTAGAAATCATATCACAATTAGTTCTCTAATGTCACACCCCAAAACCTAAGAACGGCGGAAACATTCTGGGGCGGAGGACGTCATGTACAGTATCACAACAATGAATAGTAGTAAACAAGCAACAACATCATCCATTGCATTAATAATATAATATTAATACAAGTGTGTTCTGTCAAATTATATAGACACCCAAAATATAAATCAATATGAAAGATGAGTCTGGAATAAGCTCCATCTTCTCTAAACCTTGCATCTGTACCTGTCTACTGGTGACCTGAAGATACAAGTTATTTTGAAAGAGAGTATCAGCTTTAAAGCTGGTGAGATCATAAGTATTTTAGTGTCTGTATTTGTGAAAAGCATTTGTAGTATGAATTTGTAAGTATGTGAAGTTTAAGTATGTAAAAGTTTTGAACCTTCTAGAAAACCCTATGTTTCCTACTAAAAGTAGCCTTCTACCAAGGCATCTAGTATCTATCTGTGTCTCATGTAAGAGTGTGTATTTTCCCAAATCTGACTATCATTATCCAAAAATATAGCTTCTACATTACCGTGCATCGTGTGAATGTTCACGAAGTGAATGTAATGAGAAAATAACCTACTACTATAGTATTATGAAAAGTGACTACTGCTGTACTAACTACCTTAAACCAATTGTATATTTTAAGGCAACATGTGATCGGCCTGTATCCTGCTACCGACTCAATAGTAAAACGACAATGTAAGATGTCGTAAAAATGACGTTTGGCACCCGTAGACTTGCAAGTCCCACTGTAGCGAGCAGCAAGGTGTAGGATAGTCAATCCAGTATAGATCTATACACAAACTCATACGCTCCCCAATTAAGGAGATTCTGGATACAAAAACAGGCAGGGCAGGTAGTGCCCTGCCCCGTTTAATGGCTCACATAAATGTATAAATGTATATGTAATGTATTTGTGTGCTAGCTGTATTGTATGTTCTTCTTCTGTCTAGCCTGTATTGTGTGCTCTCTCTCCATCTAGCATGTATTGGAACGTTTTGTGTGCTCTCTCTGTATCTAGCATGTATTGGAATGTTCTGTGTGCTCTCTCTCTATCTAGCCTGTATTGGAATGTTCTATGTGCTCTCTCTCTATCTAGCATGTATTGGAATGTTCTGTGTGCTCTCTCTCTATCTATCATGTATTGACTCATGAATGAACTGACTCTTTGTATGATTCATTGTTCAAGTATTAGTATCTTCCTAAACTACCCCTATAGTAGTTTACTAGCAATGTAGGAACATGAATGTATACCCTTGCTACCCAAGGGTATTGAATTGACTGGAAGAACCTTTTATGACTATATATGTACACATTATACATAACTAATATTTAAACAACCTTCGGACGGATACTTGATACTCACCAGACCACATCCAAATCGAGGAAAAGGAAATAAAGTGGATAGCCTTCCTAAGTCCTTCAAACATTTCTTATATAACTATACATATATAGGCATGCAATTTATAATATAAAGGAATAAAAGAAGTTTTGTAAAATCTTTAAAGAGTTTAAAGTACTAAGAAGATGACTTGATGTCAGTTTGTAAAATGATTTGAAAGCAGTATATAAGAACAAATATAAGTATAAGGAAAACCATTGTTTGAAACACTATTTTAACAGAGTTTTGAAAAGAAACATTCAGTAAGTAAGACAGTTTGATAAAGAGTTTAAAACAAGTAAAAACGTTTTGGAAAGCTATTTGAAGTAATCTGTTTGGTAAAACAGCTAAAAGTGTAGTAAATACTTTTTTATGCTAGTTACTAATCACATGTAATTTATGTAATAACTAGCATGATTCAACTTGTATCCCCCCCCCATAAAAGCATTTAAAAACATTTACAAGATAGATTTAGGGGTATAAACTCACCTGTAGCAAGTGGTTGGGATTGCACGGACTGAATAGGATGCTAGGTGTCAAGTGAAGACTTGAACACACTCTATGATCCTAGATAACATATAATATCACAAATATGTATTCAATTAGTCTTTAAACAACTAAATAACAAAGTTAAGACATCCTAAGACATGTTAAACACTTTATATAAGTGTTATAAGTGCTAAGGATTGCATCTAAGTGTTGTAGGGAAAGGCTAGTGTGCTTGGGGTTCAAGGAAAACTCCATTAGGGAGTTTACGGTTTTGTGGTCACAACCAAAAGAGTTTACGGTCGTAAACTCTTGGGTTTACGGCCGTAAGCTCACACACTTTTGACCATTTGTTGTTTGAAGCCTTAAAAAGTCCCTAGAAGCTTTTCTACTTGAAGGATGTGACTCAGGAAGGAACTAGGGCACCATTTCACTCCTATTTGGAGTTTACGGTTCTTAAACCATTTTCCTTTGAGTTTACTACCGTAAACTCATAAGGTTTATGGTATTTTGGGGGTTTTCAAGTCCTTAGCTCATCAAGGTAATTGTCTAGGTTAGATTCTAGGCATAAGGAAGGAATATGGGCCATTTATACATACTTTGGGGTGTTTACGGTTTTGGGAGATTCCCAAACCGTAAACACATATAAATGAGGGATTTTGGTGTTTTTCATGGGCTTAAACACATCAAGGAAGGATCTAGAAATGTTTCCAAGGCTTGTAAAGGACTAAGGCACCCTAAGGCACCCTTTGGCACCTTAATTTGGGGTTTACGGTCCAAGAACATTCTTGGACCGTAAACACCTTGATCTTGGTGTTCTTGGGACATTTTCTTGATGTAAACATGTATAACAAGTTTAAACATACTCTAGGATAGAAGTACTTACGATATAGGAGCTTGAAATGAGCCAATAGTCCAAGAACACTAGTGTGTGTTCTTGGTGTTCTTGGTGAAACTTGAAGATTGACCCTTTTGGAATGATTTCACGGATAGAAGTGTGTTAAAACACTAGATTAAGTCATATAACAACTTAAGAAAGCTAGAAACACTTACTAGATTGATGATCTCGAAAAGTTTTTGGATGATACTTGAGAGAGAAATGGATTTGGATCTTGATTTTTGGAAAAAGTGTAAATAATGACTAAGTGTCATATATATACTCCCAAATTTAGGGTTTTTGGCTGTAAATATTTTATTCAGGCATTAAACTCCAATTCCTTGGAGTTTAGGAATAATAGTGATGCACTATAACCCTAGGGCATCCTCTCTCCTGATATCTCCTAAAGTGTAAATCCTATAATACTCAAACTTATTCCAAAAAGTTTGAAACTTAGCATCAACTTTTCTGACTTCTATTGAATTGAAGGGTTGTTCAGAATAGAAAATTTTGGGTTGTCACATCATCCCCCCCTTAGAAGGAATTTTGTCCCGAAATTAGAATTTAGGTAAGGAAGTAGGCATGAATAATCGAGCCAAGAAGTGGGGATGCTTCCTAATCGATTGATTCTCGCACTCTCAAGTGAATGTAGGTCCTTGGTTGGCATTCCAGCGAACCTTCACTAATGGGCAACGGCTATGAATCGTTCGTATGGCCTCTCGGTCCATGGTCGCTACGGTTCTTCCACGCAGGTGAGTCTCTTGTGGAACTCGATCTCTTCGAGTGGGATTTCAAGAGTCTCTTCGGATAGATGCTTTTACAAGTTCGAAACATGGAGAAAAGAATGTACGTTACTAAGCTCACAGGGGTAGATTGAGTTTGTGAGTTACAGGGCCGATTCTGGCAAGAATCTCGGAGGTCCTGACTATCTCGAATTTAGCCTACCACGCTTTGCGAAGCGGATAAAGCCTTCCCAGAGTGAGAATTTCCAAAGGATTTGGTCTCTCACCTGGAGTTCCAAGGGTTCCTCCCTCTTGCTTTCTCTTCCCAGTCAAGGGTCACTTCCTTCTGGGTCAAAGTCGTAAGAGGTTTCGTAATTTGCGAGGAGTTCTATATGAACTACGACCGTAGGTCTGTGTGACCTAGAATTTGGCGAAATTCCGATGGCGTATTCGGTGCTGACAAATTCTCAACGGTTGTGGTAAATTGAAAGAGGGTCCTCAAGAATTCCCATACCACTAGTAGTGCGTCTTAGGAATTTGACTCTTCAATTACAACTCGTATTTAGAGAACTTCGTGCAACGCTTCTCTGATCGTATTTGTTCCATGGTTTGTTGTAGATGTTCTTTGTGATTTCCTTCTTACCTATTCATTAAGCTCATGAGTACTTCGGCGTATTGGTCCTATCCAAGGGGTATCACTACGGACTCGTAGTGTCCGCATCGAGTTTGGAAGGTCATCTTCGGGACATCCTTCGCTAACACTCGAACTGGTGATATTCGGATCTCACCAACTCATCTATGCGAGGCAGAGATAATGATTTCAACGGAAATCTTAACGGTGTCCCCGATCGTCGAGGCACATGTGATACAATCCGACTACTCCTGGGAGGATAAGACCGGAGCTCCCCAGGGTGAGAAGCCTGGTCTCCCAATTCTATTGCTGAGTAGTTTGCTAAGTTGTCCGGACTGTTCTTGTATCTCCGTAGGTGTTTAGACTGTAGGGCGATCTGGTTACAGGAGTCGTACTGGGTTCTAAGTTTGTTCACATGACGATGTGATTACTCGTAGTCTTGGGCAGTCTCCGTCCTGAGGTTCATATTAGAATTCCTACATGGTTCATCGATCATAAATTTCATGTATACGAGTCGTATATAATTAAAATTGAAAAGATAGTCGAATAAATGATTCTTCTTTAAGCTCACCCCCAACGAGGAAAAGAAGTTAAAGGGGAATCATTAATTCTAAATCTGTAGAACCTTGATTATATACCACCCTTGTGTATATGTTTATATATGATAGATTAACCGTAAGAGTCCTTGTATTGAACTCGACGTACTCTACGAGTGGTACTTCGGGGATGTTTGCTCAAGTTTCTTCGGAAAGGATAAGGAATATGAGGTACTCTCCCCATGAGTACTTCGGATTTCTGAAATGACGGCTTCGCTAGAAAGACGTTTACGGAGAAAGAGATGTACGTACAAAACTGGTATTGTGCGGATCGAATTTAATCTAGTTGAATGATAATATCAAACTCACTTGGGAATAAAGACATTAGATTTGATCATAAAGGCGTTACAGGCAAAACATAACCGTGCAACTTTTCACAGAGTTTCAGTATTGTAGACTAATTACGGGACTACTGTTGTGAACAAGGTATACTACAAAAGACAAGTATACGCAGCACGAGGGTCCCTTAACCAACGGGATCTCTCAAAAGATAACACTCGAGTCACACTAAATCAAAACGGTATATAAGTCTGTTACAACGAAATGCCTTAATTACATTAACGTGGGTCCGGAGTAGGTTCTCCTGCAGCTGTGATCCTTAGAATTCTGCCGTCTGCGCCGGAGTTCTTTGTTATAGGACAATCCTTCTTGAAGTGCCATATCTCACCGCATTGGTGGCATGACTGGCTAGCACTAGCATTGGTGGTGGGAGTGAGGTGTTTAGCCAGAATTACGTGGACACGAGTGCCTTCCTCATTACTCCACCTTGGAAATTTCCTCCTAAAGAGTTCTGCAGGAGTTGCCACTTGCTGCTGTGGCATGGCAAGTCCTTGGGATCTCTTGCGCTCCTTTTGGGCTTGACGATATCGTCTCTTCTTTTCGGTCTTACGGCTTCGCAAGTCCATGACTGTTGCCATTTGTTGGTTTCCTGGTTTGGTACTACCATCAGAACTCTCGACTCCTTTGTCAGTCTTGCTTGTGTTGCCTGAGTTGATGTGTGTAAGAAAACTTGTCACAGCAGCTGCTACTGCGGCTTGTAACGTAGCGGCGTGGATATGGAGGATAGGGGTTTCATTGCTCGGCTTATTGTTTCTGGATAACGAAATGATTCTGTAACATGAAAGATAAGGATTTTGTGAGCGATTTTGGTTGACCCTAGATGTACTTCGATTGTTCAAGTAAAGAGTAAGAGTATGTTCTCGAAGGTTTGACCTACATCCCTATGATGCAGTCCTAGTACGGATTGGAAGTATGTTCGCGAAGGTTTGACCTACATCCCTATGATGCAATCCTAGTAATGAGTGGAAGTAAGTTCGTAGAATGGTCTCAAGATGTTTATCGTTCAAGCCGAGGTATCGTTGGTTGGTGAATAACATGATCCCACCACGAAAAGAGACTTGGAAATGTCTCCGGAGCTAAATTGCTATAGTCCAATGATTTGACTAAAGCATGTTTCAGGTATACTCAAATGAAAGTATGATGAGAGTATTTGAAATAAAGAAAAGGACACAGAAGTTAGCCGACTGTCAATATATTTGATATTCATGACGTACAAGTTCGGGAAAATGACCTTGTAAAAGGTCTTACATCATATCCAGAGTAGAGAGGTTCTGGCCGCATAAGGACCCAACTAAAGGTACTTACAGTACAAGATAGTTTCATGGAAAAATGCCACTTAGGGCATAGATAGGAAACGATTCCTTATAACAGGGAAAGAAAGTAAGGCATCTACTACTGGTGACGGTCATCCCTATGGTGAACCCTTAGTTCAGCCAGTTGACGTTCCATATCAAGCAGGTGTCTTTCGTACACCCTCTGGTGTACTCGGAGTTCTATGACTTCGGCTCGTGATTCAGCCAGTGCTTGAAGCAGGGTTTCGTGATCTCTCTCAGATCTCTCCCGAGCATCTTCCACGCGAATGGTGCGGAGGGTATGCATTCTCGCATTGGCGACAACATCTGTAATCCAAGGTAGGGCTGTCCTGCCTTGAATCTTATTTCGGGCCACTCTGCGGACCAGGATTGGCAAGACTCTGTCTGCTGAGCCCCCATTGCTCAGGTCATAAAAGCTTCGGTCACCATTAAATGGCATGGGCTGATCTTGTCCTTGGCTCCATGTTTCCATGCATTCCACCCACTGAGGCGTCGGGCCTTGAAAAGCCGGACGAGGGTTAGGATTCAGAAAGGGAGCTGCCTGGGGTAGGTTCTCAACCTCGGGTTCGGAGTTAGCATCATCCGAAAGGTCTTCATCATGGTGATCATTCACAGGGATAGGATGATCATTCTCTGGTTCTTCTTCAAACCATCCAGCAATGACCTCATTCGGAAGGTACTGGTTGCCGTGGGGATGGAGTCCAGCCATGTTATCTACGCGAGAATTGGGGTAAGAAAATAATTATTAGACGAACTATCTAGATAATTATTTAGAAAATCTTCCTTAGTTACATCACTACTTGTGAAGTGCATACCAGTTATATGTAATCGAAACAGGATAGGCCCTCGAATAAGTGACCTTAACTCCAAATTCACACAGAATAGGGGTAAAGCAAAATTTTCACAGATTCTAAGTCTATAACATCCTAGTTACATATAGCCTTAGTGTATCCACTTAGCAACTATCAACTTAGTAATGAAGATCCTATTTTAGTTCTCAAGTATAAAGTATCTATGGTAACACCAAATACCCCTATAGTATTTTAAGTTTATGTTCTGTTGTTCTCATTGTGGTATGGTTGGTAAGATTTTAGACTTGTTGCAACCTCACAACTACACTAGGCACATGCTAGTCAACTCTCGGATAATATAGTTGATCAGGCTATAACTTCCCAGTTCTGACTATATGTCTCTAAGTCCACCTGTGTTGCCCAACAATCGTAATTCTTTTGTACTGTCCTAGTGACACTGATTTTAGTATGAATGCAGGCACGTATACTTAATTAAATATTTTATTATTTAAAGTATAAACTCTTGGTCAGAGTATTTTAATCCCAATGTATTTATAGTTAGTATATCTTTTATGGGTTGATATACTCAATTCACTATAAACAATGCTCTGATACCAATCTGTCACACCCCAAAACCTAAGAACGGCGGAAACGTTCTGGGGCGGAGGACGTCATGTACAGTATCACAACAATGAATAGTAGTGAACAAGCAACAACATCATCCATTGCATTAATAATATAATTTTAACACAAGTGTGTTCTGTCAAATTATATAGACACCCAAAATATAAATCAATATGAAAGATGAGTCTGGAATAAGCTCCATCTTCTCTAAACCTTGCATCTGTACCTGTCTACTGGTGACCTGAAGATACAACTTATTTTGAAAGAGAGTATCAGCTTTAAAGCTGGTGAGATCATAAGTATTTTAGTGTTTGTATTTGTGAAAAGCATTTGTAGTATGAATTTGTAAGTATGTGAAGTTTAAGTATGTAAAAGTTTTGAAGCTTCTAGAAAACCCTATGTTTCCTACTAAAAGTAGCCTTCTACCAAGGCATCTAGTATCTATCTGTGTCTCATGTAAGAATGTGTATTTTCCCAAATCTGACTATCATTATCCAAAAATATAGCTTCTACATTACCGTGCATCGTGTGAATGTTCACGAAGTGAATGTAATGGGAAAATAACCTAGTACTGTAGTATTATGAAAAGTGACTACTGCTGTACTAACTACCTTAAACCAATTGTATATTTTAAGGCAACATGTGATCGGCCTGTATCCTGCTACCGACTCAATAGTAAAACGACAATGTAAGATGTCGTAAAAATGACGTTTGGCACCCGTAGACTTGCAAGTCCCACTGTAGCGAGCAACAAGGTGTAGGATAGTTAATCCAGTATAGATCTATACACAAACTCATACGCTCCCCAATTAAGGAGATTCTGGATACAAAAACAGTCATGGCAGGTAGTGCCCTGCCCCGTTTAATGGCTCACATAAATGTATAAATGTATATGTAATGTATTTGTATGCTAGCTGTATTGTATGTTCTTCTTCTGTCTAGCATGTATTGTGTGCTCTCTCTCCATCTAGCATGTATTGGAACATTTTGTGTGCTCTCTCTCTATCTAGCATGTATTGGAATGTTCTGTGTGCTCTTTCTCTATCTAGCATGTATTGGAATGTTCTGTGTGCTCTCTCTCTATCTAGCATGTATTGGAATGTTCTGTGTGCTCTCTCTCTATCTAGCATGTATTGACTCATGAATAAACTGACTCTTTGTATGATTCATTGTTCTAGTATTAGTATCTTCCTAAACTAACCCTATAGTAGTTTACTAGCAATGTAGGAACATGAATGTATACCCTTGCTACCCAAGGGTATTGAATTGACTGGAAGAACCTTTTATGACTATATATGTACACATGATACATAACTAATATTTAAACGACCTTTGGACGGATACCTGATACTCACCAGACCACATCCAAATCGAGGAAAAGGAAATAAAGCGGATAGCCTTCCTAAGTCCTTTAAACATTTCTTATATAACTATACATATATAGCCATGCAATTTATAATATAAAGGAATAAAAGAAGTTTTGTAAAATCTTTAAAGAGTTTAAAGTACTAAGAAGATGACTTGATGTCAGTTTGTAAAATGATTTGAAAGCAGTATATAGGAACAGATATAAGTATAAGGAAAACCTTTGTTTGAAACACTATTGTAACAGAGTTTTGAAAAGAAACATTCAGTAAGTAAGACAGTTTGATAAAGAGTTTAAAACAAGTAAAAACGTTTTGGAAAGCTATTTGAAGTAATCTGTTTGGTAAAACAGCTAAAAGTGTAGTAAATACATTTGTATGCTAGTTACTAATCAGATGTAATGAATGTAATAACTAGCGTGATTCAACTTGTATCCCCCCCCCATAAAAGCATTTAAAAACATTTAAAAGATAGATTTAGGGGTATAAACTCACCTGTAGCAAGTGGTTGGGATTGAACGGACTGAATAGGATGTTAGGTGTCAAGTGAAGACTTGAACACACTCTATGATCCTAGATAACATATAATATCACAAATATGTATTCAATTAGTCTTTAAACAACTAAATAACAAAGTTAAGACATCCTAAGACATGTTAAACACTTTATATAAGTGTTATAAGTGCTAAGGATTGCATCTAAGTGTTGTAGGGAAAGGCTAGTGTGCTTGGGGTTCAAGGAAAACTCCATTAGGGAGTTTATGGTTTTGTGGTCACAACCAAAAGAGTTTACGGTCGTAAACTCTTGGGTTTACGGCCGTAAGCTCACACACTTTTGACCATTTGTTGTTTGAAGCCTTAAAAAGTCCCTAGAAGCTTTTCTACTTGAAGGATGTGACTAAGGAAGGAACTAGGGAACCATTTCACTCCTATTTGGAGTTTACGGTTCTTAAACCATTTTCCTTTGAGTTTACTACCGTAAACTCATAAGGTTTATGGTATTTTGGGGGTTTTCAAGTCCTTAGCTCATCAAGGTAATTGTCTAGGTTAGATTCTAGGCATAAGGAAGGAATATGGGCCATTTATACATACTTTGGGGTGTTTATGGTTTTGGGAGATTCCCAAACCGTAAACACATATAAATGAGGGATTTTGGTGTTTTTCATGGGCTTAAACACATCAAGGAAGGATCTAGAAATGTTTCCAAGGCTTGTGAAGGACTAAGGCACCCTAAGGCACCCTTTGGCACCTTAATTTGGGGTTTACGGTCCAAGAACATTCTTGGACTGTAAATACCTTGATCTTGGTGTTCTTGGGACATTTTCTTGATGTAAACATGTATAAAAAGTTTAAACATACTCTAGGATAGAAGTACTTACGATATAGGATCTTGAAATGAGCCAATAGTCCAAGAACACTAGTTTGTGTTCTTGGTGTTCTTGGTGAAACTTGAAGATTGACCCTTTTGGAATGATTTCACAGATAGAAGTATGTTAAAACACTAGATTAAGTCATATAACAACTTAAGAAAGCTAGAAACACTTACTAGATTGATGATCTCGGAAAGTTTTTGGATGATACTTGAGAGAGAAATGGATTTGGATCTTGATTTTTGGAAAAAGTGTAAATAATGACTAAGTGTCATATATATACTCCTAAATTTAGGGTTTTTGGCTGTAAATATTTTATTCAGGCATTAAACTCCAATTCCTTGGAGTTTAGGAATAATAGTGATGCACTATAACCCTAGGGCATCCTCTCTCCTGATATCTCCTAAAGTGTAAATCTTATAATACTCAAACTTATTCCAAAAAGTTTGAAACTTAGCAGCAACTTTTATAACTTCTATTGAATTGAAGGGTTGTTCAGAATAGAAAATTTTGGGTTGTCACATCTAAGGTCATCTTAGTGCATTCTTATGACTAAGAAGAGGAGTCATGAATTGTTGAAATGGTTAAATCAAGAAGATGAGTCATACTTCGTTCCAAAACAATTCTTAGAGTCATACTCCAAGGTTGTAACTTGAGTGACATATCTTAAAGAAGGTTTTAACACTTGTCAAATGTAAGAGTAAAATGTGTTCTACTCTTGTACATTTGAGATTGGTAAGTTGTGATTTTTTGGATAAAACAGAGACCAACTTTGGCCAATTGTGTGAAGTGTTAGTCTTGATAAAGGATTCACAATATCTCTTGAATATTTGACAAGGGAGTCTTGTATGTCAAGAGGACAGTGGGAGTCTTAAAAAGGTCTTGAAAGTCCCAAGAACTAATCAAGGATAAAAAAACCTGAAGTTCTTCACTAGCACACGACTTGAGGTTTATAACCTATCGTGTTGACATTTCTGTGCCCATTCCAGTTAAAAGTTGGCTTTGCATAGGAGTTTTGAGAGTTTCTCAATTAGTTGCATAACAACTTGGAAGCAAGGGCAGACCCTTGTGCTACCAGGTGGCAAGAAGTTAAGACTGCACAAGTTCAGTCCATATAAATTTGGAAGTGTCACTAACCTAGTCTTGTGATTATGGTTTTGACAAAATTCACATGGAAAGGAACACATACACCATAAAATTTAAGTGTCATAAGGTTTCTCTCCGATTCATGAAAATGATGGTGAGGAAACACTTTCACTAAGTAGATTTTAAGTAGATAGCAAAGGTCTAACAATTGAGACTATGATTACGACATCCCTTTTCATAGTTCTAAAATTGTTTAGACACACTTGTGAGCTATCTAAGATAAAGGTGTATGATTTTGATAAAGTTTTATCAAAGCATCTCGTATCAGAAATCTGAGCTTTGGTAAAGAAAGTCGATAAAGTATTGATTTCTAGAAGTCCAGCTGATTCCTGAGTACATGTCAAAGCTAGTGGGAGCATAAGTGTTATGCTAATAATCATCATGTTAGCGGGAGCATGATAATTATGATTAGTATTGAAAGTTAGCAATGTTAATTACAGAAAACAAAAGTTTCAATTCGTGAAGTTGCAGGGATTAAAAAGTTGTTTTGCTATCATTAAGGGAGAGGAAACTATACTTCATTTCAATTCTAATGCTTAGATTGAGGTTTTAATCATCTTTAGTCAAGGATATATATTTGAATTTTGTGTTGGAATTGCTCAACATAAGGAAATTCTATATATAGGTCTATTATTTGCGTTCTAAAATTCGATTATGATTATGGCATCCCTTTTCATAATCTGAATTATGAGAACTTGGCAAATAGAAATAGAAATATTGTAGCGAAAGACTGGTTTACTATCATGTCTTTATCATGAATCGTGTCCCATATGCTTCGGATATAGGATCGATTGCATGTGCTATAATATTCATCCTTTCTAAATTTTCCAAATGCTCAGGTTTACCAAAGATTGGTTGCTCAAGGACAATTGAAAGTATAGTGTGAATTTTGGAAGGACCATATTGACATATTCTGAAAGGAGGGAAAAGGCTAGAATTGGATATGACTAAATTGATTAAGCAATTGTCGAGGACAATCTAAGGTTTACCAAAGATTGGTTGCTCAAGGACAGTTGAAAGTATAGTGTGAATTTTGGAAGGACCATATTGACATATTCTGAAAGGAGGTAACTCTTATTCAGAAGTGATAGTCAAAATGGAATATGGAAAATGTTTCATAGTTGGAAATTATTCAATATGTGTAGGATTAGAAAACTTAATGCAAGAAGGATGTTTTCATGGAGCTGATTTCCATTAGAAAAACTATGTAATGTCTATTGACAAGTCTTTGTGACTTTGTGCATAATCATTACTAGAGGATCAATGCATTTGAGTTTAAAATCTAACAGATTTCAGTACATGGCAAGAATTTGGAATTCTTGCATTTGTGGTAATGATTCAAGACTGTGAAATGAGAATCATTGGACTCATGTTCAATCGATCTCTTTCACAAAGTAAAGATCATAAACAAACATAGAGTGCATACTTGGTGTATGGCATGACTAGTGTTTAGGAAAAACATAGTGTACATTCTTGGAGCATGGCACAACTACTGTTTTAATTCAAGTATAAAGTTGATAGCTGAAACAGTATACAATGAATAATGTGTAATCAATATGGAGATAAATAAAAGTTGTTTTATTTATAAGGCCATATTGGATTCAATTATTATTGTGTTTCATTTTGCATGTTTTGACTTCCAGATTAACTAGGTCGTTCTTCTTGAATGGATAAGTTATTCAAACTATCCACAGTTGGTCATATGTTGGAAATAGATATGAATCAAGACTGTCATGGGTTGGCTTGTAGAGGGCTATGATGTTGGACAAAGTGGTGCTACAACACTCATGAGTGCTCATAAGTTCTGAGTATTGGATTCAACCCACGCTCATTTGAATCACTTCATGGATTTTATCGCGACTGATCATGAGACGATAATATCTTATATTCTTCAAACCTAGAGATATGAGTTGTTACTATGAGTTGGTTGTACATTGATTGCATGAAAACGCATTGGTAACTCGATGTTATAAAACGTGCCTTTGTGTATGATTCAACAAGTAGCAGAACAAGCCATATGAGTCGAAGTTTATCCAATCCTTTTACCTTCGGGATACAAGTGCGTCACTGGAAGTTTAAAAGTGAACACTAAGTTTTGCAATGCTTTAAATTTTAGAAACTTTACAAAGTATAAAAGTAATTTGAAATAAAATAAATAAATGAGGTATGTTGGAAATGTAGGAATTAGAGATTTCTTATAAACATGTTTGAATTAGAAAGTTGTAAAAATACCATGTTGGGTTTCAGGAAAACACATTTAAGTAAAGTAAAATGCCTAAATGAGAAAGTGGTCAAAAGAGCCAAAACAAAACTCGTTTGAAAGATCCGATGAAGCTTTTACACGTAATATAAACTTCAATGTCATATGTCTAAGTTTTATAGCATAGAATTTAAACACTTTTATAAAATAAAATGTTTCTAAGTTTTTCGAAAACGTGTCAAAATGGTAATCAAGGTTTAAAATGGTTTATATGCCCTTAAAAGCACATCTATCCATTGAAATGGATTGAAATGAAATTGAAATAGCAATGTTAAAACCAATATTGGTTAAATTGAGTTTTGAAGAAAAGTGTTAAACTAAAGCAAGTTGTCAAATTTTTTTTTTAGCGAGAATATGGCTTACATTGTTAGGAAATGTCTACTAAGTTGACTGAAGTGGTTATAAAATATTTTATCGATGATAAATAAAACCGATGAAGCGAAATAATTTTTCGATGGAAGATTAAGAAGTAAGGAGAAAGTATGTTAGTGTAGTTGATCTTACCTAAATACTAAGGCGGGTATAAGGGGAGTACAAGACGAGTACCGATGTCTTTTTCCCAAAGATAAAGGACAAGAAAAATTGTTTGAAAAACGTTTTATGGTGTCAATGTAGTTTACGACCTTTTATAGAGGTCAAAGGGACATCTTATGTTAAGTTTTAAGCTCAAGGTGGAAACAACCTAGAGCTAAGTCGTAACGTAGTAATAAGGTCTCACGTATGGGTTAAACCTCCGTATCTCCTCGTGAGTTGAATCCGGAATGCCCGCCAATGGTATCCAAGTGATTATTTAGTGGAGACTCATCTACCTCCTTATGTGATGCTCCAATTCTCATCCGTGTCGATATCAAAACGCTTTTTCATAGTTGTAACTCTAGTACGAAGACGATGAAGAAGTATTGAGGAATAATTCGTATAGATTTCGACTTATGATTATTACTACTGTATATCTAGCTACTAATCTTACATCTAAAGTCAATAGCTACCAAGGAATACTCATTCTCAGTACTAAGTGCATTGCTCCTAGAGTGGCTAGTGATATAACCTAAGTGGTTAACCTAGCACTTGATAAGGGATAAGATTATTTCTAAATAAAGGCATTGTTATAAAAGTGAACTTAGTTTCTAAGTGTGTCTAGATGAATGCCTATAATATGCAATGCCTGTACGCACACCGAGTTTTTCAAAAGTTTAAGTTGAAAATTGTTTTGAACATAATTCTACTATAACCGTTTCCAGCCTCACATTAACTTTCCTTAATTAAGCATAGTTGGTCAGGCTATACTTAATTAAAGTCCAATAATGCGTACTCGAATTAGTTATACCAGTAGTATGTTCAATATTTTAAAAAAGTTTAGAAATTTTTTGGCTATAGTTGTGGTTTTCCAAAGTAAAACCGGTATTCTCTATAAGCTTCGGCTCTGATACCATTTTCTGTCACACCCCGCTAAAGCGGAAACACGAGGCGTGGCAGTATAAAGGGTTTCATAGCAAAAGTTAAAAGACTACACCAACCATAGTATTAAAAATCATTACAATTTTACAATGGGTTTGAACAACTTTTAAAAGAAATTACAATGTAAATTGAAATACAACACATGCGAATGCTCCTAAAAGTGAAGTGTCCCTAAGTGCCACTTACTCGATGATTCCTGAAAAAGCATGTAAAACGAGCGTCAACTATAAAAATAGTTGGTGAGTACTCACAAATAAACAAAATAATATTGGTTCCATGAATTGAAATCAAAGTTTTGATAAAAGTTTCCAATAATAAAAGTATATTGTTAAAATGAGTAAATAAGTTTGTAAAAAAAAAACAGAGTTCTTTGTCATTATGAGAGATAAAGTATGTTGCCCAAATAAGATGCAACATTCATATTCTCATGGAAGATAAAGTTCGTTACTCAAACGAGTAAACAAGTTTCATTGCTTAAAATGAGCAATCAATTTCGTTGCTACAATGAGCAAACAATTTCATTGCTAAAACATGTATATAAGTTTTCAGTAATAAAAGTTCGTTGTTGTAATGAGAAACAAAGTTCATTGCTATAATTAATAACAAGTTTATTGCTATAACGAGAAACGAGTTTGTATGTGTATGAGCAAACAATGAGTCTCAACCAAACCTATGACTGAAGCCCTATCAAGATCTATGCTTATCGTTCCATAGATGAATATGGTATCATGCACTCCAGCAATAGGGCGAGTGAGGAGTTGTCAATTCCTAATAGCGCTATCCACAATGACCATTGGCTCAAAGAGTTAATGGTTAGAGATAAGGGAAGGGCCTTAATACGATAAGTTCTCATGTTCCGTGTTGCATAGACATACATAGAGAGACATAGCAATAAAATAGCAATCATGTTTGATACAAATCAATTTAAATACAACATTCAAATAATAGTTTTTCGGGACATGCTTTTCCACCCCAAAACATAAAAAAACTGAAAATAGGGGAGTGCGTGAATACTCACAATATGCATTGAGATGATGCAAATGGTGCCTTGACTACGCTCCACACGTACCACTATCGATTCCTACAATAATGGTATTCGCTAGTGAGTCTCTAATCGAAATCTAACACTAGTATACTTACCACTACAATAGAATTATGCCAATAATGTGTTAAAATTTAATATTGATAAGTTATAAACATTTTTCTGTGAAAATTAAATTTCAATGAATCAATTGTTATATAACAATTTAAGCGTAATTTCTCACTATTAAAATGTTAATATTTAACATTTTAAGAGGCGTTCTAATGGTTAAATATTCAAAAACTAAATCAATTTAGTTCTAAAATTTCCCAAACTTTTCATTTCAGTTTTAATTAAAGTCAAATACCTCAAGATAAATTTTCTTGAATTTTTGATTTGTCTAACTATTTTTCACCATTTTAGTTTCTTGAATAACCATAAAATCATGAAAAATACTAAACAGTTAATAAAAATAACCAAACTTCAGATTTTGGTTCTAAATGTACTAAACGACTTCTAGATAAATTTTCATGGATTATGAATATGTATAACCATTTTTCATATATTTAATTCTCTAAATGGATACAAATTCATGAAAAATAGAAATCAGTTTCCAAAATTACCCAAACTTTTTGTATTACTGATATTAAATATTTTTAAGCTGGAAAAAATATAAAAATTGATTTCTAAACTGTTTAACCAAATTTTATGATTTTTGAGCATTTATTCTAATAAAAATTGAAATAAATAGGAAAAAGTTTCCAAAATTGCCCAAAATTTTTGTAACACTTTTATTGTACATGTAGAAGCTGGAAAAAAAATAAAAGATATTTTTCAATTAGTCTTTCTATTTTTCTTTGTTTTATCCTCTTAAATAATCTTTAATTGGAGAATAATTATTAAACAGTTAAAGTAAATTACCAAAATTTTTGTAAAGTTCATTTACACTGTAAATAATCTGGGAAAAATCCCAAAGGTGGTTTTTATCTACTGGAATCCGATTTTGTGTATTTAAGTGTATTTAATCTTAGAAAATAGGAGAAAACTAGTATACAGAAGAGAAAAATCATAAAAAATTTTATGTAGCCTCCTAATGTACTACAAGGTGTTCTGGTAAATTTTCATAATTTTTGGATGAGTAAAACTATTTTTCCTGTTTTTAGTCCATTATAAATACAAAAATCGGAGAAAAATAGGAATACATTATAAAAAATTATGAAAATATTTTTCTAAGTCTTCCACAGAGCGTATAATCAGCGAAAATTATTATATACCCTTTTCAAATTATCTAAAGCAGTTTTATGATTTATTGGGGCTAAACAAAAAGAAAATTCAAAACCATATTAAACAGTAACAAAAACCGATGAAATTTAATGTGGGGTCATTATGTAGCATAGGGGTCGTCCACGAATTTACCTAGGATTTATAGACCTCAGAAAGTATTTTATATGATTTATTGCCCTATTTTATTTCAATAATTATAATAATTCGAGAAAAATGAATTATTTTCTGAAAATTTGTTGAACATCTCATTTTGTTGACGGGAATCTGGGAAAAATCGGATTTGGTCAGAAAAGGAGTTTTAGATATTTATTTGGAAATAAATCCTTCATGAACATATTTGAAAGCTTTTAACAACATACTTTGATGGTCTAGCATCTAAGCTTGAAGATCATCACATGCATGTTTGTTTGAAGACCATTCATGAGTTTGAAATGTTCAAAAATCGTTTTTGAAAGAAAACTTAGAGTGCATGTGGTGATTTTCCACCAAAACTTGTAGAAAAGTGCATCTTCATGATCTTGACTTAGGTTTAGGTCCTTGGATATCACCATTTACAACATGCATGTTGTTTTTGGGTGAAATCCTACCACCGTCATCATCAAAACTGAAGTGAATGAACATGCACACATATTTTCTAAGAGAAATGTGTAGAAAAAGAAGGAAATGCAAGAAAAACCTTGAAAACATGGAGGGAAATGAAAGGAAATCGTGTTCTACCTTAATGAACACCACTAGATGATGAAGATTTTGAGTTTGAGGTGTGTTCTTGGACTTATTCTCTGGAAAATTTCGTGGGTATAGAGAAATGAAGAGAGAAATGGAGTGGTTGTGATGAAGAGTGTGAGAGAGAATGAGGGGTAGAGTGAGAGAGAAGATGGAGTGGTAGGGTGAATAAGTGAGTGAATTGATTGAGTTTTGGGAAAGAGTGGTCTTGGGAGGGATGGGCCGACCTTTGAGTGGAGAGATGAGATTTTATCTTGTTTTGCTTATTTATTTTATGTTAATTCCTAAATTTTTATAAATTTTCTTTCAATTTATATAAAATATGCATTTTATATAAAATTTGTTCATAACTCTTGGATGTTTAACTTATAAATGTAATGTTAATATTAATGAATTAAATTAATTTCCTTGATTATATTTCAACATTTTAACTATATTAATTTGATATTATAGTGTTTATAAAATTTTTTTATAAGATTTTAATATAAAACTTCATAAATTTGAGTTTTTATGACTTTTAGGGTTTTGGAGTTTAATAAACTTTGAATATAAAAATAAATTGAATCTTTGAGAGTCTTATGGTATTATGACTCCTTTATAGTTATAAATAATGTTTGTAATTTATTTTTATCGGTTTATTGGCATTCTATGTAGTGATTCCGAGATTCAAGCGAAATTGAGGAATCAAGTATACTAGTCCTACTCTTCAACTTTGACTTAAGTTTCTATGAGACTTTGAACTAACTTCTACTTCTAGGTCAAGTGCATGATGTGTGTATATGATTCATGAAATGTTGTTCGAGTCAAAGAGTGACCCAAATATGGATAGTCACTACAGCTCAGTAGATGTAGAATTCACATATCAATGTGAAATCTAAGTACACTATCCATTGATTCTAATTGTTTCCAAGTTTCTAGTAGGTTATAACTTAGCTTCTAATTACTAAGTCTAATATGTGTTGTGCCTATATGTGCAACTAAGTCTAGTCAAATCTATAACCGACTCGAATTTTGACGGTTGTCACAGTCTCCCTCGGTTGAAAGAATTTCGTCCCAAAATTCAATTCGTGACGAATTCTATTAGAACTCAACCGGATGCAATTGTATCGTTCGGGAGGTGGTGACTTGAAGTGCTCTTTGATTATTTTGGGTTTATTTCCTCAAAGGAAGAGCCCAATTCTTTAGCTATAGTCAAGTTAGTGTTTCCTTAATTCGAGTTCTTTCATCTAGATTATGGAAAATTTGGGTCATGGAATCATGATCCAACCATAGCGACCTATTCCAAAAAGATCATCTAGTTAGATATTATATGAATTAAGAGAGCGGTAGAAGTTTTGCTGAAGCACCCACTACACTGAGCGTTAAATCCGCATTGATGCTTAAGTCGCATTCTAAATTAGCACTAAGTGTAAATTCGCCGCTTAAAAAAAGAAGAGATTAGGAACAATTTGTTCACTTCCGGGTTGGCTACTACATCTGGAAAAGATATATTTTGAAATAAAAAGGGGTAGCACGAATGAAAATAAATGATCAAGGGTAAGTTCCTAAAGATACGTACTAAGGGTAGGCAACAAAGTTTTGGTACCTCTCGAATGTAAAGGCTGTTTAAGTGTCGTCTACAAAATAAGTTACGAAATGATTGAGGATCTCCGAGGCTATAATTACTACTACGGTTACTCATACAATAATAGAACTATATTTGAAGAATATATATAATTAGAGAGTCATTGTTTCTAATGAAGGCGGTGAAAGTTTATCATATTTTAAATCACATTGTGTAGATAGCATTTTAAGTATTTAGAAGTGGTAGAAATCTCACTGTTATCAAAATGTGTGTTTAGAAATGATAACTAATCTCATTATTATCAAAATGTGTAATAATTCCAAGATAATGAAGATATATGTGTGGCGATCAAACGAAGTAGTAAAAAAAGAAAGATAATTTAAAGTTAAATGTTTAAGTCGTCATTAAGGGAATTTTTTTTATAGAAATATTGATATTATGCTTTTTGTAAAAATTGACTAATTGTCTAAGTAAGGACAAATACAAGTTTAAGAGGAGTCGGAATACTTATGAAAAAAAAAAGTTTAAGAGTTAGGAACTCACTGAAAATTGCAAAGTAGAATACTATTTTAAGAAAGGTGTAAAAAAATGTCAATCTTTGGAAATAGTGCATTCATAGTTTAGTGTTTCTACAAAAACAATCATTTAGAGAATAGATAATCGTAAAATTCAAAACTTTTGATGTATTTAAAGAAAAGAAGAAACATAAGGATACATATCCTCCACATATATTTTCTGGATATAGAAAAATTATAAGCATAAAGGTATTCATCTTGTGTATTACTTATAAGGAAAAATACAATGAAACTTGCATTTTAAATCAAGTTTCCGAATTTAGAACGAAAGAGTAAATATAAATAAGGATCACTTGTTTATAATAGATTTCAAAATAAAAACAAGATGTATATGATGAAAGGCGTAATTGAATATATTAAAGTTAACTAAAATTAAAGTATGCCTCATGACTATACATGTATTAATCGCTCAAAATGAAAGGGTAGACTTCTAGTCTGTATGTGTACGAACATGATACCAGGAGAAGCAAAATAGACAGAAACAAAGTTAGACGATGTATTATGTTACTATTATGGCCGTGCGAGATCTAAAATCAGAAGGAGATCGAGAAATCAAGTGTCGGGGAAAGAAAAAGAAGGTAGCAGCGATGATTGCTATTGTTAAAATTTTAAGATCAATAATTATATGTAGATTTAAAACTTAGGTTGAGATATATTTCAAACTTAAATATTTGATGTATATTGATGGTTACATAGAAATGATGAAGTTTTAAAGTGTTTGCTAAAAATTCATAAGTTATCTATTAAATTAAAATCGATTTGTGAAAAAGAAGAAGCACTACAATTGGTAATTGAAAATCTGATAGTGTTGACCTTTTAGACTAGAGTCCAACAATGGTTAAAACGGATAAAGTAAAGACTTAACATATTTAGATGAATAATTGTGCATTGTCGAAAGTGCGTCACTGGAAGTTTAAAAGTGAACACTAAGTTTTGCAATGCTTTAAATTTTAGAAACTTTACAAAGTATAAAAGTAATTTGAAATAAAATAAATAAATGAGGTATGTTGGAAATGTAGGAATTAGAGATTTCTTATAAACATGTTTGAATTAGAAAGTTGTAAAAATACCATGTTGGGTTTCAGGAAAACACATTTAAGTAAAGTAAAATGCCTAAATGAGAAAGTGGTCAAAAGAGCCAAAACAAAACTCGTTTGAAAGATCCGATGAAGCTTTTACACGTAATATGAACTTCAATGTCATATGTCTAAGTTTTATAGCATATAATTTAAACACTTTTATAAAATAAAATGTTTCTAAGTTTTTCGAAAACGTGTCAAAATGGTAATCAAGGTTTAAAATTGTTTATATGCCCTTAAAAGCACATCTATCCATTGAAATGGATTGAAATGAAATTGAAATAGCAATGTTAAAACCAATATTGGTTAAATTGAGTTTTGAAGAAAAGTGTTAAACTAAAGCAAGTTGTCAAATTTTTTTTTAGCGAGAATATGGCTTACATTGTTAGGAAATGTCTACTAAGTTGACTGAAGTGGTTATAAAATATTTTATCGATGATAAATAAAACCGATGAAGCGAAATAATTTTTCGATGGAAGATTAAGAAGTAAGGAGAAAGTATGTTAGTGTAGTTGATCTTACCTAAATACTAAGGCGGGTATAAGGGGAGTACAAGACGAGTACCGATGTCTTTTTCCCAAAGATAAAGGACAAATTTTTTTTTTGAAAAACGTTTTATGGTGTCAATGTAGTTTACGACCTTTTATAGAGGTCAAAGGGACATCTTATGTTAAGTTTTAAGCTCAAGGTGGAAACAACCTAGAGCTAAGTCGTAAGGTAGTAATAAGGTCTCACGTATGGGTTAAACCTCCGTATCTCCTCGTGAGTTGAATCCGGAATGCCCGCCAATGGTATCCAAGTGATTATTTAGTGGAGACTCATCTACCTCCTTACGTGATGCTCCAATTCTCATCCGTGTCGATATCAAAACGCTTTTTCATAGTTCTAACTCTAGTACGAAGACGATGAAGAGGTATTGAGGAATAATTCGTATAGGTTTCGACTTATGATTATTACTAGTGTATATCTAGCTACTAACCTTACATCTAAAGTCAATAGCTACCAAGGAATACTCATTCTCAGTACTAAGTGCATTGCTCCTAGAGTGGCTAGTGATATAACCTAAGTGGTTAACCTAGCACTTGATAAGGGATAAGATTATTTCTAAATAAAGGCATTGTTATAAAAGTGAACTTAGTTTCTAAGTGTGTCTAGATGAATGCCTATAATATGCAATGCCTGTACGCACACCGAGTTTTTCAAAAGTTTAAGTTGAAAATTGTTTTGAACATAATTCTACTATAACCGTTTCCAGCCTCACATTAACTTTCCTTAATTAAGCATAGTTGGTCAGGCTATACTTAATTAAAGTCCAATAATGCGTACTCGAATTAGTTATACCAGTAGTATGTTCTATATTTTAAAAAAGTTTAGAAATTTTTTGGCTATAGTTGTGGTTTTCCAAAGTAAAACCGGTATTCTCTATAAGCTTCGGCTCTGATACCATTTTCTGTCACACCCCGCTAAAGCGGAAACACGAGGCGTGGCAGTATAAAGGGTTTCATAGCAAAAGTTAAAAGACTACACCAACCATAGTATTAAAAATCATTACAATTTTACAATGGGTTTGAACAACTTTTAAAAGAAATTACAATGTAAATTGAAATACAACACATGCGAATGCTCCTAAAAGTGAAGTGTCCCTAAGTGCCACTTACTCGATGATTCCTGAAAAAGCATGTAAAACGAGCGTCAACTATAAAAATAGTTGGTGAGTACTCACAAATAAACAAAATAATATTGGTTCCATGAATTGAAATCAAAGTTTTGATAAAAGTTTCCAATAATAAAAGTATATTGTTAAAATGAGTAAATAAGTTTGTAAAAAAAAAAACAGAGTTCTTTGTCATTATGAGAGATAAAGTATGTTGCCCAAATAAGATGCAACATTCATATTCTCATGGAAGATAAAGTTCGTTACTCAAACGAGTAAACAAGTTTCATTGCTTAAAATGAGCAATCAATTTCGTTGCTACAATGAGCAAACAATTTCATTGCTAAAACATGTATATAAGTTTTCAGTAATAAAAGTTCGTTGTTGTAATGAGAAACAAAGTTCATTGCTATAATTAATAACAAGTTTATTGCTATAACGAGAAACGAGTTTGTATGTGTATGAGCAAACAATGAGTCTCAACCAAACCTATGACTGAAGCCCTATCAAGATCTATGCTTATCGTTCCATAGATGAATATGGTATCATGCACTCCAGCAATAGGGCGAGTGAGGAGTTGTCAATTCCTAATAGCGCTATCCACAATGACCATTGGCTCAAAGAGTTAATGGTTAGAGATAAGGGAAGGGCCTTAATACGATAAGTTCTCATGTTCCGTGTTGCATAGACATACATAGAGAGACATAGCAATAAAATAGCAATCATGTTTGATACAAATCAATTTAAATACAACATTCAAATAATAGTTTTTCGGGACATGCTTTTCCACCCCAAAACATAAAAAAACTGAAAATAGGGGAGTGCGTGAATACTCACAATATGCATTGAGATGATGCAAATGGTGCCTTGACTACGCTCCACACGTACCACTATCGATTCCTACAATAATGGTATTCGCTAGTGAGTCTCTAATCGAAATCTAACACTAGTATACTTACCACTACAATAGAATTATGCCAATAATGTGTTAAAATTTAATATTGATAAGTTATAAACATTTTTCTGTGAAAATTAAATTTCAATGAATCAATTGTTATATAACAATTTAAGCGTAATTTCTCACTATTAAAATGTTAATATTTAACATTTTAAGAGGCGTTCTAATGGTTAAATATTCAAAAACTAAATCAATTTAGTTCTAAAATTTCCCAAACTTTTCATTTCAGTTTTAATTAAAGTCAAATACCTCAAGATAAATTTTCTTGAATTTTTGAGTTGTCTAACTATTTTTCACCATTTTAGTTTCTTGAATAACCATAAAATCATGAAAAATACTAAACAGTTAATAAAAATAACCAAACTTCAGATTTTGGTTCTAAATGTACTAAACGACTTCTATATAAATTTTCATGGATTATGATTATGTATAACCATTTTTCATATATTTAATTCTCTAAATGGATACAAATTCATGTAAAATAGAAATCAGTTTCCAAAATTACCCAAACTTTTTGTATTATTGATATTAAATATTATTAAGCTGGGAAAAATATAAAAATTGATTTCTAAAGTGTTTAACCAAATTTTATGATTTTTGAGCATTTATTCTAATAAAAATTGAAATAAATAGGAAAAAGTTTCCAAAATTGTCCAAAATTTTTGTAACACTTTTATTATACATGTAGAAGCTGTAAAAAATATAAAAGATATTTTTCAATTAGTCTTTCTATTTTTCTTTGTTTTATCCTCTTAAATAATCTTTAATTGGAGAATAATTATTAAACAATTAAAGTAAATTACCAAAATTTTTGTAAAGTTCATTTACACTGTAAATAATCTGGGAAAAATCCCAAAGGTGGTTTTTATATACTGGAATCCGATTTTGTGTATTTAAGTGTATTTAATCTTAGAAAATAGGAGAAAACTAGTATACAGAAGAGAAAAATCATCAAAAATTTTATGTAGCCTCCTAATGTACTACAAGGTGTTCTGGTACATTTTCATAATTTTTGGATGAGTAAAACTATTTTTCCTGTTTTTAGTCCATTATAAATACAAAAATCGGAGAAAAATAGGAATACATTATGAAAAATTATGAAAATATTTTTCTAAGTCTTTCACAGAGCGTATAATCAGCGAAAATTATTATATACCCATTTCAAATTATCTAAAGCAGTTTTATGATTTATTGGGGCTAAACAAAAAGAAAATTCAAAACCATATTAAACAGTAACAAAAACCGATGAAATTTAATATGGGGTCATTATGTTGCATATGGGTCATCCACGAATTTACCTAGGATTTATAGACCTCAGAAAGTATTTTATATGATTTATTGCCCTCATTTATTTCAATAATTATAATAATTCGAGAAAAATGAATTATTTTCTGAAAATTTGTTGAACATCTCATTTTGTTGATGGGAATCTGGGAAAAATCGGATTTGGTCAGAAAAGGAGTTTTAGATATTTATTTGGAAATAAATCCTTCATGAACATATTTGAAAGCTTTTAACAACATACTTTGATGGTCTAGCAGCTAAGCTTGAAGATCATCACATGCATGTTTGTTTGAAGACCATTCATGAGTTTGAAATGTTCAAAAATCGTTTTTGAAAGAAAACTTAGAGTGCATGTGGTGATTTTCCACCAAAACTTGTAGAAAAGTGCATCTTCATGATCTTGACTTAGGTTTAGGTCCTTGGATTTCACCATTTACAACATGCATGTTGTTTTTTGGTGAAATCCTACCACCATCATCATCAAAACTAAAGTGAATGAACATGCACACATATTTTCTAAGAGAAATGTGTAGAAAAAGAAGGAAATGCAAGAAAAACCTTGAAAACATGGAGGGAAATGAAAGGAAATCGTGTTCTACCTTAATGAACACCACTAGATGATGAAGATTTTGAGTTTGAGGTGTGTTCTTGGACTTATTCTCTGGAAAATTTCGTGGGTATAGAGAAATGAAGAGAGAAATGGAGTGGTGGTGATGAAGAGTGTGAGAGAGAATGAGGGGTAGAGAGAGAGAAGATGGAGTGGTAGGGTGAATAAGTGAGTGAATTGATTAAGTTTTGGGGAAGAGTGTTCTTGGGAGGGATGAGGCCGACCTTTGAGTGGAGAGATGAGATTTTATCTTGTTTTGCTTATTTATTTTATGTTAATTCCTAAATTTTTATAAATTTTCTTTCAATTTATATAAAATATGCATTTTATATAAAATTTGTTCATAACTCTTGGATGTTTAACTTATAAATGTAATGTCAATATTAATGAATTAAATTAATTTCCTTGATTATATTTCAACATTTTAAATATATTAATTTGATATTATAGTGTTTATAAAAAAATTTTATAAGATTTTAATATAAAACTTCATAAATTTGAGTTTTTATGACTTTTAGGGTTTTGGAGTTTAATAAACTTTGAATATAAAAATAAATTGAATCTTTGAGAGTCTTATGGTATTATAACTCTTTTATAGTTATAAATAATGTTTGTAATTTATTTTTATCGGTTTATTGGCATTCTATGTAGTGATTCCGAGATTCAAGCGAAATTGAGGAATCAAGTATACTAGTCCTACTCTTCAACTTTGACTTAAGTTTCTATGAGACTTTGAACTAACTTCTACTTCTAGGTCAAGTGCATGGTGTGTGTATATGATTCATGAAATGTTGTTCGAGTCAAAGAGTGACCCAAATATGGATAGTCACTACAGCTCAGTAGATGTAGAATTCACATATCAATGTTAAATCTAAGTACACTATCCATTGATTCTAATTGTTTCCAAGTTTCTAGTAGGTTATAACTTAGCTTCTAATTACTAAGTCTAATATGTGTTGTGCCTATATGTGCAACTAAGTCTAGTCAAATCTAGAACCGACTCGAATTTTGACGGTTGTCACAGTTTTGTTGATCAGCACGCGATTCTGAACGTAGGACGCCGTGTTAATCGCCTCCGCGAAAAATAACACAGGAAGTTTGGAATCACACAGCATCGTCCTTGCAGCGTCTTTAAGTGTTCGATTCCTCCGTTCAGCAACACCGTTTTGTTGTGGTGTGCGAACAGAACTGAATTGACGCACAATCCCTTTCTCGGAGCAAAAGTGGTCAAGAACAACGTTCTTGAACTCCGTTCCATTGTCAGTACGCAGCGCTTTCACTCGGTTGTTTGTCTGATTCTCTATCATTATAATGAACTTCTTGATAAGGTCAGCGATCCCAGCTTTGTTGGATAAAAAGAAAACCCAAGTGAACCGAGAGTAGTCGTCTATCACAATGAGTCAGTATGAATTGTGGTTGATGCTGAGAACATTAATCGGACCAAAAAGATCCATATGTAACAGCTGGAGCACTTGGCTGATGGAGTTAACCTGCTTTGGAAAGTGTGGTTTCCGATGATGTTTCCCTTGAGCATAGGAAACACACTTTTCAAACTTAATGAAATCTCTGACAGGCAGACCTCGGACCATTTTGTTCTTTGCAAGCCGATTCAGATTCTTTGCATTAGCGTGACCAAGACGACGATGCCACAACATCGCATTTTGTTCTGAGACTATGGAGAATAGGCAAGTGACTTCGTTGGGGATATTGCTGTTCATGTCTATGATGTAGGCATTCCCATATCGCTTAGATTTTACAAGAATCCACTCCTCCGGAATGACAATGCCAGGCTTTAAAATAAGACATTATTTGTCGGTAAAGTGCGTTGAGTACACTTTGTTGCAAATCTGAGAGACGCTCAATAGACTATGCTTCAATTCAGGAGCATAGTTGACATTTTCAAAACTGAGCACTCCGTTCGACACTGTTCCTCTCTGTGTTATTTTTCCACTTTCACCGCCCGCAAAGGAGACATAGCCCCCATTAAATGTTTGAATGTCATGCAGTTGGGAGATATCTCCTGTCATGTGTCGGGAGCAGCCACTATCGACATACCAAGGTCTGGCGATACTCCTCTGCGACTGTCCCTCGGGCTTACTGAAGGTTCATCATATCTTCTTCAGGATCTATCTCCGTCTCTTTCTCCTTGCAATCCTTGATCTGGGCAAAATGAGCATTTTCAGGTCGTGAAATATTCAGGGCCTGAATTTGATCTTCCCAATCAAAGGATTGAGCCACCATCGCCAGGTTCGCAGGTTGATTGGTTGATGAAGATCCTCTGATGTTGCTGTGGACATAGGTAACTGGCACGACGGTTCGATCAGCATTTTCCCTTCTGTCAGGCTTTGGACATTCCCTAGCAAAGTGCCCTGGCTCATGACAATTGTAGCATTGAAGCTTGCCTTTGTTGAATCCAACCTTTTTGTCGGAATTCACACTCCAGTTGTTTTTGCCAGTTTTCTTAGAAAACTGCTTTGCCCTGAATACTGCCATGGCCATTTGCCAAGTTATATCCATCTCTTCTACATCTTCAGGGTGAATCTGATCAAGGTTGGCAAACAAAAATTGTGGAGAGAGTTCTCCAGCCACAAACGCATTGTAGCAATTTACCAAACCCGTGGCAAGAGCCATGTTTTCTTCTTTTTCTTTCATGGTTGACATCTGAGAACTTAAACCATG
Source organism: Lactuca virosa (assembly GCF_052849685.1). NCBI lineage: Eukaryota > Viridiplantae > Streptophyta > Magnoliopsida > Asterales > Asteraceae > Lactuca > Lactuca virosa. Next base: position 318,534,695 of record NC_136428.1, read on the forward strand.
AGACTGAGGAGGTACAACATTAGATGAGCAAAGACTGGGATTAACTTGTTGAGGAATGATTTGAGTTTGAGAAACTTGAACTTGCTGCATGGAAGGGATGACATAGGATGTAGGTTGAATTGATTGATGAGTCATGAAAGATTGAACTTGTGAGACTTGTGGAGTAGGAGTAACTTGAGGAGCTTGCGCAACAGAAAGACTTGAAAAAGCATTGTTGTTTGTGGCTTGGATCCTTAGATTTGCAGTGGAATAAGAATTAACATGATTAATCTCCCTTTGCTTGTCATCAAGATCACAAGCCTTGATGATAGCCATAGTTTCTGCCAGACTCAGCCTGTTTAAGTCTTTGGTTTTCTTGATCACTGAGACATTCATATCCCAGGATTTTGGAAGAGAGTTGAACAGCTTCTTGTTGATTTCCGATCTTGTTACTGAGACACCTGCAAAACTCATTTCTGTAGTGAGAGTTATAAACCTCTGAAGCTGATTCTCAAGAGTTTCACCCAGGACATGGTTGAACATGTTGAACTTTTGTCGAAGCATGTCCTGACGACTCTGCTTCATATCCTCATTACCCTCATAAACTTCTATCAATGCTTCCCAAAGTGCCTTCGCAGACGTATACTGACGGAAACCCTGAGCAATTTCTGGAGATAATGCCATTGTAAGCGTAGCAAGAGTTTTCTCCTGCTCCTCGACCTTTTCGAAATCCTCATCCGTATAATTTTCAACCCGTTTGTCGACAATTGTGTCATCCACAATAGTAGTAATTCGAATTGGTCCCCTAAGTATACTGCGCCAAATCTTGAAGTCTTTCATTTTAATATACTTCTCGATCCGGTATTTCCATTCTGGAAAGCCTTCGGCATTTAAGAGTCGGGGAATCCGAGAAGTTGTTCCCATGATGGTGTCAAGTTCCTGATGTGCTGTCATGCTTTGAGAATCCATTTGTCTCGTTTTTGTGTTTTTGTTTTTGTTTTTGTTGATTTTGTTTTTTTTTTGTTTTTTTTTTAATTTTAAAGAAAATTAAATTGAAAAAGCAACAAAAATAACTAAAGGAAAGGTTTTCGGTGGGAAAGTTAGACCGAAAATGAGGATCAAGTAGGTTTTCGGTGTAAGGGGATTCAAATGATTTCGGTTTCTAAAGATTGATGAAGGGTTTTCGGTTTCTGAAGATGCTTTGATTTTCGGTTTCTGAAGAGTGAACAAAGACTAGTTTTCGGTTTCTGAAGATGAGCCGAAAACTAAAGATTTATCAAAAAGAAATTTGATTCTTGATCTGATTTCTATTTTTCGCACAACCAAAACTTCCAAAACTACTCCCAGATATGCAGATCTGAACAAAATAAACGTGACAATGAGTTTTCGGTGTGTGTAGATACAACCGAAAACTTATAAGAGTTCCACCACAAGCTCAAATCTGATGCAGATTTTGATTTTGATGAAGTAAACAATGATCCAATCTTCAAACTAGAGCAGATTCAAACTTGTTAATTGACCGAAAATGAAGATCACGAATTGTTGATGAACTGAAAACAAAAAACACGATTAATTGACACTAGCTTGTGCTCTGATACCAATTGTTAGGTCCCAAATCAGTGGAATCTAACTAATGATCAATCAAATATGATAGAAATGAAGAAGAAGAGAATTAAACACCAAGCTTGCATACAATTCAATCAATGAAGTGTCGAATACAACTTGGACTGACCGAAAACTAACTGAACCTTCTAGGAGTGATCAACCCCAACTCTAACAACCTGACAGCTATTTATACCAACATACATCTGACCGAAAACAGGTTTTCGGTCAAGGCCTGACCGAAAACCTGTCTAGAGCGAAAACTCAAATAAACATAAAAGATGTCCAAAACACATTAATAACAACCCTATCCCATCCAAGCATCAATGCCTAGCCCAAACCAAATATATTGGCCCTTCAATCACACTCTACTTCGTGAGCATCATGGGTACAAAATAGTGATATTCGAACATGATCAGGAGGTGAATTACCTCGACCATGATCAGTGGAAGCGTCATCATTGTGTTGAGGTGGAGGAATCTCAGGAATAATATTTTCTTCTTTTTCTTCCAGTGATAGAGAAGACTCGAAACAAATATGCTTATTTCGATGACTAGATTTCGTCTCATTGAAATCATGAACTCGAACTTCATGACCGTGATTGATTGGAATCATCTCTGTATCCTCACTGTTGTATTCAGAATCTCAGCCAACATCTAAATCCTCATCTTCAGTACCAGTGTCTTCATCACATTGAGAATTACTCTCGGAGTCACTCTGGTTTTGTTTTTCTGAATCAGATGTTTGATCCTCTTGTTCTTCTTCTTCATCTTCCTCTAATGGAATTGTTGGGACAACATACGGAAGTTTTCAACACTGAAAAGGATTGTCAATCCATATTTGCATACCCTTTGTAATGCTCCATTCATCTTCAGGAATTTGATTGAACAATTTCATCGAGGTCAAAGAATGAGCCCAGTCATCAGCTTGATCAACATCATAACCAACAAAAAAATATTGAAGAATTAATGCAACCCATCTAGGATATGGGACATGAGCGGATCTTTTAGTTCCTCTAATAATTTCAGCCATTTGAAAAAAAATAACTTGAGCAAACTCCAAAAGTTTATTCTTGATGATAGAGAACATGATACATTGTTCAAAAAGGTTCATCTGATCAAGACTCATTGTCTTGTGAGTAAGACATTTTCAATAACAGCACGACATATCTCTAGGAGGGAGTAGGAAAGTATTCATCCTTAATTGGAAGGCGTAATCCCCTTCGAACATCATTCACAGTCACCAAGATAGTATTCGCTCCATCTCCTATTGTACCAATAATAAATCCAACATCATAGTAAGTAGAAGTATAGTAAAAGTCACAAACATGTCGAGGAAGAAACGAATCAACAATATCAACAAGATCGTAGCTAAGTAGATATTTTATAAGATAATCTACGAAACCTTCAAAAACCTTGTTCGGAAACCTTATAGGGATTTCAAAAGAGAATGCCTCATTTTTGGCCATGATCATGATTGGAGTATCTAGAGATCTAGCAGCTATGACGACATTTAATGTAGGCACATAAGTGTAGATGATTGTAGGAGGAGGCATTGCGATTAGGGTTCTTGAGTAGATGAGCGATCGAGAGATTTTGATGATTATTGAGAGCATGAGGTGATTGTGAAGATGTTAGTCTTACATATATACCCCAGAGATACGTTGTTCAGAGGTAATCATAGGAGTGAGAAACATTCGCCTCAAATCTCGTAGATATCAAAAGAAGGTGTTTATTCCCAAATTTAAAAAGTTAGCGATTATTAAGATAATCTTCACACCAATAGGAGGCTTCCCCCAAACAAAAGATATTGAACATCACAACAATAGGGTCATAATCAACACAAAAATAGTGCAACGGAACAATGGGTGAGATAGGGTATATCACACTATTGTGGTGTTTGCAATAGTAGATCATGTACACAATCTTGCGAAGTCTCATTAATGTATGGTTTTATACGCTGAATCATTTAGTACTTTAATTAAAAGAGAAAGGTAAGAATGGTATGACAGCGTGTAATATATTCTGATACAAAATACATCCGCCGGCATAGAGTGTCAAAATTTTGTTAATGTATGGCTAATAAAGTGAGTCATTAATTCCTTGAATATAAACTTTGTAGGGTAAGAATGGGTAGATGCATGTAATGTATCGCGGTACATGATATACCCATTGACACGAAATTAAGGGCAATAAAGGGTTGGTGTGTGTGATAAACTATGGTACATAGTTTAACCATCTACACAAAATTTCTTACTTTTATGAGTGTGTGGTATTGCACAATGTGACAACCCGAAATTTCTATCTTGTACAACCATTCAATTCAATCAAAGTTAGACTCGTTTCTGCTATCTTTTAGCATTCTTTATGGTCTGTGTGAGTGTTCTAAGCCTAGTGCATGTTTTGGCCTCAAACTCACCTCATGTCCCAACATAAGATCATAAACACTTAATGGATGCTAGATAGGGCCATACACCACTTTTTGCATGCTTCTTCCATGAGTGTACGACCGTACACTCCATTGGCCGTACACCACATTGGCCGTACACATCTTGGCCGTACACACCCTTGTGTGGCCGTAAACCCCTTTGATGCAATCATATGTGATTGTAACACTTCAATCTAAGTGTTTCCTAGTCCCTAAGGTGGTTTCCTTGCATGATTAGTTGTATATACACTAATTATATACATATATGTGTCATTATATGCTTAATAGGATCCGTTCTTGCTCTAGGCTTCACTTGACACTTAGCATCCTATATCGAACTTACATTCGTATCACTCACTACATGTGAGTTCATACAGCTAACTTATCTTTTAAATGATTTTAAATGCTTTTATGGGGGACCAAAGGTGTTCTAACATATAAAAGTTCCTTCGTTCAGTTCAGTACCTTTGGGTAGCAAAGGTGTTCAAACATAATCAGTCATTCAAACAACATTACTAGTAAACTATAATAGGTATAGTTTAGGAAGTCACTACTTACTATCTCTAGAACAGTGAAACTTACAAGATTCAGTTCATACATGAGTCAGTTCAAACATACTATAATGAGAAACATAGAGAACATACTATATACTAGAATAGAGAGAACATACTATATACTAGGACAGAGAGAGCATACTACACTAATACAATAAGAAAGATAACATTAATGTGAGCCACTACTTCATGGCACGACAATATACTGTTGTGTCATGTTTTGTAACTGGAGTCTACTGGAGGGAGAGCATGAATTTGTGTATAGATCTATATGGGATTGGCCATCATACACCTTGTTGCTAGCTACAGTGGGACCTACAGGTCTACGGGTGACGAATGTTATACCCTTTCGACGTCTCTAACGTCGTGTTTTACTAGTCAATCAAGTATGGTTATAATCTCATCACATTTTACCTTAATTAAACAAACATGTTTAAGGTAGTTAGTACATCTGTAGTTACTTATAAACAATACTATTGTACATCGTCATTTTTCCCATTACATTTATACTGTGATATTCTCACATAAACGGTAATGCAAACTACATTTTGGTAATGATAGTCATACTTGGGAAAAACACTCACTTTTACAAAAGAAAAAACTTACAAAACAGTCGAGTCTAGGTAGAAGGCTACTTTAGTAGAAACTCTAGGATTTTCTAGGAAGTATTCAAACATTTACAACAAACACTTACAAACTTTTACATCAAACATTTACAAACACTTTCATCAAACTTATACAAACAATGACATTAAATAGTTATGAACTCACCAGCTTTAATGCTGATCTACGCTTTCAAAATAACTTGTATTCTCAGGTCACCAGTAGACAGGTACCGATGACCAGGTTTTGAGAAGACGGAGCGTTCAAGACTCGTCTTTTATTTTGATTCATATTTTGGTGTCTTATAAACTATACAGAACACACTTGTATTGGATTATATTATTAATGCAGTGTGATACTCTACATGACGTCCTCCGCCTCCGAATGTTTCTTTCGTTCTGGTTTGGGGGTGTGACACACAATGAATTGCTATGTTCTATAATATAATACATAGTGTAAGATAATTGAATATCTCAATCACACTAAGGTGCTATCAGTATGAATCATGAACAACTTAACTCATCAATAAGAAGTGGTTAAACTTCTAGCATCACAGATTTATGGTTACAGTTTCAGACTAGAATCAAAGGATTCACTAGCAATTCGTGTGATATGGTACTAGAAAAAATAAGAAAATAGATAAGTCTTTGGACGTTGATAAGTCCGTCTATGATTGATACCATTTAAACCTAGATGGATTCTTATCATTCCTGTTAATGTAGCATTTAACTATCAAGGCTTCACCTTCGGAATTCATTGGAGAAGTCGTTGACGATGTTTTAAGGAGACTTCTTGGAGTATGGAGCAACAGATTTATCCCTATGAGTATCTTGCATGATTTGTTTGTTTAAAATCTTCGTTTCTTCATGATTACGAAGATCACCAAATAGGGAAGCCAAATCCATTGTTACGTTCTTCTCACTGTTCTTCAAAACTTATACATAATATTCCCAACTCTCATTCAGTGAATAAAGGAACTTGGGAACTAGAAAGTTTCTACTTTTGTTCATATTAAGACTATTGGAGTAGGTGTCTAAGCCCATAACTATAATTAGTATATACTTAACCCGATAGTAGCATGGTCCATTTCGGTTTGCCTTCACCAGAACAATTTGTTAGATGGATATTTGAGTAAGAGGTTATTTATGATGTATTATATATTATAAGTACAATATATTAATTGAGGAATCATATTATTTAATTAGTATTATTCAAGAATTAATTCAGTGATCAAAAGAGACTAATTAAAATTGATACATATGGGTTAGGCTAATGATCCATAATTGATTTGTGATGGGTTAAGCTTATGGATAGTCGATGAAGTGTTAGTCCAAATCAAATTCATGGATCATAAGCTTATATGTGTGGATTAGGGTTTCACATGACTCTTGGTTTTATACACATATAAATATGTCATCCTAAGCCCTAAAATCGGACCACTACTTGCAATCCAAGAAGAGAAGTCGATTTTGAGTCTCCTTAGCCTCTCTCATATCCATTTAGTTGTTTATTAGTAGGTGTGACTTGTTTGAGGCACAAAACTTGGGGTGCTAAGTTCTCACAAAGCCAAATTCTTACTAGCTACATCAAGAGGTAACCTTCTAACAAATTTTATGATTCATATGTTAAATTTTGTAAGCTAGTTTTGGCTCCATGCTTTGAATATCAATGTTGCATGTATAATTAGAGAAAACTTAGATCCAAAGCATTAGGGTTGTATGTGCACCATAGGAATGTTAGAGTACATTAAACCCAACCGTGGTATCAGAGCCTAGGGTGTTTTCTATTATATTGATGCAAATGTGTCATTTTTAAAGTTGGAAAAATGACTTTTCTGGCCACTGTCCGATGAACTCGGCGAGTACATATATGGACTCGATGAGTTGCATGAGTTTTGCCGTGAAGTCGACAAGTCCAAAGCTTGGCTCGACGATTTGGCTCATCTGGTGGCATGATTTGTGAGTTTTTGGCCTGTTTTGGATTAGGATCATTACCACAAACTGTTTTGGTTCATCAAATTTGATTTTACTAATATGGTAATGTTATATCCCCATCCAAAACATGAAGTTTTAAAAATTTTAAGATAATTACTTGATTTTGTGAAAAACTAATTATTGGTAAAATTTGAAACTACCTACAATGTGAACTAGGTCAAATTGGTAAATGATGAATTATAAGATAATTGGATTAGTTTAATTTGATCTATGTGTCTCTTGAAAAGTTCCATAACTTGTCCTCAAGTTATGGAACATAAAAGGTCTTTATTTATGAAACCATTAACTATTGTAAGTTATTAAATTCAAGGGATCTTGAAAGGTTTCATAAGTTGTACTTAAGTTTGGAATTTGAAAGGTATCATTCATGGAACTTTAAAATCCATATGTTATGGAATTCAAAAGTTTTGACAAGTTACAAAACTTGTCCTCAAGTTTTGGAACTTGAAGAGTCTTATTTATGAAACTTTAATTCTAAACCCTAGAATTTTAAAAGTTTAAAATTCAACCCTATACTATTATAATATTAAAGTTTAATACTTATATATATGTATAAGACAAGTCAGTCTTACCGTTAGTAGGCCTCATTCACGAAGCCGGTCTATAAGGGGGTATAAGGTCACGGCCTATAAAATGGTGGTTTAATGGGTGTCTACTCTCACCCACCTCTTCCTTGACTGGTGGAGGGTCGTTAGCCGTACGGGTAGGATAGGACATTTATTCTTATTAATAAGTATAATGATAATTATTTAAGTAACTAAACTTTTATAAATTCCCAATCTTAGTTACTTTAGGGAAAATGTGAAAATGGTGCTATTCCATGAAATTGCACTTTGCACCTTGTTAAGTCGTTAGTGGTGCATGTGTGGTTAACCGTCACACTAATTTGGGACTAACAATGTGTTGCAAAGGGTAGCTTGATGTTAATCATGGATCAATGGAGCGTGTGTGGTTAACGACACACTGATTAGGTGATTTGTAACATTAAGTGTACCAAGCACATTTGCATGGTTATTCACACCTTGTTTGTGATCCTCGGTATCCCAGTCACAAACTTGAAGGGCACAATAGATATTAAAACATGCCATTGAAAAGGTAAATGAATCTCAAAAGAATCTAGTAATTTCAATTCATTTAAAACTTAATAATCTGTTTCGTTTTTCATGGTGGAAATTGGTAATTCGTCATTTACCTACCTTCAAATATTTTACAATTGGATTACGGCATCCCTCTTCGGAATTGTAAACTATTGTGTTGGGTCCTAGCCTTAATATTTCATTTTGGGTGTTATATTAAGGATCCTTATCTAATCTAAACTTTGTCCTTCTTTTTCAGATGTCTACTTCAAACACTGCTTCCAACTGAACGGCTTTTGGCTCTTTCTCCCTCATGAATCTATGTGGGAGGGTCATATTTGTTGGTTCGAACTTCAATGATTGGATTCGAAACATCCGCATGGCCATTCTCTATGAGGATAAAGAATATGTCCTAGATAAAGATCTTAAGGAAATTGATGAATCTACCGCTACTCCCGAACAGATTGTTGAATACAAGGCCCATGAGAGGGACACGACCAAAGTGTCGTGTATTATGATTGTTACCATGACTGCTGAGCTTCAGAAGTCCTATGAGGACTTTTAGCCATATGAAATGCACCAAGACTTGATGGAAAGGTACCATCAAAGTGCTAGGTAGGAAAGATATGAAATCATAGCCTCCATGATTACTACCAAAATGAAGGATAGGGAGTCTATCACGACCCACTTGCAGAAGATGCAAAGGTTTGTGGACCGCTGCTGAAGTTGAATGTTAACTTCGATGAAGAGTTAGCCATAGATATTATTCTACACTCATTGCCTCTATGTTATGATCAGTTTCGTATAACCTATCATATGAACAAGGAGGAGGTCACTCTAAGCAAGCTTCAAGGCCTTTTAAGGACTACTGAAAGTAGTCTTAAAGGAAAATTTGTTGTTTCCACTCGTACTGCTACTGCCCCTGTCTTGGCAATTGGACATGTGTCACACCCCAGCCGACGGCGGAAACACCGGGTAGTGTAACGTCATTTCTTGTATCATAGTTATCAACTTCCTGAAAACACATGAATTTTAAAATACGCCAACATAAAGTTGGTGAGTTCACAGGTTTTGACTCCATATAAAATAACTATTTTTCTCAAGTTCAAAAGTATAGTTTTGAAAGTATCATTTTGACTCTCCAACATTTAGTATATATATTAGGTATAATGGTTTACTTATTAAATAAGTGATATACCTATAAGTTTCACATATTATGAATAAATCATTGTAATTCCATACAAACTAAGGTTGCTACGTATAAATTTTATTTCAATTCAATACGAGTAAAAACGCTACATATAAATCTATTTCAATTCTATACGAGTAAAACCGCTACGTATAAATATATTTCAGTTCTATACGACTAAGTCTGTTAGGAATAATCGTCTACTTAATGAGCAAGTAGTATACCTACAAGTTCCTTGTACTTAGAGTATAAGTCTTTGGGAAACTTATACTTAACATTCATACTTGTACGGAATGTTTAATTGTTATCAAGTTCGAAATCGTTTGGAACATTGTGGAGTATACATAATAATACACAAAGTAATTATTTAGCATGATACTCTAAATTAGTAATGGATAAACTAAATCTGACATAGTTTATATATTCGACCTTGCATGAAATTAGAATCTGTAAAACAAGTAATGAGATCCCAAACTATACCCATAATAGTTTGAATGGTTTATCAAGTTCCCGTGCAGTTTTGGAAACTACGTAATTATATTTAGAAAGCGTCCCTTATGCTCTGCATGTTACAAAAGGGATAAAGGTATCTAAATGTTTGATAGAAAATCATTGTAATTACCTCAGTTTTTAAGTTACAAAATCCTTTATGATTAGCTTGTATTCCCCCCCTCCCCCTGAAAACATGAAAAACTCGGAAAAGTGTAGGGGTATGAACTTACCTGCAGTGAGTGGAATGGATGGAAGTGCCGAGTAGGATGCTAGGTGTCAATTAAGGACTTGAACACACGCGAGGATCCTATGTAACATGAAGTGATACATAATTGTATCTAATTAGTTATTTAATCACTAATTAAGTAAGTAAATACACTCTAATGCGTGAAAACACTTTATTTCAAGTGTTAGGAGTGATACGGGTTGCATCTAAGGAGTGTATGGCCTTATTATGGAGTTTACTCTCCAAGTGGTGGTCCTTAGGGGTGTTTACGGCTGAGGGACCATTTCCCCCATGAGTTTACGGCCGTAAACTCATGGGAATGGTGCATTTGAGTGTTCCAAGGTCTCATGCTTCACAAAGAAAGGTCCTAGGGTTGAATCAAAGGCTTAGGAAGTGATTGGAGCTTGAAATGGCCCTTATTTGGAGTTTACGGTTTTTGAATCCCTCCTTGGGGAGTTTACGGTCGTAAACACATGAGTTTACGGCCGTAAACTCATGTTTGTCACTTCCTTTCATGATTTGGTGCTTCTAGGGTAAGCATTCAAGGTTCTAGCCACTCATACAAGTCATAGAAGGTGTTAAGGGCATTTTAACACCCTTAGAAGGTGTTTACGGTTTTGGGATGTTCCCCAACCGTAAACTCATGTTTACCCCCTTCATTTCATGTTTTGGGGTTCTTAGATCATTCATGCAAGTTTCTAGGTCATTAGCCAAGCATTGGAAGGGTTTTGGGGCATCAAAACCCCCCTTTTAGGGTGTTTACGGTTTTGGGATGTTCCCAAACCGTAAACTCATGTTCTTGGGGTTTTTGAGAATTTAAACCATGGATTTGAAAGTATGCTAAGCTAAACAACAAGCTAGGAGGGTTTACTTACTGTTGTGAAGCTTGAAGGGGCGTTTCTCGATCGAAACCCGATTTGTAGAGAGAGAGTAGAGAGAGAAAGTTCCTAGAGTGTGAAAAAGGTGGAAATGAAGACCACTCAACCCTTATATAGGGTTGAGTTTACGGCCAGGGTGGGGGTCCACCATACACCAACCGCAAATGGGAATTTTCGCGTGATTTATCGTTTTCCGTCACGTATGAAATTACGACAATAACCCTAATTGATTTACTTAACTCAAAAAGTTAACGGAAAACTTTAATAAAAATAAATTTTATTAACGGAAGTGGGTTACAGTGACAGAATAAATTTCGGGTTGTCACATCATCCCCCCGTTAGAGGAAATTTCGTCCCGAAATTTTGGAACTAAGATACAAATCACGGATTCAGAAAGAGATGTGGATATTTCTGTTTCAGCAAATCTTCGCGCTCCCAAGTAAATTCAGGTCCCCGCTTGGCATTCCAGCGAACCTTCACTATCGGGATGCGGCTTTGTTTTTTTACGTTTGACCTCTCGATCCATGATTTCGATTGGTTCTTCCACGAAGTTCAGATTTTCGTTGACTTCAATTTCGTCAAGAGGGACTACAAGAGTTTCGTCGGATAAGCACTTCTTAAGATTTGAAACATGGAAGACAGGGTGAATATTGTTGAGCTCTTGCGGTAATCGGAGTTTGTAGGCTACGGGACCGATCCTAGCAAGGATCTCAAAGGGTCCTATGTACTTCAGATTCAGCTTTTCACGTTTTCCAAAGCGCATCATGCCTTTCCAGGGCGAGACCTTCAACAGGACACGATCTCCAACCTGGAATTCCAAGGGTTTTCGTCGTTTATCAGCGTAGCTCTTTTGTCTATCTCTAGAGGCTTTCAATCGATCTCGAATTTGGATAATCTTCTCGGTAGTTTCGCGGATGATTTCAGGACCAGTGAGGGTACTTTCAGGGACTTGACCCTTGGCTAGCTGCGTGTCGCCCACCTCGGCCCAGCACAGAGGGGACCTGCACTTGCGACCATAGAGGGCTTCGAACGAGGCAGCATTGATACTGGTGTGGTAACTGTTGTTATAAGAGAACTCAAACAAGGGTAAATGAGTGTCCCATGACTTGCCGAAATCGATGACACATGCTCTCAACATGTCTTCCAAGGTTTGGATGGTTCTCTCACTCTATCCATCTGTCTGGGGATGATAAGTTGTGCTCATGTCTAGCTTAGTTCCAAGAGCCTTTTGTAGGGACTGCCAAAATCTCGAGGTAATCCTGCTATCTCGATCGGAGATAATGGATACAGGCACACCGTGCAGTTGGACTATCTACTGAATGTAGATTCACGTGAGTCTTTCCATTTTGAACGTTTCTTTAATCGGTAGGAAGTGGGCGGATTTTGTCAATCGATCGACAATTACCCAAATGGTATCGTACCCACTCGGAGATTTGGGTAATTTGGTAATGAAATCCATAGAAATCTTCTCCCACTTCCATTCAGGTATCTCGGGCTGCTCGAGCAGACCTGAGGGTTTCTGATATTCGACCTTCACCTTGGCGCAAGTCAGACACTTGCCCACGAAGGTAGCGATTTCGGCTTTCATGTTTGGCCACCAATATAGTTTCTTGAGATCCAGGTACATCTTATCTGAACCTGGGTGTACGGAGTATCTAGTCTTGTGAGCTTCGTTCATGACAACCTCCCTGAAACCTCCTAACTTTGGGGTCCAGATCCGATCCATGAAATAATAGACTCCGTCTCCTCTGATCTCAAGATTTTTTTCCATTCCCCTCAAGGCTTCATTCGACATGTTCTCTGGTTTTAGGGCTTCCAGCTGAGCCTCTCAGATTTGTGCGGATAAGTGGGAATGGATGGTCATTGTCAGTGTCTTCGCCTTGCTGCCTGAGCTTTCCTTTTGGCTAAGGGCATCTGCCACCACATTGGCCTTGCCAAGATGGTAGCGGATTTAACACTTATAGTCACTGAGCAGCTCTATCCATCGCCGTTGTCTCATGTTTAAGTCTTTCTGATTGAATATGTGTTGTAGGATTTTATGGTTAGTGAAAATCGTGCACTTGGTCCCGTAAAGGTAATGTCTCCAAATCTTCAGTGCGAAGACTACTGCTCCCAACTCCAGATCGTGAGTTGTATAATTGATTTCATGTGCTTTCAGTTGCCTCGAGGCATAAGCAATAACCTTTCCTCGCTGCATAAGCACACAGCCTAAGCCCTGGTTGGATGCATCACAGTAGACAACGAAGTCCTCAGTACCTTCGGGTAGAGACAGGATAGGTGCGCTGCACAAGGCTCGCTTCAATGTTTGGAATGCAGTGTCTTGTTTTTCACTCCAACAGAAGGGTACACCTTTCTGTGTCGGAGTGGTTAGGGGTTTGGCAATCTTGGAGAAGTTCTGAATGAACCTACGATAGTAGCCATCAAGACCCAAAAATTGACGGATTTCTGTGGGTGTCTTCGGTGCTGACCAATTCTCTATCGCTTTGATTTTGTACGGGTCTACGTGTATGCCTTCCTCGCTTACCACGTGACCTAGGAAGGTTACTTTTCGAATCCAAAATTCGCACTTGGAGAATTTTGCGTATAGTTTCTCTACTCTAAGCGTTTCCAGGACCAATCTCAAATGTTGTTTGTGATCTTCCTTACTTCGGGAATAGACAAGTATATCGTCAATGAACATAATAAGGAACTTGTCCAGAAAAGAACGACACACCCGGTTGATCAGGTCCATGAACACTGCCGGTGCGTTGGTTAGACCAAAGGGCATCACTACAAACTCGTAGTGACCATATCGAGTCCTGAATGCTGTCTTGGGAACATCACTCTCATGAACTCGTAGCTGATGGTACCCTGATCTAAGGTCTATTTTTGAGAAGTAACTGGCTCCCTGAAGTTGATCGAAAAGGTCATCGATTCGAGGAAGAGGGTAACGTTTTTTGACGGTCAGCTTGTTCAATTCACGGTAGTCTATACACATCCGAAAGGATCCATCTTTCTTCTTCACAAATAACACCGGGGCTCCCCAGGGTGAGGAACTCGGTCTGATGAACCCTTTGCTGAGTAGCTCATTAAGCTGACTGGATAACTCCTGCATTTATGCTGGCGCTAAGCGATATGGAGCCTTAGCTACGGGGGTAGCTCCGGCGATTAGGTCGATGCGAAACTCAACTTGGCGTTCGGGAGGAATTCCCGGGAGCTCTTCGGGAAAGACGTCAGGAAAGTTGCAGACTTCGGGGATGCTCTCGAGGTCTTTAACTTCATGTTTCTCGTTAATCACATGAGCTAGGAATGCATGGCACTCCTTTCGCAGAAGTTTTTGGGCTTTGATGCATGAAATGATGTGAAGATTGGAACTGAGTTTATCACCATAAATCATGAGGGTTTGGCCAGAGGGAAGATTGAGACGAATCGCTTTTTCGTAACAAAGGATATCAGCATGATTGGGGCTCAACCAATCCATGCCAATGATGACATCGAAGCTTTTTATGGAAACCGACATGAGGTCAATCGGAAAGGAATGATCATTTAGGGTAAGAGTACAGCCGTGGAATATGTCATTAGTGCTCTCTTTCTCACCGTTAGCCATTTTGACAGTAAATGTTTCGGTTAATGATTGGGGTTTATGCTTAAGAAGATGTTTGAATGGATGGCTAACAAAACTTCTTTCCGCTCTAGAATCAAAAAGAATGCATGCATAAGAGTCGTCAAGGAGGAACGTACCCGTGACAACGATGGGATCAACGACGGCTTCCTCTTGTCCCATCGCTAAAACTCTTCTGGTGTTGCCAGTTGTTGCTGCCTTGGGGCAATTTCTCTTGTAATGCCCGACCTCACCACAACCATAACAGGCTTGACCGACACCTGCTCCGGATGCTTGATTGGTTGGTTGGGCTGGTGTTCTGCAGTTTCGAGCAGTGTGACCCTTTTTGCCACAGTTGTTGCAGAGCATTTCACGGCATGGGCTGGAAGTGAGATGATGGTAGCTGCACTTGTCGCACCTAGGGAGGTTACCGGCATACCTACTGGTAGGTGCTTGAGCTGCAGGAGCAGCAGCAGGAGTAGTAACAGCGTAGATCGCCACTGTTTGCTGTTTCTTGGAGGGCCCTTGCGAATTCTGCCCCTTTCGCTTGTTCCAGAATTTCTTCTTATTCTCACTACTCGCCTTTGCTGGTTCGGAAGTGGCTGTTGTTGCATCAAGATCAACCCCGTGATCTATGAGGGTCTGTGCCAGGCACTTGGCACTATCAAAAGTGGTTGGCTTGGCAACCAGGACATTCCCTTGTGTTGGGGGCTTCAATCCCCAAATAAACCTCTTAACCTTTTTGCTTTCCGGGGTGACCATTCCCGGGCAGAGGAGCGCTAGGTGTTCAAACCTAAAAGTGTAGGCAGCGATATCAGAACCCTTCATCTTTAGGTTCCAGAGTTCGTGCTCCAGTTTCTGCAATTCGCCCTGCGGGCAGTACTCAGCAAGCATGTGCTCTTTCAAGCTCTCCCAACCCATAGCATTTGCTATTGGCAGGGTTAGGGATTTGACTCGGCCATTCGACCAAGTCAATGCTTTGTCGATGAAAGTACAGGCGGCGAATTTCACCTTGTTGGCTTCCGAACAGGAACAGATTTCGAAGATAGACTCGATCTTCTCGAACCATCGAGTCAGGGTAATAACACCTCTAGTGCCATCGAAAGATGTGGGTTTTGCATTCATGAAGTCTTTATAAGAACACTCCTTACGGTGTCCTTGGTTACCGTCCTGATTCTGGGAATGAGTACCACCACTCGACCCACCAGAGCCGCCAGGATTCATTTGAGACATCGCGGCAGCCACATCGGCAGTAACAGCTGCCTGGAACATGACAGGATCGAACTGAGGAGGTGGTGGCGGAGGATTGTTGTTCTTTGAGCTGGGTCTTTTCCTTGGAGGCATCTTGATCTAAAATGATCAGGAAGGAGAGGATGGTAAGTCCTCTGGATTGAATCAAGAGATATGAAGCAAGAGATATCTCATTATGATAGATGAGGTGTTCTACTAAGTGATAAATATAGGAAAACTACCAATGCAAGAAAACTATCACTAAAGGGAATGAGCAGTAACACTTGGATGTGGACCTTTACAACGAATTTTGACTCTGGAAAATACTCCTATAGTATTTTATGTTTTGTTGTGACGATGACTTGTAGTATGAATATTTGGTAAGTTTTAGGGCCTGCTGTACACCACAATCACTCCCAAACACATGTTGGCCATGTCTCGAATGAATATAGTTGATCAGGCTATATTGACCCTAGACATGACTACATAACTGCACAGGTTTAACCGCAGTTCCCAACACCCATTTACTTTTGTTTTGTTCCACTCGCTGTTACTGATTCTGATATATAGGTATTCTTGTATCCTTCTTGTAAAATACTTGTATTTTAAAGTATACTTTTAGTTCAGAGCGCTTCGGCCCCTTAGTGTTTATAGTTGTATACCATGTAAGGTTCGGCATACTTAGTTCACTATAAACAAAAGCTCTGATACCAATCTGTCACACCCCCGAACCGTCAGGAAAGCAACGGCGGAAACGTCCGGGGGCAGGAGACGTCATGTATAGTATCACAACCATTGTACATAGTAAGCATAGTAAACACAACCATTACATTACATAAGAATATTTACATTCGTTTGAAAGTAAAGAAAACATATATTAGGTACATCAGTATATGCAAAAAGTAAAGACGAGACTTCTATATGCTCCGTCTTCTCCAAAAGTGAGCGAGGTACCTGTCTAACGTTGACCTGAGAATACAAGCGGTTTGAAAATATATCAGCATAAAGCTGGTGAGTTCATAAGAAAGTTTTTGTAATGAAAAACTGGTTACAAAATTTGGTGAAAATACTTCATTTTCATTAATAAAGAATGCATTTAGCATCGAAATCCATTGTTACTGAGTTATGAAATACATATGCATGTTTTCCAAGAAAATCCCATATTTTCTAACACGTTTGTTGGTTTCTTTATGAAAAGTACGTTCCGATTGGAAAACCCTGGTTATCGCCAGTAAGTATAGTAGTTTTATTACTTAAAATAAAACCATAAGTTATGTTCCTGGAATACCCTCCAGTACGTAGATAGGTAGTTTTATTACATAAATAAAACTATAGAAGAAAGAAATCCGTAAACAAGGTTAGTTTATACATATTGTGAGTCGAATAACCATACTAATTTGACCCGTGACCTCCTTGACATTCTTCAGGCATCGTACGATTACAAAATTTGTCACCCCAGACGTGCCCGCCTAACTGTAGCTAGCAGTTCAGGTGTGGGATTGTCCGGAGAGAATTTATTGGTACCACGAGGGGCATAAACGAAGATAAGTCTCACAAGCTATTCTTACTAATTCACGGAATGTTTAGTTGTTATCGAGTTCGAAATCGTTTGCAACAATGTGGAGTATAAATAATAATACACAAAGTAATTGTTTAGCATGATACTCTAAATTAGTAATGGATAAACTAAATCTGACATGGTTTATATATTTGACCTTGCATGAAATTAGAATCTGTAAAACAAGTAATGAGATCCCAAACTATACCCATAAATGTTTGAATGGTTTATCAAGTTCCCGTGCAGTTTTGGAAACTATGTAATTATATTTAGAAAGCGTCCCTTATGCTCTGCATGTTACAAAAGGGGTAAAGGTATCTAAATGTTTGATAGAAAATCATTGTAATTACATCAGCTTTTAAGTTATGAAATCCTTTATGATTAGCTTGTATTCCCCCCCCCTAAAAACATGAAAAAACTCAGAAAAGTGTAGGGGTATGAACTCACCTGCAGTGAGTGGAATGGATGGAAGTGCCGGGTAGGACGCTAGGTGTCAATTGAGGACTTGAACACACGCGAGGATCCTATGTAACATGTAGTGATACATAATTGTATCTAATTAGTTATTTAATCACTAATTAAGTAAGTAAATACACTCTAATGCGTGAAAACACTTTATTTCAAGTGTTAGGAGTGATATGGGTTGCATCTAAGGAGTGTATGACCTCATTATGGAGTTTACTCTTCAAGTGGTGGTCCTTAGGGGTGTTTATGGCTGAGGGACCATTTCCCCCATGAGTTTACGGCCATAAACTCATGGGAATGGTGCATTTGAGTGTTCCAAGGTCTCATGCTTCACAAAGAAAGGTCTGAGCGTTGAATCAAAGGCTTAGGAAGTGATTGGAGCTTGAAATGGCCCTTATTTGGAGTTTACGGTTTTTGAATCCCTCCTTGGGGAGTTTACGGTCGTAAACACATGAGTTTACGGCCGTAAACTCATGTTTGTCACTTCCTTTCATGATTTTGTGCTTCTAGGGTAAGCATTCAAGGTTCTAGCCACTCATACAAGTCATAGAAGGTGTTAAGGGAATTTTAACACCCTTAGAAGGTGTTTACGGTTTTGGGATATTCCCCAACCGTAAACTCATGTTTACCCCCTTCATTTCATGTTTTGGGGTTCTTAGATCATTCATGCAAGTTTCTAGGTCATTAGCCAAGCATTGGAAGGGTTTTGGGGCATCAAAACCCCCCTTTTAGGGTGTTTACGGTTTTGGGATGTTCCCAAACCGTAAACTCATGTTCTTGGGGTTTTTGAGAGTTTAAACCATGGATTTGCAAGTATGCTAAGCTAAACAACAAGCTAGGAGGGTTTACTTACTGTTGTGAAGCTTGAAGGGGCGTTTCTCGTTCGAAACCCGATTTGTAGAGAGAGAGTAGAGAGAGAAAGATCCTAGAGTGTGAAAAAGGTGGAAATGAAGACCACTCAACCCTTATATAGGGTTGAGTTTACGGCCAGGGTGGGGGTCCACCAAACACCAACCGCAAACAGGATTTTTCGCGTGATTTATCGTTTTCCGTCACGTATGAAATTACGACAATAACCCTAATTGATTTACTTAACTCAAAAAGTTAACGGAAAACTTTAATAAAAATAAATTTTATTAACGGAAGTGGGTTACAGTGACAGAATAAATTTCGGATTGTCACATCACTCCTACTTTCATAATATTTAGGCACTACAAAAGCTATAACTTGAAGTATAACCAGGCTTTATCTTTTTAACATATAGAACTTCCGAATATAACTTCAGAACTATATCGCACACAACATATATATAGAATCCTAAGTATAACTCAAGATCTACATTAGTACAATAACATGCTAACAAGTTGATAATAGTTGTATATATTCAAAATATAATATTTAAACAACTATATCCTGGATAATATAACTATCTACGTTGATACTAATATATTATCATATAGACATAATATCAACGTATATACAATATTTAGCATGCGTTTTCCCCCGAAAATACTAGAAAGTGGGGCCGTGAAAGTCACCCTAGTAGCGTGATCTATAGAATCTAAACGGGCAGAAGCTCGTCGTTGTCAGGCTCGGGAAGGGAGACGGCTTTCGGAAAACGAGAGAGAAAGGAAGTAGAAGGAGTAAGAAATGAAAGGGTCTTGATCGCTATTTATAGGGTGTTCTGGGCTTAGTCACGTCGTGAACATGATAGGTTCACGTCGTGAACTTCCATGAGTCATCACGGAGTCTTCCCAGGTTTTTCTAGGCTTGATTAGTGTCCTGCAGCGTCGTCACGTCGTGAGAAAACCTTGCTCACGTCGTGAGCTTTTGTTTTATCATTGCGTAGACTTCTAGACTCGAAATGTGGCGTTTTAACTCCTCACGTCGGGGGTTTTAATTCTCACGTCGTGAGTCCAGTCAGATTAGGGTTTCTGACAGTTGTATCTTCGGAAGGTCGTAACTTTTGCATATAAAATCCGTTTTTGACGTTCTTTATATCCATGCTTAGGTATTTACGAGCACTACAACTATGTTTTAGACTCCAATAGCTAACTCTAAGTCTATTTTAAATTCCTCTTATTATAGATATTTATAGTGTTCGGTGTATCACAACTTCTTCACGCGAAGTCAGATTTAGATGTTCTCTATATATTTGGAACCGTATTGACGTATACTTTGAGTTGTATCATAAAAGTTCATACTTGTATTAGAATTTATCACGAATTACATAGTAAGTTTGTCACTTTACTAGTTTAACAATATCACATTACATGATTGGTATAATCACATGTGATTGTTATTGACCTATTTTGACTGGTGTTACATTCTCCCCCCCGTTAGAGTAATTTCGTCCCGATATTTATCTTGTGGATGAGGTTATGTTAATTAGTTGGGGGTATTTTTGTTTTATCTGATCTTCAGATTCCCAAGTAAATTCAGGTCCTCGTAAAGAGTTCCATCGAACTTTCACTATGGTAATATGGCTTTGTTTTAATCATTTGGCTTCTCGATCCATGATTTTGATAGGTTGTTCTACAAATTTGAGCTTGGTATTGACTTGTATCTCTTCGAGAGGTACAACAAGTGTGTCACCGGATAGAAAACTTTTGAGATTTGACATGTGAAAAAAATCGTGTACATTGCTTAGCTCTTGAGGTAACTTGAGTTGATATGCGACAGAACCAATTCTTGCTAGAATTTCTAAAGGTCCTAATTACCGTGGGTTTAGTTTGCCTCGTTTCCCGAATTGAATTACAACTTTCCAAGGAGATACCTTTAACATTACTCTATCTTGAACTTGGAATTCCAAAGGCTTACGTCTTACGTCAGCATAGCTCTTCTGTCGATCATGTGCTGCCTTTAATCGATCCTTATTTGCACGATCTTTTGAGTTTGTCTCGCGGATTATTTCTGGCTCGGCACATAAGGTATCACCTATATGTTCTCTGGCCAATTGTGTGTCTCCAACCTCTCGGTGCAAAAACTACAGCTCCCAATTCAAGGTCATGGGTAGTGTAATTATTCTCATGCACCTTAAGTTGTCGAGATCTGTAAGCAATAACTTTCCTCTTTGCATCAACATACATCGCAATCCTTGATTTGATGCGTCGCAGTATACGACTAAATCTTCTGTCCCATCTGGGAGGGATATGATTGGTGCACTACACAACATTTTGTTTAGTTTCTAAAAGACATTTTCTTGTTTGTCTTCCCAATTAAACATTATATATTTCTGGGTTAGTGTTGTAAGTCGCTTGGCTATTTTAGAGAAATTATGTATGAATCTATGATATTAGCCAGCAAGCCCTAAGAATTGACGCACTTCTATTGGCGTCTTTGGTTCTTCCCAATTCTTAATTGCTTCAATCTTGGAGGGTTCGAGATGAATCCCTTTGTTACTAACTACATGTTCTAAAATTTTGTACTTCTCTAATCCAAAATTCACATTCGGAGAATTTGGCGTACAACTTTTCTTTTCTTAGTAGTTCCAAGATTATTTGAAAGTTTTGACCGCGTTCTTCCTTGGTTTGTGAATATATCAATATAGCATTGATAACTACTATCACAAATTTATCCAAGTACGGTTTGCAAACACTATTTATGAGGTCCTTGAACATTGTTGGAGCGTTGGTCAATCCAAAGGCATAACTAAGAATTCTTATTGACCATACCGAGTCCTAAATGTTGTTTTCGGAACATCGTCTTTTTGTACTTCGAGTTGATGGTATCCTGATCTAAGATCTATCTTTAATCTTCTAGAATCTTCAGGTGTTTTAGTCTATCAACCACCGTATCCAAGTTTAGTTGTACATCGGTCTGACCAAAATTAAACATAGGTGATCAGTCTACGTTTAGTTGTGGTTCGGCCCATGTACAATAAAACTCGACTAAGGAGCTTTGACCTAAAACATTGTGTTGTATAGTTATCGAGGGTTTGGGTTTTCTATATTTTTGGTTTATACATGTGCTCTCATCGTGGGACTGAGTTCATACATAACTCTATATCTTTGTGTTTGTTGTATTCACGGGAATTATTAAATATTCTTTGTTACTTCAGGTCTAGTTGATAAGGCACCGGCCAGTCAGGACAGTCAGTGGGCAAGATCATTTTAGCATATAGCCGTTCTGAAATCCAGCAACCCAAGCAACGTGTCTATCCTGTCACAGATCCCGTAAGTAGTCCTTCAGTAGTAGAATTTAATAAAACTTTTATTTGTAGGTGAAGGGATATACCTAAACCTAACAGAGTAAGCCTTAAACTATAGTCGTGCTTTCCTAAGAAAGTACTAATTCACTATAGTTAATAGCTCTGATACCAATCTGTCATACCCCGGTTGGCGGCGAAAACACCGGGCAGTGTAACGTCATTTCTTGTATCATAGTTATCAACTTCCTGAAAACACATGCATTTTAAAATACGTCAACATAAATTTGGTGAGTTCACAGGTTTTGACTCCATATAAAATAACACTTTTTCTCAAGTTCAAAAGTATAGTTTTGAAAGTATCATTTTGACTCTCCAACATTTAGTATATATATTAGGTATAATGGTTTAGTTATTTAATAAGAGATATGCCTATAAGTTTCACATATTATGAATAAATGATTATAGTTCCATACAAACTAAGGTTGCTACGTATAATAAATCTCATTTCATTTCAATACGAGTAAAACCGCTACGTATAAATCTATTTCAATTCTATACGAGTAAAACCGCTATGTATAAATCTATTTCAATTCTATATGAGTAAGTGTGTTAGGTATAATTGTCTACTTAATGAGCAAGTAGTATACCTACAAGTTCCTTTTACTTAGAGTATAAGTCTTTAGGAAACTTATACTTAACATTCATAGTTGTATATCGACAAAGTATAATGCTTCTAAAGTTGTTCTACCATGAGTTCGTAACTGCTGCTAGACATACAAACCTCTGATTAAAAGATATCCCACCAATGGTTCCTCTATTTGTGCCACATTAAAACCGCCATTGATGCCGTAAAGGATTCCACCAAGGTAAATACTTCCCCCGTACGCTTCATCGACGTCGGGTCCATAACAATCAATACGTCAGTTCGTCACCCGCAGACCGTTGGGTTGTAGCTAGCAACCATGGCTGGGGTCGTCAACCTGCATAGATCTATAGTCCACCGTAAAACTGAGTGGGTTGTAGCCAACAACCACGGATGGGTCGTTAACCCACATAGATCCATACACAACTTCCTCGCTCACACGAGATTAACGGTTACAAGTCAGAGGATTTCCACTAAGATTCCCAATCTTAGTTGATGAATGAGGTAGCTCATGTAGACTTTGTCGGCTTCCTATAGTTCTAACAACAAAAGCATTTTCGTGCCTAAAACCCTAAGTTACTAGACTATGCTTTTAAACATTACTCCTAATTTCATAATATTTAGGCAGTACAATAGCTATAACTCGAAGTAAAACCAGGTTTTATCTTGACATAAAACCAACAATAACATATAACATATCAAGTTTTATCTTGACATAAAACTAACAATAACAACATACTTTTTAACATATAGAACTTCCTAATATAACTTCGGAACTATATCGCACACAACATATATATAGAATCCTAAGTATAATTCAAGATCTACATTAGTATAATAACATGCTAAAAAGTTGATAATAGGTATATATATTCAAAATATTATATTTAAACAACTATATCCTTGTTAATATAACTATCCACGTTGATACTGATATACTATAATATAAACATAATATTAACGTATATACAATATTTAGCATGCGTTTTCCCCCGAAAATATTAGAAAGTGGGGCCGTGAAACTCACCCTTGTAGCATTATCTGTAGAATCTTAATGGACAGAAGCGCGTCGTTGTCAGGCTCGGGAAAGGAGACGGCCTTCGGAAAATGAGAGAGAAAGGAAGTAGAAGGTGTAAGGAATGAAAGGGTCTTGATCGCTAATTATAGGGTGTTCTGGGCTCATTCACATCGTGAACATGATAGGTTCACGTCGTGAACTTCCATGAGTCATCACGTAGTCTTCCCAGGTGTTTTCTAGGCTCGATTAGTGTCCTGCAGCGTCCTCACGTCGTGAGAAAACCTTCCTCATGTCGTGAGATTTTGGGTTATCATTCCATAGAACTCTAGCCTCGAAATGTGGCGTTTTGACTCCTCACGTCGTGAGTTTTTGTGCTCACGTCGTGAGTCCAATCAGATTAGGGTTTCTGACAGTTGTATCTTCGGAAGGTCGTACCTATTGCATACAAACTCCGTTTTGGACGTTCTTTATATCCACGCGTAGGTATTTACGAGCGCTACAACTCTCTTATAGACTCCAATAGCTAATTGTAAGTCTATTTTAAATTCCTCTTATTATAGAGATTTATAGTGTTCGGTTTATCACAACTTCTTCAAGCGAAGTCAGATTTAGACGTTCTTTATATTTTTGGAATCGTATGGACGTATACTTTGAGTTGTATCATAGAAGTTCATACTTTTATTAGAATTTATCATGAATTACATAGTAAGTTTGTCACTTTACTAGTTTAACAAAATCACATTACATGATTGGTATAATCACATGTCATTGTTATTGATCTATTTTGACTGGTGTTACAACATGGGAAGGGAAAGAAGAGGAAAGCTTCCTCAAAGAGCCACAAGGGAAAGTCCCATGTTGGATCTTCTTCTAGTGGGTCCAAAGGTGGTCCTGCTACACCCTCCTCAAACCTAAAGGAAGCAGAGTGTTTCCATTGTCATGAAAAGCGAAGCTGCCCCAAATACTTGTAGGACATAAAGGATGGGAAGATCAAACCCTCCTTCACGGGTATTTACACTCTTTTGTCTAATAACTCATCACATGCTGTTTCATGGGTCCTTGATATAGGATATGGTTTTCACATTTGTTCTGATTTGCACAAGAAGATGAACTTGATCATACGGAATAGGAAAAGGTCGCCTGTCACCAGGATTGGAGTTTATACTTTATTGCTCAGTAGTGGGTTAAATTTAGAACTGAATAATTGTTGCTACTCGTCTGATATGGTGAGAAATATTATTTCCTTTCATAATTTGTATAAACAAGGTTTTACCTTTTATTTTAATAATGAAATTGGTAGTATTAATGCTTATTATAATGGTAGATATTATTTTGAAGCATTACCTTGTAATGGTATATATGAAATAGTGATGGTTGTAGATAACTTAGGAAATAATGTGTTGCATATCGATTCGTCCAATAGTTTGGATAAAGCATGCTTATGGCATTGTCGTCTTGGACATATTAACAAGAAACGCATAGCCCAACTCTTAAAGGATGGAGTCTTGGAGGCATTTGACTTAAATTCGGATGACACTTGTGAATCTTATTTACTTGTAAAGATGACCAAGTCACACTTCACTAGTTCATGTGAAAGGGGCGAGGGTTTGTTGGACCTCACACACAGATGTTTGTGGACCCTTTCTTATCTGCTACAAGGGATGCTAATCGCTTCTATGTGACTTTTACTGATGATTATAGTAGGTATGGGTATGTCTACTTAATCAAGCTTAAGTTAGAAACCTTTGAAAAGTTCAAAGAGTTTAAACAAGAAGTGGAGAATCAGTTGGGCAGGAAGATAAAGATGCTCCGATCCGATCGGGGAAGAGAGTATCTAAGTATCAAGTGTTGGATTTAGTGTCTAAGCCCATAACTATATCTGGGATGTACTTGACCCGATTGTAACATGGTCCTTTTTGGGTTCCTTCACCTGTGCAATTTGATAGGATGGATTTTCTAGAATAAGGTTATTTGTGATTTATTAATATATTACAAGTATAATATATGAATATTATTTAATTAGTATTTATCAAGATTTAATTTGGAATTAGTTTTGTGATCAAAAGGGACTAATTAAATATATGGGGAGTGATTATGTAAATCAATGATTCTTGTAATGTGGGCTAATGGTCCATGACTATATAGTTAGGCTAAACCAATAAGATAATCCATGGAGGTTAACCCATGGAGCATAAGAATATGAAAAGTCATGGAGCATTAGGGTTTACAAAGTGTAACCCTAGCATTTGCCACATTATAAATAGTGACCCCATAAGCCAAAATCGGCTACACCCTCTTTAGAGTCAAGTATCTTATTCTCTTAAAGCCTCCTCTTGCATATTGGTGTTTGTGAACCAATAGAGGCATCACACTTGAGGTGATCAAGCTTTCAAATGTCAAGAACTGTACCCTACTCAAGAGGTACGCATCCAAACTAAGTTTTTATTATATAGCTTCAATTGCATGCTAGCTAGGGTGAATTCTTTGGAAAAAATGAAAATGCATGTATAATTAGATAAAACATAGATCCAAAGCATTTAGGGTTGCATGTGCACCATTGGAGTGTTATAGTGCTCAAAACCCAACAGTGGTATCAGAGCCTATGGTTGTTTTCTATTATATTTGATGCTTACTCGTTTTTCAAAGCTGAAAAGGTCAAAAAGTTTGCACCTGACTGGTGAACTCGCCGAGTACATGAAGAGACTCGACGAATCCACTCAGTAAACAGGGAAACTTGGCGAGTCAGTTCATGCACTCGACGAGTTGAAGGCCATGTTTGCAGAATTTCTAGTTTCTTTGTCTGGTTTGGATTGTGAGCACTACCACAAACTGTTTTGGTTCATTGGAAATGTTTTTATGATATGGTAGTGCTTGTACTCAACCAACCACAAGATAATTGTCAAAGTTATAAAATAATTGTTGTTTTTATATGATAAACAAAATTGCTTTCAAATTGTTGACTTGAAATTATCTTGATTATGAGTTTAGTTAGATCTTAAATTATGTGATAATTTTAGTTGTTAGAAAATGATCTAAATGAATTTTAATGACCTCCATAAGTTGTCCTCAAGTTATGGAAAATGAAAAGTCTCATACATTAAAATGGCATTAAACTAATATGTTATAAAATAAAAGTACAATTGTCAAATATTAAGATAATAGGTTAATTATTTGTATTATTTGATATGAATTGCCTTGCTACATGAGTTAGATTAGATCAATAGAATATTATATGATAATTTTTCATTGTTAGAATTGATCTAAATATTCTTTAATGAGTTCCATAACTTGTCATCAAGTTATGGAACATGAAAAGTCTTTTCATAAATGTTTTTAATGAACTCCATAAACTTGTCCTCAAGTTATGGATTATCAAGGGTCTTTTCATAAAACACACATTAAACTCATAAGTTATGAATGCGAAGAGTTTTGACAAGTTTCAAAACTTTCCCTCAAGTTTTGGAATTTGTAAAGTCTTACTTTTGAAACATTTGAATTCCAAACCTTAGAATTTTAAAAGTTTAAAATTCAACCCTTATACTATTATCCTATTAAAAGTTAATATTTATACATATATATATATATATATATATATATATATATATATATAAGACTAGTCAGTCTTACCGTTAGTAGGCCTCATTCACGAAGCCGGTCTATAAGGGGGAGTATAAGGTTACTGCCTATTAAATGGAAGTTTAATGGGTGTCCACTCTAACCCACCGCTTCCTTGACTGGTGGAGGGTCGTTAGTCGAACGCGTAGGATAGGACATTAATTCTCCTTCATTAAAAGTATAATGATAAAAATATAAAGTAAGTAAACTTTTTATTAAATTCCCGATCTTAGTTACTTTAGGAAAAATGTGAAAATGGTGCTAATCCATGAAATTACACTTTGCACCTTGCTAAGTCGTTAGTGGAGCATGTGTGGTTAACCGGTACACTAATCTGTAACTGAAAATGTGTGGCAAAGGGTAACTTGATGTTAATCATAGATCAATGGAGCGTGTGTGGTTAACCCGCACATTGATTAGGTGATCCGTAACATTTGGTGTTCCAAGCTACTTTGCATGGTTATTCACACCTTGTTTGTGATCCTCGACATCCCATTTACAAACTTGAAGGGCACAATCGATATTTAAACATGCCATTGAAAAGTTCAATGAATCTCAAAGATCTAGGAATTTCAATCCAATTAAAACTTAATAATTTATTTCGTTTTTCATGGTGGAAATTGGTAAATCGTCATTTACCTACCTTCAAATATTTTACAATTGGATTACGACATCCCTCTTCGGAATTGTAAAATATTGTGTTGGGTCCTAGCCTTAATATTTTGTTTTGGGTGTTATATTAAGGACTTAAATCAACAAACTTGAATTTCTCCCTTTATAGATGTCTAGGTCAGCCAACTATGGTCGTCCCGAATCTATTGGAAAAGGCTTTCCACATGAAGATGATATTCCACAATATCATACTTCACTTCCTCCACCTCCTCCAATTATTCTCCCTAACCCACAAGTTCAAAGACTTGAAAAGTTCAAGGTCACTCAAGCCCTATTGTCTAGCAACCATGAAGATGGAAGATCTGTGTGTACAAATGTCTTGGAGATAAAGTCACACATTGACAGGCTGTGGAATGTTAGGAGTCGGTGTCTCAAGGAAGTTGGCTGTTGACTTGGTTATTCAGTCACTTCCCGATTCCTATAAACAGCTTGTTAAAGACCACTATATGACAGACCGCGACATTTCCATTATCGATCTTACATATTTTCGTATTGATGCCGAGTCTGCAATGTTTTGGCGCACTAGTAAATCAAATTTGATTAGAAGATCTACTTCCCAAACTTCCATGGACATTGACAATGGAAACATTGGTAGTCTAGAAAAGAGTTCTCTTTCCAAGGGAAAGGGAAAGGCTAACTCTGAGATTGTCTCATATACCATTCCAAAAGAGTCCATATGTTTCTATTTCCAAGAGAAGGGGCATTGGTTGCGAAGCTGCCACATCTACCTGAAGGATCATAAGAATGGTGAGATCAAAAAGTTTGACTCTGCTTCAGGTAAGTCCACTATCTAACTCTATTAAGTTCCTATTGGTAGATTCTTAATACATGATGTGATAAGATTACATTTTGATGTTTCTTAGGATCAAAGGAAGCTTAAAGGAAAGGCATGAAAAGTCTGATCGCGAAGAGATGGATTTCGATCACATGGTTCGATGATCGGATTTTTGAGCTGCTGCTTAAGAGTTATGATAGATTGCTTAGAAATTTGTAATAACATAATTTTCATTTGTAAATTTCATTGTAAGGAAAAGTTTTTCCGCACATTTTTTTTAAATAAATAAAGAAAAAATTTATTTTATCTTATTTTATATTTCCTTGCAATGCTAGATGTGAAAATTGATGTTTGTATTTTTAGCAATATGGATTTGATTCTTTCGTCTGTGGTAATGTCTAAATTTACAAAATAAGGAAAGATTCTCATCACCCAAGTCTCAATTGGATAGAAACTTGGATCATGCAACTTGTATTGTATGATGGATGAGAACCTTCATCTTTGGGAAACTAAGACTAATTCCTTGTTCACATGTATATGTGAGTCAAGTGAAGGGCTAGGGGATCAGGTACACTTGGTTGTGTGCTGGTCAGGTCCACCAGAAAGAACGATAAGACTATTCGTTATGGTTTACTAAAGTTAGTAAACATGGTTATGCTTACAAGATTGAGTATAATTCTGAGTCATTGAAAAGTCTCAATGTATAGTAGAATGAATAAGAAGAATCAAATTCGGCAGAAAGATAAAAGTTTCTCCAGTCTGAAAAGATGGGAGAGTACTTGAGTATCGTGTTTTATGATCATCTTAATGATTATGAAAACCATATCACAATTTGATCCTCTAAGGACATCTTAGTGCGTTTGTTTGGCTAAAAAGAGGAATCAGGCATTGTTGAAATGGTTAAGTCAATTAAGATGAATCATACTTTGTTCCAAAATCAAATCTTAGAGTCATCCTCCAAGATTGTATATTGAGTGACATATCAGCAAATGTAGAGTAAAATGTTTTCTACTCCTCTGCATTTGAAATTGGTAAGTTGTAATGTTTTGGATAAAACAAAGATCAACTAAGACCGATTGTCAATATTGATTGTCTTGATAAGAAATTGCACTAACTCTTGAATATTTGTTTGTCAAGTAATGTTCTTGACATAGAGAGACTTATATGTCAAAAGGTCAGTGGGAGTCTTAAAGATCTTGAAAAGTTTTAAGAACTAATCAAGAGTCAACCTATCGTTAATCCCTAGCACACGACTTGAGGTTTGTAACCTATCGTGTTTCACATATTCTTATTTTTGTGCCCATTCTAGTTGGTTGACTATGCATGAGCTCTATGAGTTCTCAATTGTTTGCATTACAACCTGGAAGCAATGGTAGGCCCTTGTGCTTCCTAATGGTAAGACATTAAGATTGAACAAGTTCAATCCATATGAGTATGGATTTGTCACTAACCTTGTCTTAAGATTATGGTTATGACAAATTCACATAGATAGGAACACATACACTATTAAAAATCTAAGTGTCATAAGGTTTCTCTCCAATTCATGAAAATGATTATGAGGAATGCTTTCACTAAGTAGATTTTAAGGAGATAGCATTTGTGATATTTGCATTCTCAAATTCGATTATGACTATGGCATCTCTCTTCATAGTTCGAATTGTAAGAAATGGTAAAAGGTCTAAACATTCAGAACTTATTGATGTAAGTTCTAAAATAGTTTAGACACACATGTGAGCTATCTAAGTAAAGGTGTATGACTTGGAGAGGCTTAGATAAAGGCTTATCGAAACATCTCGTATCAGAAATGTTAACTTTGGTAAGAAAGTAAATAACTATTGATTTCTAGAAGTCCAGTTGATTTTGGATACATGTCAAAGCTAGTGGGAGCATAAGTGTTATGCCAGTAAGATAATAATTATTATGATAGTGGGAGCATAATTATTATGGTAAGTGTTGCAAGTTAGCAATGTTAATTATAGAAAACAAAATTTTCAATTCGCAAAGTTGCAGGGTTTGAAAATTTTGTTTTGCTATCAGTAAGGGAGAGGAACTTATACTTAAATTTTCAATTCTAAAATCTTAGATTGAGATTTTTAATCAAATTTAGTCAAAGACATATATGAATGTTATGTTGAAAAGATTCGACATAAAGAAATTCTATATATGAAAATGTTAATTGCATTCTTAAAATTCGATTATGATTACGGTATCCCTATTCATAGTTCGAATTGTGAGAACAAGGAAAATAGAAATATTATAGCAAAAGACCGATCAAGTATCATGTATTTATGTAAGACATTATGAATCGTGTCCTATATTCTTCGGATACAGGGTCGATTGCATATGCTATAATACTCATGTGTTCTTATTTTTCAAATGCCTAGGGCATTAAGAATGAAAAAAGGACTAGAACTAAATATGACTAAAGTAGTTAAACAACTATCAATGACAATCTAAGGTTCTCTAAGGATTGGTTGCTTATGGATAGTTGGAAGTATAGTTATGAATGGACCATATTGATATAATTCTGAATATATAGGATTCTGTTAAGAATGGATAGTCATATGGCAATTATGGAAAAGTTTCCATAATGGGAGTTGGATATCAAGAATATATGAGTAAGTTAGAAACTTTTTTTGCAAAGAAGGATGTTCAAAGGAATGTACTTTGAATTTGATAGTTCATCTCCATGGAATTGTCTTGTAACAATCTCCAAAGCAATGTACAAAAGGAATCTCTGCATAATAGTTTAGAACTAACACATTCTAATAGTGGCAAGAATTTTGTATTCTTACACTTCAAGATTTGGAGTTGTGAATTGAGTTTAATTAATTTATTTCACAAAGTAAGGACCATAGGTAAACATAGTGTGAAATGAGTTTAATTATTTTATTTCACAAGATTTGGGATAACTATTGTTTTAATTCAAGTATTAAGTTGATCAATTGAAATATTATACAATGAATAATGAGTAATCAATATGGTGATTAAATAAAAGGTGTTTTATTTATGCTCACAAGTTTTGGGGCCATATAGGATTAGTATTATTCTTGTGTTTCACTTTGCATGTTTTGACTTCCCGAATAATAAGATTATTCAAACTATCCATAGTCGATCATACTTTGGAAGTAGGTATGAAAGAAGACTGTCATGAGTTGGCTTGTAAGATTGTTTAAGGAGTTAGGCATATCAATAGGTTTGCTACACCATTCATGAGTACTTCCGAAATAAGATTTGAGTATTGGATTAACCTGCGCTCACTTGAATCACTTCATAGAATTTATCACGAGTGATCGTGAGATGATAATATCATATAAGTCTTCAAACCTAGATATATGAGTTGTTGACTATGAATTAGTTGTGCATTGATGATACGAAAACGCATTAGTAACTTGATGTTATAAAACATATCATTGTGCATGATTTAATGAGTAGTTAGTACAAGAATATAATGTCGAAGTTTATCTGTTCCCTTTTATCCTAAGAGGATTAAAAGCGATATCTTGGGCCCCACGATGATTCTGTTTTGACTATGTGTCGGGCCCAGTCAGAACTAAATTGATGTGTTCAGTTATGTTCTATGTCATACGAATCGGAAATCAGGAAACAAACTGCTAGACAATAAGTATGACATTGCTCCATGTATTTGTCCAGCTGATATCTTGAGAACAGAGGATTATATGATCCCTTATCTAAAGGATGCGTCACTGACTGGGTCAGAGTTGACAACGGCTTTTGAAAGCTGATGATTGCTAAGTCAGATCCTGAAGTCACATTGGCATCTATAGTTATTAGACTTATCCAAGTGGGAGACTGTTGGATTTAGTGTCTAAGCCCATAACTATATATGGGATGTACTTGACCCGGTTGTAGCATGGTCCTTTTTGGGTTTCCTTCACTAGTGCAATTTGATAGGATGGATTTTTTCGAATAAGGTTATTTGTGATTTATTAATATACTACAAGTATAATATATTAATATTATTTAATTAGTATTGATCAAGAATTAATTTGGAATTAATTTTGTGATCAAAAGAGACTAAATAAACATATGGGGATTGATTATGTAAATCAATGATTCTTGTAATGTGGGCTAATGATCCATGACTATATAGGTTGGCTAAACCAATAAGATAATCCATGGATAGTCCATGGAGGTTAACCCATGGAGCATAAGAATGTGAAAAGTCATGGAGCATTAGGGTTTACAAAGTGTAACCCTAGCAATTGCCACATTATAAATAGTGACCCCATAAGCCAAAATCTGCTACACACTATTTGGAGTCAAGTATATTATTCTCTTAAAGCCTCCTCTTGCATATTGGTGTTTTTGAACCAATAGAGGCATCACACTTGAGGTGCTCAAGCTTTCAAAGGTCAAGAACTCTACCCTACTCAAGATATATGCATCCAAACTAAGTTTTTATTATATAGCTTCAACTGTATGCTAGCTAGGGTGAATGCTTTGGAAAATTTGAAAATGCATGTATAATTGGAGAAAACATAGATCCAAAGCATTTAGGGTTGCATGTGCACCATAGGAGTGTTATAGTGCTCAAAACCCAACATCGAGTTCCACAACTATCTTAAGGAATGTGGATTTCTTTCACAATTGACGCTACCTAGGACACCACAGCTTAATGGTGTGGCTGAGAGGCACAATTGACCCTTGTTTGACATGGTTCATTCTATGATGAGTCAAGCTTTGTTACCTATCTCATTCTGGTGGTATGCCTTAGAGATTGCTGCCTATATCCTTAATCTAATCCCAACTAAAAAGGTTTCCAAAACACCTAACGAGATATGGACATGGAATGTTCCCTCGTTAACACACATCAAGGTTTGGGGTTGCAAGGCTTTTGTGAGAAAAGAAACTCACGATAAGCTCGAACCTCGTAGTGAGCGATGTATTTTGATCGGCTACCCACAGAAATCCTTTGGATATCTCTTTTATAGACCGAGTGACAATGTTGTCTTCATTACAAGGAGAGGAGTCTTTCGAGAGAGAGAACTCATATGCCAAGAGGACAATGGGAGGCAAATTGACCTTAAAGAGCTTCAAGAGCTAAGCGAGAAGGAAGCTCAAACATTGGCGCTCAACCCGAGGAGGAAACTCCTGTTGAACCGATTGACGAATCCTTACCTCTGAGACGTTCCGGTAGAGTTAAACAGGCACCTGAGTTTTATGGTTTCCGTATTACTTCTGAAGGTGATACATTTATCAGTGATAGTACACTGGTTAATTTAGATGAACCTAACAAGTACAAGGAAGCCATGGCAGGCACTGAGTCTGCTAAATGGAAAGAGGCAATGGACATCGAGATTCAGTCTATTTACGACAATCAAGTTTGGAACTTGGTTGACAATGTATCAGGCCGTAAGACAGTCGGGTGCAAATGGATCTTCAAAAGGAAGACCGACATGGATTGGAAAGTACACACTTATAAGGAGCGATTGGTTGTGAAGGGCTTTACTCAAACTCCTGGAGTTGACTATGATGAGACGTTCTCACCAGTGGCTAAGATTAAATCTATAAGGTTTATGCTAGCCATTGCTGCATTTCATGATTATGAAATATGGCAAATGGATGTCAAAACTGCTTTCCTTAATGGGAAGTTGGCTGAAGATGTTTACATAAATCAGCCAGAGGGTTTTGTCAATGCAAAGTACCCTAATAGAGTGTGTAAGCTTGAGAAATCTATTTATGGATTGAAACAAGCATCTCGCAGATGGTATCTTTGTTTTCGATGAGAAAGTCAAAGAGTTTGGATTTTAGAGAAGCGACGATGAGTCCTGCGTATATGTCAAAGCTAGTGGGAGTATAGTTAGCTTTCTCGTGTTGTATGTGGATGACATACTGCTCATAGAAAATGACATTCCAAACTTGTAGGAGGTTAAGTCCTTGCTTGGGAAGTGTTTCGCTATGAAGGACCTCGGAGAACCTGCTTATATACTAGGGATAAGGATAGTGAGAAACATGAGTAAAAGACTAATAGGACTTAGTTAAAGTACCTACTTGGACAAAGTGTTGAAGCGTTTCAGCATGGAGGAATCCAAGAAAGAATAATTACCCATCCAGAGTAATACCAAATTGAGTAAGACTCAGAGTCCAAGTATAGAGGCTGAGATAGCAGAAATGAGTCAAATACCATATGCTTCTGCTGTTGGCTCGATCATGTATGTTATGACTTGTACTCGCCCTGATGTGGCATTTGCTTTGAGCATGTTCAGCAGATATCAAGGGAATCCTGGTAAAGCTTACTGGACTGCGGTAAAGAACATCCTTAAGTACCTGCGGAGGACTAAGGACTGGGTCCTTACCCTCGGTGGGAGTGATGACTTGAGACTGACAGGGTATAGTGAAGCCAGCTTTCAGACCGACAGAGATAATTTCCGCTCTCATTCGGGCTAGGTATTTACCCTTAATGGAGGAGCAATACCATGGAAAAGTTCCAGATAAGAAATTGTGGATGATTCAACGTGCGAATCGGAGTATGTAGCAGCAAGTGAAGCAGCAAAGGAGGCAATATGGCTAAAGAACTTTATTAGAGACCTTGGAGTTGTACTAGCTGTAAAGGAGCCTGTGGAGATTTTCTGTGACAACGAGGGTGTGGTAGCCTTAGCCATGAAACTAAGGGATCATGGCAGATCCAGGCACATTGACAGAAAATATCATTTCATAAGACATCGAATATAAGGATTCCTCATGATGAAGGGGGTATCGTCCAAAGAGAACCCAACAGATCCCCTTACGAAGGGACTGAGTAGGATTAAGCACTTGCAGCACGATAGGAAAATCGGACTGAAGGAAGATATGAGTTTTAATGATTAGATAGTTTTTATAAACTTGTAATAGCTAAAATGTAATTGACATTTGATGATTGAATAAAAGGATTTTTATTTATAAGTAAAGTTACTATCTTGTGTCAATTATTTACTATTGTTTCATTTTGCATGGTTTGACTTCCAGAATAATATAATTATTCAAACTATCCATAGTCGATCATACTTTGGAAGTAGGTTATGAAGGTAGACTGTCATGAATGGGTTTTTGTAAGATTGTCTAAGGTGTTAGAGATAGCAAAATTTGCTACAAACATTTATGAGTGCTCTTGAAATAAGATTTGAGTATTGGATTAAACCCACACTCAGATGAATCACTTCATGGAATTTATCACGAGTGATTATGAGATGATAATATCGTATCGTCTTCAAACTATGATATATGAGTTGTTGATTAGGAATTGGTTGTACACTGATAGTGCGAAAACGCATTGGTAACTTGATGTTATAAAACGTGATGTTGTGTGTGATTTAGTGAGTAATTAGTACAAGCATATAACTCGATGTGGCGAAATGTATCCGCTGAATCTGAATCCCATCAAAGGGAAGCCTACAATTTTCTTGCTTGCGAAAGCTTCTATTGATGAAATCTGGCTATGGCACAAGAGACTCTCATCTCAATTTTAAAGATATCAACAAGCTTGTTCTTGGAGATCATGTGCGAGGGTTACCACTACTGAAATTTAACAAAGAACATCTATGTGCCGCCTGGGAAATGGGGAAACATAGCAGGAAGAGTCATCCAACAATCGTGAATACGAAAGTCATTGAGCCACTTGAACTTTTGCATATAGACCTTTGTGGTCCTTCTAGAATTGAAAGCGTTGGTGGTAATAGATATATTCTTGTTGTTGTAGATAATTTTTCTAGATTCACTTGGGTGCATTTTCTTAAACAGAAATCAGAAGCCACTCCTAAGCTCAAGGACTTCATAAAGCAGATAGAGCTTCAACTGCGAAAGCTGGTTCGTAATGTTCACAGTGACAATGGTCTGGAATTTAAAAACCAAGCATTTGAAGAATTCATGACTGCAAAAGGATTAACTCACAATTTTTCATCTCCTTACACTCCTCAACAAAAACGGGATAGTCGAAAGACGAAACCGTTTGTTATGCGAAGCTGCGAGAACCATGTTGTCATTCGCAAATCTGCAACTCTACTTCTGGGCGGATGCGATAGGAACTGCTTGCTTCACCCAAAACCGATCCATTCTCAATAAGCGACTCTCTTTCACCCATATGTAATCATAAATAATCGAAAACCTAAGGTCAAGTTTTTCCATGTTTTTGGTTCCAGTTGCTTTATCTTCAACTCTAACGAGCAAAGGAATAAATTCGATGTGAAGGCTGATGAAGGTATCTTCCTGGGGTATTGTATAACATATAAAGAATATCGGGTTCTCAAAAAAATATCGAAAAGGATTGAAGAAACCTATTATGTTACATTCGATGACAATTACATGAAGAAATTTCTGAAGAATGATAATCCAACATATGAGATATTCCCTAAACCGAATGCCGATACCATCCCACTCTCCAACCTTTATAAGGAGTTCCTGAACTTATTCGATGAGCCAGAAAAGGCAATCTCCTCAGAATCCAAAGCAACAAACAACAAAGAAGCTGAATTGACGAAAATCATTGACGACGCTGCGAAAGAAATGGAACAGGAACAGATCACTACGAAAGGTCCTGACGTTCCAGTTCAACCGACATATGCGAATGTTACATCGTAGGCGAAGGGTCTACTTCAAATTCCTCATCTGATATACCTATTCAGGGGGAGAACGAAACCCCTAATGTCATCTTAGAGTCACCTTTCTAGGGGGAGAATCCGAATCCAGAAGATGATAATCATACATCATTTGAGGGGTAGAATGGAAATGCGAATGATGATTCGGATGTACAATCAGAATTTGAAGAAGTGAATGCAGAATTGGATCCAACATATGATCCAAATTACCCTCCATTGGCTAAATGGACCAAAGTTCATCTAAAAACTCAAGTCATAGGAGATTCGTCTTCAGGCGTTCTTAAGAGAGCTCAACAAAAGGCGAAGCGAACTGCACTATTTTATAAAGTGTAATTTTGCATGTTCAATTCGTTTATCTCCAAAATTGAACCTAAAAATGTTCAAATTGCTCTTGATCATTCTGATTGGGATCAAGCAACGCAGGAGGAGCTCAATGAATTTGAATGAAAAAAGGTCTAGAGACTTATTCCCACTTTAGAGGATACATCTGTTGTTCGTCTTAAATGGATATTTCGCAAAAATCTGGATAAGGAAGGCAATGTGATAGGTGTTGGATTAGTGTCTAAGTCCATAACTATAATTGGTATATACTTGACCCGACCCGGCATGGTCCATTTGGGTTGCATGGCATCAGAACATTTGGATAGACCTTTTAATGAGAAGAAGATATTTGTGACATATTAATATATTATAAGTTCTAATATATTATTATGAAATCATATTATTAAATTAGTATTGATCAAGAATTAATTTGGATTTAATTTTGTGATTAAAAGAGACTAATTAAATTTATGGGAGTTGATTGTGTAAATCATAGATTCTTATATATGTGGGCTCATGATCCATGATTCCTTATGTTGGGTTTAACCCATGTGGTGGCCCATGGATACTCCATGGAGGTTAAAACCCATGGAGCATAAGGAATGGGTTGAGTCATGGGTTACATGGTGTAACCCTAATGTGCACACTATATTAAGACCCCATTGTTGGTGAAATCGGCACTAGTGTATAATATAGAGGGCAAGCCAATTTCTATGAAGTCATATATTCTCTCATGGTTATTCCAAATGTTCATGGTTTTGTGTGAACCATTTGAGGTGTCACATTTGGGGCACTAGGCTCTTGAGCTCCATAGAATCAAGCACCAACAAAGAGGTATGTAATTCTACTAGATTTTATATTACTTGTACTTCATAATATGCTAGTTAGGATAATACCTTGGAAAATTGATATTTGCATGTATAATACAGAAAAAATATATCCAAGGTATTTAGGGTTGCTTGCAAACCATATGAGTGTTAGAATGCTCAAAACCCAACAGTGGTATCAGACCCTAGGCTTGTTTTCAATTATATTTGATGTTGTTTGCTGAAAATGTCGAAAAACTGCTCACTGGACAGTGGACTCGCCGAGTCCATGAAGGAACTCGACGAGTTCATGTGTATCTTCAACCAACTCGCCAAGTCAGTTCATACACTCGACGAGTTGGTGCTTCTTAGTGCAGATTTTCAAGTTTTGGTGCTGGAATTGGTCTAGAATCATTACCTTTAACTGTTTTGGACTTATAAAATCTGTTTTTCAATGTGGTAATGATTATGTTAAACCAATTTTAATGCTATAATCAAAGTTTCAAGTTTTATATATGTTTATGTGATTCTTGAAAATTGTTGATTATGAATGTTCATGCTTATGAGTTTTGTTAGATCATAGGAATTATGTGCAAATTGTTTGTTAGTATAATTCTTGATGTTAATAAAATTGTATGGAGTCCATAACTTGTCCTCAAGTTATGGATTACCAAGAGTTTTATGTTTCCTTGATTTATGAGTTAGTTAGATTAATGAAAAAAATTGTGTTTTAGTTGTCTTCAATCCAAATTAATCTAGAGTTAGTTCATAAAATGTGTTTTTGTAACTTGTCCTCAAGTTACATAAAAGGTTACATTTATGAATCTTAAAACTCATAAAAGTGTCGTAGGTTACATAAAAATGAATAGTCTTTTTCATTAACTTGTTTTATGACTCCATAACTTGTCCTCAAGTTATGGATGTTTAAGAGTCACTTCTTTGAAAGTGTTATTAAAGAATAAGGAGTTATATAAAATGAAGAGTCTTCATTTTAATGTACACTAAAACTCATAAGTTATGAAATGAAAAGTCTTGAATAGTTTCAAAACTTGCCCTCAAGTTTTGGAATTTGTAAAGTTACCCCCTCATGTATACTTAAATTCCCAATTGAACCTTAGAATTTTAAAAGGTTTATAATTCAACACTTATACTATTATTATAATTTTAATTATATAGATATGTATAAGATAAAGTCAATGTTACCATTAAATGGCCTCATTCATGAAGGCGGTCTATAAAGGGGGTATAAGGTTACTGCCTATAAAATGGCAGTTTAATGGGTGTCCATTCTCACCCACCGCTTCCTTGACTGGTGGAGGGTCGTTAGCCGAACGGGTAGGATAGGACTATAATTATCCCTTCATTAGTAGGACTCATTCATGAAGCCGGTCTATAAGGGGGTATAAGGTTATTGCCTATAAAATGACGTTTAATGGGTGTCCACTCTCACCCACCGCTTCCTTAACTGGTGGAGGGTCGTTAGCCGAAAAATGTAGGATGCGACTTTAAATCCTCATTAAAAGTATAATGAAACTATAAAGTAACTGTACATTATTAATTCTCAATCTTAGTTACTTTAGGAAAAATTGTGAAATACGTGCTAACCCATGAAATTACACTTTGTACCTTACCAAGTCGTTAGTGGAGCGTGTGTGGTTAACCGTCACACTAATAAGGACTAGTAAGAGTGACAAAGGGTAACTAGACTTTATTATAGATCGGTGGAGCGTGTGTGGTTAACCGGCACATCGATTAGGTGATAAAGTTAAGGGTACTAAGTCAATTTGCATGGTTATTCACACCTTGTTTGTGATCCTCAACATCCCAGTCACAAACTTGAGAGGGCACAATCGAGATTCAAACATGCCATTGAAAAGTTCAATGTATCTCAAAAGATCTAGGAGTTTCAAATCCAATAAAACCTAATAATAAAATATTTCGTTTTTATGGTGGCAAGTGGTAAATCGTCATTTACCTACCTTCAACTATTTTATAACTTGGATTACGACATCCCTCTTCCAGTTATAAATAGGTTGTTGGGTCCTAGCCTTAATATTTCATATTGGGTGTTATATTAAGGACTTTAAATCAACTAACTTGAATTTCTCCCATTATATATGTCTATCTTAGACAGCTATGATCTTCCCAAATCTTTAGGAACAAGCTTCCTAATGAAGATGATATCCCAAATGGCAATCAAGGTGAAAGATCAATCCCTTTGTTGTGCATTAGTGGGACTGGAAATCATACTTCACTTCCTCCACCTCCTGCAATAAATCTCCGTATCCCACAAGTTTCTAGACTTGATAAGTTCTAGGTCACTCAATCCCTATTGGCAAGAAAAGTCTATATGTGCTTACATCTTAGAGGTTAAGTCACATATTGACAAGCCGGGAGAGTCGGGTGTCGAAGTCTCGAGGTAGCTGGTTGTTGACTTGGTTCTTCAGTCAGTCCCTGATGACAGATCACGACATGACCCTTAATAATCTTACCTATTTGCTTAATGATGCTGGATCAGCAATGATTTGGAGCATTGGTAAAGCAAATTAGATTGGAAGATCTACTTCCCAAACCTATTTGGACATTGACAATGGTGACATTGGAAGTCCAGAAAAACTTTCTCTTCCCAATTGAAAGGGATTGGCCATGGTCAAGTCGTTTGACCTAATGGTAAGGAGAAAGGCTAAGTTTGTGATAGTCACGTGTACCATTTCCAAAGAGTCCATATATTTCTTTTGCCAATAAAACGGACATTGGTTACAAAGCTGCCCAATTTACCTGAAAGTTCATATGGAAGGTAAAGTCAAAAAGTTTGAATTTGCTTCGGGTAAACTCCATTATCTAACTGTATTAAGTCTCTTTTTGACATGCTTAATACATGATATAATGTAATTACATTTTGATGTTTTGGAAGAATCAAAGGAAGCGTAAAGTATGATTATGATGATTCTGATCGCGAAGATGGATTTCGATCGCATGGTCCGATGATCAGAATTTTGAGTTGTTGCATAAGAGTTATGATATATATTGCTTAGGAATATACAACAAAATGGTTTTCATATGTTTTTGCATTGTAAGGATAAGTTTTTCCGCAAGTTTTTAAAATAAAAGTTTTTTTTTTAGTTTAAGTATCCTTACAATAGTATTTATGAAAAACTTATGTTTCCTTTGATAAGCAATATTAGTAAATGGATTTGATTCTTTAATTTGTGGTAGTGTCATAATTTACCAAATAAGGAAATATACTCATCACCCAAGTTTCAGTTGGATAGAAACTTGGGATAATGCAACATGTATTGTATGATGAATGAGAATTTTCATATTTGGGAAATTAAGACTAATTCCTTGTTCACATGTACATGTGGGTCAAGTGAAGGACTCAAGGATTGGGTACACTTGGTTGTGTGCTGGTCAAGTCCACCACAAAGGTTGATAAGATTATTCTTCATGATTTACTAAAATTTCGTAAATATGGTTATGCTTACAAGTTGAAGTGTAATTCTGAAACATTGGAAAAGCTTCAATGTATGGCAGGACGAATGAGAAGAATCAAATTAGGCAGAAAGATAAAAAGTTTCTCCAATCTGAAGAAATAGGAGAGTACTTGAGTATCTTGTTTTGTGATTATGTTATTGATTATGAAACCATATCACAATTGATCCTCTAAGGAAACCTTAGTGCATTCGTTTGGCTAAGGAGAGGAATAATGAGTTGTTGAAATGGATAAATCAAAAGATAAATCATACTTCGTTCCAAAATCAAATCTTAGAGTCATACTCCAAGATTGAGCCTTGAGTGACATAATCTTAAAAAAGTTTTATAACACTTGTCAAATGTAGAGTAAGATGCTTCCTATTCTTGTACATTTGAAATTGGTAAGTGTGATGTTTTGGATAAAACAAAGACCAACTAAGGCCAACTGTGAGAAGTGTTTAACTTGATAAGAATCCACACTAACTCTTGAATATTAGTGGTTCTTGACAAAGAGAATCTTATATGTCAAGAGGACAGTGGGAGTCTTGAGATAGTTTCAAGAACTAATCAAGAGTATTGTTAATCGCTAGCTCACGACTTGAGGTTTGTGGCCTATCGTGTTGACATATTCTTATTTCTGTGCCTATCCAATTAAAGTTGGCTACGCTTGTGAGTTCTATGAATTCTTAATTGTTTGCATAACAACCTGGAAGCAATGGTATGCCCTTGTGCTGTCGGGTGGCAAGAAATTACGATTGAACAAGTTCAGTCCATATGTGGTTGGATTTGCCACTAACCTTCTCTTGTGATTATGGTTATGACAAATTCTCATGGATAGAAACACATACACCATAAAATCTAAGTGTCATCAGGTTTATCTCCGATTCATGAAAATGATGGTGAGGAAACTCTTTCACTAAGTAGATTTAAGTGGATAGTAATTGTGATGTTTGCATTCTCATGTTGTTAGTGGAGCGTATGTGGTTAACCGACACACTAACTAGTGAGAATGGTAAAAGGTTTAGACATACATGTGAGCTATCAAAGGAAAGGTGTATGATTTCGATAAAGTCTTATCAAAGCAATCTCGTATCAGAAATCTGAACTTTGGTAAGAAAGTCAATAAAGCATTGATTTCCAGTTGTTTTCTGGATACATGTCAGAGCTAGTGGGAGCATAAGTGTTATGCTAGTAAGATAATAATCATTATGCTAGTGGGAGCATGATGATTATGTTGCAAGTTAACAATGTTAATTATAGAAAACAATAGTTTCAATTCGCCTTGAAAAGTTGTTTTAGCTATAATTAAGGGAGAGGATTTTATACTTCATTCCAATTCTACAAGCTTAGATTGAGATTTTAATCAACTTTAGTCAAGAATATATATATATATATATATATATATATATATATATATATATATATATATATATATATATAAATGTTATGTTGGAATGGTTCAACATAAGGAAATTCT
The DNA here is from genome assembly GCF_052849685.1 of Lactuca virosa. Lineage (NCBI taxonomy): Eukaryota > Viridiplantae > Streptophyta > Magnoliopsida > Asterales > Asteraceae > Lactuca > Lactuca virosa. The sequence goes on from NC_136428.1 coordinate 318,578,093, forward strand.
ATATATGTTGCATTCTCAAGATTCAATTATGATTACGGGATCCCTCTTCATAGTTCGAATTATGAGAACATGGAAAATAAAATTTTTATAGCAAAAGACTGGTAAAGTATCATGTATTTGTGTAAGACATCATGAATTGTGTCCCATATACTTCGGGCATATGATCGATTACATGTGCAATAATATTCATCCATTCAAAATTTTCGTAATGCTTAGGCATTAAGAGGGGAAAAGGGATTATAACTGGATATGACTAAAATGATTAAGCAATTGTCGAGGAAAAATTGAGGTTTACGAAAGATTGGTTACTCATGTACAACTGGAAGTATAGAGTAAGGACCATATTGACATATTTTGAAAAGAGGCAACTCTTGTTCAAAAGTGATGGTCAAAATGGGAATATGGAATTGTTTCCATAGGTGGAAGTTATTCTTTGAATCTATGTAAGATTAAAGAACTTAATGCAAAGAAGGATGTTCAAAGGAATGTACTTTGAATTTGAGACTTCATTTCCATGGAATTGCTTTCCATTGGAATACTCTATAATGTTTGTCGCCAAGTGTTTGTGACTTTTGTGCATAGTCATTAAAAGGGGATCATTGCATATAAGTTTAGAATCTAACAGATTATAGTAAATGGCAAGAGTTTAAGACAAACATAGTGTGCATACTTGGAGTATGGCATAGCTATTGTTCAAGACAAACATAGTGTGCATGCTTGGAGCATGGCATCACTACTGTTTTAATTCAAGTATTAAGTTGATTAATCGAAACATGAATAATGAGTAATCCATATGGTGCTTAGATAAAGGTGTTTTATTTACACTCAAGGTGTTGAGGCCATACAAGATTTGTATTATTTTGTGTTTCACTTTGCATGTTTTAACTTCCAGAATGACTATGTAATTCTTCCCGAATGATTAAGTTATTCAAACCATCCACGGTCAGTCATATGTTGGAAGTAGATATGAATCAAGACTGTCATGAAGTAGGTTTGTAGATGTCCAAGATGTTGGACATAGGAAGAGTTGCTACAACATTCATGAGTGCTCATAAGTTCTAAGTATTGGATTCAACCCACGCTCATTTGGATTCACTTCATGGATTTTATCACGAGTGAATCGTGAGACGATAATATCTTATATTCTTCAAACCTAGAGATATGAGTTGTTGACTATGAGTTGATTATACATTGATTGCACGAAAACGCATTGGTAACTCGATGTAATAAAACGTGCCTTTATGTATGATTCAACAAGTAGTTAGTACAAGCATATGAGTCAAAGTTTATCCATTCCTTTTACCCTTAAGGGGATAAAAGCGATATCTGTGGGCCCCTTGGTCATTTAGTGATGACGTCCCTAAGTGCTTGGCCAAGCCTGGACTGATTTGACTTGTTCAATTAGTCGGTCGTCATAAATCAGAAATCGGGAAACAACAAATGGACAGAGAGAATGATTATAATCCATGTCTTAGTCCATATGATATCTAGAATGGAGGAATATGTGATCACTTATCTAATGGACGCGTCATTGATTTGTTCAGAGTTCGGTTGTAGCTTTTAAGAGCTACGATTGGCGGTCAAGTTGTGAAGTTATACTTGCAATAATAGTTATTAGACTTATCCAGTTGGGATACTGTTGGATTAGTGTCTAAGTACATAACTATAATTGGTATATACTTGACCCGACCCGGCATGGTCCATTTGGGTTGCATGGCATCAGAACATTTGGATAGACCTTTTAATGAGAAGAAGATATTTGTGACATATTAATATATTATAAGTTCTAATATATTATTATGAAATCATATTATTAAATTAGTATTGATCGAGAATTAATTTGGAATTAATTTTGTAATCAAAAGAGACTAATTAAATATATGGGGATTGATTGTGTAAATCATAGATTCTTATATATGTGGGCTCATGATCCATGATTCCTTATGTTGGGTTTAACCCACATGGTGGCCCATGGATACTCCATGGAGGTAAAACCCCATGGAGCATAAGGAATGGGTTGAGTCATGGGTTACATGGTGTAACCCTAATGTGCACACTATATTAAGACCCCATTGTTGGTGAAATCGACACTAGTGTATAATATAGAGGGCAAGCCAATTTCTATGAAGTCATATTTTCTCTCATGGTTATTCCAAATGTTCATGGTGTTGTGTGAACCATTTGAGGTGTCACATTTGGGGCACTAGGCTCTTGAGCTCCATGGAATCTAGCACCAACAAAGAGGTATGTAATTCTACTAGATTTTATATTACTTGTACTTCATAATATGCTAGTTAGGATAATACCTTGGAAAATTGATATTTGCATGGATAATAGAGAAAACATAGAGCCAAGGTATTTAGGGTTGTATGTACACCATATGAGTGTTAGAATGCTCAAAACCCAATAATAGGAAATCAGGCGAGACTCGTAGTGAAGGGATATTGTCAGGAAGAAGACATTGACTATGAAGAAACCTTCGCACCCATTGCTAGGTTAGAATCTGTTCGCATTTTTCTTGCATAAGCAGCACACAAGAACTTTGAAGTCTATCAGATGGACGTCAAATGTGCATTCCTAAATGGGGAACTCGAAGAAACAGTGTATGTGGAACAACCACCAGGGTTCATAAACGAAAAGTATCGGAACCACTGTTATATTCTGGACAAGGCAGTTTACGGTCTAAAGCAAGCTCCAAGAGCCTGGTACGAAACTCTAACTCTATTTTTAAAACTTGCTAAATTTAAAGAAGGATCTGTCGACCCAACCTTCTTTCACAAGAAGGTTGGTGACCATTTGATGATCGCTCAAATTTATGTTGATGACATCATCTTCAGATCAACTAACCCGAGCCTAACAGCTGAGTTCCAAAAGTTGATGGAAACTAAGTTTGAGATGAGCTCCATGGGTCCTATTAACTTTTTTATTGGATTGAATATAAGACAGAGTCAGGAAGGGATCTTTATCAATCAGGAATTATACAAAAGTGTTACTCTCCGAGTTTGGAATGGTGGGAGATTCAAAAGTGAAGGTTCCAATGGCATTCAGAACGAAACTAACACCATCTCTGGATAAATCAACTGCTGATATGACTTTTTATCATCAGATGATAGGGTCATTGATGTATCTAACTGCCAGTCGTCCAGATATCATGTTTTCTGTTTGCTATTGTGCTAGGTTTCAAGCTAATCCTCGTGAACCTCACATGACAGCTGTTAAGAACATCTTTAGGTATCTCAATCGAACATCCTCATTGATCTTGGAGGTTGCGGTCTAGATAGAAAAAGTACAACGAGAGGATGCCAATTTCTTGATGGAAAACTCGTATGTTGGCAATCTAAATAGCAAACTTGTGTTTCCTTATCGACTGCTAAGCAGAGTACATAGCTGCTGCATCCTGCAACTCACAAGTTATTTGGTTTCAAAGTCAACTTCATGACTATGTTATCAACATGAAACGAATCCCCTTATACTGCGAACTTGAAAGCGCCATTCACATTTGTCACAACCCAGTGCAACATTCAAAGACGAAACACATAGCACTAAGGTATCACTTCATCAAAGATCGTGTGGAAGATGGAAACGTCGAGATACACTTTGTAAGATCCGCTGATTAGTTACCCGACATCTTCACGAAAGACTTTCCTAAACAATCATTCAATCGCATTCTTCAAGGCTTAGGAATGATAGAAGTTGAATATGTTCCGAAACCACCTTCGTATTCATAAGGTTTTTGATTGGCCTGCAAATTGGTATGAACGCTCGCAGTGATTCGCAGTCATCTATTGTCCTGCGAATTGGTGCGAACGCTCGCAGTGACTTGCAACCAACTGTTCACACTGCGAATTTGTGCGAATGTTCACAGTAACTCGCAGTCAACTGTTCATTCATGGTTTGGAATTTTCTTGTATCCTTTGTACACTTTCTTTATTTATTTCTGTTTTTATTTCTTTTTTAGAAAAATGAAAGTCCAAAAACATGTTATTTGTTTTGTATTTATTCTCTTTGAAAACATTGAAAATTCAAAAATATTTATTTTCTTTCTGTTTTTAATTCTTTCTCGGAAAAACAAAAAGCACAAAAATATTTTCTTTATTTTTTGTTTGTTTTCTTCGTTATTTTTTTTTAAAATATCAAAAATATTAGATAATTGAGCAGGTTTTGAGTCAAGAATCTTGGCGATTTCAATTACACATGATAGGGTAGGTATAAATTTTCTTATCTATGCATTAGTTAAGTTTCCCTAGAAGGATGATGTTGCATGTAGACCAAAGCCTCAAATACTTTCTATGTTGAAGCCTTACTGATTCGATAACACAAATCATTTCTTCCCAATAAGGCTCTTAATTCACATAAGTCATGAGCTACCTGACTCTTCTCACATCGAGTTAAGAGTTACCTGCTTTGTCACTTTCGCATAGCAGAGGTACATTCTTTATTTGGAACCACCTCATACCATTTATTCATCAACTTTCTGTTGGATTAGGTGTCTAACCCCATAACTATAATTGGTATGTACTTGACCCGAGATTAACATGGTCCATTTGGGTTGCATATCACCAGGACAATTTGATAGGATGGACTTTTGAGAAGAGGTTATTTAAGATTTATTAGTATATTATAAGTTCTAATATATTAATATGAAATCATATTATTTAATTAGTATTGATCAAGAATTAATTTGGAATAAATTTTGTGATCAAAAGAGACTAATTAAATATATGACGGAATGATTGTGTAAATCATTCATTCTTATAAAGTGGGGTTGTGATCCATAGTTCTTTATGTTGGGCTAAACCCATGTAGTGACCCATGGATACTCCATGGAGGTTAAAACCCACTGAGCCTAAGGAATATGGAAAGTCATGCCCATTAGGGTTTACATGGTGTAACCCTAATCATGCCACACTATATAAGAAGTCCCTTAGTATCCAAAATAGCACTAATGTTCTATGTGTTCATCTGAGGCATTTTTGGTGCAAGACATTCTCTCTCAAAAGTCATCCTTTGTCCAAAGGTATGTTGTGATTCCATTTGAGGCATTCACACTATTGGTGCTAAGTTCTTAAAGGTCCAAGGTTTCCAGCTACAACAAAAGGTATTTCATCTAACTAGAATTTTGTAGTAAAGATACTCCAATGTATACTAGTTAGGATGATGCTTTGGAAAATCAAAGATTGCATTTATATTAGAGAAAACATAGATCCAAAGCATCTAGGGTTGCATATACACCATAGGAGTATTAGAATGCTCAAAACCCAACGGTGATATCATAGCCTAGGGTTGTTTTCCTATATACTTGATGCTACTTGTTTTCAAAGCTTGAAAAATCAATATTTTGCTGTCCGGACAGTGGACTCGCCGAGTCCACTGGGGAACTCGACGAGTCCACCCAATAAACTGACCAACTCACTGAGTCAGTTCATACACTCGACGAGTTGGTGCTCCTGGATACAAAATTTCAAGTTTTAAGGCTAGAATTGGACTAGGATCATTACCCTAAACTGTTTTTGAACTGATAAACCTGTTTTTGATGTGGTAATGATCATGCTTATCCAATTTAAAAGATAATTGTCAAAGTTTCATGTTTTGTATTAGTTTATATGGTTAGGCTAGTTACATGATATTTGTTTGATATGAATTATCTTGTTCTTATGAGTTTAATTTAGATCATAGACAAATTGTTTGATATTGTAAGTTACAATAGTTGATCTAAATGTTTTTTGATGAATTCCATTACTTTTCCTCAATTTATGGAAAGTGAAGAGTCTCATTTTTAACTATCATCTTAAATGGTTTTAAGTCTTCCATAACTTGTCCTCAAGTTATACAACTTGAAGAGTCTTTTACAATGTTTTATGAACTCCATAACTTGTCCTCAAGTTATGGATTTTCAAGAGTATTTTCATTAAAAACTATATTAAACTCATAAGTTATGGATTCCAAAACTTTTTGAATAGTTCAAAACTTGCCGTCAAGTTTTGGAATTTTTAAATGCAAAGTTTCACTTTGAAACATTTAGTTCCATTCCCTAGAATTTTAAAAGTTTAAAATTAAACCCTTATACTATTATAATATTATAGGTTTAATATTTATATATATGTATAAGAGTAAAGTCAGTCTTAACGTTAGTAGGCCTCATTCACGAAGCCGGTCTATAAGGGGGTATAAGGTTACTGCCTATAAAATGGCAGTTTAATGGGTGTCCACTCTCACCCAACGCTTCCTTGACTGGTGGAGGTTCATTAGCCGAAAGGGTTTGACTATTATCTTTTAAATTGTGAATTTGGTGCTAACCCATGAAATTGCACTTTGCACCTTGTTAAGTCGTTAGTGGAGCGTGTGTGGTTAACTGACACACTAATCTGGGACTGACAGTGCATGGAAAACGGTAGCTTGATGTTAATCATAGATCAATGGAGTGTGTGTGGTTAACCGACACATTGATTAGGTGGTTGTAACATTGGGTGTACCAAGCTAACTTGCATGGTTATTCACACCTCGTCTGTGATCCTCGGCGTCTCAATCACAAACTTGAAGGGCACAATCAAGATTTAAACATGCCATTATGTTGGAACCTGAAAGTGAACCTCCAGCAATCCTAAGTCCAAATGCCAAGTCTGAAGTCAGCCTGTGTTCCGGAGTAAAGAATTATCCGGAATCTGCTCATGTCTGAAGTAAAGATCAGTTGGTGATATGAACAATCAGAAGTGAAATAATTCTGGAATGGACTTTATGTACGGAATAATTGATGATATGGAGTCAATGTTTTGTCTTATTGTATTTATTATTTTTGTCACTTAGCATGATTAGACATCTCATAGGATTTAGTCTGTTTGTCAACTTGGACAATCAGAATGTCAGAAACACTCTTTAAATCTGGTCCTATGTATGTTTACCAGTTTGTAATATGTTTCATGTTCTCCTATTTATAGGAGCATTCAATGTTGAATCAAGGGACATATTATTCAAACCTTTTAGCATATTTAAGTTATTTCATCTATCTAAATAGTCTCTAAAACATTCTTCCTGTTCTTCATTTATTATCTTTACCTTGATCTTTATTCTCATTTATGGCTTGAACATTTGTTGAATACTTTATCTCAGACTTGACTGGTTTACCCATACTTGGCTGGAACATTTATTAGCAAGCAAACATTGATCTTAAGCATTTACTCAAGGTTTGAGTTTTCAAACCTTGTCCTTGCGCATTAGATACTTCTTGTTCTCTCAATTGGTATCAGAGCTTGAGTGGTTGTCCTTTGAATCCATATGATCAGATTATCATTGATTTGAAATTACCTTGGTATTTCAATCATTTATGTGTCCAGGAGAAAATTTCTTCTATATACCACTTTTGCTTAAGATATGTTTGATGGGTTTTGAGCATTCTAACACTCCTATGGTGTACATGCAACCCTATAAACCATGGAACTATGTTTTCTCTAATATACATGCAAATTTGATTTTTCCAAGGCTTACTTCCTAACTAGCATATCATGGGGAATATGTAATACATAGTTAGTAGAAGTACATACCTTTCTTTGTTGCTTGAATTCCTTGATGACTTTGTGAGCCTAGCACCCCAAATGTTGTGCCTCAAATTCTTCACACAACACCACAAGACTCGGAATAACTTGAGAGAATACTTCTCACACTAAAAATCGGTTATGCCCTCTTAGAATTCACTAGTGCCGATTTTGCTAACTATAGGGCTCCTTTTATAGTGTTGTCACAATTAGGGTTTACACATGAATGCCCTTAATTTTCATGACTCTTCCTTTCTAATGATCCATGGGTTTGACATAATCAACCCTATATACTTAATTACTCTCATTTTGATCACCAAATCAATTCCAATTAATTCTTGATCAACAATAATTAAATAATACTATTATTAATATATTAGAACTTATAATATATTAATAACCATAAGTGTCTATTCTCTCATTTTTTTCTATCCAAGTATTGCAATGCCATGCAACCCAAATGGACCATGCCGGGTCGGGTCAAGTACATACCAAATAAAGTTATGGACTTAGACACTAAATCCAACAGTCTCCCACTTGGATAAGTCTAACAACTATATTTGCAGATATGACTTCAGGATCCGACTAGCAATCGTAGCTCTTTCAAAGTCTCTCGGAACTGAGATGATAATGATACGCCATTTAAGATAAGTGATAATATAATCCTGTGCTCTCAAGATATCAGCCGGACAAACACATGGAACATGGTCTTACTTATTGTCCATCATTTGTTTCTCGATCTCTGCTTTGTTTCGACATAGAACTAATTGAACACATTAATTAGGTTCTGACCGGGCCCGGTACATAAGTCAAAACCAAATCATCGAGGGGCCCAAATATCAGTTTCTAATCCAAGAAGGAACAGTTAAACTTCGACTCATATGCTTGTACTGACTACTTGTTGAATTATGCACAAAAGCACGTTTTATAACATCGAGTTACCAATGCGTTTTTGTACAAATAATGAGTGACCAACTCATAGTCAACGACTCATATCTCTAGGTTTGAAAATTTATATGATATTACCGTCTCATGATCACTCGAGATAAATTCCATGAAATGTTGCAAGTGAGCATGGGTTGAATCCAATACTCAGGCCTTATGAGTACTCATAAAGGTTGTAGAAACCATTGCTATGTCTAATGCACTTGAGACAAATCATACAATCCAAATTCATGACAGTCTTAAATCTATACCTACTTCCAAAGTATGACTCGTTGTGGAGAGTTTGAATAATAACATAATTATTCTGGAAGTCAAAACATGCAAAATTGAAACAATAGTAAACGATTAACATAAGATAGTAACACTTTACTCATAAATAAATAACAACTTTTATTTAATCACCAAATGTCAATTACATCTTACAAGTTTCAGAAAACTATCTAATTATTAAAACAAATATCATCCTTCAGCCCGATGCGCCTCGCATGCAGTAAATGCTTAACCCTACTCAGTCCCTTCGTGAGGGGATCTACTGGGTTCTCATCTGATGATACCCTCTTTGCCACGAGTAGTCCTTCTTCTATTCGATGTCTGGTGAAGTGGTATTTTCTCTCAATGTGCCTGGATCTGCCGTGATCTCTTGGTTCTTTAGCTAAAGCAACCGCACTTTCATTGTCACAGAAAATGTTCATTGGCTCCTTTATAGCTGGTACAACTCCAAGGTCTCCGATGAAGTTCTTTAGCCATATCGCCTCCTTTGCTGCCTCGCTTGCTGCTATATACTCTTATTCACAAGTTGAATCAGCTAGTGTCTCCTGCTTGGAACTTTTCCAAGTAATTGCCCCTCCATTTAGGATAAAGACCCATCCTGACTGAGAGCGGAAATTATCGCTATCAGTCTGAAAGCTACCATCGCTATATCCTTCCACTCTCAAGTCATCACTGCCACCGAGGGTAAGGACCCAGTCCTTAGTCCTTCGCAGATACTTGAGAATGTTCTTTACCGCTGTCCGGTGAGCCTTGCCAGGGTTCCCTTGATATCTGCTGACCATGGTCAAAGCAAATGCCACATCAGGGCGAGTACAAGTCATATCATACATGATCGAGCCCACAGTGGAAGCATATGGTATATGACTCATCTCAGCTATCTCTGCCTCTGTACTCGGACTTTGAGTCTTACTCAGCTTGGCATTACTCTAGATCGGTAATTCCCCTTTCTTGGAATCCTGCATGCTAAACCTCTTCAGCACCTTATCCAAGTAAGTACTTTGACTAAGTCCAATTAGTCTCTTACTCCTATCTCTTAATATCCTTATCCCTATGATATAGGCAGCTTCTCCAAGGTCTTTCATAGCGAAACACTTCCCAAGCCAGGACTTAACCTCCTGCAGGGTTAGGATGTCATTTCCTATGAGTAGTATGTCATCCACATACAACCCCAAAAAGCTAACTATACTCCCACTAGCCCTAACATATACACAGGACTCATCCTCGCTCATCGAAAAGCCAAACTCTTTAACTTTCTCATCAAAGCAAAGATTCCATCTGCGAGATGCTTGCTTTAATCCATAAATGGATTTTCAAGCTTACACACTCTATTAGGATATTTTGCATCGACAAAACCCTCTGGCTGAGCCATGTAAAAATCCTCAGCCAACTTTCCATTAAGGAAAGCGGTTTTGACATCCATTTTCCATATTTCATAATCATGAAATGCAGCTATGGCCAACAGCACCCTAATAGACTTAATCTTCGCTACTGGTGAGAAGGTCTCATCATAGTCAACTCCCGGACTTTGTAAGTGTGTACCTTCCCATCCATGTTGGTATTCTTCTTGAAGATCCATTTGCACCCAACTGTCTTACGACCTGGTACATTGTCAACCAAGTTCCAAACTTGATTGTCATACATGGACTGAATCTCACTGTCTATAGCCTCCTTCCATTTAGCAGAATCAGGGCCTGCCATGTCTTCACTGTAATTATTAGGTTCATCCAAATCTATCAGTGTACTATCACTGATAAATGTATCACCTTCAATAGTGATCTGATAACCATAATAAAAATCAGGCGTGTTCCTAACTCTAGTGGAACGCCTCGGAGGTACAGACTCATCTATCGGCTCAACAGGAATTTCCTCCTTAGGTTGGACGGTAGTATTTGAGGTTCCTTTACCACTTGACTCTTGAAGCTCTTCAAGGTCAATTTGCCTCCCACTGTCCCCTTGGCTTATAAATTCTCTCTCACGAAAGACTCCTATTCTTGCTACAAAGACCACATTATCACTGGGTCTGTAGAAGAGGTAACCAAAGGATCTCTGTGGGTAGCCGATGAAAATACACCTCTCCCTTCGAGGTTCAAGCTTATCATGAGTTTCACGCCTCACGAAAGCTTCACAACCCCAAATCTTGATGTGGTCTAAATTGGGAACTTTCCTAGTCCACATCTCGTGAGGTGTTTTGGCAACCTTTTTAGCAGGGACTAGATTAAGGATATGGGCGGCAGTCTCTAAGGCATTCCCCCAGAAAGATATTGGTAATGAAGCTCGACTCATCATGGAATGAACCATATCCAACAAGGTTCGATTGCGCCTGTCAGCTAAACCATTCAGCTGTGGTGTTCTGGGTGGTGTCAATTGTGAGACAATCACACATTCTTTAAGATACTCAAGGAACTCAATGCTAAGATACTCTCCTCTCTGATCGGATCAGAGCATCTTGATGTTCCTGCCCAATTGATTCTCAACTTCCTTCTTAAACTCTTTGAACTTTTCAAAGGTTTCTCACTTATGCTTGATTAAGTAGATATATCCATATCTGCTGTAATCATCAGTAAAATTCACATAATAGCGATTAGCATCCCTTGTAGCAACTTTGAAGGGCCCACACACATCTGTGTGTACGAGGTCCAACAAACCTTCACCCCTATCACAAGTACATGTGAAGGGTGACTTTGTCATTTTTCCAAGTAAACAAGACTCGCAACGATTATCCGACTTTAGGTGAAATGATTCCAAGACTCCAGCCTTTTGGAGTTGGCCTATGCGCTTCTTGTTGACATGTCCAAGACGACAATGCCATAATGATGCCTTATCCAAGCTATTTGAAGAATCAATATACAACACATTATTTCCTAGATTGTCTACAACATTCACAGCTTCATATACACCATCACAAGGTAATGCTTTAAAGTAAAATACATCATTGCAATAAACATTAATAGCACCATTATTATTATCAAACGAATATGTAAACCCTTGTTTGTACAAGCCATGAAATGAAATAATATTTCTCGCCATTTCAGGCGAGTAACAACATTTGTTCAAATCTAATATTAACCCATTATTAAGCAATAAAGAATAAACTCCTATCTTGGTGAGAGGTGATGCTTTCCTGTTGCCCATGACTAAGTTTATCTTCCCGTGCTCCACTTGCTCACTTCTTCTTAGGCCCTGCAAATCAGTATAAATGTGAATACCACAACCTGTATCAAGTACCCAAGAATTAGCATTAGATGAGTTATTATACAATATTGTATAAATGCCTGCATGGGTGGGTTTAACTTTCCCATCCTTTACATCTTCCAGGTACTTGGGGCAGCTTCGCTTCTAGTGCCCCTTTTCCTAGCAATAGAAGCATTGTTCTTCTTTTGGGTTTGAAGAAGGAGTAATGGGACCTTTCTTTGTCCCACTTGAAGAGGAACCATCAAGGGTCTTTCCCTTGGTACCCTTCGAGAGGGTCTTCCTCTTCTTCCTATTTCCCTGCCCAATTGCCAGAACAGGGGCTGCTGAAGGAGTAGAAGTAACAACTGTTTTACCCTTAAGGCCATTTTCAGCTGTCCTTAAGAGTCCTTGAAGTTTGCTAAGTGTGACTTCCTCCTTGTTCATATGATAAGTCATACGAAACTGATCATAACTTGGAGGTAAGGAATGGAGAATGATGTCAATCGCCATTTCCTCAGGGAAGTCAACATTGAGCTTTAGCAACCGGTCAACGAACCTCTACATTTTCTTCAAGTGACCGGTGATGGGTTCACCATCCTTCATTCTGGTTGTTATCATGGAGGAGATGATTTCATACCTCTCCTGACGCGTGCTCTGATGGTACCTTTCCATCAGATCCTGGTGCATCTCATAGGGGTAGAAATCTTCATAAGATTTTTGAAGTTCAGGAGTCATGGTGGCCATCATGATGTAGGACACCTTAGTAGCATCCTTCTCATGTGCAACGAACTCCGCGAACTCTTTAGGAGTAGCAGTGGCCTCATTGACAACCTTAAGCTCCCTGTCGAGGACATACTCCTTGTCCTCATAGCGGGTAATCATCCTGATGTTTCTGATCTATTCATTGAATTTGGATCCATCAAAAATGACTTTCACACACAAGTTCATAAGGGAAAAGGAGCCTGTAGGGTTTAAGCCACTAACATTGTTGGAAGACATCTGAAAGAAAGAAAGACAAGATTTATTAGATAAAGAGTCCTTAATAAGTCACCCAAATGAAATATTAAGGCTAGGATCCAACAAACTTTTTATAGTTGGAAGAGGGATGCCGTAATCCAAGCTATAAAATATTTGATGGTAGGTAAATGACGATTACCAATTTCCTCCACAAAAACAAAAGATTTTATTATTAGGTTTTATTTGGATTTGAAACTCCTAGATCTTTTTGAGATACATTGAAGTTTTCAATGGCATGTTTGAATCACGATTATGCCCTCTCAAGTTTGTGACTGGGATGCCGAGGATCACAAACGAGGTGTGAATAACCATGCAAATTGACTTGGTACCCTTAACTATATTACCTAATCGATGTGCCGGTTAACCACACACGCTCCACCGATCTATAATAAAGTCAAGTTACCCTTTGCCACTCTTACTAGTCCTTATTAGTGTTCCGGTTAACCACACACGCTCCACTAACGACTTGGTAAGGTACAAAGTGTAATTTCATGGGTTAGCACCTATTTCACATTTTTTCCTAAAGTAACTAAGATTGGGAATTAATAATGTACAGTTAATTTATAGTTTCATTATAGTTTTAATGAGGATTTAAAGTCCCATCCTACCTTTTTCGTATAACGACCCTCCACCAGTCAAGGAAGTTGTGGGTGAGAGTGGACACCCATTAAACTCCATTTTATAGGCAATAACCTTATACCCCCTTATAGACCGACTTCGTGAATGAGGCCTACTAGTGGTAAGAATGGCATATTCTTATACATATCTATATAATTAAAATTGTAATAATAGTATAAGGGTTGAATTTTAAACTTTTAAAATTCTAAGGTTTAATTTGGAATTAAAGCATTAAAGTGTAAGACGTTACAAATTCCAAAACTTGAGGTCAAGTTTTGAAACTATTTCAAGACTCTTCAATTTGTAACTTATGATTTTAATGGTTCATAAAGTGAAGACTCTTCATTTTATGAAACCTCTTGTTCTTTAATGACAATTTTAAAGAAGTGACTTTTGGTTATCCATAACATGAGGACAAGTTATGGACACCATCATTAAGCATTAAGATCATGAATTAATCAACCATGTAAGTTACAAACAATTCCTATGATCTTCTACAACTCTTCCATAACTTGTCCTCAAGTTATACAACTTGAAGAGTCTTTTACAATGTTTTATGAACTCCATAACTTGTCCTCAAGTTATGGATTTTCAAGAGTATTTTCATTAAAAACTATATTAAACTCATAAGTTATGGATTCCAAAACTTTTTGAATAGTTCAAAACTTGCCGTCAAGTTTTGGAATTTTTAAATGCAAAGTTTCACTTTGAAACATTTAGTTCCATTCCCTAGAATTTTAAAAGTTTAAAATTAAACCCTTATACTATTATAATATTATAGGTTTAATATTTATATATATGTATAAGAGTAAAGTCAGTCTTAACGTTAGTAGGCCTCATTCACGAAGCCGGTCTATAAGGGGGTATAAGGTTACTGCCTATAAAATGGCAGTTTAATGGGTGTCCACTCTCACCCAACGCTTCCTTGACTGGTGGAGGTTCATTAGCCGAAAGGGTTTGACTATTATCTTTTAAATTGTGAATTTGGTGCTAACCCATGAAATTGCACTTTGCACCTTGTTAAGTCGTTAGTGGAGCGTGTGTGGTTAACTGACACACTAATCTGGGACTGACAGTGCATGGAAAACGGTAGCTTGATGTTAATCATAGATCAATGGAGTGTGTGTGGTTAACCGACACATTGATTAGGTGGTTGTAACATTGGGTGTACCAAGCTAATTTGCATGGTTATTCACACCTCGTCTGTGATCCTCGGCGTCTCAATCACAAACTTGAAGGGCACAATCAAGATTTAAACATGCCATTATGTTGGAACCTGAAAGTGAACCTCCAGCAATCCTAAGTCCAAATGCCAAGTCTGAAGTCAGCCTGTGTTCCGGAGTAAAGAATTATCCGGAATCTGCTCATGTCTGAAGTAAAGATCAGTTGGTGATATGAACAATCAGAAGTGAAATAATTCTGGAATGGACTTTATGTACGGAATAATTGATGATATGGAGTCAATGTTTTGTCTTATTGTATTTATTATTTTTGTCACTTAGCATGATTAGACATCTCATAGGATTTAGTCTGTTTGTCAACTTGGACAATCAGAATGTCAGAAACACTCTTTAAATCTGGTCCTATGTATGTTTACCAGTTTGTAATATGTTTCATGTTCTCCTATTTATAGGAGCATTCAATGTTGAATCAAGGGACATATTATTCAAACCTTTTAGCATATTTAAGTTATTTCATCTATCTAAATAGTCTCTAAAACATTCTTCCTGTTCTTCATTTATTATCTTTACCTTGATCTTTATTCTCATTTATGGCTTGAACATTTGTTGAATACTTTATCTCAGACTTGACTGGTTTACCCATACTTGGCTGGAACATTTATTAGCAAGCAAACATTGATCTTAAGCATTTACTCAAGGTTTGAGTTTTCAAACCTTGTCCTTGCGCATTAGATACTTCTTGTTCTCTCAATTGGTATCAGAGCTTGAGTGGTTGTCCTTTGAATCCATATGATCAGATTATCATTGATTTGAAATTACCTTGGTATTTCAATCATTTATGTGTTCAGGAGAAAATTTCTTCTATATACCACTTTTGCTTAAGATATGTTTGATGGGTTTTGAGCATTCTAACACTCCTATGGTGTACATGCAACCCTATAAACCATGGAACTATGTTTTCTCTAATATACATGCAAATTTGATTTTTCCAAGGCTTACTTCCTAACTAGCATATCATGGGGAATATGTAATACATAGTTAGTAGAAGTACATACCTTTCTTTGTTGCTTGAATTCCTTGATGACTTTGTGAGCCTAGCACCCCAAATGTTGTGCCTCAAATTCTTCACACAACACCACAAGACTCGGAATAACTTGAGAGAATACTTCTCACACTAAAAATCGGTTATGCCCTCTTAGAATTCACTAGTGCCGATTTTGCTAACTATAGGGCTCCTTTTATAGTGTTGTCACAATTAGGGTTTACACATGAATGCCCTTAATTTTCATGACTCTTCCTTTCTAATGATCCATGGGTTTGACATAATCAACCCTATATACTTAATTACTCTCATTTTGATCACCAAATCAATTCCAATTAATTCTTGATCAACAATAATTAAATAATACTATTATTAATATATTAGAACTTATAATATATTAATAACCATAAGTGTCTATTCTCTCATTTTTGTCTATCCAAGTATTGCAATGCCATGCAACCCAAATGGACCATGCCGGGTCGGGTCAAGTACATACCAAATAAAGTTATGGACTTAGACACTAAATCCAACAGTCTCCCACTTGGATAAGTCTAACAACTATATTTGCAGATATGACTTCAGGATCCGACTAGCAATCGTAGCTCTTTCAAAGTCTCTCGGAACTGAGATGATAATGATACGCCATTTAAGATAAGTGATAATATAATCCTGTGCTCTCAAGATATCAGCCGGACAAACACATGGAACATGGTCTTACTTATTGTCCATCATTTGTTTCTCGATCTCTGCTTTGTTTCGACATAGAACTAATTGAACACATTAATTAGGTTCTGACCGGGCCCGATACATAAGTCAAAACCAAATCATCGAGGGGCCCAAATATCAGTTTCTAATCCAAGAAGGAACAGTTAAACTTCGACTCATATGCTTGTACTGACTACTTGTTGAATTATGCACAAAAGCACGTTTTATAACATCGAGTTACCAATGCGTTTTTGTACAAATAATGAGTGACCAACTCATAGTCAACGACTCATATCTCTAGGTTTGAAAATTTATATGATATTACCGTCTCATGATCACTCGAGATAAATTCCATGAAATGTTGCAAGTGAGCATGGGTTGAATCCAATACTTAGGCCTTATGAGTACTCATAAAGGTTGTAGAAACCATTGCTATGTCTAATGCACTTGAGACAAATCATACAATCCAAATTCATGACAGTCTTAAATCTATACCTACTTCCAAAGTATGACTCGTTGTGGAGAGTTTGAATAATAACATAATTATTCTGGAAGTCAAAACATGCAAAATTGAAACAATAGTAAACGATTAACATAAGATAGTAACACTTTACTCATAAATAAATAACAACTTTTATTTAATCACCAAATGTCAATTACATCTTACAAGTTTCAGAAAACTATCTAATTATTAAAACAAATATCATCCTTCAGCCCGATGCGCCTCGCATGCAGTAAATGCTTAACCCTACTCAGTCCCTTCGTGAGGGGATCTACTGGGTTCTCATCTGATGATACCCTCTTTGCCACGAGTAGTCCTTCTTCTATTCGATGTCTGGTGAAGTGGTATTTTCTCTCAATGTGCCTGGATCTGCCGTGATCTCTTGGTTCTTTAGCTAAAGCAACCGCACTTTCATTGTCACAGAAAATGTTCATTGGCTCCTTTATAGCTGGTACAACTCCAAGGTCTCCGATGAAGTTCTTTAGCCATATCGCCTCCTTTGCTGCCTCGCTTGCTGCTATATACTCTTATTCACAAGTTGAATCAGCTAGTGTCTCCTGCTTGGAACTTTTCCAAGTAATTGCCCCTCCATTTAGGATAAAGACCCATCCTGACTAAGAGCGGAAATTATCGCTATCAGTCTGAAAGCTACCATCGCTATATCCTTCCACTCTCAAGTCATCACTGCCACCGAGGGTAAGGACCCAGTCCTTAGTCCTTCGCAGATACTTGAGAATGTTCTTTACCGCTGTCCGGTGAGCCTTGCCAGGGTTCCCTTGATATCTGCTGACCATGGTCAAAGCAAATGCCACATCAGGGCGAGTACAAGTCATATCATACATGATCGAGCCCACAGTGGAAGCATATGGTATATGACTCATCTCAGCTATCTCAGCCTCTGTACTCGGACTTTGAGTCTTACTCAGCTTGGCATTACTCTAGATCGGTAATTCCCCTTTCTTGGAATCCTGCATGCTAAACCTCTTCAGCACCTTATCCAAGTAAGTACTTTGACTAAGTCCAATTAGTCTCTTACTCCTATCTCTTAATATCCTTATCCCTATGATATAGGCAGCTTCTCCAAGGTCTTTCATAGCGAAACACTTCCCAAGCCAGGACTTAACCTCCTGCAGGGTTAGGATGTCATTTCCTATGAGTAGTATGTCATCCACATACAACCCCAAAAAGCTAACTATACTCCCACTAGCCCTAACATATACACATGACTCATCCTCGCTCATCGAAAAGCCAAACTCTTTAACTTTCTCATCAAAGCAAAGATTCCATCTGCGAGATGCTTGCTTTAATCCATAAATGGATTTCTCAAGCTTACACACTCTATTAGGATATTTTGCATCGACAAAACCCTCTGGCTGAGCCATGTAAACATCCTCAGCCAACTTTCCATTAAGGAAAGCGGTTTTGACATCCATTTTCCATATTTCATAATCATGAAATGCAGCTATGGCCAACAGCACCCTAATAGACTTAATCTTCGCTACTGGTGAGAAGGTCTCATCATAGTCAACTCCCGGACTTTGTAAGTGTGTACCTTCCCATCCATGTTGGTATTCTTCTTGAAGATCCATTTGCACCCAACTGTCTTACGACCTGGTACATTGTCAACCAAGTTCCAAACTTGATTGTCATACATGGACTGAATCTCACTGTCTATAGCCTCCTTCCATTTAGCAGAATCAGGGCCTGCCATGTCTTCACTGTAATTATTAGGTTCATCCAAATCTATCAGTGTACTATCACTGATAAATGTATCACCTTCAATAGTGATCTGATAACCATAATAAAAATCAGGCGTGTTCCTAACTCTAGTGGAACGCCTCGGAGGTACAGACTCATCTATCGGCTCAACAGGAATTTCCTCCTTAGGTTGGACGGTAGTATTTGAGGTTCCTTTACCACTTGACTCTTGAAGCTCTTCAAGGTCAATTTGCCTCCCACTGTCCCCTTGGCTTATAAATTCTCTCTCACGAAAGACTCCTATTCTTGCTACAAAGACCACATTATCACTGGGTCTGTAGAAGAGGTAACCAAAGGATCTCTGTGGGTAGCCGATGAAAATACACCTCTCCCTTCGAGGTTCAAGCTTATCATGAGTTTCACGCCTCACGAAAGCTTCACAACCCCAAATCTTGATGTGGTCTAAATTGGGAACTTTCCTAGTCCACATCTCGTGAGGTGTTTTGGCAACCTTTTTAGCAGGGACTAGATTAAGGATATGGGCGGCAGTCTCTAAGGCATTCCCCCAGAAAGATATTGGTAATGAAGCTCGACTCATCATGGAATGAACCATATCCAACAAGGTTCGATTGCGCCTGTCAGCTAAACCATTCAGCTGTGGTGTTCTGGGTGGTGTCAATTGTGAGACAATCACACATTCTTTAAGATACTCAAGGAACTCAATGCTAAGATACTCTCCTCTCTGATCGGATCAGAGCATCTTGATGTTCCTGCCCAATTGATTCTCAACTTCCTTCTTAAACTCTTTGAACTTTTCAAAGGTTTCTCACTTATGCTTGATTAAGTAGATATATCCATATCTGCTGTAATCATCAGTAAAATTCACATAATAGCGATTAGCATCCCTTGTAGCAACTTTGAAGGGCCCACACACATCTGTGTGTACGAGGTCCAACAAACCTTCACCCCTATCACAAGTACATGTGAAGGGTGACTTTGTCATTTTTCCAAGTAAACAAGACTCGCAACGATCATCCGACTTTAGGTGAAATGATTCCAAGACTCCAGCCTTTTGGAGTTGGCCTATGCGCTTCTTGTTGACATGTCCAAGACGACAATGCCATAATGATGCCTTATCCAAGCTATTTGAAGAATCAATATACAACACATTATTTCCTAGATTGTCTACAACATTCACAGCTTCATATACACCATCACAAGGTAATGCTTTAAAGTAAAATACATCATTGCAATAAACATTAATAGCACCATTATTATTATCAAACGAATATGTAAACCCTTGTTTGTACAAGCCATGAAATGAAATAATATTTCTCGCCATTTCAGGCGAGTAACAACATTTGTTCAAATCTAATATTAACCCATTATTAAGCAATAAAGAATAAACTCCTATCTTGGTGAGAGGTGATGCTTTCCTGTTGCCCATGACTAAGTTTATCTTCCCGTGCTCCACTTGCTCACTTCTTCTTAGGCCCTGCAAATCAGTATAAATGTGAATACCACAACCTGTATCAAGTACCCAAGAATTAGCATTAGATGAGTTATTATACAATATTGTATAAATGCCTGCATGGGTGGGTTTAACTTTCCCATCCTTTACATCTTCCAGGTACTTGGGGCAGCTTCGCTTCTAGTGCCCCTTTTCCTAGCAATAGAAGCATTGTTCTTCTTTTGGGTTTGAAGAAGGAGTAATGGGACCTTTCTTTGTCCCACTTGAAGAGGAACCATCAAGGGTCTTTCCCTTGGTACCCTTCGAGAGGGTCTTCCTCTTCTTCCTATTTCCCTGCCCAATTGCCAGAACAGGGGCTGCTGAAGGAGTAGAAGTAACAACTGTTTTACCCTTAAGGCCATTTTCAGCTGTCCTTAAGAGTCCTTGAAGTTTGCTAAGTGTGACTTCCTCCTTGTTCATATGATAAGTCATACGAAACTGATCATAACTTGGAGGTAAGGAATGGAGAATGATGTCAATCGCCATTTCCTCAGGGAAGTCAACATTGAGCTTTAGCAACCGGTCAACGAACCTCTACATTTTCTTCAAGTGACCGGTGATGGGTTCACCATCCTTCATTCTGGTTGTTATCATGGAGGAGATGATTTCATACCTCTCCTGACGCGTGCTCTGATGGTACCTTTCCATCAGATCCTGGTGCATCTCATAGGGGTAGAAATCTTCATAAGATTTTTGAAGTTCAGGAGTCATGGTGGCCATCATGATGTAGGACACCTTAGTAGCATCCTTCTCATGTGCAACGAACTCCGCGAACTCTTTAGGAGTAGCAGTGGCCTCATTGACAACCTTAAGCTCCCTGTCGAGGACATAGTCCTTGTCCTCATAGCGGGTAATCATCCTGATGTTTCTGATCTATTCATTGAATTTGGATCCATCAAAAATGACTTTCACACACAAGTTCATAAGGGAAAAGGAGCCTGTAGGGTTTAAGCCACTAACATTGTTGGAAGACATCTGAAAGAAAGAAAGACAAGATTTATTAGATAAAGAGTCCTTAATAAGTCACCCAAATGAAATATTAAGGCTAGGATCCAACAAACTTTTTATAGTTGGAAGAGGGATGCCGTAATCCAAGCTATAAAATATTTGATGGTAGGTAAATGACGATTACCAATTTCCTCCACAAAAACAAAAGATTTTATTATTAGGTTTTATTTGGATTTGAAACTCCTAGATCTTTTTGAGATACATTGAAGTTTTCAATGGCATGTTTGAATCACGATTATGCCCTCTCAAGTTTGTGACTGGGATGCCGAGGATCACAAACGAGGTGTGAATAACCATGCAAATTGACTTGGTACCCTTAACTATATTACCTAATCGATGTGCCGGTTAACCACACACGCTCCACCGATCTATAATAAAGTCAAGTTACCCTTTGCCACTCTTACTAGTCCTTATTAGTGTTCCGGTTAACCACACACGCTCCACTAACGACTTGGTAAGGTACAAAGTGTAATTTCATGGGTTAGCACCTATTTCACATTTTTTCCTAAAGTAACTAAGATTGGGAATTAATAATGTACAGTTACTTTATAGTTTCATTATAGTTTTAATGAGGATTTAAAGTCCCATCCTACCTTTTTCGTATAACGACCCTCCACCAGTCAAGGAAGTTGTGGGTGAGAGTGGACACCCATTAAACTCCATTTTATAGGCAATAACCTTATACCCCCTTATAGACCGACTTCGTGAATGAGGCCTACTAATGGTAAGAATGGCATATTCTTATACATATCTATATAATTAAAATTGTAATAATAGTATAAGGGTTGAATTTTAAACTTTTAAAATTCTAAGGTTTAATTTGGAATTAAAGCATTAAAGTGTAAGACGTTACAAATTCCAAAACTTGAGGTCAAGTTTTGAAACTATTTCAAGACTCTTCAATTTGTAACTTATGATTTTAATGGTTCATAAAGTGAAGACTCTTCATTTTATGAAACCTCTTGTTCTTTAATGACAATTTTAAAGAAGTGACTTTTGGTTATCCATAACATGAGGACAAGTTATGGACACCATCATTAAGCATTAAGATCATGAATTAATCAACCATGTAAGTTACAAACAATTCCTATGATCTTCTACAACTCATAAGAAAAAATATTCATATCAAACAATTTCAAGAAATCATATTAACACATATAAAACTTGAAAATTGATAATAGTCATTTGAAATGGGTTAACATAATCATTACCACATTGAAAACTAGATTTTACAAGTCCAAAACAGTCCAGGGTCATGATTTTAGCCCATTTCGAGCAACAAAACTCGGAAAACTGCCCAGCACGCACCTACTCGTCGAGTGCATGATCCTACTCGACAAGAAGGATGAACTTTGCCTTGGACTAGTCGAGTCCTCCCCATGAACTCGGCGAGTCCAGTCGAACAGTGAGCCTATTTTCGATTTTTCAAGCAGTTTGCATCAAATATAGAGAAAACAAGCCTAGGTTCTGATACCACTGATGGGTTTTGAGCATTCGAACACTCGTATCGTGTACATGCAACCCTATAAACCATGGAACTATGTTTTCTCTAATATACATGCAAATTTGATTTTTCCAAGGCTTACTTCCTAACTAGCATATTATGGGCAATATGTAATACATAATTAGTAGAAGTACATACCTTTCTTTGTTGGTTGAATTCCTTGATGACTTTGTGAGCCTAGCACCCCAAATGTTGTGCCTCAAATGCTTCACACAACACCACAAGACTTGGAATAACTTGAGAGAATACTTCTTACACTCAAAATCGGTTATGCCCTCTTAGAATACACTAGTGCCAATTTTGCTAACTATACGGCTCCTTTTATAGTGTTGGCACAATTAGGGTTTACACATGAATGCCCTTAATTGTCATGACTCTTCCTTTCTAATGATCCATGGGTTTGTAACCCCCATGGACTATCCATGGAGCTCCTAATGGATTATAACCCAACTCCATAAACCATGGATCATTAGTCCACCATAAAAGATTAAATGATTAACATAATCAATCCTATATACTTAATTAGTCTCATTTTGATCACCAAATCAATTCCAATTATTTCTTGATCAACACTAATTAAATAATACTATTATTAATATGTTAGAACTTATAATATATTAATAACCATAAGTGTCTATTCTCTCATTTTTGTCTATCCAAGTATTGCAATGCCATGCAACCCAAATGGACCATGCCGGATCGGGTCAAGTACATACCAAACATAGTTATGGACTTAGACACTATATCCAACAATGTTAACTTCAATGGCTGCTTCTAATTCTCAACAAATGATTTAAATGCATATCGCAAATAGCGTGGGTGGCCCTACACGTGCCCCATTGCTAGTTGTGGAAGAATATGATCACTAGAAAGTTAGAATGAAAAGATTTTTGTTAGCCAAAGAGAAAGGTGAAGCTATTTGGAGATCCGTCAAAGAAGTCCCTCATGTTCCTGTAAGAACTGTTGTAAGAGATGTTGCTGCTCAGCTTATAGGTCAAGATGAGACCCGTACCGCTCCTCTGGCAGCTGATGATATTGAGAAGTTGCATGGTGATCAAGTCGCCTTCTCGGAAATGGTGTTTGGTGTTCCTCCTTTTCTCTTTGAACACATTAAGTTATGTAAATCAGATAAAGAAATTTGGGATACTCTCCAAGATCTGATAGAAGGTTTAGAAAACATGAAAGACAAGCGTCTCACTTTGGTTGTCAATGGCTTTGACACCTTTGCTACCATTCCTGGTGAATCAGAGGCCTCAGCCTCCAACCATTATCGAAGAGTAGTCAACAACATGACTTTTCATTGGATTGTTCGAACTTCCCTGGAGTACAATATCAAGTTCATTAATAGCCTCTGTAAAGGATGGGGAAATGTGAAATCTTGTCTCCAAAGTAATGGCTCCTTGAAAAAGTTAAAGCTCTATCAACATTTTGATGAACTTCAAGGACACGAATCCAATGTTGCTCAAACCATAAGAGAACTCTCTGGAGGTCCTCATGCCCTTGTCAGCTCCTATTAACCAACCATTCTGAATCCTTCCACCTCAGATCCTTTCAAACCCACTACTTCTTCAGTTCAATCCTCCTTTCCTGCTTTACCCACACAAAACTACCCTGTTGATGACTCCGAAGCTATAGATTTTGAATTATGTTTCCAACAAGAATTTGCTCTGCTCTCCATGAAATACAAACGTACCTTTAATCCATCTTATAAACCGTACCAAAATCGATTCCATGGTCCTCACCAAAATAATCCTCAACCCTACTCTCCTCCGAAATCACAACCTCTTTCGTAAAATCCTCCTTCATACAAATCGAACATCTCAAAACCAGACTCCACTTCGGAACAACTACATAATCCAAAATCAGACAAGCCAAAAATTGTGTGTCACAAGTGTGGCCATGAAAACCACTTTGCAAAAGATTGCTTGGCTGAAGCTTCGCAAAATCCAAAGATCAAGTACTCTACATACTATGCCCGAAAAGTTCAAGAGATGGCAGAAAGTGAAAAAGCCTTTGTAACAACTATATCAAGGGATGTAGAAGGATATTGGTCATCCGGAGATGATGATGACATGGTGACTGGAAGAAACATATGCTTGATGGCGAGACAAACTGTTGAATGTGATGAAAGATTTTGGTCCTCTGGGTCTGAAGATGAAGATGATGTTGCTGAACCACACTACTGTTACATGGCTACCAACGATCCACTTGGTCAAAGCATCATTCAGCAGGTAAAATCTATGATTACTGATAACAATTTTGATTTATCTATCTGTGAACCATATTTAACTCAAATCCAATCAGATATGAACATCATTTACAAAGAATATGAGTCAGTCATAGAAGCCAGTGAGAAGAAGGAAATTGAGTTGAATCGTCTTAGGTTACGTTTCGAAGATAAGAAGTTATAAATAGAGTCTTTAGAATGAGAGCTTGTTATGTCAAAAGATGAATGTATCATTTTGAAAGACAAATGTGAAATCACTTATTCTAAAAGAAATGTCTTAATCTCTAATAATAAACGTCTCAATGCTAAGATAGATTCTTTGCATAATTCTATTGACATGCTTGAAGCAAATGTACGGATGACTCATTACTTTCGTCATCCATGGTTCAAAGCTCCCGGTCTCGGAAGCGAGTTTCCGAAACCAATAGCTAGTCCCTTGAAGGAATTGTAAAATTTGACATTCATGGGAGAGGTTCTAGACATCAAACATTCAAACACCCCCATTTCTCGCTTGTCTCCGCTTCTTTAGAACACAAACCATTTGCGTCCCAAATTCCTGAGGAAGGTATTCGGTTCAAAAAAGATACGGCAGTCAGAACAGCTTCAGTCCAAAATTGACAAAGGACAGAAGCAAGCTACAAGCATTAGCAACCGCTTTCGTTTAATATTTTGTAAAAAAAATAAGCAGCGAAGAAAACAAGACAGTAAGTTGTTGCGCTAACTCGTTAGCTCAAGAGCTTCAGTCTTCTACTACTAGTGTAATTGGTAATAAAATTATGCTTCAGTCTCTTATTCATTCGTATCAGAAGCTTGGGGATCATGCTCTCATGCTATCGGTCCCATCCAACACTTTTCACACTCGATGCCCATAACAAACCTCTATGCAGGGAGTTGCTCCTGCCAAACAAGAAGGAAAAATCGAAATCAACTGCACTTTACTTTTTCAGATAGGTTTTCCTCTAGAACTCTACCAGATGCTTGTATCGATCATGCAAAAGTACCAAGCTAATATTGGTAGGTCGCTAAGGAGAAACCCCAACAAAGCGGACCAAAGACCAAATCGGGATAGAAGTTCCAACTAGTAATCATCTCATTTCCTATCGGCATTGTCAGAAGCTCAGTTCCTTTTCATCACAGGACAAGATCCGAGCAGAATCAGAGGACAATCGAACAGCTACAAGCTAAGATGAAGAGTCTAAGTGACGAGCCTTTTAATGTCGGGTTAACGCAAGGGAAGCTAGAACATTCAAGCGGAGAGAGATTGTTCCCAGCATGGATTCTTTGCCAGCAGTTCCCCTCGAGCTAGCCTAAGAGCTAAGGAGAGGACATACTTTGTTTTCTTTCCTACGCAAGTGTGGTTCTGTGTCGGGTAGTTCGAGTAGTAGTAGCGAGCCTGTATATATATATATATATATATATATATATATATATATATATATATATATATATATATATATATATATATATATATATATTCTATTTCATCAGGATAAACACCCGACTGAAGCCTTGTTGCTTGCTTGTTTAGCTCTGCTGCTCGTGAAGAGCTAGATCCATAACATTCACACCTGGCTACTCGCTCTGTTGCGGATTTAGTTTCAGGGTTCGTTTTGACTGATTATTTAGTTGAAGCAACTGATTCCCTAACTTAGCCCGCCTTACCTTTGGTGCTTTCTATTTCTATAAGTAGTACTTGATCCTGGAAAAAGGTTAAAGGGATAGGCTTGATGCCAGATCCACTTTTATGGTTGACTCAGCAGTTTAAGAAGGTTGTAATTTGACTAGCTGTTCTCTCTTTCCTGTGCTCGCTAACTTTTTCATCCGTGATAGTTGACTAAACTCTGTCAGGTGCTATCTACGAACACCAACTCGGGTATCTTGAGCTTCAGACGGACATCATCCGATCGGGAGACAGACCCTTCAGCGGCCTATCTTCTTAATTCAGCTTCCGCGATTGGTGAATCGAAAAAGCCTAGTTATTTATCTTCGAAGACAGTATTCGATTTAGCATTTAGTGGCAAAACCCGCTCCCGGGCGATCTTCTTATACGGACTTTCTATCCTGTAAATCATATATGACTTCTCGGCTAAAGACCTACTCCAGATAGGTTGAGGAGGCATAAGTCAGTGATGATGGCATCGAATGTGACAACCGTCAAAATTCGAGTCGGTTCTAGATTTGATTAACTTAGTTGCACGTATAGGCACGACACATACTAGACTTAGTAACTAGAAGCTAAGTTATAACCTACAAGGAACTTGGAAACAATTAGAAACAATGGATAATGCACTTAGATTTCACATTGATATGTGAATTCTACAACTACTTAACTGTAGAGGCTATCCATATTCGGGTCACTCTTTGACTCGAACACCATTTCATTAATCATATACACCCATCTTGCACTTGACCTAGTAGTAGAAATTAGGTCATAGTCTCATAGAAACTTAAGTCAAAGTTGAAAACTAGGACTTGTATATTTGATTTCCTCAATTTCGCTTGAATGTCGAAACCACTACATAGAAATACCAATAAGCCGATAAAATAAGTTACAAACATTATTATAACTATAAAAGAGTTATAATACCATAAGATAAATTTAAGTCTCAAAGATACTATTGATTTTGATATCCAAAGATTTACAAACTCTCAAAAACCCTAAATGCCCTAAAAACCTAAATTTATGAAATTTAACCTTAAAAATTCTATATAAATAGTTATAAACCTCCTAATATGATCTTATAATAATTAAAATTGTAAAAATGCATTCAAGGAAAATAAAATTTAACTCATTAACATTTACCCTTAATTTATAAATCAAAAATTAAGGTTTTATGAATAAAAACTTGATTTCAGTGCACATTTTATATAAAAATTGAGATATTTTATTAAAGAACTTAAATTTTATAAAAGAAAATGAATGAGAAATGGGTATTAAACTCAAAAATTCGGATCCCTCTCTCCCCATATCTCTCTCTCACACTCTCATTCTCCAACACACACACACATCTCTCTTCTTTCTCTCTCTAGAAAACTCTCTCTACCTTCTCTTTAATTTTTTTTCTCCAAACACCACTCCATTCTCTCTTCCTCCCTCTAAGAACCACGAAATTTTCCAGAAAACAAACCCAAGGACACTCCTCAAACTCGAAATCTTCATCATCTTGTGGTGTTCTTGAAGGTAAAATCGATTTCTACTTCACTTTTCTTTTCAAGTTTTGCTATTTTTCTTACACTTTCTACTTCTTCATCTTCTTCAAACTTGTTTTCTTTTTTGTTAAAATGGTTTTTAGAACATCATGGAGGTGTTTTAACACCATGCATGTATGATAAACAAGGTTGCATGTTCATGATCTTAGTGCAAAAATCGATTTTATGGATTAAAACATCAAACTCAAGTTAAGAGTTTTTTAGAAACAAAAATTTGTTCATAAGTGCATATATACATTTTGATAAGTTTTAATCTTTTGATATCTGGAAACATGACTAAAATATGAGTTTATCATGATATATTTAAAACATTTCAAAAGATTTACTCAAGGACATGATGAAAACTCACTTTTCTAACCAATCATCATGCGTGCAATCTGCCAGATTTCTTTACCTGACTTTAAACTACCATATCTCACTCATTTCTCAACCAAAATTCGTGATTCGTTTTTTGAAATATAATATGTTGAGTTAGCTTTCAAACCCAACTGACCTCACTGGAAAACTCTAATATTTCGATTTTTAACAATTTTTACAAAACTGTTGCTCAAACAGAACTTTCCTTCTGAACATTTGTTTTGTGTTGCATGTTCAAAGGACTTATTCATCACTAAAAATTACTCAAAAATTATTTTGAACTCTTAACATCTTGTATTAAGAGGTACAAAAAGATCTTGATTCAAAAGTCTTTGGAACATGTTGCAAAAATTCTGAAAATAACATCAATAATCTTTACCAAAATCACAAGAACCAAGTTTTCTCTATAATTTATTGAGCCTTTAGGCATGTTTTTCGAGATCAAAAATAAGAAAACAATTTTTCATTGTTATTAAATTGTATGAAGATGCATTCTGGAAATTTTCAGCTCAATATATATTTTCTTTATTTTTACATGAAAATAATAAGAAAATAGAGTGTTAAATCATATAAAATACTTACACTAGTAAATAAATTCTAAAAAAAAAAATTCTTAGATGATCCTTTAATTTAATAAACATCTCCCATGAAGTTTCAATGACTTTTGTTACTGTTTAATATGATTTTGAATTTTCTTTTTGTTTATCTCTAATAAATCATAAAACCATATTAGGGAATATAAAAAGGGTATCTAATAATTTTCGCAGCTTCTACCCTATGTGGAAGACTCAGGAAAATATTTTGGGAATTTTTCTAAATGTATATCTATTTTTCATGATTTGTTTTTGTGTTTATAATGGACTAAAAACAGGAAAAATAGTTTTACTCATCCAAAATTCATGAAAATTTACCAGAACACCTTATAATATGTTAGGATGCTACATAAAAATTTTGATAACTTTTCTCTTCTGTATGCTATTTTTCTTCTATTTTCCTAAGATTAAATACACTTAAATCCATTTTTATTAGAATAAATGCACAAAAATCATAAAATTAGGTTAAACAGTTTATAAATCCATTCTTATATTTTTCCCAACTGAAGAATGTTTAATAACAGTATTATAAAAAGTTTGGGTAATTTTGGAAACTGTTTTCTATTTATCCCCATTTTTATTAGAATAAATGCATAAAAATCATAAAATTGGGTTAAACAATTTAGAAACTCATTTTTATATTTTTCCCAACTTAAATATGTGTAATGGCAGTATTCTAAAAAGTTTGGAGAATTTTCTTAACTCATTGCTATTTTTCATGAATATTTATCAATTTAGAGAATTAAATATAAAAAAAATGGTTATGCATATTTATAATCGATGAAAATTTATCTGGAAGTCTTTTAATGTAGTTAGAACCAAAATCTGAAGTTTGGTAATTTTTATTAACTGTTTAGTATTTTTCATGATTTTATGGTTATTCAAGAATTTAAAATGGAGAAAAATAGTTAGACAAATCAAAAATTCAAGAAAATTTATCTTGAGGTCTTTGACTTCAATTAAAACTGAAATGCAAAGTTTGGGAAATTTTAGAACTTAATTGATTTAGTTTTTGAATATTTAATCATTGAAACACCTCTTAAAATGTTAAATATTAACATTTCAATAATGGGAATTTTCCACTTAAATTGTTATATAACAATTGATTCATTAAAATTTAATTTTCACAGAAAAAAAAAGTTTTGTAACTTATCAATATTAAATTTTGACACAATATTGGCTTAATTCTAATGTAGTAGTAAGTATACTAGTGTTAGATTTCGATTAGAGACTCACTAGCGAATACCATTGTTATAGGAATCGATAGTGGTACAAGTGGAACTTAGCTCAAGGGATATCGTCAGTATTCACGCACTCCCCTATTTTCAGTTTTTATGTTTTGGGGTGGAAAAGCATGTCCCGAAAAACTATTATTTGTTCGTTGCATTTAAATTGATTTGTTTCAAACATGATTGCTATTTTATTGCTATATCTCTCTATGTATGTCTATGCAACATGGAACATGAGAACTTATCGTCTTAAGGCCCTTCCCTTACACTTTTCTCTAACCATTAACTCTTTAAGCCAATGGTCATTGTGGATAGCGCTATTAGGAATTGACAACTCCTCACTCGCCCGATTGCTGGAGTGCATGATACCATATAATCTATGGAACGATAAGCATATATCTTGATAGGGTTTCAGTCATAGGCTTGGTTGAGAACTCATTGTTCTCTCATACACATACAAACTCGTTACTTATTATAGCAATAAACTCTGTATCTCATTATAACAACGAACATTTGTTACTAAATACTTATTTACTTGTTTTAGCAACAAAATTGGTTGCTTCTTATAGTAACAAACTTGTTTGCTCCTTGTAGCAATGAAACTTCTTTACTCATTTTAGTAACAAACTTTATTTCCCATGAGGATATGAACGTTGCATCTCTTTTGGGCAACATACTTTATTTCTCATGATGACAACGAACTTTGTTTACACAAACTTATTTACTTATTTTAGCAATATATTTTTATCTATGGAAACTTATATCAAAATTTTGATTTCGATTCAAGAAACCAATATTATTGTTAACTTGTGAACTCACCAACTATTTTATAGTTGACGCTCGTTTTCTCTCACACTCTTCATCACCACCACTCCATCTTCTCTCTCTCTACCCCTCATTCTCTCTCACACTCTTCATCACCACCACTCCATTTCTCTCTTCATTTATCTATACCCATGAAATTTTCCAGAGAATAAGTCCAAGAACACACCTCAAACTCAAAATCTTCATCATCTAGTGGTGTTCATTAAGGTAGAACAGGATTTCCTTTCATTTCCCTCCATGTTTTCAAGGTTTTTCTTGCATTTCCTTCTTTTTCTACACATTTCTCTTAGAAAATATGTGTGCATGTTCATTCACTTTAGTTTTGATGATGATGGTGGTAGGATTTCACCAAAAAACAACATGCATGTTGTAAATGGTGAAATCCAAGGACCTAAACCTAAGTCAAGATCATGAAGATGCACTTTTCTACAAGTTTTGGTGGAAAATCACCACATGCACTCTAAGTTTTCTTTCAAAAACGATTTTTGAACATTTCAAACTCATGAATGGTCTTCAAACAAACATGCATGTGATGATCTTCAAGCTTAGCTGCTAGACCATCAAAGTATGTTGTTAAAAGCTTTCAAATATGTTCATGAAGGATTTATTTCCAAATAAATATCTAAAACTCCTTTTCTGACCAAATCCGATTTTTCCCAGATTCCCATCAACAAAATGAGATGTTCAACAAATTTTCAGAAAATAATTCATTTTTCTCGAATTATTATAATTATTGAAATAAAATAGGGCAATAAATCATATAAAATACTTTCTGAGGTCTATAAATCCTAGGTAAATTCGTGGACGACCCCTATGCTACATAATGACCCCACATTAAATTTCATCGTTTTTTGTTACTGTTTAATATGGTTTTGAATTTTCTTTTTGTTTAGCCCCAATAAATCATAAAACTGCTTTAGATAATTTGAAAAGGGTATATAATAATTTTCGCTGATTATACGCTCTGTGGAAGACTTAGAAAAATATTTTCATAATTTTTTATAATGTATTCCTATTTTTCTCCGATTTTTGTATTTATAATGGACTAAAAACAGGAAAAATAGTTTTACTCATCCAAAAATTATGAAAATGTACCAGAACACCTTGTAGTACATTAGGAGGCTACATAAAATTTTTGATGATTTTTCTCTTCTGTATACTAGTTTTCTCCTATTTTCTAAGATTAAATACACTTAAATACACAAAATCGGATTCCAGTATATAAAAACCACCTTTGGGATTTTTCCCAGATTATTTACAGTGTAAATGAACTTTACAAAAATTTTGGTAATTTACTTTAATTGTTTAATAATTATTCTCCAATTAAAGATTATTTAAGAGGATAAAACAAAGAAAAATAGAAAGACTAATTGAAAAATATCTTTTATATTTTTTACAGCTTCTACATGTATAATAAAAGTGTTACAAAAATTTTGGACAATTTTGGAAACTTTTTCCTATTTATTTCAATTTTTATTAGAATAAATGCTCAAAAATCATAAAATTTGGTTAAACAGTTTAGAAATCAATTTTTATATTTTTCCCAGCTTAATAATATTTAATATCAGTAATACAAAAAGTTTGGGTAATTTTGGAAACTGATTTCTATTTTACATGAATTTGTATCCATTTAGAGAATTAAATATATGAAAAATGGTTATACATAATCATAATCCATGAAAATTTATATAGAAGTCGTTTAGTACATTTAGAACCAAAATCTGAAGTTTGGTTATTTTTATTAACTGTTTAGTATTTTTCATGATTTTATGGTTATTCAAGAAACTAAAATGGTGAAAAATAGTTAGACAACTCAAAAATTCAAGAAAATTTATCTTGAGGTATTTGACTTTAATTAAAACTGAAATGAAAAGTTTGGGAAATTTTAGAACTAAATTGATTTAGTTTTTGAATATTTAACCATTAGAACGCCTCTTAAAATGTTAAATATTAACATTTTAATAGTGAGAAATTACGCTTAAATTGTTATATAACAATTGATTCATTGAAATTTAATTTTCACAGAAAAATGTTTATAACTTATCAATATTAAATTTTAACACATTATTGGCATAATTCTATTGTAGTGGTAAGTATACTAGTGTTAGATTTCGATTAGAGACTCACTAGCGAATACCATTATTGTAGGAATCGATAGTGGTACGTGTGGAGCGTAGTCAAGGCACCATTTGCATCATCTCAATGCATATTGTGAGTATTCACGCACTCCCCTATTTTCAGTTTTTTTATGTTTTGGGGTGGAAAAGCATGTCCCGAAAAACTATTATTTGAATGTTGTATTTAAATTGATTTGTATCAAACATGATTGCTATTTTATTGCTATGTCTCTCTATGTATGTCTATGCAACACGGAACATGAGAACTTATCGTATTAAGGCCCTTCCCTTATCTCTAACCATTAACTCTTTGAGCCAATGGTCATTGTGGATAGCGCTATTAGGAATTGACAACTCCTCACTCGCCCTATTGCTGGAGTGCATGATACCATATTCATCTATGGAACGATAAGCATAGATCTTGATAGGGCTTCAGTCATAGGTTTGGTTGAGACTCATTGTTTGCTCATACACATACAAACTCGTTTCTCGTTATAGCAATAAACTTGTTATTAATTATAGCAATGAACTTTGTTTCTCATTACAACAACGAACTTTTATTACTGAAAACTTATATACATGTTTTAGCAATGAAATTGTTTGCTCATTGTAGCAACGAAATTGATTGCTCATTTTAAGCAATGAAACTTGTTTACTCGTTTGAGTAACGAACTTTATCTTCCATGAGAATATGAATGTTGCATCTTATTTGGGCAACATACTTTATCTCTCATAATGACAAAGAACTCTGTTTTTTTTTTACAAACTTATTTACTCATTTTAACAATATACTTTTATTATTGGAAACTTTTATCAAAACTTTGATTTCAATTCATGGAACCAATATTATTTTGTTTATTTGTGAGTACTCACCAACTATTTTTATAGTTGACGCTCGTTTTACATAGGAAAAGTTACATTCGTTTGAAAGCAAGGCAATACATGTTTTATAAATACATCAGTACGACCAAAAGTAAAGACGAGACTTCTATATGCTCCGTCTTCTTCAAAAGTAACGAGATACCTGTCTTAACGAGAACCTGAGAATACAAGCAGTTTTAAAATATCAGCATAAAGCTGGTGAGTTCATAAGCATGTTTTGTAAGGAAAAACCGGTTATTTAATCTTGTGATAAATAATTCATTTCCTTTAATAAAGATTGTTGTCATATCGAAAACCATTGTTACTGAGGTATGAAATACATACGCATGTTTTCCCAGAAAATCCCATATTTTCTAACATGTAAGTCGATTTCCATAGAATGAGAAAAACTTTGACTAATCGTCAATAAGCTTAGAGAAACTATTGGTTAAGATCCCTGGAATACCTTCCAGTACGAAAGTAGGTAGTCTTAATACATAAAACTATAGCTGAAGGAAAAGAATCCGTGAATAGAGTTACTTAATTCAATACGTTTTATGAATCGTATAACCATACTAATTTGACCCGTGACCTCCTTGACGTTCTTCAGGCGTTGTACGATATCCAAAATTTGTCACCCCAGGCGTGCCCGCCTAACTGTAGCTAGCAGTTTAGGTGTGGGATTGTCAGTCCCGAATAGATCTATCCACAAATTTCACATTCTTCCTCCAGGAGACTCTGGTTATATTTCCGGAGAGGATTTACTGGTACCCCGAAGGGCATAACGAAGACAAGCCTCACAAGCTAGTTTTAACTAATTCACGGAATAACTGGTCGCTGTCAAATTTCGAAATCGTTTGGAACAAAGTAGAGTATAAATAATTAAATATAAGGTAATTATTTAGCATGATACTCTAGGTTTAACATGGATAAACTAAATCAGACATAGTTTATATATATTGACTTTGCATGAAATCTGAATCCGTAAAACAAGTAATAAAGATCCCAAATTATTCCCATAATAATTTGAATGGTTTGACAAATTTCCACGTTGTTCTGAAAACTATGTAATTATATTTAGAAAACGTCCCTTATGCTCCGCATATTACAAAAGGGATACAGTATCTAAGGTTTGTCAGAAATCGTATAATTACTTCAGTTTTTAAGTTACGAAAACCTTTATGGTTTACTTGTATTCCCCCCCTGAAAACATGAAAAACTCGGAAAAAGGGTAGGGGGTATGTAACATGAACAAGCGCGAGGATCCTATGTAACATGAGGAGATACATAATTGTATCTAATTAGACTTGAACCACTAATCAAGTAAGATAATACACTTCGATGCGTGAAAACACTTTATTTCAAGTGTTAGGAGTGATACGAGTTGCATCTAACGAGTGTAGGGCCTTGATATGGAGTTTACTCTTCAAGTGTAAGCCCTTAGGGGTGTTTACAGTCCAAAGACCATATCCCCCATGAGTTTATGGTCGTGAACTCACGATAGGGGTGTCATGGGATGATTCAAGGTCTTATCTCACTCATAGAGTCATGATAGGGTCGAATCAAGGGCTATGGAAGTGACTAGAGCTTGAAAGGGGTACTTTTTGGAGTTTACGGTCCTTGGACCACTCCATGAGGTGTTTACGGTCGTAAACACATGGGTTTACGGCCGTAAACCCATCCTTGTGCATTCCTCTTGTGTTTTGGTGATTATAGGCTATGCATGCAAGGTTCTAGTCGCTTATACAAGCATTGGAAGGTGTTAAGGGCACTTAAACACCCTTGGAAGGTGTTTACGGTTTTGGGAGGCCTTCCTAAACCGTAAACTCATGTTTACACTTCTCAAGCCATGATTTAGGGTTCTAAGATCATTCAAGCAAGTTTCTAGGTCATTAGGCAAGCATTGGAGAGGATATGGGGCATCAAAACCCCATTTTTGGGTGTTTATGGTTCATGAATGTTCATGGACCGTAAACTCACCTTTCCTCCCAAAAGACATGCTCTTGGTGTTCTAAGTTCATGCATGCAAGTTTCTAAGCCATAGCTAAACACTAGAAGAGGTTTGAAAGGGTTTTGGTGCTTCAAAACCCCCTTATGGGAGTTTACGGTTTTGGGAGATGTTCCCAAACCGTAAACACAAGTTTTTGATGGTTTAATCCATGGATTTTCATGCATATTCAGTTAAACAACAAGCTAGGATAGATTACTTACGATTTTGGAGCTTGAATGGGGTGATCCTTGAGCTAAAATCCGATTTTTAGAGAGAGAGTGTAGAGAGAGAAAGTTCTAAGGTGGAAAAGGTTCAAATGATGGCCACTCAACCTTTTCATAGGTCTTGAGTTAGTGGCCAGGTGGGGACACACCCAATCCCGACATTAAACGGAGTTCAATATTTTACCCGATTAAGTGACCGTCACCCGACTTAGTCGTAACTTAGATGTTTCCAAAAGATTATCACGGGCGTTTCACAGGATATTATTACGTCCCGTTTTTTTAAGAAATTATAAAAATAATAAAAATAATTCTAAATGAATTATTTAACTTAAAAGTTAACGGAAGTCTTTAATAATAAAATAAATTTTATTAACAGAATGGGTTATAGTGACGGAATAAATTTTGGGTTGTCACATCATCCCCCCGTTAAGGGAAATTTCGTCCCGAAATTTAGAATCAAGCTACAAATCATGGATTTGGAAAGAGATGCGGATATTTCTGTTTCATCGAGTCTTCGCGCTCCCAAGTGAATTCGGGTTCCCGCTTGGCATTCCAGTGAACCTTCACTATTGGGATGCGGCTTTGTTTCATTCGTTTGATTTCTCGATCCATGATTTCGATTGGTTCTTCCACAAAGTTCAGATTTTCGTTGACCTCGATCTCATCAAGAGGGATCACAAGGGTCTCATCGGAAAGGCACTTTTTAAGATTAGAAATGTGGAAGACAGGATGGATATTGCTAAGTTCATGAGGTAATCGGAGTTTGTAGGCTACGGGACCGATCCTAGCGAGGATCTGGAAGGGTCCTATGTATCTTGGATTCAGCTTTCCATGCTTTTCGAAGCGTATCATGCCTTTCCAGGGTGAGACTTTCAACAGGACACGGTCTCCTACCTGGAATTCCAAGGGTTTTCGTCGTTTATCGGCGTAGCTCTTTTGTCTATCTCGGGAGGCCTTAAGTTGTTCTCGGATTTGTACGATCTTTTCGGTGGTTTCGCGGATGATCTCTGGACCAGTGAGAGTGTTGTCAGGGACTTGTCCCTTGACCAGCTGCGTGTCGCCCACCTCAGCCCAGCATAGAGGGGATCTGCACTTGCGGCCATAGAGGGCTTCGAAAGGCGCAACCTTGATGCTGGTATGGTAGCTGTTGTTGTAAGAAAATTCAACCAAAGGAAGATGAGTGTCCCATGATGCGCCGAAATCGATGACGCAGGCTCTCAACATGTCTTCCAAGGTTTGTATGGTCCTCTCACTATGTCCATCTGTTTGGGGATGGTAAGCTGTGCTCATATCCAGCTTAGTTCCAAGAGCCTTCTGCAGAGATTGCCAGAACCTCGAGGTGAACCTGCTATCCCGATCAGAAATAATGGACATAGGTACACCGTGCAGTCGGACTACCTCTTGGATGTAGATTCGCGTGAGTCTCTCCATTTTGAAGCTTTCTTTGATAGGAAGGAACTGAGCGGATTTGGTTAGTCGGTCGACAATTACACAAATTGTGTCGTACCCACTCGGAGATTTGGGCAATTTGGTAATGAAATCCATAGTAATCCTCTCCCACTTCCATTATGGTATCTCTGGTTGTTGGAGTAGACCGGAGGGGTTCATATATTCGACCTTTACCTTGGCACACGTCAGGCACTTGCCCACGAAGGTAGCGATCTCTGCTTTCATGTTTGGCCACCAGTACAGTCTTTTGAGATTGAGGTACATCTTGTCCGAACCTGGGTGAACGGAGTATCTGGTCTTGTGAGCTTCGTTCATTACAAGCTCACGGTAACCACCAAACTTTGGGATCCAGATCCGGTTCATAAAGTAATAGACTCTGTCTCCCTTGACCTCTAGATTCTTTTCCATTCCTCTCAAGGCTTCACCCGGCATGTTCTCTGGTCTTAAGGCTTCCAACTGAGCCTCTTTTATTTGCGCGGATAAATTGGAATGGATAGTCATGGTCAGTGCCTTCACTCTACGACCTGAGTACTCTTTCCGGCTGAGGGCATCTGCCACCACATTGGCCTTGCCGGGATGGTAGCGGATTTCACACTCGTAGTCGTTGAGTAGTTCAACCCATCGCCGTTGTCTCATGTTCAGCTCCTTCTGGTCGAGGATGTGGTGTAGACTTTTATGGTCAGTGAAGATAGTGCACTTAGTTCCGTAAAGATAATGTCGCCATATTTTCAATGCGAAGACTACTGCTCCCAATTCTAGGTCATGCGTCGTGTAGTTGACTTTGTGAACTTTCAATTGTCTTGAGGCATAAGTAATGACTTTTCCCCTTTTCATGAGTACACAACCTAGGCCCTGATTGGATGCATCACAGTAGACAACGAAGTCTTATGTCCCTTCGGGCAGAGACAGGATAGGTGCGCTGTATAGGGCTCGCTTCAATGTTTGCAACGCAGTGTCTTGCTTTTCACTCCAACAAAAGGGTACGCCTTTGTGAGTTAGAGTGGTTAAGGGTTTGGCAAATCTAGAAATTTTTTGGATAAATCGGTGATAGTAGCCAGCGAGACCCAAGAATTGACGGATTTCTGTGGGCGTCTTCGGTGCTGGCCAATTTTCTATCGCTTTGATTTTGGAGGGATCTACGTGTATGCCTTCCTCGCTTACTACGTGACCTAAGAGGGTTACTCTTCGGATCCAGAATTCGCATTTGGAGAATTTCGCGTACAGCTTCTCCGATCTCAGAGTTTCCAACACTAACCTCAAGTGTTGTTTGTGATCTTCCTCGTTTCTGGAGTAGACCAGAATATCGTCGATGAACACGATAACGAACTTGTCCAGGAAAGGACGACACACCCGATTCATCAGGTCCATGAATACTGCCGGTGCGTTGGTTAGACCGAAGGTTATAACTACGAATTCGTAGTGACCATATCGAGTCCGAAAGGCTGTTTTAGGAACATCACCCTCATGGACTCGTAGCTGATGGTACCCTGATCTTAGATCTATTTTTGAAAAGTAGCTGGCTCCTTGAAGTTGATCGAGGAGGTCGTCGATTCGAGGAAGAGGATAACGGTTTTTGATCGTGAGCTTATTCAGCTCTCGGTAACCGATACACATTCGAAAAGATCCATCCTTCTTTTTCATAAACAAGATCTGGGCTCCCCAGGGTGAGGAACTCGGTCGGATGAATCCTTTATTGAGTAGCTCAATGAGCTGACTAGATAACTCCTGCATTTCTGCTGGCGCTAATCGGTACGGAGACTTGGCCACGGGGGTTGCTCCAGGAATTAGGTCGATGCGAAACTCGACTTGGCGTTCGGGAGAAATTCCCGGGAGCTCTTCTGAAAGACATCAGGAAAGTTGCAGACTTCGGGAATGCTCTCGAGGTCTTTAACTCCCTGCTTTTTGTCGACAACGTGGGCTAGGAATGCATAACACTCCTTCCACGGGAGTTTCTGAGCTTTGATGCACGAAATGATGCGAAGGTTTGAACTGAGTTTATCACCGTAGATTACAAGAGTTTCGTCCAGGGAAAGATTGAGACGGATAACCTTCTCGAAACAAAGGATATCAGCACGATTGGGGCTCAACCAATCCATGCCGATGATGACATCAAAGCTTTTTATGGAGACTGGCATAAGGTCAATGGGAAACGAACGATCGTTTAAGATAAGGGTACAGCCTACGTATATCTCGTTAGTACTCTCGTTCTCTCCGTTAGCCATCTCGATGGTAAACTTTTCGGTTAATGGTTGAGGATTATGTTTAAGAAGATGTTTGAATGAATGGCTAACAAAACTTCGTTCCGCACCAGAATCGAAAATGATGCATGCATAAGAGTTGTCGAGAAGGAACATACTCGAGACAACGGTGGGGTCGGCGACTGCCTCCTCTTGCCCCATAGTTAGAACTCTCCCGGTGTTGTTGGTTGTTGCTGTCTTGGGGCAGTTTCGCTTGAAATTCCCAATTTCACCGCAACCATAGCAGGCTTGACCGACACCTGCTCCGGAAACTTGATTGGTTGGTTGGAATGGGTTTCTGCAGTTTCGAGCAAGGTGGCCCTTCTTGCCACAGTTGTTGCAGAGCCTTTCATGACAAGGCCCAGGAGTACGATGGTGGTAACTGCACTTATCGCACCAGGGAAGGGTGCCAGTGTATCCACTGGTAGGAGCTTGAGTTGTAGGAGCGGCAGCAGGAGTTGTAGCAGCATGAACTGCCACGGTTTGCTGTTTCTTCGAGGATCCTTGCGAACCCTGACCCTTTCTCTTGTTCCAGAATTTCTTTTTATTTTCACTGCTCCCCTTAGCCGGTTCAGGAACGGTGGCTATTTCCTCGAGATCGTCACTATGATCAATCAGAGTTTGCGCCAAACATTTAGCGCTGTCAAAGGTTTCTGGCTTTGCAGCCAAAACATTTCCCTTGGTTGGCTGGGTCAGCCCCCAGATGAATCGTTCAATCTTTTTGCTTTCCGGGGATATCATTCCCGGACAAAGGAGTGCTAGGTCTTCAAACCTAGAAGTGTAGGAAGCAATGTCGGAACCCTTCATCGTTAGAGTCCAGAGTTCGTGTTCAAGTTTCTGCAGCTCGCCCTGCGGGCAGTACTGGGCTATCATGAGTTCCTTTAGGTTTTCCCAACCCATAACATTTGCCACCGGTAGGGTTAAGGACTTGACCCGGCCATTCCACCAGGTTAATGCTTTGTTGACGAAAGTGCAAGCGGCGAATTTCAATTTGTTGGCCTCCGAACAGTCACAGATTTCGAAAATGGAATCAATCTTCTCGAACCATTGAGTCAGGGCAATGACACCTCCCTTGCCGTCGAAAGGTGTGGGTTTGGCGTTCATGAAATCTTTGTAAGAGCATTCTTTCTGGAGTCCGTGACCACCCTCCTGGACTTGGGGATACATACCACCTCCCTGACCACCAGATCCACCAGGATTCATTTGTGACATTGCGGCAGCCACTGCGGCAGTAACAGCTGCCTGGAATATGACAGGATCAAATTGAGGAGTCGGTGGTGGTGGTGGAGTGTCATCGTTTCTCCTGATAGGTCTCTTTAGGGGAGGCATCTTGTTCTGAACAATCAGGAAGAAGAGGATAGTAAGTCCTCTGGATAGAATTAAGAGATATGAAGCAATGATATATCTCATAATAATTGTTAGAGTGTTCTACTAAGCGATAGAACAGGAAAAGTTACTAAAGCAAGTAAACTATCGCTAAGGAAGGAATAAGTAGCAACACTTGGAATGAATTTCTACAATGCATTCGGCTTTGACTAAAATACTCCTATAGTATTTTGAGTTGGATGGATATTAGGTAAGTTTTAGGCCTGCTGTACACCACAGTCACTCCTAAGCACATGTTGGCCGTGTCTCGAATGAATATAGTTGATCAGGCTATATTGACCCTAGACACGACTACATAACTGCCCAGGTTTAACCACAGTGCACAACCCCCAATTACTTATGCTTTGTTCTATTCATGATACAGATTCTGGTACTCGGGAATACTTGTATACTTTTATAAAAATACTTGTATTTTAAAAGCATACTTTTAGTTTAGAGCTCTTAGGCCCCTTAGTGTTTATAGTTGTATACCATGTAAGGTTCGGTATACTTAGTTCACTATAAACAAGGGCTCTGATACCAATCTTTCACACCCTGGGACCGGCGGCGGAAACGTCCCGGGGGGAGTGACGTCATGCGCAGTATCACAACCAATGAACATAGTAAGCATAGTAAACACAACCATTACATTACATAGGAAAAGTTACATTCGTTTGAAAGCAAGGCAATACATGTTTTATAAATACATCAGTACGACCAAAAGTAAAGACGAGACTTCTATATGCTCCGTCTTCTTCAAAAGTAACGGGATACCTGTCTTAACGAGAACCTGAGAATACAAGCAGTTTTAAAATATCAGCATAAAGCTGGTGAGTTCATAAGCATGTTTTGTAAGGAAAAACCGGTTATTTAATCTTGTGATAAATAATTCAATTCCTTTAATAAAGATTGTTGTCATATCGAAAACCATTGTTACTGAGTTATGAAATACATAAGCATGTTTTCCCAGAAAATCCCATATTTTCTAACATGTAAGTCGATTTCCATAGAATGAGAAAAACCTTGACTAATCGTCAATAAGCTTAGAGAAACTATTGGTTAAGATCCCTGGAATACCCTCCAATACGAAAGTAGGTAGTTTTAATACATAAAACTATAGCTGAAGGAAAAGAATCCGTGAATAGAGTTAGTTAATTCAATACGTTTTATGAATCGTATAACCATACTAATTTGACCCGTGACCTCCTTGACGTTCTTCAGGCGTCGTACGATATCCAAAATTTGTCACCCCAGGCGTGCCCGCCTAACTGTGGCTAGCAGTTTAGGTGTGGGATTGTTAGTCCCGAATAGATCTATCCACAAATTTCACGTTCTCCCTCCAGGAGACTCTGGTTATATTTCCGGAGAGGATTTACTGGTACCCCGAAGGCCATAACGAAGACAAGCGTCACAAGCTAGTTTTAACTATTTCACGGAATAACTGGTCGTTGTCAAATTTCGAAATCGTTTGGAACAAAGTAGAGTATAAATAATTAAATACAAGGTAATTATTTAGCATGATACTCTAGGTTTAACATGAATAAACTAAATCAGACATAGTTTATATATATTGACTTTGCATGAAATCTGAATCCATAAAACAAGTAATAAAGATCCCAAATTATTCCCATAATAATTTGAATGGTTTGAGAAATTTCCACGTTGTTCTGAAAACTATGTAATTATATTTAGAAAACGTCCCTTATGCTCC
Organism: Lactuca virosa; assembly: GCF_052849685.1. NCBI lineage: Eukaryota > Viridiplantae > Streptophyta > Magnoliopsida > Asterales > Asteraceae > Lactuca > Lactuca virosa. The sequence goes on from NC_136428.1 coordinate 318,621,188, forward strand.
GCATATTACAAAAGGGATACAGTATCTAAGGTTTGTCAGAAATCGTATAATTACGTCAGTTTTTAAGTTACGAAAACCTTTATGGTTTACTTGTATCCCCCCCCCCTGAAAACATGACAAACTCGGAAAAAGGGTAGGGGGTATGAACTCATCAGACGAGAAATGTGCCGGATAGGATGCTAATTGTCAATTTAGGACTTGAACACGCGCGAGGATCCTATGTAACATGAGGAGATACATAATTGTATCTAATTAAACTTGAACCACTAATCAGGTAAGATAATACACTTTGATGTGTGAAAACACTTTATTTCAAGTGTTAGGAGTGATACAGGTTGCATCTAAGGAGTGTAGGGCCTTGATATGGAGTCTACTCTTCAAGTGTAAGCCCTTAGGGGTGTTTACGGTCCAAAGACCATATCCCCCATGAGTTTACGGCCGTGAACTCACGGTAGGGGTGTCATGGGATGATTCAAGGTCTTATCTCACTTATAGAGTCATGCTAGGGTCGAATCAAGGGCTATGGAAGTGACTAGGGCTTGAAAGGGGTACTTTGTGGAGTTTACGGTCCTTGGACCACTCCATGAGGTGTTTACGGTCGTAAACACATGGGTTTACAGCCGTAAACCCATCCTTGTGCATTCCTCTTGTGTTTTGGTGATTATAGGCTATGCATGCAAGGTTCTAGTCACTTATACAAGCATTGGAAGGTGTTAAAGGCACTTAAACACCCTTGGAAGGTGTTTACGGTTTAGGGAGGCCTTCCGAAACCGTAAACTCATGTTTACACTTCTCAAGCCATGATTTAGGGTTCTAAGATCATTCAAGCAAGTTTCTAGGTCATTAGGCAAGCATTGGAGAGGATTTGGGGCATCAAAACCCCATTTTTGGGTGTTTATGGTTCATGAATGTTCAAGGACCGTAAACTCACCTTTCCTCCCAAAAGACATGCTCTTGGTGTTCTAAGTTCATGCATGCAAGTTTCTAAGCCATAGCTAAACACTAGAAGAGGTTTGAAAGGGTTTTGGGGCTTCAAAACCCCCTTATGGGAGTTTACGGTTTTGGGATATGTTCCCAAACCGTAAACACAAGTTTTTGATGGTTTAATCCATGGATTTGCATGCATGTTCAGTTAAACAACAAGCTAGGATAGATTACTTACGATTTTGGAGCTTGAATGGGGTGATCCTTGAGCTAAAATCCGATTTTTAGAGAGAGAGTGTAGAGAGAGAATGTTCTAAGGTGGAAAAGGTTCAAATGATGGCCACTCAACCTTTTTATAGGTCTTGAGTTAGTGGCCAGGTGGGGACACACCCAATCCCGACATTAAACGGAGTTCAATATTTTCCCCGATTAAGTGACCGTCACCCGACTTAGTCGTAACTTAGAAGTTTCCAAAAGATTATCACGGGCGTTTCACAGATATTATTTCGTCCCGTTTTTTAAGAAATTATAAAAATAATAAAAATAATTCTAAATGAATTATTTAACTTAAAAGTTAACGGAAGTCTTTAATAATAAAATAAATTTTATTAACAGAATGGGTTATAGTGACAGAATAAATTTTTGGTTTTCACAGATCTCTTGCATGACCAAGTACAAAGAAGAATAGACTTGTATAGAAAATAGTAATTATCATTCTTTCAAATTCCAATAGGAAATATTATATCGGAGTCTTTTGGAACAACTTGCGGATTTTCCTTGTTCATTTAAAGCGGAAAGCATCCTTTGGAGATCTTCCAAGGAAGACTCACGATCTTTTTGTCATCCTTGAAAGAATTTCTCTCGAATGACTTTTGTCAATTCCCATTCATCGTTGGGATAAAGGGATTTCATTTTGGCGATGATTTCATTTTTGAATTCAAAGTGTTGAATAGCTATATCCCTTAATTGGGCTTGTTGCTCTGCGTTGAACTCCTTTAGTGGCTTTAGAATGGAGTCTTTCCTAATTACGTCTTGAAGTTCTGCCTTAGGAAGTCAATTTATTAAAGAAGTCATTTCGTTGTCCTGAAGTTCAACGTTGATAAATTTATTCTTTGGAATTTGAATCCGTTGTTCATACACTATTTTTGGCAGTTCATTTAGATTAGAAGAGACTCCCCCCTTTCAAGGGGCGTTCCTGGTGGGCGTAAGCGCAATTCCAGCTCTGGATTGTCAACGCATTGCACTATTTGCACGACCCCTGTGAAATACATATAGAAACAAACAATACACGTAGAAATGGAAAAAGTTTTCTCAATCTTAGGTACCCATGAATCCCTACACTTATTATAGTGGAAATGCCGTAAAGCGCGAACCAAGATCCGTGAGATGAAAACCAAAATAAGAATGAGGAAGAAAAAGATATCGTGATGTAAGTCTAAATAGAACACTAGAAAATTTTGAAATCGATAACAACATTTCTAGAGCTTTTGCTCTATGATAATAATGAAAAGACCCAGGATTAACAAAAAATGAAAGAATTCAAATAGTTCAAGAAAGAGTCGTCTCATTTCAAAATTTATGTTTTGTTACTTCCATCATCTCTTACTGTGGTTTCAAGATGATTCACAAGAAAGGTGGCAGGATTCGAACCTACACTCTTCAGGTCATGAGCCTGATGAGTTGACCAATTCATCTACCATGCTTCTTTTTTATTAGAAAATTTCAACTTGCATGTGTTAAGCAGATAGTTTAAGTAGCATGATTTCCCTTATTAGCGATTTTATACTACCTATAAGCTTCAACCTTCCCTTCTCTTACTTAGATGGAGGAGAAAATAAGCAAGACTTTCAAAGCGGCTTTTCTTTAGTTCTTTTCTTAATTAAGAAATTTCTAGTTAGACTTTGTTTCCTGCAACCAAGCTTTTCCTTTCCGAAATCGAGAAAGAGCACTCTTAAAAGCAACTGTTCTATTATTCAATTATACGAGACCCTCGCCATGGGTGATACGATTCCAAGAGACAAAAGCATATTCGATTAGCTACTTAGGATGAACCACACGGAGGCGATCTCGAACATCAATAATAAATATATAGAATTTAAAAAAGACAGAAGACCTTCCTAAGATAGATGGAGAACTCACTCTCTCTCATATAAATCTTGTTTACACGAGCTTTAGTAAGCCTATCCTGTAACATCCTATCGCCTGCATGCCACTAAGCTTGCTGCCAAGCCATCTCCGACTCCTTGAACGAGGGGATGAAAGAGCATGAACTAATCTCTAAACCGATGGACTTCTCCATAAATGAGATTGGTTAGCTGCTCCCTCACAATATCGGTTCATTGACCAGAATAGAAGGCATCGAAATCTTCGAATACCCAATCCCCGAGGTTCCCCCCAAACCGATTCCTCTGGAACCAAATATTTGCATTTGATCCGACTTCGATCGGAGAAAGCCTCTGGAATTGGAACAGATGTGGTTCGCCCGTCACCCAGTTGCTTATTGATCCCTCGGGTAGAGGGGGGGTAAGGCAAATGTCACTCTATCGATACAACGTATTGAGCGACCATGATGAAGAGGGAGATGCTCCATTACTTGACTGGAAATGAGGGGTCGACAAATCCGAATCACAAGCTATTGACAACTAACTAAACTCCTCCGGATGAGGGGTGAAATACGCCGCCTTCCTTAAAGTATACGCGCTTTCTCACTAAATTAAAATTAGGGAAGTTAAGAATTTAATACCCCCACCCAGAAAGACGTGTTTTCCATTTTTTAAATAAGGCATGTAAGCCTCTTTGTCCCTCCCTGTTCGGCAGCAGAAGCATTCTCACCTCCCAAAGAAGATGAAGCTACTGAGATAGGAATTAGGAGCTGCTTTCCCGGCCGATAAAGCTATTGAGAAAGCCAACAATTCTATCCGTTTATTCCGAATATCTTAGATCGAACATCAAAAGCCTTATCACCAGAATTCACAACTCACTCCCGACCGATAAGAGGCGCCTCCGTCCAACCTCGATAGTATTGAATGCTCCTTCCATACAAGCATGAGAGTTGCATTTTATGGTAAGAACTAACTCCCGGGATGCTGAATTAGACTCAGCCTATGTTGGCCTTATACATCCGAGAATCTTCATAAATAAGAGGGCGACGGTCGTGGCATTGGGCAGAAAGTCGATGATTTCGGCGAGGCCCTTCCCTTTAACCCGAACAGCCAGATTACTTACAGGTCATCCCCTACCTCCGAATCCGTTGACGGACACCAGAGAAGTTAGTTCTTCGCCTATCACATTGGTCGACTTGAACTTCCCTCTAGTCCTAGAATCACTACCTCTTTAAACCTCTGATGATAAAGTCGTAGGTGAAAGCGGGTCTTTCACCCATACTCATTCAAAAATGGGGGAGCTTACTTATCCATTTCGAGATAGTTGCTACCTATATGTTCGGATTCATTTACTACAAGAAAGCCACTATTCCAAGCGTAGGTCGAGATTGAAAGGCAAGAATGAGTGTTCAAGCTGTAGATGGTTCCCAGTTATGCTTGTTTCCTCTCTTCCATTGCTTCACTTTAGAATCATAAGGAGACTAGGTTATTCTCATTCCTGCTTCAGTCCATCAATGCAGGCGGTTAGACTCTTGCTATAGATTAGGGCCTCTATCATGCTATTCTAGACATAGGTAGGCAACAAAGACAACAGATCTCTCTCGTTATGGATGGTTGCTGCTTGCGAGAAGCGTCTCTTCCGCTTTTTCCTTTCAAAAATTGAAATAAAGAAAGAATTTTTCCACTGGTATTCTACGCTCGATCTCTACTCCCCGAGAGCTCACTCACAATCTATGCCTCACTTAGGGCTAGAAAGAGAGGCTTCTTCATACAAAGCCAACCGAGAACCTTATTTCGACAAATCAAACTAGCTAGGATCGAGGATTCACGCCTTCCCTTCCGCTTACACCATTTCTTTGTGAATGAAGTTAGATAACACAGTTATTATTACTATGACTTAAAAAAAAGAGTTGCCATATCTCGGTAATGGGGTCTGTTGATTCGTAATCGTGGGATGAGTAGATGTAACAGATGATGTTTTTTATACCTCTGTCACTCTATCTTTGTTAGTGTCTTATATTAATAACTGATGAATCAAAAACAAACTGTCAATTGGTATTTTTTATTATCCTCGTATCTGGAAACTTAGGTAAGTTTTTGAAAAGAGTTCTAGTTATTATAACTATATAAAAACGTATCTCATTTAGCTCCTTCATGCCTATTATAATAGAACTACTTATTTCTATTTTGGTGGTTTCAACTATAACCCCAGCTCTCTTTATTTGTATGAGGAAGACTTATTAGAAATTCATTGAATGAACAATTTGAAAAAAGAAATCTTTCTGTGAGATTCCAGGTATTCTAGAAATCCTTCCCGCGTCAATTGCCAATTCTTGGTCATTGAGGTTCATGGGCGATTCGGATGATTATTTAGATTTGGAACCCTAGATTTTTTCCCCTTTCAAATAAATAGAAATGATTGAAGTTTTTCTATTTTTAATCGTGTTAGGTCTAATTCCTATTACTTTTTGGCTGGATTATTCGTAACTGCATATTTACAAGACAGACGCGGCAATCAGTTGGACCTTTGATTCATCAACATCTCTTTTTTATTGACTTCCTCCTTTTTTTGATCCGCGGGAGGTTTAATTAAGGTTGCTGTTCAAATGAGTGAAGTTCTTGAATTCTAGTTAGACCTAACAAGAACAGAATCACGCTCTATAGGATTTGAACCTACGATATCAGGTTTTGGAGACCCACGTTCTACCGAACTGAACTAAGAACGCTTTCTTATCACCATAGATACGACTAAAAAGAAAAGGCTTCTTTTTGTACCCCCAATACTAAACATGCATATAGTCTCAGAAAATGAAAATTATGTATGTCCGAATCGATCTCAATGGATCCCTCGTGACTGCCCAGAGGAGAAGAATAGGTAGGGATGACAGGATTGGAACCCGTGATATTTTTTACCCCAAAAAAAGGCGCTACCAAGCTACGCTACATCCCTTTCAATTGGTCTACAGTGTCATTGTAGAGAATCCATGCCCTGTTTTCCACATATGCAATGCACCTCCATCGATATTAAATTTCTCTTGCCATTTCTTCTTTTTTATCTTTATTGATTTAGATACTCATCATCATCCCGTCAATCCCACCAACGCTTTCTTACTTATCTTATGAGCAGGGTTCTAAATAATCAGCCCTTTGAATGAATTGAATAAGCAAGGCTTTCCCGATGTGACAGAGATCCCAATTTCGTGTATCTGGTTAAGCAAGCCCCGCCGCCAGTTTCCACCCAGAAAAAAAAAAGTGAGCGCCTAGCGCGAAAGGTTGCTTTACTAAGTAATATAATGTTAGCGCTTTAGTTTGTTTGATTTCTCATTAGTTTCGTTTTCATTAAGGGGCGGGAAGAAGCGAGCCTAGAGTAGCATCGCAGCCTCTTACTTTTTCAGGCCCCTTTTCTATTCTATTAGTAAAGCGCTAGCGCCCCTATAGAGTCAGGATATTCTGCTATCAATGAAACTGAAAGAAAGAAAAAAACTAGTGCCTTATGTATAGATCGAGACTTGTAGCTTGATTCTTTACTCATTCCATATTGGGAAGAATTGTAGGCGATAACACTTATTCCTATTTATTTTAAAATGATACCAGACAACCAAGACAATTCCCGTGAAAGTCTTTCATAGAAGTGAATTCTTCTTCTTACGAAGCAAATTACATTTCCTATTGATTTGTCCCCTGGACCTATTCTGATTCTGAATTATCCGTCGCTACGCTGTTCCCAAGGACTAGCATAATCGAAATAGAAAAAATTCTTGGGTCATCTCAATGGGTTCCGAAACCACACGTTTCTCTGGATCATCACAGCGTACTTCCACATATCCACTAAGTGGAAGGTATTTTCTTAATGGATGAACCTCGAAACCATAATCTGTTGATATACGGCGTAGATCTGGATGATTGATGGAAGAAACACCAAACATATCCCAAACTTCTCGCTCCCACCGGCCGGCTGATGGAAATGGACTGACTACCGAGGATATTTGTGTTACTTCGTCTGTATTGGTTTGTACACGAATGCGTCAGTTATACCGAGTACTCAGTAAATTATAGACCACTTCAAATCTTCGTTTTCGAGAGGGATGATCAACTCCGCAAATATCGATCGAAACTTGAACCCTTGTATAGGTATGCAATTTAAGAAAGCACAACAATTGAAATGGGCAGTCCATATTGGTATCAGAGCTATTCCCATGTTCCGATCTTTCCATTTTTTTACCCATTTCTTGGGTAAAGTCTCCCAACTATATTTGAAAATGAATTGGTTATCCACAAAGATAAAGAAAGCTTTCCTGTAGTTCCGCTTCTTGCTCTAAAAATTAGGAAAGACTTGTCGAAAATCGCCAGTTGGCTTGGTCTGGAAAGGCATGGGACTCTTTGGGCATTGCTTCGGTCGAGTGAAGTAAAGACTGGCTACCTATAATATAATGATGCCTCACTGCACACTTTAGATATAATGAAAACCTTTAGTTTAGGAGTCATTCAGGCTAGATCTAAAAAAAGAACATAGCCTTCGTATGATCCCTTTCTAGTACCCTATCTTGTGTAGGAAAGTGTTCAGTAGGAAAAGACTGGAAGAAATTGGATTCGAACCCATGCATGATGCAATCTTCTTGTATGTCGATTTAGCAAACCAATGCCTTAAGCCCTTGTGCTATCCCCCATGATCAGATCAGATAGCCCTTCGGGCAACCAACCCATTTCACTCTATCATTTCTTCTTTCTTTCCTAGCCTACTCAAAAACTATTTAGGAAGGGCTTCCGTTATATACGCAATTAATAAAGGATGCCGAATCATCCACCGAATCCTATGTTTCATCCTAGTTTATTTGATGTGTATACCTGTTTTTCAGTTGGCCTCGTGTATATCTAGGCCAATGTGTCTTATTGGGCTTAGTATGTGCTTAGTTTCGGTTAATCCTTAGGCTCTTTTTGATTACGTAGAAACTTGGATTATTTTTAGCCTTTGTAATCGTAATCTAATTTCAATAATTTTTTCCATAACCTTTGTAATCGTAATCTAATTTCAATAATTTTTGCCATAGGTTAGTTTCTTTATTTTAGAGCTCGGGGAGTGTCTTGAGTTCTTTGTTCGGTTGCCTGGGGTGGGGTATGCCCCTTCATTTATGTTTACTTCGGGGGTTCTCCTCCATCGATCAATCTATTTTTACTTACCGAAAAGAAAGACTAGTTAGGTACCGTAGGTAGAGCATATTCCAACACTTCGGATAACCACTTGACATTGGCACCTTGGCCAAGTAGATCTGTCCCACTCTCCGGACCTCACCTCTGCTTTTTTAGAGTACGGGATGACTCGGATGGGCAGAACAGAACCTATCAGTTACGCCTTTAGGGCCCGCCACATATAGCTTTAGTTTATGCTGTAGCATCGGTTATTGCTCTGGTTACGAATGACCCAATCTATCTATGGCGACCACCCCTACTTTTAGTAGATGGAGATACGCACCTAGGAAAGCGTGAAATAGATCTACGTGTCGGCCAGTGTCGGAGCAGAGATAAGGACCATGAAAGCATGGGATTCAATCGAACCTTTTCAGACAATTCCTAACGCAGAAGAGGGATGCTAATAAGCTGATAGCTTAGGCATGGCTTCAATAGCGAAAAAATTTCTTTCTGATTTGAATCAAGAAAGACAATGAATTTATGAGATCTTGATCCGTTCAGTGCCTTCACTTGTGAACAACAAGGACCCATTATGTTGATTACTTCTCTGCCCCAGCTCTAACAAACTGGTTTTTCTTTCTCACAGAATTAGAGAAATCATTAGATTCTTCTTCCTTCTTTCGGTAACGTATACCGAGATAGGCTGGGAAATCCCCCTTCGATAGACAGGTGGCAACTTGACTTCTAAGTAAGGACATGAACGCCCGTTCCCAATCAAACACCACAATCATGAAAAGCACCTGAACCGAGACCTAAAGTTGAACCGCTGAAGGAACCTCTTTCCGTTGTTGAAGCAAGTACGCTTTTCACTGAAAGCAATATGTCTAAACATAAGGTAGGTGCTTTCATGACTCACTAAACGGGGGATCAAAATCTTTGCGCAGTAGAGGCGGAGGACGAAGCGAATGTAGAGCACACAACATATCCAGGGAAGGACGATGGACTGGACTGACTCTCATTCATGGCATGGGCAAAAGCAGCCCTAATGAATTTCAGTGAAGATATGCTTATACGGCGAAGTCAGTCACAAAGTCTATGTTCGTATGCTTTCCCTCTAAGCCGACCATCCAAAAAGGATGTGCATAATTGATCATTGACCGCAGTCTTCTCTTTTCTCTCCCAATGTGGGGAACTTGTAGCACCCAGTTTCCCAGGTATATTGAATTATGTTGTATTTCTTTAATTATGAAAGGTGACTCGACGAGTTGGTTCTTAGACTCGTCGAGTCTGGTCGCAACTGGATGACGTGCTTAATGAGGGGACTCGACGAGTCAGGGGAGTGACTCGCCGAGTCAGAGCTGGCGATAGAAGCCCTAATTTCTTGGGTTTGGGACCTGTTTAAAGGCCCTTATGGCCTTCAATTGCGGCTACCAGTCCATAGAGAGAAACCCTAGAGTGCTTGAGCGTTTTGAGAGAGAAGGGAAGCCATTCTTGATCTTTGTGGTGTTGTTTAGTAAGAAGAAGGAGGTCCTAGTCAAGAGGAAGCAAAGGAGGTTGCTATTCTGTGGATTTGAAGCTAAGATCATCGTATTTGAGGTATTAATTCGACTCTTCTTCTGTTTTATGAAGAATATATGGATTTAGGGTTTATTGTGCCCTTTGCTAGGTTGTTTTGATGTCCAATAGTCCCTTTCTGGTGATGAGGCTTTGGATCTGGATTCATAGAGGTCCAGAGAGCCTTACTGATCAAGCTTTATGTAGAGCAATGGAGGTTATGACCTTGGGTGATGGTATTTGGGGCTAAATCATCATATATGGTCATATAGACGTTGCATGTGCATCAAGATAGAGACTTTACGTGATTATTGACCTTGGGAAGGCTAGATCTAAGGATTAGAGGAATAGATCTGGCCTCAGAAGGTTGTTTGAAGTCGTGCACGTAATGAACTCGCCGAGCCCAAGAGCAGACTCGACGAGTCGGAGCGGGTTGTTCCGTGACTCAGATCAGTGGATGACTCGCCGAGTTGGGTGAGTGACTCGGTGAGTCAGAAAGGATTTAATGGACTTGAGTTCACGTATGGACTCGACGAGGCTATGCAAGACTTGACGAGTCAGGTTAAAGGTTGACCGTTGACCAGCGTTGACCAGGGTTGACTAGTGTTGACTTGATAGTGTTAGTCGAACTAGGTCAGGACAGTATTAATTAGAGATGAATTTATGTTATAGGATGACGATAGGTCGGGGAATCGAGCACGAGTGATTATCCGACATCCAGCGAGGTGAGTCTTCTCACTATACTGTACCTGGAAGGGTACCTATGTGTGACCGGAAGGTCTTGTATGCTATGATGTATGTGCTATATGTGATATGTATGTGTTATGTATGTTATGTATGATAAGGACCGGAAGGTCAATAAGGGTAGGACCGGAAGGTCTACCGGGATTTGGGACGGAAGTTCCCTGAGACACATGGATCAGAAGATCCTATAGAGTTGTGGCCTGGAATGGCGTATGTGCGGTATGTGGTATTTGGGGAACTCACTAAGCATTTATGCTTACAGTTGTTATGTTATGTGTTTCAGGTACTAGCGAGGACCGTGGAAAGGCGCCGGCGTGATCCGTACACACTGAGAGGATTTATGTATTTAGAGATCTTGGGATTTGTTATTGTGTTATCACGTGATACATTGGATTACTCTGATATTTTTATGAATGAAAGTATGTTTTGGAAATGAAAAATTGTTTTGAAAATTTACGTTGTTACAAGTTGGTATCAGAGCCTTGGTTTGAGGGATTCGGGTGCACTTTCGGGCGTATTTGAACTCAAATTGAGGATTTGAGAGATTTTCAAAATATAAAAATTCACAAAATTTTACTAAAGAGTAAAAAGTTTTGAAGAGAGCAGAGCAGAGCAGTGTGTACGATCAGCCAGCGCCTGAACGGTGATTTCCCAAAACACCCTTACATTATGTGTTATGAGATATGTTGTGATATGATATGCATGCTAGAGTAGGCTAGGTATTCATATTAGGACTAGAGTGGCCTGATCTGTGATGCCTTAGCCTAGGAAGGATTTTACTGCTATGTGATGCTTGAGAGCGAGTAGGTAGGAGTGAGGAGCTGATGAGAGGGTTACCGAAGGGTAGCCTATGCCAGTGAGATATAGAGTGCCTGTGATCTGGGATCCACGGAGGAGGACTTAGAGTGAATGTTGATACGGTGTGGATGGTAGTATTGGGCCCGTACTACTGAAGACACCGGAGCAGTGCGCACCCTATGTAAGAATCCTTTGGGTACCAAGGAACAAGTGGGGTGAGTTATCGAGTGCGAGTTTACTCGAGCGATTCTCTGATATTGTTTATGTTATATTTCAGAGACATCATGGTTGGGAAACGTCACAGACCTAAGCCTAGTGGTGTGAGTGACGAGGAGCTTCGTCAGATGATCCACGATGAGGTGGCGGCAGCGATCAGGGCCGAGATTCCGGAGATGTTTGGGTCTATCAAGACCACGCTGATTGAGACCTTCGATGAGCGGTATACCGCGGTGACTGAGGCTACTGCTGCTGCAGCTACTGCAGTTGTGGCTGCTACCAGACCTCAGGGAGGTGACTCGTTGTTGCTACAGGAGTTCAGCAACACGAAGCCACCAGAGTTTGATGGGACGCAGGATCCGATCACTGCGATGAGATGGGTTGCTGATATTGAGGGATACTTCTACACATGTTCATTTCTGGAGCATCTGAGGGTACGGTTCGCGTTGAACCAGCTTCGATTGGGAGCGAAGGACTGGTGGAAGTTCGTGACGGCGAGCTTCACTCTTGCAGAGATTTCAGAGGTGACCTGGGAGAGGTTCACCACCATGTTCAGGGATGAGTATGTTCCCCCGGTGGAGAGGGAACGGTTGGTTCAAGAGTTCTTGGCCCTCAAGCAGGGTGTTGATTATGTTACTGTGGTTACAAGGAAATTTCATGAGAGGGTGATGTTCTGCCCTAAGCTGGTTTCTACTGAGCAGGCACGTATGAGCCGGTATTTGGGAATTCTGAGGAGAGACATTTGGGAGTTCGTGTCGAACTCGACGTATCGGACATTTTCTGAGCTTCAGGCAAATGCCCGGAAGAGGGAGATTTAGTTGGAGACGCAGGCCAGGGAGGAGACCGAGTCTCAGAGGGTTGATCGGCGGCCGGCACAGTCCCAGCCGGCAGCCAAGTGGGCCAAGTCCGCTGATACGAGATCTGGAGGCCAGAAGGGCCGCACTTGCGGAAAGTGCGGCAAGGGACATGATGGGGTCTGTCGATCGGGGGCTTGCTACAAATGTGGCAAGGAGGGGCATATCGCCAAGGATTGCCCCAAGGGATTCATGGTTTGATTTCATTGCAACCAGACTGGCCATTGGAAGGACGAGTGCCCGCAGTTACATCACGGATCAGCGCAGGGATCTGCACCTGCTGCTAGGGTTATTGAGGTTCGGCCAGTGAAGGCCGAGGCCCGAAGGCTCGCGGGAGAGCTTTCCAGTTGACAGTAGAGGAGGTCCGCGCAGTGCCCGATGTTGTGGCTGGTATGTATTCTTTATTTATTTATGTTGAATTGAGATAGTGTCCTTATATGATGTGATGCGAGGATGTGTACTCGAAATCTTCGGTGTTGAGTTCCCGATAGATCTGGTCCCGATAGCGATGGGGGACGTGTGTGTCATGGTGGGCATGGATTGGTTGAGCCGATTTGGGGCTGTGATAGACTGCGAGCGACAGTTGGTGACGATACGAGACCCTAGTGGGGGAGTACTTACGGTGTACGGCGAGGGTACCCGATGTGAGTCAGCGTTCTGTTCGGCTGCCAGAGCGAGACAGAGTTTATAGCAGGGCTGCAGTGGATTTGTAGCCTTTGTGATGGACACACGAGAGGCCGCTCGGAGGCTGAGTTCGGTGGATGACGTTGCGATAGTGCGTGAGTTCCCGGATGTTTTTCCCTAGGAGTTGTCAGGTGTGCCTCCCGAGAGGCAGGTAGAGTTCCGCATTGATTTGGTTCCAGGGACAACGCCTATCGCCAAGGCGCCTTATCGCCTTGCGCCGTCTGAGATGCAGGAGTTATCCTCGCAGCTTCAGGAGCTGCTGGGGAAGGGGTTTATTCGACCGAGTAGCTCGCCATGGGGAGCGCCGATCCTTTTTGTCAAGAAAAAGGATGGTTCCCACCGGATGTGTATTGATTACCGGCAATTGAACAAGTTAACGGTCAAGAACTGTTATCCATTACCGAGGATCGACGATTTGTTCGATCAGTTGCAGGGAGCGTCTTGGTTCTCCAAGATCGGTTTAAGGTCTGGATATCATCAGATGAGAGTGATAGATGAGGATATCCAGAAGACGGCGTTCATGACTTGTTATGGGCATTACGAGTTCGTGGTGATGCCTTTCGGGCTCACAATGCACCAGCAGCATTCATGGATCTCATGAACAGAGTGTGCAGGCCGATGCTGGATCGCTCGGTGATCGTGTTCATCGACGATATATTGGTGTATTCGAAATCCAGAGAACAGCATGAGGAGCATTTGAGGGAGATCCTCGGAGTTCTGAGATCGGAGAGGCTTTACGCCAAATTCTCCAAGTGTGATTTCTGGTTACCAGAGGTCCAGTTCCTCGGGCACCTCGTTAACTAGAAGGGGATTCTGGTCGATCCGGCCAAGATTGAGGCAGTGATGAGTTGGGAGGTGCCGAGATCCCCCACCGAGATTCGGAGTTTCTTAGGGTTGGCTGGTTATTATAGGAGATTTATCAGGAATTTCTCCAAGATCGCCGTGCCACTTACCAGGTTGACCCGGAAGGGTGTTGCTTTTTCATGGGGCCCAGAGCAGCAGACCTCCTTCGAGACACTTCGCCAGAGACTGTGCGAAGCCCCGGTGTTAGCTCTTCCGGAGGGGATGGAGGACTTTGTGGTGTACTGTGACGCGTCGATATCGGGACTGGGAGCGGTGTTGATGGAGAGAAGGCATGTGATAGCATATGCATCGAGGCAGATGAAGCCTCATGAGACGAGGTATCCCACCCATGATCTGGAGCTGGGGGCAGTAGTGTTCGCTCTCAAGATCTGGCGTCACTATCTGTATGGGGTTCGGTGCACCATATACACGGACCACAAGAGCTTGAAGTAATTAATGGATCAGCCCAACCTGAACATGCGCCAGAGGAGGTGGTTGGACGTGGTGAAGGATTACGATTGTGAGATCCTGTACCACCCGGGCAAGGATAACATTGTAGCCGATGCCCTGAGTCGTAGGGCGGAGGGCGCCCCGATACGAGATGTTTTTATGAGACTGATAGTGATGACTCCGGTGTTTGACACCATTCGAGGGGTCCAGGCTGAGGCCATGAGACCAGAGAACCGTAAGAGAGAGCGGGTTATCGGGCAGGTATCAGAGTTCGTCACCGATAGCCGAGGGCTTATGACCTTTCAGGGTCGGATTTGGGTATCGTTTATGGGCGGAACGGGTGCCATCTTGATGAAGGAGGCGCATAGATCGAGGTTTTTGATCCCGAGGCCACTAAGATGTATTTGGACCTGAAGAGAGAGTATTGGTGGCCCTGTATGAAGAGGGATGTTGCATGGTTCGTTGAGAGGTGTTTGACCTGCCGCAGGGTTAAGGCCGAGCACCAGAGACCGCATGGTAAGTTGTAGCCGTTGGAGGTTCCCGAGTGGAAGTGGGAACAGGTTGCCATGGATTTTATCACCAAATTGCCGAGGACTGCAAGGGGCGTCGATGCAATTTGGGTGATTGTGGACTGGTTGACGAAGAGCGCTCACTTCCTTGCTATCAGTGAGAGCTCTTCCGCTGAGAGGTTGGGAAAGTTGTATGTGAGGGAGGTGGTATCACGGCATGGAGTGCCGATCTCGATCGTCTCAAATCAAGATGTGCATTTCACTTCCAGGTTCAGGAAGAAATTTCATGAGGAATTGGGTACGAGGCTGCATTTTAGTACCGCATACCACCTACAGACTGACGGGCAGAGCGAGCGGATGCGAGCCTGAACTATGTTGAGAGGCCGATCGCGATTCGGGATAGGAGGATCAAGGTTTTGAGAAACAAGGAGGTGTCATTGGTTCAGGTCCAGTGGCAACATCGGAAGGGGTCCGAGCTGACTTGGGAGCCGGAGTTAGAGATGCGTGAACAGTACCCAGAGTTATTTGCTGAGAGAGACATCGAGGGCGAAGTCTGATTCTAGTGGGGGAGAATTGTAGCACCCAGTTTCCCAGGTATATTGAATTATGTTGTATTTTTTAATTATGAAAGGTGACTCGAGGAGTTGGTGCTTAGACTCGTCGAGTCTGGTCGCGACTGGATGGCGTGGTTAATGAGGGGACTCAACGAGTCAGGGGAGTGAATCGCCGAGTCAGATCTGGCGATAAAAACCCTAATTTCTCGGGTTTGGGACCTATTTAAAGGCCCTTATGGCCTTCAATTGCGGCTACCAGTCCATAGAGAGAAACCCTAGAGTGCTTGAGCGTTTTGAGAGAGAAGGGAAGCCATTCTTGATTTTTATGGTGTTGTTTAGCAAGAAGAAGGAGGTCCTAGTCAAGAGGAAGCAAAGGAGGTAGCTATTCTGTGGATTTGAAGCTAAGATCATCGTACTTGAGGTATTAATTCGACTCTTATTCTGTTTTATGAAGAATATATGGATTTAGGGTTTCTTGTGCCCTTTGCTAGGTTGTTTTGATGTCCAGTAGTCCCTTTCTGGTGATGAGGCTTTGGATCTGGATCCATAGAGGTCCAGAGAGCCTTACTCATCAAGCTTTATGTAGAGCAATGGAGGTTATGACCTTAGGGTATGGTATTTGGGGCTAAATAATCATATATGGTCATATAGACGTTGCATGTGCATCAAGATAGAGACTTTACGTGATTATTGACCTTGGGAAGCCTAGATCTAAGGATTAGACGAATAGATCTGGCCTCAGAAGGTTGTTTGAAGTTGTGCACGTAATGAACTCGCCGAGTCCAAGAGCAGACTCGACGAGTCGGAGCGGGTTGTTCCGTGACTCAGATCAGTGGATGACTCGCCGAGTTGGGTGAGTGACTCGGTGAGTCAGAAAGGATTTAATGGACTCGAGTTCACGTATGGACTCGGCGAGTCTTTGCAAGACTCAACGAGTCAGGTCAAAGGTTGACCGTTGACCAGCGTTGAACAGGGTTGACTAGTGTTGACTTGATAATGTTAGTCAAACTAGGTCAGGACAGTATTAATTAGAGATATATTTATGTTATAGGAGGATGATAGGTCGGGGAATCAAGCACGAGTGATTATCCGACATCCAGCGAGGTGAGTTTTCTCACTATACTGTACCTGGAAGGGTACCTATGTGTGACCGGAAGGTCTTGTATGCTATGATGTATGTGCTATATGTGATATGTATGTGCTATGTATGTTATGTATGATAAGGACCGGAAGGTCAATAAGGGTAGGACCGAAAGGTCTACCAGGATTTGGGACGGAAGTCCCCTGAGACACATGGATCAGTAGATCCTATAGAGTTGTGGCCTGGAAAGGCGTATGTGCGGTATGTGGTATTTGGCGAACTCACTAAGCATTTATGCTTACAGTTGTTATGTTATGTGTTTCAGGTACTAGCGAGGACCGTGGAAAGGCGCCGGCATGATCCGTACACACTGAGAGGATTTATGTATTTAGAGATCTTGGGATTTGTTATTGTGTTATCACGTGATACATTGGATTACTATGATATTTTTATGAATGAAAGTATGTTTTGGAAATGAAAAATTGTTTTGAAACTTTACGTTGTTACAGAACTTTTTTCGGTTTTTTTCTCTTTAGCACATCAGAAAAGCTCAGCAAGCCAATGGCTCAACGGTTCTCACCACCCTCCTCTGGCGCAAACACCGTTTGCTGCGTTGCGCTCATCACGAGAAGCCGGGGAACTGTCTTGGGTGGACTTCAAGCGCGATGATAGTCAGTCTGAAGTTTTCTACTATGTCATCTTTATTAGTTCAAAGACCAGGCTTGGGGGTTGGTCTCAGTGGTCAATGAAAATGTACTAGTGTGCTGTCTTAACATGCATAAATTTTATTAGACTGCTAGCTTTACCAGCGGTAGGAGGGTGCAAAGACGGTGCATGAGCGAAGTAGGATCCTCTTTTTTTGTATCCCATCGACGATATTCTTTGGTTTTGGTACATAACAATTTGCATAAGCAAAGTCGAATATTTGTTACAAATCTAGATCCTGCACTCTCATCTCTAGTCTCTAGCTATCATCTTAGTATATTAATCAAGCTATATCTTGTACTTTCTTGGGCCTAACTAAGAAAAGAGAACAAGAAAAGCAAAAGCAAATACGACTTTCAGCCAGGCTGCTTCATTCAAGTCTAGGACTTAGGCAAGACTTATAAATCGAGCAGTTATAAAGCAGTTTAATCGCATTTATCGTCTCTCACTTAGCTCTGATCTGGTGTCGTCGCTCATAGTCCAAGAAGAGTACTCCTTTCATTGGCTAGCAGAATTACGCTTAATGGGATAGACCGATCATCGCTTCCTTCCTCTACTAGTTCTGAAGTCAAGCCAGCAAAGAAGTAGACTCCTTCCTTTTTCACTGGCTAGCATCATAGGGATATTCGACGTTTAATGAGATAGTCTAGTTCTAGACTAAAGCTAGCAGAAAACAAGACTGAGGTCCATAAGGGCATTACTAGTAATTACTAAGGTGCTTTATTAAGTATTTTCCACGCTCCTCTCCAGTCTCTTTCAAGCCTTTGTGATTTCATATAGTATTCCCGTATGCCATATCTCTTATTAAATCTTGCTATACGGCCAAGCTCGGTAGTTGGAAGCAGAACTGAGACTGGATGTGACTGAAGGAAAATGGAGATAGGTGTGATAGGAGGGCACGATTAAACAGGTAAGTGAAGGCTCTCTCTCTCTCTCTCTCACTCTGTAGTCTTGTGTGAGCTCCTTTCTGCCCATTAATGATCTTCACTCTAAGGGAGCGGGTCAAAGCAGTTGAGGTGATAGCAATAGTAAGCAGGGAAGTAGAAGCAAAAGGTCTTCAAATAAATTTTGTGTAATAAAGCTTCTTGGTCTCATTTCATTGGTCTCTAAGGCAAAGTCTCGCTTAATTGTTCATCGATCTTTTTCTGTAAGGCCTCGGGCCCCACGAATTCCAATCTCTGTTTTTGTTTGTATCAAAGTGTTGGTAGCTTCTAGCCTCAAGCTGCAAAGTCTCATCGGCGGGGGTACTATAGATATATCATAACTCTCTAATTAAGACTCAATCTATACAATAAATCAATCAGTATGTGCAATATACCGGTCTTTGTGATATGTTGTTTGAAATAGATCACAGATCTTCCCACTTAGCTGCACTGCTCTTTGAGCTCTTTTGTCCACTATCGCTTCCTCTAGTACTAGCTCTGATATCTCTTCAGCAGTTGCAGTACGATTCTTTAATTCATCTCCTGCCCTTTATAGTCGTAATCGCAAGAAACTCTATATCATTGGCAATTGGCATTCATGTAATCTTTTTTCTCCTGTCTGAAGGGGGTCCTGTCGAAAGCAAGAAAAGGCATTGCAAATGGCGTGCCTTTACTCTAATTCTAAAATAAGCTCTTTTGTGCTCTTGGTCAGGCATGTAACAAGTATCTAAAAAATCTTTTCTTTTCGGCCTATGGTTCGGTCAAAGCAATGACTTGAGTGAGTAAGGAAGTAGGACCTTTTTACCCCGGATGTGAATTATTACTGACCCCTCTCTGTCTCTCCCCCGCGCTGTGAATGAAGTGAGTCATTCGTTGGTGCTTGCCCTTCAGTAAGTAGTTCGGATGGCTGGATACATGCTACGCTCTGCCACACTTGCCTGACCGCGAGAAGCCTTAGGGTAAAATAATATTGAACAGCAATTTCAGAGCATCTTTGGAATTGAAAGAAGGGGCTAACCTGACTTTCACTTTCATAAAAAGAGAAAACTGGACTTGCACTTTAAGAAATGGAATTGCGATGAGCCAGAAGTTAGAATCTCACCTAACCACCAGTCTCCGTCTCCCGTAGTTCCCCCCCCCCCCAGAAACATCCGTTTGCCTACTTCTACTCTGGCCGGGGGTAACAGTCTTTTTGAGAACCAAGCGGCCCTTAAGGAAGACCTTCAGAAAACCCCTCTAACTCGGGGAAAGGAATTCAA
Organism: Lactuca virosa; assembly: GCF_052849685.1. Taxonomy (NCBI): domain Eukaryota; kingdom Viridiplantae; phylum Streptophyta; class Magnoliopsida; order Asterales; family Asteraceae; genus Lactuca; species Lactuca virosa. The sequence goes on from NC_136428.1 coordinate 318,640,515, forward strand.
GCCCATAAAATGAGTCAAGTCTATGATAGGTAGCAATAGTCTTTATGGTGCTCTTACCCCTTATGCAAAGCACCAATGACTTCGGTCTTCTGAAAGGGGCTTAGGGCATATCATCAAAGAAAGAATCCCGAGGAAGGGGGTCAAGCTGAGGTTAGAAACAGTTTCTCCCGTTGTTGCTAGTTCTTCCGTTGTTGGTAGTTCCTCAGGTCGGGTTGTTTATTTTTCAGAGCTTTTTCGTATGCGCCTATTGGAAGATTTGGGCTACCTCCTCTCTTTCCAATCTCATTCAGATAATAAGCCAATCCGGTTTATTAGATAGTGAGTGGGTAAGAGAGGTGCTTGGTCTGTCTTCGAATGTGGGCCTAGAAGCATTAGCCGAGTCTCTGAATATTCCCGAGTGTTTTCAGGATAAAGACAGCCTTAAGGTGCTAACGAAGCTTCCACGGTCTCAGTCCATGAAAGTGCTTGCTTTATTGATTGGCAGCTTGGTTATAGTCGTTATGAAGAATGAAGGAGCGACGAAGGATCTCACTTCCACGACATGGGAAAGGATCATGGGATGAGGAACAGAAAGAAAAGGTGCAAGGTGAGGAGATATCGAGAGGTAAAATAGGTGAAATGAGTTCAAAGGAATTAGTTAAGACATGCTTCTTTAGCACAGGCCACGGAGTGAAGTTGGAAGGTTCAATGAACTACGCGAAGGGGAAATATTAGGCACTATTGTTGTCTATATACAAGTGGCGTAGGCAAAGCTGTGGCGACTCGTGGAGTAGACAGCGAGCTCCGCTTGAACAGAAAGCAGCAAGCTGCAAGCACTACTCCAAAAGCAGTGAGCTCCGCAACAAAAGCGAAGCGAGCCGCGGTAGCCTATTAAGTTTTTCAGCTGCATCATACCGTACTATGGGAGGGGTCCGTACCTCCTTTAGATAGAGCCCCCCTGCTCCTAATGTAGATCTAGAACTACTACTACCATGGAATCCGCGGCCACACATAAGTATCTCGCCTTCCAAAAAAAGCGGCTGCTAATTAGCACTAATGCTAATGGGGACCATCGATCAAGAACGACTTCGGAGACTGGAATCGAATTGATCAAAAAATAGAAATAGGGCCAACTCTTCTAGTTGCACCTCTAACCTTACTACACTACCCTGATAAAAGGCAGAATTCAGCAGGACTGCAGACATGAAATGCCGATCAAATCCCTTAAAGGAAGCCTAATCAAAGCGGGCAAACAATAAGATCTGACTAAGTTGATGATGGACCGGATCTCGAAAGGCGAGAGGCTTTCATAAAGACGTATGAGAAACGGAGGGTCGAGAGAGGCTTATTGCACGATCCACCCAACCGCTAATAAATGTTGCATAAGATAAGAGAGTAGGAGGCCGACCCCCGCCCATATGGAGGTGCGCACCCATTTATGAACATATACAAAGGGCTAAAGATCGAAGTCCATGGAGAACTACCAAATCCAATAACTTTGATTTGTTCTTACCATTCAGCAATCGATCACTGCTGGGCCGGTTGGTGATTCACCCAAAAAAAGCATCGAGAAAGGTCAAGCATATATGTTTTATGAAATGATCAGTTGTTTCATTTATGCTATGCCATGCATCGTGTTCGTCTGTGTTTATTGAGCTTTCAGCGCCATGCATTAGCAACCGCTTTCGTTTAATCTTTTGTAAGGACAGAAGCAAGCTACAAGCATTAGCAACCGCTTCAGTCCAAAATTGACTAAGGACAAAATCAAGCTACAAGCATTAGCAACCGCTTTCGTTTAATCTTTTGTAAAGAAAAAAAATAAGCAGCGAAGAAAACAAGACAGTAAGTTGTTGCGCTAACTCAATAGCTCAGTAGCTTCACTCTTCTACTACTAGTCTAATTGGTAATTAAATTATGCTTCAGTCTCTTATTCATTCGTATCAGAAGCATGGCGATCATGTTCTCATGCTATCGGTCCCATCCAACACTTTTCACACTTGATGTCCATAACAAACCTCTACGCGAGGAGTTGCTCCTACCAAACAAGAAGGAAAAAGCGAAATCAACTGCACTTTACTTTTTTGGATAGGTTTTCCTGTAGAACTCTACCAGATGCTTGTACCGATCGTGCAAAAATACCAAGCTAATATTGATAGGTCGCTAAGTAGAAAACCCTCAAAACCCCAACAAAGCGGACCGAAGTACAAATCGGGATAGAAGTTCCAACTAGTAATCATCTCATTTGCTATCGGCATCGTCAGAAGCTCAGTTCCTTTTCATCACAGGACAAGATCCGAGTAGAACCAGAGGACAATCGAACATCTACAAGCTAAGATGAAGAGTCTAAGTGACGAGCCTTTTAATGTCGGGTTAAGGCAAGGGAAGCGAGAGCATTGAAGCAGAGAGAGATTGTTCCCAGCTTGGATTCTTTGCCAGCAGTTCCCCTCGAGCTAGCCTAAGAGCTAAGGAGAGGACTTACTTTGTTTTCTTTCCTACGCAAGTCTGGTTCTGTCTTGGGTATTTCGAGTAGTAGTAGCGAGCCTGTATATACATATATTCTATTTCATCAGGATAAACACCCGACTGAAGCCTTGTTTCTTGCTTCTCTAGCTCTGCTGCTCGTGAAGAGCTAGATCCATAACATTTACACCTAGCTACTCGCTCTGTTGCAGATTTAATTTCAATGTTCATTTTCACTAATTCTTTAGTTGAAGCAACTGATGCCCTAACTTAACCCGCCTTACCTTTGGTGCTTTCTAATTCAATAAGTAGTATTTGATCCCGGAAAAAGGTTAAAGGGATAGGCTTGATGCCATATCCACTTTTAGGGTTGACTCAGTAGTTGAAGAAGGTTGTAATTTGACTAACTGTTCTCTCTTTCTTGTGCTCACTGTGACAACCCGAAAGATATTCCGTTAACATAACCCATGCCGTTAATAAAATTTATTTTATTTTGGGTTTTCCGTTAACTTTCAAATTTAATAATTCATTTAGAATTATTATTATAATTTCCTATGGGTTGAAACGAAATATTTATTTGAGTGAAAACACTCTAAAGAATCTTTTGAAAACTTCTAGACTACGACTAACACGGGTATTAGTCATTTACCCGGGTAAAATATTAAGCTCCGTTTGATGCCGGTATTGGGTGTTTTCCCACCGGGTCACTAACTCTAGTCACACATAAAAGGGTGGAGTGACCACCATTTGAGCTTTTCCCACACTTGAACTTTCTCTCTCTACTCTCTCTCTAAAATCGGATTTCTCTCAAGGATCTTCACTTTCAAGCTCCAAATTGGTAAGTGATCCTTCCTAACTAGTTGTTTATCCTAACATGCATGCAAATCCATGTCTTAAACTCCCAAATGCATCACAAACTCGTGTTTACGGTTTTGGGGAGCCTCCCAAAAACCGTAAACTCCTTCAATGGGGTTTTGAAGCCCCAAGACCCTTCCAAACCTCTTCTAATGCTTAGATCCCTACATGCATGGAGTTAGAACCACAAGATCATGAGTTTTGGGCCATAAACATGAGTTTACGGTCCTTGAATATTCAAGAACCGTAAACACCCTCTAATGGGGTTTTGATGCTCCTTAACCCTTCCAATGCATGTCTAATGGCTTTGAAACTTGCTTAAATGATCTTAGAACCCTAAAACATGTCCAAATGAGCATACACTCGAGTTTACGGTTTGGGAACGTCTCCCAGAACCGTAAACACCTTCCAAAGGTGTTTTAATGCTCCAAACACTTTGCATGGCTTGTATTTGAGTCTAGAACTTGTATTTGAGTCTAGAACTTGCATGGCTTGTATTTGAGTCTAGAACTTGCATGAATGGCCTAATTCCTAGGCCATTTCATGTCCCGATCATTTCCTAAGCCCTCGAATCAACACTAGATCCTTCCTTTGTGCAAGATGAGACCTTGGATCACTCAAACTACCACACCCATGAGTTTACGGCCGTAAGCTCATGGGGGATGGGGCCTTTAAACCGTAAACTCCCCTAAGGGTTTACACTTGAAGAGTAAACACCTTATCTAGGCCCTACACTCCTTGGATGCAACCCGTACCATCCCTAACACTTGAATTGAAGTGTTTTCGTGCCTTGGAGTGTATTATCCTACTATCTTGGTAAATCAAAGTCTAATTAGATACAATTATGTATCTCTTCATGTTACATAGGAACCTCACGCGTGTTCAAGCCCTGAACTGATATTTAGCATCTAAATCAGCACATTCTTGTCAGGTGAGTTCATACCCCTACACCATTTTCTATGTTTTTCACGTTTTCAGGGGGGGATACAAGCAAAGTACAAGGAAACTTGTACTCAAATCGATTTTATCGTATAACAATACTACATGCTCAATATGATTTTAAACATTGAAATCCGTTTTAACCAACCGTCTAACTCGTGGAGTTAGTTTTCAAAACCAGTTGTGAAACTTATTATAAAATGTTACATTTTTACATTTCACAAGGATTTCATGTCATTTCATAAAACGGGATTTTCAATACTATTACTTGTAAAGTTCATTATTCTTATGATTGGAGACACGTCCTCGGTAACACTCCACACGGATTACGAGAGTGGAGGACTACTCCCGTAACCAGAATCTCTTGGAGGGAGAGCGTGACTTAAGTGTATAGATCTATACGGGACTGACTACCCCACACCCTGCTGCTAGCTACAGTTGGATCGTCAGGTCCATGGGTGACAAAAGTCATAAAATGACGATGGACCACTTATTGCCATGTCTAGTCTATCGTATGGTTATGGAACTCGCAACTTAGATAATGGAATTTTACTAATAAAGTAATAACGAACCTAGTGAACTAACCTTCTAGTAATAACTGTCTTTGATTACTACCAGTTCACTACTTACTTATTAGTTTTGTGTACGTGTCAAAACTAATATGCTTACTACGGGATACTAGACATTCAGTATGTTTCACTCAAACGATACAAGTATGGTAGATACTTGTACACATCATTTCAGAATCGATAACCAACGAATGTTTTACATAAGAAAACATAGGGTTTTCTTGGGATAACGAAACTTTTCATAAACAAGGTTGTATGGTACATCTAACGAGAAATCAAACCATATTTTCATAAGGAAATTTGCAGGATTTTCTTGATTCAAACTGTGTAACAAAAGGGATAACCAAACTACTTTTATAAGAAAATACGGGATTTTCTTGGATATCAACTGTTCATGAAACTAAAGGAAACTGAATCTTTTTCCAGAAAACAAACCGCTTATGAACTCACCAGCTTTATGCTGATATTTTAAAACTGCTTGTATTCTCAGGGCATCCATAGGCAGGTACTCCTACCAACCTTTTGAGAAGACGAAGCGCATAGGAGACTCGTCTTTACTTTTGTTCTAACCAATGTATCTCTGAAAACTTGTAGTACTTTATTTTCAAACAAATGTAAAACTTTTCTCATGTAATGTAATGGTTGTGTTTACTATGCTTGCTATGTACATTGGTTGTGATACTCTACATGACGTCACATCCGCCCCGGAACGTTTCCGCCATCGGTTTCGGGGTGTGACAGATTGGTATCAGAGCCCTTGTTTATAGTGAACTAAGTATACCGAACCTTACATGGTATACAACTATAAACACTAAGGGGCCTAAGTGCTCTAAACTAAAAGTATGCTTTTAAAATATAAGTATTTTTATAAAAGTATACAAGTATACCCGAGTACCGAAATCCGTATCGCGAAGAGAACAAAGCATAAGTAATATGGGTGTTGTGCACTGTGGTTAAACTTGGGCAGTTATGTAGTCATGTCTAGGGTCAATATAGCCTGATCAACTATATTCATTCGAGACACGGCCAACATGTGCTTGGGGGTGACTGTGGTGTACAGCAGGCCTATAACTTACCTAATATCCATTCAACATAAAATACTATGGGAGTATTTTAGTCCGAACCAAATACCTCACGGAAATCCGTTCCGAGTGTTGCTACTCATTCCTCCCTTAGCGATAAATTACTTACTTTAAGTAATTTTCCTGTCCTATCGCTTAGTAGAACACTCTAAAAATTATTATGAGATATATCTTTGCTTCATATCTCTAAATTCCATCCTCCTGTTTCTTGGTCATTTCAGATCAAGATGCCTCCCCGAAGGAGATCTATCAGGAGAAGCAACGACACTCCTCCACCACCGCCTCCTCCCCAATTTGATCCTGTCATGTTTCAGGCAGCTGTTACTGCTGCAGTGACTGCTGCCATGTCGCAAATAAATTCCGGTGGATCTGGGGGTCAGGAAAGTGGTCAGGGACACCAAAAGGAGTGCTCCTATAAAGACTTCATGAACGCAAAACCCACATCTTTCGACGGCAAAGGAGGTGTTATTGCTCTGACTCGATGGTTTGAAAAGATTGAGTCCATATTCGAGATTTGCGCAGTCTCCGAATCCAACAAAGTGAAGTACGCCGCTTGCACTTTCCTCAACAAAGCATTAACCTGGTGGAACGGCCGGGTTAAGTCCCTAACCCTGCCAGTGGCAAATGCCATGGGTTGGGACAAACTGAAGGAACTCATGATAGCCCAGTATTGCCCTCGGGGCGAGATGCAGAAACTCGAACACGAACTCTGGACCCTAAAGATGAAGGGGTCTGACATTGCCTCCTACACTTCTAGGTTCGAGGACCTAGCACTCCTTTGTCCGGGAATGGTATCCCCGGAAAGCAAAAAGATCGAACGATTCATTTGGGGGCTGACCCAGCCAACCAAGGGAAATGTTTTGTCTGCGAACCCGGAAACCTTCGATAGCGCCAAGTGTTTTGCACAAACTCTGATTGATCATAGCGACGATCCCGAGGAAATAGCCACCGCCTCTGATCCGGCTAAAGGGAGCGGTGAAAACAAGAAGAAATCCTGGAACAAACGAAAGGGTCAGGGTTCGCAAGGATCCTCAAAGAAACAGCAAACTGTAGCGGTCCACGCTGCTACTACCTCTGTTGTTACTCCTACTACCCAGGCTCCTACCAGCAGGTACACTGGCACCCTTCCTCGGTGTGACAAGTGTAACTACCACCATAATCTCGGCCCGTGCCGGGAGATGTCATGCACCAGCTGTGGCAAAAAGGGGCACACGATGCGATTTTGTAGAACCCCAGCCCAACCAACCAATCAAGCCTCTGGAGCGGGTGTTGGTCGAGCCTGCTATAGTTGTGGGGAAGTCGGGCATTTCAAGAGGGACTGGCCCAAAGAAACAACAACCAACAACACCGGGAGAGTTCTAACCATGGGACAAGAAGAGGCAGTCGCTGACCCCACCGTTGTCACGGGTACGTTCCTCCTCGACAACTCTTATGCATGCATTCTTTTCGATTCTGGTGCTGAAAGGAGCTTTGTTAGTCATGCATTCAAACAATTTCTTAAACAAAAATCCCAACCATTAACCGAAAAGTTTACCGTCGAAATGGCTAACGGTGAGAAAGAGAGCACTAACGAGATATCCGTAGGGTGTACCCTATCCTTAAACGACCATTCATTTCTCATTGACCTTATGCCAGTCTCCATAAAAAGCTTTGATGTCATCGTTAGCATGGATTGGTTGAGCCCCAATCGTGTAGACATCCTCTGTTTCGAAAAAGCTATCCGTCTCAATCTTCCTTCGGATGAAACTCTTGTAATCTACGGGGATAAACTCAGTTCAAACCTTCGCATCATTTCGTGTATCAAAGCCCAGAAACTTCTGCGAAAGGAGTGTTATGCATTCTTAGCTCATGTCGTTAGCGAAAAGCAGGAAGTTAAAGGCCTCGAGAGCATCCCCGAAGTCTGCAATTTTCCTGATGTCTTTCCAGAAGATCTCCCAGGAATCCCTCCTGAACGCCAGGTGGAGTTTCGTATCGACTTAATCCCCAGAGCTACCCCCGTAGCCAAATCTCCTTATCGATTAGCTTCGGCAGAAATGCAGGAGTTATCTAGTCAGCTCAATGAGCTGCTCAGTAAAGGATTCATCAGACCGAGTTCCTCGCCATGGGGAGCCCCGATCTTATTCGTGAAAAAGAAAGATGGATCTTTTCGAATGTGTATCGATTACCGAGAGCTGAACAAGCTCACGATAAAAAACCGCTATCCTCTTCCTCGAATAGACGACCTCTTCGATCAACTTCAAGGAGCTAGCTACTTTTCCAAAATTGATTTAAGATCAGGGTACCATCAGCTGCGAGTCCATGAGGGCGACGTTCCCAAAACAGCCTTTCGGACTCGATATGGCCACTACGAATTCGTAGTTATGCCCTTCGGTCTAACCAACGCGCCGGCGGTGTTCATGGATTTGATGAACCGGGTGTGTCGTCCATTTCTGGACAAGTTTGTTATCGTATTCATCGACGACATACTTGTCTATTCCAAAAACGAAGAGGATCACAAACAACACTTGAGGCTAGTGTTCGAAACTCTTAGATCGGAGCAACTGTACGCGAAATTCTCCAAATGTGAATTCTGGATCCGGAAGATTACTTTCCTTGGTCATGTGGTAAGCAAGGAGGGCATACACGTGGATCCTTCCAAGATCAAAGCGATAGAAAACTGGTCAGCACCGAAGACACCCACCGAAATCCGTCAATTCTTGGGTCTCGCTGGCTACTATCGCAGATTTATCCAAAATTTCTCCAAAATTGCCAAACCCTTAACCACTCTAACTCAGAAAGGTGTACCCTTTTGTTGGAGCGAAAAGCAAGACACTGCGTTCCAAACACTGAAGCGAGCCTTGTGCAGCGCACCTATCCTGTCCCTTCCCGATGGGACGGAAGACTTCGTTGTCTACTGTGATGCGTCCAATCAAGGTCTCGGTTGTGTCCTAATGCAACGAGGCAAGGTCATCGCCTATGCCTCCAGACAACTGAAAGAACACGAAGTCAACTACACGACTCACGACCTAGAATTGGGAGCAGTGGTCTTCGCATTAAAAATCTGGAGACATTATCTCTACGGAACTAAGTGCACCATCTTTACCGACCATAAAAGTCTACAACACATCCTCGACCAAAAGGAGCTGAACATGAGACAACGGCGATGGGTTGAACTACTCAACGACTACGAGTGTGAAATCCGCTACCATCCCGGCAAGGCCAATGTGGTGGCAGATGCCCTCAGCCGGAAAGAATACTCAGGTCGTAAGGTGAAGGCACTGACTATGACTATCCATTCCCACTTATCCGCACAAATCAAAGAGGCTCAGCTGGAAGCCTTAAGACCAGAGAACGTGTCAGGCGAAGCCCTGAGAGGAATGGATAAAAATCTTGAGATCAGAAACGATGGAGTCTATTGTTTCATGGACCGGATCTGGACCCCAAATTTCAGAGGCTTTAGAGAGGTTGTCATGAACGAAGCTCATAATACTAAATACTCCGTACACCCAGGTTCGGATAAGATGTACCTGGATCTCAAGAAATTGTACTGGTGGCCAAATATGAAGGCCGAAATCGCTACCTTCGTGGGCAAGTGCCTGACTTGCGCCAAGGTGAAGGTCGAATATCAAAAACCCTCCGGTCTACTTCTTCAACCCGAAATACCTAAATGGAAATGGGAAATGATTTCCATGGATTTCATTACCAAGTTACCCAAATCTCCGAGTGGGTACGACACCATTTGGGTAATTGCCGACCGACTGACCAAATCTGCTCACTTCCTTCCTATCAAGGAAAACTTCAAAATGGAAAGACTCACGCGAATCTACATCCAAGAGGTGGTCCAACTGCACGGTGTACCTGTGTCCATCATTTCCGATCGGGATAGCAGGTTCACTTCTAGGTTCTGCCAGTCACTACAAAAGGCCCTTGGAACTAAGCTGGACATGAGCACAGCTTACCATCCTCAAACAGATGGACAGAGTGAGAGAACCATCCAAACCTTGGAAGACATGTTGAGAGCCTGCGTCATCGACTTCGGCGCGTCATGGGATACTCATCTTCCTTTGGTTGAATTTTCTTATAACAACAGCTACCATACCAGCATCAAAGTTGCGTCGTTCGAAGCCCTCTACGGCCGCAAGTGCAGATCCCCTCTGTGCTGGGCTGAGGTGGGTGACACGCAGCTGGTCAAGGGACAAATCCCTGACAGCACTCTCACTGGTCCAGAAATCATCCGCGAAACCACTGAAAAGATCATACAAATCCGAGAACGACTTAAGGCCTCTCGAGATAGACAAAAGAGCTACGCCGATAGACGACGAAAACCCTTGGAATTCCAGGTTGGAGACCGTGTCTTGTTGAAAGTCTCACCCTGGAAGGGCATGATACGCTTCGGAAAGCATGGAAAACTTAACCCAAGGTACATAGGACCTTTCGAAATCCTAGCCAGGATTGGTCCCGTAGCTTACAAACTCCATTTACCTCATGAACTTAGCAACATTCACCCTGTCTTCCACGTCTCAAACCTTAAAAACTGTCTTTCTGATGAGACCCTTGTGATTCCTTTGGATGAGATCGAAATCAATGAAAACATGAACTTTGTGGAAGAGCCCATCGAAATCATGGATAGAGAGATCAAACGAACGAAACAAAGCCGCATCCCTATAGTGAAGGTTCGCTGGAACGCCAAGCGGGGACCCGAATTCACTTGGGAACGTGAAGGCTCGATGAAAACGAAATACCCGCATCTCTTTCCAATTCCATGATTTGTATCTAAATTCTAAATTTCGGGACGAAATTTCCTCTAACAGGGGGATAATGTGACAACCCGAAAGATATTCCGTTAACATAACCCATGCCGTTAATAAAATTTATTTTATTTTGGGTTTTCCGTTAACTTTCAAATTTAATAATTCATTTAGAATTATTATTATAATTTCCTATGGGTTGAAACGAAATATTTATTTGAGTGAAAACACTCTAAAGAATCTTTTGAAAACTTCTAGACTACGACTAACACGGGTATTAGTCATTTACCCGGGTAAAATATTAAGCTCCGTTTGATGCCGGTATTGGGTGTTTTCCCACCGGGTCACTAACTCTAGTCACACATAAAAGGGTGGAGTGACCACCATTTGAGCTTTTCCCACACTTGAACTTTCTCTCTCTACTCTCTCTCTAAAATCGGATTTCTCTCAAGGATCTTCACTTTCAAGCTCCAAATTGGTAAGTGATCCTTCCTAACTAGTTGTTTATCCTAACATGCATGCAAATCCATGTCTTAAACTCCCAAATGCATCACAAACTCGTGTTTACGGTTTTGGGGAGCCTCCCAAAAACCGTAAACTCTTTCAATGGGGTTTTGAAGCCCCAAGACCCTTCCAAACCTCTTCTAATGCTTAGATCCCTACATGCATGGAGTTAGAACCACAAGATCATGAGTTTTGGGCCATAAACATGAGTTTACGGTCCTTGAATATTCAAGAACCGTAAACACCCTTTAACGGGGTTTTGATGCTCCTTAACCCTTCCAATGCATGTCTAATGGCTTTGAAACTTGCTTAAATGATCTTAGAACCCTAAAACATGTCCAAATGAGCATACACTCGAGTTTACAGTTTGGGAACGTCTCCCAGAACCGTAAACACCTTCCAAAGGTGTTTTAATGCTCCAAACACTTTGCATGGCTTGTATTTGAGTCTAGATCTTGCATGAATGGCCTACAATCCACCAAAACACATGGAAAACGGACAAACATGACAAAGGTGGGTTTACGGCCGTAAACCCATGAGTTTACGACCGTAAACTCCCCAAGGTGGGTTTACGACCGTAAACCCTTGAGTTTACGACCGTAAACACCACAAAGGTGGTCCAATGACCGTAAACCCTAATTCCTAGGCCATTTCATGTCCCGATCATTTCCTAAGCCCTCGAATCAACACTAGATCCTTCCTTTGTGCAAGATGAGACCTTGGATCACTCAAACTACCACACCCATGAGTTTACGGCCGTAAGCTCATGGGGGATGGGGCCTTTAAACCGTAAACTCCCCTAAGGGTTTACACTTGAAGAGTAAACACCTTATCTAGGCCCTACACTCCTTAGATGCAACCCGTACCATCCCTAACACTTGAATTGAAGTGTTTTCGTGCCTTGGAGTGTATTATCCTACTATCTTGGTAAATCAAAGTCTAATTAGATACAATTATGTATCTCTTCATGTTACATAGGAACCTCACGCGTGTTCAAGCCCTGAACTGATATTTAGCATCTAAATCAGCACATTCTTGTCAGGTGAGTTCATACCCCTACACCATTTTTCTATGTTTTTCACGTTTTCAGGGGGGATACAAGCAAAGTACAAGGAAACTTGTACTCAAATCGATTTTATCGTATAACAATACTACATGCTCAATATGATTTTAAACATTGAAATCCGTTTTAACCAACCGTCTAACTCGTGGAGTTAGTTTTCAAAACCAGTTGTGAAACTTATTATAAAATGTTACATTTTTACATTTCACAAGGATTTCATGTCATTTCATAAAACGGGATTTTCAATACTATTACTTGTAAAGTTCATTATTCTTATGATTGGAGACACGTCCTCGGTAACACTCCACACGGATTACGAGAGTGGAGGACTACTCCCGTAACCAGAATCTCTTGGAGGGAGAGCGTGACTTGAGTGTATAGATCTATACGGGACTGACTACCCCGCACCCTGCTGCTAGCTACAGTTGGATCGTCAGGTCCATGGGTGACAAAAGTCATAAAATGACGATGGACCACTTATTGCCATGTCTAGTCTATCGTATGGTTATGGAACTCGCAACTTAGATAATGGAATTTTACTAATAAAGTAATAACGAACCTAGTGAACTAACCTTCTAGTAATAACTGTCTTTGATTACTACCAGTTCACTACTTACTTATTAGTTTTGTGTACGTGTCAAAACTAATATGCTTACTACGGGATACTAGACATTCAGTATGTTTCACTCAAACGATACAAGTATGGTAGATACTTGTACACATCATTTCAGAATCGATAACCAACGAATGTTTTACATAAGAAAACATAGGGTTTTCTTGGGATAACGAAACTTTTCATAAACAAGGTTGTATGGTACATCTAACGAGAAATCAAACCATATTTTCATAAGGAAATTTGCAGGATTTTCTTGATTCAAACTGTGTAACAAAAGGGATAACCAAACTACTTTTATAAGAAAATACGGGATTTTCTTGGATATCAACTGTTCATGAAACTAAAGGAAACTGAATCTTTTTCCAGAAAACAAACCGCTTATGAACTCACCAGCTTTATGCTGATATTTTAAAACTGCTTGTATTCTCAGGGCATCCATAAACAGGTACTCCTACCAACCTTTTGAGAAGACGAAGCGCATAGGAGACTCGTCTTTACTTTTGTTCTAACCAATGTATCTCTGAAAACTTGTAGTACTTTATTTTCAAACAAATGTAAAACTTTTCTCATGTAATGTAATGGTTGTGTTTACTATGCTTGCTATGTACATTGGTTGTGATACTCTACATGACGTCACATCCGCCCCGGAACGTTTCCGCCATCGGTTTCGGGGTGTGACACTCACTAACTTTTTCATCCGTGATAATTGACTAAAATCCGTCAGGTGCTATCTACGAACACCAAATCGGGTATCTTGAGCTTGAGAAGGACAGCATCCGATCGGGAGACAGACCCTTCAGCGGTCTATCTTCTTAATTCAACTTCCGCGACTGGTGAATCAAAAAAGCCTAGTTATTTATCTTCGGAGACAGTATCCGATTTAGCATTTAGTGGCAAAACCCCCTCCCGGGCGATCTTCTTATACGGACTTTCTATCTCGTAAATAATATATGACTTCTCGACAAAGACCTACTCCAGATAGGTTGAGGAGGCATAAGTCAATGATGATGGCATCGAATGCCTCTTTGAAAGGAAAGAAAAAGCTCTTGCCGCTATTATTGAATCAATAGTTAACCCAAACACAGAGTAGGCTCCTTGAAAAAAAGCTCTAAGCCTTTCGCTCTTCCCTTCCCAACCCCAGCTTTTTCTTAACTACCTTATTCATGAACCTTTTACCCTTAAATAACGGAAGTTATGTCCTATCCCCCACGGTTATGCCCAATTTAAATTGAGGAGAATGATTAGACTTAATCCTTTATACAGGCTTGCTTCTTTTCCAGTCCGGGCTAGTTCGCAAAACCTAGACTCCCATGGCTCGCTTGGAAAACATTTGTATGTTGCTAACCTCTTATTCTCCTCCTACCCTTGAACTCTTCTTGAATCGATGAGTTAAAGCTCAGCTAGGGTTGTTCCTCTCTCTGATGGATGAGCGGAGAATAGCATTCTGATATGATTTCATAAGAAAACCTCAGCGGGGCATGCCCCAACCATAACCCAAGCGGGCCCAATGAGAAGAGACCCGCCCTCCCACTCTCTCTCATTTATTCAGCGAAAAAACTACATAACGGGGGCCCTCCCGTTGAGAGGTAGCGAATCTACCTTTTTATGTTTTCGGGGGGAATCTCTTGCATGACCAAGTACAAAGAAGAATAGACTTGTATAGAAAATAGTAATTATCATTCTTTCTAATTCCAATAGGAAATATTATATCGGAGTCTTTTGGAACAACTTGCGGATTTTCCTTGTTCGTTTAAAACGGAAAGCATCCTTTGGAGATCTTCCAAGGAAGACTCCCGATCTTTTTGTCGTACTTGAAAGAATTTCTCGAATGACTTTTTTCATTTCCCATTCATTGTTGGGATAAAGGGATTTCATTTTGGCAATGATTTCATTTTTGAATTCAAAGTGTCGAATACCTATATCCCTTGATTGGGCTTGTTGCTCTGCGTTGAACTCCTTTAGTGGCTTTAGAATGGAGTCTGCCCTAATTACGTCTTGAAGTTCTACCTTAGGAAGTCGATTTATTAAAGAAGCCATTTCGTTGTCCTGAAGTTTAACGTTGATAAATTTATTGTTTGGAATTTGAATCCGTTGTTCATACACTATTTTTGGCAGTTCATTTAGATTAGGAAGAGACTCCCCCCTTTCTAGGGGCGTTCCTGGTGGGCCTAAGTGCAATTCTAGATATGGATTGCCAGTGCATTGCGCTATTCGCACGACCCCTGTGAAATACATATAAAAACAAACAATACACATAGAAATGGACAGAAACATCATTCAGCAGGTAAAATCTATGATTACTGAAAACAATTTAGATTTATCTATCCGTGAACCATATTTAACTCAGATCCAATCAGATAAGAACATCATTTACAAAGCCTATGAGTCAGCCATAGAAGCTAATGAGAAGAAGGGAATTGAGTTGAATCGTCTTAGGTTACGTTTCGAAGATAAGAAGTTAAAAATAGAGTCTTTAGAATGAGAGCTTGTTATGTCAAAAGATGAATGTATCATTTTGAAAGACAAATGTGAAATCACTTATTCTGAAAGAAATGTCTTAATCTCTGATAACAAACGTCTCAATGCTAAGATAGATTCTTTGCATAATTCTATTGACATGCTTGAAGAAAATGTACGGATGACTCATAACTTTCGTCATCCATGGTGCAAAGCTCCCGGTCTCGAAAGCGAGTTTCCGAAAACAATAGCTAGTCCCTTGAAGGAATTGCAAAATTTGACATTCATGGGAGAGGTTCTGGACATCAAATATTCAAACACCCCCGTTTCTCCCTTGTCTCCCCTTCTTGAGAACACAAACCATTGTTGTCAAGTGTCCCGAATCCACGCCTCTTCCGCCTCTGGCAAACCTGGACCTGAATCGGACAACAAAATTTCATCACGGTGTTTCAAATTATGTAGATTTTGTTCCGAAACATAATCCTCCTAACAACTGTGTTGTTGAAGAAATCATTCCGGAGACAACTGAAACTGTTACCTCTGAGTTTGTATGGGCGTGCTTAGATGATCAAGTTGAAACCTTAAGCTGTGTCTCCTCTGATTCTTCGGAATCAAAATCTTTAGTAATTTCGAAAACAAAATTGGTTCTCATTGATTCCGAATTTAGTAATCCATATGAAGGAAAATCCACCAAACCTTTGCCTCACTCCAAGTGGAAGCTTGAAATACTCACAAAGAGGAAGTTAAGTCTAGACAAAACTCCAGGTTCCTTGAGAACTCCAAAAAGAGTGTATCTCGGAATTCTCGTTCCTCAATCCCTAGTCAAAACTATTTCACTCCTACTAAGATCCTCAAGATATCTTCAAATTCATCCAGTCCTGTAGAACCGAAGAATGTGGTCAGTTTTACTCTGCCTAATTCTCGTATAAATACCACATCTGTCCAAAACACCTCTCCTTGGACTGTTTCATCTGTTTTCATCGCTAAATCTGATGCCATAATTTTTAAACCCAATCCTTCAAAAACCAATGTGTCGTCAAGCAAACTAAAAAGTACCAAGAAAACAAAATTTTCAAAATCTTCAAAGCGAAATTTTGTCTGGAAAGTCAAATCTCATATTGAGGAAACAGCGGTTCCGAAGGTGTCAGTCGTTCCCACCACTCCAGAAGTTCATGTTCCGAAGCAAACTACTCCGGAAATCCATGTCGTTGAATATGACTATTGGATTGATGAAAGAACTTTGTCATTCTGTTTGTTCCCTAAAGAATCTAGGAACAACCCTTCTAAACCCTCAGTTTCTCATAAGTCATTTCAGAAGTCCAAGACAAGTGCCTTTGTCCCAAAACCTAACTTGGAGCCTAAAAACTCCACAATTCACTAATTTTGTAGGCACTCTATGCTTCGGAGCAAGAAACAATATGGTATATTGATAGTGCTTGCTCCATGCACATGACGAGGCATAAGGACTTTCTGCGAGATCTGAAGCTTGCACCAATGTTGGATATGTAACATATGGCAACAACTCCAACTCACAAATCCGAGGATATAGCATCCTTACCAATGGCAATTTCTCCATTTCAAACGTGACATATGTAGCTGATTTAAAGCACAATCTGATAAGTGTGGCTCAACTCACCGATGCAAATCGACGGGTTGAATTCTACAAGAAACATAGCTACATCATGACTGAAGACCGAAAAGAATGCTTGATCAAGTCCAATCCTACAAAAAAATGTATCCTCTAGATACCAACATGATCACTGGCAAGCCACAACTATGCTTACTCTCTAAAGCTGTTTCGGACGTCAGTTGGTTATGGCACCGAAGAGTTGCCCATTTGAACTTCAGATACATGAATGATCTTGTTCCAGACGAAATGGATAGAGGTCTGCCACTCCTTAAGTTCGAGAATGATCATTTATGTGCTGCGTGTGAATGTGGTAAGCAGTCAAATAATGGTCATCCCGTCATCATTGAAAAATCAATCCCGGAACCCTTAGATCTTCTACACATTAATCTGTGTCGACCATCAACTGTGGAAAGTTTACATCTCAAAAAGTACATTCTTGTGATTGCAGATGATTTCACTAGGTTCACTTCGGTCTTCTTCCTCAGGCTAAAATCAGAAACAGCCTCCGAGCTCATAAATTTTATCAAAGGAATAGAAGTTCTCATAAAACTCCCAGTAAGGAGAATCCGAAGTGAGAATGGTTTGAAATTCACAAACTCCTCCATTGAGAACTTTCTTACCGAGAAGGGCATTGACCACAACTTTTCAGCTCCCTACACTCCTCAACTAAACGGTGTAGTTGAACGACGAAATAGAAAACTAGTTGAAGCTGCTCCATAAATGCTCAATTTTGAAAATCTTCCACTCTATCTTTGGGCTGAAGCCGTTTCCACAACATGCTTTACTCAGAATAGAAGTATCATTAATCGACGCCTCAACAAAACACCATATGAAGCAATGAATGGTCGGAAGCCAACGATCTTGTTTCTTCATGTTTTCAGATGCAGATGATTCATCAAGAACAACCATGATCGGCTTACCAAGTTTCAACCCAAAGTTGATGAAGTTATTTTCCTTGGGTACTCCTCAGAATCAAAGGCTTATCGAGTCCTCAATCGACATACTCGAGTTATTGAAGAAAGTTTTGATGTTACCTTTAATGACAATTTCGTTCGGAATTCTGGCGCCACTCATGTTACCACTCACACTATGGAGTCTGATGCTCCTCCCGCGGAATGTCCAAACATTCATGTAATCCATGAAGTAGACTTTGAAACTCTCTTTGGACCTTACGAAACCACCCTTGATTCAGAATCTTGAATAAGACAACATTCCACTCCAGATGTTCTTGTTTCACAAAATGTCTCCGGCCCGATTCCAAGTCTTCCTCCATTTGATTCTGAACAGTTTCATCCATCTCAGTTTGAGGGGGAGAATGGTCAACCTGATGGATTTTGAGCATTCTAACACTTCCTAAGTGTACATGCAACCCTAATAACCTTGGATCTATGTTTTTCTAATTATCATGCAAAGTTTTGTTTCCAAGGTTATGTTCCTATCTAGCTTACATGGGGAACAATTTTTACTTGAATGAAAGATAGAATTACATACATTGTTGTTGAAAGTGTTCCTTGAAACCTTGTGAGCCTAGCACCTCAAGTGTGATGCCTCAAATGCTTCACACAACACCAAATGCAAAGAAAAAACTTGAGAGAATACTCTAACACATGCAAAATCGGCCAAGCCCTCTTGTTTCCTTAGTGTAACCGATTTTGGGGAGAGGTTACTTGTTTATATAGTGTGTTGCATTAGGTAAACCCTAATGTAACATGACTCTTCATTTCTTGATCCATGGGTTAACTCCGTGGAGCATCCATGGAGCATCCTATGGGTGGAACCCAACTTGATAATCCATGGAGCCTCTTAGCCCACTATATAAGATATGGAAGATTTACATAATCTACCCATATATCTAATTAGTTATATTTTGATCATTTAACTAATTCTAAATTAATTCTTGATCAAAACTAATTAAATAATATTATTAATATATTAGAACTTATAATATATTAATAAACCATATGTGTTATTTCTCTCGGGTCGGGTCAAGTACTTACCAGAAATAGTTATGGACTTAGACACCTTATCCAACAGTCTCCCACTTGGATAAGTCTAATAACTATAACTGTAATACTTCAGGAACCGATCAGCAATCGTAGCTCTTTCAAGGTTTCTCGAAACTGAGAAGATGTTGATACGCCATTTAAGATAAGTGATCATATAATCCTCTGTTCTAGATATCAGCCAGACAAATACATGGAACAATGTCTTGCTTATTGTCTAGCAGTTTGTTTCCCGATTTCTGATTTGTTTGACAAAGAACTTAATCGAACACATCAATTTAGTTCTGACCGGGCCCGATACATTGGTCAAAACAAAATCATCGAGGGGCCCAGATATCAACTTCTAATCCTAGAAGGAACAGATAAACTTCGACTCATATGTTTGTTCTACTACTAGTTGAATCATAAACAAAAGCACGTTTTATAACATTGAGTTACCAATGCGTTTTCGTACAATCAATGCATAACCAATTCATAGGCAACAAATCATATCTCTAGGTTTAAAGACTTATATGATATTACCGTCTCACGATCACTCGAGATAAATTCCATGAAGTGATTCCAATGAGCGTGGGTTGATTCCAATATTCAGAACTTATGAGCACTCATGAAGTGTTGTCCTATAACTTGACACCAACAACCAACTTCATGACAGTCTTAATTCATATCTACTTCCAACATATGACCGACTGTGGAAATTTGAATAATATGTAAAAACATGACATAATATTCTGGAAGTCAAAACATGCAAAGGAAATTATAGTAAACGATTGACAAAAGATAGCAACACTTTACTCATAAATAAACAACCAACTATTATTTATCATCAAATGTCAATTACACTTTACAAATTTCATAATTTATCTAACTACTAAAACTAATATCATCCTTTAGCCCTATGCTCCGAGCATGCTGAAGATGCTTAGCCCTACTCAGTCCCTTCGTGAGGGGATCTGCTGGGTTCTAATCCGATGATACTCTCTTTGCTATGAGGATTCCTTCTTCTATGCGATGTCTTATGAAATGATATTTTCTGTCGATATGTCTGGATCTCCCGTGATCCCTTGGTTCCTTAGCTAAGGCAACAACACTTTCACTATCACAGAAAATTTCCATAGGCTCCTTTATAGCTGTTACTACTCCAACGTCTCCAATGAAGTTTTTCAGCCATATAGCCTCCTTTGTCGGTCTTCTTCTTGAAGATCCATTTGCACCCTACAGTCTTACGACCTGGTACATTCTCAACCAAGTTCCAAACTTGATTGTCATACATGGATTGTATCTCGCTGTCCATTGCTTCCTTCCATTTAGCAGACTCGGGGCCTGCCATGGCTTCCGCGTAACTGTTAGGTTCATCCAGACCTACTAGTGTCTCATCACTAATAAGTGTATCACCTTTTGCAGTAATATGGAACCCATAGTAATGCTCGGGTGCATTCCTAACTCTTGTGGAATGCCTCAGAGGTACAGACTCGTCAATTGGCTCAACAGGAGTTTCCTCCTCAGGTTGAGGGCTAGGGTTTGAAGTTCCTTCACCACTTGACTCTTGAAGTTCTTCAACGTCAATTTGCCTCCCACTGTCTCCTTGGCTTATAAATTCTCTCTCACGAAAGACTCCTCTTCTTGCTACAAAGACCACATTATCACTGGGTCTGTAGAAGAGGTAACCGAAGGATCTCTGTGGGTAGCCGATGAAAATACACCTCTCGCTTCGGGGTTCGAGCTTGTCGTGAGTCTCACGTCTCACGAAAGCCTCACATCCCCAAATCTTGATGTGGTCTAGTTTGGGTACTTTACCAGTCCACATCTCGTGTGGAGTTTTGGCAACTTTCTTTGTAGGGACTAGATTAAGGATATGGGCAGCAGTCTCTAAGGCATACCCCCAGATTGAGATTGGTAGCGAAGCTCGACTCATCATGGAACGAACCATATCTAACAAGGTTTGATTACGCCTCTCAGCCACACCATTCAATTGCGGTGTCCTGGGAGGTGTCAATTGTTTGACAATCCCACATTCCCTAAGATAGTCAAGGAACTCAGCACAAAGATACTCACCACCTCGATCGGATGGAAGCATATTAATGTTCCTGCCCAATTGATTCTCGACTTCCTGTTTAAATTCCTTCAACCTTTCGAAAGTCTCTGACTTATGGTTGATTAAGTAGACATATCCATATCTACTATAATCATCAGTAAAAGTCAAATAATAACGATTAGCATCCCATGTGGCATGTTTGAAGGGTCCACACACATCGGTGTGTACAAGGTCCAACAGACCTTCACCCCTCTCACAACAACCAGTGAAGGGTGACTTTGTCATTTTTCCAAGTAAGCATGAATCGCAACTGTCGTCTGACTTTAGGTCAAATGACTCCAAGACTCCATCCTTTTGGAGTTGGCCTATGCGTTTCTTGCTTATATGTCCAAGTCGACAATGCTATAATGATGCTTTATCCAAGTTATTATCATTAATAGAATCAATACACAATACATTATTTCCTAAGTTATCTACAACAGACACAGCTTCATACACACCATCACAATGTAATGCTTTAAAATAAAGAACATTATTAAAAAAAGCATTAATAGAACCAACTTCATTATCAAACGAAAAGGTTAAACCTTGTTTATACAATGCATGAAAGGAAATAATATATCTTGCCATTTCTGGCGAATAACAACATTTATTCAAATCTAAACCAAACCCACTACTTAGCGATAAAGTATAAACTCCAATCTTGGTGACAGGTGCAACTTTCCTATTCCCCATGATCAAGTTTATTCTTCTTTGCTCCACATTCTCACTTCTTCTTAGTCCCTGCAAATCAGAACAAATATGAATACCGCAACCGGTATCAAGGACCCAAGAGTTAGAATAGGGTGAGTTATTAGATAAGATAGTGTAAATACCTGCATGATTGGGTTTAACTTTCCCATCCTTCACATCTTGCTGGTACTTTGGGCAGTTCCGCTTCCAATGTGCCTTTTCATGGCAATAGAAGCATTCAGCCTCTTTTGGGTCAGCCGAAGGAGTCACGAAACCTTTCTTGGTTCCGCTAGAAGAGGAGCCTTCAAGGGTCTTACCCTTGGTACCCTTTGAGGGTCTCTTCCTCTTCTTCCCCTTCCCTTTCCCGATTTCCAAGACAGGGGCGGAGTTGGTAGGAGTAGGAGTAGTAACAACCGCCTTACCCTTAAGACCACTTTCCGCGGTCTTTAAGAGTCCTTGAAGTTTGCTGAGGGTGACCTCTTCCTTGTTCATGTGATATGTCATGCGGAATTGATCATAGCACGATTGTAAGGAGTGCAAAATGATATCTATTGCAAGCTCCTCGGGGAAGTTCACATTTAGCTTCAGCAAACGGTCCACAAACCTTTGCATTTTCTGCATGTGGCCCATGATGGGTTCTCCATCCTTCATTCGGGTTGTTATCATGGAGGAGATGATGTCATACCTCTCTTGTCGTGCACTTTGAT
Organism: Lactuca virosa; assembly: GCF_052849685.1. NCBI lineage: Eukaryota > Viridiplantae > Streptophyta > Magnoliopsida > Asterales > Asteraceae > Lactuca > Lactuca virosa. Next base: position 318,662,873 of record NC_136428.1, read on the forward strand.
GGTATCTTTCCATCAAATCTTGGTGCATTTCAAAAGGGTAGAAGTCCTCGTAGGACTTTTGGAGGTCGGCTGTCATAATGGCCATCATGATGCATGCTACCTTGGTAGCATCCCTTTCATGTTCCCTAAAGTCAGCGATCTCTTGAAGAGTAGCAACTGTCTCATCAATCTCCTTAAGCTCCTTATCGAGGACATATTCTTTGTCCTCGTAGCGGGTAATCATTCGGATGTTTCTGATCCACTCATTAAAGTTGGATCCATCAAACGTGACTTTCCCACACAAGTTCATTAGAGAGAAGGAGCCATTAGGATTAGAGCCAGAAGCAGCGTTGTTTGCAGACATCTGAAAAGAAGAAAGAAAATATTAGTTTAGATATAGAGATAGTCCTTAATAAAACACCCAAATGTAATATTAAGGCTAGGATCCAATCACAATACATTATACTTAGAAGAGGTATGCCATAATCTAAGTAATAACATATTTTAAAGGTAGGTGAATGACGATTCACCACTTTCCACCAAAAACGAAATATTAAAATATTAAGTTTAAATTTGGTTCTTAGAAATTCCTAGATTCTTTTGAGATTCAATGAACTTTTCAAGGCATGTTTCAATCTCGAGTGTGCCCTCCAAGTTTTGTGACTGGGATGCATAGGATCACAAAACGAGGTGTGAAGTAACCATGCAAATTACTTGGTACCCTTAATATTTATTACTCAATCGATGTGCCGGTTAACCACACACGCTCCACCGACCTATAATAAACCTTAAGTCACCCTTTACCTACCTTGTTAAGTCCAAGTTAGTGTGCCGGTTAACCACACACGCTCCACCAATGACTTAAAGAAAGTGTAAAGTGTAATTTCATGGATTAGCACCTTATTCACATTTTCCTAAAGTAACTAAGATTGGGAATTTAATAAAACATTTAGTTACTTTATAATAATCATCATACTTTTAATGAGGATTTTTAAGTCATTGTCCTACCCGTTCGGCTAACGACCCTCCACCGATCAAGGAAGCGGTGGGTGAGAGTGGACACCCATTAAGTCACCATTTTATAGGCAACAACCTTATACCCCCTTTATAGACCGGCTTCGTGAATGAGGCCTACTGACGGTAACACGACTTGATCTTATACATATATATATATATATATATATATATATATATATATATATATATATATATATATATATATATATTATTAACTTATAATATTAATAAAGTATAAGGGTTGAATTTTAACTTTTTAAATTCTAAGGGTTGGAACTAAAGCTTTAATCATAACTTTACTTGTTCCAAAACTTGAGGGCAAGTTTTGTAAACTTTCAAAACTTTTCATTTCTTATAATTTATGAGTTAATAGAGTATTAAAAATGAAGTTTCTTCATTTTTATAACTCATGTGTTCTTTTAATGGTTTTTAAACAAAGTGACTTTTGGTTTTCCATGACTTGAGGAAAAGTTATGGACTCCATTAAAACACATTATGATCAAGAATTAAACTACCACATAAGTTACAAATAATTCTTATGATCATCTAAACATCATAAGTTCAAGAACATGAATATGAACACTTTCAAGAATTAAAAAATTACTTAAAAATCTTGTAATTTTTGATAGTTGTTATTGTAAATGGATTAACATGAGCATTACACCATCTAAAACAAGTTTTAAAACACCAAAACAGTTTAGGGTAATGTTCCTAGTCCATTTCCAGCAAAAAAAGTCGAAATTCTGAAAACTGCAGCCTCTACTCGTCGAGTGCATGAACAGACTCGACGAGTAGCTTGCATTTCTTCATGGACTCGTCGAGTCCCCCCATGGACTCCGCGAGTTCATACGAGCAGAAAACAGAAAACTCGATTTTTCAAGCAGTTTTGCACAAATAACAACAAACAAGCCTAGTCTCTGATACCACTGATGGGTTTTGAGCATTCTAACACTTCCTAAGTGTACATGCAACCCTAATAACCTTGGATCTATGTTTGTCTAATTATCATGCAAAGTTTTGTTTCCAAGGTTATGTTCCTATCTAGCATACATGGGGAACAATTTTTACTTGAATGAAAGATAGAATTACATACCTTGTTGTTGAAAGTGTTTCTTGAAACCTTGTGAGCCTAGCACCTCAAGTGTGATGCCTCAAATGCTTCACACAACACCAAATGCAAAGAACAAACTTGAGAGAATACTCTAACACATGCAAAATCGGCCAAGCCCTCTTGTTTCCTTAGTGTAACCGATTTTGGGGAGAGGTTACTTTTTTATGTAGTGTGTTGCATTAGGTAAACCCTAATGTAACATGACTCTTCATTTCTTGATCCATGGGTTAACTCCATGGAGCTTCCTATGGGTGGAACCCAACTTGATAATCCATGGAGCGTCTTAGCCCACTATATAAGATATGGAAGATTTACATAATCTACCCATATATCTAATTAGTTATATTTTGATCATTTAATTAATTCTTGATCAAAACTAATTAAATAATATTATTAATATATTAGAACTTATAATATATTAATAAACCATATGTGTGATTTCTCTCGTTTAGCTTGCCCTATTGCATGATGCCATGCAACCCAAATGGACCATGCCGGGTCGGGTCAAGTACTTACCAGAAATAGTTATGGACTTAGACACCTTATCCAACACAACCTTCCCTTGAATCAAATGAGGATGGATTCCAAGATGCAGCTGCTGACTTCGATGATTCAAATCCGATCAACATTGATGATAATGAAAATTTCTTTGAGATTCCTTCTAATGATGATGTCAACCTCTCCGGTTCAGAAGTTCAGGGGGAGCATCATCCTCAAGTTCAAACCATTCAGGGGGAACAACTCAATACTAATGTTGATATTGGCTCGACTGCTGCTCAAGAACTTCCAAGGTTACATGTTTGAACAACTCAATACTAAACGTTGTTGTATAAACTAGATCTGCTGTTTCGATCACAACCATGCAAGAAGAATTGGCAGAATTTGATAGAAATGAAGTTTGGTCTCTCGTCCCTCCTCCTCAGAATCATCCCATAGTCGGTACGAGATCGGTGTTTCGCAACAAATTAGATGATGCAGGAGTTATTATTCGAAACAAAGCAAGACTAGTGGCTAAAGGTTTTATTCAGATTGAAGGGATCGACTACGATGAGACCTTTGCTCCTGTTGCACAACTTGAAGCTATCAGAATCTTTCTTGCCTATGCTGCTCACAAAGGCTTCAAAGTTTACCAAATGGGCGTCAAAAGTGCTTTTCTAAATGGTGAAATTGAAACTGAAGTATACCTTCAGCAACCTCCCGGATTCATCAATCTCTCCTTTACGACTGCTACAAACTCCGGAAGGCAGTCTATGGCCTCAATCAAGCTCCTCGCGCATGGTACGAGACCCTCAACGACTTTCTCAAGCGCTCTAGTTTTCAAGAGGTGTTCTGGATCCTACTCTATTCCGAAGATCGAATGGAAAGCATCTCATAATGGTTCAAATTTATGTGGAAGACATCATTTTTGGATCTACGGATTCATCAATGGTTGCTGACTTCGCTAAGCTGATGATCAATCGATTCCAAATGAGCATGAATCGGGAGTTAAGCTTCTTTCTTGGTCTCCAAGTCTAACTGAATAACAGAGGAATTTTCATTCACCAAGAGAAGTACATTTTGGAACTCCTCAAAAAATACTCAATGGACACCTGTGCCTCTGCCAAGGCACCCATGGGCTTCGGACACAAGATCTTTGCCGACCCTTCAGGTGTAGTTGTTGATGAAAAGAAGTACAGAGGAATGATTGGATCTCTGCTCTATCACACAGCAAGTCATCCAGACATCATGTTTGCAACATATTTGTGTGCTAGATTTCAACTCAATCCTAAAATGTCTCATCTCTTGTTGTGAAACAAATTTTCCGATACCTCAAAGGTACAAAGAGTCTCGGAATCTGGTACACAGCAAATTAGAGCTTCTTACTTCAAGCATACTCAGATTCAAACTATGGTGGTGTTCAACTTGATATAAAAATCACATCGGGTGGCTGTCAATTTTTAGGTGGACGATTAGTTAGTTGGTCATCCAAGAAACAAAACTGCATTGCACTCTCTACAGCCGAAGCTGAATACATTGCTGCTGCCAGCTGTACCTCTCAAGTTCTATGGATGAAGTCTCAACTATTAGATTATGGTTATAGTTTTCAGTGCATTCCTATCTATTGTGATTCTCAAATTGCTATTGCAATTTCACACAATCCAATTCAGCACTCCATGACGAAGCACATTGACATACGGTACCATTTCATAAAAGACCATGTTTTAAATGGTAACATTGAACTCATTTTTGTTCCATCTGACGATGAGATCACTGATGTCTTTACTAAGGCATTAGACAAAAACCAAGTTCAATGGTTTTCTGAACAAAATGGGTATGATGATGCCAGATCCTCAACTCTTTCAGAAGACTTGTTCTCTTTGATGGAAGTATTTGACAGAAAATTGGTTCCGATCTTAAGAATATTTTTTTTTATCTCGGAACTACTTTCTCTCAGAATACATAGGATCATTTTAATTGTCTTTATTTCTAACCATCACTTGAATCTTAAGTAGTACAGCTCATCCTGATCATTTGTTGTTCTAAATCCACATAGTCATCTTGATCACATTTGGCATCTCAGAATACACTTCATAATGGCAGCCCGAAATTCCACTCTGGATAGGTATTACATTCTATACTTCGAATTTTTCAAAATTCACTCGGGAAGTTTTCTCAAATTTTGTTCCGGAACATCTTTCAAACCCTTTTCCGAAAATCCTTTAAATCTTTTTCTCTGGAACTTAAAATCATCATTTCAAAATTTTCAACTCCGGAATCGCAAACAATTTTTGACTCCGTAATCGCAAACCTTTTCTTGACTCCGGACTGATATCATTCCGGACCATTTCTTAAATTGTTCACAACTCGGAACACAACCTTTAACCCTCCGGATCTCAAACTTTCTGGAATTGATCATTTGGAACCCTAAGAGTCCATAAGATGAAATGTTAAGCAACGGTAACTATTGATCATTATCTTCCTTGATATTCGTGCCACGACTGCACGTTTCCAAAAGCAACCATCAAATCGCCATTTGGGTTTTCCACTTCTAGCTACAAACAACCCTACATTTTCATTCCTAGGTCAACACACCCTCCAAAAGCGGCTACTCATTAAATGCAACCCTGTTAAAATTCGGATCCTCATCATTACTTCCCTTAACCCGACCCGTTTTCCTTACCTATAAATACTTCCCAAACATCTCATTTAGCTCTTTACGCGTTTAACATTCTCCAAAACTCCCAAATTCTCTCTGTGTTCATCGTGTTCTTCAAGATTTCAACTCGTTGCAACAATGACTTCTCAACCCTCATCACAGAACATTGCACCATCTGCCTCTACTCCCAACAAATCGATTGCCAAGAAGAAACCCTCCAAGGGATCATCATTATCGAAATCACCTGAGCCTTTTCTGAGGGACACAACCCAAACGTTTTCAATAAACCTTATGGATTACGATGAATCCATTAGATTTATGATCGAGTTTATGGCAAACCATCCCATCTACATCCCTCTCACCAAAGTCCCTGAACCACCTCTGCCACTTCATCATCTTCACAGAGCCTTCACCAAAATCAAAATCAAAGACAATATTCTGGAAACGAAAATCATTGGCAATAGAATAGTGCCCATCTACAAATCCACATTCCTTAGAGAAATCGGTGTGAAACCAAACCCCAAGGGTTTCAAAGTACAAGAACCAACTGCATAAGTGTTCCAATAGTTCTTGAACGACATTGGGTACACCCATGACTACAGGGCCAAGGATTTCAAGAAATCTGCTGTTATAGGTTTATGGATAGTGTTGATGCATTTCATCATCCGCGGGTTGTACGGAAAGCAGGGTGGAACGGACACACTGAACAAAGATTGGCTTCATGTCGTCTATAATATCTACTCTGGACGAAGCAATACGGTTGATCTTCCGGAGGTGCTATGGCAAGACTTCTGGAAGTTTTCCATCAAGAGAAAAGAGAATGAGATTTCAAGTCCTAGGTTCTGGGCTTTGATGATTGAGCAACTCTTCTGGGAACTTTCGGAACCTATTTATGTTAATATGATTCCTCCGAAGGTATAAGTTTCTTTCAAAGTTGTTAAATCTTATAGAAATCCAGACCAATCTTCTTTGGGTCCTGTACGGAGGTTACCTCAACACATGCTGGCTTACCCTTTACGGATATATTCATCTACAAAAACATCTGGAGACTTCGACTGTGTTCGACCCAACACAGTCTACCCAAGTCCCCATTGAGCCCACTCCGGAAGTGGCTAAGCCAACATCTTCCGAACCAAGGAAGACCAAGAAGTCCGCCAAGGGGAAAACTTCTCCCTCTAAGTCAAAGCCTCAAAAGAGAACTAAAGTCGACTCTTCCTATTAATAGGAAGGTGCTAAGGATATTTCGGCTGACTCTGACCATCAGAGCACCCCTCCTGCCCACTCATCTGAGGCACCCATCAGTGTTTCAAAATCACAAGCACACATCCATAGGGAGACTGCTAATAATCCACCCTCTCCTTCCCAACAAGGTGATGTCAGTCTTGAACATAGTTCCTTGCCCCCTAGAACACACCCACGTGTCAAATTTGATATCCCACTTTCTTCCTCATATACACACTCCGGAACCCTTGTTCCGGACCCCAAGCATTTCGAAGCTGGAGTACTCCCTCCGACTTCGGATGGCACAAATGGTTTGATACCTGGAAGGAGTACAAGCAACCATGTTCTAATGATATAATGTGGGAAGATTTTGTGAACAGGGCTGTGATCAGACGTCCGGACCTTACTTGAGATCAAGTGGATTCTACACTTATTTCAATGATGAATAGAGCAATTCAAAGCAACCTTCCGTATGTTCCTCCTACTGGCACTGATGTCGATAAGAACTTTCCTCGAAATAAGCTCCAGTCAATCATCACAACAACCTCATTCCAACCGAAATGGATGAAGAACTCTCAGAGTAAGTTATGCCGAATGATGATGGAAACACTGTTCCGGATACACACTTCATGTCATCTGTCAAATTCCTATCCAAGCCATCCTCATCCAAGTCTGCATTTGACTTTGGATCCTCCTCCTCCACTCCGGATGAAGATGATAACTCCAACATCAAGATGCAAGAAAATGATGTTGCAACTCATCCTGGTCCTTCTACAAATCCCACATCTCACAAGGAAAAGCCACAACACTCCAATTCTGACACCGGATCCTCCGCTGGAGAGTATATCGATCCGTTTTCTCTCCTCAAAATTCATACAAACGTGTCGAATACCATGAAGAAATTCTCCTCCATCGAAACTTTTGTAACAGAGCATAACACCAAAATTGATCAGAAGGTTTACGGACTGGATACCAAGCTCAATGTCATTATCGAGTCTCTATCCAATCAGTCCAGACGTTCCGTTGTTGAAAGAGAAGCCCAGTTAGATCAAATAATCTCACTCCGGCTCAAACACTCCATAGTAGAAGTCGAAGCAAAGTATGAGGCCTCGGTTTGTCACTACCTTGATACAATCACAACAATGCTCACGGTCCATGATGACTTGGTTGCTGCTACCAATAAACTCATCAAGCAGACCCATGTTCGTCATGAGAAGCAGATTCAAAGATTGGAGAAGGAAATCAAGAAGAAGGATGAGATGAATCTCATAATTAAACAAGTCCTCATCAAACTGCTCCGATCCTCTTGGAGCATTATAGATGTTCCGAACAGAAAGTTTTATGAGATGTTAGCCATCCTTGGTCATATGTTCGATCATCTTGCCTCTCAAGCGCCCACTTCTGAAGCGTATCATGACCTCACTAAACAACTCAACACCAGACTTCAAAAGGTGTTTGAAAAATTTTATGGTATGAAGGAGTCACTGTTGCTTGCACCGGTTCCTCGTTCCACCGATGCAAGAGGGGGAGAAGGCCCTAGTCATGTTTGGAAACCAGCCTGGGAATTCACACTCTAGGATGAAACTGAGAGTGATGATGAATTGAAGATCCTTTCTGAATCCTCTCCCAAAGTTTCAGAAGCAGAAGACAGTGAAGAAGAATATGTCACTAATGGAGTTCTTGGTCTAGAAGCTCCAAACAACCTCTTTCCGAAAGTGATGATAGAGGAAGAAAAGAGGATCTAGTCCGTAGTCTCCTGGCCATCCTCTTTGCCTGATGTTCTCTGGAATGGAATTCAAATGGCTAAGGCAAACTCATTTCTCATAGCTCAAGCCTTCCAAGCCACCCCTTGTATGCTTCCTCCAATTCCAGCTCCAAGGATAGCTCATATTGACCAGGGTTCTCCACTCCGGATCCCTGATGACATTCCGGAAGAACCTCTTCCAAATCTCACTCAAGAATTAGTTGTTGATGAGAATATGCAATTCATCATGTATGCGCTGCAGAAAAACAAAGGCAAAAAGCCAATGACAACCGAACAACAAGCCTTCCACTCCGGACCTCCACCAAAGCAAAAAATTTGGATGGCCTCAGGAGGAAATTAACAAAGCTTTATAGGACAGGATCCGGATCCAAGCTCTCAAGGATAATCCTGATCCGATGCGTGGTATATCACCTCTATGCTATGAAGGCATTCTTCGTGATCATGAAATCATTCCTTTTATGTATTACGATGTTCCGGCAAAAGATTTCGAGCAGCTCGATCTTCCTCTCTCTCTTTACAGCAAATACTACATCAAGTTCGCTCCTTTTCACCCCAATGACGATCCGGAAGTGATCCTCCGGACAGAGCGTGAGAGACTTGAAACATTCTACTCCAAGAATGCACAACCTCTTAAGGAAGTGTGGACAAGGAAGAGAATTACCAAAGTCCATGGGTTTGGAAGAAAAATCCTAGTGAAGTTCGAACTCAACTGCACATTATTTCGATTTCTCATCTTTCGGAACAAACCAACACCCCGGACCATCATTGACGATGATTTCCCTTCGATGAACCCGAATGACATTCTCACATTGGCTGCTTATTTTCGAGAAATCCAAAAAGATGATATCAGTATGGGTTCCTACCATGCTGCTCTGAGTTTCCTCAAGGACTATGTCGCGGAGTTTTGCAGATGTGACTATGAGTTGGCTCACCTATATGGAACTGAAGACTTTGTCTCACAAATCGACTTTGTACTTCTTGAGGTTGAACTGCTTGCGGATGGCCCAATCGATAATCCGGTTCTAGGGTTTGTCTAGACAACTAGGAAGTCAAACAAAAAGAATTGTTTTTGAGTCCTTCACAAACACCTAGTTCCTACAAAAGCACTTCGGAAGTTCATTAGTCGTGCATCCAAGTCAGAAGCTCTGGAACGGGTCAAAGCAAAGTTTGTGAGTCATCTAACCTGGTACATTGAAGTCATAGAATGGTTGTTGAGAGCCCACACCTTCATCAAGGAGGAAACTATCTAAGCTAACTGGATTGTTAATTTCACTTAGGGGGAGATTGTTGGAACCTGAAAGTGAACCTCCAACAATCCTAAGTCCAAATGTCAAATCCAAAGTCAGCATGTGTTCCGGAGTAAAGAGTTATCCAGAATCTGCTCATGTCCGAATTAAAGATCAGTTGGTGATATGAAGAATCAGAAGTGAAAGAATTCTGGAATGGACTTTATGTCCGGAATAATTGACGATCCGGAGTCAATGTTTTGTCTTGTTGTATTTATTATTTTTGTCACTTTGCATGATTAGACATCTCATAGGATTTAGTCTGTTTGTCAACTTGGACAATCAGAATGTAAGAAACACTCTTTAAATCCGGTCCTATGTATGTTTACCAGTTTGTACTATGTTTCCCGTTCTCCTATTTATAGGAGCATTCAATGTTGAATCAAGTGACGAATTATTCAAACCTTTTAGCATATTCAAGTTGTTCCATCTTTCTAAATATTCTCTAAAACATTCTTCTTGTTCATCATTTGTTATTTTTACCTTGATCTTTATTCTCATTTATGTCTTGAATATTTGTTGTATACTTTATCTCAGACTTGACAAGTTTACCCAGACATGACTGGAACATTTATTAGCAAGCAAACATTGATCGTAAGCATTTACTCAAGTTTTGAGTTTTCAAACCTTGTCCCTGCGCATAAGATAGTTCTTGTTCTCTGACATTGAATAGTTCAATGAATCTCAAAGGATCTAGGAGTTTCAATTCACTTAAAAACTAAAATTATTTTTCGTTTTTCGTGGTGGAAATTGGTAAATCGTCATTTACCTACCTTCAAATATTTTGCAGTTTGGATTACGACATCCCTCTTCTAAATTGTAAAATATTGTGTTAGGTCCTAAACTTAATGTTTCATGTTAGGTGTTATATTAAGGACTAAAATCAACTAAACTTGAATTTCTCCCAGTGTCGGTGTCTAGTTCAGACAACTATGGTGTTCCCGAATCTTTTGAAAGATGATTTTCTACAAGGCGATCAAGGTGAAAGATTAATCCCTTTTTTGTGTTGTAGTGTGACTTCACTTCCTCCACCTCCTCCAATAATTCTCCCTAACCAACAAGTTCAAGGTCACTCAAAGCCCTGTTGGCAGGAAGGAAAGTTTGTATGTGCTCATGTCTTGGAGATGAAGTTACATATTGACAAGCTGGGAGAGTTGGGTGTCGAAGTCTTAGGGAAGTTGGTTGTTGACTGGGTTCTTCAATCACTTCCTAAGTCATATAGCGGGTTCTTTAAGGACTAATATATGGGAGATCACGACATGACCCTTATGATCTTAACATATTTGCTTGTTGCTACTGAATCAACAATGATTTGGCGTACTGGTAAAGCAATTTGATTGGAAGATCTACTCTCCAAACTTCCATGGACAGTGACAATGGTAACATTGAAGGTCCAGAAACGCTTTCTCTTCCCAATAGAAAGGGATCGGCCATGGTGAAGTCACTTGACCGAATGCTAAAGAGAAAGGCTAAGTCTGAGATAGTCTCGTGTACCATTCCAAGAGAGTCTGTTTGTTTCTATTGCCCAGAGAAAGGGCATTGGTTGCGAAGCTGCCAAGTTTACCAGAAAGATTGCAAGGATGGTAAAGTCAAAATTTTGACTCTATTTCAGGTAAAATCCACTATCTAACTCTATTAAGTTCCCAATTTGATGTTTTGGAGAATCGAAGAAAAGAAAGGAAACTTAAAGGAAGAATAAGTTGATTCTGATCGCGAAGAGATGGATGTCGATCGCATGGTTCGGTGAACAGAATTTTGAGCTGTTGCTTTAGATTTGTGATAGATTGCTTAGGAATAGATAACAACATAGTTTTTCATTTGTAATTGCATTGTAAGGAAAAAAATTTACGCAGTTTTATAAATAAAGAAAAGTTTTTTTTATTTTATTTTAAGTTTCCTTACAATGGCATTTGTGAAAATTTGTTGCTTATATGTTTCCATTGATAGCAATATTGGAATATAAATTTGATTCATTCATTTGTGGTAGTGTCGAGAATTTGCCAAATAAGGAAAGATTCTCATCACCCAAGTTTCAGTTGGATAGAAACTTGGAATCATGCAACATGTGGTGTGTGAGGAATGAGAACCTTCATCTTTGGGAAATTAAGACTAATTCCTTGTTCATATGTGTATGTGAGTCAAGTGAAGGACTAGGGGATCGGGTACACTGGGTGTGCGTTGGTTAGGTCCACCACAAAGAACGATAAGACTATTCATCATGATTTACTAAAGCTTAGTAAATATGGTTATGCTTAAAAGTTTAAGTATAATTCTAAACAATGGAAAAGTTTCAATGTATGGTAGAGTGAATGAGAAGAATCAAATTAGGCAGAAAGATAAAAGTTTCACCAATATGAAGAGATAGGGGAGTACTTTAGTATCGTGTTTTATGATCATCATAATGATTATGAAAAACCATGTCACAGTTGATCCTCTAAGGATATATTAGTGCATTTGTATGGCTAAGAAGAGGAATCGTGAATTGTTGAAATGGTTAAATCAAGAAGATGAGTCATACTTCGTTCTAAAAAAAAGTCTTAGAGTCATACTCCAAGATTGTAACTTGAGTGACATAATCTTAAGAAAGGTTTATAACACTTATAAAATGTAGAGTAAAATGTTTTCTACTCTTGTATATTTGAAATTGGTAAGTTGTTATGTTTTGGTTTACGTCGTGAGTTTGGATCCTATCCTCTCGCAGCCTCGTCACACCTTCTAGATTCCGAGATATGGATTAATGACTCTTCACGTCGTGAGTGTCATAAAGCTCACGTCGTGAATTTAGTTAGCCTAGGGTTTCTGAAAGCTGAATCTTCGCAAGGCCATAACTTTTGCATACGAACTCCGTTTTTGACGTTCTTTATATCCACGCGTAGGTGGAGACGTACTATACAACTTTCATTTAGACTCCTAAGGATAAAAAGTAGTTTATCATAAACTAACTTTTTACGTTTCCCAGTGTCGTGCCGGTTTTGACGCGAAACTTCGACAGGTCATAACTTCTTCGTTACAACTCGGATTTCGGCATTCTTTATATATCTATAATCCTTGTCACGACCACTACAACTTTCTTAATAGATATCGGCTTTATCTAAAATTTAATTTTGACGCTCATTTTTATTCTTAATTAATTAACTCCTAATAATTAAGCATAAAACACATAAAACACATAGAATTCACATAATTCCTTTTTCATTTCTTCAAAATGAGTTACAAAGGTTAACCTAGACTATCACCTTAATATTAATGCCTAGGCTAGAAACACGAGTGTTACAATTTACCTACCTTCAAATAATTTGTAGCTTGGATTACGACATCCCTCTTCCAAGTTATAAAATATTGTGTTGGGTCCTAGCCTTAATATTTCATATTTGGTGTTATATTAAGGACTTAAATCAACTTAACTTGAATTTCTCCATCATAGATGTCTAGTTAAGACAACTATGGTCTTCCTTACCCTTTTGGAAAAAGCTTTCCTAATGAAGATGATATCCCACATGGCATTCAAGGTGAAAGATTAATCCCTTTGTTGTGCATTGATGGGACTGGAAATCATACTTCACTTCCTACATCTCCTCCAATTAATCTCCCTAACCCACAAGTTATTGAATAGTTCAAAGTCACTCAATCCCTATTGGCAAGCAATGTCTATATGTGCTCACATCTTGGAGATGAAGTCACATATTGACAAGTTGGGAGAGTTGGGTGTCAAAGTCACAAGGAAGTTGACTGTTGACTGGGTTCTTCATTCACTTTCTAAGTCATATAGTGAATTCATTAAGGACTACTATGTGACAGACCACAACATGACCCTTAATGATCTTACCTATTTGCTTGTTGCTGCTGAATCAGCAATGATTTAGAGCACATGTAAAGCAAATTTGATTGGAAGATCTACTTCCCAAGCTTTCATGGACATTGACAATGGAAACGTTGGAATTCCATAAAAGTCTTCTCTTCCCAATGGAAAGGGATCGGCCATAGTCAACCCGGTTGACCAAATGGTGAAGAGGAAGGCTAAGTCTGAGATAGTCCCATGTATCATTACTAAAGAGTCCATATGTTTCTATTTCCAAAGGAAGAGGCATTGGTGGCGAAGCTGCCCTATTTACCTGAATAATCATTAGGATTGTAAAGTCAGAATGTATGACTCTACTTCAGGTAAGTCCATTATCTAACTTTGTTAAGTTCCTATTTGGATGTTCTTATTACATGATGTGACTAGGTCGCATTTTGATGTTTTAAGAAAAAAAGAAAGGAGAGGAAGCTTAAAGGAAGAGTAAGCTGATTCTGATCGCGAAGATTGATTTCGATCGCTTGATTCGAAGATCAAAATTTTGAGCTGCTGCTTAAGAGTTATGATAAATTGCTTAGGAATAGATAACAACATAATTTTCATTTGTATTTGCATTGTAAGGATAAGTTTTTCGCAAATTTTATAAAAGAAAAGTTTTTATTTATTTTAATTATCCTTACAATGGCATTTGTGAAACTTGTTGTTTATATGATTCCATTGATAGCAATATTTGAAAATGGATTTGATTCTTTCGTTTGTGGTAGTGTCATAATTTACCAAATAAGGAAAGATTTTCATCACCCAAGTTTCAGTTGGATAGAAACTTGGAATCATGCAACTTGTATTGTATGATGAATGAAAATTTTCATTTTTGATAAATTAAGACTAATTCCTTGTTCACATGTATATGTGAGTCAAGTGAAGGACTAGGAAATCGGGTACACTTGGTTGTGCACTGATGAGGTCCACCACAAAGAACGATAAGGCTATTCGTCATGATTTACTAGAGTTTAGTAAATATGGTTGTGCTTACAAGTTGAAGTATAATTCTGAAACATTGGAAAAGTTTCAATGTATGGCAGGACGAATGAGAAGAATCAAATTAGGCAGAAAGATAAAAGTTTCTCCAATCTGAAAAGATGGGAGAGTACTTCAGTATCATGGTTTATGATCACCCTAATGATTATGAAAAGCCATATCACAATTTGATCCTCTAAGGACATCTTAGTGCATTTGTTTGGCTAAGAAGAGGAATCGTGAATTGTTGAAATGGTTAAATCAAGAAGATGAGTCATACTTCGTTCCAAAACAAGTCTTAGAGTCATACTCCAAGATTATAACTCGAGTGACATAACATTAAGAAAGGTTTAAAACACTTGTCAAACGTAGAGTACAATTTTTTCTACTCATGTACATTTGAAATTGGTAAGTTGTCATGTGTTGGATAAGAGAAAGACCAACTAAGGCCAATTGTGTGAAGTGTTGCCTTGATAAGAATCCGCACTAAGTCTTGAATATTTGTTTGTCATGGAATAGTTCTTGACAAAGTGAATCTTATATGTCAAGAGGTCAATGGGAGTCTTAAAGATCTTGAAAGTTTCAAGAACTAATCAAGGATAAACCTATTGTTAAACACTAGCACACGGCTTGAGGTTTGTAACCTATCGTGTTGACATATTCTTATTTCTGTGCCCATTCTAGTTAAGTTGGCTATGCATGTGAGTTCTATGAGTTCTTAGTTGTTTTCATAACAACCTAGGAAGCAATGGTAGGCCCTTGTGCTGCCAGGTGGAAAGAAATTAAGATTGAACAAGTTCAATCCATATGAGTTTGGATTTGTCACAAACCATGTCTTGTGACTATGGTTTTGACAAATTCACATGGATAGGAACACATACACCATTAAATTCTAAGTGTCAAAAGGTTTCTCTCCAATTCATGAAAATGATTGTGAGGAAACACTTTCACTAAGTAGATTTTAAGGAGATAAAATTGTGATATTTGCATTCTCCAATTCAATTATGATTACGGAATCTCTATTCATAATTTTAATTGTGAGAATGGCAAAGGGTCTAAACATTTGAGACTTATTGTTGTAAGTTCTAAAATTGTTAAGACACACATGTGAGCTATCTAAGAAAGGTGTATGATTTTGAGAAGCCTAGATAAAGTCTTATCGAAGCATCTCGTATCTGAAATCTGAACTTTGGTAAGAAAATCTACAAGTATTGATTTGTAGAAGTCCAACTGATTTTTGAATACATGTCAAAGCTAGTGGGATCATAAGTGTTATGCTAGAAAGATAATAATTATTGTGGGAGCATAATTATTATGGTAAGTGTTGCGAGTTAGCAATGTTAATTATAGAAAACAACATTTTCAATTCGCAAAGTTGCAGGGTTTAAAAAGTTGTTTTGATATAATTAAGGGAGAGGAATTCATACTTTATTTCAAAATATAAAAGCTTAGATTGAGATTTTAATCAAATTTAGTCAAATATATATGAATGTTATATTGGAATGGTTCAACATAAGGAAATTCTATATATGGAAATAATAATTGCGTTCTCAAAATTTGATTATGATTACGGCATCCCTTTTTCATAATTCGAATTATGAGAACATGGCAAATAAAAAAAATATTGTAGCAAAAGACTGATCAAGTATCATGTTTTTATGTTAGACATTATGAATCGTGTCCCATATGCTTCAGGTATAGGATCGATTGCATATGCTATAAGATTCTCGTGTTCTAATTTTCCAAATGCCTAAGTCATTAAGAGGGAAAAGGAATAGAACCGGATTTGACTAAAGTGATTAAACAACTGTTAAGGACAATCTAATGTTCGCCAAAGATTGGTCGCTTAAGGAAAGTTGGATGTATAGTAATGGATGGACCAGATTGACATTATTATGAATAGACAAGATTCTATTAATAATGAGTCGTCGTATGGCAAATATGGAATGTTTCCATATTGGTAGCTGAAGAATAGATGAGAATGTTAGAAACTTTTATGCAAGAAGGATGTTCAAAGGAATGTACTTTGGATTTGATACTTCATTTCCATGGAACTGTCTTGTAACAATATCCAAAGGAATACTCTAGAAAAGAATCATTGCATGATAGTTTAGAATCTAACACTTCCTAGTAGTGACAAGAATTTAAAATTCTTACACTTGCAGTAAAAATTTGGAATTGTGAAATGGGCATCATTGAAATGTTTTCAATTGATCTATTTCACAACGTAAGGACCATAGAAAAACATAGTGTGCATGCTTGGGGCGTGGCATAACTATTTTTTAGACAAACATAGTGTGCATGCTTGCAGCACGACATAACTATTGTTTTAATTCAAGTATTAAGTTGATTATTCGAAACATTATACAATGAACAATGAGTAATCAATATGACTCAAAACTTTTTGGACCATATAGGAATAGTATTATTATTGTGTTTCACTTTGCATGTTTTGACTTCCCGAATAACTAGGTTATTTAAACCATCCACAGCCAATCATACTTTGGAAGTAGGTATTGAGGCAAGACTATCATGAATGGGTCTGTAGTTTGTCTAGGTGTTGTAGACATAGCTGCAGTGTTCATGAGTACTCCTGGAACAAGTTTCGAGTATTGGATTCAACCCACGCTCATTTAATAACTTCATGGATTTTATCACGAGTGACTAGTGAGACGATAATATCTTATATTCTTGAAACGGAGACATGTGAGTTGTAGTTGCGAGTCGGTTGCACATTGACGTATGTAAACGCACCAATAAATTGGTGTTATAAAACATATTGTTGTGTGTAATTTGGTGAGTAAATAAAACCAAGTATTTGAGTCGAATTTTATCCATTCCCTTTACCCTTAGAGGCATAAAAGCGATATTTGTGGGTCCATCGATGATTTAGTGATGACACCCCTAAGTGTTTGGCCAAGCCTGGACTGATTTAATTTGTTGAATTAGTCAGTCGTCATAAATCAGAAATCGGGAAACAACATATTGACAGAGAGAATGATTATAATCCATGTCTCAGTCCATATGATATCTAGAATGGAGGAATATATAATCCCTTATCTAATGGACGCGTCATTAATTCGGTCAGAGTTCGACAGCGGCTTTTAAGAGCTACGATTGCTAGTCGGGATTTTGGAGTCGTACTTGCAATTATAGTTATTAGGCTTATCCAAGTGGGAGACTGTTGGATTAGGTGTCTAAGCCTATAACTATAATTGGTATGTACTTGACCCGAGAGTAGCATGGTCCATTTGGGTTGCATATCACCAGGACAATTTGATAGGATGGACTTTTGCGAAGAGGTTATTTATGATTTATTAATATATTTTTAGTTCTCATATATTAATATGAAATCATATTATTTAATTAGTATTGATCAAGAATTAATTTGGAATTAATTTTGTGATCAAAAGAGACTAAGTAAATATATGAGGGATTGATTATGTAAATCATTCATTCTTATAAAGTAGGCTTATGATCCATAGTTCTTTATGTTGGGCTAAAACTATGGAGGTTAAAACCCATGGATCCTAAGGAATACGGAAAGTCATGCCCATTAGGGTTTACATGGTGTAAACCAAATCGTGCCACACTATATAAGAAGTCCCTTAGTATCCAAAATAGCACTAGTGTTCTATGTATTCATATGAGGCGTTTTTGGTGCAAGACATTCTCTCTCGAAAGTCATCCTTTGTCCAAAGGTATGTAGTGATTCCACTTGAGGCATTCACACTATTGGTGCTAAGTTCTTAAAAGTCCAAGGTTTCCAGCTACAACAAAAGGTATGTCATCTAACTAGAATTTTGTGGTAAAGATACTCCATTGTATGCTAGTTAGGATGATGCTTTGAAAAATCAAAGTTTGCATGTATATTAGAGAAAACATAGATCGAAAGCATCCAGGGTTGCATGTACACCATATGAGTGTTAGAATGCTCAAAATCCAACACTTTCGCATTCACAAATGTAACCCTTGAGACTCTCATAAATTACCACTAAGGTTTATGGTTATAACATATTATGTGTTTATGATCTTAAATTCGTTATCACCAAGAATCGAGTGAAATCCAAAATCCAACACACACACACACATATATATATATATATATATATATATATATATATATATATATATATATATATATATATATATATATATATATATATATGTGTGTGTGTGTATATATATATATATATATATATATATATATATATATATATGAATTCACGGTGAACAATTTACATGTTCTTGATATTTCACCATGGAATTAACGAATGTCCACTTTTGTGGTCAGTACTAAGAAATCTCTTTTTCTGTTTATGTGATCTTAATGAAGCGTTCTAGACCTAAGACGATTCTTCCCAAAAGACCGAGTTTTTTTTTTTTTTTTTGAGATTTCAATTCTTATCCGAGTCACTTAAAATAATTCCAAGGCATACTTGTTTTTGTGACTACACCGGTCAAACAAGTACTTCAGTGAACGTTCGGACATAAATCAAGTTTTGTAGTTTGGTTGAAGATTAAACCACCCTTAAAGCCTAATCAAAAGATGCCTTTCACAGTTTCTCAACAAACTTGTGATCATAATTCAACGAACAACCACACAGACACTTTAGTGTCTTTCTTGACTCCGAAGGAAGAGACCGTTGCCCGAGATCCACTGCTTTGTGCCTTTATAAAGCATCACTAATATCCCACTAAAGTTTGTTTTATTCCTTTATCTTTGGCACACTCTCGCACAAAGATCCTTGTGATTTTCCAAAGTCTGGTTTGTGGCACTTACATTTACTTTTAGTTTCGCAGACCTGTTGATGACCTATCAGTACGAAAGTTCATAACTGATTCAATTACGAAATCGCATATTTGATGCGGCATCTTAACGGATAAGATTGGGCGCGAGAATTTGAACAGACGTTGATTTGATGCCGCCTTGACACATACATCACAGCTGTCAGTCACGCCTTTTTAGGTGACTTTTCAGTAACTGATGCAACAAAATCGACAGACTTCTCTCACTTCCAAAACCGTATGAAAGGATTTCGACGCTTCATTAAACAATTACCACTGTTAAAATGCAAACAAATCCTCCGGTGATTTTTATCTGTCTACTGTTCATCTTTTTCATCCTCACGCATCAATGGCAGCTTCTTCAGAGACTCCTTCTATTGCAGAAACCATGGGCCAGTCTTCAATCCTTATCATCAAAGCCAATCAAAACATGGTTCTCGATCTAGACCCCACCAAATACAATGAGTCTCTATAGCCCATCGTCGAATTCTTAAAGTACTCTCCACTTGTTGATGCACTCACTAAGTCAGAAAGCATTCCTCTGGTGTATCTTTCAAAGGCCTACTCCACTGCTAGATATCAAAAAGGGGGAAAAATGGTCACGTTCGAATCCACAAGCACAAACCTCATCAAAAAATCTAGATTCTGTCAACTCCTCAGGCTTCCTCTGGGTCGTGACTTAGTTAACCCAGAAAGCATCTCAAACTTAGCAATTCTGGAGATGTTCTTCCAGATGGGCTACAAGGAATCCATAAGTGCAGTTTCAATGTTCAAAAAGCCCAACTTGCCGCCGATGTGGAACGGCTTAAGGCTCGGACTGTGCGAGCAAGTTCTTCATGACCATGATGTACGACATTTAATCAGGCATCAACTTGGACTATGGGTCCGTTCTCTGGGCTCAGTTCGTACAAAGTACTCTCTCAATAACTCGACATAGTGAAATTTCCTGTGCTCGCTTCTGGACAATCGTCGTTCAAAGGGCGATCAACAAGTTGAACATCCCCTATCTGGAAGGGTAGTCTTTGGCTTCCATCCAGATCTTCCACACCACCAACATCATTCTCACTGAAAACTCGAAATTCAACTTCATCGGTTCGATTCCTGAAGCAATGCTTCGTAACGTACCCACTGCGAGCGATGTACTGCGAGCCTATCGCAGTCTACCCTCTCAAGCTTTCGCCCATTGACAGAAAAAATACGAAAGGTCCTGGATGGGGTGGATAAACCCAAGAAGGGAGGGAAAAAGAAGGCGCGAAGGTTGGTCCATCTGAGCCAGTCCTATCTCCAAAGAATGGCGGGAAACGAAAGCCTGAAGTTGTATAAGTCCCAAATTTGCTTGATGTATCAATCAGATCCAATTGATGGTGCGGAATCCCAATGATTCGGATGACGCAAGATCAAATGAAGAAGAATGAGAAGAAGAATAAGATGAATCTTCAATGTTTATATGATTAGAATGATGTTCCAACACAAGATTCACACACACTAAGCCCTTTTTTCTGTTGACTCCCTCTACCACCTGACATCTATTTATAGGGAACATGGGCTGTGAACAAGTTTACGGTCGTGAACCAGTTCATGGCTGTGAACACCCACCTGGGATGTCAACCCTCCTAACTGCACACACCACATGGACCGAAATATATTAAAGCCTACAAAAGTAAAATTTAAACCATATTTTTTACCCAAAAATCTCCCCCTTGGTCTATATCTTTCTTTTATCTGACCTAACAAACTCCCCCTAAAATGTCGTTGGCTATTCTTGTTAATCTTCATTTGGATCTTGGCTTCAGCGTTAATCTTCGATTTCTTCACAACTTCAAGATGAACTTGATGAATCTTCAATTAATGACTTCTGAACTTGATGAATCTTCAATTAATGATTTCTTGAGCAGTTGGGCGTTTCTTCAAAATTTGACTCTGAACGCACATTGGGTGAGGAAGCTTCTTGTAAAGATTCTTGAAAAATTGCGCTTTCAGCTTGAGAATCTTTAGAGAGAACAACAGAGAGAGCTAATTTTCTGGATCACTTCAGCAGGTTCAAAGATAACAACAAATTGATTGAGGCGGCTTCAACGCAATCTGTCACATAATCTTCAAGTACAGCTTCACCTTGCTTCTGGGGTCGGAAGATTGTATGTTGAAAGAATAATCTTCATTTCTCGTTCCTTCGAATGAGAATTCTTCGATGATCACGGATGAAGCCATGGCTCAGAATTTGTCGATACAGTCTCGATCAGTCTCATCTACATCTGAATTCACCTTTCAATACAAAGAAAAGTTGAGATAAAAACAAAAACCAAAAATAAACTCATCACACAATATTTTTGTATTTTTCATATTTTCTGAAAAAAAATAAAAAAGAAATGAAAATATTTTGGGATTTTTTTTTGATTTTTTTTTGAAAAAGAAATAAAAAAACAGAAACAACACTATTTTTGGATTTTTGGTTTTCTGATTTTTGTTTGGTTTTTTTAAAATTTTTAATTCTTCTCTTAAATTTGTACATAGAGGAAAACTATGAACAAATTTAACAAAAACAAAAATATTTGGGATCAAAGTTGTCAAGCAATTCAATATCGTTTATCGGCACACGCCTGCATGTTTAGATCATGTCAATCATTGGTATTGTGATCCACTTAAACACAAAGGATGTTGACAAATGGGACATGTTATAAGTGACAAGACAGTGTGATCTATATTCTTAAATGGACATTTAGCTGACGACGACCAAGTATATTGTTGTCCACTTAAATTAAGAAGAGAGATCTACAGACAACCTATTAAATGGTTCAATTGTAGATGCACTAGAATGTGTTTCCCACTTCCCGATATACCCCGTTAATCAAGAACTCCTTACTTTAGGTGAGTATTCAATCATTAAGAGAGAAGACAGATATAGAAATGCATATGTTGTATACCCAGGTCGGATCTTCCAATCACGCAGAGGGATAAACATATAACTAACTGGATAGAGGTATTGAGAAATAGAATGGTGCATATGCTGTGTCCCAGGTCGGATCTTCCGATCACGCAAAGGAGACAACATATGACTAACAGATAGAAAGAATTTCATAGATAAGGATATTCATAGAGATAAAGTTGCATATGTTGCATTCCAGGGCGGATATGTTCCAATCACGCAAAGGATGCAACATATGACTGACAGATAGAAGGCAAGAAAATAATTTCCTACAGACCTACATTATCAGAACCCCCCAGTCGCCCTATCAATACTGCAAGGACATGAGTCCATACATCAAGAAAATGTTGAGCCATAGTTCTAGATAATTAACTTTTAGTGTCTCTCGAAGGTTCCCATGTTTATCTTACTGCTCAATCTACCCGATCGTCGTATGGTCAGTCCAAATGAAACTATCTAATTCCATATTGTCTAGTCCTTTCATGGTCAATCAATTTCTAGTCCTTTTGAATCCTTTGTGCCTACCAGCACATTGAACACATAGTCTAGACAATTCAGATTTAGTGCATTACACGAATTTTCAGATTTCCTTTTAGCACTAGACTTCATATCACTTCCCAATAATACCTACTAACGAAAAACTATAAGAAAGAAGATTGTCTTCAAAAATGAATCAGTTTAAGATAAACTCAGGAGTATCGAGAAGAAAACTCAAACCGTAAGTCAACGATTGAATTTGCATCCAGAAGGTCTGAGAACAACACGCATAATCTTAGAACAGATCCGAAAATTCTTCAGATCGTTAAGCACAAACCCCATGTGTGATCCTTTCGTTTCTTCTTTTCCCGCATAGGACACATACTCTCAAACTAAGTTCTGAGTGTTTTACAGTTGAGAGATGTCCCCTATCATGTGCCTGTAACAGCCACTACCAACAAACCGAAGTCTAATGATATGCCTCCATAGCTGCTCCAGCACAGAGTGGCGTCAGTTGGTCTTTGGAACCTAGTCCATTTTGAAATTGGGTCGACCTTTGTCATCTTTGCAAGGTACTCTCTCCCATGACATATCCTGCTTATCACAAACAGAAGATGAAGAAATGTTAGAATCATTAGACGATTTGGGAGATTGAACCTTTGGTACCCATCTATAGTTGGGTTTAACCCATTTCTTGTTCGAGCGGATGGGTGGCTCAGTACTTGCTTTTGAACTCGAAGCCAATCGCCGAGATGACTTTTACCTAACCGGTCTTGGTTTCACTGGAGCATCTCTTGGATTGGACTTCTTGTCTGTCATTCCCTTCTTGACTTTGGAAATTTGATTCTTGGTCTTCTGCACGTTCTAGTCACCATTGCGTGATTGTGACTTTGAAGGGGTTCTTTTGGAAAAGTTCCCTCTTTGAGCATTCTGCCAGCCTTGTGTGTAGTAGGGAACATATGCGCGATTTGGACAATTTCTGGCAATATGTCCAGGTGTTCGACAGTGAAACATGTCTTTTTTCTTCACGTATGAATTGTTTCTTCCTGCCCCTGGTGGTGTGTCCTTGTCTTGTCTCTAATTGTTCCCATAAGCACACTTGCAGCAGACACTTTGTCTCGCTTGTTTTGGTGGCCTGTATTTACCAACAACAGGTTTAGAAGTAACTGAGTTAGAAGTAACAAATTCTGCCTTCAAGGAGTCATTGGTTTGACAATCATCAGAATTTGCAGAACTAGAATTAGTTATGTTCTCATTGTCCTCATTCTCTACTACGTTACCTGCACATGAAGTAGAAGCATCAGAAATGTTCACTTGAATAACCTCAGTAGGCCCAGATGGTTCAATCTTAACCGAAGTTGGGATAGGGGTTTGGCCATATTGAGCAGGCATTTCTTCCTCATTGGTCTCAAGGGGTAGGTTATAGTTGTCATTAAAGGGAGGTCAAACACTATTATATCCTAGACCCCTATTTTGATTATCTTTGAATTTTAGTTGTTTTTCAATCATGGATGCAACTACCTCACTTGGCACATCAAAATTTCTTAAAGTTAAATTCAGCATCATTATATTTAGCTTTCAATGCATCAAGTTCGGAAGTTAATTTGGCCATTTCCCTATTAACATAGTTGTAATTTTCACATTTATTACTCTATTCTTCTTGAAGTTTTCGGAAGTCCTTGGTTTTGGCCTCTAGTTGTTCTTTTAAGGGTTTTTGACCTTTCCTAAGTGTATAGCCTTCGTACTTAAGGTCCTCATTTTCTCTTTTTAATAAATCATTTTGTTCACGAAGAAATTTAATCGTAGATTCACAAGATTGAGAACATGAAACTTCATTGACCGGGATGTTTGCGGAACTCATTGTTTAAAAAAATGCCCTTTGACTAAAAACTCAAAAGTCAACCTTAAAAGTCAATTTTAAAAAGTCAAACTTAAAAAGTCAAACCGAAAAGCTAAAAGTAAAAATTTGAAGGTTAAACGAGAAAGTCAAAGTCAATTTTAAGGTCAGAAGTCAAATTGGGAAGTCAAAAATTAAAAAACAAAATTTTTTTGGGTAGAAAACGGAATTTTAAAATTTGAAAATTCGAATTTTGGGCTAAAAGTGTTGAAAATGTGAACCTAGAACCGAAACAGGGAGCCCTTTTGAATTAAACGGGAAATGTGTATAAAAAGTAGCAACCTAGCCCAACTGGTAAGGCGGTGGGCTGAGAAGGCAGAGGACCCGGGTTCAATACCTGGCAACCCCCAAATTTTTTTTTGAATAAACGCTGATGCGAGGACTACGCGTGCGAGGATGCTGGCCGAGAATTGTGCAAGGACCGAACACGTGCTACGACTTCGAACCGCAAAATCTTCTCGGACGTAAACGAACTTCAAACCGCAAAAAAGATTTCGACCGTGAAAACTTCTTCGGTTCGGGGCCGTGAAAGCTTCGGTTGGCTGTGAACACTGCTTCGAGTCGCGAAAAAACAGCGTTTTTCACCTTTTTAAGCCCAAAAACTCGATCAAAAACTCGTTTTTATGAAAAACTTGAAGAACATACCCCCAATATTTCTCCAAAAACTATCCAAAAATGCAAAATCCTTCAAGAAAAAATGCAAAAACACTCCAGATCTTGCCAAAATGATTGATACAATCCAAGCTCTGATACCAACTGTAAGTCCCAAATTTGCTTCATGGATCAATCAGATCCAATTGATGGTGCGGAATCCCAATCGATTGGATGATGTAAGATCAAATGAAGAAGAAGGAGAAGAAAAATAATATGAATCTTCAATTTTTATATGATTAGAATGATGTTCCAACACAAGATTCACACACACTTAGCCCCTTTTCCGTTGACTCCCTCTACCACCTGACATCTATTTATAAGGAACATGGACCGTGAACAGGTTCCGTAAACACCCACCTGGTCCGTGAGCCCTCCTAACCGCACGCACCACATGGACCAAAAATTATTAAAGCCTAGAAAAGTAAAGTATAAACCATATTTTTGACCTAACAAGTTGAACCATCCTTACCACCTAAAGCAACAAAGAGGACGAGAGTCAAGATAATGGCTCGTCGAACACGAACTCTGACCGCAAGCGATCAAGACGATTCGCAGTCTCAAACGGTTTCAGATGTTCCTATTCAAGTGGATGCTCATAACGAAGAAGAAGTTACATCTCAACCAAAGGTTTAGGAGACAGAAACTACGAACCCTGAGGTAACCTTCGACATTCTTATCTCAGTTCCTATCTCGAATGATTTCTTTAAAGATGTTTCAGTTCCTTCTCCAACCGCCACTGTC
Organism: Lactuca virosa; assembly: GCF_052849685.1. Lineage (NCBI taxonomy): Eukaryota > Viridiplantae > Streptophyta > Magnoliopsida > Asterales > Asteraceae > Lactuca > Lactuca virosa. The sequence goes on from NC_136428.1 coordinate 318,688,681, forward strand.
TCAACACCCATTACCATTGCCCCATGCCCACTTGTTTCCTTGGGAGTTTCACAATCCCAACCCCCTCTTTTCATTGATTCCACTGCAACAACCACTACAACCACTGTTGAGCCTCCAGTAACTGTCAACGCATCTGTTGCGGGGGCAGGAGCTTCGGGTTTCGTAGCTGGTCATTCAACACCACCAGTTACTCCTTTCTGCCAGAATGATCCAAATATGATCTATGGTGATGATGATGCCGACTTCGCAGGATTCACCTACGGTCCATTCAACATTAGGACTGAAAGTGATGATGAATCTCCCGTCACGAGAGGGAAACTCAAGGCGATTCATGAAAAACTAGATCCGTTGCTCCAATCATCAAAGGCTTCACCTGGTGAGGACTATTCACAAGCAACAATCTAATCATTCCTTGAGACTCTTACGAAAGACAACTCCGCCAATCTTGAAAAGATGAACAAGGCGGTAGAGGCTTCTGCTTCTGTCTGCAACGATACGACCGAAAAATTCGATAAACTAATTACTGATGCTTATGTGTTTATGGAGAAATTTCAGAGCTCCTTCGAGTCCAATACCACGAAGGCTAATGAAGTTATTTCTGGCCTGGGCTCAACTCTTAAAACAGAGAAAGAAAAACTTGAACAGGTTCGCAGTAGTCTTCAAACAGACCATGCTGAGTTCAATTCCTCCATTTCCTCGAAGATTACAAAGCTTCAGGATGACTTATCCATCGAGAGAAAAATTATAGATGCTCTTGCTATAAAGACTTAAATGGTGGAAGTCTTGAAGGTCAAGTAGAGAATGCTGAAAAATGAGTCAATGATCTACTATCTAAGAAAGCATTTATGAAAAGTTGTATGGCCGATGTCAATGGACTGCTTTCAGATATCATTGAGACTCGTGACTCGATGATCACGATAACAGTCAAGAAGCATCTCTCTGAAAAACTCAGACATGTCTTTGCCATGCTTCACATATTAAAAGGTGTTCCAGAATCAAGCTCTAATACAATCAAAGAAGGAAGACCCCAAACCTTCAGTCAAGACCACTATCAAGCCCAAAAGAAAAACTGAACCTAAAGGCAAAGAAAAGCTTTTCAATGAAGAACCAATTATCGATAACAGTGTAGATGAAGAGCCTGATGAAAATGAGTTGAAAAGAAGAAAGGAACGTGAAGCTCAGATGGATGAGCATCAAAGAGTAATTCGCGAGGCTGAAGTGAAAGAAAAAGCAGAATACGAAGCTCAAGACACGTTTGAAAGTTGAAAGCATTTATTTCCAGTGTGGACTCTGAAGCGAATTCAAAGTGAGGTTATGGATATGCCGAGTCAGTATTGGCTGGAACCTGTTATGTCATTCGATCTTTAGAATTCACAAGATTCGTAGTTGGACCTTCCAATAACTCCAAAAGCCTTCAGGTTTCGAGCCTTTGTGAAAGTAGCGAATGTCCCATTAACAGATAGTGGCGCAGACCACTTACTTTTCTCGAACTATCTCAAGCATATGAAGCCACAGTACGAGACGTGGAGTGCGAGCAAGATTACGGCCGTAAAGGTCATCGGTCCAATCGAAACCGAAAGCTTTCCAAATGAGAAGTTCAAGTTTATGAGAGGTTCATCCAGTCAGGCCCACGAATTCACCCTCGCAGATCTCCCATGCCTTAACCCTTATGATTGGATCATACTTTACAACTTGTTGCTGAGAGATGGATAGAAGCATGAACCCGTTATTGCTCACCTCAAGCATATGTTAATCTCATACATTCAAGAGGTAGGAAAAATGGATGTGGAGATTGCTGTTGTGCTGCGAAGGAAGCCACGTGTTCTCCCTAAAGAAGTCCCAGAAGGTGTTGAGAAGTTAAAGCCTGGTAAATACAAAAGGAAGGACGGTATGTGGCTTTTCAGATGAAATAACGAAACGATGCATAGTTTCATATGGCTTGTGTCTTTCTTGCTAATAAGCATCTGTTTACCACCTCTTGTCTGGCGTATGTCTTGGACTTTGTCAACAAGCAAAGGGGTAACAGCAACGGTGACAAAAAGTGCTTTTCGGATATGATTCAATGGTATATCCAAGTTTTCAAGGTTCTGCTGAGCGTCATTCCGAAAGTTCATTTGATTTAATGGTATATCCAACACATAAGTATATATGTGTTGGATATACCATTGGTTTTGCTGAGCGTCACACACAAGTTTATATGTCAACTAGGATAAATATGTACTTTGAATGCCAACATGTATGTTTATGTTTTAACTATAATATATGCATATATGTAGGTTAGGAGGCCACAAAAAGAAAAGTAGGAGAGGTGTTGATGAGCCCAACAGCCAAACCACTAAATTAAGCAGGAAATTTATTGCAGTCACATGTTCACATTGTTAAAACAAGGGGCACAGTTCCTTAACATGTAAAGGGAAGGGAGGCATTGGTGAAGCTGGAGCAAAGGGGAAGACACAGGGAAAGGGAAAGGGGTCTACAAATTTTGTTAAGTAGTTAGTTGGATGTGTGGGTAATTAGGTCTTTTGAAACTGAAATTATGGTTTGGTTGTTTAAATTTGTAATGTATGTATGGGTTAAGACCTTCCATCATTAAGTATTTTGAAGCTAAGTCTCATGTTTAAACTTTGGTATGTAATGGTTTTATCAACAGTTCGCTTATGAATTAGCATCTCCAAAGCATTCTAAAAACGATGCATGTATAACAATGTACATTTGAAATACCATTCCTAACCACTTGCAAGATGCAGTTATAAGAATGTTTTTACGAAAATGCACATCAAAACTACTAATTTATAACAAAGTACATTACATTAAACTTCCATTGATTTAATGTATTACATAAACCTTTATACAACTAAGTGAAACCAAAAATCCCCATTCCACTATAATCCAAAAACGCCTAAACTAGTTAGATGCTTACAAAAGAAACCAAAAACCCCCATCCCATTACCATCCAAATCCTTCAACAACCTTACTGGTTAAAATAAAACTAAAAAACATCCATGAACAGAACAACATATGTTTGTAGTTCCATAGTTCTGCACTTGTAATCACAACCCTCTCTTCTAACTTATTCTTTGATATTCTCAAACCTAGAATCACCACCACTGCCCTAGCCTACATCGGAGGGTCAAAGTACCTTACAAACCCACATCTTGAACTGGTTTTCGGGGTTATAATCCGTCCACGAGGTCACCTTCAATGTTTCGATGTCACATCTACCAATCGCCATCTTCGACACTTGTAAAAGAGTTTGACAAATGGATACACAGTACAGTGAGAGTTTATGAGGGTGGGTGCGAGAAAGGTTCTCAAAATGATAAAACATGGATTTGGTTATAAAGAAGAGGGTACACGTGAAAAGACCAATTTGCCCTCATATTATTTTAATAAAATAAGAGTTAACGGTTGGGTTCCAATACCCAAACCACTAAATTGAGCAGGAAATTTCTTGCAATCACATGTTCAAAGTGTCATAACAAGGGACACAATTCCATAACATGTAAAGGGCAGGGAGGAATTGGTGAAGTTGGGGCTAAGGGGAAGACACAGGGAATGGGAAAAGGGGCTGGAAATTCTGTTAAGTAGTTAGTTGGATGTTTGGGTAATTAGGTCTTTTGAAACTTAAATTATGGTTGGGTTGTTTAAATTTGTAATATATGTATGGTTTAAGACCTTTTGTCATTAAGTATTTTGAAACTAGGTCTCATGTTTAAACTTTGGTATTTAATGGTTTTATCAACAGTTTGCTTATGAATTACCATCTCCAAACCATTCTCAAAAAGATGCATATATAAAAATGTACATTTGAAATACCATTCCTAACCATTTGCAAGATGCAGTTATAACAATTTATTTACGAAAATGTACATCAAAAATACTGATTTATAAGAAAGTACATTAATTACATTAAACATTCATTGACTTAATGTGTTACATAAACCTTTATACAACTAAATGAAACGATAAATCCCCATTTCATCACAATCCAAAAACCCCTGAACTAATTAGATGGTTACAAAAGAAACCAAAAACCCCCATCTTATTACCTTCCAAATCCTTCAACCACCTTATTGGTTAAAATAAAACATAAAAAACATCCATGAACAGAGCAACATCAGCTGGTAGTTCCATAGTTTTGCACTTATAGTCGCAACCCTCTCTTACAATCGAGTAATTGATCTTATCAAACCTGGAATCACCACCAAATGCCCTATCACACATCGGATGGTCATACCACCTTACGAACCCACATCTTGAATTGTTCCAAAATTGCCTTTTAGGGTTACGATCCATCCATGAGGTTACCTTCGTTGTTTCGATTCCATATCTCCAAATCTCCATCTTGGACACTTGTAGAAGAGTTTTACAAATTGATTCATATTAGAGTGAGAGTAGATGAGGGTGTGTGGGATAAGTGTTTTCAAAATGACTAGACATGGATTTAGTTATAAAGAAGAGGGTACACATGAAAAGACCAATTTGCCCTCATATTATTTTTATAAAATAAGAGCCAGAGGTTGGGTTCCAACAGCCAAACCACTAAATTAAGCAAGAAATTTCTTGCAATCACATGTTCAAGGTGTCATAACAAGGGACACAATTCCATAACATGTAAAGGGCAGGGAGGCATTGGTGAAGCTAGAGCAAAGGGGAAGATACAGGGAAAGGGAAAGGGGTCTGGAAATTATCTTAAGTAGTTAGTTGGATGTTTAGGAAATTAGGTCTTTTGAAATTTAAATTATGGTTTGGTTTTTTAAACTTGTAATGTATGTATGGTTTAAGACCTTCCATCATTAAATATTTTGAAACTAAGTCTCATCTTTAAACTTTGGTATGTAATGGTTTTATCAACATTTTGCTTATGAATTACCATCTCCAAACCATTCTAAAAAAGATGCATGTATAACAATGTACATTTGAAATACCATTCCTAACTATTTGCAAGATGCATTTATAACAATGAATTTACGAAAATTCACATCAAAACTACTAATTTATAACAAAGTACATTAGATTAAACTTCCATTGACTTAATGTGTTATATAAACCTTTATACAACTAAAAGAAACTATAAATCCCCATTCCATCACAATCCAAAAACCCCTGAACTAGTTAGATGTTTACAAAAGAAACGAAAAACCCTCCCTTACAATCGCAAACCTCCCTTATAATCGATCCATTGATCTTATCAAACCTGGAATCAACATCAATGACCTATAACACACCAGAGGGTCAAACCACCTTACGAACCCACATCTTGAACATTTCCAAAATTGCCTTTCGGGGTTACGATCCGTCCACGAGGTCACCTTCGTTGTTTCGATTCCACATCTACAAATCGATATCTTTGACACTTGTAGAAGAGTTTTCCAATTTCATGCATAGTAGAGTGGGAGTAAATGAGGGTGGGTGCGAGAAGGGTTTTAAAAATGACCAGACATGCGTTTCGTTATAAAGAAGAGGGTACACGTGAAAAGACCAATTTTCCCTCATATTATTTTAATAAATAAGAGTTAATGGTTAGGTTCCAATAGCCAAACCACTAAATTGAGAAGGAAACTTTCTTGCAGTCACATGTTCAAAGTGTCATAACAAGGGGCACAATTCCATAACATGTAAAGGGTCGGTAGGCATTAGTGAGGCTAGAGCAAAGGAGACACAGGGAAAGGGAAAGGGGTCTGGAAATTTTGTTAAGTAGTTAGTTGGATGTTTAGGTAATTAGGTCTTCTGAAACTTAAATTATGGTTTGGTTGTTTAAATTTGTAATGTATATATGGGTGAAGACCTTCCATCATTAATTATTTTGAAACTAAGTCTCATGTTTAAAATTTGGTATGTAATGGTTTTATGAATAGTTTTCTTATGAATTACCATCTCCAAACCATTCTCAAAAAGATGCATGTCTAACAATGTACATTAGAAAATACGATTCCTAACCATTTGCACGATGCAGTTATAACAATATATTTACAAAAATGCACATCAAAACTACTGATTTATAACAAAGTACATTCCATTAAACTTCCATTAACTTAATGTGTTACATAAACCTTCAGACAAATAAATGAAAACAAAAATCTCTATTCCATCACAATCCAAAAACCACTAAACTAGTTAGATGCTTACAAAAGAAAGCAAAAAACCCCATCCCATTACCATCCAAATCCTTTAACCACCTTACTGGTTAAAAAAACATCCATGAACAGAATAACATCAGTTGGTAGTTCCACAGTTCTGCACTTGTAATCACAACACTCTCTTGCAATCAATTAATTGATCTTCTTAAACTTGGAATGACCACCAATTCCCTAGCGGACATAGGAGGGTCAAACCACCTTATGAATCCACATCTACAAATCGCCATCTCTGACACTTGCAGAAGAGTTTTCCAAATGGATGCACATTAGAGTGAGAGTAGATGAGGGTGGGTGCGTCAAGGAGTTAACGGTTGGGTTATAACAAAATGCACTAGCCGTTGGGAGCCCCTTTCTTACCTTCTTTTTAATTTTCAAAAACACCCCATTTTTACCCTATATAAACACAACTATTTCACTTATTTTATCCCACTATACCATCTTAATATTTTCACTAAAACAATACAATTCTTGTGAAAATATGAATTTCCTTTTTAACCCAAAAGCTCAAAAAAATTCCAAAAGAAACACCCGAAACCCAAACATCTCACCTTCTTCAACAAATATCGTTCAAAATCAAAGCGATCGGACAATTTATTCTCCACCAAATTTACACTTCGGTGGTGTTTACTATCCATTTCAAGCCCAAAACCAACCTCATTACCAAAATTAAGCACAATACTAAAACAAACCTCAATTCCAAAACCAACAAAAATTTCAAAGACAACTCCAATTTGAAAACCAACCACAAATCAACTTTCATCCCAAATGGAAAACAAATTCAATCCACTTGATGATCTTTCAGACTCCCCGATGAATTTCCTAACCCAATTCCAAATTCAACGGGAACCCGAAGTCGTCCCTGAATGGAGTCTGATCTGGAAGAGAATCCACCACAACCCAAAAAAAGTGGAAGGGTGGCTCCAAAGCAATGGACACCAGATGAAGAAAAGACGTTAGCTCGTGTGTGGCTGGATGTTTCTGAAGATACGTTGATCGGAAACAACCAAGATTTTCCAACTTTTTTCCGAAAAACTACACGGCGTTTTCTCAACAAGATGAATCTTTGAGACTACCCAAAAAAAGACCAAATTTAAACCAAGTGGAGAAATGTCAACAAAGTGATGACAAAGGTTAATGAGGTGTTTACGTGTGTAAAACGACAATGACAAAGTAATGAAAACGACGAAACCATTTTGCAAAAAGCTCTTAAATTGTACTGGAATCATAAAGGGGCCAATTTCAAATTACTACACATTTGGAATATTTTGAAATTGTCAAAATAAATGAAGGGGTCGAAGATTCTGAATCCTTTACAGGTGGTTATTCTAAAAGAAGCAAAACCTCCGAAAAGACGCATAGACAATCGTCTGATGCGCATGTCGGGATCGAAGTCAATGACGGGTATGTTAGGACATAAATTTGTGGTTTACTGTGCTTCTCAAGGCTTTTAGAGTTCTAGGTTTAGGACCGAAATCTCTATGATCTCAGTGGTACTTGGACCGAAATCACCATGTGATTTCGGTGGGCTTAATGATGTTTTCGGATGGGATGGGCTTTTGTAATAAGGTATTAGTATATAATGTGTTATTTTCAGCCATGAATAGATTCAGTCAATTAGAGAGTTAGTCATTCGGTTTTATCAGAGAGATATTTAGAGAGCATTAAAAGTTAGAGAGAAATTGTTTGATCTTATGTACCCGACTAATGATCAATAATAGTGTGCATTGAAGATGCGTGTTAGTGTTCTTGATTCGTAATTATTGGTTTGTGTTTATCACTTGATTAGGATTCCATACTAATCTCGTGTTTTAGATTGATACCTAGATCGGGGTTTTACAATTGGTATCAGAGCTTGAAAACGGCTTAAGGTTGTTTTGGTATCAATCCGTTTTCAAAACAATCCATAAATTCTTTGATGTTTTTGGTGTTTTTGGGTTTCCTTTGGCGAGAAATCACCTATTCTGCTCATAAGTGTTCATTGTGTTCTTTGTTTATTCGGAAATTGAGATGGGAATCATCGATTTCGGTTTAGCCTAGGTGATTTCGATGGCACACTTGAGTTATCGGCTAGGTCAAAGTGATTTCGGCGGCTACTAGAGTTCTCGGTCAGCAACTATGTCAAACATCTAGTTTTCGGTCAGACAAGGTTTTAGATTAGAGTTTTCAGTCTGACATGGTGTTCGATCAACGATCTCGGTCAAACAGAGTTATCGGTCAACGTTTTTTGTCAACCAAATTGATTTTTTGACTTTTCGGTCAAACCTAGTAGTTTTTTGATTAAGTCATATACCTTTCGGCTTACAATGGACTCATACAACACCTCTCTTACAACAATGCAAAGTGATCTTGATTCAGTTATGGGGACAACAACTCGAATTCCCCAGTTGTTAACTATCGATGGATTTCCTAAGTGGAAATTCAGATTTGAGGTCTAGTCAAGATCACAATCACTGTGGATGATGAAGATAAAACCGTGGTTGATAAGCCAATCGAGGACTACTCTAATGAGGATTTCAAAAAGATTGAAGATGATGAGGAAGCACTGGCTATTCTTACCATGGCTTTGTCCCCTAACATTGCTCAAGGTTTCTGGTAGTATAAATCAGCTAAGGCTTTATGGGAAGCTTTGATTGAGGTGTATGAAGGGAATGAGGATATGAAGCAAAGCATACAGGATTTACTTCGTCAAAGATTCAACATGTTTAATCATGTTCTTGAGGAGGCTCTGGAAGTCTAGTTGCAACATTTTATTGCTCTCAACACAGAAATAAGCACTGCTGGAATTGTGTTGTCTCCCTCTGAGATAAATAAGAAGTTGCTCAATTCACTTCCCAGGAATTAGGATATGAATGTGTATGTGATCAAGAAGACAAAGGACCTAAATAGACTCTCTCTTGCTGAAGTGATGGCTATCATCAAGGCGTGTGACATGGATGACAAGCACAGAGAAATTAATCATGTCAATTCCTACTCAACGGCAAGCTTAGGAGCATCCACTAACAGTGCATTTTCAGCTGTACCATCGCATCATGCTCCTCCATCTTTTGGTCTACCAATGGCATCTCCCAACTCTTCTGCGTCCAGTTCCACCACAAAATCCACCTCCCAGACTCCATTCGCTGCCAAAGGAGCTGAAGAAAACATGGCTATGATGGTTGGATTCATGAACTGCTACAATGCCTTTGTTGTTGTTGAATTAGTTCCTCCAGTTATGATTGGAGAACTCGATCAAATTCACCATGAGGATATTGAAGAGATGGACATATCATGGAAAATTGCTAAGGCGGTGTTCAGGGCGAAGAAGTTCACTCAGCGAACTGGAAAGAATAATTGGGGAGTGAATGTGGATAAGAAAGTGGGCTTCAACAAAAGTAAGTTGAGGTGTTACAAATGTCACGAGGTAGGTCATTTTTCACGTAAGTGCACCAAGCCAAGAGTGGAGAATAATGCTGAGAGGACTTTGGTTCCAACTGGAAACAACAGAGAAGCGCCTCTGAATAATGTGAATGTTATGGTGGCACAACAATTTTTGTGGGAAGATCAGATACAGGCTCTCAATCTTACTGAAGATGGAAGAGCTAATCTTGCCGAGAATGAAGATGTTCAAGAAGCATATTTGGATGAGGAGAAGATGATGGGGTTGCAGTTCGCTTTCATGGTCTCCGCCACTCCTACCACCGAAAAGGTTAGTGAAGTTTCATGCTCTAAATCTTGTGTAGATAAACTTAATAAATATCGTTAGAAAAATGAGTTATTAGTTAGAGAAGTTTTTTATCTTAAAAATGAAATATATGAAATTAAGAAAGTAAACAAGCCTCTTAAAGAAAAACTAGATGCTCAAAATAAAGATCTAAGCAGGATTAAAAAAGAATATAGCACCAAATGTGTTCACTATAATTTTGCCAAAGAGAAAATTGCAAACATAACTGCCGAACTTGATGCATTAAAGGCTAAGTTTTAGGATGCTGACTTTAATTTTAAGAAATTTGATGTGTCAAGTGAGATAGTTAAGTCTATGATTGAAAAACAGTTAAAGTGGAAGGGTAACTAGAAAGAAGGTATGGGGTATCACAGTGTATCACCTCCTTTCAATGATAACTATACTCCGACTTCTGAAACCATGGAGACAGAAAAATATCTTCAATATGGACAGCCCCCTATATCAATTTCAGTTAAGATTGAACAATCTGGCCAGCCCCCTATATCAATTGCAGTATCTTCCTAAGAACTATTATGTATAAGAAATTGAAGGCATGAAACTGTACAAATTGTCATGTCATACCCTGTTAAGGTAGGTGTCGCCCTTTATAGGCTGACCATGTTCATTCAACGAGCAATGGTTGGGAGTTACGTCTCCATGTCGGTGTTGTCAGTTCATGTAACCTAAGAACTGTCATGGTACCAGGGCGATACACCGCACCGGGAAACAGATATCGATGAACATCCCGCCCAGGGTCTTGACATTCTCATTGTCATGCAAATCTACGGAGACTCAAATGTATTCTCAAATATATTCTTCGTAGGTAAGGAATTAACGGTATTGGCACCAGGGCGATGCACCTTGCAAGACATGATTATCGTTGAATGTCCTGCCAAAGGGCCATGACCTCGTGTCATGCTAAACCATGGAAATGTGTCCTCAGATACAATTGACACACGATGGTTTTGTGAGTTATTCCTAATTAACTCTCACTGGCACTAGAATGGTACACTCAGCTGAGATTCAGAAACCATTGCACGTCTCGCTAAGGGCCAAGTTAACTTGTTAACTTGAAAAACTGTATTTAGATCTTTGACCGAGCATATGCAGGGGCTAACATCAAAAAAAGCCACGAATAGTTCTCCGATACTCAACAAATCGCAATGCGTTTGTGACAACCCGAACCTTTTTCCATTACCGTTAGTCAATTTCCGATAATAAATTTTGAATTTTATTAATTTCCCGTCAAACTTCTTGGTTCAGAAAATCATCTAGTTTTATATAATTAAATTTATATACGAGTCGGAACCAAAAATCGCGCGAAAAATCCGAATCTTCTTGAAAAATCAAACAGTTTTCGGCCTAAGTGAGTTTATGGTCATAAACCCGTGTACGACCGTACACTCGTTTACGGCCATTGTCGGGTGGACCCAACCACCGACCACGGAAACCTTTATAAATACGAGACTCTATCCCTCGTTCACACTTTTCTGGCCGTACACACTCTCCTTCTCTCTCTAAACTCTTGACCGTACACCCCAAAACACCCTTATTCTTTCGAGAATCATCGAAAATCACCGTTGGGAGTCATTTGGGAGCATCTAGAACACGTTTTTCATCAAACCCAACACCCTTGTTCTTGAGTGTAGGACCGTATACCCTTAAAGTCTCCAAATCTTCATATACCGTACACCAGTTCACTGTCGTACACACTTCAAACCTGCAAAGGCCGTACACCCTTCGAGAGGAGTTCACGGCCGTAAAAATTTCACGACCATAGACAGTTCACGGCCGTAAACTCCCTTCACGACTGTAAACCCCATTCACGGTCGTACACACTTCCTAAGTGGTGCATTAGACTGAAAACCCACTTTCCTCGATTCAATCAAGTCCCGGTAACATTCGTTAACCGAAAGCAAGTGTTATTTTGACACTTTATCTAACGAAATCGCTAATTTAGATACATATATGTATTTAATTGTTATTAGGATTCCGTTAAGTGCCACACTACAACTAGAGGGTCTTCATTTCAGTCCGTTGATTATACATTTGCACACAACTAACAGTGAGTTCATACCCCTATGCCTTTATTGTTTTTAACGTTTTTAGGGGGAATACAAGCCAAACATAAATGATTTTGTGAAATTTATACAAAAAGGATTTTAATAAACTTAAAACGGATGCAATTGATACAATCATACAGTTTCTATACTTTTATAAAACATATAGATATTTTATCCCTTTTGTATTATGAAGAGCATAAGGGAAGTTTTCATCATATTTTCAGAACTTTCAATGTAAAACATGAATTGAATGCATGAATGAACATATAAACTATAATAGGTATAGTTTATGGAACAACTGACATATCAATGTACGAAACATAGATTCAATGCAATTAAATATATAAACTATATAATGTGTAGTTTATGAGATATATAGAAACCAAGTTAAATTCGATGGATTTATTTTATTCTACACCAAATCGTGAGTATAGCATTTTATGAGTGAGCATTATTCACGTACCTACCTAGGTACTAACAAAAGTCCTCAGATTATAACCAGAATCTCCTGGCAGGAGAACATGAGTTTGTGTACAGATCTATACGAGATTGACAATCCTGCACCATAACTGCTAGCTACAGTTAGGACGACAGGCCTGGGTGACAAAGTCATTTCATTTCCAACACCTGAAGAACGTCGTTCAGGCAATTCAATGGTCACGTATGGTTATGACAACTCATAAATTTGGTACTAAGAATATACGATTAATGTATGAATGGTAATAACTTTAATTAGTTTTACTATAAAGTAATAGAACTACTATACATATTAAAGTTTTCAGAGCTTTCCGAACTTACTATACATACTGGTGATAACCAAGGTTTTTCATGTAAAAAGACGTTTCTTATTCAATCCAACAAAGGCACAACACATTCAATGGTAACTAGACATATGAACTATTATGATATGAGATTCAGTCACAAAATACACATGTTAGAAAATAATGGATTTTCTTGGAAGCATACGAATACATTCATTGACTCATTAACCGATTTTCCTATCAAAAACATGCCTATGAGCTCACCAACTTTATGTTGATACTCTTTCAAAACTGCTTTTATTCTTAGGATGTCAATAGGCAGGTACCTCCTGGAGTTTTGAGAAGACGGAGCGTATAGAGTCACGTCTTTTTCTTTTGATTATACTTTTGAAATGTATAAACATGAATCAAAATGATGTAAATATTTAACTTAATTAATGTAATGGTTGTGATTACTTTGGTTACTGTAATGCAATGGTTATGATACTATGCATGACGTCATCCACCACCGAACGTTTCCGACGTTCCGGTTTGGGGGTGTGACAGATTGGTATCAGAGCTCTTGTTTATAGTGAACTAAGTATACCAAACCTTACATGGTATACAACTATAAACACTAAGGGGCCAAAGTGATCTGAACTAAAAGTATACTTTTAAAATATAAGTATTTTATAAGAAGTAGACAAGTATACATAAGTACCAGAAACAATATCACGAGTAAAACAAAACAAAATATTTGGATGTCTGACATTGTGGTTAAACCTGGATAGTTATGTAATCATGTCTGGGATCAATATAGCCTGCTCAACTATATTTATTTGAGACATGACCAACATGTGTATGGGAGTGATCATGGTGTTGCAACAAGCCTAAAACTTACCAAGATATATACATTAAGATATCGATAGAACAGAGCATACAGCTTAAAATACTATAGGAGTATTTTAGCTAGAGTCGAATACAATATAGAGATTTATTCCAAGTGTTGCTACTTATTTCTTCCTAGCGATAGTTTACTTGCATTGGTAACCATTCTCTGTTTATCGCTTAGTAGAACACTTTATCTATCAGGATGAGATATATCATGGTTCATATCTCTTGATTTAAGATCTAGGGGACTTACCATCCTCTTCTTCCTGATTATTTTTCTAGAAAAAGATGCCTCCCAGAAAGAGACCGAACAGAAAGAACAACGACCCTCCGAAGCCACCACCTCCTCAGTTCGATCCTGCCATGTTCCAGGCAGCAGTTACAGCCGTCGTGACTGCAGTAATGGCGCAAATAAACCCCGATGGGGCTAGCGGTTCCGGAGGTGGTACTCATCCCCAGAATCTCGGCGATCAAGGACATCAAAAGGAGTGTTCCTATAAGGACTTCATGAACGTGAAACCCAAATCCTTCGACGGCAATGGAGGAGTGATTGCCTTAACCCGATGGTTCGAGTAGATCGAATTCATTTTCGAGATTTGTGCGTGTTCAGAGGCAAACAAGGTGAAGTTTGCCGTATGCACCTTCACCGACAGAGCGTTAACTTGGTGGAATAGTCGAGTCAAATCCCTAACCCTACCGGTAACGAATGCCATGGGTTGGGAAAGCTTAAAAGAACTCATGCTTGTTGAGTACTGCCCAATGGGTGAGATGCAGAAGTTAGAGCACGAGCTCTGGAACCTGAAGATGAAGGGTTCCAAAATTGCCGCTTACACACCTAGATTCTGCGATCCGGCTCTTCTCTGTCCGGGGATGGTCACCCCGGAAAGCAAGAAAATAGAGAGATACATATGGGGATTGACTCCCCTAACACAAGGAAATGTCTTGGCTGCTAAGCTTACCACATTTGACAGCGCCAAGTGCCTGGCGCAGACCTTGATAGATTACGGGGTTGATCTTGGTGAAGTGACAGCCGCTCCCGAACCACTAAAGGAGAGTGGTGGGAAAAAGAAATTATGGAACAAGCATAAGGTCCAGTCTTCGCAGGAGCCCTCCAAGAAACAACAAGTAGTGGCAGTTCATGTCCTTACCACTCCTGCTTCTGTTCGCACTACTCCAACAACTCCCAGCCGCTATGCTGGAAACCTACCTTTGTGCAACAAATGCAACATCCATCATTTGGGAAATTGTAGAGAAATTCAATGCAACAAATGTGGCAGAAAGGGGCACACGGTGCGATTCTGCAAGACACCAGCTTAACCGACCAACCAGGCTACTGAAGTGGGCATGGGCCAGGCCTGTTATAGCTGTGGGGAGGTTGGGAACTTCAAGAGAAATTGCCCCAAGGCAACAACAGATGGCAACACAGGGGGAGTGCTAGCTATGGGCCAGGAGGAAGCAGTTGTTGGTCCCACTGTTGTTACGGGTAAGTTTCTCCTCGACAACTCTTATGCATGCATTCTTTTTGATTCTGGTGCGGATAGAAGCTTTGTTATTCATGTATTTAAACATCTACTCAAGTGTAAATACCAACCTTTAACCGAAACATTTACCGTCGAGATAGCTAACGGAAAGAAAGAGAGCACTAACGACATATTCATAGGTTGTACCCTTACCCTAAACAATCATTCCTTCTCAATCAACCTTATGCCGATCTCCATAAAAAGCTTCGACGTCATTGTCGGCATGGATTGGTTGAGCTCCAATCGTGCTGATATTCTTTGTTATGAAAAAGAGATTCGTCTCAACCTTCCATCCGGCGAAACCCTCATGGTCTACGGCAATAAACTCAACTCAAACCTTCGTATCATTTCTTGCATCCAAGCCCAGAATTATCTGCGAAAAGAGTGCCAAGCATTCCTAGCTCATGTCGTTAATGAAAAGCAGGATGTTAAGGACCTCGAGATCATCCCCGAAGTCTGCAACTTTCCTGATGTCTTCCCTGAGGATCTTCAAGGAATCCCTCCCGAGCGCCAAGTCGAGTTCCGTATTGACTTAATCCCCGGAGCTACTCTTGTAGCTAAATCCCCATATCATCTAGCGCCGGCAGAAATGCAAGAGTTATCCAGCCAACTCAATGAGTTGCTCAGCAAGGGATTCATCAGACCAAGTTCCTCACCCTGGGGAGCCCATATCTTATTCATGAAAAAGAAGGATGGATCCTTTCGGATGTGCATTGATTATCGAGAACTGAACAAGCTTGCCATCAAGAACCGTTATCCCTTACCCATAATCGATGACCTCTTCGATCAACTTCAGGGAGCCAGTTACTTTTCGAATATAGACCTAAGATCAGGGTACCATCAGTTGCGAGTTCATGAGAATGATGTTCCCAAAACAGCATTCTGAACTCGTTATGAACACTATGAGTTTGTAGTAATGCCCTTTGGTCTAACCAGCGCACCGACGGTATTCATGGATCTGATGAATCGGGCGTGACGCCCTTTCCTAGACAAGTTTGTAATTGTGTTCATTGATGATATACTTGTCTACTCTCGGAGAGAGGAAGATCATAGACAGGACTTGAGACTAGTGTTAGAAACACTAAGGGCGAAGAAACTCTATGCAAAGTTTTCAAAGTGAGAATTCTGGATAAGAAAAGTAACCTTCCTTGGTCACGTGGTTAGCGAGGAAGGCATACGCGTGGACCCTTCCAAGATCAAAGCGATTGAGAATTGGTCAGCACCGAAGACACCCACAAAAATTCATCAATTCTTGGGTCTCGCTGGCTACTATTGCATATTTATCGAGAATTTCTCTAGAATTGCTAAGCCTTTAACCACCCTGACAAAGAAAGGTGTAACCTTTAGTTGGGGAGAAAATAAAGACATTGCATTTCAAACATTGAAGCAGGCCCTATGCAGCGCACCTATCTTGTCTCTGCCCGAAGGGACGGAGGACTTCGTTGTCTACTGTGATGCATCCAATCAGGGCCTAGGATGTGTGCTTATGCTGCGAGGAAAGGTTATTGTCTATGCCTCGAGACAGCTGAAAACACACGAAGTCAATTACACAACTCACGATCTAGAGTTGGGAGCAGTGGTCTTTGTGTTAAATATTTGGAGACATTATCTCTACAGAACCAAGTGCACTGTCTTCACTGACCTTAAGAGCCTACAACATATCTTCGAGTAGAAATAGTTGAACATGAGACAACGGCGATAGGTAGAGCTACTCAGTGATTACCAGTGCGAAATACGCTATCATCCCGGCAAGGCCAATGTGGTAGCAGATGCCCTCAGCCGAAAGGAGTATTCAGGTCATAGAGTGAAGGGACTGACAATGACCGTCCATTCCCATCTATCCACTCAAATCAGAGAGGCTTAGTTGGAAGCCTTAAAAACAGAGAACATGTCGGATGAAGCCTTGAGAGGAATGGAACAGAACATAGAGGTCAAGGGAGATGGAATTTACTATTTCATGAACCGGATCTGGACCCAAAAGTACAGTGGTTACAGGGAGGTTGTCATGAACGAAGCTCACAAGACTAAATACTCCGTTCACCTAGGTTTAGACAAGATGTATCTGGATCTCAAACAACTCTATTGGTGGCCGAACATGAAAGCAGAGATCGCTACCTTTGTGGGCAAGTGCCTGACTTGTGCCAAAGTGAAGGTGGAATATCAATAGCCCTCAGGTCTACTCCAGCAACCATAAATACCTGAGTGGAAGTGGGAAAGGATTACTATGGATTTCATCACTAAGTTGCCCAAGCCTCCGAGTGGGCACGACGCCATCTGGGTAATTGTCGATCGACTAACTAAATCCGCCCACTTCCTACCAATCAAGGAAAACATTAAAGTGGAGAGACTGAAACGAATCTACATTCGAGATATAGTCTGTACCTGTATCCATTATCTCCGATCGAGATAGCAGGTTTACCTCGAGATTTTGGCAGTCACTACAGAAGGCCCTTGGAACTAAGCTGGATATGAGCACAACTTACCATCCACAGACAGATGGGCAGAGTGCGAGAACCATTCAGACATTGGAAGATATGTTGAGAGCCTGCTTCATCGACTTTGGCATGTCGTGGGACACTTATTTTCCCATGGTCTAATTTTCCTACAACAACAGCTACCATACCAGCATCAAGGCTGCGCCGTTCGAAGCCCGCTATAGCCGTAAGCGCAGATCCCCTCCGTGCTGGGCTGAGGTGGGTGACTTGCAGCTAGTCAAGGGTGAAATCCCCGATAGCACTTTCACGGGCCCAAAATTATCCGAGAGACTACAGAAAAATTGTACAAATCTGGGAACGACTAAAGGCTTCAAGAGACAGACAAAAGAGCTACGCCGATAAGAGACGAAAACCCTTGGAGTTCCAGGTTGGTGACCGTGTCCTTTTGAAGGTCTCACCCTGGAAGGGCATGATACGCTTCGGAAAGCGTGGAAAGCTAAATCCAAGATACATAGGACCATTCGAGATCCTCGCTAGGATCGGTCCCGTAACATATAAACTTCTCCTACCACGAGAACTTAGCAACGTACCTCCCGTCTTCCACATGGCGAACCTAAAGAAGTGTCTGTCCGATGAGACACTTGTGATACCCCTCGATGAGATTGAACTAGACGACAACTTGTACTTCGTGGAAGAACCCGTAGAAATCATGGATCGGGAAGTCAAAAGAACGAAACAAAGCCGCATCCCGATAGTGAAGGTTCGCTGGAATGCCAAGTGGGGACTTGAATTCACTTGGGAGCGCGAAGATTCAATGAAACAGAAGTACCCTTATCAATTTTCGAGTCCATGATTTGTATTCAGTGTTTGAATTTCGGGACGAAATTCCCTCTAACGGGGGGATGATGTGACAACCCAAACCTTTTTCCATTACCCTTAATCAACTTCCGTTATAAAATCATCTAGGTTTATATAATTAAATATATATACGAGTCGGAACCAAAAATCCCGCGAAAAACCCGAATCCTCTTGAAAAATCAAACAGTTTTTGGCCTAAGTGAGTTTACGGCTGTAAACCCGTGTACGGTCGTACACTCGTTTACGGCCATCGTCGGGTGCACCCCACCACCGACCATGACAACCCTTATAAATACGAGACTCTATCCCTCATTCACACTTTTCTGGCCGGACACACTCTCCTTCTCTCTCTAAACTGTTGACCGTACACCCCAAAAACACCCTTATTCATCCGAAAATCATCGAAAGTCATCGTTGGGAGTCATTTCGGAGCATCTAGAACACGATTTTCATCGAACCCAGCACCCTTGTTCTTGAGTGTATGGTTGTACACCCTTCAAGTCTGCAAATCTTCATTGACCATACACCAGTTCACGACCGTACAAACATCAAACCTTCAAAGGTCGTACACCCTTCGAGAGGAGTTCACGGCCGTAAACATTTCACGACCATAGACAGTTCACGGCCGTAAACTCCCTTCACGATCGTAAACCCCATTCACGGCCGTACACACTTCCTAAGTGGTGCATTAGACTGAAAACCAACTTTCCTCGATTCAATCAAGTCACGGTAACATTCCTTAACCGAAAACAAGTGTTTTTCTAACACTTTATCTTACGAAATCGCTAATTTAGATACATATATGTATTTAATTATTATTAGGATTCCGTTAAGTGCCACACTACAGCTCGAGGGTCTTCATTTCAGTCTGTTGATTCTACGTTTTCACACAACTAATGGTGAGTTCATAGCCCTATGCCTTTACTGTTTTTAACATTTTCAGGGGGGAATACAAGCCAAACATAAATGATTTTTTGAAACTTATACAAAAAAGATTTCAATAAACTTAAAACGGATGCAATTGATACAATCATACAGTTTCTATACTTTTATAAAACATATAGATATTTTGTCCCTTTTGTATTATGCAGAGCATAAGGGAAGTTTTCATCATAATTTCAGAACTTTCAATGTAAAACATGAATTGAATGCATGAATGAACATATAAACTATAATAGGTATAGTTTATGGAACAACTCACATATCAATGTACGAAACATAGATTCAATCTAACTAAATATATAAACTATATAATGTGTAGTTTATGAGATATATAAACAGCAAATTAAATTCAATGGATTCATTTTATTCCACACCAAATCGTGAGTATAGCATTTTATGAGTGAGCATTCTTCGCGTACTTACCTAAGTACTAACAAAAGTCCTGAGATTATAACTAGAATCTCTTGACAGGAGAACGTAACTTTGTGTATAGATCTATACGGGATTGACAATCCCGCACCATAACTGCTAGACATATGAACTATTACGATATGAGATTCAGTAACAAAATATACATGTTTGAAAACAATGGATTTTCTTGGAAGCATACGAACACATTCATTGACTCATTAATCGATTTTCCTCTCAAAAACATGCCTATGAACTTACCGGCTTTATGTTGATACTCTTTCAAAACTGCTTCTATTCTCAGGAAATCAATAGACAGGTACCTCTTGGAGTTTTGAGAAGACGGAGCGTATAGAGTCACGTCTTTTTCTCTTGATTATACTTTTGAAGTGTATAAACATGAATCAAGCCGATGTAAATATTTTACTTAATTAATGTAATGGTTGTGTTTACTTTGATTACTGTAATGCAATGGTTGTGATACTATACATGACGACATTCACCCCCGAACGTTTCCGCCGTTCCGGTTTGGGGGTGTGACAGCGTTCCTCCATGTTCACACAGATACTGCGAGTAGTCTCCATCTGAACCAAGGTTGGGTCCTTGAACAACTGTGGTGAGAAGGGTCTTTATGACTCTGTGATCCACAGGGACTTTTAGTCATGCTTACTTTTCAATACACATATGTAATCGACGAAGAATATTCATTTGAAGGAACAGTAAGTGAATATTATTTTCAACACACAACCTTTCAACCCCAGAATCAAGGTGAAGTTGTATTTGAAGTTATGTGACGAATTGTATTGAAGCCTCCTCAATCAATTTGCTACTATCTATGAACCTGCTGAAGTGGTCAAGAAGCATCGAACTCTATGTAATTATCAAGGAAGAAATTTAAAGCTGAATGTGCTAATCTCGAAGAACAAACACAAGAAGCCTCTACGCCCAGTGTGTATTAAAAGTCAAATTTTGAAGGAAGTCCAACTGCTAAAGATGAAGTTATTCATGTAGAAGATTCATATGTACATCTTGTAGTTAAGTCGTGAAGAGATCGAGGAAAGAGCAAAAAGTCAAGATCAAGGAAGACTGAAAAGAAAAGAAAGCTATAAACCAAGGGGGAGATTGTTAGGACATAAATTTGTGGTTTATACCTTGCTTCTGAAGGATTTTAGAGTTCTTGGTTTAGGACCGAAATCTCTATGATCTAGGTGGTACTTGGAACAAAATCACCATGTGATTTCGGTGGGCTTAATGATGTTTTCGGTTGGGCTGGGCTTTAGTAATTAGGTATTAGTATATAATGTGTTATTTTCAGGCATGAATAGAGTCAGTCAATTAGATAGTTAGTCATTCGGTTTTATCAGAGAGAGATTTGGAGAGCATTAACAGTTAGAGAGAAATCGTTTGATCTTATGTACCCGACTATTAATTAATAATAGTGTGCATTGAAGATTCGTGTTTGTGTTCTTTATTCGTATTTATTGTTTTGTGTTTATCACTTGATTAGGATTCCACACTAATCTCGTGTTTTAGATTGATACCTAGATTAGGCTTTACAGAGTAGCCTTGTGAGGTTTGAAGAGCCACTCGTCCCATGGGAAGAGACCGAGCCAAGCGAAAGGGAAAAGCGGTGGCAAGTGGTTTGGGATGTGTTTCAGGCGATATCGACCAACTAACAACAAAAATGGACAACTTGAAGTCATCTTTGGAACAGTATTTAGCGGTCGCACAACAACAACAACAACAACAAATAAAATAAAATAAAATAAAAAACATAGTATGGTGATCTTGACGAGAGACACTAGCACTCTCAACGGACGTGAAAAGTAAATGCGATAAAAGCAAAAGAGGATGTCGCGAAAAAAAAAATCAACATCTAAGTTTCGTTATTTTATGTTTGTGGTTTCGTTATTTAAATTTCCATGGGTTTTTTTTTGTGGTTTCTAGGTTCGTAATTTCAAATCTATGGTTTTTTTTTCTATTTAATGAAAATTTAATTTAAAACAAATAGTATGTTTGAATTGTTTAGTTTTTTAAATTAATTACTTAAAAAAACCATGACAAGTGTGGCAACCAATGCGATAAAAATGACAAAAACACAAGGAGGTGTATGGGAAAGCTGACGTGGCGCCTACGTAGACCGTGACAAGTGTGGCGCCACTCCCCTCAGCTTGATAGACAAAAACTGATAAGAAATTTGGCACAAAAAGACTGTAACTAAAAGATTCTGTAAATATTTCATCATAAACCGTCAAAACTGACATCCTTGCATCAAACTCATCACAATATGCGAAATGAAATGAAACAAAGGCAAACAAATGCAGTTATGTAAATGCAAAAAAGGAAAAAATCAATTTGTAATTAATTTGTATTTCACCATTTTAATTTATTAAACAAATTGTATTGTATTATTTATTAGTTTTTTTGTTGAAACTGAATATTATTATTATAGATTTTAGGAAAAACATCATAAATGGTCCCTATGATTTTTTTCAGATTTGAAGTTTAGTCATCATGATTTAAAAACATCATATATGGTCCATGTGCTTTCAAAACTTTTGACGATTGGTCCTTAACCTTCACAACGTTAGAACCAAACTGTTAACTCTTATTTTATTAAAATAATATCAAGGCAAATTGGTCTTTTCACGTGTATCCTCTTCTTTACAACCGAACCACTTGCCACTGTTTTTCCCTTTCGCTTGACTCGGTCTCTTCCCATGGGACGAGTGACTCTTGGAACCTCACAATGTTCCTCGTTATTTAGGTCGATCCAGACATACGCATCAGACGATTGACTATGCGTTGTTTCAGATGTTTTGGTTCTTTTAGAAGAACCACCCGTAAAGGATTAAGAATCGTCGACCCCTATCCATTTTTTTGAAAATTTCAAAATATTCCAAACGTGTATAAATTTGAAATTGACCACTTTATGATTTCTGTAAAATTCACGAGCTTTTTGAAGAATGGTTTCGTCATTTGCACCACTTTTCCATTGTCGTTTGGCACACATAAACACCCCATTAAAATCTGTCGCCACTTTGTTGGCATTTCTCCACTTGGAATGAATTTGGTCTTTTTTTTCTGGTAGTCTCAAAGATTCATCTTGTTGAGAAAACGTTATGTCATTTTTCGGAAAAAATGTGGACAATCTTGGTTGTTTCCGATCACCGAATTTTTAGAAACATCCACCCACACACGAGTTAAGGCCTTTTCTTCGTTTGGTATCCATTGCTTTGGAGCCGCCCTTCCACTTTTCTTTTGGTTGTGGTGGATTCTCTTCCAGCTCGGACTCCATTTCAGGGACGACTTTGGGTTTCCCTTGACTTTGGAATTGGGTTTGGAAATTCATTGGGAGTCGGAAAGATCATCGAATGGATTGAGTTCATTTTCCATTTGGGATGACAAGTTCATTTGTGGTTGGTTTGAAATTGGAGTAGTCTTTGAAATGGTGGTTGGTTTTGGAATTGAGGTTGGTTTTGGTATTGTGCTTGATTTTGTTAGTAAGGTTGGTTTTGGGCTTGAAATGGATAGTAAACACCACAAAAGTGTAAATTTGGTGGAGAATAAATTGGCCGATCGCTTTTATTTTTAACGATATTTGTTGAAGAAGGTGACATGTTTGGGTTTTGAGTGTTTCTTTTGGATTTTTTTTTTTTGAGCTTTTGGGTTGGAAGGGAAATTCACTTTTTTCACAAGAATTTTATTGTTTGAGTGAAAATATGAAGATGGTATAGTGGGATAAAATAGGTGAAATAGTTGTGTTTATATATGGTAAAAATGAGGGGTTTTCTGAATTAAAAAAAACGGTAAGAAAGGGGCTCCCAATGGCTAGTGCATTCAAACCTAGGGTCGGCCCAAGCCTAGGGCGAGCTGGGCCATGGCACAGGGCAGCAAATCCTAATAGGGCATCAATTTTTCATGGACTGTTATAGGTATTATTATACTTGGGCCGCATAGTAATAGGTCCACTCCATGTCAAAAGGGCCACGGGAAGAAGTTATTGTCAACGTAATTAGGCGCCGACTAAAAAATCGATTTAGCACGCTTCTGGTTTCTCGATCTGAGAAACAGCCACACCTAATAATTGAAGGTCTAGAAGACGAAGCGTTTGGTTCTGGAAAAAGATGATGGATGATTAAAATTAAAAATCTTGATCTAGTCTGTGCTAAACTAACGTTTCTCTTCTCTCACCCTCGCTCAGTCGTTCCTCTTATATTCCTTCGTTCTCGTTCTAAATAGTTTCGTCTAGTATCCTATTATTCTTGTGAACAGTTTCCTCTAATCGATTTATCTCCTATTAATATATGCAAATTATAAGAATTTTGTGAATTGCTAAAGTTTCAAACGGTCCTCCACTGCTCTAAATCTATAATCGGGCATGTTAAAGTGAAGATTTTGTAAGGGTCAAATATGTTGTAATTAGTCGAAGTCTGTAAAGTACCCTTCGTATGTTTTGTAATGTATTTGCTAAGACACTTTTGTACGAAGCTTAGTGTCAATGCCTTAGTTTTTTTTTACGCTTTCTGTTTCCTATAAATAGGGATAGTTACTAGAGTTAGATAATAGTTGTTTTACAGAAACCTGTCTTTGTACTCTGTAAACATTCGAAAGCGTAATAGAGCTGAAACAAGATCATATTTACATCCGTTGTTCAATCTCGCATTCTTACATACTCTGATTTGTTACTTACTCGATTTATTGATTCATCAATTGGTATCAGAGCAGGAATCATATCCTTGATCTGGTTTTCACGTTGTTCAAAAAGTTTGGAATTGATTTTTTGGTTCAAAAGTTTCCGCACTTTTTGAAAGTGAAAAATTCTCTTAGATTTCAGGTTGTGATTCGATTCTGCATCAGAATTGTTGAATCGAGTGTTCTTCTTTTCATTACTGAGTGATTCAGTTAGTTTGTTTATCAAATTCTCAATCCTTTAAAAAATTTCTTCCGTACAACAATGGCGAGCTTTAATCTCAATTCGATGACCTTGTTTTCTCATCTGTTAGGATCATCGACCAAAATTCAAATGCTAATTCCTGAATACTATGATCAATGGGCTGATCGTATGCAGGATTATCTGAATGGTCTTCATGAATAATTGTAGTCGTGTATCTCTGGAAATGTCAATCCTCCGGTGAATGTTCAACCGATTGGATCATCTTCTGCAAGTTCTGGTGTTGAAAATCAAACTGGTCGTCTGAAGAAACTGGAGAAGAGGTGTATGAGAGAATTACGAGGAGCTTTACCTCTAGTTGTGTACAATTCGGTAAGGAGTTGTATAACTGTTGAAGAGATCTGGAACAATCTGAAAGAAAAGTTTCAAGGAAGCGAGAAGACGAAAATCAATTCAGTCAAACAATGCTTGGTTGAGCTGAAAGATTTCAGACAAAAGGAAGGTGAAACAATTGAAGTGTATTATGATCGTCTGAACGAGTTAATCTATCGATGCAATCGCTATGGAATCACAAGGACTTCAATGGAATTCAATCTCATTTTTGTAATGGGTCTTCAAAAAGAATGGAGAAGCGTGAGTATGATGGTGAAGAATCAGCAAAGTTTTGATACATCATCTCTCAATGATTTGTACAATCAGTTGAAGACATACGAAGGTGAGGTAAATGATATGGCTGAAGAATCGAAGCTGTGTTTAGGAGGTCCATTAGCTTTAGTCTCAAAGGTATCTGAGAAAGAAACATACGAAAAAGGTGATTCAAAGGAAGAAGAGGGATTCATCATGAATTCAGATGATGAGGCAATAGCATTTTACTCAAATAATCGTGTCAAGAAGTTTTTCAAGAAGCCGTTCAATCGGAAGGCTAAGCAAACTGAGGTGAAAGGAAGTGTTGTGAGTAAAGCTATTGGTTAGGAGAAGAAGAAAGTTGAGAAGAATGATACGAAGGTGTCTAAGGGGAAGAATGAGAAGAAGCTGAAATGTGATTCAGGTGTGGATTGTCACTACTGCAATGGAGACAATCATCTTGCTAATGATTGCATGCTTCGAAAGAAGGATGAAAGGAAGAATAAAGTCAAAGATGAAGCTTATTACGCTGAGAAGCTTGAGGAGGTTCGTGCGAAAGCGAATAATTTGTCGTTGATAGCAACAGGTGAACATGAAAAAGATGGAACCTATCAAATCTGGTCATCTGGATCAGATGATGTGAAAATGAGGAATCCCACTCATGGTGCATTGTATGCGAAGATGGAAGAGGATTCAGATGGAGAAGAGACCGAGGTGAAAGGTCGGTGCTTCGTATCAAACACTACTGACAAATCTCCTATGACGACAAAGGTACGTTCTATTCTCGAATCTTTTAATATTCCGATAAGTGCATATAACTCTGAACTAGTATCATTTGAAGTGACTGTTGCTTATTTTGATTCAATTGTTGTCTCTGCTGGCAATGAGGCTAAGAAACTATCCATGGAGTTGTTAGAGACCAAAAAGCGTCTAGATATGAAAATCAGTAAAGTTGAATGTTTAGAGTTACAAATCACAAACATCATGTGTGATAGGTATGCTTTGTCCAGTGAAGTCAAACTTTTATTAGCACAAAGAAATATATATTGTAATTCAGCTAAAAGACTGTATGGAAAATTAACTTATTTACATCATTCGTGTGACATTAGTAAAGAGCAACATAAAAAATTACTGCCTTTTCTAGCATATGAGAGAGCGAAGGTAGATAATATTTCATATGATTGTGAGAAAATAATTGTTGAATTTGACAAAGTTCCTGATGATAGATATAAATATGGAATTGTCAAAATTGATGAATGTCTTGATACAAATGATTTAGTTAACATTGAGAATGATACTTTGACTAAATCTAAACAAATTAAAATTTTGAAAAAGACTGAGAATTCAACATCTGATTCTCAATCTAATTTTGCTGATATTGAAGATAATTTTGATAATATCAGTTAAATTAGTGATCTAGAGGATGTTGATTGTTCCTAGTTGTCTATTGTTAATGTTGCATCAACATCTAAAGGGAAAGAAAAAGTTAAGGAATTGATGGTTAAGATCGAAACTGACAAACCCTCAAGTTCGAAAGTTTTTGATTTGGACTTCGTGGACGTCAGAGATAGTCAAACTGATGATAGTGATGATGAAAATGAGGAGCAAAATTCGAATAAAAAGAAATCCTCAAAAGAAGAAGAAATTCCACGAATAGTTGTTGACCAAGTGTATGATGACACAGAAAAGTTCGAAAAAGTGTTGAATGAACAAGGTGCTCATTTTTTGGAAACAAACACAGCAGTCTATCCAAATTTCAAGTGTTCGGATGATTTCATATTCCCAAATCAAGTGTTCATTACTACTGGGAATGTTGAGAATGTCAAACCATAGTTCAAAAACTTAGTAGAAGAAGATAACAAGAAAACATCAGACGAAGGTTACTTTGCAAATCAATTCAGTCAAACAATGCTTGGTTGAGCTGAAAGATTTCAGACAAAAGGAAGGTGAAACAATTGAAGTGTACTATGATCGTCTGAACGAGTTAATCTATCGATGCAATCACTATGGAATCACAAGGACTTCAATGGAATTCAGTCTCATTTTTGTAATGGGTCTTCGAAAAAGAATGGAGAAGCGTGAGTATGATGGTGAAGAATCAGCAAAGTTTTGATACATCATCTCTCAATGATTTATACAATCAGTTGAATACACACGAAAGTGAGGTAAATGATATGGCTGAAGAATCGAAGCTGAGTTTGGGAGGTCCATTAGCTTTAGTCTCAAAGGTATCTGAGAAAGAAACATACGAAAAAGGTGATTCAGAGGAGGAAGAGGGATTCATCATGAATTCAGATGATGAGGCAATAGCATTTTACTCAAATAATCGTGTCAAGAAGTTTTTCAAGAAGCTGTTCAATCCGAAGGCTAAGCAAACTGAGGTGAAAGGAAGTGTTGTGAGTAAAGTTATTGGTGAGGAGAAGATGAAAGTTGAGAAGAATGATACGAAGGTGTCTGAGGGGAAGAATGAGAAGAAGCTGAAAGGTGATTCAGGTGTGGATTGTCACTATTGCAATGGAGCCAATCATCTTGCTAATGATTCCATGCTTCGAAAGAAGGATGAAAGGAAGAATAAAGTCAAAGATGAAGCTTATTATGCTGAGAAGCTTGAGGAGGTTCGTGCAAAAGCGAAGAATTTGTCGTTGATAGCAACAGGTGAACAGGAAGAAGATGGAACCTATCAAATCTGGTCATCTGGATCAGATGATGAGGAAATGAGAAATCCCACTCACGGTGCATTGTATGCGAAGACGGAAGAGGATTCAGATGGATAAGAGAGTGAGGTGAAAGGTCGGTGCTTCGTATCAAACACTACTAACAAATCACCTATGACGACAAAGGTACGTTCTATTCTCAAATCTTTTAATATTCCGATAAGTGCATATAACTCTGAACTAGTATCTTTTGATGAGACTGTTACTTATTTTGATTCAATTGTTGTGTCTGCTAGCAATGAGGCTAAGAAACTATCCATGGAGTTGTTAGAGACCAAAAAGCGTCTAGATATGAAAATAAGTAAAGTTGAATGTTTAGAGTTACAAATCACAAACATCATGTGTGATAGGTATGCTTTGTCCAGTGAAGTCAAACTTTTATTAGCACAAAGAAATATATATTGTAATTCAGCTAAGAGACTGTATGGAAAATTAACTTGTTTACATCATTCGTGTGACATTAGTAAAGAGCAACATAGAAAATTACTGCCTTTTCTAGCATATGAGAGAGCGAAGGTAGATAATATTTCATATGATTGTGAGAAAATAATTGTTGAATTTGACAAAGTTCCTGATGATAGATATAAATATGGAATTGTCAAAATTGATGAATGTCTTGATACAAATGATTTAGTTAACATTGAGAATGATACTTTGACTAAATCTGAACAAATCAAAATTTTGAAAAAGACTGAGAATTCAACATCTGATTCTCAATCTAATTTTGCAGATATTGAAGATAATTCTGATAATATTAGTTAAATTAGTGATCTAGAGGATGTTAATTGTTCCTAGTTGTCTATTGTTAATGTTGCATCAAATCTAAAGGGAAAGAAAAATTTAAGGAATTGATGGTTAAGATCGAAATTGACAAACCCTCAAGTTCGAAAGTTTGTGATTTGGACTTCGTGGACATCAGAGATAGTCAAACTGATGATAGTGATGATGAAAATGAGGAGCAAAATTCGAATAAAAAGAAATCCTCAAAAGAAGAAGAAATTCCACGAGTAGTTGTTGACCAAGTGTATGGTGACACAGAAAAGTTCGAAAAAGTGTTGAATGAACAAGGTGCTCATTTTTTGGAAACAAACACAGCAGTCTATCCAAATTTCAAGTGTTCGGATGATGTCATATTCCCAAATCAAGTGTTCGTTACTACTGGGAATGTTGAGAATGTCAAACTAGTTCAAAAAGTTAGTAGAAGAAGATAACAAGAAAACGTCAGACGAAGGTTTCTTTGCAAATCAAAGCACCGCTGAAAACAACCTAACAAAGAATTCATATGTTTTTCAACGACAAAAACCACAAAGAAAATGGATTGAAAAGTCAAAAGTTGTGAAAGAAATTTCAAAACAAGTTGAAGTGGAAAATGAAAATGTTGTCAAACTAAACTCCAAAGAATTTAAAGATCAAATTGACAAATTTTCGAATGAAAATAACATTTCAAAAAGACAAGCAAGAAAGAAAATTTTTTGGCAGACAGTTGAGTCTCAAAATAAATCAACTGAAACAACTAAACCTGTTAAGTCTGTGAATTCAACAACTTTTTCAGACACGAAGAAAAATCCCGCTGAAACAAATAAATCTTTGTCTGAATCAAATTCACCCAAAAATGTTTTCAAGGCTAAAACTTCGTCTTTTTCGACAAATAAACATACATCTTTTCAATCAAATCATTCAAAGTTTGAAGCGAATCAACAAACAAAGTTTTCGAAAGTTTCAAAAACCACAATTCCAAGGAAATATTCAAATAAGCACACTGAAAGTCGCTTTTCTTCAAATCCACCACAAATGTTTTCTCAACGCCAACATTTCAAATCGACTGTTAATACAACATATGCTCAATCATTTCTTACAAATCCAAATGTCGATTTCATTCCTCAAAAGCCAAATTTTCCTAATCACACAAAGAAAAAAACTTTGAAAATTTCGCATGAAAAAGGCTTAACTTCAAGAAAGAATATTGATCATTGGCTCGAAGGAAAAAGAAAAATGTATCAGTCAAGTAAATTCTCAAAGGAGAAAATTCACTAAGCCTATGAGAAGTATGTGAATACTTCATCAAACGGAAGTTCATCTTCTAAGGATTCGAACATATCAGTCAAAGCATGGAAACCAGTTGTGAAAGCAAATATTGTACAATCACAAACTCAGAATACAAAGGGTAATGTCAGTGAACATTCGAAACCATCAAAATCATATGTTTCGGTCCCTTTACATGATGATGTAGACTTAATTGATAGTCTCAAAACCAAAGTTTGTGATTGGGTTAAAAGTTCTTCATTACATTCGAAGTTTAAATCTAATTTCGAAGGACCCAAAAAACCTTGGGTACCTAAATTCTTTCATTGATCGCATGTACTATGTGACGAGTAATATGATAACAAATAGTACATTGATATTGGTTGCTCTCCTCACATGACTGGGAAGATGGAGAATTTACGAGATTTTCGAAGTTTAAAGAATGGAGGAGTTGTGATATTTGGTAATAATCACAAATGTCAAGTCAAAGGATATGCGAAAATCACGAATGGTCAATTCACAGTGAATTGTGTTGCTTATGCTGAAGGTCTTCAACATAACTTGATAAGTGTGTCACAACTTGTTGTGGGCACTAACAATCAAGTACTTTTCAACGAAGAGGGAAGCATCATTTCGAATGTCAACACAAAAGAAGTTTTGCTTAAATTAAAAAGTAAAGGTGACATGTTCACATTGGACATCAATCCAATAGTAGGAAAACCTTCTGTATGCCTTCTTTCGAAAGCTACATCAGACATAAGTTGGCTTTGGCATCGAAGACTTTCACATCTCAACTTTCGAAACATCAACAAACTTGTTGTACAAGATTTGGTAAGAGGTTTAACTGTACTTAAATTTGATAATGATTCTTTATGTGCAGCTTGTGAAGTTGGCAAGCAACATAAACAAGGTCATCCGATCACGATCGATTCGAAAATTGTCGAACCACTGGACCTCTTGCATATTGATTTGTGTGGTCCATTGACAGTTTCAACACTCAACAAGAAACTATACATTTTAGTAATTGTTGACGTTTTTTCAAGATTCACGTGGGTTTATTTTCTCAGGCTTAAATCCGAAGTTGCACAAATCGTGATTGACTTTATCAAAAAGATGGAAACGACGTTGAAGAAGATTGTTCGAAAAATCAAGAGTGATCATGGAACTGAATTTAAGAACAATGTTTTTTATTCATTTTTGGTGGACAAAGGAATTTCGCATAATTTTTCATCTCCATATACTCCTCAACAAAATGGAGTGGTTGAACGAAGAAATTGTTCGCTGTGTGAAGTAGCACGAACTATGCTGGCATATGCGAATCTTCCACAATACCTTTGGGCTGAAGCAGTATCCACCGCATGTTTTACTCAAAACAGATATTTCATCCATCGTCGTTTTAATATCACTCCATACGAAGTTCTCAACAATCGAAAACCTAATGTGAAATTTTTCCATTTTTTCAGATGCAGGTGCTTTATTATGAATCTCAAGGATAATCTTTCGAAATTTCAAGATAAAGTAGATGAAGGGATTTTCTTGGGATATTCGGATAATTCAGTAGCATATCGTGTGTTGAACAAAAGAACACGGAAAGTGGAAGAAACTTTTAATCTTACATTTGATGATTATTATATTAAACAAACTGGCACGCATTTTGAAAATCATCCTATTTTAAAAGAAATACTCTGAACCTTCACAAACGTTGGATGTTGATTATGATTTAATTTTTGGTATTTCAGATCATGCTGCTGATGCTGAACTTAATGCCAATGATAATCATATCCCTGAACTAACGAAGTTTACTGATGATTCAACATCAAATCCTCAAGAAATAGGCGAAAGTATGCAAAATAATCCGGTGGAGGGGGAGCACTTGGATTCGAATACTCTAGTTGAGGGGGATCATTCTTTCGAGGGGGAGGATGAGAGATTGGATGCTGATGTTGAGGGGGAGAATCATGTTGACGGGGGCATTCAGGACATAATGAAAATATTCATGATTTTAATGATGAATGTTCAATTGCAGGTTCAGAGAATGATGATGTGTATGAAGATGCACCTTTGGATTTTGATCCAGCTTATCCACCAATGGAAAAATGGACAAGAGATCATCCGAAGGATCAAGTAATTGGGAATCCACAAGAGGGAGTATTAACAAGAGCTCAAATTCGTGCAAAGAATGAGGTATTGAATACTCATCAAGAATTTTGCATGTTCAATGTTTTCATCTCTAAAATCGAACCAAAGACAGTTAAGGTTGCAGTGGAACACTCAGTTTGGGTTGTTGCGATGCAATCTGAATTGTCTGAATTTAAACGAAACAAGGTTTGGAGATTAATTCCTAAACCTGAAAATGTTTCGATTGTCGGGTTAAAATGGATTTTCAAAAACAAAACTGTCAAAGATGGAAATATCATTCGAAACAAAGCTAGACTTGTTGTTAAAGGATACTCACAACAAGAAAGAATCAACTATGAAGAAACTTTTGCCCCTTTCGCAAGACTCGAGGCTGTTCGTATATTTCTAGCTTATGCAGCTCACAAAGACTTTGATGTTTATCAAATGGATGTGAAGTGTGCATTTTTAAATGGAGAGTTTGAAGAAACAGTTTACGTGGAACAACCCCCAGGTTTTATTAACGAAGAACATCCTAATCATGTTTATATTTTAGATAAGATAGTTTATGGGTTAAAACAAGCACCACGAGCATGGTATGCAACTCTTACTTCTTTCTTCAAGCAATCTAAATTTAAACAAGGATCTGTTGACCCCACGTTATTTCGTAAGAAAGTTGGGAATCATCTAATTCTTGTTCAAATTTATGTTGATGATATTATTTTTGGCTCAACTGGCCCTGTCTTGTCTAGAGAATTCGAAGATCTAATGAAAAGTAAATTTGAAATGAGCATGATGGGAAATATTAATAATTTTCTTGGTCTGAATATTCTTCAAAGCAGAGAAGGAATTTTTATCAATCAAGAAAAATATACGAAGAATCTTCTAGAGAAGATTGGATTGACAAATAGCACGAAGTTACGAGTTCCTATGGCAACTGGCATAAAGCTGACGCCTTCGTTAGATAAACCTGCAGTTGACCTAACTCTTTACAGCAACATGATTGGTTCATTACTTTATCTTACAGCTAGTAGACCTGATATCATGTTCTTTGTGTGTAATTGTGCTAGGTATCAGTCAAATCCACGATAACCACATCTCACTGCTGTGAAGAATATCTTTCGTTATCTCAAAGGAACAATTTCGTTAGGATTGTGGTATCCTTCGAAAATTGGGTTCTTTATTCAAGCTTATTCGGATGCAGACTTGGGTGGTTGTAATCTTGATAGAAAGAGCACAAGTGGCGGATGTCAATTGCTTGATGGCAAATTGGTGAGTTGGCAGTCGAAAAAGCAAACGTGTGTATCAATTTCAACTGCTGAAGCAGAATATGTGGCTGATGCTGCTTGCACATCACAAATTAAATGGATTCAAAGTCAATTGCGTGATTATGCATTTAATATGAAAAAGATTCAATTATATTATGATTCTCAAAGTGCAATAAGAATTTTTCATAATCCTGTGCAGCATTCGAAGACTAAACATAGAGCTCTTCATTATCATTTCATCAAGGATCATGTGGAGGATGGAAATATTGAAGTGCATTTTGTGAAAACAACTGATCAATTAGCTGATATTTTCACGAAACATTTAGATGAAAAATCCTTTGTAAGTAATTTTAGAAGTACTTGGAATGATCGATGGAAACTCTGTTCCATGCGAAAAGGGAGAATGATGGTTGACCATGAATGATTCAGAGGCGCTGAATAAAAGACAAAGCAATGTCGTTCAGCATTCAGAGGTTACTGTTCATAGTCAACGCTTCGACCCCTTCGAATTCGTAAATTTGTCACTTTTCAGGGGTTGATAAAATTTCGTGTGTTTGCAACAAGTACATTTCGTTTGTCATTTAATTTTCAAAAAATTAAAAATCTAAAAAGATTTTCGTTTGTTTTGTCATTTAATTTTCGAAAAATTAAAAACATCAAAAAGATTTTAGTTTGTTTTCAAAAATAAAAAATCCAAAAAGATTTTCGTTTGTTTTGTCATTTAATTTTCGAAAAATCAAAAACTCAAAAAGATTTTCTTGTTTTTTTTATTTTCGAAAAATCAAAAAGAACAAAAATATTTTGTTTCTTATTTCTTTTTAGTATTTTGTTGCAGATATTCATGGTGATTCCACTTGGGTAATGCTTGCAGTTCTAGGGTCAGGTAAATTTTCAAAATTTTGAACTAGTTAAGTTTTCCCTAGAAGAATGCTGCAGCATGGTGACCAAAGCCTCCATTGACTCAATGTGTGTGTACGAAAGCCTTAATGAAATATTTCATACGAAAATTTCTTCCCAATCAGGCTTGTATTCACATTAGTCTCTTGAGCTACCTGAATCTTCTCACATGAGTTAAGAGTTTACTGTTTTGTCCAGATATAACAGAGGTACATTTCGTGTCTTACACAAATCTTTTTCATCTAAAAATTCTTACACGATCACACACCAAGACATATGTCCAAGAGGTCTCTGATCAAAACAATCGAGACTTAGACATATCAAAAATCTCTGTTTATGATATGACATCATGAGACCGTGATGAAAGTGAAACCCAATTCTCTAAACTTTTAAGGAATTGACGGGGAACTATGTTCCAGATTTTCACGAAACATTTGTTTCTCTACCTAAATTCGAAACTCCAAATCATATTCATTTCGTATGAGTGGTCTTGATCAAACATTCGAAACCCACGATGTTTGTTACCCAACAAGATCCAGCACAAATTTTTTTTCATGAATATGATTTCCGTGTGAGTTTCATTCGAAATCCAAAGTCACTTAAAATTTTTTTCAAAGCAAACTTGTCACTGACTACACTGGTCAAACAAGTAATTTTTGTTACAATTTCTCACCTTATGTTTAGGTTGATATGTAACGAAATTCTTATAGCTACCCATGAAGCCTAATAAAAGAAGCCCTTCGATACTTCTCTACAAGTATTCGATTGTATATCACATGAACATACACAAGCAGTTGATCATCTCTCTTGATGATTAATGAAGTAACCTTTGCCCGGGGTTTATGCTGCTTTTGTGTCAAAAAATATTGATCGACATCACTAACTTCCAAATTTTTCTTATTATTGTTTCTCATCTAATTCTTTGGAACACTGCACACACGAAATCCTTGAGGTTCTGAGTAACACCAACTCAGGCTGGTGATTTCGAACATTTGGAAAATGACTTTACTTTAAAACCCAAAAGTAAAAGAGCCTTACTTCCATATGAAGGGTTCTGACGGTTATAATTCTATTGGGGCAAACAATACATCATGTTTTACAGTGACGTATGGTATTCTTTCCGTGTTTCCAGGATAAGTGACAGTTACTTTTTGACGCATGGCTACTTTTACGGAATAGTGGTCCGATTTTCAAGGTGCCACGTCGGATCTCATTAAATGCACATCCCACTTCAAATTCAAACTCCAGGGTTACATATAAAAGGGGATACAAGGGTCTATTATCAGTTTACGCGTTCAGAAGAAAAATTATCAAATTCTCTCTGATCTTCAAAGTTTTCAAACCCTAACAATGGCGACTTATGCTAATATTGATGCCCCTTCTCAAAATACTGAAGATGTAACTTCATTGCCGATAATGAAGATTCAAGGAACAAACTACCAAGTGGAGGCTGATGTTTCTATTTATCCGGAAGAACTCAAGATGTTGATTGTTGCTTTACAAAGTTTAGTTCTATCCAAGGCCATGTTCCGATCGTTTGCTGTTCCTCTTTCCTGGTTATCTCAAGCAGGATCAACTGCTACTTACAGCAAAGCTTTGGATGTCATCACATTCAACCTGGTAAACGATAAGAAGGTTAGACTATCCAAGAAGCTATTTTGTCAAATACTGGAAATCCCAAACTATCCACCCTACACTGATCTGCAATTTCCTCAAATTGTACACATGTTTAATGAGATGGGTCATCAACCCCAACTCACTAAGATCAGTGATTTCAAGAAATCTCGTCTTCCAAGCATATGGAACTTTCTTTTTGGTATTTTTCTGAGATGTTTAACTGGTCGAACTGTTGGTCTCGACGAAGGAAGGATATTTCGGTGGAGTATTCTACACAGCTGTGGAAGGAATTCCAAAAGAGTGTTGAAAACACGAATGCAATTCAAGGCATTTCGTGTGCAAGATATTGGAGTTTGATTATGCAACACTTTTATGAGAAGGAAGGGATTTTGGTGGATGCTGTGGAGGAGAAGGCTGAATTTTGTACGTATAATTATCCGAAGAATATGACGGATGATGCAGAGGAGTTTCCATTTGTTGCTCGTATTCCAGATGCTATGTTGAGGCGTGTTGATCCTACGAATGTTGTTTTGGTAGCATATTTGAAAAACATTGATCCTACTGTTCAAACGGGGATATTGTTGCCAAGGGAAGAGAAGAAGTCTAGACGTTCGAAGAAGAATGAACCTGGTTCTTCTAAAAAGCCTGTTACTGAAACTAAGTCAAAGAAGTCTCCAAAGAAGAAGCCTAGTGAAGTTAAGGCGCCAGTGGTAAATGAAGTATATGTTGATGTATCTAATCCGATTGAGCCTGCTGTTGAAGACACTCAAGAGAAAGTGGTCATTCCTTCGAAGACTGGTGTTTTTCGAAGAATCAAAATGAAGTCTAGGCATACACGAAAATCTTCGACTCCTAATGTGGTACGAAAGCCTCATATTACTCATCAGGGTGTCTTAATTCGTGAAATACCGGCTCCTGTTTCTCCATCATCAAAAAAACGAAGGGATGAAGATATGGCCAAACATATTTCTCAAAGGAATAATAAGCAAACAAGAAAGCTCATTATGTCAACAGAATCCACAGAAGATGAAGATGAACGAATTCCTGAAACACCAGAAGCAAATCTTAACAAGGAAGTTCAACTCCTGAGCAGACAATAGTCATACCACCCGAAGTTTCGTCTGCCAAGTCATATCATGAGGAGGCACGAACTTCAGACATCAATGCAAACATATCTCATACGGATGTAAATATCAACATGGGTGAAGGAGATTTGAAGAAAGAAGATCAAGGTAATCCTGATTCTATTACCTTCGAAAATATTGTTTCGTTACCTCCACAAATCACACCAATTACTTCAACCACAAACTCACCCACATTCGAAAATATTTTCAATCAACCCTTTACTTCTATTTTTTCTTCTCAATCCACTGATCCACCCAAAACCAATTCCCCTGTTAAAGACTTAATTCTTATGGAAACCGATACTAACAACGAGGGTTTTGGAGGAACCTTTGAGGAATTGGAGTTTGATGACGAAGAAGAAGATTTTCCAGATCATATGCTGATGACGATGAAGCAGTTTAAAATTTTGAATACGAAATTGAATTCTATAATTCAATATCAAGCTGATCTGGGGGGTGGTTCGTCAGTTTCAAGTTTGGAAGTTGATACTATGTTAAAAATGTTCAAAGCAAAGGTGGTGAGTAAAGTCTCTGGGATGGTTAGAGACTCAGAATCAAGAATTTTGGAGAAGGTTGATCATAATGATCAAAACAATGAGCTAAGGGT
This sequence comes from Lactuca virosa, assembly GCF_052849685.1. NCBI lineage: Eukaryota > Viridiplantae > Streptophyta > Magnoliopsida > Asterales > Asteraceae > Lactuca > Lactuca virosa. Next base: position 318,726,260 of record NC_136428.1, read on the forward strand.
GAATTCTCAAAATTCGAAAATTTTGGGGGAAGTTAAAGATTTGAAGAGACTGGCGAAGGAACGACATATTTCGTTCGTTCAAGATGTAAAGAAAGTCCGAGAAGATGTAAATTTGCAGATTCGTGAGCTTCGCAAAGATATGCAAAAAGAGGTTGCAAGTGTCCAACAGGATTATGCATCTCTGAATCAGAATATTGACATAACTTGTGATGCAGTTACAAAATTTGTCAAGTTGTACGAAAGCATGAGTCCTCAGCTTACTAAACTTTCTAGAACGGAAAGTCAAAACTTTATGGAAGTGATTAATTTGCTGAAGGAGCTCAAAGAATTATCTATCAAGCCAGTTTCGTCTTCTCTGATAACTCCTGAATTTTTGTCTCAAAAATTCACACAATTCAAAGCCATTCTACACAAGCAACTGGCCCCTTTTTCCAGGATATCGAGCCTTCTACCAACAATAGATGCCCCACCTGTTTCCACAGGGGTGCAAGGGGGAGAAAGAAAGGTTGAAGATGCGAAGGCTGGTGGTGAAGCTTCGCATGCAGATGAAAAAGTTGTGGTAACGGTGTTTTCTACGAAGATCCCAACAACAAAAACGTTAATGTCATCTGCTGGGCCAGTTACTTCTACAGTAGTCACTACAATGCCAATTTCAAGGCCTATTATGAAAGGGGTTGTTATTAGTGAGGCTGCTGGTGGGAGTAATATGAAGCGTAAAGTGACAGTTGAAGCTTCAAAAGACAAAGGAAAAACCAACGTTGTGGAAAAGACGAAGGAGGAAAAGAAAGCTGAAGTTGAAGCAGAACTTGAAAGGCTGAGGTTGATCCAAAGCATTATGACTCAGCGTGCAAGTGATCCTCCGGGTTTGGACAAATGTGATACGTCCAAAACTTACAATTATGAAACAATCGAAGCCAAGGTTGCATATAATCATATGTATTCGTTTGAAAAGAAACCGAAGCAGAGTTACATGGTAACGAATACTGATGCAGGACAGCTAGACTTTCCTGTGAATGAGATGATGTTCATCATGCCTCAATTCAAAGCAGAAGGAAATTTCAAAGTAAAGGATGAAGGTACTCACATGAAAATTCGATTTCATGCTGTTCTTGCCAAACCTGCTGAGGAAGTCTGGTCACTGGTGAAGATTAAGAAGGTCATCAGTATAAAGAAGGATGTGGTATTTGAGAACACAGTCCAAAATATCAAATATGTTGTGGCCAGGGCAAATGGAAATATTTGTGATTTCACAATTGCAGATTATTTCATGGTATACTGAAATACAAAGGGTGATGTTGTACTCCATCCAGCTACTAACGAATTAAGGTGTTCGACTATGATTACAAAAGGGGAGATTGTAAGGGTCAAATATGTTGTAATTAGTCGAAGTCTGTAAAGTACCCTTCGTATGTTTTGTAATGTATTTGCTAAGGCACTTTTGTACGAAGCTTAGTGTCAATGCCTTAGTATTTTTTGTACGCTTTCTGTTTCCTATAAATAAGGATATTTACTAGAGTTAGATAAGAGTTGTTTTATAGAAACCTGTCTTTGTACTCTGTAAACATTCGAAAGCGTAATAGAGCTGAAACAAGATCATATTTACATTCGTTGTTCAATCTCGCATTCTTACATTCTCTGATTTGTTACTTACTCGATTCATTGATTCATTAGATTTAAAGGGGTCATTGAATGAATTAGTCTTCCAAAAGTCTTAATCCAGTAAGTTTTTTCTAGTGTTTGAAATTTCTTTCATAACCTACCTGAAGTTGAGAAAATATGATAATGACTATTGTTGAAATTTTTTAAAATTTCAATTTTGCTTATATAGCTTGCAGGTGAAGTGAAGTTATCGATTAAAGTTGTAGTCTTGTTGATCCATAACTATTATAGGCTTCATTAATTTTTGAGGTAATCTTTTCCTTGGACTTCTTTTGACTTTTATAAGGTTTTTTCTAAAGAGATTTTCTTAAATTTCTGATGTAACTGTTTTTTCTGAATAGTATGATGTGATTTTAATATTGAAATTTTTATATATTCTGTTTTTTTGAATAATATTATATAGTTTTTTGTGAATAATTTGATGTATATGAAGATCTGATGGATCTCAAAATTTGATAAGTTATCTTAATTTCTTAAAATATGATTTCTAAAAATCTGTTATGTAAATTCTGATGTCATATGTGAAATCTGTTTTTGAACAACTAATTAGTTTTTTTTAATATCTGAATAATGTGATACGGTTTTTCTGAATAATCTGATGTATATGAAATTTAGATATGTCTCAAAATCTGATAAGTTATTTTAATTTCTAAAACTTTGATGTATCAGATTTTAGAAAAATATGATGTTGATTCTCAATTTCTGCAAGACCATTTTATGTTTTTTGTATAGGTTGTGGTTCTGGATAGCTAACTTCGGCGGGAAGAAGTATTGAAATTCAATGTCTATGAAGTCTTGCTTATCATCAAATAACATATGTTTTTCTTCAAAAAATGTAAAATGGCACCCTTTGTATGCTTTTGTTTGTACAACTATCATTTAGTTTGACTATAAAATTTATTTCGCTTTTCCTATATAATTTTTGTTTAGAAATGTTAGGGCATTATTTTACTTTCTTGCCCCGGGCATTAAAATTCAATGGACCGGCCCTATTCAAACCCAACCTCCTCTCTCCTCGGTAAGTTCTAGCTGAGTTGCCGATACGTGTTTGGCTCGGCCTCGGTGTTTGCCGAGCTGGTCGATGTCATTGCTGAAACCACACCGAGCAGCCTAATAATGTAGTTTAATAACATAAAAATTACCAAAAAGCCTAGATTTTTTCTACCCAATGTAAAAAAAGGCAATACAATCTACATATTTTATTTTATAAGTTAAACCAGAAGTGAATAAAAGAAATTTATAAACTATCAAATAAAACATACGATTTTATTAAACATAAAAACCACAAATATAATAATGATGAGTGTTCAACTATTGCCTAAAACAAAAAATATAAATACGTAAAATTAGTTTGGTGTATTGCCAAGATTGTTACTGGACCGTCTCATATTTGTGCATGCATATCTTTCTGTTCTTTTGGTTCCATTTCTATTTCCTTTGCAAGTTGGTCTTGCATATCTTCTCGTTCTTGTTCACTTTCCGATTGGATATGTAACTCCCATACCTAAAATTTTCAAAACACATATATAGTTAGTGGACAAACAATATATAATTAGAAACAAATTATTTATATTAACTTTGTTTTATCCGTTACAACAATATACATTATAATTGTACATAGTATCAACACACTTCACTAGTTTATAATTGTAAAACTCATCCTACTCGTCCTTCATATGCTATTTGACGTAAATTCTGCCTCATGTTAAATGTTTACTTTTAACTAGTTTAACAATCTAATATGCAAACTTTTATTAGTAATTCCATATTCTTGAGTTCCTTATGATATTTGTCGTATAGAGCATATATATCATTTTAACTTATATTTCAGCTACTTTGTTATAAACTTTAAAGAACTTTTCGTTTATATATACAATTTTGGCAATTTTTGTATAATTTACCTTATAAGTGTACTCCTCAAGTATTCCCGACCTAGATAGGTCAAGTACTTACTACTCCTCGGTCGACTGAACGAGTACCGATTAGCGAAATAATGTACTTGCATTTTATATCTATAAAAGGTAACATATTTTACATTTTATCTATATTAGCAATGTACTTTACATTTTATCTATAATAGAGGCGTATTTGATTATTTATCCATAATAACAAAAATACTTAATTTTTTAGTAACATAGACAACCTAATTCATTTTTAAAAGTTAAACAAACCGTATTTATTTGTTTATAAGAACTCAATGCATATATTAAATTACTATATATATACCTGTTCTTGTGACTCTTTGTACTTAATGGAGGACATGGCACACCCCCCAGAGGGGTTCCTGTTGTCGCGAACTTAAGATCTGAGGATCTTCCTCCCTGACTTTGCACCCGTAACTCAATAGTTTCCTCCGGATTTTGAGTGACATCGTTCCCATACTTCTCAATCATGACTCTTTCATATGCCTCCTGAAATTTATCCAAACAATATGATTGTTATTGAACTAAAAGCTGAGAATGTTATATATAAAAAATGATAAATATAACTTACATATTCCGCCCACGACCCAACAGTACACCATTCTAAGCTATTTATTTTGAACTTCCATTTCCGCGCCTGCAGATGCATGATAATGAATTTTGTGATTTGTTTGTAACTAAAAATATTTTCTAGATTTAGATATAAATGAATCGAAGTCAATGGCACATTTTTAGACTCATATACGGATAAAAATATATAAAACTGAAAGAAAAAAACGATTAGGTTTAAAGAGTATGATAGAGATATTAATTATATAAAACTGAAAGAAAAAAACAATTAGGTTTAAAGAGTATGATGGAGATGTACATACGTATAGAGAATATTTATTGGGTGACACAGTAGTCTCGATGTATTTCCCTCTTGGAGTGATATTTTTGGAACCCATTCTGTGGTATGCCTCTTTAGACATATGCTGGGCATAGATTGGGTTACATGTAAACACCATTTCTTTGGTATGCTTCTTCATATCTAATACGTAAACATCAACTTCGTTTTGAATGAGCCAATTTCCATTTCTCATCACGTGCAGTAGCGACTGACTCCAAAGAAAAAATGACATCGGGCCATAAGTTAACACCTTCGTCCAATCTCCATCTCCATCCATTCTCCATAACTCGATCATTTCATAACAACGTTGGTTTTCCATATAACTTCTGTCCTCGATGAGAATTGCAACACAGAAGTGAATGCACCCTTTTAGAACCATGAAATCCAAAGAGCTTGTCATTTGATTTCCAAAAGAAGGCATCACTATCTCTGTGAACTTTTCGGTCTTTGTTTCGAACCTCATAACTGAATATGAATGAATAAAGGTCCCTTCTCCTCTATCAACTTGTTTTAAGAAATAGAGTTTTTCATTTAACAGTATATGCTTTGGCTGCTCCGGGTAGTAACCTACAAGTGAAGCCCAGTTGGAAGCCCTTTGTCGGAAGTCCTCTGTTGACCTGACCTTTCTCCATGTGTCGGATTTTAATGAGTATATATAAATACAAGCACTGGGATAACGTTTCACACGTAGAAGCCTGTAGTCGTCATCAGAAGAGATATAATACAACCCAAATATACCATCAGAGATATCGTAACATTCATTCCTAGAACCCTTTGTAGACAACTTCTTATTGTCACCTGTCAAAGGATTCCATAAAATTAGAGCATAATATTCGGGAGAACATTCCAACTCGCTTATGCCTACGCATAATAATCCATGCAAAGATGTTAAAATCGACACGTTTTGATAATTGAATGGTACATAAAATGGTAAACGAAAGTTTCCTGTTAAACCATCTTCTGGTGTTTCACAGTCAAACCTACTGAACTGTTCTTGTATGGTGTATGTGTATGGAGATTGGTTTGTGGCAGGTATGACGATATATTTGTGGTGGTTTTCATGGTGATCGTTGGCCGTTACGTGGTGGTGGTAGGTGGTGGCAAAAACACCTGAATTTAGGAAAAAGTACCATTTCTTGCAAACACACATTACATTGGGTAGAGCTTTGACGGGAAGCCTTGGTAGTATCTGGAAAAATAAAATCTCCTGTGGAAGATTACTTGGATGGCGAAGCTCCCCCATGGCCAATATTGCTTAGTTTTGTTCGTGGTGTAGCGATATGATCATATATATATAATTGAGATTTCTAGTTTTAAAAGCTGAAACGATATATAGGAATTTGCTTACAAAAAATGTGGGTAAAAGTATATAATTCAGTCAAAGTAAGCACCACCCCAAAATGAAGGGTGAACAGATCTAAGATCTGAGTCAAAGCACTACCGAAAAAGACGATGAAGCAGAGGCTTCAAGGATTTTCGTCCTAAAAATGTGCCAGAAAATGATGGAATCAAAACCAGAGAGTAGACCAAGTCGATCCATAAATTAAAACAACAGTAAAAATCTATATGCCAAAACCGATCAAGAATACTATTACTAGTTTATTACTGGATAGGGATATTAATATGTTTACCAAAACTATTATACACTTTGAAAATATGAAATTTACCCTTTATAAAATTTGAAAATGTAAAATTTACCAAAACTAATATTTTAATCCATTTTAATAAGTTAAAAACTATAAAAGTTATGTTTTACCATGCTAACCATTTATGTTTGATAGAAATAACTCTTACATCCAGAAAAAATCCAGATCATGAAAGCCTTGTACATGTATGGTGCATCAGCCACTAATAGCAGTCTACGTCCTTGAAATCAACCGGTAGCAACTATGTTGAGATTGCACTCACAAATACATGAAGTCGAACTGAAGCTGTCCACACAAATTGTACTCACTTCTCACCCGAAGTTCTCCAATACCAGAACCACAATTTATAGCAACAGACACACTCGACCTATGAAAATTACATCAATTGATAGACCAAGTAGTAATTTGCGTGAGATTTTACTCATGAGACCATGTGCCTGTGTTACCCTTGAAGTGGTAGTATTTTCTTTTCGCTTCTAAGTGTTATTTGTGGGTAGTTTAGTGATCTCTTTCATTGAACATTGAACCGGTTCCTTGGAGTTCTTGAGCTTTTGGAAAACATTTCTATTTTCTTATAGTTTTTTGGTACAATTTCCTTTACTTTTTTGTCATGTTTAACCATGTCAGGATAAACTAATCATTGGTTGATATCGGAAGTAATCTTGAATGTTTGGTTTGTTTTCAAGAAATTTATGAACTTATGGCTGAAATCTGTGGAAGTATATTATAGTAAAACATCTTTTCATGTTCATATATCTTTAATCAAGAGTTTAGCCATGTGAATGTTATATTAGTTGGTTAATTTCTTAATTAAGTAATAGATCATAAAATTAACAACCAACAAATAGTTTATGTGTTTCTGTTCATTTCATTTAAGTCATCAAAGTATTCCTCCAAACTGGTAATGAAAGCATTTTAAGTCATTTTGGATTTGGTGTCTTTTTAAACCATAATGCTAGTTGATTTTCTAAAATTGCATACTTCATTGATTTGTAGCTTGCAGTAAGAAAATATTTTACGAGCTTCTCTAACTAATATATTAATTTTTAAGTCATTTTAGCCAAACACAAGTATTACATTATAAGTCGTAATGATTAATTACCTAAATGTTCAATTGAAGCAATTTGAATGACAACCATTTCCCCTTATTGATTCACATCAACTTTTATATATTCACATTAAATTTTATTAGTGTTGGTTAAATTAGATTCATAACAACACATGCTACCCCCACACACACACACACTCCCATTTATATTTTTTATTGTTTCCCATGCATCTTTATGGTAAGATTTTGATAGAGTTTACAAATTATACCAATCCTCGTGGATTCGACCCCTTTACCACTATACACTATTTAGTGTGCAATAATTAGGGTTATTTATTTGTTCCCTTCTACAACCACCAAATTTTGGCATTGTTGTTGTGGATTGGTTTATTTTCAATAAGTTTTATTCTCTACTCCTATTCGTATAGGCACAATAGTATATAACCCCGAAATTCAAAAAAACATGCATGTGGCAAAAGAAAAGATATTAGAATGTGGTCAAACTTCTAAAACTAGCATGGCAACAAAAGCTGAAACCACTTCCTCTAGTAACACTAAAACCGAAGTGGAACCCAAATCAAACCCTAACCCTCACCAACAAATTGGCAAAAGATATGCAACCGATCTGATTCCAAACAACATCTATATACCACTATATACCACTGCTTGGAAGCTTTAGCGGACCAACATTTCCTAGTGCCTCTACCTGGAGCTCGCCTGCCAACCCTACCTAGTGCTTGCGACCCTTCCCATCCTGGTGCTCGCCTGCCAGCCCTGCCAGACAACTTCTCCTAGCCCTTGGCTTATTGCGCCCTATCTGGGTTGGCCTACGACCTGACCTAATTTCTCTTAACGTACACTACTAGAAAAAGGTGGGGTTTCCTACAAAAGTTTCCTAGGACCAAAATTTTCTCGCTACTTCCTATAAATTATACTGAGAAAATTCCAAGGAAAACGTGCTTCTATATTTCCTTAGAAGTTCCTCGGTAATTGGTAGGAAATACAGAGGATTTATCTGTCCTTAGAAGTTCCTACGCTTTTCCTACGAAATAAATGTATACTTAACATTCCTAGGTAGTTCCTCGGTAGTTTTGTAACGCCCGGATCCCGGTACGTATTTTTAATATAGGTTTTGCACTTTTACATTGGGACTCGACGAGTTGGAGGCCTAACTCGTCGAGCAGATGCGAAATTTAAATGCGGGTGGAAGAGTATACTCGCCGAGTCGGAAGCCCCGAATCGACGAGTAGACCTGTCTGGATGAAACCCTAAATTTGAGGGTTTACACCATATTTAAACAACTTATAGGGTCTCCACCCCAGCCTCCATCACCCGAAGACTCTCTTCACGAAACCCTAATCGGATATTGAGTGTTCTTGAGGTTTTTGTACCATTTGTGTGTCTTTGAAGCTTGAGAAGAAAGAGGAAGCTTAGGAGATCAAGAGGAAGCAAGTAGATCCAGAGGTTTTGGCAAATTTCCAGGTCATTTGAGGTATAAAGCTGATAGTCCAAAGCCCATATATCCAAGATTAGGGTTTTCTAAACCCCAATTAGGGTTTCCTACCCATCACACTCCCATTAGGTCCAAAAGCTAAGTCCTTAGGCCCATTAGGGTTTCATTAGGTCAATTAGGGTTTTTCCTAAGTCGGGCACCACCCACTACCACCTCGGGTAGTGGTATTCAACGGCGGCTCACGGCGTCGGCCACCACCTCACGGTGGTGGTTATGGTTCTAGTCCATTTTTGTCCAAGCGTCCCAAACGAAATCTAAACACAAACAAAGCACACCGCCACCCAACACGATGATTGGTGGCGGCAGGAGGCGGCAGCCACCACTTCATGGTGGTGGTTATGAGTTTTCTTTTTGTTATTCCGACACCGATTACAATTTACAATGCAAATTCCCAACTAACACACACACACACTAAGATAAACACACACATCCACCCTTGTGGTGGCTGGCGGTGGTAGATGGTGGCAACCTCCATGGCTGGCGGCCATGGTGGTTATCTTCCCCTTTTTGCGGCCATCAAACACCACCTACAAAACACACACACACATGATTTTGATTTGCACAAAGGACCAAGTCACCCATCTGGGGAACTCACTAAGCTTCGTGCTTAGAATTTTGTTTATGGTTTCAGGTATCATTGTTTTGGAAATGAAGGGCTCAGCCTGATCGCAGCACACTCACCCGTGTTTCCACAATATATGATTTAGGGACGAACTCTGATAAATGTTTTACCTAATCATGTTTTTGGAATGTTGGATTTAGAAGATATATGTGTTTTGACTGTATTGAAAAATGAATTTTTTACCCTTGATTTTTGGGTCATTACATGTATAGCCCATTTAGTTTTTGCATAGCTAGCCCATTCTTTGTATTAACCCGATGTAATATTGGCATTTATATGCATGGAAAGGCGTGAGGCAATTCAGGGAAAATCATTATCGTGTCAATATGATCTATCACATAGTACCAAGAATCTTGATCTAAGGCGTGAGGCAATTCAGGGAAAATCATTACCGTGAGGGTATTTTGCGTATATCTGGTGGATCTAGATTGACTCGGTTTGATCTGTTTTGACTATTCTTAACGAAGTTATTTTGACATGGTTGTCGTTTTTTCCGATCGAATTTTGGTTGTTGGGTTTTGTGGGGAAATACTTTTCATTGGAAAATATATTATTGAAAAAAACAGTAAATATTTTTTAAAAGTCCAATTCTTTGTGCACCAAATGAGTTGAAATTCAATACATAAAATCTATAAAAATATTTAGTTTCAACAACAAAAAAAAACTAATAAATAATATAGTACAATTTGTTTAATAAATTAAAATGATGAAATACAAATTAATTTTTGTCTTTATTGCATTTACATAACCCCTTAGTTTACCTTTGTTTCATTTCATTTAATATATTGTGATGAGTTTGATGCATTTACCGAAGCATGTCACTTTTTACATTTTATGACTAAATATTGACGGAATCTTTTAGTTACAATTTATGACGAAATGTAGGCACTACGTCAGTTTTGTCATACTCCTTGCAATTTTTGCCATTTTCATGGCATATTTTTTTTAAATTAATTAATTTAAAAAACTAAACAATTCAAAAATACTATTTTTTTAAACTAAATTTCCATTAAATAGAAAATAAAATTACAACAAAAAAATATAGAATTTGAAATTACGAACCAAGAAACCACAAAAAAACCCCATAGAAATTTAAATAACGAAACCACAAACTTAAAATAGCGAAACTTAGGTGTTGTATTTTTTGCGACCTCCTCTTTTGCTTTTATCGTCATTTACTTTTCACGTCCGGTGTGAGCGCTAATGTCTCTCATCAAGGTCGTCATGGTATGGTTTTTTTTCTTTCTCTTGTACATGTGACCTCCAAATATCGTCGCTTTTCCCTTTTGCTTGGCTCGGTCTCTTCCCATGGGACGAGTGACTCTTGGAACCTCGCAAGGCTCCTCGCCATTGAGGTCAATCCCGACATGCTCATTGGACGATTGACAGTGTCCTTTCGAATGTTTTGCTTCTTTTAGAAGAACTACCCGTAAAGGTTTCAGAATTGTTGACCCCTTGCCATTTTTTTGACAATTTAAAAATATTCCAAACGTGTAGAAATTTGAAATTGGCCCCTTTCTGATTCTGGTACAATTCAAGAGCGTTTTGCAAAATGGTTTCGTCGTTTTCACCACTTTGCCGTTGTCGTTTGATACTTGTAAACACCCATATTAAACTCCATCACCACTTTGTTGGAATTTCTCCACTTGGAATAAATTTGGTCTTTTTCCGGTAGTCTCCAAGATTCTCCTCGTTGAGAAAAACGCCCTGTAATTTTTCGGAAAAAAGTTGGACAATCTTGGTTGTTTCTGATCACCGGATCTTCAAAAAAATCCACCCACACACGAGCTAACACCTTTTCTTCATCCAGTTCCATTGCTTTGGATCCGCCCTTCCACTTTTTTTGGGTTGTGGTGGATTCTCTTCCAGCTCCGACTCCATTTTAGGGACGACTTCGGGTTCCCCTTGACTTTTCGAATTGGGTTTGGAAATATATTATGGAGTCGGGAAGATCATCAAATGGATTGAATTCATTTTCCATTTGGGATGAGAAGTTCATTTGTCGTTGGTTTTGAAATTGGACGTGTCTTTGAAATTGTGGTTAGTTCTAAAATTGAGGTTTGTTTTGGTATTGTGCTTGATTTGGTAGTGAGGTTGGGTTTTTGTAACATCTATAAAAATCACAACAAATTTAAACTTTTTAAAAACAACCCCAAATCATAGAATGTTTACAAAATCATTGTTTTCAAGGTATTGTTCCATATCAGAGTATCCCATAGATCAAAAGTACATAAAATAGGGGATGTGTATGGTCACATGTTTGCCTTCCCGCGATCACCAAAAGTACCTGAAACAATAACTAAAAACCGTAAGCTAAAGCTTAATGAGTTCCCCCAAAGTACCACCACTTAAAGATAACAACAAACAACATGTATACATAGACTTCAACCTGATTGGACCGCCTCGAAGGCCTACAAACTATCTGGACCGCAAACAGAACCTTCCACATGACTTTACCCCCTCACCGAGCCCTCAGCCTATCTAGACCGTTCTCCGGGCCTTCGGACTGACTGCTCCACCTCACGAACCTTCAGTCTATCCGGGCCTCCGTAGGTCTCTCGGCGTTCAGTCCCTACTAGTCTGCCTCAACCTAACCACACATAACATGTAGACATATACATAACAGATAAACATATAACCAGCCAACAGACAACAAGCAGATCTAACAGATCTCTAAGCATAGCAACATCCTATATAACAGGATACCGATCTAACAGATCACTACAACATACTACCATATCATAGGATAACCAATCCAATGGGCCGACTTTGGTTCCTTCGACCCATAACTACAGTGAAGAAAATTCACCTAAACTGTTGATAACTGAAACAACACTCGATCCACGGTAACACTGCTCCTCACTCTAAACCAAAACAAGAACAAACCCAATCTATAATTAGGGTTTAACCCGAACCCATGGTTTAGCCCATTATTCATCATGGTAAGGGCAAAAAGACCATTTTGCCCTTTAGATAGAAGCCCGACTAAACTAAGCCCAAAACCCCTAATGGCCCAAGGCCCAAAATCGATCCATTGGGCTTCTGCTGAGAACGCCTGGCGTCTTAACGTTGGGTGTTCCCATGCAAACGACTGGCGTTCGCTCGCTGATTACCAACTTCCAAACCAATGTCTTAATGGATTAAGTTCTCATGTACAAACTTCAGATCCAATCATAATGGATCGTCGAAAGCCATAAAGTTGCAAACTTTATGGCCATGCATGGCTATAATGAGCCCAACACCAAGATCCTAACTCAAAATCAACTATAAGGCTCCAAAACTCTTGCATGGAAGATTATGAAGACCCAAGATTGCTTTTTTATGATTCTAGACTCACTATTATGCTTGAAAGGACAATCCAAACCTCTGGAGCATTCCAAACTCACAAATATCAAGTCTTTGGGACCAAAAAGGACATAAATTATCCCTATATCAAGATCTAACAAAAGTGACATCAAGATCTAAACTTTATACCTCAAAATGATGCTCCAAGATGTCAAGAGTCCATATCCACAAGCTAGAGAGCAACCACAATACTCCAAAGATCGTCCTTCTCTTATCAAGAACACTAAATGATACAGAAAATATGAACCAAGGCTTCAAACTCTCATACGCACTTAGGGTTTTCGAAATGAGGATGGAGATTGGAGTAGTGAAGGGTTTTGAGGCCATAATGTTCTTTAAATAGGGTGCAAAGCCTAAAAATTAGGGTTGGTCTCTGAGTGAAAACGCCTGACGTCCATCATAGAACGCTTGGCGTTTGAACACCTAGCATTTAATGCCAAAACGCCTAGCGTTTGGACCAAGGATCTCATCATCGAGATGTTACAGTTTGGGCTTTAAATGGGTAGTAAACACCACCAAAGTGTAAATTTGGTGGAGAATAAATTGGCTGATCGCTTTGATTTTGAATGAAATTTGTCGAAGAATGTGAGATGTTTGGGTTTTGGGCATTTATTTTTGAATTTTTTTTGAGCTTTTGGGTTGGAAGGCGAAACCATTTTTTCACAAGAATTGTATTGTTTGATTGAAAATATGAAGATGATATAGTGGGATAAAATAGGTGAAATAATTGTATTTATATTGGGTAAAAATGTGGGGTTTTTTTGAAAAAATTAAAAAAGAAACGGTAAGAAAGGGGCTCTCAATGACTAGTGCATTCAAAGCCAAACTCCTCTCTCCTTGGGAAGTTCTAGCCGAGTTGTCGAGCTGCACTCGACAAGCCGAGGGCTCAGCTCAGTGTTTGCCGAGCTAGCCGAGCTCATTGCCGAAACTACACCGAGCAGCCTAATAATGTAGTTTAAAAACACGAAAATTACCAAAAAGCCTAGATTTTTTCTACCCGCTGTAAAAAAAAAGTCAATACAATATACATATTCTATTTTAAAAGTTAAACCAAAAAGTGAACAAAAGAAATCTATAAACTACCAAACAGAACATATGTTTTACTAAACATGAAAACCACAAATCTTTACTATTATATAAAGCATATTCAACATTTCTTGAAATTTATGAGGTATCACTATTTGAACATAATGTACACAATATTAACCGTATACTCTACATACACGGTATACACAAATCTAAATTTAACTTACAGTACCTAAATATTTTAGTGTATTACCTTCTCTCTAGATGTTACACTAATCTCCTCTAGACACATGACACAAAAGCCGCCATCAAACCACATCTCATTTGTCTCTCTCCTTAGTCTCTTTAGTCTTTGGCAATCCTCTGTTACCACCAACTTCTTGACCCTCACGACATCAACTAGTTGTTCTTCCCTCTTAGCTGGAAGACTAATGCTTTAGAAATCCTCTACAGTTATCGGAGTCCGTCATCCCCTCTGTTATAAACACTGCCATCTCGTCTCACCATCAGAAACCGTAACCCTAACCCTAATTTTCCTCCATCATCGCCACCTGAATCCGGCAAAATCACACACCATTCAACAAAAATAATCCCCAAATCAAGAGCCAGTATCAGACCACCACCTGCCTTCATCGTCATCTCTCCTCTAGTAGAATCGTATCGGATAGCCATCTCCACCATCTATCTTCCTTAGCATCACTTTTCTGGAAAAGAACCAAAAGATACCCAGTCGGCTTTGCTTCTGGTAAGACCAAATCGGCTTCATCCAATTGATTCAGGTTAGGTCAACCACTTTCCATTCCTTCTATCTTTCTACTAGAATTCAATACTATTTTCGTATGCAGGATTTCATTGTCAGCTATCAACACAAACACTCTCTTATATTTCTCATTACGGTTTGCCACCACCATCCTTGCCCACCCTCCATTACACTACCACTCACAAACTTAAATGCACACCATGACAGTCGCTTCCCTCCACAATCCCTATACGCCGCCACGATCGCCACTCAACGCTGTCGGCACCATTTACAGTCGCCAACAAAAACCATCACGACTTACTGCCAAGAAAACCATCAATTTCAAATGGTGTTTGCTTCGTAGACACTGTTAGATCTAGCAGGTATACATTTCCCTCCTTAATATGTTGCTTTCTTATTCTTTTGGATTATACAAATCTTGATTTTTGAATTCTCTCTTTCTAATGTATATTTTTCAAAATTACTTACAGTTATTGAAGTATTTACGGTCTGTGTATTCATTTTCAAAAAATGTGCAGGTGTGCTTATCTATTTGTATTGTGTTAGTGTTTGTATGTTTCCTTTCGTATATTCATGTGCATTTAAGTGTATTTGTTTGTGAGGATATTGGACTAAAGAAGGAAATAACAATAATCCTTTATCTCTTTCTCTTGACAGGATCTCTAATTTGTAGCTGAAATGTAAATTTCAAAGTCATAGGGCTGCTGCCATGCTCTTGGAACTTTGGGGTAACAATGAACCGTGTTTTGAATCTATATAAATATGCTATTTATGTCTAACATGCTATTGGTTGTATACAATTGTTATATGACACATCTTAAAATGTTTTTTTTCATGACTGTTTCTTGAAATGGGTATCCTATAATATGACACCTGTCACAACTAGCAATTTTGGCTAGCAAATTCTATCCCTATGTAAACATTAACAATGGCAACAATTGTAACCATGACTTGAAAACATGATTTATGAGTACTCAATGACAACAAACTTCCATTTAAAGTCCAAATGAAAGATAAAAGCTCAACACAAACACTTCAAATGGTCAACTACAGATTGGAAACCCTAAAAATCCCGGTTTAAGTCCATTATGGACTAGGATTTTCTTATTGGGCCTAATGGACCAATAAGCCTCCAGTTTGACTATTTTGGGCTTAGGATCCTTATATGGGCTCTAATTGGACCCACTTTCAGGAAACTTAAACATTTGAGCCATAATAGGCCTAAAATGGATTAGTTTACCTTCAATGGGCCTTGATGGGCCATAGCAAAGCTAATTAGCCCTAATGGGCTATAAATCCACTCTTTTATAAAAAATTGGGCCATGAACTACTCTAAGGGCCCAATGGGCAGAAAAATAATTTTTGGGCCTCAAGATTTCGAACAAAAGGCAATGAATGACCCAAGATAACCCATTCCTTTCTCCTAGCGCAAGATCTCGGCCCAACTTCATCAAATAAAAAAGAGAAAAGATTTAGGGGAAAAGAATTAGGGGTTGACTTTGGTGGTGCCACCTCCCTAATATTCATCATGTATCAAGGCATGGTCTCTCATGTTTCCATGCAAAGTCACCTCACCCCTCTATCCCCTCTCTTTTCTTTCTTCGGCCAAGAGCAAGAAGCAAACACACACACACCAAACTCTCTCAAACACTCACAAGAACACTCCTTCCTTTCCCCTCTAATTTTCGAGAATTAGAGTATACTTCAAGAGGTACTCATCTAGGTCATCACTCTTTGGTAATTTGTTATCATATTTTATTCATTGACTTTCATCCTTAAGCTAAAAACACTCTCTTATGAAGCTTAATTTTGTGATCTAACACCTTAGAAACTTCATGAGCTCGAAAGTCCCCCAAGGAGTTTGTTAGGGCCAAAAACAACACCATCTTCTTCTATTCTTCTTCAAAACCGAGAACAACAAGCAAAGGTGAGTTCATACCCCTTGTTTTTCGGTTTTTACATGATTTTTGGGGGAGAATACAAGTCTTATGTGTTGATCTATGTGTTATATACTTGATATGTGTGATTTCTCGATTTTATGTGGTAAAAATTTGTTAGAGTTTTACATATCTCGTCATTATAAACAACAATGAGTGAGAAACCATAAACTAAGGCACCTTATACATCATCTTATCAACATAAAAATGCTTACATGTTTAAAATATAAAAATTTAAAGTAAAAATCTTGTTAAGGGTCATATTTGTCAAGAAAACAAAAGATAAGGGCAAAAAGTGACATTTAGGGTTTTTAAAGGGCTAAACAGGTCATATATGTATAAAAACAAATTTTTATAACAACCATGTTTTTCAAAGGGCCAAAAATGTAAAAGTTAGCTAAATGGGCCAATATTTGGGCCTTACGGATTTTTGGGCCCATTTTGCGAAAAATAAGAAACTTTGGGGTTAAAAAACAAATTTTTATAACAACCATGTTTTTCAAAGGGCCAAAAATGTAAAAGTTAGCTAAATGGGCCAATATTTGGGCCTTACGGATTTTTGGGCCCATTTTGCGAAAAATAAGAAACTTCGGGGTTAAAATTGTTATTTATTCAAAGATTGGGCCTTAAATACAAATAGACCCATTTCAGGGATTAAAAATAACATTTAAAATTTAGACTAAAAATGCTAAGTTTTAGAATGATGGGCCGAAAATGCAAAATTTCAGAAAAATGGGCCAAAAACGTAAACTCTTATCGAAAAGGGGCTGGAAATGTTAAATAATTATGTTTTGGGTTGAAGGTGCAATCTAAATTATATTTGGGCCAAAAATGTCAATCAGAAAGGGTCTAAGGACTAAAAATGTCATTTTTCATTAAGTACATCTAAAAATGTCATTTTATAATAAGGATGTAATATCCCAAACCTCAGAAGTATGATTTAAGGGCTTAAAGTGTAAATTGAGGAAGCTACTCGACGAATAGGTGCGATTACTCGTCGAGTCGGAGCGGGTTCTGGTCACGAGTTAAGTGACCAACTCGCCGAGTCAGCGGCTGGACTCGACGAGTTGGTGCTGGAAAGAGAAAACCATAATCTTAGGGTTTGCACCCTATTTAAAGGACCTTAAGTCCTTACCCCAGCCTCTTTGTTACCCCTTGAGATTCAGGAAACCCTAATCTCGTGTGTGAGCCATTGGAGTGAGTTTTGAAGCTTTGGAAGGAGATTCTAGCAAAGGAGGCTTGTAGATCAAGAGAATAGCATTAAGGAATTTGGGTAGATACAGAATCTACTTCAGCTTAGGCACATTTTGGAGGTAACAAGTCGTTACCTTGAACTCTTCCTTTCTAGATCAACTTATGGATGAATTTGGGGCCATTTTAGCATGTTGAGGATCCATTTCGGGTTATGGGTCTAGATCTGAGGTTGCAACTTCATATCTAGACTTGTCTTGGTCCAGGAAGTCATAAAGTATCAGCCTTTGGTTTGTTTATGAAGCATTCTTGTCTTAAACCTTAGCCCTAACTTGTTTTGGCCCAATAGCACGTTGTACTCACGTAAAGTTTTCAACTTTACGTGGTAATCATTCCCTAGAAGGTTGGATCCACATTATGGAGCCTCTGCATGGTTTGAAAAGGGTCTGTATGGATGACGGGCTGAAGGGACTCGGCGAGTCGCAAGGTCGACTCGGAGAGTCATATGAACATGGGCATGAACTCAACCAGTTGGAAAAACAACTCGGCGAGTCCCATGAAGATTGAAGTGAACTCGGGGAGTCAGTAGGATGACTCGGCGAGTCTGTTAGAGTTTTCCTAGTCAGTAGATGCGCGTGGACTTGTCGAGTGCAAGAGAGAAAACTCAACGAGTGGCCATTGAGTTTCAGTCGTGAGCCGTAGGAACCCGACGAGTCACTTTGGTGACTCGGCGAGCAGGCAAGTATTACGAGGGACTCGACGAGTAGCTAAGGGTACTCGACGAGTTGAGGTCAACATGGACTGTTGACCTTGACTGATAACCTTGACTATGACCAAGAGTTGACCAGTTTGACTTCCAAGGGTATTCTAGAAATTGAGCACTTATAGATATGGTACCATCATGGTGTTAGGTGGTGGAGTTCGTGACTGTGATCGGAGGATTTGATCTTATCTCTTCATTTTGGCATGGCACGGTGAGTTATCTGTTGGGTTTTGACCATTCTAACACTTCCTAAGTGTACATGCAACCCTAATAAACCTTGGATTGTCTAAAATACATGCAAAATTTGTTTTCCAAGGTTTATAACCTATCTAGCATGGCATGGGGTACTTTTAAACATAAAAGAGCTAGATGAATTACATACCTTTTGTTGCGTGTTGATTCCTTGGAGTTTGAGAGCCAAGCACCAATAATGTGAATGCCTCAAATGGAAATCACAAATCACCACAAACTTGGAAAACTTATGAAAGAGTATTCTAACACTTAGAAATCGGCCACACTACTTTCACACACACTAGATTGCCATTTCATGCAACATAAGCTTGTTTATATGGTGTACATGATTAGGGTAAACCCTAATAACCCATGTCTTTTCCTTTCCAATGATCCATGGGTTAAAAGCTCCATGGATCATCCATGGACTTCCATATAAGCTTTGCCCATTACCAAATGAGTATTAGCCCACACCATATAATTATAATAGCCCATGTTTAATTAGTCACCTTTTTAATAACTAAATTAATTCATAATTAATTTAAGACTAAAATAACATGACTTCATATTAATATATTATAACTTATAATATATTAATAAATCATAAGTATACAATTCTCATAATATTATCCATATAAATAGCTCGGGTGAAGTGCAACCCAAATGGACCATGCCGGGTCGGGTCAAGTATATACCAAATAAGTTATGGACTTAGACACCTTATCCAACAGACTCCCACTTGGATAAGTCTGATAACTATATTTGCTTATATTACTTCAGGAACCAACCGGCAATCGTAGCTCTCGAAAACTCTGTTGAACTATGAAGCGCCATTTTAGATAAGTGATCATATAATCCTCTGTTCTCATGATATCAGCCGGACAAACACATGGAACAATGTCTTACTTATTGTCTGGCAGTTGTTTCCCAATTTCTGATTTGTTTGACAAAAAAAACTAAATTGAACACATCAATTTAGTTCTGACCGGGCCCGGTACATGGGTCAAAACAAAATCATCGAGGGGCCCAGATATTGCTTCTATTTCTAGAAGGAACAGATAAACTTCGACTCATATGCTTGTTCTACTACTTGTTGAATTGTACACAAAGGCACGTTTTATAACATCAAGTTACTGATGCGTTTTCGTGCAATCAATGTACAACCAACTCATAGGCAACAACTCATATCTCTAGGTTAGAAGACTTATATGATATTACCGTCTCACGATCACTCGAGATAAATTCCATGAACTGATGCAAGTGAGTGGTGGTTTATTCCAATACTCATAACTTACGAGTACTCATGAATGTTGCAGCAACCATTGCTATGTCTAAACACATTTAGCCATCTACAAACCCAATATGACAATCTTGATTCATACCTACTTCCGACATATGACCGATTGTGGAGGTTTGAATAAATTAATTATTCTAGAAGTCAAAACATGCAAAACTGAAACAATAGTAAATAATTGACAATGATGGCAACACTTTACTCATAAATAAATCACAACTTTTATTCATCACCAAACGTCGATTACATTTTACAAGTTTCAGAAAACTATCTAATCTGTAAAACTAATATCGTACCTCAGCCCGATGCGCCTCGCATGCTGCAAATGCGTAACCCTCGTCAGTCCCTTCGTAAGGGGATTTGCAGGATTCTCATCTGACGATACCCTCTTTGCCACGAGGATTCCTTCTTCTATCTTGTGTCTTATGAAGTGATATTTTCTGTCAGTGTGTCGGGATCTGCCATGATCTCTCAGTTCCTTAGCTAGGGCAACCGCACTATTGCTGTCACAGAAAATCTCCATTGGCTCCCTAATAGCTGGTACAACTCCAAGGTCTCCGATGAAGTTCTTCAGCCATATCGCCTCCTTTGTCGCTTCACTTGTTGCTATGTACTCTGATTCACAAGTCAAATCAGCCACCGTCTCCTGCTTGGAACTCTTCCAAGAGATTGCCCCTCCATTTAGGGTAAAGACCCTGCCCGACTGAGAGTGGAAGTTATCCCCATCAGTCTGAAAACTAGCATCACTATACCCCAATATTCTCAAGTCATCACTCCCACCAAGGGTAAGGATCCAATCCTTAGTCCTCCGCAGGTACTTGAGAATGTTCTTTACCGCGGTCCAATGAGCCTTGCCAGGGTTTCCCTGATATCTGTTGACCATGCTCAAAGCAAAGGCTACATCAGGGCGGGTAAAAGTCATAGCATACATGATCGAGCCAACAGCGGAAGCATACGGTAATTGACTCATCTCAGCTATCTCAGCCTCTGTACTCGGACTCTGAGTCTTACTCAGCTTGGCATTGCTTTGGATCGGTAAATCTCCTTTCTTGGAATTCTGCATGTTGAACCTTTTCAACACCTTATCCAAGTAGGTACTCTGACTAAGTCCAATTAGTCTTTTACTCCTTTCTCTTAATATCCTTATCCCTAGGATATAGGCAGCTTCCCCTAGGTCCTTCATAGCAAAGCACTTCCCAAGCCAGGACTTAATCTCCTGCAAGGTTGGGATGTCATTTCCTATAAGTAGTATGTCATCCACATACAGTACCAAGAAGCTAACTATACTCCCACTAGCTCTGACGTACACACAAGACTCATCTTCACTTCTCGAGAAGCCAAACTCTTTGACCTTTTCATCAAAACAAAGATTCCAGCTACGAGATGCTTGTTTCAATCCATAAATGGATTTCTCAAGCTTGCACACTCTATTAGGGTACTCTGTACTGACAAAACCCTCTAACTGATTCATGTACACATCCTTAGCCAGCTTTCCATTAAGAAAAGCTGTTTTGACATCCATTTTCCATATTTCATAATCATGAAATGCAACAATAGCCAACATAACCCTATTAGACTTAATCTTTGCTACCGGTGAGAAAGTTTCATCATAATCAATACCCTGAGTCTGAGTAAAACCCTTCGCAGCCAGTCGAACCTTATAAGTGTGCACTTTACCTTCCATGTCGGTCTTCTTCTTGAAGATCCATTTGCACCCGACTGTCTTACGGCCTGGTAGATTGTCAACCAAGTTCCAAACTTGATTGTCATACATGGACTGTATCTCGCTGTCCATAGCCTCCTTCCATTTAGTAGACTCCGGGCCTGCCATGGCTTCCTTAACACTTTTAGGTTCATCCAAATTTACCAGTGTACTATCACTGATAAATGTATCACCTTCCGTAGTAATATGAAAACCATAATAAAACTCACGTGTGTTCCTAACCCGTGTGGAACGCCTCGGAGGTACATACTCGTCAGCTTTCTCAACAGGAGTTTCCTCCTCAGGTTGATTGCTATTGTCTGAGGTTCCTTCACCAATTGATTCTTGAATTTCTTCAAGGTCAATTTGCCTCCCACTGTCTCCTTGGCTTATAAATTCTCTCTCAGGAAAGACCCCTCTTCTTGCCACAAAGACCACATTCTCACTGGGTCTGTAGAAGAGGTAACCGAAGGATTTCTGTGGGTAGCCGATGAAAATACACCTTTCGCTTCGGGGTTCGAGCTTATCATGAGTCTCGCGCCTCAAAAAAGCCTCGTAACCCCAAATCTTGATGTGGTCCAAATCGGGAACCTTCCCAGTCCACATCTCATGAGGTGTTTTGGTAACCTTCTTAGTAGGGACTAGATTGAGGATATGGGCGGCAGTCTCTAAGGCATACCCTCAAAAAGAGATTGGTAGCGAAGCTCGACTCATCATAGAGTGAACCATGTATAACAAGGTTCAATTACGCCTCTCAGCTACACCATTCAGCTGTGGTGTCCTGGGAGGTGTCAATTGTGAGACAATCCCACACTCCTTAAGATAGTCAAGGAACTCAGTACTAAGATACTCACCACCTCGATCGGATCGAAGCATCTTAATGTTCCTGCCCAATTGATTTTCTACTTCCTGTTTAAACTCTTTAAACCTTTCAAAGGTTTATGACTTATGTTTGATTAAGTAGACATAACCATATCTACTTAAATCATCAATAAAAGTCACATAATAACGATTAGCATCCCTTGTGGCAGTTTTGAATGGTCCGCATACATCAGTATGTACGAGGTTAAACAAACCCTCACCCCTCGCACAAGTACCAGTGAAGGGTGATTTTGTCATTTTTCCAAGAAGACAAGTTTCACAACTATCATCCGACTTTAGGTCAAATGACTCCAAGACTCCATCGTTTTGGAGTTGGCCTATGGGTTTCTTGCTTACATGTCCAAGACTACAATGCCACAATGATGCTTTATCTAAACTAGTTGAAGAATCAATATACAACACATTATTTCCTAAGTTGTCTACAACCGACACAGTTTCATACACACCATCACAAGGTAATGCTTTAAAATAAAACACATTATTAAAGAAAGCATTAATACCACCACATTCATTATCAAATGAAAAAGTAAAACCTTGTTTGTACAAACCATGAAAAGAAATAATATTTCTCGCCATTTCAGACGAGTACACACATTTATTCAAATCTAATTTTAACTAATTATTCAACAACAAAGTATAAACTCCAATCTTGGAAACAGGTGAAGCCTTCCTATTCCCCATGATTAGGTTTATCTTCCCGTGCTCCACATCCTCACTTCTTCTTTGGACCTGCATGGGTGGGTTTCATTTTCCCATCCTTGAGATCCTGCAAGTACTTAGGGCAGTTTCGCTTCCAGTGCCCCTTGTTCTGACAGTAGAAGCAATCAGCATCCTTAGGGATGGCAGAAGGAGTGACAGAACCACTTTTGGTTCAAGATGAGGAGCCTTCAAGAGACTTTCCCTTGGTACCCTTCGAAGGGGTCTTCCTCTTCTTCCCTTTACCTTGCCCGATAGCCAAAACAGGGGTAGTTTTAGGAGTAGGAGTAGCAGACGTTACAACCGACTTACCCTTAAGACCGGTTTCAGCGGTCTTCAAGAGTCCCTAAAGTTTGCTAAGAGTAACTTCCTCCTTGTTCATGTGATACGTCATACGAAATTGTTCATAACAAGAAGGTAAGGAGTGCAAAATGATGTCAATTGCCAACTCCTCAGGGAAGTTCACATTCAGCTTTAGCAAATGGTCCACATACCTTTGCATCTTTTACATGTGTCCCGTGATGCATTCACCACCCTTCATGCGGGTTGTTATCATGGAGGAGATTATTTCATACCGCTCCTAACGAGCACTCTGATGGTACCTTTCCATCAGGTCTTGGTGCATCTCAAAAGCGTAGAAGTCCTCATAGGACTTTTGGAGCTCGGCTGTCATCGTGGCCATCATGATGCATGCCACCTTGGTGCATCTCTCTAATGTGTCCTAAATTCAACGATCTCTTCAGGAGTAGCAGTTGACTCATCAAGCTCCTTTAACTCCTTATCGAGTACATATTCCTTGTCCTCATAACGAGTAACCATCCTGATATTCCGGATCCAATCCATGAAGTTGGAACCATCAAAGATGACTCTCCCACAAAGATTCATGAGAGAGAAAGAGCCAGTAGGGTTAGAGCCCGAAGCATTGTTGTTGGAAGACATCTGAAAAGAAGAAAAACAAGTTTAGATTAGATATATAGAGTCCATAATAAGACACCCAAATATAATATTAAGGCTAGGACCCAATCACAATATATTATACTTAGAAGAGGGATGTCGTCATCTAAGTAATAACATATTTGAAAGGTTGGTGAATGACGATTCACCAATTTCCACCATGAAAAATGAAATGAATTATTAGGTTTTAACTGGATTTGAAATTCCTAGATTCTTTTGAGATTCATTGAACTTTTAATGGCATGTTTCAATCTCGATTGTGCCCTTCAAGTTTTGTGACTGGGATGCCGAGGATCACAAAACAAGGTGTGAACAACCATACCAATTCACTTGGTATCCTTAATATTATCACCTAATCAATGTCTCGGTTAACCACACGCACTCCACCGATCTATGACAAACATTACGTCACCCTTCGTGGTCCTTACTAGTCCAAGTTAGTGTGTCGGTTAACCACACATGCTCCACCAACGACTTGGTAAGGTACAAAGTGTGAATTCCATGGGTTAGCACCATGTTCACATTTTTCCTAAAGTAACTAAGATTGTGAATTAAAATATTTAGTTACTTTATAATAATCATTATACTTTTAATGAGAATTTAAAGTCATTGTCCTACCCGTTCGGCTAACGACCCTCCACCGATCAAGGAAGCGGTGGGTGAGAGTGGACACCCATTAAGCTGCCATTTTATAGGCAACAACCTTATACCCCCCCTTATAGACCGGCTTCGTGAACGAGGCCTACTAACGGTAAAACGACTTGTTCTTATACATATATATAATAATTAACCATTAATGTTATAAATAGTATAAGTGTTGAATTTTAACTTTTAAAACTCTAAGGGTTGGAATTAAAGTTTATTAAAGTGTGTGTAACTTTACAAATTCCAAAACTTGAGGGCAAGTTTTGAAACTATTCAAAACTTTTCATTTCATAACTTATGAGTTAATGGTTCATAAAAATGAAGACTCTTCATTTTTATGTAACTTATGTGTTTTAAATGTGTGTTTAAAAGAACCGACCTTTGGATATCCATAACTTGAGGACAAATTATGGACTCCATTAAAACACATAAATGATCAAGAATTAATCCTAAACAATTTAGCAAATAATTCCTATCATCTTCTAAACTCATAAGAACATGAACATGATCATCAAAGTTTCAGGAATTATATGAACACATATAAAGCATGAAATTTTGATATAAGCCATTGTAAATGGATTAGAACAAGCACTACACCATCAAAAACAAGTTTTAAAACACCAAAACAGTTTAGGGTAATGTTTCTAGTCTATTTCCAGCAGCAAAAGTCGAAAATCTGATGTCAGTTCATTCTACTCGTCGAGTGCACGAACCTACTCGACGAGTAGGATGAATTTTAACTTGGACTCGTCGAGTCCCCCCATGGACTCGGCGAGTCCCCTGTTCAGACAACAAAACAGTTTCGATTTTAACACAATTTTGCATCAAGTATCAACAAACAAGCCTAGTCTCTGATACCACTATTGGGCTTTGAGCATTCTAACACTTCCTAAGTGTACATGCAACCCTAATAAACCTTGGATCTATGTTTGTCTAAAATACATGCAAAGTTTGTTTTCCAAGGTTTATAACATATCTAGCATGGCATGGGGTACTTTTAAACATAAAAAAACTAGATGAATTACATACCTTTTGTTGAGTGTTGATTCCTTGGAGTTTGAGAACCAAGCACCAATAATGTGAAAACTTATGAGAGAGTATTCTAATACTTAGAAATCGGCCACACTACTTTCACACACACTAGAGTGCCATTTCATGCAACATAAGCTTGTTTATATAGTGTACATGATTAGAGTAAACCCTAATAACCCATGTCTTTTCCTTTCCATGGACTTCCATATAAGCTTAGCCCATTACCAAATGAGTATTAGCCCACACCATATAAATATAATAGCCCATATTTAATTAGTTACCTTTTTAATCACTAAATTAATTCATAATTAATTTAAGACTAAAAACTAATTAAATAACATGACTTCATATTAATATATTATAACCTATAATATATTAATAAATCATAAGTATATAATTATCATAATATTATCCATATAAATAGCTCGGGTGAAGTGCAATCCAAATGGACCATGCCGGGTCGGGTCAGGAGTATTCCATCCCGGTAGGATGATTGGACTCATAGTAGGTAGGGCATTCCAACCCGGTGGTTGTGGGCCAGGAGTATTCCATCCCAGTAGGATGATTGGACTCATAGTAGGTTGACATTCCAACCCGATGGTTGAGGGCCTGGGGTATTCCATCCCGAGGGATGATCGGACCCATAGTAGTTGTTGTTGTATGTGTAGGTGTACGAGCATTCCAACCCGATCGTTGTGGGCTGAGAGGATTCCATCCCGGTAGGATGATTGGACTCGTAGTATGTTGGCATTCCAACCGGATAGTTTATTGGACCCATAGTATGTTGTTCATTGTTGTATGTGTATGGTTATGTGTGTACGGGTATTTTGGGGGAACTCACTAAGCTTTCGGGCTTACAGTTTCATTTTATTGTTTCAGGTACATCAGGAGATCGTGGCAAGGCAAAGGCGTGATCGTACCGCGCCTCATATTTCATGATATTATGATCTGGTTCTGGGAATACTCTGATGTTTAAACTATTTTGAAAACAAATTGTAATAACTTAATGGTTTTTGAATGGATTAAAATGTTTAAAATTAGCTTGAATTTTATGGGTGTTATAATGGAAAGGGGATGAAATTGAAACTTCACAAAAGGAGGGGCTGAAATGTTCAAATAAATATTTTGTAGTCAAATATGTTAACATTTAAACCAATTGGGCCAAAGATGTAAATTTTTACAACATGTGAAATTGAAAATTTAAATATTTCCATAAAATAATGTTATCGTTAAAACTCAAACGTTGGATATTTTCATAGAATAACTAAGTGTTCTATGTAAAACAAACCGTATACTACAATTAATATCTACAAACAAATAAACAATACGATGCTTGGGCCTAGTATACCCATTCGTGCTTATTGGGCCTTCGTGGCCCAATTACACGTTTATTGGGCCCAATATAAACAAAACATGTTTATTGGGCCTTGGTGACCCAATTACATTCCTAATGGACCCTTATTAGCTTTTACATAATATTGGGCCATAGTGGCCAAATTGCATTGCTGATATGGTTCAGACTATTCTTCATATGCTCAATGGGCTTTAACGTGTCTGTAGCATACTCGACAGCCTATAATAACATACATGATTTGTGGGCCGCAGTTGTCCTTTCTCGTGTCTGTTAGGCTTACTTCATATTCACGTAAACACTAAACGAGTTACAGTCAATGTTATTCATATTCATGTAGAAACAATCATGATCTAGTGAGACTTGTCGGTTGGCACCAATAAGTGTCGGTCGTAGCCTGTAGTTATAATCAGAGTCTCCTGGAGGGAGAGCGACAGTTTGTGTATAGATCTATACGGGGGTGACTCCCCCACACCTAAGTTGTTCGCTATAGTTAGACTCGGCCAATCTAGGGTGACAAAATCTTGATCAAATCTGGCGTTTGGAAAAATGCCAAGACATGCGAAATAGTCATTATCAAGCATGATTATAACGACTCACGTAGAGATCCGTTACTGTCTCATCATTCTTGGGAAAACAATTGCATACATGGTGGCCATACAAAGTGATTTATGCGATAATACAAAACTATCATACTATTCAAATCGGAAAACATCGGGTTTTCCGGGAAATGACATTATTCTTATCTACATACATCAACTCCAATACAAGGAACAATTATGAAAGTCATTTACTTTTACATGTTTTGAAATCATATACATATACATATATGGGATCATCATATCTTTTTCGTAAACAGTTCTTGTTATAGAAAATATCGGATTTTCTGGGTTTTACAAACAATACCAACTATTTTTATATCAAACCTGCTTATGAACTCACCAACATTATATATGTTGACCGTTTTCAAAATAACTTGTATTCTCAGGTAACCGGTAAGCTGAAGGAACTATCAAGTGTATTAGAATACCGTATTTTGCGACTTTCAAACAATTTATATTTTAGATATGTAATATGCATACAATGTACTAATGTAAACAATGCTATTTGTACTATGTAATGTTTGGTGATGATTATGTTGTGTTTCATTTATATTCAATGTGATGATATTTCAATTTAAGTCACACGAGCCCCCGGACGTTTCCGCCGTCTGGTTCGGGGGGGTGTGACAGGTTGGTATCAGAGCTTTGTTTATAGTGAACTAGCATATCTAACCATACATGATATGCAACTATAAACACAATGGGAATAAATAACTCTGAACAAAAATAAAAATTTCGTACTTACGTGCTTACATTAAAATAACAATATAACAACACTTAAAAGTCTTTGGAGGATTTGAACATTTCGATTATGCTCAGACAGTTATGTAGCCGCATTGGGGGTAAATGTAGCCTGATCAACTACATTCACCCAAAGTACGATTGTCATGTGCCCGGGTGTGATTATGATGATCGATGAAACAAAAAAAAAAAAAATAAAAAAATAAAAAAACTTAATTTCTACAAGTTTACCCTCCTTACACGTTTCTCACCACAAATTTCCCTCACAGTCACCATGGAGGAGGTGCATCGAGGAATCCAGTTTCACCAGCCCTAGGGGCCCATGGAATGATTGAACACGACCCTGATATAGAACAAGATGCGGCACCCGGTATTGAACCCAACGAGTACACTGATACGGACTAAGAGTTCGATGAGACTGACGAGGACATGGAGGAAGATAGAAACACAGACGAAGCTCACGTAGAACCACCTACTGACGAGGCACACCAGGACCACCATGTTCCACCAGGAAATCCTGTTAGGGAGGATCGCCCTCTGGACGCAGAGGTTGCCACACTTCGGCAACAACTATTTGCCATGGAGGCACGAGCCGTGCAGGCTGAGCAGGAAAAAGACGAGGTCATCGGGGACATGACCGAGATGGCTCAGTTGTTGGCACAACATTTTGGGATATGATTTCGCCACCACCCGACACATCTCAGCACACCCCGGATTAGTAGACTTCCCCAGTAGTACTATGTTTCTTCTATATGCCCTATGTTATGTACTATTGACTCTATGTTTAAGTGATTACACTACTCATAGAGTCGTCATGCTGCCAAACTTTGTATGCCCTCTCGGGAAAATTTTCATGTACCAACTCGGATATTATTAATGAAAGGCTAAATGTGTTTTAATTGTGATGTTGTTATATGTTATGTGGGTTAATTCGTTGTTCTATGTAGAAAATCGTTAAGCTAACCACTTACATAAACCAACTCATCTAGGTAGTAATACCTTAAACTTAAGATATACTGCACACTCAACATCTTTCTATTCCATGATAGCAAGATGCAGCAAAGACCGAACCGTGGAAACAATTAGCCTCCAACTCCACCGGAAATAAACTCGATTGCGTTTCAAGCAGCGGTGTCTGCCGCAGTCACTGTAGCACTTGCCCAAATTCGCAATAGAAACAATGGAGAAGGCAACGGACAGCAAACTCGGAGTACAAATCAAGGAACAAACCACAGGGCCGCACGACCATGCACCTACAAGGACTTCACAAATGCCAAACCTCGGACCTTTAATGGGACGGGAGGCGTCATAGCCCTGAAAAGATGGATTGAGAAAGTTAAATCTGTCTTTGAAATCTGCGGGTGTCCTGATGGGTGTAAAGTCAAGTTCGCAGCATGCACATTCGTTGATCAAGCTCTTTCATGGTGGAATGGCCACGTAGAGGCGATGACACTCCCTGTGGCGAACACGATGCCCTTGGAAGAGCTGAAGGAGATGATGTTGGCAGAATACTGCCCTAGAGGTGAGATACAGAGGATGGAACAAGAGTTGTGGAACATCACGGTTCAAAACTCCAACATCGACTCATACATATCCAGGTTTAGCGAGCTATCCCTTCTGTGTCCCGGAATGATCACCTTATAAGGGAAAAAGATCGAGAGGTTTATATGGGGATTGATTGCACCTATCCAAGGGAATGTCATTGCGGCAAACCCTGTGACAACTGTCAATTCAGGTCATTCTCGGACTCATGCATCTTTTTATAAAAACCATACGTGCACAACATGCCATGGCCTAGTAGTATAAATTAGGTCAAAATCTTGCACAAACTAGGATCCCACTAAAATCTAGGACTAATATACTTGACTCTTACGATTCTAGTAAGTTGTTTAGCTACTGTAGGAAATGCCAATACCCGAATTAGAATAAACTTCAAACCTTGCTACAATTGAAAAAGGGTATAAAACCCTAAAAATAAATTAAAATATTCTAATTTCATTTCAATATGATGGTGAATATCAAACAATGTTCCAAAAACCCTAAAGAGCCCAAAAATCCAAATTTATAAACTTTAAAACCTAAAAACTCTATAAGATTTGTTATGAACCTCATTAGATAAAATTTAAATAATTAAGTCATGAGGATATAATCAAAGATATAAAGATTTAATTATCAAACATAAATCATATTTTATGAGCTAAAAACAAAGATTCTTAAATAAATCATGAATTACATAAAGAGGCATTTTTATAAAAAGTTGGGTTTTATAAAAATTGAAGGGAAATTTATTTAGTTTGAATTAGGAGAGAGAGGGCCTCTCTTACACTCATAAAATCTGCCACCCTCTCCCCCATGCTCCATTTTTCCCCAAAAATTCTTAATCATTTTATTCTTCTCTTACACTTCAACTTCCCATACACACTCTCTCTCTCTCACTCCTTCTCCAAGAAGATTCCCCACCTCAAAAACCTCTCCTACACCTCCAGGAAATCCTCCATTCTCTGCCATAATTTCGAAATTGAGAAGGTCTTGAAGTGTTCTTTCTTCTCTCAAGATCAAAACCAAGGTAAACAACACAATCCTCCCTCATAGTTTTATGATTTTACTTCCTCTTCTTCATGGTTCTTCTCTACTCTTCGGATTCTATGCCCTTCTATGGCTAGAAATCCTTACTTTTTCCCTTGTGGTTTGTAGATTCTCACCATAACACAATGCATGTGTTTGACATGGTGAAAATCCGGGATCAAACCCATGCAAGGAGTGAAAAAGATGCACATGTGTTCATGTGACTTCAAAACCGAGTATTACATCTTCTTCTCCATTTCTTTTGTGTTCTTGCATGACCAAAGGCATTTAAACCATTTCTAGTACATCTTGGATGCTCATTCACTCCATGCATGTGCTAGAAATCGGATCTTAACAGAAGGATGCATGTTGTTCTTGTCAAAGTGCCCTAAGAATGCACTCAAAGCAACCAGGGAAGACATGCAATCTACCAGAATATTTTGTTCATATTTGAACGGCCATAACTCCGTCATTACTTAACCAAATCCTGATATTCTTTTTGTGTTGGATAGTTACACGAGTTAACTTTCAAACCCAACTGGTCTCACTGTAAAATATTAAATATCGAATTTTTGGCAATTTTTACAAAATGGTTGCGCGAACAGCTCTTTTTCTGTGATCACCATTGTTGCTTTACGTGATCAGTGGCTTTAAACCCAACCATAAATCTGGGGAAAAATAGTTTAGAAACTTAACATATCCAGTGAATGATGGCTGAAATTTCTTGGCTTAAAACCCTACAGAATGTGCTACACAAATTCATGAACTTTAGCCACATTTACATCTCATGCACTATAATGTGCAACATTTCCTAACTTGTTTGGGTTCAATACCCCTATTTCTCTTCTGAATAAATTTTGAACATTTTTCCTTTTGAAAGCCCTCACATGCATGTGATAATCTGTAAAATACCAAGGGCTAGAACCAATTCCTTATTTATTTATAAAAATAGTTATTTAATGGCTTTAAATTCCAAATAATCATTTTCAGAAGGTATAAAATCTGAAATTTTTTATTATGAATATAATCACAGAACAAGAAAGCCATGTAAATTTTCAGACATTTTGGACACTGTTTGATATTTATTCCATATTTTTCATTAAGTTGGAGCATGAAATTATAATATCAGGTTATTGGACTCAAAGTTCCTAACCAATATTTTTCTCAACCTTAGGAACATTATAAGAACCTGTAAAAATTAAATTGGGAATTTTAAAAACTGTTTTCTATTTATTTCATTTTTTATTAGAATAAATGCACAAAAATCATAAAATTGGGTTAAACAGTTTAGAAATCCATTTTTATATTTTTCCCAGCTTAAGTATGTCTAATGACAATATTGTAAAAAGTTTGAGAATTTTTATCCCTTGGATGTTATTTTTCATGAATTTATATTGTTATGAAGGCTTAAAAATTTGGAAAAATAGTTAACCATATCAAAAATTCAAGGGAAATTTTCTGGAAGACCTCTACTGTATTTAGAATGAAAATACAAGGTTTGACAATTTTTGGAAACTGTTTGATAATATTTTACATTTTTAGGAGTTTAAAACACCTTTAAATGTGTTGAAATACCCTCAATTTATACTACTAAATCTGGAAAATTAATATCCAAAATTGTCATAATCACATGACTTATAGAATTTCATCATTTTAGAAAAATTGTAACCAATTAATATAAAACCAATATTAGAACATAAATTTGGCATTTCTCTATATGTAGAGTTTAGTATATTTGCATTAGATTTCGACATGGAAACTCACTAGTGTGTGTTTGATGTCGTAGGATCCCGGTAGTAAGGCGTTGGTGTATTCCGAGGCACCACTTGTACCTACTCGAAACATTGTGAGTATTCACGCACTCCCCTATTTTCAGTTCTTATGTTTTGGGGTGGAAAAGCATGTCCCGAAAAACTATTATTTGAATGTTGTATTTAAATTGATTTGTATCAAACATGATTGCTATTTATTGCTATATCTCTCGATGTATGTCTATGCAACACGGAACATGAGAACTTATCGTATTAAGGCCCTTCCCTTATCTCTAACCATTAACTCTTTGAGCCAATGGTCATTATGGATAGCGCTATTAGGAATTGACAACTCCTCACTCGCCCGATTGCTGGAGTGCATGATACCATATAATCTATGGAACGATAAGCATAGATCTTGATAGGGCTTCAGTCATAGGTTTGGTTGAGAACTCATTGTTTTCTCATACACATACAAACTTGTTATTTATTATGGCAATAAACTCGTATATCAATTTTAGCAATCAACTTTGTTTCTCATTATAGCAATGAACTTTGTATCTCATTAAAGTAATGTAATTTTATTTATGAAAAGTCTTATACCAAATCTTGATTTTATAAACTTGTGAACTCACCAACTATTTTCATAGTTGACGCTCGTTTTACATGCTTTTTCAGGAAATAATTAGTAAGTGGATATAAAGATTCATCATCATAGAGCATGCTGCATCGTGTGGAAGTTATTTTATGAAGTTAACTTTTGAACAATGTTATTTTGGGAAACTTGTATTTTGTTTTATTTAAATTATGGGTTGTAAACTTTTAAACTATTACTATGGTGATGTATCTTTATCTTTTGCAATGAAACCTTTATCGCTGTCATATCTTGCGTTTCCGCTTTAGTGGGGTGTGACAGAAATGGTATCAGAGCTAAAGTTATAGAGAACATCAGTTTTCTTTTAAGAAAACACAACCTATAACCAAAACTTATAAATATTCTTTTTACATCATACATATTACTAATATAATTAGGTCGAGAGTTGTATCGTTGGACCTCAATTAAACATAGCCTGATCACCTATGTTTAATTAAGGAAAGATTTATACAAAGCTTGAGCTAATTATAATGGGAATATGTTCAACCAAATTTCTGAGAAAACTTTATTTAAAAAAAAAAAAGGAGTAAATTTTGGTGTGTGTAAGCATTGCATATTATAGGCATTCATTGTTATTTATTTCATATCTCATTGAAACTATGTCTCAGTCCACTATGTCGACATCGTCATCCTCTCGCGCTACCCCCTCGGCTGATGAATCTGGTTATGTCACCGTTATCCCTCGACGTGATCCCCCCGCCTTGGTGGAAGAAGAACCCTCGGAAGACACGGAAGACACGGGAGACTCGGTGGAGATCAGCAGCGACAGCGCCCCGAGTCGGCAATGCGAGGCATCGCCCGCATCGGCATTACCACAGCCACCACTTTATGGGCTTCGTATTCGGAGGACGGCAAGGAAGAGTGTCCCTATCCCGGGAAGGATTGCAACCAGTACAGCAGGACTTGGCACGGCAGGACCCAGTAGGGTAGGACCCAGCATGGCAGGACCGAGAGCACCCCCACCACAGCGAGTTATAGGGATACATGTCAGGCAGTCAGGTATGACCCTGGAGGAGGCCCGAAGAATGCAGTGGATGGCAGCGGAACTACTTCACAGTCTTGCTGTGATAGCTGGGCATCAGGAGGTTTTGGATGAAGTGTTGACAAGGATGGACATCCTGTTTCAGCATTCGATGGAGGCTGCTGATACTGCTACTGCTGCTACACGAGTGGCAGGTCGTGCGATGACTGCATGTTATGTGTTTGGAGGGCTGTTACTGATTGTGGTGTGGATGTTTCTTGTTGGGATAGCGATTCGTACTTGGTTCTGATTTTAGTATTTTATCGTATCATGTAATGAAAACCCATGTAGGGTGTCTTTTGGGAGAAACATTAAAACTTTGTTTTGGGATTGATGTATTGTTTTGGTTTTAAGACTATTTCAAATGGTAATGAAGAAATTTATTTTTATGTTTGAAAACTTTTACTATGAGGTCAAACCCTAGAATCTATTTAGTCAATGGTTGAATAAAAAGATTTTTCTTTTTCTTTCCTTTCTCAAATCTATATGCATAGTATTAATGCAAACCATTAATTTGACAACACTTATGGTTTTCAAAATAGTAGTGAACTAAATATTATACATTATTTTATGTATTTATACATATTTCTTCTCTTGTGTCTTAGAACCATGTCAGGAAGGCCTAATCGCGGGCGCCGACAGAACGAAACACCCGATGTTGCTCAAGTGGTAGCACAACAACTCATGGCAGCAATCCCAAACATTGTCACTCAAGTAACTGCGGGTCTTAATGCTAACCAAGGAACTAGAGGAACAAATCCGAGAAGCAATGAAAGAGAATGCAACTACAAGTCCTTTATGGCCTGTAAACCTAAGGAATTCCATGGAAAGGAAGGTGCGGTCGGGTTGCTGAAATGGATTGACAGTATGGAGTCGGTCCTTCACATTAGCAAATGTCTCGAACGCAACAAAGTGGAGTATGCAACTTGTCTACTTCAGGATAGGGCATTGACCTGGTGGAATACCCTAGTGCAAACCCAAGGCCGTACAGCGGCATATCAGCTGACTTGGGAAGACCTGAAGAAACTACTGATAGAGGAGTATTGTCCCAAGGATGAAATTCAGAAGCTTGAATCTGAGTTCTGGAACCATTCTATGAGTGGAACACAAATAGAGGAGTACACAGTCCGATTTCATGAATTAGCAAAACTGGTACCGCACATGGTTACTCCTGAGGAGAAACGGATAGATCGTCACATCTGGGGTCTGGCACCAGAGATTCGGGGAATGGTTACTTCAGCAAACCCAACTACCATTCAAAGTGCAGTAAGTCTAGCAAATCGACTAACCAATGATGTGATAAGGACGGGAGCATCGACAAAGGAAAACTCTAGTAGCAAGAGGAAGCCAGCAGATCAGGGAGAGAAGAAGTATGGAGGAAAGTCGGGGAGGAAGTAGAAAGTCTCAAGAAACTTTATGGTAAGAGCCCAGGAGCAAGAACCAGTGAAAAATCAAGAACATAAAGTCATGGAAGTGCAGGAGCGAAAGCAGTACTCAGGACCGCACCCGAAGTGCAATAAGTGTAACCTCCATCACAAGGGAGCTTGCCCAGTGTGCCAAAATAGACAGGCCATTACCCGAAGTATTGTAAGCTGAATAAGGATGGAAAAAGGGCATGTTACGAGTGCGGGAGTACTGATCATCTGCATAGTGCTTGTCCCAAACTGAACAAGGGGCCTGGTAACAATGGACAAGGCCAAGCTAGGCAAAATTTCCAAGGAAATTAAGGTGGGCGGCCAAGAGGTGTAGCCTTTGTGATTGGTGCAGAAGAAGCTCGTCAGAACCCTGAAGTGATAACAGGTACGTTTCTCCTGAACAATCATTTTGCATCAGTAATATTCGATGCGGGAGCAGATAGGAGTTTCGTTTCTTTAGCATTTAGACCGGTAATTGACTTGAAATCAAGAAAGATGAGGAATACTTATACTATTGAACTTGCTGATGGGTATGAAATTAGGGCTAATGAAATAATTCCTGGTTGTACTCTGAATTTAGCTGATAAACTCTTTAGCATTGACCTAATTCCTATAGAGCTAGGTAGTTTTGATGTAATAGTAGGAATGGATTGGTTATCCAAGAATAGAGCGGACATTGGTTCTTACAAGAAAGTCATTAGGGTACCTCTCCCCAATGAAGAAACCCTTATCATACACGGTGAGAAGCCAAGAAGAAGTTTAAACATTGTATCAAGCATGAAGATTCACAAGTACCTGAAGAAGGATTGTATTCCATTCATGGCCCACGTGATAGAAAGAGAACATGAAGCTAAGCAACTCAAGGAGATCCCGGTGGTTCAAAACTATCCCGAAGTGTTTCCAGAGGAATTACCCGGTCTACCCCCTCACAGACAGGTCGAATTTTGGATCGAATTAATTCCCGGAGCGGCACCGGTAGCAAAAGCACCATATCGCCTCGTGCCATCCGAGATGCAAGAACTGTCCGGACAACTTCAAGAACTTCTAGACAAAGGGTTCATACGACCAAGTTCTTCACCTTGGGGAGCCCCAGTGTTATTCGTCAAAAAGAAAGACGGGTCATTCCGAATGTGTATTGATTATAGAGAACTGAACAAGTTGACAATCAAGAATCGATATCCTCTCCCTCGAATAGATGACTTGTTCGATCAGTTGCAGGGCGCTTCATACTTCTCAAAGATCGACCTCCGATCAGGATATCATCAACTAAGAGTTCACGAAGGAGACATTCACAAAACAGCATTTAGAACCCGTTATGGACATTATGAGTTCTTAGTCATGCCTTTTGGACTAACGAACGCACCCGCTGTTTTCATGGATTTGATGAATAGGGTCCGTAGACCATACCTAGACAAGTTTGTAATTGTATTTATCGATGGCATACTTGTTTACTCGCAAACCAAAGAAGATCATGAGAGACATCTGAAGCTAGTGCTGGAGCTATTGAAGGAGCAGAAATTATATGCCAAGTTCACTAAGTGTGAATTTTGGATTCGGGAAGTACATTTCCTTGGTCATGTGATAGGCGAAAGAGGAATTCATGTAGATCCAGCTAAGATCGAGGCAATCAAGAAATAGGAAGCCCCCAAAACCCCGACATAAATACGACAGTTCCTAGGATTAGCTGGGTACTACAGACGCTTCATTGAGAATTTCTCTAGGATTGCTCAACCGTTAACATCTTTGACCCAAAAGGACAGAAAATTTCTCTGGGAAGAGAAACACGAAGAGGCGTTTCAAATCCTGAAAAACAAGTTGTGCAATGCACCAATTCTGGCTTTACCAGAGAGATCAGAGAACTTTGTAGTGTATTGTGATGCGTCTTATCAAGGATTAGGATGTGTGTTAATGCAAAAAGATAAGGTCATTGCGTATGCTTCCAGACAACTCAAACCGCATGAGAAGAATTATACAACCCACGATCTAGAACTAGGAGCAATAGTTTTTGCTCTTAATATATGGAGGCATTATTTGTATGGAACCAAGTGCATCATTTATACCGACCACAAAAGCCTTCAGCATATCCTAGATCAGAAAATGTTAAACATGCGGCAGAGGAAATGGGTAGAGTTGTTTAGTGATTATGACTGTGAGATACGATATCACCCAGGGAAGGCTAACGTAGTAGCCGACGCTCTTAGTAGAAAAGAAAGAGTGAAACCTTCCCGTGTGAGAGCTTTAGGAATGGTAATTCAGACAAACTTGAAATCTCAAATCATTGATGCCCAGGAGAAAGCTTTATTCAAGGAAAATCTTCCAGGTGAAACTTTACATGGTTTAGAACTGAGATTTGAAACCAAACCTGATGGAGTTTGTTATTTTAAGGACAGAGTTTGGATTCCAAGGGTTAACAATCTGAGAGACATAGTACTAGATGAGTCTCATCGATCTAAATACTCAATCCACCCTGGAGCGGATAAGATGTACAAGGATCTTAAAGAGTACTATTGGTGGCCTGGAATGAAAAGGAATATTGCCTTATATGTTGGGAAGTGTTTAACTTGCTCAATAGTCAAGGCTGAACATCAAAAACCATCCGGCTTATTGCAACAACCCGAAATTCCCCAATGGAAATGGGAGCAGATATCCATGGATTTCGTTACCAAACTTCCTAGAACTTCTAAAGTTCACGACTCAATTTGGGTCATAGTGGATCGACTGACGAAATCTGCTCACTTTCTCCCCATTCGGGAAGATTTCAAGATGGAAAAATTGGCCCAAATCTACATCAACAAAATTGTTTCTCTGCATGGTGTACCCCTATCTATCATTTCTGATAGAGATAGTCGTTTTACATCATGATTTTGGTGGATGTTACAGAAGGCACTAGGAACCAAGATAAAATTGAGCACAGCTTACCCCCCTCAGACAGATGGGCAGACAGAGAGAACAATACAAACATTGGAAGACATGCTACGGGCATGTGTCATTGAGTTCAAAGGAAATTGGGATACTTATTTGCCTCTAATTGAGTTTTCCTACAATAACAGTCACCACACGAGTATCCAATGTGCTCCATATGAAGCATTGTATGGACGCAAGTGTCGTTCGCCCTTATGCTGGACAGAAATCGAAGACAGACAATTGACTAGACTCGACCTTATCCAGGAAACAACTGACAAGATTGCTATCATCAAAGATAGGCTTAAAGCCGCCAGAGATCGTCAGAATAGTTATGCGGATAATCGTCGAAAACCATTAGAATTCCAAGTTGGAGACAAGGTACTTCTAAAGGTGTCGCCTTGGAAAGGGCTTGTACGTTTTGGTAAGAAAGGAAAACTAAGCCCAAGATATGTTGGACCCTTTGAGATCATTAAAAGGATTGGTCCGGTGGCATATAAACTCCAATTACCCCAAGAGTTAAGCGCCATTCACGACACATTCCACGTCTCCAATCTTAAGAAATGTTTAGCCGATGAAGCATTGATAGTACCTCTGGAGGAAATTAAGATCAATGATAAGCTAAACTTTGTTGAGGAACCAATAGGAATCCTTGACAGAGAGGTGAAATAACTTAAGTGGAGTAGGATTCCAATTGTGAAAGTTCGATGGAACTCAAAGCGCGGGCCGGAGTACACCTGGGAGCGTGAGGATTTCATGAAGGAAAAATATCCACAACTTTTCCCATGCGATGACAAACGATGACATAGAATGAATTTCGGGACGAAATTCTTTTTGAGTGGGGGATACTGTGACAACTGTCAATTCAGGTCATTCTCGGACTCATGCATCTTTTTATAGAAACCATACGTGCACAACATGCCATGGCCTAGTAGTATAAATTAGGTCAAAATCTTGCACAAACTAGGATCCAACTAAAATCTAGGACTAATATACTTGACTCTTACGATTCTAGTAAGTTGTTTAGCTACTGTAGGAAATGCCAATACCCGAATTAGAATAAACTTCAAACCTTGCTACAATTGAAAAAGGGTATAAAACCCTAAAAACAAATTAAAATATTCTAATTTCATTTCAATATGATGGTGAATATCAAACAATGTTCCAAAAACCCTAAAGAGCCCAAAAATCCAAATTTATAAACTTTAAAACCTAAAAACTCTATAAGATTTGTTATGAACCTCATTAGATAAAATTTAAATAATTAAGTCATAAGGATATAATCAAAGATATAAAGATTTAATTATCAAACATAAATCATATTTTATGAGCTAAAAACAAAGATTCTTAAATAAATCATGAATTACATAAAGAGACATTTTTATAAAAATTTGGGTTTTATAAAAATTGAAGGGAATTTTATTTAGTTTGAATTAGGAGAGAGAGGGCCTCTCTTACACTCATAAAATCTGCCACCCTCTCCCCCATGCTCCATTTTTCCCCAAAAATTGTTAATCATTTTATTCTTCTCTTACACTTCAACTTCCCATACACACACTCTCTCTCTCACTCCTTCTCCAACAAGATTCCCCACCTCAAAAACCTCTCCTACACCTCCAGGAAATCCTCCATTCTCTGCCATAATTTCGAAATTGAGAAGGTCTTGAAGTGTTCTTGCTTCTCTCAA
The DNA here is from genome assembly GCF_052849685.1 of Lactuca virosa. Taxonomy (NCBI): domain Eukaryota; kingdom Viridiplantae; phylum Streptophyta; class Magnoliopsida; order Asterales; family Asteraceae; genus Lactuca; species Lactuca virosa. The sequence goes on from NC_136428.1 coordinate 318,766,706, forward strand.
GATCAAAACCAAGGTAAACAACACAATCCTCCCTCATAGTTTTATGATTTTACTTCCTCTTCTTCATGGTTCTTCTCTACTCTTCGGATTCTATGCCCTTCTATGGCTAGAAATCCTTACTTTTTCCCTTGTGGTTTGTAGATTCTCACCATAACACAATGCATGTGTTTGAGATGGTGAAAATCCGGGATCAAACCCATTTAAGGAGTGAAAAAGATGCACATTTGTTCATGTGACTTCAAAACCGAGTATTACATCTTCTTCTCCATTTCTTTTGTGTTCTTGCATGACCAAAGGCATTTAAACCATTTCTAGTACATCTTGGATGCTCATTCACTCCATGCATGTGCTAGAAATCGGACCTTAACAAAAGCATGCATGTTGTTCTTGTCAAAGTGCCCTAAGAATGCACTCAAAGCAACCAGGGAAGACATGCAATCAGAATATTTTGTTCAGATTTGAACGGCCATAACTTGGTCATTACTTAACCAAATCCTGATATTCTTTTTGTGTTGGTTAGTTCCACGAGTTAACTTTCAAACCCAACTGGTCTCACTGTAAAATATTAAATATCGAATTTTTGGAAATTTTTACAAAATGGTTGCGCGAACAGCTCTTTTTCTGTGATCACCATTTTTGCTTTACGTGATCAGTGGCCTTAAACCCAACCATAAATCTGGGGAAAAATAGTTTAGAAACTTAACATATCCATGCACTATAATGTGCAACATTTCCTAACTTGTTTGGGTTCAATACCCCTATTTCTCTTCTGAATAAATTCTGAACATTTTTCCTTTTGAAAGCCCTAACATGCATGTGATAATCTGTAAATTACCAAGGGCTAGAACCAATTCCTTATTTATTTATAAAAATAGTTATTTAATGGCTTTAAATTCCAAATAATCATTTTCAGAAGGTATAAAAATCTGAAATTTTTTATTATGAATATAATCACAGAATAAGAAAGCCATGTAAATTTTTAGACATTTTGGACACTGTTTGATATTTATTCCATATTTTTCATTAAAATGAAGCATGAAATTATAATATCGGGTTATTGGACTCAAATTTCCTAACCAATATTTTTTTCAACCTTAGGAACATTATAAGAACCTGTAAAAATTAAATTGGGAATTTTAGAAACTGTTTTCTATTTATTTCAATTTTTATTAGAATAAATGCACAAAAATCATAAAATTGGGTTAAACAGTCTAGAAATCCATTTTTATATTTTTCCCAGCTTAAGTATGTCTAATGGCAGTATTGTAAAAAGTTTGAGAATTTTTATCCCTTAGATGTTATTTTTCATGAATTTATATTGTTATGAAGGCTTAAAATTTTGGAAAAATAGTTAGCCATATCAAAAATTCAAGGGAAATTTTCTGGAAGACCTCTACTGTATTTAGAATGAAAATACAAGGTTTGACAATTTTTGGAAACTGTTTGATAATATTTTACATTTTTAGGAATTTAAAACACCTTTAAATGTGTTGAAATACCCTCAATTTATACTACTAAATCTGGAAAATTAATATCCAAAATTGTCATAATCACATGACTTATAGAATTTCATCATTTCAGAAAAATTGTAACCAATTAATATAAAACCAATATTAGAACATAAATTTGGCAATTCTCTATATGTAGAGTTGAGTATATTAGCATTAGATTTCGACATGGAAAGTCACTAGTGTGTGTTTGATGTCGTAGGATCCCGGTAGTAAGGCGTTGGTGTATTCCGAGGCACCACTTGTACCTACTCGAAACATTGTGAGTATTCACGCACTCCCCTATTTTCAGTTCTTATGTTTTGGGGTGGAAAAGCATGTCCCGAAAAACTATTATTTGAATGTTGTATTTAAATTGATTTGTATCAAACATGATTGCTATTTATTGCTATATCTCTCGATGTATGTCTATGCAACACGGAACATGAGAACTTATCGTATTAAGGCCCTTCCCTTATCTCTAACCATTAACTCTTTGAGCCAATGGTCATTATGGATAGCGCTATTAGGAATTGACAACTCCTCACTCGCCCGATTGCTGGAGTGCATGATACCGTATAATCTATGGAACGATAAGCATAGATCTTGATAGGGCTTCAGTCATAGGTTTGGTTGAGAACTCATTGTTTTCTCATACACATACAAACTTGTTATTTATTATGGCAATAAACTCGTATATCAATTTTAGCAATCAACTTTGTTTCTCATTATAGCAATGAACTTTGTATCTCATTAAAGTAATGTACTTTTATTTATGAAAAGTCTTATACCAAATCTTGATTTTATAAACTTGTGAACTCACCAACTATTTTCATAGTTAACGCTCGTTTTACATGCTTTTTCAGGAAATAATTAGTAAGTGGATATAAAGATTTATCATCATAGAGCATGATGCATCGTGTGGAAGTTATTTTATGAAGTTAACTTTTGAACAATGTTATTTTGGGAAACTTGTATTTTGTTTTATTTAAATTATGGGTTGTAAACTTTTAAACTATTACTATGGTGATGTATCTTTATCTTTTGCAGTGAAACCTTTATCGCTGTCATATCTTGCGGTTACGCTTTAGCGGGGTGTGACAGAAATGGTATCAGAGCTAAAGTTATAGAGAACATCAGTTTTCTTTTAAGGAAACACAACCTATAACCAAAACTTATAAATATTCTTTTTACATCAAACATATTACTAATATAATTAGGTCGAGAGTTGTATCGTTGGACCTCAATTAAACATAGCCTGATCACCTATGTTTAATTAAGGAAAGATTTATACAAAGCTTGAGCTAATTATAATGGGAATATGTTCAACCAAATTTTTGAGAAAACTTTATTTAAAAAAAAAAGGAGTAAATTTTGGTGTGTGTAAGCATTGCATATTATAGGCATTCATTGTTATTTATTTCATATCTCATTGAAACTATGTCTCAGTCCACTATGTCGACATCGTCATCCTCTCGCGCTACCCCCTCGGCTGATGAATCTGGTTATGTCACCGTTATCCCTCGACGTGATCCCCTCGCCTCGGTGGAAGAAGACCCCTCGGCATGGATTGGTTAAGCCCCCATCATGCTGATATTATGTGCCACGAGAAGGCCGTACGCCTTCATCTTCCTAACCACGAAACCCTAATCATATATGGATATAAACCCGACGTCAACCTTCGTCTTATCTCATGCATTAAGGCACAGAAGTGCTTTCATAAGAAGAACTGCGTGTTCCTTGCTCACATCGTGGATAAGTCCAAGGAAGAAATAAACGTTCGAGATATCCCAGTGGCGTGTGACTTTACGGACGTATTTCCCGAGGATTTTCTAGGAATACCCCCCGATAGACAGGTCGAATTTCGGATTGACTTTGTACCAAGAGCAACTCCAATCGCCAAATCACCCTATAGGTTGGTTCGTGCGGAGATGCAAGAATTGTCAAGTCAACTCAGCGAACTCTTGAACAAAGGATTCATCAGACCCAGCTTCTCGCCATGGGGAGCTCCGGTCCTCTTCGTTAAAAAGAAAGACGGATCGTTCAGAATGTGCATCGGCTATAGAGAGCTGAATAAGCTCACTATCAAGAATCACTACCCACTTCCACGAATCGACGATCTATTCGGCCAACTTCAAGGAGAAAATTACTTCTCTAAGATAGATTTGCGATCCGGCTATCATCAACTCAATGTACGGGAAGAGGATATTTCCAAGACCGCTTTCCGAACTCGCTATGGACATTATGAATTTGTTGTAATGCCCTTCGATCTGACGAATGCTCCCTCCGCATTTATGGACCTAACGAATCGAGTTTGCCGTCCATTCCTTGACAACTTGGTGATCGTTTTCATCGACGATATGCTGGTTTATTCTCGAAGCAAAGAGGAACATAGTCGACATCTCCGACAAATCTTGGAGACCCTGCAAGCTGAAAATTTGTACGTGAAACTCTCTAAGTGTGAGTTCTGGCTTCGCAGCATGAACTTTTTGGGTCACGTTGTCAGTGAAGAATGGATACATGTAGATCCCTCTAAGGTTAAAGCCATTGAAGGATGGGCAGTCCCAACGACACCCACGAAAATTCGTCAATTTCTAGGTCTCGCAGGCTATTACAGAAGATTCATCCAGAACTTCTCCAGGACAGCCAAGCCTCTTACCACGCTTACATAAAAAGGCGTACCATTCGAATGGACAGAGAAGCAAGAATTTGCCTTCCAAACCCTAAAGAAATCCCTCTATAGTGCACCCGTACTATCCTTACTGGAGGGAACATAAGACTTTGTAGTATACTGTGATGCTTCGAATCAGGGTTTAGGATGTGTATTTATGCAACGAGGAAAGGTGATAGCCTATGCATCCAGGCAACTAAAAACGCACGAAGTGAATTACACCACTCATGATCTCGAATTGGGAGCAGTGGTCTTTGCATTAAAGATTTGGAGGCACTACCTTTATGGTACGAAGTTCACCATCTTCACCGACCACAAAAGCCTCCAGCACATTCTAAACCAGAAAGAGTTGAACATGAGGCAGTGGAGATGGGTTGAATTACTAAACGACTATGAGTGTGAAATCAAATACCACCTAGGCAAGGCTAACCTGGTAGCTGATGCCTTGAGCCGAAAGGAATACTCGAGTCGTCGTGTGAAAACCCTTTTCTATAACCATTCAATCCCACCTAACCTCACAAATCAAGGAAGTCCAATTAGAAGCGATGAAACCTGAAAACCTCGCAAGTGAATCATTGTGTGGAATGGAAAAGAACCTTGAAGTCAAAGAGGATGGAGCATGCCATTTCATGGATAGAATCTGGATCCCTAAATTCGGGGGATTCAGAGAAGTAGTCATGAATGAAGCTCACAAGACACGATACTCCATCCATCTGGGATCAGATAAAATGTACGTAGATATCAAACGACATTATTGGTGGCCAAACATAAAAGGCAGAAATCGCCACTTACGTGGGCAAGTGCCTCACTTGCGCCAAAGTAAAAGTGGAATACCAGAAGCCTTCGGGATTATTACAACAGCCGGTAATACCTGAGTGGAAATGGGAAAGGATTACCATAAAATTCGTGACCAAATTACCCAAGACAACGGACTGGTTGGATGCAATATGGGTAATAGTCAATAGATTAACAAAATCCGCTCATTTCCTGCCAATAAAGGAATCTTACAAGATGGAAAGATTGACCCGAATTTACATCAAGGAAACCGTGAGGCTCCATGGAGTACCAGTATCTATTATCTCACACCGAGATAGTAGATATACTTCACGATTTTGGCAGTCGCTGCAGAAGGCAATGGGAACACAATTAGACATGAGCACTGCCTACCACCCTCAAATGGACGGGCAAACCGAGCGTACCATTCAGACGATTGAGGACATGCTTAGAGCCTGTGTCATCGACTCCGGCAAGTCTTGGGACACCCACTTGCCTCTGATTGAATTCTCATACAGTAACATATATCACACGAGCATCAAGGTTGCTCCTTTCGAAGCGCTTTACGGACACAAATGCAGGTCGCCACTATGTTGGGTTGAGGTGGGTGACTCTCAGCTAGCAAAGGGGCAGGCACCGAACAGTACTCTAACGGGACCGGAGATCATCCGTGAAACAACTGAAAGAATAACTCAAATCAAGGCTCGACTTCAAGCATCACGGGACCGATAGAAGAGTTATGCTGACAATCGGCGAAAGCCTCTGGAATTTCAAGTCGGAGACCGGGTGCTATTGAAAGTCTCTCCCTAGAAAGGAATGATTCGCTCCGGGAAATGGGGAAAACAAAACCTACGATACATTGGACCATTCGAGATCCTTGCCCGAATCGGTCCGGTGGCATATAGGTTGTAGCTACCTACGGAGCTCAGCAACATACATCCTGTGTTACATGTTTCCAATCTAAAGAAATGCTTATCCGACGAAACCTTTGCTATTCCTTTAGAAGAAATCAAAATCAACGACAATCTCCTGTTCATGGAAGAACCAGTTGAAATCATGGACAGGGAAGTGAAGCGTACTAAGCAAAGTCGCATTCCAATTGTGAAAGTTCGATGGAACGTGAAGCATGGACCGGAATTCACATGGGAACGCGAGGACCAAATGAAACAGAAGTACCCTCACTTATTCTCGCATCCTCAAACCTAGTTTTTAAAAGAATTTCGGGACGAAATTCCCTCTAACGGGGGGATGATGTCACAACTAGCAATTTTGGCTAGGAGATTCTATCCCTATGTAAACATTAACAATGGCAACAATTGTAACCATGAGTACTCAATGACAACAAACTTGTAACGCCCCAATTTTGGTATGTTATTTAATTATATATTTTTTCAAGTTTCAAGAGGAACTCGACGAGTCAGTAGCCCGACTTGTCGAGTAGAGACGGGATCAGCACGTGTTTGGAGCCGGCTACTCGACGAGTCCATATGCTCAGACTCGGCGAGTTTTCTAGTCTGGATGAAACCCTAAATCCACAGGTTTGCACCCTATTTAAACAACTTTTTGGGCACTCATCAGCCTCCCTCACCCAAAGAAAAGCTACACACTAAACCCTAGTCGTCCCTTACCACTTTTGGTGTAATTTCTCACTTTGTGAAGTTGTTGGTTCATTGTGGGTAAGAAGAAGAGAAGAGAGGAGGAGGAATCAAGGAGGAAGCAAGTAGATCCGAGTTCCTTGTGGTATCACAGTCTTCATTGAGGTATTAACCTCAAACCTTTATCCTTCTTCAAGTAGATCTCATAAGTAGCTTGTTTTGTCATCTTTGGCTTAATAGTGGTATGGAGAGCATGTGGAGATGAATAGCCTTCAGATCTACCAAGGTTTGAGCTCTAGAAGCTCAGATCTATTGTCTTTATGGAACCATTTTGCATGAAAGCCCTAGATCTACTCTTTTAGTGCATTTTGAGCCTCTAAACCTTCATTGATGTATATATGCACGTAAAGTTGGAAACTTTACGTGTTAATCAAGCCTTAGGAACCCAGATCTATAAGTTGTATGCATTGGATTTGAGCAGAATCAGCTGTATAGGGTTTGCATGCAACCGACTAGGCGAGTTCTTCTTCGGACTCGACGAGTAGAGTCGCGAGTCCCCGATTTTTCCCCTTTTTAAGTTATGCCGAGTGGAATCATTGAGTCAGAGACCAGAATCAGGCATGGAGGGACTCGGCGAGTCAATGCCCTGACTCGGCGAGTCTAAGGGAATCTTCTTGCCTCAAGAACGGACTCGGCGAGTTGATCATACAACTCGGCGAGTCACAGCCAGAGTGTTCATATAATGAAGGAGAACTCGACGAGTTGTTCATACAACTCCGCGACTCAGATGAAGATAGACTATTATGAGTATCGAGGGGCAACTCATCGAGTCTATGCCTAACTCGACGAGTAGTAGCGGGCAGGAATGAGAAATAAGAGTATGGACTCGACGAGTTGGCGGCCCAACTCGACGAGTTGGGTTAACTGTATGTTGACGTTGACCAGGAGGTTGACTGTGACCAAGGGTAAAATAGTCATTTTACCCTCAGTATAGTTATCAGTATTTGATTGAGTGTGTTTAAGGGAATTGTAGCCGGGAGAGACCGAAGCAGCAGCAGACAGTTCCCGAGTAGAGTTTCAGCATCCAGCTTTCGAGGTGAGCTTCCTTCCAGTAGGAACGGGTCTACGGCCACAATGCCGGCCCGTTTAGTTAGCAGTAGTTTCCAGACTTCGGTCCGATGCAGTAGTTATTATGTTTGAAGCCTTTGTGGCTTAGAGAGGATTTGTGTGTTATGTGTTCCGGGCTACGGCCCGATACAGTATGCAGTATATGTCGTGATGCTAGTTGATATGTTTATGCTATGCTATGTTTAGTATTTCCGGACTTTGGTCCGATGTAGGGGACAAGGTCCCAGTTAGTTCCGGGCCTCGGTCCGATGCAGAGGGCAAGACCCTGGTTAGTTCCAGACTTCGGTCCGATGCAGTTTCCGGACTTCGGTCCGATGCAGTGGGCAAGGCTCAGTAGTTGTTTATATGTTTGTATGGTATGTGGTAGTTTGGGGGAGCTCACTAAGCTTCGTGCTTACAGTTTCAGTTTCTGGTTTCAGGTACTTCCGCTAGTAAAGGGAAGAGCTCGGGATGATGGCATGGCACACACACCATAGTTCAGTCAGCCTGGGAGTTCACTCTGATATTTTAGATATGATTTGATACAGTTTTTGATATGATACAATTACCATGGCTTTTTGAGATACACGACGTATGGTTTTTATTATATGATATTGATGATTGTGATTTTTAGTAATATTAAAATAAAAAAATTTGGGTCGTATTTTGGGATGTTTCAAGTTGGTATCAGAGTCTTGGTTTGAGGGATTCGGGCACACTTTCGGGTGAGCCTGGACTCAAACTAAGGATATGGTAAAAAGATTTTCAAAAGAAAAATGTTTTCGAAGAAATTTTGAAAAGGACTTAGAAAGAAAAAGAGTTTTGATAAAGCGAAAAGGGTGTGGTGCATGCGATCAGCCGAGCTCAAGTAAGTACTCCCAAATTACCCATACAAGTTGATGTTATGACTATCGGTTTCAGTTTCAGTTTCAGTTTTAGTAAAACAACATGCTAGTATAGGACTAAGGATCTAGGAGGATACCTTATGTGCCTGCTTTATGTGTTTTAGCTCTATGAGAATTGCATGCTTGTATTGAGCAGATAGTAGTAGGATAGCCTGTTTAGGTTATGCCGGATAGTATGAGCTCAGCGTTGTATGCTAGTACAGATTCTTGATTATGAGAATAGAATTGCTTGAGTATGTTCCCTTTGTCTGAATGTTGCTTGCTTTGTGCTTTGTGGGACTTTGAGTAATGGGAGTTAGTTATTAGGTGGATACGTTAAGTCACATGCAATCATGTTGAATAATCTTAGAGGATTAGATTTGACCCTATTGTGTAGCTATTGTTTGAGTCCTAACCGTTGTAGGGATGAGTCCCTTACTCGAAGGATTATCTGAGCCTCATTGCATGTGATGGTATCCACGTGGTGGCTAACTGGCATTACGAAGTGGCCTTCAGCAGCTGAGGATTGGTTTTGGATGAGTCAGAGGTTTCCCTAGGGCCAGCCTAGGATGAGTGTAGCAGAGTTCAGTAGCAGTCGAGTGACTTAGTGGAGTCAAGGAAGTTCTTGAGCATAGTACGGATAGATGTGGAAGGTAGTATGGGCCCGTACTACTGAAAGCAGAGGATCCGTACTCGAACCAAGAAAGGCTGAGATGAGACCAAGAAGCTTGCAGTAATAGCGATCCCTCAAGATATATCAGTGTTTCTGACATTTTTCATGATTTGTATTTCGAGAATGGTGGTATTGCGACAAAGACCAGCAACCGACAGTTCTGGAGCCGGCGAGGGATCAGGATCAGGCTCGGGGGCCGAGTAGCTATATGAGCAGACTAGGGAGGTTTTCACCTCAGAGATTACTCGCATCATACTTGAGCAGACTCCTGTCATCTTCAGTTCGATCAAGGAGGGTATCCTAGAGCTGATGGATGAGAAATTGGGCACTTTCCATGCCGAGGTGGCGGCCATGATGGGGTCGCGCACGCTTACCTTCAGAGAGTTCCGGGCATGTGGAGCCCCAGATTATCACGGGGCGCGGGACCCCATTACGAGTACTAGATGGTTGGCGGATGTGGCCAACTCATTCCGCACGAGCAGGTGTCCCGAGGGGGACAAGGTCAGATTAGCGTCCTGTCTTCTGAAGGACAGGGCACGAGATTGGTGGGAGGAAGTTGGACATGTTATTGGGAGTGACGCAACTTTGGATGTTATGACCTGGGTAGACTTTACTGCCAGGTTCATAGCTGAGTTCGCACCAGAGATTGAGGTGCAGCAATTAGCCAGAGAGTTTCAGGACCTCACCCAGACTACAGAGACAGTGGCGGAGATTACCGCAAAGTTCAGGGAGAGGGCACTTCTCGTTCCTCAGTATGCAGCTGATGAGGAAATGAAGAAGGCCCGTTATCATGAGATGTTGCGGAGTGATATCCGCCAGTTTGTGAGCCAGTCCAGTTGTAAAACGCTGGATGATATGATTTCTAGGGCTCAGGAGAGAGAGATTGACCTTGAGATGGAGAGAGAGATTGACCTTCAGGGAGGCGGCTTCGGGTACAGGGAGTTCGGGCAAAAAGCCCAAGGTTTCAGATCACAGATCTAGGATTCAGCAGAGCCATGGTCGGTATGGCAAGTGTGGGAGATTGCACAACGGGACGTGCAAGGCAGGGAGTGTCGGCTGCTATAAATGCGGTCGGACTGGGCATATGAGCAGAGATTGTACAGCTACTACTACCGCCACTGTGGCATCAGATCTGATTTGCTTCCATTGCAATCATAGGGGACATAAAAAGTCCCAGTGTCCGAGTTTAGCTGCAGCAGGGAAGGTGTTAGCACCTGCCCCTGCTACCTTGAGGATTACAGACGGCCGTCAGGGCCGAGCTGAGACACCAGTGGCGAAGAGTAGGACTTTTCAGCTGACAGCAGAGGAGGCGCGAGCGAGTCCTGATGTGGTAGCGGGGTCGTTCCTAGTGAATGGCATTTCAGCCACAATATTGTTTGATTCGGGGGCTACCCGATCATTCGTCTCACTTGCGCTCAGCAAGAGGTTTAGCAGAGCTCCAGGGGAGCTGGATTGTCCACTTGAGGTTGAGATAGCAGATGACAGGACCGTTAGGGTCGCGAGAGTACACAGAGGGTGTTCACTACAGTTATTCGACGAGCAGTTTCCGGTGGACTTGGTCCCTATTCCCCTGCGATGGAATAAGGTCATATTAGGCATGGATTGGCTGAGCCCCAATGGGGCAATTATTGATTGTAAGCTGCAGCTAGTGAGGGTTCGCACTCCCAGTGGGGGAGAGTTAGTGATTCAGAGCGAGAGGCCACAGCGCGGACCAGTTCTTTGTTTAGCAGCGAGAGCGAGGCGCTACTTCCAGCAGGGTTGCGCCGGTTACATTGCCTATGTTTTAGATGCCCGAGAGAAGGGAAAGTCGACAGTTGATGATGTTCCGGTAGTGCGAGACTACCCGGATTTATTTCTAGAAGATTTGCCTTGAATACCTCCCGAGAGACAGGTCGAGTTTAGGATTCACCTGATTCCTGGTGCGGCTCCGATAACCAAGGCACCATATCGGTTGGCTCCGCCGGAGATGCAGGAGTTGTCTGAGCAGCTGCAGGAGCTGCTAGGCAAAGGTTTTATCAGGCCGAGCAGTCCGCCTTGGGGAGCACCGATCTTGTTCGTGAACAAGAAGGATGGGTCGCACCGTATGTGTATAGATTACCGGGTGTTGAATAAGGTAACGGTGAAGAACCGTTATCCACTCCCAATGATAGATGACCTATTTGATCAGCTTCAGGGAGCGTCTTGTTTTTCCAAGATCGATTTGCGCTCTGGGTATCATCAGATGCGGGTCAGGGATGAGGATGTACAGAAGACTGCTTTCAGGACCCGCTATGGCCATTATGAGTTCGTGGTGATGCCGTTTGGGCTCACCAACGCTCCAGCCGCGTTCATGGACCTCATGAACCGTGTATGCAGGCCGATGCTGGATCGGTGTGTAATAGTATTCATATATGACATCTTGGTGTATTCCAAGACTCAGGAGCAGCATGAGGAGCACCTGAGAGAGGTGCTAGAGATCTTGAGGAGGGAGAGACTTTTCGCAAAGTTCTCCAAGTGTGAGTTCTGGTTGCGTGAGGTACAGTTCCTTGGGAACCTCGTCAAACAGAAGGGTATACTGGTAGATCCGGCCAAGATAGTGGCCGTGATGCAGTGGGAGGTCCCGAGATCTTCATCAGAGATTCAGAGCTTCCTAGGTTTGGTAGGGTACTACAGGAGATTCATCCAGGATTTCTCCAAGATAGCAGTACCACTCACCCGACTGACCAAGAAGTCGGTGGTGTTTCGCTGGGGGTCTAAGCAGCAGCCAGCATTCGAGACCCTCAGGCAGAGATTGTGCGAGGCACCGATTCTTACCCTACCAAAGGGAGTAGAGGATTTCGTAGTCTACTGTGATGCCTCGATCACGGGTATGGGAGCCGTGTTGATGCAGCGAGGCCAGGTGATAGCTTACGCCTCTAGACAGTTGAAGCCTGACGAGGCTAACTATCCTACGCATGATTTAGAGCTGGGGGCAGTGGTATTTGCCCTCAAGATTTGGAGACATTACCTCTATAGGGTTCGTTGTACCATCTACACGGATCACAAGAGATTGAGGTATCTCATGGATCAACCGAATCTTAACATGAGGCAGAGACGGTGGTTAGACGTGTTGAAGGACTATGATTATGAGATCCTTTATCACCCAGGGAAATCCAACGTAGTGGCCGACGCCCTGAGCCGTAAGGCGGCAGCGGCCCCGATCAAGGATATATGTTTGAGGATGACAGTGATTACTCCATTGTTGGAGCAGATCAGAGAGGCACAGGTCGAGGGCCTCAAAGAGGAGAGGCAGAAATGTGAGAGGATCGTGGGTCGAGTAGCTTCCTTTGACTATGATAGTCGAGGATTGTGGACTCTTCATGGGAAAGTTTGGGTACCGTACTGGGCCGGGGTACGGCAAGTGTTGATGGACGAGGCCCATAAGTCCCGATTTTCCATCCACCCAGGGGCGACAAAGATGTATAGATATCTTCGACCCGATTATTGGTGGCCCTGCATGAAGCGGGATGTCGCCTGGTATGTGGAGAGGTGCCTGACATTCAGGAAGGTCAAGGCGGAGCACCAGAGGCCTCACGACAAGATGCAGCCGTTAGACATTCCAGTGTGGAAATGGGAGGATATCACCATGGATTTCATCACTAAGCTTCCCAGGACTTCACGTATCTTCCGTTAGCGGAATTTTCATATAATAACAGTTATCATGCGAGTATTGACCGTCCTCCCTTCGAAATGCTCTATGGGAGGAAGTGCAGGACCCCGATTTGTTGGGGCGAGGTCGGACAGTGAGTCATCGGGAGCACCGAAGTGGTGCTCAAGACGACGGAGTTGATTCAACAGGTTCGTAGTAGACTACAGACTGCGCAGAGTCGGCAGAAGAGTTACACCGACAGGAGGCGTTCAGACTTGGACTTCCAGGTGGGCGATATGGTCCTCCTGAAGGTATCACCCAGGAAGGGTGTTATTAAGTTCCGGAAGAGGGGCAAGTTAGGCCCCAGGTTCATTGGGCCTTTTCGAGTTTTGGCTATAGTGGGTCGGGTTGCGTATCGGTTAGATCTTCCGGCAGAGCTTAGCCAGATCCACAACACTTTCCATGTTTCTCAGTTGAGGAAGTGTTTGGTGGACGAGACAGCGGTAGTACCTTTGGAGGATATTCAGGTTGATAGCAGCCTGAATTATATAGAGAGACCCGTAGCGATCTTGGATCAGAAGACAAAAACCTTGAGGAACAAGGTGGTTCAGTTGGTGAAGGTGCAGTGGCGGTACCGGAAGGGGTCCGAGTGGACGTGGGAGGAAGAGGAAGAGATTATGGAGCATTACCCAGAGTTGTTTCCAGATTCAGCAGCAGTAGACTTCGAGGACGAAGTCTGAGACAAGTGGAGGAGAGTTGTAACGCCCCAATTTTGGTATGTTATTTAATTATATTTTCTTTCAAGTTTCAAGAGGAACTCGACGAGTCAGTAGCCCGACTCGTCGAGTAGAGACGGGATCAGCACGTGTTTGGAGCCGGCTACTCGACAAGTCCATATGCTCGGACTCGACGAGTTTGTTAGTCTGGATGAAACCCTAAATCCACAGGTTTGCACCCTATTTAAACAACTTTTTGGGCACTCATTAGCCTCCCTCACCCACAGAAAAGCTACACACTAAACCCTATCCGTCCCTTACCACTTTTGGTGTAATTTCTCACTTTGTGAAGTTGTTGGTTCATTGTGGGTAAGAGGAAGAGAAGAGAGGAGGAGGAATCATGGAGGAAGCAAGTAGATCCGAGTTCCTTGTGGTATCACAGTCTTCATTGAGGTATTAACCTCAAACCTTTATCCTTCTTCAAGTAGATCTCATAAGTAGCTTGTTTTGTCATCTTTGGCTTAATAGTAGTATGGAGAGCATGTGGAGATGAATAGCCTTCAGATCTACCAATGTTTGAGCTCTAGAAGCTCAGATCAATTGTCTTTATGGAACCATTTTGCATGAAAGCCCTAGATCTACTCTTTTAATGCATTTTGAGCCTCTAAACCTTCATTGATGTATATATGCACGTAAAGTTGGAAACTTTACGTGTTAATCAAGCCTTAGGAACCCAGATCTATAAGTTGTATGCATTGGATTTAAGCAGAATCAGTTGTATAGGGTTTGCATGCAACCGACTCGGCGAGTTGTTCTTCGGACTCGATGAGTCGAGTCGCGAGTCCCCGATTTTCCCCCTGTTTGAGTTATGCCGAGTGGAATCAGTGAGTTATAAGTGGACTCAGTGAGTCAGAGACCAGAATCAGGCATGGAGGGACTCGGCGAGTCAATGCCCTGACTCGGCGAGTCTAAGGCAATCTTCTTGCCTCAAGAAAGGACTCAGCGAGTTGATCATACAACTTGGAGAGTCACAGCCAGAGTGTTCATATGATGAAGGAGAACTCAACGAGTTGTTCATACAACTCGGCGAGTCAGATGAAGATAGACTGTTAAGAGTATCGAGGGGGAACTCGTCGAGTCTATGCCTAACTCGACAAGTAGTAGCGGGCAGGAATGAGAAATGAGAGTAGGGACTCGACGAGTTGGCGGCCCAACTCGACGAGTCGGGTCAACTGTATGTTGACGTTGACCAGGAGGTTGACTGTGACCAAGGGTAAAATAGTCATTTTACCCTCAGTATAGTTATCAATATTTGATTGAGTGTGTTTATGGGAATTGTAGCCGGGAGAGACCGGAGCAGCAGCAGATAGTTCCCGAGAAGAGTTTCAGCATCCAACTTTCGAAGTGAGTTTCCTTCCAGTAGGAACGGGTCTACGGCCATAATGCCGGCCCGTTTAGTTAGCAGTAGTTTCCGGACTTCGGTCCGATGCAGTAGTTATTATGTTTGAAGCCTTCGTGGCTCAGACAGGATTTGTGTGTTATGTGTTCCGGGCTACGGCCCGATACAGTATGCAGTATATGTCGTGATGCTAGTTGATATGTTTATGCTATGCTATGTTTAGTAGTTCCGGACTTTGGTTCGATGTAGGGGATAAGGTCCCAGTTAGTTCCAGGCCTCGGTCCGATGCAGAGGGCAAGGCCCTGGTTAGTTCCGGACTTCGGTCCGATGCAGTTTCCGGACTTCGGTCCGATGCAGTGGGCAAGGCCCAATAGTTGTTTATATGTTTATATGGTATGTGGTAGTTTGGGGGAGCTCACTAAGCTCCGTGCTTACAGTTTTGGTTTCTGGTTTCAGGTACTTCCGCTAGTAAAGGGAAGAGCTCGGGATGATGGCATGGCACACACACCACAGTTCAGTCAGCCTGGGAGTTCACTCTGATATTTTAGATATGATTTGATACAGTTTTTGATATGATACAATTACCATGGCTTTTTGAGATACACGACGTATGGTTTTTATTATATGATATTGATGATTGTGATTTTTAGTAATATTAAAACAAAAAAATTTGGGTCGTATTTTGGGATGTTTCAAGTTGGTATCAGAGCCTTGGTTTGAGGGATTCGGGCACACTTTCGGGTGAGCCTGGACTCAAACTAAGGATATGGTAAAAATATTTTCAAAAGAAAAATGTTTTCGAAGAAATTTTGAAAAGGACTTAGAAAGAAAAAGAGTTTTGATAAAAAGAAAAGGGTGTGGTGCATGCGATCTGCCGAGCTCAAGTAAGTACTCCCAAATTACCCATACAAGTTTATGTTATGATTATCGGTTTCAGTTTCAGTTTCAGTTTTAGTAGAACATCATGCTATTATAGGACTAAGGATCTAGGAGGATGCCTTATGTGCCTGCTTTATGTGTTTTAGCTCTATGAGAATTGCATGCTTGTATTGAGCAGACAGTAGTAGGATAGCCTATTTAGGTTATGTCGGATAGTATGAGCTCAGTGTTGTATGCTAGTACAGATTCTTGATTATGATAATAGAATTGCTTGAGTATGTTCCCTTTGTCTGAATGTTGCTTGCTTTGTGCTTTGTGGGACTTTGAGTAATGGGAGTTAGTTATTAGGTGGATACGTTAAGTCACATGCAATCAGGGTTAAATAATCTTAGAGGATTGGATTTGACCCTATTACGTAGCTCTTGTTTGAGTGCTAACCGTTGTAGGGATGAGTCCCTTACTCGAAGGATTATATGAGCCTCGTTGCATGTGATGGTATCCACGTGGTGGCTAATTGGCATTACGAAGAGGCTTTCAGCAGCTGAGGATTGGTTTTGGATGAGTCAGAGGTTTCCCTAGGGCCAGCCTGGGATGAGAGTAGCAGAGTTCAGTAGCAGTATAGTGACTTGGTGGAGTCAAGGTAGTTCTTGAGGATAGTACGGATAGATGTGGAAGGTAGTATGGGCCCGTACTACTGAAAGCAGAGGATCCGTACTCGAACCAAGAAAGGCTGAGATGAGACCAAGAAGCTTGCAGTAATAGCGATCCCTCGAGATATATTAGTGTTTCTGACATTTGTCATGATTTGTATTTCGAGAATGGTGGTATTGCGACCAAGACCAGCAGCCGGCAGTTCTGGAGCCGGCGAGGGATCAGGATCAGGCTCGGGGGCCGAGCAGCTAGATGAGCAGACTAGGGAGTTTTTCACCTCAGAGATTACTCGCATCATACTTGAGCAGACTCCTGCGATCTTCGGTTCGATCAAGGAGGGTATCCTATAGCTGACGGATGAGAGATTGGGCACTTTCCGTGCCAAGGTGGCGGCCATGATGGGGTCGCGCACGCTTACCTTCAGAGAGTTCCGGGCATGTGGAGCCCCACATGGTTGGCGGATTTGGCCAACGCATTCCCCCATTGCGAGTACTAGATGGTTGGCGGATTTGGCCAACGCATTCCGCACGAGCAGGTGTCCCGAGGGGGACAAGGTCAGCTTAGCGTCCTGTCTTCTGAAGGACAGGGCACGAGATTGGTGGGAGGAAGTTGGACATGTTATTGGGAGTGACGCAACATTGGATGCTATGACCTGGGTAGACTTTACTGTCAGGTTCAGAGCTGATTTCGCACCGGAGATTGAGGTGCAGCAGTTAGCTAGCGAGTTTCAGGACCTCACCCAGACTACAGAGACAGTGGCGGAGATTAACGCAAAGTTCAGGGAGAGGGCACTTCTCGTTCCTCAGTATGCAGCTGATGAGGAAATGAAGAAGGCCCGTTATCATGAGATGTTACGGAGTGATATCCGCCAATTTGTGAGCCGGTCCAGCTGTAAAACGATGGATGATATGATTTCTAGGGCTCGGGAGAGAGAGATTGACCTTGAGATGGAGAGGAAGAGGAAGTCGGAGGCGGCTTCGGGTACAGGGAGTTCGAACAAAAAGCCCAAGGTTTCAGATCACAGATCTAGGAGTCAGCAGAGCCACGGTCAGGGTGGCAAGTGTGGGAGATTGCACAACGGGACGTGCAAGGCAGGGAGTGTCGGCTGCTATAAATGCGGTCGGACTGGGCATATGAGCAGAGATTATACAGATACTACTACCGCCACTGTGGCATCAGATCTGATTTGCTTCCATTGCAATCAGAGGGGACATAAAAAGTCCCAGTGTCCGAGTTTAACTGCAGCAGGGAAGGTGTCAGCACCTGCCCCTGCTACCTTGAGGATTACAGACGGCCGTCAGGGCCGAGCTGAGACGCCAGTGGCGAAGAGTAGGGCTTTTCAGCTGACAGCAGAGGAGGCGCGAGCGACTCCTGATGTGGTGGCGGGGTCGTTCCTAGTGAATGGCATTTCAGCCACAATATTGTTTGATTTGGGGGCTACCCGATCATTCGTCTCACTTGCGCTCAGCAAGAGGTTTAGCAGACCTCCAGGGGAGCTGGATTGTCCACTTGAGGTCGAGATAGCAGATGACAGGACCATTAAGGTCGTGAGAGTACACAGAGGGTGTTCACTACAGTTATTCGACGAGCAGTTTCCGGTGGACTTGGTCCCTATTCCCCTGCGAGGGAATAAGGTCATAGTAGGCATGGATTGGCTGAGCCCCAACGGGGTAATGATTGATTGTGAGCTGCAGTTAGTGAGGGTTCACACTCCCAGTGGGGGAGAGTTAGTGATTCAGGGCGAGAGGCCACAACGCGGACCAGTTCTTTGTTCAGCAGCAAGAGCGAGGCGCTACTTCCAGCAGGGTTGCACCGGTTACATTGCCTATGTTTTAGATGCCCGGGAAAAGGGCAAGTCGACAGTTGATGATGTTCCGGTAGTGCGAGACTACCCGGATGTATTTCCAGAGGATTTGCCTTGAATACCTCCCGAGAGACAGGTCGAGCTTAGGATTGACCTGATTCCTGGTGCGTCTCCGATAGCCAAGGCACCATATCGGTTGGCTCCGCCAGAGATGCAGGAGTTGTCTGAGCAGCTGCGGGAGCTGCTAGGCAAAGGTTTAATCAGGCCGAGCAGTCCGTCTTGGGGAGCATCGATGTTGTTCGTGAAGAAGAAGGATGGGTCGCACCGTATGTGTATAGATTATCGGGAGTTGAATAAGGTAACTGTGAAGAACCGTTACCCACTCCCGAGGATAGATGACCTATTTGATCAGCTTCAGGGAGCGTCTTGGTTTTCCAAGATCGATTTGCGCTCCGGGTATCATCAGATGTGGGTCAGGGATGAGGATGTACAGAAGACTGCTTTCAGGACCCGCTATGGCCATTATGAGTTTGTGGTGATGCCGATTGGGCTCACCAATGCTCCAGCCGCGTTCATGGACCTCATGAACCGCGTATGCAGGCTGATGCTGGATCGGTCTATAATAGTATTCATAGATGACATATTGGTGTATTCCAAGACTCGGGAGCAGCATGAGGAGCACCTGAGAGAGGTGCTAGAGATCTTGAGGAGGGAGAGACTTTTCGCAAAGTTCTCCAAGTGTGAGTTCTGGTTGCGTGAGGTGCAGTTCCTTGGGAACCTCGTCAACCAGAAGGGTATACTGGTAGATCCGGCCAAGATAGAGGCCGTGATGCAGTGGGAGGTCCCGAGATCTTCATCAGAGATTCGGAGCTTCCTAGGTTTGGCAGGGTACTACAGGAGATTCATCCAGGATTTCTCCAAGATAGCAGTACCGCTCACCCGACTGACCAAGAAGTGGGTGGTGTTTCGCTGGGGGTCTGAGCAGCAAGCAGCATTCGAGACCCTCAGGCAGAGATTGTGCGAGGCACTAATTCTTACAACATGTAAATTTTTGGAGTCAAATATGTTAACATTTAAACCAATTAGGCCAAAGATGTAAATTTTTACAACATGTGAAATTAAAAATTTAAATATTTCCATAAAACAATGTTATCGTTAAAACTCAAACGTTGGATATTTTTATCGAATAACTAAGTGTTCTGTGTAAAACAAACCGTATACTACATTTAATATCTACAAACGAATAAACAATACGATGCTTGGGCCTAGTATACCCATTCGTGCTTATTGGGCCTTCGTGACCAAATTACACGTTTATTGGGCCCAATAGAAACAAAACATGTTTATTGGGCCTTGGCGACCCAATTACATGCCTAATGGAACCTTATTAGCTTTGACATGCTATTGGGCCTTAGTGGCCCAATTGCATTGCTGATATGGTTCAGACTATTCTTCATATGCTCAATGGGCTTTAACGTGTCCATAGCATACTCGGCAGCCTATAATAACATATATGATTTGTGGGCCGCCGTTGTCCTTTCTCGTGTCTGTTAGGCTTACTTCATATTCACGTAAACATTAAACGATTTACGGTCAATGTTATTCATATTCATGTAGAAACAATCGGGATCTAGTGAGACTTGTCGGTTGGCACCAATAAGTGTCGGTCGTAGCCTGTAGTTATAATCAGAGTCTCCTGGAGGGAGAGCGAGAGTTTATGTATAGATCTATACGGGGGTGACTCCCCCACACCTAAGTTGTTCGCTACAGTTAGACTCTGCCAGTTTAGGGTGACAAAATCTTGATCAAATCCGACGTTTGGAAAAATGCCAAGACAGGAAAAATATTTATTATCATGCATGATTATAACGACTCACATAGAGATCGGTTACCTTCTCATCATTCTTGGGAAAACAATTGCATACATGGTGGCCATACAAAGTGATTTATGCGATAATACAAAACTATCATACTATTCAAATCGGAAAACATCGGGTTTTCCGGGAAACGACATTATTCTTATCTACATACATCAACTCCAATGCAAGGATAAATTATGAATGTCATTTACTTTTACATGTTTTGAAATCACATATATATACACATATGGGATCATCACATCTTTTTCGTAAACAGTTCTTGTTACAGAAAATATCGGATTTTCTGGGTTTGACAAACAATACCAACTATTTTTATATCAAACCTGCTTATGAACTCACCAACATTATATATGTTGACCGTTTTCAAAATAACTTGTATTCTCAGGTAACCGGTAAGCTGAAGGAACTATCAAGTGTATTAGAATACCGTATTTTGTGACTTTCAAACAATTTATATTTTGGATATGTAATATGCATACAATGTACTGATGTAAACAATGTTGGTTGTACTATGTAATGTTTGGTAATTATTATGTTGTGTTTCATTTATATTCAGTGTGATGATATTTCAATTTAAGTCACACGAGCCCCCGGACTTTTCCGCCGTCTGGTTCGGGGGTGTGACAACACCTCCTAAAATGTTTTTTTATAAATATGCTCTTACTTATGCAACTTTCAAAGGTGGTTTACTAATGGGATCACTTTAGTGGCTTTACTGTTTAAAAAGATCATTCATGGTTTGACTGTTCAATCTATTTTTTGTTTATGAGCATGCTTGCTAATAGATGATACTCAAGCCTTACCAATTATAAGCCACCTGCTTATTCTGTTAATTGGAAGAAATAACAAGGTACTTTCATTTATTTGTTTATACAACATCTATTTTTCAACATTTTTTTATAACTATTATCATTTTTTTCTTCTTAGGCATTTTACTTAGAAACTTTACCCATTTACATCCCTGTACTTCCAAAAATACTTCCAAAAAATTCTAATAATTATATTGTACTTTGAAAAAACTATTCAACTACTAGTGAAAATAGATTTTTCCTTGGATAAGATCACTATAGTCGGGTAAATTTGTGGAAATATAAAATTTTGTATTTAAAAAAATATCAAAATATATTGTTTTGATTAGGTATTTTTTTAAAACAATGTGTTTCCTTCATTTTCAGTGTATGTGTGTGTGTGTTTAAATTTTCGAGCTGTTGTAAGTGTGTGTGTGTGTGTGTGTGTGTGTGTTTGTTTAAACTTTTTAGTTGCGTGTGGATGTGAATGGCATAGTTTCTTTTAGGACGGTGAAGATAGATATGGACTTGGGAAAGATTGGAATACTCTGAAACTTCCTTCATCGGGTAAACTTCACTCCTCATGATTTTTTAATCCCAATCTTGCCCATGTTTCAAAAATCATCTAATCTGCCATGGATAATTAAGTTTTAAAAAGAATTTGAATGACATTTCAAATTACAATGCTATAATTGTGTCTGAAACTGTCATGTCTCTTTAAGCCAAATGCGACATACATTGTGTTTATTTATCTTTTAAATACCTCTTTATTGAGTACACTACTTAATTTAGTGCCGAAAATGTACAGTAAAATGTCGTAATAGAAATAAATGGATGTAGGATGCTATACTAAACAAAACATTCAAAATACTTTGCTATTTCTCGAATTCAATCTTGTTTCTTTTTAGTTAGAGGACAGTTCTCAGTTTTATTTTGTATTAAGTGTTGTCTGGATCTTCTTATATAGACTCAATGAACTGTTTATACATGACTAAATGATCATTTTACCATTTCTTTCTAGAAGTGATGCTTAATAACATATACATGGTTCATTTGATAATTTTTATAAACTAAAACTATAAATGACAAAAAGTTAAAACATATTGAATACTTAAATAAAAAGCACATGTGAGTAAATACTTGGTTTATAATGCCATTTTCTTTATGTTAGGCATGTATGAAGAGTTGAATCCTAGAAATTAAACTTAGCCAATTTTTGATTAATGATTGAACGATATATGGGTAGATAACCTGCAATTACTGTTTGTTGGTTGAGGTTTTCAGTTTAGGAAGATCTACAAAAATATAATAATATAGCATTTTTATTTGTGTGTACATATTTGTCTTCATTTTATCATTGACTTTTTCATGTTTCTCCAAATGAAAGAATATGGAAAGTATGATTTTTTACAAATTCTATGATGTTTTAATATTCCAACAAATATTTACAGATTAATGTTAGTTTGTGGCCTTCTTGACTCATATTGTGTATTCTAGGTTTACGTTAAAGTATTTATTGTTTATAGTTAGAGTATTTAAGATTGAAAACATGGTGTGATTAGTACTATAAAGTTTATTAAAAAAATATTATATATAAAACATTGGTTTTCTTTTATTATATATTTTGTACATCATAAAAGATATAATAGTTAGATTATTTAAGTTTAAAAATATGGTATGATTAATATTATTAAATTTTTGTTAATAAAAAACCATTATATATAAAACGTTAGTTTTGTTTTATCATATATTTTGTACCTCATAATATATACTATATTCAACAACAAAATGTAATCTTTTTATATAAATGACCGTACAAAAATCAAAATCAAAATCCAATATCTAAAATTTTCCCAAACGGTAAATCTCAAACATTAAACTCCATGCCTTAAACCATAAACATTAATGCATGTCACAACATCTCTACAATCACAATCCACTTAAAAACCTCACAATTTGCGATCAAATCTGCATTTTCCATTACCTGATATGGAATATAAGATGTTTATAGAAGAAACTTATTCACATTCGCCACTTATATGACAATTTGTGACTGCCTTAATTGTACAGATATTTGCAGATTCCTTCACTAAAAAATTATTTGCCAAAAAAACAATACTCACCCCTTCCCCACCCTTATGGCTGCTCGTCGCATTGCGCGGGTAGAAGGCTAGTATAATAATGATGAGTGTTCAACTATTGCCTAAAACAAAAAATATAAAAACCTAAAATTAGTTTGGTGTATTGCCAAGATTGTTACTAGATGGTCTCATAACTTCTGATATTTGTGCTTGCATATCTTTCCGTTCTTTCTGTTCCATTTCTATTTCCTTTGTAAGTTGGTCTTGCATATTTTCTCGTTCTTTTTGTCACTTTCCAATTGGATATTTAACTTCCATACCTAAAAATTTCAAAACACATATATACTTAGTCGACAAACAATATATAATTAGAAACAAATTATTTATATTAACTTTGTTTTATCCGTTACAACAATATACATTATAATTGTACATAATATCAACACACTTTACTTTCTTTATTTTACCAATATAGGGAATATACTTACATTTTTATCTACATCTACAATAGTAACATATTGATTGTTTTTAGCCATAATAACATCATATTTTAAATTTTTATGCACGCGAATAATGTAATTAAATGTTAATGGCAAATTTTATTTTTTATCCAATAATAGCAACACATTATTTTTTTTACACACTAGCAAAAAATTATATCTTTTTAACCATGATAACCAACATAATAGGTTCTTTTTACCAATATATCATATCTACTTCTAACTTTACCAATAATAGCAACATACTTTATTTTCCATCCATGATAGCAATGTACTTGATACACATTTTGTTTTTATACATAATAGCGACTCTATTTTTAACAGTAAAGATGTGCTCATTTTTGTAAAACTCATCCTACTCGTCCGTGTACTCAGAGAGTAATCTAATGAGCTGAACTTGGTCATTGACCGAAGCAATTTGCCAAATTACGTCGAACCAGCTTGGATCCACTCGGACAAAACTCGATCAAAAGGTCAAAAGTTGAATTAACAAGAGAAAACGTCAATAATTTTAAGCTTAATATACCGGATAAATGTTCTTCATATGCTATTTGACGTAATTTCTACTTCATGTTAAAATGTTTACTTTTTAACTAGTTTAACAATCTAATATGTAAACTTTTATTATTAATTCCATATTCTTTTTTATAAACTTGAGTTCCTTATGATATTTGTCCTGTGTGTGTGTATATATATATATATATATATATATATATATATATATATATATATATATATATATATATATATATATATATCGTTTTAACTTATATTTCAGCTACTTTGTTATAAACTTCAATGACTTTTTCGTTTATATATATACAATGTTTGCAATTTTTGTATAATTTACCTTATTGTGCTCCTCAAGTATTCCCCACCTAGGCCAAGTACTTACTACTCCTCAGTCGATTGAACGAGTATCGAGTAGCGAATTAATGTACTTGCATTTTATATCTATAAAAGGTAACATATTTTACATTTTAACTATAATAGCAATGTACTTTACATTTTTTATTCATTATTGTAGCAACACACTTTGTTTTTATTACAGAGGTGTGTTTGATTATTTATCCATAATAACAAAAATACATAATTTTTTAGTAACATAGACAACGTAATTCATTCTTAAAAAGTTAAACCAACATACTTTATTTCTTTATAAGAACTCAATGCATATATTAAATTAGTGTACCTGTTCTTGTGACTCTTTGTACTCAACGGAGGACATGCCACGACCCCTAGAGGGTGTTCCTGTTATCGCGAACTTAAGATCTGAGGATCTTCCTAACTCAACAGTTTCCTCCGGATGTTGAGTGACATCGTTCCCATACTTCTCAATCATGACTTTTTCATATGCCTCCTGAAATTTATCAAAACAGTATGATTGTTATTGAACTAAAAGCTGAGAATGTTATATTTAAAAAATGATAAATATAACTTTCATATTCCGCCCAAGACCCAACAATACACCATTCTAAGCTATTTATTTTGAACTTCCATTTCCGCGCCTACAGATGCATGATAATGAAATTTGTGATTTATTTGTAACTAAAAATATTTTCTAGATTTAGATATAATTGAATCGAAGTCAATGGCACATTTTTAGACACATATAAGGATAAAAATATATAAAACTGAAAGAAAAAAACGATTAGGTTTAAAGAGTATGATAGAGATATTATATAAAACTGAACGAAAAAAACAATTACGTTTAAAGAGTATGATGGAGATGTACATACGTATAGAGAATATTTATTGGGTGACACAGTAGTCTCGATGTATTTCCCTCTTGGAGTTATATTTTTGGAACCCATTCTGTGGTATGCCTCTTTAGACTTATGTTGGGTATAGATTGGGTTACATGTAAACACCATTTCTTTGGTATGCTTCTTCATATCTAATACGTAAACATCAACTTCGTTTTGAATGAGCCAATTTCCATTTCTCATCAAGTGCAGTAGCGAGTGACTCCAAAGAAAAAATGACATCGGGCCATAAGTTAACACCTTCGTCCAATCTCCATCTCCATCCATCCTCCATAACTCGATCATTTCATAACAACGTTAGTTTTCCATATAACTTCTATCCTCGATGAGAATAGCAACACAGAAGTGAATGCACCCTTTTAGAACCATGAAATCCAAAGAGCTTGTCATTTGATTTCCGAAAGAAGGCATCACTATCTCTGTGAACTTTTCGGTCTTTGTTCATATTTGAAAGAACGGAAGCTTGATGAAGAAAAATGAAGGAATAAAACATACCCCTGTGGTAGGAATGAACCAACGGCTTGAAAGATTGCCCGAAAATGACTTGTACGTTATATGCACAGAAGTTAGTTGTGGATTGACGATATTGAATGATATTTCTTAAACAATGAATGATAGGCGTTCACCTATAGTCTTGCGATGGGGTGGCAGCTTCCGATGGTCAGAGCGACATGTTGAAGCCCTTGTTACGAAGAAGAAGCCCAATCCCTAAATTGAACCCTAGCATGCATCGACTGAGGATTTAGAAGAGAAAGAAATCCAAGGTGTTAGGGGTTTGTAGTCGGTTTCCACCACGGATAGTGGCCTCTGCTTCTTTCATTGATTCCGACATGCTCTCACTTAGACTTATTTTCCACCTGGCATGCTCGAACACCTGCCATTCTCCTCTATCATAGTCTACGAACCCTAGTAGGTTCTTGGTGATCCTCTCGTTGGAGCGTTGCTTCAATCAACCATAAAACACTTCAATCGATCTATGGATTAAATCAGTTGAAACCCCTTCGTGTATTCCTTTAAACATCGAACACAAAATAGGAAGAAAAGGAAAAGTAGAAAAAGATGGTTGATTAGAGGAGGGAGGCAGTGAAGATCACTTCAATGGGTAATGGGTAACTTGAAGCAACACCGAAAATGAAGTGGTTAACCGATCATAAAATTGTTTTGGTAGATGGCGATGGCATCTAAGAAAGAGATAGAAAGAAGCGAAAATGAAGACCAGATTTGAAGTAATCCTGTGAGAAAGGCGGTGGTAGTGAAAACAATCAACTGGACTGAAGGTAATGCTGGTGAGCATACTTATCTTCCGCACGTAATGTTTTATTGTCAGAAAATATTGTGAGGTATTGTGAGGAGGTGCAAAGTTTAAAATGTGGCTAATAAGGGATGAAAACTATCAAAATGTTAAAGTTTATGTGACAGAAGTCTTAACGAACCAAAATACACTGTTCCTAAGAGTTATATATATATATATATATATATATATATATATATATATATATATATATATATATATATATATATATATATTATGCAATGTGAATAAATAAAATATGTCTTCAAAATCTTATTTATAAAAATATCTACATGTTACCACTATTTACTTTGTTGACTTTTCCTTATAAAATAAATTTATATCAACTTCATATTTTATTATAAATCAAATAAACATTGTAGGTTGTAGATACATAAAATTTTAGAGTAGAATTTATACAAGTATGTTATTAAAAAGAAGGTTAATATTATGAAAGGTCATTTATTTTGGGATATTTTTATTTTTAAACCTAACCTTTTTTTTTTCATACGATGCATGGGCATTTACCTATTATCACATAGTATATATATACAATTAATTCCCAACACACTTAACTACACTTCCTGGTATTGAGTGTAGCTTGGGTGGTTTGGCTTGGCTTCAATACTACCAGTTGTGTGTAACTTATCAGCTCAATGGTGGGTACTGTGTCATATTTGTTATTGCCTGCTCCTACCTTCCGCTGCTGCCAAGCAGATACGGACAACAAATATCCACCACCACCTCAAATGGTCGATAACCTGATCTTCACCGTTATTGCTTCATTTCGATAGATAAAACCTTCCGACTTTGTTCCACCAATTTCTTGGCACCCTACACAATGTCTTCCTCTTCCGTTTTTCTCCTCTTTCTCACTAATCTGCTTTGTATCCATGTTCCTAAATAAAATTGATGTTATGGGATGAATACGATTCAGGTGATGTTTTACTGAGTTGTTGGCTATTGATTTCTCTTCTTCTTTACTTTTCCTTTTGGTCTCACACTCTTCCAAGTTCCAAACTTTGTCACCCACACCACCAACACAATTGCAAACAAAGGTTTGATTTCCCTTTTCTCACAAGTTGGATGATCCACAAGAAGCTTTGTGGTCAATATTGCAAACCGAGGGTTTATTTGCATTCTGATTTTCTTTGAGGAGGACAATTGTGCCTCCCAAAATTGGTTCCATGTAAACCCATCCCTTTTTCTGTACAATCGATTAAATTGGAAATATAATCAATTTATTGATTCAATGCATAAGGTATTTTCTGTTTACCTTTTCGCAATAAAGTAAATTTAATGAATTTGAAAATGCTTTCTATTGATAAAAATTTTATTCTTTTATGGTTATGTGTCTAGAGAGATGAGAAAACACATAAATGAGTTTACTAGTTGGTGTGGTGAATGTCAATTGGGAATGAAAAAACCAGGGGCAAAAGCGTTAAATCCTCCAAACTGTCACTAAAAATAGGATATCAGACTAAAAAACCACAGGTATCAACATTTCAACTCATAAAACCCAAGATTCACTTACTTTTAATGTATAGTATATGTCAAAAGTACATATAGCAGACTGTCACACCCCCAAACCGGAACGACGGAAACGTTCGGGGGCGGATGACGTGATAAGTAGTATCACAACAATTGCATAATAGTAATTAAAGCAACAACATTCATTGTATAGATATTAAAGTGTTTACATCAAGTTCAAAACGTTACATGTTTATAATAATATGATTGTATCAAAAGGTAAGACGAAGATCTACCGCTCCATCTTCACGACTCCAGTCTGAATACTTGTCATAGTAATTCCTGAGAATACAAGTATTTTGAAAGCGAGTATCAGCTATAAAGCTTGTGAGTGCATAAGATTTTGTTTAAAGAAAGTGTCTTCTTTGTTAAATGAATAAGTTTGAATGATCTACAAGAAAATCCTATATTTTCTTAATGTAAGTTGTGACTAAGCCTGTTATTTCTATAATCGCTTAGTTCATACCTGTTACATAAGATTAAGATTAGACGGACAGTCGATTGTGTGAGTCCACCGTAAAATCACATCCAAAGAAGGAAAATGAAGTAAAATGGAATTCACACATTCTCCAGTCTATCAGGTCTTCATCATATGTAACTCTGGAGTATAAACTAAGGTATTATAGATCAAACAATAATGTCATATAAGTTATACCGATTATAACTAAGTGTTGAATTAATATACATGATTTCTTAGTTGATACACGTTATAATATAATCAAGGTCGAACAGATAAAAGATTGTGGGGTTCTACATTAGTTCCACATCCAAACAAGGAAAAGGAAGTAAGTTAGAAATCTCACCTTCTATTGTCTATCAGGTCTTCATTATATATAACTCAGGAATGTATAAACTAAGAGATCATAACATTAACCTTTAAAGATCCTTTATAATGTACTAGTTTACCTAGAAGTGAGTCTGTTTATCCCAGAAAATCCTATATTTTCTGATGTAGTTGTTATGTAGTTTTAATTCCCTAAAACCGTTCTCTTTGAGTGTTGATGTACTATGTTCTTGTATAGTTAGTTTTAATTCACCATAAAACTATAAAAAGACTGTTTTCTGTTTGTTATGTTCATATATGTTGTAACTTGGTATGAATGTTAAGACTATCCCATGACCACTTGGTATATACATATTATATACTATCAGAAACAGGCAGACAATTGAATGTGTGATTCTGTCGTACACCCACATCCAAACAAGGAAAAGGGAAGAAAAACAGAGTTCACACATGCTATTGTCTACCTTGTCCCTCATCACATATAACTTTGGTGTACATGCTAAATAATCATAGGAACTACTCCTTAATATTGTTTAGAAACTATATTACTACGTAAGAATATCGTAAGTTTCCCCCATGTGAGTACTCATAACCATACTAATCCGACATATAAGTTGACACGACGCTTTGTAAACGCCAAAACAGTTTATGACTTTGTCACCCCGGAACTTACATTCCAACTGTAGCAAACAGTCAGGGTGCGGGGTTGTCAGCCCCGTATAGATCTATACACAAACTCACGCTCTCCCTCCAGGAGACCCTGGTTCAATAAGTTTAGACTTCCTGTGTACTTAGTTAAGTATACGAACACATGTCTCCAAATTGGGTGTGTTAACTAGTTCACGAGTAATACTATAAAAACCTTTTTGTAACAAAAGTTGTAAATAACCTTATATATGTTTAATATGACTGTTATCGTGTTCTGAACCCTAAATTATACCTATTATAATTTACTAGTATTTCTTGCTAAGTATGTCATATTTATGAATGCACTCCCTTTGCTCGACATGTTACAAGGAAAAGGAAATAAGGCGAATCATCAGTCCTAAGCCCCTTTAAATCTTATTTATATAAGTATATACATAGAAACATGATTTAAACACAATATAAGTTAAAAAGATTTTATAAAACATTTAAAAGTATTTACCATTAATTAAAAGAGTTTAATAACATTTAAAAGCATTTTCCAATATTTAAAAGAGTTTAATAATATTTAAAAGCGGATTGATGACTTGATGTCATTTAAAATATTTAAAGAATTTAATTTAAAGTAAACACGATTTCTTGTGTTTAGACTTGTATTCCCCCCTTAAAACAGTAAAAAAGTGATAAAATCTAGGGGTATGAACTCACCTTATGTTGGTGATTCAAATGGAGATTTGTGTAAGGATGCGAAGTTCCACGAGTGAATTCCCATGACACAACGAGTCCTAAATGACATATATTGATACATTTTCTTAAATAATTAGTGTTTAAACGACTAATCATGAAGGGAAACAACCTATGGGACTAAGGAACACTTGAAATGAAGTGTAGAATCACATGTGATTGAAGAAAGGGGTGTGTACGGCCAGGGAGTATGGCCCACCTAGTGTGTATGGCCGTACACACTACAAAATGGTGTATTTTGTGTCTTAATTCATAGGGCTTCAAGTGTTCAAGAGTTCTCAAGGGTAACAAGCACTTAGAAGTGTCTTAGGCTGAAGGTTATAAACCAAACATGGGTGTACGGCCAGACTTAGAGTGTACGGACGTACACTCATGAACATCATGAGTTTGATGATGATTCCGTGCCATAAATCAAGTGCTTAACATGCCTAACTAGATGCTAAAGGAAGTACTCACACTTTGGAAGCCTTTTAGGGTGTAAACGGCCCAAGAACTAGTAGGTGTTCCTGGTGAAAGATGAAGATCTTGAAGATCTAATCCAAAACATGAATATCATAGATGAAATCAAAGCGTGATACTAGATCAATGAGTGTATCAACTAATCAAATGGAAGAAACACTTACATATATGAAGATCTAGGCGAAATGAGTGATGATAGTTGAGAGAGAATCGGATTTCTTGAGGTGTAAGTGTGAAAAATGATCAAAAATGAAAGAATATCATACTTATGGGATAGGGTGTACGGTCACCTTGGGTGTACGGCCGTACACTCCTCTTGAAGGAGTGTTTGGCCCGTATTCAATGCTATGAACTTGTGGTGACTCGTCCCTAAACCCAAACTTTCAGTGTACTAGGCTTAGAACACTCGAACAAACTCTAAACAGTGCTAAAAGATAGCAGAATTGAACCTGACTTATGGTTCGTTGGACTGACTTTACATGGCAAAAATTTTTGGGTTGTCACATCATCCCTCTGTTAAAGGGAATTTCGTCCCGGAATTCAAAGTCTAAAGTGATTACTCATGAATTAAGGAAAAAGGGTAGGTATTCCTTTTCCATCTGCATCTCTTGTTCTGGTCGGCGGGAAGGTACTGGTTTGGCTTCTACGTCTATTCACATGGTAGCACAATCACTCGTAGTCTGGGTCAGTCTCCGTCCTGAAGTTCATAATAGAACTCATACCTGGTTCATCAATCACAGCCTCATGTATACGAGTCGTATATAATTAAGATTGAAAAGGCAGTCGAATAAATGATTCTTTTCTAAGCTCACATCCAAACAAGGAAAAGAAGTTAAAGTGGAATCATCAATTCTAAGCCTGTAGAACGCGAATTATGTACCACTCTTGTGTATACATTCCTCGGCGATAAATTAACCGTGGGTCCTTGGTATTGAACTCGACGTACTGTACGAGTAGTATTCTGAGGAGGTCTGTTGAAGGTACTTCGGGAAAGTTTACGAAACCTAAGGCACTCTTCGCATGAGTACCTCAGAGTTTTGGAACGCAGGCTTCGCTAGAAAGTCGATTACTGGAAACGAATCTTCGAACGAAACTGGCACTGTGAGGATCGAATCGACTCAAGTCAAATGATGATGTCAGACTACTCGGAATGAACGTGTTAAACTAGTTTAGAAAGGTGCTCCAAAAACATGATAGTGCAACCTATGTAAATGTTTCAGTACTTTATTTTTATCTATGATACTACTACTGCGAACAAGGTATACTGCCAAAAGCGAGTACAACCAGCACGAGAGTCCCCTAGAACTGATGGAATCTCGCAGAATGATATGGTTTAAGTTTCACTAGTTTTTAAAAGTTTATAAATCTAACATTATCGTTAAGGAACGTACCAGATATTTCAACGTGGGTCCGGAATAGTCTCCCCTGCGGCGGTGATCATTAATATCCTTCCATCTTCACCAAAGTTCTTTGTTATTGGACAATCCCTCTTCACGTGTCCCATCTCACCAAACCCATAGCAAGTCTGGTTGAGTCCGATACCAGGGACTTGGGAGATAGGTTGTGTCGGCGCTCGACTGAAACGAGCAGTGTGCCCCTTTCTGTTGCAATTTTTACAATGCATCTCTCGGCACACTCCGGTGTGATGAAAGTTACACCTTTTACACTTCGAAAGTGTTCCCGCATATCGTCTATCTGGTGCTGGGGTGGCAGGAGTTGTAGTAGCATGAATTGAAACCAATTGTTGTCTCTTAATGGTAACTTGTGTTGACTTCCCCTTCTTATCGATCCAATACTTTTTCTTGTAGGCATCCCCTTTTGATAACTCAGAGATAGGGGTAATCACGCCTTGGCCGGCTTCATGGTGAACAAGCCTCTGTGCCAAGCATTTGGCGTTATCGAATGTGGTTGGTTCGGATGATAAGACATCTCCTTGCGTTGGAGGAGATAACCCCCATATGTATCACTCTATCTTCTTGCTCTCTGGAATAACCATCTCGGGGCATAGTGCCGCCAGGTCGCTAAACCTATCAGTGTAGGTCACTATATCGGATCCGGCCATTGTGAGATTCCAAAGCTCTTCCTCTAGTTTCTGAATCTCGCCTCTTGGTCAGTATTCTCCTCTCATCATTTCCTTAAGGTTTTCCCAACCCATTGAATTTGCCACCGTAAGGGTCAGTGACTTCACATGGCTGCTCCACCAGGTGAGGGCCCTTCCTACGAAAGTGCAAGCAGCAAATTTTACTCTGCTTCTTTCTGGGCACTCGTAGATTTCGAAGACCGATTCTGTCTTCTCGAACCATTGTATCAAAGTAAGGACTCCCCCGATTCCATCGAAGGCCTTGGGTTTGCAATTTCTGAATTCCTTGTAGGAACATTCTCTCTGATGCACATGGTTATGGTTGATAATACCGCTATCCGACCCACCGGTAACAGTTGTATTGATGTGTGTCATGGTTGCGTACACAACAACATTTACTACTGCCTGAAGCATTTCAGCATCGAATTGTGCAGGTGGTGGTGGTGGAAGTGGTGCAGTAAGGATGTTAAAGTGTCTAGGATTTCTTCTGGGAGGCATCTTTTAGCTATACAGATGAAAAGATGAAATAAGGATAAGTCTTTAGGAACGATGTCAAGTCAAGTGTTATCCGAACAAGATTAATTGAGTGTATCACGTTTCACGTTTTCAAAGTGGTTTTGTAAACAATTCATAATGGAGGTCGATATAAAATAGACTTATGAATTGATAGCCGTGGTTATCCTTAACTAAAATCCTGAGACCTGATTTACTGGTATTAACGATTTGTAATTATAAAGACTTTATGCCTACCACATAGTATGAGTAGTGTATTCACTAACTCACTAGGTTTTATCGATCTATTAGTTATTAGGGCGACGCGTAAGGTTTTCTGCCACCTCGCATGACTCGCGAGTGGTTCCTCCTGCTCTCTATTCTACTCTTGACGAAAGTGTTCTGCTGTCTCCTTATCGTCCTATGGCATCCTTAAGAATTCTCTTAGCTTCTTACTCCTCGTCTGATCCCTTCTCGAAGTTCTCTTGGTGAATTCCTCCCTGTTCATCCTTGACTCCTTTGTTGACTATCCTAGTGAGGTGGTATATCTAGCTAAATTGTTGCCGTGAGAATGGGAATGTCTAAAGAATCTATGAGACTAATTAAACTATTTCTAGTAACAAATTTTAACTTGTGATCCTCATTGAGTCCTTCTACAATCACATAGTGTATACAAATTATATATAACTCGGATCTAATAGACATTCGAATATGTGATACTACTCTAAATCCACAACCAAACAAGGAAAATGAAATGAAGCGAAACCACATATTCTAAGTCTATAAGATCTTTATTATATATAACCTTTGGAAGTGTCCACCCTGCAATTATAGATCTACCAGTAAAGGTCTTTTAATTCTCACATAAATTATTAATGGCTATACAAGATACTCCTATAGTATCTTTGTTTTGTGTTTGATTCTTAAGTTTCTTCGTTATGGTATACTTTTAGTCTTGTTATTGAATAGCATCCTAAAATACTCCTATAGTATTTTACTTTATGTTTTGTTCTTTAGACTCTTTGTATATAGGGTTTGGTAAGTTTTAGGTTCGTCGCAACACCACTATCACTCCTAAGCACACGTTCATCGTATCACAAATAAATATAGTTGATCGGACTATATTTATCCCATATATGATTACATAACTGCCCATGTTTGACTGTTGTGTCCAACAATTAAATACTTTTGTTTTGTTCTACTTGTGATACTTGTTCTAGTATATATTTATGTAAGTATGTATACTTCTTGATAATATTGTTATATTATAAGTATACTTTTAGTTAGAGCACTTCGGCTCCATTGTATTTATAGGTATATATCTTTTATAGGTTGATATATTTAGTTCACTATAAACAATGCTCTGATACCAATCTGTCACAACCCCCAAACCGGAATGGCGGAAACGTTCAGGGGCGGATGAGGTCATAAGTAGCATCACAACAATTGTATAATAGTAATCAAAGCAACAACATTCATTGTATAGATATTAAAGTGTTTACATCAAGTTCAAAACATTACATGTTTATAATAATATGATTGTATCAAAAGGTAAGACGAAGATCTACCGCTCCGTCTTCACGACTCCAGTCTAAATACCTGTCTTAGTAATTCCTGAGAATACAAGTATTTTGAAAACGAGTATCAGCTATAAAGCTGGTGAGTGCATAAGATTTTGTTTAAAGAAAGTATCTTCTTTGTTAAATGAATAAGTTTGAATGATCTACAAGAAAATCCTATATTTTCTTAATGTAAGCTGTGACTAAGCCTGTTATTTCTATAATCGCTTAGTTCATACCTGTTACATATGATCAAGATTAGACAGACAGTCGATTGTGTGAGTCCACCGTAAATCCTCATCCAAACAAGGAAAAGGAAGTAAAATGGAATTCACACATTCTCCAGTCTATCGGGTCTTCATCATATGTAACTCTGGAGTATAAACTAAGGTATTATAGATCAAACAATAATGTCATATAAGTTATACCGATTATAACTAAGTGTTGAATTAATATACGTGATTTCTTAGTTGATACACGTTATAATATAATCAAGGTCGAACGGATAATAGATTGTGGGGTTCTACATTAGTTCCACATCCAGAAAAGGAAAAGGAAGTAAGTAAGAAATCTTACCTTCTATTGTGTATTAGGCCTTCGTTATATATAACTCGGGAATGTATAAACTAAGAGATCATAACATTAACCTTTAAAGATCCTTTATAATGTGGTAGTTTACCTAGAAGTGTTTATGTTTATCCCAGAAAATCCTATATTTTCTGATGTAGTTGTTATGTAGTTTTAATTCCCTAAAATCATTCTCCTTGAGTGTTGATGTACTATGTTCTTGTATAGTTAGTTTTAATTCACCATAAAACTATAGAAAGACTGTTTTCTGTTTGTTATGTTCATCTGTGTTGTAACTTGGTATGAATGTTAAGACCATCCCATGACCACTTGGTATATACATATTATATACTATCAGAAACAGGCGGACAATTGAATATGTGATTCTGTCGTACACCCACATCCAAACAAGGAAAAGGGAAGCAAAACAGAGTTCACACATGCTACTGTCTACCAGTCCCTCATCACATATAATTTTGGTGTACATTCCAAATAATCACAGGAACTACTCCTTAAGATTGTTTAGAAAGTATATTACTACATAAGAATATCGTAAGTTTCCCCCATGCGAGTACTCATAACCATACTAATCCGACACATAAGTTGACACGACGCCTTGTAAACGCCGAAACAGTTTATGACTTTGTCACCCCGGAACTTACATTCCAACTGTAGCGAACAGTCAGGGTGCAGGGTTGTCAGTCCTGTATAGATCAATACACAAACACACGCTCTCCCTCCAGGTGACTCTGGTTGAATAATTTTAGACTTCCTGTGTACTTAGTTATGTATACGAAGACGTGTCTCCAAATTGGGTGTGTTAACGAGTGCACGAGTAATACTGTAAAAACCTTTTTGTAATTAAAGTTGTAACTAACCTTATACATGTTTAATACGACTGTTATCGTGTTCTGAACCCTAAATTATACCTATTATAATTTACTAGTATTTCTTGTTAAGTATGTGATATTTATGAATGCACTCCCTTTGCTCGACATGTTACAAAGGGAGTATGAATCCAGATTTGACTAACTTTTATATTTATACACACACACACACACACACATATATATATATATATATATATATATATATATATATATATATATATATATATATACAAGATATATAAGCAAAATTGAAACAGCAGTCGGACAAATAACTTTACCCTAAGCCCACATCCAGACAAGGAAAAGGAAATAAGGCGAATGATCAGTCCTAAGCCCCTTTAAATCTTATTTATATAAGTATATACATATAAAATTGATTTAAACACAATATAAGTTAAAAATATTTTATAAAAAATGTAAAAGTATTTACCATTAATTAAAAGAGTTTAATAACATTTAAAAGCATTTTCTAATATTTAAAAGAGTTTAATAATATTTAAAAGCAGATTGATGACTTGCTGTCTTTTAAAATATTTAAAGAATTTCATTTAAAGTAAACACAATTTCTTGTGTTTAGACTTGTATTCCCCCCCCCCCCCCCCTTAATACAATAAAAAGTGATAAAATCTAGGGGTGTGAACTCACCTTATGTTGGTGATTCAAATGGAGATTCGTGTAAGGATGAGAAGTTCCACGAGTGAATTCCCGTGACACAACCATTCCTAAATGACATATATTGATACATTTGCTTTTATAATTAGTGTTTAAACGACTAATCACGAAGGGAAACAACCTACTAGACTAAGGAACACTTGAAATGAAGTGTAGAATCACATGTGATTGATCAAAGGGGTGTGTACGGCCAACCTAGGGTGTGTACGGCCAGGGTGTATGACCCACCTAGTGTGTACGGCCGTACACACTACAAAATGGTGTATTTTTGTGTTTTGATTCATAGGGGCACTTAGAAGTGTCTTAGGCTCAAGGTTATGAACCAAACATGGGTGTACGGCCAGACTTAGAGTGTACGGCCGTAAACTCATGAAGATCATGAGTTTGATGATGATTCCAGGCCATAAATAAAGTGTTTAACATGCCTAACTAGATGATAAAGGAAGTACTCACACTTTGGAAACCTTTTAGGGTGTAAACGGCCCAATAACTAATAGGTGTTCTTGGTGAAAGATGAAGATCTTGAAGATCTAATCCAAAACATGAATTTCATGGATGAAATCAAAGGGTGGTACTAGATCAATGAGAGTATCAAGTAATCAAATGGAAGAAACACCTACATATATGAAGATCTAGGCGAAATGAGTTATGATAGTTGAGAGAGAATAGGATTTCTTGAGGTGTAAGTGTGAAAAATGATCAAAAATGAAAGAATATCATACTTATGGGATGGGGTGTATGGTCACCTTGGGTGTACGGCCATACACCCATGTGTACGGCTGTACACTCCTCTTAAAGGAGTGTTTGGCCCGTATTCAATGCTATGAACTTGTGGTGACTCGTCCCTAAACCCCAACTTTGAATGTAGTAGGCTTAGAATAGTCGAACAGACTCTAAACAGTGCTAAAAGATAGCAGAATTGAACCTGACTTATGGTTGGTTGGACTGACTTTACAAGGCAAAAAATTTCGGGTTGTCACACAGACAGATTAAGCAAGTTGTATCTGTTTGAAATTACCGGAAATTGTAACGTACCTTTTTACTATTATTGCCAATGTGCTTTGTCTTTTACAAATAGTTGCAATGTACTGCATATTTTGTGGTAATATTACAAGAAATTAATTTTGACATATGAAAGTCTAAAGATTCTCTGCTTTTCTCCTCTCAAAGGTGTGTGTATTTACAGATTGTTTTCAAGTAAATATATTGATTTAATCGAATTTTTTTTTGGTCTTTCCATTAATATATTGTTAATTTTTATTATAAGAAATGCATTCATGTAAAATGATCATGTGATTGTGTTGTATTGCTGACCTGTAGGGCTGATTAGCGATTCCTGATTTAGCTGATTTTATATATGGATTTGGATTTACATTTTACAGATTAGGATGTGATTGTTACAAACTTACAATGCAAAACCAAACAGTGCACAACCCATGGACTCACTACCATTGACCTCTCCTTACTCTCTCTCATCGATGACAAAGCATAATTCGGTACCCTTCTCTCTCTCTCTCTCATACACACATAACCTTTTTGTTGTGTACTGAACTACTACTTGTTAATCAAGCTTATGCTAATTAACTTGATAAATATGGTTGGCAGCATGCTAAAGCTGCAAAGAAAGATAACAGCTCTGATTAGGAGTCTAAAGAAGATGATGAGGAAGAAAGTTTTGATGAAGATGAGAAAATGGTGGATGCTCCATCAGCCA
This sequence comes from Lactuca virosa, assembly GCF_052849685.1. Lineage (NCBI taxonomy): Eukaryota > Viridiplantae > Streptophyta > Magnoliopsida > Asterales > Asteraceae > Lactuca > Lactuca virosa. The sequence continues at coordinate 318,805,395 of NC_136428.1, forward strand.
AGAAAGTTGTATGTGCTGATATTTGGTTCATTTTCATACCATGTTTATTTAAAATATATATGGTTGCATTACTCTAATAATACAAATATACAATGTAGAATTCCAGCTTCAAAACCATCGCAACTCCTCAAGCTACTGGATCAAAGTTTTTTAAGTCTGTTTTGCCATGAGGGATGACCGTTTAGCAGGTTACGAACATGTTGAATCTGCAACCCCTCAAGCAACCCAATAAGTATATTTCATTTTATTGATTTATATTTTCGTAATGCATCTTTGTTTAACCCTTTTTGACTAATAAACATAAGAATTTTATTTTCAGGGTCTCAAACTTAATGAAGAACCATTACTTGATCGCCCTGTAAGACTTGATTGCAAAGGAAAGGGGTGCATTCTCTCCAGGCAATGGCGAGTATGCAATAATTTATCAATGTGGTTGGATTTTTATGTATATTTTTAATTTTTAATAAATCCTTTATCAGATTGACTTAATCACATTTATAATACGTAGAAACGAAAGGTCTTTCCAAAAGAGTGGTGGATAGGCACAAGGACAAAGCTTATTCATAAAGGGATTTTTTGCTGATGATTTTGACACTAGATGTTTTTCTCAAACTCTATAAAGTGATTAAAGTCATCATTTCCTTTTTTGCTTTAAAATCATTTCATGATTTGCATTGTTTTGATGAAAATAAATAGTTTTCTTTTTAGGAAGCCGTGATATTTTGATTGTATTAAATGGTAAGCTATTTTTAGTATCGTTAAATAAATTAATGAGTGCTTTTAGTTCATTTTGGGAATACTCATTCGTAGCTTGTTTAATAACAATTTTACCCCTACAACTATCACTGGGAGGAATGGAAAGAGAGGAGTAGCAACAAAGCAAAAGATATCTCAACAAAATTCTAGAATCTTCGGTTTCACACTTTTTTCTTGCATCTTATTATGGTCCAATTATTATTAGTTATTTATTCACAAATTCATTTTTTTAGATAGGAAAGATGCATTGATGCTGAAATACAACAAAAAGCAGTGGAGTATTTTGCATTGAGTAGAAAAGGTGAAGCTTTAATAGATATATTAGCTGAAATGCCCAAATTCCCAGAACACCAAGTATATTGTCAACTCGCTATGGTTGTGATCCATATCAAAAACAATATTGTGAGAGTCCTACACACTGGATAAAATTCTAATTTTAACTCTGGTTAGAATTTAGATATTGGTTTATAATTTGGTAATTGGTATTATATTTTGTTAGAGAATATGGGTTTATGGTGGAGATCTGGATACCAACATGGATCGTGAGAGCACTTTTCGAACTGATATTTCTACCCTATGTCTGGGTTGCAAGAAATTCAGCCTAGGATAATCCAAGTGGACACTTACGATTCTAGGCATAGAAATCGTATGCCATTTTGCTAGAAAGATTCTATGAAAGTTTGAAGAAAACGAGAGCTTAAGTTCGTCTCCCTCTTCTGAGACGGAAGAGTCGTTTATATATTAAACGAGATTAGAGTTTTATCAGCGGGAACCCAACCATGGGCTCTTCCCCTTGAACCCAGCTAGGGGCACTACCCCTAGACCCCGCCAAAGGGGTGCTGCCCCTTTGGAAACCCCGGACCCCCGATGTAACACTGTAAAATTTTAAACAAACTTTCACTTTGTTTTTTTTAAAACATATAATTTCATTCATAATCATTTTCCAAAATACAAAGTATCAAACATTATCTCAAAGTACAAATCCCAAGTTCAAAACATAAATATCCTCGTGTGTGTACGGATCATGCCGGCGCCTTCCCGCGATCCTCACTAGTACCTGAAACACATAACGCAAAACACTGTAAGCATAAATGCTTAGTGAGTTCCCCAAAATACCATACATAACACATACTAGCCACTCGAGGCTAAAACTCTGTGGGCCCTTGGGCCCTAACTCTATGGACCCTCTGGTCCTAACTCTGTGGACCTTCCGGTCCTAACTCTGATAAACACACAACATAAATCACATAGAAATAATGCAGTGCAACACATAACAAAATAGCATACAATAACTCTGTCACATAACTCTATTACCACTCAAGGTAAAGTATAGCGAGAAGACTCACCTTGGATGTCTCGGCAAATCTCTGACTCGGTAATCTCTCGTCTAGCCTCCGCCTAATCATATGGAATAAATACCCTAGTCAATACACTCTCAAAGGCAAGACCAATCTCTTATATGTCCTCTAAGAAGGATAAAAGACCATTTTACCCTTCCAATGGCCCACAAGTCCAATTGTTGACTAAACCCTAAAAGTCAACAAAAGTCAACGGTCAAACCTTGACCAGACTCGTCGAGTGCACTAATGTAACTCGGCGAGTTCATGCGTGAACTCAAGTCCTCTAAATCCCCTCTGACTCAACGAGTCACCTCTCCAACTCAGCGAGTCACCAACTGCATGATTCACGGGGAAACCTAGTCCTACTCGTCGAGTCTGCTCTTAGACTCGGCGAGTTCATGTCATGCTCAAACTCAAATGACCTCCTGAGGTCAGATCTGCTCCTCTAATCTATAGATCTGACCTTCCCAAGCATGATATTCACGTAAATATGGAATCTTGGTACACATGCAACACCCCCAAAGCTTCCTTTGGTGAAATAACCCCTAAAATGGCCTCCAAGGCTCCTAACTCAAAAAGCATTGGCATAAAGCAAAGTGGGAAGAACCCTCTGAACCTCTTGAGGTCCAGATCTATGAACTATTTCGGTTTGGGACCTCTCATACTCCATATTCCAACTAAAAGATGCATAAGAAACCCTAGATTCCGCTAGAACCATAATAATCACGAGAATGGTACAGATTGTTACCTCCAACAGCTTCCTCTGATCAAATAGAAGTGAATCCAAGCTCCTCAATCCGCTTAGCTTGCTCTACATTCTTCCTTCTTGCTAAAACACACAAGAACTAGTGATTTAGCCTTCCTTTTTGCACTACAAATGATCTCTCTACTCTCTAGGGTTTCTCAGGGTAGTAGTGGCCGCAAATGACGGCCATAAGGGCCTTTAAATAGGGCTCAGGCCCTAAAATTTAGGGTTTCACTTTACAGCGTGGACTCGCCGAGTCCACGAATCGACTCGTCGAGTCCAATCATTAATCCGGATAAGAACTCGCGACCCTACTCGGTGAGTCTAAGCGTCAACTCGCCGAGTTCCTCCACAAAACTCCAAAAATAAATGAATAAAATAATATACCTGGAAATCTGGATGTTACAATTCTCCCCCACTAGAATCAGACTTCGCCCTCGAAGTCTTACTCCGCAAACAACTCTGGATGTTGCTCACGCATCTCTCGCTCCGGCTCCTAAGTCAGATCGGACCCTTTCCGATGTTGCCACTGGACCTGCACCAGGGGCACTTCCTTGTTCCTCAGAACCTTGATCTTCCGATCCATAATCGCAACCGGTCTCTCAACTTAGTTCAGGCTTGCATCCACATGAATATCCTCTAATGGTACTACTGCCGACTCATCGACCACACACTTCCTCAACTGCGATACGTGGAAGGTATCATGTATCTGACCTAACTCCGCAGGTAGCTCCAACCAGTATGCTACCCTGCCTACCCTCGCGATCACCCTGAATGAACCAATATATTGAGGCCCCAGCTTGCCCCTCTTCCTGAATCGGATCACTCCTTTCCAAGGAGATACCTTCAGGAGTACGAAATCATCAACCTGAAAATCGAGCTCTGCGCGACGCCGATCCGCGTAGCTCTTCTGACGACTCTTAGCCGTCAGTAACCTCTGCCTGACCCGCTGAATCTGCTCAGTCGTCTGAAGCACTATCTCTGTGCTACCCATCACTCGCTGCCCTACCTCTCCCCAACAAATAGGAGTCCGGCACCTCCTCCCATACAATAACTCAAAGGGAGGCATACCAATACTCGCATGATGGCTGTTGTTATAAGAAAACTCAGCCAACGGCAGATACGTGTCCCAACTTCCCCCGAAGTCCTCGAGCGTCTGAATCGTCCGCTCACTTTGGCAGTCCCTCTGTGGGTGGTATGCGGTACTAAAATACAGCCTTGTACCCAACTCCTCATGGAATCTCTTCCAGAACCTGGAAGTGAAACGCACATCTCGATCTGAAATAATCAAGACCGGAACTCCATGCCGCGATACCACCTCCCTCACATACAACTCTGCCAGTCTCTCAACAGAAGAGCTCTCACTAATAGCAAGGAAATGAGCGCTCTTCGTCAACCGATCAACGATCACCCAAATTGCATCAACGCCTCTCGCAGTCCTCGGCAATTTGGTGATAAAATCCATTGAAATATGTTCCCATTTCCACTCGGGAACCTCTAATGGCTACAACTTGCCATGTGGACGCTGTTGTTCGTCTTTCACTCTGCGACAGGTCAAACACCTTTCTACGAACCACGCAACGTCCCTTTTCATACAGGGCCACCAATACTCTCTCTTCAGGTCCAAATACATCTTAGTGGCCCCGGGATGGATCGAGAACCTCAATCTATGCGCCTCCTCCATCAAAATATTATGTGCCCCTCCCTCAAACGGCACCCAAATTTGACCCTGAAAGGTCATAAGCCCACGGCTATCAGCAACGAACTCAAATATTTGCCCAATCACCCGCTCCCTATTGCGGTTCTCTAGTCTCATGGCCTCAACTTGGGCCTCCCGTATGGTGTCCAACACCGGAGTCATCACTGTCAGCCTCAAACATACATCCCGAATCGGGGCACACTCCGCTCTGCGACTCAGGGCATCGGCTACAATGTTAGCCTTGCCCGGGTGGTACAGGATTTCACACTCATAATCCTTCACCACATCCAACCATCTCCTCTGACGCATGTTCAGATTGGGCTGATCCATCAAATACTTTAGACTCTTGTGGTCCCTGTACATAATACACCGAACCCCATACAAGTAATGACGACATATCTTGAGGGCAAACACCACAGCCCCCAATTCCAGATCATGAGTGGAATATCTCATCTCATGAGGCTTCAGCTGCCTCGATGCGTATGCGATCACGTTCCCTCTCTGCATCAGCACCGCACCCAATCCCGATATCGACGCATCACAGTACACCACAAAATCCTCCATGCCTTCCGGAAGGGCTAATACTGGGGCTTCGCACAATCTCTGGCGAAGTGTCTCAAACGAGGCCTGCTGCTCAGGGCCCCAACTGAACGCTACACCCTTCCGGGTCAACCTAGTGAGAGGAACAACAATCTTGGAGAAATCTTTAAGAAATCTCCGATAATAGCCGGCCAATCCCAGAAAACTCCTGATCTCCGAAGGAGATCTCGGCACCTCCCAACTCATCACCGCCTCAATCTTGGCCGGATCGACCAAAATCCCATTCTGGTTAACGAGGTGTCCCAGGAACTGGACCTCTCGTAACCAGAAATCACACTTGGAGAATTTGGCATAAAGCCTCTCCGATATCAGTACTCCGAGGATATCTTGCAAATGCTCCTCATGCTGCTCTCTGGATCTCGAATACACCAAAATGTCGTCAATAAACACGATCACCGATCGATCCAACATCGGTCTGCAAACCCTGTTCATGAGATCCATGAACGCTACAGGCGCATTGGTTAGCCCGAAGGGCATCACCACGAACTCGTAATGCCCATAACAAGTCCTGAATGCAGTCTTCTGGATATCCTCACCGCGCACTCTCATTTGATGATATCCAGATCTCAGATCAATCTTGGAGAACCAAGACGCTCCTTGTAACTGATCGAACAAATCATCGATCCTCGGCAAGGGTTAACGGTTCTTGACCGTTAACTTGTTCAGCTCTTGATAATCAATGCACATCCGGTGCGAACCATCCTTTTTCATGACAAAAAGGATCGGTGCTCCCCACGGCGAGCTGCTCGGCCGTATAAACCCCTTCCCCAGCAGCTCCTGAAGCTGCGAGGATAATTCCTGCATCTCTGGAGGCGCAAGGCGATAGGGCGCCTTGGCGATAGGTGCTGCCCCCGGAACCAAATCGATACGAAACTCAACCTGCCTCTCAGGAGGCACACCCGGTAACTCCTCGGGGAAAACATTCGGGAACTCACGCACTATCAGAACCTCATCAACCGATCTCGGTCTCACTAAATCAACCCTTGTATCCATCACATAAGCCATGAACCCACTATAGCCTTGTTGTAGACTCTGCCTCGCCCTAGCGGCTGAACAAAATGCTGACCCAGAACGGGTACCCTCGTCGTACACTGTAAGGACTCCCCCACTAGGGTCTCGTATGGTCACCAGCTGTCTCTCGCAGTCGATAACCGCTCCAAATCTACTCAACCAATCCATGCCCACAATAACACAAACATCTCCCATCGCAATCGGAACCAGGTCAATCGGGAACTCAACTCCGAAGATCTCGAGTACACATCCTCGAATCACTTCGGTGGCATACACCGCTCTCTCGTCAGCTATGGAGACTTGCAGAGGTCGACTCAACGCCTCTCGACTAATACTGATGTGCTAACAAAAGGCCAAATATACAAAAGATCGACTCGCACCCGAGTCAAATAACACCAAAGCACGTACAGAACTCACAAGAAAAGTACCTACGCATATCATAATATAATCACAATATCTCAATTATCAAAATAAATACATGAAAGAATACATACCAGCCACAACATCTGACGCAGCGCGGACCTCCTCCGCGGTCAACTGGAAGGCTCTCCCTTGTGCCTTCGGTGTCTCGGTCTTGACCGGCCGACTCTCTGAAGCTCTAACAGCAGCAGGGGCAGATCCCTAAGAAGCTCCCTGTACCGACCCTCGCAGCTGCGGACACTCGGCCTTCCGGTGTCCAGTCTGGTTGTAGTGAAAACATATTGCAAACCCCTTGGGGCAGTCCTTAGCCATATGCCCCTCCTTGCCACACTTGTAGCAAGATCCTGCCCTACAAACCCCATCATGACCCTTGCCGCACTTGCCACATGTGCGGTCCTTCTGGTTCCCAGACTTCGGATCGGCGGGCTTGGCCCGCTTGGCTGCTGGCTAGGACTGTGCCGGTCGCCGATCCCTCCCTTGAGACTCCGCCTCCTCCCTGGCATGAGTCTCCAGCTCTATCTCCCTCTTCCGAGCATTTTCCTGAAGCTCGACAAATGTCCGGTATGATGAGTTCGCCACGAACTTCCGTATATCTCTCCTTATAATACTCAGATATCTACTCATACGTGCCTGCTCGGTAGACACGTGCTCAGGGCAGAACATCGCCCTCTCGTGGAACATTCTGGTAATCACTGTAACGGACTCAGTACCCTGCTTGAGGGTCAGAAACTCCTGTGCCAAACGCTCCCTCTCCACCGGGGGAACGTACTCCTCACGGAACATAGCAGTGAACCTCTCCCAGGTCACCGCAGCAAGCTCAGCAGACGAGAAATGCGCCGTCACAAACTTCCACCAGTCCTTCGCTCCCAAGCGAAGCTGGTTCAGTGCGAACCTGACCCTCAAATGCTCTAAACACGAACACGTGTAGAAACACCCCTCAATATCAGAAACACATCTCATCGCAACAATCGGGTCCTGTGTCCCATCAAACTCTGGTTGCTTCGTGTTGCTGAACTCCCGGAACAGCAACGAGTCACCCCCTTATGGCCTAGCAGCAGCGACGGCTGCGGTGTCCGCAGCGACAGCAACATCAGAAAGAGCAGCATAACGCTCGTCGAAATTCTCGATCAGAGTGGTCTTGATAGACACAAACATCTCCGATATCTCAGATCGGATGGCCGCAGCCACCTCCTTATGAATCATCCTGCGTATCTCCTCATCACTAGTACCACTGCTCTCAGGTGTGCAGCGTGTCCCAACCATGATGTCTCTCTGAAATAAAACACAACAAAATATCAGAGACCCGCTCAAGCATACTCACACTCTATAACTCAACCCTTCTTGACCTTTGGTACCCCAAAGATTCTTACTTGGACTGTGCACCGCTCTGGTGTCTTCAGTAGTACGGGCCCAATACTACCGTCCACACCGCATCGGTATACACCCCAAGTCCTCCTCCCAGGATCCCAAATTCCAAGTACTCTACTCTCACTATGCATAGGCTACTCTCTAACAGACCTCTCATAGGCTCCTCGCTGCTATCTATTCACTCTCAAGCATCTCCTAGCAGCAAACTCCTAGGCTAAGGCATCACAAATCAGGCCACTCTAGTCCTAATGAGAATACGTAGCCTACTCTAGCATGCATAATATATCACATCATATCTCATAATCACATAAAATAAGGGTATTTTGGGAAATCACCGTTCGGGCGCAGGCTGATCGTACACACGGTTCTGCTCTGCTCTTTTCAAAACCTTGTACTTCAGTTGAAAAATTTTATTTTTATTCCGAAAATTCCTCAAATCCTCAGTTTGAGTTCAAATGCGCCCGAGGGTGCATCCGAATCCCTCAAACCAATGCTCTGATACCAACTTGTAACACTGTAAAATTTTAAACAAATTTTCACTTTGTTTTTTTTTAAAACATATAATTTCATTCATAATCATTTTCCAAAATCCAAAGTATCAAACATTATCTCAAAGTACAAATCCCAAGATCGAAACATAAATATCTTCGTGTGTACGGATCATGTCAGCGCCTTCCCGCGATCCTCACTAGTACCTGAAACACATAACGCAAGACACTGTAAGCATAAATGCTTAGTGAGTTCCCCAAAATACCACACATAACACATACTAGCCACTCGAGGCTAAAACTCTGTGGGCCCTTGGGCCCTAACTCTATGGACCCTATGGTCCTAACTCTGTGGACCTTCCGGTCCTAACTCTGATAAACACACAGCATAAATCACATAGAAATAATGCAGTGCAACACATAACAAAATAGCATACAATAACTCTGTCACATAACTCTATTACCACTCAAGGTAAAGTATAGTGAGAAGACTCACCTTGGATGTCTCGGCAAATCTCTGACTCGGTAATCTCTCGTCTAGCCTCCGCCTAATCATATGGAATAAATACCCTAGTCAATACACTCTCAAAGGCTAGACCAATCTCTTATATGTCCTCTAAGAAGGATAAAAGACCATTTTACCCTTCTAATGGCCCACAAGTCCAATTGTTGACTAAACCCTAAAAGTCAACAAAAGTCAACGGTCAAACCTTGACCAGACTCGTCGAGTACACTAATGTGACTCGACGAGTTCATGTGTGAACTCAAGTCCTCTAAATCCCCTCTGACTCACCGAGTCACCTCTCCAACTTAGTGAGTCACCAACTGTGTGATTCACAGGGAAACCTAGTCCTACTCGTCGAGTCTGCTCTTGGACTCGGCGAGTTCATGCCATGCTCAAACTCAAATGACCTCCTGAGGTCAGATCTGCTCCTCTAATCTATAGATCTGACCTTCCCAAGCATGATATTCATGTAAAAATGGAATCTTGGTACACATGTAACACGCCCAAAGCTTCCTTTGGTGAAATAACCCCTAAAATGGCCTCCAAGGCTCCTAACTCAAAACGCATTGGCATAAAGCAGAGTGGGAAGAACCCTATGGACCTCTTGAGGTCCAGATCTATGAACTATTTCGGCTTGGGACCTATCATACTCCATTTTCCAACTAAAAGATGCATAAGAAACCCTAGATTCCACTAGAACCATAATAATCACGAGAATGGTACAGATTGTTACCTCCAACAGCTTCCTTTGATCAAATAGAAGTGAATCCAAGCTCCTCAATCCGTTTAGCTTGCTCTACCTTCTTCCTTCTTGCTAAAACACACAAGAACTAGTGATTTAGCCATCCTTTTTGCACTACAAATGATCTCTCTACTCTCTAGGGTTTCTCAGGGGAGTAGTGGCCGCAAATGACGGCCATAAGGGCCTTTAAATAGGGCTCATGCCCTAAAATTTAGGGTTTCACTTTACAGCGTGGACTCGCCGAGTCCACAAATCGACTCGTCGAGTCCGGTCATTAATCCGGATAAGAACTCGCGACCCTACTCGGCGAGTCTAAGCGTCAACTCGCCGAGTTCCTCCCCAAAACTCCATAAATAAATGAATAAAATAATATACCTGGAAATCCGGATGTTACACCCGGCTAGTCGTCGAACCGGCTTCTAATTCGATCTTATACATGTGTGCACTCCGCACAACGCCGTACATATATAAGAGTATAAATTATGATGCCCCTTAGCTCACATGTTGGTTCCAGTTACTTAAAATGACATGGTGACACTAAAATCACCAACATATTTCAGGATCATGCTCCCGTTAACCAACCGTTGACCAAGTCAAAAGGGGCTTTGACCGTTGTTGACATTCAACCCTCTGGTGATATCCTTGGAGATCTTTTACGTTAACAAATATGTATTAAGCATACATGTAAACCAAGTAACAAACTCTAACGGAAAATATGTATTCATCGGCAACCTATTCTGTCATTTTCTTTTAATTCTTTCCATGTAATTCTCATATTTTGCCTATGTACCAAGGTTATGAATGTTTACTTTCAAATGCAATGCATTTTCCCATATAACGACACCCTATTGACTTGATCCAGAAAAAAAACTTCCTATATATGTAAAGTCGTGTGTCCAAATCCTCTCATGATCGTATCAAGGTCAATTCCACAACCTCTTGAAATGCGGCTACACTTCACAATCACGTAGGTAACTCCTTTCCATGTATCTGCACATACATTTATCAAAGGAATTATTAAGAAGTTAAACTTCAACCTGGCTAACTTGCAGAACCAAACACACACCTGGGATGAATAATTAATGTGTTCCAATCTGTATGTATGGGCTTTCCACATTGAATTCAACTCCTAACATCATATTAGGAGGGAATTGGGTGTCTCGTCTTTACAGAATTAAAATGGACTTTAATCCCATCCCGATTACAGACTTGTGGACTAAGTCTCTTGTCAGACCTTTAGTCAAGTGATCTGCCAAATTTTGTTGCGATTTCAAAAACTCAACCGAAATCACACCATTCATGATTAGTTCTCTAATCATACTATGTCTAACACCTAGGCGTCTAGACTTGCCATTATAAACCTAGCTAGATGCCTTAGCCAAAGCGGCAGCACTATCACAAAGGATAGAAATAGGTGCTATCGGTTTAGACCACAAAAGAATCTCATAGATTAAATTCCTTATCCATTATGCTTCTTTACCACCAGCTACTAACACAACAAACTCAGATTCCATTGTCGAGTATGTAATGCTAGATTGCTTCTTGGAAGCCCAAGAAATGGCACCTCCCCAAGCGAGAATACCCAACCAGAAGTTGAGGAATGGTCCTCCATGTTGGTTATCCAACTTGCATCCGAATGACCTTCTAAAACCGAAGGACTTCCCAAATAACTTAAGCCTTAATCCAAGGTTCCCTTGAGATACTTGAACACTCTATTCACTACTTGCCAGTGTTGAGCACTAGGATTACTAGTATACCTGCTCAATTTACCCACAGCAAAAGCAATACCAGGTCTGGTAGCATCATCAAATCTACTATAAACACATTTGTCACATTGGTTTGTCTTGAAACCAAATGACAAAATCCCCTCATCAAATTTTTGATGCCATTGTTTAGGCGCTTGTTTCAGCCCATACAAAGATTTGACAAGTTTACAAACCATATGCTCTTTACCGGGCATAATGAAACCTTCAGGTTGTTTCATGTAAACTTCCTCGTCGATATCACGATTTAAAAAGGTTGTTTTCACATCCATTCGGTGAATAACCAGATTGTCGATACTTGCCAAGGCAACCAACAATCTAATAGTAGAAATACGTCCAACTGGAGCATACGTATCAAAATAGTCAATACCAGGTTTTTGTGTAAAACCTTGAATCACTAACTGGGCTTTGAATTTGTCAATAGTACCATTAACATTCATTTTCTTTTTGAAAATACATTTGAAACTGTCACCCCGAACCAGACGGCGGAAACGTCCGGGGGCTTGTGCGTGACTTCATCTTGAAATATCATTACAGTGAATATAATTGAAACATAACATCATCATCATCACACATGTAATATAACAACATTCATTGTTTACATCGAGTATTGTATTTGAATATTACATGCCAAAATAGTAAGAGTATGATGAAACAAAATATAACACAATATCCATTAGTTTGTTTCGTTCATCCTGCTTCAACGGTTTCCTGAGAATACAAGTTATTTTGAAAACGGTCAACATAAAAATGTTGGTGAGTTCATAAGCATGTTTGTGATAATGATTTGTATAACTTTGAAAACCACCAGAAAATCCGATATTTTCTGAAAGCTGTTTAGTGTGTTTGTGTTAGATCTTGTATTAATGCATGTATGTTATTGTTTATTTGACTAAAAAGGTAAAGAGAATGTAGAGAGAATATAAGAGCATGTAAAGAGAATGTTCCCAGACAACCCGATGTTACCTGTAAAAAAAAAAGGTCTTCCGTAAACTTCATAATGTTAATTCCTCTAAGCGAGCCATCATAACCATACTAAATAATGACAATTTCACCTGTCTTGGCGTCGTTGGACGCCGGTTTTGACTTTGATTATAAGGTTTTCGTCAACCTAGACTGAGTTAGTCTAACTGTAGCGAACAGCTCAGGTGTGGGGTGTCATCCCTGTATAGATCTATACACAAATCCCCGCTCTCCCTCCAAGAGACTCTGGTTATAACTACAGGCTACGATCGTACACTTAATAGGTGCCAACCGAAAAAAACTTACTAGATCCTTAATCGAATTTACGCGAAGAAAAAGGTATAAACTCATTCGAGGCCCAATGATCCATGTAAGTGAACCACTAAGGCATCGCTAAACATGTAAATCAGTTCAAGACCCAATTGGAATGAGATTATATAACATGGGCCTGAAATATATATGAAAGGACAACTAAGGCCCATTTCACATGTAAGGTATTTACAGGCCCAAATAGCACACAAATAGTATCCAAGGTCCGTCGCACATGTTAATGGGTCAATGAGGCCCAATTAACATATAAATAGTATAGAAGACCTATCACACATAAAGATGGGCCACTAAGGCCCAATAACCTAGAAAATGATCAAATTAAATCCATTTGTTGGTTTATCATTGGTTTTGGCTCAAGTATTCACTAAAATAGCATAAAAAGAAGAACGCATATAAAACCCATTCCCAGGCCCAATAAACATGTAAGTGGACCACTAAGGCCCACTATACGTGTCTATTATTTCCAGGCTCAAAGGAATATGAATGTCTATTCTAAGCCCAATATACATGTAAAAGGACACTAAGGCCCACTAAACATGTATATTATTTCCAGGCCTAATAAGGATATGAATATCGTTTTTAACCCGTTTGCTATTATTTTGTTTATTTTAGCTTGATTATTTACAAAGTTGATATTAAAGCCCACCTTTTTGTAAAAATGACGTTCTTGGCCCAATAAGCCAAAAATTTACAATTAACGCCCAATTTTTGTATGAAATACACTTTAGTCTCCATTTTGTTCAAAACTTGTGTTGATGACTAGTTTGTGGTAAAAATAACATTTTTAAAACTCATTTTTGTCAAAAATATCATTCTTGGCTTGATTTTTGTGAAAATACACATTTTCTGGTTTTTGAGTTTTTCCGACCTAGTTGTTGGAAAATTTGTAGAAAAATCATCGTAAGTCGAAATTTGGATCCGTAAATTCTGGAAGTTTGGAAATTTTGTCTACTTTGTTCAAAATTGTTCTCATAATTTTTGATGGCCTCAAACTAGTGTGAAATTACTCACCTTCACAGGTTGGTCCGAAATTATTTCAAATTTGATAGGCAGTTTTGTAAAATTCGCCAAAAATTGTAGAAAAAATCGTATGAAAACGTGAGCGTAGTCATTTTAAAGGTATAAATCTGAACTTTATTCATGTAAAACCGTTTTGAAAAATACTTCCATTAGAAGGTCAAAACAGTCCGAGATTGGACCAAAACTTTCCTATCAAGGGCTGTTTTATGAGTTTAATTTATAGATCTTAGAACACAACACTCATTTTTGCTATTTAAAGTGTATAAATCCTAGATCTACTAGTTTACATGTATTATATGTGATAAAACATACTTTCCTCAAGGTTCTTATGAAAATCCAAGTCATAAACTTCAAGTTCTTAACATATTTTTAGATTAATGAAGAAATCAACACATAATCACCAAATAATTCATGGAAAACACACATAGTCATGCATATACACATAGATCTACACAAATCAACTTGTATTCTCCCCCAAAAACAAGGGGGTATGAACTCACCTTGTTTGAAGATTTCAGATTTTGATGAAGAAATGAAGAGATCTCGACTTTAGCAAGCCTCTTGAGGAGGTTTTTGAACTTTGATGGTTCTAATGAACATGATCCACAAAATATGGTGGTAAGAGGAGATTTTTGAAGAAATCAAGAAGTTAAATCATAGATCTAAGCAAAAACTTACCAAAGATGATGATCTAGGTGGAGATCCTCTTGAAACTACACACCAAACTCGAGATTTTTTTATGGAAGAAGGAAGAGGTTTTTGAGAGTGTTTGAGAGAGTTTTTGAAAGAAAAATGGAGGTGTGTGGTGGGGAATTTCGGCCTAGGGTATAAGAAGATGGAGAAAGAGAAGAGATGGAGGTGATGTTTGCATGGATACCCACCATGCAAACATGAGGTGTCAAGGCTACATAATTCCTTCATTTCTCTTTTTTTTTTGTCTAATAATTCCTTTGGGCCAAGAATTTGGGCTATAAGGAATGAAAATGAATTGGTTTGGGCTCCTTTTTCTTGGCTTGCTCGAATTCATTAAGTGTAATAATATTTTTTCGGCCCATTGGGCTCTTAAGTTGATTCACGGCCCAACATGGTAAAAAGGAATGGGTTTATGGCCCATTAAGGTTAATTAAGTCATTTATGGACCAATAAGGCCCATTAGGGTTAGGATGAATCATTCTAGACCCAAATGGCCCAAAATGTTAGAAATTTATGAATTGGGTCCAATAAGAGAGTCCTAGTCCATAAGGAACTTGAACCGGGATTTCTAGGGTTTCCAATCCTTATTTGAACATGTGAGATGTATTTGAATGAGAATAGAGCATGATATTCACTTAGACTACATGTCTTTCGATAGTTGAATGGTTACATGAGAATAGAATTTCCTAGCAAAAATGCTAGGTGTGACATCATCCCCCCGTTAGAGGGAATTTCGTCCCGAAATTCTTTCAAAAGGTAGGATCATGAACGAGGGAATATGTGATGGTACTTCTGCTTCATCTGATCTACGCGTTCCCATGTGAATTCCGGTCCACGCTTTGTGTTCCATCGAACCTTCACAATCGGTATGCGGCTCTGCTTCGTATGCTTCACTTCTTTATCCACTATCTCCACCGGTTCCTCGACGAACAGAAGATTCTTGTTTATTTCGATCTCTTCTAAAGGTATGACGAGAATTTCATCAGATAAGTACTATTTCGAATTTGAGACGTGAAACACGGGGTGTACGTTGCTGAGCTCTACAGGCAGCTGCAGCCTGTAAGCCTTTGGACCAATCCGAGCAAGAATCTCGAACAGTCCGATGTATCGCGGGTTTAGTTTTCTCGTTTCCTAAAGCGAATCATTCCTTTCTAAGGAAAAACTTTCATTAGTACCCGACCTTCGACTTGGAATTCCAAAGGTTTTCATCATTTGTCGGCATAACTCTTTTGTATGTCTCGTGATGCTTGAATTCGAGTTTTGATTGGGATTATCTTCTCTGTCGTTTCGCGAATGGTTTCTGGTCCCGTGAGAGTACTGGCTAGTGATCTGCATTTTCGACCATAAAGAACCTCGTAAGGAGCAACCTTGATGCTCATGCGATAGTTGTTATTGTATGAGAATTCAATCAAGGGCAACCGGGTATCCCATGACTTGCTGAATTTAAACATCCAGGCTCGAAGCATGACTTCGAATGGTTGAATGGTTCGTTCGCTTTGGCTATTGGTTTGAGGGTAGTAAACAACGCTCATGACTGGCTGTGTTCCCATAGCCTTCTGAAGTGACTGTCAAAATCTTGAAGTAATTCCGTTATCTCGATCCACGTAGTGCTTCCTGCGCGATATTCTCTGACTTTGATGCTTTCAAGGCCGGTCGTAGATGTTGACAGTGTTTTGTTCTTGCTTCGTGAGTAGATGAGTATGTTATCGATGAAAATAATTAAAAAGGCTGACTAGGAATGGCTGGGAGAACTCGGTTCGTAGGATCCATGAATACCGTGGGAGCATTCATTAGATCGAAGGTTATCACAATGAAATTGAAATGGTCACGACAAGTTCAGAAAGCTGTTTTTGGAATGTCCTCTTCTCGGACTCGGAGCTGATGGTAACCGGATATTAGATCCATTTTGGAGAAGCAACTAGCTCCTTGGAGCTAGCCAAATAGGTCGTCAATCCGAGGAAGTGGGTATCTGTTTTTTGATAGTGAGCTTATTCAATTTCCTAAAATCGATGCACATTCTGAAGGATCCGTCTTCTTAAAGAACAAGACCGGAGCTCTCCAGGGTGAGAAGCTTGGTCCGATGAATCCTTTGTGCATCAATTCCTCTCAATTGTCTGGATAATTTGTGAAATTTCGGCGGGATTCAACCTATAGGGTGAATTGGCAATTGATGTGGTTCTCGGTATGAGGTCGATTCGAAATTCGACCTGTCTCTCTGGGGTATTCCCGGAAGTTCTTCGGGAAATACATCCGGAAAATCGCATGCTACTGGAATACCTTGTATGCTTACTTCTTCCATGGTCTTGTCCACACATGAACGAGGAGAACGTAGTTCTTCTGGTGCAGGAACTTCTGTGCCTTGATGCACGAGATAAGACAAGGACTGGTGCCATGTTTATCACCATAGATTATTAGAGTTTCGTGATTGGGGAGGTGAAGGCAAACGACCTTCTCGCGACACATAATATCAGCACGGTAGGGGCTTAACCCAACCATGCCGATTATCAAATCAAAACTCCTAATATTTACTGGCATTAAATTTTTAATTGAAATGAATGGTTGTTTAGTGTTAAGGTGTTCCCTACATAAATATCCTTGGTTGATTCGGTTTTCCCATTAGTCATCTCCATCGTTAAGGCTTAGTTTAGCCTCTAGGGTTGTGGTTTTAGTAAGTGTTTGAATATGCTACTAACGAATCTTCGCTCAGCTTTACTATTGAATAAGAGGTAAGCGAAAGAGTTGTTAAGTGGGAACGTACCAATAACAACCGTTGGGTCTTGGACTGCTTCGCCTTGACCCAAGGTCAGGACCATTTCTGATCCTTCTGCTCCTTGATTGTTATCCTTGGGGCAATTGCGCCTGAAGTGACTGGTTCCTCCATACCCATAGCAGGTGTGAATGGTCTCATTATTGGTGTTGCTGTTAAGGTTGTTGCGATTGTTGTTGTTGTTTTCGTTTGGCTGACGGTTCTGACATGGATAAGTTCTACAGTATTTGGCGGTGTGATTCTTTCGGTTGCATTTCTTACAATACATCTCCCGGCAGGCTCCGTTATGATGGAATTTGCACTGGTTGCATTTTGGAAGGCTTCCAGCATATGGTCTCGTTGATGTTGGTGTGATAGGGGTCATGGTTGCATGAACAGCAACAACATGTTGCTTCTTTGAGAACCTTTGAGTTGGCTGTCCCTTTCTCTTACTTCCAAGATTTTGCTTCCTACTCTTAAGCTTGGGGTTTAGTGTTCCTTGATAAGCTGTCACTTGTTGGTTTCCGTGTTGATTCCTTCCCCTGGAGTTGTCAATGCTATTCCCGCCTCCATTGGTGTTGTTTGCATTGATCTGTGCCATAGCAACGGTTACTGCCGCTGTTACAGCAGCTTGGAATGTAGCAGAGTCCATCTGCAGGAGCGGTGTCTCGCGGGTGCGCTTGTTATTCCTGCGGGGTGACATTTCCCTGCAGCACGTTGATAATCCAGATCGTAAGTAATGATCGTCATTCCTGGTTGTACTCTATAAATTTTGTATCTTGTTGTATAATTCTCACTGCTTCCATCTACATCCCTATGATGTATTCGCGGTAGTAGGTAATCACATATTTGGCACGATCGTTACGTCTATCCTTAGAGTATATAGGTTGTTCTGGTTTCGAGATCCTTAAGTATCTAGCGGTTTTGAGGGTTTGGTTGTGCATATAATTGAATTTATGCAATAACAAGAAATAAAGATAGCACATAATCATTTCATTAGTACACGATAGAGAGTCATATCGGATAGTAAGGGGAAAAAAAAGAAAAGGCTGATCCTAATTGTGGCGGAAAGTGTCTGGTGGTGGTGCTGATGAAGTGGATGCACCTCGGAGACGAGCTACTTGTTGTTCGGTATCTCGTAGTCTTACTCCCCAAACTATCTGTCTCGCTCGGGAGTCTCCATTCACTTCCTGTGTTTGCCTCTCATCTCTCTCAATAGCAAACCACATTTGTTCCGTTCGATTTGGGGTGTCCTGAGCTTGGTTATCAATACCTCGGGTGCGCCGGACCATGACTGGGAGGGCCTGGTCAGCTAGTCCTCTATGACTAAGATCGAAGAGACCTCAGTTCCTACCGTAGTGTGGTCGTATCCCCTGCCGGTGACTCTATCTCCAAATATCGTGTGCCCAAGAGGGCATGGGGCCACTGGGGCCCAAACGATATGTCGGTACTCTGGCTTTACATGGAGGATTGATGTCATCGAATTCTGTATCCGAGTCATCATCATCATTTCCCTCTGGCTCTTCCTCTTCGAGGTCCACTATTGACTCGGCGGGTTCATCTGCAAGTTCTACATCATGTTCCTCCTCTGGTTCTTCCTCTGAGTCGAGCCACCCTGCTATTCCCTGACTAGGGAGATAGGGTTTTCCTGGCTAAGGATACTCGTCTATAGTGTATTGCACGAAGGGGTATAAATATTAAAAACAAATAGCATACCAATTACTCCTATAGTAATTTAATTTTCTTGAGGTTTGGTTCTATAAGCTCTTTTGATAATTAAATGGTAAGTTTTTGATTCATTGCCCATCACAATTACTCCCGAACACATGTTGGTCGTATTTTGAATGAATGTAGTTGATCAGGCTACATTCACCCCCAATACGACTACATAACTGCCCGAGTTTAATAGCGATGTTCAAATCCTCCAAAGACTTTTACTGTTCTTGTTGTGTTATTATTCTAAAATGCACACATAGGTATGTATTTTAATTATTATGTTCAGAGTTGTTTAGTCCCATTGTATTTATAGTTGCATATCCTGTACGATTAGATATGCTAGTTCACTATAAACAATGCTCTGATACCCATCTATCACACCCCCGAACCAGACGGCGGAAACGTCCGGGGGCTTGTGCGTGACTTCATCTTGAACTATCATTACAGTGAATATAATTGAAACATAACATCATCATCATCACACATGTAATATAACAACATTCATTGTTTACATCGAGTATTGTATTTGAATATTACATGCTAAAATAGTAAGAGTATGATGAAACAAAATATAACACAATATCCATTAGTTTGTTTCGTTCATCCTGCTTCAACGGTTTCCTGAGAATACAAGTTATTTTGAAAACGGTCAACATAAAAATGTTGGTGAGTTCATAAGCATGTTTGTGAAAATGATTTGTATAACTTTGAAAACCACCAGAAAATCTGATATTTTCTGAAAATTGTTTAGTGTGTTTGTGTTAGATCTTGTATTAATGCATTTATGTTATTGTTTATTTGACTAAAATGGTAAACAAAATGTAGAGAGAATGTAAGAGCATGTAAAGAGAATGTTCCCAGACAACCCGATGTTGCCTGTAAAAAAAAAGGTCTTCCGTAAACTTCATAATGTTAATTCCTCTAAGTGAGCCGTTATAACCATACTAAATAATGATAATTTCACCTGTCTTGGCGTCGTTGGACGCCGGTTTTGACTTTGATTATAAGGTTTTCGTCACCCTAGACTGAGTTAGTCTAACTGTAGCGAACAGCTCAGGTGTGGGGTGTCATCCCTGTATAGATCTATACACAAATCCCCGCTCTCCCTCCAAGAGACTCTGGTTATAACTACAGGCTACGATCGTACACTTAATAAGTGCCAACCGACAAAAACTCACTAGATCCTTAATCGAATTTATGCGAAGAAAAAGGTATAAACTCATTCCAGGCCCAATGATCCATGTAAGTGAACCACTAAGGCATCGCTAAACATGTAAATCAGTTCAAGACCCAATTGGAATGAGATTATATAACATGGGCCCGAAATATATATGAAAGGACAACTACGGCCCATTTCATATGTAAGGTATTTACAGGCCCAAATAGCACACAAATAGTATCCAAGGTCCGTCGCACATGTTAATGGGTCAATGAGGCCCAATTAACATATAAATAGTATACATGACCTATCACACATAAAAATGGGCCACTAAGGCCCAATAACCTAGAAAATGATCAAATTAAATCCATTTGTTGGTTTATCATTGGTTTTGGCTCAAGTATTCACTAAAATAGCATAAAAAGAAGAACGCATATAAAACCCATTCCCATGCCCAATAAACATGTAAGTGGACCACTAAGGCCCACTATACGTGTCTATTATTTCCAGGCTCAAAGGAATATGAATGTCTATTCTAAGCCCAATATACATGTAAAAGGACACTAAGGCCCACTAAACATGTATATTATTTCCAGGCCCAATAAGGATATGAATATCGTTTTTAACCCGTTTGCTATTATTTTGTTTATTTTAGCTTGATTATTTACAAAGTTGATATAAAAGCCCACCTTTTTGTAAAAATGACGTTCTTGGCCCAATAAGCCAAAATATTACAATTAACGCCCAATTTTTGTATGAAATACACTTTAGTCTCCATTTTGTTCAAAACTTGTGTTGATGACTAGTTTGTGGTAAAAATAACATTTTTAAAACTCATTTTTGTCAAAAATATCATTCTTGGCTTGATTTTTGTGAAAATACACATTTTCTGGTTTTTGAGTTTTTCCGACCTAGTTGTTGGAAAATTTGTAGAACAATCATCGTAAGTCGAAATTTGGATCCGTAAATTCTAGAAGTTTGGAAATTTTGTCTACTTTGTTCACAATTTTTCGTATAATTTTTTATGGCATCAAACTAGTGTGAAATTACTCACCATCACAGGTTGGTCCGAAATTATTTCAAATTTGATAGGCAGTTTTGTAAAATTCGCCAAAAAGTGTAGAAAAATCGTATGAAAACGTGAGAGTAGTCATTTTAAAGGTATAAATCTGAACTTTATCCATGTAAAATAGTTTGGAAAAATAATTCCATTAAGAGGGTCAAAACAGTCCGAGATTGGACCAAAACGTTCCTGTCAAGGGCTGTTTTATGAGTTTAATTTATAGATCTTAGAACACAACACTCATTTTTGCTATTTAAAGTGTATAAATGCTAGATATACTAGTTTACATGTATTATATGTGATAAAACATACTTTCCTCAAGGTTCTTATGAAAATCCAAGTGATAAACTTCAAGTTCTTAACATATTTTTAGATTAATGAAGAAATCAACACATAATCACCAAATAATTCATGGAAAACACACATAGTCATGCATATACACATAGATCTACACAAATCAACTTGTATTCTCCCCCAAAAACTAGTAAAAACCAAAAACAAGAGGGTATGAACTCACCTTGTTTGAAGATTTCGGATTTTGATGAAGAAATGAAGAGATCTCGACTTTAGCAAGCCTCTTGAGGAGGTTTTTGAACTTTGATGGTTCTAATGAACATGATCCACAAAATATGGTGGTAAGAGGAGATTTTTGAAGAAATCAAGAAGTTAAATCATAGATCTAAGCAAAAACTTACCAAAGATGATGATCTAGGTGGAGATCCTCTTGAAACTACACACCAAACTCGAGATTTTTTTCATGGAAGAAGGAAGAGGTTTTTGAGAGTGTTTGAGAGAGTTTTTAAAAGAAAAATGGAGGTGTGTGGTGGGGAATTTCGGCCTAGGGTATAAGAAGATGGAGAAAGAGAAGAGATGGAGGTGATGTTTGCATGGATACCCACCATGCAAACATGAGGTGTCAAGGCTACATAATTCCTTCATTTCTCTCTTTTTTTGTCTAATTATTCCTTTGGGCCAAGAATTTGGGCTATAAGGAATGAAATGATTTGGTTTGGGCTCCTTTTTCTTGGCTTGCTCGAATTCATTAAGTGTAATAATATTTTTTCGGCCCATTGGGCTCTTAAGTTGATTCACGGCCCAACATGGTAAAAAGGAATGGGTTTATGGCCCATTAAGGTTAATTAAGTCATTTATGGACCAACAAGGCCCATTAGGGTTAGGATGAATCATTCTAGACCCAAATGGCCCAAAATGTTAGAAATTTATGAATTGGGTTCAATAAGAGAGTCCTAGTCCATAAGGAACTTGAACCGGGATTTCTAGGGTTTCCAATCCTTATTTGAACACATGAGATGTATTTGAATGAGAATAGAGCATGATATTCACTTAGATTACATGTCTTTCGATAGTTGAATGGTTACATGAGAATAGAATTTCCTAGCAAAAATGCTAGGTGTGACAGAAACCAAGAGGTTTAGAACCCGGAGGCAAATCAGACAACACTCATGTGTTGTTCTCAAGAATTGATGACATTTCATCATCAATTACTTCTTTCCAAAATGCATTATCATGAGACTCTATGGCCTCTTGATATGTCTTAGGATCATCTTTAATACTATAGCAACAAGAGTATTCAAGATTAATTTCATCTCTTGAACCTTTCACCAAATATAGTTGGAAGTCGGATCCAAAAATTTTCGCAATTTGGCCTCTTTTGCTTCTACGAAGATGTTGTGGTTCTTGCACGATACCACCATCTTGAATTTCTGAATTTTTGCTATTTATTAGCACCAAAAGTCAGATCCTTAGGCCTTTGAATCGATGAAAACCACATCTCATCAAAAATTGCATCCACTGATTCAATAACAGTGTTAATTGAAACCGAATCATTAGGTTCTATTACATAAAACCTATATGCCTTGGAATGTTCAGAATATCCAATGAATATGCAATCAATTCCACGTTCTCCCAAAAATTTCTTTTTGGGCTCGGTGAGTTTTAAAACTGCCCGACATCCCCAAACCCGAAAATAACTCAAATTCGGCTTTTTCTTGAACCAAAATTCATATGAGACTGTTTTGTTCCTTTTATTTGGAACCCTATTTAACAAATAGCAGGTCGTTAATATGGCCTCTCCCCAGAATCCTTCACTCAATTCCGAGTATGATAACATCGAGTTTACCATTTCCTTTAAAACTCGATTTTTGCGTTCAGCAATACCATACTGTTGGGGTGTGTAAGGTGTCGTGGTCTCATGAATGATACCCACTGACTGAAAATATATGGGATCCATATATTCACCTCCTCTATCAGTCCTGAGACGTTTAACCGGAATGCCCAATCGCAATTCCACCTCGGTTTTGTATATTTTGAATTTATCTAAGACTTTATCCTTAGAATGTAACAAATACACATAGCAAAGCCGAGTGCAGTCATTAACAAATGTGACTACGTACTTTTTATTTCTCAAAGAAGGAGTTGAGTGAAAATCACACAGGTCACTATGTACAAGTTCCAAAACAATTGAATTTCTAGTGACACTAGGAAAGGGTTGTTTTGTTACTTTTTTAAGCTTGAATGTTTTACATTTATCAGATGTCATATCAAAGGCTGGAATTAATCCATCTTTTGACATCTCATGCGTTCTTCTAAAGTTGACATGACCTAATCTTACATGCTAAAGCATAGATTTATCAACATTAGAAGCAGAAGATACAAATGCAAAATATTGAACAGGTAATAATTTGTCAAGAATATTCAAACGAAACATTCTATTATTTAAATATCCAAAGCCAACAAACATTCCACCTTAGACAAAACAAACTTATCCCACTCAATAACTTGTTTAAAACCATCAGAATTCAAACAACTAGAGCTAACAAAATTCTTGCGAATCTTGGGAACAAACAAAACATCAAATAACCTAATTGTCTTTCCATAAGTAAATTCAAGACATACGACACCAAAACCGCAAATAGGAATAAAAGAATTGTCTCCTATTTTCAGCACCGGCCCATCTTTAAGCGGAGTTAGTGTTTCAAACATCCGTTTATCCTTACATACATGGTTCATTGCTCCGGAATCGATCCACCAAGCAACATCATCATCCTGCGCATAGAATGATTCAGGGATAAATGAAACATAGTAAACATAATTCTGATTAGAATTATGAAAGTTAGTCAAAAACTGACCTCCTTTAACTTGGGCCGAAGACCTGTTCACTTTCCCATTGGTTCCACTGTTTCCAGCACCATTGTTGCCTAAATTCACACGAAAATCACGCTTGCAATGCCCAACTTGATTGCACCTCCAACAAACCAGATCCTTACTTTTTTTGTTGGAGTTGCTTGGGACATGTTCCTGTTTACGTTTGCCATGTCCATTGTGGTTCTGATTCTATGGTTTTTTTCAACCATATGAACCGAGGGCTATCCAGATTCAACCTTTCGCTTGGGTTTTTCAGATTTGTCACTTTCCTTCGCGCGAAGAGATTCTTCAATACGAATGTGACTAGCAAGTTGAACCAAGGACAGTTCCTCCTTTTGATGTTTCAAGTTGTGTTTGAAGTCTTTCCATGATGGAGGCAGTTTGTCAATGATGGTTGACACATCAATGGATTCATCCATATTCATACCGTGCAGTTTAAACTGACCGTATATGACAAGGAGTTCATTGTATTGTTTAGTGACAGAGCTTGAATCATCCATCTTATAATTATTAAAGTCACTGACCAGAAAGTTCTTGCTAGAAGCATCCTCGGTGATGTATTTCAGTTCAAGGGTGTCCCACAACTCCTTGGCACACAAGGCTTCACTATGGATATCAAATAAAGCATGAGACATACCGTTCAGAATGTGACCTTTGCAGATGTAGTCATTATTGTCCCACTTTTGTCTCCTTCTTATCTCTTCAACCGTCTCAACAACACCTTCCGCAAGCTCTGCTGGTCTTGGAGTAGTCAGCATGTATGCTGCTTTCAGAGTGGTGAGCATGAAGTGCATCTTTTTCTTCCAACGCCTGAAGTCGAAACCTTCGAACTTCTCCAACTTGGCAAACTTAGTGGTCATCTCACAGATTAAGTCACCCATCTCCAGAAACAGGAGATATCAGTTCGATTGCTAGACAAACTGGGTTTATGGTGGAGATATGGATACCAACTTGGATCGTGAGAGCACTTTCCGAACTGATATTTCTACCCTATGCTTGGGTTGCAAGAAATTCAGCCTAGGATAATCCAAGTGGACACTTACGATTCTAGGCACAGAAATCATAAGCCAATTTGCTAGAAAGATTCTGTGAAAGTTTGAAGAAAACG
Organism: Lactuca virosa; assembly: GCF_052849685.1. Lineage (NCBI taxonomy): Eukaryota > Viridiplantae > Streptophyta > Magnoliopsida > Asterales > Asteraceae > Lactuca > Lactuca virosa. The sequence goes on from NC_136428.1 coordinate 318,830,795, forward strand.
AGAGCTTAATTTCGTCTCCCTCTTCTGAGACGGAAGAGCCGTTTATATATTAAACGAGATTAGGATTTTATTAGGGTTGGGCCGTCATTAATTGCTTTGGAAGCAAGTCAGGATAATTTAGATTTGGTTTACCAAAACTAACGAGTTTCGTTAGTTTTACCATAATCACCCTAAAAATTTGAATTTTCCACTATGTTTCCATATGTAAAATTCGGTGAGGTTTTGGGGCGCTGCCCCTAGACCCCACCAAAGGGGAGCTGCCCCTGTGGAAACCCCGGACCCAAGGGTGCTGCCCCCGGACCCCCGACTAGTCGTCAAACCGGCTTCTAATTCGATCTTATACATGCGTGCACTCCGCACAACCCCGTACATATATAAGAGTACAAATTATGAAGCCCCTTAGCTCACATGTTGGTTCCAGTTACTTAAAGTGACACGGTGAAACTAAAATCACCAACATATTTCAGGATCATACTCCCGTTAACCAACTGTTGACCAAGTCAAAAGGGGCTTTAACCGTTGTTGACATTCAACCCTCTACCCTCTAGTGATATCCTTGGAGATCTTTTACGTTAACAAATATGCAGCATACATGTAAACCAAGTAACAAACTCTAACGGAAAATATGTATTCATTGGCAACCTGTTCTGTCTTTTTTCTTTTAATGCTTTCCATGTAATTCACATCTTTTGCTTATGTACCAAGGTTATGAATGTTTACTTTCAAATGCAATGCATTTTCCCATATACCGACACCCTGTTGACTTGATCCAGAAAAAAAAATACTTCCTGACCCATGCGGAGCATGGGGCTCATCGCTAGTTGTGTTTTAAAACTCAAAGATATATATCAACTCATTCATTATTCAAATATTTAAGACATTGCATAGAATAAATAACATAAATTTTCATATGTTTTTTTCACACTTAAGTAATCCAAATTTAGAACACTGTTAATATTCTTTTATGAAATACAAGCATAAAATATATCTTATTTTATAAAATACACGCATATAAAGTATATCATTATTAATCTTGATTTGAAAACTTGTTATCTTGAAAAGGCCATTTCTTTAACAAAAGAATAGAAATTAATACTGGGCCGGGGAATTGTGCTAGTGAAATTACTTCCTTCAAGATGACAAGGTTAGAATACTTTGCTCATTCCTAAAGAAATTATTAGGATCAACCCTCGTCTTCACCATCGTTAGCCTGTTATAATTCGTATCTTTGAAATACTTGTGCCTATAAATCATCCCTTCAGCGTAAGCATTCTTGCCATGGCTGTTGACACCAATGTCCAAATCCCTGTAGTTCAGAAATGTTGCCCTAGGATTCTTAGAAACAAATGGAGTCATGTAATCATACATCATCCTTGTGAAATTCGCATATCGTTTGGCTGCTTGAACGCCAAGTTCTTCCCAGTTTACTTCATATTGAATCTTCGCTATGTTTCCTGATCGATGCGGGAAAGGCTTTGCAAATTCCGAAATTTCACTCATTCTTCCACCATATGGGTTGAAATCCAACAGTTGGTTTTCAAGTTCTTTCATCTTTTCAAATATGAATTCGAATCCTTGTTTTGAAATAGGGTCTTTCACGTAATCCGATTGGATCTTTAATGGGTTGAGTTTTTCAGCTGTACGGCTTAGAAGAGCTGTAGTTGGAGTACCGATGGAGAAGTTTCTGTAGAAAAGCACAGACTCAATCCAACTCATTTCAATACAGTCCGACTTTTTCAACCCTAATTGTGGAAAATCCTTGTTCATGAGTGTAACAAGTGCTGCCGACTTTCCTAGGTACAATGTTGGAAATGTTGCACGAATAATCTTTTTCCCATTTCTGTTGTTTATGACGTCAAAAGTCATTCGAACGAAAACGTCATTATCGAGTTTATCGGCAACTTGTATCCACCGGTGGGCGATGGTGCTGAGCTTCTGTTGTGATGTTCTTTGGATGTTAAAGACTGTCACAACGGGAGGAACACGAACCAGTTTGATCTTGTATGCTAGAATAACACCGAAGCTCACACCACCACCACCTGTGATTGCCCAAAAAAGTTCTTCACCCATGGACTTCCTATTCAGAAGCTTTCCATTCACATCGATTGATTAACTGAGCATCAACAATATTATCGACGGCGAGGCCATATTTTGTCATCAAGTTACCATATCCTCCACCACTAAAATGGCCACCAACTCCAACAGTAGGGCAAATTCCAGCGGGAAAAGCATGCGTGTTGCTTTTCTCAGCAATTCGATAGTAGACTTCACCAAGAGTCGCACCAGCTTGGATCCATGCAGTTTCATCTTCAATACTTATATTTACGGAGCATAACTTGAACATGTCAACAACGAAGAAGGGTTGGTTTGAATTGGCCACATAGGAAAGCCCCTCATAATCATGGCCTCCGCTTCTGGTTTTCATTAGCAGGCGGTGTGTTTTGGCGCACACAATAGCTGCTTGAATGTGTGAAGGATGTAAGGCAGTGATGATTAGAATGGGTTTGGGAGTCGTGGATTCATTGAAGCGAAGGTTACGGATGTAAGCTTGAAAGACGGAGGGAAAAGAGGAGTTACGGGAGGTGTAAAGTTGTTCATTGATCGGAATGTTAGGATCGAGACACTTAACACACGACTCTAAACACACACACAGCTCACGAAAAACAAGAACACAAGGATGAACATGAGGGATTTAACGTGGTTCGGTCCTTCTCTGACCTACGTCCACTGGTAACTAGGAATTTACATTTCTTGGTGCTAATCTGCACTCTTTCTGTGTTACACTAGATACGAGTTTTACAAATACAGAATAATCTATTATATAGAGATGGAAATCAGAAGTAGTCAAAAAACACAACTGGGTCTTCATTCAACAATTGTGGCTTCACAACTTCACATTGTTCCTGCCATTTTTGACCAGCTTTTCTGTGGATTCACACTCAACATTTTTGTGGATTCACACTCAACATTTCTGTGGATTCATACTCAACAATCTCCCACTTGAAGCCACGGAACAATCTTCACCTGTGCTTCAACTGTGCATCTGTATTTGATCTTAACTCCTTCCTAGTTACCCTGGCCTTCTCTTCAATTAACCTGAAGGCCAGTTGAAGCTTTCGTTAGCTCCAACACATCAGTCATGGCTAAGTCTGCCATTGACCTGTTCTCTGTCTCCATCGGCTCCCACTGAAATGAACTGCCCGATCCTGGAACATCCTGAGAACAAACGACACTCTCCATGTGAAGCAGATAATCTGGAGAGACTTTTACAGATGGAATACTGATTCTCTTAACCCACTGTGTTCTGGGTATTCTAGCTGAAACAAATCCCATGCTCCCACTGCTATGAATGCCCTTGACTGGTTTTTCTGAACCGTTCCAAACACGTTCAACCTGAATCTGATCTGTGACTCTGGGTTTGCCATCTGCAAAGCAAACCTTCTTCTGTCCACGAGACTCTATGAACCAGATTTTGTTTTTCTTCTGAACTGGGACGGTTACTCCCTCAGACGGTAAACTGACCATATATAATGAACCCCTCTTATGTCCACGAGCTATCACAAGATTTCCTTTGACAACCTTCCACTGCCCATTCCTAAACTTAACCTCGTGTCCCTGTTCATCCAACTGCCCAACAGAAATCAACTGTTTCTTCAGACTTGGAATTACCCGGACATCCTTCAAAGTCCATGGACCAACTGGAGTCTTCAAATCTAAGTCACCTATGCTCGTCACATCAAGAACCTCATAGTTCGCCAGTCTTACCTTACCAAAATCTCCTTCTTTCAGATTCTGCAGTGCTTCACGGCTGTGGGTAGCGTGAAATGAAGCACCCGAATCCATAACCCAGGAATCCACATTGCTCTCCACACTACAGATCAAAACATCATCATCTGAATGGTCTACTGCAACGTTAACTTCTTTCTTGTCTTTTGGACATTGATTCCTGAAATGTCCAACCTCTTTACAGTTCCAACAAGTCACATCATTTCGAGTCCTCGACTGACTCCTTCTCCTGTTCCCGCTCCCACTACCTCTGTTATTTCTTCTACCTCTGACCGCATTCAATTGTTCACTTGATGATTCCGCGGAATTTCTTCGTCTGACTTCTTCGCCTAGAATTAAATCCCGAATTCCCTCAAAAGTGAGCTCTTTCGATCCTGCGGAACTAGTAACGGCTGTAACTGTTCCGGACCAACTGTCAGGTAATGATGATAACAGTAGTAAAGCTTGAACTTCGTCCTCAAATTTTATTCCCACTGACCCAAGTCTGGATAAAATCGAGTTCAAATTGTTGATGTGTACTGTAACTGAACTTCCTTCCCTCATCCTCGTGTTGACTAGTTCCCGAATCAAGAAGACTTTATTTGCTGCCGACGACTTCTCGTACATATTAGACAATGCCTCCATGATTCCCTTTGCCGAGGTCTCCTTCGAAATGTTGAAGGCAACATCCTTTGACAACGTCAATCTAATAAATGCCTTGGCCTTCTTATCCAAAGTCTCCCAGTTTGCCTGTGTCATCGCCTCCGGTTTTTCACCTAAAACTGCGTCCAAGTCTTTATGCACGAGCAAATCTTCAATTTGCATCTTCCACCAACCAAAATCTTTCCCATCAAACTTCTCAATCTGAAGCTTATTGCTTTCTGCCATTTTCTGAAAGAACAATGACCTATCTTGCAATTTTCTGGAAATTCAGGGGCCAAATTGCAAATTTTCAAATCTGCTACAGTGTTACTACAGTGTCTGCTACAGTGTCTGCTGACATCACTGCTGACGTCGTGCTACAGTTCCTGCTACAGTGTCGTCTTCTCCGGCGGACTGCTATAGTGTCTGGTACTACAGTGTCGTCTTCTCCGGCTAACTGGTTTTCCCGGTCACTATTCCGGAAAACCTTTGACCGGCGATTTGGACGTCTTCCGGTGGTCAAACAATTCAGAAAAAAATATTTTCGGAATCTTCGGAACGAGACCTTTCCAACGGTATACACCAAAATCGTTTTTGATGAAAAAAAATTTCGACCAAAAACTTTAAATCACCTTCTGGAGCTACAACCTTGCTCTGATACCACTTGTTAGGATCGAGACACTTAACACACGACTCTAAACACACACACAGCTCACGAAAAACAAGAACACAAGGATGAACATGAGGGATTTAACGTGGTTCGGTCCTTCTCTGACCTACGTCCACCGGTAACTAGGAATTTACATTTCTTGGTGCTAATCTGCACTCTATCTGTGTTACACTAGATACGAGTTTTACAAATACAGAATAATCTCTTATATAGAGATGGAAATCAGAAGTAGTCAAAAAACACAACTGGGTCTTCATTCAACAATTGTGGCTTCACAACTTCACATTGTTCCTGCCATTTTTGACCAGCTTTTCTGTGGATTCACACTCAACATTTCTGTGGATTCACACTCAACATTTCTGTGGATTCATACTCAACACTGAAAAGAAGGGTCGGCTCGGTTGTTTAGACATCGAGTGAAGCGATATGTAATGGAAGTGGAAGTTGCTGAGGATTGGGAAGAGAGCAAGACAAGGAGGAATGGAAAAATGAGGTTGAAAAAAGGGATGATTCCCATTTGTTGTGATATGGTATGTATGGTTTGAGATTGATACATGCAATTAATTTATATACATAAACCAAAGTCATCTTTCCAATCCAGCAGGCCATCAGAAATGTTGAGTTAAACCTACATCAAAACTCTGATTGATTAATCAAGTCTTCAATTTTTGGGAATTGAGTTTAATGTCTTATATCGATTCAAAAGTTGTGGGTTAGAATCAAACAATATATTGATATTAGTTATACTATAATTAAAATGTAAAATCATTTTCATTTTCATTAATTGTCTTATGATAATTTAATACATCATTTAATACTTGCAAAATTAGCAAGTTTGATGGACTAATGGCATCCACAATGCATTGAACTCTATAGAGTTCAATGAAATGCCACATCATCATTCAGTATTCCATACAACTTAATTCATTTTTATCCTACTATGCATTAAACTCTACAAGTTCAATTGAACATATTAAAAAAATATTTATTTAAAGATTTAAAGACTTTCCTTTTTCCGATTGAAGAGTTCAATGACCGTTGAACTCCAAATTCATTGAATGCCAAGGTGGCATTTTAGAATGGTAGAGTTGTATCCATTAAATGACAAGTAGGCATGACACCTCATTCAACTCTTCCATTAAACTCTCCATTGTGGATGCTCTAATTTAAACAACATTATTACTATTTGTTGTATTTTATTTTATTTTGTTTAATTGGAAAGGCAAGTACATTTAAATTATTTTATTTATGATTATTATTTTTTTAACAACACTCTAGATCGTAATTTTCAACAATACTTTTAACCATCATGTATACTACTTGAACGCTCAACTCTATAATATAGTAACACCTTTACAAAAATCTTCTATTTTTTGGTCAATGACCTTCTAATGATATTTTCATTTGACATTTTAATGATACTTCCATTGAGGGGGCCTTGAGGGGTGCAAAGTAGGCAGCTGCACAGGGCCCAATTTTTTTCATTATATATTTTTATTTAAAAATAAAAAAATATAATAAAGATAAGGGCCCTTTTTTTCTTATTCGTCCTGGGCCTTTGAGAATATTTAATTTTTCAGGACCGGCCCTGTTTCCATTTAAGTAATTTCTCTTTCATGCTTCCTAAATATCGTTAAAGAGTAAGATGTTTATTGTTTCATAGGAAAATGAGTTGCACTCTTCGGAACACATCTGCAAACCCATCTTGTGTTCGATTATACATATATTTTAGGTAGTTATCTTAATATATGGGATACAAACGCTATATTTAAGAATAAAATATGCTTAAAATGCTTTGAAATGAAAAAATATATATAAATTTGTGGCTTGGAATAAAAGAAACAGATTGGATCATATTTAAGCTCATAAGGACAAAAAGCGAGAAACTACCGAAAATCTCGTGAAGGCGCAATACGCCTGGCTATATGACGCATCGTTCCCAACTGTGGTGTTCGATTACAATACAAATTAGCGATCCCACGAGGCGACATCATATTTACCGCGGGCGACATTGCATAAATCTATAAATATCCAAGATTTTAAACCCTAATTTGTTGTGCACCCTTAGGAACCTTTACTAATGGGTTAGAAGATGTTCTTAATGTCCAAAAACCATTTTAGGTAGATTTCAAGGTTAGAGAAAAAATTTGGAGGGAAGATTTGAATATTCAGAAGCTAGAAGCATTAGGATTACGAACCAGTTTGCTTAATAATCATTTTCACAATTCCCTTTTGATGTTTTTTTTTATACCAACTGGTTATGGGGCAAAACCCTTATGTTTTCACCATGTAACATAATGACTTGGGGTGATTCCATTATTCGAATAATTAGTTTTATTTAATATATCTTGTTTGTTTGATTGCATAGCTTATGTGTTAAAGTTTTTATTTTTATTACATATTGCTAAGTTAGTAGAATTTAAACGACCAATATGATTTTATTAACTCGAATCATAGTTTTCCAACATTATTTGGCGCTAGTGACTAGTAATTGACCAAATCCTAGGGTTTGGTGATATGGTTGTAAACTTGAATGTGTAAGAGAGCATTAGAGAATTCCTTATGCTGGTAATCGACTTTCGTGACCATTGAACATAATAATTGGATCAAATCTCTCATGATACGAACTTAGTTATACTTGTTTAGATAGTTAACTACATGTCCTTTGTGTTATCTATCTTAATAATTATACAAATTAGTTGATCTAACCAAGATAAGTAACTACATTAAAAATTGGTAAATAATAACTAATATTCTTAGCACTTATTTGGAAGCCACCATATCTGAACTAAAAATCAAACCTATGTGAAAACATCTTTATCTCTTTTGTCTTTAAATATATCCAACAGTTTTCCTTTCGTTTTATTAGTTTTAACCGAATTTAATTAAATTTAAAGAAAACCCCTTTCGTTTTATTAGTTTTAACCGAATTTAATTGACATTTGAATTATTTTTATCTGAATCATTCTCGTTTCCCTTGTGTTCGACACCCCTTCTTACTAAAACTGGATTGCTACACGACTAGGTACACTGCTAATTGTGTGTATTAGTCTAGCTGCGATAGATTACGATTTATAAATTTAAAACTAGTGCATAAAAAATACACTTTAGGTTTTTGGCCCCTCGAGGTTTTTAAGTGTATGTGTGTGATTATCTGAGAGAAATGTATAGAAAGAAGTAGGTATTGATAGGAGCCTCATATTGTAACGACCCAATTTTCACGTCCAAAAGTTTCATTTTTAAAATAGAGGCTTTGCAAAACATTTGTAAATAAACATCGTTTGTTCATATCATTTCATAAACATAATTCGTGTCTGAAAGCCAAATCATAAAAACAACCTTAATGTCAGAGTACAAATCCCAGAATAGTTCATAGTGTGGAAAAAAATGAGTGTGTGTATGATGTGCCGCTACCGAGCCAGCTCCTTCCCCTTCGCTGAAGAGGTACCTGAAACCAGAACTGTAAACTGTAAGCACGATGCTTAATGAGTTCCACCCATCGTCCACATACCATACAAACATATAGCATACATACTGGCAGGAATTTCTGGGGTGCCCGACCTACCCGGTACGGCCATTCTGGGATACCGACCTACCCGTACGGCCATTCTGGGGTGCCGACCTACCCACGCGGCCATTCTGGGGTGTCGTCCTACCCGTGTCAAGCCATTCTGGGGTGCTGACCTACCCATGTCAAGCCATTCTAGGGAGATGACTAACCTTCGGTCCAACAACCGAACCTCGGGGACTATTTCACCCCCTACTACTACTATCTCATATAACGCATCATGCTAGCAGCTAAACATATCATAACATACTGTTAGGCATATCTGGGGTGCCTAACCTACCCTTCGGTCCTAACAACCGAACTCTATCACTATCACATATCATGCTAGAATATAACAATCAGGTAGTAACAAGCACAGATGAATATCAAAAAGACAAACATCTATCATACGATCCCTACTGGTGGGCCGGCACGGCGGCTGAAGACCCACCACTACTGGAAGGTAACTCACCTCGTAGTAGCTGCTGATCTGTGTGGGAACTCTCTGTCCGCTGCTGCTGCTCCGGAAATCCTCCGGCTCACTAAACTCTGAAATGGACTCAAAGCCTTTGCTCTTCTCCTTCTCCTTTGGTCCTTCTTCCTTCTCTTCTTCAAAACTTGAAGGAATCACACAAGAGCACTCAAAACACTAAAAGGAAGGTTAGGGTTTTGAGATGGGCTTTCTAGTGATGATGGGGGCCGACATGAAACACAAAAAGATGCTTAAATAGGGTGCAAACCCTTGAAATTAGGGTTTCATCTAGACTGGTGGACTCGCCGAGTCCTAAGATATGGACTCGTCGAGTCGCCAACTTACGCGTGCTCGAAATCTCGTCTCTACTCGACGAGTCGGGCCTACAACTCGCCGAGTCCCAGGCTAAAAATACAAAATACTTAGATAAAAATACATACCAGGAACCAGGTGCTACAAATCTCCCCCACTTATTTTAGACTTCGTCCTCGAAGTCTGCTGCTCGATCCTGAAACAGCTCGGGGTAATGCTCCATCATCTCGTCCACCGGCTCCCAGGTCCATTCCGACCCCTTCCGGTGCTGCCATTGCACCTTCACGAGCTCCACCCTCTTGTTCCTCAAATCCTTCGACTTCCGGTCGAGGATTGCCACTGGTCGCTCAATGTAATTCAGGCTGCCATCGACCTGAATGTCCTCCAAGGATACCACTGCTGAGTCGTCCACAAGGCACTTTCGCAGCTGAGAAACATGGAAAGTACTGTGTATCTGACTGAGTTCGGCTGGCAGATCCAACCTATATGCCACCTTGCCCACCCGAGCTATCACCCTGAACGGTCCAATGAACCTTGGGCCCAACTTGCCCCGCTTCCTGAATCGAATGACGCCTTTCCAAGGTGACACTTTCAGGAGAACCATATCCCCGACCTGGAACTCTAGGTCTGATCAGCGCTTATCAGCATAACTTTTCTGCCAACTCTGAGCAGTCTGCAGTCTGCTACAAACCTGCTGAATCAATCCCGTGGTCTTGAGCACCACCTCGGTACTCCCGATGACTTGCTGACCAACCTCGCCCCAACAAATCGGGGTCCTGCATCTCCTCCCGTAGAGCATCTCAAAAGGAGGGCGGTCAATACTCGCATGGTAACTGTTGTTATACAAAAATTCCGCTAATGGAAGATATGTATCCCAACTGCCACCGAAATCTAAGACACATGCTCGAAGCATGTCCTCGAGAGTCTGAATAGTCCTCTCGCTCTGCCCGTCCGTCTGAGGGTGGAAAGCGGTGCTGAAATGGAGACGAGTACCCATCTCGTCATGAAACCGCTTCCAAAACCTTGAAGTAAAACGTACATCTCGGTCTGACACCACTGAAACTGGCACTCTATGCCGTGCCACCACCTCGCGCACATAGATATCAACCAGCTTCTCGGCCGATATGCTCTCCTGAATCAGTATAAAATGTGCGCTCTTGGTCAGCCGATCCACTATGACCCATATCGAATCAACTCCACGTGTGGTCCTGGGAAGCTTAGTGATAAAATCCATCATGATGTCCTCCCATTTCCACAGCGGTATATCCAACGGCTGCATCTTGCCATGCGGTCTCTGATGCTCGGATTTGACCTTCCTGCAGGTCAAACACCGCTCCACGTACCATGCCACATCCCGCTTCATGCAGGGCCACCAATAGTCTAGATGAAGATTCCTATACATCTTCGTCGCCCCGGGATGAATGGAGAATCGAGATTTGTGCGCCTCCTCCATCAAAACCTGGCGCACACCCCCGTGGTATGGCACCCACACCCTACGGTGTAGTGTCAGTAATCCTATACTGTCATAGTCGAAGGAGGAAACCCGTCCCACAATCCGCTCGCTTTTCCGATGTTCCTCCTTCATGGCCTCCAGCTGGGCCTCCCGAATCCGCTCCAAACAGCGGAGTCACCACTGTCATCCTCAGACAGATATCCCTGATCGGCGCTGCCTTGCGGCTAAGCGCGTTGGCCACCACATTGGCCTTCCCCGGATGGTAAAGGATCTCGCAATCGTAATCCTTCACTACATCCATCCACCTACGCTGTCTCATGTTCAGATTCGGCTGATCCATAAGGTACCTCAAACTCTTGTGGTCCGTGTAATTGGTACAACGAACCCCATAGAGGTAATGACGCCAAATCTTGAGGGCGAACACAACAGCCCCCAGCTCTAAATCGTGCGTTGGGTAATTCGCCTCGTGAGGCTTCAGCTGCCTCGACGCATAGGCGATGACATGACCTCTCTGCATCAGCACTGCGCCCAAACCATAGATGGACGCATCGCAGTACACAACAAAATCCTCCATGCCCTCTGGCAGGGCTAAGACTGGCGCCTCACACAATCTCTGTCTCAGAGTCTCGAATGCAACCTGCTGCTCAGGCCCCCAACGAAAGACCACAACCTTCCTTGTCAGCCTGGTCAGGGGCACGGCTATCTTGGAGAAATCCTGAATGAATCTCCGATAATAGTCGGCTAATCTTAGGAAACTCCGAATATCAGATGGAGACTTCGGAACCTCCCATCTCATCACGGCCTCCACGTTGGCCGCGTCCACTGAAATCCCGTCCTGGTTGACAAGATGCCCAAGGAACTGCACCTTGCGCAACCAGAACACACACTTGCAGAACTTATCATACAAGTGATCTCTCCTCAAGGTCTCCAAAACCTCTTGCAGATCCTCCTCGTGTTCCTTCTGCGTCTTGGAGTACACCAAAATATCATCAATAAACAGTATCACAGACCGGTCTAACATCGGTCTACATACGCGGTTCATGAGGTCCATGAATGCGGCAGGAGCATTCGTGAGCCCGAAGGGCATCACCACGAACTCGTAATGGCCATAGCGCGTCCGAAACGCGGTCTTCTGTACATCCTCCTCTCTGACCCTCATTTGATGATATCCCGAACGCAGATCAATCTTGGAGAACCAAGATGCCCCCTGCAGCTGGTCAAAGAGGTCATTAATCCCTGGGAGTGGGTAACGGTTCTGCACCGTTACCTTATTCAGCTCCCGGTAATCAATACACATCTGGTGCGACCCATCCTTCTTCTTCACAAACAGAATCGGGGCTCCCCAAGGCGAACTACTCGGCCTGATAAATCCCTTGTCTAGCAGCTCCTGCAGCTACGTAGACAACTCCTGCATCTCGGGAGGAGCCAACCGATATGGTGCCTTGGCAATCGGAGCCGCACCTGGACCGAGGTCGATCCTGAACTCCACATGTCGCTCCGGAGGTATCCCAGGAAGCTCCTCTGGGAACACATCAGCCTAGCCTCACACCACCGGAACCTCACTCACTGTCGCCTTACCCGTTTCCCAAGTATCCATAACATACGCGATGTACCAGGCGCAACCCTGTTGAAGGTAGCGCCTAGCCCTCGCTGCTGAACATACAGCTGGTCCTAGCTGTGCCCTCTCGCCCTGAACTACCAACTCTCCCCCAATTGGGGTCCTGATCCGCACCAGCTGCTGTGTGCAATCTATCACCGCCTCATTGGGGCTCAACCAATCCATGCCTATAATCACCTTGTTCCCTCTCAACGGAATAGGAACCAAGTCTACCAGATAGCGCTCCTCGAATAACCTCAGCACACAATCTCGGAATACTGCTGATGCTCGCACCGATCGGTCATCAGCAATCTTTACCTCTAAAGGGCAATCCAACATGCCCAAAGGCTGAGGAAATTTCTTGCTAAGTGCAAGAGAGACAAATGATCGGGTAGCACCCGAATCAAACAATACCTGTACTGGGATACCGTTCACATGGAACGATCCTATATATATATACACATAGCACATATCAATATCATAATCATAATATATATATATATATATAAATTAGAGGGAAAGAATCATACCCGTCACCACATCGGGTGCGGCGCGTGTCTCCTCGGCGGTCAACTGCTGGCCTCGAACGTAGTACCACCATTCTACAATACATAATAACAACTGTCAGTGATACTGATACATCTAGAGGGATCAGCTCCACCACAAGTTCCCTGGTCTTGTCTCAACTTTCCTTGATTCGAGTACGTATCCTCTGCTTCCAGTAGTACGGGCCCATACTACCTTCCACATCTATCCGTACATTCCTCAAGAACTGCCTTGACTCCACCAAGTCCCTTCTACCACTACTGCTCTCTGCTACTCTCATCCTAGGCTTACCATAGGGGACCTCTGACTCCACCCAAACCAGTCCTCAGCTGCTGAAGGCCTCTTTGTGATGCCAATTAGCCATCACCTGAATACAATCACATGCAACGAGGCTCAAATAATCCTTCGAGTAAGGGACTCATCCCTACAACGGTTAAGACTCAAACGAGAGCTACATAATAGGGTCAAATCCAATCCTCTAAGATTATTCAACCCGGATCACATGTGAATTTAACTTATTCACCTAATAGCTAACTCCCATCACTCAAAGCCCACGAAGCACAAAGCAAGTAGCATTCGTACAAAAGGGAACAATCTCAAGCAACTATATCCTCATAACAGGAACTATACTAGCTTACAATGCTAAGCTCATACTATCAGACATAACCTAAACAGGATATCCTACTGCTGTCTACTCAATACTAGCATGCAATTCTCATAAGCTGAAAACATATAAAACAGGCACATAAGGCATCATTCCTAGATCCTTAGTCCTATTCTAGCATGCTGTTCTACTGAAACTGATAAACATAACATAAACTTGTATGGGTACTCTGCGGAAAACTTACTTGAGCTCGTCCGGTGGCGCACATCACACACTTCGTTCTTTCTTAAAACTCTTTAGCTTAACTTTTAGAAAACATTTTCTTTTGCAAAATCTTTTAATCCCTTGATTTAAGTTCAGACACCCCCGAAGGTGTGTCCGAATCCCTCAAACCAGGGCTCTGATACCAACTTGTAACGACCCAATTTTCACGTCAAAAAATTTCATTTTTAAAACAAAGGCTTTGCAAAACATTTGTAAATAAACATCGTTTGTTCATATCATTTCATAAACATAATTCGTGTCTGAAAGCCAAATCATAAAAACAACCTTAATGTCAGAGTACAAATCCCAGAATAGTTCATAGTGTGGAAAACAATGAGTGTGTGTATGATGTGCCGCTACCGAGCCAGCTCCTTCCCCTTCGCTGAAGTGGTACCTGAAACCAGAACTGTAAATTGTAAGCACGAAGCTTAATGAGTTCCACCCATCGTCCACATACCATACAAACATATAGCATACATACTGGCAGGCATTTCTGGGGTGCCCGACCTACCCGGTACGGCCATTATGGGGTGCCGACCTACCCGTACGACCATTCTGTGGTGCCGACCTACCCATGCGGCCATTCTGGGGTGTCGTCCTACCCGTGTCAAGCCATTCTCGGGTGCTGACCTACCCATGTCAAGCCATTCTGGGGAGCTGACTAACCTTCGGTCCTAACAGCCGAACCTCAGGGACAATTTCACCCCCTACTACTACTATCTCATATAACGCATCATGCTTGCAGCTAAACATATCATAACATACTGTTAGGCATATCTGGGGTGCCTAACCTACCCTTCGGTCCTAACAACTGAACTCTATCACTATCACATATCATGCTAGCATATAACAATCAGGTAGTAACAAGCACAGATGAATATCACAAAGACAAACATCTATCATACGATCCCTACTAGTGGGCCGGCACGGCGGCCGAAGAACCACCAGTACTGGAAGGTAACTCACCTCGTAGTAGCTGCTGATCTGTGTGGGAACTCTCTGTCCGCTGCTGCTGCTCCGGAAATCCTCCGGCTCACTAAACTATGAAATGGACTCAAAGCCTTTGCTCTTCTCCTTCTCCTTTGGTCCTTCTTCCATCTCTTCTTCAAAACTTGAAGGAATCACACAAGAGCACTCAAAACACTAAAAGGAAGGTTAGCGTTTCGAGATGGGCTTTCTGGTGATGATAGGGGCCGACATGAGGCACAAAAAGATGCTTAAATAGGGTGCAAACCCTTGAAATTAGGGTTTCATCCAGACTGGCGGACTCGCCGAGTCCCAGGATATGGACTCGTCGAGTCGCCAACTTACGCGTGCTCGAAATCTCGTCTCTACTCGACGAGCCGGGCCTACAACTCGCCGAGTCCCAGGCTAAAAATACAAAATACTTAGATGAAAATACATACCAGGAACCAGGTGCTACACATATATACCATATTATAATTGTTTAGATAGTTAACTACATGTCCTTTGTGTTAACTGTCTTAATAATTATACAAATGAGTTGATCTGACCAAGATAAGTAATTGAATTGAAAATTGGTAAATAATAACTAATATTCTTAGCACTTATTTGGAATCCACCATATCTGAACGAGAAATCAAATCTATGTGAAAACATCTTTATATCTTTTGTCTTTAAATATATTCAGTAGTTTTGCTTTCGTTTTATTAGTTTTAACTGCATTTAAATAAGTTTACAGAAAACCCCTTTTACATAATTTGTTACAAGTTTAATTTACATTTGAATTGTTTTTATCTGAATCATTCTTGTTTCCCTTGAGTTCGACACCATTTCTTACTAAAACTAGACTGCTACACAATTAGGTACACTGCCAATTATGTGTATTAGTCTAGCTGCGATAGATTACGATTTATAAATTTAAAAGTAGTGCATAAAAAATACACTTCAAGTTTTTGGCGCCTCAAGTTTTTTAAGTGTATGTGTGTGATTATGTGAGAGAAATGTATAGAAAGAATAGGTATTGATAGGAGTCACATATATACCATATTGACAATGATATATAATCATTAACTCAGACTTCGTAAAACCTTGATTTCTGATTTGTTTATACCAAAAACATTATGGGTTTTAACTGTAAGTGTATGATTGTGCTAGAGAAATGTGAATGACAAGATAATCAACACATAATTTATAAAACGTAAGTTTCAAGTTGGAATTAAGCTGAAATCTCAAGGGTTTTAAATGAATTGATGATAGAGATATGAACGAAAGAAATATATAAAGTGTAGTTGTTACAACGGAATATAGTTCGTTTCTTCCGCCAATTCGTAGTTTAATGATAGAATTTTGCAATTCACCATCAATTCATAAAGTGATAAGTTGTTGGTGATTTACCCTACCCATGGTGACAATAACTAAAGATCATTAACTAAGAGTCGTGAATAGAGCTGGCAATGGGTGAATTTGGGTTGGGTTCGGGTTCAACCTATTTATTAATTGGGTTGAAGATTTCAACCCAACCCAACCTGTTTAATTTAATGGGTTAATATTTTCAACCCAACCCAACCTTTCAGATAAATGAGTTTGTCATCAAGTTGATCTGCTACACAAAGAGGTACACTGCCAATTGTGTGTATTAGTTTAGCTGCGATAGATTACGATTTATAAATTTAAAACTAGTGCATAAAAATACACTTCAAGTTTTTGGCACCATTATCGGGGAACGATTGCATTTAGTTCACATTATTTATTTGTTTATTAAACTTTCTGTATAGTTTAATTATTAATTTTTATGTTTATTTTTAAATGGATACGTTTGATGTTATTATTGAGCATGAGTTACATGCATGCGAGTTGGATGATGAGCCATTTGATCCAGAAAGAGTTTGGAGGAGCGGGAAATTTTTTTGGTAGAAGACTCGGAAGAAGAATAGGCGAGGGAAAAATTGTTGGAAGAAGACTCAGACGAAGAACAAGAGCAAGTTGTATACTGTGAAGCATGGCGTGAGCCTTCACTGTTCGTGTGTTGCCATTTTATGTTCTATCTGATGGGGTGAAAATTTCCTCTCTTGATCATGTTCTGATTTACAATCCGTTTCTGATCAGTGTCCACCAAACTACACTTCTTGTCGGTATTTTGGAGATCTATACATACAAGCTCATACGGCCGATTTTAGAAACAAAGAGTCAAATTTTGTGAATCAAGTCAAAAGAAATACTTAACGTGACGGATAGATTGGGAAAAAATATATTATAAGTTTATTAAGTTGTGATTCTAGCTCAAGACTCGCACAAAAAGAAGCCATATAAGGTGGCAACCCGATTTTTAAGAAAAATAGTTTTCCTTTTCTTTTCGTTTTTCATTTTTAATTTTTATTTAGTTTTTGAATAAAAGAGATTTCTATGATTATTATTTTTATTAAAATATCTAGCTAAGATATGAGAAAGATGCAAAAGTAGGGTGAATTATTACGAGAAGAAGACAAGAGGTGTAACCATAAGTAAGTGTGGAGTACACATTCGACATGGATCAATATATAGTTCATTGAGCATTCACCGCTACATAGAGAAAGAAACTTTTCCGAGAAACTAGTTGAGAGAATCATCACCTTCTGATTGGTTGATTTTTTTAAGTGATTTGGAATTATACTTTTCACGAGTATCACGTTGCATGCTACTAATATTCATGACATAACCTTTGGTTTCGTCGCGATTAATTTTATGACATTTGAAGACTACAACGTGTCACTTGTCACTGCGTGCCGCGAAGAAGATAATGTTGCGATGACATTGCCGATCACACGTTGAACACGAAAAACCATCCATAGTCCGCTCCGCGTAAGTACTGCACAAAAATTACATTTTTCTAGCAATGAAAGATTAGGTACCCACCGACTTTCATGAGAAGAGTCTACTGTTATTAGCAATGATGTTCAGTTTGCAAAATTATTTCAATTAGAAGATTCAAGGGTTGTATCAACGATCAAACCAATGTAATTATTCAATCTCACCTCTACATACCCAAGAAGAGTTCCTTCTTGTTCTCTCTCTTTTATTTTGTGCTTAATTGATTATTTATAGAATGAGGGCATTATATAATTTAAGTGTGTGGCATGAGGAGTGGAATTAGAATTATGCATGTTAGATGAAAATTTGGGTCGAATTCTAAATTTTTCTTAGATAAAGTGGCATAAAAATGGAGTTTATTGATTAATAATAAGGTAACTTGAAACAAATTCTAAGATTTTATTCAGTTGATATGTTATAATATAAGTGTTGCTTTCTAATTTTAGTGAAATCATGAGTCAAAAATATAAACTCATGTAGTTTGGGGCATAAAATATGAAATACCTAGCCTATCCTCTAGCATGTATAAATAATATCTCATAAGTATCTCATAACACAAAAAGTAAGGGTATTTTGGGAAATCACCGTTCCGGCTCTGACTGATTGTACACACTGCTCCAACTTGTTTTCTCTTAAAACTCTTTCTCATTTTAGAAAAACCATTTCTTTTGAAATTTTTTCTCAAATCCCCAGTTTGAGTTCAGACACACCCGAAGCTGCATCCGAATCCCTCAAACCAAGGCTCTGATACCAACTTGTAACACCGTAAATTTTCAAACAAATTTTTCATTTAAAAATCACATGATTCTCATAACACATTTCACAAAAATCCCAATTAACTAATTAACAAAAACAAAAACTCATAATTGATTGATTAGTAATCCAAGATCCTCAAAACATAACTCTTTTTCTCTCGTGTGTACAATCGTATCGGTGCCTTCCCGCGATCATGAGAAATACCTGAAAGACATATCACATTACACGGTAAGCACGAAGCTTAGTAAGTTCCCCAAAATACGACACATATCTAATTAGCCTCTCATGGCTGTGCTCGAATAAGACCCTCCGGTCAATGTGTCTCAGTGGGACCCTCTGGTCCCACAACTTGGGTGGACCCTCCGGTCCTAACTCAGTAAACTCAGTATAATACACAGAATAAATCACATAGACATCATGCAGGATATCACAATACTGAATATAAACACATAAGACCCTCCGGTCACACAACTCAGAGTACATCACTAGGTATGTATAGTGAGAAGGCTCACCTCGAATGATGAATAGCCCCTATAAATGTTGCCGCTGCGCACCGACCTCTATCTCTGAGCCATATCTACAGTTATCCAAAAATAGGATCCAAGTCAAACCCTCATTCTATGGGTCTAAAGGTAGTCCACTAACTAGCCCAATAATAACCCAAACCCATTGGGCCCACCAAGGCCCAATAATAAATGGGCTCTCCCGAGGCCTAACTCTCAAGTCCAAGAGGCAAGCCCATCACAAAGGGCCAAGACACAAATATATATATATATATATATATATATATATATATATATATATATATATATATATATATGTATATATATATATGTATGTATGTATGTATATATATATATATATATATATATATATATATATATATATATATTCCTCTGGTCCAAATCTCTAGTACAACAAACCCAAACTCCAGGCCCAACAGTTAAGGCACAAAAAGTCCACAGTGAGGTTACGTGGGGCGTACGTCCCTTGGTACGCTCAGCGTACACTAGTGTACACGAATCCTGATCGGGGACATCAACCCAGTACGTGGGGTGTACTAGGATTACGCTCGACGTACGTCCAATATTTCGTTACCCACTCTCTTGATCTTAACCCGTTAAGACCTTAGCTCATATCTCAAGTCTGGACTCTCTAAAGGCTCTTACTCCATAAAGTCTGTGAGTTTAAGCCTTTTCATGGCTGATGAAGTCACAAACACTCAAAACTCTCACTCTCTTATCCCAAAATGCTCAAATCTCATGCATGGGTTTATTCAAACGTCCAAGTCTCGATTTTTATGACTCTACACCACTAAATACACTCAAAGGAGCTGATAATAATCTCTATAGGTCAATATCTCATAAAGCCTCCAACTTTTGGACCAAAAACCCTAAAATGAATTAAAATGATGCACAAATAAAAAAAGGTAAGAAAGCTTTGAGCTTTATACCTCTAGCTGAAGCTCCAAACACAGATAAGTTCAGATCCAAAGCCTGGACTCCCACTCCTTCTTAAGGCTCCTTCTTTTGGGTTTTCTACGCATCAAATACACTCTAAACTAGGCAGCGGAAAAATCAAAACAACGATATACCTAAGTGTACATGCAACCTATGGATCTATGGCATCATGCTAATTACATCAACCCTAGAAAACAAAAACATAAGTAAGAAAACATACCTCTTATGATTCCCTTGATCTCTATGCTTGAGATCTTGAACCTCCATGAAGTTGCTTGGATGAAAGGACCCAAACCAGAATCCCTCTAATGGTATCACACCCAATGACACCAAAGAGTAGAATAAAAAAATAACTACGAGAAGGGTCAATTTCACAAACCCAAAGGGGTTAGAAATCATCCCTAAGAAGGGGAGGAAGAAGGGTTGGCGAATACTTCAAGCCAAGGTGCAAGGAGGAATGAAATCCCTAAGGCCCTATTTATAGCCTTGGATGCCTCCTAGGGTTTAGTACTCCTTCCCATGTGGGATGGAGGCCTAACCACGAAATTTCACTCCTTTCTCATGTGGGATGGAGTGATTTTCATCCAACCCTAATCCCATAAAGGTTCTGGAACATTCATGATTAACCACGTTGAACACGAAAAACCATCCATAGTCCGCGCCGCGTAAGTACTGCACAAAAATTACATTTTTCTAGCAATGAAAGATTAGGTACCCACCGACTTTCATGAGAAGAGTCTACTGTTATTAGCAATGATGTTCAGTTTGCAAAATTATTTCAATTAGAAGATTCAAGGGTTGTATCAACGATCAAACCAATGTAATTATTCAATCTCACCTCTACATACCCAAGAAGAGTTCCTTCTTGTTCTCTCTCTTTTATTTTGTGCTTAATTGATTATTTATAGAATGAGGGCATTATATAATTTAAGTGTGTGGCATGAGGAGTGGAATTAGAATTATGCATGTTAGATGAAAATTTGGGTCGAATTCTAAATTTTTCTTAGATAAAGTGGCATAAAAATGGAGTTTATTGATTAATAATAAGGTAACTTGAAACAAATTCTAAGATTTTATTCAGTTGATATGTTATAATATAAGTGTTGCTTTCTAATTTTAGTGAAATCATGAGCCAAAAATATAAACTCATGTAGTTTGGGGCATAAAATATGAAATACCTAGCCTATCCTCTAGCATGTATAAATAATATCTCATAAGTATCTCATAACACCAAAAGTAAGGGTATTTTGGGAAATCACCGTTCAGGCTCTGACTGATTGTACACACTGCTCCAACTTGTTTTCTCTTAAAACTCTTTCTCATTTTAGAAAAACCATTTCTTTTGAAATTTTTTCTCAAATCCCCAGTTTGAGTTCAGACACACCCGAAGCTGCATCCGAATCCCTCAAACCAAGGCTCTGATACCAACTTGTAACACCGTAAATTTTCAAACAAAATTTTCATTTAAAAATCACATGATTCTCATAACACATTTCACAAAAATCCCAATTAACTAATTAACAAAAACAAAAACTCATAATTGTTTGATTAGTAATCCAAGATCCTCAAAACATAACTCTTTTTCTCTCGTGTGTACAATCATATCGGCGCCTTCCCGCGATCATGAGAAATACCTGAAAGACATATCACATTACACGGTAAGCACGAAGCTTAGTAAGTTCCCCAAAATACCACACATATCTAATTAGCCTCTCATGGCTGTGCTCGAATAAGACTCTCCGGTCAATGTGTCTCAGTGGGACCCTCTGGTCCCACAACTTGGGTGGACCCTCCGGTCCTAACTCAGTAAACTCAGTATAATACACAGAATAAATCACATAGACATCATGCAGGATATCACAATACTCAATATAAACACATAAGACCCTCCGGTCACACAACTCAGAGTACATCACTAGGTATGTATAGTGAGAAGGCTCACCTCGAATGATGAATAGCCCCTATAAATGTTGCCGCTGCTCACCGACCTCTATCTCTGAGCCAAATCTACAGTTATCCAAAAATAGGATCCAAGTCAAACCCTCATTCTATGGGTCTAAAGGTAGTCCACTAACTAGCCTAATAATAACCCAAACCCATTGGGCCCACCAAGGCCCAATAATAAATGGGCTCTCCCGAGGCCTAACTCTCAAGTCCAAGAGGCAAGCCCATCACAGGGGGCCAAGACACAAATATATATATATATATATATATATATATATATATATATATATATATATATATATATATATATATATATGTATGTATATATATATATATATATATATATATATATATATATATATATATATATATATATATATATATATATATTCCTCTGGTCCAAATCTCTAGTACAACAAACCCAAACTCCAGGCCCAACAGTTAAGGCACAAAAAGTCCACAGTGAGGTTACGCAGGGCGTACATCCCTTGGTACGCTCAGCGTACACTAGCGTACACGAATCCTGATTGGGGACATCAACCCAGTACGTGGGGTGTACTAGGATTACGCTCGACGTACGTCCAATATTTCGTTTCCCACTCTCTTGATCTTAACCCGTTAAGACCTTAGCTCAAATCTCAAGTCTGGACTCCCTAAAGGCTCTTACTCCATAAAGTCTGTGAGTTTAAGCCTTTTCATGGCTGATGAAGTCACAAACACTCAAAACTCTCACTCTCTCATCCCAAAATGCTCAAATCTCATGCATGGGTTTATTCAAACGTCCAAGTCTCGATTTTTATGACTCTACACCACTAAATACACTCAAAGGAGCTGATAATAATCTCTGTGGGTCAATATCTCATAAAGCCTCCAACTTTTGGACCAAAAACCCTAAAATGAATTAAAATGATGCACAAATAAAAAAAGGTAAGAAAGCTTTGAGCTTTATACCTCTAGCTGAAGCTCCAAACACAGATAAGTTCAGATCCAAAGCCTGGACTCCCACTCCTTCTTAAGGCTCCTTCTTTTGGGTTTTCTACGCATCAAATACACTCTAAACTGGGCAGCGGAAAAATCGAAACAACGATATACCTAAGTGTACATGCAACCTATGGATCTATGGGATCATGCTAATTACATCAACATTAGAAAACAAAAACATAAGTAAGAAAACATACCTCTTATGATTCCCTTGATCTCTATGCTTGAGATCTTGAACCTCCATGAAGTTGCTTGGATGAAAGGACCCAAACCAGAATCCCTCTAATGGTATCACACCCAATGACACCAAAAAGTAGAATAAAAAAATAACTACGAGAAGGGTCAATTTCACAAACCCAAAGGGGTTAGAAATCGTCCCTAAGAAGGGGAGGAAGAAGGGTTGGCGAATACTTCAAGCCAAGGTGCAAGGAGGAATGAAATCCCTAAGGCCCTATTTATAGCCTTGGATGCCTCCTAGGGTTTAGTACTCCTTCCCATGTGGGATGGAGGCCTAACCACGAAATTTCACTCCTTTCCCATGTGGGATGGAGTGATTTTCATCCAACCCTAATCCCATAAAGGTTCTGGAACATTCATGATTAACCAACTATCGATTAATGAACATTCAACCCTTTAATTAATTAAACTGTTAATTAATTCCCTTAATATATTTCCAAAATATATTTCCAATTAGTTTGTAATTAATTATTAACCATAATAATTAATAAACCAATTTCTCCTATATTTATTCTACTCAATTTGGGTATTGAGGGCAACCTAAAAGGACCCTGCTATTATTTGAAATATGATCGACAGTTAATGACCTTGGACACTATTCCAACAGTCTCCCACTTGGACAAGTCATCAACTATACATGGACCAATATTTCTCCAATAATCAACAGAGAGTTAGCCATCCGATGCAACTACCAAACTCTTGATTTAATCAAGATTCAACCCTTAGATAAGTGATCAACTATCCTTTCATTCTAGATATTTGTATGAATTCGAGACATGGGTAACGGTCAATCTCAATATTTCAAGATTATGTTTCTCGATATAGGTTTGTGACAACTGCAGCTAACTACTAAATTGAACACATCAATTCCAGTCAGGGCTAGGCCAAGCACTATAGATGTTAGCACCAAATCATCGAGGGGCCCATAGATATCGCTTCTCCTATTAAGGCAGAAGGAACGAATAAACTTCGACTACATAGTTTTTATCTATTTCATCATGTCACACATGGAAATACCCTTTATAACTACCAGTTACGGTTAGTGTTGGAGTAGACCAATGCATAACAGAATCATAGAGCAAAACCTCACATGTATCTAGGTTTGAATAATAGAAGATATTATCGTCTTAGAATTACTTGTGACTGAATCCATGAAGTAATCTCTAAGCGTGGTTTGGTCCAATACTTAAATCTCTATTAAGAACTCATGAGTGTTAGCGCAATCACTATGCTATGTCCAATCATCATGGACAATCCACTAATACTCAGGACAGTCTTGAATCACTACTTACTTCCAAAAGTATGACTGATTGTGGACGTTTGAGTAAATTAATACTCGGGAAGTGGGTTCCAAACATGCAAAAGTGAGAACGCAATGATAAGCTAATTGAAATGACCGAAATCCATCATATATTAAGATCACCACTTAATAATCGCCAAATCAAATTAAAACTTATACCGCTTAAAGTTCTCGGGTTTTAAAACAAACCAAACTAAGAGTTTTTAAGCCAATTCACTTGCAAATCTAATGCCTCTCGACTTTGTCTGACTAGCAGACTTGGTCTGTAACAATGGCTTATGGAATGGATCGACAAGATTATCTTTCGATATGAATCATTGACTATGATGTCTTTACATTTAACTCACTATCAAATGTGTTGGTACTTACTGAGTATGTTTCATGTGAGCTTGTGTGATTTGGGATCCACACTCGAGGTAAGTTCACCCAAAGTCACAAGAAACTTCATAAGGACCATCAATGATTGAATTTCAACAAAGATGTCACTAATGAATCTATTTTAGTCACATTGTCTTCTTTTCAATTTAACCAACTGCAATATACTCTAAGTATGTTAAATCCACTATGGTGTATTACCTGGTACTCTTTCAAGCTAATATATCACCATTCAATAAAAGCACGAATTCCAACTGCGAACGAAATTGCCTTTATTAGTATCGAACTTAGCATCAATGTAACTCTTACAATGATCTCTTCCATACTATCAAGATGATCTTTCCTGTCCTCCAAGGACACTTAAGAATGCTCTTGATCTTGATTCGTTGATTCTTGCCTAATTGATCTAATCTAACTTGTCATGCTCAAGGCATACGAGTCATTAGATCTGGTACATGTCATGGTCAAGGCATACGACCCATTTGCTTTAGCTCAATAGTAGAACTAGGACATTAGCGTTGTTCAATGTCATGCCAGCCTAAACTCCTTTTTGAGTTCTGCATGTCTAGTTTCATCAACATTCCATGTACTTTGGCTTAATCACTTTGATCTATCTCCATAGATCCTTATTATGTACGTGTTTTGTATCTCCCATGTATATCATAGCGAAACAGTTCTCATACCAAGCCAAGCTTTTACACTTGCTAAGTTAGAATATATTTTCTTATGAATTGTACACTATCTATGTACAATACAAGGGTTACTACAGTGCTCCCACTAGCACTAACATATATATGGCTTAGCTATGTTTCTCGAAATTCAAACTCCTTGAACTTTCTCATTGAAACAAAGATTCCAATTACTCCCACTAGCTTTGACATATATATGGCTTATCTTTATTTCTCGAAATTCAAACTCCTTGAACTTTCTCATTGAAATAATGATCCATCTTGCGAGATGCTTATTTCGGTCCATAAATGAACTTGTTAAGCTTACACATCCTTCAAAACCTATCTTGGTTTAATTATGAGTTTGTTCCTATCTATGATTGTCTCTACTTGAAGATCCACTTGCACCTAAGGGTTAAGGTCAAGTGCTTGATCTACCAAATTACAACATACATGAATTGAATCTCGCTTTCCAATTCCTCCTTCTATGTTGTAGCCTTTAGGTCCTACCATAGCTTCCGATAGCTGGTACACTCTGATTGCTACATATTTCCACTTTGTTCTCAGAAGGTTGTTAACCAATTATCCAAAATGCTTGATGGGTTCTCCAACGAGATAACACATCTCTAATCAAATTCTTGGATTGTCGAGCGCTTCACGACGAGTGTAAGCCTCATAATCGTAGACTTCCATATATGGCAGTGAGGATAAAATCCTACTTCACATATCATAGAGTGTTTCAAGAACCTACTTAGTTGGCACAAGACCAAAGGACTTCTTGTAATACTATTCATGGTACAATCTATGAATTGTTAGTATACATAATGCGACTCATCTAGTACAAAATCAATGAATGATTTGTTTCTCTATCCAACTAAAACTTCCTAGTGGCCGTGTTTTGGGTTGAGACAGATTGTGAAACACTTTCACAATTACTTAGATGATCGATAGAGTTTGGACTGAGATTCTCACTATGAGTGTCTCATCGTATTTCCCACTTGATTCTTAACTTCACTATATGAGAGCTCATAACACCTGAAAGGTTCCAGACTCACATTGATACGAAGTTGGTCTCACCATGTATCGTGGTTAATCTGAATGGTCTATTAGAGTGAACTAATTCAAACAGATACTCTCATCACCCAGTGATGCATTCATCATCTATCTTAATAAACAATATTTGCATTTATCATAAGACTCGAGGCCAAATGATATCCAAAATCCGATCCAACTGGATATTTGGTAATGCATTTCTCATTTATGTATCCAAGACTATGATGCCACAAATACATTTCACCCAAAACTTTGGATGTATTTGAATAAGTATATATTGTGATTAATCTGAACAATCCATTCACAATAATACACCTTATTCAAATATTTGAATCAACTTTGAACTATTGTTACTATACTAGTTTCATAGTACAAACAATTTCAAATTATAATACCATAGACTACACATTTTGAAAAGAGTTGTCTTTTGATCCTATGAATGTAGCAAGGGCTTGGCATTCATGATCAAATTATCTTCTCCACGTATAATCTTCTTACTTCATTTTAGCAAATGCACATTCTTACAAATGTCAGTTCTTAATCCTTAGTAAAATACTCAAGGTTTAGAAGTAATGTTTTGATGGCATTATAAATCCATATATTTGATTGGACACCAAACATGGAAGAACAAGTTATCTTTTTGATCCTATGGAAGTAGCATGGGCTCGTGATCCGTGATCAAATTTAACTTCTTCATGTTTTGGTCCTCTCACCTCAAATATACATTTGGGCAAGTTTGCTCTCTTAGTCCTTTTCTTGTTATGGAAACAAATAGCTATCAGAACATGTCTCAGAATAGGCCTTCCTTTGTCCTAAGTATTTGGGCCTAGATTAGGTATACCAACACTAATAGCCTTTTAAACCATGGGCAGTTGGCTTTCTTCTTCTTGACACTTCTATTCATGATAGTAAATTATGGGAGTGTTTTGAAGTATGAGTTTCTATGATTGGCCGTATTAGGTCCAAAAGGAAACCTCAACATGTTACACAACTCCTTAATGGGTATTCCAAGTTGTTCATATCAAAATCAGAATGAACTGATCATATGTACATGTTAGCTAGTCGATTAAACCTAGTCAACTTCTAACTCAAGGAAATTCTATTTTACTTCAATATGTCAATTTACAACGTACATTTGATAATTGCTCTTTCTAACAATTTAGAATGCAATGTTTGAAGTAACATAGGAAGAGATTTAACAAAGGCATCATCTTTCCTTTCGTTTATGAGAACTACTCCCAAACTACAAAATTGACAAGATTGATCATCCTCATAGCTAATCCTTTCAAAGGTTTTATAGCATTAGATTTTAGTGCATAAGGTTATAAACATCATTCAATAACAAATTCCATTATAGTTTGTTTTACTTATCCTTAGAAATAATCACTCTAAATAAAATTATTTTAGAAGGCTAGGATCCATATTTGGCTCCATGATGTGTAAAGGGATGCCGTAAACACACCATAAAGTTATTTAGGTAGGCAAAGCCCTTTGCCAATTTCGATCACTATGAAATTCCTAGATCTTTGAGATTCATTGACTATCAATGGCATGTTAATCTCGGATTATGTTCATCTCAAATTCAACGACAGGGTGGCCGCGGATCACTAAACAGATGGTGAATCGACCATACAAAATCGCATGGTCCCCGGCTCAAGTTAAGCTTGAGATTCGCGAGTTCCACATCATTCTCTACCTATACTCTCAAATTGACGTGTCTGTTAACCACACAAGCTCCATCAACAAGTTATAAAGAGAATGTGCAACTTTTATGGATAACATAAGATTCACATTAAATAGATTGAGAATTGACCTTGCAAAATCGCATGGTCCTAGGCTCAAGTTACGCTTGAGATTTGCGAGTTCCATATAATTCCAACTATACCCTAGATGATGTGCCGGTTAACCACACGAGCTCCACCAACAGAATGTAAAGAGAATGTGCAATTTTCATGGATAATTTAAACTCACATTCTATTATAAAATGGGATTTTGTTTTATACTTGTATTTAGAATACTTTTAAATTGACCATTATCACTATCAAACCCTTTCGGTAACTCCATTCTCAAAATGCAATTTGCACTACTAGAAAACATACCTTTAATGACGCGCTTTTTACGACACGCGCTGATTAATGATACGCAAAAGGACGTGCCCTTAAAATAGCGTCATCTCTCCAAAAAATTTAAGGATTTACGTCACACATTATTGCATGCCCTTAATTTAATGTCTCAAGAAAAAAATTAAAAAACACGGAGAGCACTTTATCTTAAACGTGCATCGTCTGTACGTGTCGCTTTATAATTTTAATGAAACACACTTTTAGTAGACAAGGGGGGAAACGAAATCCCCAAAATTTTGAAAACCCGCCTCGTTTTTTCTATCTTCTATCTATCTTTCATCCTTGCAATCCACTCTCCCCTCTCTGATACTCTCTCCTCTAGATCTCCTTTCATTCTCTACCTCCCGTCTCTCTGTAAACCCTAAGCCATCGCCATCTCCCTTCTCTCTAGCACGTGCTAGGGTTTTATTTTCTTCCAAGCTTCCGCTTCTCTCATTTTCTCTCAACCCAGTACGTGCGAGGGTTATGAAATAAAGAAAAACCCCAATGCTCCACAAAGACTCCTTTCTGAAAAATATCATGTAAAGTCGTAGAGACGGAGTCTGAAATTAATAAGAGGAGAACAAGAGGATAAAGCGAAGGTGAATCATAATTGATCTGCGAGGTCTCCTCATCAATGGCGTCGACCAAATCTAAAACCTCGAATTCAAAAAAATTAGAAAAGTTGAAGACCCCGCCATTGCAGGGACCATTATCTAGGGATTTTTCAAGGAGTGCTCTCTGTAATGTTCGCTCCCTCACCTCACCTCCTATCGGCAACCTCATGTCATCTCTTTCCACCGGCGACCTTGGCTCATCTGTTTCCACCAGCGACCTCGGGCTCACCTCACGTCACCGAAGATTACAACGACTGCTCAACTTTACAAGGCCTAAGTACGATTAATGTATGTTTTTGTTTACATGGCCGACCTTATCTTTATCTCGACACTTCTCAACAACAGTCGTCGACTTGCTCAGCCGACCGTTGTTCTCCACATCTCCAACTTCTTGCCTTCCCATGGTCCGTCAATTAGATCTAATTCGCCAAAGGTATGTTTAGGGACCTAGAGACGTGTGCTCTGCGCTGTGGCCCGGTTGCCCACCGCCCGTCAATTAGGTCTATGCTGCATAATCATTAAGTGGATTGTTGAACTTTTGAAAATGTGTGCTGCAAGGTTTCTCTTTTTAAGAAAGCATCGTTTCTTCCAGATATCAGAAAATCTATATAAGTCGTACATTGAAAAGGTTTCTCTTTTTAAGGGATGCTCTTTGGAATTCATCAATCATATTGTAAGTTATTTTCTACGTCATTTTGGAATCCTAGTCGCTTCTTCTTCTTCATATGTCTGTAGCATATGCATCTTAATGAGCCACTTCTCTCTTGTAGGTAACTAGAGTGCAAGAAGAATTTTTTCTTCCAGGGGAAGTCATAATGGAGCATGGGATTGTCGCTGATCAACTTTATTTTGTTTGTCATGGCAATCTGGTATGACTTCACTACATCATTGGTTATACCATTATATTTAGGACTCCATAAGATTGATGAATCAAAATTCGTACAGGAAGAGGTAGTTAAATGTGAAGCTGGATCTGAAGAAATAGTATCAGTTCTGAAACCTCATGACTCTTTTGGAGATGTTTCCATTCTATGCAACGTTTCCCAGTCATACACAGTGCGAGTTCGTGACCTTATTCATCACATACGCCAGTGGGAGTTCATTGTTTGTTGTGTATTATGTATTGCTTACATTATGTTCTTTGGTACCAAGTACAGTGTGTTTTTCTCCAGCTTCTTCAATGAGCAATTTGTTATGAAATGCCCAAAATGCCCCTAACTATCTAACATAACAAACTAGTAATATTAAATGCCCAAAATGCCCCTAACTATCTCATATTGACATGAATGGTAAATACTTGTATGTTTCTTAATTCAACACATGCCCCACATACAAGTTTGCCCAAAGAACCCTGTGAATTTCAATGTTGACAATGTGAGAGTTGCAAAACTTGTAGGGGGAGGTCTACATAACTTCACAATAGTTAGAGGAATGGTCTTAAAGGGTGATACTGTAGGGAGTATAAGGAAAATAGACAAGGCAAATGTGAGTTCTTCTTCTTGAACTTTCTTTTTTAAGCATCATGAACTTTTCTACAATGTTTTGTTTGTGGATTTTAAGCTTGCTGACTTGTTGTAAATTGTAATATCTACTTACTGGATTGTGAAATTGTTTGTTGGTTTTGTCAGGTGGTTGTGATAGCTGGTGGTGTTGATACAACTACAACCGAGACCAAAGGAACTGTCCTCATTCACAGTGCTGAACAGGTATTAAGTGCTATCTGGATTAAGTGTGATGTCAAAAAAAGTATTTGATAAAATAATGTCATGCTTGAAAAAATAATATAAAATTTTGGTTATTAATGTGGAAAGACTTTTTCTATTAAGTTGTCAAAAGCATACACTCCTCTATATATTGCTTAATATATCAAGTCCTGTTTTCATTATGTAATAAAGACACAACATTCAATTTTCCTGTTGCTGGAACTGATGTAAGATTGAATCTTGAAATAAAGATGAAAAAGTTTACTCATTTTCATGTTTTAAATTAATTATTTTTGTAAATTTAGCCACAGGAGTACATGGAGGTTGCAAAGAGATCTTTGGTGTTCATATAGGAAACTCTTTACGACCCCCAATCTAGAAGGCTGCAACACAGTTTCAGGAAAGGACCTTCAAAAGCTCCAGGAATCTTGGATGATTATGCATCTTGTATGTCATTCTTAGCAACAATCAATAGAAAAATATGTGAGCAACAAAGCCATACTCAAGGCGCATTCAGACCACGCCTAGGGAGAACAGGGTAGGGGTAGACCAAATCTGTCCGTAGCAATAAGAGTACCTTTGACTCCTTCCTCTCTCTTTTACTTTGTTTTCTTGTTTTAAATGTGTAAACCAAACTGTTTTAGAAAGAAAAAGAACACATTTGCATTTAAGTAGAGCACTTAATGGTTTGGTTTAAACAAGTAAAAACAAAGGGTAAATGCCACCCTTGCGTTCTCTGGTATAAATTCTGACCAATTATCACTAGAACAAGCATGTGGTGACTATTAATTTCATATGTGAATATTAATTGTGAATACTAATTTCATATTTCCATTGCATGATTGTATCTAATTAACAATTTTAATTGTGTGCTAATTAATACTGCAGTCTTCTTGTGTGGAATATTTGATAATGATGAATGACAATTTATCATCACTTTTGCCACAATACTTTTGAGAAAGTCCGAGATATTTGAAGGGCTATTGCTTATAACCTGTTTCTAAAGGTAACCTATTGCTCTTAACACATTCTAATAAATATATATTAGGCTGTTTTTAGGGGTTGTTTCTTTTCTAATGCTATTATGCTTATTGGCTGCCTATTATGATGAATAGGGTGAAACCGAACTTGGTGTAGCTACACTGCAAAAGCTAGGAGAGGATGTGGAAAGTTGCCTAAGGCAGTTGGTTTTTGGCAATGTTAGGAGATCTGATCGAAACCAAATAACTAAAGTGATAAGAAGTCAGGGGTATTTTGGACCATTATTCCAAGACCATCTACTAAAGCAAGGTTGGTGTAAGAGTTGATGACGAGAACATTGTTCCAAGACCTTCAGTGACTTATGCTGATGTCCCTTAATAGCAATGTAGTATTAGGTTATATAGTTAGGGATGATTATTTGTATTTGACATGTTAGTGCAATGAATTATCTTTCTTATTTATTGTATTTTATTTTGTATTTTGTATGACATTAACTTTTGTGCAATGGATTGTATTTTTTGTAAATGGTATTTTATTTTCTATTATGAGACATCAAATGCAAATTTAATTTGAAAATTAGAAAATCTATAAATATTTTTTTTTTAAAAAATAAAAATTACGATACGCAAAAATGTGTGTCATCTTCGTTTATGACATGGCCTTTCTGATGGGTTTTGAGCATTCTAACACTTCCTAAGTGTACATGCAACCCTAATAACCTAGGATCTATATTTGTCTAATTATCATGCAAAGTTGATTTCCAAGGTTATGATCGTATCTAGCATACATGGGAACAATTTAACATAAAATAAAGCTAGAATTACATACCTTGTTGTTGCTTATGATCCTTGAAACCTTGTGAGCCTAGCACCCCAAGTGTGATGCCTCAAATGCTTCACACAACACCAAAATGCAATTGATAAACTTGGAGAGAATGTATAACACACACAAAATCAGCTCTAGCCCTCTTCACTTGTAAGTGTAGTGATTTTGGGGAGAAACCCATTGCTTATATAGTGTGTTGCATTAGGTAAACCCTAATGTAACATGACTCTTCATTTCATGATCCATGGGTTAGCTCCATGGAGCATCCATGGAGCATCCTATGGGTGGAACCCAACTTGATAATCCATGGAGCCTCTTAGCCCACTCTATAAGATATGGAAGATTTACATAATCTACCCATATATCTAATTAGTTATCTTTTTGATCACTTAATTAATTCTAAATTAATTCTTGATCAAAACTAATTAAATAATATTATTAATATATTAGAACTTATAATATATTCATAAACCATAAGTGTTATTTCTCTCATTTAGTTTATCCAAATGCATGGTGCCATGCAACCCAAATGGACCATGCCGGGTCGGGTCAAGTACATACCATAAATAGTTATGGACTTAGACACCTTATCCAACAGTCTCCCACTTGGATAAGTCTAATAACTATAACTGCAAGACTTCAGGAATCGATCGGCAATCGTAGCTCTTTCAAGGTTTCTCGGAACTGAGAAGATGTTGATACGCCATTTAAGATAAGTGATCATATAATCCTCTGTTCTTGATATCAGCCGGACAAATACATGGAACAATGTATTACTAATTATCCAGCAGTTTGTTTCTCGATTTCTGATTTGTTTTACAAAGAACTTAATCGAACACATCAATTTAGTTCTGACCGAGCCCGATACATTGGTCAAAACAAAATCATCGAGGGGCCCAGATATCAGCTTCTAATCCAAGAAGGAACAAATAAACTTCGACTCATATGTTTGCTCTACTACTAGTTGAATCATACACAAAACCATGTTTTATAACATCGAGTTACCAATGCGTTTTCGTACAATCAATACATAACCAATTCATAGGCAACAAATCATATCTCTAGGTTTGAAGACTTATATGATATTACCGTCTCACGATCACTCGAGATAAAATTCCATGAAGTGATTCCAGTGAGCGTGTGTTGATTCCAATACTCAGAACTTATGAGCACTCATGAAGTGTTGTCCTATAACTTGACACCTACAACCAACTTCATGACAGCCTTAATTCATATCTACTTCCAACATATGACCGACTGTGGAAAATTTGAATAATATGTAAAACAAAACATAATATTCTGGAAGTCAAAACATGCAAAAGAAATTATAGTAAACGATTGACAAAAGATAACAACACTTTAGTCATAAATAAACACAACTTTTATTCATCATCAAATGTCAATTACACTTTACAAATTTCAAAGTTATCTAACTACTAAAACCATTATCATCCTTCAGCCCTATGCTCCAAGCATGCTTGAGATGCTTAACCCGACTCAGTCCCTTCATGAGGGGATCTGCTGGGTTCTCATCCGATGATACCCTCTTTGCCACGAGGATTCCTTCTTCTATGCCATGTCTGATAAAATGATATTTTATGTCGATGTGTCTGGATCTCCCATGATCCCTTGGTTCCTTGGCTAAGGCAACAACACTTTCACTATCACAAAAAATTTCCATAGGCTCCTTTATAGCTGGTACTACTCCAAGGTCTCCAATGAAGTTCTTCAGCAATATTGCCTCCTTCGCTGCCTCGCTCGCTGCTATATACTCTGATTCAAAAGTGGAATCAGCCACTGTCTCCTGCTTGGAACTCTTCCAAGTAATTGCTCCTCCGTTTAGGGTGAAAACCCAGCCTGACTGAGAGCGAAAATTATCCCTATTAGTCTGGAAACCAGCATCACAATACCCTACAACTCTCAAGTCATCACTCTCACCGAGGGTAAGGACCCAGTCCTTAGTCCTCCGCAGGTACTTGAGAATATTCTTTACCGCAGTCTGGTGAGCCTTGCCAGGGTTCCCCTGATACCTGCTAACTATGCTCAAAGCAAAGGCTACATCAGGTCGAGTACAAGTCATATCATACATGATCGAGCCTACAGCCGAAGCATAAGGCACCCGACTCATTTCTGCTATTCCAGCCTCAGTACTCGGACTTTGAGCTTTACTCAATCTGGCATTACACTGGATAGGTAACTCTCCTTTCTTGGAGTCCTGCATGCTGAATCTCTTCAGCACCTTATCCAAGTAGGTACTGTGACTAAGTCCAATTAGTCTTTTACTCCGGTCTCTCAAGATCCTTGTCCCTAGAATATAGGCAGCTTCTCCTAGGTCCTTCATAGAAAAACACTTCCCAAGCCAGGACTTAACTTCCTGCATGGTTGGGATGTCATTTCCTATGAGTACTATGTCATCCACATACAATACCAAAAAGCAGACTATACTCCCACTAGCCTTGACATATACACAAGATTCATCTTCACTCCTATAAAATCCAAACTCTTTGACTTTCTCATCAAAGCAAAGATTCCATCTGCGAGGTGCTTGCTTTAATCCATAAATGGATTTCTCAAGCTTACACACTCTATTACGGTACTCGTTACTGACAAAACCCTCTGGCTGACTCATGTAAACATCTTCAACCAACTTTCCATTGAGAAAAACGGTTTTGAAATCCATTTGCCATATTTCATAATCATGAAATGCAGCAATGGCTAACATAACTCTAATAGACTTAATCTTGGCTACTGGAGAAAAGGTCTCATCATAATCCACTCCAGGAGTTTGAGAGAAGCCCTTTGCAACCAGTCGAGCGTTATAAGTGTGTACATTACCATCCATGTCGAACTTCTTCTTGAAGATCCATTTTCACCCTACAGTCTTACGACCTGGTACATTGTCAACCAAGTCCCATACTTGATTGTCATAAATGGATTGTATCTCGATATCCATAGCATCTTTCTATTTAGAAGACTCGGGGCCTGCCATTGCTTACGCGTAACTATTAGGTTCATCCAGGCCTATCAGTGTCTCATCACTGATAAGTGTATCACCTTCCACAGTAATATGGAAACCATAGTAATGCTCAGGTGCATTCCTAACTCTCATGGAACGCCTCAGTGGTACACTCTCGTCAATTGGCTCAACAAGAGTTTCCTCCTCAAGTTGAGTGCTAGGGTTTGAAGTTCCTTCACCACTTGACTCTTGAATTTCTTCAAGGTCAATTTGCATCCCACTGTCTCCTTAGCTTATAAACTCTCTCTCTCTCTCTCTCTCTCTCTCTCTCTCTCTCTCTCTCTCTCGAAAGAAAGCCCTCCTAGCTACAAAGACCACATGTTCACTAAGTCTGTAGAAGAGGTAACCAAAGGATTTCTGGGGGTAGCCGATGAAAATACACCTCTCGCTTCGGGGTTCTAGCTTATCGTGAGTCTGGCGCCTCACGAAAGCCTCGCAACCTCAAATCTTGATGTGGTCTAGTTTGGGTACTTTACCAGTCCACATCTCATGAGGAGTTTTGGCAACTTTCTTTGTAGGGACTAGATTAAGGAAATGGGCGACAGTCTCTAAGGCATACGCCCAGAATGAGATTGGTAGCGAAGCTCGACTCATCATGGAACGAACCATATCCAACAAGGTTCGATTACGCCTCTCAGCCACACCATTCAACTGCGGTGTCCTGGGAGGTGTCAATTGTGAGACAATTCCACATTCCCTTAGATAGTCGAGGAACTTTGAACTAAGATACTCACCACCTCGATCGGATCGAAGCATCTTAATGTTCCTGCCCAATTGATTCTCGACTTCCTGTTTAAATTCTTTAAACCTTTCAAAAGTCTCAGACTTATGCTTGATTAAGTAGACATATCCATATCTACTATAATCATCAGTAAAAGTCAAATAATAACGATTACCATCCCTTGTGGCACGTTTGAAGGGTCCACACACATCTGTGTGTACAAGATCCAACAAACCTTCACCCCTCTCACAAGAACCAGTGAAGGGTGACTTTGTCATTTTTCCAAGTAAGCATGATTCACAACTGTCATCCGATTTTAGGTCAAATGACTCCAAGACTCCATCCTTTTGGAGTTGGCCTATGCGTTTCTTTCTTATATGTCCAAGACGACAATGCCATAATGATGCTTTATCCAAGTTATTATTAATAGAATCAATACACAATACATTATTTCCTAAGTTATCTACAACAGACACAGCTTCATACACACCATCACAAGGTAATGCTTTAAAATAAAGAACATTATTAAAGAAAGCATTAATAGAACCAACTTCATTATCAAATGAAAAGGTAAAACCTTGTTTATACAATGCATGAAAGGAAATAATATTTCTT
This sequence comes from Lactuca virosa, assembly GCF_052849685.1. NCBI lineage: Eukaryota > Viridiplantae > Streptophyta > Magnoliopsida > Asterales > Asteraceae > Lactuca > Lactuca virosa. The sequence goes on from NC_136428.1 coordinate 318,867,831, forward strand.
GCCATTTCTGGCGAGTAACAACATTTATTCGAATCTAAACTAAACCCACTACTTAGCGATAAAGTATAAACTCCAATCTTGGTGACAGGTGCAACTTTCCTATTCCCCATGATCAAGTTTATTCTTTCTTGCTCCACATTCTCACTTCTTCTTAGTCCCTGCAAATCACAACAAATATGAATACCGCAACCGGTATCAAGGACCCAAGAGTTAGAATAGGGTGAGTTATTAGATAAGATAGTGTAAATACCTGCATGGTTGGGTTTAACTTTCCCATCCTTCACATCTTGCTGGTACTTTGGGCAGTTCCGCTTCCATTATGCCTTTTCATGGCAATAGAAGCATTCAGCCTCTTTTGGGTCAGGAGAAGGAGTGATGAAACCTTTCTTGGTTCCATTAGAAGAGGAGCCTTCAAGGGTCTTACCCTTGGTACCCTTCGAGGGGCTCTTCCTCTTCTTACCCTTCCCTTTCCCGATTGACAAGACAGGGGCGGAGTTGGTAGGAGTAGAAGTAGTAACAACCGCCTTACCCTTAAGACCACTTTCCGCGGTCTTTAAGAGTCCTTGAAGTTTGCTGAGTGTGACCTCTTCCTTGTTCATGTGGTATGTCATGCGAAATTGATCATAACATGAAGGTAAGGAGTGCAAAATGATATCTATTGCAAGCTCCTCGGTGAAGTTCACACTAAGCTTTAACAAACGGTCCACAAACCTTTGCATTTTCTGCATGTGGCCCGTGATGGGTTCACCATCCTTCATACGAGTTGTTATCACGGAGGAGATGATTTCATATCTCTCTTGTCGAGCACTTTGATGGTATCTTTCCATCAAGTCTTAGTGCATCTCATAGGGGTAGAAATCCTCATAGGATTTTTGGAGTTCTGCTGTCATGGTAGCCATCATGATGCATGCCACTTTGGTGGCATCCATTTCATGTGCCTGGAAGTCAGTGATCTCCCGAGGAGCAGCAGTCGTCTCATCAATTTCCTTAAGCTCCTTATCGAGGACATATTCCTTGTCCTCATAGCGAGTAATCATTCTGATGTTTTTGATCCACTCATTAAAGTTGGATCCATCAAAAGTGACTTTCCCACACAAGTTCATAAGGGTAAAGGAGCCATCAGGATTAGAGCCAGAAGCAGCGTTGTTTGAAGAAATCTAAAAGAGAAGAAAGAAAAGATTAGTTTAGATATAGAGATAGTCCTTAATAAAACACCCAAATGTAATATTAAGGCTAGGACCCAATCACAGTATATTATACTTAGAAGTGGTATGCCGTAATCTAAGTAATAACATATTTGAAAGGTAGGTGAATGACGATTCACTAATTTCCACCAAAAATGAAATATTAATATATTAAGTTTTAATTTGGTTCTTAGAAATTCCTAGATTCTTTTGAGATTCAATGAACTTTTCAAAGGCATGTTTCAATCTTGAGTGTGCCCTCCAAGTTTTGTGACTGGGATACCGAGGATCACAAAACGAGGTGTGAAGTAACCATGCAAATCACTTGGTACCCTTAAATTTTATTACTCAATCGATGTGTCGGTTAACCACACGCACTCTACCGACCTATAATAAACCTTAAGTCACCCTTTACCTACCCTGTTAAGTCCAAGTTAGTGTACCGTTTAACCACACACGCTCCACTAATGACTTAAACAAAGTGTAAAGTGTAATTTCGTGGATTAGCACCTTATTCACATTTTCCTAAAGTAACAAAGATTGGGAATTTAATAAAACATTTAGTTACTTTATAACTATCATTATAATTTTAATGAGAATTTATAAGTCCTTGTCCTACCCATTCGGCTAACGACCCTCCACCGATCAAGGAAGCGGTGGGTGAGAGTGGACACCCATTAAGTTGCCATTTTATAGGCAACAACCTTATACCCCCCTTATAGATCGGCTTCGTGAATGAGGCCTACTTGAGGTAAGACGACTTGTTTTTATACATATATAATAATTATTAACTTATAATATTATAAAGTATAAGGGTTGAATTTTAACTTTTAAAATTCTAAGGGTTGGAACTAAAGTTTTAATCAAGACTTTACTTGTTCCAAAACTGGAGGGCAAGTTTTGTAAACTTTCAAAACTTTTCATTTCTTATAACTTATGAATTAATTGAGTAATAAAAATGAAGACACTTCATTTTTATAACTCTTGTGTTCTTTTAATGGCTTTAATAAAAGTGTGACTTTTGGTTTTCCATAAGTTGAGGACAAGTTCTGGACTCTATTAAAACACATTATGATCATGAATTAAACTACCAAGTAGGTTACAAAAAATTCCTATGATCATCTAATCTTCATAAGTTCAAGAACATGAATATGAACACTTTCAAGAATCATAAATTACACTTAAAAAACTTGTAATTTTGATAATTGCCATTGTAAATGGATTAGTATAAACATTACACCATCTAAAACAAGTTTTAAAAACATCAAAACAGTTTAGGGTAATGTTTCTAGTCCATTTCCAGCAACAAAAGTCGAAATTCTGAAAACTGCAGCCTCTACTCGTCGAGTGCAAGAACAGACTCGACGAGTAGCTTGCATTTGTTCATGGACTCGTCGAGTCCCCCCATGGATTCGACGAGTTCATACGAGCAGAAGACAGAAAACTCGATTTTTTCAAGCAGTTTGCACAAAAATCAACAAACAAGCCTAGGCTCTGATACCACTGATGGGTTTTGAGCATTCTAACACTTCCTAAGTGTACATGCAACCCTAATAACCTTGGATCTATGTTTGTCTAATTATCATGCAAAGTTGATTTCCAAGGTTATGATCCTATCTAGCATACATGGAAACAATTTAACATAAAAGAAAGCTAGAATTACATACCTTGTTGTTGCTTATGATCTTTGAAACCTTGTGAGCCTAGCACCCCAAGTGTGATGCCTCAAATGCTTCACATAACACCAAAATTCAATGGAGAAACTTAGAGAGAATGTATAACACACACAAAATCGGCTCTAGCCCTCTTCACTTTTAAGTGTAGCGATTTTGGGGAGAAACCCATTGCTTATATAGTGTGTTGCATTAGGTTAACCCTAATGTAACATGACTCTTCATTTCATGATCCATGGGTTAACTCCATGGAGCATCCATGGAGCATCCTATGGGTGGAACCCAACTTGATAATCCATGGAGCCTCTTAGCCCACTATATAAGATATGGAAGATTTACATAATCTACCCATATATCTAATTAGTTATCTTTTTGATCACTTAATTAATTCTAAATTAATTCTTGATCAAAACTAATTAAATAATATTATTAATATATTAGAACTTATAATATATTAATAAACCATAAGTGTTATTTCTCTCATTTAGTTTATCCAAATGCATGGTGCCATGCAACCCAAATGGACCATGCCCGGTCGGGTCAAGTACTTACCAAAAATAGTTATGGACTTAGACACCTTATCCAACACTTTTTTGACAGCGACTTTAATGAGACGCATTGCGTGTCATAAATGTGCGTCGTCTCTAGACGACGCGCAAAAGCGCGTCGTCTCTTGTTATGACAGGGCCTTCCTTGACGCGCATTTACGCGTCGTATGAGCGTTTTACGACGCGCAATGAGCATCGTAAAAGGTTGTTTTTCTAGTAGTGTTGGGCGGTGAGGGTGGTATGTGCGAAGCATATTAAAAACCGACCTCATTAGGAATCAAAGAGACCTCCTTAAACCCCTACATTAGAACGAGTGAGCCTAGTCGAGGAAAGACCGACAATGTCAATGTTTAAACACGCGAGGGCGCATGTTTTAACTTTCTTATACATACAATATATGAATCTTACATATATAAGGGGTAAATTTAAAACACTTTAAATTTGGTTGTCTATTATTAATTCAAATCAATTACAAGGACGCAATATAACAACTAGTAAAACATGAGGGGTTAATATTCAAATTTATAATCATCTATTATAAATAATATTAAAATATTTAAATCACTATTTAAATAATAAATAAATATTCAAATTATGATTAATTAATATTTATCCATAAATATTCAAATTTAAATAAACACATTTAAATAATATTTATCTTTCTTCTAGATTTAAACAATTTAAAATTTGGTATTTATCCATGTTTATCAAGACTTCAAATTCGAAAAATAGAGGAAAATTCAAAAATCCCGAATCTGCTGAATTCACGTCGTGAGCAGCTGGTTCACGTCGTGAACCCCGATTAGGGTTTTATGACATTACGAATTATTTCATTACTCATTCATCATTCAGTTTCAAACAAGTATTTTCAGAAAACGTGGATCTAGGGTGAAGGGAACCATGAACCATCGGCTCTGATACCATTGTTGGGTTTTCTACGCATCAAATACACTCTAAACTAGGCAGCGGAAAAATCGAAACAACGATATACCTAAGTGTACATGCAACCTATGGATCTATGGCTTCATGCTAATTAAATCAGCCCTAGAAAATAAAAACATAAGTAAGAAAACATATCTCTTATGATGCTCTTGATCTCCATGCTTGAGATCGTGAACCTCCATGAAGTTGCTGGATGAAAGGACCCAAACTAGAATCCCTCTAATGGTATCACACCCAATGACACAAAAGAGTTGAATAAAAAAATAACTAGGAGAAGGGTCAATTTCACAAACCCAAAGGGGTTAGAAATAGTGCATAAGAAGGGGAGGAAGAAGGGTTGGCGAATACTTCAAGCCAAGGTGCAAGGAGGAATGAAATCCCTAAGGCCCTATTTATAGCCTTGGATGCCTCCTAGGGTTTAGTACTCCTTCCCATGTGGGATGGAGGCCTAACCACGAAATTTCACTCCTTTCCCATGTGGGATGGAGTGATTTTCATCCAACCCTAATCCCATAAAGGTTTTGGAACATTTCTGATTAACCAACTATCGATTAATAAACATTCAACCCTTTAATTAATTAAACTGTTAATTAATTCCCACAATATATTTCCAAAATATATTTCCAATTAGTTTCTAATTAATTAGTAAGCATAATAATTAATAAACCAATTTCTCCTTTATTTATTCTACTCAATTTGGTTATTGAGGGAAACCCAAAAGGACCCTGCTATTATTAGAAATATGATCGACAGTTAATGACGTTGGACACTATTCCAACACCTTCTTCACTCCAAGGAATGCACAAAATCACTTGATAGCTCCCGAATGGTCTCTCAATCTCAAGAGATGGAACTTATTGTCTGAGAGGGTTATGTTTCTGGAAATGGTGGCCAGCAATGAGGCCATCTTATTCTTTATATAGGGACACCCCCTCATTTAGGGTTTTCTCTCTGTGCCTAGTACGCCCAGCGTACTAGGTGGCTCCGCTTTATCTTCACGCACATGAGTACGATAAGCGTACACACACGTACGCCCAACGTACTCAACTTCCACCTTTCTCAAATAAGGGACCATTCCTGCCAACACTTCAAACTCTCATAGCTTCCTTGTTATATGTCCGTTTCCAGTGAAACTTATACCCACAGAAAAGTGACAAGAAGCCCTACGCTTCTAGCAACTCATCCCAGCTTCGAGGCTTCCTCACGCCCGGGTTGCAGCCCACGAATCCTAAATCATGGACGATCCGGAACAGGATGTTACAATACTACTCTTCAATATGAATTCAAAAATATAGAGAACGTTGAAAATGGAACTTGTGTGAAAAAAGTTATGATTTTCGCAGCGTTATTTACAGTCCAACTGTAACATCCCAAAAATCATTGTAAAACTTTTCATTTTAAAAAAAAAATACATATAATAATCCATAAGTCATACAAAACATGTGTTCCAAAAGCCATAGTCATAAATCAGAGTATCCCAAAATCAATTTACTAACAAAATATCCAAGCATGATGTGCAAAATCATGTCTTCGCCTTGTCTCTAAGTCACACCCCAAAACCGAGAACGGCGGAAACGTTCTGGGGCGGAGGACGTCATGTACAGTATCATAACAATGTAAAGTAGTAAATAAGCAAACAACATCATCCATTGCATTAACATAATAATTTAATACAATTGTGTGTTCTGTAAAGTTATAAGACACCAAACTGATATATCAAAATAAAAGATGAGTCTTGAAGCTCCATCTTCTCAAAGGCTGCCATCGGTACCTGTCTACAGATGACTTGAGAATACAAGTTATTTTGAAAGAGTTTATTTGCATTAAAGCTGGTGAGTTCATAAGTAAATTAGTGTCATCGTTTGTAAGAAAATGTTTGTATGTAAATGTTTGTTATACATTTGAATTCTCCAAGAAAATCCTATATTTTCTACTAAAAGTAGCCTTCTACCAAGGCATCAAATATTTGTATGTTTGTTTCTTGTAAAAGTGTGTATTTTCCATAGTGTAACTATCATTATCAAAATATAGTTATGCATTACCTTTTATGTGAGAATATCACAATGTAATTGTAATAGGAAAATAATGAAGTACCGTAGTGTTGTATTATAGTAACTACTGCTGTACTAACTACCTTAACCCAATTGTTAATTAAGGTAAATTATGCTGAGCTCGTAACCATACTTGATTGACTAGTAAAAACACGACGTAAGGAAACGTCGAAAATGAAATGAATCATGTCACCCGTAGATCTGCAGATCCTACTATAGCTAGCAGCAAGGTGTAGGACGGCCAATCTAGTATAGATCTATACACACTTCACGCTCTCCCTCCAGGAGACTCTGGTTACGAAACGAGACACAACAGTGATGCTATGCCCCGAAGTAGTGGCTCGCATCTATGTTATTGTATCCGTTGTATATGTAAAGTGCGTTCTCTTAGATTCTTATGATAGTAAACGTTGATCCTCATAATAGTATGTTTCTCGTATTTGTATGTATTGTTCCTCATAATAGTATGTTTCTCGAATTAGTATGTATTCTCCTAAACTATACCCATTATAGTTTACTAGTGAAGTTGTTTGAATGACTGAGCATGATTACACATCCTTGCTACCCAAGGATGTTAGAAACTGAAGTAAAGCTTTTATATCTACATAAATATATATGATATGTAACTGAGAGTCAAACGACACTCGGACAAACAACCTGATGCCCCAAGTCCACATCCAAACAAGGAAAAGAAAATGAAGTTATTTGTTAGTCCTAAGTCCTTTCAATCTTATTTACATAAAAATATTCACATAGATATGGTTTAACAATAATAAGTTTAAAAGAGTTAAATAGGAAAAGTATTTGATATGTAAGAATAAGTTTGATAAAGAGTTTGGTAAAACAGTGAAAAGTATAGTAAATCCACTTGTTTGATAGTTATTAATCGCATGTGATATATATAATAACTATAAAGTTTCAACTTGTATCCCCCCCCCCCATAAAAGCATTTAAAAGTATTTAAAAGGTTGATTAAGGGGTATGAACTAACTTGCTGTAAGAAGTCGGATGACAGATCGATATAGGAAGTTGAGTGTCAATTGAAGACTTGAGCACGCACGGATCCTATTTAACCATATAATCACATATATATGTACACAATTAGTTTATATAACCACTAATTATTGAATTTGGACCACCTTAGGGACTAGAAAACACTCATAATGAAGTGTTACAACCATATAAGATTGTATATAAGTGGTATAAGACTATACAATGGAGTGTATGGTCAAAATGCACAACAATTGTGTGTGTGCGGCCAGGGTGTGCGGCCAGGGTGTGTGTGTGGCCAGGGTGTGTTTGCGGCCGCACACTCCTTATGGAATGTGACAAAACGTGATTTTATGCTATAAGACTCATCTAGGAAGGTTTCTCACTTCATGCCTTAGTCTTATATGAAGTTTGTTTCTATTATTGGACCTAAAAAGGGTGTGTGCGGCCGCACACACTTGAAGATCATAAGATGTGTTGATTTTTCTTGCCTAACTTCAAGTGTTCTAAGCATATAACTAGTTGTGATAGGTGTATACACGTTATAGAGGCTTGAAAGGGGTGTTTAAGGTCTAAAACTAGTGTGTGTGTTCTTGGTGTTCTTGAAGATCTAACACCCAAAAAGGTGTTTTCATGGATCAAATCAAAGGGGAAGGCTAGTTAAAGTCGTGTATCAACAAATCAAAAGGAAGAATTTCTTACTTTTATGAAGATCAAGATGAAGATTGGATGGTACTTGAGAGAAAACGAGTTCTATCCTTGAAGAAGTGGAAAAAGTGTTCAAAATGACTAAGTGTTACTTATATATGAAGGAGTGTGTGGCTGAAATGGGTGTGTGGCCGCACACTCATGTGTGTGGCCGCACACTCCATATGTTGGAGTGTTTGGCCCGAGTTTGCTTCATATACATCGAGTTAACCCATTTCTAGGCTCCTTCTTTGATTGTACTAATTTTAGAACACTCAAATAGACCCTAAATAGTGCTAAAAGAAAGCAAAACGAGTCTAACTTTGATTGTATGGATCTATTGTACACGATAAAAATTTCGGGTTGTCACATCATCCCCCCGTTATAGAGAATTTTGTCCCGAAATTAGAGTTTAAGCAAATATGTAGTTACAAATAACTAAGCGAAAAGATGAGGATATTTCAATTTCATTTGATCCTCGCGCTCCCAAGTGAATTTAGGTCCTCGCTTGGCATTCCAGCGAACCTTCACTATCGGGATACGACATTGTTTTGTTTGTTTGACCTCGCGGTCCATGATCTCTACCGGTTCTTCCATGAAGTTGAGGCTCTCGTTGATCTCGATCTCGTCGAGTGGGATTAAAAGACTCTCGTCAGATAGGCACTTTTTCAAGTTCGAGACGTGGAAGGTACGATGTACGTTACTGAGTTCACGCGGTAGATTGAGTTTGTAAGCTACTGGGCCAATTCGGGCAAGAATCTCGAAAGGCCCTATGTATCTTAGATTCAACTTCCCATGCTTTCCAAAGCGTATCAAGCCTTTCCAGGGTGAGAATTTCAATAAGACGCGGTCTCCCACCTGGAATTCCAACGGTTTTCTCCTTTTGTCTGCGTAGCTTTTCTGTCGGTCTCTAGATGCTTTCAATCGTTCACGAATCTGAACGATCTTCTCTGTCATTTCCCGTATGAGTTACGGACCTGTGAGAGTGCTATCAGGAATTTGTCCTTTAGCTAACTGTGTGTCGCCAACTTCAGCCCAGCACAGAGGAGATCTGCACTTGCGGCCATAGAGGGCTTCGAAGGGAGTAGCCTTTATGCTCGTGTGATAGCTATTGTTGTAGGAAAATTCGACAAGGGGTAAATGGATATCCCATGCCTTTCCAAAGTCAATCACACAGGCTCTCAGCATATCTTCCAAAGTTTGTATCGTTCTCTCACTTTGTCCGTCAGTCTGAGGATGGTAGGCTGTACTCATGTCCAGCCTAGTTCCTAGAGAATTTTGCAGCGATTGCTAGAACCTTGAAGTAAATCTACTATATCTATCGGAGATAATGGATATAGGAACCCCATGCAGTCGTATGATTTCTCTAATCTAAGTTCTTGTTAGCTTTTCCATCTTGTCCGTCTCTTTGATTGGCAAGAAATGCACGGATTTTGTCAATCTGTCGACGATGACCCAAATGGTATCAAGTCCACCCGTTGTCTTGGGCAACTTAGTTATGAAGTCCTTAGTAATCCACTCCCATTTCCACTCCGGTATCTCAGGTTGTTGCAATAAACCTGAGGGTTTCTGGTACTCGACCTTAACCTTCGCGCAAGTGAGGAATTTACTCACGAAGGTAGCAATCTCTGCTTTCATGTTAGGCCACCAGTACAGTTTCTTAAGATCTAGATACATCTTATCTGAACCCGGATGAATGGAATACCTAGTGTTGTGAGCTTCGGTCATGACCAAGTCTCTGAAGCCACCGTGTTTCGGTGTCCAGATACGATCCATGAGATATAAATCTCCGTCACCCTTTGCTTCCAGATTTTTATCTATTCCTCTCAGGGATTCACTCGCCACATTTTCAGGTTTTAAGGGCTCTAGTTGAGCCTCTTTAATTTGTGTGGACAAGTGTGAATGGATAGTTATAGTCAAAGACTTGACTCTTCGACCAGAGTATTCTTTCCGACTCAGGGCGTCAGCTACTACATTGGCTTTACCAGGGTGATAACGAATATCGCATTCGTAGTCATTGAGTAGTTCGACCCATCGTTGTTGTCACATGTCAAGCTCCTTTTGATCGAAAATGTGTTGAAGGCTCTTGTGGTCGGTGAAAATAATACTCTTCGTTCCATAGAGGTAGTGTCTCCAGATCTGCAAAGCAAATACCACTGCTCCTAATTCTAGATCGTGCGTCGTATAGTTGACTTCATGTGTCTTTAGTTGACGTGAGGCATAGGCGATGACCTTTCCTCTTTGCATAAGAACACAACCAAGCCCTTGGTTGGATGCATCGCAATAAACCACAAAGTCTTCTATCCCCTCGGGAAGGGATAGTATTGGTGCGGTGCATAAGGCTCGTTTTAGTGTTTGAAATTCTTTCTCTTGTTTCTCTTCCCAATCAAAGGCCACGCCTTTCTGGGTCAATGTTGTAAGTGGTTTCGTAATATGAGAGAAGTTCTGTATGAATCTGCGGTAGTAGCCAGCGAGACCTAGAAATTGACGAATTTCCGTAGGCGTCTTCGGTGCTGACCAGTTCTCAATGGCCTTAATTTTGGAAGGGTCCACGTGAATTCCCTCTTCGCTAACAACGTGACCCAAAAACTCGACTCGTCGAATCCGAAATTCGCACTTAGAGAACTTCGCATAGAGCTTCTCTGATCGTAGTGTTCCTAAGACTTTACGCAGATGTTGACTATGTTCCTCCTTACTTCAAGAGTAGATCAGTATGTCATCTATGAAGACAATGACAAACTGATCCAAATAAGGACGGCACACCCTATTCATTAAATCCATGAATACTGCTGGTGCGTTAGTCAATCCGAATGGCATCATTACAAACTCGTAGTGCCCATAACGAGTTCGGAAGGCTGTCTTTGGAACATCATCCTCTAGTACTCGCAATTGGTGATACTCGAATCTTAGATCAATCTTCGAGAAGTAGTTCGCCCCTTGAAGTTAATCGAATAGGTCGTAAATGTGTGGTAGAGGGTAACGATTTTTGATAGTCAATTTGTTTAGTTCCCTGTAATCGATGCACATACGGGACGATCCGCCTTTCTTCTTTACGAATAAGACTGGTGCTCCCCATGGTGAGAAGCTTGGTCTTATAAATCCCTTTTTGAGAAGTTCGTTAAGCTGACTGGAAATTTCCTGTATCTCTTCTGGAGCTAGACGATAGGGTGACTTGGCTACTGGGGTAGCCCCTGGAATTAAGTCGATTCGAAACTCGACTTGACGTTGCAGTGGTAATCCTGGTAGTTCTTCTGGAAAAACATCGGGAAAATCGCGTACCTCGGGGATGTTCTTTAGGTCTTGCTTCTCTTTGCTCGTATCAACAACGTGAGCAAGGAATGCGTGTCATTCCTTTCATAAACACTTCTGGGCTTGTACGCTAGAGATGATGCGAAGGCTCGTGCCCGGTTTGTCGCCGTAAATAATAAGGGTTTCGCTAGATGGAAGGTTTAGGCGAACAGCTTTCTCATAACACATGATATCAGCACAATGAAGACTCAACCAATACATGTCGATTATAACGTCGAAGCTTTTAATGGAGACCGGCATGAGATCAATTGGAAACGAATGGCTATCTAATGATAGAGTACATCCTATGTAAATACTGTTAGTGATCTCGGTCTTTCCGTTAGCCATCTCTACTGTAAATGATTCTTTAAGTGTACGTGGCTTTTGTTTAAGCAATTGAGCAAATTTTTGATTTACGAAACTCCTTTCGGCTCCGCTATCAAACAGAATACATGCAAATGAGTTATCGAGGAGGAACGTACCGGTAACCACAGTAGGGTCGGCTACCGCTTCCTCGTGGCCTATAGCCAACACTCGTCCTGTTCCGCCAGCGTTTGCTGCCTTTGGGCAGTTCCTTTTAAAGTGACTTGTTTCACCACAACCATAACAAGACTGGCTCGCACCAGCTCCGGGGACTTGATTGATCGGCCTTGCCGGGGCCTTGCAGAAACGGGCAGTGTACCCTTTTCCGTAGCAGTTAGCGCACTACATTTCACGGCAGGCACCATGATGATGGAAAGTGTATTTGTTGCACTTGGGTAAATTCCCAGTATATGGCTTCCTTGGCGCATCAGCAGTGGTGCGATATTTGGTGCTTCACGTTCTTCAGGTTCTCTGTGTATTGGGTTTTGGAATCAGGGCTTATGTCAAAATCAGAAGAATGATGTAAACGTATGAAATCATGTTTGGATTTTAACTGAAATGATAAAGTCATTGTTCTTGTGAGTCAAGCAAAATGCCAAAATTGGGGCAAACGGGCTTTCTACGTTCGTAATTGAAATTGTAATTGGTAGAGGCATGTGAACGAACTTGGGCTGATTGTGCGCTTATTCATAATTGTCAAGTCATACCTGAAAGTCAAAATCGACTTATATGAATGAAGAACAGTGGGTTGTTGATCGGAATTGATTTGAAGACAGGTTCACAATCGCTAAATGGGTTTTACTTTCGTGGCTTCATATAATCAAAACAAATGAATTTCGCAATCAGTAGAGTGAATGGAATTGGGATTGGAACTTATCAGAATGATTTGAGCAGATATTCTTGAGGGTCAAAAGAAAGTCAAACTTAAGCTATTGGGACTTGAGTTCGCTTTTGTATCAATGGCTTTGGAATGTACCTGGAACGAAATTGAGTTCGGTTGGTAGCTCTTGGAATGAAAGCACTTGGAACAAAAGTAATCGAACGAAAGGGGGATGAACTGAAAGTGAACATGTGCTCGGACCGAACATGGTTTCGGTTCAATGAACCTGGACCGAACTTGGTTTCGGTTGCTTGTACTCGGAGTGAACCTATTGGAGTCGATGTTTATATGTGCCAATTTCAAGGTTTCGCGTCTAGTTTGAGTCATCGTTGAAAGATCAACTGGTGCAGTGTTCGTTCAATCTCATGTAAATGATGAAGATGACTAATGTTACATCAAGGTCCATGCAACTTCAGCAAATTGGCATTTTTGGTCCCTGTTGTTTTTACAGATTGGTATTTTTGGATCATTTCCAGTTTTTGCTTCAAATAAAGGGGTATATTGATGCTGAATTACGATTCCAGCCCCTATCTTTCAGCAAGTGACAGTTTCGGCCCATTCATCTCAAGAGAGTCACCGTGGGGTTGATATTGGAAAAATGGTTGAGAAATGTTTAATGGAGTGGGAAATAGATAACGTTTTCACAATTTCCATTGACAATGCAAGTGCGAATGATGTGGCAATTGACTTCTTGAAAAAAAGTTTTCAAAACTCCAACAAGTGTCTTCTAAATGGGAAATGGATGCACATTCGATGTATTTCCCACATTTTAAATTTAGTGGTGCAAGATGGCATAAAAAAGTTGATAAGGCGGTGGAGATAGTTCGATGGGCGGTTAAATGGATTAGGCAATCGCCTTCTAGAATTCATAAGTTTACCGAGTTTGCTAAGGTTGCTAATCCCGGTATAACAAAACACTTGAAGAGAGATGTGCCAACAAGATGGAACTCTACTTACCATATGTTGGAAATTGCCCAAGCTTACGAAAAAACTTTTGAGAGATATGATCTTGAGGAATTTGATTTTCGGTACAAAATTGAAAAGGCGGGTTTGTCGATACCTTCATCAAGCGATTGGGAAAGGGTTAGGAATGTATGTCATTTTTTAAAACCTCTTCATGATGTTACTTTGAGGATTTCCGGGACACTTTATGTGACATCAAACACATGCATTGAAGATATATATTCCATTCGTACGCTCTTGGATGATGCTATTTCCGATTCTAGTCTTTGTGATATTGCATTGGCCATGAAAATAAAGTTTGATAAGTATTTTGGCGACATAGAAAAAATGAATTTATTGCTCTACTTTGCTTTGATTCTTGATCCAAGGAACAAAGTAAAGTATTTGGTTATACTACTTGAGGATCGTTATGGAGAAAAGGGGGTGGAGGCCAAAAAGAAATATATCATGGATTCTATGTATGAATTATATAATGATTATATTAGAATTCATTCTCCAAGTTCTACTTCAAGTACTGCCGAGTCTACCACTTCATTATCGATACTATGGAAACGCCAAAACCCAGATTTTATGGCACCTAATCCCCCATTAAGAAATAAACTAAGAGAAAAGATGAAGACGAACATAGTTGAATCAATTAGAGAGTTAGAAAAGTATTTGCAAGAAAGTGTTGAAGACGACTCAGAAATGTTTAGTATTCTAGATTGGTGGAAAGTGAATAGTCCAAGATTCCCGGTTCTATCATTGATGGCAAGAGATGTGTTTGCCATTCCCGTCTCAACCGTGGCTTCGGAATCCGTTTTTAGCACTAATGGGAGGGTGTTGGATCCGTTTAGGAGTTCTTTGACTCCTAAGATTGTTGAAAGTTTAATTTATACACAAGACTGGATTCGGGGTAGCATAAGTGACACAATCGATTATGAAAAAGATTGGGAAGAAAATCAACAAACTGACAAAGGTAATTGTTTATCGTTCATTATTTTAATTATTGTAAATTTAATATATTTTCCTTTTAATACTAATGTTATTTGACTTTTTTTTATATAGAATTAAGCAAGATGAAGTAGTGAATGTGCAAGAAGAACGAGTAGGTGCAAGAAGCCGAGTATATTTATGAATGTCTTTTGGAACATGAATGTTATTATTTTCATAATATGTAATGGATTTCTATGTTTTCTAGATTTAAGACGTGAGTTTTTTTGGTAAATGCAAAATATATGCATATATATTGATATCAAGTAATTTAAATGATTGACTTTGGTTGTTATTATTTCTTTTAAGTATTTGTTTTTTTAACATCTTATTAGATTTGATTAAATCGTTAAACGAATACTTGATATCTCAAATATTATTGAGTAAAAAATCTCAATGTTCAAAATTTAAGCACGACATACTTATTTCATTAAATTTATTTTTTGGTCCCACTAAAAAAAAAAAAAAAAAAAAAAAAAAAAAAAAAATGGTAATACCCGAATTACCCTTACCCGACCCACTACCCGAATTACCCAAACCCGAATTCCCCGAATTTATTTTGGGTAGGGTAACGGGTAAATTTTTTAATATGAATTACCCGAAACCCGAAAAATTTACCCGATTGACACCGCTACATTCATTGGGCTCATTGTGTTCGTTTACTATTCATTGTTTAGCCCACATAGTTGTTTAAATCGTAAGATCTGAATCCGTAAGTCAAAGTCTTTTATTCAAACAAACCGTTCAATCTCATGTCGATTACGAATTCTTATTGGATTTCATCATTCTCGATTTCTAGTCGCTTTGTTCTTGTTCGTGTGTTTTGTTCTTGACATCGATTTTGTTTAACGATTGATAATGATTTTTTTTTTGAAAGTGAACCATCCCTGTTATCATCGACTGAGAATTTGAATCCGATATCGTTCTTTGATATTCTTATTGATAAATTGATATTCTTTTGGGAACCGGTGATGAAGAAACGAAGAATAGAGGAAGTTTGTATTGTTTTTCGATTAAATGGGATGTTTGATATGGAAATCGATCTATTTTGACCGGAAATTATGTTGAGAAAATCCAACCTTGTTGATTGGCGTTACCTGGTGTCGACAGTCAAGGTGAAAAGTCAAAATTAGATTTAACAATCAAAGGCTGTTGATGAAGATGTACTGGCGATTTTGTTTGAACAAGCCTTCACAGTGGTGCGATATTTGGTGCTTCACGTTCTTCAGGTTCGCTGTGTATTGGGTTTTGGAATCAGGGCTTATGTCAAAATCAGAAGAATGACGCAAACGTATGAAATCATGTTTGGATTTTAACTGAAATGATAAAGTCATTGTTCTTGTGAGTCAAGCAAAATGCCAAAATTGGGGCAAACGGGCTTTCTACGTTCGTAATTGAAATTGTAATTGGTAGAGGCATGTGAACGAACTTGGGCTGATTGTGCACTTATTCACAATTGTCAAGTCATACCTGAAACTCAAAATCGACTTATATGAACGAAGAACAGTGGGTTGTTGATCGGAATTGATTTGAAGACAGGTTCACAATCGGTAAATGGGTTTTACTTTCGGGGCTTCATATAATCAAAACAAATGAATTTCGCAATCAGTAGAGTGAATGGAATCGGGATTGGAACTTATCAGAATGATTTGAGCAGATATTCTTGAGGGTCAAACGAAAGTCAAAATTAAGCTATTGGGACTTGAGTTCGCTTTTGTATCAATGGCTTTGGAATGTACCTGGAACGAAATTGAGTTCGGTTGGTAGCTCTTGGAACGAAAGCACTTGGAACAAAAGTAATGGAACGAAAGGGGGATGAACCGAAAGCGAACCTGTGCTCGGACGGAACATAGTTTCGGTTCAATGAACCTGGACCGAACTTGGTTTCGGTTGCTTGTACTCGGAGCGAACCTATTGGAGTAGATGTTTATATGTGCCAATTTCAAGGTTTCGCGTCTAGTTTGAGTCATCGTTGAAAGATCAACTGGTGCAGTGTTCGTTCAATCTCATCTAAATGATGAAGATGACTAATGTTACATCAAGGTCCATGCAACTTCAGCAAATTGGCATTTTTGGTCCCTGTTGTTTTCACGGATTGGTATTTTTGGATCATTTCCGGTTTTTGCTTCAAATAAAGGGGTATATTGATGCTGAATTACGATTCCAGCCCCTATCTTTCAGCAAGTGACAGTTTCGACCCATTATTCAGAAAAGTTTACAACTTTGGGGGTCGGTGAACAATTTTGGATTTTTTAACGCACATATTTTTTCCGTGAACAGAAAAATAAAGATTTCATCAAGTCTTGGTGGTTCGGAAAGTCGTTTTTCGTGATAACGTCAAATTTTCACGACTTTTTCGGATTTTATACTTCGTCCTTTATATCATTTTGTCGCGGGGGAGAATAGTAATTTTTATTCATTCAAGATCATTCTAATGACCATTAGACGGTTTTATAATCACGTTTTCGATTATAAATCGGGGGAGAATTTGGTATGGACATTCGAAATTGGATTTGTGACTTTTCAAAGTTGAAGATTTTTGATAAAGCTTGTGGTAGAATTATGAAGGTAGCTTTTACAGTGGAAGTTCTTCATCGAGCTCTGCTAAAGCTTTTACAGAGAAGTATCCTTTACAACGAGTTCTTTATCGAGCTCTGCTAAGGAATTGTTATATCTCCGACTTCTAGTATTTTCTCGATCAAGTGGCATTACGAATCTTAAAGTTTGGGTTGTTACATGATATTTTTTGATGGCTTATATCATTAGCTTATTTGAAGATCATTGTGACTTGGAGGGGGAACTCTTCAAACACAAGAAGTGATTCGGTTTCTTTGTTCTGAAATGGGTTTTTATGGCGGGCTTGGTTTTCATGAAGATTTTTTTTTTTGGGATTACATTCAAAAATGAAGTTTAAAGACATTACTTCAGTGCTTGATTTATATATCCTAGGGCCCGTGTTTGAAGACTATTGAAGAATCAAGATTCGTGGACTGCTTCATCTATTCCTCGTTGCAAGATCTTTTTATTCTCTAGATGCTTGTTTTGGATGTTAAATCATTGTCATCCATTCCATAGTTTGAGGATGAGATTGTAGGGTTTCAAAGCACTCCATGGATGATGGCAATGGGCCCCTTGATGAAGTGTAGGTTAAAAGCCCAAGACTTGTCTTTTCCCTATAAATAGTCATGTATTATTCATTATTAGGGTTAAGAGTGAGGCAAAATGTAGCCGCCATGTGAGGTTTCTTATGTAGTGTAAGATTCTTTAGTCTATGCTGAAAGTGTAATTTATTCCTCATGTTTTGAATAAATCGAGTGATCATTCGACATATCTTCTTTATTTGTGTTTGTTCTTATTTTCCGCATCTTGTTCATCAAATCACAATAAGGGTTTTAATCCGAACAGTATGCATACTTGGTGTATGGCATAACTAATTTTTGGACAAACATAGTGTGCATATTTGGTGTATGGCGTGACTAGTGTTTAGAAAACATAGTTTACATGCTTGGAGCATGGGACAACTATTGTTTTAATTCAAGTATAAAGTTGATAATTTGAAACAGTATGCAATGAATAATGTGTAATCAATATGGTGATAAATAAAAGGTGTTCTATTTATATTCATAAGTTCTGAGACCATATTGGATTCGATTATTCTTGTGTTTCACTTTGCATGTTTTGACTTCCAGAATAACTAGGTTACTCTTTCCGAATGACTAAGTTATTCAAACAATCCACAGTCGATAATACGTTGGAAGTAGGTATTAAGGCAAGACTGTCATGAATCGGGTTTGTAGATGTCCAAGGTAGTGGACATAGTAAGAGTTACTATAATATTCATGAGTACTCCTGGAATAGGGATTCGAGTATTGGATTCTACCTACGCAAATTTGAATCACTTCATGGATTTTATCACGAGTGATCATGAGATGATAATATCTTATATTCTTCAAACCTAGAGATATGAGTTGTTCTTATGAGTTGGTTATACATTGATTGCACGAAAACACATTTCGTAACTCGATGTTATAAAACGTGCCTTTGTGTATAATTCAACAAGTAGTAGAACAAGCATATGAGTCGAAGTTTATCCATTTATTTACCCTTAAAAGGATAAAAGCGATATATGTGGGCCCCTCGATGATTTAGTGATGACACCCCGAAGTGCTTGGCCAAGCCTGGACTGATTTGATTTGTTCAATTAGTCAGTTGTCATAAATCGGAAATTAGGAAACAACAAATGGACAGAGAGAATGATTATAATCCATGTCTTAGTCCATATGATATCTAGAATGGAGGAATATATGATCTCTTATCTAATGGACGCGTCATTGATTTGTTTAGAGTTCGACAGCGACTTTAAGAGCTACGATTCCTAGTCGGGTTTTGAAGTCAGATGCAATACTAGTTTTAGACTTATCCAAGTGGGAGACTATTGGATTTGTGTCTAAGTCCACAACTATAATTGGTATGTACTTGACCCGATTGGCATGGTTCATTTGGGTTGCATATCATCAGGACAATTTGTTAGGATGGACTCTTGAGAGAAGGTTATATATGATTTATTAATATATTATAAGTACTAATATATTAATATGAAATCATATGGTTTTAATTAGTATTGATCAAGAATTAATTTTGAATTGATTTATTATCAAAAAGAGACTAATTAAATATATGGGGACTAATTATGTTAATTAGTTATATTTATATGTGTTGGGCTTATGATCCATGATGGACCATGTTTATGTATGGGTACATAAAGAGTTGGTCCACATAAACCATGGATCATAAGATCCATGGGTATGGATTTGGGTTATATCCATGACCCTAGAAATCCCACATAAAAATACATACTTCATTGCCCAAAATTGCTACTTGTGGATTCTTGGAGTTCAAGGTTTTTTTGGGTGCATGAAGATTCTCTCTCAAGTTTATCCTTTGTTCATGATGTGTTGTGATTCCACTTGAGGCTTCCACACTATTGGGGCTAAGCTCTTAAGGCTAGATACATCAAGAATTCAAGCTCCACCATAAGGTATGTTACCCTAACTAGATTCTTGTGTGTTGTATGACAATTGTATGCTAGTTATAGGTTTAATATCTTGGAAAAATCATTGCATGTATAATTAGTGAAAACATAGATCCAAGGTATTTAGGGTTGCATGAACACCTTAGGAGTGTTAGAATGCTCAAAACCTATCAAATCAAGGGGATGAGAAGTTTGAGTAAAATAATTTGGTGTCTAAGTTTGGTGTTCCTATTAGTGATGAGTCTGTGTCTAATGTTAAGATTGATGTTTTGTTTGTGATGATTTGATGTCTAAAACTGATAATTCTGAAAATTGTGGTGTTGTTTTTGCGAAACCTGCCAAATCTGACACTAGCACATCCACATCTTCTATATCTGTCACACAATCTAACTCCTGCACGTACACATGTGGGAAAGTTAGAAAAGTATATAAGAGCATGAAATCTGATAAGGGTGGTATAAGGTCTAGCGATAATAAACAAATTTGTTTCAACTGTGGTACTGCCGGCCATATTGCCCGCAATTGTTCGAACATGGAATTTATGCATTTTTCAACGAAGACGAAAGAAAACGAGTCTCGAGGAAGGTCTCTAACGAGAAAGTCCTCAAGATCTCGTTTTCGTGATGATGATTGGAAAGTCAATAATGAAAGGAAAATGGCTGTTTTTAAAACGAACAAACAGGTTTTCACTAAACAGGTCACAAGTACTTTGCCAAAATCGAATAAGGCTAAGCCAAGGTCGATTTCGTCTAAGGATGCGTCTGGATCTTCGACTAATTCTGGTCGAAAATCTAATCACACAAAGCAACATAAAATTATCTCAAAATCACCTGAAATTTTTTCAAAACCTAAATACCAGTGGGTGCCCAAAACTACATTTGTCCAATCATCATCATCCTCTGACAGCGTTTCTTGTAATAATGTGAAATGGAGAAATCAAAAGGATAAATCAGTGAATGATAAGGGTCAACCCAGGGTTGTAATCACCTGGGTCCCCAAATCTAAATAATCCCGCTCATTGTAAAGGGACAGTTGCAGAGGAATGTCGCCAGACCTTGGTATGTCGATAGTGGCTGTTCACGGCACATGACAGGAGACATCTCCCAGCGAAACGACATTCAAACTTTTAATGGGGGATATGTTTCCTTCGCGAGAGGTGAAGGCGGAAAGATCACTAAAAAAGGAATAGTATCAAATGCAGTGCTGAGTTTCGAGAATGTCAACTACGCTCCCCAGTTACAACACAGCCTGTTGAGCGTTTCTCAAATTTATGACAAGGGTTATTCAACTCATTTCACCGATAAGGATTGTCTGATTCTGAAGCCAGACATTGTTATCCCGGAAGAGTGGATTCTTGTGAAATCAAAGCGGGATGGCAATGCATACATCATTGACATGAATAGCAACATTCCTGAACAAGTCACTTGCCTCTTCTCCAAAGTCTCTGTTGAGAGAAAAACTTTGAGACACACTTGAACAAAAAGTTAGAACAAGTATATTGCGGAATAGTTAATCTCGAAGGATCTTGATCTCAACAATAATATTTAAGTTAGATAGTTAGAGAACTAGTTGCGGAAAGTAAAGAATCGTAAATGACAGCAGTTGTTTATAATGTTATATCAAGTGTACACATAATTTGATTCATAATGGGGAATGCATTCAAGCCAAGTTAATAGATGTGATCGAACTTAGTGATTAAGTCACAACAGACTTGCTCCGAAGAGAGGTTATAATCAGATATGAGAGTAAGAAATAGAAGAGAAAGATAGAAGAGTGAATTTCTGAGACATGTTGTAAAGGATAATGAAGATGCGTGTTTGATTAAGAACGAGTGAGCTCTATTTATAGAGACTCAAGAATTACATAAGGTTCACTCTCTAAGCGTAGCCATGCAAGGCATACTGGACAATGGAGAGTATAATAAAAAGACAAAAGAAACTAAGTAAAGAGTAGTTGCGGTTCTTTGACTTCGGATGGACTGCGGTAGAAGGTTGACTTCGGTAGTATGTCGGCTGCGGTACCCGGAGTTCAAGAGGGTCACTTTCAGTGTTCTAACAATTTCCCCCTAAGTGACCTCTTTATCTCTTCATCTATCAAGATGGAGATGCTTGATCAGGATCCACCAAAACTTCCTGACGTGCTCTAACCAGGTGATCCTCCTTAGAATTTCGAACTTGACTTCTGGAGTGGTGTACTTTGATTTTTCAATTGCGGTTCGATAGATGTCAAGCTGCTTCTTAGTTAGACGGTGCATGGCAGTGATGGGAATGAAGTACTTGACATTGTCAACTTTTCTTTTGAAGATCACTCCAAGTTGCGGGAAGTTGGTTGCACCTAAGGGTCTTTCTACAAAGCCTTCGGTAGGCATCGGTGCGGGATCAAGTGGTGGCATTTCAAACTTCTTGGCAATGGTGGGATAGATATCTGCATCAATTTTAGCAAAGTCGCATACAGTATCCATGAAGAAGCTGTTGGCTCTTTCAAGCGCTGTTTGCATCTTTGGGTACTTCTCTGCCTTGCCCTGGAACACTCTTGCAATGAGGAAGATTTCCTCAGGATTCATGCAAGGAAAGTCTGCTTGGTTCTTGACATAATCGTGTTCCCTCCGGGTCAAAGTGTACTGAAAGAATTATGCCTTCATGAATTTCCTAACCTTGCAGTTTACGACTGCGGATGGTCGGTCATTGGACCATATATGCTTAATGGGAGAGGCGTGCTTTGCATAGAATTGAGTAAGTCTCTCAAACTCCATAAGCATCCTTTTAGCATCGGGAAGGCTTCGGTCAAACTGCTCAAATACAGTGAAGTATCTGGCATTGGGCGAAATAAGAACACCCCAGTAACCATCATGAGGAGGTTCATCATATGTAAGGTGGGGAACGTAGTCTTCATCTAGCAGCCTTCGGTGTGGATTGACCCAAGAATTGATAAGGGTTTCATCCATGACAGTGTCGAAGCCACTTAATCTCCAGATCTCTTCAGCAAGTTTGGCTGACTTCCAGTCTTTCTTCCTTTGGATGGTGGCAGGAGAATCGGTTGAGCTTGGAGATGACATATGCTCCGCAAGGTTTTTAATGTGTGGGGGAGTCTCTAGTTTTTCTGGAATATGAGGTGGAGTGTGATAGGATGGTTGCGGTGTAGGAATTTTTTCAGTGATGATGGGGGAACTCTGATGTGGAGTTGGGATCTTCTCAGAGATAATAGGAGGAGTTTGATGTGGTGAGATTGAATGATGAGAGTGATGGACTTCCTCTTCTTCACTTCCCCCTCTTGAGGAATGCATCCTCGGAGCTTCCTCAAGCCAAGAACGAAGGCCATCAACCTTAGAGAAAACTTCTTGGAACTGGGTTTTCATGGCATCAGCCAGCTGTTGATTATTGGGGATGGAGGTGTTGAAGAGCAGTTTCTGGATTTCTTTGACCAGAAGAAGAATCTCAGGACCATGGAAGTTGGAAGTTAATGAGCGCTGCAGCCGATTGATAGTAGATTGAAGAACAAAGATTGCGGATTCATAAGCTGAGTGAGTCTTAGCAATCAATTTTGCAGAATTGGAGGCTTGATCTGAAATGGATGCCTGAAGATCTGTCTTGACTGTAGTTACTTCAGCGATGAGGCGATCAGCAGTGGCCATAAATTCCTTGTGGTCAGCTTGACGATTATTGTCAAGGGACCTGATCCCCATTTCAACTTTCAAGGAGATGCGCTCCGCGGTCAATCTTTCACGTGCTTCCAGTCGCTCAATCCTTTCAATCAGCGACTGCGGTCCAGGAATATCATGTGGTTGCGGTTGAGTTGGCTTGACCGCAGCCAGGATTTGATCGACCTAGGCTTGGAGAGATAAGAATTCTTTCCTGGTTACCGCATTCTTTCTCTTCTTCTTGGGTTTGGAGGTGGAGTGGTGAGAGCCACTGGATTCTTCACCTTCATCGAACATCATCAGATCGTTATCAGAAGGGGAGGGTTTGTTTACCTCTTGGATGTCATCATCGTCAAAACCGAAGGTGGGAGCTGAGCTGATTTCGATCTCAGGACCTTCGTCTTGTGATGTTTCAACGACCGGAGTGGAAGGAACTTTGGATGTTTGTTGGGCAGCCGCATCTGCCTATTGCTTTTGCAGAGATTCAACCATCTGATCCATCCAGCTTTGAACTTTAAGGATGGTGGCTACGGTATTGGCATTACTGATGGCATTTGCCTAATACTTAGCCATGGTTTGTATTTCTTGTTCTTTCTGTTGCTGCTGCTTGACTAGCTGATCTTTACGGGCTTGGAAGGTCCTTCTGAAAGCTACATATTTTTTGATTTCAGCTTCGGTAGATGGTTGATACCGGCTCCAAGAATCACTAGAGTCACTACCGTCAATTCCTTGAGTTTGCACCAAGGTATCCCTTGGGTTCACGGATCCTTGCACATTAGTGCTCACCGTGCCTAAACCACCTGTTACTGATGTAAGTAGTGTAGGATTTCCTGAGCTTCATTGGTCTCCTTGACCCGTGGTCAAGTTTGGCCTCGGCTCAGTTCTGGCATGGGCTGAAGAAGCGCCCTGCGATTGGGAAAGTGTTTGTAGTGTTTGGGTGACGTTCAAAAGGATACAGTTTAACTCCTCTGGTGAAAAGAAATGCAGTCGGGAAGCCCTGGAGACCTTAGGGCGAGAGCCAGATTTATCCACTTGGGATAGAACTGGGGGGGGGGGGTGTCTCCATGTTGTGATGATGATGATGATGAAACAGGCTCACTTGATGAGCTTGAGTGGAATTCGATTGTGGTGTCGAATCGATTTGCGGGTATCCCAATGACTACCGGAGCCTTTTGAGAGGCTGAGGTATTTGTCTGTTCACGCATTTGGCTAGGGAAATGATTTTCTGTTTCTTGAGAATGGCAATTGGTTGCTCATCCTCATCAGAATCACTGTGATGAACAACATCATCAGTTGTTTGAGTTTTTCGCTTCTTGGAAGGTGCAGTAGTTTTGGGTGCACTCCTTTTTGGAGTGGTTGGTTTCTTCTTTGATGCTAACTGTTTCCTTCTTTGAGACACATTGGAATGCGTAGTGGAAGAAGGGACTGCGGTGCCTTCAGGGTTTACTATTGCGGATGAAGGAGGAGGCGGGGTAGGAAGGTATGGGTCAACACCTTCCGTAGCCTCAATGTGGTCTGAGACATCAGTAGTCTCGAGACCAAGGGATGTAAGAATATGAATAGGGAGTCTGCGGATGGGTCCAAAAGGAGTTTGATCGGATGAGGGATTGTACCTTTTAAGATCTTTTGTAGCAAAAATATTTGTGTCGTTTCCCATTGAGATCCCTGCATCACAGTGAAGATCCAAGATGCATAGTGACCAAAACCTAGCAAATGTAAGCTCTGTTGGGTTCTCCTTGCGGTGCTCCTTATGGATGTATTGTATAAAATCATCCCATAGAATCTGCCCGTAGTTCACATCGTGCCCTATGAATATGCTCCAAACTAACTCCAAGAGCTTGAGTCCCATATTGTCAGTGCCTCCGGTTCTGCCGGATAGACTTCGGATGATGAAGTGGCACACGTATTGCCAGACTGCAGGGAGTTGATTCTTTTTGAATTCGCCGATACCCTTAATTCTCTTCTGGTAACCCATCTGCTAAAGGGCACCAGTGATGTCTGCCATTGATGGTGTGAAGAACTTGATGGATGGATGAACCAGGAGATTAATGGATCTTAGGAACTTCTCCTTGGTCAGAATGACCAATGTATCATTCACCAGATTGAGTTGCACTTCTTGGGGGTTTTCAGATGGGCGATACGCCGAAAAAGCACATTTGAATAGAGTTGAAGTCGGGACAATCTTTGTAAAAGCGTCGAAAGGACCAAACAGAGGATGATTCTTCAAGAACTTGATCATCAGTTTGATAGGAGCATTGTAGGAGGAGTGATCATCAAAAACTGCTAGGTAATTACTTGAAGCAATTGTAGGAGAGTCTGAATTGTTGGTGTTTCTTGATCCAGTTGCCTTTGATTGTTTCTTGGAAGCACCTGATTTCGCCATTGTTGGAGTTTTGAGAGATTAAGAAGAAAAACGGAGTGCAGAGTGTTTGATCGTTTGAGTATTCAGAGATTGGAAAGTGATAATAGGAGAGAAGATGGGTTTAAATAGGCTATTAGGAATTGAGTATTGGTAAAGTGGTGTTTGAGAAGGTGAGGGGTTTAACATAGTAACTGAAAATTACCCTAGGTAAAAATGAGGATAAGATAAATGGGTGTTTGGGGGGAATCTTTTGAAATGAAGAACCAATCTTAGCCACATAATCTGAAACGGTTTTTGGGAGATTTGCTAAAAGTGGATAGCATTTAATGAAAAATTAGACGTGCCATGACACGTCTGGTTATTGTGTGGGGAGTGGGGAGAAGTTGAAACGGATGGGACGTGTTGGGTGTGGAGAAAAGACAGATTAAGGATATTTTTGTGGAAAATCGTTCTTTTTGTCATCATCCCTAAAATAGGTCTGACAAAAGGTTTTTGTAGGAAAGAGAAAGTGACAGTTTCTCAAGGAATGTTTTCTATTTAATGTTTTATTTAATGACAGGTCATTAAATAGCACACCATGGTTTGAACATTAATAAAGCAGTTGAGAAATTATCAGATATTGCGGATGGGTGACGTCGTTGCGGATTGGAAACGTCATTGCTGATTGGAAACGTTATTGCGGATTGGAAACGTCATTGCGGATTGGAAACGTCATTGCGGTTGAATCCTGAGTGATGGAAACTTCATTGCGGATGGGCGAATGACTGCAGTAGGAAAACTGAGGAGAGCACTTGTACAAACAGTTAGTAAAACAAAACAAGAAGGACCAGTGAAGGATATATATAATATATGGTTGAGTTACATAGACTGCGGTACACAGAATATAGCAAAACCATCTATTATAGGTATCTTTCAGTTAGGACCGCAGTGGAGACCAAGAGTGGTCTGCGGTACCTATCAATTCAGAAAGAATTGAGGGTCCGGGTTCATCATTTCTAACATTTGTAAGAAGGTATTGAGCTTTGGAGAGTCAAGTGCTTTTGTAAAGACGTTAACAATCTCCTCATGGGAATTGACAAAGATTAGTTCGATGTTACCTCTTAGGATGTAGTCTTTGATAAAGTGATACCGTAATTCAATGTGCTTGGTCTTAGAGTGATGAATAGGATTGTGTGAAATCGCTATAGCACTTTCAGAGTCACAGTAGATTGGTATCCGCATCATTCTGTAACTGTAGTCTAACAGTTGTGTTTTCATCCATAAGACTTGTGAGCAACAGCTGGCTGCGGCCACATATTCAGCTTCTGCGGTAGACAACGATACACAGTTTTGTTTCCTTGATGACCAACTAACTAATCTTCCTCCTAGGAATTGACATCCACCCGAGGTGCTTTTTCGATCCAGTTTGCAACCAGCATGATCAGCATCGGTGAACACTTGAAGACTAAAATCATTGCCTGTGGGGTACGACAGACCAAGAGATTTGCTCCCTTTCAGGTACCGAAGAATTTGTTTGGCTGCGGTCATGTGAGACACCTTTGGGTCAGCCTAGTACCTTGCACATACACCCATAGCAAAGACTATATTCGGTCGGCTAGAAGTGAGATACATTAGAGAGCCAATGATGCCTCTATAAGATTTGTGATCAACAGATTCACCTGAGGGATCAGCAGAAATCTTATAACCAAAGGATATTGGGACCTTAGCCGAAGAGCAGTTATCCATGGAGTATTTCTTCAACAGCTCATAGGTATATTTTTCTTGATGGATGAAGATTCCTTGAGGAACCTATTTAACTTGAAGTCCTAGAAAGAAGTTAATCTCTCTATTCATGCTCATCTGAAACTTGTTAGTCATGAGCTTGGCAAAATCATCCACCATCCTCTGATCTGAAGATCCAAAGATGATATCATCCACATATATTTGTACAAGCATCAGGTGATTACCATTTGCTTTTCTAAATAAAGTGGGGTCAATTACTCCTCTTTTATATCTTGACGAGACAAGAAATTCAGACAAAGTCTCGTACCACGCTTTTGGGGCTTGCTTCAGACCGTAGATTGCCTTTTTGAGTTTGTAACAGTGATCAGGAAATTCAGCACTTTCGAAGCCTGGAGGTTGCTGAAGATAAACCTCCTCTTTTAGTTCCCCATTGAGGAATGCACTCTTGACGTCCATTTGGTGAACTTTGATGTTTTTGTGGGCTGCGTATGCTAAGAAAATTCGGATAACTTCCATTCAAGCTACCAGAGCATACGTTTCATCATAGTCAACGCCCTCAAGTTGACTGTAGCCTTTTGCAACAAGCCTTGCTTTGTTTCTGACTACGGATCCGGATTCGTCTAGCTTGTTTTTATACACCCATCTGGTGCCAACGATGGTGTGACCTTTTGGTTTTGGGATGAGTTGTCACACACTGTTTCTTTCGAATTCAGCTAGCTCTTCTTGCATTGCCGCGATCCAGTAGGGCTCTAGTAAGGCTTCTTTGATTGAACGGGGTTCGACCGAAGACATAAACGCTGAGTAATGACAGTGATCAGTCAAATCTTGTGAAGATCTTGTTTGAACGCCTGCGGAAGGATTGCCAATGATCTAACCAGGTGGATGGTCTTTCGTCCATACATGAAGGTGGGGTTGTAGGTGATCAGCAGCTGCGGTTGAGGGAATGTCTTCAATATCAGAGGAGTCTGAAATAGGGAATGACAGTTCCCCCTGGATTTGAGAACAACCTGCTGAGTTGTCTTGAACTGTTGGGGCTGCGGTAGATTGATGTAGTTCCCCCTGGGCTGCGGACGGGGCTGTTGATGGAATTTCTTATGAAGCATGAGGATGTTCCCCCTGGATTGATGGCAGATTGAAGATTCTTGGATCTGACATGGTTTCGATGTTTTCTATATTTTCGTCATCGGAATCCGAAGAGACGGTTGATGGTTGAGATCCTCTACGGATGGACGGAGCTGCTTCGATTAGTACTGGAACTTCGATGGTTGTTTTCTGATCCGGAGTTGAGTTTTACCCGTCAACCGGAGAGGTGGAATTACCGAAGGACATACTATCCGAGGTTGTAGGACCAGATTCTTCAGCATTCTGCATTTGAGCTTCCGGAGAGATAAGAACTTCGGATAGCTTGGCATTTTATTTTGGATCAAAGAGGTCATCATAGTTCACTTCAACTATGTTTAGTGACACCGAGGTATCAGGAATATCAGATTCAAGAATGGTTTTGGTTTCGGTGGAGGGAGCAACATTGCGGACATAGGAATCGTCAAACTTAACATCAAAGCTTTGAACGATTAACCTTGTTCGTCTGATCAAAACTCGATATGCAACCTTATTAGTCGAGTAGCCTAGGAAGATGCCTTCATCAGATTTAGGAGCGAATTTGTTAAGGTGATCTTGGTTGTTGATCACAAAGCATCTGCATCCAAAAATATGGAAGAAACGAACATTGGGCTTGCGGTTGTTGAGACCTTCGTATGGTGTTTTGTTGAGACGTTTGCACATTATGTTGCGGTTCTACACAAAACAAGTTGTGGCCACGACTTCGGCCCAAAAGTACAAAGGTAGATTAGCAAAGTTGAGCATTGATCTAGCTGCTTCCACCAGATTTCTATTTATTCTTTCAACGAAACCATTTTGTTGCGGGGTATATGGAGCTGAGAAATTGTGAGTTATACCCTTTGACACCAAGAAATTATTGAGAAGGTGATTGGTGAACTCTATTCCGTTGTCACTGCGGATGCGAAGAACTGGCAATTTGATTTGAAGTTCAATCTCCTTAATGAAGTTGATGAATACTTGCGGTGTTTCTGATTTGAGTCTAAGGAAGAAGACCCATGCAAATCGTGTATAATCATCTACAATAACCAGTATGTATTTTTTGTGGTGAAGACTGGCTACGGGAGATGGACCGCAGAGATCGATGTGAAGGAGTTCCAATGGTTCTGATATTGAGGAATCAATCACCATCGGATGACTTGCTTTTGATTGCTTGCCACACTCGCATGCAGGACAAAGTGTGTCATTGTAATATTTCAGAATGGGGAGGCCACAGACTAGTTCCCCTGTGACCAGGTTGTTGATGTATCGGAAGTTAAGATGAGCAAGCTTGCGGTGCCAGAGCCAGCTCACTTCGGAGACAGCTTTTGATAGAAAGTAGAGCTGCGGTTTGCCAATGATCAGGGATATGTCTAGTGGGTACATAGTACCTTCGGATCTGGATTTGATCAGGCAGGTGCTTGTATCGTTTGTCATGATGTAGCAGTATTGATCATGAAATTAAACCCTGTGGCCAGCCTTACATAGTTGGCCAACACTTATAAGATTGTGTTTCAGACCTTCCACATAAGCTACCTTTTGTATTGAGAAGTTTCCCGTAGTAAGAACACCATAACCTCGGATGATGCCACTTGCATTGTTTCCAAATGTGACATTACCCCCATTGCAAACAGGCCTGAAGTCCCGAAGGTATTCCAACCTTCCGGTCATATGCAAGGAGCAGGCGCTATCGATCAACCATTCATCGTCTTGATCCTCCTTGCATAAAGCCTGCAAATAATTAGGTGATTAGTTTGGGCACCCAAACGAGTTTAGAGCCCGAAGTAACATCTGGGGTGTTAATCGATGCATGATGCGAGGTTACTGGGACAGGTTTTAGGTCAACTTTCAAAACTAGTCCTGGGTGTTTGTGATTTTTTGGAGTTTTGTGGATTTGAGTTTTTTGAGAAAGATGGGATTTGTTATGTGAAAGAAGGTTTTGACACTGACATTGGCATGTGGATGTTTTATCATAAGAACTGACATTTTGCTTGGGATTTGTTTTTGAAGAGAGAACATGTGTCACACCCCGCTAAAGCGGAAACGCAAGGTATGACAGCGACAAAGGTTTCATTGCAAAAGATAAAGATACATCACCATAGCAATATTTAAAAGTTTACAACCCATAGCTTAACAAAACAAAGTACAAGTTTTCCAAAATGACATTGTTCAAAATATAACTTCATAAAATAACTTCCACACGATGTAGCATGCTCTATGATGATGAATCTCTATATCCACTTACTAGTTATTTCCTGAAAAAGCATGTAAAACGAGCGTCAACTATGAAAATAGTTGGTGAGTTCACAGGTTTATAAAATCAAGATTTGGTATAAGACTTTTCATAAATACAAGTACATTACTTTAATGAGAACAAAGTTCATTGCTATAATGAGAAACAAAGTTGATTGCTAAAATTGATAAACGAGTTTATTGCCATAATAGATAACAAGTTTATTGCTATAATGTGTAACGAGTTTGTATGTGTATGAGCAAACAATGAGTCTCAACCAAACCTATGACTGAAGCCCTATCAAGATCTATGCTTATCGTTCCATAGATGAATATGGTATCATGCACTCCAGCAATAGGGCGAGTGAGGAGTTGTCAATTCCTAATAGCGCTATCCATAATGACCATTGGCTCAAAGAGTTAATGGTTAGAGATAAGGGAAGGGCCTTAGTACGATAAGTTCTCATGTTCCGTGATGCATAGACATACATAGAGAGACATAGCAATAAAATAGCAATCATGTTTGATACAAATCAATTTAAATACAACATTCAAATAATAGTTTTTCGGGACATGCTTTTCCACCCCAAAACATAAAAACTGAAAATAGGGGAGTGCGTGAATACTCACAACGTTTCGAGTAGGTACAAGTGGTACTTCGGAATGCACCAACGTCTTACTATCGGGATCCTACGACATCAAACACACACTAGTGAGTTTCCATGTCGAAATCTAATGCTAATATACTAAATTCTACATATAGTGAAATGCCAATTTATGTTTTAGTATTTGATTTTATATTAATTGGTTACACTTTTTCTGAAATAATGAAATTCTACAAATCGTGCGATTAATTACAACATTGGAATATAAATTTTCCAAATTTTTAAGTCCTTATTACAACATAAATTCACGGAAATAACATTCAAAGGATAAAAATTCTCAAACTTTTTATTTAACTGTTATTACACAATACTAAGCTGGGAAAATTATAAAAATGGATTTCCAAGCTGTTTAATTATATTTTATGATTTTTGAGCATTTATTCCAATAAAAATTGAAATAAATAGAAAACAGTTTCCAAAATTACCCAAACTTATTATTTAATTGTTATTATACATAAATAGGCTGGGAAAAATATAAAAGATATTTTTCAATGGGTATTTCTATTTTTCCTTGTTTTATTCCTTTAAATAATCTTTAATTGAAGAAATAATATTAAACAGTTAAAATAAATTACCAAACATTTTTGTAACATCATTTACAGTATAAATAACTTGAGAAAAATATCAAAAGTAGTCTTCATATTATATAATCCGGTTTTGGGTATTTATGTGTATTTAAGTGTAATTAACTTTAGAAATTAAGAGAAAAATAGTTTACAGTGGTGAAAAATCCTTAAATTTTTTATGTAACCTCCTACTGTAAAACATGATGTTCTGGTAAATTTTCATGAATTTTGGATAATCAGAACTATTTTTCCTATTTTTAAACCATTATAATTACCAAAAATTGGGAAAAATAGCAAGGCATGATGAAAAATGTTGAAATTATTTTTCTGAGTCATCCATCACAGGTAAAGTATGCGAAAATTGTTAGATAAAATTTTCACACTCTCCAAAGTGGTTTTGTGATTTATTATATCCTAACAAAAAGAAAATTGGAAATCATACCAAACAGCAACAAAAATTGATGAAATTTAGTGAGGGGTCATTATCCATCATAAGGGTCATTCTTGAATTTGTTCCGGATTTATTGACCTCTGGAAGTATTTTATGTGATTTATGCCCTTGGTTTCTAGCAATAATTTTAATAAATCAAAGAAATAATAAAAGCTTTTGGTATTTTACAGATTATCACATGCATGTGAGGGCTTTAAAAAGGAAAAATGTTCGAAATTTATTCAGAAGGGAAATAGGGGTATTGAACCCAAACAAGATAAGAAATGTTGCATGCAATGGTGCATGAGATGTAAATGTGGCTGAAGTTCATGAATTTGTGAAGCACATTCTGTGGGGTTTTAAGCCACGAAATTTCAGCCATCATTCACTGGATATGTTAAGTTTCTAAAGTATTTTTCCCCATATTTATGGTTGGGTTTAAGGCCATTGATCATGCAAGGCAAAAATGGTGATCATAGAAAAAGAGCTGTTTGCGCAACCATTTTGTAAAAATTGCCAAAAATCGGATATTTAATATTTTACAGTAAGACCAGTTGGGTTTGAAAGTTAACTCATGGAGCTATCCAATGCGCAAAGAATATCATGATTTGGTTAAGGAATGACCGAGATATGGTCGTTCAAAGCTGAATAAAGTAATCTGGCAGATTGCATGTTTGCTTTAAGTGGATCCTTAGGACATTTTGACAAGAACATCATGCATGCCTTTGATAAGGTCCGATTTCTAGCACATGCATGGAGTGAATGAGCATCCAAGATGTACTAGAAATGGTTTAAATGCTTTTGATCATGCAAGAACACAAAAGAAATGGAGAAGAAGATGTAATACTTGTTTTTGAAGTCACATGAACATATGTGCATCATTTTCACTCCTTGCATGGGTTTGATCCCGGATTTTCACCATTTCAAACACATGAATTGTGTTATGGTGAGAATCTACAAACCACAAGGGAAAAATAAAGATTTCTAGCCATGGAAAGGCATAGAATCCGAAAAGAAGAGAAAACTAAGAAGAAAAGGAAGTAGAATCATGAAACTATGGAAGAAGATGTTGTTGTTTACCTTGGTTTTGATCTTGAGGGAAGTAAGAACACTTCAAGGTCTTCTAAATCTCGAAATTTGGCAGAGAAATGAGAGAAATTTCATGAGTTAGAGAGAGAGAGGAAGAGAGTTTGTGTGTTAGGAGGGTGGAGTGTGAGAGAGTGAAGAGAGAAGAGGTAGAGTGAAGGTTTAAGTCTAATGATTGAGTTTTGGGAAGAGGGAGTGCATGGGGAGGGGAGAATGGCTGGCTCTATCATGCATTAGGCCTCCTCTCTCCTAATTTCAAATTTTATAAAATTCCCTCCAATAATTTTATAAAAACCCTAATTTTTATAAAAATATTTATTAAGCAATTCTTGATTTATTTGTAAAAATCTTGTTTTTAACTAATAAATTATGATTATTGCATGATAATTTAATTTCTATTTCAATGATTATAATCCATAATTTGATTAATAAAAATTTGATATTAGAAAGTTTATAGCCAAATTTTATAAAGTTTTTAAGCTTTATGATTTATAAATTTGGATTTTTAGCTCTCTTAGGGTTTTTGGAATATTGTTTGATATTCATCATCATAATGAAGTATAATTAGAATATTTTAATTTATTTTTAGGGTTTTATACCCTTTTTCAATTATAACAAAGCTTGAAAGTTTCATTCAAATTATAGCATTGGCATTTCCTATTGTAGTTAAGCAACTTACTAGAATCGTAAGTGTCAAGTATATTAGTCCTAGGTCTTAGATGGATCCTAGTTTATGTAAGATTTTGACCTAATTTATACTACTAGGCCATGGCATGATGTGCATGAATGGTTATTATAAAGATGCATGAGTCCGAGAATGACCTGAATTGACAGTTGTCACAGTATCCCCCACTTAAAAAGAATTTCGTCCCGAAATTCATTCTATGTCATCGCTTGTCATCGTATGGGAAAAGTTGTGGATACTTTTCCTTCATGAATTCCTCACGCTCCCAGGTGTACTCCGATCTGCGTTTTGAGTTCCATCGAACTTTCACAATCGGGATCTTACTCCGCTTAAGTTGTTTTACCTCCCTGCCAAGGATTTCTATCGGTTCCTCAACGAAGTTTAGCTTATCATTGATCTTAATTTCCTCCAGGGGTACTATCAATGTTTCGTTGGCTAGACATTTCTTAAGATTGGAGACGTGGAATGTGTCATGAATGGCGCTTAACTCTTGGGGCAACTGGAGTTTATAAGCTACCGGACCAATCCTTTCAATGACTTCAAAGGGTCCAACATATCTCGGGCTTAGTTTTCCTTTCTTACCAAAACGCACAAGCCCTTTCCAAGGCGGCACTTTTAAAAGTACCTTGTCTCCTACTTTGAATTCTAATGCCTTTCGACGATTATCCGCATAACTTTTCTGACGATCTCTAGCAACTTTAAGCCTATCCTTGATGATAGCAATCTTGTCAGATGTTTCCTAGATAAGTTCGACTTTAGTCAACTGTCTGTCTCCTATTTCTGTCCAGCATAAGGGCGAACGACACTTGCGTCCATACAATGCTTCATATGGAGCACATTGGATACTCGTGTGGTAACTGTTATTGTAGGAAAACTCAATTAGAGGCAAATGAGTATCCCAATTTCCTTTGAACTCAATGACACACGCTCGTAGCATGTCTTCCAATGTTTGTATTATTCTCTCTGTTTGCCCATCTGTCTGAGGGTGGTAAGATATGCTCAAAACTATCTTGGTTCCTAGTGCCTTCTGTAACATCCACCAAAATCGAGATGTAAAACGACTATCTCTATCAGAAATGATAGATAGGTGGTAGACCGGGCAATTCCTCCGGAAACACTTCGGGATAGTTTTGAACCACTGGAATCTCCTTGAGTTGCTTAGCTTCAGGTTCTCTTTCTAGCACGTGGGCCATGAATGCAATACAATTCTTTTTCAGGTACTTGTGAACCTTCATGCTTGATACTATGTTTAAACTTCTTCCTGGCTTCTCACCGTGTATGATAAGGGTTTCTCCATTAGGGAGAGGCACTCTAATGACTTTCTCGTAACAACCAATTTCTGCTTTATTTTTGGATAACCAATCCATTCCTACTATTACATCAAAACTACCTAGCTCGATAGGAATTAGGTCAATGCTAAAGAGTTTATCAGCTAAATTCAGAGTACAGCCAGGAATTATTTCATTAGCCCTAATTTCATACCCATCAGCAAGTTCAATAGTATGAGTATTCCTCATCTTTCTTGATTTCAAGTCGAGTACCGGTCTAAATGTTAAAGAAACGAAACTCCTATCTGCTCCCGCATCGAATATTACTGATGCAAAATGATTGTTCAGGAGAAACGTACCTGTTATCACTTCAGGGTTCTGACGAGCTTCTTCTGCACCAATCACAAAGGCTACACCTCTTGGCCGCCCACCTTGATTTCCTTGGAAATTTTGCCTAGCTTGGCCTTGTCCATTGTTACCAGGCCCCTTGTTCAGTTTGGGACAAGCACTACGCAGATGATCAGTACTCCCGCACTCGTAACATGCCCTTTTTCCATCCTTATTCAGCTTACAATACTTCGGGTAATGGTCTGTCTGTTTACAGTTTTGGCACACTGGGCAAGCTCCCTTGTGATGGAAGTTACACTTATTGCACTTCGGAAGCGGCCCTGAGTACTGCTTTCGCTCCTGCACTTCCCGTTCTTGAGTTTTCACTGGTTCTTGCTCCTGGGCTCTTACCATAAAGTTTCTTGAGACTTTCTGCTTCCTCCCTGACTTGCCTCCATACTTCTTCTCTCCCTGATCTGCTGGCTTCCTCTTGCTACTAGAGCTTTCCTTTGTCGATGCTCCCATCCTTATCACATCATTGGTTAGTCGATTTGCTAGACTTACTGCACTTTGAATGGTAGTTGGGTTTGCTGAGGTAACCATTCCCCGAATCTCTGGTGCCAGACCCTAGATGTAACGATCTATCCGTTTCTCCTCAGGAGTAACCATGTGAGGTACCAGTTTTGCTAGTTCATGAAATCGGACTGTGTACTTCTCTATTTGTGTTCCAACCATAGAATGGTTCCAGAATTCAGATTCAAGCTTCTGAAGTTCATCCTTGGGACAATACTCCTCTATCAGCAGCTTCTTTAGGTCTTCCCAAGTTAACTGATATGCCGCTGTACGGCCTCGGGTTTGCACTAGAGTATTCCACCAGGTTAATGCCCTATCTTGGAATAGGCAAGATGCATACTCAACTTTGTTGCGCTCGAGGCATTTGCTAATGTGAAGGACCGACTCCATGCTGTCAATCCATTTCAGCAACCCGACCGCACCTTCCTTTCCATGGAACTCCTTAGGTTTACAGGACATAAAGGACTTGTAGTTACATTCTCTTTCATTGTTTCCCCGGTTTCCTCCACTACTTCCTTGGTTAGCATTAAGTCCCGCAGTTACTTGAGTGACAATGTTTAGGATTGCTGCCATGAGTTGTTGTGCTACCACTTGAGAAACATCGGGTGTTTCGTTCTGTGGGCGCCCGCGATTAGGCCTTCCTGACATGGTTCTAAGACACAAGAGAAGAAATACGTATAAATACATAAAATAATGTATAATATTTAGTTCACTACTATTTTGAAAACCGTAAGTGTTGTCAAATTAATGGTTTGCATTAATACTAGGCATATAGATTTTAGAAAGGAAAGAAAAGAAAAATCTTTTTATTCAACTATTGACTAAATAAGTTCTAGGGTTTGACCTCATAGTAAAAGTTTTCAAACATAAAATAAACTTCTTCATTACCATTTGAAATAGTCTTAAAACCAAAACAATACATCAATCCCAAAATAAAGTTTTAATGTCTTTCCCCAAAAGATACCCAACATGGGTTTTCATTTCATGACACAATAAAATACTAAAATCAGAACCAAGTACGAATCGCTATCCCAACAAGAAACATCCACACCACAATCAGTAATAGCCCAACAAGCACATAACATGCGGTCATCGCACGACCTGCCACTCGTCTAGCAGCACTTGCAGTGTCAGCAGTCTCCATCGAATGCTGAAACAAGATTTCTATCCTTGTCAACACTTCATCCAAAACTTCCTGATGCTCAGCTATCACAGCAAGACTGTGATGTAGGCCCGCTGCCATCGAATGCATCCTCCGGGACTCCTCCGGGGTCATACCTGACTGCCTGACAGGTATCCCTATAACTCGCTGAGGTGGGGGTGCTCTCGGTCCTGCCATGCTGGGTCCTACCTGACTGGTTCCTGCCGTGCCAAGTCCTGCTGTACTGGTTGCTATCCTTCCCGGGATAGGGACACTCTTCCTTGCTGTCCTCCGAATACGAAGCCCATAAAGTGGTGGCTGTGGCAACACTGATGTAGGTGATGCCTCGCGTCGTTGACTCGGGGCGTTGTCATTGCTGATCTCCACCGAGTTCCCTGTATCTTCCGTATCCTCTGATGGGTCTTCTTCTACCGAGGCGGGGGGATCACGTCGAGGAATAACAGTGACGTAGCCGGACTCATCAGCTGAGGCGGTAGCGTGAGAAGATGACGATGTCGACATAGTGGACTGAGACATAGATTCAATGAGATATGAAATAAATGACAATGCATGGCTATAATATGCAATGCTTACACACACCAAAATTAACCTTTTTGAATTTTTGAAATAAAGTTTTCTCAAGAATTTTGTTGAACATATTCCCATTATAATTAGCTCAAGCTTTGTATAAATCTTTCCTTAATTAAACATAGGTGATCAGGCTATGTTTAATTGAGATCCAACGATACAATTCCCGACCTAATTATATTAGTAATATGTTTGATGTAAAAAGAATTTTTATAAGTTTTGGTTATAGGTTGTGTTTTCTTAAAGGAAAACTGATGTTCTCTATAACTTTTAGCTCTGATACCATTTCTGTCACACCCCGCTAAAGCGGAAACGCAAGGTATGACAGCGACAAAGGTTTCATTGCAAAAGATAAAGATACATCACCATAGCAATATTTAAAAGTTTACAACCCATAGCTTAACAAAACAAAGTACAAGTTTTCCAAAATGACATTGTTCAAAATATAACTTCATAAAATAACTTCCACACGATGCAACATGCTCTATGATGATGAATCTCTATATCCACTTACTAATTATTTCCTGAAAAAGCATGTAAAACGAGCGTCAACTATGAAAATAGTTGGTGAGTTCACAGGTTTATAAAATCAAGATTTGGTATAAGACTTTTCATAAATACAAGTACATTACTTTAATGAGAACAAAGTTCATTGCTATAATGAGAAACAAAGTTGATTGCTAAAATTGATAAACGAGTTTATTGCCATAATAGATAACAAGTTTATTGCTATAATGTGTAACGAGTTTGTATGTGTATGAGCAAACAATGAGTCTCAACCAAACCTATGACTGAAGCCCTATCAAGATCTATGCTTATCGTTCCATAGATGAATATGGTATCATGCACTCCAGCAATAGGGCGAGTGAGGAGTTGTCAATTCCTAATAGCGCTATCCATAATGACCATTGGCTCAAAGAGTTAATGGTTAGAGATAAGGGAAGGGCCTTAGTACGATAAGTTCTCATGTTCCGTGATGCATAGACATACATAGAGAGACATAGCAATAAAATAGCAATCATGTTTGATACAAATCAATTTAAATACAACATTCAAATAATAGTTTTTCGGGACATGCTTTTCCACCCCAAAACATAAAAACTGAAAATAGGGGAGTGCGTGAATACTCACAACGTTTCGAGTAGGTACAAGTGGTACTTCGGAATGCACCAACGTCTTACTACCGGGATCCTACGACATCAAACACACACTAGTGAGTTTCCATGTCGAAATCTAATGCTAATATACTAAATTCTACATATAGTGAAATGCCAATTTATGTTTTAGTATTTGATTTTATATTAATTGGTTACACTTTTTCTGAAATAATGAAATTCTACAAATCGTGCGATTAATTACAACATTGGAATATAAATTTTCCAAATTTTTAAGTCCTTATTACAACATAAATTCACGGAAATAGCATTCAAAGGATAAAAATTCTCAAACTTTTTATTTAACTGTTATTACACAATAATAAGCTGGGAAAATTATAAAAATGGATTTCCAAGCTGTTTAATTATATTTTATGATTTTTGAGCATTTATTCCAATAAAAATTGAAATAAATAGAAAACAGTTTCCAAAATTACCCAAACTTATTATTTAATTGTTATTATACATAAATAGGCTGGGAAAAATATAAAAGATATTTTTCAATGGGTATTTCTATTTTTCCTTGTTTTATTCCTTTAAATAATCTTTAATTGAAGAAATAATATTAAACAGTTAAAATAAATTACCAAACATTTTTGTAACATCATTTACAGTATAAATAACTTGAGAAAAATATCAAAAGTAGTCTTCATATTATATAATCCGGTTTTGGGTATTTATGTGTATTTAAGTGTAATTAACTTTAGAAATTAAAAGAAAAATAGTTTACAGTGGAGAAAAATCCTTAAATTTTTTATGTAACCTCCTACTGTAAAACATGATGTTCTGGTAAATTTTCATGAATTTTGGATAATCAGAACTATTTTTCCTATTCTTAAACCATTATAATTACCAAAAATTGGGAAAAATAGCAAGGCATGATGAAAAATGTTGAAATTATTTTTCTGAGTCATCCATCACAGGTAAAGTATGCGAAAATTGTTAGATAAAATTTTCACACTCTCCAAAGTGGTTTTGTGATTTATTATATCCTAACAAAAAGAAAATTGGAAATCATACCAAACAGCAACAAAAATTGATGAAATTTAGTGAGGGGTCATTATCCATCATAAGGGTCATTCATGAATTTGTTCCGGATTTATTGACCTCTTGAAATATTTTATGTGATTTATGCCCTTGGTTTCTAGCAATAATTTTAATAAATCAAAGAAATAATAAAAGC
Source organism: Lactuca virosa (assembly GCF_052849685.1). Classification (NCBI taxonomy): domain Eukaryota; kingdom Viridiplantae; phylum Streptophyta; class Magnoliopsida; order Asterales; family Asteraceae; genus Lactuca; species Lactuca virosa. The sequence goes on from NC_136428.1 coordinate 318,908,118, forward strand.
TTTTGGTATTTTACAGATTATCACATGCATGTGAGGGCTTTAAAAAGGAAAAATGTTCGAAATTTATTCAGAAGAGAAATAGGGGTATTGAACCCAAACAAGATAAGAAATGTTGCATGCAATGGTGCATGAGATGTAAATGTGGCTGAAGTTCATGAATTTGTGAAGCACATTCTGTGGGGTTTTAAGCCACGAAATTTCAGCCATCATTCACTGGATATGTTAAGTTTCTAAAGTATTTTTCCCCATATTTATGGTTGGGTTTAAGGCCATTGATCATGCAAGGCAAAAATGGTGATCATAGAAAAAGAGCTGTTTGCGCAACCATTTTGTAAAAATTGCCAAAAATCGGATATTTAATATTTTACAGTAAGACCAGTTGGGTTTGAAAGTTAACTCGTGGAGCTATCCAATGCAAAAAGAATATCATGATTTGGTTAAGGAATGACCGAGATATGGTCGTTCAAAGCTGAATAAAGTAATCTGGCAGATTGCATGTTTGCTTTAAGTGGATCCTTAGGACATTTTGACAAGAACATCATGCATGCCTTTGATAAGGTCCGATTTCTAGCACATGCATGGAGTGAATGAGCATCCAAGATGTACTAGAAATGGTTTAAATGCTTTTGATCATGCAAGAACACAAAAGAAATGGAGAAGAAGATGTAATACTTGTTTTTGAAGTCACATGAACATATGTGCATCATTTTCACTCCTTGCATGGGTTTGATCCCGGATTTTCACCATTTCAAACACATGAATTGTGTTATGGTGAGAATCTACAAACCACAAGGGAAAAATAAAGATTTCTAGCCATGGAAAGGCATAGAATCCGAAAAGAAGAGAAAACTAAGAAGAAAAGGAAGTAGAATCATGAAACTATGGAAGAAGATGTTGTTGTTTACCTTGGTTTTGATCTTGAGGGAAGTAAGAACACTTCAAGGTCTTCTAAATCTCGAAATTTGGCACAGAAATGAGAAAAATTTCATGAGTTAGAGAGAGAGAGGAAGAGAGTTTGTGTGTTAGGAGGGTGGAGTGTGAGAGAGTGAAGAGAGAAGAGGTAGAGTGAAGGTTTAAGTCTAATGATTGAGTTTTGGGAAGAGGGAGTGCATGGGGAGGGGAGAATGGCTGGCTCTATCATGCATTAGGCCTCCTCTCTCCTAATTTCAAATTTTATAAAATTCCCTCCAATAATTTTATAAAAACCCTAATTTTTATAAAAATATTTATTAAGCAATTCTTGATTTATTTGTAAAAATCTTGTTTTTAACTAATAAATTATGATTATTGCATGATAATTTAATTTCTATTTCAATGATTATAATCCATAATTTGATTAATAAAAATTTGATATTAGAAAGTTTATAGCCAAATTTTATAAAGTTTTTAAGCTTTATGATTTATAAATTTGGATTTTTAGCTCTCTTAGGGTTTTTGGAATATTGTTTGATATTCATCATCATAATGAAGTATAATTAGAATATTTTAATTTATTTTTAGGGTTTTATACCCTTTTTCAATTATAACAAAGCTTGAAAGTTTCATTCAAATTATAGCATTGACATTTCCTATTGTAGTTAAGCAACTTACTAGAATCGTAAGTGTCAAGTATATTAGTCCTAGGTCTTAGATGGATCCTAGTTTATGTAAGATTTTGACCTAATTTATACTACTAGGCCATGACATGATGTGCATGAATGGTTATTATAAAGACGCATGAGTCCGAGAATGACCTGAATTGACAGTTGTCACAACATGCCTTTGTCCGGTCCGAGGAGGGTTGTAGGTGTGATCTGAAAAAGTGTTTTTCACAGGTTTTGCAGGTGTGTGAGTTCGTGTTTTGCTTTTGAGATGTGATTTCTTAAACTCTTTAAATGTCTTTTTGAGTGTAGGAGTTGGCAAGATTCCTTTCCATTTTTGAGTTTTTGAAAGCGACTTTGGAAGAGTCAGAGTAGGTAAAATACCCTTCCATTTTGGGTTGTCCAAGGAATAGACCTGAAAACCATTTGACTTGTAAAACTTTTCAGTCCTAGAAATTGTGTCAGACGACTTTTGATTGTTGTTTGAAACTGTGAACTCCCTTTTTGTTTTCTTTGAAAAAGATGTTTTGAAATGATAATTGGAGAAAACAAGTTTTTCAGGACTTTTTGACTTGGGAATTTTTATAGATTTCTTTTGTTTTGAAAGATTTTCCCGTTGCTTGCCACGGGATCAATTTTCCCTTTTGAAAGCCTTTTTCGCTTCGGTTTTAGGAGAACCGCAGTCAGTGATATTAAGTTGCGGGTTCCTGGAATCTTTGGATGATTTTGAAAAACGTGGGCTTGATTCGTCAGAACTTGAAAGTTCAGGGTTTTGAGAACATTGACCAAATTCAAAGTTTTCGATTTGCAATTCATGAGTAATAGGCTTTATGGTCACAGAACTTTTGACTGTGGTCTGCGGTGTTGTGCTTCTAACAACCGCAAAGTAAGTCTTAGTAGGAATCTCAGTGGAACAATTGATCAATGGGACAGATTGCAGTACATGACTGCGGTCAGGAACACAGTGGTTAGACTGTAGAGATGGGAAGTCTAATGAGACTTCAGGACCTTCCAAAACAATTTTCTCATCAACTACGGATGAAGTCTGTGGACATGAACGGACCGTATTATCAACAGGAGTAGAAAATTCAGGGAGAATTTCCTCGATAACACAGTTGTTGCTTAGATCATGAAGTTTTCCAAAGTGGGCGTGGATATCTTCAGGAAAAGTTTTATCATTGACCGGAAACAGAAAATTTCGGTCTGGAGGGACGTAGGGACGTTCCGGGCTGAACCGGGGTGAAGAGTCCATTGCGGTAGGGTACCCATTGGACCAACCCCAGTTGTAAGTATTATCAACATTCCCATTATTAACTAGATTCTCAATGGCTTCACTTTCATTAAAAAGTTTTTCGATTAAAAGATTCAATCGTACAATTTCTCTTTGTGCTAAATCTCTCTGATTCAAAGCTATTTCTAGCTGTGTTTCACTCAACATTCTAGCATCTTTTTCTAACATTAAATCTTTTTCTAGCATGGCCATTTTGAGTCTCTTGTTATCCAAACATCCTCTAACATGGAACGTCTCCTGGGATGCGATATTCTTCTCATATAAGGCTTTATTGTAGTCTGTAAGGACGGCAACACACGTGTCATTAAGAGTGTCTATGCCAGGCTGACAGTCATGCATGCTATAGTTTAAAGTATGAATCATAAGTTTTACCTATTCCACAATGCTGAGAGTGCCATCTGTAGCCATATAGCAGTGATGTTTCTTCAGATGGGTTGAGCCGTCTTCATCAGCAGTGACGACCATACAGATCTTGCCTTTCCCTTTGTTGTGATAGTCCCCGTCTTCATCTCCGGGTGACCATACTTGATGATCCCTTTTTACTTGAGCCACATAAGCTTTCCCTTTTTCCATCTCCTTCAGTTCTTGAGCCATTCTGAGATAGAAGGCTCTATCCTTAACTACGTTTGCCTTGTAGTCTTTGGCAAAATGGTTTTCTTTGTTGCATTTGTGACATATAACTATATCACTCTTGACTTCTGAAGGTGTACTGGAGTCAGTAGATTGAGACTGCGGTGGTTGGTCTCTCGGTTGTGTTTGATGAGACTGCGGTGGAGGTAGAGGATTTTTGTTTAAACGAGAGTGGTTATTTTGAAAGTTGCGGTTGAAAGGTGGTCTATTGTGTTGTTGATTTTTACAAAATGAAGGTGGTAACCGATTAAATTGTTGACTGACAAGAGCATTGGCATTTTGAAACTCCTCTTCATCATCATCTTCTGTGTCTGCTTCGTATGACTACGGTGGAGAATCATACGAGGTGGGATATGTTTGTGAATGAGGTGATTGTGCTACGAGGGCTAGAGGACCCCCGAAGTCAGAACAGTCTTTGAGAACAGTGGACTCTTGAGCTTGCAGTTCACCGTATAGCTTATAGACGGACAACGAGTGAATCTTCCGATTTCCTTGAATGATCATTTTAGCTGTTGTCCAGTGCCTTCCCAAACCATTCAGAAATTGAAGGTTGGTTTCATGGTTGCTTCGCACTGTACCAGCATTTGACAGTTTGGTTACTATCAGGTTGAACCTTTTGAACGAATCCTCCAAGCTTTCACCGGCATGAGCTTTAAAATTATTGAACTTATTGAGTGCAGTAGCAAGGTTTTTGTCTTGAGCTTGTTCAGTCCCTTCGTATAGATTCTTCAGAACTTCCCAGATCTCTTTTGCAGATTTACAATTTATGATAATGTCGAAGTTGTCAGGAGCAACTCCACAAGAAATTTCATAAAAAGCACTCGCATCATTTTCCATTTTATCCAGGTCATCTTTTGTGGGACGATTCATTACTGGTTGACCTCCTCCAAGTCTGACTGTAGCACCATCGGTTTGAGCAGGTGTAAGAACAGGAACATGTGGTCCTTCTTCAATAGATCGCCATACATCTCTTCCGAGTCTTCTCAAGTATCGTTCCATTCTTTGTGACCAGTGGTGATATTCATTTGCAACCAGTATTGGGGCTCGATTTGAACCACCAACACTGTTGGAAACGTTTAGAGAAAGTGCTTGTGCCATTTGATTCTTTTGATTGATTTTTTGTTTTGACAGAAATGAGCTTCAGTGGTATAGAAGGCTGATTTGAAAAATCAGAGTTCCGTTTTCAAAGAGCAACCACTATAGCTCTGATACCAATTGTTGAGAGAAAAACTTTGAGACACACTTGAACAAAAAGTTAGAACAAGTATATTGCAGAATAATTAATCTCGAAGGATCTTGAGCTCAACAATAATATTTAAGTTAGATAGTTAGAGAATTAGTTGCGGAAAGTAAAGAATCATAAATGACAGTAGTTTTTTATAATGTTATATCAAGTATACACACAAGTTGATTCATAACGAGGAATGCATTCAAGCCAAGTTAATAGATGTGATCGAACTTAGTGATTAAGTCACAACAGACTTGCTCCGAAGAGAGGTTATAATCAGATATGAGAGTAAGAAGTAGAAGAGAAAGATAGAAGAGTGAATTTCTGAGATATGTTGTAAAGGATAATAAAGATGCGTGTTTGATTAAGAACGAGTGAGCTTTATTTATAGAGACTCAAGAATTACATAAGGTTCACTCTCTAAGCGTAGCCATGCAAGGCATACTGGACAATAGACAGTATAATAAAAAGAGAAAAGAAACTAAGTAAAGAGCAGTTATGGTTCTTCGACTTCGGATGGACTGCGGTAGAAGGTTGACTTCGGTAGTATGTCGGCTGCGGTACCCGGAGTTCAAGAGGGTCACTTTCAGTGTTCTAACAGTCTCCGAACAAAATGCTATGTTGTGGCACCGAAGACTCGGACATGTTAACGTTTAAAAAGTGTGTGTCATGTGCTCAAGGAAAGCATCACAGAAAACCACACCTGCCAAAACAAGTTAATTCAATCAACCAGGTGCTCCAATTATTGCATATGGACTTGTTCGGTCCAGTCAAGGTCCTTAGCATCAACAGAAACTCATATTGTCTGCTTGTGATCGATGATTTCTCGCATTTTACGTGGGTCTTTTTCTTATCCAACAAATCTGAGATTGCTGATCTGATAAAGAAGTTCATTGTGATGATAGAGAACCAAACCAATCACCAGGTGAAGGCACTCTGAACTGACAATGGAATAGAATTCAATAATGCTATTCCTGATCTTTTTTTCGTAGAAAAAGGGATCGTGCGTCAATAGAGTTCCGTTCGCACGCCTCAACAAAATGGTGTTGCTGAGCGGAGAAATCGAACATTATAAGACGCTGCGAGGACGATACTTTGTGACTCCAAACTACCTGTTTTCTTTTGAGCAGAGGAGATCAACATAGCTTGTTATGTTCAGAATCGTGTTTTGATCAACAAAGCCCAGCTGAAGACTCCATACAAAATTCTCTATGGTCACAAGCCATCTGTCAGTCACTTTCGCATTTTTGGCTTCCCTTGCACCCTTCTTCACCTGGAATCCAACCCTAAATTCAATGCCAAAGCCGTGACTGTTACTTTATGAGGTATGCTGCTCGCACAGTGTATAAGGTCTACAATAGGAAGACAAAACAAATCGTAGAATCCTTTGATGTGCGCTGGTTGGAGGAGAATGAGACGGATGCTAGAGTGGGTCCAGATTGGTTGTTTGATTACACATCTTTATTCAAATCCTTTAATGTGTTTTGAAATGATTCACCTGGTTCTACTTCTGGTTCGAAGAATGTGATTGAAGACGAAGATGAAGAAGTTGTTTACAGACCACCGATGGTGTCATCTACAAATCCTACGGTGGATACATCTGTTCCAAATGCTTGTCCAGAATCTCCAAGTCAACAAAACAATCCAGATGCTAATGTCACTCATCTTACTCCCGATGAAAGAGAGTTTATGTCTAGAGATGCTTCCGCTCCTACTCAAACATTCATGGAACTACCCCTTTCCTGAACCTATTGCTAATGAGTCTGTGGCAAGCCCTTCTCACGAGTCAGGACCGTCTGAAGCGGATCATTCAACAGATGATGGATTTATAAATATTCACAGTCTTCCCTTTTCGATCAATAACATCAGCCAGGAGATACCTTCCAGAATTCAACGCAATCATCCGATCAAAAATGTCATTGGCCAGCTGGGCGATGGTGTTAAAACGCTGAGTCAGAGTGGAGATGTAAATACATGTCTCTACTCTTGCTTCATATCTCAAATTGAGCCTAGGAACGTTGAAATGTCTTTGAATGAGCCCAGTTGGGTGGATGCTATGCATGAGGAACTGAATCAATTTGAAATGCTTGGGTTTGGAAATTGGTTGAGTTACCTAAGGGAAAGAAGTCTCTTGACAGACGATGGGTCTATCATAACAAGGAAGATGATTCTGGGGTCATTGTACAGAATAAGGCTCGGTTGGTTGTACGTGGATTTAGACAAATCGAGGGTCTTGACTACACTGAAGTTTATGCTCCGGTGGCTCGCTTGGAGGCTATTCGTATTTTCCTTGCGTATGTCTCCTACATGAACTTCACAGTATAATAGATAGACGTCAAGACTGCCTTCCTGTATGGTGCTGTGAAGGAAGAAATCTATGTTGATCAACCCACTGGGTTCGTTAACTCAAAGTTTCCCACTAACGACTATAAGTTAGACAAGGATTTATATGGGCTACATTAGGCTCCTCGAGCGTGGTATGCGACTCTTACGAAACACTTGCTCGAGCATGGCTATTCGCGAGTCACAATCGATCAAACCTTGTTCATTAAGCATGTTGGTGCAGATCTACATAGATGTAATCATTTTCGGGTCCACAAGTCCACAACTATGCAAGGAGTTTGAAGGCGTGATGAAGAAAAGGTTTGAGATGAATTCACTAGGAGAAATGACCATGTTTTTGGGGCTTCAGGTCAAGCAAGATTCAACCGGAATCCTGATACATCAAGCAAAGTATGTTGAAGATATGATGGAGAAGTTCGGGTTTCGAGACACAAAACCTGCATTGACATCAATGGCCGAGAGACCCCTGTTGACTCCTGATACTGATGGCGAATCCGTAGATCAAATTGATTACAGATCGATGATCGGACCGTTGATGTATCTAACTGCAAGCAAACTAGACATGATGTTTGCCGTTTGTCAATGCGCACGATATCAGGCTAATCTTAAAATTTCACATCTTATTGTTGTCAAAAGAATTATTCGGTATCACAAACGCAGCCCAAAACTGGGTCTTTGGTATCCGAAAAATTCTGAATTTGATCTATATGCTTTTGATGACAGTAATTATGGAGGCTGTGAGCTTGATAGGAAATCAACTTCTGGTGGGTGTCAATTTCTCGGAGACCGGCTGTTGTCATGGCAGTGCAAGAAACAGCACACCGTCTCAACCTCAACAGCAGAAGCGGAATATGTCGCTGCTTCTGCCTATTGTTCTCAAGTTATCTGGATCCAACATCAGTTGTTGGATTACGGTTTGAGTTATCTAGAAACGCCTATCTTTTGTGACAATAAGGCTATAATTCAGATTGCCAAAAATCCAGTCCAACACTCGAAAACCAAGCACATCGATATCAAAGTGCATTTCATCAGAGATTGTTATGAGTGTTTGCTTATTCGGTTGGAACAGGTTCCCACTGCTAATAATGTGGCGGATCTGTTCACCAAACCGTTTAACAAAACTCGATTCGATGTGCTTGTGTGATTCTTGAAAATGATACGTTTTGAGGACTATTTTTTTTGTTTTTTTGTTTTTTATTTTTTTGTTTTAGGTTAGTTTAAATTTGCGGTTTTGTATTTTCATTCTCACCCATGCACAAATTTAGGGGGAGAAATAAACAAAAACCAAACAAAAAAATAGAAAAAAATAGAAAATCAAAAACCAAAATTATAGTGTATTTATGTAGGTTTTGTGAGTGGGGAAGTGATATCAACAAGTGAAGACGGGCAATCCGAATCTATGTAAGGTACCAAAGCTGAATTGTCTAGACTCTGTGTTCGATGCGTTGGTAGGCATGAAAGTTTTATTTGGACTTAACTAGGCATAGATGAAGTTAAGGAATCTAGAGACTTGACAAATCTTGACCTGGATAGATCCGTTTAGCTTGAAAATACGACGCTCGGATAGGTTGAGTAGGGAGATACACATGGGAATCTGCGGATACATTAAATGATATGTATCTAGAACTGTGGATTAACTTTTTCTCGATGTGCGGACTTTGTTCTTAATTCCAGTATTGATGGGGCAACCGGGGAATTCCGATAAAATTAGGTCTATAGAAAGTTACTTTCTTTCTTTCTATCTGGCAGTCATATGTGCCTCCTCTATGTGATCGAGAGATCCGACCTGGACTGCAACATATGTAATTCTATCTCTCTGCATTGCCTATCTATGCAATTCTTTCTACCTATTAGTCAGATGATGTGTCCTTTGCATGATTTATAATCTGACCTGGTACACAACATATGCACCATTCTATTTCTGAATCCCTCTAAACTCTAGTCAGTCATATGTTTCACTCTCTGTGTGATTGAAAGAGATCCGACCTGGGTGTATAACATATGCATTCTTAATCTGTCTTCTCTCATAAGAATTGTCTACTCATCTAAAGTAAGGAGTATTTTGGAAGTCCCTGATTATTGGGGTATATCAGGAAGAGAGAAACATGTTCTAGTACATTTAAAATTGAACAATTAATAGGATGTCTGTAGATCTCGCTGCTCAATTTAGGTAGACAACAATATCCGTGGTCATCGTCACCTGAATAGTCCATTAGAAATTTTATCGAGGAACATAGGATCATAATTTGTCTTGTCACTTATAGCATGTCCAAAATCTTGTCATAATTTTTCGTGCATAAGTGGACCAAAATACCGACGATCAACCAGATTTATTCATGAAATGGGAGGTACCGACAAATGGATGAAGGCTGTCCAATAACTTTGATCCCAATCTCACAGAAATATTATCTGCATTAGAAATTAGTGAAATTTAATTTCAATGTTATTTTATTTTATTTTAAGTCCTTGAAATGCATTATTTTTAAATTTTAAATGTATCGTTAGGCTTGAGTTTGAGGATAGTCGGGTTGCAGCCATTTTAATTGGACCGGGTTTGGGGGAGTATATACGCTAGGGTGTCCGGCCGAACACTCTTTTCTTTCACTCATTCGAGTTCAGCCGTACACCCCTCAAGCACTCTCTCTCTTTTAAGCCTTCAAAGATTTCGATTTCTCTTAAAATTGACCAATCATCTGTGAAGGTATCTCATTGACGATCTCTGTGATGTTGTTCTTAAGCAAAATCGACTTCAGATCCAAGGCTAATTGATGCAAAACGGATTTTCGGCACTGATGATGCGTGTACAGCCGGACACCCGTGAACGGTCGGACACTCGTGTACGGCTGGACGCTCGTGTACGGTTGGACACTCGTGTACGGATGGACTTCCGTGTACGGCCATACACCCTAATTTCGCCCTAAAAATGAAATTTTCTCCATTGAAAGCTTAATTTAACTGTCAAACGGGAAAACACCTGATGTTTATTGATAAATTTCTTTGTGTTTTTCTCACTTAGCTTGTTTTGTGCAGATCAATATGGTAGGTCTTGAATTTGGTAAAATTCACAACTTGGCCATTTACCTAGTTGATCCTCCAGAGGCTCACTCCGATTTCCATTTCATAGTCAATGGCTTAAGAAGATGTTGCTTGTTCACTGCTCTCACCACCCGCCCGGTCATCTATCAACGATTGGTTAAGGAGTTTTGAAGCAACACAGCTCTGATAAAGGATGATGAGGGAACAAAATATCTTGAAGCTTCTGTGCAAGGAAAGAGAATCTTGGTTACTGAACAAATCCTTCGAGAAACTTTGCAGATCAGTGACGAACCTGAATTGCCGAAGGACATTGATCTAGATCAGACTCAAGAGATTCTGGATCAAATGGGATACGAAGGCATTTTCCCTCCCACTCTCAAGAAATTATTGCCTCCGTACTGGAGATACTTAGCTCATGTATTTGTGAGCTGTATCTTCGGTCGGAAATCAGGAGCTGATGAAATATCTCTGATCAACACCGGTGCAATTGCTACTTTAGCTTTAGGAATAGAATTCAACTTCTCAAAGTTCATCTTGCACGAGATGATTGTGAACATTGAAGGAAACAAAAGAGATAAGTTCCTCATGTATCCAAGATTCCTTCAATTAATCTTCAGTGTCATGCACCTGGAGTTAAAAAGAGGAGGAGAGACCTTGGACCTTAAGTCTGTTGGTTCAAGTGCCTTTGGATTGATGAAGCAAAATAGAAAAGGAAAGTTTAACTTTGAAGGAAAGTATCCTATGATTAAGTTTGGCATCTTTGCTGAAGAGAGTGATGACTCTAAGTATGATGATCTCTCAAGCCCTACGGAAACCGAGGATGTTGTTATATCGGCTTCAAAACATGAAAACGAAGAAGATCGTGCTCCTCCTGTCGCAATCATGGCAGAGGAGCATGACCAACTGCAAAACGTGGAGGTTCGGAGTGATTTCGATGGAGATGGTGATGATGAGAATGAGTTTGAAGAAAATTTAATGGATAATGTGACAGTAAATGACGAAATCCCCCTTAACCTTGGTCTTCAAGATGATAACTTTGGTCCAAGTTCGGATTTCGTTGAACGGTTCCTTACAAGGGTCAATGAAGTTATTCAATCAGCAACTGAGACTAGGGTTGCTGATGAGACTATCGAAACTATGCCTCCTACGTCAAGATCGATGGAAGATACTTCAAGCCAAAGGGATGAAACTTCAAGGATTCCTCCCCTTGATTATGCTATTCCTACATCTGTGCCATCCACAAGTGATCCAACACCGACACAAACCTTCCTCATGTGGAAAAGGGATATCTATTGAAGAAGGTCATACAGGGGATGTTGATCCTGTTGTGTCCAAGATCAAAGAAGAAATTGGCATTCTCAATCAACAAAATATTGAGAAGGACATTTTGATTGGGAAACATGATGTCAGGATCGCCGAGCTTGAAGCAGACAATGCATTGAAGTCAAAACGGATTTCTGATTTGCAATCTAATATTGGATCCTTGACTGCTTTCTACTTCAACTTGAAAAAAAATTGTTTGAAGCTTTTGGTGATAAGTTCCAGTCCTTGTTTCAACAGCCTCATGGTATTGAAGATCCTCCCACTGCTCCCGTCCTGCCTTCCGAAAGCGAAAATTCTGTTGATCAACCACCTCCAAGAACAACAAGAATTGTCAATCTGTTTGAGAAAGAGCCTATGAATGCCAATCCCCGGATCAAAATTAAACATGGCAAGAGAACAGTCACAGCTGAGAAGAAAGTAGGTTTGCTCTTCATGAAGAACTCAAATGAGAATGGTAAAGCAAATAAACCTGAACTCACTGTGACAGATCTTAAAAAGAGAAAGTTTAGTGATCGATTTGGTGATCGTACAGGGATCAAAATGTGGGCCTATGATCATGAACTTAAACAGTGGGTGGTTAAGAGAAATTCTGGAAATACAGAGTACTACAAAAGCATTCATGACTTCAACTCCTGGACAAAGGTTGATCTCTCGGAACTCCCAAGGGCTTCATTCCACAATCCTTCAAAAAATCCTAGTGCTTTCAACTTCAAAATGTTTTTAGATAGACATGTCATGGATAAATTCCCCATGATGAAGACAGCGAAAGCTTTGGTTAGAAAAGTCAAAGATATTCTTGATCCTGAAACTGACAAACTGATGAAGATAATATTGTGGCCAGCTACAAACCAATTGAAGGAGATTCCAATCCCACAACATTTTCATGATGGATATCTTGATGATATGGATTTTTGGGCCTTTGATGATGAAATAGCAACTGCATCCGTAAAATTCAAAAATAGAGAAGGAGTTCTCAGACTCGTTAGTGCTAAGGATCTTCTGAGATTCAGAGAGAGAGACATTCACACCTTGGCCAATCATCAAATCGTATGTAGGAGGGAGATCATGGAGGCTTCTGCAATAGAATTTACAGGAGTGGTTGCCATAATTATCAAGGATAGGCTCTGGCTGGGATCTATGGGAATATCTGACCTAAGGCTGTTCGAGAAACCAAAAGATTGAAGACCAAGTCTATGCTAGCCTCAAACCAAGGGGGAGATTGATAGGTCATAATATAGTGGTTTGGTCTAGGCATTCATATTGTATAGGTCTTGGTAGTATTATGAGCTTTGTAATGGTGGTTGTAGCATGCTGTGTGGCTGTGTACGGCCGGACTCGTATGTATGGCCGTACACCCTGTATACGGCCGTACATGGGTGTACGACTGTACACGCGTGTACAGCTGTACACGCGTGTACAGCTGGTGGTCCTATAAATAGAGTGTGTTTGTGACAGTTTGAGGGTGACGTATGTGTATGTATCCGATGTGTACCTGACGTTTTTGTGATATTAACGTGTGCATGCTTGGTTTAATCTTTCCTCTACTCCATTCTTAGTCTGATTGATTGCTATCTGTTTGATCACTGGTTTGGATCATTGAACTCCGGACCTTACAGAAACTCAATTCAATCAAAAAGCATGGTTTGCTACAAAGTATATTCCAACTGAAGATGATAAAATTCAGTTATTCATGGTAGGACTACGGTATGAAATCCGCGATTTCGTGGCCAATTGGGATGTTCTGTCTTTGATAAAGTTATTGAGTATGCCCGAAAGCGTGAGCATGACTTAGAAATACGTGGTGTCATTCTTTCTGTTCCGAAGCATCCACATGTCAATCGAACTGTTCCTGTCCCCTCTATTCCATCAGCTCAATCCGTTCGATCTGATCCTGGCAAACAAGTACAATCTCATAATACCTCTCGTGGTCGCGGTAGGTCACAATCTTTTTCTCTTCAGTCGCCATCGTGTCGAACTTGTGGAAAGAATCATCAGGGAGAATGCAGATTAGAAAAAGGATCAGTGATCTGTTATGGATGTGGAGAAATAGGCCACATGAAGCCCGTTTTCCCAATAAAGAATTTTACATGCTTTGCTTGTGGTATTACTGGCCATAAGAAGCGTTTTTTCCCTACTCTTACTAGTCAAATGGCGGGGAGTCAAGCTTCTGTTCAACAACCAAAGAGTACTCTAACTTAAAAGGAGGAGGTGCCAAAAGCTAAAGGTCGTGCATTCCAAATTACCACAGAGGAGGCACGTGAAGACCCGAATGTTGTGACCGGTACATTTTGTTGGATTAATGTCTAAGTCCATAACTATAATTGGTAAGACTTGACCCGACTCGGCATGGTCCATTTGGGTTGCATGGCATCATGCACTTGGATAGACTACAGTGAGAGAAATAACACTTGAGGATTATTAATATATTATAAGTTCAAATATATTAATAGGATTATTTAATTAGTATTCGTCAAGAATTAATTTAGAATTACTTAAGTGATCAAAAGAAGACTAATTAAATATATGGGTTGATTGTGTAAATCATCCATACTTATATAGTGGGCTAATGCTCCATGGATTATCAAGTTAGGCTAAAACCCATAGGATGCTCCATGGATGCTCCATGGTGTATTTGAACCCATGGATCCAAGGAAATGGAAGGCCATGACAACTAAGGTTTACCTTAATTGTGACACTATATAAAGATCATATCATTGGGAAAATCGGTCACTAGTGTATTTGGATGAGGGCTAGCCAATTTTCATGAAGTGTGGTTTTTCTCTCTAAGTTTGTCCAAGTGTATTTGGTGTTGTGTGAACCATTTGAGGTGTCACACTTAGGGCACTAGGCACTCAAGCTTCATGAAGACAATCTACACCAAAAGGTATGTAATTCTAACTTGTTATATTCATATGAATCCATGTTATTATGCTAGTTAGGATGAATACCTTAGAAAGTTCATATTTGCATGTAGAATAGAGAAAATATAGATCCAAGGTATTTAGGGTTGCATGTACACTTAGTAGTGTTAGAATGCTCAAAACCCAACAGTGGTATCAGAGCCTAGGCTTGTTTTCTTGTTATACTTGCAAAAAGTGGCTGAAAATCGAGTTTTGTTGTTGTCTGCACAGCAGACTCGCCAAGTCCATGAAGGGACTCGATGAGTCCAAGGCAAAATGCATCCAACTTGCCGAGTTGGTTCATCCACTCGACGAGTTGGACCCCCTGACAGCATAAATTCGACTGTTTTGGCTGGAATTGGACTATGAACATTACCCTAAGATGTTTTTGGATTTATAAACTTGTTTTTGATGTGGTAATGTTCATTCGAATCCAATTTCAAAGATATTTGTCAATAGATTCATGATTTGTATTAGTTTAATGGTTAGGCTAATTTCATGAAAAAGTGTTTGACTTGAAATATCACGTTCTTATGAGTTGCTTAGATTAATAGGGAAGTTGTGTGAAATTGTTGTTTTCAATCCATTTTTAATCTAAGAGTAGATTCTAAAATGTGTTTGTGTAACTTGTCCTCAAGTTACATGAAGAGTCACATTAAAGTTTCTTAAAACTCATAAAAGTTGGCAAAGGTTACAAAAAGAAGAGTCTTGTTTTCATTGAATGTTTTTATGACTCCATAACTTGTCCTCAAGTTATGGAGGTTCAAGAGTCACTTTATTAAATCATTAAAATGTGTAACCTTAATTATTTCCATAAGTTACAAATAAAGAAAAGTTACATTCTTTTATTAGTTTAAAGTCTTCCATAACTTGTCCTCAAGTTATGGAACTTGAAGAGTTTTTTAAATAAAACTACTTTAAACACATAAGTTATGGAATTAATTAGTTTTGAATAGTTTCAAAACTTGCCCTTAAGTTTTGGAATTTGTAAAGTTTCTTTCATGAATACTTTAATTCCAAGTTAAGCCCTTAGAATTTTAAAAGTTAAAATTCAACCCTTATACATTATAATATTATAAGTTAATAATAATAATATATATATATATATATATATATATATATATATATATATATATATATATATATATATATATATGTATGTATAAGTGCAAGTCAGTCTTACCATTAGTAGGCCTCATTCACGAAGCCGGTCTATAAGGGGGGTATAAGGTTGTTGCCTATAAAATGGCAACTTAATGGGTGTCCACTCTCACTCACCGCTTCCTTGACTGGTGGAGGGTCGTTAGCCGAACAAGTAGGACAAGGACTATAATTCTCCCTTTCATTAAAAGTATTAATGATAAATACTAAGTAACTAAACACTTATGAATTCCCAATCTTAGTTACTTAGGAAAATGTGAATAAGGTGCTAATCCATGAAATTACACTTTGCACTTTGTTTAAGTCGTTGGTGGAGCGTGTGTAGGTAACCGGCACACTAACTTGGATTTAACAAGGTAGGCAAAGGGTAACTTATTTCTTATCATAATATCGGTGGAGCGTGTGTGGTTAACCGGCACATCGATTAAGGGGTAAACATTTAAGGGTACCAAGTAATTTGCATGGTTACTTCACACCTTGTTTTGTGATCCTCGACATCCTAGTCACAAAACCTGAGGGGCACACTCGATATTGAAACATGCCTTTGAAAAGTTCAATGAATCTCAAAAGATCTTGGAATTTCAAATCCAAGTAAAACCTAATAAGTTTATTTCGTTTTCATGGTGGAAATTGGTGAATCGTCATTCGCCTACCTTCAAATATTTTATAGCTTTGATTACGGCATCCCTCTTCCAAGTTATAAAAGTATTTTGTTGGTTCCTAGCCTTAATATATCATATTGGGTGTTATATTAAGGACTTTAAATCAACTATCTTGAATATCTCCCAAAAGGATGTCAAGTTTAGACATCCATGATCTTCCCAAAACTCTTTAAACAAGTTTTCCTAAATGAAGATGATGTCCCCTGGAAATCATACTTCTTTCACCTCCTCTAATTATTCTCCCTAACTCACAAGTTCTTGAAAAAGTTTAAGGTCACTCAAGCCCTATTGGCAAGCAAGGTCTATGTGTGATCACATCTTGGAGATGAAGTCACATGTTGACAAGCCGGGACAGTTGAGTGTCAAAGTCTACAGAAAGTTGATGTTCAATCACTTTCTAAGTCACATAGTGAATTCCTTTGGGACTCTTATGAAATAGACTATGACAAGACCCTTAATGATCTTATCTATTTGCTTGGTGCTGCTTAATCAGCAATGATTTGAGGACTAGTAAAGCAAATTTGATTAGAAGATCAACTTCCCAAACCTTCAATGGACATTGTCAATGGTAACATTGGATATCTAGAAAAGACTTTCTCTTCCCAATGGAAAGGGATCGGCCATAGTCAACTCGGTTAACCAAATGGTAAAGAGAAATGGTAAGTCTGAGATAGTCACATGTACCAGTACCAAAGGGTCCATATGGTTCTATTGCCAAAGGAAGGGGGATTGGTTGCAAAGCTGCCCTATTCACCTGAAAGATCATAAGGTTGATCAAGTCAATAAGTTTGACTCTACTTCAGGTAAAGTCCATTGTTTAACTCTATTAAGCTCTTATTTGGAGATTCTTATTACATAATGTGACCGAGTCACTTGGTGATGTTTTAAGAGTCAAAGAAAAGAGGAAGCTTAAAGGAAGTATATGCTCGTGAAGATGGTTTTCGATCACATGGTTCGGTAATCAGAATTTTGAGCTGTTGCTTAAGAGTTATAATATATTGCTTGGGAATAGATAACAACAAGGTTTTCATATGGATTGTAAGGATAAGTTTTCCGCAAAGTTTTAAAATAAAAGAAAAAGTTTTGATTTTATTTATTTTAAGTATCCTTACAATGACATTTGTGAAAAGTTGTTGCTTATAAGATTCCATTGATAGCAATATTGGAAAATGGATTTGATTATTTCGTTTGTGGAAGTATTTAATTTTACCAAATAAGGAAATATTCTCATCACCCAAGTTTTAATTGGACCGAAACTTGGAATCATGCTAGTTGTGTAGTATGATGAAGGAGAACTTTCAGCTTTGGAAAATTAAGACTAATTAGGTGCACTGGTCTAGCCCACCACAAAGATCTGTAAGACTATTCGTCATGATTTACTTAAGTTCAGTAAATATGGTTATACTTATAAGTTTAAGTATAAGTCTGTAGCATTGGAGAAGTTTCAATGTGTGACAGAACGAATAAGAAGAATCAAAGTATGGCAGAAAGATAAAAGTTTCTCAAATCGGAAAAAAATTGGAGAGTACTTTAGTATCATGTTTATGATCATCTTAATGATTAAGATACCATATCACAATTGATCCTCTAAGGTCATATTAGTGCATTGTTATGACTAAGAAGAGGAGTCATGAATTGTTGAAATGGTTAAATAAAAAAGATGAGACATACTTCGTTCCAAAACAATTCTTAGAGTGATACTCCAAGATTGTAACTTGAGTGATATATCTTAAAGAAGGTTTATTAACAATAGTCAAATGTAAGAGAAAAAGGTTATCTACTCTTGTTCATTTGAAATTGGTAAGTTGTGATGTTTTAGATAAAACATAGACCAACTTAGACCAATTGTGTGAATTGTTTGTCTTGATAACGAATCCGCACTATCTCTTGAATATTTAACAAGAGAGTCTTATATGTCAAGAGGACAGTGGGAGTCTTAAAGGTCTTGAAAGTCTCAAGAACTAATCAAGAATAAAACCTAAAGTTCTTCACTAGAACACAACTTGAGGTTTATAACCTATCGTGTTGACATTTCTGTGCCTATTCAAGTTGACTTTGCATAGGAGTTCTGAGAGTTCTCAATTGGTTGCACAACTACTTGGAGGCTATGGCAGGCCCTTGTGCTGCCAGGTGGCAAGAACTTAAGATTACACAAGTTCAATCCATATGAGTTTGGATTTGTCACTAACCTTGTCTTGTGTTTATGGTTTTGACAAATTCATATGGGTAGGAACTCATACACCATAAAAAATCTAAGTTTCATAAGGTTTCTCTCCGATTCATGAAAATGATGGTGAGGAAACACTTTCACTAAGTAGATTTTTAAGTAGATAACAATTGTGATATTTGCATTCGCAAAGTCGTTAGTGGAGCGTGTGTGGTTTACCGGCACACTAACATGGACTTGTGAGAAGTGACAAAGGTCTAAAAAATTGAGACTATGATTACATCATCCCTTTTCATAGTTCTGAAATTGTTTAGACATATCTGTGAGCTATCTGAGATAAGGTGTATGATTATGATAAAGTCTTATCAAAGCAATATAGTATCAGAAATCTGAACTTTGAAAAGGAAGTCAATAAAGTATTGATTCCTAGAAGTCCAACTGTTTTCTGAGTACATGTCAAAGCTAGTGGGAGCATAAGTGTTATGCTAATAATCATCATGTTAGTGGTCGCATGATAATTATGATTAGTATTGCAAGTCAGCAATGTTAATTATAGAAAAACAAAAGTTCAGGGGTTGAAAAGTTGTTTTGCTATAATTAAGGGAGAGGAGATTATACTTCATTTCAATTCTAAAAGCTTAGATTGAGGTTTTAATCAACTTTAGTCAAGGATATATATTTGAATTTTGTGTTGGAATGGCTAAACATAGGGAAATTCTATATATAGGTCTATTATTTGCGTTCTAAAATTCGGTTATGATTACGGCATCCCTTTTCATAATCTTAATTAAGAGAACTTTGCAAATAGAAATAGAAATATTGTAGCAAAAGACTGGTTTAGTATCATGTCTTTATCATGAATTGTGTCCTATATGCTCCAGATATAGGATCGATTGCATGTGCTATAATACACATCCTTTCTAAATTTTCCAAATGCACAGGGCATTAAGAGGGGAAAAGTCTAGAATTGGATAAGACTAAAATGATTAAGCAATTGTCGAGAACAATCTAAGGTTTACCAAAGACTGGTTGCTCAAGGAAAGTTGGAAGTATAGTGTTAATTTTTGGAAGGTCCATATTGACATATTCTGAACTCTTATTCAGAAGTGATAGTCAAAATGGAATATGGAAATTTTTCAAAGTTGGAAATTTTTCAATCTGTGTAAGATTAGAAAACTTAATGCAAGAATGATGTTTCCATGGAGTTGATCTTCATTGGAATACTCTGTAATGTTTGTTGACAAGTCTTTGTGACTTTGTACATAATCATTACAAGAGGATCAGTACATGTAATGTCACAACTAGAAATTTTGGTGCCTTGTAACTACAACCCTTATAACAACTATGAATCAATAACATGAAAGCATGCAGGATGCTTATTCTATAACAACAAAACTTTATCAAATACTTCATTCCAAGCACTTCAAATAGTCAACAAAGAATTGGAAACCTTTGAAATCCCGGTTTAAGTCCATTTTGGACTAGGATTTCCTTATTGGACCTAATGGACCAAAAAGCTTCCAATTTAACTATGTTGAACCTAGAACTCTCAAATGGGCCCTAATTGGACCCATAAACACGAAACTCAATATTTTTGGGCCATATGAGTCCAAAATAAACTAGATTAACTTTAATGGGCCTTAATGTGTCACAACCAATTTAATTTAGCACTAAGAGGACACAAAAATTATACTTTGATTTATTTGGGCCAAGCATCATCTAAATCAACTATAATGTGGGCTTAAGGGCATGAAGCCCAAATTTTCTTTCTCTTTTCTCCTCTCTCTCGGCCCAAACTACAAACCCAAGAAGAAGGGTTGACTTTAGGAGATGTGACCTCCTTATTACACACCATACACCCATGCATGGTCTAGCATGTCTCTAGACAAGTCACCTCACCTTCTCTCTTTCCCTCTCTCTTCTTCTTTCGGCCGAGAACACACCACACACCCTCATACTCTTCCAAATTCTCTCAAACTCTCACTAGAACATCCTTACACTCTCCCTCAAAAATTTTGAGAATCACAAGGGCTATAAGGAAATCTTTTCTTAATATCACAAATCTAAGGTAAGTTGATGTTTATTCCATAATCTAGCTACTTCATTCCATCAAAAATCTCTTCTAAATCCATTCATTCTTGTGATTTTGCATCTTAGAAACCTCTAAATTCGAGATCATCCAAGAAAGCTTACTAGGAACGAAATTTTCTTCACTCCTCTCTTCAAAACCGAAACCACAACTCAAGGTGAGCTTCATACCCCTTCTCGTTTCGGTTTTCATATGTTTTATGGGGCAGAATACAAGAACATGTGTAGATCTATGTGTATGTGTATGCTATGTGTGATTTTATGCATGTATGTGTGTGATTTTATGTGTTTTTATGATGAATATGTAACCAAAAGGGGTTTTAACTCGAGATCTATGACATGAGAAAGGAAACAAACATAATCTAAGTTATTTTACACTAAACAAGTCAAGAATAATAGCTTATAAGATTATGATGAACATATTTTAACATAAAACCCATTTTAGGGCTTAAATTGTCAAAAATACAAAACTTGGGTTAAAAATTGTCAAGTCACAGTCTCTTGAGGGTAAAAAGGGTCATAACAGTTTCTATAATCATTTTTCTGAATATTAAAATTTTCAAAGGACTTGAAATGTAAATTTTTAGCTTAATGGGCTAAATTTGGAGTTTTTGGCCCAATAAGCCCATAATTGCAAAAAATGATGTTTAAAGGGGCTGAAATGAAACTTTCTGCAAAACAGGGGATAAAAAGTGTAATAAAACTATTTTCAAAGGTCAAAAATGCTTTTCAATCCCAAGAAGGATCAAATTGTAAAGTTTTTGGAATTTGGGCCAAAACTGTAAAAGTTGCGATAAATGGGATTTTAACCGAGAATTACCATTTTAAAAGGACTGAATCTGTTAACAAAATAAATTTTGGGTTAAAAACTACCATTGTAACAAATTTATGATGCCAAGGTGTCAAGAAATTGTTTTAAGGACTAAAAATGAAATTCTTTTATTTAAAGGACTTAAATTGTCATTTTTATAAAGGAAAGGAAATGAAATGGTCAAACTTCTATTTAGACAAACTATTTCATTAAGTCAAAATACAAAACTACGACTACCGACAAATCAAAAGACGAATACACATTTAACTCCAAATATCGTGATACACGAAATTGATCGGTCTCGAATCGATACAACATAACAAACGCTAAGTCAAACCTCTAAACGATAAGCGATACCTTCGATGAGTAAACTTAAAAACTTTGGGCTTATGAGTTTCAAATCATGCTTGTTGGGCCTTGCAAGCCCATCAACATGATCTTTGGGCCCAAAGGGATAACGCTTATATGTTATTGGACTTTCAATAGCTTTTATGTGCTAGTGGGCCAAAGTGTCCCGTTAGAAAAGCTAGTAAGGTCACAATAATCAAATGCGAGTTGGACCATCGTGTCTTTCGCATCCACGACAGCCTAAGGTGCTTACGATAGTAGTAGGACATAGTGCTCCTCTTCTCTTCGTTCGCTAAGGCTTACTATTATTCAAAGTAGACGGAATTAGGACGATATCCATTCGATACGACGATACAAGAACTAATAACTACGTATATCTTTCGGCATCGGAAAACGTCGGGTTTTCCGGGGAAATCAATACTACACGCTCGAAATTCTATAACTATAATACAAAACACCCTTCATATATATGCTTTGAAATCATTCATGCATCAACTATGGATCTTCACACTTTGATAAACAAATGTCTTTTCAGAAAATATCGGATTTTCTGGGTTTTATAAACTATACAAATCATTTTAATTACAACTATGCTTATGAATTCACCAACATTCCATATGTTGACCGTTTTTCCAAAATAACTTGTATTCTCAGGTAACAGATAAGCGGAAGGGTAATAGCAAGTATGTTAGAATATATTGTGTTGAAATCTTTGAAACAATTTGTGTTATGAAGTGTAATATTTGAAAACAATGTACTGGATGTAAACAATATCAGTTGTAATGTATTGATGCATGGTGATGTTTGTGTTATGATTCATGTATATTCATTGTGATGGTATTCAATTTAAGTCACACGAGCCCCCGGACGTTTCCGCCATCTGGTTTCGGGGGTGTAACAGGTTGGTATCAGAGCTCTGTTTATAGTGAACCGGCATATCTAACCATACATTGATATGCAACTATAAACCAAAGAGGGACTAACCCAACTCTAAACAAAACAAATAAAACACAACGATAAAACCTCCTTACTTGTGTGATATTGGAAAGAGAACATAATACTAAATCAAACAAAATAACACTGACATCTCGGTCGAGTCGGGACTGTTCATAGTTGTATTAAGGGGTGGGTGTAGCCTGATCAACTACACTTTCTCCGAAGTACAACTATCACAGGCTCCAAGAAAGCCTCGGTGGTCAGCAAGCCTAAAAACATACCCTTGGCTACCAAGAAAAGAACATCAACTCAAAGTACCTAATAACTAAATCATATTAGGGGTAATAATAGTTTATTCATTAACCCCCTCTCAGCCGACATGGAAGGAGAACACCAGGGCATTCAGTTTCATCAGGTCTTAGTGGCCCACGGGATGAACGAGGATGAGCCCGAGGGAGATCAGGGGAGAGCACACGACGTGGGACTTGAAGTGGAACAAGACGAATATGTAATAGTTGATTTCCAATATGACGAGCTTGACCAAGAGTAGACGAAGAGAAGGGCGTAGAGGAGGCACGTAGTGAACCCCACCAGTCGGAAGCCCCATCAGATTCCCGCACGGTTCAAAGGGTTGATACAAACTATCTATGGTCTCTCGAGGAGGCAATTATTAGCCTGAAGCTTCAACTTATTACGGCCGAGGCAAGGGCTGTACGAGCCGAGCAAAGAGTTGAGGTAATCACCCAAGAGGCGGATGAACTGGCTGAACTCCTGATACGTCAGCTCGACGATTGAGCGTCGTCGTCATCCTTACTTATAGGATCTGCTCTACTACCTACTATATAGGTCTCATCGTACGAGGAACTAGTCGTACCCGTCTTTAGTATTATGGTTACATGATCGATGCTATGTACCATCGACTCTATGTTTGAGTGATTACACTACTCATAAAGCTGTTACTTGCACCACTTATGTATGCTCTTACGAGCAAATTTTCATATATCAAAGTACGGATATTATTGATGAAATATTTTATTGCGCTCTATTGTGATGTTGCGATTATTGGCATGGATTGGTTAAGCCCCCACCATGCTGAAATTTTGTGTCACGAGAAGGCCGTTCGCCTTCATCTCCCAAATCACGAAACCCTAGTTATTTACGGGGACAAACCCAGCACGAACCTTCGCCTTGTTTCGTGCATTAAGGCGCAAAAGTACCTACGGAAGAAGGACTTCACGTTCCTAGCTCATATCGTGGATAAGTCCAAAGAAGAGATCAATATTCGAAACATCCCTGTGGCTTGCGATTTACCGGATGTCTTTCCGAAGGATCTTCTGGGGATACCCCCAGAAAGGCAAGTCGAGTTCCGAATAGATCTAGTGCCAGTAGCTACTCCCATCGCCAAATCACCCCACAGATTGGCTCCTACGGAGATGCAAGAGTTGTCCAGTCAACTCAGTGAGCTTTTGGACAAGGGATTCATCTGACCCAGTTTCTCACCTTGGAGAGCTCCAGTTCTCTTTGTCAAGAAGAAAGTGATGGGTTATGAGCATTCTAACACTCCTAAGTGTACATGCAACCCTAAATACCTTGGATCTATGTTTTCTCTATTATACATGCAATTATGAACTTTCCAAGGAATTATCCTAATCTAGCATACAAAAACAATGAATATAACAAGATAGAATACATACCTCTTTGATGTAGAATGTCTTCATGAAGCTTGAGTGCCTAGTGCCCCAAGTGTGACACCTCAAATGGTTCACACAACACCAAATACACTTGGAATAACTTGAGAGAAACTTGAACACTTCTTGAAATCGTGTAGCCCTCATACTCACACACACTAGTGCACAATTTCTTGAGCCATGGGATTCTTTTATATGGTGGCTATTAGGGCTACACTATGTAACTCCTAACTTTACCCATTCCTTATGCTCCATGGATTTTAACCTCCATGGAGTATCCATGGGTCACCCCATGGACTTAGTCCAACATAAGGAATCTTGGATCACAAGCCCACATATATAAGAATGAATGATTTACACAATCAACCCATATATTTAATTAGTCTTCTTTTGATCACTTAATTAATCCTAGATTTCTTGATCAATACTAATTAAATAATCTTATTAATATATTAGAACTTATAACATATTAACAAACCTTAAGTGTTATTTCTCTCATTATAGTCAATCCAAATGCATGATGCCATGCAACCCAAATGGACCATGCCGGGTCGGGTCAAGTCTTACCAATTATAGTTATGGACTTAGACATTAATCCAACAGTCTCCTACTTGGATAAGTCTAAAAATATTATTGCAAGTATGACTTCAAGAACCGACTGGCAATCGTAGCTCTCAAAAGCTTCCGTCGAACTCTGACCTTGTCGATGATCTCTGACCTTTGTCAATGACTTGTCCATTAGATAAGGGATCATATATTCCTCCATTCTAGATATCATATGGACTGAGACATGGATTATAAATCATTCTCTCTGTCCATTTGTTGTTTCCCGATTTCCGATTTATGACGACTGACTAATTGAACAAATCAAATCAGTCCTGGCCCGGCCGAGCACTTACATTTGTCATCACCAAATCATCGAGGGGCCCACAGATATCGCTTTTATCCCGAAGGTAAAAGGAATTGATAAACTTCAACTTATATGGCTTGTTCTACTACTTGTTAAATCATACACAAAAGCACGTTTTATAACATCGAGTTACCAATGCATTTTCGCGCAATCAATGTACAACCAACTTATAGTAACAACTCATATCTCTAGGTTTGAAGAATATAAGATATTATCGTCTCATGATCACTCGTGATAAAATCCATGAAGTGATTCAAATGAGCACGGGTTGAATCCAATAATCAGAACTTATGAGCACTCATGAGTGTTGTAGCACCACCTTGTCCCACATATTAGACCTCTACAAACCCAACCCATGACAATCTTGATTCATATCTACTTCCAACATATGACCGACTGTGGATGGTTTAAATAACTTAGTCATTCCGGAAGAATAACCTAGTTTATTCTGGAAGTCAAAACATGCAAAATGAAACACAAGAATAATTGAATCTAATATGGTATCAAAACCTATGAACATAAATAAAACACCTTTTATTTATCACCATATGATTACACATTATTCATTGCATACTGTTTCAGCAATCAACTTTATTATTGAATTTAAAAGAATAGTTGTCCCATGCTCCAAGCATGTACACTATGTTTTCTAAACACTAGTCATGCCACACACCAAGTATGCATATTATGTTTGTCTATGATCTTTACTTTGTGAAATAGATCAATTGAACATAACTCCAATGATTCTCATTTCACAGTCCCAAATCCTTACTGCAAATGCAAGAATTCCAAATTCATGTCATTTACTGAAATCTGTTAGATTCTAAACTTATATGCATTGATCCTCTTGTAATGATTATGCATAAAGTCACAAAGACTTGACAACAAACATTACAGAGCATTCCAAAGGAGATCAACTCCTTGGAAACATCCTTCTTGCATTAAGTTTCCTAATCTCACACAGATTGAATAATTTCTAACTTTAAAACATTTCCAGATTCCCTTTTGACTATCACTTCTGAACAAGAGTTGCCTCCTTACAGATTATGTCAATATGGTCCTTCCAGAATTAACACTATACTTCCAACTGTCCTTGAGCAACCAATCTTTGGTAAACCTTAGATTGTCCTCGACAATTGCTTAATCCTTTTAGTCATATCCAATTCTAGACCTTTTCCCTTCTTAATGCCCCAGGCACCTGGAAACTTTTAGAAAGGATGAATATAGCACATGTGATCGATCCTATATCCGAAGCATATGGGACACGATTCATGATGTCTCACATAAAGACTAAACTAGTCTTTTGCTATAATATCTCCATTTCAATTTGCCAAGTTCCATGATGTCTCACATAAAGACTAAACCAGTCTTTTGCTATAATATCTCCATTTCAATTTGCCAAGTTCTCATAATTCAGATTATGAAAAGGGATGCCGTAATCATAATCGAATTTTAGAACGCAAATAATGGACCCATATATAGAATTTCCTTATGTTGAGCCATTCCAACATGAAATTCATATATATATATATATATATATATATATATATATATATATATATATATATCCTTGACTAAATACGATTAAAATCTCAATCTAAGCTTTTAGAATTTAAATGAAGTATAATTTCCTCTCCTTTAATTATAGCAAAACAACTTTTTCCCAATTGAAACCTTTTGTTTTCTATAATTAACATTGCTAACTTGCAACCTTTATCATAATTATCATGCTCCACTAACACGATGATTATTAGCATAACACTTATGCTCCCACTAGCTTTGACATGTACTCAGAATTCAGCTGAACTTCTAGAAAAACAATATTTTATTGACTTTCTTACCAAAGTTCAGATTTTTGATACTAGATTGCTTTGATAAAACTTTTTCAAAATCATACACCTTGCCTTAGATAGCACACTTGTGTGTCTAAACAATTTTAAGAACTATGAAAAGGGATGCCGTAATCATAGTCTCAATTGTTTAGACCTTTTGTCATCTGCTTCAAATCTACTTGGTGGAAGTGTTTCCTCACCATCATTTTCATGAATCAGAGAGAAACCTTATGACCCTTAGATTTTATGGTGTATGTGTTCTTACCCATGTGATTTGTCAAAACCATAGTCACAAGACAAAGATAATGACAAGTCCTAACTCATATGGATTGAGCTTGTGCAATCTTAAATTCTTGCCACCTGGCAGCCCAAGGGCCTGCCATTGCTTCCAAGTTGTTGTGCAATCAACTGAGAACTCTAAGAACTCATATGCAAAGCCAACTTTAATTGGAATGGGCATAGAATATGTCAACACGATAGGTTATAAACCTCAAGTCGTGTGCTAGTGAAGAACTTCAGGTTTTATTCTTGATTAGTTCTTGAGACTTTCAAGTTCTTTAAGACTCCCACTGTCTTCTTGACATATAAGACTCTCTTGTCAAATATTCAAGAGATAGTGTGGATTCTAATCAAGATAAACACTTCACATAATTGGCCTTAGTTGGTCTTTGTTTTATCCAAAACATCACACCTTACCACTTTCAAATGTACAAGAGTAGAAAACTTTTACTCTTACATTTGACAAGTGTTCTAAATCCTTTTTAAGACATGTCACCCAAGTTACAATCTTAGAGTATAACTCTAAGAATTGTTTTTGGAACGAAGTATGAATCATCTTCTTGATTTAACCACTTCAACAATTCATAACTCCTCTTCTTAGCCATCAGACTGCACTTAGAGGATGAATTATGACAAGGTCTCTTAATCATTAAGATGATTACATAACATGATACTAAAATACTGTCCCATCTTTTCAGATTTGAGAAACTTTTATCTTTCTGCCTAAGTTGATTCTTCTTATTCGTTTTGCCATACACTGAAATTTTCCAATGTTTCAGAATTATACTTAAGCCTGTAAGTATAACCATATTTACTAAACTTTAGTAAATCATGACGAATAGTCTTATCAATCTTTTTGTGGTGGACTCTGACCGGTGCACAAGAGTGTGTACCTGATCCCTTAGTCCTTTACTTGACTCACACATCCATGTGAACAAGTAATTAGTCTTAATTTTCCAATGCTTAAAAGTTCTCATTCATCATACTATACACCTTGCATGATTCCAAGTTTTGGTCCAATTGAAACTTGGGTGATGAGAAACTTTCCTTAATTGGTAAATTTAGACACTACCACAAATGAAAGAATCAAAACCATTTTCCTATATTACTAGCAATGGAATCATACAAACAACAATTTTTCACAAATGCCATTGTAAGGATACTTAAAATAAATAAAATCAAATATTTTCCTTTTATTTTAAAAACTTTGCGGAAAAATTATCCTTACAATGCAAAAGCACATGAAAACTTTGTTGTTATCTATTCCTAAGCAATACTTAACTCCTAAGAAGTAGCTCAAGAATCCGATCTTCAAACTATGCGATAGAAATCCATCTACGCGATCAGATTCAGCATATTCTTTCTTTAAGTTTCTTCACCTTTTCTTTGATCAACATGTGACCCAGTCTCATCATGCATCAAGAATCTGAGAATAGAAACTTACCAGAGTTAGATAGTGGACTTTACCTGAAGTAGAGTCAAACTTATTGACTTTAACATCCTTTGGTAAATTTGGCTGCTTCGTAACCAATGCCCCTTCCTTTGTAAATTTAACATATGGACACTTTGGTAATGGTACATGGGACTATCACAGACTTAGCCTTTCTCTTTACCATTTGGTCAACCGAGTTGACTGTGGTCGATCCCTTTCCATTGGGAAGAGAATGCTTTTCCTGGATTTCCAGTGTCATCATTGTCAATGTTCATAAAGTTTTAGGTAGTTGATCTTAGCAAGTAGATAAGATCATTAAGGGTCTTGTCATAGTCTGTTTCATAGGAGTCCCAAAGGAACTCACTATGTGACTTAGAAAGTGATTGAACCATCAGCTTTCTCAAGACTTTGACACCCAACTCTCCCGGCTTGTCAATATGTGACTTCATCTCCAAGATGTGATCACACCTAGACCTTGCCTTGCCAATAGGGTTTGAGTGACCTTAAACTTGTGGGTTAGGGAGAATAACTGGAGGAGGTGAAAGAAGTATGATTTCTATGGGACATCATCTTCATTTTAGGAAAACTTGTTTCAAGAGATTTGGGAAGTTCATCTTTTGGGAGATATTCAAGATAGTTGATTTAAAGTCCTTAATATAACACCCAATATGAAATATTAAGGCTAGGACCCAACATAATACTTTTATAACTTGGAAGAGGGATGTCGTAATCCAAGCTATAAAATATTTGAAGGTAGGTGAATGACGATTCACCAATTTCCACCAAGATAAACGAAATGTAATATTAGGTTTTAATTGGTTTTTGAAACTCCTAGATCTTTGAGATTCATTGAACTTTTCAATGGCATGTTTTAATCTCGAGTGTGCCCTTCAGGTTTTGTGACTGGGATGCCGATGATCACAAAAGAGGGTGTGAAGTAACCATGCAAATATACTTGGTACCCTTAATATTTACCCATCAATCGATGTGCCGGTTAACCACACAACTCCATCAATACTATGATAAATATTAAGTTACCATTTGCCTACGTTGTTAAATCCAGGTTAGTGTGCCGGTAAGCCACACACGCTCCACTAACGGTTTAAGCAAAGTGCAAAGTGTAATTTCATGGATTGGGAATTTATAAGTGTTTAGTTACTTAGTATTTATCATTAATACTTTTAATGAAGGGAGAATTATAGTCCTTGTCCTACCCGTTCGGCTAACGACCCTCCACCAGTCAAGGAAGCAGTGGGTGAGAGTGGACACCCATTAAGCTGCCATTTTATAGGCAACAACCTTATACCGCCCTTATAGACCGGCTTCGTGAATGAGGCCTACTAATGGTAAGACTGACTTGCTCTTATACATATATATCAATATTATTAACTTATAATACTATAAAGTATAAGTGTTGAATTTTAACTTTTAAAATTCTAAGGGCTAACTTGGAATTAAAGTATTCATAAGTGAAAACTTTTTAAATTCCAAAACTTGAGGGAAAGTTTTGAAACTATTCAAAACTAATTTATTCCATAACTTATGTGTTTAAAGTAGTTTTAATTAAGAAAACTCTTCAAGTTCCATAACTTGAGGACAAGTTATGGAAGACTTTAAACTAATAAAAGAATGTAACTTTTCTTTATTTTGTAACTTATGGAATTAATTAAGGTTACACATTTTATTACTTAATGAAGTGACTCTTGAACCTCCATAACTTGAGGACAAGTTATGGAGTCATAAAACCATTTAATGAGGACAAGACTCTTCATTTTGTAACCTTTGCCAATTTTTATGAGTTTTATGAAACTTAAATGTGACTTTTCATATAACTTGAGGACAAGTTACAAAAACACATTTTAGAATCAACTCTTAGATTAAAATGGATTGAAAACACATAATCAATTAACTTTTCTATTAATCTAAGCAACTCATATGAACAAAGATAATTCACATCAAACTTTTTCAAGTAATTAGCATAACTTTTAAACTAATACAAAACATGAATCTATTGACAATTATCTTTGAAATTGGATTAGCATGAACATTACCACATCAAAAACAAGTTTATAAGTTCAAAAACAGCTTAGGGTAATGTTCCTAGTCCATTTCTAGCCAAAAAACTCGAAGATATGCTGTCAGGGGGTCCAACTCGTCGAGTGCACGAACCAACTCAGCGAGTTGGATGAGTTTTTCCATGGACTCGTCGAGTCCCTTTATGCACTCGGCGAGTCTGCTGTGCAGACAGCAAAAAAACTTCATTTTTTTCAGCAATTTTACAAGTATAATAAGAAAACAAGCCTAGGCTCTGATACCACTGATGGGTTATGAGCATTCTAACACTCCTAAGTGTACATGCAACCCTAAATACCTTGGATCTATGTTTTCTCTACTATACATACAATTATGAACTTTCCAAGGTATTATCCTAATCTAGCATACAAAAATAGTGAATATAACAAGATAGAATACATACCTCTTTGATGTAGAATGTCTTCATGAAGCTTGAGTGCCTAGTGCCCCAAGTGTGACACCTCAAATGGTTCACACAACAACAAATACACTTGGAATAACTTGAGAGAAACTTGAACACTTCTTGAAATCGTGTAGCCCTCATACTCACACACACTAGTGCACAATTTCTTGAGCCATGGGATTCTTTTATATGGTGGCTATTAGGGTTACACTATGTAACTCCTAACTTTACCCATTCCTTATGCTCCATGGATTTTAACCTCCATGGAGTATCCATGGGTCACCCCATGGACTTAGTCCAACATAAGGAATCTTGGATCACAAGCCCACATATATAAGAATGAATGATTTACACAATCAACCCATATATTTAATTAGTCTTCTTTTGATCACTTAATTAATCCTAGATTAATTCTTGATCAATACTAATTAAATAATCTTATTAATATATTAGAACTTATAATATATTAACAAACCTTAAGTGTTATTTCTCTCATTATAGTCAATCCAAATGCATGATACCATGCAACCCAAATGGACCATGCCGGGTCGGGTCAAGTCTTACCAATTATAGTTATGGACATAGACATTAATCCAACAGAAAGATGGTACCTTCAGGATGTGTATCGACTACAGAGAACTTAATAAGCTTACCATCAAAAACCGTTATCCACTCCTGCGAATTGACGACCTGTTTGACCAGCTCCAAGGAGCTAGTCACTTCTCAAAGATAGATCTGCGATCTGGATACCACCAACTCAAGGTCCGGGAAGAGGATATTCCTAAAACCGCCTTACGAACTCGCTACAGACATTATGAATTTGTCGTAATGCCCTTCGGTCTAACGAATGCTCCTGCCGCATTCATGGACCTAATGAATCGAATCTGCCGACCTTTTCTCGATAACTTCGTCATCGTTTTCATCGAAGACATCCTCGTTTATTCTCGAAGCGAGGAAGAACACGGCCGACATCTCCGACAATTCCTGGAAACCCATGCGAACCGAAAAGCTGTACGCAAAACGCTTTAAGTGCGAGTTTTGGCTCCGAAGTGTGAACCTTTTGGGACATGTTGTTTGTCAGGAAGGAATTCATGTGGATCCTTCTAAGATCCAAGCCATCGAAGGATGGGCAATTCCAACAACACCCACAGAAATTCGCCAATTTCTAGGCCTCGCAGGTTACTACAGGAGATTCATTCAAAACTTCTCCAAAACCGCAAAACCACTTACCTCGCTTACGCAAAAGGGCGTACCCTTCGAATGGACGGACAAGCAAGAAGCTGCATTCCGAACCCTGAAGCAAGCACTCTGCAGTGCGCCGGTGCTATCGCTACCCGAAGGAACAGAAGACTTCATAGTGTACTGCGACGCGTCAAATCAGGGCTTAGGCTGCGTTCTTATGCAGCGTGGAAAGGTGATAGCTTACGCGTCCCGGCAACTAAAGACACACGAGGTGAATTACACCACTCATGATCTGGTACTGGGAGCAGTGGTCTTCACTCTGAAGATTTGGAGGCACTACCTCTACGGTACCAAGTGCACCATCTTCACCGACCACAAGAGTCTCCAGCACATCTTGAATCAAAAGGAGCTAAACATGAGGCAACGAAGATGGGTCGAACTGTTGAACGACTACGAGTGCGAAATCAAGTACCACCCAGGCAAAGCTAACGTAGTAGCCGATGCCTTGAGTCGAAAGGAATACTCGAATCGTCGTATGAAGACTCTCTCCATAACCATTCGATCCCACCTAACCTCTCAAATCAAGGCAGCCCAGTTCGATGCTATGAAGGCAGAAAACAAAACAAGCAAAGCGCTGCGTGGAATGGAGAATAACTTTGAAGTGAAGGAGGACGGAACGAATTACTTCATGAACCGTATCTAGGTCCCTAAACACGGGGGATTTAGGGAAGTAGTCATGAACGAAGCCCACAAGACGCGATATTCCATCCATCCAGGTTCAGACAAAATGTACTTGGATGTTAAGCAACATTATTGGTGGCCTAATATGAAGGCAGAGATTGCCACTTACGTGAGCAAGTGCCTCACTTGTGCTAAAGTAAAGGTGGAATATCAGAAGCCCTCCGGATTATTACAGCAACCAGTAATTCCCGAGTGGAAATGGGAAAGGATCACCATGGATTTTGTGACCAAACTACCCCAGTCGATGGATGGCTTGGATACCATCTGGGTAATAGTTGATAGATTAACGAAATCCGCCCATTTCCTACCAATAAAAGAATCGTACAAGATGGAGCGCCTGACAAGAATCTACATCAAAGAAATCGTGAGACTCCATGGAGTACCGGTATCTATCATCTCAGATGGAGATAGTAGATTTACTTCACGCTTTTGACAATCGCTTCAGAAAGCTATGGGAACACAACTAGACATGAGCACTACCTACCACCCACAAACGGATGGTCAAAGTGAGCGAACCATTTAAACACTAGAAGATATGCACCGAGCGTGTGTAATAGACTTTGGAAAATCATGGAATACCCACTTGCCATTGATCGAGTTCTCATATAACAACAGTTATCACTCGAGTATCAAAGTTGCTCCTTACGAAGCATTATACGGGCGTAAATGTAGATCACCGTTGTGCTGGGCTGAAGTAGGAGACACACAGCTAGCGAGAGGGCAAACGCCAAACAACGCCTTAACGGGACCGGAAATCATACGCGAGACGACCGAGAAGATAATTCAGATTAGAGCACGACTGCAATCGTCACGAGACAGACAAAAGAGCTACGCCGATAAACGACGAAAGCCCTTGGAATTCAGAGTCGGAGATAGGGTGTTACTAAAAGTCTCTCCTTGGAAAGGAGTGATTCGTTTTGGGAAGCGGGGTAAACTGAACACTCGATACATTGGACCCTTCGAGATTCTTGCCCGAGTCGGTCCAGTGGCTTATAGACTGCAACTACCCGCTGAACTCAGCAGTGTACACCCTGTGTTCCACGTTTCCAACTTGAAGAAGTGCTTATCCGACGAGACTCTCGTCATTCCTTTAGAGGAGATCGAAATCAATGAGAACCTTTTGTTCATCGAAGAACCAGTTGAAATCATAGACAGAAAGGTGAAGCGTACCAAGCAGAGCCGCATTCCAATTGTGAAAGTTTGGTGGAACGCGAGACGCGGACCAGAATTCAAATGGGAACGCGAAGATCAAATGAAGCAGAAGTACCCTCACCTATTCGCGCATTCTCAAATCTAGCTTTCAAAAGAATTTCGGGACGAAATTCCCTCTAACGGGGGGATGATGTCACAACTAGAAATTTTGGTGCCTTGTAACTACAACCCTTATAACAACTATGAATCAATAACATGAAAGCATGCAGGATGCTTATTCTATAACAACAAAACTTTATCAAATAGTTCATTCTAAGCACTTCAAATAGTCAACAAAGAATTGGAAACCTTTGAAATCCCGGTTTAAGTCCATTTTGGACTAGGATTTCCTTATTGGACCTAATGGACCAAAAAGCTTCCAATTTAACTATGTTGAACCTAGAACTCTCAAATGGGCCCTAATTGGACCCATAAACACGAAACTCAATATTTTTGGGCCATATGAGTCCAAAATAAACTAGATTAACTTTAATGGGCCTTAATGGGTCACAACCAATTTAATTTAGCACTAAGAGGACACAATAATTATACTTTGATTTATTTGGGCCAAGCATCATCTAAATCAACTATAATGTGGGCTTAAGGGCATAAAGCCCAAATTTTCTTTCTCTTTTCTCCTCTCTCTCGGCCCAAACTACAAACCCAAGAAGAAGGGTTGACTTTAGGAGATGTCACCTCCTTATTACACACCATACACCAATGCATGGTCTAGCATGTCTCTAGACAAGTCACCTCACCTTCTCTCTTTCCCTCTCTCTTCTTCTTTCGGCCGAGAACACACCACACACCCTCACACTCTTCCAAATTCTCTCAAACTCTCACTAGAACATCCTTACACTCTCCCTCAAAATTTTTGAGAATCACAAGGGCTTTAAGGAAATCTTTTCTTAATATCACAAATCTAAGGTAAGTTGATGTTTATTCCATAATCTAGCTACTTCATTCCATAAAAAATCTCTTCTAAATCCATTCATTCTTGTGATTTTGCATCTTAGAAGCCTCTAAATTCGAGATCATCCAAGAAAGCTTACTAGGATCGAAATTTTCTTCACCCCTCTCTTCAAAACCGAAACCACAACTCAAGGTGAGCTTCATACCCCTTCTCTTTTCGGTTTTCATATTTTTTATGGGGGAGAATACAAGAAAATGTGTAGATCTATGTGTATGTGTATGTTATGTGTGATTTTATGCATGTATGTGTGTGATTTTATGTGTTTTTGTGATGAATATGTAACCAAAAGGGGTGTTAACTCGAGATCTATGACATGAGAAAGGAAACAAACATAATCTAAGTTATTTTACACTAAACAAGTCAAGAATAATAGCTTATAAGATTATGATGAACATATTTTAACATAAAACCCATTTTAGGGCTTAAATTGTCAAAAATACAAAACTTGGGTTAAAAATTGTCAAGTCACGGTCTCTTGAGGGTAAAAAGGGTCATAACAGTTTCTATAATCATTTTTCTGAATATTAAAATTTTCAAAGGACTTGAACTGTAAATTTTTAGCTTAATGGGCTAAATTTGGGCTTTTTGGCCCAATAAGCCCATAATTGCGAAAAATGATGTTTAAAGGGGCTAAAATGAAACTTTCTGCAAAACAGGGGATAAAACGTGTAATAAAACTATTTTCAAAGGTCAAAAATGCTTTTCAATCCCAAGAAGGATCAAAATGTAAAGTTTTTGGAATTTGGGCCAAAACTGTAAAAGTTGCGATAAATGGGATTTTAACCGAGAATTACCATTTTAAAAGGACTGAATCTGTTAACAAAATAAATTTTGGGTTAAAAACTACCATTGTAACAAATTTATGATGCCAAGGTGTCAAGAAATTGTTTTAAGGACTAAAAATGAAATTTTTTTATTTAAAGGACTTAAATTGTCATTTTTATAAAGGAAAGGAAATGAAATGGTCAAACTTCTATTTAGACAAACTATTTCATTAAGTCAAAATACAAAACTACGACTACCGACAAATCAAAAGACGAATACACATTTAACTCCAAATATCGTGATACACGAAATCGATCGGTCTCGAATCGATACAACATAACAAACGCTAAGTCAAACCTCCAAACGATACGCGATACCTACGATGAGTAAACTTACAAACTTTGGGCTTATGAGTTTCAAATCATGCTTGTTGGGCCTTGCAAGCCCATTAACATGATCTTTGGGCCCAAAGGGATAACGCTTATATGTTATTGGGCCTTTAATGACCCAATATTTTATAAAAGGACTTTCAATAGCTTTTATATGCTAGTAGGCCAAAGTGTCCTGTTAGAAAAGCTAGTAAGGTCACAGTAATCAAATGCGAGTTGGACCATCGTGTCTTTCGCATCCACGACAGCCTAAGGTACTTACGATAGTAGTAGGACATAGTGCTCCTCTTCTCTTCGTTCGCTAAGGCTTACTATTATTCAAAGTAGACGGAATTAGGACGATATCCATTCGATACGACGATACAAGAACTAATAACTACGTATACCTTTCGGCATCGGAAAACGTCGGGTTTTCCTGGGAAATCAGTACTACTCGCTCGAAATTCTATAACTATAATACAAAACACCCTTCATATATATGTTTTGAAATCATTCATGCGTCAACTATGGATCTTCACACTTTGATAAACATATGTCTTTTCAGAAAATATCGGATTTTCTGGGTTTTATAAACTATACAAATCATTTTAATTACAACTATGCTTATGAACTCACCAACATTCCATATGTTGACCGTTTTTCTAAAATAACTTGTATTCTCAGGTAACAGATAAGCGGAAGGGTAATACCAAGTATGTTAGAATATATTGTGTTGAAATCTTTGAAACAATTTGTGTTATGAAGTGTAATATTTGAAAACAATGTACTGGATGTAAACAATATCAGTTGTAATGTATTGATGCATGGTGATGTTTGTGTTATGATTCATGTATATTCATTGTGATGGTATTCAATTTAAGTCACACGAGCCCCCGGATGTTTCCGCCGTCTGGTTTCGGGGGTGTGACATGTAAGTTTAAAATCTAACAGATTTCGGTAAGTTGCAGGAATTTGGAATTCTTGCATTTGCAGTAAGGAGTTGGGATTGTGAAATGAGAATCATTGGAGTTATGTTCAATTGATTTATTTTACAAAGTAAAGATCATAGAAAAACCTTAGTGTATATACTTGGTGTATGACATAATTAATGTTTGGACAAACATAGTATGCATACTTGATGTATGGCATGACTAGTGTTTAGAAAACATAGTGTACATGC
The DNA here is from genome assembly GCF_052849685.1 of Lactuca virosa. NCBI lineage: Eukaryota > Viridiplantae > Streptophyta > Magnoliopsida > Asterales > Asteraceae > Lactuca > Lactuca virosa. The sequence goes on from NC_136428.1 coordinate 318,945,639, forward strand.
TTAGAGCATGGGGCAACTATTGTTTTAATTCAAGTATAAAGTTGATAGCTGAAACAGTATACAATGAATAATGTGTAATCACATGGTGATAAATAAAAGGTGTTTTATTTATATTCGTAAGTTCTGAGACCATATTGGATTCAATTATTATTGTGTTTCACTTTGCATGTTTTGACATCCAGAATAACTATGTATTTCTTCTCGAATGACTAAGTTATTCAAACCATCCACATTCGGTCATATGTTGGAAGTAGATATGAATCAAGACTGTCATGAATCGGGTTTGGAGATGTCCAAGGTAGTGGACATAGACAAGAGGTGCTACAACATTCATGAGTGCTCACAAGTTCTGAGTATTGGATTCAACCCACGCTCATTTGAATCAATTCATGGATTTTATCACGAGTGATCATGAGACGATAATATCTTATATTCTTCAAACCTAGAGATATGAGTTGTTACTATGAGTTGGTTGTACATTGATTTAGTGATGACACATGTGAGTGCTTGGCCAAGCCATGACTGATTTGATTTGTTCAATCAGTCAGTCATCATAAATCGAAAATCGGGACACAACAAATGGATAGAGAGAATGATTATAATCCATGTCTCAGTCCATATGATATCTAGAATGGAGGAATATATGATCCCTTATCTAATGGACAAGTCATTGACAAAGGTCAGAGATCATCGGCAAGGTCAGAGTTCGACAGAAGCTTTTGAGAGCTACGATTGCTAGTCGGTTGTTGAAGTCATACTTGTAATAATAGTTTTAGACTTATCCAAGTGGGAGACTGTTGGATTAATGTCTAAGTCCATAACTATAATTGGTAAGACTTGACCCGACTCGGCATGTTCCATTTGGGTTGCATGGCATCATGCACTTGGATAGACTAAAATGAGAGAAATAACACTTAAGGATTATTAATATATTATAAGTTCTAATATATTAATAGGATTATTTAATTAGTATTGATCAAGAATTAATTTGGAATCAATTAAGTGATCAAAAGAAGACTAATTAAATATATGGGTTGATTGTGTAAATCATCCATACTTGTATAGTGGGCTAATGCTCCATGGATTATCAAGTTGGGCTAAAACCCATAGGATGCTCCATGGATGCTCTATGGTGTATTTGAACCCATGGATCCAAGGAAATGGAAGGCCATGACAATTAAGGTTTACCCTAATTGTGACACTATATAAAGATCATATCATTGGGAAAATCGGCCTCTAGTGTGTGTGGATGAGGGTTAGCCGATTTTCATGAAGTGTGGTTTTTCTCTCTAAGTCATTCCAAGTGTATTTGGTGTTGTATGAACCATTTGAGGTGTCACACTTGGGGCACTAGGCACTCAAGCTTCATGAAGACAATATACACCAAAAGGTATGTAATTCTAACTTGTTATATTCATATGAATCCATGTTATTATGCTAGTTAGGATGAATACCTTGGAAAGTTCATATTTGCATGTATAATAGAGAAAACATAGATCTAATGTATTTAAGGTTGCATGTACACTTAGGAGTGTTAGAATGCTCAAAACCCAACACATTTCTCGTCAACTCTAGACCTGCTCACATCTTATTTGATTCTAGTGCCTCAAATTCTTTTGTGTCTGATGAATGTGCGCGATCTTTTCAAATTGCTTGCTATGCACTCGCAGAACCATTTCATGTAGATAATGCGGGAATTATATCATTACTTGCTAATAAAATCTATAGGGATTGTATCATAGAAATTGAAGGCTATAATTTTCTGGCTAACCTGATTCCTATCTCCTTGCCCGACTTTGATATCATTCTCGGCATGGATTGGGTGTCAAAGAACTGTGCAGAACTCTTGTGTTACAAAAAGATGGTACGCAATCCTATTGAAGGGGAGAATCTTATTTATTTCTACGGTGAAGAAAGACTTATCTTAAAAATTATCTCATTTCTAAAAGCTCGTAAATTTATAACGAAGGGGCATTCTACTTATCTGGCCTATAACCTGATGTTTTCCCCGATGATTTGCCTGGACTTCCTCCGGATAGGCAAGTAGAATTCTTAATTGACCTTCTGCCTGGTGTTGCTCCGATTGCAAAGTCACCTTATCGTCTTGCACCAGCTGAGATGAAGGAAATGATGGTTAAACTGCAGGATTTACTTGACAAAGGCTTTATTCGACTGAGTACCTCTCCTTGAGGTGCTCCAATATTGTTTTTCAAGAAGAAGGACGGATCGATGCGAATAAGTATTGATTACCGTGAGCTAAATAAGGTAACTATCAAAAACAAGTATCCACTACCTCGCATATACGACATGTCTGATCAACTTCAGGGTGTTAGCTATTTCTCACAGATTGATTTGAGGTCTGGCTATCATCAGTTGAAAGTACATGAGCAAGATATACCGAAGACTGCTTTCCGTACTCGTTACGAGCATTTCGAATTCCTGGTCATGCCATTCGGTTTGACAAATGCTCCTACTGTATTCATGGATATGATGAATCTGGTACGCTGTCCAATGCTCGATAAATATGTCATCGTATTCATTGATGATATTCTAATCTATTCCAAGTCTGAAGCTGATCATGCCATTCACATTCGTGAAATATTAGAACGTCTTTGAAAGGAGAAACTATATGCTAAATTCTCAAAATGTGAATTTTGGCTTTGCCAAATTCAATTTCCCGGCCATGTGATTTGTGGTGACGGAATATCAGTGGATCCTACCAAAATTGAAGCCATTCAGAATTGGGAAGCGCCCCGTATTGCTTCTGAAATTCGCAGTTTCTTGTGTCTTGTAGGGTATTATCGGAGATTCATTAACGATTTTTCACGTATAGTTGTGCCTCTCACAAGTCTCATACAAAAAGAAGCAAAGTTCGAAAGGGGTGAAGCCCAAGAAAAAGCTTTCTCAACTTTAAAAGATCTTTTGACTCATGCTCCGATCTTATCACTTCCAGAAGGTGATAATGATTTTTCCGTGTATAGCGATGCCTCAGGGTTGGGGCTCGGTTGTGTGTTGATGCAACGTGGTAAAGTGATAGCCTATGCCTCAAGACAACTGAAAGATTATTAAAAGAATTATCCCACTCATGACCTCGAACTCGCTGCAGTAGTATTTGCCTTAAAACTTTGGAGGCATTATCTTTTTGGTACAAAATGCCAATTGTTTACCGACCACAAAAGTCTCAAGTATATATTCAGTCAGCAAACTTTGAATATGAGACAGCAACGAGCCATGGAGTTTATCAAATACTATGATTGTGAAATTTTGTATCATCATGGAAACGCCAATGTAATTGTCGATGCACTCAGCAGAAAAGTTTATCATAACAGTGTGTGTTATGTTATTACTCACACTACAATAAAGTTCACTATTCTTGATGAACTAGAGAAATGGCAAGTAGAGGCCTTAAAGCCAGAAAATGTGAAGAAGGAAGGGAAGATACATTATGCTGATATTTTACTTGATGATCCACTTGGACTGAAAGTATTTAAGAATCGGCTATGGATTCCAAAAATTGGTGGATTGAGACAGAAGAGTTCAAATGAAGCCCATAAGTCTAAGCTATCAATACATCCTGGTACTAGTAAAATGTACTACGATATACGGGTTGATTATTGGTGGCCTGGATTAAAGAGAGACATCGGAAGATACGTGCAAGAATGTTTAGTATGCTTACAAGTCAAAGCCGAGCACCAAATCCATATGGAATTCCAGAAGGTACTAATGTCCCCATGTGGATTTTATTACCAAATTGCCAAAGACTGCGAGACAGCATGATAGCATTTGGGTAATTATTGACCGGCTGACGAAGAGTTCACATTTTCTTCCCATGCATGAAACAGCTCCAATGGAGAAATACGCACAAGTATATTTGGACGAAATTGTTGCAAAACATGGTGTGCCATTAAAGATTATTTCCGATCGTGATACTCGCTTCACTTCTCATTTTTGGGCGAGTATGCAACGTGAATTGGGATCTCGTGTTGCTCTCGACACAACTTATCATCCCCAGATAGATGGTCAGATGGAGAGAACAATCCAAACGGTGGAAGATATGCTTCGTGCATGTGTCTTGGAGTTTGGTGGTAACTGGGATAAATACTTACCTCTTGTCGAATTTTCATATAATAACAATTACCACTCCTCAATCAAAATGCCGCCATATGAAGCAGTATATGGGTGTTAATGTCGTAATCCATTATGTTGGCGTGATGTCGGACAGAAAATCCTTGGTGGCCCTGAAATGATTCAAGACACCACTGATAAGATTCAAGTCGTACGAGAAAGAATGAAAGCAACCCATGATCGACAGAAGTCCTATGCAGAAAAGAGGAGACAACCCATAGAATTCCAGATGGGTTATTTCGTAATGCAGAAAGTATCCCCATGGAAAGGTATTATGCGATTTGGGAAGAAAGGAAAATTGAGTCCTAGATTTGTTGGTCGTTTCAAAATCATCCAGAGAATTGGTAAGCAAGCATACCGTTTGGAATTGCCTGAAAATCTGGCAGGTATTCATAATGTGTTTCACGTGAGTTATCTACATAAATGCTTGAGCATATATGATGAAGCGGTTTCGTTATCCGAGGTGAAACTAGATAATAAGTTAAGATATGTAGAAGAGCCTGAAGAGATCATAAACGAAAGAACGTTGATATACGTAATAAAGAAGTGGAGTTGGTACTTTTCAAGTGTAAACACCATCGAGGCCCAAATTATACTTGGGAAAATAACAACAAGATAAGAGCGACAGATCCCCATTTGTTTAAATAGTTGTAATTTCGGGGATGAAATCCTCAAAAGGAGGAGGTATTTGTAACATACACGTTAATAGCATTGTTCAATTATCGTGTTTTGTAATCTTGTTAGCATAAAAATAAATATTATTAAATATTATATGTTTTTAGTGGTGAGTTCTAACAAGATAGTTGTATGAGATTTGAAGTAAAACTATGTTTAGAAATATTCGGAAAGTATTGGAAGTCTTATGAGATTCCGATCAAAAGTATAACATTCAAGTTGGAAATAAGTAAAACTAATGTTATTGAAAGTTGTAAATTATCTCATTAGAAACATTTAGGCGAAAACCTCACCGAAATCCGAGTTATAACGAAGAAGTTATGACTTATCAAAGTTTCGCGACAGAACCGACGCGACACCGTATGACGTAAAAAGTAAGTATACGATAAACTAATTTTTAGCTTTAGTGATCTAAATGAAAGTTGTAGTATTCGTTAAACCGAGAACTTTCATAAAAAGAACGACCAAATCTGACATCGTATGAGGAAGTTATGATTTTTCTAAGATTCGGCATAACAGTGTACAACTCGAAATTTGAATTATAGATCGAGCAAGTTTTAGCTAGCACAACCTAAACGAGAATCGAAGGTCTCGTTAGTAGTAGTTCAACGCTAAAAAGACAGATGGAAACGGATGTCGGATGAAGAAGTTATGAATTTTTAACATACTTTTCCTGTCCCGCCCTGTTAAAAATATAACATTAAAAATAATTCAAAATTAGCCAACATAATCTAAACGAAAGTTGTAGAGTATAATATCACCTACGGATGGATATAAAGAACTCCAAAAACGGAGCTAGTATGCGAAAGATATGGATTTTTGAAGTTCTGGGCACAAAGATCGAGGCTGACCGAAGCTGTACGCCGAGCATACTCGAAGTTACGCCCCGCGTACTCGGACTACATCCGTAATGATCCACGTCGCGTCTTTCTTCGGATGGAGGACACTAATCTCTTAACATTGACACGTCCAAGGCTGTCACAACCCCGAACCAGACGGCGGAAACGTCTCGGGGCTGGCGTGACTATCAATTGAAATATCATCACAATGAATATACATGAAACATAACACATTCATCACCAAATATTACATAGTACAACTGGCATTGTTTACATCAAGTACATGGTTTACATTACATGATCCCAAAATATAAAGTGTTTGATGATTAGCAAATACAAAAGAAACTTTCAACACACACTGGATGCTTCCTCGTTCTAACGATTACCTGAGAATACAAGTTATTTTGAGAACGGTCAACATATATAATGTTGGTAAGTTCATAAGTATGTTTGATGTAGAATAGTTTATGTCGCTTGTAAAACCCAGAAAATCCGATATTTTCTGTAAAAATAAAAGACTGTTTATAAAAAATGTTGTGATGATCCCATAAGTGTATGTGTGTGTGATTTAAAATATGTGAAATGACTTTCATATTTGTTCATTGTATAAAGAGTATATGTTTGTAATGAATATCATTGTTACCCCTGGAAAGCCCGATGATTTCCGTTTTAAACTAGTATGATGATTTTTGTATTATCGAATAATCACTTGTACATTTACTATGTATGAATTCCCCTTTTTAAACGATGAAATGAGTAAAGGATCTCGATGAGAGTCGTTATAACCATACATGATGACTGACCGTAGGTCATGTATGTTATTCTAGGCCTTCGAGCATGCGACAGGCACGTTAAAGCCCATTAAGCTCATGATGAGTATTTGGGACCACAATAGTAATGCAAATGGGCCAGTAAGGCCCAATAGAATTTAAAAGCTAATGAAGGTCTACCAAACATCTAAATGGGCCACCAAGGCCCAATAAACATATTTTAATTATAATGGGCCCAAGAGATTATGAAATTGGGTCACGAAGGCCCAATAAGCACAATTAGGGAACAATGGGCCCAATTATCGTATCATGTATTTGTTTGTCTATATAATTAGAAACATATGATTTGTTTTACTTTGATTGTTTAATTACGAAGCAAAAACACCTGATGTTCGATTTATAACGAGGATATGGTTTAAAATATATATATATATATATATATATATATATATATATATATATATATATATATATATATATATATATATATATATACTTCGTATCCATCGGTTATAAATTGTTGTATTCTTGACATATTTGATTAAAAATGTTTATTTGGACATTTCAGCCCATTCTTCCCCAGAAAGTATATATATATATATATATATATATATATATATATATATATATATATATATATATATATATATATATATATATATATATATATATATATATATATATATACTTCGTATCCATAGGTTATAAATTGTTGTATTCTTGACATATTTGATCAAAAATGTTTATTTGGACATTTCAGCCCATTCTTCCCCAGAAAATTTCAGTTTCAGCCCTCTTTAAATAAAATGATATTTTTAGTCTTTTTAAATGAAAAGTGACATTTTTGGTCCTTGGATTTATTCTCTTGGCATTTTTGGCCCAAAACCGTTATTAAAATCGGATTTCAGCCCACATTATAAATTTTGAACATCTTCAGCCCCTTGTTTACAGAATTTTACAGTTTGGACCCAAATTTCGAAAGTTTTACATTTTCGACCCAGAATCCAAAAACTTTACCTTTTTAGTCCCGAATTTAAAACTAAGGCCATTTTCAACCCCATACTTGTTTTAATTACTGATTTAGTTCGATCTTTGACTGTTATGACATTTTTTGCCCCAAAACTCCATATTTTTCGCAACTTTGGGCCCTTAAACCCATAAAGCCCATATGTACGCCCAATAAGCTAAATTTATGTTTTTAACCCCTAGAAAGGTGTAATTTTCATAAAAGTCAGATTGTTATACAAAAATATCATTCTAACCCCTTTGGATCCGAAAATGTCATTTTTACCCCAAACTTTTATTATTTTTACAAAATGGCACTTATGAGGATTTTTGCTTTGTTTTCATATCTTAAGCACAAAGATTCTTAGATCTTCAAAGTAAGTTGTTTATTATGTTATATGTTTATGTATTCTTCACACTTCTACTATAAATTTCGAGTTATAATAATGTATTGTCATATTATCACAACACAAACCAAATAAATCACATAAACAAACATACACACATAAATCAACACATGAGACTTGTATTCTCCCCCAAAAATCATATGAAAACCGAAAATTAAGGGGGTATGAACTCACATTGGGTTTGTGGGTTTGGTTTTGAAGAGGGAGATGTGAAAGATGAAGTGATTCTTGGCTCTAGCAACTTCCTTTAGTAAATCTCGAACTCAAGAAGATTTCTAAGAGTATAACCACCTAAAACTTTGTTTAAAGGAGTGATCTAACAACAGGGTGAAGTTATGAAGCTTGGATGTGTAAGGACTTACAAAAGGTTGACAACACTTGATGAAAACTCTTGAATTCAAGCCAAACTTTCGAGAATCGCTTGAAGGAAGGAAGGATATGGCTTTATGGTGAATCAAAGAATCGAGTACGAAATGAATCAGAGATTAAAATCAATGTATGTATGCGAGATTGAACACGTAAATATAATCTAGTTTCAGCTCAATATTACGCTTTCAAGTTTATAGAGTGCAAAAATAGACAAGACTGTAAAACCTTGTCTAACTCTAGTAAAGACTCCTATTTATAGGAGATGGAAAGCGTACAAAAAATATACTAAGGACTATCACTTAGGCTTCGAATACATGTGCCTTAGTAAAATAGATTACAGAGAATACGAAGAATGCTAAACATATGAAGACCTACAACCCTTCGACTAATTACAAAAAATCAGCCCTTACAATCTCCCCCTTTGTAATTATAGTCGAAGTCTTCAATTTGTAAGAAGCTAGATAGAATACATCATCACTCTTCGTATCTCAGTGTACCATGCAATAACATTTTTGATCTCCTTCTTATCTCCTTCATTATTCTTCCTGCACTGGTTCATACGAACAATTAAGTTCGTATACTGAGAAGTAGCATATCTCTCCATTTCGCATGTTTGGAATAAAAAGCGTTTAGCTCTTCCAGACTTATCCTTTCCTGCAAAGACTATTCCAAATGGTTTTAAACAAATTTCTCCATCAGCATACTTCTTTAAATCAACTTGTTTCTTCGTAGGAGCCATTGGAGCAGTTATATCAATTCCCTTTGTTATAGCTAACTCCACATCGGTTTGAGCCAAACACTCAAAATAGTTTTCAATGAAAATTTTGATGTGAGCTAACCCAAGCTTGAACTCGTCTGGATCGGTGTTTTGAAGAAACGAAAATGACTTGTCCTTCAAAATCAATGCAACTTGTTTAAGATCATACAAGTTCATCAAAGGAAAATCAGTAATTGTAAAGTCACAAGTTATTCCATTTGCCCTGACCACCGTATACTTGATATTCTGCACAATCCCTTCGAATTCCACATCCCTCTTTATGCTGACAACTTTCTTTATTTTCACTAAGGACCAAACCTCCTCAGGAGCCTTCGCTAAAACAGCATGAAAACGAATTTTCATGTGCTTTCCTTCATTTTTGTCTTTAAAACCTCCTTCAGCTTTAAACTGTGGCATTATGAACATCATTTCATTTACTGGAAAGTCAGGCTGACTTGCATCAGTATTTGTAACCACATAACTTTGTTTTGGCTGCTTCTCAAAGGAATACATGTGGTCATATGAAACTTTAGGTTCAATTGTTTCATAGTTGTAATTCTTTGCATGATTCCTTTTTCTAAACCCGGAGGATCTTGTGCACGAACAGTCATTATACTCTCTACTAACCTCATCCTTTCCAACTCAGCATCAACTTCTGCCTTTTTTTCTTCCTTAGTCTTTTCAACAACTTTAGCTTTACCCTTATCTTTCGAAGCTGATTGACCAATCACTTCCTTTGGTTTCGAAACACTCCTAGCTGTATCACCAATAACAATTCCTTTTAATACTGGTCTTGTCAAGGGCACCGTTGTAACAACAGTCGAAGTGACTTGTTCAGAAGATGTTATAATAGGCTTCGAAGTTCGAATCTTTGAAAGAAACACTTTTCCCACCACCTTCGCATCTTCACCACTAGCCTTCGCATCTTCACCACCACCCTTCGTAGTTTCAAATTTCTTTTCTCCCCGTTGCACCCCTGTGAAAACAGGTGGGGCATCTGACATTGCTGCTAGAAGGCTTGAAATGCGAGATAAGGGAGCCAACATTTTTTGTAGGATGGCTTCGAATTGAACAATTTTTTTAGACAAAAACTCTAGAGTGATTAATGATGAGGAAACAGGCTTGACGGACAAATCTTTAAACTCCTTAAGTAATGAAATCAACTCTCCAAAATTTTTACTTTCCATTGTAGAAAGTTGAGTAAGTTGAGGACTCAAACTTTCGTACAATTTGACAAATTTAGTGACCACGTCACAAATTATGTCAACTTTTTGATTTAGAGAGGCATAGTCTTGCTGAACACTAAGGACCTCCCTCTGCATATCTTTACGAAGTTCGCGAATCTGCATATTGACATCTTCTCTCACTTTATTTACTTCTTGAACAAACAGAATATGTCTTTCCTTTGTTAACCTCTTTAAATCCTTAACCTCTCCTATAAAATCTGATCTTTGAGAAATTACACGAAGCTCATTGTTCTGATCATTGTGATCAACCTTTTCCAACACTCTAGCTTCCGAATCTCTCACCATCCCAGAGACTTTGCTGATTATCCTGGCTTCGAACATTTTTAGCATTGTATCGACTTCCAAGCTGGAAACTGATGAACCACCCCCATATCTGCTTGTGGTTGAATAATTGAATTTAACTTCGAATTCAGTAGTTTAAACTGCTTCATCGTCATAAGCATGTGATCTGGAAAATCTTCCTCTTCTTCATCAAATTTCAGATCCTCAAAGGTTCCTCGAAAACCTTCATTATCAGTATCAGTTTCCATCACAATGGTTTCATCAACAGGTGAATTGGTTGTGGTTGGATCAGTGGATTGTGAAGGAAAGATAGTAGTGAAAGGTTGATTGATAATATGTTCGAATGTTGGTGAGTCGGTGGTAGAGGTGATTGGAGTAATCTGTGGAGGTAGAGAGACAAAAGTTTCATAAGTAGTGGAATTAGGATTACCTTGATTATCAGCCTCCGGACCTTCTTCACCCATGTTGACATTTGTATCCGTATTAAATACGTGTACAGTGATGTCTAAAGTTCGTGTCTCCTCATTAGACGACTTGACAATCGAATCTTCGGGTGGAATAACACTCGTCTGCTTAGGAGTCGAAATGAGATTGAGGTCTGGAGTTTCAGGGATTCTTTCATCTTCTTCTGTAGACTCATTTGAAATCACAAGCTTTCGTGTCTTCTTCTTCTTCTTTTGAGATAAATGCTTAGCCATGTCTTCAGCCCTTCGTTTCTTTGAGGATGGAGAAACAGGCTTTCGTAGATGTGTCACTTGAGGCTTTCGAACAACATGATGTGATGAAGACTTTCGTAGATGCTTAGACTTCATTTTGATTCTACTAAAAACCCCAGTCTTCGAAGGAATGATCTCTTACTCTTGAGTGTCTTCGACATTGGGCTCAATGGGTTTAGTTTCAACAACAGAAACTTTGGGTACAACAGGTTCTTCTACAGGAACAGGCTTCTTCTTTGGAGACTTTTTTGGCTTAGACTCTTTTACAACTTTTTCAGAAGAACCAGATTCATTCTTCTTCGTACGTTTGGACTTCTTCTCCTTTTTCTCCAATAAAACACCAGTTTTCACAGACGTGTCAATGGTTTGTAAGTAAGCCACTAACACAGAATTCGAAGGATCCACTCTTTTCAGCATAACATCAGGGATTCGAGCCACATAAGGAAATTCCTCAGCATCATCGTTAGCATCCTTCGGACAATTGTAAACATGAAACATAACTTTTTCTTCTTCATTTGGTATCAAAATCCCCTCCTTATCAAAGAAGTACTGCAAGATTAAACACCAATATCTTGCACAATGAAATGCCATGAATAGCATCCGTGTTTCTACACTCTTCTTAAACTCTTTCCACAATTGAGAAGAATAATCAACCTGTAGATCATAGTACAGCCCAACAACCATGGCATATACTTCCATACGACCTTTATCCAAACCCACCGTTCTTCAAGTCAAACACCTCAAGAAAATCCCAAATAGAAAATTCCAAACTTTGGGAAGACTTGACTTCTTGAAGTCACTAATCTTTGTTAATTGAGGTTGATATCCCATCTCGTTAAATATATGAACAATTTGAGGGAAGGTAAAATCAACATATGGTGGAGAATTTGGGATGTCCAGAATCTGACACAAAAGCTTCTTGGTGATTCTAACCTTTTTGTCATTCACAAGGTTGAAAGTAACTACATCAAAAGCCTTTGTGATTGTAGCCGTTGAACCTGCTTGTGAAAGCCAAGAAATCGGTACTGAGAAAGAATTAAACATCACCTTTGAAAGAACAGAGCTCTTCAAAGCGACAACGAGCATCTTGAGTTCTTCTGGATATTGGGATACATCAGACTCCACTTGGTAGTTTGATCCCAGAATCTTCATAATTGGTAGTGAGGAAACATCATCAGTTGTTTGAGAAGGATCGGCATCAACATGAGCAGAAGTCGCCATTGTTAGGGTTTTGAAGCTTTGAAACATAGAGAGAATTTGGGAATTTTCTTTTGAACGCATAAAGTGATAAAAGACCCTTGAATCCTCTTTTATATGTAACCATATTGTTTGAATTAAAAGCGGGATGTGCATTTAATGATATCTGACGTGGCACCTTGAAAATCGGACCACTACACCGTGAAAATAGCCACGCGTCAAAAAGTAACTGTCCCATCTCCTTGAAACCCGGACCGTATACCATACGTCATTGAAATACAACCTGTATTGATTGCCCCAAGAGAATTGTAACCGTCGGAACCCTTCAGATGGAAGTAAGGCTCTTTCACTTTTGGGATGAAAAGCGAAGTCATATCCCAGATGTTTGAAATCATCAGCCTGAGTTGGTATTACTCAGAACCTCAAGAATTTCGTGAGTGTAGTGTTCCAAAGAAGTAGACAAGAAACAATGATAAAAAAAATTTATGGGATTCTGTGATGTCAAAAATTTAATTTGACACGAAGGCAGTTAAACCCTAGGCAAAGGTTGCTTCGTTAATCATCAAGAGAGATGATCAACAGCTTGTGTATGTTCCCGTGAAATACAATCGAAAACTTGTAGAGAAGGTTCGAAGGGCATCTTTTATAAGGCTTCATAGTTGGCTTAACGAATTTCATTACATATCAACCTAAACATAAGGTGAGTAATTCTAACAGAAATTACTTGTTTGACCAGTGTAGTCAGTGACAAGTTTGCTTTGAAAAATATTAAAAGTGACATTTGGTTTCGAATAAAACTCACACGGAAATCACATTCACAAAAAAAATTTGTGCTGGATCTTGATGGGTAACAAACATTGTGGGTTTCGAATGTTTGATCAAGACCACTCATACGAAATGAATATGATTTGGAGTTTTGAAAGTAGGTACTGAAACAAAAGTTTCGTAAAATCTGGAACATAGTTCCCCGTCAATTCCTTAAATGTTTAGAAATTTGGGTTTCACTTTCATCACGGTCTCATGATGTCAGATCATTAACACAGATTTTTGACATGTCTAAGTCTCGATTGGTTTGATCAGAGACCTGTAGGACATATGTCTTCGTGTGTGAGCGTGAAAGAAAGTTTTGATAAAAAACGTTTGGTGTAAGACTCGAAGTGTACGTCTGTTAAATTTGGACAAAACAATAACCTCTTAACTCATGTGAGAATAGTCAGGTAGCTCAGGAGACTAATGTGAATACAAGCCTGATTGGGAAGAAATCTTCGTATGAAAATTTCATTAAGGCCTTCGTACACATTAAGTCAGTGGAGGCTTCGGACAACATGCTGCAGCATGCTTCTAGGGACATCTTAACTAGTTTAAAATTCAAAAATCGTATGATAGATGTACCTGTCCCTAGAATTGCAAGCATTATCTTTTTAGTATCTTCATGAATATCTGCAACAAAGTACTTAAAAAGAAAGAAGAAACAAAATCTTTTTGTTGTTTTGATTTTTCGAAAATAAAGAACGAAATAAATTGAAAATCTTTTTGATGTTTTTAATTTTTCAAAAATAAAGAACAAAATAACGTGAAAACCTTTTTGATGTTTTTGATTTTTCGCAAATAAAGAACAAAATAAAGTGAAAATCTTTTGGATGTTTTTGATTTTTGAAAAATAAAATGACTCAAACATACGAAGGTACTTGTTGCAAACGCACGAAATTTTCATCATTTTCTGAAATGTAACAAACATGCGAATTCAAAGCGTTCGAAGAGTTGACTATGAACAGTAACCTCTGAACGCTGACTGATTTTGCTTTGTCTTTTATTCAGCGCCTCTGACTCATTCTTGATCAACCATTATTCTCCTTTTTCGCATTGAATAGAATTTCCATCAATCATTCTCAGTCCTTCCAAAATTCGTACAAATGATTTTTCATCCAATGCTTTCATGAAAATATCAGCTAACTGATCAGTTGTTTTCACGAAATGTACTTCAATATTTCCATCTTCCACGTGATCCTTGATGAAATGATAACGAAGAGCTATATGTTTAGTCTTCGAATGCTACACAGGATTATGACAAATTCTTATTGCACTTTGTGAATCACAATATAAAGGAATCTTTTTCATATTAATTGCATAGTCACGCAATTGACTTTGGATCCATATAATCTGTGAAGTGCATGCAGCAGCAGCTACGTATTCTGCTTCAGCCGTTGAGATTGAAACGCAAGTTTGCTTTTTCGATTGCCAGCTCACTAATTTTCCATCGAGTAATTGACATCCACCACTTGTGCTATTTCTATCTAGGTTACACCCACCCAAATCTGCATCTGAATATTCTTGAACAAAGAACCTAGTATTCGAAGGATACCACAATCCTAACGAAAATTTTCCTTTGAGATAATGAAAGATATTCTTTACAGCAGTGAGATGTGGTTCTTGAGGATTTGACTGATACCTAGCACAATTACAAACAGAAAACATGATATCAGGTCTACTTGCTGTTAAATAAAGTAAAGTTCCAATCATGCTCCTGTAAAGAGTTAGGTCAACTACATGTTTATCTAACGAAGGGGTTAGCTTGATGCCAGTTGCCATAGGAACTCGTAACTTTGTGCTATTTGTCATCCCAAAATTTTCCAGCAGATTCTTCGTATATTTTTCTTGATTAATGAAGATTCCTTCTCTGCTTTGACGAATGTTTAAACCAAGAAAATTATTTATTTTACCCATCATGCTCATTTCGAACTTACTTTTCATCAAGTCTTTGAATTCTTTAGACAAAGCAGGGTCAGTTGAGCCAAAAATAATATCATCAACATAAATTTGAACAAGCATAAGATGATTCCCAACTTTCTTTTGAAATAATGTGGGGTCAACAGATCCTTGTTTAAATTTAGATTGCTTCAAAAATGAAGTAAGAGTTGCATACCAGGCTCGTGGTGTTTTTTTTAAACCATAAACTGCCTTATCTAAAATATAAACATGATTAGGATATTCTTCGTTAACAAAACCTGGGGGTTGTTCCACATAAACAGTTTCTTCAAGCTCTCCATTTAAAAATGCACACTTCACATCCATTTGATAAACATCAAAGTCTGTGTGAGCTGCATACGCCAAAAATATACGAACCGCCTCGAGTCTTGTGACAGGGGCAAAAGTTTCTTCGTAATCAATTCCTTCTTGTTGAGAGTATCCTTTAACAACAAGTCTGGCTTTGTTTCGAATGATATTTCCATCTTTGTCGGTTTTATTTTTGAAAATCCATTTTAATCCGACAATTGAAACATTTTCAGGTTTAGGAATTAATCTCCAAACCTTGTTTCTTTCAAATTCAGACAACTCAGATTGCATTGCAACAACCCAATCAGAGTGTTCCATTGCAACCTTGACAGTCATTGGTTCGATTTTAGAGATGAAAATATTGAACATGCAAAATTCTTGATGAGTATTTAATACCTCATTCTTTGCACGACTCTGAGCTCATGTCAATACTCCTTCTTGTGGACTTCCAATTATTTGATCCTTCGGATGATTTCTACTCCATTTTTCCATAGGTGGATAAGCTGGATCGAAGTCTAAAGGTGCGTCTTCGTACAATTCATCATTCTCTGAACCTGCAATTGAACAAACATCATTAACATCACGATAATTTTCATTATTTTGTACATGCTCCCCCTCAACATCAGCATCTAATCTTTCATTCTCCCTCTCGAAAGAATGCTCCCCCTCGACCAAAGTATTCAAATCCAAGTGCCCCCTCCACTGGATCATTTTGCATACTTTCGCCTATCTCTTGAGGAGTTGATGTTGAATCATCATTATGCTTCGAAAGTTTAGGGATATGATTATCAGGAGCAGTAATTTCAGCATTAATCGCATGATCTGAAATTTCAAAAATCAAATCATAATCAATATCCAACATTTGCAATGGTTCAGATTCATCTTGTATTTCTTTCAAAATTGGATGATTTTCAAATTGTTGGTCAGTTTGTTTATTATAGTAATCATCAAACGTAAGATTAAAAGTTTCTTCCACTTTTCGTGTTCGGTTGTTCAACACACGATATGCCACAGAATTATGCGAATATCCCTGGAAAATCCCTTCATCAGCTTTTGCTTGAAACTTTGAAAGGTTATCCTTGAGATTCATAATGAAGCACCTGCATCTGAAAACATGGAAGAATTTCACATTAGGTTTCCTATTGTTGAGAATTTCATATGGTGTGATATTAAAACGCCGATGAAAGAAAGATCTATTCTGAGTAAAACATGCGGTGGATACTGCCTCAGCCCAAAGATATTGTGGTAAATTCGCATATGCCAACATAGTCCTTGCGGCTTCGCATAGTGAACGATTTCTTCGTTCAACAACTCCATTTTGTTGTGGAGTGTATGGAGAAGAAAAATTATGCGAAATGCCTTTGTCCACCAAAAATGAATCAAGAACATTGTTCTTAAATTCAGTTCCATAATCACTCTTGATTTTGCGAAAAGTCTTTTTCAATGTTATTTCCGTCTTCTTGATAAAGTCAATCATGATTTGTGCCACTTCGGATTTGAGTCTGAGAAAATAAACCGATGTGAATCTTGAAAAATCATCAACAATAACTAAGATACATCATTTTTCTTGTTGAGTGTATAAACTGTTGATGGACCACACAAATCAATATGTAAAAGCTCCAGTGGTTCAAAAATATTCGAATCAATCGTAATCGGATGACCTTGTTTATGTTGCTTGACAACTTCACAAGCTGCACATAAAGAATCATTAACGAATTTAAGTATAGGTAATCCTCTTACAAGATCTTCAAGTACAACAAGTTTGTTGATGTTTCGAAAGTTAAGATGTGAAGGTCTTCGATGCCAAAACCAGCTTATGTCAGATGTGGCTTTCGAAATGAGGCATACATCAGGTTTGCCTACAATCGGATTGATATCCAATGTAAACATATCACCTTTTCTCTTTGATTTGAGCAAAACCTCTTTAGTGTTGACATTCGAAATTATGTTGCCCTCTTCGTTGAAAAGTACTTGATTGCCAGTGCCCACAACAAGTTGAGAGATACTTATCAAGTTATGTTGTAGACCTTCAACATACGCAACTCGATTCACAGTGAATTGACCATTTGTTATCTTCCCATACTGTGACAACCCGAAAGATATTCCGTTAACATAACCCATGCCGTTAATAAAATTTATTTTATTTTGGGTTTTTCCGTTAACTTTCAAATTAAATAATTCATTTAGAATTATTATTATTATTTCCTATGTGTTGGAACGAAATATTTATTTGAGTGAAAACACTCTAAATAATCTTTTGAGAATTTCTAGACTACGACTAATACGGGTAATGGTTATTTACCCGGGGAAAATATTAAGCTCCGTTTAATGTCTGTATTGGGTGTATTCCCACCGGGTCACTAACTCTAGTCGTACATAAAAGGGTGGAGTGACCACCAATTGAGCTTTTCCCACACTTTAACTTTCTCTCTCTACTCTCTCTCTAAAAATCGGACTCTCTCAAAAATCTTCACTTTCAAGCTCCAATTTGGTAAGTGATTCTTCCTAACTAGTTGGTTATCCTAACATGCATGCAAATCCATGTCTTAAACTCTCAAATGCATCAAAAACTCGTGTTTACGGTTTTGGGGAGCCTCCCAAAAACCGTAAACTCCTTCAATGGGGGTTTTGAAGCCCCAAAACCCTTCCAAACCTCTTCTAATGCTTAGATCCTTGCATGCATGGAGTTAGAACCTCAAAATCATGAATTTTTGGCCATGAACATGAGTTTACGGTTCTTGAATATTCAAAAACCATAAACACCCTTTCATGGGGTTTTGATACCCCTTAACCCTTCCAATGCATGTTTAATGGCCTTGAAACTTGCTTGGACGATCTTAGAACCCTAAAACATGTCCAAAGAAGTGTAAACATGAGTTTACGGTTTGGGAACGTCTCCCAAAACCGTAAACACCTTCCAAGGGTGTTTTAATGCTCCGAACACCTTGCATGGCTTGTAATTGAGTCTAGAACTTGCATGAATGGCCTACAAACCACCAAAACACATGGAAAATGGACAAACATGGACAAGGGTGGGTTTACGGCCGTAAACCCATGATTTTACGACCGTAAACTCCCGAAGGGTGGTCCAAGGACCGTAAACCCATGAGTTTACGACCGTAAACTCCCCAAGGGTGGTCCAAGGACCGTAAACCCATGAGTTTACGACCGTAAACTCCCCAAGGGTGGTCCAAGGACCGTAAACCCTAATTCCTAGGCCATTTCATGTCCCGATCACTTCCTAAGCCCTCGAATCAACCTTAGATCCTTCCTATGTGCAAGATGAGACCTTGGATCACTCGAACCATCACACCCATGAGTTTACGGCCGTAAACTCATGGGGGATGTGGTCTTTGGACCGTAAACGCCCCTAAGGGTTTACACTTGAAGAGTAAACCCTCCTAATTGGGTCATACATTCCTTAAATGCAAACTGTATCATTCCTAACACTTGGAATCAAGTGTTTTCTTGCATTGAGTGTGTCTACTTGTTTAATTAGTAGTATAATAACTAATTGGATACAATTGGGTATCACCTCATATTACTTAGGACCTTTGCGTAGGAACAAGTCCTAAGTTGTTTGCTAGCATCTAAATCGGCACATTCTCGTCAGGTGAGTTCATACCCCTACACCTTTTCCAAGTTTTTCATGTTTTCAGGGGGGGAATACAAGCAAAATCATAAAGGTTTTCATAACATGAAAGAAACTGATGTAATTATACGATTCTCCGATGAACTTATGTTACTTTATCCCTCTTGTAATAGGCAGAGCATAAGGGATATTTTCTAAATATAATTACATAGTTTTCCTAAAACTGTATGGAACTTATCAAACCTTCCAAATCTAAATGAGAAAAAAATTTATCAAACTGCGCAAATTATTATGGGAATAATTTGGGGATCTTGACCACTTGTTATACGAATTTCGATTTCATACAAAGTCAAGAATATAAACTATGTCTGATTTAGTTTATCTAAGTCTAATCTAGAGTATCATGCTAAATAATTATGTTGTATTTAATTATTTATACTCTACTATGTTCCAAACTAATTCGAAACTCGAAAACGATTGAATTATTCGAAAATCTGTAAATACTAGCTTGTGAGACTTATCTTCGCTATATCCTCCGGGATACCAATAAATCCTCACCGGAAGTATAACCAGAGTCTCCTGGAGGGAGAACGTGAAATTTGTGGATAGATCTATTCGGGACTGACAATCCCACACCTAAACTGCTAGCTACAGTTAGGCGGGCACGCCTGGGGTGACAAATTTTGTAAATCGAACGACGCCCGAAGAACGTCAAGGAGGTCACGGGTCATATCAGTATGGTTATACGGCTCACAATACGTATTTAACAAACCAATTTGGTTACGGATTTTTCTTACCTTATTTCAACTATAGTTTTATGTACTAAAACTACCTACTTTCACACTGGATGGTATTCCAGGGATCTAATCTATAGTTTTATGTACTAAAACTACCTACTTTCACACTGGATGGTATTCCAGGGATCTAATCTATAGTTTTATGTACTAAAACTACCTACTTTCACACTGGATGGTATTCCAGGGATCTAATCTAATAGTTTTATGTATTAAAACTACCTACTTTCGTACTGGATGGTAATTCCAGGGTCATAACTTATGGTTTTCATATCTTATTCAAATAAACTTACATGTTAGAAAATATGGGATTTTCTGGGAAAAACATGCCTATGTATTTCATAACTCGGTAACGATGGCTTTTCAATATTACAGTAAACCCTTACAAAAGAAAAGGAATTATTTAACACTGGATTAAATAAACGATTTTTCCTTAACAAACCGCTTATGAACTCACCAGCTTTAGGCTGATATTTCAAACTGCTTGTATTCTCAGGTTCTCAATAGACAGGTACTCACACTAACTTTTTGGAGAAGACGGAGCATCTAGAAGACTCGTCTTTACATTTGTGCTAAGTAATGCACCTATGAAACTTGTAGCACATTATTTTCAAACAAATGCAAAACTTTCTCATGTAATGTAATGGTTGTGTTTACTATGCTTACTATGTTCATTGGTTATGATACTACACATGACGTCACTCCGCCCCGGAACGTTTCCGCCATCGGTTTCGGGGTGTGACAGATTGGTATCAGAGCCCTTGTTTATAGTGAACTAAGTATACCGAACCTTACATGGTATACAACTATAAACACTAAGGGGCCTAAGAGCTCTAAACTAAAAGTATGCTTTTAAAATATAAATATTTTTATAAAAGTATACAAGTATACCCGAGTACCGAAATCCGTATCGCGAAGAGAACAAAGCATAAGTAATTTGGGTGTTGTGCACTGTGGTTAAACCTGGGCAGTTATGTAGTCATGTCTATGGTCAATATAGCCTGATCAACTATATTCATTCGAGACACGGCCAACATGTGCCTGGGAGTGACTGTGGTGTACAGCAGGCCTATAACTTACCTAATATCCATTCAACATAAAATACTATGGGAGTATTTTAGTCCGAACCAAATACCTCATGGAAATCCGTTCCGAGTGTTACTACTCATTCCTCCCTTAGCGATAGTTTACTTACTCTAAGTAATTTTCCTGTCCTATCGCGTAGTAGAACACTCTAAAAACCATTATGAGATATATCCTTGTTTCATATCTCTAAATTCCATCCTCCTTTTTTTTCTTGGTCATTTCAGATCAAGATGCCTCCCCGAAGGAGATCTACCAGGAGAAACAACGACACCCCACCACCACCGCCTCCTCCCCAATTTGATCCTGTCATGTTTCAGGCAGCTGTTACTGCTGCCGTGGCTGCTGCGATGTCACAAATGAATCCCGGTGGATCTGGTGGTCAGGGAGGTGGTATGCATCCTCAATTTCAGGAAGGTGGTCAGGGACACCAGAAAGAATGCTCTTATAAAGATTTCATGAACGCAAAACCCACACCTTTCGACGGCAAAGGAGGTGTTATTGCTCTGACTCAATGGTTCGAAAAGATTGAGTCCATATTCGAAATTTGCGCAGTCTCCGAGGCCAACAAAGTGAAGTACGCCGCTTGCACTTTCCTCAACAAAGCATTAACCTGGTGGAATGGCCGGGTCAAGTCCTTAACCCTGCCAGTGGCAAATGCCATGGGTTGGGAGAAACTAAAGGAACTCATGATAGCCCAGTATTGCTCACGGGGCGAGATGCAGAAACTCGAACATGAACTCTGGACCCTAAAGATGAAGGGTTCTGATATTGCCTCCTACACTTCTAGGTTCGAGGACCTAGCACTCCTTTGTCCGGGAATGATATCCCCGGAAAGCAAAAAGATCGAACGATTCATTTGGGGGCTGACCCAGCCAACCAAGGGAAATGTTTTGGCTGCAAAACCAGAAACCTTCGACAGCGCTAAGTGTTTGGCGCAAACCCTGATTGATCATAGCGACGAGCCCGACGAAGTGATAGCCACTCCTGAGCTGGCTAAAGGGAGTAGTGAAAATAAGAAGAAATTCTGGAACAAGCGAAAGGGTCAGGGTTCGCAAGGACCCTCGAAAAGACAGCAAACTGTGGCAGTCCACACTGCTACAACTCCTGTCGCCCCTCCTGCAACTCAAACCCCTAACAGTGCATACACTGGTACTCTTCCCTGGTGCGATAAGTGCAGTTACCACCATCGTGCTTCCGGGCCCTGTCGTGAAAAGCACTGCAACAATTGTGGTAAAAAGGGCCATTTGGCTCGAGACTGCAGAAAGCCAGTTCAGCAAACTACTCAAACCTCTGGAGCAGGTGTTGGTCGAGCCTGCTACAACTGTGGGGAGGTTGGGCATTTCAAAAGGGACTGCCCCAAAGCAGCAACAACCAACAACACCGGGAGAGTTCTAACCATGGGACAAGAAGAGGCAGTCGCTGACCCCACCGTTGTCACGGGTACGTTCCTCCTCGACAACTCTTATGCATGCATTCTTTTTGATTCTGGTGCTGAAAGGAGCTTTGTTAGTCATGCATTCAAACAATTTCTTAAACAAAAATCCCAACCCTTAACCGAAAAGTTTACCGTCGAAATGGCTAACGGTGAGAAAGAGAGCACTAACGAGATATACGTAGGGTGTACCCTATCCTTAAACGACCGTTCATTTCTCATTGACCTTATGCCAGTCTCCATAAAAAGCTTTGATGTCATCGTTGGCATGGATTGGTTGAGCTCCAATCGTGCAGACATCCTCTGCTTCGAAAAAGCTATCCGTCTCAATCTTCCTTCGGATGAAACTCTCGTAATCTACGGGGATAAACTCAGTTCAAACCTTCGCATCATTTCGTGCATCAAAGCCCAAAAACTTCTGCGGAAGGAGTGTTATGCATTCTTAGCCCATGTCGTTAACGAAAAGCAGGAAGTTAAAGACCTCGAGAGCGTCCCCGAAGTCTGCAACTTTCCTGATGTCTTTCCAGAAGATCTCCCAGGAATCCCTCCTGAACGCCAAGTCGAGTTTCGTATCGACTTAGTCCCCGGAGCTACCCCAGTAGCCAAATCTCCTTACCGATTAGCTCCAGCAGAAATGCAGGAGTTATCTAGTCAGCTCAATGAGCTGCTCAGTAAAGGATTCATCAGACCGAGTTCCTCGCTGTGGGGAGCCCCAATCTTGTTCGTGAAAAAGAAAGATGGATCTTTTCGAATGTGTATCGATTACCGAGAGCTGAATAAGCTCACAATCAAAAACCATTATCCTCTTCCTCGAATAGACGACCTCTTCGATCAACTTCAAGGGGCTAGCTACTTTTCCAAAATCGATTTAAGATCAGGGTACCATCAGCTGCGAGTCCATGAGGGTGATGTCCCTAAAACAGCCTTTCGGACTCGATATGGTCACTACGAATTCGTAGTTATGCCCTTCGGTCTAACCAACGCACCTGCAATGTTCATGGATTTGATGAACCCGGTGTGTCGTCCCTTTCTGGACAAGTTTGTTATCGTATTCATCGACGACATACTTGTCTATTCCAAAAGCGAAGAGGATCACAAACAACACTTGAGGCTAGTGTTGGAAACTCTTAGATCGGAGCAACTGTACGCGAAATTCTCCAAATGTGAATTCTGGATCCGGAAGGTTACTTTCCTTGGTCACGTGGTAAGAAAGGAGGGCATTCACGTGGATCCTTCAAAGATCAAAGCGATAGAAAACTGGTCAGCACCGAAGACACCCACCGAAATCCGTCAATTCTTGGGTCTCGCTGGCTACTATCGCAGATTTATCCAAAATTTCTCTAAAATTTCCAAACCCTTAACCACTCTGACTCAGAAGGGTGTACCCTTTTTTTGGAGCGAAAAGCAAGACACTGCGTTCCAAACACTGAAGCGAGCCTTGTGCAGCGCACCTATCCTGTCCCTTCCCGATGGGACGGAAGACTTCGTTGTCTACTGCGATGCATCCAATCAAGGTCTCGGTTGTGTTCTAATGCAACGAGGCAAGGTCATCGCCTATGCTTCCAGGCAACTGAAAGTACACGAAGTCAACTACACGACTCACGACCTAGAATTGGGAGCAGTGGTCTTCGCATTAAAAATCTGGAGACATTATCTCTACGGAACTAAGTGCACTATCTTTGCTGACCATAAAAGTCTACAGCACATCTTCGACCAAAAGGAGCTGAACATGATACAACGGCGATGGGTTGAACTACTCAACGACTACGAGTGTGAAATCCGCTACCATCCCGGCAAGGCCAATGTGGTGGCAGATGCCCTCAGCCGGAAAGAATACTCAGGTCGTAAGGTGAAGGCACTGACTATGACTATCCATTCCCACTTATCCGCGCAAATCAAAGGGGCTCAGCAGGAAGCCTTAAGACCAGAAAACGTGTCAGGCGAAGCCCTGAGAGGAATGGATAAGAATCTTGAGATCAGAAACGACGGAGTCTATTGTTTCATGGACCGGATCTGGACCCCAAATTTCGGAGGCTTCAGAGAGGTTGTCATGAACGAAGCTCATAATACTAAATACTCCGTACACCCAGGTTCGGATAAGATGTACTTGGATCTCAAGAAACTGTACTGGTGGCCAAATATGAAGGCCGAAATCGCTACCTTCGTGGGCAAGTGCCTGACTTGCGCCAAAGTGAAGGTCGAATATCAAAAACCCTCCGGTCTACTTCTTCAACCCGAAATACCTGAATGGAAATGGGAAATGATTACTATGGATTTCATTACCAAGTTACCCAAATCTCCGAGTGGGTACGACACCATTTGGGTAATTGTCGACCGACTAACCAAATCTGCTCACTTCCTTCCTATCAAGGAAAACTTCAAATTGGAAAGACTCACGCGAATCTACATCCAAGAGGTGGTCCGACTGCACGGTGTACCTGCGTCCATCATTTCCGATCGGGATAGCAGGTTCACTTCTAGGTTCTGGCAGTCACTACAGAAGGCTCTTGGAACTAAGCTGGATATGAGCACAGCTTACCATCCTCAAACAGATGGACAGAGTGAGAGAACCATCCAAACCTTGGAAGACATGTTGAGAGCATGCGTCATCGACTTCGGCGCGTCATGGGATACTCATCTTCCTTTGGTTGAATTTTCTTATAACAACAGCTATCATACCAGCATCAAGGCTGCGCCGTTCGAAGCCCTCTATGGCCGCAAGTGCAGATCCCCTCTGTGCTGGGCTGAGGTGGGTGACACGCAGCTGGTCAAGGGACAAGTCCCTGACAGCACTCTCACTGGTCCAGAAATCATCCGCGAAACCACTGAAAAGATCGTACAAATCCGAGAACGACTCAAGGCTTCCCGAGATAGACAAAAGAGCTACGCCGATAAACGACGAAAACCCTTGGAATTCCAGGTTGGAGACCGTGTCTTGTTGAAAGTCTCACCCTGGAAGGGCATGATACGCTTCGGAAAGCGTGGAAAACTTAACCCAAGGTACATAGGACCTTTCGAAATCCTAGCCAGGATTGGTCCCGTAGCTTACAAACTCCGATTACCTCACGAACTTAGCAATATTCACCCTGTCTTCCACGTCTCAAACCTTAAAAAGTGTCTTTCTGATGAGACCCTTGTGATTCCTCTAGATGAGATCGAAATTAGCGAAAAACTGAACTTTGTGGAAGAGCCCATCGAAATCATGGATAGAGAGATCAAACGAACGAAACAAAGCCGCATCCCGATAGTGAAGGTCCGCTGGAATGCCAAACGGGGTCCCGAATTCACTTGGGAACGCGAAGACTCGATGAAAACGAAATACCCGCATCTCTTTCCAATTCCATGATTTGTATCTAAATTCTAAATTTCGGGACGAAATTTCCTCTAACGGGGGGATAATGTGACAACCCGAAAGATATTCCGTTAACATAACCCATGCCGTTAATAAAATTTATTTTATTTTGGGTTTTTCCGTTAACTTTCAAATTAAATAATTCATTTAGAATTATTATTATTATTTCCTATGTGTTGGAATGAAATATTTATTTGAGTGAAAACACTCTAAATAATCTTTTGAGAATTTCTAGACTACGACTAATACGGGTAATGGTTATTTACCCGGGGAAAATATTAAGCTCCGTTTAATGTCTGTATTGGGTGTATTCCCACCGGGTCACTAACTCTAGTCGTACATAAAAGGGTGGAGTGACCACAAATTGAGCTTTTCCCACACTTCAACTTTCTCTCTCTACTCTCTCTCTAAAAATCGGACTCTCTCAAAAATCTTCACTTTCAAGCTCCAATTTGGTAAGTGATTCTTCCTAACTAGTTGGTTATCCTAACATGCATGCAAATCCATGTCTTAAACTCTCAAATGCATCAAAAACTCGTGTTTACGGTTTTGGGGAGCCTCCCAAAAACCGTAAACTCCTTCAATGGGGGTTTTGAAGCCCCAAAACCCTTCCAAACCTCTTCTAATGCTTAGATCCTTGCATGCATGGAGTTAGAACCTCAAAATCATGAATTTTTGGCCATGAACATGAGTTTACGGTTCTTGAATATTCAAAAACCGTAAACACCCTTTCATGGGGTTTTGATACCCCTTAACCCTTCCAATGCATGTTTAATGGCCTTGAAACTTGCTTGGACGATCTTAGAACCCTAAAACATGTCCAAAGAAGTGTAAACATGAGTTTACGGTTTGGGAACGTCTCCCAAAACCGTAAACACCTTCCAAGGGTGTTTTAATGCTCCGAACACCTTGCATGGCTTGTAATTGAGTCTAGAACTTGCATGAATGGCCTACAAACCACCAAAACACATGGAAAATGGACAAACATGGACAAGGGTGGGTTTACGGCCGTAAACCCATGAGTTTACGACCGTAAACTCCCCAAGGGTGGTCCAAGGACCGTAAACCCATGAGTTTACGACCGTAAATTCCCCAAGGGTGGTCCAAGGACCGTAAACCCATGAGTTTACGACCGTAAACTCCCCAAGGGTGGTCCAAGGACCGTAAACCCTAATTCCTAGGCCATTTCATGTCCCGATCACTTCCTAAGCCCTCGAATCAACCTTAGATCCTTCCTATGTGCAAGATGAGACCTTGGATCACTCGAACCATCACACCCATGAGTTTACGGCCGTAAACTCATGGGGGATGTGGTCTTTGGACCGTAAACTCCCCTAAGGGTTTACACTTGAAGAGTAAACCCTCCTAACTGGGTCATACATTCCTTAAATGCAAACCGTATCATTCCTAACACTTGGAATCAAGTGTTTTCTTGCATTGAGTGTGTCTACTTGTTTAATTAGTAGTATAATAACTAATTGGATACAATTGGGTATCACCTCATATTACTTAGGACCTTTGCGTAGGAACAAGTCCTAAGTTGTTTGCTAGCATCTAAATCGGCACATTCTCGTCAGGTGAGTTCATACCCCTACACCTTTTCCTAGTTTTTCATGTTTTCAGGGGGGGAATACAAGCAAAAATCATAAAGGTTTTCATAACATGAAAGAAACTGATGTAATTATACGATTCTCCGATGAACTTATGTTACTTTATCCCTCTTGTAATAGGCAGAGCATAAGGGATATTTTCTAAATATAATTACATAGTTTTCTTAAAACTGTATGGAACTTATCAAACCTTCCATTTCTAAATGAGAAAAAAATTTATCAAACTGCGCAAATTATAATGGGAATAATTTGGGGATCTTGACCACTTGTTATACGAATTTCGATTTCATACAAAGTCAAGAATATAAACTATGTCTGATTTAGTTTATCTAAGTCTAATCTAGAGTATCATGCTAAATAATTATGTTGTATTTAATTATTTATACTCTACTATGTTCCAAACTAATTCGAAACTCGAAAACGATTGAATTATCCGAAAATCTGTAAATACTAGCTTGTGAGACTTATCTTCGCTATATCCTCCGGGATACCAATAAATCCTCACCGGAAGTATAACCAGAGTCTCCTGGAGGGAGAACGTGAAATTTGTGGATAGATCTATTCGGGACTGACAATCCCACACCTAAACTGCTAGCTACAGTTAGGCAGGCACGCCTGGGGTGACAAATTTTGTAAATCGAACGACGCCCGAAGAACGTCAAGGAGGTCACGGGTCATATCAGTATGGTTATACGGCTCACAATACGTATTTAACAAACCAATTTGGTTACGGATTTTTCTTACCTTATTTCAACTATAGTTTTATGTACTAAAACTACCTACTTTCACACTGGATGGTATTCCAGGGATCTAATCTATAGTTTGATGTACTAAAACTACCTACTTTCACACTGGATGGTATTCCAGGGATCTAATCTATAGTTTTATGTACTAAAACTACCTACTTTCACACTGGATGGTATTCCAGGGATCTAATCTAATAGTTTTATGTATTAAAACTACCTACTTTCGTACTGGATGGTAATTCCAGGGTCATAACTTATGGTTTTCATATCTTATTCAAATAAACTTACATGTTAGAAAATATGGGATTTTCTGGGAAAAACATGCCTATGTATTTCATAACTCGGTAACGATGGCTTTTCAATATTACAGTAAACCCTTACAAAAGAAAAGGAATTATTTAACACTGGATTAAATAAACGATTTTTCCTTAACAAACCGCTTATGAACTCACCAGCTTTAGGCTGATATTTCAAACTGCTTGTATTCTCAGGTTCTCAATAGACAGGTACTCACACTAACTTTTTGGAGAAGACGGAGCATCTAGAAGACTCGTCTTTACATTTGTGCTAAGTAATGCACCTATGAAACTTGTAGCACATTATTTTCAAACAAATGCAAAACTTTCTCATGTAATGTAATGGTTGTGTTTACTATGCTTACTATGTTCATTGGTTATGATACTACACATGACGTCACTCCGCCCCGGAACGTTTCCGCCATCGGTTTCAGGGTGTGACACATACCCTTTGACTTGGCACTTCTGGTTATTTCCAAATTTAACAATTCCAGCATTTTTCAAGCTTCGAAAGTCTCGTAGATTCTCCTTCTTCCCAGTCATGTGACGAGATCAACCACTATCAATGTACCATTTGTTATCGTATTGCTCGTCACATAGTACCTGCAATCAGTTAAAGAATTTAGGTAGCCAAGGGTTTTTGGGTCCTTGGAAATTAGATTTCAACAACAAATTTAACGAAGAACTTTTGACCCAATCACAAACTTTAGTTTTGAGACTATCAATTAAGTCTACATCTGCATTTAAAGGGACGAAACATAAGATTTTGTTGGTTTTGGTTGTACACTGATATTACCCTTCGCATTCTGAGTTTGTGATTGAACTGTCTTCGCTTTTGTAACTGGTTTCCAAGCTTTGATGGAGATGTTCGAATCCTTTGATGATGAACTTCCGTTCGAAGAAGTATTCACATACTTCTCATATGCTTCGTTGATCTGCTCTTTTAGGTATTTGCGAGATTGATACATTTTTCCACTTCCTTCGAGCCAATGATCAATATTCTCTCTTGAGGTTATCCCTTTTTCATGCGAAACCTTCAAGGTTTGTTTCTTCGTATGATTAGGAAAATTTGGCTTTTGAGGAATAAAATCAACTTTTGGTTTTGAAGCATAAGATTCAGCATAGGAAGTATTAACAGTGGATTTAAAATTTTGACGTTGAGAAAATACCTTTGATGGATTAGAATTATCTGAAAATTTCCTTAAAATGGTAGGTTTTGACACTTTTGAAAACTTTGGTGTTGTTTTCACTTCAGACCTTGAATGAGTTGGTTGACAAGAAGTTTGTTTTTCTGTTGAAAAAGATGAATTTTTCACTTTGAATATATATTTTGGTGATTTTGATTTAGACACATTTTTGTTTGTTGTAGAGAGAATTTTCTTTTTGTCTGAAAAATTTTCTGAATTCATAGTCTTAACTGGTTTTGACGTTTCATTCGTCATCTTTTGAGACTCGATTGTTTGCCAAAATATTTTCTTTCTTGCTTGTCTTTTTGAAATGTTATTTTCTTTCGAAAATTTGTCAATTTGTTTTTTGAATTCTTTTGAGTTTAATTTGAAACCACTTTTAGTCTCCTTTACAACTGGTTTGGTAATTTCTTTCTCAAGTTTTGATTTTTCAACCCATTTTCTCTGTGGTTTTTGTCTTTGAAAAACATACGAATTCTTCGTTAGGTTGTTTTCAACTGTGCTTCGATTTGCGAAGAAACCATCATCTGTTGTTTTCAAATTGTCTTCCTCAACCAACTTTTTCAATTCTGGTTTGACATTTTCAACATTTCCAGTCGTTACGAACACTTGGTTTGGAAAAATGACATCATCTGTACATTTGAAAATCGGATAAACCACAGTATTCGTTTCAAGAAAGTGAGCACCTTGTTCATTCAACACTTTTTCAAACTTTTGTGTATCACCGTACACTTGGTCAACTACAATATGAGGAATTTCCTCTTCCTTTGAAAATTCCTTTTTCTTCGAATGTCTCTCTTCTTTTTCATCATCACTATCATCTCTTTGACTGTCTCTGATTTCCACAAAGTCCAAATCACAAACTTTCGAAGTTGAGGGTTTATCAGTGTCAATCTTAACCAACAAATCATTAACTATTTCTTTCCCTTTAGATGATGATGCAACATTAATGATAGACAACTGGGAACAATCAACATCCTCAAGTTCACTAATTTCACTAACATTGTCAAAATTATCCTCAATATCAGCAAAATTAGATTGAGAATCAGATGTTGAATTCTCAGTCTTTTTCAAAATGTGAATTTGTTCAGATTTAGTCAAAGTGTCATTTACAATGTTAACTAATTCAGTTGTATCAAGACATTCATCTACTTTGATTATTCCATATATATATCTATCATCAGGAACTTTGTCAAATTCAGCTATCTCTTTCTCACAATCATACGAAATATTATCTACCTTAGCTCTTTCGTAAGCTAGAAAAGGCAGTAATTTTCTATGTTGTTCTTGGCTTATTTCGCATGAATGATGTAATTCTATTAATTTCCCATACAACCTCTTAGCGGAATTACAATAGATGTTTCTCTAAGCTAACAACAATTTTATCTCACTTGACATATTATCCCTATCAACCATAATGTTTGTAATCTGAATTTCTAAACAATCTACTTTAGTATTTTTTGAATCTAACTTCTTCTGTGTCTCTAACAACTGCATAGAAAGCTTCTTAGCCTCATTGCTAGCAGATACCACAATTGAATCAAAATAAGTAACAGTTTCATCGAAAGATACCAATTCAGAATTATAAGCATGTACTGGAATATTAAAAGATTCAAGAATATTAAGTACCTTTGATGTCATTAGAGATTTGTCTGCAGCCTTTGATACGAAGCATCTCCCTTTCACTTCGTATTCTTCTTCATCAGATTCCTCCTCCATCTTCGCAAACATTGCCCCGTGAGTTGGATTTCGCATCTCCTCATCATCTGATCCAGATGACCAGATCTGATAAGTTCCATCTTCATCTTGTTCACCCATGGCAACCAATGACAAAAATTTCGCCTTCACACGAAATTCCTCCAGTTTTTCAGCATAGTACGCTTCATCTTTTATCTTATTCTTCCTATCATCCTTCTTCCTTCACATGCAATCATTGGATAGATGATTAGCCCCATTACAATAGTGACAATCCACTCCAGCATCTCCTTTTAACTTCTTCTCACTCTTCCCTTCAACAAGCTTCGCATCCTTCTTCTCATCCTTCTTCTTCTCATCACTTGCACTTTTATTCACAAAACTCCCTTTCATCTCAGTTGACTTAATCTTTGGATTGAACGGCGTTTTAAAGAACTTTTTAACACGATTGTTTGAATAAAATGCTACTGCCTCATCATCAGAATTCATGATGAATCCTTCCTCTTCGTCAGAATCACTTTTCTCATGAGTTTCTTTCTCAGTCATCTTTGAAACCAAAGCCAATGGACCTCCCAAACTCACCTTCGTTTCTTCAGAAATTTCGTTCACCTCATTTTCGTGTGATTTTAACTGATTGTATAAGTCATTCAAAGTTGACGTATCAAAGCTCTGTTGATTCTTTACCATCATGCTCACGCTTCGCCACTCCTTTCGAAGACCCACAACGAAGATAAGATTGAACTACATGGCCGATCTGGTGATTCCATATCGGTTGCATCGATAGATTAATTCGTTCAGACGATCGTAGTATACCTCAATTGTGCCACCATCTTTCTGTCTGAAGTCTTTTAGTTCAACCAAGAATTGTTTCACTAAGTTAACTCTTGTCTTCTCACTCCCCTGAATTTTTTCCTTTAAATTGTTCCAGATCTCCTTTGCAGTTGTACAACTCCTCACATAGTTGTACACAACTGGAGGCAATGCTCCTCGCAGCTCTCTCATGCATCTCTTCTCCAGTTTTTTCAGACGATCAGATTTATTCACCACTTCAGCACTTCCAGAAGACGATCCAATTGGTTGAACATTTGATGGATGATTGTGATTACCAGTAATACAAGTCCATAATTCTTCATCCAAACCATTGAGATAATCCTGAATAGGATCAGCCCACTGATCGTAATACTCAGGGATTAGCATCGGGATTTTGGTTGACGATCCTAACAGATGAGAAAATAAAGTCATCGAATTGAGATTGAATGACGCCATTGTTGTACGGAAGATGATTTTGAGAATGCTTAATGAAACTTTGAAAATTTGATCACAAACTGGTAGAATCAAATCGGAATTACTAGATGAACACTCGATTCAACAATTCAAGTGCAGAATCGAATCACAAACTTAGATCTAGATGAATTTTTCACTTTCAAAAAGTGCGGAAACTTTTGAACCAAAAAGATGATTCAAAAACGTTTTGAACAAATGAAAATCAGATCACAGAAATGATTCCTGCTCTGATACCGATTGATGAATCAAAGAATCGAGTACGAAATGAATCAGAGATTAAAATCAAAGTATGTATGCGATATTGAACACCGATGTAAATATAATCTTGTTTCAGCTCAATATTACGCTTTCAAGTTTACAGAGTGCAAAAATAGACAAGACTGTAAAACCTTGTCTAACTCTATTAAAGACTCCTATTTATAGGAGATGGAAAGCGTATAAAAAATATACTAAGGACTATCACTTAAGCTTCGAATACATGTGCCTTAGTAAAATAGATTACAGAGAATACAAAGAATGCTAAACATATGAAGACCTACAACCCTTCGACTAATTACAACAAATCAGCCCTTACACTTTAGAGAGAAATGGAGAGGATTTTTGTGTTGTGTGTGTGTGTGGTGAGTCTTCGGCCGAAACAAGAAGAGAGGGGAGAAGAGAGAGAATGAGGTGATAGGTGCATGGATATATGTGATACTTGCATGGTTACATAGGGGATAATGTGGAGGTGGCACCCCAAGGTCAACTCCCTTAATCTCTCTTTTTTTTTCTTTTTTTTATGCTTGGGCCGAAAACATGGGCTAGAAGAAAAGAGTTGCTTAGTTTGGGCCATTATTTGTCTCATTTCGAAATTTTAAGGCCCAAAGAGTATTTCTCGGCCTGTTGGGTCCTTGTGAATGTTCACGGCCCAATGTGATATTAAGGGGATGGATTTATGGCTCATTAGGGTTAATTTGATTAGTTATGGCCCAATAAGGCCCAAAAGAGGTACACCATCCCATTTTAGGCCCATGATGGCCCAAAAGGTTAGGTTTCATGAATGTGGGTCCAATTATGGCCCATTTGAAGGTTCTAAGTCCAACATACTCAAATTGGAGGCTTATTGATCCATTAGGACCAATAAGAAAATCCTAGTCCATAATAACCGGGATTTTTAGGGTTTTCAACTTTATTTGATGAATCTGAGTTTGAATTTGTTTCCATAGGATGAACTTCAAACATATTATGAATTAGGGTTACAAGTTTAACAGTAGATAATGTTTACAAGAGTACAGAATTTCCTAGCTAGAATGCTAGTTGTGACATCATCCCCCCGTTAGAGGGAATTTCATCCCAAAATTGTTTTGAGGCTAGAGTTCAAGAATACGAGAATAAGTGAGGGTACTTCTGTTTCATCTAGTCTTCGATTTCCCAAGTGCATTTCGGTCCACGCTTTGCGTTCCATCGAACCTTCACTATTGGAATGCGACTTTGCTTAGTACGCTTCACCTCCCTGTCCATCATCTCGACGGGTTCTTCCACGAACTAGAGATTCTCGTTGATTTCGATTTCTTCCAATGGGATGATGAGAGTCTCGTCGGATAAGCACTTTTTAAAATTTGAAACATGGAACACGGGGTGTACACTGCTAAGCTCGGCAGGTAGCTGCAGTCTATAAGCCACTGGACCGATTCGGGCAAGAATCTCGAATTGTCCAATGTATCGTTGGTTTAGTTTTCCCCGTTCCCCGAAACGAATCATCCCTTTCTAGGGGGAGACTTTTAGCAGCACTCGGTCTCCGACTTGGAATTCCAGTGGCTTTCTCCATTTATCAGCGTAGCTCCTATGTCGGTCCCGGGATGCTTGAAGTCGAGCCTTGATTTGAATTATCTTTTCAGTCGTTTCGCGGATGATTTCTGGTCCGGTGAGAGTGTTGTTCAGTGCTTGTCCCCTTGCTAGTTGGGAGTCGCCTACCTCAGCCCAGCATAGAGGCGATCTACACTTGCATCTGTATAATGCTACGAAAGGAGCGACCTTCATGCTCGTGTGATAACTGTTATTATAGGAAAATTAAATTAGAGGTAAGTGGGTATCCCAAGACTTGCCGAAGTCAATCACACAGGCTCTAAGTATATCCTCAAGTGTCTGAATGGTACGTTCACTCTGCCCGTCCGTTTGAGGGTGGTAGGCCGTGCTCATATGTAATCGTGTTCCCATTCCCTTTATAAGCGATTGCCAAAATCGTGAAGTAAATCTATTGTCTCGGTCCGAGATAATATATACTGGTACTCTGTGGAGTCTCACGATTTCCTTGATGTAAATTCGCGTCAATCTGTCCATCTTTTAAGATTCCTTTATTGGCAGAAAATGGGCGGATTTTGTTAATCTATCGACAATCACCCGTATAGCATCCAATCCGTCCGATGTCTTGGGTAGTTTGGTCATGGAATCCATGGTAATCCTCTCCCATTTCCACTCAGGTATTACTGGCTGTTGTAATAAACCTGAGAGCTTCTGATATTCCACTTTCACTTTGGCGCAAGTGAGGCACTTGCCCACGTAAGTGGTGATTTCTGCCTTTCGGTTCGGCCACCAATAGTTTTATTTGATATCCAGG
Organism: Lactuca virosa; assembly: GCF_052849685.1. Classification (NCBI taxonomy): domain Eukaryota; kingdom Viridiplantae; phylum Streptophyta; class Magnoliopsida; order Asterales; family Asteraceae; genus Lactuca; species Lactuca virosa. The sequence continues at coordinate 318,980,752 of NC_136428.1, forward strand.
TATATTTTTTCTGCTCCTGGGTGGATGGAGTATCGTGTTTTGTGAGCCTCATTCATGACTACTTCTCTGAATCCCCCAAGCTTAGGGATCCAGATTTTATCCATGAAATAGTATGCTCCATCTTCTTTGACTTCTAGATTCTTCTCCATACCACGCAATGATTCATTGGTAATGTTCTCGGGTTTTAATGCATCCAGCTGGGATTATTTGATTTGTGAGGTTAGGTTGGATTGAATAGTTATGGAAAGGGATCTCACATGACGACTCGAGTATTCCTTTTGGCTTAATCCATCAGCTACTATGTTAGCTTTGCCTGGGTGGTACTTAATTTCACACTCATAGTCGTTAAGCAGTTCAACACATCTTCGCTGTCTCATGTTTAGTTCCTTCTGATTCAAGATGTACTGGAGGCTTTTGTGGTTAGTGAAAATGGTACACTTGGTACCATAAAGGTAGTGCCTCCAAATTTTTAGAGCAAAGACTATGGCTCCTAGTTCGAGATCGTTTGTGGTATAATTCACTTCATGTGTCTTGAGTTGTCTCGACGCGTATGCTATTACCCTTCCACGCTGCATAAGTACACAAACTAAGCTCTGATTCGAGGCATCACAATATACCATGAAGTCTTCGGTTCCCTCCGGTAAAGATAGTACGGGTGCACTACAGAGGGCTTTTTTCAGGGTCTGGAAGGCAACTTCTTGCTTCTCTGTCCACTCGAAAGGTACTCCTTTTTGTGTAAGTGCGGTAAGAGGCTTGGCTATCCGGGTGAAATTCTGGATAAATCTTCTGTAATAGCCTGCGAGTCCCAGAAATTGGTGAATTTACGTGGGTGTTGATGGGACTGCCCAACCTTCAATGGCCTTAATCTTAGAAGGATCCACATGCATCCCTTCTTTACTGACAACATGACCCAAAAGGTTTACGCTTCGAAGCCAAAATTCACACTTGGAGAGTTTCGCGTACAACCTTTCAGCTCGCAGGGTTTCTAAGATTTGTCAGAGATCTCGGCTATGCACCTCTTTGCTTCGAGAATAGACTAGGATATCGTTAATGAAAACAATGAAAAAGTTGTCGAGGAATGGTCAACAGACTCGATTCATCATATCCATGAACGCGGCGGGGGCATTCGTCAGACCGAAGGGCATTACAACAAATACATAATGTCCATAACGTGTTCGGAAAGCGGTCTTCGAAATATCCTGGTCTCGGACCTTGAGTTGATGATAGCCGGAACGCAGATCTATCTTAGAGAAGTAGTTTGCTCCTTGCAGTTAGCCGAATAAATCGTCGATTCATGGAAGTGGATAGCGATTTTTGATAGTGAGCTTATTCAGCTCTCTGTAGTCTATGCACATTCGGAAGGATCCGCCTTTCTTCTTAACGAAAAGGACCGGAGCTCCCCATGGCGAGAAGTTGGGTCGGATGAATCCTTTGTTTAAGAGTTCACTGGGTTGACTTGACAGTTCCTGCATCTCCGTAGGAGCCAACCTATAGGGTGATTTGGCGATTGGAATGGCTCGTGGTACCAGGTCAATCCGAAATTCGACCTGTCTGTCAGGGGGTATCCCTAGGAGATCCTCGGGAAACACGTCCAGAAAGTCACACGCCACTGGGATCTCTTGAAGTTTTATTTATTCCTTGGACTTGTCCAGGACATGAGCTAGGAATGAGTAGTTCTTTTTATGCAAGCACTTCTGTAATTTAATGCATGAGCTAAGACGAAGGTTGACGCCGGGTTTATCTCCATAGACGATTAGGGTTTCGTGGTTAGGAAGATGAAGGCGAACGGCCTTCTCGTGGCACATAATATCAGCATGATGGGGGCTTAACCAATCCATGCCGATGATCACATCGAAACTCCTAATATTCATAGGCATCAAATTTATTTGGAAGGTGTGGTGAGTTAGTGTTAATGTGCACCCTACATAGATATCCCTAGTTTTCCCATTGGCCATTTCCACCGTGAAGGCTTCATTGATCTTCTGGGGTTGTTGATTTAATAAATGTTTAAACTTGTTACTAACGAAGCTTCGCTCTACTCCACTATCGAATAAGATGCATGCGTAGGTGTTGTTAAGAAGAAACATACCGGTAACAACAGTACGATCTTGGAAGGCTTCACCTTGTCCCATAGTCAGCACTCTTCCTGCTGTTCCTGTCGCCTGGTTGTTTGCATTGGGACAATTTCGCCTGAAATGTCCGGTCTTCCCACACCCATAACAGGTATAATTGGCTCAATCCATTGTGTTGTTGTTGTTGTTGTCGTTATTTTTGTTGGTGTTGTTGTTGTTGGGCATCTGGTTTTGTGGAAGTTGAGCCCTACAATACCTTGCTGTATGGCCCTTACGGTTGCATCTTGTGCACATCATCTCTCTGCATTCCTCGTGGTGATGGTAGTTACATTTGTTACACTTGGGAAGATTCCCTGTGTACTGTTTCGGAGCATTTGGCGTGGATGAGGCTGGAGCATGTGGTGCTGTGGTAGCTTGAGTTGCTGCGTGGATAGTCACTGTTTGTTGCTTCTTAGACGATTCAGAGTTATGTTTTCCTCTTCTATTGTTCTTCTTCCCTTTCTGATTCTCTTCTTCCTTTTTAACATCCGCTTCCACAATCTTAACACTCTTCTTGCTGCCATGATCATACAGTCTCTTGGCTATTCTTTTGGCGATATCAAAGGTCTCAGGGTTTGCCATAATGACATTCCCTTGGATAGGTGCAGTCAATCCCCAGATGAACCTCTCAATCTTTTTCCCTTCTGAGGCGATCATTCCCGGACACAGAAGGGATAGCTCGCTAAACCTGGATATGTATGCGTCGATATTGGAGTTTTGAACTGTCAGGTTCCACAACTCTTGTTCCATCTTTTGTATCTCGCCTCTAGGGCAGTACTCTGCCAATATCATTTCCTTCAGTTCTTCCCAGGGCATTGCGTTTGCGACTGGAAGGGTCATGGCTTCGATGTGACCATTCCACCATGAAAGAGCTTGATCAACAAAGGTACATGCTTCGAACTTGACCTTGCACACATCTGGACACCCGCAAATTTCAAAGACGGATTCAATTTTCTCAATCCACCTCTTTAGGGCTATGACACCTCCCGTTCCATGAAAGGTTCGTGGCTTGGCGTTGGTAAAGTCCGTGTAGGAGCATGCCTTTGTAGGCCCTTGGTTGATTCCGTTGTTGGAACTTCCGGCTCCTTGTCCGTTTCCTCCTCCATTGTTTCCATTGTGAAATTGTGCCAATGCTGCTGTGACTGCAGCAGATACAGCCGCTTGGAACGCAGTGGAGTTGATTTCTGGTGGCGTTGGAGGCTGATTGTTTTCGCGAATGGGTCTCCGAGGCATCTTTCTATCATAGAACAGAAGGATGTTGAGTGCATAGCATATCTTGAGTTTAAGGTATAACTACCTAGATGAGTTCGTTCATGTGATGGTTGGCTTGAAGATTTACAACGTAGAATAACAAATAAACTCACATAGCATATCACAACATCACAATTAAAACACATAATGTCTTTTCATTAGTAATATCCGATTTGGTACATGAAAATTTTCCCGAGAGGGCGTACAAAGTTTGACAGCATGACGACTCCATGAGTATGTAGTCACTTAAACATAGATTCGTTGGTACATAGCATAGAGTACGAAACATAGAGCACGAAACATAGAGTACGAAACATAGAGTACGAAATGTAGAGTGCACAATAGAAACATAGTACTACAAGGGAAGTCTACTGATCCGGGGTGCTCTGAGATGTGTCAGGTGGTGGGGCAGATGATGTGGATGCGCCCTGCATGCGAGCTACCTGCCGCTCTGTGGCTTGTAGTCGATCCTCCCAAATTTCTTGACGTACGTGGAAGTCATTGATCACTTCTTGCGTTTCCCTTTCTGCCCTTACCACGGCAGCTCGCATCTGGTTCAGCTGTTCGGTTGTGTCCTCGGCTAAGTTGCCTGTGTTCCTCAACCGCCTCACCATGATAGGGAGTACCCCATCAGTTGGCCCTCCGTCCCTCAGATCATAGAATCCTCTAGCCATTCCAAATGGAGGTCGTTGCCCTTGCTGTCTGCTCCATCTCCAGATGTCAATCCCCCATGCTGGTGTGGGGCCATTAGGGCCCATTCGATGAGCGGGTACCCTAATCGGGTAAGGTGGGTTGATGACCACGGACTCTGTGTCCGAGTCACTGTCACTTTCGTCGCTAGGTTCTCCCTCTCCAAAGTCTGCCACAGGCTCTGCAGGTTCGTCTTTGTTCACATTTTTAGGTTCCTCTTCAGGTTCCTCTTCGAGTTCCTCTCAGGTTCCTCTTCAGGTTCCTCTTCGGGTTCCTCTTCAGGTTCCTCATCGAGCCATCCAGCATTCCCTTGCTCGGGAAAGTAGGCATCTCTGGGAAGGTGAAATCCTGCCATTGCGTCTATATGGAAGCCTATATACATGGAGAAATATTTTACACATATTTTTTTGTTAGTATCTTAGTTATGCCAAGTCTTTGCTTTCCTCAATCATCACCATCACACTCGGGCACATGACAGTCGTACTCTGGGTTAATGTAGTTGATCAGGCTACATTTACCCTGAATACGGCTACACACTTTCCGAGCATAATCGAAATGTCCAAGTCCTCCAAAGACCTTTAGGTATTGTTATGTTGTTAATTTAGTGTGAGCACATAAGCACGAAGTTGTATTTCGTTCAGATTTATTTTAGTCCCATTATGTTTACAGTTGCATATCATGTATGGTTAGATATGCTAGTTCACTATAAACAAAGCTCTGATACCAACCTGTCACACCCCCAAACCAGACGGTGGAAACGTCTGGGGGCTGGCGTGACTATCACTTGAAATATCATCACAATGAATATACATGAAACATAACACATTCATCACCAAACATTACATAGTACAACTGGCATTATTTACATCAAGTACATGGTTTACATTACATGATCCCAAAATACAGAGTGTTTGATGATTAGCAAATACAAAAGAAACTTTCAACACACACTGGATGCTTCCTCGTTATAACGATTATGTGAGAATACAAGTTATTTTGAAAACGGTCAACATATATAATGTTGGTGAGTTCATAAGTATGTTTGATGTAAAATAGTTTATGTCGCTTGTAAAACCCAGAAAATACCATATTTTCTGTAAAAATAAAAGACTGTTTATGAAAAATGTTGTGATGATCCCATAAGTGTATGTGTGTGTGATTTAAAATATGTGAAATGAATAACTTTAATATTTGTTCATTGTATAAAGAGTATATGTTTGTAATGAATATCATTGTTACCCCCGGAAAACCCGATGTTTTCCGTTTTAAACTAGTATGATGATTTTTGTATTATCGAATAATCACTTGTACGTTTACTATGTATGATTTCCCCTTTTTAAACGATGAAATGAGTAATGGATCTCGATGTGAGTCGTTATAACCATACATGATGATGACTATTTCACCTGCCTTGGCATTTGTGAAAATGCCGGATTTGATCAAGGTTTTGTCACCCTAGAGTGGCCGAGCCTAACTGTAGCGAACAGCTTAGGTGTAAGGGAGTCACCCCCGTATAGATCTATACACAAACTCTCGCTCTCCCTCCAGGAGACTCTGATTATAACTACAGACTACGCCCAAACAATCGTTGGTGCTGAACGACGTTTCTCACTAAATCCAAACTGATAGTTTATGAAAATGAATAACCTTTTCCATACTTGTTTAATGTTTTCGTGAATATGAAGTAGGCCTAACAAACACGAGTGAGGACCATGACGGACCGTAGGTCATGTATGTTATTCTAGGCCTTCGAGCATGCGACGGGCACGTTAAAGCCCATTAAGCTCATGATGAGTATTTGGGACCACATTAGTAATGCAAATGGGCCACTGAGGCCCAATAGCATTTAAAAGCTAATGAAGGTCTACCAAACATGTAATTGGGCCACCAAGGCGCAATAAACATATTTTAATTATAATGGGCCCAAGAGATTATGAAATTCGGTCAGGAAGGCCTAATAAGCACAATTAGGGAACAATGGGCCCAATTATCATATCATGTATTTGTTTGTCTATATAATTAGTAACATAGGATTTGTTTTACTTTGATTGTTTAATTACGAAGCAAAAACACCCGATGTTCGATTTATAACGACGATATGGTTTAAAATATATATATATATATATATATATATATATATATATATATATATATATATATATATATATAGATAGATATATATATATATATATATATATATATATATATATATATATATATATATATATATATATATATATATATATCCTTCTTATCCATAGGTTATAAATTGTTGTATTCTTGACATATTTGATCAAAAATGTTTATTTGGACATTTCAGCCCATTCTTCACCAGAAAGTTTCAATATCGGCCCTTTTTAAATTAAATGACATTTTTAGTCTTTTTACATAAAAAGTGACATTTTTGGTCCTTTAATTTATTCTCTTGGCATTTTCGGCTCAAAACCTTTATTAAAAATCGGATTTCAGCCCAAATTATAAATTTTGAACATCTTCAGCCCCATGTTTACAGAATTTTACAGTTTTGACCCAAATTTCAAAAGTTTTACATTTTTGACCCAAAATCCAAAAACTTAACATTTTTAGTCCCGAATTTAAAACTAAGGCCATTTTCAACTCCATACTTATTTTAATTACTGATTTAGTTCGATCTTTGACTGTTATGACATTTTTAGCCCCAAAACTCCATTTTTTCGCAACTTTGGGCCCTTAAACCCATAAAGCCCATATGTAAGCCCAATAAGCTAATACTTATGTTTTTAACCCCTAGAAAGGTGTAATTTTCATAAAAGTCAGATTGTTATACAAAAATATCATTCTAACCCTTTTAGATCCGAAAATGTCATTTTTACCCCAAACTTTTGTTATTTTTACAAAAATGGCACTTATGAAGATTTTTGCTTTGTTTTCATATCTTAAGCACAAAGATTCTTAGATCTTCAAAGTAAGTTGTTTATTATGTTATATGTTTATGTATTCTTCACACTTCTACCATAAATTTCGAGTTATAGCAATGTATTATCATATTATCACAACACAAACCAAATAAATCACATAAACAAACATACACACATAGATCAACACATGAGACTTGTATTCTCCCCAAAAAATCATATGAAAACCGAAAAGTAAGGGGGTATGAACTCACCTTGGGTTTGTGGGTTCGGTTTTGAAGTGAGAGATGGAAAGATGAAGTGATTTTTGGCTCTAGCAACTCCCTTGAGTAGATCTCGAACTCAATAAGATTTCTAAGAGTATAAACACCAAAAACTTTGTTTTAAGGAGTGATCTAACAAAAGGGTGAAGTTATGAAGCTTAGATATGTAAGGACTTACCAAAGGTTCATAACACTTGATGAAAACTCTTGAATTCAAGCCAAACTTTCGAGAATCCCTTGAAGGAAGGAAGGAGATGGCTTTAGAGAGAAATGGAGAGGATTTTTGTGTAGTGTGTGTGTGGTGAGTCTTCGCCCGAAACAAGAAGAGAGGGGGAGAAGAGAGAGAATGAGGTGATAGGTGCATGGATATATGTGATACTTGCATGGTTACATGGGGGATAATGTGGAGTTGGCACCCCAAGGTCAACTCCTTTAATCTCTCTTTTTTTCTTTTTCTTTTTTTTATGCTTGGGCCGAAAACATGGGCTAGAAGAAAAGAGTTTCTTAGTTTGGACCATTATTTGTCTCATTTCGAAATTTTAAGGCCCAAAGAGTATTTATTGGCCCGTTGGGTCCTTGTGAATGTTTACGGCCCAATGTGATATTAAGGGGATGGATTTATGGCTCATTAGGGCTAATTTGATTAGTTATGGCCCAATAATGCCCAAAAGAGGTACCCCATTCCATTTTAGGCCCATGATGGCCCAAATGGTTAGGTTTCATGGATGTGGGTCCAATTATGGCCCATTTGAAGGTTCTAAGCCTAACATAGTCAAATTGGAGGCTTATTGATCCATTAGGCCCAATAAGAAAATCCTAGTCCATAATGGGCTTAAACCGGGATTTTTAGGGTTTTCAACTTTACTTGATGAATCTGAGTTTGAATTTGTTTCCATAGGATGAACTTCAAAGATATTATGAATTAGGGTTACGAGTTTAACAGTAGATAATGTTTACAAGAGTACAGAATTTCCTAGCTAGAATGCTAGTTGTGACAAAGACCCAAGAACCGAGTACACACCACGTTTTCTAGTACGCCCTGCGTACGAGGGTACGCTCAGCGTAGAACTTCTCATGGTATTACACCCCGCGTACCATGATATTACTATTGGTTTATGAGCATAACATCATTCCTATGGTGTTCATTCAACCCTAATTGCTTTGATCTAGGTTTTTCTACTATGAACACAACAACATTGAATACCAAAGCAATAGTCCTAAGAACTAGCATATAACAATCAAATTGACATATAAACTAGGGTTTAGATCTTACCTTTCTTGTTATGTAGTAATAACAAGTTCTCCTTGAATATCCTTGACCTTTGAAGGCTTAGTGCCTCAAATGTTGCACCTCTAATGGAGTCACAAACACCACTAGCAACAAGATGACTTAGGAGAGGGGAGAAAATCAACTAGGGCACTACCAGGAAGCATAGGGCCGAAGTGGAAACCCTAATATGACTGCCTAATCCTTAAAAAGCCCATAGACACCTTCTAGAATATCCCTTGGACGATTTCCTTATGGGCTTCCCACGTCCAACCTATATTCCAAGGTGATCCATCAACCCAATTGCAATTATCTTATTATTACAGCTCCAGTCCCCTATGTTTAATTAATCTCTTTTGACCACAAAGTTAATTCTAAATTAATTCTTGATCAATATTAATTAAACAATATGATTTCTTCTTTAATATATTATTCATATAATATATTAATAAATCACAAATAATCCTCTTTCTCCATAATTCATCCTATCAGTTGCTATGGTGAAGGCAACCCAAAAGGACCATGCTCATAATCGGGTCGAGTACATACCAAAATAGTTATGGGTTTAGACACCTAATCCAACAGTCTCCCACTTGGATAAGTCTAATAGCTATTTTGCAAGTACAAATTCATAACCTGATCAACAATCGTAGCTCTCAAAAGCCGCTGTCAACTCTGATCTTATCAGAAGCACGTCCTTTAGATAAGGGATCATATATTCCTCCTTTCTATATATCGTTTGAACTAAGACATGGATTTAACCATACTCTCTGTTCATGTGTTGTTTCCTGATTTCCGATTTATGACGACTGACAACAGACTACAATTGAACACATCAACGTAGTCCAGGCTTGGCCAAGTACTTAGGGTGTCATCACTAAATCATCGAGGGGCCCACAAATATCGCTTTTATCCCACTTTGGGTAAAAGGAACGGATAAACTTCGACTCAAATGCTCTCTTATACCTACTCATCAAATCACACACAATAATATGTTTTATAACACCAAGTTACTAGTGCGTTTACATATTATCAATGTGCAACCGACTTGTAAACTACAACTCACACGTCTCGGTTTCAATAATATAAGATATTATTGTCTTACTAATCACCCGTGATAAAATCCATGAAGTGATTCAAGTGAGCGTGGGTTTAATCCAATACTCAAATCTTATTTCAGGGATACTCATGAACACTGCAATAGACTTTTGCTATGTCTAAACGCTTTAGACAATCTACAGTCGAATTCATGACAGTCTAGCTTCAATACCTACTTCCAAAGTATTTATCGATTGCGGATGGTTTGAATGATCTTATTATTCGGGAAGTCAAAACATGCAAAGTGAAACACAAGAATAATACTAATCCTATATGGCCCCAAACTTTTGAGTATAAATAAAAAAACATTTATTTAATCACCATATTGATTACTCATTATTCATTGTATAATGTTTCGGATAATCAGCTTTTTACTTGAATTAAAACAACAGTTGTCCCATGCTCCAAGCATGCACACTATGTTAACCTATGGTCCTTACTTTGTGAAATAGATCAATTGAACACATTTCCAATTATACTCATTTCACAACTCCTAATCCTTGTCATAAGGGTAAGAATACCAAATTCTTACCACTTATTAGAATATGTTAGATTCTAACATTTTATACAACGATCCTTTCGTAATGTCACAGCACTAAAGCCACCAAGACTTTGACAATGATATTACAAAGTGCTCTATTGGATATTGTCACAAGGCAATTCCATATATATGAAGTCTCACATTCAAAGTACATTCCTTTGAACATCCATCTCGCATAAAAGTTTCTAATCTAGACAAAGATTCTTGATATCCAACTCCCAATATGGAAACATTACCATATTTTTCCCATACGACAACTCATTATTAATAGAATCATATCTAATCATAATAATGTCACTATGGTCCATTCCTTACTATACTTCCAATTGCCCACAAGTCACCAATCCTTGGCAAAACTTAAATTTCCTTTGACAGTCGTTTAATTAATTTAGTCAAATCCGGTTCTAGTCCTTTTTCCCTCTTAATGCCCTAGGCATTTGGAAACTTCAGAACGTTCGAATATTACATCATATGTAATCGATCCTATACCTGAAGCGTATGGGACACGATTCATAATGAAAAACGTGATACTTTACCAGTTTCTTGCTATAGTATTGCCATATATAGAATGCTCCTATGTTGAATCTTTTCAACATAACATTCATATATGTCCTTTGACGTAATTTAATTAAAATTTCTCGATCTAAGCTTTTAGATTTGAAACGAAGTATAATATTCTCTCCCTTATTTATAGTAAAACAACTTTTCAACCCCTGCAACTTTGCAATGTGAAACATTTGTTTTCTATAATTAATATTGCTAACTTGCAATACTTAAAATAATAATCATGCTCCCACTAACATGACAATTATATCCATACTAGCATAACATTTATGCTCCCACTAGCTTTGACACGTATTCAAAAAGCAGTTGAACTTCTAGAAATCAATGCTTATCAACTTCCGAAGTTCATATTTCTAATACGATATGCTTCAATAAGCCTTTATCTAAGCTTCTTGAACTCATACACCTTTTCCTTAGATAGCTCATATGTATGTCTAAACTAAGTCAGAACTTATAGCAATAAGTCCTAAACGTTTAGACTAATTGCCAAGTCTCACAATTCGAACTATGAAGAGGGATGTCGTAATCATAATCAAATTTGAGAACGCAAGTATCACAATCGCTATCTCCTTAAAATCTCTCTTAGTGAAAGCGTTACCTCACAATCATTTTCATGAAGCGGAGAGAAACCTTATGACACTTAGATTTTATGGTGTATGTGCTCTTATCAATGTGAATTTGTCATAACCATACTCATGAGATAATGTTTGTGACAAATCCAAACTCTTATGGACAGAACTTGTTCATTCTTAATTTCTTGCCATCAAGGGTCCCACCGTTTCCTCCAAGTTATTTAGCAGCTCACCTTTACTAGTCAATGCACTTTCATTGAACAAGCTGCTTGCCTTTATGCAGTCAATTAAGAACTCGTAGAACTCATATGCATAAGTAACTTTACTGGAATGGCATAGAAACAAAATTGTGTCAACATGACAGGTTACAAACCTCTAGTCGTGTGCTAATATCTAATAGGTTTACTCTTGATTAGTTCTTGAACCTTTTCAAGATCATTTAGACTCCCACTGACCTCTTGACATATAAGATTCTCTTGTCAGGAAACATTTCTTGACAAACAAATATTCAGGAGTTAGTGAGGATTCTTATCAAGATAAACACTACACACAATTGGTCTTAGTTGGTCTTTGTCTTATCCAAGACATCACAACTTACCAATTTCAAATGTGCAAGAGTAAGAAAAACATTTTTCTACTCCACATTTGATGAGTGTGTTAAAACTTCTTAAGATGTGTCACTCAAGTCACACTCTTGGAGTATGACTCTAAGACTTGATTTTGGAATGAAGTATGATTCACCTTTTGATTTAACCATTTCAACAATTGTTGATTCCTCTTCTTACCCATACTAGTGTACTAAGGTGTCCATAGAGTTTCAGTTGTGACACGGTTTCATAATCACTAAGTTAATCATTAAAACACGATACTTAAATACTCTCCCATCTTTTCAGATTGGAGAAACTTTTATCTTTCTGCCCAATTGATTCTTCTTATTCGTTCTGCCATTGATCGAAACTTTTTAATGATTCAGAATTACTCTTAATCTTGTAAGCATAACCACATTTACTAGACTTTTAGCAAATCATGACGAATACTCTTATCGTTCTTTTTGGCGGACTTGACCTAGTGCACAACAATGCATACTATATCCTTTATTCCTTCACTTGACTCTCATACTTATGTGAACAAGGAACTAGTCTTAATTTCCTAAGTACCAAGATTTCCATACATCATATGATTCAAGTCATATGATTCCAAGCTTTTGTTCAATTGAAACTTGGGCGATGGGAATCTTTTCTTACTTAGAAAATTAAGATACTACCACAAATAACATAACTAAGAATCACATCCACTTAATATTGCTCATAATAGAAACACAAAAGCATCAATTTTCAGAAATAACATTGCAAGGAGATATAAATAAGACAAAACTCAAAATTTATTTTATTTATAAAAAGGTGCGGAAAACATGTCCTTACAACGCAAATTCAAATGAAAACTATGTTATTTCATATTCCTAAGCCATCTATCATAACTCTAAGCAGCATCTCAAAAATCCGATCATCGAATCATGCGATCGAAATCCATTTCTTCGCGATCAGACTCAGCCCACAACTTCCTTTAAGCTTCCTCTCTTTTCTTCAATCCTACAAAACATAAAAATGTAATCTTATCATATCATGTATTAAGAATCTAAAATAGAAAACTTCATAGAGTTAGATAGTGAATTTTACCTGAAGCAGAGTCATACATCTTGACTCTCCCATCTCTTAGATCACTCAGGTAGTCAGGGCAGCTTCATAACCAATGCCCCCTGTTTTGGCAGTATAAACATATGGATTCTTCTAGAATGGTACATGGGACTATCTTAGACTCAGCTTTTCTTTTGCATGGAGAAAACTTTTCTGGACTTCTAATGTTGCCATTGCCGATAGAAGGTTGGGATATTGATTTACCAGACAAATTTGCTTGACCAATGCGCCAAATCATCGTTGATTCAGCAACAATAAGCAAATAAGTCAAATCAATGAGGGTCATGACGTGGTCCATCATATAGTACTCTCTAATGAACTCACTATATGATTTGGGAAGTGATTGAAGAACCGATCTACAACCAGCTTCCTTGAGACATCGACACCCAACATCCTCAACTTGTCAATGTGTGACTTCATCTCTAAGATGTGTGCACAAACAGACTTTCCATCTTAGTATCTTTTTGCCAATGGGGCTTGAGTGACTTTGAAGTTTTCAGGTCTTCGAACACATGGGTCAGGGAGAATTATTGGAAGAGGTGGAGGAAGTGAAGCATGATTTCCATTTCCACAATCCAATCGTGGAACACCATCTTCAAGTGGAAAACTTTTTCCAACGGATTCAGGAAGATCTTAGTCGATAGACTTTGAAATCTATAAAACGGGAGAAATTCAAGTTAGTTGATAAAATCCTCAATATCACACACAAATGAAATATTGAGGCTAGAATCCAACACAATATTCAACAACTCGGAAGAGGGATGCCGTAATCCGGTTGCAGAAAATTTGAAGGTAGGTAAATGACGATTTACCAATTTCCACCATGAAAAACGAAAATTGAAAATTAGGTTTTAAGTCAATTGAAACTCCTAAATCTTTGAGATTCATTGAACTTTTCAGTGGCATGTTTAAATCTCGATTGTGCCCTTCATGTTTGCGACTGGGATGTTGAGGATCACAAACAATGTGTGATAACCATGCAAATATACTTGGTACCCTCAATGTCACTATCACCTAATCAATGTGTTGGTTAACCACACACGCTCCATTGATCTATAACAAACATCGAGTCACCCTTTGCCATCCTTGTCAGTCCTAAATTAGTGTGTCGGTTAACCACACGCGCTCCACTAACGTCTCGGCAAGGTGCAAAGTGTAATTTCATGGGTTAGCACCAAATCCACATTTTTCTTAAAGTAACTAAGATTTGGGAATTTATAAGAATGTTTAGTTACTTTGTATTTCATTATAATTATAATGGAAGGTTGTGTCCTATCCTACCCGTCTGGCTAACGACCCTCCACTAGTCAAGAGTGCGGTGGGTAAGAGTGGATACCCATTCAATCGCCATTTTATATGCAATTTCCTTAAACACCCCTTAGAGACTAGCTTCGTGAATGAGGCCTACTACCGGTAAGACTGACTCTTTACTTATACATATATAATATTAAAATTTTAACTATAGATAGTATAAGGGTGTATTTTACACTTTTAAAATACTAGGTGGTCTAATTTAATAAATTATACTTTTAATTTAATTAAACTTAAACCATATCATTATGAATTTATTAACTTTCTTTTAATTACATATTTAATTAATTTAATAAAGTCATAAGGGTGTAATTTGAGCTTTTCAAAATACTAGGGTCTTAGAATATAATATTTTAAAATTAATACATTTTAATTAAATTTTAAATTCCAAAACATGAGGACAAATTTTGAAACCTTTCAAAATATTACGGTTTAACTATTTAAATTTAAAAAACTAAAACTTTGAAGTTCAACTTTAAACTATAAAACCTAAAGGGTGTAAATTGAAACTTTTCGATCTTACTAGGTCAAATATTTGACTTATAATAATCCTATATTATCTATCTTTAACCAAATCCATCAATTTTGATGAGGATAACCATTCCAAACATAAAAAATCGATTTTAGGCAATAAAAGGAGTTTTGGAAGCAATCCTCAACAAAATCTGGCAGGAAAATCGAAAATCCCAGCACCAGAGCCCTGGACTTGTCGAGTCCACAATGGAACTCGTCGAGTAGGACCAACTCGTCGAGTCCATTCGTGGACTCGGCGAGTCTGCCAGTCAGAAACCAAAAAATTCGATTTTCAAGATCTTTGGTCGTTCACTTTTGCATCTATTCACTAGAAAAACGACCTCGGCTCTGGTACCACTTTTGGGTTATGAGCATAATATCATTCCTATGTTGTTCATGCAACCCTAATTGATTTGATCTAGGCTTTTCTACTATGAACACAACAACATTGAATACCAAAGCAATGATCCGAGAAGAACTAGCATATAACAATCAAATTGACATATAAACTAGGGTTTAGATCTTACCTTTCTTGTTATGTAGTAACAACAAGTTCTCCTTAAATATCCTTGACCTTTGAAAGCTTAGTGCCTCAAATGTTGCACCTCTAATGGAGTCACAAACACCACTAGCAACAAGATGACTTAGGAGAAGGGAGAAAATCGGTTAGGGCAACTCTAGGAAGCGTAGGCCGAAATCCTTATGTTAGGAGTCTATTTATACTTGTGGCTGCTAGGGTTTTCAGGTGGAAACCCTAATATGACTGCTTAAGCCATAAGCATCCCATAGACTCCTTCTAGAATATCCCGTGGACGATTTCCTTATGGGCTTCCCATAGAATTCGTCCAACCTATATGCCAAGGTGATCCATCAGCCCAATTGAAATTATCTTATAATTACAGTTCCACTCCCCTAAAATTTAATCTCTTTTGACCACATAATTAATTCTAAATTAAGTCTTGATTAATATTAATTAAACAATATGATTTCTCCTTTAATATATTATTCATATAATATATTAATAAATCATAATTAATCCTCATTCTCCATAATTCATCCTATCAGTTGCTATGGTGAAGGCAGCCTAAAAGGACCATGCTCATAATCGGGTCAAGTACATACCAAAATACTTATGCGCTTAGACACCTAATCCAACAATTACGCCCAGCATAATCAGGTGCTTCGAATACTATAAATAGGGTGCGACGCTGGCCAAATTTTGTTTACAATTTTCACTCTCTTTCACCCTCTACTCTCTCTCAAATAACCCTAACACCCCCCGAAGCCTAGGAAATCACCCCAACACCCGAAGCAAGCCCTGTAGCACCAATAACCCCGTGAAAATAATATTTTTTAGTCGAAACTTTGGAAGCGTAAAGCCCAATTTTTCAACTAAAACTCCCGGTTTCGTTAAAGAAAATCATTTATAGAAACGAAGTGTTGTCCAAATTGTTATTTTATCATTTGGTTATTTCACGGTGAGTTCAATATAGGGACAATTATATGTTATGTGTTATATGTGCAATATGCTTTCCCGTGTTATTCTGGTATTGTTCATGTTGAGCATGTCTCGTATCACTTTTGGTATTGGATTTGAGCCTTTGGCAATATAGAGCATGTCTCGTATTAATCTGTTATTGATATTATTCCTCTGGCCATGTAGAGCATGTCTCGTATCACTTCTGGTATTGGCTTTGTGCCTTTGGCCATGTAGAGCATGATTCGTATCACTTTTGGTATTGGCATAGGGCTAAGTAGAAAGCCTGTATATTCTAGCAAAATGATAATCAGAAATTGTTTATTATCTGTGTCACTTGGGCTGAAGCTTTATGATGTATATCATGTTGAAATTTATTGTGTCTCATTGATCGTAAATCTTTGAATCAAATCATTGGTTGATATGGAAAGCCTGTCATATGATACACATATGCCTTTGTTGTTCTCTATCCCTCTTTTCTTTTGTCATATTGTTATATATATGACATAGCGTATATTGTAACTATTGTTGAAGTCACTAAGCGTCATCGCTTATCCCTCTCAGTATTTAACTATTGCAGGTGATAAGCATGCAGTCTAGACATGTACTGTTGGAAGATTAAGAATAGTTAATACTATTACTTTTGTACTTAGTGCTTATGTATGTTTACGAATTACAAATTCCTGGGTAATAACTATGTAAAAATCTTAATAATCGGTTTGTATCCAGCCTATTGTAATAAGACCATATATGTAAAATATGTTTATAAATATGCATGTAGCATGTTTGGAGTAATAATGTTAAGTATGAAAGGGGTCTTTCAGCATCCCACACATGAGTTGTTCGCTACAGCTAGACAGTCCAGTCTTGGGTGACAAATATCTTCTCCGAAACTGACGCATGTAGAACGTCAAGACAGGCACTCTGTCATATTAGCATGGTTATAACGACTCACTTAGAGTATAACAAATTTTATTTAAAATTTTACACGGGACACACCTATAATTCGTAACTATTTATGTGTTGAATACCTTCGTAATAAATTCACTACACATGTCTTAAGGTATTAAGACCACAACCTTTGTATATCAGAAAATATAGGATTTTCTGCGGAACTCGCAAACAAGCATACACAAGAACACACTTGCAAGTATACATTAATTGAAAACAAGTATTCACAAACTATCGTTACAGAAAACATTGATTCTTTCTGGGGTTTTAACTATCACAAATTATTTTTACAGAATATATTGGTTTTCTAGGGTTTTAACTATCACAACTATTTTTACAGAAAATATTGGATTTTCTCGGGTTTTAACTATCACAAGGATTTTCATATAAAAATGCTTATGAACTCACCAACATATTATATGTTGACGCTTTTCAAATGACTTCTATTCTCAGGAACTCGCTAAACAGGTCGGCAACTAAGGAAATTTGGACTTTGTTGTATTTTGATTTCACCATACACTTTATATTTTTGGGATGTAATCGTATGAACAAACACAAAGATGTAAATCATGTATGTTGTATACTATGTATGGTAATGAGGATGTCTATGTTTCATTTATACACACTTGTTATGTATTACAAGATGAAGTCATTCGCCCCCGGACGTTTCCGCCGTTCTGGTTCGGGGTGTGACAAGTACTCCTGAAATAGGATTTGAGTATTGGATTAAACCCACGCTCATTTGAATAACTTCATGGAATTTATCACGATTGATTGTGACATGATAATATCGTATAATCCTTAAAAAGAGATATATGGGTTGTTGTTTAAGAGTTGGTTGTGCATTGATAATACGTAAACACATCAGTAACTTGATGTTATAAAGTGTATTGTTGTGTACGATTTGATGAGTAAATAGTACAAGCATATAAGTCAAAGTTCATATGTTCCTTTTATCCTAAGGGGTAAAAGCGATATCTTGGGCCCCTCGATGATTTTGAGTTGACTTATGTGATGGGCCCGGTCAGGACTGAATTGATGTGTTCAATTAAGTTCATTGTCAAACAAATCAAAAATTGGGAAACAAACTTTGAACATTGAGAATGATTTTGTTCCATGTCTTTGTCCACATGATATCTTGTAGAATGGAGGATTATATGATCCCTTATCTAAAGGACACGTCATTGACTTGGTCAGAGTTCGACAACGACTTTTGAGAGCTACGATTGCTAATCAGAATCTAAACTCATACTTGCAATTATTGTTATTAGACTTATCCAATTAGGATAGTGTTCGATTAGGTGTCTACGACCATAACTATAAATGGTATGTACTTGATTTGATAGTAGCATGGTCCTTTTGGGTTGCCTTCACACTTACAACTAGACAGGATGACCACTGGAGAAAGAGGCTGATTTTATTATTTAGATTAATAAATTGGTGCATAAATATGATTTATTAATATATTATAAGAATAATATATTAATTAGGAATCATATTATTAATTAGTATTTAATTAGAAATTAATTTGGAATTAATTTTGGGATTAAAAGAACTGATTAAAAGTGCAGGGGCTGTTTAGTAATTATTTAATAGTTGAGGTTTTGGGCCATTGGATCACCCTTATTAGGGAGGGTCGAAAATCCCTAGAAGGTTCTAGGTATTTTCGTCTAAGCCCTAAGGTAAGGGAGTCAATGGACTTGCTTAGGCCCTAAGCTAAGGAATTAGGGTTTCCACCTTAAAACCTAGATAGTCTCAAGTATAAATAGAGCCCCCTTGCCCTTGATTTTGTCTACTCCCTCTTGAAACCCTAGAAGAGCCGAAATTCTGAGCAAGCTACTCCTCTATCCTCTGTCTCATATTCATCCTCTTGCCCTAGTGTGTTTGTGAACTATTAGAGGTACTACGCTTCTGGTACTTGTTCTCAAAAGCAGGGATCTTCAAGTTTGAGTTGTTATTATTATATAGCAACAAAGGTATTTGATCTAATCTTTCATATGTGATTTTCAAATTATTGGATGCATATTAGGGTTTTCTATTTGTGTTCATTTGATGTATGTCAAATAGAGAAAACATAGATCCAAACTAGGGTTGCATCCACACATAGGATTGTTTGTATAAAACCCATCAGATCAGGCCTCATGTTTCAAGTAGCATAGACATACATAGCAAAATATAGCAATCAAGTTTTATACAAATCAATTTAAATACAACGAACAATAAATAGTTTTTCGGACATGCTTTTCCACCCCAAAACATAAAAACTGAAAAATAGGGGGATGCATGAATACTCACAATGATGTGTGAAGGTATTTGTGATGCCTTGAGCTACCTTCCCTCGCGTCCTACTACCGATTCCCTACGATAAGGTTACACACTAATAAGTCTCTAGTCGAAAATCTAACACTAGTATACTTAATTTCTACAATAGAATTATGTCAGTATTGTGTCAATATTAGATTTTGTGTAAGTTACAAAAACTTTTCTAAAAATTCTGATTTCCACATACCAATTGACTTATCAACATTTGCAAGTACAAATCTCATTTTCTGTTATTATTTGAAATGCATTTTAGCACTTTTGGAAGGGCTTTACAAGCTAAAATTCCAAAACTAAATCAAATAAGTTCTAAAAAAATTCCAAACTTTACATTTCAGTTCTAACTATAATCTAGAACCCTCTTATAATTTTTCATGATTTTTAAATATGTTTAACTATTTTCCCACCATTTAATTCCTTAAAAACATAAAAAATCATGAAAAATAATAAACAGTTAACAAAAATTCTCAATCTTTTATAAAACTGATATATAATGTATATAAACTGGGAAAAATACTAAAATTGATTTTGAAATAGTTTAACCCGATATTATGATTTTGTGTGTGTATTCTAATAAAATAGAGATAATTAGAAACCAGTTTCTAAACTTTCCCAAACTTTTTGTTCTACTGTTATTAAATACTTAAAAGCTCGAAAAAATATAAAAGTTAGTTTCGAAATAGTTTAGATATTTTCTTTTGTTTTATTCACTTAAATAAGCATTAATTCGTGAATAATTATTAAACAGTTAAGGAAAATTACCAAACTTTTTGTAAACTTCATATACAGTGTACCTAAGCTGGGAAAAATATCAAATTTGATTTTCGTATAGTGGAGTCTGATTTTTGGATTTAAGTGTATTTAATCTTAGGAAAATAGAAACAAACTAGCATACAAAAGAGAAAAATCATCCAACTTTTTATATAGCTTCCTAATGTCATATAACATATTATGGTATAGGTTCATAAGTTTTGGATAAGTGTAGCTATTTTTCATCAATTTAATCCCTTAAACATTCATTAAATTAGGAAAAATAAGCAATTGCCTTGGAAAAATATGGAAAATGTTTCATGAAGTCTTTATGAAACGTAAAAGATGCGAAAATTATAAAATATGCATTTGGACATTCATAACTGTATTTTTATATTTATTTGTCTTCAACAAAAATAAATTAGAAATCAACAAAACACAACCTTAGAAATGCATGCAACTTCAAGAGAAGTCTTTAGTCAGTGCATTGGTGATATTCGAAATTTACCATAATTTATTGACCATCAAAAGTATTTTATGTGAATTATTGATCTATTTTCTTGAAAAACTTACAATAAATCGAGTAAAATGATTTATTTTCTGAAAATTTCCAGATCATCTTGCTTTGTTGTCTGGATTATGTGAAAATTTTGATTTCAGCAGAAAAGAAGGTTTATATATTTATTATGAATAAATCTTTTATGACATATTTGAATGCTTTTTAACAACATACTTTGATCATCAAACATCTAAACTTGAAGATCATCACATGCATGTTGGTTTTTGGGTGAAATACTACCACCATCATCATAAAAATTGTGGTTATGAATATATGATTAATATTCCATCCATAGAATGGTGTAGAAGTAGAAAAATGTGCACGAAATGGGGTAACTTTGAAAGGAGTGATGGAGTATGAAAGAGAAAGAGTGTAAGAAAAGTGAAGATGGAGTGCGAGAAGGGCTCAAATTATCACTAGTTTGGAAAGAGTGTTAGTGGTAGAGAGAGAGAGAGAGAACAAAATTGAGGGGATGAAAGTGAAGGGTTTTGAGTATTCTAACACTCATATGGTGTACATGCAACCCTATAAACCTTGGATCTATGTTTTCTCTATTATACATGCAAATATTCTATATTCCAAGGTTTCGTCCTAACTAGCATAATAAGAAGTATATACAATACAAGTATCTACTAGAATGACATACCTTTTGATGAAGCTTGAAGTCTTGAACCTTTAAGAGCCTAGTGCCTCAAGTGTTGCACCTCAAATGGTTCACACAACACCAAGAACCCATGGAATAACTAGAGAATAAGGATACTTGCACCAAACCGGTTTTGCCCTCTTGTGTACTATACACTAGTGCCATTTCATGAACTAGAGACCTCTTTTTATAGTGTGGAGGATTAGGGTTATATTCATGTAAACCCTAATACCCATGACCTTTCATTTCCATAGGATCCATGGGCTAAACACTCCATGGACTATCCATGAAAGCTTAGCCCAACCTAAATGATATTGGCCCACCACGTATAAGAGTCCATATTTAATTAGTTCATTTTTGATCACTAAATTAATTCTAAATTAATTCTTGATCAATACTAATTAAATAATATCATTTCATATTAATATATTAGAACTTATAATATATTAATATAAATCACTTAGTATCCTTTTTCTCATTTTGCCTATCCAATTGTTCCGATACCATACAACCCAAATGGATCATGCCAAATCTGGTCAAGTACATACCAATTATAGTTATGGACTTCGACACTTATCCAACAGTCTCCCACTTGGATAAGTCTAAAACTATTCTTGCGTATGACTCCAAAACCCGACTAGCAATTGTAGCTCTTAAAGCCGCTGCCGAACTCTGACCTAGTCAAATGACTTGCCCATTAGATAAGGGATCATATATTCATCCATTCTAGATATCGTATGGACTGAGACATGGATTATAATCATTCTCTCTGCCCATTTGTTGTTTCCCGATTTCCGATTTATGACGACCGACTAATTGAACAAATCAAATCAGTCCAGGCTTTGCCAAGCACTTAGGGGTGTCATCACTAAATCATCTAGGGGCCCACAGATATCGCATTTATCCCTCCAAGGGTAAAAGGAATGGATAAACATCGACGCATATGCTTGTTCTACTACTTGTTGAATCATCCACAAATGCACGTTTTTTAACATTGAGTTACCAATGCGTTTCGTACAATCAATGTATAACCAACTCATATCTCTAGGTTTGAAGAATATAAGATATTATCGTCTCGTGATTACTCGTGATAAAATCCATGAAGTGATTCGAATGAGCGTGGGTTGAATCCAATACTCGAATCTCATTATAGGAGCACTAATGAATGTTGTTGCAACTATTGCTATGTCCAACACCTTAGACATCTACAAACCCAATTCATGACAGTCTTTCCTTAATACCTACTTCCAACATATTATCGACTGTTGATGGTTTGAATAACTTAGTCATCTGGGAAGAATGACCTAGTTATTCTGGAAGTTAAAACATGCAAAGTGAAACACAAGAATAATCGAATCCAATATGGTCTCAGAACTTATGAATATAAATAGAACACCTTTTATTTATCACCATATTGATTACACATTATTCATTGCATAATATTTCAAATAATCAACTCTCTACTTGAATCAAAACAATAGGCATGCCATGCTCTAAGCATGCACACTATGTTTATCCAAACAATAATCATGCCATACACCAAGTATGCACACTATGTTTGTCTATGATCTTTACTTTGTGGAATAGATCGATTGAACATAATTCCAATGATTCTCATTTCACAATCCCAAATTCTTATCGTAAAGGTAAGAATTCCAAATTCCTGCCATTTACCGAAATATGTTAGATTCTAAACTCATATGCACTGATCCTCTTGTAATGATTATGCACAAAGTCACAAAGACTTGTCAACAGACATTACAGAGTATTTCAATGGAAATCAATTCCATGGAAACGAAGTCTCATATTCAAAGTACATTGCTTTGAACATCCTTCTTGCATTAAGTTTTCTAATCTTCCACAGATTGAATAACTTCCACCTATGGAGACATTTCCACATTCCCATTTTAACCATCACATCTGAATAAGAGTTGCCTCTTTTCAGAATATGTCAATATGGTCCTTTCCAAAAATTTACACCATACTTCCAACTGTCCATGAGCAACCAATCTTTGGTAAACCTTAGATTGTCCTCGACAATTGCTTAATCATTTTAGTCATATCCAATTCTAGACTTTTTCCCCTCTTAATACCCCATACATTTGGAAAATTTAGGAAGGATGAATATTATAGCACATGCAATCGATCCTATATCCGAAGCATATGGGACACGATTCATGATGTCTCACATAAAGACATGATACTAGACCAGTCTTTTCCTATATTTCCATTGCCATGTTCTCATAATTCAGATTATGAAAAGGGATGCCGTAATGATAATCGAGTTTTAGAACGCAAATAATGTTCCCATATATAGAATTTCCTTATGTTGAACCATTCCAACATAACATTCATATATATACTTGACTAAATTTGATTAAAATCTCACGATCTAAGCTTTTAGATTTGAAAAGAAGTATGATTTCCTCTCCCTTAATTATAGCAAAACAACTTTTCCCAGTTGAAACTTTTGTTTTCTATAATTAACATTGCTAACTTGAAACACTTATTATAATTATCATGCTCTCACTAATATGATGATTATTAGCATAACACTTATGCTCCCACTAGCTTTAACATGCACTCAGAAATTAACTGGACTTCTAGAAATCAATACTTTATTGACTTTCTTACCAAATTTCAGACTTCTGATACAAGATGCTTTGATAAAACTTTATCAAAATCATACACCTTTCCTTAGATAGCTCACATGTGTGTCTAAGCAATTTTATAACTATGAAAATGGATGTCGTAATCATAGTCTCAGTTGTTTAGACCTTTTCCATTTCTCACAAGTCCATGTTAGTGTGATAGTTAACCACACACGCTCCACTAACGACTATGATAATGCAAATATCACAATTGCTATCTACTTAAAATCTACATAGTGAAAGGGTTTCCTCACTATCATTTTTATGAATCGGAGAGAAACCTTATGACACTTAGATTTCTATGATGTATGTGTTACTATCCATGTGAATTTTTCAAAACCATAATCACAAGACAATGTTAGTGACAAATCAAAACTCATATGGACCAAACTTGCGCAATCTTAACTTCTTGCCACCTAGCAGCACAAGGGCCTGCCATTGCTTTCAAGTTGTTATGCAACCGATTGAGAACTCTCCGAACTCATATGCAAAGACAACTTTAACTGGAATGGGCACAGAAATAGGAATATGACAATAGGTTATAAACCTTAAGTCTTGTGCTAGTGATAAACTACAAGTTTTATTCTTGATTAGCTCTTGAAACTCTTTCAAGATCTTTTAGACTCCCACTATCCTCTTGACATATAAGACTCTCTTGCCACGAACCATTCCTTGACAAAACAAATATTCAAGAGATAGTTCGGATTCTTATCAATACAAACACTTCACACAATTGACCTTAGTTGGTCTTTGTTTTATCCAAAACATCACAACTTACCAATTTCAAATGTACAAGAGTAGAACACATTTTACTCTTACATTTGACAAGTGTTATAAACCGTCTTTAAGATATGTCACTCAAGTTACAATCTTGGAGTATGATCTAAGAATTGTTTTGGAACAAAGTATGACTCATCTTCTTGATTTAACCATTTCAACAATTCATGATTCCTCTTCTTAGCCATAAGAATGCACTAATATGTCCCTAGAGGATGAATTGTGATATGGTCTTATAATCATTAAGATGATCATAAAACATGGTACTAAAGTACTCTCCCATCTTTTCAGATTTGAGAAATTTTTTTCTTGCTGCCTAATTTGTTTCTTCTCATTCGTTCTGCCATTCATTGAAACTTTTTCAATGTTTCAGAATTATACTTAAGCTTGTAAGTATAACCATATTTACTAAGCATTAGTAAATCATGACGAATAGTCTTATCGATCTTTGTGGTGGACTTGACCAGTGCACAAGAATGTGTACTCGATCACTTAGTCCTTCACTTGACTGACATATACATGTGAACAAGGTATTAGTCTTAATTTTCCAAAGATGAAAATTCCCATTCATCATACAATACAAGTTGCATGATTCCAAGTTTCTATCCCGCTGAAACTTGGGTGATGAGAATCTTTCTTCATTTGGTAAATTATGACACTACCACAAACGAAAGAATCAATTCCATTTTCCAATATTGCAATCAATGGAATCATATAAGCAACAATTTTTCACAAATGCCATTGTAAGGATACTTAAAATAAATAAAATCAAAATCCTTTTTTCCTTTATTTTAAAACTTGCGGAAAAACTTATTCTTACAATGCAAATGCATATGAAAACAATGTTGTTATCTATTCCTAAGCAATCTATCACAACTCTTAAGCAGCATCTCAAAATTCTGATCACTGATCCATGCGATCGAAATCCATCTTCGCGATCAGAATCATCATATACTTCCTTTAAGCTTCCTCTCTTTTCTTTGATTCTTAAAACATCAACATGTGACCTAGTCACGTCATGTAATAAGAATCTCCAAAGAGGAACTTAATAGAGTTAGATAGTGGACTTACCTGAAGTAGAGTCAAACTTTTTGACTTGACCAACCTTATGATCTTTCAGGTAAATAGGGCAGTTTCGCAACCAATGTCCCTTCCTTTGGCAATAGGAACATATGGACTCTTTGGGAATGGTTCATGGGACTATCTCAGACTTAGCCTTTCTCTTTACCATTTGGTCAACCGAGTTGACTATGGCCGGTCCCTTTCCATTGGGAAGAGAAAGCTTTTCTAATTTCTAATGTTACCATTGTCAATGTCCTTGGAAGTTTGGGAAGTTGATCTTCCAACCAAATTTGCTTTACCAGTGCTCTAAATCATTGTTGATTCGGCATCATCAAGCAAATAGGTAAGATCATTAAGGTTCATGTCACAGTCTGTTATATATTAGTCTCAAATAACTCACTATGTGACTTAGATAGTGATTGAAGAACCTAGTCAACAACTAACTTCCTCAAGAATTTGACACCTGTTGGGTAATAGAGTTGCGTCATTGGGCTTAATGTTCATTCTTTTGTATACCCGGTTTGGGCTTGTCCATCCGTGGATTATGTTTAGGGTTAGACCATTTATAGTGCATGCATGTATAGCCTTAAGGAGAGAATGTTTTCATTAATCACTGCATTGTAACCCTAAAACACCTCTAAAGTCGAAGTTCTTAGTCGAGCTCTTCTGAGGTGTTGAAGATTAATCATTTGACATCAGTTAATTTATTCTTGTGTTCATTGCTTCATCATTCTTACTTATCTGTTTAGAATCTATCGATCTTATTAGAATATTAT
The DNA here is from genome assembly GCF_052849685.1 of Lactuca virosa. Lineage (NCBI taxonomy): Eukaryota > Viridiplantae > Streptophyta > Magnoliopsida > Asterales > Asteraceae > Lactuca > Lactuca virosa. The sequence goes on from NC_136428.1 coordinate 319,007,486, forward strand.
TCCTTCAATTGGTATCAGAGCAGGAGACTGTGTAACACATACAAATTCCTTCTGTTTGTGGAATTCTTTAGGGTTTCCGCTTTTATCGAATATATAGGAGCCGTCTTCTACCTGTCTACGGTGTCTCTGGTGTTTTATAAAACCCTAATCTCAAGATTACAAGTATGATTCTAGCAGATTCAAGAAAAAGCTCATCATGTCTCACGACGACTCTCAAACCAATCCCATCAACATCTCCAACAGCATTGGATCCACCACTAGGGTTCCCATTCTCTACACTCAAGACTATGAAGTTTGGGCGCATCACTTTGAAGACTACGTTGTTGGATCTGAAGACAATGGCTATCTTATCTAGGAAGCGATTACATTGGGTCCGTTTGTTCACTCTGGAACGAATAGAACTGTCAAGACTCAAAAGGAGTATAACCAACTCTTAGTGGACGTAGAGAAGATCCCTCAAGACGAAAAAGACAAGTTGTTATGCAACGTGAAGGCCATTAGGATGATTAGATTCGCTCTGCAATCCGACACTTTTCGCCTAGTAGGTTCATGCACCATAGTTAAAGAAATCTGGGATAGGTTGAAAGAACTATATTCAAATGATGAGGATCTGGAACACTCGATCCAAACCTTATTGCTCTCTGAATTCGGTGCTTTCGAACAAAAACCTGAAGAGAAAGTCATTCAGACTTTCGATCGTTTCAACCATCTACTTAGCAAGATGATCAATCATGGTATCGAAAGAAAGGTGATCGAGCAGAAGGTTACATTCATGAATGGCTTAAGACCGAAATGGATAGCAGTGGTCTCAACAGTGAAAGCTCATGAGCAGTTTAAATCATACTCGCTAGCGAAACTAATGGGTATACTTAAATCTCATGAAAGCGTGGTGACTAAGGAAGCGAAGGTAGTTTCGGGTGTGGGATCACTGGCCCTTGTCTCTAAAAGTAATAATATGGCAGACGAAGAGGAGGATTCAGATATGTCAGAGTGCGATCCTACCAGTGAAGAATATGCTATGATGGTCACAAACCCAAAGAAGTTTGCTCGAAAGAAATTCCCTGTCAACAAGAACCTAAACTGGCAAGGAAGTTACAGCACAGATAAGGTGAAAGAAGAATCCAATAATACTTCTCAAAATGATGACGAAAAGAAGGCAATCAAGCTTGTGGGAGACTCTGGGTACGATTGCAACTATTGTCATGGTAAGAACCACTTTGCTAAAGATTGTATGCTGCGGAAGATGGTTGAGAAAAGGGATGGTGAAGATGACGAAGCTTACCACATGCGAAAGCTGGAGGAGATAAAGAAAAGGAAGGCTACTAATAGTTCTATGAACTCCTTGATTGTGCAGGAAAATGTTGATGAAGATGAGTTCGGTGGTGTAGAAGTCTGGTCTACAGACTCTGAAGACGAAGAGGTATGAAAACCCACGCATGGAAGAGTATATGTAGCGAAAGGAGAAGTTACTGAGTCGGCTGGGAAATGCTTAATGGTAACTAATGGAGTGTCAACCGAAGGTGAGCATGAGGAGGCGAAGCTGTATGAAGACAAATGTTTTGCTGCCAAGCCTGTGAGCGAGAGGATCAACGATTGCGATCAGTTGATCAAGAAGGTACAATCCATCCTCGAATCTCTTAAAATACCAGTAACAAACTACAAAAAAGAATTAAATGAATTAAAATTAAAATTCCCTAACTTCAGTGGAAGTCTTATGCAAACTCGCTTAGTAAATTCTAACCTAACTGACCAACTCAGCAGGGAATCTTCGAAGAGTGAGGAGAGAAGGATGTGGATACAGCTGAAGGAGTCGGAGTTAGTTAGGGCTAGGGATGGACTTATTTATTTGCAACGTGACAATTTAAAGTTTTCAAAACAAAGGAATGTTTTTTTCTTGATTGCTAAATGCTTATATACTAATATTACTCAATTACACTTAGATTGTGAGATAGGTAAAAAGATTCATAAGATGATTCTGCCCTTCCTTGAATTTAAGGAGGATGAAGTCATTGCCGAATGTGAATCAATTGTGTCCTCAGAAACGGTTTCAGAAACCTAAAAATATGGACTGGACAAAATTGAGGCCTTTATTGACTCCAAAGAACACAAATGCATGCTTAAGAATCTTTTGGACGAAAATGATAGGTTAAAAATAAAGACCGAGACCATACAAAAATTTGACTCTTCAAACGCCAAATTAAGTCAGAGCATAAAATGAATATGGAAACTACTTCTGAATTTGACGAGGAAAGTGAGTTGAGCGAAATCTCATTAGAAGATGAGGTGGATTGTTCAGAATTTCTTAAGAGCGAACCTGAATCAACAAAACCCCTCATATCTTAAAATTCTGTTGAGTTCGCTCGATTGTCCAAAGGCAAGTCCAAAATTCTCAAAGAAAAGGCGGTTGTTTATTAGAAGGTTCAAACAGTGTCGAACCAAGTGTATACCGTTAAAGGTGTGACCAAGAAACAAACGGCAGAGCTGACCACCTTGGTTGACAAAGATAACGCTGAAGGGTGCAACAACTACTTCTGGTCTGCTCCTATTGATAACGCAGACGAAACTATCGGTTTGTCAGAACGAACCTCATGGAGAGTTAAGGGTAGATACGTTGTTGAACCCATCAACAATCCTTCAAGTTTCGACAAACCAAGCTCAAGTGGCACGAAAGAGATACCAGAAGAACCAAGGAAAGCATCCAGTATATCTTCCAAGACAACTGAAGCTCAAAAGGAGAGACCGAAACCAAGATTCAATATCCATAAGTCTCAAGAGCAACTGGCGGAACAAAAACGCCAGAGGAACAAAAGATACATGAAGAACCTCAATGAGCGAAAACAGTTTTGGCAGTCCCAAAACCCTAACTAAGTTCCATCTAAGAAAGAGACCAATGTCAAAGCATATGACAAGTCAGGGATCACATCTCCTTCATGCAATCACTGCAACTCCTGTAGTAAGACAAACCGAAAGGGAAGTTTCAGTCCCAACTCTTACTACACCAAGAACCGAAAGTCCAGTTTCGGTCCCAACACTAGAGCTTAGAACCAAAAGTCAAGTTTCGTTCCTAAATCCCATCATCCTCACTCCCAACCAAAATCCAACTATGTGAAGGATATCATAGGAAAAGGAAAGCTCGTCTCGGATTATGAAGTCCATAATAAGAAAAAGTCAACTAACCCTAGGAATCAAAAGAAAACATCAACTGAAAAAACAACTAACAGGAAACCATCTGAATCACCACAACTAAAACAAGATAAAAATAAAATCAAAGTATATACCATCAAAAGAAAAGACGAAACCACTTTAATAAAAAGAACATATTTGGTTCATCTTCCTGTTGCTATTCCCTATTCTGTAAAAGTCTCACCTGGGCCCAAGAGACTTTGGGTTCCTAAATCTGCTTAATCTTACAGGTTATCAGTGACGAGTAGTTTGACGACGAATGGTATATAGATAGTGGCTGCTCTCGTCACATGACAGGAAGGAGGGAAGAGCTAAGGGAGTTTCAGTTCCTTAAGGATGGTGGATGTGTTAAGTATGGAAATAACTCATATGGCACGATCAAAGGGTATGGAATGATCACCAACAGATAATTCTCTATACGAAAAGTAGCTTACGTGGAAGGATTGCAGCATAATCTCATAAGTGTCTATCAACTGGTGGTGGGAACTGGCTTAAAGGTTTCGTTTGATGATGAGGGTTCTTAAATAATAGAAAAACAAACGAAGAAGTTTCTGTTGAAGTCTAAACGCAAGGGAGAGATGTATCCTCTAAATCTCAACCCAATACGAGGAAAACCAGCCATATGCCTGTTGACGAAGGCGAACAAAGATGAAAGCTGGTTGTGGCACCGAAGGCTCTCACACCTGATCTTCAAAGACATAAACAAGCTGGTGCGAGGTGACCATGTACGAGGACTTCCCCTTCTCAAGTTTGATAAGGAACATCTATGCGCAGCATGTGAGATGGGCAAGCAGAGCCGAAAGAGTCACCCTACTCATATAAATACAATGATCATCAAACCTCTTGAACTTCTGAATATCGACTTATGTGGCCCTTCGGCTATCGAAAGCATCGGTGGTAGTAAGTTCATACTTGTCATAGTAGATGATTTTTCATGCTTCACCTGGGTTTTCTTTCTTAAACAGAAATCAGAGGCAACTCCTAAGCTGAAGGCATTCATCAAGCAAGTAGAGCTGCAACTACGAAAATTGGTGAGAAACATACGAAGTGACAATGGGCTTGAGTTCAAGAACAAAGACTTTGAAGATTTTCTGGCTGAAAAGGTAGTAATTCACAACTTCTCTGCTCCTTACACACCACAACAGAACGGGATCGTTGAAAGGGGAAACCGTTCCTTATGTGAAGCAGCCCGAACTATGTTGAGCTTCGCTTTTCTTCCACTATACTTCTGGGCTGATGCAATAGCTACTGTGTGTTACACTCAGAACCGATCATTCCTCAACAAGCGATTCTCTATCACTCCTTACGAGATTTTGAATAATCGCAAGCCAAATGTAAAGTTTTTCCACGTGTTCGGTTCAAGATGCTTCGTTTTCAACTCCAAAGAGAACCGAAACAAGTTCGATGTGAAGACAGATGAAGGGATCTTTCTCGGTTATTCGCTTACTTCGAAGGCATATAGGGTCTTGAATAAACGCTCCAAGAAGCTTGAAGAAACCTACTATGTGACTTTTGATGACAATTACTTGAAGAAAATTCAATCAAGCGAAGGTACTGTGCGGGACATCTTTCCAGAATCAGGTCAAGTCTCGGTTCCTATTTCCAATCTGTTTGAAGAGTACATGCTGCTCTTTGATGAACCAGAGAAAGCAATACACTCAGAAGCGAAAGCATCAGATAATAAAATCGACAACCTAAAAAAGATCATCGATGAAGCTGCAAAAGACAAGGAAAGTGATCCTCCCACACCAACCGAAAATCAACCATCAATTGACCCTCCATGTGATAGCTCTACGTTCAAGGGGGAGGGTTCGTCGGGAACTAAAACAACCGAATTACCTTTAAAGAAGGAGAATCCAACTCAAAACCCAACCCACGACAGTCCAACCGAGGGGGAGAATCCTGAACCCGAAATAGGATTCGCTTCGCCATTTGAGGGGGAGAATGAAAATACAAATGACGAAGGCGATCAATCATAATTTGAAGAAGAAGTTAACGCTGAGTTGGACCCTGTCAATGTTCCGAACTACCCTCCTCTCACAAAATGGACAAATGATCATCCTAAAACTCAAATCATTGGTGAATCATCTGAGCGAGTTCTCACACGCTCCCAACTAAAAGCGAAACAAATTGCTTTATTCTCTCAAGTTGAATTCTGCATGTTTAATTCGTTTGTCTCTAAAATTAAACCGAAGACGGTTAATGCTGTTCTTGATCACTCTGATTGGGTGCAAGCAATGCAAGACGAACTCCATGAGTTTGAGCGAAATCGTGTTTGGAGGCTGATTCCCACACCAAAGGATGCATCTGTAGTCGGTATAAAATGGGTTTTCAGGAATAAGTTGGATAAAGAGGGTAACGTAATTCGCAACAAAGCAAGGCTAGTGGTAAAAGGATATTTTCAGGAAGAAGGAATAGATTATGAGGAAACCTTCGCTCCTGTAGCAAGGTTAAAATCTGTAAGAATCTTTCTGGCATATGTTGCACATAAAAACTTTGAAGTTTTCCAAATGGATGTAAAATGCGCTTTCTTAAATGAAGAACTGGAAGAATCGGTGTATGTTGAGCAACCACCTGGATTTGTGAACGAGAAGTATCCTGATCATTGCTATATTCTAGATAAAGCAGTCTATGGTTTGAAACAAGCACCGAGAGCCTGGTATGAAACTCTAACACGCTTTCTCCAAATGTCGAAATTCAAACAAGGTTCGATTGACCCAACCTTCTTTCGCAAGAAAGAAGGCGAACACGTAATGATAGTTCAAATTTATGTCGATGATATCATCTTCGGCTCCACGAATCCAAGCTTAACAGTTGAATTCAGGAAGTTGATGGAGACTATGTTTGAAATGAGCGCAATGGGTCCGATTAACTTTTTCCTTGGATTGAATATTAGACAGGGACCAGAAGGCATCTTTATTAACCAGGAGGCTTACACGAAGACCCTGTTGGCGAAGTTCGGCATGACGGGAGATTCTAAAGTGAAGGTTCCAATGGCGTTTGGCACGAAGTTAACACCGTCTCTGGAAAAACCGGCTGTTGATGTAACACTCTATCGTGAAATGATAGGGTCTCTAATGTATCTAACGGCTAGTAGACCATATATTATGTTCTCTGTCTGTTATTGTGCCAGGTTCCAAGCAAATCCAAGAGAACCTCATATGGTAGCGGTGAAAAATATCTTCCGGTATCTGAAGCGAACCTCGTCTCTCGGTCTCTGGTATTCTGCTAAATCCGGATTCTTTGTTCAAGCCTTTTCTATTGCCGATCTTGGTGGATGTGGTCTGGACCGAAAGAGCACAAATGGAGGGTGTCAATTCCTTGATGGTAAACTCGTCAGTTGGCAGTCAAAGAAGCAAACATGTATGTCTCTTTCCACAGCCAAATCCGAGTACATCGCAACAGCATCCTGTACGTCACAAGTCGTTTGGATACAAAGCCAGCTTAGAGACTACGGCTTAAGTATGAAGAAATTCCCCTCTACTGTGACTCCGAAAGTGCGATACGAATATGTCACAATCCAGTGCAACACTCCAAGACTAAACATACTGCACTGAGATACCATTTTATCAAGGACCATGTTGAAGATATCAATGTGGAAGTTCACTTCGTTCGGTCCTCTGATCAACTGGCTGACATCTTCACTAAGGCCATACTAGAAGCAAGATTTAATAAAATACTACAAGGCTTGGGAATGATGGAAGCTGAGTCGGTACTGAAACCCCTTATGTCACACTAAAAATTAAACAAGTGAAATAGAGCAAACGCTCGGTCTATTTCGGTTCCGGAATTTTTGGGAACCCAAATGAACCGAACGCTCGATCTATTTCGGTTCCGGAATTTTCGGGAACCGAAATGAACCGAACGCTCGGTCTATTTCGGTTACGAAATTTTTCAGCAACCGAAATGAACCGAACGCTCGACCCATTTCGCTTCATCTTTTCTAAGGTTAGGTTTCGGTTGTATACTTTTGTAAATATCGTTTAAACTTCTAGCTTGCTTTGCTTTGATTTTTATTTTTTTTGTTCATAAGCTTTAAAATATTTTATTTTTTGTTTTTATTATTTTTCAGAAATTCCAAAAATACAAAAATATCTTATTTTCTGTTTTTATTATTTCTTTTCAGAAATTCCAAAAATCCAAAAATATTTTCTTTTTTTGTTTTTATTATTTTTTCAGACATTCCAAAAATCCAAAAATATTTTATTTTCTGTCAGAATGTTCCAAAATTTCAAATATATATATATATATATATATATATATATATATATATATATATATATATATATATATATATATATATATATATATATTGGTTTCGTTTTGTTTCTTTTTCTTTCTTGGGTTTCAGGAACACAGATGCTATGCGAATTGGAGCTAGGGCAGGTATGACACTCTTAATTTTGAACTAGTTAAGTGTCCCTAGAAGCATGCTGCTGTATGTAGATCGAAGTCTCCAAGACTCTGAGTGAAGCCTTAATGATTCGATCAATACCTATCATTTCTTCCCAATTAGGCTGCTAAATTCACTCAAGTCATTTTCTGCTTTGTCATTCTTTTATAGCAGAGGTACTTTCAGTTCTTTAACCACCTCCTCTACATTCTCCATCATGTTTCGTTTCACCAAAGTAACCCTTGAGACTCTCAGCAATCACCACTGATGATCTTAGTTTCGTTCACCACGTGCTAAGTGAAACCCAAAATCCAACACCATAAATGAATTGACGGTGAATACTTCATGTTCAAGCTATTACTTGTTACCTAACAAAATCTCATTTTATTTTTGCATGATCTTTATGAAATTGTCTAACACCAAGGCGTTTCTTCCCAAAAGATCCAGTTTTGTTTTTATTTTTGAGATTTCTAATAATCATCCAGTCACTAAATACTATATCCAACCTACTTGTTCAACAGACCACATCGCTCTAACAAGTACTTCATCCAACTTTCGGTCTTATATTAAGTATCGAAATTCGGTTGAAGATAAACCACCCTTTAAGAGCTTATATTTGAAAAGAAGCCTTTCAATGTTTCTTAACAAGCATTTGATCGTATTTTAACGGGAAAGCACACAGACACTTCTAAGTCTCTCTTAACTTTGAAGGAAGAGATTCGTTCCCGGGATCATCTGTTTCGTGTCTTAATTGACATCACTTATATCCCATACACATATTGCTTTATTTCTTTTTCTTTGGCACACTCTTTCATGAAGATCTTTATGATTTTCCAAAACTCTTGTTTGTGGTATTAATGGCATTTTTCAGATTTCTCATTTCGGTGGTGAACGTAAGAAATGGTGGTTCACTATGATAAGGAGCGACAGTTGATTAAGGGGAAGCGAATGGATATGTTTGCGCTTGCTAGAGAAACGGAACCGATTGGAATGTGAATCGTTTCGAATCTGAAAGGACGGATAAGAGATAAGATTTCAAAATGGGCGTGTGAATTTGAAACGGCATCCTGATGTCACATCGCCTGACACCTTTTGGGGTAACGTGTCTGTCAAATCGTGCTTTTTCAGGGATCATACCGAAGATCTTGGAATCATCTCAATGGATTTTTTCTCTCTCCTACTAACCATATATAAGATGTTTACACCCTACTTTTGGTTCTTTATCACTTCCAAATTCTCTCAAGCATATAGAGGCGATAATTACTGTTTTCTTTGATTCTTAAAACATCAACATCTGACCTAGTCACATCATGTAATAAGAATCTCCAAAGAGGAACTTAATAGAGTTAGATATTGGACTTACCTGAAGTAGAGTCAAACTTTTTGACTTGACCAACCTTATGATCTTTCAGGTAAATAGGGCAGTTTCGCAACCAATGCCCCTTCCTTTTGCAATAGGAACATATGGACTCTTTGGGAATGGTTCATGAGACTATCTCAGACTTAGCCTTTTTCTTTACCATTTGGTCAACCGAGTTGACTATGGCCGGTCCCTTTCCATTGGGAAGAAAAAGCTTTTCTGATTTCCAATGTTACCATTGTCAATGTCCATGGAAGTTTGGGAAGTTGATCTTCCAACCAAATTTGCTTTACCAGTGCTCCGAATCATTATTGATTCGGCATCATCAAGCAAATAGGTAAGATCATTAACGGTCATGTCACAGTCTGTTACATATTAGTCTCAAAGAACTAACTATGTGACTTAGAAGGTGATTGAAGAACCTAATCAACAACCAACTTCCTTAAGAATTTGACACCCAACTCTTTCGGCTTGTCAATATGTGACTTCGTCTCCAAGATGTGAGCCTACATAGATTTTTCTTGCCATTAGGGCTTGAGTGACCTTGAACTTTTCAAGAACTTGTGGGTTAGGGAGATTAATTGGAGGAGGTGGAGGAAGTGAAGTATGATTTCCATGACCCAACCGCGGAACATCATCTTCATTAGGAAAGCTTGCTCCAAGAGATTTGGGAAGATCATAGTTATCTAAACCAGACATCTACAATGGGAGATATTCAAGTTGGTTGATTTAAGTCCTTAATATAACACCCAATATGAAATATTAAGGCTAGGACCCAACACAATATTTTATAACTTGGAAGACGGATGTCGTAATCCAAGCTACAAAATATTTGAAGGTAGGTGAATGACGATTCACCAATTTCCACCATGAAAAATGAAATGGGAATTAGGTTTTGACTAGTTTTTGAAACTCCAAGGTCATTTGAGATTCATTGAACTATTCAATGGCATGTTTAAATCTCGATTGTGCCCTTTCAAGTTTGTGATTGGGATGCCGAGGATCACAAACAAGGTGTGAATAACCATTAAGATAAACTTGGTACCCTTAATATTTATCACTTAATCGATGTGCCGGTTAACCACACACGCTCCACCGATCCTATGATAAATATTAAGTTACCCTTTGCCTACCTTGTTAAATCCAAGTTAGTGTGCCAGTTAACCACACGCGCTCCACTAACGACTTAAGCAAAGTGCAAAGTGAAATTTCATGGGTTAGCACCAAATTCACATTTTCCTAAAGTAACTAAGATTGGGAATTTATAAAAGGTTTAGTTACTTTATATTTATCATTATGCTTATAATTAAGGGAGAATTATAGTCCTGTCAAACCCGTTCGGCTGACGACCCTCCACCAGTCAAGGAAGCGGTGGGTGACAGTAGACACCCATTAAATACCCCCCCTTATAGACCGGCTTCGTGAATGAGGCCTACTAACGGTAAGACTGACTTTGTTCTTATACATATATATATAACAATTAATTATTAATATTATAATAGTATAAGGGTTGAATTTTAACTGTTAAAATTCTAACGGTTTAACTTGGAATTTTTTTTTTGATTCAGAATTTTATATATTAGAAAAATATATATCAATACATATCGATTGAAGGCAAACGAGCAACAAGCTGCGCCGCTAGCCCTTTCTGGATGGCAAAACCAATTCTTTTGAAAACAACATTTGTGGATCTAGGAGAGATATGACATTAGAATGCATGACCCGTTGGACTCTGTTGAGGAGCTCCACCGCCTCTGGTGCGAGAAAACCAAATGTATCGAATGTAAAAGGTACAAACTGATGGGTTTTGAGCATTCTAACACTTCCTAAGTGTACATGCAACCCTAATAACCTTGGATCTATGTTTGTCTAATTTTCATGCAAAGTTGATTTCCAAGGTTATGATCCTATCTAGCATACATGGGGAACAATTTTAACTTGAATGAAAGATAGAATATCATACCTTGTTGTTGCTAATGATCCTTGAAACCTTGTGAGCCTAGCACCCCAAGTGTGATGCCTCAAATGCTTCACACAACACCAAATGCTATGGAGTAAACTTGGAGAGAAAGTATAACACTCTAAAATCGGCTCTAGCCCTCAAGTATGCATGTGTAGCCGATTTTGGGAGAAACATGAGCTTTATATAGTGTTGGCACATCTAGGGTTACACCATATAAACCCTAATGTGTCATGACTCTTCATTTCCATGACCCATGGGTTTGTAACTCCCATGGAGCCTCCATGGAGCATCCAATGGGTTTAACCCAACTTGATTATCCATGGAGCCTCTTAGCCCACTATATAAGTTATGGATGATTTACATAATCAACCCATATATTTAATTAGTTATCTTTTGATCACTTAATTAATTCTAGATTAATTCTTGATCAATACTAATTAAATAATACTATTAATATACTAGAACTTATAATATATTAATAAACCACAAGTGTTATTTCTCTCATTTAGTCTATCCAATTGCATGATGCCATGCAACCCAAATGGACCATGTCGGGTCGGGTCAAGTACATACCAGAAATAGTTATGGACTTAGACACCTTATCCAACAGTCTCCCACTTGGATAAGTCTAATAACTATAACTGCAAGTATGACTTCAGGAACCGATCAGCAATCGTAGCTCTTTTCAAGGTTTCTCGGAACTGAGAAGATGATGGTACGCCATTTCAGCCGGACAAATACATGGAACAATGTCTTGCTTATTGTCCAGCAGTTTGTTTCCCGATTTCCGATTTGTTTGACATAGAACTTAATTGAACACATCAACTTAGTTCTGACCGGGCCTGGTACATGGGTCAAAACAAAATCATCGAGGGGCCCAGATATCAGCTTCTAATCCAAGAAGGAACAGATAAACTTCAAATCATATGCTTGATCTTCTACTTGTTAAATTACACACAACCGCACATTTTATAACATCGAGTTACCAATGCGTTTTCACACGATCAATGCATAACTAACTCATAGTTAACAAGTCATATCTCTAGGTTTGAAGACTTATATGATATTACCGTCTCGCGATCACTCGAGATAAATTCCATGAAGTGATACCAGCGAGCGTGGGTTGAATCCAATACTCAGAACTTATGAGCACTCATGAGTGTTGAGGCCATGTCCAACATCTTAGACCTCTACAACCAACTCATGACAGTCTTACTTCATATCTACTTCCAACATATGACTGACTGTGGATAATTTGAATAATATGTAAAAACACAACATAAATATTCGGGAAGTCAAAACATGCAAAAGAAATAATAGTAAACGATTGACAAGAGATAGCAACACTTTACTCATAAATAAACACAACTTTTATTCATCATCAAATGTCAATTACATTTTACATATTTCAAAATTATCTAACTACTAAAAGTAATATCATCCTTCAGCCCTATGCTCCGAGCATGCTGGAGATGCTTAACCCTACCCAGTCCATTCGTGAGGGGATCTGCCGGGTTCTCATCTGATGATACCCTCTTTGCCATGAGGAGTCCTTCTTCTATACGATGTCTGATGAAATGGTATTTTCTGTCAATGTGTCTGGATCTCCCGTGATCCCGTGGTTCCTTTGCTAAGGCAACTGCGCTTTCACTGTCACAGAAAATCTCCATTGGCTCTTTAATAGCTGGTACAACTCCAAGGTCTCCAATGAAGTTCTTTAGCCATATAGCCTCCTTTTCTGCCTCGCTTGCCGCTATATACTCTGATTCACAAGTTGAATCAGCCACTGTCTCATGCTTGGAACTTTTCCAAGAGATAGCTCCTCCATTTAAGGTAAAGACCCAGCCCGACTGAGAGCGGAAATTATCCCTATCAGTCTGGAAACTAGCATCACTATACCCTACAACTCTCAAGTCATCACTCCCACCAAGGGTAAGGACCCAGTCCTTAGTCCTCCGCAGGTACTTGAGAATATTCTTTACCGCTATCCAGTGAGCCTTACCAAGGTTCCCCTGATACCTGCTAACCATGCTCAAAGCAAAGGCTACATCAGGACGAGTGCATGTCATAGCATACATGATAGAGCCTACTGCAGAAGCATAAGGTACTCGACTCATTTCTGCTATCTCAACCTCTGTACTCGGGCTCTGAGTTTTACTCAGTCTAACGTTACTCTGGATGGGTAACTCTCCTTTCTTGGAATCTTGCATGCGGAATCTCTTCAGCACCTTCTCCAAGTATGTACTTTGACTAAGTCCAATTAGTCTTTTACTCCGGTCTCTCAGAATCCTTATCCCTAGAATATAGGCAGCTTCTCCTAGGTCCTTCATAGCGAAACACTTCCAAAGACAGGACTTAACTTCCTGCAAGGTTGGGATGTCATTTCCTATGAGTAGTATGTCATCCACATACAGTACCAAAAAGCTAACTATACTCCCACTAGCCTTAACATATACACAAGATTCATCTTCACTCCTCGAAAATCCAAACTCTTTGACTTTCTCATCAAAGCAAAGATTCCATCTGCGAGGTGCTTGCTTTAATCCATAGATGGATTTCTCAAGATTACACACTCTATTAGGTTACTCTGTGCTGACAAAACCCTCTGACTGAGCCATGTAAACATCCTCAGCCAACTTCCCATTGAGGAAAGCGGTTTTGACATCCATTTGCCATATTTCATAGTCATAAAATGCAGCTATGGCTAACAGTACTCTAATAGACTTAATCTTGGCCACTGGTGAAAAGGTCTCATCATAATCAACTCCTGGAGTTTGAGAAAAGCCCTTTGCAACCAGTCGTGCCTTATAAGTGTGTGCATTACCATCCATGTCGGTCTTCTCCTTGAAGATCCACTTTCACCCAACTGTCTTACGACCTGGTACATTGTCAACCAAGTCCCAGACCTGATTGTCATACATGGACTGTATCTCGCTATCTATTGCCTCTTTCCATTTAGCAGACTCGGGGCCTGCCATGGCTTCCGCATAGCTGTTAGGTTCATATAGACTTACCAATGTCTCATCACTGATAAGTGTCTCACCTTCCGCAGTAATATGGAAACCATAGTAGTGCTCAGGTGTATTCCTAACCCTTGTGGAACGCCTCAGAGGTACGGATTTGTCAATTGGATCAACAGGAGTTTCCTCCTCAAGTTGACTGCTAGGGTTTGAGGTTCCTTCACCACTTGACTCTTGAATTTCTTCAAGATCAATTTGCCTCCCACTGTTTCCTTGGCCTATTAACTCTCTCTCTCGAAAGACAGCCCTCCTTGCTACAAAGACCACATTCTTACTAGGTCTGTAGAAGAGGTAACCAAAGGATTTTTGTGGGTAGCCGATGAAAATACACCTCTCACTTCGAGGTTCGAGCTTGTCGTGAGTCTCGCGTCTCACAAAAGCCTCGCAACCCCAAACCTTGATGTGGGCTATACTGGGAACTTTTCCAGTCCACATCTCGTGAGGTGTTTTGGCAACCTTCTTTGTAGGGACTAGATTAAGGATATGGGTGGCAGTCTCTAAGGCATACCCCCAGAATGAGATTGGTAGTGTAGCTCGACTCATCATGGAACGAACCATGTCCAACAAGGTTCGATTACGCCTCTCAGCTACACCATTCAACTGTGGTGTCCTGGGAGGTGTCAATTGTGAGACAACCCCACATTCCCTTAGATAGTCGAGGAACTCTGTACTAAGATACTCACCACCGCGATCGGATCGAAGCATCTTAATGTTCCTGCCCAATTGATTCTCGACTTCCTGTTTAAACTCTTTAAACCTTTCAAAAGTCTCTGACTTATGCTTGATTAAGTAGACATATCCATATCTACTGTAATCATCTGTAAAAGTCACATAATAACGATTAGCATCCCTTGTGGCATGTTTGAAGGGTCCACACACATCCGTGTGTATAAGATCCAACAAACCTTCACCCCTCTCACAAGAACCTATGAAGGGTGACTTTGTCATTTTTCCAAGTAAGCATGATTCGCAACTATCATCTGATTTTAGGTCAAATGATTCCAAGACTCCATCCTTTTGGAGTTGGCCTATGCGTTTCTTGCTTATATGTCCAAGATGACAATGCCATAATGATGCTTTATCCAAGTTATTATCATTAGTAGAATCAATACACAACACATTATTTCCTAAATTATCTACAACAGACACAGCTTCATACACACCATCACAAGGTAATGCTTTAAAATAAAACACATTATTAAAGAAAGCATTTATTCCACCAATTTCATTATTAAAGGAAAAGGTAAAACCTTGTTTGTACAAAGCATGAAAGGAAATAACATTTCTTGGCATTTCTGGCGAATAACAACATTTATTCAGATCTAAAGTAAATCCACTACTAAGCAACAAAGTATAAACTCCAATCTTGGTGACAGGTGAAACTTTCCTATTCCCCATGATCAAGTTTATCTTTCCATGCTCCACATTTTCACTTCTTCTTAGTCCCTGCAATTCAGAACAAATATGAATACTGCAACCGGTATGAAGGACCCAAGAGTTAGAATAGAGTGAATTATTAGATAAGATAGTGTAAATACCTGCATGGTTGGGTTTCACCTTCCCATCCTTCAAATCTTGCTGGTACTTTGGGCAGTTACGCTTCCAGTGCGCCTTTTCATGGCAGTAGAAGCATTCAGCCTCTTTGGGATCAGAAGAAGGTGTAACGAAACCTTTCTTGGTTCCGCTAGAAGAGGAGCCATCAAGAGTCTTACCCTTGGTAACCTTCGAAGGGTTCTTCCTCTTCTTCCCTCTACCTTTCCCGATTGCCAGGACAGGTGCTGAGTTTGGAGTAGTAGTAGGAGTGGTCACAACTGACTTACCTTTAAGACCTGATTATGCGGTCTTTAGGAGTCCTTGAAGTTTGCTAAGTGTAACTTCCTCCTTGTTCATGTGGTATGTCATGCGGAATTGATCATAACACGAAGGTAAGGAGTGCAAAATAATATATATTGCTAACTCCTCAGGGAAGTTCACATTCAACTTCATCAATCGGTCCACATACCTTTGCATTTTCTGCATGTGGCTTGTGATGGGTTCACCATCTTTCATTCGGGTTGTGATCATAGAGGAGATGATTTCATATCGCTCTTGACGAGCACTCTGATGGTAGCGGTCCATCAAATCCTGGTGCATCTCAAAAGGATAGTAGTCCTCATAGGACTTTTGGAGCTCGGCTGTCATAGTGGCCATCATGATGCATGCCACTTTTGTAGCATCTCTTTCATGTGCCTCATATTCAGCAAACTCCTCAGGAGTAGCAGTTGGCTCAGGTACCTTAAGCTCCTTGTCGAGAACATATTCCTTGTTCTCGTATCGAGTGACCATCCTGATGTTTTTGATCCAGTCAGTAAAGTTGGATCCATCAAAGATGACTCTCCCACAAAGGTTCATGAGAGAGAAGGAGCCAGTAGGGTTTGAGCCAGGAGTAGTATTGTTGGAAGACATCTGAAAAGAAGAAAACAAGTTTAGTTTAGATATAGGGATAGTCCTTAATAAAACACCCAAATGTAATATTAAGGCTAGGATCCAATCACAATATATTATAACTTAGAAGAGGGATGCCGTAATCCAAGCCATAACATATTTGAAAGGTAGGTGAATGACGATTCACCAATTTCCACCATGAAAACGAAATATAATTTATTAGGTTTTATTTGGTCTTTAGAAATTCCTAGATTTTTTTGAGATTCATTGAACTTTTCAATGGCATGTTTCAATCTCGCGTGTGCCCTTCATGTTTTGTGACTGGCATACCGAGGATCACAAAACAAGGTGTGAAGTAACCATGCAAATTACTTGGTACCCTTAATGTTTTTCACTTAATCGTTGTGCCGGTAAACCACACGCGCTCCACCGACTCTATGCATAAACTTTAAGTCACCCTTTGCCTACCTTGTTAAGTCCAAGTTAGTGTGCCGGTAAACCACACACACTCCACCAACGACTTAAACAAAGTGCAAAGTGTAATTTCATGGATTAGCACCTTATTCACATTTTTCCTAAAGTAACTAAGATTGGGAATTTAATAAAACATTTAGTTACTTTATAATATTCATCATACTTTTAATGAGAATTTATAAGTCACTATCCTACCCGTTCGGCTAACGACCCTCCACCAGTCAAGGAAGCGGTGGGTGAGAGTGGACACCCATTAAGCTGCCATTTTATAGGCAACAACCTTATACCCCCCTTATAGACCGACTTTGTGAATGAGGCCTACTTGCGGTAAAACGACTTGATCTTATACACACACACACACACACACACACACACACACATATATATATATATATATATATATATATATATATATATATATATATATATATATATTAAACTTATAATATTATAAAGTATAAGGGTTGAATTTTAACTTTTAAAATTCTAAGGGTTGGAACTAAAGTTTTAAGATGACTTTACTTGTTCCAAAACTTGAGGGCAAGTTTTGTAAACTTTCAAAACTTTTCATTTCTTATAACTTATGATTTTATTAGAGTATTAAAATGAAGACTCTTCATTTTTCTAACTCTTGTGTTCTTTTAATGGTTTAAATAAAAGTGTGACTTTTGGTTTCCCATAACTTGAGGACAAGTTATGGACTCCATTAAAACACATAATGATCATGAATTAAACTACCAAGTAGTTTACAAAGAATTCCTATGATCATCTAATCATCATAAGATCAAGAACATGAATATGAACACTTTCATGAATAAAAAATTACACTTAAAACTTGTAAGTTTGATAATTTGTCATTGTAAATGGATTAACATGAACATTACACCAACTAAAACAAGTTTTAAAACAACAAAACAGTTTAGGGTAATGTTTATAGTCCATTTCCAGCAACAAAAGTCGAAATTCTGGACACTGCAGCCTCTACTCGTCGAGTGCAAGAACAGACTCGACGAGTAGCTTGCATTTGGTCATGGACTCATCGAGTCCCCCCATGGACTCGGTGAGTTCATACGAGTAGAAAACAGAAAATCGATTTTTTCAAGCATTTTGCACAAAAATCAAACAAGAAAACCTGGCTCTGACACCACTGATGGGTTTTGAGCATTCTAACACTTCCTAAGTGTACATGCAACCCTAATAACCTTGGATCTATGTTTGTCTAATTTTCATGCAAAGTTGATTTCCAAGGTTATGATCCTATCTAGCATACGTGGGGAACAATTTTAACTTGAATGAAAGATAGAATATCATACCTTGTTGTTGCTAATGATCCTTGAAACCTTGTGAGCCTAGCACCCCAAGTGTGATGCCTCAAATGCTTCACACAACACCAAATGCTATGGAGTAAACTTGGAGAGAAAGTATAACACTCTAAAATCGGCTCTATCCCTCAAGTATGCATGTGTAGCCAATTTTGGTCTCCAATATAAAGTCCTGCTGCTTGCATGTACAAGAAATACACCCACAAAGAAATGGAAGGGCACATATTCTTAACCTCGTGAAGCAATGTTGATCTATCCACCGGGTTAAAGGAATTCGAGAAATCCACAGTCAACGTTACAAGAGACCCATCAGCATGGTGTTCACTCAACACCCTATTGGCACTGTGTAACACAACCTCAGCACCACCGGACACACCAACCCCGAACTGAAAATCATTAAGGTACTTGGCCATTTCTTTACCCACACCTTTCATGGCAAGCTTGGAAACCAGACGTCTCCATATAGTGCCTACTGCAATTGGACGGATCCCGTTGTCAGGTTTAAGCATAGGCGTGAGAGGGGCGGACGCAACAAACTCTGCCAAAATGGTTGGACATCTTCCTGCTAACCATAAATTAACCACTGAAGTGGTATCACATATGAGATCTGTGGCAATAGCAGACCCTTCTCCACAAAGGGTATCCAGTAAGTGTTGAGCCCTCAAGCCATCTCTCCCGCAAGAAGTTCCTTTAAGGAAAGATTTGATGCAACCAAATACACAGTCAAAGTCTGCTACAAGGGGAGGTTCATAAATGATGGGGCTCAACATGGATGGGGGTGGCCTGAAAGGGTGTTTGTCCTCCAAAACTATAATAGTATCACCATTATACGGCGCAACACCGGATGAGCATAACACTTTCACTGTTGTGGTAAAATGACCATCTGCAACCTTACGGAGACAATGACTGATGTTGGTGTTACTTGATGTAGACTCTTTCTGAAGGATGCCCCCACCCTGTCTCATGGCCCCAACCTCGGGATTGTCTAACATATTTTGAACTAACTTCCTGATACCATCCTATTTCCCCCATGTATCCAAGGACTTCAGGATGGAGCTTTTTTGTAAGGATTTTCTATTCCAAGACCTGCATTCTTGTCTATTTTTGGGTCTAAACACCTGCAGTGTGCAACGAGGAAGAAGTAACAAAAAAATACATGCCTCAACCGAGCCAGGTTGGGCAATCACCTTGTAAAGAACAGTTTTCAAAGCCTGAGAGAAAGCAAGGCGGCAACTATGGGGGATACTCTTGACAGTAGTGATAGGCTCTTTAAAAACACGATCAAGGAGCCCAACATCAAAAACCAAACCTCCAAGAGCATTTGTAACCGACTCTTTAGTAGACGTCTTTAGAATACCGACAATGTAACGACTCGAGCCGTCAGCCCCTGTAACAAACCTCGCACGACCATCCGTGTAACGCCCCAATTCTGGTATGTTATTTTAAATATTTAGTTTTCAAGTTTTCTAGAGGAACTCGACGAGTCAGTAGCCCGACTCGTCGAGTAGAGACAGGATTCTGAGCACGTTTAAGTTGGCGACTCGACGAGTCCATATCCTGGACTCGGCGAGTCCGTCAGTCTGGAAGAAACCCTAATTTTAAGGGTTTGCACCCTATTTAATCAACTTTTGGGACCTCAAGTCAGCCCCCATCACCCCCAGAGTATCCTTCTTGAAACCCTAGCCCTCTCTTAGCATTTGGTGTGTTTTGATGTGATTCTTTGAAGATATTGAGAGAAGAAGGAAGGAAGATCAAGAGGAGAAGAAGGAGATCCAAGATCTTTGTAGCATTTCAGAGTATAGTGAGGTATAACTCGACCCTTTTCTGTTTCTATGCTTAAATCCCATTTGGAACACCATTAAAGCTATTCTTGAACCATTTCTTAGCTTGTTTATAGTAAAGAGATCACATTGGGTTGATTAGCCTTCGGATCTAGCTATGTTTGAGTCCCAGAAGCCTAAATCTAACACCTTTATAGAGCCATTTTGCATGAAAGCCCTAGATCTACTCCTTTAAGAGTCTTTTGAGCCTTTAAATCCCTTTTCACGCATATGTACACGTAAAGTTGGAAACTTTATGTGGTAAACAGACCTTAAGGACCCAGATCTATAAATTGTATGCAGTGGTCTCGAGCAGAATCGATTGTTTAGAAATTGCATGTAATCGACTCGGCGAGTCGTTCTTCAAACTCGACGAGTCGAGTCGCGAGTCCCCTATTTTTCCCCTTTACGAGTTATGCCGAGTGGAACCAGTGAGTGAGAGGTGGACTCAGTGAGCTGGAGGTTAGACTCATTCATGGAGGGACTCGGCAAGTCAATGCCCTGACTCGGCGAGTCCAAGGCAATCTTCATACCTCAAGAACAGAACTCGACGAGTTGTTCATACAACTCGGCGACTCAGATGAAGATTCACTGAGTATTAGTATCAAAGAGGAACTCGTCGAGTCTATGCCAAACTCGACGAGTAGTAGCGGGCAGGTTTGAGAAATGAGAGTAGGGACTCGACGAGTTGGCGTCCCAACTCGACGAGTCGGGTCAACGGAATGTTGACTTTGACCAGAAGGTTGACTTTGACCAAGGGTAAAATAGTCATGTTACCCTCATTATAGTTATCAGTATTTGATTGAGTGTATTTATGGGAAATTGTAGCCGGGGAGATACCGGAGCAGCAGCAGACAGTTTCCCCAGCAGTTTGTTCAGCAGCCAGATTACGAGGTGAGTTTCCTTCCAGTAAGAACGGGTCTACGGCCACAATGCCGGCCCGTTTAGTTAGCAGTAGTTCCAGACTTCGGTCTGATGCAGTAGTTCAGTGTGCTTGATGTCTTTGTGATTCAAGCATGATTTTATGTTATGTGTTCCGGACTTCGGTCTGATGCAGTATGCAGTATATGTGTTTATGCCAGTAGTTGTGATTATGCTATGCTATGTTCAGTTAGTTCCGGACTTCGGTCCGATGCAGTTTCCGGACTTCGGTCCGATGCAGCTTCCGGACTTCGGTCCGATGCAGTTTCCGGACTTCGGTCCGATGCAGCTTCCGGACTTCGGTCCGATGCAGAGGGCAAGGCCCTGGTTAGTTCCGGACTTCGGTCCGATGCAGTTTCCGGACTTCGGTCCGATGCAGTTTCCGGACTTCGGTCCGATGCAGTGGGCAAGGCCCAGTAGTTGCTTATATGTTATTGTATAGTATATGGTAGTTTGGGGGAACTCACTAAGCTTCGTGCTTACAGTTTTCAGTTTTGGTTTCAGGTACTTCCGCAAGTAAAGGGAAGAGTTCGGGATGATGGCATGGCACACACCACAGTTTCAGTTTAGTCTTGGAAGTTTGATCAGTTTATTTGATATGAGATGATACAGTTTTGTTATGATATTTTACTATGGTTTGAGATTTTTGACGCACGGTTCTATGATATGATATTCAGTGCATGATTTTGTTATCATTTAAACAAAAAAAAATTTGGGTCGTATTTTGGGATGTTTCAAGTTGGTATCAGAGCCTTGGTTTGAGGGATTTGGGCACACTTTCGGGTGTGTCTAAACTCAAACTAAGGAAGTGGTATAAGGTTTTCAATAGAAAAACCATGTTTAGAAAAGGGTTTTGAAAAAGAAAACAATTTTAGAAAAAGTATAAAGAAAAGAGTTTTAGAAAAAGCGAAAAGAATTTTGAAAAAAGAAAAGGGTGTGGTGCATGCAATCAGTCGAGCTCAAGTAAGTACTCCCAAATTACCCATACAAGTTTATGTTATGATTATCAGTTTCAGTATCAGAAGAACAGCATGCTAGAATAGGACTAAGGGTCTAGGAAGATGCCTTATGTGCCTGCTATGTGTTTCAGCTTTATGAAAATTACATGCTAGTATTGAGTAGACAGCAGTAGGATAGCCTGTTTAGGTTATACCTGATAGTATGAGCTTAGCATTGTATGCTAGTACAGTTTCTTGTTATGAGGATAGAATTGATTGAGTAGTCATTTGTGTCCGAATGTTGCTTGCTTCGTGCTTTGTGGGACTCGGAGTAATGGGAGTTAGCCATTAGGTGAATACGTCACATCGCATGTGAACAGGGTTGAATAATCTCAGAGTGCTAGATTTGGCCCTATTGCGCAGCTCTTGTTTGAGTCTAACCGTTGTAGGGACGAGTCTTTTACTTGAAGGATTATCTGAGCCTCGCCACATGTGATGGTACTCAGGTGGTGACTAATTGGCATTACAAGGAGGCCTTCAGCAGCTGAGGACTGGATTGGGTAGAGTCAGAGATTTCCCTAGGGCAAGCCTAGGATGGGAGTAGTAGAGATCAGTAGCAGTAGTAGTGACTTGGTGGAGTCGAGGCAGTACTTGAGGAAAGTACGGATAGATGTGGAAGGTAGTATGGGCCCGTACTACTAAAAGCAGAGGATCCGTACTCGAATCAAGGAAAGCTGAGATGAGATCAGGAAACTTGTGGTAGTAGTGATCCCTCGAGATATATCAGTGTTCCTGACGTTTATTATGATGTGTTTTCAGAATGGTGGTTTTACGCCCTAGACCAGCAATCGGCGGTTTAGATGCCGGAGTGGGGTCAGGATCAGGCCTGGAGGTCGGGCAGTTGAATGAGCAGACTAGGGAGTTTCTCTCTTCAGAGATTACTCGCACCATACTTGAGCAGACTCTTGTGATCTTCGGTTCGATCAAGGAGTGTATCCTAGAGTTGATGGACGAGAGATTGAGCACTTTTTGTGCTGAGGTGGCGGCCATGATGGGGTCGCGCACGCTCACTTTCAGGGAGTTCCGGGCATGTGGAGCTCCAGATTACCACGGGGCGCGGGACCCCATAGCGAGTACTAGCTGGTTGGCGGATGTGGCCAACGCTTTCCGCATGAGCAGGTGTCCCGAGGGGGACAAGGTCAGACTGGCGTCCTGTCTTCTGAAGGACAGGGCACGAGATTGGTGGGAGGAGGTAGGGCATGTCATCGGGGATGACGCAGCGCTTGATGCCATGACTTGGGCTGATTTTACTACCAGGTTCAGAGCCGAGTTTGCACCAGTGATTGAGGTGCAGCAGTTAGCCAGAGAGTTTCAGTATCTTACCCAGACTACTGAGACAGTGGCGGAGATTACCGCCAAGTTCAGGGAGAGGGCTCTTCTTGTTCCTCAGTACGCGGCTGATGAGGAAATGAAGAAGGCCCGTTATCATGAGATGTTGCGGAGTGATATCCGCCAGTTTGTGAGCCGGTCCAGCTGTAAAACGCTGGATAACATGATTGCCAGGGCTCGAGAGAGAGAGAGAGAGAGATTGACCTTGATATGGAGAGGAAGAGGAAGCCGGAGGCGGCTTCGGTTACAGGGAGTTCGGGCAAAAAGCCCAAGGTGTCAGATCACAGATCCAGAGGACAGCAGAGCCACGGTCGGTGTGGCAAGTGTGGTAGATTGCACGATGGGGCGTGCAGGGCAGGGAGTGCAGGCTGCTATAAGTGCGGCCGGACTGGGCATATGAGCAGAGATTGTACAGCCACTACTACCGCCATTGCGGCATCAGATCTGATTTGCTTTCAGTGCAATTAGAGGGGACATAAAAAGTCCCAGTGTCCGAGTTTAGCTGCTGCAGGGAAGGTGTCAGCACCCGCCCCTGCTACTTTGAGGATTACAGATGGCCGTCAGGGCCGAGTTGAGACGCCGGTGGCGAAGAGTAGGGCTTTTCAGTTGACAGCAGAGGAGGCGCGAGCGACTCCTGACGTGGTGACGGGTATGTATTTTTCCCTTATCTCTACGTTTAGTATTGATTGTTTCTTATGGTTATATGTTTTGTATAGGGTCGTTCTCAGTGAACGGCATATCAGCCACAGTATTGTTTGATTCGGGGGCTACCCGATCCTTCGTCTCCCTTGCACTTAGCAAGAGGTTTAGCAGAGCTCCAGGGGAGCTAGATTGTCCACTCGAGGTTGAGATGGCAGCTGACAGGACCGTTAGGGTTGCGAGAGTACACAGAGGATGTTCTCTTCAGTTATTCGATAAGCAGTTCCCGGTGGACTTGGTCCCTATTCCTCTGCGAGGGAATAAGGTCATAGTAGGCATGGATTGGCTGAGCCCCAATGGGGCGGTGATAGATTGTGAGCTACAGTTGGTGAGGGTTCGCACTCCCAGTGGGGGAGAGTTAGTGATTCAGGGCGAGAAGCCACAGCGCGGACCAGTTTTGTGTTCAGCAGCGAGAGCGAGGCGCTACTTCCAGCAGGGTTGCGCCGGTTATATTGCCTATGTTTTAGATGCCCGGGAGAAGGGCAAGACGACGGTTGATGATGTTCCGGTAGTGCGAGACTACCCGGATGTATTTCCAGAGGATTTGCCTGGAATACCTCCCGAGAGACAGGTCGAGTTCAGGATTGACCTGGTACCTGGTGCGGCTCCGATAGCCAAGGCACCGTATCGGTTGGCTCCCCCAGAGATGCAGGAGTTGTCTACGCAGCTGCAAGAGCTGCTAGACAAGGGTTTTATCAGGCCAAGCAGTTCGCCCTGGGGAGCGCCGATTTTGTTTGTAAAGAAGAAGGACGGGTCGCACCGTATGTGTATAGATTACCGGGAGTTGAATAAGGTAACGGTGAAGAACCGTTACCCACTCCCGAGGATAGATGATTTGTTTGATCAGCTACAGGGAGCGGCTTGGTTTTCCAAGATCGATTTACGCTCCGGGTATCATCAGATGCGAGTCAGAGATGAGGATGTGCAGAAGACTGCTTTCAGGACCCGTTATGGTCGTTATGAGTTTGTGGTGTTGCCGTTCGGGCTCACCAATGCTCCAGCCACGTTCATCGACCTCATAAACCGCGTATGCAGACCGATGCTGGATCGGTCTGTGATAGTGTTCATTGATGATATCTTGGTTTATTCCAAGACCCAGGAGCAGCACGAGGAGCACCTGAGGGAGGTGCTAGAGACTTTGAGGAGGGAGAGACTTTTTGCGAAGTTCTCCAAGTGCGAGTTCTGGTTGCGCGAGGTGCAGTTCCTTGGTCACCTCGTCAACCAGAAGGGTATCCTAGTAGATCCGGCCAAGATAGAGGCCGTGATGCAGTGGGAGGTCCCGAAGTCTCCATCTGAGATTCGGAGCTTCCTAGGTTTGGCAGGGTACTACAGGAGATTCATTCAGGATTTCTCCAAGATAGCTGTACCGCTCACCCGACTGACTAAGAAGTCGGTGGTGTTTCGCTGGGGGCCTGTGCAGCAGGCAGCATTCGAGACCCTCATACATAGATTGTGCGAGGCACCGATTCTTACCCTGCCAGAGGGAGTAGAGGATTTCGTGGTCTACTGTGATGCTTCGATCACAGGTATGGGAGCAGTGTTGATGCAGCGAGGACGTGTGATAGCTTACGCCTCGAGACAGTTGAAGCCTCACGAGGCTAACTATCCTACACATGATTTAGAGTTAGGGGCAGTGGTGTTTGCTCTCAAGATTTGGAGACATTACCTCTATGGGGTCCGTTGTACCATTTACACGGATCACAAGAGTTTAAGGTACCTCATGGATCAGCCGAATCTAAACATGAGGCAGAGGCGATGGTTAGATGTGCTGAAGGATTACGATTATGAGATCCTTTATCACCCAGGGAAGGCCAATGTGGTGGCCGACGCCCTGAGCTGCAAGGCGGCAGCAGCCCCAATCAGGGATATATGTCTGCGGATGACAGTGATTACTCCATTGTTGGAGCAGATCAGAGAGGCACAGGTCGAGGGCCTCAAGGAGGAGAGGCAGAAGTGTGAGAGAATCGTGGGCCGAGTAGCTTCCTTCGACTATGACAGTCGAGGATTATTGACCCTTCATGGGAGAGTTTGGGTGCCGTACTGGGGAGGAGTACGGCAGGTACTGATGGATGAGGCCCACAAGTCTCGATTTTCCATCCATCCAGGGGCGACGAAGATGTATAGAGATCTTCGACCCTATTATTGGTGGCCCTGCATGAAGCGGGATGTCGCCTGGTATGTAGAGATGTGCCTGACCTGCAGGAAGGTCAAGGCAGAGCACCAGAGGCCTCATGGCAAGATGCAGCCGTTAGACATTCCAGTGTGGAAATGGGAAGACATCACCATGGATTTCATCACTAAGCTTCCCAGGACCGCACGTGGAGTAGATTCGATTTGGGTCGTCGTGGATCGGTTGACGAAGAGTGCTCATTTTATACCGATCCAGGAGAGTATATCGGCGGAGAAGCTAGCCGATATTTATGTACGAGAGGTTATGGCACGGCATGGAGTGCCATTCTCGGTGGTTTCAGACCGAGACGTCCGTTTTACTTCCAGATTCTGGAAGCGGTTTCACGACGAAATGGGGGCTCATCTCCATTTCAGCACCGCTTTCCACCCCCAGACAGACGGGCAGAGCGAGAGGACGATCCAGACTCTCGAGGACATGCTCCGGGCATGTGTTCTAGATTTCGGTGGCAGTTGGGATACGTATCTTCCGTTAGCAGAGTTTTCGTATAACAACAGTTACCATGCGAGTATTGACCGCCCTCCTTTTGAGATGCTCTACGGGAGAAAGTGCAGGACCCCGATTTGTTGGGGCGAGGTCGGTCAGCGTGTCATTGGGAGCACCGAAGTGGTGCTCAAGACAACAGAGTTGATCCAGCAGGTTCGTAGTAGACTGCAGACTGCGCAGAGTCGGCAGAAGAGTTACGCCGACAGAAGGCGTTCAGACTTGGAGTTTCAGGTGGGTGACATGGTCCTCCTGAAGGTATCACCCTGGAAGGGTGCCATCAGATTCCGAAAAAGGGGCAAGCTGGGCCCCAGGTTCATTGGTCCTTTTAGGGTTTTGGCCCGGGTGGGTCAGGTCGCCTATCGATTGGATCTTCCGGCAGAGCTTAGCCAAATCCACGGCACTTTCCATGTTTTTCAGTTGAGGAAGTGTTTGGTGGACGAATCAGCAGTAGTACCCATGGAGGATATTCAAGTTGATAGCAGCCTGAATTATATCGAGAGACCAGTTGCAATCTTAGATCGAAAGGAGAAGACCTTGAGGAACAAGGTGGTTCAGTTAGTGAAGGTGCAGTGGCAGCACCGGAAGGGTTCAGAGTGGACTTGGGAGTCCGAGGAGGAGATGCGGGAGCATTACCCAGAGTTGTTTTCAGATGCAGCAGCAGCAGACTTCGAGGACGAAGCCTGAGACAAGTGGGGGAGAGTTGTAACGCCCCAATTCTGGTATGTTATTTTAAATATTTAGTTTTCAAGAGGAACTCGACGATTCAGTAGCCCGACTCGTCGAGTAGAGACGGTATTTTGAGCACGTTTAAGTTGGCGACTCGACGAGTCCATATCCTGGACTCGGCGAGTCCGCCGGTCTGGAAGAAACCCTAATTTCAAGGGTTTGCACCCTATTTAATCAACTTTTGGGACCTCAAGTCAGCCCCCATCACCCCCAGAGTATCCTTCTTGAAACCCTAGCCCTCTCTTAGCATTTGGTGTGTTTTGATGTGATTCTTTGAAGATATTGAGAGAAGAAGGAAGGAAGATCAAGAGGAGAAGAAGAAGATCCAAGATCTTTGTAGCATTTCAGAGTATAGTGAGGTATAACTCGACCCTTTTCTGTTTCTATGCTTAAATCCCCATTGGAACACCATTAAAGCTATTCTTGAACCATTTCTTAGCTTGTTTATAGTAAAGAGATCACATTGGGTTGATTAGCCTTCGGATCTAGCTATGTTTGAGTCCCAGAAGCCTAAATCTAACACCTTTATAGAGCCATTTTGCATGAAAGCCCTAGATCTACTCCTTTAAGAGTCTTTTGAGCCTTTAAATCCCTTTTCATGCATATGTACACGTAAAGTTGGAAACTTTATGTGGTAAACAGACCTTAAGGACCCAGATCTATAAATTGTATGCAGTGGTCTCGAGCAGAATCGATTGTTTAGAAGTTGCATGTAATCGACTCGGCGAGTCGTTCTTCAAACTCGACGAGTCGAGTCGCGAGTCCCCTGTTTTTCCCCTTTACGAGTTATGCCGAGTGGAACCAGTGAGTGAGAGGTGGACTCAGTGAGCTGGAGGTTAGACTCATTCATGGAAGGACTCAGCAAGTCAATGCCCTGACTCGGCGAGTCCAAGGCAATCTTCATACCTCAAGAACAGAACTCGACGAGTTGTTCATACAACTCGGCGAGTCAGATGAAGATTCACTGAGTATTAGTATCAAAGAGGAACTCGTCGAGTCTATGCCAAACTCGACGAGTAGTAGCGGGCAGGTTTGAGAAATGAGAGTAGGGACTCGACGAGTTGGCGTCCCAACTCGACGAGTCGGGTCAACAGAATGTTGACTTTGACCAGGAGGTTGACTTTGACCAAGGGTAAAATAGTCATGTTACCCTCAGTATAGTTATCAGTATTTGATTGAGTGTATTTATGGGAAATTGTAACCGGGGAGATACCGGAGCAGCAGCAGACAGTTTCCCCAGCAGTTTGTTCAGCAGCCAGATTACGAGGTGAGTTTCCTTCCAGTAGGAACGGGTCTACGGCCACAATGCCGGCCCGTTTAGTTAGCAGTAGTTCCAGACTTCGGTCTGATGCAGTAGTTCAGTGTGCTTGATGTCTTTGTGATTAAAGCATGATTTTGTGTTATGTGTTCCGGACTTCGGTCTGATGCAGTATGCAGTATATGTGTTTATGCCAGTACTTGTGATTATGCTATCCTATGTTCAGTTAGTTCCGGACTTCGGTCCGATGCAGTTTCCAGACTTCGGTCCGATGCAGTTTCCGGACTTCGGTCCGATGCAGAGGGCAAGGCCCTGGTTAGTTCCGGACTTCGGTCCGATGCAGTTTCCGGACTTCGGTCCGATGCAGTTTCTGGACTTCGGTCCGATGCAGCTTCCGGACTTCGGTCTGATGCAGAGGGCAAGGCCCTGGTTAGTTCCGGACTTCGGCCCGATACAGTTTCCGGACTTCGGTCCGATGCAGTGGGCAAGGCCCAGTAGTTGCGTATATGTTATTGTATGGTATGTGGTAGTTTGGGGGAGCTCACTAAGCTTCGTGCTTACAGTTTTCAGTTTTGGTTTCAGGTACTTCCGCAAGTAAAGGGAAGAGCTCGGGATGATGGCATGGCACACACCACAGTTTCAGTTTAGTCCTGGGAGTTTGATCAGTTTATTTGATATGAGATGATACAGTTTTGTTATGATATTTTACTATGGTTTGAGATATTTGACGTACGGTTCTATGATATGATATTCAGTGCATGATTTTGTTATCATTTAAACAAAAAAAAATTTGGGTCGTATTTTGGGATGTTTCAATCCGGGTGATGACAATAACGGCTAAGAGCATGCAAAGTCATACACTTCCCACACATCCATTGACCAAAGGCCTTCAAAGTTTCTTCCACTGCCATAAATAAACCAACATCACTAGAACGAGCTTCACGTAAAACACATTTACGGTCTTCAGTAGGTAGTTGATGCCTTTTGATGTGTGAAATCATATGACCAATCCCTTTACTTCCCACTTCACCATTTGGGCAACAATGGAAGCTTTTGAACGGGCACTGAAAAATATCACTCAAACTTGTGGAAGAAGAAGCCATACAAGAGAACAAGCCTCGAGATGAAGCTAAACTTATGAAGCGATATTTAACAAGGAAGGGAAGGAAATGGCACACCAACACACTGTTGGTGTGCACAAGAAGCATCCAAACTAAGCAAACTACATTATCTTTAACAATAAGGCTACAACACTAGAAAAACTGGTTTGGGCATTTTATCAAACACTCGGTGGGCAACGAAAATAGCTTCTTAGAATTTCATCTTCTTCCATAGAAACACCAACCCAAAATCTCTAATTTAATGCTGAGAAAGGAAAGTCAAAGGATATTGTCTTTAATGTTGCTTGTATCAAGAAGAAAA
The DNA here is from genome assembly GCF_052849685.1 of Lactuca virosa. NCBI lineage: Eukaryota > Viridiplantae > Streptophyta > Magnoliopsida > Asterales > Asteraceae > Lactuca > Lactuca virosa. Next base: position 319,037,472 of record NC_136428.1, read on the forward strand.
ACGCAATATCATAAATCGGAAAAACATGCTCGTTGACTTAAAAAGTCAAAATCAGTATCAATGAAATCTCATAAATCCGATTCCGGAAGTTTGAGCAATTATGCTTTCAATCCTTCCAATTCCGAGAACATCGATATATGAAATCCAAGAACAAAACTTCGAAAATATAAAATTTATGAGTTTTTAGCTATCAATATCAGGCATGCGTAGTGCATACCTCTTGTTATAAACATGATTAAAATACAAAATAGCTTTTTTTTGTTAGCTAGAAACTGTTATGGTCGTGTGCAGGGAAAGAAATGAAAATGAAGGGGTAGTTAGAGGTTGTGTAAGAAATGGCAAAACGGAAAAATGAAGGGCTAGTTAGAGGTTGGAATTAAAGTATTCATGAGGGGAAACTTTACAAATTCCAAAACTTGAGGGCAAGTTTTGAACTATTCAAAAACTTTTGGATTTTCATAACTTATGAGTTTAATTAAGGTTTTAAACACTTTAAGGAAGAGACTCTTAAACATCCATAACTTGAGGACAAGTTATGGGGTTCATAAGACAAAAGACTATTCAATTTTGTAACCTATGAATTTTAGTTGATCTTTAAAAGAAATGACTTTTTGTAATCCATAACTTGAGGACAAATTATGGACTCCATTAAAAAACATTTAGATCAAGAATTAACTAACAATCAATTTTCAAATAATTCCTATGATATACGAAAACTCATAAATGTATGAACAATCATATCAACAATTTCAAGAATTACATAAACACATATAAAACTTGAAATTTTGATAACAACGTTGAAATTGGTTTACCATAATCATTACCACATCAAAAACATGTTTTATAAGTCCAAAACAGTTTAAGGTAATGATTCTAGACCAATTCCAGCCTCAAAACTCGAAGATATGCTATCAGGGGGTCCAATTCGACGAGTGCATGAACCAACTCGACGAGTCGGATGAATTTAGGCATGGACTCGTCGAGTCCCTTAATGGACTCGGGAGTCAGCTGTCTAGACAGCATACAAACTTCAATTTTCAGCAATTTGCATCAAGTATAAATGAAAACAAGCCTAGGCTCTGATACCACTAAAGGTTTATGAGCATTCTAACACTCCTATGGTGTACATGCAACCCTATAAACCTTGGATCTATGTTTTCTCTATTATACATGCAAATATTCTATATTCCAAGGTTTCATCCTAACTAGCATAATAAGAAGTATATATAATACAAGTATCTAGTAGATTGACATACCTTTTGATGAAGCTTGAAGTCTTGAACCTTTAAGAGCCTAGTGCCTCAAGTGTTGCACCTCAAATGGTTCACACAACAACAAGAACCATTGGAATAACTAGAGAATAAGGATACTTGCACCAAACCAGTTTTGCCCTCTTGTGTACTATACACTAGTGTCATTTCATTAACTAGAGACCTATTTTTATAGTGTGGAGGATTAGGGTTACATTCATGTAAACCCTAATACCCATGAACTATCATTTCCATAGGATCCATGGTTTAAACACTCCATGGACTATCCATGAAAGCTTAGCCCAACCTAAATGATCTTGTCCCACCACATATAAGAGTCCATATTTAGTTAGTTCCTTTTTAATATATTAGAACTTATAATATATTAATATAAATCACTTAGTATCCTTTTTCTCATTTTGTCTATCCAATTGTTCTGATGCCATGCAACCCAAATGGACCATGCCAAATCGGGTCAAGTACATACCAATTATAGTTATGGACTTAGACACTAATCCAAAGGAAAGAGGGTTTCATTTTCTTCCATTTTTATAAAATTCAACTCTTTTATAAAAATATCAATTTTTTTATAAAATCTTTACCCTAATCAAGTTTTTATTCATAAAACCTTGATTTTTGATTTATAAATTAAGGGTAAATATTAATGAGTTAAATTTTATTTTTCATGAATGCATTTTCATTATTTTAATTATTATAAGATAATATTATAAGGTTCATAATTATTTTTATAGAATTTTAAGATTAAAGTTTATAAATATGAGTTTTTAAAGCTTTTAGGGTTTTGGAGTTTAATAAATCTTTGGATTTAAAAATAAATTGAATCTTTGATACTTCAAATTATTTTTGTGTTTCCTAACTCTTATTAAATTTAGAAATAATGTTTGTAATTTATTTATATCGGTTTATTAGCATTCTTTGTAGTGGTTTCGAGATTCAAGTGAAATTAGGGAATCGAGTATACTAGTCCAAGTTTTCAACTTTGACTTAAGTTCCTACGAGACTCATACCTAATTTCTACTACTATGTCAAGTGCATGATGTGTCTATGTGATTCATGCAAAAATGTTCGAGTCAAGGAATGAACCGCATACAAATATATGTTATACTTAAGTAGTGGTGAATTCACATATCAATGTGAAATCTAAGTACACTATCCTTCGATTCTACTTGTTCCCAAGTTTCTAGTAGGTTATAACATAGCACCTAGTTACAAATTCTAGTATGTGTCGTGGCTATATGAGCAAATAAGTTTATTTAAATCTAGAACTGTCTCAAATTTTGACGGTTGTCAAAATTGTAAATTATTTATTTTATGCAAATATTTCAATGTTAAGTATCAAAATATATCATAATATATCTTAAGGTATGATTTACTATGTTGTGTACATCTTTTTAGACCAAAAGCTTTTTTTTTGTCTTATATGGATTTATATGTTTTATACATTATAAAAATTCTAAAACTTTTTGTAGAAAAACTAGCTTCATCTTTTTATAAAATATTAAAGGAGATCATAAAGAAGAAAGAAGACTTGCTTTTGATTGAGTTATTCAACACACCATACTCTTAGAAAGGAAGGCTAGTTGATTTGATAGAATTTAAAAAAGGTTTAGTTACTTTATATATATATATATATATATATATATATATATATATATATATATATCATTATACTTATAATGAATGGAGAATTAGAGTCCTGTCAAACTCGTTCGGCTAACGACCCTCCACCAGTCAAGGAAGGGGTGGGTGTGAGTATACACCCATTAAGCTGCCATTTTATAGGCAGCAACCTTATAACCGCCTTATAGACCGGCTTCGTGAATGAGGCCTACTAACGGTAAGACTGACTTTGTTCTTATACATACATATATATATATATATATATATATATATATATATATATATATATATAACTATTAATTATTAATATTATAATAGTATAAGGGTTGAATTTTAACTTTTAAAATTCTAACGGTTTAACTTGGAATTTTCATTTTTTGATTCATAATTATATATATTAGAAAAATATAGATCAATACATATCGATTGAAGGCAAACGGGCAACAAGCTGCGCCGCTAGCCCTTTCTGGATGGCAAATCCAATTCTTTTGAAAACAACATTTATGGATCTAGGAGAGATATGACATAAGAATGCATGACCCGTTGGACTCTATTGAGGAGATCCACCGCCTCTGATGCGAGAAAAGCAAATGTATCGAATGCAAAAGGTACAAACACATGTTGATTTTCTATACATGCATGCTCGTGCTTTACCACTTTGCACGCAACGGCTTTCAAAGCGGCATGTCGTGTTGTGAAACCCCCACTCCCCAAACCAACAAGAGGAGAGACCCCAGTAAAATCCATGCACGCATGATTCCCTCATATCCATCCAAAGACAAAAATGTCAGCCGGTCTAAGTGTGGACCTTCCATCTTACGGGTCCGTCAAAAAGTTCACTGGCGCTTCTTTCTTTGCAGAAATACCAGCACACCGACAAGCATCAAAGAGAACATCCCGAACCACATCATGTATGTACTTGAAACCCGGGAGCTCTCTACAATGAACTGCATGTTCCCCAACGGTATCCAAACATGCATTGCGGCAAACTGGACATATCTCATCAATTGGGAATAGGGGAATCATGAGGCGGTAACGAAGGATAGTTAGGTACTCCACAGGAGACATATGCTGGCCAAGACCATCAATAGGGATAGTTAGCAGAAAATCCTGAGCATGAGGTGCCCGTAGACACTCAAAGACTGCTTTTTGTCTGACAGTCATGTCGAAGTCGACTTCCATATCTTTGACGATTTTGCTAAAAAGGGCACACTCTAATGCTTTTTGGGATTTAAGGGGGGCGGTGTCCTTATTAGTGAAACCGCTAGAGTCAAATCCCGGAATCGTATCACGAAGACGAGTCATAGCACATAGGTAATCCGAGTCTATACACATATGCCACTGTCACGTAAGATGTGTTCTTTTAATGCCCAAGATTGGGCCCTCGATGCTACAAATGCGTAGGGGGAAACCTCGTATGCCGAGTACAAACCCAACCCACCAAAACGAATAAGTAAGGAGGCCAACCGCCACTGAATGTCTCCAAAGAAGGGGCTTCCACATACCACCATATCCTCGATAGACCTACGCAATCCTTTGTCAAAGAACAATGCTGCCTCTTCTATGTGTACTGGCTGACATGTCCTTAAATCAAAGAAAAGTTTTGCAATACCATACATGATCGAAGCAAAAGTTACTCACTCTGTGGGTCACATAGTTGTGGAAGAAGGCCCATCAAATCAACAGCATTGACCGCTCTCTTCATGGCCAGCCTACTAATAAACCCTGCGTCTCTACTAACAGCCCCCCCCCCTCAAGGATCTTCACCCCCAAGGAAGGTCTGCCTATATCTGTTGGGAAGAAATCGGCACAAAGCTTCCTACCATCACATGAGGGCCAAAAAATCTCCGTTTTCTTGATGTTCAACTCAAGACCCAAGCCTGGACCATGCAAACGAATAATGTTCAACACTCTAGCCACCTCATCTGAATCCCCAATGATAGTCCCATCATCTAGATACCAAGCATGGAGAAGGAGCTTAAAATTGTCTCTAATTTTGTGCTCAAGCGGACGCAAAACGAGGGCAAAAAGAAGAGGGACCAAGGGGTCGCCTTGTTGCACCCCAGTGGCAGACCATATATGTTGGTCTCCAATATAAAGTCTCGCTGCTTGCCCGTACAAGAAATTCACCCACAAAGAAATGGAAGGGCACATCTTATTAACCTCGTGGAGCAATGTTGATCTATCCACCAGGTTAAAGGCATTCGAGAAATCCATAGTCGGCATTACAAGAGACCCATCAGCATGGTGTTCACTCAACACCCTATTGGCACTGTGTAACACAGCCTCAGCACCACCGGACACACCAACCCTGAACTGAAAATCATTAAGGTACTTGGCTATTTCTTTACCCACACCTTTCATGGCAACCTGGGAAACCCGACGTCTCCATATGGTGCCTACTGCAATTGGACGGATCCCGTTGTCAGGTTTAAGCAGAGGCGTGAGAGGGGCGGAAGCAACAAACACTGCGAAAATGGTTCGACATCTTCCTGATAACCATAAATTAACCACTGAAGTGATAGCACGCATGAGATCTGTGGCAATAGCAGACCCTTCTCCACAAAGGGGATCCAGTAAGTGTTGAGCCCTCAAGCCATATCTCCCGCAAGAAGTTCCTTTAGGGAAAGATTTGATGCAACCAAATACACAGTCAAAGTCTGCTACAAGGGGACGTTCATAAATTATGGGGCTCAACATGGATGGGGGTGGCCTAAAAGGGTGTTTGTCCTCCAAAGCTATAATAGTATCACCATTATACGGCGCAACACCGGATGATCATAACACTTTCACTGCTGCGGTAAAATGACCATCTGCAACCTTACGGAGACAATGTCGGATGTTGGTGTTACTTGATGTAGACTCTTTCTGAAGGATGCCCCCACCCTGTCTCATGGCCCCAACCTCGGGATTGTCTAACATATTTTGAACTAAATTCCTGATACCATCCTATTTCCCCCATGTATCCAAGGACTTCAGGATGGAGCTTTATTGTAAGGATTTTTTATTCCCAGACCTGCATTCTTGTCTATTTTTTGGTCTAAACACCTGCAGTGTGCAACGAGGAAGAAGTAACAAAAAAATCCATGCCGCAACCGAGCTAGGTTGGGCAATCACCTTGTAAAGAGAAGTTTTCAAAGCCTGAGAGAAAGGAAGGCGGCAACTATGGGGGATACTCTTGACAGTAGTGATAGACTCTTTAAAAACACGATCAAGGAGCCCAACATCAAAAACCAAACCTCCAATAGCATTTGTCACCGACTCTTTAGTAGACTACTTTAGAATACCGACAATGTAACGACTCGAGCCGTCAGCCTCTGTAACAAACCTCGCACGACCATCCAGGTGATGACAATAACGGCTAAGAGCATGCAAAGTCATACACTTCCCACACATACATTGACCAAAGGCCTTCAAAGTTTCTTCCAATGCCATAAATAAACCAACATCACTAGAACGAGCTTCACGTAAAACACATTTACGGTCTTCAGTAGGTAGTTGATGCCTTTTGATGTGTGAAATCATACGGCCAATCCCCATACTTCCCACTTCACCATTTGGGCAACAATGGAAACTTTTGAACGGGCACTGAAAAATATCACTCAAACTTGTGGAAGAAGAAGCCATACAAGAGAACAAGCCTCGAGATGAAGCTAAAATTATGAAGCAATATTTAACAAGGAAGGGAAGGAAATGGCACACCAACACACTGTTGGTGTGCACAAGAAGCATCCAAACTAAGCAAACTACATTATCTTGAACAATAAGGCTGCAACACTAGAAAAACTGGTTTGGGCATTTTATCAAACACTTGGTGGGCAACGAAAATAGCTTCTTAGAATTTTATCTACTTCCATTGAAACACCAACCCAAAATCTCTAATTTAATGCTGAGAAAGGAAAGTCAAAGGATATTGTGTTTAATGTTGCTTCTATCAGGAAGAAAAACGCAATATCATAAATCAGAAAAACATGCTCGTTGACTTAAAAAGTCAAAACCAGTATCAACGAAATCTCATAAATCCGATTCCGAAAGTTTGACCAACTTTGTTTTCGATCCTTCCAATTCCGAGAATGTCGATAGATGAAATCCGAGAACAAAACTCCGAAAATATAAAATTTACGAGTTTTTAGCTATCAATATCATGCATGCATAGTGCATACCTCTTGTTACAAATATGATTAAAATACAAAATAGCTTTCTTTTTGTTAGCTAGAAACTGTTATGGTCGTGTGCACGGAATGAAATTAAAATGAAGGGCTAGTTAGAGGTTGTGTAAGAAGTGGCAAAACGGAAAAATGAAGGGCTAGTTAGAGGTTGGAATTAAAGTATTCATGAGGGGAAACTTTACAAATTCCAAAACTTAAGGGCAAGTTTTGAACTATTCAAAAAATTTTGGATTTTCATAACTTATGAATTTAATTAAGGTTTTAAAAACTTTAATGAAGAGACTCTTAAACATCCATAACTTGAGGACACCAAATGGTTCACACAACACCAAGAACCCTTGGAATAACTAGAGAATAAGGATACTTGCACCAAACCGGTTTTGCCCTCTTGTGTACTATACACTAGTGCCATTTCATTAACTAGAGACCTATTTTATAGTGTGGAGGATTAGGGTTACATTCATGTAAACCCTAATACCCATGAACTATCATTTCCATAAGACCCATGGGTTAAACACTCCATGGACTATCCATGAAGCTTAGCCTATCCTAAATGATCTTGGCCCACCACATATAAGAGTCCATATTTAATTAGTTCATTTTTAATATATTAGAACTTATAATATATTAATATAAATCACTTAGTATCCTGTTTCTCATTTTGTCTATCCAATTGTTCCGATGTCATGCAACACAAATGGACCATGCCAAATCGAGTCGAGTACATACCAATTATAGTTATGGACTTAGACACTAATCCAACGGAAAAAGGGTTTCATTTTCTTCCATTTTTATAAAATTCAATTCTTTTATAAAAATATCAATTTTTTTATAAAATCTTTACCCTAATCAAGTTTTTATTCATAAAACCTTGATTTTTGATTTATAAATTAAGGGTAAATATTAATGAGTTAAATTTTATTTTTCATGAATGCATTTTCATAATTTTAATTATTATAAGATAATATTATAAGGTTCATAATTATTTTTTATAGAGTTTTAAGGTTAAAGTTTATAAATATGAGTTTTTAAAGCTTTTAGGGTTTTGGAGTTTAATAAATCTTTGGATTTAAAAATAAATTGAATCTTTGATACTTCAAATTATTTTTGTGTTTCCTAACTCTTATTAAATTTAGAAATAATGTTTGTAATTTATTTGTATCGGTTTATTGGCATTCTATGTAGTGGTTTCGAGATTCAAGTGAAATTAGGGAATCGAGTATACTAGTCCAAGTTTTCAACTTTGACTTAAGTTCCTACGAGACTCATACCTAATTTCTACTATTATGTCAAGTGCATGATGTGTCTACGTGATTCATGCAAAAATGTTCGAGTCAAGGAATGAACAGCATACAGATATTTGTTATACTTAAGTAGTGGTAGAATTCACATATCAATGTGAAATAGTACACTATCCTTCTATTCTACTTGTTCCCAAGTTTCTAGTAGGTTATAACATAGCTCCTAGTTACAAATTCTAGTATGTGTCGTGGCTATATGTGCAACTAAGTTTATTCAAATCTAGAACTGTCTCAAATTTTGACGGTTGTCACAATTGTAAATTATTTATTTCATGCAAATATTTCAATGTTAAGTATCAAAATATATCATAAGGTATGATTTACTATGTCGTGTACATCTTTTTAGACCAAAAGCGTTTTTTTGTCTTATATGGATTTATATGTTTTATACGTTATAAAAATTCGAAACGTTTTTGTAGAAAAACTAGCTTCATCTTTTTATGAAATATTCAAGGAGATCATAAAGAAGAAAGAAGACTTGCTTTTGATTGATTTATTCAACACACTATGCTCTTAGAAAGCAAGGCTAGTTGATTTGATAAACATGGGTCTTAAAGTGCTAAGACCCACGGGATAAAGGCTTAAAGTAAGGATTTAAGAGAACTAGTTTTCTCACTTCTTTCACTAAGTGAAACCACGAAATTTGTGACTTCCCATTTCCATATTCTCTTAAGTTTTTGTCTCTTAAAGTGTTAAGAACATAAAGATAAAGTTGATACTTGAATACTCTCTTTTAAGGAAAACTAATTTATTTGTCTTAAGAGCTTAAGACATTCTTTTATTACTAGAAGAATACTAGCATGTTATCAAGTTGATTTATTGCTGGTGGATATCTCTTGAGAAATTCTACCTTCAAGTTTCATGCCACACTTCATCAACTTGCAATCTCCTATGAGAATCAAAGTCTTCAAAGGTTGCAACACTTTTCTTTCAATGGTTTTTTAATCTTTCTAATTCTTACAAAATGATCCTTTGGTGGGAATAAAACTAGTTTTATTTTTATTTTTTGAAATCTTAAGTCTTCCTTTGCATTGTTTATGTTTTTGAAACAATTTTTGAATAAGAACTCTATAATTGGTATCAAATCTATTTTTGCAAGATTAGTTAGATTATTTGTTAACTTGATGAAATCTCTGTTTTTGGGAAAATATGGATGGTTTACTCTTTGAAAGAAAAATTCTTTCATATTTTCTATAACAATTATAATTTTTTTTAACTAAAACTCTACACGCATCTTTTTAGTCATAAAAGTTGTCTTAAAAAAACAAGGACTTGTTTTATAAAAATTTTTGAGTATATAAATGTGTATGATGTGCATAAACAAGTCATGGACCTTTGCATTGTTGCATGTGTTGATTTATTTAAAATGGTTGTAATTATTTATTTATTCAATTATATAGATAGTTTTCATTTGTTAATTTTTGTAAGTAATATATTAATTTTAGAAATATATTATTTTTATAAAATTTAACAAGAATGAACATGGTGACCATTTTGAAAATCAAAAGCTTATAAACTTCATTTTATTAAAGTTTCTCAAACTGTATAAAATTATTTTTATAAATTTGCTACGAGGTATTAAAGCAAGTGGAAGTACAAAAAGACTTTACAAGATAAAGGTCCATTATGCCCCTTTCGGAATAGACTTGATATTTTTTGTTAAGGCTAACAAAAATGTTACTAGTTTATGGCTTTGTTTATACACATATGTTTATAGCATATTTGTGTTGTTTTATGTTTATGTTATTATTATTATGTTATGGTTGATAAATTAGTTTTTCAATTGCAAAATAATATTTTCACATAAATAAACATCACAAAGGAGTTTGGTTTTAATGAAATTTACCTTTTAACACAAGATGGTAAAACAGTTTTAAAATAAAACATGTTTTATCGTTAAAACTACTAATTGCTAAAATTTTGAATTTAAAGTCATATAAGTTTAAAATAGATATTTGTAAACTTATCAAACTCCAAACGTTTATAAAAGGAAGTTTTATTAAAAAGTTTACAAATACTCTAAAGCGCTCAATCGTCGACTTAATACACACTATTAAAATTTGATCGTGTCAACTTTATAAAACCGGATTTTATAGAAGAACAATGTTAACATGCGGTTTTTACATAAAATAAGATTTTTTAAAGTATACAATGGTTTATTGAATACCTGCAATAACCATGATATAATATGTTTTTTAAACTAGAATTTTAAAAACATCAAAGACCCATTACAAACCTCAAATATATGAAATTCTTTTAAAAGAACACTCGCACATATCTTGTATGCACTATTGGGATAAAGGTAACCTAACCTCTTAGTGTTATCTTTTGATTGGGAATGTGTGATTTCTATAACCAAGTTATAGACCAATGACACATGCTTTTCAAATTGGATGATTTGATTGAAAATATTTTATGATAGAGGTCACCTAAGCAAGAGAGTTATGTAGCATAGATTGGATCAAACATGTCTAGTTAAATTTGTTATTAGCGATTCCATAAATTTGGGAATTATATAGTAAGATATAATTGATAACCAATATCAACTAGGTTGAATTGTAATGAATGGGATACAGGTCACTTAACGATTTATTTGTTTTGCAACTTCGATCCTAGACTATGATAATTAAAATTTTTTGACACTAAAAGGGTATTAATTATTAAAAATTAAATATTGAAAATACTAAATTAATTTTGTTAAACATTTTGTAGGTATATAGTCCACCGTCATAACTATGAATAATCATTTCCTTTAAATGACCTGATAAAACAATAACATTCAATAAATGCAAGTCCAATGAATGGGTTCACGTCCTGAGAGAAAATCTCATGTGAGATGTGAAACTGTATACACTTAAAGGTCCGAGTCCTAAAAAAACTGCTTTGAGCAATATACCTGAACATGAAACCTAGTAACGACATCATTGCGATGCTCAATATGCTTCTAACATCATACTAGGAATAGTTATTCCTGAATTTTAGGAAGTCTTGGATAATTTAGAAATATATATGGTGATATAACATGTTAAGCAATATCCCAATAAATACAGTATTATTTGTTTTAAACTTGTTTAAATAATGGAATTATGCAAGGCTAAAAGAGTCACCTTGTGTGATCTATGAAGCCTATGTATTATGGACCGAACATCTTTAATTCTAAGAAATCCAAGAAGGTGCACATAGATGGATCTTGTTTATTTTCTGGAGAAACTAGACACTGGAAGAGAAACTGATTCACTTCTCTGAGAGAAAGTCTAGAAGAGACTACTACTTCAAGTATCTACTAGTTAGAACTTATAGTTTTCATATAACACTCAAGTACTTTGTACTTAAATGTTAAACTAATATTTGTAACTAGTTTGCAGATATTTAGAGAAGAGTAACCAGTTGAGCACAAGTAAGTTGGAACTACACTCTTATGGTTTCGTTCAATGTTTATGTTTAGAACATAAATTAATAGTAATATAAAACAACGTTTGTGTTGGAATAATGTGTGTTCTAAATGCGAGCACGTTTGACTTCACCTTTTTTTGAACCAATGGTATTTGTGACATTTTTATCCACATATTCTAACTTCAATAAATAGATATTTGAAGGAAAATAACTTAGTTTATTTGATATAAGTGAATCTTATTTATATATATAAGATTCCTAATCATATTTTTCACTAATTCGTAAAGAAAATAATTATTAAGGAACTATATACAATGATGTATGACTTCCTTTTTAATAAATGTCTATGATTTAATATAAGATACCAAATCAGCTTTATTAATAACAATAGTAATTTTAATTATATTTTCCATGGTAATACATAATTGCAAAACTTTTGTTGAAGTTTAAGACATAAAGTTGAGATACAATCCAGTAACACCATCTAAGGCTTGAATTGATAATAAAGAATGAACTAGACCTAAACTGATAAATTTTACTTTCTAATCAGTAGAAATTATCTTCATTTGTGCTATTGGGATTATACCTTAATCATTAGTAATTGTATCTTAAATACAAACACCAACAAATTACATGTATGTAGAATATTCTAAAAGGGCATTTAGATGATACAAACTCATCAAAGAAAAATTTCTCTTATTCTTCTGAATATTGAGTTACAAAGCAAATGGGAGGCACATGGAACTTCAAGAAGCTCAAGAACCATAGCATAACATGATGTATTAATTGTTGACACTAGTTTCAACAATGAATTTTTGAACTTGAATAATTGTAACCACCCGAATTTGTTTCCGTGAACGGTGTTATCTTCTGTTAGACAAACATTTGTTTTCGTATGATTATTTTGGTTTTATGATTATAAATTAAATTAAAATGGTTTTAAGTAATATTTTAACTAATTAATCAATATTTATAAATTATATAATTAAATTAAATTACATAAACCAAATGTTTAATATAAGTGAGGGTTAGAATTAATTCAAACAAAAGTAAAAGGTAAAATATGAACAATGGAGCAAGGATAAAGGGCTGATGTTGTGATTTGGAATTTAAAACCCTTCAAGCTACGTAAATACCATAAATACAAAATTCGTTTCTTTTCTTGGGTTCGGCATACGAAGATTAATGCATAATATGGATTGGTCCGTTATTTTCTGTTCGGCTTAAATCGTACAATCAAGAAGTCGATTCAATTGGTTCGTTGGGATTTTGTTCTTTCATGTGTTGTGCATCAATCGCCACGAGAGCATTGGCGGTCCTACAGTGAGCACCGGAGGCAATTGCCCCCACAAAAAAAAAAAAAACAATAATAATAAAAAATCAATAGGTTTTTTTAAAAAAAAATATATATATTTCAACCCTTCAAAATTATATATTTTGACTCATCAAAAAAATTTGCCCCCCATAAAAAAGTTATAAAAAAAATTTGTCCGTTCTTCGGAAAATTATTGGGTCCGCCCCTGCACGAGAGGAGAAAAAAAACGAACGTGAAGGGTTGTAGAGGAATGCAACATCGATCTTGAGGAAAAGGAGAGTGAGGGTCGACGGGTTTGTGTTGGGGAGTTTAATTGAGGTTGAAATTTTATCAAAAATCTTGGTAACTTCTTGATTCTTCATTCCTCATGTAATTCTACTTTAATTTCTAACTAGTAGGGAATTACCTGCGCCATTGGCGCCGGGTTGGATCAAGTTTGCCTAAATGCGCTTGTAAATTTTATATTAACATATTGAAAAAGAAAGTTAGAAAGTACAATGCTATAATAATTATATTGTTTTCAAAGATGCTTTACGCTGAGAAGCAAAAAAATCTTGTCACGAAAGAGAAATCTCATCATTCATTTGTTAGCAACATGAAGTCTTGTCCCAACATCCAGGGGTCCATATCCAGATGTGAAAAGGGTAAATAAGTAATTTGTCACCTCTACAACATGTGCAAGAATTTCAAACACAAAAAACGTGTTTTAAGATCTTATCTAACTTTTTGACATATTTAAGATTGACAAACAATTAAGCATCTGAAATATCCATAAAGAAAGTTAAAATTCATTTTTAATATATAATTATAGGAATGTACAATGAACCTAAACCCAAATCTGTAATATTTCTTCCCATTATGAGGTTGCTATAAATCGTCACCATCTCTTTCAAACTGTGGTACCACTGCGTTCACAAAAACAAATCCACATCAGATTTTTTTCTGCCTCTCTTCTTCATAAGATCCGTTATCATCAACGGAAAAGTGATGGTTACTATCACACTGAATTCCAGGTAGTTAACTATCAGATAAGTAAATTGTCAAACAAACAAAAAAAAAACAGACAGTTGAATTTCAACTTTCTTTGACATCAAAAGTCGAAAATTTTGTCCTTACCTGAAGCCCTTCATTGATACCATTGACATAAAGTTGAGATGGAAATGACAAATCAGGTAGGAAGAAGAACAAAATCTTCTCCACTTCCTCACCCTCATGGTGTCCCCTTCTAAAACCAAATATGCCAAACTTTAGTTCTTGAGTGGGAGTAGTAATAGAAGTAGATCAAAGACCCATACCATAACAATAAAATATTGGTTCTCAATATAGATGAAATGTTGGGCACCATGAATATCCATGACATATGCAGAATGTATGCTCATATCAATAAGAACATTATTCCCACAAAACAAATTCCGTTTACACAAATACATTTATAAGCATTTCATTATTGTTTATTAAATATATATATATATATATATATATATATATATATATATATATATATATATATATATAAAGATACAGTGATATATCATCAGCTTGGTTGTAGTTTCTTGAATGAGTAACTCTATCAATCAGATGTGTATTTTCTTACAAAAGCAAAGATTAGTTGCTAAAATTCATGAAAATTATAATAACAGTTGAAAATCAATGACCACTGCTTTTGAAATTTAGCAATTACAGTCTTATTCAAATTGAAAAGAAAACATTTCCAAGAACGTTGTAATTCTGAATCATGTGGTATTCAGTTTTGGCATTGAAATTAAGTTTATGCATCAGAACAGTTCCAGGATGAGCAACATCCATTAGCTGACAATGAACAGCACCCGAATGTATTCCAGAGTCACACTTACATGGAATAGCAATGTACTTTTGTTTATTTTTTTAATATAACATCTTACTTTCATTTCTATTTATTATTCTTTGTTTGTTGAGCATCGACATTTTCATGACAAATACTAAGCAATTTGACAGATAAAACATTAATAATTTTAGCAAAAGAATCCAACATGACAAAAAGTGGTTATTCAGAAAATGTTCTAACTAAAAAAATGTTGTGGACCAAGAAAAGAATGAGAAACTACTTGTGTAAAAATTGACAACAAACTGTACTTCTAAATCGACAGCCCATAGATTCTATTCCACTTGCAGTTAATCTTCATAAAGTTGAAGGCGCTACAACACACATCGGGAAAAAAACTCCTGCAGTCCTAAACGGAACAAAGGGAAAATTAAGAACAAACAATATAAAAAATACAATGGTAAAGGAGAATAATCTCATAACTTACAATTATGCTTGACAATATCCAGATCCATCTCTCAATATCTTCCTTCTTTTAACCTGTAAAACAAAAATCAAATTTATTACTCTGATACAACATCAATATTAAGGGAACAACAACTAAGTTCACGCTTGTGTTGAGAAATAGACGTTATGTAGCAATATTGTAAGCAACTGATCACCAATACTTTTATATTTACCAGTCGTTTGTACATGTGGTTCTACCGACGACTACTTTCTGAACGTAAAGTCTTCATTTCCAGTGATGAAGTGGTAAAAAAATTAAAATAAATACATATACTTGAGAAATGTGAAGGAAAGAAACATCGGTTCATTTTTTGTGATGTATGCTTCGTTTAATAAAAATAATCAAAAAGACCGGTGACAGTTACATCAAATCCTCCACCATGGTTGATTAATTTGATAAACTGAACCTCTGTGTAAATCCATTGGTAATTACAAAGAGAGTGAAATAGAAACAAAAAAGAAAACGAAGGAAGCTGTAGCATAGGAAAGAAAAAAGTGCCTACGGTTTGTTTCATCAGAACTTCAAAATCCTAATCGTGTCTGCTGCTGCGTTCTTATTCTCCGTCTCTGCAGTGAATATTTTGTCCTCTACAATGCAAAAATTATTATTATTTGTATGAAAACAGAGATATTAATTTTTTTTCATATGTATGTGGATATATAACATACCGAAAGATCTGAATAAGTTTTCTGTAATATATATGATAATAGTGTTGGGGAATCAAAGTTGACTGGTGACTGTTGAAAAGTTCCATAACTGCAGCATAATAAACCGATGATAATGGAAGTAGATCTATTTTTGTTGTATTTGTATGTATGAAAATACCTGTCTATAAGAATTGTTGTTTCCGGAATTGGTGGGTTGATGTACAAGTGACTTGCGCTGCTTGTGCCAAGTCTTAATGACCCTTTATGTCATTTGTTAATCAAAACATCTAAATTAGGTAGGTGGGAATTCTATTTATGTATATTTATGACTTTGAAAGGAAAATAAGATGGACTTACCGGGATAATTCGAGATTTTTACACTGCTTATAGCAACAACAGCAGGAGCAGGAGCATTTTCAAGAGAAACACGATCGAACTTTGAAGGTATGTTGGTACATTCTTTCCACAAACTTATTGCAATGGCATCACCACTAATGTTTATAGGTTTGATATTTATTAGTATTGTATAAGAATAATAGCAGGAGAAAGAAATGCTTAAGAATTGTTTTTCAGAATCAGCAGTAGATATGGTTTTATATCTTTCTTTGTGCACTTAATAAGTTTGCTAAACACACCTACAAAGTCTAGAAGTGAAAAACAATATTTCAGACTGCATAAGTTAAAACTTGTTAGACAGGATATAAACATTAATTTTGTTTAAGGCGTGTAATATGTGTGATGTATATAGAAGAAATGAGAACCTGCATGTTGATCCACATACTCTGGAATTTGTTTTTTGGAAATGAAGTGAAAGCAGCATATAGGTATGGTGTGTGTGTCTGGAATAGCTGTAATTGAGGACGACATCCCAACAGCAATGTAAACATCTTTTTCCAGCCATTTTTGATAGCGGTTTTCTAACCACATATGGAGATCAGAATTTGGAAGGCAACGGAACGGAGAACACTTTCAATTTCCACAAACTTATTGGAATATCATCATCACTATTGGGCGGTATTGAATAAAGTCAACACCTTTTTAAAAAAGATAAATATGAAATCATTTACAGGACTAACCTATGAAAATATAATAACTAAATTACTGAAAAGTAATGTGAAACTGAAATTCTATATTATTGATCAATATATCCCTACATCAAGATCCGTATAAATTAAAAAAGTAGAGAAGGTGCCCTAAACCGAAAAAAACCTTCATGAAATTCATAGACCTTCAGCAAAAAAAATTGGTATACTCATTGAGGCAATACCACAAACACTTGGCATGCGATATCAGAACAAAAAAGAACTGGAATCTTACCCATCTTCTTTTCTACTTCTAATCAAATTAAGTTAAACAAATGACAAAGAGAGGCAAAGTTTATCTATTGTACAGAAAAAACAGAACCAAATCGACCTCCTCTTGTTTACATGTCAAGGTCGTTCCTTAACAATCGCACAAAAAAAACTCACAACCCTAGAACTTACACAGTGGAAAGACGATTATATAGCACTGGTAGTCCGGTGAAGCTTTGGTGCCATTCGTGCACTCCGGTGACGCCGTCGCTGACCACCAGCAGCAGCGACGCATCTGCTGTCTTCATCATCTTTCTAGTCTGGAAGAAAGAAAATGAAATAGTCGGTGGATTAATTTGCAAGAAAGAAAATGGAACGACTGGAAGGGGCTTAGAGACATGGAAGACTTTCCTGATCAAATTGGGAGCAAACTGAGATAAGAAGAAAGAGGCACGCGGAGGCAAAATAGAAACGCAAAGAAGCCAAGAGAAGATAACGACGACAAATTCTATGGCGGTTTGTGCGAGAAGAGG
This sequence comes from Lactuca virosa, assembly GCF_052849685.1. Lineage (NCBI taxonomy): Eukaryota > Viridiplantae > Streptophyta > Magnoliopsida > Asterales > Asteraceae > Lactuca > Lactuca virosa. Next base: position 319,055,322 of record NC_136428.1, read on the forward strand.
CGAAGTAGAAGTTTCAGTGGCAAAATAAGAAAGGCAAATACTTCCGTGTGCAAATAAGAACGAGAGGAAAAGTAAATGTAGATAAGTTGCAAGCGAAAATGTTAAACCTACCAGTGTTGCAAATGTAGGAAAGCAATGAAAGTTTGGTGGCACAAATGTAATTGGCGAAACATTCCTGTTCACCAGGATTTTAACAATTAATGGTATGTAATAATGTGTTGGTTGAAATCTTGGGTCAATTGTCTTCTCTTTGGTGTTATTGATCACACCTTCTTTCTCCTTACAATCTTTGAATGTTCATATGTTTAATTCTATTTCTATTGGGTATATTTTGATGGTTTATTATTTGCAAAACTAGGTTATGAACACCCTCAAGAATTCTTAGTTCGTGTTCACGTATTACTCCATGTTTTGGAGATCATGTTTTCTTTGTTGATTACTAATTTGAACCTTGGTGTGAGGGTGGGATTGCTATTAATTGTTTCTTGACAAGTTACGAATTCAATTTTTATCTTTGTGGGTGCTTTGGGGTTATGACTTAATAGGTTAAGTGGTCAAAAAGTCCTTGAAAGACAAAGCTGGAAAATTCAGCAAAATTATCAATCTGTCCCTGTTTTCAAAAAAAATCTAGAAAATTTATCAGAAGTCGGATTAATGACCCGTAAATTCTCAAAGTTTGAAATACGAGTCCAGTTTGTCCATGATTTTTTCCAGGACCTCTTGTTTCCTCCAACTTAGGTGAAAATCGTCTTTCCCACCAGCTGGTCAGAATTTAGCTGCATTGATAGGCCGTTTTGTGAAAATCATATAAAATTGTAGAAAAATCGTTTGGACCTTCAAAAGTACTTTATGAAAAGCTAAGAGTCTAAAATACTGGAATATACATAAATATTGTATATTTCTCAGACCTTGTTGGTGTTAAAATGGCTTTGAACAGGTGATTGTTACGGGTCATTTGTTATAAACGTTCGTCTATATCTTTAGGCATTCTACTCTCAAAAATTTTGTGTCATCTATTTGATATTCTGATAAAGTACACAACTGATGTCTTAATACTATTATTCAATCCTCTTGTGTGTAAAATTGAGTGGTTATAATCCTTTACCTAAAGCCTAGAAGCATATGGTGATTTTTGGTGAATGTTGGAATTTTGCACAACTTTTCCCCATCTTGCAAGAGCTATAGCTGCTAATTTGGGCAGAATTGGAAGATACTCCTGTCTCATGAAGTTATAGGAAATCGAGTCTAGTTTCCATAAAGTCTGATTTCGTCCCAATTAGATCTGTAGATTTGGTTTTATGATTAAAATACTCAATGGGGGTCGGGCTGGGGAATTATAAAAAAATAATATAAAAGCTAGAATAAAGTTGTATTTTTGAGCCATATACTTTATTTGTTAATTGAATGTTGTGTGTGGAGTTTAGGTTGGGCCTTGAGAACTTCAATTAAGTTCATGACTTGGAATAGAAGGAAGATTTCATCAAGGCTAAAGGTAAGTTCATACTTTTAACTCACTAAGGCTGCATGATTGAAACGTGCAATCCGTAGATGGTGATTTGATTCACTTTAGTATGACCATGTCATTACTTGTGCTTAATGATGATATGATATTTGTGATGCTAATATATGCTTTGTGCTAATGCCATGTTACGAGTTAATTGTTATGTTGCTTTCACTTTGATGAACTTGATGAATATATCATGCTAGCTTAAGTTGCTTGAAATATGATGTATGGTTGTGTTTTGATGTGTTGGTTATGAATACATTTCATGTTTAATACACATTTATATGGTATGCATTACATGTTTTACTTAATGTGTAAATGACATTGTGGGGTTATGCGTAGTGGGTTTGGGTAGTTTGATGACCTTTGCCTAAAACCTTATTCGGATCATTGAGGGTGCCTACTAGGTTGAAAGAGTACCTATAGGAAGAGTTATAGCCACAGAGGTTGTTAGTTGCCGGTCTTTCTAGATGATAGTGCGACACATGGGTTGCAGGCACTTTGGTGTTCGTAGGCTGCAGTGATGTTGGTCCCTCATTCGCAGCCAGCGCAAACATCACGTGGGAATCGGGAGGTGTATTGGTAGAATTGACACCGCTTGTACTGATCTTGAACGACACCGCAGGGTACTTGTACTTTGCAAAGTCGGAGTAGCGAAAGTGGAGTCATGGGGTTGGTGTTTTGGGTGGAAGTCATGAGCCACTTAATTAGAGCATTCGGCTGGCCGTGCACACACGTAGTGAACACAGTGTTTCTCTTGGGTTAGGTAGCACTAAGGGACACTTTTCTATCAATCGATTGGATAGATATAATAAAACGTTGAATATATAACAAATGTTGGTTGTATATAAAAAGTTTGAGTATGTAACAAAAGCTTGGTTATTAAAAAAAGGTTGAACAAGTAAAGGTTATCTATATATGAAATGTGATTGTTTACATGTTATTCGTTTGTTTATATGGTATTTGGTTGATTATATATGTTATGTGGTAGAATTGCGGTCGAACATTTATGCATGTATGCGGTGGAATATATGACTAGTTAACTATATTATGTGGTTGTTTGCTATCTTTTACTTGTCTAACACTTTTATGCTTCATCGTAAAATGAATGATTGACCCATTTGGGGTTTGTATGTTTTATGTGAAACTTTATGAACTCACTCAGCAAGGGCTGGCACTTGTATCTTTTCTCTTTTGTGCCTTAGGATTGGTGCAGGCAGTTTAGAAGATTGACCTTGGTGAGAGGGGTTCTTATGGGTAGTAGATTTATATTAACGATACCACTCTTGGACACGTTTTTGTTTATTTACTTTAACGTACTTTTGTTTACATTTTAAATGGTTTGGAATTATGTTTGAATTTTTGAAGTAACGTTGTGGTTTTGAAAATCTTTTGAACAAGAAAACTAAATTTTCCGCTAACGTATTCTGTTAAATAAATGTTTTAAAAAGAAAAACAATTATGGTAAAAATCACGATGTTACATAAATAGCTATTCACAAACACTAACTGCTCCCATTAATTGTAGAAATCGTCATTGATTTGAGAAATGTGGAATCTCTCATTGATGAGTTCTTCTTGATGGTTTCTTCCAAATCCATCAACTACCAAGATGCTATATCAAATCTTGAATTTGATAAATGACTTAGAGTCATGAACATTGAGATGTAATTCATGTATGATAATCAAGTCTAGGCTTGATTAATCTTCCTCTTTATAGCAAGACTAGGAGTAGGAGATTCTTTTACAAAAGCATAAATACATGGATATCATACACATTTAGCAAGGCTTGTCATAAATGGATTTTATCATACTCGTGTCATTAACTAAGGTCCCGATCATACTCATGACATTGACTATGATCAAACCTTTTCACATGTAGATATGATTAGATACGCAACGATATTATTTACTATTACTTCATACTCTTAATATGGGACATAGCAAATGGATTTCAAGAAAGACCTCTTTTCTTAATAGACGTCTACTAGAAGATATCTATAAAGTTTAGCCTAGAGGTTTTCTTAATCCATGTTATCCTAACCAAATGTATAAGGCTTAAGATCCACTTGTGGATATAAATCAAATATCTTAAGGTTGGAATAGTCATTTTAATATGAAGATACAAGGTATGCTTTTATACCAATTTGAAAAGAACAAATTTGTTTACTAAGAACCAGTGGGAGCATATTGATATTCCTAATCTTGTATAAATGAGACATACTTAATCATTTGAATAGTTATTTTAATATGAACATATGTATTTTACTATTTCTGGATGGCTTTACCTATCCGAACTCCATCATCTCATGGTTGATCGCTCAGCTATCCAAGTATATTAGCGTTCCTCTGTTGGGTTTTTAATCAAAAATCCGGTTTCACAACTGATAAAATTGACAACGGAAGCATTAAAATGTTGAATAAAACTAAAACTATTTTACCCACCAAGGATCATTTTGCAAGAGTTAGAAAGATTAAAACAACCATAGAAGGGGAAGCATAATAACCTTTGAAGACTTTGATCCTCATGGGAGGTTGGAAGTTGATGAAGTGTGGCATGAAACTCTAAAGCAAGAGTTCTCTACAAGTATCCACCAATCAAGTGTAGAACCATCAAAACATGCTAGTATTCACTTGTAATTTGTTGTTCATAAGCCTTTGAAATATATACCAAATATATGTTCAAAGGTGAAGCAACAAAGGGACATTATTTTAAGCATCAAGTGCAAGAGAATGGAGGAGAAGAAGGATGCTTTAACTTCGAAATTTGGCAGCCTGTTGGGAGCACTTTTGCTCTCGGTTTTGCTAGCCAAAGAAGAGGAAGAAAGAAGCTTAAGAACTACATCTCAACCCTTGAAAGTCTCTTATTTATATAGGTCAAAAAAGTAAGAAGAGACCATACCTTTTAGCTTGTCAAGCATGGGTTGAATAGACAAGTCATGGAGGTGGATTAGACAAGGCACGCATGCCTTGTCTCCTCCCATTTTCGGCCCTTGGGTTAATGCATAGAACCAAAGGATGTTCCATCATTATATGTCTAGTATATAAATATATATACCAACTTTATATAAAAGGCTATCATTTATATAAAGTGATTCTTATATTTAAACAACTAGTCATATAATTATATAAATATCTCCTTTATATAAAACTACATTTTCTATATAAATAAACTCTAACTAGTTTATTAAGATATAAATAAAACTTATAAATAATCATACTTTATGACATATTTTATAAGTTGTCATTTCTCCAATAAATATTATTTCCACAAATAATAAATTTCCAATTAGTAAAATATTATTTCCATGAAATAATAATTTTCCAATTAAATGCAAGTGTTGATATATTTATTAATAATCAAGTTATACTAATAAATAATCAAATGATGGTAACTTGCTATATGGTGTGACCCTATGTGATCATATATTATTAGGAATATCATTCTATAATGACTCTTGGGCATACTAGATCTTTCAATCTCCCACTTGCACAAGACTCATCATAGATTGATATAGACGGTGGTGAACGTCTAGCAACATTTCACTACCCCAAATAACATATGACGAAGAATGCCATTCATCAACATCCAATTCCCAAAAGCTTTAAGCTTCAATTGATGTAGTAAGGAAAGTTTATCAATTATCCCTTTGTTACAGACATCCTGTTGAAACCTGAGCCTTGGATCACAATCAATCTCATTTGTAATTCAACTTTGGGTAACGCGCGTTAGATGTCTAACTTTCAACGAATAAGAGGAACAAATCCCATCTTGACTACATAAGCCTCTTATATAGTTCACACCATACCCGAATATGAATTTTATAACTGCCCGGTCAAGGAACAACATTTGGCCACATCAAAGCACAGTACTCCCTATACTTAAGTCCCACTATGTATCTCAGGTGCTAAGGACACAAAGATAGTACCTTTTAATCAAGTATCACTCACAACTGCGATCTATGAGTTGATCTTGATGCGGGTCCGTTCAGTACTAGTTCTCTGACAAGTACCTATGAAACTTGGTTACAACTTCTTGCCTACTTTCATCTGGTGAGACTCAACCAATCCTTTTCATATTAGCCTTACTTCATAATTTCTCCCACAATCATGACCGACTATGAACCTTTAGAATAATAAGATTATTCATGGATTAAACATGTTAATATAGAACACAACAGGTATTAATGTAATTATCATATCCCAGTATATCAAAAACATTATGTAATAGTTGTTGTTACAATGTTCCAATATCCAAATACTAAATCCAAACCAAAATCCCATTTCTAGAATAATAAAAGTCTTATGGTTTAAGTGTGACCACTCATACTTACTTTAAAAGGAAAGACTTTATTAATGGGTTCGACTAAATTTAATTTGTCTAAATTTCACGAATACTATATCTCCATATTTGACTCTTACTCTAGGAATAGTTAAAAATCTTCGAGAATATGATTGGTGTTCTTTCTTGACATAGAGTCCCTTTGCTTGATTAAGTCAACTCTCGAAATCACAAAGATTTCTATGTGATCCTTGAATGGCAGAAATCAACATAGTTTTTCAATGAACTCATTCATCCAATCATATTTGACTTCAACTTTAAAAGTTGTGTATTCTTATTTTGTAGTAGATTGTGTCATTATGTTTTGCTTGGACCTCATTCCAACTAAACTTACTCTTAATTCCAAAATGAAGTCATAATCCAATTTTAATTCATAATTGTCTATATTTATTTAGAAATCAAAATCCAATGTTGCTCTTTACATTAAGATTTTATTCTAAACTAATTATCTCATATACATTCTCTTAGCTCTTTTTAAGTACTCTTAGAATGTTCTCACGGTCATCTAGTGACTTAACCATGTATTCAATTTTGTATCTCAGGATATGACATAAATTGTGGATTCATTTGTCAAGCAAATAGAATATAAATCATTTTATCTAGCTCAAACCTATGTGCTAGATCCATTTGAGACAAACTAAAAAATGGAGTCATGTGACAATGTCAAGAATCTTCCAAAGGATTCTTGTATCTTGATCTCTTTCAAGATATTGTCATTTCATGCAAAAGAATTTAAAAACCTTTAACATTCATCTTTATGTATCTCTTATAGATTTTACATTCCAAGAATGTATCTTGTCATTCCTAACTCTTTCATTTTAGAAATATTTTCCGAGTCAAGGTGAAAACCACCTTGCATAGTCGGAATATTATTTCAAATGATTAAGTATGTCTCTTTCATACAAGATTAGGAATATCACTATCCTCCCACTAGATCTTAGTAAACACACACGTTTGTTTTCATTTTGATATAAAAGCATACCATGTATCTGTATATTAAAATGACTATTCCAACCTTGAGATGTTTGCTTTATATCCATAGGTGGATCTTAAGCCTTACACATTTGGTCAGGAAAACATGGATTAAGAAAACCTCCAGGCTAAGCTATATAGATATCTTCTAGTAGATGTCTATTAATAAAAGCGGTCTTTCTTGAAATCTATTTTCTATATCTGTGACAACCCGAAATTTCTAGCTTACATTCTTCATTTTTATCAAATTTAGCCTCGTTTTGCTATTTATAATGAAGTTTTGGGTCAATCTGAGCGCTTAAGGCTTAGTATAATCAGGATACGTGTCGTAGGAAGGGTTAGAAAGTGTGTAGCATCCAAAAATCGGGCCAAACGCACCAAATTAGGTGTGTGCGGCCGCACACTCCAGCCGCACACAGGCCGACCGCACACCCCCACCCAGCCGCACACTCCCTCCTATATATACTACCCTTGGTCATTTGGTCATTTCTTACACTTCTTCAAAGCTAGAACCCGAGAATCCTCTCAAGTATCATCCGAAAAGGTAACATCTTTCACCAAGAACACCAAGAACACCAAGAACACCAAGTGTACGGCCGCACACACATGCTGGGCGCACACCCGGCCGCACACACGTGCTGGCCGCACACCTGGCCGCACACATACATATAGTGTGTATTTTTGCCATACACTCTGTTGAATAGCCTTTTAACCCTTTCATACAATCATATATGGTTGTAACACTTAATTCTAAGTGTTTTTATGTCCCTAAGGCATGTCCCGAACACTTTTAGTGGTTATATTCATGAGATGTATTCATATATGTGTATTTATATGTAAAATAGGATCATTGTGTGTGTACAAGTCTTCGCTTTACACTTAGCAATCCTATCTCTTCAGTTCATCCAAACCACTCACTACAGGTGAGTTCATACCCCTTAATTAACCTTTTAAATGTTTTTAAATGCTTTTATGGGGGGGGGGGATACAAGTTGAACAATTATAGTTATTATATCAATCATATGTGATTAATAACTACCAAACAAATGGTTTTCTTACTTCTTTAAACAGTTTATCAAACTGTTTTATCTCAAACTGTCTTACAAACTCTTTCACTTATCAAATACTTTTACTTCAACTCTTCTAAACTTATATTCTGTGTATCTATATAAATATAGTTATATAAGTAGGATTGAAAGGACTTAGGACTGCTAGCCTACCTTACTTCCTGTTCCTTGTTTGGTTGTGGACTTAGGGTATCAAGGTTAGTTGTCCGAAGGTCATTTGAATCCTAGTTATATATTATGTGTATGTATATGGATATAAAAGGCTTTCCTTCATTCAATTCCATGCCCTTGGGTAGCAAGGGTATACACACATGTTCATACATTACTAGCAAGCTACCATAGGGGTAGTTTAGGAAGATACTATTACTAGAACAATGAAACATACATTGAGTCAGTTCATACATGAGTCAATACATACTAGGATGGGAATCAAACATAAAACAGAGTGATGAGAAACAAACATAGAACAGAGTGAGGAGAAATAAACATGAAACAGAGTGATGAGAAACAAACATACAGGCTAGACAGAGAAAGAACACACAATACAGCTAACACACAATTCACATAACAATTACATTAATACATTTATGTGAGCCATTAAGCAGGGCATGGCACTACCTGCCATGACTGTTTTTGTATCAGAATCTCCTTAATTGGGGAGCGTATGAGTTTGCGTATAGATCTATACTGGATTGACTATCCTACACCTTGCTGCTCGCTACAGTGGGACTTGCAAGTCTACGGGTGCCAAACGTCATTTTTTTTACGGCATCTTACATTGTCGTGGTTCAGCTAAGTCGGTAGCAAGATACAGGCCGATCACATGTTACCTTAAAATATACATTTGGTTTAAGGTAGTTAGTACATCAGTAGTTACTTAATACTACATTACAGTACTATAACATTTTCCCTTTACATTTTACTTTGTGATATCCACACAATAAACAATAATGTAAAAACTATATTTTTGGTTAATGATAGACAGATTTGGGAAAATACACACTTTTACAAGAAACACACACATACACTAGATGCCTTGGTAGAAGGCTACTTTTAGTAGAAAACATAGGGTTTTCTAGGAGAGTTTAAACAAATACAAAACTTTTACAAACATATACAGTACATTTTACAAAACATCTTACAAATGCTTTCATACAAACGCAGACACTAATATACTTATGATCTCACCAGCTTTAAAGCTGATAAACTCTTTCAAAATAACTTGTATTCTCAGGTCACCAGTAGACAGGTACCGGAGCCAGGTTTTGAGAAGATGGAGGGTTCCAAGACTTGTCTTCAATTTTTGATGTATATTGTTTTGGTGTCTTTATAAACTTGACAGAACACACTTGTATGAAATTATATTATTAATGCAATGGATGATGTTGTTGCTTGTTTACTACTGGCATTGTTATGATATTGTACATGGCGTCCTCCACCCCAGAACGTTTCCGCCGTTCTTAGGTTTTGGGGTGTGATAGATTGGTATCAGAGCACTGTTTATAGTGAATCGAGTGTATCAACCCATAAAAGATATACGAACTATAAACTCAAGCGGGATTAAAATACTCTGATAAAGAGTTTATACTTTTCAATAATAAAATATTTAACCAAGTATACATACCTGCATTCATACTAAAATCAGTGTCACTAGGACAGAACAAAAGTATTACGATTGTTGGACAGCGCAAGTAGACTTAGAGACATATGGTCAACCCTGGGAAGATGTAGCCTGATCAACTACATTATCCGAGGAGTGATTATCATGTGCCTAAGTGTGGTTGTGAGGTTTCAACAAGTCTAAAAACTTACCAACACTTCTACAACAAGAACAGTAGAACAGAACATTAAACTTAAAATACTATAGGAGTATTTTGTGTTACAACAATTACTTATCTGAGAACTAAAGGTCTTTATTATTATGTCAATAGCTGTTTAGGGGATACGCTAAGGTTATATGTACTAGGATGTCATAGACTTAGAATCTGTGATCTTTGCCTTACTTCCTGTTCCTTGTTTGGTTGTGGGCTTAAGGTTAGGGTCACTTATTCGAAGGTCTATCCCGTCTGCGTTACATGTAACTGGTATGCTTTAAACAAGTATTGAAACAACTAATGAAGATCATCTTATAATTATCTAGTTAGATAGTTTATTAATTATTTCCTTATCCCTTTTCTCGCGTAGATTAAATGGCTGGTTTCCATCTTCCCGGAGACCCGTACTTCCCAAACCACGGCAATGCAGGATGGCTAGAAGAGGAACCAGAAGATGATCACCCAATCCCTTTGGATGATCATGAAGCTGAAGGCTTCTCTAATGGTTCTGACTCAGAGCCAGAAGTCAACAATCAACCCCCAACTGTTCAAAACCCAAACCCTCGTCCCGCATTTCAAGGACCCACACCTCTGTGGGCCACAAACTTGAATAGGTGGAGTCAAGAACAAGGTCAACCTTTTCCCTACAATGGAGACAGAAGCTTCTACAACATTTCTGAGGGAGGTTCAACTGATAGAGTCCTACCTATCATGGTTCGTAGGATTGCTCGGAACACCGAGCAAGGTCGAGCAGCTATCCACCAAGTAGTGGAAGTTGATGCCAACTCTGGTGTTAACACTGTCCGCATTGGCCAACTGGAGTCCGCTCATGAAAGGGTTCAGGTCGGTAATGCACTGCTTCAGAGGGAACTTGCTGAAACCCGAGCCGACGTCAGGGAACTTCGAGCTCAACAAGCAAGATCGGATAGACGTGTGAGAGACATTGAACGTCTGCTTTCGGATTCAAGGACTCACTCAAGCAGTTCTCGTCATCGTTAGAATCTTACCGACTTCTCTTTTGGATATAACTTAGTTATGTAAAAACGTAAGTCTAATTTCCTATCCGTATAAATCTTAGACCTATTAGGTTTTGATTAGGTCGTATGCTGTCAAAATTTTCCCATCTTGGTTGATGTAAGACCTATTTCTAGGTCATTTTTCCCCGAACTCATTACATCTGTAATTCCAGTATCTTTGACAGATATCTAATCTAATGGAAATTATTATCCAAATGCTTTCATCCTCATTCAAGTATTCATTCAATTATGCTGTTGGGCTATGAAGAGTTAGTCCATGAGTCATTCTCATCGATTTTCCTACCAAATTCTTATCAATGCTTACATCTTTCTAAACATATAGTTCAAAGATGCCTCCACACAAATCACCAAGAAACAATCCTCCACCACCTACTCCCCAGTTTGATACAGCTTCCCTCAATGCTGCTGTAGCTGCGGCTGTGGCAACAGCCATGGCTCAATATCATGCATCAGGTTCCACTGGAGGAGGAACTCCTATTCCGGCTATGCAGATTGAAACCCCTGTTCATTCCATACAGGTTGAAACCCCTGTACGCTCGAGAGAGTGCTCATACAAAGATTTTACAAACTGCAAGCCATTGTCCTTTAGGGGAACTGGCGGAGTCATTGTACTCTCGCAATGGTTCGAGAAAACCGAATCGGTTTTCGCAATCTGCTCCTGTCCAGAAGGGAGCAAGGTGAAGTTTGCAGCTTGCACCTTTGAAACCAAAGCCCTAACATGGTGGAATAGCCATGTGAAGTCACTATCTCTTTCGGTGGCTAATGATATGGGTTGGGATACGTTGAAAGACCTCATGATTGAGGAATACTGCCCGAGGGGCGAGATCCAGAAACTGGAGGAAGAACTTTGGCGCCTAACCATGAAGGGCTCCGACATCGTCGCATATACCGCCAGGTTCTGTGAACTGGTGGCCCTCTGTCCCAACATGATTCATACAGAGGGAAAGAAGATCGACAAATATATATGGGGGCTGGTGCCACCATACCAGGGCAATGTTTTGTCATCACGCCCAACTACATTTGATAGTGCCAAGCGATTGGCACAGCAGCTAATTGACCACGGGGTCCGTACCCCGACTACAACAACCACTCTAGCCATCTCAGAACCCGACAGAACCGCAGAGTCCAAGCGGAAATTCTGGGAAGAAAAAAAGAAGGCAAGGGCTGCCAAAAAGCAGCAGGTCGTAGCAGTACATGCTGCGATAACCCCTGCCGTTGCTGCTCCGGTAAAGCAGTACTCTGGGAGCTTGCCAAATTGCACCAAGTGCAACTACCACCACGTGGGAGCCTGCCGGGAAATGCAGTGTGCGAACTGCAACAGAAAAGGGCATACAACCCGTTTCTGCAAATCTCCGGCGAGGCCAATCACCCAGGTCCCCGGCGTTGGAGTGGGCCAAACATGCTACAACTGTGGCGAGGTGGGCCATTTCAAAAGGAACTGCCCGAAGGCAGGAAACGCCGGCGGAGTAGGAAGAGTTCTGGCTATAGGCCATGAGGAGGCGGTTGCCAACACCACAGTGGTCACTGGTACGTTTCTCCTCGACAACTCTTATGCTTGTATACTGTTTGATAGTGGAGCAGAGAGGAGCTTCGTGGACCAAAAATTTGCTCATTTACTTGAGCATAAATCACGAGCACTCAAAGAACCGTTCACAGTAGAAATGGCTAATGGGAAGACAGAAAGCACCAACAGTATATTCATAGGGTGTATCCTAACTTTAGATAGCCAATCATTTTCGATCGATCTCATGCCGGTCTCAATTAAAAGTTTCGACGTCATTATCGGCATGGATTGGTTGAGTCTTCATCGTGCCGATAGCATGTGTTATGAAAAGGCTATCCGCCTTAATCTGCCGTCTGGCGAAACCCTCGTAGTTTATGGCGACAAACCCGGCACGAACCTTCGTATCATCTCGAGTATTCAAGCTCAGAAATTCCTGCGAAAGGAATGTCGCGCATTCCTTGCTCATGTGGTCGATGTGAGCCAAGAAACGAAATCTATTCAGAACATTCCAGTAGTACGCGACTTTCCCGACGTCTTTCCAGAAGAGCTGCCAGGATTACCTCCGCAACGACAAGTCGAGTTCAGAATCGATTTAGTTCCAGGGGCTACCCCCGTAGCCAAATCGCCTTATCGTCTAGCACCTGCAGAGATGCAAGAACTATCCTGTCAACTTAACGAACTGCTCAGCAAGGGCTTTATAAGACCAAGCTTCTCACCATGGGGAGCTCCAGTCTTGTTCGTCAAGAAGAAAGACGGATCGTTTCGTATGTGCATCGACTACAGGGAGCTCAACAAACTGACCGTCAAGAATCGTTATCCTTTGCCTCGGATTGACGATTTATTTGATCAACTTCAAGGGGCGAATTTCTTTTCAAAAATCGACTTAAGATCCGGATATCACCAACTACGAGTGCTAGGGGAGGATGTTCCAAAGACAGCCTTCCGAACTCGTTATGGACACTACGAATTCGTAGTGATGCCGTTCGGATTAACAAACGCGCCCGCGGTATTCATGGATTTAATGAATAGGGTGTGTCGTCCTTACTTGGATCAGTTTGTCATCGTCTTCATCGATGACATACTTATCTACTCTCGTAGTAAGGAGGAGCATAGGCAACATCTGCGATTAGTCTTAGAAACATTACGTGCGGAGAAGCTCTATGCGAAGTTCTCGAAATGCGAATTTTGGATCCGCCGAGTCGAATTCTTAGGGCACGTGGTTAGCAAAGAGGGAATACACGTGGACCCGTCCAAAATCAAAGCCATTGAGAGCTGGTCAGCACCAAAGACGCCTACAGAAATTCGTCAATTTCTAGGCCTCACTGGCTACTATCGCAGGTTTATTCAGAACTTCTCCCGCATTGCGAAGCCTCTTACAACACTTACCCAGAAGGGCGTATCCTTTGACTGGGAAGAGAAGCAGGAGAGAGCGTTCCAAACGCTCAAACGAGCCTTGTGCACCGCACCGATACTATCCCTTCCCGAAGGGATAGAAGACTTCGTCGTCTATTGCGATGCATCAAATCAAGGACTCGGATGTGTTCTGATGCAGCGAGGTAAGGTCATCGCCTATGCCTCGAGACAGCTGAAGACACATGAGGTCAACTATACGACGCACGATCTTCGAGGTCCTCGGCGTTGATCCGGGCTAGATATATATCTAGCGACGAAGGCGCTGTTTTGCCCGACAGGAGGCGGCCCTCTATAGAGCGGACCGAATCCCCTCCTATCACTTCCTCCGGGCCATAGGGGTAGGGGGTGTAGGGCGGAGTCCGAGCTCCCGGAAGAGCGGGAGGCGTAGCTTGTTCCCCCGGAAGCGGTTGATTTACCGCTGAGGTACTACTACTACGCCCGGAACTCGCTGAGTCTTCCAGCATATCCTCGGTAAAGGTAAACCAATCCGAATGGGAAGGTACGGCTGAAAGACTCTCGCCGGCGCTAAAGGCAACCGGAACGCCAAAGCTAATGAAAAAAAAAGGTACTAACCCAACATTCTACTGCTCTCTAAAGGGCCTGCCTACTCTATTAGTCAAGCTTGGAGAACATAGTACTAGGACTTACTAGATGAAAGACCTTGATTGGTGAAGGGGCGAAGCTTCTAGAAGGCCGACCACTACATAGAGAGATCCATATACCAGTCATGAGCGATAGCGAAGCCTAGAGAGGCGGAAGCAGTAGCTTCTAGGATTTCTTCACCAATAAATCATTATGGAAATTTCATAAGTACTCTCGGTCAGTCCAAGGGTTGAAAGAAAGTAGTAAACCAGTCAGCTAGCTGAAGTTATCAAGTTCAGAAGTAGCAGCTCTCCTAGCTGCACATTCATCTTCCTCTCTTGCTCCACTTTCACTACCCGCAGCAAAGCTAGGAGATTCCTGAATAGTCTGCTGCTTTCCTTCATTTTCATAAGAAAGGTGATGCATCTGTTCCACCTTATCTAGATTTTCTTGGCATAGCACTGCATTTGATTCTTTGGGAAGAATGACATCATCTACAGATAGGTCTTCATTAGAAAGCATTTTCAATCTATTTGCTGCAGACCCAACAATTTGACAGGCATTTTTCTATCATAATTGAATCAATTTAAAAAAGACCTAAAGTTAGAACAGATTTTCAGTAATGGGGATCACATTAGTAGGAATATAGGCCAGTCTCCAGCTTCTATCCTTTTCATTTTTGTAGTGAAAGCAATAACAATAGGATTTCAATGATCTTCTTTACTTAGGTTTTATACTGACATATCAATTTGTTTTCTGCTAGCATATCATCCGCAAAGACATTCCTCAAGCATAGAATATCAGGATTTGAGCCCTTGAACTGACTTTTCGAACCCTTACATTCTAGAAAGCCTGATGGCATTGATTCAGCCATCATTGAACAGCTTTGAACCAGTCTGACATTCGATGAAGACCGAGCCAGACATTGGATGCTGCCCTAGCTGGTTGTAGAGTTTTGAAATGGGATTAGAGGCGACGCCTGAGTATGAGGAGATCGCACTGGATATGGCTACTCTTTACGGCAAAGGGGGCATTGCCCATAAGATAAGATAAGAGTGAATGCAACGAAAAGACCCGGAAATAACGAATAATGAAACAATTCATATATTGACGTGCTCATTTCAAAATTTATGCTTTCCCATGTCGTGGAAGTGAGCTCCTTCGTCGCTCCTTCATTCTTCATAACGACTATAACCAAGCTGCCAACCAATAAAGCAAGCACCTTCATGGACTGAGACCGTGGAAGCTCCGTTAGCACCTTAAGGCTGTCTTTATCCTGAGAACCCTCGGGAATATTCAGAGACTCGGCTAATGCTTCTAGGCCCTCTACGACTAGTGGTGTTACGGAACAACTACCCGACGAGTGGTAATAACGACAACTACAGTAGGTTTGACAGTAGCGTTAGGACGACTTGAACTAGGGGCAGTTGTGTTTGCTCTGAAGATCTGGAGACACTACCTGTACGGAACAAAAAGCACAATCTTTACAGACCACAAGAGCCTACAACATATATTCGACCAGAAGGAGCTCAACATGAGGCAACGACGGTGGGTCGAGCTACTCAGTGACTACGAATGTGAAATTCGTTATCATCCCGGCAAGACCAATGTAGTAGCTGACGCCCTGAGTCGAAAAGAATATTCTAGTCGTAGATTCAAGTCATTGATTATGACTATCCATTCACACTTATCCACATAAATACAGGCGGCTCAGCTTGACGCTTTGAAACCTGAAAGTGTGACCAGTGAATCCCTGCGAGGGATGGATAAGAACTTGGAAGTTAAAGGTGGCAGAGCTTATTATCTCATGGATTGTATCTGGACCCCAAAACTTGGTGGTTTCAGAGACTTGGTCATGAATAAGGCGCATAACACTCGTTATTCCGTCCACCCAGGTTCAGATAAGATGTATCTGGATCTTAAAAAGTTATACTGGTGGCCTAACATGAAAGCAGAGATTGCTACCTTCGTAAGTAAATGCCTTTCTTGCGCAAAGGTCAAGGTCGAGTACCAGAAACCCTCAGGTCTTCTTCAACAGCCTGAGATCCCAGAATGGAAGTGGGAGCGGATCACTATGGATTTCATAACCAAGTTGCCCAAGACAACGGGTGGACTTGATACCATATGGGTCATCATCGACAGATTGACCAAGTCCGCGCACTTCCTACCTATCAAGGAAACAGACAAGATAGAGAAACTTACAAGAACTTACATTAGGGAGATTGTACGACTGCATGGTGTTCCCATATCCATTATCTCAGATAGAGATAGTAGGTTCACTTCTAGATTCTGGCAGTCGCTACAGAGTTCCCTAGGAACTAGGCTGGACATGAGTACAGCCTACCATCCGCAGACAGACGGACAAAGTGAGAGGACTATCCAAACCTTGGAAGATATGCTGCGAGCCTGTGTGATAGACTTTGGGAAAGCATGGGATACTCACTTACCCCTTGTAGAATTTTCCTACAACAACAGTTATCACACAAGCATAAAGGCTGCTCCATTCGAGGCCCTCTATGGCTGCAAGTGCAGATCCCCTCTGTGTTGGGCTGAGGTGGGTGATACCCAGTTAGCTAAAGGGTGAGTCCCTGAAAGCACTCTCACAGGTCCGAAGATCATACGGGAAACGACGGAGAAGATCGTTCAGATTCGTGAACGACTGAAAGCCTCCAGAGACCGACAGAAAAGCTACGCTGATAAACGCAGAAAACCTTTGGAGTTCCTGGTTGGCGACCATGTTCTATTGAAGGTCTCACCCTGGAAGGGCTTGATACGCTTCGGAAAACGTGGAAAGCTAAATCCAAGGTACATTGGGCCTTTTGAGATTCTCGCAAGAATCGGCCCTGTAGCTTACAAACTTAACTTACCGAGCGAACTCAATAACGTACATTCTACCTTCCACGTATCAAACTTGAAAAAGTGTCTGTCCGACGAGACTCTTGTAATCCCACTCGACGAGATCGAGATCAACGAGAGCCTCAACTTCATGGAAGAACTAGTAGAGATCATGGACCGTGAGGTCAAGCAAACGAAACAAAGCCGCATCCCAATAGTGAAGGTTCGTTGGAACGCCAAGTGAGGACCAGAATTCACTTGGGAGCGAGAGGATCAGATGAAACTGAAATATCCTCTTCTTTTTACTTAGTTATTTGTAACTACTTATTTGCTTAAATCCTAATTTCGGGACGAAATTCCTTCTAACGGTGGGATGATGTGACAACCCGAAATTTCTAGCTTACATTCTTCATTTTTATCAAAGTTAGCCTCGTTTTGCTATTTATAATGAAGTTTTGGGTCAATATGAGCGCTTAAGGCTTAGTATAATCAGGATACATGTCGTAGGAAGGGTTAGAAAGTGTGTAGCATCGAAAAATCGGGCCAAACACACCAAATTAGGTGTGTGCGGCCAGCCAGCCGCACACAGGCCGACCGCACACCCCCACCCAGCCGCACACTCCCTCCTATATATACTACCCTTGGTCATATGGTCATTTCTTACACTTCTTCAAAGCTAGAACCCGAGAATCCTCTCAAGTATCATCTGAAAAGGTAACATCTTTCACCAAGAACACCAAGAACACCAAGAACACCAAGTGTACGGCCGCACACACATGCTGGCCGCACACCCGGCCGCACACACGTGCTGGCCGCACACCTGGCCGCACACACACATATAGTGTGTATTTTGGCCATACACTCTCTTGAATAGCCTTTTAACCCTTTCATACAATCATATATGGTTGTAACACTTAATTCTAAGTGTTTTTATGTCCCCAAGGCATGTCCCGAACACTTTTAGTGGTTATATTCATGATATGTATTCATATATGTGTATTTATATGTAAAATAGGATCATTGTGTGTGTACAAGTCTTCGCTTGACACTTAGCAATCCTATCTCTTCAGTTCATCCAAACCACTCACTACAGGTGAGTTCAAACCCCTTAATTAACCTTTTAAATGTTTTTAAATGCTTTTATGGGGGGGGGATACAAGTTGAACAATTATAGTTATTATATCAATCATATGTGATTAATAACTACCAAACAAATGGTTTTCTTACTTTTTTAAACTGTTTATCAAACTGTTTTATCTCAAACTGTCTTACAAACTCTTTTACTTATCAAATACTTTTACTTCAACTCTTCTAAACTTATATTCTGTGTATCTATATAAATATAGTTATATAAGTAGGATTGAAAGGACTTAGGACTGCTAGCCTACCTTACTTCCTGTTCCTTGTTTGGTTGTGGACTTAGGGTATCAAGGTTAGTTGTGCGAAGGTCATTTGAATCCTAGTTATATATTATGTGTATGTATATGGATATAAAAGGCTTTCCTTCATTCAATTCCATGCCCTTGGGTAGCAAGGGTATACACACATGTTCATACATTACTATCAAGCTACCATAGGGGTAGTTTAGGAAGATACTATTACTAGAACAATGAAACATACATTGAGTCAGTTCATACATGAGTCAATACATACTAGGATGGGAATCAAACATAAAACAGAGTGATGAGAAACAAACATAGAACAGAGTGAGGAGAAACAAACATGAAACAAAGTGATGAGAAACAAACATACAGGCTAGACAGAGAAAGAACACACAATACTGCTAGCATACAATTCACATAACATTTACATTAATACATTTATGTGAGCCATTAAACAGGGCATGGCACTACCTGCCATGACTGTTTTTGTATCAGAATCTCCTTAATTGGGGAGCGTATGAGTTTGCGTATAGATCTATACTGGATTGACTATGCTACACCTTGCTGCTCGCTACAGTGGGACTTGCAAGTCTACGGGTGCCAAACGTCATTTTTTTTACGGCATCTTACGTTGTCGTGGTTCAGCTAAGTCGGTAGCAAGATACAGGCCGATCACATGTTACCTTAAAATATACATTTGGTTTAAGGTAGTTAGTACATCAGTAGTTACTTAATACTACATTACAGTACTATAACATTTTCCCTTTACATTTTACTTTGTGATATCCACACAATAAACAATAATGTAAAAACTATATTTTTGGTTAATGATAGTCAGAATTGGGAAAATACACACTTTTACAAGAAACACACACATACACTAGATGCCTTGGTAGAAAGCTACGTTTAGTAGAAAACATAGGGTTTTCTAGGAGAGTTCAAACAAATACAAAACTTTTACAAACATATACAGTACATTTTACAAAACATCTTACAATTGCTTTCATACAAACGCAGACACTAATATACTTATGATCTCACCAGCTTTAAAGCTGATAAACTCTTTCAAAATAACTTGTATTCTCAGGTCACCAATAGACAGGTACCGGAGCCAGGTTTTGAGAAGATGGAGTTGTCCAAAACTTGTCTTCAATTTTTGATGTATATTGTTTTGGTGTCTTTATAAACTTGACAGAACACACTTGTATGAAATTATATTATTAATGCAATGGATGATGTTGTTGCTTGTTTACTACTGGCATTGTTATGATATTGTACATGACGTCCTCCACCCCAGAACGTTTCCGCCATTCTTAGGTTTTGGGGTGTGACAATATCTCATATTAAGAATATGAAGTTATAGTAAATAATATCCTTTCATAGCTACTTGTGTAAAGGTTTGATCATAGTCAATGTCATGAGTATGATAAGGACCATAGTCAATGAAATGAGTATGAGAAAAATTTTATATAACAAGTACTACTAAATGTGTATAACTATCCATGTATTTATTTTTCCTAGAAGAATCTTTTACTCCTTCTAGCCTTGCTATAAAGAGAAATATTATTCAAGCCCATACTTGATTGTTAAACATGTATTACCCCTTAATGTTCATGAGTTTAAGTCATTTGTCAAATTCAAGATCTGATATAACGTTTTGGTAGTTGATGGTTTAACTAGTAGCCATCAAGAATTCATCAATGAGAGATTCCACAATTCTCAAGTCATAGATGATTTCTACCATTATTGTGAACAATTTGTGTTTATGAATAGCTATTATTCATGTTTAACAATTTCTAGTGCCAACAATTGTTACATCAGGATATGGGTCTTGAACTACTTCAACTTTCATGTGCCTCCCACTTGCTTTGTCATTAGAAGATTTCTTTCTGCTAACTCATCTTTCAGAGGAATAAAGGAACTTATTCTTGGTGGGTTTGTATATAATAATCTAAATGCCCTTTTAGAATATTCTACAATTATGTAATTAGTTGGAGTTTGTATTCTAGATACAATTAATAGTGATTGAAGTATAATCCCAAAAAAAGTTAAAAGGAGGACATTTCTACCGACTAGAAAGTAAACTATAAAGTTTAATTTACCCTATATCATCATGAAGGCTTTAGATGGTACTAGTGGGTTGTATCTTGTGCTTAATCATAGGCATTCATTAGAAAGGAAATCATACACCAAAGTGTATAGTTCCTTAATAATTATTTTCTCTACACTTTAGTGAAAATATTATTAGGAATCTTTTATATATAAATAAGATTCACATATGTCAAGTAATCTACATTATTTGCCTTCAAAGATCCCTTTCTTGAAGTTGGAATATGTGGATTTCATTTATACAATAAAGATAACAATGTCATGGATAAGTTTGATTTAAAACAAGTTTAATTCAAAAGTGCTTGCATATAGAACTTAATTTTATTTATATAATGTTGATATTTACTTTGTTATTCTATTAAGAGATCTAGTCTTAGAAATAGAAGTGAATCATTTCAGAATATGAGTTTTATCGTCATGAAAACGATCTAGTAAATAATCAATCATTTAAATAAATAACTGAGACATAAATATTTAGACATGCTAAAATTAAAACATACATTGTTCCAAAACAAACATTGTTTTATATTGCAAGCAGTTTATGTTCTAAGCATAAATTATAAACTAAACTTCGAGAGTGTAGTTCCAACTTGCTTGTGCTCAGCTAGTTACTCTTCTGTAAATATTTGCAATCAAGTTACAATTAGTGGATTAACATTTAAGTACCAAGTACTTGAGTGTTACACAAAAAGTATAAGTTCTATCACGTGGATACATGAAGTACTAGTCTCTTCCAAACTTTCGTTCTAGATAAGAGGAGCAGTTCCTCTACCAGTGTCCAATTTATTCACAAAAGAAACAAGATCCATCTATGTGGGCCTTATGAATTTCTTGGGCTTAAAGGTGTTTAGTCCATAAAACATGGGCCTTTTAGATCACACAAGGTGGCCCTTTTAGCCTTGCATTATTCCATTGTTTAAACTAGCTTTAATAAAATATCATTGTATTTATTAGAATATTGCTTCACCTATTATATCATCAAATATATGCTTTAATTATCCAAGACTTCCTAGAAGTCATGAATAACTATTCCTAGCTTGATGTTAGAAGTATCTTGAGCATCACAGTGATGCCTTTACTAGGTAACATATTTAGGTCTACTACTCAGAGTAATTGGTTTAGGATTAGGACTTTTAAGTGTATACAATTTCACATCTCTCACGAGATTGTCTCTTAAGACATGAACCCATTCATTGAAGTTGTATCTATTGAAAGTTATTGTTTCACTAAGTCATTTAAAGAGAAATGACATTTCATGGTTATGAGAGTGGATTATATATCTACAAAACTTTTAACAAAATTCATTTAGTATTTTCAATATTTAATATTTAATAATTAATACCCTTTTAGTTTCTAAAAACATTAATTATCAAAGTCTAGGATCCAAGTTGCAAAACAGATAAATGGTTAGGTATCATTTATCCCATCCATCTGAATTCAACCCGGTAGATATCGATTATCAATTATATCTTACCATATAATTCCTAGATTTATGGGATCGCTAATAAAAAATTTAATTAGACATGTTTGATCCCATCTATGCCTCATAACTCTCTCGCTTAGGTATCCTTTATGACAAGAGATTTCCGATCAAATCATCCAATTTGAAGAACTTGTCTAATCGGCCTATAACTTGGTTATAGAAATCGCGAAGACACCTCGGCCATCAAACGATAACACTAAGTGGCTAGGTATCCTTTATCCCACTAGTGCATACAAGAGATGTGCGGATGTTCTTTTAAAAAAGGATTGCATAGATTTGAGGTTTGTAAGGGGTCTTTGATATTTTTATAATTCTAGTTTAAAAAAAACATGTTATATCATGGTTATTCCATGCATTCAATAGCCCATGGTATACTTAAAAAAATCTTATTTCATGTAAAATCTCATTTTTAACAATGTTCCATATATAAAACCCGGTTTTATATTATTGACGCGATCAAAGTTTTAAATTAATAACTAGTATTAAGTTATATTGTTTGAGTGCTTTAGAACATTTGGAAACCTTCTAATAAAACTTCCTTTTATAAATTATGGTTTGGAGTTTGATAAGTTTACAAATATCTATTTTAAACTTATACAATTTTAATCCCGAAATTTACCGGTTACTAGTTTTAACGATAAAGCTTGTTTTATTGTAAAACTATTTTAGCATCTTATGTTAAAAGGTAAATTTCATTAAAACCAAACTCTTTGTGATGTTTATTTATGTTCAAATATTATTTTGCATTTGAAAAACTAATTTATCAACCATAACATAATAACAATAACATAACCATAAAACACCACAAACATGCATAACAATTATAATATATGTGCATAAACCAAGCCATTAACTAGTAATAATATTGTGAGCCATCATAAAATTATCAAGTCCATTCCTAAAGGGACGTAAGGGACATTTATCTTGTAAAGTCTTCATGTGCTCCCACTTGCTTCAACACCTTGTAGCAAGTTTATAAAACTAATTTTATAAAGTTTGGGAAACTTTAATAAAATCAACTTTATAAACTTTTGATCTTCAAAATGGCCACCATCTTCATTCTTGTTACATTTTTACAAAAATAAACTATTTTAAAACTAATCTATTACTTACAAAAATTAACAAAAGAAAACTACCTATTTAATTATTACATACCATATGAATAAATAAATAGTTACAACCATTTTAAATAAATCAACACATGCAACAACACAAAGGTCCATGGGTAGTTTATGCACATCATACATATTTATATACTTAAAAATATATAAAATAACTCTTTGTTTTTCTAAGACAACTTTTATGACCAAAAAATATGCATGTAAACTTTTGCTCAAAAATAACAATTATTAACATTTTAAAGTTGTCAAAGAAAATATGTATGGATTTTTCTTGCAAAGAGAAAACCATCCATGTTTTCCAAAAACAAAGATTTCATCAACTAAAGAAATGATCTAACTAATCATGCAAAAATGACTCTGATACCAATTGTTGGGTTTTTACAAAATATTATGTGAATTTGAATGTTGAGTTCTAACAGATGGTTTTTACTAGAAATGAAGTAAAACTATGTTTAGAATCACTTGAAAAATATTGGAAGTCTTATGAGATTCCAATCAAATGTCAAATAGTGAAATTTAACAAAAATATAAAATTTGAAATAAGTAAGATTTTATTATTGAAAGTTGTAGATAATCTCGTTAGAAACATTTAGGTGAAAACCTCATCGAAATCTGAGTTATAACGAAGAAGTTATGACCAATCGAAGATCCGCGACAAAACCGGCACGTCGCCGAATGACGTAAAAAGTGAGTTTTTGATAAACTACTTTTTAGCCTTGGTGATCTAAATGAAAGTTTTAGTATTAGTTAAACCGAGAATTTTCATAAAAAGAACGTCCAAATCTGACTTCGTATGAGGAAGTTATGATTTTTATAAATTTCGGAATAGTAGTAGACAGCTAAAAACTCGAAATAAAGATTGAGCGAAATTTAGCCGACACAACCTAAACGAGAATCGAAGGTCTCGTCAATAGTAGTACAACGGTAAAAAGACAGACGAAAACGGACGTCGGATGAAGAAGTTATGATTTTCTAACGGATTTTCCTGTCCCGGTCTGTTAAAAATAATAATATTAAAAATAACGTCAAAATCAGCCGACGAATTCTAAACAAAAGTTGTAGAGCATAATTTGACCTACTTTTGCATATAAAGAATGTCAAAAACGGAGCTCGTATGCGAAAGTTATGGATTTTAGAAGTTCGGGGAACAAAAGTCTAGAAAAGTCCGAAATCCGAGGAATTTCGCATGGCTGGTGTTCGACCACGTCACCCTCGTCCACTCGCCCCGTGACCTTGTGTCCGAAGTAGCTTAGTCACCGATGACGCGTCCGACGCATGCCAGGTCCGGATGTCCGAAGCGCACACCTGTTCGGACCCTCGCATCCGAGCCTCGCATATGTGCCGCGTTTCTTCATCTCCCAGCTTCGGATCCGAGGCTCGCAGCTATATATAGAGGCTGCGAGGCCTCCCGGGTATTTTTAAGAAAATTGCCATTTTCACCCTAATTTCTTATTTTAGCTATTTCCACTTCCCCCGAAGCCCCGAGATCACTTCCAACACCCGAAACACGCCCCGAAGTGCCCGGAGACCCCGGGAAATTTATCTTTTCGGTTTGAAGCTCTACCTTCGTAAGGCCCGGTTTTCAATAAAGCTCCCGGTTTTCATAGAAGAAACATCATTATTATAACGAAGTGCTGCACAAATTACTATTTTAACCCCCAGTTATTTCATGGTGTGTTTCAATATTAAAGAACAAGGGTATGTTATGTGCTATATGTGCTATGTACTTTTCAGCTGTTATTATTTCTGCTATTTATGATAGCAAAGTTATACCTTTGACCATATGATCAGTGAAAGGACTTAGATTCACGGTGGTACTGGTATGTAGCCTCTGACCATGTAGATTATGTATCCTTAAGAGAATGACCTCTAATCTATGGTATTGGCAGATGGTTAGACGGGGCTATAAGACTGAAATCTACTAAAATGTTAATCAGAAATTGTATGTCTTTTGTGCCATTTGGGCCGAAGCTTTATTGATGTATATCAAATTTGGAAATTGTTATGTCTCATTGATGGTATATCTTTGAATCAAATCATTGATTAATATGGAAAGCTTGTCACATGGTTCAAATATGCCTTTGTTGTTCCTTGTTCCTCTTTGCTTCTGTCATATTGAAGTATATATATGGCATAACATTATATTGTATCTATTATTGAACTCACTAAACGTCACCACTTACCCTCTCAATGTTTAACAAATTGCAAGAGATAAGTAACCATGTCACACCCCAAAACCGAGAACGGCGGAAAACGTTCTGGGGTGGAGGACGTCATGTCAAGTATCACAACAATGTAAAGTAGTAAACAAGCAACAACATCATCCATTGCATTAATAATATAATTTTAATTACAGTGTGTTCTTTCATAGCATAAACAACATAATGAATACTTAAAATTAAAGACGAGTCTTGACTGCTCCGTCTTCTCTAAACCTTGCATTGGTACTGACTATTTGTGACCTGAGAATACAAGTTATTTTGAAAGCGAGTATCAGCAATAAAGATGGTGAATTCATAAGTATTTTAGTGTCATTATCTTGAAAAGTTGTTATGAAAGATTTGTAAAACCTTGAGAAAAGCAGTTTTGTATAAGTGTGAAAACCCTAGAAAATCCCATATTTTCTACTAGTATAAAAGTAGTCTTCTACTCAGACTCGGGTGTTTTGAAAATATGAACCTCTATGTAAGTGAAAGTTTTACCTTGTACAACTATTATTATTCAAAATCTAATCTACCTCGTCGATCATGTAAATGTGATACACAGAAAAGGTATTAAAGAAAATAGTATAATAACAGAGAGGGTATCCTTTTGCACTAGGATAATCACGGCGTGGAAACTCGCCGAACAGTATAACCGTAACCATGTGAATGTATCACACATTAAGGTAATCAAGAAAGTATCCTTTTGCACTAGGATAATCACGACGTGGAAACTCGCCGAACAGTATAACCGTAACTATGTGAATGTATCACACAGTAAGGTAATCAAGAAAGTAATACAATAATAGAAATCGTATCTCTACCTACAACATATGTGTAATCGTATCTATGTAAAAGTATCCATGTAATAGTATCTCTACATATAGCATAATAGTATTTCTACAGACAGCATATATGAAATCGTATCTAGGTATAGGTATTCATGTAATAGTATCTCTACATATAGCATGTATTCGTATAGACTCATGAATTAACTGACTCTTGTGTGATTCCTTGTACTAGGAATAGCAAGTAGTATCTCCTAACTATACATATTATAGTTAATAGTAATGTACGAGTATAATCTGAAGTATACCTTTGCTACCCAAAGGTACCGAACTGATTGATGGAAACTTTTATGACTATTTACGTATACATGATATATAACTAATATTTAGACGACCTTCGGACGGATAGCCAATACCCACCAGACCACATCCCAACGAGGAAAAGGAAATAAGGCGAGCTAGCCGTTCTAAGTCCTTTAAACATTACTTATATAACTATACATATACAATCATGCATATAACAATATAAAAGTATAAAAGAAGTTTTTGTAAAACCTTTGAAAAGTTAAGAACTAAGAAAAGATGACTTGATGTCAGTTTATAAAACGATTTGAAAATAGTTTGATAAAGCAGTTTAAGTGAAAAAAACCTTTGTTTGAAACACAGCTGTAACAGGTTTTGAAAGAAACATACATCACGTAAGACAGTTTGAGAAAGAGATCTAAACAAGTAAAAACGTTTTGGAAAGCCATTTGGTGTAATATATTTAGTAAAACAGATAAAAGTGTAATAAATTCTTTTGCATGCGGGTTATCAATCACATGTGATTGATATGATAACTAGCATGTTTCAACTTGTATTCCCCCTCCCCCCCATAAAAGCATTTAACAACATTTAAAAGGTTAATTAAGGGGTATGAACTCACCTATAGTGAGTGGTTTGGATGAAAGTGCCGGATAAGATGCTAAGTGTCAAGTGGAGACTTGAGCACACACGCGGATCCTATTTAACATATAATGATACATATATGAATAGAATTAGTGTTTAAAACAACTAATTATTGAATTGGGACCACCTTAGGGACTAGAAAACACTTATATTGAAGTGTTACAACCATATGTGATTATATATAAGGGGTATTTGGCTACACAAGGGAGTGTATAGTCAAAATACACACTATATGTGTGTGTGCGGCCAGGGTGTGCGGCCAGTGTGTTCGGCCAGGAGGCGTGTGCTGCCAGAACACATGGTGTTCTTGGTGTTCTTGGTGTTCTTGGTTAAAGATCTTACCTTTTATGAAGATCAACAAGAAGGTTTGGATGATACTTGAGAGGATTTCGGGTCCTAGCTTTGAAGAAGTGTAAAAAGTGATCAAAATGACCAAGTGTTGTATATATAGAAGGGAGTGTGCGGTTGGGGTGGGAGTGCGGTTGGGTGTGTGCGGCTGGCTGGCCGCACACTTGGGTGTGTGGCCGCACACACCTAGTTTGGTGTGTTTGGCCCGATTTTGCGATGCTACACACATTCTAACCCATCCTACGACTCATATCTTGATTATACTAAGCCTTAAGCACTCATAATGACCCAAAACTTCATTATAAAATAGCAAAACGAGGTTAACTTTGATAAAAATGAAGGATGTAAGCTAGAAATTTCGGGTTGTCACATCATCCCCCAGTTAGAAGGAATTTCGTCCCGAAATTATAATTTAGGTAAGGAAGTAGGCATGAATAATCGAACCAAAAAGTGGGGACACTTCCTAATCGATTGATTCTCGTGCTCCCAAGTGAATGCAGGTCCTCGGTTGGCATTCTGGCGAACCTTCACTAATGGGAAACGTCTATGAATTGTTCGCATGACCTCTCGGTCCATGGTCTCTACGGTTCTTCTACGCAGGTGAGGCTCTTGTGGAACTCGATTTCTTCAAGTGGGATTTCAAGAGTCTCGTCGGATAGATACTTTTGCAAGATCGAGACGTGAAGTGTAGAATATACGTTACTAAGCTCGCGGGGTAGATTGAGTTTGTGAGATACAAGACTGATTCTTGCAAGAATCTCGGAGTTCCGAACAATCTTGGGTTTTGGCTTTCCACGCTTACCAAAGCGTATTAAGCTTTCCCAGAGTGAGATTCCAAAGGAATTCGGTTTCTCACCCAGAGTTCTAAAGGTTTCTCCCTTTTGCTTTTCTTCCCAGACAAGGGTTGCTCCCTTCAGGGTCAAAGTCGTAAGGGGTTTCGAAGTTTGCGAGGAGTTCTGAATGAATTACGACATTAGGTCAGCGAGACCTAGCATTTGGCGAATTCCCGTCGGCGTCTTCGGTGTTGACAAATTCTCAATGGTTTTGATTGAGTTGAAAGGGTCCTCAAGAACTCCCACATCACTACTAGTGCGTCTTAGGAATTATGACTCTTCAATTCTAAAACCCGTATTTAGAGAACTTCGGTTAAGGCCTCTCTGATCGCATTGTTTCCATGGTTTGTTGCAGCTGCTCTATTTGGTTTCCTTCTTACTACGAGGGTAGATAAGTAAGTCATTTACAAGGATGATGACGAAATGATCCAAGTAAGAATGGCGTACTCTATTCATTAAGTTCATGAATACTGCGGGCGTATTGGTCCTATCCGAGGGGTATTACTACGGACTCGCAGTGTCCGCATCGATTTTGGAAGTTTGTCCTCTGGACATCCTTCTCTAAAAACTCGCAACTGGTGATATTCGGATCTCAGGTCCATTTCTGGAGGGTATATCGTTCCTTGCGGTTGGTCGGACTGTTCATCTATGCAAAGCTGATAGTAATGATTTCCTACAGGAGATATTGTCGAGGCCTTTGACGTCGATGGACCTACGAAGCAATTTGTCTTTCTTCTTGAAGAACAAGACCGGAGCTCTCTATGGTGAGAAGCTTGGTCTTTTAATTCCATTACGGGGGTAGTTCGTTAGGTTTGACCTGACAGTTCTTGCAGTTCGGGGGGGGGGGGGGGGGGGGTTAGACTGTAGGGCGATCTGGTTACAGGCGTCGTACTGGGTTCTAAGTTTGTTCGTATGACGATGCGATTACTCGTAGTCTTGGGCAGTCTTCGTCCTGAAGTTCATATTAGAAATCATACACGGTTCATCAATCACAGTCTCGTGTATACGAGTCATATATAATTAAAATTGAAAAGGTAGTCGAATAGATGATTCTTCTTTAAGCTCACATCCCAACGAGGAAAAGAAGTTAAAGGGGAATCATCAATTCTAAACCTGTAGAACCTTGATTATATACCACCCTTGTGTATACATTCTTCAGCGATAGATCGACCGTACCGGTCTTTGGATTGAACTTGACGTACAGTACGAGTGGTACTTCGGGGAGGTTTGATGTGGTTTCTTCGGAAGGATAAGAAACGTGAGGTACTCTACGCATGAGTACTTCGGAGTTCCGAAATGACGACTTCGCTAGAAAGATGATTTCGGAGAAAGAGATGTGCGCATGAAACTGGTATTGTGAGAATCGAATGGACTCTAGTCGTGTGATAAAAGCGGAATCATTTGGAAGTGAAGGCACTAGATTTTTGATCATGCTGGTGTTACAGACAAAACAAAACGATGCAACGTTTAACAGAGTTACAGTACTATAGATTTACTACAAGACTAATGCTGCGAACTAGGTATACTACAAAAGGCAAGTATACGCAGCACAAGGGTCCCTTTGCTGGCGGGACCTCGCAAAAGATGAGACTCTAGTTGCACTAGTTTTAAACAGTTTACGAATCTGTTACAATGAACGCCCTAGATACATTAACGAGGGTCCGAAGTAGTTTCTCCTGCGGCAGTGATCCTTAGTATCTTCCCGTCTACTCCAGAGTTCTTTATTATTGGGCACTCCTTCTTGAGGTGTCCAATCTCACCGCATTGGTGACATATCTGGCTAGCACTAGCATCGGTAGTGGAAGTGAAGTGTTGGGCCGGAGTTATATGGGCACGGTTGCTTTCGTTGATCTCCCTTTTTGGACAATTCCTCTTGTAATGTCCGGTTTCACCACAACCATAGCAGGCTGGGCTGGTTCCGATGGTAGGGGTGGTTTTGCAAACGTGAGCGAGGTGTCCCGTTTTGTTGCAATTGATGCATTGCAATACTCGACAAGCTCCCTTGTAATGCTAGGTACACCTGTTACACTTCGGGAGGGTTCCCGCATATCGCTTGACCGGTGCTGAGGTGGCAGAGGTCGTCACTGGTTGTCGTGGCATGGTACACCTTTGGGATCGCTTGCGTTCCTTTTTAGCTTGACGTTTCGTTTTTTGGACTCTGAGTTGCGGCCTTGGGCGTTTGCGACAGTCACCATTTGTTGACTTCCTGGGTTGACACAGCTAATGGAATGGTCAACCCCCTCGCTAGTCTTGCTTGCGTTGTTAGCGCTGAGATTTGCAAGGACAGCTGCCACTGCGGCTGAGACTGCAGCTTGAAAGGTAGCTGCATCGATATGAAGGGTAGGGGTTTCGTTGTTCGGCTGACTAGTTTCGGTTGACGACATGATCCTGTGACACGAAAGACAAGGAGTTCGTTAGCGATTATGGTTGGTCCTAGATTATTTTGATTCTGACTAAGTAATGAGCTACTATACACGAAAACTTAGCTTATACACATTATGATATAATCAAGATCAGGCGGATAGTAAAATGTGTGGTTCTACTTCAGTTTCACATCCCAACGAGGAAAAGAAACTAAGTTAGAAATCTCACATTCTACTGTCCACCAGGTCTTCGTTATACATAACTTGGGAATGTATAAGCGAGGAAATCATACTAATAACTTCCTTACTAACCCTTCTCAGTGAACTAGAATTCCTAGCAAAGGCTATCACTGAACCTAGATGTATTTCGATCGTTTCCCCTGTAGAGTAGAAGCATGTTCTCGAAGGTTCGACCTACATCCCTATGATGCAGTCCTAGTACGGAGTAGAAGTAAGTTCGTAGAATGGTCTCATGATGTTTTGTCGTTCAAACCCGGGGTACCATTGGTTGGTGAACACATGATCCAACCTTTGAAAGAGAATTGGGAATGATCCCGGAGCTAAATTTCCCCAGTCCAATAACTTGACTAGAGTGGGTTTCAGATAAACTCCCATGATAGCATGATGAAAGTATTTGAACAAAGAATGACTCAGAAGTTAGCCGACTGTCAGCATCTTTGATATTCATGACGTAAAATGTTCGGGAAAATTGACCTTGTAGAAGGTCTTACATCATAGCCAGAGTAGAAAGGTTTTGGCCGCATAAAGGCCTAACTAAAAGTACCTAAAGTACGAGATAGTTTCATAGAAAAATGCCACATAGGACATAGATACGATTCCTTTTAACATGGAAAGAAAGTAAGGCATCTACTACTGGTGACGGTCATCCCTCTGGTGAATCCTTAGTTCGGCCAGTTGACGTTCCATATCAAGCAGGTGTCTTTCGTAAACCCTCTGGCGTACTCGGAGTTCTATGACTTCGGCTCGTGATTCAGCCAGTGCTTGCAGCAGGGTTTCATGGTCTATCTCAGATCTCTCCCGAGCATCTTCCAGGCGAATGGTGCGGATCGTATGCATTCTCGCATTGGCGACAACTTCTTCGATTTGATGGAGGGTTGTCCTGCCTTGAATCTCATTTTGGGCCACTCTGCGGACCAGGATTGGCAAGACTCTGTCTGCTGAGCCCCCTTCGCTTAGGTCATAAAAGCTTCGGTCTCCATTAAATGGCATGGGCTGATCCTGCACTTGGCTCCATGTTTCCAAGTTTTCCACCCACGGAGGCGTCGGGCCTTGAAAAGCAGGACGAGGGTTAGGATTTGGAACAAGCGCCATCGGGGGTAGATTCTCCACTTCAGGTTCGGAGTCAGATCTACCAGCAAAGCCTTCAGCTTGGTGACCATCCATAGGGATTGGGTGATCATTCTCTGGTTCCTCTCCGAGCCATCCAACATTATCGTGGTTAGGGTAGTACGGGTCGTCGTGGGGATGGAATCCAGCCATGATATCTACGCGAGAAGAGGGGATATAAGAAATAACTAAATAGGCGTACTAATTAGATAATTATAACATGATCTTTATCAGATACCTCAATACTTATTTAGTGCATACTAGTTATATGTATTTAGGACAGGATAGACCTTCGAATAAGCGACCCTAACCCTAAGCCCCCAACCAAACAAGAACAGGACATAAAGCAAAGATCCACAGATTCTGAGTCTTTGACGTCTTGGATACATATAATTTTAATATATCCACTTAGCAACTATTGACCTATTGATAAAGATCTATTTAGTTCTCAGACAAGTAATTATAGTAACACCAAATACCCCTATGGTATTTCATTGTGGTAGTGTTGGTAAGTTTTTAGACTTGTTGCCACATCACAACCATTCTTGGCCATATGCTAATCACTCATCGGACCAGCATAGTTGATCAGGCTATGCTACTCCCAGGACTGACCATACATCCCCAGGCTTACTTGTGATGTTCAACAATCGTAATACTTTGTTCTTGTCGTTGTGACACTGATTTTAGTATGAATGCAAGCACGTATACTTCATTAAATATTTTATTATTTAAAAGTATTAACTCTTGATCAGAGTGTTTTAATCCCATTGTATTTACAGTTAGTATATCTTTTATGGGTTGATATACTTAATTCACTATAAACAGTGCTCTGATACCAATCTGTCACACCCCAAAACCGAGGACGGCGGAAAACGTTCTGGGGTGGAGGACGTCATGTCAAGTATCACAACAATGTAAAGTAGTAAACAAGCAACAACATCATCCATTGCATTAATAGTATAATTTTAATTACAGTGTGTTCTTTCATAGCATAAACAACATAATGAATACTTAAAATTAAAGACGAGCCTTGACTGCTCCGTCTTCTCTAAACCTTGCATTGGTACCTGACTATTTGTGACATGAGAATATAAGTTATTTTGAAAGCGAGTATCAGCAATAAAGCTGGTGAATTCATAAGTATTTTAGTGTCATTATCTTGAAAAGTTGTTATGAAAGATTTGTAAAACCTTGAGAAAAGCAGTTTTGTATAAGTGTGAAAACCCTAGAAAATCCCATATTTTCTACTAGTATAAAAGTAGTCTTCTACTCAGACTCGGGTGTTTTGAAAATATGAACCTCTATGTAAGTGAAAGTTTTACCTTGTACAACTATTATTATTCAAAATCTAATCTACCTCGTCGATCATGTAAATGTGATACACAGAAAAGGTAATAAAGAAAATAGTATAATAACAGAGAGGGTATCCTTTTGCACTAGGATAATCACGGCATGGAAACTCGCCGAACAGTATAACCGTAACCATGTGAATGTATCACACAGTAAGGTAATCAAGAAAGTATCCTTTTGCACTAGGATAATCACGGCGTGGAAACTCGCCGAACAGTATAACCGTAACTATGTGAATGTATCACACAGTAAGGTAATCAAGAAAGTAATACAATAATAGAAATCGTATCTCTACCTACAACATATGTGTAATCGTATCTATGTAAAAGTATCCATGTAATAGTATCTCTACATATAGCATAATAGTATTTCTACAGACAGCATATATGAAATCGTATCTAGGTACAGGTATTCATGTAATAGTATCTCTACATATAGCATGTATTCGTATAGACTCATGAATGAACTGACTCTTGTGTGATTCCTTGTACTAGGAATAGCAAGTAGTATCTCCTAACTATACCTATTATAGTTAATAGTAATGTACGAGTATAATCCGAAGTATACCTTTGCTACCCAAAGGTACCGAACTGACTGATGGAAACTTTTATGACTATTTACGTATACATGATATATAACTAATATTTAGACGACCTTCGGACGGATAGCCAATACCCACCAGACCACATCCCAACGAGGAAAAGGAAATAAGGCGAGCTAGCCGTTCTAAGTCCTTTAAACATTACTTATATAACTATACATATACAATCATGCATATAACAATATAAAAGTATAAAAGAAGTTTTTGTAAAACCTTTGAAAAGTTAAGAACTAAGAAAAGATGACTTGATGTCAGTTTATAAAACGATTTGAAAACAGTTTGATAAAGCAGTTTAAGTGAAAAAAACCTTTGTTTGAAACACAGCTGTAACAGGTTTTGAAAGAAACATACATCACGTAAGACAGTTTGAGAAAGAGATCTAAACAAGTAAAAACGTTTTGGAAAGCCATTTGGTGTAATATATTTAGTAAAACAGATAAAAGTGTAATAAATTCTTTTGCATGCGGGTTATCAATCACATGTGATTGATATGATAACTA
This sequence comes from Lactuca virosa, assembly GCF_052849685.1. NCBI lineage: Eukaryota > Viridiplantae > Streptophyta > Magnoliopsida > Asterales > Asteraceae > Lactuca > Lactuca virosa. Next base: position 319,089,765 of record NC_136428.1, read on the forward strand.
GCATGTTTCAACTTGTATCCCCCCTCCCCCCCATAAAAGCATTTAAAAACATTTAAAAGGTTAATTAAGGGGTATGAACTCACCTATAGTGAGTGGTTTGGATGAAAGTGCCGGATAAGATGCTAAGTGTCAAGTGGAGACTTGAGCACACACGCGGATCCTATTTAACATATAATGATACATATATGAATATAATTAGTGTTTAATACAACTAATTATTGAATTGGGACCACCTTAGGGACTAGAAAACACTTATATTGAAGTGTTACAACCATATGTGATTGTATATAAGGGGTATTTGGCTACACAAGGGAGTGTATGGTCAAAATACACACTATATGTGTGTGTGCGGCCAGGGTGTGTGTGCGGCCAGGAGGCGTGTGCGGCCAGAACACATGGTGTTCTTGGTGTTCTTGGTTAAAGATCTTACCTTTTATGAAGATCAACAAGAAGGTTTGGATGATACTTGAGAGGATTTCGGGTCCTAGCTTTGAAGAAGTGTACAAAGTGATCAAAATGACCAAGTGTTGTATATATATAAGGGAGTGTGCGGTTGGGTGTGTGCGGCTGGCTGGCCGCACACTTGGGTGTGCGGCTGCACACACCTAGTTTGGTGTGTTTGGCCCGATTTTGCGATGCTACACACATTCTAACCCATCATACGACTCATATCTTGATTATACTAAGCCTTAAGCACTCATAATGACCCATAACTTCATTATAAAATAGAAAAACGAGGTTAACTTTGATAAAAATGAAGGATGTAAGCTAGAAATTTCGGGTTGTCACAAACCAGTATACTCATATACTGTTGGAAGGCTTAAAATAGTTGTAATATTATTTTTTGTATTTTGTATTTCCGTATGTATAAAACTATAGTATCATGGGTAGTTATGTAATATATAACATAGTCTTAATAGTCGGTTTGTATCCAGTCATTTGTAAATAAATTATTAATGTAAAATATTATTTGTGAATATGCATGTAGCATGTTTTGGAGTAACAACTGTCAAAATTATGAATGTTTGGGCCTTTCAATCATTGTATCAGAGCAGTAGTTTAAGCGAACTAAATGCCACAGATTGGTATTTAGACTTAAACTATTGGAAGTTCAATATATGAACTGATTCGTTGTAATAATATGGATACAAACCATAAGAACGACTTAAGTAAAGTATTAGGTAATGATAAACCCTAATATTCTAAAATACGATGTTACTCCATATCGCAGAGCAATGGCTGAACAGGTTAATAGCTATACCCCTGAGGTGGGTGGAGGTCCTCAAGTTGAGGAAGTGAATACTCCAGTATCTCCTCGTGAGGAGCGACTCTTGGGTAAACTTACCGGTGTTATTCGACAAACTGTTGAAGAACACAAAAATAATGGTGATAAAGGAAAAGAGAAAGCCACTGGAGAATCTTCAAAAGGGGAGGTGAAGCATCCCTCATTCAAAAATTTCAATAGTAGTGGTGCTACAGAGTTTTCTGGTGTTCTTAATCCCATTGTTGTTCTTACCTGGATCCAGAACACAGAGAAAGTGTTTCATATTTCTCATGTGAGTAATGAAGACAAGGCTAATTATGCATCTGCAATGCTCATCGGAGAAGCCTTAGTTTGGTGGGAAGCAACATATGAAGCTCTCAACGGGTATGACCAGGAGAATTTATCCTGGGAGATGTTTAAAACTCGTTTGCTAGAGAAGTATTGTCCTCTAGACATGAGGAGGAGATTGGAGAAGGAATTCCTCAAGCTCAAACAAGGAGGAATGAATGTGAATGAGTATGAAACTCAGTTTAATCAAAGAGCAAGGTTTGCTACAAAGTATATTCCAACTGAAGACGAAAAAATCCAGTTATTCATGGCGGGACTACGACATGAAATCCACGATTTCGTTGTCAATCGGGATGTTCTATCATTCGATAAAGCCGTTGAGTATGCTCGAAGACACGAGCATGACTTAGAAATACGTGGTGCCACTTTTACTGTTCCGAAGCATCCACGTACTGAAAGAACTGTTCATGTTCCCTCTATTCCACCAGCTCAATCGTTCGATCTGATCCTAACAAGCAAGTGCAATCTCAGAGTGCTTTTCGAGGTCGTGGTAGATCACAATCTTTTTCTATTCAATCGCCTTCATGTCGTGTTTGTGGAAGGAATCATCCGAGCCAATGCAAAATAGACAAGGAATCCGTTGTCTTTCATGGATGTGGAGAAACGGGTCACATAAAGCCAGCTTGCCCAAGAAAGGATGTTACTTGCTATGCATGTGGTATTACTGGCCACAAGAAGCGTTTTTGCCCTACTCTTACTGGTCAGATGACGGGGAGTCAAGCTTCTGTTCAACAACCGGCGAGAGGTCAAGCTCCTGTTCAACAATCAAAGGGTACTCCAACTAAAAAGGAGGAGGTGCCAAAAGCTAAGGGTCGTGCATTCCAGATTACCATAGAGGAGGCACGCGAGGACCTGAATGTTATGACAGGTACATTTCTTGTCAACTCTAGACCTGCTCACATCTTATTTGATTCTGATGCCTCAGATTCTTTTGTATCTTATGAATTTGCGCATTCTTTTCAAACTACTTGCTATGTACTCGCGCAACCATTTCACGTAGATACTGCGAGAAGTATATCATTACTTGTTGATAAAGTCTATAGGGACTGTGCCATAGAAATTGAAGGCTATAATTTTCTTGCTAATCTGATCCCTATCTCCTTGCCCAACTTTGATATTATTCTCGGCATGGATTGGTTGTCAAAGAACCACGTAGAACTCTTGTGCTATGAAAAGATAGTACGCATTCCTATTGAATGAGAGAATACTATCTATGTCTACGGTGAACAAAGAATCTTAAAAATAATCTCTTTCCTTAAAGCTCATAAATTCATATCGAAGGGATGTTCTATCTATCTGGCCTACACAGTTGATATCTCAAAAGAGGAGAAGAAAGCTATAAATGATGTTCCGGTTGCTAAAGAATATCCTGATGTTTTTCCCGAAGAATTGCCTGGACTTCCTCCGGACAGGCAAGCAGAATTCCGAATTGACCTTGTGCCTGGTGCTGCTCATATTGCAAAGACTCCTTATTGCCTTACGCCAGCTGAAATGAAAGAAATGATGATCCAACTGCAGGAATTACTTGACAAAGGCTTTATTCGACCGACTACCTCTCCTTGGGGTGCTCCGGTATTGTTTGTCAAGAAGAAGGACAGTTTGATGCGAATGTGTATTGATTACCGTGAACTGAATAAGGTAACAATCAAGAACAAGTACCCACTACCTCGCATTGATGATTTATTCGATCAACTTCAGGGTGTTAGCTATTTCTCAAAGATTGGTTTGAGATCTGGCTATCATCAGTTGAAAGTTCATGAGCAGGATGTACTGAAGACTTCTTTTCATACTCGATATGGACTTTATGAATTCCTTGTCATGCCGTTCGGTCGGACAAATGCTCCTGCAGTATTCATGGATATGATGAATCGGGTATGCCACCCAATGCTCGATAAATCTGTCATTGTATTCATTGACGATATTATGATCTATTCAAAGTTTGAAGCTGATCATGTCATTCATATTCGTGCGGTATTAGAACTTCTTCGAAATGAGAAACTATGCGCTAAATTATCGAAATGTGAATTTTGGCTTCACCAAGTTCAATTTCTCGGCCATGTTATTTCAGATAACGGTGTATCCGTAGATCCTACTAAAATCGAAGCCATTCAAAATTGGGAAGTGCCCCATTGTATCCGAAATTCGCAGTTTCATGGGTTTCGCGGGATATTACCGGAGATTCATTAAAGACTTTTCCTGATAATCGTACCTCTCACGAGTCTTACACGAAAGGAAGTGAAGTTCGAATGGGGTGAAGCTCAAGAAAAGGCTTTGTCAACTCTAAAAGATCTTTTGACTCATTCTCCAATCTTATCACTCCCAGAAGGTGATGGTGATTTCTCCGTATATAGCGATGCTTCAAGATTGGTACTCGGTTGTGTGTTGATGCAACGTGGTAAAGTGATAGCCTATGCCTCAGGACAACTGAAAGATTATGAAAAGAATTATCCCACTCATGATCTCGAACTCGCTGCAGTGGTATTTGCCCTAAAACTTTGGAGGCATTATCTTTTTGGTACAAAATGCCAGTTATTTACCGACCACAAGAGTCTCAACTATATATTCAGTCAACAAACTCTAAATATCAGACAACAAAGAGCCATGGAGCTGATCAAAGGTTTTGACTGTGAAATCTTGTATCATCCTGGAAAAGCCAATGTAGTTGCCGATGCACTTAGCAGAAAGGTTTATCATAATAGTGTGTGTTATACTATTACTCACACTACAGTGAAGTTCACTATTCTTGATGAACTAGAGAAATGGAAAGAAGAGGCCTTAAAACCAGAAAATGTGAAGAAAGAAGGGATGGTACATTATACTGATGTTTTACTTGATGATCCACGAGGATTGAAGGTATTTAGGAATCGGCTATAGATTCCAAAGATTGGTGGATTAAGACAGAAGATTTTATATGAAGCCCATAAATCTAAACTGTCAATACATCCTGGTACAAGCAAAATGTACTATGATGTAAGAGCTGATTATTGGTGGCCTGGATTAAAGAGAGACATTGGAAGATATGTGCAAGAATGCTTGATATGTTTATGAGTCAAAACAGAGCACCCAAAAGCCTTACGGAACCCCATAAAGTCTTAGTGTTCATGTATGGAAATGGGAAGAACTGTCCATGGATTTTATTACCAAATTGCCAAAGACTGCTAGACAGCATGATAGCATTTGGGTAATCGTCTACCGCCTGAGTAAGAGTGCACATTTTCTTGCCATGCGTGAAACGACTCTAATGGAGAAATATGCACAAGTATACTTGGATGAATTGTTGCGAGACATGGTGTGCCACTAAAGATCATTCACGATCGTGATACTCGTTTCACTTCTCATTTTTGGGCGAGTATGCAACGTGAATTGGGATCTCCAGTTGTTCTTAGCACAACTTATCATCTCCAGACAGATAGTTTGACGGAGAGAACAATCCTAACAGTAGAAGATATGCTTCGTGCATGTTTTTTGGAGTTAGGTGGTAACTGGGATAAGTATTTACCGCTTGTCGAATTTTCATATAATAACAGTTACCACGCTTCAATCAAAATGCCACCGTGTGAAGCATTATATGGTCGTAGATGTCGTACTCCATTATGTTGGCGTGAAGTAGGACAGAAAATTCTTGGAGGCCCTGAAATGATTCAAGACACTACTGACAATATTCAAATTGTACGAGAATGAATAAAAGCGGCCCAGGATCGACAAAAGTCCTATACGGAAAAGAGGAGGAGACAAATAGAATTCCAGGTGGGTGATTTCATAATGCTGAAGGTATCCCCATGGAAAGGTCTTATGCGATTTGGAAAGAAAGGAAAACTAAGTCCTATATTTGTTGGTCCTTTCAAAATCATCCTGAGGATTGGTAAACAAGCATACCGCTTGGAATTGCCTAAAGATTTGACAGGTATTCATGATATCTTTCATGTGAGTTATCTGCGCAAATGCTTGAGCATCTATGATGAGATAGTTCCATTATCCGAGGTGAAACTGGATAATAAATTAAGATACGTAGAAGAGCCTGAAGAGATCATCAATGAAAGAACGACTAAGCTACGTAATAAAGAAGTAGAGTTGGTGCTTGTCAAATGGAAAAACCATAGAGACCCAAATTATACTTGGGAAAATAAGAGTTAGATAAATGAAAAATATCCCCATTTGTTTTAATGGCTGTAATTTCGAGGACGAAATCCTCAAAAGGAGGAGGTATTTATAACATACACGTTCAGTTATCGTGTATTGTAAATTACAAAAGTGAATAAAATTACGAAATATTATGTGAATTTGAATGTTGAGTTCTAACAGATGGTTTTTACTATAAATGAAGTAAAACTATGTTTAGATTCACTCGGAAAATATTGGAAGTCTTATGAGATTCCAATCAAATGTCAAATAGTGAAATTTAACGAAAATATAAAATTTGAAATAAATAAAATTTTATTATTGAAAGTTGTAGATAATCTTGTTAGAAACATTTAGGCGAAAACATCATCGAAATCTGAGTTATAACGAAGAAGTTATGACCAATCGAAGATCCGCGACAAAAACGGCACAACGCCAAATGACGTAAAAAGTGAGTTTTTGATAAACTACTTTTTAGACTTGGTGATCTAAATGAAAGTTTTAGTATTTGTGAAACCGATAATTTTCATAAAAAGAAGGTCCAAATCTGACTTCGTATGAGGAAGTTATGATTTTTCTAAATTTCGGAATAGTAGTAGACAACTAAAAACTCGAAATAAAGATCGAGCGATATTTAGCCGACACAACCTAAACGAGAATCGAATGTCTCGTCAATAGTAGTACAACAGTAAAAAGACAGACGAAAACGGACGCCGGATGAAGAAGTTATGAATTTTTAACGGATTTTCCTGTCTCGGTCTGTTAAAAATAATAATATTAAAAATAAATTCAAAATTAGCCGACGAAGTTTAAACGAAAGTTGTAGAGCATAATTTTTATCTACGCGTGCATATAAAGAACGTCAAATATGGAGGTCGTATGCGAAAGTTATGGATTTTAGAAGTTCGGGGCACAAAAATCAAGAAAAGTTCGAAATCCGAGGAATTTCACATGGCTGGTGTTCGGCCACGCCACCCTCGTCCGGATCTCTCCCCGTGTCCGCCTTGTGTCCGAAGCAGCTTAGTCACCGATGACGCGTCCGACGCATGCCATGTCCGGAAGTACGAAGCGCACACCTGTTTCGACCCTCGCATCCGAGCCTCGCATCTGTGCCGCGTGTCTTCATCTCCCAGCTTCGGATCCAAGGCTCGCAGCTATATATAAAGGTTGCGAGGCCTCCCGGGTATTTTTGGGAAAATTGCCATTTTCACCCTAGTTTCATATTTTAGCTATTTCCACTTCCCCCGAAGCCCCGAGATCACTTCCAACACCCGAAACACGCCCCGAAGTGCCCGGAGACCCCGAGAAATTTATCTTTACAGTTTGAATCTCTACCTTCGCAAGGCCCGGTTTTCAATAAAGCTCCCGGTTTTCATAGAAGAAACATTATTATTATAATGAAGTGCTGCACAAATTACAATTTTGACCCCCGGTTATTTCACGGTGAGTTTCAATATATAGGAACAATTGTATGTTATGTGCTATATGTGCTATGTACTTTTCAGCTGTTATTATTTCCGCTATTTATGATAGTAAAGTTATACCTTTGACCATGTGATTAGTGAAAGGACATAGATTCACGGTGGTACTGGTATGTAGCCTCTGACCATGTAGAGCATGTCTCCTTAAGAGAATGACCTCTATTCTATGGTATTGGCAGATGGTTAGATAGGGCTATAAGCCTGAAATCTACCAAAATGTTAATCAGAAATTGTATGTCTTCTATGCCATTTGGACCGAAGCTTTATTGATGTATATCAAATTTGGAAATTGTTATGTCTGATTGATTGTATATCTTTAAATCAAATCATTGATTAATATGGAAAGCTTGTCACATGATCCACATTTGCCTTTGTTGTTCCTTGTTCCTCTTTGCTTCTGTCATATTGAAGTATATATATGGCATAATGTTATATTGTATCTATTGTTGAACTCACTAAGCATCACCGCTTACCCTATCAATGTTTAAGAAATTGTAGGAGATAAGTAACCAGTATAGTCATATACTGTTGGAAGGTTTAGAATAGTTGTAATATTTTTTTTTGTATTCCGTATGTATAAAACTATAGTATCCTGGGTAGTTATGTAATACATAACATTGTCTTAATAGTCGGTTTGTATCCAGGCGTTTGTAAATAAATTATCAATGTGAAATATTATTTGTGAATATGCATGTAGCATGTTTTGGAGTAACAACTCTCACAATTATGAAAGTTTAGGCCTTTCAAAAACTACCTTTTATATATAGATAAACTCTAACTAGTTTATTAAGATATAAATATAACTTATAAATAATCATACTTTATGATATATTTTATAAGTTTTCATTTCTCCAATAAATATTATTTCCACAAATAATAAATTTCCAATTAGTAAAATATTATTTCCATGAAATAATAATTTTCCAATTAAATACAAGTGTTGATATATTTATTAATAATCAAATTATACTAATAAATAATCAATTGACGGTAACTTGCTATATGGTGTGACCCTATAGGATCATATATTATTAGCAATATCGTTCTATAATGATTGTTGGGCATACTAGATCTTTCATCCTCGACATCTTGTGTGGAGAACTGTTGATGAGCTCGGTTTGACGGGAATCTTGGAGCCATTTCTTTCTGATGGGTTTGAGGATTACATCAATCGTATGGTGCACATGCAAACACTAAAGCTTTGGATCTAGTTTATCTACTTGTACATGCAATAATCATCCAAAACTCATAAACCCTAGATCTAGCATACTATAATCGAAATTAACATATGAATAGGGTTAGGAATGTTACCTTGATTGTTATGTAGCAATAAAAATCACAAACCTTCTTGATCTTGACTTCTCAAAGCTTAGTGCCTCAAATTTTGCACCTATAATGGAGTCACAAACACCACTAGCAACAAGATGACTTAGGAGAGGGAGGAGGAGGCACAAAATTCGTCCAAGGTACTATAGATAGGGTTAAGCACGAATTTGGTGGCCTTAAGAGTTCCTTTTATAGTTGGGCTTCTAGGGTTATCAACTAGGAAACCCTAATCTAGTTGCTTATTCCTTAAGCAGCCCAAAGATCCTTCCAGAAGGCTCCTTGGACGATTTCTATATAGACTCTCATATAGATTTCGTCCACTGCTTCCTTATGGATCCTAAGCCCAACTTTGTAACTATCTTATAATTAGAGTATCGATCCCCTTTATTTAATTAATCTCTTTTGACCATAAAATTAATCCTAAATTAATTCTTGATCCATATTAATTAAACAATATGATTTCTATTTTAATATATTATTCACATAATATATTAATAAATCATAGTTAATCCTTTTTCTCCTTAATTCATCCTATCAGTTGCTATGGTGAAGGCAACCCAAAAGGACCATGCTCATAATCGGGTCAAGTACACACCAAAATAGTTATGGTGTGTACTCTGATCGTAGCTTTCAAAAGCCGCTGTCGAACTCTGATCGTATCAGAAACACGTCCTTTAGATAAAGGATCATATATTTCTCCATTCTAGATATCTTATGAATTGAGACATGGATTATAATCATTCTCTCTGTTCATGTGTTGTTTCCTGATTTTCGATTTATGACGACTGACAATATACTACAATTGAACACATCAACGTAGTCCAGGCTTGGCCAAGCGCTTAGGGGTGTCATCATTAAATCATCGAGGGGTCCCACATATATCGCTTTTATCCCACATTGGGTAAAAGGAAAGGATAAACTTCGACTCAAATGCTTGCTTGTACTTACTAATTAAATCGCCAACAACAATATGTTTTATAACACCAAGTTACTGGTGTGTTTACATATTATCAATGTGCAACCGACTTGCAAACTACAAATCACATGTCTCCGTTTCAAGAATATAAGATATTATCGTCTCACAATCACTCGTGATAAAATCCATGAAGTGATTCATGTGAGCGTGGGTTTATTCCAATACTCAAATCTTATTTCAGGAGCACTCATGAACACTGCAACAGATTTTTGCTATGTCTAAACACTTTAGACAATCTACAGTCGGATTCATGACAGTCTTGCCTCAATACCTACTTCCAAAGTATGATCGACTGTGGATGGTTTGAATAATCTTATTATTTGGGAAGTCAAAACATGCGAAGTGAAACACAAGAATAATCGAATCCAATATGGCCTCAACACTTTGAGTATAAATAAAACACCTTTTATTTAATCACCATATCGATTACACATTAATCATTGTATAATGTTTCGGATAATCAACTTAATACTTGAATTGAAAAACAATAGTTTTCCCATGCACCAATCATGCACATTATGTTTATCTATAGTCATTGCTTTGTGAAATAGATCAATTGTATACATTTTCAATGATGCTCATTTCACAATTCCCAATCCTTATCATAAGTGTTAGAATACCAAATTCTTGCCACTATTAGAAATATGTTAGATTCTAACATTTTACGCAATGATCCTTTTGTAATGTCATAGCACCAAAGTCACAAAGACTTTGCCAATGATATTACAAAGTTTTCTATGAAGTCTCACATTCAAAGTACATTCCTTTGAACATGCTTCTTGCATAAAAGTTTCTAATCTACATAGATTCTCAATATCCAACTCCCATTAAGGAGACATTTCCGTATTTTCCATATGACAACTCTTTCTAAATAGAAGCCTATCTATTCATAATAATGTCAATATGTTCCATCCAATACCATACTTCCAACTGTCCACAAGTAACCAATCCTTGTCGAACCTTAGATTGTACTTGACAGTTGTTTAATGTACTTTAGTCATATCCGATTCTCGTCCTATTCCCTCTTAACGCCCTAGGCATTTGGAATAGACAGAACGGATGAATATGACAACATATGCATTCGATCCTATACCCGAAGCGTATGGGATACGATACGCAATGGAAACGTGATACTTTACCAGTATCTAGCCATAATATTGCCATATATAGAATTCTCAATGTTGAAACATTTCAACACGACATTCATATACATCCTTTGACTAAATTTGATTAAAATTTCTCGATCTAAGCTTTTAGATTTAAAATGATGTATCAATTTCTCTCCCTTAATTATATCAAAACAACTTTTCAACCTCTGCAACTTTGTGAATTGAATTTTTTTTTCTATAATTAATATTGCTAACTTGCAACAAATAATAATCATGCTCCTACTAACATGATGATTATATTCTTATCAGCATAACACTTATGCTCCCACTAGCATTGACATGTATTCAAAATTCAGCTGGACTTTCTAGAAATCAATACTTATTGACTTTCTTACCAAAGTTCATATTTCTGATATGTGATGCTTCTATAAGCCTTTATCTAAGATAATACACCTTTTATTAGAAAGCTCATATGTGTGTCTAACAATTTCAGAACTTACAACAATAAGTCTTAAATGTTAAACTAATTGCCAAATCTCACAATTCGAACTATGAAGATGGATGTCGTAACCATAAACGAATTTGAGAATGCAATATACACAATCGCTATCTCCTTAAAATCTTCCTAGTGAAAGCGTTTCCTCACAATCATTTTCATGAAATGGAGAGAAACCTTACCACTTAGATTTTATGGTGTATGCGTTCATATCCATGTGAATTTGTCATAACCATAATCATAAGACAATGTTCGTGAGAAATCCAAACTCATATGGACTGAACTTGTTCAATCTTTATTTCTTTCCATCTGGAAGCACAAGGGCCTACCATGTCTTCCAAGTTGTTGAGCAGATCACCCATACAAATCACTGAACTTTCATTGATCAAGATGCTTTGCCTTATGCATTCAAATGAGATCTCATAGAACTCACATGCATAGTTAACTTGTCAAGAATGACACAGAAATAATAATATGTCAAAGCGATAGGTTTACACTTGATTAGTTCTTGAAATCCTTTTCAAGATCTTTAAGACTCCTACTGACCTCTTGACATATAAGATTCTCTTGTCAAAGAACATTCCTTGACAAACAAATATTCAAGAGTTAGTGCGGATTCTTATCAAGACAAACACACAACACACAATTGGTCTTAGTTGGTCTTTTTCTTATCTAAGACATCACAACTTACCAATTTTTTTTTTTAAATGTGCAAGATCGAGAAACATTTCTACTCTACATTTTGTGATATGTTACTTACTTAAGACATGTCACTCAATACACAATCTTGGAGTATAACTCTAAGACTTGACCTTTTGGAACGAAGTATTATTCACTTTTTGATTTCACCATTTCAACAATTCCCGATTGCTCCTCTCAGCCATACTAATGCACTAAGGTGTCCTTAGAGGATAAATTGTGATACGGTTTCATAATCATTAAGTTAATCATAAAACACGATACTTAAGTACCCCCCCCCCCCTTCCTTTTAGATTGGAGAAACTTTTATATTTTTTTCTAATTGATTCTTCCTCTTCGTTCTGCCATACATTGAAACTTTTCAATGATTCAGAATTACACTTAATCTTGTAAGCATAACCATATTTGCTAAACTTTTAGCAAATCATGACGAATATTCTTATCGTTCTTTGTGGTGGACTTGACCTAGTGCACAACAATGCATACTAGATCCCCAAGTCCTTCACTTGACTCACATGTATATGTGAACAAGGAATTAGCCTTAATTTCCCAAATACGAAGGTTCTCATTCATCATACAATACAATTCGCATGAGTCGAAGTTTATGTCCAATTGAAACTTGGGTGATGAGAATCTATCCTTATTTGGTAAATTTTCGACGCTACCACAAATAACATAACTAAGAATCACATCCTTTTTCAATATTGCTAACAATAGAAACGTACAAACATCAATTTTCACAAAAGTCATTACAAGGATATATACAAATAAGACAAAAAACAATTTTTTATTAATTTATAACAGGTGCGGAAAAACTTATCCTTACAACGCAATTACAAATAAAAATTATGTTACTAAACATTTCTAAGCAATCTATCCTAACTCTTAAACAACAGTTGTCACACCCCCAAACCGGAACGATGGAAACGTTCGGGGGCGGAGGACGTCATGCTCAGTATCACAACACATGCATCATAGTAATCAAAGTAACAAACAATCATTGCATTAATATTAAGGTGTTTACATGTGTTCGATTCACAAAAGATTTACTCCAAAAGTAAATAACAAAACAAAGACATAAAGCTACTATGCTCCATCTTCTGAATCCCAGAGCGTGTACCTGTCTACTATTTTCCTGAGAATACAAGTTATTTTGAAGGAGTAGATCAGCATTTAAGCTGGTGAATTCATAAGCATTTTTGTTACAAAAAGTACACTCTAAGTTCTTTTAGATAAGTTTGCCTGTTCCTCCAGAAAATCCTATATTTTCTGATGTGATGAAAAGAAGTAAAAATGATTCTTACAATTCCTTCTATGAGTACTTATTGGATACAAGTTATATACAATCCAGAGTAAACTGACAATCGATTGTGTGAACCTGCCCTAAGCCCACAACCAAACAAGGAACAGGAAATGAGGCGGAAGTCACACATCCTATTGTTTATTAGATCTTCATTGTATACAACCCTGGCGTATCCACTAGGTGCTTACGCAGTTAACTGTATTAGTTCTTTTATATTTGATGAAAATATTCCTTATGAAAATCATATATTTCCTTTAGTTAAAATGGTGTGACAACCCGGAAATTTATTCCGTCACCGTAACCTGTTCCGTTAATAAAATTTATTTATTATTAAAGTTTTCCGTTAAACTTTTAAGCCAAATAATTCAATTAGAATTATTATTATATTTTATTATGGGTCGGAACGAAATAATATCAAGTGAAACACCCGTGATAATCTTTTTGAAAATTTTTAGATTACGACTAAGTCGGGTAATGGTTATTTACCCGGGTAAAATATTTAGCTCCGTTTAATGTCGGGATTGGGTGTATCCCCCACCTGGCCACTCCCTCAGGACCTATAAAAAGGTGGAGTGACCACCATTTGAGCTTTTTCTCTCTTGGAACTTTCTCTCTCTACTCTCTATCTCTAAAATCGGTTTTTTCTCAAGAACTCACCCTTTCAAGCTCCAAATTCGTAAGTGATCTTTCCTAACTAGTTGTTTATCCTAACATGCTTGCAAATCCATGTCTTAAACTCTCAAATGCATCAAAAAGGATGTGTTTACGGTTTGGGGAGCCTCCCAAAAACCGTAAACTCCCAAATGGGGGTTTTGAAGCCCCAAAACCCTTCCAAACCTCTTCTAATGCTTAGATAAGGCTTAGATACTTACATGCATGGAGTTTGAACCACAAAATCATGTCTTTTTAAGGATGAACATGAGTTTACGGTTCTTGAAGGTCCAAGAACCGTAAACACCCCAAAATAGGGTTTTGATGCCCCTTAAACCCTCTAATGCATGTCTAATGGCCTTGAAACTTGCTGGAATGATCTTAGAACCCTAAAACATGTCCAAAGAAGTGTAAACATGAGTTTACGGTTTGGGAACATCTCCCAAAACCGTAAACACCTTCCAAGGGTGTTTAAGTGCCCTAAACACCTTGCATGGCTTGTATATGAGTCTAGAACTTGCATGAATAACCTACAAACCACCAAAACACTGGGAAAATGGACAAACATGGACAAAGATGGGTTTACGGCCGTAAACCCATGTGTTTACGACCGTAAACTCCCCAAGGGTGGTCCAAGAACCGTAAACCCTAATTCCTAGGTCATTTCATGTCCCGATCACTCCCTAAGCCCTCAAATCAACCCTAGATCCTTCCTATGTGCAAGATAAGGCCTTGGATCACTCAAACCACCACACCCATGAGTCTACAGCCGTAAACTCATGGGGGATATGGTATTTGGACCCTAAACACCCTAAGGGTTTACACTTGAAGAGTAAACCCTCCTAACTAGGTCATACACTCCTTAAATGCAACCAATATCATTCCTAACACTTGGAATCAAGTGTTTTACACTTGAAGAGTAAACCCTCCTAACTAGGTCATACACTCCTTAAATGCAACCAATATCATTCCTAACACTTGGAATCAAGTGTTTTCTCGCATTAGAGTGTGTTTACTTGTTTAATTAGTAGATTAGAGACTAACTAGATACAATTATGTATCACCTCATGTTACTTAGGACCCTTGCGTGTGCTCAAGTCCTAAGTTGTCTTCTAGCATCCTTACCGGCACATTCTCGTCAGGTGAGTTCATACCCCCTACCCTTTTACGATGTTTTTCATGTTTTCAGGGGGGAATACAAGCAAAACATAAAGGTTTTCGTAACTTAAAAATTGATGTAATTATACGATTTCTGACAAATCTTAGATACTGTATCCCTTTTGTAATATGCGGAGCATAAGGGATGTTTTCTAAATATAATTACATAGTTTTCAAAACAACGTGGAAACTTCTCAAACCAATCAAATTATTATGGGAATAATTTGGGATCTTTATTACTTGCTTTACAGATTTAGATTTCATGCAAAGTCAAATATATAAACTATGTCTGATTTAGTTTATCCATGTGAAACCTAGGGTATCATGCTAAATAATTACTTGTATTTAATTATTTATACTCTACTTTGTTCCAAACGATTTCGAAACTCGATAACGACCAGTTCTTCCGTGAAATAGTTAATACTAGCTTGTGAAACTTGTCTTCGTTATGCCCCTCAGGGTACCAATAAATCCTCTCCGGAAATATAACCAGAGTCTCCTGGAGGGAGAACGTGAAATTTGTGGATAGATCTATTCGGGACTGACAATCCCACACCTAAACTGCTAGCTACAGTTAGGCGGGCACGCCTGGGGTGACAAATTTTGGATATCGTACGACGCCTGAAGAACGTCAAGGAGGTCACGGGTCAAATTAGTATGGTTATACGATTCATAAAACGTACCGAATTAACTAATCTTATTCACGGATTCTTTTCTTTCATCTATAGTTTTATTTATTAAAACTACTTACTTTCGTACTGGATGGTATTCCAGGGATCTTAATCTATAGTTTTATGTATTAAAACTACCTACTTTCGTACTGGAGGGAGATTCCAGGATCATAACTTATGGTTTTCTTAACTTATTGACGATTAGTCAAGGTTTTTCTCATTCTATGGAAATCGACTTACATGTTAGAAAATATGGGATTTTCTGGGAAAACATGCTCATGTAGTTCATAACTCAGTAACAATGGTTTTCGATATGACATCAATCTTTATTAAAGGAAATGAATTATTTATTACAAGATTAAATAACCGGTTTTTCCTTACAAATCATGCTTATGAACTCACCAGCTTTATGCTGATATTTTAAAACTGCTTGTATTCTCAGGTTCTCGTTAAGACAGGTATCCCGTTACTTTTGGAGAAGATGGAGCATTTAGAAGTCTCGTCTTTACTTTTGATAAACTGATGTAATTACAAAACATGTATTACCTTGTTTTCAAACGAATGTAACTTTTCTTATGTAATATAATGGTTGTGTTTACTATGCTTGCTATGTACATTGGTTGTGATACTTTACATGACGTCGCTCCGCCCCGGGACGTTTCCGCCTGCGGTTCCGGGGTGTGACAGATTGGTATCAGAGCCCTTGTTTATAGTGAACTAAGTATACCGAACCTTACGTGGTATACAACTATAAACACTAAGGGGCCTAAGTGCTCTAAACTAAAAGTATGCTTTTAAAATACAAGTATTTTTATAAAAGTATACAAGTATACCCGAGTACCAAGATCCGTATCACGAACAGAACAAAACATAAGTAATTGGGTGTTGTGCATTGTGGTTAAACCTGGGCAGTTATGTAGTCGTGTCTAGGGTCAATATAGCCTGATCAACTATATTCATTCGAGACACGGCCAACATGTGCTTGGGAGTGACTGTGGTGTACAGCAGGCCTAAAACTTACCTAATATCCATCCAACTCGAAATACTATAGGAGTATTTTTGTCAAAACAGAAAGCATCATGGAAACTCATTCCAAGTGTTGCTACTCATTCCTTCATTAGCGATAGTTTACTTGCTTTAAGTAATTTTTCCTGTTCTATCGCTTAGTAGAACACTCTAACTGCCATAATGAGATATCCCTTGTTTCATATCTCTTAATTCTATCTAGAGGACTTACCATCCTCTCTTTCCTGATCATTTCAGATCAAGATGCCTCCCCGAAAGAGACCTATCAGGAGAAACAACGACACTCCACCACCACTACCTCCTCCTCAATTTGATCCTGTCATATTCCAGGCAGCTTTTACTGCTGCAGTGGCTGCCGCAATGTCACAAATGAATCCCGATGGATCTGGTGGTCAGGAAGGTGGCATGCATCCTCAATTCCAGGAAGGTGGTCAGGGACACCAGAAAGAATGCTCTTATAAAGATTTCATGAACGCAAAACCCACACCTTTCGAAGGCAAAGGAGGTGTCATTGCCCTGACTCAATGGTTCGAGAAGATTGAGTCCATTTTCGAAATCTGTGCCTGTTCGGAGGCCAACAAAGTGAAATTCGCTGCTTGTACTTTCGTCAACAAAGCATTAACCTGGTGGAATGGCCGGGTCAAGTCCTTGAACCTACCGGTGGCAAATGCTATGGGTTGGGAAAACCTAAAGGAACTTATGATAGCCCAGTACTGCCCGCGGGGCGAGCTGCAAAAACTTGAACACGAACTCTGGACCCTAAAGATGAAGGGTTCCGACATTGCTTCCTACACTTCCAGGTTTGAGGACCTAGCACTCCTTTGTCCGGGAATGATATCCCCGGAAAGCAAAAAGATTGAACGGTTCATTTGGGGGCTGACCCAGCCAACCAAGGGAAATGTTTTGGCTACAAAGCCAGAAACCTTCGACAGCGCTAAGTGCTTGGCGCAAACTCTGATTGATCATAGTGACGACCTCGAGGAAGTGGCCACCGTTCCTGAACCGGCCAAGGGAAGCGGTGAAAACAAAAAGAAATTCTGGAACAAGCGAAAGGGTCAGGGTTCGCAGGAGCCCTCGAAGAAACAGCAAAATGTGGCAGTCCACGCTGCTACTACCCCTGTTGCTACTCCTGCCACCCAAGCTCCTACCAGCAGGTACACTGGCACCCTTCCCTGGTATGAAAAGTGCAGTTACCACCATCGTACTCCTGGGCCTTGTCATGAAAGGCTCTGCAACAACTGTGGCAAGAAGGGCCACATTGCTCGAAACTGCAGAAACCCAGCTCAACCAACCAATCAAGCTTCCGGAGCAGGTGTCGGTCGGGCCTGCTATGAATGTGGTGAAGTCGGGCATTTCAAGAGAAACTGCCCCAAGGTAGCGACAACCAACAACACCGGGAGAGTTCTAACTATGGGGCAAGAAGAGGCAGTAGCCGACCCCACCGTTGTCACGGGTACGTTCCTTCTCGACAGTTCTTATGCATGCATCCTTTTCTATTCTGGTGCGGACCGAAGTTTTGTTAGTCATTCATTCAAACATCTTCTTAAACATAATCCTAAACCTTTAACCGAAAAGTTTACCGTCGAGATGGCTAACGGTGAGAAAGAGAGCACCAACGAGGTATACGTAGGTTGTACCCTTATCTTAAACGACTGTTCGTTTTCCGTTGACCTTATGCCAGTCTCCATAAAAAGCTTTGATGTCATCATCGGCATGGATTGGTTGAGCCTCAATCATGCTGATATCCTTTGTTTCGAGAATGCCATCCGTCTCAATCCTTCCTCGGACGAAACTCTTGTAATCTACGGTGATAAACTTAGTTCAAACCTTCGCATCATTTCGTGCATCAAAGCTCAGAAACTCCTGCGGAAGGAGTGTTATGCATTCCTAGCCCACGTGGTCAACCAAAAGCAGGGAGTTAAAGACCTCGAGAGCATTCCCGAAGTCTGCAACTTTCCCGATGTCTTTCCAGAAGAGCTCCCGGGAATTCCTCCCGAACGCCAAGTCGAGTTTCGTATCGACCTAATTCCTGGAGCTACCCCCGTAGCCAAGTCTCCGTACCGATTAGCGCCAGCAGAAATGCAGGAGTTATCTAGTCAGCTCAATGAGCTGCTCAGTAAAGGATTCATCCGACCGAGTTCCTCACCATGGGGAGCCCCGATCTTATTCATGAAAAAGAAGGATGGATCTTTTCGAATGTGTATCGATTATCGGGAGCTGAATAAGCTCACAATCAAAAACCGTTATCCTCTTCCTCGAATCGACGACCTCTTCGATCAGCTTCAAGGGGCCAGCTACTTTTCAAAAATAGATTTACGATCAGGGTACCACCAGCTACGAGTCCATGAGGGTGATGCCCCTAAAACAGCCTTTCGGACTCGATATGGTCACTACGAATTCGTAGTTATGCCCTTCGGTCTAACCAATGCACCGGCAGCATACCTGATGAATCGGGTGTGTCGTCCTTTCCTGGCGAAGTT
Organism: Lactuca virosa; assembly: GCF_052849685.1. Taxonomy (NCBI): domain Eukaryota; kingdom Viridiplantae; phylum Streptophyta; class Magnoliopsida; order Asterales; family Asteraceae; genus Lactuca; species Lactuca virosa. The sequence goes on from NC_136428.1 coordinate 319,108,872, forward strand.
CGTCATCATGTTCATTGATGATATACTTGTCTACTCCAGAAACGAGGAAGATCACAAACAACACTTGAGGTTAGTGTTGGAAACTCTGAGATCGGAAAAGCTGTACGCGAAATTCTCCAAATGCAAATTCTGGATCCGAAAAGTAACCTTCTTAGGTCACGTAGTAAGCGAGGAAGGCATCCACGTAGATCCCTCCAAGATCAAAGCGATAGAGAACTGGTCAGCACCGAAGACTCCCACAGAAATCCGTCAATTCTTGGGTCTCGCTGGCTACTATCGTCGATTTATCCAAAATTTTTCTAGAATTGCCAAACCCTTAACCACTCTAACTCAAAAAGGCGTACCCTTTTGTTGGAGTGAAAAGCAAGACACTGCGTTCCAAACATTGAAGCAGGCCCTATGCAGCGCACCTATTCTGTCTCTGCCCGAAGGGGCAGAAGACTTCGTTGTCTACTGTGATGCATCGAATCAGGGCCTAGGTTGTGTGCTCATGCAACGGGGAAAGGTCATTGCTTATGCCTCAAGACAATTAAAAGTTCACGAAGTCAATTACACGACGCACGACTTAGAATTGGGAGCAGTGGTCTTCGCATAGAAAATATGGAGACATTATCTCTACGGAACTAAGTGCACTATCTTCACTGACCATAAAAGTCTACAGCACATCCTCGACCAGAAGGAGCTGAATATGAGACAATGGCGAAGGGTTGAACTACTCAACGACTACGAGTGCGAAATCCGCTACCATCCCGACAAGGCCAATGTGGTGGCAGATGCCCTCAGCCGGAAAGAGTACTCAGGTCGTAGAGTGAAGGCACTGACCATGACTATCCATTCCCATTTATCAACGCAGATCAAAGAGGCTCATTTGGAAGCCTTAAGACCGGAGAACATGTCGGGCGAAGCCTTAAGAGGAATGGAAAAGAACGTAGAGATCAAGGGAGACGGAGTCTATTACTTTATGAACAGGATCTGGACCCCAAAGTTCGGTGGTTACCGTGAGGTTGTAATGAACGAAGCTCACAAGACCAGATACTCCGTTCACCCCGGTTCGGACAAAATGTACCTCGATCTCAAAAGACTATACTGGTGGCCAAACATGAAAGCAGAAGTCGCTACCTTCGTGGGCAAGTGCCTGACTTGCGCCAAGGTAAAGGTCGAATATCAGAAACCCTCCGGTCTACTCCAACAACCAGAGATACCAGAATGGAAGTGGGAGAGGATTACTATAGATTTCATTACCAAATTGCCCAAATCTCCGAGTAGGTACGACACCATTTGGGTAATTGTCGACCGACTAACCAAATCCGCTCACTTCCTTCCGATCAAAGAAAGCTTCAAAATGGAGAGACTCACGCGAATCTACATCCAAGAAATAGTCCGACTGCATGGTGTACATGTGTCCATTATTTCTGATCGGGATAGCAGGTTCACTTCGAGGTTCTGGCAGTCACTACAGAAGGCTCTTGGAACTAAACTGGATATGAGCACAGCTTACCATCCTCAAACAGATGGACAGAGTGAGAGAACCATCCAAACCTTGGAAGACATGTTGAGAGCCTGCGTCATCGATTTCGGCGCGTCATGGGACACTCATCTTCCATTGGTTGAATTTTCTTATAACAACAGCTACCATACCAGCATCAAGGCTGCGCCTTTCGAAGCTCTCTATGGCCGCAAGTGCAGATCCCCTCTGTGCTGGGCTGAGGTGGGCGACACGCAGCTGGTCAAGGGACAAGTCCCTGATAGCACTCTCACTGGTCCAGAAATCATCCGCGAAACCACCGAAAAGATTATACAAATCCGAGAACGACTTAAGGCCTCCCGAGATAGACAAAAGAGCCACGCCGATAAACGACGAAAACCCTTGGAATTCCAGGCTAGAGACTGGGTTCTGTTGAAAGTCTCACCCTGGAAAGGCATGATACGCTTCGGAAAACGTGGAAAGCTGAATCCAAGATACATAGGACCCTTCGAGATCCTTGCCAGGATCGGTCCCGTAGCTTACAAACTCCAATTACCTCGTGAACTTAGCAATATCCATCCTGTCTTCCACATTTCTAATCTTAAAAAGTGTCTTTCCGATGAGACCCTTGTGATCCCTCTTGATGAGATCGAGATCAACAAAAATCTGAACTTTGTGGAAGAACCAATCGAAATCATGGATCGAGAAATCAAACGTACGAAACAAAGCCGCATCCCGATAGTGAAGGTTCGCTGGAATGCCAAGCGAGGACCCGAATTCACTTGGGAGCGCGAAGACTCCATGAAACAGAAATATCCAAAATCCATGATTTGTATCTTTGTTTAAATTTCAGGACGAAATTTCCTCTAACGGGGGGATGATGTGACAACCCGGAAATTTATTCCGTCACCGTAACCTGTTCCGTTAATAAAATTTATTTATTATTAATGTTTTCCGTTAAACTTTTAAGCCAAATAATTCAATTAGAATTATTATTATATTTTATTATGGGTCGGAACGAAATAATATCAAGTGAAACACCCGTGATAATCTTTTTGAAAATTTTTAGATTACGACTAAGTCGGGTAATGGTTATTTACCCGGGTAAAATATTGAGCTCCGTTTAATGTCGGGATTGGGTGTATCCCCACCTGGCCACTCCCTCAGGACCTATAAAAAGGTGGAGTGACCACCATTTGAGCTTTTTCTCTCTTGGAACTTTCTCTCTTTACTCTCTCTCTCTAAAATCGGTTTTCTTTCAAGAACTCACCCTTTCAAGCTCCAAATTCGTAAGTGATCTTTCCTAACTAGTTGTTTATCCTAACATGCTTGCAAATCCATGTCTTAAACTCTCAAATGCATCAAAAAGGATGTGTTTACGGCTTGGGGAGCCTCCCAAAAACCGTAAACTCCCAAATGGGGGTTTTGAAGCCCCAAAACCCTTCCAAACCTCTTCTAATGCTTAGATAAAGCTTAGATACTTACATGCATGGACATTGAACCACAAAATCATGTCTTTTTAAGGATAAACATGAGTTTACGGTTCTTGAAGGTCCAAGAACCGTAAACACCCCAAAATAGGGTTTTGATGCCCCTTAAACCCTCCAATGCATGTCTAATGGCCTTGAAACTTGCTGGAATGATCTTAGAACCCTAAAACATGTCCAAAGAAGTGCAAACATGAGTTTACAGTTTGGGAACATCTCCCAAAACCGTAAACACCTTCCAAGGGTGTTTAAGTGCCCTAAACACCTTGCATGGCTTGTATATGAGTCTAGAACTTGCATGAATGACCTACAAACCACCAAAACACTTGGAAAATAGACAAACATGGACAAAGATGGGTTTACGGCCGTAAACCCATGTGTTTACGACCGTAAACTCCCCAAGGGTGGTCCAAGAACCGTAAACCCTAATTCCTAGGTCATTTCATGTCCCGATCACTCCCTAAGCCCTCAAATCAACCCTAGATCCTTCCTATGTGCAAGATAAGGCCTTGGATCACTCAAACCACCACACCCATGAGTTTACGGCCGTAAACTCATGGGGGATATGGTCTTTGGACCGTAAACACCCCAAGGGTTTACACTTGAAGAGTAAACCCTCCTAACTAGGTCATACACTCCTTAAATGCAACCAGTATCATTCCTAACACTTGGAATCAAGTGTTTTCTCGCATTAGAGTGTGTTTACTTGTTTAATTAGTAGATTAGAGACTAATTAGATACAATTATGTATCACCTCATGTTACTTAGGACCCTTGCGTGTGCTCAAGTCCTAAGTTGTCTTCTAGCATCCTTACCGACACATTCTCGTCAGGTGAGTTCATACCCCCTACCCTTTTCCGATGTTTCTCATGTTTTCAGGGGGGGGGGGAATACAAGCAAAACATAAAGGTTTTCGTAACTTAAAAATTGATGTAATTATACGATTTCTGACAAATCTTAGATACTGTATCCCTTTTGTAATATGCGGAGCATAAGGGATGTTTTCTAAATATAATTACATAGTTTTCAGAACAACGTGGAAACTTCTCAAACCAATCAAATTATTATGGGAATAATTTGGGATCTTTATTACTTGTTTTACAGATTCAGATTTCATGCAAAGTCAAATATATAAACTATGTCTGATTTAGTTTATCCATGTGAAACCTAGGGTATCATGCTAAATAATTACTTGTATTTAATTATTTATACTCTACTTTGTTCCAAACGATTTCGAAACTCGATAACGACCAGTTCTTCCGTGAATTAGTTAATACTAGCTTGTGAAACTTGTCTTCGTTATGCCCCTCAGGGTACCAATAAATCCTCTCCGGAAATATAACCAGAGTCTCCTGGAGGGAGAACGTGAAATTTGTGGATAGATCTATTCGGGACTGACAATCCCACACCTAAACTGCTAGCTACAGTTAGGCGGGCACGCCTGGGGTGACAAATTTTGGATATCGTACGATGCCTGAAGAACGTCAAGGAGGTCACGGGCAAATTAGTATGGTTATACGATTCATAAAACGTACCGAATTAACTAATCTTATTCACGGATTCTTTTCTTTCATCTATAGTTTTATTTATTAAAACTACTTACTTTCGTACTGGATGGTATTCCAGGGATCTTAATCTATAGTTTTATGTATTAAAACTACCTACTTTCGTACTGGAGGGAGATTCCAGGATCATAACTTATGGTTTTCTTAACTTATTGACGATTAGTCAAGGTTTTTCTCATTCTATGGAAATCGACTTACATGTTAGAAAATATGGGATTTTCTGGGAAAACATGCTCATGTAGTTCATAACTCAGTAACAATGGTTTTCGATATGACAACAATCTTTATTAAAGGAAATGAATTATTTATCACAAGATTAAATAACCGGTTTTTCCTTACAAATCATGCTTATGAACTCACCAGCTTTATGCTGATATTTTAAAACTGCTTGTATTCTCAGGTTCTCGTTAAGACAGGTATCCCGTTACTTTTGGAGAAGATGGAGCATTTAGAAGTCTCGTCTTTACTTTTGATAAACTGATGTAATTACAAAACATGTATTACCTTGTTTTCAAACGAATGTAACTTTTCTTATGTAATATAATGGTTGTGTTTACTATGCTTGCTATGTACATTGGTTGTGATACTTTACATGACGTCGCTCCGCCCCGGGACGTTTCCGCCTGCGGTTCCGGGGTGTGACAGATTGGTATCAGAGCCCTTGTTTATAGTGAACTAAGTATACCGAACCTTACATGGTATACAACTATAAACACTAAGGGGCCTAAGTGCTCTAAACTAAAAGTATGCTTTTAAAATACAAGTATTTTTATAAAAGTATACAAGTATACCCGAGTACCAAGATCCGTATCACGAACAGAACAAAACATAAGTAATTGGGTGTTGTGCATTGTGGTTAAACCTGGGCAGTTATGTAGTCGTGTCTAGGGTCAATATAGCCTAATCAACTATATTCATTCGAGACACGGCCAACATGTGCTTGGGAGTGACTGTGGTGTACAGCAGGCCTAAAACTTACCTAATATCCATCCAACTCGAAATACTATAGGAGTATTTTTGTCAAAACAGAAAGCATCATGGAAACTCATTCCAAGTGTTGCTACTCATTCCAACTCGAAATACTATAGGAGTATTTATGTATTAAAACTACTTACTTTCGTACTGGATGGTATTCCAGGGATCTTAATCTATAGTTTTATGTATTAAAACTACCTACTTTCGTACTGGAGGGAGATTCCAGGATCATAACTTATGGTTTTCTTAACTTATTGACGATTAGTCAAGGTTTTTCTCATTCTATGGAAATCGACTTACATGTTAGAAAATATGGGATTTTCTGGGAAAACATGCTCATGTAGTTCATAACTCAGTAACAATGGTTTTCGATATGACAGCAATCTTTATTAAAGGAAATGAATTATTTATCACAAGATTAAATAACTGGTTTTTCCTTACAAATCATGCTTATGAACTCACCAGCTTTATGCTGATATTTTAAAACTGCTTGTATTCTCAGGTTCTCGTTAAGACAGGTATCCCGTTACTTTTGGAGAAGATGGAGCATTTAGAATTCTCGTCTTTACTTTTGATAAACTGATGTAATTAGAAAACATGTATTACCTTGTTTTCAAACGAATGTAACTTTTCTTATGTAATGTAATGGTTGTGTTTACTATGCTTGCTATGTACATTGGTTGTGATACTTTACATTACGTCGCTCCGCCCCGGGACGTTTCCGCCTGCGGTTCCGGGGTGTGAAAAATGGTAACCACAATAGTTCCTTCTATAATCACTAGTTTTATACAAACTATATATAATCTAATATCGAACGGACAGTTAAATGTGAGAATCTGCCCTAACCCCACAACCAAACAAGGAAGAGGAAGTAAGGCGGAAGTCACACATTCCACTGCATATCGGATATTAATCATATATAACTCTGATGTATAAACCAAGGAATTATAGAATTAACCATTTAAGGTCCTTTATGTTATACTAGTTTAATAATACATATTAAACATTTTACAGATAAGTTTCTAGTTTCACTAACTCTACTGTGAAATATTGTTTTCGGTAATAAATGTTTATTGTTTTCAGAAAGATCCATCGAAAACTGTTTACCTTAAAAGAGTGATGTTTACCATAGAAAATCCTATATTTTCTATAAAACCGACTGGATATGTATGTTGTTCTAAGTTTGAAAAGCACAAGTATACTCAATATACTTACTTTAATGATATCTAGTTTTGTTGACATGTTAAACTGTATAAAGACTTGGTTGTTCTGGATACCTGATGCGACGATAATACCCTCCTATGATTACCTAATGCATACGAGTTGCATATAATCGAGATCGAACAGACAGTTGAATGGGTGAATCTGCCCTAAGCCCATAACCAAACAAGGAACAGGAAGTAAGGCGGAAAGCACACATTCCACTGTCTATCGGACTTCAGTTTTATCTAACCTAAAAGTATACATTGGGTAATCACATTGTTAGTATCCTTTGAGATTGTTCATGAAAAGTATATTAATACGTAAATATATCGTTGTTATCTATTGTGAGTTTTACGACCATACAAATTGGACCGGTTCAACACGACGTATTGTAGACGTTGAAAATAATATGACATTTGTCACCCGCGGACCTGCCGGTCCCACTGTAGCTAACAGCAAGGTACGTGATTGTCAGTCCTGTATAGATTTATACACAAACTCACGCTCTACCTCCAGGAGACTTTGGTCGTAAGGGTAGACTTCCACTGGTACCCATGTAAGTACTTGAAGACGTGTCTCACAAGCTAGATTAACGACTTTACAAGTAATAATGCGGAAAACCCTTTTTATAATGTGAGAATTTCATATATGCCCCTCTTAAACTTCAAAATATCATATTTGTCCAGCTTAATTTCTCAATATCATATTTACCCTTCGTAAACCTTCAAAATATCATATTTGCCCAAATCCTTTTTTATAATGTTTTTAATATTTTATAATCAATTTTTATACCTTAGAATTATTATAATAATTAAAAATTTTAACCACATTATCCTTACGTCTATGATAATGGAATGTGAACTTCTAAATTGTTGGAATGTCGCCCTCTTGACAAACAAAAATATTCATCTTCGACCCTCTCTATGGAATGTATATTTTGATTGTTTAGTTTTTGTTGTTGTTGGTTATTATCATGTTGTAGATAGAGGGTATTTTAGATATTATCATTGATATTTTGATGTTTAAAAAATGCATATATGATATTTTGATATTTAAGAAGGGCATATATGATATTTTGATGTTTAAAAAGGACATATATGATATTTTGAAATTTTATGAAGGGTAAATATGATATTTAGAAATTAAATGGGGTAAATATGATATTTTGATGTTTAAGAAGGGCATATATGAAATTCTCCCTTATAATTAAGAGATAAGTTTATAAAAAAGATCCTTTTTTTCCTTAAGCTAAACTTCTTAAAGTTTATCAGCTCTCTTCTATGTTATATTCAATGTTTCATGTTGTAGATACAGTTTATTGGTACAAAGACATAATAAGCAATTTATATTTCATAACACAACATTTCTTGTGTTATACCTGTATTCTCCCCTAAAACATTTAAAAAGTTGGGAAAAGGCATGAGGGTATGAACTTACCTTATGAGGTGATTCAATAGAAGGTTAGATATAGGATGATAGGTTCCACGAACGAATTCCCGAGACACAAATGAGTCCTAATTAGCATATTATCACACATATATGTATATAGTTAGTGAATATAACTACAAAGGTGATTAGGAAACAACTAAGGATGCAAGAATAACTCACCAAAAGAGTGCTAGAAGCAAGTTATGAGCCTGAAATGGTGTTCACGGCCCTAAGGAGGGTTCAAGGCCTAAGAACATATGAGTGTTCACGGCCCATGTTGAAGGGTTCACGGCCCTGAAGAAGGTTTACGGACCACAAGTGTGAAGAACACTTGAAGATCTTGGTGTTTAGCAAGAGTTTGAAGGCCCTTTGTTGTATTTCAAGAAGATACAAAAGAAAATGGGTGTTTAAGGGAAGAAAAGGGTTTTATTGAATATGATATTTGAGAGAGAATGGGATGGTTCACTGCCAAGAGAGAAAGAAATGAAAGAAAATCATCCACCTCATATATTATAGGGAAGAGTTCACGGTCCGAGGGTTCACTGTTGAGGGTTCGTTTGCGGTCGAGGAGTTCACGGCCGTGAACCGAGGGTTCATGGTCCGAAGGTGGTGAAGAGTTTACGGCTCGCAAGAGGTTCACCGTTCCGAAGTTGTTTGCGGCTCCTAAGGGTTTGCGGCCATGTGAAGGTTCTTGATTCCTAATAGACTTTCCAATGTAGACACACTACACTTTTGAATACAAGGTTCAAACACTTATAGAACATTACTCTAACTATATTAAGATAAATAAAGAAGTGTGATTGACCTTTAATTGAATAAGTTTCATTTTTGTTGACCAAAGTTGACTTTTATAAGGATAAAATTTTCGGGTTGTGACATCATCCCCCCGTTAGATGGAATTTTGTCCCAAAATTAGCTTTGTCAGCAGTACTCTTGGTGTCGTGCTCCTCTGAATGGTAGAATACCCACTCATAGACCTGGGCAACTTTGCCCTGAAGTTCATGATAGGATTCATACATGGACCATCTATCATTACCTTGTGAATAGAAGTCATATATAATTAAGATTAGTAAGACGGTCGGATATGCAACTCTGCCCCAGGTCCACAACCAAACAAGGAATAGGAGATAGGGCAGAGGCACACGTTCTCAGTCTGCAGAATCTTGATTATATACTACTCTCACGTATTGTCACACCCCCAAAACCGATCAACGGCGGAAACGTTCTGGGGTGGAGGACGTCATGTACAATATCACAACAATGAATAGTAGTAAACAAGCAACAACATCATCCATTGCATTAATAATATAATTTCATACAAGTGTGTTCTGTCAAGTTATATAGACACCAAAAATAATATACATCAAAATAAAGATGAGTCTTGAACAAGCTCCATCTTCTCAAAAACCTGGCTCCGGTACCTGTCTATTGGCGACCTGAGAATACAAGTTATTTTGAAAGAGTTTATCAGCTTTAAAGCTGGTGAGATCATAAGTATATTAGTGTCTGTGTTTGTATGAAAGCATTTGTAAGATGTTTTGTAAGATGTACTGTGTATGTTTGTAAAAGTTTTGCATTTGTTTGAACTCTCCTAGAAAACCCTATGTTTCCTACTAAAAGTAGCCTTCTACCAAGGCATCTAGTGTCTGTGTGTGTGTGTCTCTTGTAAAAGTGTGTATTTTCCCAAATCCAACTATCATTAACCAAAAATATAATTTTTACATTATTGTTTATTGTGTGAATATCACAAAGTAAAATGTAAAGGGAAAATGTTATAGTACTGTAATGTAGTATTAAGTAACTACTGCTGTACTAACTACCTTAAACCAATTGTATATTTTAAGGTAACATGTGATCGGCTTGTATCTTGCTACTGACTCTATAGTAAAACGACAATGTAAGATGCCGTAAAAATGACGTTTGGCACCCGTAGACTTGCAAGTCCCACTGTAGCGAGCAGCAAGGTGTAGGATAGTGAATCCAGTATAGATCTATACACAAACTCATACGCTCCCCAATTAAGGAGATTCTGATACAAAAACAGTCATGGCAGGTAGTGCCATGCCCTGTTTAATGGCTCACATAAATGTATTAATGTATATGTTATGTGAATTGTGTGCTAGCTGCATTGTGTGTTCCTTCTCTGTCTAGCCTGTATGTTTGTTTCTCATCACTCTGTTTCATGTTTGTTTCTCATCACTCTGTTTTATGTTTGTTTCTCATTATAGTATGTATTGACTCATGTATGAACTGCCTCATTGTATGTTTCATTGTTCTAGTAATAGTATCTTCCTAAACTACCCCTATGGTAGCTTACTAGTAATGAATGAACATGTTTGTATACCCTTGCTACCCAAGGGCATAGAATTGAATGAAAGAAATAACCTTTTATATCTATATACATATACATAATATATAACTAGGATTCAAACGACCTTCGGACAACTAACCTTGATACCCTAAGTCCACAACCAAACAAGGAACAGGAAGCAAGGTAGGCTAGCAGTCCTAAGTCCTTTCAATCCTACTTATATAACTATATCTATATAGATACACAGAATATAAGTTAAAAGAGTTTAATAAAAGTATTTGACAATTAAAAGAGTTTGTAAAATAGTTTGAGGTAAAACAGTTTGATAAACAGTTTGAAAAGTAAGAAAACCATTTGCTTAGTAGTTATTAATCACATGTGATTGATATAATAACTATAATTGTTCAACTTGTATTCCCCCCCCCCATAAAAGCATTTAAAAACATTTAAAAGGTTAATTAAGGGGTATGAACTCACCTGTAGTTGTTGGTTTGGATGAACTGAAGAGATAGGATTGCTAGGTGTCAAGTGAAGACTTGTACACACACAATGATCCTATTTAACATATAAATACACATATATGTATTCAGTTAGACTTTAAACAACTAATTAGCAAAGTTAAGACATCCTAAGACATGAAAAACACTTTATATAAGTGTTATAAGCCTTAACAATTGCATCTAAGTGTTGTAGGACAAAGCTATGGGGTTTACGGTTTAAGGGAACCCCTTAAATGAGTTTACACTTTCTTGACCTCAACAACATTGAGTTTACGGTCATAAACCCTTGATTTTACGGTCGTAAACTCTTACTCTTTTGACCATTTGATGATTTGAAGGTTTCTAAGTCCAAAGGAGGGTTTCCACTTGAAGTATAAGCCTATGGAAGAAGCTAGGGCACCATTTCACTCCTATTTGGAGTTTACGGCCCTAAGACCATTTCCCTTTGGGTTTACGACCGTAAGCCCCTATGGATGATGGTATTTTGATGTTTTCAAGTCCTTAACACATCAAGGCATGGATCCAAGATAGTTACCTAGGCTTAGGAAGGGATTAGGGACACTTTGGCCCCTTAAGAAGGGTTTACGGTCCAAGGTGTTCTTGGACCGTAAACACCTTGTTCTTGGTGTTTCTTGGGTGATTTCATGTTATATGGAAGTGTAGCAAGCTTAAACATACTCTAGGATAGAAGTACTTACAATATAGAAGCTTGAAATAAGCCAAAAGTCCAAGAACACTAGTGTGTGTTCTTGGTGTTCTTGGTGAAACTTGAAGATTTGATCTTTTGGAAAGATCTAACGGATTGATGTGTGTTAAATCACTAGATTAAGTGATATACTAACTTGAAATGGTTAGAAACAATTACTAGATGAAGATTTGGAAGAAATCTTGGGATGATACTTGAGAGGATTTGATATTTGTTCTTGAGAATTTGGAAAAATGATATAAAATGACTAAATGTCATATATATACTCCCAAATTTAGGGTTTTTGGCTGTAAATATTTTATTCAGGCAGTAAACTCCAATTTCTTGGAGTTTAGGCATAACAGTGATGCACTATAACCCTAGGGCATCCTCTCTCCTGATATATCCTGAAGTATAAATCCTAAAATACTCAAACTTATTCCAAAAAGTCTGAAAATATAAGAGTAACTGTTTTGACTTCTATTGAATTGACCTGTTACACAGAATAGAAATTTCGGGTTGTCACATCATCCCCTCCTTAGACGGAATTTCATCCCGAAATTAGAATTTAAGCAAATAAGTAGTTACAAATAACTAAGTAAAAAGACGAGGATATTTCAGTTTCATCTGATCCTCTCGCTCCCAAGTGAATTCAGGTCCTCGCTTGGCGTTGCAGCGAACCTTCACTATCGGGATACGGCTTTGCTTTGTTTGCTTGACCTCACGGTCCATGATCTCTACGGGTTCTTCCACGAAGTTGAGGCTCTCGTTGATCTCGATCTCGTCGAGTGGGATTACAAGAGTCTCGTCGGACAGACACTTTTTCAAGTTCGATACGTGTAAGGTAGAATGTATGTTAATGAGCTCGCGCGGTAAGTTAAGTTTGTAAGCTACAGGGCTGATTCTGGAAAGAATGTCGAAAGGCCCAATGTACTTTGGATTCAGCTTTCCACGCCTTCCGAAGCGTATCAAGCCCTTCCAGGGTGAGACCTTCAATAGAACACGGTCGCCCACCTGGAATTCCAACGGTTTTCTTCGTTTATCAGCGTAGCTTTTCTGTCGGTCTCTGGAGGCTTTCAGTCGTTCACGAATCTGAACGATCTTCTCCGTAGTTTCCCGAATGATCTCCGGACCTGTGAGAGTGCTTTCAGGAACACATCCTTTAGCTAACTCGGTATAACCCACCTCAGCCCAACACAGAGGGGATCTGCAATTGCGACCATAGAGGGTCTCGAATGGAGCTGCCTTTATGCTTGTGTGATAACTGTTGTTGTAGGAAAATTCTACAAGGGGTAAATGAGTATCCCATGCTTTCCCAAAGTCAATCACACAGGCTCGCAACATATCCTCCAAGGTTTGGATAGTCCTCTCACTTTGCCCGTCTGTCTGTGGATGGTAGACTGTACTCATGTCCAGCCTAGTTCCTAGGGAACTTTGTAGCGACTGCCAGAACCTAGAAGTGATCCTACTATCTCTGTCCGAGATAATAGATATGGGAACACCGTGCAGTCGTACAATCTCCCTAATGTAAGTTCTTGTAAGCTTCTCCATCTTGTCTGTCTCTTTGATCGGCAGGAAGTGTGCGGACTTGGTCAATCTGTCGACGATGACCCATATGGTATCAAGTCCACCCGTTGTCTTGGGCAACTTGGTTATGAAATCCATAGTGATCCGCTCCCACTTCCATTCTGGGATCTCCGATTATTGTAGAAGACCGGAGGGTTTCTGGTATTCGACCTTGACCTTTGTGCAAGTAAGGCATTTACTTACGAAGGTAGCAATCTCTGCTTTCATGTTAGGCCACAAGTATAACTTTTTAAGATCCAGATACATCTTATCTGAACCTGGGTGGACGGAATAGCGAGTGTTATGCGCCTCGTTCATGACCAAGTCTCTGAAACCACCAAGTTTCGGGGTCCAGATCCAGTCCATGAGATAATAAGCTCCGCCACCCTTGACTTCCAAGTTCTTATCCATCCCTCGAAGGGATTCACTGGTCACATTTTCAGGTTTCAAGACGTCGAGCTGAGCCGCCTGTATTTGTGTGGATAAGTGTGAGTGGATAGTCATGGTCAAAGATTTGACTCTACGACCAGAATATTCTTTCCGACTTAGGGCGTCGGCTACTACATTGGCTTTACCCGGATGATAACGAATTTCGCATTCGTAATCACTGAGTAGCTCGACCCACCGTCGTTGTCTCATGTTGAGCTCCTTCTGGTCGAATATATGTTGTAGGCTCTTGTGGTCTGTAAAGATTGTGCTCTTCGTACCGTACAGGTAGTGTCTCCAGATCTTCAGAGCAAACACAACTGCTCCTAGTTCAAGATCGTGGGTAGTGTAGTTGACTTTATGTGTCTTCAGCTGTCTAGAGGCATAGGCGATGACCTTACCTCGCTGCATCAGAACACATCCGAGACCTTGGTTAGATGCATCACAATAGACAACGAAGTCTTCTATCCCTTCGGGGAGGGATAGTATTGGTGCGGTGCACAAGGCTCGTTTGAGCGTTTGGAACGCTCTCTCTTGCTTCTCTTCCCAGTCAAAGGATACGCCCTTCAGGGTAAGTGTTTTAAGAGGATTCGCAATGCGGGAGAAGTTCTGAATGAACCTGCGATAGTAGCCAGCGAGGCCTAGAAATTGACGAATTTCTGTAGACATCTTCGGTGCTGACCAGCTCTCAATGGCTTTAATTTTGGAAGGGTCCACGTGTATTCCCTCTTCACTAACCACGTGCCCTAAGAATTCGACTCGTCGGATCCAAAATTCGCATTTCGAGAACTTCACATAAAGCTTCTCCGCGCGCAGGGTTTCTAAGACTAATCGCAGATGTTGGCTATGCTCCTCCTTACTACGAGAGTAGATAAGTATGTCATCGATGAAGACGATGACGAACTGATCCAAGTAAGGATGACACCCCTATTCATTAAGTCCATGAATACTGCAGGTGCGTTTGTTAATCCGAACAACATCACCACGAATTCGTAGTGCCCATAACGAGTTCAGAAGGCTATCTTCGGAACATCCTCCCCTAGCACTCGTAGTTGGTGATATCCGGATCTTAAGTCGATTTTTGAAAAGAAATTCGCCCCTTGAAGTTGATCGAATAAATCGTCTATCCGAGGCAAAGGATAATGATTTTTGACGGTCAGTTTGTTGAGCTCCCTGTAGTCGATGCACATACGAAACGATACATCTTTCTTCTTGACGAACAAGACTGGAGCTCCCCAGGGTGAGAAGCTTGGTCTTATAAAGCCCTTGCTGAGCTGTTCGTTAAGTTGACAGGACAGTTCTTGCATCTCTGCAGGTGCTAGACGATAAGGCGATTTGGCTACGGGGGTAGCCCCTGGAACTAAGTCGATTCTGAACTCGACTTGTCGTTGCGGAGGTAATCCTGGTAGTTCTTCTGGAAAAACATCGGGAAAATCGCGTACTACTTGAATGTTTTGAATGTCTTTCGTTTCTTGGCTCACATCGACCACATAAGCAAGGAATGCGCGACATTCCTTTCACAAGAATTTCTAAGCTTGAATGCTCGAGATGATACGAACGTTCGTGCCGGGTTTGTCGCCATATACTACTAGGGTTTCGCCAGACGAAAGATTAAGGGGGACAGCCTTTTCGTAACACATGATGTCGGCACGCTGAAGACTCAACCAATCCATGCCAATGATGACATCGAAACTTTTAATTGAGACCGGCATGAGATCGATCGAGAATGAATGACTATCTAAACTTAATGTACACCCTATGTATATGCAGTTAGTGCTCTCTGTCTTCCCATTAGCCATTTCTACTGTGAACGGTTCTTTGAGTGCTCGTGATTTTTGCTTAAGTAAATGAGCAAATTTTTGGTTCACGAAGCTCCTCTCCGCTCCACTATCAAATAGTATACAAGCATAAGAGTTGTCGAGGAGAAACGTACCAGTGACCACTGTGGGGTCGGCAACCGCCTCCTCATGGCCTATAGCCATAACTCTTCCTACTCCACCGACATTCCCTGTGTTGGGGCAGTTCCTTTTGTAGTGGCCCACATCACCATAGTTGTAGCAAGCTTGGCCTACTCCAGCGCCGGGGACTTGGATGATTGGCCTCGCCGGAGATTTGCAGAAACGGGCTGTGTGCCCCTTCCTGTTGCAGTTTACACACTGCATTTCCCGACAGGCTCCCACATGGTGGTAGTTGCACTTGTTGCAGAGCGACAAACTTCCAGAATACTGCTTTAATGGAGCAGCAGCAGTGGCAGGTGCTGTCGCACTATGAACTGCCACGATTTGCTGTTTCTTGGCAGCCTTCTTCTTTTTCTTGTCATCCCAGAATTTCCACTTGGATTCTGCGGTTCTGGCAGGTTCTGAGATGGCTAGGGTGGTTGTTGCGGCCGGGGTACGGACCCCGTGGTCAATTAGCTGCTGTGCCAATCGCTTGGCACTATCAAATGTAGTGGGGCGTGATGACAATACGTTTCCCTGGTATGGTGGCACCAGCCCCCATATATATCTTTCGATTTTCTTTCCCTCGGTATGAATCATATTGGGACAGAGGGCCACCAGTTCACAGAACCTGGCGGTATATGCGAGGATGTCGGAGCCCTTCATGGTTAGGCGCCAAAGTTCTTCCTCCAGCTTTTGGATCTCGCCTCTCGGGCAGTACTACTCAATCATGAGGTCTTTCATGGTATCCTAGCCCATATCATTAGCCACCACTAGAGATAGTGACTTAACATGGCTATTCCACCATGTTAGGGCTTTTGATTCGAAGGTACAAGCGGCAAACTTGACCTTGCTTTGCTCTGGGCACGAGCAGATTTCAAAGACCGACTCTGTCTGCTCGAACCATTGCGAGAGGACGAGTACTCCGCCAGTTCCCCTAAAGGACAATGGCTTGCCGTTTGTGAAGTCCTTGTAGGACTGAATAGCCTGAACAACCTGAACAGACTGAATAGGGGTTCCTCCTCCTGTGGAACCCGAAGAATGATATTGAGCCATGGCTGTAGCCACAGCCGCAGCCACAGCAGCATTTAGGGCTGCTGTGTCGAACTGAGGAGTAGGTGGTGGTGGAGGATTACGTCTTGTTGATTTATGTGGAGGCATCTTTGAACTCTATGTTTAGAAAGATGAAAACATTGATAAGAATATGATAAAAATATGATGAGAATGACTCATGGACTAACTCTCCATAGTCCAACAGCATAATAGAATAGTACGATTTGAATGAAGATGAAAGCATTTGGATAATAATTTCCATTAGATTAGATATCTGTCAAAGATACTGGAATTACAGATGCAATGAGTTCGGGAAAAATGACCTAGAAGTAGGTCTTACATCAACCAAGATGGGAAAGTTTTGACAGAAATACGACCTAATCATGACCTAACAGGTCTAAGATTGAATAAGATAGGAAATTAGCCTAAAGTTTTTACATAACTAGGTTATATCCAAAAGAGATGTCGGTAAGACTCTAACGGCGACAAGAACTGCTAGAGTGAGTTCTTGAATCCGATAGGAGATGCTCTATGTCTCTCACACGCCTATCAGATCTTGCTTGCTGAGCTCGAAGTTCCCTGAATTCAGCTTGGGTCTCAGCAAGTTCCCTCTGCAGAATTGCATTGCGGACCTGAGTCCTTTCATGAGCAGACTCAAGTTGGCGAATGCGGACGGTGTTAACGCCAAAGTTGGCGTCAATCTCTACTACTCGATCGAGATTAGCTCGACCTTGTACGTCATTCCTAGAAATCCTACGAACCATGATGGGTAGGACCCTGTCAGCAGAACCTCCCTCGGCGAGGTTATAGAAGCTTATGTCTCCGTTGTAGGGAAAAGGTTGACCTTGTTCCTGACTCCACCTATTCAAGTTAGTGGCCCACTGAGGTGTGGGTCCTTGAAATGTGGGACGGGGGTTTGGGTTTTGAACAGCTGGGGGTTGGTTGTTGACTTCTGGCTCTGAGTCAGAACCATCAGAAAAACCTTCAGCTTCATGATCATCCAAAGGGATTGGGTGATCATCTTCTGGTTCTTCTCCAAGCCATCCAGCATTGCCGTGGTTTGGGAAGTACGGGCGTCGTGAGGATGGAATCCAGCCATGATATCTACGCGAGAAAAGGGAT
Organism: Lactuca virosa; assembly: GCF_052849685.1. Taxonomy (NCBI): domain Eukaryota; kingdom Viridiplantae; phylum Streptophyta; class Magnoliopsida; order Asterales; family Asteraceae; genus Lactuca; species Lactuca virosa. The sequence goes on from NC_136428.1 coordinate 319,126,595, forward strand.
ATTAGAAATAACTAAATTAGGCTAACTAATTAGACAATTATAAGATGATCTTTATTAGTTGCTTCAATACTTGTTTAAAGCATACTAGTTACATGTAACGCAGACGGGATAGACCTTCGAATAAGTGACCCTAAGCCTAAGCCCACAACCAAACAAGGAACAGGAAGTAAGGCAAAGATCACAGATTCTAAGTCTATGACATCCTAACACATATAACCTTTGTGTATCCACTAAACAACCATTGATATACTAATAAAGACCTTTACTTCTCAAATAAGTAATTATTGTAACACAAAATACTCCTATAGTATTTTAAGTTTAATGTTCTGTTCTACTGTTCTTGTTGTAGAAGTGTTGGTAAGTTATTAGACTTGTTGCAACCTCACAACCATACTTAGGCACATGCTAGTCACTCCTCGGATAATGTAGTTGATCAGGCTACATCTTCCCAGAGTTGACCATATGTCTCTAAGTCTACTTGTGCTGTCCAACAATCGTAATACTTTTGTTCTGTCCTAGTGACACTGATTTTAGTATGAATGCAGGTATGTATACTTTATTAAATATTTTATTATTTAAAGTATAAACTCTTTATCAGAGTATTTTAAATCCCGCTTGTGTTTATAGTTCGTATATCTTTTATGGGTTGATACACTCGATTCACTATAAACAATGCTCTGATACCAATCTGTCACACCCCCAAAACCGATGAACGGCGGAAACGTTCTGGGGTGGAGAACGTCATGTACAGTATCACAACAACGAATAGTAGTAAACAAGCAACAACATCATCCATTGCATTAATAATATAATTTCATACAAGTGTGTTCTATCAAGTTATATAGACACCAAAAATAATATACATCAAAATAAAGATGAGTCTTGAACAAGCTCTATCTTCTCAAAAACCTGGCTCCGGTACCTGTCTATTGGCGACCTGAGAATACAAGTTATTTTGAAAGAGTTTATCAGCTTTAAAGCTGGTGAGATCATAAGTATATTAGTGTCTGTGTTTGTATGAAAGCATTTGTAAGATGTTTTGTAAGATGTACTGTGTATGTTTGTAAAAGTTTTGCATTTGTTTGAACTCTCCTAGAAAACCCTATGTTTCCTACTCAAAGTAGCCTTCTACCAAGGCATCTAGTGTCTGTGTGTGTGTCTCTTGTAAAAGTGTGTATTTTCCCAAATCCGACTATCATTAACCAAAAATATAGTTTTTACATTATTGTTTATTGTGTGAATATCACAAAGTAAAATGTAAAGGGAAAATGTTATAGTACTGTAATGTAGTATTAAGTAACTACTGCTGTACTAACTACCTTAAACCAATTGTATATTTTAAGGTAACATGTGATCGGCCTGTATCTTGCTACCGACTCTATAGTAAAACGACAATGTAAGATGCCGTAAAAATGACGTTTGGCACCCGTAGACTTGCAAGTCCCACTGTAGCGAGCAGCAAGGTGTAGGATAGTCAATCCAGTATAGATCTATACACAAACTCATACGCTCCCCAATTAAGGAGATTCTGATACAAAAACAGTCATGGCAGGTAGTGCCATGCCCTGTTTAATGGCTCACATAAATGTATTAATGTATATGTTATGTGAATTGTGTGCTAGCTGTATTGTGTGTTCCTTCTCTGTCTAGCCTGTATGTTTGTTTCTCATCACTCTGTTTCATGTTTGTTTCTCATCACTCTGTTTTATGTTTGTTTCTCATTATAGTATGTATTGACTCATGTATGAACTGACTCATTGTATGTTTCATTGTTCGAGTAATAGTATCTTCCTAAACTACCCCTATGGTAGCTTACTAGTAATGTATGAACATGTTTATATACCCTTGCTACCCAAGGGCATGGAATTGAATGAAAGAAATAACCTTTTATATCTATATACATATACATAATATATAACTAGGATTCAAACGACCTTCGGACAACTAACCTTGATACCCTAAGTCCACAACCAAACAAGGAACAGGAAGCAAGGTAGGCTAGCAGTCCTAAGTCCTTTCAATCCTACTTATATAACTATATTTATATAGATACACAGAATATAAGTTAAAAGAGTTTAATAAAAGTATTTGAAAATTAAAAGAGTTTGTAAAATAGTTTGAGGTAAAACAGTTTGATAAACAGCTTGAAAAGTGAGAAAACCATTTGCTTAGTAGTTATTAATCACATGTGATTGATATAATAACTATAATTGTTCAACTTATATTCCCCCCCCCCCCATAGAAGCATTTAAAAACATTTAAAAGGTTAATTAAGGGGTATGAACTCACCTGTAGTTGGTGGTTTGGATGAACTGAAGAGATAGGATTGCTATGTGTCAAGTGAAGACTTGTACACACACACTGATCCTATTTAACATATAAATACACATATATGTATTCAATTAGACTTTAAACAACTAATTAGCAAAGTTAAGACATCCTAAGACATGAAAAACACTTTATATAAGTGTTATAAGCCTTAAGGATTGCATCTAAGTGTTGTAGGACAAAGCTATGGGGTTTAGGGTTCGAGGGAACCCCTTAAATGAGTTTACAATTTCTTTACGGTCGTAAACCCTTGAGTTTACGGCCGTAAACTCTTACTCTTTTGACCATTTGATGATTTTAAGGTTTCTAAGTCCAAAGGAGTGTTTCCACTTGAAGTATAAGCCTATGGAAGAAGTTAGGGCACCATTTCACTCCTATTTGGAGTTTACGACCCTAAGACCATTTCCCTTTGGGTTTACGGCCGTAAACCCCTATGGATGATGGTATTTTGATTTTTTCAAGTCCTTAACACATCAAGGAATGGATCCAAGATAGTTACCTAGGCTTAGGAAGGGATTAGGGACACTTTGGCCCCTTAAGAAGGGTTTACGGTCCAAGGTGTTCTTGGACCATAAACACCTTGTTCTTGGTGTTTCTTGGGTGATATCATGTTATATGGAAGTGTAGCAAGATTAAACATACTCTAGGATAGAAGTACTTACAATATAGAAGCTTGAAATGAGCCAAAAGTCCAAGAACACTAGTGTGTGTTCTTGGTGTTCTTGATGAAACTTGAAGATTTGATCTTTTGGAAAGATCTAATGGATAGATGTGTGTTAAATCACTAGATTAAGTGATATACTAACTTGAAATGGTTAGAAACACTTACTAGATGAAGATTTGGAAGAAATCTTGGGATGATACTTGAGAGGATTTGATATTTGTTCTTGAGAATTTGGAAAAATGATATAAAATGACTAAATGTCATATATATACTCCCAAATTTAGGGTTTTTGGCTGTAAATATTTTATTCAGGCAGTAAACTCCAATTTCTTGGAGTTTAGGAATAACAGTGATGCACTATAACCCTAGGGCATCCTCTCTCCTGATATATCCTGAAGTGTAATTCCTAAAATACTCAAACTTATTCCAAAAAGTCTGAAAATTTAACAGTAACTGTTTTGACTTCTATTGAATTGACTTGTTACACATAAAAGAAATTTCGGGTTGTTACACGTATACACTTAGTTGTGATAGATTAACTGTATTCGTCCTTAGCCTCTGTGCCCGAACTTGACCTATTGGATGAGTAGTAGTTTCTGGAAGGTTTGTTGCGTATATATTGGAAAGGTTTCGGAGGGCAAGGTACTCCTTACATAAGTACTTCGGGGTCGAGAATATGAGGGAGACAGTTTTGAGGTCTGAGTTGAGTTGTTGTTACGAGTGACGAGGGTTTTGTTAGTCGCTCGGTTATGGTGAAAGTTTTCAGAGCACATGAAATTGGTATGGTGAGGACCACGCCAATCCATGACGAATGACAACGTCGGAACTCCTTATAGAGACAACTGTTAGGACGACTTGAAAGAAATGTTTGCTATACGATGGTGTATCCCGAGTGTACTCGACAATGTATTCTGTGTAGGCTTTCTAATGCTTTCTCGATATAACCACTTCCACGAAACGTACTGCAATAAGCGAGTACTAGCAGTGAAAGTGCTTTGATAACTAGTCACGATACTTTATATTATGACCCTTCTTGGTACCTTTATGATCGCTTGGCGTATACAAGTTATGTATAATTAAGATGAATAAGACGGTCGACTGAGTGACTCTGCCCTAAATTTACAACTAGACAAGGAACAGGATATAAGGTGGAATCACTAACTCTAAGTCCGCAAAATCTTAGTTATCCATAACCCTGATGTACGTACTAAGCCATCATAGCTCACCTGTGCGGATCTTTAGTTCTCTTATGAACGTTGTGACTTGTTCAGACGAGTTAATAATTTATAATTACTTTTAAATTTTTCCCCAAGATTTAATATTAATATAAATTTAAACCTTTAAAGTAATTTTAATTAGAAGACGTATCGCTGTTCGTTGGTGGTTCCGGGTCAGTCTCTCCTACGGTTATCATCAGTATTTTCCCTCCCCCACCCGAGTTCTTCGCTATTGGGCAGTCCCTTTTGTAGTGCCCAGTCTCACCACAACCATAGCAGGCCTGGTTTGCTTCTACTCCTGGGACTTGGGAGATTGGTTGAGCCGGCGCCCTCCAGAAACAAGCAGTGTACCCCTTCCTGCGGCAATTCATGCACTGCATATCCCGACATACTCCGGTGTGGTGGTAGTTACACTTACCACACTTCGGGAGAGTTCCAACATATCGACTAACATGTGCTGGAATGGCAGGTGTTGTGGCGGCGTTCATAATAACCACTTGTTGCTCCTGTGGGGGTTCCTGTGTTGTTTGCTCCTTCCTCTTGTTCCCTGACTTTCGTTTATAGCCCCCTCCCTTTGATGGCTCAGGAACGGGGACCACCACGCAATGGCGGACTCCATGGTCAATGAGTCGCTGGGCCAGGCGTTTGGCGCTGTCGAAGGTAGTTGGATTAGAAGATAGTACATCCCCCTGAATTGGGGTAGATAAGCCCCAGATGTACCTTTCTATCTTCTTACTCTCCAGAGTAACCATCCCAGGGCATAGCTCTGCCACGTCGCTAAACCGGTCAATGTAGGCTACTACATCTGAGCCAGCCATGGTATGATCCGATATCTCTTGCTCCAACTTTTGAATTTTGCCTCTAGGGCAGTATTCTTCTCTCATCATCTCTTTCAGTTTCTCCCAACCCATCGACTTAGCCACTGGTAGGGTCAGTGACTTAACATGGCCATTCCACTATGTTAGGGTTCTGTTGGAGAAAGTACAGGCAGCAACTTTCACTTTTCTCCCTTCTGGGCACAGACAGATTGTCACACCCCCAAACCGGAACGACGGAAACGTTCGGGGGTGGATGACGTCATATGTTGTATCACAACAATTGCATCATAGTAATCAAAGTAAACACAACCATTACATTCAATATATATATAAAAAGGTATTTACATATGTTTGATTCATGTTTATATACATCAAAAGTAGCAAAAATAAAGACGAGACTCTATACGCTCCGTCTTCTCAAAAGTCTGCCGAGGTACCTGTCTACTGATTTCCTGAGAATACAAGCGATTTTGAAAAGTGTATCAGCATAAAGCTGGTGAGTTCATAAGCATGTTTTTGCAATAAAAACCTGTCATTGAATCTGTGAAATGTTTGTATGTTTCCCAAGAAAATAAATTATTTTCTAATTAAAAGCATGATTAACCCATTCCTTCTATAACTACTTAGTTCATACTAGTTATGTATAAACCAATATCGAATAGACAGTTAATTGTACGGATCTGCCCTAAGCCCAAAACCAAACACGGAACAGGGAATGAAGCGGAAACCACACACTTTACAGTCTATCGGATATTCTTCATATGTAACCTGGCTGCATAAACTAAGGAATTATAGAATTAATAATGAACATTTGTTAAGTGAATAACAATCGCATTGTTTGTAAAGTACTGATGTTTACCCTGGAAAATCCTATATTTCGCCTAAGTGTAAGTTATTGAGTTATCTGTTCCAAATCGAGGAGTATGAGTATCTACCATACTTATGTTGTTTTAGCATTGTTCTGTTTGAAAACCATGGTTACCACCAGTATGTATAGTAGTTTCATTACTTAAAATAAAACTATGAGTTGAAAATCCCTAGAATCCCCCAGCTGTATTATGAACTAGTTTTATTAATGAAAATAAAACTAAAGAAGAAAGGAATTTCATAAACATTAAGGTTAGTTTAAACTATTGTGAGTCGTATAACCATGCTTGATATGACCTAGTGACCTCTACGACGTTCTTCAGGCATCAGACGACATGATATTTGTCACCCCAGGCATGCCTGCCTAACTGTAGCTAGCAGTTTAGGTGTGGGATTCTCAATCCCGAATAGATATATTCACAATCTCACGCTCTCCCTCCAGGAGACTCTGGTTATACTATGATAGGATTTAACCTGGACCCTGAAGGGTACAATTGAAGTATTGTCTCACAATCTTGTATTAACTAGTTTACATGTAGCTCTGTATTGTTCTCTTGTGTTTGAATGCGTTTTGTATACTTGTAGTGTAACAAAAATTATACTTAATAATTATTAAATGTTGTACTCTTGTAGTAATGTATTTCATAAACTAAATATGTCATAGTTGATATGTTTTACTATGTAAAGCTCTGAATTCGTGAAACTGTGTATTGAAAATCCAAACTATACCTATTATAGTTTGCATGTATGATATGTACTTGGTTCATGTATTGATCTAAAAACTATGCAATTATGAATGTATGTTGAAAACATCCATTATGCTCAGCATGTTACAAAAGGGATAAAATATCTAAATATTTTATAAAACATGTGAATCTTTTGGTTGTATCAATTGCATAAGTTTTAAACCAGTTGAAATTCTTTTGTATAAATTCACAAAATCATTTGTGTTTGGCTTGTGTCCCCCCCTGAAAATGTTAAAAGTAATAAAAGCGTAGGGGTATGTACTCACTGATAGTTGTGTGCAAATGTCGAATCAATGAACTGGAAATGGAGACCCTCGAGTTGCTGTATGTGGTACTTAACGGAATCCTAATAACAATTAAATACATATATGTATCTAAATTAGCGATTTCGTTAGATAAAGCGTTAGAAAACACTTGCTTTCGGTTAAGGAATGTTACCGGGACTTGATTGAATCGAGGAAAACGGGTTTTCAGTCTAATTCACCACTTAGGGAGGGTTTGCAGCCGTGAAGGGGTGTTCGCGGCCGTGAACTGTTCTCGGCCTTGAACAGTCCCTTGAAGGGTTTACGGCCGTTAACAGTTTGCGGTCTTTGAAGATTTGAATATTTGAAGCGTGTACGGCCGTAATCTCAAGAACAAGGATGTTGGATTCGACGAAAAACATGTTTCAGATGTTCCAAAACAACTTCCAAATGGGTTTTCTTGACGTTTTTCGGTAGAAATGAGGGTGTTTTGGGGTTTACGATCGAGAGGTAGAGAGAGAGAATGAGAGAGTTTCCGGCTAAGAAAGTTCAAATAAAGGTGGGGGTCCCGTATATATAGGTTGGGGGTATGGTTGGTGGTTGGGGCCACCTGGCACTGGCCGCAAACAGGTTTACGGCTGTAAATGGGTTTACGGCCCTGAACTCTGGTCAGGCCGTGAACTGTTGTTTTATTCGAAGGAAAACTCGAAATTTGGCATGGTTTTGGTCCCGACTCATATATATAATTAAATTATAAAACTAAATGATTTATCCAAACCAAAGGAATTTGACGGAACTCAATAAAATTTAAATTTTTATTAACGGGTCTGGTAACGGAAAATGTTTCGGTTTGTCACATCATCCCCCCGTTAGAGGGAATTTCGTTCCGGAATTCATACTCAGAATACAAATCATGGACTTGGAAAGAGATGAGGGTACTTCTATTTCATTGAATCTTCGTGCTCCCAAGTGAATTCATGTCCCCGCTTGGCATTCCAGCGGACCTTCACTATCGGTATGCGACTTTGTTTTGTTCGCTTGACTTCCCGATCCATGATTTCGACTGGTTCTTCCACGAAATTGAGGTTCTCGTTGATCTCGATCTCATCAAAAGGGATCACGAGGGTTTCGTCGGATAGACACTTTTTAAGGTTCGAGATGTGGAAGACAGGATGAATGTTGCTAAGTTCTCGGGGTAACTGAAGTTTGTATGCTACGGGACCGATCTTAGCGAGAATCTCGAACAATCCTATGTATCTTGGATTCAGCTTTCCACGCTTTCCAAAGCATATCATGCCTTTCCAGGGTAAGACCTTCAAAAGAACACGGTCACCAACCTGGAACTCCAAAGGTTTTCGTCTCTTATCAGCATAGCTCTTTTGTCTATCTCGTGAAGCTTTTAGTCATTCCCAGATTTGAATGATCTTTTCTGTAGTTTCTCGGATGATTTATGGGCCTGTGAGAGTACTATCGGGGACTTAACCTTTAACTAGTTGCGTGTCACCCACTTCAGCCCTACACAGAGGGGATCTGCACTTATGACCATAGAGGGCTTCAAATGGCGCAGCCTTGATGCTGGTATGGTAGTTATTGTTGTATGAGAACTCGACCAAGGGAAAATGAGTGTCCCATGACTTACCAAAGTCTATGACACATGCTCTCAACATGTATTCCAATGTCTGAATGGTCCTCTCACTTTGCCTGTCTGTCTGAGGATGGTAGGCTGTGCTCATATCCAGCTTTGTTCCATGAGCTTTCTGCAGTGATTGCCAAAATCTCGAAGTGAATATGCTATTCCGATCGGAGATAATAGACACAGGTACACCATGCAGACGAACTATCTCTTGGATGTAGATTCATGTAAGTCTCTCCATCTTGAATGTCTCTTTGATTGGTAGGAAGTGGGCGGTTTTAGTCAGTCGATCGACAATTACCCAAATGGTATCGTACCCATTCGGAGACTTGGACAACTTAGTAGTGAAATCCATTGTGATCCTTTCCCACTTCCACTCATCTGGCTGCTGAAGTAGACCTGAGGACTTTTGATATTCCACCTTCACTTTGGCGCAAGACAGACACTTGCCCACGAAGGTATCGATTTCTGCTTTCATGTTTAGCCACCAGTAGAGCTTTTTCAGATCCAGGTACGTCTTATCCGAACCTGGGTGAACGGAGTATCTGGTCTTGTGAGCTTCATTCATGACAACCTCCCTGTAACCGCCGAACTTTGGGGTCCAGATCCGGTCCATGAAGTAGTAAACTCCGTCTCCTCTGATCTCCAAGTTCTTTTCCATCCTCCTCAAGGCTTTATCTGACATGTTTTCTGGTTTTAAGGCTTCCAGCTGAGTTTCTCTGATTTGTGCGGACAGATGGGAATGGATGGTCATTTCCAGTGCTTTCACTCTACGACCTGAATAATCTTTCCGACTGAGGGCATCCGCTACCACATTGGCCTTGCTGGGATGGTAGCGTATTTCGCACTCATAATCACTGAGTAGCTCTACCCACCGCCGTTGCCTCATGTTCAATTCTTTCTGATCAAAGATGTGTTGTACGCTCTTATGGTCGGTGAAGACAGTACATTTGGTTCCGTAGAGATAATATCTACAAATCTTTAACAAGAAGACCACTGCTCCCAACTCCAAATCGTGAGTTGTATAGTTGACCGCGTGTGCTTTCAGTTGTCTCAATGTATACGCTATAACCTTTCCTCGCTGCATGAGCACACAGCCTAGGCCCTGATTGGATGCATCATAATAGACCACGAAATCGTCCGTCCCTTCAGGCAGAGTCAAGATAGGTGCGCCGCATAAGGCCTGCTTTAATGTTTTAAACGTAGTGTCTTGCTTTTCTCCCCGAGAAAAGGGTACACCTTTCTGAGTCAGGATGGTTAAAGGCTTAGCAATTTTGGAGAAATTCTAGATAAATCTGGGATAGTAGCCGGCGAGGCCCAAGTATTGACGAATTTCTGTGGGCGTCTTCGGTGCTGACCAATTCTCAATCGCCTTGATCTTGGAAGGGTCCACGTGTATGCCTTCCTCGCTAACCACATGACCAAGGAAAGTTACTTTTCTGATCCAGAATTCGCACTTAGAGAATTTTGCATAGAGTTTCTCCGCCCTTAGTGTATCTAAAACTAGTCTTAAGTGTTGTCTATGATCTTCCTCACTCCGAGAGTAGACAAGTATATCATCAATGAACATGATTACAAACTTGTCTATGAAAGGGCGGCACACCCGATTCATCAGATCCATGAATACCGTCGGTACGTCGGTTAGATCAAAGGGCATTACTACAAACTCGTAGTGACCATACCGAGTCCGAAATGTTGTCGTAGGAATATCACTCTCATGGACTCGTAGTTGATGGTACCCTAATATTAGTTCTATCTTTGAGAAGTAGCCGACTCCTTGAAGTTGATCGAATAGGTCGTCGATTCTGGGTAGAGGATAACGGTTCTTGATGGTAAGCTTGTTCAGTTCACGATAATATATGCACATCCGAAAGGATCCATCTTTCTTCTTCACAAACAAGATCGGGGCTCCCCAGGGTGAGGAACTTGGTCTTATGAATCCTTTGCCGAGTAGCTCATTGAGCTGGATGGATAACTCTTGCATTTCTGCCGGCGCTAGACGGTATGGGGATTTAGCTACAGGCGTAGCTCCGGGAATTAAGTCGATACGGAACTCGACTTGGCGCACGAGAGGGATTACGGGAAGATCTTCGGGGAAGACATCACGAAAGTTGTAGACTTCGGGGATGCTCTCAAGGTCTTTAACTTCCTGCTTGCGTTAACGACATGAGCTAGGAATACATGGCACTCCTTCCGCAGATATTTCTGGGCTTTTATGCATGAAATGATACGAAGGTTTGAGCTGAGTTTATCACCGTAGACTATGAGAGCCTCTCCCGAGGGCAGATTGTGACGAACGGCTTTTTCATAATAAAGGATATCACCACGATTGGGGCTCTACCAATCCATGCCGATGATGATATCAAAGCTTTCTATGGAAACTGGCATAAGGTCGATTGAAAAAGAATTGTCGTTTAAGGTGAGGGTATAGCCTATGAATATGTTATTAGTGCTTTCTTTCTTTCCGTTAGCCATCTCAATGGTAAACGTTACGGTTAAAGTTTGGGATTTATGTTTGAGTAGATGTTTAAATACATGAGTAACAAAACTTCTCTCCACACCAGAATCGAAAAGAATGCATGCATAAGAGTCTTCGAGGAGGAACGTACCCGTAACCACGGTGCGATCAACAATTGCCTCTTCCTGGCCCATCGCTAGCACTCTCCCTGCGTTACCGCCTGTTGTTGCCTTGGGGAAATTTCTCTTGAAGTTCCCAACCTCCCCACAGCCATAACAGGCTTGACGAGCGCCCGCTCCCGGAGCCTGATTGGTTGGTTGGACTGGTGCCTTGGAAAATCAAGTTATGTGTCCCTTCTTACCACAGCTATTGCACAACATTTTCCGGCATTTTCCATGATGATGGAAGTTGCACTTGTCACACCTTGGAAGAGTACCAGCATACCTACTGGCAGGTGCTTGAGCTGCAGGAACATGGGTAGGAGAGGTAGCATCATGAATTGCCACTACTTATTGTTTTATGGAGGGCTCCTGCGAAGACTAGCCCTTTCGCTTGTTCCAGAACTTGTTCTTTCCACCACTCGCCTTTGGTGGTTCGGGAGCAGCTGCCACTTCATCGAGACCAACCCCGTGATCTATCAAGGTTTGCACCACGCACTTGGCGTTGTCAAAAGTGGAAGGCTTAGCGGCCAAGACATTTCCTTGAGTTGGGGTGTCAATCCCCAAATGTACCTTCTATCTTCTTGCTTTCCGGGGTGACCATTCCCGGACATAGAAGAGCCAGATCGCAGAATCTAGCTGTGTAAGTGGAAATGTCGGAACCCTTTATCTTCAGGTTCCAAAGCTCGTGCTTTAATTTCTGCATCTCGCCTCTTGGGCCGTACTCGGCAAGCATGAGTTCCTTCAAACTCTACCAACCCATTGCATTTGCTACCGACATGGTTAAGGATTAGACTCGGCCATTCCACCAGGTCAATGCTCTGTCAGTGAAGGTGCAGGCTGCAAACTTCACCTTGTTTGCCTCATAACATGCGCAGATCTCGAAAACGGATTCAATCTTCTCGAACCATCGGGTTAGGGCAATTCCTCCTCAATTAGCATCGAAAGATTTGGGCTTGGCATTGATGAAATCCTTATAGGAACACTCCTTTTGATGTCCCTATCCACCGTCAAGGTTACGGGGATTGGGTCGACCTCCTGATACGCCAGCGCCGCCCCGATTCATTTGAGACATTGCAGCAGCCACAACGGTTGTAACTGCTGCCTGTAACATGACGGGATCGAACTAAGGAGGTGGCGGCGGCAGAGGATTGTTGTTCTGCTTGTTGGGTCTCTTTCTTGGAGGCATCTTTTCTCTAAAGATACAAGGGAAAATTGACGATAAGTCTTCAATGCTGATCATGAATTGGATATTTTCGAGCAAGATATATCTAAATCCTACAACATTAATAAAGACCTATAATGATAGTTATTAACAATAAAAAGGAACTACATGTCTTTCGTTAGAAGGATTTGTACTAATAGTGATGACTATGTGCAGTGTGATAGTACCATAAAATACCCCTATAGTATTTTAACTATGTGTTTTCATTAGTATAGAATTTGGTGAGTTTTAGACTTGTCGCGACACCATAGTCACTCCCAAACACATGTTGGTCATATCTTGGACAAATATAGGTTATCAGGTTATATTGGCCCCAGATATGACTACATAACTGTCCTGTTTTAACTGTAGTGTCCAACTCACCCTAAATACTTTTATGTAGTTCTTACTATGTTAGCTACTTGTACGTATGTATACTTGTATACTTCTTATAAAAATACTTAATATTTTTATAGTATACTTTTAGTTTCAGAGCGCTTCGGCCCCTTTAGTGTTTATAGATGTATACCATGTAAGATTCGGAATACTTAGTTCACTATAAACAAGTGCTCTGATACCAATCTGTCACACCCCCAAACCGGAACAGCAGAAACGTTCGGGGGTGGATGACATCATATGTAGTATCACAACAATTGCATCATAGTAATCAAAGTAAGCACAACCATTACATTGAATATATATATATATATATATATATATATATATATATATATATATATATATATATATATAAAGGTATTTACATTTGTTTGATTCATGTTTATATAAATCAAAAGTAGCAAAAAGAAAGACGAAACTCTATACGCTCCGTCTTCTCAAAAGTCTACCGAGGTACCTGTCTATTGATTTCCTGAGAATAGAAGCGATTTTGAAAAGAGTATCAGCATAAAGCTGGTGAGTTCATAAGCATGTTTTTGCAATAAAAACCTGTCATTGAATATGTGAAATGTTTGTATGTTTACTAAGAAAATCCAATATTTTCTAATTAAAAGCATGATTAACCCATTCCTTCTATAACTACTTAGTTCATACTAGTTATGTATAAACCAATATCGAACATACAGTTAATTGTGTGGATCTACCTTAAGCCCACAACCAAACAAGGAACAAGGAATGAGGCGGAAACCACACACTTCACATTCTATCGGATATTCTTCATATGTAACCTGGCTGCATAAACTAAGGAATTATAGAATCAATAATGAACATTTGTTAAGTGAATAGCAATCCCATTGTTTGTAAAGTACTAATGTTTACCCTGGAAAATCCTATATTTCCCCTAAGTGTAAGTTATTGAGTTATCTGTTCCAAATTGAGGAGTACGAGTATCTACCATACTTATGTTGTTTTAGCATTGTTCTATTTGAATACCATGGTTCCACTAGTATGTATAGTAGTTTCATTACTTAAAAAAAACTATGAGTTGAAAATCCCTAGAATCCTCCAGCTGTATTATGAACTAGTTTTATTAATGAAAATAAAACTAAAGAAGAAAGGAATTTCGTAAACATTAGGTCCATGCGACCGGCCCCGGATGTACCCTTTAGCCGCGAAGGGAACCGGGTAAACAAAGTCGCGATCAGAATGAATGGTAGTTCGCTGGGACTGTCTTTTCCTCCCAGAGGTGCTAGTTCGAATCCAGTTCGCGACAAGTACTCATACTAAAGTGTGCTCCGATAGGTATTTCCACTGTTCGATACCTTTTCGTGATGACTGTTCCCAAGATCTGTTGGCTGCAACTGACAGACTGACTCATATGGAATCAGTTTCATTTGGCTCTAGACTACGATTCGATAGAGAATGACTTGGCACATCTTCGATTTCCTAGTATGAAAGTAAAGTCGTTAGGCTTGGTTTTCTTTGAGTTCAATATATTCAGCATAAGCCGTCTTTGCCTTCCAAAGGTGCCTAGAGGATGGGCCAGACGCAGCAGAGCAACGACCCGGGAGCAGATTCCCCACCGACCGGGGGGGGGGGGGGGCAGGAGACGGCCATCTCAAGGCACATCACGACCTACAGGCAACACCGGCGAGACCTGGGAAGGCAACCCGATTGTGAGTCGTATAACCATGATTGATATGACCTAGTGACCTCTACGACGTTCTTCAGGCATCGGACGATATGATATTTGTCACCCCAGGCATGCTTGCCTAACTGTAGCTAGCAGTTCAGGTGTGGGATTGTCAATCCCGAATAGATCTATTAACAAATCTCACACTCTCCCTCCAGAAGACTCTGGTTATACTATGATAGGATTTAGCCTGGACCCTGAAGGGTAAAATTGAAGTATCGTCTCACAATCCTGTATTAACTAGTTTACGTGTAGCTCTGTATTGTTCTCTTGTATTTGAATCCGTTTTGTATACTTGTAGTGTAACAATAATTATACTTAAATAATTATTAAATGTTCTACTCTTGTAGTAATGTATTTCATAAACTAATTATGTCATTGTTTATATGTTTTACTATGTAAATCTCTGAATTCTTGAAACTGTGTATTGAAAACGCAAACTATACCTATTATATGTTGAATGTATGATGTGTACTTGGTTCATGTATTGATCTGAAAACTATGCAATTATGAATGTATGTTGAAAACATCCCTTATGCTCAACATAGTACAAAAGGGATAAAATATCTAAATATTTTATAAAACATGTGAATCTTTTGGTTGTATCAATTGCATCAGTTTTAAACCTGTTGAAATTCTTTTGTGTAAATTTACAAATCATTTGTGTTTGGCTTGTATTCCCCCCTGAAAATATTAAAAGTAATAAAAGCATAGGGGTATGAACTCACTGTTAGTTGTGTGCAAATGTCGAATCAATGAACTGTAAATGGAGACCCTCGAGTTGCTGTATGTGGCACTTAACGGAATCCTAATAACAATTAAATACATATATGTATCTAAATTAGCGATTTCGTTAGATAAAGCGTTAGAAAACACTTGCTTTCGGTTAAGGAATGTTACCGGGACTTGATTGAATCGAGGAAAACGGGTTTTCAGTCTAATTTACCACATAGGGAGGGTTTGCGGCCGTGTAGGGGGGTTCGTGGCCGTGAACTGTTCTCGACAGTGAACTGTTCTCGACCGTGAACGGTCCCTTGAATGGTTTACGGCCGTTAACAGTTTGCGGTCTTTGAAGATTTGAAGATTTGAAGCGTGTACGGCCGTAATCTCAACAGCACGGATGTTGGATTCGATGAAAAATGTGTTTCAGATGTTCCAAAACAACTTCCAAAGGGGTTTTCTTAATGTCGGAAGAAATGAGGGTGTTTTGGGGTTTACGGTCGAGAGGTAGAGAGTGAGAGAGAGAATGAGAGAGTTTTTGGCTAAGAAAGTTCAAATGAAGGTGGGGGTCACATATATATAGGCTGGGGGTATGGCCAGTGGTGGGGGCCACCTGGCACTGGCCGCAAACGGGTTTACAGCTGTAAATGAGTTTACGGTCGTGAACTCTGCTCAGACCGTGAACTGTTGTTTTGTACGAAGGAAAACTCGAAATTTCGCATAGTTTTGGTCTCGACTCATAAATAAAGTTAAATTATAAAACTAAATGATTTATCCAAACCAAAGGAACTTGACGGAACTCAATAAAAGTTAAATTTTTATTAACGGGTCTCGAATAACGGTAACAGAAAAAGTTTCGGGTTGTCACACAGATTTCGAAAACCGAGTCTGTTTTCTCGAACCACTGCGTTAGAGCGATGACTCCCCCAATTCCATTAAAGGTTTTGGGTTTGCAATTCATGAAGTCCTTCTATGAACACTCCCGTGGGTGTCCGTGGGTAACTCTGGGGTTTGATAGGTGGGTACCGCTACGATGCCCACTGGTACCACTTGCACGGATTTGAGCTATGACAGCCGTTGTTACGGCTGTTACCGCTGCTTGGAAAGCAGCAGGATCGTGTTGTGGTGGTGGGTTCTCTGTTGTGTTATTGACTATGCGCCTTGCAGGTCTACCACGAGGCATCTTTTGCTAAAATGAATACAAAGTGAAATGGTGATAAGTCTATAGCAATGGTTATAAGTCGAATGGTGACCGACTAAGTTATCCTAGTTCTGAGTGTATCCGGTTATGACTTTTATAAGGTTCTGAAAACAATTTATAATGGGAGTCTATATAAAATAGACTTTATGAATAAGTAGCGACCACTCTTGAATGAATTGCTGTGAATTTGAATAACTGACACAAGTTGTTACGAAAATAAAATACACTAAGACATAGTGTGAGTAGTGTATTCACTAGCTCACTAATTCATTTTAGGTTTTTATTTATTAGTGTGATGCATAAGACGTTTGGTTTCTTTGACTAATCCCTTCTTGAAAAATCCCTCATGAATCTCTTCTTGTTCCTTCTTGACTCTTCTGCTAAATGCTAAGATGGAGTGGTTACATTTATCTAAGTTTGTCCTGTGCAGTGTATACAAGTTGTGTAAAGAGTCTATGAGATCAAGTGAAACATTATAGGGTTATCCTTATCGGGTCCTCTCATAATTGTGCAGTGTATACAAGTTGTATATAATTTAAGATTAAATAGACCTTCGAATAAGTGACCCTACTCTACCACCACAACCAAACAAGGAACAGGAAGTAGAGCATAGATCACAAATTCTAAGTCTATAAAATCTGAATTATATAAAACATTGGGAGTATATACTCCGGAATTATAGACCTACCAGTAAGGGTCTTTTAAATTTTCACATAAGCTATTTATAGTGGCTAAAATACTCCTATAGTATTTTAATGGTATGAACTTGGTAAGTTATATATATTGTTATCTTATAGTATCATAAAATACTCCTATAGTATTTTATCTTTATGTTATGTTCTAGAAATCCCTTGTATAAAGAGTTCGGTAAGTTTTATGTCTGTTGCAACACCACATCACTCCCAGACACATGTTGGTAATATCTCAAATAAATATAGTTGATCAGGCTATATTGATCCTATATATGATTACATAACTGTCCATGTTTGACCGCAATGTCCAACCTTTAAATACTTATGTTTTGTTCTTCTTGTGATACTTGTTCTAGTTTGTATATATATATATATATATATATATATATATATATATATATATATATATATATATATATATATATACGCAAGTATGTACACTTTCATAAAAATATTGTTATACTTTAAAAGATATACATTTAGTCAGAGCACTTCGGCCCCATTGTATTTATAGTTGTCTATATTTTATAGGTTGATATACTTATTTCACTATAAACAATGCTCTGATACCAATCTGTCACACCCCCAAATCAAAACAGCGGAAACGTTCGGGGCGGAGGACGTCATGCTCAGTATCACAACACATGCATCATTGTAATCAAAGTAACAAACAACCATTGCATTAATATTAAAGTGTTTACATGTATTCGATTCACAAAAGATTTACTCCAAAAGTAAATAACAAAACAAAGACATGACGCTACTATGCTCCAACTTCTGAATCCCAGAGCGTGTACCTGTCTACTATTTTCCTGAGAATACAAGTTATTTTGAAAGAGTAGATCAACATTTAAGCTGGTGAGTTCATAAGCATTTTGTTACAAAAAGTACACTCTAAGTTCTTTTAGAAAAGTTCGCCTGTTCCTCCAGAAAATCCTATATTTTCTGATGTGATGAAAATAAGTAAAAATGACTCTTACAATTCCTTCTATGAGTACTTAATGGATACAAGTTATATACAATCCAGAGTAAATAGACAATCGATTGTGTGAATCTGACCTAAGCCTACAACCAAACAACGAGTAGGAAATAAGGTTGACGTCACACATCCTATACAACCCTAGCGTATCCACTAGGTGCTTACGGAGTTAACTGTATTAGTTATTTTATATTTGATGAAAATATACCTTAAGAAAATCATATATTTCCTTTAGTAAAAATGGTAACGACAATAGTTCCTTCTATAATCACTAAGTTTATACAAGCTATATATAATCTAATATCGAACGGACAGTTAAATGTGAGAATCTGCCCTAAGCCCACAACCAAACAAGGAACATGAAGTAAGGCGGAAGTCACACATTCCACTGCCTATCGGATATTAATCATATATAACTCTGATGTATAAACCAAGGAATTATAGAATTAACCATTTTTAGTCCTTTATGTTATACTAGTTTGATAATACATATTAAACATTTTATAGATAAGTTTCTAGTTTCACTAACTCTACTGTGAAATATTGTTTTCGGTAATAAATGTTTATTGTTTTCAGAAAGATCCATCGAAAACTGTTTACCTTAACAGAGTGATGTTTACCATAGAAAATCCTATATTTTCTATAAAACCGACTGGATGTCTATGTTGTTCTAAGTTTGAAAAGCACAAGTATACTCAATATACTTACTTTAATGATATCTAGTTTTGTTGACATGTTAAACTGGATAAAGACTTGGTTGTTCTGGATACCTGATGCGACGATACTACCCTCCTATGATTACCTAATGCATACGAGTTGCATATAACCGAGATCGAACAGACAGTTGAATGGGTGAATCTGCCGTAAGCCCACAACCAAACAAGGATCAGGAAGTAAGGCGGAAAGCACACATTCCACTGTCTATCAGACTTTAGTTTTATCTAACCCAAAACTATACATTGGGTAATCACATAGTTAGAATCCTTTGATATTATTCATAAAAAGTATATTACTATGTAAATATATCGTTATTATTTATTGTGAGTTTTACGACCATACTAATTGGACAGGTTCAACACAACATATTGTAGACGTCGAAAAGAATATGACATTTGTCACCCGCAGACCTGCCGGTCCCACTGTAGCTAACAACAAGGTGCGGGATTGTCAGTCCCGTATAGATCTATACACAAACTCACGCTCTCCCTCCAGGAGACTATGGTCGTAAGGGTAGGCTTCCACTGGTACCTATGTGAGTACTCGAAGACGTGTCTCACAAGCTAGATTAACGACTTTACAAGTAATAATGCGGAAAACCCTTTTTATAATTAACAGATAAGTTTATAAAAATATCATTTTGTTCCTTAAGCTAAACTTCTTAAAGTTTATCAGCTCTCTTCTATGTTATATTCAAAGTTTCATGTTGTAGATACAGTTTATTGGTACAAAGACATAATAAGCAATTTATATTTCATAACACAACATGTCTTGTGCTATACCTATATTCTCCCCTAAAGCATTTAAAAAGTTGGAAAAAGGCATGAGGGTATGAACTCACCTTATGTGGTGATTCAATAGAAGGTTAGATATAGGATGATAAGTTCCACAAACGAATTCCCAAGACACAAATGAGTCCTAATTAGCATATTATCACACATATATGTATATAGTTAGTGAATATAACTACAAAGGTGATTAGGAAACAAGTAAGGATGCAAGAATAACTCACCAAAAGAGTGCTAGAAGCAAGTTAGGAGGCTGAAATGGTGTTCATGGCCCTAAGGAGGGTTCAAGGCCTAAGAACACATGAGTGTTCACGGCCCATGTTGAAGGGTTCACGGCCCTGAAGAAGGTTTACGGACCACAAGTGTGAAGAACACTTGAAGATCTTGGTGTTTAGCAAGAGTTTGAAGGCCCTTTGTTGTATTTCAAGAAGATACCAAAGAAAATGGGTGTTAAAGGGAAGAAAAGGGGTTTCTTGAATATGATAGTTGAGAGAGAATGGGATGGTTCACGGCCAAGAGAGAATGAAATGAAAGAAAATCACCCACCTCATATATATAGGGAAGAGTTCACGGTCCGAGGGTTCACTGCCGAGGGTTCGTTTGCGGTCGAGGAGTTCACGGCCATGAACTGAGGGTTCACGGTCCGAAGGCGGTGAAGAGCTTAGGACTCATAAGAGGTTCACAGTTCCTAAGTTGTTTGCGGCTCTGAAGGGTTTACGGCCATGCAAAGGTTCTTGATTCCTAAGGGACTTTCCATTGTAGACACACTACATCTTTTAATACAAGGTTCAAACACTTATAGAACATTACTCTAACTATATTAAGATAATTAAAGAAATGTGTTTGACCTTTAATTGAATAGGTTTCATTTTTGTTGACCAAAGTTGACTTTTATAAGGATAAAATTTTCGGGTTGTGACAGCAGCTCAAAAATCCAATCTTCGAATCATGTGATCGTAATCCATTTCTTCGTGATCAGACTTAGCTTACTTTTCCTTTAAGGTTCCATTCTTTTCTTCGATCCTACAAAACATCATAGTGTAATCTTATCACATCATGTATTGAGGATCTACAAATAGGAACTTAATAGAATTAGATAGTGGATTTTGTACCTGAAGTAGAGTCAAACATTTTGACTCTCCCATCTTCGCGATCCTTCATGTAGATACGGCAGCTTCGCATCCAATGCCCCTTCTCTTGGCAGTAGAAACAAACGGATTCTTTCGGAATATCACATGGGACAATATCAGATTCAGCCTTTCTTTTTACCATCCGATCAAACTATTTGAACTTGGCCAATCCCTTTCCATTGGGAAGAGAAGACTTTTCTAGACTTCTAATGTTGCCATTGCTAATGTCCATGGAGGTTTGGAGGTTGATCTACCAGTGAAATTTGCTTTACCAGTGCGCCAAATTATTGTTGATTCAACATCAATTAGCAAATAGGTAAGATCAATGAGGGCCACGTCGTGGTCCATCATATAGTAATCTTTTAGGAACTCACTATATGAGTTGGGAAGTGATTGAAGAACCAAGTCAACAGCCAACTTCCTTGAGACATCGACACCAAACATTCCCAACTTGTAAATATGCAATTTCATGTCCAAGACGTGAGTACATATGGACTTTCCATCTTCGTGTTTACTAGCCAATAGGGCTTGAGTGATCTTGAACTTTTCAAGTCTTCGAACACGTGGGTTAGGGAGAATTATCGGAGCAGGTGGAGGAAGTGAAGCATGATTTCCATTTTCATGATCCAATCGTGGAACATCATCTTCATGTGGAAAGCTTTTTCAACAGGATTCGGGAAGACCATAGTTGTTAGATTTTCACATATACAAAACGGGAGAAATTCAATTTAGTTGATTCAATCCTTAATATAACACCCAAATAGTATATCGAGGCTAGGACCCAACACAATATTCTACAACTTGGAAGAGGGATGAGTAATCCAGCTGCAGAATATTTGAAGGTAGGCAAATGACGATTTACCAATTTCCTCCATGAAAAACGAAAATGGACATTAGGTTTTAAATGAATTGAAATTCCTAGATCTTTTGAGATTCATTGAACATTTCGATGGCGTGTATAATCTCGATTATGCCCTTCATGTTTGTGACTGGGATGCCCATGATCATAAACAAGGTGTGGTTAACCATGCAAATTAGCTTGGTACTCGCGATGTCAATTACCATCCAATCAATGTGCCGGTTAACCACACACGCTCCATTGATCAGTGATAATCTTACGAAAAACCCATTGCCATCTGTAACATCCCAAATTTCGAGTCCAAAAATTTCATTTTTAATTAATTGATTTATAAAATAGTTTACTAAAAAACTTGCCAATATCATAATGAACCATAAACCATCAAATCATGTTTCGAATCAAAACATCAAGAGTAATAAAAAATCAGAGTACAATCCCATGAATCACATATGCGGAAATCTGATGTGCATGTGATGTGCAGCTACCGTGCCAGCTCCTTCGCCTTCGATGAAGAGGTACCTGAAACAAAAATGAAAATTGTAAGCACAAAGCTTAGTGAGTTCCCACATCATACCACATACCATACAATCATATAACATACATACTGCCAGGCATATATGGGTGCTCGACCTACCCCTTCGGTCCTTTCGACCGGTAACATAGCCTAGCATATCTGGGTGCTGGCCTCCCCTTCGGTCCTTTCGACCAGTAACATTGCCTAGCATATCTGCGTGCTGGCCTCCCCTTCGGTCCTTTCGACCGGTAACATTGCCTAGCATATCTGGGTGTTGGCCTCCCCTTCGGTCCTTTAGACCGGTAACATTGCCTAGTATACCTGGGTGTTGGCCTCTCCTTCGGTCCTTTTAACCGGTAACATTGCCTAGCATATCTGGGTGCTGGCCTCCCCTTCGGTCCTTTCGACCGAGCATCGGGGACTATTTCACCCCTCTACTACTACCACATAACATATATCACATAAACATAATCTGGCTAGCATAGCTGGGTACTAACTACCCCTTCGGCCCTATCGACCGGTAATCTTGGGGACTATCTCCCCTACTGCTACTATCACATAACATCATATCATGCTAACACATAAACATATAAGGTAGTAGCAAACCTAGATGAATATCACAAAGACAATCATCTAACATACAACTCCTACTGGTGGGCCGACATTGTGGCCGTAGACCCACCGCTACTGGACGGTAACTCAGCTCGATGTCGTGTAGTATCGGCCCAATCCTCGGCAAGGCTATCAGCTCATCTCAACTCCTCAATCCCTACACAACGATCTTTCTCGATTACTTAGTATACTAATAACCCTTACAGGGGTCAACCCAAACCCAAGTCAAAGTCAAGGTCAAAGTCAAAGTCAAAGTCAAAGTCAACCTCCAGTTGCCCTGACTCGCCGAATTGGCCTACCAGCTCGTCGAGTCCATGCTCCTTCAGCCTGATACAAACCCCGTCCCAACTCATCGAGTCTAGCAAGAACTCGATGGGTTCTCCTTCAGTCATACCATTGGGACCATCTTCATCCGACTCGCCGAGTTCATCCTTGAACTCGTCGAGTTCATCCTTGAACTCGTCGAGTTCATCTCCTTCATAAGAACACGTCCAGTCCGTGACTCGTCGAGTTGTATGAACAAATCGTCGAGTCTATCTTCCAGAGTTGGGAGATTGCCTTGGACTCGCCGAGTCTGTTCATACACTCGCCGAGTCCTATGATTTCCAGGTCCATGGCTAAGTCTAATACGTTGAGTCACTCCCTTGGACCCCTCTAAAACCCTTCTAACACTCAACTGGGTTCCTCTGAACCTCAACAGATTGGGGACTCAAGCCATGTACTCGCCGAGTTCCAAGGACAACTCACCGAGTCGATGTTGTGCAAGTCTTATATCTCGATTTCTGATGTACAACACTCATCCAAAAGACAGATCTGGGCTTCTTAGATCGATCTACCACTAAAAGTTATGAACTTTATGTGCATGCATGGGAGTACAAGCTCAGATGGTCCTAAAAGAGGCTCTTAAGATGCTTAAGACTTCTTATGGCCACAAAGTTGGCCACTTTATGCCATGTAGTCCCCTAAGGACCTTGGATATGGTGTCTTAACCCCCAACCATGCTTTCACTCATGATTGGTCACCAAAAATGGTTCCTAAAAGCCCTAATTCACTCCAAAAAGGGATCTAGAACATGAATGAACAAGGTATCAGCTTTATACCTCCAAGGAACTTTAGATGCTGCATAAACTTGAAATCTTCTGGATTCCTCTTGGCTCCTCAAGCTTTTCCTTCCTTCTTGTGATCACAAATCACCAAAAATCACCAAAAAGGGCCTTAGATCTCACAAAACGATTAGGGTTTCAGTATGAGGTGTTCTGGGAGCATAAGGGACGATGGATGCTGCAATAAGATGTTTAATTAGGGTGCTATCCCTCGGATTTAGGGTTTCACTTAAACAGCACCTACTCACCGAGTCGGTCTAGCGACTCGTCGAGTACGTCACTTAAAATGTTCGCGGATCCCGACTCTACTCGACGAGTTGGGCCTTCAACTCGTCGAGTCCCAGAGAAAAACATAAGAATACTTTGAATTAAATGCGTACCAGGAATCGGGTGCTACACCATCCTTCATTGGTCCCATATTAGTGTGCCGGTTAACTACACACACTCCACTAACGACCAACAAGGTGCAATGTGCAATTTCATGGATTAGCACCAACTCCACATTTTCCTAAAGTAACTAAGATTTGGGATTTTATAAAGTGTTTAGCTACTTCATATTTCATTATACTTATAACGGAAAGTTGTGTCCTACTACCCGTTCGGCTAAGGACCCTCCACTAGTCAAGAGTGCGATGGTTAAGAGTGGATACCCATTCAATCGCCATTTATTAGACAATTTCCTTAAACACCTCGTATAGACTAGTTTCCTGAATGAGGCCTACTAACGGTAAGACTGACTCTTTGCTTATACATATATAATATATTAGACTTTTAATTTTATATGGTATAAGGGCGTATTTTACACTTTTAAAATACTTATTGGTTTAAACTATTAATAAATTAGACTTTTAATTTTATTAATCTTAAACCATATTATTATGGATTTATTAATTATCACTTTTAATTAAACACTTAATTAATTTAATAAAACCATAAGGATGTAATTTGAACTTTTCAAAACACTAGGGTTTTAGAATTTAATATTTCAAAATTAAAACTTTTTTAATCAAATCTTAAATTCCAAAAATGGAGGGCAAATTTTGAAACTTTTCAAAATATCTTTTAGATAAAATTTAAAAAACAATTGAATATCATATAATTAATAATTATCACATACTTTGACCTAATCTATTTTTCTTACAAGATAATTCAAATCAAAATACAAATAATTAATATTTATCTTATAAAACATGTAATTATCTTAAATTGATAATTATCCATTAATTTGATTAGGATACCAATTACCATAATTAAAAAAAAATCTAATTTTTATTTGGAAAAACAATTTATGGTAATTTCCAAATCAAATTAGGAATTTTTTTTTGAAATTTGCTATCAGACTGAGTTCACGAGGTGAGTCTGGTCAGATTCAAAATTCGCAATTTTTTCTGCTTTGAAAACTTAACTTTTGCATCATATAACAGAAAACGACCCTAGTCTCCGATACCATTGATGGGTTTTGAGCATTACACCAATCCTATGGTGCACATGCAAACACTAAAGCTTTGGATCTAGTTTATCTAGTTGTACATGCAATAATCATTCAAAACTCATAAACCCTAGATCTAGCATACTATAATCGAAATTAACATACGAATAGGGTTAGGAATATTAAGTTGATTGTTATGTAGCAATAACAATCACAAACCTTCTTGATCTTGACTTCTGAAAGCTTAGTGCCTCAAATGTGGCACCTCTAATGGAGTCACAAACACCACTACCAACAAGATGACTTAGGAGAGGGAGGTGGAGGCACAAAATTTGTCCAAGGTACTTTAGATAGGGTTAAGCACGAATTTGGTGGCCTTAAGGGTTCCTTTTATAGTTAGGCTTCTAGGTTTATCAACTAGGAAACCCTAATCCATTTGCTTATTCCTTAAGCAGCCCAAAGATCCTTCCAGAAGGCCCCTTGGACGATTTCTTTATGGACTCTCATATAGAATTCGTCCACTGCTTCCTTATGGATCCTAAGCCCAACTTTGTAACTATCTTATAATTACAGTATCGATCCCCTTTATTTAATTAATCTCTTTTGAACACAAAATTAATTCTAAATTATATATTGATCAATATTAATTAAACAATACGATTTCTCTTTTAATATATTATTCACATAATATATAAATAAATCATAGTTAATCCTCTTTCTCCTTGATTCATCCTATCAGTTGCTATGGTGAAGGCAACCCAAAAAGACCATGCTCATAATAGGGTCAAGTAAACACCAAAATAGTTATGGGCTTAGACACCTAATCCAACACTTTCTTGGGTGTTTCGTCATGGTAACGATCTTGATGTATGCTTTTGTATCAAAATGAAAAGAACATATGTGTTTACCAAGAACTAGTTGGAGCATAGTGATATTCCTAATCTTGTATATATGAGATACACTTAATCATTTGAGATAATATTCTTGTTGGATTAGGTGTCTAAGCCCATAACTATAATTGATATGTACTTGACCCGATACATGGTCCGTTTGGGTTTCTTTCACCAGAACAATTTGATATGATGGACATTTGAGAAAGTGGTTATTTGTGATTTATTAATATATTACAAGTATAATATATTAATTGAGAAATCATATTATTTAATTGGTATTGATCAAGAATTATTTTTGAATTAATTTAGTGATCAAAAGAGACCAAATTAAATTAACGGGGACTGATTAAGTAAATCAATGATACATATAGTTTGGGCTAATGATCCAGGTTGATTAGGATGGACTAAATCATTGTGCAGTCCATGAAGAATTAGTCCAAAGGGATTATCATATGGATTATTAGATTAAAGGCCCAAGGAAGTGGACTAGGGTTTACAAGTTGAAACCCTAGCAATTCCACACTATAAATGTAACCCCTACCACCACCAAAAAGCTCTCTAAGAGTTCCAAGAAGAACCCTAGCCGTTTTTGGTGCCTCCTAGCCTCACTCTCATTATCCTCTATTTTGTTCATGGTGTTTGTGACTTATCATAGGCATCACTTTTGAGGTGCTAAGCTCTTGAAAGGCCAAGTTCTACAAGCTACAATATAGAGGTATTCATCTCACATGATTTTTATGTTGCAAATCTCAAATTGTATGGTAGTTAGGATGCATGCTTTGGGTAAATGAAAATTATATGTATAACTAGAGAAAACTTTGATCCAAAGCATTAGGGTTGTATGTGCACCATAGGAGTGTTATAGTACATAAAACCTAACAGTGGTATTAGAGCCATGGGTGTTTTCTATTATATAGATGCATTAGTTAATTGTTCAAAGCTGAAAAAATGGAAATCATCCTTCTGCCAGGGTGAACTCGACGAGTTCATACTGGAACTCGATGAGTTCATGATGAACTCGATGAGTCCATTGCCTGACTCGACGAGTTGAACAGTCTATTGGCAGATGTTCGGGGTTTTTGGCAAGAATTGGATTAGGATCATTACCTTCAACTGTTTTGTATCATAAAATCTGTTTTTTCTGATATGGTAGTGATTATCCTCGTCCAATTCAAAGATAATTGTCAAATTTTAAGATAATTACTAGTTTATATTATAAAGCTAATTATTTGTAATTTTTGATTTGAAATTATCTTGCTATATGAGTTTAATTAGGTCAAATTGGTAAAAGATAAACTATACGATAGATTTATTAGTTTAAAATTTGATCTAAATGTTGTATGAAGAGTATTATAACTTGCCCTCAACTTATGGAATTTCAAAATCTCATTCATGAAACATTAACTCCTTAAGTTATGGAATTCAAGAGGTTTTGAAGAGTTACAAAATTTGGCCTCAAGTTTTGGTATTTGAAAAGTCTCATTTATGAAACATTGAATTCTAAGACCCTAGTAATTTGAAAAGGTTTCAAAAGATGCAACTATTGGTTCATAACTTAAAAATTAATTAAATAGTTTTTAATTTTGATTTTTTTATATTTAGAACCTTGATGTTTTGAATAGTTTAAAATTACACCCTTATGGATTTCATTAAATTAATTAAAAGAGAAAATTAATAAATCCATAATTACATGGTTTATGTTTATTTAAATTAAGAGTATAATTTATTAATAGGTTAAACCACCAAGTATTTTAAATATGTAAAATACTCCCTTATACTATATAAAATTAAAAGTTTAACATATATTATATATGTATAGGTAAAAGGTCAGTCTTACCGTTAGTAGGCCTCATTCACGAAGCTGGTCTATAAGGGTTGTTTAAGGAAATTGCCTATAAAATGGCGATTGAATGGGTGTGTGGTTACCCGACACACTAATAAATTTAATGAATCTGCACATTGGTGCTTTATAATGAAATACCAAGTAACTAAATGCTTTATAAATTCTCAATCTTAGTTACTTAGGAAAAATGTGAAAATGGTGCTAATCCATGAAATTACACATTGCACCTTATTGGTCGTTAGTGGAGCATGTGTGGTTGACCGGCACACTAATATGGAACTAATAAAGGATGGAAATGGGTAGCTCGTAGTTTGTCATAGATCAATGGAGCGTGTGTGGTTAACCGGCGCATTGATTGGGTGATAAATGACTTCAAGAGTGCCAAGTTAATTTGCATGGTTATTCACACATTGTTTGTGATCCTCAATATCCCAGTCACAAACTAGAAGGGAATAATCGAGATTAAACATGCCATTGAAAATTTCAATGAATCTCAAAGAATCTAGGAATTTCAATTCATTTAAAACCTAATGTTCATTTTTGTTTTCATGGTGAAAATTGGTAAATCGTCATTTGTCTACCTTCAAATATTTTGCAATTGGATTACGGCATCCCTCTTCCGATTTGTAGAATATTGTGATGGGTCCTAGCCTTAATATTTCATTTGGGTGTTATATTAAGGACTTGAATAACCTGACATGAATTTCTCCCTTGTAGATGTCTAGTTCTAACAACTATGGTCTTCCCGAATATTTTGGAAAAAGCTTTCCTTATGAAGATGATGTTCCATGATTGGATCGTGGAAATGGAAGTCATACTTCACCTCCTCCACCTCCTCCAATAGTTCTCCCTGACCCACATGTTCGTCGACTTGAAAAGTTCAAGGTCACTCAAACCCTATTGGCAAGCAAACACCAAGATTGAAGGTTTGTGCGTGCACATATCTTGGAGATTAAGTCACACATTGAAACGTTGGGAATGTTAGGAGTCGTTGTGTCGAGTAAGTTGGTTGTTGACTTGGTCGTTCAATCACTTCCTGAGTCATATAGTGAGTTCATTAATGATTACTATATGACTGAATTAGTAATGATTTGGCGCACTGGCAAAGCAAATTTGATTGGAATATCAATCTTCCAAACTTCGATGGATATTGATAATGGCAACATTGGAAGTCCAGAAAAGTCTTCTCTTCCCAATGGAAAGGGATCGGCCGATGTCAAACCATTTGACCAAATGGTAAAGAGGAAGACTATGTCTAAGATTGTCCCGTGTGCCATTCTGAAAGAGTCTATTTGTTTCTATTGCCAAGAGAATGAGCATTGGATGCGAAGTTACCATATCTACCAGAAGGATCACAAGGATGGTAAAGTCAAAATATATGACTCTACTTCAGGTAAGTCCACTATCTTACTCTATTAAGTTTTTTTCCGCAATTTTGTAAATAAAGAAAATTTTGATTTTATCTTATTTTATATTTCCTTGCAATGACATTTGTGAAAACTGGTGTTTGTATGTTTCTATTTTTAGCAATATTGGAAAATGGATTTGATTCTTTCGTTTGTGGTAGTATCAAAATTTAGCAAATAAGGAAAGATTCTCATCACCAACGTTTCAATTGGATAGAAACTTGGAATCATGCGACTTGTATTGTGTGATGAATGAAAACCTTCATCTTTGGGAAATTAAGACTAATTCCTTGTTCACATATAGATGTGAGTCAAGTGAAGGACTAGGGGATCTAGTACACATTGTTGTGTATTGGTCAGGTCCACCACAAAGAACAATAAGACTATTCATCATGATTTACTATGAGTTTAGTGAATATGATTATGCTTACACGATTAAGTGTAATTCTGAATCATCGAAAAAGTTTCAATGTATAGTAGAACGAATAAGAAGAATCAATTAGGCCGAAAGATAAAAGTTTCTCCAATCTGAATAGAAAGGAGAGTACTTTAGTATCGTGTTTTATGATCATCTTAATGATAATGAAAACCATATCATAATTGATCCTCTAAGGACACCTTAGTGCACTTCTATAGCGAAGAAGAGGAATTGGGAATTGTTGAAATGGTTAAATCAATTAAAGTGAGTCATACTTCGTTCAAAAATCAAGTTTTAGAGTCATACTCCAAGATTGTGCCTTGAGTGACATATATTAAGTAGGTTTATAACACATCATAAAACGTGGAGTAGAGAAATGTTTTCTTACTCTTGAATATTTCAAATTGGTAGTTTTGATGTTTTGCATAAAATAAAGACCAACTAAGACCAATTATTTGAAGTGTTATTCTTGATAAGAATCCGCACTCTTGGATATTTGTTTTGTCAAGGAATCTTTCTTAACAGAGAATCTTGTATGTCAAGAGGTCAGTGGGAGTCTTAAAGACCTTGAAAAGCTTCAAGAACTAATCAAGAATAAACATATTGTTTATCACTAGCACACGACTTGATGTTTGTAACCTATTGTGCTGGCATATTCTTGTTTCTGTGCCCATTCAAGTTAAACTTGACTATGCATGTGAGTTCTATGAGTTCTCAATTGTTTGCATAAGGCAAAGCACCTTGATCAATGAAAGTCCATTGATCAGTAAGGGTGATCTGCTCAACAACTTGGAAGACATGGTAGGCCCCTATGCTGCCAAGTGGCAAGAAATTAAGATTGAGTAAGTTCAGTCCATATGAGTTTGATTTTGTCATAGACCTTGTCTTATGATAGTGGTTGGAAATGACAGTTTCACATGGATAGGAACACATACACCAAAAACTCTAAGTGGCAAAGGTTTCTATCCAATTCATGAAAATGATTGTAAGGAAACACTTTCACTAAGTAGATTTTGAGGAGATAACAATTGTGTTAATTGCGATCTCAAATTCGATTATGATTACGACATCCCTCTTCATAGTTCGAATTGTGAGAAATGGCAAATAGTTTGAACATTCAGGACTTATTGTCGTAAGTTCTGAAATAGTATAGACACACATATGAGCTTTCTTATAAAAGGTGTATGAGCTTAGATAAAGGCTTATCGAAGCATCTGGTATCATAAATTTGAACTTTGGTAAGAAAGTCAATAAGTATTGATATCTAGAAGTTCAGCTGATTTCTGGATACATGTCAAAGCTAGTAGGAGCATAAGTGTTATGCTAGTAAGAATATAATTATTATGCTAGTGGGAGCATAATTATTATGGTAAGTGTTGCGAGTTAGCAATGCTATTTATAGGAAACAAAGTTCTATTTTGCAAAGTTGCAAAGTTTGAAAAGTTGTTTTGCTATAGTAAGGGAGAGGATGCTTATACTTTATTTCGAATCTAAAATTTTAGATTGAAGTATTAATCAAAATTAGTCATGAGTATATATTAATATCATGTTGAAATGTTTCAACATTGTAAATTATGTATATGGAAATGTTATAGCAAGAGACTGGTCAGGTATCATGTCTTTTTGCAACACATTATGAATCGTATCCTATATGCTTCGGGTATAGGATCGATTACATATGCTATAATATTCGTGTGTTCTGAATTTTCCGAATGTGAAGGGTATTAAGAGGAAAATAGGACCAGAAATAGATATGGATGAAGTTGTTAAACAACTGTCAATGACGATCTAAGGTTCGCTAAGGATTGGTTACTTGTGGCAATTGGAAGTATAGTATTGGATCGACCATGTTGACATAATTATGAATAGATGGGATTTAACTAATAATGAGTTGTCATATGGCAAATATGGAAATAATGGGAGTTGGATATTAAGAATCTATGTGAAAGTTAGAAACTTTTGCAAGAAGGATGTTCAAAGGAATGTACTTTGAACTTGTGACTTCACTTCCATGGAATTGATTCGTTATCAATCTCCAAAGGAATACTTTGTAATATCGTTGGCAAAGTCTCTGTGACTTTTGTACTTCGTCATTACAAAAGGAATCATTGCATGATAGTTTAGAATCTAACACATTCTAATAGTGGCAAGAATTTGGTATTCTTACACTTGTGAAAGGGATTGTGAAATGATCATTATTGGAAATGTGTTCAATTGAACTATTTCACAAAGTAAGGACAATAGGTAAACATAGTGTGCATGCTTGGAGCATGGGATAACTATTGTTTTAATCAAGTATTAAGTTGATTAATCGAAACATTATACAATGAATAATGTGTAATCAATATGGTGATTAAATAATAAGTGTTTTTATTTATACTCAAAAGTTTTGAGACCATATTGGATTAGAATATTCTTGTGTTTCACTTCGTAAGTTTTGACTTCCCGAAAATATGATTATTCAAACATCCATAGTCAATCATACTTTGGAAGTAGGTAATGAGGTAAGACTGTCATGAATCCGACAGTATATTGTCTAAGTTCTTAGACATAGCAAAAGTTTGCTGCAGTGTTCATGAGTACTCATGTAATAAGATTTAAGTATTGGATTAAACCCACGCTCATCTGAATCACTTCATATTTTATCACGAGTGATTGTGAGATGATAATATCTTATATTCTTGAAACGGAGACATATGAGTTACAATTTACAAGTCGGTTGCACATTGATGATATGTAAACACACCAGTAACTTGGTGTTATAAAACATATTGTTGTGTGTGATCTGATGGGTAAATAGAGAAAGCATATGAGTCGAAGTTTTACCGTTCCTTTTACCCTAAGAGTGATAAAAGCGATATATGTGGGCCCCTCGATGATTTAGTGATGACATCCTAAGCGCTTGGCCAAGCCTGGACTAAGTTGATGTGTTCAATTGTAGTCTAATCTCAGTCGTCAAAAATCGGAAATCGGGAAACAACACATGGACAGAGAGAATGATTACAATCCATGTCTCAGTCCATATGATATCTTGTAGAATGTAGGAATATAAGATCCCTTATCTAAAGGACGTGTTACTGATAAGATCAGAGTTCGACAGCGGCTTTTGAGAGCTACGATTGCTAATCAGATTTTGTACTTGCAGTTATAGTTATTAGACTTATCCAAGTGGGAGACTGTTGGATTGGGTGTCTAAGCCCATAACTATAATTGGTATGTACTTGACCAGATAGTAGCATGGTCCTTTTGGGTTGCCTTCACCAGAACAATTTGACAGGATGGATATTTGAGAAAGATATTATTTCTGATTTATTATTATATTACAATTATAATATATTAATTGAAAAATCATATTATTTAATTGGTATTGATCAAGAATTATTTTGGAATTAATTTAGTGATCAAAAGAGACCAAATTAAATTAACGGGGACTGATTATGTAAATCAGTGATACATATAGTTTGGGTTAATGATCCATGTTGATTAGGATGGACTAAATCTTTGTGGAGTCCATGAATAATTAGTCCAAAGGGCTTATCATATGGATTATTGGATTCAAGGCCCAAGGAAGTGTATTAGGGTTTACAAGTTGAAACCCTAGGATTTCGTCACTATAAATGTAACCCCTAGCACCACCAAAAATCTTCCTAAGAGTTCCAAGAAGAACCCTAGCCGTTTTTGGTGCCTCTTAGCCTCACTCTCATTATCCTCCATTTGTTCATGGTGTTTGTGACGTATTAGAGGCATTACATTTGAGGTGCTAAGCTCTTGAAAGGCCAAGTTCTACAAGCTACAGTATAGAGGTATTCATCTAACTTGATTTTTATGCTGCAAATCTCAAATTGTATGCTAGTTAGGCTGCATGCTTTGGATAAATGAAAATTGCATCTAAAACTAGAGAAAACATAGATCCAAAGCATTAAGGTCGTATATGCACCATATGAGTGTTATAGTACATAAAACCCAACAATTCTGACTATATATGGTTGTTTGACTCGAAAAATATTTCTAAAATGAAAGACTTGGGAGTAACAAGATACATTCTTGGAATGTAAAATCTACAGTGACTGAAAAATATGAATGTTGAAGCTTTTAAACTCTTTTAAATGAATTAATAATATCTT
The DNA here is from genome assembly GCF_052849685.1 of Lactuca virosa. Lineage (NCBI taxonomy): Eukaryota > Viridiplantae > Streptophyta > Magnoliopsida > Asterales > Asteraceae > Lactuca > Lactuca virosa. Next base: position 319,160,450 of record NC_136428.1, read on the forward strand.
GAAAGAGGTCAAGATACAAGATTCTGTTGGAGGAAGCTTGGCATTGTCACATGACACCTTTTTGAGTCTGTCTCAAAAGGAACTAGAACATAGGTTTGAGCTAGATAAAATGATTTATATTCTATTTTCTTGGAAAATGAATCTATCATTTATGTCATATCATGAGATACAAATTGAATACATGGTTAAGTCACTGGATGACTATAATGTAATTCTAAGAGTACTTAAGAAGAACTAAGAGAATGTATTTGCGATAAGTACGTTATAATAAAATCTTCATGTAAAAAGATACATATGATTTTGGTTTCTAAATAAATATAGATAATTATGAGTTATAATTGGATTATGACTTCATTGTGGAATGAAGAGTAAATTTAGGTTGAATGAGGTCTATGAAAAACATAATGACACAGTCTACTAAGAATTAGAATACACTACTTTAGAAGTTGAAGCCAAATATGAATGAATAAATGAGTTCATTGAAAAACTGTGACTCTTGGGCATATATTTCTTTAAACCTGCCACTTGCACAATACTCATCATAAATTGATATAGATAGTGGTGAACGTCTAGAAACATTTCATTGCCCCTTATAATATATGACTTAGTTCCATATCAACATCCAATTCCCAAAATCTGAAAGCCTCAATTGATGTATAAGGTAAGTTTTTCAGTTATCACATCTAGAAACATTTCACAGCCCCTAGTAATATATGACTTAGTTCCATTCTAGACGTTCACCACTATCTATATCAATTTATGATGAGTCTTGTGCAAGTGGGAGATTTAAAGATACATATGCCCAAGAGTAATTATAGAATGATATTGCTAGCTAGTATACGATCCTAAAGGGTCACACTAAAAACAACTTGATGCAAGTATATAATTTATAGGAATTTGATTACTAATAAATAAATATATATCTTTTAACTAATTGTAACTTATTTATTTCACTGAAATAATAATTTTCAACGTTAAGTTTCAAAATATATCAGAACTTATCATAGGGTATGATTTATTAGGTCATGTAAATCATTTTGGACCAAAAGTGTTTTTTGTCCTATATGGATTTATATGTTTTATTAGTTACAAAAATTAGAAGAGTTTTTATAGAAAAACTAGCTTCTTCCTTTTATAAAATATTCAAGGAGACCATAATGAAGAAATAAGACTTGATTTTGATTGATTTATTCAACACACCATGCTCTTAGAAAGCATGGCTAGTTTATTTGATAAAGCATGGGTCTTAAAGTGAACAAACCGATGGGATGAAGGCTTAAAGTAACGACTAAAAAGAACTAGTTTTCTCACTTCTTTCACTAAGTGAAAACCATGAAATTTGTGGCTTCCCATCTCCATATTATTTTTAATTTTTGTCTCTTAAAGTGTTAAGAACATAAAGATGAAGATGATACCTGAATACTCTCTTTTAAGGAAAACTAGTTTATTTGTCTTAAGAGCTTAAGTGATTCTTTTACTACAAGAAGAAGATTAGCATCTTATCGAGTTGATTTATTTTTGGTGGATATCTCTAGAAAACTTCTACCTTGAAGTTTCATGCCACAATTCATCAACTTCTACAATCCCATGAGAGCCAAATCTTTAAAGTTTGTAACACTTTTCTTTCTATGGTTGTTTTAATCTTTCTAAGTCTTGCAAAATGGTCCATTGGTGGGAATAAAACAATTTTAATTTTGTTCAAATCTTAAGTCTTTTGTTTCATTTTTTATGTTTTTGAAACAATTTTTGAATAAAAACCAGATAGTTTTGTGATAAAATACATGGCGATTTGTTCCCATTTCCATTCAAGGACATCTGGTTGTCGCAGAATACATGATTGTTTTTGGTATTCTGCCTTGAGCTTAGTGCAGGTCAAATACTTTCTTAGATAGGTGGCGATCTCTGCCTTTAGGTTTGGCCACCAATACCTCTTCTTTAAGTTGAGATACATCTTGTCAGATCCTAGGTAGTCTGGATACCTTGTCATGTGAGCTTCATCCAAGACTATACTCCTAATATCCATAAACTTTGCTACCCAGATTTGGTCAATGAAACGTAGTTTTCCATCGTCCTCAGACTCGAATTGATTTTCCGTTCCTCGCATGCATTCCTCTGTCTAGTTTTCTACTTTAAGGTCTTCGAATTGGGCTTCCTTCATTTAGGAAAAAAGATTTGACTGAATCGTCAAGGTGAGTGACTTTACGATGCAAGGCTTAGCTCACTCTTTCCTACTCAAGGTATCGGCTATGACGTTTTCCTTTCCTGGGTGATATCAGATTTCACTCTCGTAATCATTTAGCAATTCTAACCATGTGCATTGTATCATATGAAATTCCTTTTGATTAAAGAAGTGTTGAAGACTCTTGTGGTTGGTGTATATGCTACACTTAGTGCAATATAGGTAATGTCGCCAGATCTTTAAGGCGAAAATTAAAGCTTTCAATTCAAAATCATGGGTGGTGTAATTATTCTCATGCACATTAAGTTGACGCGAAGCATATGCAATGACTTTGCATATTTGCATAAGCACGCATCCCATACCTTGATGTGAGGCATCACAGCAGAAGAAGAATTCGTTTGTTCCATCTGGAAGTAATAGGATTGGTGCGTTACACAACATATGTTTCTATTTTTGAAACACAACTTCTGGATTTTCTCCTTACTTGAGTGTTGTGTCCTTCTTAGTTAATATTGTGAGGGGCTTGGCTATTTTTGAGAAGTGTCCAATAAATCTTTGTTAATAGTCTGCCAACCATAAGAATTGGTGCACATCATTCGATGTTGTAGGTGCTTCCCAATTCTTGATTGATTTTATTTTGGAAGGATCCCCGTGAATAAGGTTTGCACACCTGGGTCATAATATCCACGAATACTTTTGGGGTATTGGTTCATACAAATGGCGTAACCAGGAACTTATAGTGGCCATAACGAGTCCTGATTGCTATCTTTGGGATGTCTTCCCTTTGCATTCAAAGTTGATGGTATCCTAACCTCAAGTCAATCTTTGAATAAAACCTAGATCCTTGTAGTTGGTCTAACAGGTCATTGATCCTCAGGAGGGGGTATATATTCTTGATTTTCAGCTTGTTCAACTCCTAGTATTTGATCCATATATTAAAGGATGCATCCTTCTTCTTAATGATTAGAAACGGGGCTCCCCAAGGTGAGAAGCTCGGCCTAATGAAACCTTTGTCACGAAGTTCTTCAAATTGACCCAGTAACTCTTGCATTTCTGAAGGGGCTAATCTAAAAAGAGATTTTTCCACTGGAGCTTCCACGGGGACTAGATCAATTCGGAATTAGACTTCATAATTTTGGGGCAGTCCTAGTAAATCCTCTGGAAATACATCGGGGAAATCACATACTTGGGGTATGTCCTTGATTTCTTTCTTTCATCCCTTCGTATCTACGACGTGGGCTAAGAAAACATAGTAATTCTTGTGAAGGTACTTTGTGTTTTCATACAATATATAATTCAAAGATTTTTACTAGTTTTATCCCCCATAGATCATTAAGGATTCTCCGTTAAGCAAGGATAGTCGTACAACTTTCTCGTAGCATAGCATCTCGGCTAAGAGTGACGATAAGCAATCCATACCGATTATGAAATGGAAACTACCGATGGTCATTGTCATAAGTTTGATGTGGAAAGTGAGGTTGTTTAAGGTTAGAAGACATTTTTTTAAATCCTGGGCACTTCCGGATTCACTGTTGCCCATTTCTACTATGTAAGGTTCATTTAGTATCCTAGACTTATGGCTTAAATTTTTTTTAAAAGTAGGTGTTCTAAAGCCTTTCTCGGCACCAAAATCAAAAAGTAGATATATGTATAAACTGTTAACAGGAAATGTACCAGTCACTATTGCTAGGTTCTGGATTGCATCCCTCACACCTATGACAAATTCCCTTCCTCTTGCATTCCCTACAATAATCCTCAACTTTTGGCAACACCTCTTGATGTATCCGATCTCCCCGCACTTATAGCAAGTGAAGTTTCTTATAGTAGCAACAGTCCTTGATTTGCTATGGCTACAGGCACATCTGTTAGTTGCTTGCATTAGTTAATCGTATGACATGCCCTGCCACACTTGGTGAAAGTCATGCAACTTCCGATGTGGTGCACATGGCACTGGATGCATTTCGGATGCTATCGCATATATTTTCCTTGAGATGTAGGGGTTTCTACTATTGTTAGAGTTGGAGTGGCGGCATAGACCTTGACCGTTTCTTTCCTTTATGTCGGGATTTACTTGAAGTTTCCCTTGTATATGTATCCATATTTGTCTTTGTTCTCTTCAGCTCTTAGGATGTCAACTCCTCGAACCATGGCTCCCATTGTAATCTCCTGATTAGTCAAACTTAATGTTAAACTGTTGTCACTATCGTATGTTGATGTTCAAGACGCCAGGACCAATACCGGGATAGGTTTGATTAAACCCCATATATAACTCTCTATCTTTTTGTGATGGTCCCAAATCCTTTGTAGATTCATAGATCAAATATAAACAATAAAGAACAATAGTAGAACAAAGGATTATAAAAAAGATGTTTTCACTAAGAAAAAGTTCTAACAAAGAGAACATGGGCACAAAGAAAATAGCACTAATCCGTCACAAAGACCTAATTAGGGTTTAACCCTAATACATAAATATATAATAATCTATTCTAGTGATTACCTTCAATCAAGGGATTGTATCTAATCTCCATATAAACTAATATGGTATATAAGGAATGGATTAGTTCACATCTTCTCCATATTCGAATATCAGCACCAGTGCATCATATGTTGACAAGGGGAATCAACATCAACATCAGGACGACATGTTGATTAGCTCCAGCTGAAGCTTCAATGTCATCTAGATCAACTTCATCTTCAACGTTGGCTAAGTATAACCATCAGCGTGTGTCATCAATGTATCACTTGATCAACATATGGACGCACTGATCAATCTTCAGTAGATGGTGTCTTCATGCCTTTGGTTATGATATTGTCTTCAGGGTCTTTCAGTCATCAGGGGATGTTCTTCAGTCTTTGACATATGAACTTCCATCAACATATCTTCAGATTAACTAACTTACTATAACTATAGTGTATATGTTTTTTCAACATCAAATCTATACAACATAGTGACCTAAAATTTTGTACTATGGAGTTAAAAATTGGGACAGAGAGTTTCCAGGTATTTAAACGGTTGGTGTATGACGTGATGTCCGCGTCGGTCATGATTAAGTTCCACAACTCTTGCTCAAATTGTGGCATTTCTTCCCGAGGGTAATATTACTCGATCATATTTTTCTTAAGCTCAACCAAGGACAACACGTTTGCATTTGTGTTGCCCAAACTCTTGATGTGGCTGTTCGACCAGGATAGAGTTATATATGTGAAGGTGCAAAAAGTGAACTTCAGCTTACTCTCTTCATTACAAGAACCAATGTCGAAAGCTGATTCGGTTTTCTCAATCCACCTTGTGAGTTCTACAACTCCCTCATTTCCGAAGAATATCCTATGCTTGCAGTTCATAAAGTCCTTCTAAGTGAAAGCGCTTGAACGACCTCGGTTGTCCCCTTGAGATCTCTCACCTCTCGCTCCTTGTCCAGATCTAGTGTGGCTACTAGCTTCAAATTTCGCCATGGCGTTCAATGTAGGTACCACCTGATCCTCGGCGGGTGGGGGAAATAGCATCCAAATACCCATGTCATCCATACTGCTCTATCACCCTACATTATAAATCAAACATGAAAGAAATTTATGAGTGATGTGAAGATCAATCAAATACAAATAATTTCCAGTTATAAGTCTATAATAGATAGAAACCGTATCTCCAACTAGGTTGTAAATCCTGACTCCCCAATCAACCCGTGCTATGTCTAGAAATTCTCATGTAGTCCCTAAGATAGAAAATCCTTAAATAGTCTTAATCCGATAATCCTCAAGATCTCTCTATGTCAGAATTAGTAAGCATCAAATCCAGAGATCCTAAGTATATAATCTAGAGATCCTTAAGGGTTTAGATTTCCAACTACCATATCCGAGTTTAGTCGTGCGTCGATCGGATCATAATAAGACTTACTTGCGCATCGTAGGTCTATTTGGGGTACGGCCGTTGTACTCTACTAACTTTAGATACATTATTTGACCTAAAATCCAGAGTTTTTGATCTATTGGATTCATGTTGACGAGTTGGTGTGTTAATGTGAGTTTTTACATATAAACTCTCTTATCTTTTTCCTTAACTTGTGTATTTTATTGTTTGTTGGTTTTGTATCGTCAAACTATACAGTAAGGATTGGGCAGGTAGGAAAAGTCAGTGGGCAAGATCATTTTGGCATATAACTGTACTGAAATCCGGCAACCCAATGCGATAGTTACTATTTGGTTTTATGTACTATAACATCCCTATGGTGCACATACAACCCTAATGCTTTGGATCTAAGTTTTCTCTAGTTATACATTCAATAAAATTATCCAAAGCATGAAGCCTGTAACTTGCATACAATTTGATATTTAAATAATAAAAAACTAGTTAGATGATTACCTCTTGTAGTAGCTTGTAGAACTTGGCCTTATAAGAGCTTAGCACCCCAAGTGTGATGCCTCAAACAAGTCACAAACACCAAGGGGAATTAGATGAATATGAGAGAGGTTTAGGAGAAAAAAAATTGGCTAGGCTCTTCTAGATACACATGAGTGTCGATTTTGGAGCTAAGGGAATATATTTATAGTGTAGAATTTCATGGGTCACTTGTTAACCCTAATTCATACACTTAGGCTTTTAATCTAATAACACTTCATGGACTCTTATAAGAACTTAGTCCATTACTAGTTAAGCATGGATCATTATCCCAATTTATATATTTCACTGATTTACATAATCAGCCCCTGTTAATTTAATCAGTCTCTTTTGATCACTAAATTAATTCCAAATTAATTCTTGATCAGTACCGATTAAATAATATGATTTATCAATTAACATATTATTCTTATACTAATATATTAATAAATGACAAATAACCTCTTTCTCAAATATCCATCCTATCAAATTGTTTTGGTGAAGGCAACCCAAAATGGACCATGCTACTATCAGGTCAAGTACATACCAATTATAGTTATTGGCTTAGACACCTAATTGAACAGTCTCCAACTTGGATAAGCCTAATAACTATAATTGTAAGCATGACTTCAAAATCCGATTTGCAATCGTAGCTCTTAAAAGTCACTGTCTAACTCTGATGCGTCCATTAGATAAGGGATCATATATTCCGCCATTCTTGATATTGTATGGACATGAGACATGGATTATAATCATTCTCTATGTCCATGTGTTGTTTCCCGATTTCCGATTTATGACGACCGACAACAGACTACAATTGAACACATCAATTTAGTCCAGGCTTGGCCAAGCGCTTAGGGTTGTCATCACTAAATCATCGATGGGCCCACAAATATCGCTTTTATCCCTCTTAGGGTAAAAGGAACGGATAAACTTCGACTCATATGCTTGCTCTGTTTACTCATCAAATCACACACAATAATGTGTTTTATAACACCAAGTTACTAGTGCGTTTTCACATCAACAATGTGTAATCGACTTGTAAACTGCAACTATATGTCTCCGTTTCAAGAATATAAGATATTATCGTCTCACTAATCAGTCGTGATAAAATCCATGAAGTGATTAGATGAGCGTAGGTTTAATTCAATACTCAAATCTTATTACAGGAGTACTCATGAATACTGCAGCAACCTTGTGTTATGTCTAAACACTTTAGACAATCTATAGATGAATTCATGACAGTCTTACCTCATTATCTACTTCCAATGTATGATTGACAGTGGATGTTTGAATAATCTTATTATTCAGGAAGTCAAAACATGCAAAGTGAAACACAAGAATAATCTACTTTAATATGGTCTCAAAACTTTTGAGTATAAATAAGACACTTATTATTTAATCACCATATTGATTACACATTATTCATTTTATAATGTCTCGATCAATCAACTTAATACTTGAATTAAAAAAATACTTATCCCATGATCCAAGCATGCACACTATGTTTATCCATGGTCCTTACTTTGCGAAATAAGTCAATTGAAAACATTTCAATCATGCTCATTTCACAATTCCAAATCCTAATTACTTAGTGTAAGAGTACCTACTTCTTGCCACTATAAGAAGGTGTTAGATGCTAAACTATCATGCAATGTACCCTTTGTAATGTCGTGGTACGAAAGTCACAGAGACATTGCCAACGATATTACAAATCATTCCATTGGAGATTTTACAAAACAATTCCATAGATACGAAGTCTCACATTCAAAGTACATTCCTTTGAACATCCTTCTTACATAAAAGTTTCTAACCTACACATAAATTCATTATATCCAACTCCCATTATGTATGACAACTCATTATTAATAGAATCCTGTCTATTCATAATAATGTCAATTTGGTCCATCCATTACTATACTTCCAACTGTCCTTAAGCAACCAATCCTTAGCGAACCTTAGATTGTCCTTGACAGTTATTTGACTACCTTAGTCATGTCCGGTTCTAATCCTTTTCCTTATTAATGCCCTAGGTATTTGGAAAAACAGAACATGTGAATATTATATCATATGCAATCGATCCTATACCGAAGCATATGGGATACGATTCATAGTGTCTTACATAAATACATGATACTTGACCAGTCTCTTGCTATAAGATTTCCGTATATAGAATTTTCAATGTTGAAGCATTTGAACATGGTATTCATATATATCCATGACTAAGTTTGATTAATACTTCAATCTAAACCTTTAGATTCGAAATAAAGTATAAGTATCCTGTCCCTTACCATAGTGAAACAACTTTTCAAACTTTGCAACTTTGCAAATTAGAACTTTGTTTCCTATAGATAGCACTGCCAACTCGCAACACTTACCATAACAATCATGATCCCACTATCATGATAATTATATTCATACTAGCATAACACTTATGCTCCCACTAGTTTTGACATGTATCCAGAAATCATCTGGACTTCTATAATTTATTATTTATTGAAGTTCTTTCCAAAATTTAGATTTCTGATACGTGATGCTTCGATAAGCCTTTATCTAAGCTCATACACCTTTTACAAGAAAGCTCATATGTGTGTCTAAACTATTTCAGATCTTACGGCAGTAAGTCCCAAATGTTCAAACAATTTGCCATTTCTCACAATTCGAACTATGAAGAGAGATGGCGTAAACATAATCGAATTTGAGAATGAAAATATCACAATTGCTAACTCTTTAATAGCCACTTAGTGAAAGCGTTTCCTCACACTCATTTTCATGAAGTGGAGAGAAACCTTTACCACTTAGATTTTATGGTGTATATGTTCCTATTTATGTGACTTTGGCATTTCCAACCAATATCACAAGATAAGGTCTATGAAAAATTCAAACTCATATGGACTGAACTTACTCAATCTTAATTTCTTGCCACTTGGTGGTACAAGGGCCGACCATGTCTTCCAAATTATTGAGCAGCTCAACCATACTGATCAATGAACTTTCATTGATTAGGGTGCTTGGTCTTATGCAATCAATTGAGAACTGTAACGCCCCAGTTTTTCTCGGTACGTTTGGTTATTTTAATTTAATTATCCTTGTAACCTTGGGTTAATTTATTTAACCAATGTCTGATTTCTTATGTTATTGGACTCTTTTGATCATCTTGTAAACTACTTTTATTGAAGTCCATGGGCTATGGGCCTATTTGCAAAGTCCATCTAGTAAATAGTACTTAATGTGTTAATTGAGTCATTTGGAACACACACAAGAAAAACACTCTAAACCCTCCATCTCTCTCTCAAATCGTCCTCCCTCTCTTTGGGATCAAGAGCAGCCAAGGGGCTGTTGTTTGGAGCTTAATTCTTGTTCATTTCCAGCCTTGATTCGTATTGGTATGAACCTCCTTATCATTTCTTACAACTTGATTCATAACCTTGTTCTAGTTTTATGATTTCATCTTCACTTCTTCTCCTTCTTATTTGATTTGTAATTGTATGTTATACATCATCTCAAGATCCTATCTTCACCCCATATATGGTGGATGATGGATCTAGGGGATTACATGTGGCAAAAGATCATGGAAACCCTAAAAGGGAGAATGGTGATTTTATGTGCTTTATGTTCATTTTCATGTTGATTATTATTACAATCTTGTGGCAAAATGAAATCCTAATGATACCTAACCCTTTTTAGTACCACCATGATCATGGGGACTAAATTGGGATGATGAACACATCTTAGGATGTGTTTCAAAGGGGGAAGGATGGATAAGCCAAAAAGGAATCACGGGTGGCTACGATTCTGTTTTCCATCAAATCTATAGTCATTTTGTTAAATTCATATCTTGAGCTCTAGAACTCAAACCGACCCCAAAGCAGTTCACAAATTGAGTTGGCTAACTTTCTTAAGCAGGCCAACCTCACTGATAAGGAATTTATCTATGGGAAAGAATGGCATATTTGCTGTTAGGTCTGATTCGGGTCTGTTCTGATATGTCATTTTGTTTTCATCATTTCTAAAGCTTGGAAGATGATCCTGAGTGATTCCAAGTTTCTATATGTTCCTTATATTATGAATATAAGATATGGAGCATATGGGGTGTTATTTCCAATTATAAATTGGTTAGAATGGATCCACACTCCAGATCAGTGGGAAGTCACCAGCTTTTGCTAGTGCTTTGATTGTCCACAATGTGAATTTTATATCTGGTGTTTGGGAGATGCTTTTCATTCAATTCCAACTCTGATACTTTCATTTGTATGTCCTTTACTTCTCTTAATTTTGGTTTGGACGAATTCTACTCACAAGTTGGGTAGAATTGGCCAACATCACTTGACTGTATTGTCGGAGACAGAAGTGATACACCATTTTGTAAAATTCATATTTAATTCATCGTTTGGAGTTAGAATGAGTTCTTTATAGTTGTGGAATCCTGAGCAATCATAGTTTCCTATAAAATTTAGTTAAAGCTATTTTTCTGTTTTAGATTTTGGAGTAAATCCGTTTTGAACAGCAGGTCTATTTTAGAGACCTTGCTGTGATTACTCTTTTCTCAACTCATAGCTTTATTACTTCTCCTTTCTAACCTTTAGTCCTTCTTAGGTGAGGTTTTGAAGTTTGCTCAAGCTTGGTAGCATTATTTGATTGTTAGATATCCTTACTACTCACTGAAGGTGAGTTCTCTCACACCGTTGTATTGATGTTTGCGTTTGCTAGTTAGCTCGTGTATGATTATTTGAATTTATTATAAAGGCATGCTATATAACCATTGTTTTAATTCGTACATGTGCACTGTATGTAACTAATTATGGATATGGGGACACCGCCAAAGGATACGGATTTACCGGTGCGGTGGGTAGGTAATATCACCAACATAATACTCATCATGAGGTGCGGTGATTAGGGCCAAATGATACGGGATCTTCCCGGTGCGGTTCAAACCTAGAAGTCCTTCTTGTATTATAGGAATTGATTCGTTCTTTGCCCTTATCATATAATTATAATTGGAAAATGGATTAGGGTTAGTGAATATGAATGTTAGTACAATGTCTGTGTTTGAATTCACTAAGCTTTGTGCTTACGGTTTCCCTTATAACTTTTCAGGTGTTAAGATTAAAGAGGCTAAGGCTTGACATGGAGCACCGGGACATCGCTACTAGTTATTTTTGTTGGTACCTTATTATTATTATTACTTCCGCACTTATTTTATATGATTATTAAGTTGATGGATTATGTTATGACTATTTCAGTTGTTTTAATTTAATTTAATATGGGTTTTAAAAGTTTAAAATTTTTGCAAAATTTGGGTGTCACAAGTTGATATCAGAGCCACAGTTTGAGGGAACTAGGCATTCTTGTGGATGTTCTAGACTCAAATTTGAGGCTCTATAAGAGTTTATCTTCTTTTTAAAATATTTTTCAAACCTTCTGAAGACTAGTAGTGGAAGATGTCGCGGTGTGCCAGTCAGCCAGCCAAGTAAGCCTTATTTCTTATGTTAAATGTTTATGTTAAATTGTTGACTATGAATTGGATTCTACTAGCCTTAAAATGTTAGATTACACACTTAATTAGTGTTAACATGTGAGAGAGTTGTAAAATTAACGGCTAGAGCGAACTGGAAATTTTGAAACTAGACGCGAATGCGAAATTGGAACTTGTGTGGAAGGTAGTAGAAGGGCCCCTACTATTTGAAACATCGGTGCCGGTTTCGGGTCGGGGCAAGATTGAAAATTTTTCGGCAAGCTGAGTGTTTTGTCTTCCTAGAAATATCTAGGCTGAATTGTTTCTAAGATTTTCCTTCTTCTGTGGATACCAATGGCTCCGCCTGCTCGACTTAATCAGCTCCAAATGGAGCAAGTTAGGGATATTGTCGCTGAGGAATTCAATAACGCTTTCAACGAACTAATCTCGGGTGTGACCAACGACATAATCAACCAAGTCGGTGCTCTTCTGGATGAGCGCCTCGCGGCTATTCCTGGGGGAGCGTTACCGGCTCTGCCTGTTCAGGATTCGGCATACTACTTCGAGAAGTTCAGCAAGTGTAGCCCTCCTCTTTGGAACGGTGAATCCGACCCAATTGCTGCTAAGCACTGGGTGTCAGATGTTGAGGGCGCCTTCATGACTGTTGGGTGTCCGGACCAGTACAAAGTTGTGATCGCCATGAATCAGCTGCGAAAAAGGGGAAAGACATGGTGGAACACCATCACCGCTCTATTAAACGAAGAAGAAGTGAGGGCCATGTCTTGGGCCCAATTTGTGGAGAGGTTTGAGGCACAATATGTGCCTAAGGTGGAGCAGCAGCGGATGCAGCAAGAGTTCATGGCCTTACAGCAGAGTACCGAGTCCGTTAGCGACCTGAACGCCAAGTTCTTGGAGATGCTATCTTTTTGTCCCTCGTTTGCTGGGGACGAGGCCTGGTTGGTCAGCCGATACACTGCCATTATACGTACCGAGATTCGGGAATTCGTTAGCATGCAGGAGTTCCTGACTTTATCCGCGATCATGGATGCAGCGAGGAGAAGGGAAATCGAGTTGCAGACCCAGTCCAAGAGGAAGGCCAATGACACCTCTTCCAAGACATCCATATATGCCCAGAAAAAGCAAAAGCAAGGTAGTAAGTCAAGTTATGAGTATAGGACGTCTTCAGGGCGAGAAAAATCTGTTGATATGCTATAACTGCAAAAAGCCAGGGCATCATTGGAAGAATTGTAGAGATCCCCCTGCGAGTGTAGTACCTCATGTTACTTCTGCAGTTCCCGTCTGCTATCACTGCAACGAGACGGGACACAAGAAGCCCGAATGCCCGAAGTTGAAGACTGGTAAAGGAGACGGGGGTACAAATCTTGCAATTGCATCATCCTCTAAGGGACCCACTATGGTGACACGAGGTCGTGCTCACCAAATGACTGCGGAGGAGCCGGTGATTACAGCGACAGTGGCAGGCACTTATTTGCTAGATTCCGAGCCCGATGTTGTTATGTTTGATAGCGGTGCAACCCATTCTTTTGTATCTCGCACGTTTATTAATCGTTTGGGGCGTAGTATCGGAAAATTTGCTCACCCAATGGTTGTCGAAGTTGCCGACAACCGCACTATTTATGTTACCGATGTTTATCGGGGTTGCACTCTCGAGTTTTCTGGAGTTGAATTCCCCATTGATCTTATTCCTATTGCGATGCGAGAGCTCTGCGTTATCGTAGGCATGGATTCTCTTGATGTGTGTGATGTGGAAATCCACTGTCGTAAGAAGCAAGTTCGTCTTCAAAACCCTAGAGGTGGAGAACTTATCATTCAGGGGGGACATTCCCCGCCTGGCTATGGCTTCTTGCTCTTCTGCTATAGCACTAGACGACGTTCCTATCGTTTCCGACTTCAGCGATGTCTTTCCGGAGGAACTCCCTGGCTTGCCACCTATTCGGCAAGTGGAGTTTCGCATTGATTTGGTGTCGGGTGCGACTCCGGTAGCTAAATCTCCTTACCGCTTGGCACCACCTGAGATGAAAGAGCTCCAAGAGCAACTTCAGGAACTAAGTGATAAAGGGTTTATACGGCCAAGCTGCTCACCATGGGGTGCTCCTATTCTCTTTGTGAAGAAGAAAGATGGATCCCAGCGAATGTGTATTGATTATAAGGAGCTAAACAAGCGCACGATAAAGAATAGGTACCCGTTTCCACGTATTGACGATCTTTTCGATCAGCTTCAGGGAGCGTCTTGGTTTTCCAAGATTGATTTACGTTCCGGTTACCATCAGATGCGGGTTCGTGAAGAAGACATTGAGAAAACTGCATTCCGTACTCGATATGGGCACTTTGAGTTTGTGGTGATGCCTTTTGGGCTCACCAATGCACCCGTAGCGTTTATGGACCTCATGAACCAGGTGTGTAGCCTGATGCTTGACCGTTCGGTTGTAGTGTTCATAGATGATATCTTGGTCTATTCTAAGAGCAAAGAGGAGCATGAGCAACACCTTCAGGAGATTCTGGAAACTCTGGAAAGAGAAAGGCTTTATGCTAAATTCTCAAAATGTGAATTTTGGTTAGAAGAAGTTTAGTTCTTGGGACATGTGGTAAACAAACACAGTATTAAGGTCGATCAAGCCAAGGTTGATGCGGTTAAACAATGGGAGATTCCAAAAACACCTTCTGAAATTCACAGTTTCTTGGGTTTAGCCGGTTATTACCGTAGGTTCATTGAAAATTTCTCTAAAATCGCCTTGCCACTCACCCGATTGACCAAGAAATCAGTGAAATTCGTTCGGGGACCGGAGCAACAATTTACGTTTGATGAGCTGAGGAAGCGATTGTGTGATGCTCCGAATTTGGCCTTACCTGATAGGGTTGAGGATATGGTGGTTTACTGTGATGCATCGCTTCAGGGTCTTGGTGCTGTGTTAATACAACGGGACATGGTGATAGCCTATGCCTCCCGACAGCTGAAACCCCACGAACGGAACTATCCCACTCATGATTTGGAGCTTGGGGCTGTTTTTTTCGCTCTTAAGATTTGGAGACACTATCTCTATGGAGTGAAGTGTATCATATACACTGACCATAAGAGTCTGAAATACTTGTTCGAGTACCAGGATTTGAACATGAGGCAGATCAGATGGTTGGATGTGGTAAAAGATTATGATTGTGAAATTCACTACCACCCCGGTAAATCTAATGTTATAGCTGATGCTCTCAGTCGTAAACAATCTGCCGAACCGATTCGAGCTAAGTGTCTCCGGATGACGATGGTGTCGTCTTTGTTAGAACTGATTTGTGATGCCCGTTTGTTGGGGTGAGGTTGGGCAGAGGGTACTTGGGAGTACCGATATCGTGCTTCGGACTACAGAGAAAATCCAAGTGATTCGGGATCATTTGGTTACAGCGAGGAGTCGTCAGAAAAGTTATGCCGACAAAAGATGCTCCGATCTTGAGTTCCAGGTGGGAGATTATGTGTTGCTCAATGTCTCCCCATGGAAAGGTGTGATTCGATTTCGAAAACAGGGAAAGCTCGGACCCCGATTCATTGGACCCTACAAGGTCATAGCCCGTGTGGGAAAGGTGGCTTACCGTTTAGAGCTGCCTGACGAACTTAGTCTAATTCATAATATGTTTCACGTGTATCAGTTACGAAAATGCGTTGTTGATGAGACCACTGTGATACCACTGGAGGACATACAGATTGACGAGCGTCTCAATTATGTTGAGAAACCAATTGCTATTTTAGAACGAAAGACGAAAGATCTCCGCAACAAGACTATAAACATGGTTAAGGTGCAGTGGCAGCATAGGAAGGGTTCGGAATGGACTTAGGAACCGGAATGCGAGATGCGGGCTCATTATCCGAATCTGTTTCTAGGCGTTGACTTCGAGGACGAAGTCCATTCTTAGTGGGGGAGAGTTGTAACGCCCCGGTTTTTCTCGGTATGTTTGGTTATTTTAATTTAATTATCCTTATAACCTTGGGTTAATTTATTTAACCAATGTCTGATTTCTTATGTTATTGGACTCTTTTGATCATCTTGTAAACTCCTTTTATTGAAGTCCATGGGCTATGGGCCTATTTGCAAAGTCCATCTAGTAAATAGTACTTAATGTGTTAATTGATTCATTTGGAACACACACAAGAAAAACACTCTAAACCCTCCATCTCTCTCTCAAATCGTCCTCCCTCTCTTTGGGATCAAGAGCAGCCAAGGGGCTGTTGTTTGGAACTTAATTCTTGTTCATTTCCAGCCTTGATTCGTATTGGTATGAACCTCCTTATCATTTCTTACAACTTGATTCATAACCTTGTTCTAGTTTTATGATTTCATCTTCACTTCTTCTCCTTCTTATTTGATTTGTAATTGTATGTTATACATCATCTAAAGATCCTATCTTCACCCCATATATGGTGGATGATGGATCTAGGGGATTACATGTGGCAAAAGATCATGGAAACCCTAAAAGGGAGAATGGTGATTTTATGTGCTTTATGTTCATTTTCATGTTGATTATTATTACAATCTTGTGGCAAAATGAAATCCTAATGATACCTAACCCATTTTAGTACCACCATGATCATGGGGACTAAATTGGGATGATGAACACATCTTAGGATGTGTTTCAAAGGGGGAAGGATGGATAAGCCAAAAAGGAATCACGGGTGGCTACGATTCTGTTTTCCATCCGATCTATAGTCATTTTGTTAAATTCATATCTTGAGCTCTAGAACTCAAACCGACCCCAAACCAGTTCCCAAAGTTCAAAAATTGAGTTGGGTAACTTTCTTAAGCAGGCCAACCTCACTGATAAGGAATTTATCTATGGGAAAGAATGGCATCTTTGCTGTTAGGTCTGATTCGGGTCTGTTCTGATATGTCATTTTGTTTTCATCATTTCTAAGGCTTGGAAGATGATCCAGAGTGATTCCAAGTTTCTATATGTTCCTTATATTATGAATATAAGATCTGGAGCATATGGGGTGTTATTTCCAATTATAAATTGGTTAGAATGGATCCACACTCCAGATCAGTGGGAAGTCACCAGCTTTTGCTGGTGCTTTGATTGTCCACAATGTGAATTTTATATCTGGTGTTTGGGAGATGCTTTTCATTCAATTCCAACTCTGATACTTTCATTTGTATGTCCTTTACTTCTCTTAATTTTGGTTTGGACGAATTCTACTCACAAGCTGGGTAGAATTGGCCAACATCAATTGACTGTATTGTCGGAGACAGAAGTGATACACCATTTTGTAAAATTCATATATAATTCATCGTTTGGAGTTAGAATGAGTTCTTTATAGTTGTGGAATCCTCAGCAATCATAGTTTCCTATAAAATTTAGTTAAAGCTATGTTTCTGTTTTAGATTTTGGAGTAAATCCGTTTTGAACAACAGATCTGTTTTAGAGACCTTGCTGTGATTACTCTTTTCTCAACTCATAGCTTCATTACTTCTCCTTTCTAACCTTTAGTCCTTCTTAGGTGAGGTTTTGAAGTTTGCTCAAGCTTGGTAGCATTATTTGATTGTTAGCTATCCTTACTACTCACTCAAGGTGAGTTCTCTCACACCGTTGTATTGATGTTTGCGTTTGCTAGTTAGCTCGTGTGTGATTATTTCAATTTATTATAAAGGCATGCTATATAACCATTGTTTTAATTTGTACATGTGCACTGTATGTAACTAATTATGGATATGGGGACACCGCCAAAGGATACGGATTTACCGGTGCGGTGGGTAGGTAATATCACCAACATAATACTCATCATGAGGTGCGGTGATTAGGGCCAAATGATACGGGATCTTCCCGGTGCGGTTCAAACCTAGAAGTCCTTCTTGTATTATAGGAATTGATTCGTTCTTTGCCCTTATCATATAATTATAATTGGAAAATGGATTAGGGTTAGTGAATATGAATGTTAGTACAATGTCTGTGTTTGAATTCACTAAGCTTTGTGCTTACGGTTTCCCTTATAACTTTTCAGGTGTTAAGATTAAAGAGGCTAAGGCTTGACATGGAGCACCGGGACATCGCTACTAGTTATTTTTGTTGGTACCTTATTATTATTATTACTTCCGCACTTATTTTATATGATTATTAAGTTGATGGATTATGTTATGACTATTTCAGTTGTTTTAATTTAATTTAAGATGGGTTTTAAAAGTTTAAAATTTTTGCAAAATTTGGGTGTCACAAGAACTCATAGAACTCACATGCATTGTCAACTTCAACTGGAATGAGCATAGAAAAAAGAATATGTCAACACGATAGGTTGCAAACTTCAACTCGTGTGCTAGCGATAAGCAATAGGTTTTATTCTTGATTAGTTCTTGAAACTTTTCAAGGTTTTTAAGAATCCCACTGACCTCTTGACATATAAGATTCTCCTGTCAAGAAACATTCCATGATAAAAAATATTCAAGAGTTAGTGCGTATTCTTATCAAGAATGTCATTTCATATAATTGGTGTTAGTTGGTCATTGTTTTTGCCAAAACATCACAACTACCAATTTCAAATACGAAAGAGTTAGAAAACATTTCTATTCCATTTTTCATGATGTGTTATAAACCTACTTAAGATATTTCACTCTAGGCACAATCTTGGAGTAGGACTCTAAGACTTGATTTTGGAACGGAGTATAATTCACCTTTTGGATTAAACATTTCAACAATTCCCGATTCCTCTTCTTAGCCATACAAGTGCACTAAGGTGTCCTTAGATGATCAATTGTGATATGGTTTTCATAATCATTAAGATGGTCATAAAACACGATACTAAATTACTCTCATTTCCTCTCAGTTTGGAAAAACTTTTATCTTTCTGCCTAATTGATTATTCTTATTCATTCTACTAAACATTGAAACTTTTTCAATGATTCAGAATTACACTTAATCTTGTAAGCATAATCATATTGACAAAACTCTTAGTAAATCATGACAAATAGTCTTATTGTTCTTTGTGGCGGACAATGTGTACTAGATCTCCTAGTCCTTCACTTGACTCAAATCTATATGTGAACAAGGATTTAGTCTTAATTTTCCAAAGACGAAAGTTCTCATTCATCACACAATACAAGTCACATGATTCCAAGTTTCTGTCTAATTGAAACTTGATTGATGAGAATCTTTCTTTATTTGGTAAATTTTGACACTACCACAAATGAAAGAATCAAATCCATTTTCAACATTGCTAACAATAGAAACATACAAACATCAATTTTCACAAATGTCATTGCAAGGAAATATAAAATAAGATAAATTCAAAATTTTCTTTATTTATAAAATTGCGGAAAATCTTGTCCTTACAATGCAATTAAAAATGAAAACTATGTTATTACATATTTCTAAACAATCTATCAGAACTTCTAACAGCAGCTCAAAAATCCGATCATCGAACCATGCCATCGAAATCTATCTTTTCGCGATCAGATTCAGCTCACTTGTAACACCGTAAATTCTTAAACCAAAATTTTCAATTTAAAAACACATTTTTCTTGATAATAAAAATCACAAAATGTCACAATGTCAAATCATCAAATCTCATTTTCAAAAACCGTCAATCCCTGATGTGTGTACAATCAAGCCGGTGCCTTCCCGTGATCCTGAGAAGTACCTGAAACACATAACACATAACACGGTAAGCATGAAGGTTAGTGATTTCCCCAAAATACCACACATATCTCAGTAGCCTCTCATTGCTATGCTCAGATAAGACCCTCCGGTCAATGTGTCTCAGTGGGACCCTCCGGTCCCATAACTCGGGTGGACCCTCCGGTCCTAACTCCGGAAGCTCATAATAATAATACTCGGCATAAATAACAAAGACAGAATGTAGAATACCACAATCCACATATAATCACATAAGACATCTCAGTCGCACAACATACCACACATGGTAAGTATAGTGAGAAAACTCACCTCGAAAGCTAACAAGTAACGATCTCGCACATGGAAATCTCGAACTAGCCTCCGCCTAACACATAGGATAAATATTTGTATTTAATACTCTATTCATACTCAACATACCAAAAAGTTTGCCCTCTCTCTCTATCTCTTGGATTGGGTAAA
This sequence comes from Lactuca virosa, assembly GCF_052849685.1. Classification (NCBI taxonomy): domain Eukaryota; kingdom Viridiplantae; phylum Streptophyta; class Magnoliopsida; order Asterales; family Asteraceae; genus Lactuca; species Lactuca virosa. The sequence continues at coordinate 319,180,538 of NC_136428.1, forward strand.
AGACCATTTTACCCCACCATGGTCTCTATTACTCATGTATGACCAAACCCTAAAGTCAACAGAATTCGAACTCGAGTCAACAGTCCATGTTTGACCCGACTCGCCGAGTGCACTCATGCGACTCGTCGAGTCCACTCGTTCCTCATAAGTCTCATGAAGGTCTAGCTAGTCGAGTTAACCCCTAACTCGTCGAGCTATCGCATGGTCCAGCTCACGGGAAAAACCCTAACCGACTCGTCGAGTCCGCTCATGGACTCGGCGAGTCCCTTCGATCTGATTTCTCATTCATACAATTTAATGCAGATCTATTACTCCAAACAGTAGATCTACCATCCTAAGGCTCGATTGTCACGTAAAGTTTCAATGTTTACGCTCATGCATAGCGGTTTTGCTCCAAACTACCAATACTTGCTCTTACAAGGTGTTAAACACCATACTCCTCACATGGATGGATAAAGTTGGGACCTTTAGGCTCTAAGGACCTCACAAGGTCCAGATCTGAGGTCTAAACCTCTTGACAACTTGGCATGCTCAAAGTCCCAACCAAATGTGATGAAAACCCTAATTTCTCAACCCATGAGATCTAATCAAATAAAGGGAAAAAGGATCAAGCTTTTTACCTTCCTCTTGAAGCTCTAGTCGAAAAGGCCTGAACCCCCAACAACTGCTCCTTGTTGCTTGATGAACAAACTCCTCTTATTCCTCAAAGATGCACTAAAATCCTTGAAAGTTAGCTTGGAGACTCTCTTATCTCACCACACTCGATTAGGGTTTCACACAGAAGATTGAGCAGCTGGTGAGCCGCAAATGAGGCTATAAGTTTCCATATATGGGCCCCAAAACTGGGGATTTAGGGTTTCCTCACTCAGCGTCTACTCGGCAAGTCGGCTCTCAGACTCGTCGAGTAGATTACTAATCCCAGATGGCCATCTCGACTCTACTCGACGAGTTGAGGCACCAACTCGTCGAGCCACCCAGGCAACTCATAAATTAACATATAAAAATGTTATACCTCAGAGTCAGGATGTTACAATTCTCCCCTACTTAATTTGATTTTGCCCTCGAAATCACTCCTTAGCAACACCTAGATCAAACCAATTAACCAGAGAAGCACCACCGAAAGGATCTCATACCGAACAACAATCTTCCTCCAACGACACCTAAGCCCAACAGGAACTCCCAATCCCAACAGGGCAGATCCCTCTGCCGCTACGGTACCCATTCCGGCTCTCCAGAATTTGAAAACTTCTAGTGGTTGGTCTCCCTGCCAGACCGCCCTTACAATATTTCACCATGTTCGCTCTTCGAATAACAAACCCATATAACTCACTGCCCCTCTGATTCTCTTGTTGCGACTGATAGAATCAAGCCATTGGCCACCAATTACCCATACTAGATATACTAATCGATCCAGATCATACTCCAAAGGAACGAAAGGGTCACATCTCACCAGGGACTCATCCACTGTACTACTTTCAGAACCCATCTGATCAATGAACTCTCAACACCCTGTCCTCAGACACAAGAAAGTGATCATGCTTGCTCAGAAGTATCCTCTGACATCTAAAATCATAAGCCCCAGCTTCCTCTCAAATATTCCATTCAACACTTGAGCACCATGTCAACTCCCGACCCAATAGTTGAACCTCCAAAGATTACCCATTGCATACCCAAAACATGTCACTGGCTTCCCACAATAACTACCTCGGCCCACTCTAACACACAAGTTATGAAGTCCGCTTTACCCCAAGCGAATACTAAAATACCAACTAAAATCATATCATTCTCGACCTCCGTCGTCTACTACTCATTAGTTTCATGCGTCGCTCGGTCCTTCCCTTACCAACGAACTGACCCACTCAGGTCTAAGACGTCCGATGACAAGCAATACCCCTCAAAATGAGACCCATCTCTGAATCCTGAATCTCATTTTGCATACTCAATACACCACTAGAGTCAAACTCAAACTCGAGAGCAAGGTTGTAAAAATCGCTCGGCGGTAGCTCGGCGGGCGACTGGGGTCAAGCGATTAATCGGTTTGGCGGGGATTAATCGGAGGATTAATCGGGGACCATAAATTACTAATAAAACTATTTTAAAACTTAATATATCCTAAGAAAAAAATAGTATTTGAAAATTTCAAATTGTTAAATTTTGAAATTTTGAAATATTTGGTATAATATTTAAAAATTTTAATATTTAAAAATTTAAAATTTTGAAGTTTTGTAAATTTTGGTGTAGTATTTGAATATTTGAAAATATGAATTTTTTAAAATCTTCCCATCAAGGATCGTCGAGGACCGACGAGGGCCGCCTAGCCTGAGTTTGACCGATATTGACCAATTTCCGCCAAGCACCCCTAATCGTAATCAGTTGCAGACCGCCTAGCGCCTAGGCGGCCGCCTAGGCCGATATTGACAACACTTCTCGAGAGTCTAATCCGACACAGAATTGGAACCACTCGTCCCAATGAATTTCAAAATAATCTGAAATTCAGGGCATCATACTCGGATACCTCGGTACACCATCACAAAACCTCACGATGTCTTGCATCTACCACTGATCTCCTACTTACGACATCATACTCAGATACCGCAATTTATCCTTTCAGAATCTCACAACTGATCTTCCTCTCACACTACTTGTGACTTCGAAATACTCCAACTCTCAATTTGAAACACAGAGGAATTGTCACTGACTCAGAACACCTTGACGACAATCTGAAACTCCCTCCTTTATTTCTCAAGACCCATGCAAGAATACTCATACCGACCCTGAAGTTTCTTGCCCAATCAACTTTTTGTTGGATATAGTGTCTAAGTCCATAGCTTTATTTGGTATGTACTTGACCCGACCCGGCATGGTCCATTTGGGTTGCATGGCATTGCAATACTTGGATAGAAAAAATGAGAGAAGAAGGCACTTATGATTATTAATGTATTATAAGTTCTAATATATTAATAATAGTATTATTTAATTAGTCTTGATCAAGTATTAATTTAAGTATTAATTTGGTGATCAAGTTGAAACTAATTAAATATATGGGGTTGATTATGACAATCATCTAAACTTTTATGGTGGATTAAATGATCCATGGTTTATGGGTTATGGATATAACCATTTGGAGCTCCATGGATAGTCCATGGGAGTTACAAACCCATGGGTCATGAGAATGGAAGAGTCATGACAATTATGAGTCTTCATGATGAAACCCTAATTGTGACACTACTATAAAAGGAGCCCCATGGCTGGGAAAATCGGAACTAGAGGATTCTTGTGAGGGCATAGCCGATTTTGAAGTGTAGAAACATTCTCTCAAGTTATTCCAAGGTTGTAGTGTTGTGTGAAGCATTTGAGGCACAAATTTTGGGGTGCTAGGCTCACAAAGTCTTGAAGGAATCCTAGCAACAACAAGGTATGTATTTCTACTAATAATAGTATTATGTAATCCCCATGCCATGCTAGTTAGGAAATAACCTTGAAAAAGAAATTTGCATGTATATAGAGAAAACATAGATTCAAGGTTATTAGGGTTGCATGTACACTTAGGAAGTGTTAGAATGCTCAAAACCCATCACTTTTGCCCTTTCCCAACTACATATAACAACCCATACGTTGAACCAGAAGTTCTCAACCGCCGAAACTATCCCTTCAAGCCAACCACCTCAAATTCACCATTACAACCTCGAAGAATTTCTAACCACCACAAGGTTTCTGACCAACGGCCACCTGCCGTGGAGACACTCATCCTTTCCTGAACACTTATAACATGCATTATCTCGCTCTGCACCTCGCCTCGACCACCAATAAACCCTGGTCTCAAGTATCCGCACCGCAGGTCTCTATATCCAGTTCTCTAACCGCCCTTGAACAAATCTCTGATCCTTTCAATAAGATTCCCGGATCTCCCCCACTCAGGGTTCGAACCATCACCATAGGCATACCAACAATCTACTCCATAGACTGTTTCACCAGGTATATCACACTTGACTCTTGAAACGTACCATGTAATCACTCAACGATCTTCCCGATGGAAACCAAGCAACTCCAAATATTCCGTATCTCAGACAAGAATCTCAGAATCCACCCAACGTGACTGCCTCTAGTCATCTTGAATGCCTCAGACCGACACACCGTAGGATACCCCGATTGTCCTAAAACAGTCCTGACTCTCAATCTGGAAATAATGCACTATCACGCACCTCATGTCTGATTCCTCGACCTGTTGGATTAATGTCTAAGTCTATAACTATAATTGGTAAGACTTGACCCGACCCGGCATGGTCCATTTGGGTTGAATGGCATCATGCACTTGGATAGACTAAAATAAGAGAAATAACACTTAAGGTTTATTAATATATTATAAGTTCTAATATATTAATAAGATTATTTAATTAGTATTGATCAAGAATTAATTATGTGATCAAAAGAAGACTAATTAAATATATGGGTTGATTGTGTAAATCATCCATACTTATATAGTGGGCTAATACTCCATGGATTATCAAGTTGGGCTAAAACCCATAAGATGCTCCATGGATGCTCCATGGTGTACTTGAACCCATGGATCCACGGAAATGGAAAGCCATGACAATTAGGGTTTACCCTAATTATGACACACTATATAAAGATCTCTTGCTTGGGAAAATCGGCTACTATGACATTACATGGAGGGCAAGCCGATTTTAGAAGTGTACTAATTTCTCTCTAAGTTATTCCAAGTGCTTATGGTGTTGTGTGAACCATTTGAGGTGTCACACTTGGGGCACTAAGCACTCAAGCTTCATGAAGACAAGCACCAACAAAAGGTATGTTATTCTAACTTGTTCTATTCATATAAATCATGTTTTTGTATGTTAGAATAGTACAATACCTTGGAAAGTTCATAATTGCATGTATAATAGAGAAAACATAGATCCAAGGTATTTAGGGTTGCATGTACACTTAGGAGTGTTAGAATGCTCAAAACCCAACAGTGGTATCAGAGCCTAGGCTTGTTTTCAATTATACTTGATGCAACTCACTTTTGAAGCAAGAAAAACTGTCCAGACCATAAAACTCGACGAGTTTTTACAAAAAACTCGACGAGTTCATCATTTTGGGCATGAACTTGACGAGTTTCTCAAGGAACTCGACGAGTTTTGGGTCCTAACAGCTTGCTGTTCGAGTTTTGGTGCTGGAATTGGTCTAGAATCATTACCTTTAATTGTTTTGGACTTATAAAACTTGTTTTTAATGTGGTAATGATTATGTTAAACCAACTTCAATGCTATAATCAAAGTTTCAAGTATTATATATGTTTATGTGATTCTTGAAAATTGTTGATTATGAATGTTCATGCTTATGAGTTTAGTTAGATCATAGGAATTATGTGCAAATTGTTTGTTTGTGTAATTCTTGATCTTGATGAAATTGTATGGACTCCATAACTTGTCCTCAAGTTATGGATTACCAAGAATTTTATGTTTCCTTGATTTTTGAGTTAGTTTAGATTGATACTGAAAAATTGTGTTTTAGTTGTTTTCAATCCATATTAATCTAAAAGAAGTTCATAAAATATGTTTTTGTAACTTGTCTTCAAGTTATGTGAAAAGTCATATTTATGAATCTTAAAAACTCATTAAAGTGTTGTAGGTTACATAAAAAATGAAGAGTTATTCCATTAAATTGTTTAATGACTCCATAACTTGTCTTCAAGTTATGGATGTTGAAAAGTCACTTCTTTAAAATTGTTATTAAAGAATAAGAGGTTACATTAAAAATGAAGAGTGTTCAATTTAATGAACCATTAAACTCATAAATTATGAAATGAAAGGTTTTGAATAGTTTCAAAGCTTGCCCTCAAGTTTTGGAATTTGTAAAGTCTCACACACATTAATGCTTTAATTCCAAACTCTACAATTATAAAAGTTAAAATTCAAACTTTATGGACTTCATTAAATTAATTAAAGTGTTTAATTAAAAGAGTTAATAATTCTATAAAGACATGGTTTAATTTTAATTAAATTAAAATTATAGTTTAATTAATAGATTAAACCACCAAGTATTTTAAATGTTTTAAATACACCCTTATACTATTATTATAATTTTAATTATATAGATATGTATAAGATAAAGTCAATCTTACCGTTAGTAGGCCTCATTCACGAAGCTGGTCTATAAGGGGGGTATAAGGTTGCTGCCTATAAAATGGCATTTTAATGGGTGTCCACTCTCACCCACCGCTTCCTTGACTAGTGGAGGGTCGTTAGCCGAACGGGTAGGATAAGGACTATAATTCTCCCTTCATTAAAAGTATAATGATAAATACTAAGTAACTAAACACTTATAAAATTCCCAATCTTAGTTACTTAGGAAAATGTGAAACAGGTGCTAACCCATGAAATTACACTTTGTACCTTACCAAGTCGTTAGTGGAGCGTGTGTGGTTAACCGGCACACTAATAAGGACTAGTAAGAGTGGAGAAGGGTAACTTGACTTTATTAGAGATCGGTGGAGCGTGTGTGGTTAACCGGCACATCGATTATGTGATAAATTTAAGGGTACCAAGTCAATTTGCATGGTTATTCACACATTGTTTGTGATCCTCTGCATCCCAGTCACAAACTTGAGAGGGCACAATCGAGATTCAAACATGCCATTGAAAGTTCAATGTATCTCAAAAGATCTAGGAGTTTCAAATCCAATTAAAACTTAATTATATTTCATTTTTCATGGTGGAAATTGGTAAATCGTCATTTACCTACCTTCAACTATTTTATAACTTGGATTACGGCATCCCTCTTCCAGTTATAAATAGGTTGTTGGGTCCTAGCCTTAATATTTCATATTGGGTGTTATATTAAGGACTTTAAATCAACTAACTTGAATTTCTCCCTTATAGATGTCTCCTTCAGACAACTATGGTCTTCCCAAATCTTTAGGAACAAGCTTCCTAATGAAGATGATATCCCAAATGGCAACCAAGGTGAAAGATCAATCCCTTTGGTGTGCATTAGTGGGACTAGAAACCGTACTTCACTTCTTCCACCTCCTCCAATAATTCTCCGTATCCCACAAGTTTCAAGACTTGATAAGTTCTAAGTCACTCAATCCATATTGGCAATCAAAGTCTATATATGCTTACATCTTAGAGGTTAAGTCACATATTGACAAGCCGGGAGAGCCGGGTGTCGAAGTCTCGAGGTAGCGGGCTGTTGACTTGGTTCTTCAGTCACTCCCTTGATGACAGATCACGACACGACCCTTAATGATCTTACCTATTTGCTTGATGATGCTGAATCAGTGATGATTTGGAGCATTGATAAAACAAATTAGATTGGAAGAGCTACTTCCCAAACCTATTTGGACATTGACAATGGTGACATTGGAAGTCCAGGAAAAACTTTCTCTTCCCAATTGAAAGGGATTGGCCATAGTCAACTCGGTTGACCAAATGGTAAAGAGAAAGGCTAAGTCTGTGATAGTCCCATGTACCATTTTCAAATAGTCAATATGTTTCTGTTGCCAAAGGAAGGGCCATTGGTTGCGAAGCTGCCCAATTTACCTGAAATTTCATAAGGAAGGTAAAGTCAAAAGTTTGACTCTACTTCAGGTAAAGTCCATTGTCTAACTCTATTAAGTTTCTATTCTGAGATTCTTATTGCATAATATGACTGAGTCACATATTGATGTTTTAAGAATCAAAGAATAGTGAAGAAACTTAAAGAAAGTATATGTTGATTCTGATCGCGAAGATGGATTTCGATCGCATGGTTCGGTGATCAGAATTTTGAGCTGTTACTTAAGAGTTGAGACATATTGCTTAAGAATGGATAACAACAAGGTTTTCATATGGATTGTAAGGATAAGTTTTTCCGCAAAGTTTTAAAATAAAAGAAAATTTTTGCTTTTTATTTATTTTAACTATCCTTACAATGGCATTTGTGAAAAATTGTTGATTATATGTTTCCATTAATAGCAATTTTTGAAAATGGATTTGATTCTTTCATTTGTGGTAGTATCATAATTTACCAAATAAGCAAAGATTCTCATCACCCAAGTTTCAGTTGGATAGAAACTTGGAATCATGCAACTTGTATTGTATGATGAATGAGAATTTTTCATCTTTGGGAAATTAAGACTAATTCCTTGTTCACATGTACATGTCAGTCAAGTGAAGGACTAAAGGATTGGGTACACTTGGTTGTGTGCTGGTCAGGTCCACCACAAAGGTTGATAAGATTATTCATTATGATTTACTAAAGTTTAGTAAATATGGTTATACTTACAAGTTTAAGTATAATTCTGGATCATTGGAGAAGTTTCAATGATAGACAGAATGAGTAAGAAGAATCAAATAATGCAGAAAGATAAAAGTTTTTCCAATCTGAAGAGATGGGAGAGTACTTGAGTATCTTGTTTTATGATTATCTTAGTGATTATGAAACCATATCATAATTGATCCTTAAGGACACCTTAGTTCATTTTGTTTGGCTAAGGAGAAGAATCATAAATTGTTGAAATGGTTAGATCAAAAGATAAATCATACTTCGTTCCAAAATTAAATCTTAGAGTCATACTCCAAGATTGAGCCTTGAGTGACATAATCTTAAGAAAGGTTTAAAACACTTGTTAAATGTAGAGTAAAATGTGTTCTTACTCTTGTACATTTGAGATTGGTAAGTTGTGATGTTTTGGATAAAACAAATACCAACTAAGACCAATTGTGAGAAGTGTTTAACTTGATAAGAATCCACACTAACTGTTGAATATTTGTTTTGTCAAGGAATGGTTCTGGACAAAGAGAATCATATATGTCAAGAGGTCAGTGGGAGTCTTTAAAAGATCTTAATATAGGTTCAAGAACTAATCAAGAGTATTGTTAATCACTAGACCACGACTCGAGGTTTGTAACTTATCGTGTTGACATATTATGTGCCCATCCCAATTAAGGTTGGCTTTGCATTGGAGTTCTGAGAGTTCTCAACTGTTTGCATAACAACCTGGAAGCAATGGTAGGCCCTTGTGCTGCCGGGTGGCAAGAAATTAAGAATGAACAGGTTCATTCCATATGTGTTTGGATTTGCCACTAACCTTGTCTTGTGATTATGGTTATGACAAATTCACATGGATAGGAACACTTACACCAAAAAATCTAAGTGTCACAAGGTTTCTCTTCGATTCATGAAAATGATGGTGAGGAAACTCTTTCACTAAGTAGATTTAAGTGGATAGCAAGTGTGAAGTTTGCATTCACATGTCGTTAGTGGAGCGCGTGTGGTTAACCGGCACACTAACTAGTGAGAATGGTAAAAGGTTTAGACACACATGTGAGCTATCTAGGGTAAGGTGTATGATTTTGATAAAGTCTTATCAAGGCAATCTAGTATCAGAAATCTGAACTTTGGTAAGAAAGTCAATAAAGTATTGATTTCTAGAAGTCCAGTTGATTTCTGGATACATGTCAAAGCTAGTGGGAGCATAAGTGTTACGCTAGTAAGATAATAATCGTTATGCTAGTGGGAACATGATGATTATGTTGCAAGTTAGCAATGTTAATTATAGAAAACAAAAGTTTCAATTCGCTTTGAAAAGTTGTTTTGCTATAATTAAGGGAGAGGATTTTATACTTCATTCCAACTCTACAAGCTTAGATTGAGATTTTAATCAACTTTAGTCAAGGATATATATGAATGTTATGCTGGAATTGTTCAACATAAGGAAATTATATATATGTTGCATTCTTAAAATTCGATTATGATTACGGCATCCCTCTTCATAGTTCGAATTGCGAGAACATGGCAAATAAAAAAAAAATTAGCATGAATCGTGTCCCATATGCTTCGAATATAGGATCGATTGCATGTGCTATAATATACATCCTTTCTAAATTTTCCTAATGCTTAGGGCATTAAGAGGGAAAAGGAATAGAATCGGATATGACTAAGATGATTAAGCAATTATCGAGGACAATTTGAGGTTTACCAAAGATTGGCTCCTCATGGACAATTGGAAGTATAGAGTTAGGACCATATTGACATATTTTGAAAAGAGGCAACTCTTGTTCAAAAGTGATGGTCAAAATGGGAATATAGAATTGTTTCCATAGGTGGAAGTTACTGTCACACCCCAAAACCGAGAACGACGGAAACGTTCTGGGGTGGAGGACGGCATGTAATGTATCACAACAAGGTAAAGTAGTAAACAAGTAACAACATCATCCATTGCATTAATAGTAAAATGTTTTGCTTACAAGTGTATTCTTTCATAGTATAAACAACATAATGAATACTCAATAATAAAAGACGAGTCTTGACTGCTCCGTCTTCTCTAAACCTTGCATCGGTACCTGTCTATTTGTGACCTGAGAATACAAGTTATTTTGAAAGTGTAGATCAACATAAAGCTGGTGAATTCATAAGGATTTAAGTGTCAATGATTTGGAAAGCTGTTATGAAAAACAATGCAATTGTTTATGAAACAGTTGATATAAGTGTGAAAACCCCTAGAAAATCCCATATATCCTACTAGTATAAAAGTAGTCTTCTACCAAGACCTGGATGTTTTGAAAGTAGTCTTCTACCAAGACCTGAATGTTTTGAAAGTATTCTTCTACTAACACCTGAATGTTTTGAAATTATTCTTCTACTAAGACCTGAATGTTTTGAAAGTAGTCTTCTACCACGACTTGACTGTTTTGAGAGTTTGAACCTCTACATAAGTGAAGGTTTTTCCTTGCACAACTATTATTATTCAAACCTAGTCTACCTTATCGATTATGTGAACGTGTCACAAAATAAAAGTAAAAAGGAAAACAATAAGTATTAGTCTACCTCGTCAATAATGTGAGAGTATCACAAAATGAAGGTAATGACCCCATAACTTAAGTATTATCCTTTTGTATTAGGATAAACATAGCATCGCGACTGCCAAATAGTATTAACCTTGGACATCTGTAGATGTGCATTTACCTCTGTTGCTAACAGCCGGGCGTAGGAATAGTTAGTCCCTTAAGTATACCTATAATGGTATCAACCGTAGACTTCCGTAGATGTGCATTTACCTCTGTAGCTGACAGAGGGATTAGGAGTGGTTAACCCTTTCGTATCCTTTTGTACTAGGATAGACAGATCTAAACTACACATAAAATATGTAATAGCATCTTATCATATAGTATCTATGTATTAGTATTCTCTTCATATAGTATCTATGTAAAAGTATCCATGTAAGTGTATCCAAGTAAGTGTATGCAAGTAAGTGTATCTCTACAAACAACATGTATTCGTATGGACTCATGAATGAACTGACTCTTGTGTGATTCCTTGTACTACGAATGGCAAGTAGTATTTCCTAACTATACCTATTATAGTTACTAGTAATGAACGTGTATAATCGAAGTATACCTTTGCTACCCAAAGGTACTAAACTGACTGATGGAACTTTTATGTCTATATATGTATACATGATATATAACAAATATTTATACGACCTTCGGACGGATAGCCTATACCCTAAAGCCACATCCCAACGAGGAAAAGGAAATAAAGCGAGCTAGCCTTCCTAAGTCCTTCAAACATTTCTTATGTAATTATACATATATAGGCATGCATTTAACAATATAAAAGTTTAAAAGAAGTTTTGTAAAACCTTTGAAAAGTTTAACAACTAAGAAAAGTGACTTGATCTCCGGTTATAAAACGGTTTTTAAAGCCGTATATTTGATAAGAACAGTTTTTTAAGTATAAGAAAAACCTTTGTTTGAAACACAGTTGTAACAGAGTTTGAAAAGGAACATTCAGCATGTAAGACAGTATGATAAATAGTTTTAAACAAGTAAAAATGTTTTGGAAAGCCATTTACAGAAATCTGTTTGGTAAAAACAGCTTAAAGTGTAGTAAATCCTTTAGTATGCTGGTTATTAATCACATGATTGATATGATAACTAGCATGATTCAACTTGTATTCCCCCCCCCCCCCATAAAAGCATTTAAAAACATTTAAAAGATTGATTAAGGGGTATGAACTCACCTGTAGCGAGTGGATCGGATGGAAGTGTCGGACAAGTGCTTGGTGTTAAGTGAAGACTTAAACACATACAATGGTCCTAATAACATATAAAGACATATGTATATATACAATTAGTGATTATAACATTAATTAGACAAGTATAAACTTTCTAAGGCGTGAAAAACACTTTGGTCAAAGTGTTAGGATGCTATCGGGTTGTAACAAAGGAGTGTAAGGCTTTGTAAGTGAGTTTATGGTCCATAGACCATACTTGTTGGAGTTTACGGCCCAGGGGAGTTTACTCCTGGCCGTAAACTCTCAAATGGGTCACTATTTGTGGCTTAAATCTATGATGTCTTAAGTGGTTAAGTGTTCCAAGGCTTAAACAAGAGGATAAGTGAGTTTAAGGTCCAAGAATGACCTTAACTTAAGTTTGCGGCCCAAGTACCACTTCCCCATGAGTTTACGGCCGTAAACTCATGGTAGGAAGTGTCATTTGATGTTTTGAGGTTCCTAGCTCATTGGTGATTGGTTCTATGTTAAGTTCTAGCCATTTGGAAGCATTAGGGGCACAATATCACCCCTTTATAGAGTTTAAGGCCTAAGTACCAATCCTTATGAGTTTACGGCCGTAAACTCTATGGGAACATGGTTTCTTGGATGTTTAAGGTCCTTAACACTTCAAGGATATGATCTAAGCTAGGTTCTAGGCATAAGGAAGGAGTTAGGGTGCAATTTGTCCCACTTATAGGGGTTTACGGTCCAAGAACATGCCTTGGCCATAAACTCCTTTGTTCTTGTGTTTCCTTATGATTTCTAAGCTATACACATGTTAAACCTAGTGTACAACGAGTTAGAACAAGAGTACTTACGAGTTTTGAAGATCGGGGACGAAGATCGGGATGATACTTGAGAGGATTTGGGCCAAGGAAAGTAAAGGAGTGAACTAATGGCCTAGTTTCCACCATATAAGGTGAGTTTACGGCCCACATGGAGTTTACGGCCGTAAACTCCCATGTGATGGATGTGAACTCCAGGTCAAAGTGTTTCAGGCTCGGTCTTTGCACTACAGATCCAGCAGATAAACCCTGACACTTATTCCTTAAGTGTACAAGGCTCAGGATGCTCAAACAGACTCTAAATTGTGCTAAATGATAGCAGGAATGAGTTTGACTTTCAATGAAGTGTTTGACTGAACTGGATGGAAAATTTCGGGTTGTCACATCATCCCCCTGTTAGAGGGAATTTCGTCCTGAAATTAGAGTTTAGATAAAGGAGTAGGAATGAATAATCGAGCCAAGAAGTGGGGATACTTCCTAATCGATTTATTCTCGCGCTCCCAAGTGAATTCAGGTCCTCGGTTGGCATTCCAGCGAACCTTCATTAATGGGAAGCGGATCTGAATTGTTCGCCTAACCTCTCGGTCCATGGTCACTACGGTTCGTCCACGAAGGTGAGGCTCTTGTGGAACTCGATCTTGTCGAGTGGGATTTTAAGAGTCTCGTCGGACAGATACTTTTACAAGTCCGAGACATGTAGGGTAGAACGTACGTTACGATGTTCTCGGGGTAGGTTGGATTTGTGAGTTACAGGGCCGATTCTGGCAAGAATCTCGAGGTCCTAACTATCTTGGATTTTTGCTTTCCACGCTTTCCGAAGCGTATTAAGCCTTCCTAGAGTGAGATTTCCAAAAGAATTTGGTCTCTCACTTGGAATTCCAAGGGTTTCTCCCTCTTGCTTCTCTTCCCACTCAAGGGTCGCTCCCTTCTGGGGCAAAGTCGTAAGGGGTTCCGTAATTTGTGAGGAGTTCTAAATGAATTACGACAGTAGGTCAGCGAGACCTAGAATTTGGCGAATTACGGTTGGCGTCTTCGGTGTTGACCAATTCTCAACGGTTTTGGTTAATTGAAAGGGTCTTCCAGAATTCCCACATCACTAAAAGTGTGTCTTAGGAATTTGACTCTTCAATTCCAAAACTCGTATTTAGAGAACTTTGTGTAAAGCTTCTCCGATCGTATTGTTTCCATGGTTTGTGATAGCTGCTCTTGATGGTTTCCTTTTTACTACGGGGGTAGATAAGTAAGTCATTTACAAGGATAATGACGAACTGATCCAAGTAAGAAAGGCGTACCCTATTCATTAAGTTTATGAATACAACGGGCGTATTGGTCCTATCCGAGGGGTATCACTACGGACTTGCAGAGTCCGCATCGAGTTTGGAAGATTATCCCTAGGACATTCTTCACAACACTCGCAACTGGTGATATTCGGATCTCAGGTCCATTTCTGAAGGGTAATTTGTTCCTGGCGGTTGGTCAACCAACTCATCTATGCGAGGCAGAGTTAATGATTTCTAATGGAAATCTTGTCGAGTGGTACTTCGGGGTAGTTTGTTGGGGTTTCTTCGGAAAGGATAAGAACATGAGGTACTCTACTAATGAGTACATCGGGGTTCCAAAATGACGGTTTCGCTAGAAAGGCATTTACTGAGAAAGAGATGTGCGCAATGACACGGGAATTGCGCGGATCGAATTGACTCAAGTTGTATGATAATGTCGGACTTTCTTGGATGTAAAGACATTAGATTAGATCCAAAAGGCGTTACAAACAAAACATAACAGTGCAACTTTTAACAGAGTTACAATACTTTAGATTAGCTACGAGACTACTGCTGTGAACAAGGTATACTATAAAAGACAAGTATACGCAGCACGAGCATCCTTTACTGACAGGATCTCGCAAAAGATAAGGCTCGAGTTGCACTAGTTTTAAACAGTTTGAAAGCATACAAAATACTACCGATTGGAAGCGTTCCTATACTATAGTAGGGTCTTTTGATGTCTTTTGTTGTTTCTGGGGTCAAACCCCTCCTTTTCTCCCATCGTTCTTCCCTGACGGGCAGTCCCTCTTGAAGTGTCCCATTACACCACATAGATGGCATACCCGAGAAGTTTCGACATTGGTGGTTGAAGTAATGTGCTGGATCCGAGTCTTGCAGTAACGGATGGTGTGTCCCTTTTTGTTGCATTTTGAGCACTGCATTTCCCGACAAGCTCCATGATGGTGATAGTTGCATTTGTTGCATTTTGGGAGGTTGCCAACATACTGTCTGGCTGGGTTAGGGTTAACTTGGATTCCAGAAGGAATAGCAGTGGGAGGTGCATATGTCGTGGCCGCGAAGGCTGCCACAGGTTGTTGTCTTTTGCTCGTCCCTTGGGGTGATTTTCCCTTGACTCCATCCCTAAACTTTCGTTTGTTATTCTTGGGCTTGAGATTCGGAGTGTTGTGGTAGTTCGTTACTCCTGGGTGTACTTGGTTGTCACTGGGATTGGAATCGTTGATACCCATTCCGCTAACATTTGCATTGTTAGCGTTAAGGTGGGTCAGAACAGCTGTCACGACAGCTGAGACTGCAGCTTGAAAGGTAGCTGCATCGATATGAAGGGTAGGGGTTTCGTTGTTCGGATGACTATTTCCGGATGAAGACATGATTCTGTAATACGAAAGATAAGGAGTTCGTGAGCGATTAGGGTTGATCTCAGATGTATTTCGATCGTTCATGTAAAGAGTAAAAATATGTTCTCGAGGGTTTGACCTACATCCCTATGATGTAGTCCTAGTACAGAGTAGTAGTAAGTTCATAGAATGGTCTCACAACGTTTGTCGTTCAAGCCGGGGTACCATTGGTTGGTGAATAATATGGTCCAACCTTTAAAAATGGCTTGAAAATGATTCCAGAGTTAGATTACCCTAGTCCAATAACTTGACTAGAGTGGGTTTCAAATAGACCTCAACGAAAGTATGATGAAAGTATTTGAACAAAGAGTGACACAGAATTTAGCCGATTGAAAATATCATTGATATTCATGATGTAACAAGTTCGGGAAAATTGACCTTGTAGAAGGTCTTACATCATATCCGGAGTAGGAAAGTTTTGGCCGCATAAAGGCCTAACTAAAAGTACTTACCGTACAAGATGGTTTCAAAGAAAAATGTCACACATGATATAGACAGGAAATCGATCCCCCCCCCCCTTAAACAGGGAAAGAAAGTAAGACATCTACTACTAGTGACGATCATCCCTCTGGTGAACCCTTAGTTTAGCCAGTTGATGTTCCATATCAAGCAGGTGTCTTTCGTACACCCTCTGGCGTACGCGGAGTTCTATGACTTCAGCTCGTGTTTCAGCCAGTGTTTGCAGCAGGGTTTCATGGTCTCTCTCAGATCTCTCACGAATGTGTTCAAGGCGATTGGTTCGGATGGTATGCATCCTTGCATTGCCATCAACCTCTGCGATACGATAGAGAGCTGTCATGCGCTGAATCTCGTTCCGGGCAACTCTACGGACCAGAATTGGAAGAATTCTGTCTGCTGAGCTTCCTACGCTTGTGTTGTAGAAGCTTCGGTCTCCATCAAACGGCATAGGTTGATCTTGCTCTTCGCTCCATGTTTCCAAACATTCTACCCAAGGGGGCGTCGGACCATGAAAAGCCGGACGAGGGTTAGGATTTGGAACAAGAGCCATCGGGGGTAGGTTCTCCACTTCAGGTTCGGAGTCAGAACCATTAGCAAAGCCTTCAGCTTGGTGACCATCCATAGGGATTGGGTGATCATTCTCTGGCTCCTCTCCGAGCCATCCAGCATTGCCGTGGTTAGGGTAGTACGGGTCGTCGTGGGGATGGAATCCAGCCATGATATCTACGCGAGAAAAGGGATGTAAGAAGAAATCAATAGCCGTACTAACTAAGATAATTATAAGATGATCTTTATTAGTTACTCCAATACTTGTTTAGTGCATACCAGTTATATGTATTTAGAACAGGATAGACCTTCGAATAAGTGACCCTAACTCTAAGCCCCCAACCAAACAAGGACAGGACATAAAACAAAGATTCACAGATTCTAAGTCTATGACATCCTAGTACATATAACCTTAGTGTACCCACTAAACAACTATTGACATACTAATAAAAATCTATTTAGTTCTCATATAAGTAATTACAGTAGCACTAAATACCCCTATGGTATTTCATTGTGGAAATGTTGGTAAGTCTTTAGACTTGTTGCCACATCACAACCATTCTTGGGCATATGCTAATCACTCCTCGGACCAGCATAGTTCATCAGGCTATGCCATTCCTAAGACTGACCATATATCCCCAGGCTCACTTGTGATATTCAACAATCGTAATACTTTTGTTCTTGTCATTGTGACACTGATTTTAGTATGAATGCAGGCACGTATACTTAATTAAATATTTTATTATTTAGAAGTATAAACTCTTGGTCAGAGTGTTTTAATCCCATTGTATTTATAGTTAGTATATCTTTTATGGGTTGCTATACTCAATTCACTATAAACAACGCTCTGATACCAATCTGTCACACCCCAAAACCGCGAACGGCGGAAACGTTCTGGGGCGGAGGACGTCATGTAATGTATCACAACAAGGTAAAGTAGTAAACAAGTAACAGCATCATCCATTGCATTAATAGTAAAATGTTTTGCTTACAAGTGTGTTCTTTCATAGTATAAACAACATAATGAATACTCAATAATAAAAGACGAGTCTTGACTGCTCCGTCTTCTCTAAACCTTGCATCGGTACCTGTCTATTTGTGACCTGAGAATACAAGTTATTTTGAAAGTGTAGATCAGCATAAAGCTGGTGAATTCATAAGTATTTAAGTGTCAATGATTTGGAAAGCTGTTATGAAAAATAATGCAATTGTAAAAGTAGTCTTCTACCAAGACCTGGATGTTTTGAAAGTAGTCTTCTACCAATACCTGAATGTTTTGAAAGTATTCTTCTACTAAGACCTGAATGTTTTGAAAGTATTCTTCTACTAAGACCTGAATGTTTTGAAAGTAGTCTTCTACCAAGACTTGACTGTTTTGAGAGTTTGAACCTCTACATAAGTGAAGGTTTTTCCTTGCACAACTATTATTATTCAAACCTAGTCTACCTTATCGATTATGTGAACGTGTCACAAAATAAAAGTAAAAAGGAAAACAATAAGTATTAGTCTACCTCGTCAATAATGTGAGAGTATCACAAAATGAAGGTATTGACCCCATAACTTAAGTATTATCCTCGTGTATTAGGATAAACACAGCATCGCGACTGCCAAATAGTATTAACCTTGGACATCCGTAGATGTGCATTTACCTCTGTTGCTAACAGCCGGGTGTAGGAATAGTTAGTCCCTTAAGTATACCTATAATGGTATCAACCGTAGACTTCCGTAGATGTGCATTTACCTCTGTAGCTGACAGAAGGATTATGAGTGGTTAACCCCTTCGTATCCTTTTGTACTAGGATAGACAGATCTAAACTACACATAAAATATGTAATAGCATCTTATCATAAAGTATCTATGTATTAGTATTCTCTTCATATAGTATCTATGTAAAAGTATCCATGTAAGTGTATCCAAGTAAGTCTATCTCTACAAACAACATGTATTCGTATGGACTCATGAATGAACTGACTCTTTTTTGATTCCTTGTACTAGGAATGGCAAGTAGTATTTCCTAACCATACCTATTATAGTTACTAGTAATGAACGTGTATAATCGAAGTATACCTTTGCTACCCAAAGGTATTGAACTGACTGATGGAACTTTTATGTCTATATATGTATACATGTTATATAACAAATATTTATACGACCTTCGGACGGATAGCCTATACCCTAAAGCCACATCCCAACGAGGAAAAGGAAATAAGGCGAGCTAGCCTTCCTAAGTCCTTCAAACATTTCTTATGTAATTATACATATATAGGCATGCATTTAACAATATAAAAGTTTAAAAGAAGTTTTGTAAAACCTTTGAAAAGTTTAACAACTAAGAAAAGTGACTTGATGTCCGGTTATAAAACGGTTTTGAAAGCCGTATATTTGATAAGAATAATTTTTAAGTATAAGAAAAACCTTTGTTTGAAACACAATTGTAACAGAGTTTGAAAAGGAACATTCAGCATGTAAGACAGTTTGATAAAGAGTTTTAAACAAGTAAAAACGTTTTGGAAAGCCATTTACAGAAATCTGTTTGGTAAAACAGCTTAAAGTGTAGTAAATCCTTTAGTATGCTGGTTATTAATTACATGATTGATATGATAACTAGCATGATTCAACTTGTATTCCCCCCCATAAAAGCATTTAAAAACATTTAAAAGATTGATTAAGGGGTATGAACTCACCTGCAGCGAGTGGATCGGATGGAAGTGTCGGACAAGTGCTTGGTGTTAAGTGAAGACTTAAACACACACAATGGTCCTAATAACATATAAAGACATATGTATATATACAATTAGTGATTATAACACTAATTAGACAAGTTTAAACTTTCTAAGGCGTGAAAAACACTTTGGTCAAAGTGCTAGGATGCTATCGGGTTGTAACAAAGGAGTGTAAGGCTTTGTAAGTGAGTTTATGGTCCATAGACCATACTTGTTGGAGTTTACGGCCCAGGGGAGTTTACTCCTGGCCGTAAACTCTCAAATGGGTCACTATTTGTGGCTTAAAGCTATGATGTCTTAAGTGGTTAAGTGTTCCAAGGCTTAAACAAGAGGATAGGTGAGTTTAAGGTCCAAGAATGACCTTAACTTGAGTTTGCGGCCCAAGTACCACTTCCCCATGAGTTTACGGCCGTAAACTCATGGTAGGAAGTACTATTTGATGTTTTGAGGTTCCTAGCTTATTGGTGATTGGTTCTATGTTAAGTTCTAGCCATTTGGAAGCATTAGGGGCACAATATCACCCCTTTATAGAGTTTAAGGCCTAAGTACCAATCCTTATGAGTTTACGGCCATAAACTCTATGGGAACATGGTTTCTTGGATGTTTAAGGTCCTTAACACTTCAAGGATATGATCTAAGCTAGGTTCTAGGCATAAGGATGGAGTTAGGGTGCAATTTGTCCCACTTATAGGGGTTTACGGCCCAAGAACATGCCTTGGCCGTAAACTCCTTTGTTCTTGTGTTTCCTTATGATTTCTAAGCTATAAACATGTTAAACCTAGTGTACAACCAGTTAGAACAAGAGTACTTACGATCTAGGAGCTTGAATGGTCGTTTCTAGCCAAGAACACTAGTATGTGTTCTTGGTGTTCTTGGTGGAACTTGAAGATCTACAAAACGGAATGATTTCACGGATGAAATCATGTAAGATCACTAGATCATCTAAGATATCAACTAGTTAGGGCAAGATACTTACGAGTTTTGAAGATCGGGGACGAAGATCGGGATGATACTTGAGAGGATTTGGGCCAAGGAAAGTAAAGGAATGAACTAATGGCCTAGTTTCCACCATATAAGGTGAGTTTACGGCCCACATGGAGTTTACGGCCGTAAACTCCCATGTGGTGGCCGTGAACTCCAGGTCAAAGTGTTTCAGGCTAGGTCTTTGCACTACAGATCCAGCAGATAAACCCCGACACTTATTCCTTAAGTGTACAAGGCTCAGGATGCTCAAACAGACTCTAAATTGTGCTAAATTATAGCAGGAATGAGTTTGACTTTCAATGAAGTGTTTGACTGAACTGGATGGAAAATTTCGGGTTGTCACAGTTACTCTTTGAATCTGTATAAGATTAGAGAACTTAATGCGAGAAGGATGTTCAAAGGAATGTGCTTTGAATTTGAGACTTCATGGAATTGCTTTCCAGAGGAATACTCTGTAATGTGTGTTGTCAAGTCTTTGTGACTTTTGTGCATAGTCATTACAAGGGGATCTGTGCATATAAGTTTAGAATCTAACAGACTATAGTAAATGGCAAGAGTTTGGTATTCTTACATTTACAATAAGGATTGGGATTGTGAAATGAGAATCATTGAAGTCATGTTCAATTGATATATATTTCACAAAGAGATGACCATATGTAAACATAGTGTGCATACTTGGAGTATGGCATATCTATTGTTTAGAGAAACATAGTATGCATGCTTGGAGAATGGCATCACTACTGTTTTAATTCAAGTATTAAGTTGATTAATCGAAAATTGAAAAATGAGTAATCCATATGGTGCTTAGATACAAGGGTTTTTATTTACACTCAAGAGTTTGGGGCCATATAGGATTAAGTATTATTCTTGTGTTTCACTTTGCATGTTTTGACATCCAGAATAACTAGGTCGTTCTTCCCGAATTACTAAGTTATTCAAACCATCCACAGTCAGTCATATGTTGGAAGTAGATATGAATCAAGACTGTCATGAATCTGGGTTGTAAGATTTGTGTAAGGTGCATTAGACATAGCAATGGTTGCTACAACATTCATGAGTGCTCATAAGTTCTGAGTATTGGATTCAACCCACGCTCATTTGGATTCACTTCATGGATTTTATCACGAGTGAATCATGAGATGATAATATCTTATATTCTTCAAACCTAGAGATATGAGTTGTTGCCTATGAGTTGGTTATACATTGATTGTACGAAAACGCATTGGTAACTCGATGTTATAAAACGTGCATTTGTGTATGATTCAACAAGTAGTACAACAAGCATATGAGTCAAATTTTATCCATTCCTTTTACCCTTAATGGGATAAAAGCGATATATGTGGGCCCCTCGATGATTTAATGATGACAAATGAAAGTGCTCGGCCGGGCCTAGACTGATTTGATTTGTTCAAACTAGTCAGTCGTCATAAATCAGACACCGGGAAACAACAAATGGACACAGAGAATGATTATAATCCATGTCTCAGTCCATATGATATCTAGAATGGAGGAATATATGATCACTTATCTAATGGACAAGTCATTCACAAAGGTCAGAGGTCGCCAGATGCTTTTGAGAGCTACGATTGCTAGTCAGGTTATGAAGTCATACTTGCAATAATAGTTTTAGACTTATCCAAGTGGGAGACTGTTGGATTAATGTCTAAGTCCATAACTATAATTGGTAAGACTTGACCCGACCCGGCATGGTCCATTTGGGTTGCATGGCATCATGCACTTGGATAGACTAAAATGAGAGAAATAACACTTAAGGTTTATTAACATATTATAAGTTCTAATATATTAATAAGATTATTTAATTAGTATTGATCAATAATTAATTTAGAATTAATTAAGTGATCAAAAGAAAACTAATTAAATATATGGGTTGATTGTGTAAATCATCCATACTTATATAGTGGGCTAATGCTCCATGGATTATCAAGTTGGGCTAAAACCCATAAGATGCTCCATGGATGCTCCATGGTGTACTTGAACCCATGGATCCACGGAAATGGAAAGCCATGACAATTAGGGTTTACCCTAATTATGACACACTATATAAAGATCTCTTGCTTGGGAAAATCGGCTACTATGACATTACATGGAGGGCAAGCCGATTTTAGAAGTGTACTAATTTCTCTCTAAGTTATTCCAAGTGCTTATGGTGTTGTGTGAACCATTAAGCACTCAAGCTTCATGAAGACAAGCACCAACAAAAGGTATGTTATTCTAACTTGTTCTATTCATATAAATCATGTTTTTTTATGTTAGAATAGTACAATACCTTGGAAAGTTCATAATTGCATGTATAATAGAGAAAACATAGATCCAAGGTATTTAGGGTTGCATGTACACTTAGGAGTGTTAGAATGCTCAAAACCCAACACGACCAGCCTCCCATCGCGAGAAATTATAAAAGCAAGAGACCTCACTCTCACAGTCGATACACAACGTAGACAACGAGGGTCACCGCCCCAACGTACTCCTCTTAATCACCAGGAACTGCTGCTAAAAGTATGCCTCATCCATAAAGGCACCTTCCTTAGTCTCTCCCATCTCCGTCTCACTAACGACTCTCTCATGGCATAAGAAATAACTTGCAGCTGCATACTACCCAAATACTCTGGTGGAAAGGTTGAAATCCTATGCTACCCATGGGGTTTGCCTCCAAACTCTAAAACCGGAAGCTCACTATCTCTTTTGCTTTTCCTATGAAACGGGAACAGCGCAACTCTTGTCACAGAAGGTGACATCTCATCTATCGGTCAATTGTTCAACTCAGACTGTGATCCTCCAATAAGCATCAGCTCTACTCATCCATGAGTCTTGTAACTCTAACTAGAATCTCACCAAAAATCTCTCGGAAACTAACTCGATTTCCCTCTCAAGATATGCTTTCTTGAAACTCGTTCGACATGGCCCTCTGGCCCCACACTCTTGATGGGTTTTGTACAAACAATCCTATGTGTGCATGCAACCCTAGAATTGGATCTATGTTTTCACTATTAGATTCACAACATTATGAACACTTGAAGAACCCTAAAAGGTTTCTAGGAATTCCGAAATCCACAAGGAAAGATGAAATACATACCTCTTGTTGTTATATTGTAATAACTGATGGGTTTTGAGCATTCCAACACTTCCTAAGTGTACATGCAACCCTAATAACCTTGAATCTATGTTTTCTCTATATACATGCAAATTACTTTTTCAAGGTTATTTCCTAACTAGCATGACATGGGGATTACATAAAACATAAAACTAGTAGAAATACATACCTTGTTGTTGCTTGGATTCCTTCAAGACTTTGTGAGCCTAGCACCCCAAATGTTGTGCCTCAAATGCTTCACACAACACCACAAGACTTGGAATAACTTGAGAGAATACTTCTAGCACTCAAAATTGGTTATGCCCTCTCTAGTAACACTATGTCCACTAGCTCCACTTTTTGCTAGCTATAGGGTTCCTTTTATAGTGTTGTCACAATTAGGGTTTACACATGAATGCCCTTAATTGTCATGACTCTTGATTTCCCATGACCCATGGATTTGTAACTCCCATGGACCATCCATGGAGCTCCATTTGGTTACATCCATAACCCATAAACTATGGATCATTAATCCACCATAAAAGAATTGATGATTGTCATAATCAACCCTATATATTTAATTAGTCTCACTTTGATCACCAAATTAATCCTAGATTAATACTTGATCAATACTAATTAAATAATACTATTATTAATATATTAGAACTTATAATATATTAATAATCATAAGTGCCTTATTCTCTCATTTAGTATATCCAAGTATTGCAATGCCATGCAACCCAAATGGACCATGCCGGGTCGGGTCAAGTACATACCAAATAAAGTTATGGACTTAGACACTATATCCAACAGTCTCCCACTTGGATAAGTCTAATAACTATATTTGCGAATATGACTTCAAAATCCGACTAGCAATCGTAGCTCTTTCAAAGTCTCTCAGAACTGAGATGATGATGATACGCCATTTAAGATAAGTGATCATATAATCCTCTGTTCTCATGATATCAGCCGGACAAACACATGGAACATGGTCTTACTTATTGTCCATCATTTGTTTCTCGATCTCTGATTTGTTTCGACATAGAACTAAATTGAACACATCAATTAGGTTCTGACCGGGCCCGGTACATAGGTCAAAACCAAATCATCGAGGGGCCCAGATATCGCTTCTATTTCTAGAAGGAACAGATAAACTTCGACTGATATGCTTGTACTAACTACTTGTTGAATTACTCACAAAGGCACGTTTTATGACATCGAGTTACCAATGCGTTTTCGTGCAATCAATGAATAACCAACTCATAGTCAACAACTCATATCTCTAGGTTTGAAGATTTATATGATATTACCGTCTCACGATCACTCGAGATAAATTCCATGAAGTGATGCAAGTGAGTGTGGGTTGGATCCAATACTCAGCCCTTATGAGTACTCATGAATGTTGTAGCAACCATTGCATTGTCCAAAGCACTTTTAGACAAATCATACAAGCCAAATTCATGACAGTCTTAAATCAATACTTACTTCCAAAGTTTGACTGACTGTGGATGGTTTGAATAATAACATAATTATTCTGGAAGTAAAAACATGCAAAATTGAAACATAGTAAACAATCAACATAAGATAGTAACACCTTACTCATAAATAAATAACAACTTTTATTTATCATCAAATGTCAATTACATTTTACAAGTTTCAGGAATCTAATTATTGAAACTAATATCATCCTTCAGCCCAATGCGCCTCGCATGCTGTAAATGCTTAACCCTGCTCAGTCCCTTCGTGAGGGGATCTGCCGGGTTCTCATCTGATGATACCCTCTTAGCCACGAGGAGTCCTTCTTCTATTCGATGTCTTATGAAATGGTATTTTCTGTCAATGTGCCTAGATCTCCCGTGATCTCTTGGTTCCTTAGCCAAAGCAACCGCACTTTCGCTGTCACAGAAAATTTCCATTGGCTCTTTTATAGCTGGTACAACTCCAAGGTCTCCGATGAAGTTCTTTAGCCATATCGCCTCCTTAGCTGCTTCACTTGCTGCTATGTACTCTGATTCACAAGTAGAATCAGCTACTGTCTCCTGCTTGGAACTTTTCCAAGTAATTGCCCCTCCATTTAGGATAAAGACCCAGCCTGACTGAGAGCGGATATTATCCCTATCAGTCTGAAAGCTAGCATCGCTATATCCTTCCACTCTCAAGTCATCACTGCCCCCGAGGGTAAGGACCCAATCCTTAGTCCTCCGCAGATACTTGAGAATGTTCTTTACCGCTGTCCAGTGTGCCTTGCCAGGGTTCCCTTGATATCTACTGACCATGCTCAAAGCAAAGGCCACATCAGGGCGAGTACAAGTCATAGCATACATGATCGAGCCCACAGCGGAAGCATATGGTATATGACTCATTTCAGCTATCTCAGCCTCTGTACTCGGACTTTGAGTCTTACTCAGCTTGGCATTACTCTGGATTGGTAATTCTCCTTTCTTGGAATCTTGCATACTGAACCTCTTCAGTACCTTATCCACATAAGTACTTTGACTAAGTCCAATTAGTCTCTTACTCCTATCTCTCAATATCCTTATCCCTAGGATATAGGCAGCTTCCCCAAGGTCCTTCATAGCGAAACACTTCCCAAGCCAGGACTTAACCTCCTGCAAGGTTGGGACGTCGTTTCCTATGAGAAGTATGTCATCCACATACAACACCAAGAAGCTAACTATGCTCCCACTAGACCTGACATACACACAAGACTCATCCTCACTCCTAGAAAAGCCAAACTCTTTGACTTTCTCATCAAAGCAAAGATTCCATCTGCGAGATGCTTATTTCAATCCATAAATGGATTTATCAAGCTTACACACTCTATTAGGGTATCTTGTATCGACAAAACCCTCTGGTTGAGCCATGTAAACATCCTCAGCCAACTTTCCATTAAGGAAAGCGGTTTTGACATCCATTTGCTATATTTCATAATCATGAAATGCAGCTATGGCTAACAATACTCTAATAGACTTAATTTTAGCTACTGGTGAGAAGGTCTCATCATAGTCAACTCCCGGAGTTTGAGTAAAGCCCTTCGCAACCAGTCGCGCTTTATAAGTGTGTACCTTCCCATCCATGCCGGTCTTCTTCTTGAAGATCCATTTGCACCCAACTGTCTTACGACCTGGTACATTGTTAACCAAGTTCCAAACTTGATTGTCATACATGGACTGAATCTCGCTGTCCATAGCCTCCTTCCATTTAGCAGACTCAGGGCCTGCCATGGCTTCCCTGTAATTATTAGGTTCATCCAAATCTATTAGTGTACTATCACTAATAAATGTATCACCTTCAGTGGTGATGTGATAACCATAATAAAAATCAGGTGTGTTCCTCACCCTAGAGGAACGTCTTGGAGGTACAGACTCATCTATCGGATCAACAGGAGTTTCCTCCTCAGGTTGGTCGATAGCATTAGAGGTTCCTTCACCACTTGACTCTTGAAGCTCTTCAAGGTCAATTTGCCTCCCACTGTCCCCTTGGCTTATGAATTCTCTCTCACGAAAGACTCCTCTTCTTGCTACAAAAACCACATTATCACTAGGTCTGTAGAAGAGGTAACCAAAGGATCTCTGTGGGTAGCCGATGAAAAAACACCTCTCACTTCGAGGTTCAAGCTTATCATGAGTCTCACGCCTCACGAAAGCTTCACAACCCCAAATCTTGATGTGGTCCAAATTGGGAACTTTCCCAGTCCACATCTCGTGAGGTGTTTTGGCAACCTTTTTAGTAGGGACTAGATTAAGGATATGGGCGGCAGTCTCTAAGGCATACCCCCAGAAAGAGATTGGTAATGAAGCTCGACTCATCATGGAACGAACCATATCCAACAAGGTTCGATTGCGCCTCTCAGCTACACCATTCAACTGTGGTGTTCTGGGAGGTGTCAATTGTGAGACAATCCCACATTCCTTAAGATAGTCAAGGAACTCAATGCTAAGATACTCTCCTCCTCGATCGGATCGGAGCATCTTGATGTTCCTGCCCAATTGATTCTCAACTTCCTGCTTAAACTCTTTGAACTTTTCAAAGGTTTCTGACTTATGCTTGATTAAGTAAATATATCCATATCTACTGTAATCATCAGTAAAAGTCACATAATAGCGATTAGCATCCCTTGTAGCAACTCTGAAGGGCCCACACACATCCGTGTGTACAAGGTCCAACAAACCTT
Organism: Lactuca virosa; assembly: GCF_052849685.1. Lineage (NCBI taxonomy): Eukaryota > Viridiplantae > Streptophyta > Magnoliopsida > Asterales > Asteraceae > Lactuca > Lactuca virosa. The sequence continues at coordinate 319,208,020 of NC_136428.1, forward strand.
CACCCCTATCACAAGTACCTGTGAAGGGTGACTTTGTCATTTTTCCAAGTAAACAAGACTCGCAACTATCATCTGACTTGAGGTCAAATGATTCCAAGACTCCAACCTTTTGGAGTTGGCCTATGCGCTTCTTGTTAACATGTCCAAGACGACAATGCCACAAGGATGCTTTATCCAAGCTATCTGAAGAATCAATATACAACACATTATTTCCTAGATTGTCTACAACATTCACGGCTTCATATACACCATCACAAGGTAATGCTTTAAAGTAAAATACATCATTGTAATAAACATTAATAGCACCATTTTTATTATCAAATGAAAATGTAAAACCTTGTTTGTACAAGCCATGAAAGGAAATAATATTTCTCGCCATTTCGGGCGAGTAACAACACTTATTCAAATCTAACATTAACCCATTATTAAGCAATAAAGAATAAACTCCTATCTTGGTAACAGGTGATGCTTTCCTGTTGCCCATGACTAAGTTTATCTTCCTGTGCTCCACTTGCTCACTTCTTCTTAGTGCCTGCAAATCAGTACAAATGTGAATACCACACCCTGTATCAAGCACCCAAGAATTAGCATTAGATGAGTTGTTAGACAATATTGTGTAAATACCTGCATGGGTGGGTTTAACCTTCCCATCCTTTAGATCTTGCAGATATTTGGGGCAGCTTCGCTTGAAGTGTCCCTTATCCTGGCAATAGAAGCATTGTGCTTCCTTTGGGTTTGAAGAAGGAGTAATGGGACCTTTCTTTGTCCCACTTGAAGAGGAACCATCAAGAGTCTTACCCTTGGTACCCTTCGAAGGGTTTTTCCTTTTCTTACCCTTTCCCTGCCCAATAGCCAGAACAGGGGCTGTTGAAGGAGTAGAAGTAGCAACCGCTTTACCCTTAAGGCCATTTTCAGCTGTCCTTAAGAGTCCTTGAAGTTTGCTAAGTGTGACTTCCTCCTTGTTCATATGATAAGTCATACGAAACTGATCATAACTTGGAGGTAAGGAATGGAGAATGATGTCAATCGCCATTTCCTCAGGAAAGTCAACATTTAGCTTCAGCAACCGGTCAACGAACCTTTGCATCTTCTGCAAGTGACCGGTGATGGGTTCACCATCCTTCATCCTTGCGGTTATCATGGAGGAGATGATTTCATACCTCTCCTGACGCGCGCTCTGATGGTACCTTTCCATCAGATCCAGGTGCATCTCATAGGGGTAGAAATCTTCATAGGATTTTTGAAGTTCAGGAGTCATGGTGGCCATCATGATGCATGCTACTTTAGTAGCATCCTTTTCATGTGCAACAAACTCCGCAAACTCTTCAGGAGTAGCAGTGGCTTCATTCACAACCTTAAGCTCCCTATCGACGACATATTCTTTGTCCTCGTAGCGGGTAATCATTCTGATGTTTCTGATCCACTCATTGAAATTGGATCCATCAAAGATGACCTTACCACACAAGTTCATAAGGGAAAAGGAGCCTGTTGGGTTTGAGCCAGAAGCATTGTCGGAAGACATCTGAAAGGAAAGAAAGACAAGTTTCATTAGATTAGGAATCCTTAATAATTCACCCAAATGAAATATTAAGGCTAGGATCCAACAAACTATTTATAGTTGGAAGAGGGATGCCGTAATCCATACTATAAAATATTTGAAGGTAGGTAAATGACGATTTACCAATTTCCACCATAAGAACGAAATATTTTATTATTAGGTTTTATTGGTTTTGAAACTCCTAGATCTTTTGAGATACATTGAACTTTTCAATGGCATGTTTGAATCTCGATTGTGCCCTCTCAAGTTTGTGACTGGGATGCCGAGGATCACAAACAAGGTGTGAATAACCATACAAATTGACTTGGTACCCTCAACAATATTACCTAATCGATGTGCCGGTTAACCACACACGCTCCACCGATCTATAATAAAGTCAAGTTACCCTTTGCCACTCTTACTAGTCCATGTTAGTGTGCCGGTTAACCACACACGCTCCACTAACGACTTGGTAAGGTACAAAGTGTAATTTTATGGGCAAGCACCAATTTCACATTTTCCTAAAGTAACTAAGATTGGGAATTTATAATGTATAGTTACTTTATAATTCATTATACTTTTAACAAGTATTTAAAGTCGTATCCTACCCGTTCGGCTAACGACCCTCCACCGATCAAGGAAGCGGTGGGTGAGAGTGGACACCCATTAAGTCACCATTTTATAGGCAACAACCTTATACCCCCCTTATAGACCGGCTTCGTGAATGAGGCCTACTAACGGTAAGAATGACATATTCTTATACATATCTATATAATAAAATTATAATAATAGTATAAGTGTTGATTTTTAAACCTTTTTAAAAATCTAAGGTTTAATTTGGAATTAAAGTATTAAAGTATAAGACTTTTCAAATTCCAAAACTTGAGGGCAAGATTTGAAACTATTCCAAGTCTCTTCAATTTGTAACTTATGAGTTTTAATGGTTCATAAAAATGAAGACTCTTCATTTTATGAAACCTCTTTAGTTCTTTAATCATAATTAAAAGAAGTGACTTTTGGTTATCCATAACTTGAGGACAAGTTATGGACACCATCATAGCCATTAAGATCATGAATTAAACACACATGGTGGTTACACATAATTCCTATGATCTTCTAAAAACTCATAAGAACACAAATTCATATTAAGCAATTTCAAGAAATCATATAACTATATACAATACTTGAAAATTGATAAAAGCCATGTAAAATGGGTTAACATAATCATTATCATTTTGAAAAACAGATTTTACAAGTCCAAAACAGATTGGGATAATGATCTTAATCCATTTCCAGCAACAAAACTCGAAAAAACTGCCCAGCACGCTCCTACTCGCCGAGTGCATTATTCTACTCGCCGAGTAGGATGAATTTGTTCATGGACTCGGCGAGTCCTCCCCATGGACTCGGCGAGTCTAGTCGTCAGAATGCAGAATTTTCGATTTTTAAGCAGTTTTGCATCAAGTATACAGAAAACAGTCCTAGGCTCTGATACCACTGATGGGTTTTGAGCATTCTAACACTTCCTAAGTGTACATGCAACCCTAATAACCTTGAATCTATGTTTTCTCTATATACATGCAAATTACTTTTTCAAGGTTATTTCCTAACTAGCATGGCATGGGGATTACATAAAACATAAAACTAGTAGAAATACATACCTTGTTGTTGCTTGGATTCCTTCAAGACTTTGTGAGCCTAGCACCCCAAATGTTGTGCCTCAAATGCTTCACACAACACCACAAGACTTGGAATAACTTGAGAGAATACTTCTAGCACTCAAAATTGGTTATGCCCTCTCTAGTAACACTATGTCCACTAGCTCCACTTTTTGCTAGCTATAGGGTTCCTTTTATAGTGTTGTCACAATTAGGGTTTACACATGAATGCCCTTAATTGTCATGACTCTTGATTTCCCATGACCCATGGATTTGTAACTCCCATGGACCATCCATGGAGCTCCATTTGGTTACATCCATAACCCATAAACTATGGATCATTAATCCACCATAAAAGAATTGATGATTGTCATAATCAACCCTATATATTTAATTAGTCTCACTTTGATCACCAAATTAATCCTAGATTAATACTTGATCAATACTAATTAAATAATACTATTATTAATATATTAGAACTTATAATATATTAATAATCATAAGTGCCTTATTCTCTCATTTAGTCTATCCAAGTATTGCAATGCCATGCAACCCAAATGGACCATGCCGGGTCGGGTCAAGTACATACCAAATAAAGTTATGGACTTAGACACTATATCCAACAATAACAACTTAAATCTTGAATCTTCTTGTCTTTGAAAGCAAGTACCACAAGTGTACTACCTCTAATGGCTCACAAACACCAAGAGCAAATGGAGAGGTAATAGAGAGAGGGAAGAGGTATAGAATTTCGTCCTTAGGACCCCTTGGGAAGGCATGGACGAATTCATGAGCCTTAGGGGTCTTTATATAGGTGTAGAGATTAGGGTTTCAGTCCTTATCCTTATCTAGTTGCTTGCCCACCAAGCAATCATAAGATAAGCCTTGAAATCCCTTATCCTTTATCCTTTGGACAATTTCAAGGATCCTTATCTCCTTGAATTCGTTCAACCCATATTTAGGATAACCATTACCATATTTTGTAACTATCACATAATTACAATTCAGCCCCTCTAGTTTAATTAATTACACTTGATCACAAAATTAATTCTTAATTAATTATTGACCGACATTAATTAAACAAATATGATTTCTCCTTTAATATATTATTCTTATAACATATTAATAAATCATAATAACCACTTTCTCTATTATTTCTCCAGTCAAGTTGCTTTGGTGAAGGCAACCCAAAAGGACCATTCACAATCGGGTCAAGTACTTGACAAATATGGTTACGGGCTTAGACACTAATCCAACAGTCTCCCACTTGGATAAGTCTAGTAACCACAAATGCAAGTACAACTCGATTAGCAATCGTAGCTCTCAAAGACGCTGTCGAACTCTGATCTTATCAGTAACCTGTCCTTTAGATAAGGGATCATATATTCCTCCATTCTAGATATCGTATATTCACGAGACATGGATTGAAATCATTCTCTCAGTCTATGTGTTGTTTCTCGATTTCCGATTTACGAAGACTGACTAATTGAACAAATCAAATTAGCCCTAGCCCGGCCGAGCATTTACGTTTGTCATCACTAAATCATCAACGGGCCCACAAATATCGCTTTTATCCCACTTTGGATAAAAGGAACGGATAAACTTCGACTCAGTGTTTGCTTGCACTCACTCACCAAATCACACACAACAATAAGTTTTATAACACCAAGTTACTGGTGCGTTTACATATTATCAATGTGTAACCGATTCGCAAGATACAACTCACACATCTCGGTTTCAAGAATACAAGATATTATCGTCTCACCAATCGCTCGTGATAAAATCCATGAAGCGATCCAAGTGAGCGTGGGTTTAATCCAATGCTCAAAATCATATTCATAAGCACTCATGAACGTTGTAGCAAACCTTTGCTATGTCTAATACACTTTAGACAATCTACAAACCAATTCATGACAGTCTTCATTCATACTTACTTCCAACATATGAACGACTGCGGACCGTTTGAATAATTCGATTATTCTTAATAAACTCAATTATTCTGGAAGTCAAAACATACAAAGAGAAACACAAGAATAATACTAATCCTATATGGTCTCAAACCTTTGAGTATAAATAAAACACCTTTTATTTATCACCATATCGATTACTCATTATCCATTGTTTAATGTTTCAGATAATCAACTTTATAACTCGAATCATAACCACAATTGTCCCATGCTCAAAGCATGCACACTTTGGTTTCCTATGGTCCATACTTTGTGAAATAGATTAATTGAAACTTTTTCAAATGCAACTCATTTCACAATCCCCAATCCTTATAATTAGTGTAAGAATACCAAATTCTTGCCACCTTTTACAATATGTCAAATTCTAATATTTTATGCAATGATCCTCTTGTGAAGTCACGGCACAAAAATCACAAAGACTCGGCCAACGAAATCACAAGGTACTCTATCAAAATTGTTACAGAAGAATTCTATAGATGTGATATCTCTCACTCAAAGTACATTCCTTTGAACATCCTTTTGCATAAAATTTTCTAATCATGTAAATTCTTAATTTCCAACTCCCAATTATGGAAACATTTCCATATTTACCATATGATAACTCATTCTTAATAGAATCTTATCTATTCATAATAATGTCGATATGATCCATTCAATACCATACTTCCAACTACTCACAAGCGACTAATCCTCAGCGAACTTTTGGGTCGTCCTTTGATAGTTGTTTAATTATCTTAGTTAATACCAATTCTTGTCCTTTTCCCTTCTTAATGCGCTAGACATTTGGAAAATTTTAGAATGGTCAAATATTATAGCAATTGCAATCGATCCTTTACCCGAAGCGTATGGTACACGATGCATAATGTCTTACATAAAGATACGATACTCTATCAATCTTCTGCCATAATATTTTATTTGTCACGTTCTTACAATTCGAACTATGAAGAGGGATACCGTAATCATAATCGAAGTTTAAGAAGCCACTATGTATCCTTTGACTAAATTTATTAAAATTTCTCAATCTAAGCTTTAGATTTGAAATGAAGCACAATATTCTCTCCCTTAATTATAGCAAAACAACTTTTCAACCCTTACAACTTTGCAAAGTATAACTCTTGTTTTCTATAATTAATATTGCTAACTGGCAATACTTACCATAATAATCATGCTCCCACTTACATGATGATTATTTCTTTACCAGCATAACACTTATGCTCCCACTAGCTTCGACATGTATTCAGAAATTAGCTGAACTTCTAGAAAACAATTTCTTAAGTTCATATTTCTAATACTAGATGCTTTGATAAGACTTTATCTAAGCTTCTCAAACTCATACACTTTTCCTTGGACAACTCATATGTATATGTCTAAACGATTCTAGGACTCATATCAACAAGTCTAAAATGTTCAGACCCATTTGCCATTTCCCACAATTCGAACTATGAAGAGGAATGCCGTAATCATAGTTGAATTTGAGAAACCCAAATTACATAATGCTATCTTCAAAATCTCTCTTAGTGAAAGCGTTTCCTTACAATCATTCTTATGAATGAAAGAAACCTTATGACACTTAGATTTTGTGGTGTATTCGTTCTTATCCATGTGAATTTGTCATAACCATAATCACAAGATAATGTTAGTGACAAATCCAAACTCTTATGGATAGAACTTGTTCTTCTTAATTTCTTGCGATCAAGGGTCCCACCATTACTTCCAAGTTATTGAGCAGCTCACCCCTTCGTTTCAATGTACTTTCCATTGAACAAGGTGTCTTGCCCCTATACAATCCATTGAGAACTCGTAGAACTCACATGCATAATTAACTCGATTGGAATGGCACAGAAATAAAATTAGTGTCAACACGATAGGTTGTAAACCTCAAGTCGTGTGCTAGTGATGAATGATAAGGTTTATTCTTGATTTGTTCTTGAAACCTTTCAAGACCATTAAGACTCCCACTGACTCCTTGACATATAAGATTCTCTTATCAATAAACATTTCTCGACAAACAAATATTCAAGAGTTAGTGTAGCTTTTATCAAGACAAAACACTTCACAAAATTGGTCCTAGTTGGTCTTTGTCTTATCCAAGACATCACAACTTTCCACATTTGATGAATGTTATAAACCTTCTTAAGACTTGTCACTCAATGTCACAATCTTAACTCTAAGACTTGTTTTTGGAACGAAGTATGATTGACTTCTTGATTTAACCATTTCTTCAATTCTTGATTCCTCTTCTCAGACATACAATTTCACTAAGACTAACTTAGAGGATTAATTGAGATATGGTTCTTCATCATTAAGACCTATCATAAAACATAATAAAAGGTACTCTCCCTTCTTCTTAGAATAGAGAAACTTTTATCTTTCTGCTTACTTGATTCTTCTTATTCGTTCTGCTATTGATTGAAGCTCTTTCAATCAACTCAGAATTACACTTAATCTTATGAGTATAATCATATTTACTTAACCTTAGTAAATCATGACGAATATCTTTGTTACTCTTGTGGTGGATTTGATCAACACACAACTTTGTGTACTCGATCTCCTAGTCCTACACTTGACACTTTGTCAAAGAATTTGTCTAAATTTCCAAATATGAAATTTCTCATTCATCATGCAATCAAGTTGTATGATTCCAAGTTTCTATCCAATAAAACTTGGGCGATGAGAAACTTTCCCTATTCGGTAAATTCTTGACCTTTCCGCAAATAATACAATTAAGAATCAAATCCATTATTGTTAATAATAGAAACTTACAAACATCAATTATTTTTCATACACGCCATTGCAAGGATAAATAAATAATATAAAATCAAAATTTATTTTATTGCGGAAAAATTTGTCCTTACAATGCAATTTAATTGAAAAAATATGTTAATACATATTTCATAGCAATCTATTCTAACTCCAAGTAGTAGCTCAAAATTCTAATCTTCAAGCAATGCGATCGAAATCCATTTCTTCACGATTAGATTCAGCTCACTTCTTCCCTTAAGCTTCCTCTCTTTTCTTCGATCCTATAAAACATCAAAATGTAATCTTATTACATCATGTATTAAGAATCTAGAATAGGAACTTAAAAGAGTTAGTTAATGGATTTTATCTGAAGTAGAGCCATGCATCTTGACTCTCCCATCTCTTAGATTTCTCAGGTAGTTAGGGCAGCTTCGTCTCCAATGTCCCTTCTCTTGGCAATAAAATCAAATGGACTCCTTTGGCACAGCACATCGGACAATCATAGACTTAGTTCTTTCTAGACTTCTGATGTTGCCAGTGCCCATTGCAGTTTGGGAGTTTGACTCACCAGACAAATTTGCTTGACCAGCATGCCAAATCATTGCTGATTCAACAGCTATAAGCAAATAGGTGAGATCAATGAGGGTTACGTCGTGGTTCATCATATAGTACTCTCTTACGAACTCACTATATGAATCAGGAAGTGACTGAAGGACCCAGTCAACAGCCAGCTCCTCACAGACAACATATCCCAACATTCTTAACCTATCAATGTGTGACTTCATCTCTAGGACGTGTGCACACACTGACTTTCCTTCTTCATGTTTACTTGCCAAAAGGACTTGAGTGAGTTTGAACTTTTCAATCTTTTGAACTTGTGGGTTAGGGAGAATAATAGGAGGAGGTGGAGGAAGTGAAGCATGATCTCTAGTTCCCCGATCGAATCATGGAATATCATTTTCATGTGAAAAGCTTGTTCCACGGGATTTGGGAAGACCATAGTTGTCATACTTTGACATCTACAATACGGGAGAAAAATTCAAGTTAGTTGATTGATTGAATCCTTAATAAATCTCCCAAATGAGATATTAAGGCTAGGCCCCAACACAATACTCTACAATTTGGGAGAGGGATGCCGTAACCCAAATTGCAGAACATTTGAAGGTAAGTGAATGACGATTCACTAATTTCCACCATGAAAAACGAAAAAGAAATTTAGTTTTAAATCTATTGAAAATTCCTCGATCTTTTGAGATTCATTGAACTTTTCAATGGCATGTTTAAATCTCGATATGCCCCTCAATTTGTGACTGGGATGCCAAGGATCACAAAACAGGGTGTGAATAACCATGCAAACTTACATGGTGCCCCCAATGTTACAGTCACCTATTCGATGTGCCGGTAAACCACACACGCTCTATCGAACTATGACAAACATTGAGTCACCCTTTGCCACCTTTGCTTAGAACCAATTAGTGTGCCGGTTAACCACACACGCTCCACTAACTTCTTAGCAAGGGTGCAAAGTGTAATTTCATGGGATTGCATCAATTTCACTTTTGCCTAAAGTAACTAGGATTGGGAATTGCAAAAGCGTTTAGTTACTTTACATAGATTCATTATACTTATTAATGAAGAGAGGATTGCCCTATCTTACCCTTTCGGCTAACGACCCTCCACCAATCAAGGGAGCGGTGGGTAAGAGTGGACACCCATTAAACGGCCATTTTATAGGCCATAACCTTATACCCCCCTTATAGACTGGCTTCGTGAATGAGGCCTACTAACGGTAAGACTAGCATTTACTTATACATATATATAATGTTAGACTTTTAATGATATATATAGTATAGGGTGTGTTTTACACTTTTAAAATACTAGGTGGTTTAATTTTATAAATTACACTTTTAATTTAATTAAATATAAACCATATCATTATGGATTTATTAACTCTCTTTTAATTATACACTTAATTAATTTAATAAAACCATAAGGGTGTAATTTGAACTTTTCAAAATTAGGGTTTTAGAATTTTGACTTTTTCAAAATTAAACCTTTTAATCAAACAATTTAAATTCCAAAACTTGAGGGCAAGTTTTGAAACTTTTCAAAACAATTAGGTTTTAATCTCACTTTAAAATTTTCGAAATTTAATACTATTTAAATTAAAATTTTAAATATTAAAACTCTTGATTTAATAATTATCTTGAATTAAACTATTAATTTAAATTATTAAATCATAAGGGATTATCTAAATCATGAAGGATAATTACCAATTAAACAATTAATTTATCCTAATCATTTTAATCCCTCTAAAATTCGAAAATCATGGGATAGGATAATTCAAAATCTTTAATTACCATATATAACCATTAAAGGATAATTACAAGATATAGGATAATCCAAATCCCTAAAATTTAGGATCTTATCTAGGGGAGGAGGCTAATTTCGAAAATCATGGGGTTTTTTTCAAACCCTAGATTTCGAAATCTTGAGGCTTAAGGAAAGGATTTGAAAACCCTTTCAAATTTTCGCAAATTAGGGTATAGAAACCCTAATCTCGACATTTCTTGCCTCCTAGGGTTTATTGGCAATAAACCCTAATATGTCAAGGTCATACAATTGTATAATGCTAATTGAAAACAAAAACCAAAGGCTCTGATACCACTGATGGGTTTTGTACCAACAATCCTATGTGTGCATGCAACCCTAGAATTGGATCTATGTTTTCACTATTAGATTCACAACATTATGAACACTTGAAGAACCCTAAAAGGTTTCTAGGAATTTCGAAATCCACAAGGAAAGATGAAATACATACCTCTTGTTGTTATATTGTAATAACAACTTAAATCTTGAATCTTCTTGTCTTTGAAAGCAAGTACCACAAGTGTAGTACCTCTAATGGCTCACAAACACCAAGAGCAAATGGAGAGGTAATAGAGAGAGGGAAGAGGTATAGAATTTCGTCCCTAGGACCCCTTGGGAAGGCATGGACGAATTCATGAGCCTTAGGGGTCTTTATATAGGTGTAGAGATTAGGGTTTCAGTCCTTATCCTTATCTAGTTGCTTGCCCACCAAGCAATCATAAGATAAGCCTTGAAATCCCTTATCCTTTATCCTTTGGACGATTTCAAGGATCCTTATCTCCTTGAATTCGTTCAACCCATATTTAGGATAACCATTACCATATTTTGTAACTATCACATAATTACAATTCAGCCCCTCTAGTTTAATTAATTACACTTGATCACAAAATTAATTCTTAATTAATTATTGACCGACATTAATTAAACAAATATGATTTCTCCTTTAATATATTATTCTTATAACATATTAATAAATCATAATAACCTCTTTCTCTATTATTTCTCCAGTCAAGTTGCTTTGGTGAAGGCAACCCAAAAGGACCATGCACAATCGGGTCAAGTACTTGACAAATATGGTTACGGGCTTAGACACTAATCCAACAACTCTATCATATCTGCTCTCAGTCTGATCAATCACATCGGGATAACTGATAAACTCTGAAGCACTAATCGCCACGAACCATGGTACTCGAACCATGTTATCACCTCTCAATCTGCCACAAATCATGGTACCCGAACCATGTTATCACCTCTCAATCTACCACGAATCATGGTACGCGAACCATGTTATCACCTCTCCATTCGCTACTTAGAACCTCTGGAATTCTCCCTGTTTCGAGTACGGGTCCTCTACTTTCAGTAGTACGGGCCCATACTACCTGCCACATCTACCCATACTTTCCACACATATCGTCCCAGATTTCCGAAGTAGCTGCTCAACCATTCTCGATCACCAATCCCGATATACTTGGTCGCTACCCAGCGAATACTCTCATCTATCAGCATACTCTTCTGACCACAAACAACCCCCCAGGCTCTTCCTAGGTTCTCACACTTCTTTGCCATCAGCTGCTGAAGAACTTCTTATGATTTTAGCCATCTACCTCCTGAATATCGTCATATTCACTTAGTAGTTGACTCCCACCATGAAGAGTTCCACAAATCACAAAGCAAGAAGTATTCAGGCATTGAATAATCTCCACCAACACGTAAAAACCACTCTTGGTTATAACTCTATTTGCTCTACTTGATCTCAAAAGGCATCACTGAACTCAGGCTATCTCACCTCTCATGGTAGCTAATTACTCTTCTCAGCAAACTCCTCAATGCTCCTCTAGGTATCTCTCCTAGATTATCTCTCGACTCAGAACTCCCTCTCTAAGTGATTCCTGCTAGATACTCTTACTCAACACATACTCAAGGCACATAACAGATAGCAACAACCTCTAGGCTAAGGCATCGCAAATCAGGCAACTCTAGCCCTAATATATGAAATACCTAGCCTATCATCTAGCATGCATCACTAATATCTCAATAAGAAATCACAACACAAACAAATAAGTAAGGGTATTTTGGGTAATCAACATTCGGGCTCTGGCTGATTGTACACATTGCTTCTTCTCGTTTTTCTCTTAGAAACTCTTACTCGTTTCAAGAAAATCTTTTCTTTTGAAAACGTTTCTCAAATTCTCAGTTTGAGTCCAGACATACCTGAAGATGCATCCGAATCACTCAAACCAAGGCTCTGATACAAACGTGTAACACCGTAAATTTTTAAACCAAAATTTTCAATTTAAAAACACATTTTTCTTGATAATAAAACACACAAAATGTCATAATGACAAATCATCAAATCTCATTTTCAAAAACCGTATATATCAAAACTCCAAGATCCTCTCAATCATAACTCAATCCCTGATGTGTGTACAACCAAGTCGGCGCCTTCCCGTGATCCTAAGAAGTACTCTACCCTGGCAGATGCGCCTAAAGGACTCTACCGGCACAAGCGCCTAATAGAGAACCTCATAACCCCGACAGATGCGCCTAAAGGACAATACCGATAGATGCGCCTCATAAGGAATGTCACAATTCTGGCAGCTGCACCTAAGTGATAATATTAGTAGTTGTGCTTGACTGATGTGTCATTAGCAAAGATGGATTTTGTGCCTATTCCTTAGGATAATCCTTAGGAATGAATGAACGAGGAATAGTGGATTCTTAGGGTAGATCCTTAATAGTAAATAAGATAATGGGGATGGTTAATTGGGTTGATTGATTGTTTGATGATTAAACATAATGATTATATTATTGTGGGTGCAAAACCCTATGTACTCACCAGGTTTCCCAACCTGACCCACTCAATCTTATTTGTATCACAGGTGTCGATATGAAGCTACTTAACACTGAGAGATTTAAAAGATATGTAGATCACTAGTGTAAATGAATGTAAGTTCTGTTTATGCTTATGTTTCTGTATTGACGATGACATCCAAAATGTTTTAAAATGAATAAAAATACATTTCTTCGGAAATTCTTTGATAATATATTTATCATGTTTTTCTGGGAACTAATTCCGCAACACTTTTATTTAAAATGTTACTCTGATTTTCAAACAAAGCATAAACAAAATCGGTTATTTCTGGCCGTGAAATTGGGGATGTCACAGTTGGTATCAGAGAATTAGTTTAAGCGAACTGGGAATAAGGATTTATTTCTAGACTTAAACTTAGAATGTTAAGCGATGATTGTGAGGAGTGTGTCTAATAAAATTTAGGTAATACACCTGAATAGACACAAGCACTAGCTTATTTAGGGAAAATGCCTAACATGCTTTTATGTGCTAAATGATTTGTGATGCTTTATGCTATCGTTTGATTGGATCTATGGTTTGTTGCCGACCAGATCTAGAAATTTTATGTGCTCAGGTTTCTAAACGTTTAATTACGATATTAGAACTGACATGTAACTTTTTTGATTAATAAGGAGGAATACGCGCCTAAATCTTCTCTATCTATATTCTCGTCTCGATACACTGAACGCATGCTTCCGTGAACATAACGTCTTGGTGAAGACTCGTACAGAATTGAATAAATGGAGGAAATGCGAAGGCTTACGATAGTGAATGATACCTATCGGAAGATATCGTAAGAGTCGTATCTTGCTTTTAGAATACGTCTGATAAAATAACGTTACGTATAGAGGAGTATGGTACGTCCGAAGTACACCTTCTATTGGTGGGATAATTGAACGATTGGTGTAATTCCTCAATTTTTCCTATCGTGTGGTGTTTCCATCACCAACCGAGTTGAAGCAGAATTGTTGTTGAAGATCTGCATGGAAGAAGTCCTAGTAGAGTCTAGGGAAATATTTATGATTATTTTGACACATTCGTATGTGTTAAAAAAATTTGTGCTTTTAAGAAATAAGAACTTGGGGACTGCGAGATAATACTTTTGACAAGTATGAGTAGGTGTGGATGGTAGTAATTGATACCATTTTATTCAAGTATGTCGTTACCATTTTTTCGGTAAAGACTAAGAAGATTGTTGTTATTCCGACCATAGTGGTCATATCGAATTGAGTCCGACTAAGACGAGTATGTTACAAGGTTCAGAGAACCAAGTCCGATGTAGCACCTGACTTAAGCCGGAAGAATTAATCAAAGCGATCAGTAGAGGTATCGTGACGGTTGCTTGTAGCTAGAAATGCTACCTTTTAAGATGAGATTAGAACATGAAGGAAAGTATAGTCTGTTCTGGAAGGCTCTAAGAGACTTGAGTCTAAGCGTTGCAACATATGATGATCTATGCTATCAATTGCGTGCTATAGCGGTGCTATAGAGCCGCTATAGCATTTTGCAGTGATCCACAACCGCTATTTTTATGTTATCGGTTTTACTTCGCGGTACCGGAATTTGCGCCGCAATTACCCGCTATTCACCACTATTTGTATCACCGAGATAGCGGCGCTATGGCCGCTTTTTCTTTTTCTTTGACATTTTATTACATTTGGGCCATTTAATTAATTTGTCAATGAAAAAGCAACTTTTAGTGAGCCCGATAATTGCATTTTAAAAAGCCCAATATATAACCTAATTAAAATCATTCACAAATCGGTGAATCACAATCCGAACGTGACTTGAATCCTTGATGAATGACGAGGGCTTGAGCTGCTGCGGTACTGCCTATGACGAATTGACGATTAACGAAGATGAACACACCTGTAGATGCTTCTTCGGACCTAGCTCCTTAATTAATCAACCACAATCCACAAAAAACTTGAATTCGGTCTTCACTCTTCAGCCTTCTCTACCCTTCAATCGACATCTACTGCTCCACAGTCCATACTCCACAGCATCGAGGTGCATTGACTCCCTTCTCCCTTAATCGGCTTCCAAGTTCCAACAGTCTAACATGTAACAACTAACAACCTAATGATTTCTTTTCTAGACAACAGTAGAGACTAGAGGCTAGAGACATACACATTGCGGTTTCAAGTTTCAACATATATATATTCACTATTCAATGACATTCTCTGATTTTATACATACAATTTTACATATAACTTTACAGTTTATATATATTCTACTATTTACATATATTCCACTAATCAATTTTTACATTTATGTTACATGGAGAATGAAGCTGTTATTCCACTGATTAGTTTCATACAACTTTACAGTTTACATATATTCCACTCTCCATTTATGTTTTTCAGTTTGTGAACTCATGTGAATTGTGATGTAGTCAGTTAAGATGTAGGAAATAGGAACATAGAACATTAAGTTGTTATTCTGTTAATGAATAATGAGTAATGAGTAATGACATGTGATTGTGAAACAGGTTTAATCAAATGTGAATTTGCAAATATGGAAGGGAATTCTTCACATGCTTCTGTGAATCCGTCCACCACCACTTATGTGACTCGGAAGCCGAATCTGTGCCATGCGATTAAACTATATTTGACACCTTGACACTACGTAGCTTCTATATTACTATATTAGAATTTTGAATATTATGTTATGTTTTTCTATGAATTTTTAGGTTTTATGATATTAATTCTATATAGACTTTTTAGACTTTATGATATTAATTCTAAATATAATAAAAAAATATTAAATTATATGTAATATTAAAAAACCGCTATAGCAACGTTATACCACCACGAAAACCGCAATTTCAAATAGCGGCCTGTGACCGCTATCGAAATTTTGACCGCGATAAATGCATAGACGATGATAGGTCATTAGAATATGAAACATCGGTCCATTGTAGTAATAAAAGAAGTTATATTAAGTTCGTATCCAGTAAGGATTGAGATTGTGACGTGAAGGACATAGTTTTGAGTCCAACGTGAGATAGGGAGCAGGTGCAAGATCGAGCAGTGCATGGAGTTATAGAATCCGAGAGTTAGATACTCGTTTGAAGCAACATAGAAGATACGATTATTACTTGGGATGAAGAGATAACTTATGGAGTCATTATACATCCCTGTTTCGTTGATGATTCTGGGACGTAATCATCCTAAGGGAGAGATAATTGTAACGTCCGTAGATCCGGGCTAATCAATTTAGAGATAATAGGGGTCGAAAACAACTTTTCGACAAAACACTTTTTAGAATAAATAATCTTAACCCAGTTGTAGAATATGTCTCAATGGTTCCGTACATATAAAGAACGCCGGAATCCGAGTTATAACGAAGAAGTTATGGCCCGTCGAAGTTTTACGGCAAAACCTGCACGGCACCGGGAAGCGTAAATAGTGAATTTACGATAGAGCGACTTTTAGCCTTAGTGATCTAAATAAAGTTTTATAGTACGTTAAACCGAGAACATACAAAAAAGAACGCCCAAATCTGACTTCGTATGAGGAAGTTATGAATTTTCTAAGATTTGGCATAGAAGTGCACTGCCCGAAACTCAAATTTTAGTTCGAGCGGTTTTTGGCTTACGCGACCTAAATGAGAGTTGAAGATCTCATTAATAGGAACTCAACGGTAAAAAGACAGATGAAAACGGAGTCCGTATGAAGGAGTTACGAATTTTTCGCGGTCATTTAACGGTCTAATCTCCTCCTACTGTTAAATTTAAGATAGGTCGAGAATTACCCGACGGAGTCTAAATGAAAGTTGTAGATCTTGTTTTTACTTACGCGTGGAAAAAAAGAACGTCAAAAATAGAGCTTGTATGCGAGAATTGTGATTTTTCTAAGTCGGGAGGGTGCTGTGCAAGTTGGGTGACGTAGCGCGATCATAGTCGTTGCTTTCTCTCCAAGGAAATCCATCAGATGATGACACATGGAACTGACTCGGCGAGTTAGTGGACCAACTTGGCGAGTTCATCAGGAATTTAACCTATAAATAAGAGTGTCGAGTTCCCTCATTTCCTCACCCCTCAACCCTCTTCTTTCTCTCACCATACTCTCTCTCTAAGCTCCCTAACCCCCCCCCCCCCAAAAAAAAATCTAGGTAACCCCCTAGCACCTGAAGGAAGCCCCGAGGCTCCCGAAGCCCCTGCTCAGAAACTCTGCTCCGGCAGAGCCCGGTTTTCGAGAAAACCCGCTGTAAGTGAGCTATGCCTAACCTATCTTTAGTATAGGTTATGTTTCAATATAGTAATGTTATTAGGACCTTATAATGAGTATTTGGGCTATTATTATGAGTTATATAAGTGTCGTTATAATATCGTTTTAACTACTCGTGGTACGGGGAATCTGGTTTAAAGGGCCGCATAGGGATGTTGGATTTCAGAAGTGCTATATGCAAAAATGGTCCTGCCCTCCGGTGTTTTATGTCTGGCCCCTGTCTGTACATAGTGATTGGAAAATATTGTTTAAACGCTTATATAATAATAATAATGCTAAGACTAGTAATTAGTCACGGTAAATATTAGACTAAAATCTAGTGGTAATAATACTAGGTTTCATCGGAGGAAAATAGAATCGTTAGAAGCGAAGCGCTGCCCGAGTTTGGAATCATCACTTTAACAAGTGAGTGCATAGTTACTTTCATCTTACACATAGATATGAAATATTAAATATAAATTACATGCTATATGTGCATATTGTCTGTATACTTGTCGTCTATGTTGGGTGAAAGATTTTTATACATGTTTTAAAATGATTTAATCTGTATATGTATTTTATATCTACAAAATGAATTGGGTAAAACATGGGTAGATGAAATAGTTGCTGTGTGAAAAAAATAAAATGATGAGAGGTGATATAGACCATGAGATAAGGGTGAGAGGTGAACCATGAGAGAAGCCTTTTACATAAGTGTTGGCCCCATCATCTAGCAGAGTATGGATGACAACCACGGACTATTCTAAACAGTCCAGTGGAACACTAGCAGGCTCGCAACCTGTAGGTGTTATTTGAACTGTGTATTCACCAGATGTACTCTAAAAACCCATTGACATGTATTGCGAGTGGATTCTCGGAAACGATATTGTCGATAAACGAGATAAAAACCCATTGACATGTATTGCGAGTGGATTCTCGAAAACGATACTGTCAATAAATAAGATAACCCTGACAGATGCGCTAAAAGGACTCTACCGGCACAAGCGCCTAATAGAGAACCTCATAACCCCGACAGATGCGCCTAAAGGACAATACCGATAGATGCGCCTCATAAGGAATGTCACAATTCTGGCAGCTGCACCTAAGTGATAATATTAGTAGCTGTGCTTGACTGATGTGTCATTAGCAAATATGGATTTTGTGCCTATTCCTTAGGATAATCCTTAGGAATGAATGAACGAGGAATAGTTGATTCTTAGGGTAGATCCTTAACAGTAAATAAGATAATGGGAATGGGTAATTGGGTTGATTGATTGTTTGATGATTAAACATAATGATTATATTATTATGGGTGCAAAACCCTATGTACTCACCAGGTTTCCCAAACTGACCCACTCAATCTTATTTGTATCACAGGTGTCGATATGAAGCTACTTAACACTGATAGATTTAAAAGAGATGTAGATCACTAGTGTAAATGAATGTAAGTTCTGTTTATGCTTATGTTTCTGTATTGACGATGACATCCCAAATGTTTTAAAATGAATAAAAATACATTTCTTCGGAAATGCTTTGATAATGTATTTATCATGTTTTTCTGGGAACAAATTCCGCAACACTTTTATTTAAAATGTTACTCTGATTTTCAAACAAAGCATAAACAAAATAGGTCTTTTTTGGCCGTGAAAATGGAGATGTCACATAACCCCTAACTCGCCAAGCTATCGCATGGTCCAGCTCATCGGGACAAACCCTAATCGACTCGTCGAGTCCACTCATGGACTCGGCAAGTCCCTTCGATCTAATTTCTCATTCAAACGATTTAAGGCAGATCTATTACTCCAAACACTAGATCTACCATCATAAGGCTCGATTGTCATGTAAAGCTTCGATATTTACGCTCATGCATGGTGGTTTTGCTCCAAACTACCAATACATGTTCTTACAAGGTGTTAAACACCATACTCCTCACATGGATGGATAAAGTTGGGACCTTTATGCTCTAGGGACCTCACAAGGTCCAGATCTGAGGTCTAAACCTCTTGACAATTTGGCATGCTCAAAGTCCCAGCCAAATGTGATGAAAACCGTAATTTCTCAACCTATGAGATCTAACCAAATAAAGGGAAAAAGGTTCAAGCTTTTTACCTTCCTCTTGAAGCGCTGGTCGAAAAGGCATGAACCCCCAACAACTCCTCCTTGTTCCTTGATGAACAAACTCCACTTCTTCCTTAAAGATGCACTAAAATCCTTCAAAGTTAGCTTGGAGACTCTCTTATCTCACCACACTCGATTAGGGTTTCACACAGAAGATTAAGCAGCTGGTGAGCCGCAAATGAGGCTATAAGTGTCCTTATATAGGCCCCAAACTTGGGGATTTAGGGTTTCCTCACTCAGCGTCTACTCGGCGAGTCGGCTCTCAGACTCATCGAGTAGATTACTAATCCCACGTGTCAATCTTGACTCTACTCGTCGAGTCACCCAGGCAACTCATAAATTAACATATAAAAATGTTATACCTTGGAGTCAGGATGTTACATCACTCTTCCTTTTAGCTTCCTTTCCTTTCTTTGATCCTATAAAACATCAAAATGCAATCTGATCACATCATGTATTAAGAATCAACAATTAGGAACTTAATAGAGTTAGATAGTGGGCTTACCTGAAGCAGAGTCAAACATTTTGACTTTACCATCCTTGTGGTCCTTCAGGTAGATACGGAAGCTTCCCATCCAATTCTTATTCTCTTGGCAGCAGAAGCAAACAAACTCTTTCAGAATGATACACGGGACAATCTCAGACTAAGCCTTTCTCTTTACCATTTGCTCAAACTGTTTAACCATGTTCGATCCCTTTCCATTGGGAAGACAAGACTTTTCTGGACTTCCAATGTTTCAGTTGTCAATGTACAAGGAAGTTTGGGAAGTAGATCTTTCAATCAAATTTGCTTGACCAGTGCGCAAAATCATTGTTGATTCAGCAACAACTAGCAAATAGGTAAGATCGATAAAGGTCATGTCGCAGTCTGTCATATAGTAATCTTTAATGAACTCACTATATGACTCAGGAAGTGATTGAAGATCCAAGTCAGCAGCCAACTT
Source organism: Lactuca virosa (assembly GCF_052849685.1). Taxonomy (NCBI): domain Eukaryota; kingdom Viridiplantae; phylum Streptophyta; class Magnoliopsida; order Asterales; family Asteraceae; genus Lactuca; species Lactuca virosa. Next base: position 319,228,418 of record NC_136428.1, read on the forward strand.
CCCCGAGACATCGACTCCTAACATTCCCAGCCTGTCAATGTGTGACTTCATCTCCAATACATGTGCATACACAGACCTTCCATCTTGGTGTTTGCTTGCCAATAGGGCTTGAGTGACCTTGAACTTTTCAAGTCTTCGAACATGTGGGTCAGAAAGAGAACTATTGGAGGAGGTGGAGGAAGTGAAGTATGATTCCCATTTCCACGAACCAATCATGGAACATCATCTTCATAAGGAAACCTTTTCCAAGAGATTCGAGAAGACCATAGTTGTCATAACTAGACATCTACAAGGGAGAAATTCAAGTTAGTTAACTTAAGTCCTTAATATAACACCCAAAATGAAATATTAAGGCTAGGATCCAACACAATAATTTACAATTCGGAAGAGGGATGTCGTAATCCAATTGTAAAATATTTGAAGGTTGGTAAATGACGATTTACCAATTTCCACCATGAAAAACGAAAATGAACATTAGCTTTTAAATGAATTGAAATTCCTAGATTCTTTGAGATTCATTGAACTTTTCAATGGCATGTTTAACCTCGATTATGCCCTTCAAGTTTGTGACTGGGATACCGAGGATCACAAACAAGGTGTGAATAACTATGCAAATTAGCTTGGTACTCTCGAAGTCATGTATCACCTAATCAATGTGTCGGTTAACCACACACGCTCCATTGATTTGTGACAAACTACGAGCTACCCATTGCCATCCTTCATTATCCTACATTAGTGTGCCGATTAACCACACACGCTCCACTAACTGACCAATAAGGTGCAATGTGTAATGTAACACCCGTATTTTCAAGACAATTTTTTCATTTAAAATCGCTTATCTCTTTAACACTTTTCATAAAAATCCCATTTTTGTTTAAATTACAATACATGACTCTTTTGTTCGATCAATTAATAAACCAGGATCCTCAAAACAAACGCTTCCTCTGGTGTGTACAATCGAGCCGGTGCCGTCCCGTAATCTTGAGAAACCTGAAACACATGACACAAAACACTGTAAGCACGAAGCTTAGTGAGTTCCCCAAAATACCACTCTAACACATATTAGCCACTCGAGGCTATAACTCTAGGGCCCTTGGGCCCTAACTCTGTGGACCCTCTGGTCCTAGCTCTGTGAACTTTTCGGTTCCAACTCTGATATACTCTGATATTCACACGACATAAATCACATAGAAATAATGCAGTGCAACACATCACATAAATAGCATACAATACTCTGTCACATAACTCTAATTACCTACTCAAGGTAAAGTATAGTGAGAAGACTCACCTCGGATGTCTCGTATGTTATCCCGCTCGCGTATACACTTATCTAGCCTCTGCCTAAACACATAACATAATCATCTCAATCAATAACGGCTCTCTAGGCTAGACTAGACTCTCACATGTCCTCTAAGAAGGGTAAAAGACTATTTTACCCTTCAAACAGTCCACAAGTCCCATTGTTGACCAAACCCTAAAAGTCAACAAAAGTCAACGGTCAAACTTTGACCCGACTCGTCGAGTGCACTTGGGCGACTCGGCGAGTCTACACGTGTCTACTAACTCTTTTAATCCCGCTTGGCACGTCGAGTTCCTCCCCTTACTCGACGAGTCACACCTGGCATGAATCGCAGGGCCACCCCGACTCAACTCGCCGAGTATCAAGAATAACTCGGCGAGTGTCAAGAACAACTCGGCGAGTATCAAGAACAACTCGGCGAGTTCCGCCTTGAACTTCAGTCTCCTAACTCTCTCCGACTCACTGAGTTATTTCCCAACTCGGCAAGTCTACTCACTGAGTGATTTACGGGAAACCCTCACCCTACTCGCCGAGTCTGATCTATGGACTCGGCGAGTTCATGCCATGCACAACCTCCATAGACCTCCTGAGGTCAGATCTGTTTCATCAATCCATAGATCTGTCCGCTCAGCTTACAGATCTGTCAATCACTAGGCCCCGCCTGACATCGGGCCCCGCCCGACACACATATAAGCATATAAATATATAACCATACTAACACATGCGATAATCACAAAGATAATAGCATACAATACAGTCATCGGGCCTCGCCCGACATCGAGCCCCGCTCGGTATACATACCAATGCATACACATGCAAGAGTCACGCAGACATCTAGAATCCTAACATAACAAACCATGGCCCGACATTAGTGCATTTAATCCGTTAACACAATGAGGAAACTCACCTCAATCCGCTAATAATCAAATGACTGCTCGGGTTGTTGAATCGGGAGATCATCGTGCCAACTAACAATAAATACAAAAATTAATCAATAAATATCCCGAAATCCAAAATCTGAGGCCCACTCCATAAACCAATTTCCTAAAGGGTAAAATACTAATTTAACCTTTTCTTACTTGGCCGAAAACCAAGGCCCAACCCAAATGCACCAAAAAGCCCAAAATGGCAACCCAAAGCCCATTATGGCCCAAACTTCCTAATTGGGTCTAAAATTCTAATGGGACCAAAACCAAGAAAGCCCACGGCCTAATCATGGCCCAAAATCAGAAACCCAATGGCCCAACAAGGCCCAAACTAGCTGAACAGAGGGGTACGTCTGCGTACTCGAGATGTACGCCCCGCATACTCAGCCTTGATGCACAATGTACAAACATGTGATGCATAAATCCAACATTACGCTGAGCGTATCTCCACGTATGCCCAGCGTACTCGACAAAAACCCAAAATCGACTTTAAGCTCTTAATGGGTTAAGCCAAGATATCCAAAACATAGATCTGATCCCTAGACAAGGTCTTAACCAATAAAGTTGCCAACTTTACTCACATATATGCCTTAATGGGACTCAACACTTAATAAGGGTCTTAGTACTTGCATGGACCAATATCTTCCACAAAAGTTTCCATTTTTATGAACAATGGACCTTATTGGAGCTTAGATCTAAAATACACTACATCTGGAGTAGATCAAAAGCTCACCTTTTCATCAAAGAACTCAAAAATGCCAAAGAAACAACATAAAGTAGATCCAACCTAAACGATAATCAAAGTATAAGTTTTTTACCTTAGAAAGCGTGCAAATTGGAAGATACTCCTGGATCTAAAAGCTCAAACCACTCCTCCAAGTGTTCCTCTTCTTTTTCTTCACCACAAATCACTTTCCAAGCTCAAAATCACCAAAATGCACTTAGGGTTCGAATCTAGGGTTAAAAAGGGATGGATGTTGAGGGTATTAGGGTTTGATGAAGAGATAAGGAGCTTAAATAGGGTCCAAGACCCTAAATTAGGGTTTGCTTGAATCTGGACTACGCCCTGCGTACTCCCATTACGGTCGGCGTACTCCTCCAAGATGCCGTGACCATTTTCCCTAGTATGCCCCGCGTAGTAGGGTTAGCCTTAAAACCTACAATAGTCTGAAGGGCATAACTTGTAACGCCCGTAGATCCGGGCTAGTCAATTTAGAGACGATAAGCATCGAAAATGACTTTTTGATGGAAGATTATTTAGAAGGAGTAATCTTAACGAAGTTGTAGTATATGTTACAAGGATTCCGTACATATAAAGAACGCCGAAATCCGAGATATAACGAAGAAGTTATGACCTGTCGAAGTTTCGCGACAGAACCGACACGACACAGCTCGACGTAAATAGTGAATTTATGTTAGAGCGATATTTGGACTTGGCAATCTAAATGAAAGTCGTAGAATATATTAAACCGAGAGCGTGCATGAAAAGAATGCCCAAATCTGACTTCGTATGAGGAAGTTATGATTTTCCGAAGTTTCAACTTAGCAGTATGCAGCTCGAATACTCGATTGGAGATCGAGTGGTTTTTATCCTAAAAAATCTAAATGAGAATCGAAGATCTCATTAATAGTAGTACAACGGTAAAAAGACAGACGAAAACGGACGTTAGATGAAAAGTTATGATTTTATAACGAAGTTTTCCTGTCCAGGCCTACTAAAAATAAATAATAAAAAATAATTCAAAATTAGCCGACGGAGTCTAAACGAAAGTTGTAGAGCGTAGTCTCACCTACGCGGGGATATAAAGAACGTCGAAAACGGAGTTCGTATGAGAAAGATGTGAATTTTTGAATTTTATTAAATAATTAAAATATTTAATTTAAATATAAAATCGGATAATATAGAAGGCATTGACGCGTCGACCTTATCCGCCCGGTACGCCCAGCCTACCTAGATGTACGCCCAGTGTACATGTCGACGAGCATTACGCCCAACGTAATTTTGAGTTACGCCCAGCGTTAATCGGGGTTTCAGCCCCTATAAATAGAAGTCGATGGCAGCCGAGTTTCTTTGCTCATTTCTTCCTTTCTCTCTCATTTTTGCATCGTTTTCCGTGCAAGAAATATCCCGAAGCCCCGGTATTATTCCCGAGTCCCGAAGCAAGTCCTGAAGCCCCGAAGATCCCGAGGAGTGCAATTCCCGAGCTGAAGCTCTGCCCGCGAGGAGCCCGGTTTTTGTGAAGATCTTCCAGATCTACCGAAGAATACTACTTCTACAAGCTGTAGTGCTCTCTGATCATCTTCTGATCAAGTGAGTGTATAGTCCCTTTCATAAACACGATAATAATACAAGTATTGTTTGAATGTGTTAAGTATATTGTTGTTTATATGTGTGAGTGTATAGTTACTTTCTTCTAACACATAAATATTAAGTATTTGCTATGAAATACGTGTTATGTGTTTATATATACTTTTGTTTATATGTGTGAGTGTATAGTCCCTTTCATAAACACGATAATAATACAAGTATTGTTTGAATGTATTAAGTATATTGTTGTTTATATGTGTGAGTGTGTGGTTACTTTTTTCTAACACATAAATATTAAGTATTTGCTACGAAATACGTGTTATGTGTTTATATATTGTGGTTTATTTGAGATAAGCGTGGAATGGATGTTTTATATAGGTTTTAAACGAGTTAAACTTTATATGTATTTCATATCTACAAATATGTTGGGTAGAACATAGGTAGACGAAATAGTTGGTGTGTGATGAAGGATAAGTTTAAGGATGAGACGAAAGAATAAACCTCGGTAGCTATGGATTTAGTACTGTAAAGAATAAACCTCGGTAGCTATGGATTTAGTACTGTATACATGAACCTTGGTAGCTATGGATTTAGTACCGTATAGACGAACGCTGGTAGCTATGGACTTAGTACCTGTTAGATAAACGTTGGTAGCTATGGACTTAGTCCCTACACTGGTAGCTATGGATTTAGTACCCAATGAATGAACCATAGCAGCTATGGAATTAGTGCTTTACGAAAGAACCTTGGCAGCTATTGTCTTAGTGTCAAATAAAGAATCTTGGCAGCTATTGTCTTAGTGCCTAATACGGAGTGAACGAATAGACGACTCTTAGGGTAGACCCTTAAGAGTAAGGAAGATAATGTGGATGGGTAAATGGAATGATCGTTTGATGATTGAATATATATATATATATATATATATATATATATATATATATATATATAAGATATAATATTGTGGGTTGAAAACCCTATATGCTCACCAGGCTCCCAAGCCTGACCCACTCAGTTTTCTTTGTATTACAGGTTGTGGCACAAGAGCATAAGTTGGCTGACATAACGAGAGATAAGGATTATAGGCCCGTAGTTATAATTAACTGTGTAAGGTCTATGTTGTTCTGTTTATGCTTTTGGTCTGTATTGAACATGACATCCCGAGATTTTGTTATATAATGAAAATACATTTCTTTAAAGAAATGCTTTGATAAATTCTTATCATATTTTGTTTTGGGAACAAATTCCGCAACTGTTTTCTTTAAACGATAACTCTGATTTATAAAACAAAGCATAAACAAATCGGTCTTTTCTGGCCGTGAAATTGGGGATGACACAGTTGGTATCAGAGCATTAGTTTAAGCGAACTAGGAATTTGTAGCATTTCTAGACTTAAACTTAGAATGCTAAGTAATGATTGTGAGGAGTGTGTCTAAAATATGTTAGGTAGTACACCTAAATTGACACTAGCACTAGTTTATTTTAGGAATGATGCCTAAAATGCTTTTATGTGCTAAATGTTTTGTGTGATAGCTATATTGATGTTATTATTTGTTCGGATCTATGGTCTGTTGCCGACCGGATCTGGAAACCTTATGTGTTTAGGATTCTAAGCGTATGACTACGATATTAGAACTAGCATGTAAACGTTTCGGGGTGATAAGGAGATTTATACGTTTATCGTAATTAAAGTTTTCTTATCTTAAATTTTCGCTTGGTACACCGAATGTCTGTTTGGGTGTACAAAAGGTCATGGTGAAGACTCGTAGAGAAATTGAGTAAATGGAGGAAATGAAAAAGGCTTATGATAGTGGATGACACCTATCAGAAGATATCATAAGAGTGGTATCTTGCCTTTAGAGTATGTATTATGAAATAACAGTACGTTTAGAGGAGTACCGTACGTTTGAAATACACCTTCGATTGGCAGGATGATGGAACGATTGATGAAATTCTTGAAGTTGTCTCATCGTCTGATATTTTCATCAACAATCGAGTTGAAGTAGAGTTGATGATTGAAGATTGAGCAATGAAGAAGTCCTAGTAGAGTCTAGGGAAATTGTTTATGATTATTTGGACACATTCGTATGTGTTAAATTGTTTTGTGATTTTCTTGTATGGTGACTTGGTCGACTGCGGGACAATACTTGGGACGAGTATGAGTAGGTGTGAAAGGTAGTAGATGCATATGCTACCGGAAGCACAGGACTCGCACTTGGATCAGGGAAAGTCACAAGGTTACCAAGAAGCTGGTGATTCATTCCGTTTTATTCTGGTATGTCATTACCATTGTTTCGGTAATGACTAGTAAGATGGTTGTTGTTCCGACCCTAGTGATCATATCCAAATTGAGTCCGACTACGATGAGTTTGTTACGTGGTTCATAGAACCAAGTTCGAGGTAGCATCTGACTCAAGTCAGAAGATTGAAATCAATGCGATCGATATCATCGCGCTCGTTGTTAAGGAAGTTGTAACTAGAGATGCTACATGCTAAAATGTGATTATATCACATTAGAATATGAAGGAAGGTATATTCCATTATGGAATTTGACTCTATGAGACTTGAGTCTAAGCGTTGCATCATACGATGAGAGGTCATTAGAACACGACCCATCGGTCTGTTACAATAGATAAAGGAAAGTACTTATTCTAAGAAGAAGAAGAAGTCCTCAGTAAGGATTTATTTTGTAACTCGAAGGTTACGATTGAAAGTCCAACATAGTACGAAGAGTAGATGCAGGATTGAGCACTATCTGCTATCGAGAAGTTCCAGAGTTAGATACTCTTTCGAGGAAACATAGAACTTACAGTTATTACCTAGGATGAAGAGATAACGTATGGAATCATTATACAAGTCCTATTTCGTTGATGATTCCGGGACGTAATCATCCTAAGGGGGAGATAATTGTAACGCCCGTAGATCCGGGGTAGTCAATTTAGAGACGATAAGCATCGAAAATGATTTTTTGATGGAAGATTATTTAGAAGGAGTAATCTTAACTAAGTTGTAGTATATGTTACAAGGATTCCGTACATATAAAGAACGCCGAAATCTGAGATATAACGAAGAAGTTATGACCTGTCGAAGTTTCGCGACAGAACCGACACGACACAGCTCGACGTAAATAGTGAATTTACGTTAGAGTGATATTTAGACTTAGCGATCTAAATGAAAGTCGTAGAATATATTAAACCGAGAGCGTGCATGAAAATAATGCCCAAATCTGACTTCGTATGAGGAAGTTATGATTTTCCGAAGTTTCGACTTAGCAGTATGCACCCCGAATACTCGATTTGAGATCGAGCGGTTTTTAGCCGAAACAATATAAATGAGAATCGAAGATCTCGTTAATAGTAGTACAACGGTAAAAAGGCAGACGAAAACGGACGTCAGATGAAGAAGTTATGAATTTATAACGAAGTTTTCCTGTCCACACCTACTAAAAATAAATTCAAAATTAGCGGACGGAGTCTAAACGAAAGTTGTAGAGCGTAGTCTCACCTACGCGGGGATATAAAGAATGTCGAAAACGGAGTTCGTATGAGAAAGATGTGAATTTTTGAAGTTTATTAAATAATTAAAATATTTAATTTAAATATAAAATCGGATAATATCGAAGGCATTGACGCGTCGGCCTTATCCACCCGGTACGCCCAGCGTACATTTCGACGAGCATTACGCCCAACGTAAATCGGGGTTTCAGCCCCTATAAATAGAAGTCGATGGCAGCCGAGTTTCTTTGCTCATTTCTTCGTTTCTCTCTCATTTTTGCATCGTTTTGCATGCAAGAAATATCCTGAAGCCCCGGTATTATTCCCGAGTTCCGAAGCAAGTCCCGAAGCCCCGAAGATCACGAGGAGTGCAATTCCCGAGCCGAAGCTCTGCCCGCGAGGAGCCCGGTTTTTGTGAAGATCTTCCAGATCTACCGAAGAATACTACTTCTACAAGCCGTAGTGCTGTTCGATCATCTTCTGATCAAGTGAGTGTATAGTCTCTTTCATAAACACGATAATAATACAAGTATTGCTTGAATGTATTAAGTATATTGTTGTTTATATGTCTGAGTGTATTGTTACTTTCTTCTAACACATAAGTATTAAGTATTTGCTATGAAATACGTGTTATGTGTTTATATATATTGTTGTTTATATGTGTGAGTGTATAGTCCCTTTCATAAACACGATAATAATACAAGTATTGTTTGAATGTATTAAGTATATTGTTGTTTATATGTGTGAGTGTGTGGTTACTTTTTTCTAACACATAAATATTAAGTATTTTCTACGAAATACGTGTTATGTGTTTATATATTGTGGTTTATTTGAGATAAGCGTGGAATGGATGTTTTATATAGGTTTTAAACGAGTTAAACTTTATATCTATTTCATATCTACAAATATGTTGGGTAGAAGATGGGTAGACGAAATAGTTGGTGTGTGATGAAGGATAAGTTTGAGGATGAGACGAAAGAATAAACCTCGGTAGCTATGGATTTAGTACTGTAAAGAATAAACCTCGGTAGCTATGGATTTAGTACTATATAGATGAACCTTGGTGGCTATGGATTTAGTACCGTAAAGACGAACGCTGGTAGCTATGGATTTAGTACTGTTAGATAGACGATGATAGCTATGGACTTAGTACCTGTTAGATAAACGTTGGTAGCTATGGATTTAGTACCCGATGAATGAACCATAGCAGCTATGGAATTAGTGCTTTACGAAAGAACCTTGGCAGCTATTGTCTTAGTGTCAAATAAAGAATCTTGGCAGCTACTGTCTTAGTGCCTAATACGGAGTGAACGAATAGACGACTCATAGGGTAGACCCTTAAGAGTAAGGAAGATAATGGGGATGAGTAAATGGAATGATCATTTGATGATTGAATATATATATATATATATATATATATATATATATATATATATATATATATATATATATATATATATATAGATATAATATTGTGGGTTGAAAACCCTATATGCTCACCAGGCTCCCAAGCCTGACCCACTCAGTTTTCTTTGTATTACAGGTTGTGGCACAAGAGCATAAGTTGACTGACGTAACGAGAGATAAGGATTATAGGCCCGTAGTTATAATTAACTGTGTAAGGTCTATGTTGTTCTGTTTATGCTTTTGGTCTGTATTGAACATGACATCCCGAGATTTTGTTATATAATGAAAATACATTTCTTTAAAGAAATGCTTTGATAAATTCTTATCATATTTTGTTTTGGGAACAAATTCCGCAACTGTTTTCTTTAAACGATAACTCTGATTTATAAAACAAAGCATAAACAAATCGGTCTTTCTTGCCGTGAAATTGGGGATGTCACATAACTTCTTCGTTATAAGTCCATTTCCACGAAAATGTAACGAGAAGCTCTACCCTTCTATCAACTCATTCTTGCCTTAAAACTTCCCGAACTAAAATATAATTTCCATAAAATCCCGAACTGACACTTTACCGATATACCCCTTGGCTCCAAAATACAAACCGAATTCCCAGATCATCTAAATTACATTACCCACACCCAAATGGGTCTAAATCTCTCTTTCCCCAAAGGCCCTAAGCCTGGTGATAACCGATCTTCAGGTCACATCCCTGAATTATGAACTGATTCGGAACAGGATGTTACAGATTTGGATAATGTATATAACTGAAGAGGAGCCATATGGCATGATCCTCATTTTCTTTTAACTTTTGTAGGTATTTCGGGCAGTTTCTTCTCTAATTCTCCTTTTTACCAAAGTGAAAGCAAGTGGCCTCCTTTGGATCACTAACAGCAGGAACATCAAAGTTGGGCTTCCCCTTCGACCCACTATTAGACGGTCTAGCATGTTCCTTACCCTTCCAATTTGGTTGGGAGGTAGCCCTCCTCTACTTTCCTATGCTATGATAATGGACAGGACATGAGCACTTGTTGTAGAAGGGACATGATTTTTGTTCGTTCCTGACTCAGTAGTTTGCAACAAGTTATGGATTTGGGTCAATGTGGTCTCTATGTTCTTCAAATGATAGGTCAAAATGAGTTGATCATAAATGGAAGGCAGAGAGTTAAGGACCATATCAATGGCCAGCTCCTTATCAAAAGACGCATTGAGTTTTTCCAACATCTCTACATTATCTCTAAATCCTTTGCACATGAGAATAAACAGATTCTCCTTCCTTCAACTTACATGCCAATAGGGACTTGACGACTTCATACCTTTCTTGTCTAGCTTTGTTTTGGAACTTTTCAGCAATATCCAAGCTGTTAGATGCCATTTTATGCATCTTTTAGGGTAGTTTTCATTATCATTTAGGATCATATTTTGTAAATTTGCATTTCATTTATTTAAATAATGTTCAGCTCATGTATTCTATTAGAATTCCCGTACTGGTCATGTTTTTATGTCAATTTCAGATAGTTCGAGTGGATCAGTGCTTTGGGAGCAGTTGGATGTACGCTTGAAGCTTAATTTGATTCTAAACTAAGGAAGGATGCTGAGGAATGATCAAGAACAGTTTGGAAGGAAGAATGACGAGCAAAAGATCATTAAATAAGAGACATGCGATCGCATAACTTATCCATGCAATCGCAACTTGGCCCCACTCGATCGCATGTTTGGCTCACAACTTGTCTTAGAGGTTTTTTAGTGCCAAAAATTTAGATGGATGAAGAAATGGACTTCATGCGATCGTAACCTTGCCTTACGGAATCGCAACTTTGTCAAATTGTTCCAAAATAACATCCTACTTCATTAAAAAGGCCCGAGACGTGTTTTCTTAAAAACATGCGATCGCAACCTTGCGCCATGCGATCACATGTATTGTCGTTTTTCCTGATGGACATATAAATAGACCCACATAACATTCCAGTAAAGAGATTTGATACCCTAGTGGACTCCTAAGGATCCAGACAACGAAAAAGACAATTTTTGAGGCGTTTCTTCTCCGATTTCAACGATTTATGAAGATCTGAAGATTGTAGATCGTCTCCTTTAATTAGATTAGTAAGATTAGTTGTTTAATGTTTAATTCTAGTGGTTTTTATCAGATTTTAGCCATGTCTGGCTAAAACCCTAGTTTTTAGTTCTGCATAGACTAGTACTTTTCATGTGACTAGCTTTCAGATCTGATTTTTGTTTTGTGTTTCTATCTAGATTTTTCAGTTTTATTCTTAATTAACGTTTGATTTTAATTCTTGTTAGTTTGATCACGTAGCTAGGGTTTTATGATTCCAGTTAATCAATTAATAGAGTCTGTAATTGTTCATGTCAACTGGTAAAAAGTAACAAGCATCAAATTGATTCTGTTTTGGAATTTAACTCTGATATAAACTGTAAAAATCATACATTTACGCTTCCGAGCTTGTGAGAAGTATTCGGTATTGCTAGGAATTTTACACAAAACTTAATACAATTTTTCTGATTTAATTAAGAGCTTGTTTAATTGAATAGTAAAAAGTTAGGGTTAATTGATGAGCTTGTTTTGATTAACTAGTTTAGGTAAAAGAGAATATATTAGAGCTTGTTATTTTTTCTCAATACCAGCTTAGATAGAACGCATATCAAATAATCAGATATGGACTAGTTGCATGATTAGGAAAGTCGTAGCAGAGTTGAAACCGTTTTTATTATTGATTTTCGTTTAATTTAATATCACTGCACTTTTAGTTTTTAGTTTAATCAAAATCCCCCTTCTTAATAATTTCTGTCTTGACAAGATTGTGCCTGATGCAAAAAGGAATTGAAAGTTAGGTTGTGTTCCCGATGATTCGACCCTACTTCCATGTGCTATGTTTTTAGTGCAACCAACAGTGATAAATTTACTTGTTTAATACTCGCGCGACAGCGTGTTAACAAATTGGTGTCATTGTCAAGGACACGGTGCTTTCTAATAGTTTTATGCCAATAATTTTTCGTTCAGATACACCTTTAGTTTTTGATCCAGAAATCAAGCGAACTGCAAGGAAAATGAAGAAAGAAGCAACAAATAGAAAATAATCAGTTGGTCTTTATGATTCATCATCTTCCATACCTCTAGAAACCTCCACACCACAAGCCACTCCCTAGTGGAATGAACCAGATCCGTTTTTTCTAAAAGTACCCCCATCTTCTCCTCAAAATAGCCCTTATAAAACATATTCCCCACCCTCTTCTGTCAAATCCGAACCCACTGATTCTTCAGAATCCATATCTGAAGACTTAGCCATGAGTTGAGATGAAGCAGAAAAGACCCTTACAGAGTGGGCCACTGAAGAGGTCAACCAACAACCCCTTTGAATTACGTTACCAGAAGCTCAGAACTTCGAGTTCAAATCTGGGCTAATTCTTCTCTTTCCCATATTTCCGAGGCTTGGAAAACGAAAACCCACATAAATTCCTCAAGGGATTTCATATGGTTTGTTCAAGAATGAAGCCTCATGTTGTTACAGAAGATCAGATAAAGATAAGGGCATTCCCCTTTTCACTTCAAGATTCAACAAGGGAATGGTTATATGAACTCCCATCTGGTTCCATTACGACTTGGGCAGAACTCACGAAGATGTTCTTAGAGAAATACTTTCCAGAAATGCGAGTCTCCAATCTCATAAGAGAAATCCTTGGGATCAAACAAGGAAAAAGAGAAGCTTTACATACTTACTGGGAAATATTCAAGAAGCTTCTGGTTCGGTGCCCACAAAATGGGATCAACAATTATCAACTTTATAATTACTTTTGTGAAGGCCTGACACCCATGGAGAGGCGCCTGATAAATGCCTCTAGTGGTGGTTCCTTGGGTGACATGACACCAACTAAAATCAGAGAGTTGATCGAAAAGTTGGCGATCGAGTCTAAACATTCCGTAAATGAAGACGAGTGGTATCCAGATCAACCAATGGGAGTTAAGGAAGTCAGCAATGTTCATCTAGAAGCTCAAATATCTGAATTGACGAAAGATGTTCTGCTCTTGACAAAAGAAAAAGCAGCTGCGAAGAAACCATGTGGTATCTGCTTGAAGACAGAACATCCAACTAATATGCGTCCGATTTGGGAAGAGGATGTTGCTCCAGTCAAAGCTGTTAGAGGATACCATCAACAAAAGACTTATAATCAGCCTCCAAATTTTTGTCAGAACAATTATCAGCAAAGACAACAATTTCAGCCACTGTCGAGTTTTTAGTAGACAAACTTTCAACATCAAAACTTCAAGAATCCAAATTTTCAGAATTAATCTCCAAATCAGCAACTCAGCAATTCCAGCATGGCCTTAGAAGATATTATGAAAATTCTTTCCACGAGCACCCAAGCATTCCAGACAGAAACCAGATCTAGTCTCAAAAATCTAGAACAATAGTTGTCTCAGCTTACCACTTCTTCGGGTCGTCTAGAATCTCAAGGAAAGTTACCGGGGCACACAGAAAATAATCTGCAACACAATGTGAGTGCTATATCCTTGAAAATTGGGAAAACATATGGAGGCCAGAACTTACCTAGAACCAGAAAACAAAGCTGAGGAAGAGTTTGAAGAAGTTCTGGTTGAAGAAGGAGATGTGGAAGAGATAGAAAAAGGAGCTGAAGCTGAGGAGTTTGAAGAGGTCTTGGTGGAAGAAGAAGCTGAAGAAGATAAAGAAAAAGAAACTCCAACACCAATGAAGCTGAATCTGAAAGAATATAAGCCCCTACCTCCATTCCCAACAAAACTAAAGAGTACGAAGCATGAAAGAGAGGATGAAGATATTATGGAAATTTTTCGTAAGGTTGAGGTAAATCTTCCATTTCTGGATATTAGCCAACATGTCCCTCGCTATGCTAAGTTTCTTAAAAATTTATGCAACTCAAAGAAAAGAATGAAAGTTAATGACATTGTAAAAGCTGGCGAAAATATTTCTGCCGTTTTGCAAAAGGGTAAACCTCCAAAGTGCAAGGATCCAGGGGTTTTCTTAGTTCTTTGTAAATTGGGAAACCTTAAATTTTCAAATGCCATGATTGACCTTGGAGCTTCAGTCAATGTCCTTCCATGTTCTGTTTTTTTTTAAAATTAAAAATGGGAACTTTACAAAAGACCGGGACAATTATACAGTTGGCTGACCACTCGACAATACACCCAAAAGGTGTACTGGAGGATGTTCTTGTCCAAGTGGATAATTTGAATTTTCTTGCTGATTTTTATATATTGGACATGGGGAATGTTGATGTGTCTGACAAAAACTCGATTATTTTACGAAGGCTTTTATGAAAACTTCTAGAAAAAATTTGATGTTTTTGCTGGTACACTTTCAATACAATTTGATGAAGAAGTTATGAATTTTAAATTTAATAATGATAATTTTCCTTCTGAAAATATTTCTATCAATTATATGGGTACTAGCAGTCCTTTATTAGACGGTTGTTGTGGGTTTTCTAATGTCTCTGTGCAAGAAAAATTTGCAGACAGGAATTTATCAAACACATTGGAGGACCTGGCAGAAGATAAGCTTGGAGAGGTGAAGGAGGAGTATTTGATTCCTGCTGAAGAAAAATCAGATAAAAACTTGACAAAAAACAAACTTTTGGAAAAAGAAGAGGAGAAGTTGGAATGTGAGGAAGAATCAGATAAGAATTTGAAAATAAAAAAGGTTTTGGGCAAAGAAAAAGTGGAAGTGGTGATTTCAGATACGAATCTGAAAAGAAGAAAGTTTGAGGAAAAGAAGGAGATTTCTGGGAAGAATAAGAAGATCAGGAAGAGGAAGAAATCTAATAATCTGAAAGACTTATCTGAAGATAGACTGGAGTCTTTCAAGTTTGCTAAACAAGTTCCAGATCCACCCATATTGCCATATTTGAAGGGATCTGGAGTCACAAGAAAAAGAGTTGAGCTTTAGAGAAGTCCCAACCACACCAGTTAGTTAATCGGGTTGGGCAAAGTCGAGCCAACGTTTTTAAAAATGGGTAGCTTTCTGGGAGGAAACCCGATGATTAGTTTTAAGTTTTACGCTTTCAATAAAGAGATGCTCACAGTCCCAAGCAAGCTTGGGGAAATCAGAGGATCGATAGAGTTGCAGAAATTCAGATTTTTCGCCACATTCATCATCAAAATCAGATTTTTGCAAACTTATCAGGTACATTCTTTCCTAGATGCACCTTTTTTTTTCGCTTTTATATATTTTATTGAGTTGTTCATTTCCCTCTAAGCATTGAGGACAATGCATCATTTTAAGCTTGGCGATGGGGTTAGTGTAAAAATTTGCATTTTTTGTTAAAAATATTAATTTTTGAGTTTTTAGGAAAATATTTTCAAATTTTATTTTTCTTTTTGCATTTATTTTTCATTTGCATATTTAAAAATTTGAAAATCCAAAAATATTTTATTTTCTCTTTTTATTTTTCTGTATTCATAAAAAACCCAAAAAGATTTTATTTCTAGTTATTCTTATTTTTTGCATTTTAAATTCTTTTTAATCTTTTAGAAAAATCGAAAAAATACGAGACGAGGACACTCTTTACATACATACATTTACATTTGATAACTCTGCGAAGATGGAAAATGAAAATTCGAAGCAACGGGGTTGTTATTGGAAGTGTAGAATCAGTTGTCATAACTAGGGGACCCAAACACCATAATCTGATACCCCAGTCTTAAATAACAAAAAAAAGCGGCATACTGAAACGCTTTTGTGGGCGGTAATAACAGTTTTGGAATGATTTGCTTTTGAATGTTTAAAAAGAATATTTATCGACAACTCTGGACCCACAGAACACGGACCTATTTGTTGACATGTGTTACCCTCGCGGTAACAGAGAACCCTTATATCAGATCCAAACAGTCAAGAAAGAAGAAAGGGTACAACTATCATATCTAGTAACCAAATCAAAATTTCAAACACTTAATCGAAGAAATCTGAAGAAATTCAAAGGTTGATTGAAGAATTCAAGCTAGAAACAAAGATACAAATTCAAGTTCAATCAAATCTGAAACCATCTCAAAGTTAAATCGGGCGAATGAAGAACTGTGTGATATGATATTGGTGGCTCTCGAAAAAAGTGAAAGCATAGGAGCTGGGCCCCTACGGGTGTGGCCCACTGCTTCAATAGAAGCTGATTTGCCGTGAGGGGTTCTTACGGATGCGTCGATTCTGGTTCTTGACTACTTAGTCTTAAGGACATGATATCTTAGACTATGTTATTTTCGCTCGCAAAGCTAATTAAGGTGTAAAGTTTAAATAAAACTATGGTTGGACTATTGGGGTTACACAGTTTCGTGGTCTTCCTCACTTTGGGATTCTGTGATACATGAAAGGTAGCAGGATGGTCGTCTAGGTACTAGTGATTTGAACTCTCTCGATGTAAAGTCTGATCGTATAAAAAATATATAAAAGTATATAAAAAAAAAAGAGAAGAGTGATGTGTTTTGATAAAGTTTAAATTTTTAGTTTCCTTAATCTTGTTTTATTTTATTCTAAGTTCTTTTTTATGTCATCTGCATCTTTCCATTTTTTATATTGTTTTATTCTTTTTCTTACTTGAAGGAAAGTAAGGTTTAAGCTTGGGGAAATTTGTTAGATGCCATTTTATGCATCTTTTAGGTTATTTTTCATTATCATTTAGGATCATATTTTGTACATTTACATGTCATTTATTTAAATAATGTTTAGCTCACGTATTCTATTAGAATTCCCGTACTGCTCATATTTTTATGTCAATTTCAGATAGTTCGAGTGCAGCAGTGCTTTGCGAGCACTTGGATGCATGTTTAAAGCTTAATTGGAGTCTAAACTAAGGAAGGATGCTGAGGAATGATCAAGAGCAGCTTTGAAGGAAGAATGACGATCAAAAGAGCACAAAATACGAGACATGTGATCGCATATCTTATCCGTGCGATCGCAACCTAGCCCCACTCGATCGCATGTTCGGCTCGCAACTTGTCTTCGAGGTTTTTTAGTTCCAAAAATTTAGATGGATGAAGAAATGGACTTCATGCGATCGCAACCTATGTACATGCGATCGAACCTCGCCTTATGCGATCAAACTTTGTCAAATTGTTCCAAAATAGCATCCTACTTCATTAAAAACGCCCGAGACGCGTTTTCTTAAAAACATGCGATCGTAACTTGCCCCATGTGATCGGATGTATTGTCGTTTTTCCTGCTGGACATATAAATAGACCCATATAACATTCCAGTAAAGAGATATGATACCCTAGTCGACTCCTGAGGCTCCAGACGACGAAAAAGACAATTTTGGAGGTGTTTCTTCTCTGATTTCAACAATTTATGAAGATATGAAGACTGTGATTCGCTTTCACATCTGATTTTTGTTTTGTGTTTCTGTCTATATTTTTCAGTTTTATTCTTAATTAACATTTGATTTTAATTCTTGTTAGTTTGATCACGTAGCTAGGGTTTTATCATTCAAGTTAATTAGTTAATAGAGTATGTAATTGTTCATGTCGGCTGGTAAAAAGTAACAAGTATCAGATTGGTTCCGTTTTGGAATTTAACTCTGATATAAACTGTAAAAATCATACCTTTACGCTTCCGAGCTTGTGAGAAGTATTGGGTATTGCTGGGAATTTTACACAGAACTTAATGCAAATTTTCTGATTTAATTAAGAGCTTGTTTAATTGAACAGTAAAAAGTTAGGGTTAATTGATGAGGTTCTTTTGATTAACTAGTTTAAGTAAAAGAGATTATAGTAGAGCTTGTTAGATTTTCTCAGTACCAGCTTGGATAGACCACATCTTAAATAATCAGATATGGACTACTTGCATGATTAGGAAAGTCGCAGCAGAGTTGAAACCGTTTTTATTATTGATTTTCATTTAGTCTAATATCACTGCATTTTTAGTCTTTAGTTTAATCAAAATCCCCCTTCTTAATAATTTGTGTCTTGACAAGATTGTGCCTGATGCAAAAAGGAATTGACCGTTAGGCTGTGGCCTTGAGGATTCGACCCTGCTTCCTTGTGTTATATTTTTAGTGCAACCAGCAGTGATAAATTTACTTGTTTAATACGTGTGTGACAGCGTGTTAACACAAGCACATTTCATATTGCCAGTAGTCCTCATAGAACTTTTGTAGCTCAGGTTCCATGGTTGCAACCATTATACAAGCGACCTTAGTGGTGTCGTTAGTATGTTTGTTATAGGCAACAAGTTGTTTAAGAGTGGCAGTTGACTCATTGATTTCAACAAGAGATTTTTCAAGAACATACTCTTTGTTCACGTAGCGAAGAATCATCTTTAGGTTGTGTATCCAGTCCATGCAGTTTGAACCTGTCATCTTTTCTTTCGATAGAATCGACCAGAGATTGTAGCTGGAGTTTTGAGTGGAGGTTTGAGTAGCATGAGTATCACCATTTCCAGACATCTATAATAAGAGAAATGATTTTAGTTAGTTGATATAGATCCTTAGTATTTTAACCCAAATTAATAGTCAATGCTAGGATCCAAAATACAATTCACAATTAAGAAGAAGGATGTCGTAATCTAATTGCATATTTATTAAGGTATGTAAAACGATTTACCGATTTCAATCTAATATGAAATTCCTAGATCGTTTGAAATTCATTAAATCTTATCAATGGCATGTTTAAGCTCAGATTATGCTCTTTAATTAGTGTTTGGGATATCGAGGATCACAGACAAGATGTGAATAACCATGCAAACCCACTCGACAACCTCGATGTCATTTATCATCCCAAATTAAAAATGGCGGTAAACCACATACACTCCATGAATAATGATAATTTTCGAGTTGTTCCATCATTTCAATTTTACAGACCCAAATTAGTGTGTCGGTCAGCCATGCACGCTCCACTAACGACTTATAAAGAATGGTGTGTATTTTCATGGATTAGCATACTGTAACATCCGGTCTTTGGAGGTATATTTTGTTTTAATTTAGATTTGACTTTTGGGTGTCGCCACGACGTGGGGAAGGTCGTCACAGCATGCCGAGGTACTTTTGGGTCAATTTGACGTGGCAAGGAAGGCAACAACGTGGCCACTCTTGACATCTTAAAATTTAAATTTTCGGTTTTGCACCCTATTTAAAGGAATGGGGAGGCCAGGGTTTTCTCACCCTCAGCCTCCACCACCCTCGTTTATCCAAAAGAAAACCCTAATTACTTTCCTCCATTGTTATAGCTTTCTTGAGTGCTTATAAGGGA
Source organism: Lactuca virosa (assembly GCF_052849685.1). Lineage (NCBI taxonomy): Eukaryota > Viridiplantae > Streptophyta > Magnoliopsida > Asterales > Asteraceae > Lactuca > Lactuca virosa. Next base: position 319,248,069 of record NC_136428.1, read on the forward strand.
CTTTGAATGAAGAAACAAGGAGTGAGCCAGGGATTAGCACGACAACCCCATATACCTCCCTAGCTCAATTTTAGACCCTTGTAACTATTCAATGCTCAACCTCTTTTGAGGATAAGATGTTAGATCTTGAAATATGTTTCATTTTCTTCTTAATATTGTTAATTGGGGTGGTAGGAGTTCATAAAGGTTGAAAATGTATGAATCTTTGGATCATGTGGACTAGTTCATGGTTTAGATCTGAAGTTTGGATAGTTGTTTGAGCCATGCACAAGATTTTGGTCATAAAACCCCATTTTGACCTAATTTGAGTCTAAGACATGCATTGGAAAAACATTTCTAAAAAGCACCAATCTTTAAGTTGTTATCAGTGTTACAAGCCCTTTTAGAGCATTTGAATATGAGACTTGAGGAATTAAGTGCTTCTTCGTTAAGCCCATGCCATGGTTGTGTCTTTTTAAACTAATACTTGAGATCTAGACCTCTTGGTGGGTCTCAAGGGATAAAGATGGAAACTTTATCCATTTAGAAAGTAGAAATGATCAGATCTGGACTTTAGAACCATTGGAATTGGAGGATTCGGCCTAACCCATGAAGATATTTTGAACCCAATGCCCATGGAGTGGCCTAGGTTTCCACAGCGTGGTGACTGGGGAAAACGTATATGTTTTGACATGTAAGGGCCACGACGTGGCGAAGGGTGGCCACGACGTGGAGAGTCAACCTTGACCGTTGACTTTGACTTTTGACTTATGTTGACTTTTGGTTAAACCCCTAGTTTTAGAAGGAAAGTTAAGGGTGTACTTTGTATGGTTGTATAGGTTGGGTATAGCACTTGTATTCGCAACAGTAGGAGCAGCAGCAGTTGATCATCATTGTTAGGTGAGTTTCCTCACTGTACTTGTGGGTCGAAGGTACCAATATCGACCCACTAGATTATGTTGTAGGATAGTAGTGATCTTTTTGACACTTAATGATATGTCTGTATATGCTTGCTATTTTTGTGACTCTTGCTAGTATAATTGTATGCTTAGTTGTATGGGGTGAAACAGACCTATACCGGTTGAAAGATACCGAAGGAGTCGGAAGGGACTCGGGGAGTTGGTAGGGACTCGGTGAGTCGGAAGGGACTCAGAGAGTCGGAAGGTTGCAACTGTATGTATCTCTGGATCATATGGAGTAGTTCATGGTTTAGATTTGAAGTTTGGATAGTTGTTTGAGCCATGCATAAGATTTTGGTCATAAAACCCCATTTTGACCTAAGTTAATTCCAAGACATGCATTGGACATACATGTCTAAAAATTACCAATCTTTAAGTTGGTTTTAGTGTTACAAGCCCTTCTAGAGCATTTGAATCTAAGACTTGAGGAATTAAGCGCTTCTTCGTTAAGCCCATGCTATGGTTGTGTCTTTTGACCTAAGACTTGAGATCTAGACCTCTTGGTCGGTCTCAAGGGATAAATGTGGAAACTTCATCCATTTGGACAGTAGAAATGATTAGATCTGGACTTTGGAACCATTGGAATTGGAGGATGCGGCTTAACCCATTAAGACATTTTGAACCCAATACCCACGACGTGGCCTAGGTTGCCACGGCGTGGTAACTAGGGAAAACGCATCTATTTTGAAGTGTAAGGTCCATGACGTGGTCAAGGATGGCCACAACTATAATGACTAAAGAACATGGTTTGGCATGCGGAATTAAAGATTGCACAATGAACATGGTGATTTGGGTGTTCAAGAGATGTATTGTTTATGTATTGTGTTACAAAAAAGGACATAGATCTAGTCTACATAAATAACACACACTTACACACTCAACTTTTACACCTCTCAAGCACACCTCTAGAAGTGGAATAAACCCACCTTATATAGAGGTGTTTACATGTCTCTCTCTCACTCTATATCTCATCTCAACAGGCTAATGCAACACATGCGAGTGGGTTTTACAAAAGTCAACACATTACAAAGTCATTCATGGAAAACTTTGCACCCCAACATTCTCCCCCTCAAAGTTGGGAATGGGTGACATTGTAATAGAGTGTGCAAGCTTTCCTTAATAGGAAGTTGGCTGAGGATGTTTACATGGCTCAGCCAGAGGGTTTTGTCGATGCGAAGCATCCCAATAGACTGTGCAAGCTTGAGAAGTCAATTTATGGACTTAAGCAAGCATCTCGCAGATGGAATCTTTGCTTTGATGAGAAAGTCAAAGAGTTTGGATTTGTACGAAATGAAGATGAATCATGTGTATATGTCAAAGCCAATGGGAGTATAGTTAGCTTCCTCGTTTTGTATGTCGATGACATACTACTCATAGGAAACGACATCCCGACTCTGCAGGTGGTTAAGTCCTGGCTTGGGAAGTGCTTCGCTATGAAGGACGTCGGAGAGGCTTCCTATATTTTGGGAATAAGGATAGTGAAAGAACGAAGTAAGAGACTAATAGGACTTAGTCAGAATACTTACTTGGATAAGGTACTAAAACGTTTTAGTATGGAAAACTCGAAGAAGGGAGAACTACCGATACAAAGTAATGCCAAATTGAGTAAGACTCAAAGTCCGAGTACAGAAGCCGAGATAGCTGAGATGAGCCGAGTACCTTACGCTTCCGCAGTTGGCTCAATCATGTATGATATGACTTGTACTCGCCCTGATGTGGCCTTTGCATTGAGCATGGTCAGTAGATATCAAGGGAACCCTGGCAGAGCTCATTGGATCGCAGTTAAGAATATCCTTAAGTACCTTCGGAGGACCAAGGAATGGTTTTTGGTCCTCGGAGGGAGTGATGACTTAAAGGTGCGAGGGTATAGTGACGCCAGCTTCCAGACCGACAGGGAAAACTACCGTTCGCAGTCGGGCTGGGTCTTTACCCTTAATGGAGGAGCAGTGACTTGGAAAAGTTCCAAGCAGGAAACCGTAGCTGATTCAACGTGCGAATCAGAGTACATTGCAGCGAGCGAAGCGTCAAAGGAGGCGATATGGTTGAAGAACTTCATTGGTGACCTTGGAGTTGTGCCTGCCATAAACGAGCCTATGGAAATTTTTTGTGATAATGAAGGAGCGGTTGCCTTGACCAAGGAACCGAGGGATCATGGTAGATCTCGACATATCAACAGAAAATATCACTTTATTAGACATCGAGTAGAAGAAGGACACCTCGTAGTTAACAGGATATCGTCAGAGGATAGCCCAGCAGATCCGCTTACGAAGGGACTGAGTAGGGTTAAGCACTTGCAGCACGCTAGGAGCATTGGGCTGAAGGATGATATTAGTTTGGATTAGATAGTTTGGAAACTTGTAATAGATAAATGTAATTGACATTTGATGATTAAATAAAGGAGTATTATTCAAAGGTTTTGTCTTATGTTAATTGTTTAACTATTGTTTCACTTTGCATGTTTTGACTTCCAAAATAATTGAGTTTATTAAGAATACTCGAATTATTCAAACGGTCCACAGTCGTTCATATGTTGGAAGTAGGTATGAGTGAAGACTGTCATGAATTGGTGTGTAGATTGTCTGAAAAGTATTACACATAACAAAAGTTTGTTACAACATTCATGAGTGCTTATGAAAGAGTTTTGAGCATTGGAATAAACCCGCGCTTGTTGGAATCACTTTATGGAATGTACCGCAAGTGATCGCAAGACGATAATATCATATGGTCTTAAAACCAAGATATATGGTTTATTGTTTACTAATTGGTTGTGCATTGATAATGCGAAACCGCATCAATAAATTGATGTCATAAAACGCATTGTTATGTATAGTTGATTAGTGAATAGTAAATGCATATAAGTCGAAGTTTATCTGTTACTTTTATCCTAAGAGGGTAAAAGCGATATCAGGGCCCCTCGATGATTTGATTTGACTTACGTGTCGGGCCCGGTCAGGACTGAATTGATGTGTTCAATTAGGTTCTATGTCAAATGAATCTGAGATCGAGAAACTAATTGCTAGACAATGAGTATGACAATGTTTCATGAGATTGTCTGCATGATATCAAAACAGAGGACTGTACGATCCCTTATCTGAAGGACAAGCAGATCAGAGTTGGCAGCAAAGTATTAGAGCTACGATTGCTAATCGGATTCTAAAGTCATATATGAGATATAGTTACTAGACTTATCCAAGTGGGAGACTGTTGGAATAGTGTCTAAGCCCGTAACTGTATTTGGTATGTACTTGACCCGGTTGTGCATGGTCCTTTTAGGTTGCCTTCACTAAAGCAACTTGACAAGGTAATTTAAGGAGAAAGAGAGAGTATTATGATTTATTAATATATTATAATATATTAAAGGAGAAATCATATTTATTTAATTAGTATTAGTCATAAATTAATTAGGAATTAATTTGGTGGCTAAAAGAGATTAATTAAATAAAGGGGTATAAACTGTCAAATGTATGATAGTTGGGTTTTTGGGCTAAGGAAGCCTTATGGATTAAAGGGGGAACGAAATTATGATGGGGATCCATCATATTTTCGTCCAAGGCCTTATTCCAGAAGGCTCCTTGGGCTGCTTGGTGGTTAAGTTGTCCATTAGGGTTTAGACTGAAACCCTAGTCGCCTGTAAGTATAAATAAGACCCCTAGGCTATAGGAATCGGCTACACATGCTTCTAAGAGAACCCTAGGGCCGATTTCCAGGAACTCTCAACCACTCTCATATTGCCTTCTTGCTTGTGGGGTTTGTGAACCATTAGAGGAGTTACAATTGTGACTCTAAGCTCAAGATCAAGAAGATTACAAGGATTTCAAGCTACTTGGAAGAGGTAAACACTTAGATCTGTTTTCATCATGATAATTTCGAATTATATATGTTAGATCTAGGTTTGCAAGTCTTGGAATCAAAGCATGTACAATAGAGAAACCTAGATCCAAGCTTTAGGGTTTGTATGAGCACATAGGATTGTTTCTTATACCTAAAACCCATCAGTGGTATCAGAGACATGATTGATTTCTATTGTATGTGATGCTTAACTGTTTTGCGTGCTGAAAATCGAATTTTTTTGCCCCTGCCCGACCCAACTCGGTGAGTCAGTATCTGGACTCGGCGAGTTGGCCCTACTCGGCGACTTCAGAGCTGACTCGGCGAGTCCGAGCGTCAGGCAAAAGATATTTCGGGATTTAGTTTCTGTTTTGTCTTGGATTTGATACCTAAATCGTTTTGTAATGTTAAAATCCGAATTTTGACTTAATTAAATGATTATCCTTGACATAACAATAGATAATTTCAAATCTTTTGGATATTGGTTATTTATATGATAAATATGGACTATTTAAAATTATTTGGTAATTATCTAATGACTAAAATTAGATTAGGTCAAATATAGATAATTATGAAATTAATTATTTAATTTAAATTATTTGTTATTTGATCCCTTTAGTTTTGAAAAGTTCAAAATTTGTCCTCAAGTTTTGAAATTTAAAATTTGTGATTAAAAGTTTAATTTTGAAGAATTTAAATTTCAAACCCTTAGAATTTTACAAGTTTAAAATTCAACACTATACTATTATATTATTACAAGCTTAATGAATATATATGTATAATTAAAATGCTAGTCTTACCGTTAGTAGGCCTCATTCACGAAGCCGGTCTATAAGGTGGGTATAAGGTTGCTGCCTATAAAATGGCGCTTAATGGGTGTACACTCACACCCACCGCTTTCTTGACTGGTGGAGGGTCGTTAGCCGAACGGGGTACGATAGGGCAATTCTCTCCTCATTAAAAGTATAATGTAAAATACAAAGTAACTACATGTTTTTTAAATTCACAATCCTAGTTACTTTAGGCAAAAGTGAATTGATGCAATCCCATGAAATTACACTTTGCACCCTTGCTAAGAAGTTAGTGGAGCGTGTGTGGTTAACCGGCATACTAATTGGTGCTAAGCAAATGTGGCAAAGGGTGATTCATTGTTTGTCATAGTTCGATGGAGCGTGTGTGGTTTATCGGCACATCGAATATGTGACTGTAACAATGAAGGCACCATGTAGATTTGCATGGTTATTCACACCCACTTTGTGATCCTCGGCATCCCAGTCACAAACGAGAGGGGCATATCGAGATTTAAACATGCCATTGAAGAAGTTCAATGAATCTCTAAGGAAATCTAGGAATTCTCAATACATTTAAAACTTAAGCTTATGTTTTTCATGGTGAAGAATTAGTGAATCGTCATTCACTTACCTCCAAATTATTTGCATGTTGGATTACGGCATCCCTTTTCTAATGTGTGAATAATGTTGTTGGGTTCTAGCCCTAAATTTTCATTTTGGGTGTTTAATTAGGGATTTAATTCTAATCAAACTTTGTTCCTTTCTATTTGTAGATGTCTAACGCGAATAACGCTGCTGCTAGCTCATTCATGTTAATGAGCCTTTGTCAAAAAGTGACTTTTGACGGATCGAACTTTAGCGAATGGATAAGATACATTCGTACGATTACGCGCTACGAGGACAAAGAGTATGTCCTCGACGAAAAGCTCGAAAAGATCAATCCAGAAATCGCTACTCCTGAAGAAAAGGCTGTCTTTGAGACCCATGAGCGTGATGCAACGAAAGTCCATTGCATTATGCTAGCCACAATGAACCCCGAATTCCAAAAGTCCTATGAGGACATGTATCCGTACGAAATGCATCAAGACTTAATGGAAAGATACCACCAAAGCGCGAGGCAAGAGCGCTATGAGATCATCACGAACATGATCACCGCTAAGATGGGAAGTGGAGAGTCTCTAACCGTGCACTTGCAAAAGATTCAAAGATATGTTGATCGTCTTCGCAAGTTGCGTGTTAACTTTGGGGAAGATTTGGCTATCGACATCGTTCTTCACTCCTTGCCCTCGTGCTACAACCAATTTAGGATGACCTACCACATGAACAAGGAAGAGGTCACCCTAAGCAAACTCCAAGGGCTCCTGAGGACTGCTGAGAGCAACCTCAAGGACAAGTCTGTTGCATTAACTCCCAATCCGCCCGCTGCTCCTGTTTTGGCTATTGGGCAAGGAAGGGGCAAGAAGAGGAAGGCTCCTTCAAAGAGCCACCACAAGGGAAAGTCCCAAGATGGTTCCTCTTCTAGTGGGACCAAGGTTGGCCCTTCTAAGCCCAACTCAAACCCGAAGGAGGCAGAGTGCCACCATTGCCACAAAATAGGGCATTGGAAGAGAAGCTGCCCGAAATATCTGCAAGCTATTAAGGATGGGAAGATCAAGCCGTCTTTCGCAGGTATTTACACAATTAAATCTAATGATTCATCTCATGCTATTTCTTGGGTTCTTGATACAGGATGTGGTTATCACATTTGTTCTGATTTGCAGGGACTAAGAAGAAATAGGGATGTGGAGCGTGGAAGAATAAATCTAATCATGGGGAACAGAAGATCGTCGCTTGTCACCAAGATTGGAGTGTATTCTCTAGTGCTTAGTACTGGATTAGGTTTAGATTTAAATAATTGTTGCTACTCGCCAGATATGGCAAGAAACATCATTTCATTTCATGGTTTATTTAGACAAGGATTTAGATATTCGTTTAATAATGAGAATGGTTCGATTTATGCTTATCTAAATGGTGTTTTATATTTTGAAGCAATGCCTTGTAATGGAATTTATGAAACTGTTATGGTTGTAGATAACCTAGGAAATGATGTGTTGTGTATGGATTCTTCCAATATTATGGATAAAGCATGCTTGTGGCATTGTCGTCTTGGACATGTCAACAAGAAGCGCATAGCCCAACTCCAAAAGGATGGAGTGTTGGAGTCATTCGACCTTAGGGAAGATGACACGTGTGAATCTTGTTTACTTAGAAAGATGACCAAGTCACCCTTCACTGCCACTTGTGAGAGGGGTGAGGGTTTATTGGATCTCATACACACCGACGTGTGTGGGCCCTTTAGATCCACCACAAAGGATGCCAACAGCTTCTACGTGACTTTCACCGATGATTATAGTAGATATGAGTATATTTACTTAATCAAGCACAAGTCAGAAACGTTTGAAAAGTTCAAAGAGTTCAAACATGAAGTGGAGAATCAACTGGGCAGGAAAATCAAGATGCTTTGATCCGATCGAGGAGGAGAGTACCTAAGTCTTGAATTCCACGACTATCTCAAGGAATGCGGAATAGTTTCGCAATTGACGCCACCTAGGACACCGCAGTTGAATGGTGTGGCAGAAAGGCGTAATCGAACCCTGTTAGACATGGTTCATTCTATGATGAGTCGTGCTTCACTACCTATCTCATTCTGGGGGTATGCCTTAGAGACTTCCGTCCATATCCTTAACCGAGTCCCTACAAAGAAGGTTGCCAAAACACCTCACGAGATGTGGACAGGGAAAGCTCCCTCGTTGGCACATATCAAGGTTTGGGGCTGTGAGGTTTCCGTAAGACGAGAAGCTCACGACAAGCTCGAACCTCTTAGTGAGCGATGTATTTTCATCGGCTACCCGCAGAAATCCTTTGGATATCTCTTCTATAGACCGAGTGACAATTTTGTCTTCGTTGCGAGGAGAGGGGTTTTCCGAGAGCGAGAACTCATAAACCAAGGAGACAATGGGAGGCAAATCGATCTTGAAGAGATTCAAGAGTCGAGTGATGAAGGAACCTCTATCGCTGGCGTTCAACCTGAGGAGGAAACTCCGGTTGAACCAATTGACGAGTCCTTACCTCTTAGACGTTCCGAAAGAGTTAGAGTTCAACCCCAGTTTTATGGTTTTCATATTACTACTGAAGGGGACACGTATATTAGTGATGGTACACTAATAAATCTAGATGAACCTAATAGCTATAAGGAAGCCATGGCAGGCCCAGAGTCTACAAAATGGAAAGAGGTGATGGACAGCGAGATTCAGTCCATGTATGACAACCAAGTTTGGAATTTGGTTGACAATGTGCCCGGACGTAAGACGGTTGGGTGCAAATGGATCTTCAAGAAGAAGACCGACGTGGATGGGAATGTGCACACGTATAAGGCGCGATTGGTTGCGAAGGGCTTTACTCAAACTCCCGGAGTTGACTATGATGAGACCTTCTCGCTAGTTGCTAAAATAAAGTCTATTAGGTTGATGCTAGCCATTGCTGTATTTCATGATTATGAGATATGGCAGATGGATGTCAAGACCGCTTTCCTTAATGGGAAGTTGGCTGAGGATGTTTACATGGCTCAGCCAGAGGGTTTTGTCGATGCGAAGCATCCCAATAGAGTGTGCAAGCTTGAGAAGTCAATTTATGGACTTAAGCAAGCATCTCGCAGATAGAATCTTTGCTTTGATGAGAAAGTCAAAGAGTTTGGATTTGTACGAAGTGAAGATGAATCATGTGTATATGTCAAAGCCAGTGGGAGTATAGTTAGCTTCCTCGTTTTGTATGTCGATGACATACTACTCATAGGAAACGACATCCCGACTCTGCAGGAGGTTAAGTCCTGGCTCGGGAAGTGCTTCGCTATGAAGGACGTCGGAGAGGCTTCCTATATTTTGGGAATAAGGATAGTGAGAGAACGAAGTAAGAGACTAATAGGACTTAGTCAGAATACTTACTTGGATAAGGTACTAAAACATTTTAGTATGGAAAACTCGAAGAAGGGAGAACTACCGATACAAAGTAATGCCAAATTGAGTAAGACTCAAAGTCCGAGTACAGAAGCCGAGATAGCTGAGATGAGCCGAGTACCTTACGCTTCCGCAGTTGGCTCAATCATGTATGCTATGACTTGTACTCGCCCTGATGTGGCCTTTGCATTGAGCATGGTCAGTAGATATCAAGGGAACCCTGGCAGAGCTCATTGGATCGCAGTCAAGAATATCCTTAAGTACCTTCGGAGGACCAAGGAATGGTTTTTGGTCCTCGGAGGGAGTGATGACTTAAAGGTGCGAGGGTATAGTGACGCCAGCTTCCAGACCGACAGGGAAAACTACCGTTCGCAGTCGAGCTGGGTCTTTACCCTTAATGGAGGAGCAGTGACTTGGAAAAGTTCCAAGCAGGGAACCGTAGCTGATTTAACGTGCGAATCAGAGTACATTGCAGCGAGCGAAGCGTCAAAGGAGGCGATATGGTTGAAGAACTTCATTGGTGACCTTGGAGTTGTGCCTGCCATAAAGGAGCCTATGGAAATTTTTTGTGATAATGAAGGAGCGGTTGCCTTGACCAAGGAACCGAGGGATCATGGTAGATCTCGGCATATCAACAGAAAATATCACTTTATTAGACATCGAGTAGAAGAAGGACACCTCGTAGTTAACAGGATATCGTCAGAGGATAACCCAGCAGATCCGCTTACGAAGGGACTGAGTAGGGTTAAGCACTTGCAACACGCTAGGAGCATTCGGCTGAAGGATGATATTAGTTTGGATTAGATAGTTTGGAAACTTGTAATAGATAAATGTAATTGACATTTGATGATTAAATAAAGGAGTATTATTTAAAGGTTTTGTCTTATGTTAATTGTTTAACTATTGTTTCACTTTGCATGTTTTGACTTCCAGAATAATTGAGTTTATTAAGAATAATCAAATTATTCAAACGGTCCACAGTCGTTCATATGTTGGAAGTAGGTATGAGTGAAGACTGTCATGAATTGGTGTGTAGATTGTCTGAAAAGTATTAGACATAACAAAAGTTTGTTACAACATTCATGAGTGCTTATGAAAAACTTTTGAGCATTGGAATAAACCCGCGCTTGTTGGAATCACTTTATGGAATGTACCGCAAGTGATCGCAAGACGATAATATCATATGGTCTTAAAACCAAGATATATGGTTTATTGTTTACTAATTGGTTGTGCATTGATAATGCGAAACCGCATCAGTAAATTGATGTCATAAAACGCATTGTTGTGTATAGTTGATTAGTGAATAGAAAATGCATATAAGTCGAAGTTTATCTGTTACTTTTATCCTAAGAGGGTAAAAGCGATATCAGGGCCCCTCGATGATTTGATTTGACTTACGTGCCGGGCCCGGTCAGGACTGAATTGATGTGTTCAATTAAGTTCTATGTCAAATGAATCTGAGATCGAGAAACTAATTGCTAGACAATGAGTATGACAATGTTTCATGAGATTGTCTGCATGATATCAAAACAGAGGACTGTACGATCCCTTATCTAAAGGACAAGCTGATCAGAGTTGGCAGCAAAGTATTAGAGCTACGATTGCTAATCGGATTCTAAAGTCATATATGAGATATAGTTACTAGACTTATCCAAGTGGGAGACTGTTGGAATAGTGTCTAAGCCCGTAACTGTATTTGGTATGTACTTGACCCGGTTGTGCATGGTCCTTTTGGGTTGCCTTCACCAAAGCAACTTGACAAGGTAATTTAAGGAGAAAGAGAGAGTATTATGATTTATTAATATATTATAATATATTAAAGGAGAAATCATATTTATTTAATTAGTATTAGTCATAAATTAATTAGGAATTAATTTGGTGGCTAAAAGAGATTAATTAAATAAAGGGGTATAAACTGTCAAATGTATGATAGTTGGGTTTTTGGGCTAAGGAAGCCTTATGGATTAAAGGGGGAACGAAATTATGATGGGGATCCATCATATTTTCGTCCAAGGCCTTATTCCAGAAGGCTCCTTGGGCTGCTTGGTGGTTAAGCTGTCCATTAGGGTTTAGACTGAAACCCTAGTAGTCTGTAAGTATAAATAAGACCCCTAGGCTATAGGAATCGGCTACACATGCTTCTAAGAGAACCCTAGGGCCGATTTCCAGCAACTCTCAACCTCTCTCATATTTCCTTCTTGCTTGTGGGGTTGGTGAACCATTAGAGGAGTTATAATTGTGACTCTAAGCTCAAGATCAAGAAGATTACAAGGATTTCAAGCTACTTGGAAGAGGTAAACACTTAGATCTGTTTTCATCATGATAATTTCGAATTATATATGTTAGATCTAGGTTTGCAAGTCTTGGAATCAAAGCATGTACAATAGAGAAACCTTGATCCAATCTTTAGGGTTTGTATGAGCACATAGGATTGTTTCTTATACCTAAAACCCATCAGTTACTATAATTACTTATCTGCGAACTAAAAAGGTCTTTATCAGTAGGTCAATAGTTGCTAAGTGGATACACTAAGGTTATATGTATCTAGGACGTCATAGACTTAGAATCTGTGAATCTTTGCTTTACTTCTTGTTCCTTGTTTGGTTGTGGACTTAGAGTTAGGGTCACTTATTCGAAGGTCTATCCTGTTTTGAGTACCTATAACTAGTTTGCACTAAACAAGTATTGAAGTAACTGATAAAGATCATCTTATAATTATCTTAGTTAGTACGTCTATTAATTACTTCTTATACCCCTTTTCTCGCGTAGATATTATGGCTGGATTCCATCCCCACGACAACCCGTACTTCCCAAACCAAGGCAATGCTGGATGGCTAGAGGAAGAACCAGAAGATGATCACCCAATCCCTTTGGATGATCACCATGCTGAAGGCTTTTTTGATAGTTCTAACTCAGAGCCTAAAGTCAACAACCTACCTTAAGTGGGTCAGGCCCCAAATCTCAACCCCCAACCCGCGTTTGAAGGTCCCACACCCTTGTGGGGCAACAAACTTGAATCGCTGGAGTGACGAACAAGGTCAACCCTTACCCTACTATGGGGATCGCAGCTTCTATGACCTTAGCGGAGGTGGCTCTGCGGATCGAGCTCCTGCCTGTTATGATCCGTAGGAGTGCTCGGAATGTCGAGCAAGGTCGAGCAGCCATCGACCGAGTCATGGAAATTGATGCCAAGTCAGGCATTAACACCGTCCGCATTCGACATCTGGAAGACGTTGTCGAAGGGACAAGAAGAACCAATGAGACTCTGCAACAACAGTTAGCTGCATCTCGGACCGAAGTCCTAGAACTTCAAGTTCGTCAGAGGGCTCACGAGCGACATCTCCAAGAGGTGGTACGTCAACTGGCGGATATGAGGATTCTCCTGAGGAATTCCCGTCGCCGGTAGAAGATGGTAGTCGCATTGAAAAGCTTTATTCTTTCGACTGCCATGTTCAATTCATTTGCTGTTCCACTTTCATGGCCTTCACAAGCAGGATCCACTGCTACTTACAACAAAGCAATGGATATTATTACTTCCCAACTGGTGAATGAAAAGAAGATACGATTGGCCAAGAAGATTTTTTGTCAGATTCTTGATATCCGTAATTCTCCACTATATACTGATCTTTCTTCTGCTCAAGTTATCCACATCTTTAATGAGATGGGTCATCAAACAGTGCTTAACTGAATTGATTTTCGTCTTCTCGCTACCTTGAAACTTTTCTTTGAGATTATTCCAGATTTCTTTTGCAGTTGTACAACTTCTGACATAGTTATACACAACTGGAGGCAATGCACCGCGTAACTCCCTTATGCATCGTTTTTCAAGTTTCTTCATTCGATCAGATTGAGCATCCACACTCGTAGTACCAGACGAAGATCCAATTGGTTGAAGATTCGTCGGAAGAATAACATTCCCTGAGATGCATGACCAAAGCTCTTCATCGAGTCCATTCAAGTAGTCTTGCATACGATCAGACCACTGATCATAGTATTCCGGAATGAGTACAGGAATCTTAGTTGAAGATCCTAGCAGATGAGAGTATGAAGTCATCGAGTTGAGATTGAAGTTCGCCATTGATGTACGGAAGAATTTTTTTTAGAATTTTTGAGAAATCAAAGAGAATTTGAAAGCAAATTGTTGAATTGAACAAAAATATCAAGTAGAATACTCGATTCAACAAATCAGTTGCAGAATCAAATCACAACTGAAGATCTAGAGCACTTTTTCACGTCGAAAGGTGCGGAAAATTTTTAAACCAAAAAATTGATTCAAAACCCTTTTGAATCATAGTGAAAATCATATTGCAGATTATGATTCCTGCTCTAATACCAATTGATGAAGTGATGAATCGAGAATGTAACAAATCAGAGTGACAGAAATGTAATTTGAACACACGATGTAAATATGATCTGGTTTCAGCTCTATTATGCTTTCAATTCTTACAGAGAGAACATAGACAAGTTCATACAAAGACTCTTATCTAACTCTAAGTAATGTCCCTATTTATAGGAAACATGAAAGCACACAAAAAATTACAAGGACTAAACATCTAAGCTTCGTTACAAAATGCCTTGTAAAATAATATTAAGACTTCGACATATTACAACAGGTCTTCGACCCTTACAACAACATGGAGAGTTAACCTTGACCGTTGATTTTGTTTTGACTTGTGTTGACTTTTGGTCAAACCCCTAGTTTTGGAAGGAAAGTTAAGGGTGTACTTTGTATGGTTGTATAGGTTGGATATAGCACTTGTATTCGCAGCAGTAGGAGTAGCAACAATTGATCATCATTGTTAGGTGATTTTCGTCAGTGTACTTGTGGATCGAAGGTACCAATATCGGCCCACTAGATTATGTTGTAGGATAGTAGTGATCTTTTTGACACTTACTGATATGTTTGTATATGCTTGTTGTCTTTGTGACTCTTGCTAGTATAATTGTATGCTTAGTTGTAGGGAATGAAACAGACCCGTACCGGTTGAAAGATACCGAATGAGTTGGAAGGGACTCAGAGAGTCGGTAGGGACTCAACGATTCGGAAAGAACTCAGAGAGTCGAAAGGGACCCAGTGGTAATTTAGACATGTTACATGTTTTAGTATGATATGTATGTACGATGTATGGTATGTGGTATTTGAGGAACTCACTAAGATTTATGCTTACGGTTTAAGTTTATGTTTCAGGTACCATCGGTTCGAAAGGGAACGGCCCGCCCTGATCGCAACACATCCACCCGTGTTTCCACATTTTTATGATTTTGAGATTGTACTCTGATAACTATTTTCACATTGACATACTTTTGGATGGTTTGATATAAATACTTGATGGTTTTTGGTTGACTTAAAAATGATATTTTACTTATGATCTTTGGGATGTTTCAAGATGGTATCAGAGCCTTGGTTTGAGGGATTCAGACACACTCTCCGGTGTGTCTAAAGTCAAACTGAGGGGTTGATAAGATTTTAATAAAAATGAATGATTTTCTAAAGGGATTGCTACTAGAAAAAAGGAGTGTGATGTATGCAATCGACCGAGCTCAAGTAAGTGCTCCCAAAATACCCATACATGCTTATTGATTTAATATGTGAATATGTGAATAGCATGCTATAATAGGGATAAGGATCTACTGATGATTTGTATGATAGGAGAGATGCCTTGTATGCTTACTGTATGAGCCCCTAGAACTGCATGCTAGTATGGATTACTGATACAGATTATGGATACATTAGAATTCCTTGTTAAGTTGTGCTCTGCTTAGAACTTCATGCTCAAATGTTGCTTGCTTTGTGCTTTTAGGAACCACTACTAGTGCTAGATGACTATAAAGTGAATATGTTAGGGTACATGTTGCAGGAATTAGATAACTTTAGAGGGTTAGGTTTAACTCTATTTCACAGCTATTGTTTGAGTCCAATCGTTGTAGTGTGAGACCTTGCAGTCGAATAATTACCTAGTGTATGTTGTATGTAATTATATTCTCGAGTGTCTTCTGATGGTTTACTTTGTTTATTTTTAGTATGGTGGTCACTCGAGGTGGTTTAGGTCTTGGAGAGGGATTGGGCTCAGGCTCTAGAGCCGGATTCTTGGATGATCAGATGCGAGAGTTTATTTCGTTTGAGATTACCTGAAACATTATGGATCAGACTCCTATGATCTTCGAGTTGATCAAGGAGGGTATTATGGAGTTGATGGATAAGCGTCTAAGTGCATTCCATACTTTGATGGTGGCTATGGTGGGTGAACACTCTTTGACCTTCCGAGAGTTTCTTGCCTTTGGGGATCTTGATTTGTTTCGCAAGAAGGGCCCTATTGCTAGGAGACGGTGGTTGGCGGACATCGGGAACACCTTCCGGTCTAGCCACTATCTTGAGGAGGCAAAGGTCAAAATTGCATCCTGTCTTCTGAAAGACAGATCCCGTGACTGGTGGGAGGAGGTAAGCTATCACACCTCGTTAAAGCGGAAACACGAAGGGTGACAAGCTAAGGTCTCATAACACAAGGTAAAGAGGAGTACCAACCATAATCATTGAGCATTTTTGTAACAACACAAATTTCACAGAAAATTTCTCATTAGATAATTAGAAATATCAACCACATTTGTTTCCAAAAATCCCATTACATAAACACATTGTTTAAAAGATCAGAGTATCCAAATACTAAGTGCGGAAAATACTAGAGAGTGCACGCTGCGCCATCAAGCCGGGCCCTTGCCCTTAGAACCAAAAGTACCTGAAACACCAAACAAAACTGTAAGCACACACTTAGTGAGTTTCTCAAAAACACATGAAACACATAGCCACATAATGTCATGCACATATATATATATATATATATATATATATATATATATATATATATATATATATATATAAGTTTTCCAAGGACTCCCTCTATGGTCTTCATTTGGAATGTCATGGGCTACCCCCATGGTCTTGTATCCCAAAGCCATGGGCTCCCCCCATGGTCTTGGAAAGTGCCATGGGCTCCCCCCATGGTCTTCACATAAGTCTATACATATGTCAATTAGCAAACCATTGCATACTCAATAACTAAACATCTCATAACAAATAATGGGCCGGGCTTGGTGCCTTCGACCCATGGGTGTAGTGAGAAGACTCACCTCAGTCTGCTTAACACAATAGTTGCTCGCCTATCAGTCTGAAACCTCACACTGAACAATCGTACAAATAACCTTAAAATAGGATTATAATTCAACCTAGTCAAAGAGTCCAAACACTTAAGCCTAAGTCCTTCCATGGTGGCCCAAAAGTCTTTCCTTTACTAATGGGCCTAAGATCCAAGATAAAAGTTGTTAATGGGCCACATGGCCCAACAAGGCCCAACCAACACAACTATGGCCCAAAACAAAATAACAGACCACTAACTCTAATTAGGACAAGGCCCAAAACTGAATTAGGCCCAATAAGCTCACAAGCCCACATGAAGCCCAAATCCATCTGAGGTGCGTACGCCCATCGTACCACTCCAGTACGCTTAGCGTACCGAGCCCCTTGGTTGTAAGCACAACGTACATGATATTACGCATGGCGTACAAGCAGAATATGCACCAACCACCATTAAGTGCTTAATACTTAAGATTTCAATGACAAACTTCAGATCTGAGTCCATTAAGATTTCCTAGGGCATAAACTATTCCCCTGCATGCCATAAGGAACCCCAAAACTTCATTCTTCTCATTAAGACCCATTTAAGACCTCAAACTCATGCATGGTCTCAAAACAACCATCAAGATGGCACCTTTATGTATCAAACATGCTCAAAGAGCTTAGATTTTACAATCCTAGTCTCTGGAGTTCCTTAACTCATAAGAGAGGGTACAATAAACCAAAAATGGACTTCATAACAAAACCCTAGCTCAAACTAACAAAAGAGATCACAAGGTTATGTCTTTTTACCTCCACAAGTTCCTCAAAATGAACTAGATGCAGGATCTAGAAGATCAGTGACACCCAAGACTTGATCACCACCTTTTCCTTCTTGAATGCTCTCTAAAATGGCCACTAAAACACTTTTTAAGCTCAAGGATCATGCTCTCATGAAAATCTGGGGTTAAGGGACAAAATGAGGCTATGGTGGCTGATTAGGGTTTAGTCCAAATGATATAAGGTTGTTTAAATAGGGTGCAAGTCAAGAAATTAGGGTTTTAGCCACCTGCCACATATGCCCCACGTACCTGCTCGTATGCCCAGCATACGAGCCTCAGCCACTCGATGCGCAACTCTCATGTACGCTAAGCGTACCAAATGTACGCCCAGCGTACGGAAGGGCCCTTTTTGCCAAAATGAAAATACTTGAACGTAGACAATGGAATACCTGGATTGGAGTGTTACAATTTTAAGTTTACATCATATTCAAAACAATATTACATTTTAGTTCCATACTACATAGTCTATTACATAACAAGAGCAATAAACATAAATCATTGTGGCGTCTTACATTGGCTCACTGACCATTTCCTGAAAAGCACGCAAAAATGTGGGTCAACTATAAAATAGTTGGTGAGTTCACACGCTTATAAAGATTCATCATTTCAGTAAGAAAATATAGATTTGTTCAACAAAATTTCCAACTCAAAATGAGTGTTGAATGCCAAAGCACTCCGTTCACAACCAAACCTAATGGCCATTCTTGTCACACCCCGCTAAAGCGGAAACATGGGGCGTGGCAGTACAAAGGGTCTCATAGCAAAAGTTAAAAGACAACACCAACCATAGTTTTAAAAATCATTACAAATTTACAATGAGTTTGAACAAATTTTTAAATGAAATTACAATGTAAATTGAAATACAGCACATGTGAATGCTCCTAAAAGTGAATTGTCCCTAAGTGCCACTTACTCGATGATTCCTGAAAAAGCATGTAAAACGAGCGTCAACTATAAAAATAGTTGGTGAGTACTCACAAGTTTATAACATAATATAGTTTGAAATCATGATAATCAGAATATTGATAACAGTTTCCATAAACAATGTTCATTTCTAAAATAAGTAAATAAGTTTTCATGAAAAGAAGTTCATTGCTAAAGCGAGTAATAAAGTTTCCATATATAGAAATATATTGCAAAAATGAGTAAATAAGTTTGCATAAACAAAGTTCGTTGTCATCATGAGAGATAAAGTATGTTGCCCAAATGAGATGCAACGTTCATATTCTCATGGAAAATAAAGTTTCCATAAATAGAAATATATTGCAAAAATGAGTAAATAAGTTTGCATAAACAAAGTCTGTTGTCATCATGAGAGATAAAGTATGTTGCCCAAATGAGATGCAATGTTCATATACTCTTGGGAAATAAAGTTTCCATAAATAGATATATATTGCAAAAATGAGTAAATAAGTTTGCATAAACAAAGTTCGTTACCATGATGAGAGATAAAGTATGTTGCCCAAATGAGATGCAACGTTCATATTCTCATGGGAAATAAAGTTTCCATAAATAGAAATATATTGCAAAAATGAGTAAATAAGTTTGCATAAACAAAGTTCGTTGTCATCATGAGAGATAAAGTATGTTGCCCAAATGAGATGCAACGTTCATATTCTCATGGGAAATAAAGTTTCCATAAATAGAAATATATTGCAAAAATGAGTAAATAAGTTTGCATAAACAAAGTTCGTTGTCATCATGAGAGATAAAGTATGTTGCCCAAATGAGATGCAACGTTCATATTCTCATGGGAAATAAAGTTTCCATAAATAGAAATATATTGCAAAAATGAGTAAATAAGTTTGCATAAACAAAGTTCGTTGTCATCATGAGAGATAAAGTATGTTGCCCAAATGAGATGCAACGTTCATATTCTCATGGGAAATAAAGTTTCCATAAATAGAAATATATTGCAAAAATAAGTAAATAAGTTTGCATAAACAAAGTTCGTTGTCATCATGAGATATAAAGTATGTTGCCCAAATGAGATGCAACGTTCATATTCTCATGGGAAATAAAGTTTGTTGCTAAAACGAGATACAAGGTTCGTATGTGCGTAATGATTATATCATGAGTTCACAACTCACGCCTAATGACCGAGGGTGCCCTCTTCTATGTCTATCGCTAACATAGGGAAATATGGTAAAATGCACTCAAGTGAATCGTGCAAGTGAGGAGTTGTCTACCTCCTAATAGCATTATCCATAATAACCATGGGCTCAAATGAGTTAATGAGTTGTGTGAACTGATTCCAGAGAGTTAAACGCGATAAGGCCTCATGAATTAACAATAGCATACACATACACAATAAAAAATAGCAACCAAGTTTGATACAAGTCAAATTAAATACAACGAACATAAATAGTTTAGGACAGGCTTTTCCACCCCAAAACATTTAAAACCGAAAATAGGGGCAGTCGTGAATACTCACAATACATTGAGATGATGCAAATTATGCCTTGAGCTACGTTCCAGGCGTACCACTGTCGATTCCTACAATAATGGTATACGCTGGTGAGTCTCTATGTCGAAATCTAATGCTAATATACTAAATTCTACATATAGAGAAATGCCAAATTTTTGTTCTAATATTGGTTTTATATTAAATGGACAACAATTTTTCTGAAATGGTGATATTTTATAACTCATGTGATTAAGATAATTTTGGCTATTATTTTCCAGGTTTTTGTATTATTAATTGAGGGTATTTTAACACATTTAAAGGTGTTTTAAACTCCTAAAAATCCAAAAATATTTTCAAAAAGATTCCAAAATTCATCAAATTTTACATTTTCGTTCCAATTACAGAAGAGGTCGTCCATAAATTTTCCCTTGAATTTTTGATGTGATTAACTATTTTTCCAAATTTTTAAGCCTTCATTACAATATAAATTTGCAAAAAATAGTATCCTGATGATAAAAATTCCCAAAAATTTTATAATACTGCCATTAAACATGCTTAAGCTGGGAAAAGTATAAAAATGGGTTTCTAAACAGTTAAACCCGATTTTATGATTTTTGTGCAATTATTCTAACAAAAATGGAAATAAATAGAAGTCAGTTTGCAAAATTGCCCAAAATTTTTATAACACTGTTATTATAAGTATAGAATCTGTGAAAAATATAAAAGATGTTTTTCAATTAGTTTTTCTATTTTTATTTTTTTTATTCTCTTGAATAATCATTAATTGGTGAATAATTATCAAAATGTTAAAGTAATTTACCAAAAAAAAAAAAAAAAATTCATTTACAGTGTACATAATGCGGGAAAAATACCAATGGTGATTTTTGTTTACTGTAATCCGATTTTGAGGATTTAAGTGCATTCAATCTTAGAAAATAGAATACAGAAGATAAAAATCATCCAAATTTTTATTTAGCATCCTAATATATTATAAGATCTTCTGGAAAATTTTCATGAATTTTGGATGAGTAGAACTATTTTTCCCATTACTAGTCCATTATAAATACAAAAATCGGGAAAAATAGGTATGAATTATGAAAAATTCTGCAAATAGTTTTCTGAGTATTACACATGACGTAAGATCTGCGAAAAATCTTAGATAGCCTTTTCAAATTCCCTAAAGTTGTTTGATGATTTATTTCAATTAAACAAAAAGAAAATTCACAACCATACTAAACAATAACAAAAATCGATGAAACTCACTTAGATGTCTTCAATTATTTTAGGGGTCATTCACGAATTTACTTAGGATTTTAGACCGTAGAAAGTATTTTATATGAATTATTGCCCTATTTTTTGCAATAATTATAATAATTCGAGAAAAATGAATTATTTTCTGAAAATTTACAGATCATCTTATATTGTTGGTTGGATTTTGGGAAAAATAGCATTGGAATAGAAAAGAACTTTTAGGTATTTATTTGGGAATAAATCTTTTATGAACATATTTGAAAGCTATTAACAACAAACTTTGATCATCTAGCATCTAAGCTTGAAGATCATCACATGCATGTTGTTTTAAAGGCCATTCATGAGTTTGAAATGGTCAAAAATCGTTTTGGAAAGAAAACTTAGGGTGCATGTGGTGATTTTCCCCCAAAACTTGTAGAAAAGTGCATTATGTTGATTTTGACTTATGTTTTGGTCCTTGGATTTCACCATTTAGAACATGCATGTTATTTTTGGGTGAAATCCTACCACCATCATCATCAAAACCGTGAGTGTGAGCAAGTGTTCATGATTTTACAATAGAATGGAGTAGAAGAATGAGAAAGTGTAAGAAAAATAGCAAAACTTGAAGGAAAAGTGAAGGAGAATGAATGATTTTCGGGTTTACCTTTAAGAACACTCCTAGATGATGAAGATTTAGAGTTTAAGGTGTGTTCTTGGAACCATTTTTCTAGAAAATTTCGTGAGTTAGGGTGAGGGTGAGAGAAAATGTGATGGTGATGAAGAGTGTGAGAGAGAATGAGAGAAGATGATTGAGTGTAGGAGAAAGGAAATGATTTAATGTGTTGGGAAGACAATTTTTGAAGGAGGAGAGAGGGGGACGAAATTTATGAGGCATGATGCCCTCTCTCACTCTTTTGTTTAATAAAATTTTTAAATTTTATAAGGTATGCTTCCAATTTTATAAAATCTCATTTCTATAAAATGCACATTTATTGAATTTTGGTTATAAAAACCCTTGCAAATGTTAATGACTTCAATTTTTATTTTCCTTTATTATATTTCCTTGAATTTAGTTATTTTAAATTGATATTGTAAGGTTCATAATTAATTTTATGGAGTTTTAGGTGTTCAATTTTATAAATTTGAGATTTTAGGGCTTTTAGGGTTTTTCGGATTTTGCTAAACTTTAGATATCAAGATAGATTGAATTTTGGAGGCATCAAATTATTTTTGACTCTTATAACTATTTTATAGTTATAAGTAATGTTTTTTAATTCCTTTTTGTCGGTTTATTGGCATTTATATGTAGTGGTTCCGAGATTCAAGTGAACTTGAAGAACCAAGTATACTAGTCATAGTTTCAACTTTGACTTAAGTTCCACGAGACTCCGACCTAATTTCTACTACTAGGTCAAGTGCATAATGTGTGTATATGATTCATGAAAAGGTGTTCGAGTCAAAGAGTGACCCGAATGTGGATAGTCTCTATAGTTAAGTAGTTGTAGAATTCACATAACAATGTGAAATCTAAGTACACTATCCATCAATTCTACTTGTTTCCTAGTTTTTAGTAGGTTATAACTTACCATCTAGTTACAAAGTCTAGTATGTGTCGTGCCTATATGTGTAACTAAGTTTATTCAAATCTAGAACCGACTCGAATTTTGACGGTTGTCACAATTCTTGCCCCATTCCATCATGTCCATGGTTCCCATGATGTCAGTTCATGGAAATATGCACTCATGGTTCTCGACAAGTGGGTGCCGTCTACCCCAAATAGCATTATCCATAAGACCGTCGACTCGAATACGAGTTAATAGGTTGTAGCTCGGTTCTCGGGGACTTAACATACAAAGTTCATAACTTAGAGTTCATATCACAAAGTTAATATCAAAAGTTCATAGCACAAGTTCATAACACAAAGTTCATAAAAGAGTATCGTTCCAAGTTCAATAAGTTCATAAAACAATATCGTTCCAAGTTCAGTAAGTTCATAAAACAATATCGTTCCAACTTCAACAAGTTCATAAAACAAGGCTCAACAAGTTCATAAAACAAAGTTTAGCAAGTTCATAAAACAATAATGATAGTTCATAAGATAATAGCTTATGAACTATCATTATTGTTTTATGAACTATCATTACTGTCCCTTGTGAGTATCATTCAGGGTGCCTTGTGTTAAAAATCCACAAAGGCATGAAAATGAACTCCAAAAATTTTTAAAAATTATTTTCTTGTTCCAACAAAAGGCATTAGTGTCCAAAAATTTTATAGAAAATTTTGAAGGTCATTTGTTATTTATTTATAATTTAAGTCTAAATAATAGGAAAATTCAGAATAATTAGAAAACAATTGTAAAATTCCAAAATTAAATTTGACAGGTTCTCGTAATGTTACCAAAGTTAGGAAAAAAAATATTAGGCCCATGAGTCTTATAACCTGGTTGTAGAATTTCATGTCCTAATTCTATGAAAATTTTGAATAAAAATACAAATCAGTGACCCAATTGTATTAAAAATTATATGGGATTCTTATTTTGTGAATACATTAGTTCTACCATATTTCAGATTTTTATCTCATATGTATAATATTATTTTGAATTTGTGGCCATTAAATTCTTATTTTGTGTAGAACACCCCTTAAAAACATGTGGTTTCAAAAAACAATTTCGTTCAAAATTAATTCGGAGCTAAATGGGGGTAGTCAACCCCAATACGTTTTGAAATATAGCACTAACCAGTGCATGAGTTCCAAATGTAGTTAAAAGTTCGAGAATTTTTATAGAAACTTCTATAACATTTTAGTTCATCAAAATTTTGGTGTTATTAGATTGATGTGTTAAGTTTTTGAGATATTTTTCCCAGATTTGTTGTGGGGATTAAGGCACTTGATCACTCAATATAAACTAGTGATCACAGAAAAAGTACTAATTGCGCAACTGTTTTCTAAAAATTGTCAAAAATCGAAATATTAATCATTTCCAGTTAATCCAACTAGCTTCAAAAGCCAACTCAAAATAATACATCTCAGAAAAAAGAATCTTAACATTTGGCCAAGGATCAAGTGATATATGGCTGTTCAAATTTGGGTAAACAATTTTGTAAGAATGCATGTCTTTCTTTGTTTGATTAAAGTGCCCCTTTGGGTCATTTGTTCACAAGAACGACATGCATCTTCTTTTTCGTAGAAAATGAAGGATAACATACTATTGTTTTCAGAGGAAAAAGAAACTTTGATATGCATGAATCCAAGCCATAGATCTAGGTTTATCCAAGAGCCAAAAAATGGGTGTGTCGTTCTTGTTATAAAGAACTTCTTGGAACCGATTCTTGCACAAGGATTGGCACCTAAAACCCGATTTCTATCACATGCATGGGATTAATATACACCCAATATGTAATATAAATGTTTTGTGTCATGTTAAAACACAAAAAGTGAATAATAATAAAAAGGTGTAGAGCTCGGTTTTGAATTCATATGAAAATGTATGCTTATTTTTACTCTTAGCATAGGTTTGATCCCGGATTTTCACAATTTCTAACACATGTCATGTGTTATGGTGAGAATATATAAACACCAAGAGAGAAGCAAGGATTTATAGCCATTAAAGGGTATAGAATCCGAAAATAAAAGAAGAACATGAAGAAGAAGAAGTAAAGTTGTAAAATCGTAAGGATATGTTGTGTTTCTCACCTTGATTCTGCTTTTTTGTGAAGCAAGAACTCCTCAAGGCCTTTAAGAATCGGAAACTAGGGAAGAAGATGGATGATTTTTCAGATGTTTAAGATAGTTTGGGTATGGGAGAGTTTCCTTAGAGAATGAAAGAGAAGTTGAGTGTTTTTAGCGAGAAGAATGAGAGAAAGTGAATTTCTGTTTCTCTGGATAGGCTATCTCTCTTGTCGTCTCTTTGGGGCTATACTCCACCAAAATCAGCCACCAAAGTACAGGAGTGTAGGTAAACTATAAACAATGGAGTGACTGAATCTCTCCCATAGATGTTGAATCTAAATTCGCCTTTTCTCTCTCATATAAACATGCAAAATCTGGTCTCGGGATTTTGCAATATGGGAGCCACGATGTAATGAGTGAGAGAGAGTAAGTAAGAGTTTCTGTATGGCCAAATTTTTGTGGAGAAGAGAGGGGTATTATGAGGCTTTTCTTGGTAAGGGTACCCTATTAAAGCGTTCCCTTAAGTTTTATAAAAAATTGGCTTTAACTTTTATAAAAACTCTAAGTATTTTCATAAACTTACAGGAAATTTTTTTTGAAGTGTTTATTTTTAGATCTAAGTTTATAAACTTGAATTATTTTGAATTAATTTTTAAAAATGATAACTTATGATTGGATTTTTATAAAATCAATTTTTTTATATTACAAATAAATGAAATAAAGGTTCATAACATATGAATGTGGGATTAGACAATACCTGGATTAGAATTTTCAGCTCATAATTCAAATTATGATGTGTGGATATTATTTCCAAATTGTAGTTAAATCAAATTATAATTTAATTAGATTGAGTTTGATAAGTTATCAACTAGTTAAGCACGTCATATGTTCCGATTAAGAAATTAGGGTATTCTACTTACCCATGAGCTTTGATCTTCCGAACATGGTTTTTGTGTTTAGTTTTGATATTAAACTTTGGCACTTTACAACCTAGTTGGAGTATTCATGTATCAATGTGACTGCTTAGTACAAGCTAAGTTACACTACTTGTTCTGAGGGATCTATTAAGTCGTGATCTCGTTCAACTTGTTGCTTCTAAAGCCATGTTATATACACACATGGAAATGATGAGGTTCTAGACGAATCCTAACTTGTGTTTGGACCGATGTGACAGACTCCCCTAGTTGTGGGAATTTCTTCCTGAAATTCAACTGGCGGTACCACTGGTTCATACGTAGCAAATAGTTGAGGATATTTGTTCTTCATGAAATCCTCATGTTCCCATGTAAACTCAGGTTTGTGCTTAGAATTACAACGAAATTTCACAATCGGGATTCCTCTTCTAAACACGTTTTGAGGTTCGACACATGGAATGTTCCATGTATTGCACTCAGTTTTGTAGTATCTTGAGCTTATATGTCACTGAATCGATCATTTTAATAATCTCAAAGGGTCCTATATAGCGAGGACTTAGTTTTCCTCTTTTTCCAAAGAGTACAACTCCTTTCCATGGCGATACTTTTAAGAGTGCCATGTCTCGCACTTGAAATTCCAAGGGTTTCCTACACTCATCGACATAGCTCTTCTAATGATCGCAAGCACCTTCCTGTCTGTCTTGTATTATCATGATTTTATTGGTGGTTTATTGAACTATATAAATCCTCGTTAATTGATATCGCCAATTTCCAGCCAATAAAGTAGTGATTGAAATTTAAGCTCGTATAGTGCTTCATAGGGGAGCACATTTAACATTGGCATGATAGTTTATATTATAAGAAAATTTAGCTAATCGTAAACGGTATTCCAACTACCTCTGAAACTGATCATATGGGCTCGGAGTATGTCATCCAAAGTATGGATAGTTCATTCACTTTTCCATACATCTGAGGATTGTAGGTAGTACTTATGTTTAATCGTGTACCAAGGCTTTCTGAAGTGAATACCATATTTGTGATGTAAGGCGGCTATCTATATCCAGGCAACTATTTCTATCCAAAATAATGGAAATAGGTACTCCATGACGTACTACGATCTTGTTTATATAAATATGGGCAAGATTTTCCATTCGGTAATCTTCTCGAATGGGAAGGAAGTGTGTAGATTTCACCAATAGATCCACATCCACCTAAATTGGATTGTGCTCTCTAGTGGTCCTTGGCAATCTCCAATAAAATAAATTGTATCTACCATCCCAGTGGGTTTAATACTTCATATATATCGTAAGAGGATCAGAACCATCTGGACCAACAAGCACTTGGAGTGCTAAAATTATTGATGGTGAAGGATATGCATATAACCTTGCTAGGGTGGAGACGACCCGCAATTTGATACGAGCATTGTCCAAAATGTATGAAACATCCTCTACTGTAAACAAGTTCCACTTGATTCGTTGGCTATGGCATATGAATGTGAAAGGGTAGCTCTGTGAAAATTTATGTGAAAAAACACAACTCAATTACCTCAAGACTAGTCTCGGTTGACACTGGGTTAGAAGATATTGTCATGTTATTGCTACTTTTGTCAGTTACTTGATAGTTTTCCAAGTATCAGGTCAAGTTAGCAGCTCCATTAGGGTTGGATAGCTAAATTTTGAAAGCATTCACGATTGGGTCCTTGATAAGGACATGTATAGATAAAGTGCCAATGGAAATATCCAAGTCGGGGAGTAGATGTTAATTGAAGAATGGGAAAGACATCTCAAGTTGGAACTCCAAGGGTAACGATTGCCTCCAATTCCAGTTCCCAAACGTCTACGAATAAGAGTAGAAATGCGGTGAATAATGGGACTAAGCACAATTCTAGATCTGGATTGTTAGCGCAGTGCATTATTGTTGTCATTAGGGATGCGGTCCCAAAAGCAACCTTTGGTACAAATTTAGAACTTGTGGAAAATCAAGTTCTTTCGAATGGAATGCTGATATAGGTAGACCAACTCGACGGTGAGGGTCACTAAGCTATTTATGGTGGTTATCCATGTCAAGGAACATAAAGAAACTTAGTGGCTTCTAGAGATCATAAATACGGTACACTCTATATGGAGGAAGCTTCTAGTTCCAAAGTACATGTTGTTGACGACGTTGATCATAATAGCTAGAATAAGAATACTTTACTACGTAGAGAGAATGAATCATAAATGGTTGATAAGGATGCAAGAACATCAATGGTAGTAGACACTCTAAGTTTGACAAGAGCGATGCTAGAAATTCCATAAGGAAACTAATTAAGTTGTTGTTAAAAGAGAAAAGTAAGTATTTTGAAAATGACCCAAGGTTTGATCCTATGTTTTTCTTATTAGATAAAAAATTGCATTGAGGGAAAGAAATAACATGCTTGGGTCAAGAAGTTAAGTGTACAATGTCCAAAAATCCATGCTCCTTATTTAAAATTTAAATTTGATTTATAAAAATACTCAGAAAAAGAGATAACATACACTTGACGTGTCAATTATAAATAGATGAGAACATAATGGTAGTAATTTGATGGAAAATATCAAATTTTAAAAAAAATTCTAATTTTGGAAACTTTCATGATTTATGATGTGAAAAGTGACATAAAGAGTAAAATAAGAATATTGTCAAAAACCAAGAGACAATCAATGATTTCTAGCCATTAGAGGGTATAGAATCTGAAAATAAAAGAAGAACATGAAGAAGAAGAAGAAAAAGAAGAAGAAGAAGAAGAAGAAGTAAAGTTGTAAAATCGTAAGGATATGTTGTGTTTCTCACCTTGATTTTGATTTTTGGTGAAGCAAGAACTACTAGTGGCCTTCAAGAATCGAAAAAATAGGGAAGAATATGGATGATTTTTTAGATGTTTAATAGATTTTGGGGATGGGAGAGGCTCCTTGGAGAATGAAAGAGAAGTTGAGTGTTTTTAGAGAGAAGAATGAGAGAAAGTGAATTTCTGTCTCTTTGGATAGGCTATCTTTCTCGTCGTCTCTTTGGGGCTATACTCCACCAAAGTACAGGAGTGTAGGTAAAAAAATTAAAAACGGACTGACTAAATCTCTCCTAGAGATTTTGAATCTAAGTTCGTTGTTTTTTTATCTTATATTAACATGCAAAATCTGGTCTCGGGATTTTGCAATATGGGAGCCACAATGTAATGACTGAGAGAGAGTAAGAGGTTGTGTGTGGCCGAATTTTTTGGGAGGAGAGAGGGGTATTATGAGGCTTTTCTTGGTAAGGATACCCTCTTAAAG
Organism: Lactuca virosa; assembly: GCF_052849685.1. Taxonomy (NCBI): domain Eukaryota; kingdom Viridiplantae; phylum Streptophyta; class Magnoliopsida; order Asterales; family Asteraceae; genus Lactuca; species Lactuca virosa. Next base: position 319,277,078 of record NC_136428.1, read on the forward strand.
CCTTCCCTTAAGTTTTATAAAAATTTGGCTTTAACTTTTATAAAAACTCTAAGTATTTTCATAAACTTACAAGAGTTTGTTTTTTTGAAGTATTTGTTTTTAGAATTAAGTTCACAAACTTGAATTATCTTGAATTAAGTTATAAAAATGATAACTTATGATTGGATTTTTATAAAATCAATTTTTTTATATTACAAATAAATGAAATAAAGGTTCATAACATATGAATGTGGGGTAAGACAATCATTGGTTTATAATTTTTTGCTCATAATTCAAATTATGATGTGTGGATATTATTTCGAACTTGTAATTAAATCAAATTATGAGTTAATTAAATTGAGTTTGATAAGTTATCAAACTAGTTAAGCACGTCATATGTTCCGATTACGAAATCAAGGTATTCTGCTTACCCGTGAGCTTGAACACGGGTTTTGTGTATAGTTTTGAGACTGAGCTTTGGCATTTTACAACCTAGTTGGAGTCCTCACGTATCAATGTGACTGCTTAGTACAAGCTAAGTTACACTACTTGATCTGAGGGATCTATTAAGTCGCGATCTAGTTCAACTTGTTTCTTCTAAAGCCAAGTTATGTGCACACATGGAAATGATGAGGCTCTAGACGAGTCCTAACATGAGTTTTAATTGATGTGTTGGACACCAGGGAGGAGAAGAAGAGGCTGATTGATGATGTGTCATTCGTTTGAGAGTATTCAGATGTGTTCCTGAAGGACATGCCTAGAGTGCCTCCGGGGAGGTAGGTGGAGTTTCGTATGGATCTGGTTCCAGGTACAGCTCTAATAGCCAAGGCACCTTATCGGTTGGCACCACCGGAGATGCAGAAGTTGTCTACACAGCTGAACGGGCTATTAGACAAGGGATTTATCAAACCTAGTAGTTCGTCCTGGGGAGCACCGATTCTGTTTGAAAAGAAGAAAAATGGCCCCCACAGGATGTGCATTGATTATCAGGAGTTAGACAAGTTGACGGTGAAGAACCGTTATCCACTTCTGAGGATTGATGATTTGTTCGAGTAGTTGCAGGGTGCGTCTTGGTTCTCCAAGATTGATTTGCATTCAAGTTATCACCAGATGAGGGTTCATGGTGAGGATGTTCGGAAAACAGCTGTAACATCCATAAAATTCATGAAAAATTTAGACTTTTAAAACAACCCATAAATTATCATTGTTTACAAATAGTTTTCAATACAGGTTTAATATCAGAGTTTTCCCAAAATCATAAAATCAAAACTCGAGGAGGTGCACGATCACGCATTCGCCTTCTTGCGATCCTCTAAGGTACCTAAAACATAATCCAAAACTGTAAGACCAAATCTTGGTGAGTTCCCCCAAAATACCAATACACATACAAAAAGCACATATACAATAACAGCATGCAATGGGTCTACAAATAACATACTGGATTACCCCTTATCCAACAACATATGTCCGGTTTGCACTTCGCCCACAACTTATGTCTGGCTTGCTCCCTAAGCCCACAGAATAAGTCTGGCTTGCCCCTCGAGCCCACAGCTTATGTTTCACTTGCTCCCCAGCCTGATCAGTCCTCAAATTGAATACTACTAAGCGCTCAGTACGAGTCTTGTATGTCCTTCCCGACCCTAAACTCGTATTTGGAATTCTCATGAGCCCTCAATATGTGTCTAGCATGTCCTCCCCCATTACTAGAAAAATAGCCTTTTACAACGCGCAAATGCGCGTCAAGGAAGGCCCTGTCATAACGAGAGACGACACATTTTTGCGCGTCGTCCACAATCGACACGCATTTACGACGCACAATGCGTATCAAGGAAAACCATGTCATAAATGAAGACGACACGCATTTGCGTGTCGTAACCTTACGACGCCCATGTTTATGACACGCAACGCATATCAAGGAAGCCCATGTCATAAAGTAAGACGACACATCGTTGCGTATCGTAACATTACGACGCACCTTTACGACACGCAATGCTTATCATTAAATCTACTGTCATAAACGAAGATGACATGCATTTGCGTGTTATAATTTCCAGGTGTACTGACTGTACACCTTTATGATGTGCATTTACGACACACATTTACAACGTGAATACACATAATAAAAAAACAAATATATATACCAAAACAGTCATTTTCATCTAAACATCAAACAAGTTACCTAACAACATTACATATATGTCGAATTACCTAAGTTACACTACATGTCAAGTTACCTAAGTAACATTACTAAAAGTTAACAAAAACATGTACACATGGGTGTCAAAAGACTACCTAGCATTACACCACATGTCAAAGGACCATACCTAGCATTTCACTGTTAACCATAACATTGTTTTGCGGATACATTGTCAAAAGACCATACATATCATTGATAAATGAAGCTCGTAACAAACTCTGACCATTCTTCACGTATCTCATCGATATCATCAGTTGTGTACTCAACTTTGCCATCCCCGATCAGTGAAAAAATTTGCATATTGTTTTTATTAATAAAAAGTAGCATATTAACATATTCTATAACAGTAAGTTGCTATATTTAACAAATAAGCATAAAATCTATATTATTCTTTCTTAATAGAGCATTGTACTTTCAAATGAATGAAACACATTGTTATTTTGGCATGTAACCTAATATTTCAATTATAATTATGAGAGTAGGATGCCATAAAATGATCCTTTTTCAATTCCTTTCCTATTAAACTATAGTAATGAAATTAGAATGCTATATCCTTACATTGTCTTTGACCAACACTTCAATTCCTTCTTCCACTATCTCCTTCATGAACCTTAGCATGTAGTAGCCAAATTCGGTAGATCCGGGCTGAACTGGACACTACAAAATTACATATAAAATGATCAGTGCAATTGATCCAAAAAAATAAAGTTAAAACTGCAATTTCAATAAGGAATTAAGTGCTGACCATAACATTAACCCAATTTAGTTTAACCATTTTGTTGGATCCACTTTGTGTAGCGTACAAAACCATTTCCCTACAAAAACATTAACAAATAGGTATTTATTGTATTCACATCAAATGTTTTGATAATTTGTATTACTTACGAATCAACAATTTACTTCAACTGCATATTGAAATTGCCAGAACTCAAGGAATCAAGATAATAGCAAGTATCTGATTTCATGTCTAGTACACCCAATACCTAATGTCTTCTACAAAAACCACAAACAAAATTAAGTCAAATAACATAATTGGAGTCATTTTCAAAATAAAATGTCAAAATCAAACCCGGGATTGTAGGGCATAAAGGTGATGTCTTTTGCCCTTTCTATTAGACAACCGATTTGCTAAACCTCTGCTTGCATCATCAATATTCTTAGATTTCCCATTACGCATACTTGGCGAGATTAATGTCGGGTTCACAAAGCAAATTTCATGATCTCTTTCTGGGGGGCCATACTTCATTTTGTTAAAAAACACCATGTTATCATACAAACACTAAATTCATTAAACAAATTTTGTTTTAAGACACAATGTTATTTAAATTAAATTTCTTGCACTTACATCATATAAGACACAATGACAGCACCAGTCAACTCATCCATTGTAAGAACTGCTTCAAAATCATCCCAATTTAAGTACGTGTAACTATCGTACCCAAAAAGATCGTTCTCACTCTGCACTTTTATAGAATCAACCTTTGTAACTTGTCCATCAGCCATCATTGCAGTCATTTTCAAAATACTACTCTTCTCAATCCTCATCCTTGTATTCATCTGTGCTCTGGTCCACCTTCTTTGCAAGGTCACATTTTGTTTCTCCTTCTTTTTAATCTTTTTTTTTCTATTCCATTCCCTTCTTCCATATCATTCCCTTCTTCCAGATCACATGGTTCTTTTTTTTCATCACCCATTTTTCCTGTCCCCTTTTCTTTCTTATTACTTCCTATTTCTTCTTTTAAAGGTGTTGCATCTTCCTTCACTGGTGTTGCATCTTTCTTTAATGGTGTTGCATGTTTTTTCACAGGTGACGCCACCACTTTTCCCTACAAAAATTATCAAAAATACATAATGAAACAGGAATCATTTACTGGAGCTGAAAAAGAACTCACTCAAATATCAGAAAAATTAAGAAAACCAAGGATAAATCTGTGAAAACTTTGTGTGCAAATAGTATTACCAGGTCAGAGCATCGAATAACTAAGTGTCTTGGCTAACTTAGTATGTGTCCCAGTGCATCTTTGACCTTCACAATGAACTCCTCTTCAAGTGGAATGGGTATTAAAGCTTCTCCTTGTAAAAAAATTTCCATCATAACTTTAATGTTTTCATCTGTTACATAAACGTAAAAAATAATTAAGATCCAATCTTCTAAAAAATGAAAATATATAAATAGTAATAATGCAAATATTTTTCAAAATACCCGATGCACTATACTTCATTATAGTTCCTTTAGCGACTACATTTGCAACAAATTCAACCGTAAGAAGACATGAATTATCCTACCAAAATATAGTATGTTAGTTTGTAGAAAAAAAAAATACTTTAAATATACTTTTCATAATTGTCTTCAAGGACTTACAAGTGATTCATCCTATGGTTCTTTTTCAACATCTTCAATGACGCCCCCTACTTGGCAACTTGCGGCTTCAGAAACATTAAGTACACCTCTTTTTAGTTTCACCAAGTCATCTTCAAGTTTGTTGATTCGTTTATCCACCCTCTCGTTCTAAATCTCCAAGTAATACTTAAAATTCTTGGGTAAATAAAAGTATTGTTGTGGCGTTATAAATTTACCCATCCCCCGTACACGCCCACGTTGTTCCTGAGTACCCAAGGCCTCTGTAAGCACATCATGTGTTCCACATGTAACCTCTCCAAAGCTTTCCGATTTCTGCAGCTCATCCTGTAAAAAAATTAGGACCAATGTTAGAAAAAAAATGGGACAAATGTTAGGTGCATTTCATGCATATATTTTGTAGTTTTACTCCATAAAAGTGCATTGCATTTAGGTTTAAACTCATGCATGTTGCATATTTTTCGGGATTTTTCATGATGCAATTCCATTCCCACACTTTTGTGATATTTCAGGGACTTTTGAAGGTAGGATCTTAATTGAGGTGATGAATAAGAGATATGGATGAAGTTTCGGGACCATTGGAGCATCGAGGAGGGAGATTTCAAGAAAATGAAGATTTCAGCTTTATAGAAGTTTACATGGCCGTGTAAATGCAAGCCTTGAGTTTACACTGGCCGTGTAAACGCATACTCATGAGCAGTGTACTCCGAAGACCTGACCGAATTGAGCAATATACTTTTTGTGTTTACACGGCCGTGTAAATAGGCAGTGTTAGTTTACACGGGCCGTGTAAACGAGGTCGTCAGTTTAAATCAGTTTTTCTCCTTTCTCAAAAGAGGCAACCAGTTCCAGAAGAAAGAGGGTCGTTTTTGTGAGTTCTAGGAAGCGATTTTGGGAGAATTTAGAAGACAATTTGATGCTTGAAAACATTTGGATTTCACTTGGATTTTAATTTGTAAGACTTTAACTTCAATTTCTAGGTTTGTGCTTGTTCTAGTCATGAGTGGCTAGAAACTTAACTCTCCAACTTCATGTATTGACAATTGTGTGTGTGAATTCAATCATTTGACTTGATGTTTGTTTTAAATGCTATCAAGTGAATTTGATTTTGTTTTAATTGAAGGTTTGATTTCAATTCTAGTTCTTTTTGGCCAATTGAGTTAGGGTTAAATCACTCATGTTATCTATTATACACAATCTGTAATTGTTTTGTAAAATAGAACAAGTAACAAGTATTAAATCATACTACTTGCAATGATTCTAGTACAAATCAAATTCACACATTCTAACACTCCCAAGCTTATGAGGAGTATTGAATGTTGTTGGTGAAATTCACATAAAGCATAATGCAATCTTTCACCCATTCTAAGAACTTGTTTAGATTAGGTTAGTTAGATTAGAATTAATTAAAAAGTTTATTTTAATTAATTAAAAATGGTGAATGTGAAGTGCTAGAGCTTATTAGCATTTCTAATACCAACTTAGATGGAATTAAACAAATATCATCTCATATTTTGGATCACATTACTAATTAGTCTTGCATAGAGTTGGAGTACTTACAAATCTTGAATTTACTTTACTTAATCAATTGTTATTTGTTACTTTAGTCTTTTATTTGCATCATTGTATTTAAACCCCCCTTCTTTTGTGATCTCATTTGTACCTTACGCAAAAAGGGTATAAACATTTATCTTGTGTCTCTGAGGATCGACCATATTTACCTTGTATTACATTTTTAATACAAAGTAGTAGTGTTTAAGGAGTTATTTTTACCCCTTTATTTGTTAGCTTTGACACGCCTAACAAATTGGCGCCGTTGCGGGGGATCGAACCTGGGTCACCCGCGTGACAGGCGGGAATACTTACCACTGTAAGAGGAGATTAGCAAAGCAAAAAAGAAAGAGTTGGAAGTCTTGTGGTGCATGATTAACAAGCCCGAGGAAGTTCCTCATTTCGGGTGTTGGGTAATTCAGAAAATGCTCGAAAACTCCATGAGCTATGGTGACCAGCTTCATTATGGAGGCATGGTTTCTATTGTAGCTGAACATCTTGGCCTCCATTTACCCAACAATCCAACCAATATAATTGTGGGTCGTACTCGTTTATCACTTGATGTTATGGAAACCATGCACCTCTTTCACCGCAATCCCAATGGGGATGTTCGTTGGACTGTCGATGGTAAAGAATATCTACGCATCGACAGTCGAAATAAGAAGATATTAGCCTTGGCCAATGACATCCCATCTACCAATTGGAACCTTCAATCCAACTTGGGTGTTACTGCAACCCGTAGACCTCCAACCACCATTCCTAATCCTCCTGCTCCAATTGCAACTGCAGGTGCTTCCAGCTCATCTCGCCACATTCCTTTTCCTGAACACAATCTTTACATGGGCGAATTTGCACGCTTAGACCACCATTACACGAGCTTATAGCAGGAGGCAGGAGAGATTTATACGGGTGTTGCTGAAAATACTTCCGAATTTCAAGACTACCGTAATCTTCAGGAAGAGCGTTGGGCCCAGCAAGAGTTGCGATGGGCCGAGCAAGATCAACGGTGGGCCGTTCAGGAGCAACGTAACAGAAACATTCATCACTTGTTGAGCGATATTCACCGAGTACTTGTCCTTCCCACGCAGCAGCAACCATCATCATCCCAACCCCAGTGGCCTCCATATTATCCTACTGTTTATCCTTCACAGTTCCCTCGACATCCACCACCGCCCGGCCCTCAATACGCCGGCTACGCCTCTCTCCAAGCATCGAGGACAATGCTTATTTTAAGCTTGGGGAGGGGCATCCATCCATGCATAAATCCCGTTGCATGTAGGTTGCATGTAATTTTGTACATACTGCATTAATTTTCATTTTCTTTTTCCTTTTTTCTACATAAAAAATAATATTATAATAATAATAATAATAATAATAATAATAATAATAATAATAATAATAATAAAATATTTTCTTTCTATTCTAATTTTTATTATTTTCTTTGCATTTTGCATCTAAATTTTTGCATTGCATTCTTTTGTTTTAAAAAAAAAATTTGATCCAATCCCAAGCAACCGAATCTTCTCAAAACAATTGAGCCGATAAGTAAGTCATATGCCTTGAGATTAGACTTGCTCTTTTTATTGAATATTTAAAAGCAAGTTAATTGCACACGAACACACCTCCCGAAGCTACTTGTGCAAAACAGAAAGTGAGAAGATTGTCAACATTGGAGCATAACAGCAGGTATGAGTCAATTCTTTGGGACGCATGACTGGTCTTATGAGTAGTAAATGCTCAATTGAACTAAAAATGCCAAATTCAAAATTCATAAAAAGAATATAAAATCTCAAGGTCCCGAGCCTTCCAGCGCTCTAAAACGTCATTTCTACTCATTCCCTTTTATATACCTTGCTTGAGGACATATTTCAAACTATACCTACGGGTCTTTGCATGTTAACTTCAGTCCCCCGAAAAATGTCTAGAAGCCCTCACGGTAATAGACCGTGAGATGTCCCACTATAAAAAATTCAAGGACGAAAATATAAAGAAATAGGCCAAATAAATAAATTAATAAGAGTGTTATGTGTTATCTTAGTTATATATATATATATATATATATATATATATATATATATATATATATATATATATATATATTGTTATTAAGTTAATCTGTGACCTTTGGGACTCGAACAAGTAAACTATGAGGGGTGTTCTACACATAATCGCCTAAAGCTAAATTGTTTGGGACTGATTGAGTTGAACGTTCGGTACACGGGTTCCATAGAAAGTCATGAACTTAATAATAACAAATAAAGCTAATCTGTGGCGTTTGAGGTTCGGGCAAGTAAACCCGAGGGATCTCTTTAAATCTAGCACACTAAGGTCATTTGATCTGGATGTGTTGGTTGGAAGCCCGTTACACGGATTTCAAAGAAAGCCATGAGCTTTATTTGTAGAAAAATGTAATTAGAAAGTTTGTATATATTTGTGTTTATAGTTTAATTGAATAATATGTTTAAGAAAAATGCTTGGCTGCCAAAAGATTCCTTTGGACTTGGATTTGAACTTATGACATTAGGACTGAATGTTAATTACTTTGACCGCTGTAAGTGGTTTGAAATTTGTAACCAATCTGGGTAAATATTAGGGAATTTTTAAAAGGTATTTTTTAGAAAAAAGATTGTTGTTAATCAACAAATAGTTGGAATCGATCATTGTTATATTTTATGAAACAAAGATGATCGAGCTTGTTTTTGTCACACACAATTTCACGAGAGTAAGACCATATTTTTTTCCATGAATTGACTTGATGATATTGAGAGGGAACAAGTGTTGTAGTCTTTGATTCTGTTGAGTTGCATTAGGGAGTGGTAAAGTCTTATTTCTATTGTTATATAATTTGAGACTAAAGCCAAGTTGACTCAAGGCACGACAGGTACATTCTCAACTATGGTACAAAAACAGGGTTAATTGGGTTGGATTATTTATCATGCTTGTTTTGATTTCTTGCAGTAAGTTTCAAAAGTTTTGGTTTTGATTTTCTTTTCTTTTCTTTTTTATCTTCTCTAGTTTAAATTTTTCTTGTTCTTTCTTGAGGACAAGAAAGGTTCAAGCTTGGGGAGATTTGTTAGGTGCATTTCATGCATATATTTTGTAGTTTTACTCCATAAAAGTGCATTGCATTTAGGTTTAAACTCATGCATGTTGCATATTTTCTGGGATTTTTCATGATGCAATTCCATTCACACACTTTTGTGATATTTCAGGGACTTTTGAAGGTAGGATCTTAATTGAGGTGATGAATAAGAGATATGGATGAAGTTTCGGGACCATTGGAGCATCGAGGAGGGAGATTTCAAGAAAATGAAGATTTCAGCTTTACAGAAGTTTACACGGCCGTGTAAACGCATACTCATGAGCAGTGTACTTCGAAGACCTGGCCGAATTGAGCAATATACTTTTTGTGTTTACACGGCCGTGTAAATAGGCAGTGTTAGTTTACACGGGCCGTGTAAACGAGATCGTCAGTTTAAATTAGTTTTTCTCCTTTCTAAAATGAGGCAACCGGTTCCAGAAGAAAGAGGGTCGTTTTTGTGAGTTCTAGGAAGCGATTTTGGGAGCATTTTGAAGACAATTTGATGCTTGAAAACATTTGGATTTCACTTGGATTTTAATTTGTAAGACTTTAACTTTAATTTCTAGGTTTGTGCTTGTTCTAGTCATGAGTGGCTAGAAACTTAACTCCCCAACTTCATGTATTGACAATTGTGTGTGTGAATTCAATCATTTAACTTGATGTTTGTTTTAAATGCTATCTAGTGAATTTGATTTTGTTTTAATTGAAGGTTTGATTTCAATTCTAGTTCTTTTTGGCCAATTGAGTTAGGGTTAAATCACTCATGTTATCTATTATACAAAATTCGTAATTGTTTTGTAAAATAGAACAATTAACAAGTATTAAATCATACTACTTGCCATGATTCTAGTACAAATAAAATTCACACATTCTAACACTCCCAAGCTTATGAGGAGTATTGAATGTTGTTGGTAAAATTCACATAAAGCATAATGCAATCTTTCACCCATTCTAAGAACTTGTTTAGATTAGGTTAGTTAGATTAGAATTAATTAAAAACTTTATTTTAATTAATTAAAAATGGTGAATGTGAAGTGCTAGAGATTATTAGCATTTTTAATACCAACTTAGATGGAATTAAACAAATATCATCTCATATTTTGGATCACATTACTAATTAGTTTTGCATAGAGTTGGAGTACTTACAAATCTTGAATTTACTTTACTTAATAAATTGCTATTTGTTACTTCAGTCTTTTATTTGCATCATTGTATTTAAACCCCCCTTCTTTTGTGATCTCATTTGTACCTTACGCAAAAAGGGTATAAACATTTATCTTGTGTCTCTGAGGATCGACCATATTTACCTTGTATTACATTTTTAATACAAAGTAGTAGTGTTTAAGGAGTTATTTTTACCCCTTTATTTGTTAGCTTTGACACGCCTAACAACAAATTATCAAGAATAACAAAGTCAATGAAACTTATAAATTTATCAACAATCATCTTCACATCTGATTTGTATCCTCCTCTCTTCAACTCTTTTGCTTTTTTCCACAACAGTTTCCTATCAATCTCCTCTTCCGTCTTGCCGGTTTCTTGCATCTAAATTATCAAGAATAACAAAGTCAATTAACATAAATATATACAATTAAAATAATTAATAGTTAGTGGGAATCATACAAAGTCATTAATGAGTCCGGCATATCCTTTTCTGCTCAAACGATGATTGTATTTATGATGTGCATGGGTATTTTTAGCTTTCGTACTTATCTCCTGCATTAGAAAAAATAAAATTGTAACTACAAACTTTTAACTTTCCACTTTTTTGTAATTCTATGAGATCCAAATGCATATAAGAAAAGTTTAACAAACCTCCCACTTTTTTGTAACTCTGTGGGATACAAAAACTTTCCAGTCTTCTTTCTTTATAAACGGATAATCTTTCGAAGGTTTGAATAGATTTGCCTTGGGATCTTTACTTCGGTTCTTAATGAACTTGGCATATAGATAATGTTTGAAGTTTCTCCACTTCTTCCCGATCGATTGGAGAGTTTGCTTTTGGCTCTTTGGGTCAACTACAAACTTTTCCTGAAACATAAAAAAAGGGTTAGTCCATAACCAAGGACAAAAACAGATCTGAACAGGGACAAAAACAGGGACAAAAACATATATGAATAAAAGGTAATAACATGAAGAAACAGATACTTACCAAAACATATTGCCATAACCCTTCCTTTACTTCATCACTAACTTCCAACCAAGACTCATAGGTTATGGGAACCATTGTTCTTGCAACCAAACCCTCAAAAGTAGACAGTTTTATGGCTTCCTTTCCAACCGGGACACCTTTTTATTGTAAGTTACTACAAGTTTCACTTTATTAGCTTTTGCCTTTGTTGTTGGACCTCTTAGTTTGGAGTCCTCATCGTGATCAGAAGCTGAATCTGATTCCATGTCACAAAAACACAACCTGTTTCAACAAGATTCAAATAAAATTAAGTACATTGTTATTTGTTGCAGTTGGAAAAAAATTAATCACATTCAAAATCTGAAATAAAAACATACCAAAAACTTTATTATTCTGCAAAAAAATATCTAAACTAATATGCCCTCGCCATCCGGGCGCGTACAAAAAAAATCATCAACAAGGTCTAATAAAGCGGAGTCTTGTGTTAAATCAAAAGTAGCATCAACTTCCAACATATCATCAGTTTCACCATTTGATCCATACTTGTACATCCTATGTGGTGTGAATCCAACAACATGCAAATTCTCATCTTCTTGATCTTGAACATAAAAAACCTGTTTGACTTGACTAGCTAATACGAAGGGTTCAGACTTCTGACCAAGCCTATCAAAGTTAACTACCGTGAATCCTAAATCATGCTTTTTTTACTCCACGACTATCAATCGAATCACACATGAATACAGGAATAGCAAACATGCGATAATCAAGATCCCATATCTCCTTTATACGATCGAAGTAAGTAACAGCACCATTCACAGGATTGGCGTCTTTTGCACTAGCAATCTGCATAGTATGTGCAACTAAAGATACTCCACTACATTGAGTTGTTCTAGACTCATCTCGAGATGTTGTATGAAAATGATACTCATTTATGGCAAAACCGCTATATTTACTAACAACAAAATTAGGCCCTTTGGCCAACCAACGAACATCATCACAAATATCTTCCCCGTTAGCCAAACGTTTTCCAACCTATTAGAAAAATATATAATTAATGTAATTCAAACAAAATAATTAAAAATATTGTAATTCTAACAATCTTATTTTAAAAATAAACCTCTTTCTTAAACCAACTAATAAATGCCCGGCTATGTTGGCTCTGCAACCATGTACTCTTGCGAGCGTGACGGGGGTTGAGATCCTTCAATTCCAACATATGTTGCCTGAAGTGTATTACAAGTCAGAAGAATGTTTTATATGATAGATAATGGTATAATAGTATACAGTTTCATGTAATTCTTACTCTATATACGGCTCCACAACAGCAGTGTTTCGTAATACATAAAGATGAGCTTGATCAAGTAACTGAGCATCTACAACATCGATTGTAGCCTTTGATAAAGGCTTGCCGCTGCGGATTCTTTCATCAACACGTTCATGAGGATTGCCAATTGATTTCATGTTTATTAAGTAGTCTGAACAAAATTCTAAGGCCTCCTCCGCCACATAACACTCTGCAATGCAACCCTCGGGTCGATGATGATTTCCTACATACCCTTTAAGTGTTTTCATGTATCTCTCAAATGGATACATCCACCTAAAATGAACCGGGCCACACAACCTCACCTCTCTAACTTGTAGTGGTGTTGATTATGATGGCATGTGCGGAACTAGAAAAGATCTAGTGAATCATCATGTAAACTCAAGAACACAAGGAGTAAATAAATTTGTGTAAGCTCATATTAGATCTAGAAAGGATATACAAATGGGTTTGTACAAATTTCTCTCTCTAGTCTAACACTCCAAAATGATCATCCTAAATATGAGTGTCACTCACTTCCTATTTATAGGAAAGACAACTCATTTACACATCAATAAGGGTAAGCCACATCCAAGCATGACTTTGCACCCTAACATTCTCCCCCTCAAAGTTAGGATTGGATGTACGACTTCAATATCCAACGAGCTCGCGCGATCAAGACCAAACTCCCCCTCGAAGTAACACCGGTCTTTAAATCCGAAAATGAATATCCGACAAACCCGCTTCGAATACCCATCGTTCTCCCCCTTTTTATAATCAAAAAATAATTATAAAACCCATTAAGGGTGAGAAGCGCCCGAGGAATAAACTTCACAATACTCCCCCTTGATGTGTACCAAAAATGAATCACCAAAAATCTTGCACGGAAAAACAATCACGAAAAAGCCACAAAAAATTTCCAATTTGTGAAATTTTTTGACTTTTGGGTGAAAGTTGCAAGATTTTCCGAAGAGAATTTAGAAGAGAAGCGAGAGGAAGAGAAACCGAAGGGAAACCAAGGAAAAGAAGAAATGGGAGAAGACCCGACGAGGCTTCACTGGTCCGACGCCTCGATAAGCTGTAGATTTACAGAGACGGAGTTAGGAACAAGGTTAACCCCCTCCCTATGATATAGATAAGGATTTTACAACCTCAACAAGAGGAAGATTAGTAGACAGGGATCTATTTGTCATGGTACGCCGCATCATTCACTAGAGCATACAAACACGAACAACGGTCAGCCGAAATCATGGAGGTTGGCGCTACCACCAAGATCACCGAAATTTGCCTTCGTCGCCTGGATGGAGGCCATGAACAGATCAGAAACCACATCAAAGCCTTCAGAGGGAAGTGACCACAACTCGAGCCGAGATTAGAGAATATCGGGAACGTCAAACAACGTTAGAGAAAACGCGTGGTAAAAACAGAACATCAAATGGCAAAAGCCAGGGCAAGGTTTAGGGCAATGCAAACTTTCATGTCTTCATTCTATGGCCCACGGAACATCACCCGCCACGAGTAGTGTGTACACTACTGACATACCATTACAGACTCAAACTCCTGGCGTGCGTTTGAACACCGCCCCGTCATATACATATATTCGACCCTTCAAAATTTAGAGACTACGCTATTCAAGGGGTCGTGTCACCGTCAAAGTTTTTCCTTACATTAACGAAATATAGACCTAATATAAGGTCAAACTTTCCTGAACTCTATGAACTAGAGTATATCAATAAAATTGTCATGCATTTTAATTCATTGGGAGTTTACCACATATTTCATAACTTGTTATTACAAACGATTTGCTTATGGTAACCCTAAGATTACTTAATGTATACCTCAATATTATGTGTAATTAAGAGACGATCAGCTTAGAAATAGTAAGTCCTCCTTAGGTCCTGTTCCTTGTTTGGTTGTGGACTTAGGGCAGACTCATTAAGTTCAACGACCTATTGGACCTTAATTACACACAACTGGTATACATCGGGTGATCTTAGGAGTGGATCAGGCATGGAACAAATAACAAGATTACATTCGAGTCATTTATACTAAATTCATAAGTTTATTTATATAAACCTCTACTATGAATTGATTGCCACATTCAAAAAATCGGGAAATACTATACTTGAAAACTAATAACCTAGTTTTGCGACACTCCTACTATCAGTACTAGTAACAGCAATGCGAATCAATTGCAGTAACAATAACATCGATCAAAACGGAACACACTGAAAAGAAACACAAGGTGCTCTATCACTCTAACGAACATTTCGTGCGAATACAGCTTAACACATCCTTTACCTAAAAAGATATTGTTGTCTTCATTCGATTTCGATTGGTATAGTCCTCACCTTCCCGATTAAACGGCTACGAAAGGACCCTTCACCTAACCCACTGAATATCGAAACCTTCATCTCTCATAAACACAAATCCGACACGGACCTCCGGGTCATCTCTCACCGTGAAACCCCAAAACACTCACCAGAGGAGTATTATACCTTCCGAAACCTTTCCACAAGTATTTCCAGAAGACCCTTCGGGAATGTCACGCATGCAGCAGATAAGGTTCAAGCACAGAAGCTTGGGACGAATACGGTTAGTCTATCACTACTAAGTGTATACGCGATGATAATATATACTTAAGATTCTACGGACATTGGATGTGTGTTACCACCCTATTTCCTGTTCCTTGTCTGTTTGTGGACTTGGGGCAGAGTCACCCATCCAACTGTCTTACCAACCTTAATTACATACGACCTATATGTGCAAGTTAATGATAGATGGACCAGGTACGAGTCCTACCATGAACTTCGGGACAAGGCTACCCAGGAGTGCGAGTGAACGTTCTACCATCCGAATAAGTCTAGTCGTGTAAACCGAACCCATATGTTCCCTACCGATCTAATCAGACGAGAAACACTAAAGCAGGCCCTATGCAGCGCTCCGAGGAGAAGTTATCACTTATAACTTAGTACAAATTTGAGAAAGGCTGAAAGATTCTCGAGAACACGGCAAAACCCGAATAAGTCTTATCATCTATATAAAAACGCAGGGTTTTTACTAGTGAATCTATGATGGCTAGTGTAAACGTTATGGTCATATATCATTAAGATTCTATGGACTTAGAATGTGTGATTCCGCCTCATTTCCTGTTCCTTGTTTGGTTGTGGGCTTAAGGCGGGGTCACTCATCCGAATGCCCTTGCAATCTTATTGATATACGATTAGTTTACACCAAGCAATTATAAAAGATATGGTAGGACTTATAATGCAAATTTCGTCACAAATTGTTGAAGCATTCGTAATACTAGTACTCACTAACTAGAACCTGGAATATTCGTAATGGTTACAACATGGATAAAACGGGGAACATAAAGGAACACATAGAATACACTATCATTCCAAAACAATAACTCCTTTTAAATCGACTCAGCTCAAGTTACAATAAGAAATTCCAAGGTCGTCATTTAACATCAGGCGGATTGGTCCCCACCATATCAATTTCTTGTACTACGAAAAGTTCCCCCATCTTTTCTCCAAATTCTTGAAGTCCCAGTCAAAACATTATTCCATACCCCTCGGGGGCGTATAACATTCATAACGAGACTTAACGGGATGTACAAACCTTGCGTTACGAAGCCAAACACTCAAAAAGGTCGCAAACAAAATCTCTCTAAGTATGAGAAATCTCTCCAAGAATGTGAAATCTCTCCCAAAACTCTCTAAGTACGATAAATCTCTCTAAGAATGTGAAATCTCTCCCAAATCTCTCTAAGTATGAGAAATCTCTCCAAGAATGTGAAATCTCTCCCAAATCTCTTTAAGTATGAGAAATCTCTCCAATTATGTGAAATCTCTCCCAAATCTCTCTAAGTATGAGAAATCTCTCTAAGTATGTGAAATCTCTCTAAGTATGTGAAATCTCTCCCAAATCTCTCTAAGTATGAGAAATCTCTCCAAGTATGTGGAATCTCTCCCAAATCTCTCTCACAATCTCTTTTAACTTTTTATAATTATTTGGCGCATCCCGACACTTAACTTGGTGAAAAACTGCGCAAAACGGGGAGTTTATGCGAAAATCAGCCAAATAGGGTCGAACCTCTTAGAGGTGAACCTCTGAGGACCGAAGCCCATTAGAACCGAAACCTTAGGGACTGAAACCATGAAGAACCGAACCGAGCTTGCTCGACCGAACTGCTGAAGAACCGAACCCTCTGAACCGAACCCGAAGCTTCTGACCCGAACCCTGATGCACCGAACTTCGCCTTCGCTTCCTGCCTTCGCCTTCGGCCCATTTCACCTATTTCGCCTTCGGGTCCAAGCTGCTAACGATCGAACCTCCGGCCCAATCCTAGAAGCTTCGCATGAAGCCCTTTTCCACCCGGTTTTCGACCACGACTCCGTTTTAAGCCCGTTTTTTATTATTTTAACGTTGGATTTTCACCCAAACTTATATTTTGACATATAAGACCCCATATATTCATAAATTAAGCACATTTTTAGGGAAATCTTTATTTAAGAATACAATCTAGTGGGTGAGATATTTAGGTGGAGTGTTGACTTATCCTTTGGGCAAGGACACAAGTTACCTCCCATACCCACTCCATGACCATTTCCAGTCACTATCCACCCATACCTAGTCAATCATTGTCCTTTTTACACTCATTTCCAGCCATAATCTTGATCAAAGGCTAGAAGGATCTTTATCTCTCCTCCCGTTTCACTCACTTTTCACCAAAAAGCAAAACTCATTCTCTCTCACTTCCTCTCACCAAGAATTCGAGATTCAAGGCTGATCTTGAGCTCTTCACACACCTTTGGTAAGTAAATCTTTTCCCACACTTGATTTCCATACACTTCTTCTCTCAAATCATGAGTTCCTTACACAAATATCGTCATATTTGTTGTTAGATCTTCGAATCCTCAAGCATCTTCTAAGTGTCCTTGAGTTGAACACTTCTTTTCTTCATCATCTATCTTCTGAAATCACTCAAGGTGAGTTCACACCCCTACATTTTCATGTTTTCTTCAAGTTTTAGGGGGAATGATAGTTAAAACACCAAAAACTTAACTAAAATCAAACAACAGCTTTCATCAGAAAAGTTAAGTCTTATTCACGGACTGTTTTGACTATCTTAAAATTAATATCTTTCGAAACTATTTAATATGAAAATATTTCAGGTTCATACCTTTAAAATGACTACTTGCACATCTCCATACGATTTGTCTACTATTTATGGTGATTTTTACAAAACTGCCTATCATTTCAGAAACGAATTCCGACCAGTCTGTGAATATGAACATTTTAACACAAGTTAAAGACTTCTAAAAATCATAATAAAAATTATGAATAAACTAGACACATTTTATGAACTCTCAGAATTTACGGATTCAGTTTTCGATTTCGTATGATTTTTCTATGATTTTTCTAAAACAGTGTAGAAAGGTCAAAAACTAGTTAACAGCTTACAACTTTCATAACACTTTGTAGTATGTTGAGCAAAGTGCATAACAATAAGTTCTAAATATTGAATGTATTTTCTTGTTAGTTTATCATCATAAACTGAAATTTAGTCATTCAATATAAGGATTCTTCATTTATTTCGAACACATATAATAAACTACAATAAGCATAGTTTATGGATTTCTACTACATGAAAAAGGTTTTACTCTCAAAACAAATGGGTTTTTCATATACTACATGATAAACTATAATAGTAATAGTTTAAGGATTTCATATCACTAATTTATTCATAAAAGGTGATTTCACTTCCACCACGGAAGAGGTTTTATAATCAAACTATGTGTAAACTAGTTAACGTAAGTTGTGAGACAATTCTCTCCCCGTACGCCTAGAGTACGGGATTCCAATTCCTGTAAGTTATAACCAGAGTCTCTTGTAGGGAGAGCATGATAATTGTGTATAGATCTATATTGGGATTGACACCCCACACCTCGCTGCTAGCTACAGCGGGACCTGCAGGTCCACGGGTGACAAAAGTCATAACAAATCTTGACGTCTGAAAAACATTGTTGCAGGTTATTTCTCGTCATAGTATGGTTATAACGACTCACATAGGGAGTTAACAATCTTTCAAGTTTACAGGGAAATTTCTACTTTGAAAAGGGATTTTACTTCTAAATTAAACGAGTTTATGTCGATTTAAACTTGCATGAATTACTTTAAGTATAGAAAAATACTTGTACATTTCGGTCTTGACATTTAAGACTACATGACTTTTATAAGGAAAATATTGAATTTTGTTTGGAAACACATTACCATTATGAACATTATAAGTACAAAACACACACATATTCTCGGTCTTGACATTTAAGACTACATGACTTTTATAAGGAAAATATTGGATTTTCTTTGGAAACATATTTCTATTAAAACTACATTTCATCTAGAATTGTTAGACTTCAGCTATAATTGCTAAGTGTATATGCTAGAGTTATGTAAGAATCTAGTCACAATCGACTTAGAATTTGTGGGCCCGCCTTACTTCCTGTTCCTTGTTTGGTTGTGGACCTAGGGCAGATCCATTATATTCGGCGGTTTATTTAACTTAAATTTTATATAACTTATATACACTGGGTGATTATAGAAGGAATCTACGGGTCTTTCTAGGGTACATTATCGCATAACATAGGAGCATTCATTTCACACCTAATAAAGAAAATATTGGATTTTCTGGAAACATACTTTGTTGCTTTTACAAGGAAAACGGCTTCTTTCTCAAACAAAACTTTTATGGCTTCTTGTTTGGCTTCTAGTTGTGTTTTTAATGGCTTTTGAGGTCAACAAGGGAAATGAAGACATGAAAGAGAGTCGGGATATGTTAAGACAAAAATTCAACCTGTTCAACTATATCCCTGGAGAAACCCTGGAAGCTCAGTTGCAGCGATTTACTACACTTACTACTAAGATAAATATAGCTGGGATCTGTTGGGTTTTGAGCATTCTAACACTCCTAAGTGTACATGCAACCCTAAATACCTTGGATCTATGTTTTCTCTATTATACATGCAAATATGAACTTTCCAAGGTATTCATCCTAACTAGCATAATAACATTAATTCATATGAATATATCAAGTTAGAATTACATACCTCTTTGATGTAGAATGTCTTCATGAAGCTTGAGTGCCTAGTGCCCCAAGTGTGACACCTCAAATGGTTCACACAACACCAAATACACTTGGAAAGACTTGAGAGAATATCCACACTTCATAAAATCGGCTAGCCCTTCATTCTCACACATAGTGGCCGATTTCTTGAGCCATGGGATTCTTTTATATGGTGGCTATTAGGGTTACACCATGTAACTCATAACTTTACCCATTCCTTATGCTCCATGGATTTTAACCTCCATGGAGTATCCATGGGTCACCCCATGGACTTAGTCCAACATAAGAAATCTTGGATCACAAGCCCACATGTATAAGAATGAATGATTTACACAATCAACCCATATATTTAATTAGTATCCTTTTGATCACTTAATTAATTCCAAATTAATTCTTGATCAATACTAATTAAATAAAATTATTAATATGTTAGAACTTATAATATATTAACCAACCTTAAGTGTTATTTCTCTCATTATAGTCTATCCAAATGCATGATGCCATGCAACCCAAATGGACCATGCCGGGTCGGGTCAAGTCTTACCAATTATAGTTATGGACTTAGACATTAATCCAACAGGATCTTCTTGTCTAAATATGAGATAAACAAAAAGATGCTGAATGCACTTCCAAAGTCGTGGGATATGAACGTGGCTGTCATCAAGAAGACAAAAGATCTCAATCGTCTTAGTCTTGCTGCTGTTATTGAAGAACTTGACGCTTTGAAGTGTGGAAAAACAATGAGTTTCGTAAACCTTCCGGTGAATGAAGTTTCATGTTCTCAATCATGTGAAGTTTCATGTACACTATCTAGTGAAGATATTGTTGGATAAGGTGTCTAAGTCCATAACTATTTCTGGTATGTACTTGACCCGACCCGGCATGGTCCATTTGGGTTGAATGGCACCATGCAATTGGATAGACTAAATAAGAGAAATAACACTTGTGGATTATTAATATATTATAATTTCTAATATATTAATAATATTATTTAATTAGTTTGATCAAGAATTAATTTAGAATTAATTAAGTGATCAAAAGATAACTAATTAAATATATGGGTTGATTATGTAAATTATGCATAACTTGTATAGTGGGCTAAGAGGCTCCATGGATTATCAAGTTGGGTTAAACCCATAGGATGCTCCATGGGAGTTACAAACCCATGGGTCATGGAAATGAAGAGTCATGACACATTAGGGTTTACATGGTGTAACCCTACATGTGTCAACACTATATAAAGAACCCATGCTCCACCAAAATCGGTTGCACACATAAGAAACAAGAGGGCTAGGCCGATTTTAGAAGTGTGTATTCTCTCAAAGTCATTCCAAAAGCATTTGGTGTTGTGTGAAGCATTTGAGGCATCACACTTGGGGTGCTAGGCTCACAAGGTTTCAAGGATCATAAGCAACAACAAGGTAAGTTATTCTATCTTTCATGCAAGTTAAAATTTGTTCCCCATGTATGCTAGATAGGAATATAACCTTGGAATTCAACTTTGCATGATAATTAGACAAACATAGATCCAAGGTTATTAGGGTTGCATGTACACTTAGGAAGTGTTAGAACGCTCAAAACCCATCAGTGGTATCAAAGCCTAGGTTTGTTTGTTGTTTTTTTTTTTGTGCAAACTGCTTGAAAAAAAATCATTTTTCTGTTTTCTGCTCGTATGAAAGTTTGTACATTTGTTGCTGTAAATGGACTAGAAATATTACCCTAAACTGTTTTGATGTTTTAAAACTTGTTTTAGATGGTGTAATGTTTATGCTAATCCATTTACAATGGCAATTATCAAAATTACAAGTTTTTTTTTAAGTGTAATTTTTGATTCTTGAAAGTGTTCATATTCATGTTCTTGAACTTATGAAGATTAGATGATCATAGGAATTGTTTGTAACCTTCATGGTAGTTTAATTCATGATCATAATGTGTTTTAATGGAGTCCATAACTTGTTCTCAAGTTATGGAAAACCAAAAGTCTCACTTTTATTAAAGCCATTAAAAGAACACAAGAGTTATAAAAATGAAGAGTCTTCATTTTTATTACTCAATTAATTCATAAGTTATAAGAAATGAAAAGTTTTTAAAGTTTACAAAACTTGCCCTCAAGTTTTGGAACAAGTAAAGTCTTGATTAAAACTTTATTTCCAACCCTTAGAATTTTAAAAGTTAAAATTCAACCCTTATACTTTATAATATTATAAGTTACTAATATATATATGTATAAGATCAAGTCGTCTTACCGCTAGTACGCCTCATTCACGAAGCCGGTCTATAAGGGGGGTATAAGGTTGTTGCGTATAAAATGGCAACTTAATGGGTGTCCACTCTCACCCACCGCTTCCTTGATCGGTGGAGGGTCGTTAGCCGAACGGGTAGAACAAGGACTTATAAATTCTCATTAAAAGTATGATGAATATTATAAAGTAACTAAATGCTTTTATTAAATTCCCAAATTTAGTTACTTTAGGAAAAATGTGAATAAGGTGCTAATCCATGAAATTACACTTTACACTTTGTTTAAGTCGTTGGTGGAGCGTGTGTGGTTAACCGGCACACTAACTTGGACTTAACAAGGTAGGTAAAGGGTGACTTAAGGTTTATCATAGTATTGGTGGAGCGTGTGTGGTTTACCGGCACATCGATTGAGTGATAAACTTTAAGGGTACCAAGTGATTTGCATGGTTACTTCACACCTCGTTTTGTGATCCTCGGTATCCCAGTCACAAAACTTGGAGGGCACACTCGAGATTGAAACATGCCTTTGAAAAAAAAATTCATTGAATCTCAAAAGAATCTAGGAATTTCTAAGAACCAATTAAAAACCTAATATCTATATTTCGTTTTTCATGGTGGAAATTGGTGAATCGTCATTCACCTACCTTTCAAATATGTTATAGCTTGGATTGCGGCATACCTCTTCTAAGTTATAATATATTGTGATTGGATCCTAGCCTTAATATTACATTTGGGTGTTTTATTAAGGACTCTCTTAATATCTAAACTCATCTTGTTCTCTTCTTTCAGATGTCTTTAAACAATGTTGCTTCTGGCTCTAATCCTAATGGCTCCTTTACCCTTATGAACTTGTGTGGGAAAGTCATTTTTGATGGATCCAACTTCAATGAATGGATCAGAAACATCAGGATGATTACCCGCTATGAGGACAAAGAATATGTCCTTGACAAGGAGCTTAAGGAGATTGATGAGACCACTGCAACTCCCCAGGAGATCGCTGACTTCCGGGCACATGAAAGGGATGCTACAAAAGTGGCATGCATCATGTTGGCCACCATGACAGCGGAACTCCAAAAGTCCTATGAGGACTTCTACCCTTTTGAAATGCACCAAGATCTGATGGAAAGATACCATCAAAGTGCACGACAAGAGAGGTATGAAATCATATGCTCTATCATAACAACCATGATGAAGGACGAGGAATCCGTCACGATCCACATGCAGAAAATGCAAAGGTATGTGGATCGGTTGCTAAAGCTTAATGTGAACTTCCCTGAAAAGCTTGCAATAGATATCATTTTGCACTCCTTACCATCGTGCTATGATCAATTCCGCATGACATATCACATGAATAAGGAAGAGGTCACACTCAACAAACTTCAGGGACTCCTCAAGACCGCAGAAACAGGTCTTAAGGGTAAGTCGGTTGTTAACACTCCTACTCCAAACTCCGCCCCAGTTTTGGCAATCGGGAAAGGTCGAGGGAAGAAGAGGAAGAGCTCTTCGAAGGGTACCAAGGGTAGGACCCTTGATGGCTCTTCTTCAAGTGGAACCAAAAAAGGTTTCGTCACTCCTTCTTCTGACCCTAAAGAGGCTGAATGCTTCTATTGCCATGAAAAGTCACATTGGAAGCGGAACTGCCCAAAGTACCAGCAAGATGTGAAGGATGGGAAAGTTAAACCCAACCATGCAATTATTTACACTATCTTATCTAATAACTCACCCCATTCTAACTCTTGGGTCCTTGATACCGGTTGTGGTATTCATATATGTTCTGATTTGCAGGGACTAAGAAGAAGTGAGAATGTGGAGCATGGAAGAATAAACTTAATCATGGGGAATAAGAAAGCTTTACCTGTCACCAAGATTGGAGTTTATACTTTATCGCTAAGTAGTGGGTTTAGTTTAGATTTGAATAAATGTTGTTATTCGCCAGAAATGGCAAGAAACATTATTTCCTTTCATGCATTGTATAAACAAGGTTTCACCTTTTCATTTGATAATGAAGTTGGTTCGATTAATGCTTTCTTTAATAATGTTCTTTATTTTAAAGCATTACCTTGTGATGGCGTGTATGAACCTGTATCTGTGGTTGATAACTTAGGAAATAATGTATTGTGTATTGATTCTGTTAATAATAATAACTTGGATAAAGCATCATTATGGCATTGTCGTCTTGGACATATAAGCAAGAAACGCATAGGCCAACTCCAAAAGGATGGAGTCTTGGAGTCATTTGACCTAAAGTCAGATGATAGTTGCGAATCATGCTTACTAGGAAAAATGACAAAGTCACCCTTGACAGGTTCTTGTGAGAGGGGTGAAGGTTTGTTGGATCTTATACACACGGATGTGTGTGGACCCTTCAAACATGCCACAAGGGATGCTAATCGTTATTATTTGACTTTTACTGATGATTACGGTAGATATGGATATGTCTACTTAATCAAGCATAAGTCAGAGACTTTTGAAAGGTTTAAAGAATTTAAACAGGAAGTCGAGAATCAATTGGGCAGGAACATTAAGATGCTTCGATCCGATCGAGGTGGTGAGTATCTTAGTTCAGAGTTCCTCGACTACATTAGGGAATGTGGGATTGTCTCACAATTGACACCTCCCAGGACACAGCAGTTGAACGGTGTAGCTAAGAGGCGTAATCGAACCTTGGTGGATATGGTTCGTTCCATGATGAGTCGAGCTTCGCTACCAATCTCATTTTGGGGGTATGCCTTAGAGACTGCCGCCCATATCCTTAATCTAGTCCCTACAAAGAAAGTTTCCAAAACTCCTCATGAGATGTGGACTGGTAAAGTACCCAAACTAGACCACATCAAGATTTGGGGTTGCGAGGCTTTCGTGAGACGCGAGACTCATGATAAGCTCGAACCTCGAAGCGAGAGGTGTATTTTCGTCGGCTACCCACAACAATCCTTTGGTTACCTCTTCTACAGACCTAGTGAAAATGTGGTCTTTGTAGCTAGGAGGGCTGTCTTTCGAGAGAGAGAGAGTTCATAAGCCAAGGAGACAGTGGGAGGCAAGTTGACCTTGAAGAAATTCAAGAGTCAAGTGGTGAAGGAACTTCAAACCCTAGCACTCAACTTGAGGAGGAAACTCCTGTTGAGCCAATTGACAAGTTTGTACCTCTGAGGCGTTCCACAAGGGTTAGGAATGCACCTGAGCATTACTATGGATTCCATATTACTGCGGAAGGTGATACACTTATCAGTGATGAGACACTGATAGGTCTGGATGAACCTAACAGTTACGCGGAAGCCATGGCAGGCCCTGAGTCAGCCAAGTGGAAAGAGGCAATGGACAGCGAGATACAGTCCATGTATGACAATCAAGTTTGGAACTTGGTTGAGAATGTACCAGGTCGTAAGACTGTAGGGTGCAAATGGATCTTCAAGAAGAAGACCGACATGGATGGTAATGTACACGCTTATAAGGCACGACTGGTTGCAAAGGCTTTCTCTCAAACTCCGGGAGTTGATTATGATGAGACCTTTTCTCCAGTGGCCAAGATTAAGTCTATTAGGGTTCTGTTAGCCATAGCTGCATTTCATGACTATGAAATATGGCAAATAGATGTCAAAACCACTTTCCTTAATGGAAAGTTGGCTGAGGATGTTTACATGAGTCAGCCAGAGGGTTTTGTCAATACAGAGTACCCTAATAGAGTGTGTAAGCTTGAGAAATCCATTTATGGGTTAAAGCAAGCACCTCGCAGATGGAATCTTTGCTTTGATGAGAAAGTCAAAGAATTTGGCTTTTCTAGGAGTGAATATGAATCTTATGTATATGTCAAGGCTAGTAGGAGTATAGTTAGTTTTTTGGTATTGTATGTGGATGACATACTACTCATAGGAAATGACATCCCAACTCTGCAGGAAGTTAAGTCTTGGCTTGGGAAGTGTTTCTCTATGAAGGACCTAGGAGAAGCTGCCTATATTCTAGGGATAAGGATCTTGAGAGACCAGAGTAAAAGACTAATTGGACTTAGTCAGAGTACCTACTTGGATAAGGTGCTGAAGAGATTCGGCATGCAGGACTCCAAGAAAGGAGAGTTACCCATCCAGAGTAACGCCAGATTGAGTAAGACAAAAAGCCCTAGTACTAAGGCTGAGATAGCAGAAATGAGTCGAATACCTTATGCTTCGGGTGGAGGATCGATCATGTATGCTATGATGTGTACTCGACCTGATGTAGCCTTTGCTTTGAGCATGGTTAGCAGGTATCAGGGGAACCCTGGCAAGGCACATTGGACTGCGGTAAAGAATATCCTCAAGTACCTACGGAGGACTAAGGACTGGGTCCTTACCCTCGGTGGGAGTGAAGACTTGAGAGTTGTAGCGTATAGTGATGCTAGCTTTCAGACCGATAGGGATAATTTCCGCTCTCAGTCAGGCTGGGTCTTTACCTTAAACGGAGGAGCAATTTCTTGGAAGAGTTCCAAGCAAGAGACAGTGGCTAATTCAACTTGCGAATCAAAGTATATAGCAGCTAGCGAGGCAGCAAAGGAGGCGATATGGCTGAAGAACTTCATTGGAGACCTTGGAGTTGTACCAGCTATTAAAGAGCCAATGGAAACTTTCTGTGATAGTGAAAGTGCAGTTGCCTTAGCCAAGGAACCAAGGGATCACGGGAGATCCAGGCACATCTACAGAAAATACCATTTCATCAGACATCGAATAGAAGAAGGACTCCTCGTGGCAAAGAGGGTATCATCGGATGAGAACCCAGCAGATCCCCTCACGAAGGGACTGACTCGGGTTAAGCATCTCCAGCATGCTCGGAGCATAGGGCTGAAGGATGATATTAGATTTAGTAGTTAGATAACCTCGAAATTTGTAAAGTGTAATTGACATTAGATGATGAATAAAAGGTGTTTTATTTATGAGTAAAGTGTTGCTATCTTTTGTCGCTCGTTTACTATATTTCTTTTGCATGTTTTGACTTCCAAAATAATTATGTTTGGTATATCATATTATTCGAACCTCCACAGTCGGTCATATGTCGGAAGTAGGTATGAATCAAGACTGTCATGATTGATTGCAGAGGTCTAAGGTGTTGGACATGGCTACAACAATCTTGAGTGCTCATAAGTTCTGAGCATTGGACTCAACCCACGCTCACTGGAATCACTTCATGGAATTTATCTCAAGTGATCATGAGACGGTAATATCATATGAGTCTTCAAACCTAGAGATATGATTTGTTACTTATGAGTTGGTTATGCATTGATTGTACGAAAATGCATTGGTAACTCGATGTTATAAAACGTGCTCTTGTGTATAATTCAATGAGTGGTAGAACAAACATATGAGTCGAAGTTTATCTGTTCCTTCTTGGATTAGAAGCTGATATCTGGGCCCCTCGATGATTTTGTTTTGACCTATGTACCGGGCCCGGTCAGAACTAAGTTGATGTGTTCAATTAAGTTCTTTGTCAAACAAATCGGAAATCGGGAAACAAACTGCTGGACAATAAGTAAGACATTGTTCCATGTATTTGTCCGGCTGATATCTCGAACAGAGGATTATATGATCACTTATCTTAAATGGCGTATCATCATCTTCTCAGTTCCGAGAGACTTTGAAAGAGCTACGATTGCCGATCGGTTCCTGAAGTATTGCAGTTATAGTTATTAGACTTATCCAAGTGGGAGACTATTGGATAAGGTGTCTAAGTCCATAACTATTTCTGGTATGTACTTGACCCGACCCGGCATGGTCCATTTGGGTTGCATGGCACCATGCAATTGGATAGACTAAATGAGAGAAATAACACTTGTGGATTATTAATATATTATAAGTTCTAATATATTAATAATATTATTTAATTAGTTTGATCAAGAATTAATTTAGAATTAATTAAGTGATCAAAAGATAACTAATTAAATATATGGGTTGATTATGTAAATTATGCATAACTTGTATAGTGGGCTAAGAGGCTCCATGGATTATCAAGTTGGGTTAAACCCATAGGATGCTCCATGGGAGTTACAAACCCATGGGTCATGGAAATGAAGAGTCATGACACATTAGGGTTTACATGGTGTAACCCTAGATGTGTCAACACTATATAAAGAACCCATGCTCCACCAAAATCGGTTGCACACATAAGAAACAAGAGGGCTAGGCCGATTTTAGAAGTGTGTATTCTCTCTAAAGTCATTCCAAAAGCATTTGGTGTTGTGTGAAGCATTTGAGGCATCACACTTGGGGTGCTAGGCTCACAAGGTTTCAAGGATCATAAGCAATAACAAGGTAAGTTATTCTATATTTCATGCAAGTTAAAATTTGTTCCCCATGTATGCTAGATAGGAATATAACCTTGGAATTCAACTTTGCATGATAATTAGACAAACATAGATCCAAGGTTATTAGGGTTGCATGTACACTTAGGAAGTGTTAGAATGCTCAAAACCCATCAGATACGATTAAATTTCTTCGGGAACAAATTGATTTATTAAAAAGAGAAGTTGAAGACCTGAGATATGCATGATATCAACTCAGGAAAGGACAGAAACCCCCGAAGGCTGAATTAGAAACAAAAATAAAGGACTTTAAGAGAATTCAACAAGACTACAGTGAAAAATGTGAACATTATGATTATATCAAGAGACAGAATGCTGAGTTAATTACTGAGCTTGATACATTAAAAGGGCAATTTGAAACTGCAAATTTTGATTTTAAAAAGTTTGATGTATCAAGCAAAGTAGTTGCCAACATGATAGACCATTGCATGTAATTTAAACATAATCAGTCAAAGGGTTTAGGATACGATAATGTACCTCCTCCTTTTAATCATACATATCAGTATCAACCTTTGTCTAAAGAGGAGATTGCCAACGAACCATTCATGGTTTATGGCAAGACATCTGGTTTTGTTTCAGGAGGATTTATTAATGTTGAAAGTACTAACTTTTCTACTTCCACTGCAGATCAATCCTTAGATCAGTCAAAGCACGAAGTTAAAGGATCTGTTTCTGATAACAAAATTGTGTCTGAACTTGCTGTTTCCGTTTCGAATGAAAACTCTATTGTTTCTGATGTTAAAATTGATGATACATCTTGTGATGCTTCTGCATCGGATCATGTTGAGTTAAATTTTTTTGACATATTTGATGACTTGTTTGAAAATACTGATGTTCCTGTTTCTAGCACATCTACTTCATGTGCAGGTAAAGTAGCAGAGGATGAGAACAAGGAGAACACCATTGAACAAACCAACATCTCGTTGAACTCTGAATCTGTTGCTTCGAACTCAGCTGCTTCTGATAAACCTGCTGTTGAGAAATACAGGCCACCAATTCCAGTGAAATATAGTGCCTGTTGTAATTGTGCTTGTGGGAACAATAAGAGACAAGGCAAGGACACGCCACCAGGGGCAGGAAGAAACAATCTCCCAGTGAAGAAAAAGGCTTGTTTTCACTGTGGAACACCTGGACACATTTCCAGAAATTGTCCTAATCGCGTATATGTTCCCTACTATGCACAAGGCTGGCAGAATGCGCCAAGAGGGAGATACTCCAAAAGAAATCCCTCAAGGTCACGTTCAGACAATGGTGACTGGAACACGCAGAAGGCCAAGAGTCAAACCCACAAGGCCAAGAATCCGAATCCCAAGGGCAAGAAGGGAATGTCGGACAAGAAGTCCAATCCAAGAGATGCTCCCGTGAAGCCAAAATCAAAGCCATCTCAATGGCCGACATCAAGATCAAAAGCAAATACTGAGCCACCCATCAGATCGAAAAAGAAATGGGTTAAACCCAACTACAAATGGGTTCCAAAGGCTCACTCTCCCAAATCTTCTAACGATTCTAATATTTCTTCATCTTCTGTTTGTGATAAATAGGATATGTCATGGGAGAGAGTACCGTGCAAGGATGAAAAAGGTCAACCCAGTTTCAAAATGGATTGGGTTCCAAAGACCAACTGATCCCGCTCTATGTCGGAGCAGCTATGGAGGCATATCATCAGACTTCGGTTTGTTGGTAGTGGCTGTTCCAGGCACATGATAGGGGACATCTCTCAACTGTACAACATTCATAACCTTTGTTTGAGAGTATGTGTCCTTTTGCGGGAAAGGAAGAAAGGAAGAGATCACAAATGGGGTTAGTGCTTAATGACATGAAGAATTTTCGGATCTGTTCTGAGATTATGCGTGCTGTTCTCAGACCTTCTGGATGCAAATTCAATCGGTGACTTACGGTTTGAGTTTTCTTCTCCATACTCCTGAGTTTTTCTTAAGCTGATTCGCTTTAAAGACTAATTTTTGTTTTAGGATAGTTTAAATTTGCGCATTTACTTTCGTTTCTCTCCTATGCACAAATTTAGGGGGAGAAATAAAAACAAAACAAAAATTAGAAAATTTTAAGAAATCCAAAAACATTACAAAATCAGAAAATCCAAAAAATATGGTGTTAATGGAATGTGCTTGCAGGAGATGTTTTGGGAAATGATATAATCATGTGATAACAGGCAATCTGAATCTGTGTAAGGGACTGAATCTGAATTGTCTAGGCTCTGTGTTCGATGCGCTGGTAGGCACGAAAGATTAAAATGGACTTGACTAGGCATTAATGAACTTAAGGAATCTAGAGACTTGAAAAATCTTGACCTAGATAGATCTATTTAGCCTGACAATACGACGCTCGGATAGGTTGAGCAGGGAGATATACATGATAATCCACCGGTCACACTAAAATTATCTGTATCTAGAACTGTGGTTTAACTCTTCCTTGATGTACGGATTCTGTCCGTAATTCCGGTATTGATGGGGTGACTGCTGAATTCCGATAAATTAGGTATGTAGAAAATTGTTTTCTCTCTATCTTTCTGTTAGTCATATGTTTCTTCCTCTGCGTGATTGAAATACATCCGACCTGGACTGCAACATATGCAATTCTATTTCTCTGCATCTTCTATCTATGCAATTCTTCCTGTCTGTTAGTCATATGCTGTCTCCTTTGCGTGATTGAAATACATTTGACTTGGTACACAACATATGCACCATTCTACTTCTCAATCCCTTTAAATCTGGTTAGTCATATGTTTCACCCTCTGCGTGATTGGAAGAGATCCGACCTAGGTGTATAGCATATGCACTCTAAATCTGACTTCTCTCATAATAATTGTCTGCTCACCTAAAGTAAAGAGTACTTTGGAAGTTCCTGATTATTGGGGTATGTCAGGAAGTGGGAAACATGTTCTAGTACATTTAAAATTGAACAATCACTAGGTTGTCTGTAGATCTCGCTGCTCAATTTAGGTGGACAACAATATCTTTGGTCGTCGTCATCTGAATGGTCCTTAAGGAATATTATCTAGGATCTTAGGATCACATTGTCTTGTCACTTATAGTATGTCCTAATTTTGTCGCAATCTCTCGTGTTTAAGTGGACCACAATACCGGCGATTGACCAGATCTATTCATGAAGGGAGAGGTACTGATAAACGGATAAAGGCTGTCTAAAAACTTTGATCCCAAATCACTCTTAAAGTTAGATATCATTTTATTTTTGTTAAATTTGTTCATAGTTTCTTCTAATTTAAATATTAGGGGAGAATTAAAAATTTTGAAAACCAAACAAAAATCAAAAAAATTAAAAAAATCCAAAAATAGTGTTATTTCTGTTTTATTTCTTTTTCAGAAAATATGAAAAATCCAAAAATATTGTGTGCTAAGTTTTCTTTTAGTTTTGTTTTGTCTTGAATAGTGAATTCAGGTGTAGATGAAACTCATGGAGTTTGTGTCGAAGATATCTGAGCCAAGGCTTCATCCGTGACCATCGAAGAATTCTCATTCGAAGGAGCAAGAAATGAAGATTATTCTTTCGACATTCAATCTTTCAACCCCAGAAGCAAGGTGAAGCTGAAATTGAAGAATATGTGACGGATTGCATTGAAGCCTCCTCAATCAGTCTGCTGCTATCTTAAACCTGATGAAGTGATCCAGAAGATTAGTTCTCTCTGAAGATTCTCAAGCTGAAAGCGCTATCTTTCAAGAATCAGTATGTCAAGCCTCCTCACCTAATGTGCGTTCAATGTCAAATTCTGAAGAAAAGCCCAACTGCTCAAGATGAAGTCATTCATTGAAGATTCATCAAGTTCATCTTGAAGTTGTGAAGAATTTGAAGATTAATGTTGAAGCCAAGCTCCCAATGAATTTTAACAAGAAAAGCCAGCTACTTTTAAGGGGGAGCTTGTTGGGTCAATTAAGAAAAGAAAGCTATAAAACAAGGGGGAGATTGTTGGGTCAATATTATGGTTTATACTTTGCTTTTCTAGGAAATTGTATTTTTATGTAATATCTTATGTGTTTACGGTTAGGTTTACGGTCAGGTGGGTGTTTACGGCCGTAAACCGATTTACGGCCCATGTTTCTCATGTATATATATATATATATATATATATATATATATATATATATATATATATATATATATATATATATATATATATATATATATATATATATAGGGGTGAGGGGTGTGAGGAATAGATTGATGAACGTTAGAGGAGTGTAAGAACAAGGAGCTTAAGTGTGTGTATTGTAAGGTGTGTTCTAGAGAGAGAAAAGAGAGTGTGTGTGAATCTTGTATCAGGATCTTCATTCATATCAATACATACAAGATTCATCATATTCTTCTCCTCCTTCTCTTTTATTTGATCTGACATCATCCGTTTGATTGAGATTCCACACCATCAAACGGATCTGATTGATACACAAACATTTTCGGACCTTACACCAACTTAATTGTTGACACTTTTCAAAACTACTTGTATTCTCAGGAAATCAGTGAAACAGGAAACCAACAGCATTTTGAGGATGGGACGTTAAATCGTCAAACAGTTCATTTTGTCATCATAATGTAATTGATTTTGAAACATGTAAACATATACTATGGTGTAACCTTCTCAATTATATTTATGATGGTTGTATTTACTTTGAGCACTATTATACTCGTTGTTGTGATACTATACATGAAGTCCTACACCCCCGGACGTTTCCGCCATCCTTGGTTTGGGGGTGTGACATATGAACTGTGAAAGGGATGTTCGGTTTGAGCTTTTGCCTCGTCTTTGCCCGAATTCTACGGGTATGTTTTGTTTTTTTTTCTTTTGGGGGTGATTTGAGTTAATTAATTAAAGTTGAGGGGTTGGTTTTGTGATTTAGGTGCTGATATAAGGAGTGTGTGTATTGAGGCTGGAATGTATGCAATTAGAGCAAGAAAGAAGACGGTGACTGGAATGTACGCAATTACATGGTGTACAACTGATTTGGCTGCTGGAAACCAAAGACATGGACATGGGATTGTTATATGTTTTTTAAGGTTGTTGATATGTTGGATTGTCTCTTGTGTTTTTCATATTGCCTATGTTGTGGTTAGTTGAACATTTTTCTTAAGGCAAGATAGGAACGAACAAATTACAAACTGTTGATTAATGTTATATTTGTGTTTTGTGTTTTGCTTGTGTTCTTAGTGAATTTTGTCTTGATAGATATTCATATACCCCTTTGATTGCTTGAAATCTAAATGGCTAATTTTTTTTCCTTGATTAAAGATAAATAAAGTTAGATAGGTAAATAAGACTTGTATTTACAGAAGAGACTGTTAAGTTAAAAAATCAAAGGTTATTACAATAGTAGCTAGATGTTATTACATTGTGATTATTACAATTGTTGTACATGATTATGTTTATTGTTGTAATCTGTTTCAGGAATTGTTAGTCAGAGCCAGTTGCAAGTATCTCTCTCTCCCCCCTTTTTATCCATGCTATAAAATTAATTATTATTACTCTTATTATTTTTATTGCTATTGTTATTATTATTATTATTATTACTATTATTATTATTATTATTATTATTATTATTATTAAATTTAACATCTTTTAATGGGTATTAATGTTATTAAAACAATATGTCCCAATGGATACTAGTGGGAAGGGTAGAAGCGGTAAAGAAAAAGTCAATATATATATATATATATATATATATATATATATATATATATATATATATATATATATATATATAGGGAAGGGTTATTTGGAAAACAAAAAAAACCCTAAAAATCATAAAAATGAATAAAAAAATACCTAGAGATCACAAAACTTTTTTTTTGACATTTTTTATGAAAAAATCGCAGGTTTTTAAAAAAATTCGCCGAAAAAATTTTGAAATTTTTTTTTTATTAAAAAAAAACTAATTTTTTATTTTTTTTCAACGAATTTTAATAAAAAGATGTGATTTTCTATAAAAAAAATTCAAAAAAAGTGTTGTGATCTCCAAGTATTTTTTTATGCATTTTTATAATTTTTAGGGTTTTTTGTTTTCCATAGAACCTAAACCTATATATATATATATATATATATATATATATATATATATATATCATAAGTTTTAGTTTTACAACTTTTACTTACTTGGATTGTTATTTGTGGTGTTAAAGTTATGTTGATTTAGTGATAAGTAATGATACTAAATCATTTGTCCAGTGGAGTCCTTATTGTAATAAGCAATGACACCCTAGCTAGGCTTGCTAAAACGGTTATGGCTTTAAAAGAAGATAAGAAGCAGAGGTTAAAGAATGTATGGCATTTTCCAACTCCTTATGTCTCCTAAAATCATATTATGACATGTTTTTCTTTCTGTTTTGCAGCTTCAAGAGTTAGCAACTCATTCAGATTGTTTATTAAGTATAGAAAAGAAACAAAACTTATTTATACAACACTTTATCCAGATAGACAGCATTACCCATTCAGCCATACAGAAGTTAACAGGGAAAAAAACCTTTGTGGAAAGTGGTACTACTGGCTTTTTGGGACAGGTAACTGCAGTTAAGCTTTTTCTTTATTTTTTTAAAATTTAAAGCTTTGATTTGCTCCCAAAGTTGCCACCTGTCTCTAGTTCATTTCTTCTCTCTCTTTTGATATGTCAATAACCCTTATAGTGTGGTTCTGTTTCTTTTCAATTTGCCACTTTACTTCATACCACACTTTCTTGTTTTGATCATTGCATCTTTTCTGTTTCTCTATGTGTACATCATCTAATACTCATGAAGCTTGTTGTTATTTTATCCACAATGATTTTAGCTTATGGCTAGGTTAGCTGGCTTAGTCTATGAATCTATGTTGATTTTAGCTGATGACGCTCCCCATTTGCGAAACTGGGCATAAAGTGTAAGTTCGCACCAATTGTAGGGACTAAACTTGTAAAATCTTCAATTTCTCAGCTTTATTAGCCCAATTTCGAAGTCGGGTAATTTCTACCAACATTTCGAAACTGTAGGAGCTAAAAGAGAAACTTCAGCCTTCTTCAAAAATTGTTTACATCATTTCGAATTTGGACCATTTCCGCCAAATCTTTAAAAGACCAGGGATCAAAATCGAAAATGTTTCATTTTCTTCCCCAATGTGATACCAGATGCGAATGTCGATCATTGAAACTTATTCAACCCATTTCAAACCTTAGCTTTTTATTGACTCAAAACCATCGTTAACAAAGCATTTATGATTCTCAACAACAAATCAAAACACCCCTTCGAAAACAAAAATCAATGCTTCGGTTTTAGTTGTCAATATTTCAATACATTCCAATTCATTCCTCTTAACAACCGTCGATTCTCAAGGTCTTCCCAAACAATCAACAACTAACATCAGCCTTCGATTTTTCAATCAAACACATTGACTTAGACCAACCATTCAATTTCCAGACTTTGCTTTTTGTTCAACCAAACACAAATTCCATGCTTTGTTACCAATCGATTTCCCAATAATGAACCAGTAAAACTTCAACCCTTCAATTTACAGACCAGAAATCCATGTCAAACATAACCATTTAAAGAACTTTCGAAATCCTCCATTAGCAGATTGCCATATATCATTTATCAGTCTTTTGAATCAAAATCGATTTCGAACCTTTGACCAGCAACTGCTTTCGTGACCATAGCATCAACTACGAATCGATTAGCATCCTTCGATTCTTTGACCAGTGATACCCAAGATCGAACTCACACTCCACAAAACTCAATTCCGATTTTGACTTTCAAAGAGAACTAGCGACCAACACCAGTCGACGTCAATCGACTTCAAATCCAAATCAACAACCAAAAATTGATATTCAAACATTGAACACAAGAACCACACGATGATGATCCAATGGTACAACTCAGTGAAGCGTGCGTACAAGTTGAACCAAGAACAACAATTTTGACTTTTTGTTAGACCCCGATGAACACCAAACTGATTTGCTCACCGATCATACAGTTGCATTCAATCGATTTCAAAATCGATATACAATTTTTTTTATCCAAAATCGAAATCATCGATCATTCCGATTTCAATCATCGACAAACCCAATTAAAATTCATATATAGACTTTCAAAATTGTCCATTCTTGTTATTACATCTTGATTCGGAGATCCTCCAGTTAAGATGTAACATCGATTCACCCTTATTATTTCAATCAAATTTGTGAGAAATTTGTGTTAGTCACGGATCAGAAGAAAAAGAAAGGTCAAAACTGGATTTAGATATTAAAGAATATGATCTCGAATGAAAAGAAAAGGAAATTTTGATGAACAATGTACTGATTGTCAAGTTGGGCTCGAAGTAATGAATTATGAACAGTAATTGCATTTGATTTGGACTCCAAATCAATATCAAATGAATTAATGTTGGATTGGGCTTTTAAAATTTTTGTTCAAACAACTCATGATTTGTTTGTGCTTGATCTAAAAAAAATTTGGTGGATCACCAAGGGGTTGAAATGGATTAGATCCAACGAATCAAAGCGATAAAAAAAATGAAAAATGCAAAGCACGAATCGAAATCATTGACGTTTTGGAATCCATTTGAGAATTTGAGATACCTTTTTGACGAATCGAGTTCCATTTTCAACGAACGAATCAAATTTAAAAGATCTTGGTTCTTTTGTTAGAACGAGAAAATCTTCAATTTGAACATTATACCACCTACTATGCGAGATGTACAACTCCTTCTTCGTGTTCTTTGTGTTCTTCAACGATCCAAGAACATCTTCAAAAGAACCACCAACACATTTGAGTTTTGATTTCAAATTCAATGCAACCTTTGGAGATTGTTGCTTTGGCACCCAAATTTGTTTCACGGATTTTGGATTCACAACAACATTCGACGATTTTTGTGAATAAACCCGCTTGTTTTTGCGTTTAATCTTCTTCTTCTTTTTCTTTCTCATCTTTTTGCATCATGAAGATTTGATTTCATGAACAAACCCACTTTCCATAACTTTAACTTTGTGAGTTTGAATCAAATCTTTTGGAGTTTGATACTTGTGAATTTCTTGGATTACCGGCTTTCGATAAGGAATCATTCCTTCAAACGAATCACAAGAGCATACAATATCATCGGTTTGAACTTCAATTGAGCAAAAAACTTTTTCATCTTCATGAGAATCAACTTGAACTCCTTTTTCTTGAACATCAAGAACATCACATTGAACTCCATTGTCAAGAACTTCAACAAACTTAAGAGCACGAAGATCATTTGGGTTTTAATTAAGAGAAATGTATTTCTCATTAAAAAAATCTCTTTCTTCTCCTTCTTTTTTATTTCTACTACGGACTAATATGGACAAGGCAATTTTATTCAACCATACAATCTTACAAAGTGGTTGAAAAACCAAGCTTCCATTATCATCCTTCAAATATCCATAAGAAACCATATTACCCCATGAAATCAATTTGCTTAACACAATAACCCATAAAATTGATCTTCATTGACTTTGTATTTGATATCTTCAACGATCACAATCCAAGAATCATATGGCAAATCCACCATGATCATCAGAACTTGAAATTTTCAAGAGAGAAAGTGATTTTGAATGGGTTTTCTAGAAAAAGAAAGCAAAAATCACTTGAATTCTAGTGAAGAAAATCGAATTATGAATAGAAACAATGATGAATTCGATTTCTAGAATCCAAAAACTCTCTAAATCACGAAGATCAAAACACAATGAAGAATCACCAAATCAAGATTGCCATCAAGGATCAATTCTTGATCCAATCAATAACACCCGCTCTGATACCAATTGTAGTGGTGTTGATTATGATGGCATGTGCGGAATTAGAAAAGATCTAGTGAATCATCATGTAAACTCAAGAACACAAGGAATAAATAAATCTGTGTAAGCTCATATTAGATCTAGAAAGAATATACAAATGTGTTTGTACAAATTTCTCTCTCTAGTCTAACACTCCAAAATGATCATCCTAAATATGAGTGTCACTCACTTCCTATTTATAGGAAAGAGAACTCATTTACACATCAATAAGGGTAAGCCACATCCAAGCATGACTTTGCACCCTAACATAACTAAATGCGCCATCAAGTGAGTCATGACATCGAAAAATGAAGGAGGAAAGTACTTCTCTAACAAACATAATGTTAATACGATGTCACTTTGCAACTTTCCAAGCTTACTAACATCAACAACTTTACTACACAACTCATTGAAAAAATGACACAGGCTTAGGATTTTTCTCCGCACCTTCACATCTAACACCCCTTTGATTGCAAAAGAGAGAAGTTGTTGCATTAGTACATGACAATCATTAAACTTCAAACCATTCATCTTTCAAACATCATCCGACACGAGATTCTTGAAATTAGAGCAATACCCATGAGTAACTTTTATGTTAGACAGGGTATCATAAAATAGATGTTTCTCTGCGGAATTCAATGTGTACTTGGCAGGCGGAAGCCAATGTCGATCCCCTTTTGGTTGAGGTCGTAATTCAGTCTTAATGCCCAACGTTTCAAGATCTTTTCGTGCTTTTAATCCATCCTTCATCTTGTGAGGTAAATTCAACGTTGTCCCATAAAGACTCTAGGTCACATTTTTTTCTATGTGCATGAGATCTAACTGATGGTGTTTCCTTCTTTGACGCTCCCTTCTTTGACTTTATCTTCTTTAACTTTATCTTCTTTGACTTTATGTTCTTACCCCATGTAGTCTCAAATCCCGCCAGATAGTCATAAATATCTTCACCTGATGATGGTCGTGGCATAAAATCGTGCTCCTGTTGATTGTTGAAATGTTTTTTTCTTTTACGAAAAGGATGTTCAAGTGGTAGGAATCTTCTATGCCCAACGAAGCATACTTTTTTGGACTTTGGCAACCATTGTGAACAAGTATTCTTTGAACATATTGGACAAGCATAATAACCTTTGGCAACACACCCCGAAAGATTACCATATGTGGGAAAGTCACTTATAGTCCAAAGTAATATTGCTCTTAGATTGAAGTATTCTTTCTTATAAGAATCAAAAGTCTCAACGCCAGTTTCCCACAAGAGCTTTAGATCTTCTATCAATGGTGCCAAGTAGACATCAATATTGTTACCAGGTTGGTTTGGCCCGGATATCAACAGAGTCAACATCATGAATTTTCTTGACATACACAAATATGGGGGTAGATTATATGTTATTAGGATAACCGGCCAACAACTATGCTTGGAACTTAATGACTTGTAAGGATTGATACCATCAGTAGACAAGGCTAATCTAAGATTTCGTTTTTCTTGTCCGAATTCTTTCCACGTGGTATCAACAAGCTTCCAAGAAGGGGTATCGCGAGGATGAGTAAACTTCCCATTATTGACCCGACCTTGTGCATGCCAAGTTAAGTCATGTGCAATTTGTGGTATTGAAAACATTCTTCTAAATCTAGGGATGATAGGAAAATACCACAAAACTTTTGAAGGTACGTTTTTGGTATTCTTCTTCCAACGAGAAGTGTCACAAGTTTGACATTGAGAAGCATCTTTATGTTCTTTCCAGAATAGAACACAATCATTTTCACATGCATGAATCTTCTCATATTGGAGACCTGCTCCTTTTAGCAACTTCTTGGACTCATATATCGAACTAGGGATGTTATTGTTTGATGGTAAGATATCTTTTAGGACAGAAAAGAAAGCATCAAAACTAGCATCGGACCATCCAAACTGACCCTTCAAATGTTGGAATTTCAATAATCCACTAAGTGCATTATACTTTGACCCTACATAAAGTGGCTTATCACATTCTTCAAGAAGTAATTTCAACGAATCAGGTTCTTCGTCTACATATTTGAAGGCATCATGTAGCATATCCTTTGTATAAATAGCATCAGGGGGAATGGAATAGTTAGGGCATCTAGAATCACTCTTGGGTTGTTTTTCTCCATGGAAAGACCAAATCTTATAATTCTCATCGAAGCCGTGGGCAAACAAATGATAACAGACATTGTCAATTGAGTGGTGACACAAATTGATGCAATTTACACAAGGGCATGGAATAACATCTAACTTTGGATTATTACTTTGTGCAAACTCTAGAAAAGCATTCACACCTTCATCATATGCATTTGATAATCTACTAGAGGAAATCCATGATTTATCCATTAAACATTTGTTTCCAACCTACATAATTATTTACCATTTAAAGCAACAATGATTACGCATGTTTAGGGACAAATACTGTGCAAAAACAAAACTGTACAGGGACAAAAAAACTGTACAGGGGCCAATCTTGACAAAAAAAAAATTTCAGGGGCTAAAACTTTACAGGAACAAAAAAACTGTACAGGGGCCAATCTTGACAAAAAAAATTGTTCAAGGGCCAATCAGATGTCAAATACATGTTCAGGGGCCAATCCTTTACAAAAAAAACTGTACTTTTTCAGCATCCAGGAATTTTTATTTATTTATTTATTTAGTAAATTACTTTTTCAGCATGTTATTAGTATAAATCATTGTTTTCTTTTTATTGTAGTTCAGGATTGCATGTTGTTCATATTACTTTTTCAGCATGTTATTAGGGGTAGTTTAGTCTTTTGTTTATACTATTAAATTTTTTTCAGCATGTTATTAGGGGTAGTTTAGTCTTTTACAGAAAGATATATTAACAAATGTTAGTAAAGGAAAATTAAAAAATATAGCACTCCATTAACTACCAATGGAAAGACTTCTACTTCTACTGCTAACCCCATCAAGATAGTCAAAAGGGATGCCAACTCATTGAGACTTGTGAGTACCAGATTTCTTATTGTAACATCTGTTTGCATATTAATTTCTTGATTCTTTTTTCAAATTTTGATTTTGATCTCTATTTTCTCTTACAGTGTTGACAGAAACAAATACCAGATTCAGATTCCCTTACCTCCCAAGATTGACCACAGTGTAACAATGATGACAGTGGAAGAAAAGCCAGATGTCACATACAATGATGGTGGTGGATGTAAAAAACAAATTGAGAAAATGAGAGAGGTGTGTTATGTTTATAACTGTTTATAGTATACATTCCCATTATAAATATTAAATACAAACCAAAAATCTTTACTTTAATAATTTATGATTTGTAGGTTGTTGAATTACCCATGCTCCACCCTGAGAAATTTGTAAAACTTGGAATTGACCCTCCAAAAGGTGTCCTCTGCTATGGCCCACCTGGAACTGGAAAAACACTTTTGGCAAGAGCAGTTGCTAATAGAACTGATGCGTGTTTTATTCGTGTAATTGGAAGTGAACTTGTTCAAAAGTATGTTGGTGAAGGTGCTCGCATGGTTCGCGAATTATTTCAGGTTTACATTTATGGTCCCTATACTTTTCAAATTTGTTACCAAACACACCCTTTTTTAATTAACTCTTGTGATTTGACAGATAGCAAGATCCAAAAAGCCAGATGCAATTGGTGGTGCTAGATTTGATGATGGGGAATCAACTCGATGGAGTTGATGCTCGTGGTAACATCAAAGTTCTCATGGTTACAAATAGGTATATAGTCGATATTTACAGTTTACACCCTATAAATTTGTTTTTCCTCATATTTGGTTGGATACTTTCAGACCTGATACAACACTTTTGCGACCTGGGAGACTGGATAGGAAAGTGGAGTTTGGTCTTCCGGATAAGGAAAGTAGGACACGGATTTTCAAGATTCATACACAGACTATGATGTGACAACCGTCAATTTTCGGTCAAGTCAAAGTCAACTAAAGTCAACGAGTCAAACCGGTCAACTCATCTAACCCTTTTATATTAGGGTTTCCATTATGTTTCTTATTGTACAACTCGCAATCTTAATACAAAGTATCACTTAGAGTTTTCACGTGTTCGGAAATTCTAAACCCTAATTAGGGCAAGTGATGAAACTACTCGATAAAACATTATTCCATACCCCTCGGGGGCGTATAACATTCATAACGAGACTTAACGGGATGTACAAACCTTGCGTTACGAAGCCAGGCACTCAAAAAGGTCGCAAACGAAATCTCTCTAAGTATGAGAAATCTCTCCAAGAATGTGAAATCCCTCCCAAATCTCTCTAAGTATGAGAAATCTCTCCAAGAATGTGAAATCTCTCCCAAATCTCTCTAAGTATGAGAAATCTCTCCAAGTATGTGAAATCTCTCCCAAATCTCTCTAAGTATGAGAAATCTCTCCAAGTATGTGAAATCTCTCCCAAAACTCTCTAAGTATGAGAAATCTCACCAAGTATGTGAAATCTCTCTAAGTATGATAAATCTCTCCAAGTATGTGGAATCTCTCCCAAATCTCTCTCACAATCTTTTTTAACTTTTTATAATCATTTGGGGCATCCCAACACTTAACTTGGTGAAAAACTGCACAAAACAGGGAGTTTATGCGAAAATCAGCCACATAGGGCCGAACCACTTACAGGTGAACCTCTGAGGACCGAAGCCCATTAGAATCGAAACCTTAGGGACCGAAACCATGAAGAACCGAACCGAGCTTGCTGGACCGAACTGCTGAAGAACCGAACCCTCTGAACCGAACCCGAAGCTTATGACCCGAACCCTGATGGACCGAACTTCGCCTTCGCTTCCTGCCTTCGCCTTCGGCCCATTTCACCTATTTCGCTTTCGGGTCCAAGCTGCTAAGGACCGAACCTCCGGCCTAATCCGAGAAGCTTCGCAGGAAGCCCTTTTCCACCCGGTTTTCGACCACGACTCCGTTTTAAGCCCGTTTTTGATTATTTTAACGTGGGATTTTTTACCCAAACTTATATTTTGACATATAAGACCCCATATATTCATAAATTAAGCACATTTTTAGGGAAATCTTTATTTAAGAATAAAATCTAGTGGGTGAGATATTTAGGTGGAGTGTTGACTTATCCTCTGGGCAAGGACACAAGTTCCCTCCCATACCCACTCCATGACCATTTCTAGTCACTATTCACCCATACCTAGTCAATCATTGTCCTTTTTACACTCATTTTCAGTCATAATCTTGATCAAAGGCTAGAAGGATCTTTATCTCTCCTCCCATTTCACTCACTTTTCACCAAAAAGCAAAACCCATTCTCTCTCACTTCCTCTCACCAAGAATTCGAGATTCAAGGTTGATCTTGAGCTCTTCACACACCTTTGGTAAGTAAATCTTTTCCCACACTTGATTTCCTTACACTTCTTCACTCAAATCATGAGTTCCTTACACAAATATCGTCATATTTGTTGTTAGATCTTCGAATCTTCAAGCATCTTCTAAGTGTCCTTGAGTTGAACACTTCTTTTCTTCATCATCCATCTTCTGAAATCACTCAAGGTGAGTTCATACCCCTACATTTTCATGTTTTCTTCAAGTTTTAGGGGGGGGGGGGGGGAATACAAGTTAAAAAACCAAAAACTTAACTAAACTCAAACAACAACTTTTATCAGAAAAGTTTAGTCTTATTCACGGACTGTTTTGACTATCTTAAACTTAATATCTTTAAAATGACTACTTGCACATCTCCATACGATTTTTCTACGATTTATGGTGATTTTTACAAAACTGCCTATCATTTCAGAAACGAATTCGGACCAGTCTGTGAATATGAACATTTCAGCACAAGTTAAAGACTTCTAAAAATCATAATAAAAATTAAAAATAAACTAGACACATTTTATGAACTCTCATAATTTACGGATTCAGTTTTCGACTTCGTATGATTTTTCTATGATTTTTCTAAAACAGTGTAGAAAGGTCAAAAACTAGTTAACAGCTTACAACTTTCATAACACTTTGTAGTATGTTGAGCAAAGTGCATAACAATAAGTTCTAAATATTGAATGTATTTTCTTGTTAGTTTATCATCATAAACTGAAATTTAGTCATTCAATATAAGGATTCTTCATTTATTTCGAACACATATAATAAACTACAATAAGCATAGTTTATGGATTTCTACTACATGAAAAAGGTTTTACTCTCAAAACAAATGGGTTTTTCATATACTACATGATAAACTATAATAGTAATAGTTTAAGGATTTCATATCACTAATTTATTCATAAAAGGTGATTTCACTTCCACCACGGAAGAGGTTTTATAATCAAACTATGTGTAAACTAGTTAACGTAAGTTGTGAGACAATTCTCTCCCCGTACGCCTAGAGTACGGGATTCCAATTCCTGTAAGTTATAACCAGAGTCTCTTGTAGGGAGATCATGATAATTGTGTATAGATCTATATTGGGATTGACACCCCACACCTCGCTGCTAGCTACAGCGGGACCTGCAGGTCCATGGGTGACAAAAGTCATAACAAATCTTGACGTCTGAAAAACGTTGTTGCAGGTTATTTCTCATCATAGTATGGTTATAACGACTCACATAGGGAGTTAACAATCTTTCAAGTTTACAGGGAAATTTCTACTTTCAAAAGGGATTTTACTTCTAAATTAAACGAGTTTATGTCGATTTAAACTTGCATGAATTACTTTAAGTATGGAAAAATACTTGTACATTTTGGTCTTGACATTTAAGACTACATGACTTTTATAAGGAAAATATTGGATTTTCTTTGGAAACACATTACCATTATGAACATTATAAGTACAAAACACACACATATTCTCGGTCTTGACATTTAAGACTATATGACTTTTATAAGGAAAATATTGGATTTTCTTTGGAAACATATTTCTATTAAAACTACATTTCATCTACAATTGTTAGACTTCAGCTATAATTGCTAAGTGTATATGCTA
Organism: Lactuca virosa; assembly: GCF_052849685.1. NCBI lineage: Eukaryota > Viridiplantae > Streptophyta > Magnoliopsida > Asterales > Asteraceae > Lactuca > Lactuca virosa. The sequence continues at coordinate 319,322,074 of NC_136428.1, forward strand.
GAGTTATGTAAGAATCTAGTCACAATCGACTTAGAATTTGTGGGCCCGTCTTACTTTATGTTCCTTGTTTGGATGTGGACCTAGGGCAGACCCATTATATTCGACAGATTATTTAACTTAAATTTTATATAACTTATATACACTGGGTGATTATAGAAGGAATCTACCGGTCTTTCTAGGGTACACTATCGCATAACATAGGAGCATTCATTTCACACCTAATAAAGAAAATATTGGATTTTCTGGAAACATACTCTGTCGCTTTTACAAGGAAACGGCTTCTTTCTCAAACAAAACTCTTATGAACTCACCAACTTAATTGTTGACACTTTTCAAAACTACTTGTATTCTCAGGAAATCATTGAAACAGGAAAACTACAGCATTTTGAGGATGGGACGTTAAATCGTCAAACAGTTCATTTTGTCATCATAATGTAATTGATTTTGAAACATGTAAACATATACTATGGTGTAACCTTGTGACAAACCAAAATTTCCATTCTGTACAACATATCAAGTCAATAGAAGTCAGAACAGTTACTGTTAATTTTCAGACTTTTTGGAATAAGTTTGAGTATTTTAGGATTAACACTTTAGGAGATATCAGGAGAGAGGATGCCCTAGGGTTTATTGTGCAACAATAAAGTCCCAACACATCAAAATATTGGAGTTTACGGCCTAAACAATGTTGTTTACGGCCGTAAACCCCAAGGAAGGGGGTATATAAGTGACACTTAGTCATGGGTTTACGACTGTAAACTCAATGAGTTATGGTCAAGAAAGCGTAAACTCATATAAGGGGTTCCCTTGAACCCTAAGCTCAATAGCTTTGTCCTACAACACTTAGATGCACTCCTTGGGACTTATAACACTTATATAAGGTGTTTTACATGTCTTAGGATGTCTTAACTTTGTTAATTAGTTGTATAAAGGCTAATTGGATACATATATGTGATATTATATGTTAACTAGGATCATAGAGTGTGTTCAAGTCTTCACTTGACACCTAGCAATCCTACATCTTCAGTTCATCCATATCACTCACTACAGGTGAGTTCATACCCCTTAATTAACCTTTTAAATGTTTTTAAATGATTTTATGGGGGGGGATACAAGTGAACAACTATAGTTATTATATCAATCACATGTGATTAATAACTACCAAACTAGTGGATTCTTACTTTTTCAAACTGTGTTACCAAACTGTTTGACTTCAAACTGTTTTACAAAATCTTTTACTTGTCAAATACTTTTACTTAAACTCTTTCATACTTATATATTGTCAAATGCATGCTTATATATGTATAGTTATATAAGTAATGTTTAAAAGACTTAGGAAGGCCAGCTCGCTTTAATTCCTTTTCCTTGTTTGGATGTGGCTTTAGGGCATCGGTTATCCGTCCCAGGGTCGTTTAAATATTAGTTGTATATCATGTATACATACATAGTCATAAAAGTTCCTTCAATCATTTCCATACCTTTGGGTAGCAAGGGTATACAAACATGTTCATACATTACTAGTAAACTACTATAGGGGTAGTTTAGGAAGATACTAAAACCATTACTAGAAAAATGAAACATACAATGAGTCAGTTCATTCATGAGTCAATACATGCTAGATAGAGAGAGAACACACAATACAGCTAGTACACACAGAACATTACAATACATGCTAGATAGAGAGAGAACACACAATACGGTTAGTACATACAGTACCTTACAATACTATACAGAGAGTACATACAGGCTAGACAGAGGGAGAACATACAATACAGCTAGCATACATTACATATACATTATTACAGTTATGTAAGCCACTAAACGGGGCATGACACTACCTGCCATGACTGTTTATGTATCCAGAATCTCCTTAATTGGGGAGCGTATGAGTTTGTGTATAGATCTATACTGGATTGACTATCCTACACCTTGCTGCTCACTACAGTGGGACTTGCAAGTCTACGGGTGCCAAATGTCATTTCTTACGGCGTCTTACATCGTCGTTATACTATTGAGTCGGTAGCAGGATACAGGTCGATCACATGGTACCTTAAATAGCAATTAGTTTAAGGTAGTTAGTACAACAATAGTTACTTAATACACCACTACAGTACTATAATATTTTCCCATTACATTCACTTCGTGAACATTCACACGATGCACGGTAATGTAAAAACTATATTTTTGGTTAATGATAGTTGGATTTGGGAAAATACACACTCTTACAAGAGACACACACACAGATACTAGATGCCTTGGTAGAAGGCTACTTTTAGTAGAAAGCATAGGGTTTTCTAGGAGAGTTCAAACAAATACAAACATTTACAAAACTTATACATTACAAACATCTTACAAATGATTCATACAAACAAGACACTAATATACTTATGATCTCACCAGCTTTAAAGCTGATACTCGCTTTCAAAATAACTTGTATTTTCAGGTAACTAGTAGACAGGTACAGGTGCCAGGTTTGAGAAGTTGGAGCTCGTTCAAGACTCCTCTTTTATTTTTTGATGTATATTTTTGGTGTCTATATAACTTGACAGAACACACTTGTATGAAATTATATTATTAATGCAATGGACGATGTTGTTACTTGTTTACTACTTTGTATTTTTGTGATAGTGTACATGACGTCCTCCACCCCGGAACGTTTCCGCCGTTCATAGGTTTTGGGGTGTGACAGATTGGTATCAGAGCACTGTTTATAGTGAATCGAGTGTATCAACCCATAAAAGATATACGAACTATAAACACAAGCGGGATTAAAATACTCTGATAAGAGTTTATACTTTTAAATAATAAAATATTTAACCAAGTATACATACCTGCATTCATACTAAAATCAATGTCACTAGGACAGAACAAAAGTATTACGATTGTTGGGCAGCACAAGTAGACTTAGAGACATATGGTCAACCCTGGGAAGATGTAGCCTGATCAACTACATTATCCGAGGAATGATTAGCATGTTCCTAAGTATGGTTGTGAGGTTGCAACAAGTCTAAAAACTTACCAACACTACTACAATGAGAACAGTAGAACAGAACATTAAACTTAAAATACTATAGGAGTATTTTGTGTTACTATAATTACTTATCTGAGAACTAAAGGTCTTTATTAGTATATCAATGGTTGTTTAGCGGATACACTAAGGTTATATGTGCTAGGATGTCATAGACTTAGAATCTGTGATCTTTGCTTTACTTCCTGTCCTTGTTCGGTTGTGGGCTTAGAGTTAGGGTCATTTATTCGAAGGCCTATGCTGTCTGAGTTACATATAACTGGTATGTTCTAAACAAGTATTGAAGCAACTGATAAAGATCATCTTATAATTATCTAGTAAGTTCGTCTATTAATTATTTCCTCACCACTTTTCTCGCGTAGATTAAATGGCTGGATTCCATCTCCCCGGAGACCCGTACTTTCCCAACCACGGCAATGCTGGATGGCTTGGAGAAGAACCAGAAGACGATCACCCAATCCCCTTGGATGATCATGAAGCTGAAGGCTTTTCTGATGGTTCCGACTCGGAGCCAGAAGTCAACAACCAACCCCCAGCTGTTCAAAACCCAAACCTTTGTCCAGCATTTCAAGGACCCACACCTCTGTGGGCCACAAACCTGAATAGGTGGAGTCAGGAACAGGGGCAGCCTATGCCCTACAATGGAGACAGAAGCTTCTACAACCTCACTGAAGGAGGTTCGGCTGACAGGGTCCTACCCATCATGGTTCGTAGGATTGCCCGGAACACAGAGCAGGGTCGAGCAGCTATCGACCGGATCATGGAGGTTGATGCCAACTCTAGCGTTAACACTGTCCGCATTCGCCAGCTAGAGTCTGTTCATGAAAGGACTCTGGTCCACAATGCAGCTCTTCAGAGGGAACTCACTGAAACCTGAGCTGAAGTTAGGGAACTTCGAGCACAGCAAGCAAGATCCGATAGGCGCGTGAGAGACATTGAACCTCTTCTGTCGGAATCAAGAACTCACTCTGGTAGTTCTCGTCGCCGATAGATTCTAACCAACTTCTCTTTTGGATATAACCTAGTTAGTGTAAAAACTCTAGTATAATTTCCTATCCTTGTAAATCTTAGACCTGTTAGGTCTTGATTAGGTCCTAGTTCTGTCAAAATTTTCCATCTTGGTTGATGTAAGACTTACTTCTAGGTCATTTTTCCCAAACTTGTTACATCTGTAATTCCAGTATTATTGACAGATATCTAATCTCATGGAAATTATATCCAAATGCTTTCAGCTACAAACAATTGTGTTATTCATTTGTGCTAATGGACTATAGAGAGCTAGTTCACAAGTCATTCTCATCAATTCTCATCAATTCTTCAATTTAAAAATTCTTATCAATGTCTTCATCTTCTTAAATTACAGTTCAAAGATGCCTCCGCGTAAATCAACAAGACGTAATCCTCCCATACCAACACCACCTACTCCTCAGTTCGACACAGCAGCCCTAAATGCTGCTGTAGTTGCGGCTGTGGCTACATCCATGGCTCAATATCATGCTTCAGGTTCCACTGGAGGAGGAACCCCTGTTCAGTCCATTCAGGTCGAAGCTCCTGTGCGCTCGAGAGAGTGCTCATTCAAGGACTTCACCAACGGAAAGCCATTGTCCGTCAAAGGGACTGGCGGAGTCATTGCCCTCTCGCAATGGTTCTAGAAAACCGAATCGATTTTCGAAATCTTCTCCTGCCCATAGGAGAGTAAGGTCAAGTTTGCTGCTTGCACCTTTGAAACAAAAGCCCTAACATGGTGGAATAGCCATGTTAAGTCACTATCTCTAATAGTGGCTAATGCTATGGGCTGGGATACTTTGAAAGACCTCATGATTGATGAGTACTGCCCGAGGGGCGAGATCCAGAAACTAGAGGAAGAACTATGGAGCCTAACCATGAAGGGCTCCAACGTAGTCGCCTACACCGCCAGATTCTGCGAACTGGTGGCCCTTTGTCCCAACATGGTGCATACAGAAGGGAAAAAGATAGAGAGATATATATGGGGGCTGATGCCACCATACCAGGGAAATGTATTGGCATCACACCCCACTACATTTGATAGTTCCAAGCGATTGGCACAACGGCTCATAGACCATGGGGTCCGTACCCCGGCCGCAACAACCACCCTGGCCATCTCAGAACCCGCAAGAACCGCTGATTCCAAGCGGAAGTTTTGGGATGACAAAAAGAAGGCAAAGGCTGCCAAAAAGCAGCAGGTCATGGCAGTACATGCTGTGATAGCACCTGCCGCTGCTGCTTCAATAAAGCAGTACGTTGGAAGTTTGACCAAGTGCAACAAATGCAACTTCCATCACGTGGGAGCCTGCCGGGGAATGCAGTGTTTGAACTGCAACAGGAAGGGGCACACAACCCGTTTCTGCAAATCTCCGGCGAGGCAATCACCCAAGTCCCCGGCGCTGGTGTGGGCCAGGCTTGCTACAACTGTGGCGAGGTGGGACACTACAAGAGGGACTGCCCAAAGCCAGGGAATGCTGGCAGAGTGGGAAGAGTTCTGGCCATAGGCCATGAGGAGGCAGTTGCCGACCCCACAGTGGTCACTGGTACGTTTCTCCTCGACAAATCTTATGCATGTATACTATTTGATAGTGGAGCGGAGAGGAGCTTCGTGAACCAAAAATTTGCTCATTTACTTAAGCATAAATCACGAGCACTTAAAGAACCGTTCACTGTAGAAATGGCTAATGGAAAGACGGAGTGCACTAGCAGTATATTCATAGGGTGTACCTTAACTTTAGATAGCCATTCATTTTCGATCGATCTCATGCCGGTCTCAATTAAAAGTTTCGACGTCATCATCGACATAGATTGGTTGAGTCTTCATCGTGCCGACATCATGTGTTACGAAAAGGCTGTTCGCCTAAATCTGCCGTCTGGCGAAATCCTTGTAGTTTATGGCGACAAACCTGGCACGAACCTTCGTATCATTTCGAGCATTCAGGCTCAGAAGTTCTTGCGAAAGGAATGTCGTGCATTCCTTGCTCATGTGGTTGATGTGAGCCAAGAAACGATACCTATTCAAAACATTCTAGTAGTATGCGACTTTCCCGACATCTTTCCAGAAGAACTTCCCGGTTTACCTCCGCAACGTCAAGTCGAGTTCAGAATCGACTTAGTTCCAGGGGCTACTCTCGTAGCCAAATCGCCCTATCGTCTAGCACCTGCAGAGATGCAAGAACTGTCATGTCAACTTAACGAACTGCTCAGCAAAGGCTTTATAAGACCAAGCTTCTCACCCTGGGGAGCTCCAGTCTTGTTCGTCAAGAAGAAAGACGGATCGTTTCGTATGTGCATCGACTACAGGGAGCTCAACAAACTGACCGTCAAAAATCGTTATCCTTTGCCTCGGATAGACGATTTATTCGATCAACTTCAAGGGGCGAATTTCTTTTCAAAAATTGACTTAAGATCCGGATATCACCAACTACGAGTGCTAGGGGAGGATGTTCCGAAGACAGCCTTCCGAACTCGTTATAGGCACTACGAATTCGTAGTGATGCCGTTCGGATTAACAAACGTGCCCGTAGTATTCATGGACTTAATGAATAGGGTGTGTCGTCCTTACTTGGATCAGTTCGTCATCGTCTTCATCGATGACATACTTATCTACTCTCGAAGTAAGGAGGAGCATAGTCAACATCTGCGATAAGTCTTAGAAACCCTGCGCGCGGAGAAGCTTTATGCGAAGTTCTCGAAATGCGAATTTTGGATCCGACGAGTCGAATTTTTAGGGCACGTGGTTAGCGAAGAGGGTATACACGTGGACCCTTCCAAAATTAAAGCCATTGAGAGCTGTCAGCACCGAAGACGCCTACAGAAATTCGTCAATTTCTAGGCCTCACTGGCTACTATCGCAGGTTCATTCAGAACTTCTCCCGCATTGCGAAGCCTCTTACAACACTGACCCAGAAAGGCGTGGCCTTTGACTGGGAAGAAAAGCAGGAGAGAGCGTTCCAAACGCTCAAACGAGCCTTGTGCACCGCACCAATACTATCCCTCCCCGAAGGGATATAATACTTTGTTGTCTATTGCGATGCATCGAATCAATGACTCGGATGTGTTCTGATGCAGCGAGGTAAGGTCATCGCCTATGTCTCGAGACAACTAAAGACATATGAGGTCAACTACACTACCCACGATCTTGAACTAGGAGCAGTTGTATTTGCTCTGAAGATCTGGAGACACTACCTGTACGGTACGAAGAGCACTATCTTTACAGACCACAAGAGCCTACAACACATATTCGACCAGAAGGAGCTCAACATGAGACAACGACGGTGGGTCGAGCTACTCAGTGATTACGAATGCGAAATTCGTTATCATCCGGGTAAAGCCAATGTAGTAGCTGACGTCCTAAGCCGAAAAGAATATTCTGGTCGAAGAGTTAAACCATTGACTATAACTATCCATTCACACTTGTCCACACAAATTAAGGCGGCTTAGCTCGATGCTTTGAAGCCTGAAAATGTGGCGGGTGAATCCCTGAGAGGGATGGATAAGAACTTAGAGGTTAAGGGTGGCGGAGCTTATTATCTCGTGGACCGGATCTGGACCCCGAAACTTGGTGGTTTCAGAGACTTGGTCATGAACGAGGCGCACAACACTCGTTATTCCGTCCACCCAGGTTCAGATAAGATGTATCTGGATCTTAAAAAGTTATACTGGTGGCCTAACATGAAAGTAGAAATTGCTACCTTCGTAAGTAAATGCCTTACTTATGCGAATGTCAAGGTCGAGTACCAGAAACCCTCAGGTCTCCTGCAACAACCTGAGATACCAGAATGGAAGTGGGAGCGGATCACTATGGATTTCATTACCAAGTTGCCCAAGACAACGGGTGGACTTGATACCATATGGGTCATCGTCGACAGATTGACCAAGTCCGCACACTTCCTGCCTATCAAGGAAACAGAGAAGATGGAGAAACTTACAAGAACTTACATTAGGGAGATTGTACGACTGAACGGTGTTCCCATATCCATTATCTCGGACAGAGATAGTAGGTTCACTTCTAGGTTCTGGCAGTCGCTCCAGAGTTCCCTAGGAACTAGGTTGGACATGAGTACAGCCTACCATCCGCAGATAGACGGGCAAAGTGAGAGGACTATCCAAACCTTGGAAGATATGCTGCGAGCTTGTGTGATCGAATTTGGGAAAGCATGGGATACTCATTTACCCCTTGTCGAATTTTCCTACAACAACAGTTATCACACAAGCATAAAGGCTGCTCCATTCGAGGCCCTCTATGGCCGCAAGTGCAGATCCCCTCTGTGCTGGGCTGAGGTGGGTGATACCCAGTTAGCTAAAGGACGAGTTCCTAAAAGCACTCTCACAGGTCCTGAGATCATACGGGAAACGACGGAGAAGATCGTTCAGATCCGTGAACGATTGAAAGCCTCCAGAGACCGACAGAAAAGCTAGGCTGATAAACGTAGGAAACCGTTGGAATTCCAGGTGGGCGACCGTGTTTTATTGAAGGTCTCCCCCTGGAAGGGCTTGATACGCTTCGGAAAGCGTGGAAAGCTAAATCCAAGGTACATAGGGCCTTTTGAGATTCTCGCAAGAATCGGCCCTGTAGCTTACAAACTTAACTTACCGCATGAACTCAGTAACGTACATTCTACCTTCCACGTATCAAACTTGAAAAAGTGTCTGTCCGACGAGACTCTTGTAATCCCACTCGACGAGATCGAGATCAACGAGAGCCTCAACTTCGTGGAAGAACCAGTAGAGATCATGGACTGGGAGGTCAAGCAAACGAAACAAAGCCGTATCCCGATAGTGAAGGTTCGCTGGAACGCCAAGCGAGGACCGGAATTCACTTGGGAGCGTGAGGATCAGATGAAACTGAAATATCCTCTTCTTTTTACTTAGTTATTTGTAACTACCTAATTGCTTAAATTCTAATTTCGGGACGAAATTCCTTCTAAGGAGGGGATGATGTGACAACCCGAAATTTCCATTCTGTACAACATATCAAGTCAATAGAAGTCAGAACAGTTACTGTTAATTTTCAGACTTTTTGGAATAAGTTTGAGTATTTTAGGATTAACACTTTAGGAGATATCAGGAGAGAGGATGCCATAGGGTTTATTGTGCAACAATAAAGTCCCGACACATCAAAATATTGGAGTTTACGGCCTAAACAATGGTGTTTACGGCCGTAAACCCCAAGGAAGGGGGTATATAAGTGACACTTAGTCATTTATACCATTTTTTCCACCTTTTCAAGAACAAATCTCAAACTCTCTCAAGTATCATCCAAAACTTTCTTCAAGATCATCATGTATTAAGTGTTTCTAGCCCTTTTAAGTTAATATATCACTTAATCTAGTGATTTAACACACTTCTATCCATGAAATCTTTCCAAAAGGTTGAATCTTCAAGTTTCACCAAGAACACCAAGAACACACACTAGTGTTCTTGAACTTTTGGACCTTTTCAAGCTTCTATATTGTAAGTACTTCTATCCTAGAGTATCATAGGGCTTGTTATACTTCTTTACATCAAGAAAACACAAAGAAACACCAAGATCAAAGGTGTTTACGGTCCAAGAACACCTTGGACCGTAAACCCTAATTTAGGGGCCAAAGTGACCCTAGTCCCTTCACAAGCCTTGCAAACTAATATAGACTCATTCCTTGATATGTTTAGGACTAAAAAACATCAAAATACCATCATCCATAAGGGTTTACGGCCGTAAACCCAATGGGAAATGGTCTTAGGGCCGTAAACTCCACAAAGGAGGGAAATGGTGCCCTAATCTCTTCCAAAGGCTTAACCATCAAGTAAAATGCTTCTAGGGACTTATAAACCTTCAAAACACCAAATGGTCAAAGAAGTATGAGTTTACGACCGTAAACTCATGGGTTTACGACCTTAAACTCAATGAGTTATGGTCAAGAAAGCGTAAACTCATATAAGGGGTTCCCTTGAACCCTAAGCTCAATAGCTTTGTCCTACAACACTTAGATGCACTCCTTGGGACTTATAACACTTATATAAGGTGTTTTACATGTCTTAGGATGTCTTAACTTTGTTAATTAGTTGTATAAAGGCTAATTGGATACATATATGTGATATTATATGTTAACTAGGATCATAGAGTGTGTTCAAGTCTTCACTTGACACCTAGCAATCCTACATCTTCAGTTCATCCATATCACTCACTACAGGTGAGTTCATACCCCTTAATTAACCTTTTAAATGTTTTTAAATGCTTTTATGGGGGGGGATACAAGTGAACAACTATAGTTATTATATCAATCACACGTGATTAATAACTACCAAACTAGTGGATTCTTACTTTTTCAAACTGTGTTACCAAACTGTTTGACTTCAAACTGTTTTACAAAATCTTTTACTTGTCAAATACTTTTACTTAAACTCTTTCATACTTATATATTGTCAAATGCATGCTTATATATGTATAGTTACATAAGTAATGTTTAAAAGACTTAGGAAGGCCAGCTCGCTTTAATTCCTTTTCCTTGTTTGGATGTAGCTTTAGGGCATCGGTTATCCGTCCGAAGGTCGTTTACATATTAGTTGTATATCATGTATACATACATAGTCATAAAAGTTCCTTCAATCATTTCCATACCTTTGGGTAGAAAGGGTATACAAACATGTTCATACATTACTAGTAAACTACTATAGGGGTATTTTAGGAAGATACAAAAACCATTACTAGAACAATGAAACATACAATGAGTCAGTTCATTCATGAGTCAATACATGCTAGATAGAGAGAGAACACACAATACAGCTAGTACACACAGAACATTACAATACATGCTAGATAGAGAGAGAACACACAATACAGCGAGTACATACAGTACCTTACAATACTATACAGAGAGTACATACAGGCTAGACAGAGGGAGAACATACAATACAGCTAGCATACATTACATATACATTATTACAGTTATGTGAGCCACTAAACGGGGCATGGCACTACCTGTCATGACTGTTTTTGTATCCAGAATCTCCTTAATTGGGGAGCGTATGAGTTTGTGTATAGATCTATACTGGATTGACTATCCTACACCTTGCTGCTCGCTACAGTGGGACTTGCAAGTCTACGGGTGCCAAATGTAATTTCTTACGGCGTCTTACATCGTCGTTTTACTATTGAGTCGGTAGCAGGATACAAGTCGATCACATGGTACCTTAAATAGCAATTAGTTTAAGGTAGTTAGTACAGCAGTAGTTACTTAATACAACACTACAGTACTATAATATTTTCCCATTACATTCACTTCGTGAACATTCACACGATGCACGGTAATGTAAAAACTATATTTTTGGTTAATGATAGTCGGATTTGAGAAAATACACACTCTTACAGGAGACACACACACAAATACTAGATGCCTTGGTAGAAGGCTACTTTTAGTAGAAAGCATAGGGTTTTCTAGGAGAGTTCAAACAAATACAAACATTTACAAAACTTATACATTACAAAAATCTTACAAATGATTCATACAAACAAGACACTACTATACTTATGATCTCACCAGCTTTAAAGCTGATACTCGCTTTCAAAATAACTTGTATTCTCAGGTAACCAGTAGACAGGTACAGGTGCCAGGTTTGAGAAGATGGAGCTCGTTCAAGACTCCTCTTTTATTTTTTGATGTATATTTTGGTGTCTATATAACTTGACAGAACACACTTGTATGAAATTATATTATTAATGCAATGGACGATGTTGTTACTTGTTTACTACTTTGCATTGTTGTGATACTGTACATGACGTCCTCCACCCCGGAATGTTTCCGCCGTTCATAGGTTTTGGGGTGTGACAAACCTTCTCAATTATATTTATGATGGTTGTATTTACTTTGAGCACTATTATACTCGTTGTTGTGATACTATACATGAAGTCCTCCACCCCCGGACGTTTCCTCCATCCTTGGTTTGGGGGTGTGACAGATTGGTATCAGAGCATTGTTTATAGTGAACTAAGTATATCGAACCACATAAGATATACAAACTATAAATACATTTGGGACTAAAGTCTCTGATTAAACATTTTCAAAAGACTATACTTCTAGCTATGCCCGGGAATGGTTGTGTTGTTGCAACAAGTCTAAAAACTTACCAACTCTATCTACAAAGAAACATTGAAAACATAAGACAAACATTAAAATACTATAGGAGTATTTGGTGATACTATAACCAACTTATGTGAAAACTAAAGACCCCTATTAGTAGGTCTATAATAACTGAGTGCATACGCTAAGGTTATACATAATTAAAGATATTATAGACTCAGAATCTATGGCTATTGCTCTACTTCCTGTTCCTTGTTTGGCTGTGGACTTAGAGTATAGCCATTTATTCAAAGGTCTATTCTATCTCAGGTTATGTATAACTGGTATGCACTATGTAATTATAGACATGACTAATAAGGATCACCCCTATAAGTAATTATAGGATTAGACGTCTATTAATTATCCTTTCTACCCCTATTCTCGCACAAGCCACGTGACGGGAGCTTAACTACCAAGAGACCCTATTCTTCCTAACCAGGAAAATGGTGGTTGGATCAGAGAGAAATTCGAAGAAGATCCTGAAGAAATAATAGAGGAAGACCCCGAAGACAATTCGGAAGAGGATCGAGAGGAAGAGAAACCGAAGGGAAACAAAGGAAAAGAAGAATTGGGAGAAGAGCCGACGAGGCTTCCATGGTCCGACGCCTCGATAAGCTGTAGATTTATAGAGACGAAGTTAGGAACAAGGTTAACCCCCTCCCTATGACATGGATGAGGATTTTACAACCTCAACAAGAGGAGGATTAGTAGAAAGGGATCTCCTTGTCATGGTACGCCGCATCACTCACTAGAGCGTACAAAAACGAACAACGGTCAGCCGAAATCATGGAGGTTGGCGCTACCACCAAGATCACCGAAATTTGCCTTCGTCGCCTGGATGGAGGCCATGAACAGATCAGAAACCACATCAAAGCCTTCAGAGGGAAGTGACCACAACTCGAGCCGAGATTAGAGAATATCGGGAACGTCAAACAAAGTTAGAGAAAAGGCATGGTAAAAACAGAACATCAAATGGAAAAAGCCATGGCAAGGTTTAGGGCAATGCAAACTTTCATGTCTTCATTCTATGGCCCACGGAACATCACCCGCCACGAGTAGTGTGTACACTACTGACATACCATTACAGACTCAAACTCCTGGCGTGCGTTTGAACACCGCCCCGTCATATACATAAATTCGACCCTTCAAAATTTAGAGACTACGCTATTCAAGGGGTCGTGTCACCGTCAACGTTTTTCCTTATATTAACGAAATATAGACCTAATATAAGGTCAAACTTTCCTGAATTCTATGAACTAGAGTATATCAATAAAATTGGCATGCATTTTAATTCATTGGGAGTTTAACACATATTTCATAACCTGTTATTACAAACGATTTGCTTATGGTAACCCTAAGATTACTTAATGTATACCTCAAGATTATGTGTAATTAAGAGACGATCGGCTTAGAAATGGTAAGTCCGCCTTAGGTCCTATTCCTTGTTTGGTTGTGGACTTAGGGTAGACTCATTAAGTTCAACGGCCTATTAGACCTTAATTACACACAACTGGTATACATCGGGTGATCTTAGGAGTGGATCAGGCATGGAACAAATCACAAGATTACATTCGAGTCATTTCTACTAAATTCATAAGTTTATTTATATAAACCTCTGCTATGAATTGATTGCCACATTCGAAAAATCGGGAAATACTATACTTGAAAACTAATAACCTAGTTTTGCGACACTCCTACTATCAGTACTAGTAACAACAATGCGAATCAATTGCAGTAACAATAACATCGATCAAAACGGAACACACTGAAAAGAAACACAAGGTGCTCTATCACTCTAACGAACATTTCGTGCGAATACAGCTTAACACATGCTTTACCTAAAAAGATATTGTTGTCGTCATTCGATTTCGATTGGTATAGTCCTCACCTTCCCGATTAAACGGCTACGAAAGGACCCTTCACCTAACCCACTGAATATAGAAACCTTCGTCTCTCATAAACACAAATCCGACACGGACCTCCGGGTCATCTCTCACTGTGAAACCCCAAAACACTCACCAGAGGAGTATTATACCTTCCAAAACCTTTCCACAAGTATTTCCAGAAGACCCTTCGGGAATGTCACGCATGCAGCAGATAAGGTTCAAGCATAGAAGCTTGGGACGAATACGGTTAGTCTATCACTACTAAGTGTATACGCGATGATAATATATACTTAAGATTCTACGGACATTGGATGTGTGTTTCCACCCTATTTCCTGTTCCTTGTCTGGTTGTGGACTTGGGGCAGAGTCACCCATCCAACTGTCTTACCAACCTTAATTACATACGACCTATATGTGCAAGTTAATGATAGATGGACCAGGTACGAGTCCTACCATGAACTTCGGGACAAGGCTACCCAGGAGTGCGAGTGAACGTTCTACCATCCAAATAAGTCTAGTCGTGTAAACCAAACCCATATGTTCTCTACCGATCTAATCAGACGAGAAACACTAAAGTAGGCCCTATGCAGCACTCCGAGGAGAAGTTATCACTTATAACTTAGTATAAATTCGAGAAAGGCTGAAAGCATCTCGAGAACACGGCAAAACCCGAATAAGTCTTATCATCTATACAAAAACGCAGGGTTTTTACTAGTGAATCTATGATGGCTAATGTAAACATTATGGTCATATATCATTAAGATTCTATGGACTTAGAATGTGTGATTCCGCCTCATTTCCTGTTCCTTGTTTGGTTGTGGGCTTAAGGCGGGGTCACTCATTCGAATGCCCTTGCAATGTTAATGATATACGATTAGTTTACACCAAGCAATTATAAAAGATCTGGTAGGACTTATAATGCAAATATCGTCACAAATTGTTGAAGCATTCGTAATACTAGTACTTACTAACTACAACCTGGAATATTCGTAATGGTAACAAGTATAAAACGGGGAGCATAAAGGAACACATAGAATACACTATCATTCCAAAACAATAACTCCTTTTAAATCGACTCAGCTCAAGTTGCAATAAGAAATTCCAAGGTCGTCATTTAACATCAGGCGGATTGGTCCCCACCATATCAATTTCTTGTACTACGAAAAGTTCCCCCATCTTTTCTCCAAATTCTTGAAGTCCCAGTCAAAACACTAATTTCGGGACGAAATTCTTTCTAACGGGGGGATGATGTGACAACCGTCAATTTTCGGTCAAGTCAAAGTCAACTAAAGTCAACGAGTCAAACCGGTCAACTCATCTAACCCTTGTATATTATGGTTTCCATTATGTTTCTTATTGTACAACTCGCAATCTTAATACAAAGTATCACTTAGAGTTTTCACGTGTTCGGGAATTCTAAACCCTAATCAGCGCAAGTGATGAAACTACTCGATAAAACATTATTCCATACCCCTCGGGGGCGTATAACATTTATAACGAGACTTAACGGGATGTACAAACCTTGCGTTACGAAGTCAAACACTCAAAAAGGTCGCAAACGAAATCTCTCTAAGTATGAGAAATCTCTCCACGAATGTGAAATCTCTCCCAAATCTCTCTAAGTATGAGAAATCTCTCCAAGAATGTGAAATCTCTCCCAAATCTCTCTAAGTATGAGAAATCTCTCCAAGAATGTGAAATCTCTCCCAAATCTCTCTAAGTATGAGAAATCTCTCCAAGAATGTGAAATCTCTCCCAAATCTCTCTAAGTATGAGAAATCTCTCCAAGTATGTGAAATCTCTCCTAAATCTCTCTAAGTATGAGAAATCTCTCCAAGTATGTGAAATCTCTCCCAAATCTCTCTAAGTATGAGAAATCTCTCCAAGTATGTAGAATCTCTGACAAATCTCTCCCAAATCTCTCTCACAATCTCTTTTAACTTTCTATAATCATTTGGGGCATCCCGACACTTAACTTGGTGAAAAACTGCGCAAAACGGGGAGTTTATGCGAAAATCAGCCAAATAGGGCCGAACCTCTTAGAGGTGAACCTCTGAGGACCGAAGCCCATTAGAACCGAAACCTTATGGACCGAAACCATGAAGAACCGAACCGAGCTTGCTGGACCGAACTGCTGAAGAACCGAACCTGAAGCTTATGACCCGAACCCTGATGGACCGAACTTCGCCTTCGCTTCCTGCCTTCGCCTTCGGCCCATTTCACCTATTTCGCCTTCGGGTCCAAGCTGCTAAGGACCGAACCTCCGGCCCAATCCGAGAAGCTTCGCAGGAAGCCCTTTTCCACCCGGTTTTCGACCACAACTCCATTTTAAGCCCGTTTTTGATTATTTTAACGTGGGATTTTTTACCCAAACTTATATTTTGACATATAAGACCCCATATATTCATAAATTAAGCACATTTTTAGGGAAATCTTTATTTAAGAATAAAATCTAGTGGGTGAGATATTTAGGTGGAGTGTTGACTTATCCTCTGGGCAAGGACACAAGTTCCCTCCCATACCCACTCCATGACCATTTCCAGTCACTATTCACCCATACCTAGTCAATCATTGTCCTTTTTACACTCATTTTCAGTCATAATCTTGATCAAAGGCTAGAAGGATCTTTATCTCTCCTCCCATTTCACTCACTTTTCACCAAAAAGCAAAACCCATTCTCTCTCACTTCCTCTCACCAAGAATTCGAGATTCAAGGCTGATCTTGAGCTCTTCACACACCTTTGGTAAGTAAATCTTTTCCCACACTTGATTTCCTTACACTTCTTCACTCAAATCATGAGTTCCTTACACAAATATCGTCATATTTGTTGTTAGATCTTCGAATCTTCAAGCATCTTCTACGTGTCCTTGAGTTGAACACTTCTTTTCTTCATCATCCATCTTCTAAAATCACTCAAGGTGAGTTCATACCCCTACATTTTCATGTTTTCTTCAAGTTTTAGGGGGGGGGGGGGGAATACAAGTTAAAAAACCAAAAACTTAACTAAACTCAAACAACAACTTTTATCAGAAAAGTTTAGTCTTATTCACGGACTGTTTTGACTATCTTAAACTTAATATCTTTAAAATGACTACTTGCACATCTCCATACGATTTTTCTACGATTTATGGTGATTTTTACAAAACTGCCTATCATTTCAGAAACGAATTCGGACCAGTCTGCGAATATGAACATTTCAGCACAAGTTAAAGACTTCTAAAAATCATAATAAAAATTATGAATAAACTAGACACATTTTATGAACTCTCAGAATTTACGGATTCAGTTTTCAACTTCATATGATTTTTCTATGATTTTTCTAAAACAGTGTAGAAAGGTCAAAAACTAGTTAACAGCTTACAACTTTCATAACACTTTGTAGTATGTTGAGCAAAGTGCATAACAATAAGTTCTAAATATTGAATGTATTTTCTTGTTAGTTTATCATCATAAACTGAAATTTAGTCATTCATGATAAGGATTCTTCATTTATTTCGAACATATATAATAAACTACAATAAGCATAGTTTATGGATTTTTACTACATGAAAAAGGTTTTACTCTCAAAACAAATGGGTTTTTCATATACTACATGATAAACTATAATTGTAATAGTTTAAGGATTTCATATCACTAATTTATTCATAAAAGGTGATTTCACTTCCACCACGGAAGAGGTTTTATAATCAAACTATGTGTAAACTAGTTAACGTAAGTTGTGAGACAATTCTCTCCCCGTACGCCTAGAGTACGGGATTCCAATTCCTGTAAGTTATAACCAGAGTCTCTTGTAGGGAGATCATGATAATTGTGTATAGATCTATATTGGGATTGACACCCCACACCTCGCTGCTAGCTACAGCGGGACCTGCAGGTCCACGGGTGACAAAAGTCATAACAAATCTTGACGTCTGAAAAACGTTGTTGCAGGTTATTTCTCATCATAGTATGGTTATAACGACTCACATAGGGAGTTAACAATCTTTCAAGTTTACAGGGAAATTTCTACTTTCAAAAGGGATTTTACTTCTAAATTAAACGAGTTTATGTCGATTTAAACTTGCATGAATTACTTTAAGTATGGAAAAATACTTGTACATTTCGGTCTTGACATTTAAGACTACATGACTTTTATAAGGAAAATATTGGATTTTCTTTGAAACACATTACCATTATGAACATTATAAGTACAAAACACACACATATTCTCGGTCTTGACATTTAAGACTACATGACTTTTATAAGGAAAATATTGGATTTTCTTTGGAAACATATTTCTATTAAAACAAAATTTCATCTACAATTGTTAGACTTCAGCTATAATTGCTAAGTGTATATGCTAGAGTTATGTAAGAATCTAGTCACAATCGACTTAGAATTTGTGGGCCCGCCTTACTTCATGTTCCTTGTTTGGTTGTGGACCTAGGGCAGACCCATTATATTCGACGGTTTATTTAACTTAAATTTTATATAACTTATATACACTGGGTGATTATAGAAGGAATCTACGGGTCTTTCTAGGGTACATTATTGCATAACATAGGAGCATTCATTTCACACCTAATAAAGAAAATATTGGATTTTCTAGAAACATACTCTGTCGCTTTTACAAGGAAAACGGCTTCTTTCTCAAACAAAACCCTTATGAACTCACCAACTTAATTGTTGACACTTTTCAAAACTACTTGTATTCTCAGGAAATCAGTGAAACAGGAAACCAACAACATTTTGAGGATGGGACGTTAAATCGTCAAACAGTTCATTTTGTCATCATAATGTAATTGATTTTGAAACATGTAAACATATATTATGGTGTAACCTTGTGACAAACCGAAATTTCCATTTTGTACAACATATCAAGTCAATAGAAGTCAGAACAGTTACTGTTAATTTTCAGACTTTTTGGAATAAGTTTGAGTATTTTAGGATTAACACTTTAGGAGATATCAGGAGAGAGGATGCCCTAGGGTTTATTGTGCAACAATAAAGTCCCGACACATCAAAATATTGGAGTTTACGGCCTAAACAATGGTGTTTACGGCCGTAAACCCCAAGGAAGGGGGTATATAAGTGACACTTAGTCATTTATACCATTTTTTCCACCTTTTCAAGAACAAATCTCAAACTCTCTCAAGTATCATCCAAAACTTTCTTTAAGATCATCATCTAGTAAGTGTTTCTAGCCCTTTTAAGTTAGTATATCACTTAATCTAGTGATTTAACACACTTCTATCCATGAAATCTTTCCAAAAGGTTGAATCTTCAAGTTTCACCAAGAACACCAAGAACACACACTAGTGTTCTTGAACTTTTGGACCTTTTCAAGCTTCTATATTGTAAGTACTTCTATCCTAGAGTATCATAGGGCTTGTTATACTTCTTTACATCAAGAAAACACAAAGAAACACCAAGATCAAAGGTGTTTACGGTCCAAGAACACCTTGGACCGTAAACCCTAATTTAGGGGCCAAAGTGACCCTAGTCCCTTCACAAGCCTTGGAAACTAATCTAGACTCATTCCATGATATGTTTAGGACTAGAAAACATCAAAATACCATCATCCATAAGGGTTTACGGCCGTAAACCCAAAGGGAAATGGTCTTAGGGCCGTAAACTCCTCAAAGGTGGGAAATGGTGCCCTAATCTCTTCCAAAGGCTTAACCATCAAGTAGAAATGCTTCTAGGGACTTATAAACCTTCAAAACACCAAATGGTCAAAGAAGTATGAGTTTACGACCGTAAACTCATGGGTTTACGACCGTAAACTCAATGAGTTATGGTCAAGAAAGCGTAAACTCATATAAGGGGTTCCCTTGAACCCTAAGCTCAATAGCTTTGTCCTACAACACTTAGATGCACTCCTTGGGACTTATAACACTTATATAAGGTGTTTTACATGTCTTAGGATGTCTTACCTTTGTTAATTAGTTGTATAAAGGCTAATTGGATACATATATGTGATATTATATGTTAACTAGGATCATAGAGTGTGATCAAGTCTTCACTTGACACCTAGCAATCCTACATCTTCAGTTCATCCATATCACTCACTACAGGTGAGTTCATACCCCTTAATTAACCTTTTAAATGTTTTTAAATGCTTTTATGGGGGGGGATACAAGTGAACAACTATAGTTATTATATCAATCACATGTGATTAATAACTACCAAACTAGTGGATTCTTACTTTTTCAAACTGTGTTACCAAACTGTTTTACTTCAAACTGTTTTACAAACTCTTTTACTTGTCAAATACTTTTACTTAAACTCTTTCATACTTATATATTGTCAAATGCATGTATGTATAGTTATATAAGTAATGTTTAAAAGACTTAGGAAGGCCAGCTCGCTTTAATTCCTTTTCCTTGTTTGGATGTGGGTTTAGGGCATCGGTTATCCGTCCGAAGGTCGTTTAAATATTAGTTGTATATCATGTATACATACATAGTCATAAAAGTTCCTTCAATCAGTTCCATACCTTTGGGTAGCAAGGGTATACAAACATGTTCATACATTACTAGTAAACTACTACAAGGGTAGTTTAGGAAGATACTAAAACCATTACTAGAACAATGAAACATATAATGAGTCAGTTCATTCATGAGTCAATACATGCTAGATAGAGAGAGAACACACAATACAGCTAGTACACACAGAACATTACAATACATGCTAGATAGAGAGAGAACACACAATACAGCTAGTACATACAGTACTTTACAATACTATACAAAGAGTACATACAGGCTAGACAGAGGGAGAACATACAATACAGCTAGCATACATTACATATACATTATTACAGTTATGTGAGCCACTAAACGGGGCATGGCACTACCTGCCATGACTGTTTTTGTATCCAGAATCTCCTTAATTGGGGAGCGTATGAGTTTGTGTATAGATCTATACTGGATTGACTATCCTAGACCTTGCTGCTCGCTACAGTGGGACTTGCAAGTCTACGGGTGCCAAATGTCATTTCTTACGGCGTTTTACATCATCGTTTTACTATTGAGTCGCTAGCAGGATACAGGTTGATCACATGGTACCTTAAATAGCAATTAGTTTAAGGTAGTTAGTACAGCAGTAGTTACTTAATACAACACTACAGTACTATAATATTTTCCCATTACATTCACTTCGTGAACATTCACACGATGCACGGTAATGTAAAAACTATATTTTTGGTTAATGTTAGTCGGATTTGGGAAAATACACACTCTTACAGGAGACACACACACAAATACTAGATGCCTTGGTAGAAGGCTACTTTTAGTAGAAAGCATAGGGTTTTCTAGGAGAGTCAAACAAATACAAACATTTACAAAACTTATACATTACAAACATCTTACAAATGATTCATACAAACAAGACACTAATATACTTATGATCTCACCAGCTTTAAAGCTGATACTCGCTTTCAAAATAACTTGTATTCTCAGGTAACCAGTAGACAGGTACAGGTGCCAGGTTTGAGAAGCTGGAGCTCGTTCAAGACTCCTCTTTTATTTTTTGATGTATATTTTGGTGTCTATATAACTTGACAGAACACACTTGTATGAAATTATATTATTAATGCAATGGACGATGTTGTTACTTGTTTACTACTTTGCATTGTTGTGATACTGTACATGACGTCCTCCACCCCGGAATGTTTCCGCCGTTCATAGGTTTTGGGGTGTGACAAACCTTCTCAATTATATTTATGATGGTTGTATTTACTTTGAGCACTATTATACTCGTTGTTGTGATACTATACATGAAGTCCTCCACCCCCGGACGTTTCCGCCATCCTTGGTTTGGGGGTGTGACAGATTGGTATCAGAGCATTGTTTATAGTGAACTAAGTATATCGAACCACATAAGATATACAAACTATAAATACATTTGGGACTAAAGTCTCTGATTAAACATTTTCAAAAGACTATACTTCTAGAAATAAATAGTTTCTTGTTAAAAGTATACATGCATACATACTAAGGTCAGCATCATACTAGCACAAAACAAAAGTAGTGATTGTTGAATGACACAAGTAGGCTTGGGGATGTATTGTCAGGTCTGGGAATGACATAGCCTGATCAACTATGTCTATCCCAGAAGTGATTAGCATATGCCCGGGAATGGTTGTGTTGTTGCAACAAGTCTAAAAACTTACCAACTCTATCTACAAAGAAACATTGAAAACATTAGACAAACATTAAAATACTATAGGAGTATTTGGTGATACTATAACTAACTTATGTGAAAACTAAAGACCCCTATTAGTAGGTCTATAATGACTGAGTGCATACGCTAAGGTTATACATAATTAAAGATATTATAGACTCAGAATCTATGGCTATTGCTCTACTTCCTGTTCCTTGTTTGGCTGTGGACTTAGAGTAGAGCCATTTATTCGAAGGTCTATTCTATCTCAGGTTATGTATAACTGGTATGCACTATGTAATTATAGACATGACTAATAAGGATCACCCCTATAAGTAATTATAGGATTAGACGTCTATTAATTATCCTTTCTACCCCTATTCTCGCACAAGCCACGTGACGGGAGCTTAACTACCAAGAGACCCTATTCTTCCTAACCAGGAAAATGGTGGTTGGATCAGAGAGAAATTCGAAGAAGATCCTGAAGAAATAATAGAGGAAGACCCCGAAGACAATTCGGAAGAGGATCGAGAGGAAGAGAAACCGAAGGGAAACAAAGGAAAAGAAGAATTGGGAGAAGAGCCGATGAGGCTTCCATGGTCCGACGCCTCGATAAGCTGTAGATTTACAGAGACGGAGTTTGGAACAAGGTTAACCCCCTCCCTATGACATGGATGAGGATTTTACAACCTCAACAAGAGGAGGATTAGTAGAAAGGGATCTCTTTGTCATGGTACGCCGCATCACTCACTAGAGCGTACAAAAACGAACAACGGTCATCCGAAATCATGGAGGTTGGCGCTACCACCAAGATCACCGAAATTCGCCTTCGTCACCTGGATGGAGGCCATGAACAGATCAGAAACCACATCAAAGCCTTCAGAGGGAAGTGACCACAACTCGAGCCGAGATTAGAGAATATCGGGAACGTCAAACAAAGTTAGAGAAAACGCATGGTAAAAATAGAACATCAAATGGAAAAAGCCATGGCAAGGTTTAGGGCAATGCAAACTTTCATGTCTTCATTCTATGGCCCACGGAACATCACCTGCCACGAGTAGTGTGTACACTACTGACATACCATTACAGACTCAAACTCCTGGCGTGCGTTTGAACACCGCCCTGTCATATACATAAATTCGACCCTACAAAATTTAGAGACTACGCTATTCAAGGGGTCGTGTCACCGTCAACGTTTTTCCTTATATTAACGAAATATAGACCTAATATAAGGTCAAACTTTCCTGAATACTATGAACTAGAGTATATCAATAAAATTGGCATGCATTTTAATTCATTGGGAGTTTACCACATATTTCATAACCTGTTATTACAAACGATTTGCTTATGGTAACCCTAAGATTACTTAATGTATACCTCAAGATTATGTGTAATTAAGAGACGATCGGCTTAGAAATGGTAAGTCCGCCTTAGGTCCTATTCCTTGTTTGGTTGTGGACTTAGGGCAGACTCATTAAGTTCAACGGCCTATTGGACCTTAATTACACACAACTGGTATACATCGGGTGATCTTAGGAGTGGATCAGGCATGGAACAAATCACAAGATTACATTCGAGTCATTTCTACTAAATTCATAAGTTTATTTATATAAACCTCTGCTATGAATTGATTGCCACATTCGAAAAATCGGGAAATACTATACTTGAAAACTAATAACCTAGTTTTGCGACACTCCTACTATCAGTACTAGTAACAACAATGCGAATCAATTGCAGTAACAATAACATCGATCAAAACGGAACACATTGAAAAGAAACACAAGGTGCTCTATCACTCTAACGAACATTTCGTGCGAATACAGCTTAACACATGCTTTACCTAAAAAGATACTGTTGTCGTCATTCGATTTCGATTGGTATAGTCCTCACCTTCCCGATTAAACGGCTACGAAATGACCCTTCACCTAACCCACTGAATATAGAAACCTTCGTCTCTCATAAACACAAATCCGACACGGACCTCCGGGTCATCTCTCACTGCGAAACCCCAAAACACTCACCAGAGGAGTATTATACCTTCCGAAACGTTTCCACAAGTATTTCCAGAAGACCCTTCGGGAATGTCACGCATGCAGCAGATAAGGTTCAAGCATAGAAGCTTGGGACGAATACGGTTAGTCTATCACTACTAAGTGTATACGCGATGATAATATATACTTAAGATTCTACGGACATTGGATGTGTGTTTCCACCCTATTTCCTGTTCCTTGTCTGGTTGTGGACTTGGGGCAGAGTCACCCATCCAACTGTCTTACCAACCTTAATTACATACGACCTATATGTGCAAGGTAATGATAGATGGACCAGGTACGAGTCCTACCATGAACTTCGGGACAAGGCTACCCAGGAGTTCGAGTGAACGTTCTACCATCCGAATAAGTCTAGTCGTGTAAACCAAACCCATATGTTCCCTACCGATCTAATCAGACGAGAAACACTAAAGCAGGCCCTATGCAGCGCTCCGAGGAGAAGTTATCACTTATAACTTAGTATAAATTCGAGAAAGGCTGAAAGCATCTCGAGAACACGGCAAAACCCGAATAAGTCTTATCATCTATACAAAAACGCAGTGTTTTTACTAGTGAATCTATGATGGCTAGTGTAAACATTATGGTCATATATCATTAAGATTCTATAGACTTAGAATGTGTGATTCCGCCTCATTTCCTGTTCCTTGTTTGGTTGTGGGCTTAAGGCGGGGTCACTCATCCGAATGCCCTTGCAATGTTAATGATATACGATTAGTTTACACCAAGCAATTATAAAAGATCTGGTAGGACTTATAATGCAAATATCGTCACAAATTGTTGAAGCATTCGTAATACTAGTACTTACTAACTACAACCTGGAATATTAGTAATGGTAACAACAAGGATAAAACGGGGAGCATAAAGGAACACATAGAATACACTATCATACCAAAACAATAACTCCTTTTAAATCGACTCAGCTCAAGTTACAATAAGAAATTCCAAGGTCGTCATTTAACATCAGGCGGATTGGTCCCCACTATATCAATTTCTTGTACTACGAAAAGTTCCCCCATCTTTTCTCCAAATTCTTGAAGTCCCAGTCAAAACACTAATTTCGAGACGAAATTCTTTCTAACGAGGGGATGATGTGACAACTGTTAATTTTCGGTCAAGTCAAAGTCAACTAAAGTCAACGAGTCAAACCGATCAACTCATCTAACCCTTGTATATTACCGTTTCCATTATGTTTCTTATTGTACAACTCGCAATCTTAATACAAAGTATCACTTAGAGTTTTCACGTGTTCGGAAATTCTAAACCCTAATCAGGGCAAGTGATGAAACTACTCGATAAAACATTATTCCATACCCCTCGGGGGCGTATAACATTCATAACGAGACTTAACGGGATGTACAAACCTTGCGTTACGAAGCCAAACACTCAAAAAGGTCGCAAACGAAATCTCTCTAAGTATGAAAAATCTCTGCACGAATGTGAAATCTCTCCCAAATCTCTCTAAGTATGAGAAATCTCTCCAAGAATGTGAAATCTCCCCCAAATCTCTCTAAGTATGAGAAATCTCTCCAAGAATATGAAATATCTCCCAAATCTCTCTAAGTATGAGAAATCTCTCCAAGAATGTGAACTCTCTCCCAAATCTCTCTAAGTATGAGAAATCTCTCCAAATATGTGAAATCTCTCCCAAATCTCTCTAAGTATGAGAAATATCTCCATGTATGTGAAATCTCTCCCAAATCTCTCTAAGTATGAGAAATCTCTCCAAATATGTGGAATCTCTCACAAATCTCTCCCAAATCTCTCTCACAATATCTTTTAACTTTTTATAATCATTTGGGGCATCCCGACACTTAACTTTGTGAAAAACTGCGCAAAACGGGGAGTTTATGCGAAAATCAGCCGAATAGGGCCGAACCCTCTTAGGGCCGAACCTCTTAGAGGTGAACCTCTGAGGACCGAAGCCCATTAGAACTGAAACCTTATGGACCGAAACCATGAAGAACCGAAACGAGCTTGCTGGACCGAATTGCTGAAGAACCGAACCCTCTGAACCGAACCCGAAGCTTCTAACCCGAACCCTGATGGACCGAACTTCTCCTTCGCTTCCTGCCTTCGCCTTCGGCCCATTTCACCTATTTCGCCTTCGGGTCCAAGTTGCTAAGAACCGAACCTCCGGCCCAATCCGAGAAGCTTCGCGGGAAGCCCTTTTCCACCCGGTTTTCGACCAGGACTCCGTTTTAAACCCGTTTTTTATTATTTTAACATGGGATTTTCACCCAAACTTATATTTTGACATATAAGACCCCATATATTCATAAATTAAGCACATTTTTAGGGAAATCTTTATTTAAGAATAAAATCTAGTGGGTGAGATATTTAGGTGGAGTGTTGACTTATCCTTTGGGCAAGGAGACAAGTTACCTCCCATACCCACTCCATGACCATTTCCAGTCACTATTCACCCATACCTAGTCAATCATTGTCCTTTTTACACTCATTTTCAGCCATAATCTTGATCAAGGGCTAGAAGGATCTTTATCTCTCCTCCCATTTCACTCACTTTTCACCAAAAAGCAAAACCCATTCTCTCTCACTTCCTCTCACCAAGAATTCGAGATTCAAGGCTGATCTTGAGCTCTTCACACACCTTTGGTAAGTAAATCTTTTCCCACACTTGATTTCCTTACACTTCTTCACTCAAATCATGAGTTCCTTACACAAATATCGTCATATTTGTTGTTAGATCTTCGAATCTTCAAGCATCTTCTAAGTGTCCTTGAGTTGAACACTTCTTTTCTTCATCATCCATCTTCTGAAATCACTCAAGGTGAGTTCATACCCTTATATTTTCATGTTTTCTTCAAGTTTTAGGGGGGGGGGGGGGAATACAAGTTAAAAAACCAAAAACTTAACTAAACTCAAACAACAGCTTTTATCAGAAAAGTTTAGTCTTATTCACGGACTGTTTTGACTATCTTAAACCTAATATCTTTAAAATGACTACTTGCACATCTCCATACGATTTTTCTACGATTTATGGTGATTTTTACAAATCTGCCTATCATTTCAGAAACGAATTCGGACCAGTCTGTGAATATGAACATTTCAGCACAAGTTAAAGACTTCTAAAAATCATAATAAAAATTATGAATAAACTAGACACATTTTATGAACTCTCAGAATTTACGGATTCAGTTTTCGACTTCGTATGATTTTTCTATGATTTTTCTAAAACAATGTAGAAAGGTCAAAAACTAGTTAACAGCTTACAACTTTCATAACACTTTGTAGTATGTTGAGCAAAGTGCATAACAATAAGTTCTAAATATTGAATGTATTTTCTTGTTAGTTTATCATCATAAACTGAAATTTAGTCATTCATGATAAGGATTCTTCATTTATTTCGAACATATATAATAAACTACAATAAGCATAGTTTATGGATTTTTACTACATGAAAAAGGTTTTACTCTCAAAACAAATGGGTTTTTCATATACTACATGATAAACTATAATAGTAATAGTTTAAGGATTTCATATCACTAATTTATTCATAAAAGGTGATTTCACTTCCACCACGGAAGAGGTTTTATAATCAAACTATGTGTAAACTAGTTAACGTAAGTTGTGAGACAATTCTCTCCCCGTACGCCTAGAGTACGGGATTCCAATTCCTGTAAGTTATAACCAGAGTCTCTTGTAGGGAGAGCATGATAATTGTGTATAGATCTATATTGGGATTGACACCCCACACCTCGCTGCTAGCTACAGCGGGACCTGCAGGTCCACGGGTGACAAAAGTCATAACAAATCTTGACGTCTGAAAAACGTTGTTGCAGGTTATTTCTCGTCATAGTATGGTTATAACGACTCACATAGGGAGTTAACAATCTTTCAAGTTTACAGGGAAATTTCTACTTTGGAAAGGGATTTTACTTCTAAATTAAACGAGTTTATGTCGATTTAAACTTGCATGAATTACTTTAAGTATGGAAAAATACTTGTACATTTCGGTCTTGACATTTAAGACTACATGACTTTTATAAGGAAAATATTGGATTTTCTTTGGAAACACATTACCATTATGAACATTATAAGTACAAAACAGACACATATTCTCGGTCTTGACATTTAAGACTACATGACTTTTATAAGGAAAATATTGGATTTTCTTTGGAAACATATTTCTATTAAAACTACATTTCATCTACAATTGTTAAACTTCAGCTATAATTGCTAAGTGTATATGCTAGAGTTATGTAAGAATCTAGTCACAATCGATTTGATATTTGTGGGCCCGCCTTACTTCCTGTTCCTTGTTTGGTTGTGGACCTAGGGCAGACCCATTATATTCGACGGTTTATTTAACTTAAATTTTATATAACTTATATACACTGGGTGATTATAGAAGGAATCTACGGGTCTTTCTAGGGTACATTATCGCATAACATAGGAGCATTCATTTCACACCTAATAAATAAAATATTGGATTTTCTTGAAACATACTATGTTACTTTTACAAGGAAAACGACTTCTTTCTCAAACAAAACTCTTATGAACTCACCAACTTAATTGTTGACACTTTTCAAAACTACTTGTATTCTCAGGAAATCAGTGAAACAGGAAACCAACAGCATTTTGAGGATGAGACGTTAAATCGTCAAACAATTCATTTTGTCATCATAATGTAATTGATTTTGAAACATGAAAAAATATACTATGGTGTAACTTTCTCAATTATATTTATGATAGTTGTATTTACTTTGAGCACTATTATACTCGTTGTTGTGATACTATACATGAAGTCCTCCACCCCCGGACGTTTCCGCCATCCTTGGTTTGGGGGTGTGACATATGAACTGTGAAAGGGATGTTCGGTTTGAGCTTTTGGCTCGTCTTTGCCCGAATTCTACGGGTATGTTTTGTTTTTTTTTCTTTTGGTGTTGATTTGAGTTAATTAATTAAAGTTGAGGGATTGGTTTTGTGATTTAGGTGTTGATATAAGGAGTATGTGTACTGAGGCTGGAATGTATGCAATTAGAGTAAGAAGGAAGACGGTGACTGGAATGTATGCAATTACATGGTGTACAACTGATTTGGCCGCTGGAAACCAAAGACATGGACATGGAATGTTATATGTTTTTTAAGGTTGTTGATATGTTGGATTGTCTCTTGTGTTTTTCATATTGCCTATGTTGTGGTTAGTTGAACATTTTTCTTAAGGCAAGATGGGAACAAACAAATTACAAACTGTTGATTAATGTTATATTTGTGTTTTGTGTTTTGCTTGTGTTCTTAGTGAATTTTGTCTTGATAGATATTCATATACCCCTTTGATTGCTTGAAATCTAAATGGCTAATTTTTTTTCCTTGATTAAAGATAAATAAAGTTAGATAGGTAAATAAGACTTGTATTTACAGAAGAGACTGTTAAGTTAAAAAAAAATCAAAGGTTATTACAATAGTAGCTAGATGTTATCACATTGTGATTATTACAATTGTTGTACATGATTATGTTTATTGTTGTAATCTGTTTCAGGAATTGTTAGTCAGAGCCAGTTGCAAGTATCTCTCTCTTCCCTCTTTTTATCCATGCTATAAAATTTATTGTTATTACTCTTATTATTTTTATTGCTAATGTTATTATTATTATTATTATTATTATTATTATTATTATTATTAAATTTAACATGTTTTAATGGGTATTAATGTTATTAAAACAGTATGTCCCAAGGGATGCTAGTGGGAATGGTAGAAGCGGTAAAGAAAAGTCAATATATATATATATATATATATATATATATATATATATATATATATATATATATATATATATAGGGAAGGGTTATTTGAAAAACAAAAAAACCCTAAAAATCATAAAAATGAATAAAAAAAAATACCTAGAGATCACAAAACATTTTTTTGACATTTTTTAAAAAAAATTGCTGAAAAAAATTTTGAAAATTTTTTTTTTATTAAAAAAAAACTGATTTTGTATTTTTTTTTTTCGACGAATATTAATAAAAAGACGCGATTTTTTATAAAAAAAAAATTCAAAAAAAAGTTTTGTGATCTCTAAGTATTTTTTTATGCATTTTTATAATTTTTAGGGTTTTTTTTAGGGTTTTTTATTTTACGTAGAACCTAAACCTATATATATATATATATATATATATATATATATATATATAAGTTTTAATTTTACAACTTTTACTTACTTGGATTGTTATTTGTGGTGTTCAAGTTATGTTGATTTAGTGATAAGTAATGATACTAAATCATTTGTCCAGTGGAGTCCCTATTGTAATAAGCAATGACACCCTAACTAGGCTTGCTAAAATGGTTATGGCTTTAAAAGAAGATAAGAAACAGAGGTTAAAGAATGTATGGCATTTTCCAACTCCTTATGTCTCCTAAAATCATATTATGACATGTTTTTCTTTCTGTTTTGCAGCTTCAAGAGTTAGCAACTCATTCAGATTGTTTATTAAGTATAGAAAAGAAACAAAACTTATTTATACAACACTTTATCCAGATAGACAACATTACCCATTCAGCCATACAAAAGTTAACAGGGAAAAAAAAAACTTGGTGGAAAGTGGTACTACTGGCTTTTTGGGACAGGTAACTGCAGTTAAGCTTTTTCTTTATTTTTTTTAAATTTAAAGCTTTGATTTGCTCCCAAAGTTGCCACCTGTCTCTAGTTCATTTCTTCTCTCTCTTTTGATATGTCAATAACCCTTATAGTGTGGTTCTGTTTCTTTTCAATTTGCCACTTTACTTCATACCACACTTTCTTGTTTTGATCATTGCATATTTTCTGTTTCTCTATGTGTACATCATCTAATACTCATGAAGCTTCTTGTTATTTTATCCACAACGATTTTAGCTTATGGCTAGGTTAGCTGGCTTAGTCTATGAATCTATGTTGATTTTAGCTTATGACGCTCCCCATTTGCGAAACTGGGCATAAAGTGTAAGTTCGCACCAACTGTAGGGACTAAACATGTAAAATCTTCAATTTCTCAGCTTTATTAGCCCAATTTCGAAGTCGGGTAATTTCTACCAACATTTCGAAACTGTAGGGGCTAAAAGAGAAACTTCAGCCTTTTTCAAAAATTGTTTACATCATTTCGAATTTGGACCATTTCCGCCAAATCTTTAAAAGACCAGGGATCAAAATCGAAAATGTTTCATTTTCTTCCCTAATGTGATACCAGATGCGAATGTCGATCATTGAAACTTATTCAACCCATTTCAAACCTTAGCTTTTTTATTGACTCAAAACCATCATTAACAAAGCATTTATGATTCTCAACAACGAATCAAAACACCCCTTCGAAAACAAAAATCAATGCTTCGGTTTTAGTTGTCAATATTTCAATACATTCCAATTCATTCCTCTTATCAACCGTCGATTCTCAAGGTCTTCCCAAGCAATCAACAACTAACATCAGCCTTCGATTTTTCAATCAAACACATTGACTTAGACCAACCATTCAATTTCCAGACTTTGCTTTTTGTTCAACCAAACACAAATTCCATGCTTCGTTACCAATCGATTTCCCAATAATGAACCAGTAAAACTTCAACCCTTCAATTTACAGACCAGAAATCCATGTCAAACATAACCATTTAAAGAACCTTCGAAATCCTCCATTAAAAGATTGCCATATATCATTTATCAGTCTTTTGAATCAAAATCGATTTCGAACCTTTGACCAGCAACTGCTTTCGTGACCATAGCATCAACTACGAATCGATTAGCATCCTTCGATTCTTTGACCAGTGATACCCAAGATCGAACTCACACTCCACAAAACTCAATTCCGATTTTGACTTTCAAAGAGAACTAGCGACCAACACCAGTCGACGTGAATCGACTTCAAATCCAAATCAACAACCAAAAATTGATATTCAAACATTGAACACAAGAACCACACGATGATGATCCAATGGTACAACTCAGTGAAGCGTGCGTACAAGTTGAACCAAGAACAACAATTTTGACTTTTTGTTAGACCCCGATGAACACCAAACTGATTTGCTCACCGATCATACAGTTGCATTCAATCGATTTCAAAATCGATATACAATTTTTTTTATCCAAAATCGAAATCATCGATCATTCCGATTTCAATCATCGACAAACCCAATTAAAAGTCAAATATAGACTTTCAAAATTGTCCATTCTTGTTATTACATCTTGATTCAGAGATCCTCCAGTTAAGATGTAACATCGATTCATCCTTCTTATTTCAATCAAATTTGTGAGAAATTTGTGTTAGTCACGGATCAGAAGAAAAAGAAAGGTCAAAACTGGATTTAGATATTGAAGAATATGATCTCGAAATGAAAAGAAAAGGAAATTTTGATGAACAATGTACTGATTGTCAAGTTGGGCTCGAAGTAATGAATTATGAACAGTAATTGCATTTGATTTGGACACCAAATCAATATCAAATGAATAAATGTTGGATTGGGATTTTAAAATTTTTGTTCAAACAACTCATGATTTGTTTGTGCTTGATCTAAAAAAAATTTGGTGGATCACCAAGGGGTTGAAATGGATTAGATCCAACGAATCAAAGCGATCAAAAAAAAATGAAAAATGCAAAGCACGAATCGAAATCATTGACGTTTTGGAATCCATTTGAGAATTTGAGGTACCTTTTTGATGAATCGAGTTCCATTTTCAACGAACGAATCAAATTTAAAAGATCTTGGTTCTTTTGTTAGAACGAGAAAATCTTCAATTTGAACATTATATCACCCACTATGCGAGATGTACAACTCGTTCTTCGTGTTCTTCGTGTTCTTCAACGATCCAAGAACATCTTCAAAAGAACCACCAACACATTTGAGTTTAGATTTCAAATTCAATGCAACCTTTGGAGATTGTTGTTTTGGCACCCAAATTTGTTTCACGGATTTTAGATTCACAACAACATTCGACGATTTTTGTGAATAAACCCGCTTGTTTTTGCGTTTAATCTTCTTCTTCTTTTTCTTTCTCATCTTTTTGCATCTTGAAGATTTGATTTCATGAACAAATCCACTTTCCATAACTTTAACTTTGTGAGTTTGAATCAAATCTTTTGGAGTTTGATACTTGTGAATTTCTTGGATTACCGGCTTTCGATAAGGAATCATTCCTTCAAACGAATCACAAGAACATACAATATCATCGGTTTGAACTCCAATTGAGCAAAAAACTTTTTCATCTTCATGAGAATCAACTTGAACTCCTTTTTCTTGAACATCAAGAACATCACATTGAACTCCATTGTCAAGAACTTCAACAAACTTAAGAGCACGAAGATCATTTGGGTTTTAATTAAGAGAAATGTATTTCTTATTAAAAAAAATCTCTTTCTTCTCCTTCTTTTTTATTTCTACTACGGACTAATATGGACAAGGCAATTTTATTCAACCATACAATCTTACAAAGTGGTTGAAAAACCAAGCTTCCATTATCATCCTTCAAATATCCATAAGAAACCATATTACCCCATGAAATCAATTTGCTTAACACAATAACCCATAAAATTGATCTTCATTGACTTTGTATTTGATATCTTCAACGATCACAATCCAAGAATCATATGGCAAATCCACCATGATCATCAGAACTTGAAATTTTCAAGAGAGAAAGTGATTTTGAATGGGTTTTCTAGAAAAAGAAAGCAAAAATCACTTGAATTCTAGTGAAGAAAATCGAATTATGAATAGAAACAATGATGAATTCGATTTCTAGAATCCAAAAAACTCTCTAAATCACGAAGATCAAAACACAATGAAGAATCACCAAATCAAGATTGCCATCAAGGATCAATTCTTGATCCAATCAATAACACCCGCTCTGATACCAATTGTAGTGGTGTTGATTATGATGGCATGTGCGGAATTAGAAAAGATCTAGTGAATCATCATGTAAACTCAAGAACACAAGGAATAAATAAATCTGTGTAAGCTCATATTAGATCTAGAAAGAATATACAAATGGGTTTGTACAAATTTCTCTCTCTAGTCTAACACTCCAAAATGATCATCCTAAGTATGAGTGTCACTCACTTCCTATTTATAGGAAATACAACTCATTTACACATCAATAAGGGTAAGCCACATCCAAGCGTGACTTTGCACCCTAACATAACTAAACGCACCATCAAGTGAGTCATGACATCGAAAAATGAAGGAGGGAAAGTACTTCTCTAACAAACATAATGTTAATACGATGTCACTTTGCAACTTTACTACACAACTCATTGAAAAAATGACACAGGCTTAGGATTGTTCTCCGCACCTTCACATCTAACACCCCTTTGATTGCAAAAGGGAGAAGTTGTTGCATTAGTACATGACAATCATTAGACTTCAAACCATTCATCTTTGAAACATCATCCGACACGAGACTCTTGAAATTAGAGCAATACCCATGAGTAACTTTTATGTTAGACAGGGTATCATAAAATAGATGTTTCTCTGCGGAATTCAATGTGTACTTGGCAGGCGGAAGCCAATGTCGATCCCCTTTTGTTTGAGGTCGTAATTCAGTCTTAATGCCCAACGTTTCAAGATCTTGTCGTGCTTTTAATACATCCTTCATCTTGTGAGGTAAATTAAACGCTGTCCCATAAAGACTGTAGGTCACATTTTTTTCTATGTGCATGAGATCTAACTGATGGTGTTTCCTTCTTTGACGCTCCCTTCTTTGACTTTATCTTCTTTAACTTTATCTTCTTTGACTTTATCTTCTTACCCCATGTAGTCTCAAATCCCGCCAGATAGTCATAAATATCTTCACCTGATGATGGTTGTGGCATAAAATCGTGCTCCTGTTGATTGTTGAAATGTTTTTTTCTTTTACGAAAAGGATGTTCAAGTGGTAGGAATCTTCTATGCCCAATGAAGCATACTTTTTTGGACTTTGGCAACCATTGTGAACAAGTATTCTTTGAACATATTGGACAAGCATAATAACCATTGGCAACACACCCCGAAAGATTACCATATGCGGGAAAGTCACTTATAGTCCAAAGTAATATTGCTCTTAGATTGAAGTATTCTTTCTTATAAGAATCAAAAGTCTCAACGCTAGTTTCCCACAAGAGCTTTAGTTCTTCTATCAATGGTGCCAAGTAGACATCAATATTGTTACCAGGTTGGTTTGGCCCGGATATCAACAGAGTCAACATCATGAATTTTCTTGACAGACACAAATAAGGGGGTAGATTATATGTTATTAGGATAACCGGCCAACAACTATGCTTGGAACTTAATGACTTGTAAGGATTGATACCATTAGTAGACAAGGCTAATCTAAGATTTCGTTTTTCTTGTCCGAATTCTTTCCATGTGGTATCAACAAGCTTTCAAGAAGGGGTATCGCGAGGATGAGTAAACTTCCCATTATTGACCTGACCTTGTGCATGCCAAGTTAAGTCATGTGCAATTTGTGGTATTGAAAACATTCTTCTAAATCTAGGGATGATAGGAAAATACCACAAAACTTTTGAAGGTACGTTTTTGGTATTCTTCTTCCAACGAGAAATGCCACAAGTTTGACATTGAGAAGCATCTTTATGTTCTTTCCAGAATAGAACACAATCATTTTCACATGCATGAATCTTCTCATATTGTAGACCTGCTCCTTTTAGCAACTTCTTGGACTCATATATCGAACTAGGGATGTTATTGTTTGATGGTAAGATATCTTTTAGGACAGAAAACAAAGCATCAAAACTAGCATCGGACCATCCAAACTGACCCTTCAAATGTTGGAATTTCAATAATCCACTAAGTGCATTATACTTTGACCCTACATAAAGTGGCTTATCACATTCTTCAAGAAGTGATTTCAACGAATCGGGTTCTTCGTCTACATATTTGAAGGCATCATGTAGCATATCCTTTGTATAAATAGCATTAGGAGGAATGGAATAGTTAGGGCATCTAGAATCACTCTTGGGTTGTTTTTCTCCATGGAAAGACCAAATCTTATAATTCTCATCGAAGCCGTGGTTAAACAAATGATAACAGACATTGTCAATTGAGTGGTGACACAAATTGATGCAATTTACACAAGGTCATGGAATAACATCTAACTTTGGATTATTACTTTGTGCAAACTCTAGAAAAGCATTCACACCTTCATCATATGCATTTGATAATCTACTAGAGGAAATCCATGATTTATCCATTACACATTTGTTTCCAACCTACATAATTATTTACCAGTTAAAGCAACAATGATTACGCATGTTTAGGGACAAAAACTGTGCAAAAACAAAACTGTACAGGGACAAAAAAACTGTACAGGGGACAATCTTGACAAAAAAAATTGTTCAGGGCCCAAAACTTTACAAGGACAAAAAATTGTACAGGGCCAATCTTGACAAAAAAAACTGTTCAGGGGCCAATCAGATGTCAAATACATGTTCAGGGGCCAATCCTTTACAAAAAAAACTGTACTTTTTCAGCATCCATGTATTTTTATTTATTTATTTATTTAGTAAATTACTTTTTCAGCATGTTATTAGTATAAATCATTGTTTTCTTTTTATTGTAGTTCAGGATTACATGTTGTTTATATTACTTTTTCAGCATGTTATTAGGGGTAGTTTAGTCTTTTGTTTATACTATTAAAAATTTTTCAGCATGTTATTAGGGGTAGTTTAGTCTTTTACAGAAAGATATATTAACAAATGTTAGTAAAGGAAAATTAAAAAATAGAGCACTCCATTGACTACCAATGGAAAGACTTCTACTTCTACTGCTAACCCCATCAAGATAGTCAAAAGGGATGCCAACTCATTGAGACTTGTGAGTACCAGATTTCTTATTGTAACATCTGTTTGCATATTAATTTCTTGATTCTTTTTTCAAATTTTGATTTTGATCTCTATTTTCTCTTACAGTGTTTACAGAAACAAATACCATATTCAGATTCCCTTACCTCCCAAGATTGACCACAGTGTAACAATGATGACAGTGGAAGACAAGCCAGATGTCACATACAATGATGGTGGTGGATGTAAAAAACAAATTGAGAAAATGAGAGAGGTGTGTTATGTTTATAATTATTTATAGTATACATTCCCATTATAAATATTAAATACAAACCAAAAATCTTTACTTTAATAATTTATGATTTGTAGGTTGTTGAACTACCCATGCTCCACCCCGAGAAATTTGTAAAACTTGGAATTGACCCTCCAAAAGGTGTCCTCTGCTATGGCCCACCTGGAACTGGAAAAACACTTTTGGCAAGAGCAGTTGCTAATAGAACTGATGCATGTTTTATTCGTGTAATTGGAAGTGAACTTGTTCAAAAGTATGTTGGTGAAGGTGCTCGCATGGTTCGCGAATTATTTCAGGTTTACATTTATGGTCCCTATACTTTTCAAATTTGTTACCAAACACAACCTTTTTTAATTAACTCTTGTGATTTGACAGATGGCAAGATCCAAAAAGCCAGATGCAATTGGTGGTGCTAGATTTGATGATGGGGAATCAGCTCGATGGATTTGATGCTCGTGGTAACATCAAAGTTATCATGGCCACAAATACGTATATAGTCGATATTTACAGTTTACACCCTGTAAATTTGTTTTTCCTCATATTTGGTTGGATACTTTCAGACCTGATACAACACTTTTGCGACCTGGGAGACTGGATAGGAAAGTGGAGTTTGGGCTTCCGAATATGGAAAGTAGGACACGGATTTTCAAGATTCATACACGGACTATGAACTGTGAAAGGGATGTTCGGTTTGAGCTTTTGGCTCGTCTTTGCCCGAATTCTACGGGTATGTTTTGTTTTTTTTTTCTTTTGGGGGTGATTTGAGTTAATTAATTAAAGTTGAGGGATTGGTTTTGTGATTTAGGTGCTGATATAAGGAGTGTGTGTACTGAGGCTGGAATGTATGCAATTACATGCTGTACAACTGATTTGGCTGCTGGAAACCAAAGACATGGACATGGGATTGTTATATGTTTTTTAAGGTTGTTGATATGTTGGATTGTCTCTTGTGTTTTTCATATTGCCTATGTTATGGTTAGTTGAACATTTTTCTTAAGGCAAGATGGGAACGAACAAATTACAAACTGTTGATTAATGTTATATTTGTGTTTTGTGTTTTGCTTGTGTTCTTAGTGAATTTTGTCTTGATAGATATTCATATACCCCTTTGATTGCTTGAAATCTAAATGGCTAATTTTTTTTCCTTGATTAAAGATAAATAAAGTTAGATATGTAAATAAGACTTGTATTCACAAAAGAGACTGTTAAGTTAAAAAATCAAAGGTTATTACAATAGTAGCTATATGTTATTACATTGTGATTATTACAATTGTTGTACAAGATTATGTTTATTGTTGTACTCTGTTTCAGGAATTGTTAGTCAAAGCCAGTTGCAAGTATCTCTCTCTCCCCCCTTTTTATCCATGTTATAAAATTTATTGTTATTACTCTTATTATTATTATTATTATTATTATTATTATTATTATTATTATTATTATTAATATTAAATTTAACATGTTTTAATGGGTATTAATGTTATTAAAATAGTATGTCCCAAGGGATACTAGTGGGAAGGGTAGAAGCGGTAAAGAAAAGTCAATATATATATATATATATATATATATATATATATATATATATATATATATATATATATATATATATATATAGGGAAGGGTTATTTGGAAAACAAAAAACCCTAAAAAAACCGTAAAAATCATAAAAATGAATAAAAAAATACCTAGAGATCACAAAACTTTTTTTTGACATTTTTTATGAAAAAATCGCAGGTTTTTAAAGAAATTCGCTGAAAAAAATTTTGAAAAAAAAATTTATTAAAAAAAACTGATTTTTTTTTAGCGAATTTTAATAAAAAAATACGATTTTTTATAAGAAAAATTCAAAAAAAAGTTTTGTGATCTCTAAGTATTTTTTTATGCATTTTTATAATTTTTAGTTTTTAGGGTTTTTTGTTTTCCATAGAACCTAAACCTATATATATATATATATATATATATATATATATATATATATATATATATATATATATATATATATATATATATATATATATATATATATATATATATCATAAGTTTTAATTTTACAACTTTTACTTACTTGGATTGTTATTTGTGGTGTTAAAGCTATGTTGATTTAGTGATAAGTAATGATACTAAATCATTTGTCCAGTGGAGTCCCTATTGTAATAAGCAATGACACCCTAGCTAGGCTTACTAAAACGGTTATGGCTTTAAAAGAAGATAAGAAACAGAGGTTAAAGAATGTATGGCATTTTCCAACTCCTTATGTCTCCTAAAATCATATTATGACATGTTTTGCAGCTTCAAGAGTTAGCAACTCATTCAGATTGTTTATTAAGTATAGAAAAGAAACAAAACTTATTTATACAACACTTTATCCAGATAGACATCATTACCCATTCAGCCATACAGAAGTTAACAGGGAAAAAAAACCTTGGTGGAAAGTGGTACTACTGGCTTTTTGGGACAGGTAACTGCAGTTAAGCTTTTTCTTCAGTTTTTTAAAATTTAAAGCTTTGATTTGCTCCCAAAGTTGCCACTTGTCTCTAGTTCATTTCTTCTCTCTCTTTTAATATGTCAATAACCCTTATAGTGTGGTTCTGTTTCTTTTCAATTTGCCACTTTACTTCATACCACACTTTCTTGTTTTGATCATTGCATCTTTTCTGTTTCTCTATGTGTACATCATCTAATACTCATGAAGCTTCTTGTTATTTTATCCACAATGATTTTAGCTTATGGCTAGGTTAGCTGGCTTAGTCTATGACTCTATGTTGAATATTGGCTAAAAATCAACTAATATTGGCTGTAAATTAGCTAATATCATTCTTGCTATGAAGTTTGGTAGAAAGCAAAGAAACTTTACTTAAACAATTTCAATCATATATGCACAAATGTAATGTGTCTTTTGATGTCTTTATCTTTTAATGGAAGCATACCTTAGACATCTTAAAAGAAACTGGCATAACCAACTGTACTAAATTTATAGTCAGTAAAATGGATTCAAATGGAAAGCTTCTTTCAGATTGAGTGAGCCCTTATCAACCCCATGTAAATCTCATAGGCTTGTTTAGTGTATTGTATTGTTACTGTAAAAAATGTTCATGGTTTATAAAAAAATATTTTCTTTATAGATAGAAGCATGCGAAAAAAATTTTGCCATATTTTTTTTATGTTTCTTCAATTGGTTGTGACAGAGTAGGTTGGAATTGAAACCTGATGACTTGTTTTTAGCAGCTTTTTTTGGTGGAGAAACACTAAAGTTAGTTTTATTTTTAATTTTTCTTGCAAAATGGAAGTTTACACAAGACGAAACCATGAAAAGAGCAGCTATAATCGACAATCGGAGGAGAAAACCCAACTAAGTGCAAGCATATACATGAGGAGAAAACCTAACTAAGAGCATCGGTTTTCTTGAAATGTTACCTGGTGTTCAACTTGAGAAGCTTCAGAAGGTGAGAAACCCTTGAATGTGTTCATTTTATCATCGATTTCATGGATACCAGGCGCCTCTTCCCCTCATTCTGCTCTTGCTCTTCTGTCACTTGGTTCTAGCAAATAGAGATGAAAGTTAGTTCTCTGGCTAATAGGGGAAGTTTCAGCAGGAACACCAAGCTCAAGTGACTTCTCCAATACCTTAATCGGACCTAGGGCACGTAAGATTGAATAGTCTCCAACGATGGCAGGAGAGCCCAAGCTCGTCGGCGATGCGAAGTCAGCCGGAAGAGAAGGAACCTAACGTCATCGGAGGGGACGTTATCTGCAAGGCGAGTCGACAATCGATCGATTGTAGAGAGTGTGTTGAGTGATGATCAGTAGTGAGTGTTTTGATCTTTGTTGAAAACCCCTATATATTTTAGCAGATACCTCGATTTTTGAAACAAGAGCTCGTCTCATTAAAATTAAAAGGCAACGGTTATAGAGGACACACGTTTTAATGTAAAGCGCCCTCCGTGTTTTTGATTTTTTTTCTTTAAACACTAATCTAAGGGCACGCAATAATGAGTGACCTAAATGCTTAAATTTTTTGAAGAGAGGACACCATTTTAAGGGCACTCCCTTTTACGTAACATAAATCACCGAGTGTCGTGGATTGTGCGTCGTAAAAGGATATTTTTCTAGTAGTGCTCGACCCTAAGCTCATATCTGGTTTGCTCCAAGGTTTGTTGGCTATAACACAGAGCAGTATAACCTCAAACCAACCTATACAATATGTCGAAATATAACAGATAATATCATATACAGATAAATAGATAGTATCACAGGTAGTCCTACATATCTACTAGACTAGCATATCAAAACTAGCATGCAATTCTATTCCATACTCAACATATCAACAATTGTAGGTTATCAAACCTATGGGCCGGCCTTGGTTCCTTTGACCCGAAAGTATAGTAAGGAACACTCACCTCACAAGTTGAACAGAACTGATGAGGCCCGAATCCGAATCTCAGCTCTCTACTCAATGCCTACATCCACCAAGTGACCAATTCCATCAAAATCCCAATAATACCCAAAATACCCTCAAAAGTCAAACTTGGTCACACATTATCAAACTTAAAGTTAACTAGTTAAAGTTAATGAACCCACTGAGTCAACCCAACCGAGTTAACTCAACATGGGTTGTCCCATGCGAGTACGCGGGGCGTACTCTAGACGTACGTTGAGCGTACAAGAAACCTCACTTGACCAGCTTACAGGGTGGCTGACCGAGTACACGGGGTGTACTCCCACCTACGTTGGGCTTAACTTCGCATTACTCAAATCTTTATTAAGTTATTAATGGTTAAGCACTTAAGTCCATATTCTAGATCTACGGTCCAAATGTACTCTAAAGTCATAAAGTCCTTAATGCAAGCTCTTAATCCATTAATACCTTATACAAGAAACATGGAGCCAAACTAGCTAGAGGGACATCGTTTTTATGGCTTAGGACCCTTCCTAGGGTCTAAAAAGACAGCCCAAATCGTCCAAAACCAAACATGCATAA
This sequence comes from Lactuca virosa, assembly GCF_052849685.1. Taxonomy (NCBI): domain Eukaryota; kingdom Viridiplantae; phylum Streptophyta; class Magnoliopsida; order Asterales; family Asteraceae; genus Lactuca; species Lactuca virosa. The sequence continues at coordinate 319,364,311 of NC_136428.1, forward strand.
GAATGGAACTTTTGAGACAAGAACAACACATAAAGCTACCAAAATGAGATCCAAGAAAACAAATCATCAAGGTGAAGACTTTTTACCTTCTGGAGCTTCCCAAGAAGGTAGTGATCCAAGATCCAAAAGCTTGTTTCCACTTCTAAGCTCCTTGATGTATCTCCTTCTACTGAAGAACAGGGTGTTACAACTCTCCCCCACTTGAACTAGACTTCGTCCTCGAAGTCTACTGCAGAGGACAAATCCGGATAATACTCCCACATCGCAGCCTCCGGCTCCCAGGTCCACTCAGAGCCCCTCTGGTGCTGCAATCGTACCTTTACCAAAGGTACTTCCTTTTTTTGCAAAACCTTTAACTTCCTTTCCAGAATAGTTGTTGGCCTCTCAACATAGTTCAGTCGCTTATCAACCTAAATATCATCCAAAGAAACCACTGCATCCTTATCCAATACGCACTTTCGCACCTGCGAAACATGGAAAGTGTTGTGAATCTGACTGAGCTCCTCATGAAGATCCAATCTGTAAGCAACTTTCCCAACCCTGGGAATAACCTGAAATGGCCCAATACATCGGGGACCCAATTTTCCCCTCTTCCTGAAGCGAATCACACCTTTCCCAGGTGAGACTTTCAATAACACAATGTCGCCGAACTGAAATTCCAAGTCGGATCAGCGTCGGTCGGCATAGCTCGTCTGCCGACTCTCAGCAGCCTGCAATCTCTGCCTGATCTACTGAATCATCTTTGTAGTCTGAAGGAACACCTTGGTCCGCCCCATGACCCTGTGACCAACCTCACCCCAGCAAACCGGGGTACGACATCTCCGCCCATATAAGAGCTCAAAAGCAAAACACCAATGCTGGAGTGGAAACTCTTGTTATAAGAGAACACCGCAAGAGGTAGGTAGGAGTCCCAGCTCCCACCAAAATCGATGACACAGGCCCACAACATATCCTCAAGGGTCTGTATCATCCGCTCAATCTAGTCGTCGGTATGTGGATGATAAGTTGTGCTGAAGTGCAACCTCGTGCCCAGTTCCTCATGGAACTTCTACCAAAAACGGGAGGTGAACCAAACATCATGATCTGAAACAATGGAGACCGGAACCCCAGGGCGAGCAATGATCTCACGAATATACACATCGGCCAACTTCTCAGCCGAAGAACTCTCCCGAATCGCTAGGTAGTGGGCACTCTTGGTCAATCGATCCACGATGACCCAAATAGCATCGATGCCCTTAGTCGTCTTCGACAACTTGGTGATAAAATCCATCGAAATATGCTCCCATTTCCACATGGGAACCTCCAGGGGCTGCAACTTGCCATGCGGCCTCTGATGCTCAGCCTTGACCATCCTACAGGTCATGCACCTCTCCACATACCAGGAGATCTCCCTCTTCATACACGGTCACCAATAGCTCAATCTCAGATCCTGATACATCTTGGTGGCCCCCGGATGGATAGAAAAACTAGACTTATGAGCCTCCTCCAACACAATCTGTCTGACCCCACCTGTAGTGGTGTTGATTATGATGACAAATGCGGAATTTGAAAGATCTAGTGAATCATCATACAAATCATGAACACATGGAGTAAATAAATTTGGGTTTAAGCTCTCATTAGTTTTTTGATAGAAAGAGTACAAATGGGTTTGCTATTTCTCCCTCTCAAACTAACACTCCAAAATGATCATTACATAATGGGAGTCACTCACTTCCTAATTATAGGAAAGACTCAACCCATTTACACATACAAGAGGGTAAGTGTGACAACCGTCAATTTTGGCCAAACAAACTCAAAAAGAGTCAATCAGATCAACTCAACTTGTATTAGAATTTTAGGTGAATCGGGATATTCCCTAATGCTTCCAGTGTACGATTGACAAATTATAATACAAAGTACCTCTCTTCTTGGAAAATATTCGAATATAGACCCTAAATAAGGTTAGTATCGTAACAAATCAGTAATTCAATTTTGTATTATTTTAGTGTAAATAATATTCATAACTCAATGTGGTAGAGTTAATAAACCTTATGCTACATGGCAAATTCAACAAATGCTACAAATATGGATTTTTAGTGAATTCGTCACCGAATACGACAAATTCCATACCCGGCCTAAAACGCCCAACTTTTAACGGAAATAATTTAGAAATCAACCTAATTTTCGTGTAACGTATTATTATTTTTAATAATAATGATTTTATTAACAATTTGAAATTTTTATAATTCAAATTAAATATTTATACATCATTTATACCATATTTTCTTTATAAAAATACCACACTTTTTATAAAATATCACTCTTTTTATAAAAAGATGCCAACATTTTTATAAAATAAAGAGCGTTGACTTTGTGGGTTATGGAATCCATAAACTAGACATGATGTTTCCCCTCTTCCCAACAAAACTCTTATCCACCATGCATCCATGTATTACACCACATATAACTAAGTATTAACCACGATACAACCAAGAAAACATCACTTCACCCCACCCCACCCCACTCTCCCTCCCCCTCCCCCACAAATTTCGTCCACCCCCTCCCCCTCTCAACTCACCATCTTCATCTTCTTCATTCTCTCAATTTCTCTCAAGAACACTCCATTTTTCTCACGGTTAATTCTCCACAAATTGGTTCTTCAAATTTTGGTAAGCTTTCCTCCATAGATCTAGTGATTCTACACATAAATATAATAGTTTTGTTACATTTACACACATTTATATGTGTTATTATCCATAGGGTAATACCATCTTCAAGTGTTCTAAGCTTGAGGATCTTCATCTTCATCTCTTTATCCACTAAGAAATCCACTCAAGGTGAGTTCATACCCCTTCATTTTCGAGTTTTTCCAAGTTTTAGGGGGGGGGGGGGGATACAAGTAAACAAATCCTATTTTGATGATCTAAAGGCTTTGCAAACTAAAAATGCAAGTTATGTCACTAAAACATATCTAAGCTTAAAAATCAGCTTTTTACAGAAAAGTTGTGGTCTGTTCACTAACTGTTTTACCTTGCTTAAACTTAATATATTTCAAAACTGTTCAATATGCAAATAGTTCAGGTCTATACCTTTTTAAGGACTACTCGCATGCATTCATACGATATCTCTACAAGTTATGTTGATTTTTACAAAGCTGCCTATCATTTCAGAACATTTTCGGAGCAGTCTGTAAAAATAAACGTTTTCACTCTAGTTAGGAACCACTTAAGGTCAGGGAAAAATATTATTGACAAAGTATACTCATTTTCTAAGCTCTGAGGGTTTACGGATCCAAATTTTGACTTACGATGATTTTTCTATAATTTTTCTAAAAACATGGACAGAAAAGTCAAAAACTAGAAATTGTCTTTATCATACTAAATGTTTTTATACTCGTGTTTAGATGTAAGTTTATATGTAATAATCTTTTAAAACATCTAGACAAGATAACCTACATGTATTTATATATTTGATTGTATAAATGGACTTAACAAAACATTCATAATAAACTATAATTTGTATAGTTTATGGGTCATAAATACTACACTATCATTTTGGACAAACCATATAATTATTTAAAGGTATAATTATTTTTACACTACGTAACCATTATGGAAGAATAATACTATCATTTTCAAGAAAAAGGGGTTTTCAGTTCACGTAAATCGGTTGATACTGGTTGCGAGACATTTGGCTTCACTGTGCCTACCAGAGTACACATTAAGTCCTGCATTATAACCAGAGTCTTTTGGGGTGACAAATGTCGTAAAAGTTCCAACGCCCGAAGAACGTCGTTCAGGCCACCAGTCGCATTAGTATGGTTATAATAAGTCACATAGGGTATTAACAAAACATTTGGTTTACGGGTTAACATACATTCAAGTAGTTTTATATAAAGATAAAACTTTATAATACCATTTTTTAGTACAACATTACTTACATTTTCAGTCTTGGGATTTACGACTTACAGCTCATTTTTAAAGAAAATATTGGATTTTCTGAAAGTATACACTATCATTTTTCACAAAACGGTTACAAATCCTTCTCATACAAAATGCTTATGAACTCACCAACTTAATTGTTAACACTTTTTTCAAAATCACTTGTATTCTCAGGAAACCAGTAAACAGGTAACCACAAGAGTTTTTGGTGGATGGGATGGCGTCGCATCACGTTATTTCTTTTTGTCACATGCATTTGATATCATGTAAACAATGTTTTGAGAACAATGTAAACTAATTAATTATTCAATACAATGGTTGTAATGCTTTGATCGCTACTATTTAACTGTTATGATACTGTACATGAAAGTCATCCGTCCCCAGACGTTTCCGCCGTTTTGGTATGGGGATGTGACAGTAAGCCACATCCAAGGAGAACTTTACACCCAAATATTTTCCCCTCAAAGTTAGGATTGGATTTCCCGGCTTCAATATCCAACGAGCTCGCGCGATCAAGACCAACTCCCCTTCGAAATGATACTGGTCTTCAAATCCACAAATGAATACCCGAAGGTTCGAATACCCACTCTTCATTCTCCCCTTTTTGTAATCAAAAAATGATTATAAAACCCATTAAGGGTAAGAAGCACCCGAGGATTAATATTCACATAACTCCCCTTATGTATGCCAAAAATGAAACCTCGAAAAACTTGCATGGAAAAACAATCACGAAAAAGTTATGAAAATTTTTTAATTTTGTGAAAATTTTCAACTTTTGGGTGAGAGTTGCAAGAATTCCAAAATCCGAGTAAAAATTGTCATTAACAGAATTCTACAAGGACCCGTTGCACCATTTGCGAAACACTCCCCCAATTGCAAAACTGGATATAAAGCGTTAATTCGCATAAGCAGCAAGGACTGAACTTGAAACTTCTTCCCATTTTTCGGAAAATTACCCCAATTTCGAAATTGGGTAATTTCTGCCAAGTCTTCAAAACATCAGGGATGCAAAACGAAAAGTCTGTATTTAACACAAACTTTTATCCCAATGTCGAATGTGGACTAAAACTGCCATTTCATCAAAAGTTCAGGGACCCAATGCGAAAGTTTTGTTTTCTTCTTCCCAATACGTTACACAGAGAACGAATCGCTATTTATCTACAACAATTCGCTATTAGTGTCCAACCCATTCGCTTTTCATCTCAAAGACTTCTTTAACGAAGCACGTATGGTCCACGACAACGAAGCGCGAATCCACTGCCTTCGTTTTTAGGTTGTTCGATTCGTGACTCCAACCCAAAACACCAATAACGAACTCATACAGCCATTTCGCTTTTAATCAAAATGCATCGACATCAAACTATCGACTGTAAACCATCCAATTTCCCCAGACTTCGCTTTTGACATATACAGACTTCAAGTTTCGTTAACAAACTAACCTATACAAACAGATCGTCATCACAAAAGCGAAATCTTCAAAATCAAAGACTAAGTTACTTGCAAACAGTCGAACTCTTCCATTAGATTGCCAATCCAATAACCCATTTCGTTTTCAACCAAACAGTCATCGACATCAACCATCACAATCGAACCATGTTCGTCCCCAAGTTCCAACACAGGCTTCGCTTTTTGTTACTTAACCCAAATCATCGATATCAGCCCTTCGTTAACGAACCAAGATCAACAATCCGTTGATTATTTCACCTTCCCAGTCGATATCACAAAGCAACCATTTGTTAACGAACTACAACCCATCGCCTTTGAACAATCGACTCCAAAATAAAATCAACAACTTCAAACACTTCGCTTTCCAAACAAACATTGAGTCTTCGAAATCAAAATCAATCCAGCCAAGTCAATTCCAGTTCTTCGCTTTTCATCAAATAACGTTGACTATCGACTCCAAAATCAGTCTTATGCCAAAAGCGAAACATCCAATTTTGAATCCTCAATATCAATCGAACTCAAGATAAACCATATCGGCTTCGAAATCAAACTTCATACAACCATCTTCGAAGTCAACAATCATCGAATCAGTTTCAATTTCAAAAATAGCAGTTAGTTTACTTCAATCAATTAATCTCAACTTTTTCAGATCAAAAACCAATTTTGAATTTTGAAAATCATCATTGACTTCTAATGAAGATCGATTTTAAGTTGAAGCGATTCTAATTCAAGAATGAGTTCACTCAAAATCAGATTAACGTCGAATCCAATTCAACAAAAGTAATCTTCTTGAATCGATGTAAATCGATGTGAATATTGAATACAAAAATATTGTGAACTAATAGGCGCATCAATCGAAATAAGACTTGAGCATACATTCAATCAGATGATGTGAATCAAAATACAAGAACGAATCGAGATACAAGAATAAATTCAGATCAAAGTATCCGATTAATCAAATGGAACGAAACTTGGATTCTAGTAAACAGATCTATGAACAGTAAAATATCATATAATTTGGGCTTGAAAGTGGATGAACAGTATCGACCATGTTAATTGGGCTTAATGATAATGGATTGGGCTTCAAAAATTGAACAGTAAATATTCTGATTTTGGGCTTGTAATTCAATTGATTTTGTTTTGGGTTTGATCTAAACAAAAATAATTTGATCAATCTATGACGTAGAAACGGATTTGATCCAATAAGACAAATCGATCAAAAATGAAAAACGCAAAATACGAATAGAAATCATGGACGTTTTGGAATCCATTTGAGAATTTATGATACCTTTGTGATGATTTGAGTTCCATTTGCAATGAACGAATCAAATTTAGAAGATCTTGGTTCTTTTGTTGGAACAAAAAAATCTTCAATTTGAACAATGTACCACCCACGATGCGTGTTATACAACTCATTATTTGTGTTCTTCAATGATCTAAGAACATCTTCATAAGAACCAACAACACTTTTGGATTTTGACTTCAAATTCAATGCAACATTTGGAGATTGTTGCTTTGGAACCCAAATTTGCTTCATGGATTCCGGCTTCACAATAACATTTGACGATTTTTGTGAATAAAACCGCTTGTTTTTATGTTTGATCTTCTTCTTCTTTTTTCCTTTTCATCTTCTTAGAACTTGAAGATTTGAATTCATGAACAAACCCACTTTCCACAACTTCAACTTGACAAGTTTGGATCATATCTTTTCGAGTTTGATATTTGTGAATTTCTTGGATTAACGGCTTTCGATAATGAATCATTCCTTCAAACCAATCACAAGAACACAAAATATCATCGGTTTGAACTCCAATCGAGCAAAAAACGTTTTCATCTTCATCAGCATCAACTTGAATCTTCTTATCATGAACTTCTTCAAGAACCTCCTTATGATCTTCATGAACATCCAGGTAAAATTGAAGAACATTGAAACCATATTTTGGAACATCAATACGAATTCTTTAAATGATTTCATCTACTTTGTTCTTCCTTATTCTTTCATGATAAGTTGCACCCAAACGATCAAGCAAACTTATATTCTTTTCATGACCAATTTTATATCCAGTCATCTTTCCAAATTCATCTTTTTCAAAACAAGAAATGATTAAATAACCTTTGATCGATCCAACAACCAAAGAATAGAGAAGATCTTCAAAATTGTATGAATATGTATATTTTCCTTCTTCCAATACATACCACAGTTCACAAATTGGTTTTTCCATTTTGAATCAATCGATAAGATCTTGAGTTTTTGTAGAGAGAGAAAGTGATTTTGAATGGGTTTTCTAGAGAGAGAAAGTAAAAATCACTTGAATTCTTGGAAGAAAATCGAATTATGAGTAGAATCAATGAGGAATTTGATTTCTAGAATCCAAACTCTCTATAACATGAAGATAAAAAATCAAAATGAAGAATCACCAAATCTAGAATGCCATCATGGATCAATTTTTGACCAAATCAAGAACACCCGCTCTGATACCAATTGTAGTGGTGTTAAGTATGATGACAAATACGGAATATGAAAGATCAAGTAAATCATCACATAAATCATGCACACATGGAGTAAATAAATCTGGGTTTAAGCTCTCATTAGTTTTTTTATAGAAAGAGTACAAATGGGTTTGCTATTTCTCTCTCTAAAACCAACACTCCGAAATGATCATTACATAATGGGAGTCACTCACTTCCTAATTATAGGAAAGACTCAACTCATTTACACATACAATAGGGTAAGCCATATCCAAGGAGAAATTTGCACCCTAACACCGCCAGACATAGGAACTGTCACACCCCAAAACCGAGAACGGCGGAAACGTTCTGGGGCGGAGGACGTCATGTATAGTATCACAACACAGTGATAGTAAACAAGTAAACAAACATCATCCATCGCATTAAATCGTAAAGTTTTAATACATGTGTGTTCTTTGTAATGTAATAGACACCAAAAAAATGAATGATTCAAAATAAAAGACGAGTCTTGACTGTGCTCCGTCTTCTCAAAACCTGTCACCGGTACCTGTCTACTGATGACCTGAGAATACAAGTTATTTTGAAAGCATAGATCAGCATTTAAGCTGGTGAATTCATAAGTATTTTAGTGTCTTTGATTTGTAAAACTGTAAAGAAAGACTTGTAAATGTTTGATGAAAAGTTCGTATAAGTATGAAAACCCTAGGAAATCCTATATTTCCTACTAGTATAAAATGTAGTCTTCTACCGAGACCCGATAGTTTTGGAGGTTTGCTTCTCCGTATGAATGAAGGTTTTTCCCAATGTACAACTATTATTATCAAAATATAGTCTACCTCATCGTTATTGTGAATGTGTCACAAGATAAAAGTAAAAGGGAAAATAATATAATCATTGAAATCGTATCCTTTTGTACTAGGATAAACACGGTGTGGTAACTCGCCGAACAGTACAACCGTAGACATCCGTCGATGTACATTTTCCCACTGTAGCTAACAGCCGGGTGTAGAATGGTCAGTCCCGTATAGTATATAATAGTATCTATTCATATAGTATGTACTAGTATCTCATCATAGAGTACGTAATAGTATCTCCTCATATAGTATGTAATAGTATCTCTTCATATAGTATGTGGTACATTTGTATAGACTCATGAATGAACTGACTCTTGTACGTTCCAATTGTACTAGGAATAGTAAGTAGTATCTCCTAAACTATACCTATTATAGTTTACTAGTAATGTGGTTTGAAGTGTCCATGTATGTTTATACACCTTTGTTATACAAAGTGTTGGAGCTGAAGTCGTAGCTATCTTATCAATACATATATATATACTTACTACATATGTATAGATATGGTTTTTGAGAATACATAAGTGGAAAAGAGGTTTTGTAATACATTTAAAGGGTTTGAAACAACAAATAATCATGACTTGATGTCAGTTTATAAAATGATTTAAAAGTAGTTTGTTTGATAAAACGGTTTGAAAGCATAGTAAATCCATCTGTTTGATAGTTATTAATCACATGTGATTGATATAATAACTATGATATTCAACTTGTATCCCCCCCCCCCATAAAAGCATTTAAAAGCACGCAAAAGCATTTAAAAGGTTGTTTAAGGGGTATGAACTCACCTGTAGTGAGTAACTCAAATGAACTCACTTGGGTGTCAATTGGAGTCTTGAGCACAAACGAATCCTATTTAACATATAATTACACATATATGAATACATTCCATGTATATAACTACTAAAAGTGATAGGGACACGCCTTAGGGACATAAAAACACTTAGAATTAAGTGTTACAACCATATATGATTGTATATAAGGGGTATATGGCTATACAAGGGAGTGTATGGTCAAAATGCACCACATTTGTGTGTGTGCGGCCAGGAGGCGTGTGCGGCCGCACACTCCCTATGAAATGTGCCAAAACGTATTTTAAGGCTTTAGGACTCATCTAGGAAGGTTTCTTACTTTATGCCTTAGCCTTACATGGAGTTTATTGCCATTTTTGGACCTAAAAAGGGTGTGTGCCACTACACATGGTGTGTGCGGCCGCACACCCTTTATGAAGATGATAAAATCGAGTTTTTCTAGTATATCATCAAGTGTTCTTAGCATATAACAAGTTATGATAAGTGTATACACGTTATAGAGGCTTGAAAGGGTGATTAAGGTCCAAAACTAGTGTGTGTTCTTGGTGTTCTTGGTGATCTAACACCAAATAGGTGTTTTCATGGATCAAATCAAAGAGAAAGGCTAGTTAAGGTCATATATTAGCTATTCAAAGGATGAATCACTCACTTGTTTGAAGATCGAAGTGAAACTTTGGATGAAACTTGAGAGAAAACGATTTCTAGCTTTGAAGAAGTGAAAAAGTGTTCAAAAATGACAAGTGTTGAATATATATGGGAGAGTGTGCGGTTGGGATGGGTGTGCGGCCGCACACACCTGTGTGTGGCCGTACACACAAGTGTACGGCCGCACACTCCATGTGTTGGAGTGTTTGGCCCGATTTTGCTTGATATGCATCGTTTTATCCCATTTCTAGGTTCCTACCTTATTTGTACTGGGTTTAGAACACTCAAATAGACTCTAAATAGTGCTAGAAGATAGTAAAAACGAGTCTGACCTTCATTGATTTGAATAAGTGTATAAGATAAAAATTTCGGATTGTCACATCATCCACCCGTTAGAGAGAATTTCGTCCCGAAATTAGAGTTTAAGCAATTAAGTTATTACAAATAACTAAGTAAAAAGATGAGGATATTTCAGTTTCATTTGATCCTCACGCTCCCAAGTGAATTCAGGTCCTCGCTTGGCGTTGTAGCGAACCTTCACTATCGGGATACGGCTTTGTTTCGTTTGCTTGACCTCCCGGTCCATGATTTCTACAGGTTTTTCCATGAAGTTGAGGCTCTCGTTGATCTCGATCTCGTCGAGTGGGATTACAAGAGTCTCGTCGGACAGTCACTTTTTCAAGTTCGAGACGTGGAAAGTAGAATGTACGTTACTGAGTTCACGAGGTAAGTTAAGTTTGTAAGCTACAGGGCCGATTCTTGCAAGAATCTCGAAAGACCCTATGTATCTTGGATTTAGCTTTCCATGCTTTCTGAAGCGTATCAAGCCCTTCCAGGGTGAGACCTTCAATAGAACACGGTCACCCACCTGGAATTCCAATGGTTTCCTTCGTTTATCTGTGTAGCTTTTCTGTCGGTCTCTAGAGGCTTTCAATCGTTCACGAATCTGAACGATCTTCTCTGTCGTTTCCCGAATGATCTCCGGACCCGTGAGAGTGCTTTCAGGAACTCGTCCTTTAGCTAACTGGGTATCACCCAACTCAGCCCAGCACAGAGGGGATCTGCACTTTCGGCCATAGGGGGCCTCGAATTGAGCAGCCTTTATGCTCGTGTAATAACTGTTGTTGTAGGAAAATTCGACAAGGGGTAAATGAGTATCCCATGTTTTCCCAAAGTCGATCACACAGGCTCACAACATATCTTCCAATGTTTGGATAGTTCTCTCACTTTGTCCGTCGGTCTGTGGATGGTAGGATGTACTCATATCCAGCCTAGTTCCAAGGGAACTTTGTAGCGACTGCCAGAACCTTGAAGTGAATCTACTATCTCTGTCCGAGATAATGGATATGGGAACACCGTGCAGTCATACAATCTCCCGAATGTAAGTTCTTGTAAGCTTCTCCATCTTGTCTGTTTCTTTGATAGGCAGGAACTATGCAGACTTGGTCAATCTGTCGACGATGACCCATATGGTATCAAGTCCACCCGTTGTCTTGGGAAGCTTGGTTATGAAGTCCATAGTGATCCGCTCCCACTTACATTCCGGTATCTCCGGTTGTTGTAGAAGACCGGACGGTTTCTGGTATTCGACCTTGACCTTTGCGCAAGTAAGGCATTTACTTACGAAGGTAGCAATCTCTGCTTTCATGTTAGGCCACCAGTATAGCTTTTTAAGATCCAGATTCATCTTATCTGAACCCGGGTGGATGGAATAACGAGTGTTAGGCGCCTCGGTCATGACCAAGTCTCTGAAACCACCGTGTTTCGGGGTCCAGATCCGATCCATGAGATAATAAGCTCCGCCACCCTTAACCTCCAAGTTCTTATCCATCCCTCTCAGGGATTCCCTCGCCACATTTTCAGGTTTCAAAGCGTCGAGCTGAGCCTCCTTAATTTGTGTGGACAAGTGTGAGCGGATAGTCATAGTCAATGATTTGACTCTACGACCAGAATATGCTTTCCGACTTCGGGCGTCAGCTAGTGCGTTGGCTTTACCCGGATGATAACGAATTTTGCATTCGTAATCACTGAGTAGCTTGACCCACCGTCGTTGTCTCATGTTGAGCTCCTTCTGGTCGAATATATGTTGTAGGCTTTTGTGGTCTGTGAAGATAGTGCTTTTGTACCGTACAGGTAGTGTCTCCAGATCTTCAGAGCAAACACAACTGCTCCTAGTTCAAGATCGTGGGTAGTGTAGTTGACCTCATGTGTCTTTAGCTGTCTCGAAGCATAGGCGATGACCTTACCTCGCTGCATCAGAACACATCCGAGCCCTTGATTTGATGCATCGCAATGGACAACGAAGTCTTCTATCCCTTCGGGGAGGGATAGTATTGGTGCGGTGCACAAGGCTCGCTTGAGCGTTTGGAACACTCTCTCCTGTTTCTCTTCCCAGTAAAGGCCACGCCTTTCTGGGTCAGTGTTGTAAGAGGTTTCGCAATGCGGGAGAAGTTCTGAATGAACCTGCGATAGTAGCCAGCGAGACCTAGAAATTGACGAATTTCTGTAGGCGTCTTTGGTGCTGACCAGCTCTCAATGGCTTTAATTTTGGAAGGGTCCACGTGTATACCCTCTTCGCTAACCACGTGCCCTAAGAATTCGACTCGTCGGATCCAAAATTCGCATTTCGAGAACTTCGCATAGAGCTTCTCCGAACGTAGTGTTTCTAAGACCTGTCGCAGATGTTGACTATGCTCCTCCTTACTATGAGAATAGACAAGTATGTTATCGATGAAGACGATGACGAACTGATCTAAGTAAGGACGACACACCCTATTCATTAAATCCATGAATACTGCGGGCGCGTTTGTTAATCCGAACGGCATCACTACGAATTCGTAGTGCCCATAACGAGTTCGGAAGGCTGTCTTCGGAACATCCTCCCCTAGCACTCGTAGTTGGTGATATCCGGATCTTAGATCTATCTTCGAGAAGTAGTTTGCTCCTTGAAGTTGATCAAATAAGTCATCGATGCAGGGTAGATGATAACGATTTTTAACGGTAAGCTTGTTGAGTTCCCTATAGTCGATGCACATACGAAATGATCCGTCTTTCTTCTTGACGAACAAGATCGGTGCTCCCCATGGTGAGAAGTTTGGCCTAATGAATCCCTTCTTGAGAAGTTCGTTAAGCTGACAAGAAAGTTCCTGCATCTCTGCTGGTGCCAGACGATAAGGAGATTTGGCTACTGGCGTAGCCCCTTGCACTAAGTCGATTCAGAACTCGACTTGGCGTTGAGGTGGTAATCCCGGTAGTTCTTCTGGAAAGATGTCGGGAAAGTCGCGTACTTCTGGAATGTTCCGAATTTCCTTTACTTCTTGACTCGTATCTACGATGTGTGCAAGGAATGAATGATATTCCTTACGCAAGCACTTTTGAGCTTGGATAAACGAAATGATTCGAAGGTTCGTACTAGATTTGTCACCGTAGATAACTAGAGTTTCGTTGTTAGGGAGGTTAAGACGAACTGCTTTCTCAAAGCACATGATGTCGGCACGACAATGACTTAACCAATCCATGCCGATTATGACATCGAAACTTTTAATTGAGACCGGCATGAGGTCTATTTGGAAAGAATGACCATCTAGAGTTAGAGTACAACCCACGTATATGCAGTTAGTACTTTCCGTTTTCCTATTTGCCATTTCTACAGTGAATGATTTCTCTAGTGTACGTGGTTTTCGTTTAAGTAAATGAACAAATTTCTGGCTTACGAAGCTTCTCTCTGCTCCGCTATCGAATAATATGCATGTATATGAATTATGGAGGAGAAACGTACCAGTAACTATCGTAGGATCAGCTACGGCTTCCTCGTGGCCCATAGCCAAAACTCGTCCCACTCCGCTGGTATTTGCTGCCTTCGGGCAGTTTCTTTTAAAGTGACCCACCTCGCCACAACCGTAGCAAGTTTGGCCCACCCCAGCATTGGGAACTTGAGTGTTTGGCTTTGCGGGAGCCTTGCAGAAACGGGCAGTATGCCCCTTTCTGTTGCAGTTGGAGCAATGCATTTCCCGGCAAGGTCCGGTGTGGTGGAAGTTGCATTTCTTGCACTTCGGAAGGTTACCGACATAAGGCTTTGCTGGGTAGGGGTTAGTAGGAACAGCAGTAGGTACAACAACAACATTTACTGTAACTAGCTGTTGTTTCTTCGAGGATTCTTGTGAAGACCCTCCTTTCCTCTTGTTCCAACCTTTCTTCCTGTTGTTGTTGTTTCCCCTTTGTTGATCGGGTGTAGCAATTGTTGTGTTCAGATGGTTTTCGTGATCAATAATAGATTGTGCCAATTCTTTAGCGATGTCAAAAGTAACAGGCCTTGAAGCTAGCACGCTCGACTGTATCTGAGGCGACAGTCCCCAAATAAATCGCTCTATTTTCTTGCTCTCAGGAGCAACCATTTCCGGGCAAAGAATTGCCAGATCACAGAATCTATTGGAATAGGTTGATATATCAGAATCAACCATATTAAGGTTCCAGAGTTCCTGCTCGAGTTTTTGAATTTCCCCTCGAGGACAGTACTCTCTCATCAGCATGGCTTTCAAATTCTCCCAGCTTATTGAATTTGCCACAATCAGAGTCAGTGACTTAACGTGGCCATTCCACCAAGTTAAAGCCCTGTCAGAAAAGGTGCAAGTAGAAAACTTGACCCTATTGTTCTCTGGGCAGGCGCAGATTTCAAAGACTGCTTCGGTCTTTTCTACCCACTGCCTTAAAATCATCACCCCTCCTGTTCCATTGAAATTCCGGGGTTTGGCGTTCGTAAAATCCTTGTAGGTGCATTCTCTGGGGTGCCCATGACTCTCGCCATGGTTGGAAGGAGGAGTACCAATTCCTGATCTACTAGGGACAGGAGTATTGATGTGTGACATGGAAGCCGCTACTGCCACAGTGACAGCCGCTTGGAACATAGCAGCGTCAAACTGAGGAGGTGGAGGCGGTGGTGGTGTCGGTGCGTCCTCACCATTGTTACGCTTGGGATTTCTACGAGGCGGCATTTTTCAACTATAAGTTGAAAAGATAAAGGCAATGATAAGAATTCAATAATATAGAAAATGAATGTGTCTCATGAACTAAATCGCCATAGTTCAACAACAGATGATAGTATGAGTTCCTGAATAGATTAGATAACATGCCAAAATTACTGGTATTAATGATGTAAATAAGTTCGGGAAAATGACCTAACTAAAGGTCTTACATCATACCATAGGGGGAAATGTTGGCAGTTTAGAAGCCTAATAAGGTACTTGAAAGACAGGAATAATTTACAGACAAGTGCTACTTAGAGCATAGGTAAGAAAACTATTCCTTAAGTCAAAAGAAAAGACGTACTAAATATCCTCTAACGGCGATGGGAGTTCCTCGGGCGAACCCTCAGATCTGCCAGTTGAAGAACCACTTCTTGAAGGTGTCGCTCGTGAGCCCTCTGGCGAACTCGAAGTTCTATGACTTCAGCTCGGGAGGCAGCTAGTTGTTGCTGCAGAGTCTCATTGGTTCTCCTGGTTCTTTCCATCGCCTCCTCGAGATGGCGAATGCGGATTGTTTTGACACCAGAGTTGGCATCAATCTCCACGACTCGGTCAATGGTTGCCCGACCTTGCTCAACATTCTGAGAAATCCTGCGGACCATAATGGGCAGGACCCGGTCAGCCGAGCCTCCTTCGCTGAGCTTGTAAAAGCTTCGGTCTCCATTGAAAAGTAATGGTTGACCCTGGTCATCACTCCAACGATTCAAGTTTGTCGCCCACAAGGGTGTGGGACCTTGAAACGCGGGTCGGGGGTTGAGATTTGGAGCTTGACCCTCTTGGGGTAAGTTGTTGACTTCTGGCTCGGAGTCAAAGCCATCTGAAAAGCCTTCTGCGAGGTGATCATCCAAAGGGATGGGATGGTCATCTTCTGGCTCGTCATCCAGCCATCCAGCATTGCCCTGATTTGGGTAGTATGGGTCTCCAGGGATATGAAATCCATCCATGTTATCTACGCGAGAAGTACGGGTAAAAGAATCAGTTTAAGAGACGTATTAACTAAGATATTTATAGTAACACGAAATACTCCTATAGTATTTTAAGTTATGTTTTGTTATAAAGTTCTCATTGTAGTAGTGTTGGTAAGTTTTTAGACTTGTTGCCATATCACATCCATTCTTGGGCATATGCTAACCACTCCTCGGACCAGCATAGTTGATCAGGCTATGCCACTCCTAGGACTGACCATACATCCCCGAGCTTACTTGTGATATTCAACAATCGTAATACTTTTGTATTTGTCATTGTGACACTGATTTTAGTATGAATGCAGGTATGTATACTTAGTTAAATATTTTATTATTTAAAACTATAAACTCTTGGTCAGAGTGTTTTAATCCCATTGTGTTTATAGTTAGTATATCTTTTATGGGTTGATATACTCAATTCACTATAAACAAGGCTCTGATACCAATCTGTCACACCCCAAAACCGAGAACGGCGGAAACGTTCTGAGGCGAAGGACGTCATGTATAGTATCACAACACAGTGAGTAAACAAGTAAACAAACATCATCCATTGCATTAAATCGTAAAGTTTTAATACATGTGTGTTCTTTGTAATGTAATAGACACCAAAAAAATGAATGATTCAAAATAAAAGACGAGTCTTGACTGTGCTCCGTCTTCTCAAAACCTGTCACCGGTACCTGTCTACTGATCACCTGAGAATACAAGTTATTTTGAAAGCAAAGATCAGCATTTAAGTTGGTGAATTCATAAGTATTTTAGTGTCTTTGATTTGTAAAACTGTAAAGAAAGACTTGTAAATGTTTGATGAAAAGTTCGTATAAGTATGAAAACCCTAGGAAATCCTATATTTCCTACTAGTATAAAATGTAGTCTTCTACCAAGACCCGATAGTTTTGGAGGTTTGCTTCTCCGTATGAATGAAGGTTTTTCCTGATGTACAACTATTATTATCAAAATATAGTCTACCTCATCGTTATTGTGAATGTGTCAAAAGATAAAAGTAAAAGGGAAAATAATATAATCATTGAAATCGTATCCTTTTGTACTAGGATAAACACGGCGTGGTAACTCGCCGAACAGTACAACTGTAGACATCCGTCGATGTACATTTTCCCACTGTAGCTAACAGCCGGGTGTAGAATGGTCAGTCCCGTATAGTATATAATAGTATCTATTCATATAGTATGTAATAGTATCTCATCATATAGTATGTAATAGTATCTCCTCATATAGTATCTAATAGTATCTCTTCATATAGTATGTGGTACATTTGTATAGACTCATGAATGAACTGACTCTTGTACGTTCCAATTGTACTAGGAATAGTAAGTAGTATCTCCTAAACTATACCTATTATAGTTTACTAGTAATGTGGTTTGAAGTGTCCATGTATGTTTATACACCTTTGTTATACAAAGTGTTGGAGCTGAAGTCGCAGCTATCTTATCAACACACACACACATATATATATATATATATATATATATATATATATATATATATATATATATATATATATATATATATATATATATATATATATACTTACTACATATGTATAGATATGGTTTTTGAGAATACATAAGTGGAAAAGAGGTTTTGTAATACATTTAAAGGGTTTGAAACAACAAATAATCATGACTTGATGTCAGTTTATAAAATGATTTAAAAGTAGTTTGTTTGATAAAACGGTTTGAAAGCATAGTAAATCCATCTGTTTGATAGTTATTAATCACATGTGATTGATATAATAACTATGATATTCAACTTGTATCCCCCCCCCATAAAAGCATTTAAAAGCATGCAAAAGCATTTAAAAGGTTGTTTAAGGGGTATGAACTCACCTGTAGTGAGTAACTCAAATGAAAGATCGATATAGGATTGTTGGGTGTCAATTGGAGTCTTGAGCACAAACGAATCCTATTTAACATATAATTACACATATATGAATACATTCCATGTATATAACCACTAAAAGTGATAGGGACACGCCTTAGGGACATAAAAACACTTAGAATTAAGTGTTACAACCATATATGATTGTATATAAGGGGTATATGGCTATACAAGGGAGTGTATGGTCAAAATGCACCACATTTGTGTGTGTGCGGCCAGGGTGTGCGGCCAGGAGGCGTGTGCGGCCGCACACTCCCTATGAAATGTGCCAAAACATATTTTAAGGCTTTAGGACTCATCTAGGAAGGGTGTGTGCGGCTACACATGGTGTGTGCAGCCGCACACCCTTTATGAAGATGATAAAATCGAGTTTTTCTAGTATATTATCAAGTGTTCTTAGCATATAACAAGTTATGATAAGTGTATACATGTTATAGAGGCTTGAAAGGGTGATTAAGGTCCAAAACTAGTGTGTGTTCTTGGTGATCTAACACCAAATAGGTGCTTTCATGGATCAAATCAAAGAGAAAGGCTAGTTAAGGTCATATATTAGCTATTCAAATGATGAATCACTCACTTGTTTGAAGATGGAAGTGAAACTTTGGATGATACTTGAGAGAAAACGAGTTCTAGCTTTGAAGAAGTGAAAAAGTGTTCAAAAATGACAAGTGTTGAATATATATGGGAGAGTGTGCGGTTGGGATGGGTGTGCGGCCGCACACACCTGTATGTGGCCGTACACTCAAGTGTGCGGCCGCACACTCCATGTGTTGGAGTGTTTGGCCCGATTTTGCTTGATGTGCATCGTTTTATCCCATTTCTAGGTTCCTACCTTATTTGTACTGGGTTTAGAACACTCAAATAGACTCTAAATAGTGCTAGAAGATAGAAAAAATGAGTCTGACCTTCATTGATTTGAATAAGTGTATAAGATAAAAATTTCGGATTATCACAGGAACTCATACCCGACCACAATGGGTCAACAATCCACGACTATCCGGAATAAATCTGGCGATCTCTCCCGTGATCCTCTCTATCTTCCAGTTCTCTTCCCGAACACCCTCGACCTGAGCCTACCTAATCAATCCCAAAAGCAGAGAATCCACCGATATCCTCATACACGATACCCCATCTGAAGACCCAGCCGACTTGCGGTTCAAAGCATCGGTCACCATATTCGCTTTACCCAGATGGTAAAGGATCTCGTAGTCATAATATTTGACTACGTCTAGCCACCTGTGCTGCCTCATATTCAGGTTTGGCTGATCCATAATATGTCTCAAACTCTTGTGATCCGTGTAGATAGTACAGCGGACCCCATAAAGATAATGCATCCAAATCTTGAGGGCAAAAACCACTGCCCCCAACTCTAGATCATGCGTGGGATATCTCGTCTCGTGCGGTTCAGCTGTCGCGAAACATAAGCTATCACCCGTCCTTTCTGCATGTGGACCGCCCCCAAACCATTGATGGATGCATCACAGAATACCACAAAATCCTCAATTCCCTGTGGGGGGGTCAAAACTGGGGCCTCATATAATCTCTACCGAAGGGTCTCAAATGCCGACTGCTGCTCAAGGCCCCACAGGAAATCCACCCCTTCCTTGTCAGACGAGTGAAGGGTACTGCAATCTTGGAGAAATCCTTATTGAATCTCTGATAGTACCCTACCAAACCCAAGAAACTCCTGATATCCGAGGGAGATTTTGGAACCTCCTAGTGCATCGCAGCCTCGATCTTGGCCGGATCGACCAATATCCCATCCTGATTAACGAGGAGTCCAAGGAACTGAACCTCTCGTAACCAAAACTCAGACTTCGAGAACTTAGCATAAAGTTGTTCTCGCCTCAAAACCCCTAGAAGCTCATGAAGATGCTCCTCATGCTGCTCTCTGGTCTTGGAATATACCAAGATATCATCAATAAATACAATAACCGAACGATCGAGCATCAGCCTGCATACTCGATTCATCAAATCCATAAATACCGCAGGCGCATTAGTAAGCCTAAATGGCATCACCACGATATACCAAGATATCATCAATAAATACAATAACCAAACGATTGAGCATCAGCCGGCATACTCGATTCATCAAATCCATAAATACCGCAGGCGCATTGGTAAGCCTAAATGGCATCACCACGAACTCGTAATGCCCATAATGAGTCTGAAACGTGGTCTTCTCCATGTCCTCCTCTCTCACCCTGGCCTGATGATATCCGGACCTTAGATCTATCTTGGAGAACCAAGATGCACCCTGCAACTGACCAAAGAGGTCATCAATTCGTAGAAGGGGATAACAGTTCTTCACCGTTAGCTTGTTCAACTCCCGGTAATCAATAAACATCTGGTGTGACCCATCCTTCTTCTTGAAGAACAAAATTGGTGCTCCCCACAGAGAACTACTCGGTCTGATGAACTGCTTGCCTAGTAGCTCCTGCAACTGAGATGACAACTCATGCATCTCAGGCGGTGCCAAGCGGTACGGTGCCTTGGCAATCGAGACCGCACCTGGCACGAGGTCAATCCTGAACTCGACCTGCCGCTTAGGAGGCACACCGGGTAACTCATCCAGAAGCACATCACCAAACTCCCTGACAACCGGGACCTATGAAACTGAAACCTAACCCCAACACGTGTATCCACCACATAATCCAAATAAACCGCACACCCGTACAGAATATACTGTCGAGCTCTATTTGTAGAACAAAACCCTAAACCCATCCTGGTGCCCTCTACATAGATAACCAGTTCTCCCCCACTTGGGGTTCGAACTACCACACGTTAGCTCTCACAATCAATCATAGCACCGAAACGACTCGGAAAGTCCATACCCACAATCACACAGAAATCCCCATGGGGATAGGGATCAAATTGAGCGGATAAGGTACCCCGAAGATCTCCAGAACACAACCCTAATATACTGATGATGCAGAGACCCCGTTTTCATTGGCGATAGAAACTCACAATGAACACTCTAACTCCCCAATGGCCATAACAAACTCTCTGATGAACGATAGAGACACAAAAGATCGACTCGCACCCGAGTCAAACAACATTAGAGCATGCAAAGAGCTCACTAGAAACGTACCTAATAGAGGCACATTGATTAGCATAACATAAACATAATCAATAGAATAAGGGATAGAAACATACCAGTCACTACATCAGGAGATGCTCTGGCCTCCTCGGCAGTGAGTTGGAAAGCGCGACCTCGAGCCCTCAGGTGCTCCGCCCTACCCTGACTCCTATCAGTGATCCTCAAAGTACCCGGGGCTAAAACCTGCGCCGGCCTAGCAGCAAGCGATTGGCAGTTGGACATCACATGGCTAACCTGTTCGCAATGAAAACAAATCCTGGAACTGAATGTTAGGGCCTGCTGGAGGGGATCCCTCGCCATATGGCCCTGTCAGCCACAATTGTAGCACCCAGAAGACGATTGGCAAGCACCCTCATGCACCTTGCCGCACTTCCCACAAGTGCGGCCCTTCCGGCCCCCAGATCTGACATCAGCGGTCTTAAACCGCTTTAACACAGGCTGCAACTGCGACAGGACCAGCCTCTACTCCCTCGTCTGCAAATCAATCTCAATCTCACGCCGCCTGGCGGCCTCCTGCATCTCCAACAATGAACCATAGCGATGGGTGGAAACAAACTGTCTAATCTCCGTATTGAGCATGCTCAAGTAACGGGTCATCTGAGCCTACTCAGATGTAGCAAACTCAGGGCAAAACATAGCCCTCTCCATGAACATTTTGGTGATCTATGTCACCGTCTCAAAACCCTGCCTCAAATCCAGGTACTCCTGGGCCAACCTCTCACGCTCCACCAGTGGCACATATCGGGAGCGGAACATCTCAGAGAACTGCTCCCAGGACATAGCAGCTCTCTGCATAGCAGAATATGAACTAGTAGCAAGCCTCCACCAATCCTTCGCTCCGGTCCTCAGAACTTTTAGAACACACATAACCTTTTGGTCAGCTGGACAAGAACAGGTGAAGAAACACCCCTGCACATCAGATAGCCACCTCATGATGATGATCGGGTCATGCATCCCATCGATAGTCAGGGGCGTCGTATTGTCAAAGTCCCAATACAGAAAAACCCGACCAAATTGTTACGGCTGCAATGACTGTAGTGGCTGTAGCAACAACAGTCTCAGACAAAGCAGCATAGCTCTCATCAAAGTACTCAATCATGGTGGTCTTAATAGACCCAAATGTCTCTGGCAACTGAGGTCGGAAATGAGAAACAACCTCCTCCTGCAAGATCTCCTTAATCCTGTCATCCAAACGCAACTGACTCACCCTGACGGCCACCTCCTGATCCCGAACCGGACCCAGCCTCAACTCGACGAGTAGTCACCATACTGAAAATAAACCAGGAGGATATCAGATAACATGTATATCATAACAGGGGAACCAACTCCCGACAAAGCCCTATGGGTTGTGACTTCCTTGTTACATGTACGGGTCCTATGCTTTCGGTAGTACGGACCCATACTACCTTCCACACCTACCCGTATTTATCTCAAAAGATCACCACAACACCCAAACAATACTCGCTTGCATACTCACACACTCAATCCTTACTCCCTAGAGGAAAGGCTATATATCTCAAAATTGGTCAGCTGGCCCCACACATCTCATCCATGAAACTTCCACCAACCCCGCAACACTCGTGTATGCTAGCCATACATAACACTGGACCCTATAGACAATCGAATATCTACTCCTACCCTAAGCCCTTCACCAAACAAGAACAGGAAATAAGGCTAGACCTATTCTTAGGATATAAATTCTTAGTTATACATCACCATGATGCATACACTAAGCAACTACAGTAATGATGTCAATTCCATTAGAGAAGAACCCTAGGCTATCGGGCATCATATAATCATGCAATTCTATCATGAAAACTCCTGAGGATCCCTAGCCTATCGCTAGCATGCTATTCTAACATATCACAATATCAAATAACAGTATGATATTTTGGGTCTAGTTTTTGGCTCCGGTTGATCATACACATCGCATCCTCTTTGATTATTTCGAAAACCATTTGAAAAATCATTTAAAAAAAATCTTTTTTGTTAGTTTGAGACTGGATTCACTCGAATGTTCCTCCAATTCACTCAAACCAAGGTTCTAATACCAACTTGTAACATCCATAATATTCATGAAAAAATTAAACTATTAAAACAACCCATAAATCATCATTGTTTACAAATAGTTTTCAAAACGGGATTAATATTAGAGTTTTCCCAAAATCATAAAATCAAAACTTGAGGAGGCGCACGATCATGCCTTCACCGTCCCACGATCCTCTGAGGTACCTGAAACATAATCCAAAACTGTAAGCCCAAAGCTCAGTGAGTTCCCCCAAAATACCAATACACATACAAAAAATACATATACAATAACAGCATGCAATGGGTCCACAGCTAACAAACTAGATTACCCCTTAGCCCACAATATAAGTCTAGCTTTCCCTTGGCCCACCACTTATGTTTGGCTTGCTCCTTGAGCCCACAACATAAGTCTGGCTTACCCCTCAGGCCCACAACTTATGGTTGGCTTGCTCCCCAGGCTGATCAGTCCTCGGACTGAATACTACTATGCCCTCAGTACGAGTCTGTTATTCCCTTCCCAACTCTCAGCCCGTACCTGGAATGCTCATGAGCCCTCAGTATGAGTCTGTAATGTCCTCCCCGACCCTCGGCTCATATCTAGTTTGCTCAAGTGTTTGTTAGCTACAGCACGGAGCAGTATAACCTCAACCCAACCCATACAATATGTCGACATATAATAGATAATACATATACAGATAAAGAGACTGTATCATAGGTAGTCCTACAGATCTACCAGACTAGAATATCAAAACTAGCATGCAATTATATTCCATACTCAGCATAGCAACAATATCAAGTTATCAAACCAATGGGTCAGCCTTGGTGCCTTCGACCTGAAAGTATAGTGAGGAACACTCACCTCGCAAGTTGAACAAAACTGATAAGGCCCGACTCCAAATCTCAGCTCTCTACTCAATTCCTACATCCACCAAGTGACCAATTCCATCAAAATCCCAATAATACCCAAAATACCCTCAAAAGTTAAACTTGGTTAAACATGGTCAAACTCAAAGTCAACTGGTCAATGTCAATAAACCCACTGAGTCAACATAGCCGAGTCAACCAAACCGACTTAACTCCACATGGGCTGACCCATGCGAGTATGTGGGGCGTACTCCAGAGGTAGACTGGGCGTACAAGAAACCTCACATTAACCAGCTTAAAGGGTAGCTGACCGAGTACGCGGGGCATACTACCACCTTTGTTATGCGTAACTTCGCAATCCTTAAATCTTCACTAAGTGCTTAATGGCTTAAGCACCTAAGCCCATATTTCAGATCTACGGTCCAAATGTACTATAAAGTCATAAAGTCTCCAACGTTATGAATTTGCACGTCCATAAAGTCCTTAAGGCAAGGTCTTAATCCATTAAGACCTTCTACAAGAAACATGGAGCCAAACTAGCTAAAGGGACCTCATTTTTATGGCTTAGGACCCTTCCTAGGGTCTGAAAGGACATCCCAATTCATCCAAAACCAAACATGCATAAGAATGGGACTTTTGAGACAAGAAGAACACATAAAGCTACCAAAATGAGATCCAACCAAACAAAGCATCAAGGTGAAGACTTTTTACCCTCTGGAGCTTCCCAAGAAGGTAGTGATCCAAGATCCACAAGCTTGCTTCCACTTCTAAGCTCCTTGATGCAACTCCTTCTTCTGAAGATCGGGGTGTTACAACAGCCTTTAGGATGCGTTATGGTAATTACGAGTTTGTGGTGATTTCTTTTGGGCTCACCAATGCAGTGGCAATGTTCATGGATCTAATGAACTAGGTTTGCAGACCGATGCTGGATCGGCAAGTTATTCTGTTCATTGATGATATTTTGGTATATTCTAAGACCAAGGAGCAACATGAGGATCATCTACGAGAGGTTTTGGAGACTCTAAGGAGAGAGAGGCTATATGCCAAATTCTCCAAGTGTGAGTTCTGGTTGCTCGAGGTGTAGTTTCTCGAGCACCATGTCAATCAAAAGGGTATTCTGGTTGATCCACCCTAGTTCGAGGCCATGATGCAGTGAGAGGTTCCAAGATCTCCATATGAGATTCGAAGTTTCCTTGGTTTAACTGGGTATTATTTGAGGTTCATCAATAATTTATCCAAAATCTCTGTTTCATTGACTAGGTTGACGAAGAAGTCTACTCTTTTCCATTGGGGGCCTGAGCAGCAGGCGATATTTGAGATTTTGAGGCATAGGCTATGCGAGGCTCTGATTTTGACCCTGCCAGTGGGTGTGGATGATTTTGTGGTGTACTATGATGCATCAATTTATGGATTGGATGTAATATTGATGTAGAGGGGTCGTGTGATAGCTTATGATTTGAGGCAGTTGAAGCCTCATGCGGAGAATTATCCCACTCATGATTTAGAGCTGGGAGCGGTGGTTTTTGTTGGATAAGGTGTCTAAGTCCATAACTATTTCTGGTATGTACTTGACCCGACCCGGCATGGTCCATTTGGGTTGCATGGCACCATGCAATTAGATAAACTAAAATGAGAGAAATAGCACTTATGGTTTATTAATATATTATAAGTTCTAATATATTAATAATATTATTTAATTAGTTTGATCAAGAATTAATTTAGAATTAATTAAGTGATCAAAAGATAACTAATTAAATATATGGGTAGATTATGTAAATCTTCCATATCTTATATAGTGGGCTAAGAGGCTCCATGGATTATCAAGTTGGGTTCCACCCATAGGATGCTCCATGGATGCTCCATGGGAGTTACAAACCCATGGGTCATGGAAATGAAGAGTCATGACACATTAGGGTTTACATGGTGTAACCCTAGATGTGTCAACACTATATAAGAAACCCATTCTCCACCAAAATCGGCTACACATAAGAAACAAGAGGGCTAGGCCGATTTTAGAAGTGTGTATTCTCTCTAAAGTCATTCCAAAAGCATTTGGTGTTGTGTGAAGCATTTGAGGCATCACACTTGGGGTGCTAGGCTCACAAGGTTTCAAGGATCATAAGCAACAACAAGGTAAGTTATTCTATCTTTCATGCAAGTTAAAATTTGTTCCCCATGTATGCTAGATAGGAATATAACCTTGGAATTCAACTTTGCATGATAATTAGACAAACATAGATCCAAGGTTATTAGGGTTGCATGTACACTTAGGAAGTGTTAGAATGCTCAAAACCCATCAGTGGTATCAGAGCCAAGGTTTGTTTGTTGTTTTTTTTTGTGCAAACTGCTTGAAAAAAATCGTTTTTCTGTTTTCTGCTCGTATGAAAGTTTGCACATTTGTTGCTGGAAATGGACTAGAAACATTACCCTAAACTGTTTTGATGTTTTAAAACTTGTTTTAGATGGTGTAATGTTTATGCTAATCCATTTACAATGGAAATTATCAAAATTACAAGTTTTTTAAGTGTAATTTTTGATTCTTGAAAGTGTTCATATTCATGTTGTTGAACTTATGAAGATTAGATGATCATAGGAATTGTTTGTAACCTTCATGGTAGTTTAATTCATGATCATAATGTGTTTTAATGGAGTCCATAACTTGTTCTCAAGTTATGGAAAACCAAAAGTCTCACTTTTATTAAAGCCATTAAAAGAACACAAGAGTTATAAAAATGAAGAGTCTTCATTTTTATTACTCAATTAATTCATAAGTTATAAGAAATGAAAAGTTTTTAAAGTTTACAAAACTTGCCCTCAAGTTTTGGAACAAGTAAAGTCTTGATTAAAACTTTAGTTCCAACCCTTAGAATTTTAAAAGTTAAAATTCAACCCTTATACTTTATAATATTATAAGTTACTAATATATATATGTATAAGATCAAGTCGTCTTACTGCTAGTACGCCTCATTCACGAAGCCGGTCTATAAGGGGGTATAAGGTTGTTGCGTATAAAATGGCAACTTAATGGGTGTCCACTCTCACCCACCGCTTCCTTGATCGGTGGAGGGTCGTTAGCCGAACGGGTAGGACAAGGACTTATAAATTCTCATTAAAAGTATGATGAATATTATAAAGTAACTAAATGCTTTTATTAAATTCCCAAATTTAGTTACTTTAGGAAAAATGTGAATAAGGTGCTAATCCATGAAATTACACTTTACACTTTGTTTAAGTCGTTGGTGGAGCGTGTGTGGTTAACCGGCACACTAACTTGGACTTAACAAGGTAGGTAAAGGGTGACTTAAGGTTTATCATAGTATTGGTGGAGCGTGTGTGGTTTACCGGCACATCGATTGAGTGATAAACTTTAAGGGTACCAAGTGATTTGCATGGTTACTTCACACCTCGTTTTGTGATCCTCGATATCCCAGTCACAAAACTTGGAGGGCACACTCGAGATTGAAGCATGCCTTTGAAGAAAAAAATTCATTGAATCTCAAAAGAATCTAGGAATTTCTAAGAACCAATTAAAAACCTAATATCTATATTTCGTTTTTCATGGTGGAAATTGGTGAATCGTCATTCACCTACCTTTCGAATATGTTATAGCTTGGATTGCGGCATACCTCTTCTAAGTTATAATATATTGTGATTGGATCCTAGCCTTAATATTACATTTGGGTGTTTTATTAAGGACTCTCTTAATATCTAAACTCATCTTGTTCTCTTCTTTCAGATGTCTTTAAACAATGTTGCTTCTGGCTCTAATCCTAATGGCTCCTTTACCCTTATGAACTTGTGTGGGAAAGTCATTTTTGATGGATCCAACTTCAATGAATGGATCAGAAACATCAGGATGATTACCCGCTATGAGGACAAAGAATATGTCCTTGACAAGGAGCTTAAGGAGATTGATGAGACCACTGTAACTCCCCAGGAGATCGCTGACTTCCGGGCACATGAAAGGGATGCTACAAAAGTGGCATGCATCATGTTGGCCACCATGACAGCGGAACTCCAAAAGTCCTATGAGGACTTCTACCCTTTTGAAATGCACCAAGATCTGATGGAAAGATACCATCAAAGTGCACGACAAGGGAGGTATGAAATCATATGCTCTATCATAACAACCATGATGAAGGACGAGGAATCCGTCACGATCCACATGCAGAAAATGCAAAGGTATGTGGATCGGTTGCTAAAGCTTAATGTGAACTTCCCTGAAAAGCTT
Source organism: Lactuca virosa (assembly GCF_052849685.1). Taxonomy (NCBI): domain Eukaryota; kingdom Viridiplantae; phylum Streptophyta; class Magnoliopsida; order Asterales; family Asteraceae; genus Lactuca; species Lactuca virosa. Next base: position 319,392,559 of record NC_136428.1, read on the forward strand.
GCAATAGATATCATTTTGCACTCCTTACCATCGTGCTATGATCAATTCTGTATGACATATCACATGAATAAGGAAGAGGTCACACTCAACAAACTTCAGGGACTCCTCAAGACCGCAGAAACAGGTCTTAAGGGTAAGTCGGTTGTTAACACTCCTACTCTAAACTCCGCCCCGGTTTTGGCAATCGGGAAAGGTCGAGGGAAGAAGACGAAGAGCTCTTCGAAGGGTACCAAGGCTAGGACCCTTGATGGCTCTTCTTCAAGTGGAACCAAGAAAGGTTTCGTCACTCCTTCTTCTGACCCTAAAGAGGCTGAATGCTTCTATTGCCATGAAAAGTCACATTGGAAGCGGAACTGCCCAAAGTACCAGCAAGATGTGAAGGATGGGAAAGTTAAACCCAACCATGCAGGTATTTACACTATCTTATCTAATAATTCACCCCATTCTAACTCTTGGGTCCTTGATACCGGTTGTGGTATTCATATCTGTTCTGATTTGCAGGGACTAAGAAGAAGTGAGAATGTGGAGCATGGAAGAATAAACTTAATCATGGGGAATAGGAAAGCTTTACCTGTCACCAAGATTGGAGTTTATACTTTATCGCTAAGTAGTGGGTTTAGTTTAGATTTGAATAAATGTTGTTATTCGCCAGAAATGGCAAGAAACATTATTTCCTTTCATGCATTGTATAAACAAGGTTTCACCTTTTCATTTGATAATGAAGTTGGTTCGATTAATGCTTTCTTTAATAATGTTCTTTATTTTAAAGCATTACCTTGTGATGGCGTGTATGAAATTGTATCTGTGGTTGATAACTTAGGAAATAATGTATTGTGTATTGATTCTGTTAATAATAATAACTTGGATAAAGCATCATTATGGCATTGTCGTCTTGGACATATAAGCAAGAAACGCATAGGCCAACTCCAAAAGGATGGAGTCTTGGAGTCATTTGACCTAAAGTCAGATGATAGTTGCGAATCATGCTTACTTGGAAAAATGACAAAGTCACCCTTCACAGGTTCTTGTGAGAGGGGTGAAGGTTTGTTGGATCTTATACACACGGATGTGTGTGGACCCTTCAAACATGCCACAAGGGATGCTAATCGTTATTATTTGACTTTTACTGATGATTACAGTAGATATGGATATGTCTACTTAATCAAGCATAAGTCAGAGACTTTTGAAAGGTTTAAAGAATTTAAACAGGAAGTCGAGAATCAATTGGGCAGGAACATTAAGATGCTTCGATCCGATCGAGGTGGTGAGTATCTTAGTTCAGAGTTCCTCGACTATCTTAGGGAATGTGGGATTGTCTCACAATTGACACCTCCCAGGACACCGCAGTTGAACGGTGTAGCTGAGAGGCGTAATCGAACCTTGTTGGATATGGTTCGTTCCATGATGAGTCGAGCTTCGCTACCAATCTCATTTTCGGGGTATGCCTTAGAGACTGCCGCCCATATCCGTAATTTAGTCCCTACAAAGAAGGTTGCCAAAACACCTCACGAGGTGTGGACTGGAAAAGTTCCCAATCTAGACCACATCAAGATTTGGGATTGCGAGGCTTTCATGAGACGCGAGACTCATGATAAGCTCGAACCCCGAAGCGAAAGGTGTATTTTCATCGGCTACCTACAGAAATCCTTTGGTTACATCTTCTACAGACCCAGTGATAATGTGGTCTTTGTAGTAAGAAGAGGATTCTTTCGAGAGAGAGAATTCATGAGCCAAGGAGAAAGTGGGAGGCAAATTGACCTTGAGGAAATTCAAGAGTCAAGTGGTGAAGGAACCTCAAACCCTAGCCCTCAACCTGAGGAAGAAACTCCTGTTGAGCCGACTGAAGAATCTATACCTCTGAGGCGTTCCACCAGAGTTAGGAATGCACGTGAGCATTATTATGGTTTTCATATTACTGCAGAAGGTGAGACACTTATCAGTGATAACACACTGGTAAATCCGGATGAGCCTAACAGCTACACGGTAGCCATGGCAGGCTCTGAGGCTGCTAAATGGAAAGAGGCTATGGATAGCGAGATACAGTCCATGTATGGCAATCAAGTTTGGAACTTGGTTGACAATGTACCTGATCGTAAGATAGTTGGATGCAAATGGATCTTCAAGAAGAAGACCGACATGGATGGTAATGTACACACTTATAAGGCACGACTGGTTGCAAAGGGTTATTCTCAGGCTCCGGGAGTTGATTATGATGAGACCTTTTCACCAGTGGCCAAGATTAAGTCTATTAGGGTTCTGTTAGCCATTGCTGCATTTCATGATTATGAAATATGACAAATGGATGTCAAAACCGCTTTCCTTAATGGAAAGTTGGCTGAATATGTTTACATGGTTCAGCCAGAGGGTTTTGTCAGTACAGAGTACCCCAGTAGAGTGTGTAAGCTCGAGAAATCCATTTATGGATTAAAACAGGCACCTCGCAGATGGAATCTTTGCTTTGATGAGAAAGTCAAAGAATTTTGCTTTTCAAGGAGTGAAGATGAATCTTGTGTCTATGTCAAGGCTAGTGGGAGTATAGTTAGTTTTTTGGTATTGTATGTGGATGACATACTACTCATAGGAAATGACATCCCAACTCTGCAGGAAGTTAAGTCCTGGCTTGGGAAGTGTTTCTATATGAAGGACCTAGGAGAAGCTGCCAATATTCTAGGGATAAGGATCTTGAGAGACCGGAGTAAAAGACTAATTGGACTTAGTCAGAGTACCTACTTGTATAAGGTGCTGAAGAGATTCGGCATGCAGGACTCCAAGAAAGGAGAGTTACCCATCCAGAGTAACGCCAGATTGAGTAAGACACAAAGCCCTAGTACTGAGGCTGAGATAGCAGAAATGAGTCGAATACCTTATCCTTCGGCTGTAGGATCGATCATGTATGCTATGACGTGTACTCGGCCTGATGTAGCCTTTGCTTTGAGCATGGTTAGCAGGTATCAGGGGAACCCTGGCAAGGCACACTGGACTGCGGTAAAGAATATCCTCAAGTACCTACGAAGGACTAAGGACTGGGTCCTTACCCTCGGTGGGAGTGAAGACTTGAGAGTTGTAGGGTATAGTGATGCTAGCTTTCAGACTGATAGGGATAATTTCCGCTCTCAGTCAGGCTGGGTCTTTACCTTAAACGGAGGAGCAATTTCTTGGAAGAGTTCCAAGCAAGAGACAGTGGCTGATTCAACTTGCGAATCAGAGTATATAGCAGCTAGCGAGGCAGCAAAGGAGGCGATATGGCTGAAGAACTTCATTGGAGACCTTGGAGTTGTACCAGCTATTAAAGAGCCAATGGAAATTTTCTGTGATAGTGAAAGTGCAGTTGCCTTAGCCAAGGAACCAAGGGATCACGGGAGATCCAGACACATCGACAGAAAATACCATTTCATCAGACATCGAATAGAAGAAGGACTCCTCGTGGCAAAGAGGGTATCATCGGATGAGAATCCAGCAGATCCCCTCACGAAGGGACTGACTCGGGTTAAGCATCTCCAGCATGCTCGGAGCATAGGGCTGAAGGATGATATTAGATTTAGTAGTTAGATAACCTTGAAATTTGTAAAGTGTAATTGACATTAGATGATGAATAAAAGGTGTTTTATTTATGAGTAAAGTGTTGCTATCTCTTGTCGATCGTTTACTATATTTCTTTTGCATGTTTTGACTTCCAGAATAATTATGTTTGGTATATCATATTATTCGAACCTCCACAGTCGGTCATATGTCGGAAGTAGGTATGAATCAAGACTGTCATGATTGGTTGCAGAGGTCTAAGTTGTTGGACATGGCTACAACACTCATGAGTGCTCATAAGTTCTGAGCATTGGACTCAACCCACGCTCACTGGAATCACTTCATGGAATTTATCTCGAGTGATCGTGAGACGGTAATATCATATAAGTCTTCAAACCTAGAGATATGATTTGTTACTTATGAGTTGGTTATGCATTGATTGTACGTTAACGCATTGGTAACTCGATGTTATAAAACGTGCTTTTGTGTATAATTCAATGAGTGGTAGAACAAACATATTAGTCGAAGTTTATCTGTTCCTTCTTGGATTAGAAGCTGATATCTGGGCCCCTCGATGATTTTGTTTTGACCTATGTACCGGGCCCGGTCAGAACTAAGTTGATGTGTTCAATTAAGTTCTTTGTCAAACAAATCGGAAATCGGGAAACAAACTGCTGGACAATAAGTAAGACATTGTTCCATGTATTTGTCTGGCTGATATCTAGAACAGAGGATTATATGATCACTTATCTTAAATGGCGTATCATCATCTTCTCAGTTCCGAGAGACCTTGAAAGAGCTACGATTGCCGATCGGTTCCTGAAGTATTGCAGTTATGGTTATTAGACTTATCCAAGTGGGAGACTGTTGGATAAGGTGTCTAAGTCCATAACTATTTCTGGTATGTACTTGACCCGACCCGGCATGGTCCATTTGGGTTGCATGGCACCATGCAATTGGATAAACTAAAATGAGAGAAATAACACTTATGGTTTATTAATATATTATAAGTTCTAATATATTAATAATATTATTTAATTAGTTTGATCAAGAATTAATTTAGAATTAATTAAGTGATCAAAAGATAACTAATTAAATATATGGGTAGATTATGTAAATCTTCCATATCTTATATAGTGGGCTAAGAGGCTCCATGGATTATCAAGTTGGGTTCCACCCATAGGATGCTCCATGGATGCTCCATGGGAGTTACAAACCCATGGGTCATGGAAATGAAGAGTCATGACACATTAGGGTTTACATGGTGTAACCCTAGATGTGTCAACACTATATAAGAAACCCATTCTCCACCAAAATCGGCTACACATAAGAAACAAGAGGGCTAGGCCGATTTTAGAAGTGTGTATTCTCTCTAAAGTCATTCCAAAAGCATTTGGTGTTGTGTGAAGCATTTGAGGCATCACACTTGGGGTGCTAGGCTCACAAGGTTTCAAGGATCATAAGCAACAACAAGGTAAGTTATTCTATCTTTCATGCAAGTTAAAATTTGTTCCCCATGTATGCTAGATAGGAATATAACCTTGGAATTCAACTTTGCATGATAATTAGACAAACATAGATCCAAGGTTATTAGGGTTGCATGTACACTTAGGAAGTGTTAGAATGCTCAAAACCCATCAGTTTTCGCCCTCAAAATTTGGCATCACTACTTGTATGGGGTTCACTGTATCAATTATACAGACCACAAGAGTTTGAGGTATTTGATGGATCATCCGGATCTGAACATGAGGCAGTCCAGGTGGCCTGATGTAGTAAAGGATTATGATTGTGAGACCCTTTATCACCCGGGGAGGGCTAACATGGTAGTTGATGCTCTAAGACGTAAGGCAGTCGGTACTCCCATCAGGTATGTTTGCCTGAGGATGATAGTGATTACCCCACTCTTGGAGTGGATTAGAGAGGGTCATGTCAAGGCTATGAAAGATGAACACTGAAAAACTAAGTGTATAGTGGGTCATGTAGCTTCTTTTGATTATGATTGTCGGGAGTTATTGATCCTTCATCAGAGAGTTTGGATTCTATATTTCGAGAGTTCGTGGCAGATTTTGATGGAGGAGGCGCATAAGTTGAGGTTTTTTGTTCATCCGGGAACGACACAGATGTACAGAGACCTTCAGCTTGATTATTGGTGGCCCTGCATGAAGCAGGATGTGGCCTGGTACGTGGATATGTGCTTGACTTGCAGGAAAGTCAAGGCTGAACATCAGCGACCTCACGACAAAATGGATTCGTTGGGTGTTCCCGTTTGGAAATAGTAAGAGATTACGATGGATTTTATCACGAAGCTACCACAGACTGTGCGACGGGTAGACTTGATTTGGGTCATCATGGATCGATTGACCAAGAGTATGCAGTTCATTCCTATTCAGGAGAGCATTTATGCGGAAAAGTTAGTGGATGTCTATATGTGGGAGGTGGTAGCACGACATGGGGTTCCGGTTACGGTGGTTTCGGATTGAGATGTTCGGTTCACTTCCAGGTTTTGGAAGAGGTTCCTTGAGGAGTTGGATACTCGGTTGGACTTCAGCATAACGTTTCATCTGTAGACCAATGGTCAGAGCAAGCGGACTATCCATACCTTGGAGGATATGCTATGGGCATGTGTGTGTGGATTTTGGTGGTAGATGGGATACATATCTCCCATTGGCTGAGTTTTCTTACAACAACAGCTACCATGCTAGTATTAATCGACCTAATTTTGAGACGCTTTATAAGAGGAAGTGTCAGAACCAGATTTTCTGGGGTGATGTCATTCAATGAGTTATAGGTAGCACGGAGATGGTGCTCTGGACTACCAAGTTGATTCAGCAAGTACACGGGAGATTGCAGACCGTGTACAGTCGATAGAAGAGTTATGATGATAGATGCCGTTTAGATTTGGAATTCTAGGCTAGGAATATAGTACTACTGAAGGTGTCACCTTGGAAAGTGTCATCCGGTTCAAGAAGTGGGGCAAGTTGATCCCCAGATATATCGGTCCTTTCAGGGTTATTGCCTGGGTGGGCAGGTTTGTTTATCGTTTTGAGCTACCCGAGGAGCTCAAGCAGATACACAGCACTTTTCACGTCTCTCAGCTACAGAAGTGCTTGGTTGATGATTTTGTAGTGATACCTTTAGAGGACATTTGAGTGGATGAGCGCTTGAATTACATAGAGAGGCCGATCGCGATTCTAGGCAAGAAGACGAAGACCTTGCGGAACAAGCTTTTGAGTCTAGTGAAGGTGCAATGGCAGCACGGGAAAGGCTCGGAGTGGACATTTGAACCTGATGAGGAGATGAGAGAACACTATCCATAGTTGTTTTCAGCAACAGACTTCGAGGACGGACTTTGATTCAAGTGAGGAAGAATTTTAACATCTGGTCTTTAGAGGTATATTTTGTTTTAATTTAAATTTGACTTTTGGGGGTCTCCAGGGCATGACGATGTACTTTTGGTCGCAGGTCACTTTTGACTCGCCACGAAGTGGCAAGGAAGGCCACGGTGTGGCCGCCGCTGACATCTTAAACCCTAAATTTTCAGGTTTGCACCCTATTTAAAGGAATGAGGAGGATAGAGTTTGCTCACCCTCGGCCTCCATCTTCCTCTTTTATCCAGAAGAAAACCTTAATTCATTTCCTCCATTGTTGAAGCTTTCTTGAGTGCTTATAAGGGACTTTAAAGGAAGAAACAAGAAAGAGTAAGCCAAGGATCAACAAGACAGCCCCATCTACCTTCCTAGCTTGATTTTGGACCCTTGTAAGAGTTCAAGGCTCCACCTTTTTTATGATAGGATGTTATATCTTCAAATATGTCCCATTTTCTTTTTAATATTGTTAGTTGGGGTAGTAGGAGTTCATAAAGGTTACAACTGTACGGACCTTTGGATCATGTGGAGTATTTCATGGTTTACATATGAAGTTTGGATAGTTGTTTGAGCCATGCACAATATTTTGGTGATAAAACCTCATTTTGACCTAAGTTGAGTCCAAGACATGCATTGGTCACGCATGTCTAAAAAGCACCAATCTTTAAGTTGGTTTTAGTGTTATAAGCCTTCTTGAACATTTTAATCTGAGACTTGAGGAATTAAGTGCTTCTTGGTTAAGCTCATGCCATGGTTGTATCTTTTTGACCTAAGACTTGAGATCTAGACCTCTTGGTGGGTCTAAATGGATAAAGGTGGATAATCTATCCATTTGGATAGTAGAAATGTGTAACGACCCAAAATTCCTTCCAGCAACAACGTTGGTTTCCGTTACTCGAATTATTGATTTTTATGACATTAGATGGTATAAGTTAAATAAAACCAGTTTTACTTAATATCTAAAAGAATTATTCAATAGTTAAGAGGAATGTGATTTAGTTAAATTAACTTGGGGTAATTTCTAGTCAACAAAAGGGTGTTAATTAACACCTAAAAGAATTAATCAATAATTATAAGGTTTAAAATTTCAGAAAATGGATTTATGGGGTTATATGGTAACCTTAGTTCATTAAGAAGGTTTAACAGAATGGAGGGGCTAAATTGTCATTTAAAATAAACATAAATTGCCAAGTATCTAGAGTTAGGGTGTGACAACTAGCAATTTTGGATCCAACAGAAGTCAAACAAGTCAACACAAGTCAACAAGTCAACGAAAGTCGACTCGACCCATATCATAATTTTAGGTGAATCTTGATCTTCCCTAATGTACAATTTCCGAGTATTGATATGAAATACCTCTCGTTTCGCCGATTATTGAATCAAAATCCTATTTTGGATTTACAACGTTAATTTTGATAAAACCAACATATATTATTTTGGTATAAATGATACTTTCAACACATTAAAAGATTATCTTTATTTATAATAATCCCTTTTAATAATTTGAATTTTTATGATTCAAATTAAGTAGTTATACATTTTTATGCCACGCTTTTTATAAAAACTAACACTCTTTTATAAAAGTCCAACAATTTAATAAAAAAAAGAGTTGACCTTCATGAGACTTGTCTCATCTTTTACAACAAGAATTATTACCCAACATATATCAAGACATTATCCACCATATAACAATGCAAACATCACTTCATCCCACCCCTTACCCACCTCCTGCCCACCCCCACCACCCCCTTCCCCCTCCCCCCTTAAAAGCTACGCCTCCCCCCCCCCTCTCCACCATTTCACCTTCTTCAACATTTTATCTCTTCATTTTTCTCTCAAGAACAATCCATTTCTTTCAAGATTCATCCTCCACAAGTCGGTTCTTAAGTTTTTGGTAAGCTTTCCTCCATAAATCTAATGATTTTACAAATAAAAATACTAGTTTTGTTACATTTACACACATTTATATGTGTTATTATCCATAAGGTAATACCATCTTCAAGTGTTCTTCAACCATCTTCAAGTGTTCTAAGCTTGAGGATCTTCATCTTCATCTCTTTATCCACTAAGAAATCCACTCAATGTGAGTTCATACCCCTTTATTTTCGAGTTTTCCAAGTTTTAGGAGGGGGGGGGGGAATACAAGTAAACAAATTCTATTTGGATGATCTAAAGGCTTTACAAACTAAAAATACAAGTTATGTCACTAAAACATATCTAAGCTTAACAATCAGCATTTTACAGAAAAGTTGTGGTCTGTTCACGGACTGTTTTACCCTGTTTACACTTCATATATTTCAAAATTGTTCAATATGAAAATATTTCAGGTCTATACCTTTTTAAGGACTATTCACACATGTTCCTACGATGTTTCGACAATTTATGGTGATTTTTACAAAACTGTCTATCATTTCAGAACATTTTCGGACCAGTCTGTAAAAATGAACGTTTTCACTCTGGTTAGGAACCACTTAAGGTCAGGGAAAAATATTATGGGCAAAGTAGACTCATTTTCTAAGCTATGAGAGTTTACGAATCCAAATTTCGACTTACGATGATTTTTCTATAATTTTTCTAAAAACATGGATAGAAAAGTCAAAAACAAGAAATTGTCTTTGTCATACTAAATGTTTTTATACTCGTGTTAGCTACAGTTAGACCGGCAGGTCTAGGGTGACAACTGTCTAACATTACGACGCCTGAAGAACATCGTAGCAGGCCACTAGGTGCTAGCACGGTTATAATAACTCACATGGGGTATTAATAATACATTTGGTTTACGGGGCTAACATACATTCAATTAAGTTTATATAATGATAAAACTTCATAATACTATTTTCCAGTACAACACTACTTACATTTTTGGGTCTTTGGGTTTAAGACTTACAACTCATTTTTAAAGAAAACATTGGATTTTCTAAAAGCGCACTCTATCATTTTTACAAGGAAAAGTTACCGATTTCTCTCATACAAAACTCTTATGAACTTACCAACTTAATTGTTGACACTTTTTCAAAACCACTTGTATTCTCAGGAAATTTGTAGACAGGTAACCAAAAAGGTTTTGAGGATGGGGCGTCGTAGGGTCACGTCATTTACTTTTTTCATATGTATTTGGTATCATTTAAACAATGTTTTGGATACAATGTAAACTTCTTAATTATCAATATGATGGTTGTATGGCTTTGATCACTATTATTCATTATGTTATGATGTTGTACATGAAGTCATCCACCCCCAGACGTTTTTGCCGTTCTGGTTTGGGGGTGTGACAGATTGATATCAGAGCATTGTTTATAGTGAAATAAGTATATCAAACCATGTAAGATATACAACTATAAATACAATAGGGCTAAAACACTCTGACTAAGAAGTATACTTTTAAAATATAATAGTATTTTTTATATAAAAGTATACGTACATGCTTACATTCTAGAACAGTGTCATAATAAGAACCATATAAAAAGCATTAAGATAGGTTGGACACTACGATTAAACCTAGATAGTGTGTAATCATATATGGGATAAATATGGCATGATCAACCAAATTTATGAGAGATATGACTAACATGTGTTTAGGAATGGTCGTGGTGAACAACGAATCTAAAACTTACCACCCCCCCCCCATACAAAGAAACTCTAAGAACGAAGCATAAAGTTTAAAATACTATAGGAGTATTTTATGATACTATAGAACCTTACACCTAGATTCTTAATGTGTCTCTTGTACCTCTATTCTCGCACAGACGACATGGCCGGATATCGCCACGAAGACCCCCACTACCCTGCCATGGCTGCCAACGGATGGATCAAGGATGATCCAAAAGAGGATCCTGAAGAATATCAAGAGATGGATTACGAGGAGGAGGATTCCAATGAGGGATCAGACGAGGAGGAAGGCGTTGGGGAGATCGTTAATGAACCTTACCCTATCAGAAGCAGGCATGAGCCCCTTCCACCTCCCTCCTTCCAGGATGCGCCCCCACAATGGGAAACCCAGCTGCATGCATGGGCTAGAGAAGTGTAACACCGTGAAATTTCAAAACAATTTTTCATTTTAAATTAATAAAAATACTCCAATCACAATTCTCAAAAACGTGTATCAATTGTTTTCACATAACGTAAGTGCAAATCACAATCCCCAGAATCTCAAAACATCTCCACTACAAGTGTGTACAGATCATGTCGGCGCCTTCCTGCGATCATCACTGGTACCTGTAACACATAACACGCAAACGGTAAGCAATAATGCTTAGTGAGTTCCCCAAAATACCACATACAGCACCTACGCCTTTCCAGGCCATAACTCTATGATATCTTCCGATCCAAGTGTCTCAGGGGATTTCCATCCCATAACTCTGTTGACCTTCCGGTCCATATCAATCTGACCTTCCGGTCCACATCATCATACTAATATCATAACATATTACATATACAACATACATCACATATTCATCATACACATAAGACCTTTCGGTCACACTTAATCACCCCATCGGGTAAGGCATAGTGAGAAAACTCACCTCGAAGATGTCGGAGGATCACTCGTGCTCAATCTTCCGACCTAGCTTCCTCCTATAGCACAAATACATCTCTAATTAATACCTCCCCGACTTAGTTTGACTAATGCCCTTAAGTCAACACAAGTCAACTCTGGTCAACGTTGGTCAATGGCCACCCTTTGACCCAACTCGTCGAGTCAGGCACTGACTCGGCGAGTTCAGACGTGAACTCAAGTCCCCTAAATCCCAACTGACTCACCGAGTCATTCCCCCAACTCGGCAAGTCTCCAACTGCGTGAGTCACTGGACAACCCGGTCTGACTCGTCGAGTCTGCTCATGGACTCGGCGAGTTCATTCCATGTTCGAACTCAAATGGCCTTCTGAGGTCAGATCTGTTCCTCTAATCCATAGATCTGACCTTCCCAAGCTCAATAAACACGTAAAGGTTCAAACTTGATACTCATGTAACGTCCAAATAACTCTACTTGAAGATTTGGCCCCAAATACAACATCCTAAGTCCAATTATTCCATAACTCATCATAAAGCAAGATGGATAAAGCTCTCTGGACCACTATGGGTCCAGATCCGAAGTCTAAACGTGATAAGGGACCATATATCCAACAAATCATCCCAATAAAGGGTATAGAAAACCCTAGATCCATGGATTCTTCAACAAAACAGAAAAAGGATCGATATGCTACCTCGAGGATGATGTTCTTTGCTTGAGATCCACAGATATGCAACCTCCTTGGCCTCCTCTAAGCTGGAACCACCTTCTTCTTGCAAAACCAACCCACAAAGATCAAATAATGGCTTCTTTCCTCTCACAAACGCTCAAGCACTCTTAGGGTTTCTCTCAAGGGTCTGGTAGCCGCAAATGATGGCTATAAGGGTCCTTAAATAGGTCCCAAACCCGATAAATTAGGGTTTCTTTCGTCAGCTCTGACTCGGTGAGTGCACTCCCCTGACTCGTCGAGTCTAATCATTTTCCACGTCACCCATTCGCGACCTGACTCGACGAGTCTAAGCACCAACTCGTCGAGGTAACTCAACACAATTCACATTATAATATTAGTTAATGTGCCTGGGAAACCGGGCGTTACAATTCTCCCCCACTTGAATCAGACTTCACCCCCGAAGTCTCGCTCTGCAAACAACTCTGGATACTGCTCCCGCATCTCTAACTCCGGCTCCCAAGTCAGCTCGGACCCCTTCCGATGTTGCCACTGGACCTGAACCAGGGACACCTCCTTGTTCCTCAGAACCTTGATCCTCCTATCTCGGATCGCGATCGGCCTCTCAACATAGTTCAGGCTCGCATCCACCTGAATGTCCTCTAATGCAACCACTGCTGACTCATCGGCAATACACTTCCTCAACTGAGACACGTGGAAGGTATCATGAATTTGACTCAGCTCGGCAGGTAGCTCCAAACGACACGCTACTCTGTCCACCCTAGTTGTCACCCTGAATGGACCGATATATCGAGGCCCCAACTTGCCTCTCTTCCTGAATCGAATCACACCTTTCCAAGGTGATACCTTCAGGAGAACGAAATCACCAACCTGAAACTCGAGCTCTGAGCGACGCCTATCCGCGTAGCTCTTCTAGCGACTCTGAGCCGTCAACAACCTCTGCCTGACCTGCTGAATCTGCTCAGTCGTCTGGAGTACTATCTCCGTACTACCCATCACACGCTGCCCTACCTCTCCCCAACAAATGGGAGTCCGACACCTCCTTCCATACAACAGCTCGAAAGGAGGCATACCGATGCTCGAATGGTGGCTGTTGTTATAGGAAAACTCAGCCAAAGGCAGATACGAGTCCCATCTTCCTCCGAAGTCTAATACACATGCCCGAAGCATGTCCTCGAGTGTCTGGATAGTCCGCTCACTCTGACCGTCGGTCTGAGGGTGATAAGCAGTGCTGAAATGCAATCTCGTATCCAACTCCTCATGAAACTTCTTCCAGAACCTGGAAGTAAAACGTACATCTCGATCTGACACAATCGATATCGGCACCCCATGCCGAGATACCACCTCCCTCACATATATCTCTGCCAACTTCTCTACAGAAGAGCTCTCACTGATAGCAAGGAAGTGAGCACTCTTCGTCAATCGATCCACAATCACCCAAATTGCATCGACACCCTTTAGGGTTCTTGGTAGTTTGGTGATGAAATCCATAGAAATCTGTTCCCACTTCCACTGGGGAATCTCAAGTGGCTGCAACTTGCCATGCGGATGCTGGTGCTCGGCCTTAACCTGACGACAGGTCAAGCACCTCTCTACAATCCATGCAACATCTCTCTTCATACAAGGCCACCAATAGTCTCTCTTCAGATCCAAATACATTTTAGTGGCCCTGGGATGGACCGAGAATCTCGATCTATGCACCTCCTCCATCAAAACACTATGTGCCCCGCCTATAAACGTCACCCAAATCCGACCATGAAAAGTCATAAGCCCACGGCTATCAGTCACAAACTCAGATACCTGCCCAAACACTCGCTCCTTCTTGCGTTTCTCCGGTCTCACAGCCTCTGCCTGGGCCTCACGAATGGTATCTAACACCGGAGTCATCACTGTCATTCTCTTACACATACCTCGTATCAGGGCACTCTCTGACCTACGACTCAGGGCATCGGCTACCACATTCGCCTTGCCCAGGTGGTACAGGATCTCACAATCGTAATCCTTCACCACATCCAACCATCTCCTCTGCCGCATATTCAGGTTGGGTTGATCCATCAAATACTTCAAACTCTTGTGGTCCGTGTAAATGGTACACCGAACCCCGTACAAATAGTGGCGCCAGATCTTGAGAGCGAACACCACCGCTCCCAACTCCAGATCGTGAGTGGGATACCTCGCCTCATGAGGCTTCAGCTGCCTCGATGCATATGCTATCACATTCCCCCTCTGCATAAGCACTGCACCCAACCCTGATATCGATGCATCGCAGTATACCACAAAATCCTCAACTCCCTCTGGAAGGGATAACACCGGGGCTTCGCACAACTTCCGGCGAAGAGTCTCAAACGAGGTCTGCTGCTCCGGACCCCATGAGAAAGCAACACCCTTCCGGGTCAACCTAGTGAGTGGCACTGCAATCTTGGAGAAATCCTGAATGAATCTCCAATAATAACCGGCCAACCCCAGAAAACTCCTGATCTCCGTGGCGGACTTCGGCACTTCCCAACTCATCACCGCCTCATTCTTGGCCGGGTTGACCAATATCCCATTTTGATTAACAAGATCCCCTAAGAACTGGACCTCTCGTAACCAAAAATCACACTTGGATAATTTGGCATAAAGCCTCTCCGACCTCAATACCACGAGGATCTCCCTCAAATGCTCCTCATGCTATTCTCGGGATCTAGAAAACACTAGAATATCATCAATAAACATGATCACCGATCGATCCAACATCGGCCGTCATACCCTGTTCATGAGATCCATGAACGCTGCTGGTGCATTGGTGAGCCCAAAAGGCATCACCACAAACTCATAGTGCCCATATCGCGTCCTGAACGCCGTCTTCTGGATATCCTCATCACGCACCCTCATCTGGTGATATCCAGACCTCAAGTCTATCTTGGTAAACCAAGATGCCCCCTGAAGCTGATCGAACAAATCATCAATCCTCGGCAACGGATAACGGTTCTTGACCGTTAACTTGTTCAGCTCCCGACAGTCGATGCACATCTGGTGCGAATCATCCTTTTTCTTGACAAAAAGGATCGGCGCTCCCCAAGGCGAGCTGCTCGGTCGAATAAACCCTTTCCCCAACAGCTCCTGAAGCTGTGAGGATAACTCCTGCATCTCTGGCGGTGCAAGGCGATAAGGCGCCTTAGCGATAGGCGCTGCCCCCAGAACCAAATCAATGCGAAACTCCACCTGCCTCTCGGGAGGGACACCCGACAACTCCTCGGGAAATACATCCGGGAACTCACGCACTATCGGAACATCATCAACTAAACTTGGCCTCCCCGCGGCCTCCCGGGTATCCATCACATAAGCTACGAACCCCTTGCAGCCCTGCTGCAAACTCTGCCTCGCTCTGGCAGCCGAACAGAATGCTAACCCGCTTTGAGTTCCCTCGCCATAGACTGTCAGCACTCCCCCACTAGGATCTCGAATCGTCACCAATTGTTGCTCGCAGTCTATCACAGCCCCAAATCGGCTCAACCAATCCATGCCCACGATAACACATACGTCCCCCATCGCAATCGGGACTAGATCTATCGGAAACCCAACGCCGAAGATCTCAAGCACACACCCTCGAATCACGTCCGTGGCATACACTGCTCGCTCGTCAGCTATAGAAACTCGTAGAGGTAGATTCATCGCCTCTCGCTGGATACTGATGTGTCTACTGAAAGCTAATGAAACAAATGACCGACTCGCACCCGAGTCAAACAACACCAAAGCAGGTACAGAATTCACAAGGAAAGTACCTACGTATATCATAATATAAACACAAGATCTCATCATAAACAAATAATAACAGAATACATACCAGCCACGACTTCGGGCGCTGCGCGGACCTCCTCCCCTGTCAACTGGAAGGCTCTCCCGCGAGCCTTCGGTGCCTCGGCCTTCACCGGCCGAACCTCAGTAGCGCGCACGGCGGCAGGGGCAGATCCATGTTGTGCTCCCTGTGCTGTCCCCCGCAGTTGCGGACACTCGGCCTTCCGATGGCCCGTCTGGTTGCAATGAAAGCAAACCATGAATCCCTTGGGGCAGTCCTTGGCTATATGCCCCTCCTTGCCACATTTGTAGCAAGCACCAGATCGATAAACCCCATTGTGTCCCTTGCTGCACTTTCCGCAAGTGCGGCCCTTCTGGCCTCCAGATCTCGAATCGGCTGGCTTTGCCCGCTTGGCTGCCAACTGAGACTGTGCCGGCCGCCTATCCATCCCCTGAGACTCGGCCTCCTCCCTGGCCTGAGTCTCCAACTCAATCTCCCTCTTCCGGGAATTTGCCTGAAGCTCAGCAAATGTCCGGTAAGTCGAGTTCGATACGAACTCCCGAATGTCCCTCCTCAGAATGCTCAAGTACCGACTCATGCGCGCCTGCTCAGACGACATGTGCTCAGGGCAGAACATCGCCCTCTCATGAAACTTCCTGGTGATCACAGTAACTGACTCAGTACCCTGCTTGAGGGTCAAGAACTCATGGGCCAACCGTTCCCTTTCCACCGGGGGAACGTGCTCGTCTCTGAACATAGTGGTGAACCTCTCCCAGGTCACCGCTGAGATCTCCGCAGAAGTAAGATGCGTCGTTACAAATTTCCACCAATCCTTCGCTCCTAAGCGAAGCTGGTTCAGTGCAAATCGAACCCTCAGATGCTCTCGACACGAACAGGTATAGAAGCATCCCTCGATATCAGATATACATCTCATCGCAGAAATCAGATCCTGCGTCCCATCAAACTCTGGTCGCTTCGTGTTGCTGAACTCCCGATACAGCAACGAGTCACCCCCTGCGGCCTGGCAGCAGCGACGACTACGGTGGCCGCAGCAACAGCAGCGTCAGTAAGAGCGGCATACCGCTCATCAAAGGTCTCAATCAGCGTGGTCTTGATAGACCCGAACATATCTGGTATCTCAGCTCGGATGGCCGCAGCCACCTCATCATGAATCATCTGGCGGAGCTCCTCATCGCTCACACCCCCCTCGCTAGCCCCCGGTCTGTGGCGTGTCCCAACCATGATGTCTCTGAAATACAACATAAAATATCAGGGACTCGCTCGAGCGTACTCTCACTCGATAACTCAACCCTACTTGTTTCCTAGTATCCTCAGGATTCCTACTTGGACTGCACACTGATCCGGTGTTTCCAGTAGTACGGGCCCTATACTACCTTCCATACCGCATCAGTATTCATTCCAAGTCACCCTCCAAGGATCCCAAGTCACAAGTACCCTATCTCTTGCCACACATAAGCTACCCTTCGGTAGATCCTCATAGCACCTCACTGCTACCTATTCACTCACAAGCATCTCATAGCAGCAGAAATCTTCCTAGGCTAAGGCATCACAAATCAGGCCACTCTAGTCCTAATATGAATACCTAGCCTACTCTAGCATGCATAACACATTACAACATATCTCTTAACACATAAGGTAAGGGTAATTTGGGAAATCACCGTTCGGGCGCTGGCTGATCGTACACACTGCTTTCTTCTGTTTCCTCAATTCCTTTTTATTCTTTTAGGAAAAATTGTTTATTTATGAAAACTTTCTCAAATCCTCAGTTTGAGTTCAAATACACCCGAAGATGAATCTGAATCCCTCAAAACAATTTTTCATTTATTTATTTACCAACTTGTAACACCGTGAAATTTCAAAACAATTTTTCATTTTAAATTAATAAAAATACTCCAATCACAATTCTCAAAAACGTGTATCAATTGTTTTCACATAACGTAAGTGCAAATCACAATCCCCAGAATCTCAAAACATCTCCACTACAAGTGTGTACAGATCATGTCGGCGCCTTCCCGCGATCATCACTGGTACCTGTAACACATAACACGCAAACGGTAAGCAATAATGCTTAGTGAGTTCCCTAAAATACCACATACAGCACCTACGCCTTTCCAGGCCATAACTCTATGATATCTTCCGATCCAAGTGTCTCAGGGGATTTCCATCCCATAACTCTGTTGACCTTCCGGTCCATACTCTGTTGACCTTCCGGTCCATATCAATCTGACCTTCCGGTCCACATCATCATACTAATATCATAACATATTACATATACAACATACATCACATATTCATCATACACATAAGACCTTTCGGTCACACTTAATCACCCCATCGGGTAAGGCATAGTGAGAAAACTCACCTCGAAGATGTCGGAGGATCACTCGTGCTCAATCTTCCGACCTAGCTTCCTCCTATAGCACAAATACATCTCTAATTAATACCTCCCCGACTTAGTTTGACTAATGCCCTTAAGTCAACACAAGTCAACTCTGGTCAACGTTGGTCAATGGCCACCCTTTGACCCAACTCGTCGAGTCAGGCACTGACTCGGCGAGTTCAGACGTGAACTCAAGTCCCCTAAATCCCAACTGACTCACCGAGTCATTCCCCCAACTCGGCAAGTCTCCAACTGCGTGAGTCACTGGACAACCCGGTCTGACTCGTCGAGTCTGCTCATGGACTCGGCGAGTTCATTCCATGTTCGAACTCAAATGGCCTTCTGAGGTCAGATCTGTTCCTCTAATCCATAGATCTGACCTTCCCAAGCTCAATAAACACGTAAAGGTTCAAACTTGATACTCATGCAACGTCCAAATAACTCTACTTGAAGATTTGGCCCCAAATACAACATCCTAAGTCCAATTATTCCATAACTCATCATAAAGCAAGATGGATAAAGCTCTCTGGACCACTATGGGTCCAGATCCGAAGTCTAAACGTGATAAGGGACCATATATCCAACAAATCATCCCAATAAAGGGTATAGAAAACCCTAGATCCATGGATTCTTCAACAAAACAGAAAAAGGATCGATATGCTACCTCGAGGATGATGTTCTTTGCTTGAGATCCACAGATATGCAACCTCCTTGGCCTCCTCTAAGCTGGAACCACCTTCTTCTTGCAAAACCAACCCACAAAGATCAAATAATGGCTTCTTTCCTCTCACAAACGCTCAAGCACTCTTAGGGTTTCTCTCAAGGGTCTGGTAGCCGCAAATGATGGCTATAAGGGTCCTTAAATAGGTCCCAAACCCGATAAATTAGGGTTTCTTTCGTCAGCTCTGACTCGGTGAGTGCACTCCCCTGACTCGTCGAGTCTAATCATTTTCCACGTCACCCATTCGCGACCTGACTCGACGAGTCTAAGCACCAACTCGTCGAGTCAACTCAACACAATTCACATTATAATATTAGTTAATGTGCCTGGGAAACCGGGCGTTACAATTCTCCCCCACTTGAATCAGACTTCACCCCCGAAGTCTCGCTCTGCAAACAACTCTGGATACTGCTCCCGCATCTCTAACTCCGGCTCCCAAGTCAGCTCGGACCCCTTCCGATGTTGCCACTGGACCTGAACCAGGGACACCTCCTTGTTCCTCAGAACCTTGATCCTCCTATCTCGGATCGCGATCGGCCTCTCAACATAGTTCAGGCTCGCATCCACCTGAATGTCCTCTAATGCAACCACTGCTGACTCATCGGCAATACACTTCCTCAACTGAGACACGTGGAAGGTATCATGAATTCGACTCAGCTCGGCAGGTAGCTCCAAACGACACGCTACTCTGTCCACCCTAGTTGTCACCCTGAATGGACCGATATATCGAGGCCCCAACTTGCCTCTCTTCCTGAATCGAATCACACCTTTCCAAGGTGATACCTTCAGGAGAACGAAATCACCAACCTGAAACTCGAGCTCTGAGCGACGCCTATCCGCGTAGCTCTTCTAGCGACTCTGAGCCGTCAACAACCTCTGCCTGACCTGCTGAATCTGCTCAGTCGTCTGGAGTACTATCTCCGTACTACCCATCACACGCTGCCCTACCTCTCCCCAACAAATGGGAGTCCGACACCTCCTTCCATACAACAGCTCGAAAGGAGGCATACCGATGCTCGAATGGTGGCTGTTGTTATAGGAAAACTCAGCCAAAGGCAGATACGAGTCCCATCTTCCTCCGAAGTCTAATACACATGCCCGAAGCATGTCCTCGAGTGTCTGGATAGTCCGCTCACTCTGACCGTCGGTCTGAGGGTGATAAGCAGTGCTGAAATGCAATCTCGTATCCAACTCCTCATGAAACTTCTTCCAGAACCTGGAAGTAAAACGTACATCTCGATCTGACACAATCGAGATCGGCACCCCATGCCGAGATACCACCTCCCTCACATATATCTCTGCCAACTTCTCTACAGAAGAGCTCTCACTGATAGCAAGGAAGTGAGCACTCTTCGTCAATCGATCCACAATCACCCAAATTGCATCGACACCCTTTGGGGCTCTTGGTAGTTTGGTGATGAAATCCATAGAAATCTGTTCCCACTTCCACTGGGGAATCTCAAGTGGCTGCAACTTGCCATGCGGATGCTGGTGCTCGGCCTTAACCTGACGACAGGTCAAGCACCTCTCTACAATCCATGCAACATCTCTCTTCATACAAGGCCACCAATAGTCTCTCTTCAGATCCAAATACATTTTAGTGGCCCTGGGATGGACCGAGAATCTCGATCTATGCACCTCCTCCATCAAAACACTACGTGCCCCGCCTATAAACGTCACCCAAATCCGACCATGAAAAGTCATAAGCCCTCGGCTATCAGTCACAAACTCAGATACCTGCCCAAACACTCGCTCCTTCTTGCGGTTCTCCGGTCTCACAGCCTCTGCCTGGGCCTCACGAATGGTATCTAACACCGGAGTCATCACTGTCATTCTCTTACACATACCTCGTATCGGGGCACTCTCTGACCTACGACTCAGGGCATCGGCTACCACATTCGCCTTGCCCAGGTGGTACAGGATCTCACAATCGTAATCCTTCACCACATCCAACCATCTCCTCTGCCGCATATTCAGGTTGGGTTGATCCATCAAATACTTCAAACTCTTGTGGTCCGTGTAAATGGTACACCGAACCCCGTACAAATAGTGGCGCCAGATCTTGAGAGCGAACACCACCGCTCCCAACTCCAGATCGTGAGTGGGATACCTCGCCTCATGAGGCTTCAGCTGCCTCGATGCATATGCTATCACATTCCCCCTCTGCATAAGCACTGCACCCAACCCTGATATCGATGCATCGCAGTATACCACAAAATCCTCAACTCCCTCTGGAAGGGATAACACCGGGGCTTCGCACAACTTCCGGCGAAGAGTCTCAAACGAGGTCTGCTGCTCCGGACCCCATGAGAAAGCAACACCCTTCCGGGTCAACCTAGTGAGTGGCACTGCAATCTTGGAGAAATCCTGAATGAATCTCCAATAATAACCGGCCAACCCCAGAAAACTCCTGATCTCCGTGGCGGACTTCGGCACTTCCCAACTCATCACCGCCTCATTCTTGGCCGGGTCGACCAATATCCCATTTTGATTAACAAGATCCCCTAAGAACTGGACCTCTCGTAACCAAAAATCACACTTGGATAATTTGGCATAAAGCCTCTCCGACCTCAATACCACGAGGATCTCCCTCAAATGCTCCTCATGCTATTCTCGGGATCTAGAAAACACTAGAATATCATCAATAAACATGATCACCGATCGATCCAACATCGGCCGTCATACCCTGTTCATGAGATCCATGAACGCTGCTGGTGCATTGGTGAGCCCAAAAGGCATCACCACAAACTCATAGTGCCCATATCGCGTCCTGAACGCCGTCTTCTGGATATCCTCATCACGCACCCTCATCTGGTGATATCCAGACCTCAAGTCTATCTTGGTAAACCAAGATGCCCCCTGAAGCTGATCGAACAAATCATCAATCCTCGGCAACGGATAACGGTTCTTGACCGTTAACTTGTTCAGCTCCCGACAGTCGATGCACATCTGGTGTGAATCATCCTTTTTCTTGACAAAAAGGATCGGCGCTCCCCAAGGCGAGCTGCTCGGTCGAATAAACCCTTTCCCCAACAGCTCCTGAAGCTGTGAGGATAACTCCTGCATCTCTGGCGGTGCAAGGCGATAAGGCGCCTTAGCGATAGGCGCTGCCCCCAGAACCAAATCAATGCGAAACTCCACCTGCCTCTCGGGAGGGACACCCGACAACTCCTCGGGAAATACATCCGGGAACTCACGCACTATCGGAACATCATCAACTAAACTTGGCCTCCCCGCGGCCTCCCGGGTATCCATCACATAAGCTACGAACCCCTTGCAGCCCTGCTGCAAACTCTGCCTCGCTCTGGCAGCCGAACAGAATGCTAACCCGCTTTGAGTTCCCTCGCCATAGACTGTCAGCACTCCCCCACTAGGATCTCGAATCGTCACCAATTGTTGCTCGCAGTCTATCACAGCCCCAAATCGGCTCAACCAATCCATGCCCACGATAACACATACGTCCCCCATCGCAATCGGGACTAGATCTATCGGAAACCCAACGCCGAAGATCTCAAGCACACACCCTCGAATCACGTCCGTGGCATACACTGCTCGCTCGTCAGCTATAGAAACTCGTAGAGGTAGATTCATCGCCTCTCGCTGGATACTGATGTGTCTACTGAAAGCTAATGAAACAAATGACCGACTCGCACCCGAGTCAAACAACACCAAAGCAGGTACAGAATTCACAAGGAAAGTACCTACGCATATCATAATATAAACACAAGATCTCATCATAAACAAATAATAACAGAATACATACCAGCCACGACTTCGGGCGCTGCGCGGACCTCCTCCCCTGTCAACTGGAAGGCTCTCCCGCGAGCCTTCGGTGCCTCGGCCTTCACCGGCCGAACCTCAGTAGCGCGCACGGCGGCAGGGGCAGATCCATGTTGTGCTCCCTGTGCTGTCCCCCGCAGTTGCGGACACTCGGCCTTCCGATGGCCCGTCTGGTTGCAATGAAAGCAAACCATGAATCCCTTGGGGCAGTCCTTGGCTATATGCCCCTCCTTGCCACATTTGTAGCAAGCACCAGATCGATAAACCCCATTGTGTCCCTTGCTGCACTTTCCGCAAGTGCGGCCCTTCTGGCCTCCAGATCTCGAATCGGCTGGCTTTGCCCGCTTGGCTGCCAACTGAGACTGTGCCGGCCGCCTATCCATCCCCTGAGACTCGGCCTCCTCCCTGGCCTGAGTCTCCAACTCAATCTCCCTCTTCCGGGAATTTGCCTGAAGCTCAGCAAATGTCCGGTAAGTCGAGTTCGATACGAACTCCCGAATGTCCCTCCTCAGAATGCTCAAGTACCGACTCATGCGCGCCTGCTCAGACGACATGTGCTCAGGGCAGAACATCGCCCTCTCATGAAACTTCCTGGTGATCACAGTAACTGACTCAGTACCCTGCTTGAGGGTCAAGAACTCATGGGCCAACCGTTCCCTTTCCACCGGGGGAACGTGCTCGTCTCTGAACATAGTGGTGAACCTCTCCCAGGTCACCGCTGAGATCTCCGCAGAAGTAAGATGCGTCGTTACAAATTTCCACCAATCCTTCGCTCCTAAGCGAAGCTGGTTCAGTGCAAATCGAACCCTCAGATGCTCTCGACACGAACAGGTATAGAAGCATCCCTCGATATCAGATATACATCTCATCGCAGAAATCAGATCCTGCGTCCCATCAAACTCTGGTCGCTTCGTGTTGCTGAACTCCCGATACAGCAACGAGTCACCCCCTGCGGCCTGGCAGCAGCGACGGCTACGGTGGCCGCAGCAACAGCAGCGTCAGTAAGAGCGGCATACCGCTCATCAAAGGTCTCAATCAGCATGGTCTTGATAGACCCGAACATATCTGGTATCTCAGCTCGGATGGCCGCAGCCACCTCATCATGAATCATCTGGCGGAGCTCCTCATCGCTCACACCCCCCTCGCTAGCCCCCGGTCTGTGGCGTGTCCCAACCATGATGTCTCTGAAATACAACATAAAATATCAGGGACTCGCTCGAGCGTACTCTCACTCGATAACTCAACCCTACTTGTTTCCTAGTATCCTCAGGATTCTTACTTGGACTGCACACTGATCCGGTGTTTCCAGTAGTACGGGCCCTATACTACCTTCCATACCGCATCAGTATTCATTCCAAGTCACCCTCCAAGGATCCCAAGTCACAAGTACCCTATCTCTTGCCACACATAAGCTACCCTTCGGTAGATCCTCATAGCACCTCACTGCTACCTATTCACTCACAAGCATCTCATAGCAGCAGAAATCTTCCTAGGCTAAGGCATCACAAATCAGGCCACTCTAGTCCTAATATGAATACCTAGCCTACTCTAGCATGCATAACACATTACAACATATCTCTTAACACATAAGGTAAGGGTAATTTGGGAAATCACCGTTCGGGCGCTGGCTGATCGTACACACTGCTTTCTTCTGTTTCCTCAATTCCTTTTTATTCTTTTAGGAAAAATTGTTTATTTATGAAAACTTTCTCAAATCCTCAGTTTGAGTTCAAATACACCCGAAGATGAATCTGAATCCCTCAAAACAATTTTTCATTTATTTATTTACCAACTTGTAACACCGTGAAATTTCAAAACAATTTTTCATTTTAAATTAATAAAAATACTCCAATCACAATTCTCAAAAACGTGTATCAATTGTTTTCACATAACGTAAGTGCAAATCACAATCCCCAGAATCTCAAAACATCTCCACTACAAGTGTGTACAGATCATGTCGGCGCCTTCCCGCGATCATCACTGGTACCTGTAACACATAACACGCAAACGGTAAGCAATAATGCTTAGTGAGTTCCCTAAAATACCACATACAGCACCTACGCCTTTCCAGGCCATAACTCTATGATATCTTCCGATCCAAGTGTCTCAGGGGATTTCCATCCCATAACTCTGTTGACCTTCCGGTCCATACTCTGTTGACCTTCCGGTCCATATCAATCTGACCTTCCGGTCCACATCATCATACTAATATCATAACATATTACATATACAACATACATCACATATTCATCATACACATAAGACCTTTCGGTCACACTTAATCACCCCATCGGGTAAGGCATAGTGAGAAAACTCACCTCGAAGATGTCGGAGGATCACTCGTGCTCAATCTTCCGACCTAGCTTCCTCCTATAGCACAAATACATCTCTAATTAATACCTCCCCGACTTAGTTTGACTAATGCCCTTAAGTCAACACAAGTCAACTCTGGTCAACGTTGGTCAATGGCCACCCTTTGACCCAACTCGTCGAGTCAGGCACTGACTCGGCGAGTTCAGACGTGAACTCAAGTCCCCTAAATCCCAACTGACTCACCGAGTCATTCCCCCAACTCGGCAAGTCTCCAACTGCGTGAGTCACTGGACAACCCGGTCTGACTCGTCGAGTCTGCTCATGGACTCGGCGAGTTCATTCCATGTTCGAACTCAAATGGCCTTCTGAGGTCAGATCTGTTCCTCTAATCCATAGATCTGACCTTCCCAAGCTCAATAAACACGTAAAGGTTCAAACTTGATACTCATGCAACGTCCAAATAACTCTACTTGAAGATTTGGCCCCAAATACAACATCCTAAGTCCAATTATTCCATAACTCATCATAAAGCAAGATGGATAAAGCTCTCTGGACCACTATGGGTCCAGATCCGAAGTCTAAACGTGATAAGGGACCATATATCCAACAAATCATCCCAATAAAGGGTATAGAAAACCCTAGATCCATGGATTCTTCAACAAAACAGAAAAAGGATCGATATGCTACCTCGAGGATGATGTTCTTTGCTTGAGATCCACAGATATGCAACCTCCTTGGCCTCCTCTAAGCTGGAACCACCTTCTTCTTGCAAAACCAACCCACAAAGATCAAATAATGGCTTCTTTCCTCTCACAAACGCTCAAGCACTCTTAGGGTTTCTCTCAAGGGTCTGGTAGCCGCAAATGATGGCTATAAGGGTCCTTAAATAGGTCCCAAACCCGATAAATTAGGGTTTCTTTCGTCAGCTCTGACTCGGTGAGTGCACTCCCCTGACTCGTCGAGTCTAATCATTTTCCACGTCACCCATTCGCGACCTGACTCGACGAGTCTAAGCACCAACTCGTCGAGTCAACTCAACACAATTCACATTATAATATTAGTTAATGTGCCTGGGAAACCGGGCGTTACAATTCTCCCCCACTTGAATCAGACTTCACCCCCGAAGTCTCGCTCTGCAAACAACTCTGGATACTGCTCCCGCATCTCTAACTCCGGCTCCCAAGTCAGCTCGGACCCCTTCCGATGTTGCCACTGGACCTGAACCAGGGACACCTCCTTGTTCCTCAGAACCTTGATCCTCCTATCTCGGATCGCGATCGGCCTCTCAACATAGTTCAGGCTCGCATCCACCTGAATGTCCTCTAATGCAACCACTGCTGACTCATCGGCAATACACTTCCTCAACTGAGACACGTGGAAGGTATCATGAATTCGACTCAGCTCGGCAGGTAGCTCCAAACGACACGCTACTCTGTCCACCCTAGTTGTCACCCTGAATGGACCGATATATCGAGGCCCCAACTTGCCTCTCTTCCTGAATCGAATCACACCTTTCCAAGGTGATACCTTCAGGAGAACGAAATCACCAACCTGAAACTCGAGCTCTGAGCGACGCCTATCCGCGTAGCTCTTCTAGCGACTCTGAGCCGTCAACAACCTCTGCCTGACCTGCTGAATCTGCTCAGTCGTCTGGAGTACTATCTCCGTACTACCCATCACACGCTGCCCTACCTCTCCCCAACAAATGGGAGTCCGACACCTCCTTCCATACAACAGCTCGAAAGGAGGCATACCGATGCTCGAATGGTGGCTGTTGTTATAGGAAAACTCAGCCAAAGGCAGATACGAGTCCCATCTTCCTCCAAAGTCTAATACACATGCCCGAAGCATGTCCTCGAGTGTCTGGATAGTCCGCTCACTCTGACCGTCGGTCTGAGGGTGATAAGCAGTGCTGAAATGCAATCTCGTATCCAACTCCTCATGAAACTTCTTCCAGAACCTGGAAGTAAAACGTACATCTCGATCTGACACAATCGAGATCGGCACCCCATGCCGAGATACCACCTCCCTCACATATATCTCTGCCAACTTCTCTACAGAAGAGCTCTCACTGATAGCAAGGAAGTGAGCACTCTTCGTCAATCGATCCACAATCACCCAAATTGCATCGACACCCTTTGGGGTTCTTGGTAGTTTGGTGATGAAATCCATAGAAATCTGTTCCCACTTCCACTGGGGAATCTCAAGTGGCTGCAACTTGCCATGCGGATGCTGGTGCTCGGCCTTAACCTGACGACAGGTCAAGCACCTCTCTACAATCCATGCAACATCTCTCTTCATACAAGGCCACCAATAGTCTCTCTTCAGATCCAAATACATTTTAGTGGCCCTGGGATGGACCGAGAATCTCGATCTATGCACCTCCTCCATCAAAACACTACGTGCCCCGCCTATAAACGTCACCCAAATCCGACCATGAAAAGTCATAAGCCCTCGGCTATCAGTCACAAACTCAGATACCTGCCCAAACACTCGCTCCTTCTTGCGGTTCTCCGGTCTCACAGCCTCTGCCTGGGCCTCACGAATGGTATCTAACACCGGAGTCATCACTGTCATTCTCTTACACATACCTCGTATCGGGGCACTCTCTGACCTACGACTCAGGGCATCGGCTACCACATTCGCCTTGCCCAGGTGGTACAGGATCTCACAATCGTAATCCTTCACCACATCCAACCATCTCCTCTGCCGCATATTCAGGTTGGGTTGATCCATCAAATACTTCAAACTCTTGTGGTCCGTGTAAATGGTACACCGAACCCCGTACAAATAGTGGCGCCAGATCTTGAGAGCGAACACCACCGCTCCCAACTCCAGATCGTGAGTGGGATACCTCGCCTCATGAGGCTTCAGCTGCCTCGATGCATATGCTATCACATTCCCCCTCTGCATAAGCACTGCACCCAACCCTGATATCGATGCATCGCAGTATACCACAAAATCCTCAACTCCCTCTGGAAGGGATAACACCGGGGCTTCGCACAACTTCCGGCGAAGAGTCTCAAACGAGGTCTGCTGCTCCGGACCCCATGAGAAAGCAACACCCTTCCGGGTCAACCTAGTGAGTGGCACTGCAATCTTGGAGAAATCTTGAATGAATCTCCGATAATAACCGGCCAACCCCAGAAAACTCCTGATCTCCGTGGCGGACTTCGGCACTTCCCAACTCATCACCGCCTCCTTCTTGGCCGGGTCGACCAATATCCCATTTTGATTAACAAGATCCCCTAAGAACTGGACCTCTCGTAACCAAAAATCACACTTGGATAATTTGGCATAAAGCCTCTCCGACCTCAATACCCCGAGGATCTCCCTCAAATGCTCCTCATGCTATTCTCGGGATCTAGAAAACACTAGAATATCATCAATAAACATGATCACCGATCGATCCAACATCGGCCGGCATACCCTGTTCATGAGATCCATGAACGCTGCTGGTGCATTGGTGAGCCCAAAAGGCATCACCACAAACTCATAGTGCCCATATCGCGTCCTGAACGTCGTCTTCTGGATATCCTCATCACGCACCCTCATCTGGTGATATCCAGACCTCAAGTCTATCTTGGTAAACCAAGATGCCCCCTGAAGCTGATCGAACAAATCATCAATCCTCGGCAACGGATAACGGTTCTTGACCGTTAACTTGTTCAGCTCCCGACAGTCGATGCACATCCGGTGCGAACCATCTTTTTTCTTGACAAAAAGGATCGGCGCTCCCCAAGGCGAGCTGCTCGGTCGAATAAACCCTTTCCCCAATAGCTCCTGAAGCTGTGAGGATAACTCCTGCATCTCTGGCGGTGCAAGGCGATAAGGCGCCTTAGCGATAGGCGCTGCCCCCGGAACCAAATCAATGCGAAACTCCACCTGCCTCTCGGGAGGGACACCCGGCAACTCCTCGGGAAATACATCCGGGAACTCACGCACTATCGGAACATCATCAACTAAACTTGGCCTCCCCGCGGCCTCCCGGGTATCCATCACATAAGCTACGAACCCCTTGCAGCCCTGCTGCAAACTCTGCCTCGCTCTGGCAGCCGAACAGAATGCTAACCCGCTTTGAGTTCCCTCGCCATAGACTGTCAGCACTCCCCCACTAGGATCTCGAATCGTCACCAATTGCTGCTCGCAGTCTATCACAGCCCCAAATCGGCTCAACCAATCCATGCCCACGATAACACATACGTCCCCCATCGCAATCGGGACTAGATCTATCGGAAACCCAACGCCGAAGATCTCAAGCACACACCCTCGAATCACGTCCGTGGCATACACTGCTCACTCGTCAGCTATAGAAACTCGTAGAGGTAGATTCATCGCCTCTCGCTGGATACTGATGTGTCTACTGAACGCTAATGAAACAAATGACCGACTCGCACCCGAGTCAAACAACACCAAAGCAGGTACAGAATTCTCAAGGAAAGTACCTACGCATTGTTGGATTAATGTCTAAGTCCATAACTATAATTGGTAAGACTTGACCCGACCCGGCATGGTCTATTTGGGTTGCATGGCATCATGCATTTGGATAGACTATAATGAGAGAAATAACACTTAAGGTTGGTTAATATATTATAACTTCTAATATATTAATAAGGTTATTTAATTAGTATTGATCAAGAATTAATTTGGAATTAATTAAGTGATCAAAAGGAGGCTAATTAAATATATGGGTTGATTGTGTAAATCATTCATTCTTATATATGTGGGCTTGTGATCCAAGATTCCTTATGTTGAACTAAGTCCATGGGGTGACCCATGGATACTCCATGGAGGTTAAAATCCATGGAGCATAAGGAATGGGTAAAGTTATGAGTTACATGGTGTAACCCTAATAGCCACCATATAAAAGAATCCCATGGCTCAAGAAATCGTGCACTAATGTGTGAGTGTGAGGGCTAGACGATTTCAAGGAGTGTTCAAGTTTCTCTCAAGTTATTTCAAGTGTATTTGGTGTTGTGTGAACCATTTGAGGTGTCACACTTGGGGCACTAGGCACTCAAGCTTCATGAAGACATTCTACATCAAAGAGGTATGTATTCTATCTTGTTATATTTATTATTTTGTATGCTAGATTAGGATAATACCTTGGATGTTCATAATTGTATGTATAATAGAGAAAACATAGATCCAAGGTATTTAGGGTTGCATGTACACTTAGGAGTGTTAGAATGCTCATAACCCAACAGTGGTATCAGAGCCTAGGCTTGTTTTCTTGTTATACTTGCAAAACTAGCTGAAAAATCGAGTTGGATGCATATATTCAATTGTTTTGGCTGGAATTGGACTAGGAACATTACCCTAAGAAGTTTTTGGACTTATAAACTTGTTTTTGATGTGGTAATGTTCATGCTAATCCAATTTCTAAGATAATTGTCATAATTTCAAGATTTGTATTAGTTTGTATGTTCATGCTAATTTCTTGAAGATTGATGATTTGAATTATCTTGTTCTTATGAGGTTCTTAGATTAATAGAAAAGTTGTGTGAAATAGTTGTTTTCAATCCATTTTAATCTAAGAGTTGATTCCAAAGTGTGTTTTTGTAACTTGTCCTCAAGTTATATGAAAAGTCACATTTAAGAATCATAAAACTCATAAAAGTTGGCAAATGTTACAAAATGAAGAGTCTAGTTCTAATTAAATGGTTTTATGACTCCATAACTTGTCCTCAAGTTATGGAGGTTCAAGAGTCTCTTCATTAAATTAAAAAAAAAGTGTAACCTTAATTATTTCCATAAGTTACAATAAAAAAAGTTATTTTTTTTTATTAATTAGTTTAAAGTCTTCCATAACTTGTCCTCAAGTTATGGAACTTGAAGAGTTTTTTTTCTTTTTTTTTTAATTAAAACTACTTTAAACTCATAAGTTATGGAATTAATTAGTTTTGAATAGTTTCAAAACTTGCCCTCAAGTTTTGGAATTTGAAAAGTTTTTACTTATGAATACTTTAATTCCAAGTTAGCCCTTAGAATTTTAAAAGTTAAAATTCAACCCTTATACTTTATAATATTATAAGTTAATAATATTTATATATATATGTATAAGAGTAAAGTCGGTCTTACCGTTAGTAGGCCTCATTCACGAAGCCGGTCTATAAGGGGGGTATAAGGTTACTGCCTATAAAATGGCAGTTTAATGGGTGTCCACTCTCACCCACCGCTTCCTTGACCGGTGGAGGGTCGTTAGCCGAACGGGTAGGACAAGGACTATAATTCTCCTTTCATTAAAAGTATTAATGATAAATACTAAGTAACTAAACTCTTATTAATACCCAATCTTAGTTACTTAGGAAAATGTGAATTTGGTGCTAACCCATGAAATTACACTTTGCACTTTGCTTAAGTCGTTAGTGGAGCGTGTGTGGTTAACCGGCACACTAACCTGGACTTAACAAGGTAGGAAAAGGGTAACTTAATATTTATCATAGTATCGGTGGAGTGTGTGTGGTTAACCGGCACACTGATTAAGGGGTAAATATTAAGGGTACCAAGTATATTTGCATGGTTATTCACACCTTGTTTTGTGATCCTCGGCATCCCAGTCACAAAACCTGAAAGGCACACTCGAGATTGAAACATGCCTTTGAACAGTTCAATGAATCTCAAAGATCTAGGACTTTCAAATCCAATTAAAACCTAATAAATTATTTCGTTTTTCATGGTGGAAATTGGTGAATCGTCATTCACCTACCTTCAAATATTTTATAGCTTGGATTACGGCATCCCTCTTCTAAGTTATAAAATAGTTTGTTGGGTCCTAGCCTTAATATTTCATATTGGGTGTCATATTAAGGACTTTAAATCAACTATCTTGAATATCTCCCAAAAAGATGTCTGGTCTAGACATTTATGATCTTCCCAAATCTCTTGAAACAAGCTTTCCTAAATGAAGATGATGTCCCATGGATATCATACTTCTTTCACCTCCTCCAATTATTCTCCCTAAACCACAAGTTCCTAAAACGTTTAAGGTCACTCAAGCCCTATTGGCAAGGCAAGGTCTAGGTGTGATCACATCTTGGAGATGTAGTCACATATTGACAAGCCGGGAGAGTTGGGTGTCAAAGTCTTGAGAAAGTTGGTGGCTCGCTACTTTCTAAGTCATATAGTGAGTTCTTTTGGGAATCCTATGAAATGGACTAAGACAAGACCCTTAATGATCTTATCTATTTGCTAAGATCAACTTCCTAAAACGCTATGGACATTGACAATGATGACATTGGATATCCAGTAAAGCTGTCTCTTCCCAATGGAAAGGGATCAGCCATAGTCAACTCGGTTGACCCAATGGTAAAGAGAGAGGCGAAGTCTGAGATAGTCCCATTATCAAGGGTCCATAGGTAACTATTGCCAAAGGAAGGGGCATTGGTTACGAAGCTGCCAAATTTACCTAAGGATGTTAAAGTCAATAAGTTTGGCTCTACTTCAGGTAAAGTCCATTGTCTAACTCTATTAAGTACATGCTGATTCTGATCGCGAAGATGGATTTCAATCGCATGGTTCGGTGATCAGAATTTTGGGCTATTACTTAAGAGTTATGATATTTATATTGCTTAGGAATAGATAACAACAAGGTTTTCATATGGATTGTAAGGATAAGTTTTTCCGCAAAGTTTTAAAATAAAAGAAAAAGGTTTTGATTTTATTTATTTTAAGTATCCTTACAATGGCATTTGTGAATATAAGATTCCATTGATAGCAATATTGGAAAAAATGGATTTGATTCTTTCGGTTGTGGTAGTGTCTAATATTACCAAATAAGGAAAGATTCTCATCACCCAAGGTTCAATTGGACCGAAACTTGGAATCATGCAAGTTGTATAGTATGATGAATGAGAACTTTCAGCTTGGAAAATTAAGACTAATTCCTTATGTGAATAAGGAAAGGACTAAGGGATCGAGTACACATTCTTGTGCACTGGTCAAGTCCATCACAAAAGATCAAGAAGACTATTCGTCATGATTTACTTAAGTTCAGTAAATATGGTTATACTTATAAGTTTAAGTATAAGTCTGTAGCATTGGAGAAGTTTCAATGTGAGACAGAACGAATAAGAAGAATCAAAGTATGGCAGAAAGATAAAAGTTTCTCAAATCTGAAAAGATGGGAGAGTACTTTAGTATCATGTTTATGATCATCTTAATGATTAAGATACCATATCACAATTGGTCCTCTAAAGTCAAGAAGAGGAGTCATGAATTGTTGAAATGGTTAAATAAAAAAGATGAGTCATACTTCGTTCCAAAACAATTCTTAGAGTCATACTCCAAGATTGTAACTTGAGTGACATATCTTAAAGAGGGTTTGTTAACACTAGTCAAATGTAAGAGTAAAAGGTTATCTACTCTTGTACATTTGAAATTGGTAAGTTGTGATGTTTTGGATAAAACAGAGACCAACTTAGGCCAATTGTGTAAAGTGTAGGTCTTGATAAAGAATCCGCACTATCTCTTGAATATTTGACAAGGGAGTCTTATATGTCAAGAGGACAGTGGGAGTCTTAAAGCTCTTGAAAGTTTCAAGACTTAATCAAGAATAAAACCTAAAGTCCTTCACTAGCACACGACTTGAGGTTTATAACCTATCGTGTTGAAATTTTTGTGCCTATTCAAGTTGGCTTTGCATAGGAGTTCTGAGAGTTCTCAATTGGTTGCACAACTACTTGGAAGCAATGGCAGGCACCTGAGCTGCCAAATGGCAAGAATTTAAGATTGCACAAGTTTAATCAATATGAGTTTGGATTTGTCACTAACCTTGTCTTGTGATTATGGTTTTGACAAATTCACATGGATAAGAACACATACACTATTAAATCTAAGTGTCATAAGGTTTCTCTCCGATTCATGAAAATGATGGTGAGGAAACACTTTCACTAAGTAGATTTTAGCTAGATAGCAATTGTGATATTTGCATTCTCAAAGTCGTTAGTGGAGCGTGTGTGGTTTACCGGCACACTAACATGGACTTGTGAGAAGTGGCAAAGGTCTAAACAATTGAGACTATGATTACGGCATCCCTTTTCATAGTTCTAAAATTGTTTAGACACACATGTGAGCTATCTAAGAGAGGTGTATGATTTTGATAAAGTTTTATCAAAACAATCTAGTATCAGAAATCTGAACTTTGGTAAGAAAGTCAGCTGATTTCTGAGTACATGTCAAAGCTAGTGGGAGCATAAGTGTTATGCTAATAATCATCATGTTAGTGGGAGCATGATAATTATGACAAAGGTTGCAAGTTAGCGATGCTAATTATAGAAAACAAAAGTTTCAATTCGTGAGGTTGCAGGGGTTGAAAAAGTTGTTTTGCTATAATTAAGGGAGAGGAAATTATACTTCATTTCAATTCTAAAAAGCTTAGATTGAGATTTTAATCGTATTTAATCAAGGATATATATATGAATTTCATGTTGGAATGGCTCAACATAAGGAAATTCTATATATGGGTCCATTATTTGCGTTCTAAAATTCGATTATGATTACGGCATCCCTTTTCATAATCTGAATTTTGAGAACTTGGCAAATTGAAATGGAAATATTATAGCAAAAGACTGGTTTAGTCTTTATGTGAGACATCATGAATCGTATCCCATATGCTTCGGGTATAGGATCGATTACATGTGCTATATTCATCCTTTCTAAAATTTTCCAAATGCTTGGGGCATTATGAAGGGAAAAGGTCTAGAATTGGATATGACTAAAATGATTAAGCAATTGTCGAGGACAATCTAAGGTTTACCAAAGATTGGTTGCTCAAGGACAGTTGGAAGTATAATGTTAATTCAGGAAGGACCATATTGACATAATCTGTAAGGAGGCAACTCTTGTTCAGAAGTGATAGTCAAAATGGAATATGGAAATGTTTCAAAGTTAGAAATTATTCAATCTGTGTATGATTAGGAAACTTAATGAAAGAAGGATGTTTCCAAGGAGATGATCTCCTTTGGAATGCTCTGTAATGATTGTTGTCAAGTCTTTCTGACTTTGTGCATAATCATTAAGAGGATCAATGCATATAAGTTTAGAATCTAACAGATTTCAGTAAATGGCATGAATTTGAAATTCTTGCATTTGCAGTAAGGATTTGGGACTGTGAAAAGAGGATCATTGGAGTGACGTTCAATTGATCTATTTTACAAAGGAAAGATCATAGACAAACATAGTATGCATACTTGGTGTATGGCATGACTAGTGTTTAGAAAACATAGTGTACATGCTTGGAGCATGGGACAACTATTGTTTTGAATTCAAGTATAAAGTTGATAAAACCGAAACAATGAATAATGAGTAATCAGTATGGTGATAAATAAAAGTGTTTATTTATATTCATAGGGTTTGATACCATATTTGATTCATTTATTCTTGTGTTTCACTTTGCATGTTTTGACTTCCAGAATAACTAAGTCGCTCTTCCTGAATGATTAAGTTATTCAAACCATCCACAGTCGGTCATATGTTGGAAGTAGATATGAATCAAGACTGTCATGGGTTGGTTTGTAGAGGTCCAAGTTGGTGGACAAAGTGGTGCTACAACACTCATGAGTGCTCATAAGTTCTGAGTATTGGATTCAACCCGCGCTCATTTGAATCACTTCATGGATTTTATCACGAGTGATCATGAGACGATAATATCTTATATTCTTCAAACCTAGAGATATGAGTTGTTACTATGAGTTGGTTATACATTGATTGCACGAAAACGCATTGGTAACTCGATGTTATAAAACGTGTCTTTGTGTATGATTCAACAAGTAGTAGAACAAGCCATATGAGTCGAAGTTTATCCATTCCTTTTACCTTCGGGATAAAAGCGATATCTGTGGGCCCCTCGATGATATAAAGATGATACATGTGAGTGCTTGGCTAAGCCAGGACTGATTTGATTTGTTCAATCAGTCAGTCATCATGAATCGGAAATCGGGAAACAACAAATGGACAGAGAGAATGATTGATAATCCATGTCTCAGTCCATATGATATCTAGAATGGAGGAATATATGATCCCTTATCTAATGGACAAGTCATTGACAAAGGTCAGAGTTCATCGACAAGGTCAGAGTTCGAAAGAAGCTTTTGAGAGCTACGATTGCTGATCGGTTCCTGAAGTCATACGCAATAATAGTTTTAGACTTATCCAAGTGGGAGACTGTTGGATTAATGTCTAAGTCCATAACTATAATTGGTAAGACTTGACCCGACCCGGCATGGTCCATTTGGGTTACATGGCATCATGCATTTGGATAGACTATAATGAGAGAAATAACACTTAAGGTTGGTTAATATATTATAACTTCTAATATATTAATAAGGTTATTTAATTAGTATTGATCAAGAATTAATTTGGAATTAATTAAGTGATCAAAAGGAGACTAATTAAATATATGGGTTGATTGTGTAAATCATTCATTCTTATATATGTGGGCTTGTGATCCAAGATTCCTAATGTTGGACTAAGTCCATGGGGTGACCCATGGATACTCCATGGAGGTTAAAATCCATGGAGCATAAGGAATGGGTAAAGTTATGAGTTACATGGTGTAACCCTAATAGCCACCATATAAAAGAATCGCATGGCTCAAGAAATCGTGCACTAATGTGTGAGTGTGAGGGCTAGACGATTTCAAGGAGTGTTCAAGTTTCTCTTAAGTTATTCCAAGTGTATTTGGTGTTGTGTGAACCATTTGAGGTGTCACACTTGGGGCACTAGGCACTCAAGCTTCATGAAGACATTCTACATCAAAGAGGTATGTATTCTATCTTGTTATATTTATTATTTTGTATGCTAGATTAGGATAATACCTTGGATGTTCATAATTGTATGTATAATAGAGAAAACATAGATCCAAGGTATTTAGGGTTGCATGTACACTTAGGAGTGTTAGAATGCTAATAACCCAACACGCATATCATAATATAAACACAAGATCTCATCATAAACAAATAATAATAGAATACATACCAGCCACGACTTCGGGAGCTGCGCGGACCTCCTCCCCTGTCAACTGGAAGGCTCTCCCGCAAGCCTTCGGTGCCTCGGCCTTCACCGGCCGAACCTCAGTAGCGCGCACGGCGGCAGGGGCAGATCCCTGTTGTGCTCCCTGTGATGTCCCCCGCAGTTGCGGACACTCGGCCTTCCGATGGCCCGTCTGGTTGCAATGAAAGCAAACCATGAATCCCGTGGGGCAGTCCTTGGCTATATGCCCCTCCTTGCCACATTTGTAGCAAGCACCAGATCGACAAACCCCATTGTGTCCCTTGCTGCACTTTCCGCAAGTGCGGCCCTTCTGGCCTCCAGATCTCGAATCGGCGGGCTTTGCCCGCTTGGCTGCCGACTGAGACTGTGTCGGCCGCCTATCCATCCCCTGAGACTCGGCCTCCTCCCTGGCCTGAGTCTCCAACTCAATCTCCCTCTTCCGGGAATTTGCCTGAAGCTCAGCAAATGTTCGGTAAGTCGAGTTCGATACGAACTCCCGAATGTCCCTCCTCAGAATGCTCAAGTACCGACTCATGCGCGCCTGCTCAGACGACACGTGCTCAGGGCAGAACATCGCCCTCTCATGAAACTTCCTGGTGATCACAGTAACTGACTCAGTACCTTGCTTGAGGGTCAAGAACTCATGGGCCAACCATTCCCTTTCCACCGGGGGAACGTACTCGTCTCTGAACATAGTGGTGAACTTCTCCCAGGTCACCGCTGAGATCTCCGCAGAAGTAAGATGCGTCGTTACAAATTTCCACCAATCATTCGCTCCTAAGCGAAGCTGGTTCAGTGCAAACCGAACCCTCAGATGCTCTGGACACGAACAGGTATAGAAGCATCCCTCGATATCAGATATACATCTCATCGTAGAAATCAGATCCTGCGTCCCATCAAACTCTAGTCGCTTCGTGTTGCTGAACTCCCGATACAGCAACGAGTCACCCCCCCTGCGGCCTGGCAGCAGTGACGGCTGCGGTGGCCGCAGCAACAGCAGCGTCAGTAAGAGCGGCATACCGCTCATCAAAGGTCTCAATCAGCGTGGTCTTGATAGACCCGAACATATCTGGTATCTCAGCTCGGATGGCCGCAGCCACCTCATCATGAATCATCTGGCGGAGCTCCTCATCGCTCACACCCCCCTCGCTAGCCCCCGGTGTGTGGCGTGTCCCAACCATGATGTCTCTGAAATACAACATAAAATATCAGGGACTCGCTCGAGCGTACTCTCACTCGATAACTCAACCCTACTTGTTTCCTAGTATCCTAAGGATTCCTACTTGGACTGCATACTGATCCGGTGTTTCCAGTAGTACGGGCCCTATACTACCTTCCATACCGCATCAGTATTCATTCCAAGTCACCCTCCAAGGATCCCAAGTCACAAGTACTCTATCTCTTGCCACACATAAGCTACCCTTCGGTAGATCCTCATAGCACCTCACTGCTACCTATTCACTCACAAGCATCTCATAGCAGCAGAAATCTTCCTAGGCTAAGGCATCACAAATCAGGCCACTCTAGTCCTAATATGAATACCTAGCCTACTCTAGCATGCATAACACATTACAACATATCTCTTAACACATAATGTAAGGGTAATTTGGGAAATCACCGTTCGGGCGCTGACTGATCGTACACACTGCTTTCTTTTGTTTCCTCAATTCCTTTTTATTCTTTTAGGAAAAATTGTTTATTTATGAAAACTTTCTCAAATCCTCAGTTTGAGTTCAAATACACCCGAAGATGAATCTGAATCCCTCAAAACAATTTTTCATTTATTTATTTACCAACTTGTAACACCGTGAAATTTCAAAACAATTTTTCATTTTAAATTAATAAAAATACTCCAATCACAATTCTCAAAAACATGTATCAATTGTTTTCACATAACATAAGTGCAAATCACAATCCCCAGAATCTCAAAACATCTCCACTACAAGTGTGTACAGATCATGTCGGCGCCTTCCCGCGATCATCACTGGTACCTGTAACACATAACACGCAAACGGTAAGAAATAATGCTTAGTGAGTTCCCCAAAATACAACATACAGCACCTACGCCTTTCCAGGCCATAACTCTATGAGATCTTCTTATCCAAGTGTGTCAGGGGATTTCCATCCCATAATTCTGTTGACTTTCCGGTCCATACTCTGTTGACCTTCCAGTCCATATCATCCTGACCTTCCGGTCCACATCATCATACTAATATCATAACATATTACATATACAACATACATCACATATTCATCATACACATAAGACCTTTCGGTCACACATAATCACCCCATCGGGTAAGCCATAGTGAGAAAACTCACCTCGAAGATGTCGGAGGATCACTCGCGCTCAATCTTCCGACCTAGCTTGCTCCTGTAACACAAATACATCTCTAATTAATACCTACCCGACTTAGTTTGACTAATGCCCTTAACTCAACACAAGTCAACTATGGTCAACGATGGTCAATGGCCACCCTTTGACCCAACTCGTCGAGTCAGGCACTGACTCGGCGAGTTCAGACGTGAACTCAAGTCCCCTAAATCCCAACTGACTCACCGAGTCATTCCCCCAACTCGATGAGTCACCAACTGCGTGAGTCACATGACAACCCGGTCCGACTCGTCGAGTCTGCTCATGGACTCGGCGAGTTCATTCCATGTTCGAACTCAAATGGCCTTCTGAGGTCAGATCTGTTCCTCTAATCCATAGATCTGACCTTCCCAAGCTCAATAAACACGTAAAGGTTCAAACTTGATACTCATGCAACATCCAAATAACTCTACTTGAAGATTTGGCCCCAAATACAACATCCTAAGTCCAATTCTTCCATAACTCATCATAAAGCAAGATGGATAAAGCTCTCTGGACCACTATGGGTCCAGATCCGAAGTCTAAACATGATAAGGGACCATATATCCAACAAATCATCCCAATAAAGGGTATAGAAAACCCCAGATCCATGGATTCTTCAACAAAACAGAAAAAGGATCGATATGCTACCTCAAGGATGATGTTCTTTGCTTGAGATCCACAGATATGCAACATCCTTGGCCTCCTCTAAGCTAGAACCACCTTCTTCTTGCAAAACCAACCCACAAAGATCAAATAAAGGCTTATTTCCTCTCACAAATGCTCAAGCACTCTTAGGGTTTCTCTCAAGGGTCTGGTAGCCGCAAATGGTGGCTATAAGGGTCCTTAAATAGGTCTCAAACCCGAGAAATTAGGGTTTCTTTCGTCTGCTCTGACTCGGCGAGTGCACTCCCCCAACTCGTCGAGTCTAATCATTTTCCACGTCACCCATTCGCGACCTGACTCGACGAGTCTAAGCACTAACTCGTCGAGTCACCTCAACACAATTCACATTATAATATTAATTAATGTACCTGGGAAACCGGGCGTTACAAGAAAACGGACGACAATCCACATTCGGCATACATCCACTACACCATGCTCCGGGCCCTAGCACCCCCACAAATCGAGCAGTATCTCTGATTGTACCACGAGTGGCCCGCTTGGGCACTCAGGTTCAGGCTCTCCATCACGACGTAATAGAGATCGGTGGCGAAGCCCGCAACGTGACAGTGCGAATTCAACACATCTACGAGGAATAAGAACACCATACAGATGCCATGATGAACCTACAAGCGGATCAGGAGAACAATACGGACAACCTACATTCCTTAGAGGAGGAGATGGCGGCCATGAGACAACAAATCCTTGCATCTGAAGCTAGGGAAGTCATTGCGGAACAGAGAGCGGAGGAGTCCACTCGCGAGATGTGTGAGAGGTGGGGCATATCAAAAGGGAGTGCCCAAAGACTAGAAACAAAAATGTCAGAGACGTAGGGAGAGTTTCAATAACGGGACATGAGCAAGTGACGAGGGACCCCGCTGTGATTACCGGTACGTTTCTCCTCAAATAACTCATATGCATGCATACTTTACAATAGGGGTGTAGAGAGGAGGCTCGTGAGCCACGAAGTATAAATACATACTCAAACAAAAACCTCAAACATTCACTAAAATATTCCCGGTAGAGAGGGCTAGGGGAAGAACTGAAACCACCAACGAAACATACCTAGGATGGACCTTAACTCTAAAGAAGCACTCCTTCCAAATCGAGCTAATACTGGTGACAATAGGACACTTCGACGTAATCATTTTCATGTTTTGGTTAAGTCCTCACCATGCCAATATCGTGTGTTACGAAAAGGCCATTCAACTTAACTTACCAAATAACGAAACCCTTGTCATCTATGATGACAAACCCAACACAAACCTCTGAATCGTCTCTTGCATCAAGGCTCAGAAGTACCTACACAAGAGGTACCACGCCTCCCTAGCCCATGTTGTAGATGAGAAACAGGAAGTGAAAGACATCAAGGATATTCCAGAAGTCTGTAACTTTCCCGATGTATTCCCAGAAGGCCTTCCAAGAATACCACCCGTGCACCCAGTCAAGTTCAGAATTGACTTGATTTCTGGAGCCACTCCTATAGCCAAATCCACATATCGATTAGCGCCGGCGGAAATGTAGGAATTGTCCAGTCAACTGAACGAACTAATGAGTAAAGGATTTATCAGACTGGACTTCTCACCAAGGGGAGCGTCAGTCTTGTTTGTAAAGAAGAAGGGTGGATCATTCTGTATGTGTATTGGATGTCAAGAGTCGAACAAATTCACCATCAAGGACTAATACCCCTACCCCGAATCGACGATTTGTTTCGACCAACTTCAAGGAACGAGCTACTTATGAGAATGTTGACTAAGATCGGGATACCTTCAGCTCAAAGTTCCAGAGGAAGAT
Organism: Lactuca virosa; assembly: GCF_052849685.1. Classification (NCBI taxonomy): domain Eukaryota; kingdom Viridiplantae; phylum Streptophyta; class Magnoliopsida; order Asterales; family Asteraceae; genus Lactuca; species Lactuca virosa. The sequence continues at coordinate 319,434,436 of NC_136428.1, forward strand.
ACTCCCGAGACAACTTAAGACATCTAAGGTCAACTACACCATACATAACCTTGATTTTGGGGAAATAGTGTTTGCCTTAAACATCTAGAGACACTGCCTTTATGGCACAAAGTGCACAATCTTCACTGACCATAACAGTCTTCAGCACATCCTCAATAAAAAAAGAACTCAATATGAGACAACGACGATGGGTGGAACTGATAAATGATTACGAATGTGAAATTCGCTATCATCGGGCAAAGCCAACGTAGTAGTAGATACTCTAAGCTGAAAGGAGTACACGGGCCGCCGAGTAAAACCATTAACCATGACCATCCATTCACACCTATCCACGCAGATCAAGGAGGCGCAACTTGAAGCCTTGAAACCCGAGAATGTCGCAAGTGAAGCCTTGTGTGGAATGGATAAAAACCTTGAGGTCAAGGATGACAGAGCTCGTTACCTCATGGACCGAATCTGGACACCGAGATTCGGCGGGTACAGAGACGTTGTCATGAACGAGGCTCATAAGACCAAATACTCCGTTCATCCTGGTTCAGACAAGATGTAACCGGACCTCAAGAAACTTTATTGGTGGCTAAACATGAAGGCAGAAGTCGCGACCTATGTTCCTATTTGCCTGACTTGCGCCAAGGTCAATGTAGAATACCAAAAGCCCTCGGGTTTACTACAACAACCGAATATACCCGAGTGGAAGTGAGAACGGATAACCATGGGCTTCATAACCAGGTTACCCAAGACGATGGTGGACTTGACACCATTTGGGTGATCGTCGATAGATTAACCAAATCCGCGCACTTCCTGCCAACGAAAGAGACAGATAAAATGGAGAAACTGACAAGGATGTACATCAAGGAGATGGTACGATTTCATGGCGTGCCAATATCCATTATCTCTTACTGAGATAGCAGGTTTACCTCACGGTTTTGGCAAGAACTACAAAAGTCCTTGGGAACCAGACTTGACATGAGTACAACCTACCTCCTACAAACTGACGGGCAAAGCGAGAGAACTATTCAAACGTTGGAAGATATGTTAATAGCTTGTGTGATAGACTTCGGTAGAGCTTTGAATACCAAGTTACCACCCATCGAGTCCTCATACAATAACATTTATCACCCTAGCATTAAGGTTGCTCCACTTCGTCGAGGAACTGGTGGAGATCATGGACAGGGAGGTCAAAAGAACGAAACAAAGCCGCATACCCAAAGTGAAAGTTTTTTGGAACGCCAGGTGAGAACCTGAATTTACTTGGGAAGGCAAGTACCAAATGAAACAGAAATACCCACATATTTTCCTAACTCATGAGGACCTACTCAAAGTCCTACTAATTTTGGATCCAACAGAATGCAAACAAGTCAATAAAAGTCAACAAAAGCAACGAAAGTCAACTCGACCCATATTAGAATTTTAGGTGAATCTTGACGTTCCCTAATGTATAATTTCCGAGTATTGATATGAAATACCTCTCATTTCGCCGATTATTGAATCAAAATCCTATTTTGGATTTACAACGTTAATTTCGATAAAACCAACATATATTATTTTGGTATAAATGATACTTTCAACACATTAGACTATTATCTTTATTTATAAACAATTTTAATAATTTGAATTTTTATGATTCAAATTAAGTAGATATACATTTTTATGTCACACTTTTTATAAAAACTAACAATCTTTTATAAAAGTCCAACAATTTTTATAAAAAAAATAAAAATAAATAAAAAAATAATAAGAGATGACCTTGATGAGACTTGTCTCATCTTTTCCAACAAGAATTATTACCCAACATATATAAAGACATTATCCAACATATAACAATGCAAAAATCACTTTACCCCACCCCTTACCCCCCCCCCATACCCACCCCCACCCCCACCACCCCCTTCCCCCTCCCCCCTAAAAGCTACGCCCCCCCCCCCTTCTTCACCATTTCACTTTCTTCAACATTTTATCTCTTCATTTTTCTCCTAAATAACAATCCATTTCTTTCAAGGTTCATCCTCCACAAGTTGGTTCTTAAGTTTTTGGTAAGCTTTCCTCCATAAATCTAGAGATTTTACACATAAAAATATTAGTTTTGTTACATTTACAAACATTTATATATATTATTATCCATAGGGTAATACCATCTTCAAGTGTTCTTCAACCATCTTCAAGTGTTCTATGCTTGAGGATCTTCATCTTCATCTCTTTATCCACTAAGAAATCCACTCAAGGTGAGTTCATACCCCTTCATTTTCAAGTTTTCCAAGTTTTAGGGGGGGGAATACAAGTAAAAAAATCTTATTTGGATGATCTAAAGGCTTTTCAAACAAAAAATACAAGTTATGTCACTAAAACATATCTAAGCTTAAAAATCAGCTTTTTACAGAAAATTTGTGGTCTGTTCACGGACTGTCTTACCCTATTTAAACTTCATATATTTCAAAACTATTCAATATGCAAATATTTCAGGTCTATCCCTTTTTAAGTACTACTCGCAGGCATTCATACGATGTTTCTACAATTTATGGTGATTTTTAAAAAACTGTCTATCATTTCAGAACATTTTCGGACCAGTCTGTAAAAATGAACGTTTTCACTCTGGTTAGGAACCACTTAAGGTCAGGGAAAAATATTATGAGAAAAGTAGACTCATTTTCTAAGCTCTGAGAGTTTACGAATCCAAATTTCGACTTACGATGATATTTCAATAATTTTTCTAAAAACATGGACAGAAAAGTCAAAAACTAGAAATTGTCTTTATCATACTAAATGTTTTTATACTCGTGTTTAGATGTAAGTTTATATGTTATAATCTTTTAAAACATCTATACATGATAACTTACATGTATTTATACATTATATTATATAAATGGACTTAACAAAACATTGATAATAAACTATAATTGGTATAGTTTATGGGTCACAAATACTACTTTATCATTTTGCACGAACCATATAATTATTTAAAGGTATAATTATTTTTACACTATGTAACCACTACGGAAGGGTAATACTTTCACTTGCAAAAAGGATTTTCATTACACTAGACGTAAACCTGTTAATACAATTTTGTGACACATAGCCTTCACCGTACCTACTTGAGTACATACTAAAGTTCATGAATTATAACCAGAGTCTCGGTAAGAGAGCGTGACACTTGTGTATAGATCTATACGAGGCTGACAACCCCGCACCCAAGCTGTTAGCAACAGTTAGACCGGCAGGTCTAGGGTGACAAATCTCTAACATTCAGACGCCTGAAGAACGTTGTAGCAGGCCACTAGTCGCTAGCACGGTTATAATAACTCACATGGGGTTTTAACAATACATTTGGTTTACGGGGCTAACATACATTCAATTAAGTTTACATAATGATAAAACTTCATAATACTATTTTCCAGTACAGCACTACTTACATTTTTGGGTCTTTGGGTTTAAGAATTACAACTCATTTTTAAAGAAAACATTGGATTTTCTAAAAGTGCACTCTATCATTTTTACAAGGAAAAGTTACTGATTTTTCTCATACAAAACTCTTATGAACTCACCAACTTAATTTTTGACACTTTTTCTAAACCACTTGTATTCTTAGGAAATCAGTAGACATGTAACCAAAAAGGTTTTGAGGATGGGGCGTCGCAACGTCACTTCATTTACTTTTGTCATATGTATTTTGTATCAAGTAAACAATGTTTTGGATACGATGTAAACTTCTTAATTATCAATATGATGGTTGTATGGCTTTGATCATTATTATTCATTATGTTATGATATTGTACATGAAATCATCCACCCCCAGACGTTTCCGCCATTCTGGTTTGGGGGTGTGACATAGGGTGAATGGAATACAAGGTTGGATTTGTGAGTTCTTATAATTTTTAGTTGTATTGTTTTGTATTTTTCTGCCCTAAAACCATTTTATAGGGGCTGAAATAATAACCTATAAAGTCATTCAACTCAGATCCAAAAGTCTACCCAAGTTCCATCCCTACATGTGTCTTGATTTGGAACTTAAAGAAGTCTTGATTGGTAAGGGTAGTTTATGTATGGTGTGCTAATGGCATCCTACTTTCAATCACCTTTTAGTTAAGTATTTGGTCTTTTCATTAGCACTCAATTGATGTCTTAATACCTTCATTCAATCCTATTGTGTGTAAAATTGAGTGGCTTTGATCCTTTGTCTAAAGTCTCAAAGCATATGGTGATTTTTGGTAAACATTGGAAATCTACATAGCAACATTTCCCCATCTTGTGAGGGATGTATTTGCTAATCTGGGTAGAATTGGTTGATTCCCCTCTCTGGTAAAATTTTAGGAAATCGAGTCTAGTTTTCAAAAAGTCTAGAATCAGCTCAATCGGAGTTATAGATTTTGTTTTATGCCCAAAACGTTGAACAGTTGGCGGGCTATGAAACTTTTAAAAATATATATAACCCATTAAGAATTTAAGTGTGTTATTGAAACCACCCATTTTGATAATTATTTGGTACATGTGGATAATAGGTGAACTCGTGACCCCTTAAAGAAGTTCCAAGACTTGAAGTAAAAGGATAATTTTCATCAAAACAAAAGGTGAGTCGATAAGTTTCTTAACTATAGTGCATAATCGAAAACTACATCTCAAAAGTGGATTATTGATGCAAATTAGGATTATGCTAGTATTGCTAATGTTTTTTTGGTAAATCCTTTTGTTTCCCATTGGGTATACTTATGCCTTGGTATTTATGGATATGGTCATATGATAGTTATGTGCTAATTTAATTTGGATGCGGTGATTATGCCTAAAAATCGATAGTAATATGCTATGCTTGTTTGAGGGTATGTTATTTTTGTTACATGTTATATTGCTTGAATTTGTGGATTATCTGGCATACTTATGTTAATATATGATTTTTTGCGAGGTATAAGGGTAATGTGGGTAGAACCTTGCAAGTCTAATCGGTTGAAAGAGCTTAACCCATATCGGTTGCTAGTTACAAGTCTTTCTAGATGGATGTGTGACACATGGTTCGTGTGCACCCCGGTGTACGAGAACTGGAGTGGTATTGGCTTTATGGTGTAGCCAGATCAAGCATCATGTGGAAATTGGGAGGTTTATCGGTAGAATTGACACTGCTTGTACTGGTCCTGAACGACACCGTGAAGTACTTGTACTTTACAGGTCGGAGTAGCGAAAGTGGAAGTCTTGGGGTTGGTGAACTCGGGTTGAAGTCATGAGCCACTTAGAGCACTAAATTGTCTAATCACACGAGTAGTGAATAGGACTAAGTTGTTGGGTATATTGTCACAAAGAAACCCCAAAATAGATAATCGTTTGAAAGGTGTTTATATACATTAATTGGTTGAATTGAACTTGTATACGATAATCGATTGAAAGGAATTACATATAATAAACAGTGAATTTAATTATATGTAATAATCATTTGATTTTAGTTGCTAACTATAATCGGTTGAATTGAACTTTTGTATGATAGTTGGTTGAAAGGAATTATGTACAATAAACAGTGAATTGAATTATATGGAATAAACGGTTGAATTAAGTTTATAACTATAATTGGTGAAATTGAAATTAGAGTGATATGGAAAAACATTGTAATGTAAATGGTTAAAATTGAATTATGATATATATATATATATATATATATATATATATATATATATATATATATATATATATATATATATATGAATGTTGTTATCTATTTGGTTGTTATATTATCAAAATTTGCATGGATTACCCATTAGGTGATTGTATGTTTTCCCTTTGGTTGTGAACAACTTGCCGGCTCACAAATCATTTCCTAACACTTGTTTCTTGTTATATGCCTTTATGATCGGTATAGGTAGTTTAAGCGCATGCCTTGGTGAGGTTGGGTCTCAGAATGGGTAGCTAGATTTTTATAGTGATACCATTCTGGAAACGTTAGATGTTTTATCAAATTAAACATTTACTTTGGTTATGTTTTGTATGGTTTGAAATTATGAATGGATTTTGAGGTAACGTGGTGATTTGAAAACGTTTTGAAATAACCAAGTCTTCCGCTAATGAATTCTGTTAAAAAGTGTTTTAAAATAAAAAAAATATGGTAAAAATCACGATGTGATAAAATGATCAGATCTAGACTTTGGAACCATTGTAATTGGATGATTCGGCTTAACCCAATAAGACATTTTGAACCCAGTGCCCACAGCGTGGCCTAGGTTGGCACGACGTGTAGACTTGGGAAAACGCATTTGTTTTGATGTGCAACGGCCACGATGTGGCCAAGGGTTGCCATGACGTAGAGATTCAACCTTGACCGTTGACTTTGACATTTGACTTGTGTTGACTTTTGACTTCTGTTGACTTTTGGTTAAACTCCTAGTTTTGGATGGAAAACTAAGGGTGTACTTTGTATGGCTATATAGGTAGGTTACAACACATGTATTCGCGGAAGTAGGAGCAGCAATAGTTGATTTAGGTGAGTTTCCTCACTGTACTTGTGGGTCGAAGATACCAACGCCGACCCACTAGATTATGTTGTAGGATAGTAGTGATCTTCGTGACACTTTCTGATATGTCTGTATATACTTGTTTTCTTTCTGACTTTTGCTAGTATAACTGTATACTTAATTGTAGGGGTGAAACAGACCTGTATCGGTTTAATGATACCGAAGGAGTCAGAAGGGAATCAGAGAGTCGGTATCGACTCAGCGAGTAGGAAGGAACTCGGGGGTGGAATAGACTCATTACATGTTTTAGTATGATATGTATGAATGATACATGGTATGTTGTATTTGGGGAACTCACTAAGCTTTGTGCTTACGGTTTAAGTTTATGTTTGAGGTACCTTCGCTTCGAAAGGGAAGGGCTCCACCTGATCGCAGCGCATCCATCCGTGTTTCCTTATTTTTATGATTTTGGGATTGTACTCTGATACCTATTATCACATTGACATACTTTTGGATGGTTTGATATGAATACTTGATGGATTTTGGTTGACTTTAAAATGAAATTTTTACTTATAATCTTTGGGATGTTTCACATACATTTCATATTTTCCTAGAGTAACTAGAGTGAGATTGTAAAGAAGATTCCAGTATATAGCATTATACTTTTAATGAGTTTATGTCCTATCAAATCCGTTCAGCTAACTACCCTCTACCACACAAAGGAATGGTGGGTGAAAATGAAACTCATTTAATGGTCATTTTATAGGTTGTTTACTTATACCCTCTTATAGCATGACTTGTGAATGAGGCGTACTAGAGATTCGACTGACTTTACTTATACATATAGTACTAAACACACACACACATATATATATATATATATATATATATATATATATATATATAGGGTGTATTTTAAAACTTTTTAAAATACAAGGTTTAAATATTAATTATCTATATTAATTAATCAATTTAAACCTGATATGATTTAATGTTTTCTTTAGATTAAACAATTAATTAATTTAATTAAATCAATTAGGAATTAAATAATTATCTTAATTATACATTTAATTAAATAATTCAAATTTAATCATAATCCTTCTAATTTTCGAAATTAGGGTTAGGGTTACCAAGTTTTAATTGTTCAAATTTTCAGGCATTTAAAATAACAAATAAGGAAACTAGAAACCCTATAAAAACCCCTTGGGATTTTTGAAAATAGGCAATGAGACTAGGATTTCAAGAAACCCTAGCAATTATCGAAATTTGAAAGAGGCAAGGGTTTATTTTTTATAAACCCTAGCTAGATCAATTGTAACATCCCATAAATCATGATAAAAACTTTCATTTTTCAAAACCATTTTCATAAGCCATAAGTCATACAAAGCATTGTTTCCAAAACATAATTGGAAAATCATAGTATCAAAAATCTCTCAGACGTATATTGGCAGGAGGATGTGTATGATCACGCCTTCGCCTTGCCCCGATCATCTGATGTACCTGAAACCAGGAAACCAAATTGTAAGCCAAAGCTTAGTGAGTTCCCCCAAAATTCCACACACAACAGTACATTCATAATTCATGCACACCGGACCCACAACATCAGGCTGGATTTCCCCTGAGCCCACAGTAAAAGACTGGATTGCTCCTGAGCCCATAACATAAGTTTGGATCTCCCTCCTGACCCTTGGATTATGAATGGATTGCTCCCGAATTTGTTGGCTTACCCAACAAAGCACTAACACATCAACCCAACCGCATTATGTTGACATATGCAATAGATAAACAATAACCAGCAAGTACAGGTAATTCCACATATCTACCAATCTAACAGATCACCACAACATAGCAACATCCTATATAGCAGGATACATAACACAATCTAGTGGGTCGACATTGGTGCCTTCAACCCATAAGTACAGTGAGGAAAACTCACCTCAATCCTAAAGACAAGATAAACCACCCACTTGAGTCGACGATATCAAGCCTCTTCTTACTAAACATATCCACAATAAAACCCTAATTAACAATCAAGGAAATGACTAGCCCACGAAAGGTCTATGCTCATAATTAAACCTCTTTTAGGAAAATGCCATTTTTCCCTTCCAATAATAAGTCCAAAAGTCAAACCGGCCAAAACTCAACAATCAACCCTCAGTTGACTTACACCTTGTGTAACTAATCTACACCCTACGTAGAGCTATGTCATGCATAACTAGATTATGTCCTGTGTAATGCCCCTGATCCCAAAAACATCTATTAAGCTCTTAATACAGCAAGCCAAACCACCAAACTCCAACATCTGATCAAGACGAACATCTTAATGGATAAAGTCTCTGAATTTATCCATTTGCATGGTCACAAAGAGCACAAAACCAATACCTAGGTCCATAAACTTATCTATTGATCAAGAACTCAAGCATGGATATATAAGAGTGTCCAAGCTAACTTTTTTATGACTCTATATCCTAAAAAACATCAGGAGACATTCAAATGGTCTAGAGTAACCCATACTCACAAGCACCAAGATGATAGGACAAAAAGAATAAAACAGATGAACTAATTAGATCTAACAAAAGGAACATCAAGATGGGGAACATCAAGATGGGGAACATCAAGATGCAATCATTATACCTTCTAGAGATAGGTGATGAAGTACACAGTTTGGATCTACAAAGCTTGGAGCACACACTTGCTTCTCCAATGGACTCTTAATTCAAGAATGCACCCAAAAATCACACTAATGCTTACAAAACTCATGATTGGTGTCGTCAATGAGTTTCTAACGATCTGGACGTGGTGCTGTCAACGAGTTTCCGGCAAGATACCGAAGCTGCCATCACAACATGTGACAATCCGAAATTTCTAGCATGTATAAACAGTCAAATTTATCAGAGTTAGTCTTGTTTGTTAACTTGTAGCCCTATTTGGAGTCTATTCGAGTATTCTAAACTTAGTACATCAAAGGAATCAGTGTTAGGATGAATTGGTTGAAGTTCTAGTCATGAAGCAAACCAAAAACCTCCTCAAAAAGGAGTTTTCGGTCAAGATCTTTGGGTTTTCGGTCAAGGTGACTGAAAACTCCCTTATACATATATATTTCATGATCATTTTGATCATTCTTTCCTTTACAAGTCAAGAAAACTTCCATTCTCTCTCAAGTATCATCGAGTTCTTCATTCCAATCTTCAAAATTGTAAGAATTCCTTTCATCTAATTTGTTGATACAAAGCTTTATCTAGTACAACTCTTTGATTTCATCCATGAAATCATCTCTTTTGGGTTAGATCTTCAAGAACACCAAGAACACACACTAGTGTTTTGGTCCAAAATCAACTCTATTAGCCTCTAAATCGTAAGTAATACTTCCCTATACTTGTTATCTAGTTGAAACTCTTGATTTAGGGCCTTGAAATCATCATTTATCCAAGAACAAAAGGTGTTTTCGGTCTAGTGCATCTCCTTAGACTGAAAACCCTTATGAAGCCTTTCCTAATACTTAGTATTGAGTCTAGAACATTTCATTGATTGTGGAAAGCCCTTAAAAATCACCAAACATCATGAGTTTTCGGCCAACCATTTGGACCGAAAACCCTTTTGGGCCGAAAACCTCTTTGGACTGAAAACCCTTTGGGCCGAAAACCTCAAGAAACATACTACTTGGACCGAAAACTCCTTTAAGTGGCTATACAACCCTTTTATGCAATCCTAAGTGATTGTAACACTTCCATGTAAGGATTTCTTAGTCCTTAAAGTGTTATTCTTTACTTGATTAGTTGAGTAAACACTAATTGTATTCATATATGTGTCTTTATATGCTAAATAGGATCCGTGTGTGCTCAAGTCTTCACTTGACACTTAGCATCCTTTTTCCGATCTTACATTCGCATCACTCACTTCAGGTGAGTTCATACCCCTTAATCAACCTTTTAAATGATTTTAAATGCTTTTACGGGGGGGGGGGGGGGGGGGGGAATACAAGTTGAACTATTATAGTTATTATATCAATCACATGTGATTAATAACTATCGAACATATGGATTTTCTTACTTTTCAAGCTGTGTTATCAAACAAACTACTTCAAACTGTTTTGCAAACTCTTTTACATGTTAAATACTTTTATTAAACTCTTTTGAACTTATACTTTGTCAAATGTGTATCTATATAGATATAGTTATATAAGTAGGATTGAGAGGACTTAGGACTGATAGCTCACCTTACTTCCTGTTCCTTGTTTGGTTTTGGACTTAGGGTATCTGTTGTTTGTCCGAAGGTTGTTTGGATCCTAGTTATATATTATGTATATGTGTATAGATATAAAAGTTCCTTCATTCAGTTCAATACCTTTTGGTAGCAAAGGTATACAAACATGTTCATTCATACAAACAACATTACTAGTAAACTATAATAGGTATAGTTTAGGAAGTTACTAATACTATTTCTAGAGCAATGAAACATACAATGAGTCAGTTCATACATGAGTCAATAACATACAGATAGAGAATACTATGATGAGAAACAAACATAACAAACTATGATGAGAAACAAACAGAGCATACTATGATGAGAAACAAACAATAACATACAGAGAGAACATACATACATAGTGTTGGATTAATGTCTAAGTCCATAACTATAATTGGTCAGACTTGACCCGACCCGACATGGTCCATTTGGGTTGCATGACATCATGCATTTGGATAGACTATAATGAGAGAAATAACACTTAAGGTTTGTTAATATATTATAAGTTATAATATATTAATAAGATTATTTAATTAGTATTGATCAAGAATTAATCTAGAATTAATTAAGTGATCAAAAGAAGACTAATTAAATATATGGGTTGATTGTGTAAATCACCCATACTTTTATAGTGGGCTAATGCTCCATGGATTGTCAAGTTGGGCTAAAACCCATAAGATGCTCCATGGATGCTCCATGGTATGTTTAAACCCATGGATCCAAGGAAATGGAAAGCCATGACAATTAGGGTTTACCCTAATTGTCACTAACTATATAATGATCTTATTCTTGGAGAAAATCGGCCACTAAGTGATGAAGAGAAGGGCTAGCCGATTTTATAAAGTGTTCCATTTTCTCTCAAGTTATTCCAAGTGAATTTGGTGTTGTGTGAACCATTTGAGGTGTCACACTTGGGGCACTAGGCACTCAAGCTTCATGAAGTCATTCTACATCAAAAGAGGTATGTATTCTAACTTGTTATATTTCATATGAATCAAAGTTTTGTATGCTAGTGAGTATAATACCTTTGATGTTCATATTTGCATGTATAATAGAGAAAACATAGATCCAAGGTATTTAGGGTTGCATGTACACTTAGGAGTGTTAGAATGCTCAAAACCCAACACATACTAGACAGAGAGAGAACATACAATACAGCTAGTACATTCATTACAATAGTATACACAATACATATACAAGAACATTACAACAGTTATGTGAGCCACGTAACGGGGCATGGCATCACCTGTCATGGCTCGTTTTGTATCCAGAGTCTCCTACAAGGAGAGCATTGAATTTGTGTATAGATCTATACTGGATTGACTATCCTACACCTTGTTGTTCGCTATAGTGGGACTTGCAAGTCTACGGGTGCCAAATGTCATTTCTTCCGACGTCTTTCATCGTTGTGTTTTTAGTCGGTAGTATGGTACAGGCATATCACATGTTACTTTAAATAACAATTGGTTTAAGGTAATTAGTACAGCAGTAGTTACTTAATACAACACTACAGTACTTTATTATTTCCCCATTTCATTCACCTTGTGATCTTCACACAATGAACGGTAATGTAAAAGCTATATTTTTGGATAATGATAGTCATATTTGGGAAAATCCACACTTTTACAAGAAACAAACATACGGGACATTTGATGCCTTGGTAGAAGGCTACGTTTAGTAGAAAATATAGGATTTTCTAGGAGATACAAACATTTACAAACATTACATCAAGTACATACAAACACTTTCATACAAACAATGACACTAAAATACTTATGAACTCACCAGCTTTAAAGTTGATCAACTCTTTCAAAATAACTTGTATTCTCAGGTCATCAGTAGACAGGTACCGATGCCAGGCTTTTGAGAAGATGGAGCACTTTCAAGACTCATCTTATATTTTGATTTACATTTTTGGTGTCTTATAACTTTATAGAACACACTTGTATGAAATTATATTATTAATGCAATGGATGATGTTGTTGCTTGTTTACTACTATTCTTTGTTGTGATACTGTACGTGATGTCCTCCACCCCCGAACGTTTCCGCCGTTCCGGTTTTGGGGTGTGACAGATTGGTATCAGAGCATAGTTTATAGTGAATCGAGTATATCAACCCATAAAAGATATACAAACTATAAACACAACGGGATTAAAATACTCTGACCAAGAGTTTATACTTTTAAATAATAAAATATTTAACCAAGTATACATACCTGCATTCATACTAAAATCAGTGTCACTAGGACTACACAAAAGTATTACGATTTTTGGGCAACACAATTAGACTTAGAGACATATGGTCAACCCTGGGAAGATATAGCCTGATCAACTATATTATCCGAGGAGTGACTAGCATGTGCCTAAGGATGGTTGTGAGGTTGCAACAAGTCTAAAAACTTACCAACAATACTACAATGAAAACATTAGAACAGAACATAAACCTAAAATACTATAGGAGTATTTGTGTTACTATAATTACTTATCTGAGAATTAAAGATCTTTATCAGTAGGTCAATAATTGGTAAGTGGATATGCTAAGGTTATATGTAACTATGATGTCATAGACTTAGAATCTGTGATCTTTGCTTTACTTCCTGTTCCTTGTTTGGTTGTGGACTTAGAGTTAGGGTCACCTATTCGAAGGTCTATCCTATTTTGAGTACATATAACTGGTATGCACTAAACAAGTATTGAAGTAACCGATAAAGATCATCTTATAGTTATCTAATTAGTGCGTCTATTTAGTTATTTCTTATACCCCTTTCTCGCGTAGATATCATGGCTGGATTCCATCTCCCCGGAGATCCATACTTCCCAAATGAAGGCAATGATGGATGGCTTGGAGAAGAGCCAGAAGATGATCATCCAATCCCTTTGGATGATTACTATGCTGAAGGCTTTTCTGATGGTTCTGATTCAGAGCCAGAAGTCAACAACCTACCCCCAGTAGCTCCAAACTCGAACCCTCGTCCAGCATTTTAAGGACTCACACCTCTGTGGGCCACAAACTTGAACAGGTGGATTCAAGAACAGGGTCAACCCATTCCCTACAATGGGGACAGAAGCTTTTACAACCTAAACGAAGGAGGTTCAGCTGACCAAGTCCTGCCCGTCATGGTCCGTAGGATTGCTCAGAACACCAAGCAAGGTCGAGCAGCTATCGACCGAGTAGTGGAGATTGACGCCAACTCTGGCGTTAACACAGTCTGCATTCGTCAGCTAGAGTCTGCTCATGAAAGGACTCAGGTCCATAATGCAGCCCTATAAAGAGAACATACTGAAACCCGAGCTAAAGTTAGGGAACTTCGAGCTCGACAGGCAATGACAGAAAGGCGCATGAGAGACATGGAGCGTCGTCTGTCAGAATCAAGGACTCACTCTAGTGGCTCTCGTCGTAGATAGAGCCTACTCAACCTTCTCTTTTGGATATAACTTAGTTTATGTAAAAACTCTAGTTTAACTTCCTATCTTTGTAAAGACCGTAGATCTGTTAAGTCATGATTTGGTCTTAATTCTGTCAAAATTTTCCCATCTTGGTTTGATGTAAGACCTACTGCTGGGTCACTTTTCCCGAACTTGTTACATCTGTAATACCAGCATATTTGACAGATATCTAATCTTATGGAATTTAATGTCCATATGCTATCATCTGTTAGTACTAGATCTGCATTCAATCATACCATTCAATTGTGTTGTTGGGCTACGAAGAGTTAGTCCATGAGTCACTCTCATCAATTTCTCTATTCTTACCCATTTTTTCATCATTGTAAACTTTTAGTTGAAAGATGCCTCTGCGCCGATCAACAAGACGCAATCCTCTGGTAACTATAACACCACCTACTCCTCAAATTGATACGGCAGCATTAAATGTTACAGTAGCTACGGCTGTGGCAGCAGCCATGGCTCAATATCATTCTTCCAATGCCACCGGAGGTGGAACACCTGTTCAATCTACTCACGGTGAAGCCCCTGTGCGCTTGAGAGAGTGATCCTACAAGGACTTCACCAACTGCAAGCCACTGTCCTTTAAAGGGACTGGCGGAGTCATTGCCCTCTCGCAATGGTTCGAGAAAACTGAATCGGTTTTCGAAATCTGCTCCTGTCCAGAAGGGAGCAAGGTCAAGTTCGCTGCTTGCACCTTCGAGGCAAAAGCTCTAACATGGTGGAATAGCCATGTCAAGTCACTATCTCTAATAGTGGCAAATGTCATGGGCTGGGAAGCTCTGAGGGAGCTAATGATTGAAGAATACTGCCCGAGGGGCGAAATCCAGAAATTGGAACAGGAACTATGGAGCCTAACCATGAAGGGTTCCGACATAGTTTCCTATACCGCCAGGTTCAGCGAGCTAGTGGCCTTCTGTCCCAACATGGTTCACACAGAGGGAAAGAAAATAGAGAGGTACATCTGGGGGCTGGTGCCTCAATTTCAGGGGAATGTTTTAGCTTCAAACCCCACTACATTCGATAGTGCCAAGAGGTTGGCACAGAGACTCATTGACCATGGGGTTCGTACCCCAGCAGCAAAAACAACCCTATCCATCTCAGAACCCTCCAAAGCCGCTGATAACAAGCGGAAATTCCAGGAGGACAAGAAGAAGAACAAGGCTGCCAAAAAGCAGCAGGTCGTGGCATTTCATGCTGCGATAGCACCTGCCGCTGCTGCTCCAGTAAAGCAGTACGTTGGAAGTTTGCCCAAGTGCAACAAATGCAACTTCCAACACATAGGAGCCTGCCGGGAAATGCAGTGCTCTAACTGCAACAGGAAGGGGCACACTGCCCGTTTCTGCAAGGCTCCGGCAAGGCCAATCAACCAAGTCCCCGGCGCTGGAGTGGGCCAAGCTTGCTACGGTTATGGCGAAGTGGGCCACTATAAAAAGAACTTCCCGAAGGCAGGGAACGCCAGCGGAGTGGGAAGAGTTTTGGCTATAGGCCATGAGGAAGCGGTTGCCGACCCCACAGTGGTCACTGGTACGTTTCTCCTCGATAACTCTTATGCATGCATTCTGTTTGATAGTGGAGCGGAGAGAAGTTTCGTGAACCGGAAATTTGCTCACTTACTTAAGAATAAATCACATGCACTAAAAGAACCATTCACAGTAGAAATGGCTAATGGAAAGACAGAGAGTACTAACTGCATATACATAGGTTGTACTCTAACTCTAGATAGCCATTCATTTTCGATTGACCTCATGCCGGTCTCAATTAAAAGTTTCGACGTCATTATCGACATGGATTGGTTGAGTCTGCATCGTGCCGACATCATATGTTATGAAAAGGTTGTTCGCCTTAATCTGCCATCTGATGAAACTCTAGTAATTTACGGCGACAAACCCGGCACTAATCTTCGCCTCATCTCGAGCAATCAAGCCCAGAAATTCTTGCGAAAGGAGTGTCGCGCATTCCTTGCTCGTGTTGTCGATGTGAGTCAAGAAACGAAATCCATTAAGGACATTCCAGTAGTACGTGATTTTCCTGACATCTTTCCAGACGAACTCCAAGGATTACCTCCACAACGTCAAGTCGAGTTCAGAATCGACTTAGTTCCAGGGGCTACCCCAGTAGCCAAATCGCCCTATCGTCTAGCACCTGCAGAGATGCAAGAACTGTCCTGTCAACTTAACGAACTGCTCAGCTAGGGCTTTATAAGACCAAGCTTCTTACCCTGGGGAGCTCCGGTCTTGTTCGTTAAGAAGAAAGACGGATCGTTTCGCATGTGCATCGACTACACGGAGCTCAAAAAACTAACCGTAAAAAATCGTTATCCTCTGCCTCGCATAGACGATTTATTTGACCAACTTCAAGGGGCGAACTTCTTTTCAAAAATCGACTTAAGATCTGGGTATCACCAACTACGAGTGCTAGGGGAGGATGTTCTGAAGATAGCCTTCCGAACTCGTTATGGGCACTACGAATTCGTAGTGATGCCGTTCGGATTGACCAACGCGCCCGCAGTATTCATGGATTTAATGAATAGGGTGTGTCGTCCTTACTTGGATCATTTCGTCATCGTCTTCATCGATGACATACTTATCTACTCTCGTAGTAAGGAGGAGCATAGTCAACATCTGCGACAAGTCTTAGAAATGCTACGTTCGGAGAAGCTCTATGCGAAGTTCTCGAAATGCGAATTTTGGATCCGAAGATTCGAATTCTTAGGGCACGTGGTTAGCAAAGAGGGAATACACGTGGACCCTTCCAAAACCAAAGCCATTGAGAACTGGTCAGCACCGAAGACGCCTACATAAATTCGTCAATTTCTAGGCCTCGCTGGCTACTATCGTAGGTTTATTCAGAACTTCTCAAGAATCGCGAAACCACTTACCACGTTGACCCAGAAAGGTGTGACCTTTGATTGAGAAGAGAAACAAGAGAAGGCGTTCCAAACCCTGAAACAAGCCTTGTGCACCGCACCGATATTGTCCCTCCCAGAAGGGATAGAAGATTTTGTTGTATACTGCGAATCATCCAACCAAGGGCTTCGTTGTGTTCTTATGCAACGAGGAAAGGTCATCGCCTATGCCTCGCGCCAGCTTAAGACACATGAAGTCAATTACACCACACACGATCATGAGTTAGGAGCAGTGGTATTTGCTCTGAAGATCTGGAGACACTACCTGTATGGTACAAAAAGCACTATCTTTACAGACCACAAGAGCCTTCAACACATATTCGACCAGAAGGAGCTCAACATGAGACAACGACGGTGGGTCGAGCTACTTAATGATTACGAATGTGAAATTCGTTATCACCCCGGTAAAGCTAATGTGGTAGCTGACGCCCTAAGTCGGAAAGAATATTCTGGTCGTAGAGTCAAATCTTTGACTATGACTATCCATTCACACTTGTCCAAACAAATTAAGAAGGCTCAACTTGAAGCCTTGAAACGTGAAAATGTGGCGGGTGAAAACCTTAGAGGGATGGATAAGAACTTGGAAGGCAAGGGTGACGGAGCCTTATACCTCATGGGTCGTATCTGGACACCAAAACACGGTGGTTTCAGAGATGTGGTCATGACTGAGGCGCACAACACACGATATTTCATTCACCCAGGCTCAGATAAGATGTATCTGGATCTCAAGAAACTATATTGGTGGCCTAACATGAAAGCAGAGATTGTTACCTTCGTGAGTAAGTGCCTTACTTGCCCAAAGGTCAAGGTCGAATACCAAAATCCCTCTAGTATTTTACAACAACTAAAGATACCTGAGTGGAAATGGGAGCGGATTACTATGGATTTTATAACCAAGTTGCCCAAGACAACGGGTGGGCTTGACACCATTTGGGTCATCGTCGATAGATTGACCAAATCCGCGCATTTCCTACAGATCAAAGAGACAGACAAGATGGAGAAACTGACCAGAACTTACCTTAAAGAAATA
The DNA here is from genome assembly GCF_052849685.1 of Lactuca virosa. Lineage (NCBI taxonomy): Eukaryota > Viridiplantae > Streptophyta > Magnoliopsida > Asterales > Asteraceae > Lactuca > Lactuca virosa. Next base: position 319,452,485 of record NC_136428.1, read on the forward strand.
GTATGACTTCATGGAGTACCCATATCTATTATCTCCGATAGAGACAGTAGATTTACCTCGAGGTTCTGGCAGTCATTACAGAAAGCACTAGGAACTAGGCTGGACATGAGTACAGCCTATCATCCACAAACCGACGGACAAAGTGAGAGGACTATTCAAACATTGGAACATATGTTGCGAGCCTGCGTGATTGACTTTGGAAAGGCATGGGATACTCATTTACCCCTTGTCGAATTCTCATACAATAATAGTTATCACACAAGCATAAAGGTGGCTCCATTTGAAGCCCTCTATGGCCGAAAGTGCAGATCCCCTCTGTGCTGGGCTGAAGTGGGTGATACACAGTTAGCTAAAGGACGAGTTCCTGAAAGCGATCTCACAGGTCCGGAAATCATTCAGGAAACGACAGAGAAGATCGTTCAGATTCGTGAGCGATTAAAAGCCTCTAGAGACCGACAGAAAAGCTACGCTGACAAAAGAAGGAAACTGTTGGAATTCCAGGTGGGAGACCGTGTTCTATTGAAAGTCTCACCTTGGAAGGGATTGATACGCTTCGGAAAGCGTGGAAAGCTAAATCCAAGATATATAGGGCCTTTCGAGATTCTTTCCAGAATCGGCCCTGTAGCTTACAAACTCAATCTACCTAGTGAACTCAATAATATACATCCTACTTTCCACGTATCGAACTTGAAAAAGTGTCTGTCCGACGAGACTCTTGTGATCCCACTCGATGAGATCGAAATCAACGAGAGCCTCAACTTCGTGGAAGAACCAGTAGAGATCATGGACCGAGAGGTCAAGCAAATGAAACAAAGCCATATCCCGATGGTGAAGGTTCGCTGGAATGCCAAGCGAGGACCTGAATTCACGTGGGAGCGCGAGGATCAAATGAAACTGAAATATCCTCACCTTTTTACTTAGTTATTGTAACTACTTATTTGCTTAAACTCTAATTTCGGGACGAAATTCTCTCTAACGGGGGGATGATGTGACAATCCAAAATTTCTAGCTTGCATAAACATTCAAATTTATCAGAGTTATTCTTGTTTGTTAACTTGTAGCCCTATTTGGAGTCTATTCGAGTATTCTAAACTTAGTACATCAAAGGAATCAGTGTTAGGATGAATTGGTTGAAGTTCTAGTCATGAAGCAAACCGAAAACCTCCTCAAAAAGGAGTTTTCGGTCAAGATCTTTGGGTTTTCGGTCAAGGTGACCGAAAACTCCCTTATACATATATATTTCATGATCATTTTGATCATTCTTTCCTTTACAAGTCAAGAAAACTTCCATTCTCTCTCAAGTATCATCGAGTTCTTCATTCCAATCTTCAAAATTGTAAGAATTCCTTTCATCTAATTTGTTGATACAAAGCTTTATCTAGTACAACTCTTTGATTTCATCCATGAAATCATCTCTTTTGGGTTAGATCTTCAAGAACACCAAGAACACACACTAGTGTTTTGGTCTAAAATCAACTCTATTAGCCTCTAAATTGTAAGTATTACTTCCCTATACTTGTTATCTAGTTGAAACTCTTGATTTAGGGCCTTGAAATCATCATTTATCCAATAACAAAAGGTGTTTTCGGTCTAGTGCATCTCCTTAGACCGAAAACCCTTATGAAGGGTGCAATATGACTTTAAGCCTTTCTTAATACTTAGTATTGAGTCTAGAACACTTCATTGATTGTGGAAAGCCCTTAAAAATCACCAAACATCATGAGTTTTCGGCCAACCATTTGGACCGAAAACCCTTTTGGGCCGAAAACCTCTTTGGACCGAAAACCCTTTGGGCCGAAAACCTCAAGAAACATACTACTTGGACCGAAAACTCCTTTAAGTGGCTATACAACCCTTTTATGCAATCCTAAGTGATTGTAAGACTTCCATTTAAGGATTTCTTAGTCCTTAAAGTGTTATTCTTTACCTGATTAGTTGAGTAAACACTAATTGTATTCATATATGTGTCTTTATATGCTAAATAGGATCCGTGTGTGCTCAAGTCTTTACTTGACACTTAGCATCCTTTTTCCGATCTTACATTCGCATCACTCACTTCAGGTGAGTTCATACCCTTTAATCAACCTTTTAAATGATTTTAAATGCTTTTACGGGGGGGGGGGGGGGGGATACAAGTTGAACTATTATAGTTATTATATCAATCACATGTGATTAATAACTATCGAACATATGGATTTTCTTACTTTTCAAGCTGTGTTATCAAACAAACTACTTCAAACTGTTTTGCAAACTCTTTTACATGTTAAATACTTTTATTAAACTCTTTTGAACTTATACTTTGTCAAATGTGTATCTATATAGATATAGTTATATAAGTAGGATTGAGAGGACTTAGGACTGATAGCTCACCTTACTTCATGTTCCTTGTTTGGTTGTGGACTTAGGGTATCTGTTGTTTGTCCAAAGGTCGTTTGGATCCTAGTTATATATTATGTATATGTGTATAGATATAAAAGTTCCTTCATTCAGTTCAATACCTTTGGGTAGCAAAGGTATACAAACATGTTCATTCATACAAACAACATTACTAGTAAACTATAATAGGTATAGTTTAGGAAGTTACTAATACTATTTCTAGAGCAATGAACATACAATGAGTCAGTTCATACATGAGTCAATAACATACAGATAGAGAATACTATGATGAGAAACAAACATAACATACTATGATGAGAAACAAACAGAGCATACTATGATGAGAAACAAACAATAACATACAGAGAGAACATACATACATACTAGACAGAGAGAGAACATACAATACAGCTAATACATTCATTTCAATAGTACACACAATACATATACAAGAACATTACAACAGTTATGTGAGCCACGTAACGGGGCATGGCATCACCTGTCGTGGCTCGTTTTGTATCCAGAGTCTCCTACAAGGAGAGCGTTGAATTTGTGTATAGATTTATATTGAATTGACTATCCTACACCTTGTTGTTCGCTACAGTGGGACTTGCAAGTCTACGGGTGCCAAATGTCATTTCTTCCGACGTCTTTCATCGTGTTTTTAGTCGGTAGTATGGTACAAGCATATCACATGTTACTTTAAATAACAATTGGTTTAAGGTAATTAGTACAGCAGTAGTTACTTAATACAACACTACAGTACTTTATTATTTCCCCATTGCATTCACCTTGTGATCTTCACACAATGAACGGTAATGTAAAAGCTATATTTTTGGATAATGATAGTCATATTTGGGAAAATACACACTTTTACAAGAAACAAACATACGGGACATTTTATGCCTTCGTAGAAGGCTACGTTTAGTAGAAAATATAGGATTTTCTAGGAGATACAAACATTTACAAACATTACGTCAAGTACATACAAACACTTTCATACAAACAATGACACTAAAATACTTATGAGCTCACCAGCTTTAAAGCTGATCAACTCTTTCAAAATAACTTGTATTCTCAGGTCATCAGTAGACAGGTACCGATGCCAGGCTTTTGAGAAGATGGAGCACTTTCAAGACTCATCTTATATTTTGATTTACATTTTTGGTGTCTTATAACTTTATAGAACACACTTGTATGAAATTATATTATTAATGTAATGGATGATGTTGTTGCTTGTTTACTACTATTCTTTGTTGTGATACTATACATGACGTCCTCCACCTCCGAACGTTTCCGCCGTTCTGGTTTTGGAGTGTGACACAACAAATTCGTTAGAGTTTCCCCAGGGATTGTGCCCTGGGAGCAAGCTCCGATGATCAAGCTATATCAGTTGGTAGAGATGATATGGTTCTTCCTACCTCGATACAACCATCTTGGTGTGTTAGGTGTGTGTTTGGCCATGGAGGCTGATCTAGAGACCAGAAGGAGATTGTAATGCCCGTGTTTCTGGATAAGGATTATTATAATGATGTAATAGTTAGGGTCAACAAATGTAACCTATTTTAAAGTAATGAAGAAGAATTATTTGAGTATTATGTGATAAATGTGATTTATGTGCAACATATGTGCTTATAACGATATAATAAAATAATAATATAAATATGCGTAAAAAATAGAATGAAAATTAGACCCAATATCTTTGAAGAAAGCTGAAGTAGTCGTGACAAGGATTCCGGAGATATAAAGAACGCTGAAATCCGACTTATAACGAATAAGTTATGACCCGTCGAAGTTTCGCGACTAAACCGGCACGACGCCGCGTATCATAAAAAGTGAATTTTTGATAAACTACTTTTTAGCCTTAGATATCTAAACGAAATTCGTAGTATACGTTATACCGAGAGCGTGCATATAGAGAACGCCCAAATCTGACTTCGTTTGAGGAAGTTATGATTTTTCTAAGATTCAGCGTAGCAGTACACAGCCCGGAAATCGAGTTTTAGATCGGTCGATTATTAGCCGACACAACCTAAATGGGAATTTAAGATCTCGTTAGTAGGAGCTCAACGATATAAACACAGTCGCAAACATACGTCGGATGACAAAGTTATGCATTTTTAGCGGACTTTAAATGTCTAAGCCTGTTAAAATACAACTTTATAAATAAAGTCAAAATTAGCAGACGGAGTCTAAATGAAAGTTGTAGATCCCGTCGATACCTACGTGTGGATATAAAGAACGTCAAAAACAGAGCTCGTATGCGAAAGTTAAGGATTTTATAAGATAATTAGTTTTGGATTAAAACCTCGAAGTGATACGTGGCAAGATCTGGGCCAATACTTCTTCCCCACGACTTCGCACGAGATCGTGACACTTGGCACCGGTACGCCCCGCGTAACTCTATATACGCCCCACGTACTGAGTACACCCAGTGTAGCACTGAGTACGCCCAGCGTACACGCACTCGTCCAACCTATAAATAGAACCCATTTCTCACTAAAAAAACTCACACCTTCTTAACCATTTCTCTCTCAAACATCCTTAAACCCTCTATTCTTTCCCCTAGCACCTCCTAGGTGTTAGAAGCGAGTCCCGGCGCATCAAAAGGCCTCGAGAAGAAGAGCTTTCGGCTCAGAAGTTCTGCCCGCGCAAAGCCCGATTCCTCGCTAAACCCCCCTATAAGTGAGTTATGCTTACCATACTTGAAGTATAACTTATGTTTAAGTTCATTAACATTGTTATGAACCTATAAACAAGATTTATCAGTGATTCAAAGTCGTTATATTGATTGATTTACTTACGGGGATGATGTTTAGGTTGTGATTTAGTGAGGTGTTTAAAGTGGGATTTCCAAACAGTATACTTCGTATACCAAACGGACCCTACCTCCAATATGATCCTACCTATTTGTTCCTTACTGTATAGATCATGAAAGTAGACTTTAAGTTAATGATGAATCTAGACTAATAATTAGTCGCAATAAATATTAGACTAAAACTTAGTAAAAAAAATACTAGGTTTCGTCAAAGGAAAAGACAATTGATAAAAGCAAAGCGCTACCCGAATTTCGAGTCGTCACTTTAACAAGTGAGTGCATAGTTACTTTCATCTTACACATAGATATGAAGTATATAATATAAATTACATGCTATATGTGCATATTATCTGTGTTCTTGATATCTATGTTGGATGAACAATTTATACATGTTTTACTTGATTTAAAATGTATATGTATTTTATACCTATAAATATGTTGGGTAAAGATGGGTAGATGAAAAAGATGATGAAAGATGAAAATAAAATGATGAGAGGCCTCGATGTTAAAGTTGATCCAGTCATATAATAGAGTATAGATGACGACCACTGACTATTCTAGACAGTCCAGTGGAACGCTGGCAGGCTCGCAACCTGTAGGTGTTTTTGAACTACGTGTTCGCCAAGGTGTACTCCATCCCCATCATGGTTGCCTAACTGACATATATTATTGAAGAATCCCCTAAGAACTATTGTCAATCCCAAAGATAATCCTTAGGCTAGGTCCCTTAAATTAGATGCTTTAGGGACAGAACGTGAGGATAACGGGAACGAGTAATCGTGTTGAATGATTTGATGAAATTAAAGAACTTAATTATTGTGGGTTGAAAAACCTATGTGCTCACCAGGCTCCCAAGCCTGACCCACTCAGTTTCTTGTATTACTGGTAGTGGCACAAGAGCACCGGTGTGATGAACAAATGAGAGAATTATGGATTATAGGCTAGTAGAATCGTAGATGTTGTAAGGCCTATGTTATTTTCCGTTTATGCTTATGTACCGTATTGACGATGACATCCCAAAGTTTTTAATATAATTAAAATACATTTCTTTGGAAATTCTTTGATAATATCTTTATCATACTTTTGGGAACAAATTCCACAATATTATTTTTCAAAAGGATACTCTGATTTTAAATAAAGCATAAACAAACCGGTCTTTTCTGGCCGTGAAAATGGGGATGTCACGGAGATCAGTAGAAGTTGCCTTCTCATGGAGGAGGAAACATTATATTTATAGGGGACAATTAAGTCAGTGGAGAGTTAGTTCTGGCCTTGGTCCAGCCCAACTCAGTCCCAATTGGCAAGTAGCTAGGCAAGAGCCTGGGGCACCTGGCACGGGCGCCAGACAAGGCTGGCAGGCGAGGACCAGGAGAGCACCAGGACTTGATGTCTGGTCCATGCTAATGGACCATACGTCAACAAGTTCCCCCAGTCTAATGTGATTAGTTTTTTATTAGATGTCTAAGCCCATAACTATAATTGGTATAAACTTGAATTAACAGTAGCATAGTCCTTTTGGGTTGCCTTCAAACCTGGCAATTGAATAGGATGACTTTTAGAGAGAGAATAATGATTTATTAATTTATTACTTGGTTAATAAATTAATTAGAAATAAAAATAAATGATTTATTAATGTATTATGGAAATAATATATTAATTAGAAATCATATTGTTTAATTAATATTTAATCAAAAATTAATTTGGAATTAATTTTTGGGGTTAAAAGAATTAATTAAAAGCGTGGGGACTAAATGTGACAATGTTCAATAGTTGAGCATTGAGCATTCTAGAACCTCCCTAAAGGGGGAGAATGAATTCTAGAGTGTTTCTAGGGTTTCCTTGGGCTCTAAGGGTGCATTGGATGCCTTAGAGAGGAAGTTAAGGGATTAGGGATATCTTGGATTTACCTTCTTTGTCCTACACCTTCCCATCACCTATATAATCTCTCCTTAATGAGGAATTTTGTCCAAGCCTTCTTTCTAAGACCCTTGAATGAATTTTTGGTTCCTCCCTTCTCACTCTATAGTTTTCCTTGGTTGCTAGAGTTTGTTTGTGAACCATTAGAGGCGCGACACTTGTGGCGCTTGCTACCAAAGGTTTTTCAAGTAAGGAATCAAGATTGTTTACAATAGCAATCTTAAAGGTATGTTTACTATCTTATTTCATAAATTTTGAAAATAGTATATGCCTTTTAGGATTTATTCATTTGTGTTCAATGCTTGCATGTCTAATAGAGAAAACATAGATCCAACAAATTAGGGTTGCATGCTCACATAGGGATTGTTTGTTATGCTCAAAACCCATCAATTGGTGTGCAGGCAATGACATTGGACTGGATACAGTCAAAGCGAAAATTCATTAAAGAAATAGAAAGAATGACTGAAACTTGACCAATAGAATCCTTGGTGTTGTGGTAGACATGGATGATGGGTTTTGAGCATTCTAACACTTCCTAAGTGTACATGCAACCCTACTAACCTTGAATCTATGTTTTCTCTATATACATGCAAATTTCTTTTTCAAGGTTATTTCCTCACTAGCATGGCATGGGGATTACATAAAACATAAAACTAGTAGAAATACATACCTTGTTGTTGCTTGGATTCCTTCAAGACTTTGTGAGCCTAGCACCCCAAATGTTGTGCCTCAAATGCTTCACACAACACCACAAGACTTGGAATAACTTGAGAGAATACTTCTAGCACTCAAAATCGGTTATGCCCTCTCTAGTAACACTAGGTCAATTAGCCCTCCATTTTGCTAGCCATAGGGTTCCTTTTATAGTGTTGTCACAATTAGGGTTTACACATGAATGCCCTTAATTGTCATGACTCTTGATTTCCCATGACCCATGGATTTGTAACTCCCATGGACTATCCATGGAGCTCCATATGGTTACATCCATAACCCATAAACCATGGATCATTAATCCACCATAAAAGAATTGATGATTGTCATAATCAACCCTATATATTTAATTAGTCTTACTTTGATCACCAAATTAATCCTAGATTAATACTTGATCAATACCAATTAAATAATACTATTATCAATATATTAGAACTTATAATATATTAATAATCATAAGTGCCTTATTCTCTCATTTAGTCTATCCAAGTATTGCAATGCCATGCAACCCAAATGGACCATGCCGGGTCGGGTCAAGTACATACCAAATAAAGTTATGGACTTAGACACTATATCCAACAGTCTCCCACTTGGATAAGTCTAATAACTATATTTGCAAATATGACTTCAAAATCCGACTAGCAATCGTAGCTCTTTCAAAGTCTCTCGGAACTGAGATGATGATGATACGCCATTTAAGATAAGTGATCATATAATCCTCTGTTCTCATGATATCAGCCGGACAAACACATGGAACATGGTCTTACTTATTGTCCAGCATTTGTTTCTCGATCTCTGATTTGTTTCGACATAGAACTAAATTGAACACATCAATTAGGTTCTGACCGGGCCCGGTACATAGGTCAAAACCAAATCATCGAGGGGCCCAGATATCGCTTCTATTTCTAGAAGGAACAGATAAACTTTGACTGATATGCTTGTACTAACTACTTGTTGAATTATTCACAAAGGCACGTTTTATAACATCGAGTTACCAATGCGTTTTCGTACAATCAATGAATAACCAACTCATAGTCAACAACTCATATCTCTAGGTTTGAAGATTTATATGATATTACCGTCTCACGATCACTCGAGATAAATTCCATGAAGTGATGCAAGTGAGCGTGGGTTGGATCCAATACTCAGCCCTTATGAGTACTCATGAATGTTGTAGCAACCATTGCATTGTCCAAAGCACTTTTAGACAAATCATACAAGCCAAATTCATGACAGTCTTAAATCAATACTTACTTCCAAAGTTTGACTGACTGTGGATGGTTTGAATAATAACATAATTATTCTGGAAGTAAAAACATGCAAAATTGAAACATAGTAAACAATCAACACAAGATAGTAACACCTTACTCATAAATAAATAACAACTTTTATTTATCATCGAATGTCAATTACATTTTACAAGTTTCAGGAATCTAATTATTGAAACTAATATCATCCTTCAGCCCAATGCGCCTCGCATGTTGTAGATGCTTAACCCTGCTCAGTCCCTTCGTGAGGGGATCTGCCTGGTTCTCATCTGATGATACCCTCTTAGCCACGAGGAGTCCTTCTTCTATTCGATGTCTGATGAAATGGTATTTTCTGTCAATGTGCCTAGATCTCCCGTGATCTCTCGGTTCCTTAGCCAAAGCAACCGCACTTTTGCTGTCACAGAAAATTTCCATTGGCTCTTTTATAGCTGGTACAACTCCAAGGTCTCCGATGAAGTTCTTTAGCCATATCGCCTCCTTAGCTGCTTCACTTGCTGCTATGTACTCTGATTCACAAGTAGAATCAGCTACTGTCTCCTGCTTGGAACTTTTCCAAGTAATTGCCCCTCCATTTAGGATAAAGACCCAGCCTGACTGAGAGCGGAAATTATCCCTATCAGTCTGGAAGCTAGCATCGCTATATCCTTCCACTCTCAAGTCATCACTGCCTCCGAGGGTAAGGACCCAATCCTTAGTCCTCCGCAGATACTTGAGAATGTTCTTTACCGCTGTCCAGTGTGCCTTGCCAGGGTTCCCTTGATATCTACTGACCATGCTCAAAGCAAAGGCCACATCAGGGCGAGTACAAGTCATAGCATACATGATCGAGCCCACAGCGGAAGCATATGGTATATGACTCATCTCAGCTATCTCAGCCTCTGTACTCGGACTCTGAGTCTTACTCAGCTTGGCATTACTCTGGACGGGTAATTCCCCTTTCTTGGATTCTTGCATGCTGAACCTCTTCAGCACCTTATCCAAGTAAGTACTTTGACTAAGTCCAATTAGTCTCTTACTCCTATCTCTCAATATCCTTATCCCTAGGATATAGGCAGTTTCTCCAAGGTCCTTCATAGCGAAACACTTCCCAAGCCAGGACTTAACCTCCTGCAAGGTTGGGACGTCGTTTCCTATGAGAAGTATGTCATCCACATACAACACCAAGAAGCTAACTATGCTCCCACTAGCCCTGACATACACACAAGACTCATCCTCACTCCTAGAAAAGCCAAACTCTTTGACTTTCTCATCAAAGCAAAGATTCCATCTGCGAGATGCTTGTTTCAATCCATAAATGGATTTATCAAGCTTACACACTCTATTAGGGTATCTTGTATCGACAAAACCCTCTGGTTGAGCCATGTAAACATCCTCAGCCAACTTTCTATTAAGGAAAGCGGTTTTGACATCCATTTGCCATATTTCATAATCATGAAATGCAGCTATGGCTAACAATACTCTAATAGACTTAATCTTAGCTACTGGTGAGAAGGTCTCATCATAGTCAACTCCCGGAGTTTGAGTAAAGCCCTTCGCAACCAGTCGCGCTTTGTAAGTATGTACCTTCCCATCCATGTCGGTCTTCTTCTTGAAGATCCATTTGCACCCAATTGTGTTACGACCTGGTACATTGTCAACCAAGTTCCAAACTTGATTGTCATACATGGACTGAATCTCGCTGTCCATAGCCTCCTTCCATTTAGCAGACTCAGGGCCTGCCATGGATTCCCTGTAATTATTAGGTTCATCCAAATCTATTAGTGTACTATCACTAATAAATGTATCACCTTCAGTGGTGATGTGATAACCATAATAAAAATCAGGTGTGTTCCTCACCCTAGTGGAACGTCTTGGAGGTACAGACTCATCTATCAGATCAACAGGAGTTTCCTCCTCAGGTTGGTCGATAGCATTTGAGGTTCCTTCACCACTTGACTCTCGAAGCTCTTCAAGGTCAATTTGCCTCCCACTGTCCCCTTGGCTTATGAATTCTCTCTCACGAAAGACTCCTCTTCTTGCCATAAAAACCACATTATCACTGGGTCTGTAGAAGAGGTAACCAAAGGATCTCTGTGGGTAGCCGATGAAAATACACCTCTCACTTCGAGGTTCAAGCTTATCATGAGTCTCACGCCTCACGAAAGCTTCACAACCCCAAATCTTGATGTGGTCCAAATTGGGAACTTTCCCAGTCCACATCTCGTGAGGTGTTTTGGCAACCTTTTTAGTAGGGACTGGATTAAGGATATGGGCGGCAGTCTCTAAGGCATACCCCCAGAAAGAGATTGGTAACGAAGCTCGACTCATCATGGAACGAATCATATCCAACAAGGTTCGATTGCGCCTCTCAGCTACACCATTCAACTATGGTGTTCTGGGAGGTGTCAATTGTGAGACAATCCCACATTCCTTAAGATAGTCAAGGAACTCAATGCTAAGATACTCTCCTCCTCGATCGGATCGGAGCATCTTGATGTTCCTGCCTAATTGATTCTCAACTTCCTGCTTAAACTCTTTGAACTTTTCAAAGGTTTCTGACTTATGCTTGATTAAGTAAATATATCCATATCTACTGTAATCATCAGTGAAAGTCACATAATAGCTATTAGCATCCCTTGTAGCAACTCTGAAGGGCCCACACACATCCGTGTGTACAAGGTCCAACAAACCTTCACCCCTATCACAAGTACCTGTGAAGGGTGACTTTGTCATTTTTCCAAGTAAACAAGACTCGCAACTATCATCTGACTTGAGGTCAAATGATTCCAAGACTCCAGCCTTTTGGAGTTGGCCTATGCGCTTCTTGTTAACATGTCCAAGACGACAATGCCACAAGGATGCTTTATCCAAGCTATCTGAAGAATCAATATACAACACATTATTTCCTAGATTGTCTACAACATTCACGGCTTCATATACACCATCACAAGATAATGCTTTAAAGTAAAATACATCATTGTAATAAACATTAATAGCACCATTTTTATTATCAAATGAAAATGTAAAACCTTGTTTGTACAAGCCATGAAAGGAAATAATATTTCTCGCCATTTCGGGCGAGTAACAAGACTTATTCAAATCTAACATTAACCCATTATTAAGCAATAAAGAATAAACTCCTATCTTGGTAACAGGTGATGCTTTCCTGTTGCCCATGACTAAGTTTATCTTCCCGTGCGCCACTTGCTCACTTCTTCTTAGTGCCTGCAAATCAGTACAAATGTGAATACCACACCCTGTATCAAGCACCCAAGAATTAGCATTAGATGAGTTGTTAGACAATATTGTGTAAATACCTGCATGGGTGGGTTTAACCTTCCCATCCTTTAGATCTTGCAGATATTTGGGGCAGCTTCGCTTGAAGTGTCCCTTATCCTGGCAATAGAAGCACTGTGCTTCCTTTGGGTTTGAAGAAGGAGTAATGGGACCTTTCTTTGTCCCACTTTAAGAGGAACCATCAAGAGTCTTACCCTTGGTACCCTTCGAAGGGTTTTTCCTCTTCTTACCCTTTCCCTGCCCAATAGCCAGAACAGGGGCTGTTAAAGGAGTAGAAGTAGCAACCGCTTTACCCTTAAGGCCATTTTCAGCTGTCCTTAAGAGTCCTTGAAGTTTGCTAAGTGTGACTTCCTCCTTGTTCATATGATAAGTCATACGAAACTGATCATAACTTGGAGGTAAGGAATGGAGAATGATGTCAATCGCCAATTCCTCAGGAAAGTCAACATTTAGCTTCAGCAACCGGTCAACGAACCTTTGCATCTTCTGCAAGTGACCGGTGATGGGTTCACCATCCTTCATCCTTGTGGTTATCATGGAGGAGATGATTTCATACCTCTCCTGACGCGCGCTCTGATGATACCTTTCCATCAGATCCAGGTGCATCTCATAAGGGTAGAAATCTTCATAGGATTTTTGAAGTTCAGGAGTCATGGTGGCCATCATGATGCATGCTACTTTAATAGCATCCTTTTCATGTGCAACAAACTCCGCAAACTCTTCAGGAGTAGCAGTGGCTTCACTCACAACCTTAAGCTCCCTATCGAGGACATATTCTTTGTCCTCATAGCAGGTAATCATTCTGATGTTTCTGATCCACTCATTGAAATTGGATCCATCAAAGATGACCTTACCACACAAGTTCATAAGGGAAAAGGAGCTTGTTGGGTTTGAGCCAGAAGCATTGTTGGAAGACATCTGAAAGGAAAGAAAGACAAGTTTCATTAGATTAGGAATCCTTAATATCCACCCAAATGAAATATTAAGGCTAGGATCCAACAAACTATTTATAGTTGGAAGAGGGATGTCGTAATCCATACTATAAAATATTTGAAGGTAGGTAAATGACGATTTACCAATTTCCACCATAAGAACGAAATATTTTATTATTAGGTTTTATTGGTTTTGAAACTCCTAGATCTTTTGAGATACATTGAACTTTTCAATGGCATGTTTGAATCTCGATTGTGCCCTCTCAAGTTTGTGACTGGGATGCCGAGGATCCCAAACAAGGTGTGAATAACCATACAAATTGACTTGGTACCCCCAACAATATTACCTAATCGATGTGCCGGTTAACCACACACGCTCCATCGATCTATAATAATGTCAAGTTACCCTTTGCCACTCTTACTAGTCCATGTTAGTGTGCCGGTTAACCACACACGCTCCACTAATGACTTGGTAAGGTACAAAGTGTAATTTTATGGGCTAGCACCAATTTCACATTTTCCTAAAGTAACTAAGATTGGGAATTTATAATGTATAGTTACTTTATAATTCATTATACTTTTAACAAGTATTTAAAGTCGTATCCTACCCGTTCGGCTAACGACCCTCCACCGATCAAGGAAGCGGTGGGTGAGAGTGGACACCCATTAAATTATAATAATAGTATAAGTGTTGATTTTTAAACTTTTTAAAAATCTAAGGTTTAATTTGGAATTAAAGTATTAAAGTATAAGACTTTTCAAATTCCAAAACTTGAGGGCAAGAATTGAAACTATTCCAAGTCTCTTCAATTTGTAACTTATGAGTTTTAATGGTTCATAATAATGAAGACTCTTCATTTTATGAAACCTCTTTAGTTCTTTCATCATAACTAAAAGAAGTGACTTTTGGTTATCCATAACTTGAGGACAAGTTATGGACACCATCATAGCCATTAAGATCATGAATTAAACACACATGGAGGTTACATATAATTCCTATGATCTTCTAAAAACTCATAAGAACACAAATTCATGTCAAGCAATTTCAAGAAATCATATAACTATATACAATACTTGAAAATTGATAAAAGCCATGTAAAATGGGTTAACATAATCATTATCATTTTGAAAAATAGATTTTACAAGTCCAAAACAGATTGGGATAATGATCTTAATCCATTTCCAGCAACAAAACTCGAAAAACTGCCCAGCACGCTTCTACTCGCCGAGTGCATTATTCTACTCGGCGAGTAGAATGAATTAAAGTATTAGAGTGTAAGACTTTTCAAATTCCAAAACTTGAGGGCAAGAATTGAAACTATTCCAAGTCTCTTCAATTTGTAACTTATGAGTTTTAATGGTTCATAAAATGAAGACTCTTCATTTTATGAAACCTCTTTAGTTCTTTAATCACAATTAAAAGAAGTGACTTTTGGTTATCCATAACTTGAGGACAAGTTATGGACACCATCATAGCCATTAAGATCATGAATTAAACACACATGATGGTTACACATAATTCCTATGATCTTCTAAAAACTCATAAGAACACATATTCATGTCAAGCAATTTCAAGAAATCATATAAACATATACAATACTTGAAAATTGATAAAAGTCATGTAAAATGGGTTAACATAATCATTATCATTTTGAAAAACAGATTTTACAAGTCCAAAACAGATTGGGATAATGATCTTAATCCATTTCCAACAACAAAACTCGAAAAAACTGCCCAGCACGCTCCTACTCGCCGAGTGCATTAATCTACTCGGCGAGTAGAATGAATCTGTTCATGGACTCGGCGAGTCCTCTCCATGGACTCGGCGAGTACAGTCGTCAGAGTGCAGAATTTTCGATTTTTAAGCAGTTTTGCATCAAGTATACAGAAAACAATCCTAGGCTCTGATACCACTGATGGGTTTTTGAGCATTCTAACACTTCCTAAGTGTACATGCAACCCTAATAACCTTGAATCTATGTTTTCTCTATATACATGCAAATTTCTTTTTCAAGGTTATTTCCTAACTAGCATGGCATGGGGATTACATAAAACATAAAACTAGTAGAAATACATACCTTGTTGTTGCTTGGATTCCTTCAAGACTTTGTGAGCCTAGCACCCCAAATGTTGTGCCTCAAATGCTTCACACAACACCACAAGACTTGGAATAACTTGAGAGAATACTTCTAGCACTCAAAATCGGTTATGCCCTCTCTAGTAACACTAGGTCAACTAGCCCTCCATTTTGCTAGCCATAGGGTTCCTTTTATAGTGTTGTCACAATTAGCGTTTACACATGAATGCCCTTAATTGTCATGACTCTTGATTTCCCATGACCCATGGATTTGTAACTCCCATGGACTATCCATGGAGCTCCATATGGTTACATCCATAACCCATAAACCATGGATCATTAATCCACCATAAAAGAATTGATGAGTGTCATAATCAACCCTATATATTTAATTAGTCTTACTTTGATCACCAAATTAATCCTAGATTAATACTTGATCAATACCAATTAAATAATACTATTATCAATACATTAGAACTTATAATATATTAATAATCATAAGTTCCTTATTCTCTCATTTAGTCTATCCAAGTATTGCAATGCCATGCAACCCAGATGGACCATGCCGGGTCGGGTCAAGTACATACCAAATAAAGTTATGGACTTAGACACTATATCCAACAATGGACTTATGCAGTACTGGCTGGCTTGATACTCATTTCTTCTCGAGAGTATGATCTGGTCGACGTGATGCAACGTAGTTGTTGCTGGTAATGTGATGCAGGGCAAGGCCTCTAATGATTTTATGCAGAGCTGGGCTACTAATGATGTTATGCAGAGATGGGCTGCTATAAGACAATGGTGTCGATAATGTGCTAGGCCAAAGTAGCTAAGAAGCGTGACCTCACCATATAGACTCTGAGACTGTTATTCAGTGGCTGTTGTGCCAAGCTACGAAGTTCATAAAGCAAATGCAACATACTCGATCCATGATTCCAGCCTCCTAGTCACAACCGAAAGTTGTCCATAGAAACACTGTTGAGGAAAACGCACATGTCCCAAAAAGGGGATGATATCTGTGGCCAGCTTCGGGTAGCAGGTTATATTTCTATGCCTAGGGGAAACTTTGGGTGAGTGGTCAGCAGTTCACATTTCACGAGTCCCCTGTAAATGCTTTATCGATAGAGCTTTGGTCCACGAGCCTACACTCTGAGTGTTGCGCACCGGGCCGGTTATTTGAGAAGACAAAATAATCAAATCATAAGTCGATTCAACTTTTTTCTCGCGATCATTTTAAAATGCTTCGTGGAGTAGCAGCAGTAGCGTATTGCTCTTCTCTCCCTCCCCCCCCCCCCTTTTTCTGAAAAATTCGAGTGGACTGAACCGCAACGCTTATTCTGAAAGCGTATTTTGTTGACTGAGATCGCAGCACGCGAACGTTGAGCGAGACTGATTTTTGTCTTGCAAAGACAGTGGACTATTTGTTGCCTTAAGCTTGCTTGCTTTGGTCCTGGATGGTTTATGTTGGCCCATGAGATTTATTCGCTCATGTTTTTTCCATCGGAGGGATTTCTTTCCAAAGGTTTGTGTTAGGAGTAATTCCTACTTGCTCTGTATGGTGTTAAGATTCGAAGGATTCTTTTTTTTCTAGGTGAGAGTTTATTTTCAGTGAGCCAAAGTTCTTCGTCCCAGGAGTTCGCACTTGCAATCTTGGGGCTCGTCTTTCCTTCGAGTCCTTAGCCTATGGTCTCAGGCTGAGACCTTGGTTGGTCCCTTCTTATGAACCTTGATTGGTTTGTTTTGCTACGTTACTCTTTCAATTAGCTATATTTTTCTAGTTACCCTTTAAGAATTTATTCTAAGTCGTCACCTCGAGGCGTTTGAGAATTAGTTATCTTTATATCAAGGGAAAGGTTATGAGCCTTTAAGACATTTTTTCATGTCATGGGCAAAGGTAAGATTCCTTTGAGTTAGATTGAACTGTTTAGGGAAAGGTTATGATCCTTTAAAGCCTATGGTTGCATCCTTGCATCGATTTCGCTCAAGTGACGCAGATAATCAGTCATTGTTATAACTTGGAAAATATGCACAGCCTATTATTAAAATGATATCTAGCTTGAATAATAACTAAACTTGTGACACAAAAATGGGCCCAAAACAAGAGCTAACTGTTGGGGTGTGATTATCCACTTGGCGTTAGATCACATTGCCCTCGCCCTTGTTATGTCTTATTCTGTCTTTTCTCCTTGCTCTAGGAGTACAAGTGGCGTGAATTATGCACGTTCCAAGTCCGGGGGATAGGCCTCCCATATTATGCTTCCAAGAAGCAAGCTCTATTTTGGTGCGTCTCTACTATCCGGTCGGTACGCCACTGCTATCTAGGCCATGCTAATGGACCTGACATCAACAAGTACTCCCGATGATAACATAAAAACCGAGGCTGCTATATGAATATGCAGGATATATGTCTTGGCGTTTCTATCGTATCTTGGCGAGATGTCACCAATTGATCACCTACATAGTTTGTTTTGCATGAGCATTGATAGCCATCTTCAAGGTATTTCTTGCATGGGCTATACCTAGCTGATTTCCCCCCAGTATGATGTGGGTAGCCTAGGTATCCATATCAAACCGGTGCATATGACAAGGTTGCTATAAGAATACACAAAGAGATTATTTTCATGATAATAGACAGCAAGATTGTTGCCAAGAGCCAGGCGACAGAGATGATGAGGGGTTATAAGTAGCAGGGTTGTTGTCGTGATGGCACTCTTTGTTGATGAGTAACCTTGTCATAGTAAGATGTAATGTAGGAAACACCTTATTGATCGTCTGAGAATAGGAAGACCATGCTGATTATAAGAGAAGAAACACCAAATTTGGGGTGCTAAGCATGTCATAGGCTTGTGAAACGCGACTTATGGTATACGGAGATGTACGACTTATATTGCACGGCTTAGCAGAACTGACCGGGCTTAGCACGCAATGATCATGGAGATGTCACGCATGAGAGAATCATATGTGAAAGGTTGGGCTTAGCAGCCAGTGATCATGAATTCCTCATGCGGGATGGCATCACGTCGATATGGATCGGACTTAGCAGCCAACGATCATGAATACGTCACGCAGAATGGCATCGCATGGAATTAGATCAGGCTTAGAAGCCAACGATCATGAATACGTCAAGTGGAATGGTATGACGTGGAAATGGTTTATGCTTAGGAGCCAGCAACCATGAATATGTCATGCATAATGGAATTGCGTGGAAATGGATCGAGCTTAGCAGCCAACGATCAAAAATATGTCGTGCGGAATGGCATCACGTGGAAATTGATCGGCAAAGGTTATGAGCCTTCAAGCCTTATTCGCGGAGCATGTCATGATAGTGGAGTTAGGCTGAGAATCCAAGTGTTTCAAGATGAATGTTATGAACGTTATGATCGTTGTAGGCGGAGCAGACCGCAATGATGGAGTCGGGCTAGAAAGCCAAGTGACTTAAAGCTAAGGTATTGAACCTTCCAGGCAGAGCTTGCCGCTATAACGGAGTCAGACTGAGAAGCCAAGAGACTCAAGGTAAAGGTTATGTCTGAACCTTTAGCAAGATTAGGCTTAGCAACCTTCTATATATGTGCCCGTCCCAGGTAATCGGTTCGGTCCTGAATGTAAAGTAAATTGATGTTTTGTTGCATTACTAGTTGTTGTGACAATTGGTGCCTCGCTGTCTTGGCTGTTTGTCGAGAGCTGAGGCTACCGAGAGTTGAACAATTGGGTCGTAAAGCTGCTCCTTCATTCATAACACTAATGTCTTTCCGGGGATACACAATCATATATAATGTTCGCTCGTTATGTAGTTCGGCTCTTTGCTCGGAATAACACTTCTGCATAGTGTTGCCGACCCTTATACTCCCTCCCTTTTTATTTGAAAAAATCGAGCGCGTCCGGACCACAATACGCATTCTAAAAATGTATTTTGTTGAGCGGAGCTTGCGGAACGCGAGCATAAAATGGCTGATATTTTTTTTGTAAAATTAGCCAAATTTATTTGTTGAGATGGCCCAGTAAAAATCTGATTTAATGGAAGCCCGTAAAACTATTGGAGCTCAAAAAACTGTTGAGCCCAAAATTTGTTGAGGTAACCCAATGAAAAATCAAATGTAAGGGAAGCCCAAAAAAATTATGGCAGCCCATTTATTATAGAAGGAGCCTGAGATGAGGCTCTTTGGAGCCCATTTCCTAATTTAGGCCCAAGGAGAGCCCAAAATGATAAAATGAATTCAGCAACCCATTTGAAATACTTGGCCTAATTCTTTTCTTTTGATTGTGGGCTGATTTTGTTACTAGGGAATACATGTGGCCTACTCCCTTTTTTAACGCATTCTTACTTATGTTTTTATCGGATTTGACTTCTTAGGAATGCGTAAGTCATCCAGCCGCATTTCACTCTTGTGTCTCGATCTTCAAGAAGGAAAACATTAGACTGGAGGTGGGTTGTTCCATCGTCGGAGCTCGTCGGTTGGAGAGAAGACCAGAGCAGCGATTTCGCTAGAGACGATGGAGGAGCAACCGATAGCGACCATTGAAATCCTACAGGTGGTACATCAGTCTTTGTTTTGGTCGAATCTGACGTTGGCGAGCCGGGGAAGGAAAGTGATGACGACAACATGTGTTGGAGCTTCGTTGTCGGCAGGGGAGATTGGAGCATCGATTTGGATGGCGACGTGATCTGTTTGGTCGAATCTTGAAGGCAATCGTCAACAGGAGGTGTTTCATTGGAATCTTCATTGAGAGTGCTCAATAGTTGCTGGTCCTCGTCGTTGTTGTAGGAGGATTGACAAGTTCGGGTTGTTGGCGGAGCGACTAGCAGTTTTGGTTTCAGTTTCCGACTGTGAATCGAGGAACAAGGACCAGAGGATGCTGCTTTGTTGGAACTTGTGGCGTCTCACAAGTCGAAAGATATTGGTGGTGGTACGTCTAAGGGCTCCGAAGATGGTTTGGTTAACTTGAAACAATCGTCGATTGTCGGGGTTGTTGTCGATGAGGGGTTGTTACCCATCACTTGGTGGTTCATCGATATGGATACATCAGAGTCGGACCAAGGCTAGTCCCACCTTAAGTCTTGCCCTTTTTTTCCAACTGTTGATTCTTGTATGAACCATGTGGGGCCCTTTGTGTTTTTTGTCTTTTCTTGATAGATTTTGAGTTGTACTCATATGACTTTTGATATACCAATTTTCTTTATTTTGTTTTCCTTTTGTCGGCTGATGAAAGGCAAAAGGGAGTCATTCCTGTACTTTTTATTTGATAGGTCATGAGCATAACTACAAATCCTATGTGTTCATACAACCTTATAATTAAGGATCTAGGTTTTTACTAGTTGAACATGCAAACTAGAATATCAAAGAGAGAAACACTAAGGTGCATCTATATAATTGAAATTTACCAAATAAAAGGGTTTAGATGTGTACCTTACTTGTTATGTAGTAATAACAAGAAAACCTTGTAGATCTTTAGCTCTTGAAAACAAGTGCTTCAAATGTGACACCTCTAATGGCTTACAAACACTCTTTGCAAGAGGATGAGAGGAGAGAGGAGGAAATACTCTTATAAATTCGGCTCTTCAAGGGTTAGAAGCATTGCGGCCGAAAATCCAAGGGGTTGGATCCCTTTTATACTTGAGGTGGCTTAGTCCCAAAGCTAGGGTTTGCAAATGGAAACCCTAATTCCCTGCTTAAGGCCAAAGCAGATCATGGACTCCCTAATAAGAAGCCTTGGACAAAAACTTATAGGGTCACCCTATCATTTTCGTCCACTCCTATCCAAGGGGTTCAAGAGCCCAGTTTCACAACTATCAATGATTTGCAAAACAGCCCTTGTACTTTTAATTAATTCTTTTAATCCCAAAATTAATTCCAAATTAATTTCTGATTAAATATTAATTAAACAACATGATTTCCAATTAATATATTATTTTCATAACATATTAATAAATCATTTATATGAATTTATTATTCTAAACAATAAAGGACTTGTGCTTCTATCAATTCAAGTATATACCAATTATAGTTATAGGCTTAGACACCTAATCCAACAGTCTCCCACTTGGATAAGTCTAATAACTATAATTGTAAGTATTACTTCAAAAATTGACCAGCACATTGTAGCTTTCAAAAGTCATTATCGAACTCTGACCTAGTCAGTTACGTGTCCTAAGATAAGTGATCAAATATTCCTCCGTTCTACAAGATATCGTATGAACATGAGACATGGATTATAATCATACTCTCTATTCATGATTTTTTTTCCCGATTTCCGATTTATGACAATTGAAATCAGACTACTAATTGAACACATCAATTCAGTCTAGGCTTGGCCAAGCGCTTAAGATGTCATCATCAAATCATCGAGGGGCCCACAGATATCGCTTTTCCCCGTTAGGGAAAAAGGAGCGGATAAACTTCGACTCATATGCTTGCACTATTCACGCATCAAATCACGCACAACAATACGTTTTATAACATCAAGTTACTGATGCGTTTACGTATTATCAATGCACAACTAACTCGTAAAAAACAACTCATGTGTCTCCGTTTCAAGAATATAAGATATTATCGTCTCAAAATTACTCGTGATACAATCCATGAAATAATTCTCTGAGTGTGGGTTAATCCAATACTCAAATCCCCATTTCAAAAGGACTCGTGAATGTTACAGCAAACCATTGCTATGTCTAAACCCTTAGACAATCTACAATCCAATTCACGACAGTCTTAATTCACTACTTACTTCCAAAGTATGATCGACTGTGGATGTTTTGAATAATCCAATTATTCCGGAAGTAAAACAGGCGAAGTGAAACACAATAATAACCTAATTAACTATGGTCTCAAAACTATTGAATATAAATAAAACTCCTTTAATTTAATCACCATATTAATTAGACTTTTTTATATGTATAATGTTTTGATTAATCAACTAAATACTTGAATTAAACATCAGTCATGCCATGTTCTAAACACGCATACTATGTTTCTTTATGGTCCTTCTTTTGTGAACAGATCAATTGGACATAATTCCAATGATGCTCATATCACAATTTCAAATTCTTATTAGAACTAGTAAGAATTCCAAATTCTTTTCATCACTAAATGTGTTAGAGTCTAACCTTGCATGCAATATCCTTTTGTGATGACGTGGCGTCAAAGTCACTGAGACTTAGCCAATGATGTCACAAAATGCTCCATTGAAACTTTGTTACTTAAAACAATTTCATGGTAATGAAGTATCAAATTCAAGGTAACTCCTTGAACATCTTCCTTGCATTAAGGTTTCTAACTCATATATAGATAATAACCAACTCCCACTATGGAAACATTTCCATATTCAAATATGACTATCAATTCTGAACAAGAGTTACCTCAACTCAGAACATGTCAATATGGTCCTTCCAAATTTATACTTCCAACTGTCCACAAGCAACCAATCTTTAGTGAACCTCATATTGTCCTTTAACATTTGTTTAACATTTCTATTTGCATCTTGTTCTAGTCCTTTTTCTCTCTTAATGCCCTAGGCATTTGAAAAATCAGAATAAGTGAATATTATATCATATGTAATCAATCCTATATCTGAAGCATATGGAATTCGATACATAATGTCTTACATAAAGACATGATACTTGATCAGTCTCTTGCTATAATATTTCCATATATATAATTTGTAACACCAACGAAATTAGGGTCAAAATTTAACTTTTATAAAACAATAATTGGGATATACCAAGTGGTATATATCGTAACGAGGTTTCCAAAAATATAAAGAACACTAAAATCCGAGTTATAACGAAGAAGTTATGACCAATCGAAGATCTGCGGCAATACCGGTAAAACACTGTTAAGCGTAAAATGCAAAATCCCGATAAAATACTTTTTAGCCTTAGGTATCTAAATGAAAGTCATAGATATCATTAAACCGTGAACATAAATAAAAAGAACGCCCAAATCTGACTTCGTATAAGGAAGTTATGATTTTTCGAAGTTTCTGGCCTAGCAGTAGACAGCTAAAAACTCGAAATAGAGATCGAGAAACTTTTGGCCGAAACAACCGAAATGAGACTCGAAGGTCTCGACAATATTAGCGCAACGGTAAAAAGTCTGACGAAAACGGACATCAGATGAAGAAGTTATGGATTTTTAACGGACTTTTCATGTCCCGGCCTGTTAAAAATAAATAATTAAAAATAAATTCAAAATTAGCCGACGAAGTCTAAACGAGAGTTGTAGAGTATATTCTCACCTACGCGTGCATATAAAGAACGTCGAAAACGAAGCTCGTACGCGAAAGTTACGGATTTTACAAGTTCGAGGCCCAAAATCCGAGGCTGTCAGGTCTGCCACGACGTGGCACAGTTGGCCGCGACCCGGCAAGTGACTGAGAGCGTCCAATCAATGGAAGAGGATAAGAAGGCTCTCCACGACGTGGCACACCCTTTGCCACGACGTGGCACCCAAAATCTATCCCTATAAATAGAAGCTTAAGGGTGCCGGGTTTGGTGCTCATCTCTTTCCATCTAAGTGTTGTTACTCTGCGTAATTACCTCTATAAGCCATCCCGAAGCCCCGGTTTTTCATACTCGAGCCCCGAAGGAAGTTCTACACTCCCGAGATCCCCGAGAATCCCGAGATTTCAACTCTCTCGAGTCGAAGTTCTGCTCGATTCTTCTCTCGGCTACTTCAAAACAACCACTTCAATCAAGTGAGTTCATACCCCTACAACCACACTTTAAATACGTTTTTAACTGCTTTTAAACACTTTTAAGGGGGGGAATACAAGTAAACACACGGCTAAAATCGTGTGAAACATCGATCTTTTGTTATACTTTTCATACTGTTGTTTTAACTATCATATGAAGTTGTTATCATGCAAAACACCTCACAACACAACTTTACCCTCTTGGGGTACAATATGTTTATAAATAGAAATATGTTTTATTTATACGTTTACATACTACATCATATCAAGGGTAACCATCTTTGTTAAACCATTTTATGCATTCAAAGAACTTATGATTTATGCTTTGTCAAACATTGTGAAAGAGGATAAACATTTCATACAAAACTATCATTCTAATACAGACTTAGTTGAGAATCCGTGAGACGATTACATCTTCAATGCTTCCTTTTTGCGAAAAGGTACTACCTAAAGTCCTGTCTATTATAACCAGAGTCTCCCGTTTGGAGAGCGTATCAAATGTGTATAGATCTATACGGGAAGTCATGAGACCGCGGCCTGACTGTTAGCTACAGTCCTTTGGGTGACAGTTTGGCGTAAACGTTTCGACGCCTGAAGACCGTCGCCACAGGCATATTATGTTTAGTATGGTTATAAAACTCACCGGATAGACAATTATTATAGTATTCTTATTTTATGAATGAATAGCTATTAAAACTACTCTTCATCTAACAAGTGCGATCTTCTTATAGTTTTACTATATAAAACTATGCCTCAACTTTTAAGCACGTCGGTTGCTTGCGATTTTCGGTCTTGGACACTAGAGACTGCATGTTATTTTGTTGTACAACTATAAACACAAGTGGGCAAAAACACTCTGAGTAAGAGTCATACTTTTAAAATAAAATTTATGTAATTTTGTTGTAAAGTAGGCATGCATTCATTTCATATTAATAACAGGGTCAGTATCATAATTAAAACAATATAGAAGTATTATAGATGAGTTGTACAATTCAGGTATGCCTTGAGATATGTAATCGGGACTGGGATGAATATAGCCTGATCAACTATATTTGTCCGAGAGCCGACCAGCATATGCCAGGGGATAGCTACAATGGACAACAAATCTAAAACTTACCAAACTTATCACCCTTAGAATCAAACATAACATTTAGAATACTATAGGAGTATTTTATGCATACAATAAGTTTAACTTTGATGTTCAACCTTATGTGCCTTAGTTCTAGACAATCCTTATCTCCCTATTCTCGTACAAACACAATGGTTGGATTCCACCTACCAGGAGACCCCTACTACCCGAACCAAGATGGTGGAGAAGGGATAGAGAATGACCCAGAAGAAGAAATGCAAGAAGAATCAGACTCAGATCCCGAGGACAATAACCTACCCTTAGCGGCTCCAATTCAAAATCCTAATCCTCGACCGGAATTTCGTGGCTCGACACCTCTATGGGCAACCAACCTGAATAGGTGGAGTCGCGAACAGGGTCAACCCCTTCCATTCAATGGAGACCGAAACTTTTACAATCTAAGCAAGGGAGGCTCAGCAGACAGAGTCCTTCCTATATTGGTTCGCCGAATTTCTCGCATTGATGAACAAGGAAGGACAACCATCCATCGAACTGAGGAGAATGATGCGAACACTGGAGTCAATACAGTTCGCATCCGACAGTTAGGATTAGCTCACGGGAGAATCGTAAATCAAAATGAAGCTTGGCAGAGAGAGCTAACTGAAACTCAAACTGAAGTCGGGGAACTTAGAGCACGCCAGGCAAGGTATGAAATGCGGTTGCTCGAGATGGAACGTCAGTTGGCAGGTCAAAAGGCTCAGCAGAACAGTTCCCGCCACCAGTAGAGGATACTGTACTCACTCCTCATTTTGGGTTGTGAAATAACCTTAGTATGTACTCTAAGTAGTACTCTTTTCATGTAATTATTCCTGTCTAGCAAGTACTGTCTCGTTAAGTCTTGGTACTGTCAGGTTTCCCTGTGTGGTATATTATAGACCTACCCCAAGGTCAAATTTTCCAAATTCTATGTAACTTTATACCAACTAATATGACAGACCTCTTGTTTCCTTTAAAGATTATCTTTATCAATCTGTGCCTTAGCTATGTAGGCAGTTCATGTCATGAACTGTTATAGCAACTCACTACACTATCCCTGTCGATCTAATCTATCGTAGTTCAACGTTATTGAACACAACATCACTAGAGAAGTCTTGCCACCATTTCATCGATAACTCCTATACATTCATTTTGGTTATTAGTGGAGCGGAGATGAGTTTCGTAAGCCATAGATTTAAAAATCTACTCAATCAAACAACCCAATCATTAAGCAAAACCTTCATAGTAGTAATATCAATAGACTGAAAGCACTGATAACACATAAGTAGAATGCACTATCCCACTAACGAACACTTTTACTAATCGACTTCTCTATTAATACGACAAGAAGTTCCCAAATAGCTACTAGAAATGGATTGGCTTGGTCTTCACAATACCAATTGCATGTGCTATGAAAAGACCCTTCACTTTCGCCGATGACTAACCAAAAACCTTTCGATCTATAACGACAAACCCTACACAATTTCCAAAATCATAGTTAGGTTTCAAAACCCCGAGGTACTCATGTGAGGAGTACTATATCTTTACAACCTTTCCGTAGTATTCCCCAACAGATCATTTAGAAATACCACGCGTACAACGAGTCAACTTCAAACACAGAAACTAGGAGTGAATTTAACCATGAACTTCAAAACGAAGCTGCCCTAAGCATCGAGTGAATATGCTAACATTTAGAAGAACATAAGTAAATAAACCCAAAACCACACGATCCCTATCGGTCGAAGCGATAGACGGAATAATGAAGGTCCGCTGGAACACCCACATTGGGATCTAGATTCATAAAGGAACAAGAAGAACAAATGGACCAGAAGCACTCATGCCTGCCCGCAACAATTGGAGTCCCAGTCAAAATACGAATTTCGGGACGAAATTCTCTCTAACGGGGGGATAATGTAACACCAGCGAAATTAGGGTCAAAATTTAACTTTTATAAAACAATAATTGGGATATACCAAGTGGTATATATCGTAACGAGGTTTCCAAAAATATAAAGAACACTAAAATCCGAGTTATAACGAAGAAGTTATGACCAATCGAAGATCCGCGGCAATACCGGTAAAACATTGTTAAGCGTAAAATGCAAAATCCCGATAAAATACTTTTTAGCCTTAGGTATCTAAATGAAAGTCATAGATATCATTAAACCGTGAACATACATAAAAAGAACGCCCAAATCTGACTTCGTATAAGGAAGTTATGATTTTTCGAAGTTTCTGGCCTAGCAGTAGACAGCTAAAAACTCGAAATAGAGATCGAGAGACTTTTGGCCGAAGCAACCGAAATGAGAATCGAAGGTCTCAACAATATTAGCGCAACGGTAAAAAGTCTGACGAAAACGGACATCAGATGAAGAAGTTATGGATTTTTAACGGACTTTTCATGTCCCGGCCTGTTAAAAATAAATAATTAAAAATAAATTCAAAATTAGCCGATGAAGTCTAAATGAGAGTTGTAGAGTATATTCTCACCTACGCGTGCATATAAAGAACGTCGAAAACGGAGCTCGTACGTGAAAGTTACGGATTTTACAAGTTCGAGGCCCAAAATCTGAGGCTGTCAGGTCTGCCACGACGTGGCACAGTTGGCCGCGACCCGGCAAGTGACTGAGAGCGTCCAATCAATGGAAGAGGATAAGAAGGCTCCCCACGACGTGGCACACCCTTTGCCACGACGTGGCACCCAAAATCTATCCCTATAAATAGAAGCTTAAGGGTGCCGGGTTTGGTGCTCATCTCTTTCCATCTAAGTGTTGTTACTCTGCGTAATTACCTCTATAAGCCATCCCGAAGCCCCGGTTTTTCATACTCGAGCCCCGAAGGAAGTTCTGCACTCCCGAGATCCCCGAGAATCCCGAGATTTCAACTCTCTCGAGTCGAAGTTCTGCTCGATTCTTCTCTCGGCTACTTCAAAACAACCACTTCAATCAAGTGAGTTCATACCCCTACAACCACACTTTAAATACGTTTTTAACTGCTTTTAAACACTTTTAAGGGGGGGAATACAAGTAAACACACGGATAAAATCGTGTGAAACATCGATCTTTTGTTATACTTTTCATACTGTTGTTTTAACTAGCATATGAAGTTGTTATCATGCAAAACACCTCACAACACAACTTTACCCTCTTGGGGTACAATATGTTTATAAATAGAAATATGTTTTATTTATACGTTTACATACTACATCATATCAAGGGTAACCATCTTTGTTAAACCATTTTATGCATTCAAAGAACTTATGATTTATGCTTTGTCAAACATTGTGAAAGAGGATAAACATTTCATACAAAACTATCATTCTAATACAGACTTAGTTGAGAATCCGTGAGACGATTACATCTTCAATGCTTCCTTTTTGCGAAAAGGTACTACCTAAATCCTGTCTATTATAACCAGAGTCTCCCATTTGGAGAGCGTATCAAATGTGTATAGATCTATACGGGAAGTCATGAGACCGCGCCCTGACTGTTAGCTACAGTCCTTTGGGTGACAGTTTGGCGTAAACGTTTCGACGCCTGAAGACCGGCGCCACAGGCATATTATGTTTAGTATGGTTATAAAACTCACCGGATAGACAATTATTATAGTATTCTTATTTTATGAATGAATAGCTATTAAAACTACTCTTCATCTAACAAGTGCGATCTTCTTATAGTTTTACTATATAAAACTATGCCTCAACTTTTAAGCACGTCGGTTGCTTGCGATTTTCGGTCTTGGACACTAGAGACTGCCTGTTACTTTAGGAAAATAAGGGATTTTCCTGTATCTAAAAATTTCAACTAATAGGAAAATAAGGGATTTTCCTGGTGCAACTATATATGATTCACAACATGAACATTCATATGCATTTCATACTTTTATAAGAAAATAAGGGATTTTCTTGGAAAACGCACGAACTTTGGAATGGCATACATTTTCTCAAAACCGCTTATGAACTCACCAACTTAAATGTTGACACTTTTTCTTTGAAATAACTTGTATTCTCAGGGAACCGCTAAGCAGGTTTGGAAACCAACTTTTGGGGATTAACGCTCCGACGTTAATTACTTCTTTTGAAAGATGTTTATGTATTTATCTTTTGAACATGTAACAAATACAATTATGTAAACATTTTGAAACCTTTTCATATATATATGGTGGTGTGTACTTTCCTTACTATGAACTGTTATGATACTGAATATGACGTCCTCCGCCCCCCGAACGTTTTCGCCGTTTTGGTTTGGGGGTGTGACAGATTGGTATCAGAGCTTTGTTTATAGTGAATTAAGTATATCAAAACCATTTTTGGTGTACAACTATAAACACAAGTGGGCAAAAACACTCTGAGTAAGAGTCATACTTTTAAAATAAAATTTATGTAATTTTGTTGTAAAGTAGGCATGCATTCATTTCATATTAATAACAGGGTCAGTATCATAATTAAAACAATATAGAAGTATTATAGATGAGTTGTATAATTCAGGTATGCCTTGAGATATGTAATCGGGACTGGGATGAATATAGCCTGATCAACTATATTTGTCCGAGAGCCGACCAGCATATGCCAGGGGATAGCTACAATGGACAACAAATCTAAAACTTACCAAACTTATCACCCTTAGAATCAAACATAACATTTAGAATACTATATGAGTATTTTATGCATACAATAAGTTTAACTTTGATGTTCAACCTTATGTGCCTTAGTTCTAGACAATCCTTATCTCCCTATTCTCGTACAAACACAATGGTTGGATTCCACCTACCAGGAGACCCCTACTACCCGAACCAAGATAGTGGAGAAGGGATAGAGAATGACCCAGAAGAAGAAATGCAAGAAGAATCAGACTCAGATCCCGAGGACAATAACCTACCCTTAGCGGCTCCAATTCAAAATCCTAATCCTCGACCGGAATTTCGTGGCTCGACACCTCTATGGGCAACCAACCTGAATAGGTGGAGTCGCGAACAGGGTCAACCCCTTCCATTCAATGGAGACCGAAACTTTTACAATCTAAGCGAGGGAGGCTCAGCAGACAGAGTCCTTCCTATATTGGTTCGCCGAATTTCTCGCATTGATGAACAAGGAAGGACAACCATCCATCGAACTGAGGAGAATGATGCGAACACTGGAGTCAATACAGTTCGCATCCGACAGTTAGGATTAGCTCACGGGAGAATCGTAAATCAAAATGAAGCTTGGCAGAGAGAGCTAACTGAAACTCAAACTGAAGTCGGGGAACTTAGATCACGCCAGGCAAGGTATGAAATGCGGTTGCTCGAGATGGAACGTCAGTTGGCAGGTCAAAAGGCTCAGCAGAACAGTTCCCGCCACCAGTAGAGGATACTGTACTCACTCCTCATTTTGGGTTGTGAAATAACCTTAGTATGTACTCTAAGTACTACTCTTTTCATGTAATTATTCCTGTCTAGCAAGTACTGTCTCGTTAAGTCTTGGTACTGTCAGGTTTCCCTGTGTGGTATATTATAGACCTACCCCAAGGTCAAATTTTCCAAATTCTATGTAACTTTATACCAACTAATATGACAGACCTCTTGTTTCCTTTAAAGATTATCTTTATCAATCTGTGCCTTAGCTATGTAGGCAGTTCATGTCATGAACTGTTATAGCAACTCACTACACTATCCCTGTCGATCTAATCTATCGTAGTTCAACGTTATTGAACACAACATCACTAGAGAAGTCTTGCCACCATTTCATCGATAACTCCTATACATTCATTTTGGTTATTAGTGGAGCGGAGATGAGTTTCGTAAGCCATAGATTTAAAAATCTACTCAATCAAACAACCCAATCATTAAGCAAAACCTTCATAGTAGTAATATCAATAGACTGAAAGCACTGATAACACATAAGTAGAATGCACTATCCCACTAACGAACACTTTTACTAATCGACTTCTCTATTAATACGACAAGAAGTTCCCAAATAGCTACTAGAAATGGATTGGCTTGGTCTTCACAATACCAATTGCATGTGCTATGAAAAGACCCTTCACTTTCGCCGATGACTAACCAAAAACCTTTCGATCTATAACGACAAACCCTACACAATTTCCAAAATCATAGTTAGGTTTCAAAACCCCGAGGTACTCATGTGAGGAGTACTATATCTTTACAACCTTTCCGTAGTATTCCCCAACAGATCATTTAGAAATACCACGCGTACAACGAGTCAACTTCAAACACAGAAACTAGGAGTGAATTTAACCATGAACTTCAAAACGAAGCTGCCCTAAGCATCGAGTGAATATGCTAACATTTAGAAGAACATAAGTAAATAAACCCAAAACCACACGATCCCTATCGGTCGAAGCGATAGACGGAATAATGAAGGTCCGCTGGAACACCCACATTGGGATCTAGATTCATAAAGGAACAAGAAGAACAAATGGACCAGAAGCACTCATGCCTGCCCGCAACAATTGGAGTCCCAGTCAAAATACGAATTTCGGGACGAAATTCTCTCTAACGGGGGGATAATGTAACACCAGCGAAATTAGGGTCAAAATTTAACTTTTATAAAACAATAATTGGGATATACCAAGTGGTATATATCGTAACGAGGTTTCCAAAAATATAAAGAACACTAAAATCCGAGTTATAACGAAGAAGTTATGACCAATCGAAGATCCGCGGCAATACCGGTAAAACACTGTTAAGCGTAAAATGCAAAATCCCGATAAAATACTTTTTAGCCTTAGGTATCTAAATGAAAGTCATAGATATCATTAAACCGTGAACATACATAAAAAGAACGCCCAAATCTGACTTCGTATAAGGAAGTTATGATTTTTCGAAGTTTCTGGCCTAGCAGTAGACAGCTAAAAACTCGAAATAGAGATCGAGAGACTTTTGGCCGAAGCAACCGAAATGAGAATCGAAGGTCTCAACAATATTAGCGCAACGGTAAAAAGTCTGACGAAAACGGACATCAGATGAAGAAGTTATGGATTTTTAACGGACTTTTCATGTCCCGGCCTGTTAAAAATAAATAATTAAAAATAAATTCAAAATTAGCCGATGAAGTCTAAATGAGAGTTGTAGAGTATATTCTCACCTACGCGTGCATATAAAGAACGTCGAAAACGGAGCTCGTACGCGAAAGTTACGGATTTTACAAGTTCGAGGCCCAAAATCTGAGGCTGTCAGGTCTGCCACGACGTGGCACAGTTGGCCGCGACCTGGCAAGTGACTGAGAGCGTCCAATCAATGGAAGAGGATAAGAAGGCTCCCCACGACGTGGCACACCCTTTTCCACGACGTGGCACCCAAATTTTATCCCTATAAATAGAAGCTTAAGGGTGCCGGGTTTGGTGCTCATCTCTTTCCATCTAAGTGCTGTTACTCTGCGTAATTACCTCTATAAGCCATCCCGAAGCCCCGGTTTTTCATACTCGAGCCCCGAAGGAAGTTCTGCACTCCCGAGATCCCCGAGAATCCCGAGATTTCAACTCTCTCGAGTCGAAGTTCTGCTCGATTCTTCTCTCGGCTACTTCAAAACAACCACTTCAATCAAGTGAGTTCATACCCCTACAACCACACTTTAAATACGTTTTTAACTGCTTTTAAACACTTTTAAGGGGGGGAATACAAGTAAAAACACGGCTAAAATCGTGTGAAACATCGATCTTTTGTTATACTTTTCATACTGTTGTTTTAACTATCATATGAAGTTGTTATCATGCAAAACACCTCACAACACAACTTTACCCTCTTGGGGTACAATATGTTTATAAATAGAAATATGTTTTATTTATACGTTTACATACTACATCATATCAAGGGTAACCATCATTGTTAAACCATTTTATGCATTCAAAGAACTTATGATTTATGCTTTGTCAAACATTGTGAAAGAGGATAAACATTTCATACAAAACTATCATTCTAATACAGACTTAGTTGAGAATCCGTGAGACGATTACATCTTCAATGCTTCCTTTTT
The DNA here is from genome assembly GCF_052849685.1 of Lactuca virosa. Lineage (NCBI taxonomy): Eukaryota > Viridiplantae > Streptophyta > Magnoliopsida > Asterales > Asteraceae > Lactuca > Lactuca virosa. The sequence continues at coordinate 319,485,627 of NC_136428.1, forward strand.
GCGAAAAGGTACTACCTAAAGTCCTGTCTAAAGCCTATTCCTCACCTAAAGTCCAACTCGTCGAGTTCATCCCTATCTTCATACTACTCGCCAAGTCCACTCGAAGGACTCGCTGAGTCTATTCAGTTCTTCATATATTCAGAGGCTTTTGAGTCATGCATGGACTCCAAACTGTAGATCTACTCTTCTAAAGCCTATTCCTCACGTAAAGTGTCAAACTTTACGTGTAGCTAAGGAGATCTAGGCTCAAAACACTATAAACTAGGGTTTAAGACAAAGAGGCTTAACAATCAACCCATAGACTGATGCTTTATGATTCTCTAGGCCAAGATACACTTAGATCTGAAGTAGCAACTTCAGATCTGGGCTTCTAACTCGAAATGGTTCTTAAACTTGCCCTAAAAGCCCCAAATCTCATATTAAAGGTTGATCTATATGCAAAAGAGTGAAGGTAGCGACTCATTACCTTCAAATGCTCTTGAAAATCCTACAAACTCTGGATCTACTGCCAATCCTTGAATCCCCAATGGTTCCCTTCTTCCTTCTTCCTTCAAATCACCCAAAATGGCAAGAAAGCTTGAATGTGCAACAATGGAGGCTTAGGGTTTCGTATTCTGGATAAGAGAGGCTATAAGGAACCCTAAGGGAGAGAATGAGATGCTTAAATAGTGCACAAAGTCCCGGATTTAGGGTTTCCCTCTTCAGACCGGATTCGCCGAGTCCTTTTTGCTGACTCGCCGATTCGGTTACTTAATCGATCCCCCGGATCCCGCTCCGACTCGTCGAGTTCCTCCTTGGACTCGACGAGTTGACCCTTTGACTTAGGGTTTTCTTTCCTTTCTTGGCCTTTCTGATTTTGGGTGTTACAACTCTCCCCCACTTAAACTAAACTTCGTCCTCGAAGTCTGCCACGGCCAACTACCTTACCATCTGGTCACCACTTAACCGCTAGGTACACCCTCCGCCCATCCGATCCAAAACTTGAAGATGTCATCTTTAGAATAACCCGTTTCCTTACTACCCTTGAGTACAACACCTTTATCCAACCGGTAAAGATACTGATACTCCTGTTACACTTACCCTTGATTCGCACGGGGTTTACCCTTTTACCCTACACTGTCACTGGTCCTTCTAAGGTATTTTCCACAAGCAACAACCTTCCCAATTTCCTCCGAGGACCGATCTTCTGCTGAAACCGCAATCCCGGCCACTCCCAGTGCCGGCCATCATACCAATACTCACAGAATAACCCCAATACTGAAGGCTCCACCCTATCGTGAGAATTCAGACAATCCTTCGGGTAGCAGATCCCTCTCTGCTACGCTTAAGGCTCAGACGAGAACGGCGCCACCGAGCCAAATCCTTTACTCTGAGATCATTTGATCCCGCGATGAGCAGCTTAGCATCATCCGATCAGTTCACGACTTTTCACACCGAATCCCTTACCATCATTCCTGCATGAAGTCCTGTTGACTCCCATCCACCTACCGGATGAACCGAGGCCGCCCTGATCCCGACTGATCTATCGTTACCCGGAATACCGGTTTCCCCCATGCTACCTCGGAGATACGGGCCCCTCGCCCACTCTCCGCGAACCAAGCTACTAATAAAAGCCATGGCTTACCCGCAGTCTTACGCCACTCCTGACCTCCAATGACCTACCGTCTTCCGGACCCAATCATCACGTGGCCCACTCACATCCGGGCGGCTGCCCCGCCCTGAGCTTAACTATCTGAAAAACCCTGCCAATGAATCACACACCTGATATATGATGGGTTTTTGAGCATTCTAACACTTCCTAAGTGTACATGCAACCCTAATAACCTTGAATCTATGTATTCTCTATATACATGCAAATTTCTTTTTCAAGGTTATTTCCTAACTAGCATGGCATGGGGATTACATAAAACATAAAACTAGTAGAAATACATACCTTGTTGTTGCTTGGATTCCTTCAAGACTTTGTGAGCCTAGCACCCCAAATGTTGTGCCTCAAATGCTTCACACAACACCACAAGACTTGGAATAACTTGAGAGAATACTTCTAGCACTCAAAATTGGTTATGCCCTCTCTAGTAACACTATGTCCACTAGCTCCACTTTTTGCTAGCCATAGGGTTCCTTTTATAGTGTTGTCACAATTAGGGTTTACACATGAATGCCCTTAATTGTCATGACTCTTGATTTCCCATGACCCATGGATTGTAACTCCCATGGACTATCCATGGAGCTCCATTTGGTTACATCCATAACCCATAAACCATGGATCATTAATCCACCATAAAAGAATTGATGATTGTCATAATCAACCCTATATATTTAATTAGTCTCACTTTGATCACCAAATTAATCCTAGATTAATACTTGATCAATACTAATTAAATAATACTATTATCAATATATTAGAACTTATAATATATTAATAATCATAAGTGCCTTATTCTCTCATTTAGTCTATCCAAGTATTGCAATGCCATGCAACCTAAATGGACCATGCCGGGTCGGGTCAAGTACATACCAAATAAAGTTATGGACTTACACACTATATCCAACAGTCTCCCACTTGGATAAGTCTAATAACTATATTTGCAAATATGACTTCAAAATCCGACTAGCAATTATAGCTCTTTCAAAGTCTCTCGGAACTGAGATGATGATGATACGTCATTTAAGATAAGTGATCATATAATCCTCTGTTCTCATGATATCAGCCGGACAAACACATGGAACATGGTCTTACTTATTGTCCAGCATTTGTTTCTCGATCTCTGATTTGTTTCGACATAGAACTAAATTGAACACATCAATTAGGTTCTGACCGGGCCCGGTACATAGGTCAAAACCAAATCATCGAGGGGCCCAGATATCGCTTCTATTTCTAGAAGGAACAGATAAACTTCGACTGATATGCTTGTACTAACTACTTGTTGAATTATTCACAAAGGCACGTTTTATAACATCGAGTTACCAATGCGTTTTCGTACAATCAATGAATAACCAACTCATAGTCAACAACTCATATCTCTAGGTTTGAAGATTTATATGATATTACCGTCTCACGATCACTCGAGATAAATTCCATGAAGTGATGCAAGTGAGCGTGGGTTGGATCCAATACTCAGCCCTTATGAGTACTCATGAATGTTGTAGCAACCATTGCATTGTCCAAAGCACTTTTAGACAAATCATACAAGCCAAATTCATGACAGTCTTAAATCAATACTTACTTCCAAAGTTTGACTGACTGTGGATGGTTTGAATAATAACATAATTATTCTGGAAGTAAAAACATGCAAAATTGAAACATAGTAAACAATCAACACAAGATAGTAACACCTTACTCATAAATAAATAACAACTTTTATTTATCATCGAATGTCAATTACATTTTACAAGTTTCAGGAATCTAATTATTGAAACTAATATCATCCTTCAGCCCAATGCGCCTCGCATGCTGTAGATGCTTAACCCTGCTCAGTCCCTTCGTGAGGGGATCTGCCTGGTTCTCATCTGATGATACCCTCTTAGCCACGAGGAGTCCTTCTTCTATTCGATGTCTGATGAAATGGTATTTTCTGTCAATGTGCCTAGATCTCCCGTGATCTCTCGGTTCCTTAGCCAAAGCAACCGCACTTTTGCTGTCACAGAAAATTTCCATTGGCTCTTTTATAGCTGGTACAACTCCAAGGTCTCCGATGAAGTTCTTTAGCCATATCGCCTCCTTAGCTGCTTCACTTGCTGCTATGTACTCTGATTCACAAGTAGAATCAGCTACTGTCTCCTGCTTGGAACTTTTCCAAGTAATTGCCCCTCCATTTAGGATAAAGACCCAGCCTGACTGAGAGCGGAAATTATCCCTATCAGTCTGGAAGCTAGCATCGCTATATCCTTCCACTCTCAAGTCATCACTGCCTCCGAGGGTAAGGACCCAATCCTTAGTCCTCCGCAGATACTTGAGAATGTTCTTTACCGCTGTCCAGTGTGCCTTGCCAGGGTTCCCTTGATATCTACTGACCATGCTCAAAGCAAAGGCCACATCAGGGCGAGTACAAGTCATAGCATACATGATCGAGCCCACAGCGGAAGCATATGGTATATGACTCATCTCAGCTATCTCAGCCTCTGTACTCGGACTCTGAGTCTTACTCAGCTTGGCATTACTCTGGACGGGTAATTCCCCTTTCTTGGATTCTTGCATGCTGAACCTCTTCAGCACCTTATCCAAGTAAGTACTTTGACTAAGTCCAATTAGTCTCTTACTCCTATCTCTCAATATCCTTATCCCTAGGATATAGGCAGTTTCTCCAAGGTCCTTCATAGCGAAACACTTCCCAAGCCAGGACTTAACCTCCTGCAAGGTTGGGACGTCGTTTCCTATGAGAAGTATGTCATCCACATACAACACCAAGAAGCTAACTATGCTCCCACTAGCCCTGACATACACACAAGACTCATCCTCACTCCTAGAAAAGCCAAACTCTTTGACTTTCTCATCAAAGCAAAGATTCCATCTGCGAGATGCTTGTTTCAATCCATAAATGGATTTATCAAGCTTACACACTCTATTAGGGTATCTTGTATCGACAAAACCCTCTGGTTGAGCCATGTAAACATCCTCAGCCAATTTTCCATTAAGGAAAGCGGTTTTGACATCCATTTGCCATATTTCATAATCATGAAATGCAGCTATGGCTAACAATACTCTAATAGACTTAATCTTAGCTACTGGTGAGAAGGTCTCATCATAGTCAACACCCGGAGTTTGAGTAAAGCCCTTCGCAACCAGTCGCGCTTTGTAAGTATGTACCTTCCCATCCATGTCGGTCTTCTTCTTGAAGATCCATTTGCACCCAACTGTCTTACGACCTGGTACATTGTCAACCAAGTTCCAAACTTGATTGTCATACATGGACTGAATCTCGCTGTCCATAGCCTCCTTCCATTTAGTAGACTCAGGGCCTACCATGGCTTCCCTGTAATTATTAGGTTCATCCAAATCTATTAGTGTACTATCACTAATAAATGTATCACCTTCAGTGGTGATGTGATAACCATAATAAAAATCAGGTATGTTCCTCATCCTAGTGGAACGTCTTGGAGGTACAGACTCATCTATCGGATCAACAGGAGTTTCCTCCTCAGGTTGGTCGATAGCATTTGAGGTTCCTTCACCACTTGACTCTTGAAGCTCTTCAAGGTCAATTTGCCTCCCACTGTCCCCTTGGCTTATGAATTCTCTCTCACGAAAGACTCCTCTTCTTGCCACAAAAACCACATTATCATTGGGTCTGTAGAAGAGGTAACCAAAGGATCTTTGTGGGTAGCCGATGAAAATACACCTCTCACTTCGAGGTTCAAGCTTGTCATGAGTCTCACGCCTCACGAAAGCTTCACAACCCCAAATCTTGATGTGGTCCAAATTGGGAACTTTCCCAGTCCACATCTCGTGAGGTGTTTTGGCAACCTTTTTAGTAGGGACTAGATTAAGGATATGGGCGGCAGTCTCTAAGGCATACCCCCAGAAAGAGATTGGTAACGAAGCTCGACTCATCATGGAACGAACCATATCCAACAAGGTTCGATTGCGCCTCTCAGCTACACCATTCAACTGTGGTGTTCTGGGAGGTGTCAATTGTGAGACAATCCCACATTCCTTAAGATAGTCAAGGAACTCAATGCTAAGATACTCTCCTCCTCGATCGGATCGGAGCATCTTGATGTTCCTGCCCAATTGATTCTCCACTTCCTACTTAAACTCTTTGAACTTTTCAAAGGTTTCTGACTTATGCTTGATTAAGTAAATATATCCATATCTACTGTAATCATCAGTAAAAGTCACATAATAGCGATTAGCATCCCTTGTAGCAACTCTGAAGGGCCCACACACATCCGAGTGTACAAGGTCCAACAAACCTTCACCCCTATCACAAGTACCTGTGAAGGGTGACTTTGTCATTTTTCCAAGTAAACAAGACTCGCAACTATCATCTGACTAGAGGTCAAATGATTCCAAGACTCCAGCCTTTTGGAGTTGGCCTATGCGCTTCTTGTTAACATGTCCAAGACGACAATGCCACAAGATGCTTTATCCAAGCTATCTGAAGAATCAATATACAACACATTATTTCCTAGATTGTCTTCAACATTCACGGCTTCATATACACCATCACAAGGTAATGCTTTAAAGTAAAATACATCATTGTAATAAACATTAATAGCACCATTTTTATTATCAAATGAAAATGTAAAACCTTGTTTGTACAAGCCATGAAAGGAAATAATATTTCTCGCCATTTCGGGCGAGTAACAAGACTTATTCAAATCTAACATTAACCCATTATTAAGCAATAAAGAATAAACTCCTATCTTGGTAACAGGTGATGCTTTCCTGTTGCCCATGACTAAGTTTATCTTCCCGTGCTCCACTTGCTCACTTCTTCTTAGTGCCTGCAGATCAGTACAAATGTGAATACCACACCCTGTATCAAGCACCCAAGAATTAGCATTAGATGAGTTGTTAGACAATATTGTGTAAATACCTGCATGGGTGGGTTTAACCTTCCCATCCTTTAGATCTTGCAGATATTTGGGGCAGCTTCGCTTGAAGTGTCCCTTATCCTGGCAATAGAAGCACTGTGCTTCCTTTGGGTTTGAAGAAGAAGTAATGGGACCTTTCTTTGTCCCACTTGAAGAGGAACCATCAAGAGTCTTACCCTTGGTACCCTTCGAAGGGTTTTTCCTCTTCTTACCCTTTCCCTGCCCAATAGCCAGAACAGGGGCTGTTGAAGGAGTAGAAGTAGCAACCGCTTTACCCTTTAGGCCATTTTCAGCTGTCCTTAAGAGTCCTTGAAGTTTGCTAAGTGTGACTTCCTCCTTGTTCATATGATAGGTCATACGAAACTGATCATAACTTGGAGGTAAGGAATGGAGAATGATGTCAATCGCCATTTCCTCAGGAAAGTCAACATTTAGCTTCAGCAACCGGTCAACGAACCTTTGCATCTTCTGCAAGTGACCGGTGATGGGTTCACCATCCTTCATCCTTGCGGTTATCATGGAGGAGATGATTTCATACCTCTCCTGACGCGCACTCTGATGGTACCTTTCCATCAGATCCAGGTGCATCTCATAGAGGTAGAAATCTTCATAGGATTTTTGAAGTTCAGGAGTCATGGTGGCCATCATGATGCATGCTACTTTAGTAGCATCCTTTTCATGTGCAACAAACTCCGCAAACTCTTCAGGAGTAGCAGTGGCTTCATTCACAACCTTAAGCTCCCTATCGAGGACATATTCTTTGTCCTCATAGCGGGTAATCATTCTGATGTTTCTGATCCACTTATTAAATTGGATCCATCAAAGATGACCTTACCACACAAGTTCATAAGGGAAAAGGAGCCTGTTGGGTTTGAGCCAGAAGCATTGTTGGAAGACATCTGAAAGGAAAGAAAGACAAGTTTCATTAGATTAGGAATCCTTAATAATTCACCCAAATGAAATATTAAGGCTAGGATCCAACAAACTATTTATAGTTGGAAGAGGGATGCCGTAATCCATACTATAAAATATTTGAAGGTAGGTAAATGACGATTTACCAATTTCCACCATAAGAACGAAATATTTTATTATTAGGTTTTATTGGTTTTGAAACTCCTAGATCTTTTGAGATACATTGAACTTTTCAATGGCATGTTTGAATCTCGATTGTGCCCTCTCAAGTTTGTGACTGGGATGCCGAGGATCACAAACAAGGTGTGAATAACCATACAAATTGACTTGGTACCCTCAACAATATTACCTAATCGATGTGCCGGTTAACCACACACGCTCCACCGATCTATAATAAAGTCAAGTTACCCTTTGCCACTCTTACTAGTCCATGTTAGTGTGTCGGTTAACCACACACGCTCCACTAACGACTTGGTAAGGTATAAAGTGTAATTGTATGGGCTAGCATCAATTTCACATTTTCCTAAAGTAACTAAGATTGGGAATTTATAATGTATAGTTACTTTATAATTCATTATACTTTTAACAAGTATTTAAAGTCGTATCCTACCTGTTCGGCTAACGACCCTCCACCGATCAAGGAAGCGGTGGGTGAGAGTGGACACCCATTAAGTCACCATTTTATAGGCAACAACCTTATACCCCCCCTTATAGACCGGCTTCGTGAATGAGGCCTACTAACGGTAAGAATGACATATTCTTATACATATCTATATAATAAAATTATAATAATAGTATAAGTGTTGATTTTTAAACCTTTTAAAAATCTAAGGTTCAATTTGGAATTAAAGTATTAGAGTGTAAGACTTTTCAAATTCCAAAACTTGAGGGCAAGAATTGAAACTATTCCAAGTCTCTTCAATTTGTAACTTATGAGTTTTAATGGTTCATAAAATGAAGACTCTTCATTTTATGAAACCTCTTTAGTTCTTTAATCACAATTAAAAGAAGTGACTTTTGGTTATCCATAACTTGAGGACAAGTTATGGACACCATCATAGCCATTAAGATCATGAATTAAGCACACATGGTGGTTACATATAATTCCTATGATCTTCTAAAAACTCATAAGAACACATATTCATGTCAAGCAATTTCAAGAAATCATATAAACATATACAATACTTGAAAATTGATAAAAGTCATGTAAAATGGGTTAACATAATCATTATCATTTTGAAAAACAGATTTTACAAGTCCAAAACAGATTGGGATAATGATCTTAATCCATTTCCAGCAACAAAACTCGAAAAAACTGCCCAGCACGCTCCTACTCGCCGAGTGCATTAATCTACTCGGCGAGTAGAATGAATCTGTTCATGGACTCGGCGAGTCCTCTCCATGGACTCGGCGAGTACAGTCGTCAGAGTGCAGAATTTTTGATTTTTAAGCAGTTTTGCATCAAGTATACAGAAAACAATCCTAGGCTCTGATACCACTGATGGGTTTTTGAGCATTCTAACACTTCCTAAGTGTACATGCAACCCTAATAACCTTGAATCTATGTTTTCTCTATATACATGCAAATTTCTTTTTCAAGGTTATTTCCTAACTAGCATGGCATGGGGATTACATAAAACATAAAACTAGTAGAAATACATACCTTGTTGTTGCTTGGATTCCTTCAAGACTTTGTGAGCCTAGCACCCCAAATGTTGTGCCTCAAATGCTTCACACAACACCACAAGACTTGGAATAACTTGAGAGAATACTTCTAGCACTCAAAATTGGTTATGCCCTCTCTAGTAACACTATGTCCACTAGCTCCACTTTTTGCTAGCCATAAGGTTCCTTTTATAGTGTTGTCACAATTAGGGTTTACACATGAATGCCCTTAATTGTCATGACTCTTGATTTCCCATGACCCATGGATTTGTAACTCCCATGGACTATCCATGGAGCTCCATTTGGTTACATCCATAACCCATAAACCATGGATCATTAATCCACTATAAAAGAATTGATGATTGTCATAATCAACCCTATATATTTAATTAGTCTCACTTTGATCACCAAATTAATCCTAGATTAATACTTGATCAATACTAATTAAATAATACTATTATCAATATATTAGAACTTATAATATATTAATAATCATAAGTTCCTTATTCTCTCATTTAGTCTATCCAAGTATTGCAATGCCATGCAACCCAAATGGACCATGCCGGGTCGGGTCAAGTACATACCAAATAAAGTTATGGACTTAGACACTATATCCAACAATATATTCGCACTAGCGAATAGGGACCGATGAATGCTACGGGCCACCCCGTAGTCTCACTATACTCGCTCTGCCAACTAGCGAATGCTACGGGCCACCCACATAGTCTTGCAACACTTCAGCGCTGCCAGCCATCTAAAGCTACGGGCCACCCCGCAGTCTTGCTATACCAGTGCTACGGGCCACACCGCAGTCTTACTAAACTAGTGCTACGGGCCACAACGCAGTCCTACTAAACTAATGTTACGGGCCACACCGCAGTCCTACTAAACTAATGCTACGGGCCACACCGCAGTCTTACTAAACTAATGTTACGGGCCACACCGCAGTCCTACTAAACTAATGCTACGGGCCACACTGCAGTCTTATTAAACTAATGCTACGGGCCACACCGTAGTCTTACCACACTCCTCTTACTATCTGACCACTGGTGAATGCTACGACCATCCGGTAGTCTGACAACACCTTTCCCACCGACTGGCTGCCAGTGGATGCTACGACTAACCCATAGTCTAGCATATCAGCACCACCTAGTACCACCGAGCTGTACGCATGTCCTATCTGAAACCCCTAACCGATTCTTCTGCAATCAGTTATCAGGCAACCCGAGAATGCGACCTCACAATTGGCAGGTTTTCCGAACTTCCAGTTCGCACTTTCCTCGATTCACACAGCCACCTGGGCCGTCTTCCTTCCCGATAGGAGAGCAAAACTTATCCCGGTTCCAAAACCGCTGCTGCTCCCATAACATGATTGCTTCTCCCCCACTTAGCTTCGGCTAAGTCTTTTCTGTATGTGAAAAACCCGAGGATTTCCATTCCTTCCTCCCTTGCATAATAGGCGTGATAACTACCATCGCCTTGATGTCGCTAGCGATCCACCACTAGCCTATTCCAAATACCATACGATTACCGAATACTAGATGAACACCTCCTGCATCCCGATAGTGATAATCCCCTGGGCTCCAACTAATGTCCTTAAGGTCCGAATAACTAATGCTCAGAGCAACTCCATCAGTGATAGACCACTTCCCTTGATGCTTCCCAAAGCTATCCTAAGTACCAAGACCAGAGCCACCAAACCCTAATAATGGTGGAGGGCTACTCCCTGTACCCTGCCCATCGTCCTTCACGCAACGCTCCTGAACCGCTTTTGGTCATAATCGAGATAATACTGGACATTTCGAACCCGAAGTGAGAGATGACCCTGCACTAGCTACTAATAGTTCCTGGTATGCGATTGGCATAAGACAATTCTGAAAGTACAATCCGAATACAAGCAGAGAGACAACTCATACATACTATCACCAGAGTTCGGGGGTAAGAACAACCCTAACACGCATAGAATCGAAAATAGCCATAGATACATACCTGCAACATTCCCTGCTGTAATCCAGATCTCCCTCATCTGTCACTGCAAGGCCCTACCCTCTCACCTATCCGTAAACCTCAAAGTTGTCGGGGCAGACGCACTTCCCGCTTCTCCCCTCATCGTCGGGCAGTCGGCCTTCTTGTGGCCTACCTGATTGCAGTGAAAACATAATGGGCTTTCCCCTTGTGGGCAGTCCCTGCTAATGTGACCAACACTGCCACACTTGTAGCAGCCTGAACCCCTGGAACGACAAACTCCCTCGTGCAGTTTCCCGCACGTGCTGCACTGACTTTGGCCCTGGCGGTCCGCTAACCGCTGATCTGAAGTCTTGGGTCTCTTCCCGGGACCCTCCAAAGCATACATCTGATCCAACCTCCTCTTCGCAATGTGCTCCAAATCAATCTCCCTTTTCCGCGCCCTGTCAATCATAGAGTCAAGGGTCGGGCATGCCGAGAAGCTGACATGCTCCCGAATATCCGCTCTCAACATGTCATGATAGCGGGTCCTCTGCATCTCATCATCCCCTGCATACTGAGGCACCAATAAGGCCCTCTCCTGAAACTTGGCGGTAATCTCCCCCACCGACTCTGTTGTCTGTCTCATGTCTAGGAACTCTCTGGCCAACTGCTGAAGCTCCACCCTAAACCTGGTCACAAAGTCGGGCCAGGTCATAGCCTCAATGGCTGTGGCTCCCAAGGAATCACCAAGTGACTCCCACCAGTCTCTGGCTCTGTCTCTCAAACATCCCGCCACAAAGCGGACCTTCGACCACTCCGGGCAGAAGCTCGTCAGCTGCGCAGACTCGATGTTTGCGATCCATCTCCTAGCATCAATGGGGTTCTTCACCCCGTGAAAATCCGGCGCACCACTCCCTCTAAAGTCCTTGAAGGACAGTGTGCGCGTACTCGCCTGGCCAGATGCCAAATCACTCCTGAAAGCTCGGAGGCGATCCTCCATCAGCTCAATGATCCCTTCCTTGATCAACCCGAAGATAACCGGCGTCGCATCAAGGATACCTCTCGTGATCTCGGACGCGATGAAATCGCGTAACCCATCATCCGCATGCTCGGACCCTGCACCCGAGCCCAATCCTGACCCAGATCCTGAACCCCCCCGCTCCATGACGCGTGGTCACCATACTGGAAATAAACACATAAATGTCCGGATCAAAACATACCCCGAGAGGTCTCACACACTATCCAAGATTCCTGGTTCCATCTCGGCCCTCCTTGACTCGAGTACGGATCCTATGCTTCCAGTAGTACGGGCCCATACTACCTTCCACATCTATCCGTACTTTCCTCAAGGTCTGCCTTGACTCCACTAAGTCCCTTTCACTACTGCTGATTCTCTGCTATTCCCATTCTAGGCTTACCCTAGGGAAAATCTCTGACTCCACCCAAACCGGTCCTCAGCTGCTGAAGGCCTCCTTGCAATGCCAATTAGCCATTACCTGACTACCATCACATGTGATGAGGCTCAGATAATCCTTCGAGTAAAAGACTCGTCCCTACAACGGTTAGACTCATACGAGAGCTATGCAATAGGGCCAAACCCAACACTCTGAGATTATTCAATCCTGACCACATGTGACGTGGCGTATTCACCTAACGGCTAACTCTCATTTCTCAGAGTCCCTCAAAGCACAAAGCAAGCAGCATTCGAACGCAGGAAAACTACTCAAGCAAATCTGTCCTTATAATGAGAAGCTGAACTAACATATAATGCTGAGCTCATACTACCATGCATAACCTAAACAGGCTATCCTGTTACTGTCTACTCATTACTAGCATGCAATTCTCATAAGCTGAAGCACATAAAGCAGGCACATCAGGCATCATTCCTAGATCCTTAGTCCTATTCTAGCATGCTGTTCTACTGAAACTGATAACATAATAATAACTTGTATGGGTATCCTGGGGTAAACTTACTCGAGCTCGGCTGATTGCACACATCACACACTTTGTTCTTCTCAAAGTCCTTTTCTCTTTTCAGATTCTTTTCAAACTAATTTATAAAATGGTTTTCCTCTTGAAAACTTTCATACCAAGCCCTTAGTTTGAGTTCAGACACACCTAAGGGTATGTCCGAATCCCTCAAACCAAGGCTCTGATACCAACTTGTAACATCCCAAAATTCAAGGCCAAAAATTTTATTTTTAAATAAGTTATTACATAAAACCATCAGTATAAAAACATTCATTATAATATCTCGTGACAAACCAAAGTGTCGGTAATCAAAACATATTATCATAAAACCATATCAGAGTATAATCCCAAAGATCTCATGTGCGGAAAACATAGTGTGATGCGCTACGATCGATCCGACTCCTTTCCTTGAAAACAAAATACCTGAAACCAAAACTGAAAACCGTAAGCACGAAGCTTAGTGAGTTCCCCAGATACCACATACCATACAAACCAACTGATCCATACATGCCATACATAGCCAAGAGCCATACATAACCAACATATCCATAATCAAGTAAGGTACTATGTGCCAAACATAGTCTTGCCAAGGAGCTATGTGCCAAACATAGTCTTGTGGTTATGCCACGGGCCGCACGTGGTCTTCCTGGTCAAGCCTGGGGCCACTCCCTGGGTCTTACAGACAAGTGCCAAGGGCCACCCCCCGGTCTTTCATGCAAGTATCACAAAGACAACTATACATACTACTCTACTAGGCTACTCCGCATATAGTGTGCCAGGAGCCACCTCCTGGTCTTCCATACACAATAGCATACAGTGCGCCAGGAGCCACCTCCTGATCTTCCTATCATACTGCCTAGGGCTAACCCCCAGGTCTTCCTATCATACATTATGACATACTGTGTTCCAGGAGCCACCTCCGGGTCTTTCATGCATAATGCCTAGGGCTAACCCCCGGGTCTTCCTATCATACAAAACTACATGGGCCGGCATTGTGGCCGTAGACCCATACAACCAGTGAGGAGACTCACCTCGCACTGCTGAACTTCGCTGATAAACCTCTGGATGCTGTCCGACAACTCTCTGAACCGCTACCCCACTAGCTCCTCAAGCTACTAATATCAATATAACACTTAGTTTCAAATTGAACTCTAGAAGTCAAACTAAGTCAACTCTGGTCAAAGTCAAAGTCCTGGTCAAAGTCAACCTTCCAGGTCAACCCTACTCGCCGAGTCTGCCTACTGACTCGCCGACTTCATACGCTCAGAATCCTTTCATTCGCGACTCGACTCGCCGAGTCAGCCCCTGACTCGTCGAGTCTACCGATTTCTGAGTCCTGTCCTGTCCAACTCACTGAGTCCCCACTCAACTCACTGATCCGAGTCTTAACTCGAAGGGTTTGGGGTTTCGCGACTTGACTCGCCGAGTCCAAGGCAATCTTCAACAGACTCGCCGAGTTGTTCATCCAACTCGTCGAGTTCATCCCCATCTTTATACTACTCGCCAAGTCCACTCGAAGGACTCGCCGAGTCTATTCAGTCCTTTATATATTCAGAGGCTTTTGAGTCATGCATGGACTCCAAACTGTAGATCCACTCTTCTAAAGCCTATTCCTTACGTAAAGTGGCAAACTTTTCGTGTAGCTAAGGAGATCTAGGCTCAAAACACTATAAACTAGGGTTTAAGACAAAGAGGCTTAACAATCAACCCATAGACTGATGCTTTATGATTCTCTAGGCCAAGATACACTTAGATCTGAAGTAGCAACTTCAGATCTGGGCTTCAAACTCGAAATGGTTCTTAAACTTGCCCTAAAAGCCCCAAATCTCATGTTAAAGGTTGATCTATATGCAGAAGAGTGAAGGTAGCGACCCATTACCTTCAAATGCTCTGGAAAATCCCACAAACTCTGGATCTACTGCCAATCCTTGAATCCCCAATGGTTCCCTTCTTCCTTCTTCCTTCAAATCACCCAAAATGGCAAGAAAGCTTGAATGTGCAACAATGGAGGCTTAGGGTTTCGTATTCTGGATAAGAGAGGCTATAAGGAACCCTAAGGGAGAGAATGAGATGCTTAAATAGTGCACAAAGTCCCGGATTTAGGGTTTCCCTCTTCAGACCGGACTCGCCGAGTCCTCTTTGCTGACTCGTCGAGTCGGTTACTTAATCGATCCCCCGGATCCCGCTCCGACTCGTCGAGTTCCTCCCTGGACTCGACGAGATGACCCTTTGACTTAGGGTTTTCTTTCCTTTCTTGGCCTTTTTGATTTTGGGTGTTACATTTTATGCATTCAAAGAACTTATGATTTATGCTTTGTCAAACATTGTGAAAGAGGATAAACATTTCATACAAAACTATCATTCTAATACAGACTTAGTTGAGAATCCGTGAGACGATTACATCTTCAATCCTACCTTTTTGCGAAAAGGTACTACCTAAAGTCCTGTCTATTATAACCAGAGTCTCCCGTTAGGAGAGCGTGTCAAATGTGTATAGATCTATACAGGAAGTCATGATCCCGCGCCCTGACTGTTAGCTACAGTCCTTTGGGTGACAGTTTAGCATAAACGTTTCGACGCCTGAAGACCGTCGCCACAGGCATATTATGTTTAGTATGGTTATAAAACTCACCGGATAGACAATTATTATAGTATTCTTATTTCATGAACGAATAGCTATTAAAACTACTCTTCATCTAACAAGTGCGATCTTCTTATAGTTTTACTATATAAAACTATGCCTCAACTTTTAAGCACGTCGGTTGCTTGCGATTTTCGGTCTTGGACATTAGAGACTACCTGTTACTTTAGGAAAATAAGGGATTTTCCTGTATCTAAAACAATCAACTAATAGGAAAATAAGGGATTTTCCTGGTGCAACTATATACGATTCACAACACGAACATTCATATGCATTTCATACTTTTATAAGAAAATAAGGGATTTTCTTGGAAAACGCACGAACTTTGGAATGGCATACATTTTCTCAAAACCGCTTATGAACTCACCAACTTAAATGTTGACACTTTTTCTTTGAAATAACTTGTATTCTCAGGGAACCGCTAAGCAGGTTTGGAAACCAACTTTTGGGGATTAACGCTCCGACGTTAATTACTTCTTTTGAAAGATGTTTATGTATTTATCTTTTGAACATGTAACAAATACAATTATGTAAACATTTTGAAACCTTTTCATATATATATATGGTGGTGTGTACTTTCCTTACTATGAACTGTTATGATACTGAATATGACGTCCGCCGCCCCCAAACGTTTCCGCCGTTCTGGTTTGGGGGTGAGACATAATTTCTTATGTTGAATCATTTCAACACAATATTCATATATGTTCATGACTAAGTTCCATTGAAATCCTTCAATCTAAACTTTAAGATTTGAAATGAAGTATAAGTGCTCTCTCCCCTGAGCTTATTATAGTGAAACAATTTCTCAAACATTACGACTTGCAACTTGAAAACTTTGTTTCCTACAACTAGTATTCCCAACTTGCAACACTTAACATAACAACTATGCTCCCTCTAGCATAATAATTATGTTTCTATCTGCATAACAATTATGCTCCCATTAGCTTTGACATGTACCCAGAAATCAACTGGACTTCTAGAAATCAATACTATTGACTTTCTTACTAAAGTTCAGATTTCTATTACGTGATGTTTTGATAAGTCTTCAACCAGAATTCTCAAGCTCATACACCTTCATTAGATAGCATATGTGTCTGTTTAAACCCTTTTAGAACTTATAGCGATAAGTCCTGAATGTTCAAACTATTATTTTCCATTTCTTACAATTCGAACTATGAAAAGGGATGCCATAATCATATACGAATTTGAGAGCGCAATTATCACCACTGCTAACCATGATATCAATCAGATCTTAAATCTACTAGAGAAAGTGTTTCCTTATAATCATTTTCATGAATTAGATCGAAAACCTTTGCCACCTATATTTTAGGGTGTATGTGTTCCTATCCATGTGAATTTATCAATTCCAACCTACAATCATAAGATAACGTTGAGGACAACAACAAAATCAAATTTTGTTTTTCCTTTCATGGACTGAACTTTGCTTATTCTTAATTTATTGCCATTTGGTAGCACAAGGGCCTACCAACACTTCCAAGTTGTCAAGTAGCTCACTCATATTGATCAATGTACTATCACTGACAACCGTGCTCTACCTTTTGCAGTCAAATGAGATCCATAGAACTCACATTCATTGCCAACTCAACACGAAGGTGCATAGAAACAAGAATGTGTCAAATGAACACGATAGGTTATCAACCTCAGATCGTGTGCTAGCGATAACTAAAAGGTTTATTCTTGATTGACTCTTAAAACTCTTCAAGACCAATAAGACTCCCACTGTCTTCTTGACATATAAGTTTCTTTCTTCAAGGAACATTCCTTGACGAACTAAAACAAATATTCAAAAAGTTAGTGTGGATTCTTGTCAAGATAACACTTCATTAATTGGTCTTAGTTTATCTTTTTTTAACCAAAACATCACTACTACCAATTTCAAATGTGCTAGAGTAAGAAAACTTTTCTACTCCACATATCATAAGGTGTTATAAACCTACTTAGTTTGAAATAAACTTCAAGATACGATTCGAAGTTACTAAAGTGTGACTCTAAAACTTGATTTGATTCGAAGTATGACTCATCTCTTGATTAAACCCATATTTAACATTGCTAATAATAGAAATATCATCACCAATTTTCATAAATGCCATTGCAAGGAAAGATAAAGTAACAAAAATTCACTTTATTGATAAAATGTGGAAAATTTTGTCCTTACAATGAAAATATAAAAACTATGTTTCTAGTCATTTCCTAAGCAATCTATTAATCTATCATAACTCCTAAGCAGCAGCTCAAAAATATGATCCCCGAACCATGCGATCAAAATCCATCTCTCATGATCAGACTCGGCTCACTCTTCTTAAGCTTCCTTCTTTCTCTTAGATCCTACAAAACATCAAAATGTGACTATCACATCATGTAATAAGAATCTATGAATAGGAACTTAATAAAATAGAGTTAGATAGTGGATGTACCTAGAGTGGAGTCATACAACTTGACTTTACTATCTCTGCGATCTTTCAGGTAGACAGGGCAGCTTCGCATCCAATGTCCCTTCAATTGGAAATAGAAACATATGGAATCCCTAGGAACAGCACATGGGACTATCTCAGAACTGGCTTTTCACTTTACCGTATGGTCGAATGGTTTGACCTTGGCTGATCCCTTTCCATTGGGAAGAGAAACCTTTTCTGGACTACCATTATTGCTATTGTCCATGGAGTTCTGGGAGACAGATCCTTCAAACACATTTGATTGACCAATGTTCTTTAGCATTTCTACTTCAACAACAATTAGCAAATATGTCAGATCAATTAGGGTCACGTCGTGGTCCCTCTCATAGAAGTCTTCAATGAATAGACAATATGAGTTAGGAAGCGAAACTAGAACCAAGTCAATGGCCAACTCCCTTGTGAAAACGACACCCCACATTCCCAATCTGCCAATGCGAGACTTCATCTTTAAAACATATCCATACACAGAATTTTCATCCAGGTGTTTGCATGCCAACAGGGCTTGAGTAACCTTGAACTTTTCAAGTTGAAGAATACATGGGTTGGGGAGAATCACTGGAGGTGGTGGAGGAAGAGTTAGAGAAGCATGATTTCCAGTTCCACCATTTGAAGAATGGAACATTCTTTCACCTTGATCAACTTGTGGAAAATCATCTTCAGATTGAGAAGGAAAACTATTTCCAGAAGGATTAGGAAAACCATTGTTGTCTGAACTTGACATCTATAAAGGAAGAAATTCAAGTTAGTTGATTTATTTAATCCTTCATTATTAACCCAAATTTTTAAATTAAGGCTAGGATCCATATTTTCGATTCGAATTCTGAAGAGGGATGTCGTAATCAAATTCGAATCTATTTTAGGTAGGTAAGCAATTACCAGTTTCAATCAAATGAAACTCCTAAATCTTTTGAGATTCATTGAACTATTTAATGGCATGTTTAATCTCGATTATACTCTCACTTTGTGACTAGGATGTCGAGGATCACAAATGAGATGTGAATAACCATGCAAATTAGCTTGGTACTCTCGTTGTCATTTATCACCCAATCGCTGTGTCGGTTAACCACACACGCTCCATCAATCAATGATAATTTACGAGACACCCATTGCCAACAATATTAGTCCATATTAGTGTGTCGGTTAACCACACACGCTCCACTAACGACCAATAAGGTGCAATGTGCAATTTCATGGGTTAGCATCAAATTCACATTTTTCCTAAAGTAACTAAGAATGAGATTTTTAGAAAATGGTTTAGTTACTTTATAATTCATTATACCTTTAATGAGAGCTTAGTGGTCTTATCAAACCCGTTCGGCTAACGACCCTCCACTAGTCAAGAGAGTGGTGGGTAAGAGTGGATACCCACTGGCAGTCATTTTATAGGTCGCTTCCTTAAACTTCCCTTATAGACCAGCTTCGTGAATGAGGCCTACTAACGGTAAGACCGACTTTTCTTATACATATATATAAATTAAACTTTTAATTTTATATAGTATAAGGGTGTATTTTAAACTTTAAAATACTAAGGGTTTAATATTTTAATAAATTAAACTTTTATTTTGATTAAATTTAAACCTTTTATGGATTTATGAATTATCTTTTAATTAAACATTTTATTAAATTATTAATAACATCCATAAGAATGTACTTTAAACCATTTAAAATACTAGGGTTCTAGAATTTAAGATTTCAAAATTAAACTATTTAATTAAATTTTAAATTCCGAAACCAAAGGGGTATTTTTAAAACTTTTTAAAAATACTAGGCTAAATTTTTAATAATTAAATTAACCATTAATTTTATCTTTATCAAAAATTAAACCATATAATTACATTTGATAAGGATATTCAATTACCTTTTTAAAAAATTCAGTTTTAGGCAGAAAAACGAATTAAGGTAATAATCTTAATCAAGCCAAGATTATCAAAATTGAAAAATCAGGGATCTGACAGGACAACTCGTCGAGTCTGTGCAATGCACTCGTCGAGTTCCAAACATGAACTCATCGAGTTCTATGAACAGAATGATGATTCTGCTCCCTCCTCCTTTCAATGATTCACAATTGCATCAAGTTCAACTGAAAAACATCTTAGGCTCTGATACCACTGATGGGTTATGAGCATAACTACAAATCCTATGTGTTCATGCAACCATATAATTAAAGATCTAGGCTTTCACTAGTTGAACATGCAAACTAGAATATCAAAGAGAAAAACCTTAAGGTGCATCTATATAATCGAAATACCAAATAAAAGGGTTTAGATGTGTACCTTACTTGTTATGTAGTAATAACAAGAAAACCTTGTAGATCTTTAGCTCTTGAAAACAAGTGCCTCAAATGTGACACCTCTAATGGCTTACAAACACTCTTTACAAGAGGATGAGAGGAGAGATGAGGGAATACTCTTAGAAATTTGGCTCTTCTAGGGTTAGAAGCATTGGGGCCGAAAATTCAAGGGGTTGGATCCCTTTTATATTTGAGGTGGCTTAGTCCCAAAGCTAGGGTTTGTAGATGGAAACCCTAATTCCCTGTTTAAGGCCTAAAGAGCCCATGGACTCCCTAATAAGAAGCCTTGGACGAAAACTTATAGGGCCACCCTATAATTTTCGTCCACTCCTATCCAAGGGGTCCAAGAACCCAATTTCACAACTATCAATCATTTACAAAACAGCCCCTGTACTTTTAATTAATTCCTTTAATCCAAAAATTAATTCCAAATTAATTTCTGATTAAATAATAATTAAACAACATGATTTCCAATTAATATATTATTTTCATAACATATTAATAAATAATTTATATGAATTTATTATTCCAAACAATAAATTCAACTTCTCTCTAAAAGTCATCTTGTCAAGTTGCAAGAGTGAAGGCAATCCAAACGGACTTGTGCTTCTATCAATTCAAGTATATACCAATTATAGTTATGGGCTTAGACACCTAATCCAACATTGTTACCCTTTGTACAACTATGAGTTGTAAGTTGTTATTTTCGAGGTTTATACAATACAGGTGCATTTTGTTGAAAATAAGATGAACACCAAAAAATTTACGGGATTTTGTGGATGGGTTTTAGAATGTACAAACACCATAGCAATATGTATGAGCATATGCTTCATAGAATATCAAATATTCATGAAAACTTCAAATAAAAAGAGTTTTCTGGGAATATAATCTGGTAAAGGTGCAAGAACTCATAAAACTTTTCTTTCTTCCACATTTTTCCGAATAAATTACCAAAATATGAACAAAAACTTATCTGAAAATGTCTTTGCAAGCTTTAGAAACGTTCCAATGAACAAGAGCATAATATATCTAGAGATCTGAGCAAAAATAGTGAAGCATATCTTAGAGATTTGGGAAAAAACAGAGCAAATCTAGAGATCTGAAAGAAAGAACAAAGCAGATCTAGAGATCTAAATGTTTGAGAAGCAGATCAGGACATATCTTGGCGAAGGCCGAATGGATCTATATAGATAATGGTTGAAATGAACATATTTGAGCAAACATGAGGCGAAGAATAATGGATCTGAACATATCGAAGGCGAAACTGAGGTTGAGACGAAGAGACGGTATCTATTCGCTCGAGGTTTCACGGATAGCGCCAAATGTTGTGACATGAGCTCGGGTTGTTAGGTCTCCTGTGTTGGATCCAGATCAGAGATCTAGATGAGGTGTCGTCAGCAAGTTTCCGACAAGATAACTAAGCTGTGATCACAGAAAAGTCGTTAGAGTTGCCCCAGGGATTGTGCCCCGGGAGCAAGCTCTGACGATCAAGCTAGATCGGTTGGTAGAGATGAGATGATTTTGCCTAGATAGAGAGAACCATCTTGGTGTGTGTCACACCCCCAAACTGGTAAAACGTCGGAAACGTCTGGGGGTAGATGACGTCATGTATAGTATCATAATAATTGAATAATAGAGATGAAAGCAAACACAACCATCATAAATATAATTGGTAAAGTTACATGGTTTGTAAGTATTACATGTTTCAAAAATCAATTACAATATGATGATATAAGACTTGACTGACGTCTTAGCGTCTCATCTTCAAAAGCTTGTTGTTACCTGTCTTAGTGATTCCCTGAGAATACAAGTAGTTTTGAAAAAGTGTCAACAATTAAGTTGGTGAGTTCATAAGCGTTTGTAAGAGAAATCTGTTGTTTTTCCTTGTAAAATATATGAGTGAGATGCCAGAAAATCCAATATTTTCTTGTAAAATGAATTGTAGCCTCAGAATATTGTTGCACTTGAAAGTAGTTCTAATAATTTTAAAACTATTTGGATGCATATTTCTCGAAATGTAAGTTATATCATACTGAAGTATAGTGTACTGTAGTTGTATCTATGTAAAACCCTTTGAATGTATGTATTTGGAACCTACCAGTTGTACTGTAAAAGTGTAGTGTAGTGTTATCTGAATAAAATCCTTTGAATGCATGTTACCAGAAAATGTAAACGGTATTGTATTGTAAAGTAGTGTAGCATAGTTTTATCTAATTAAAATCATTTGAAGGTATGTATGTAAACCAAACGTATTCTTAATACCCCTTTTGAGTTTTATAACCATGCTAGCGACTAGTGACTAGTGGCCTGTAACGGCGTTCTTCAGGCGTCTGAATTGTACGACATTTGTCACCCCAGACCTGCTGGTCTAACTGTAGCTAACAGTTTAGGTGCGGGATTGTCAGTCCCGTATAGATCTATACACAAGTGTCACGCTCTCTTACGGGAGATTCTGGTTATAATACAGGACTTTAATGAGTACTCTGGTAAGTACTATGAAGATAGTGCCTCACAAAAGCCATATTAACGGTTTACGTATAGCGTAGTGAAATCCCTTTTTCTTGTATTTGTATGTATTACCTTTTCATAGTGTTCACATAGTGTGAAAAATAATTATTCTTTTAAATAATTATTTTCTGGCCCTAACATGGTAAAATATTGTGTATCTTCCATAAACTATACCTATTATAGTTTATATAAATGTTTCGCTGAAATAGTGAACCCCTTGTATGTTATTATCAATTTACCATGATAATAAAATGAAATGAAATAATTATATATGTATATTTATATAATTATACCCTTTTTTCTCAACATGTTACAAAAGGGTTAAAGTTTTATTGTAATCAAATTTTGTATCCATATGTTTATATATATTTCGTGAAAATATAAATGTAACAGTTTGTATTTTAACACAAGTTTTCTTGTGTTTTACTTGTATTCCCCCCCCCCCCTAAAACATGTAAAAATCATGAAAACTATAGGGGTATGAACTTACCTCGTGAGTGTTCTTGGTTGGATAACGATGTGAGTGGCGATGTTCTTCAAGTTCGAACACGTGAATATAGTCGTATCCTAATAGTATTTAACACGTAATAATATGTATAAATTAGTCGAATTAATATTAAAATGTTTATAAAAACACTATACTATATATATATATATATATATATATATATATATATATATATATATATATATATATATATATATATATGGAATACTTACTAAGATTCAAGTGAAGGATTAGTTCCTGGGAAATGTTTGAAGATGTTCTGGAAATGTTCTTGATGATATGAAGGTGTACTTGGGAAAACACTTGAAGATTTGAAGATGTGTGTAGGAATCTTGAGAGAATATGTAAGGGATTTTGAAGTTGAAATAGAGAAAATGAAGTGGGGATTTCGGTCTAACATATAAATGGGGTGTAAGAATGAGGTGACATGTGCATTGAAATGTGTAATTTATCACTTTGGGGAGTGTGCCACCGCTTAAAATCAAATATTTCGGCCTATCTTCACTGAAATCATAGGTGATTTCGGTCCAATGTGTAACCGAGAACCAAGTCTTCGGTCCAATTGGTTCTCGGTCCAAGTGGGATTTCGGTCTCTCATGATCTCGGCCACGGAGGTTCTCAGTGGAGTGGTTCTCGGTGGAGGATTGATTTCGGTCCTAATTGTTCCACAAAAGGGGATTTCGGTCTAAGGTGATTTTGATTCCTAAAACCGAAATCCTCAAAAGAAATATTAATTTTCATTATTTTAATTTTAACTATTTAAATTATTTCACTTATGTTTGACTCGTTTGACTTTGGTTTGACTTGCTTGACTTTTTGTAAGGGTCGAATTGTTGTAATTAGTCGAATTATATTTTGCCTCTTCAAATGTTTTGTAATCTATTTTACTAAGGCGCTTTTATTCGAAGCGTTAGTGTTTATGCCTTAGTATATTTTTTGTACGCTTTCTGTTCCCTATAAATAGGGATATTTACTAGAGTTAGATAAGAGTTTTTACAGACTTGTCTTTGTACTCTGTAAACATTCGAAAGCGTAATAGAGCTGAAACAATATCATATTTACATCTGGTGTTCAATCTCGCATTCTTAATTGATTTCATACTCTGATTCGTTTTATACTTGGTTCTACGATTCATCAATTGGTATCAGAGCAGGAATCACATCTTTGATCTGATTTTCATTCATTCAAAAAGTTTTTGAATCAAATTTTTGGTTCAAAAGTTTCCGCACTTTTTGATTGTGAAAAATTTGTCTAGATTTTAGTTTGTGATTTGATTCTGCATTTGAATTGTTGAATCGAGTGTTCTTCTTACAATTCCGATTTGATTCAACTAGTTTGTTTTCAAATTTTGAAATCTTCTTAAAAAATTTCAAAATCATCTTCCGTACAACAATGGCGAGTTTCAATCTCAATTCGATGACCTCGTTTTCTCATTTGTTAGGATCATCAACCAAAATTCCAATGCTAATCCCTGAATATTATGATCAGTGGGCTGATCGTATGCAGGATTATCTTAATGGGCTTGATGAAGAATTATGGTCATGTATCACTGGAAATGTCAATGTTCCAGTGAATGTTCAAGCAATTGGATCATCTTCTACAAATTCTGGTGTTGATAATCAAACTGATCGACTGAAGAAACTGGAGAAGAGGTGTATGAGAGAATTGCGAGGAGCTTTACCTCCAGTTGTGTACAATTATGTAAGGAGTTGTACAACTGCAAAGGAGATCTGGAACAATCTGAAAGATAAGTTTCAAGGAAGTGAGAAGATGAAAATCAATTCAGTCAAACAGTGTTTGGTTGAGATGAAAGATTTCAGACAAAAAGAAGGTGAAACAATTGAAGTCTACTATGATCGACTGAACGAGTTAATCTATCGTTGTAATCGCTATGGAATTACCAAGACTTCAATGGAATTCAATCTCATCTTTGTGATGGGTCTTCGAAAAGAATGGAGAAGCGTAAGTATGATGGTGAAGAATCAGCAAAGTTTTGATACATCAACTCTCAATGATTTGTACAATCAGTTGAAGACACACGAAACTGAGGTAAATGAAATTGCTGAGGAGACGAAGCTGAATTTGGGAGGTCCATTGGCGCTTGTGTCAAAGATATCTGAGAAAGAAGCTGAAAATGGTGATTTTGAGGAAGAAGAGGGATTCATCATGAATTCTGATGATGAGGCAATAGCATTTTACTCGAATAATCGTGTCAAGAAGTTTTTCAAAAAGTCGTTCAATCCGAAGGCTAAGCTTGCTGAGGTAAAAGGAAGTGCGATGAGTAAAACTGTTGTTGAGGAGAAAAAGAAGGTTGAGAAGAAAGATTCTAAAATGTCTGAAGGAAAGAGTGAGAAGAAGCTGAAAGGTGATGCTGGTGTTGATTGTCATTATTGCAATGGAGCCAATCATCTTGCGAATGATTGTATGCTTAGGAAGAAGGATGAGAGAAAGAATAAAGTTAAAGATGAGGCGTATTATGCAGAGAGGCTTGAGGAGGTTCGTGCGAAAGCCAAAAACTTGTCATTGGTTGCAAAAGGTGAACATGAGGATGAAGGTGGAACGTATCAAATCTGGTCATCCGGATCAGACGATGAAGAAATGAGGAATCCAACACATGGAGCAATGTATGCAAAAATAGAGGAGGACTCAGATGACGAGGAATTCGAAGTGAAAGGACGATGCTTCGTATCCAAGACAGCCGACAAATCTCCAACGATAACAAATGTACGTAAAATTCTCGAATCTTTTAATATTCCTACACATGCTTATGATTCTGAACTAATATCTTTTGATGAGACGATTACTTAGTTTGATTCAATTGTTGTATCTGCTAGCAATGAGGCCAACAAATTGTCAATGGAGTTGTTAGAGACCAAAAAGCGATTAGACATGAAAATAAGTAAAATTGATTGTTTAGAATTACAAATAACAAATACTATGTGTGATAGGGATACTTTATCAAGTGAAGTCAAACTTTTGCTAGCACAAAGAAACATTTATTGTAATTCGGCTAAAAGACTTTATGGAAAATTAACTGATTTACATCATTCATGTGAAATAAGTAAAGAGCAACATAGAAAATTACTACCTTTTCTAGCATACGAAAGAGCTAAGGTAGATAATATTTCGTATGATTGTGAGCAAATAATAGCTGATTTTGACAAAGTTCCTGATGATAGATATATATATGGAATTGTCAAAATTGATGAATGTCTTGATGCGAATGAATTAGTTAACATAGTGAATGATACTTTGACTAAATCTGAACAAATTCAAATTTTGAAAAAGACTGAGAATTCAACATCTGATTCTCAATCTAATTTTGCTGATATTGAAGATAATTCTGACAATATTAGTGAAATTAGTGAACTTGAGGATGTTGATTGTTCCCAGTTGTCTGTTGTTAATGTTGCATCAACATTTAAAGGGAAAGAAAAAATTAAGGATTTGATGGTTGAGAAAGAAACTGATATACCTTCAACTTCGAAAGTTTGTGATATGAACTTCGTAGATGTCAAAGACAGTCAAACTGATGATAGCGATGATGAAGATGAAGAGAAATTTTCAAAGGGAAAGAAATCTTCAAAGGAAGAAGAAACTCCACGAATAGTGGTTGATCAAGTGTATGGTAATACACAAAAGTTCGAAAAAGTAATGACTGAAAAAGGTGAACATTACTTTGAAACGAATACTGTGGTTTATCCAAATTTCAAGTGTACAGATGATGTCATTTTTCCAAATCAAGTTTTCGTAACTACTGGAAATGTTGAGAATATCAAACCAGAATTGAAGAAGTTAGTTGAGGAGGATAATTCAAAAACAACTGATGAAGGTTTTTTCGCAAATCAAAGCACAGTTGAAAACAACTTAACAAAGAATTCATACGTGTTTCAACGTCAAAAACCACAAACAAATGGGTTGAAAAATCAAAAATTGAAAAAGAGAATTCAAAACAAGTTGTAAAGGAAAATGAAAAAGTTGTCAAACTAAACTCCAAGGAATTCAAAGATCAAATTGACAAATTTTCGAAGGAAAACAACATTTCAAAAAGACAAGCTAGGAAGAAAATATTTTGGCAGAATATTGAGTCTCAAAAGATGTCTGAATCACAATCACCCAAAAGTGTTTTCAAAGCTAAAAACTCCTCTTTTTCAACAAAAACTCAACATTCATCACAATCAAATCATTCAAGGTCTGAAGCAAATAAACAACCAAGGTTTTCGAAAGTTTCAGAAACAAATATTCCAAGAAAATTTTCAGATAAATCAAATCCAAATCAAAATTTTTTTCAACGTCAACATTTTAAATCAACAGTTGATACTTCATATGCTCACTCTTTTCTAACAAATCCAAAAGTTGATTTTGTTCCTCAAAAACCAAATTTTCCTAATCAAACGAAGAAAGAAACTATGAAAATTTCACGTGAAAAAGGAATGAAATCAAGGAAGAACATTGATCATTGGATTGAAGGCAAAGGAAAGATGTATCAGTCGAATACATTTTCAAAGGAGCAAATTCACGAAGCATATGAGAAGTATGTGAATACTTCATCAAACGGCAGTTCATCTTCTAAGGATTCAAACATATCAGTCAAAGCTTGAAAACCAGTAATAAAAGCAAAGAATGTTCATTCACAAACTCATAATTCGAAGGGTAATGTCAGTGAACATTCGAAACCATCAAAATCTTATGTTTCGGTTCCTTTAAATGAAGATGTGAACTTAATTGATAGTCTCAAAACAAAAGTTTGTGATTGGGTTAAAAGTTTTTCATTACATTCGAAATTGAAATCTAATTTCCAAGGACCCAAAAAGCCTTGGGTACCTAAATTTTTCCACTAATTGTAGGTACTATGTGACAAGCAATATGATAATAAATGGTACATTGATAGTGGTTGCTCTCGTCACATGACTGGGAAGAAGGAGAATTTACGTGATTTTCGAAGCCTAAAAAATGTTGGAGTTGTGAAGTTTGGGAACAATAAAAAATGTCAAGTCAAAGGATATGGGAAGATCACGAACGGACAATTCACAGTGAATCGTGTTGCATATGTTGAAGGTCTTCAACATAACTTGATAAGTGTTTCCCAACTTGTTGTGGGCACTAGCAATCAAGTTCTTTTTAATGAAGAAGGAAGTGTTATTTCGAATGTCAACACTAAAGAAGTGTTACTGAAATCCAAAAGGAAAGGTGACATGTTCACTTTGGACATCAATCCGATAGTAGGGAAACCTGCTATATGTCTTCTTTCGAAAGCAACATCAGACTTAAGTTGGCTTTGGCATCGAAGACTTTCTCATCTCAATTTTCGAAACATCAATAAACTTGTGGTACAAGATGTGGTAAAAGGTTTACCTGTACTTAAATTTGACAATGATTCTTTATGTGCAGCTTGTGAAGTTGGAAAACAACATAAACAAGGTCATCCGATTACGATAGATTCGAAAATTGTCGCACCTTTGGAGCTATTACATATTGATTTGTGTGGTCCTTCGACAGTTTCAACTCTCAACAAGAAAAGGTACATTTTAGTTATTGTTGATGACTTTTCCAGATTTACGTGGGTTTATTTTCTCAGGCTTAAATCCGAACTTGCACAAATCATGATTGACTTTATCAAAAAGATGGAAACAACATTGAAGAAGATTGTTCGAAAAATTAAGAGTGATCATGGAACTGAGTTTAAGAACAATGTTCTTGATTCATTTTTGCTGGACAAAGGGATTTCGCATAACTTTTCATCTCCATACACACCACAACAAAATGGTGTTGTTGAACGAAGAAATAGGTCTCTATGCGAAGCAGCAAGGACTATGCTGGCATATGCGAATCTTCCATAATACCTTTGGGCTGAAGCTGTATCCACCGCATGTTTTACTCAAAACAGATCTTTCATTCATCGTCGTTTTAACATTACTCCATATGAAATTCTCAACAATCGAAAACCTGACGTCAAATTTTTCCATGTTTTCGGATGCAGGTGCTTCATTATGAATCTCAAGGATAATCTTACGAAATTTCAAGCTAAAGCAGATGAAGGGATTTTCTTGGGATATTCACATAATTCAGTCGCATATCGTGTGTTAAACAAAAGAACACGAAAAGTTGAAGAAACTTTTAATCTTACATTTGATGATTACTACATTAAACAAACTACATCGCAGTTTAAAAATCATCCTATTCTGAAAAACATACAAGATGAATCTGAATCCTCACAAACCTTAGATGTTGATTATGATTTAATTTTTGGAATTTTAGATAATGTTGTTGATGCTGAAATAAATGCAAATGATAATCATCTCTCTGAACTAACGAAGCTTACTGATGATTCAACATCAACTTCTCCAGAGAAAGGCGAAAGTATGCAAAACAATCCAGTGGAGGGGGAGCACTTGGATTCGAATACTCTAGAGGAGGGAGAGCATTCTTTCGAGGGGGAGAATGAAAGATTGAATGATGATCTTGAGGGGGAGCATGATGTTGAGAGGGAGCATAATGTTGAGAGGGAGCATAATGTTGAGGGGGGGCATTTAGAAAACATTGAGAATAATAATGATTTTGATGATGTTTGTTCGATTGCAGGTTCAGAGAATGATGATATATACGAAGATGCACCTTTGGAATTTGATCCAGCATATCCGCCAATGGAAAAGTGGACAAGAGATCATCCGAAGGATCAAGTAATTGGGAATCCACAAGAGGGTGTTTTAACAAGAGCTCAAATTCGTGCAAAGAATGAGGTATTGAATACTCATCAAGAATTTTGCATGTTCAATGTTTTCATCTCTTAAATTGAACCAAAAACAGTTAAGGTTGCAATGGAACACTCAGATTGGGTTGTTGCAATGCAATCTGAATTGTCTGAATTTGAACGAAACAAGGTTTGGAGATTAATTCCTAAACCTAAAAATATTTCGATTTTCGGGTTAAAATGGATTTTTAAAAACAAAACCGACAAAGATGGAAATATTGTTCGAAACAAAGCCAGACTTGTTGTTAAAGGATATTCACAACAAGAAGGAATCGACTATGAAGAAACTTTTGCCCCTGTCGCAAGACTCGAGCCGGTTCGTATATTTCTGGCTTATGCAGTTCACAAAGACTTTGATGTTTATCAAATGGACGTGAAGTGTGCATTTTTAAATGGAGAGCTTGAAGAAACAGTTTATGTGGAACAACCCCCAGGTTTTATTAACGAGGAATATCCAGATCATGTTTATATTTTAGATAAGGCAGTTTATGGTTTGAAACAAGCACCACGAGCATGGTATGCAACTCTTACTTCATTTTTGAAACAATCTAAATTTAAACAAGGATCTGTTGATCCCACATTATTTCGAAAGAAAGTTGGGAGTCATCTAATGCTTGTTCAAATTTATGTTGATGATATTATTTTTGGCTCAACTAACCCTGCTTTATCTAGAGAATTCGAAGATTTGATGAAAAGTAAGTTCGAAATGAGCATGATGCGAAAAATCAATAATTTTCTTGGACTGAATATTCGTCAAAGCAAAGAAGGAATTTTTATTAATCAAGAAAAATATACGAAGAATCTGCTAGAAAAGTTTGGATTGACGAATAGCACAAAGTTACGAGTTCCAATGGCAACTAGCATAAAGTTGACACCTTCGTTAGATAAACCTGCAGTTGACATAAATCTTTATAGGAGCATGATTGGTTCATTACTTTATCTTACAACAAGTAGACCTGATATCATGTTTTCTGTGTGTAATTGTGCAAGGTATCAGTCAAATCCACGAGAACCACATCTCACTGCTGTGAAGAATATATTTCGTTATCTTAAATGAACAATTTCGTTAGGATTGTGGTATCCTTCGAAAACTGGGTTCTTTGTACAAGCATATTCGGATGCAGACTTGGGTGGGTGTAATCTTGATAGAAAAAGCACAAGTGGTGGATGTCAATTTCTCGATGGAAAATTGGTGAGCTGGCAGTCGAAAAAACAAACATGTGTATCAATTTCAATAGCTGAAGCAGAATATGTGGCTGCTGCTGCTTGCACTTCACAAATTATATGGATTCAAAGTCAATTGCGTGATTATGCAATCAATATGAAAAAGATTCCATTATATTGTGATTCTCAAAGTGCTATAAGAATTTGTCATAATCCGGTGCAACATTCGAAGACTAAACATATAGCACTTCGTTATCATTTCATCAAGGATCACGTGGAGGATGGAAATATTGAAGTACATTTCGTGAAAACAACTGATCAGTTAGCTGATATTTTCACGAAACCATTAGATGAAAAATACCTTGTGAAAATTATAGAAGGACTTGGAATGATCGATGGAAATTATGTTCCATGTGAAAATGTCGAATGATGAATGACCAGGAATGATTCAGAGGCGCTGAATGAAAGACAAAGCAATAACCGTCAGCATTCAGAGGTTACTGTTCATAGTCAACGCTTCGACCCCTTCGAATTCATAAATTTGTCACTTATTTTAAGGGTTAATTCAGAGGTTATTGTTCATAGTCAACGCTTCGACCCCTTCGAATTCGTACATTTGTCACTTATAAGGGGATGATAAAATTTTGTATTTTTGCAACAAGTACAGTTTATTTTCATCTTCGAAGACTTAAAAAATATATATATATATATTTTCATTTAATTTTCGAAAAATTAAAAATCCAAAAAGATTTTCTTTTGTTTTGTCATTCAATTTTCGAAAAATTAAAAATCCAAAAAGATTTTCTTTTGTTTTGTCATTCAATTTTCGAAAAATTAAAAATCCAAAAAGATTTTCTTTTGTTTTGTCATTTAATTTTCGAAAACTTAAAAATCTAAAAAGATTTTTGTTTGTTCTGTCTCTACTTTCGAAAAATCAAAACAACAAAAATATTTTGATTCTTATTTCTTTTTAGTATTTTGTTGCAGATAATCATGAAGATAAACAGTGGATTATGCTTGCAGTTCTAGGGTCAGGTACATTTTTCGTATGAATCAATACATTTTTCATCACTTGAACTAGCTAAGTTGTCCCTAGAAGCATGCTGCTGCATGTTGTCCAAAGCCTCAAATGACTCAATGTGTGTGTACGAAAGCCTTAATGAAATTATTCATACGAAAATTTCTTCCCAATCAGGCTTATATTCACATGAGTCTCTGAGCTACCCGACTCTTCTCAAAATGAGTTAAGAGTTTACTGTTTTGTCCAAATATAACAGAGGTACTTTTCGTGTCTTACATCAATCTTTTTCACCTATAAAGTTCTTACACGATCACACACGAAGACATATGTCCGAGAGGTCTCTGATCAAACCCATTGAGACTTAGACATATCAAAAATCTGTGTTTATGATCTGACATCATGAGACCGTGATGAAAGTGAAACCCAATTTTCACTACACTTTTAAGGAATTGACGGGGAACAATGTTCCAGATTTTCACGAAACATTTGCTTCAGTACCAAAATTCGAAACTCCAAATCATATTCATTTCGAATGAGTGGTCTTGATCAAACATTTGAAACCCATGATGTTTGTTACCCAACAAGATCCAGCACAAATTGTTTCTTGAATATGATTCCCGTGTGAGTTTCATTCGAAATTCAAAGTCACTTAAATTTTTTCAAAGAAAACTTGTCACTGACTACACTGGTTAAACAAGTAATTTCTGTTACAATTTCTCACCTTATGTTTAAGATGACATGTAACGAAAAAAAATTTAACTACCCACGAAGCATTATAAAAGAAACCCTTCGATACTTATCAACAAGTATTCGATTGTAATTCATGGGAACCTACACAAGCTGTTGATCATTTTTCTTAATGATTAATGAAGCAATCTTTGCCCGGGATTTCATCTGCTTTTGTGTCAAAAAAATTTGACATCACAATATCCCAAATTTTTCTTATCTTGTTTCTCGTCTACATTCTTTGGAACACTGCACTCACGAAATCCTTGAGGCTCTGAGTAATACCAACTCAGGCTGATGATTTCAAACTTCTGGCATATGACTTCGCTTTTCATCCCAAAAGTGAAAGAGCCTTGCTTCCATATGAAGGGTTCTGACGGTTACAATCTTCTTGGGGATATCAATACAGGCTGTTTATAAATGACGTATGGTATTCTGTCCGGTTTTCAAGGAGATGTGACAGCTACTTTTTGATGCATGGCTACTTTTACGCAGTAATGGTCCGATTTTCAAGGTGCCACGTCGGATCTCATTAAATACATATCCCGCTTCAAATTCAAACTCCAGGGTTACATATAAAAGGGGATTCAAGGGTTCATTATCAGTTTACGCGATCAAAAAGAAAAATTCCCAAATTCTCTGATCATCAAAGTCTTCAAACCCTAACAATGGCGACTTCTGTTCATGTTGATGCTGATCCTTCTCAAACCACTGAAGATGTCTCTTCATTACCAATAATGAAGATTCAAGCAACAAACTATTACTTGGAGGGTGATGTTTCTCAATACCCGGAAGAATTAAAGATGCTAATTGTTGCCTTGAAGAACTCTGTTTTGTCTAAGGCGATGTTCAGTTCATTCTCTATTCCAATGTCATGGCTTTCTCAAGCAGGATCAACTGCTACTTACAACAAAGCTTCTGATACAATTACTTTCCATCTGGTGAATGACAAAAAGGTCAGGCTATCCAAGACACTCTTTTGTCAAATTCTTGAAATTCCAAATTCACCTCCATATGTTGCTTTCACATTCCCTCAAATCGTTAATATGTTTAATGAGATGGGATATCAGCCTCCACTATCAAAGATCAGTGATTTTAAGAAATCTGGTCTTCCACGACTATGGAATTTCTTATTTGGTATTTTTCTAAGGTGTTTAACTGGGAGAACAGTTGGTCTTGATAAAGGAAGAATGGAGTTTTATGCAATGGTTGCTGGTATATATTATGATCTTCAAGTGGACTATTCTACACAATTGTGGAAGGAATTCCAAAAGAGTGTAGAACATACGAATGATATTCATGGTATTTCGTGTGCAAGATACTGGAGCTTAATTTTGCAATACTTTTACAACAAGGAAGGGATTTTGGTACCCAATGAAGAGGAAAAAGTTGTTTTTCAATCGTATCACTATCCGAAGGAAGTCACAGATAGTGCTGAGGATTTTCCACCTGTTGCTCGTATTCCTGATGCTATGCTTAAAAGAGTTGATCCTTCGAATTCAGTCTTAGTGGCATATTTGCAAACTATTGATTATACTGTTCCAACTGGGAAATTGTTGCCAAGGGAAGAACAGAAATCTAAACGAATGAAGAAGCCTAAACCGGATTCTTCTGAAAAGCACACCAAGGATTCGCAATCTTTGCAATCTCCAAAGAAGAAGCCAGTTACAGTTGAAGAGTATGTGGTTCAAGAAGTGTCAATTGCAGAGACTCAAATAATTAAACCTGTTGTTCCTGAGTCTCAAGAGAACGTGGTTATTCCTTCGAAGACTGGTATGTATCGAAGAATCAAAAAGATGTCTTCGCATCTACGTAAGTCTCCAACATCTCATGTAATACGAAAGCCTCAGGTTACTCATCAGGGTGTTTTGATTCATGAAATGCCAGCGCCTGTTTCTCCATCATCAAAGAAGCGAAGGGCTACATATATGGCTAAACACATATCTAAGAAGAAGAAGAAGAAGACACGAAAGCTTATGCTTTCTATTGAGTCTACAGAAGATGATGATGAAAGAAATCCTGAAACACCAGATGTCACTCTTCATGTACAAAGTTCAACTCCTGAGCAGACAATTGTCATACCACCCGAAGATTCGGTTGCCAAATCAGTTTCTGAGGAGGTACGAACTTCAGGCATCCCTGCAAACGTATCTGATACGGATGCAAATGTCAATATGGGTGACGGAGATGCGAAGAATGAAGCTCAAGGTCAATCTACTTCTGCTCCCTTCGAAAGTATTGTTTCTTTACCTCTACCAATTATTCCAATTACTTCCACCACTGATTCTCCTACATTCGAACATATTATCAATCAACCATTTACTTCTATCTTTTCTTCTCAATCCATTGACACACCCAAACCTAATTTGATTGTTCAAGAACCCATTCTTATGGAGACAGAAACTGATACTGAGGGGTTTGGAGGCATGTTTGAGGAATTGGAGTTTAATGAAGACGAAGAGGCGTTTCCAGATCATACGCTAATGACCATGAAGCAATTTAAAATTCTGAATCAGAAGTTGAACTCTATACTTCAATCTCAAGCTGATCTGGGCGGTGGTTCGTCTATTTCAAGTTTGGAGGTTGAGTCTATGTTGAAATTGTTCGAAGCCAGAGTTATGAGTAAAGTATCTGGGATGTTTACCGACTCTGAATCACGAATTTTGGAGAAGGTTGATCATAGTGATCAAAATAATGAACTACGGATCAATTCTCAAAATTCGAAGTTTGCCAGAGATGTGAAAGAATGGAAGAATGTAACAAAGGAAAGGCATGTTCTCTTTGTTCAAGAAGTGAAGAAAGTCAGGGAGGATGTCAATTTGCAAATTCGCGAACTCCGCGAAGATATGCAAAAAGAGGTTGCAAGTGTTCAACAAGATTATGCATCTCTGAATCAGAAGGTTGATATCATTTGTAATGCGGTCACCAAGTTTGTCAAATTATATGAAAGTTTGAGTCCTCAAATTACTCGACTTTCAACAAACGAAAATGCCAACTTTTTGGAAGTGATTACTTTGTTAAAGGAGTTAAAAGATCTATCAGTCCAGCCGGTTTCCTCTTCTCTGATTACTCCTGAATTTTTATCTCAAAAGTTCTTACAATTTGAAGCAATTCTCAACAAGCAACTTGCTCCTCTCTCTCGCATATCCAGCCTTCTTCCAACAACAAATGCCCCACCTGTTTTCACAGGGGTGCAAGGGGGAGAAAGAAAAACTGGTGATTCGAAGGCCAGTGGGGATGATGCGAAAGTTGTAGGAAAGGTATTTTCTTTAGAGATCCCAACAACAAAGCCAGTCATAGTTTCTGCTGGGCCGATTACTTCAACAATCGTAACAAACATGCCAATTACAAGACTAATTTCGAAAGGAATTGTGATTGGTAAACCTACTGATAATGTTAGGAGTAGTTCGAAAACATTGGAGGTGAAAGATGATTCAGTCGTGAAAGATAAAGGGAAAACAATTGTGGTGGAAAAATCGAAAGAAGAAAGGAAAGCCGAAGCAGAAGCTGAAATCGAAAAGTTAAGATTGATTCAAAGCATAATGACTCAGCGTGCAAGTGATCCGAAGGGAATGGACAAGGGTGATCCGGCCAAACATTACAATTACGAAAAAAATTGAGGCCAAGGTAGCATTTAATCGTATGTATTCGTTTGAGAAGAAACCAAAACAAAGTTATTTGGTCACGAATACTGATACAAGCCAGCTGGATTTTCCAATTAACGAAATGATGTTCATCATGCCTAAGTCAAAGCAGAATGAAATTTTAAAGAAAAGAATGAAGGTACACACATGAAAATTCGATTTCATGCTGTTCTTGCAAAAGCCCCTGAGGAAGTTTGGTCTTTGATAAAGATCAAGAAAGTTATAAGTATGAAAAATGATGTGGTATTCGAAAACACAGTCCAGAACATCAAGTATGTGGTTGCCAGGGCAAATGGAAATATTTGCGAATTTACAATTGCAGATTTTCCATTAATGAACTTGTATGATCTTATACAAGTTGCATTGATTTTGAAAGATAAATCATTTTCGTATCTCCAAAACACTGAACCGGATGCATTCAAGCTTGGGGTTGCTCACATCAAGATTTTCATCGAAAATTATTATGAGTGATTGGCACTAACAGATGTGGAGTTAGCTACAGCTAAAGGAATGGAAATAAAAGCACCAATGGCTCCTACGAAGACTCAAGCAGAATTGAAAAAGTATGATGATGGTGAAATCTATTTGAAGCCTTTTGGAATGGTCTTCGCAGGAAAAGACAAAGCTGGAAAAGCTAAACGTTTCTTATTCCAAGCATGCGAAGTGGAGAGATATTCAAATTCTCAATATACGAACTTAATTGTTCGTATGAATCATTGTAGGAAGAATAATGAAGGAGATAAGAAAGAGCTGAAGAAGATAATCTCCTAGTACACGGAGATTCGAAGAGTGATGCTGTATTCCATCCAACTTCTAACAAATTAAGTAGTTCGACTATGATTACAAAGGGGGAGATTGTAAGGGTCGAATTGTTGTACTTAGTCGAATTATATTTTGCCTCTTCAAATGTTTTGTAATCTATTTTACTAAGGCTCTTTTATTCGAAGCGTTAGTGTTTATGCCTTAGTATATTTTTTGTACGCTTTCTATTCCCTATAAATAGGGATATTTACTAGAGTTAGATAAGAGTTTTTACAGACCTGTCTTTGTACTCTGTAAACATGTGAAAGCGTAATAGAGCTGAAACAAGATCATATTTACATCTGGTGTTCAATCTCGCATTCTTAATTGATTTCATACTCTGATTCGTTTTATACTTGGTTCTACGATTCATCACTTTTATTGACCCGAAATAATTGGTTGTTACAGTGTGTTAACTGTGTGTTTGGCCATGGAAGTTGATCTAGAGACCAGAAGGAGATCACTAGAAGTTGCTTCCTCATGGAGGAGGAAGCAGTCTATTTATAGGGGACAATTAGGTCAAGAGAGATTTAGGTCAGGCCTTGGGCCAGCCCAACTTAGGCCCAACTAGCAAGTAGCTGAGCAACAACGCTCGTGCTCCAGGCGAGCGCTAGACGTGGGTGCCAGACAAGGCTAGCAGGAGAGCGCCAGGTCTTTACATATGTGCCATGCTAAAGGACCATACGTCAATAGGTTTCAAAAGAATGATGTGAGGTGATGGAGGCTGGTAATGAGAAATGTTCCAAGAAGTTAGAGCCCTTAAATAGTGCCCAAAACCTTAGCATTAGGGTTTTTGTTAGCAGCAGTTACGCCCTACGTAACCTAAGTTATTCCATGTGTATCCCATTAGAAATGTGATCCACATTCAGCAAGCTACACCTTGCATAGCTTGACTACGCCCTGCGTAGGGCAAAACCCCAAACTTCCAATTCAACTTCAATCAGTCATAACTTCTTCATTTCAACTCCGTTTGCGGCGTTCTTTATATGCACAGAAAGGTATTGACGATCCCCACATTCTTATATAGTAACTTTTGACTAAAAATATACCGAACTAAAATACTTAATTCATGAAAGAAGTCTGAAACATCATTTTTCCCATTTTACCCTTTGACTCCATAACACAAACCAAGGGCTTAGATCACATAAATAATATTATCAACATCCAATAGGGTCTAAACCCTATTCCCTTGAAGCCCAAGGACTTTCTTGATCCATTTATTGTCCACAATCCCAAAATAAGAAACTTCTCGAAATAAGATGTTGCATCAATTCACCCCATGCACAATCAATTGTGAAACCAAGGTTCTGATACCACTGATGAGTTTTATAGGTTATAAAATTACATGTGAATGCGGAAAAATCACTCAACATTTAAGGGCGCATTCAGCCTATAGGGATCTATGTCTTCACAGTTAATATCAACATACTATGCATATCAAGAACCCTATTGAAACCCTATAATCGAGAATACAAGAGTTAGGGTTTACATACCTTATAATTATTATAACAAATAATTCTCTTGATTCCTTTCATTTGTTCTTCATAAAGCTAGCACCAAAATCTTAGTGCCTCTAATGGTTTACACCTAAAACCTAGAAATTAGAAGACAAGAGGAGAGAGAAAAGGGGATGTAAATTTTGGTTATCCTTCTACTATATGGAGTGCACGAAAATAGGCT
This sequence comes from Lactuca virosa, assembly GCF_052849685.1. NCBI lineage: Eukaryota > Viridiplantae > Streptophyta > Magnoliopsida > Asterales > Asteraceae > Lactuca > Lactuca virosa. The sequence goes on from NC_136428.1 coordinate 319,524,867, forward strand.
ACCCAAAGGGTCCTATTTATAGATGATGGGAAAACCCTGGAAACACTAATTTGGAATATAATAACAATATTTCAAATCCAGGTGGTTATCCAGTTTCCTTATCTTCAGGAAGCTTCCAGAATGCCCTATTAGGACATCCCCAAAACCGTCCACAAGGGAAGGTTATGGAACCTTTCCCTTGTTTAACTTTTGAACAATTACACATAAGTCTTTGCACCTCTAATTGATTCTAATTAATCCAAAAATTAATCCTAATTAATTTTTGATTAATTCTTAATCATATATTAATCATATAATATATTAATCATATAATATATTAATAAGTCATTTATTTCAATTTCCAATTAATTTATTATTCATATAATAAACTAATAAATTATCCTCTTCCTCCAAATGTCATTCTATTTAGTTTCTAGTTTATGAGGGCAACCCAAAAAGGACTTTGCTTTTAATTACAAGTATATACCAATTTAGGTATGAGCTTAGACACCTTACTCCAACACTTACTCCATGTTTTAGAGGTTGATCGCTTGTCAAAGTATAAAGTACTTATGTCCATTCATAGGTTTAAAAATTACCATCTTTCTCAATATAATACGTTAAACACTTATCTTTTTAACGCAAGATATCTAACTATAGTTTAAGGATAAGGGGGTCAACTTAAGCTTTAATATGTTGGAAACCCTTTTATTGTTAACTATATGTTAGACCAGAAGTATAATTTCAATGGAGTAACATGGATATGTTATACACCAGAAACTTCCCTAGAATTCAACACTTACATGTTGATCTACGAACTCCTAAGCCTTAACATTTACATGTTATACACCAAGTATACCCCCCCTTCCCCCCCCCCCCCCCCCCCCCCCCCCGCATTCAACACTCACATATTGATCTATATATTCCTAAGCCTGGAAATTAACATGTTAAAAAGTACCAAGATCTCCGATGAAGGTAACATCTGAAACCTTCTGAAGTACTACCCAGGATCAAACTTTATTTTCGTTATCAAGGGCTAGGGATTATGATCTTTCCCTCAAACCTTTTAGGACTTGAAGGATGGGGAAACTTCTCATACGAGCCACTAGAAAGAAAATCTTCGGTATTTAAAGGAGGAAAATGCAGAACCGGAGCGGGTAAATATTGGACCTAGGAAAAAATATTCAACATCAATAAAAAGAAGTCACATCACCACCTCAACGGTGATAATAACCTTGAAGAAAACTCCATGTCCCGAGATCTTTAGTGGATTATGAAGTTTAATGGGGGCAATTCTTATGGGTGATATTGTACATGTATCCAAAATCTTGCATCTTGAACTCTGTCAAGGATCTTGCATCTTGAATTCAAGATGTTGATATTATCTAACATATTGGCCAATAATTCTTGTTTCCGTTGTTATACATGCTGAGAACTTATACATGCCGAGAACTGAGCCACAAGCTAAAGACCAAGTCAACAACACGTGGTCAAATGAGTTCGCTGATTGTTCTCCCTCATTTTATCTGTTAAATTGTGATAAAAATGAAGATGATGAACTTATATATGAGAGTTAGTTAGCTATCAAATGTATAAATAAAAGAGTTGAGAAAACAACACATACACACACACGCATACACTCCAATAGTCACTTTTGAATATTCTTTGTACTTACACTCTCTAAAATCTATATACCCACTTGTAATCATTTTTTTAGTTAAAAACTCTAAGGCAGTGTGACTTTCGTCACCTCCCGATGTTTTATGACATAGATCTTGAGTGATCAAGGACTTTCCTCGTACATCATAAGTTGCATCTTCAACCTTTACTTTTAAACATCTTAAAGCTTTTATACATCTTAAACATCTTAGTACTTTTACGTATCTTAAACATCTTAAAACCTTTACGCATCTTTAACATTTTCATATTTTATATCAAAACATCTTGAATATTTCTTCAAAACATCACATCACATTGACAAATTTGGTTAACACGTCTTAAGTTAATTTTAACCAAAAAAGTTATACAAAAGTTTAGTTTCAAAACAATAATATTGTTCTTATTTCTAAAACTCTTTATGAAAAAAAAATCATGAGTGCACATATATTATGTGTGTTATTCGCATAGAGTATACCAGTTTAAGGAAAAGAAAAGGTTTAGTGGACAAAATATAATACATAATATGTATTCTTACACGAAGAACCCACTTCAATTGTAGTAGCTCTTCTATTACACTTCTTCCAATTATCTGATAATTAGTTGCTTAATTGTCATGAAAAGAATAAATTAATTAAGTAACTAACCGATAATTAATCACCTAATCATCGAAAATCCTCCCTAATAAATGAAATAATTTTGTCACTTGTCATCTTCATATGCATTATGCCACATGTCATTTTGTTGTAAATTTAAATTAAATTATATCCATGTGTCATTTTGTAGTTTTTTCTATTTTATTAAATTTTATATAATATTTAAATATAATAATAATAAATGTATATTCAATTCATTAATGCAACTTTCCTTAAAATTTCTAAATTTCTAAATTTAATCCAATTATTTTAGTTGTTCATTTATTTAAATTATTAGTTTAAATTTAAAGGATAAATAAGCACTTCAATTTTAATAATTAATATTTTACTTTTTTCTTATACATTTAAATTTTCAAAATTGTTAGATCTTTATGTATGTTTGTTTTTTTTAAATAAACTCATGTAATACATATGTCTCACAACTAGTACTCTTAATAATACACTGTAAGAAGTGAATTATTGTTGCCCCTTTTTTGCGAGTCTCGCCACATGGAAAGAACTACCCGTTCTGAAGGATTTCATGAGATACATTTCCGAAGCTTGAACTAGACTCTCGTATTAAAAGGGAAAGATATTTGCTTGGCACGGCCTTAAATTTCACACCCCATTTTAGTGCTTTGAAATTCATAATAACATAGAGCTCACCTTCTTCCAATATTATATTACATTTTTTTTTAAACGACAAATCTAACCTACTCTTAAACTACACCTTAAATCCACATATGTCCACGACGAGACTTGAACCCTCAACATCAAGGAGGGAGGGCAACACCGGATACCGCTGGGCTAGAAGCCCTTTGGTTAATTTTACATTACATTTCTTAAAATGTTTTTTTTCTAATAAGGATATTAATGTTTTTTTATTATCAAACCTAAAGTATTTTTGTTCGGATCATACTTACCTCATTATATAGAGTACAAAACACTTATTTCAAAATTCATTAATTTTGAAATTTCGAACTACTTTTCTAGAATTAGTAGTTTTAAACTTATAATTAAATTAACAAAGAATCCCGGGTTTTTATTCAAAAGATAATTTTGAAATTAAATAACTTTCAAACTTACCATTAATTTGGTTTTTTTAATAAAAATAATGGCTTTTCATTGTTTTTATTATTATTTTTTTTTTTGTTAAATGCAATTAAAGAAACGGTCATTTGACGAATATACCTTCACTTTAAAGCACCTTGTAATTTATATCCGAGATGTTGAACATGTTTTGACCGGAAATCAGTAGCGGGAAGAAAATGACTGGTGGCGTGGGAGTTATCCAAACCCTCAATCCCTCCGCATTTCCACTACCTACCGCCACCACTCCACCACCAATTACTAGAATCAAAGCACTCAAACCGCTCTACGCCATATCAGCAGCGACCAAAGAGATCAGGGTGTGCACAAACAAACCTTGCCGGCGACAAGGATCAACGGAGGCCCTTCAAGTCCTCTCAGGCATCAATCCACCCAATATCACCGTCAAGTCCTGCGGTTGTTTGGGTAAATGCGGTGCTGGACCCAACCTCGTTATCCTACCGGGCCCGACTTATGTGAATCACTGCGCCACTGCTGCTCGTGCTGCTGATATCATGGCAATTGTAGCAGGTCACGATTCGGGGGATTGGAAGACGAGTCTGGAGGCGCTTTCCATGAGGAAAAGAGCTGAGATTGAGATTGAGAAGGGTGATTTCGCGACTGCTGAGATTTTGTTATCTGAGGTTAGTTGGTCAAAACTATGTTCTAACTGCAAAATTCATGTAGATGTCGTTGGAAATTAGAATGTTGTGTTGCATTTTTCATAAATTTTGATGTGGAATTTTAGTTCTACAGCTGCTCTACTTCATATTAGCATAGAAATTTCATTTCCAAATCTACTCACCACTCACCATTGTCAATAAATTACATAATCAATCAAGTTTTTTCACTTTTTATGATGATCATGCTACCTCATGCTGCAGGCAATCAATCTGAATCCAGCTGGTGGACTTCACTACATATATAAAGACAGGTTAGTGATGCTTATTATCTGTATAGATATCTAAGCTTAGATATCTATAAACTTTATGCCCTAGTCTATCTTTCACCAAATAATTAGATTATCATTTTTTTTTGTGTGATCTAACAGGGTCTGATCCAGGTCTATTGCAAGATTGGGAATGAACAAGGCCATTGATGCTCTTGCAGATGCCATAGAAACTTCTACTCTTGCTCCCAAATATCATGAGGTTAGTTAATTAGTTATTATGCCAAGATTGGAAATGAACTATGGTTTTTAAGTTTTGATAGATTTGGGATTCTAAATGTGCAGGGATACATGTGTAAGGGTGATGCTTTAATGGCTATGGAACAATTTGAGGAAGCCGGGGATTCTTATTCAACGGCTTTAGAGTTGGATCCTTCTATCCGTACTTCTAAACCTTTTAAGGTAATCAAAATTCCATGTTTTAAAGTTTTGATTTTGATCCACAAACGTCTTGGGCTTTAGTTAAAAAAAAAAAAAAAAAAAACCCAACTTATTAATCCTGATGTTAAAAAACCATTATGTTATTATTATGTATATTAAAACCATTATTTTTTTTGGACGATAAAAAAAACATTTGATTTAAAAGGATTACATGACATTATTAATTTATAGAAAATTCTTGTCATTTTGCCAAAAATTGTGATGCCCTTAATTGCTAGAAACTGTAATTGCTAATCGACATAAGCTTTATAATTTAAATTAATGATGTCATGTAATCTTTCTTAATTCCACGTATGATAAGCAATAGGCATTCTTAGGTTACCCGGATGTGAAACATTAATTAAACCAAAATCAGAAAATATAATGTTTTTAATGGACGCAAAAACATTTTATTTAAATGGGTTAATGATTTTTTTTTGAGAAGAAAAAGATAATTTGTTGGGGTTTTCTGGACATTTATATGGTTGATATTTATTTCTAGGCTCGGATTGCGAAGCTTCAAGAGAAATTAACTACTACAAAATGTTGATTTTTGATTTATGATGAATTTTTAGACATTTGGCCTCTTTATCTAATGTACTAGCCATTTTGTGAGGTTGATGAGCCAACCATGTATATAGGTATTTTATTAGAAAGAATCTTTTGTATTCAAATAATATTATGATTTATATAATTAAGGATCAAATATACATACCAACAAAACATGTGCTCTTTGTGTAAATGAAGTTTTGTTTCTTGGTTTTATGATAACATGTTGTGCATGATTTAGAGATATGGCAACATTACTGTATGAAAAAAAATATTTCATTATTATAATCACATAGGTCACTTCAGCATACAAAGAGGATGTTTAGGTGTTCATCTAAAAACTTCTTATTAACTTATTGACTTCTTAAAAAAAAGTTAATAAATTAAAAAAACAAAAAAGTGTTTGGATACATAATAATAACTTTTAAAGCTTCTTTTTGTTTAGCCTTTGAAAATGAGCTTTCAAGAAGTAACAAATTATGTTTTTTTGAAATTCAAGAAGTAACAAATTATGATTTTTTGAAATTCAAGAAGTAACAAATTATGATTTTTTGAAATGACTTATAAGTTTATTAGGATAAAAAAAACAAACAAAAAGACAATTTTAAGGCTGAAGGGTGTGGGCGCGGTCCCACACCGCAGTTTGTGCCACGTCAACCAAGAACACCGCCCCCAGACCGCGGTCTGGTGCGGTCTTGGCCGCAGTGCGGTCCTTAAGTGCCGCGTTTTCTGATTGGTGGATGGGAAAAATGGAAGGATTGACCGGTTTTTGGGTATTTAATTTAATTTAATTTATTTTTTTTTTGCTTTTTCTTTCTTATATATACATATCTAACTTCATTTTTTTTCACAACACAATCTCTTCTCTCTCTCAAAAAACTTTTTTAAAAAAATCAACACTCTCTCAAAAATGTCATCTTCTTTATCTTCTGAAGAATTTCAGACTATTTTTGATACCGCTATTGCGTGTGTTTAAATGGCGGAACAAATTTTTTTTTTTTTTTTGTAATGCAATGTAATGTTTTTTTTTAATTTTCAAGTAATGAAAAATTATGTTTTTTTATTAAAATAGAAGTTTTATTAAATTAAAATAGTTAAAAAAAAGAAGTTTTATTAAATTAAAATAGTTAAAAAAACAAAAAAAAAAAAAAAAAAAAAAAAAAAAAAAAGAATGTGTGGCAAGAAACCACACTTGAGTGGTAAAAAATGACGGGGGAGAGAGTGCGGTTTCGGTGGCACCACACCCTCCAGCCTAAGGGCAACACTTTTTAACTTATTGATTTTTGTCACTAAAGACAATTTTAAGACAACACTTTTTAACTTATTGATTTTTGTCACTAACAAGCCAAACATTTTTTTTAAAAATTTTCCATCTTTTCGTAAGTCAATAAGTCTTTTTTTGGCAAAAGTCTTTTTTTTTAATTTCAAAATGAAATCTTAAACACCTTAAAGATAAACTATGTTGAATAGAAAAAAATAAACTAATGGTGGATAACTAACAATATTTAAAAGTTGGTATGTTAAATATTATGAAATTCTACACATTAACCACTAGTCTGCAATCGCATGCAGATATGTTGAAAAATAATTAAAAAAACTTATCCCTTTCCAAAAATAAAATTGTACATGAATATGTGTTTCTAACAACCTCGTACCAAGAAGCATCTGGTGTTAAATGCTCCTAAAGTTCGGCTCCTTGTGTGTGTGTGTGTATATATATACACACACACTTGCACACATACATACACACACACACTTTATCCATATTAGACACGATTATAATAAGCTTAGAGTAGAAGGTACATAAGTGTAAATACTTTCATTTATACATAGGGGTCTCTTGTAAACCTAATATCGATATATAATATACAATACAACTATCAGATGCTTACGGTGTCATAGCGTAAAGTTTCTTATTTCCCACTATCCAAAAACAATAAGGGTTCTATCCACCACCTCCCTTGACCATCCGCTACCATGGCTTTTCTCGTTAACTTTACCACCACCACAAAGACAACTCACAGCTCCCACAAATTTGTTGTTACTCTTACACCAACCAATTATGGCTATTGGAAGGTTATGAATCATCCCTTCCTTCTTACACATAATTTATTAGGTTATGTGGACCACACAATTTCATGTCCCCATCCAAACACTTACCACCTGTTGTTGTCGCTACGCTGACCCCAAGGCGGAACTAAGAGACAATCCAAATTATCCAATATGGATCGCTAATGATGCACACATTCACATGTTGATCATCTCAACCATCTCAAAAATCTTTATTTCGTCAAGCACAAGGGACTACCTCTATATCGTTCCAAATTTTCAAACCAAAATTTTCTTTTAAAATAAGGAGTAAAACAACCAAAACTAACTTTCATAAAACCCAAGTATCAATTGTTTCCAAAATCACGAAACCATATCAATAGCCGAATTAGAATGATAAAAATAGTGGAAGTAAAAAACATAGATCAACAGTGACGAGCGTGCGGTACAGTCAAGCTGGACCCTTCCCATGATTAGCAAAACTACCTGAAAACATTTAATCAAAAACTGTAAGAATAAAGCTTAGCAAGTTCCCAAAAATACCACATAACGCAATACACATACAATGCATACGAATAAAGGCTCACGGCTCTTGTGTCATTCCACCTTATCAACGACGGTAACAGATCTAGTATTATCTAGTCATCAACGAAAACTAACCGCTCTTGTGTTGTCTAGTCGTCAACAGTGAGTATTCTAGGCTCATAGCTCTAGTGTTGTTCCACCATTAACCCCTCTACATAATATATCAACGTATCATACAATCAAACAATCAACATGCAAAAGACTATACTAGCCTACTTACATAATCAACATACTACATTGCATCTACATCATATCAAGCGAAGAATATATATTGTAACATATAGTATAGTTAGATAACACATAGTATAGTTAGATAACTCACTGAAAGTTGAAGAATCATAGCCACATGCGCACTCATAAGAATCTGTCTTATAAACCTCCTAGATAACAATTAGAGGTCAAACCCCAATCTACAACTTAAATCACTCAAAGTTTGACCAAAAGTGAAATTGGTCAAAATGACAATTGTCAAAGTCAACGGTCAACGAGTCAGAGTCAATGATTAATAGTCAATTGTACCGTAACCCAGATCCTGGTCGCATTACAATCATGTGACGAGAAAATAATCACGAAGCCTCATTAAAACTCACGTCATGACCTATCATTGGACGTGTTGTGCTTTCTAGTTTATAAACCATTTTTTGAGTTAAGCACTTAATCCCTTCAAATCAAGGCTTAAACTCTCATATCTGAAACTCACAAAGGTCTTAATGGATAAAGATTCCAACTTTATCCGAAACCAATGCTCACTCAAGCTAAATCTTAATCCCTAACTTCGTATATGCTCAAAATGGGTCAAGAACTTGTGCATGGCTTAAAAGAAGCCCATGTGCACACCTTTTTCTACTCCCAAATGGCCAAAAGACTACATAGATCCATTATATGGTTTTGGAGTTGCTCATACTCCAAGAACCTTAAGTCTAAAGGGCTAAAAAGGACCAAAATCCCCTACAAGACTTGGATCTAAGGATGAATTTGAATAAAGCAATGAACTTTAGGACATACAATGCTTGAGAAGTGACTAGAAGGTAGAATCTTCAGATGGAAAGGACTTCTCGAAGCACCCCAAGCTTACTTTTTCTTCAAGGATCTCACAAATGCACTAAAAATTCTCTAAGGATACACAAGGGGCTAGGGTTTCATATGCATAGGGTGGAGGTTGAGAATAAAATGAAACCCTAAAAGTTACCACCCTTATAAAGGGTCCAAGTGTTAGATATAGGATTTCAAAATAACAATTAACATTTGGATATTGCTTGGATCATGATTTAATCACTTTCCGAAATATGTAATTTGTCCCTTGTTGCATGGGGCTACACTAATTCATAACTGGGATAATCTAAAAATTTGTCTTGGATTACAATCCTAATCCAAAATCGTAAAACACATAATACCTTGTGATGATTTGTGTTTTTGAGAGACAGAGAATTGCAGAAAGAAAGAGAATAAAGAAGCATTTTTTTCTCGTTCTATCTCTACTGCAACAGTAACATCTTGGTTATATACTAAAATGTCAATAGTTGTGAGGAAAAATGGTCCCTATACATGTCCCATTCTTTTGACTCAATATATAGGTTATTTGACAAGAAAATTTGGTTTGGGCTCATTTCCTATATAGAAATCCATTTAGGTTTAGGGGTGTTGCCCCTTGGAACCCCCGCAAGGGGCTCTGTCCCTTCGACCTCGCTAGGGTGCGCCCTTAGACCCCACCAGGGGCACAACACCTTGGAACCCCATACCTAGGGGCGTTGCCCCCGTATACCCGAGTCCATATTTATCAATTCGAGTATGCACTAACACCTCCAATCTCTGAAAGTAAATTGAACTCATCGTGTCTTGATAGTAATAACAATTACACTAAAATATGTTTCTAACACTAAAATTACCAACACCAAGGTCGAGACCTGGGGGTTTGGGTTGTGGCGGCTTTGCGTCGCAACCAACACAAGGTGGCACAACTTATCGATGTGGCTCGCGTCACACAGATCTCACGAAACACTTAGCCAAACCCTACTAGAGCTATAGTCTCAACCCCACCTCGGACCCCAATGGTCCTCCTCCTAAGACAGAGAAACGCTCTCTGACAATCCTATCCGTCCTGCCCAAGGCACGAACTGATCCTCCTTTATACTCATGACCACCTCAACGATAGTCTACCTAATACTGGTGAATGTTACGATCCCATCGCAGACTTACAACACTTTTATCCTATCTGCCAATCCAGTAAATGCTACGACCATCTCGCAGTATTACAACACGTCTAACCAGCCATGGTCTTACCATACCTATACCATCTCAATCCTAACCATCCTGAGTCGAACCCTGTCACAACTAGCAATTTTGGTTTACAATTGTATGCATGCACCAACACTCTTTTATGTAACATAATTGAAATAGACTATGTTAATTCAAAAAGGAACATATTTTGGATGCACCATAAGCAAAACATGTGAGATATTGTAACAACACAAGTTTAAATGCCAAGAGGGACCAAAAGTGACCAAAACATAAACTCTTTTGAGTTTGCATTAAGGAATTCGGCCATGGAGAAGCCATGACCGAACACACATGTTAAAGGGTGTTTGGGCCTTCGCAAAACCGAATTCTCATTTGTTTTGGGCCTTCCAAAACCGAATTCTCCATATAAGGCCCATATAGGACCGATTTCTTAAATTCTAAACTTTCAAAACCGATTTCTCAATATAGGAGGCTATAAGGACCGAATTCCTAGTGTGTGTGTATATATATATATATATATATATATATATATATATATATATATATATATTAGGACCAAATTCTCCATAATAAGTCCAAGCAAGAAACTAATTTTCTCTAAATAAGGGACTTTAGGACCGATTTCCCCATTTTTAAATCATATAGGACCTATTCCCTATTAAATAGGATAAAATGGGACATACCCTGATTAAATTAATATGTGTTCGGTCAAAAATCAAAGACTTTTGTAACATCCTAAAATTTAAGTATATCTCTTTAATCCTTCTTCTTTTCCAAGTTGTCAAAATTAGCCCAAAATAGAAAATGGTGACGAGTGGGTACGCTGGGCGTATTGAAGAGTACGCTGCGCGCACCCATGGGCGTGACTTTGACGCGGACTCTACCCAGGTACGCTGGGCGTACAATAGTTACGCTGGGCGTAATGGGCCCAGACTCAAAACCCTAAATGAGACATGATCACTATAAAAGGAATGATATGGCCTCCATCCCAGCCACCATTTCCAGAGAGTGAAACCCTAAAAGAGCTAAACCTTCGTTCTAAACTTGTGTGTGTGTGTATTTGAGCTTGAAAGTGTCATTGTGTGCTTGTGAAGAAGAAGAGAAGACCTTGAAAAGGAAAGATTGGAGTCCAAGCTACTAGATCTAAGCTAAACTGAGTGGGGAGCTTCTCACAAAGGTAAAAAGCTTCAAACTTTACCACTCTTTTATTATGAACATCATATAGGAGCATTTTTAGGGTTTAAGTCCCACAGGTGGAGACTTTTTGAGCAAAGGAACTCCATGGACCTTGATCTACCCCATTTCAGTGTATTTTGTGTTGTAGATCCATAAAAATCCAATCTTGGACGTTAAGATTAAGTCATGCAGATTAGGGCTAAATGGGGAAAGAGGATATGTGTTTGAAGTGATTGGTGACCTTTACAGCCATGCAAAGGCTTAAAGGTTTCGACTTTAGGGCTTAAGAGACAATAGAGTGCCTGGATCTGAGATACGAGCTTATGTCTTAATCTATTCAGACCAAAAATCATGAAAGTATGAAACTGGGAATAACGATGGGCGTAATCCCAGTACGCGCCGCGTAGGGGGTCGAGTTCCCCGATTCTGGATGACCACGGAGTACACCCCGCGTATAGAGCTGGTACGCGCAGCGTACCTCCCTATAGTTGACTTTTGAGGTTTGGTCAGCATGTGGACTTTTGGACCATTAGAGGGGTAAAATGGTCTTTTAACCTTCTAAGAGAACATAGGAAGGGATTAGTCTAGCCTTGAGAGCCGCTATTGATTTGAGATAATTACTTTATATGATTAGGCGGGGGCTAGGCCATTGTTTCGAGTTCGGGGATATCGAGCACGTGAGTTACTAGACATCATACGAGGTGAGTCTTCTCACTATACGTTACCTAGAGTGGTATTTATGTGTGACCGGAAGGTCTTATGTGCTTACTTGAGTTATGCATCTTGTCTATGTGATATTATGCTTTGTGTTATTGTAGACCGGACCAGAAGGTCCAACGATTTATGAGGCCGGAAGGCTCGACCAGACCGGACCAGAGGGTCCAACGAACTAGACCGGACCAGAGGGTCCAACGAGTTACGGGACTGGAGGGTCCCGCTGAGACACATGGGTCGGAGGGTCCTACAGAGTATAGCCTCGAGTGGCGAATTTGTTGTATATGGTATTTTGGGGAACTCACTAAGCATTTATGCTTACCGTGTTATGTGATATGTGTTTCAGGTACTAGCGAGGATCGCGGGAAGGCGCCGACATGATTTGTACACACTGACAGAGGACTTTGTATTTGAGATTCTGGGATATGTTTTACCATGATAACATTTGATACACTTGAGTTTTGAGATGATTATATGAGATATGTTATGTTTGAAAAATGAAAAATTGTTTTAAATTTTCACGTCGTTACAAGTTGGTATCAAAGCCTTGGTTTGAGGGATTCGGATACACCTTCGGGCATATCTGGACTCAAACTGAGGATTTGAGAAAAGTTTTCAAAAGAAACGATTTTTTTTTCAAAACGAGTAAAAGATTTCAAGAGAAAGCGGAAAAGAGCAGTGTGTACAATCAGCCAGCGCCCGAACGGTGATTTCCCAAAATACCCTTAGGTTATGTGTTATGAGATATTATGCATGCTAGAGTAGGCTAGGTATTCATATTTAGGACTAGAGTGGCCTAATTTGTGATGCCTTAGCCTAGGAGTTGCTGCTATCTGTGATACGCTTCGAGTATGTGGTGAGTGAGAGTATCCAGCAGGAATCCTTTAGAGAGGGATTTGAGTAGAGGAGTAATCTAGGAGAGATACCTAGATGAGCATTTGTGGAGCCTATCGAGAGAGTAGTTAGATACCCATGAGGGGTAGAGTTGCAGAGTTCGGTGATATCTTTTGAGTATGAGTAGAGCAAGTGGAGTTATCACCTAGAGTGGGTTTTACGTGTTTATTCGATACCCGAATGCTGCTTGCTTCGTGCTTTGTGGAATTTCCGATGATGGGAGTCAGCTACCAAGTGAATGTGACGATATTCAGGAGGTAGATGACTGACATCATAAGGAGTTTCTCACCAGCTGATTGCGGAGAAGTGTGAGAACCTAGGAAGAGCCTAGGAAGTGACCTTAGTCAAACGAGTACGCTGTTAGAGTAGAGCATTTCGTTGGGGAGCGAGCTCGCGTGTTGGGATTGGTGATTGAGGAGGTTGAGCAGCTACTTAGGGAATCTGGGATGGTCCGTGTAGAGAGTATGGGTAGATGTGGCAGGTAGTATGGGCCCGTACTACTGAAAGCAGAGGACCCATACTCGATGCAGGGAGTATTCTGGAGGATCTAAGTAGCAGATCGAGAGTTGATGTCATGGTTCGAGTACCATGATAAGTAGCAGATCGAGAGTTGATGTCATGGTTCGAGTACCATGATAAGTAGCAGATTGAGAGTTGATGCCATGGTTCGAGTACCATGATAAGTAGCAGATCGAGAGGTGACGTCATGGTTCGAGTACCATGATTTGTAGCAGATCGAGAGGTGATGTCATGGTTCGAGTGCCATGATAAGTAGCAGATCGAGAGTTGATGTCATGGTTCGAGTACCATGATAAGTAGCAGATCGAGAGGTGACATCATGGTTCGAGTACCATGATTTGTAGCAGATCGAGAGGTGACGTCATGGTTCGAGTGCCATGATTTGTAGCATATCGAGAGGTGATGGCATGGTTTGAGTACCACGACATGTGGCGGTTAGTGCTTCTAGTTTCACCGGTTATTCCGTGGTGATTGTCTGGACTGAGAATAGATGTGAAAGAGTATGGGGCCAGAGGACCATGATGAACGAGTTTTAGTGGAGTATCCCTTGAGTGGGAAATCGAGTTAGCTCCGAGGGATTGTTGGTGAGATACCAGTTGGAGTCGTAAGACTCAGGGATGAGTAGGGATGGTGTGTTATGGAAGAATACGGTCTGGGTTGGGCGACCGGCTGATAGTGGGGATGTCACTTTCTGTGACCAGAGTGGTGCTAATTTCGTTCCCTGTGGGAGACGTAAGAGGTGTTGAGATTTCGGTTTTTGAGTTTGGGAGTGAGCCCTGTGGGATTGCACTGATGGTGATCTTCAATCAGAGTATATGGCAGTAGGTCTGCCGCGAGGTAAAGATATAGCTTGATCAGGTCATCAGTGGGGACTGAGATGGTCAAGGACCAGGATACACCCTATTTGAGTATAGTAGGGCATGTGTTAGTTGCATCGTCAGACGATCAAGAGGAGTATATCAAGGCGATGACTCTTATTGTCTTTGATGGGTATCGAGAGCGGTAATGTGGGTTCTGATCTTATCATAAGTGACGTGATGGAGCGTTGGTTGAGGAGTCGAGGATGAGGAAAAAGATAGTTCATTATTTCCAGACTAAGAGTCAGGGTTGATACTGGACAGTTGGGAGGTCCGGTGATGGAATGGTGTGAGATTCCGAATGACTAGAGGCAGCCATGATGGGAAGTTCTGAGGATTTCATCTGAGATTCGGAGTATTGGGAGTTGCTTGATCTCTGTCGGGGAGATCATCGAGCGTTGCGTAGCACCTTCCAAGAGTAGGTGCGATGTTACTAGTGGAAACAGTCTATGGGATAGATTGTTGGTGCGCCAATTGGTGACGGTTCGAACCCTAAGTGGGGGAGAACCGGTTAAGAGACAGTAGAGTGTTTGGATCTGAGATATGAGCTTATGTCTTAATCTATTCAGACCAAAAATCATGAAAGTATGAAACTGGGACTAACGTTGGGCGTAATCCCAGTACGCGCCGCGTAGGGGGTTGAGTTCCCCGATTCTGATTGACCACGGAGTACGCCCCGCGTATAGAGCTGGTACCCCCACAGTTGAATTTCGTTGACTTTTGAGGTTTGGTCAACATGTGGACTTTTGGACCATTAGAGGGGTAAAATGGTCTTTTAGCCTTCTAAGAGAACATAGGAAGGGATTAGTCTAGCCTTGAGAGCCGTTATTGATTTGAGATAATTACTTTATGTGATTAGGCGGGGGCTAGACCATTGTTTCGAGTTCGGGGATATCGAGCACGTGAGTTACTAGACATCATACGAGGTGAGTCTTCTCACTATACGTTACCTGGAGTGGTATTTATGTGTGACCGGAAGATCTTATGTTCTTACTTGAGTTATGCATCTTGTCTATGTGATATTATGCTATGTGTTATTGTAGACCAAACCGGAAGGTCCAACGATTTATGAGGCCGGAAGGCTCGACCAGACCGGACCAGAGGGTCCAACGAACTAGACCGGACCAGAGGGTCCAACGAGTTACGGGACTGGAGGGTCCCACGAAGACACATGGGCCGGAGGGTCCTACAGAGTATAGCCTCGAGTGGCAAATTTGTTGTATATGGTATTTTGGGGGACTCACTAAGCATTTATGCTTACCGTGTTATGTGATATGTGTTTCAGGTACTAGCGAGGATCGCAGAAAGGCGCCGGCATGATTTGTACACACTGACAGAGTACTTTGTATTTGAGATTATGGGATATGTTTTACCATGATAACATTTGATACACTTGAGTTTTGAGATGATTATATGAGATATGTTATGTTTGAAAATGAAAAATTGTTTTAAATTTTCATGTCGTTACAACTTTTCAGTGGGATATCATTTGTTTATTAGATATCAGTACATAAAAGGTGCATTGGAAACAAAAGTCGGCCTTACCTCTTATTATCCACCGAATTACAATGCAAATCTCCCAAATACCCAGCATGCATTCATGCCATTTCTACATCTTATAACCCACGACTAGAACCTTGTTTCATTTCATTTTATCCCATTTCTTTACCCTATTATCTCTGAATACTCCAACATTAAGCAGTTTACAAACTCTCTCAAGATCAAGAGTGTAGTTCTTCAAATAACTTCATCATCTAAGTGATTTTGCTTCTTGGTAAGTGCTTCTACAAACTCCTAGTGTTCTTACACTTATTTATGATCATTTCATTCCATTTACACACAAAAAGTTCGTGTGTGACCCTTCATAAGGTGTTAGAGACTTCAAGTGTTCTTCAAGAAAAATCTTAGTGTTTGTCTCAACAAACTCTACTCCACACTTCAAACCCTCTCGCAAAAACACCCAAGGTGAGTTTCATACCCCCTTGTTTTCGGTTTTACTATGTTTTGGGGGAGAATACAAGTTGGTTTTGTGTTAGATCTAAGTATTTATGCATGCTTGTGTGTATTTTGATGACGTGTTGTGCAAATATTTTATGAATTTATGTTAAACCCTCATAAACTTGATATATCTCAAAGTCTTGAAGATCTTAGGAAAATACGTTACTTTATGTAACTCATTATGTTGTTGAAAAGATAAAACATGTTAAAGGATACTTTAAAATAAAAGAACACTTAACGAGGGGCCATTTTTGACAAATAAACAAAAAGTGAGCCTTATTGTGACAACTCACGGTTTTGATAGGATCAAATGAGTCATTTTTGGATAAAAATGGGTTTTAAGACATTCACGGTTTTGTAGGTGTCAAAAGTGTTATTTTTTACAAATTGGGCTTACTTTGGGCTTTCACGGTTTTAATGGGCTAAAATGGTCATTTTTCATAAAAAAGGGGACTTATGTGGAAATTCACGGTTTCATGGGCTTGAAGTGTAAATTTTTTGCTTTAATGGGCTTAAAATGTAATTTTTATCAAAATGGGCCTTATTTACAAACTTTCGGTTTTTAATGGGCTAAAAGGGTTATTTCTAAGGAAAGTGGACCTTTTATGTCACTTTGGTGGTAATTGAGCCAAAAACAAACATTATAATAACAAATGGGCTAAATACGTCATTTTCACTTTAATTGAGCCTGGTATAGTTATTACATGTTTATTGGGCCTTATTGACCCATTTACACCTTTGATGGGCCTCGTATATTCATTTCATGCTTATTGGGCCTTAAATAACCATTTACATGCTTATTAGGCTTTGTGTTTTCATTACATGTTATTTGGGCCTTATAAGTCCATTGATTTTCTTATTGCCTCACGACACAGTTTATGTTTATCGGGCCAATAACAAACAATACTTAACACTTGATAAAAACAAATGGTATTTCATCACCAAAGTTTTGTAATCAAATGTATACTTGAAACATTATTTTAAAACGGTAAACAATGTGATACACTGTTCGCGTAAATTTAGTTAAGTTTCTTGTGAGACGTTCTTTCATTTGTACCTACCTAGTGTACAATCCTTAAGTCCTGTAGTTATAACCAGAGTCTCCTGAAGGGAGATAGAGAGTTTGTGTATAGATCTATACGGGGTTGACAGCCCCACACCTGAGCTGTTCGCTACAGCTAGACTAGGCCAGTCTAGGGTGACAAATGTCTTACTTTAAACAAGTCGACGCCTGAAAAACGTCATGACAGGCAGATCAATCATATCAAGCATGGTTGTAATGAATCACATAGAGATTAACAAACACTGTAAAATCTACAGAATACATATACTTTAATGTTGATACAAACACTATTTTTCGGTCTTAGGGTTTTAAGACTACAACACTTTTACAAGCAGAAAATATCGGATTTTCTGGGAAAATACATTATACATTACATGTTACTTATAATAGAATATATAGGATTTTCTGGAACTCTCCCTTTATACATTTTCAAAAATATGAACACACATGCTATAATACAAGATTTGAAACAAAACTCTCAAACCATTTTTATGGAAAATATCGGATTTTCTGGTGTTTACAAATGATATAAAACTTTTTATACAAACTTACTTATGAACTCACCAACATTATATATGTTGACGTTTTCAAAATATCTTGTATTCTCAGGGACTCGTTAAGCAGGTCGGTCATCAAGAACATGTGGACTTTTGTTGTATTTTGTTTTATTTCCATCATACACTCAATATTTTGGGATGTAATATGTGATACAATACTTGATGTAAACAATAATGGTTGTTATATTTTATGTACGATGATGATGTTGTCTTTGATTCATTTATATACATTATGATGATATTACAAGATGAAGTCATTCGCCCCCGGACGTTTCCGCTGTTCCGGTTCGAGGGTGTGACAGATTGGTATCGACGCAATGTTTATAGTGAACTGGCATATCTAATCATACAAGATATGCAACTATAAATACATTAGGACTAAAATACTCTGAACAAAAGAAAAATACATACCTATGTGTGCACTTTAGGGTACTGTCACGATACGAAACAATAAAAGTCTTTGGAGGAATTGAACATTGCGATCAAACCCGGACAGTTATGTAATCGTAGTGGGGGTAAATGTAGCCTGATCAACTACATTTATTCAAAATACGTGATCATGGTGGAAAATGAATCTGAAACTTGTCAACCTAATACCCAAAGGATTGATGAACCAAACACAAACGATTAAAATCCTATAGGAGTATTTCCCGCTTATCTTTCCTACACATTCTCGCACAGGCGTCCACGGCCGGAATTCCACAAGGCGACCTCTATTATCAGGCCTTGGTGGCCAACGGAGGGATAGATGAAGAACCCGAAGAGATTCAGGGAGGAAACCCAGAAGTAGGACCGAAAGAATATCAAGAAATGGACTATAAGGGTGGAAAATCTGACAAGGAGTCAGGTGAGGAAGAGAGCATCAGAGGAATCCCGAGCAAACCCCACCCTTCGGAAGCTATACCAGACCAGCACACAGTACGGGAGAGCTCTACCGACCGTCTACGCTCTCTAGAAAAAGAAGTAGCCGCCCTCAAGCAACAACTCTTTACAGCCAAAGCTAGGGCAGTTCAAACATAACAGAAGGAAGATGAGATCACTCGTGAGATGAGTGAATTGGCCGAAACTCCTTGTGTGTTATCACGGCATATGAGCGTCATTACACTACTCACACTAGGTCCTAGTCTTATTACGTACTTCGTTACAACTAATAGTAGTAAATCAAGAGGGGTGAGCCCTCTAAGAATCCTCGTAATCCGAATCAACTAAGTGTACTGATATTTATGTACTATATTGATAGACGTAGCATTCGTATAATACCAACTACTACTTATCACCATAAATACATCATAGGGATGTAGGTTGAAACATTGAGAATCATACAACAAAATGCGAAATTTATATGTAAATATAAACAGAAAGAGTACAACTAGAAATGACCATCGTTACTTACGAGATTACTTATTATCATGCAGCAGAAAAATGTCATCCGATAGAAATGACCAGCACACCGGTGAGACGTCAATCCTACAGATAGATTCCGCTACATTCCAAGCCGCCGTAACAGCTGCCGTAACCGCTGTCATGACGCAACTCAACGCAAACAACACCAACAAAAATGGAAACAGTGTTGACGACTCCTACCGGAGTAACAATCACGAAAACCAACGAATAACAACTTACCAAGGCACTCCAAACCCCAAACCTAAGAGCAGGAAGCGAGAGTTTGAGAGTAAGAAAAAGGGACAGCCAACTCAAGGGCCCTCGAAGAAACAACATACGGTTGGACTCAGATAAGAGTTGCGTAGTAGGACCAAATCCTTTACTCTATAATTATTTAACCCATGTAGCATGTGACTTAACATATCCAATTAATAGTTAGTTCACAGCCGAAAGAGTCATACAACAATCATCAAGAAAACTCTACAGGAAATAAGGCATCATGTATCAGGCAATTCTATCATGCAATTCCTGAAGATCCCTATCCTACAACAAGCATGTTGTTCTAACATAAACATAATATCAACTAACGGTGTGGGTAACTTGGGGTATACTTTCTTGCTCCGGCTGATCGTACACATCGCATCCTTCCTTGGATGTTTTTTAAAACAATTTTGAAAACCATTCAAAAACTTTTGCAGTTCCCCAGATTGAGTATGGATTCACACGAATGTTCATCCAATTCTCTCAAACCAAGGCTCTGATACTAACTTGTAACATCCTAAAAGTCACAATAAATTTAAAATTTCAATATCGACCATTAATCAACATTGTTTAAAAAAAATACTTGTTTCAAAAGCATTATTTCAAATCAGAGTTTTACCCAAGACCCGGTGACATAAAACAGGAAGTTGTGTACGATCACGCCTTCGCCTTCCCATGATCCTCTAAGGTACATGAAACCATAAATTAAAATTGTAAGCCAAAGCGTAGTGAGTTCCCTAAAGTACCAACACACCACATAACAAACAAGCATACAAATATGAGCAGCCAGCCTGACTGGACCGCCTCGTAGGGCCTATAGCCTATCTGGACCGCTCTACGAGCCTTCGGCATGATTGGATCGCCTTGTAGGGCCTACATCCTATCCGAACCGCTCTACGGGCCACCGTCCTGATTGGATCGCCTCGCAAAGCCTACGACCTATCCGGTCGTCCCTGGGTGTCTTGTCCTACAGCACAAAGCATGCCCGCCTCAACCTAACACAATATGTCGACAAGTGCAACAAATACACATAAACACAAAATGAGCAAATACAAATAATCATACAGTTCTACCAATCAATCATATACTAGCATGTCACTATTGTAACTAGGATAAATAATCCAGTGGGCCGACATTGGTGCCTTCGACCCATGGTACAGTGAGGAAAAATCACATCTTAATCTGAATGTAGTCTGAATAACTCCCAACTTCGACAACCGGCTCAACCCAAATCCTAAATGTCAAAACATTTCCCATTCTAAATTAATAACATTTTCCCAAAATACCCTTGGTCAAAACTGGTCAAAATTAACAAGTCAACCGAGTCAACCCAGCCGAGTCAACTCAGGCTTCGTATGCGGGGCGTATTCCGGATGTACGTGGGACGTACTCAAGGTCCGAGGCATCGGGGCCAAATATGTGTACGCACAACGTACCATTTGGTACGCCCAACATACACAACAGTTCTCTTCTTAATCGTTTAAGAACTAAATCCTTTGACTAAATACGTTCCAAAAGCAAATCCAAGGCCAAAATACCACTGAGAGTCATAAAGTTTCCAATTTTATGACTTTGCATGCTCATTAAGGGCTTAATACCAACAATCCTAACTTCTTAACACCTTAAGACCTCCTAGAGCATGCATGGGGAAGAACTAAGCACCAATATCTCATTTTTATGACTCAAGACCCCTCATTGGGTCTAAAAGGCTGACTTATTGGGTCAAGAGCATGTCATGCTCAAGAATCACAAAGGTTGGGACCAAAAATGCCCTAAATGAAGCAATAACTAGATCTATAAGAAAATATGATCAAGCTAGGAGCTTTTTACCTCTTGAAGGTTGCTAGCAAGTAGATAATCTCATATCCAAGCTTCTCCCAAGCTCCAAAGTCCTTTTGCTACTTTCTTCTTCAAGAATACCACCAAAACACACAAATGAGATCAAAATGCACTCTTCTCACTTATGGTTAGCTAGAGGGACGATTTTTCAGGTGGAGGATGATTAGGGTGAAGGTCTTGGGACCATAAAGTTGTTTAAATATGGTCCAAACCCTGAAATTTTGGGTTTGAAACCCTCGCACGTACGCCTGCGTACTAAGCTCCTCGCGTGTGCGCCTTACGTACGAAGAGTACACCCAGCGTACTAAGTTCCGGCCAGAAATCACCAAAATGCCACTACGGGCCATTTTGCACTCTTTTTCATGCACAAGGACCAAATGCAATATTTCTTCATACATAAGGTTAAAACTCAAATTACCTCAACATCGAGATGTTACATTTTGAGGGCTTAAAACAAGGTTGGGGAGGGAGCTATAGAAGAGTAATAAACTTGGATGGTTGTTTCTTAAAGGGTATATGTATTGGAGAGTTAATATGTGATGTGGGAAGGGATGCTAATAATCATATATTTCCAACCGCATGGGCAGATGTGTGTGTAGAAAACAAAGAAAATTAGAAATGGTTTTTGGAAAATCTTAAAGATGACTTGAATTGGAAGATGGATTTGGTATTACATTGATGTCAGATTAGCATAAGGTATGTTAAAGATGACCTTACATTTGTTACAACTTGTAGCTATATGTTTATTTTTGTTTAGCATTTTACCATTCATTTGTAGGGGCTGTAGGAGGCAGTCAAATATGTCCTACCTACTGTTGAACATAGGCAGTGTGCAAGGCATATAGTTGCCAACTTTAAGAAAAGATTTAATGGTGTACACTATGAAAGAATGCTTCAGAAAGCAAGCAAGGCATCAACCGAGCCTTTATTTAATGCAACCATGAAAGAGATTGAATTCCTCAATTCTGCAAACTTTGCATACCTTATGGAAACAAACCCTAAATCTTGGAGTAAAGTTTTTTTTAGAAAGGGAAGGATGTGTGATGTGGTGGAACATGGATTCTCTAAGAATTTTTAATAATGTCATCAGGGGTGCAAGGAAAAAAGTCAATCATCACAGTGTTAGAAGATATTAGATTATATGTTATGGAGAGGCTATTCAATTTGAGCATGAAAGGTAGTACATGGCATGATTACAAACCTTGCCAAAAAATTACACTTCTACTAAATCAATTGAAGAAAGCTCAAAGGTATTTTATATTGTTTCACATACTAACTATCAATAGATACTACCTGATGTTCTATTTCAAATAGGTATTGGCAGTTTTTGCTTAGTGGTCTAAACCAATTTGAAACAAGAAACCTGGCAGAGTCCTATGTTGTTGATCTGGACAAGAAGACTTGTAGTTGTAGAGCGTGGCAACTTAATGGATATGGATGCATGCATTCAATTGCTACTATCTCACACATGAATAGATATGCTGACACTTATATTGGATCCAATGTACTATGATGCCTTTTACAAGAACACTTACAAATACCAAATTCATAGGATGAATGGTAGCAATATGTGGCCACCTACTGACTTTATACCAATACTCCCACCATTGAAGAGAAGAATGCTTGGTAGACCTAAAGTAAATAGAAGAATAGATGCATCTGAAAAGCTTCCAATACACATTGTATCTAAGGTAAGGGAAAAATTATGTGTAGTGTGTGTAAACAAGTATGACATAACAAGGTAACTTGTCCTCAAGTTGAAAGACCTCAAGTTCAAAGGCCCACAAAACTTAATGTTAAGAAAATGAAAGGAACAGTAGGGGAAGAAGAGGAGCAAAATCAGTTGGTGAAGGAACTAAAGGAGGAAATCAGTTGGTGGGGGAGATAAAGGATCTTGAGCAGTTGGTGAAGGAAATAGTGGAAGGAAAGTAAACGAAGAGAAAGATGGTAAGGGTAAACGAAAAAAACTTGAGAGAATTATCAAGATGAAACTTGCTAAGAGGGTTAAGGGAAAGGATGGTAAAGGAGATGATCATGCAAACCTAATGGACATTGAGTAGGATATGTCTTTGATGTGGTTGTTATATTTGGATTTGTAAGTTGTTGTAGTCTTTATGTTTGGTGTGCAATGCTTTGGATTTGTTCAATTTATTTTTTATGTTTGATAGACATTTGTAATGGTTTGTTTGTTTGAGAAACATTTGTATTATTTATGGTTTGTAATACTTTACATGTTTTTATTTAATGAACATGCATGGTACATGTTACCTAATACTTTAATACTTTAAGGTAACATGTGGTCAAAACTTTAATGGAACATGTGGTCCTTGTACTTTACTAGACATATGTGATCATTAAGCTTGCTATATAGCAACGTATTCTCAACATCCATAAGCTTGCTATATAACCATACATGGTAAGCATCCACAAGTATACATGGTAAACAAAATTACATAAGCATTAAATGGATCGTATAAGGCAATCACATTAAGGGTAAAATAGGAAAACATCCATGGTAAACACAATTACATAAGCATTCATGGTAAACATCCATGCTAAAACAATTACATTACAACTTCTGCATAAAAAAACCCAATTAATTTGATTACAACTTGTACATAATTAACCCTAAAAAGAAAACCCAAGTACAAATTAGGTACAATTTCAACTTAAACACTTGTGGTTCCAACTTATTCTTCGGCCTAATCGGTGAAGTTATAATCATAGCTTCACTGCTGCACTTTACTTCATCTACCCAAGCTACAAATCCTGAATGGGCTCCTTGAAGTTAGTATTATGTGCCTCAATTTAGTAAATGTTACAAAAACTAGGGTTTAAATAGGAAAATGACAAACTACAGTTTACCTTGTTTGGACATGCGTAAAATGGCTTTCCTGGGTTACTGCTAGTCCTTAATGTTCGTATAATTGCAGAACTTCCACAACCACATTCCATATTTTTGATTTGCTTAAGTGACAGACGGCAGTTGATGAAGGAGAAAACAAAGTGAGATAGTGAAAGAAGCAAGTACCACATCCTTTTTACAGATTTCAGTATGCTAAAAAGACAAAAATACCCCCACCGTGCAAGGCACGTGGGGTTAGCTAACACTATTGTTGCCTTTTTCTTCTTCCTTTGCAATATACTAGTAACGAATTGTTAGGAAGTCAAAACATTTGGACATCTATGAACAAGGAAAATTTTAGATACAAAATGAGTGATTTAAGTTTACATACAATATGCTTGATTTCATCAAGTCTTTTTTCATTAATCATTTCAATATTGTAACAACCCAAAATTTTCAACAAATTTAAACCTTTCAAAAGCGACCCATTTATTAATAAAAGTCTTTACAAACTATTATTTCCAAAACATTTTTAAAATCAGAGTCTCCTAAGATCCATTCAGTTGTAAAACCAAGGATGTGTACGGTCACGCCTTCGCCCTACCACTGTCCACTGAGGTACCTAAAACCAGAAACCAAAATGTAAGCACGAAGCTTAGTGAGTTCCCCCAAAATACCACCACACAAATAGATAACATAGCAAACAACAACATGCATATAGAGCCTTAAGCCTGACTGGAACGCCCCACCGGCCTACATTCTATCTGGTACGCTCACAGAGCCTACAGCCTGACTAGAACGCCCCACCGGCCTACAGTCTATCTGGTACGCTCACAGAACCTTCAACATGACTGGTACGCCTCATCAGGCCTTCAGCCTATCCGGAACGTTCTCCGGGCCTTCGGCCTGACTGGTACACCCCTCAGGCCTGCAGTCTATCTGGGACGCCCTGGGTCTCTTGGCCTTCAGTCTACACTGGTCCGCCTCAACCCAACCACACATAAACCATGTCGACATATACATAACAGATAATCATACATATAACATACCGATATAAACATTACCGAGTTTTTTGACTGGCAGCACAAAGCAGTACAATCTCAACCCAACCACACTACGTCAACATATGCAACCGGTAAACAAATAGCCAGAACATATAACAAGCAGATCTAACAGATCACTAAGCATGGCACCATCCTACATACCAAGATACATATCTAACAGATCACTACAACATAGCACCATCCTACATACCGGGATACAAATCTAACAGATCGCTACTCATACCAACATGTGATAAACCAGGATAACAATCTAATGGGCCGACCTGGGTGCCTTCGACCCAAAAGTACAGTGAGGAAAACTCACCTCGCAAACCGGACAAAAGCTGATAAGGTCCTGACTCCGAATCCCATCTCTCAAACCAACATCTACTCCAACCAAAAGACCAAACACAATCAAACCCCCCAAAATACCCTCAAGGTCCAACTTGGTCAAAGTCAAAGTCAATTGGTCAAGGTCCAAAAGACAATATCTCTTCCCAGCAGAGTACGCCCTGCGTACCAAGAGAGTACACCCAGCGTACTCTGATGTTGACCAAAAGCGTGGCGCTGACCGTGTGTGCGCAATGTACCACCAGGTACGCCCAACGTACGCAGCCCAGTCCCAAAACTCGATTACGAGCTTATTCCATTAAGTTCTTACATCCAAAACTCAGATCCAAGCCCCAAATGATGTCCTAAGTCATAAAGTTTCCAACTTTATGACTTTGCATGACTATAAAAGTGCTTAATGTCCAAAACCCTAAGTTCTTAACCCAAGAAGACATCACAACTCTTGCATGAAAGGGATAGAAGGGCCAAGATCACATTTTTATAGTTCATAATAACTTTATAATGGATAAAGTTTCCAACTTTATCCATTAGAATGGTCCCAACAAACAAGATCTAGTATTTAAGTCTCAAAGGGACCCAAAAGTTCATCTTTTTCAACTTAATCCATTAAGTACAAGTCTCCAACTTTCAGATCTAAATCAAAATGATGTTTAGATGGATAAAGTTTCCAACTTTATCCATAACAACGTCACAAACTTTCAAGATCTAAACTTTATGCACTAAAATGACCAAAAGCCCATAACATCCGAAACTAGTTAGATCTAACAAATGCATCATCAAGATTCAAACTTTATACCTCTAAAAGATAGATCAAGGTGAACAAAGTCCATATATACAAGCTCCAATGCAACAAACACTTCTCCAAGAAGTTCCTTCTTCTCCAAGGTGCACCATGTATACTCTAAAGAACTCAAAACACCTTCTTTTAGCACACAAGGCTCAACTAGGGTTATGGTTTCATGGAAGGGGTGTTAGAGGAGTGGAGGTTGAGAATGGAGTGGGTTTGGGTGGGGGGGGGGGTTAAGGAGCTTAAATAGGGCTCAAACCACGAAAATAGGGTTTGAGCACTGATTGCGTATGCCCAACGTACTCAGGATGCCTCAGTACGCCCAACGTATGCCCCTCTGTACGCCTAACGTACCCAGCATAACCCAAAACTGACCAAACTTCAAACGGGCATAACTTCTCCGTTCTAACTCCGATTTGATGTTCTTTACATGAACGGAAAGGTAACGAGAAGTTCTACACTTCTATCAACTCATCCTTGCCTTAAAACTTTCTGAACAAAAATCCAAAATTCATAAAAGCCTGAACTGACACTTTACCGAAATACCCCTTGGCGCCAAAACACAAACCGAACTCCTGAATCATCCAAATTATATTACCCACACCCAAATGGGTCTAAATCTCTTTTCCTCAAAGGCCCTAAGCCTGATGATACTCGGTCTTCGGGTCACCACCCCCACATAGGAAACGATTCGGAACAGGGTGTTACAAATATTGCCATTAGGGTTACAAAAATGCCTGTCATCAACATAGGTCTTTTCCATTCATCCATATATCCCGCAAAAAAAAATACAGAATAACCTAAACATAAAAACTAAGATATATATATATATATATATATATATATATATATATATATATATATATATATATGCTTCATAATGTCCCACTAATAGTTCATCAAAGCTTCATAACAAAGTGAAGCACAACCACCATTATCGCGAGCAATCCCACCATCATGCCACCCATGGCCAGACCAACAACTTGAAACTTCTTGTCATGGTTATCTAGCTTGTGCTGGAGACTGATTTGGTCGACCCTACAGACGATAAAGTCTTGACCTAGCTGCTCCTTCAAACGTTTCATCTCACTTTGGTTATCTGCAATCTTCTCGCCATAGTCACATGAAAATGGAATGAATGTCATTCTCGCTGAGACACTCACGTGAATTTAAGGAGTCGGGGGAAAGTGGTGGAGTCGACATGGTGGATTGTCACACCCTCAAAACCAAATGAACGGCGGAAACGTTCTGGGGTGGAGGACGTCATGTACAGTATCCCAACAATGCAAGTAGTAAACAAGCAACAACATCATCCATTGCATTAATAATATAATTTCATACAAGTGTGTTCCGTTAAGTTTTAAAGACACCATAACAATATACATCAAAATATAAGATGAGTCTTGAACGAGCTCCATCTTCTCAAAACCTGGCTCCGGTACCTGTCTACTGGTGACCTGAGAATACAAGTTATTTTGAAAGAGTTTATCAGCTTTAGAGCTGGTGAGTTCATAAGTATATTAGTGTCTGTGTTTGTATGAAAGCATTTGTAAGATGTTTTGTAAGATGTACTGTGTGTTTGTAAAAGTTTTGTATTTGTTTGAACTATCCTAGAAAACCCTATGTTTCCTACTAAAAGTAGCCTTCTACCAAGGCATCTAGTGTATGTGTGTGTATCCTTTGTAAAAGTGGGTATTTTCCCAAATCCGACTATCATTAACCAAAAATATAGTTTTTACATTATTGTTTATCGTGTGAAATCACAAAGTAAAATGTAAAGGGAAAATGTTATAGTACTTTAATGTAGTATTATGAAACTACTGTTGTACTAACTACCTTAAGTTAATTGTATATTTTAAGGTAACATGTGATCGGCCTGTATCTTGCTACCGATTCAATAGTAAAGTGACAATGTAAGATGCCACAAAAATGACGTTTGGCACCCGTAGACTTGCAAGTCCCACTGTAGCGAGCAGAAAGGTGTAGGATAGTCAATCCAGTATAGATCTATACACAAACTCATACGCTCCCCAATTAAGGAGATTCTGATACAAAAACAGTCATGGCAGGTAGTGCCATGCCCTGTTTAATGGCTCACATAAATGTATTTATGTAAATGTTATGTGAATTGTGTGCTAGCTGTATTGTGTGTTCTTTCTCTGTCTAGCCTGTATGTTTGTTTCTCATCACTCTGTTTCATGTTTGTTTCTCATTATAGTATGTATTGACTCATGTATGAACTGACTCATTGTATGTTTCATCGTTCTAGTAATAGTATCTTCCTAAACTACCCCTATGGTAGCTTACTAGCAATGTATGAACATGTTTGTATACCCTTGCTACCCAAGGGTATGGAATTGAATGAAGGAAAACCTTTTGTATCTATATACATATACATAATATATAACTAGGATTCAAACGACCCTCGGACAACTAACCTTGATACCCCAAGACCACAATCAAACGAGAACAGGAAGTAGGGTAGACTAGCAGTCCTAAGTCCTTCTTAATCCTACTTATATAACTATATTTATATAGATACACATAATATAAGTTAAAAGAGGTTGATAACAAACCTTTTATATCTATATACATATACATAATATATAACTAGGATTCAAACGACCCTCGGACAACTAACCTTGATACCCCAAGACCACAATCAAACAAGAACAGGAAGTAGGGTAGACTAGCAGTCCTAAGTCCTTCTTAATCCTACTTATATAACTATATTTATATAGATACATATAATATAAGTTAAAAGAGTTTGATAAATGTATTTGACAATAAAAGAGTTTGTAAAACAGTTTAAGGTAAAACAGTTTGAAAAGTAAGAAAACCATTTGCTTGGTAGTTATTAATCACATGTGATTGATATAATAACTACAATTGTTCAACTTGTATCCCCCCCCCCATAAAAGCATTTAAAAACATTTAAAAGGTTAATTAAGGGGTATGAACTCACCTGTAGTTGGTGGTTTGGATGAACTGAAGAAATAGGATTGCTAGGTGTCAAGTGAAGACTTGTACACACACAAAGATCCTATTTAACATATAAATACCACATATATGTATCTAATTAGACTTTAAACAACTAATTAGCAAAGTTAAGACATCCTAAGACAAGTTAAACACCTTATATAAGTGTTATAAGTCTCAAGGAATGCATCTAAGTGTTGTAGAACAATGTTATAGGGTCTAGGGTTCAAAAGAAACCCTAACTTGAGTTTACGGTTTTGTGACCTCAACCCAATGGGTTTATGGTCGTAAACCCTAGAGTTTACGGCCGTAAACTCCCCCTCTTTTGACCATTTGTTGATTTGAAGGTTTCTAAGTCCGTTTAAGTGTTTCCTCTTGAAGTATAAGCCTAAGGAAGAAGCTAGGGCACCATTTCACTCCTATTTGGAGTTTACGGCCCAAAGACCACATCCCTTTGGGTTTACGGCCGTAAACCCTTATGGATGTTGGTATTTTGTTGATTTCAATTCCTTAACACATCAAGGTAAGGATCTAAGTTAGTTACCTAGGCTTAGGAGGGGACTAGGGACATTTCGGTCCCTTAAAATGGGTTTACGGTTCAAGAATGTTCTTGGACCGTAAACACCATTTTCTTGGTGTTTCTTGGATGATTTCATGTTATAATGAAGTATAGCAAGCTTAAACACACTCTAGGATAGAAGTACTTACTATATGGAAGTTTGAAATGAGCCAAAATGCCAAGAACACTAGTGTGTGTTCTTGGTGTTCTTGGTGAAAATGGAAGAATCAACCTTTTGGAATGATTTCACGGTTAGAAAGGTGTTAAAACACTAGATTAAGTGATCTACTAACTTGAAATGGTTGAAAACACTTACTAGATCGAGATCTGGAATAAATCCCGTGATGATACTTGAGAGGATTTGCTTTTGTTCTTGAGAAATTTGGAAAAATGATAATAAATGACAAGTGTCATATATATACTCCAAATTTCTGGGTTTTTGGCTGAAAATATTTTATTCCCGGTAGTAACTCCAATTTCTTGAAGTTTAGGAATAACAGTGATGCACTATAACCCTAGGGCATCCTCTCTCCTGGTATCTCCTAAAGTGTAAATCCTAAAATAATCAAACTTAATCCAAAAAGTCTGAAAATTTAACTGTAACTGATTTGACTTCTATTGAATTGACATGTTGTACAGAATAGAAATTTCGGGTTGTCACATCATCCCCTCCTTAGAAGGAATTTCGTCCCGAAATTAGAATTTAAGCAATTAAGTAGTTACAAGGAACTAATTAAAAAGACGAGGATATTCCAGTTTCATTTGATCCTCTCGCTCCCAAGTGAATTCAGGTCCTCGCTTGGCGTTCCAGCGAACCTTCACTATCGGGATGCGGCTTTGTTTCGTTTGCTTGACCTCCCGGTCCATGATCTCTACCGGTTCTTCCACGAAGTTGAGGCTCTCGTTGATCTCGATCTCGTCGAGTGGGATTACAAGAGTCTCGTCGGACAGACACTTTTTCAAGTTCGAGACGTGGAAGGTAGAATGTACGTTACTGAGTTCGCTCGATAAGTTAAGTTTGTAAGCTACAGGGCCGATTCTGGCAAGAATCTCGAAAGGCCCAATGTACCTTGGATTTAGCTTTCCACGCTTTCCGAAGCGTATCAAGCCCTTCCAGGGTCAGACCTTCAATAGAACATGGTCGCCCACCTGGAATTCCAACGGTTTCCTTCGTTTATCAGCGTAGCTTTTCTGTCGGTCTCTGGAGGCTTTCAGTCGTTCACGGATCTGAACGATCTTCTCCGTCGTTTCCCGTATGATCTCCGGACCTGTGAGAGTGCTTTCAGGAACTCGTCCCTTAGCTAACTGGGTATCACCCACCTCAGCCCAGCATAGAGGGGATCTGCACTTTCGGCCGTAGAGGGCCTCGAATGGAGCAGCCTTTATGCTTGTGTGATAACTGTTGTTGTAGGAAAATTCTACAAGGGGTAAATGAGTATCCCATGTTTTCCCAAAGTCAATCACACAGGCTCGCAACATGTCCTCTAAGGTTTGGATAGTCCTCTCACTTTGCCCGTCTGTCTGCGGATGGTAGGCTGTACTCATGTCCAGCCTAGTTCCTAAGGAACCTTGTAGTGATTGCCAGAACCTAGAAGTGAACCTACTATCTCTGTCCGAGATAATGGATATAGGGACACCGTGCAATCGTACAATTTCCTTTATATAAGTTCTTGTAAGTTTCTCCATCTTGTCTGTCTCTTTGATAGGCAGGAAGTGCGCGGACTTGGTCAATCTGTCGACGATGACCCATATGGTATCAAGTCCACCCGTTGTCTTGGGCAACTTGGTTATGAAATCCATAGTGATCCGCTCCCACTTCCATTCTGGGATCTCAGGCTGTTGAAGAAGACCTGAGGGTTTCTGGTACTCGACCTTGACCTTTGCGCAAGTAAGGCATTTACTTACGAAGGTAGCAATCTCTGCTTTCATGTTAGGCCACCAGTATAACTTTTTAAGATCCAGATACATCTTATCTGAACCTGGGTGAACGGAATAACGAGTGTTATGCGCCTCCTTCATGACCAACTCTCTGAAACCACCAAGTTTCGGGGTCCAGATCTGGTTCATGAGATAATAAGCTCCGCCACCTCTGACTTCCAAGTTCTTATCCATTCCTCGCAGGGATTCATTGGTCACATTTTCAGGCTTCAAAGCGTCGAGCTGAGCCGCCTGTATTTGTGTGGATAAGTGTGAATGG
Organism: Lactuca virosa; assembly: GCF_052849685.1. Classification (NCBI taxonomy): domain Eukaryota; kingdom Viridiplantae; phylum Streptophyta; class Magnoliopsida; order Asterales; family Asteraceae; genus Lactuca; species Lactuca virosa. Next base: position 319,557,038 of record NC_136428.1, read on the forward strand.
ATAGTCATAGTCAATGACTTGACTTTACGACCAGAATATTCTTTCCGACTTAGGGCGTCAGCTACTACATTGGCCTTGCCGGGATGATAACGAATTTCGCATTCGTAGTCACTGAGTAGCTCGACCCACCGTCGTTGTCTCATGTTGAGCTCCTTCTGATCGAATATGTGTTGTAAGCTCTTGTGGTCTGTAAAGATTGTGCTCTTCGTACCGTACATGTAGTGTCTCCAGATCTTTAGAGCAAATACAACTGCTCCTAGTTCAAGATCGTGCGTCGTATAGTTGACCTCATGTGTTTTCAGCTGCCTCGAGGCATAGGTGATGACCTTACCTCACTGCATCAGAACACATCCGAGACCTTGGTTCGATGCATCGCAATAGACAACGAAGTCTTCTATTCCTTCGGGAAGGGATAGTATTGGTGCAGTGCATAAGGCTCGTTTGAGCGTTTGGAACGCTCTCTCCTGCTTTTCTTCCCAGTCAAAGGATACGCCCTTCTGGGTAAGTGTTGTAAGAGGCTTCGCAATGCGGGAGAAGTTCTGAATGAATCGGCGATAGTAGCCAGCGAGGCCTAGAAATTGACGAATTTCTGTAGGCGTCTTCGGTGCTGACCAGCTCTCAATGGCTTTGATTTTGGATGGGTCTACGTGGATTCCCTCTTCGCTAACCACGTGCCCTAAGAATTCGACTCGTCGGATCCAAAATTCGCATTTCGAGAATTTCGCATAAAGCTTCTCCGCGCGCAGGGTTTCTAAGATTTGTCGCAGATGTTGACTATGTTCTTCCTTACTACGAGAGTAGATAAGTATGTCATCGATGAAGACGATGACGAACTGATCCAAGTAAGGACGACACACCCTATTCATTAAGTCCATGAATACAGCGGGCGCGTTTGTTAATCCGAACGGCATCACTACGAATTCGTAGTGTCCATAACGAGTTCGGAAGGCTGTCTTTGGAACATCCTCCCCTAGCACTCGTAACTGGTGATATCCGGATCTTAAGTCGATTTTAGAAAAGAATTTCGCCCCTTGAAGTTGATCGAATAAATCGTCTATCCGAGGCAAAGGATAACGATTTTTGACGGTCAGTTTGTTGAGCTCCCTGTAGTCGATGCACATACGAAAAGATCCGTCTTTCTTCTTGACGAACAAGACTGGAGCTCCCCAAGGTGAGAAGCTTGGTCTTATAAAGCCCTTGCTGAGCAGTTCGTTAAGTTGACAGGATAGTTCTTGCATCTCTGCAGGTGCTAGACGATAAGGCGATTTGGCTACGGGGGTAGCCCCTGGAACTAAGTCGATTCTGAACTCGACTTGTCGTTGCGGAGGTAATCCTGGTAGCTCTTCTGGAAAGATGTCGGGAAAGTCGTGTACTACTGGAATGTTCTTGATGTCTTTCGCTTCTTGGCTCACATCGACCACATGAGCAAGGAATGCGCGACATTCCTTTCGCAAGAATTTCTGAGCTTGAATGCTCGAGATGATACGAAGGTTTGTGCCGAGTTTGTCGCCATAAACTACTAGGGTTTCGCCAGACGAAAGATTAAGGCGGACTGCCTTTTCGTAACACATGATGTCGGCATGCTGAAGACTCAACCAATCCATGCCAATGATGACGTCGAAACTTTTAATTGAGACTGGCATGAGATCGATCGAGAATGAATGGCTATCTAAAGTTAAGGTACACCCTATGTAAATGCAGCTAGTGCTCTCTGTCTTCCCATTAGCCATTTCTACTGTGAACGGTTCTTTGAGTGCTCGTGATTTTTGCTTAAGTAAATGAGCAAATTTTTGATTCACGAAGCTCCTCTCCGCTCCACTATCAAATAGTATACAAGCATAAGAGTTGTCGAGGAGAAACGTACCAGTGACCACTGTGGGGTCGGCAACCGCCTCCTCATGACCTATAGCCAAAACTCTTCCTACTCCACCGGCAGTCCCTGCCTTGGGGCAGTTCCTTTTGTAGTGGCCCACATCGCCACAGTTGTAGCAAGATTGGCCCACTCCAGCGCCGGAGACTTGGGTGATTGGCCTTGCCGGAGATTTACAGAAACGGGCTGTATGCCCTTTCCTGTTGCAGTTTACACACTGCATGTCCCGACAGGCTCCCATATGATGGTAGTTGCACTTGTTGCATAAAGGCAAACTTCCAGAATACTGCTTTATTGGAATAGCAGCAGTGGCAGGTGCTGTCGCACTATGAATTGCCACCGTCTGCTGTTTCTTCACAGACTTCTTCTTTTTCTTGTCCTCCCAGAATTTCCGCTTGGACTCTGCAGTTCTGGCGGTTTCTGAGATGGTCAGGGTGGTTGTTGCAGCCGGGGTACGGGCCCCGTGGTCAACTAGCTGCTGTGCCAGTCGCTTGGCACTATCAAATGTAGTAGGGCGTGATGACAATACATTTCCCTGGTATGGTGGCACCAGTCCCCATATATACCTCTCGATCTTCTTTCCCTCCGTATGAATCATGTTGGGACAGAGGGCCACCAGTTCACAGAACCTGGCGGTATATGCTACGATGTCGGTTCCTTTCATGGTTAGGCGCCAAAGTTCTTCCTCTAGCTTTTGGATCTCGCCCCTCGGGCAGTACTCCTCAATCATGAGGTCTTTTAAAGTATCCCAGCCCATATCATTTGCCACTGAAAGAGATAGTGACTTAACATGGCTATTCCACCATGTTAGGGCTCTGGTTTCAAAGGTGCAAGCAGCGAACTTCACCTTGCTCCCTTCTGGACAGGAGCAGATTGCGAAAACCGATTCGGTTTTCTCAAACCATTGCGAGAGTACAATGACTCCGCCAGTTCCTCTGAAGGATAATGGCTTGCAGTTTGTAAAATCTTTGTAGGAGCACTCTTTCGAGCGCACAGGAGTTTCAACCTGTATTGTTGGAATAGGAGTTCCTCCTCCAGTGGAACTTGAAGAATGATATTCAGCCATGGTTGTTGCCACAGCCGCAGCTACAGCAGCATTGAGGGCTGCTGTATCAAATTGAGGAATAGGTGGTGTAGGATTACGTCTTGTTGACTTACGTGGAGGCATCTTTTAGCTGAAAGTTTAGAATGAACAAGATATTGATAAGAATTTGACATGAAAATTGATGAGAATGACTCATGGACTAACTCTCCATAGTCCAACAGCATAATTAAATGGAATACTTGAATGAAGATGAAAGCATTTGGATAATAATTTCCATTAGATTTTTATATCTGTCAAAGATATTGGAATTACAGATGTAATGAGTTTGGGGAAAAATGACCTAGAAGTAGGTCTTACATCATCCAAGATGGGAAAATTTTGACAGCATACTACCAAATCAAAACCTAGCAGGTCTAAGATTTATAAGGATAGGAAATTAGACTTAAGTTTTTACATAACTAAGTTATATCCAAAAGAGAAGTTGGTAAAATTTTAACGACGACGAGAACTACTTGAGTGAGTCCTTGAATCCGATAGGAGACGCTCTATGTCCCTCACACGCCTATCAGACCTTGCTTGCTGAGCTCGAAGTTCCCTGACTTCGGCTCGGGTTTCAGCAAGTTCCCACTGAAGCATTGCATTGCTAATCTGAGCCCTTTCGTGAGCGGACTCCAGCTGGCGAATGCGAACAGTGTTAATACCAGAATTGGCATCCACTTCTACTACCCGATCGATAGATGCTCGACCCTGCTCGGTGTTCCGAGCAATCCTACGAACCATGATAGGTAGGACCCTATCAGCTGAACCTCCCTCAGTAAGGTTGTAGAAACTCCTGTCTCCATTGTAAGGAAAAGGTTGACCTTGTTCCTGACTCCACCTATTCAAGTTTGTGGCCCACATAGGTGTGGGTCCTTGAAATGCGGGACGAGGGTTTGGGTTTTGAACAGCTGGGAGTTGGTTGTTGACTTCTGGCTCCGAGTCGGAACCATCAGAAAAACCTTCAGCTTCATAATCATCTAAAGGAATTGGGTGATTATCTTCTGGTTCGTCTTCCAGCCATTCTGCGTTGCCGTAGTTGGGAAAGTACGGGTCTCCGGGAAGATGAAATCCAGCCATTAAATCTACGCGAGAAGAGGGATATAAGAAATAACTAAATTAAACTAACTAACTAAATAATTATAAGATGATCTTTATCAGTTGCCCCAATACTTGTTTAAAGCATACCAGTTATATGTCATGCAGAAGGGATACACCTTCGAATAAGTAACCCTAACCCTAAGCCCACAACCAAACAAGGAACAGGAAGTAAGGCAAAGATCACAGATTCTAAGTCTATGACATCCTAGTACATATAACTTTAGTGTATCCACTAAACAACCATTGTTATACTAATAAAGACCTTTAATTCTCGAATAAGTAATTATAGTAACACAAAATACTCCTATAGTATTTTAAGTTTAATGTTTTGTTCTACTGTTCTTGTTGTAGAAGTGTTGGTAAGTTTTTAGACTTGTTGCAACCTCACAACCACACTTAGGCACACGCTAATCACTCCTCAGATAATGTAGTTGATCAGGCTACATCTTCCCAGGGTTGACCATATGTCTCTAAGTATGCTTATGCTGTCCACCAATCGTAATACTTTTGTTCTGTCCTAGTGACACTGATTTTAGTATGAATGCAGGTATGTATACTTTATTAAATATTTTATTATTTAAAGTATAAACTCTTCATCAGAGTATTTTAAATCCCGCTTGTGTTTATAGTTCGTATATCTTTTATGGGTTGATACACTCGATTCACTATAAACAATGCTCTGATACCAATCTGTCACACCCTCAAATGAACGGCGGAAACGTTCTGGGGTGGAGGACGTCATGTACAGTATCCCAACAATGCAAGTAGTAAACAAGCAACAACATCATCCATTGCATTAATAATATAATTTCATACAAGTGTGTTCCGTTAAGTTTTAAAGACACCATAACAATATACATCAAAATATAAGATGAGTCTTGAACGAGCTCCATCTTCTCAAAACCTGGCTCCGGTACCTGTCTACTGGTGACCTGAGAATACAAGTTATTTTGAAAGAGTTTATCAGCTTTAGAGCTGGTGAGTTCATAAGTATATTAGTTTCTGTGTTTGTATGAAAGCATTTGTAAGATGTTTTGTAAGATGTACTGTGTGTTTGTAAGAGTTTTGTATTTGTTTGAACTATCCTAGAAAACCCTATGTTTCCTACTAAAAGTAGCCTTCTACCAAGGCATCTAGTGTCTGTGTGTGTATCCTTTGTAAAAGTGGGTATTTTCCCAAATCCGACTATCATTAACCAAAAATATAGTTTTTACATTATTGTTTATCGTGTGAAATCACAAAGTAAAATGTAAAGGGAAAATGTTATAGTACTTTAATGTAGTATTATGAAACTACTGTTGTACTAACTACCTTAAGTTAATTGTATATTTTAAGGTAACATGTGATCGGCCTGTATCTTGCTACCGATTCAATAGTAAAGTGACAATGTAAGATGCCACAAAAATGACGTTTGGCACCCGTAGACTTGCAAGTCCCACTGTAGCGAGCAGAAAGGTGTAGGATAGTCAATCCAGTATAGATCTATACACAAACTCATACGCTCCCCAATTAAGGAGATTCTGATACAAAAACAGTCATGGCAGGTAGTGCCATGCCCTGTTTAATGGCTCACATAAATGTATTTATGTAAATGTTATGTGAATTGTGTGCTAGCTGTATTGTGTGTTCTTTCTCTGTCTAGCCTGTATGTTTGTTTCTCATCACTCTGTTTCATGTTTGTTTCTCATTATAGTATGTATTGACTCATGTATGAACTGACTCATTGTATGTTTCATCGTTCTAGTAATAGTATCTTCCTAAACTACCCCTATGGTAGCTTACTAGCAATGTATGAACATGTTTGTATACCCTTGCTACCCAAGGGTATGGAATTGAATGAAGGAAAACCTTTTGTATCTATATACATATACATAATATATAACTAGGATTCAAACGACCCTCGGACAACTAACCTTGATACCCCAAGACCACAATCAAACGAGAACAGGAAGTAGGGTAGACTAGCAGTCCTAAGTCCTTCTTAATCCTACTTATATAACTATATTTATATAGATACACATAATATAAGTTAAAAGAGGTTGATAACAAACCTTTTATATCTATATACATATACATAATATATAACTAGGATTCAAACGACCCTCGGACAACTAACCTTGATACCCCAAGACCACAATCAAACAAGAACAGGAAGTAGGGTAGACTAGCAGTCCTAAGTCCTTCTTAATCCTACTTATATAACTATATTTATATAGATACACATAATATAAGTTAAAAGAGTTTGATAAATGTATTTGACAATAAAAGAGTTTGTAAAACAGTTTAAGGTAAAACAGTTTGAAAAGTAAGAAAACCATTTGCTTGGTAGTTATTAATCACATGTGATTGATATAATAACTACAATTGTTCAACTTGTATCCCCCCCCATAAAAGCATTTAAAAACATTTAAAAGGTTAATTAAGGGGTATGAACTCACCTGTAGTTGGTGGTTTGGATGAACTGAAGAAATAGGATTGCTAGGTGTCAAGTGAAGACTTGTACACACACAAAGATCCTATTTAACATATAAATACCACATATATGTATCTAATTAGACTTTAAACAACTAATTAGCAAAGTTAAGACATCCTAAGACAAGTTAAACACCTTATATAAGTGTTATAAGTCTCAAGGAATGCATCTAAGTGTTGTAGAACAATGCTATAGGGTCTAGGGTTCAAAAGAAACCCTAACTTGAGTTTACGGTTTTGTGACCTCAACCCAATGGGTTTACGGTCGTAAACCCTAGAGTTTACGGCCGTAAACTCCCCCTCTTTTGACCATTTGTTGATTTGAAGGTTTCTAAGTCCGTTTAAGTGTTTCCTCTTGAAGTATAAGCCTAAGGAAGAAGCTAGGGCACCATTTCACTCCTATTTGGAGTTTACGGCCCAAAGACCACATCCCTTTGGGTTTACGGCCGTAAACCCTTATGGATGTTGGTATTTTGTTGATTTCAAGTCCTTAACACATCAAGGTAAGGATCTAAGTTAGTTACCTAGGCTTAGGAAGGGACTAGGGACATTTCGGTCCCTTAAAATGGGTTTACGGTTCAAGAATGTTCTTGGACCGTAAACACCATTTTCTTGGTGTTTCTTGGATGATTTCATGTTATAATGAAGTATAGCAAGCTTAAACACACTCTAGGATAGAAGTACTTACTATATGGAAGTTTGAAATGAGCCAAAATGCCAAGAACACTAGTGTGTGTTCTTGGTGTTCTTGGTGAAAATGGAAGAATCAACCTTTTGGAATGATTTCACGGTTAGAAAGGTGTTAAAACACTAGATTAAGTGATCTACTAACTTGAAATGGTTGAAAACACTTACTAGATCGAGATCTGGAATAAATCCCGTGATGATACTTGAGAGGATTTGCTTTTGTTCTTGAGAAATTTGGAAAAATGATAATAAATGACAAGTGTCATATATATACTCCAAATTTCTGGGTTTTTGGCTGAAAATATTTTATTCCCGGTAGTAACTCCAATTTCTTGAAGTTTAGGAATAACAGTGATGCACTATAACCCTAGGGCATCCTCTCTCCTGGTATCTCCTAAAGTGTAAATCCTAAAATAATCAAACTTAATCCAAAAAGTCTGAAAATTTAACTGTAACTGATTTGACTTCTATTGAATTGACATGTTGTACAGAATAGAAATTTCGGGTTGTCACATGGATGGTTTAGGGTTTCTTGTCGGAGGTTTGTTTGGCATAAAATGGTAACGAGGTATTTAATTTGGGTTGATTAAAACTAGGGATGAGCATTAGGACCGCCAGAACCGGAATCGAACCGGAATTGGTAACAAGGTCCGGTTACCGGTTCTCTATTTTTATGAAAACCAGTCCCGATTCTAAAAACCAGAACCGGTTTGACAATTTTCCCGTTTTTTAAAATGTGCATAACTCACTCATATGAAGTCGAAATTATTTCATTTTTTTCTAACATGTAATTTGAAGTTTGTAATTCATTTTTGACTATATAAACATATGTTTTGGTTAGATATTGAATCAGACACATGCCCCGAAAGAAAGAATATCGATGCTACGTTTTCTCTATTTCAACTTTTTTTTTTGTTTTTTTTGAGTCTGTCCCATTTTTTTAAATGTACATAACTCATTCATATGACGTCAGAATACCTTAATTTTTTTTCCAGCATGTAATTCGGTGTTTGTACTTCATTTTAGACTATAAAACATATATTTTGGTTAGATATTGAATCAATTATAGACCTCGGAAGACAGCATATCAATGCTGCGTATTTTATGTTTCTGTATTTTTTTTTGGAATTTGTCCCACTTTTAAAATGCGCATAACTCACTCATATGAAGTCGGAATTACTTGATTCTTTTTTCATCATGTAATTTAGTGTTTGTACTTCAATTTAGAATGTAAAGAGTCATAATTTGGTTAAATATTGAATCATTTACAAGCTCCGGAAGATAACATATCATTTATAATATTTCAACCGGTTTTAGTTTGAAAAATAACCGAAAAACCGGGACCGGAACCGGAACCAGTGGTTTAGTTCCCGGTTCTTATAATATAGGAAAACCGGTTCCGGTTCTGAACTGGTCCGGTTCTAAAGCTCATCCCTAATTAAAATCCCACATGGTGTTATCGAGTATTAATATGTCCACCACCACCGATGATTACTTGGGCTGTAAGGGTGGTTGTTGAAAGTAAATGCCTCTAATTAATCCATGAAAATGTGGCATCGACCGGACTCAGTAACGAGTCTGTGACTATAAGCTTAGTTGACATATGACGATGCGAGATTACCTCTTAAAATAGGTAAATGTACCTTTTAAAACGGTAAAACACAATTTCATGCCCTTAAAATACAAAAAATAGTCACGAGACCTTTTAAACCAATATACTAATTAGGTTAGTTCCTAAGCATAATGGTTATTTTATGATATTATTTATATTTATAATATTTATATTTTATCCGACAAAATAAATTTGATTTTCAGTCCAATGGAACGAGCATTCCATTCGTTTTGATTTTGTAGAATTTCAAAAGAAATACAAAAAATAAATATAGAACGATGGATTTGAAAGCAAAAGGGGAGAAAAACTCTGTAATTGAACGCACATACCCGCCTAAATAATCGGTGAGAAATTGGGAAGACTCAACGAAACACTTCCAAGTACGAAGATCGAACACCATGGTAGACTCTTCCTTCAACCTCCTCAGTTTCTACAATTCCTTTCTATTTGTTTCTTATTTTGATTGCTTTGGTTTTGTTTTCCAGTTTTCAATTGCAGCTATTAACGATACAGATTCCAAAAACCAGTGGGAACCCCTCGCCCCTACCAAAGAAGCTCAGGCAAACCCTAATTCCCTTTCTACACATAGATATTCATACATACACAATTTGTTACTTTTTTACAGTTACTTTTTGTTCATAATGCGTAATGTGTTTCCCATACACAAACGCAAACACACAAGAAAACAACTAAGTTCTGCATTCCCAAAATGGGCCACTGTCGAAATAAATTTGCGCTCAAAGTAAGATCTTTATACATGCGAGGGTACATGAGGATTGAAAAACAGTTGCAATTCAAAAAGAAAGGCAGACAACTATGGATTATAAGAGAATTGCAGCTATCTCTTTGGAATTGAAGGAATATGTTCTTAGTGTGTACGAATTATGATGACATACTTACATTTACCCAAAAACCCTTTCGAACTTACCATGAGGATCATTAATGGAAATCAATTCCAGCCATATTTTGTTTCCCTGATTGCATATATGGTGAAGTGAACACCTTTGGATAGAGTAGTCATATTATCTTGTATTTTCTTATGCTGAATTATATGAATTTCTAGCATACATACATGTGGTTCTCCATCTGTGGAATTCTGGTATAGTAATAAGATATAACAGTGGAGTTAAGTTGCTGAATGGTTCTATTTGTTTCCATTTTACAAACAACAGTGTGTTATGTATACAAAATATGCTCACATCAAATTGAAGCAACAAAGAGATGTTCTATTATTGATTTATGTACATTCCATGCTACCAGGAATTCCGACTTTCACAAACCTATCAAGAAGGGCTTTTGAAGTTACAGGCAAAGGAGTATGAAAAGGCTCGTGAGCTTTTAGAAAACGTATTAAAAGACCCTCTTCTTCCAAATGGCCAGGTTAGAATTACTTCCAAGAATCTCACAAGTCTACTAGCATGAAAATACTCCTTACTTTCTACACTTGGTTTCTTAAACTGCTTCAAAATCTCTCTTTTATGTCAGGTTGATAATTGTGGTAGTGATGGACATCTACTGCAACTGAGGTTAATTCTCACTTCTCATTTTTGTCATTCAGTTGTAGATTTTAGGTTTTGGAATGGGATTGTGGTATTTATGCTTCACGTTTTGATTCAATGCTTAGTTTTGATTTATTGTTATAGCCACTAAATGCAAGTAAATAGCAATGTACTTCGATTTATTTGTGTATTATAGCATCCTACTTACATTTCTTTCTATTACAAGTTACAACATTGTACTTTCAATTGTTTTCCTTCTTGAGATATTGTGCTTTGAAAAGTCTACCCACTTATAGCCTTGTACTTTCACATTCTTTCTTATTAGGACGTTATACCTTTGAAAAATCTATTCAATTATTACAGTGAAAATTCCTTTGTGCTTAGATGAAAATGCCATAATTGGGTGGATTTTTCAGTTACAATGCTGTAATAGGAGAAATGAAAGTTGGATGCTATAATAATAACCAAATCATGAAAGTACTTTGTCATTTTTTACACTTAACCCATTGTTGTAGTAATTTTATGTGGTTTGTTTTAGTTCAAATTGCCATGCATGGGTAAAAAATATGTTTTCATCTAGGGTAAAAAGTTGCTATTTTTGAACCATTGACATCTAGGGTTTAGGTTTTAGGGTTTGTTATAGAACCACCTTTGATCAAAACTGTTAACTGTCAGTAAACATCTATCTTACAAGTGTGTATATGTTTTCAGATTTTTAACACTGAAAAATCTTGCCACTGTATTTCTTCAACAAGGTTCTAACCATTATGAAAGTGCTCTACATTGCTATCTTCAAGCTGTAGATATTGATTCCAAAGATTCTGTTGTGTGGAATCAGCTTGGAACATTATCATGCTCAATGGGATTATTGAGCATCTCTCGATGGGCATTTGAGCAAGGCCTTTTATGCAGCCCTAACAACTGTAACTCTTCAAACTTAAATACTTCTTATTATGCATTGTATATCTCTCAATTCATGCTCTAAGCTTTTTAATCAATGCATTTAGGGAATTGCATGGAGAAACTTTTGGAAGTTCTTATTGCTATTGGTGATGAAGTAGCTTGTCTTTCAGTTGCTGATTTAATTCTAAGGCATTGGCCTTCACATTCTCGTGCTTTAAAAGTCAAACATGTGATTGAAGAGTCTGAACCTACTCCCTTTTCTCCAAGAGGTATAGACAAATTGGAACCACATCATGTCAGATTGAAATTTCTTGACAAAAGAAAAGCAACAAATCATGATCTAAATGATAATGGGACAACCAAAAAGTCAAATCAGAATACAATCTTGCACCTTTCGGAAGCTTCTTGGAGTGCTCTAGCTGGAGAGCTTTTAAAGATGTTGATTCCTTTGAATGATTCTAATAAATCTGCAGACTTTAGATTAATCATACGTATGCCTTGTAGTTCAGATAACCCAATAAAGGAAAAAGAAGGAGTTAATGGCTCCTCAATTCCTGCTAACACAGAGAGTAATATGAATGAAGAGCAACACCAAGAAAGGCGAAGCAGTCGTCTTGAAAGACTTAGGAGTCGAAAACCTGATAAGGAAGAATCAGATTTCACACCCACTAAAGATTTAGTCAAACTTGTTCCCCAATTTCTGGAGCCATTTATCATGGGTGAATCCAGAATTACAAATCTCAGAATGGATTCAGAGGATACAACCGATACCCAGAATAATGAGTCCATTGATGTTGCTCAGTTTGTTCAGAAAACATCAAAAAACTATGGTGTATATCATGTAGCAGGCATGCTCTTAGAAGAGGTTGGATGTAGAAGGATTTCTTATCAGGATACATGTGAGAAGTTTCTAGAGTTAGAAGAATTGACACGGAATTTAGGAGAGAGTAGAACCCCGGAATGCAGTCTTTTTCTTGCTGAGCTGGCGTATGACTTTGGGATACGATCATCAGACGAGTCGATTCGCTCTGATTTCATGTTGAAAGCATCTTATCATCTTTGTAAACTCATTGAATCGGTAGCTCTGAATGATGTAGATGTGTCTGCAATTGGTTCTTTGTTGGATAATAAACGGGATTTTTGGGTTCGTTTTTTTTGGGTAAGTGGAAAATTGTCAATTTTTAATGGTGACAAGGAAAAAGCCCGAAAAGAATTTGGTGTTTCTTTGGCCTTGTTAACAAACACAGATAAGGAAAGGAACAGTCTTGTTTCCATTAGTCTTCCACACCTGAAAGTAATGAACAAGCTGACTGTTGATCTTGTTTTGCATGAAATTAACCTTTTAGAGGTTGATTTTTTGATGAAAAATAGTGTAAATGAAATGATGGAAAAAGGGTTGCATTTAGAGTGCGTTAACTTGCTAGCTCCTCTTCTATCTTGCATGAAAGATGATCATGTTTCTGGTTCATCTTTTGAAAAAGATGGTGAAGGGGCTGATTCGGCTGAATTATCTGCTCTAAATGTTCTAATTAAAGCATGTGAAAGCTTAAAACCAGTGGATGCAAATGTTTATTTGAGATGCCACAGACAGAGACTAAAACTTCTCATGGCTGCTACTGGTGTGGAAGAGGGTTTTGGTTCCCAGAAATCATCCAATGAAAGTGAATTAAGCAAAAACTCAACCACAGACTTGCATCCCCTTTTAGCTGAAGAAGTAAAGGCAATTTCCCAATGTACACAGGAGATGAAGAACTCCATCATTCCTTGTGGAAGTATTGTAAGTTCAGTGTGTTGACTAAATATTTTTTAAATATATATGTTCTTTCCGAAAATAATGATTCCGGCTGAATCTGATGGAATTGGAATTTGAGATTCCATTCCGTGTTGGAATCCTTCAAGGCTTCAACTTCCATATTTGATTGAAAATAGGATGCTATAATACATGAAAATATGTTGCTATTTTGTACATTACTATTTTTTCTATTGTTGATTCCTTACATTCACGCCCTTCAAGGATTCATAAACTTCATAGTTATGTAGCTTCTGCTTTTTCTCACAGAATGGCTCTGTTATTCCTTTGAGAATCATTGGTGATATTCAATCTTTGCTGCTAGCTGTTATGTGTCATATAGCAAACATATGCTTCTCCAAGAAATCCATAGAAGTGGACAATCCAGATGATGATCAAAAAAGGCAAAAATGTTGTTTTGTAGATGCTGCTATTGCATTTTTCAGACTTCAACATCTGAACCCAAATATTTCCATCAAAACTCAAGTATGCTCTCGATCTCTTGTCTGTGAAAAAGACGTAAATGCCCTCATCATTGCTTGACATCTCTTGGTCATGCTTTTTCAGATTGAATTGATAATTGCAATCCACGAGATGCTTGCTGAGCATGGCATCTGTTGTGCCAGTGGTGATGGAGAAGAAGATGGGGCCTTTCTTAAACTTGCCATAAAGCATCTTTTGCATTTAGACATGAAACTCAAGTCTATAAACAAGGGTCCTGAGTCAACTCAGTGTGGTGATGAGCAAGTTTTACAAGAAGGGTATGCTAAAATATCTGGGAATGATTCAAATGTGGAAGTGGCTCCAAGTGATCAATTACTAGAATCTGGAAAACAACTAACTGAAGAGGAAAAAGAGGATCTTGAGATTGAAATAGATACTGCTCTTGATCAATGTTTTTTTTGTTTATATGGTTTGCATCTTAGATCTGATTCATCATATGAAGATGATCTTGCTATGCACAAAAATACAAGTCGTGGAGATTATCAAACAAAAGAACAATGTGCTGATGTTTTCCAGTATATTCTGCCATATGCTAAGGCTTCATCTGTGAGTGATCATATTACCTTCCTTTTCTTTATATTGTCTGTTTGATTTCCGAAAAAAAAGGCTAAATGCAATAAATAGCAACGATTTTCGTTTGTTTGTGTAATATAGCATCATACTTTCCTTTTTATAAAACCTTTTCATACAATTCATTGCACTATTTTACTATGGTTATGCATGGTTTCATGACTCTTTTCATATATAGACATTGTACTCTGAAAAATCTAAATTATAGCATTGTACATCCTTTTTTCTTATTAGGATATGATACTTTAAAAAATCTACTTAATTATAGCAGTGGAAATTGCATTGTATGTAGCTGACATTGCTATAATATAATTGATAAATCTTTGAAAGTATAAGCTGTATTAGAAAGAAATGAAAGCCAGATGCTATAATAAACATATTAAGTAAAGTTTGTTTGTATTTCTTGCATTTAATTTTTTCCATAGAACCTTTCAGTAGAATTCATTACACAGCTTTACAAGAGGAAGAGATATTTTATAGTTAACAAGGTTTTAAAAGTTAATGGTTTATTTCATTAATATATATCTTCAGAGAACTGGATTGGTTAAACTGCGAAGAGTATTAAGAGCCATACGTAAACATTTTCCACAACCACCTGAAAGTGCATTGAATGGAAATGCAATAGACAAATTTTTAGATGACCCAAATTTATGTGAAGACAAATTGTCTGAAGAGGCTGGATCTGATGGTTTTCGGGATACCATAATGAATATTATATATCAAGATTCTTCAATTCTTAAGCAACACCCAACAAATCTAGAGAGGTATCTGTTTTAATATATAGTAATATTCATAGCTTCTTATAATATCGTTTAATGCTTGAAATAGCAATGTACCTTTGTTGATTTCTTTATTATAGCATCCTACTTTTCTAGAGCTTTCTACTTTTAGAAATCTACCCAAGTATATATAGCAATATCATCCAAATACAAAGCAAGTTTTGTTGTGATCATTGGATAGAATATTTAAAGTATAATAAGAAAAGAAGTTAATAAGTAGAAAAGCTATAGTTAGGTAGATCTTTCAAAGACAAATCCTTAAGAAAAGCAAAATTAAAATGAAGTAAGAACTGAATGTAGGATTCTATATAGTTTGTTATATCAATTATAGCAATGATGTTTGCATTTAGGGCTTCAATATAAATAGTGTATGGTGTTTTTTGTTTTGTAGGTCTGAGCCATATATGGATGTATATGGGAACTTGTATTATCTTCTTGCACAATCAGAGGAAATGAGTGCAACTGATAAATGGGCTGGATTTGTGCTGACTAAGGAAGGTGAAGAGTTTGTACAACAAACTGCAAAGCTCTTTAAATATGATTTACTCTTTAATCCAATGCGCTTTGACAGCTGGCAACGCCTTGCTACTATTTATGATGAGGTAATAAGCTAACAAGTAACATCTTTCCTTGGTTCATGTTTAGGGTTTACATAAAAATCTCAAATTACTATGCTATTTTTGGAAATGTAAAACAAAGAAATCGAATGCTATAATAATACACAAATAAATGAAAGTATTCTATGTGAATAGTTTGTTGTTTTCCTTTTCTAAACCCTAAATCCATATGTGGTTTGGTTTCTTCTGCATAAAACTGAAAACAAACCAAAAAGTTCGTTTTTTAGTCCCAAATTAAACTCTCTCTCTCTCTCTGGATTTTAAATTCAACCAGATTGATTTTCTATTTGTTTTTTTGCCCTTTCAGTTGCATAAAGCAAAAAAATAGCAATCAAATAGATGGACTCATGAAAAGATCTGAATATATTTGTTGAATTTCACATTTATTTAATAGCAAAAAAACATTCTAAAAGTTGATATCTAACAGCACAACTAAGTGGAGTATTGCAATGGAGACTAGAAAGACCTTAAATAATTAATTAAGTTCACTTCGGTTTTTAGTTTTCTTTCAAAACAAAACAAAACCTAAAATTTTGTATTTTAATACAAAAAAACTAAACTCTCTGTTTTCTTTTCAAATGGGTTGGTTTTTGGTTTTTTCTGGTATATATATAATTTATAATGTAAAGGGACATTTTAAAAAAAAATTATTTTGCAGGAAGTGGACTTGTTGCTGAATGATGGAAGCAAGCAGATAAATGTTACAGGGTGGAGGAAGAATGCAACTTTTGCTCAAAGAGTTGATACAAGTCGAAGGAGGAGTAGGCGTTGTTTGTTGATGACTCTGGCTTTAGCCCAAACACCCATCCAGCAGGTTTGCCTCTTTTCTTTTATTATTATTATTATTATTATTATTATTATTATTATTATCATGAATTAAATGCCTATTTATGCAACACAATGCTTCTCCTTTTTCCAAATTTTTGTAACAAACTGGTTTTTTAGACTCAATATGCAACCATGGTTCATACTATGATCAAATTATGCAACATTGTAATCAGGATCAGGTCACCTAATGATGTGACACCAGTTAAATGGTTATGTATACAACAGTTTTTCACTTTTTGTACCTATTTATGCAACAATATATCATTCCTTTACTAATTTATACAACACTCTTCATATTTTGACCAATTTACACAAATTATTGAACCATGTTTTAACCGGTTACTTAGAAAAAGTTTGCATCATTTGGTTATAAAAGATTGAAATGTGGTCACATATTTTCATAAAAAACCACTTTGGTGCGTAAATTGCAAAATGTGATAAAGATAAAGTGACACATGATGGATTATTATAAATGATTGCAGGGAGAGATTCATGATTTATTAGCATTGGTGTATTATGATGGCCTTCAGAATGTGGTCCCAATATATGATCAAAGATTAAATTTACCACTAAAAGATGCTGAATGGAAAATGTTCTGTGAGAATTCCATGAAGCATTTTGAGAAGGCCTTTGCACAAAAGTATATTTCTATTTCCAGTTGTTTCATCTCTAGTTTTATTATATGAATAAATATGACTCATTTGAATACTTTTAAATAACAGGGAAGACTGGTCTTACGTATATTACTTGGGAAAACTTAGTGAAAAGCTTAAATACTCACGTGAAAAATCATTTGCATACTATGACAAAGCTATTGCTTTGAATCCATCAGCTGTAGATCCCTTTTACAGAATGCATGCTTCACGCTTGAAGTTACTCTGGTCATGTAGCCACAATGACAAGGATGCCTTAAAGGTTATCTTCACTTCATCATATTTTTTCTGTTTTATTGCATGAAATAACAACACACACACACTTCTTTTCTCGTTTTATATATTCAGATGACACTAAGAAATGAAAGTAAAATGCTACAATAAACAAGTTAATGAAAGTATTTCTTGATTCTTTGACAGATTGCTGCAATGTATTGTTTTAATCAATCGACAAAGGAAACTGTTATGAACATTCTTGATAAATCCAATCCCCAAAATACCCCTGATGATACGTGGCACATGCTTTACAACGATTGTCTTTCTGGCCTACAACTTTGTGTGGAAGGGGACCTGAAACATTTTCACAAAGCTCGATATATGCTTGCTCAAGGGCTATACAGAAAGGGTGAGAGTGGGGATTTAGAAAAGGCAAAAGATGAACTTTCATTTTGCTTCAAGTCTTCCCGATCTTGTTTTACAATCAACATGTGGGAAATTGATAGTACAGTCAAAAAAGGAAGGTAAAAAAAATAAAGTAACTAAAAGACTTTTAACTTTTTATTTATTTGTGTGTTTTATCATTTCTTACTATTACAACATCCTACTTTGAAATCTTTTCTTATTAGGACAATTATTGGAGTCTTATTTTAACGTTTTTTTGGTTTTCAGGCGTAAGACACCTGGCAGGATCCTTGAAGTTAATTTAGCAGAAAGTTCTCGTAAATTCATAACTTGCATTAGGAAGTATATTTTGTTCTACATGAAGCTTTTGGAAGAAACTGGGGATATATCAACCCTTGAACGAGCTTATATTTCTATTCGTGCAGATAAAAGGGTAAGTTTTTTTCTTTTTTAGTATTATGCAAGAAATAACAACATACTTTCATTTATTAAAAGCTACTTAGATATAGCATTGTACTTTGAATTTATTCATATTAGAACATTATACTTTGAAAAATCTACCTAATTATATATATAGCAATGAAAGTTGCTTTGTATTTGGATGACATTGCTATATGTTTTTCAAAATAAAATGCTGTAATAAACAAATCAATGGAATTACATTGTTATTTGTTGCATTAAATCCTTTTCAAAGTACAATGTTGTTGTTTTTTTGAATATTCTGATATCATAGCATCTTTTTTTTTTTTTTTTTCATCTTAATGATGGCTACGTATTTCTATCTATAAAAACCTTATACTTAAAATTAATCTGTACCTTGTTGTATACAAATGCAGTTCTCATTGTGCCTTGAAGATCTTGTTCCTATAGCTCTTGGGAGATACATTAAGGCACTGGTATCCTCCATCAATCAAATTGAAAGTGGCACAAATATTGATAACATTGCTTTAGAGCATCTTCTAGAGAAAATGTTGTGTTTGTACATAGAACAGATGAATTTGTGGTCCGATATTTGCAATTTGCCTGAGATCAAGTGCCCAGATTTATCCGAAAGCAGCTTATTTGGGTAAGCAATCCTTAATATAACTCAGCTAAGTGTAAAAAATACACTTTTGGCCCCTCTGTTTTAATTTATGACTTCTGTTTCTGGATATGGTTCAAAAAAAGAATCTTCTTGCCCTATTTTACTGTTTCTTAACATTTTTTTGTCCAAGTAAACAGCCCTTTCGCTAAATTTGTGAAAATGACCATTTTGACCTCATTTCTATAAAAACTGTAATTTACTCTTTATTATAAAAAATCTGAACAACATCGTTTTTACTTGTTGCAGATATCTCTTCAAGTATATCCAAATACTAGAGAAAAACTGCAAATTAGAAGCACTCGAGGGCATAAACGAAAAGATAAGAAAACGCCTAAAAAACCCAAAATTATCAAACACAAATTGTGCTAAAGTTCATAAACATGTCTCCATGTCTTGGTGTAGATGTCTAATCATTAACATGGCTTCAATCACACCACTAAATTCCCGATTTTTAACCGAACCCCAAATCCCACCTCTCTCAGATACCACCACAAACAACCAACTCCTTTGCATCGACATTCTTACAGACCAATTATGGCAATCAACTTTCGAGGATACAAATACAAATACAAATACAATTACAATTACAATTACAAATCATTTGAAAGCTATGCAAAGTAAATGGGATTCTTTGTTGTTGAAAGTCAAAGATGTTGTAATCAAGAAACCCTTGGAAGAAAATTTGGAAGCTGCTACTGTGCTACTTAGATCTGCTTATAACTTTTATCGGGATGCCACGTGTGCGGTGTTGCCATCTTGCTTAAATCTTTATGCTGTGCCATGTCAGCTGTTGACCGAAGGTCATATTGAGTCAAATCTGCATTCGGTTGACATTCTTGAAATGAATACTCAAAAGAAGCTTCTTTTGTGGGCTTACGCTTTGTTGCATGGACGTTGCATCACCAATGTGTCCATGGTTATTAAGTATTGTGAAGAGACTGTAAAGGTTTGACTTTTTAGTAAACATGTTGACTTTTTTTTTTTCTAAGCATGGATACATGAGTTTTATTTTAGGTTCGTTTAACATATGCAAATATGTATTTACTTGAAATGGGTAAATGACATACAAAATGTTTTTTTTTTGGAAATAAAGTGATGCATGATATCAATAATAATAAGGATTTTTCACTGCAGTTGAAGATGAAAAAGGGTGGTGGAAGTACATCTACTACTCCCACCATGCATTCTGTTATGGCTTATCAGACAGGTTTATTCATTCACTAAGCAAAGTTATTTTTTGTGTACTACTACTACTACTACTACTACTAATAATAATAATAATAATAATTATCACAAAATACAATAACATTCACTGGAGATTAATTACCCCAAGTCAAATCTTGCAATAATTTGGTCCCGTTTGTTACGCATGATATGAGACAAGTTTTGTACTGTGTTTGGTGTGTATTAGACTGACTGACTGACAAAATCTTGTGTGTCAGGTGTAGTAGGCAAGGACGTTGTCGGCATTTCTGGTGCAAAAGAGACCACCACACTAAACGTGGACCCCACTTCTCTCACTGAAACTAAAAATCCCGAAAATGCCCCTAATTGCGATGAGGGGTCTACATCGTTGCAAGAAATCGAAATCACGCCACCTGTTACCCAAAACCACACTTTTTCATCAGCTGTCCCACTTATGGTTCCTTGCAACAATTCTGATGAGCCACAAGGACCAGATTCTGCCAAAACTTGATGTTTTTGCATTTTTTTTTTCTTTGTATAAAGTGTTGTGAGGGAAGATAATTTTGTTAAAAGTGATGTATATTAGTTGTGCCATATATATATATTTTTTAAACTCAAATGATCATTAGTAATGTTTTCTTTTGGAGATAGAATGAGTTCCAAAATGGAATTAGTCATTTTTGGGAATGAAAACTTTTCCTTGAGAGTCGTATTCAAGTGTTGCAAATTCTATAAGTTTAGACACATGTATTTGATTATTTTTCAAAAAAAAAAAATCCAAATTTTTGAGAAGCAAAATTAGGCGTTATAAATTACAAGAAGATTTGTAAACACGCGACCTTTGGTTGTGGAAGGATTTGTAATTTATTTGTCATTTGTCGTTATTATTTATAGTTGTCGGTAGATTAATTATTGTAAAGTGTCGGAAGGATGTAATGTGTAGAATGTGACATAAAGTAAGTGTCAGTAGGATTTAACATAAAGTGCAAGACCCTTAATGGTCTAAGGGTCTAAATTGTAAAATAGGTTTGTCGTGTTGCAATCATATGATTGCAACAATAATTGTAACCGACTCATTAGAGCCTATAAATAGGACATTTGTCCATATGAAATAAGCAAGATGTTTTGAGTGTTTAAGACTTGAGTTAATTCTCAAAGTTCTTTCTCTGTTGAAATAGTTTGTCTATTTCTGAATAGCAGAGCCCTCTATCCAAATCCATCTATATAATCATCCAATATAATCCAAACAATCCATCATCAATTAAGAATATCATCAAAAGATCATCCCCGACGCACCCTCCGTTCGATTTGGTATCAGAGCAGGTATCGTTCTTACTATGAATTCTCATCGTTATTTGTCATGCATAATCATCACAAGATATCATTCATCGTTTCCAAATTAATTGTCACTTTAATGAATTTTTTCAAATCTACTGGAAGTACATTGCTACAAATGGAAAAGTATTGATAACTATAAATTACGTACACATATACAAACACCTGCACAACTTATTTAAAATGTAGATACGGTTTTTACAATAGCTATATCAACGGATAAGCGGAAGTTAGTTGATATTTATTGCATTTAACCATGATTTTAGAAATATAAAATACAATATTCATGGTAAAAGTTTCTTCTCAACTTGTGCTAGGTTGACAAAAAAACATAAACTATAATTAGGTTGCATAAGAACCATCAGATTATAATTACAAAAGAATCGATACCTTTCATTGATAAAGGAGGGGATTAAATACCCACCGTACAGAGTGATTACAGGAGGAAATTGGGGAAAAGATAGGCTAAATAAGGAAGAAGTAATCTACATTAATTACACAGTAAATATAAGATCTGGAATATAGAGAAGGTATATATTTTGGTTAATACTCCCCCGCAGTCGAATGGTTGGCTGGCCGAATAGAGAGACTAGAACGGAAGCGGGTGAATAGCTGACGGGGTAATCCCTTGGTAAATATATCTGCGTATTGGTAATCAGCAAGGACATGAAGAACGCGAAGGGAACCCATGCGAACTTTTTCGCGAACGAAATGGATGTCGATCTCAATATGCTTCGTGCGTTGGTGCTGAACCGGGTTTTGAGTAAGATATACAGCTGAAATGTTGTCACAATATATAATCGTCGCCTGGTGAAGCGGAAGATGTAGCTCGAGGAGTAAGTTGCGTAGCCATGTAGTTTCAGCTGCGGCGTTGGCGACGCCTTTGTACTCGGCTTCGGCACTGGACCGGGATATAGTTGGTTGTCGTTTGGACGACCATGAAACGAGATTATCACCGAGAAATACACAGTAGCCGGATGTGGACCGTCTAGAGTCGGGACACCCCCCCCAATCTGCATCGGAGTAGGCAGTGAGTATTGTAGATTTGGAGGGAGAAATATGAAGTCCATGATGACGGGTGCCTTGGAGGTATCGTAGAATACGTTTTAGAAAGTTAAAATGTGGATCGCGAGGGGCATGCATAAAAAGGCATACTTGTTGGACAGCATACGCAATGTCGGGGCGAGTGAAGGTTAAGTACTGTAATGCTCCAGCGAGGCTGCGATATAGAGTTGTGTCTTGCATTAGGTTGTCGGCGGTTGCGCCGAGTTTAGAGTTAGTGTCGACTGGAGTGGTACAAGGTTTACATTGTTGCATGTTCGCCTGGTGAAGAATATCATCCACATATTGTTCTTGTGTAAGAAATAATCCTCCATTTTGATGTTTCACTTGGATGCCGAGGAAGTGATGAAGTGATGAAGTGGCCCAAGGTCCGACATAGCAAACTCTTTGGATAATAAAGTGATGAATTGGCGAAGAGTTGCGTTGTCGGAAGCGGTTAAGACGATGTCATCCACATAAAGAAGAAGATATGCCATTTTTGTGCCTTGTTGGAAGACAAAAAGAGAGGTATCACTTTTGGTGCTTTTAAAACCGCATGTGTGAATGAATGTTGCAAAACGATGATACCAAGCTCGCAGAGCTTGTTTAAGCCCGTACAAAGATTTGCGTAACCGACAAACATGTGTTGGGTGTTGTGGGTCCGTGAAACCAGGGGGTTGGAACATATACACGGTCTCGTTGAGATTCCCATGTAAGAAAGCATTCTTTACATCTAGTTGGTGTATAGGCCATGATCGGGAAACGGCAAGACTAAGAACAATGCAGATTGTGGTAGGTTTCACTACGGGACTGAATGTTTCATCGCAATCTACTCCGACTTGTTGGCATTTTCCATTAATCACTAAGCATGCTTTATATCGTGCAAGAGTTCCGTTTGCATGAAATTTGTGCCGGTATATCCACATACAACGTATGACATGAGCCTCGGGGGGACGAGGTACAAGTTCCCATGTGTTGTTATCTATTAGAGCTCGATGTTCATCGGTCATGGCGGAGTACCAGTTTGGATCAGATATGGCATGTTTGTAGGATTTGGGAAGAGGTGAAATGGTGGAGGTGTTGGTGTTGGTGTGAAGGTTGAGTGGTGGGTTTGGTTTGGTGATCCCAACTTTGGAGCGGGTGGTCATGGGGTGATATGATGTAGGAGGGGGTGGCGGAGGTGGAGGGGGTGGTTGGCTTCGCCGGGAGTAAGTAAGTGGGTAGTATGAGGGTGGAGGAGGGGTAGGGTGGGACGTAGTGTCGGGGATTTGGTTGGGAGAGGGAGGGGAAGAAATGGTTTCGGTGGGAGCGGAATGAGTGGGGGAAGGGGGGTTGTGGTTCGAAGGTGGTTGAGTGGGAGTGGATATTGATGTTATTGGAGGGTGGAAGAGGAGAGGAGAGGGTTGGAAAGAGTAATTGTGTGGTGGGTTTGGTGTGTGAGATGCATAAGGAAAAGAAGTTTCATCGAAGGTTACATGTCGGGAGAGAATGACTTTACCGGTGGACATGTCGAGGCATCTATATCCTCGGTATTGGGCTGGGTAACCTAGAAAAAGGCAAGGTGTAGACCGAGGTGCTAGTTTGTGTTGGCGGGTGGCGGTTAGGTTGGGAAAGCAGGCACAACCAAAGATTCGTAGGTGGTCGTAAGTTGGATGTTTGAGGTAGAGGACGGAGGTAGGGGTTCGGTTGTCAAGTAATGGAGTAGGAAGGATGTTGTGCAAGTAGGTAGCGGTATGAAGGGCCTCGACCCAAAAGGAAGGTGGTAAAAAAGCATGGGTAAGTAAGGACAACATGATTTCGTTTATGCGACAGATCATTCGTTCGGCTGTGCCATTTTGTTGAGAGGTGTGTGGGCACGAGAAGCGAATGTGAAGACCGGTGGTGGAAGCAAAATTATGGAAGTGGTGATTGTCGAATTCACCGCCCTTGTCACATTGGAAAGTTTTGAGGGTGATATTGAATTGAGTGTGGATATATTTGTAGAAGGCTGTGATTTTGGGAAAAGTTTCTGATTTGTATTTTAAGGGAAACACCCATGTAAAATGGCTGAAATCGTCAATAATGATGAGGCAGTATTTAAAATTAGTTTTGCTGTGGATAGGTGAGGTCCAAAGGTCGGCGTGAACTAGATCAAATGGTTTGAGAGTGAAGGATGTGGAGTTTTTGAATGGTAGACGTTTGTGTTTAGCAAGTTGGCAAGAATGACAAACTGATAAACGATCATTTTTATTGCAAGAAATATTTTTATTTTGACTAAGAAAATCTATTACATGATGACCCGGATTACCGAGTTTAAAATGCCAAAGAGGCAAACTAGAAGAAACATAAAAAGATGAAGCTGGAGCATTGGCTTGTTTGGTGAAGGGGTAGAGATCGCCAGAACTGTCGTGTCTAGAGAGGTGCTTCTTGGTCTTGTAATCCTTTATAGAAAAACCAAAGGAGTCAAATTCAACAGAAAATGAATTATCACGACAAAATTTACTAACAGATATAAGATCTTTAACGGTATGAGGTGTGTGGAGTACATCTTTTAGATGAATAGGTTTGGATGGATGGGGTAATGTTGTATGACCTGATCCAAGAACTGGTACTTGATTGCCATTTGCAACAAACACAAATTTAATAGAAGACAAACTATGGATCGATATTTTACCTTCGTTGGCTGTGAGATGAGATGTAGATCCAGTGTCCATGTACCAATCAGCATGCTCTTGGTCCAGAGTCATAGCGGAAAAAGCTGCCCCGAGTTCAGAAGGTTCAAGTGGGTTTACCTCCGTAAGATTGGCTTCAGCTGGTGGTTGTCGTGGTTGCTGCTGGGAAGAAGAGGTAGGCCAGGGAGAAGCCCATCCAGCTTGAGTAGGATATGGACAAGGTGGTGGTGAAGCCCAATATGGGTGGGCCCAGAATGGTGGTGGGTATCCGGCCCATGTAGGGTGTGTTTCATTGGACATAGGGCTTCTGCCATTATTTGACTGGGTTTGTGTTGGCCGACCAGAGGACGTATAACCAGGTCGAGAAGGAGATGCAGATACAGGCTCTCGACGATTTGTGTTCCGCTGCTGGTTAGGGCGGCCTCTGTTTCCAGATTCGCCACGTCGGAAATTAGAGTTTGCTGGTGGGTTGTGTTCAACAGCAGCAACGATCTCTGTGGATGAGTGTGAATCTCGAGCACGTTGTCGCTGAGTTTCAAGTTGAAGCATGGAGCACGCGGTATCCCATGGAGGTAGGGTCTGATTGATGTAGGCGCCGACTGTGTCAAATTCGGATGGCAACCCGCGAATAAGTTGAAGAACCAGACATTTCTCGTTGACAGGGCAATCGACGTCATTCAGTTGACTTGCCAGATCTTTGAGAAGTTGGCAATAAGCTTCAAGGGACGACATTGCTCGAAGGGTAAGGTTTGTGAACTCGTGTTCAAGAGCAGCAGCACGAGATCCTTTGTTGTTGAGGAAGATATTTTGAATTTTGAACCAGGCTTCATATGCTGTGGAGTCCGGTTCAAGCACCCGCGCAAGGAGATCGTCTGAAATCGTTCCATAAATCCATTGGAGGACGATGGCATCAATCTCTGACCAGTTTTCATAGGTCGGGTCAGTCTTGGATGGAGGGTCGGAACCATCAATATGGGCAAGGACTCTGTAACCTCTAGCATGAAGTTTGAACAAGCGAACCCATGAAGAGTATGATACCTTGGTACCATCAAGGGTGCAGATCTTGTTCTGTATGTTTGTGACCTTGTAGACGGGATGGAGAGCTTTGACAGGAGTTGGGTCTTGTTTGTCTGACATCGTGAATAGAGAGGATGATCAGAAACAAAGTAAAGCTGTCCCGCAGTAGCTGAGACAGTAGGGAGAGATTTTGAGTTAAGGAGCACTTGGCTCTGATACCATATAATTACAAAAGAATCGATACCTTTCATTGATAAAGGAGGGGATTAAATACCCACTGTACAGAGTGATTACAGGAGGAAATTGGGGAAAAGACAGGCTAAATAAGGAAGAAGTAATCTACATTAATTACACAGTAAATATAAGATCTGGAATATACAGAAGGTATATATTTTGGTTAATACAGATATGCTATAAATGAGGTTGCATAAAACTATATCAACGGATAAGCGGAAGTTAGTTGATATTTATTGCATTTAACCATGATTTTAGAAATATAAAATACAATATTCATGGCAAAAGTTTCTTCTCAACTTGTGCTAGGTTGACAAAAAAACATAAACTATAATTAGGTTGCATAAGAACCATCAGATATGCTATAAATGAGTTTTTTCTTATTAAAATATTTTACTTTCAAAGTATAACGTTATAATTGGGTGAATTTTTAAAACTATGCCAATTATGATAGTGTACTTTCAATATACAATGCTCTAATAAAAAAATTGCAATGGAATTTAAAACCGTGATGAAGCTTGCTCTGACTTTTCAATGAGTTCTTTATATTCGGCTTTAAGGTCATCTTTCTCCAGGAAACGATTGTCTCTGCAAACCAATCAGAAGCAATACACGAACAGTAATTAATATCTTGGATACTGCACGTTTTAAAGGGGCCCACAACATAATTACCTTTTGAAGCTCTTAAGCTCTTTATTTTGCTTGCCTGAATGCTTGTAAAGCCTGTCAGAAGTTCAGAATTCTTCTCATCACACTCGTTTACCTGTTGCTCCAGATTCTTTTGATCTATATATATATATATATATATATATATATATATATATATATATATATATATATATATATATATATATATATATATTAAAAAATAGAGAAATTTAGAAAAACATGTAATTTGTATAAAGCTTCAGCTAGTTGATAGCAAGCTCTTGGGACTTGGCATCAACCTCTGAGTATTCTACTCGAATATGCTGAAGAGTTGCCTCATGTTCATCTTTCTTCTGTAATTTGATCAGATAATGAAACTTGATTGTATAGTTCTTAAGATAGACAATTTTATTGCATTAATATAAAATATCATCAATTAAAAATAAGAGAAAGTCACAAAATTACCAAAATGGTTGATGATATCTAACAAAAAATGTATATAATGAATAAAAACACAATTCAGACTACCGTTTGGTCCTCATAGTCAAAACTTGCTATAATGAAAACGCATCAGTTGTTTGTAGCTAAGGAAAATATTACACCCAATATTGGACCTTTGATTATAATAATTGACTTATGTCCCAAAAAAAGGCTTTTAGTAACATTTAAAGTCAAACTGACTACTGTTCTAGGATAACACTACATAAAATTATTTGTGTTATTGACTTATTGCATTTGCAGAAAGCTTCAAATAAATTTTGAATACATCCATCAGTTCTTCCAAATCCTTAAATTAATTTATAAGATAATAGAGAAAAATGTAAAAAGGGTGTCACCAATTAAACAATGTTTTCAAAAAAGAGAAACTGATATATATTTAGTAATAGGGAAAATGACGCAACGGTCCTACTATGTATTTCGACTTTACTTTTTCAGTCCCTAAAGTTTTTTTCCATGCCTTTTAAGGGAAATGACTGTTTTTGTGGTCGATTTGGTCCTTTTGTAAGAACTGAAGGGGTAAACCCGTTACTATCCATCACATCATTAAATGAATTACCAGCTCATCATTGCTTCTATTTCCTATCTTGAAAGTCGAAAGATAATCCTAAATACAAATATAAAAATAAAATGAATGAGTACAACTTTTCCAAGCCTAAACAAGCCACGAAAAACAGTAGGGTCTTTTAGTTCATTTACCATCATCTTTTAGATCTGTTTAAGGGACTCCTGTAAATCCAATTTATACTCCTCTGATCTGTCATACGATGAGAGCAGCAAGATGTCGAAGGTTTCAATTGCCGTGAACGAAATAGAAGGAGGAGGATCGACCAAACACAAAGGAACCGTCGGTGTCTGTTTGGCTTGTGGGTACAGACGAAGCAAAACATGGTAGATCGAAAGCTTCCATTGTTTTTCTTCAGAATTATTGGGGATGAGTGAAGTGGGGTCACCGGAGCACTGTTTGAGATTCAGAGAGGTGGTAGTAACGAAGGAATTGAGATGTGATAGGCTGAGGAAGGATGAAGATGACAGGCTGGGTACGAAGGGAACGACGATGACGGTGGACTTGGTTTCTAAGAAGAACACACCTTTGTTGATCATCCACTATGTTCGATGACTTCCTCCTCCTTCCTCCGCCTCCGCTACCTTCCTCTATCACCGCAGTTGACGACCCTCCTTCCCATATCACAATGAATTTGCCAGTCCTCCAACTTATGTGTGTATGTATGTGTGCGACTTCTATGTATGTGAAATATGTGAAATTTCAAACTGTATCATCGATTCATAATATTTGGTTCTCAAAACAATTTCTATAGGAAATACACAAAATTGATTAAACTATAAAAATAGAAAACAATTTTAGGGCATAAAACCAGATTCAATCGATTTCATAAGGTTAGATTTGAGTGAAATCTGAAATATGAACTAAGAACACAAAGAACTCATCAATGGAGAAAACCCTAAAAACATAGGAGTCCCATGAAGAGATGAGGTAACCTGTATATTGGGACGCAGTGAACAAAAAAGCAACTCGACATCAACTTTGTTCCCTTAAAGGGAAAGAAAATAACTTTAGGGACTGAAAGTGTAAAATCGAAATGTTAGGAACCGGACCGGGTACACGCAGCGGAAACACACTATCACACACACACAAACTCACGAAAATAAAGCAAGAAGAACACAAGGATTTTACGTGGTTCGGATTCGGTGCAAATCCTACGTCCACGGGCTGCAACTAGAGAATTTTATTAAAACTCACAAGATTACAATTGGCTTGACACTCTACACTTGATGTTCTCTCAAGTTTTTGCACACAAAATATGCAAAACATACATGCATATATATAGGTGAGAGAGCCGCAATTTGCACATGAAATTGAGTCGTCGTGACAATAGTACTCAAATGTGAAAGCCGCAAATGTTGACGTTGAATTTCCTTCCATTCACATTAGCCGTCCAACAATTGATTCTTTTATTTCACATGCATAGCCACATGTTTTCAACCTTTCATATTTTACCTAACAATCTCCCACTTGAAAGTTTGAACAACATGGTCCGTCTCTGTCATCCAACTCCAGTAATCTTAAAACAACCAAGTCTTCCAAGCCTCCAGTTCCTAAGAACAAGCTAAACTTAGTCCCATTTCTCTAATTGCAGCCGCCCCTCATCTTCAAGTACTAGAAGGGACAGTTGAAGCTCCCACTAGCTCCAACTCAGTCGTGGCTAATCCCACCACCGACTCATCCTCTGTCTCAACCGGTTTGGACACTCCACCGGATCCAGAGATACACCGAGGACCACTAACACTCTCCAAACATAGCAAACATTCAACAGGAGAGAATTTTTCAGTCTTAGTCTTCAAAACCCAACGGCTCTTTGTAACTGTACCCGAAACACACCCCGTGCTCCCACTGTCACAGAATCCCCTGAATGGTTTAGAATTTCTGACTCGTTCAGCTAACATCCCCTTGGCTCCAGAATTCATGTTTGCAAAATGAACTCTCTTAGCCGTAGATTTAGCGAACCAGATTTTGTCTTGCTTAACAGGGACGGTCATACTTCCCTCAGCAGATACCTCAACCATATACAATGACCCACACTTCATACCATGAGCAATCACTAGATTATCATTGATCACCCTCCATTTACCACCACCAAACCTTACTTCCAGTCCTTGTTTATCCAGCTGACCAACAGAAATCAATTTTTTCTTCAGCTCCGGAATAACCCTGACATTCTTCAGGCTCCATGTAGTTCCCAATGAAGTAACTAGATCAATATCTCCCATGCCCGTTACTTGAAGCATCTCGTCATTTGCTAACCGTACCTTTCCAAAAGCTCCTTTTTTTAGATTCACCATCGTTTCCCCGTTGTCCATGGCGTGAAACGAAGCCCCTGAATCCATGACCCAAGAGTCTACAGAACTTTCCATACTGAGTATCAATGCATCATCCTCAGACACACTCTCAGCACCGGCAATGTTCAATTCTTTCTTTGGACATTGACTCTTAACATGTCTCACCTCCTGGCAGTTCCAGCACTTCACATTCTTCTTAGTTCTAGATGAACTTCTTCCCCGACTCCCACTGCTTCCACTATTCCTGCTGATCCCTCTACCTCTTCCGACATTTAATAAATCAGAAGAGGAAGATCCACCTTGATTCTTGCGTCTGATATCCTCGCCTAGAACCAAATCTCTAACCCCTTCAAAAGTCATACCACTGGTCCCCACGGAACTCGTAACAACAGTAACTGTTCCGGACCAGCTATCAGGTAGAGAAGCTAGTAGCAGTGATGCTTGAGTCTCGTTATCAAATTTAATTCCCACAGATGATAATCTGGACAGAATTGAATTTAGATTGTTAATGTGAACCGTAACTGAGCCTTCCTCATTCATCCTTGTAGTGAACAGCTCCTTCATCAAGAACACCTTGTTAGCCGCCGATGGTTTCTCATACATATTTGACAGAGCCTCCATCATACCACGCGCCGTGGTTTCATTCATGATGTTGAAAGCAACGCTCTTCGTCAACGACAATGTAATAACCGCCTTGGCTTTCTTGTCCTTTGAGTTCCACGCATCTTCAAAAGCTTTTTCCATTTTCTCCGGTTTGTCTCCGAGTACCATGTCCAAGTCTTTCTGACATAGCAATGCTTCTAATTGCATTTTCCACCAGCTAAAATCAGAACCGTTGAACTTTTCGATTATAATCTTGTCTTCAGCCATTACGACAAACAAGATACAAATCAGGTACACTCGTGCGTGATTAAAAAAAAAACGATCGTACCCTCCAAAACCTCGCTAATCTAGCTCTGATACCAGTTGTTAGGAACCGGACCGGGTACACGCAGCGGAAACACACTATCACACACACACAAACTCACGAAAATAAAGCAAGAAGAACACAAGGATTTTACGTGGTTCGGATTCGGTGCAAATCCTACGTCCACGGGCTGCAACTAGAGAATTTTATTAAAACTCACAAGATTACAATTGGCTTGACACTCTACACTTGATGTTCTCTCAAGTTTTTGCACACAAAATATGCAAAACATACATGCATATATATAGGTGAGAGAGTCGCAATTTGCACATGAAATTGAGTCGTCGTAACAATAGTACTCAAATGTGAAAGCCGCAAATGTTGAGTCGTCGTGACAATAGTACTCAAATGTGAAAGCCGCAAATGTTGACGTTGAATTTCCTTCCATTCACATTAGCCGTCCAACAATTGATTCTTTTATTTCACATGCATAGCCACATGTTTTCAACCTTTCATATTTTACCTAACACGAAATACATAGTAGGGAGTTGCATCATTTTACCTTAGTAATACTAATCGTTTACCCGCGCAAAGCGGCGGGCAGCAAATAGTTTGTTTCGATAATTAGTTTCTTTTCGGCAGACAATGATTAGTTTCAATTCAGCGATTCGTTTCTTTTTGGTGAACAATATAATTTATTCGTCGTGTCACACCCCCAAACCAAGGATGGCGGAAACGTGCGTGGTGGAAGACTTCATGTATAGTATCACAACAACGAGTATGATAGTGCCCAAAGTAAATACAACAATCATAAATATAATTGAAAAAGTTATACAATAGTATGTGCTTACATGTTTCCAATCAATTACACTTATGATGACAAAAATGAAATGTTTGACGATTTAACGTCCCATCCTCAAAAGCGGTTGATTTCCTGTTTCACTGAATTCCTGAGAATACAAGTAGTTTGAAAAAGCGTCAACTATTAAGTTGGTGAGTTCATAAGAGTTTTATTTGAGAAAGAAGCCGTTTTCCTTGTAAAAAGCGATAGAGTACGATTTCAGAAAATTCAATATTTTCTTTATTAAACGCTAAATGAACTCTCCTATGTTATGCACTAATGTACCCTAGAAAGACCTGTAGATTCCTTCTACAATCACCCAGTGTATATAAGTTATATAAAATTTAAGTTAAATAAACTGTCGAATATAATGGGTCTGCCCTAGGTCCACAACCAAACAAGGAACAGGAAGTAAGGCGGGCCCACCAATTCTAGGTCGATTGCGACTAGATTCTTATATAACTCTAGCATATACACTTAGCAATTATAGCTGAAGTCTAACAATTCTAGATGAAATGTAGTTTTGATAGAAATATGTTTCCAAAGAAAATCCAATATTTTCCTTATAAAAGGTCATGCAGTCTTAAACGTCAAGACAGAGAATATGTGTGTTTTGTACTTATAATGTTCATAATGGTAATATGTTTCCAAAGAAAATCCAATATTTTCCTTATAAGAAGTCATGTAGTCTTAAACGTCAAGACCGAGAATATACAAGTATTTTCCATACTTAAAGTAATACATGCAAGTTTAAATTGGCATAAACTCGTTTAATTTAGAAGTAAATCCCCTTTTCAAAGTAAAATTTTTCCTGTAAACTTGAAAGATTGTTAACTCCCTATGTGAGTCGCTATAACCATACTACGACAGAATAACCTGCTTGCGACGTTCTTCAGGCGTCGGAATCGAAATGACACTTGTCACTCCCGATCGGCCGTTCGGACTTATGCAAGCAGCATGGGTGTGGGTTGTCAATCCCAATAGAGATCTATACACAATTATCACGCTCTCCCTACAAGAGACTCTGGTTATAACTAATTCAGGATTTTCTGTGGTACTGAAGAGTACCCCGAAGGAGAATGTCTCACAACTTACGTTAACTAGTTTACATATAGTTTTGAGTATAAAACCTCTTCCGTGGAGGAAGTGAAATCACCTTTTATGAAAATACATTTGTGATATAAATCCATAAACTATTACTATTATAGTTTATCAAGTAGTATATGAAAAACTCATTTGTTTTGAGAGTAAAACCTTTTCCATATAGTATGCTTTTATCGAAAATTCATAAACTATACTTAATGTAGTTTATTATATGTGTTCGAAATGAATGGAGGAAAAACCTTAACATAAATGACTAATTTCTGTTTATGATGATAAACTAACAAGAATGCATCCAAACATTGAGAAACTTATTGTTATGCACTTTGCTCAACATACTACAAAGTGTTGTTAATAAAGTAAACTATCCAACTAGTTTTTATCCTTTCTGCACTGTTTTGAAATTATCATAGAAAAATCATACGGAGTCGAAAACTAACTCCGTAAACTTTGAGAGTTTAGAAAATGTGTCTGGTTTATTCATAATTTTTAGAAGTCTCTATCTTATGTGAAAGTGTTCATAATCACAGATTGGTCAGAATTCGTTTCTGAAATGATAGGCAGTTTTGTAAAAATCACCATAAATCGTAGAAAAATCATATGGAGATGTGCAAGTAGTCATTTTAAAGGTATAAACCTGAAATACTTGCATATTAAACAATTTTGAAAGATATTAAGTTTAAGTTGGGTAAAACAGTTCGTGAACAGGTCACAACTTTTCTGTTGTAAGCTGTCAAGTTGAGTTTTGAATATGTTTTGGTATTTTAACTTGTATTCCCCCCCCCCTGAAAACTGAAGAAAAGTAGAAAATGTAGGGGTATGAACTCACCTTGAGTGATTCCTTGAAGGATGGAAGGTTGAAGATGATGAGTTTCAAGTCTAGATCACTTGATGAACACACGAAGTTTTGGATGATCCTAAGAACGATTTTTGGTGTGAAGATATGAGTCGTTGATCCAAGAGTGTTATGAAAACATGTAATAACACTTGAGTTAGGAGGAAATACTTACCAATAAGTGAATAAATGAATCAAGAATACATCAAAAGTGTGGCTGAAAGTTGAGAGAAAAGATGCCCTCTTGATGGTTTAAGAAGTGTATAATGTTTGATGGTGAAGCAAATGATCAAGGAAATCCTAGGCATTTCCTTATATGGAGGGTTGCTGGAGCAAGTGGCTAGGGTGAAGGGATGTTTGCCTTGGTTTGTGTGATGTGGATAAGGTTGGACCAATGAGAAAGTGACACATAGGAGGCAAGTGGGCACACTTGACCCACTTGTGGTGTAGGATACTCTTGTTAATGTAAAATAATGATTTTTAATTAATAAATCATTGAAAAATAATTAAAATAATAGTTCTGGGGGTTAAAAATGATAAAAATATGATTTTGGTGAAAAAATCCCGTCAAAAACGTCAAAAAACGGGCTTAGGAAGGGAAAGTGGTCGAAAACCGGACAATAGGGACCGAACCTGCGAGGTTCGGCTCTTAGGAGTGTGGGAACCGAGAGGGAACCGAGAGTACGAAGGGAAGACCGAAGGTCCGAAGTGGGGATGCGAGGGTCTCGGATGGGGGGGCCGAAGTTCGGTCCTCGCTGCTGGCTTCGGTCCGAGATGGTTCTGACACTTTCGGTTCTGACACTTTCGGCTCCTAAGAGGTTCGGCTCTGACACTTTCGGTTCTGACATTTTCGGCTCCTAAGAGGTTCGGCTCCTAAGGGGTTTCGGTTCCTAAGAGGGGTTTCAGTTCCTAAGAGGGGTTTCGGCTTTATATAGCTGTTTTTCGAGAAATCTTTCCGTTTTCGTGATTTTTGACCAAGTTAAGGGTCGGGATGACCCGGATGACCATAAAAAGTTTGAGAGAGATTTTGGGAGAGATTTGGGAGAGATTTCACATACTTGGAGAGATTTGGGAGAGATTTCACATACTTGGAGAGATTTGGGAGAGATTTCACATTCTTGGAGAGATTTGGGAGAGATTTCACATACTTGGAGATATTTCACATACTTGGAGAGATTTGGGAGAGATTTCACATACTTGGAGAGGTTTCACATACTTGGAGAGATTTGGGAGAGATTTCACATACTTGGAGAGATTTGGGAGAGATTTAACCTTAGCCATTATTATCGTATAATTTCATAATGCAAGGTTCGTGAACCCCGTTATGCTTCGTTAATGATCGTTTTAAGTCCCCGAAAGGGTCCTTAGTCGTATTTTGATGCGTTTAACTCCCTTTTTAGGGTTTTTACGTTGTTAACACATAGATTCTTCGAGACACTTGAATTTTTAACATACAAATGCACATTTTTATACATAGAATAACTTCTTAACATACAAGTACTAGTTAAGTTTGACCGGTTTGACTTGTTGACTTTGACTTGAATTTGACGGTTGTCA
Source organism: Lactuca virosa (assembly GCF_052849685.1). Lineage (NCBI taxonomy): Eukaryota > Viridiplantae > Streptophyta > Magnoliopsida > Asterales > Asteraceae > Lactuca > Lactuca virosa. The sequence goes on from NC_136428.1 coordinate 319,592,417, forward strand.
CATTATCCCCCCGTTAGAAGGAATTTCGTCCCGAAATTTGCATTTTGAGTGGGACATCAAGGGTTGGGGAAATAGATGTGGGTATTTTTGCTTCATTTGGTCTTCGCGTTCCCAGGTGAACTAGGGTCCTTGTTTTACGATCCAACAGACCTTCACCACAGGGATGCGTCTTTGATTTCGCCGGGAGGTAACACAAGAGTCTCGTCGGACATACATTTCTTTAAATTTGACGCGTGGATGGTTGGATGTACATTATTAGGTTCTGGGGGAAGTCGGAGTTTGTATACTACTGAGCCAATCCTTGCAAGGATTTCGAATGGCCCGATGTACCTTGGATTTAGTTTCCCATGTTTACCGAAACATATCATTCCTCTCAATGGTGATGCCTTCAATAGAAGTCGGTCACCAACCTGCAAATTTCGAGGGTTTACGTCGCTTATATGTGTAGTTTCTTTGTCGGTTTCGAGATGCTTTCAACCTTTCTCGAATTTATACTAAGTCGTAAGTAATAACTTCCCCTCGGAGCGCTGCATAGGGTCTGCTTTTAGTGTTTCTCATTTGATTAGGTCGGTAGGGAGCATATGGGTTCGGTTTACGAGACTAGACTTATTCGGATGGTAGAACGTTCATTCGTACTCCTGGGTAGCCTTGTCCCGAAGTTCATGGTAGGACTCGTACCTGGTCCATCGTATTTGTCCCAAGCTTCTGTGCTTGATCTTGTCCTGTTATACGTGTGATATTCTCGAAGGGTTTACTAGGAATAATTTGAAAAGGTGCGGAAAGTATAATACTCCTCTGGTGAGTGTTTTTGGGGTTTTACAGCAAGAGATTACCCGGAGGTCCGTGTCGGATTTACGCTTAGGAGAGACGAAGGTTTTCGATATTCAGTGGGTTAGGTGAAGGGTCTTTTCGTAGCCGTTTAATTAGGAAAGTGAGGACTATACCAATCGTCATTGAATGACGACAACAGATCTTTTTAGCAATACATGCGATAAGTTGTATTCATATGAATTATTCGTTAGGGAGATAGAGTATCATGTGATTCTTGTTAGTGTGATTCGTTTCGATCGGTGTTATTGTTACTACAAATGATTCATACCACAACAGCTAGCACTGGTAGTAAGTGTGTTCTGATAGCTAGTAATGATACTTTATATCATGATCCCCGACCGGTCATTCTATGGTCGATCGGTACATGCAAGTCGTATGTAAATTGGTATTGATGAAACCGTCGAGTGAGTGGATCTATACTGATCCCACTACCAGACATGGAATAGGGGCAGGGCGGAATTTTTCGCTTTTCGGTCTGTTGATTATGATTAACCCAGAGGTATATACCAAGTTATCCCAGCTTACTGGTAATGATCCTAAGATCATATATAAGTGTCTTTGATTTGATTGAACGAGAGAGTATTTTAACTACTTTTTGATATACGGTAATTTTAGCATCGTACCAATTTCATTACAAACATATGGTACTTAAACGTTTTTGTTGTTGGAAACATTACAAAAGTCCTAATAAGGTTCCTTGTTGCTCCTGCTGGTTTGTTTGTCACGTTCCTCCTGTTCCCCCGTCATTCCTCTTAGTTGGACAGTCTCTCTTGAAGTGCCCCGTTTCACCGCATAGGTAGCATACTGGACTTACACTGATGTTGGTGATTGAAGCGATGTGCTGGGTCTGTTTCCTGCAGAAGCGGGCAGTATGTCCGTCCTTGTTGCAGTTTTTACAGTGCAACACCCTGCAAACCCCATTGTGATGGTAGCTACACTTGATACACTTTGGAAGTGTTCCCATATATTGTCTGACCGGTGTTTGAGTGACAGACGTTGTGGCTAGTGTCGAGGCATGAGTCGGGACTGATGTTGTAATTACAGGGGCAGCCACGGGTTGTTGTCTTTTAGAGCGTTTTTGAGATAGGTTGCACTTCTTTTTGTCCAAAAATTTTCGTTTCTTGTTCTTAGGTTTGTGGTCTGAGGCGTCTTCGTGGGTAGACACCCGCTGGTGTTCTTGACTGCTACTGCAGTTAGAATTGCCAACACCACCTTCACCTCTGTTGGCGTTGTTAGCATTGAGTTGCGCCATGACGGCTGTCACGGCTGCCGTGACCGCATCTTGAAAAGTAGCAGAGTCTATCTGCAGGATTGCTGCCTTGCTTGTTGGATGGTTACCTCCTTGTGAAGACATAACTCTGTTGCATGGGGAGAAACGATTTCGTGAGTGGGGATGATTCTAATTATACCCTTATCATTTATATACACATATATAAATTTCACACTTTACTGAGCTATTCTTGATGTTTCTGCTAATGTTCCGGAGACGGAGTTTACGGTAATGGGTAGAAGTAGGTTTTGTACGGGCGTTAAGTTTTTCCCATCCTAGGATTAGGTTTGTCCAAACACACTTAGTTGAGGAGTTCTGATGGGATTCGGTGTATTAGTGTTGGTATGACCACACCCTATAGGTCTATGGAAATGCACCTTTCAACCATGAGGTTTAAAAAGAAGAGATGGTAATGAGTATTGAATAAGGGTTTATACGTCAGAAGTTATCTTACTCAGTTTATCTTAGTTCTGAGTGTATCATGTTCCAATGTTTTTGGTGTCCTTTGAAAACAATTCATAATGAGAGTCTATATATAATAAACTTATGAATTCTTAGTAGTATTGCTCCCAATGAAATAATACGCATGCCCCTTTCATTTGTATGATTCTAGTATATTTAGTTTTTAGAGAAAGGTTTTGAGCCTGATGCAGGTCTACACCACATTATTGCAAGGAAAAGTTTGGACCGCAAATAAATCTCTCAACTAGTGTAATCACTAACTTGCGGGGTCGGGCCTACACATGGAGGGGAGTAACACCAACACATACTCATAGGCCTAATCTACCAGGTCTTGTGAGTAAAATGAACTCTGCTCACGACAATTCGTCCCCAAATGGCGATTGCTGTTGCTGATGGCGACTCCATCCCTTGATCAATGCTGCCCAACGGGGCATAGGTTCGATGTAGTCTAGGCGGTTCCGAGAGCCCTGGCTATGTAAGGAGAGTTGTCGACCTCTGGATCCATCTTCGACTCTTTTCCTCATCACCCACTAACTTTCCGGGTTCGGAAAGTAGGGGTGTCCCGGTAAGTAAGATCTTGTCATGGTGTCCGTGCAAGAATAGGGGTGAAGTAAGAGGCATATAATAATTATATTCCTAGAAATACTTATAGGGGTTTGATCCTCTTTAGTTACTTTTATGATGACATGGTGCAAACCAATTACATATCTAAGTTCTATATAACTTTAGCGTATCCATTTAGTGATTGTACCTACTAGCAAGAATCAGTTTAGTTTTCACATAAGTTATACTACCACAAAATACTCTTATGGTATTTTAAATGTTATGTTTGGTTGTTATCGATTTTCTGGTATGGGTGTTGGTAAGTTGATAGACTTGTTGTCCACTATGACTATCCCCCGGCACATACTAGTCACTTCTCGGACGAATATAGTTGATGAGGCTATATTCCTCCCAGACTTGATTGCATATCCCAGGGCATATTCACATTGCACAACTCTTCTATTTTTAACTTTTGTGTTTTCCTTAGACATGGCACTAAACCGGTATGCATGTATGTACTTATACTTTTAACAAGAAACTATTTATTTCTAAAAGTATAGTTATTTGAAAATGCTTAAATCAGAGACGTAAGTCCCAATGCATTTATAGTTTGTATATCTTATGTGGTTCGATATACTTAGTTCACTATAAACAATGCTCTGATACCAACCTGTCACACCCCCAAACCAAGGATGGCGGAAACGTCCGGGGGTGGAGGACTTCATGTATAGTATCACAACAACGAGTATGATAGTGCCCAAAGTAAATACAACAATCATAAATATAATTGAAAAAGTTATACAATAGTATGTGTTTACATGTTTCCAATCAATTACACTTATGATGACAAAAATGAAATGTTTGACGATTTAACGTCCCATCCTCAAAAGCGGTTGATTTCCTGTTTCACTGAATTCCTGAGAATACAAGTAGTTTGAAAAAGCGTCAACAATTAAGTTGGTGAGTTCATAAGAGTTTTATTTGAGAAAGAAGCCGTTTTCCTTGTAAAAAGCGATAGAGTACGATTTCAGAAAATTCAATATTTTCTTTATTAAACGCTAAATGAACTCTCCTATGTTATGCACTAATGTACCCTAGAAAGACCTGTAGATTCCCTCTACAATCACCCAGTGTATATAAGTTATATAAAATTTAAGTTAAATAAACTGTCGAATATAATGGGTCTGCCCTAGGTCCACAACCAAACAAGGAACAGGAAGTAAGGCGGGCCCACCAATTCTAGGTCGATTGCGACTAGATTCTTATATAACTCTAGCATATACACTTAGCAATTATAGCTGAAGTCTAACAATTCTAGATGAAATGTAGTTTTGATAGAAATATGTTTCCAAAGAAAATCCAATATTTTCCTTATAAAAGGTCATGCAGTCTTAAACGTCAAGACAAAGAATATGTGTGTGTTTTGTACTTATAATGTTCATAATGGTAATATGTTTCCAAAGAAAATCCAATATTTTCCTTATAAAAAGTCATGTAGTCTTAAACGTCAAGACCGAGAATATACAAGTATTTTTCCATACTTAAAGTAATACATGCAAGTTTAAATTGGCATAAACTCGTTTAATTTAGAAGTAAATCCCCTTTTCAAAGTAAAATTTTTCCTGTAAACTTGAAAGATTGTTAACTCCCTATGTGAGTCGCTATAACCATACTACGACAGAATAACCTGCTTGCGACGTTCTTCAGGTGTCGGAATCGAAATGACACTTGTCACTCCCGATCGGCCGATCGGACTTATGCAAGCAGCATGGGTGTGGGTTGTCAATCCCAATAGAGATCTATACACAATTATCACGCTCTCCCTACAAGAGACTTTGGTTATAACTAATTCAGGATTTTCTGTGGTACTTAAGAGTACCCCGAAGGAGAATGTCTCACAACTTACGTTAACTAGTTTACATATAGTTTTGAGTATAAAACCTCTTCCGTGGAGGAAGTGAAATCACCTTTTATGAAAATACATTTGTGATATAAATCCATAAACTATTACTATTATAGTTTATCAAGTAGTATTTGAAAAACTCATTTGTTTTGAGAGTAAAACCTTTTCCATGTAGTATGCTTTTATCGAAAATTCATAAACTATACTTAATGTAGTTTATTATATGTGTTCGAAATGAATGGAGGAAAAACCTTAACATAAATGACTAATTTCTGTTTATGATGATAAACTAACAAGAATGCATCCAAACATTGAGAAACTTATTGTTATGCACTTTGCTCAACATACTACAAAGTGTTGTTAATAAGGTAAACTATCCAACTAGTTTTTATCCTTTCTGCACTGTTTTGAAATTATCATAGAAAAAATCATACGGAGTCGGAAAACTAACTCCGTAAACTCTGAGAGTTTAGAAAATGTGTCTGGTTTATTCATAATTTTTATTATGATTTTTAGAAGTCTGTATCTTATGTGAAAGTGTTCATAATCACAGATTGGTTAGAATTCGTTTATGAAATGATAGGCAGTTTTGTGAAAATCACCATAAATCGTAGAAAACTCATATGGAGATGTGCAAGTAGTCATTTTAAAGGTATAAACCTGAAATACTTGCATATTAAACAGTTTTGAAAGATATTAAGTTTAAGTTGGGTAAAACAGTTCGTGAACAGGTCATAACTTTTCTGTTGTAAGCTGTCAAGTTGAGTTTTGAATATGCTTTGGTATTTTAACTTGTATTCCCCCCCTGAAAACTGAAGAAAACTAGAAAATGTAGGGGTATGAACTCACCTTGAGTGATTCCTTGAAGGATGGAAGGTTGAAGATGATGAGTTTCAAGTCTAGATCACTTGATGAACACACGAAGTTTTGGATGATCCTAAGAACGATTTTTGGTGTGAAGATATGAGTCGTTGATACAAGAGGGTTATGAAAACATGTAATAACACTTGAGTTAGGAGGAAATACTTACCAATAAGTGAATAAATGACTCAAGAATACATCAAAAGTGTGGCTGAAAGTTGAGAGAAAAGAGGCCCTCTTGATGGTTTAAGAAGTGTATAATGTTTGATGGTGAAGCAAATGATCAAGGAAATCCCATGCATTTCCTTATATGGAGGGTTGCTGGAGCAAGTTGCTAGGGTGAAGGGATGTTTGCCTTGGTTTGTGTGATGTGGATAAGGTTGGACCAATGAGAAAGTGCCACATAGGAGGCAAGTGGGCACACTTGACCCACTTGTGGTGTAGGATACTCTTCTTAATGTAAAATAATGATTTTTAATTAATAAATCCTTGAAAAATAATTAAAATAATAGTTATGGGGGTTAAAAATGATAAAAATATGAATTTGGTGAAAAAATCCCATCAAAAACGTCAAAAACGGGCTTAGGAAGCGAAAGTGGTCGAAAACCGGACAATAGGGACCGAACCTGCGAGGTTCGGCTCTTAGGAGTGTGGGAACCGAGAGGGAACCGAGAGTAGGAAGGGAAGACCGAAGGTCCGAAGTGGGGATGCGAGGGTCTCGGATGGGGGGGGGGGGGGGGGCGAAGTTCGGTCCTCGCTGCTGGCTTCGGTCCGAGATGCTTCTGACACTTTCGGTTCTGACACTTTCAGCTCCTAACAGGTTCGGCTCTGACACTTTCGGTTCTGACACTTTCGGCTCCTAAGAGGTCCGGCTCCTGAGAGGTTCGGCTCCTAAGAGGGGTTTCGGTTCCTAAGAGGGGTTTCGGCTCTATATAGCTGTTTTTTCGAGAAATCTTTCCGTTTTGCGTGATTTTTGACCAAGGGTCGGGATGACCCGGATGACCATAAAAAGTTTGAGAGAGGTTCTGGGAGAGATTTGGGAGAGATTTCACATACTTGGAGAGATTTCACATACTTGAAGAGATTTGGGAGAGATTTCACATACTTGGAGAGATTTCACATTCTTGGAGAGATTTGGGAGAGATTTCACATACTTGGAGATATTTCACATACTTGGAGAGAGTTGGGAGAGATTTCACATACTTGGAGAGGTTTCATATAGTTGGAGAGATTTGGGAGAGATTTCACATACTTGGAGAGATTTGGGAGAGATTTCACATACTTGGAGAGATTTGGGAGAGATTTCACATACTTGGAGAGATTTGGGAGAGATTTAACCTTAGCCATTATTATCGTATAATTTCGTAATGCAAGGTTCGTGAACCCTGTTATGCTTCGTTAATGATCGTTTTAAGTCCCCGAAAGGGTCCTTAGTCGTGTTTTGATGCGTTTAACTCCCCTTTTAGGGTTTTTACGTTGTTAACACATAGATTTTTCGAGACACTTGAATTTTTGACATACAAATGCACATTTTTATACATAGAATAACTTCTTAACATACAAGTACTAGTTAAGTTTGACCGGTTTGACTTGTTGACTTTGACTTTGACTTTGACTTGAATTTGACGGTTGTCACACGTCGCTTTTGTGTATGTTGGATAAATGTTTTCATACGTTGGATCCATTGTGTCAAAGTTTAGACTCTAGAGTTTATTTAGGGTCTCCGAAGGGATCGGAACCTATCGACTGTCAACATTCCAAACTGAAATTGTTGCTTCCAACAAATTCTTCAAAATGCAATGTTATATTTGGTTAGTTAAAAAAGTTTGTAAGTATTTGATTAGTTAAACTAAAATCAAAATGCTATATCTGGTTATATACTTAAAAACCCAATTTCACTATAAAAAAACTCAATTTAATACTCAAAAGACCATATTTTTTTTCTAGAAAACCCCATTTTTATGTCAAAAACCAATAACCTTATTTTTATTAAAAAAGGTCCTACGTTTGTTGTAAATAATCTCAATATCGTTGTTAAAAAACCTAATGTAGTGGGGCACCCATGCAATGCGGCAGACGACGATTAGTTTCGTTTCGGAAAATAATTTCTAGTTTGTGATTAGTTTTTCCTTCTATAGGCGGAAAATAGTTTAATTTTGGTGAACAATTATCTTAGTGTTATTAGTTTTATTTCTGAAACATATTTAAGTAACACGTAATGCATCAAAAGATGAATGGAAACCAATAAATGTTAAAGTCTCGTCACTTAAAATAAATAGTGTAATTTAGAAGTAAATTACATAGTGTATGTATCACCGGTCTAAAAGAATGAGATTTTGAATTTCAAATGACTTATGATGTATTTAGTAGAGTCGGTTTCCAAAAACATCCACTTAGGCTTGTGTCATCAAGCTTCTCACGATCATTATATATACTTTAAACTTTTTATCCTCTACGTCTCCTCCCCTCACAGTTTTTTGTTGCTCCATTGGAGGCGGCAGGGGCGGAGCTTCAACATTTAATTCGGGGGGCCGGAAATATAATATGTATAAAAACTGGTAAGCAGGGGGGCCACAGCCAAAGTTTTTATATTTTTTGGGTCTAAAATGGAACTAGAAGGACTGTATCAAACAAAACAATCAGCGGGGCCACAACCCCCCTTGGCCTAATGAAGCTCCGCCAATGGGAGGCGGTAGATAATGACATATAGTTTCATTTTGGAAAATGACATATTTGACAGATAAGTTTCTTTTTTCCGACAGTTTATTGTTTTTTTAAATATCAATGAATTTATTCATGTTCCTTTCAACCAATTATTTATTTTTTCAAAAAAAATGCATTCATTTTCTATTTTTTGTGATGTTTAGAAGATAAACAATCGCTATCATGTATCTATTTACATGCTTCATTTTTTGGAAAAGTTATATGTTGCCCTAAAAATATAAGTTTTTTTGATTGGGTTGTCCATGACATTATGATCTTAACAAAATATTAGTTGAACCCACATAAATTGATTATTTTGTCAAATAGTTTATTTTTAGTGAATAGTTTCGTTTCAATGAAAAGTTAACATTTTTCTTTCAGAAAATGTTATATTCAACCCATAGACCACTAATTTTATATTCAGTGGACTATGGTTTTATGTTTTTTTTCGTAGGTGATGATGGTTTAATGATTATGTTTTTTGTGTAAAAAACAGTTGGTTTAAAATCTCTAGATCGTCTATTATTGTGATAAATAACAATGTTAACATCATTGATTCGTTTAAGTTTATATATATATATATATATATATATATATATATATATATATATATATATATATATATATATATTGTGATATATAATTATTACGAAAATTCCTCTAACTAACTTGCTTCTGCGATCTTAGGAACTTCTACCAACACTGCTAATCTTCCTAGATTCTCCTTCTAGGATTTCTCTTTTGAAAATGCTCACACAAGAATATTCTGACATTCTTCCTAGGCTTTCCTAGGGTTCCCTTCACACCATTCTCCGCCATCAACTGCAGAAGAAACTCCCTTTAATACCTTCTATCTACCTCATGAATACAATTACATGCCACATGCACTAGATAATTCTTCAACTACAAGGTCTCATACTACAACGGTTAGACTCAAACAAGAGTTGCGCAATAGAGTTAAACATAACCTTCTAAAATGATATATTCCCCGTAACATGTAACCTAACGTATTCGCTTAATAGTTAGCTGATATTATTGGATGTCCCTAAAAGCACAAAGCAGACAATGTCACAACTATCAAAATTAGGTTAAGATGTGAATTCCTGTACAATATAATCTCCTTGTGTAATCTTACAACATCTCATCTAGTGAAATTCAAAACTTCAATGCTATTAAGATTCTACTTTCATACATTGACATTTAGGTCGAAACAATCTCACAAAGCCCGAAACTCAATCCAATAAGCCAAATTCCACTCAACGTTGGGCCTTAACCCAAGAGTTGTTAGTCCAAACCTCTTATTGGACCAAGACTCTCTTATTGGGCCCTAATGGGCTGATAACTTTTCCACTTGGTCGTTTGGGCCGAAAATCATCCTTTGGGCCCTATTGGGCCGAGAGTTTCTTCACTTAATCTCATTTGGCCGAAAACCTTATTTTTTAGTATTAATGGGCCGCAATTCACTATTGAACTTTCCATTGGGCCGAAAACCCTCTAATGGGCCTTGTAAGGCCGAAAACTACTATTGGGCCCCCTTTTGGGCCAAAAGCTTCTAGTTGGCCTTTATATGGGCCGAGAACCTATACTTGGGCCATAGTTGGGCCGAGAAGCATTTTTTTGGGCTCTTTGAACCGAAAACCATTTATTAAGCTTTAATGGTCGAGAACCCTTATTGGGCCACACCAAAACTCGGAACTACTCATCTTGGGCCACTCTTTTGGGTCGAGGACCCCTCTTGGGGCGGTTAGCCCATCTAAACAAAAAAAAAGGAGGAGTTGCCTATGCATGCCACCACAACATTGACTACCATACCTCCACGCAATTGACCATCATACATCAAGGAAGGCACATTTGTCCAACATGTATCCAAGCCTCACTCTCCTCCCTCTCACCCCTTAAACTCGACCGATCTCTCTCTCTCTCTCTCTCTCTCACTCTCATTCAAAATTCATTTTCAACTCATCATTCCTCTCAAAACACTCCAACACTTTCTCTCATATTCTTTCTTCTCTACAAATTGTAGGTGTGTGTGTGTGTTCTCTAAAGAAGTTTCCTCCAAATATCACAAGCTTGGTAAGTTATAAGTTAAACTCCATGGTTTTGTATCAAATTTATGCTAAGATCTTTCCCTTACTCTCTCATTTTCGTGATTATGGATCTTAGAACACCCCTCACTTCGAAAGTTCCCTCAAGAAGGCAATCTAGGCTCAATAATCCTTCTCCTTCTTCATCTACATCTTGAAAACCCTAAGGTGAGCTTCATACCCCACTCCTTTTCATGTTTTTCATACTCTTTGGCGGGGAATACAAGTCAAATCTCGTTTAACCAATGGATAATTGCATGTACCAATGTGTAATGTGTTTAACCATTGGGTATTTGCATGGACATGAAGTATATCATATGAATCTTCATAAAAATCATGAGAAATGTGTTTGTTAACATATTTATTGCATGGAAACCTGTGGATATGGGTTATACACTCAAAAATAGCAAAAATGAGTCTTGTGTTCAAACATGTATAGCCTAAACTCTAAAATCAGTTTTCAACAGAAAAGATTTGGTCTATTTACGGGATGTTTTGACCACCTTGAACTTAAAATTTTTCAAAAATGTTTAATATGAAAATAGTTCATGTTTATACCTTTCTAAGGACTACTCGCACACATCCATACAAGTTTTCTACAATTTTTTTGGGATTTTTACAAACTGCCTATCATTTCAGGAATATTTCGGACCAGTATGTGAAAATGAACATTTTCACACTGGTTTGAGGCCATTAAAAATTATAATAAAAATTATGAAACAATTAGACTCATTTTCCAAACTCTCAGAGTTTACGGATCCGAATTTCGACTTATGGGGATTTTTCTATAATTTTTCTAAGAACAGGGACAGAAAAGTCAAAAACAAGAAATAGTCTTTATCATGCTAAACGCTCTTATACTTGTGTTAGATGCAAGTTTATATGATATATATATATACTTTTAAAACATCTAGAAATGTTAACTTATATGTATTTACATCTATGATCATATAAATTGTTTTAACAAACAAACATAATAAACTATAATCGGCATAGTTTGGACAACCACATTTTCAAAGGACTTATAATTATTTAAAGGCATAATTATCCTATTTTGCAAGTAAAACGGAGTTATAGTTCACGCAAATCTGTTAAGGCTCTTGTGAGACTCTTCTTCACCATACCTACCTAGCGTACATCGTAAGTCTTGTAGTTATAACCAGAGTCTCCTGGAGGGAGAGCGAGGTAATTGTGTATAGATCTATACGGGGTTGACACCCCCACACCTGAGCTGTTCACTACAGCTAGACGGGCCAGTCTAGGGTGACAAGTATCTTTAGAAAGCGACGCCTGAAGAACGTCAAGACAGTCGCTTTAGTCATATTAGTATGGTTGTAACGACTCACATAGAGAAGGATTATATTAACTTGGGTTTACGAAGAATATACACTCTACTAGTTTTATAAAACACAAAGTTATGTTTCGTTCACTTCTAAACAAATTTCACCACTCTGGTCTTAGGGTTTTAAGACCACAACTCTTTTATATACAGAAAATATAGGATTTTCTGGGAACACACTCTTTCTAACAAACAAAGGAAAATAAAGAACATGCATGCAACTATACATGGTTTTGGAACGAGACTCACAAACTACTTTTTATAGAAAATATTGGATTTTCTGGAGTTTTACAACTTACTATAAACCAAGATATTACAAAGTTTTCTTACAAATATGTTAATGAAATCACCAACATTATATGTTGACGCTTTTCAAAACGACTTGTATTCTGAGGGACTCAGTGAACAGGTACTCGAGCCTTGGATCTGGATATTTTGCTATCTCTTTGAGACATCATACTTTATGTTATTTTTGTGTAATCGAAGAACAAGTACAATTTGTAAACAATGAATGTTGGTATATTGTAATGTATGATGTTTGGTTGCTATGTTTCATTAATATCCAATTGTTATGATACTGCAAGATGAAGTCACCCACCCCCGGAAGTTTTTGCCGTCCCGGTTCGGGGGTGTGACAGACAACATTCACGCATCGAGTAATCTAAACCAGTGCATCACCTAAAAATGCCATTTTATCCAACATCTGAAATTCATACTAGCATGCAGTTCCACAGGCTCAATCAACATGCATATAAAGGCATCTCTCCTAGCACTCTATCATGCAATCCTGAGAAAATCCTTAGCCCTAATCTAGAATGAAATTCCTGAGAAAATCCTTATCCCTAATCTAGCATGAAATTCTCACATACCATACCAAAACAATAAACATATCACATGTATGGGTATTTTGTCAAAACTTACTTGAGCTCGACTGATTGCACGCATGTCATCCTTTTTTCTTTATTGAAATCCTCTTAGAAAATTTATCTGTTTTTTGAAAAGATTACCAAATCGTCAGTTTGAGTTCAAACACACTCGAGAGTGTGCCTAAATCTCTCAAACCAAGGCTCTGATACCAACTTGTAGCATCCCAAAAATATTGAGTAAAAATTTCAGTTTTAAATAAGTTAAAACCATTCATTCAATGTTCCAAAAGACGATCAGATTCAAACGACCAGATTCAAAGTATTCTAAAAAAACATCAGAGTAAAATCATAAGCAGTTAATGCAAAATAAATCTTCAGGAGATGTAGCGCGATCAAGCCGGGTCGTTCCTTTTGAAACCAGAAGTACCTAAAAACATTTTAAACATAATTCGTAAGCACAAAGCTTAGTGAGTTCCCCAAAATACACCATACCATACATACATATCAACTCGAAGCTGTAACATGTCTATTTCACCTCGGAGTCTATTTCAACTCAATAGGTATTTTCCAACCATACGGGTCTATTTCACCCCCGAGTCTATTTCAACTCAATCGATTTTTTTCAATTGAACGAGTGTATTTCACCCCACATACATATAACATACAAACATATCAACAAGATACACAAAGAAAACAAGTACATAATAAACGGGTATTTTTCAGCCCCAACTCTATTTCACCCCACATACATAAGCATACAGTCATATCAGCAAGAGTCACAAAGACTGTTAGCTTCCTACATACATAATCTAGTGAGAGAGCATTGGTGACTTCGACCTACGAGTACAGTGAAGAGACTCACCTGAACTATTCAACAAAAGCTCAACCGCTACCTCAGCAACATAACAACCAACTCTAACACCCCATTTTCTGTTTTATATTTAAAAATCGTAAATTATCGGAGAAATTGATTTATAATGTTAAGGGTTATTATTTTCGTGTTGAAAGTAATAATATGATTTTAAGGATTCATATTAGTTTAGACAAGGTATATATGAGGGGTTAGAAAAAGATAATATTAAAGAAATATGTTAAGTTTTCTAAGGAATTAAGGAGGAGGACCTAAGTGTAAAGGTATTGAACCATGGGGATCAAAGGAAGCCAATGTAGATCATGAAATAATATAACACTTAAAAACCCTAGCCTTTCCATATGAAAGACTTTGATCAAAGAGGAGGCAAAGGGAAACGGCTCCAAGCTGGAGAATTTTCGGAATTCCCGTTTTTGAAGACCATACAGCAGTGTTCGGACGATCCCTGGAGATTGAACCGTTGGATCTTCACGAAATGTGGAGAGAAGGTTCCCAAGACATATATTGAAGTTTCGATCGTTGGAATCTTAAGTTCAATTTCTGGAGCTCGATTTACAGGTCATATATCATGGCATAAGTTTTAGGGTTGTCGAAATCGTTTTAGGTGCAAGGCTTGTATGAAGCTTTCAATCTCAACAACCTAGGTATGATTTCTTTCTCATTGCTTGGAAAAGTCCTATAAGACCTAGAGCTGATGTGCTACATACATGGAAGGTCTTAATCAAATTTGAGATGTAATGGGCTAACCCTAGTTGTCAAATCCCAATTTTGGCAATCTACTTTGTTTCTCAAAAAGCTATGTACTTTGGATTTTGGGATTGGAATTTTTATTAACATTTTGACTCAATGGGTTTTCACTTCTGTTAAGAGCTTATTTCCAGAAAATAAACCATTTTGGATTGGGTCTTATTGGGTTAAGAAGCGAATTTACCCTAAAAAGCCAAAGCTATGAATTTATGGAAATGCCCTAATCTGTCCAGATCTTTGAAAGATCATATCTCGGTCATACGGAACCCTTTTTGGTCGAAATTAGTGCACAACATTTCGCATGTGGGTTCTCTATACTTCATTAGTTTTGACCGAAATCCAAAAATGCCTCTAGCTAGGGTAAAAACGACCATTTATCCAGACTTGTCCGAAATGAACTGTTATGCAAGGTAGTTTTGTAAAATTCTCCATAAATCGTATACAATTTGTATGAAGGTGTGTGAATACTGCTTTTAAATCTAATAACTTTATCTATCTGTGTGTAATAAAGTTTTGAAAGATATGGAGGTTAAGGTGGGCAAAACAGGTCCCGAACAGACCCTAATTTTTATGTAGAAAACTGGAATTTTACTCATTAGTATATTTGTTAACTTAAGGAAATTTAGTAACTAAAGTCAAATCAATTTATAATCATTAGGAAGTGTGAAGGGAAAGCAGGTGTGAGTGAGTTCCTAATTGCTTGGGAGGTTGCTTTGCGTTTGGAGGTGAGTTTCTCACTACACTGTGTTGTGTTATATTCTCTTTACATTAGCTCGTGTGTGCTATATGTTGTTTATGCAGGTAGTAATAGGCGGGGTAGAGTCTAGTTGTTTCCCTAATGTATTGAGGATTATGCATGGTAGGACTCGGCATATCCGAGTGGGGATCGGGTGTAGCCAATGTGTCCCAAAGGCTTGACAAAATGAGCAAGGTGGATCAGGCATAACCAATGTGTCCCAATGGGTTCGGGTACGGTGGATCGAGCTTAGTCAATGTGACCCAAGGGATCGATGTACTAAGCATGGGGGATCGGGCCTGCCAATGTGTCCCAGTAGGAGTATGTGTGTTACTGATTCGTTCTTTGACATGCATGCATGGTTATGTGTTTGATACCATTTGTATATGTGTATAAAGGTAAGGATTATATGATATGATATAGTGTATGTGTAGAATTCACTAAGCTTTGTGCTTACCCCTTTTCCTTTAAAAATACTATTTTAGGTACATAGTATGGCCGGACATGATTGTACACACTGTCTCAAGGCGGGTTTTTGAAATTGATATTTGTGACAACCCGAAATTTCTATTCTGTACAACATTTCGAATCAATAGAGGTCAAAACAGTTACTGTTAATTTTCAGACTATTAGGAATAAGTTTGAGTAATTTATGATTAACACTTTAGGAGATGCCAGGAGAGGGGATGCCCTAGGGCTTATTGTGAAACAATAACCTTTCATACTCCAAGAAATTGGAAATTCACGACCCAAACATGGAGTTTGCGGTCCTAACCCCGAGGGGTATATATATGGTCCTTAGCCATATTTATTCATTTTTCCATTTCCAACTAAAGAAAAACCCGATTCTCTCTCAAGGATCTTCAGCCTTTCTTCCCAAATCGTAAGTGCTTCTATCTTAGAGTATAATAGGGCTTGTTATATGTCTAATCATCAAGAAATCACAAGGAAACAACAAGATGAAAGAGTTTACGACCCAAGAACATTCTTGGACCGTAAACCCTTCTTTAAGGGCCAAAAGTGTGCCTTAGTCCCTTCCCTTCCTTGTGAAACTAGTCTAGACTCATACCTTAATGTGTATAGGACTTGAAAGCAAAAAAATACCATGTCCATAAGAGATTACGACCGCAAACCCAAAGGGGAATTGGTCTTACGGCCGTAAACTCCTCAAATGAGGGAATTGGTGCCCTAACTTCTTCCTTAGGCTCATACATCAAGTGGAAACACTTCCAAGGACTTATAAGGCTTCAAACCACCAAATGACCAAAAGATTAGGAGATTACAACCGTAAACTCAAGGGTTTATGACCGTAAACTCATTGGATTACGGCCCTTGGGGAGTAAACTCAAGAAAGGGGTTCTTTGGAACCCTAAACCCAATAGCCTTGTCCTACAACAACTTAGATGCAATCCTTAGGACTTATAACACTTATATAAGGTGTTAACATGTCCTAGGATGTCTTAACATTGTCAATTAGTAGTTAAAGGCTAATTAGATACATATATGTGTGATTATGTGTTAACTAGGATCTTTGAGTGTGTACAAGTCTTCACTTGGCACTTAGCAATCCTACATCGTTCAGTTCATCCAAACCACCATCTACAGGTGAGTTCATACCCCTTAATCAATGTTTTAAATGATTTTAAATACTTTAATAGGGGGGGGGGGATACAAGTAGAAAACAACATGTTATAGAATCAATCACATGTGATTTATATCTGTGTTTTCATTCAACTATTTTCACATGCTTCAAAATGTGATAAATACAATGGTTTTGACTAATGTGCTTTGATTATCAAAACGATTTACTTTTGAAATGTTTTAAGAAATGACATCAAGTCATTGTTATTCATTGTACAAAACTCTTAAATGTTTTACAAAACCTCTTTCAAAACCATATCTGTACACTATCTTTCATAAATATATGTATTGATATGATAGCTTTCATTCTTTCTTCAGTTCCAACACTCTTGGGTAGCAAGGGTGTATAAACCTACTTGAACATCAATTACATTCCAGTAAACTATCATAGGGATAGTTTAGGAGTTACAAAACATTATTCCTATTACAGGGAATCACACCATAGTCAGTTCATTCATGAGTCTATACTAAATGATATATGAAGAGATACACTTACATGGATCCTCTTACATGGGTACACTTACATGAATACTTGTACTTAGATACTATATGGTGAGTTACTATTACATCTTATACGTATAGAGTAGTTCTGTCTATCCTGGTACATAAAAGGATACGAAGGGGTTAACCACTCCTAATCCCTCTGTTAGCTACAGAGGTAAATGAACATCTTCGGATGCGTTCGGTTACGACTTATACTAGAGTACCTTTACGGGGTTAACCACTCATACACCCTGCTGTTAGCTCCAGAGGACAATGAATATCTACGGATGCCTACGGTTAATACTATTTCGGCAGTCGCGATGTCGGGTTTATCCTAATACAAAAGGATAATGCTTAATATATTAGATCTTTACCTTCATTTGGTGATACATTCATATAATTGACGAGGTAGACTAATACTTGTATATTTTCCTATTACTTTTATTTTGGTGATACTTTCACATAAACGATGATGTAGACTATATGTTGTTAATAATAGTCACATAAAGGAAAAACCATCTTTGACAAAGAAGTACATCTTTCAATAAATTAGGGTCTTGGGAGAAGACTACTTTCAAAACACACAGGTCTTGGTAGAAGATTACTTTCAAAACACACAGGTCTTGGTAGAAGATTACTTTCAAAACACACAGGTCTTGGTAGAAACTGCTTTATACTAGTAGGAAATATGGGATTTTCTAGGGTTTTCACACTTATATCAATTGTTTCATTCAAAGATTTACATGGCATTCATAACAGCTTTCCAAATCAAAGTAATGACACTAAAATACTTATGAATTCACCAGCTTTATGCTGATCCTCGCTTTCAAAATAACTTGTATTCTCAGGTCATTAGTAGACAGGTACGATGACCAGGTTTTGAGAAGACGGAGCACAGACAAGACTCGTCTTTTATTTTGATTACATTTTTGGTGTCTTATTACAATGAAAGAACACTCATGTATTAAAACTTTACTTTTAATGCAATGGATGATGTTGTTGCTTGTTTACTACTTTACACTGTTATGATACTTGACATGACGTCCTCCACCCCTGAACATTTCCGCCGTTCTTGGTTTTGGGGTGTGACAGATTGGTATCAGAGCATTGTTTATAGTGAATATAGTATATCAACCCATAAAAGATATACTAACTATAAATACATTGGGATTAAAACACTCTGACCAAGAGTTTATACTTTTAAATAATAAAATATTTAAGTAATTATACGTGCCTGCATTCATACTAAAAGTGGTGTCACAATGACAAGAACAAAAGTATTACGATTGTTGAATATCACAAGTGAGCCTGGGGATATATGGTCAGTCTTGGGAATGGCATAGCCTGATCAACTATGCTGGTCCGAGGAGTGATTAGCATATGCCCAAGAATGGTTGTGATGTGGCAACAAGTCTAAAAACTTACCAACACAACCACAAAGAAATACCATAGGGGTATTTTGTCTTACTGTAATTACTTATCTGAGAACTAAATAGATTTTTATTAGTATGCCAATAGTTGGTTAGTGGATACACTAAGGTTATATGTACTAGGATGTCATAGACTTAGAATCTGTGAATCTTTGCTTTAGGTCCTGTCCTCGTTGGGTTGGGGGCTTAGGGTTAGAGTCACTTATTCGAAGGTCTATCCTATCCTAATTACATATAACTGGTATGCACTAAACAAGTATTGAAGCAACTCATAAAGATCATCTTATAATTATCTTAGTTAGTTCGTCTATTAACTACGTCGTTATCCCTTTTCTCGCGTAGATTAAATGGTTGGATTCCATCCTCACGACGACCCGTACCTCCCAAACCAAGGCAATGCTGGATGGTTAGGAGAAGAGCCAGAAGATGATCATCCAATCCCTTTGGATGATCACCATGCTGAAGGCTTTTCTGATAGTTCCGACTCGGAGCCTGAAGTCAACAACCTACCCCCAGCTGCTCAAAACCCAAACCTGAACCCTCGTCCCGCATTTCAAGGACCCACACCTCTGTGGGCCATAAACTTGAATAGATGGAGTCAGGAATAGGGTCATCCCTTTCCATACTATGGAGACAGAAGCTTCTATAACCTTACTGAGGGAGGTTCAGCTGACAGAGTCCTACCCATGATGGTTCGTAGGATTTCTCGGAATACGATACTGGGTCAATCTACTATCAATCGAGTCGTGGAGATTGACGCCAACTCTGGAGTAAACACGGTCCACATTCGCCAACTAGAGTCTGCTCATGAAAGGACTCTGGTCCGTAATGCGGAGCTGCAAATGGAACTTGCTGGAACCCAAGCTGAAGTCAGGGAACTTCGAGCTCAGCAAGTTAGATCTGACAAGCATGTGAGAGACATAGTACGCCTGCTGTCGGGATCAAGAACTCATGCTAGCAGTTCTCGTCGCCGATAGAATCTCATCAACTCATCTTTTGGATATAACCTAGTTATGTAAAAACTTTGGTCTAAATTCCTATCTTTGTAAATCTTAGACCTGTTAGGTCTTGGTCTAGTCGTAGTTCTGTCAAAGTTTTCTCATCTTGGTTGATGTAAGGCCTACTTTTAGGCCCCTTTTCCCGAACTTTATACATCTATAATTCCAGTACGTTTGATAGATATCTGATCTCATGGGAATTATTATCCAAATACTTTCATCTATCGAATACTAGAACTTCATTCAAAACATACTATTCATTTGTGCTGTTGGACTATGGAGAGTTAGTCCATGAGTCACTCTCATTATTCATTTATTCTTATCCGTGTTGTCATCTTTAAGCGTATAGTCAAAAGATGCCTCCTCGCAAAAGTACAAGGCTTAATCCTCAGATTATTCCAACTCCTCAACTACCTCCTCCACCACCTCAACCACCTCCTCATTTCGACGCGGCCATGTTCCAGGCAGCCTTCACGACAGCCGTAGCAGCTGCCGTGTCAGCTATCAATACTCCTGTCCCTAGTGGATCGGGAACGGGTGCACCTCCTTCTCACCATGGCGAGAGCCATGGGCATCCCCGGGAATGCACCTACAAGGATTTCACGAATGCTAAACCCCGGAACTTCAATGGAACTGGAGGGGTTATGATCTTACGACAGTGGATAGAGAAGACCGAATCAGTCTTCGAAATCTGCGCCTGCCCTGAGGGCAACAAGGTCAAGTTTGCTACTTGTACCTTTTCTGACAGGGCGTTAACTTGGTGGAATGGCCACATTAAGTCTCTGACCTTGACAGTGGCAAATTCTATCAGCTGGGAAAACTTGAAGGCCATGCTGATGAGAGAGTACTGTCCTCGAGGTGAAATTCAAAAACTTGAGCAGGAACTCTGGGGTCTTAAAATGGTTGGTACCGACATATCGACCTATACGAACAGGTTCTGTGATCTGGAAATTCTATGCCCATACATGGTTGCTCTTGAGAGCAAGAGGATAGAGAGATATATTTGGGGACTATCGCCCCAGATACGGCAAAGTGTGTTAACCTCCAGGCCTGATACTTTTGACAGCGCCAAAGAGCTGGCACAATCTCTCATAGATCACGGAATACGTGAGAACCCGACAAAACCTACCCCCGAACCACAAAAAGAAAACAACAACAACAAGAGGAAGGACTGGAAAAAGAGGAAAAGCGGGGCTTCGCAGGAATCCTCAAAGAGACAACAACTTGTGGCAATCAATGCTGCCACAGTAACTCTGGTTGTCCCTGCCAATTCTATACCAGCAAAGACATACGCTGGTAATCTTCCGAAGTGCAACAAATGCAACTTCCATCACCACGAACCTTGCAAGGAGATGCAGTGCTCTAACTGCAACAGAAAGGGGCATACATCCCGTTTCTGCAAGGCTCCGGCAAGGCCGACCGCCCAAGTTCCTAACCCCGGTGTAGGCCAAGCTTGCTACAATTGTGGCGAGGCGGGCCATTACAAGAGGAACTGCCCTAAAGCGGGGGCAGCTGGCGGAGTAGGAAGAGTTATGGCCATGGGCCACGAGGAAGCCGTAGCTGATCCTACGATAGTTACTGGTACGTTTCTCCTCGATAACTCATATGCTTGCATACTTTTCGACAGTGGAGCAGAGAAAAGTTTTGTAAGCCATAAATTTGCACACCTACTTAAACAAAAACCATGTGCCTTAGATAAATCATTCATTGTAGAGATGGCAAACGGGAAAACAGAAAGTACTAACTGCATATACGTAGGTTGTACTCTAACTTTCGATGGCCATACTTTCAAGATAGACCTCATGCCGGTTCCAATTAAATGTTTCGACGTTATCATCGGCATGGATTGGTTGAGTCTTCTTCGTGCCGACATCATGTGCTTTGAAAAAGCAGTTCGTCTTAACCTCCCTAACAATGAAACATTAGTTATTTATGGCGACAAACCTAGTACGAGCCTTCGCATCATTTCGTGCATCCAAGGTCAGAAATGCTTACGAAAGGAATATCATGCATTCCTCGCACACATCGTCGATACGAGCCAAGAAGTAAAAGACATTCAGAACATCCCGGAAGTACGCGACTTTCCCGACATCTTTCCAGAAGAACTTCCCGGATTACTACCACAACGCCAAGTCTAGTTCAGAATCGACTTAGTGCCAGGGGCTACCCCCGTAGCCAAATCTCCTTACCGTCTGGCACCGGAAGAGATGCAGGAACTTTCCAGTCAGCTTAACGAACTTCTCAAGAAGGGATTTATCAGACCAAGCTTCTCACCATGGGGAGCACCGGTCTTGTTCGTCAAGAAGAAAGATGGATCGTTTCGTATGTGCATCGACTACAAAGAACTCAACAAGCTTACAATTAAAAATCGTTATCCCTTGCCCCGCATAGACGATTTACTTGATCAACTTCAAGGAGCCAACTACTTCTCGAAGATAGATCTATGATCCGGCTATCACCAGCTACGAGTGTTAGAGGAGGATGTTCCCAAGACAGCCTTCCGAACTCGTTATGGACACTACGAATTCGTAGTGATGCCGTTCGGACTAACAAACACGCCCGCCGTATTCATGGATTTAGTGAATAGGGTGTGTCGTCCTTACTTGGATCAGTTTGTCATTGTCTTCATTGACGACATACTCATCTACTCTAGAAGTAAGGAGGAACATAGTCAACATCTCCGTAGAGTCTTAGAAACATTACGATCGGAGAAGCTCTATGCGAAGTTCTCTAAATGCGAATTTTGGATCCGACGAGTCGAATTCTTAGGTCACGTGGTTAGCGAAGAGGGAATATACGTGGACCCTTCCAAAATCAAGGCCATTAAGAACTGGTCAGCACCGAAGACACCTACAGAAATTCGTCAATTTCTAGGTCTCGCTAGCTACTATCGTAGGTTCATTCAGAACTTCTCTCGCATAGCAAAACCTCTTACAACGCTTACCCAGAAAGGGGTATCCTTTGACTGGGAAGAGAAGCAGGAGAGAGCATTCCAAACGCTCAAGCGAGCCTTGTGGACCGCACCAATACTATCCCTCCCCAAAGGGATAGAAGACTTCGTTGTCTACTGCGATGCGTCCAATCAAGGACTCGGATGTGTTCTGATGCAACGAGGTAAGGTCATTGCCTATGCCTCGAGACAGCTGAAGACACATGAGGCTAACTACACCACCCACGATCTTGAACTAGGAGCAGTTGTATTTGCCCTGAAGATCTGGAGGCACTACCTGTATGGTACAAAAAGCACGATCTTTACAGACCACAAAAGTCTGCAACACATTTTCGACCAGAAGGAGCTCAACATGAGACAATGACGGTGGGTCGAGCTACTCAGTGATTACGAATGCGAAATTCGTTATCATCCCAGCAAGGCCAATGTAGTAGCTGACGCCCTAAGTCGGAAAGAATATTCTGGTCGTAAAGTCAAATCTTTGACTCTAACTATCCATTCACACTTGTCCACACAAATACAGGCGGCTCAGCTCGACGCTTTGAAACCTGAAAATGTGGCGGGTGAATCCCTGAGAGGAATGGATAAAAACTTGGTAGCCAAGGGTGGCGGAGCTTATTACCTCATGGATCGGATCTGGACACCGAAACACGGTGACTTCAGAGACTTGGTCATGACCGAGGCACACAACTCTCGTTATTCCGTCCACCCAGGTTCAGATAAGATGTATCTGGATCTTAAAAAGCTATACTGGTGGCCTAACATGAAAGCAGATATTGCTACCTTCGTAAGTAAATGCCTTACTTGCGCTAAGGTCAAGGTCGAATACCAGAAACCCTCAGGTTTCCTACAACAACCTGAGATACCAGAATGGAAGTGGGAGCGGATCGCTATGGATTTCATAACCAAGTTGCCCAAGACAACGGGTGGACTTGATTCCATATGGGTCATCGTCGACATATTGACCAAGTCTGCACACTTCCTACCCATCAAAGAAACTGACAAAATGGAGAAACTTACGAGAACCTACATTAGGGAGATTGTACGACTGCACAGTGTTCCAATATCCATTATCTCAGACCGAGATAGTAGATTCACTTCTAGGTTCAGGCAGTCGTTACAAAGTTCCCTAGGAACTAGGCTGGACATGAGTACAACCTACCATCCACAGACCGACGAACAAAGTGAGAGAACCATCCAAACCTTAGAAGATATGTTGCGAGCCTGTGTGATTGACTTTAGGAAAGCTTGGGATACTCATTTACCCCTCGTCGAATTTTCCTACAACAATAGTTATCACACGAGCATAAAGGCAGCTCCTTTCGAAGCCCTCTATGGCCGCAAGTGCAGATCCCCTCTGTGCTGGGCTGAAGTGGGTGATACTCAGTTAGCTAAAGGACGAGTTCCTGAAAGCACTCTCACTGGTCCGGAGATCATTCGGGAAACGACGGAGAAGATCGTTCAGATCCGTGAACGATTGAAAGCCTCCAGAGACCGACAGAAAAGCTACGCTGACAATAGAAGGAAACCGTTGGAATTCCAGGTGGGCGACCGTGTTCTGTTGAAGGTCTCACCCTGGAAGGGCTTGATACGCTTTGGAAAGCGTGGAAAGCTCAATCCAAGATACATAGGGCCTTTCGAGATTCTTGCCCGAATCGGCCCTGTAGCTTACAAACTCAATCTACCGCGTGAACTCAGTAACGTACACTCTACCTTCCACGTCTCAAACTTGAAAAAGTGTCTGTCCGACGAGACTCTTGTAATCGCACTCGACGAGATCGAGATCAACGAGAGCCTCAACTTCGTGGAAGAACCTGTAGATATCATGGACCGAGAGGTCAAGAAAACAAAGCAGAGCCGCATCCCGATAGTGAAGGTTCGCTGGAACGCCAAACGGGGACCGGAATTCACTTGGGAGCGAGAGGATTAGATGAAACTGAAATATCCTCATCTATTTGCTTAGTTATTGTAACTACTTATTTTCTTAACTTCTAATTTCGGGACGAAATTCCTTCTAAGGAGGGGATGATGTGACAACCCGAAATTTCTATTCTGTACAACATTTCGAATCAATAGAGGTCAAAACAGTTACTGTTAATTTTCAGACTATTAGGAATAAGTTTGAGTAATTTATGATTAACACTTTAGGAGATGCCAGGAGAGGGGATGCCCTAGGGCTTATTGTGAAACAATAACCTTTCATACTCCAAGAAATTGGAAATTCACGACCCAAACATGGAGTTTGCGGTCCTAACCCCAAGGGGTATATATATGGTCCTTAGCCATATTTATTTATTTTTCCATTTCCAACTAAAGAAAAACCCGATTCTCTCTCAAGGATCTTCAGCCTTTCTTCCCAAATCATAAGTGCTTCTATCTCAGAGTATAATAGGGCTTGTTATATGTCTAATCATCAAGAAATCACAAGGAAACAACAAGATCAAAGAGTTTACGGCCCAAGAACATTCTTGGACCGTAAACCCTTCTTTAAGGGCCAAAAGTGTGCCTTAGTCCCTTCCCTTCCTTGTGAAACTAGTCTAGACTCATACCTTAATGTGTATAGGACTTGAAAGCACAAAAATACCATGTCCATAAGAGATTACGGCCGCAAACCCAAAGGGGAATTGGTCTTACGACCGTAAACTCCTCAAATGAGGGAATTTGGTGCCCTAACTTCTTCCTTAGGCTCATACATCAAGTGGAAACACTTCCAAGGACTTATAAGGCTTCAAACCACCAAATGACCAAACGATTAGGAGCTTACGGCCGTAAACTCAAGGGTTTACGACCGTAAACTCATTGGATTACGACCCTTGGGGAGTAAACTCAAGAAAAGGGTTCTTTGGAACCCTAAACGCAATAGCCTTGTCCTACAACAACTTAGATGCAATCCTTAGGACTTATAACACTTATATAAGGTGTTTAGCATGTCCTATGATGTGTTAACATTGTCAATTAGTAGTTAAAGGCTAATTAGATACATATATGTGTGATTATGTGTTAACTAGGATCTTTGAGTGTGTACAAGTCTTCACTTGACACTTAGCAATCATACATCGTTCAGTTCATCCAAACCACCATCTACAGGTGAGTTCATACCCCTTAATCAATGTTTTAAATGATTTTAAATACTTTAATAGGGGGGGGATTACAAGTAGAAAACAGCATGTTATAGAATCAATCACATGTGATTTATATCTGTGTTTTCATTCAACTATTTTCACATGCTTCAAAATGTGATAAATACAATGGTTTTGACTAATGTGCTTTGATTATCAAAATGATTTACTTTTGAAATGTTTTAAGAAATGACATCAAGTCATTGTTATTCATTGTACAAAACTCTTAAATGTTTTACAAAACCTCTTTCAAAACCATATCTGTACACTATCTTTCATAAATATATGTATTGATATGATAGCTTTCATTCTTTCTTCAGTTCCAACACTCTTGGGTAGCAAGGGTGTATAAACCTACTTGAACATCAATTACATTCCAGTAAACTATCATAGGGATAGTTTAGGAGTTACAAAACATTATTCCTATTACAGGGAATCACACCAGAGTCAGTTCATTCATGAGTCTATACTAAATGATATATGAAGAGATACACTTAAATGGATCCTCTTACATGGGTACACTTACATGAATACTTGTACTTAGATACTATATGGTGAGTTACTATTACATCTTATACGTATAGAGTAGTTCTGTCTATCCTGGTACATAAAAGGATACGAAGGGGTTAACCACTCCTAATCCCTCTGTTAGCTACAGAGGTAAATGAACATCTTCGGATGCCTTCGGTTACGACTTATACTAGAGTACCTTTACGGGGTTAACCACTCCTACACCCTGCTGTTAGCTCCAGAGGACAATGAACATCTACGGATGCCTACGGTTAATACTATTTCGGCAGTCGCGATGTCGGGTTTATCCTAATACAAAAGGATAATGCTTAATATATTAGATCTTTACCTTCATTTGGTGATACATTCATATAATTGACGAGGTAGACTAATACTTGTATATTTTCCTATTACTTTTATTTTGGTGATACTTTCACATAAACGATGAAGTAGACTATATATTATTAATAATAGTCACATAAAGGAAAAACCATCTTTGACAAAGAAGTACATCTTTCAAAACATTAGGGTCTTGGGAGAAGACTACTTTCAAAACACACAGGTCTTGGTAGAAGATTACTTTCAAAACACACAGGTCTTGGTAGAAGATTAATTTCAAAACACACAGGTCTTGGTAGAAGATTACTTTCAAAACACACAGGTCTTGGTAAAAGACTGCTTTTATACTAGTAGGAAATATGGGATTTTCTAGGGTTTTCACACTTATATCAATTGTTTCATTCAAAGATTTACATGGGATTCATAACAGCTTTCCAAATCAAAGTAATGACACTAAAATACTTATGAATTCACCAGCTTTATGCTGATCCTCGCTTTCAAAATAACTTGTATTCTCAGGTCACCAGTAGACAGGTACGATGACCAGGTTTTGAGAAGACGGAGCACAGACAAGACTCGTCTTTTATTTTGATTACATTTTTGGTGTCTTATTACAATGAAAGAACACTCATGTATTAAAACTTTACTTTTAATGCAATGGATGATGTTGTTGCTTGTTTACTACTTTACACTATTATGATACTTGACATGACGTCCTCCACCCCTGAACGTTTCCGCCGTTCTTAGTTTTAGGGTGTGACAATATTGAATTGGTTATGTTTTCATAAATAAAAAGAATATGTACTCCAAAAAAATAAAATATATTAAATGGATGATTTAGGCTATTTAAAAAGTTCAAATTTATTAGAAGTTTTGGGATGTTACACCAACCCAAGCTTCCTAAAGCCAAACTGAGACCAATCGTTAGTCAAATATTGAATTCTACCTAAGTTTAACCAAAAGTCAAACTGGTCAAAAAGTCAACGGTCAAAGCTAAGGTTAAAATTGCCAACAACAACCCTCCGTTCCGTGGCCTTCCTTGGCCACATCGTGGGCACAAAATGCCAAAACAGTCGTTGATTCCCCAATAGCCATGCCATGACAACATAAGGCCACGTCATGGGGACTGGTCTAAACAGATCAAACGAGCTTAATCCATTTTCTTCCGATTTCAAGAACTCCAAAGCTCAGACTATTCCTTTCCAAGGTCTTAATGGATGAAGTTTCTAACTTTATCCATTAGGAAGGTCCAAACCACCAAGATCTAGACTTTAAGTCGGAACCTTATGCTTAAATACATTGAAAACCCTAAAAATCATGGGCTTGGGCCTGACTGATAGTTGTGTCGTGGCCATGCTTCATCGTGCCATGGCAACTGCCGTGTCATGTCAACTGTTTTCACATAAATCCACCTCAACTTCAAACAACCATAGCTTCTTCGTTTCAACTCTATTTTCGACGATATTTACATCCACGGAAAGGTATTGACGAGCCCCACACTTCTATCTAGTTAGTTTTGGCTTAACATATGTCGAAATAAAATCCATAATCTATGAAAGAAGTCTGAAACATCACTTTTCCTATTTTACCCTTTGACTCCAAAATACAAACACATGGCTTAGATCACATAACCAATATTGTTAACATCCAATAGGGTCTAAACCCTATTCCCTTGAAGCACAAGGCCTTTAATCGATCAATTTATTGTACACAATCCTACAATTAATTTGTTTATTCATTCCCCCATGCTTGTAAGAAAACGCTTTCACTTTTAATTTATGGTCTAGACTTTTATACACATAAGATGGTACAAAAAGGAGGCTTAACCAGTGAAAGAATTTGATCTTCTACTCACTCTTTTCTCCTTCTTTGGGCTGCCAAATGTCGAGAGCAATTATGCACTCTCTCTCCTATTTTGTCTTGCATTTTGGTGCAAGATACAAGTGCTTTTATATTGGTTCTCTTTAAGGATTTATTTGGTATATATCTTAAAGATTAAGAACAACATATATACAAGTGAAGACTAGAATCTTTGGGAGTTTATTCTTTCTTTGGTGGATACATTATAAAGGGTTTCTTCTTGGAGTTGCAATGCCATATTCATCAACTTCCTAATTGTCAAAAGGAACCGTAAACTTCAAAGGTTGTAATCTTTTTCTTTCTATGGTTGTTTAATCTTTGTAAGTCTTGCAAAATGATAACTGGTGGGTCAAAATGGTTAAAGTTTATTCAAATTATAAAATGATTCCATTGCTAATTACATCGAATTTGTCACTATAATTAGACTATTTTTTTGATAAAAGCCCAACAATTGGTATTAAAGCCATTTTTGCAAGCTTGGTTAGATTATTTGATTATTTAGTATTATCTTTGTTTTTAGAAAACATTGATAGTTTTCTTTTTGAAAAAAATTATACATATTTTCTTTGACAAGTTTATAATTGCTATTTTTCTAGTTACAAGTTTACATTTATTTTTTGTCACCAAAAGTTTTCTTAGAAAAACAAAGTGTTGTTTGTATATAATTTAGAGAGTGTGTGTGTATATATATATATATATATATATATATATATATATATATAGATAGTTACGTTCATATATGAACTCTAAATATTATGTGAATGTGTGGACCAATCAAATCTATAGGAATAATTTCGAAATTTTATATACAAGTATTTTATCAACAAAAAGTAAAATATGATATTTATGGAACCTCCCTTAAATCTTGGATCGGTTATATCAAGTGAAATTCACGTTTCCTTCAACTCCTTAACCCACATCATCGGTGTTACATCATAAAAGTGACCCTCTTGAACTTCATCTACCGCAGCCCTCAAGCATCCGCAGTCAGACCATCCTCAGCAATCTCACCCGAAGTCATCATCAACCGCAGTCACTCTTGATTACTAGATTAACTTACTTTATCTACTTTTATTTTAATACTCTCTATTGTCCAGTATGCCTTGCATGGCTACTCTTAGAGATGTGATCCAGTGTATTTCTTGAGACTCTATAAATAAAGCTCATTCTTACTTATTCAATAACAATCTGATTACACATCTTTAACACTCTCTATCTTATGTCTTCACTCTCTTACTCTCAAAGTTCACTTGAATACAACTGAATACTATCTCTCTTCGGAGCAAGTCACTTGTGACTTAATCACTAAGTTTGATCTCATTTACTAACTTGGTCTGAGTGCATTCCTCGTTATGAATCAACTTATGTGTATACTTGATATAACAACTGCTGTCCATTTACATTTCCTTACTTTTCCGCAACTAACTCTCTAACTATCTAACTCTAACTTATTAATATTATTGTTGAGCTTTTAGATCCTTCGAGATAAACTATTCCGCAACTATACTTGTTCTAACATTTGTTCAAGTGTGTCTCAAGTTTTTCTCTCAACAATTGGTATCAGAGCCATAGTGGTTGCTTTTTGAAAAACAAAACTCTGATTTTCAAAGGGCCTTCTATACCATTGAAGCTCATTTCTTAAAAAAAAAACAAGGAAAAAAAACAAGGAAAAATGGCACAATCGTTGTCTCTGAATGTTTCCAACAGTGTTGGTGGTTCAAATCGAGCCCCAATATTGGTGGCAAATGAATATCGTCACTGGTCCCAGAGAATGGAAAGATACTTAAGAAGACTTGGTAGAGATGTATGACGATCCGTAGAAGAAGGACCACATGTCCCAGTTCTTACACCAGTTCAAACTGACGGCGCCACAGCCAGACTAGGAGGAGGTCAACCAATCATGAATCGTCCCACCAAAGACGATCTCGATAAAATGGAAAATGATGCTGTTGCTTTTTATGAAATCTCTTGTGGAGTTGCTCCTGACAACTTCGACATTATCATAAATTGTAAATCAGCAAAAGAAATCTGGGAGGTTCTCAAAAACCAGTATGAAGGCTCAGAACAAGCTCAAGACAAGAAGCTCACAACTGCACTCAATGAGTTCAACAATTTCAAAGCTCATACTGGCTAAAGTTTGGAAGAATCTTTCAAAAGATTCAACCTGATAGTCACCAAGTTATCTAATGCTGGCACTATCCGCAGTAACCATGAAACAAATCTTCAATTCCTCAACGGATTGGGAAGACATTGGACTACTGCTAAGATGATAGTTCAAGGGGATAGAAAGATTCACTCTTTGTCTCTCTACAAGCTCTACGGGGAACTGCAAGCACAAGAATCCACCGTACTCAAAGACTGTGCTGACTTCGGAGGACCACTTGCTCTCATAGCACAAGCTCCACACAATCAATCCTACTCTCCCTCGTATGACACTACACCGCAGTCATACGAAGCTGACTCAGAGTATGATGATGAAGAAGAATTCCAGAAAGCTATTGCTCTTGTTAGCCAACAGTTCAACCGACTACCACCTTCTTCTTTTCGTAAGAATCAGCAGTTCAACAAACCTCCATTCAACCGTAACTTCAACCCACAAAATAACCATTCTCGTTATCCCAAAAGTTCTCATCCACCACCTCAATCTCAAAATACTCAACCAAATGAGACCGCAGTCCATTCAAACCACTGACTCCGGTACTCCCTCAGAAGACAAAAGTGATGTTGTAATCTGTCACAAATGCAACAAGGAGAATCATTTTGAAAAAGATTGCAAGGCCAATGTAGTAAAAGACAGAGCATTCTACCTGAGAATGGCTCAAGAATTGGAAGAAAAGGAAAAGGCCAGGGCATACGTAGCTCATGTCAAAAGAGACCATCAAGTTTGGTCATCCGGAGATGAAGAAGAAGCCATCAGCAGTGTCAAAGGAAAAGGCAAAATCTGTATGCTAGCAACTGCGGATGATGATGGGTCTACAAAGCTGGAAAAGAACTACTGCTACATGGCAAAGGATGGAACTCTAAGCATCGTCGAGCAGGTAAAACTCATGATTCAAACTCTAAACAATAGCATGCATGACTGTCAACCTTTCATAGACAATCTTAATGACACATGTGCTGTCGTCCTTACAGACTATAACAAAGCCTTAGATGAGAAGAACATTGTGTCCCAAGAGATTTTTCATGTAAGAGGACGACTGGACAAAAAAAGACTCAAAATGGCTATGTTAGAAAAGGACTTAGAGTAGGATTGTACGCCTAAACTTGAGTGAAACACAACTAGAGATAGCTTTGAACCACAGAGATTTAGCTCAGAGTGAGATTGTACGCCTAAATCTTTTAATAGAAAAAATTCTTCAATGAAAGTGAAGCTATTGAAAATTTTTTAAATAATGGAACTATGGACAATACATACAATTGGGGTTGGTCCAATGGATATCCTACCGCAAAGGATTCCTCACCCCGGTTTAACAAAAATCGACTGTATGTCCCTCCGGACCGAGAATTTCATTTCCCAGTCAATGACAAAACTTTTCCCGAAGACATCAGAACACACTTCGGTAGACTTCATAATCTAAGTAATAACTGTGTCATTGAGGAAATTGTGCCTGATGTTTCGGGTCACACAAGTAATCAAATTCCTATCTGTGGCACAATCTACCCAAATTCTCAAACCTCATCTGTAGTTGATGAAGAAATTGTCATTGAGGGCCCCAAAGTCTCGAAAGACTTCCCATCTCTGCCCTCATACCGCAGTGTCTCTCATCATAGTCAGAAGTCCCACAAAAGTCCCACTGATGTCCCAACTCAGACTTACTCTGCGGTAGTCAAATCATCCCTACCGCAGTCCTCAATAAAAGGCTCTGTGACTCTTCAGCCAATTCATCATGAATTACCCATAGAGAACGTTGAAGTTGGTCAATGCTCTCAAAACCCTGAATCTTCAAGTTCAGATGAGTCAAGCCCTTGTTCTCAAAAATTTTCGAAGGTTTCCAGGAAACCGCATCTGAACACCAATGACTGTGGTTCTCCAGAAACCCTAGCAAAAAAGGCTTTCAAAGAGGAAATTCGATCCCGAGGCACAAATCGACAAAACTTTTCTAAAAACAAAAAGCATATCAGACTTCCAAAATCTAAGAGTCCAGAAAAGTTTGTTTTCTCTCACTATTTTTCAAAAAACTCTCCAATCAAGAAAACATGCAAAAAGGAATGCACAGTTTCTACAGTCATTCCTAACTCATTTGACACAACCCAAAAGAAAGAAAGGTCTTTTCGAAGCAATGGTTTTCAAATCTATTCCTCAGATGATCCAAAATGGAAGGGTATCTTACCCACTCCAACACTTTTAAAGTCACATCAAAATTTTAACAAGTGGAAGGGTATCTTACCAAACCCATCAAAAAGGTCCAAAAGATTTACACGTCCTCAATCTTCTTCGAAACCAAAATTTTCAAATTCCAACAGCACAAATGTCAGATCTTACCAACCTCGGACCGGTCACAAGCCTACATCATCATTTAGACCGCTAACCAAACAAAGTGTCAGAGCACAAGACAAAATTTCAGCATGTCAATGTCAATGTAGTTGTCAAAATCATTCATCTCATGTCAAATCTGGTTCGGTTTAGAAACCTCGTAACTTTTCTAAAAAACGCAACACTCTAAAAACTCACAAACACCCAGGACTAGGATTAAAAGTTGACACGAAACCAGTTCCTGCAACCTCGGTCCATGCATCATTCAGAAACTCATCTTTTGTCCCAGGCTCCAAACTAGTTTGGATGCATAAACTAACCGTGTAATTCTCAGGCTTTGTGCAAGGAGGAACAAGAAGAAGAATGGTTAATTGACAGTGCCTGCTCCTTGCACATGACCGGAAGGTTAGAATACCTTCGGGATTTCAGGCCAATTTGCAACGGTGGAAATGTCACATTCGGCAACAATGTGAATGGGATAATCCGAGGTTATGGTGTTCTTACTACGGGAAACTTCTCTATTCAAAAGGTTGCTTATGTAGAAAGCCTTAAACACAATCTCATCAGTGTTGGCCAACTATGTAAGGCAGGCCATCGTGTTGAATTTGATGACCAATTTTGCTATGTAATGACAAGCGATAGGAGCACTTGTCTGATCAAATCCAGATCCGAAGGTACTATGTATCCACTGGACGTCTCACTGATCATAGGCAAACCGCAGTTATGCTTCCTATCCAAAGTAGTATCCGAAGTCATCTGGCTATGGCACCGCAAGCTAGCTCATCTCAACTTCAGATGCATCAACAATTTGGTCACCGGAGAACTAGTCAGAGGTCTTCCAATCCTCAAGTTCAGCAATGATACTCTCTGTCCTGCATGTGAATGTGGAAAGCAATCCAAAGCAAGTCACCCCATGGTGATTGACTCCACAATTTCTGAACCACTAGAACTCCTGCACATTGATCTCTGCGGTCCATCTACCGTAGCCAGTCTTCATCACAAGAAATACATACTGGTTATAGTAGATGACTTCACACGCTTCACATGGGTTTTCTTTCTTAGACTCAAGTCAGAAACACCGCAGATTCTCATCAATTTCATCAAGGAGATAAAACTTCAGATCAAGTTACCAGTACGACGTATCCAAAGTGATAATGGAACCGAGTTTACTAATCATCTCCTAAATAGTTTCTTGGTCTCAAAGGGCATCACTCGCAACTTCTCCGCTCCCTACACACCGCAACAAAATGGGGTAGTAGAGCAAAGGAATCGTACTCTAGTAGAAGCAGCCAGATCCATGCTCAACTTCGCACACCTTCCACTCTACTTCTGGGCCGAAGCAGTGGCCACAACATGTTTTGTACAGAACCGAAGCATTGTGTGCAAACATCTCAGCAAAACACCGTATGAGGGCCTTAACAATCGCAAGCCAAATGTCCGCTTCTTTCATATCTTTGGGTGTAGATGTTCTGTGATCAACAACAGAGATCACCTTAACAAATTCGCACCGAAGTTTGATGAAGGCATCTTCCTTGGCTACTCCACTAACAAAGTTGCCTATAGGGTTCTCATTAGACGCACAAGGCTAATCATTGAAAGCTTCGATGTGAAATTTGATGACTATCACATCCGCAACACCGCTCCATCAACCGAAACAACAGCAATCCTAGAAAGTGATATTCCTGCCTCTTTGGGTCCACTCAATCTAGTTGAAGTAAACTATGACGATATCTTCGACCCTGTCGAAACAGCAAAGTTATCCGAAGTTCTTGTGTCCCAGGAAGCTCAGCAGCAGCATGCTGATGTATCTGGTCCATCTCTATCCGAAGTAGCATCTCTCAATACTTCCACCTCGACGGTTGAGCGAGAAAGCTCCACTCCGGATCAAGTAACAACCATCGAGGTTCCAGTACTAGAAGATGCATATCGAATCCCTATCCGCAGAGATTTTCAACCATCAAATGTTTCTTCGGACTCGGATGCTGACAACATAGAAAACATCGACACAAGAACAGAATCGAGGATTATCACACTCCCATCCGCAATCCAGGGGGAACCTTCTCAAGTTCAGAGGGAACTCCTATCTGCACTCCAGGGGGAACCTTCACCATCTGCCCAAGAAAACTCTGATCCCACCTTCCCAGTTCAAGACAATTCAGCAGGATGTTCTCAAGTCCAGGGGGAACTGCCATCTCCAACCGCAGAGTCTTCCGATATTGAAGACATTCCCTCTGCCGCAGCTGCTGATCATCTTCAACCTCATCTACACGTATGGACGAAGGACCACCCACCAGGCCAAATCATCGGCAACCCATCTGTAGGTATCCAAACTCGATCTTCCAAGGATTTATCTGATCACTGTCACTACGCAGCGTTTATGTCCTCGGTCGAGCCCCGAACGATCAAAGAAGCATTACTAGAACCAGACTGGATATCCGCAATGCAAGAAGAGCTAGGAGAATTCAAAAGAAACAAAGTGTGGCAACTCGTTCTGAAGCCGCAAGGTCACACTATTGTTGGTACTAGATGAGTGTACAGGAATAAGTTGGATGAATACGGTGCAGTCGTCAGAAACAAGGCAAGACTAGTTGCCAAGGGATATAGTCAACTTGAAGGTATTGACTATGATGAAAAGTATGCTCCGGTAGCACGAATGGAAGCCATCCGAATCTTTTTAGCATACGCAGCTCACAAGAACATCAAGGTTCATCAAATGGATGTGAAAAGTGCTTTTCTCAATGGTGAATTAAAAGAAGAGGTTTATCTTCAGCAACCTCCGGGCTTTGAAAGTCTTGAATTCCCAGACCACTGCTACAAGCTTGAAAAAGCAGTCTACGGTCTAAAACAAGCCCCAAGAGCGTGGTACGAGACTCTCTCTGAATTTCTTGTCTCATCCGGATAGAAAAGAGGAGTGATTGATCCCACTTTATTTAGAAAAGCAAATGGTAATCACCTTATGCTTGTACAAATATATGTGGATGACATCATATTCGGATCAACTGATCAAAAAATGGTGGATGAATTTGCTAAGCTCATGACCAACAAGTTCCAAATGAGCCTGAATAGAGAGATTAAGTTCTTTCTAGGACTTCAAGTGAAACAAGTCCCTCAAGGGATATTCATTCATCATTAGAAATACACCACTGAACTGTTAAAGAAATATTCAATGGACAATTGTTCTTCGGCTAAGGTCCCCATGGCCTTCGGATATAAGATATCTGCTGATCCCTCAGGCGAATCAGTGGATCACAAGACTTATAGAGGTATAATCGGCTCTTTGATGTACCTCACCGCAAGCCTTCCAGACATCGTCTTTGCAACAGGTGTATGCGCAAGGTACCAGGCTTACCCAAAAATGTCACACATGACCGCAGCCAAGCAAATTCTAAGATACTTAAAGGGTAGCAAGACTCTTGGCTTATGGTACCCCACAGGGAACGACTTCAGCCTACAAGCATTCACATATGCGGATCATGTCGGATACAGACTTGATCAAAAAAGCACCTCCGATGGATGTCAATTTCTGGGTGGAAGACTCGTCAGCTAGTCATCAAGAAAACAAAATTGTGTGTCACTGTCTACCGCAGAAGCTGAATACGTGGCCGCAGCCAGCTGTTGTTCACAAGTTTTATGGATGAAAACACAACTCATGGACTACGGATACAGAATGCTGCAGATACCAATTTATTGTGACTCTGAAAGTGCTATAGCGATTTCTCACAATCCAATTCAAGACTCCAAGACTAAGCATATTGAACTACGGTATCACTTCATCAAAGACCACATCCTGAAAGGTAACATTGAACTAATTTTTGTCCATACTCACGAAGAGATTGCTGATGTATTCACAAAGGCACTTGACTCTACAAAACTCAACAGTTTCTTACAAATGTTAGGAATGATGAATCCGGACCCACAATTCTTTTTGAATTGATAGGTACCGCAGACCATCCTTGGTCTCTGTTGCGGTCCTAACTGAAGTTACTTATGATAGATGGTTTTGGTATATCCAATGTACCGCAGTATATGTACCGCAACCATTTATCATATTTAACTTTCAATGGTCCTTATTGTTTGTTGTTACTAATTTTTGTTCAAGTGTTCTCCTCAGTTCTTCTACTACAGTCATCCAATCATCCATCCGCAATGTCAAAAGATCCATCCGCAATGAACTTTCAATCCGCAGTCACACTGAATGATCACTCAACAGTTTCATTAATTCTTGATTCATGGTGTGCTATTTAATGATCCTTCATTAAATAAGTAAAACAAAAAAAAAACATTCCTTGAGTAACTGTCCCATTTCCCTTTTTTAATAAACCTTGTGTCAGACCTATTTTAGGTATGATGACAAAAAGAACAATTCTCCATAAAAAAAATCCCTTTTCTTTTAAAACTGTCTCTTCCCATTACCCCCAAAACGTCCAATCCGTTACATCTCCCTTTTTTACACAACAAATTAAACCTACTCTCACCACACGTTCATCAGACGTGATGTTTCCGTCTGACACTTCATTAAATGCCAACCTTTTTTGGTAAATCTCGAAAAGTAATTTAAACCTTTTTCTTTATCTGTGGCTGAGATTACCCCTTCTAATAAAAAAAAAATACCCAAACGTTTTTACCTTATTTCACTTAGGGTAAAATCAATTACTGTTCCAAATTCCCCACTATAAAACCCCATCTTCTTCCCCAAGAAAAGGTTACGCTTTCTGAACATCGAACTTACTCTCCATCTTTCTTGCACTCTGTTTCTGCAACTTTACTCAAACACTCAAAAATGGTGAACTCCGGCGTTTCGAAGAAAATCTCCAAGGTCTCTGCCTCTGCAAACCCAACTGGTTCTGATTCTGCAACGAGAAACCAAATGCCTACGATTGCTTCAAGCAATTTTAGGGCTGTGTTCGAAGAGCATTCCTCCTACAATTCCCCAATCAAGCTAATGATCAAGTTCTTGACCAATCACCCCCTGTTTGGCCCCTTCGATTCATTCACAGACGTGGTTCCTCTTTCAACTTTGTTCAAATGTGCTTTTTCTGCTTACAGACCCCTTGAAAATCTTCAAGAGGTGCATCTGAATCTTGTGAATGATTCTTTGGTCATCCTAAACAAAGAAAAGTTCCTAACTGCCATCAATCTGCTCATTCATCCTTCCACCAAGTTTTTCACTCCAAGCATGGCGGACATTACCTCAACACTCTACCAAATGGGTTACCAGACAAAGATCAAAAGAATTGGCGAATTCAAGAAAAATCAACTGCCTGCGGTGTGGCAATTCATTTGTTACTTTGTGATCCGCAGCCTGTCAGGCCGAACTGGAGGCATTGATAATATGGGTCTCAAGCTTTTGGAGTTGGTGTGGAGCATTTTCACTGGCCACAACGTTAACTACGGTCAGATTTTGTGGGATGACTTCTTGCAGTACATTCCCAAAGAGAGCCCAAGAGAAAACCCTACCGAACTCACATTTGCTAGGTTCTGGTCTCTATGCATCTCAGATCTTCATACGGATGCATGACTTAGCATGGGAAACGACTCCAATCTCTTCATCACCAAAGATCTGAAAAGGTACAATCCCTCTACTGATCAATCTATTTTTGGACCTATCAGACGACTACCAGTCCACATTCTCTCTACCCTTGGTCTTGAAACTGCTGATGTCACAGACCATATAGAGGTTACGGAAGGTATTAGCCCATACCTTTCTACCCCGCCTCTACAAGCCACATCCGCACTCACTATCCCTGGTAGTACCGCAGTCCCATCCTCCACCACTCTCTCCAACCGTTCTCAAAGACGCAAACAGTTAGTCTTAGCCCATCAAG
The DNA here is from genome assembly GCF_052849685.1 of Lactuca virosa. Lineage (NCBI taxonomy): Eukaryota > Viridiplantae > Streptophyta > Magnoliopsida > Asterales > Asteraceae > Lactuca > Lactuca virosa. The sequence continues at coordinate 319,631,262 of NC_136428.1, forward strand.
GCCCCCATAATGTTTCCAAGAAACAAAGAACTCAAAAGAAGAAAGATGCTCCCAAACAAGCTGAACCCTCAAAGAAACGAAAAATCACACAAACTGTGCCCGCAGATGAAGAATCCACTGAAAGCGATTCTGATGAGGATGCACAACCCATCGCTATCCTAAAGAAAAGGAAAACCGATCCCACTGGCCAAATGCGTGACCGGAATGATACCTAAGCCTCTCAAAAGGCTCCGATAGTCCTTGGGGTGGTCGCAGACACATTTAATACCACAATCGAATTCCACTCAGAGATAGAAAGTGTGTCTGTTTCACCTCAATGTGGAGACTCACCCCCAGTTCACTCCCAAGAGGATGATACTGGTTCTCGCCCTAAGATCTCCAGGGCTTCCCGTCTTCATTTCTTTTCCCCTGAGGAGTTGAAATCCATACTTTTGTCTGTAACCCAAACACTGCAAACACCTTCCCAACCGCAGGGCAATTCTTCAGCCTTTGCCAGAACTAAGCCAAGGCCAAACTTGACCACGGGTCAAGGAGACCGAGGAAGCTCAGGAAATGCTACTCTGCTTACATCTGTTACAGGTGGTTTAGGCACGGTGAGCACCAATATGCAAGGATCCGTGGACCCGAGGGACACTTCGGTGCGATTCCAAGGATTTGACGGTGATGAATCGAATGATTCATGGTTACATTACACTCCAGTTTCTGACTCCGATATCAAGAAATATGCCGCTTTTCGTAGGGCATTCCAAGCAAGGAAGGATCAGCAAGTCAAGCAACTTCAACAGAAACAACAAGAGATTCAATCTGTAGCCAAGTATTGGGCGGACGCAATCAATAATGCCAACACCGTAGCCAACATTTTAAAAGTACAAGAGTGGATGACCGCAATGGCTGAGAGGATCCACAAGGCTCAGAGACCCTTTGTGGTGAAGGTACATCCAAGGTCCCTCCAACTCCAACTGTTCAAGATTCTCAAGAAGAAGGAACTGCAATCGAAGTTAGCTCAGCTCCCACATTCGGCTTCGACAATTTTGATCTAAATGAGGTAAATCAACCTAACCCTTCTGATGATGATATGATGATTTTTGATGAAGAAGAATCTAGTGGCTCTCAACACTCCACCTCCAAGCCAAAGACAAAGAAGAAGAAGAAGAAGAATGCGGTAACCAGAAAAGAGTTCCTAAGTCTGCAAGATAAAGTCGATCAAATCCTAGTTGCGGTAAAGCCCACTCAACCACAACCTGAAGACATTCCAGGGCCGCAGTCACTGATTGAGCTCATAGAATCACTGGAAACCCGTAAAAGACTGGCTGCTGAGCACATTTCTCTCAAAGTTGAAATGGGAATCAGATCCCTGGACACAAGTCACCAAGCTGATCACAAGCAATTCATGGTTGCTGCGGAGCGCCTCATCTCTGAAGTATCCGCAATCAAGGCAGATTTACAAACAGCCATTGCGGACCAGTCCACTCACTCTCAAAAGCTGATAGCTGAGACTCACACTGCTTATGAGTCCACTATCTCAGTCCTTCAATCCACCATCAACAGACTCCAACGCTCTCTTTCTTCAAACTTTCATGGCCCCGAAATTCTTCAACTCACAAAGGAGATTCACCGACTGCTCTTCAACACCGCCATCCCAGACAATCAGCAACTGGCTGATGCTCTTAAAGCCCAATTCCAGGAGGTGTGTGCCAAAGTCGATGGTCTCAGACAATGGCTTGAGGATGCTCTGGTGTTGTATTCCTCAAGAGGGGGAAGTGATGAAGAAGGCCATCATTCCAACAGCATTTCCCATCATCAAAGTCCCCCCATCACAACTGAAAAAATTCCATCACCGCATCAGTCTCCACCGCAAAAGGAGATCACTCAAAAAGATCCCTCTCCTGAGCGACCAGAGACCCCTCCCCACTTCAAAAATCTTGTTTCAAACATGTCATCCGAACACTCAAATGACTCCCCCGCAACGCAACAAAAGAAAAAAGACTGGAAAGCAGCCAAGTTCGCGGAGCTCATCTGGAGAGAAAACGGATTCGACATTACTATGGATGAATCCTTAGTAAATTCCTGGATCAATCCCCACCGCAGACTGCTAGATGATGACTACAAACCTTACCTTACCTATGCTGAACCCCCTTCGGATGGTTACTGGGATGTTCCAATCTCCCCAAATGCTAAATACTTCACCGTATTTGAGCCATTTGACCGCAACCTACCTGACCACGAAAGACTGCCCATGGAATTCGAGAGACTTAATCGATTCTATGCCAAACATGCTTCCTCCATAGAGAAAATCTGGTCTAATGATAGACCATCCGCAGTCAAGAACTACAAGCCCCGAAAGTTCATGAAAGCTGACATCATCCAATACACTCTCACAAGAAGGAATCAGGACTATGTCCGCACCCAGGCTGACTTCCCATGCATGAACCCTGAAGAAGTCTTTCTGATAGCCAAGGTGTTCCAGAACAAATCCGAAAAACATCCGAAGATGAAGATAGCACTTGAGAGGGAAAGTATTTTCTTGAAGGAAACTGTCTGTGACTTTTCCAAAATTGATGCAGACATTCACCCTGTCCTAGCCACAAAATTTGATCTTCCACCACTTGACCCCGCACCCATGATTACTGAAGGATTCCAAGAAAGATCCCTAGGTGCAACAAACTTCCCAGATCTTGGAGTCATCTTCAAACGAAAACTCAATGATACCAAATATTTCATTCCGATGACTGCCATGAACCGCCTCACAAGAAGCAGATTGAAGTTTGTCAAACCGCAGTTGAAAAGTCAAAACACACAACTGCCGAAGTCAAGTTCGAAATTTTGAGAAGGATCACTTGGTTAGAAAATGTCAGGAAATTTTGGTAGATACTGATCAAGTTTCTAAAACTTGATAACTGAAGAAAATTTAAAGAAGTCACTTAGGGGGAAATTGTTGAATCATAAAAGTGACCTCTTGAACTTCAGCTACCGCAGCCCTCAAGCATCCGCAGTCAGACCATCCTCAGCAATCTCACCCGAAGTCATCATCAACCGCAGTCACTCTTGATTACTAGATTAACTTACTTTATCTACTTTTATTGTAATACTCTCTATTGTCCAGTATGCCTTGCATGGCTACTCTTAGAGATGTGATCCAGTGTATTTCTTGAGACTCTATAAATAGAGCTCATTCTTACTTATTCAATAACAATATGATTACGCATCTTTAACACTCTCTATCTTATGTCTTCACTCTCTTCCTCTAAAAGTTCACTTGAATACAACTGAATACTATCTCTCTTCGGAGCAAGTCACTTGTAACTTAATCACTAAGTTTGATCTCATTTGCTAACTTGGTCTGAGTGCATTCCTCGTTATGAATCAACTTATGTGTATACTTGATATAACAATTATTGTCCATTTACATTTCCTTACTTTTCCGAAACTAAATCTCTAACTATCTAACTCTAACTTATTAATATTATTGTTGAGCTTTTAGATCCTTCGAGATAAACTATTCCGCAACTATACTTGTTCTAACGTTTGTTCAAGTGTGTCTCAAGTTTTTCTCTCAACAATCGGCCGGCATCACGATCACCATACACAAACCGCCAACCATTCATCACCATAGTTGAAATCATCTTCTACACAACAAAACCCTCTCCATATATCATCTACATTAACACATCTACTACCACCATCCACTATTTTACCCAAGAAGAAATGAAAAAACCAAGAGGAGCATAAAACAGGAAAGATAATCTGACGAATGGGAGAAAAATGTACATTTTTTGGAGTCATTCATCTAGAACCCCAATTACGAGTCAACCTTTTTCCTCACGTTTATAACTCTTTCCCTTCTTCAGAAGATTGTTATTTTGTCAAGTTTCTCTAAACTCCTCCACATCGCCATATTCTACAGCCCCTTCGACGAAGGTAATTAAAAAAACTTATGGGCTTTTTTTTCAATTAATTGTCAAATTCCCATTCTTATATTATTGCAATGGATTCACCCTCCAATAATTCAAAGGTACAAGAACGAATTTATTTTCATTTACTTCCTAAATTGGTTAGGGCACAAGAACCGAATTTTTAAATACCGCCTAAAGTCAAAATTAATTTCCAATTCCATATCTCCATATTGATTTTGGTAGAAGTTCATAATAAAAGTCAAATTTTTCTAGTTCCTTTTGATTTTAATGCCTTTTGTTTGAAATTCCTAATCTTTTGTTGATATAGTGTCATGTATTTTCAAGTAATTTGAAGAATTTTAGAGATGTCGTGCCATTTTTGTTGTTTTGTGACTTCTATTCACAGATATGGCTTGTTGTTGGTTCCCTCCCCTGATCGATTTCACCTTATACTTGAACGTTCATTACATAAACATATTACTTAAAGCATTAATTTTTTGACCATAGCTAATGATTGCCAAACCCTGACGAACTACTTGATTGTATATAGAATTGATGGCTGATTTTGCACACAACCTGTGTGATAATTTTTTTTACCAAAATGTTATACTAATAGAATCATTAATTTAGTTTCTTTATTATTGTATTGTTGATTTATTTTGCACACAACTTACACTTGTATTGTTTGAACCAAATGTTAGTTTTCATATCTACTTCACTATCTAATCTGTATACTATAGAGTTAACTGATGTCAATTTAATTATGCTTTCAATTTACACATATTAATGATAATTCGTTAGCACTTTATATCTTTTGATTGGAATCCATCCATGTTTGGGATTTGAATATACAACTAGTCTGATTCAAACTGAGATTAGTACAATTGTACTAACTTTTTCAATATGGTGCTTAAAATCATGATTTGTTCTAGGAAAGATGTCATGTTTTCGTAGGAGATTTACCATCATGTTCTTTTTCAAGTTATATATGCATGTTTCACAAATCACTGTCCAGAATAACAAGTTTGTATAATACCATATGCAGGTCTTGCTTATGCCACCAATAAAATAGGATAAAGAGAATCTTTCCGGCAATAATATCTATCAAGAAGGGTCTTGTTTAAAAAAGAATCAAGAATATCAATGTATTATTTCAAGAATGAGGCATTTTTTGGTTTGCAAATCGGCAATCTCTTCATCAAGAATGTTTCATGTAGTTGTATTTTTTTTTAATTTTCATGTATTCTTTTAGAATCAACCAAAATATAGGTTTGTTTTGCTAATGTCAACATGTTTAATTGCAGAATTGTTTTCAATTTTCTTTCATTCTTATTCTTTTTATGCGTTATTAGTCATTATTATTCTCAACCATTCAGAAAGAATTAATATTCTTAAAGAATGCACATTATCATTCTTAACGATACTGAAAGAATTAATATTCTTAAAAAATGCACCAATATATATTCTGTGAGAATTATCATATTCTTAAAGAATGCATTATGCTTTGTAAAATTTGTATTTTTGTTACTTTTTACATGTTATTTAAAAGAATCCGTCAACTTTGCAAAAAGTATATGATTATTATTTTGATGAAATCTTTATTTTTTAGAATATATGTAAATGTATTCTTTGAGAATATTAATTCTCAAAAAATAACTTGAATAAAAACATATTCTACAATAATGAAAAGAGAATACATGTCCATCCTAATATAATATAAACGTGTGTTTTGATAAAAAACAATGTAATTATCTATTATTACTTTTTATAAAATAAGATAAATAAGTATTAAATAAAAATCCCATCAAATTAGAATACAAATAAGGGATTTATTATTTATTAAATATAAATTAAGAGAGTAAAATACTATTGTAATTAATTTGGTGTATTATAGACTACATAGTATCCTATGCTAATAACATGTACCCTCAAATTATAATCATTCATTTCTTTTAATCCAAGAGACAAGATGTAGTTATACATTCACACAATATTTATAGTTCACATTTAATCCTACCCTATATATATATATATATATATATATATATATATATATATATATATATATATATATATATATATATATAGATATTGTGCATAAAGTAGCCATGGACCCCTTGTGTTGTTGTACGTGTTGATTTGTTTAAAATAATTGTAATAATTTATTTATTTTTATGATATGTAATACTCTATCCGTCCCAAATTAATTGTCCACTTTTGACTTTTGAAGTCTTTTTTCTTCAACATTGACCTTAAATATTTTTATTTGTGTTATATATATTTGATGAAACTTATAAGAATGAAAAGACATTTAGAATACAATCCATTCATATATTTTCCATCAAGTATTATCTATCAAAAACGAAAATATTTAAGGTCAAAGTTGAAGAATAAAGACTTCAAAAGTAAAATATGGAAAATTAATTTGGGGCGGAGGTAGTAATTAAATAGACGAGTTTTCATTTTGTTTATTTTTGTAAGTAATAGATTAGTTTTAGAAGTAGTTATTTTTATAAAAATGTAACAAGATGAAGACAGAGAACTTTTTGGAAGATCAAATGTCAACCCATGATTTTATAAAAGTTTTCCTAACTTTTTTAAAATTATTTAGTTTTTGAGCTTGGAGTTGTTTTTTAAAGCAAGTGTGAGGACATATTGCAACAAGTTGAATATTTATGTGTCCCTTTATGTCCCTTAGAAAGGACTTGGCATTTTTGTTATGGCTCACAAAAAAATGTCATAAAGTTTGTTGGTTTATGCACATATGTTATAAAATGCTTATGTTGTTTAATATTTATGTTGAAATCTTGTTTTGATTGTTAAAATTAGTTTTCACATGAAAATAATATTTTGAACATAAATAAAAATAACAAAGAGTTTGATTTTAATGAGAATTACCTTTTAACATAAGATGGTAAAATAGTTAAAAATAAAATAAAATAAAATAAGCTTTATTATTTAAAACTTGCTAACGGTAGCAAACGGTAAATTTTGGGATTAAAATTATATATGTTTAAAATTGAGATTTTATAAACTTATCAAACTCCAAACCTTATTTTATTAAAAAAAAAACTATTAAAAGGGTTATAAATGTTATTTAGCACTCAAACGGTAAAACTAAATACTAATTATCAAATTTAAATTTTGATTGCGACAATTATATAAAACAAAGTTTTATAAAAGAACATTGTTAAAATGTGATTTTAAATAGAAGTATAAAAATATGATTTTAAATAAAAAGGTATACCATGGTTTATTGGATGCATGCAATAACCATGATATAGTTATATATCTTTTTAAAACTAGAATTATAAAACATAAAAGACCCCTTATTAAACCCAAATCTATGTGGTCCATTTTGATAGCACTCACACATCTCTTGATACGCTAGTGGGATAAAGGTCACCTGACCACTTAGTGTTGTCTTTTGATGGCAAAGGTGTATTTGAGATTTCTATAACCAAGTTACACGACGATTATAATTTTCAAATTGGATGATTTGATCGGAAATCTTTTGTGATAAATGATACTTAACCAAGAGAGATCTGAGGCATAGATGAGATCAAACATGTCTATTAAATTTTGTTATTAATGATCTCATAAAGCTAGAAATTATATGCTAGTATATAATTGATAATCGTTATCTACCTAGTTGGATTCAAATAAATGGGATAAATGATACCTAACCATTTATTTGTTTTGCAACTTGGATCCTAGACTTTGATAATTAATGTTTTTAGAAACTAAAAGGGTATTGGTTATTTAAGATTTAAATATCGAAAATACTAAATGAATTTTGTTAAAATTTTGTAGATGTATAATCCATTCTCATTACCATGAATCATCATTTTCTTAATGATCTGAAAAACAATAACATTCGATGGATACAATTTCAAATGAATGGGTACATGTCTTGAGAGACCAGAAATTGTACACTCTTAAAGGACATATTCCCAAACCACCTTCTTTGAGCAGTAAATATGAACATGATACCTAGTAAAGGTATCACTGTGATGCTAAAGATGCTTCTAACATCACATTAGGAAGAATTATATTTGACTTCTAGGAAGTCTTGGATAATTTAGATGTATATCTAATGATCTAACATGTTAAACAGATATTCCAACAATATAATGATTTTATTTTTGAGTCGGTTTAAAAAATGGAATAGTACAAGGCTAAAAAGAGTCACATGCATGATCTAAGAGGCCCATAGTTTATGAATGGAAACCTTTATGCCTAAGAAATCCAAGAAGGCCCATATAGATGGATCATGTTTCTTCTATGTAGAAACATGACACTAGAAGAGGGGCTGTCCCTCTTATCTGAAAAGAAAGTCTAGAAGAGACTAGTACTTCAGGTATTTACTAGATAGAACTTATAATTTTTCATTAACACTCAAGTACTTGATACTTAAATGTTAATCTAATATTTATAAATGGCTTGTAGATATTTCAAGAAGAGTAACCAGTTGAGCACAAGCATGTTGGAACTACACTCTCGGAGTTTAGTTTATTAATTTTGCTTAGAACATAATGTACTTGTATTGTAAAACAATGTTTATTTTGGAACAATGTATTTTTTAATTTAGGTTTTTTAAATATATATGTCTCAATTAATTGTTTAAAATTTGATTATTTACTTAAATCGTTTTTTCATAACGATCATATCCATATTATAAAATGATTAACTTCCATTTATGAGACTAGATCTCGTAACAAAATTATAAAGTAAACATCAATATTTTCTAAATAACAAAGCTCTATATGCAAACACGTTTGACTTAAACTTGTTTTAAATCAAACTTATCAAAGACATTGTTATCTTTATGATATACACATCTTCCAACTTCAAGAAAGGGATGATTGAAGGTAAATAATGTAGTTGATTGACATATGTGGACCTTATTTATATATAATAAGATTCCTAATGATATTTTCACTAAACTATAGAGAAAATAATTATTAAGGAACTATACATTGTGATGTATGACTTCCTTTCTAATGACTGTCTAAGATTTAGCATAAGATATCAAATCAACTTTATTAACAACTATAGTAGTTATAAATTATATTTTACATGTTAAAACATAATTTTGAAATCTTTGTTGAAAATTTCAAATATAAAGTTGAGATAAAAACCAGTAGAATCATCTACAACCTTAGTGATAATGAAGGGTGAATTAAACCTTACTAGATATGGTTTACTTTCTAATCGGTAGAAATTTTATTCCTTGGTACTTTTAGATTATACATTGATCACTATGAATTGTACTTTAAATACAAACACCAAATAATAAGTAGATAAAACACTTTTCAAGATTTAGTATGGAAAGGCTCCATCCTTATCTCACTTAATGTTTTGAGGATTTAAAGCCTATGTTGGACAAAAGCTTCTAAATCCAAAATCTACTAATTACATATATGTAAAATACTCTTAGAAGTTGTTTAGATTATTTATGAAAACCTACCAAGAACAAGTTTTCTTATTCCTCTAAAAGCCGAGTTATCAGAAAGCAATCTTCTAATGACAAAGCAAGTGGATGCACATGGAATTTGAAGCAACTCAAAAACCATAGCCTGATGTAACATTAGTTGGCACTAGTTTCAACAAGGAATTGTTGAAAATGCATAATAGGTATTCATAAACAAAAATTATTCGCATTAATGGTAGAAATCTATGACAAATGAGAGGTTTCCGTTACTGTTCACCATTAGGAAAGAGTAGGAAAATGGATGTAATAGCTTAGTATTGTAATATTTATGTAGCACCCGAGTCACCAGGTATGAGTTAATGATTCATTCTATTTAAATTCAAGTAAAAAGGTGGTGGGGTGACTCGTGAGTATGTTGGGCATACATTTGGTACGCACGGCGTACTCCTTGCATGTGCTTCATCGGGTGATCCTCGACGTACGCTGGGTGTACCCATGCGTACACTGGGCATAATCAACCCAAGGGCAAACCCTAATGTTTAGGGTTTACACCCTATTTGAAAAGCTTAAGTCCCTCAAGTCCTTTACCCTCTCATCCTCCACTGCCCTTTTAGTGTGAATCTCGAACCCTAACCTTATTGAGTGCATCTTTGAGCTTACCTTGAGTGTTTTGGTGTTCTTTGGTGGTTTTGAAGAAGAATGAGGTTTGGGAAGAAGCAAATGATAAGAAGGATCTTGTAGATCCAGAGCTTGTGCACCATTTCTATCCTATTGAAGGTATAAAGTTTGAACCTTGATCATTACAAGCTTAGATCTAGGTTTAGGGTAGAATATGGCATATTTTGGTCCCATAGCTTAGTTTCTTGGAGTATGAGAAATGTTGGATTAGGTGTCTAAGCCCATAACTATATTTGGTATGTACTTGACCTGATAGTAGCATGGTCCTTTTGGGTTGCCTTCACCATAACAACTTGACTGGATGAATTATGGTGAAAGAGGTTAATTATGATTTATTAATATATTATGGGAATAATATATTAAAAGAGAAATCATATTATTTAATTAATATTGGTCAAGAATTAATTAGAATTAATGTTGTGGTCAAAAGAGATTAATTAAATTAAGGGGACTAGTATTGTAATTATAAGATAGTTATCAAGTTAGGCTTAGGATCCCTAAGGAAAGGGATGGACGAAATCTTATGGATAGCCCATATAGATTTCGTCCATAAGGGCTTTCTGGAAAGATCCTATGGGCTGCTTAAGGACTAAGCAACTGGATTATGGTTTTGACTGAAACCCTAGTAGCTCAACTATATAAGGAACCCTTGGCACTCTAGAAATCGGTCACTTGAACGCTGATAAGAGTACCAACCGATTTTTGTGATCCCTAGCCTCTCTCCCATATTTCTCCAACTTGATCTTGGTGTTTGTGATCTATTAGAGGCATCACATTTGAGGTGCTATGTTCTCAAAGGTTGAAGATCTTCAAGTTGCAATTCAAAGGTATTATTCTATCTTGTTTTTTATGTTAAAATCGAAAATTGTATGCTAGTTTAGGGTTATAGCTTTGGATGATTAATATTGCATGTACAATTAGAGAAAACCTAGATCCAAAGCTTTAGGGTTGCATGTGCACCATAGGATTGTTGTAATGCTCAAAACCCATCAGTGGTATCGGAGCCTAGGTCGTTTTTCTATTGTATATGATGCATTGCTTAATTGTTCTTAGCTGAAAAAGTAGAGAATCTGAATCTGCTGCATGGACTCGACGAGTCCATATATGAACTCGATGAGTTCACTGTGAACTCGACGAGTTTGCGGGTCTGTTGGAAGATTTTTCGGGATTTTGACTAAAATTGGGTTAGGATAATTACCATAAACTATTTTTACTGATAAAATTCGATTTTTAAAATATGGTAATGATTATCCTCATCCAATTTGAAGATAATTGTCAAATTATAAGATAATTACTAGTTTATATGATAAAATTAATTATTTGTATTGTTTGATTTGAATTATCTTGTCTTAAAAGTGGATTAGGTCAAATTATGTGATAAAGATTAATTATATGATTATTTAATTGTTTTTCAAATGTGATCTAAAAGATATTTTGAAAAGTTTCAAAATTTGCCCTCAAGTTTTGGAATTTAAATTTTAATTAAAAAGTTTTAATTTTGAAATATTTAAATTCTAAACCCTAGAGTTTTAAAAGTTTAAAATTCAACCCTTATACTATTATAATATTAAAAGATTAATAATTATATATATATATATGTATAAGACGAGTCAGTCTTACCGTTAGTAGGCCTCATTCACGAAGCTGGTCTATAAGGAGTGTTTAAGGAAGCGGCCTATAAAATGACCGCCATTGGGTATACACTTTTACCCACCACACTCTTGACTAGTGGATGGTCGTTAGCCGAACGGGTAGGATAGGACAAACTAATTCCTCATTAATAAGTATAATGATTTTATTAAGTAACTAAATGTTTTCATAAATTCCCAATCTTAGTTACTTTAGGAAAAATGTGAAAATGATGCTATTCCATGAAATTGCACTTTACACCTTGCCAAGTCGTTAGTCGAGCGTGTGTGGCTAACCGACACACTAATTTGGGACTAGCAAGGGTGGCAAAGGGTAGCTCGATGTTTATTATAGATTAATGGAGCGTGTGTGGTTAACCGACACATTGATTAGATGATAAATGACATCGAGAGTACCAAGCACATTTTCATGGTTATTCACATCTTGTTTGTGATCCTCGGTATCCCAGTGGAAAACTTGAAGGGAATAATCGAGATTTAAACATGCCATTGAAAAGTTCAATGAATCTCAAAAGAATCTAGGAATTTCAATTCATTTAAAACTTAATATTCTTTTTCGTTTTTCATGGTGGAAATTGGTAAATCGTCATTTACCTACCTTCAAATATTTTGCAATTGGATTACGGCATCCCTCTTCCGAATTGTGAAATATTGTGTTGGGTCCTAGCCTTAATATTTTATTTGGGTGTTATATTATGGATTCTTATCTAAACTAAACTTTGTCTTTTTTCTTTTTCAGATGTCGACTTCAAATAACGCTGCTAACTCCAACGCTTCTGGCTCTTTCTCATTCATGAACTTATGTGGGAGGGTGATCTTTGATGGATCTAATTTTAACGATTGGATTCGCAACATTCGCATGGTCACCCGCTATGAAGACAAGGAGTATGTTCTCGACAAGGAGCTAAAGGAGATTGACCATAACACTGCTACTCCCGAGCAAATCGCTCAATATGATACTCATGAGAGGGACGCGACAAAGGTGTCATGTATCATGCTTACGACCATGACTGCCGAACTTCAAAAGTCCTACGAGGACTACTATCCTTACGAGATGCACCAAGACTTGATGGAAAGGTACCATCAAACTGCTAGGCAGGAAAGGTACGAGATCATCGCCTCGATGATTACTACAAAGATGAAGGATGGAGAGTCCATCACGACCCACTTACAAAAGATGCAAAGGTTCGTGGACCGCTTGCTGAAGTTGAATGTAAACTTAGAAGAAGAGTTGGCCATAGATATTATCCTACACTCTTTGCCTCCTTGTTATGATCAGTTTCGTATGACCTATCACATAAACAAGGAGGAGGTAACTCTAAGCAAGCTTCAAGGCCTTCTACGAACTGCTGAGAGTAGTTTGAAAGGCAAGTCTATTGCATCTACTCATACTGATGCTGCCCTGTCTTGGCAATTGGACAAGGGAAAGGGAAGAAGAGGAAGGATCCTTCTAAGAGTCACAAGGGAAAGTCCCATGATGGATCCTATTCTAGTAGGACCAGAGGAGGTTCTGCTTCTCACTCTTCCAATCCGAAGGATGCAGAGTGCTTCCACTGTCACGACAAAGGGCATTGGAAACGAAGCTGCCCGAAGTATCTGCAAGACATCAAGGATGGGAAGATAAAGCCCACATTCGCAGGTATTTATACTATTCAATCTAATAACTCATCACATGCTATTTCTTGGGTCCTTGATACAGGATGTGGTTTTCACATTTGTTCTGATTTGTAGGGTCTAAGAAGAAGTAGGGATGTGGAGCATGGGAAGATGAATTTGATCATGGGGAATAGGAAAGCGTTTCCTGTCACCAAGATTGGAGTTTATTCTTTAGTGCTTATTAGTGGGCAAGGTTGCAGATATCGGGATTAATCGTGGATTAATCGCTTGGCGTTCTCCAACCGATTAGGATTAGGGTTGTTTGAAGGTAATTGGTCAATTTCGGTCAACGACGGGCTTGGCGGTCAACGACGGTCAATGGAAGTCAAAATTAGTCAAATGTCAAAGGTGGTCAAAATAAAAAAAGGCTCTAAAGGTTAATTTCTTCTAACCCTAGCATCTTATTTCATCGTGTCGCCGTTTTTTGTCACTTCTCAGTTCTCTCTCAATCGTTGAAGCAAAGTAGGAGGTTACATCGGCGACACACCTGAAGCCGACACCCATTGGACTCCGACGAACCTCCATTGGACATCGGCGAACCTCCAGCAAACAGCTACTCCGACGAAACTTCATCCTTCAGTCTTCAGGTATGCGATTTCTTTTTATCCTGACACCGAACTCGTGTTTCTTCCTATTTCTCCCATCTAAATTCTTTTTTCTTCCAAAAATTGCTGAATATCTTGCATCTGTTGAGGCAATATATTTGTGAACTGTGATTATGTGTTTTCGGTTTTTCCAAAAAATGCCGAATTCTCCCTGTTTGATGGGTACCGATTTCTGCAAATATCAATCCATCTATTCTTCATATTTCTCCCATTTGTTTGTATATATTATTCTATTTCAGTATTTCTTGCATCTGTTGATTATGTTCTTATATCTTGCATATGTTCTTGATTTATGCAGCCAAAATGCTTATTGACTTGCTGTTATCTAGTTGTTATGCTGATTTTTGATGAGAATAAGAATTATGCTGATATCTAGTTGTTATTTCTTGCATCTGTTCTTGATTTATGCAGCCAAAATGCTTATTGACTTGCTGTTATCTAGTTGTTATGCTGATTTTTTATGAGAATAAGAATTATGTTGATATCTAGTTGTTATTTCTTGCATCTGTTCTTGATTTATGCAGCCAAAATGCTTATTGACTTGCTGTTATCTAGTTGTTGTGGTGATTTTTGATGATTTGTTGTAGTTTTGGTGCATGTTTTGTGTTATTAACTTATTATGATTTCTAAAGATATATGCTGTGATGGTATGATATCTGGTGCATTTTTGATGTATTTTTCTTGTGTATATAACAGTTTCCAATCATGATATCCAAAAATTCGAATTCACCATCGGTGGGATCAACCGCGAGCGGTGCTCATAAACGAAACTCAGATGATATTGGTTGGGAATATGGTTTTTGCCCGGATAAAAACAAGATGGATACAGTGAAATGTAACTTGTGTGGAAAAATGTTTACCGGGGGGTTACTAGATTGAAACAACATATTGGTCATGTGCCGGGAAATGTAAGTCGATGTCCAAACTCTACAAAATATGATCAATTGAGAATGCGAAATTTTATTAACGAAGGGAAGATAAAAAAGAAAGCAAAACAAGAACATGATAAGGCCATAAGATCGGAGGCAATACAAATGTTAAATGATAGTGTTGAAATGGATGAAATAGAAGCTTCTTTAGGGTCGAAAGCACCAAGTTATATAGGCCCCATAGATTTGGAGCGGATCTTGCAATTAAAGATTTTATGGTGAACAATGCCGACTTTGATCTGGGTAATGTGCTTTATGTTTATTTTAGTAATTTATAAAATAATAGAATTTTATATCTATCAATTTAATAATGTGTTTTTGCTTTAAAATTATAGCAAGATGGTGGGGACTTTTTGGTGGCTCGACTCCTCATTTGAAAAGGATTGCAATGAGGATTCTTTCTTTAACTAGTAGTTCATCGGGTTGTGAAAGGAATTAGAGCACGTTTGAAGCGGTTAGTTATAAAGTTGTAATCTTTAAATATCAAGAACGTTTTTAACCTTTTGTTATGTGTACTTTTATAGGTACATACAAAGAAACGTAATAGATTGGAGACAAATAGATTGAACAAATCTTGTTTATGTTCAATTTAATGCTAATCTAATGGAAAAAAACAAAAAGAGAAAAGATAGGACTTTGGAAGTGCTTTTAGCAAATGATTCCTACGCAGCTGAAGAATGGATGATAGATGGAGGTGACGGTAATGAAGATGAAGTTGACCCCGAATCAATGATGGAAGCAATTGATGAAGCTCTTGGGAATAATAATAATCAAGTACCCTATAAAAGTTCAACACCGAGAGAACTTTTTGATGAAGATTTCGAATCCGACAATGAGGATCAAATGTTTGAAGAAGATGAATATGAGTCGAATGGAGTTCAAATAGTGGAAGAACTTGAAGATTAAAAGAATATGGACATTTAAATATATGAAAATGTGTGTTTCTATTATTATTAAACTTATTTTGGACTTGTAATATTATGGATTATGACTTAAATGTTTAAATACTAGTTATGACTTTTTTATGGTTATTTTCTTAGTATATATTTAATTTTTTATTAATAAATAATGGTATCCGATTAATCCCCGTTGAGACCGATTAATCCCTTAGCCTCGGTCGACCATCGAGCTACCGTCGAACGATTTCTGCAAACTTGGTAGTGGGTTAGGTTTAGAGTTGAATAATTGTTGCTACTCGTCAGAAATGACACGAAACATTATTTCTTTTCATGGTTTGTATAAAAAAGGTTTTAGATTTTTGTTTAATAATGAAATTGGTTCTATTAATGCTTTCTTGAATGATACTTTCTATTTTGAAGCATTGCCTTGTAATGGTATATATGAAACTATGATGGTTGTAGACAACTTATGAAATAATGTGTTGCATATCGATTTGTCCAATGGTTTGGACAAATCATGCTTGTGGCATTGTCGTAGTGGACATGTCAACAAGAAACACATAGCCCAACTCCAAAAGGATGGAGTCTTGGAGTCATTTGACCTTAGGTCCGATGATACGTGCAAATCTTGTCTGCTTGGAAAGATGACCAAGTCACCCTTCACTGGTAATTGTGAAAGGGGTGAGGGTTTATTGGATCTCATACATACGGATGTATGTGGGCCCTTTATATCCACCACAAGGGATGCGAACCGCTTCTATGTGACTTTTAGCGATGATTATAGCAGATATGGGTATATCTACTTAATCAAGCATAAGTCAGAAACTTTTAAAGTTCAAAGAGTTTAAGCAAGAAGTGGAGAATCAACTGGGCAGGAAGATAAAGGTGCTCCGATCCGATCGAGGTGGTGAGTATCTTAGTATCGAGTTCCACGACTATCTTAAGGAATGTAGAATTGTTTCGCAATTGACGCCGCCTAGGACACCACACTTGAATGGTGTGGCTGAGAGGCGAAATCGAACCTTGTTGGACATGGTTCGTTCTATGATGAATCGAGCTTCGTTACCTATCTCATTCTGGGGGTATCCCTTAGAGACTGCCGCCCATATCCTTAATCTAGTCCCAACTAAGAAGGTTTCCAAAACACATCACAAGATGTGGATGGGGAAGGTTCCCTCGTTAGCGCACATCAAGGTTTGGTGTTGCGAGGCTTTCATAAGACGAGAGACTCACGACAAACTCGAACCTCGTAGTGAGCGATGTATTTTCATCGGATACCCGCAGAAGTCCTTTGGATATCTCTTCTATAGACCGAGTGACAATGTTGTCTTCGTTGCGAGGAGAGGGGTTTTCCGAGAGAGAGAATTCATATGCCAAGAGGACAGTGGGAGACAAATTGATCTTGAAGAGCTTCAAGAATCAAGTGATGAAGGAACTTAAACACTAGCGCTCAACCCGAGGAGGAAACTCCTGTTTAACCGATTGATGATTCCTTACCTCTGAGACATTCCAGTAGAGTTAGCGTTCCACCTGAGTTTTATGGTTTCCATATTATTACTGAAGGTGATATGTTTATCAGTGATAGTACACTAATAAATTCGGATGAACCTAATGTTGGATTAGTGTCTAAACCCATAACTATTTTGGTATGTACTTGACCCGATGGTGCATGGTCCTTTTGGGTTGCCTTCACCAAAGCAACTTGATAGGATGAATTATGGAGAGAGAGAGGATTAATTATGATTTATTAATATATTATGAGAATAATATATTAAAGGAGAAATCATATTGTTTAATTGATATTAGTCAATAATTAATTAAGAATTATTTTTGTGGCTAAAAGAGATTAATTAAACGTAGGGGACTAGAACTATCAATTGTGTGATAGTTGAATATTGGGCTAATGGACTTCTTATTAGAGGGGTGGACGAATTCTATGGGGAAACCCATTAGAAATCGTCCAAGGCCTCTAAAGGAGGAGTCCATGGGTTGCTTAGGGCCTAAGCAGTCAAATTAGGGTTTCCTTGTTAGATAACCCTAATAGCCTCACTATTTAAGCACCCCTAGGGCACCAAAAACGTGGCTAACTAATTCCTTAGGGTTTCTAGACGTTTTTGAATGCCTCTTCTCTTCTCCTTCTTCATCCTCTTGCTCTTGGTGTTTGTGAGCCATTAGAGGAGTGACATTTGTGACTCTAAGCTTTTAGAAGCCAATTACAAGAAGGAATAGATTGTTATTACTACATAACAATCAAAGGTAAGATCTAAACCCTATTCTTATGTTTATATTGATTATCACATGCTAGATCTAGGGTTTATGGCTTTGGATGATTATTGCATGTTCATTAGATAAACTAGATCCAAAGCTTTAGGGTTTGTATGTACACCATAGGAATGATGTAGTGCTCATAACCCATCAGTGGTATCAGAGCATAGGGCTGTTTGTTTATGAATTTGATGCTTATTTTATCGAAAATTGCTTAAAAATCGAATTTTTTTTTGGTTCTGACTGCTTGACTTGCCGAGTCACTTGGTGAACTCGCCGAGTCTGCTGTACTCGACGAGTCCAGGCCTGGACTCGACGAGTCAAAGGATCTGGCAGCGTTTTTTCGCGATTTTCTTAATGTTTTGGCTTGGGATACATACCATAAACGTTTTTAATTAGTAAAATCCGATTTTTATTGATTTTGGGTGAATATACTTGCCAAAATAGTAGATAATTACCAATTAATTAAATATTTGTTGTCTTATAAGATAATGTTTAATTATTTTAGTTATTTGGTGAATTATCTTGCAAGTAATTGGACTATGTCAAAATTAGATAACCATAATTAATTGTTAATTGCCTTATTTGAATTGTTGATCTAGAATGTTCTTGATAAAGTTTGGAAAAGTTTCATTTTTCACCCTTTAGGTTTTTTTAGTTTAAATTTGAACTTTAAAAGTTTTTGTTTTGAAATTTAAATAGTTGAACCTTAATATTTTGAAAGGTTTCAAAACTTGCCCTCAAGTTTTGGAATTTAATTTTTTGATTAAAAGTTTAATTTTTGAAATTTTAAATTCTAAAACCCTAGTTTTGAAAAAGTTCAAATTACACCCTTATGGTTTTATTAAGTTAATTAATAGTATAATTAAAAGAGATTCAATAAATCCATAATGATATGGTTTATATTTAATTAAATTAAAAGTGTAATTTATAAAATTAAACCACCTAGTATTTTAAAAGTGTAAAATACACCCTATCCTATATATAACATTAAAAGTCTAATATTATATATGTATAACTTAAACTGCTAGTCTTACCGTTAGTAGGCCTCATTCACGAAGCTGGTCTATAAGGGGTGTTTAAGGAAATTGCCTATAAAATGGCGATTGAATGGGTATCCACTCTTACCCACCGTACTCTTGACTAGTGGAGGGTCGTTAGCCGAACGGGTAGGATAGGGCAAACCCATTAAAAGTATAATGAATAAAGTAACTAAATGTTTTACTAAAATCCCAAATCTTAGTTACTTTAGGAAAAAGTGAAATCGATGCAATTCCATGGAATTACACTTTGTACCCTTGTCGAGACAATTAGTGGAGCGTGTATGGTTAACCGGCACACTAAGTTAGGTTTGGCATTGGTAACGAAGGGTGACTCGATGTTTGTCATAGATCGATGGAGCGTGTGTGGTTAACCGGCACGTCGATTAGGTAACTGTAACATTTAGGGCACCGCGTACATTCGCCTGGTTATTCACACATTATTTGTGATCCTCGGCATCCCAGTCACAAATGAAGGGCATAATCGAGATTAAACATGCCATTGAAAAGTTCAATGAATCTCAAAAGATCTAGGAGTTTCAATTCATTTAAAACTTAACCTTCTTTTCGTTTTTCATGGTGGAAATTGGTAAGTCGTCATTTACCTACCTTCAAATGTTCTGCAAGTTGGATTACGGCATCCCTCTTCCAATTTGTAGGATATTGTGTTGGGTCCTAGCCTTAATATCTCATTTGGGTGTTTTATTAAGGACTCAATCAACTAAACTTGAATTTTCTCCCGTTTTATAGATGTCAAAGTCTGACAACTATGGTCTTCCTAAATCCGTTGGAAAAGGTTTTCCACGTGAAGATGATGTTCCACGATTGTATTGTGGAAATGGAAATCATGCTTCATTTCCTCCACCTCCTCCAATAATTCTCCCTGACCCACGTGTTCGAAGACTTGAAAAGTTCAAGGTCACTCAAGCCCTATTGGCAAAAGACATGAAAATGGAAAGTCTATATGTGCTCATGTCTTGGATAAAAGGTTACATATTGATAGATTGGGATTGTTAGGTGTCGATGTTTAAAGGAAGTTGGCTGTTGACTTGGTTCTTAAGTCACTTCCCGAATCATATGGTAAGCTCGTTAGAGAGTACTATATGATGGACCACAACATGACCCTTATTGATTTGACTTATTTGCTTATTGCTGTTGAATCAGAAATGATTTGGCGCACTGGTCAGCAAATTTGTCTGGTAAATCAATATCCCAACCCTCTATGGGCAATGGTAACATTGGAAGTCCAGAAAAGTTTTCTCTACACAAGAGGAAGGTTGAGTCTGAGATAGTCCCGTGTACCATTCGATAAGAATCCATGTGTTTCTACTGCCAAAAGAAGGGGCATTGGTTACGAAGCTGCCCTGACTACCTGAGAGATCTAAGAGATGGGAGAGTCAAGATGTATGGCTCTGCTTCAGGTAAAAATCCACTATCTAACTCTATTAAGTTCCTATTTGGAGATTCTTAATACATGATGTGATAAGATTACATTTCGATGTTTTGAAGGATCGAAGAAAGGAAAGGAAGCTTAAAGGAAGGAGCAAGCTGAGTCTGATCGCGAAGAAATAGATTTTGATCACATGATTCAAGGATCAGATATTTAAGCTACTACTTTAGAGTTAGGATAAATTGCTAAGTAATATTTACATAGTTTTCATTTGTAATCGCATTATAAGGACAATATTTTTCCGCAATAAAATAAATTTTGATTTATCTTATTTATGTTTCCTTGCGATGGATTTTATGAAAATTGGTGTTTGAATGGTTCTATTGTTAGCAATATTGTGAATGGATTTGATTCTTAGTTATGCTATTTGTGGTAATGTCAGAAATTTACCAAATGAGGAAAGATTCTCATCGCCCAAGTTTCAATTGGACAGAAACTTGGAATCATGCAACTGGTATTGTGTGATGAATGAGAATCTTCGTATCTGGAAAATTGAGACTAATTCCTTGTTCACATAAGTATGGTAATCAAGTGAAGGATAATGAGATCTGGTACGCAATGTTGTGCGCTAGTCAAATCCACCACAAAGAATGATAAAATGTTCGTCATGATTTGCTAAAAGATTAGTAAATATGATTATACTTAATAGATTAAGTATGATTCTGAATCATTGAAAGGTTTCAATGAATGGCAGAACGAATAAGAAGAATCAATTAGGCAAGTAAGATAAAAGTTTCTCCAATCTAAGAAGAAGGGAGAGTACTTTTGTATCATGTTTTATGATCCTCTTAAAGATTATAAGAACCATATAACAATTCATCCTCTAAGGACACCTTAGTGCACTAGTATGGCTAAGAAGAGGAGTCGAGAATTGTCAGAATGGTTATGTCAATAAGATGAATCGTACTTCGTACCAAAATCAATTCTTAGAGTCATACTCCAATATTGTGAGTTGAGTGACATAATCTTAAGTAGGAATGTTCTTACACAAGCACATTTTGGTAGGTTGTGATGTCTTGGATAAGACAGAGACCAACTAGTACCAAATTGTGTGTAGGTTTGTCTTGATAAAAACACACACTAACTCTTGAGTATTTGTTTGTCAAGAAATGTTTCTTGACAAGAGAATCTTATATGTCAAGAGGTCAGTGGGAGTCTAAAGATCTTGAAAAGTTTCAAGAACAAATCAAGAAGTAAACCTATTAAACACTAGCACACGACTTGAGGATTGTAACCTATCGTGTTGACAAAATTTTTATTTCTGTGCCAATCCAGTTGAGTGATTATGCATATAAGTTCTACGAGTTCTCAATTGAATGCATAAGGGCAAACACCTTGATCAATCAAAGTACATTGACTGGCATAGGTGAGCTGCTAAATAACTTGGAAGCAATGGTGGGACCCTTGATGGCAAGAAATTAAGAATGAACAAGTTCTGTCCATAAGAGGTTGAATTTGTCACAAACATTTTCTTACGATTATGCTTATGACAAATTTGCATGGATAGGAACACATGCACCATAAAATCTAAGTGTCATAAGGTTTATCTCCTTCATGAAAATGATTGTGAGGAAATGCTATCACTAAGAGAGATTTTAAGGAGATAGCGATTATGTAAATTGCATTCTCAAATTCGATTATGATTACGGCATCCCTCTTCATAGTTCGAATTGTGAGATTTGGCAATTAGTCTGAACATTTGGGACTTAGTGATATAAGTTCTGAATTAGTTTAGACACACATGTGAGCTATCTAAGGAAGGTGTGTGAGTTAGAGATGCTTAGATAAAAGCTTATCAAAGCATATCGTATTAGAAACAATGAACTTCGGAAGTCAATAGGTATTGTTTTCTAAAAGTTTAGCTGGTTTCTGAATACGTGTCAAAGCTAGTGGGAGCATAAATGTTATGCTGGTATGGATATAATCATAATGTTAGTGGGAGCATGATTATTATTGCAAGTTAGCAATATTAATTATAGAAAACAAAAGTTTCACTTTGCAAAGTTGCATAGGTTGAAAAGTTGTTTTGCTATAATTAAGGGAGAGAATGTTATACTTCGTTTCAAATCTAAACGTAAGAGAATTATATATATGGAAATATTTGTTGTGTTCTCACACTCGATTATGATTACGGCATCCCTTTTCATAGTTCGAATCGTGAGAACATGGCAAATAGAAATATTACAGCGAAAGACTGGTAAAGTATCATGTCATTGTAATATTCGACCATTCTAAAATTTTCCAAATGCCTAGGGCATTAAGAGGGAAAAAGGACTAGAATCAGATTTGACTGAATTAGTTAAACAATTGTCAAGGATAATCTAAGGTTCGCCAAGGATTGGTCGCTTATGAACAGTTGGAAGTATAGTAATGGTAGGACCATATTGACATTATTATTATTAGATATGATTCTATTAATAATAAGTTGTCATATGGCAAATATGGAAATGTTTCCTTATTGGGAGTTGGACGTTAAGAGTTTATGTGTAGATTAGAAAAACTTTTATGCAAGAAGGATGTTCAAAGGAATGTACTTTGAATGTGAGACTTCATGTCTATGGAATTGTCTTGCAACAATCTCTAATAGAGCATTTTGTAAATTCATTGGCCGAATCTTGGTGACTTTTGTGCCATGACATTACGAAAGGACCATTGCATAAAGTGTTAGAATCTAACATATTCTATAAGTGGCAAGAATTTGGTATTCTTACACTTGTGGTAAGGATTGGGAATTGTAAAATGAGTGTGATTGAAAATGTTATTCAATTATACTATTTCACAAAGTAAGGACCATAAGTAAACATAGTGTGCATGCTAAGAGCATGGGACAATTGTCGTTATAATTCAAGTAAGAAGTTGATTACCCGAAACAACAAATAATGAGTAATCAATATGGTGATTAAATAAAATTGTTTTATTTATACTCAAAAGTTTGGGGCCATATAAGATTAGTATTATTCTTGTGTTTCAATTTGCATGTTTTGACTTCCTAAATAATTGAGTTATTTGAGAATAATCGAATTATTTGAACGTTCCACAGTCGCTCATACTTTGGGAGTAGGTATGAAAGAAGATTGTCATGAATTGGTGTGTAGATTGTGTAAAGTGTATTAGACATAGCAAACGTTTGCTACAACGTTCATGAGTGCTTATGAATATGATTTGAGCATTGGATTAAACCCACGCTCACTTGGATCGCTTCATGGATTTTATCACGAGTGATTGGTGAGACGATAATATCTTATGTTCTTGAAACCGAGATGTGTGAATTGTATCTTCCGAGTCGGTTGCACATTGATAATATGTAAACACACCAGTAACTTGGTGTTATAAAACGTATTGTTGTGTGTGATTAGATGAGTGAGTACAAGCGAGCATTGAGTCGAAATTTATCCGTTCCTTTTACACAATGTAGGATAAAAGTGATATCTGTGGGCCCTCGATGATTTAGTGATGACAAAGGAAAGTGATCGGCTGGACAGGACTGATTTGATTTGTTCAATTAGTCAGTTGTCATAAATCAGAAATCGGGAAACAACACATAGACTGAGAGAATGATTTCAATCCATGTCTCACGTCTATATGATATCTAGAATGGAGGAATATATGATCCCTTATCTAAAGGACGCCTTTCTGATAAGATCAGAGTTGACAGCGGCTTTTGAAAGCTATGATTGCTGATCAGGATCTGAAGTCATACGCATAATAGTTATTAGACTTATCCAAGTGGGAGACTGTTGGATTAGTGTCTAAGCCCATAACTATTTTGGTATGTACTTGACCCGATGGTGCATGGTCCTTTTGGGTTGCCTTCACCAAAGCAACTTGATAGGATGAATTATAGAGAGAGAGGATTAATTATGATTTATTAATATATTATGAGAATAATATATTAAAGGAAAAATCATATTGTTTAATTAATATTAGTCAATAATTAATTAAGAATTAATTTTGTGGCTAAAAGAGATTAATTAAACTTAGGGGACTAGAACTATCAATTGTGTGATAGTTGAATATTGGGCTAATGGACTTCTTATTAGAGGGGTGGACGAATTCTATGGGGAAACCCATTAGAAATCGTCCAAGGCCTCTAAAGGAGGAGTCCATGGGTTTCTTAGGGCCTAAGCAGTCAAATTAGGGTTTCCTTGTTAGATAACCCTAATAGCCTCACTATTTAAGCACCCCTAGGGCACCAAAAACGTGGCTAACTGATTCCTTAGGGTTTCTAGACGTTTTTGAATGCCTCTTCTCTTCTCCTTCTTCATCCTCTTGCTCTTGGTGTTTGTGAGCCATTAGAGGAGTGACATTTGTGACTCTAAGCTTTTAGAAGCCAATTACAAGAAGGAATAGATTGTTATTACTACATAACAATCAAAGGTAAGATCTAAACCCTATTCTTATGTTTATATTGATTATCACATGCTAGATCTAGGGTTTACGGCTTTGGATGATTATTGCATGTTCATTAGACAAACTAGATCCAAAGCTTTAGGGTTTGCATGTACACCATAGGAATGATGTAGTGCTCATAACCCATCACCTAACAACTACAAGGAAGCCATGGCAGGCCAAGAGTCTGCAAAGTGGAAAGAGGCGATGGACAGCGAGATTCAGTCCATGTATGACAATCAAGTTTGGAACTTGGTTGACAATGTACCAGGTCGTAAGACGGTCGGGTGCAAATGGATCTTCAAGAAGAAGATCGACATGGATGGGAAAGTGCACACTTATAAGGCGTGATTGGTTACGAAGGGCTTTACTCAAACTCCTGGAGTCGACTATGACGAGACCTTCTCACCACTAGCGAAGATCAAATCTATAAGGGTTATGCTAGCCATAGCTGCGTTTCATGATTATAAAATATGGCAGATGGATGTCAAAACCGCTTTCCTTAATGGGAAGTTGGCTGAGGATGTTTACATGAGTCAGCCAGAGGGTTTTGTCGATGCGAAGTACCCTAATAGAGTGTGTAAGCTTAAGAAATCCATCTATGGATTGAAGCAAGCATCTCGCATATGGAATCTTTGTTTCGATGAGAAAGTCGAAGAGTTTGGTTTTTCCAGAAGCGATGATGAGTCATGTGTATATGTCAAAGCTAGTGGGGGTATAGTTAGCTTCTGGTGTTGTATATGGATGACATACTTCTCATAGGAAACGATATCCCAACCTTGCAGGAGGTTAAGTCTTGGCTTGGGAAGTGCTTCGCTATGAAGGATCTCGGATAAGCTGCCTATATGCTAGGGATAAGGATTTTGAGAAATAGGAGTAAGAGACTAATAGGACTTAGTCAAAGTACTTACTTGGATAAAGTGTTGAAACGTTTCAGCATGGAGAATTCCAAGAAAGGGGAGTTACCAATCCAAAGCAATACCAAGTTGAGTAAGACTCAAAGTCCGAATACCGAAGTTGAGATAGAAGAAATGAGTCGAGTCCCTTATGCTTCCGCCGTTGGCTCGATCATGTATGCTATGACGTGTACTCGCCCTGATGTGGCCTTCGCTTTAAGCATGGTCAGAAGATATCAAGGGAATCCTGGTAGAGCTCATTGGATTGCGATAAAGAACATTCTTAAGTACCTACGAAAGACTAAGGAATGGTTCCTTATCCTTGGTGGCAGTGATGACTTGAGAGTGCGAGGGTATATCGATGCCATTTTCAGACCTACCGAGATAATTTTCGCTCTCAGTCGGGCTGGGTGTTTACCCTAAATGGAGGAGCAGTGACCTGGAAAAGTTCCAAGCAGGAGAGCGTAGCTGATTCAACGTGCGAATCAGAGTACATAGTAGCGAGCGAAGCGTCGAAGGAGGCAATATGGCTAAAGAACTTCATTGGAGACCTTGGAGTTGTACCTGCCATAAAGGAGCCTATGGAAATTTTATGTGATAATGAAGGTGCGGTCACCTTAACCAATGAACCGAGGGATCATGGCAGATCCAGGCACATCGTCAGAAAATACCACTTCATTAGACATCGAGTGGAAGAGGGTCTCCTTGTAGTGAAGAGGGTGTCGTCAGAGGAGAACCCAACAGATCCCCTTATGAAGGGAATGAGTAGGACTAAGCACTTGCAGCATGCTAGGAGTATTGGGCTGAAGGGCAATATTAGTTTTACTGATTAGATAGCTGTTTAGAAACTTGTAATAGATAAAATGTAATTGACATTTGATGATTAAATAAAGGAGTTTTATTTATGATTAAAGTTAATGTCTTGTGTCAATTGTTTACTATTGTTTCATTTTGCATGTTTTGACTTCCAGAATAATATGATTATTCAAACTATCCACAGTCGATCATACTTCAGAAGTAGGTATTGAGGCAAGACTGTCATGAATTGGCTTGTAGATTGTCTAAGCGTTTAGACATAACAAAAGCTTGTTGCAACGTTCATGAGTGCTCCTGAAATAATATTTGAGTATTGGATTAAACCCACGCTCACATGAATCACTTCATGGAATTCATCACAAGTGATTGTGAGACGATAATATCGTATAGTCTTTAAACCGAGATATATAAGTTGTTGTTTACGAGTTGGTTGTACATTGATAATGCGTAAACGCATCAGTAACTTGATGTTATAAAATGTATTGTTGTGTACGATTTAATAAGTAAATAGTACAAGCATATAAGTCAAAGTTTATATGTTCCTTTTATCCTAGGAGGATTAAAAGCGATATCTTGGGCCCCTCGATGATTTTTTGTTTACTTATGTGTCGGGCCCGATCAGGACTGAGTTGATGTGTTCAATTAAGTTCTATGTCAGACAAATCAGAAATCGGGAAACAAACTATTGGACAATAAGAATGACTATGTTCCATGTATTTGTCGCATGATATCTTGAGAACAGAGGAATACATGATCTCTTATCTATAGGACATGTCAGAGTTTGACAGCGGGTTTTGAGAGCTACGATTGCTAATCGGATTTTGAAGTCGTACTTGCGTTTATAGTTATTAGACGTATCCAAGTGGGAGACTGTTGGATTATGTGTCTAAGCCCATAACTATATTTGGTATGTACTTGACCCGATAGTAGCATGGTCCTTTTGGGTTTCCTTCTCCATAGCAACTTGACTGGATGAATTATGGAGAAAGAGGTTAATTATGATTTATTAATATATTATAGGAGTAATATATTAAAAGAGAAATCATATTATTTAATTAATATTGGTCAAGAATTAATTTAGAATTAATTTTGTGGTCAAAAGAGATTAATTAAATTAAGGGGACTGGTATTGTCATTATAAGATAGTTACAAAGTTGGGCTTAGGATCCCTAAGGAAAGGGATGGACGAAATCTTATGGATAGCCCATATAGATTTCATCCATAAGAGCTTTCTGGAAAGATCTTATGGGCTGCTTAAGGACTAAGGAACTGGATTAGGGTTTTGACTGAAACCCTAGTAGCTCAACTATATAAGGAACCCTAGGGACTCTAGAAATCGGCCACTTAAACCCTAATAAGAGTACCAGCTGATTTTAGTGATCCCTAGCCTCTCTCCCATATTCATCCAACTTGCTCTTGGTGTTTGTGATCTATTAGAGGCATCACATTTGAGGTGCTAATTTCTCAAAGGTTGAAGATCTTCAAGCTACAATTTAAAGGTATTATTCTATCTTGTTTTTATGTTAAAATCGACAATTGTATGCTAGTTTAGGGTTATAGCTTTGGATGATTATTATTGCATGTACAATTAGAGAAAACCTAGATCCAAAGCTTTAGGGTTGCATATGCACCATAGGATTGTTGTAATGCTCAAAAACCATCAAGAACCTCCAAGCCATTTGAGCTGTCCTTTTGGACTCTTGGAAGTGTGTGGTGCCATCAAAATCGTATCTTGGAATCTAAGACTCAGCCATGCATGTGTTAGTGACCAAATAAGTGATTTTATTAGCTTAATTCATAGTTTGGGCCCTAACAAGGCATGGAAAAGCATAAAGTTTGCAACTTTATGGCTTAAGACGTTATTTTGAGCTTGAATCTAATTTTTAGACATTAGGGCTTAAGGGATTAAGTCATGGGAGCATTTTTGGCTGACTGACCAGTACACTGGCATACTCTAGAGTACGTTGTGCGTACTTGGTCAGTGCACCGATTCCGAATGGTCATCAGCGTGTGCTGAGCGTACGAGGCGTGTACGTTGCGCGTATGCAGTCTGTAGGCTTAGATGATTTTTAGGCTCGATTAGTGTTGGGATTTTGGACTTGTTTAGGTTGGGCTTCAGGCCAACCTGTTGTAACATGACATTTTTGGGCCTAAGGCCATGTTAGGTGTTCTTGGGCCATATTGGGCCTTAGAGTCCATATAGTTGGGCTTGGATGCCTTTTGGACTTTGTATGGATTTGGGCCTTGGAGGGAGAGAGGCCCAATGAGGCAAGGGTAAAGAAGCCCTTTCTGCCTTAAGTAAAGAATTAGGGTTTGGACCTTCGAGTTAGAACGTGGCCTAATTTCTAATTAGGGTTTTATGCTTGTATGTTAGGAAGAGGATTTCATGAGTCATCCGGCGAGTGCGATTTGATATCTTCAGTCTGAGGTGAGTCTTCCTAATGCCAGCCCACTAGTTTATGATGTAGTGTGATTGTTGTCTCTGTGACAATTGTCAGTTATGTCTGTATTTGCTTGATGACTCTCTGATTCCTGTTATGATATTATGTGGTAGTAGTAGGGGTGAAATAGACCCAGTATCCGATTGAAATAGACCGAAGGGGATTGAAAGCACCCACATATGCTTGATAGTATCCGATTGAAATAGACCGAAGAGGTAGGGAAGCACCCAAATTTTCTTGATAGTATCTTATTGAAATAGATCGATGGGGTAGGCAAGCACCTAGGTATGCTTGGCAATATGTTTGTTTAGTATGTGGTATTATGGGGGAACTCACTAAGATTTATGCTTACAATTTCAGTTTATGTTTCAGGTACTTCCAGTTCGAAGGGGAAGAGCCCGACCTGATCGCACGACATCACCCTATGGTTTCCACATTTAGAGATTTTGGGAATTTGTAATATAATAATATGTTACTATGATACTCTTTTGACTATTTTGAAATTAGTGTTTTATGATTTGAATGGAATTAAATCAAAAAATTTATCCGTATTTTGGGATGTTACAAGTTGGTATTAGAGCCTTGGTTTAAGGGATTCGGGCATACTCTCGGGTGTGTCTCGACTCAAATCGAGGGTTTGGTAGGTTTTCCATAAAAAGAAACATTTTAATCTAAGGATTTCTAATAAAAGAAAAGGGGTTCAATGCATGCAATCATCCGGCTCAAGTAAGTCTTCCCAAAATACCCATACAACTTATATGTTTTATGTTGTGATATGAGACTTGCATGCTAGATTAGGGGCTAAGGATCTGCTCATAATTACATGATAGAATGCTAGGAGAGATGCCTTTATGTGACTATATGTATGAGCTTTTCGATTTGCATGCTAGTATCAGACCAGTTACTTGTTAGGATGGCCTGTATATGGTATGTTTTTAATTGAATTGCCTGATGCTCGAATGCTGCATGCTTTGTGCTTTAGGAAATTCTGTTGGTACTAGCTAACTAGTGGATAAATCTGTTGGGTTACATGTTTTTGTGATTGGATAATTTTAGAAGGAAAAGTTTAACTCTATTGACCAGACCTTGTTTGAGTCCAACCGTTGTAGTGTGGGACCATTCATTCGAAAAATTATCCAGTACTAGTGATAGTAATCATGACAAGGATTCCAAAGATATAAAGAATACCGAAATCTGAGTTATAACGAACAAGTTATGACCTATCAAAGTTTCGCGACAGAACCGACACAACGATGTGTGACATAAAAAGTGAGTTTACAATCGAATGATTTTTAGCCTTATCAATCAAAATGAAAGTCGTAGAATTCGTTAAACCGAGAACATCCATAAAAAGAACGTCCAAATCTGACTTCGTATGAGGAAGTTATGATTTTTCTAAGATTCGGCATAGTAGTATACATCCCAAATTTTGAATTAAAGATCGAGCGATTTTTAGCCGACACAACCTAAACGAGAATCGAAGATCTCGTCATTTGTAGTTCAAAGGTAAAAAGACAGACGAAAACGGATGTCGAACGAAGAAGATATAAATTTTTAACAGATTTTTCCTGTCCCGGCCTGTTAAAAATATAACATTAAAAATAAAGTCAACATTAGCGAACGAAGTCTAAATGAAAGTTGTAGAGCATGGTCTCACCTACACGTGGATATAAAGAACGTCAAAAATGGAGCTTGTATGCAAAAATTATGAATTTTTTAAGTTTGAAAAATATAAGTACGCCCCTCGTACTTAATTCCGCCCAGCATACTCGAAAGCTAGGCCTCGCGTTGTCCACGTTGCCCTTACCCTCACATGCAACACGTATCTCGCAAAATCGACACGTCCGAAACCACGTATCACTGTACGCCCCGCGTACGAGACGCACGCCCAGCGTACTGCTGCTCACATTAGTACGCCCAACGTACCAAATATTTACGCCCAACGTAAATCAACATTCAGCCACTATAAATAAGGTGCAAAGCCTCCGGGTTTTGGTTAGAATTTTAATCACTCTCTTCACTCCTACACCCTCTCAAGCCCCTCTAAAATCCTCGAAGCTTAGGGATACACCCCTAACACCCGAAGAAAGCCCGAAGCCCCGAAGTCCTAGAGAAAATAATATTTTCCAGTCGAAACTCTACCCGCGTAAATCCCGGTTTTCAACAGAAACTCGCGGTTTCTTCAAGAAGTATCATTTATAAAAACGAAACGCTGCCCAAATCACCACTTATCAGGTGAGTTCATTTCCCCATATATTTCCAAGCCTTTTCAATGTTTTTAGGGGGGAATACAAGTAAAACACAAGAAATTTTGTGTTTTAAAATATAATTTACTTATTATGTTTTTCTTACCATTTTTGTGTATGAAAACATGAAACTTGTTAAAATCATGGAAATAAACTTATAAAATTGTAATAGGTATAGTTTATGGATCATATGAACAATTTTACAAAGTCCAGGTTAAAACATGGAAATAAACTTATAAACTATAATAAGTTTAGTTTATGGAATAAAGGGATCTTTTTACAAAATTACATGTTATTTTCTAAAAAGGTTTTCGCATTATTACTTGTAAATTAGTTGAAGCTAATTGTGAGACACGTCTTCGTGTACTTACCTAAGTACCAAAGGAAGTCTAGTCTTAAGAACCAGAGTCTCCTGAAGGGAGAGCGTGAGTTTGTGTATAGATCTATACAGGATTGACAATCCCGCACCCTGACTGTTAGCTACAGTTTGACCGGATGGTTTGCGGGTGACAAACGTCATTTTTGATATTGACAAACAATTCATGTCATATCAGGTTATCCGTCATATTAGTATGGTTATAAGAACTCACAAGGAGAAAACAACGATATATTTATGTAGTAATATACTTTTTCTTAAACTATCTCAAGGGATATTAACTATGTGATTACTCAGTATATACAAAAGGGTTAGATAAAATTGAAGTCCGGTAGACAGTGGAATGTGTGACTTCCGCCTTACTTCATGTTCCTTGTTTGGTTGTGGGCTTAGGGCAGATTCACCCATTCAACTGTCTGTTCGATCTCGGTTATATACAACTCGTATGTATTAAGTGATCATAGGAGGGTAGTATCGTCACATCAAGTTTTCAGGACAAGCACATCTTCAGCTAGTTTAACTTATAAACAAAACTAGATATCATTACAGTATAGTAATTATACTTGTGATTTTCGATCTTGGAACGATTAAGACTACAAATCGTTTTTATAGAAAATATAGGATTTTCTGTGATAAATATCATTATTTCAAAGGTAAACAGTGTTCAATTTAACTTTCAGAAAACAATAACAATTATTACTGAAAACAATGTTTTACAATAGAGTAAGTGGAACTAGGAACATATTTACAAAAGGTTCAACACTTATTTACAAACTAGTATAACATAAATGACCTTTAATGGTTAATTCTATAATTCCTTAGTTTATACATCAGAATTATATATAAATAATATCGGATAGGCAGTGGAATGTGTGACTTCCGCCTTACTTCCTGTTCCTTGTTTGGTTATGGGCTTAGGGCAAATTCACACATTCAACTGTCTGTTCAATATTAGGTTATATTTAGTTAGTATAAACTAAGAAATTATAGAAGGGACTATTATGGTTATCATTTTACCAAGAAAATATAGGATTTTCTGAAGGAAACACATTCATTATATCTAAAAGAATCATTAATGTTAATTCTGTGATTACTTGGTGAATAAACTAGAGTTATATGTAATGAAGATTCGGCAGACAGTGGAATGTGTGACTTCCGCCTCATTTCTTGTTCCCTGTTTGGTTGTGGGCTTAGAGCATATCAACACATTCAACTGTTTATTTGATCTGGATTATATATAATTTGTATTCACTAAGTAATCGCAGAAGTAATGAGTACGGTCATAGTACTCATTAAGAAAATATAGGATTTTCTGGAGGAACAGGCGAACTTTTCCAAAGAACAAAGAGTATACTTTTTATAACAAAAATACTTATGAACTCACTAACTTTAATGTTGACACTTTTTCAAACCACTTGTATTCTCATGAACGTTAGTAGACAGGTAACCTCTCAAGTGTTGCGAAGACGGAGCATAGTAGTATTACATCTTATCTTTTTGCTATAGTTTTAAATGTAAATCATGAAATGTTTTGAACACAATGTAAACTTTATATTATTAATATGATGGTTGTTGTTACTTTGATTACTATGATGCATGTTTTGTGATACTTAACATGAAGTCATCCACCCCCGGACGTTTCTGCCGTTCCGGTTTGGGGGTGTGACAGATTGGTATCAGAGCATTGTTTATAGTGAACTAAGTATATCAATCTATAAAAGATATACAACTATAAATACAATGGGACTAAAACACTCTGACCAAGAATTATACTTTAAAATATAACAATATTTTATAAAAGTATATATATATATATATATATATATATATATATATATATATATATATATATATATATATATATATAGAGAGAGAGAGAGAGAGAGAGAGAGAGAGAGTTAGGTTCAAATGTTTCTAGCAACTATTGTGTGCATGAATGCACCAATAGGAAATTAGGAAAAAATAAATCATTAAATAAATCATTTAAGGGTATTATAGTAATATTTGTATAGTTAATTATGGTAGATCAACAACAATTCCTTATATCATGCAAGAAGCAAAGATAAATATAAAACATTAGCCCTAAATCGATTTCACCGCTTCCCACCACCCCTATAGATCGATTAAAAACAACATCGGAGAGGACACCTTCAAAGGACGGTAATACCATTTTTTTTTCTTCTTCTCTCTTCCACAACTGCCACTTCCAGATTTGATAAAATAATCAATTGAAAATTAATTGTTTGATTGAAGATTCATATTTTCGCTCAGCCAGAAACCAAAAGACTCAGGAGAAGATCTCTGTCTCGTATTCAACAAGCAACCATGGCGACTAAAGTTCAGAGGATCATGACCCAACTTATCGTACGTATTGTTTCCTTCTCCAAAACCAACTTAATTAACTGGCAACCCTAATTGATTTCCCGCATTTTCACTTTTATTTGAAGTTGCGACTAATAGAATCTTTAACTTGTTCCTCTTAATTCCAGAACCTGATATTCAAATTCCTTCAAAGTGTAAGATCTACTCACATTTTGAATTTCATTCAATGGTTTGTTTGGACGAATTGGCTGATTTTCTGAGTTTTATGTTGTATGTGAAACAGAAAGAGCGTATCCAGATATGGCTGTTTGAATAGAAGGATTTGAGGATCGAAGGTCGTATAATTGTAAGTCTAATTATTCTGAGCATGAATTTTACGATCTTTTAACTTCTTGTAATTTTGTAACTTGATGATAATTATAATTTCGTATGCTTGGTTGTTTGATG
Source organism: Lactuca virosa (assembly GCF_052849685.1). NCBI lineage: Eukaryota > Viridiplantae > Streptophyta > Magnoliopsida > Asterales > Asteraceae > Lactuca > Lactuca virosa. Next base: position 319,665,693 of record NC_136428.1, read on the forward strand.
TAGGGTTTTGATGAGTACATGAATTTGGTTCTTGAGGATACAGAGGAAGTCGGTATAAAGAAGAAAACCAGAAAGGCTCTAGGTCAGTTAGCTTGACTATCCTTCTTTCTATCTTCCTCATGATTATCCTTCTTTCTATCTTTTCTGCCTAATAACCGATGATGCATACATATGATGCATTCCAACTGCTCGACAAAATGCCAGTAAGAAGTTTGATCAGTCCTGTGTAAGACACGTGTTGCTTTTAGGTTAAAGTATACTCAAATCCAACTTCGAAATGTCTTTTTCTCTCTCTGTAGCAACAGTAAGAGCTGCATTTTGATTGTCAATGTCAAACATGAAACTTTTCAATTGGGAAATAGTCAAATAGTGTTTGATTTATAGTTATTACTATTAAAAGAGTTACACTTTGTTTCTTGATATCTTATCTGTATAGCTCTGAAAGATCTATAACTTTTTCTTTTACATTGCATAACAGAGAATCACAATGCTACGTGTAGCAACCAAATTCACAAGAAGTGCACTATCTTCAGCTGAATATCATTCATCATTCTTCAGAAAACAGTCATTCTTCACCAATTCTGTGGGAAGAGAGTCCAGAATAAAGCATTCCATTCCAGGGGACTTTCACAAATGGGTTTCAATTCCCACCCATAGGTTTTCAAGCTTTGCCTCTGGCTTCACTCCATTGAAGCACAAGCCATTGGAATCCCTCATTAATGTTGAGAGAGCAAAGCTTCAAACTCCAGAGGATCTAGCTTCAATTTGGGATGATGTATGTTTCTTTCACTTGATGATCTCTTTCAATTTGAATCCCATTAGTTCTCATGAATTATCTTTTTTCTTAATTTTAATTTCCAATTATGTGTTACTTGGATTGGTTCATATTAGAATACAAACACATGTTCATTCTATGAGAATAAAAATATTACATAAAACATGTGTTGCTAGTAATTTTAACAGGATACATTTATACATACTTTAGAATGTTTATGCATATTGAAAAAAAGAATATGATTTAAGTGCATTCTGTTATGTATTCTATTAGAATTTATTTATATATGCATTCTGTTTGAATGTATTCTGAGAATGTTTTTTAACAACAAGTATTTTTGTTTAATTAGTAATACTAACAAGTAATGTATTCTGTTAGAATTTATTTATATATATGCATTCTGTTAGAATGTCTTCTGAGAATGTTTGTTAACAACAAGTATTTTTGTTTAACTGGTAATACTAACGTAAAACTAACGAGTAATGTATCTTATTCTTTCAGAATTGCATGGAGAATGAATTCAATATTGATCATACAAAGAGAAATATTTGGAATCGAGTTCAACAACAAGTATATATGCGAAGATCAAGTGGATTATATGGACCACTGAATTCAAGAATGAATTCAAGAATGCTATTTTTTAAAGAATTTTATTCATTTTTGATGATATTCTGTTAGAATATGTATAAATATATTAAAATGTATAAGGATATTAGTCTGTAAGAATATGTATGAATTTGTATTTTATTTCGGATGTGTATTAAGAATAAAATCATAGACCCAACTTGGATATATATATATACTAGAACAAGTATCACAAGAAGAACAAAATAAAAGTATTTGGATGTTGGACACTACAGTCAAACCTAGACAGTTATGTAATCATATCTGTGACAACCCGAAATTTCTATCTTGAAAAGTCAATCCAATCAACCAAAAGTTAGGCTTATTTCTATTACCTTTTAGCCTTGTTAAGGGTCATTTTAATGAGTTGTAAGCCCAATACACTTATGAATTGGATTTTGAGAAGTGTTAGCTTAGGATTAGAGGAATGAAATCGATCCGAAAAACCCATCAAAGGGTGTTCACGGCCGTGAACCCAAGGGTGGCCGTGAACCCCTCCCATATACATACATTTCTTCCGTTTATTCCTCATTTCTCAACCATTAGCCGCAAACACTCCATTTCTCTCTCAAGTATCATCCACAAACACTTCAATCTTTCACCCTTAAAACACCCATTTCATTAGATACTCCATAAAAGCAACTTAGGATCTTGAAACACTTGCCAAAACACCTAGATCTTCAAGTGTTCTTCAAGTGTTATTCACATTTGGGCCGTGAACCATTCATCCATTTGGGCCGTGAACTCCATTGGGCCGTGAACTATCCTTCGTTTGGGCCGTGAACACCCAATAAACCTCCTATCTTCTTTCCAACACTTCTTTGGTGAGTTATCCTTGCATCCTAGGTTGTTTCCCAATCACCTTTGTAGTTAGATTTGCTAATTACATGCCTATATGTATCAATATATGTCATTTAGGACTCGTTTGTGTCTCGGGACTTCATTCGTGGAACTTCTCATCCTTACGCAAACCTTCGATTGAATCACCGAGATAAGGTGAGTTCATACCCATATAATCAATCTTTTAAATGTTTTAAATGCTTTTAAGGGAGGGAATACAAGTTGAACACAATGATAGTTGTGTAAATGTTATCTATGATAAACATCAATTTAAAGGATTTCTTATGTGTTTATAAGTGATCAAATCATTTCAAAAACTCTTTTAAAGTTATGTTACTTTATTGTTTATAAAACTCTGTTTTTAAAGTACAATCATAACTCAGTAGATAATCGAGTCTTTTCTACAAATCAGATACAGTTCAAGTAAAGATACCAGTAAACTATAATAGGTATAATTTTGGGGTTCAGTTCATACTATAACTAGTACAAGGAGGAACATACTACAACTAGTACAAGGAGGAACATACTACAACTAGTACAGGGAGGAACATACTATAACACGTTCAGGGAGGAACATACTATAACAAGAACAAGATAACAATAATATGAAACCACTACTTCACGACTTAGCAATATACTTATTATGTCGCGTTTTGTAACCAGAGTCTCCTGGAGGGAGAGCGTGATTTTGTGTATAGATCTATACGGGATTGACACCCCACACCTTGCTACTAGCTACAGTGGGACTTGCAAGTCTACGGGTGACAAATCTCATACCATTTTTGACGTCTTTGGAGCGTCGTGTTTTATACTAGTCAAATCGAGTATGGTTATAACCTCATCACATTTTAACCTTAATTAACAAACTGGTTTTAAGGTAGTCAGTACTTCAGTAGTTATTTTATACAATACTACTGTATACTTTCATTTTCCCATTACATTCATATTGTGATATTTCTCACATAAAAGGTAATGCAAACTATTTTCTAGTAAAGATAGTTGTAAACTAGGGAAAACTTACATCATTACAAATGATAAGTAGAACAGTCGAGTCATAGTACATTCAGTTAGAAGGGGGCCTATAATGCTAACTTTATGATTCCTTGATGGATGCATCAAGGATATATATTAATCGGGTCCGACAGACAGTAGGATGTGTGCTTTCTACTTCATTTCATGTTCCTTGTTTGGTTGTGGTCTTAGAGCAGATTCACCCAGTCTACTATCCATTCGATCTTAGCTATATATATATATATATTCCGTATACACCAAGTAATCATAAGGAGTACCAGGTATGGGTCAGGTCATATTATACAAATTCAATACATCGTTTTCTAGTATAAAAACATACTTTTCAGATAGAACATTTAGTAGGCTAAACTAGAAACTTACCGGTAACAGGGTTTAATTCATTTTATTAAACCAGTATAACTTAAAGGACCTTTAGTGGTTAATTCCACAATACCTTAGTTTATACATCAGAGTTATATATAATTAATATCCGATAGGCAATTGGATGTGTGCTTTCCGCCTTACTTCATGTTCCTTGTTTGGTTGTGAGCTTAGGGCAGATTCACACAATTAACTATCCGTTTGATATTAGATTATATATAGCTAGTATAAACTAAGTGATTATAGAAGAAACTATTATGGTTACCATTTTTTACTAAAGGAAATAAGGGTTTTTCTTAAAGAATGTTTTCATCAAATATATAGGAACTATTACAGTTAACTCTGTGAGTACCAAATGAATACGCCAGGGTTATATACAACGAAGATTTAACAAACAATGGGATGTGTGACTTCCGCCTCATTTCCTGTTCCTTGTTTGGTTGTGGGCTTATGGCAGATTCACACAAGCGATTGTCTGTTTACTCTGGGTTTTATATAACTTGTATCCATTTAATAATCATAGAAGGGATTGTAGAGCCATTTTTACTTATCTTTCATCATATCAGAAAATATAGGATTTTCTGGAGGAACAGACGAACTTTTCTAAAAAGAACTTACAACTTACTTTACATCACTAAAATACTTATGAGCTCACCAGCTTAAATGTTGATCTACTCTTTCAAAATAACTTGTATTCTCAGGAAACTAGTAGACATGTACGCACATTGGGATTCAAAAGATGGAAAATAGTAGCTTCATGTCTTGTTTTGTTATTTACTTTTGGAGTCTATCTTTTATGAACCACATACTTTGTAAACACTTTCATATTAATGCAATGGTTGTTTGTTACTTTGATTACTATGATGCATGTGTTGTGATACTAAACATGACGTCCTCCGGCCCCGAACGTTTCTGTCGTTCCGGTTTGGGGGTGTGACAATATCTGGGATAAATATAGCCTGATCAACTATATTTATCTGAGATACGACCAACATGTGTTTAGGGGTGATAATGGTGTTGCAACAAGTCTAAAACTTACCAACCCTATATACAAAAGAATACTAGAACCAAACATAAAGTTTAAAATACAATAGGGGTATTTTAGGTACTATAAATAACTTATGTGAAAACTAAAAGACCCTTACTGGTAGGTCTATAATTACTAAGTGTGAACGTTAAGGTTATATATATTTGAGATTTTATAGACTTAGAATTGGTGATTTTCACTCTACTTCCTGTTCCTTGTTTAGTTGTGGTTTTAGAGTAGGATCACTTATTCGAAGGTCTATTTGATCTGGATTATATATAATCTGTACACACTACGTGATTATAGAGAAACCGGTAAAGATCATCCTCGTAAAAAAAAATTATTTTTAATAAAAATGTTTTATTAATCTCGTAGATTGTTTAGACACTTCCATTCTCGCACAACTGACACACCTAGACATCGCGAACAGTCAATAATGGAGTCGAGGCAGAACCAGAATAGGGTTCACAAGGAGGATTCTGAAAAAGAATCAGACGAAGAGAAAGGCACTAGATACATCATTAACAAACCTTACCCTATCAGAAACAAACTAGAGAGCACCTTATACGACATACTAATAACTGAGAAACTAATATAACCTAGTGAGTCGGTGATTACACTACTCACACTATGTGTTACGTTTATCATGTCTTTCATCACAACTAATAACTGCAAATAAAGTCACAAAATTTCAGTGAGGGTAGTCTCTATTGAAAATTCATAAGTTTATTTTTCACATAAACTTCTATTATGAATTGATTACAAAACACATTCGAAGCATGATACACTCAAACTACAATAATCTAGTTCGTATGACATTTGATTTATAATCACTACCGATATCTTACCAATCTTTCATCTTTAAACTTTATGACAGAAATATGCCACCTAGTAGATATATCAGGCATAATAACAACACGACAACAAATCCACCACCGCCACCTCCATAATATGACCCTGCTATGTTCCAGACTGCGGTGATTGTCACCGTAACAGCCGCCATGTCTCATATCCACGCAAGTGGTACCAATGGGACGGGAACTGGTGCCAACCCATCTAACCACGGAAATAGTCACAAACACCCTAGGGAGTGTACATATAAAGACTTCATGAACTGCAAACCCAAATCCTTTAGTGGGATCAAGGGAGTCATTGCTCTAATGCAATGGTTCGAGAAAACATAATCAATTTTCAAAATTTTCACATGCCCAGAAGGGAGCAAAGTCAAGTTTGCTGACTGCACTTTCTCCGATAGGGCCCTGACGTGGTGGAATGGCCATGTCAAGTCACTAAACCTTACAGTGGCTAACTCAATGGGCTAGGAATTCCTAAAAACAATGATGCTATAGGAGTACTGCCCGAGGGGCGAACTGTAAAAACTGGAACAAGAACTGTGGGAGCTTACCATGACAAGTTCAGACATAGTAGCCTACACTAATAGATTTAGTGATCTAGCGGTACTATGCCCCGGGATGGTTACCTCGGAGAGCAAGAAGATAGAGAGATACATCTGGGGACTATCTCCTCAGATTCAAGGAAACGTGATAGCTGCAAAATCTCTCACGTTCGACAGTGCCAAGCGTTTGGCACAGACACTCATGGACCATGGGGTTCGCCAAGGAATAATGACCTCCGTGTTGGATAAGGTGTCTAATTCCGTAACTATATTTGGTATGAACTTGACCCGAACCGGCATGGTCCATTTGGGTTGCACTTCACCTAACAATTTGTATGGATATACTTTTGAGAATAAGATGTTTATGATCTATTAATATATTATAAGTTATAATATATTAATATGAAATCATATTATTTAATTAGTGTTGATCAAGAATTGATTTTGGAATTAATTTAAAGATCAAAAGAGGCTAATTAAATATGGACTCTTACATATATATGGATTGGGCTAAGATTTATTTAGGATGGGCTAAGAGTATATGGAAGTCCATGGAGCTTTTAACCCATGGATCCTAGGTAAATGAATAGTCATGGGTATTAGGGTGTAACCCTAATCCTCCATACTATATAAAGAGGGCCTTGGTTCTAGAATTAGCACTAGTGTGTGTGAAAAACAAGAGTGGGCCGATTTTAGAGAGCATCATATTCTCTAAAGTATTTCTAAGTTGTTTTGGGTGATTTGTGACACCACTTGAGGCATCCACACTATTGGTGCTGCTCTAAAACTCCAAGAAATCAACCACAAAAGAAAGGTATGTGATTCTAGTTAAAGTTTTGTATTACAAGTGCCCCATAACATGCTAGTTAGGTTGTAAACCTTGGAAATCAAATTTGCATGTATTTTAGAGAAAACATAGATCCAAGGTTTCTAGGGTTGCATGTACACCATAGGAGTGTTAGAATGATCAAAACCCAACACCCCATTCCTCAGCCAACAAAAGAGGGCAACAATAAGAGAAAGTCAGGGAGCAAGAAGAAAAGACAGCCAACACAAGAGGCCTCGAAAAAATAACAGATAGTTACTGTTCATGCTGCCACGACACCTGCCACTCCAGCACCCGCTAGTCGATATGATGGAAACCTTCCGGAATGTAACAAATGTAACTTTCATCATACCGGAGTTTGATGGAAGATGCATTTCCAGAACTGCAACAGGACTGGGCACACTACTCGTTTCTGTAGGGCACCGGCGCAACCAATCTCCCAGGTCCCCGAAATTGGAGTAAGCCAGGCCTGTTATAGGTGTGGCGAAACTGGACACTTCAAGAAGGATTGTCCAATAACAAAGAACTTCGGCGAAGATGGAAGAATACTGATGATTACCGCAGGAGAGACTATCCCGGAACCTCTGTGAACAACGGTACGTTTTCCCAATAAAAATATTTAAAACTTAAAACTTTTTGTAAATAATTATAAATTACACTCTCGTCCGAACAAGACACATCATTCATATAAAAACTAAAAACCCTTGCAGGAAAGCTATGATGGCTTAGTGTATATATTAGGGTCATTTATAATTAAGATTTTTAGGCTTAGAGTGAGTGATTCCGCCTCATTTCCTGTTCCTTGTTTGGTTGTGGATTTAGGGCAGAGTCACTCAGTCGAATGTCTTTCCAATCTTAATTATACATGACTTGTATACACCAAGCTATTATAGAAGGACCTATTAGGGATAATATTATAAAAGTTAATTATTTTCAGTTATCAGAACACTCATGCTGCTAGTACTCGCTAAATGTGGTACAAAATGTTCGCAGTAGTAATAGCAAGGATAAAACAGGAAGGCACTGAAAACATATACATAGAATAGTTCATCGTTCTAACAAACACTTCTTCCTAATCGACTTAACAACCGTTACGATAAGAAGTTATGATGTTGTCCTTAAAAATGGATTGGCTTGGTCCTCACCATACCAATTTCTTAATGAAACTCTCGTTGCTCATAACGACAAATCAGATATGAACTTCGAAATTGTCTCTCGCTTCAAAACCTCCGAAGTACTCATGTGTGGAGTATTATATTCTTCTGTAACCTTCCCGAAGTTTCCCCAACAGTATTTTGGGAATACCACATATACAGCAAGTCAAGTTCAAGCACAGAGGCTAGGGATAAGTATGGTTAACTTATCACTGTTAAGTGTATATGCAAGGGTGGTGTATAATTAAGATTCTATAGACCTAGGATGTATGCTTCCGCCCTATCTCTTGTTCCTTGTCTGGTTGTAGACTTGGGGCAGAGCCACTCATCCAACCATCTTTATAATCTTAATTATAGATGACTTATATACACGAGACAATGATAAGTGAACCAGATATGAGTCCTATCATGAACTTCAGGACAAAAGCTGCCCAGAGCTACGAGTGGACATCCTACAAGTTGATTAAACATAGTCAAGTAAGCCAAACTCGCATACTCTCCACCAATCAGAACAGAAGATTAGATAGAACCGAAGTACCTACCTTTTTCCTAGTTCCTAGTAGCCACTCAGAATTCGAATATCGGGACAAAATTCCCTCTAACCGGGGGGGGGGGGGTGGGGGGTAATGTAACAACCCATTATTTCACGTCAAAAATAAAATGTTAAATAAACCCAATATCAAGGAATAAAGTGATAGTAATCATGACAAGTATTCCGAAGATATAAAGAATACCGAAATCTGAGTTATAACGAAGAAGTTATGACCTATCGAAGTTTCGCGACAGAGCCGGCACAACGTTGTGTAACATAAAAAGTGAGTTTACAATTGAATGCTTTTTAGCCTTATCAATCAAAATGAAATTCGTAGAATTCGTTAAACCGAGAACATCCATAAAAAGAACCTCCAAATCTGACTTCGTATGAGGAAGTTATGATTTTTCTAAGATTCGGCATAGCAGTATACATCCCAAAGTTTGAATTAAAAATTGAGCGATTTTTAGCCGACACAACCTAAATGAGAATCGAATATCTCGTCATTTGTAGTTCAATGGTAAAAAGACAGACGAAAACGGATGTCGAACGAAGAAGATATGAATTTTTAACGGATTTTTCCTGTCCTGGCCTGTTAAAAATAGAACATTAAAAATAAAATCAAAATTAGCCGACAGAATCTAAACGAAAGTTGTAGAGCATGGTCTCACCTACGCGTGGATATAAAGAACGTCAAAAACGGATCTTGTATGCGAAAGTTATGAATTTTTAAAGTTTGAAAAATATAAGTACGCCCCACGTACTTAATTACACCCAGCGTACTCGAAAGCTAGGCCTTGCGTTGTCCAGATCGCCCTTACCCTCACATGCAACACGTATCTCGCAACATCGACACGTCCGAAGCCACGTATCACTGTATGCCCCGCGTACGAGACGTACGCCCAGCGTACTGCTGCTCACATTAGTACGCCCGGCATACCAAATATTTACGCCCATCGTAAACCAACTTTCAGCCACTATAGATAAGGTGCGAAGCCTCCGGGTTTTGGTTAGAATTTTACTTACTCTCTTCGATCTTACACAATCTCAAGCCCCTCTAAAATCCCCGAAGCTTATGGATACACCCCTAACACCCGAAGAAAGCCCGGAACCCCGAAGTCCTGGAGAAAATAATCTTTTCCAATCGAAACTCTGCCCGCATAAAGCTCGGTTTTCAACAGAAACTTGTGGTTTCTTCAAGAAATATCATTTATAGAAATGAAACGCTGCCCAAATCACCACTTATCAGGTGAGTTCATACCCCCATATTTTTCCAAGCTTTTTCAATGTTTTTAGGGGGGAATATAAGTAAAACACAAGAAATTTTGTGTTTTAAAATATAATTTACTTATTATGTTTTTCTTACCATTATTATGTATGAAAACATGAAACTTGTTAAAATCATGGAAATAAACTTATAAAACTGTAATAGGTAGAGTTTATGGATCATATGAACTATTTTACAAAGTCTAGGTTAAAACATGGAAATAAACTTATAAACTATAATAAGTATAGTTTATGGAATAAAGGGATATTTTTACAAAATTGCGTGTTATTTACTAAAAAGGTTTTCACATTATTACTTGTAAATTCGTTGAAGCTAATTGTGAGACACGTCTTTATGTACTTACCTAAGTACCAAAGGAAGTCTAGTCTTAAGAATCAAAGTGTCCTGAAGGGAGAGCGTGAGTTTGTGTATAGATCTATACGGGATTGACAATCCCGCACCCTAACTGTTACCTACAGTTTGACAGGAAGGTTTGCGGGAGACAAACGTCATTTTTGATATTGACAAACAATTCATGTCATATCAGGTTATCCGCCATATTAGTATGGTTAGAAGAACTCACAAGGAGAAAACAACGATATATTTATGTATTAAAATACTTTTTCTTAAACTATCTCAAGGGATATTAAGTACGTGATTACTCAGTATATACAAAAGGGTTAGATAAAATTGAAGTCCGGTAGACAGTGGAATGTGTGACTTCCGCCTTACTTCATGTTCCTTGTTTGGTTGTCGGCTTAGGGCAGATTCACCCATTCAACTGTCTGTTCGATCTCGGTTATATACCACTCGTATGTATTAAGTGATCCTAGGAGGGTAGTATCGTCACATCAAGTTTGCAGGACAAACACATCTTTAACTAGTTTTACTTATAAACAAAACTAGATATCATTAAAGTGTAGTAATTATACTTGTGCTTTTCGATCTTGGAACGATTAAGACTACAAATCGGTTTTATAGAAAATATAGGATTTTCTATGATAAATATCATTATTTCAAAGGTAAACAGTGTTCGGTTTAACTTTCAGAAAACAATAACAATTATTACTGAAAACATTTACAATAGAGTAAGTGCAACTAGGAACATATTTACAAAAGGTTCAACACTTATTTACAAACTAGTATAACATAAAGGACCTTTAATGGTTAATTCTATAATTCCTTAGTTTATACATCAAAATTATATATAAATAATATCCGATAGGCAGTGCAATGTATGACTTCCGCCTTACTTCCTGTTCCTTGTTTGGTTGTGGGCTTAGGGTAGATTCACACATTCAACTGTCCGTTCGATATTAGGTTATATTTAGTTAGTATAAACTAAGTAATTATAGAAGGGACTATTATGGTTATCATTTTACCAAGAAAATATAGGATTTTCTGAAGAAACACATTCATTATATCTAAAAGAATCATTAATGTTAATTCTGTGATTACTTGGTGAATAAACTAGAGTTATATGTAATGAAGATCCGACAGACAGTGGAATGTGTGACTTCCGCCTCATTTCCTGTTCCTTGTTTGGTTGTGGGATTAGGGCAGATCCACACATTCAACTGTCTATTCTATCTGAATTATATATAATTTGTATTCACTAAGTAATCGCAGAAGTAACGAGTACGGTCATATTACTCATTAAGAAAATATAGGTTTTTCTGGAGGAACAGGCGAACTTTTCCAAAGAACAAAGAGTATACTTTTTATAACAAAAATACTTATGAACTCACTAACTTTAATGTTGACACTTTTTCAAACCACTTGTATTCTCAGGAACGTTAGTAGACAGGTAACCCCTCAAGTGTTGCGAAGACAGAGCATAGTAGTATTACGTCTTATCTTTTTGCTATAATTTTAAATGTAAATCATGAAATGTTTTGAACACAATGTAAACTTTATATTATTAATACGATGGTTATTGTTACTTTGATCACTATGATGCATGCGTTGTGATACTTAACATGAAGTCATCCACCCCGGACGTTTTCGCCGTTCCGGTTTTGGGGGTGTGACACAGGGGCTTTCAGCTGACTGCCGACGAGGCGCGTGACTGGTATGTCTTTTCTCATTAACTCTTTATTTATGCTGATTTATATGCTTATATTTGTGTGTTTTGTTTATGATCGTTCCTTGTGGACGACATCTCTGCTTTGATATTATTTGATTAAGGGGCTACCCGATTTTTCGTGTCTTTTACGCTCAACAATAGGTTTGTTGGAGCTCCGGGTGAGCTGGATCATTGGTTAGAGGTTGAGATTGCAGATGATCGATCTGTTCGGGTATCGAGGGTTCATCGGGATTGTGTTCTAGAGATGTTTAGCAAGTAGTATTCGATCGACTTGGTTCCCATTCCTTTGTGCGGGAACAAGGTCATAATAGGGAAGGGTTGGTTGAGCACCAATGGGGCGGTGATTGATTGTGAGCGTCAGATGGTGCGTGTTCGACCCAAGTGGGGGATAGTTGGTGGTCTATGAAGAGGGCGCTTAGAGCAGGATGGTCCTCTACTTAGCCTCTAGGGCTAGACATTATCTTTATCAGGGTTGTTCCGATTTTGTCGCCTATGTTATGGATACCCGGGAGAAGGGTAAGGGTTCAGTTGATGATGTGCCGATTATGCGGGAGTACCCGGATGTGTTTACGGAGGATTTTCCTGGGGTGCCTCCAGAGAGGCGGTTGTAGTTCCTGATTGACTTGGTTCCTAGTACGAATCTGATAGTCAAAGCACCATATCAGTTAGCTCCACCAGAGATGCAGGAGTTATCTACACAGTTGCATGAGCTGTTTGACAAGGGATTCATCCGACCGAGTAGTTCGCCTTGGGGTGTGCTGATCATGTTTGTGAAGAAGAAGGATGAGTTGCATCGGATGTGTATTGACTACCGGGAGGTGAATAACCTAACGGTGAAGAACCATTATCTACTCCCGATAATTGATGATTTGTTTGACCAGCTTCAGGGTATATTGGTTTTCCAAGATTGATCTTCGTTCAGGTTGTCATCAGATGAGGGTCGGAGAGGATGACGTACAGAAGACGACCTTCCGGACTTGTTATGGTCATTACGAGTTCGTGGTGATGCCCTTTTGTCTCACCAACGCTCTAGCCGCATTCATGGACCTCATGTTTCGCGTGTGCTGACCGATTATGGATCAGTATGTGATTATATTCATCGATGACATCCTGGTCTATTCAAAGACCTAGGAGCTGCATGAGGAGCACTTGAAAGAGGTATTAGAGACCCTGAGAAGGGAGAGGTTGTATGCGAAGTTCTCCAAGTGTGAGTTCTGGGTGTGCGAGGTGTAGTTTCTGGGGCACCTTGTTAATCAGAATGGTATTATGGTCGATCCGGCCAAGGTGGAGGCCATGATGAGGTGGGAGGTTCTGAGGTTTCCATCTGAGATTTAGAGTTTCCCTGGGTTGGATGGATATTACCGGAGATTCATTTAGGATTTCGCCAAGATAGCAGTTCCCCTGACCCAATTTACGAAGAAGACTGCCACTTTTCACTGGGGGCCTGAACAGCAGGCAACGTTTGAGATCCTGAGACGGAGATTGTGCGAGGCACCGATTCTGACCCTTCCAGAGGGTGTTGAGGATTTTGTGGTTTATTGTGACACATCTATCACGGGATTGGGCGCGATGTTGATGTAGAGGGTCTGTGTTATTGCTTACGCTTCGAGGCAGCTAAAGCATCATGAGGCGAACTGTCTGACGCATGATTTGGATTTGGGGGTTGTGGTTTTCGTCCTCAAGATTTGGAGACATTACCTCTATGGGTTATGTTGTACTATTTACACGGATCAAAAGAGCCCGAGGTAGTTGATGGATCAGTCGAATCTGAATATGAGGCAGCGTTGGTGGTTGGATGTGGTGAAGGATTATGATTGTGAGATCCTTTACCATCCGAGGAAGGCCAATGTGGTGGTCGATGCTCTTAGCCGCAAGGTGGTCACGGCTCTGATCAGGGATATTTTTTTGAGGATGACAGTGATTACTCTGCTTTTGGAGTAGATTCGAGAGGCACAAATTGAGGCTATGAAGGAAGAGCATCGAAAGAGTGAGCGCATAGTGGGTCGGGTGGCTTCCTTTGATTATGATAGTCGAGGGTTATTGACTCTTCATAGGAGAGTATGGGTTCCGTATTAGGGTGGTTTGCATCAGATTTTGATAGAGGTGGAACACAAATCGATATTCTCCATTCATCCCGGGGCGACGAAGATGTATAAAGATCTTCGTCCTGATTATTGGTGGCCCTGCATGAAGCAGGATATAGCTTGGTACGTCGAGAGGTGCTTGACTTGCAGGAAAGTCAAGGCCGAACATTAGCGACCTCACGACAAGATGTAGCCGTTGGATATTCTTGTATGGAAATGGGAGGAGATTACCGTGGATTTCATTATGAAGTTACCTCAGACCACGCACGGAGTGGATTTGATTTGGGTCATCATGGATCGATTGACCAAGAGTGTGCACGTTATCCCAATTCAAAAGAGCATATTTGCGGAGAAGTTGGCTGACATTTATATCAGGGAGGTTGTGGCACGAGGAGTTGGGTACTCCGTCTGCATTTCAGTACGGCCTTTCACCCATAGACGGATGGTTGGAGAAAGCGGACCATCCAAACATTGGAGGATATGCTGCAGGCATGTGTTCTGGATTTCGGCGGTAGCTAGGATATGTATCTTCCATTAGCGGAATTTCCGTATGACAATAGCTATCATGCCAGCATTCATCGACCTCCTTTTGAGATGCTCTATGGGAGGAAATGTCGGACCCCAATATGCTGGGGTGAGTTCGGTCAGCGAGTTGTGGGGAGTACCGAGGTGGTACTCAAGACTACCAAGTTGATTAAGTAGGTTCGGAGTAGACTTCAGACAGCTCAGAATCGACAGAAGAGTTATACCGACAAGAGTCGATCAGACTTGGAGTTTCAGGTTGGGGATATCGTTCTCCTAAAGGTTTCATCTTGGAAATGTTCCATTCGATTCAGGAAGCGGGGCAAGTTGGGCCCCAAGAAAAATCGGTCCTTTCAGGGTTATAGCCTAGGTGGGCAGGGTAGCGTATCGGTTGGATATTCCGGAGGAACTCAGTCATATTCACAATACTTTTCATGTCTCGCAGCTGCTGAAATGTTTGGCTACTGATTCCACAGTAGTTCCATTGAAGGATATTCAGGTGGGCGACTACATGAACTACATTGAGAGACCAGTAGCAATCCTCGAAATGAAGATGAAAACCTTGAGGAACAATGTTGTTGAGTTGGTTAAGGTGCAGCGGCAGCACCGCAAGGGTTCAGAATGGACGTGTGAGTTGGAGGACAAGTTGAGGGAGCATTACCCAGAGTTATTTCTGGTAACGAACTTCGAGGACGAAGTTTGATTTAAGTGGGGGAGAATTGTAGCACTCGAGTCGTCAGGTATGAGTTAATGATTCAATCTATTTAAATTCAAGTAAAAAGGTGGTAAGGGACACATGAGTACATTGGACGTACATTTGGTACGCACGGCGTACTCCTTGCATACGCTTCATCAGGTGATCCTCGGCGTACGCTGGGCGTACCCATGCATACGCTAGGCGTAATCAAGCCAGGGGTAAACCTTATTTTTTTGGGTTTTCACCCTATTTAAACACCTTAGGTCCTTCAAGTCCTTTACCCTCTTAGCCTCCACTACCCTTTTAGTGTCAATCTCGAACCCTAGCCTTCTTGAGTGCATCTTTGAGCTTACCTTGAGTGTTTTGGTGTTCTTTGGTGGTTTTGAAGAAGAAGGAGGTTTGGGAAGAAGCAAAGGAGAAGAAAGAGCTTGTAGATACAGAGCTTGTGCACCATTTCTAGCCTATTGAAGGTAAAAACTTTGAACCTTTACTATTACAAGCTTAGATCTAGGTTTAGGGTAGAATATGGAATTTTTTGGTCCCATAGCTTGGTTTCTTGGAGTATGAGCAACTTTATGGCTTAAGACGTTATTTTGAGCTTGGATCTAAGGTTTGGACGTTAGGGCTTAAGGGATTAAGTCATGGGAGCATTTTTGGCTGACTGACCAATACATGGGGCATACTCTAGAGTACGTTGTGCGTACTCGGTCAGTGCCCCGATTTCAGATGGTCATCAGCGTATGTTGGGCGTACGTGTCACACCCCCAAACCAAGGATGGCGGAAACGTTCAGGGGTGGAGGACTTCATGTATAGTATCACAATAACGAGTATAATAGTGTGCATAGTAAAAACAACCATCATAATTATAATTGAAAAAGTTACACCATAGTGTGAGTTTACATGTTTCAAAATTAATTACATTATGATGACAAAAATGTATAATTTGACGTCTTGCGTCCCATCCTCAAAAGCAGTTGATTACCTGTTTCACTGGTTTCCTGAGAATACAAGTAGTTTTGAAAGAGTGTCAACAATTAAGTTGGTGAGTTCATAATCTTTTGGGTGAAATGTTGGACAAACCTTTATTGGTGAAATGTAATGTATACACAAAAAAAATCCAATATTTTCCTTATAAGATATTATGTAGTCTTAAACTCCAAGACCGAATGCATGAGTGTGTGTTCGTAATTTAAACGAAGAATGCAGTTTTAAATAGATAAAACCCCTTTTTGTTTTCCTTTTTAAAGTAGAATTTCCCATAAACTTTAAGTGATGTTAACTCCCTATGTGAGTCGCTATAACCATACTACAACCGGATGACCTGTTACAACGTTTTTCAGACGTTAAAATTTGTTATGACTTTTGTCACCCGTAGACCTGCTGGTCCCGCTGTAGCTAGCACCAAGGTGTGGGGTGTCAATCACAATATAGATCTATACATAATTATCACGCTCTCCCTACAAGAGATTCTGGTTATAACTTACAGGAATTTTTAACCCGTTCTCTAAGAGTACATTTGAAGAATTGTCTCACAACTTACGTTAACGAGTTTACGTGTAGTGTTTGAGTAAGAACCTTTTCTGTGGTGGGAGTGAAATCCCCCTTTGTGTACCAATTTAGTGATGTGAATTTCCTAAACCATACCTATTATAGTTTATCATGTAGTAGTTGAAAATCCGATAGTATTGTGGTGAGACCCTTTATGTGAATGTAATAGTTTAACCAATGCATAACTATACTTATCATATTTCATCTTGCATTATTTGTAATTTCAAAGGACTCTTATACCTGATAGACTATTTTCTGTTATATAAACATATCACAACCGATAAACACATGCAAAATACAAAGTCATCAACGGTTACACTTTGCTCAACATGTTACAAAGTGTTATGAATATTGTAAGCTCTTAACTTGTTTTTAACTTTTCTACACTGTTTTAGAAAAGTCATAGAAACATCATACGAAGTGAAAAACCAAATTCGTAAACTCTGAGAGTTTAGAAAATATGTCTTGTTTATTCATAATTTTTATTATGATTTTTAGAAATCTCTAACTTGTGTGAAAATGTTCATATTCAAAGACTGGTCCGAATTCATTTCTGAAATGATAGGCAGTTTTGTAAAAATCACCATAAATCGTAGAAAAATCGTATGGAGATGTTCAAGTAGTCATTTTAAAGGTATGAACCTTAACTATTTGCATATTAAACAGTTTTGAAATATATTAAGTTTAATATGGTCAAAACAGTCCATGAATGGAACTAAACTTTCTTGTTGAAAGCTGATGTTTGAGTTTAGTTAAGTTCTTGGTATTTTAACTTGTATTCTCCCCCTAAAACTTGAAGAAAACTTGAAAATGTGGGGGTATGAACTCACCTTGAGTTATTTCCTGAGATGAAGGTGGAAGAAGAAAGGTTTCCAAGTCAAGAACACTTGGGAGATACTTGAAGATTCGAAGATCCTAAGCACAAATATGACGGATATTTGTATAAGAGATTCATGATTTGAGTGAAGGAGTGTAGAGTATTAAAATGTAGGATGAATATACTTATTAAGACTGAAGATAAAAGCTCAAGAACAGCCTTGAAATCTCAAATTCTAGAGAGGGAAAGTGAGAGAGAGAGAGAGGGGTGTTTGCTTTTTGGTGAGAGAGAGTGGGTAAAATGGAAGAAGATATGAGCGTTTCTAGCTTTTGATGAAGCTATGCAGCTGGAGGAGGGGTGTCAAAGGACAAATAGTTGACTAGGTAGGGAGGAATAGTGACTGAGGGTTGTCATATGAGGGTATGGGTGTTAACTTGTGTCATACTCTAGATAAAGTCAACACTCTAACACCATATCTTACCCAAAAGATATTGTACTTAGTTTAGGATCCCCCTCCTCAAAATGTGATTAATATATGATAATATAGGGTCTCTTTAAGTCAAAACACGAGTTTGGGTGAAAATCTCACGTTAAAATCATGAAAAATGAGCTTAAAAGACGAATCTAGTCGAAAACCGGGAAAAAGGAGCGAACTTGCGAGACCATACCAAAGGTTCCTATAGAGTGAGAACCGAAGGTAGGTTCGATCCTAAAGCCTTGCACGCGGACTTGGTCAGGAGGGAACCGAAAGCGAGTTTAAGCGAAATGGACCGAAATAGACCGAAAGGGCTTGTTCCGGATCGAAGGTGAGTTCGGTTCTATAAGGAGGGTTCGGTCCTAATAGGTCTCGGTTCCTAAGAAAGTGTGACAACCGTCAAATTTCGGTCAAGTCAAAGTCAAACAAAGTCAACAAGTCAAACCGGTCAACTCCATTAACCCTTGTATGATAGGGTTTACATTATACAATTCGCTATTTCAATGAGAAAACATCATTTGAAAAATTCATGTGTTTGATTTTCCTTAGCCTTAACAGTGCTAAACAACGAACCAAAGCGATAAAACACTATTGCACAATCATCGGGATTGTGTAAGACACTAAATCATGGCTTAACGAGGTTTATTTTCGTTGCGAAGCCGGACACTCAAAAAGATCACAAACGAAACCTCTCACAATCTCTTTCACTCAACCTCTCTCTATTAAAATCTCTCCCAAATCTCTCCCGAATCTCTCCCAAATCTCTCTCAAAAGTTCCTTTAAATTTTTGTAATCATTCGGGCCATCCCGACCCTTAACTGGGTCAAAAACCACTTGAAACGGGGTAAAAACGGGTAAAATAGGTTTAAGGACCCAAAACTGAAGCTTCAGGACCGAAGTCCCTGTCATAAAGGAAGACGACACACATTTGTCTGTCGTAACCTTACGACGCGCGTGTTGATGACACGCAATGAGTATCAAGGAAGCCCCTGTCATAAAAGAAGACGACATGCATTTTTGCGTGTCATAATGTTTCCGGTTTTTCGACTACGACTTTGTTTTAGGCCCGTTTTTCATCATTTTAACGCGGGATTTTCACCAAAAACTTTATTTTTACAGTTAGAACACTATATGTCAGTAATCCCCACGTTTTTAGGGCCATTCATACCAATAATTAGTAGGGGAGGTGCTTGAGGTGGAAAGATGAATTTACTTTACTTTATGTCACATGCCACCACTCACACCCACTACATAGCCAACTCTTTCCCACTACATGACTAGCTCTTACCCACTACATGACCAACTCATACCCACTACATGACCAGCCCCACTCCTTGTCTAAGTATAAAAACCCATCCCCTCTCTTCATACTTCTTTCATTCTCTCATTTTCCTCCAAGGATCACACTCCAAATTCTCTCACCATTCTCTCTCAATTCCAAGACTTCCAAGGCTGATTATCAAGCTTCTTCCACTCTTGGTAAGTATAATTCATTCTTCTTATGATTATTACACATCCTTCTACTCAAAATCAAAAGAATCTTACACAAACATCGTCACCTTCATGTTAGGTTCTCGATTCGTCAAGGCATCTTCTAAGTGTTCTTGGGTTGAACACTTCTCTTCTCCAACATCCATCCTCTAATAACACATAAGGTGAGTTCATACCCCTACATTTACATGTTTTTCTTAAGTTTTAAGGGGGGAATACAAGTAAAATCATCAAGAACACAATTAAACTTTTTCTAACAGATTACATCAGAAAAGATGGACGTTAATCACGGACTGTTTTGGTCAACTTAAATATTTTAGTTTTCAAAACTGTTCCAGGTGCAAGTAGTTCAAACTCTTAGCTTTAAAATGGCTACTTGCACATCTCCATATGATTTTTCTACAATTTATGGTGATTTTTACAAAACTGCCTGTCATTTCAGAGGCAAACCCGGACCAGTCTGTGATTATGAACATTTTCACCTCTGTTAGATATCACTAAAAATCATGATAAAATTTACGAACAAACTAGACTCATATTCCAAACTCTCAAAATTTGCGGATTTGGATTTAGAGCTTTGATGATTTTTCTATAAATTTTCTAAGAACAGTAACAGAAACGGTTTTTCAACGAAAAGTTGCTGTTAATTTCATTTCACCTTGTAACATGTTGAGCAAGGTGTATATCTTTATGTGATTATATGTTATTGCAATATATGACATTTTATCTTAATATTTAGACACACATCAGTTTACAAATGGATTTGGTCATATAAAATATAAAGAATAACAAGTGATTATAATCAAAGTACAATCGATACATTCAAACATTTAATAAACTATTTTGAATATAGTTTGCATACATTACCACGTACTACCCTTGGTTGATAAACTATAATAGGTATAGTTTATGATACATTACATAACACATACATTTAAAAAGGGTACATTTATACAAAGGATATTTTCATTAAGCAAGGTACGGCCATACGGTACCAAGTTTTCATAACACGTAATTCCGTTAATGACTTTGTGAGACATTTACTTCAAATTACCATTAAGTCCTGTATTGTAACCAGAGTCTCCTTGAGGGAGAGCGTGATACTTGTGTATAGATCTATATTGGGTTTGACAAACCCACACCTAAGCTGCATGCAACAGCTAGACCGGCAGGTCTGGGGTGACAAATGTCATAACATTTCCGACGCCTGAAGAACGTCATTTCAGGCCAACTAGGTCATAGCATGGTTATAATAACTCACATAAAGTATTAATAAACATTGGAATTTACGGGAACTTCATTAAAATTTAACGAGTTTATGTCGATTTAAACTTGCATTGTTTTACTATAAATATGACAAATTACTTGTACATTTCGGTCTTTGGGTTTTAAGACTACATTTACACATTAAGGAAAATATTGGATTTTCTAACACAAATACTACTTTCACAAACGAAAGGCTTTTAATAATACCAAACAAAAGCTTATGAACTCACCAACCTTTGTGTTGACACTTTTTCAAACAACTTGTATTCTCAGGAAATCATTAAACAGGTAATCAAGTGCTTTTGAGGATGGGACGCTAAGGCGTCTACTATTTCATATTTTGTCAACATATTGTAATTGATTCGTAAACATGTAATTCATACAATGATGTAACTTTTTCAATTATATATATGTTGGTTGTGTTTGCTTGAATTACTATTACAATTGTTGTTATGATACTATACATGAAGTCCTCCACCCCCGGACGTTTCCGCCATCCTTGGTTTGGGGGTGTGACAGATTGGTATCAGAGCACAGTTTATAGTGAATTAAGTATATCAAACCACATAAGATATACAAACTATAAACACAATTGGGACTAATAGTCTCTGATTTGTGCATTTTTCAAATAAATATACTTTTAGAAAATAAATGATTTTTTATTAAAAGTATAAATACATGCATACATGCTCATATAGTGTCATAACTAGAAGAACATAAAATAAAAGAAGAGGAGTTGTACATTATGGGTATGCCTTGGTATATGTAAATCAAGTCTGGGAAGGATATAGCCTGATCAACTATATCTGTCCGAGGAGTGACTTGCATATACTGGGGGATAGTCATAATGGGCAACAAATCTATCAACCTAACTACACCCTACAGAGAATACTTTAAGAATCGAATCTAAACAGCTAAAAATACTATAGGAGTATTTGGTGATACTATAACCAACTTATGTGAAAACTAAAGACCTCTATTAGTAGGCCTATGATAACTGAGTGCATACGCCAAGGTTATACGTAATTAAAGATATTATAGACTCAGAATCTATGACTATTGCTCTACTTCCTGTTCCTTGTTTGGTTGTGGACTTAGAGTAGAGTCATTTATTCGAAAGTCTATTCTATCTCAAATTATGTATAACTGATATGCACTACGTGATTATAGACGTAACTAATAAGGATCACCCCTATAAGTAATTATAGGATTAGGCGTCTATTAGTTATCTCTTCTACCCCTATTCTCGTAGGAGCAACATGATGTGTAAATTTTAACGCCCGTACAAAACCTACTTCTACCCACTACCATAACTCCATCTCCAAGACGTTAACAGAAACACCAAGAATAGTTCACTAAAGTGCGAAAATATACATGTGTATATAAATGGTAAGGATATTTACTAAAAGTTTATCAATGAAATAGGCATGCATTTTATTTCATTGAATCTCACTACTTTGTATTACAAACAATTTACAACTGGTAACTCTAAGATTCTTTAGGTGTACCTCGAAGTTATGTGTAATTAAGGAATGATTGACCTAGAAATGGTGAGTCCACCTTAGGACCTGTTCCTTGTTTGGTTGTGGACTTAGGGTAGACTCATTAGGATCAACAGTCTAATAAAATTTTAATTACACATAACTGGGGGCATGTCAAGAGAATCTTAGGAGTGGATCAGACATGGAACAAATCACAAGATTATAATCAAGTTATTCCTACTAAATTCATAAGTCTATTTATATAGACCTCTGGTATAGAGTCGTCGGCGTAGTCGTGTCGGCAATCTAAAATATGGCTAAATACATAATACAAACTATAATACCCAAATTATACAAAATTTTCTGCATTAAAAATCAATAGACAAATACATAAAATGAAACTAAAAAAAAAAAGAGTATCAAACTATCAAGAGAAAAACACATACAATGTAGATTAAAATCCACTAATGATAACAAAATGGCTAAAAGAAAAGGTAAGGACTAAGGATTGTTAAGTCCTCTCTTCTTATAAATAGCTTTGAAGCAAGCTTGCCTAAGCTTCTTTGTTCTTTCTGTCAATTCCATACCTGGCAATTTCTCCATCATCTTCTTGTGCCCTGCTAACGTCTCTACCTCCTCCTTTAATCCCAACTCCTAGTTTTTTTAGGTAGATGCAATATATTTTTCGTGTGAGTTCATAAAATTTACAATGAGTTAAGTTTATGTAAATATAAATCAGAAATCGTAGTAAAACAATTGATTCGATGTGGCATATGCCTAGGGCCTATGTTTATGTTATAAAGAAACTAATAATTAAAATTTTAGAAAATACCAAAACTACTTTGGTTACCAAGTGCATGCATACATGCATGAGTAATGTATAGAAGGTTATTATCGTAGTTTACCTTGGCATTTTGAATGAGGGATTGAAGGCTCTTAAGTTTTCTATGAGGCCATCTGTTTATGTTTAGCTCTCTGCATCTTTTCTTCAACAATGTTGACCCTATCCCTAGTTCCTTTGCTGCCATGATTATCGGCATCTCAAAGTACTTCGCTATCTCTTCAAACTCCAATGGTCTCAATCTATTTGCCACCTTCCGGCCACCGTGATCAGTGGTGGCAGCACTAGAACTACCTGTAGCCTCACCACTGGATTTACAGTCTTCACTCAAACTAACCAATGGTAAATTACCATCCTCCCAACAATCCCATAAGCTTATGTCTTCAAGGGGATCAAGATCATGAAACTCATTTCTAGAAATGATGTTTTGATCTTTGTTAAGTACTGTGGAAACATTCTGATCGAGCACTTCATGCGATTTTTCCGACAACTCGAAATCCTGATGGTTGAGCAGGTCACCACTGCAAAAATCAAACCATGTTTTGATCAATATAAACAAAATCACTTTTCTGTGCGAAAGATGGTGTAATGAGTGACATTTATATATACCTGAACAGATCCTGATGATCAAAGTACTGAAACCGATCGAGGTCATCTATGGGGTTTTGATGATCTGCAGGCTGATCCATTTGTGAGGGAGAAGTTAAAGAGTCGCGGTAAGAATGTGCTGATTTATATAAGGGAAGTGGGAGAAGTAACGAATAACAAATAAAGAGGAAATGAATGGTCTTTGAGCCATAACCTTCTTCTGTGATGATTTATATAAGGTAAGTGGGAGGAGTAATAAATAAAAAAATAAAGAGGAAATGAATGGTCTTTGAGTCGTAACCTTCTTCTTCAATTCACACACATATACATATATGTTGCTGCAAATTAGGACTTTTGTGCCTCATGCATTTAATGCATCACATGCCTACTGCATATTCTTGACTTTGAAGCTACGTACCAGTTTCGAATTTCCCCAGTAGCACACTTTTCATTAGAAAGTACTCCAAGTCTTCACACATGCAAATTATGACTTGAGTGTCGCTATAGGTAACTAATAAAACTTTATTTTTTTAACCCCTTAAATATCAGTACAAGCATCTAACATCGACACTTAAATTCTAAATTTCTTTTTATTACTAAACCTAGCATCTATTCAAGTCTATAAACCATGAATCTTGGGAACACGGCAAAACCCAAATAAGTCTTATCATCTATGTAAAAACTCAGGGTTTTTACCAGTGAATCTATCAGTAGCGGAGCTTGAACAATTAACTTGGGGGAGGGGGGCCGAAAATATTATAAACTGAAATTAACAAAAAAAAAATCAAAATCAAAATTTGAACAATAACCAATAACTCATTTAACAATAACCAAATCTATAAGTTCATAACTTGTAAATCAAATTGGAAAATCGGCAAATCACAAATGACAGCCAAATTAAAAAGAAACTCAGTAAGACAGTAGTAACGCATAAATAGGCAACGGATTGACTGAAATCAGCAGCAGCAGTGCAATACGCCAACACCAACAATCAACAATCTTACAATCAGAAAAGAAAGAACAGCTGAACAGGATATGGGTCTCGGGATTACATACCTGATTTCTGTGAAGTGTGAATAGGGATTTGGGCATTAGGCGATGGCGATTGGCGAGAGTGAGACCAGGCGACTGACTTAGCGAGACAGCGAGAAACGAACAGCAGGCGAGATAGGCAGCGAATTGGGCAAATAGGGATGAATCGATTTTGATTTCTTGATATCGGGCTTGGTAACACTTGCCTATAACCCAAGTGGGGTAACAAAGTGGATGTTCATTTGAGTTGGCCCAGTAGGCAATGTGGACCTGAAGAGCCGAGGCATGTTATCTATCCACTGTCGAGAGAGAAGAGTTTTTGCAACTCTGTGAAGCCAGCCTGACGCATTGCCTCTTTCTCTAAGACCCAAGCCTAAGCTCAAGCCACATGAATCAACTCTCGACTTGGATCGGGCAAGAGTATTGGACCATTCTGATTAGGAATCGGGAGGGGCCAAAGCCCAAGTTTGAAGATAGCAGGCTTATAACAATTTTATTTTGAACTACAATTCCTACTCCTGGCCCCAATAATACTACGCCCCTGGAATCTATGATGGCTAGTGTAAACGTTATGGTCATATATCATTAAGATTCTATGGACTTAGAATGTGTGATTCCGCCTCATTCCCTGTTCCTTGTTTGGTTGTGGGCTTCAGGCAGGGTCACCCATCCAAAATGCCCTTGCAATCTTAATGATATACGACTAGTTTACGCCAATCGACTATAAAAGAACTAGTAGGACTTATAATGCAAATTTCGTCAAAATTTGTTGAAACATTCGTAATGATGGAACTCGCTAACTACGTTATAAAATATTCATAGTGGTAATACCAAGGATAAAACAGGGAGTATAAAAGCACACATAGAATACTCTATCATCCCAAAACAATAAACTCCTTTTAAATTGACTCAGTTCAAGTTACAATAAAAAATTTCCAAGGTCGTCATGTGACATCAGGAGGGTTGTTCCTCACCATAATCAATTTCTTGTACTACGCAAAGTTTTCCACATCTTTTTCCAAACTCTTGAAGTCCCAATCAAAATGCAAATTTCGGGACGAAATTCCCTCTAACGGGGGAATGATGTGACAACCGTCAAATTTCGGTCAAGTCAAAGTCAAACAAAGTCAACAAGTCAAACCGGTCAACTCCATTAACCCTTGTATGATAGGGTTTACATTATACAATTCGCTATTTCAATGAGAAAACATCATTTGAAAAATTCATGTGTTTGATTTTCCTTAGCCTTAACAGTGCTAAACAACGAACCAAAGCGATAAAACACTATTGCACAATCATCGGGATTGTGTAAGACACTAAATCATGGCTTAACGGGGTTTATGGACCTTTCGTTGCGAAGCCGGACACTCAAAAAGATCACAAACGAAACCTCTCACAATCTCTTTCACTCAACCTCTCTCTATTAAAATCTCTCCCAAATCTCTCCCGAATCTCTCCCAAATCTCTCTCAAAAGTTCCTTTAAATTTTTGTAATCATTCGGGCCATCCCGACCCTTAACTGGGTCAAAAACCACTTGAAACGGGGTAAAAACGGGTAAAATAGGTTTAAGGACCCAAAACTGAAGCTTCAGGACCGAAGTCCCTGTCATAAAGGAAGACGACACACATTTGTCTGTCGTAACCTTACGACGCGCGTGTTGATGACACGCAATGAGTATCAAGGAAGCCCCTGTCATAAAAGAAGACGACATGCATTTTTGCGTGTCATAATGTTTCCGGTTTTTCAACTACGACTTTGTTTTAGGCCCGTTTTTCATCATTTTAACGCGGGATTTTCACCAAAAACTTTATTTTTACAGTTAGAACACTATATGTCAGTAATCCCCACGTTTTTAGGGCCATTCATACCAATAATTAGTAGGGGAGGTGCTTGAGGTGGAAAGATGAATTTACTTTACTTTATGTCACATGCCACCACTCACACCCACTACATGGCCAACTCTTTCCCACTACATGACCAGCTCTTACCCACTACATGACCAACTCATACCCACTACATGACCAGCCCCACTCCTTGTCTAAGTATAAAAACCCATCCCCTCTCTTCATACTTCTTTCATTCTCTCATTTTCCTCCAAGGATCACACTCCAAATTCTCTCACCATTCTCTCTCAATTCCAAGACTTCCAAGGCTGATTATCAAGCTTTCTTCCACTCTTGGTAAGTATAATTCATTCTTCTTATGATTATTACACATCCTTCTACTCAAAATCATAAGAATCTTACACAAACATCGTCACCTTCATGTTAGGTTCTCGATTCGTCAAGGCATCTTCTAAGTGTTCTTGGGTTGAACACTTCTCTTCTCCAACATCCATCCTCTAATAACACATAAGGTGAGTTCATACCCCTACATTTACATGTTTTTCTTAAGTTTTAAGGGGGGAATACAAGTAAAATCATCAAGAACACAATTAAACTTTTTCTAACAGATTACATCAGAAAAGATGGACGTTAATCATGGACTGTTTTGGTCAACTTAAATATTTTAGTTTTCAAAAAACTGTTCCAGGTGCAAGTAGTTCAAACTCTTAGCTTTAAAATGGCTACTTGCACATCTCCATATGATTTTTCTACAATTTATGGTGATTTTTACAAAACTGCCTGTCATTTCAGAGGCAAACCCGGACCAGTATGTGATTATGAACATTTTCACCTCTGTTAGATATCACTAAAAATCATGATAAAATTTACGAACAAACTAGACTCATATTCCAAACTCTCAAAATTTGCGGATTTGGATTTAGAGCTTTGATGATTTTTCTATAAATTTTCTAAGAACAGTAACAGAAACGGTTTTTCAACGAAAAGTTGCTGTTAATTTCATTTCACCTTGTAACATGTTGAGCAAGGTGTATATCTTTATGTGATTATATGTTATTGCAATATATGACATTTTATCTTAATATTTAGACACACATCAGTTTACAAATGGATTTGGTCATATAAAATATAAAGAATAACAAGTGATTATAATCAAAGTACAATCGATACATTCAAACATTTAATAAACTATTTTGAATATAGTTTGCATACATTACCACGTACTACCCTTGGTTGATAAACTATAATAGGTATAGTTTATGATACATTACATAACACATACATTTAAAAAGGGTACATTTATACAAAGGATATTTTCATTAAGCAAGGTACGGCCATACGGTACCAAGTTTTCATAACACGTAATTCCGTTAATGACTTTGTGAGACATTTACTTCAAATTACCATTAAGTCCTGTATTGTAACCAGAGTCTCCTTGAGGGAGAGCGTGATACTTGTGTATAGATCTATATTGGGTTTGACAAACCCACACCTAAGCTGCATGCAACAACTAGACCGGCAGGTCTGGGGTGACAAATGTCATAACATTTCCGACGCCTGAAGAACGTCGTTTCAGGCCAACTAGGTCATAGCATGGTTATAATAACTCACATAAAGTATTAATAAACATTGGAATTTACGGGAACTTCATTAAAATTTAACGAGTTTATGTCGATTTAAACTTGCATTGTTCTACTATAAATATGACAAATTACTTGTACATTTCGGTCTTTGGGTTTTAAGACTACATTTACACATTAAGGAAAATATTGGATTTTCTAACACAAATACTACTTTCACAAACGAAAGGCTTTTAATAATACCAAACAAAAGCTTATGAACTCACCAACCTTTGTGTTGACACTTTTTCAAACAACTTGTATTCTCAGGAAATCATTAAACAGGTAATCAAGTGCTTTTGAGGATGGGACGCTAAGGCGTCTACTATTTCATATTTTGTCAACATATTGTAATTGATTCGTAAACATGTAATTCATACAATGATGTAACTTTTTCAATTATATATATGTTGGTTGTGTTTGCTTGAATTACTATTACAATTTTTGTTATGATACTATACATGAAGTCCTCCACCCCCGGACGTTTCCGCCATCCTTGGTTTGGGGGTGTGACAGAAAGGTTCGGTTCCTTAGAGGGTTTCGGTTCTTTAAGAGGTTTCGGTCCTTTGAGAGGTTTCGGTTCCTAGAGGGTTTCGGTTCTTTAAGAGGTTTCGGTCCTTTGAGAGGTTTCGGTTCCTAGAGGAGTTTCGGTCCTTTAAGAGGGTTCGGTTCTCATTAGGGTTTCAGTTCCTTAAGGGGTTTCGGTTATCAAGAGGGTTCGGTTCCTCAAAGCTGTTTCTCCATTTATCTTCCCGTTTCGAGTTGTTTTCGAATAAATTAAGGGTCAGGATTCCCCGAGTGATTATAAAAAGTTTGAAAGAGATTTTGAGAGAGATTTGGGAGACATTTCATATTCTTGAAGAGATTTGGGAGAGAGAGAGAGAGAGAGATAAAGTGGGAGAGATTTAGAGAGATTTTGTCGGGGGCGTTTATTAGTGTTTTTCTTCGTAGTGCAAGGATCATAAGCTTCGTTAAGCCTTGTTATGAGTGTTATACGCCCCCGAAGGGTATGTATTAATGTCTTATTGAGTTGTTCCATCAGTTATCCTGATTAGGGTTTAAGAATTCTGAACATATGAATTTTCTAAGTGATAACTTCTCATTAAAATGGCGAGTTGTACAGTAGTAACATAATGTAAACCCTAATATACAAGGGTTAGCTGAGTTGACCGGTTTGACTTTGTTGACTTTATTTGACTTTGATTCGACTAGAAATTGACGGTTGTCACAATACAAGCCATGTACGCCGCGCGTATGCAGTCTGTGGGCTTAGATGATTTTTGGGCTCGATTAGTGGTGGGTTTTGGACTTGTTTAGGTTGGGCCTCAGGCCCACCTGTTGTAACATAACATTTTTAGGCCTAAGGCCATGTTAGGTGTTCTTAGGTCATATTGGGCCTTAGATACCTTATAGTTGGGCTTGGATGCCTTTTTGGACTTTGTATGGATTTGGTCCTTGGAGTGAGGGAGGCCCAGTGAGGCAAGGGTAAAGAAGCCCTTTTTACCTTAAGTCAAGAATTAGGGTTTGGACCTTCGAGTTAGAATGCGGCCTAATTTCTAATTAGGGTTTTATGCTTGTGCATTAGGAAGAGGATTTCATGAGTCATCCGGCGAGTGCGATTTGATATCTTCAATCTGAGGTGAGTTTTCCTTCGCAGTATCCGTAGGTCGCAGGCACCAATGTCGGCCCACTAGTTTATGATGTAGTGTGATTGTTGTCTCTATGACAATTGTCAGTTATTTATGTATTTGCTTGATGACTCTGTGATTCTTGTTATGATATTATGTGGTAGTAGTAGGGTGAAATAGACCCGGTATCCGATTGAAATGGACCGAAGGGGATTGCAAGCACCCATATATGCTTGACAGTATCTGGTTGAAATAGACCGAATGGGTAGGTAAGCACCTAGAAATGCTTAATAGTATCCGATTGAAATAGATCGAAGGGGTAGGCAAGCACCCAGATATGCTTAGCAGTATGTTTTTTTAGTATGTGGTGTTCTGGAGGAACTGGCTAAGCTTTATGCTTATATTTTTAGTTTATGTTTCAGTTACTTCTAGTTCGAAGGGGAAGGGCCCGGCCTGATCGCACCGCATCACCCTATGGTTTCTGCATTTAGAAATTTTGGGAATTTGTACTCTGATAATATGTTACTATGATACTCTTTTGACTATTTTGAAATTAGTGTTTTATGATTTGAATAAAATTAAACAAAAAAATTTATCCATATTTTGGGATGTTACAATTTAACTTTTTGAGATAATAAGAATTATATGTGTTGTTACATTTAATTGATAAAATATCCATTAGGCTAAAAAATTATCATCCGAGAAGTTGTAACGCTTTCTAAGCTGGTTAACGTACTTGGATAGTACTCGTTAACGTGATCTCAAAGATATAAGATTCGTAAAAATCCGACTCCAAATGAAAGAGTTATGGATTTTATAAAAATAGAAATCAACCGCGTAATTAAAATTAATTACATCAAAAAGGTACTTAGAGATTGGTTGAGTTTTGACTAAAACTGCAAAAAGGAGTTTCATAGTACTCCTTGAGATATAAATTGTATTAAAAAGTTTGAGGAAAACGGGGTTCGTATGAGAGAGATATGATTTTTTGTAAAATCATTTATTTTAAGTCGTTAGGCATCAAAATGAAAGTGAAAACTACCCAAACCAACCTAAAGGAGAGTTGCAGTACCCATTGAGATCATCACATAGATATAGAAAGGGCTTAGATCGGAGCCCGCACGAAGAACTTATGATTTTCACAAAATCTTTTTGTGCACGCCGCGCCCCAGACACCAGATTCGAGTAGATTGCGAGAGACGTGGCAGATTGGGGGAGTGACACATGACAACTTATAGATGGAGCCTCGATGCTCATACGCAGCACGCGTAGATATTTTTTAGGCACGCACCTCAAAAACTCGACTATAAATAGAGGGTTGTGCCATTTCCAGTCCTCACACCTCTCAATTTCTCTCTCACTCTCAATTTCGAAGTAGTTGCCACTTTGTAGCGATTCCTTCAGTCCGGATCCCGATTCAACCCTACATCAAAGGTTTCGCGCGACTAGTGTGAGTACACGACTCTTGTTTTATTGTTTTAAAATTTTATCGGGGGGGGGGGGGGAGGGGGGATACATGCTTAATAAATGATTTTATCAAAATATATTTATAGTTATAAATATCAAATCATTTTATAAAGCTTAAAGCCTTGGAATAATGTAGTTGTAGATACTATGCCTAGTGTTAAGCTATGATATTATGCCTAAGAGATATGATGCTCGATAGTCTAGGAATAGATAATACCTACTTGTTATAATGTCCAAATCCCGATGATAACGTAGTACCTATAAGTTATGTTGGTCAAAATATAAGGATATGCAATGTACTTAGTTGTTACTTTGCCCAAATATCTTGTTTTCAAATAGCCATAATTAGGGTATATAGATATGTATCGCAAAATAGAATATATATATATATATATATATATATATATATATATATATATATATATATATATATATATATATATATATATATAATACAAAATTATGAGATCAAAGGTTATAATTATCAAATATAAGATAAAAGATTTACATTGTGATAGTTAAGGAAAACCCTAGGAAGGATAAAGATAAAATATAAAAGATAAAAAAAAATAAATACCTAAGGTCAATGTGTTAGTGAGCTGTTAATTCATCCAAAGGTCATGATTAAATTCGACATTCCCTAGATACCTATAATCGTTAATCCTGCAAGAGCTAGAAATATATGTATAGATCTATACAGTGGTTGACTACCCCACCTGCGATTGCTAGCTATAATCCCGACATGATAACTTTCTTATTATTCACTCTTCAACGTCCGATGAAGCGTCGTGGCGGGGCACAATTATTAGTCAAAAAAATTTGATTATGGGGGCTCATGGTAATATATTAGATCACCTTAGAGTATGAATACCATTAAGGACGCCTTAGAATGGTAGGTAAAATACGTTAGGATTAGATAAAAATCCTAAAAAGATAATAAGATAGGATCATTAGATATCCTAGAGATAATAAGATATGATCGTTAGATATCCTAGAGATAATAAGAAAGGATCGTTAGATATCCTAAAAGATAGGAAAATAGGGTTGATAAAATACTTTAGGAAAGGTTTTTCGGAAAGAAAAAGGATTCTTAAAATAATACAACCCGATAAAAGCTGAAAACTACAAAAACCTGTGCACTCACCAACATTATGTTGATGTTTTCAAAAATACATGTATTCTCAGGGAGATGAGTATAAAGGATAGTCACGTCAAGGATAAGGATAGTCGTGTCAAGGAAGAATAGGATGGTCGTGTCAAGAAAGAGGAAGCCTGCAAGGAAGCTGCTGGAGTTTAGCACCGTTTGTTTATTGTCTTTAGTCATGTTTAGGAAGAGTGTTTGTCTTTTTAAAAACAATGTAATCCCAGAATAATTTATAATCAATAAAAGAAATATTTGTGGTATTCTTTTATGTTATGTTCTTTATATATTTGTATGTCTCGGCCCAATCTCCCCTCGTTCGCACCACCCGGCGTTTCCGCCGCCAGCCGGGGGTGTGACAGATTGATATCAGAGCTACATGTTATAGCGAACTAGTAATTCCATATGAATTGCGACTATAACCTAGGGCATAAAACTCTGAATTAATTAAACCTAATAAACATATTATTATTAATTAGCCTACAGATAGACTACTTACGGGAAATGTGCCTAGGTTGGAAATAATTGTCGTTTGGGTTGCTGGATTTCAGAATGGTTATATGTCAAAATGGTCATGCCCTTTGACTTTTCCTATCCAGCCGATCCTTTTGTTGGATTAGGTGTCTAAGTCCATAACTATAATTGGAATGTACTTGACCCGATAGTAGCATGGTCCTTTTGGGTTGCCTTCACACTGGTGACTAGACATGATGACTATTAAGGAGAGAGGCTGAGTTATTATTAAGAATAATAAATCAGGGCATAAATATGATTTATTAATATATTATAAGAATAATATATTAGTTAGGAATCATATTATTAATTAGTATTTAATCAGAAATTAATTTGGAATTAATTTTGGGATTAAAGGAACTGATTAAAAGTACAGGGGTTATTTTGTAATTATTTGATAGTTGAGGCTTTGGGCCATTGGATCACCCTTATTAGGGCTAGGCCGAAAATCCTAGAAGGATCTAGGAGTTTTCGTCCAAGGCCTAAGGCAAGGAGGTCCATGGACTTGCTTAGGCCCTAAGCTAAGGAATTAGGGTTTCCACCCTGAAACCCTAGCTAGCCTCAAGTATAAATAAGGCCCCTAGGCTCGATATTTCGTCCAACCCTTGGAGAAACCCTAGAATAGCCGTTTTTGGAGCAAGCTACCCTCTCTCCTCTTTCTCATATTCATCCTCTAGTGTGTTTGTGAGCCATTAGAGGTACTACACTTGTGGTACTTGTTCTCAAGAGCAAAGGGAATTCAAGAAACTAGTTGTTATTACTATATAGCAACAAAGGTATGTATTCTAATCTTTTGTTTGTGTATTTCAAAATTTTAGATGCATGCTAGGGTTTTCTTTTGTGTTTATTTGTTGTATGTCTAATAGTGAAAACATAGATCAAAAACTAGGGTTGCATGCACACATAGGATTGTTTGTATAAAACTCATCACCTTGTAGTTATGAGGTATACAAACATAGCATTAATAAAATACCCTAATCAAACACTAATCAGAAAAATAGCTATATAAACTCTTATAAATACAGTAGTATATCATAAAAAACTATCCATTCGAATCACAACTTAAGATTTTAGGTCGAAAACGAATCCTAGGGTTAGTCTAGTACTGCGGTCGTATGTCTAATAGTGAAAACATAGATCCAAAACTATCCATGCTAGGGTTTTCTTTTGTGTTCATTTGTTGTATGTCTAATAGTGAAAACATAGATCTAAAACTAGGGTTGCATGCACACATAGGATTGTTTGTATAAAACTCATCAGTGGTATCAGAGCTATTGGTTGTTATTTTCAGTTAGATTTGATACAAAGTATGAATTTACCAAATTAGGGTTTATGGCTAATAAACCATATGACTTGGATTTCGAAATTAGGTTTTCAAAACCCTAGTTTTCGAAATTTGTTAGGGTTCTTGAACCCTTTCCTTTGGCATCAAATTTTCGATTTTAGGGTTATCTAACCCTAGGGTTTTCGAAAATACCTTCCTCCCCAAGATTAGATTCCAAAATTTTAGGGATTAGTATAATGTTATCTTTTGTAATTATCTTATTAATTGTTTAAATGAATAATTAAAGATTTTGAAATATCCCTTCCCAAATCTTCGAAATCTAGGGGATAAAGGGATTAGGTTAAATTAATTGTTTAATTTAATGGATAATCCTTTAAGATTTAATAATTTAAATTAATTGTTTAATTTTGGATAATCATTAAATCAATGTTTTTAATATTTAAGATTTTAAAATTAAAAGACTTTAATTTTTCGAAAATTTTAAATTGATTAAAAACCCTAGTATTTTGAAATGTTTAAAATACACCCTTATACTATTATAATATTAAAAGATTAATACTTATATATATATATATATATATATATATATATATATATATATATATATATGTATAAGATGAGTTAGTCTTACCGTTAGTAGGCCTCATTCACGAAGTCGATCTATAAGGGGGGTATAAGGAAACTGTCTATAAATGGCGGTTGAATGGGTGTCCACTCTCACCCACCGCTTCCTTGATTGGTGGAGGGTCGTTAGTTGAACGGGTAGGATAGGACAAACTAATTCCTCATTAATAAGTATAATGATATTATAAAGTAACTAAATGTTTTTCATAAATTCCCAATCTTAGTTACTTTAGAAAAAAATGTGAAAATGATGCTATTCCATGAAATTGCACTTTGCACATTGCCAAGTCGTTAGTGGAGCATGTGTGGTTTAACGACAAATTAATTTGGGACTAACAAGGATGGAAAAGGGTAGCTCGATGTTTATCATAGATCAATGGAGCGTGTGTGGTTAACTGGCACACTGATTAGGTGATAAATGACATCGAGAGTACCAAGCATATTTGCATGGTTATTCACACCTTGTTTGTGATCCTCGTTATCCCAGCCATAAATTTGAAGGGCATAATCGAGATTGAAACATGTCATTGAAAAGTTCAATGAATCTCAAAAGAATCTAGGAATTTCAATTCATTTAAAACTTAATATTTTTTTTCGTCTTTCATGGTGGAAATTGGTAAATCGTCATTTAACTACCTTCAAATATTTTTCAATTGGATTACGGCATCCCTCTTCCGAATTGTGAAATATTGTGTTGGGTCCTAGCCTTAATATTTCATTTGGGTGTTATATTAAGGAATCTTATCTAATCTAAACTTTGTCTCTTTTCCTTTTCAGATGTCTGCTTCAAACAACACTTCTGGCTCAAATGCTTCTGATGGATCCAATTTTAACAATTGGATTCACAACATTCGCATGGTCACCCGCTACGAGGACAAGGAGTATGTTCTCGACGAAGAGCTGAAGGAGATTGACCATACCACTGCTACTCCCGAGGAAATCGTTGAATACAATGCTCATGAGAAGGACGCAAAAAAGGTCTCGTGCATCATGTTTGCAACAATGACTGCTAAACTCCAAAAGTCCTACGAGGACTACTATCCTTACAAGATGCACCAAGATTTGATGGAAAGGTGCCATCAAAGCGCACGACAGGAGAGATACGAGATCATTGCATCCATGATCACAACAAAGATGAAGGATGGAGAGTCAATCACGGCCCACTTACAAAAAATGCAAAGGTTTTTGGACCGCTTGCTAAAGTTGAATGTCAACTTCGACGAAGAGTTGGCTATTGATATTATCCTACACTCTTTGCCTCCTTGTTATGATCAGTTCCGAATGACGTATCATATGAAAAAGGAGGAAGTCACTCTAAGCAAGCTTCAAGGCCTACTAAGAACCGTTGAGAGTAGTTTGAAAGGCAAGTCTGTTGCACCCACTCCTACCGCTACTACCCCTGTCTTGGAAATTAGACAAGGGAAAGGAAAGAAGAGGAAGTCTCCTTCTAAGAGCCACAAGGGAAAGTCCCATGATAGATCCTCTTCTAGTGGGACTAAAGGTGGTTCTACTGCTCCTTCTTATAATCCGAAGGATACAGAGTGCTTCCACTATCACGATAAAGGGCATTGGAAACGAAGCTGTCCTAAATATTTGCAGGATATTAAGGATGGGAAGATAAAGCCCACCTTCGCAGGTATTTACACTATTCAATATAACAACTCATCACATGTTATTTCTTGGGTCCTTGATACAGGATGTGGTTTTCACATTTGTTCTGATTTGCAGGGTCTAAGAAGAAGTAGGGATGTGGAGCACGGGAGGATGAACTTGATCATGGGGAATAGGAAATCGTTGCTTGTCACCAAGATTGGAGTTTATTCTTTATTGCTTAGTAGTGGGTTACGGTTTGATTTGAATGATTGTTGCTACTCGTCGGAAATGGCGAGAAACATTATATTTTTTCATGGTTTGTACAGACAAGGTTTTAGATTTTCATTTAATAATGAAATTGGTTCCATAATGGTATCTTTTATTTTGAAGCATTGCCTTGTAATGGAGTATATGAAACTGTGAATGTTGTAGATAACTTAGGAAATAATGTGTTGCGTATTGATTCGTCCAATGGTTTGGACAAATCAATCTTGTGGCATTGTCGTCTTGGACATGTCAACAAGAAACGCATAGCCCAACTCCAACAGGATGGAGTGTTGGAGTCATTTGACCTTAGGTCCGATGACACGTGCGAGTCTTGTTTACTTGGAAAGATGACTGAATCACCCTTCAATGGCACTTGTGAAAGGGGTGAGGGATTATTGGATCTCATACACACCGATGTGTGTGGGCCCTTTAGATCCACCATAAGGGATGCAAACCGCTTCTATGTGACTTTTACCGATGATTATAGCAGATATGGGTATATCTACTTAATCAAGCATAAGTCAGAAACTTTTGAAAAGTTCAAAGTGTTTAAGCAAGAAGTGGAGAATCAATTGGGCAGGAAGATAAAGATGCTCCAATCCGAACGAGGTGGTGAATATCTTAGTATCGAGTTCCACGACTATCTTAAGGAATGTGGAATTGTTTCACAATTAACGCCGCCTAGGATAATGCAACTGAATGGTGTAGCTGTGAGGTGCAATCGAACCTTGTTGGACATGGTTCGTTCCATGATGAGTTGAGCTTTGTTACCTATCTCATTCTAGGAGTATGCCTTAGAGACTGCCACCCATATCCTTAATCTAGTCCCAACTAAAAAGGTTGCCAAAACATCTCATGAGATGTGGATGGGGAAAGTTCCCTCGTTAGCACATATCAAGGTTTGGGGTTGCGAGGCTTTCGTAAGATGAGAGACTCACGACAAGCTCGAACCTCGTAGTGAGCGATGTATTTTCATCGGCTACCTGCAGAAGTCCTTTGGATATCTCTTCTATAGACCGAGTGACAATGTTGTCTTTGTTGCGAGGAGAGGGGTTTTCTGAGAGAGAGAAATCATATGCCAAGAGGATAGTGGGAGGCAAATTGATCTTGAAGAGCTTTAAGAATCAAGCGGTGAAGGAACCTCCAACACTAGCGATCAACCCGAGGAGGAAACTCTTGTTGAACCTATTGATGAGTCCTTACCTCTTAGACGTTCCAGTAGAGTTAGTGTTCCACCTGAGTTGTATGGTTTCCATATTACTACTGAAGTTGATACGTTTATCAGTGATAACACACTGGTAAATTTGGATGAACCTAATAACTACAAGGAAGCCATGGCAGGCCCAGAGTCTGCAAAATGGAAAGAGGCTATGGAAAGCGAGATACAGTCCATGTATGAAAATCAACTGATCAAGTTTGGAACTTGGTTGACAATGTACCAGGTCGTAAGACGGTCGGGTACAAATGGATCTTCAAGAAGAAGACTGACATGGATGGGAAAGTACACACTTATAAGACGTGATTGGTTGCGAAGGGCTTTACTCAAACTCCTGGAGTTGACTATGACGAGACCTTCTCACCAGTAGTGAAGTTTAAATCTATAAGGGTTATGCTAGCCATAGTTGCGTTTCATGATTATAAAATATGGCAGATGGATGTCAAAAACGCTTTCCTAAATGGAAAATTGGCTGAAGATGTTTACATGAGTCAGCTAGAGGGTTTTGTCGATGCAAAGTACCCTAATAGAGTGTGTAAGCTTGAGAAATCCATCTATGGATTAAAACAAGTGTCTCGGAAATGGAATCTTTGTTTCGATGAGAAAGTCAAAGTGTAACACCCCGTTTTGAAAGGTACTTTGTTTGTGGTCTCGGAGGCCCACGATATAAGCAATTCGGTCTTTTATGGGTCTCGGGTTTTATTCAAAAGATTTTAAGGCTTAGGTGTGTAGTTAGGAGCGTAGAGCTTCTCGCCACCTTTTTGTGGATATAAATTCCATCGAAAACGGACTTAGAATGAAAGAATTATAGAACTTTGAAGTTATTAGCATAAATGGTCCCTAATGGAAATATTTGGCAAGTAAGTCCCATGCATGCAAGGATGTATGCACGTGTCCGGCTGGGTTACGCCCAGCGTATAAGTGAGAATGGTCGTGGTTGCGGAGAGGCGTACACCCAGCGTACGAGAAGTACGCCCAGCGTACGCTCACAGTCACTAAACCCTAATTTTAGGGCTATGTCACTTTAAAAGGAATAATGTGCCTCAGGGGCCAGCGTCCCTCTCATCTTTAGACAGCCACCACGAAACC
This sequence comes from Lactuca virosa, assembly GCF_052849685.1. NCBI lineage: Eukaryota > Viridiplantae > Streptophyta > Magnoliopsida > Asterales > Asteraceae > Lactuca > Lactuca virosa. The sequence goes on from NC_136428.1 coordinate 319,704,742, forward strand.
CTAAACCACCTTTGAGTGTCCTTGGAGCTTTAAAGGCCATTAGAGAGCATTTTGGAGTAGTAAAGCTATTTTTCCAAGCAAGTGAAGAATATAGCAAGGTGGGGGATCAAAGTGTCCCTTTAGCAGTAAAGTTGCAAGCTTTGAGGCCTTTATGTAGCCATGCATGAGATCTAGCCATTTCCATGGAAGTTTATTAATAATTTTAGAGTTGGGTTCATTTGGTGGGTTGCAAGCCACCAAGTGATCGACTTTATGGGTTAGGACGAAGTTTTGGACTCAGATCCTTAGTTTGGACGTAGTGTCTTAAGGGATTAAGCAGTTTTGGAGAAAATGGCATAACAGGAGAGTACGATGGGCGTACACGCCAGTACGCGCAGCGTACAAGCCATTCAAGCAGTACGCGCAGCGTACAGAAGGATACGCTCAGCGTACGCTCAGACAGTGGGCTTTATGTTCTTGGGCCTCGGTTTGGGCCAAGCTTTGGACATAGCAGTAGTTGGGCCGTGATGGGCCTTCAGAAGTCAGTCAAGGTCCCAAGGACTAGTTGGGCTTAAGAGGAAAGCCCATTTGAGGAGTTGGGCCCAATTTAGAAAATTGGTCCATTTGGAGACTTTAGTGGGCTCTAACAAGTTTGGAAGGACCAGAAAAGGATTGGGCCTAGGTCATGGCCCAAATTAGATCAAAAAGGGGTAAAACAGTCATTTTACCCTTAGAAGGATTCTTAGTTTTCTGACTAAGTATTATTGTATAGAGTTAGCCGGGGAGTCGTGGGAGCAGCCAGCAGAGATTCCTCACATACGAGTTCGGCATCCAGTTTGAGAGGTGAGTTTCTCTCCAGTAGGAACGGGTCTAAGGACACAATGCCGGTCCGTTTAGTTGATAGTAGTTTCGGGCTTCAGTCCGATGTCGGGGCGGTCCCGAGGAGAGTATATGTATGCTTGATGTCTTTGTGATTCATGCATGTTATGTGTTTTTTGTTCCGGCGAAAGCCCAATGTCGTGGCAAGCCCGGTGTATGTTAGTGTATCTGTTATGTGTTTTGTGTTCTGGGGTAAGCCCGATGTCGGGGCAAGCCCGATGCATGTTAATTTATATGTTATCAGTTATGTGTTCCGGGCTTCGGCCCGATGCAGTTTACATGTTATGTTATATGTTTATGATATATGTTATGATGTGTATATGCCGGGGTAAGCCCGATGTCGGGGAAAGCCCGATGTCGGGGTGAGCCCGATGCCAGATGTAGTCTGATGTCGGGCAAGAGTCTGATGTCGGTAAGCCGATGTTGGGTTCGTCCCGATGCAGTTGGGAGTTGTCCCAGAGTTATGCTATTTGTTATATGTTATGTGTATGGTATGTGGTAGATTGGGGGAGCTCACTAAGCTTCGTGCTTACAATTTTTAGTTTGGTTTCAGGTATTTCAGCTAGCAAAGGGAAGGGATCGGGATGATCGCATGACACACACCATAGTTTTCTAGCCTGGGAGATTTACTCTGATATTTGATATGAGATTTTGATATATTGACAGATATTATGTTATTTTGAGATACATGGTTTATGATTTTATACTATGGTAATGATATTTATGGTTTTAATAATGATTTAAAAACGAAATTTTTAGACCGTATTTTTGGGATGTTTCAAGTTGGTATCAGAGCTTTGGTTTGAGGGATTCGGGCACACTCTCGGGTGTGTCTGAACTCGAACTAAGGAATTGGTATAGAAATTTTCAAAAGAAAAGTCAATTTTTGTAAAAAGGATTTTGAGAAAAGAAAAGAGTTTTAGAAAAAGCGAAAAGAATTTTGAAAAGACAAAAGAACTTTGAAAAGAGAAAAAGGTGTAGTGCATGCAATCAGCCGATCTCAAGTAAGTACTCCCAAATTACCCATACAAGTTATGTTATGATATGTTTATGAGAACTGCATGCTAGATTAGGACTAAGGATCTAGGAAGGATGCCTTATGTGCCTATTATATGTGTATCAGCTTTATGAGAACTGCATGCTAGATTAGGACTAAGGATCTAGGAAGGATGCCTTATGTGCCTATTATATGTGTATCAGCTTTATGAGAATTGCATGCTAGTTTAGGACTAAGGATCTAGGAAGTATGCCTTATGTTCCTGTTATATGTATCTCGGCTTTATGAACCACATGCTAGTACAGATTAGTCAGTGATGACCTGAATGAGATATGCTTGATTATGTTACTCGATGCTCGAATGTTGCTTGCTTTGTGCTTTTAGGAGTCTTAGTTATCTTTTACTAACTAGTAAATGAATATGTTACGTTATATATTGCGAGGATTAAATAATTTCAGAAGGTTAGGTCTAGCCTTATTGCGCAGCTCTTGTCTGAGTCCAACCGTTGTAGGGTAGGATCTCTCATTCGAAAAATTATCTAGTCTTAGTAATATGTAATTATTCACGAGCTAGTTAGGGGGAGGTAGCAGGGACTTCTTATGCAGCTGATAGCGGAGAGAAGGTTGGTGATTACCCTAGGGCAAGCCTAAGAAGAGTTTGTTGGATTAGGTGTCTAAGCCCATAACTATTTTGGTATGTACTTGACCAGATTGTGAGCATGGTCCTTTTGGGTTGCCTTCACCATAGCAACTGATAGGATGAATTAAGGAGAAAAAGGACTAATTATTATTTATTAAAATATTATATGAATAATATATTAAAAGAGAAATCATATTGTTTAATTAATATTAGTCAATATCTAATTAAGAAATAATTTTGTGGCTAAAAGACATTAATTAAATAAAGGGGACTAGAACTGTCAATTGTGTGATAGTTGACTATTGGGCTAATGGACTCCATAAGAAGTTGGAGTGGACGAAATCTATGGGGAAACCCATTAAAATTCGTCCAAGGCCTCTAAGGAGGGAGTCCATGGGTTGCTTATGGCCTAAGCAGTCAGATTAGGGTTTCCTGGTTGAAAACCCTAATAGCCTCACTATATAAGGAACCCCTAAGGCCCCAAAAACGTGTGGAAGTAATCCCTAAGGGTTCTTGGTTGTTTTTGGTGATCGTCCTCCCTCTCTCCTTGTTCATCTTGTTGCATATGGTGTTTGTGACTCCATTAGAGGTGCAACATTTGAGGCACTAAGCTTTCAAGTGTCAAGATCAAGAGGAACTGAGATTGTTATTGCTACATAACAATCAAGGTAAGATCTAAACCCTAATTCATATGTTGATTTGATTATTGTATGTTATATCTAGGGTTTATGAGCTTTGAATGATTATTGCATTTTCATTAGACAAACTAGATCCAAAGCTTTAGGGTTTGCATGTACACCATAGGATTGATGTAGTGCTCAAAACCATCGGTGGTATCAGAGCCTAGGCTGTTTGTTTGATGTATTTGATGCTTTTCATGATTATTTAAAGCTGGAAATCGAAAAATCTTGGATCGGGAGGCTAGACTCGCCGAGTCCATATGTGAACTCACCGAGTTCACTGGCAACTCGACGAGTCCAAGGTTGGCTTGACGAGTCGGAGTATGAGATGCCATATTTTTCGGGTTTTTGACCTATTTTGCTGTGGGATAATTACCAAAAACGTTTTTTATTGATAAAATCCGATTTTTATTAATTTGGAGTGATTATCCTTACCGAAATAGTAGATTATTGTCAAAATTAAGATAATTACGTGTTTTATAAGATAAATATTAATTATTTGTAATTTTGTTTTGAATTATCTTGTAAGAAATCGAATTAGGTCAAATTTAGATAATTACCAGTTATTTTATTAATTTAATTATTTGTAATTTGATCTAGATAGTTTTGAAAAGTTTCAAAACTTGCCCTCAAGTTTTGGAATTTAATTTTTTTTAATTAAAAGTTTAATTTTGAAATATTAAATTCAAAAACCCTAGTATTTTGAAATTTTCAAAGTACACCCTTATGGTTTAATTAAATTAATTAAATGTATAATTAAAAGAGAGTTAATAAATCCATAATTATTTGGTTTACATTTAATTAAATTAAAAGTATAATTTATTAAATTAGACCACCTAGTATTTTAAAAGTGTAAAATACACCCTTATACTATATATAAAAGTAAATGTCTAATATTATATATATATGAGTAAAGAGTCAGTCTTACCATTAGTAGGTCTCATTCACGAAGTTGGTCTATAAGGGGTGTTTAAGGAAGCGGCCTATAAAATGACCGCCATTGGGTATCCACTCTTACCCACCGTACTCTTGACTAGTGGAGGGTCGTTAGACGAACGGGTAGGATAGGACACAACCTTCCATTATAAGTATAATGAAGTACGAAGTAACTAAACATTTTTATAAATTTCCAAATCTTAATTACTTTAGAAAAAATGTGGAGTTGGTGCTATTCCATGAAATTACACTTTATACCCTTGCTAAGACGTTAGTGGAGCGCGTGTGGTTAACTGGCACACTAATTGGGCTCTAAGCAAAGGTGGAAAAGGGTGACTCGATGGTTTTCATAGATCGATGGAGCGTGTGTGGTTAACCAGTACGTCGATTAGGTGACTGTAACATTGGGGGCACCATGTATATTTGCATGGTTATCCACAACTTGTTTGTGATCATCGGCATCCCAGTCACAAATGAAGGGCACACTCGAGATTTAAACATGTCATTGAAAATTTCAATGAATCTCAAAAGATCTAGGAGTCTCAATTCATTTAAAACTTAATTTTCAATTTTCGTTTTTCATGGTGGAAATTGGTAAATCGTCATTTACCTACCTTCAAATGTTTTGTTAATTGGATTACGGCATCCCTCTTCCAATTTGTAGAATATTGTGTTGGGTCCTAGCCTTAATATCTCATTTGGGTGTTTTATTAAGGACTCAATCAACTAACTTGAATTTCTCCCGTTTTATAGATATCAAAGTCTGACAACTATGGTCTTCCTGAATCCGTTGGAAAAAGTTTTCCACATGAAGATGATGTTCCACGATTGGATTGTGGAAATGGAAATCATGCTTCACTTCCTCCACCTCATCTGATAATTCTCCCTGACCCACGTGTTCGAAGACTTGAAAAGTTCAAGGTCACTCAAGCCCTAATGGCGAAAAGACACGAAGATGGAAAGTTTGTATGTGCTCATGTCTTGGATATGAAGTTGCATATTGATAAATTGGGAATGTTGCGTGTCGATGTCTCAACGAAGTTGGTTGTTGACTTGGTTCTTCAGTCACTTCCCGGATCATATAGTAAGTTCATTAGAGAGTACTATGTGATGGACCACGATGTAACCCTCATTGATTTGACTTATTTGCTTATTGTTGCTGAATCAGCAATGATTTGGCACACTGGTCAAGCAAATTTGTCTGGAAAATCAATGTCCCATCCTTCTATGGGAAAAGGCAACGTTGGAAGTCCAAGAAAATTTTCTCTACGCAAGAGAAAAGCTAAGTCTGAGATAGTCCCTTGTGCCATTCCCAAATAATCTGTGTGTTTCTACTGCCAAGAGAAGGGGCATTGGTCACGAAGCTGTCCTGACTACCTAAGAGATCTAAGAAATGGGAGGGTCAAGATGTATGACTCTGCTTCAGGTAAAATCCACTATCTAACTCTATTAAGTTCCTATTTGTAGATTCTTAATACATGATGTGATATGATTACATTTTGATGTTTTGTAGGATCGAAGAAAAGAAAGGAAGCTTAAAGGAAGAGTGCGCTGAGTCTGATCACGAAGAAATGGATTTCAATCGCATAATTCGAGGATCGGATTTTTTAGCTGCTACTTTAGAGTTAGGATAGATTGCTAACTAATACTTACATAGTTTTTGTCACACCCCAAAACCAAGAATGGCGGAAACGTTCAGGGGTGGAGGACGTCATGTAAAGTATCATAACAGTGCAAAGTAGTAAACAAGCAACAACATCATCCATTGCATTAAAAGTAAAGTTTTAATACATGAGTGTTCTTTCATAGTAATAAGACACCAAAATATGTAATCAAAATAAAAGACGAGTCTTGTCTGTGCTCTGTCTTCTCATCCCCTGGTCATCGTACCTATCTACTGGTGAGCTGAGAATACAAGTTATTTTGAAAGCGTAGATCAGCATAAAGCTGGTGAATTCATAAGTATTTTAGTGTCATTGATTTGTAAACCTGTTATGAAAGACTTGTAAATGTTTAATGAAACATTTAATGTAAGTGTGAAAACCCTAGAAAATCTCATATTTCCTACTAGTATAAAAGGTAGTCTTTTACCAAGACCCGAATGCTTTGAAGGTTTGCATCTGTACCTGTCTACTGATGACCTGAGGATACAAGTTATTTTGAAAGAGAGTATCAGCTTTAAAGCTGGTGAGATCATAAGTATTTTAGTGTCTGTATTTGTGAAAAAGCATTTGTAAGTATGTGAAGTATAAGTATGTAAAAGTTTTGAACCTCCTAGAAAACCCTATGTTTCCTACTAAAAGTAGCCTTCTACCAAGGCATCTAGTATCTATCTGTGTCTCCTGTAAGAGTGTGTATTTTCCCAAATCTGCCTATCATTAACCAAAAATATAGCTTCTAGATTACCGTGCATCGTGTGAATGTTCACGACGTGAATGTAATGGGAAAATAATCTAGTACTATAGTATTATAATAAGTGACTACTGCTGTACTAACTACCTTAAACTAAATGTAATTTAAAGTACCATGTGATCGGCCTGTATCCTGCTACCGACTCCATAGTAAAACGACAATGTAAGATGCCGTAAAAATGACGTTTGGCACCCGTAGACTTGCAAGTCCCACTATTGCGAGCAGCAAGGTTTAGGATAGTCAATCCAGTATAGATCTATACACAAAATCATACGCTCCCCAATTAAGAAGATTCTGGATACAAAAACGGTCATGGCAGGTAATGCCATGCCCCGTTTAATGGCTCACATAAGTGTATATGTAATGTATTGTGTGCTAGCTGTATTGTGTGCTCTCTCTCCATCTAGCAAGTATTGTAATGTTATGTGTGTGTACTAACTGTATTGTGTGCTCTCTCTCCACCTAGCAAGTATTGTAATGTTCTGTGTGTACTAACTGTATTGTGTGCTCTCTCTCTCCATCTAGCAAGTATTGTAATGTTCTGGGTCTACTAACTGTATTGTGCTCTCTCTCTATCTAGCAAGTATTGACTCATGAATGAACTGACTCTTTGTACGATTCATTGTTCTAGTAATAGTATTAGCAACTTCCTAAACTACGCCTATCGTAGTTTACTAGTAATATGACTTGTACGTATGAACATGGAAGTATACCCTTGCTACCCAAGGGTATTGAACTGACTGGAAGAACTTTTATGTCTATACATGTATACATAATATATAACTAATATTTAGACGACCTTCGGACGAATAACCGATGCCCTAAAGCCACATCCCAACGAGGAAAAGGAGATAAAGCGAGCTAGCCTTCCTAATTCCTTTAAACATTACTTACATAACTATACATATATAGGCATGCAATTTACAATATAAAAGAATAAAAGAAGTTTTGTAAAATCTTTGAAGAGTTTTAAACTACTAAGAAAGATGACTTGTTGTCAGTTTGTAAAACGGTTTGAAAGCAGTATATAAGAACAGTTTTAAATATAAGGAAAACCTTTCTTTGAATCACAATTGTACAGGGTTTTAAAAAGAAACATTTGGTATGTAATACAGTTTAATAAAGAGTTTTAAACTAGTAAAATTTTTTGGAAAGCCATTTGAAGTAATCTATTTGGTAAAACAGCTAAAGTGTAATAAATCCATTTGTATGCTAGTTATTAATCACATGCGATTGATATAATAACTAGCATGATTCAACTTGTATCCCCCCCATAAAAGCATTTAAAAACATTTAAAAGGTAGATTAAGGGGTATGAACTCACCTGTAGCTAGTGGTTGGGATTGAACGGACTGTATAGGATGCTAGGTGTCAAGTGAAGACTTGTACACACTCTATGATCCTAGTTAACATATATTAACACATATATGTAACCAATTAGTCTTTAAACAACTAAATAACAAAGTTAAGAAATCCTAGGGCATGTTAAACACCTTATATAAGTGTTATAAGTCCTAAGGATTGCATCTAAGTGTTGTAGGACTTAGCTATTGGGTTTAAGGTTCAAAGGAACCCTCCTTTTGAGTTTACGGTTTTTAGACCATCACTCAATGAGTTTACGGTCGTAAACACATGAGTTTACGGCCGTAAACTCATGCTTCTTTGACCACTTTGTGTATTGAAGCCTTATAAGTCCATAGAATCAATTCTACTTGAAGCATAAGTCTAGGGAAGTGTTTGTGGCATCAAAACACCCCTATATGTAGTTTACGGCCCATGGACCACTATTCCATGTGTTTAAGACCGTAAACACATATTATCTATGGTCTTTTGATGTTTTCAAGTCCTTAATATATCAATGAAGGGATCTAAGCTAGTTGCTAAGGCTTAGGATAAGCTAGGGCACACATTGGCACCCTAAATAGGGTTTACGGTCCAAGGTGTTCTTGGACCGTAAACACCTTTGATCTTGGTGTTCTTGGATGATTTCTTGTGATATAGAAGTGTAACAAGCCTTAAGATACTCTAGGATAGAAGTACTTACAAGGTAGAAGCTCGAAAAGGTCCAAAAGTCCAAGAACACTAGTGTGTGTTCTTGGTGTTCTTGGTGAAACTTGAAGATTGACCCTTTTGGAATGATTTCACGGATAGAAGTGTGTTAAAACACTAGATTAAGTCATATAACAACTTAAGAAATCTAGAAACACTTACTAGATTGAAGATCCTGAAAAGTTTTTGGATGATACTTGAGAGAGAAATGGATTTGGATCTTGAGATTTGGAAAAAGTGTAAATAATGACTAAGTGTCATATATATACTCCCAAATTTAGGGTTTTTGGCTGTAAATATTTTATTCAGGCAGTAAACCCCAATTTCTTGGAGTTTAGGAATAACAGTGATGCACTATAACCCTAAGGCATCCTCTCTCCTGATATCTCCTAAAGCGTAAATCCTATAATACCCCAACTTATTCCAAAAAGTTTGAAACTTAGCAGCAACTCTTCTGACTTCTATTGAATTGAAGGGTTGTACAGAATAGAAATTTCGGGTTGTCACATATTAGCTATTCAAAGGATGAATCACTCACTTGATTGAAGATTGAAGTGAAACTTTTGATGATACTTGAGAGAAAACGAGTTCTAGCTTTGAAGAAGTGGAAAAAGTGTTCAAAATGGCTAAGTGTTGAATATATAGGTGGGAGTGTGCGGGTGGGATGGGTGTGCGGCCGCACACACCCGTGTGTGGCCGTACACTCAAGTGTACGGCCGCACACTCCATGTGTTGGAGTGTTTGGCCCGATTTTGCTTGATATGCATCGTGTTATCCCATTTCTAGGTTCCTACCTTAATTGTATTGGGTTTAGAACACTCAAATAGACCCCAAACAGTGCTAAAAGCTAGCGAAACGAGTCTATCTTTGATTAAATTGATCCATTGATCGAGATAGAAATTTCGGGTTGTCACATCATCCCCCTGTTAGAAGGAATTTCATCTCGAAATTAGAGTTTAAGCAAATAAGTAGTTATAAATAACTAAGTAAAAAGATGAGGATATTTCAGTTTCATCTGATCCTCTCTCTCCCAAGTGAATTCAGATCTTCTCTTGGCGTTCCAGCGAACCTTCTCTATGGGGATACGGCTTTGCTTTGTTTGCTTGACCTCTCGGTCCATGATCTCTACAGGTTCTTCCACGAAGTTGAGGCTCTCGTTGATCTCGATCTCGTCGAGTGGGATTACAAGAGTCTCGTCGGACTGACACTTTTTCAAGTTCGAGACGTGGAAAGTAGAATGTACGTTACTGGGCTCACGAGGTAAGTTAAGTTTGTAAGCTACAGGGCCGATTATAGCGAGAATCTCGAAGGGCCCTATGTATCTTGGATTTAGCTTTCCACGCTTTCCGAAGCGTATCAAGCCTTTCCAAGGTGAGACCTTCAATAGAACACGGTCGCCCACCTGGAATTCCAATGGTTTCCTTCGTTTATCTGCGTAGCTTTTCTGTCGGTCTCTAGAGGATTTCAATCGTTCACGAATCTGAACGATCTTCTCTGTCATTTCCCGAATGATCTCCGGACCTGTGAGAATGCTGTCAGGAACTCGTCCTTTAGCTAACTGGGTATCACCCACCTCAGCCCAGCACAGAGGGGATATGCACTTTCGGCCATAGAGGGCCTCGAATGGAGCAGCCTTTATGCTCGTGTGATAACTGTTGTTGTAGGAAAATTCGACAAGGGGTAAATGAGTATCCCATGCCTTCCCAAAGTCGATCACACAGGCTCGCAACATATCTTCCAAGGTTTGGATAGTCCTCTCACTTTGTCCGTCGGTCTATGGATGGTAGGTTGTACTCATGTCTAGCCTAGTTCCTAGGGAACTTTGTAGCGACTGCCAGAACCTCGAAGTGAATCTACTATCTCTGTCCGAGATAATGGATATGGGAACACCGTACAGTCGTACTATCTCCCGTATGTAAGTTCTTGTAAGCTTCTCCATCTTGTCTGTTTCTTTGATAGGCAGGAAGTGTGCGGACTTGGTCAATCTGTCGACGATGACCCATATGGTATCAAGTCCACCCGTTGTCTTGGGCACCTTGGTTATGAAGTCCATAGTGATCCGCTCCCACTTCCATTCCGGTATCTCCGGCTGTTGTAGTAGACCGGAGGGTTTCTAGTATTCGACCTTGACCTTGGCGCAAGTAAGGCATTTACTCACGAAGGTAGCAATCTCTGCTTTCATGTTAGGCCACCAGTATAGCTTTTTAAGATCCAGATACATCTTATCTGAACCTGGGTGGACAGAATAACGAGTGTTGTGCGCCTCGGTCATGACCAAGTCTCTGAAACCACCGTGTTTCGGTGTCCAGATCCGATCCATGAGATACAAGGCTCCGCCACCTTTGACTTCCAAGTTCTTATCCATCCCTCTCAGGGATTCACTCGCCACAATTTCAGGTTTCAAAGCGTCAAGCTGAGCCTCCTTAATTTGCGTGGACAAGTGTGAATGGATAGTTAGAGTCAAAGATTTGACTCTACGACCAGAGTATTCTTTCCGACTTAGGGCGTCAGCTACTACGTTGGCTTTACCCGGATGATAACGAATTTCACATTCGTAATCACTGAGTAGCTCGACCCACCGTCGTTGTCTCATGTTGAGCTCCTTCTGGTTGAATATATGTTGTAGGCTTTTGTGGTTTGTAAAGATAGTGATTTTTATACCATACAGGTAGTGTATCCAGATCTTCAGAGAAAATACAACTGCTCCTAGCTCAAGATCGTGGGTGGTGTAGTTGACTTCATGTGTCTTCAGCTGTCTCGAGGCGTAGGCGATGACCTTACCTCGTTGCATCAGAACACAGCCGAGCCCTTGATTTGAAGCATCACAATAGACAACAAAGTCTTCTATCCCTTCGAGGAGGGATAGTATTGGTGCGGTGCACAAGGCTCGCTTGAGCGTTTGGAATGCTCTCTCCTGCTTCTCTTCCCAGTCAAAGGCTATGCCCTTCTGGGTCAGAGTGGTAAGAGGTTTCGCAATTCGGGAGAAGTCCTGAATGAACCTGCGATAGTAGCCAGCAAGACCTAGAAATTAACGAATTTCTGTAGGTGTCTTCGGTGCTGACCAGTTCTCAATGGCCTTGATTTTGGAATGGTCCACGTGAATTCCCTTTTCACTAACTACGTGGCCCAAGAATTCGACTCTTCGAATCCAAAATTCGCACTTAGAGAACTTCGCATAGAGCTTCTCCGATCGTAATGTTTCTAAGACTCTTCGTAGGTGTTGACTATGTTCCTCCTTACTTCGAGAGTAGATGAGTATGTCATCGATGAAGACAATGACGAACTGATCCAAGTAAGGACGACACACCCTATTCATTAAATCCATGAATACTGCGGGCGCGTTTGTTAATCCGAATGGCATCACTACAAACTCGTAGTGTCCATAACGAGTTCGGAAGGCTGTCTTGGGAACATCCTCCTCTAACACTCGTAGTTGGTGATACCCGGATCGTAGATCTATCTTCGAGAAGTAGTTGGCTCCTTGAAGTTGATCAAATAAATCGCCAATGCGTGGTAGAGGATAACGATTTTTAATGGTAAGCTTGTTGAGTTCCCTGTAGTCGATGCACATACGAAACGATCCGTCTTTCTTCTTGACGAACAAGACCGGTGCTCCCCATGGTGAGATGCTTGGCCTAATGAATCCCTTCTTGAGAAGTTCGTTAAGCTGACTGGAAAGTTCCTACATCTCTGCTGGTGCCAGTCGATATGGAGATTTGGCTACTGGAGTAGCCCCTGGCACTAAGTCGATTCTGAACTCGACTTGGCGTTGAGGTGGTCATCCCGGTAGTTCTTTTGGAAAGATGTCGGGAAAGTCGCGTACTTCTGGGATGTTCTGAATGTCTTTCACTTCTTGACTCGTATCGACGATGTGTGCGAGGAATGCATGATTTTCCTTTCGCAAGCCCTTCTAAGCTTGGATACACGAAATGATGTGAAGGTTCGTACTAGGTTTGTCGCCATAGATAACTAGAGTTTCGTTGTTAGCGAGGTTAAGACGAACTGCTTTCTCAAAGCACATGATGTCGGCGCAACGACGACTTAACCAATCCACGCCGATTATGACGTCGAAACTTTTAATTGGGACCAGTATGAGGTCTATTTTGAAAGTATGACCATCTAGATTTAGAGTACAACCTACGTATATGAAGTTAGTACTTTCCGTTTTCCCGTTTGCCATTTCTATAGTGAATGGTTCATCTAGTGCACGTGGTTTTTGTCTAAGCAAGTGTGCAAATTTCTGGTTTACGAAGCTTTTCTCCGCTCCACTGTCGAAAAGTATGCATGCATAAGAGTTATCGAGGAGAAACGTACCAGTGACCACTGTGGGGTCGGCGACCGCTTCCTTGTGGCCTATGGCCAGAACTCTTCCTACTCCGCCAGCTATCCCTGCCTTAGGGCAGTTCCTCTTGTAGTGGCCCACTTCGCCACAACAGTAGCAAACTTGGCCCACACCGGCGTTAGGAACTTGTGCGATCGGCCTTGCTGGAATCTTGCAGAAACGGGCAGTATGTCCCCTTCTGTTGTAGTTAGTGCACTGCATTTCCCGGCAAGGTCCGTTGTGGTGGAAGGTGCATTTGTTGCACTTCGGAAGATTACCGGCATAAGGCTTAGCTGGTAAGGGATTAGCAGGGACAACAGGAGTTACCGTGGCAGCATTGATTGTAACTAGTTGTTGTATCTTTGAGGATTCTTGCGAAGTCCCGCTTTTCCTCTTGTTCCACCCTTTTTTCTTGTTGTTGTTGTTGTTGTTTCCCTTTTGTTGCTCGGGTGTAGTAATCGTTGGGTTCTGGTAGTTTCCGTGATCGATAATAGATTGTGCCAGCTCTTTAGCGCTGTCAAAAGTAACAGGCCTTGATGCTAACACACTTGACTGGATCTGGGGCGACAGTCCCCAAATATATCTCTCTATTTTCTTGCTCTCAAGAGCAACCATATCCGGGCAAAGAATTGCCAGATCACAAAATCTATTAGTATAGGTTGATATGTCAGAACCAACCATTACTAGAACCCAGAGTTCCTGCTCGAGTTTTTGAATCTCCCCTCGTGGACAGTACTCTCTCATCAGCATGGCTTTCAAGTTCTCCCAGCTTATCGAATTTGCCACTATTAGAGTCAGTGACTTAACGTGGCCATTCCACCAAGTTAAAGCCCTGTCAGAAAAGGTACAAGTAGCAAACTTGACTTTATTGATCTCTGGGCAGGCGCAGATTTCAAAGACTGCTTCTGTCTTTTCTATCCACTGCCTTAAAATCATAACCCCTCCAGTTCCATTGAAATTTATGGGTTTGGCATTCGTAAAATCTTTGTAAGTGCATTCTCGGGGATGCCCATGACTCTCGCCATGGTTAGAAAGAGGTGCCCCAGTTCCCGATCCACTAGGGACAGGAGTATTGATGTGTGACATGGCAGCTGCTACGACCGCCGTGACAGCTGCTTGGAACATAGCAGCGTCGAACTGAGGAGGTGGTGGAGGTGGTGGTGGTATCGGTGTTTCGTTATTATTGTTACGCCTTGGATTTCTGCGAGGAGGCATCTTTTAACTTCAAGTTTAAAAGATAGAAACAATGATAAGAATCCAATAGTATAAAGAATGAAAGTGTCTTGTGAACTAAGTCGCCATAGTTCGATATCAAATGAGAGTATGAATTTCTGAATAGATTAGATAACTGCCGAAATTACTGGTATAAAAGATGTAAATAAGTTCGGGAAAATGACCTAACTATAGGTCTTACATCATACCATAAGGAAAATGTCGACAATTTAGAAGTCTAATAAAGTACTTGAGAGACAGGAATATTTTACAGAAGAGTGCTACTTAGAGCTCAGTTAGGAAAGGCTATTCCTTATATCGAAAGAAAAGATGTACTAGACATCTTCTACCGGCGACGGGAATTCCTGGGGAGAATCCTCATATCCGCCAGTTGACGTACCACTTCTTGGAGATGTCGCTCGTGAGCCTTCTGACGAACTCGAAGTTCTAGGATTTCGGTCCGAGATGCAGCTAACTGTTGCCGCAGAGTCTCATTGGTTCTCCTCGTCCCTTCGACAGCGTCTTCCAGCTGTCGAATGCGGACGGTGTTAACGCCTGAGTTGGCATCAATTTCCATGACTCGGTCGATGGTTGCTCGACCTTGCTCGACATTCTGAGCAATCCTACGGATCATAACAGGCAGAGCTCGATCCGCAGAGCCACCTCTGCTAAGGTCATAGAAGCTTCGGTCCCCATAGTAGGGTAAGGGTTGACCATGTTCGTCGCTCCAGCGATTCAAGTTTGTTGCCCACAAGGGTGTGGGACCTTGAAACGCGGGTTGGGGGTTGAGATTTGGGTTTGGGTTTTGAGCCGTCGGGGGTAGGTTGTTGACTTCTGGCTCTGAGTCAGAACTATCAGAAAAGCCTTCCGCATGGTGATCATCCAAAGGAATTAGGTGATCATCTTCTGGTTCTTCCTCTAGCCATCCAACATTGCCTTCGTTTGGGAAGTACGGGTCGCCGTGGGGATGGAATCCAGCCATGATATCTATGCGATAAAAGGGGTATAAGAAGTAATTAATAGACGTACTAACTAAGATAATTATAAGATGATCTTTATCAGTTACTTCAATACTTGTTTAGTGCATACCAGTTATATGTACTTAAAACAGGATAGACCTTCGAATAAGTGACCCTAACTCTAAGCCCACAACCAAACAAGGAACAAGAACTAAAGCAACGGTTCACAGATTCTAAGTCTATGACGTCCGAGATACATATAACATTAGTGTATCCACTTAGCAACTATTGACCTGCTGATAAAGACCCTTTTAGTTCACAGATAAGTAGTTATAGTAACACCAAATACTCCTATAGTATTTCATTGTGCTAATCACTCCTCGGACCAGCATAGTTGATCAGGCTATGCCACTCCCAAGACTGACCATACATCCCCGAGCTTACTTGTGATATTCAAGAATCGTAATACTTTTGTTTTTGTCATTGTGACACTGATTTTAGTATGAATGCAGGCATGTATACTTAGTTAAATATTTTATTATTTAAAAGTATAAACTCTTGGTCAGAGTATTTTAATCCCATTGTATTTATAGTCAGTATATCTTTTATGGGTTGATATACTCAATTCACTATAAACAATGCTCTGATACCAATCTGTCACACCCCAAAACCAAGAACGGCGGAAACGTTCAGGGGTGGAGGACATCATGTAAAGTATCATAACAGTGCAAAGTAGTAAACAAGCAACAACATCATCCATTGCATTAAAAGTAAAGTTTTAATACATGAGTGTTATTTCATAGTAATAAGACACCAAAATATATAATCAAAATAAAAGACGAGTCTTGTCTGTGCTCTGTCTTCTCATCACCTGGTCATCGTATCTGTCTACTGGTGACCTGAGAATACAAGTTATTTTGAAAACGTAGATCAGCATAAAGCTGGTGAATTCATAAGTATTTTAGTGTCATTGATTTGTAAAGCTGTTATGAAAGACTTGTAAATGTTTAATGAAACATTTAATGTAAGTGTGAAAACCCTAGAAAATCTCATATTTCCTACTAGTATAAAAGGTAGTCTTTTACCAAGACCCGAATGCTTTGAATGTTTGCATCTCTGTATGAATGAAGGTTTTCCCCTGAACAACTATTATTATAAAAATATAGTCTACCTCATCGTTTATGTGAATGTGTCACAAAATAATAGTAATGGGGAAAATTATATAATCATTGAAATCGTATCCTTTTGCCTTAGGATAATCATGGCGGGGTAACTCGCCGAACAATACAACCGAGAACATCCGTCGATGAACAGGTCCCACTGTAGCTAGCAGCCAGGTGTAGGATGGTCAGTCCCGTATAGTATGTAGTATTTCTCCTTGTATAGTATGTAGTATTTCTCTCTATATAGTATGTAATAGTATCTCTTCATATAGTATGTAGTATATTTGTATAGACTCATGAATGAACCGACTCTTGTGTGATTCCTTGTACTAGGAATAGTAATTAGTATCTCCTAAACTATACCTATTATAGTTTACTAGAATGTAGATTGAATGCCCAAGTAGGTTTATACACCTTTGTTACTCAAGGGTGTTGGAACTGAATAAAGAATGAAAGTTCTCATATCAATACATATAAACTTGAAACATAAGTGTATAGATATGGTTTTTAAAAATAAGTTTTGAAAGAGGTTTTGTAATACATTTAAGGGTTTTGAACAATAAATAATAATGACTTGATGTTAGGTTATAAAGCGATTCAAAAGTAGTTTGTTTGATAACAAAGTATAAAGTAACTGAAATCCGATGTATGAAACACATTTTGAAGTATATGAAATCCGTTGTTTGAAAACACAGTTATAAATCACATATGATTGATCCTATAACTTCATGTTTTCTACTTGTATTCCCCTCATAAAAGCATTTAAAATCATTTAAAAGGATAGATTAAGGGGTATGAACTCACCTGTAGTGAGTAACTCGAATGAAAGATCGATATAGGATTGTTGGGTGTCAATTGGAGTCTTGAGCACAAACGAATCCTATTTAACATATAATTACACATATATGAATACATTCCATGTATATAACCACTAAAAGTGTTAGGTACACACCTTAGGGAGGTTATGGTCAAAATGCAAGGGAGAGTATGTAATGTATTGTGTGCTAGCTGTATTGTGTGCTCTCTCTCCATCTAGGAAGTATTGTAATGTTATGTGTGTGTACTAACTGTATTGTGTGCTCTCTCTCCACTTAGCAAGTATTGTAATGTTCTGTGTGTACTAACTGTATTGTGTGCTCTCTCTCTCCATCTAGCAAGTATTGTAATGTTCTGGGTCTACTAACTGTATTGTGCTCTCTCTCTATCTAGCAAGTATTGACTCATGAATGAACTGACTCTTTGTACGATTCATTGTTCTAGTAATAGTATTAGCAACTTCCTAAACTACGCCTATCGTAGTTTACTAGTAATATGACTTGTACGTATGAACATGGAAGTATACCCTTGCTACCCAAGGGTATTGAACTGACTGGAAGAACTTTTATGTCTATACATGTATACATAATATATAACTAATATTTAGACGACCTTCGGACGAATAACCGATGCCCTAAAGCCACATCCCAACGAGGAAAAGGAGATAAAGCGAGCTAGCCTTCCTAATTCCTTTAAACATTACTTACATAACTATACATATATAGGCATGCAATTTACAATATAAAAGAATAAAAGAAGTTTTGTAAAATCTTTGAAGAGTTTTAAACTACTAAGAAAGATGACTTGTTGTCAGTTTGTAAAACGGTTTGAAAGCAGTATATAAGAACAGTTTTAAATATAAGGAAAACCTTTCTTTGAATCACAATTGTACAGGGTTTTAAAAAGAAACATTTGGTATGTAATACAGTTTAATAAAGAGTTTTAAACTAGTAAAAATGTTTTGGAAAGCCATTTGAAGTAATCTATTTGGTAAAACAGCTAAAGTGTAATAAATCCATTTGTATGCTAGTTATTAATCACATGCGATTGATATAATAACTAGCATGATTCAACTTGTATCCCCCCCATAAAAGCATTTAAAAACATTTAAAAGGTAGATTAAGGGGTATGAACTCACCTGTAGCTAGTGGTTGGGATTGAACGGACTGTATAGGATGCTAGGTGTCAAGTGAAGACTTGTACACACTCTATGATCCTAGTTAACATATATTAACACATATATGTAACCAATTAGTCTTTAAACAACTAAATAACAAAGTTAAGAAATCCTAGGGCATGTTAAACACCTTATATAAGTGTTATAAGTCCTAAGGATTGCATCTAAGTGTTGTAGGACTTAGCTATTGGGTTTAAGGTTCAAAGGAACCCTCCTTTTGAGTTTACGGTTTTTAGACCATCACTCAATGAGTTTACGGTCGTAAACACATGAGTTTACGGCCGTAAACTCATGCTTCTTTGACCACTTTGTGTATTGAAGCCTTATAAGTCCATAGAATCAATTCTACTTGAAGCATAAGTCTAGGGAAGTGTTTGTGGCATCAAAACACCCCTATATGTAGTTTACGGCCCATGGACCACTATTCCATGTGTTTAAGACCGTAAACACATATTATCTATGGTCTTTTGATGTTTTCAAGTCCTTAATATATCAATGAAGGGATCTAAGCTAGTTGCTAAGGCTTAGGATAAGCTAGGGCACACATTGGCACCCTAAATAGGGTTTACGGTCCAAGGTGTTCTTGGACCGTAAACACCTTTGATCTTGGTGTTCTTGGATGATTTCTTGTGATATAGAAGTGTAACAAGCCTTAAGATACTCTAGGATAGAAGTACTTACAAGGTAGAAGCTCGAAAAGGTCCAAAAGTCCAAGAACACTAGTGTGTGTTCTTGGTGTTCTTGGTGAAACTTGAAGATTGACCCTTTTGGAATGATTTCACGGATAGAAGTGTGTTAAAACACTAGATTAAGTCATATAACAACTTAAGAAATCTAGAAACACTTACTAGATTGAAGATCTTGAAAAGTTTTTGGATGATACTTGAGAGAGAAATGGATTTGGATCTTGAGATTTGGAAAAAGTGTAAATAATGACTAAGTGTCATATATATACTCCCAAATTTAGGGTTTTTGGCTGTAAATATTTTATTCAGGCAGTAAACCCCAATTTCTTGGAGTTTAGGAATAACAGTGATGCACTATAACCCTAAGGCATCCTCTCTCCTGATATCTCCTAAAGCGTAAATCCTATAATACCCCAACTTATTCCAAAAAGTTTGAAACTTAGCAGCAACTCTTCTGACTTCTATTGAATTGAAGGGTTGTACAGAATAGAAATTTCGGGTTGTCACATATTAGCTATTCAAAGGATGAATCACTCACTTGATTGAAGATTGAAGTGAAAGTTTGGATGATACTTGAGAGAAAACGAGTTCTAGCTTTGAAGAAGTGGAAAAAGTGTTCAAAATGGCTAAGTGTTGAATATATAGGTGGGAGTGTGCGGTTGGGATGGGTGTGCGGCCGCACACACCCGTGTGTGGCCGTACACTCAAGTGTACGGCCGCACACTCCATGTGTGGCCGTACACTCAAGTGTACGGCCGCACACTCCATGTGTTGGAGTGTTTGGCCCGATTTTGCTTGATATGCATCGTGTTATCCCATTTCTAGGTTCCTACCTTAATTGTATTGGGTTTAGAACACTCAAATAGACCCCAAACAGTGCTAAAAGCTAGCGAAACGAGTCGATCTTTGATTAATTTGAGCCATTGATCGAGATAGAAATTTCGGGTTGTCACGGTTTTCATTTGTAATCGCATTGTAAGGACAAGATTTTTCCGCAATAAAATAAATTTTGTTTTGTTTTATTTATGTTTACTTGCAGTGGATTTTATGAAAATTGGTGTTTGAATGTTTCTATTGTTAGCAATATTGTGACTGGATTTGATTCTTAGTTATGTTATTTGTGCTAATGTCAGAAATTTCCCTAATAAGGAAAGATTCTCATCGCCCAAGTTTCAATTGGATAGAAACTTAGAATCATGCAACTGGTATTGTGTGATGAATGAGAATCTTCGTATTTGGGAAATTGAGACTAATTCCTTGTTCACATAAATATGCGAGTCAAGTGAAGGACTAGGAGATTTGGTACGCAATGTTGTGCACTAGTCAAGTCCACCACAAATAACAATAAGATTATTCGTCATGATTTACTGAAATTCTAGTAAATATGGTTATGCTTACAAGATTAAGTGTAATTCTGAATCATTGAAAAGTTTCAATGAATGGCAGAATCGATAAGAAGAATCAATTAGGCATAAAGATATAAGTTTCTCCAATCTAAAAAGATGGGAGATGACTTTAATATTGTGTTTTATGATTAACTCGGTGATTATATAACCGTGTCACAATTGATCCTCTAAGGACACCTTAGTACACTAGTATGGCTAAGAAGAGGAATCAAAAATTATTGAAATGGTTAAATCAAAAAGGTGAATCATACTTCGTTCCAAAATCAAGTCTTAGAGTCGTACTCCAAGATTGTGACTTGAGTGACATAATCTTAAGAAAAAGGTTGAAAACACTCATCAAATGTGGAGTAGGAAAATGTTTTTCTCTTGCACATCTGAAATTGGTAAGTTGTAATGTCTTGGATAATACAAAGACCAACTAAGACCAATGTGTGTAGTGTTTGTCTTGATAAGAATCCGCACTAACTCTTGAGTATTTGTTTGTCAAGGAATGTTTCTTGACAAGAGAATATTATATGTCAAGAGGTCAGTGGGAGTCTAAATGATCTTGAAAGGTTTCAATAACTGATCAAGAGTAAACCTATTGTTAATCACTAGCACACGACTTGAGGTTTGTAACCTATCGTGTTGACATATTTTGTTTCTATGTCATTCCAGTAAAGTTAGTTATGCATATGAGCTCTATGAGTTCTCAATTGACTGCATAAAGGCTATCACCTTGTTCAATCAAAGTGCATTGACTAGTATAGGTGAGCTGCTAAATAACTTGGAAGCAATGGTAGGACCCTTGATGGCAAGAAATTAAGAATGAACAAGTTCTGTCCATAAGAGTTTGGATTTGTCACAAACATTATCTTATGACTATGGTTATGACAAAGTCACATGGATAGGAACACATACACCACAAAATCTAAGTGGCATAAGGTTTCTCTCCTTCATGAAAATGATTGTGAGGAAACGCTTTCACCAGGAAGATTTTAATGAGATAGCGATTATGTAAATTGCATTCTCAAATTCGGTTATGATTACGGCATCCCTCTTCAAAGTCGAATTGTGAGATTTGGCAATTAGTTTGAACATTCGAGACTTATTGCTATAAGTTCTAGAATTGTTTAGACACACGTGTGAGCTATCTAAGGAAAGGTGTATGAGTTGTTTTCTAGAAGCTTAGATAAAAGATTGTCGAAGCGTATCATATTAGAAATATGATCTTTGGAAATCAATAAGTATTGTTTTCTAGAAGCAGATTTCTGAATACATGTCAAAGCTAGTGAGAGCATAAGTGTTATGCTGGTAAGGATATAACCATCATGTTAGTGGGAGAATGATTATTATTTTAAGTATTGCAAGTTAGCAATGTTAATTATAGAAAACAACAGTTTCACTTTGCAAAGTTGCAGGGGTTGAAAAGTTGTTTTGCTATAATTAAGGGAGAGAATATTATACTTTGTTTCAAAATCTAAAAGCTTGGATCGAGAAATTTTAATCAAATTTAGTCAAATGACATATATGGATGTTATGTTGAAAAGATTCAACTTAAAAGGATTCTATATATGGCAATATTATAGCAAGGAACTAGTAAATTATCACGTTTTTCATTATGAAACGTGTCACATATGCTTCGGGTATAGGATCGATTGCATATGATGTAATATTCGACCGTTCTAAATTTTCCAAATGCCTAGGGCATTAAGAGGGAAAAAGGACTAGAACCGGATTTGACTAAAATAATTAAACAACTGTCAAGGACAATCTAAGGTTCGCTAAGGATTGGTCGCTTGTGAGTAGTTGGAAGTATAGTAATGAATGGACCATAATGACATTATTATGATTAGATATGATTCTATTAATAATGAGTTTTCATATGGCAAATATGGAAATGTTTCCATATTGGGAGTTGGATATTGAGAATCTATGTCTAGATTAGAAACTTTTATGCAAGAAGGATGTTCAAAGGAATGTGCTTTGAATGTGTCACACCCCCAAACCAAGGATGGCGGAAACGTCCGGGGGTGGAGGACTTCATGTATAGTATTACAACAACGAATATAATAGTGCTCAAAGTAAATACAACCATCATAAATATAATTGAAAAGGTTACACCATGGGATAAGTTTACATGTTTCAAAATCAATTACATTATGATAACAAAATGAAACGTTTGACGACTTATCGTCCCATCCTCAAAATGCTGTTGGTTTTCCTGTTTCACTGATTTACTGAGAATACAAGTAGTTTTGAAAAAGTGTCAACAATTAAGTTGGTGAGTTCATAAGAGTTTTGTTCGAGAAAGAAACCGTTTTCCTTGTAAAAGCGACAAAGTATGTTTCCAGAAAATCCAATATTTTCTTTATTAAGTGAAATGAATGCTTCTATGTTATGCGATAATGAACCCTAGAAAGACCCATATATTTCTTCTATAATCGCCCAGCGTATATAAGTTGTACAAAATTTAAGTTAAATAAACCGTTGAATATAATGGGTCTGCCCTAGGTCCACAACCAAACAAGGAACAGGAGATAAGGCGGGCCCACCAATTCTAAGTCGATTGTGACTAGATTCTTATATAACTCTAGCATATACACTTAGCAATTATAGCTGAAGTCTAACAATTATAGATGAAATATAGTTTTAACAGAGATATGATTCCAAAGAAAATCCTATATTTTCCTTATAAAAGTTATATGGTCCAAAATCCCAGGACCCAAAGTAAGCAAGTATTTTCCATACTTAAAGATATAAAAGCGATTTTAAATCGGCATAAAACCCTTTTTAAAGTTAGGTGGTCCTAAATCCCAGGACCGAAAACAAGTATATTTCCATACTTAAAGATATAAAAGCGATTTTAAATCGGCATAAAACCATTTTTAAAGTTAGGTGGTCCTAAATCCCAGGACCGAAAACAAGTATATTTCCATACTTAAAGATATAAAAGCGATTTTAAATCGGCATAAAACCCTTTTTTAAAGTTAGGTGGTCCTAAATCCCAGGACCGAAAACAAGTATATTTCCATACTTAAAGATATTTCATGTGAGTTAAATCGACATAACTCGCTAATTTAAACAGAACCCGTAAATCTTATGATTTATTAATACAACATCTGAGCTATTATAACCATACTAAGACTAGTTTAGATGGCCTCGTAACACGACGTTCTTCAGGCGTCGCACGTTAAATGACACTTGTCACCACAGACCTGCCGGTCTAGCTGTTGCATGCAGCTCAGGTGTGGGTTTGTCAAACCCAATATAGATCTATACACAACTATCACGCTCTCCCTACAAGAGACTCTGGTTATAATTTACAGGACTTTTTGATTTATTACCATGAAGGTAACTCGAAGCGAATGACTCACAAATTTATTCATTAACAGATTTACGTGAACTTAACTGAAAACCTTTGGTAAATGAGTTTGAAATGTAAATGATACATAAACTATACCTATTATAGTTTATCCAAAACGTTTGTACTGAAAAAGAACTCTTTTATGAAAATACATTAGTTCTATGAATCCATAAACTATGCTTATTATAGCTTATTATATGTGTTCGAAATAAATGAAAAATATTATCATGAATGACTAAATTTCAGTTTATGATGATAAACTAACAAGAAATTACATTCAATATTTAGAACTTATTGTTATACACTTTGCTCAACATAATACAAAGTGTTATGAAAGTTATAAGTTGTTAACTAGTTTTTAAGCTTTCTGCACTGTTTTAGAAAAATCATACGAAGTCGAAAACTGAATCCGTAAATTATGAGAGTTCGTAAAATGTGTCTAGTTTATTCATAATTTTTATTATGATTTTTAGAAGTCTTTAACTTGTGCTAAAATGTTCATATTCACAGACTGGCCCGAATTTGTTTCTGAAATGATAGGCAGTTTTGTAAAAATCACCATAAATCGTAGAACAATCGTATGGTGATGTGCAAGTAGTCATTTTAAAGGTACGAATCTGAACTATTTGCACCTAATACAGTTTTGAAAACTAAAATGTTTAAGTTGACCAAAACATTCCGTGAATGGAGTTAAATGTTTCTGATGAAGGCTGTTAAATGAGTTTAGTTATGTTCTTAGTGATTTGACTTGTATTCCCCCCCCTTAAAACTTAAGAAAAACATGAAAAGATAGGGGTATGAACTCACCTTATATGATTTCAGTGGGTGAATGTTGAAGAAGAGAAGTGTTCAACTCAAGAACACTTGGAGGATTGCTTGAAGATTCGAGAATCTAACACTAATGTGATGGAATTTGTGTAAGCAATCTATGATTTTGAGTAGGAGGATGTGTAATAATCATAAGAAAGATGATGATACTTACCAAATGAAGGAGATCAGCCTTGGAGTATGCCTTGAAGTTCTCGAAATTGAGAGAGAAAGATGAGAGAGTTTGGAGTGTGATTCTTGGAGGAAAATGAGAGAATGAATGAAGTGTGAGGAGAGAGGGTGGATGTTCCTGCTCTAAGAACGTGGGAAATGGTTGGAAATAATGATAAAGTGCATTGACATGACCTAGGTATGGTGGAAGGAGTGTGGCTGGTCATGGAGTGGGTGTGGGTGGTTGCTTGTGTCATAAACTAAAGAAAAGTCAACACTCCACCTCTTGTACATCACCCACTCTTCTTGGATAAGCTTATCGCCAAAAACGTGGTTAATTAATAAATATGGGGCCTTATATGTTAAAATAAAGTTTTGGGTGAAAATCCCGCGTTAAAATAATTAAAAATGGGCCTAAAATGCAAAACTAGTCGAAAACCGGAAAGAAAAGGCTTTTCTGCGAGGCCTCTCGCATGAGGGACCGAAAGTGACAAGGTTCGGTCCTTAGAGGCTGGAACCGAAGGCGAAGGTGGACTAGGAAGTGAAATGGACCGAAGGGATCAGAAGCGAAATGGACCGAAGGGATCAGAAGCGAAATGGAGCGAAGGGTTCGTCTGGCAGGCGAGGTTCGGTCCGAGAGAGAAGGTTCGGGTTCGGGTTCGGTTCCATGGTTCGCAGGGGCTTCGGGTCAGCAGGGTTCGGTCCCTATAGGGGACTTTCGGCTCTAAGAGGCTTCGGCCCAAAAGGATGGGTTTCGGGTCCTTAAGCCTATTTTACTCGTTTTTACCCCGTTTTAAGCGGTTTTTGACCCGGTTAAGGGTCGGGATGGCCCGAAAAACTATAAAAAGTTAAAGGAACTTTTGAGAGAGATTTGGGAGAGATTTCACATACTTAGAGAGATTTGGGAGAGATTTGAGAGAGATTCTAAATAGAGAGAGAGAGAGAGAGAGATAGAGTGAAAACGATTGAGAGAGGTTTCGTGTGTGACATTTGTGGGTGTCCGGCTTCGCAACGCAAGGTCCGTAAACCCCGTTAAGCCATGTTTAAGGGTCCTACACACTCCCGATGGGTATGCAACATTGTTTTATCGGTTTGGTTCATTACTTACCACAGTTTTAGGTTAAGGAAATTTAGGTACACGAACTTTTCAATTGATGATTTCTCATTAGAATAACGAGTTGTACAGTAATTACATAACGTAAACCCTAGTATACAAGGGTTAGTTGAGTTGACCGGTTTGACTTGTTGACTTTATTTGACTTTGACTTGATCGAAAATTGACGGTTGTCACATCATCCCCCCGTTAGAGGGAATTTCATCCCGAAATTAGCACTTTGACCGGGACTTCAAGAATTTGGAGAAAAGATGGGGGAAACTTTTCGTAGTACAAGAAATTGATATGGCGGGGACCAATCCGCCTGATGTTAAATGACGACCTTGGAATTTCTTATTGTAAAAGGAGTTTATTGTTTTGGAATGATAGAGTATTCTATGTGTGCCTTTATGCTCTCTGCTTTATACTTGGTATTACCACTACGAATATTTCAGGTTGTAGTTAGTGAGTATTAGCACAAAAAGGTTTTCGACAATTAATGACAAATTTGGTAGTATAATCCCTACCAGTTCCTTTATAATCGCTTGGTGTAAACTAGTCGTATATAATTAAGTTTGCAAGGTCAGTCGAATGAGTGACTCCGCCTTAAGCCCACTACTAGACATGGAACAGGAGTCAGGATGGAATTATTTGTTTCAAGTCTTTAGTATTTTGATTATAATTAACCCCGATGTATGTACAAAGTCATCACAGCTTACAGGTAATGATCCTAAGGTCATATATGAGTGTCTTTGGTTTGATTTGAACGAGAGAGTATTTTAACTACTTTTAGAAAGACGGTGATTTTAGCAAGCATACCAAATTCATTACAAACATATGGTACTTAAACGTTTTTTTCGTTGGAAACATTACAAAAGTCCTAATATGGTTCCCTTTGTGCTCCTGCTGGTGTGTTCATCACACTCCTCCTGCTCCCTCGTCATTCTTCTCGGTTGGACATTCTCTCTTGAAGTGTCCCGTTTCACCGCATAGGTAGCATACTGGGCCTACCTTGGTGCTGGTGATTGAAGGGAGAAGCTGGGTTTGGTTTCTGCAGAAGCGAGCAGTATGTCAGTTCTTGTCGTAGTTTTTACAGTGCATCACCCGGCAAACCCCATTGTGATGGAAGCCACACTTGTTACACTTTGGGAGTGATCCCTTATATGGTCTGGCCGGCGCTTGGGTGACAGACCCCGTGGCTAGTGTTGAGGCATGTGTCGTGACTGCTGTTGTAATGGCAGGTGCAGCTACGGATTGCTTTCTTCCAGCGAATTTTTGAGGTAGGTTACACTTCTTTTCGTCCCAAAACTTTCGCTTCTTGTTCGTAGGTTTGTGGCCTGAGGCGCCTTCGTTGGCAGACACCCGCCGGTGTTCCTGATTGTTACAACAATCTAAATTGTCGGTACTGCTTCCATCTCTGCTGGTGTTGTTAGCGTTGAGTTGCGTCATGACGGTTGTCACGGCTGCCGTGACTGTAGCTTGAAAAGTAGCAGGATCTATCTGTAGGATAGCTGCCTTGCTTGTCGGTTGGTTACCTTCTTATGAAGACATAATCCTGTTGCATGAGGAGAAACGATGTCGTGAGTAGGGATGATTATCTCTAGTTATACCCTTACCATTTATGTACACATATATAAATTTCTCACTTTACTGAACTATTCTCGGTGTTTCTGCTAAGGTCCCTAAGACGGAGTTATGGTAGTGGGTAGAAGTAGGTTTCATACATGCGTTAAGCTTCACTCATCTTAGGTTCATGTTTGTCCAAACACACTTAGCTGAGGAGTTTTGATGGGATCTGAGGTATTAGTGCTGGTATGATCGCACCCCCATAGGTCTACGAAAAAGGCAACTTTTAACTATGAGGCTTAAAAAGGTGAGATGATAGTGAGTCTTGAATGAGGGTTTATACGTCAGGAGTTATTTATCTTAGTTCTGAGTGTATCGTGTTCTGGTTGTTTATGGTGTTCTGAAAACAATTCATAACGAGAGTCTATATATGATAAACTTATGAATTTTTTTAGTATTTCATCCAAGGAAATAATACGCACGTCCCTTTTATTTATATGATTTTAGCATATTTAGTTTTTAGGGGAAGGTTTTAAGCCTGATGCAGGTCCACACCACATCATTGTGAGGAAAGTTTGGGCCGCAAATAAATCTCTCGACTAGTGTAATCACTAACTCGTGGGGTCAGGCCTACACATGGAGGGGAGTAACGCTAACGCATACTCATAGACCTAATCTACAAGGTCTTGTAAGTAAAATGAACTCTGCTTAAGATAATACGTCCCCAAATGGCGAATTGTTGTTGCTAATGGCGACTCCATCCCTCGATCGGTGTTGCCCAGGCTATGTGAGGAGAGTTGTCGACCTCTGGCTCTTCCTCCGACTCTTATCCTCATCACTCACTAACTCTCCGGGTTCGGAAAGTAGGGGTTTCCTGGTATGTAAGATCTTGTCGTGATGTCTGTGCGAGAATAGGGGTGGAAGAGATAATTAATAGACGTCTAATCCTATAATTACTTATAGGGGTGATCCTTATCAGTCACGTCTATAATAACATAGTGCATACCAGTTATACATAATCTGAGATAGAATAGACCTTTGAATAAATGACTCTACTCTAAGTCCACAACCAAACAAGGAACAGGAAGTAGAGCAATAGTCATAGATTCTGAGTCTATAATATCTTTAATTATGTATAACCTTAGCGTATGCACTTAGTCGTTATAGACCTACTAATAGGGGTCTTTAGTTTTCACATAAGTTAGTTATAGTACTACAAAATACTCTTATAGTATTTTAATGTTTGTCTTATGTTTTCAATGTTTCTTTGTAGATAAAATTGGTAAGTTTTTAGATTTGTTGCAACGCCACAACCATTCCCGGGCATATGCTAATCACTTCTGGGTCAGACATAGTTGATCAGGCTATGTCATTCCCAGACCTGACTATACATCCCCAAGCCTACTTGTGCCATTCAACAATCATTACTTTTGTTTTGTTCTAGAATGATGTTGACCTTAGTATGTATGCATGCATGTATACTTTTAACAAGAAACTTTTTATTTCTAAAAGTATAGTTATTTGAAAATGTTAAATCAGAGACCTTAGTCCCAATGCATTTATAGTTTGTATATCTTATGTGGTTCGATATACTTAGTTCACTATAAACAATGCTCTGATACCAATCTGTCACACCCCCAAACCAAGGATGGCGGAAACGTCCGGGGGTAGAGGACTTCATGTATAGTATCTGTGACATCCCCATTTTCACGGCCAGAAAAGACCGATTTTTGTTTATGCTTTGTTTAAAAATCAGAGTAACATTTTAAATAAAAGTGTTGCGGAATTTGTTCCCAAAATAAAATATGATAAAGATTTATCAAAGCATTTCCGTAGAAATGTATTTCATTAAAAACCTCGGGATGTCATGTTCGATACAGATCAAAAGCATAAACAGTACAATATAGCCTTACTACATTTATTCATAATCTCTCATCCCAAACATCATATCTATGCTCGTGCGCCACTACCTGTGATACAAGAAACTGAGTGGGTCAGGCTTGGGAGCCTGGTGAGCACATAGGGTTTTCAACCCACAATAAATAAGTTTATTAATTTCATCAATCAACAATAACCCGATTACCCGTTCCCGTTATCCTCACATTACGTCCCTAAAACACCTATCATAAGGGACCTAGACTAAGGATCAATATCGGGATGGATACTACTGCCAAGGGGTTTCCTTAGCAATAAATGTCCTAAAGGCAACCATGAGGGGGATGGAGTACACCGGTGAACACATCGTTCACAAACACCTACAGGTTGCGAGCCTGCTAGCGTTCCACTAGACTGTCTAGAAGAGTCTGTGGTCGTCATCCATACTCCGCTAGATGACAGAATCAATAACAACAACATCGAGGCCTCTCATCATTTTATCACACATTGTCTTATTACATCTACCCATGTTTTACCCCAACATTTTTGTAGATATAAAATACATATACAGTTTAAATTATTTAAAACATGTATAAAAATCTTTCATCAGCATAGGCAGCAAGTATTCAGATAATATGCACACATAGCACGTAATTAATATAAAATACTTCATATCTATGTGTAAGATGAAAGTAACTATGCACTCACCTGATTAGGTGGTGACTCGGTATTTGAACAGCACTTCGTTATCTCAAAACAATTTTTCCTTGACCAAAACCTAGTATTAATACCACTAGAGTTTAGTTTTAACGTTAACCGTGACTAATTAATAGTCTAGCTATTATTATTATTATATAAGCGTTAAATAACACTCAATATATAAATAATAATAGCCCAAATAATTATTTTAAGGACCTAATAACATTACTATAATTATTTAAAAGTTATATTAAAAATTTCGTAGGCGTACCTTACTTACAGCGGGTTTTTCTCAAAACCGGGCTTCGCTGGAGCAGCGTTTCCGAGCCGAAAGGTTCTTTTCTCGGGACTCCGGGAGCCTTGGGACTTCCTTCGGGTGCTAGGGGGTTTACCTAGACTTTAGGGGCTCAAGGGAGCTTAGAGAGAGAGTTTAGAGAGAGAAAGTGGAAGAGGAAAGGTGTAAGAAATGAGAGAACCCGACACTTCTATTTATAGTGAGTTGGGGCATGTGGTGGCCTTCTGTTGGTGCCACTTGTCCAAATTCTGGTGGTGTCACATGTCCAATTTCTGGTGGTGCCATGTGTCCATTTTCTGGTGGTGCCACATGTCCAATTTCTGGTGGTGCCACGTCACCCAATATCGTGTATCGGCCTCCCGACTTAGAAAAATCATAACTCTCGCATACGAGCTCCGTTTTTGACGTTATTTATATCCACGCGAAGGCGGGAACGTAATCTACAACTTTCGTTTAGACTCCGTTGGCTAATTTTGAATTTATTTTAAAAGTTATATTTTTAACAGGCCGGGACAGGATTGGTCCGTTAAAAATTCATAACTTCTTCATCCGACGTCCGTTTTCGTCTGTCTTTTTATTGTTACGCCACAATTAAAGAGCTCTTCGATTCTCGTTTAGGTCGTGTCGGCTAAAAACTCGCTTTATCATAAATTCACTATTCACGCTTCCCGGTATCGTGCCGGTTCCGTCGTGAAACTTCGTCGGGTCATAACTTCTTCGTTATAACTCGGATTTCGGCGTTCTTTATATCTCTGGAATCGTTGTTTTGACCACTACAACTTTATGTAAAGATATCGGGCTTATCTCATATTTTAATTTTGACGCTTATTTTTATTCTTTATTAATTATACATTTATAATTAAATAATAAGCACATAAATTCACAAAATACTCAAATATTTCATTTTTATTACATCAAAAGAGTTACAATAGTTGACCTAGACTATTACATCGTCTAAAAATGCTTAGCCCCAAAACCCGGGCGTTACAATTCTCTCCCCCTTAGGATGATTCCGTCCCGGAATCATGCGTCAGCAAACAGATGCGGATAGCGACTCATCATGTCATCCTTTGTTTCCCAAGTGAGATTCGGCCCATTCGAATGTTTCCATCGGACTAGCACTAAGTCGACCATCTTGCGTCGTAACTTCTTAATCTTACGGTCAACAATTGCCTCGGGCTCTTCGATTAGCCTCTTATTCTCATCCATTCTTAACTCCGAGATCGGAATTATGTCGGGAACTTCTCCCGTGAATTTCCTCAGATAACATACATGGAAGGTGTTATGAATACCATCGAGTTCTTCGGGCAATTCCAGCTTGTAAGCTTGGTTCCCAATCTTCTGAAGAACTTTGAACGGTCCAATAAACCTTGGACTCAGCTTTCCTCGTTTCCCGAATCGTATAAGTCCTTTCCACGGTGAGACTTTAAGCAAAACGGAATCCCCAACTTCAAAGGTCATCGGTCGTCTTTTCTTGTCAGCATAGCTCTTCTGACGATCCTGAGCTGCTAACATCCTTTCCCTGATCACCTTCAGCTTCTCAGCAGTCTCATGGACTATCTCGGGGCCCATAAACTGCTTTTCTCCAGCCTCAAGCCAACAAGAAGGCGTACGACACTTTTGTCCATACAAAGCTTGATAGGGTGCCATCTTGATGCTCGAGTGGAAACTGTTGTTGTAGGAAAATTCTACCAAAGGTAAGTGTTCATCCCAGTTACCTTGGAATTCGAGGGTACATGCTCTCAACATATCTTCAAGCGTTTGAATCGTTCTTTCACTCTGACCATCAGTCTGCGGATGGTAAGCTGTACTCAGACATAACTTCGTACCCAATTCCTCTTGTAGACTTCTCCAAAACCTTGACGTGAAACGACTATCACGATCCGATACAATTGTTAGAGGAACACCGTGAAGTCTCACAATTTCCTTCATGTAAGCATTTGCAAGCTTATCCATAGACCACCTTTCATTGGCAGCTATGAAGTGTGCACTCTTTGTGAAACGATCCACGACCACCCAAATCATGTCGTGACCGTTCTTCGTCCTGGGTAGTTTAGTCACAAAATCCATGGTGATGTCTTGCCATTTACCCATGGGTACAGGTAAGGGTTCTAAACTCCCATATGGTTTCTGATGTTGTGCCTTAACTCTTGCACAAGTTACACACTCGGCCACATATTTCGCAACGTCGAGCTTCATCGTCGGCCACCAGTAGTAGGGTTTTAGGTCCCTATACATTTTAGTGCTACCGGGATGAATCGAGTACATGGTCTTGTGAGCTTCTTCCATCAGAATATCTCTTATTCCTCCAGTCTTAGGTACCCAAATCCGATCTTGGAATATCTTTAGTCCTTGACTGTTGGTACCAAACACTAATGTTTTTCCCAAACGTTCTTCTTTTCGGTCACTCTTCTCTGAAGCTTCTTCTTGAGCTTCCCTGATACTTTCCACAATGGTCGAGACAACTTCTATTCTCAACGCTCTTGGCCTTTTTCTTTCAAGGTTGACTTTTCGACTGAGAGCATCAGCGACAACGTTTGCTTTACCGGGGTGGTAAAGTATCTCACAGTCATAGTCCTTGAGTAATTCTAGCTAGCGTCGTTGCCTCATGTTCAATTCTTTTTGATTAAAGAGATATTGGAGACTCTTATGATCGGTGAAAAGTTTGCACTTCGTGCCATAGAGGTAATGCCTCCATATTTTTAGAGCGAAAACTACTGCCGCCAACTCCAAGTCATGAGTCGGGTAGTTCTTTTCATGTTCCTTCAACTGTCGAGACGCATATGCGATCACTTTTTCTCTTTGGGTCAAAACACAACCCAACCCAACACCAGACGCATCACTATAAACAGCGAAGTCTTCAACTCCATTGGGTAGAGAAAGTATCGGTGCCTCGCATAGTTTCTTCTTTAGCTTCTCGAATGCTTCTTTATGCTTATCACTCCAAGCATAGGTAGCTCCTTTGTGGGTTAACGCTGTTAATGGACTAGCGATTGAAGAAAATCCTTGGATAAACCTTCGGTAATATCCGGCTAATCCCAAAAAGCTTCGGATCTCCATGGGACTTTTTGGTTGTTCCCACTTCATTACCGCTTCAATCTTTGCTGGATCGACCATTATCCCTTCTTGGTTGACCACGTGACCCAAGAATTGGACTTCTCGAATCCAAAAATCACATTTGGAGAATTTAGCATACAGCTTCTCCTTCTTCAAGACTTCTAACACTTCCTGCAAGTGTCTACCATGCTCTTCTTGGCTTTTCGAGTAGATGAGAATGTCATCTATGAACACCATCACGGATTTATCGAGGAATGGTTTACAAACCCTGTTCATCAGATCCATGAATGCTGCTGGAGCATTAGTTAGTCCAAACGACATAACCAAGAACTCGTAGTGTCCATATCTCGTTCTGAACGCAGTCTTCTCAATATCCTGATCTCTCACCTTCAGTTGATGATATCCTGACCTAAGATCGATCTTTGAGAAATAACTTGAACCTTGCAGTTGATCGAACAGGTCATCAATCCTTGGCAACGGATATCTATTCTTTATTGTTGCCTTGTTCAGCTCTCTGTAATCAATACACATTCTCATACTTCCATCTTTCTTTTTCACGAATAACACCGGAGCTCCCCAGGGTGATGAACTAGGTCTAATGAAACCTTTGTCCAATAACTCCTGAAGTTGCATCATCAGCTCCTTCATCTCCGTCGGTGCTAATCGGTAAGGTGCTTTTGCTATTGGTGTCGTTCCTGGTAACAAGTCAATACGGAATTCTACTTGTCGATCAGGCGGTAATCCGGGAAGATCTTCGGGAAATACTTCCGGATAATCACACACGACAGGAATGCTCTGTATCACCTTCTTTTCCTTCTTAGCATCGATCACGAATGCTAAATATGATGTACATCCCTTGGTCAAACATTTTCTGGCTTTCATTAGAGAAATGATTCCAGAATTTACCCTGCGTTTGTCCCCATACACCATAAACGACTCTTTCCCAGGCGGGTTTACTTTTACGATCTTCTTTTTGCACAGTATTTCCGCATCATTGGTGCTAAGCCAATCCATTCCCAACACGATGTCGAAACCGTTAAGTTCGATAGGCAATAATTCCTCGTGAAACTTATTCCCGTTCAAATCAATTAAGATGTTTTTCATACGATGGCTAACAGGTACAAACTTGCCACTAGCGACTTCGACTAATAAGGCATTATCTAGTCTATCGACAGGCAAAGCTAGCTTTCTACCAAATTCATGCGAAATAAAGGAGTAGTTGGCTCCAGAATCAAATAAAATTTGGGCAGGCAATTTGTTTACGAGAAAGGTACCTGAAGCGACATCAGCTTCTTCCTTAGCAGCTTCCAGTGTCATCTGGAAGGCTCTAGCCTTCGGCTTTGGTGGAATGTTGGGTCTTCCTGCTTCCTTCTTCTTTGGGCAGTCCCTCGAAATGTGCCCCTCCTCGTTGCACTCATAACAGACCTTCTTAGTGAATGTGCATTCATTGGCATAGTGCCCAGGCTTCCCACATTTGAAACAAGTGACCCCTCCGTCACACTTCCCAGAGTGCTTCTTCTTGCACTTGTCACACCACTTCACTTCGCCTCCTCCACCTCCTTTCGAACTAGACTTTGAGAATTTACCCTTTTTGCTGGACCCCAAGGGTCCGTCAAACTTCCTCTTCTCACCAACCTCTGACCTTTCCAGACCTTTCTCCCTGATCTAGGTCTCAACATTTCTGGCAGCCCAGATGGCGGCTTTCAACGTGGTTGCTTGCTTAACCATTGGACCATAGTCCGCTGGTAGTCCAAGGGCAAACTTATTGACCTTTGAGAGTTCTGTTGGAACTAGGTATGGGATAAGCTTCATTTTCTCCGTGAAACTTGCAGCGTATTCAGCAACGCTCATCTTTCCCTTCTTCAAATTCTGAAACTCGTTATTGATTTCCAGTAGGTCCTGCTCTGAGCAGTATTGCAGTTTCAGTTGTTCCACAAAATCTTCCCAAGACATTTTACTCGCTTCTCCCTTGGGCATAGAGTCAGCTAACAGCTTCCACCAACTCAACACGCCAGATTTCAACAACGGGATCGCAAGAGCAGTCTTCTGCCTGTTGCTGCATTCGCAACTTTCAAACATTGTCTCCATTTCGGAGATCCAATCCATAATTTGCACCGGCGTCGGGCTTCCGGATAGACACGGTGGCTTAGACGCCATAAAATCCTTGTATTTACATCCTCTTCCATCATTTCCTCCATTACGATTGCCTTGTCTAACAATTTGTGGGTTGTCTTGACCAACGGTACCACTGAAGTTTCCACCTTCCGATGGCCCTCCATTCACTTCGGGCTCTTCAACTTGGATTGAAAGTTCTTCACGATTTTGTCGAAGCAGACGTCTAGTTTCTTCCATCTGATTATCCAACATCGCCTGAATCATCAATTGTACACCAGCCATCGTTACTGGCTCAGGTGCTGCAGCTACAACATGTATTTGCTCAATTACAGGTGGTCGATTCCTGTTTTCGTTTGCGTTTCCAGCTCCACTGCGGGTTCTTGCCATTTTGATCTATACACCGAATAAGGTGAATTTAGATCTTTATTCAGGATAGACGTTTAAATCATCCTTATCTCTCCGAAACGTTTACATGTTAGTTCTAATATCGTAGTCGTACGTTTAGAATCCTAAACACATAAGGTTTCCAGATCCGGTCGGCAACAGACCATAGATCCGAACAAATAACAGCATATAAGGCATAAATCATTTAGCACATAAAAGCATTTTAGGCACAATCCCTAAAATAAGCTAGTGCTCACACCTCACAATCATCGCTTAGCATTCTAAGTTTAAGTCTAGAAATCCTACAAATTCCTAGTTCGCTTAAACTAATGCTCTGATACCAACTGTGACATCCCCATTTTCACGGCCAGAAAAGACCGATTTTTGTTTATGCTTTGTTTAAAAATCAGAGTAACATTTTAAATAAAAGTGTTGCGGAATTTGTTCCCAAAATAAAATATGATAAAGATTTATCAAAGCATTTCCGTAGAAATGTATTTCATTAAAAACCTCGGGATGTCATGTTCGATACAGATCAAAAGCATAAACAGTACAATATAGCCTTACTACATTTATTCATAATCTCTCATCCCAAACATCATATCTATGCTCGTGCGCCACTACCTGTGATACAAGAAACTGAGTGGGTCAGGCTTGGGAGCCTGGTGAGCACATAGGGTTTTCAACCCACAATAAATAAGTTTATTAATTTCATCAATCAACAATAACCCGATTACCCGTTCCCGTTATCCTCACATTACGTCCCTAAAACACCTATCATAAGGGACCTAGACTAAGGATCAATATCGGGATGGATACTACTGCCAAGGGGTTTCCTTAGCAATAAATGTCCTAAAGGCAACCATGAGGGGGATGGAGTACACCGGTGAACACATCGTTCACAAACACCTACAGGTTGCGAGCCTGCTAGCGTTCCACTAGACTGTCTAGAAGAGTCTGTGGTCGTCATCCATACTCCGCTAGATGACAGAATCAATAACAACAACATCGAGGCCTCTCATCATTTTATCACACATTGTCTTATTACATCTACCCATGTTTTACCCCAACATTTTTGTAGATATAAAATACATATACAGTTTAAATTATTTAAAACATGTATAAAAATCTTTCATCAGCATAGGCAGCAAGTATTCAGATAATATGCACACATAGCACGTAATTAATATAAAATACTTCATATCTATGTGTAAGATGAAAGTAACTATGCACTCACCTTATTAGGTGGTGACTCGGTATTTGAACAGCACTTCGTTATCTCAAAACAATTTTTCCTTGACCAAAACCTAGTATTAATACCACTAGAGTTTAGTTTTAACGTTAACCGTGACTAATTAATAGTCTAGCTATTATTATTATTATATAAGCGTTAAATAACACTCAATATATAAATAATAATAGCCCAAATAATTATTTTAAGGACCTAATAAC
This sequence comes from Lactuca virosa, assembly GCF_052849685.1. Classification (NCBI taxonomy): domain Eukaryota; kingdom Viridiplantae; phylum Streptophyta; class Magnoliopsida; order Asterales; family Asteraceae; genus Lactuca; species Lactuca virosa. The sequence goes on from NC_136428.1 coordinate 319,741,913, forward strand.
ATTACTATAATTATTTAAAAGTTATATTAAAAATTTCGTAGGCGTACCTTACTTACAGCGGGTTTTTCTCAAAACCGGGCTTCGCTGGAGCAGCGTTTCCGAGCCGAAAGGTTCTTTTCTCGGGACTCCGGGAGCCTTGGGACTTCCTTCGGGTGCTAGGGGGTTTACCTAGACTTTAGGGGCTCAAGGGAGCTTAGAGAGAGAGTTTAGAGAGAGAAAGTGGAAGAGGAAAGGTGTAAGAAATGAGAGAACCCGACACTTCTATTTATAGTGAGTTGGGGCATGTGGTGGCCTTCTGTTGGTGCCACTTGTCCAAATTCTGGTGGTGTCACATGTCCAATTTCTGGTGGTGCCATGTGTCCATTTTCTGGTGGTGCCACATGTCCAATTTCTGGTGGTGCCACGTCACCCAATATCGCGTATCGGCCTCCCGACTTAGAAAAATCATAACTCTCGCATACGAGCTCCGTTTTTGACGTTATTTATATCCACGCGAAGGCGGGAACGTAATCTACAACTTTCGTTTAGACTCCGTTGGCTAATTTTGAATTTATTTTAAAAGTTATATTTTTAACAGGCCGGGACAGGATTGGTCCGTTAAAAATTCATAACTTCTTCATCCGACGTCCGTTTTCGTCTGTCTTTTTATTGTTACGCCACAATTAAAGAGCTCTTCGATTCTCGTTTAGGTCGTGTCGGCTAAAAACTCGCTTTATCATAAATTCACTATTCACGCTTCCCGGTATCGTGCCGGTTCCGTCGTGAAACTTCGTCGGGTCATAACTTCTTCGTTATAACTCGGATTTCGGCGTTCTTTATATCTCTGGAATCGTTGTTTTGACCACTACAACTTTATGTAAAGATATCGGGCTTATCTCATATTTTAATTTTGACGCTTATTTTTATTCTTTATTAATTATACATTTATAATTAAATAATAAGCACATAAATTCACAAAATACTCAAATATTTCATTTTTATTACATCAAAAGAGTTACAATAGTTGACCTAGACTATTACATCGTCTAAAAATGCTTAGCCCCGAAACCCGGGCGTTACAGTATCACAACAACGAATGTAATAGTGCTCAAAGTAAATACAACCATCATAAATATAATTAAAAAGGTTACACCACGGGATAAGTTTACATGTTTCAAAATCAATTACATTATGATGACAAAATGAAACTTTTGACGACTTATCGTCCCATCCTCAAAATGCTGTTGGTTTTCCTGTTTCACTGATTTCCTGAGAATACAAGTAGTTTTGAAAAAGTGTCAACAATTAAGTTGGTGAGTTCATAAGAGTTTTGTTCGAAAAAGAAACCGTTTTCCTTGTAAAAGTGACAAAGTATGTTTCCAGAAAATCCAATATTTTCTTTATTAAGTGAAATGAATGCTTCTATGTTATGCGATAATGAACCCTAGAAAGACCCATAGATTTCTTCTATAATCTCCCAGCGTATATAAGTTGTACAAAATTTAAGTAAAATAAACCGTTGAATATAATGGGTCTGCCCTAGGTCCACAACCAAACAAGGAACATGAGATAAGGCGGGCCCACCAATTCTAAGTCAATTGTGACTAGATTCTTATATAACTCTAGCATATACACTAAGCAATTATAGCTGAAGTCTAACAATTCTAGATGAAATATAGTTTTAACAGAGATATGAATCCAAAGAAAATCCTATATTTTCCTTATAAAAGTTATGTGGTCCTAAATCCCAGGACCGAAAGTAAGCAAGTATTTTCCATACTTAAAGATATAAAAGCGATTTTAAATCGGCATAAAACCCTTTTTAAAGTTAGGTGGTCCTAAATCCCAGGACCGAAAACAAGTATATTTCCATACTTAAAGATATAAAAGTGATTTTAAATCGGCATAAAACCCTTTTTAAAGTTAGGTGGTCCTAAATCCCAAGACCGAAAACAAGTATATTTCCATACTTAAAGATATAAAAGCGGTTTTAAATCGGCATAAAACCCTTTTTAAAGTTAAGTGGTCCTAAATCCCAGGACCGAAAACAAGTATATTTCCATACTTAAAGATATTTCCTGTGAGTTAAATCGACATAACTCGCTAATTTAAACAGAACCCGTAAATCTTATGATTTATTAATACAACATGTGAGTTATTATAACCATACTAAGACTAGTTTAGATGGCCTCGTAACACGACGTTCTTCAGGCGTCGCACGTTAAATGACACTTGTCACCACAGACCTGCCGGTCTAGCTGTTGCATGCAGCTTAGGTGTGGGTTTGTCAAACCCAATATAGATCTATACACAACTATCACGCTCTCCCTACAAGAGACTCTGGTTATAATTTACAGGACTTTTTGATTTATTACCATGAAGGTAACTCGAAGCGAATGACTCACAAATTTATTCATTAACAGATTTACGTGAACTTAACTGAAAACCTTTGGTAAATGAGTTTGAAATGTAAATGATACGTAAACTATACCTATTATAGTTTATCCAAAACGTTTGTACTGAAAAAGAACTCTTTTATGAAAATACATTAGTGCTATGAATCCATAAACTATGCTTATTATAGCTTATTATATGTGTTCGAAATAAATGAAAAATCTTATCATGAATGACTAAATTTCAGTTTATGATGATAAACTAACAAGAAATTACATTCAATATTTAGAACTTATTGTTATACACTTTGCTCAACATAATACAAAGTGTTATGAAAGTTATAAGTTGTTAACTAGTTTTTAAGCTTTCTGCACTGTTTTAGAAAAATCATAGAAAAATCATACGAAGTCGAAAACTGAATCCGTAAATTATGAGAGTTCATAAAATGTGTCTAGTTTATTCATAATTTTTATTATGATTTTTAGAAGTCTTTAACTTGTGTTAAAATGTTCATATTCACAGACTGGCCCGAATTTGTTTCTGAAATGATAGGCAGTTTTGTAAAAATCACCATAAATCGTAGAACAATCGTATGGTGATGTTCAAGTAGTCATTTTAAAGGTATGAATCTGAACTATTTGCACCTAATACAGTTTTGAAAACTAAAATGTTTAAGTTGACCAAAACAGTCCGTGAATGGAGTTAAACGTTTCTGATGAAGGTTGTTAAATGAGTTTAGTTATGTTCTTAGTGTTTTGACTTGTATTCCCCCCCCCCCCCCGTTAAAACTTAAGAAAAACATGAAACGATAGGGGTATGAACTCACCTTATATGATTTTAGTGGGTGAATGTTGAAGAAGAGAAATGTTCAACTCAAGAACACTTGGAGGATTGCTTGAAGATTCGAGAATCTAACACTAATGTGATGGAATTTGTGTAAGCAATCTATGATTTTGAGTAGGAGGATGTGTAATAATCATAAGAAAGATGATGATACTTACCAAATGAAGGAGATCAGCCTTGGAGTATGCCTTGAAGTTCTCGAAATTGAGAGAGAAAGATGAGAGAGTTTGGAGTGTGATTCTTGGAGGAAAATGAGAGAATGAATGAAGTGTGAGGAGAGAGGGTGGATGTTCCTGCTCTAAGAACGTGGGAAATGGCTGGAAATAATGATAAAGTACATTGACATGACCTAGGTATGGTGGAAGGAGTGTGGCTGGTCATGGAGTGGGTGTGGGTGGTTGCTTGTGTCGTAAACTAAAGAAAAGTCAACACTCCACCTCTTGTACTTCACCCACTCTTCTTGGATAAGATTTATCGCCAAAAACGTGGTTAATTTATAAATATGGGGCCTTATATGTTAAAATAAAGTTTTGGGTGAAAATCCCGCGTTAAAATAATTAAAAATGGGCCTAAAATGCAAAACTAGTCGAAAACCGGGAAGAAAAGGCTTTTCTGCGAGGCCTCTCGCATGAGGGACCGAAAGTGACCAGGTTCGGTCCTTAGAGGCTGGAACCGAAGGCGAAGGTGGACTAGGAAGCGAAATGGACCGAAGGGATCAGAAGCGAAATGGACCGAAGGGATCAGAAGCGAAATGGAGCGAAGGGTTCGTCTGGCAGGCGAGGTTCGGTCTGAGAGAGAAGGTTCGGGTTCGGGTTCGGTTCCATGGTTCGCAGGGGCTTCGGGTCAGCAGGGTTCGGTCCCTATAGGGGACTTTCGGCTCTAAGAGGCTTCGGCCCAAAAGGATGGGTTTCGGGTCCTTAAGCCTATTTTACTCGTTTTTACCCCGTTTTAAGCGGTTTTTGACCCGGTTAAGGGTCGGGATGGCCCGAAAGACTATAAAAAGTTAAAGGAACTTTTGAGAGAGATTTGGGAGAGATTTCACATACTTAGAGAGATTTGGGAGAGATTTCACATACTTAGAGAGATTTGGGAGAGATTTCACATACTTAGAGAGATTTGGGAGAGATTTAAGAGAGATTCTAAATAGAGAGAGAGATAGAGTGAAAACGATTGAGAGAGGTTTCGTGTGTGACATTTGTGAGTGTCCGGCTTCGCAACGCAAGGTCCGTAAACCCCGTTAAGCCATGTTTAAGGGTCCTACACACTCCCGATGGGTATGCAACATTGTTTTATCGGTTTGGTTCATTACTTACCACAGTTTTAGGTTAAGGAAATTTAGATACACGAACTTTTCAATTGATGATTTCTCATTAGAATAACGAGTTGTACAGTAATTACATAACGTAAACCCTAGTATACAAGGGTTAGTTGAGTTGACCGGTTTGACTTGTTGACTTTATTTGACTTTGACTTGATCGAAAATTGATGGTTGTCACATCATCCCCCCGTTAGAGGGAATTTCATCCCGAAATTAGCACTTTGACCGGGACTTCAAGAATTTGGAGAAAAGATGGGGGAAACTTTTCGTAGTACAAGAAATTGATATGGCGGGGACCAATCCGCCTGATGTTAAATGACGACCTTGGAATTTCTTATTGTAAAAGGAGTTTATTGTTTTGGAATGATAGAGTATTCTATGTGTGCCTTTATGCTCTCCGCTTTATACTTGGTATTACCACTACGAATATTTCAGGTTGTAGTTAGTGAGTATTAGCACAAAAAGGTTTTCGACAATTAATGACAAATATGGTAGTATAATCCCTACCAGTTCCTTTATAATCGCTTGGTGTAAACTAGTCGTAGATCATTAAGGTTGCAAGGGCAGTCGAATGAGTGACTCCGCCTTAAGCCCACTACTAGACATGGAACAGGAGTCAGGATGGAATTATTTGTTTCAAGTCTTTAGTATTTTGATTATAATTAACCCCGATGTATGTACAAAGTCATCACAGCTTACAGGTAATGATCCTAAGGTCATATATGAGTGTCTTTGGTTTGATTTGAACGAGAGAGTATTTTAACTACTTTTAGAAAGACGGTGATTTTAGCAAGCATACCAAATTCATTACAAACATATGGTACTTAAACGTTTTTTTCGTTGGAAACATTACAAAAGTCCTAATATGGTTCCCTTTGTGCTCCTACTGGTGTGTTCATCACACTCCTCCTGCTCCCCCGTCATTCTTCTCGGTTGGACATTCTCTCTTGAAGTGTCCCGTTTCACCGCATAGGTAGCATACTGGGCCTACCTTGGTGCTGGTGATTGAAGGGAGGTGTTGGGTTTGGTTTCTGCAGAAGCGAGCAGTATGTCCGTTCTTGTCGCAGTTTTTACAGTGCATCACCCGGCAAACCCCATTGTGATGGAAGCCACACTTGTTACACTTTGGGAGTGATCCCTTATATGGTCTGGCCGGCGCTTGGGTGACAGACCCCGTGGCTAGTGTTGATGCATGTGTCGTGACTGCTGTTGTAATGGCAGGTGCAGCTACGGATTGCTTTCTTCCAGCGAATTTTTGAGGTAGGTTACACTTCTTTTCGTCCCAAAACTTTCGCTTCTTGTTCGTAGGTTTGTGGCCTGAGGCGCCTTCGTTGGCAGACACCCGCCGGTGTTCCTGATTGTTACAACAATCTGTATTGTCAGTACCGCTTCCATCTCTGCTGGCGTTGTTAGCGTTGAGTTGCGTCATGACGGCTGTCACGGCTGCCGTGACTGCAGCTTGAAACGTAGCAGGATCTATCTGTAGGATAGCTGCCTTGCTTGTCGGTTGGTTACCTTCTTGTGAAGACATAATCCTGTTACATGAGGAGAAACGATGTCGTGAGTAGGGATGATTATCTCTAGTTATACCCTTACCATTTATATACACATATATAAATTTCTCACTTTACTGAACTATTCTCGGTGTTTCTGCTAACGTCCCTAAGACGGAGTTATGGTAGTGGGTAGAAGTAGGTTTCATACATGCGTTAAGCTTCACTCATCTTAGGTTCATGTTTTTCCAAACACACTTAGCTGAGGAGTTTTGATGGGATCTGGGGTATTAGTGCTGGTATGATCGCACCCCCATAGGTCTACGAAAAAGGCAACTTTTAACTATGAGGCTTAAAAAGGTGAGATGTGTTGAGTCTTGAATGAGGGTTTATACGTCAGGAGTTATTTATCTTAGTTCTGAGTGTATCGTGTTCCGGTTGTTTATGGTGTTCTGAAAACAGTTCATAACGAGAGTCTATATATGATAAACTTATGAATTTTTTTAGTATTGCTTCCAAGGAAATAATACGCACGTCCCTTTTATTTGTATGATTTTAGCATATTTAGTTTTTAGGGGAAGGTTTTAAGCCTGATGCAGGTCCACACCACATCATTGTGAGGAAAGTTTGGGCCGCAAATAAATCTCTCGACTAGTATAATCACTAACTCGTGGGGTCGGGCCTACACATGGAGGGGAGTAACGCTAACGCATACTCATAGACCTAATCTACAAGGTTTTGTGAGTAAAATGAACTCTGCTTAAGATAATACGTCCCCAAATGGCGAATTGTTGTTGCTGATGGCGACTCAATCCCTCGATCGGTGTTGCCCAGGCTATGTGATGAGAGTTGTCGACCTCTGGCTCTTCCTCCGACTCTTATCCTCATCACTCACTAACTCTCCGGGTTCGGAAAGTAGGGGTTTCCTGGTATGTAAGATCTTGTCGTGATGTCTGTGCGAGAATAGGGGTGGAAGAGATAATTAATAGACGTCTAATCCTATAATTACTTATAGGGGTGATCCTTATCAGTCACGTCTATAATCACATAGTGCATACCAGTTATACATAATCTGAGATAGAATAGACCTTCGAATAAATGACTCTACTCTAAGTCCACAACCAAACAAGGAACAGGAAGTAGAGCAATAGTCATAGATTCTGAGTCTATAATATCTTTAATTATGTATAACCTTAGCGTATGCACTTAGTCTTTATAGACCTACTAATAGGGGTCTTTAGTTTTCACATAAGTTAGTTATAGTACTACAAAATACTCCTATAGTATTTTAATGTTTGTCTTATGTTTTCAATGTTTCTTTGTAGATAAAATTGGTAAGTTTTTAGACTTGTTGCAACGCCACAACCATTCTTGGGCATATGCTAATCACTTCTGGGTCAGACATAGTTGATCAGGCTATGTTATTCCCAGACCTGACTATACATCCACAAGCCTACTTGTGCCATTCAACAATCATTACTTTTGTTTTGTTCTAGAATGATGTTGACCTTAGTATGTATGCATGCATGTATACTTTTAACAAGAAACTTTTTATTTCTAAAAGTATAGTTATTTGAAAATGTTAAATCAGAGACCTTAGTCCCAATGCATTTATAGTTTGTATATCTTATGTGGTTCGATATACTTAGTTCACTATAAACAATGCTCTGATACCAATCTGTCACACCCCCAAACCAAGGATGGCGGAAACGTCCGGGGGTAGAGGACTTCATGTATAGTATCACAACAACGAATATAATAGTGCTCAAAGTAAATACAACCATCATAAATATAATTAAAAAGGTTACACCATGGGATAAGTTTACATGTTTCAAAATCAATTACATTATGATGACAAAATGAAACGTTTGACGACTTATCGTCCCATCCTCAAAATGCTGTTGGTTTTCCTGTTTTACTGATTTCCTGAGAATACAAGTAGTTTTGAAAAAGTGTCAACAATTAAGTTGGTGAGTTCATAAGAGTTTTGTTCGAAAAAGAAACCGTTTTCCTTGTAAAAGTGACAAAGTATGTTTCTAGAAAATCCAATATTTTCTTTATTAAGTGAAATGAATGCTTCTATGTTATGCGATAATGAACCCTAGAAAGACCCATAGATTTCTTCTATAATCGCCCAGCGTATATAAGTTGTACAAAATTTAAGTTAAATAAACAGTTGAATATAATGGGTCTGCCCTAGGTCCACAACCAAACAAGGAACATGAGATAAGGCGGGCCCACCAATTCTAAGTCAATTGTGACTAGATTCTTATATAACTCTAGCATATACACTTAGCAATTATAGCTGAAGTCTAACAATTCTAGATGAAATATAGTTTTAACAGAGATATGATTCCAAAGAAAATCCTATATTTTCCTTATAAAAGTTATGTGGTCCTAAATCCCAGGACCGAAAGTAAGCAAGTATTTTCCATACTTAAAGATATAAAAGCGATTTTAAATCGGCATAAAACCCTTTTTAAAGTTAGGTGGTCCTAAATCCCAGGACCGAAAACAAGTATATTTCCATACTTAAAGATATAAAATCGATTTTAAATCGGCATAAAACCCTTTTTAAAGTTAGGTGGTCCTAAATCCCAGGACCGAAAACAAGTATATTTCCATACTTAAAGATATAAAAGCGATTTTAAATCGGCATAAAACCCTTTTTAAAGTTAGGTGGTCCTAAATCCCAGGACCGAAAATAAGTATATTTCCATACTTAAAGATATTTCCTGTGAGTTAAATCGACATAACTCGCTAATTTAAACAGAACCCGTAAATCTTATGATTTATTAATACAACATGTGAGTTATTATAACCATACTAAGACTAGTTTAGATGGCCTCGTAACATGACGTTCTTCAGGCGTCGCACGTTAAATGACACTTGTCACCACAGACCTGCCGGTCTAGCTGTTGCATGCAGCTTAGGTGTGGGTTTGTCAAACCCAATATAGATCTATACACAACTATCACGCTCTCCCTACAAGAGACTCTGGTTATAATTTACAGGACTTTTTGATTTATTACCATGAAGGTAACTCGAAGCGAATGACTCACAAATTTATTCATTAACAGATTTACGTGAACTTAACTGAAAACCTTTGGTAAATGAGTTTGAAATGTAAATGATACGTAAACTATACCTATTATAGTTTATCCAAAACGTTTGTACTGAAAAAGAACTCTTTTATGAAAATACATTAGTGCTATGAATCCATAAACTATGCTTATTATAGCTTATTATATGTGTTCGAAATGAATGAAAAATCTTATCATGAATGACTAAATTTCAGTTTATGATGATAAACTAACAAGAAATTACATTCAATATTTAGAACTTATTGTTATACACTTTGCTCAACATAATACAAAGTGTTATGAAAGTTATAAGTTGTTAACTAGTTTTTAAGCTTTCTGCACTGTTTTAGAAAAATCATAGAAAAATCATACGAAGTCGAAAACTGAATCCGTAAATTATGAGAGTTCATCAAATGTGTCTAGTTTATTCATAATTTTTATTATGATTTTTAGAAGTCTTTAACTTGTGTTAAAATGTTCATATTCACAGACTGGCCCGAATTTGTTTCTGAAATGATAGGCAGTTTTGTAAAAATCACCATAAATCGTAGAACAATCGTATGGTGATGTTCAAGTAGTCATTTTAAAGGTATGAATCTGAACTATTTGCACCTAATACAGTTTTGAAAACTAAAATGTTTAAGTTGACCAAAACAGTCCGTGAATGGAGTTAAACGTTTCTGATGAAGGCTGTTAAATGAGTTTAGTTATGTTCTTAGTGTTTTGACTTGTATTCCCCCCCCCCCCCTTAAAACTTAAGAAAAACATGAAAAGATAGGGGTATGAACTCACCTTATATGATTTCAGTGGGTGAATGTTGAAGAAGAGAAGTGTTCAACTCAAGAACACTTGGAGGATTGCTTGAAGATTCGAGAATCTAACACTAATGTGATGGAATTTGTGTAAGAAATCTATGATTTTGAGTAGGAGGATGTGTAATAATCATAAGAAAGATGATGATACTTACCAAATGAAGGAGATCAGCTTTGGAGTATGACTTGAAGTTCTCGAAATTGAGAGAGAAAGATGAGAGAGTTTGGAGTGTGATTCTTGGAGGAAAATGAGAGAATGAATGAAGTGTGAGGAGAGAGGGTGGATGTTCCTGCTCTAAGAACGTGGGAAATGGCTGGAAATAATGATAAAGTACATTGACATGACCTAGGTATGGTGGAAGGAGTGTGGCTGGTCATGGAGTGGGTGTGGGTGGTTGCTTGTGTCATAAACTAAAGAAAAGTCAACACTCCACCTCTTGTACTTCACCCACTCTTCTTGGATAAGATTTATCGCCAAAAACGTGGTTAATTAATAAATATGGGGCCTTATATGTTAAAATAAAGTTTTGGGTGAAAATCTCGCGTTAAAATAATTAAAAATGGGCCTAAAATGCAAAACTAGTCGAAAACCGGGAAGAAAAGGCTTTTCTGCGAGGCCTCTCGCATGAGGGACCGAAAGTGACCAGGTTCGGTCCTTAGAGGCTGGAACCGAAGGCGAAGGTGGACTAGGAAGCGAAATGGACCGAAGGGATCAGAAGCGAAATGGACCGAAGGGATCAGAAGCGAAATGGAGCGAAGGGTTCGTCTGGCAGGCGAGGTTCGGTCCGAGAGAGAAGGTTCGGGTTCGGGTTCGGTTCCTTGGTTTGCAGGGGCTTCGGGTCAGCAGGGTTCGGTCCCTATAAGGGACTTTCGGCTCTAAGAGGCTTCGGCCCAAAAGGATGGGTTTCGGGTCCTTAAGCCTATTTTACTCGTTTTTACCCCGTTTTAAGCGGTTTTTGACCCGGTTAAGGGTCGGGATGGCCCGAAAGACTATAAAAAGTTAAAGGAACTTTTGAGAGAGATTTAGGAGAGATTTCACATACTTAGAGAGATTTGGGAGAGATTTGAGAGAGATTCTAAATAGAGAGAGATAGAGTGAAAACGATTGAGAGAGGTTTCGTGTGTGACATTTGTGAGTGTCCGGCTTCGCAACGCAAGGTCTGTAAACCCCGTTAAGCCATGTTTAAGGGTCCTACACACTCCCGATGGGTATGCAACATTGTTTTATCGGTTTGGTTCATTACTTACCACAGTTTTAGGTTAAGGAAATTTAGATACACGAACTTTTCAATTGATGATTTCTGATTAGAATAACGAGTTGTACAGTAATTACATAACATAAACCCTAGTATACAAGGGTTAGTTGAGTTGACCGGTTTAACTTGTTGACTTTATTTGACTTTGACTTGATCGGAAATTGACGGTTGTCACAGAATGTGAGACTTCGTATCTATGGAATTGCCTTGTAGCAATCTCCAATAGAGAACTTTGTAGTTTCAGTGGCAAAGTCTTGGTGACTTTTGTGCAATAAGATTACAAAATGATCATTGCATAAAATGTTAGAATCTAACATATTTTAGTAGTGGCGAGAATTTTGTGTTCTTACACTAACAATAAGGATTAGGGATTGTGAGCATCATTAGAAATGTTTTCAATTGATCTGTTTCACAAAGTATGGACCATAGGTAAACAGAGTGTGCATGCTTGGTACATGGGACAACTGTCGTTATAATTCAAGTAATAAGTTGATTATCCGAAACATTATACAATGAATAATGTGTAATCAATATGGTGACTAAATAAAAGGAGATTTATTTATACTCAAAAGTTTGGGGCCATATTGGATTCAATTATTATTGTGTTTCACTTTGCATGTTTTGACTTCCTAAATAATAAGATTATTCGAACGTTCCACAGTTGCTCATATTTTGGAAGTTGGTATGAAAGAAGACTGTCGTGAATTGGTTTGTAGATTGTCTAAAGTGTATTAGACATAGAAAAAGCTTGTTGCAACGTTCATGAGTGCTTATGAATATGATTTGAGCATTGGATTAAACCCACGCTCACTTGGATCGCTTCATGGATTTTATCACGAGTGATTGGTGAGACGATAATATCTTATATTCTTGAAACCGAGACGTTTGAGTTGTATTCTGCAAGTTGGTTGCACATTGATAATATGTAAACGCATCAGTAACTTGGTGTTATAAAACATATTGTTGTGTGTGATTTGATGAGTAGGTACAGGCGAGCATTGAGTCGAAGTTTATCCGTTCCTTTTACCCAATGTGGGATAAAAGAGATATATGTGGGCCCATCGATGATTTAGTGATGACACCCCTAAGCGCTTGGCCAATCCAGGACTAAGTTGATGTGTTCAATTGTAGTGTGTTGTCAGTCGTCATAAATTGGAAATCGGGAAACAACACATGAACAGAGTATGATTAAAATCCATGTCTAGTTCATACGATATCTAGAATAGAGGAATATATGATCCCTTATCTAAAGGACGCGCTTCTGATAAGATTAGAGTTGACAGTGGCTTTTGAAAGCTACGATTGCTGATCAGGATCTGAAGTTATATGCAAAATAGTTATTAGACTTATCTAAGTGGGAGACTGTTGGATTATGTGTCTAAGCCCATAACTATTTGGTATGTACTTGACCCAATTGTGAGCATAGTCCTTTTGGTTTGCCTTCACCATAGCAACTGATAGGATGAATTAAGGAGAAAAAGGATTAATTATGATTTATTAATAAATTATATGAATAATATATTAAAAGAGAAATCATATTGTTTAATTAATATTAGTCAAGAATTAATTAATAATTAATTTTGTGGCTAAAAGACATTAATTAAATAAAGGGGACTAGAACTGTCAATTGTGTGATAGTTGAATATTGGGCTAATGGACTCCATAAGAAGTTGGAGTGGACGAAATCTATGGGAAAACCCATTAGAATTCGTCCAAGGCCTCTAAGGAGGGAGTTCATGGGCTGCTTAGGGCCTAAGCAGTCAGATTGGGGTTTCCTGGTTGAAAACCCTAATAGCCTCACTATATAAGGAACCCCTAAGGCCCCAAAAACGTGTGGAAGTAATACCTAAGGGTTCTTGGTTGTTTTTGGTGCTCATCCTCCCTCTCTCCTTGTTCATCTTATTGCATATGGTGTTTGTGACTCCATTAGAGGTGCAACATTTGAGGCACTAAGCTTTCAAGGTCAAGATCAAGAGGAATTGAGATTGTTATTGCTACATAACAATCAAGGTAAGATCTAAACCCTAATTCATATGTTGATTTGATTATTGTATGCTAGATCTAGGGTTTATGAGCTTTGGATGATTATTGCATGTTCATTAGACTAACTACATCCAAAGCTTTAAGGTTTGCATGTACACCATAGGATTGATGTAGTGCTCAAAACCCATCGAAGTTTAGTATGAGATCAGTAGTAGAGTAGCAGAGAGCAGTACCAGTTTGAGGAAGTGACTTGGAGTATTTGGGAGGATTGCTGAGGAAAGTATGGATAGGTATGGAAGGTAGTATTGGGCCTGTACTACTGAAAGCACAAGATCCATACTCGAACCGATGAGAGTCTTGGAGAATCTGACAAGCTTCGGGGAGGAGGATCTTTGAGTATATCTGACCAGAAGTTTTGTGGTTTTTAGTTTAGAGATGAGCACTCAGAGAGATGGTTCTGGTTCGGGATTCAATCTCGGCTCAGGTGGTGAGCCAGTCGGGGGAAGGACTGTCAAGATTTTGAGTTCGTGTTGGATTGAGGAGATGGAAGGTGTTTTCCGCACTAGTCCCTACCCCATAGGAGCCAAGGTTTGGTTCGCCTTGGGTCTTCTGTATCGGATGGAAAAGAGCTACTGGGAATTGATTGTGCGGTCTATTGCACTTTCTGAATTGGAGACTATGTCTTGGGAGGAGTTTGTGACCCGGTTTGGGGCAGATGATGTTCCGGTTGTTACAGCTCAGTCATTGGAGAGTGGGCAAGCGTGTGTGACAGGGTGTCAGACCCTGAAGGATATGACTTCCGGAGTTCGGGGATACGAGACTGATTTGGAGCACAATGAGAAGAGGAGGTCAGATCAGGAGCATGCTTTGGAGGGTCCCGGAAGAGGCCCAAGACATCAGATTCTGGTTCTAGAGGACATCAGGACCGTAGCCGCTGTGGAAAGTGCGGCAGGACACACGTGGGGGCGTGTAGGAGTGGCAGTGATGGCAATTTTGGTTGTTTCAAGCGCGGCCAGTTCGGTCATTATAGAAGGGATTGTACTGCTATCACCACCCAGGAATCAGACCTGATCTGCTTCCATTGCAATCAGAGGGGCCACAAGAAGGCCCAATGCCCGAGTCTGGTTTCATCAGGACAGTTGATAACACCCGCCCCTGCGACTTGGAGGGTCACCAACGGCCGTCAGGGCCGAGCAGAGGCGCCCACGGCGAGGAGCAGGGCATTCCAGTTGATTTCAGAAGAGACGCGAGCAGTCCCTAATATGGCAGGTGCGTATCTTCCACTTTCCTATCAGCTTTTATTTATGATTTATTTGCTATGGTACTGCATCAATGTTAGTAAGTGTATTTTAGAATATTATGTTTCTTGCTTATGATTAAGTTATATGTCATCTGCATACCATGGAATATAGAGTAATAGTTCGAGGACGTTTCCCTTTTAGAGCAAGATCTCAGGATGCAGTAACTGTAGCCAGCGTGATTGGAACTCGGGATGTGTTTCGCTAGTTTTCAAGGAAGGTATTAATTGATACTGGTTAGTTAGATCTCTAGCGGTGGTGAGCGTCGGATTGCCAACTAATCGATCATTGGATGATAAGAAGGATTGGGAATACTTTCCTCAAGCTGTGAGCTATAAGAAATTAGTGGGATCAAAGTAGGGGAGAACTAACCGAGTGGTCAGAAGCACAAGTAAGTGCGAGACTGGAATGGGTTTGCATCATTGTTGAGAAGGAAAGCCGCCCAAATGGCTGTTTGTATAGAGGAGCACGTGAGTGGGGAGTTGGGGAAAACTTCCCGACGTTGAGTTCGTTGTAAGCACGATTAGATGATGACTGGTTTGGGGAAACCAGGCTGGAGAATTTTCAGTCAGGACGGAAGACGGTTGAGTGGTCGTCTTGATTGAGGATTGGATGAGTTTGGAGTTCAGAAAACGTTCCAACATTTGATTCATGCTTTCCCTTGGCATTGGATTGCAGGTTTCAAGGACCAGGTTAGAGCCCCAGTTAAGACTGAAGTTCGGTTGAGTGTAGGTCGAGTGAGGGTTCGACATAGTATGGAAAGTGTTATAAGACTACGGGGCTATCCGTAGCATTCACTAACAGTCAGATAGCATGATAGGTGATGTAAGACTACGGGACAACCGTAGCAATCACCAGCAGCCAGATAGCATGGAAGGTGTTGTCAGACTACAGGATAGTTGTATCATTCACCAACAGTTAGGTAGCATAAGAATTGCGGAAAGACTGCGGGGTGGTTCACAGCACTAGTCAGCAGACAGTATAGAAGTGTTGTCAGACTGCGGGGTGGGCCGTAGCATTCACTAGTTAACAAACAGTGTGGAAGTGTTGTAAGACTGCGGTGTGGCCCGTAGCATTCACTAGTTGGCAGATAGAGTAGAAGCGTTGTAAGACTACGGAGGTGGCCTGTAGCATTCGTTAGTTAGCCACTGGTATATCGATATAGTAAAACTACGGAGTGGCCCGTAGCATTCATTAGTGGTCAGATAGTGTGAGAAAGTGTTGTAAGTCTACGGGTGTAGCTGTAGCATTCACTAGTAGCCAGATAGTGTTGGAGTGTTGTAAGTCTGCGGTGAAGCCGTAGCATTCACCAAGTTGTCAGATAGCATTAGAGTGTTGTAAGCCTGCGATGGTTGGCATAGATTTTCCTAGGTTGACAAGTAGTATGGGTGTGATGGCAGGTCATGAGGAGAACAGTAGTACCCACTAGTTCGGGTGCAGCAGCGGGGTTATGGAAAACCACTTATTGGATTTCGGGATTACCCAGATGAATTAGATCTGGTTGAGCAAGTGATAAGACTGTAGGGACACCACTACAGTTATGAGATCAGGGAAGCAAAGGACTGCTTAAGGTCGTTGTGATATAAGGCTACCATTGGTCAGGTAGCCAACATTCTTAGCCTTGGATTTGGTGATGTCGGGACTTGACGTATGAACCCGCTCAGTTAGATCAGATGGCCGTTAGAGCCACAGTGGCAAGATTGTGACAACCCGAAATTTATTCCGTCACTATAACCCATTCCGTTAATAAAATTGATTTTATTATTAAAATTTTCCGTTAACTTTTAAGTTAAATAATTCATTTAGGGTTATTGTCATAATTTCCTACGTGTAGGAAATCGTTTAATCACATGGAATACCCTTAAATTCTTTCGGGAAAATTTTATAGTTCACGACTAAGTCGGGTTACGGTTATTTAATCAGGTAAAATCTTAAACTCTGTTTAATGTCGGAATTGAGTGGGTCCCCACCTAACCGTGAACTCAACCCCATATAAGGGTTGAGTGGTCACCATTTGAGCCTTTTTCCCACCCTTAGAACTTTCTCTCTCTACTCTCTCTCTAAAAATTGGATTTTTTGCTCAAGAATCTCCTCATTCAAGCTCCAAAATCGTAAGTAATCCTTCCTAGCTTGTTGTTTAACTGAACATGCATGCAAATCCATGGTTTAAACTCTCAAAAACTTGTATTTACGGTTTGGGAACACCTCCCAAAACCGTAAACTCCCATAAGGGGGTTTTGAAGCCCCAAAACCCTTCCAAAACCCTTCTAATGCCTAGCTATGACTTAGAAACTTGCATGCATGAACTTAGAACCCCAAAATCATGTGTTTATGGGACTAAACATGAGTTTACGGTCCATGAACATTCATGAACCGTAAACACCCTAAAATGGGGTGTTGATGCCCCAAAACCTTTCCAATGCTTGGCTAATGACCTAGAAGCTTGCTTGAATGATCTTAGAACCCTAAAACATGGCTTGAGAAGTGTAAACATGAGTTTACGGTTTGGGAAGGTCTCCCAAAACCGTAAACACCTCCAAAGGGTGTTTAAGTGCCCTAAACACCTTGTATGGCTTATAATTGGGTCTAGAACCTTGCATGCAAGACCTACAACCACCAAAACACTTGAAGAATGGACAAACATGAGTTTACGGCCGTAAACCCATGTGTTTACGACCGTAAACTCCCCATGGGTCCTTTAAGAACCGTAAACCCCAATTCCAAGGTCATTTCATGTCCCGATCACTTCCTAAGCCCTTGAATCAACCCTAGAACCCTTCCTTGTGAAGCATGAGACCTTGCAACACCCAAATGCACCATTCCCATGAGTTTATGGCCGTAAACTCATGGGGGATATGGTCTTTGGACCGTAAACACCCCTAAGGGCTTACACTTGAAGAGTAAACTCCATATCAAGGCCCAACACTCCTTAGATGCAACCCGAATCATTCCTAACACTTGAAATAAAGTGTTTTCGTGCCTCGGGTGTATCATCTTACTTAATTAGTAGTTCAATGTCTAATTAGATACAATTATGTATCTCCTCTTGTTACATAGGATCCTCGCGCGTGTTCAAGCCCTAAATTAACACTTAGCATCCTATCCGGCACATTTCTCGTCTGGTGAGTTCATACCCCTACACTTTTTCCGAGTTTTTCATGTTTTCAGGGGGGGAATACAAGCAAACCATAAAGGTTTTCGTAACTTAAAAACTGATGTAATTATACGATTTCCTGACAAACTTTAGATACTGTATCCCTTTTGTAATATGCGGAGCATAAGGGACGTTTTCTAAATATAATTACATAGTTTTCAGAACAGCGTGGAAACTTCTCAAACCATTCAAATTATTATGGGAATAATTTGGGATCTTTATTACTTGTATTACAGATTCAAATTTCATGCAAAGTCAATATATATAAACTATGTCTAATTTAGTTTATCCATGTTAAACCTAGAGTATCATGCTAAATAATTACTTTGTATTTAATTATTTATACTCTACTTTGTTCCAAACGATTTCGAAATTTGATAAACGACCAGTTATTTCGTGAATTAGTTAATACTAGCTTGTGAGACTTGTCTTCGTTATACCCTTCGGGGTACCAGTAAATCCTCTCCGGAAGTATAACCAGAGTCTCCTGGAGGGAGAACATGAAATTTGTGGATAGATCTATTCGGGACTGACAATCCCACACCTAAACTGCTAGCTACAGTTAGGCGGGCACGCCTGGGGTGACAAATTTTGGAAATCGAACGACGCCCGAAGAACGTCAAGGAGGTCACGGGTCAAATCAGTATGGTTATACGACTCTCAATACGTACTAAATTAACTAACTCTATTCACGGATTCCTTTCTTTCATCTATAGTTTTATGTATTAAAACTACCTACTTCGTACTGGAGGGAATTTCCAGGATCATAACTTATGGTTTTCTTAACTTATTGATGATTAGTCAAGGTTTTTCTCATTCTATGGAAATCAACTTACATGTTTGAAAATATGGGATTTTCTGGGAAAACATGCTTATGTATATTCATAACTCAGTAACAATGGTTTTCGATATAACAGCAATCTTAATTAAAGGAAATGAAGTATTTATCACAAGATTAAATAACCGGTTTTTCCTTACAAAACATGCTTATGAACTCACCAGCTTTACGCTGATATTTTAAAACTGCTTGTATTCTCAGGTTCTCGTTAGACAGGTATCCCGTTACTTTTGGAGAAGACGGAGTGTATAGAAGTCTCGTCTTTACTTTTGATATACTGATGTATATAAACTATGTATTTATCCACTCTTAAACCAATGTAACTTTTCTTATGTAATGTAATGGTTGTGTTTACTATGATTACTATGTTCAATGGTTGTGATACTACGTATGACGTCCTCCGCCCCGGAACGATTCCGCCGCCGGTTTCGGGGTGTGACAAAGATAGTTAGTGGCAACTATCAATAAGGCAAGGATTTTGTATGGAAGTCGCGTGGGGCAACTGTGAGATTGCTCTTGGCTCAGCAATCGGACAGGACATCAGCATTACAAATAAGCTGGAACCAGGGAGGTCCCGGTGGACTTTGCGGAATCAGCCATGTGGCAGCGTAGTGTTTCAGGCATTTTAGTGTTTTAGACAGTTCAGTGTTTCAGGCACTTCAGTGTTTCAGACAGTTTAGTGTTTCAGACAGTTCAGTGTTTCAGGCAGTTCAATGTTTTAGGCAGTTCAGTGTTTCAGGCAGTTCGATATTTCAGGTAATTCTATGTTGCGGGTAGTTTCAAAGTATCGGAACGCCGTGAGAGGTTGCGGCGTAGTTGGTCGTAGCGGACTTCGAGGATGAAGTCTGATTTAAGTGGGGAGAGTTGTAACACCCCGTTTTGAAAGGTACTTCGTTTTGGTCTCGGAGGCCCAAGGTATAAGCAATTCGGTCTTTTATGGGTCTCGGGTTTTATTCGAAAGATTTTAAGGCTTGGGTGTGTAGTTAGGAGTGCAGAGCTTCTCACCACCTTTTTGTGGATATAAAGTCCATCGGAAACGGACTTAGAATGAAGGAGTTATAGCACTTTGAAGTTATTGGCATAAATGGTCCCTAATGGAAATGTTTGGCAAGTATGGATCTTGTCCCTAATGAAAAATTTAGGTCCAAAGAATGGATCTTGTTCATGCAACTTCGTTTTTTGAGCTTATGGTTGCCGCCCTTGAAGCTCAAAGTGTCCCTTTAGCAGTAAAGTTGCAAGCTTTGAGGCCTTTATGTAGCCATGCATGAGATCTAGCCATTTCCATGGAAGTTTATTGCTATTTTTAGAGTTGGGTTCATTTGGTGGGTTGCAAGCCACCAAGTGATCGACTTTATGGGTTAGGACGAAGTTTTGGACTCAGATTGTAGTTTGGACGTAGTGTCTTAAGGGATTAAGCAGTTTTGGAGAAAATGGCTTAACAGGAGAGTACGATGGGCGTACACGCCAGTACACGCAGCGTACAAGCCATTCAAGCAGTACGCGCAGCGTACGCTCAGACAATGGCCTTTATGTTATTGGGCCTCTATTTGGGCCAAGCTTTTGGACATAACAGTAGTTGGGCCGTTATGGGCCTTCAGAAGTCAGTCAAGGGCCCAAGGACTAGTTGGGCTTGAGAGGAAAGCCCATTTGAGGAGTTGGGCCCAATTTAGAAAATTGGGCCATTTGGAGACTTTAGTGGGCTCTAATAAGTTTGGAAGGACCAGAAAAGGATTGGGCCTAGGTCATGACCCAAATTAGATCAAAAAAGGGTAAAACAGTCATTTTACCCTTAGAAGGATTCTCAGTTTTCTGACTAAGTATTATTGTATAGAGTTAGTCGGGGAGTTGTGGGAGCAGCCAGCAGAGATTCCTCACACACAAGTTCAGCATTCAGTTTGAGAGGTGAGTTTCTCTCTAGTAGGAACGGGTCTAAGGCCACAATGCCGGCCCGTTTAGTTGATAGTAGTTCCGGGCTTCGGTCTGATGTCGGGGCGGTCTCGAGGAGAGTATATGTATGCTTGGTGTCTTTGTGATTCATGCAAGTTATGAGTTTTGTGTTCTGGGGAAAGCCCGATGTCGGGGCAAGCCTGATGTATGTTAGTGTATCTCTTATGTGTTTTGTGTTCCGGGGTAAGCCCAATGTCGGGTCAAGCCCGATGCATGTCAATTTATATGTTATCAGTTATGTGTTTCGGGCTTTGGCCTAATGTCGGGGTAAGCCCGATGCAGTTTACATGATATGTTATATGTTTATGATATATGTTATGTTGTGTATGTGTCGGGGTAAGCCTGATGTCGGGGCAAGCCCGATGTCGGGGTGAGCCCGATGTCGGACGTAGTCTGATGCCGGGGTGAGCCCGATGCCGGGCAAGAGTCCGATGTCGGGTAAGCCGATGTCGGGTTCGTCCCGATGCAGTTGGGAGTAGTCCCAGAGTTATGTTATTTATTATATGTTATGTGCATGGTATGTGGTAGATTGGGGGAGCTCACTAAGCTTCGTGCTTACAATTTTTAGATTGGTTTCAGGTACTTCAGCTAGCAAAGGGAAGGGATCGGGATGATCGCATGACACACACCATAGTTTTCTAGCCTTGGAGATTTACTCTGATATTTGATATGAGATTTTGATATATTGACAGATATTATGTTATTTTGAGATACATGGTTTATGATTTTATACTATGGTAATGATATTTATGGTTTTAATAATGATTTAAAAACGAAATTTTTAGACCGTATTTTTGGGATGTTTCAAGTTGGTATCAGAGCCTTGGTTTTAGGGATTCGGGCACACTCTCGGGTGTGTCTGAACTCAAACTAAGGAATTGGTATAGAAAATTTCAAAAGAAAAGTCAATTTTTGTAAAACGGATTTTGAGAAAAGAAAAGAGTTTTAGAAAAAGCGAAAAGAATTTTGAAAAGACAAAAGAACTTTGAAAAGACAAAAAGGTGTGGTGCATGAAATCAATCGAGCTCAAGTAAGTACTCCCAAATTACCCATACAAGTTATGTTATGATATGTTTATGAGAACTGCATGTTAGATTAGGACTAAGGATCTAGAAAGGATGCCTTATGTGCCTATTATATGTGTATTAGCTTTATGAGAACTGCATGCTAGATTAGGACTAAGGATCTAGGAAGGATGCCTTATGTGCCTATTATATGTGTATCAGCTTTATGAGAATTGCATGCTAGTTTAGGACTAAGGATCTAGGAAGGATGCCTTATATGCCTGTTATATGTATCTCGGCTTTATAAACCACATGCTAGTACAGATTAGTCAGTGATGGCCTGAATGAGATATGCTTGATTATGTTACTCGATGCTTGATTATGTTACTCGATGCTCGAATGTTGCTTGCTTTGTGCTTGTAGGAGTCTTAGTTATCTTTTACTAACTAGTAAATGAATATGTTACGTTACATATTGCGAGGATTAAATAATTTCAGAAGGTTAGGTCTAGCCCTATTGCGCAGCTCTTGTCTGAGTCCAACCGTTGTAGGGTAGGATCTCTCATTCGAAGTATTATCTAGTCTTAGTAATATGTAATAATATTCACGAGCTAGTTAGGGGAGGTAGTGAATCGAAATCAAAGTTTTGATAAAAGTTTCCATAAACAATGTTCATTTTAAAAATAAGTAAATAAGTTTTCATAAATAGAAGTTCGTTGCTAAAGCGAGTAATAAAGTTTCTATAGATAGAAATATGTTGCAAAAATGAGTAAATAAGTTTCCAATAATAAAAGTTTGTTGTTATAATGAGAAACAAAGTTCATTGCTATAATGTGAAACAAAGTTCATTGTTATAATTAATAAACAAGTTTATTGCCATAATAAATAACAAGTTTGTATGTGTATGAGCAAACAATGAGCTCCCAACCAAGCCTATGACTGATGCCCTATCAAGATCTATGCTTATCGTTCCATAGATTATATGGTATCATGCACTCAAGCAATCGGGCGAGTGAGGAGTTGTCAATTCCTAATAGCGCTATCCATAATGACCATTGGCTCAAAGAGTTAATGGTTGTATTAAAGTATAATGGAAGGGACTTAAGACAATAAGGCCTCATGTTTCGTGTTGCATAGACATACATACATAGATATAGCAAAATATAGCAATCATATTTGATACAAATCAATTTAAATACAACGAACAAATAATAGTTTTTCGGACATGCTTTTCCACCCCAAAACATAAAAACCAAAAATAGGGGAGTGCGTGAATACTCACAATGCATTGAGATGATGCAAATGGTGCCTTGACTACGCTCCACTCGTACCACTATCGATTCCTACAATAATGGTATTCGCTAGTGAGTCTCTAATCGAAATCTAACACTAGTATATTTACTACTACTATAGAATTATGCCAATATTGTGTCAAATTTTAATATTGATAAGTTACAAACATTTTTCTGAAATGGTAAAATTTTATAACTCATGTGATTAAGATAATTTTGGATATTACTTTCCATAATTTTGTAATATTAATTGAGTGTATTTCAATACATTTAAAGGTATTTTAAACTCCTAAAAATCCAAAAATATTATCAAACAGTTTCCAAAATTCATCAAATTTTACATTTTTGTTCCAAATATAGTAGATGTCTTCCAGAAAATTTCTCTTGAATTTTTGATGTAATTATTTATTTTTCCAAAATTTTAAGCCTTCATATCAATATAAATTCGTGAAAAATAGTATCTGGATAATAAAAATTCTAAACTTTTTTATATTACTGCCACTAAACATACTTAAGCTAGGAAAAATGTAAAAATGGGTTTCTAAACAGTTTATCCCGATTTTATGATTTTTATACATTTGATCTAACAAAAATGGAAATCAATAGAAGACAGTTTCTAAAATTGCCCAAACTTTGTTTAACACTGTTATAATACATATAGAAGCTGTGAAGAATATAAAACATATTTTTCAATTAGTTTTGCTATTTTTCTTTGTTTTATGCTCTTGAATAATCGTTAAATGGTAAATAATTACCAAATAGTTAAAGTAAATTACCAAAATTTTTGTAAACTTCATTTACAGTGTAAATAATTTTGGAAAAATACAAAATGTGGTTTTTATCTGTTGGAATCCGATTTTGTGGATTTAAGTGTATTTAATCTTAGAAAATAGGGGAAAATAGTATACTGAATAAAAAAATCATCAAATTTTTTATTTAGATGTTTAATATATTTTAAGGTCTTCTGGTAAATTTTCATGAATTTTGGATGAGTAAAACTATTTTTCCCATTATTAGTCCATTATAAATACAAAAATCAGAGAAAAATAGGTATGCATTATAAAACAAAATTTGCAAATATTTTTCTGAGTCTTACACATAGGGTAGGAGCTGCAAAAATTATTAGATAGACTTTTCAAATTCCTTAAAGTGGTTTTATGATTTATTGGAATAAAACAAAAAGAAAATTCAAAACCATGCTAAACAGTAACAAAAATCGATGAAACTTAATGAGAAGTCATTATTTAGCATAGGGGTCATCCATGAATTTACCTAGAATGTATAGACCTCATAAAGTATTTTATATGATTTATTGTACTATTTTATTGCAATAATTATAATAATTCGAGAAAAATGAATTATTTTCTGAAAATTTGTAGAACATCTCATTTTGTTGGTGGAATACAGGAAAAAATCAGATTTGATCATCAAAGAAGTTTTAGATATTTATTTGGGAATAAATCCTTTATGAACATATTAGGGTAGGAGCTGCAAAAATTATTAGATAGACTTTTCAAATTCCTTAAAGTGGTTTTATGATTTATTGGAATAAAACAAAAAGAAAATTCAAAACCATGCTAAACAGTAACAAAAATCGATGAAACTTAATGAGAAGTCATTATTTAGCATAGGGGTCATCCATGAATTTACCTAGAATGTATAGACCTCATAAAGTATTTTATATGATTTATTGTACTATTTTATTGCAATAATTATAATAATTCGAGAAAAATGAATTATTTTCTGAAAATTTGTAGAACATCTCATTTTGTTGGTGGAATACAGGAAAAAATCAGATTTGATCATCAAAGAAGTTTTAGATATTTATTTGGGAATAAATCCTTTATGAACATATTAGAAAGCTTTCAACAACAAACTTTGATCATCTAGCATCTAAGCTTGAAGATCTTCACATGCATGTTGGATTGAAACCCATTCATGAGTTTGAAATGGTCAAAAATAGTTTTTGAAAGAAAACTTAGGGTGCATGTGGTGATTTTCCATAAAAACGTGTAGAAAAGTGCATTTTGTTGATTTTGACTTAGGTTTTGGTCCTTGGATTTCACCATTTACAACATGCATGTTGTTTTTGGGTGAAATCCTGCCACCATCATCATCAAAACTGAAGTCAATGAACATGCACACAAATTTTCTAAGAGAAAGGTGTAGAAGAAGAAGGAAATGCAAGAAAAACCTTGAAAACTTGAAGGAAAATGAAAGGAAATCGTGTTCTACCTTAATGAACACCACTAGATGATGAAGATTTTGAGTTTGAGGTGTGTTCTTGGACTTATTTTTTGGAAAATTTCGTGGGTATAGAGAGAGGAAGAGAGAAAATGGAGTGGTGAAGGTAGAGAGAAATGAGAGAAAATGAGAGAGAAAGTGGAGTGTGAGAGAGAAAGAAGTGATTATGTGTTTTGGGAAGAGAGTAGTGTCTTGGGAAGAGGGTGGCCGGTTTTGGGGGATAAGAAAGGGTTTCCCTCTCTTCTATTTTTATAAAATTCAAATCTTTTATAAAAATATCAAACTCTTTTATAGAATGTGCACTAAAATCAAGTTTTTATTCATAAACCTTGATTTTTGATTCATAAATTAAGGGTAAATGTTAATGAGTTAAATTTTATTATTTTCTTGAATGCATTTTCATAATTTTAATTCTTATAAGAATATATTGTAAGGTTCGTAACTATTTTTATAGACTTTTTAAGGTTTAATTTTATAAATTTAGGTTTTAGGGCATTTAAGGGTTTTGGAGTTTAATAAACTTTGAATATCAAAAGAAATTGAATCTTTGAGACTTCAAATTATCTTATGGTATTATAACTCTTTTATAGTTATAAATAATGTTTGTAATTTATTTTTAGCGGTTTATTGGCATTCTATGTAGTGATTCCGAGATTCAAGCGAAATTGAATCAAGTATACTAGTCCTAGTCTTCAACTTTGACTTAAGTTTCTATGAGACTTTGACCTAATTTCTACTTCTAGGTCAAGTGCATGATGTGTGTATATGATTCATGAAAAGGTGTTCGAGTCAAAGAGTGACCCGAATATGGATAGTCTCTACAGATAAGTAGTTGTAGAATTCGCATACCAATGTGAAATCTAAGTACACTATCCTTCGATCTTACTTGTTTCCAAGTTTCTAGTAGGTTATAACTTAGCTTCTAATTACAAAGTGTAGTATGTGTCATGCCTATAAGTGCAACTAAGTTCAGTCAAATCAAGAATCGACTCGAATTTTGACGGTTGTCACAGTCTCCCCCGGTTGAAAGAATTTCGTCCCGAAATTCAATTCTTGACGTATTCTATTAGAACTCAGTCGAATACAATTGTATAGTTGGAGAGGTGGTGACTTGAAAAGCTCTTTGATTATTTTGGGTGAATTCCTCAAGGAAAGAGCTCAATTATTTATCTATAATCAAATTAATGTTTCCCTAATTCGAGTTCTACAGTCTCGATTGTGAGAAATTAGGATCATGGAAATCATGATCCAACCATGGCGACCTAGTTGAAAAATATTATATGGTTAGATATTATCTGAATTAAGAGAGCGCTATAAGTTTTGCTGAAGCACCAACTGCATTGAACGCTAAGTCCGCATTGATCTTTAAGTCGCGTTCTAAATCGTCACTAAGTATAAATTTTCCGCCTAATAAAGAAGAGATCAGGAACAATTTGTGCCCTTCCGGAATGGCTACTAAATCTGGAAAAACATATATTCTGAAATAAGAAGGGGTAGGATGAATGAAGGAGAAGCAATTTGCGGTAAGTTCCTAATGATACATATTAAGGGTAGGCAACAAAGTTTTGGTAGATCTCGAATGTAAAGGCTATTTAAGTGTCGTCGACAAAATAAATTACGAAATGATTGACGATATCCGAGGCTATAATTACTACTACGGTTACTCTTACAATAATAAAACGTTATTCGAAGAATAAATATATTTAGAGAGTCATTGTTCCAAATGGAGGCGATGAAAGTTTATGATAAATTAAATCACATTGTGTAGATAGCATTTTAAGTGTTTAGAAGTGATAAAAATCTCATTGTTATCAAAATGTGTGTTTAGAAATGATAATTAATCTCACTATTATCAAAATGTATAATAATTCCAAGATAATGAAGATACATGTGTGGCGATCAAACGAAGTAGTAAAATAATATAAAGATTAACTAAGGTTAAAGGTTTAAGTCGTCATTAAAGGAATTTGTATAGAAATATTGTATTAATTTTTTGAGAAATTCTCCAGTTGTCTAAGTCAGGAAAAATACAAGTTTATGAGGAGTCAGAGTATTTATGAAAACATGTTTGAGAGTTTAGGAACTCACTAGAAATTGAAAAGTAGAATGCTATTTTAAGAAGTGAGTAAGAATATCGATCATCGAAAATAGTGCATTCTCAATTCAGTGATTATACCAAAAACAATCATTTGAAGGATAGATAATCGTAATATTTTAAAAAATATATTTATGTTTTTAAGAAGAAGAAACATAAGAAAATTTATCCTTCACATATACTCTCCGGTTTTAGAAAAATATGATAAGCGTAAGGGTATTTATCTTGTGTATTAATTATAAGGAAAAATACAATGGAAATTGCATTTTAAATCAAGTTTCCAAATTTAGAACGAAATAGCAAATGTAAATAAAAATTACTTACTTACTCTAGATTTCATAATAAAAATAAAATGTATGTGATAAAAGGCGTAATTGGATATATCAAAGTTGACTAAATCAAAATTATGTCTCACGACTATACACATATTAATTGCTCAAAACGAAAGGGTAGACTTCTAGTTTGTATGTGTACGAACATGGTACCAAGAGAAGAAAAATAGACAGAAACAAAGTTAGACAATGTATTTTGTTAATATTATGGCGTGCGAGATCTAAAATCAAAAGGAGAGCGTGAAATCAAGTTCGGGGGAAAGAAAAGGGAAGGTAGCGGCGACAATGATTGCTATTGTTAAAATTATAAGAACAATACCTATAGGTAGATTTAAAACCAGGTTGAGATATATTTCAAACTTCAATATTTGATGTATATTGATGATTAAACAGAAATGTTGGAGTTTTAAAGTGTTTCCTAAAAATTTATGAGTTATCTATTAAGTTAAACTTCATTTGTGAAAAAGAAGAAACACTAAAACTTGTAATTGAAAATCTGACAGCTTTGACCTTTTGACTAGAGTCCAACAATGGTTAAAACGGATAAGGTAAAGACTTAACATATTTAGATGAATAATTGTGCGTTGTCGAAAGTGTGTCATTGGAAGTTTAAAAGTGAACACTAAGTTTTGCAATGCTTTAAATTTTAGAAACTTTACAAAGTATAAAAGTAATTTGAAATAAAATAAATAAATGAGGTATGTTGGAAATGTAGGAATTAGAGATTTCTTATAAACATGTTTGAATTAGAAAGTTGTAAAAATACCATGTTCGGTTTCAGGAAAACACATTTAAGTAAAGTACAATGCCTAAATGAGAAAGTAGTCAAAAGACTTAAAACAAAAGTGGTTTGAAGATCCGATGAAGCTTTTACACATAATATGAACCTCAATGTCATATGTTTAAGTTTTATAGCATAGAGTTTAAATAATTTTATAAAAGAAAATGCTTCTAAGTTTTTCGAAAACAAGCCAAAATGGTAAGCAAGGTTGAAAATGGTTTATATGCCCTTAAAAGCACATCTATCCATTGAAATGTAATTGAAATGAAATTGAAATATCAAGGTTAAAACCAATATTGGTTAAATTGAGTTTTGAAGAAAAGTGTTAAGTTAAAGCAGGTTGTCAAAAGACTTTTTTTAGCTAGAATATGGCTTAAATTGTTAGGAAAGGTCTAGTAGGTTGTATGAAGTGGTTATAAGTATTTTATCGATGATAAATAAAACCGATGAAACGAAATAACTTTTCGATGGAAGATTAAGAAGTAAGGAATAGGTAGATTAGTTAAGCAGATCGTACCTAAATACTAAGGCGAGTACAAGGCGAGTATAAGGCGAGTACTGATGTCTTTTTCCCCAAGATAAAGGACAAGAAAAATTGTTTGAAAGACGTTCTAAAGTGTCAATGCAATTTCCGACCTTTTATAGAGGTCAAAGGGATATCCTATGTTAAGTTTTAATCTCAAGGTGGAAACAACCTAAAGCTAAATTCGTAGCGTAGTAGAGAAGTCTCACGTATGGGTTAAACCTCCGTGTCTCCTCGTGAGTCGAATCTGGAATGCCCGCCAATGGTATCCGAGTGATTGCTTAGTGGCGAGTTATCTACCTCCTTACGCGATGCTCCAATTCTCATCCGTGTTGGTATCGGAATGCTTTCCTAGTTGTAATTCTAGTACGAAGATGATGAGGAGGTATTGAGGAATAATTGGAATAGGCTTCGACTTAAGATTATTACTTGTGTATATCTAGCTACTAACCTTACATCTAAAGTCAATAGCTACCGAGGAATACCCATTCTCAATACTAAGTGCATTGCTCCTAGAGTGGCTAGTGATATAACCTGAGTGGTTAACCTAGCACTTGATAAGGGGTAAGAATATTTCTAAATAAAGGCATTGTTATAAAAGTGCACTTAGTTTCTATGTGTATCTAGATGAATGCCTATAACATGCAATGCGCGTACGCACACCGAAAAATTTTTGTTTTTCAAAAGTTTAAGTTGAAAATTGTTTTGAACATAATTCTATTATAACCGTTTCCAGCCTCACATTAACTTTCCTTAATTAAGCATAGTTGGCCAGGCTATACTTAATTAAAGTCCAATAATCCGTACTCGAATTAGTTATACCAGTAGTATGTTCAGTATTTTAAAAACATTTTGAAATTTTTTGGCTATAGTTGTGGTTTTCCAAAGGAAAACCGGTATTCTCTATAACCTTCGGCTCTGATACCATTTCTGTCACACCCTGCTAAAGCGGAAACACGAGGCGTGGCAGTATAAAGGGTTTCATAGAAAAAGTTAAAAGACAACACCAACCATAGTATTAAAAATCATTACAAATTTACAATGGGTTTGAACAACTTTTAAAAGAAATTACAATGAAAATTGAAATACAACACATGCGAATGCTCCTAAAAGTGATGTGTCCCTAAGTGCCACTTACTCGATGATTCCTGAAAAAGCATGTAAAACGAGCGTCAACTATAAAAATAGTTGGTGAGTACTCACAGATAAAAAAAATATTGGTTCCATGAATCGAAATCAAAGTTTTGATAAAAGTTTCCATAAACAATGTTCATTTTAAAAATAATTAATAAGTTTTCATAAATAGAAGTTCGTTGCTAAAGCGAGTAATAAAGTTTCCATAGATAGAAATATGTTGCAAAAATGAGTAAATAAGTTTCCAATAATAAAAGTTCGTTGTTATAATAAGAAACAAAGTTCATTGCTATAATGTGAAACAAAGTTCATTGCTATAATTAATAAACAAGTTTATTGCCATAATAAATAACAAGTTTGTATGTGTATGAGCAAACAATGAGTTCCCAACCAAGCCTATGACCGATGCCCTATCAAGATCTATGCTAATCGTTCCATAGATTATATGGTATCATGCACTCAAGCAATCGGGCGAGTGAGGAGTTGTCAATTCCTAATAGCGCTATCCATAATGACCATTGGCTCAAAGAGTTAATGGTTGGATTAAAGTATAATGGAAGGGACTTAAGACGATAAGGCCTCATGTTTCGTGTTGCATAGACATACATAGATAGATATAGCAATCAGATTTGATACAAATCAATTTAAATACAACGAACAAATAATAGTTTTTCGAACATGCTTTTCCACCCCAAAACATAAAAACCGAAAATAGGGGAGTGCGTGAATACTCACAATGCATTGAGATGATGCAAATGGTGCCTTGACTACGCTTCACTCGTACCACTATCGATTCCTACAATAATGGTATTCGCTAGTGAGTCTCAAATCGAAATCTAACACTAGTATATTTACTACTACTATAGAATTATGCCAATATTGTGTCAAAATTTAATATTGATAAGTTACAAACATTTTTCTGAAATGGTGAAATTTTATAACTCATGTGATTAAGATAATTTTGGATATTACTTTCCATAATTTTGTAATATTAATTGAGGGTATTTCAATACATTTAAAGGTGTTTTAAACTCCTAAAAATCCAAAAATATTATCAAACAGTTTCCAAAATTCATCAAATTTTACATTTTTGTTCCAAATATAGTAGATGTCTTCCAGAAAATTTCTCTTGAATTTTTGATGTAATTATTTATTTTTCCAAAATTTTAAGCCTTCATATCAATATAAATTCGCGAAAAATAGTATCCGGATAATAAAAATTCTAAAAATTTTTATATTACTGCCACTAAACATACTTAAGCTAGGAAAAATGTAAAACTAACAAAAATGGAAATAAATAGAAGACAGTTTCCAAAATTGCCCAAACTTTGTTTAACACTGTTATAATACATATAGAAGCTGTGAAAAATATAAAACATATTTTTTAATTAGTTTTGCTATTTTTCCTTGTTTTATGCTCTTGAATAATCACTAAATGGTGAATAATTACCAAATAGTTAAAGTAAATTACCAAAATTTTTGTAAACTTCATTTACAGTGTAAATAATCTGGGAAAAATACAAAAGGTGGTTTTTATCTGTTGGAATCCGATTTTGTGGATTTAAGTGTATTTAATCTTAGAAAATAGGGGAAAAATAGTATACTGAATAGAAAAATCATCAAAATTTTTATTTAGATGTTTAATATACTTTAAGGTCTTCGTAAATTTTCATGAATTTCGGACGAGTAAAACTATTTTTCCCATTATTAGTCCATTATAAATACAAAAATCAGGAAAAAATAGGTATGCATTATAAAAAAATTCTGCAAATATTTTTTTGAGTCTTACACATAGGGTAGGAGCTGCGAAAATTATTAGATAGACTTTTCAAATTCCTTAAAGTGGTTTTATGATTTATTGGAATAAAACAAAAAGAAAATTCGAAACCATGCTAAGCAGTAACAAAAATCGATGAAACTTAATGAGAAGTCATTATTTAGCATAGGGGTCATCCATGAATTTACCTAGAATGCATAGACCTCATAAAGTATTTTATATGATTTATTGTCCTATTTTATTGCAATAATTATAATAATTCGAGAAAAATGAATTATTTTCTGAAAATTTGTAGAACATCTCATTTTGTTGGTGGAATACAGGTAAAAATCGGATTTGATCATAAAAGAAGTTTTAGATATTTCTTTGGGAATAAATCCTTTATGAACATATTTGAAAGCTTTCAACAACAAACTTTGATCATCTAGCATCTAAGCTTGAAGATCTTCACATGCATGTTGGTTTAAAACCCATTCATGAGTTTGAAATGGTCAAAAATCGTTTTTGAAAGAAAACTTAGGGTGCATGTGGTGATTTTCCATAAAAACGTGTAGAAAAATGCATTTTGTTGATTTTGACTTAGGTTTTGGTCCTTGGATTTCACCATTTACAACATGCATGTTGTTTTTGGGTGAAATCCTGCCACCATCATCATCAAAACTGAAGTCAATGAACATGCACACAAATTTTCTAAGAGAAAGGTGTAGAAGAAGAAGGAAATGCAAGAAAAACCTTGAAAACTTGAAGGAAAATGAAAGGAAATCGTGTTCTACCTTAATGAACACCACTAGATGATGAAGATTTTGAGTTTGAGGTGTGTTCTTGGACTTATTTTCTAGAAAATTTCGTGGGTATAGAGAGAGGAAGAGAGAAAATGGAGTGGTGAAGGTAGAGAGAAATGAGAGAAAATGAGAGAGAAAGTGGAGTGTGAGAGAGAAAGAAGTGATTATGTGTTTTGGGAAGAGATGAGTGTCTTGGGAAGAGGGTGGCCGGTTTTGGGGGATAAGAAAGGGTTTCCCTCTCTTCTATTTTTATAAAATTCAAATCTTTTATAAAAATATCAAACTCTTTTATAGAATGTGCACTAAAATCAAGTTTTTATTCATAAACCTTGATTTTTGATTCATAAATTAAGGGTAAATGTTAATGAGTTAAATTTTATTATTTTCTTGAATGCATTTTCATAATTTTAATTCTTATAAGAATATATTGTAAGGTTCGTAACTATTTTTATAGACTTTTTTAGGTTAAATTTTATAAATTTAGGTTTTAGGGTATTTAAGGGTTTTGGAGTTTAATAAACTTTGAATATCAAAATAAATTGAATCTTTGAGACTTCAAATTATCTTATGGTATTATAACTCTTTTATAGTTATAAATAATGTTTGTAATTTATTTTTAGCGGTTTATTGGCATTCTATGTAGTGATTCCGAGATTCAAGCGAAATTGAGGAATAAAGTATACTAGTCCTAGTCTTCAACTTTGACTTAAGTTTCTATGAGAGTTTGACCTAATTTCTACTTCTAGGTCAAGTGCATGATGTGTGTATATGATTCATGAAAAGGTGTTCGAGTCAAAGAGTGACCCGAATATGGATAGTCTCTACAGATAAGTAGTTGTAGAATTCACATACCAATGTGAAATCTAAGTACACTATCCTTCGATCTTACTTGTTTCCAAGTTTCTATTAGGTTATAACTTAGCTTCTAATTACAAAGTGTAGTATGTGTCGTGCCTATAAGTGCAACTAAGTTTAGTCAAATCAAGAATCGCCTCGAATTTTGACGGTTGTCACATGAAAGGTCTTGGGCTAAGAAGGTGTTTGGACTTTAAGATAGGGTCCAATAAGGGTTTGGGCCCAATTTGGAAAATGGGGCCACTAATGGGAATCTATGGAGTTTAGGGTTTTGGACTCTATTGGTTTTGGACTTAGGCCTTATTCAAGTAGTAATTTTAAAGGTATGAACCTGAACTATTTGCATATTAAACAGTTTTGAAAGATATTGAGTTTAAGATGGTCAAAACAGTCCGTGAATAAGACTCAACTTTTCTGATGAAAGCTGCTGTTTAAATTTAGTTGAGTTTTTGGCATTTTTAACTTGTATTCTCCCCCTAAAACTTGAAGAAAACATGAAAATGTGGGGGTATGAACTCACCTTGAGTTATTCCTTGAGATGAAGGTGGAAGAAGAAAGGTTTCCAAGTCAAGAACACTTGTGTGATACTTGAAGATTCGAAGATCCTAAGCACAAATATGAAGATATTTGTATAAGAGATTCATGATTTGAGTGAAGGAGTGTAAAGTATTTAAATGTAGGATGAATTTACTTACCAACGCTGAAGTGAAAAGGTCAAGAACAACCTTGAAATCTCGAGTTCTAGAGAGGGAAAGTGAGAGAGAGAGAGAGGTGTTTGCTCTTTGGTAAGAGAATGAGTAAAGTGGAAGGAGAGAGGAGATTTTCAGCTTTTGATGAACCTTTACAGCTGGAGGAGGGGTCTCAAAGGACAAATAGTTGACTAGGTATGGGGGAATAGTGACTGAGGGTTGTACTATGAAGGTATGGGGGGGGGGGGTTGCTTGTGTCATACTCTAGATAAAGTCAACACTCTATCACAAAATCTAACTTAAGAGATTTTATTCTTGGACAAGGATTTCCCCCAAAATATGATTAAAAATGAATATTTAGGGTCTCTTATGTTAAAATACGAGTTTGGGTGAAAATCTCGCGTTAAAATCACGAAAAACGGGCTCAAAACGGAGTTGGGGTCAAAAACCGGGAAGAAAATGGGAAAATTCGAAGTCTGGCCGAAGATTTGGTCTTGAGAGGTTTAGAACCGAAGGCTGGTTCGGTTGGTGTATTGGAACCGAGAGGGGGAGGTTCGGTCCGAGCTATCTCGCAGGCGAACTCATCAGAAGGGACCAAAGGCGAAGTTGGCTAGCAGTTCGGTCCGATGGGACCTTCGGGTTCGGCTCTTGAGGAGGTCTCGGTTCTAATGAGAGGTTCGGTTCTTTATGTGAGGTTCGGTTCCTAAGAGGTTTCGGTTCCTTAAGAGGGTTTGACTCCTTAAGAGGGTTCGGCTCCTTAAGAGGGTTCGACTCCTTAGAGGTTTCGGCTTCTTAAGAGGGTTCGGCTCCTTAAGAGGGTTCGGCTCCTTAGAGGTTTCGGCTCCTTAAGAGGGTTCGGCTCCTTAAGAGGGTTCGGCTCCTTAAAGCTGTTTTTCGTGTAAACTTCCGTTTTCGAGCGGTTTTCGACTAAATCAAGGGTCGGGATGCCCCGAGTGATTATAAAAAAGTTAAGAGAGATTTTGAGAGAGATTTGGGAGAGATTTCACATACTTGGAGAGATTTGGAAGAGATTTCACATACTTGGAGAGATTTGGGAGAGATTTCACATACTTGGAGAGATTTCTCATACTTAGAGAGATTTGGGAGAGATTTCACATACTTAGAGAGATTTGGGAGAGATTTCACATACTTGGAGAGATTTGGGAGAGATTTCACATACTTGGAGAGATTTCTCATACTTAGAGAGATTTAGGAGAGATTTCACATACTTGAAGAGATTTGGGAGAGATTTCACATACTTGGAGAGATTTCTCATACTTAGAGAGATTTCAGATACTTGGAGAGATTTCACATACTTGGAGAGATTTAGGAAAGATTTTACATACTTGGAGAGATTTGGGAGAGATTTCACATACTTGGAGAGATTTGGGAAAGATTTTACATACTTGGAGAGATTTGGGAGAGATTTCACATACTTGGAGAGATTTGGGAGAGATTTGAGATGGAGAGAGATAGAGCGAGAGAGATTGAGAGAGACTTTGTTTGTGACCTTTGCGAGTGTTTAACTTCGAAAAGCAAGGTTTGTAAACCCCGTTTTGCCTTGTTATGAGCATTATACGCCCCCGAAGGTATGTATCAATGTTTTATTGAGTTGTTCCATCAGTTACTCTGATTAGGGTTTAGATTTTCTGAACACAAGGAGACTTAAAGTGATACTTTGCATAAAGATAGTGTGTTGTACAATAGTAAGCACGATGTAAACCCTATTATACAAGGGTTAAATGAGTTGACCGGTTTGACTTGTTGACTTTATTTGACTTTGACTTGACCCGAACCAAGTATGGATTATGGATCATGGTATAGAACCCAATTGCTAATTGGGTGATATTTTGGTATTGATAGCTCGGGAGGTCGGCGGGGCAGCAGCTAAGGAGTTCTCGTAGGAAGCTTCTGCATTTGAGGTGAGTCTTCTCACCATACCAATGGGTCTAAGGCATCAAGGCCGGCCCATTTATCTAGTTGTGATGATTGTTGCGAATGTGCTATTAATACATTATGTACTGTGAAGACCATATGGGGGTTCCCATGGCAAATAGTTATATATATGCAGTATGCTAGTGGATTGTGTGGTATTTGGTGTGCTAGTCGACTTTGTGTTGCTTGCATGGAAGACCTCGGGGGGTTCCCGAGGCAGTTGGATATCAGACCATGTGGGGGTTCCCATGGCTTTCTAGGCTAAGACCATGTGGGGGTTCCCATGGCTTTCCAGGCTAAGACCATGTGGGGGTTGCCATGGAAGTGGGCTAAGACCACGTGGGGGTTCCAGTGGCACCCGGTGTAAGACCCTAGAGGGTTTCCATGGCATCCTTATATGTTTGTATGTTTAGCTTATATGTTTGTACGTATAGTTTGCATTATGACTTGTCTAGCAGGAAGACCTTGTGGGGGTTCCCAAGGCAGGAAGACCATGTGGGGGTTCCCATGGCAGATAAGACCATGTGGGGGTTCCCGTG
This sequence comes from Lactuca virosa, assembly GCF_052849685.1. Classification (NCBI taxonomy): domain Eukaryota; kingdom Viridiplantae; phylum Streptophyta; class Magnoliopsida; order Asterales; family Asteraceae; genus Lactuca; species Lactuca virosa. Next base: position 319,778,292 of record NC_136428.1, read on the forward strand.
GCATTAGGTGTAAGACCTTGGAGGGTTTCCATAGCTTCCTTATATGATTATATGCAGAGCTTATGTGGTAGAGATAGCTTTTACGGCTAATATGATATGTGTTATGTGGATTGTGTGTGGGGTATGCTCTGGGGGAATCACTAAGCTTTGTGCTTACGGTTTGCAGTTTTGGTTTCAGGTATCATCGATTTGGAAAAGAAGAGCTCGGATTGATCGCAGTGCACACACCTATGATTTCCGCAATGAGTGATTTTGGGATGAACTCTGATAAATGTTTTAATCAACAATATTTTGGAATGATTGGAATAAATGATATCTATGTTTGAGTTATTTTAAAAATGAAAATTTTACCCCTGATTTTTGGGTAGTTACAATATGGCTAAAGAACTTCATTGGAGACATTGGAGTTGTACCTGCCATAAAGGAGCCTATGGAAATTTTCTGTGATAACAAGGGTGTGGTCGCCTTAACCAAGGAACCGAGGGATCATGGTAGATCCAGGCATATCGACAGAAAATACCACTTCATCAGACATCGAGTAGAAGAGGGGCTCCTCGTAGTAAAGAGGGTATCGTCAGAAGAGAACCCAACAGATCCCCTTACGAAGGTACTGAGTAGAATTAAGCACTTGCAGTATGCTAGGAGTATTGGGCTGAAGGGCGATATTAGTTTTAGTGATTAGATAGCTATTTAGAAACTTGTAATAGATAAAATGTAATTGACATTCGATGATTGAATAAAGGAGTTTTATTTATGAGTAAAGTTATTATCTTGTATCAATTGTTTACTATTGTTTCACTTTTGCATGTTTTGACTTCCTGAATAATAGGATTATTCAAACTATCCACAGTCGATCATACTTTGGAAGTAGGTATTGAGGCAAGACTATCATGAATTGGCTTGTAGATTGTCTAAGCGTTTAGGCATAGCAAAAGTTTGTTGCAACGTTCATGAGTGCTCCTGAAATAAGATTTGAGTATTGGATTAAAACCGTGCTCACATGAATCACTTCATGGAATTTATCACGAGTGATTGTGAGATGATAATATCATATAGTCTTTAAACCGAGATATATGAGTTGTTGTTTACAAATTGATTGTGCATTGATAATGCGTAAACACATCAGTAACTTGATGTTATAAAACGTATTGTTGTGTACGATTTAATGGGTAAATAGTACAAGCATATAAGTCAAGGTTTATATGTTCCTTTTATCGTAAGAGGTTAAAAGCGATATCTTGGGCCCCTCGATGATTTTGTGTTGACTTATGTGTCGAGCCCGGTCAGGACTAAATTGATGTGTTCAATTAAGTTCTATGTCAGACAAATCAGAAATCGGGAAACAAACAGCTGGACAAAAAGTATGACTATGTTACATGTATTTGTCCACATGATATCTTGAAGAACAGAGGATTACATGATCCCTTATCTAAAGGACGCGTCAAAGTTTGATAGCGGCTATTGAGAGCTACGATTGCTAATCAGATCCTAAAGTTACATTGGCAGTTATAGTTATTAGACTTATCCAAGTGGGAGACTGTTGGATTAGGTGTCTAAGCCCATAACTATAATTGGGATGTACTTTACCCGATAGTAGCATGGTCCTTTTGGGTTGCCTTCACACTGGTGACTAGACAGGATGACTGTTAAGGAGAGATGCTGATTTATTATTAAGAATAATAAGTTAGGGTATAAATATGATTTATTAATATATCATAAGAATAATATATTAATTAGGAATCATATTATTAATTAGTATTTAATTGGAAATTAATTTGGAATTAATTTTGGGATTAAAGGAAATAATTAAAAGTACAGGGGCTATTTTGTAATTATTTGATAGTTGAGGCTTTGGGCCATTGGATCACCCTTATTAGGGCTAGGCCGAAAATCCTAGAAGGATGTAGAAGTTTTCGTCCAAGGACTAAGGCAAGGAGGTCCATGGACTTGCTTAGGCCCTAAGCTAAGGAATTAGGGTTTCCACCCTGAAACCCTAGCTAGCCTCAAGTATAAATAAGGCCCCTAGGCTCTAGATTTCGTCTACCCCTTGGAGAAACCCTAGAAGAGCCGATTTTTGGAGCAAGCTACCCTCTCTCCTCTTTCTCATATTCATCCTCTCACTCTAGTGTGTTTGTGAGCCATTAGAGGTACTACACTTGTGGTACTTGTTCTCAAGAGCAAAGGGAATTCAAGAAACTAGTTGTTATTACTATATAGCAACAAAGGTATGTATTCTAATCTTTTGTTTGTGCATTTTGAAATTTTAGATGCATGCTAGGGTTTTCTTTTGTGTTCATTTGTTGTATGTCTAATAGTGAAAACATAGATCAAAAACTAGGGTTGCATTTACACATAGGATTGTTTGTATAAAACCCATCACCTTGTAGTTATGAGGTACACAAACATAGCATTAATAAAATACCCTAATCAAACACTAATCAGACAAAGAGTTATATAAACTCTTATAAATACAGTAGTATATCATAAAAACTATCCATTCAAATCACAAATTAAGATTTTAGGTCGAAAACGAATCCTAGGGTTAGTCTAGTACTGCGGTCGTACCACAACTAGACCTAGAATATGCAACTAAGTTTTATTATGGTTTGACCGATGCATGTCTAAACCTGGATTCCGTAGTTGACAATCTAAATGCTTGAGGATTTATAGATCAGTAGTTTAGTACGCCTGGTTAGGAGATTAGGATGAGAACTATGACTATAGGATCTTTAGCATAGATCGACTCCCGGAAGATTAGAGCCTTAGATCAAGACCTAGTGCAAGAGGATGGTACACCACGAGGAGATACGGAATAGAGACATACATATGACAAACCACCGTTATAGAAAGTTATCTAAGATACGGTAATATCTACTCTTTCTCTCTCTCTCTCTCTCTCTCCCCCCCCCCTCTCTCGCTCTCTCTCTCTCTCTCTCTCTCTATATATATATATATATATATATATATATATATATATATATATATATATATATATATATATATATATATATATATATATATATATACTATAATTGTAAATTATATGTATTATATATTATTTCTCATAAACATCTACCCGTTTGATGTCTTATGCAGGAATCAGAGATGATATAGAGGACATATGGGACTGGGTGTCACATCCTTATCCGGAGGAAGATCAGGTGGTTCCACGCATGCCCAAGACTGAGAGCGATTGTGATCCGATGATGCCCCTACCGTCTACTCCAGTATCAGTTGATGAGGATCCATTTGAAGATGAGGAAGAACCTAGTGAGGAGGAGCATCCTGACGATGATATTGGTGGAGTACCTGTAGACAGTTCACCTTATCCAGATTCGTCTTCCCACCAGGATCATGAGGAGACTCAGGAGGAGGACCCTACTGAGTCAGATTCATCCCCATAGACGTTGTCCCACCTTCCCCATCCCCTCTCAGTATTCATACCCTAGGACGCAAAATTATCACTACCCCCAGAAAATCCATTCTTATCCCGTCCCGCAAGAGGGCAGCCTCACCACCATCATCCTCGAATCCATCGAAGAAACCCCTGCCCTACCCACAGATGGACACCCTAGGTGGACGAATGGATACAGGAAGATAGTATTGGTTTTTATGAGGTTGGAGAGTCGTCCCAGGCGCCGATACGCCATTCCATCCCAAAGGATCCCACTGATCGAGTGATCTCAATGTTAGTCCCGCGTGTTGCACGACACGAGCTTCACATACATCGGGTGGAAGAGGATTGCGACTCGTTGAGGAGGGAGGTCATGACGTTAGCTGGTAGAGTTAGGGGATTAGAGTAGGAGAGAGATTACGAGGAGATGAGGATCCTTCATGCTTATGATCATCTGGAGGAGACTCATTCTCTCGTAGGGTATCAGCAGATCGTGATTGAGAATCTCGAGCAACGGGTGAGAGAGACGGAGTTGAGGTTGTTAGTATCTAAGATAGGAGTGGCTACTATGGAGGTGATGATCAGATGCCTCCAGTATCAGTTAGCTCAGATAGTGTCCTGTATATTAGTTTTTTTTTGGGTTATCGTAGATAGTTCTAGTCTCTGGAAGCTAGAAACTATGATTTTTGGGTTTGATGGAAGGAATAGCAATGTAGCCGATAATAGGAAACCACTACGTCTTTTGTGTAAAATAGAATACTTCCTGCTCAAATCACATCGTTGTACACTCTTTTGCTATTTCTGAAAATCTGATGTAAAAAGTTTGTGAAAAGTTAATAGAAACTATGTGATTTTAATGATTATTGTAAGACTTTTTTGATTGTTTTGTTGATATAGTTAACGTTTCTAACTAAAATATCAAAGTAAACTTAAAACAAAAACTAACATATACCTTAAATTTAGAATCATACCTCGCACTAGAAGGAACCCGGGTCAACCCGAAACTAATCCCGAGCCTATGAGCTCAGCCGCGATCGAGACACTAGTGGCCCAACACATAGTTAATGCCATAGCAATTTTAGAAACCCCTAGGAATTTAGGATCAAGAGGTAATGGAGGCGAGAGCTTGCAGGGAGATAATTGAGGTCCAACTAGAGTTTGTTCATATAAAGATTTTATGAACTATAAGCCAAAACCCTTCTATGGAAACGAAGGCGAATTTGGGCTGACTGGGTGGATGGAAAAGATGGAGTCTGTTTTCGAGATAAGCTTCTGTCCGGAGGACTGTAAAGTCAAGTTCGTCGCCTGCACCCTGTCAGACGCAACTTTAAGCCGGTGGAACAGTTACACCAAGACCATGGGCGTTAACTTAGAAAACGCCATGTCTTGGAATGAGTTGAAGTAACTCATGATTGGAGAGTATTGTCCATGCAAAGAGATGCAGAAGTTGGAGCAGGAGCTGTGGAATCTCACGATATAAGAAGCTGATGTTGCCACCTACACAAGTCGTTTAACCGACAAATACACCTTATGTCCCAGGATGGTTACCCCAGAAGAGAAGAAGATAAAGAGGTATATTTGGGGTTTGCATCAGCCTATCCAAGGCTTAGTCACTGTTTCAAAACCAACTATCTTAGACAGTGCCAAGAGACTAGCCTTTAGTTTGACCCATCAAGAGGTTCGTCGCAGAATTATGGTCGAGAAGGTTGACCTTCAAAATGTGGAGGGTAGAAAGAGGAAGTTTGGCAATGAGTCTAAAAGGAAGGCTAGGGAACCAACATAGAAGAAGTGGGAAGTTATTCAAGCATTTGCGGTTTCAACACCCTCTATAGGGTCTACCTATGGAAGTAGCACTAGATGTAATGAGTGTGGGTTTCATCACAATGGAGCATGTTGGATCTGTACCAACTGCGATAAGAAAGTTCATCTTGCCAACAGATGCAAAATCGCACCCAATTGAGGAACTGCAACCCTAGATAGTCGAGCGTGCTATGAGTGTAAGGATATTTGAGAGAAGTGATTATCCAAGTTTGAAAGGTTAGGGAGATAATTCTAGAGGCAGAGCATTTGTCATAGGAGAAAGAGAGGTCGTCCAAGATCCGACGGTGGTGACAGGTACATTCCTAATCAATAAATTATATGCAAATATACTTTTTGATACCGGCGCCGATAGAAGCTATATTATTCCCAAATTTATGAAATTGTTAGATCACCCCTCCAGTAAACCTAGGGAAGCATATATGGTAGAAATGGCTAACGGTCAAGTCGGTAGTGTTAAACAAATACTTAGGAACTACGCCTTAACGTTAGATAATCATACTTTTCTCGTCGACCTTATGCCAATGGTTATTGGAAGTTTCGACGTCATCATCGGTATGGAATGTTTATCCTCTAACCATGTCGAGGTGCTATGCTCCGAGAAAGCCTTACGTCTACCCTTACTAAACGGAGAACCCTTAATCGTCTACGACGACAACCCCAGTAGAAACCTTAGAATCATCTCCTGCATGAAGGCTAGAAAATACTTGCAGAAAAAGTATTTCTCCTTCTTTGCTCATATTGTGGATAGGAAAGACAATAAGAAGAAAAAGATCGAGGAAGTACCTCAGGTGTGCGATTTCCCTGATGATTTCCATGAAGATCTACCAGGTCTACCGCCAGCTCGACAAGTAGAGTTTCGAATAAATCTAGTTCCTGGAGTTGCCCCAGTAGCAAAGTCTCCTTATAGATTGGCACCCTCGGAGATGCAAGAGCTCTCCAACCAACTACAAGAACTTATTGACAAGGGTTTCATTAGACCAAGCTTTTCTCCTTGGGGAGGACCCGTTCTATTTGTCAAGAAGAATGACATATCTTTTCGAATATGCATAGACTATAGAAAGCTAAATAAGTTGACCATTAATAATAGATATCAAAGACCCTAAATACACGATCTCTTCGATCAATTGGAAGGATCTAATTACTCCTTTAAGATCGACTTGAGATTGGGATATCATCAACTTCGAGTCATGGAAGAGGACATTCCAAAAACTGCTTTCATGACGCGCTATGGTCATTAAGAGTTCTTGGTCATGCCCTCGGATTGACCAATGCCCCAAGTGTCTTTATGGATCTTATAAATCGAGTGTGCAAGCCCTACTTGGATAAATTCATGATTATATTCATCGACGATATTCTGATATACTCACGAACCAAGGAAGAGCATGTGCAACACCTTCGAGTGATCCTAGAACTGTTAAGGAATAAAAACTTATACACAAAATTCTCTAAGTGCGAATTTTGGATAAGAGAAGTACACTTTCTTGGGCATTGTCACACCCCGCTAAAGCGGAAACACGAGACGCAACAGTACAAAGGGTCTCATAGCAAAACTTAAAAGACAAAACCAACCATAGTATTAAAAAGCATTACAGTTTACACTGACTTTGATCAAATTTAAAAAAAAATGCAATACATTTGAAAAATAACACATGCGTAATGCTTCTACAAGTGTTGTATCTCTATGTGCCACTTACTAGACGAGTTCCTGAAAAATCATGTAAAATGAACGGTCAACTACCGAAATAGTTAGTGAGTTCAAAGGTTTACAAAAATAGTAGTATATGAGTCATAATCATAGTTTTAATAAAAGTTTCCATAAACAGTAGTTCGTTGCTAAAATGAGTAACAAGTTTATAAACAGTAGTTCGTTGCTAAAATGAGTAAACAAGTTTGTTGCTATATTGAGTAAACAAGATCATTGCTATAATGAGTTAACAAGTTCATTGCTATAATGAGAAAACAATTTCACTGCTATGATGAGTAAACAAGTTCATTGCTATAATGAGTAAACAAGTTCATTGCTATAATGAGTAAAGAAGTTTGCATAACAAATTTCGGATCTACCATGAGAAATAAAGCCCGTTAACATCATGAGAACCAAAGTTTGATGCTAACATGAGAAACAAAGTATGTATGTGCCTAATGAACAAAACATGAGTTCACAACCCAAGTCTAATGCCCGAGTGCCCTCTTGAATACTATGTCTATCACTAACATAGGGAGAAATATGGTAAAATGCACTATGCGGGTGTGCGAGTGAGGATTTATCTACGTCCTAATAGCGATGTCCATAATGATCGTCGACCCGAAAGAGTTAATGAGTTGTGTAAAATGTTCTAGGGACTTAACCGCGATAAGGCCTCATGAATCAAAATAACATACACATACATAGAAAAATATAGCAACCAAGTTTGATACAAGTCAAATTAAATACAACGAACAATAAGTAGTTTTTTTACATGCTTTTCCACCTCGAAACGTAAAATCCGAAAATATGGGTTGTGAATATTCAAAACTTATTTCGTGATGATGCTAACGATGCCTTGAACTAAGTTCCGATCGTACCACTACCGATGTCCTACAATAATGGTATACACTAATGAGTCTCTAATCGAAATCTAATACTAGTATACTTATCTTATACAATAGAATTACGCCAATAATGTGTCAAAAGTTTGGTTTTGAATAAGTTACAATATTTTTTTTGGAAAATTTAGAATTCCATGAATCAAATTGTTAATAACAATTTAAGTGGAAAATTTCCATTTTTGAATTGTTACAACTTAACATTTTAGAAGGTGTTCCAAAGATTAGATATTTAAAATCAAAATCAAATTTGATCTAAAAGTATCCAAACTTTATATTTATGTGTTTACTGTAATTAATAACCTTCTTGTAATTTTTCATGAATTTTTGATATGCCAAAGTATTTTTCACCAAATTTAATTCCTTGAATAACCACAAAATCATGGAAAATAGTAAATGATCATGAAAAATTCTTAGAATTTTTGTATAAGTGATTCACAATATCCCTAAACTGGGAAAAATATTAAATGTCACTTTTGATTAATAAAACATGTTTTGTAATTTAATTATGTTTTACACCAATAAATTCTAATTAAATAGAAAACGGTAATTAAAAATCACAAAACATTTTATTTGTGTTCCAATTGCATTCAAAGACTTCTAGAAAATGTTTCATGAATTGTATATATGTATATCTATTTTTTTATTTAACTAATTGAATCAACACAAATCAAGAAAAATAGGAACCAGTTAAGAAAAATTGTCAATCTTTTTGTAAAACTAATATACAATGTATATGAACTGAGAAAAATATTGAAACTAGTTTTCATATAGTGGAGTCTGGTTTTCACGATTTAAGTGTAATTAATGTAAGAAAAATAGAATAAATTGTAAACAACTAAGATAATTTCTCAAATTTTTTGTACGACTGTTTTGTTATGCATATAATATGGGAAAAATATGAAAAGTGATTTTCAAATAGTGAGATCTGATTTTTGGATTTATGAGTGTTTAATCTTAGGAAAATATAAGAAAAATAGTAAAAAGTAGATAAAAATCACTAAAATTTTTATTTGGTATCCTACTATAATAGAAGATATCCTGATGAATTTTCATAATTTATGGGAAAGTGTAACTATTTTTTCCTGATTTAGTCCATTAAATATATAAAAATCATGTAAAAATAGAAACAAGTTATGAAAAATTCTCAAAATATTTATCTAGGTGTTATAAAAGGTCTAAAAGCTGAGAAAATTATTATATTTTCATTTCATATCTCAGAACTTGGTTTATGATTTATTTAAGTTAAACAATAAACTTGAAAATAATAGAAAACGGTGATTTAAATGGCTCAAACTTCATGAAAACTATTTATTTATTGTATAGATCATCTAGAAATACTCCTATAATTTATTGAACTCAGGAAGTATTTTATATAATTTATTGAACTCCAGATCATCTTATTATACCTCCGATATTCTTGGAAAATCGGGTTTAGATAAAAAATGAGTTTTAGATATTTTTGTGGATTAAAGTCTTTTATGAACATATTTGAAGCTTTTAATAACATACTTTGATCATCTTGCATCCAAGCTTGAAGGTCATCACATGCATGTTGGTTTAAGGACCATGCATGGCCTTGATTTGTTCAAAATGAAAATTTTAAGAAGAAAACTCGGATGCATGTGGGTGATGAACATCAAAAGTTGTAAAAACTCATTTTCTCTAATTTGACATAGGTTTAGGTCATGGGTTTTCACCATCTAGCAACATGCAAGATTTCTTTGTGAAAACCTACCACTATCATCATCAATTCTGAAGTTCATGAACATACATACATATTTTCAAAGAGAAAGATGTAGGAGAAGAAGAAAATACAAGAAAACGTGAGATTTTTTAATGAAAAGTGAAGGAAATGTAAGGGATTTGATTGTACATTGATGAATGACTCTTCAAGATGAAGATTTTTGAGTAAAATAAGGGATATTTAGCTGTGAATTCGTGGGTTTTGGGGCTAATCATAGAGGTAAAGAATGGGTGTTTTAGAGAGAAGAAAAGAGAGAAAAGAGAAATTCCATCTCTCTGGATATCTCATCTCTCTCGTCATCTCTTTGGGGTTTTACTCCACCAAAATCACACAACAAACTCCATAAATTTAACTTGATTTATGAACAATAGAGTGGGTAAATATCTCCTATATATTATTCTTCTAAATTTATCATTGCTAAAGAGAAGAAAGAGAGAAAATTTTAGAGAGAGAGAGAAGTAGAGAGGTAGAGTGAAAGAGTGAGTAAAATGATTGAGTTTTTGGGGGAAGTCTTGGGGAGGGAGATGAACGATTTTTGAGGGAGAGAGAGGGTGTCTCTTCCTTTCCTTCCTTTATTTTTATAAAATCCTCAATTTTTTTATAAAATCTCCCTTATTATACATACCTTATGCTTTGACCTAGTTTTATTTTATAAAACTTGGCTCTTTTACTTGTAGATTAGGAATAAAATGTTGTTCATTAAAATTTTCTTTCCATGATTATATTTCAAATTTTAAAATTCTAAGATGATATTATAAGCTTCATAATCATTTTTATAAAATTTTGATGTTAGATTTATAAAAATTTGGGTTTTTAGGGCTTTTAGGGTTTTAAGGAATTTGTTAATCTTTGGATATCAAAATAAATTGAATTTTCGATACTTCAAATTATTTTTTCGTTTCCTGACTCTTATTTACATTAGAAATAATGATTGTAATTTATTTTTGTCTGTTATTGGCATTACTATGTAGTGGTTCTGAGATTCAAGTGAAATTGAAGAACCAAGTATACTAGTCCTAGTTTCAACTTTGACTTAAGTTCCTACGAGACTTAGACCTAATTTCTACTACTAGGTCAAGTGCATGATGTGTCTATATGATTCATACAAAGATGTTCAAGTCAGGGAATGACCTGAATTTGGATAGTTGTTATAGTTAATGTACCTATAGAAGTCACGTATCAATGTGAAAGCTAAGTACACTATCCCTTGTTGATAATTGTCTCCAAGTTTCTAGTTGGTTATGACTTAGCCTCTAACTACTAAATCTAGCATGTTTCATGCCTATACGTGTAACTAAGTTTATTTAAATCTAGAACATACTCAAATTTTGATGGTTGTCACAGGCATGTAGTAAGCAACAGAGGAATTCATGTCGACCCTTCCAAGTTAGAAGCGGTAAAGAATTAGGAAGCACCCAAAATGCCAACAGAGGTGTGTCAATTTTTAGGATTGGCTGGCTATTACTGGATATTTATAGAAAACTTCTCTCGTATAGCCATACCCCTCATAACATTATCCCAAAAAGAAGTAAGATTCGTTTAGGGAGACCAGAGGAAACAACTATTCAAAAGCTGAAGGAAATGTTGTATAGTGCACCGATACTATCACTTCCAGAAGGCACTGATGACTTTGTAGTATACTGCGATGCTTCACATAAGGGGTTTGGATGTGTATTGATATAAAGGGAGAAGGTCATAGCCTACGCCTCAAGACAACTTAAGGTGCATGAGAACAACTACACTACCCACGACCTAGAGTTGGGAGCGGTAATTTTTGCCTTGAAGATTTGGCGTCATTACCTTTATGAGACGAAGTGTGTAGTATACACGAATCACAAGAGTTTGCAGTACATCTTCGATCAGAAAGAGATCAACACGAGACAAAGAAGATGGTTAGAGTTGCTAAACGACTATGATTGTGAGATTCGTTACCACCCAGGAAAGGCTAACATTGTAGCTGACGCTTTGAGCCGCAAAGAGCGAGTTAAACCCCATATAGTCAAAGCACTCACGATGACTATCTAGTCAAATCTAATCTCGCAAATTAGGAGTGCTCAACTTGAGGCTTTAATGGAAGGAAAAATTAAAGAATAAGGCCTCAGAGGGATGGAAATACAACTCAAAATTAAGGATAATGGAACGAGATATTTCATGAATTGAGTATGGGTTCCGAAATACGGAGAAGTCAAGGAACTAGTTCTAAATGAGGCCCATAGAACTAGATATTCCATTCATCCTGGAGCATAGAAGATGTACCTGGACCTAAAAGCCCTTTATTGGTGGTCAAACATGAAGGCTGAGATTACGGCCTATGTAGGTAAATGCCTAACATGTTCCAAGGTCAAGGCAGAACATCAACGACCCTTGGGATTGTTGTAGCAGCCGGAGATTCCTGAGTGGAAGTGGGAGCAGATCGTAATGGACTTTGTTACTAAATTACCAAAGACTACTGCTGCTTATGACACTATATGGGTAGTTGTCGATAGATTAACAAAGTCTGCCCACTTCATACCGATAAAAGAGACGGATAAGATGGAGAAGCTGACCAGAACATACCTTAGAGAGATCGCCATATTGCATGGGGTACCATTATCCATTATCTTTGACAGGGATCGTAGATTTACCTCCTGCTTCTAGCAGAGTTTGCAAAAGTCCCTCGGTACGCGTCTGGATATGAGTACAACTTATCATCCGCAGACCGATGGCCAAAGTGAAAGGACCCTCCAAATGTTGGAAGACATGATTAGAGCATGTGTGATAGATTTCGAACATGCATGGGATACTCATCTTCCTCTTGTTGAGTTCTTATACAATAATAACTATCACACAAGCATCAAAGCAGCACCGTTCGAAGCACTATACGACCGAGAATGTCGATCTCCCATTTGTTGGACAGAAGTTGGCGATACCCAACTAGCTAAGAAATTCACAGGGGATACTCTACGAATAGGCCTAGAGGTTATCCATGAGATGACTGAAAAGATAGTGTAGATAATAGTACGCATGAAGGCAGCACGTGACTGTCAAAAGATCTACGCCGACGTAAGGCATAAACCCTCGGAGTTCCAAGTTGGAGACAAGGTGATGCTCAAGGTGTCTCCTTGGGAAAGAGTTATAAGATTCAAAAAACGGGATAAACTAAATCCAAGGTACATAGGACCATTCAAAATCCTCGAAAGGATAGGTCTACTCGCGTATCGACTTAGGTTACCCCAAGAGCTTAATAATGTGCACGACTTCTTCCATGTGTCAATTCTTAATAAGTGCCTTTTCCAATGATACGCTCGTCATTCCACTTGATGAAATTCAGATTAACCCTGAACTGAACTTCATCGAAGAGCCAGACGAAATAATGGATGAAAGTTTAGAAAAACTTAAATTATCAACTAACAATTAAACTAAATTTACTTAGACTAAAGCAAACAAATATAGAAATGATTGAAACAAAGATTAAAGAGTGCTTTTGATTAGCTTTAAATCACCTTTACCCTATGGTTGATTTCTATGTGATGGATTATTTAGTTGGTTACCAAATTATGAAGTTACTAGTTATCTTGTTCCGATTTCCTAGTGTTTATTCAATTCATGACCTACTGTTACAATGGTCATGCAACAAGTGAACACTAAATTGATTTAATGTTATTTGGACGATGAATGCCAAGATATTGTGATTTTCTTATCTATGATCAAGACAATAAATCAAGCACATAATATGATTATTAATGCTCTCTAACATAATCAAAGTTGCTAATTATTACCACCTAACCCTATGATTTGTTCAATCACTAGATCCAACTATTCAATGATCATGAATATATAAATAACAATTTAATACAATTGGAGTGATAATCTAAATACACATAACTCGAAGATAAGCAATACAAATCATAACTTTAACATGCTAGGTTGTTGATTTATCAAACACAAGTAAAAACCAACATAAACAAATCCATAAAAGTCCAAAGCAACGTATAATATCAAGGTTCATCTATGTTAAACGAAAGCTAAGGGGTTGTCATCTCTTGTCTTTGGATATCTTCCATTCTTTTTCTTCAATCACTCTCTAGCCTTCTTAGGGCTTATAAGAGGGTTTTTTTCATCTTAAGTCGCATGTAATCGCATCACACCCTGAATTCTGATCTAGTAATCATTTATATAAGTTTCAACAGTAACATAAAAATGTATGGCCAACTGTAACACACTTCAAGATTAATCTTGAATCATTAGAAAACATTTATTCCGAAAGTAAAACATCAAACCATTTGGTGTTATAATAGACTTTACCCAAATATTTTAATGGTAATTAACAGTCATTTAACTGTATCATATATCAATTGAGAGCATGTATGTGTGTGCCATAATTAATATTTTCATTTTATGTATGTATTGTCATTACTTCATTTCAATTTGATCACATAGAAATATTGATTTATCATATTTTCTTAAGTTTTACTTAGGTTGTTTACTATTTCTACATACCTGCTCTAGCAGTAAGGAACTAACAATATATAAGTATGTCTGTTTCTCTTGCTATGGAGACATTGCAATTGTATAAACTCCCTTATATTGGTTGTTAGACTATTGAGGTGAAGGGGGGTTCCCACATATGGTATTTATCCTTTTTATTATATTGTTAACTCCCACATATGGTATTTATCCTTTTTATTATATTGTTAACTTGTAAAGAAGATCCATACTCCATTTTTAAAAAGTATTGCTATAATTTATTAAGCCTCTTTGTAATTCTTTAAGAGCGGATGTAGGGAAAGCTATTAAAAAACTTAAAAATCAAGGGAAAATTTTCTTTCATTTATATTATTTTATTCCTATGATAGTTACATCGTTTCAAGTGTTGAAGTATCATAAACATTCATTATAAAATTTAGATAAAAGGATGTAACAAATTATTCATCTCATATCCGTTAGTCCACTTTAAGATGTTATTCAATATAAACACAACTACAAATTTTTAATCAATATGACATTTGAACTACACTTTGTGAGGGTTTTCAAGTCATTATTGCAGATTTATAACAAAATATAGAAAATATAATTTTTAAGATCATATTTACATATCACATTTGTTCCTTCCATTTATCTCTCTCTCTCCATCTCTCTCTCTCTCTTATTATCTATTTTTCTAAACACATACACATGTTAACACACACACACACACACACACATATATATATATATATATATATATATATATATATATACATACACGCAATGCATTAATACAATTATCTGCATCTTTACCACGTAGCACCGACCCACCGACCTTTGATTACTATATAGAAGACCATTCTCTATTTACTCCCACCAAACTCTGCAAACCACTTTAATAGATAAAGGTGGGAGAGAAGAACACGTAGAAGGTTAATAAACACCAAGATCTAAAGGATCAATCGTTTCGGCTAATCAAATATATCAAGGTATAACTCTCATCTTCTCAACACTAAATCACTATGATAATGTTGTTCGATCATTATGATATTTAATGTAGATATTTTATTTTCCACACTTATTTGATTTTACTACAACACAATCAATTTATGCTATATAATTGGTATATATGTCTAGTTTTGGAATAAAACTAACCTTCACCTTGATATTTGCATGTTTATTGTAATAATTTGAAGATTATAAAACATAACTAATACACACACAGATACATACATGTCTAACTTAAATTGTATAACCTCAATATTTTTAATTTCACAATTGTATTTTGGCCATCAAAACTTTGTTCCTAGTTGAAACCATGTGTTTGACATAGCAAACCAATTACACTGTTTCCTTTTCATATATACATGAAAGTAATAAAATAAAATCAAGATCATATGATTCTATTATGTTAATAAATTGAGTTTTGGTTAATTTGTGTGGATGTTAATTGGTAGGAAATTCAATATTTACAGTTTTCAATGTACTAGATTTGTAGAATGTGATTTTGATAAATATAGTGTGTGATAAATCTCTTGTTTCTTCAATTTTAACTCAACAAGGGTATTTTTAGTCAATTTCAATCGGTTCATTTATTCATTATTCAATATACAAATCATACCTTGGATGACCATCTAAGTTAGGTGCATTTATTAAACACTACTGAGGATATACATGTGTTCGTCAGAGATGACGACAATTATCTAGCTCTTTCATACATAACACCGACCTTCAACAAACTATATTGAAGGCCTCTGGCAATTGTATTTTGCTAGATTCTACAAATGTCTTTAACAAAGTGCGATCTAAGGAAAAAAAGAACATTCATAAAGGGAGATAACATTGATATTATGCTTTAAGTAATTTAAATTAGTTGAAAGTATGCATAGTCTTTAAAATCTTTCACGGCGTCACTTTTATTAAGTTGTTACGTCATATATATATATATATATATATATATATATATATATATATAGGGCTAAATTATTTTTTTCTTACATTTATTGTGTGCTAGAATGCACCAATAGGAATTTAGTAAATTAAATAATTATTTAATTAAATAAATATACATATTAAATGATTTCCATAATTATATGTATATTAAATGATATTCATAATTATAATTCTCTTTTTATGGAAACTAATTAAATCTGTCATTAATGTCAGCAATAACATTCTTTCAGAATAAATTCGCATCTAGGTTTTTATATATGACTTTGTATTTTATTTCAGGACTCACTCACTTAAATACAATAAAGTTCCATGGAATATGAAGAACTAGAGTGTATTCTACTAGAATACACTCTCATTCTGCTGTAATACACTCTCATTCTTCTAGATATGAATTCATTCTGAAAGAATATTATTGTTAATATTAATGACGAATTTAATTAGTTTCCATAAAAATTAATTATAAGTATGGATAGCATTTTATATACATATAATTAATACTAAATTCTTATTGGTGCATTCTAGCACACAATAGATGTGGGAAACATTTGAACCTACCTCTCTCTCTCTCTATATATATATATATATATATATATATATATATATATATATATATATATATATATATATACAAAATTGCAAAAAATGGTCCCTGTGGTACGCATTTTTTTGGGGTTTTAGTCCAAACTCCGACTTTTTTGGATTAGTGGTCCTTTTAAGCTAGTTTCGTTGCAGATTTGGTCCCTCGGTAAACAGAAATGACTGTAATACCCTTCTGATTTATTTTTTATGTTTTTTTTATTTAATTTAAATAAAAAAGAAAACAGTTAATTAATTTGGGTCCACATCTCTCTCTCTCTCTCTCTAAAGAAAAAGTCAAAAAACCCACCCCAATCCATCTTCTTCTTCCCAACCCATCTTCTTCTTCCCCACGTTTTCTACCTCATCTATTAGGCAATTAAACCTGTAAATTATTGATGAAGAACTATAAGCTACGCTGGAGTAAAAAAAGATGAATCAATAGGAGTTGGGAGCTTACTTGTACGAAGGGGATTTTCGTGTATAGGGGAACGGATAAACCATCGATTAGTCCCTGATGCACACGATTTAGTCTCGGTGATGCATATGTTGAGGCATGGAAGCCTTACCCTTGAAAAAGGTAAGGGGGGTTTGAAGAACACCCAGAAAAATTTCATACTCATGTCGTTCAAGTTTTACTTTGGGTAAGTCGTAATCTTGCAGCTTTACTGGGGACCGAATTTCTTTAGGAGGTTTTTATGAGGATAAAACACATTGTAAAAATACAACATGTCCATCATCTTCTCCATCTCACGCACACAGCTGAATCGATTAGGTTCATTTTCAGATACAAAATCTCCCCAACAACATTCATTCTTCATTTCACATTATCAGATCATCCCCAATTTCTGATCTCCACAAGTAGATATCTTAGATATCTAAAAAATTGGTGAATGTAGTCATTCTTAGATCATGTAGTCAACGTGTTCGATGAAATGCTTATGTGGTTTCTTGCAGTTGCATGAGGATCTACAAACAACTAAAACATCAAGATGTATGGTCGGAAGGCTTATCAACTCGTTAAAGAATTCACAAACAACGAATCTAGGCAGCTCACCACGATGAGAGGTCAAAAAAAATGACAAACATGGGTTATTGATCCAGAGCTCTTGGGTATAGGAAATGTTATTCTTTGGGGCATTTTGTCGAACACCTTGTATGCATGACTCATATCCATTTTTTTTCTAACATGTTTGTTAAACACACACACACACACAAAGAGGTCCTTTATTATTTTTTTAATTGTTAAAATAAATAAATAAATATTAAATTTTAAGAAAAATGAAAAATAAATACCCCAAGGGTATTATAGTCCTTTCAATTTTCAGAGGGACTATTTTCACATACAAACCACTCTAAAAGGACCATGAATCCAAAAAACTGGGGGTTTGGACTAAAACCCCAAAAATTTGCATACCATAGGGACCATTTTTGCAATTTTGTCATATATATATATATATATATATATATATATATATATATATATATATAGACACACACACACAATCTCTCTCTCTCTATCTCTCTCTCTCTCTCTCCCTCCCACTCTCTCTCTCGCACACACACAACAATAATAACAACAACAAAATACTAATGCCATATAAAAATAGTATAAGGAGTAAGGTATGGAGTAAGCAACCTTGTGTCCCCTGAGAGTAGATGGGCTTCTTCCAAAATATGTATTTGACTATATGGTAAGAGTACCAAAATAAAGTTGTTAAATAATCTATAAAGGCTGTTAATATAATGGATAAAATTATATGGACAAATAGATACTATATATGGATACACAACAATGCTAAAATATTATATATGAAAGTATAAAATTTTGCTAACCATGTCTACTACCCTAGCTTTATGTATTAATAAAAAAATATATAAAAATTGCAATTATAAGTATAGAAGGATAATCATGGTAACTACAACATATACTACTATACAAACCTAATTTTAAGCCTCAACTAGTTGCAATTAGAGGTCATGTATTCAGAAAGACACAACTCTTTCATGAATATTCCCAAAATATCATTCGATGTCCTCTTCGAGTATCTTCTCATCCTTGTTCCATATTTTGATATGGGCTTACATTTACCTTTCATTCTTCGTTGTACCCTACTATTACACACAAAAGTATAGTGGTCGCCTTTCATTCTAACTATATCACCTTTATACAAAATGTAATATTATCGTTTATATACCGTCCTTGTAGATCATATATCCCAAATACTTAAAACCCTCATTTGGGTGAAGGACATGCCTTATATACTTCCACCCCCTCAAAATTAGCCCCCTATCAAAATTACGACAAAGAAATTATGTCTTATCTTAATTAATATTTTTTCTTCTAGTATTGTCCTCCACATATTGTACACAATAGAACCAACATAATATCATTAGAAAAGTCATGGACTGTGGCACCTACCTTGAATATTTGAGAGATCTCATCTCGAATCATACTAAAAATGTATTGGTGAAGTATTATCCTTATTAAAATCATGTTTCCACAAAGTAATACTCTAAGTCCCCTACTAGATTTCAAAGATAGGTCTATAACTACAAATACACAAAATACATACATATATGTATGTACACATATCAAGTAAAAAAGGACAAAAAACGATAAACACAATTTAAGAAAAAACTAAAAACAACAACAATAAGAAAAAACACTATATATATATATATATATATATATATATATATATATATATATATATATATATATATATATAAAGAATGAGGTAAAGGGAATGCAATACCTAGGTATTAAGCCTTTACTCGAAGGTAATAAGAATGCTTTGATCGATGAATTTCAACATGGAAAAAACATTAGCTCACATTTGAATACAAAAATTTCCACCCATAATGGTCAATAAAAATGGTAAGCGACTAAAAAACATTTATTAATATTAAGGTTAGGACTTGGGAGTAAAGAGGGGAAAATAGTAAGTAAATACATGTATAAGTAATACAAATAGTGAAAGATTTTTTTTGAAATACATCATTAAATAGATACTAGCAATACAAATTTGAAAGTAAATAGGTAAAAAGTAAGAAAGAATATTATATGGAAACCACAAAGAATGGAAAGGAAATTAATACTTAAACCATGTTTGTACTACTCTACTACCCCAATTTTAAGACATAACACTCTTTTATGTGAGGTCATGTCATCGATAAGAGCCAACTTGTTTAAGTTGACCTTACACTATGTTCCCGCTTCATTCTCGGGGTGTATTCTCCTCCAAATATTACCAACATCGATAATCTCTACATTCCTAATTGTAACTACCAATTTTCTAATTGGATATGTATGAATCGCCACAATCTTCCTTACCTCAAATCTATAGGATCGACATTGATCCTAGTAGTTTTTCATGTTCGATGGATAACATCTTAATTGATACAATTTCCATGTTTAGTGGCTAATATTTAGATCCATACAATAAAGCTAGCCTTACAACAACTATGTAGAGTTTTCCATTAAGTTTAATCAGATCTTTTTGTCGTACAAAACTCATGTGGTTACCCCTTCACTTTAACCATCTCATATTTAAGCGGTGAATAACATCATTCTTTACACTCCTTTCCTTTATAAACCATAGTAAATGATAGTTGTCAAAACACAAATGAAATATTCACCCCTTTTGTAACTATTCAAACATTTTTCTAACCATTAACCTGAATATACAAACCAAAAGTTGGTTAATAATATAAAACACGTTGCATAGGGTGTATTTATATTGTTTCCTCTTAAAATAATATTCCAACACCCATAAGTAATAACTCTTATTTGCATTGTGAAGATTGTGATTACCTCATCAATGTTATACATGATACATGATTCGTCTGGATACCTAAGAACGACACCAATAGCGAATCTAAAACCAAAAACCCATGTTTTGAAAATATAATTGGACCGGCCGGTTCAACCAGGAACCGGTTCTTATAGGCCAGAAAACCGCTCATTATGTTAAACCGGTAAAAACCGGTTTGGTTGAACCGGGAAAACCGGAAATTTTAAATTTTTTTTTTTTTCATTTTTGGTAATTTTTATAAAATTAAAATTAATAATAATATAATTATGACATCATCCGGTTTTTTCAGTTTTTGAGACCGGTCCAACAGGTTGGATCAATTGAACCATCGAGCTGGTAAAACAGCCGGTTCGGTCTACGGTCCGGTTTTCAAAACATTGCCAAAACCATGTGGTTCCTAATGTAAATGAAATTGAAAATATAAAAGAGTAAAAAGTACTAGTGGTGGCGGGTCGGGTTGTAAATAAGTGGATTGGTTGTGGTTTGGTGGAGGGGATGACAACAACAGAGGGCGACTAGGTAGTGGCTGATGGCATGGCTGGACGACGACCGTGAATGGAAGTCGGTAGGAGAAACAATTGAACACTTAAGGCCGTGAAAGTCGCTGAATCGCTGAATGACGTTTCCAATTTGTTTTTGTTTAATTTTAGATGGACCAACTAAGACATTGGGCTATTCAAAATGTTTATTGGGTATAAAAAATATAGACTCATTTATATTTATTTATTTTTCATAAAATCATTAGGTAGTTTCTTTAAAAATAATAAAATAATTCCTATTTTATATGAATATATATATATATATATATATATATATATATATATATATATATATATATTTTTTTTTCTTATATGATTTAAAAAAAAATAGATTTCAGAACCTACCTTCACTAGTTTAGATACGCCATAAATGACAAATAATAACACATAACCATTTTTAGGAACAGGTGAGCCCTATCTAATTTATTTTATTTTATTTTTTTTGTAAATAAGAAGTGTTTTTATCAAAATCAAATAACTAAGTAAGAGAGAATACGTAAAGTAAAATTTAATGTCAAGTATTGCTCATGAAAAGGCTATTTGTAGAAAAAATAAAACAATCGTGGCCAAAGTTGAAAAAGATAAAGAAGAAGGGTAAGCTTAGAATATAAGAATAAGAACACTACACAGATTGAAATGAGAAAAGGTACAGCTAAGACACAAATCGATGCAATTAAGACTTTGACTTCAGTCCGCAAAACTCAAATCAGAAAAACCACCGGAAAATTCAACCTCAGGACGGTTCCAATTCCGATTCACCGCTTGTCTACAATGCACCAGATGACGTCCTTCTCCCTCAGGTTTCCCACAAATATTTTTCTGTTTTTCCATTAGAAAAAATGGCGCTTAGATCCATTTCTCTGTTTCTATGCATGCCTAATTGTTAGTAGCGGTTTAGATATGATTCAGGTGAGTGATTGCCCAAACTTTTTAGCGCCTTTAATTTAATTTCTCAACCAAACTGCTTTATGGTAAATTTTACTAAGTTCTGTAGCTTGATTAGACTCAATTAGGTAATTCGAGTTTGTTTATTTGGCATTTTGATTTACTTTTGCCGAAGTTGTTCGTTAGGGTTTATTTTGAGGTTTATCAGCCTTAGTTCCTAGGTTTTCATTTTAAGGTTAAAAACCTAGGGTTTTGAATTTCACAAAAACCGTTGGATGTTGATATTGATGCCAAAACTGGGTTTTAAGAATCCTCTAGACAAGGTTGAATTAACTGCATTCTATCCCATACCAGTTTGTTTAGGCTAAACAGAAAGCAATATGAAATATAAAGAGGTAAACCCCATTGACATTATTAAAGAGGTTCAACTGATCAACTCCCATAAGATTTAGAAGCATATTCTTTTATGCAAACCTTTTGCATATTTTACTTAGGTGCCTTTTTATTTTGACTCAATGAATACATTAGTGTTTCTTTTTGACTTAATGCATTAACAATGACCTAATAGAGGAAGTCAGGGAAATGAGGCTTCTGTGCTAAGTTCTAAACTTTTTACAAATTTAACATCATTCACTTTTTTCATTCCATTTCCCCATGTTTGTTGTAATTTTTCACAACATGTTATCTTATCATGACCCATGGTTATGCCATGTAAATAATAACAAGTTTACTTTTTGTTATGAAACATACCTATGAGCTTGAATTAGACTTTTTAACCAGTAGAAATGGATAACTGTCGATGTTGATTTTGTAGTAATGGCTATACAAAGATGAAAATGCAGCCAGCCCTTATGAGTTCATTATCTTTTGTTGTATTACTTTCTTTACAACTTGTTAATTCCAATCTTAGATTTAGTGTGATTTTGGTCCTCTAAGTGTTTGTTATTTTGTTATATTCCATATTTAGGTAAACATGTTAGTTTGTTATTCATTTAGGTTTGTTGTAGAGTTTTGGTTGCTTTGAGATGGTGGGGTCTGAGAAAGAAAATGGTTCTTCACCAGCACCACCGTCACAGAAGGCGGATGTGAAGAAGAAGTATGGTGTGGTGAACCCAATATCATATGCGGGACCCACTGAGGCTGACCTTCACAGGAATGCACTCTTGGAAAAGGTAGACACTGGTCTTCCTTTGTTTTTTTTTCCAATTAAATTCGTTTGTTACTTATGTCCAAGTTTTTCTTTTTAACTTTTCAATGATTGTTTTACTTGTGTTTGTTGTAAGCTTTTGATGGAGTCAGGGATATATGAGAGCATGGAAGAAACCGCAAGGAGAGAAGAGGTTCTTTGTCGTCTGGATCAGGTAATTGTAACCCTCTTGTATTTATTGTTATATTCTATGAGGTTAAATGCAAAAAAAAAAAAAAAATAGCAATTTACTTTCATTGAATTGTTTAATTCAGCATCCTACTTGCATTTCTTCCCTCGATCCCATCACAAAACACTCTACATTGAAAAATCTAACAAATTATAGCATTTTCCTCCAAATACAAAAAGTACAAAACATTATTCACTGCTATAATTGAGTATATTTTTCAACTTATAATCTCCTACTAAGATATTTTTTTGTTAAAGTACAAGTTTTAATCGGTAGATGTTTCAAGTATAGCTCTTTAATAAGAACAATATTGAAAGTAGAATGTTGTAACAGAAATATGAAACTAAAGTTACTATTTCTTGCAATGTATTTGTAGCCCTATTCTATTTAAGACATAATGTGCTCATCACTACACCTCCTTCCATAATTTTGTAATCAGTTTGGATATATATAACATTTAGGAATCCGTGACACATTGCAGCAGATACAGTAAGTAACCATTTATTTTGCAGTGATCATTTTGAAACATTTGTTTTGTAATTTGTTCCAGATTATTAAAGATTGGGTGAAGCAGTTAACACGCCAAAAAGGGTACACAGAAAAAATGGTTGAGGAGGCAAATGGTATTGTACGTACCTTTGGGTCTTATCGCCTAGGGGTAATAGCCTCTACTTTTTTTTTTCTTTTCTTTTTTTTTTTTTTTTGAATTTAAAATTGTACTTTTAATTCGCAACATAAAAGGTCAATATCATTATATCACAGCTTATTTGTGTCTTTGAGAATGTAAAGAAGTAATCATAATAAAACACTGAGACATTTTTGTTACAGGTACATGGTCCTAATGCTGATATTGATACACTATGCATTGGGCCCTCATATGTGACTCGAGAGGTGATTTAATGAATTTATCTCGACATTTTTCTCATTTATGATGGATGTATTCATATCTATATGTTTTAACCAATTTTCCCAATTTCTTCTTATCAGCATGATTTTTTTGTTATATTGCATAATATTCTGTTGGAGATGGAAGAAGTATCGGATCTTCAGCCAGTTAATGATGCACATGTTCCTGTGATGAAGTTCAAGTTCCAAGGAATATCCATTGATCTTCTTTATGCCAGTGTATCTCTATTGATTGTTCCAGAAGTAATTTCCTTTCCACATTTGTCCACATTTACTTATTTGCCCCTATATTTGCATCTTATGTGGTATATTTGATAGAAGTAGTACTGGTAGCATACTAGCATCACATGCCATGATTTGAGTAGTAATAGCACATGATGATTTATTACTGTTATGTTTTTGTTTCTTGTATGTTATTCTTATGATGTGATAGTCACTGAATATTTAGTGATATAATTATAAGGTAGAAACAATTAATTGTATTGTTTTATGTGTTTGAGTTTGGTTTTTTTGTTTGTGAAACTAACTTGTGACAGGATTTGGACATCTCTCAAAATTCTGTGTTGTACAACACTGATGAGAAAACGGTTCGAAGTCTTAATGGATGTCGGGTTGCTGATCAAATACTTAAACTTATTCCAAATGTAGAGGCATGTATTGTGGTCCATAATATATATATATATATATATATATATATATATATATATATATATATATATGTATATATACCCTTACATGCTTACATTATTGGTATTTGACATCTATTCATATGCCTTTAAAAATTTGTAGAACTTCTGCACCACACTTAGATGCTTAAAGTTTTGGGCTAAGAGGCGTGGCGTTTATTCAAATGTAAGATTTTTATTCTATGCTAATTTTTATTTTTGAATTGTGTTTTGAGTAAATTACAATTTTGGTCCCTGTGCTATATCAAATTTTTTGGATATGGTTCAAAGAGGAATCTTTTGCCTTTTTTGTTCCCAATTCACTGTTTCACAACACTTTTTTAGTCCCTCAGACAGTCACCGTTTATAAAAGGTTCCTAAGCCTAGACAAGGGTGTTTCGGTCATTTCACCCCCCTCCATAATGATGATTTTTGAAAAGCCCTATAACTGACAGTTGGTTATGGTTTCTGAAAATGATGGTTAAAGTGGTGGTAACGTTAAAGAGATAAATGAAATGACCTAAATGCCCTCTTCTGCAAGGTATGACTATGTTATCGGGCTTAACATCCTTTTATAAATGGCATATGTCCCAGTGACTAAACGTTTTATGAAACATTGAATTAGGGACGAAAAAGTGGTCCTTTTTGGATATGGACCAAAAAAGAATATTTTTGCCCTTTTTGTTTTTTTCTTCCATAATTCACTTTTTTATAACACTTTTAGTCCATGAGATGAGACAGACACCATTGTAAACAGCTTTAAATTCATAATTCACTGTTTCATATCTCTGGATGACTCTGGAAAACCATATATTTGACAATTGTGGATGATTTGTGAAAAACCTCTTTGTAATGATGATGAAAGTGGACATAAATGGAATGAATTAAATACCCTTATGTACAAGTCATGTGATAGGACTAAAAGGCCTTCTTCTATAAAAGGCGTGTTATGGAACAGTGAAAATGAATACAACACAGGGACCAAAAGTGTAATTTAGTCATGTATTGTATTATGAATGATATAATAGTTAATGATGTAGTGAGGTGTTTGTTTGTTGATTTAGGTTACTGGATTTCTTGGTGGAGTGAATTGGGCTCTTTTAGTTGCTCAGGTATGCCAGCTTTATCCCAATGCAATACCTAGTATGCTGGTTTCCCGTTTTTTCAGAGTCTATACCAATTGGCGTTGGCCAAACCCTGTCATGCTATGCCCAATTGAAGAGGATGATCTTGGATTTAACGTGTGGGACCCACGGAAATGGTCCCGTGATCGAACCCATCTCATGCCCATCATCACTCCCGCATACCCATGCATGAACTCTAGTTACAATGTTTCCGCAAGTACCCTTCGTGTTATGGTGGAACAGTTTCTCTTTGGAAATAAGGTTTGCGAGGTAAAACTAAAAAAAAAAAAACTCTCACAATTTTACCGTTTTACCCCTGTTTGATCTGAGCTGGCAAAAGACTTGAATGCCCTTCTCTCTCTCTCTCTCTCTCTCTCTCTCTCTCTCTCTCTCTCTCATCAGAGCCCTAGAAAGGAGTGGACAAGTTTTCTAGGGCTATTTTGAATTTTCAATGACAAGGGGCATTTATGTCTTTTTGCACATTGAGATCATTTGGTAGACTATTGATGTTGTTTCTTTTTGGATGAAATTTAGGAGATTGAGTTGAACAAAGCAAATTGGAGCTCTCTGTTTGAGCCTTCTCTTTTTTTCGAGTCGTATAAAAACTACTTGCAGGTAGACATTGTAGCTGCAGATGCGGATGATCTTCTTGCATGGAGGGGATGGGTGGAATCCCGCCTTAGATTACTTACTTTGAAGGTTTTAATTCATATTTCTCATCTTTCAAACTTTTTACTTTGTGTTTCGTTATGTATGATGGAATCAGAGAAGGAATGGAATTGTTCATTCCATTGGAATCAAAAGAACCGGTTGTTTTCTCTGATGGTATGGACCATTAGTTTTCATTTCAATATAACCCATTTTATTCAATTTATTTGTTAATGACGAATCTTTTTTAAAAGAATACATTTTTTTTTTATTTATCATAATCATATATGGGTTTTAGTAAGTTAACTGTCTGAGTGACTGTAAATGACCATTTTACCCTTAGTATCTGTTTGGATTCCGTACAATAAGTCAAGGGTAAAATAATCATTTACTATCATCGAGTGCAAAAAAGAAACAGTCTTGGTTGTTTGTTGGTACTTTTCAGATACAAAGGGTAAAACGGTCAAAAAGATGTCTAATCCATGTTTCCATTTTCCATGGTTTTTCAGATCGAACGCGATACAGACGGGATGTTACAATGCCACCCTTTCCCAAACGAATACATCGATACATCAAAACCATGTTCCCATTGTGCTTTTTTTATGGGTCTTCAAAGGCAACCTGGAGTCAAAGTTCAAGAAGGTCAACAATTTGATATCAGGGCAACTGTAGATGAGTTTAAGCAAGGAGTAAACAGTTACAACCTTTGGAGACCTGGAATGGACATTTTTGTGTCTCATGTACGTAGGAGACAACTTCCTACATATATTTTTCCTGAAGGGTATAAACGTCAAAGACAATTAAGGCATACTACTACTACTACTCCTGAAGGCTCAAGCTCTCCTTCATCTGAGAAGCGTTTCAAGAGGAAACATGATGCTTCTTCTGGACCTGGAAAACCGAAGAAAACGTCTTTTGGGAGCCCGGAATGTGTGGGAATTGGAGGGAGTAGCATTCCAGTGAACTCCGGAATTGAAGATATTGCTTGTGAGGTGAGTTTTGTAACTTGAGGAATTTTCTACTGTTTTATGTTTACTTTCCTGTCCTTGTGTGAGACGATAAGATTATTGGAATAAAAACAGATAGATAGTGTTTGGTGCGATGGAATTGAGGAAGGAATGGAATGGTTCATTCCAAAAGCTGGCTGTTTTGCTTGATGGAATGGAATGAACCATTTTTGAAGGAATGTGTTTCCTCCCATTTTGTGAATTTTCATTTCTTGGCTAGAGAATTTTTTTTTTTTTTTTTTTTTTCCATCATTGAACGGATGAAAAATGCAATATAACTATATAATCCATTTTTGTTTATATATAGTTATTATTATTTTAATTAGATCACAAATTACTTTTTTCAAAAATATTATTTTTATTGTAATTTATTGGGGTTTAATGAGCTTTTCTTATGTTTATTTATTTATGTTGATAAAAGTCGGAATGGAATGAAGAATTGGTTTATATTTTGTCTACAGTCTTCAATTACACAAAAGGTGGTATTGGAGTCTGAAGATGGAGCAAATCCCGAATCAATGCAGCCATCTGCAATAAGGTATCTTTCCTCTCTGTAGGAGGAGGGCATTTACGTCTTTTCTACAGACAAGAAAGCCGGACCTTGCGACACCTTTTTAAGGTGGGAGAAAAAAATTGCACAGGTTGTCCCATTGATATTAGTACCGGTTAGGGACATTGTGATTTACCTTTATCATGTTAGCAGTTAGCTGGGCCCCACATTTTATTTTCAAATGATATTTTATTTATTTTTTGTGGCAGGTTGAGCCTGGAATCAACAGCTTAAATTATTGAGAGCGGAAGTGTGACCTTTTAGTACTGACAACTTGGGAGTAGTAGTATGTAATTTACCAAGAATGAGGGCTTGTTCTTTAAATTTTAAATTTTAAACCTTGCAACTTTTTTCTTTCTTTCTTTTGTTATGGTTTTGGAATGTAATGGATTGAATCGTGTTTATCGTAGAAAATGTTATCATCACATTGTATCTTGTTAGTTTTAGCTCTTTTTCTTTAATTATTCTCATCACACTAATCCAATCTTGCAAAACTATAATCAAATGAACACAAAACTGTAGATAAGATGTTTAGGATTTTCATGCTCCATATACTTAACAATGCACAATACTCTTTGATCGTAAACCAAAATGATTTTACCTATGAATGATTCCATTTGAGTTGTATTTTATATTTTCGTAATGGAATCAATGGTTCAAAGTACGAATGTAAGATAAAAAAAACTAGGGGTCTAAATTACTAGAATTTGATACTCATGCATGAGTCTAAAATTGCCATTTTACCCTTTTACAAAATGTAAAATGAGCCTACTTCTGTTGCTTGATATGTGCATCGTAAACCCGTCATTATCTTTTTTATCACTAATTTGTCGTTAATTACTTCTGTTTACATGCAATCGCTGATGTCGTTAACCTGTCACTATTTTTCTATATATACACATAGAAATACACGTATACATACATATAACATGGATTATTATACATGTATACAAATCAATTTCACACTTGGGAAACAAGAACACCCTCGTTTTCATTGGGCCCAGTAACAGATCTTTCTCTTTTAAGAAGAGGTGCAACATCAAACTCATCTCTTCCCTCTTTCATTTCTTCAGGGAGTTCATCCATTGGATTACATCTTCTAAGAATCTCAAGAACATCTTTCATTGATGGCCTACTGGAAGGCAATGTGCTTGTGCAAATGAGCCCTAGTTTGAACACGGTGGTCATTTCCTCCATGTAAGTATCGGAGTCTTTGATCTCAGGATCACAGACTCCAACCATGGAGTCACTTTCTCCATGGTGCTTCCATGCCCATTCGGCTAGGTTTAGGTCTCCATCTTTTCCATTTGGTTCTTTTCCGGTTACTAGTTCAAGTAGCACTACACCAAAGCTATATACGTCTATCCTCTCATTAATTCTTGTTGTGTATGCGTACTCTGAAATTGAACATGTCGTACATGATGAGTTTTTGTGTAAAAACTGAAAACTGTAATTGAAACTGAAATAAACGATTGATTGGTTTAAGTTTTAAAGAAACTATTTTGTATGACCGTAATAATGGTAAAGAATGTGAGAATCCACAAGCAGTTAAAACTGAATATATGGACTTTTGTTGTGACAAAATCCATAAAGAAATGAAAATATTTGTTAATTTTGGCTTTTTAAATTGGGCAAATTCCATAAATATCACTATGCTATTTTATTTTTTTGTTTAACAAATGGAAGTTTTTTTAATTGTTTCTGGTTTAACCATTGAGGATTTTTTTAGAAAAATCTACATAAAACTTTGGATTATAGAAAAACCAATATATTTTAGAATTTGATCGGTTTAACCATTCTGATATATATTTTTTTAATTATTTAACCATTGAAACTAAAAATACATCTTTAACCCAAAAAAAATATTCTTCCAGTTGGTTTTTTTGCAACTTATTACCGAAAAAAAATTTACAGTGATTTTTCTGAAAAACAAACAAATTTCGATGTTTAAACTAGAAAAAAAATATTTTAGTCCAAAAAAACAAAACACCAAATTATAATGGTTTTTGATGACATTTAGGTATTTAATAACAAAAAAAGCATTGTATTAAAATATGGTGTGTTTTGGTTTTAAAACAAAAAACCACTCGAACCTAAATAAACAGTATACTTTTAAAAAAAATCGATATTCTATTAACGTTTTTTGGTTAAAAAAAACATGATTTTTTTTTTCTTTCTAGAAAAAAAAAAAAAGAAAAAAAAACCATACATTTTTGTTAAATAGTTAGGTTTTCTGGTTATAAACAATCCTTTATTTTTCTTTTTATTTTGTTTATTTTCCCGATTTATGATTCAATGGCTGTGTCAAAAGAGTTCATACCAGGAGCAAAGTAACCTAATGAGCCAACGATCGACGCCATATTATCATCACCAGGTTTTTGCTTCTCCAAGATCTGTGCCAATCCAAAATCCGCAATCTTTGCTTTAAACTCCGAATCCAACAATATATTGCTCGACTTCACATCTCGATGCACAATCACCGGCGAACAATCATGATGCATATAACAAAGCCCCTGGGCGGCGTCAATGGCAATCTGCAACCGCCGCCGCCAGTCCAACACGAAATGTGGAGGTTCCAAACGCAGCTCCATTTCCGGTTTCCTCTTCTTCCCATGTAACCACTTATCGAGACTCTGATTTTCCATGTACTCGTAAACCAGAAGCTTCGAGTTAGGGTTCGAAAGACAACACAGAAGTTTCACGATATTCGAGTGGCGAATGGAGCCCAAAATCTGAACCTCGGAGGAGAACTCGTTTTCAACATCCCGGTTGAATTTCTTGTTTGAAATCTGTTTCACGGCGACGAAACCTCGAGGCGGACCGACACCGATTCGGTAGACTTTACCGGAACCACCGGAGCCGATTAGATTGGCGTCGGTCATGCAGGATAAGATGTTTTCTTCGGTGAAATCGAGATTGTGGAAGGAGATCAGTTTCCATGTCGTTCGAGTCCGTTTAGGGTTCTTTTTTAAGTGGTCTCGGAACATGAACAATGTGAAGAGGATCGCGAGGAGTAGAAGGAAGGATGATAAAATGACGATTGTGGCGATGATTTTGGGCGAAAATTTCTTCCGGGAGCTTTTGGTGTAACAACTATGGAGATTGGAGATATGGGAAGTGGAACAGAGGTTTGGATTGTTGAAGAAACTGTTCTGAAACGCGGAGTTATCAAAAGCGGAGGGAATTTTTCCGGTGAGTTTGTTGGAAGATAGATTCAAACTGGTAAGTCTGAGATTACTCAATTGAGGTGGGATTTCGCCTGAGAATTGGTTTTCTGAGAGATCAAGTCCAAGAAGATTTGGTAAAGTACTGAGTGAAGATGGGATATCGCCGGAAAGTTTGTTTCTTGCGAGATTCAGAATGGTTAGCGAGTTCCAGGACTTGATCTGTGATGGGAGTTCACCGGAAAGTGAATTTCCGTCAAGATAAAGAACGGATAGCTCTGAAAGAGTAGTGAATTCAGGTGGGATGACGCCGGAAAACAAGTTGTTACTAGCTTTGAACACATTGAGTTTCATCCAAGAAGAAATTTCAGTCGGGATTTGACCTGAAAACTTGTTGTCACTGATTTCAAATCTAGATAAATTCCAAGCGACTTTACCAGGAAGCTCACCGGAAAACGAGTTTCCGGTGAGCAGCAAAGTTGAAAGATTTAATAATGTCCAAACTCCTGGAGGAATCTCACCGGTGAAGTTGTTATTATAGAGTTGGATACTGTTAACCTTGTTACAGCTCTCGTATGATCTTGGTATCTCTCCGGTGAGGCTGTTTGAGAAAACAATCACGCCTGTCAAAGCACCTCCGGCGCATAAACTCTCCGGCAACTTTCCGGTGAGGTTGTTCTCGGATACCTCAAATGATTCAAGTTTGGAGTGAAGTCCAAACTCCGGAGGTAATTCTCCGGTGAGATTGTTTCTAAAGACCCGGAAGGTCCTCAGTGTTGGAATTTGAGAAATACTCGGTGGAATCTGTCCGGAAAATCGATTTGAATACAAATTGAAAACCTCCAGTTTCAGCAATTTTCCAAAATCATCCGGAATCGAGCCGTTCAATCTGTTCATGGCGATATCGATTTGAGTCAAATTCTGAAACTGAATCAAGGAAGGAAGGTTGCCGGATAATTTGTTGAGATACAAAAACATAACATCCAGATTTGTTAAGAGGAACAATCCAGGAGGAATTTCACCTTCCAAGTAGTTTAAACTCAAATCTAACGATGTGAGATTGGCCAAATTCGATAATGATTCTGGAATATTTCCGACCAGATTAGTCGCCGCCATCCACAAAATCTTCAAACTGCTCAATTTTCCAAACTCCGGCGGTATCACTGGATCTGCAAATTCGTTATACGCCAGACCTAATGTTTCCAGATTTGATAAGTTTCCGATCTCCGGAGGTATACTTCCATTAAACAAATTCTGATACAATTGCAACGAAGTCAACGCCGAAATATTCCCGATTGCCGGAGGTATGTCGCCGGTAAAGTTATTACCCCCAAATTCAACGATTTGGAGTTGTGATAGTCGGTCAATGTCTTCCGGCAACCTTCCGACGAACAGGTTCTGTGAGATATCAAGCTCAACCAGCTTCGAGCAGTTATAGAAAACCCTAGGAAACTCTCCGGTGATAAAATTGTCATGGAGAATCATGTTTTCCAGGTTCCGCAGGTCGCAGATAAACGGCGGTATAGGTCCGGTAAGTTCCTTGCTTTTGAGTTGCAGCATGACGACGGAACCATTCCGGCACTGAACCTCCGGCCAGCTGCAAGGTGACGAGGTGGAGTTCCAATCTGCTAGTGACTGTGGATTTCCCCACTGTTGCTTGAGGTTAAGCAAGGTAGTTTGGTCTGAAGTCGAGAACTGTTGTGAACTTACGACGGAGGTGAGGAAGATGAAGACGAAGAATGAGAGGAGATGTGGTGGCGACGGCGATGCCATCTTTTCCGGTGGTGGTTTGTGTTATCGGAAAAACATATCGTTGGCGTGACCTTTTGACTTGGTTAGTTAACTTTTTTGTGACGTTCGACAGGCCGTCAGATTTGTTATGGTGTGTTTGGCCGCCGGTTTGATGTGGTGTGTCCAGAGAGGGCATCTACTTGTATAAACCCACTTGTAAGAATTTTATTAAAATATGGAATTAGGTGACCTTTTAATTAATTTATGCAACTTTAATTTATTACACACAAAAATTGATATAAAATTACTTTAAATCCAGTAATTTATAAAAGTAGTGCCAAATAAAATAGAGATAAAAAGACAAAATAGTTAATTTTTTTATATTTATTTTATAAAAAAACCAAAAACTAACAAAATAAGATTGGTCCTATGTGTTTTATATTTTATATAGTGAAAAAAAATTTAAATTTGTACAAATGGTTTAAAATTAAATTTTTTTTATCTATCCAACTTGAAAAATACTATTATTATATTTATTTATTTTTTATTTTTTTCTATTTATTTTAATGTTTCTAATGGAGGAGGGAGTCATTCCCTCACGATCCATTCCAACATGAGCCCCATATAAGATTTTATTTTTCTTCTCTCTTCTATCTTTTCCAATCCACAACCCATAAAACCTTATGTTTTCCAACCCATTCGACCTATTAAAATAAAATAAAATAAATACCAAACAACTAAAGTATAAGTTTTAAAACACATGAGAGAGAGAGAGAGAGAGAGAGAGAGAGAGAGAGAGAGAGAGAGAGAGAGAGAGAGAGAGAGAGAGAGAGAGAGAGAGAGAGAGAGAGAGAGAGAGAGAGAAACTATATAAACAACCCACTACTCCTAACCCCCTGAGAAAGAGTGGTGTCTTGGAGGTACCAATGTGTAACATCACAAAAATCAAGATAAATTTTTTTTATCAATCAACAAAACCATTCCAAAGACCATAATTCTTTACAAAACATTGTTCCAGAAGTAATAGTCATAAGTCAGAGTATTCCAAGGTCCAATAACGTAAAAATTTAAAGGATGTGCACGATCACACATTTGCTTTCCCCCGATCATCTGAAGTACCTGAAACAATAAACTGAAAACCGTAAGCCAAAGCTTAGTGAGTTCCTATAATGTACCACCACACACACATATAACCAAACGGATACCGGGTCTACAACCTCTTGGTTGGATTACCCCTGGCCCATAACCTTCCGGTTAGAATGCACCGAACCATAACCTTTCGGTTGGACTGCCTAATACATACCAGGTCCACAACCTCCTGGTTGGATTACCCCTGGCCCACAGCCTTCCGGTTGGAATGCCCCGACCCACAACTTTTCAGTTGGAATGTCCCGGATCGTTGACTGATAGCACAAAGCAGTACAGTCTCAACACCACTACATCATGTTGACATATGCATAACAAATAACAAATGTCCATCAACAGATAATCATATAACCAGTCATCAGATAAACATGAGTATCTACAGATCACTACAACATAGCAACATCCTATATACTCAGACACCGATCTAACAGTTCACTACAACATAGTAACATCCTATATACCATGATACATAATCTAATGGGCTGACATTGGTGCCTTCGACCCACAAGTACAGTGAGGAAAAACTCACCTGAAACGAAGAACCCGAAACACTGCAATACGTTTCCCTTCTGTATAGATTGCTCCCACGAGCCCTCTATCACAAAATCTTGGAAGAAACTTAATAAATAGCCAAAAACCTCCAAGTTTGACCCAAATTCAAACAGGTTAAAAAGCCAACGGACAACGGTCAACGAAAGTCAACAGTCAAACCGCCCTTCACGACGTGACCAACTATGGCTCACGTCGTAAGCTACTAAGGGACAAAATAGCCGATGCTCATGATCCTCACGATGTGACAGACAAAGCCTCACGCCGTGAGATAAATCTGAATGACATTTTGATCCATAAACTTCTTAATCCATTAAGCCACGAATCCATATTTTCTAAAAGGCTTCCTAACTCCCTAATGATCATAAAAATCGATGCTTTAAGGTCATGCATGTCCACTGTAATACTTGAGCTCAAACTAGGGCATTCATGAAGAAAAGGGGGATTAATTCTCAAGTATGAACTCAAACATCATCCGAACTTCAGATCCATTACATATAATCACCAAGGGACTCTAAGGACCCATAAAGTTGCTAACTTTATGGAGTCCCAACACTCTAACTCTTATAACAATGGATAAACATGCATAAAATCTTATATCTAGCAACAAGGAAACAAAAAGCTTGAATCTTGCTAACTCACAATGGTCCATAATTGTTGCTAGAGATTGCAAATGGAACTTCCAAGTTGAATCTATGCTCCAATGGGGTTCTCTTCTTCTTTAAGCCATCAAAATTCCACCAAAAGCTCAAGAATCACAAGGAGGGGCTAGGGTTAGGGTTTTTCTATGCTTAAGGCGAAAGAGGATGTTGAGGAACCCTAAAATGAAGTTTATGGGGATTAAATACGAAGGAAACCCTAAAAGATCATGGGCTTGGGTTGCAACGCATCTCACGTCGTGAGCTCAGTCTAAATCAACTTTCTCATTTAATCTCTTGTCACGTCGTGACATATCTATGGTCACGTCGTGACACCTGATTTTACCTAAAAACAAAGCCTTTGACCCCTTGAAGCCCTAAACCAATCCGTTCTAGAAGCTGGGTGTTACATAAGGGTACATCCCCATCTTTTTTCCATGACCATGTCCCCTAATAATTAATTAAAAATGAAAAAGGCCTACCCATCCCACACCCTCTCTTCCTCCCCCTTTCTGATGCACGACACCATTTGAATACATTTCCCTTTCTCACGTATTTTTCTATCATCTTAAAAACCTAACCCTCGCTCACAGTATTCCACACCATAAAAATCTAACCCTATATTAGCTTAAATTTGCAAATCGATTTCATGTGCCCTAACTGGTAGTATCTTTTTGAGTGTCCTCATCACTAAACTTGTCTTAAACAAGTGCACTAATGAGTGGACTCAACTTTAGGGTCGTTGAAATGTTTCTTGCTTTATGAATTATTGTTTATGAGTTTCCACTACACCGCCGTCCTCTAAGCTAACATCATTATTGCAGATTTTATGGATTTAGGGGCGAGGGTGCAAAAATCAAAATCCGTCGGAGAAGAAGGCCAATGTAAAAAAAGAAACCCAATTTGTAGGTTTTCTCGATTTAGGTCATAGTGCGCTTCACCATTTTTATATTTTCTTGGTGGTTGTGGTATCTTTGTTTCTCTTTCCCCTCAGAATTTAAATGTGTGTGTGTGTGTGCTATTATGAATTTGGACACGAGCTGCTAAATCTAGGTATCTAGAATATATTTTATGAATCTAGGTTTGCAAGAATGATTTTTGATTTTTGATTTAGGTTTCATGTGTTTGATAAATCTGGGTTCAAAAACAAGAGGAAGCGGTGGGAGATGACCTTGATAATGGTTGGAGAAGAATAAACTGAAGGATGGTACCGGTGGGGGCGAAGTAATGGCCGGAGGAGATGAACTAGACAATTATTCTTGATTGGGGATGACATGTGGATGGAAGAGAGATGGCGGTGGGTGTGAAATAATTTTATATAACATTATTAAAATAAAAAAATTAATAAAAGAAATTAAAAAATAAATTTTAAGGGATATATTAGTATTTTAGAGTATAAACCAAATAAAAAAAATCAAGTTTTTCAAGAACCAAATCCATATAAACTATCTTGATTTGGATCAGTAATGCAAGTTGAAATCCTTTTTGGTCTAAATCCATAACTTTTCGTAAACCACAAGCACCAATTTTTTAGATTTCTCTTTCGATAATAACCACATATTTTGCACTTAAACCTACACAATGAGCTTAAGCCCTGCAAAATGGTTTGGTGGTTATCCCTAACGAAAGTACACAAACCAGATCTTGATTTTTTGTATCTGAAAAAATATATGATCCTACTTTTAAAATTTGATCTCAAAATATTCGAATAAAATATATACAATCTAGTGGATAGGAGGCTACACCAAAATTTTACGATCAAATATTTCCCTTACGTAAAAACTAGGTTTCAAATAATCGAATCCAAGTTCGGATAAACTGAATATAACTATGCAGAAAGAAAAATAATATTTTTTTTTTGAAAAAACAAACAACTATATGACCATTAATATAACCATTTAGAGCCACTAAGACTCTTATGATCAATGTACAACTTAAGAATTTCCATCCACCTTCTATTTTGCATATTCAGATCTTTTTTATTAAACATGTACTATAGACTCTTATGACTAGTGTTCAACTTACATTTCGTCCCATACAATTAATTTCTCCATAAATTCAAAACATAAACTACAAATGCAAGCTCCAAATCATGAGTTGGATAGTTCATTTCATATGTTTTAATTTCTGTGATGCATAAGAATGACTTTATCTCTTTGCGTGACTATACACTGTTGGGTTAGGATATGTTGTGACAAGTCCAAAGCAAAATGAAAATATCCAGACGTATGCTAGCTATATTGCTCATAACTACATGTATATGTTAGTATGAACATGTTGATGAGACGTAATGTATCCTCGCCTACATGTTATTTATGATTGACTGACATATACATCACTTTTCCCCGTGACTCTATATATAGACATATACTTAATATATATATATATATATATATATATATATATACACTATGATGTCTTCTCATTCAAACAGCTAACAAATGTGATGGTACTTACTAAGTACATGCCATGTGAGATTGCATGACTTGAGATCCATACTCGAGGTAAGTTCACCCTTTCAATCATAAGAATCTTTCACAAAAACCATCAATGATTGAATTTCAACAAATATGTCACTAATGAATCTCCTTCAATTACATAACTTTCCTTGTAATCTTAATAATTACAATATACTCCAAGTTTATTGATAAATCCACTCTGGTGTATTACTTGGTACTCTTCCAAGAAAATACTTCACCATTCATTAAAAGACACGAATTCCATATGCAAACCGAATTGTCTTTATTAGTGTGAAAGCTAATGGGTTTTATAAGTTATAAAATTACATGTGAATACAAAAAAATCACTTAACACTTAAGGGTACATGCAACCTATAAAGATCTATGTTTTCACAATTAATAACAACATACCATGAATATCAAGAACCCTATGAGAACCCTATTATAATGAAACTAGTAGATCTAGCATTACATACCTTTTAATTGTTGTAGTAAACAATTCCTTGAATCCCTTCCTTTGTGGATCTTGGAAAGCTAGCACCAAAAGTATGATGCCTCTAATGGCTCACACCTAAAACCCTAAAAACCTTATAATGAAGAGGAGAGAGAGGGAGGAGAAGCAATTTTTCTTCATAATCCTCTTAGAAATGTTATGCACGAAATTTGGCTCCCAAGGGGTCCTATTTATAGTTTAGGTAACTTGCAGGCAAAACCATATTTGAATTGATTAAATAATATATTTAATCACCAATTCAAATCCTTTCCTTATCTGCAACCAGGAGGCTTCCTGAAACCCTAGGAATCCCTCTAAAACCGTCCATACCATGGAGGGTTCTAGAATTGCTTCTTTTGTTCAACTATTAAACAATTAAAATTCAACCCTTGCACCTTTAATTAATTCTAATTAGTTCATGATGGAGCTCAAGTAGAAAGTATGAGTTAATTTCTCAGAGGCAACGATCTAAGAGACCTCGGACATTACTTGCGAATACAAATTCTTGTTGTGCCGCCAAAGAAGCTCATAAATGTCCATTTACGGGCCAGGGCCATAAAGGCCTAATCCTGAATTAACTCTAGATTAATTCTGATTAATAATTAATTAATTCTTTTTGATTTCATATTAATTTATTAACCATATAAATCAACAAATCAATCATTTAACTATTGATCTCATATTAATTTATTAATCACATAATAATATAACAAATCAATCATCTATTTCCAATTAACATATTAATCATATAATATATTAATAAACCATTTTCCCATAATTTCCAAATAGTTTATTAATCATATATTAATCTAATAAATTATCCTTCTCTATCCTAATATCATTTCTAGCTATTTCTGGTTATGAGGGAAAGCCAAAAAGGACTATGTTTCTAGTTAGAAGAATATACCAATTTAGTTATGAGCTTAGACACCTTAATCCAATAGTCTCCCACTTGGATAAGTCTATAACTACAATTGAAAGTATACCCTCAAACTACACAGCAAAGTGTGCTTTCCAAAGCAACTCCTGAACTCTGGTTTAAATAAAATGTTGGCCCTAAGGTAAGTAATCAACTATTCATTCGTTCTATAAGATATTGTATGAACAGAGTCATGGATTAACTGATCAACCTCATGTTTATTTTTTTTGTTTCTCGGTCTCCGATTTTATGATCAAATTCAGACTACAAAATCGAACACATCAATTTTGTCTGGTCCAGGCGCCTGGTTTTCGTAGATCAACTCAAATCACCGAGGGGCCCAAAGATATCACTTTTCCTATTAGGGAAAAAGGAACGAATAAACTTTGACTACATAACTGTAACCTTTACTCCTCAAATCATACATGACACTAAGTTTTATAACATCATGTTACTGATGCGTTTAGGCAACACTAATGCACAACCGACTTGTAAATTACAAATTACACATCTCCGTTTGAAGAATAGAAGATATTATCATCTTAGAATTACTCGTGATAGACTCCATGAAATAATCTCTAAGCGCGAGTTTATCCAATACTCAAAATCTCCATTTTCTAAGTACTCATGAATATTGCAGTAATCCCTATGCAATGTCTAATCTCTATTGCTAATCTACAATCGATTCATGAAAATCTTAATCCACTACTTACTTCCAAAATTACGAGTGACTGTGGATTTTTGAATAATATTTAAATTACTCAAGAAGTAAAACATGCAAAGTGAAACATAATAATAAACTAATTGACTATGGTATCATACCTATCGAATATAAATAAATCCATATTATTTCATCACCATAACAATTACAAATTTATTCATTGTATAATGTTTCGAGAATCAACTAACCACTTGAATTAAATAACATCAGTCATGACATGTTATAAATATGCATACTATGTCTTTTCACGGTCCTTCCTTTATGAACAGATCGACTGGACATTATTCCAATGATACTCATTTCACAATTCCAAATTCTTACCACTATCCAAGATGTAGTGGAATTCCAACTTTACATGCATTGACGTCCTATGATGTCGAGGTTATAAAGTCATAGAGACCGAGCATTCGATATTACAGACTGTTCCACTGGAACTTGTTACTTGAAAAAATTCCATGGTTATGAAGTCTCTAATTCAAGATACACTCCTTGAACACTTCTCTTGCATTAAAGTTTCCAACTCACATGTAGATTCTACAAGCATCTCCCATTATGGAAACACTTCCATATTCTCATACGACCATTAATTCTGACCAAGAATCATCTCAATCTAAAACGTGTCACTATGGTCCTTCCCAAATAATATCAAACTTTTAACTATCCACAAGCAACCAGTCTTCGGTAAAACCTTAGAATGTTCTTGAAAGTTGCTTAACAACTTTAGTCACATAAAATTCTAATCCTTTTCTCACAATTCTCAAGGCATTTGAAAAATTAGAATAAGTACATATTATAGTATATGTGATCGATCCTCTATCCGAAGCATATAAGACTCGACTCATTATTACCTGTACAAGGATTTAATATATTTTCAATTTCTTTCTATAATATTTCCATATAGAATATTTTATGTTGAAACATTTCAACATGATATTCATATATGTATTTGACTAAGTTATATTAAACAATATAATCTAAACCTTTAGATTCGAAATAAAGCATGAGCACCCTCTCCCTTAAGTCGACTATAGCGAAAAATTTCCTGAACTTTACAATTTGCAAATTGGAAACATTGTTCCCTACGAATAGTATTGTCAACATGCAATACTAGCATAACAATTATGTTCCCACTAACTTTGACATGTACTATAACACCCATAAATTAGGGCAAGTCAATTTGACCATTATAAGCGTTAAAATTAACTTTCTAATAGAAGATTATTTATGATAAATAATCTTAAACAAAGTTATAGTATATGTGACGAGGATTTCGTGCACATAAAGAACGCCCAAATCTGACTTCGAGTGAAGAATTTACAACCTTCCAAAGTTTCGTGTTCAAACTGCATGTCATAAAATCGGAGATAGGTTGTTTTTTAGCCTAGGTGGTCTAAACAAAAGTCGTAGTCGTTGAACCGGGAATGTACATATAGCGAACGTCAAAATCTGGCTTCGTGAGAGGAAGTTAGGATTTTTCATAAGTTTCAACGCAACAATATACGACTAAGAAACTGAAGTAGAGATCGGTTGATTGTTAGGAAAAACAATCTAAACAGGAGTTGTAGATATCGTCCTCTTGATTCCGTCGATATAAAGACAGTTGAGAACGGATATCATATGAGAGAGCTATGAATTTTTAATGTACTTTAACAATCTAAGCTTGTTAAACATATAGCTTTAAATATAAAGTCAAAAGTAGCCGACGGAGTCTAAATGAAAGTTGTAGATATCGTTGATAGCTACGCGTGGATATAAAACCCATTGTAAATGGAGCTCCTATGAAGAAGATATGAACTTTCTTGGGAACATAACTGTAACACCCCGACTCTCAGGTATAAACTTTACAGCCTTATATTTATTTTGAATGGTCTACTCGACGAGTTGGATGCCCTAACTCATCGAGTAGGAACGAACTTGGCCGCGTGTCTTAAGTGACCAACTCGACGAGTTGGAGGATACAACTCGATGAGTTGGAGCTAGAGGATGAAACCCTAATTTCTAGGGTTTTGCACCCTATTTAAAGGGTCATTAGCCTCCCTTACAGCCCCCCTTGAGCTCAGAAACCCTAAATCGTATTTACTCTCCATATTTGTGTGTTATTAAGCTTGGAAGGTGGATTTTGGTGAGAAGCGCTTGAAGTCCAAGGAGCTTGGAGCAAGGAGAAGTTGTGGATCCAAATTCTAATTCATCTTAGCATCACTTTGAAGGTAACAAGTCGTTACCTTGGCTCTCCCTTAGCTAGGTGTCATCATACATGGGTTTAGAACCCTTTCTAGTGTATTGTTGTGGTATTTCTGGATTTGGGGCAAGATCTGAAGTTGTAACTTCAGATCTGGACTCATTTAGCCCCTTATTGTCACAAAGTTCTAGTCATTGTCAAACTATGGCCTTCTCCTTGCCTTAAACTTCTTCTTTAGCCTAGTTTTGGCTCTTAAGACCTTGCATGCACGTAAACTTTGCAACTTTACGTGGTAACTAGGCCCTAGGAGACTAGATCTACCAATTGGAACTTTGGAGTAGCTTATAATCATTTGGACAAGAAATGGACTGCATGAACTCGACGAGTCGGATAAGCCAACTCGACGAGTTGGGAAGGGTTTTCCCGTTGTTTAGTTTCTGCATGGACTCGGCGAGTCAGTAAGAGGACTCGATGAGTCAGTTAGGGTTTTCTCGACTTTTGGACACACATGGACTCGACGAGTTGTCTGGAAACTTGACGAGTCAAATGGGGTTTCACGACTTCTTGAGTTCTGGAAGGACTCGACGAGTCAGTGCTGCACTCGACGAGTTGGGTCAACATGGACTGTTCACCATGATCGTTGACTTTGACCTTGACCAAGGATT
This sequence comes from Lactuca virosa, assembly GCF_052849685.1. Classification (NCBI taxonomy): domain Eukaryota; kingdom Viridiplantae; phylum Streptophyta; class Magnoliopsida; order Asterales; family Asteraceae; genus Lactuca; species Lactuca virosa. The sequence goes on from NC_136428.1 coordinate 319,820,997, forward strand.
GACCAGTTTGACTTCTAGTGGTATTTTAGTAAATTGGGAATTTATGGAAGTGGTCCTATGGTGGATATAGGTGGTGGAGTTCGTGGCTGTGATTCGAGAGTTTGATCTTATCACTACAGATTCGACAATTGTGAGGTGAGTTTTCCTCACTATACTCAAGGGTCTAAGGCACCAAGGCCAACCCTTTTAGATTGTTATCCGGATATGTTATGCTAGTATGATCCATTAGATCAGTACCCTGGTAGATAGGATGGTATTATGCTGTTATGATCTATTAGATGAGTATCCTGGTAGATAGGATGTTATTATGTTGTCATGCATGATCTGTTAGATCATTTTGTTTGTCTATAGTGTAACATCCATAGATTTCACACCAAATTCAAACTTTTTAAATCATTAATAAAAGTCAAATAGTATTGTTTACAACATGTTTTCAAATCAATATCCATCAGAGTGTCCCAAAATCATAACATAAGGATGAGGAGCGGTACGGTCACGCCTTCGCCTTGCCACGATCTCCTGAAGTACCTGAAACAATAAACTGAAAACTGTAAGCCCGAGGGCTTAGTGAGCTACCCCCAAAATACCAATACCACACTGACAATACCATATCAGTAACAATCAATCAATCAATCATGCATACTGGGCCATCGGCCTGACTGGTCCGCCCTGCCGGGCGTACAGTCTATCTGAACCTATCCAAACATACTGGGGCATCGGCCTGACTGGACCGCCCTACTAGGCCTACAGTCTATCTGAATCTATCCCGAGCCTTCGGCATGACTGGTCCGCCTTGTGGGCCTGCAGTCTCCCCGGACCGCTCATAGGGTATGTTGGCCTTCAGCACAAAGCAGGACCGCCTCAACCCAACCAATAAGCAAATAACCAAATTCGCATACTATCATATACTGGCACATACAAACATCAAACATATCTGTCATACTGATCATCAACCATAGAATCCACTCATAACTAGAGTACCGACCTAGCAGGTCACCAACATACCGATCCTTACGGATCATAAGGCATAACATACTGTCTATCCTGATTCCGATTTAGCAGACCAAACCATGTAGCATACCATAACAATAACAACTAAAGGGCCAGCCTTGGTGCCGTAGACCCTATCGATAAAGTGAGGTTAACTCACCTCTCAGATGTCGACTCGGAAGATAACCTCCAGCTCTCGGATCACTTGACACAGGCTCCACCACCTATGATCATAGTACAATATACTCATAAGTCCTTATCCTTATAAGGTACTCCATAACCCACTAGTCAACCCCTGATTAAAGTCAAAGTCCCCAGTCACGGTCAACAGTCCCTGTTGACTCCAACTCGCCGAGTACCCTTGTCTACTCGCCGAGTTCCTCAAAGTACAATCCACTCGCCGAGTCATCGTGGTGACTCGTCGAGTTCCTTCGATTCTCGTTCCAACTTAAAGGCCACTCGTCGAGTTCCCTCCTTGCAACTCGACAGACACACGTGCATACAGGTTCTAGGGAAAACTCATCCGACTCGCCGAGTTGTTCTTCAACTCGTCGAGTCTTATGATGATCTTCATCGGACTCGCCGAGTTGTTCATCCAACTCGTCGAGTTCACGACTATCTTCATGTGACTCGCCGAGTCAACCTTGCGACTCGCCGAGTCCATCCAGTCCTCTTTCCATACAGACTTGTTTTGAGCCATGCAGCGGCTCCAAATCACAGATCCAAGCTTCTAGGGCATACTTATCACGTAAAGTTGCAAACTTTACGTGCATGCATGGCTATAAAGGCTCCAATGTCTATTTTAAGTTCTTAATGGAGCTTCAAGTCCGAGAGGGACCTCAATCACAACCAATACAATAACTTTATGATTCTAGCATCCAAGGAGGGTCTAGATCTGAAGTTACAACCTCAGATCTAGCCCATAGCTTATCCTTTCAACTTAGTATTTCACCAAAAACCCTAAAACTCAACAATAGAAGAGATTCACAAGAAGAAAGGCGATTTGGTTACCTCCAGAAGATGATGACTGAGATAAGAGTTGATTCCCACACTCCACTTGCTCCAATCTCCTTCTCCTCCAAGCCTTCTCCCTCCAAAGATCCTCTTTTCAAGCTTCAATCACACAATGGGCACACACACACACACACACACGTATTAGGGTTTTAAGGGCTCTCGAAGACTGTAAGGAGGCCAAAGGAGGGCGAGGCTCCTTTAAATAGGGGTGCAAACCCCAGAATTTAGGGTTTCCTCTGCCAGCTCCTACTCGCCGAGTCCCAAAGTGGACTCGCCGAGTAGGTCACTTAACACGCGTTCCCACCCCGCTGCTACTCGACGAGTAGGTCGACCAACTCGTCGAGTAGAGCTTCATCACAAAATTCTTATTTAATTAATACCTGAGAATCGGGGCATTACAACTCTCCCCCACTTGAACTAGACTTCGCCCTCGAAGTCCGTTGGAACAAAAAATGTCGGGTAATGCTCGCGCATCTCCGATTCCGGCTCCCATGTCCACTCGGATCCCCTCCGATGTTCCCACTGTACCTTTACTAAAGGTATTTCCTTGTTCTGCAGAATCTTCTTCTTCTTTTCTAAGATAGCCACAGGCCTCTCCACATAGTTCAGGCGCTCATCGACCTGAATGTCATCCAACGGTACCACTGCCTCCTGGTCCATAACGCATTTTCGCAATTGCGAAACATGAAATGTGCTATGGATCCGGCTAAGCTCCTCCGGAAGCTCTAGCCTATAAGCCACCCTGCCAACCCTGGCAACAACCCTGAACGGCCCAATGTAACGGGGACCCAATTTTTCCCTCTTCCTGAAACGGATCACTCCCTTCCAGGGTGAGACCTTCAGGAGAACCATGTCACCCACCTGAAATTCCAGCTCAGATCGGCGTCGGTCAGCATAACTTTTTTGCCGACTCTGAGCGGTCTGCAGTCGCTGTCTAATCTGCTGTATCATCTCGGTAGTTTGCAGAACTACCTCTGTACGACCCATCACCCTGTGCCCAATCTCGCCCCAACAGACTGGGGTCCTACACTTCCGCCCATACAACAGCTCGAAAGGTGGGGCGCCAATACTGGAATGATAGCTGTTGTTGTAGGCGAATTCTACTAGCGGTAGGTGGAAATCCCAACTCCCACCGAAGTCAATGACGCACGCCCTCAACATATCCTCGAGGATCTGTATGGTCCGCTCACTCTGCCCATCGGTCAACGGATGGAACGCTGTACTAAAATGCAACCTCGTACCAAGTTCCTCATGAAACTTCTGCCAAAAACGAGAAGTAAATCGGACATCCCGGTCGGAAATTATGGAAACTGGGACCCCATGGCGAGAGACAATCTCGCGGACGTACAGGTCGGCCAACTTCTCCGTTGACGAACTCTCCCGTATAGCTAGGAAGTGGGCACTCTTGGTCAATCGATCCACGATGACCCATATAGCATCGAAACCCTTTGCCGTCTTTGGCAACTTCGTGATGAAATCCATCGTGATCCGTTCCCATTTCCACATGGGAATCTCCAGGGGCTGCAGCTTACCATGCGGCCTCTGGTGCTCGGCCTTGACCATCCTACAGGTCAAGCACCTCTCAACAAACCAAGCGATATCTCGCTTCATGCCCGACCACCAGTAACTCAAACTCAGATCACGGTACATCTTGGTGGCTCCCTGATGAATAGAGAAGCGAGACTTATGAGCCTCCTCCATTACTGTCTGTCGGACCCCTCCGGTCATCGGAACCCAAACCCGACCGTAACGGGTCAACAATCCGCGGTTATCCTGAACAAACCGGGCGCTTTCGCCCTTAATCTTCTCCAACTTCCAGTTCTCTGGCCTCATACCCTCAATCTGAGCATCCCTGACCAAACCCACCAGCGGGGAATCCACCGCTATCCTCATACATCGTGCGTAGGGTATCTCCTCTCATGCGGCTTTAGCTGCCGTGATGCATAGGCTATCACCCATCCCCTCTGCATGAGGACTGCCCCTAAGCCTATGATGGATGCATCACAAAATACCACAACATCCTCCACTCCCTCGGGGAGTGTCAACACTAGCGCCTCGCATAACCGCTGCCGGAGGGTCTCAAACGCCCTCTGCTGCTCAGGGCCCCACCGGAAATCCACTCCCTTCCTCGTTAGACGAGTGAGGGGTACGACAACCTTGGAGAAATCATGAATGAATCTCCGATTATACCCTGCTAAACCCAAGAAACTCCTGATGTCTGAGGGAGATCTCGGAGTCTCCCACTGCATAACCGCCTCCACCTTGGCCGGATCGACCAAAATCCCATCCTGGTTAACGAGATGTCCGAGGAACTGAACCTCTCGCAACCAAAACTCACACTTCGAGAACTTGGCATATAGCCGTTCCCGTCGCAGTACCTCCAACAGCTCCCTGAGATGCTCCTCATGCTGCTCTCGGGTCTTGGAATATACCAAGATATCATCTATAAACACAATGACCGAGCGATCGAGCATCGGTCTGCAGACTCGGTTCATCAGATCCATGAACACTACTGGTGCGTTGGTGAGCCCAAACGGCATCACCACGAACTCATAATGACCATAACGAGTCCGAAATGCGGTCTTCTCCACGTCTTCCTGTTGGATTAATGTCTAAGTCCATAACTATAATTGGTAAGACTTGACCCAACCCGGCATGGTCCATTTGGGTTGCATGGCATCATGCATTTGGATAGACTATAATGAGAGAAATAACACTTAAGGTTGGTTAATATATTATAAGTTCTAATATATTAATAAGGTTATTTAATTAGTATTGACCAAGAATTAATTTGGAATTAATTAAGTGATCAAAAGGAGACTAATTAAATATATGGGTTGATTGTGTAAATCATTCATTCTTATATATGTGGGCTTGTGATCCAAGATTCCTTATGTTGGACTAAGTCCATGGGGTGACCCATGGATACTCCATGGAGGTTAAAATCCATGGAGCATAAGGAATGGGTAAAGTTATGAGTTACATGGTGTAACTGTTGGATTAGTGTCTAAGTCCATAACTATAATTGGTATGTACTTGACCCGACTCGGCATGGTCCATTTGGGTTGCATGGCATCGGAACATTTGGATAGACCGTTTATGAGGAAAAGACATTTTGTGACATATTAATATATTATAAGTTCTAATATATTAATATGAAATCATGTTATTTAATTAGTATTGATCAAGAATTAATTTGGACTTAATTTAGAGATCAAAAAGAGACTAATTAAATATATGGGGATTGATTGTGTAAATCATTCATTCTTATATATGTGGGCTTATGATCCAAGATTCCTTTATGTTGGGTTTAACCCATGTGGTGATCCATAGATACTCCATGGAGGTTAAAACCCATGGAGCATAAGGAATGGGTAAAGTCATGAGTTACATGGTGTAACCCTAATAGCCACACTATATAAGAACCCCTTTAGTTCAAGAAATTGGCACAAGTGATACATACTTTGAGGGCTAGCCAATTTGAACATGTATGTCTTCTTCTCATGGTTATTCCAAGAGTTCATGATGTTGTGTGAACCATTTGAGGTGTCACACTTGGGGCACTAGGCTCTCAAGCTTAATGGAGTCAAGCAACAACAACAAGGTATGTATTATATCTATTTTATTATCCTAGTATCAATGTTTTGGTATGCTAGTTAGGATAATACCTTGGATAATCATATTTGCATGTATAATAGAGAAAACATAGATCCAAGGTATTTAGGATTGCATGTACACTTAGGAGTGTTAGAATGCTCAAAACCCAACAGTGGTATCAGAGACTAGGCTTGTTTTCAATTATACTTGATGCAAATTGCTGAAAAATGCTGAAAAAGTCGAATTTCGGGCATTCTGGGCACTGTACTCGCCGAGTCCACTGATGAACTCGCCGAGTACATGAAGAAAATCATCCTACTCGACGAGTAGGTTGATACACTCGACGAGTAGGAGCCCCAGACAGCATATTTTCGAGTTTTTTGGCTAGAAATGGACTAGGAACATTACCATAAGCTGTTTTTGAACTTATAAACTTGTTTTTGATGTGGTAATGTTCATGCTAATCCAATTTCAAAGATACTTGTCAATAGATTCATGTTTTGTATTAGTTTAGTGATTAGGCTAATTACATGAAAAAGTTTGATTTGAATTATCTTGTTCTTATGAGTTGCTTAGATTAATAGAAAAGTTAATGGATTATGTGTTTTCAATCCATTTTAATCTAAGAGTTGATTCTAAAATGTGTTTTTGTAACTTGTCCTCAAGTTATATGAAAAGTCACATTTAAGTTTCATAAAACTCATAAAAGTTGGTAATGGTTACAAAAATGAAGAGTCTTGTCCTCAAGTTATGGAGGTTCAAGAGTCACTTCATTAAGTAATAAAATGTGTAACCTTAGTTAATTCCATAAATTACAAAATAAAGAAAAGTTACATTCTTTTATTAGTTTAAAGTCTTCCATAACTTGTCCTCAAGTTATGGAACTTGAAGAGTTTTTTAATTAAAACTACTTTAAACACATAAGTTATGGAATTAATTAGTTTTGAATAGTTTCAAAACTTGCCCTCAAGTTTTGGAATTTGAAAAGTTTTCTCTTATGAATACTTTAATTCCAAGTTAGCCCTTAGAATTTTAAAAGTTAAAATTCAAACCCTTATACTATTATTATAATTTTAATTATATAGATATGTATAAGAAAAGTCAATCTTACTGTTAGTAGGCCTCATTCACGAAGCCGGTCTATAAGGGGGGTATAAGGTTACTGCCTATAAAATGGCAGTTTAATGGGTGTCCACTCTCACCCACCGCTTCCTTGACTGGTGGAGGGTCGTTAGCCGAACGGGTAGGAAAGGACTATAATTCTCCCTTCATTAAAAGTATTAATGATAAATACTAAGTAACTAAACACTTGTAAATTCCCAATCTTAGTTACTTAGGAAAATGTGAAATTGGTGCTAGCCCATAAAATTACACTTTGTACCTTACCAAGTCGTTAGTGGAGCGTGTGTGGTTAACCGGCACACTAACATGGACTAGTAAGAGTGGCAAAGGGTAACTTAACTTTATTATAGATCGGTGGAGCGTGTGTGGTTAACCGGCACATCGATTAGGTAATATTGTTGAGGGTACCAAGTCAATTTGTATGGTTATTCACACCTTGTTTGTGATCCTCGGCATCCCAGTCACAAACTTGAGAGGGCACAATCGAGATTCAAACATGCCATTGAAAGTTCAATGTATCTCAAAAGATCTAGGAGTTTCAAATCCAATTAAAACTTAATTATATTTCGTTTTTCTATGGTGGAAATTGGTAAATCGTCATTTACCTACCTTCAACTATTTTATAACTTGGATTACGGCATCCCTCTTCCAGTTATAAATAGGTTGTTGGGTCCTAGCCTTAATATTTCATATTGGGTGTTATATTAAGGACTTTAAATCAACTATCTTGAATATCTCCCAAAATATGATCTTCCCAAATCTCTTGAAACAAGCTTTCCTAAATGAAGATGATGTCCCATGGAAATCATACTTCTTTCGCCTCCTCCAATTATTCTCCCTAACCCACAAGTTCCTAAAAAGTTTAAGGTCACTCAAGCCCTATTGGCAAGTAAAGGTCTATATGTGATCACATCTTGGAGATGTAGTCATATATTGACAAGCCGGGAGAGTTGGGTGTCAAAGTCTTGAGAAAGTTGGCGACTCAACTATTTTCTAAGTCACATAGTGAGTTCCTTTGGGACTCCTATGAAACAGACTATGACAAGACCCTTAATGATCTTATCTATTTGCTAAGATCAACTTCCTAAAACTTTATGGACATTGACAATGATGACATTGGATATCCAGTAAAGCTCTCTCTTCCCAATGGAAAGGGATCGGCCATAGTCAACTCGGTTGACCAAATGGTAAAGAGAGAGGCTAAGTCTGAGATAGTCCCATTATCAATGGTCCATTGCCAAAGAAAGGGGCATTGGTTGCGAAGCTGCCAAATTTACCTAAGGATGTTAAAGTCAATAAGTTTGACTCTACTTCAGGTAAAGTCCACTATCTAACTCTACTAAGTTTCTATTCTGAGATTCTTGATACATGATGTGACTGGGTCACATGTTGATGTTTTAAGAATCAAAGAAAAGGTGAAGAAACTTAAAGAAAGAATATGCTGAATCTGATCGCGTAGATGGATTTCTATCACATAGTTTGAAGATCGGATTCTTGAGCTACTTCTTAAGAGTTATGATATATTGCTTAGGAATAAATAACAACAAAGTTTTCATGTGCTTTTGCATTGTAAGGATAGTTTTTCCGCAAAGTTTTTAAAATAAAAGGAAAAATGATGATTTTATTTATTTATTTTAAAATATCCTTACAAATGGCATTTGAGGAAAAAGTTGTTGCTTATAAGATTCCATTAAGAGCAAGAGTGGAAATATGAATTTGATTCTTTCATTTGTGGTAGTCTCTAAATTTACCAAATAAGGAAAGATTCTCATCACCTAAGTCTCAATTGGACCGAAACTTGGAATCATGCAATTTGTAGAGCATGATGAATGAGAACCTTCAAGCATTGGAAAAATTAAGACTAACCACTTGTTCACATGGATGTGTGAGTCAAGTAACAGACTAAGGGATCGAGTACACATTCTTGTGCACTGATCAAGCCCACCACAAATAATCGTTAAGACTATTCGTCATTATTTACTAAAGTTTAGTAAATATGGTTATACTTACAGGCTTAAGTATAATTCTGAATCATTGGAAAAAGGTTTCAATGTATGGCAGAGCGAATAAGAAGAATCAACTTAGGCAGAAAGATAAAAGTTTCTCAAATCTGAAAAGATGGGAGAGTACTTTAGTATCATGTTATATAATCATCTTAATGATTAAGAGACCTTATCACAATTCATCCTCTAAGTGCATTCTGGTAGCTAAGAAGAGGAGCTATGAATTGTTGAAGTGGTTAAATCAAGAAGATGATTTATACTTCGTTCCAAAAACAATTCTTAGAGTTATACTCTAAGATTGTAACTTGAGTGACATGTCTTAAAGAAGGTTTAAAACACTTGTCAAATGTAAGAGTAAAAGTTTTCTACTCTTGTACATTTGAAATTGGTAAGTTGTGATGTTTTGGATAAAACAAAGACCAACTAAGGCCAATTGTGTGAAGTGTTTGTCTTGATTAGAATCCACACTATCTCTTGAATATCTGACAAGAAAGTCTTATATGTCAAGAGGACAGTGGGAGTCTTAAAGGTCTTGAAAGTCTCAAGAACTAATCAAGAATAAAACCTGAAGTTCTTCACTAGCACACGACTTGAGGTTTATAACCTATCGTGTCGACATGTATGTGCCTATTCAAGTTGGCTTTGCATAGGAGTTCTGAGAGTTCTCAATTGGTTGCACAGCTACTTGGAAGCAATGGCAGGCCCTTGAGCTGCCAAATGGCAAGAATTTAAGATTGCACAAGTTTAATCCATATAAGTGTGGATTTGTCAGTAACCTTGTCTTGTGATTATGGGTTTGACAAAATTCATATGGATAGGAACTCATACACCATAAAATCTAAGTGTCATAAGGTTTCTCTCCGATTCATGAAGATGATGGTGAGGAAACACTTTCACTAAGTAGATTTTAGCTAGATAGCAATTGTGATATTTGCATTCTCAAAGTCGTTAGTGGAGCGTGTGTGGTTAACCGGCACACTAACATGGACTTGTGAGAAGTGGTAAAGGTCTAAAAAATCGAGACTATGATTACGTCATCCCTTTTCATAGTTCTTAAATTTGTTTAGACACACATGTGAGCTATCTAAGATAAGGTGTATGATATTGATAAAGTTTTATCAAAGCAATCTAGTATCAGAAATCTGAACTTTGGTAAGAAAGTCAATAAAGTATTGATTTCTAGAAGTCCAGTTGATTTCTGATTACATGTCAAAGCTAGTGGGAGCATAAGTGTTATGCTAATAATCATCATGTTAGTGGGAGCATGATAATTATGATAAAGGTTGCAAGTTAGCAATGTTAATTATAGAAAACAAAAGTTTCAATTCGTGAGGCTGCAGGGGTTGAAAAAGTTGTTTTGCTATAATTAAGGGAGAGAAAATTATACTTCATTTCAATTCTAAAAGCTTAGATTGAGATTTTAATCGTATTTAGTCAAGGATATATATATGAATTTCATGTTGGAATGGCTCAACATAAGGAAATTCTATATATGGGTCCATTATTTGCGTTCTAAAATTCGATTATGATTACGACATCCCTTTTCATAATCTGAGTTATGAGATCTTGGCAAATAGAAATGGAAATGTTATAGCAAAAGACTGGTTTAGTCTTTATGTGAGACATCATGACTCGAGTCCCATATGCTTCGGATATAGGATTGATTTCATGTGCTATATTCATCCTTTCTAAAATTTTCCAAATGCCTGGGGCATTAAGAAGGGAAAAGGTCTAGAACTGGATATGACTAAAAGGATTAAGCAATTGTCGAGGACAATCTAAGGTTTACCAAAGATTGGTTGCTCAAGGACAATTGGAAGTATAGTGTTAATTTGAGAAGGACCATGTTGACATATTCTGAAAAGAGGCAACTCTTGTTCAAAGTGATGGTCAAAATGGGAATATGGAATTGTTTCCATAGGTGGAAGTTATTATTTGAATAAGTGTAAGATTAAAGAACTTAATGCAAGAAGGATGTTCAAAGGAATGTACTTTGAATTTGAGACTTCACTTCCATGGAATTGCTTTCCATTGGAACACCTTGTAATGTCTGTTGCCAAGTCTTTGTGACTTGTGTGCATATTCATTACAAGAGGATCATTGCATATAAGTTTAGAATCTAACAAGATTACGGTCAATGACAAGAATTTGGTGTTCTTACATTTACAAAAGGATTTGGGACTGTGAAAGAGGATCATTGGAGTTATGTTCAATTGATCTAATTCACAAAGTGAAGATCATAGATAAACATAGTATGCATACTTGGTGTATGGCATGACTAGTGTTTAGAAAACATAGTGTGCATGCTTGGAGCATGGCATGACTATTGTTTCAATTCAAGTATTAAGTTGATTAATCGAAACATGAATAATGAGTAATCAATATGGTGCTTAGATAAAAGATGTTTTATTTACACTCAAAGTGTTGGGGCCATATAGGATTAGTATTATTTTGTGTTTCACTTTGCATGTTTTGACTTCCAGGATAACTTGGTCGTTCTCCCTGAATGACTAAGTTATTCAAACCATCCACAGTCAGTCATATGTTGGAAGTAGATATGAATCAAGACTGTCATGAATTTGGCTTGTATGATTTGTCTAATGTGCATTAGACATAGCAAGAGTTGCTACAACATTCATGAGTGCTCATAAGTTCTGAGTATTAGATTCAACCCGCGCTCATTGGAATCACTTCATGGATTTTATCACGAGTGATCATGAGACGATAATATCTTATATTCTTCAAACCTAGAGATATGAGTTGTTAGTATGAGTTGGTTGTACATTGATTGCACGAAAACGCATTCGGTAACTCGGTGTTATAAAACGTGCCTTTGTGTATGATTCAACAAGTAGTAGATCAAGCCATATGAGTCGAAGTTTATCCATTCCTTTTACCTTCGGGATAAAAGTGATATCTGTGGGCCCCTCGATGATTTGGTGATGACAAATGTAAGTGCTCGGCCGGGCCTGGACTGATTTGATTTGTTCAATTAGTCAATCATCATAAATCGGAAATCGGGAAACAACAAATGGACAGAGAGAATGATTATAATCCATGTCTCAGTCCATATGATATCTAAAATGGAGGAATATATGATCCCTTATCTAATGGACAAGTCATTGACAAAGGTCAGAGTTCATCTACAAGGTCAGAGTTCGACAGCGGCTTTTGAGAGCTACGATTGCCAGTTGGTTCCTGAAGTCATACGCAATAATAGTTTTAGACTTATCCAAGTGGGAGACTGTTGGATTAGTGTCTAAGTCCATAACTATAATTGGTATGTACTTGACCCGACTCGGCATGGTCCATTTGGGTTGCATGGCATCGGAACATTTGGATAGACCGTTTATGAGGAAAAGACATTTTGTGACATATTAATATATTATAATATATTAATATGAAATCATGTTATTTAATTAGTATTGTTCAAGAATTAATTTGGACTTAATTTAGAGATCAAAAAGAGACTAATTAAATATATGGGGATTGATTGTGTAAATCATTCATTCTTATATATGTGAGCTTATGATCCAAGATTCCTTTATGTTGGGTTTAACCCATGTGGTGATCCATGGATACTCCATGGAGGTTAAAACCCATGGAGCATAAGGAATGGGTAAAGTCATGAGTTACATGGTGTAACCCTAATAGCCACACTATATAAGAACCCCTTTAGTTCAAGAAATTGGCACAAGTGATACATACTTTGAGGGCTAGCCAATTTGAACATGTATGTCTTCTTCTCATGGTTATTCCAAGAGTTCATGATGTTGTGTGAACCATTTGAGGTGTCACACTTGGGGCACTAGGCTCTCAAGCTTAATGGAGTCAAGCAACAACAACAAGGTATGTATTATATCTATTTTATTATCCTAGTATCAATGTTTTGGTATGCTAGTTAGGATAATACCTTGGATAATCATATTTGCATGTATAATAGAGAAAACATAGATCCAAGGTATTTAGGGTTGCATGTACACTTAGGAGTGTTAGAATGCTCAAAACCCAACAGTAACCCTAATAGCCACCATATAAAAGAATCCCATGGCTCAAGAAATCGTGCACTAATGTGTGAGTGTGAGGGCTAGACGATTTCAAGGAGTGTTCAAGTTTCTCTCAAGTTATTCCAAGTGTATTTGGTGTTGTGTGAACCATTTGAGGTGTCACACTTGGGGCACTAGGCACTCAAGCTTCATGAAGACATTCTACATCAAAGAGGTATGTATTCTATCTTGTTATATTTATTATTTTGTATGCTAGATTAGGATAATACCTTGGATGTTCATAATTGTATGTATAATAGAGAAAACATAGATCCAAGGTATTTAGGGTTGCATGTATTCTTAGGAGTGTTAGAATGCTCATAACCCAACAGTGGTATCAGAGCCTAGGCTTGTTTTCTTGTTATACTTGCAAAAGTAGCTGAAAAATCGAGTTGGATGCATATATTCGATTGTTTTGGCTGGAATTGGACTAGGAACATTACCTTAAGATGTTTTTGTAAACTTGTTTTTGATGTGGTAATGTTCATGCTAATCCAATTTCTAAGATAATTGTTATAATTTCAAGATTTGTATTAGTTTGTATGTTCATGCTAATTTCTTGAAGATTGATGATTTGAATTATCTTGTTCTTATGAGGTTCTTAGATTAATAGAAAAGTTGTGTGAAATAGTTGTTTTCAATCCACTTTAATCTAAGAGTTGATTCCAAAGTGTGTTTTTGTAACTTGTCCTCAAGTTATATGAAAAGTCACATTTAAGAATCATAAAACTCATAAAAGTTGGCAAAGGTTACAAAATGAAGAGTCTAGTTCTAATTAAATGGTTTTATGACTCCATAACTTGTCCTCAAGTTATGGAGGTTCAAGAGTCTCTTCGTTAAATTAGAAAAAAAAGTGTAACCTTAATTAGTTCCATAAGTTACAATAAAAAAAAGTTATTTTTTTTATTAATTAGTTTAAAGTCTTCCATAACTTGTCCTCAAGTTATGGAACTTGAAGAGTTTTTTTTCTTTTTTTTTAATTAAAACTACTTTAAACTCATAAGTTATGGAATTAATTAGTTTTGAATAGTTTCAAAACTTGCCCTCAAGTTTTGGAATTTGAAAAGTTTTTACTTATGAATACTTTAATTCCAAGTTAGCCCTTAGAATTTTAAAAGTTAAAATTCAACCCTTATACTTTATAATATTATAAGTTAATAATATTTATATATATGTATAAGAGTAAAGTCAGTCTTACCGTTAGTAGGCATCATTCACGAAGCCGGTCTATAAGGGGGGTATAAGGTTACTGCCTATAAAATGACAGTTTAATGGGTGTCCACTCTCACCCACCGCTTCCTTGACTGGTGGAGGGTCGTTAGCCGAACAGGTAGGACAAGGACTATAATTCCCCTTTCATTAAAAGTATTAATGATAAATACTAAGTAACTAAACTCTTATTAATACCCAATCTTAGTTACTTAGGAAAATGTGAATTTGGTGCTAACCCATGAAATTACACTTTGCACTTTGCTTAAGTCGTTAGTGGAGCGTGTGTGGTTAACCGGCACACTAACCTGGACTTAACAAGGTAGGCAAAGGGTAACTTAATATTTATCATAGTATCGGTGGAGCGTGTGTGGTTAACCGGCACACTGATTAAGGGGTAAATATTAAGGGTACCCAGTATATTTGCATGGTTATTCACACCTTGTTTTGTGATCCTCGGCATCCCAGTCACAAAACCTGAAGGGCACACTCGAGATTGAAACATGCCTTTGAACAGTTCAATGAATCTCAAAGATCTAGGACTTTCAAATCCAATTAAAACCTAATAAATTATTTCGTTTTTCATGGTGGAAATTGGTGAATCGTCATTCACCTACCTTCAAATATTTTATAGCTTGGATTACGGCATCCCTCTTCTAAGTTATAAAATAGTTTGTTGGGTCCTAGCCTTAATATTTCATATTGGGTGTCATATTAAGGACTTTAAATCAACTATCTTGAATATCTCCCAAAAAGATGTCTGGTCTAGACATTTATGATCTTCCCAAATCTCTTGAAACAAGCTTTCCTAAATGAAGATGATGTCCCATGGATATCACACTTCTTTCACATCCTCCAATTATTCTCCCTAACCCACAAGTTCCTAAAAAGTTTAAGGTCACTCAAGCCCTATTGGCAAGGCAAGGTCTAGGTGTGATCACATCTTGGAGATGTAGTCACATATTGACAAGCCGGGAGAGTTGGGTGTCAAAGTCTTGAGAAAGTTGGTGGCTCAACTACTTTCTAAGTCACATAGTGAGTTCTTTTGGGAATCCTATGAAACAGACTAAGACAAGACCCTTAATGATCTTATCTATTTGCTAAGATCAACTTCTTAAAACGCTATGGACATTGACAATGATGACATTGGATATCCAGTAAAGCTCTCTCTTCCCAATGGAAAGGGATCGGCCATAGTCAACTCGGTTGACCCAATGGTAAAGAGAGAGGCGAAGTCTGAGATAGTCCCACTATCAAGGGTCCATAGGTAACTATTGCCAAAGGAAGGGGTATTGGTTACGAAGTTGCCAAATTTACCTAAGGATGTTAAAGTCAATAAGTTTGGCTCTACTTCAGGTAAAGTCCATTGTCTAACTCTATTAAGTACATGCTGATTCTGATCGCGAAGATGGATTTCAATCGCATGGTTCGATGATCAGAATTTTGGGCTATTACTTAAGAATTATGATATTTATATTGCTTAGGAATAGATAACAACAAGGTTTTCATATGGATTGTAAGGATAAGTTTTTCCGCAAAGTTTTAAAAAAAAAGAAAAAGGTTTTGATTTTATTTATTTTAAGTATCCTTACAATGGCATTTGTGAAAAGTTGTTGCTTATAAGATTCCATTGATAGCAATATTGGAAAAATGGATTTGATTCTTTCGGTTGTGGTAGTGTCTAATATTACCAAATAAGGAAAGATTCTCATCACCCAAGGTTAAATTGGACCGAAACTTGGAATCATGCAAGTTGTATAGTATGATGAATGAGAACTTTCAAGCATTGGAAAATCAAGACTAATTACTTGTTCACATGGATGTGTGAGTCAAGTGAAGGACTAAAGGGATCGAGTACACATTCTTGTGCACTGGTCATGTCCACCACAAAGCTCGTTAAGACTATTTGATTTACTAAAGTTTAGTAAATATGGTTATACTTACAAGTTTAAGTATAATTCTGAAACATTGGAAAAGTCTCAATGTATGGCAGAACGAATGGGAAGAATCAAATTAGGCAGAAAGATAAAAGTTTCTCAAATCTGAAAAGATGGGAGAGTACTTTAGTATCATGTTTGTGATCATCTTAATGATTTAGAAATCATATCACAATTAGTCCTCTAAAGGTCATCTTAGTGCATTCTTATGACTAAGAAGAGGAGTCATGAATTGTTGAAATGGTTAGATCAGGAAGATGAGTCATACTTCGTTCCAAAACAATTCTTAGAGTCATACTCCAAGATTGTAACCTGAGTGACATATCTTAAAGAAAGGTTTAAAACACTTGTCAAATGTAAGAGTAAAAGTTTCCTACTCTTGTACATTTGAAATTGGTAAGTTGTGATGTTTTGGATAAAACAAAGACCAACTAAGGCCAATTGTGTGAAGTGTTTGTCTTGATAAAGAATCCGCACTATCTCTTGAATATTTGGCAAGATAGTCTTATATGTAAAGAGGATAGTGGGAGTCTTAAAGAACCTAAAAAGAATTTCAAGAACTAATCAAGAATAAAACCTGAGGTTCTTCACTAGCACACGACTTGAGGTTTATAACCTATCGTGTTGACATATTCTGTGCCCATTCCAGTTAAAGTTGGCTTTGCATAGGAGTTCTGAAAGTTCTCAATTGGTTGCATAACAACTTGGAAGCAATGGCAGGCCCTGTACTGCCAGGTGGCAAGAAGTTAAGATTGCATAAGTTCAGTCCATATGAGTTTGGATTTGTCATTATCCTTGTCTTTTAACTATGGTTTTGACGATTCACATGGATAAGAACACATACACCATAAAATCTAAGGGTCATAAGGTTTCTCTCCGATTCATGAAAATGACGGTGAGGAAACACTTCCACCAAGTAGATTTGAAGCAGATGGCAAAAGGTCTAAACAATTGAGACTATGATTACGGCATCCCTTTTCATAGTTCTGAAATTGTTTAGACACACATGCATGCTATCTAAGGAAATGTGTATGATTTTGATAAAGTTTTATCAAAGCATCTCGTATCAGAAATCTGAACTTTGGTAAGGAAGTCAATAAAGTATTGATTTCTAGAAGTCCAGTTGATTTCTAAGTACATGTCAAAGCTAGTGGAAGCATAAGTGTTATGCTAATAATCATCATGTTAGTGGGAGCATGATAATTATTGTTAGTATTGCAAGTTAGCAATGTTAATTATAGAAAACAAAAGTTTCAATTCGTGAGGCTGCAGGGATTGAAAAAGTTGTTTTGCTATAATTAAGGGAGAGGATATACTTCATTTCAGTTCTAAAGGCTTAGATTGAGACCTTAATCATCTTTAGTCAAGAATATATATATGAATTTCATCTTGGATTGGTTCAACTTAAGGAAATTCTATATATTGTGTTCTCAAAATTCGATTATGATTACGACATCCCTCTTCATAGTGAAATTTTGAAAACATGGCAAATAAAAATATTGTAGCAAAAGACTGGTCTAGAATCATGTCTTTATGTGAGACATCATGAATCGTGTACCATTTGCTTTGGGTACAGGATCGATTGCATGTGCTATAATATTTGTCATTTCTAAATTTTTCCAAATGCCCAGAGGCATTAAGAAGGGAAAAGGTCTAGAATTGGATATGACTAAAATGATTAAGCAATTGTCAAGGACAATCTGAGGTTTACCAAAGATTGGTTGCTCAGGGACAGTTGGAAGTATAGTGCTAATTTTGGAAGGACCATATTGACATATTCTGAAAAGAGGCATCTCTTATTCAGAAGTGATAGTCAAAATGATAATATGGAGTTGTCTCCATAGGTGGAAGTTATATGTGTAAGATTAGAAAACTTAATGAAAGAAGCATGTCCAAAGCAATGTACTTTGAATATGAGACTTAGTTTCCAAGGAGTTGATCTCCATTGGAATACCTTATAATGACTGTTGACAAGTCTTTGTGACTTTGTACATATTCATTACAGGAGGGTCAGTGCATATAAGTTTAAAATCTAAACAGATTTCGATAAATGATAGGAATTTGAAATTCTCACATTTTTCGATAAGGATTTGGGAGTGTGAAATTAGAATCATTGAAATTATGTTCAATTGGTTTATTTCACAAAGTAAGGATCATAGACAAACATAGAGTGCATACTTGGTGTTTGGCAAAGCTATTGTTTAAGAAAAACATAGTGTACATGCTTGGAGCATGGGACAACTAGTGTTTTTAATTCAAGTATAAAGTTGATAAAACCGAAACAATGAATAATGAGTAATCAGTATGGTGATAAATAAAAGTGTTTATTTATATTCATAGGGTTTGATACCATATTTGATTCATTTATTCTTGTGTTTCACTTTGCATGTTTTGACTTCCAGAATAACTAAGTCGCTCTTCCTGAATGATTAAGTTATTCAAACCATCCACAGTCGGTCATATGTTGGAAGTAGATATGAATCAAGATTTTCATGGGTTGGTTTGTAGAGGTCCAAGTTGGTGGACAAAGTGGTGCTACAACACTCATGAGTGCTCATAAGTTCTGAGTATTGGATTCAACCCGCGCTCATTTGAATCACTTCATGGATTTTATCACGAGTGATCATGAGACGATAATATCTTATATTCTTCAAACCTAGAGATATGAGTTGTTACTATGAGTTGGTTGTACATTGATTGCACGAAAACGCATTCGGTAACTCGATGTTATAAAACGTGCCTTTGTGTATGATTCAACAAGTAGTAGAACAAGCCATATGAGTCGAAGTTTATCCATTCCTTTTACCTTCGGGATAAAAGCGATATCTGTGGGCCCCTCGATGATTTAAAGATGATACATGTGAGTGCTTGGCCAAGCCAGGACTGATTTGATTTGTTCAATCAGTCAGTCATCATGAATCGGAAATCGGGAAACAACAAATGGACATAGAGAATGATTGATAATCCATGTCTCAGTCCATATGATATCTAGAATGGAGGAATATATGATCCCTTATCTAATGGACAAGTCATTGACAAAGGTCAGAGTTCATCGACAAGGTCAGAGTTCGACAGAAGCTTTTGAGAGCTACGATTGTTGATCGGTTCCTGAAGTCATACGCAATAATAGTTTTAGACTTATCCAAGTGGGAGACTGTTGGATTAATGTCTAAGTCCATAACTATGATTGGTAAGACTTGACCCGACCCGGCATGTTCCATTTGGGTTGCATGGCATCATGCATTTGGATAGACTATAATGAGAGAAATAACACTTAAGGTTGGTTAATATATTATAAGTTCTAATATATTAATAAGGTTATTTAATTAGTATTGATCAAGAATTAATTTGGAATTAATTAAGTGATCAAAAGGAGACTAATTAAATATATGGGTTGATTGTGTAAATCATTCATTCTTATATATGTGGGCTTGTGATCCAAGATTCCTTATGTTGGACTAAGTCCATGGGGTGACCCATGGATACTCCATGGAGGTTAAAATCCATGGAGCATAAGGAATGGGTAAAGTTATGAGTTACATGGTGTAACCCTAATAGCCACCATATAAAAGAATCCCATGGCTCAAGAAATCGTGCACTAATGTGTGAGTGTGAGGGCTAGACGATTTTAAGGAGTGTTCAAGTTTCTCTCAAGTTATTCCAAGTGTATTTGGTGTTGTGTGAACCATTTGAGGTGTCACACTTGGGGCACTAGGCACTCAAGCTTCATGAAGACATTCTACATTAAAGAGGTATGTATTCTATCTTGTTATATTTATTATTTTGTATGCTAGATTAGGATAATACCTTGGATGTTCATAATTGTATGTATAATAGAGAAAACATAGATCCAAGGTATTTAGGGTTGCATGTACACTTAGGAGTGTTAGAATGCTCATAACCCAACACTTCCTCCCTCACCCTGACCTGGTGGTATCCTGATCTCAAATCGATCTTGGAAAACCAAGATGCACCCTGCAGCTGATCGAAAAGATCGTCTATCCTCGGAAGCGGATATCGGTTCTTCACCGTTAACTTGTTCAACTCCCTATAGTTAATGCACATCCTGTACGAACCGTCCTTCTTCCTGACGAAAAGGATCGGTGCTCCCCAGGGTGAGTACTCGGACGAATAAACCGCTTCCCTAGCAGCTCCTGCAACTGAGATGACAATTCCTGCATCTCTGGCGGTGCCAGTCGGTAGGGCACCTTAGCGATAGGGGCCGCACCCGGCACTAGATCAATCCTAAACTCAACCTGCCTCTCCGGAGGCACTCCGGGCAACTCCTCCGGAAACACGTCAGCAAACTCTCTAACCACTGGTACCTCTGAAACTGAGAGTTGCTCCCTAGCCCGCGTATCTACCACATACGCCAAATAACCGGCACACCCGTGCTGTATATACTATCGAGCCCTGCCTGCCGAACAAAACCCTGATCCCAACCTGGTGCCCTCGCCATATACTACCAGTTCTCCCCCACTTGGGGTTCGAACCACTACCCGCTGCCCCTCACAGTCGATCATGGCGCCGAAACGGCTAAGCCAATCCATCCCTATAATCACGCATACATCCCCCATGGGGATAGGAATAAAATCTATCAGGAAGGACACCCCGAAAATCTCCAACACACATCCCCGGTAGACCGAAGAAGCAGAAACTCCGTGCTCGTTGGCGATCGAAACTCGCAACGGACACTCAAGATCATCTATCGGCGCACTGAACCCTCCAGAGAAGGTCTGAGATACAAACGACCGACTCGCCCCCGAGTCAAATAATACCAGAGCAGGCAAGGAATTCACTAAAAACGTACCTAACCACAGGCACAATCAATAAGCATAACCCAATACAATAACTGAGACAGAGAATAGAAACGTACCAGCAACCACATCCGGTGCTGCCTTGGCCTCCTCGGCCGTGAGCTGGAAAGTGCGACCCTGAGCCTTCGGAGGCTCCACTCTGACTGGCCTCCCATCTCCAATCCTCACAGTTGCTGGCGCGGGACCCGACGCTGGCTTGGCGGCGAGCTGCGGACATTTGGTCTTCACATGACCAACCTGATGACAATGGTAACAAATCCTCATATCTGCTGGAGGGGCGGACTGTCGGCAGTCCCTGGCATAGTGCCCCTCCTTGCCACATTTGTGGCACCCACCTCCTGCTCGACGAACTCCCGAATGACCCCTGCCACACTTTCCACAAGTGCGGCTCTGCTGACTCCCAAATCGAGTATCAGCGGTCTTAGACCGCTTAGGCGCCGACTGAGACTGTGCCGGTGCCTGACGCTGCTCTTGTAGCTGCAGCTCTATCTCCAACTCACGCCGCCTCGCGGCTTCCTGTAGATCCAGGAGGGTCTCACAACGCTGTGTAGCCACAAACTGCCGTATATCCGTCTTGAGCATACTCAGATAACGAGTCATCTGAGACTGCTCTGACGCAAACTCCGGGCAAAACATAGCCCTCTCTGTGAACATCGGGGTAATCTCCATCACAGACTCCCCATCCTGTCTCAATGTCAAAAACTCCTGAGCAAGCCGCTCCCGTTCCACGCGCGGAACGGAGCGGGTGCGAAACATATCCCGGAACTGCTCCCAAGTAACAACAGCCCGCTGATCGTCATAATATAAACCTGTCGTCAATCTCCACTAATCCTTTGCTCCGAGCCTAAGCAGGTTCAGAGCACACCTGACCTTCTGGTCAGCAGGACATGAGCACGTGAAGAAACAGCCCTCCACGTCAGACAACCACCGCATAGCCCTGATCGCATCCTGAGTACCATCAAATGTCGGGGGCTTCGTATTACCGAAGTCCCGATACTGGAAAGCCCTGCCGGCTCCTCCTCCAACCCCTGCTGCGGTTACAGCCGAAGTGGCTGCAGCGGCTGCTGTCTCTGCCAGAGCTGCATATCGTTCATCAAAATACTCGACCATCACGGTCTTGATCGACCCAAACATCTCTGGTAGCTGCGCTCGGAAAGCCGCAGCGACCTCATCGTGTAGAATCTCCCGGATTCTGGCATCCAGCTCCTCAGTCCCCATCTGAACCACGGGCTCAGGTGCTACCGGCACCTCTGGCCCTCCGCCCCCCTGTCCCGACCCTGATCCGGATCCCGATCCTGACCCGGACCCAGCAGCAAATCGTCTCGTCACCACCATACTGAAAGATACATTCAAGACATCAGATACACAACATAATATCGGGAGACCAAAACTCACAATTCCTAGGGGTTGTGACTTCCTTGCTACGCGTATGGGTCCTGTGCTTCCAGTAGTACGGGCCCATACTACCTTCCACACCTACCCATATTTGTCTCAAGTATCACCACAACTCCCTAATACTATACTCAACATAATGTGCGCTCAACCCTCACTTCTAGGGGACATCGCCTATCTCACCACTGATCCCACAGCTATGCACAACTTGCACCTCCATGGAACTTCCATCAGCCCCTGCAGCGCTAGTGTATGCTAGCCGCACATAACGCTGGACCCGATAGACTTTCGAATATCCAATCCCACCCTAAGGTCGAATCAGACATTCTCAGGCTATAAGATCTTAACTATACACAGCCGTGATGCATACACTAAACATCTACAGTTATGATGTCAATCCCATATACAAGAACCCTAAGCTAATAGGTATCATATAATCAGGCAAATCTATCATGCGATTCCTGAAGATCCCTAGCCTAGCACTAGCATGCTGTTCTAACATATCTGAATAACTGTATGGTATTTTGGGGTTTACTTACAGGCTCCGACTGATCGTACCATCTGCATCCTCCATCCTTTCTTTTGAAAACCATTTTTTTAATACTTACTTTCCAAAAATCTCCTTGATTTGAGACTGGATTCACACGAGTGTTCCTCCAATTCACTCAAACCAAGGCTCTGATACCAACTTGTAACATCCATAGATTTCACGCCAAATTCAAACTTTTTAAATCATTAATAAAAGTCAAATAGTATTGTTTACAACATGTTTTCAAATCAATATCCATCAGAATGTCCCAAAATCATAACATAAGGATGAGGAGCGGTACGGTCACGCCTTCGCCTTGCCACGATCTCCTGAAGTACCTGAAACAATAAACTGAAAACTGTAAGCCCGAGGGCTTAGTGAGCTACCCCCAAAATACCAATACCACACTGACAATACCATATCAGTAACAATCAATCAATCAATCATGCATACTGGGCCATCGGCCTGACTGGTCCGCCCTGCCGGGCCTACAGTCTATCTGAACCTATCCAAACATACTGGGCCATCGGCCTGACTGGACCGCCCTACTAGGCCTACAGTCTATCTGAATCTATCCCGAGCCTTCAATTAGGAGCTCTTGAGTTAGAGTTCTGTCCGCTTAATTCCCAGTTTTCATCAGTGTGCTTTGTAAGTTAAGCTACACTTATTTTATTTAAGTGAAACTTTTAATTATAGTCATAGTCATTATTATGAACCTATAATTAAGATTTATCAGTGATTCTAAGTCGTTATACTGACTGATCTACTTACGGGGATAATGTCTACGCTAGATTTAGTGAGGTGTTTAAAGTGGGATTTCCAAACAGTATACTATGTGTACCAAACGGACCCTACCTCTGATATGATCCTACCTGGTTGCCTCTTATCAACTATAGATCAGTATACATTGGAACTATTGAGAAATCTCAACTATTAATTAGTCATAAGAGATAATAAACTAAGACTTAGAGATAATTAAACCTACATGTCACAACCCGAAGTATTCTATCTTGTGAGGTCAAACACATCAACTGAAGGTCAAACTTATAGGTTTCTAGACCTAGCATACGTAAGGGTTGTGTGTTAGGAAGTGAACTACGTAAGAACCAAGAACCAAGAACTTCATTCGAGCCATAAACCTCAACAAATGAGGTTCACGGCCGCAAACCATGTTCACGGTCGTGAACCCTCCTTAGGCCGTGAACTATATGTATATATAAGAGTTTGGTTCATTATTTCTTCACTTCTTCATCTCTTGGCCGCAAACATCCCTTTCTCTCTCAAATATCATACACCAAGAACACCATTTTTACTCTTTTCATCCTTTTTCCTTTAACACCTCCTTAGTATACCACTTAGGACCTTCAAACAATCGACAAACATCAAGATCTTCAAGTGTTCATCCTTGTTTTGGGCCGTGAACCACTCTTAGGGCCGTGAACCCATGAAGCCTAGCCGTGATCAACATTCAGCCTTCTATTTTTTGATTCTAACACTTCTTTGTAAGTATTCCCTACTTCATAGGCTGTATCCTTTGCACCTTAGATGTTAAATACACTAACTGTATACATATATATGTCACAATATGCTATTTAGGACTCGTTTGTGCTCCGGGACTTCGTTCGTGAGTGTAACATCCTTATTCCAGTCTTCAGTCGAATCACTCACATAAGGTGGGTTCATACTCCCCATATCTTTCCTAACTTTTTAATGTTTTTAGGGGGGGGGGGGGGAATACAAGTATAACACAAGGTATCTTGTGTTTTAAAATATAAACCACTTATTATGTCTTTCTTACCTTTACAAATGTATTTAAAACATGAAACTTGTTAAAACATGGAAAATAAGCTTATAAGCTATAAGTTATTTTATTAAACAAAGGAATTTTTTTACAAACTTATCTGTTAATTGTAAAAAGGGTTTTTCGCATTATTACTTGTAAAGTCGTTAATCTAGCTTGTGAGACACGTCTTCGAGTACTTACATAAGTACCAGTGGAAGTCTACCCTTATGAACCAGAGTCTCCTGGAGGGAGAGCGTGAGTTTGTGTATAGATCTATATGGGACCAAAAATCCCTCACCTTTATTGTTAGCTATAGTTGGACCGGCAGATGTGCGGGTGACAAAGTCATAAACGATACTGGCATCCGTTTCACGTCGTATCAATTAGTATGGTCATAACACTCACAAATAGATACCAAAGATATATTTACGTAGTAACATACTTTCCTTAAACAATCTCAAGGGATATTAACTATGTGATTACTCAATATATACAATAGGGTTAGATAAAACTGAAGTCCGGTAGATAGTGGAATGTGTGATTTCCGCCTTACTTCCTGTTACTTGTTTGGTTGTGGGCTTAGGGCAGATTCGCCCATTCAACTGTCTATTCGATCTTGGTTATATACAACTCGTATGTATTAAGTGATCATAGGAGGGTAGTATCGCCGTATCAGGTTTTCATGGTAAACAAGTCTTTATTCAGTTTAACTTATCAACATAACTAGATATCATTGAAGCAAGTATATGGATTATACTTGTGCTTTTCAATCTTGGAACAATTAAGACTACTAGTCGGTTTTATAGAAAATATAGGTTTTTCTATGGTAAACATCGTTCTTTTAAGGTAAACAGTCTTCGATAGAACTTTCTGAAAACAATAACATTTCTTACCGAAAACAATGTTTCACAATAGAGTTGGTGAAACTAGAAACATATTTATAAAGCTTTAATGCTTATTATTAAACTAATATAACATAAAGGACCTTAAATGGTTAATTCTATAATTCCTTCGTTTATACATCAGAGTTATATATAACTAATATCCGATAGGCAGTGGAATGTGTGACTTCCGCCTTACTTCATGTTCCTTGTTTGGTTGTGAGCTTAGGGCAGATTAACACATTTAACTGTCCGTTCGATATTAGATTATATATAGCTAGTATAAACTAAGTAATTATAGAAGGAACTATTGTGGTTACCATTTTACTAAAGAAAATATATGATTTTCTTAAGGAATATTTTCATCAAATGTCAAAGAACTATTACAGTTAACTCCGTAAGCACCTGGTGAATACATCAGGGTTATATACAATGAGGATCTAACAAACAATGGAATGTGTGACTTCCGCCTCATTTCCTGTTCCTTGTTTGGTTGTGGACTTAGGGCAGATCCACACAATTCATTGTCTGTTTGATCTTGATTGTATATAACTTGTATTCATTAAGTACTCATAGAAGGAATTGTAAGAGTCATTTTTACTTATCATTCATCACATCAGAAAATATAGAATTTTCTGGAGGAACAGGTGAACTTTTCCAAAGAACTCAGACTATACTTTTTATAACGAAAATATTTATGAACTCACCAGCTTAAATGCTGATCTACTCTTTCAAAATAACTTGTATTCTCAAGAAACTAGTAGACAGGTACACGCACCGGGATTCAGAAGATGGAGCATAGTAGCTTCATGTCCTTGTTTTGTTATTTACTTTTGAAGTCAATCTTTTGTGAATTGAATACAATGTAAACACTTTAATATTAATGCATTGGTTGTGGTTGCTTGTTTTACTATTCTACATTTGTTGTGATACCGATCATGACGTCCTCCGCCCCCGAACGTTTCCGCCGTTCCGGTCTGGGGGTGTAACACTGTGTCATATCAAAGGAAAAGCCAACTGCTGAAGCGAAGCGCTATCCAAATTTCCAATCATTCACCTAAGTCAAGTGAGTGCATAGTTACCTTCAACTTACACGTAGATATCAAGTAATTAATTTTCCTAAATGCTTTATGTGCTTATTATCCGAGTTTCTGATATTTGTGTTACATGAGATAATGATTTTTTCTATAATATCATATATGTATTTTACCATACTCATAATGTATTGGGTAGGACAGGTAGAAAGAGATAAGAGAAATGAGCCAACAGTTAGTAACCATAAGAGTAAAGATAACTATGAGAGACCATAAGAGAAAAAGAGATAATGGCGAGAAACCATAACAGAGATGGATTAGTGGTGAGAGACCATGCGAGAGATAGGGCAAAGAGGTCATGCCCAACAGAGATCAGTCATCAAGCAGAGTACTGACAGCGACCACAAACTATTCTAGACAGTCTAGTGGAACACTAGCATACTTGCAATCTGTAGATGTTAATAAAATCACACAAAATGAGAGTATGGATTGTGGATTCATTTAAGTACTCTATTTTTCCTTGGTTACCTTATTAACGCATAACCCTTAGGGTAGAACCCTTGGGGGGGGGGGGAGAGAGAGAGAGAGAGAGAGAGAGAGAGATATAGATAGACAGATAGAGAGAGAGAGAGAGAGAGAGAGAGAGAGAGAGATAGATAGATAGATAGATAGATAGAGGGGGGGGGGGAGAGTAATAGGAATGGGTAATCAGGTTAACTATTTGGTGTGAGTTATAAAAAGTGATAAATTATATTATTCTTGGTTGAAAACCTTATGTACTCACCAGGTTTCCCAACCTGACCTACTCAGTTTATTGTATCACAGGTAATTATATATGATGATATAGATATCTATCGAGAAATTCAAAGGAGATATAAACTATTAATATAAAGAGATGTTATAAGTCTTCGTTTATGCTTTGTTCCTTGTATTGACGATCCCGAGTTTTATAAATAAAATACATTTCTTGGAAATGTCTTGATAATATTATTATCATATTTTTGGGATAAATTCCTCAAAGTAAATATTTTTAAAAGGATACTCTGATTTAATAAGCATAAATAAATCGGTATTTTATGGCCGCAAAAATGAGGATGTCACAGTTGGTATCAGAGCATTAGTTTAAGAAAACTAGGAATTTGTGGGGATTTCTAGATTTAAACTTACAATGCTAAGCGATGATTGTGAGGAGTTTGTCTATTATATTTTAGGTTGTACACCTAAATTGAAACAAGCACTAAAATACTTTTAGGAATGTGCCCTTAATTTCTATTACGTGCTAAATGATTTATAGCATGCCTTAGGTTGCCGATTTAAGTTGCTATTACTTGATTAGATTTAAGGTCTATTTCGGACCTGGAATTAGGAAATTTTATGTGTTCAGATTTCTAAGCGTTTAATTACGGTATTAGAACTGACATATAACTTTTCAGAGTGATACAGAGAATCATGTGTCTAAAGCTTCCCTATATATATTCTTGTCTCGGTACACCGAACGTCGGCTTTGGTGTACAAAATTTCATGGTAAAGACTCGTAGCGGACTGAGAAAATGAAGAAATGAGAGGGCTTATGATAGTGAATGATACCTATTGGAAGATATTGTTGGTAATACCTATAGATTGGTATCTTGCCTTTAGAATACATAATAGTACAATACGTCTAAAGTACACCTTCGATTGGTGGGATGGTAGAACTTTTGGTGTGATTCCCGAAGTCGTCTCATCTTATTGCGTTTCCACCACCAACCGAGTTGGAGCAGAATTACTATTAAAGATATGTCTGGAAGAAGTGCTACTGGATTTTAGGAAATTTTTTATGATTTCTTGGACACATTAGTATGTGTGAAATTGTTTTGTGATTTTAGAGCTTGGGGACTACGAGACAAGGTTAGGTATGAGTAGGTGTGGAAGGTAGTATGGGCCTGTACTACCGGAAACACAAAATTCATACTTGTACCAGGAAGAGTCACAAAGTTACTAAAGCACTAATAATTGACTTCGTTTTGTTCATATCTATCGTTTCCATCATTTCGGTAACGACTAAGAGGATGAATTCATTCCGACCCTAGTGGTCATATCGAATCGAGTCCGGCTAAGATAAGTCTATAAAGTAAGTTATAGAGCATGTTTGGTGTAGCATCCTACTTAAGTCAAGAGATTGTAGGAAAATATAAAGGCATCACAGTCGTCATTGAGATCAAGCAGCCTGTAGCTAGAAGTGCTACATGCAAAAATGTGATTATATCACATTAGAACATAAATGTAGGTATCTTCCATCCTAAATTCTGACCTAAAGAGACTTGAGTCTAGCCATTGCATCGTACGGCGAGAGGTCATTAGAACATGACCCATCGGTCTGTTATGATAGTCAAAGTAGATGGAGGAGGAGTCTCCAATGAAGAACAAATTCAAAATCAAAGAGCAGATACAAGGTTGAGGACCATCAACAATCAAGAAGTTTAAGAGTTAGAAACTCGATACAAAAGAAATGAGAGATACGGTTGTTACCTAGGATGGAAAGGTAAGTGCGTAGTCATTATACAAGCCCTGTTTTATTGATGATTTCGAGAGGATGCATCTTAAGGGGGAGATAATTGTAACACCCGTAAATTAGGGCTAGTCAATTTGACTATTATAAACATTAAAATTGACTTTCTAATAGAAGATTATTTAGGAGAAATAATCTTAACCAAAGTTATAGTATATGTGATGAGAATTTCGTGCACATAAAAAACGCCCAAATTCGAATTCGAGTAAAGAAGTTATGACCTTCCAAAGTTTCGCGTTCGAACCGGATGTCATAAATACCGATTCGGAGATAGGTTGCTTTTTATCCCAGGTGACCTAAACGAAAGTCGTAGTAGTCATTGAACCGAGAATGTACATATAGAGAATGTCAAAATCTGACCTCGTGAGAAGAAGTTAGGCTTTTCACAAGTTTCAGCGCAACAATATACGACTCAGAAACTGAAGTAGAGATCGATTGAGAGTTAGGAAAAACAATCTAAAGGAGAGTTGAAGATCTCATCCTCTTGATTCCCTCAATATAAAGATAGTCGAGAACGGGGATCATATGTGGGAGTTATGAATTTTTAATGGACTTTAACAGTCTAAGCTTGTTAAAAATATAGCTTTAAAAATAAATTCAAAACTAGCCGACAGAGTCTAAATGAAAGTTGTAGATATCGTCTATAGCTACGCGTGGATATAAAACCCACTGAAAACGGAGCTCATATGAAAAAGATATGAACTTTCTTAGGAACATAAATTCTTCGCGTGCACCTGCACGCAACAACAAAGTGTGTCGCGCGTATTGACACTTCATCCAGAATGTGACATGTGGCACCACACAGAAATCGACACGTCATCACTTCCGACCAAATGCTTGGCACATAGGGGACCAGGTGCGAGGCGTGTAGTCCCAAATCAACTATAAATAGGAGTCAAAATTCAGTCCATTCTCACACCCTTCAAACGTCTCTCTCTCTCGATTTCTCTCAGTTTTAATCCATTTCTCCCTTAAGCTTTTAGGCGGCAAAGCCCTGTGGTATCTGATAGCATACGATTAGAAGCTATCGAGTCAGAGTTCTATCTGCTTAATTCCCAGTTTTCATCAGTGTGCTCTTTAAATTAAGCTACACTTATTTTATTTAAGTGTAGCTTTTAATTATAGTCATAGTCGTTATTATGAACCTATAATTAAGATTTATCAGTGATTCTAAGTCGTTATATTGATTAATTTACGTACGGGGATGATGCATAGGCTAGATTTAGTGAGGTTTTTAAAGTGGGATTTTCAAACAGTATACTATGTATACCAAACGGACCCTACCTTTGATATGATCCTACCTTGTTGTCTCTTGTCAGCTATAGATCAGTAGACATTGGGACCATTGAGGAATCTCGACTATTTAGCCATAAGAGATAATAAACTAAGACTTAGAGATAATTAAACCTAGGTCATATCAAAGGAAAAGCCAAGTGTTTAAGCGAAGCGCTGTCCAACTTTCCAATCATTAACCTAGGTCAAGTGAGTGCATAGTTACCTTCAACTTACACATATATATCAAGTAATTAATTTGCCTAAATGCTTTATGTGCTTATTATCTGAGTTTCTGATATCTGTGTTACATGAGATGATGATTTTTTCTAAAATATCATATATGTATTTTACCGTACTCATAATGTATTGGGTACAATAGGTAGAAAGAGATAAGAGAAATAAGATAACAGTTAGGGATCATAAAAGTAGAGATAATGGTGAGAGACCATAAGAGAAAAGAGATAATGGTGAGAAACCATACTAGAGATAGATTAGTGGTGAGAGACCTTGGTAGAGATAGGGAAAAGAGACCATCCCCAACAGAGATCACTCATCAAGCTGAGTATTGATGGTGACCACTGACTATTCTAGACAATCTATTGGAACACTAGCAAAATTGCAATCTGTAGGTGTTAATGAAATCATCCAAACCAAGAGTATATATTGTGGATTCATTTGAGTACTCTATTTTTCCTTGGTTATCTTATCAATGCGTAAACCTTAGGGTAGAAGCCTTAAGAGAGAGAGAGAGAGAGATAGAGTAACAGGAATGGGTAAACAAGTTAACTGTTTGGTGTGAATTATATAAAGAGATAAATTATATTATTGTAGGTTGAAAATCCTATGTACTCACTAGGTTTCGCAACCTGACCCACTTAGTTTATTGTATCATGGGTAATTATATGTGATGTTAAAGATATCTACCGAGAGATTTAAAGGAGATATAGACTATTAATATAAAGAGATGTTGTAAGTGTTCGTTTATGCTTATGTTCCTTGTATTGAAGATGACATCCCAAGTTTCATAAATAAAATACATTTCTAAGAAATGTCTTGATAATATTATTATCATATTTTGGTACAAATTCAACAAAGTAAATCTTTTTAGAAGGATACTCCGATTTAATAAGCATAAACAAATCCGTCTTTTCTGGCCGTAAAAATGAGGATGTCACATGTACCCAGAAATCAACTGGACTTCTAGAAGTCAATACCCTTTGACTTTCTTAAGGAAGTACATGTTTCTGTTATAAGATGATTTGGTAACTTTCTAACTAGACTTGTCAAGATTATACATCTTAGTTAGATAGTATGTGTGTGTGTGTTTAAACATTTAAATATTTGATAGATATCTCTCGAAAAATTCAAACAATTCCTTGCCATTCCTCATAATTCGAAATATGAAGAAGGTTGTCGTAATCATATTGTGAATATAAAAATGCAACCAACACAACCAATATCTATTTTAATCTTTATCAGATGTTTAAAATCTGTTAACGAAAGTATTTCCTCATAATCATTTTCATGAATTAGAGCGAAACCTTTCCCACTTAGATTTCAAGGTCCATACGTTCCTATCCATGTAGATATTTCATTTCCAACCTACAATAATAAGACTAGGTTTAGTACAAAACAAGTTCAAACTCAGTTTTCCTTCATGGACCGAACTTCGCTATTCTTAATTTCTTGCCTCTTTGGCAACTCAAGGCCTACCATTGCTTTCGTGTCGTTAGCATCCCATCCGTATTGATCAGTGTACCTTCATTGATCAACTTTTACTTTTGCATTAAAATGAAAACATAGAAATCAAAAGCATTGCTAACTTTAACTGGAAGTGCACAAAAATAAGAATGCGTCAACTGAAACATAATAGGTTTTCAACCTGAGGTTACGTGCTAGTGATAACTAAGAGGTTTATTTTCAGTTGTATCTTGAAACTCTCAAGATCAATATGAATCCCAGCGACTTCTTGACATATGAGTTTTCTATCAAGGAACATTCCTTTATGAGCTAAAACAAATATTCAAAAGTTTGTGCGAACTCCCGACAAGAAAACACTTCATAGAATTGATGTCGGGTTATCTTTTGTTTCTCAATCAGAGAAAACATCACAACTCCAAATCTAAATGTGCTAGAGTAAGAAAAGAATTATTACTCCACATATTATGAGGTGTTATCAACCTTCTTTATTTTAAATGAGTTTCAAGATACGATTTATAGTTACTAGAGCACAACTCTAAAACTTGATTGGAACGAAACATGACTCATCGATCAGACCATTTCAAACAATGTTCGATTCCTCTTCTTAGTCATACAATTGCACTAAGATGTTCTTTGAGGATCAGTTGTTATACAATTCCACAATTACTAAGATGATCATAAAACATGATACTAAAGTACTCTCCTTTACTTTCAGATTAGAGAATATTTTATCTTTATGCCTAATAGATTCTTCTATTCGTTCTCCTAATCTTTGAACCCTTTCAGAAGTATTAAAATTTTGTTTAATCTTATAAACACAGTCACATTTACTGAAACATTAGTAAATCATGATGAATAGAGTTATCGTCTCTTTTGGTGGATCTGAAAGGTCTATATATATACTAGATCAATTAATCCTTCACTTGATTCACATAAACATGTGAACTACGAGTTAATCATAATTTTTCAATGCACAAGATTCTCATGCATCATGCAATTCGAATTGTATGACTCCAAGTTTATGTGCAATTGAAACTTGGTGATGCAAATTTTTTTCACTGGGTGAATTATGACAATTCCACAAAAGATATCATAGGAATGAAATCCACAATTAATATTGCTATTATTAAAAACATGATCAACATATTCATTAATTTCATTGCAAGGATATATAAAATAAGGCAACCATATAAACCAAAACTTCACCTTTTATTAATTAAAGGGAAAATTGGAACTTGTCCTTACAATACATGGATAAATGAAAAACTATTTTCTAGACATCTCCGAGGAGTAGCAGCAATCTATTAAATTATCCTAACTCCTTAGTAGTAGCTCCAAATTCTGACCTTCGAACCATGCACCAAAAGTCCATTTCCCATGATCAAATTTACCTCACTTTTGCTTAAGCTTCCTTCTTTCTTTTATATCCTGCAATCCTATCAAAATGCAATCATCACATCATGTATTAAGAGTCTATGAATATGAACTTATAATGGAGTTAGATAATGGACGTACCTGAAGTAGAGTCACACGAATTCACTTTACCATCTTAAAGATTCTATATGTATTTTGGGCAGCTTCGCTTCCAATGTCCCTTTATTTGGCAATAGAAACAAATGGACTCATTGGGTCAACATTAGGAATGATCTTAGAATCAAGATTTCTCTTTACCATACAATCAAACGGTTTGAACTTGGCCAATCCCTTTCGATTGGGAAGAGAAACCTTTTCTTGATCACAAATGTTACCATTGTCAATGTCCATGGAAACCTTGGGATCAGACCTTATAAGCATTTCTGCTTCAGTTGTGTTCTTAAGTAATTCTGCTTCAATAACTACCAACATCTCGGTCAGATCAGTTAGGGTTACATCGAGATTCCTCATATGAAAGTCCTCAAGAACTGAGCATATGACTTAGGAAGCGAGATAAGAACCAAATCAATGGCTTGCTCCTTCAGAAATATGACACCCATTCTTTCCAAATTGTCAATGTACGATTTCATTTTAAGAACATACACATACACAAAATTTCCATCTTCATGTTTACATGCCAATTGGGCTTGATTAGTTTCATATCTTTCAACTTGAGGAAAATGTGACGTTGGGAGAGTCACAAGAGGAGGTGGAAGAGTTGAAGAGAGACGATGTCCAATTTTACCATTATCCAAGGAAGGGAAGACAATTTCACCTTGACTTGAATGTGGAAGACCATCTCCAGATGATTGAGGAAAAACATTTCCATAAGAACGAGGAAGACCATTTTTATCTTCATAAGACATCTTTGAATTAGATAAAAAGAGAAATCAAGTTAATTGATTTTAATCGTTAATTATTAACCCAAAAATCAATTAAAGCTAGGATCTATATTTTCATTTTGTAATATGAAGAGGGATGTCGTAGTCATATCATGAAACTAATTTAGGTAGGTAGAAACATTTCACTAATTTCAATCACAAGAAACTCCTAGATCTTTTGAGATTTTCATTGAAACATCAATGGCATGTTTAATCTCGAATTATGTTCTTACTAATTGTGAATGGGATGCCGATGATCATAATTAAGATGTGAATAACCATGCAAACCCGCTCAAACACCCTCGATAGATTTATAATCTCCCATTGATGTGCCGGTTAATCACACACGCTCCATCAACAATTATAAACACAAGTTGTTTCATCATTTCATCTTTATAGTCCTGCATTAGTGTGCCGATTAACAACACACTCTCCACTAATGACTCATAAAGAAATGATGTGCGTTTTCATGGATTAGCATACAATCTCACATTTTTCCTAAAGTAACTAGATTGGGAATTTGGAGAAGGTTCTAGTACTTTATATCACTATACTTTTAATGAGATTATGTCCTATCAAAATCGTTCGGCTAACAACCCTCCACCACACAAAGGAGCGGTGGGTGAAAAGGACACCCATTCAACAATCATTTTATAGGCAATTTCCTTATACCCCTCTTAAAGTGTGACTTCGTGAATGAGGCCTACGAGAATCATTTAGGAATTAAATAATTATCATTATTTATACCATTTAGGAGAATCACATTTTTCATAATATGATTTAATGTTTTTCTTTTAATTAAACAATTAATTAAATTAATTAAATCATTTAGGAATTAAATAATTATCATTAATTATACCTTTAATTAAATAAATTATATTTTCGAAATTAGGGTTACGGTTACTAAGTTTTAATTGTTTAAAATTTAAGGCATTTAACAAATAAGGAAACTAGAAACCCTAAGAAAACCCTAGGGATTTTCGAAAATAGGCAAGGAGGCCAGGGTTTCAAGAAACCCTAACAATTATCGAAATTTGGAAGAGGCAGGGGTTTATTTTCAATAAACCCTAGGTTTTTCAATTCACCTTATGCACAATAGATTGTGAGATAAAGGCTTTGATACCACTGATGGGTTTTATTGGTTATAAAATTACATGTGAAGGCAGAACAATCAATTAACACTTAAGGGCACATGCAACCTATAGGGATATATGTTTTCATAATTAATAGAAACATACTATAAATGTCAAGAACCCTACAAGAATCCTATTATAATTGAAATTAGTAGATCTTGGGTTAGATACATTTGAATTGTTGTAGTAAACAATTCCTTGAATCCATTCCTTTGTGGATCTTGGAAAGCTAGCACCAAAAGTATGATGCCTCTAATGGCTTACACCCAAAACCATAGAAAGCCAAGAAAGAAGAGGAGAGAGAGAGAGAGAGAGAGTGAGAGAGAGAGGGAGGAGAAGGAGTTTTCGTTCATAAGCCTATTAGAAAGGTTGTGCACGAAAATTGGCTCCTAAGTGATCTTATTTATAGTTTAGGTAACTTACAGGAAAAGCCATATTTGAATTGATTAAATAATAGATTTAATCCCAATTCAAATCCTTTCCTTATTTACAACTAGGAGGCTTCCAGAAATCCTAGGAATCCCTCCAAAACTATCCATACCATAGAGGATTCTAGAATTGCTTCTTTTGTTCAACTATTGAACAATTACAATTTACCACATATACCTTTAATTAATTCCAATTAATCACGAATAAATTCTAGATTACTTCTGATTAATAATTAATTAATTCTTATTGATTTCATATTAACTTATTAACCATATAAATTAACAAATCAATTGTTTAACTTTTGATCTCATATTAATTCATTAGTAACATAATAAATTAACAAATCAA
Source organism: Lactuca virosa (assembly GCF_052849685.1). Classification (NCBI taxonomy): domain Eukaryota; kingdom Viridiplantae; phylum Streptophyta; class Magnoliopsida; order Asterales; family Asteraceae; genus Lactuca; species Lactuca virosa. The sequence goes on from NC_136428.1 coordinate 319,857,079, forward strand.
TCATCTATTTCCAATTAACATATGAATCATATAATATATTACTAAACCATTTTCCCACAATTTCCAATTCATTTATTAATCATATAATAATGTAATAAATTATCCATCTCTCTCCTAATATCATTTGTAGCTATTTTTGGTTATGAGGGCAACCTAAAAAGGACTTTGCTTCTGATTACAAGAATATACCAATCTAGTTATGAGCTTAGACACCTTAAACCAACAAAAGATAACATTAATGCAACTTTTACAATGAACTCTTTCATATTATGATCATATCCTTTGTCATCCTATGACACTAAGGAACATACTCGACTTTGATTCATTGATTCTTGCCATGTTGATCTGATCTGACATGTCATGCTCAAGGAATATGAGTCATTAGATCAGGTATGTGTTATGACATATATGATCGATCCCACAAACAAAATCATAAGAGAAATGATTTATTTCTTATAGCTTAATACTAGAAATAGGACATTGGTTCAATATCATACCACACATTATGAACTATTTCGAGCTTCCTCGAGATTTCATCTACATTGGCTTATCCTAATGAATTATCCAAATCTCTCATCATAGATAAACACATTCATTATGTGTCATGTTTATCCCACAAACATTGTAACCCACACGACTCATCTTTGTTTCTCGAAATTTAAATTGTTTGAAAGTTCTCATTGAAATAAAGATTCCAATTACTTCCACTAGTGTAGCTTATCATTATTTCTCGAAATTCAAACCCTTTGAACTTTCTCATTAACACAAAGATCCTAATTGCTCCCACTGTAATTAACAAACATATGTTTGGTTTATTTTTCATTTCTTAAAGTTCATACTCTTTGAACTTTCTCAGTAAAAAAAGAATCCTAATAACTCCCACTGTCTTCCACATACCTTATGGTCTATCTTTGTTTCTCGAAATCCAAACTCTTTGCACTTTTTCATTAAAGCAAAGATCCCATCTCGCGAGGTGCTTGTTCAGCTCGTAAATGAACTTCATAAGCTTACACATTCTTCATAACCTACTTTGGTTTGACTATGTGGCAGTTCCCATCCACGTTTGTTATTTTCTTGAAGATCCACTAACACTTATGGTTTTAAAGAAAAGTGTTTGATCAACCTAGTTTTCAAACATTCACAAACTGAATCTCACTCTTCGTTTTCTTCTTCCATTTTGCAACCTTATAGGGCATGCCATGACTTCCGATAGATGGCATACTCTAGTTATTATCTACAAGTGACTCGATCTATACGACTAGGTATATGGTATCGTCTATCAAGTCTACTGGGAGGTGTTGGAGGTATGTTACTTTCCTTAATAGTTATTTCAAACTCGAATTGAAAGCTAGGACCAACTTCAGGTTCTTCGTTGGTTGACTTTTGAATCTTATCAAGATCAATGCCGCTCCCAATAACCTTTTTGGATATCAACTCATTCTCTTGGAAGACTACCCTTTGAGCAACAAACATTTTGTTCTCAAAAGCTTTGTAAAAACAATTATCCAAAATGCTTAATGGGATGTCCAACGAGAAAATACATCTCTAATCTAAGTCCTAGATTGTCGAGCACTTCACGAAGAATCCTAGATTGTCGAGCACTTCACGAAGAATGTAAACCTCATAATCATAGATTTCGAAATGTATATAGTGATGGATGAACCCTTAATACACATTTTAGAGAGTATTTCATAAACCTTATAAATTGGTACAAGACCAAAGACTCTTGTAACACTATTCATGGTGCAATCCATGAAATTTACTATTAAACATATTTCGGCTCATCAAATATCAATTCAAACAATGATTTGTGTTTGTTTCTAACAACACTTCTAGTGACAGTGTTGGATACAATTTATGAAACTTTTCAGAATTCCTTTGATGATCAATTTGGTTTTGACTAAAATTGTAACATCTTGTTTCGAGAAGTTTCTTATTTCGAGATTGTGGCCAATAAATGTATCAAGTAAAGGCCTTGGGCTTCAAGGGAATAGGGTTTAGAACATATTAGATGTTGATAATATTGGTTATGTGATCTAAGCCCTTGGTTTGTGTTTTGGAGTCAAAGGGTAAATGGGAAAAGTGATGCTTTAGACTTTTTACATGAATTAAGGATTTTAGTTTGGCATGTTTTAAGTAAAAAGTAATTAAATATAATTGTGGGGCTCTTTAATACCTTTCCATGCATATAAAGAATGCCAAAAATGAAGTTGAAACAAAGAAGTTATGGCTGTTTGAAGTTGAAGTGGAAATTGGGGCTTTTGTCCTACGCAGGGCGTAGGAAAGTTACACAGGGCGTAAATACTGAAATATTGGACACGGGTTTAATAAGCTACACATGGCATAGGTTATGGTACGCAGGGCTTAATCGCGGGCGATAAAACCGTAATTCTTCGGTTTTGAGCCCTATTTAAGGGCTATTACTTATGGGAAACCCTCTCATGACCAGACTCCATCACCTAAGATCATTCCTTAAGAAACACTTGCCTCATATCACTTGTTTTGAGCCTTGGCATCATTTATAAGCATATTTCTCCATTCGTAGGTGGAATCTTAAAGAACAAGGTGGTGACAAAGTGTATAGAAGAAGGATTCAAGTATAGATATAGCAATGTTACTTCATTCCTGGACCATTGGGAGCATAAAGCTTCAAACTTGCTCATTGGTTTCATAGATCTAGTTATTTGTCATATTTGCCACTTTTTGGTCCGTTGAGCTTGTATTTTGGGAGTTGAGGCAACTCCAACACCTTTTGAGCTAAATGGAACACTCTTGGGACTTATTGGACTTGGAAAGTTTTGCTTTGGTGCCTTTTCATCAAGCCATGAAATTTATGTTAGCATTTTTGGTCATTTTAGTGCATAAACTTTAGATCTTGAAAGTTTGTAACCTTGTTATGGATAAAGTTGGAAACTTTATCCATCTAAACATCATATTGATTCAGATATGAAGGTTGGAGACTTGGACTTAATGGATTAAGTTGAGAAAGATGCATTTTTAGTCCCTTGGAGACTTAAAGACTAGATCTTGGTTGTTTGGACCATCCTAATGGATAAAGATGAAAACTTTATCCATTATGGAGCTATTAGGAAATAGATATGAGAATTTTATGGTTAGGTTTCTGTATTAAGTGCTTAATATGAAGATTGGCAAAAGGCGTTGTACGCGAGGCATAATCTGGGTCACGGCCAACGTAGCATGGTTTTCACCCGTTTTTTGGTTAAGGCTCTACGCCCTGCGTACAGGTAAGTGTACGCCGCACGTAAGTTAAAGGAAGGTTGACCGTTGACTTTTTGACCAATTTAACTTTTGGTGAACCGTAAGGGGTTGAGGACCTAGAAGGGAAAAATGGTCTTTTTCCCAAATGAGGATTAACCTTGGTATTTGGACTTGATGAGTTGGGGTATTTACCTTAATTGCTAGTTAGGATTTGGTTCTTGGTATTTGGACTCTTGCTAATATGACTATATGCTAATTGTATGTTGGGTGAAATAGACATGTTCGGTTGAAAAATACTGATTGAGTTGAAACAGACTCAAGGGTGAAATAGACCCGTTCGGTTGAAAAATACCGATTGAGTTGAAATAGACTTAGGGGCGAAATAGACCCGAGGGTGATATAGAAACGTTACAGCTTCGAGCTGATATGTATGTATGGAATGGGGTATTTTGAGGAACTCACTAAGATTTGCGCTTATAATTGATGTTTCAAATGTTCTCAGGTACTTCTAGTTTCAAAAGGAAGGGTCTGGCTTGATCGCACTGCATTCCCTGGAGATTTATTTCGTAGTGAATGTTTATGAGTTATTCTGATGTTTTAAGAATACTTTGACTCTGATCGTCTTTTGGAAGAATAAGTGAATGGTTTTGACTTATTTAAAATGAAATTTTACTCGATATTTTTGGGACATTACAAAGATGCTCACTAATCTTATTTAATTTGAGTATTTTATCATTTTTTCGAGTTGATTCTTAACTTTATTTCATGAAAAATCTAAATACCTATAAGGTTCCAGTTTGAACATTTATTCAGATAAACATGTTTACATGAAGTCAGTCATACTTTGTAATGTGGTTTATCTGAATGGTCCATTAGTGAAAACTAATCCCATCAGATATTTTCACGTTACCAGGTAATGTATTAATCATATATCTTGATAAACATCATTACATTTACCATAAGACTTATAATCAAACGATATCCAAGATCTGATCCAACTAGATACTTGGTAATGCATTTTGTCACACCCCGAAACCTGAACGGCGGAAACATTCGGGGGCGGAGGACGTCATGTACAGTATCACAATAATTGCATAATAGTAATCAAAGTACACCAACCATGCATTGATAAAGTATAAGTTTTTACATATGTGTTCAAATCATTGTATATTGACACCAAAATGTATAAAAACAGTTAAAAGACAAGAATCTATAATGCTCTGTCTTCTCAAAAACTCATGGATGTACCTGTTTTACCGGTTTCCTGAAAATACAAGTTATTTGAGAAAAAATGTCAACATTTAAGTTGGTGAGTTCATAAGCATTTGTATGAAAATATATGCCATTCAATGATATGAAATCATGTTTGTTTACAGAAAATCCGATATTTTCTTTAAAACTGAATTGTAAGCTGTTTGTTTGTAAGTAATCGTATGTATCCCGGAAAATCCTATACTTTCCATAAAACTAAATTGTAGTCTTATATATATTCCAAGACTGAAAAGTATAAGTATAAATGCCATACTTAATTTTTGTAACATGTAGTTTTATTCGAAAATAAAACCATTTGATGTGCTGAGTAATTACGTAAAATAAATATAATATTAATTTCACGTAAAAATAACGTATTGCCGTTTATCATGTGAGTTTTCCTAACCGTGCTAACAAATGATTTGCCTGTCGCGACGTTCTTCAAGCGTCGTTATGTTTCATATTTGTCACCCATAACCTGCCGGTCGTGGTGTAGCTAACAGCCAGGGCGCGGGGTCATCAATCCCATATAGATCTATACACAAGTATCACGCTCTCTAGGAGGAAACTCTGGTTATAAAACATGACTTCCATGTATACCTTGGGTAGGTACAATGAAGACAAATGACTCACAAATTTCCAACGAGATACGTGTTTTGTTATTGAAAATATTCATGCACGAAACTGTTACCCAATTCATCATGTTTATAATATAAAAATAATCGTATTTTTATAAAATCGCTTCTTTGCCCTGAAAGGGGTAACATAATGAGAATGTAACCCAAACTATATCTATTATAGTTTACAATATTTGTTTCCTTTGAACTGATAATTGTTGTGTCATAAGATGTTCAGTATGCATATGTTTTCACGTAATAATTATATAAACAGTAAGAAAACATAAACAATAGTTTGTATTTTAACACAAGTTTCCTTGTGTTCCCCCCCCCCCTTTTAAAACACGAAAAAAGTTATAAAAAGTTAGGGGTATGAACTCACTTGAAAAGTGGTGATTTGGGAAACGCTTTGTTTCTAGAAATGATTTTTCTTGACGAAACCGCTAGTTTCTGATGAAAACCGGGCTTTACGCGGGCAGAGTTTCGACTGAAAAAGATTATTTTCTCAAGGACTTCGATGGCTTCGGGCTTTCTTCAGGTGTTAGGGGGTTTCCCAAGGCTTCGAGGGGTTTAACGTGGCTTAAAAGGGTGTTCAAAGGTAAAGAAGGAGTGAAATTTGTAAACTAAACCCGGAGGTCTCGCATCCTATTTATAGGAGGCTTCTGACCTCGGTATGCAGGGCGTTCCTACGAGGAGTGTGGCGCGTTCCGGAGCACAGGGCGTTCCTTCGGACGCAACGCGTAGGAGCGAGGCGTGTTTGATGTTCGGTTTCCGGGCTTCGTAATTGTCAAGATGTGAGATACGTTTCCACCTGCATGCGAACGCGGGTGTTCCCTCGGACGCATGGCGTTCCCCTTCGGATAAGCCTCGAAATGTGTGTCCAAAACTTCAAAATTTTATAACTTTTGTATACGAACTCCGTTTTTGACGTTCTTTATATCCACGCGTAGGTGACACCATACTCTACGACTTTCGTTTAGATTCCGTTGGCTAATTTTGATTTTATTTTTAATATTAAATTTTTAACAGGCCGGGACAGGAAAAGTCTGTTAAAAATTCATAACTTCTTCATCCAATGTCTGTTTTCGTCTGTATTTTTACCGTTGAACTACTAATGACGAGATATTCGATTCTCGTTTAGGTTGTGTCGGCTAAAAATCGCTCGATCTTTAATTCGAATTTCGGGTTATATACTGTTGTGCCGAATCTTAGAAAAATCACAACTTCGTCATACGAAGTCAGATTTGCACGTTCTTTTTATGCACGCTCTCGGTTTAACGTATGCTACAACTTTTATTTAGATTGTTAAGGCTAAAATGTATTTTATCGTAATTTCACTATTTACGTCACACAGCGTCGTGCCGGTTCCGTCACGAAACTTCTATATGTCATAACTTCTTCGTTATAACTCGGATTTCAGCGTTCTTTATATCTCCGGAATCCTTTTTACAACCACTACAAGTTCCTTCATAGATATCGAGTTTATCTAACATTTTATTTTTGACGATCATTTTTATCTTAATTTATACATCTTTATAAAGAAATAAATGCACATAATATTCAAATAATTTCTCTTTATTACTTTAAAACTAGTTACAATGGTTGACCTAGACTATTACATTGACTTGAAATATCGGGTTGTTACATTATCCCCTCGTTAGAGGGAATTTCATCCCGAAATTGTTTCTAAAGTGATACTCATGAACTAGGGAAAAGATGTGGATACTTTTGTTTCATCTGATCTTACCATTCCAAAGTGAATTTAGGTCCCCGCTTGGCATTCCAGCAAACCTTCACTATTGGTATACGGCTTTGTTTTGTTCGTTTGACTTCCCTATCCATGATTTTTATTGGTTCTTCCACGAATTGTAGGCTCTCGTTCAACTCTATTTCATCAAGTGGAATCACAAGAGTCTCGTAAGTTAGGCACTTCTTTAGATTAGATACGTGGAAGATAGGGTGTATGTTATTAAGTGCTCGGAGTAGTTGGAGTTTATAAGCTACAGGACCAATCCTTGCGAGGATTTCAAATGGTCCAATGTACCTGGATTTAGTTTTCCATGCTTTCCGAAGCGTATCATTCCCTTCCAGGGTGAGACCTTTAACAGAACACGGTCGCCCACCTGAAATTCCAAGGGTTTTTGTCTCTTGTCTATGTAGCTCTTTTGTCGATCTCGAGAGGCTTTCAGACATTCACGAATTTGAACAATCCTCTCGGTCGTTTCCCTGATGATCTGTGGACCAGTGAGAGTGCTATCAGGAACTTGTCCTTTAGCTAACTGTGTATCACCCACTTCCGCCCAACACACAGGTGATCTGCACTTGTGGCCATAGAGGGTTTCAAATGGAGCAACTTTGATGCTGGTGTGATAGCTGTTGTTATATGAGAACTCGACAAGTGGTAAATGGGTGTCCCATGCTTTACCAAAGTCGATCACACAAGCTCTCAGCATGTCTTCTATTGTCTGGATAGTTCTCTCACTTTGCCCTTCTGTTTGTGGGTGGTAGGTTGTACTCATGTCTAACCTAGTTCCCATGAATTTTTGAAGTGATTGCCAGAACCGAGAGGTAAATCGACTATCTCTGTCAGAGAAAATAGATATTGGTACTCCATGTAATCGTACTATTTCCCTGATGTATGTTCTGGTCAGTTTTTCCATCTTGTATGTTTCTTTGATTGGTAGGAAGTGTGCGGACTTGGTTAACCGGTCGATGATTACCCAGATTGTATCAAGACCACCCGTTGTCTTGGGTAATTCGGATATGAAATCCATTGTAATCCGTTCCCACTTCCACTCAGGTATTTCTGGTTGTTGTAATAAACCTGAGGGATTTTGGTATTCTACCTTTACCGTGGCGCAAGTCAGACACTTGCCCACGTAGGTAGTAATTTCTGCTTTCATGTTCGGCCACCAATACAATTTCTTAAGGTCCAGATACATCTTGTCTGAACCTGGATGAACAGAGTATCGAGTATTGTGTGCTTCGTTCATGACAACTTCTCTGAATCCACCAAACTTCGGTGTCCAGATTCGATTAATGAAATAACGAACTCCGTCACCCTTGATTTCTAAGTTTTTATCCATTCCTCTTAGAGTTTCACCAGCCATGTTTTCTGGTTTCAGGGCCTCTAATTGAGCTTCTTTAATTTGTGTTGATAAATGGGAATGGATAGTCATGGTTAGTGCTTTTACTCTACGACCTGAGTACTCTTTACGACTAAGAGCATCTGCTACTACATTGGCTTTGCCGGGATGATAACGAATTTTGCATTCGTAATCATTAAGTAGTTCAACCTATCGTCGTTGTCTCATGTTTAGCTCCTTCTAATCGAATATGTGTTGAAGACTTTTGTGGTCTGTAAAGATGGTGCACTTTGTGTTGTAGAGGTAATGTCTCCTGATCTTTAGAGAAAACACTACTGCTCCCAACTCAAGGTCATGAGTAGTGTAGTTGACCTCGTGATTTTTTAGTTGTCGTGAGGAATAGGCGATAACTTTTCCTCGCTGCATAAGTACACATCCCAACCCTTGATTGGATGCATCGCAGTATACAATGAAGTCTTCTGTCCCTTCAAGTAGAGATAGAATAGGCGCACTGCACAAAGCTTGTTTCAGAGATTGGAATGAAGATTCTTGTTTCTCTCCCCAGTTGAAAGTTACACCCTTCTGAGTCAGGGTACTAAGTGGTTTAACGATCCTTGAGAAGTTCTGTATGAATCTGCGGTAATAGCCAACAAGGCCTAAGAATTGGCAGATTTCCGTTGGTGTTTTTGGTGCTGACCAGTTCTTGATTGCTTTAATTTTAGAGGGGTCTACGTGTATTCCTTCTTCGCTGACCACGCGACCTAGGAAATCTACTTTTTGAATCCAAAATTCGCATTTCGAGAACTTCGCATAAAGCTTTTCTGCTCGTAATCTTTCCAAGACCTGTCGAAGGTGTTGACTTTGCTCCTCCTTGCCTCCCGAGTAGATGAGTATATCGTATATGAACATAATCAAGAATTTGTCTAGGAAAGGACGACATACCCTGTTCATTAAGTCCATGAACACTGCGGGTGCATTGATTAGTCAGAAGGGCATCACTACAAATTCGTAGTGACCATAACGTGTTCAAAATGCCGTTTTGGGAACATCGCTTTCCTGGACTCGTAATTGGTGATATCCGGATCTCAGGTCGATCTTTTAAAAGTAGTTTTCTCCTTGGAGTTGATCGAACAAATCGTCTATTCGTGGTAGCGGGTATCGGATCTTAATGGTGAGCTTGTTTAGTTCGCGATAGTTGATGCACATTCTGAACGATCCATCATTCTTCTTTACGAATAGGACCGGTGCTCCCCAAGGTGAGAAGCTCGGTCGAATGAATCCTTTACTAAGTAGTTCGCTTAGTTGACTGGGTAATTCTTGCATCTCAGCTGGTGCTAGGCGATACAGGGATTTGGCTACTGGGGTAGCTCCAAGAATAAGATCGATTCTAAATTCGACCTGTTGCGTAGGAGGTACTTCTGGAAGATCCTCAGGAAATACGTCAGGAAAATTACAGACTTTAGGAATGCTATTGAGGTCTTTCACTTCTTGCTTTTGATTCACGACATGATCCAAGAATACTTGGTATTCTTTATGTAGGTATTTCTGAGCTTTAATGCAAGAAATGATGTGAAGATTCGTACTGGGTTTATCGCCATAGATGATGAGGGTTTCGCCATTTGGCAGATTAAGGCGAACGGCCTTTTTCGTAGCATTGAATATCAGCACGATGGGGACATAGCCAATCCATGCCGATGATGACATCAAAACTTTTTATTAAGACTGGCATGAGGTTGATTTGAAAAGAACGATTGTTTACTGAGAGGGTACAGTCTACGTATATGTCGTTAGTGTTTTCTGTATTTCCATTTGCCATCTCGACGGTGAATGTTTCGTTTAATGATTTTGGTGTTTGATTGAGTAAATGCTTAAACTGGTGGCTCACAAAACTCCTCTCCTCTCCACTATCAAACAATATGCATGTATAAGAGTCATTGAGGAGAAACGTACATGTAACCGCAGTTGGGTCTGCGACTGCCTCCTCATGTCCCATCGTCAGTAACCTTCCTACCCCCCCCCCCTTGCATTCCTTGTTTTTGAGCAATACCTCTTAATATGCCCTGTTTCTCCGCATCCGTAGCAAGTGCGGATCGCTCCTGTATTCGCGGTTGGGGCAACTTGCTGAGCTGGTTCTTTGCAGAAACGGACTGTGTGTCCTTTCTTGTTGCACTTCGTGCAATACATTTCCCGACACGCACCGACATGGTGGTAGTTACACTTATTGCATTTCAGAAGATTCCCAACATATTGCTTAGCGGGTGTTGGGGCTGCTGGGATAGTGATGGCGTGAGCTGCAACTACTTGTTGTCTTTTAGAGTTTTCCTCTGTTGTTTTGTTCTTTCTTTTGTTCCAAGGCCTTCTTCGATTGTCACTATCCTTCGGTTGTTCAGGAGCGGCTGTTATTGTCCCCTGACAGACTCCATGGTCAATGAGTTGTTGCGCCAAACGTTTTGCGTTGTCGAAAGTAGTAGGCTTGGAAGCTAATACATACCCTTGGATCTGGGGTGACAATCCCCATAGGTAACTTTCCACCTTTTTCGTTTCAGGGGTTATCATCCTGGGACACAGTATGGAGAGATCACATAATCTGGCCTTGTAGGCAGCGAGGTCAGATCTATTCATTTTGAGGGTCCACAACTAATGCTCCAATTTTTCCACTTCGTCCCTTGGGCAATATTCTTCTAACATCAAGATCTTCAGGTCTTCCCAGCTCATGGAATTTGCCACTGGGAGGTTTATAGCTTTGACATGGCTCTTCCACCAAGTAAGAGCTCTGTTAGAGAAGGTGCATGTTGCATATTTAACTTTACTTGTTTCTGGACACGCACATATTTCGAAGACTGATTCAGTCTTTTCGAAGCATTGCATCAGTGCGATTACTCCTCCACTTTCGTTGGAGGTTTTAGGTTTCCCATTGGTAAAGTCTTTGTATGACACTCCTTAGGGTGTCCATGGCTTTCTCCATGGTTCGAGTGATTAATACCATTACCCACTCAACTGGCACCGCTTGTGTTTATTTGAGTTATAGCGGCTGCTACGGCAACAGTTACCGCAACTTAGAACATAGCGGAATAATATTGTGGAGGTGGTGGCAGTGGTGGAGCTGGTGGAGTATTGTTGAAACGTCTGGGATTCTTTCTTGGCGGCATCTTTTTCTACAAGATTTAATGAGGAAATGATGATAAGTTCTTTATGGTAGTTATGAGTCAGGTGATATTGAACGAGATATATCTTAGTTCTAAATACATCATGTCCTGACTCATATAGTGTTCTATTAAGCAATTTATAATAAAAGTCTACTAATATAAGTAAACAATCGCCAATTTCGTTTATAGCAACACTCGTAATGAATTTGTATAGTGTATTCCATACCATGTCCTTTTAATTTCACTTGGTGTATACAAATTGATGTAATTAAGGCTAAATAGATTGTTGAACATAATGGGTCTGCCTTAAGTCTGCAACCAAAATGTTATGAAACAAAATGTTTATGAAAATTGTGGTAACTCCGAATGAAGTAGAACGATTGTCATTTTCATTGATATATAGTTTGTGCATAAAGGTGGGAAAATTTAACCTGGATATAGGTCTATATTACATCAACATAAGGCAAAATTTGACAACATTACGACCTACAAGTAGTGTATTTACTTAATCGTAGGGTGGAGTTTTACATATAGATAAAAGTATTATACATATCCAATATCCTAGTCTATATCAAAATAGAAGTAGTGTAAACACTACTTGCGGCGAGTACGGTTATGGCAATGGATTCTATAACATGGTGCTCTTTTCCCATCAAACGCCTCTCTAGTGTAGTTTGATGCTCCCTAAGTGCTCTAATTTCGGCTTGAGCAGCAACCATCTCTTCCTAAAGCATCTCAGTGTGGTGTCTAGTTTGATCGTGATCTCCATCCAGACGACGAAGATTTACGACGTTAAATTGGGAGGTAGCGTTAGCTTCCAGAATTCGGTTGATCGATATTCGTGATTGATCAGTCTGGCGAGAGATGTGGCGTATTATAATAGGGAGGGCCCTGTCGGCCGAACTTCCTCCTTCGAGGTTGTAGAAATTTATGTCCATACCAAAAGGAGGGCGTTGGCCCTGTTCTTGACTCCATTGCCTTAATTTCTCGCCCCAACGGGGGCGTTGGGCCCTGAAAGTGTTGTCCGGGAGTAGGAATAGGAGGTGGGTTGTAGACCTCGGGCTCCTCATCAGAATCCTCATCCATCTCCTCTTCATCCTTGTCCTCCTTGGGATCCTCTTTAGGATCATCTTCAACCCAACCATTATTCCCTTGATCAAGGAAGTAGGGATCTCCGTGCGGGGGATATACTGCCATAATGTCTATACGATCATTTGGAGGTAAGAAGCATAGAAAGAATGAAAACATGTTGTTTTATAATCTTACAAAATACTCCTATAGTATTTTAAATGATAAAGGTTCTCTGTATGGTTTATTGGTAAGTTTTAGACTTGTTGCAACACCACGATCACTCCGAAACACATGTTGGTCATATCTCAAATAAATATAGTTGATCAGGCTATATTTATCCCAGATATGATTTCATAACTATCTAGGTTTGACTGTAGTGTTCAACATCTAAATACTTATGTTTTGTTCTTCTTGTGATACTTGTCCTAGTATGTAAACATGTATGTATACTTTTATAAAAATATTGGAATATTTTTAAAGTATAATTCTTAGTCAGAGTGCTTTAGCCCCATTGTATTTATAGTTGTATATCTTTTATGGTTTGATATACTTAGTTCACTATAAACAATGCTCTGATACCAATCTGTCACACCCCAAACCTGAACGGCGGAAACATTTGGGGGGGGGGGGGAACGTCATGTACTGTATCACAACAATTGCATAATAGTAATCAAAGTACAACAACCATGCATTGATAACACATAAGTTTTTACATATGTGTTCAAATCATTGTATATTGACACCAAAATGTATAACAACAGTTAAAAGACATAAGTCTATAATGCTCCATCTTCTCAAAAACTCGTGGATGTACGTGTACCTGTTTTACCGGTTTCCTGAGAATACAAGTTATTTGAGAAAAAGTGTCAACATTTAAGTTGGTGAGTTCATAAGCATTTGTATGAAAATATATGCCATTCAATGATGTGAAATCACGTTTGTTTCTAGAAAATACGATATTTTCTATAAAACTGAATTGTAAACTGTTTGTTTGTAAGTAATCGTATCTATCCCGGAAAATCCTATATTTTCCATAAAACTAAATTGTAGTCTTATATATATTCCAAGACTGAAAAGTATAAGTATACATGCCATACTTAATTTTTGTAACATGTAGTTTTATTCGAAAATAAAACCATTTGATGTGCTGAGTAATTACGTAAAATAAATATAACATTAATTTCACATAAAAATAACGTATTGCCGTTTATCATGTGAGTTTTCATAACCGTGCTAACAAATGATTTGCCTGTCGCGACGTTCTTCAAGCGTCGTTATGTTTTATATTTGTCACCCATAACCTGCCGGCCGTGGTGTACCTAACAGCCAGGCGCGGGGTTATCAAACCCGTATAGATCTATACACAAGTATCTCGCTCTCCGGGAGGAGACCCTGGTTCTAAAACAGGACTTCCATATATACCTTGGGTAGGTACAATAAAGACAAATGACTCACAAATTTCCAACGAGATACGTGTTTTGTTATTGAAAATATTCATGCATGAAACTGTTACCCAATTCATCATGTTTATAATATAAAAATAATCGTATTTTTATATAATCCCTTCTTTGGCTTGAAAGGGGTAAAATAATGAGAATGTAACCCAAATTATATCTATTATAGTTTACAATATATGTTTCCTTTGAATTGATAACTATTGTGTCATAAGATGTTATGTATGCATATGTTTTCACGTAATAGTTATATAAACTGTAAAAAAACATAAACAATAGTTTGTATTTTAACACAAGTTTCCTTGTGTTTTACTTGTATTCCCCCCCCCCCTTTAAAAAACGGAAAAAGTTATAAAAAGTATAGGGGTATGAACTCACTTGATAAGTGGTGATTTGGGCAGCACTTTGTTTCTAGAAATGATTTTTCTTGACGAAACCGCTAGTTTCTGATGAAAACCGGGCTTTATGTGGGTAGAGTTTCGACTGAAAACTATTATTTTCTCGAGGACTTCGATGGCTTCGAGCTTTATTCGGGTGTTAGGGGGGTTTCCCTAGGCTTCGAGGGGTTTAACGTGGCTTAAAAGGGTGTTTAAAGGTAAAGAAGGAGTGAAATTTGTAAACTAAACCCGGAGGTCTCGCATCCTATTTATAGGAGGCTTCTGATCTTGACCTCGGTACACAGGGCGTTCCTGCGAGGAGCGCAGCGCGTTCCGGAGCGCAGGGTGTTCCGGAGTGCAGGGCGTTCCTTCGGACGCAGCGCGCAGGAGCGAGGCGTGTCTGTTGTTCGGTTTCTGGGCTTCGGACGTGTCAAGATGTGAGATACATGTCCACATGCATGCGAACATGGGGCGTTCCCTCAGACGCATGGCGTTCCCCTTCGGATAAGCCTCGAAATGTGCGTCCAAAACTTCAAAAATTCACAACTTTTGCATATGAACTCCATTTTCGACGTTATTTATATCCTTGCGTAGGTGAGACTGTACTCTATGACTTTTATTTAGATTCCATCGGCTAATTTTGAATTTATTTTTAATATTATATTTTTAACTGGCTGGGACAGGAAAAATCCGTTAAAAGTTCATAACTTCTTCATCCGATGTCTGTTTTCGTATGTCTTTTTACCGTTGAACTACTAATGACGAGATATTCGATTCTCGTTTAGGTTGTGTTGGCTAAAAATGCTCGATCTTTAATTCGAATTTCGGGCTGTATATTGTTGTGCCGAATCATAGAAAAATCATAACTTCCTCATACGAAGTAAGATTTGGACGTTCTTTTTATGCACGCTCTCGGTTTAACGTATGCTACAATGTTTATTTAGATTGTTAAGGCTAAAATGTATTTTATCGTAATTTCACTTTTTACATCACACAACGTCGTGCCGGTTCCGTCGCGAAACTTCGATAGGTCATAACTTCTTCGTTATAACTCGGATTTCAACGTTCTTTATATCCCCAGAATCCTTGTTACGACCACTACAAGTTCCTTCATAGATATCGAGTTTATCTAACATTTTATTTTTGGCGATCATTTTTATCTTAATTTATACATCTTTATAAATAAATAAATGCACATAATATTCAAATAATTTCTCTTTATTACTTTAAAACTAGTTACAATGGTTGACCTAGACTATTACATTGACTTGAAATATCGGGTTGTTACACTTTCGTGTTTACATGCGACTCTATAAATACATTATATCTAAACTTTATGATGTATTCGAATTAGTACTTATTATGGATAGTCTGAGTGGACTATTAGTAAAAATCTAATTCCAAAAAATGTTCATACTATCACATAGTGATTTAATCATTCGTCTTGACAAACAGGGGTCACATTAATCATAAGACTTATAGTTAAATGATTTCTAAAGTCCTATCCAACTGGACCTTTGGTAATGTAATTCTTATTTTTAAGAATATGATTCCATAATATTAAATCTTATTCAAATACTTGAATAAAACTTTTGTTACTATACATGTTTCACAATTTTTTGACCTGCTTTTATACACGTTAAAACGTTCTAAATAAGTCACAACAATCTTATGAAATACTATACAAACAATTTTGAAACATAGAACCATATACTAAACATTTGGGATAACGAAATGTCTTTTGATCCTATGAATATTAGTAAGAGCCCGGTATTCATGATCGAATCTTCTTCTCCTTGTTTCAATCATCTTACACTCTTAAGTCGATGTACATTCGTATGAATGTCATTACTTTGTTCTTAGTAAAAATACTCAAGGATAAGAAGTAATATTCCAATGGTATTATGAATTTTGATTGTAGACTAAACATTCACGACAATGAGATATCTTTTGATCTTATGGATAGTAGCATGGGCTTGTAATCCATGATCAAATGATCTCTTCTATGTTTTAGTCTTATCTATCAGACATATTTGGCTTTTATGCTTTCCTAGTCCTTTTACTTAAACGATATTTTATCATAATAACTCTTAGAATAACCCTTCCTATTATCAACTGGCGTTTGGGGCAAGATTAGGTATATCACCACAAATCGTATGGGCAACTGGCTTTCTTTCTTTCTTTCTTTCTGACACTTCTATTTATGAAAGTGAATGTGGGATTATTTGAAGTTGGAGTTTCTAGGATTGGCTATGTTAGTCCTAAAGGGCCTTTACATCCATTCAACTCAATAATGGACATTTCTAAGTTGTTCACGTCAAAATCAGAATGAACTAATTATATGTACATGGTTAGCTTAGCCGATAACCATAGTCAACTCCTAACCAAATGAAGTTCCATTTCACTTAAATATGTTAATTTGATAACTATTTGTTACAGTTTTGGAAGGTAGCGGTTAAAGAAACCTTAGGAAGAGCTTTATCGATGACATGCTCTTTCTATATATAAATGAGAACTATTCCAAAATACGAATTTGATCATCCTTTTAGCTAATCCTTTGAGAGATCTTATAGCAGTAGATTTTAGAGGATTATATTATAGACATCATTCAATGTTAATTCCATTCTTGTTTGTTTTATTGATACTTTAAATAATTATTTCAACCCTAATTTATTATTTACTAAAACTAGGATCCATAGTTGGCGTTACGATGTGTAGAGGGACACCGTAAACACACCACAAAGTTATTTAGGTAGGTAATGCACTTTACCAATTTCAATCATAATGAAAATCCTAGATATTTTGAGATCCATTTAAGTTATTCAATGACATGTTAATATCGGATTTGCACATCCTCTATTTGTTCCAGGGATACCGTGGTCTCACAACTAAGATGTTGAACCAACCATGCAAGAATGTGTGATGCTTGATTATGTCATGGCTCTCAAATTGACGTGTCGGTTAAGCACACATGCTCCATCACTAAGTCACAACCATAAGTGTCACATCATTTTCCTTTTATGTCTCAAATTTATGTGCCAGTTAACCGAACACACTCCATAATAGGATCATAATGAATAATGTGTGTTAATCATGGATTAGCAACTATTCACATTTTCCTAAAATAACTAAGAACGAGAATTTTGGTTTTAGTACTTATATTTGTTATACTTTTAACAAGACATCATCCTATTGAATCCTTTCGGTTAACGACAATCCAACACACAAAAAAGCGGTGAGTAAAAATGACATTCATTCAACGGTTCTTTTATAGGTTGTTTCCTTATACCTCTCCTATAACATCACTTCATGAATAAGGCCTAGTCTTGATTCGACTAACGACCATTAATTAAACATGTGAGGGAACATGCTGTAATTTTTTATACATACACTAAGTTATTACACACACACACACAGACACACACACATATATATATATATATATATATATATATATATATATATATATATATAATTTTGGGGGTTCTATTATAAACTATTATAAATTATGAAGGGTCAATTTTAAACTATTAAAATTATATGATTTAATCCAATTATCTTTAACTAACTTTTAATTAATTTATTTATTACATTAATATCCATATCTTCAAATCAATTAGGCATATTTATCTTCCTATTTTAATTATACATAGTTTAACAGATTAAGATAACAATAAAAACTAAAGATAAACCCTAAATTCAAAAATATTGCAAAAAATATGATTTCATAAAAACTCGTTTGGGCGCACCACGCCCTGCAACAACAAGTATCTTCTTTTTTTGAAAATTTTCTAGTTTTAAATCTTGTTCATATAATAAAAAACCTAAGGCTGTGATATCACTATAGGGTTTTCTATGTAACTATACTCTAGATTAAGACAACAGAAGCATTCAAAATTTATCCTAGGTGTATATGCACTCTAGGATCTAAGTTTTACTTTTATAGCACTGTACTTTTAAAACTATGAATTAATCTAATAAAAAGGGATATGATTACTAACCTCTAAAGTATAATCATATATACCTTTTCCACTTGAAGATCTCGAACTCGATGCAATCACTTGAAAGGACTAGCACCAAAGTATGAATGCCTTTAACGGCTCACACCCAAAAGATTAAAACCCTAAAATATTTAGAAAATAGGAAAGAGGATAGGGAGAAAGAAACTATAACCCTCATAAGGTTCGGAACGTAAATCTCAAGGCTTTAATGGTCTATTTATAGCCGAGGTAACTTGGAGGCAAATTAGATTTGAATCAATTAAATAATCATATTTAATCCAGATTTAAATCCTTTCCTTATCTATTACCTAGAATGATCCTGAAAGGCTCCAAATCATCCCAAAACTGTCCATGTCCTTAAGGGGTCCTAGAATGCTCATCTTTTTTAACTTTCAAACAATTAACATTTAGTCCCTACACCTTTAATCAATTCCTGAGTATTTCTAATGAGTTCCAATTAATTCCAAATGAATTCTAATTCATTATTAATCAATTCTAATTTGTTTCTAATTAATTTATTAACATTTAATAAATCAATTTACTAATAATATCAATCCCCTAAATCTATTCTTGCTATTTTAGCTCTTGAGGGCAACCGAAAAAGGGCTTTGATATTATTACCAAAGCTATACTAATTTGTAGTTGTTCATAAGGTCGCCGATTTATGGGGTGGAGTTTGTTTTGTGGAAGATGATGTTCAAGATCCATTGGTTGTGAAAAGATTGTGTATTAAAACCATGAAGCCTGCTCTAATTCATGGGACTGTTAGTATGATTGTACAAGGGATTGAATATGATTTATTGGTTTGGGAGCTTTCTAATTGGGAACCGAATATTGTTACTAATGAGGATATTCTTGATTGTGATTTAACTGTTCTCTCTGGAGATTCAGATAATGAAGATTTGCTAGATGAAGATAATGAAGGTGAGTGTACTGCAAAGTTTGTTAATCAAGAAAAGGAAGATGGTGGTGTTGGTGAGGTGTCAACTGAAAGATATTATACTTTGAATGAGGAGCGAGGTGTAGGTTTTATTGATCAAAAAAGGAGATTTTATCAAACGAGTGGGTTTAAAGAAGGTGTTCCTTCGATGGTTCAACCTCCTTTCTGTCCATCGGTCCCCGTTCCCGTAGTAACTACGACCTCTTATCTTTCTCTTCAGGTTGATGCTTAGAACCTGGCTGTTGACGATGCTGTTTCATAATTGACTACTATTCCGATAGAGATAGTAACAACGTCGACTGTCGCTGTTGTCCGATGTATTCCCGCTGTTTCGGTTATTCCCGTTGTTTCGGTTATGTTTTTTGTCCCTGTGGTTAGAGCTGTTACTGTTGATGTTAACAGGGAGGTGCAATCTAAGTCGCTTTCTCGGCCTCCGGGTTTCTAAACTCTTGAAAAAAGGGTTCCTTCTAATGTGGAGGATATTACAGATGTTATGAGGCAATATGTGGAGATGGATGGATTATTCGGGTAATATATGGAGAGTAATAAGGAGAAGATTAGGAAAATTTTGGCTAGTATTGGTGTTATTGAAGTGGATCAATGAATTGTCTCTTTTTGAATATTTCTAGTACCTGTACTTCTGCAAAAAGAAATTGGTTGAGGTCTATTTGTGCTCAAAAGGGCGTTTTTCTTTTGGGGCTTCAAGAAACGAGGATGACTTAGTTATATTTGTTTAGAATTTGTAGTATGTGGGGTAATTGTAATTTTTATTTGGCTATTAGTAGTGCTCGTGGGAGATCGAGTGGGCTTTTCTCAATTTGGGATCCGAATGTCTTTGTGAAACATATTATTTCTTGCACAAGTAATGTTATTATTTTCGGAAGTATGTGGGTTCCTTTTAATGTCGAGTATTATATGGTGAATGTTTATGCACCTCAAGACTTAGTGGGGAAAAGAGAGTTATGGAGATATATTTCATCTTATATTGGTCGTTAGGGTGGTAATTATATTATTTTTGGTGATTTTAATGTTGTTAGAAGTGAAGACGAGACATTTGGTTCAATTTTGTATCATCTACCAGCGGAGGACTTCAATGATTTTATTGACGATAGTGGTCTCGTTGATGTACCTATGATTGGAAAGAAGTTTACTAGGATTGATTCAACGTCTTCTAAATTAAGTAATTTAGACCAGTTTTTGATTTGTGGATCCGTTTGTTGATAGATACCAGTCGTTATAGGTGCCGGTTTTGGATATGAAATGGTCAGATCGTCGTCCTATTTTGCTTCATGATCAGTCGGTGGATTTTGGCCTGAAATCTCTTAAGTTTTTTTAAATCTTGGCTTTATATGGATGGGCTTGATGAGGTTGTGCATGATGTTGTGGAAGAGTTTGATGTTGATCAAAGGTGTAGAAAATATGTTGTGTTTAAAAATAAACTTAAATTCATCATAAACATAATTTGTGCTTTGTATTCTCAGGCTAAAGTAGCGAATGAGGTGAAGAAGTTATAGTTGGAAAGCCGCTTGAAAGACATTAATCATGATGTTTATAATGGTATTTCTTCAGTTGATTTATTGAATGACTTGAATGACAGGAGTTGTATTAAGGGGGAGTTGGAAAACCTGGAGAAAATTGATGCCCTTTGTAAAGTCCCGAAAATCCAAGGTAAAATTTTCGTTTATAAAACAGTAAATTATATAACAAATTGTTCTCAAAACCATTCGAGATAGAAATAACATTTAAACATCAAAGTAAAAATTATCAGTGCAGAATAAACTCTGGAGGATGCTATGTAGTCACACCGAGCCCTCCCCTTTTGAACCGGAAGTAGCTGAAACCATAAACATAAACCTTAAGCACAAATCTTAGTGAGTTCCAAAATACCACATGACCAACCCATAATAATGGGCCAAGCCCTTCACAACCAATGAGCCTTGCCCAACACAACCAATGGGCCTAGCCCAACATACAATGAAAGAGTCACAGAGACAACTATCATCCTACATAATACACATTGGGCCTAGCCCTTCCTATTCCATGGGCCCATCCCATCATACAAATGGGCCTCATACGCCGTACAATGGGCCTAACCCAACATGTCATGCAAGGGTCACAAACACAACTATCATATAACAGATCCTTGTGGGACAAAAGCTCATAATAACATCATACAAACTAGTTCTAATCAAATAAGCATCAAGGTATGAACTTTATACCTTCCAGAGGTCTAGGAGGGTGCAAAACTTCCAGATCCAATGTTGTTCCAAGCGTCTAAGTGGTACTCTTCTCCTTCTCCTTTTTTTTAAGAAAACCAAAATACACACCAAAGGCACAAGAATGCTCAAAACAAATTAGGGTTTGCAAAGGGGTCGAAATGGGGCTGGAGGCTGATGAAAGGGAAGAGTCTTGGGAGTTAAGGATGAATATATATGGTCTAAACCCTAAAAATTAGGTTTTGAGTCATGTCCGAGAAGGAATTGCGTTCTGCATGGACGTATAGCATCCAGAACGACATACGTTCATAATGGACACATAGAGTCCAAAACAACATGCGTTCCTAATGGACGCATAGCATTCTCTTGGTCATGAATTTTCCTCAAATGCCACAAGGGACCCATTTTTCCAACATTTCTCATATCAAGGGTATAATAGGAATACATGGAAAAACAAGGCGTTACAACTCTCCCCCACTTAAATTGGATTTCGTCCTCGAAATCACTCCTTACTACCTTTCAGGTACCCCAGGATGATCCAGTCGATTTATACATACGATGGCCATCCAAAACTACAGTCGAATCCAACCTTAACAGGACTCACATACCCTGACGATGAATGAATCCTTGACCCTCTAACTTTAACTAACGAAGAATAACCATCACTACCAGCCCAAAGTTCAGAAATCCAATACTTTGCCTAACTTCTCGACATACAAAACCATTCTAAAACTTAGTCAATAAGAGTCTACTTCACAACCCAACCTGGACGAAACCCTTTCGACCCTGAATTATCTTGCTGATACCTACTAGAAAACAAAATCCCTGACCATTCATTGTTGCCGAAAAAACCTTTCATTAGAAAATGAGGGTGACTCCCATCGCGAGTCTCACCCCTAAATGCCAACCCAATGCATAACTCACATCCCAATATCCAAAGATTCGCATCTGCATTCTATCTAAGGTCTTCTAATACCTTGGTGACCTCCTACTAAATTGGGGTATGAAATCCCCAATCGACCGCTGAGACTGATAATCTTATACCTGATCTCACCACACGGCTCCAACTAAGAGTCCAATTGATAAGGGCTACCCTAGCCTAAACACCACACGAATGCCAACCACTGATCACAGAGTCATCCTACCCTAAACATGATCCAATACCCTACTCCAGCCAATTTCCACCGGGTCTCACCTACACTTATCATAATTAAACAGGCCTCCCCACGGATCTCACTCAGTATGCACAATCGAATGGGCCTCGGCCATGGGTCTCACCCAATCTTCACAATTGAACGGGCCTCACCCATGGGTCTCACCCAATCAAGTGTTGTACAGGATCAATCATCGCCTCAGATCCAACAATCCTTATACTCAACAAGGAGTAGTCCTCCGCCAATACTGTCCATCTCAACCCAGGAATGCGCTGATCCTTTCTCATCCCCATGACTACTCCTGCAACGGCCTACCTCATTCCGGTGAATGCTACGACTACGTCGCAGACTTACAACACTACCCTGACAGCCCATCATCCTTATGTGTACTACGGCTACCCCATAGTCTTACAACACTCCCATATCAGCCATAAGCCTGACTCATGGTCTTGCTCTCCATCTACCATACCATTCCACAATCAAACACGGGGTCAAACCACATCGACTGCTATGCATCACTACAAATGTGCTACCCTATCATTGAAAGTTTCTGAACCCCCAACCTTCTGCAACCTCATCAAGACTTCCAGTTGAACTGGCTTCCCTCTCAACTAGGATGTGGAACTTTTCTTGGTTTCGCACCTGATTCTATCCCTAGAAATCCAAACGGTTCTCCCCTACTTGGATTTAGCCACCTCCTGCCAACCTTACTAAAAATAACGAGTAATGAACCCCTTAACCAGAACTGACGAATTACCGACCCAACATCCTACTTGCCGAAGGATTAATGCATTCTAACATCCCAAACCGAATCAAAATGGATTTTCTTGGACAAACCTAGCGTTTGAACAAACCCACACGACCATTATCATCATCCATTTGCCACCGCTTCTTCCATAGTAACGATAACGATCAGACCCAAGAGTCTATCAATAAACTACTGCTATCCATACTGAGCGACACACGCACTTACGAACTCTGAATTTGTTGTCCTAAGAGGGGGCAACCATCCTCCAAGAGGTCTTCTCCTCAATGTTTCTTATACAAGGACTACCATTACGTCTGGAGAACACTGACCCGACGACAACCCCCTTGCACTCAAATCCTGATCAATCCTTTGCACCCCACATATATCTTGAATCCTAAAAGTCAAAGGATCTTGCACTACAGCTTCCTCTACCCTAAGGCTGAAATAACACATTGATCCAATTACTGGTCTTCCAAGCAGTACCCCTAAACCGCTTCCACTGACGGCCCACAACAAAATGCTTGACAATCTAAATACATCTCAAAAAGATGTGCCTTACTCATAACTCTCGGCATGCAAAATGGTATATAACGACCCTTGATAATACTAACCAGGCAACAAAAGAGAAACTCAACCGAATATAATGTATTACACATACAAACACATGATCCATAAACACATAAATACGGATAATAAGACATGAGGAGAAAAAAAGATAACATACCCGCGATAGCATATGATGAAACTCTAGCTTCCCTACCTGAAGCTGCAAAGCACAGCTCCTCACTGCTAGTGCCTCCGCCCTACCCTCACGACCGTCAGTGATCCTCAGAGTAACTGGAGCGGGTGCACTCACTGGTCCACCCATAAACTTCAGATAGTTGGCCTTCTTGTGACCCACCTAGTTGTAGTGAAAACACATTGGAACCGATCCATGAGGGCAATACCTACTGAAATGACCCATATGACTGCTGCTGAAACATCCCCTTTCCTGTCTCTCGATTGCCTCCCTCATGGGTCCTCCCACACTTGGCACATCGGCTCTACCCCTGATAGCCTCCCGTACGTGAATCCTGAGTCCTGGGCCTCTTCCCCTGGCCCGTTGTGATCTGAATCTCCTATGGCTTCCTCTTCTCGAGGTGCTCCATGTCAATCTACCACTCTCAGGCTCTAGCTATCATGTCATTCAGGGTCTTGCACCCTGATAAGCTCACAAAATCCTTGATGTCATCCCTTAATATATCATGATACCTCACCTTATTCGTCTCCTTTTCCGATGCATACTACAGAACCAAAAAATCCCTCTCCCAAAAACTAGCAGTGATCTCTTCCACAGTCTCAGTAGTCGGACGAAGATCCTGAAACTCCCGTGCCAGCTACTGCACCTCTATTGTTGGCGCAAACTCCACCTGGAATCGTGTGACAAATTCCTTCCAAGATATACACTATGGCCGCAAATCCCAATGCACTACCGACCTCCTCCTACCAATCACGTGCTCGGTCCCTCAAAGACAAGATGCAAATCCCACTTTCGCCCCCTCAGGGCAGAAGTTCGTCCACTGCGCATTCTCTATGTCAGCGATCCATCAATGACTAGCAATGGGTTACTTAACCCTAAAGAACTCTAAAGCTCCACAAGCCTTGAACTCTTGAAACGAGGGAGTCCATGCTCCGAACTATCCTGTCGTGATCTCAGCCCGAAAGGCACGAGTCGCTCATCCAGTAACTCCATAATCCCAGTACGGAACGCGTCCTGACTTTCCTGCATAATCTCCATGATCCCCTACTTGATCGTACCAAATATCAGAACATACGCAATGAATCCTTTGTTGGATTAGGTGTCTAAGTTCATAACTATTTCTGGAATGTACTTGACCCGGTTGGCATGGTCCATTTGGGTTGCATGTCATTGCAACACTTGAATAGACTAAATGAGAGAAAGGACACTTATGGTTTAATATGTTATAAGTTCTAATATATTAATAATATTATTTAATTCGTATTGATCAAGAATTAATTTAGAATTAATTTGGTGATCAAAAAGAGACTAATTAAATATATGGGGTTGATTGTGTAAATCATTCATTCTTATATAGTGGGCTAATGATCCATGGTTTATTGAGTTGCGCTAAAACCCATAAGGTGCTCCATGGATAGTCCATGGAGGTTATGAACCCATGGATCATGGAATATGAAAAGCCATGCACATTAGGGTTTACATGGAGTAACCCTACATGTGGCACACTATATAAGAAGCTCCATGGCTAGCAAAATCGGCTACTAAGAAGAGAACTAGAGGGCTAGCCAATTTTGAGTGATAGTATACTTCTCTCAAAGTTATTCCAAGAGTTGTGGTGTTGTGTGAAACATTTGAGGCATCACATTTGAGGTGCCAGGCTCACAAGGTTCACAAGGAATCCAAGCAACAAGAAAGGTATGTTATCCTACTAGTTTTTATGTTTCAAAGTTCCCCATGCCATGCTAGTTAGGTTAAGAACCTTGGAAAATCAAATTTGCATGTATCTTAGTAAAACATGTGACATCCCCAAAATCACGGCCAGAAAAGACCGATTTAATTTATGCTTTTAAAATAATTTTCAGAGTAATCCTTTGATTAAAAGAGTTGCGGAATTTGTCCCAAAAACAATACATGATAAAATAAGATTTATCAAAGCATTTCTTAAAGAAATGTATTTTCATTATATATCAAAACTCAGGATGTCATGTTCCGATACAGACACAAAAGCATAAACGGCATATTATATGCCTTACAACAGTTATACACAACTACTGGCCTATAAACAAAATAACTTGATGATTCATCCATCTTATGCTCTCGCGCCACTACCTATAATGCAAATAAAACTGAGTGGGTCATGCTTGGGAGCCTGGTGAGCATATAGGGTTTTCAACCCACAATAAATAATTATATTTAATTTCACCAACCAACAATAACCCGATTACCCATTCCTGTTATCCTCACTTTACGTCCGTAAAACAACATCTATTACCAGGGACTTAATCTAGGATTTTCATCGGGACGTACATTAATGCAAAGGGGTTTCCTTGACAATAGATGTCCTAAAGGCAACCATGAGGGGGATAGAGTACACCGGTGAACACATCGTTCACAACACCTACAGGTTATGAACCTGCCAGCGTTCCACTGGACAGTCTAGAAAGAGTCTGTGGTCGTCATCCATACTCCGCTAGATGACTAGATTAATAACATCAACATCGAGGCCTCTCATCATTTTATTTCATCACACAACAACTGTCTACCCATGTTCTACCCAACATATTAGTAGATAAAAATATATACATTTATATACAGCTTAAAACCTGTACAAATCATTCATTCAACAATTATTTCAAATAAGAGAATAATATACAAACACATAACACGTATTTTGTAGAGAATACTTCGTATCTATGTGTTAGAAGAAAAGGAATATACACTCACTTGATCAGAAGATGATCGGACAACCCTACGACTCTTAAGAGTAGTATTCTTCGGTGAAACTGTGATCTCTTCACACACCGGACTTCTCGCGGGCAGAGCTTTGGCTCAGAAACTCTTTTCTTCTCGGGATCTTCGGAGCGTCGGGACTCGCTTCGGGTCTCAGGATGATACCGGGGCTTCGGGGGTATAAATTACACGTAAAACGATGTAATACGGGAGAGAGGAAAGGAATCGAGCAACAAAACTCGGCTGGCATTCAACTTCTATTTATAGGGCCATTTTATGTACTCACGTCGTGAGATTTAAGTGCTCACATCATGAGCTCAGTAGGTCACTGCGTTCGTCATTCGTCCACTTGCTCTGGAGGGTGTCCAGTCTGTGCTCACGTCGTGAGCACTGTGTTCACCTCGTGAGCTCTGACACAACCTCAAAGTTTGCGTTCTGAACTTCAGAAATTCATATCTCTCGCATACGAGCTCCGTTTTCGACGTTCTTTATATGCACGCTTAGGTGAGATTATGATCTAAAACTCTCGTTTAGATTCCGTCGGCTAATTTTGAATTTATTTTTATTATATTATTTTTAGTAGGCCGGGACAGGAAAACTCTGTTAGAAAATCATATCTTCTTCGTCTGACATCCGTTTTCGTCTGTCTTTTCACCGTTGGGCTACTATCGACGAGATCTTCGATTCTCGTTTAAATTATTCCAGCTAGAAATCACGCGATCTCATATTCGAACTTTGGGTTGCATACCGCTAAGTCGAAACTTAGAAAAATCATAAGTTCTTCATACGAAGTCAGTTTTAGACGTTCTTTTTATGCACGCTCTCGGTTTAACATATTCTACGACTTTCGTTTAGATCACTAAGGCTAGATATCGCTCTATCTTAAATTCATATTTTACGTCATACAGCGTCGTGCCGGTTCTGTCGCGAAACTTCGATAGGTCATAACTTCTTCGTTATAACTCAGATTTCGGCATTCTTTATATATTCGGAAACCTCGCCACGAACACTACCATACCCTTCATAGATATCGGGTTTATCTAACTTTTCATTTTGACGCTTATTTTTATCCTTAATTCATTTAAGTCACACAATTAAGCACAAAACACATAATACTCAAATAATACATGTTTATTATTTCAAGACGGGTTACAAAGGTTAACCTAGACTATTACATCATCATTAATGCCTAGCCTAGAAACACAGGCATTACAAAACATAGATCCAAGATTTCTAGGGTTTCATGTACACCTTAGGAGTGTTAGAATGCTCAAAATCCTTCAGTGGTATCAGAGCCTAGGCTTGTTTTCTTGATACTTGATACAAATTGTTGAAAAAACTCAAGATTTATGCATTCTGCTGAGTGAAATCGCCGAGTCCATGGGGGTACTCGACGAGTCCATGTGTTATTTCATCCTACTCGTTGAGTAGGTTCTTGCACTCGACGAGTAGGAGGCCCTGAATGTAGAGTTTCGAGTTTTGCTACTGGAAATGGACTAGAAACATTACCCTAAACTGTTTTGGTCTTATAAAACTTGTTTTAGATGGTGTAATGGTTATGCTAATCCATTTACAATGGCTATTATCAAAATTTCAAGTTTTGTATGTGTTGTTTATGATTCTTGAAATTGTTGATATGAATGTTCATGATCTTATGAGTTTGGTAGATCATAGGAATTATTGTGTTAGTTTAATTCTTGATCTTGATGTGTTTTAATGGAATCCATAATTTGTCCTCAAGTTATGGATTACCAAAAGTCTTTCTTTTAAAGTCCATTAAAGAACACATAATTTACATGAAAATGAAGAGTCTTCATTTTAATAAACCATTAACTCATAAGTTATGAAGTTGAAAAGTTTTGAATAGTTACAAAACTTGCCCTCAAGTTTTGGAACATGTAAAGTCACTTTAGAAAACTTTAGTTCCAACCCCTATAATTTTAAAAGTTAAAATTCAACCCTTATACTTTATAGTATTATAAGTTAATAATATATATGTATGTATATATATATATATATATATATATATATATATATATATATATATATATATATATATATAAGAACAAGTCATTTTATCGTTAGTAGGCCTCATTCACGAAGCCGGTCTATAAGGGGGTATAAGGTTGCTGCCTATAAAATAGAAGCTTAATGGGTGTCCACTCTCACCCACCGCTTCCTTGACTGGTGGAGGGTCGTTACCCGAACGGGTAGAACAATGAATTTAATCTCTATTAAAAGTATGATGGTTATAAAGTAGCTAAATGTTTTTATAAATTCCCAATCTTAGTTACTTTAGGAAAATGTGAATATGGTGCTAACCCATGAAATTACACTTTGCACTTTGCTTAAGTCGTTAGTGGAGCGTGTGTGGTTAACCGGCACACTAACCTGGATTTAACAAGGTAGGCAAAGGGTGGCTTAAGGTTTATCATAGATCGGTGGAGCGCGTGTGGTTAACCGACACATCGGTTAGGTGATAAACATTAAGAGTACCAAGTAATTTGCATGGTTAATTCACACCTTGTTCTGTGATCCTCGGTATCCCAGTCACAAAACTTGAAGGGCACATTCGAGATTGAAACATGCTATTGAAAAGTTTAATGAATCTCAAAAGAATCTATGAGTTTCAAAACCAATTAAAACCTAATAATTTATTTCGTTTTTCATGGTGGAAATTGGTGAATCGTCATTCACCTACCTTCAAATATTTTATAGCTTGGATTACGACATCCCTCTTCTAAATTATAAAATATTGTGTTGGGTCCTAGCCTTAATATTACATTTAGGTGTCTTATTAAGGACTATCTTTATATCTAATCTAAACTTGTCCTTCTTTCTTTTCAGATGTCTTCCAACAATGCTGCTTCTGGCTCAAACCCTACCGGCTCATTCTCTCTCATGAACCTTTATGGGAGAGTCATCTTCGATGGTTCCAACTTTATGGATTGGATTCGGAACATCAGGATGGTCACTCGTTACGAGGACAAGGCATATGTCCTCGACAAGGAGCTTAAGGAACTTGATGAGTCGTCTGTTACTCCTGAGGAGATCGCTGAATTCCGGACTCATGAGAGAGATGCCACCAATGTGGCATGTATCATGTTGGTCACGATGACAGTCGAGTTCCAAAAGTCCTATGAGGATTGTTACCCTTTTGAGATGCACCAGGACTTGATGGACCGCTACCAGCAAAGTGCTTGTCAAGAGAGGTATGACATCATCTCCTCCATGATAACAACCTGGATGAAGGATGGTAAACCCTGTTGGGTTTTGAGCAATATAACACTCCTATGTGTACATGCAACCCTATAAACCTTGGATCTATGTTTTGTCTAAAGTACATGCAAATAAGAATTTCCAAGGTTTACATCCTAACTAGCATGGCATGGGGAACTTGAATCATAAAATTACTAGTAGAATGACATACCTTTTAGTAGTGGTTGATTCCTTGGAGTTTGAGAGCCTAGCACCAATAGTGTGGATGCCTCAAATGGAAATCACAAATCACCACAAACTTTGGAAAACTCTTGAGAGAATAATGCACTCTCTTGAAGTTGGCCACCACTCTTGTACACACACAACTAGTGCCAAATCAAGTGCCATGGACTCCTTTATATAGTGTGGAGGATTAGGGTTACATCTATGTAAACCCTAATACCCATGACTCTTCCTTTCCAAGGATCCAGGGTTTAAAGCTCCATGGACTATCCATGGACTCCCATGCAAGCCTAGCCCATTCCAAATGAGTATTGGCCCACACTATATAAAATACAAGAGCCCATATCTAATTAGTCACCTTTTTTATCACTAAATTAATTCTTGATTAATTTAAGATCAATACTAATTAAATAATATGATTTCATATTAATATATTATAACTTATAATATATTAACAAATCATAAACATATTATTCTCAAAAGGTTATCCAAATCGTTCGGGTGAAGTGCAACCCAAATGGACCATGCCGGGTCGGGTCAAGTGCATCTCAAATATTGTTATGGACTTAGACACCTTATCCAACAGTCTCCCACTTGGATAAGTCTAATAACTATATTTGCATATATGACTTCAGGAACCAACCGGCAATCGTAGCTCTCAAAACTCTATTGAACTATGAAGCGCCATTTTAGATAAGTGATCATATAATCCTCTGTTCCTGATTTGTTTGACATAGAACTTAATTGAACACATCAACTTAGTTCTGACCGGGCCCGGTACATGGGTCAACACAAAATCATCGAGGGGCCCAGATATCGCTTCTAATCCAAGAAGGAACAGATAAACTTCGACTCATATGCTTGTTCTACTACTTGTTGAATTATACACAAAGGCACGTTTTATAACATCGAGTTACCAATGCGTTTACGTATAATCAATGTATAACCAACTCACAGGCAACAAGTCATATCTCTAGGTTTGAAGACTTATATGATATTACCGTCTCACAATCACTCGAGATAAATTCCATGAAGTGATGCAAGTGAGCGTGGGTTTATTCCAATACTCAGAACTTATGAGCACTCATGAATGTTGTAGCAACCATTGCTATGGCTAAACACCTTTAGTCATCTACAAACCCAATTCATGACAGTCTTAATTCATACCTACTTTCGATGTATGACCGACTGTGGAAGTTTGAATAACTTAGTCATTCGGAAAGAATAACCTAGTTATTATGGAAGTCAAAACATGCAAAGTGAAACACAGGAATAATTGAATCCAATATGGTCTCAGCACTTATGAATATAAATAAAACACCTTTTATTCATCACCATATTGATTACACATTATTCTATTTCGATTTATCAACTTAACACTTGAATTAAAACAATAGTTGTCCCATGCTCCAAGCATGTACACTATGTTTTTCTAAACAACAGTTATGCCATACTCCAAGTATGCAAACTATGTTTGTCTATGATCTTTACTTTGTGAAATAGATCAATTGAACATGGTTTCAATGATGCTCATTTCACAATCCCAAATCATTACCGTAAATGTAAGAATATCAAATTCTTGTCATTTACTGTAATCTGTTAGATTTTAAACTCATATGCATTGATCCTCTTGCAATGACTATGCACAAAAGTCACAAAGACCTGGCAACAGACATTACAAAGTATTCCATTGGAGTTCAATTCCTTGGAAACGAAGTCTCACATTCAAAGTACATTCCTTTGAATATCCTTCTTGCATAAAAGTTTCTAACTTTCTCATAGATTCTTAAAATCCAGCTCCCAATATGGAAAACATTTCCATATTCCCATTTTGACTATCACTTCTAAACAAGAGCTACCTCTTTTCAGAATATGTCAATATGGCCCTTTCCAAAATTTAACATCATACTTCCAATTGTCCATGAGAAACCAATCTTAGGTAAACCTCAGATTGTTCTCGACAATTGCTTAATCATTTCAGTCATATCCGGTTCTATTC
This sequence comes from Lactuca virosa, assembly GCF_052849685.1. NCBI lineage: Eukaryota > Viridiplantae > Streptophyta > Magnoliopsida > Asterales > Asteraceae > Lactuca > Lactuca virosa. The sequence goes on from NC_136428.1 coordinate 319,889,268, forward strand.
CTTTTTTCCTCTTAATGCTCTAGGCATTTTTGAAAATTTAGAACGGATAAATATTATAGCACATGTGATCGATCCTATACCCGAAGCATATAGGACACGATTCATAATGTCTCACATAAAGACATGATGGTAGATCAGTCTTTTGCTACAATATTTTTTATATGCCATGTTTTCAAAAATCGACTATGAAGAGGGATGTCGTAATCATAATCGAAATTTGAGAACGCAGTATATAAAGAATTCCCTTATGTTGAACCATTCCAACATAAAATTCACATATATATTCTTGACTAAAGATGATTAAAATCTCAATCTAAACTTTTAGGATTGAAATGAAGTATAATCTCCTCTCCCTTAATTATAGCAAAACAACCTTTCCCAAGCGAAACTTTTGTTTTCTATAATTAACAATACTTATCATAATTGATTATGCTCCCACTAGCATAATAATTATTTAGCATAACAGTTATGCTCCCACTAGCTTTGACATATACTCAGAAATCGACTTCTAGAAATCAATACTTTATTGACTTTCATCACCAAAGTTCAGACTTCTGATACGAGATGCTTCGACAAAACTTTATCTAAGCTTCTCAGACTCATACATCTTTCCTTAGATAGCTCACATGTGTGTCTAAACAATTATGAAGAGGGATGCCGTAATCATAATGTTTAGATCTTATTTCCATTTCTCACAAGTCCATGTTAGTGTGCCGGTTAACCACACACGCTCCACTAACGACTTTGAAAATGCAAATATCACAATTACTATCTACTTAAAATCTACTTCGTGAAAGCGTTTCCTCACCATCATTTTCATGAATCGGAAAGAAACCTTATGACACTTAGATTTTATGGTGTATGTGTTCCTATCCATATGAATTTGTCAAAACCATAACCACAAGACAAGGTTAGTGACAAACTCAAACTCATATGAATTGAACTTGTTCAACCTTGATTTCTTGCCTCTTGGAAGCACAAGGGCCCACCATTGCTTCGAAGTTGTTATGCACACAATTGAGAACTCACAGGACTCATATACATACTCAACTTTACCGGAATAGGCACAGAAACAAGAATTATGTCAACACGATAGGTTACAAACCTCAAGTCGTGTGCTAGCGATAAACTATAGGTTTTATCCTTGAATAGATCTTGAAACTTTCAAGACCTTTAACACTCCCACTGTCCTCTTGACATATAAGTTTCTCTTTGTCAAGAACCATTCCTTGACAACCAAACAAATATTCAAGAGTCAGTGCGGATTCTTATCAAGATAAGCACTTCACACATTTGGCCTTAGTTGGTCTTTGTTTTATCCAAAACATCACAACTTACCAATTTCAAATGTACAAGAGTAGAAAACATTTTACTCTTACATTTGACAAGTGTTATAAACCTTCTTTAAGATGTGTCACTCAAATTACAATCTTGGAGTATGACTCTAAGACTTGTTTTGGAACGAAGTATGATTAATCTTCTTAATTTTAACCATTCCAACAATTCATGAATCCTCTTCTTAGCCATAAGAATGCACTAAGATGTCCCCAAAGGATGCATTGTGATATGGTCTCACAATCATTAAGATGATCATAAAACATGATCCTAAAGTACTCTCCCATCTTTTCAGATTTGAGAAACTTTTATCTTTCTGCCTGATTTGATTCTTCTCATTCGTTCTGCCATACATCGAAACTTTTCCAATGTTTCAGAATTATACTTAAACTTGTAGGTATAACCATATTTACTAGGCTTTAGTAAATCATGACGAATAGTCTTATTGATCTTTTGTGGTGGACTTGATCAGTGCACCAGAATGTGTACTTGATCCCTTAGTCCTTCACTTGACTCACATACACATGTGAACAAGGAATTAGTCTTAATTTTCCAAAGATGAAAGTTCTCATTCATCATGCAATACAACCTGCATGAGTCCAAGTTTCGGTCCAATTGAAACTTGGGTGATGAGAATCTTTCCTTATTTGGTAAATTTAGACACTACTACATATGAAAGAATCAAATTCATTATTGCTAGAAACAAACTTTAACTTTCCATAAATTCCATTGCAAGGAGATATAAAATAAAGTAAAACAAAAATTTTATTTATTTATTTATCAAATGCGGAAAAAAACTTTTTCCTTACAATGCAACTTTAAATGGAAACTATGCTATTACATATTTCCTAGCAATCTATCATAACTCCTAAGTAGCAGCTCAAGAATCCGATCATCGAACCATGTGATTCAAATCCATCTTCGCGATCAGATTCAACATACTCTTCTTTTAAGCTTCCTTCTCTTTGCCTGATCCTGCCATACATCAAATGTATTAAGAATCTTCAAATAGAAGCTTAAGAGAGTTATATAGTGGACTTACCTGAAGCAGAGTCAAACTCTTTGACTTGACCTTCTCTTAGATCTTTCAGGTAGTTAGGGAAGCTTCGCAACCAATGCCCCTTCCTTTGGCAATAGAACCAAATGGACCCTTTGGGAATAGTGCATGGGAGTATCGCAGACTTAGCCATTCTCTTTACCATTTGGTCAACCGAGTTGACTATGGCCGATCCCTTTCCATTGGGAAGAGAAAGATTTTCTGGATATTCAATGTTACCATTGTCAATGTCCATGGAAGTCTGGGAAGTTGATCTTCTTAATCAAATTTGCTCTACCAGTGCTCCAAATCATTGCTGATTCAGCAGCACCAAGCAAATAGATAATATCATTAAGGGTCATGTCATAGTCTTTTACATAGTAGTCCCAAAGGACACTCACTATGTGACTTAGAAAGTGATTAAACAACCAACTTTCTCAAGACTTTGACACCCAACTCTCCCAACTTGTCAATATGCGAGCACACATAGACCTTACTTGCCAATAGGGCTTGAGTGACTTGAACTTTTCAAGCCTTCGAGCTTGTGGGTCGGGGAGAATAGTTGGAGGAGGTGGAGGATGTGAAGCATGATGTTGTGGGACATCATCTTCAAGAGATTTGGGAAGATCATACTTGTCTGAACCAGACATCTACAATGGGAGAGATTCAAGTTAGTTGATTTAAAATCCTTAATATAACACCCAATATGAAATATTAAGGCTAGGACCCAACACAGTATTTTATAACTTGGAAGAGGGATGCCGTAATCCAAGCTATAGAATATTTGAAGGTAAGTGAATGACGATTCACCAATTTCCACCATGAAAAACGAAATAGAATTAGGTTTTAATTGGTTTGAAACTCCTAGATCTTTTGAGATTCACTGAACTTTTCAATGACATGTTTCAATCTCGATTGTGCCCTTCAGGTTTTGTGATTGGGATGCCGAGTCACAAAACAAGGTGTGAATAACCATGCAAATTCACTTGGTACCCTTAATATTATCACCTAATCGATGTGTCGGTTAACCACACACGCTCCACCAATCTATGATAAACATTAAGTCACCCTTTGCCATCCTTACTAGTCCAAGTTAGTGTGCCAGTTAACCACACACGCTCCACCAACGACTTGGTAAGGTGCAAAGTCTAAATTTCATGGGTTAGCACCAAATTCACATTTTCCTAAGGTAACTAAGATTTGGATTTTATAAAAGGTTTAGTTACTTTATTTCATAGGCAACAACCTTATACCCCCCTTATAGACCGGCTTCGTGAATGAGGCCTACTAACGGTAAGACTGACTTGCTCTTATATATATATATATATATATATATATATATATATATATATTATTAACTTATAATACTATAAAGTATAAGGGTTGAATTTTAACTTTTAAAACTCTAAGGGTTGGAACTAAAGTGTGTGTGAGACTTTACAAATTCCAAAACTTGAGGGAAAGTTTTGAACAATTCAAAAACTTTTGGATTTTCATAACTTATGAGTTTAATGAAGGTTTAAAAATTTTTAATGAAGAGACTCTTGGTCATCCATAACTTGAGGACGAGTTATGGAGTCCATAAAACTATTTATGATGAAAAAGACTCTTCAACTTGTGTAACCTATGGTTTTTAATGGACTTTAAAAGAAAAAACTTTTGGTAATCCATAACTTGAGGACAAATTATGGATTCCATTAAAACACATCAAGATCAAGAATTAACTAACAAACAATTTGCAAATAATTCGATGATCTAACAAAACTCATAAGTTCATGAACATCCATATCAACAATTTCAAAAATCATATGAACACATACAAAACTTGAAATTTTGATAATAGCCTTTGAAATTGGATTAGCATAATCATTACAACATCAAAAACAGGTTTTATAAGGCCAAAACAATTTAGTGTAATGATTCTAGTCCAATTCCAGCTTAAAAACTCGAAAAACTACACTCTGGGCCTCCTACTCTTCGAGTGCATGAACCTACTCGACGAGTAGGATGAAGATGTACATGAACTCGTCGAGTCCCCCTATGGACTCGGCGAGTTCACTGTCTAGTGGGCAGAAAATCGACTTTTTTCAGCATTTTGCATCAAGTATTCAAGAAAACAAGCCTAGTCTCTGATACCACTGCGGGTTTTGAGCAATCTAACACTCCTATGTGTACATGCAACCCTATAAACCTTGGATCTATGTTTTCTCTAAAATACATGCAAATAAGAATTTCCAAGGTTTACTCCTAACTAGCATGGCATGGGGAACTTGAATCATAAAATTACTAGTAGAATGACATACCTTTTAGTAGTGGTTGATTCCTTGGAGTTTGAGAGCCTAGCACCAATAGTGTGGATGCCTCAAATGGAAATCACAAATCACCACAAACTTTGGAAAACTCTTGAGAGAATAATGCACTCTCTTGAAGTTGGCCACCACTCTTGTACACACACAACTAGTGCTAAATCAAGTGCCATGGACTCCTTTATATAGTGTGGAGGATTAGGGTTACATCCATGTAAACCCTAATACCCATGACTCTTCCTTTCCAAGGATCCATGGGTTTAAAGCTCCATGGACTATCCATGGACTCCCATGCAAGCCTAGCCCATTCCAAATGAGTATTGGCCCACAGTATATAAAATACAAGAGCCCATATTTAATTAGTCACCTTTTTGATCACTAAATTAATTCTTGATTAATTTAAGATCAATACTAATTAAATAATATTATTTCATATTAATATATTATAACTTATAATATATTAACAAATCATAAACATATTATTCTTAAAAGGTTATCCAAATCGTTCGGGTGAAGTGCAACCCAAATGGACCATGCCGGGTCGGGTCAAGTGCATCTCAAATATTGTTATGGACTTAGACACCTTATCCAACAAACCCATCATGGGCCACTTACAGAAAATGCAAGGGTATGTGGATCGTTTGATGAAATTGAATGTGAACTTCCCCGAGGAGTTGGCAATTGACATCATTTTGCACTCCTTACCTTCGTGTTATGATCAATTCCGAATGACATATCACATGAACAAGGAGGAAGTTACACTCAGCAAACTTCAAGGACTTTTGAGAACTGCCGAAAGTGGTCTTAAAGGTAAATCGGTTGTTACCACTCCTACTCCTACCGCGACCTCTGTCTTGGAAATCAGGCAAGGTAAAGGGAAGAAGAGGAAGAGCCCTTCGAAGGGTACCAAGGGAATGTCCCTTGATGGCTCCTCTTCAAGTGGAACTAAAAGAGGTTCTGTCACTTCTTCTACCAACCCTAAAGAGGCTGAATGCTTCTATTGCCATGAAAAGTCGCACTGGAAGCGAAACTGCCCAAAGTACCTGCAAGATGTTAAGGATGGGAAAGTGAAACCCAACCATGAAGGTATTTACCCTATATTGTCTAATAACTCACCCCATTCTAATTCTTGGGTCCTTGATACAGGTTGTGGTATTCACATATGTTCTGATTTGCAGGGACTAAGAAGAAGTGAGAATGTGGAGCATGGGAAGATAAACTTAATCATGGGGAATAGGAAAGCTTCACCTGTCACCAAGATTGGAGTTTATTCTTTGTTGCTAAGTAGTGGGTTAACATTAGATTTGAATAAATGTTGTTACTCGTATGAAATGGCGAGAAATATTATTTCCTTTCGTGGGTTGTACAAAGAAGGGTTTACCTTTTCGTTTGATAATGAATGTGGTGGTATTAATTCTTTCTTTAATAATGTTCTTTATTTTAAAGCATTACCTTGTGATGGTGTATATGAAACTGTGTCGGTTGTAGATAACCTAGGAAATAATGTGTTGTGTATTGATTCTTCCAATAGCTTGGATAAAGCATAATTATGGCATTGTCGTCTTGGACATGTAAGCAAGAAACGCATAGGCCAACTCCAAAAGGATGGAGTCTTGGAGTCATTTGACCTAAAGTCGGATGATAGTTGTGAATCTTGTTTGCTTGGGAAAATGACAAAGTCACCCTTCACTGGTACTTGTGCTAGGGGTGAGGGTTTGTTGGATCTCATACATACTGATGTGTGTGGACCCTTCAGAACCGCCACAAGGGATGCTAACCGCTTCTATGTGACTGTTACTGATGATTATAGTAGATATGGATATGTCTACTTAATCAAGCATAAGTCAGAAACCTTTGAAAAGTTCAAAGAGTTTAAACAGGAAGTGGAGAATCAGTTGGGCAGGAACATTAAGATGTTTCGATCCGATCGAGGTGGTGAGTATCTTAGTAAAAAGTTCCTTGGCTATCTTAAGGAATGTGGGATTGTCTCACAATTGACACCTCCCAGAACACCACAACATAATGGTGTAGCTGAGAGGCATAATCGAACCTTGTTAGACATGGTTCGTTCCATGATGAGTCGAGCTTCGCTACTAATCTCATTTTGGGGGTATGCTGTAGAGACTGCCTCCCATATTCTTAATCTAGTCCCTACCAAAAAGGTTGCCAAAACACCTCACGAGATGTGGACTGGAAAAGTTCCCAATCCAGATCACATCAAGATTTGGGTTTGCGAGGCTTTCGTGAGGCGCGAGACCCACGCCAAGCTCGAACCTTGAAGTGAGAGGTGTATTTTCATCGGCTACCTACATAAATCCTTTGGTTACCTCTTCTATAGACTTAGTGATAATGTGGTCTTTGTAGCAAGGAGAGGAGTCTTCCGCGAGAGAGAGTTCATAAGTAAAGGAAACAGTGGGAGGCAAATTGACCTTGAAGAAATTCAAGAGTCAAGTGGTGAAGGAACCTCAAATCCTAGCAATCATCCTGAGGAGGAAACTCCTGTTGATCCGACTGACGAGTCTGTACCTCTGAGGCGTTCCACGAGAGTTAGGAATGCACCTGAGCATTACTATGGTTTCCATATTACTGCGGAAGGTGATACACTTATCAATGATAGCACACTGGTAAGTCTGGATGAACCTAACAACTACACGGAAGCCATGGCAGGCCCTGAGGCTGCTAAATGGAAAGAGGCTATGGACAGTGAGATACAGTCCATGTATGACAATCAAGTTTGGAACTTGGTTGACAATGTAACAGGTCGTAAGGCAGTCGGGTGCAAATGGATCTTCAAGAAGAAGACCGACATGGATGGTAATGTACACACTTATAAGGCGCGACTAGTTGCAAAAGGTTTTTCTCAAACTCCGGGAGTTGATTATGATGAGTCCTTTTCACCAGTAGCAAAGATTAAATCTATTAGGTTATGTTAGCCATTTCTGCATTTCATGATTATGAAATATGACAAATGGATGTCAAAAACACTTTCCTTAATGGAAAGTTGGCTGAGGAAGTTTACATGAATCAGCCAGAGGGTTTTGTCAGTACAGAGTACCCTAATAGAGTGTGTAAGCTTGACAAATCCATCTATGGATTGAAACAAGCACCTCGCAGATGGGATCTTTGTTTCGATGAGAAAGTCAAAGAGTTTGGCTTTTCGAGGAGCGAAGATGAGTCATGTGTATATGTCAAGGTTAGTGGGAGTATAGTTAGCTTTTTGGTATTGTATGTGGATGACATACTACTCATAGGAAATGACATCCCAACTCTGCAGGAGGTGAAGTCCTGGTTTGGGAAGTGTTTCGCTATGAAGGACCTTGGAGAAGCTGCCTATATCCTAGGGATAAGGATTTTGAGAGACAGGAGTAAGAGACTAATTGGACTTAGTCAGAGTACCTACTTGGATAAGGTGTTGAATAGGTTCAGCATGCAAAATTCCAAGAAAGGAGAGTTACCGATCCAGAGTAACGCCAGATTGAGTAAGACTCAGAGCCTGAGTACAGAGGCTGAGATGAATCGAGTACCGTATGCTTCCGTTGTAGGCTCGATCATGTATGCTATGACTTGTACTCGTCTTGATGTGGCCTTTGCGTTGAGCATGGTCAACAGATATCAGGGGAACCCTGGCAAGGCTCACTGGATTGCGGTAAAGAACATTTTCAAGTATCTGCAGAGGACTAAGGACTGGGTCCTTACCCTCGGTGGGAGTGATGACTTGAGAGTAGTAGGGTATAGTGATGCTAGCTTCTAGACTGATAGGGATAATTTTCGCTCTCAGTCAGGATGGGTCTTTACCTTAAACGGAGGATCAATTACTTGGAAAAGTTCCAAGCAGGAGACAGTGGCTGATTCAACTTGCGAATCAGAGTATATAGCATCAAGCGAGGCAGTAAAGGAGGCTATATGGCTAAAGAACTTCATTGGAGACCTTGCAGTTGTACCAGCTATAAAGGAGCCTATGGAGATTTTCTGTGATAGTGAAAGTGCAGTTGCCTTAGCCAAGGAACCAAGGGATCACGGAAGATCCAGACACATCGACAGAAAATACCATTTCATCAGACATCGAATAGAAGAAGGACACCTCGTGGCAAAGAGGGTATCATCAGATGAGAACCCAGCAGATCCCCTCACGAAGGGACTGGGTAGGGTTAAGCATCTTTAGCATGTGAGGCGCATAGGGCTAAAGGATGATATTAGTTTAAGTAATTAGATAGCTTTTGAAATTTGTAAAGTGTAATTGACATTTGATGTTAAATAATAATTGTTGTTTATTTATAAGTAAAGTGTTGCTATCTTCTATCAATCGTTTACTATCATTTCATTTTGCATGTTTTGACTTCCAGAATAATTATGTTATAGTATATCATATTATTCAAATTCTCCACAGTCGGTCATATGTTGGAAGTAGATATGAATCAAGACTGTCATGAAGCTGGCTTGTAGATGTCTAAAGTGTTGGACATAGCAAGAGTTGCTACAACATTCATGAGTGCTCATAAGTTCTCAGTATTGGATTCAACCCACGCTCACTTGTATCACTTCATGGAATTTATCTCGAGTGATCGTGAGACGGTAATATCATATAAGTCTTCAAACCTAGAGATATGAGTTGTTGACTATGAGTTGGTTATACATTGATTGTACGAAAACGCATTGGTAACTCGATGTTATAAATCGTGGTTTTGTGTATAATTCAACAAGTAGAAGAACAAACATATGAGTCAAAGTTTATCTGTTCCTTCTTGGATTAGAAGCGATATCTGGGGCCCTCGATGATTTTGTTGTGACCTATGTACCGGGCCCGGTCAGAACTAAATTGATGTGTTCGATTAAGTTCTATGCCAAACAAATCGGAAATCGGGAAACAAACGGTTGGACAATAAGTACGACATTGTTCCATGTATTTGTACGGCTGATATCTAGAATAGAGGATTATATGATCACTTATCTTAAATGGCATATCATCATCATCTCAGTTCCGCGAGACTTTGAAAGAGCTATGATTACTGATCGGTTCCTGAAGTCATTCTTGCAGTTATAGTTATTAGACTTATCCAAGTGGGAGACTGTTGGATTAGGTGTCTTAGTTCATAACTATTTCTGGAATGTACTTGACCCGGTTGGCATGGTCCATTTGGGTTGCATGGCATTGCAACACTTGGATAGACTAAATGAGAGAAAGGACACTTATGGTTTAATATATTATAAGTTCTAATATATTAATAATATTATTTAATTAGTATTGATCAAGAATTAATTTAGAATTAATTTGGTGATCAAAAAGAGACTAATTAAATATATGGGGTTGATTGTGTTTCATTCATTCTTATATAGTGGGCTAATGATCCATGGTTTATTGAGTTGGGCTAAAACCCATAAGGTGCTCCATGGATAGTCCATGGAGGTTATGAACCCATGGATCATGGAATATGAAAAGCCATGCACATTAGGGTTTACATGGAGTAACCCTACATGTGGCACACTATATAAGAAGCTCCATGGCTAGCAAAATCGGCTACTAAGAAGAGAACTAGAGGGCTAGCCGATTTTGAGTGATAGTATACTTCTCTCAAAGTTATTCCAAGAGTTGTGGTGTTGTGTGAAACATTTGAGGCATCACATTTGAGGTGCTAGGCTCAAATGTGAGGTGCTAGGCTCACAAGGTTCTCAAGTAATCCAAGCAACAAGAAAGGTATGTTATCCTACTAGCTTTTATGTTTCAAAGTTCCCCATGCCATGCTAGTTAGGTTAAGAACCTTGGAAAATCAAATTTGCATGTATCTTAGTAAAACATAGATCCAAGGTTTCTAGGGTTGCATGTACACCTTAGGAGTGTTAAAATGCTCAAAACCCTTCATCCTTATCATACAAGCTTCCTAGATTCTCCGTGACTCCCCTCGACTCTTGTATGGATCATGTGCATTCAGTCGTATGGGCCCAATACTACCTTCCACACCTATCTATACCTTCCTCAAGAGTTATCATGAATCCTCCAAGCTACCTTCTCAAACTGACACTCCCAGTACCCGCTAAATAGCACAACCAAACCCGTTACAACACTTCCTATGCTCTCCTAGCTTCCTGAACTCACCTTGCCATCATCTGCTAAAAAACTCCCACTAATGTCAACTAACCACTTCATGAATATAATCACATGCTACAAAGCTTAGATAATCCTTCGAGTAAAAGACTCAACTCTATAATGGTTAGACTCAAAAAAGAGTTGCGTAATAGGGCCAAACCAATCACTCTAAGATTATTTAACCTCCGCAACATGCAACTTAACATATTCATGAAATAATTAACTCACATCATTAAGGGTCCCACAAAGCACAAAGCAAGCAACATTCGTGCAGTAACACTCCAAGCCACAAAACTAACAAAGACATCCGATGTTCACTCGCTACTACCATGCTAGGAACTCCTACTCTCACTGTCGGTTGACTTACGCATGCAAATTATACACAATATAGGAACTATGATCCAAATAGTATATAATTTTTAAATCATACACTTAGCAATAACTTCTATCAATACATATTCCCAATCTAATATAACATACAATTCTTCCTACGCTAAAAGGCATCACATATCTGGCTAATCTATTATACAATTCCCGAAAGTATCCTTAGCTTTATCCTAGCGTGCAAGCATTCATACCATATAATTCTGGGAATCACTTACTTGAGCTCGACTGATTGCATGCATCACACCCCCTTTTTTATATAATCTTTTAGAACTTATTTTCTTTCAAAATATTACCAATTCCTCGGTTTGAGTTTAGTTACACCCGAGAGTGTGCCCGAATCCCTCAAACCAAGGCTCTGATACCAAATTGTAACGTCGCAAAAATCCAAGGTAAATTTTTTGTTTTAAAACAATAAATTATAAAACAAATTGTTCTAAAAAACATTCAAGATAGAAATAGAGTTTAAACACTAGAGTAAATTTTATTAATGCGAAATAAACTCTAGGGGATGCTATGCGCAAAGCTTAGTGTGTTCCCCAAAATACCACATACCATACATATCATTAGGCCTAGCCCGTACATTGTGCCCAACCTATAATAATGGGCCTAACCCTTCACAACCAATGGGCGTAGCCCAACATACAACACAAGAGTCATAGAGACAGCTAGCAACCTACATAACATACACTGGGCCTAGCCCTTCCTATTCCATAGGCCCAGCCCAACATACAAAAGGGCCTAGCCCACCATATAATGGGCCTAGCCCAAGATACAATGCAAGGGTCACAAAGACAGCTAGCATATAACAGATCCTTGTGGGCTGACATTAGTGCCTTCAACCCATGGGTACAGTGAGGAGACTTACCTCTCAGTCCGAACAAGTAGCTGAATAGGTCTCTACTCCGAATCTCAACTCTAGTTGTCACCTATTCATAAAATAGTGACCAATCTCAAATACAACTCACAATACCCAAAATACCTTTAGGTCAAATTGGTCAAAGTCAAAAAAGTTAACCGAGACAACTCAGCTTAAGAACGCCTAACGTCCAGAATGGACGCATAGCGTTGCTGACACATTGCGTTCCTGGAGAATGCATAACGTTCTCTAGTGTTTCCTTTTTCTTCCATTGAGAGCTTAATCGTTAATCTCTTTTGCTCAAATTCCAGATCTAGCCCTAAAATAACATCCTTAACCATAGAGTTTCCAATTTTATGGTCTTGCATGACTAATAAGTGCCAAAAAATAAAAACTCTTACTCCTTAACTCATTAAGACACTAAAACTCATGCATGGTGGGAAACTAACAATCAAGATTGCATTTTTATGACCTTAGATACTCCAAAACGTCCGGAAGGACAATCCATTTGGGTCTAGAGCATGCCATACGCAAGAACAACATTATTTGGGACAAAAGCTCATAATAACATCATACAAACTAGATCTAATCAAATAAGCCTCAAGGTATGAACTTTATACATTCCAGAGGTGTAGGAGGGTGTAAAACTTCTAGATCCAATGTTTTTCCAAGCTTCTAAGTTATTCTCTTCTCTTTCTCCTTCCTCTAAGAACACCAAAATACACACTGAAGGCCCAAGAATGCTCAAAACAATTTAGGTCTTGTAAAGGGGTCGAAATGGGACTGGAGGCTGATGAATGGGAAGAGTCTTGGGAGTTAAGGATGAATATATATATGGTCTAAACCCTAAAAATTAGGGTTTGAGTCCTGGCCGAGAACGCATAGCGTCCAGAACGACATGCGTTCCTAATGGATGCATAGCATCCAGAACGGCATGCGTTCCTAATGGACGCATAGTGTTTTCCTGGTCATGCATTTTCATTAACTGCTACAAGGGACCCATTTTGCCAACATTTCTCACATCAAGGGTATAGAAGGAATACTTGGAAAAACAAGGTGTTACACCCTTGATGTTGCTCAAAATGCTAAAGTAATTTGTCGGTTGAAGGTGCTGAGAATACTGGTTTCTTTCATGGTATGTTGAAGAAACGAAGGCGTAGTTGAGCATCCGTGGGGTTTCGGTCAATATGGATTGGGTTTTTGTGCCTATGGATATTCAAAAATAATTTTATGATTTTTTTTGCAGCCAAATTCCAAGCCTTTAATAGTATCAAGATTTCTTCTCGGAGCAATAGGGTTTAGAGGCTACGTTTTCTACCGAAGAAATGAAGGAAGCGGTTTGGGATTGTGGGGGAGATCAAGCACCTGGTCCTGATGGGTTGTATTTGAAGTTTCTAAAGCATTACTGTGATATTTTAGGTAATGATGTCATAGATTTCGTGTAAGAGTTTTTTGAAGCCTATTATTCCATTGGGCTCGAATTCTTCTTTTATTAACCTTATCCGAAAGATTGACAACATGCTCTTGGTGAAAGATTTTCGGCCAATTAGTATTATTAGAATGCGTTTCAATGTTGTTGCTAAGCTGCTTGCTAAACACTTAGCTTCAGTTCTTCGTGAAGTGATAGGGGTGGAATAGTTAGCTTTTCTTAAGGGTCGTCCAATCTTAGATGGTTCACTTATGGTTAATGAGCTAATTACGTAGTTTAAAAAGAAGAAAATAAAGTTCCTTCTTTTTAAGGTTGATTTTGAAAAAGCTTATGATTCCAGTAACTGGGATTACCTGGATGAGTTGGATCAGATTATGGATTTTATGGGGGTTCGGTGATAGGTGGCGTCTATGGATGAGAGGTTTGTTTAAAAATTGTAGATCTTCTATTTTTGTTAATGGGAGCCTGACAGATGAATTCCATTTGTTCAGGTCTGAGGCAAGGGGACCCGCTATCCCCTTTTCTTTTTTCCATTGCTATAGAAGGTCTTCATGTTGCCATGGAGGATGCGGTGGCTGCAGGTCGCTTTCGGGGCATTAATATGGGCGATTCCAATCTGATTATTTTCCATCTTTTTTATGCGAATGGTGCATTGTTCTTGGCGAATGGCATGAGAGGAATGTCCGTAATCTTATCATGATTCTTTTGTGTTTTTATATGATTTTTGGTTTAAATATTAATCTCTTTAAATCTAGTATTATGGGTTTATATTTTATTTGTTTTATTCAGAGTTATTTAGTCCCTCGTTGGGTTTATAGTTGCATATCAATGTGTGGTTAGATATGTCAGTTCACTATAAACAGAGCTCTGATACCAACCTGTCACACCCCCGAACCAGACGGCGGAAACGTCCGAGGGCTCGTGTGACTTAAATTGAAATATCATCACAATGAATATACATGAAACATAACATAAACATCACCATGCATTAATACATTACAACTGACCTTGTTCACATCAAGTACATTGTCTAAATATTACATATCCATAGCATAAATTGTTTGAGAGTTTTGAAAACATAACATCCTAACACACTTGGTATTGTTCTTCAGCTTATCTGTTACCTGAGAATACAAGTTATTTTGAAAACGTCAACATATACAATGTTGGTGAATTCATAAGCAGGTTTGATATGAAAATATTTTGTATAGTTTGTAAAACCCAGAAAATCCGATATTTTCTGAAACGGCAATTGTTTATACAATAGGTGTGATGATCCATAAGTATATGCATGAATGATTTCAAAACGTGTAAAAATGATATGTTTCTCATGATAAATTCTTGCATTATAGTTATTGAAAGTACAAGTGAATAATGTTGTTTCCCCGGAAAACCCGATGTTTTCCGATAAAATAGTATGATCGTTTTGTATTATTGTATCGTCACAACGAATGAATATGATTTCCCATGATTACTTAGATGGTATTGGATCTCTATGCGAGTCGTTATAACCATGCATAATAATGACTAGTTCGTCTGTCTTAGCATTCTAGCGAACGCCGGAATTGATTTAAGATTTTGTCACCCTAGACTGGCCGAGTCTAACTGTAGCGAACAGCTTAGGTGTGGGGGAGTCACCCCCGTATAGATCTATACACAAACTCTCGCTCTCCCTCCAGGAGATTTTGATTATAACTACAGACTACGACCGACACTTATTGGTGTCGCCCGTTATTACTCACTAATCCAAATGAAATTGAATAACCTTGATTAACGACCTGATTTTTGTTTACTTGAATAGAAGGTAAGCCTAACAGACGAAGAGAAGAGGACTACGGGGGCCCTACTAATCACGTATGTTATTTAAGGCTGTCGAGTATACGAAGGACGCGTTAGCCCATTACGCATATGATTTATTTGGACCTTACTAGCAATGCCAATGGGCCACTGAGGCCCAATAGCATGTAGAAGCCATTGAGGGTCCCTTAGGCATGTAATTAGGTCACAGGAGGCCCAATAAACATGTCTGAATATATCGGGCCCAATAAACATGATATTGGGCCACAAAGGCCCAATAGCACGTATAGAAGGTATTTGAGCCCAACTTTTGAATCGCGTATGTTTTATCGAGTTTGAGTTCGTATTGTTGATATTCGTGGTATGTTAAATGTTTATTCACAATAACGAAATATTTTAACATTTGATTTATAACGAAGTTTTTATTATATATATATATATATATATATATATATATATATATATATATATATATATGTATATATATATATATATATATATATATATATATATATATATATATATATATATATATATATATTTAAAACTATGCGTTATAAACTTGCTATTTTTAATCTCAAAAGTTATAGTCGTTTTAATTGGCCCAAAAACATTTAGATTAACCATCGTGACACCTTTTTCTATAAAAATGACTGTTTTAGTCCCTTTTTATGAAAATTGACATTTTTGGTCCTTAAACCATTTTTATTGACATTTTCCACCCAAACTTTATTTGAATAGAAATTTTTGCCCAAAACTATTGCATTTGTCATTTCCAGCCTTTATTTGCAAAATTTTTACATTTTTGGCCCAAATTCCATAAGTTTTACAATTTTGACCCCAAAATCAAAAACTTTGCATTTTTAGTCCAAATTTGGTAATAAACTCATTTTTAACCCCTGAAAAAGTTTATTTACATTTTAGACCCATAGTTTGTTAAGTTTTCCAATTCAGCCCCTCAAAATCTCATTTTTTCGCAACCTTGGGCCCAAAACCCATTAGGCCCACTTTTAAGCCCATTAAGCTAAAATTTATGTTTTTGACCCTTTGAAAAGTGTTATTTTCATAAAAATCAGCTTTTATACAAATAAACAACTTATAACCCTCATAAAACCGACAATTTACAATTTATACCCAATCTTTGTTATTTTTGCAAAATGACACTTGTAAGGTTCTTTTGGTTTTGTTTTTCACTTTTAAAACTTAAGGACCCTTAGATCTATGATGTATGTTGTTTATTATGTTCTTGTTTATGATTCTTTCACCCTTTTTGTTATAGATCTTGAAATATAACAAATATTACATATTATTATAACCAAAAACTAAAGAAATCACATATAGCATGCAAACACACATAGATCATCATATAATACTGGTATTCTCCCCCCCAAAACAAGTAAAAACCGAAAAAAAGGGGGTATGAACTCACCTTGCTTAGTTGCTCACGGTTTTGTAGAAGAAATGGAAAAGATTGATGAGATTCTCGGCCCTAACAATCTTCTTGAAGAGACCTTCGAATTTGAAGAGTTCTAGGGAGTATGATCAAGAATTTAAGGTGGTAAGAAGAGTGATTAAGTTGTAGAAAGAAAGTATGTTGACAAGATCTTACCACAAGTATGTATCTTGGAGTGATTCTTGGATGAAAACCTTCTTGAAATGCCTTAAATCTCGAAAATTTTGAAGGAGGAATGAAGGTGTTCTTGAGAGGATTTGGAAGTGAATTAAGTGTGTGTGTGTGTGTTGATGCTCTCGGCCGAGAGTAGAAGAAGGAGAAGAGAGAGAGGGTGAGGTGACCATTATAGATGCATGTTGGTCCATGCATGGGTACATGGTGTGCAATAAGGAGGTGGCAACTCCCAAAGTCAACCCTCCCCCATTTACATCTTTCTCTTTTTTTGTTTTTTTTACTTGGGCCGAGAGAGAGAGAAGGGAAAGAAATGGCTTGGGCCTTTAGTGCTTGAGTCCCATGATATGAGGCCCAATTTGATGGTTTTCGGCCCATTGGGCCTTTAGAGTAGTTCACGGCCCAAATCTTGCATAAAAGAATGGATTTGAGTCCATTAAGGCTAGTTGGATTTGTCATGGCCCAACAAGGCCCATTAAAGGTAAACTAGTCCATTTTAGACTTATAAGGCCCAAAAAGGTTATGTCTCATGAGAGTGGGTCCAATGAGAGCCCATTTAAGAGTTCTAAGCCCAAAATAGTCAAATTGGAAGCTTATTGGTCCAATAGGCCCAATAAGGAAATCCTAGTCCATATTAGACTTAAACCGGGATTTCTAGGGTTTCCAACCTTTTTTTGACTATTTGAGTGTTTGTATAGAGTGTTTGATGGAATCTTGTTGTCATTGAATAAGCATCATACATGCTTTCAAGTTTTAGTTACAATGTTATCCTTGTTTAATGTTTTTAAAGCATTAGAATTCCTAGTTGTGACATCATCCCCCCGTTAGAGGAAATTTCGTCCCAAAATTCTTTTTGAAGCTAGATTTGAGAATGCGAGAATAGGTGAGGGTACTTTTGCTTCATCTGGTCTTCGCGTTCCCATGTGAATTCCGGTCCACGTTTTGCGTTCCACAGAACTATCACAATCGGAATGTGACTTTGCTTAGTACGCTTCACTTCCCTGTCCATGATTTCAACTGGTTCCTCGATGAACATGAAATTCTCGTTGATTTCGATTTCTTCCAATGGGATGACGAGAGTTTCGTCGGATAAGCACTTCTTCAAATTGGAAACATGGAACACGGGGTGTACACTGCTGAGTTCAGCAGGTAGTTGCAGTCTATAAGCCACTGGACCGATTCGGGCAAGAATCGCGAATGGTCCAATGTACCGTGGGTTTAGTTTTCCCCGTTTCCCAAAACGAATCACCCCTCTCCAAGGGGAGACTTTTAACAACACCCGATCCCCGACTCAAAATTCCAAGGGCTTTCGCCGTTTTTCAGCGTAGCTTTTCTGTCGGTCTCGTGATGCTTGAAGTCGAGCTTTGATTTGAACTATCTTCTTTGTCGTTTCGCGTATAATTTCTGGTCCTGTTAACGCATTGTTTGGTGTCTGTCCTCTTGCTAGCTGAGTGTCACCTACCTCAGTCCAACACAACGGTGATCTACATTTACGCCCATATAATGCTTCAAAAGGAGCAACTTTGATGCTTGAGTGATAACTGTTGTTGTACGAAAACTCAATTAAAGGTAAGTGGGTATCCCACGACCTTCCAAAGTCTATCACACATGCGCGAAGCATATCTTCAAGCGTTTGAATGGTTCGCTCACTTTGACCATCGGTTTGTGGGTGGTAGGCAGTGCTCATGTCGAGTTGTGTTCCCATAGCTTTCTGAAGTGATTGCCAGAAGCGTGAAGTGAATCTACTATCTCGATCTGAGATGATAGATATTGGTACTCCATGAAGTCTCACGATTTCCTTGATGTAGATTCTCGTAAATCGTTCCATCTTGTATGACTCCTTTATTGGCAGGAAATGAGCGGATTTTGTCAACCTGTCGACTATTACCCATATGATATCCAATCCATCTATTGTCTTGGGTAATTTGGTCACAAAGTCCATAGTAATCCTTTCCCATTTCCACTCGGGTATTACCGGTTGTTGTAATAGTCCCGAGGGCTTCTGATATTCTACCTTCACTTTAGCACAAGTGAGGCACTTGCTAACGTAAGTGGCAATTTCTGCCTTCATGTTAGGCCACCAATACTGTTGCTTGATATCCAAGTACATTTTATCTAAACCCGGATGGATAGAGTATCGTGTCTTATGGGCTTCATTCATGACCACCTCTCTGAATCCCCCAAGTTTAGGGATCCAAATTCGGTTCATGAAATAATATGCTCCGTCCTCCTTAACTTCGAAGTTCTTTTCCATTGCACGTAACGCTTCGTTTGTTCTGTTTTCTATCTTCATGGCATCGAACTGGGCTACTTTGATTTGTGAGGACAGATGGGATTGAATGGTTATTGAAAGAGTCTTCACACGACGACTTGAGTATTCTTTCCGACTCAAGGCATCAGCTACCACGTTAGCCTTGCCTGGGTGGTACTTGATTTCGCACTCATAATCGTTTAGCAGCTCAACCCATCTTCGGTGCCTCATGTTTAACTCCTTTTGATTTAAAATGTGTTGGAGACTCTTGTGGCGGTGAAAATGGTGCACTTTGTACCATAAAGGTAGTGCCTCCAAATCTTCAAAGCGAAGACCACAACTCCCAATTCGAGATCATGGGTGGTATAATTCACCTCATGTGTCTTTAGTTTTCAGGATGCATAAGCTATCACCTTTCCACGCTGCATGAGTACACAGCCTAAACCCTGATTCGAAGCATCGCAGTAAACTACGAAGTCCTCTGTTCCCTCTGGTAATGATAGTACTGGTGTACTACAGAGAGCTCGCTTCAGAGTTCGGAAGGCAACCTCCTTCTTTTCTGTCCATTCAAATGGCACGCCCTTTTGTGTAAGCATGGTAAGTGGCTTGGCTGTTTTGGAGAAGTTCTGAATGAATCTCCTGTAATAGCCTGCGAGACCTAAAAATTGAAGAATTTCAGTGGGTGTCGTTGGGACTGCCCATCCTTCAATGGCTTTGATCTTAGAAGGGTCCACATGTATCCCTTCTTGACTGACAACATGACCTAAAAAGTTTACGCTACGGAGCCAAAACTCACACTTAGAGAGTTTTGCGTATAACTTTTCGGTTCGTAGGGTTTCCAAGATTTGCCGGAGATGTCGGCTATGCTCCTCTTCGCTTCGAGAATAGACTAGGATATCGTCGATGAAAACAATGACAAAATTGTCGAGGAATGGTCGGCAGACTCGATTCATCAGGTCCATGAATACGGCAGGGGAATTCGTTAGACCGAAGGGCATTACAACAAATTGATAATGTCCATAGTGAGTTCGGAAAGCGGTTTTGGGGATATCCTCTTCCCGGACCTTGAGTTGGTGGTATCCGGATCACATATCTATATTAGAGAAGTAACTTGCTCCTTGAAGCTGGTCGAATAGATCGGCGATTCGCGGAAGTGGGTAGCGATTTTTGATAGTGAGCTTATTCAGTTCTCTGTAATCAATACACATCCTAAAGGATCCGTCCTTTTTCTTAACAAAGAGGACTGGAGCTCCCCAGGGTGAGAAGCTAGGTCGGATGAATCCTTTGCTCAAGAGTTCGCTAAGTTGGCTTAACAGTTCTTACATCTCCGCAGGAGCCAACCTATAGGGTGATTTGGCAATGGGCGTAGCTCCCGGCACAAGGTTAATTCGGAACTCGACTTGTCTTTCTGGGGGTATCCCCAGAAGATCTTCAGGAAAGACATCCAGGAAATCGCAAGCCACTGGGATGTCTCGAATATTGACCTCTTCCTTGGACTTATCCACTATGTGAGCCAGAAACGCCAAGTCCTTCTTTTGTAGATACTTCTGTGCCTTAATGCACGAGATAAGACGAAGGTTCGTACTGAGTTTGTCCCCGTATATAATTAGGGTTTCGTGGTTAGGGAGATGAAGGCGAACGGCCTTCTCGCAACACATAATTTCGGCATGATGGGGGCTCAACCAGTCCATGCCGATAATCACATCAAAACTCCTAATAGTTACAGGCATCAAGTTTATTTGAAAGGCGTGGTGATTTAAGGTTAGGGTACATCCTATGTAGATTTCCCCAGTTGATTCTGTTTTCCCATTAGCCATTTCCACCGTAAAGGTTTCATTAAGCTTTTGGGGTTGTTGTTTTAGCAAATGTTTGAATTTATTACTCACAAAGCTTCGCTCTGCCCCGGTATCAAATAGGATGCATGCATATGAGTGGTTAAGGAGAAACGTACCAGTGACAACAGCGGGATCCTGAACCGCTTCTCCTTGACCCATGGTCAGCACTCTCCCTGCTCTTCCATTCCCTTGGTTGTTGACATTGGGGCAGTTTCAACGGAAATGCCCAGTCTTTCAACATCCATAACAGGTGTGGCTAGCCCCAGTGTTGTTGTCGTTGTTGTTAGTGTTGTTGTTGTTGCTGTTGTAGTTGCGGTTATTGTTGTTGTTGTTTCCCTGCTGCTGGTTCTGGGGAGGATAGGTCCTGCAGTATTTTGCCGTGTGACCCTTTTGGTTGCAACTGGTACAATGCATCTCCCTGCATTCGCCATTGTGATGGAGATTGCACTTGTTGCACTTTGGGAGATTACCGGAATACTGCTTAGGGGCACTTGGAGTGGATGAGGCTGGAGCATGTGGTGTGGAGGGAACTTGGGTGGTTGCAGCATTAACTGTCATTGTTTGTTGTTTCTTTGGTGACTCTGAGCCTTGTCGTCCCTTCCTCTTGTTATTCTTTCCTTTCTTGTTGTCACTCTCCTTCTTGCTTTCAGTTTCCCCTGCCTTCTCGCCCTTCTTGGTGTTGTGGTCGTATAACTTCTTGGCCAACCTCTTGGCACTGTCAAAAGTTTCGGGATTCGCAGCAATCACGTTTCCTTGAATTGGGGAAGTTAATCCCCAGATGAATCGTTCGATTTTCTTCCCTTCAGAAGTAATCATGCCAGGGCACAACAGAGACAGTTCACTAAACCTTGTTATGTAGGCATCGATGTCGGAGTTTTGGACAGTGAGATTCCATAGCTCTTGCTCCGTTTTCTGAACTTCGCCACGCGGGTAGTATTCAGCCATTAGCATTTCCTTTAGTTCCGTCCATGGCATGGCATTAGCCACCGGAAGAGTCATATCCTCCACATGTCCATTCCACCAGGTGAGAGCTTGATCAAAAAATGTACATGCTGCAAACTTCACCTTAACTTCATCCGGGCATCCGCATATCTCGAACACTGATTCCACCTTTTCAATCCATCTTTTCAGGGTTATCACTCCCCTATTCCATTAAAGGTTCGTGGCTTAGCATTGGTGAAGTCTTTGTAAGAGCATGTCTTGGTAGGTCCTTGATTTATTCCGTTGTTTGAACTTCCAGCCCCCTGCCCGTTTCCTCCGCTATTGTTCCCATTGTGGATTTGCGCCATGGCTGCTGTGACTGCAGCAGATACAGCTGCTTGAAACGCAACTGAGTCGATTTCCGGTGGTGTCGGTGGTTGATTATTTCTGCGGTTTGGTCTTTGCGGCATCTTGCTGTTACGGAATAGAAAGATGTTGAGTATGTATTGTTTTTAAGTTGGGAATTTCGTGAATCGATTTGCGCATCTAAGTGTTTCCATAAATTTACACTAAGCAATAAGAATATAAAACACATAACATATAACAACATCACAAATAAACACATAGTATTTTCCACTAATATTATCCGTACTTTGATACATGAAAATTTGCTCGAAAGAGCATACATAAAGGTACAAAGTTCGACAGCATAACGACTCTATGAGTAGTGTAATCACTTAAACATGGAGTCGGTAGTACATAATATAGCAAACATAAGAGAACATAGCACTAGTAGGGTAAAGCGGGTCCTAACACACTAGGAAGCGCCCAACGGTGGCAGCGAGATCATATACCGAAGTGTTGTGCCAACAACTGGGCCATCTCAGTCATCTCTCCAATGACTTCATCTCTTTCCAGTTCAGCCTGCACCGCTCGTGCTTCCATGGCGAATAGTTGTTACCGTAGTGCGGCAGCCTCAGCCTACGGAGAACGATTCTCTCTCACGGGATTTCCTGGTGGGGCAGGGTGGTCCTGTTGTGTCTCACCGGTAGGTGGTGTGATGGAGGCATCGTCTATGCCTCTTTCTTCCTCCATGTCGTCATCGGTCCCATCAAACTCGTAGTCCATGTCCGTGTACTCGTCGGGCCCAATGTCATGTGCTGCCCCTTGTCCTTCCTTGGGGTTGTCCTCAATCATTCTGTGGGCCACTAAGACCTGGTGAAACTGAATGCCCTGATGTTCCTCTTCCATGGTGACTATGAGGAGGAACACGTAAGGAGGTATATAAATAAACTATTATTACTCCTAAGATTTGTTATTTATAAATTTTTTTTGGGTGGATGCGCTATTCTTGTTTAACAAGAGGGTATGCCTTAGGTTTACTGACCATCGCGATCGTCCCAGGGCATGTGATAATTGTATTACGAAGAAATGTAATTGATCAGACTACATTCATCCCTAATACAACTATGAACAGTCCTGACTTAACCGGGATGTCAGGTTTTCCCAATCATCTTCTTTGATTTGTTATTATGTTCATTTTTCTGAGTCGCACAAGTAAGAGTGTTTATTAGTATATTTTATTTGTTTTATTCAGTGTTATTTAGTCCCTCGTTGGGTTTATAGTTTCATATCAATGTGTGGTTAGATATGTCAGTTCACTATAAACAGAGCTCTGATACCAACCTGTCACACCCCCGAACCAGACGGCGGAAACGTCCGAGGGCTCGCGTGACTTAAATTGAAATATCATCACAATGAATATACATGAAACATAACATAAACATCACCATGCATTAATACATTACAACTGACCTTGTTCACATCAAGTACATTGTCTAAATATTACATATCCATAGCATAAATTGTTTGAGAGTTTTGAAAACATAACATCCTAACACACTTGGTATTGTTCTTCAGCTTATCTGTTACCTGAGAATACAAGTTATTTTGAAAACGTCAACATATACAATGTTGGTGAATTCATAAGCAGGTTTGATATGAAAATATTTTGTATAGTTTGTAAAACCCAGAAAATCTGATATTTTCTAAAACGGCAATTGTTTATACAATAGGTGTGATGATCCATAAGTATATGCATGAATGATTTCAAAAAGTGTAAAAATGATATGTTTCTCATGATAAATTCTTGCATTATAGTTATTGAAAGTACAAGTGAATAATGTTGTTTCCCCGGAAAACCCGATGTTTTCCGATAAAATAGTATGATCGTTTTGTATTATTGTATCGTCACAACGAATGAATATGATTTCCCATGATTACTTAGATGGTATTGGATCTCTATGCGAGTCGTTATAACCATGCATAATAATGACTAGTTCGTCTGTCTTAGCATTCTAGCGAACGCCGGAATTGATTTAAGATTTTGTCACCCTAGACTGGCCGAGTCTAACTGTAGCGAACAGCTTAGGTGTGGGGGAGTCACCCCCGTATAGATCTATACACAAACTCTCGCTCTCCCTCCAGGAGACTTTGATTATAACTACAGACTACGACCGACACTTATTGGTGTCGCCCGTTATTACTCACTAATCCAAATGAAATTGAATAACCTTGATTAACGACCTGATTTTTGTTTACTTGAATAGAAGGTAAGCCTAACAGACGAAGAGAAGAGGACTACGGGGGCCCTACTAATCACGTATGTTATTTAAGGCTGTCGAGTATACGAAGGACGCGTTAGCCCATTACGCATATGATTTATTTGGACCTTACTAGCAATGCCAATGGGTCACTGAGGCCCAATAGCATGTAGAAGCCATTGAGGGTCCCTTAGGCATGTAATTGGGTCATAGGAGGCCCAATAAACATGTGTGAATATATCGGGCCCAATAAACATGATATTGGGCCACAAAGGCCCAATAGCACGTATAGAAGGTATTTGAGCCCAACTTTTGAATCGCATATGTTTTATCGAGTTTGAGTTCGTATTGTTGGTATTCGTGGTATGTTAAATGTTTATTCGCAATAACGAAATATTTTAACATTTGATTTATAACAAAGTTTTTATTATATAAATATAAATATATATATATATATATATATATATATATATATATATATATATATATATATATATATATATATATATATAAAACTATGCGTTATAAACTTGCTATTTTTAATCTCAAAAGTTATAGTCATTTTAATTGGCCCAAAAACATTTAGATTAACCATCGTGACACCTTTTTCTATAAAAATGAATGTTTTAGTCCCTTTTTATGAAAATTGACATTTTTGGTCCTTAAACCATTTTTATTGACATTTTCCACCCAAACTTTATTTGAATAGAAATTTTTGCCCAAAACTATTGCATTTGTCATTTCCAGCCTTTATTTGCAAAATTTTTACATTTTTGGCCCAAATTCCATAAGTTTTACAATTTTGACCCCAAAATCAAAAACTTTGCATTTTTAGTCCAAATTTGGTAATAAACTCATTTTTAACCCCTGAAAAAGTTAATTTACATTTTAGACCCATAGTTTGTTAATTTTTCCAATTCAGCCCCTCAAAATCTCATTTTTTCGCAACCTTGGGCCCAAAACCCATTAGGCCCACTTTTAAGCCCATTAAGCTAAAATTTATGTTTTTGACCCTTTGAAAAGTGTTATTTTCATAAAAATCAGCTTTTATACAAATAAACAACTTATAACCCTCATAAAACCGACAATATACAAATTATACCCAATATTTGTTATTTTTGCAAAATGACACTTGTAAGGTTCTTTTGGTTTTGTTTTTCACTTTTAAAACTTAAGGACCCTTAGATCTATGATGTATGTTGTTTATTATGTTCTTGTTTATGATTCTTTCACCCTTTTTGCTATAGATCTCGAAATATAACAAATATTACATATTATTATAACCAAAAACTAAAGAAATCACATATAGCATGCAAACACACATAGATCATCATATAATACTTGTATTCTCCCCCCCAAAACAAGTAAAAACCGAAAAAAAGGGGGTATGAACTCACCTTGCTTAGTTGCTCACGGTTTTGTAGAAGAAATGGAAAAGATTGATGAGATTCTCGGCCCTAACAATCTTCTTGAAGAGACCTTCGAATTTGAAGAGTTCTAGGGAGTATGATCAAGAATTTAAGGTGGTAAGAAGAGTGATTAAGTTGTAGAAAGAAAGTATGTTGACAAGATCTTACCACAAGTATGTATCTTGGAGTGATTCTTGGATGAAAACCTTCTTGAAATGCCTTAAATCTCAAAAATTTTGAAGGAGGAATGAAGGTGTTCTTGAGAGGATTTGGAAGTGAATTAAGTGTGTATGTGTGTGTTGATGCTCTCGGCCGAGAGTAGAAGAAGGAGAAGAGAGAGAGGGTGAGGTGACCATTATAGATGCATGTTGGTCCATGCATGGGTACATGGTGTGCAATAAGGAGGTGGCAACTCCCAAAGTCAACCCTCCCCCATTTACATCTTTCTCTTTTTTTTTTACTTGGGCCGAGAGAAAGAGAGAAGGGAAAGAAATGGCTTGGGCCTTTAGTGCTTGAGTCCCATGATATGAGGCCTAATTTGATGGTTTTCGGCCCATTGGGCCTTTAGAGTAGTTCACGGCCCAAATCTTGCATAAAAGAATGGATTTTAGTCCATTAAGGTTAATTGGATTTGTCATTGCCCAACAAGGCCCATTAAAGGTAAACTAGTCCATTTTAGACTTATAAGGCCCAAAAAGGTTAAGTCTCATGAGAGTGGGTCCAATGAGAGCCCATTTAAGAGTTCTAAGCCCAAAATAGTCAAATTGGAAGCTTATTGGTCTAATAGGCCCAATAAGGAAATCCTAGTCCATATTGGACTTAAACCGGGATTTCTAGGGTTTCCAACCTTTTGTTGACTAGTTGAGTATTTGTATATAGTGTTTGATGGAATTTTGTTGTCATTGAATAAGCATCATACATGCTTTCAAGTTTTAGTTACAATGTTATCCTTGTTTAATGTTTACAAAGCATTAGAATTCCTAGTTGTGACAGAGATTCTCTTTGGGTGAAACTTATTAAGAGGCTTCATGGAGAGGATGGTTGTTTTTAGGTGGTTCTCGGCCTCTTCAAGGGGGCGCTTGGCTGAAAATTATGAGAGCTATTGAGAAATTGCATGAGTCGGATGTTATTGATGCAAATGTGATGTCTATTGTGGTTGGTTATGGGTCTATTGCTAGGTTATGGGACGATAATTGATTTCGTGGAGTGTCATTCAAACTTCATTTTAATGGGATTTTTGCCTTGTCTTCCTTGCAATGTGGTTTAGTGTGTGATTTTTGGACTTCTAAGGGGTGATCTTTCTGTTAACGTTGTCCTATTAGAGGAGGGGAGGAGACAGTTCAATTGGATAATATGTTGGAGCTGTTAAGGACTGTGTCTTTGACTTCTTTGCCGGATAAATGGTCGTGTGAGTTTGATTATAGTGGTTTTTTCTCTGTCAAGTCGGTTAGAAGACAAATTGATTTTGCTAGACTTGCGGTGGGAAATGTTCCTACTAGATGGAACAAATATGTCCATATAAAGGTTAATGTTTTTTTTTGTGGTGTTTATTGTTAAATAGGCTTCATATTAGATTGTTTATAGTGAAGAGAGGTGTGGATTTGGAGTATGTTCTGTGTCCTATTTTTCATTTGTATCCGGAAGATATCTCACATTTGTTATTTCAATGCGAGTTAGCGTAACAAATTTGGAAACGGATTGAGCTTTGGCTCGATAAGCTGACTCCCACCTTTCTAACGACTTTGGATATGGTGCTTTGGATTGATAATCGACCATTGGCTAGGATGAAGCGGGTGATTGTGGGCTCTGTCTGCATGACGGTAATTTGGATGATTTGGTCTTATAGGAATGCTTTCTTGTTTCGTCCGGAGAAGTTTAAGAAACATTTTTTTTGGGATATATACACTAAAGTGGCAATATTTTCATCGATTTAACAAGAAAGTCCTAAACTTTATTTTTTTTACAGTAAAGTCCTAGCTACCGACAGTTTTTGACACGTTTGCCCTTTTTTCCGGTTAGCCGGTAATTAGGACTTTACTGTAAAAAAAATAAAGTTTAGGACTTTCTTGTCAAATCGTGAATTAGGATTTTACTGTCAAAAAAATAAATTTTAGGACTTTCTTGTCAAATAGTTGAAAATATTAGCACTTTATTGTATATATCCTTTTTTTTGTTAGAAATTTAATGGTATGATAGTCTTTAAGCATAACAGTTATTAAAACATGCTCTAGTCAGCTAGATACTATTGAAATCTTTAACATTTGCTTCTTGTTAAATAGTTTTTTTTAATCTCAACAAATTGGCATTGGAAAAAAAAATGGAGATAATCAAGAAAGACAGAAAGAACCAGGGTTGTGTTAACTTTTTGCAGTCCTAAAAAATGGAGAACTAAGAAACATAAACTGTCCTTCTTACCTATTCTCCACATTCACACCCATTTGACTAGGCGTGTGTTGTTTGTGTTTGTACAATCTGTCACCTCTTTTCCGTTCAAGATTTGGCGGTGAACCACGAAAAAAACTTTACAAGTCTTTTATCCCTCTCTCGCTCTCTCTTTTGTATCTGTTTCTCCTGATCGTGATTGTATCAGGGTAAAGATGATGATGATGATAAAAACAGTGGCGCTGCGACGAAAATCACAATTAAAAGTTCATGGGCTACAAAAATGAACTAAAGTCCCAATATTTTCAACGATTTGACAAGAAAGTCCTAAACTTTATTTTTTTGACAGTAAAATCATAATTCATGATTTGACAAGAAAGTTCTAAACTTAATTTTTTTAATAGTAAAGTCATAGTTACCGGCTAACCGAAAAAAAAGAGTAAACGTGTCAAAAACTGCTGGTAATTAGGACTTTAGTGTCAAAAAAACAAAGTTTAGGATTTTCGTGTCAAATCGATGAAAATATTAGGACATTAGTGTATATATCTCTTTTTTATACTGTTGTTGAATATTCTTTCCGTTAGTTTTCCGCTAGGAACGGTAAGACGAGCATTAATTGGAGTGCGTGGATGCAAAATCTAATGTTGTCTTAATTTTGTTTTTTTTTCCTAGCTTCTAGGTAGCTTTTTTTTATGGTGTTCATATAATTTTTGCTGCCGTTCAAAAAAAAAATTCAATAAACTAAAGTATAAACACCATTTTGATGTATAAAAGAAAAATGATGCAAAAAATAAGAATAATGTAGTTATATTATATTAAATGACATGTATCCTTTGACTTCGCTATATCGGTACTCAAAATAAGAATTCATATATGAATTCTCACTTTATTTTGCCTAAATTTAATATGGAACCACTCATCCACTTCATCTACCGAAAACGCCAAAACGGTTCTTGCGTTTTGCCTAAATTTAACATGCACGTTCGGCGCGTTCTAGAAAACACGAGAAATATGGGATGACTTGTTTACTGCTTTTTCAAAAACTATTTAAACTATTTAATTTTAATATATTGTTTAAAAAAATATTAAACTATACTATATTTCCAATATAAATAAGACAAAACCTCATTATCAGTTTTTTGCTACGAATAGTGGATAAACAAATACCACACTTAATAAAAGAGTTAACAATCGTAGTTTGTTAGTCTATATTAAACTTTTGTTATATTTCAAAGAAAATATAATAAAATGTTACATATTTGTGGCACTAAAAAAACTTGCTTAAAAAAGAGTAAAGACATATCCAAACGTTTTTTTAAAATTTTTTTAATAGATAGGAAAACAAGAGATCCTTTGATTGTTCCTTACCATCTAGAAGTTTATTTGAGAGAGATAATCATGTGAAATATTTATAACAGTGACAGCTTTTGTTATATTCTTATTATTATATATATATTAAAGAAATAAAGGAAAGGAACAGTAATTGTATCCTTATTTTGTCAAAAGCGTCCCCTGAAGTTACATTAACTTTTTGTCCTTCTATTTTCCTTAAATTCCCACTTTACTCAGTGTTCGGTATATTCTTCCTTCAGCCGTCCTCTTCTTTTTGCTGCTGGTCAGCGTTGAAGAATCGTCACTTTAATGTCTTTCCAGATTCTTCTGAACCGGCCACCACCTTCCACGTGTGTTATTCGTCTTCATTTGCTTTTGGATCGTTGACCTTCATTTCATTTTGGCTGTCTTTTTCTTCCTTAGGCGTCATCTGCTTTGCGTTTCTCGACCTCGATCTTCGTTTCTGTAAGGTAAAGTTTGTCTTTTGTTTTGCGCTTCTTTCTTCCGTTGTCGTCTTCTCCGTTCCTTTATTGTGGTTGTGTGGTCGTCTACGTATACCATGGCGGTTCCGCCAAAGCGGAAGCATTGTGACGGTGCTTCGTCGTCCGGGGGTGTTCCTATCGGTGGTCGACGGAAGTGCCCGCGTCTTGATCGAGTATCTGTGCTTCCCCAGTATGGTGACTGTGGTGATTGTAGTTGGATATGTGAGTATTGTGGTGTATTTTTCTGGTATGTAGAAAGGGCTCTTAATATGTCTACAGTCGCCCACACAAGGTACACTCATTGCTGTCGAGGTGGGAGTGTCATTCTTCCATATCCTTCTACATTTCCACCTGAATTTATTACCCTGTATGAAAGTCGAAATTTTTTAAAGGGTATTAGGGCTTATAATAGTATGTTTTCTATGACCTCTTTTGGGGCTAATGTTGATGAAGAGGTGAATGATAGTCGGGGTCCATATGTTTTTAAGATATCAGGTCAGATCAGTCACAAGATTGGGTCGTTTTCTCCCGATCCTGTAAAAGGTCCCAGGTTTTTACAGCTTTATCTGTTTGATACACACCATGAGGTTGAAAATCGTCTAAGAGCTTTTGATGGTCCTAGAGGGAAAAGTTTAGATCCTACTGTTGTCAAATTTCTTGTTGATTTCTTCAGTGCCAATAATAAATACGTTCGGACTTTCAAGACTGCAAAACAGATGGCAGAGGGAAGTAATTTGCAGTCATATGCAGTTCGACTGTTTAACAACATTCAGGACCGTAGGTATGATCTTCCCTTACCAGGGTCCCTGGGATGTATAGTGAGTGGCGATGACACAACATGTAACACATATGACATTATAATTCGTTCACAATCCGGTCGGCCCCAACGTATCAGTAAGCTCCATCCGAGTTAAATGCCTTTACAGTACCCACTTTTGTTTCCATATGGTGAAGAAGGTTGGTCTCCCCGTTTGAGGCTTCGCAATCGGAGAGGCACGTGTGGTGAAAATCTTACTGTAAACATGTATTATGCCTATCATATCCATACACGTCAACATATCTGGTCTCCAATTCTGAACGCATCACGGCTCTTCCAACAGTATTTGGTTGATGCGTATACATGTATAGAGGAAAGCCGTTTGGATTACATTGTAAAACATCAGGCAAATCTTCGTTCTGATTATGTTAGTGGACTCTATGATGCGCTTTCAAAGGGAGATAGGGAGGCGGGTGCCGTTGGGAAACGTGTACTTCTACCTGCGTCATTCACAGGTGGTCCCCGGTTCATGTACAGTCATTATTTAGATGCACTTTCCATATGTAGGGTGTATGGGAATCCACAATACTTTATCACGTTTACATGCAATGTAAAGTGGTCGGAGATCACCCGGTATATGGATACACATCGCCAAACCGATCTCCATAGTAGAGCGGATATCATTGCTCGGGTGTTCAATATCAAAGTTCATGAGTTTATCCGGTTTCTTAAGGAAGACAAAACATTTGGCGAAGTAGATGCATGTATGTTTTCCACTTGCCTCCTCATACAATTTTCATATGATGTTATGTGTACTTTGGTAGGTATAATGTATAAGGTACTATGAGATTTCCTGTTTTACCTGTCTGAACCTACTTCATGTACACTATTTTTGTGCCCTGGAGGTAAATATAACTGAATTATTATTATTATTATTATTATTATTATTATTATTATTATTATTATTATTATTATTTTTAATTTTTTGGTTTTTTTAATATATATTGTTATTATTTAATATCCTATGTATCTTGCTGTCAAATCAGTTGATTTTTGTTGACTGTATGTTTTGTGGATGCTTGTCTTTCATTGTATATATTATATTCTCTGTGTTTCTTCCAAATTGTTATATATATGGATCTATCAAATTAGATGTTTCTACTGTTTTCAATTGTGTCATTGTACATGTATGCTAATTCAATTCCTTCAAATAAAGTTTAGTTCACCTTTTATAACATATGCACCTTCCTATTGACTTCATTGCTTTTTATAGATTCTCTTCATTTTCTATTTATGGTTTCTGTCTTACACCTGTTCTTTTCTGCCCTGGAGGTAAATATAACTGAATTATTATTATTATTATTATAAATGTTTTTGGTTTTTTTTAATATATTGTTATTATTTAATATGCTATGTATCTTGCTGTCAAAGCAGTTGATTTTTGTTGATTGTATGTTTTGTGGATGTTTGTCTTTCATTGTATATATTATATTCTCTGTGTTTCTTCCAAATTGTTATATATATGGATCTATCGAATTACATGTTTCTAATGTTTTCAATTGTGTCATTGTACATGTATGCTAATTTAATTCCTTCAAATCAAGTTTTGTTCACCTTTTATAACATATGCACCTTCCTATCGACTTCATTGCTTTTTATAGATTCTCTTCATTTTCTATTTATGATTTCTGTCTTACACCTGTTCTATGTGTTACCGTTTCTGCTCACTTTTGGTTCTATTTCCAGTTGTCATCGAGTTTTGGTTTTATTGATTACTTTCATTTTCTATCTGTTCTCCGCAAATTACCCTTTCATAGATATGTTGCTGCTTTTAGTCTTATATGCAGCCCTTCGCTATCTGATATGTTCTTCAAACATTACCCCTGTATTGATAAGTTCATTCTCTTGTCACTGTGTTGTCATATGTATTTGTTTCTGTTTCTGTATACGCATCGTCATTGGATTAAATGTTGGCTCTATTTTTTGGAATCTTATTGGTTATTTATCAAAAAAATTTATCATAAAGAAAAATTTAATTGAATTTTTAATTATTGTTATATGACGGGACCATGCTATAGTGGAAGTTGTATTTTCTTAATTATTTTTGTTTTCTATATGTTGTTCGAAAATTACCCCTGCATTCATACGTTGGTGCTCCTGCCACTGTACGTATCTATTTCTTATTCTTCACTTTTTTTAACTTCTTACATGTTCATTCCATGTGTGACATAGACTATGTAAATTTCTTACTTCATTGTCTGCTTCTCAGGTTCATACATATTTTCAAAGCTATGTATGTGTACATATGGTATCATTTCTACCCTTACGTGTACCATCTTCACTTTGTATACGTTTTTTCCAAATTACCATTGGATAGATAGTTTCCTGCTCCTATCGCTACATTCATATCTTTCTTATTGTCAACCTTTTATCACTTCCTACATATTCAATCCATATGTTATATAAACCATGTAAAATTCCTAATTTAGTACCATTTATGTTTCTCTATATAGATTTTACAATCTGCATACATTAACATTCGTATGTTCTTCATACTTATTTTCGTGAGTTCATACATTTAAAGCTGATGACTGTCCACTTTTCCGTTTCATTTCTACCTGTGTCTTGAGTTTTTTTAGCCTCCCTTTCATAAAAACTTTAATTTGCCGCTGCACATATCGTTTTTATTATTTATTTATTTAATTTTATATATATATATATATATATATATATATATATATTTGGTGTTCTAAACAATATGAAATTACAATTTCTTTGTTATAGTGTTGTCTTCTATGTTGCTGTTTCTACTTTCCGTTATACACTGTCGTTGGTTTATGATTTACATATCTGATGCTTTAGAGAATAAAGACCAGCTTATGCCCATATCATCTTATATAACAAATGTAATCCCACCTGTTGATCCTTTTGAAAGGTACATTATTGCAGATCTATACACCATTGAGTTCCAAAAAAGGGGTCTTCCCCATTGTCATACGTTACTCTGGGTATCTGCTGCCAACCGTATAAAAATTGGAAGTGATGTTGACAAGTATATCACAGCTGAGTTGCCAGATCGAATTAAGGAGCCAAAACTATACGAGACGATAACAACCTGCATGATCCATGGTCCATGTGGACCACTTAACCAAAAAGCTCCATGTATGAAAGAAGGCAAATGCAGCAAACACTTCCCTAAACCGTTTCTTGATGCTACGTTTTTTGACACAGATGGATATGTACGTTACAAACGTACGTCAACTATACGCCACACTACTGAATATGGACAGATTGTTGACAACGGATATGTTGTGCCCTATAATAAAAGGCTTTGCTCACGATTCTGTGCACATATAAATGTTGAGTATTGTGGTTGGAGCATGATGATCAAGTACCTATTTAAATATATTTCCAAAGGTACAGATCGTGTCAGATATACTATCCAAAAGGAGGGATCTTCTGATGCATCACCCAGTTCAGTGCATACTGGTAATCATGACAGAAGTCGAAATGAGGATTACCGTCCTATAAATAAGGTCCAAATTTTTTTGGATGGGCGGTATATATGTCCACATGAGGCGGCATGGCGGATATTGGACTTCCACATACATCATCGGCATCCACCTGTTCAGATTCTAACCGTTCATGAGGAAAGTATGCAACAATTGGTGTTCAATGGAGACAGCTCAATACCCGAAGTATTATCTAATCCATATGCCAGCATTACTACCCTGCTTGGGTGGTTCAAAAGCAATTCAACGGACCCTGAAGGCCATGATTTGACATATCTGGACTATCCAAAAAATTACAAATGGGATAAGTCAAGTAAGTGTTGGGGTCGTAGGGTTTACGAATCATCAAAAGCGGTAGGTCGCCTTGTATTTGTACATCCGACTTCCGGTGAGTTATTCTATTTACGGATGTTACTATGTCACCAAAAAGGATGTACATCGTTTGAGGATTTACGTACTGTTGCTGGTACTGTCTATCCAACTTTCAGGGCGGCCTGTAATGCACTTAGATTAATAGGTGATGATATCGAGTGGTTGACATGTTTCACAGAAGCTTCGACATGGGCAAATGCATCACAGCTACGATCACTTTTCTGTCATCTACTGCTGTTCTGTGAGGTTAGCAATCCACTTTTGTTGTGGAATACTGCATGCGATAGGATGAAAGATGACTACTTACATACCCTTAGAGTCGAAGTACCAGATAAGACAATTACCTCTGCTGCTGAAATTGTTGAACAACAACTACTTCATGATTTAGATGACACGCTCCGTTCCGCTGTCCCATCTACATCAATGGCAGATTTTGGTCTTCCAGTTCCGTCAGTGAATGTGATTGGTGTTTTACAAAATCGACTGCTATTGGAAGAAATGAGTTATGACAGGGAAGCACTACTGAAACAGCACAATGATCAATTACCAAAGCTGAACAACGACCAACGATCAGTCTATGACAGAGTTGTTACTTCCATAAAGAATGAAACGCAAATATTAATGTTTGTTTATGGACACGGTGGTACTGGTAAAACATTCTTATGGACGACTATTCTTTCGTATCTAAGATCAATAGGGAAAATTGCTTTGGCTGTTGCTGCATCTGGAATCGCATCACTTTTGTTACCCTTTGGAACAACTGCACACTCAAGATTCAAAATACCTATTGATTTAAACAACAAAAAGTCGTGTGATATAAAAAAGCGTACCTTCCTTGGAGATCTTATGCAACATACAACACTCATTATCTGGGATGAGGCACCAATGAGTGACAGAAGGTGTTTTAAATTTTTGGACCGTTCACTTAGAGATGTGCTAGACTGCGATGAAAAACCGTTTGGAGGCATATCAGTGCTTCTTGGTGGTGATTTCCGCCAAACTCTTCATGTTCTACCAAAAAGTACACGTTCTGGAATTATAGCACTAACTCTACCAAGTTCGTATTTATGGACATATTTTATACTTCACTTTTTACATACGAACATGAGACTAGAGTCCTCTAACACAATACCCCACGCCTCAATGACTTTATCAGACTTTGCCACATGGCTGCTAGCTATTGGTAATGGACATATAGGTGTGCCTGACAAAGATGACCCACAGGACTCAAGTTGGATACAAATTCCATCTTCACTCCTAATATCACCTTCTCCCAATTCCCTACAAACCTTAATTGATTTTGTGTATGGGGATGGTGCACTTAATGAACCGACTGCCACACTGCTTTCAGCAAGAGCGATAGTTTGTCCCACAAATGATTCGGCTGATGAGATAAATGGTCATGTTTTGAAAATGGTGACAACAGGTGGCAGGATATACAATAGCACGGACACCATTCAGCCGAATGGGAAACACACATCGGACTTGGAAGGCCTCTATCCAATAGAATACCTGAACCACCTAACCTTTCCAGGAATACCACCACACGAGCTTCTACTTAAGGTAGACTGTCCAATAATGCTGTTAAGAAACATAAAATAGAGATAAGGCTTATGCAATGGTACCCGTATGATTGTTTCACAATTGTTACCAACTGTTATTGAAGCGACAATCATAACAGGCACTTCGATTGGAAAACGTGTATACATACCACGCATAAAGTTCATACATAAGTCAGCAGATCTGCCATTCATCTTCTCACGAAAACAGTTTCCACTGAAAGTCTGTTACGCAATGACTATCAACAAGAGTCAAGGACAATCACTACGTAAGATTGGAATATATTTGTCACAGCCTGTCTTTGCACATGGACAGCTCTATGTTGCCCTCTCCCGAGCAACATCTCCAGATTCCATAAAGATACTAATAAACAGCAGTGACACGACTAAAACCAACGAAACAAAAAATGTTGTCTTCAAAGATTTACTACGCAGAGTGACTTCAAGCGAGGTCTACAGTATCACTGCCTGTTATACCCTTCATCACCGTTACTACTTTTCATTTTATTCATATGTTCTTCAATGTTTCAATAGTTTTTAGATGTTTATACAATATTTTTTTTCATCCAAATATCTTGCGTACCTCCGTACATTTCTTTATAATAGAAAACACAAACAAGTAATGACGAGTATCTCAGAACTCAAAGCTGAGGGTATTGGAGGCCCCTTACAAGTTAGAATACTACGCAAATGGAAACACGATGTCCGCCAATATGAGACGTGGTACCTGGCTGTTGACAGATTTGTAAGTTACCACCAAAATATATTACACCAAAAGCAGGTTTGAAATTGCAATTTTTCACCAAATGAAAGGTCTATCAAGAAAATTATTATTTATTAAAAATATAAGGAAAAGAGGTTTTGGATTTAAAACTTTCAACAAATTTGAAATTTGTATGAAGAAAATTCTTAATTATCACTCTTTAATATTGACAAACCAAACCGCTTTGTTGCTTAAAAAAACACGTATGATTACCACACGATACAATTCTATAACAATAAAAACACATCTAATACCATTCAATCTAATGTTATAATAATCTGTTTCTACAGGGAGATGCAATTCAAATTCTTGGACAGCGAACAAATCAGAGCTACATTGAATCTGTTTTCAATGTTTCAGAATGTTACATCATATCAGATTATAGCTGTCCTCAGTTAGACAAGTATCAAAAAGTTCTTGAAAATGAGTTCTATATTGATGTTGGTCTCAACTCCATCATACAACCAATTCCAGACACAATAATAGTTCCAAAAAGTTGGTTTCGCTTCGTATCAAAGTCAAATCTGATACAACTCGGAGAAACACCACCATACTATCCAGGTATTCATTAAAAACCTTGATATAACTCAAATGTAAATTTGTATTACTTATAATTTCTACAAAATACCATGGGAATGACTTTTGTACATCTGACAAAAAAAAAATTTATTCATTTCATCCCAAATCTTAAATGCAATAATCCAGGCCCATTATTGAAATACATAATTCTAACTTTTCTAAAGCAAAACAATATTTCCCATAATAAGTATCCATGATATAAAAAATTTAACCCAAAATTGTTCTTATTGGTCATTTCATAGTTTTTGGCCTTTTTCTTATTTGCCTCCAAACATCAACAGACGTATATTTGTTAGCTTTGAAATTAAAAAAAAAAAAAAAAATTTGAAGGTGGGAAATAACCAATATGAACAATCTGGAGATAAATGTTTTATATTATTCAAAGTGATTGTTCATATTTGGTTGGTTTTTTTTTTTTTTTTAATTTCAGACTTGACAAATATACGCCTGCTGTTCTTTTGAGGCTAGGAACAAAAAGGCCAGAAACTGTGAATTGACAAATATGAACAATTTCGAGGTAAAGTGATTGTTCATATTTGGTTTTGTTACATACTTCCACTTACTTCTAAACAGACTTCATTGACGTTCTATCAAAGATAAGAGATTGCACGAAAGCAAATAGAGAACCATTTGTGTTGCTTATACTAACTGATGAAAGGTATACATACTAATTATGAAACTACACTCATAAATTCTATCATCACCGCCTAACACCAAAAACAATTGAAATCCCATTAGTGGCAGTGAACTT
Organism: Lactuca virosa; assembly: GCF_052849685.1. Taxonomy (NCBI): domain Eukaryota; kingdom Viridiplantae; phylum Streptophyta; class Magnoliopsida; order Asterales; family Asteraceae; genus Lactuca; species Lactuca virosa. The sequence continues at coordinate 319,927,628 of NC_136428.1, forward strand.
GCAATCAATCTATGGAAAGAATGCATAACCAATCCACAGAAATTCAACTGTGCCTCCCTAGATCACCCATCTACAACAACGGTTGTTGCAATAACAAACCTAAAACCATCAACATCCAATGGTACACTCCTCTGTATGACTCCATATATATATATATATATATATATATATATATATATATATATATATATACACATCATATCTTCTAATATTCTTAATCACCAAATACGTTCTATGCAGGAGCATTACGGCACGGCTCATCACATGCTACACATATCTATGTCAATCCAGATATACCGGAGACAACATCACTCATAAGTCTGTAAGTCACATAAATTACACAAATATGGTAGAATCCATATTATTTCAATTCTATACCAACAAGAACATGGTTTCAGATTCACAGGTCCCTCAAGGCCGATACCAGCACTATCAGGAACTCCCTCAACCCTATACAACATGAAACTGAAAAACAGATCTGATCTACTGGTAACACAATATGAATAATATAAGTATATACAAATACAATCTCTTTCCCACTCTGACAACTATTTGCTTTTTATCTATAGGATAAAACATTCATAGTAGAAGCTTCAATCAAGGAATTTCACTTTCAAAACAGCTGGTACCAAACAACATGTCCAATCTGTAAAGATCCGATTTTCAGAAGAGGCGAACAGTGGTATTGCAGTGCACATGGACTCATTGAAAACCCAACCTACACGTAAGTATCTTCTCAAGCATACAGAAAACCATTATTCACCAACTACACTGCTTACAAGTTCTTTATATCAATAGATGCAAATTCACAGTCACCATTACCGACACTACGAACACCATACCTGCGGTTGTATCCGAAACAGCGTCTCGGAAGCTGTTAAAATCATCACTTCAAAAGTTTATATCTGACAACCCGCTCACAAGCAGAAACAGCCTCCCTTCCATCATCACTGATCAAAAAGAACAAACAAAAACAATGTGTATCCAAATGCTTAGGACATCAACAACTGACAACATCCGTTTCATAGTAATTGACATCTAAGAATCAACAACGCCATCAGAGACACCTGTCCCAACAACACCAGCCGTACCGCGGATGACAAGAATGCGACCAGATGACGGAACACCAGAGCCAAGCAGACCTCCTCGCCCTGTGGCACGCACTCTCACCTTCACTCCACCAGGTAAAAGTTGATGTACTGAAATAAAAAATAAACAACAAAATACCAAAACAAATACTAATACCTTTTCATTTCTCCTATCACAGGGCCACCACCACCAAAAAATCAAAAACGAACCACAAAATAGCAGATATCATGAAACAGCACTAAGAAATCCAACTTTTGTTTTGGACAATATGTTTATCTTTTGTAACAGACATGCTAAACAACTATCATATGTAATATAAACAATAATAAACAGACACCCTTTGCATGCTTCCACTTTTCCAAAATTTCACAAAAAACAACCTATACAAATGATACTTACATAACAATGTCATATTTAATATCACACTAATATAAGCGACATACTTATCCTACTCTATATTAATATGAATCACCACATATACAATTAAATAAATTTATATACAACAACAATTAACAATTTACAAACTACATCAATGAAAACAGATACCATAGAGTTAAAAGTAGTGTATTCAAATACATATACATGCTACAAAGCATATTGAAGAGTAGCCAACTATTAATTTCGATTCTTATATTATCCCATTTTCCAAAACAAATATACCTCTTGTAGTCAAAGATTTCCCCAGATATTACCCATTTAACACCACACCCAAACCCAACAATCACATCTATCAAATAAAGGAAAAAAGGGTCACAGCCACCCTAATTCACTGCCTCTAATAAATACAATCCAACAACCACAATAATCTCCTATAAAATCATACACCAAAGATACCGACTTCTCCACCAAACACCAAACATACAACATGGAAGCCATCATGCAGAAACTTCAAGACCAACTCCAGACAATGAAGGAATCACTGGCAATCGTTCAAAGCACATACACCACCATCATGGAGACAAGGGCAAATATGATAAAAGAAGCACCGGTCGACATGCCGTACACCCACATTGTCATCACGGACACCTTCATCAAAGACCTCGACCAAGACACCGTCATTATGTTGGACATGTTCGAAACGATGCAAGACAACATGAGTTCAGCAACAGACATCTGCAGGAAGATCATTCGAGACCATGAAGCACCATGACGATAAATACCAGTCCAACACTTTTGTAATGAAATGTTCTATAGTCATCCTTTAATGGATCGACAGTTTTGTAATCGAATATCCTATAACAATCCACTAATGAATGATAACTTTTGATGCTTATCCCCTAATATATTTATCTATTCTATAAACGGATTCCTTATATGTGAAAATACATACAAAATTTTCTGACCAAAACTTCTAACCGAGATCATATGCCGACATCAGGTCCCTCTGCCCCCCGCGAAGCGGGGGTTAGCAATCTAGTTCTTATTAAATATCATTACAAATAATTTTTGAATAAGTGACACTTTTTATTAAAGAAATCACATACACAACACATAACAACAAGAATAGGTTTCTTTTGGAAATTAAGTAAATTAACTATTATATAAGATATCTTTAATAGAAATAACAAATATTTTTTTTTTGAAAATTGATCACCTTCTTTAGAATAGATTATTACGGAGAAGTACTATACATTCAAGATTGATGTGATTGGTAAGGATTCGATTCCAACCGTACATTATTGTAAATCCATTTTTCCATGTTTTTTTTCATGAATTTAGTTTAGTTTGTTCTTGTTTATCATACTTGAAGTGTATCTGATCGATACAAACCATCAATACAACCATCGCTACACCAATTCTCAATGTTGCCCCGGTATAGCAAGAACATACCATGCATCCTTACCATGGCATATAAAAGACAGAGTTTCAACGGTTTCATGTCGACTATAGGTGCTTGCGTCATGACTATTCTGCCCATTACCACAGTGTTTGTGAGATGAATGATGAGATAGTGGACCTTAGAGAAGACTTTTATTCCTACCGAGAGAGCTAACAAGCACATAACCAAATTGTGACCGATTTTATGTCTGACATCCATCATGTGGTGTGTATGGGTGGTCAGCCAACACGAACACCCATATTACCCTCAATATTTGTAGCAATAGCCAACTCAGTATCTGCAGCAGTATCCTTTGAAAGACCTTGTATGCCCAAGAGTCATTATAGAATGATATTGCTAATAACTTGTGATCATATAGGGTCACACCTTATAGCAAGTTACCATCAATTGATTATTTATTAGTATAATTTGATTATTAATAAATATATGAGCACTTGGAAAATTATTATTTTACGAAAATAATATTTTCTTAATTGGGAATCTATTATTTATGAAAATAATATTTATTGGAGAAAAAAACAACTTATGAATCATATCATAAAGTATGTTTATTTATATGTTATATTTATCTCATTAAACTAGTTAGAGTTTATTTGTATGTAACTGTGATTTGTATAAAAGAGACAACTATATATATATATATATATACATATATATATATATATATATATATATATATATATATATATATATATATATATATATATATATATATATATATATATATATATATATAAGTAGTTATATCAAGTAAAAGACGGAACAAAACGTGAGTTTCTTTTAAATTGTTTAATAAGCTAGACCATGCTTGTAAGAGACATGTTCTTTCCTTTTGTTTATTATATGTTCCATGCATGTAAGATACATGCTTTTAGTTTTTCTTTTTGGTCTACATTAGATGGAAGATAAAATGGGAAGACATGCAAGCATTTGGAGCTAGATTTTACTTGTCGTTTCCTTCTTTTTTGTGAAGCAAAACCGAGAGCTCCTAGAGCTCCCAGGACTGCGAAATTTATGTGGTGCTACAAGTGAAGGCATAAAGTGTTAGTTCTCTTTAGATATATTTTGTATATGTCTTAAAGCTTAAGAACAACATTTTAGAAGTGAAATATTGGTATGTTTTGATGGTTCTACTCTTGTTTGGTGGATACTTCTAGAGAACTCTTGTTGTAGAGTTTCATGTCATCTTCATCAACTTCCAACCTCCCATGAGGATCAAAGTCTTCAATGGTTATTATGCTTTCTCTTATATGATTGTTTTAATTTTTCAAAGTCTTGCAAAATGATCTTTTGGTAGGAATAAAACAAGTTCTATTTTGTTCAAATCTTAACTCTTTTTTTGCATTGTTTATGTTTTTGAAACAATTTTTGAATAAAAACTCAACAATTAGTATCAGAGTCATTTTTCCAAGATTAGTTAGATTATTTGTTAAGTTATTATTTTTGGACAACATGGATGGTTTTCTCTTTGCAAGAAAAATCCTTACATATTTTCCATGACAACTTTTGAAATGTTTATAATTGTTACTTTTATAACTAGAAGTTTAGATGCATATTTTTATTCATAAAGTTGTCTTAGAAAAAAAATAGTTGTTTTATATGATTTTGAGTATATAAATGTGTATGATGTACATAAAATAGTCATGGACCTTGTGTTGTTGCATGTTGCTGAATTTTTACTTTCAATAAGCTTTTCAATACCCTTGTGTTGTTGCATGTTGCATGTTGCTGAATTTTTACATAAATGTGTATGATGTACATAAAATAGTCATGGACCTTGTGTTGTTGCATGTTGCTAACCGGCAACTTCTGAACCGATGACCCTTCGGCTTCCCGAACTATCAATACCCAAAATAAAATTTAGACCACAATAATCCAAAAGTCAACCCTGGTCAAAGTCAACGGTCAAAGTCAACATCCAGTTGACCTGACTCGCCGAGTTGGTCTACCAACTCGTCGAGTCCATACTCCAATCCCAAAACAACCTCGACTCTACTCGTCGAGCCTAGCAAGAACTTGACGGGTTCTCCTTCAACCATGCCACTGGGACCATCTTCAACCGACTCGTCGAGTTCATCATCCACATATGAATGTGTCTAGTCTGTGACTCGCTGAGTTGTATGAACAACTCGTCGAGTCCATCTTCATAAACTAAGGAGATTGCCTTAGACTCGCCGAGTTCTTCCTTGAACTCGTCGAGTACGATGAACTTCATGACCATCATGGACTCGGGCCGACTGAGTCCCTTTCCAAACTCAACTCATACCCTTAATAGAAGGGTTTTGGGGCAAGAACTGGCCTGACTCGCCGAGTCCCACAACTGACTCGCCGAGTCTCTCTATGTTCAACACTATTCAGACGATTTCTGAGGGTCTCAAGGCACCCAAAACATAGATCTGGACCCAACCATCTCCTAACCATGCAAAGCTACCGCCTTTTTCCTTCATTCATGGCCTTTTGAGCTAAAAAGGCCAAAAGAACACTTCATATGCTTGCATGGGGATTCCTATGGCATAAAGCTTGCACCTTTATGCTATAACAGCCCTTAATAGTGCTAGATCTGAAAACACAAGCTCTTGGGACGTCCATTCCTCTCATGCTAGGGTTCTTGGACTAAAAACCCCCAAAATGAAAAAGAAGAGAGATCTACATGCATAATGATCAAGGTGGAAACTTTCTTACCAGAAAATGGAGGAGAATGCAAGTGGTTTCTGGATCTACTAGTCTCTTCTTGAACCCAAAGGCTTCACCTTCTTCTTCAAGCTTCACAACACTCAAGAAAGTTCACAAAGGCTCACAAACTCATGGGAGGCACTAGGGCTTCGTTCTGGAGTTGAGAGAGCATCAAGGAGGCTGATGAAGGGTTATAATGTTCCTTAAATAGGGTGCAAGTCCCGCATTTAGGGTTTTCCCCAAACCTGGCCAACTCGCCGAGTCAGTCCTCTGACTCGTCGAGTAGGTCACTTAACTCGCGACCCTATTCGCGCTCCTACTCGTCAAGTCACTCCATCTACTCGACGAGTCCCTTCCTTAATTTGAGGTTTTCTTTCCTTTCTAGACCTCCTGAATTCGGGGTGTTACAACTCTCCCCCACTTAAACTAGACTTCGTCCTCGAAGTCCGCCATGGTCAACTACCTTACAATCCACTTACAACTTTACGCACTTCACCCATTAGGTCCATCCCTGGATATCTCATCCTCAGAATAATTCAATCATTACTACCTTCGAGTACAACACCTTTACCCAACCGGTAACCTTACTGATACTCCTATTACACTTACCCTTGATACACAAGGGGTTTACCCTTTTACCATGCACTGTCACCGGCCTTTCCAAGGCACTTTTTACAAGCAACAAACCTTCCCAATCTCCTTCGAGGACCAATCCTCTGCTGGAACCGCAATCCCGGCCACTCCCAGTGTCGGCCATCATACCAATACTCACGAAATAATCCCACATACAATGCTCCAATACTGAAAACTCCACCCAGCGTGAGAATTCGGACAATCCTTCGAGTAGCAGATCCATATCTACTATGTTTAAGGCTCAGACGAGAACGGCATTACCGAGCCAAATCATTTACTCTGAGATCATTTGATTCCGCGGTGAGCAACTTAGCATCACCCGATCAGCTCACGGCTTTTTGCACCAAATCCCTTACCATCATTCCTGCCTAAAGTCCTGCCGACTCTCATCCGCCTACCGGATGAACCGAGACCACCCTGGTCCCAACTGATCTACCATTACCCGAAATACCGGTCCCCCACCGGTTACCAGACGCAAGAACATTCCCTCAATCGCTCCCAGCGACTCATGAAGATACCGCGACTACCTGAACTGCTCTACCAACCCAGCCACTCTGGCTCTAGAAGATCTTGGGTCCTCGACCCCTACCTTACCCTAAGGTCTCTACCAGGTCCCACCTGTTGCTAAAAGAACACGGGCCTCGCACACGGGTCTCACCCAACTATACTTCGGAGCGGCCTCTCCCACAGGTCTCACCTATCCAGTGCTATGCAGACCCACTCATCCTCTGATCTCAACTAGCTAAACTTTTCTGATTCTTATCATGTTAACTTGGAGATACGGGCCCCCGCCCACACTCCGTGAACTAGGAGATACGGGCCCCCGTCCACACTCCGCTAACTAAGCTACTAATCAATGCTACGGCTTACCCGCAGTCTTACATCACTTCCCTCACTGTCTCGCTGCTGGGGAATGCTGTGACTACCCCGCAACCTTATATCCCGACTAAACTCTCACCTGCCGAAGGCTCTCCGACCTGTTTTCCCCGAACCTGCCATCAACTACTCGCGGAGACGCGAACTCAAGGTTGGAAAGTTTCCCCAACTTCCAACCTAACTGCTCCTCAATCCAAACAGCCACTTGAGCTGCTTCCTTCCTCACCAAGACTGCAGAACCACCCCAGTCTTGCACTTACTTCTGTCTTTGGCCCCACGAGTGGCTCTCCCCCACTTCGATTCGTCTAGCTCCTCACAGCTCACAACTTGGGAGAATTACCAATTCTCCCTACCATCCTCTGGCCACTCTGCTGAAAACCCGAGCTTACCACAGCTGGGAATCTTACCGATCTAACCCCCTAACGACACCTTCCCGAAAACTAGCAAGACACTACTGAGCCCCGCTCATGCGTGCTACAGTTACTGCATCCAAGGCATGCAGATGGCATATAACTCAATCACAAGCAGGCCACAAATTATGAAATATTATTATCATTACCGATGCAGAACCATAACAATAAAATCACGACATAAGCTGATAGAGAAATGAAAGATATGCACCTGACACATCGGGCTGCTCATGCCTCCTCTGAAACCAACTGATACGCCCTGCTCCTCGCTGCAGGAGACTCCGCCCGGCCCTGACGGCCGTCGGTGATCCTCAAGGTTGCAGGGGCAGGTGCTATCACCTGTCCTGCTGAATGCAAACTCGGACATTGGGCCTTCTTGTGGCCCCTCTGACTACAATGGAAACATATCAGGTCTGATCCCTGGGTGGTGGTAGCAGTACAATCCCTGCTGAAATGACCAGTCTGGCCGCACTTGAAGCAGCCAAAATCACCACCACTGCCACTCCTACACGCACTCTCGTGCGTCCTGCCACACTTGCCACAGCGGCCCCGGTCCTGAGGACCTCTCAATCTAGAATCTGATGTCTTGGGCCTCTTACTCGATCCCATGGATACCTAAACCTCTACCAACTTTCTCTTCCTTTCTGTGTCAAGATCAATCTGTCACAACTAGCACTTTTGGCTAGGAAATTCCGTCCTCAGGTAAGTAAGGACTATTGTGAGATTTGTGCTAACACTCTTAAGTGTTCAATATGAGTTCCTAAGGAGCCATAAAGTGTTAGAATGCAAATCTCTCCAAGTATAGTGAATCTCTCCCAAATCTCTCCAAGTATAGTAAATCTCTCCCAAATCTCTCCGAGTATGTGAAATCTCTCCCAAATCTCTCCAAGTATAGTGAATCTCTCCCAAATCTCTCCAAGTATGTGAAATCTCTCCCAAATCTCTCTAAGTATGCGAAATCTCTCCAAGAATAGTGAATCTCTCCCAAATCTCTCCAAGAATAGTGAATCTATCCTAAATCTCCCTAAGTATGCGAAATCTCTCCAAGAATAGTGAATCTCTCCCAAATCTCCCTAAGTATGAGAAATCTCTCCAAGAATAGTGAATCTCTCCCAAATCTCTCCACGTATCTCAAATCTCTCTCAAATCTCCCTAAGTACCTTCCTTAGTCGAAAACAGCTCAAAACCGGAAGAGGAAACCCCCAAAAGGACCCTTTTGGTCCGGAACCTCTTGGTCCGGAACCCTCTTGGTCCGGACTCCTCTTGGTCCTGAACCTCTTGGCCGGAACCCTCTTAGTTCGGAATGTCTCCTAAGGAAGCCAAGAGGAAGCTCATCTCGGAAACCTCTCATCCGGATAGGTTCGCAGCTCCGGAAGATTTCTCTTGAAGCAGCTTCGGAACCTCCAGCCGGATTCGCATCCTCGGTCCGGACTCACCTGATCTCGCACCCGACTCCGGAAGTGGGCATCGACTTCGGAATCCGAGAAGAGCACTCCGGAATTGCGAGATTTGCTCCGGAACTTCACTGTTTGCTTCGGAATTTACTCCTTTGCTCCGGAAATTTCACAAGGACTTCGGATTTCGCTTCTAAGCTCCGGATTTTCATCATTTCCAGACTATTTTATCATTTTAAGGCATTTTGACGCCGGAATTTACACCAAACTCGTATTTTCCCTATCCTAAACCCCTTAGACTCCTATTTTATGCTAAAATTAATTATTTTAAGCATATCCTTCATAAAAACAAATGGTTGGGATTTAGGAAAACCTTATCCTAAATCAAGAAAAGGACAAGGAAGTTGACTTTGTGAGTTGATAAAATCCTCATTTCCCATGCAAATCGCAGTATTCCATGCTTTACCCACCAAATATCCATGCATGGACCACCAGACCCCCATGCATCAAAGATTCCCTTCCTTTTCCTTATACTCTAGAGCAACGACAGTGAGGGAGTTTAGACTCCACTTTCTCGCTCACTTTCCCCATTTTCTCTCAAAACTCATCTTCAAGGCAAGAACAATGATCTTGCTGGAAGGAATAATATTCTCAATTTCTCCCTGGAGTTGAAAGGTAAATTCCTCCACTCATCTAATATTTTATAATATTTCAAGATAAATCCATATTATTTTATTCATAATAATATGTGAAAAATCACCTTCAGGATAACTTTCTCCCAAGGAAGTTCTTCATCTCAGCCAAGAGTTTAAGCCTGAGATCTTCACTCCATGACTCCAGACAAATCCTCAACTAACTCAAGGTGAGCTTCATACCCCACATTTTCAATATTTTAATGTTTTTGGGGGAGAGTACAAGTCAAATCTTGCCTAAATACTTGAATAATTGCATATATACGTATGTTTGTATGTGTGTGTGAAATATTATTAAATTAATATTTTAGTAATATACTCATGAACGTAAGAATTCTCAATTTCATAAAGAACAGAGGATACTTTGTACAAAAGAGCCTCCCAACTATTGGATGTGTCCAACTTAACCCCTTTATCTATGTTTTCATGTCTAAAGATAAAAGTTATAATAGGGATCTTGATAAGTGGACACCATTTCTAGTAAATTTTCAAAAATGGAAACTTTGTGACTATTTTGCAAACTGTCAGGGGCATTTTATAAATATTCAATATAAAAGTTTGCGTCAAGAAAATATACAAATAGAGCCTTTATGACAGAAATATTCGCATGTCATGAACTGCTGTCATAAAACCTCCAAGAACATAAGTAATGTTCTATATGTCATAAAACAGAAAATGCGTGTCATAACCGGCAGTTATAAATTTATACAAATTATAACTTGACACTTTTTCTCTCTTGACTAAAATGACTTATTTTTCATTAAACAAAAAGGAACAAACACGAGCACCTAGTTAACAAGCACAATCAACGATATAGAACGAGAACGATACTTCTATTCAATGAGTACGAGTTTCATTATTTATCTAACAAATAATGGATCTCTAACGATTGCTCAAAAGGTTGTTAATATTCTAGTCAGACAAATCTCAAAAGTACCTAAATATAAAAATATTAGTGTACGTCTAAGTCCTGTAAGGAGTTATAGCCAGAGTCTCCTGGAGGGAGAGCGGGAATTTATGTATAGATCTATACGGGGTTGACACCCCGCACCTTCGCTGTTCGCTACAGCTAGACAGGCCAGTCTAGGGTGACAAATGTCTTTATCCAAACCGAGGGCGCCTGAGAAACGCCAAAACAGACACTTCGTCATATTAGTATGGTTATAACGACTCACTAGAATATGTTATATTAACTGGAAATTTATGTAAGGAAAACCTCATAAATAAACTTTGGCACATTGTGTTGACTGTCCTACACGTGATAGGTGATGGTCCGCATTTGTTGTGTTGACTGTCCTTCTTCATCGCATAGAATGTCCACAATAGCCATGTTGATTCTTTCTCCTACAAGTATAGAGTCGTAATACCGCTATTTTTACAAATTAAAAAGCGTAGGACTCTATGGAAAACGTTTGAAACCGAAAGTAACTAAAGGTTGAACACTACACTCAAACCTGGGCAGTTATGTAATCATATATGGGATCAATATAGTCTGATCAACTATATTTATTTGAGATATGACCAACATGTGCTTGGGAGTGATGGTGGTGTTGCAACAAACCTAAAACCTACCAACTAATAGTACAAGAGAATACTAGAATCGAACATCAAGTTTAAAATACTATAGGAGTATTTTAGGACACTATGAACCCCTCCCACACCTAAACTTTCCCTATATATCTCGTACCTCGATTCTCGTACAAACAAGTAATTGAAATTCCTCGCCAAGACTTCTACTACCCTGTCCCGGTAAATTACAGATGGGGCAAGGAGAGACCAGAAGAAGTCCATGAGGAAAAATCCAGAAGTGGATCCTAAGGAACACCAAGGGATGAATCGTGAAAGGGAGAATTCCGATTAAGAACCCAGTAAGGATAAAAGCGCCAAGGAAACCCTTGATAAGCTTTGCCCAATTAATAGTAGATCAGAGACCCTTTCACCTTTCTTTTCACAGATACATAAACACCCGATATAGGTACTCCTGGAATAGACATACCTAGAAACAAAACGATACCCACACGAACACAAGTTGAGAAATTGGCTCCTATCCCATTTAGGGCGTATCTCCACAAAAGACAACCCGATCCACAATCAACGTGAACCGAACTCTGATAGCCAACGCTCTCACGAATCAGACATCCGTTTAAACCACAAGTAACCGAAAGTGACTCCCGGTTTCCAACCCTCTGTCATGGAGTAAGGGAGACCATAAACAAAGCCCGATATATGGGAATGTAAATCCGATCCCCCAACAAGTAACCAGAACACCATTCCAAATGCCTTGCGAAACCCACAAGTAGGACCAGAAAACTAGGCAGACCATGTGCATTCCTTAAAAGAGGAAATGGTCATTTGGAGACCACAACTCATAGCAACCAAGGCTAGGACAGCCTTAGCAGCGTAAGGAACACATAAAGGGCACCCTTAATATAAGAGAAATGGCCAAGCACTTTGTGCACCAAAAGAGGATCACCACACTACTCGCCATAGGTTCATAATGCCCTTAATCGCAGCCAGTAGTAGTAAACCAAGAGGAGTACATCCTCCAAGAATCCATACAACCGAATCCGTTAACTATAGTGCTAGCTATGTGCTATTTTGACGGACTTTACGTTAGACAATACATGTTCCCACTCAATACCATAACTGCATCATGGGGATGTAGGTTGACACAATTAGCACCAGTACGATAAGATTATAGGAGTAAACCCACTTGAAACTAGCTATAAGTACTTACGAGCTCACTTTTCGTGTGCAGCAGGGTCATGTCTTCCCATGGAGACAACCAGTACCCTGACGATGCACCAGTCTTGCGAATAGACTCCGCCACTTTCCAAGCCACTGTAACAGCGGCTGTGGCAGCCGTCATGGCATACTTCAATTGCAACGACACAAGCGATGCTGGAAGCAGTGTTGGTAACTCCAACCGTAACAACAACCAAGGAAACCAACGAAGAACAACTCACCCATGCACTCAAGGACCTAAACCTAAGAACAAGAAACTAAAGTTCGGAAACGAAAAAGGAGGTAGTTCGACTCAGAGGCTTACTAAAAGGCAACAAGTGGGACCAGTCTCTACCCCTGTTAACCCTACTCCTCCCACACCAAGACAATCATACCTTGGGAACAATCCACCCTGCAACAAGTGCAAATACCATCAATGGAGAGTCTGCCAGACATTTTGTTGCAAAAGGTGCAACAAGATGGGGCGCACCTCCCGCTACTGTAGGGCCCCGACCCCATACGTCACTCCGACCCTCAACCCAGAAGTAAGTCCAGTTTGTCACCGGTGCGGTGCAACAGGACATCTCAAGGGAGATTGTCCAACAGAGAGGACTAACGAAGGAGTCGACAACTAGACAGAAGTTGATGACAAGGAACCCTACCGCAGCTTTTGGTACGTTCCACGATAAACTTAAGCATCGATCAATCACAAAGTTTTTGGTTAATTAAAAACATAATCCAAAAACTATTGTCTCGTTAGAGAAAATACTGTAAATTACGGGAAGCTAGGGATCCTTACGAATGGACCATGATGGTCCCATATGAACGTTCGTATCACCTATGATTAGGATTCCGCAAACTAAGACCGTGCGATTCCGCCTTACTTTCTGTCCCTGGGCTGAATAGTGATTGGGACAGAACCCTACAGTCAACCATCTCTAAAGATCTTAAGTATGTACGGTTAGGTCACATCCACCTATAGCGGAAGGACCTGGCGGAATTCGGATTACGAATTCCCTTGACTTATAACAGCGCATTTGTGTCACTAGAACACCTAACAAGCAGAAACGAGATAGACCCAATGGTAACAACAAAAACGAAACTAGCAACGATAAGAACACGAACACTAGAACACCTAACAAGCAGAAACGAGATAGACCCAATGGTAACAACGAAAACGAAACTAGCAACGATAAGAACATGAACACTAGAACACCTAACAAGCAAAAACGAGATAGACCCAATGGTAACAACGAAAACGAAACTAGCAACGATAAGAACACGAACACTAGAACACCTAACAAGCAGAAACGAGATAGATCCAATGGTAACAACGAAAATGAAACTAGCAACGATAAGAACACGAACACTAGAACACCTAACAAGCATAAACGAGATGGACCCAAATGGTAACAACAAAAACGAAACTAGTAACGATAAGAACACAAACACTAGAACACCTACCAAGCAGAAACGAGATGGACCTAAATGGTAACAACGAAAACAAAACTAGCAACGATAAGAACATGAACATAGAACACCGTGTCATTTCTAGCAACCAGTGCTCCTCGAATCGACGTAACAACAAGAAGTCCAATGCCATAAATTGGCAAGGACAGGCTTGATCCTCACCTTACAAACCCCGAGCACTACAAATAGACTTTCGTCCTACTCCACCGGGTAACGAAACTCTCTCAGCCGATAACGGCAAATCCCTAGCAACCAGACACCTAAGCTCTGGTGTGATAAATACCATGCCCTTCCCTAGCCCCGATAAAGATTTAAAAATCAAGGAGCAAAAGGCATTAAGGGAATCCGAAAGGCTTCCAACCTTCCTCCAGAGGTTCCTATAATCCCTTTGGAAACCTTAACCATGTGCTAAGCAGAGATGGAATCACCTCGACTCCTAGGACCACCCCAATAACCAAACACCCGATACCACTTAGCACAATCACAAGAACAGATAGTGTCTGATCGCAAGATCGACATAATAGATAAGGGAAACATCAGACCCAGTCCCTAACCACAGGGAGCACCTGTCTAACTCATAAGGGAGAAAGACGAAATTACCATAGGCACCACCGACTACGAATAAGCCAAACAAACCCATCCTCAAGGATCGATACTCCCTACCCCCGAATCGGAGACATGTTCAACCAACAACGAGGACTGACAGAGGCCGACCTACCATTAACTTGGGAAAACTATAAGAAGAAAACCCCCAAGATAATCTAAGACTCATAAGGTTAACTGCACCACTCGCAAACACAACCTTGGTGACCATAGTACCAACTCCTAAGACCCAGAATACTCTACTTCTAGGACACCAGGATTTCGATCCCTAGAAGACCATTCAAAAGGTCTTGCCAAGAAAGGGCCCGATAACTCATAGTCTCCGATTAACCAAAGGAACCAAGTTAGGACATTTCTCCTTTCATAGGCTCAGCACTCATAAGTGTAAGACCACCAAAACTCTAGAAAATTCCACCTGTCGAGGTCAAGGTAAACACGAACCCACATCCCGAAGAGAAGCATGTGTAGTGGACATTGACGAAGTTTGGATGCCCACTTATTTCTAATCAAGTATTCATATGACAACAACTACCACTCGAGCATATGAGTTGCACCCCTTAGGGCCCTATGTGGCCAGAGGTGCAGATCATCCTCTGTTGGGCTGAGGTGGAAGATACCCGACCGACAAGATGAAAAACGCCCAATAGCACACTCACTAGACCCGAGATTATTCCAGACACCACGGAAAGCATAGTCCAAACCCAAACACGACCTCAAACATCGTAACACCGACAAAGGAACTATGTAGATAACATCTTAAAACCTCGAAATCCCAAGTAGGGATCAGGGTATTATTTACGAACTCCTCTCGAGGAAGAGTAACTCGAATCAAAAGGAAAAGTGAACTAAACTCCCGATGTACCAGACCCTTCGAGATCCTCACACGAATCGGCCCGGTAGCCTACCAACTCCAATTACCCTCCGAATTTGGTAACGCACACCCTGTATTCCATGTATCGAACCTAGAAAGTGTCTATCGGACAACTCTCCTAGTCCCACTAGATAAGACTAAGGCGAACTAGAACCTCCTAATCATTGATCCGCCTATCGAGACAATGAACGGAAAAGTTAAGTAAACAAAACAAAGCCGCATCCCGATTGTGAAGGTTAGAGAGAACGCTAGGCGTGAGCCGGAATTCACTTGGGAGCGCGAAAACCAAATGAATCGAAAGTACCTTCATCTATTCCCATGTTCATGACTCTACCTTTCGAAAGAATTTCGGGACGAAATTCCCTCTAACGGGGGGATGATGTCACAACTAGCACTTTTGGCTAGGAAATTCCGTCCTCAGGTAAGTAAGGACTATTGTGAGATTTGTGCTAACACTCCTAAGTGTTCAATATGAGTTCCTAAGGACCCATAAAGTGTTAGAATGCAAATCTCTCCAAGTATAGTGAATCTCTCCCAAATCTCTCCAAGTATAGTGAATCTCTCCCAAATCTCTCCAAGTATGTGAAATCTCTCCCAAATCTCTCCAAGTATAGTGAATCTCTCCCAAATCTCTCCAAGTATGTGAAATCTCTCCCAAATCTCTCTAAGTATGCGGAATCTCTCCAAGAATAGTGAATCTCTCCCAAATCTCTCCAAGAATAGTGAATCTCTCCCAAATCTCCCTAAGTATGTGAAATCTCTCCAAGAATAGTGAATCTCTCCCAAATCTCCCTAAGTATGCGAAATCTCTCCAAGAATAGTGAATCTCTCCCAAATCTCCCTAAGTATGCGAAATCTCTCCGAGAATAGTGAATCTCTCCCAAATCTCTCCACGTATCTCAAATCTCCCTAAGTACCTTCCTTAGTCGAAAACAGCTCAAAACCGGAAGAGGAAACCCCCAAAAGGACCTCTTTGGTCCGGAACCTCTTGGTCCGGAACCCTCTTGGTCCGGACTCCTCTCGGTCCTGAACCTCTTGGCCGGAACCCTCTTAGTCCGGAATGTCTCTTAAGGAAGCCAAGAGGAAGCTCATCTCGGAAACCTCTCATCCGGATAGGTTCGCAGCTCCGGAAGATTTCTCTTGAAGCAGCTTCGGAACCTCCAGCCGGATTCGCATCCTCGGTCCGGACTCACCTGATCTCGCACCCGACTCCGGAAGTGGGCATCGACTTCGGAATCCGAGAAGAGCACTCCGGAATTGCGAGATTTGCTCCGAAACTTCACTGTTTGCTTCGGAATTTACTCCTTTGCTCCGGAAATTTCACAAGGACTTCGGATTTCGCTTCTAAGCTCCGGATTTTCATCATTTCCGGATTATTTTATCATTTTAAGGCATTTGACTCCGGAAGTTACACCAAACTCGTATTTTTCCTATCCTAAACCCCTTAGACTCCTATTTTATGCTAAAATTAATTATTTTCAACATATCCTTCATAAAAACAAATGGTTGGGATTTAGGAAAACCTTATCCTAAATCAAGAAAAGGACAAGGAAGTTGACTTTGTGAGTTGATAAAATCCTCATTTCCCATGCAAATCGCGGTATTCCATGCTTTACCCACCAAATATCCATGCATGGACCACCAGACCCCCATGCATCAAAGATTCCCTTCCTTTTCCTTATACTCCAGAGCAACGACAGTGAGGGAGTTTAGACTCCACTTTCTCGCTCACTTTCCCCATTTTCTCTCAAAACTCATCTTCAAGGCAAGAACAATGATCTTACTGGAAGGAATAATATTCTCAATTTCTCCCTGGAGTTGAAAGGTAAATTCCTCCACTCATCTAATATTTTATAATATTTCAAGATGAATCCATATTATTTTATTCATAATAATATGTGAAAAATCACCTTGAGGATAACTTTCTCCCAAGGAAGTTCTTCATCTCAGCCAAGAGTTTAAGCCTGAGATCTTCACTCCATGACTCCAGACAACTCCTCAACTAACTCAAGGTGAGCTTCATACCCCACATTTTCAATATTTTAATGTTTTTGGGGGAGAGTACAAGTCAAATCTTGCCTAAATACTTGAATAATTGCATATATACGTATGTTTGTATGTGTGTGTGAAATATTATTAAATTAATATTTTAGTAATATACTCATGAACGTAAGAATTCTCAATTTCATAAAGAACAGAGGATACTTTGTACAAAAGAGCCTCCCAACTATTGGATGTGTCCAACTTAACCCCTTTATCTATGCTTTCATGTCTAAAGATAAAAGTTATAATAGGGATCTTGATAAGTGGACACCATTTCTAGTAAATTTTCAAAAATGGAAACTTTGTGACTATTTTGCAAACTATCAGGGGGCATTTTATAAATATTCAATATAAAAGTTTGCGTCAAGAAAATACACAAATAGAGCCTTTATGACAGAAATATTCGCATGTCATGAACTGCTGTCATAAAACCTCCAAGAACATAAGTAATGTTCTATATGTCATAAAACAGAAAATGCGTGTCATAACCGGCAGTTATAAATTTATACAAATTATAACTTGACACTTTTTCTCTCTTGACTAAAATGACTTATTTTTCAATAAACAAAAAGGAACAAACACGAGCACCTAGTTAACGAGCACAATCAACGATATAGAACGAGAACGATACTTCTATTCAATGAGTACGAGTTTCATTATTTATCTAACAAAAAATGGATCTCTAACGATTGCTCAAAAGGTTGTTAATATTCTAGTCAGACAAATCTCAAAAGTACCTAAATATAAAAATATTAGTGTACGTCTAAGTCCTGTAAGGAGTTATAGCCAGAGTCTCCTGGAGGGAGAGCGGGAATTTGTGTATAGATCTATACGGGGTTGACACCCCGCACCTTCGCTGTTCGCTACAGCTAGACAGGCCAGTCTAGGGTGACAAATGTCTTTATCCAAACCGAGGGCGCCTGAGAAATGCCAAAACAGGCACTTCGTCATATTAGTATAGTTATAACGACTCACTAGAATATGTTATATTAACTGGAAATTTATGTAAGGAAAACCTCATAAATAAACTTTGGC
Source organism: Lactuca virosa (assembly GCF_052849685.1). NCBI lineage: Eukaryota > Viridiplantae > Streptophyta > Magnoliopsida > Asterales > Asteraceae > Lactuca > Lactuca virosa. The sequence goes on from NC_136428.1 coordinate 319,945,981, forward strand.
ACATTGTGTTGACTGTCCTACACGTGATAGGTGATGGTCCGCATTTGTTGTGTTGACTGTCCTTCTTCATCGCATAGAATGTCCACAATAGCCATGTTGATTCTTTCTCCTACAAGTATAGAGTCGTAATACCGCTATTTTTACAAATTAAAAAGCGTACGACTCTATGGAAAACGTTTGAAACCGAAAGTAACTAAAGGTTGAACACTACAGTCAAACCTGGGCAGTTATGTAATCATATATGGGATCAATATAGTCTGATCAACTATATTTATTTGAGATATGATCAACATATGCTTGGGAGTGATGGTGGTGTTGCAACAAACCTAAAACCTACCAACTATGAGTACAAGAGAATACTAGAATCGAACATCAAGTTTAAAATACTATAGGAGTATTTTAGGACACTATGAACCCCTCCCACACCTAAACTTTCCCCGTATATCTCGTACCTCGATTCTCGCACAAACAAGTAATTGAAATTCCTCGCCAAAACTTCTACTACCCTGTCCTGGTAAATTACAGATGGGGCAAGGAGAGACCAGAAGAAGTCCATGAGGAAAAATCCAGAAGTGGATCCTAAGGAACACCAAGGGATGAATCGTGAAAGGGTGAATTCCGATTAAGAACCCAGTAAGGATAAAAGCGCCAAGGAAACCCTTGATAAGCTTTGCCCAATTAATAGTAGATCAGAGACCCTTTCACCTTTCTTTTCACAGATACATAAACACCCGATATAGGTACTCCTGGAATAGACATACCTAGAAACAAAACGATACCCACACGAACACAAGTTGAGAAATTGGCTCCTATCCCATTTAGGGCGTATCTCCACAAAAGACAACCCGATCCACAATCAACGTGCACCGAACTCCGATAGCCAACGCCCTCACGAATCAGAAATCCGTTTAAACCACAAGTAACCCAAAGTGACTCCCGGTTTCCAACCCTCTGTCATGGAGTAAGGGAGACCATAAACAAAGCCCGATATATGGGAATGTAAATCCGATCCCCCAACAAGTAACCAGAACACCATTCCAAATGCCTTGCGAAACCCACAAGTAGGACCAGAAAACTAGGCAGACCATGTGCATTCCTTAAAAGAGGAAATGGTCATTTGGAGACCACAACTCATAGCAACCAAGGCTAGGATAGCCTTAGCAGCGTAAGGAACACAAAAAGGGCATCCTTAATATAAGAGAAATGGTCAAGCACTTTGTGCACCAAAAGAGGATCACCACACTACTCGCCATAGGTTCATAATGCCCTTAATCGCAGCCAGTAGTAGTAAACCAAGAGGAGTACATCCTCCAAGAATCCATACAACCGAACCGTTAACTATAGTGCTAGCTATGTGCTATTTTGACGGACTTTACGTTAGACAATACATTTTCCCACTCAATACCATAACTGCATCATGGGGATGTAGGTTGACACAATTAGCACCAGTACGATAAGATTATAGGAGTAAACCCACTTGAAACTAGCTATAAGTACTTACGAGCTCACTTTTCGTGTGCAGCAGGGTCATGTCTTCCCATGGAGACAACCAGTACCCTGACGATGGACCGGTCTTGCGAATAGACTCCGCCACTGTAACAGCGGCTGTGGCAGCCGTCATGGCATACTTCAATTGCAACGATACAAGCGAAGCTGGAAGCAGTGTTGGTAACTCCAACCGTAACAACAACCAAGGAAACCAATGAAGAACATCTCACCCATGCACTCAAGGACCTAAACTTAAGAACAAGAAACGAAAGTTCGGAAACGAAAAAGGAGGTAGTTCGACTCAGAGGCTTACTAAAAGGCAACAAGTGGGACCAGTCTCTACCCCTGTTAACCCTACTCCTCCCACACCAAGACAATCATACCTTGGGAACAATCCACCCTGCAACAAGTGCAAATACCATCAATGGAGAATCTGCCAGACATTTTGTTGCAAAAGGTGCAACAAGATGGGGCGCACCTCCCGCTACTGTAGGGCCCCGGCCCCATACGTCACTCCGACCCTCAACCCAGAAGTAAGTCCAGTTTGTCACCGGTGCGGTGCAACAGGACATCTCAAGGGAGATTGTCCAACAGAGAGGACTAACGAAGGAGCCGACAACTAGACAGGAGTTGACGACAAGGAACCCTACCGCAGCTTTTGGTACATTCCACGATAAACTTAAGCATCGATCAATCACAAAAGTTTTTGGTTAATTAAAAACATAATCCAAAAACTATTGTCTCGTTAGAGAAAATCCTGTAAATTACGGGAAGCTAGGGATCCTTACGAATGGACCATGATGGTCCCATATGAACGTTAGTATCACCTATGATTAGGATTCTGCAAACTAAGACCGTGCGATTCCGCCTTACTTTCTGTCCCTGGGCTGAATAGTGATTGGGACAGAACCCTACAGTCAACCATCTCTAAAGATCTTAAGTATGTACGGTTAGGTCACATGCATCTATAGCGGAAGGACCTAGCGGAATTCGGATTACGAATTCCCTTGACTTATAACAGCGCCTTTGTGTCACTAGAACACCTAACAAGCAGAAACGAGATAGACCCAATGGTAACAACGAAAACGAAACTAGCAACGATAAGAACACGAACACTAGAACACCTAACAAGCAGAAACGAGATAGACCCAATGATAACAATGAAAACGAAACTAGCAACGATAAGAACATGAATACTAGAACACCTAACAAGCAGAAACGAGATAGACCCAATGGTAACAACGAAAACGAAACTAGCAACGATAAGAACACGAACACTAGAACACCTAACAAGCAGAAACGAGATAGATCCAATGGTAACAACGAAAACGAAACTAGCAACGATAAGAACACGAACACTAGAACACCTAACAAGCATAAACGAGATGGACCCAAATGGTAACAACGAAAAAGAAACTAGTAACGATAAGAACACAAACACTAGAACACCTACCAAGCAGAAACGAGATGGACCCAAATGGTAACAACGAAAACAAAACTAGCAACGATAAGAACATGAACATAGAACACCCTGTCATTTCTAGCAACCAGTGCTCCTCGAATCGACGTAACAACAAGAAGTCCAATGCCATAAATTGGCACGGACAGGCTTGATCCTCACCTTACAAACCCCGAGCACTACAAATAGACTTTCGTCCTACTCCACCGGGTAACGAAACTCTCTCAGCCGATAACGGCAAATCCCTAGCAACCAGACACCTAAGCTCTGGTGTGATAAATACCATGCCCTTCCCTAGCCCCGATAAAGATTTAAAAATCAAGGAGCAAAAGGCATTAAGGGAATCCGAAAGGCTTCCAACCTTCCTCCAGAGGTTCCTATAATCCCTTTGGAAACCTCAACCATGTGCTAAGCAGAGATGGAATCACCTCGACTCCTAGGACCACCCCAATAACCAAACACCCGATACCACTTAGCACAGTCACAAGAACAGATAGTGTCTGATCGCAAGATCGACATAATAGATAAGGGAAACATCAGACCCAGTCCCTAACCACAGGGAGCATCTGTCTAACTCATAAGGGAGAAAGACGAAATTACCATAGGCACCACTGACTACGAATAAGCCAAACAAACCCATCCTCAAGGATCGATACTCCCTACCCCCGAATCGGAGACATGTTCAACCAACAACGAGGACTGACAGAGGCCGACCTACCATTAACTTGGGAAAACTATAAGAAGAAAACCCCCAAGATAATCTAAGACTCATAAGGTTAACTGCACCACTCGCAAACGCAACCTTGGTGACCATAGTACCAACTCCTAAGACCCAGAATACTCTACTTCTAGGACACCAGGATTTCGATCCCTAGAAGACCATTCAAAAGGTCTCGCCAAGAAAGGGCCCGATAACTCATAGTCTCCGATTAACCAAAGGAACCAAGTTAGGACATTTCTCCTTTCATAGGCTCAGCACTCATAAGTGTAAGACCACCGAAACTCTAGATAATTCCACCTGTCGAGGTCAAGGTAAACACGAACCCACATCCCGAAGAGAAGCATGTGTAGTGGACATTGACGAAGTTTGGATGCCTACTTGTTTCTAATCAAGTATTCATATGACAACAACTACCACTCGAGCATATGAGTTGCACCCCTTAGGGCCCTATGTGGCCAGAGGTGCAAATCATCCTCTGTTGGGCTGAGGTGGAAGATACCCGGCCGACAAGATGACAAACGCCCAATAGCACACTCACTAGACCCGAGATTATTCCAGACACCACGGAAAGCATAGTCCAAACCCAAACACGACCTCAAACATCGTAACACCGACAAAGGAACTATGTAGATAACATCTTAAGACCTTGAAATCCCAAGTAGGGATCAGGGTATTATTTAGGAACTCCCCTCGAAGAAGAGTAACTCGAATCAAAAGGAAAAGTGAACTAAACTCCCGATGTACCAGACCCTTCGAGATCCTCGCACGAATCGGGCCGGTAGCCTACCAACTCCAATTACCCTCCGAATTTGGTAACGCACACCCTGTATTCCATGTATCGAACCTAGAAAGTGTCTATCGGACAACTCTCCTAGTCCCACTAGATAAGACTAAGGCGAACTAGAACCTCCTAATCATTGATCCGCCTATCGAGACAATGAACGAAAAAGTTAAGTAAACAAAACAAAGCCGCATCCCGATTGTGAAGGTTCGAGAGAACGCTAGGCGTGAGCCAGAATTCACTTGGGAGCGTGAAAACCAAATGAATCGAAAGTACCTTCATCTATTCCCATATTCATGACTCTACCTTTCGAAAGAATTTCGGGACGAAATTCCCTCTAACGGGGGGATGATGTCACAACTAGCACTTTTGGCTAGGAAATTCCGTCCTCAGGTAAGTAAGGACTATTGTGACATTTGTGCTAACACTCCTAAGTGTTCAATATGAGTTCCTAAGGACCCATAAAGTGTTAGAATGCAAATCTCTCCAAGTATAGTGAATCTCTCCCAAATCTCTCCAAGTATAGTGAATCTCTCCCAAATCTCTCTAAGTATGTGAAATCTCTCCCAAATCTCTCCAAGTATAGAGAATCTCTCCAAGTATGTGAAATCTCTCCCAAATCTCTCTAAGTATGCAAAATCTCTCCAAGAATAGTGAATCTCTCCCAAATCTCCCTACGTATGTGAAATCTCTCTAAGAATAGTGAATCTCTCCCAAATCTCCCTAAGTATGCGAAATCTCTCCAAGAATAGTGAATCTCTCCCAAATCTCCCTAAGTATGAGAAATCTCTCCAAGAATAGTGAATCTCTCCCAAATCTCTCCACGTATCTCAAATCTCTCTCAAATCTCCCTAAGTACCTTCCTTAGTCGAAAACAGCTCAAAACCGGAAGAGGAAACCCCCAAAAGGACCCTTTTGGTCCGGAACCTCTTGGTCCGGAACCCTCTTGGTCCGGACTCCTCTTGGTCCTGAACCTCTTGGCCGGAACCCTCTTACTCTGGAATGTCTCTTAAGGAAGCCAAGAGGAAGCTCATCTCGGAAACCTCTCATCCGGATAGGTTCGCAGGTCCGGAAGATTTCTCTTGAAGCAGCTTCGGAACCTCCAGCCGGATTCGCATCCTCGGTCCAGACTCACCTGATCTCGCACCCGACTCCGGAAGTGGGCATCGACTTCGGAATCCGAGAAGAGCACTCCGGAATTGCGAGATTTGCTCCGAAACTTCACTGTTTGCTTCGGAATTTACTCCTTTGCTCCGGAAATTTCACAAGGACTTCGGATTTCGCTTCTAAGCTCCGGATTTTCATCATTTCCGGATGATTTTATCATTTTAAGGCATTTTGACGCCGGAAGTTACACCAAACTCGTATTTTTCCTATCCTAAACCCCTTAGACTCCTATTTTATGCTAAAATTTATTATTTTCAGCATATCCTTCATAAAAACAAATGGTTGGGATTTAGGAAAACCTTATCCTAAATCAAGAAAAGGACAAGGAAGTTGACTTTGTGAGTTGATAAAATCCTCATTTCCCATGCAAATCGCGGTATTCCATGCTTTACCCACCAAATATCCATGCATGGACCACCAGACCCCCATGCATCAAAGATTCCCTTCCTTTTCCTTATACTCCAGAGCAACGACAGTGAGGGAGTTTAGACTCCACTTTCTCGCTCATTTTCCCCATTTTCTCTCAAAACTCATCTTCAAGGCAAGAACAATGATCTTGCTGGAAAGAATACTATTATCAATTTCTCCCTGGAGTTGAAAGGTAAATTCCTCCACTCATCTAATATTTTATAATATTTCAAGATGAATCCATATTATTTTATTCATAATAATATGTGAAAAATCACCTTTAGGATAACTTTCTCCCAAGGAAGTTCTTCATCTCAGCCAAGAGTTTAAGACTGAGATCTTCACTCCATGACTCCAGACAACTCCTCAACTAACTCAAGGTGAGCTTCATACCCCACATTTTCAATATTTTAATGTTTTTGGGGGAGAGTACAAGTCAAATCTTGCCTAAATACTTGAATAATTGCATATATACGTATGTTTGTATGTGTGTGTGAAATATTATTAAATTAATATTTTAGTAATATACTCATGAATGTAAGAATTCTCAATTTCATAAAGAACAGAGGATACTTTGTACAAAATAGCCTCCCAACTATTGGATGTGTCCAACTTAACCCCTTTATCTATGCTTTCATGTCTAAAGATAAAAGTTATAATAGGGATCTTGATAAGTGGACACCATTTCTAGTAAATTTTTGAAAATGGAAACTTTGTGACTATTTTGCAAACTGTCAGGGGGCATTTTATAAATATTCAATATAAAAGTTTGCGTCAAGAAAATTCACAAATAGAGCCTTTATGACATAAATATTCGCATGTCATGAACTGCTGTCATAAAACCTCCAAGAACATAAGTAATGTTCTATATGTCATACAACAGAAAATGCGTGTCATAACCGGCAGTTATAAATTTATACAAATTATAACTTGACACTTTTTCTCTCTTGACTAAAATGACTTATTTTTCAATAAACAAAAAGGAACAAACACGAGCACCTAGTTAACGAGCACAATCAACGATATAGAACGAGAACGATACTTCTATTCAATGAGTACGAGTTTCATTATTTATCTAACAAATAATGGATCTCTAACGATTGCTCAAAAGTTTGTTAATATTCTAGTCAGACAAATCTCAAAAGTACCTAAATATAAAAATATTAGTGTACGTCTAAGTCCTGTAAGGAGTTATAGCCAGAGTCTCCAGGAGGGAGAGCGGGAATTTGTGTATAGATCTATACGGGGTTGACACCCCGCACCTTCGCTGTTCGCTACAGCTAGACATGCCAGTCTAGGGTGACAAATGTCTTTATCCAAACCGAGGGCGCCTGAGAAACGCCAAAACAGGCACTTCGTCAGATTAGTATGGTTATAACGACTCACTAGAATATGTTATATTAACTGGAAATTTATGTAAGGAAAACCTCATAAATAAACTTTGGCACATTGTGTTGACTGTCCTACACGTGATAGGTGATGGTTCGTATTTGTTGTGTTGACTGTCCTTCTTCATCGCGTAGAATGTCCACAATAGCCATGTTGATTCTTTCTCCTACAAGTATAGAGTCGTAATACCGCTATTTTTACAAATTAAAAAGCGTAGGACTCTATGGAAAACGTTTGAAACGATTTTGATAACGATAAACTTACCCACACATATACATAGTTGGAAACTAGAACTTATGATTGTTTTATAGTAGATATATAGGATTTTCTGGAGAAAACGATTTTCTACGATTTCAATAATGATAAACTAGAACTTACGAATATTTTATAGTAGAAAATATAGGATTTTCTGGGGAAAACGATTTTTCTACGATTTCGATAACGATAAACTAGAACGCACACACTCAATTTTACTCGATAAGAAGAACAAGATTTTCAACCATATTTCATTTTTGAAAATAAGGGATTTTTCATGAAACGGTTGATTGTTACTATTCAAACGAACTATTCTCGGACACAGATAGCTTTTACAAATCCCACTACTTTTCAAATCACTCCTTATGAGGATGAATAAAAGTAATGACATGCACACATATAACCATGATTTTCAAGGCAAGACTTCAAACGATTTCATAGAAAATATCGGATTTTCTGAATGTATGATAAGAACGATTCTAAACAAGTGTAAACGGTTTTATACAAAAATGCTTATGAACTCACCAACTTTTTAGTTGACGCTTTTCAAAACGACTTGTATTCTCAGGGATCTAGTAAGCAGGTAACAAGGGACGCAGATGCAAGACTTTTAGCTGTAGCTTGGATTATTTTCTGCTTATGTCTCTTTTATGTAACTCGAAGCACAAATACAAAATGTAAACAATGTAAGTTTGTTATCTCAATGTATGATGTTTGGATTGCTCTGTTTCATTTATATTCAATTGTTAGGATACTGCACAACGAAGTCACCCGCCTCCGGACGTTTCCGCCGTCTGGTCCGGGGGTGTGACACAATCTCTCTTTCTCTGGCCCAAGCGATCATGTCTTCCAGCGTCTTGCAGCTGGACCGACTCACAAACTGGCTGATATCACTCCTCAACATCTCGTGGTACCGAGCCTTCTTCATCTCCTCGTCCGCCACATACTGCGGAACCAGAAGGGCTCTCTCCCTAAACTTGGTGGTGATCTCTGCCACTTACACTGTAGTCTGTCTCAAATCCTGACACTCCCGAGCTAACTGCTGCACCTCAATCACCGGTGCAAACTCGGCCTTGAACCTGGCCGAGAAATCGCTCCATGTCATCGCGTCCAACGTGGCATCATCCCCGATAGCATGACCAACCTCCTCCCACCAATCCCGTGCTCTTTCCTTCAGAAGACAGGAGGCGAGTCGAACCTTGTCCCCCTCGGGACACCGGCTGGAACGAAAAGCGTTGGCGACATCAGCCAACCATCTACCACTAGCAATGGGGTCCCTAGCCCCATGGTAGTCTGGAGCCCCGCAAGCCCTAAACTCCCGAAATGTCAATGTACGCGCTCCCATCATGGCCATCATCTCAGTGCGGAAGGCTCCAAGCCTCTCATCCAAAATCTCCAGTATGCCCCTCCTTGACCGTGCCAAAGATCACAGGAGTCTGGTCTAGAATACTGCGCATAATCTCAGCTGATACAAACTCCCGCATCCGCTCCTCGAGCTGCTCGGTCCCTAAACCTGAGCCTGATTCCTCCCCGACACCTGGTCCATCCACCGGTCTATCTTGCATCGCCGCCATACTGAAAACATGCCATAACCAACATCGAAATACACATCACTGCTGAGGGATCACACACACACTCTACAAGTTCCCTGGTTTTATCTCGGCCCCTCTTGAATCGAGTATGGATCTTTTGCTTTTAGTAGTATGGGCCCATACTACCTTCCACATCTATCCGTACTTTCCTCAAGAGTTACCTCAACTCCACCATGTCCCTTTCACTACCACCGCTGCTCCCAGTACTAAACTCATCCTAGGCCTACCCTAGGGAAATCTCTGACCCAAACCAGTCCTCAGCTGCTGAAGGTCTCTTCGTAATGCCAATTAGCCATCACCTGAATACCATCACATGTAACGAGGCTCAGATAATCCTTCGAGTAAAGGACTCTTCCCTACAACGGTTGGACTCAAACAAGAGCTGCGCAATAGGGCCAAATCCAGCACTTTGAGATTATTCAACCCTGGTCACATGTGACTTGACGCATTCACCTAATGGCTAACTCTCATCACTCAGAGTCCCACAAAGCACAAAGCAGGCAGCATTCAGACCAAAGGAAAATCTAACCATATCATAAACAAGCAATCATATTCACATATCAGGAATCTGCACTAGCATGCGATATAAGCTCATATAATCAGGCATAACCTAAACAGGCTATCCTACCACTGTCTAACCAATACTAGCATATAGCTCAATAAGCGCATATAACAGGCACATAAGGCATCCTCCTAGATCCTTAGCCCTAAATCTAGCATGCTGATCACATAATCATAACATAACATAAACTTGTATGGGTAATTTGGGAGAACTTACTTGAGCTCGGCTGATTGCATGCACCACACCCTTTTCTTCTTTTAAACTTCTTATTCCTTTTTCGAAATCCTTTTTCCTTTCAAAGTTCTTTTTATAAAAACGATTTTCCTTTGTAAAATTTCCTTACCAAGCCCTTAGTTTAAGTTCAGTCACACCCGAGAGTGTGCCCGAATCCCTCAAACCAAGGCTCTGATACCAACTTGTAACATCCCAAAAATCATGACCAAACATTACTAAACCATAGCACTAAATCATTTCACACATACTAAAAAGGGTTATATGACCGATCAGAGTATTTTTCCCAAAACACTAATTCATTTTATCAGAGTAAACATCCCAGGCTAAACTTCTTGGTGTGTGCCATATGATCATCCTGAGCTCTTCCCTCCGCTACCGGAAGTACCTGAAACCAAAACTAAAAACCGTAAGCACGAAGCTTAGTGAGTTCCCCAACCTACCACATACCATACATATATACTGATCCATACATGTCATACATAACCCTGAGCACATAACAACATACTGGGCCCCCGCCCGCTGCATTGGGCCTCGCCCGCCATTGGACCCCGTCAGTCATCAGGCCCTGACTGGCATCAGGTCCCACCTGGCATCGAGCCCCGCTCGGTATACAGATCTGTTTCCCTTAGGCCTCGCCTGTCTCTGGGCCTCGCCCGCCATACACATACATATGATCAAATAAACATACTGAAACATACATAAACATTCCCTAACCATACCCTGATCTAAGGCCTCGCCTAACTTGGGCCCCGCCCCTGGTCTGCTACTGAAGTAGTGGAACCCCGTCCACACTCCTACTAGTAGTGAGATACGGGCCCTCACCCACACTCACATCCTTCCTATCATGGGCCTCGCCCCTGTTCTTCTAATATCGAGATATGGAACCCCATCCATACTCAGCTAGTGATGAGATACGGGACCTCGCCCACACTCATCTCCCTACCAGACACATATAAGTATCACGAAGACAACAAGTATAATATAACGCACTACATAAGAATCTTCCTCGGGAATACCCCGACATCGGACCCCCGGCCCGGAAACATACTATTATCTAACATACTTCGGGCTTACCCCGATATCTCACCCTCGGTCCGGATCCTATCATACCGACACATGCAAGAATCACAAAGACCTTTAGCATCCTAACATTCCTCGGGCCTCGCCCGACATCAGGTCGTAACCCGGAACATATATCAATAAGTGCCTAGGGATAACCCCCGGGTCTTCCTTCTATAAATAAGCATAAACATGAACATGAACATAATGGGCCGGCATTGTGGCCGTAGATCCATGCACACAGTGAGGAGACTCACCTCGCACTGCTGAAAACTCATTGAACACTTCTGACTACTAACCGGCAACTTCTGAACCGCTGACCCTTCGGCTTCCCGAACTATCAATACCCAAAATAACATTTAGACCACAATAATCCAAAAGTCAACCCTGGTCAAACTTGGTCAAAGTCAACGGTCAAAGTCAACATCCAGTCGATCTGACTTGCCGAGTTAGTCTACCAACTCGTTGAGTCTATACTCCTCTAATCCCAAAACAACCCCAACTCTACTCGTCGAGCCTAGCAAGAACTCGACGGGTTCTCCTTCAATCATTCCACTGGGACCATCTTCAACCGACTCGTCGAGTTCACCATTGAACTCGTCGAGTTTATCTTCCACATATGAATGTGTCTAGTCTGTGACTCGTCGAGTTGTATGAACAACTCGTCGAGTCCATCTTCATAAACTAAGGAGATTGCCTTAGACTTACCGAGTTCTTCCTTGAACTCGTCAAGTACGATGAACTTCATGACCATCATGGACTCGGGCCGACTGAGTCCCTTTCCAAACTCAACTCATACCCTTTAGAGAAGGGTTTTGAGGCAAGAGCTGGCCTGACTCGCCGAGTCCCCCAACTGACTCACCGAGTCTCTCTATGTTCAACACTATTCAGACAAGTTCTGAGGGTCTCAAGGCACCCAAAACATAGATCTGGACCCAACCATCTCCTAACCATGAAAAGCTACCGCCTTTTTCCTTCATTCATGGCCTTTTGAGCTAAAAAGGCCAAAAGAACACTTCATATGCTTGCATGGGGATTCCTATGGCATAAAGCTTGCACCTTTATGCTATAACAGCCCTTAATAGTGCTAGATCTGAAAACACAAGCTCTTGGGACGTCCATTCCTCTCATGCTAGGGTTCTTGGACTAAAAACCCCCAAAACGAAAAAGAAGAGAGATCTACATGCATAATGATCAAGGTGGAAACTTTCTTACCAGAAAATGGAGGAGAATGCAAGAGGTTTCTGGATCTACTAGTCTCTTCTTGAACCCCCAAGGCTTCACCTTCTTCTTCAAGCTTCACAACACTCTCGAATGTTCACAAAGGCTCACAAACTCATGGGAGGCACTAGGGCTTCGTTCTGGAGTTGAGAGAGCATCAAGGAGGCTGATGAAGGGTTATAATGTTCCTTAAATAGGGTGCAAGGCCTGCATTTAGGGTTTTCCCCAAACCTGGCCAACTCGCTGAGTCAGTCCTCTGACTCGTCGAGTAGGTCACTTAACTCGCGACGCTATCCGCGCTCCTTCTTGTCGAGTCACTCCATCTACTCGACGATTCCCTTCCTTAATTTGAGGTTTTCTTTCCTTTCTAGACCTCCTGAATTCGGGGTGTTACACATGTCTTGAGAGACAATCTCGTGAGAGATGTGAAATTGTATACACTAAAAGGTCCTAGTCCTAAGCAACTTGCTTTGAGCAATATACCTGAACATGATACCTAGTAAAGGCATGAGTGTCATGCTCAAGATGCTTCTAACATCACACTAGGAAGAGTTATTCCTGACTTCCAGATAGTATTGGATAATATATATATATATATATATATATATATATATATATATATATATATATATATATATATATATATATATGTGTGTGTGTGTGTGTGTGTGTGCTGATATAACAGGTTAAGCAATATTCCAAAAAATACAATGATATTTGTTTTAAACTTTTTCAAAAATGGAATAATACAAGGCTGAAAAGAGTCACTTTGTGTGATCTAAGAAAGTCATGTTTTATTGACTGAACACCTTTAAGCCGAAGAAATCCAATAAGGCCCACATAAATGGATCTTGTTTCTTTTGTGGAGAAATTAGACACTGGAAGAGGAACTGCTCCTCTTATCTGAAATGAAAGTTTGGAAAGACTACTACTACAGGTATCTACTAGATAGAACTTATATTTTCCATATAACACTCTAGTACTGGGTACCTAAATGTTAATATAATGTCTGTAACTTGCTTGCAGATATTTGCAGAAGAGTAACTAGCTGAGCACAAGAAAGTTAGATCTACACTCTCGGAGTTTAGTTTATTATTTATGCTTAGAATATAAATTACTTGTAATATAAAATAATGTTTGTTTTGGAACAATTCATGTTTTAAACTTAGAATGTCTAAATATATATGTCTCTGTTATTTTATTTAAATATTTGATTATTTACTTGATTGTTTTCATAACGATAATATTCATATCCTAAAATGATTAACTTGTATGTATGATTCTAAACCTCTTAATAGAATTATAAAGTAAATATCGATCCTTTCTAAATAACAAGTTCTATATGAAAACACTTTGACTTAAAATTATTTTGAATCAAAGTTATATAAGACATTGTTATCTTTATTATACAAATGCAATACATATATTCCAACTTCAAGAAAGGGATTTTTGAAGGCGAATAATGTAGTTTATTTGGCATATGTGAATCTTATTTATATATAAAGGATTCCTAATCATATTTCACGAATTTGTAGAGAAAATAACTATTAAGGAACTATATACTATGATGTATGACTTCCTTTCTAGTGAATGTCTAAGATTTAATGCAAGATACTAATCAACTTTATTAACAACTATACTAGTTATAATAATTTTTTACATGGTAAAGCATAATTGTGAAATCTTGGTTGAAGATTTCAAATATACAGTTGAGATATAATCCAATAACACCATCTAAATCTTTAAATGATAATAAAGGATAAATTAGACCTTACCAGATAAAGTTTAATTTCTAATCGGTAGAAATTATCTTCCTTTATGCTCTTGGAATTATGACTTATTCACTATTAATTGTATCTTGAATATAAACACCAAAAAATTACATATTTGTAGAATATTCTAAAACGGAATTTAGATTATAGAAACCCACAAAGAATAAGTTCTATTATTCATCTGAATGTTGAGACACCAGAAAGAAAGCTTCTAGTAACAAAGCAAGTGGGAGGCACGTGGAACTTGAAGCAGCTCAAGAACCATAGCCTAATGTAGCAACTGTTGTCACTGGTTTCAACAAGGAATTGTGGACCTTGAATAATAAGCTATTCACAAACACAAACTGTTTGCATTAATGGTGGAAATCATCTTTGAATTGAGAAATTTGGAATCTCTCATTGGTGTGTTCTTCTTGATGGTTTCTGTAAAATCCATCAACTACCAAGATGTTATATCAAATCTTGAATTTGATAAATGACTTAGAGTCATGAACATTGAGATGTAATTCATGTATAATAATCTCGTATGGGCTTGATTAATCTTCCTCTATATAACAAGGCTAGAAGGAGTAAGAGATTATTTTATAAAGAATATATACATGGATATTATAAAAATTTAGCAAAACATGTCATAAAAGGATTTTATCGTAATCATGTCATTGACTATGGTCCTTATCATACTCATGACATTGACTATGATCAAACCTTTTCACAAGTAGCTATGATTAGATCAACAAGGATATTATTTACTACAACTTCATATTTTTTAATATGAGACATAGAAAATATATTTCAAGAAAGACCATTTTTATTAATAAAACTCTACTAGAAGATATCTATATAGCTTAGCCTGGAGGTTTTCTTAATCCACATTATCCTAACCAAATGTGTAAGGCTTAAGATACATATGTGGATATAAAGAAAACATCTCAAGGTTGGAATAGTCATTTTAATATGAAGATACAAGGTATGCTTTTATATCAAAATGAAAAGAACGTAACATTTATGTTTACTAAGAACTAGTGGGAGGATAGTGATATTCCTAATCGTGTATGAATGAGACATACTTATTCTTGTGAAATAACATTCCGACTATGCATGCTTGTCTCACCTTGACTAGGAAAATATTTATAAAATGAAAGACTTAGGAATGACAAGATACATTCTTGAAAGAGGTCAAGATACAAGATTCCTTTGGAGGATTCTGTTGGGTTTTGAGCACTATAACACTCCTATGGTGCACATGCAACCCTAAATGCTTTGGATCTACATTTTCTCTATTTATACATGCATTTTGTTTTTCCAAAGCATTCACCTTAGCTGACATACAATTGAAGCTATATAATAAAACTTAGTTTGGATGCTTACCTCTTGAGTAGGGTAGAGTTCTTGGCCTTTGAAAGCTTGAGCACCTCAAGTGTGATTACTCTAATCGTTCACAAACACCAATATGCAAGAGGAGGCTTAAGAGAATAATTTACTTATCTCAATAGATGTGGCAACCAATTTTGGTTCATGGGGGGTTCTATTTATAGTGTGGCAAATGCTAGGGTTACACTTTGTAAACCCTAATGCTCCATGAATTTTCACATTCTTATGCTCCATGGGTTTAACCTCCATGGACTATCCATGGATTAACTTATTGGTTTAGCCCATCTAAATAATCATGGATCATTAGCCCACACTACAAGAATCATTTATTTACATAATCAATCCCCATATATTTAATTAGTCTCTTTTGACCACAAAATTAATTCCAAATTAATTCTTGATCAATACTAATTAAATAACATGATTTCATATTAATATATTATACTTGTAATATATTAATAAATCATAAATAACCTTATTCTCAAAAGTCCATCCAATCAAATTGCACTGATGAAGGCAACCTAAAAGGACCATGCTACAATCGGGTCAAGTACATCCCAATTATAGTTATGGGCTTAGACACCAAATCCAACAGTCTCCCACTTGGATAATTCTAATAACTATAACTGCCAATGCAACTTTAGGATCCAATTAGCAATCGTAAGCTTTCAAAAGCCGCTGTCAAACTCTGACCGAGTCAGTGACTCGTCCTTTACATAAGGAATCATATATTCCTCTGTTCTCAAGATATCTATGCGAACAAATACATGGAACATAGTCACACTTATTGTCCTGCAATTTTGTTTCCCAATTTCCGATTCGTCTGACATAGAACATAATTGAACACATCAATTTAGTTATGACCGGGCCTGACACATAAGTCAAAACAGAATCATCGAGGGGCCCAAGATATCACTTTTAATCCTCTTAGGATAAAAGGAACAGATAAAATTCGACATTATATGATTGTACTAACTACTCATTAAATCATGCACAACGATACGTTTTATAACATCAAGTTACTGATGCATTTTCATATCATCAATGCACAACTAATTCATAGTCAACAACTCATATATCTAGGTTTGAAGAATTATATGATATTATCATCTCACAATCACTCGTGATAAATTCCATGAAGTGATTCAAGTGAGAGCGGGTTGATCCAATACTCAAATCTTATTTCAGAATTACTCATGAATGGTGTAGCAAACTGTTGCTATGCCTAATGCCTTAGACAATCTACAAGCCAAGTCATGACAGTCTTCTTTCATACTTACTTCCAACATATGATCGACTGTGGATGGTTTGAATAATATTATTATTCGGGAAGTCAAAACATGCAATGTGAAACACAAGAATAATACTAATCCTATATGGCCCCAAAACTTTTGAGAGTAAATAAAAACACCTTTTATTTAATCACCATATTGATTACTCATTATTCATTGTATAAGGTTTCGATTGATCAACTTAATGCTTGAATTAAAACAATATGTATCCCATGCTCCAAGCATGCACACTATATTTACCTATGGTCCTTACTTTGTGAAATAAATCAATTTGATCTCCAATTAAACTCATTTCACAATTCCAAATCTTTAAGTGTAAGAATACCAAATTCTTGCCATTATTAGAATGTGTTAGTTCTAAACTATTATGCAAAGATTCCTTTTGTACATTCCTTTGGAGATTGTTACAAGACAATTCCATGGAGATGAAGTCTCAAATTCAAAGTACATTCCTTTGAACATCCTTCTTTGCACAAAAATTTCTTACTTACTCATATATTCTTGATATCCAACTCCCATTATGGAAACATTTCCATATTTGCCATATGACAACTCATTGTTAATAGAATCATGTATATTCATAATAATGTCAATATGGTCCATCCATTACTATACTTCCAACTATCCATAAGCAACCAATCCTTTGCGAACCTTAAATTGTCTTTGACAGTTGTTTAACCACTTTAGTCATATTTAGTTCTAGTCCTTTTTCCCTCTTAATGCCCTAGGCATTTGGAAAATTAGAACACATGAATATTATAGCATATGCAATCGACCCTATATCTGAAGCATACAGGACATGATTCATAATGTCTTACATAAAGACATGATACTTGATCATTCTTTTGCTATAATATTTTTATTTGCCATGTTCTCACAATTCGAACTATGAAGAGGGATGTAGTAATCATAATCGAATATTGAGAATGCAATTAACATTTCCATATATAGAATTTCCTTATGTCGAATCTTTTCAACATAACATTCATATATGTCTTTGACTAAATTTGATTAAAAATCTCAATCTAAGCTTTTAGAATTGAAAAATGAAGTATAAGTTCCTCTCCCTTAATTACAGCAAAACAACTTTTCAACCCTGCAACTTTGCGAATTGAAACTTTTTTTTCTATAATTAACATTGCTAACTTGCAACACTTACCATAATAATTATGCTCCTACTAGCATAATAATTATTATCTTACTAGCATAACACTTATGCTCCCACTAGATTTGACATGTATCCAAAATCAGCTGGACTTGTAGAAATCAATACTTGTTGACTTGCTTACCAAAGTTCAGATTTCTGACATGAGATGCTTCGATAAGCATTTAGCTAAGCTTCTCAAAGTCATACACCTTTCCTTAGATAGCTCACATGTGTGTCTAAACTATTTCAGAACTTACATCAATAAGTTCCGAATGTTTATACCTTTTGCCATTTCTCACAGTTCGAACTATGAAGAGGGATGCCATAATCATAATCGAATTTGAGAATGCAAATATCACAAATGTTACCTCCTTAAAATCTACTTAGTGAAAGCGTTTCCTCACAATCATTTTCATTTATTGGAGAGAAACCTTATGACACTTAGATTTTTTTATAGTGTATGTGTTCCTATCCATTTGAATTTTTCATAACCATAATCTTAAGACAAGGTTAGTGACAAATCCAAACAAATATGGACTGAACTTGTTCAATCTTAATTTCTTGCCACCTGGCAGCACAAGGATCTGCCATTGCTTCCAAGTTGTTATGCAAATAATTGAGAACTCATAGAACTCACATGCATAGTCAACTTTAACTGGAATGGCCACAGAAACAAGAATATGTCAACACGATAGGTTATAAAACTCAAGTCGTGTGCTAGTGATTAACAATAGGTTTATTCTTGATTAGTTCTTGAAACTTGTCAAGATCTTTAAGAATCCCACTGACCTCTTGACATATAAGATTCTCTTTGTCAAGAAACACTACTTGAAAAACAAATATTCAAGAGTTAGTGCGATTTCTTATCAAGACAAACACTTCACACAATTGGTCTTAGTTGGTCTTTGTTTTATCAAAAACATTACAACTTTCCAATTTCAAATGTACAAGAGTGGAAAACATTTTACTCTACATTTGCTGATATGTCACTCAATATACAATCTTGGAGTATGACTCTAAGATTTGATTTTGGAACGAAGTATGATTCATCTTAATTGATTTAACCATTTCAACAATTCTTTATTCCTCTTCTTAGCCAAACAAATGCACTAAGGCGTCCTTAGAGGATCAAATTGTGATATTGTTTTCATAATCATTAAGATGATCATAAAACACGATACTCAAATACTCTCCCATCTTTTCAGATTGGAGAAACTTTTATCTTTCTGCCGACTTTGATTCTTCTTATTTGTTCTGCTATACATTGAGACTTCTCAATGACTCAGAATTATACTTAATCTTGTAAGCATAACCATATTTACTAACTTTAGTAAACCATAACGAATAGTCTTATCATTCTTTGTGGTGGACCTAGCCAGTGCACAACCAAGTGTACCCGATCCCCTAGTCCTTCACTTGACTCACATATACATGTGAACAAGGAATTAGTCTTACTTTCCCAAAGATGAAGGTTCTCATTCATCACACAATACAAGTTGCATGATTCCAAGTTTCTATCCAACTGAAACTTGGGTGATGAGAATCTTTCCTTATTTGGTAAATTTAGACACTACCACAAACGAAAGAATCAAATCCATATTGCTAAAAATATAAACATCAATTTTCACAAATATCGTTGCAAGGAAATATAAATAAGATTAAAAAGTCAAAATTTTATTTATTTATAAAAGGTGCGGAAAAACTTTTCCTTACAATGAAATTACATATGAAAACTATGCTATTACAATTTTCTAAGAAATCTACCATAACTGATAAGCAGCAGATCAAAAATCCGATCATCGAATCTGGCGATCAAAATCCATCTTTGTACTATCAGATTCAGCTCACTCTTCTTTTAAGCTTCCTTTCTTTTCTTTGATCCTACAAAACATCAAAATGAGACCCTATCACATCATGTATTAAGAATCTCCAAATAGGAACTTAATAGAGTTAGATAGTGGACTTACCTGAAGCAAAGTCAAACCTTTTTGACTTTACCATCCTTATGGTCCTTCAAGTAGATACAATAGCTTCGCAACCAATGTCCCTTCTTTTGGAAATAGAAACAAATGGACTCCTTGGGAATGGTACACGGGACAATCTCAGACTTAGCCTTTCCCTTTCTCTCGGAAAGAGAAATTTTTCTGGACTTCCATTGTTTCCATTGTCAATGTCCATGGAAGTTTGGGAAGTGTATCTTCCAATCAAATTTGCATTACCAGTGCGCCAAATCATTGCTGATTCAGCAGTAATTAGCAAATATGTAAGATCGATAAGGGACATGTCGTGGTCTATCATATAGTAGTCTTTAACAAACTGACTATACGACTCGGGAAGTGACTGAAGAACCAAGTCAACAACCAACTTCCTCGACACAACGACTCCTAACATTCCCAGCATGTCAATGTGTGACTTCATCTCCAAGACATGTACACACACAGACCTTCCATCTTGGTGTTTACTAGCCAATAGGGCTTGAGTGACCTTGAACTTTTCAAGTCTTCGAATTTCTTGGCCATGGAGAATAATTGGAGGAGGTGGAGGAAGTGAAGTATGATATTGTGGAATATCATCTTCATGTGGAAAGCTTTTTCCAAAAGATTCGGGAAGACCATAGTTGTCTGAACTAGACATCTACAAGGGAGAAATTCAAGTTAGTTGATTTAAGTCCTTAATATAACACCCAAAACGAAATATTAAGGCTAGGACCCAACACAATATTTTACAATTGCGAAGAGGGATGCCGTAATCCAATTGTAAAATATTTGAAGGTAGGTAAATGATGATTTACCATTTTCCACCATGAAAAACAAAATAAATTATTAAGTTTTAATTGAATTTAAATTCCTAGATCCTTTGAGACTCAATGAACTTTTCAATGGCATGTTTAAATCTCAATTGTACCCTTCAAGTTTGTGACTGGGATGCCGAGGATCACAAACAAGGTGTGAATAACCATGCAAACTAGCTTGGTACACCCAATGTTACAGATCATCTAATCAATGTAGCGGTTAACCACACACGCTCCATTGATCTATGATTAACATCAAGCTACCCTTTGCCACACAATGTCAGTCCCAGATTAGTGTGTTGGTTAACCACACACGCTCCACTAACGACTTAACGGGGTGCAAAGTGCAATTTCATGGATTAGCACCATTTTCGCATTTTCCTAAAGTAACTAAGATTGGGAATTTAATAAAAGTTTAGTTACTTTATATTTATCATTATACTTTTAATGAGGAAGAATTAATGTCCTATCCTACCCGTTCGGCTAACGACCCTCCACCAGTTAAGGAAGCGGTGAGTGAGAGTGGACACCCATTAAACTGCCATTTTATAGTGTCACACCCCAAAACCGGAACGGCGGAATCGTTCGGGGGTAGAGGACGTCATGTTCAGTATCACAACAATGCATATTAGTAAACAAGCAACAACATCATCCATTGCATTAATAATATAATGTAATACAAGTGTGTTCTGTCAAGTTTAATAGACACCAAAAATATAAATCAAAATAAAAGATGAGTCTTGAACGAGCTCCATCTTCTCAAAACCTGGCATCGCTACCTGTCTACTGATGACCTGAGAATACAAGTTATTTTGAAATAGTTTATCAGCATTAAAGCTGGTGAGTTCATAAGTATTTTAGTTTCATTGTTTGTATGAAAGTGTTGGTATGTACTTGATGTATAAGTTTGTAAATGTTTGTATCTCCTAGAAAATCCTATATTTTCTACTAAACGTAGCCTTCTACCAGGGCATCAAATGAAATGTATATTTGTTTCTTGTAAAAGTGTGTATTTTCCCAAATATGACTATCATTAACCAAAAATATAGTTTTACATTACCGTTCATTGTGTGAAGGTCACAAAATGAATGTAATGGGGAAATAAATAAAGTACTGTAGTATTGTATTAAGTAACTACTGTTGTACTAATTACCTTAAACCAATTGTTATTTAAAGTAACATGTGATATGCCTGTACCATACTACCGACTAAAAACACGACGATGAAAGACGTCGGAAGAAATGACATTTTGGCACCCGTAGACTTGCAAGTCCCACTGTAGCGAGCAGCAAGGTGTAGGATAGTCAATCCAGTATAGATCTATACACAAATTCAACGCTCCCCATTTAAGGAGATTCTGGATACAAAACGATCCATGATAGGTGATGCCATGCCCCGTTACGTGGCTCACATAACTGTTGTAATGTTCTTGTATATGTATGGTGTGTACTAGCTGTATTGTATGTTCTCTCTGTCTAGTATGTATGTATGTTCTCTCTGTATGTTATTGTTTGTTTCTCATCATAGTATTCTCTATCTGTATGTTATGTTTGTTTCTCATCATAGTATTCTCTATATGTATGTTATGTTTGTTTCTCATCATAGTATTCTCTATCTGTATGTTATGTTTGTTTCTCATCATAGTATTCTCTATATGTATGTTATGTATGTTTCTCATCATAGTATTCTCTATCTGCATGTTATGTTTGTTTCTCATCATAGGATGTATTGACTCATGTATGAACTGACTCATTGTATGTTTCACTGTTCTAGTAATAGTATTGTATCTTCCTAAACTATACCTATTATAGTTTACTAGTAATGTTGTTTGTATGTATGAACATGTTTGTATACCTTTGCTACCCAGAGGTATTGAAATGGAAGAAGTAAATTTTATATCTATATACATATACATAATATATAACTAAGATTCAAACGACCTTCGGACAAATAAACGATACCCTAAGTCCACAACCAAACAAGGAACAGGAAGTAGGGTGAGCTATCAGTCCTAAGTCCTTTCAATCCTACTTATATAACTATATCTATATAGATATGCATTTGACAAAGTATAAGTTTAAAAGAGTTTAATAAAAGTATTTGACATGTAAAAGAGTTTGTAAAACAGTTTGAAGTAGTTTGTTTGATAACACAGTTTGAAAAGTAAGAAATCCACTTGTTTGGTAGTTATTAATCACATGTGATTGATATAATAACTATAATAGTTCAACTTGTATTCCCCTCATAAAAGCATTTAAAATCATTTAAAAGGTTGATTAAGGGGTATGAACTCACCTGTTGTGAGTGGTTTGGATGAACGGATGTTATAGGATGCTAAGTGTCAAGTGAAGACTTGAGCACACACAAGGATCCTAGTTAACATATAATAACACATATATGTATCCAATTAGTCATTTAACAACTAATTAATCAAGTATAGACATCCTAGGACATGAAAAACACATTGATTCAAGTGTTATAAGTACTAAGGATTGCATCTAAGGGTTGTAGGGCCTTGCATTTAAGTTTAAGGTCCAAGGGTGAACTCTTTTGGAGTTTACAGTTTTGGGACCAACTCTCATAGATTTTACGGTCGTAAACCCATGAGTTTACGGCCGCAAACCCATGGTACTTCTACCATTTTGTGTTTTGAAGTCTTATAAGCCATAAAGAAGCATCCTTACTTCAAGTCTGTGACAACCCGAAATTTATTCCGTCACTGTAACCCATTCTATTAATAAAATTTATTTTATTATTAAAGTTTTCCATTAACTTTTAAGTTAAGTAATTCATTTAGGGTTATTGTCATAATTTCCTACGTGTAGGAAATCGATAAATCACATGAAATACCCTCAAATTCTATCGGAAAAATTTATAGTTCACGACTAAGTCGGGTTACGGCCATTTAATCGGGTACAATCTTAAACTCCGTTTGATGTCGGGATTGGGTGGGTCCCCACCTAGCCGTGAACTCAACCCCATATAAGGGTTGAGTGGTCTTCATTTAAACCTTTTTCACCCACCTTGGAACTTTCTCTCTCTACTCTCTCTCTAAAAATCGAGTTTTGATCAAGAATCACCTCATTCAAGCTCCAAAATCGTAAGTAATCCTTCCTAGCTTATTGTTTACCTTGGTATGCATGCAAATTCGTGATTGAATCATCCAAAAAGTTATGTTTACGGTTGGGGAACACCTCCCAAAACCGTAAACTCCCATAAGGGGGTTTTGAAGCCCCATAACCCTTCCAAAACCCTTCTAATGCTTATCTATGACTTAGGAACTTGCATGCATGAACTTAGAACCCCAAAATCATGTCTTTTTGAGAGTAAACATGAGTTTACGGTCCATGAACATTCATGAACCGTAAACACCCTAAAAAGGGGTTTTGATGCCCCAAAACCTTTCCAATGCTTGGCTAATGACCTAGAAACTTGCATGAATGATCTTAGAACCCTAAAACATGGATTGAGAGGAGTAAACATGAGTTTATGGTTTGGGAAGGTCTCCCAAAACCGTAAACACCTCCAAATGGTGTTTAAGTGCCCTTAACACCTTGTATGGCTTACATTTGGGTCTAGAACCTTGCATGCATGACCTACAACCACCAAAACACATGGAAAATAGACAAACATGAGTTTACGGCCGTAAACCCATGTGTTTACGACCGTAAACTCCCCAAGGGTCCTTCAAGAACCGTAAACCCCATTTCCAAGGTCATTTCAAGTCCCGATCACTTCCTAAGCCCTTGAATCAACCCTAGAACCTTTCTTTGTGAAGCATAAGACCTTTGAACACCCAATAACACCATACCTCCAAAATCAAGGCGATAGAGAACTGGTCAGCACCGAAGACACCCACCGAAATCCGTCAATTCTTGGGTCTCGCTGGCTACTATCGCAGATTTATCCAAAATTTCTCCAGAATTGCCAAACCCTTAACCATTCTAACTCAGAAAGGCGTACCCTTTTGTTGGAGTGAAAAGCAAGACACTGCGTTCCAAACATTGAAACGGGCCCTATGCAGCGCACCTATCTTGTCTCTGCCCGAAGGGACAGAGGACTTCGTTGTCTATTGTGATGCATCCAATCAGGGCCTAGGTTGTATGCTCATGCAACGGGGAAAAGTCATTGCTTATGCCTCAAGACAGCTGAAAGTACACGAAGTCAACTACACGAAGCACGACCTAGAATTGGGAGCAGTGGTCTTCGCATTGAAGATATGGAGACATTATCTCTACGGAACCAAGTGCACTATCTTCACTGACCATAAAAGTCTACAGCACATCCTCGACCAGAAGGAGCTGAACATGAGACAACGGCGATGGGTTGAACTACTCAGCGATTACGAGTGTGAAATCCGCTACCATCCCGGCAAGGCCAATGTGGTAGCAGATGCCCTCATCCGGAAAGAGTACTCAGGTCGTAGAGTGAAGGCACTGACCATGACTATCCATTCCCATTTATCCACGCAAATCAAAGAGACTCAATTGGAAGCCTTAAGATCAGAGAACATGCCGGGTGAAGCCCTGAGAGGGATGGAAAAGAACCTAGAGATCAAGGGAGACGGAGTCTATTACTTTATGAACCGGATCTGGATCCCAAAGTTTGGTGGTTACCGAGAGGTTGTAATGAACGAAGCTCACAAGACCAGATACTCCGTTCACCCAGGATCGGACAAGATGTACCTCGATCTCAAAAGACTGTATTGGTGTTCGAACATGAAAGCAGAGATCGCTACCTTCGTGGGCAAGTGCCTGACTTGCGCCAAGGTGAAGGTCGAATATCAGAAACCCTCCGGTCTACGCCAACAACCAGAGATACCTGAATGGAAGTGGGAGAGGATTACTATGGATTTCATTACCAAACTACCCAAATCTCCGAGTGGGTACGACGCCATTTGGGTAATTATCGACCGACTAACCAAATCCGCTCACTTCCTTCCTATCAAGGAAAACTTCAAAATGGAGAGACTCACGCGAATCTACATCCAAGAAGTAGTCTGACTGCACGGTGTGCCTGTGTCCATTATTTCCGCTCGAGATAGCAGGTTCACTTCGAGGTTCTGGCAGTCACTACAGAAGGCTCTTGGAACTAAACTGGATATGAGCACAGCTTACCATCCTCAAACAGATGGACAGAGTGAGAGGACCATCCAAACCTTGGAAGACATGTTGAGAGCCTGCGTCATCGATTTCGGCACGTCATGGGACACTCATCTTCCTTTGGTTGAATTTTCCTACAACAACAGCTACCATACCAGCATCAAGGCTGCGCCTTTCGAAGCCATCTATGGCCGCAAGTGCAGATCCCCTCTGTGCTGGGCTGAGGTGGGCGACACGCAGCTAGTCAAGGGGCAAGTCCCTGACAGCACTCTCACTGGTCCAGAAATCATCCGCGAAACCACCGAAAAGATCGTACAAATCCGAGAACGACTTAAGGCCTCCCAAGATAGACAAAAGAGCTACGCCGATAAACGACGAAAACCCTTGGAGTTCCAGGTTGGAGACCATGTCCTGCTAAAAGTCTCACCCTGGAAAGGCCTCATACGCTTCGGAAAGCGTAGAAAGCTGAATCCAAGATACATAGGACCTTTCGAGATCATTGCTAGGATCGGTCCCGTAGCCTACAAACTCCAATTACCTCGTGAACTTAGCAATATCCACCCTGTCTTCCACGTCTTTAATCTTAAAAAGTGTCTTTCTGATGAGACCCTTGTGATCCCTTTTGATGAGATCGAGATCAACGAAAATCTAAACTTTGTGGAAGAACCAATCGAAATCATGGATCGGGAGATCAAACGAACGAAACAAAGCCGCATCCCGATAGTGAAGGTTCGCTGGAATGCCAAGCGGGGACCCGAATTCACTTGGGAGCGCGAAGATTCAATGAAACAGAAATATCCGCATCTCTTTCCAAATCCATGATTTGTAACTTAATTCTAAATTTCGGGACGAAATTTCCCTTAACGGGGGGATGATGTGACAACCCGAAATTTATTCCGTCACTGTAACCCATTCTATTAATAAAATTTATTTTATTATTAAAGTTTTCCGTTAACTTTTAAGTTAAGTAATTCATTTAGGGTTATTGTCATAATTTCCTACGTGTAGGAAATCGATAAATCACATGAAATACCCTCAAATTCTATCGGAAAAATTTATAGTTCACGACTAAGTCGGGTTACGGCCATTTAATCGGGTACAATCTTAAACTCCGTTTGATGTCGGGATTGGGTGGGTCCCCACCTAGCCGTGAACTCAACCCCATATAAGGGTTGAGTGGTCTTCATTTAAACCTTTTTCACCCACCTTGGAACTTTCTCTCTCTACTCTCTCTCTAAAAATCGAGTTTTGATCAAGAATCACCTCATTCAAGCTCCAAAATCGTAAGTAATCCTTCCTAGCTTATTGTTTACCTTGGTATGCATGCAAATTCGTGATTGAATCATCCAAAAAGTTGTGTTTACGGTTGGGGAACACCTCCCAAAACTGTAAACTCCCATAAGGGGGTTTTGAAGCCCCAAAACCCTTCCAAAACCCTTCTAATGCTTATCTATGACTTAGGAACTTGCATGCATGAACTTAGAACCCCAAAATCATGTCTTTTTGAGAGTAAACATGAGTTTACGGTCCATGAACATTCATGAGCCGTAAACACCCTAAAAAGGGGTTTTGATGCCCCAAAACCTTTCCAATGCTTGGCTAATGACCTAGAAACTTGCATGAATGATCTTAGAACCCTAAAACATGGATTGAGAGGAGTAAACATGAGTTTACGGTTTGGGAAGGTCTCCCAAAACCGTAAACACCTCCAAATGGTGTTTAAGTGCCCTTAACAGCTTGTATGGCTTACATTTGGGTCTAGAACCTTGCATGCATGACCTACAACCACCAAAACACATGGAAAATAGACAAACATGAGTTTATGGCCGTAAACCCATGTGTTTACGGCCGTAAACTCCCCAAGGGTCCTTCAAGAACCGTAAACCCCATTTCCAAGGTCATTTCAAGTCTCGATCACTTCCTAAGCCCTTGAATCAACCCTAGAACTTTTCTTTGTGAAGCATAAGACCTTTGAACACCCAATAACACCACACCCATGAGTTTATGGCCGTAAACTCATGGGGGATATGGTCTTTGGACCGTAAGCACCCTTAAGGGTTTACACTTGAGGAGTAAACTCCATATCAAGGCCTTACACTCCTTAGATGCAACCCGTATCACTCCTAACACTTGAAATAAAGTGTTTCCGCGCATCGGAGTGTATTATCTTACTTAAATTAGTGGTTCAATGTCTAATTAGATACAATTATGTATCACTTCATGTTACATAGGGTCCACGCGTGTCTTCAAGCCCTAAAGTGACACCTAGAATACTACCCGGTACACCCACATCAAGTGAGTTCATACCCCTACCTTTTTCCGAGTTTTTCATGTTTTCAGGGGGGGAATACAAGCAAAAGTACAAGGGAACTTGTACTCAAAACTTATTATTTCGTATGAAATGTTTACATGGCCAGCATGCTTTTAATACAGAAAACTGTTTAACCAATCGAATAAGAAATTAACTTGTTGAGTTAGTTTCCAAATCTGAAATCTGTAAACTTGAAAAGCTAATCATAAAATGTTATATTTTATGTTCTACAAAGGATTCATGTCAAATCATAAAACGGGATTTCGTACTATTACTTGTAAATTTGTTATTCTTAAGATTGGAGACTGTCCTTGGTAACACTCCCCCGGACTCGAGAGTGTAGGACTAATCCTGTAACCAGAATCTCCTGGAGGGGGAACGTGACTTCTGTGTATAGATCTATATGGGACTGACTACCCCGCACCTCGCTGCTACCTACAGTGGGACCGGCAGGTCTACGGGTGACAAAGTCATAAAATGATACTGGCCCTTATTACGATGCCATATCTAGTTTATTGTATGGTTATAGAACTCGCAACTTAGATAATGGAGATTTACTTTCAGTAATAATGAACCTAGTGAACTAACCTCAAAGTAATAACTGTTTTGATTACTAGAGGGTATCAGTAATACTCTTAGGAATTAGTTCACTACCTACTTATTAGTTTTATATACGTGTTAAAACTAATGTACTTTATCAAGATTAATCTAGCTTTCAAAGAAACTTCGCCTAACTAAACAAGTATGGTAGATACTTGTGCACTTCATTCTGAGTCGATAACCAATCATTAACTGTGAGGAAAATATGGGTTTTTCCTGGGATAACTTAACTTTTCATAAATAGGCTGTTTAACAAATGGATAACCGAACTCCTTTTATAAGAAAATATGGGATTTTCTTGGGAAACAACTTTTCATAAAATCCAAGGAACATTTTTCATTCACCAGAAACCAACCACTTATGAACTCACCAGCTTTATGCTGAAATTTTAATACTGCTTGTATTCTCAGGTTCTCGTTAGACAGGTACCTTGCTTACTTTTGGAGAAGACGGTGCATATAGAAGTCTCGTCTAAACTTTTGTTATAATGATGTATATATATAAACTATGTAGTTCTCCACTTTCAAACAATGTAAATGTTTTTATGTAATGTAATGGTTGTGTTTACTATGATTACTATGTTCAATGGTTGTGATACTACGCATGACGTCCTCCGCCCCGGAACGTTTCCGCCGTCGGTTTCGGGCTGTGACAGATTGGTATCAGAGCCCTTGTTTATAGTGAACTAAGTATACCAAACCTTACATGGTATACAACTATAAACACTGAGGGGCCTAAGAGCTCTAAACTAAAAGTATGCTTTTAAAATATAAGTATTTTTACAAAAAGTATACAAGTATACCCGAGTACCAGAATCCGTATCATGAGTAGATCAAAACAAAAGTATTTTTGGATGTTGAGCACTGTGGTTAAACCTGGGCAGTTATGTAATCATGTCCAGGGTCAATATATCCTGATCAACTATATTTATTCGAGACATGACCAACATGTGCTTGGGAGTGATTTTGGTGTCGCAACAGGCCTAAAACTTGCCTAGTATCCATTCAACTTAAAATAATATAGGATTATTTTAGTCAGAACCAAAATACCTCATAGAGATTCATTCCAAGTGTTACTACTCATTTCTTTTAGCAATAACTCATTTGCATTGGCAACTCTTCTTGTTTATCGCTTAATAGAACACTCTAACAATTGTTATGAGATATATCCTTGCTTCATATCTCTTGATTCGATTCCAGAAGACTTACCATCCTCTTCTTCCTGATTGTTTTAGAACAAGATGCCTCCCCGAAAGAGACATATCAGGAGGAACGACGACACTCCACCACCACCATCGCCTCCTCAATTTGATCCTGTCATGTTCCAGGCAGCTGTTACTGCTGCAGTGGCTACCGCAATGTCACAAATGAATCCTGGTGGATCTGGTGGTCAGGGAGGTGGTATGCATCCCCAAATCCAGGAAGGTGGTCAGGGACACCAAAAAGAATGTTCTTACAAGAATTTCATGAACGCAAAACCCACACCTTTCGACGGCAAAGGAGGTGTTATTGCCCTGACTCAATGGTTCGAAAAGATTGAGTCCATTTTCGAAATTTGTGCCTGTTCTGAAGCCAACAAAGTGAAATTCGTCGCTTGCACGTTCGCCAATAAAGCATTGACCTGGTGGAATGGCCGGGTCAAGTCCTTAACCTTACCAGTGGCAAATGCTATGGGTTGGGAGAGTCTAAAGGAACTTATGATAGCCGAATACTGCCCACGGGGCAAGATACAGAAACTCAAACACGAACTCTGGACCTTAAAGATGAAGGGTTCCGACATTGCTACCTACACTTCTAGGTTTGAAGACCTAGCACTCCTTTGTCCGGGAATGATCTCCCCGGAAAGCAAAAAGATTGAAAGGTTCATTTGGGGGCTGACCCAGCCAACCAAAGGAAATGTTTTGGCTGCTCGTGCAACTACGTTTGACAGTGTTAAGTGTCTAGCACAGACCCTCATTGATCATGAAGTCGAGCCCGACGAAGTGACAGCCACTCCTGAACCAGTCAAAGGGAGTGGTGAGAAAAGAAAATTTTGGAAGCAGAAAAAGGGTCAATCCTCACAGGAGCCCTCAAAGAAACAACAAACGGTAACCGTTGACGCTGCTACTACCCCTGTCGCTACTCCTGCAACTCCAGCACCTACCAGTAGGTATACTGGTACCCTTCCTTGGTGTAACAAGTGCAATTACCACCATCGTATCCTAGGTCCATGTCGTGAGATGCTCTGCAACAATTGTGGTAAAAAGGGCCACCTGGCTCGAGGCTGCAGAAACCCAGTTCAACAAACTACTCAGGCCTCTAGAGCAGGTGTTGGTCGAGCCTGCTACAACTGTGGGGAGGTTGGGCATTACAAGAGGAACTGCCCCAAGACTGCAGCAACTGACAACACTGGGAGAATTCTAACCATGGGGCAAGAAGAGGTCGTGGTTGACCCTACCATTGTGACGGGTACGTTCCTCCTCGACAACCCTTATGCATGCATTCTTTTCGATTCTGGTGCTAAAAGGAGTTTTGTTAGTCATGCATTCAAGCATTTTCTTAAACATAAATCCCAACCATTAACCGAAAAGATTACCGTCGAGATGGCTAACGGTGAGAAAGAGAGCACTAACGAGATATACGTAGGTTGTACCCTTATCTTAAACGACCATTCATTTCCCTCTGAACTTATGCCAGTCTCCATAAAAAGCTTTGATGTCATCATCAGCATCGATTGGTTGAGCCCCAATCGTGCTGATATCCTTTGTTTCGAAAAAGCTATCCGTCTCAATCTTTCCCCGGATGAAACTCTTGTAATCTACGGTGATAAACTCAGTTCAAACCTTCGCATCATTTCGTGCATCAAAGCCCAGAAACTCCTGCGAAAGGAGTGTTATGCATTCCTAGCCCACGTCATTAACAAGAAGTAGGAAGTTAAAGACCTCGAGAGCATCCCCGAAGTCTGCAACTTTCCCGATGTTTTTCCAGAAGATCTCCCAGGAATCCCTCCTGAACGCCAAGTCGAATTTCGTATCGACTTAGTCCCCGGAGCTACCCCCATAGCCAAATCTCCCTACCGATTAGCACCAGCAGAAATGCAAGAGTTATCTAGTCAACTCAATGAGCTGCTCAGCAAAGGATTCATCCGACCGAGTTCCTCACCCTGGGGAGCCCCGATCTTGTTTGTGAAAAAGAAGGATGGATCTTTTCGAATGTGTATCGATTATCGGGAGCTGAATAAGCTCACAATCAAAAACCGTTACCCTCTTCCTCGAATCGACGACCTCTGCGATCAACTTCAAGGAGCCAGCTACTTTTCAAAAATAGATTTAAGATCAAGGTACCATCAGCTACGAGTCCATGAGGGTGATGTTCCTAAAACAGCCTTTCAGACTCGATATGGTCACTACGAATTCGTAGTTATGCCCTTCGGTCTAACCAACGCACCGGCAGTATTCATGGACCTGATGAATCGGGTGTGTCGTTCTTTCCTGGACAAGTTCGTCATCGTGTTCATCGACGATATACTTGTCTACTCCAGAAGCGAGGAAGATCACAAACAACACTTGAGATCGGTGTTGGAAACATTAAGGACGGAGAAGCTTTACGCGAAATTCTCCAAGTGCGAATTCTGGATTCGTAAAGTAACCTTTCTAGGTCACGTGGTAAGCGAAGAAGGCATACACGTGGACCCCTCCAAAATCAAGGCGATAGAGAACTGGTCAGCACCGAAGACACCCACCGAAATCCGTCAATTCTTGGGTCTCGCTGGCTACTATCGCAGATTTATCCAAAATTTCTCCAGAATTGCCAAACCCTTAACCATTCTACCTCAGAAAGGCGTGCCCTTTTGTTGGAGTGAAAAGCAAGACACTGCGTTCCAAACATTGAAACGGTCCCTATGCAGCGCACCTATCTTGTCTCTGCCCGAAGGGACAGAGGACTTCGTTGTCTATTGTGATGCATCCAATCAGGGCCTAGGTTGTGTGCTCATGCAACGGGGAAAAGTCATTGCTTATGCCTCAAGACAGCTGAAAGTACACGAAGTCAACTACACGAAGCACGACCTAGAATTGGGAGCAGTGGTCTTCGCATTGAAGATATGGAGACATTATCTCTACGGAACCAAGTGCACTATCTTCACTGACCATAAAAGTCTACAGCACATCCTCGACCAGAAGGAGCTGAACATGAGACAGCGACGATGGGTTGAACTACTCAGCGATTACGAGTGTGAAATCCGCTACCATCCCGGCAAGGCCAATATGGTAGCAGATGCCCTCAGCCGGAAAGAGTACTCAGGTCGTAGAGTAAAGGCACTGACCATGACTATCCATTCCCATTTATCCACGCAAATCAAAGAGGCTCAATTGGAAGCCTTAAGATCAGAGAACATGCCGGGTGAAGCCCTGAGAGGGATGGAAAAGAACCTAGAGATCAAGGGAGACGGAGTCTATTACTTTATGAACCGGATCTGGATCCCAAAGTTTGGTGGTTACCGAGAGGTTGTAATGAACGAAGCTCACAAGACCAGATACTCCGTTCACCCAGGATCGGACAAGATGTACCTCGATCTCAAAAGACTGTATTGGTGTTCGAACATGAAAGCAGAGATCGGTACCTTCGTGGGCAAGTGCCTGACTTGCGCCAAGGTGAAGGTCGAATATCAGAAACCCTCCGGTCTACGCCAACAACCAGAGATACCTGAATGGAAGTGGGAGAGGATTAATATGGATTTCATTACCAAACTACCCAAATCTCCGAGTAGGTACGACGCCATTTGGGTAATTGTCGACCGACTAACCAAATCCGCTCACTTACTTCCTATCAAGGAAAACTTCAAAATGGAGAGACTCACGCGAATCTACATCCAAGAAGTAGTCCGACTGCACGGTGTGCCTGTGTCCATTATTTCCGATCGAGATAGCAGGTTTACTTCGAGGTTCTGGCAGTCACTACAGAAGGCTCTTGGAACTAAACTGGATATGAGCACAGCTTAACATCCTCAAACAGATGGACAGAGTGAGAGGACCATCCAAACCTTGGAAGACATGTTGAGAGCCTGCGTCATCGATTTCGGCACGTCATGGGACACTCATCTTCCTTTGGTTGAATTTTCCTACAACAACAGCTACCATACCAGCATCAAGGCTGCGCCTTTCGAAGCCCTCTATGGCCGCAAGTGCAGATCCCCTCTGTGCTGGGCTGAGGTGGGCGACACGCAGCTAGTCAAGGGGCAAGTCCCTGACAGCACTCTCACTGGTCCAGAAATCATCCGCGAAACCACCGAAAAGATCGTACAAATCCGAGAACGACTTAAGGCCTCCCAAGATAGACAAAAGAGCTACGCCGATAAACGACGAAAACCCTTGGAGTTCCAGGTTGGAGACCATGTCCTGCTAAAAGTCTCACCCTAGAAAGGCCTCATACGCTTCGGAAAGCGTAGAAAGCTGAATCCAAGATACATCGGACCTTTCGAGATCATTGCTAGGATCGGTCCCGTAGCCTACAAACTCCAATTACCTCGTGAACTTAGCAATATCCACCCTGTCTTCCACGTCTTTAATCTTAAAAAGTGTCTTTCTGATGAGACCCTTGTGATCCCTTTTGATGAGATCGAGATCAACGAAAATCTAAACTTTGTGGAAGAACCAATCGAAATCATGGA
The DNA here is from genome assembly GCF_052849685.1 of Lactuca virosa. Taxonomy (NCBI): domain Eukaryota; kingdom Viridiplantae; phylum Streptophyta; class Magnoliopsida; order Asterales; family Asteraceae; genus Lactuca; species Lactuca virosa. The sequence goes on from NC_136428.1 coordinate 319,980,349, forward strand.
TCGGGAGATCAAACGAACGAAACAAAGCCGCATCCCGATAGTGAAGGTTCGCTGGAATGCCAAGCGGGGACCCGAATTCACTTGGGAGCGCGAAGATTCAATGAAACAGAAATATCCGCATCTCTTTCCAAATCCATGATTTGTAACTTAATTCTAAATTTCGGGACGAAATTTCCCTTAACGGGGGGATGATGTGACAACCCGAAATTTATTCCGTCACTGTAACCCATTCTATTAATAAAATTTATTTTATTATTAAAGTTTTCCGTTAACTTTTAAGTTAAGTAATTCATTTAGGGTTATTGTCATAATTTCCTACGTGTAGGAAATCGATAAATCACATGAAATACCCTCAAATTCTATCGGAAAAATTTATAGTTCACGACTAAGTCGGGTTACGGCCATTTAATCGGGTACAATCTTAAACTCCGTTTGATGTCGGGATTGGGTGGGTCCCCACCTAGCCGTGAACTCAACCCCATATAAGGGTTGAGTGGTCTTCATTTAAACCTTTTTCACCCACCTTGGAACTTTCTCTCTCTACTCTCTCTCTAAAAATCGAGTTTTGATCAAGAATCACCTCATTCAAGCTCCAAAATCGTAAGTAATCCTTCCTAGCTTATTGTTTACCTTGGTATGCATGCAAATTCGTGATTGGATCATCCAAAAAGTTGTGTTTACGGTTGGGGAACACCTCCCAAAACCGTAAACTCCCATAAGGGGGTTTTGAAGCCCCAAAACCCTTCCAAAACCCTTCTAATGCTTATCTATGACTTAGGAACTTGCATGCATGAACTTAGAACCCCAAAATCATGTCTTTTTGAGAGTAAACATGAGTTTACGGTCCATGAACATTCATGAACCGTAAACACCCTAAAAAGGGGTTTTGATGCCCCAAAACCTTTCCAATGCTTGGCTAATGACCTAGAAACTTGCATGAATGATCTTAGAACCCTAAAACATGGATTGAGAGGAGTAAACATGAGTTTATGGTTTGGGAAGGTCTCCCAAAACCGTAAACAGCTCCAAATGGTGTTTAAGTGCCCTTAACAGCTTGTATGGCTTACATTTGGGTCTAGAACCTTGCATGCATGACCTACAACCACCAAAACACATGGAAAATAGACAAACATGAGTTTACGGCCGTAAACCCATGTGTTTACGACCGTAAACTCCCCAAGGGTCCTTCAAGAACTGTAAACCCCATTTCCAAGGTCATTTCAAGTCCCGATCACTTCCTAAGCCCTTGAATCAACCCTAGAACCTTTCTTTGTGAAGCATAAGACCTTTGAACACCCAATAACACCACACCCATGAGTTTACGACCGTAAACTCATGGGGGATATGGTCTTTGGACCGTAAGCACCCTTAAGGGTTTGCACTTGAGGAGTAAACTCCATATCAAGGCCTTACACTCCTTAGATGCAACCCGTATCACTCCTAACACTTGAAATAAAGTGTTTCCGCGCATCGGAGTGTATTATCTTACTTAAATTAGTGGTTCAATGTCTAATTAGATACAATTATGTATCACTTCATGTTACATAGGGTCCACGCGTGTCTTCAAGCCCTAAAGTGACACCTAGAATACTACCCGGTACACCCACATCAAGTGAGTTCATACCCCTACCTTTTTCCGAGTTTTTCATGTTTTGTGGGGGGAATACAAGCAAAAGTACAAGGGAACTTGTACTCAAAACTTATTATTTCGTATGAAATGTTTACATGACCAGCATGCTTTTAATACAGAAAACCGTTTAACCAATCGAATAAGAAATTAACTTGTTGAGTTAGTTTCCAAATCTGAAATCTGTAAACTTGAAAAGCTAATCATAAAATGTTATATTTTATGTTCTACAAAGGATTCATGTCAAATCATAAAACGGGATTTCGTACTATTACTTGTAAATTTGTTATTCTTAAGATTGGAGACTGTCCTTGGTAACACTCCCCCGGACTCGAGAGTGTAGGACTAATCCTGTAACCAGAATCTCCTGGAGGGGGAACGTGACTTCTGTGTATAGATCTATATGGGACTGACTACCCCGCACCTCGCTGCTAGCTACAGTGGGACCGGCAGGTCTACGGGTGACAAAGTCATAAAATGATACTGGCCCTTATTACGATGCCATATCTAGTTTATTGTATGGTTATAGAACTCGCAACTTAGATAATGGAGATTTACTTTTAGTAATAATGAACCTAGTGAACTAACCTCAAAGTAATAACTGTTTTGATTACTAGAGGGTATCAGTAATACTCTTAGGAATTAGTTCACTACCTACTTATTAGTTTTATATACGTGTTAAAACTAATGTACTTTATCAAGATTAATCTAGCTTTCAAAGAAACTTCGCCTAACTAAACAAGTATGGTAGATACTTGTGCACTTCATTCTGAGTCGATAACCAATCATTAACTGTGAGGAAAATATGGGTTTTTCCTGGGATAACTTAACTTTTCATAAATAGGCTGTTTAACAAATGGATAACCGAACTCCTTTTATAAGAAAATATGGGATTTTCTTGGGAAACAACTTTTCATAAAATCCAAGGAACATTTTTCATTCACCAGAAACCAACCGCTTATGAACTCACCAGCTTTATGCTGATATTTTAAAACTGTTTGTATTCTCAGGTTCTCGTTAGACAGGTACCTTGCTTACTTTTGGAGAAGACGGTGCATATAGAAGTCTCGTCTAAACTTTTGTTATAATGATGTATATATATAAACTATGTAGTTCTCCACTTTCAAACAATGTAAATGTTTTTATGTAATGTAATGGTTGTGTTTACTATGATTACTATGTTCAATGGTTGTGATACTACGCATGACGTCCTCCGCCCCGGAATGTTTCCGCCGTCGGTTTCGGGGTGTGACAAAGTCTAAGCCTTAGAAAGTGATTGTCGCATCATTTCACCCCTTTGTAGAGTTTACGGCCCATGGACCATTTCTCTATGAGTTTACGGCCGTAAACTCTAATGGTTATTGGTCTTTTTGATGTTTTAAGTCTTATACACTTCAAGGATGGGATCTAGACTAGTATCCAAGGTTTGGTAAGGGACTAGGGCACACAATGGCCCATTCATTAGGGTTTACGGTCCAAGAACATGTTTGGACCGTAAACACCTTTGATCTTGTGTTTCTTTGTGTTTTCTAGTTGATTAAGAAGTGTAACAAGCCTTATAACACACTAGGGTAAGAGTACTTACAATAAAGGAGCTTGAAAGGGTGTTAAAAGTCCAAGAACACTAGTGTGTGTTCTTGGTGTTCTTGGTGAAACTAAGAACACTTGAAGATCTACACAAATGGAATGATTTCATGGATGAAATCATGTAAGATCACTAGATTAAGTAAGATATCAACTAATTAGGGCAAGAAACACTTACAAAGTTGAAGATCAAGAAGGAAAATCGGATGCTACTTGAGAGAGAAATGAGTTTCTAGGCTTGAAATGGTAAAAAAAGTGTATAAAATGGCTAAGTGTCATATTTATACTCCTTAGAGTTTACGGCCGTAAACACCATGTTTGGGCTGTAAACTCCAAACACTTGGAGTTTTGGAACTTTATTGATGCACAATAAACCCTAGAGTATCCTCTCTCCAATTATCTCTTGAAGTACTAAGCTTTAAAACACTCACACTGACTCCAAAAAGCTTAAAAGTTAGCAGAAACAGTTATGACTTCTATTGAAGTGAATGGTTGTACAAGATAGAAATTTCGGGTTGTCACATATAGGTAGTAACCTTATACCCCCCTTATAGACCGACTTCGTGAATGAGGCCTACTAACGGTAAGACTGACTTGTCTTATACATATATATAAGTGTTAACTTTTAATATTATGAAGTATAAGGGTTGAATTTTAAACTTTAAAAATTCTAAGATTTGGAATTTAAATGTTTCAAATGTGAGACTTTACAAATTCCAAAACTTGAGGGCAAGTTTTGAAACTTGTCAAAACTCTTCGTATTCACAACTTATGAGTTTAATGTGTGTTTTGTGAAAAGTCTCTTGATAATCCATAACTTGAGGACGAGTTTTGGAGTTCATTAAAAACATTTATGAAAAGACTTTTCATGTTCCATAACTTGATGACAGGTTATGGAACTCATTAAAGAATATTTAGATCAATTCTAACAAGGAAAAATTATCATATAATATTCTATTGATCTAATCTAACTCATGTAGCAAGGCAATTCATATCAAATAATACAAATAATTAACCTATTATCTTAATATTTGACATTTGTCCTTTCATTTTCATAACATATGAGTTTAATGTCATTTTAATGAATGAGACTTTTCATTTTGCATAACTTGAGGACAAGTTATGGAGGTCATTAAAATTCATTTAGATCAATTTTCTAACAACTAAAATTATCACATAATTCATGATCTAACTGAACTCATAAATAAGATAATTTCAAGTCAACAATTTACAAGCAATTTTGTTTATCATATAAAAACAACAATTATTTTAAAACTTTGACAATTATCTTGAGGTTGGATGAGTACAAGAACTACCATATCATAAAAAACATTTCCAATGATCCAAAACAGTTTGTGGTAGTGTTCCCAATCCAAACCAGGCCAAGAAACTCGAAATTCTACAAACAGAGCCTTCAACTCGTCGAGTGCATGAACTGGACTCGGCGAGTTGCTCTTTTACTGAGTGGACTCGTCGAGTCTGTTCATGGAATCGGCGAGTTCACCAGTCAGAGGCCAAAATTTCAACTTTTTCAGCTTTGAAAAACTAGTAAGCATCAAATATAATGGAAAACAATCCTAGGCTCTGATACCACTGTTAGGTTTTGAGCACTATAACACTCCTATGGTGCACATGCAACCCTAAATGCTTTGGATCTATACTTTCTCTAATTATAGATGCATTTTTTTTCCAAAGCATTCACCGTAGCTAGCATATAGTTGAATCTATATAATAAAACTTAGTTTGGATGCTTACCTCTTGAGTAGGGTAGAGTTCTTGACCTTTGAAAGCTTGAGCACCTCAAGTGTGATGCCTCTAATGGTTTACAAACACCAATATGCAAGAGGAGGCTTAAGAGAATAAGTTACTTATCTCAATAGATGTGGCAACCAATTTTGGTTCATGGGGGGTTCTATTTATAGTGTGGCAAATGCTAGGGTTACACTTTGTAAACCCTAATGCTCCATGACCTTTCACATTCTTATGCTCCATGGGTTTAAACTCCATAGACTATCCATGGGTTAACTTATTGGTTTAGCCCATCTAAATAATCATGGATCATTGGCCCACTCTACAAGAATCATTGATTTACATAATCAATCCCCGTATATTTAATTAGGCTCTTTTGACCACAAAATTAATTCCAAATTAATTATTGATCAATACTAATGAAATAATATGATTTCATATTAATATATTATACTTTTAATATATTAATAAATCATAAATAACCTTATTCTTAAAAGTCCATCCTATCAAATTGCACTGATGAAGGCAACCCAAAAGGACCATGCTACAATCGGGTCAAGTACATCCCAGTTATAGTTATGGGCTTAGACACCAAATCCAACAGATTATTGGCCTTGTCACGTGACACCATTTTGAGTTTGTCTCAAAAGGACCTAGCATATAGGTTTGATCTAGATGAAATGATTTATATTCTTTTTGTTTGGAAAATAAATCCATTATTTATGTCATATTATGCACATGACTAGGTATATGATTATGTTATGAACATATCATGAAATAGAAGTTGAATGCATGGCCAAGTCACTGGATGACTATGAGAACATTCTAAGAGTACTTAAGAAGAACTAAGAGAATGTATATGAGATGATTAGTATAGAATAAAATATTCATGTGAAGAGTTGCATATGATTCTAATTTTGTGTAATCATATATGGGCTAAATATAACCTGATCAACTATATTTATTTGAGATATGACCAACATGTGCTTGGGAGTGATGATGGTGTTGCAACAAACCTAAAACCTACCGACTATACATGCGAGAGAACATCAGAATCTAACATCAAGTTTAAAATACTATAGGAGTATTTTAGGATACCATAAACCTCCACACCTAAACTTTCCCCGTATTTCTCATACCCCTATTCTCGCACAAACAACATAGTTGAAATTCCTCACAAAGACCTCTACTACCCTGTCGCGGTAACTTGCGGATGGGTCAAGGAGGGACCAAAAGAGGTCCATAAGGAAAACCCAGAGGTGAAGTCTAAGGAATACCAAGAGATGAATTATGAAAGGGAGGACTCCGACTATGATCCAAGCAAGGATGAAAGCGTCGAGGAAACCCTTAGCGAGCCTTACCCTACTGGGAGTAGGCAAGAGACCCTTCCACCTCTCTCTTCCTAGATAGGTAAACACCCACTATAAGTACTCATGGTGTAGACGTACCTAGTAACAAAACAATACCCACGCCAAGACAAGCTTAGTGATTGACACCTACCAGGTTCAGGGCGCATTCCCACAAAGGACAACCCAACTACCCACCTAATGGCCAACGATCCACAATCGACATGCACCGTGCTCCAATCCCCAACACCCTCACAATTCAAGAACCACCCCCATATGGGCCACCACTAACCCGATTTGACTCTCGGTTCCCTATTCTCTGTCATGGAGTAATGGAGATTGGAGGCAAGGCCCGATATATGACAATGTAAATCCGACTCCCCACGAATAACAAGAACACCACTCTAAAGCCTTATGGAACCAACAAGTAGAACTAGAGAACCGCACGAACCGTCTACACTCCATAAAGGAGGAAGTGACCACGCTGAGACAACACCCGATTACAACTGAGACTAGGAAAACCTTAGCAGAACAAAGAGCGGAAGGGGCCGCTGATGAAATGAGTAAAATGGCCGAGCACCTTGTGCACCATTTCGGTATAAGGAAATCACCACACTACTCGCCCTAGGTTTATAATATCTTAAACCGCAACCAGTAGTAGTAAGCCAAGAGAGGTACGCCCTCCAAGAACCCATGTAATTAGAATTCAATCATGGTATAGGTGGCTATACCATATCCCGATAAAACATAACATTCATGCGATGCTTAATTCTACTCTCAATTGTAAATACATCATAGGGATGTAGGTCGAAGACAACAAGAAACGTATAACAAAACATGTGATTTACATGCATAAGTTCATATCTATAATCATAGATAAGATATGACTAGAAATAACCATAGTTACTTACAAAGTTGTTTCCCATCATGCAACATAATCATGTCCACTCATGAGGACAAACGAATAGACTCCGCCGCTTTCCAAACCACTGTAACGGCTGTCGTCGTAGCTGTCATGGCATACCTCAATGCCAACAACACAAACGAAAATGGAAGCGGTGTCGATAATTTCAATCGCAATAATAACCAAGGAAACCAATGAAGGACAACTTACCAAGACACCCCAAACTCCAAACCTAATGTCATGAAGCGAAAGTTCAGGAACGAAGAAGGAGGCAGTTCGACTCAGAGGCTTACCAAAAGGCGAGAAACGGGAGCAGTCCTTACCCCTACTAACCCTACTCCTCCCACATTGAGAAAACCATATCTTGGAAACTTTCACACTGCAACAAGTGTAAATACCATCATCGGGGAGCCTGTCGGGAATATCGTTGCAGAAGGTGCAACAAGATGGGGCACATCTCCCGCTACTGTAAGGCCCCGTCCCCATGCGTCACTCCGACCCTCAACCCAGAAGTAAGTCCAGTATGTCACAAATACGGTGCAACATGACATTTCAAGAGCGATTGTCCAACAGAGATGAACGACGTAGGAGTTGACAACTAGACAGGAAGAAGCAACAAGGAACCCTACCGAGATTTTTGGTACGTTCCCATCCATAAACTTTATGCATCGAATTTTCACAAAAAGGTTTTGTTAATTAAAAACATAATCAAAAACTATTTCCTCATTCGATCAAATCGTGTAAATCACGGGGAAACTAGAGATCTTTGTGAATGGACCATGATGGTTCCATATAAACGTTAGTATCATATATATTTAGGATTCTACAAACTAAGAGTGTGTGATCTCGCCTTATTTTCGCCCTGGTCTGATTTTGATTAGGGCAGAACCACGCAGTCGATTACCTTTTTAAATCCTAAGTATGTACGGTTAGGTCACACCCACCTATAATAGAAAAACCTAGCAGAATTCAGATTACGAATTCCATTGCTTTATATCAGTGCCCTCGTGTTACTAAAACACCCAGCAAGCAAGAACAAAATAGACGCAATAGTAACAACAAAAACGAAACTAGTAGTGATAAGAACATGAACGTAGAACACCTTATCATTCCTAACAACCATTACTTCCCAATAGATGTAACATCTGTTATAATAAGGAGTCCAATGTCATCAATTGGCACGGACTGGCTTGATTCTCACTTTACCAACTTCGAGCACTGCAAAGAGACTTCTGTCTTACACAACCGAATAACAAAACTCTTCCAACCTGTAACGACAAATCCCTAGCATGCAGGCCCATGAGCTCCTATGTAAAAGATACCACGCTCTTTCCTAGCCCCAATAAATATTAAAGGCAAGAAACAAAAGACATCAAGGGAATCCGAAAGGCTTCCAACCTTCCCCCAGATATTCCCAGAATCCCTTTGGAAACCTAAACCATGTGCTAAGCGGAGTTAGAATCACCTCGACTCTTGGAACCACCCCAATAACCAAACCCCCGATACCACTTAGCACGGTCACAAAAACAGATAGTGTCTGATCACAAGAACGATATAATAAATAAGGGTAACATCGGATCAAGCCTCTAACCGTAGGAAACACCTATCTGACTCATAAGGAGGAAAGACGAATTGCCCATAGCACCACTAACTACTAACAAGTCAAACAAACTCATCCTCAAGGATCGATACTCCCTACCCCAAACCAGAGACTTGTTCAACCAACAGCAAGGAACTGGCAGAGGCCGACCCACCTTTAGCTCGGAACACCATAGGAAGAGAACTCCCAAAGTAACCTAAGACTCATAAGGTCAGCCACACCACACGCAACCTCAACCTTGGCGACAATAGTGCCAACTCTTAAGGCTAGAAAATCTACTTCTAGGACACCAGGAGCACGATCCCTAGTAAACCATTCGAAAGTCCTCGCCAGGATAGGTCCAGTAACCTACGGCCTTTGGTTACCATAAGAAATCAGTTTTGTACATTTCACATTCCACGTATTCAATGCTCATAAGTGTCTGACCACAGAATCTCTGCGAAATCCCCCTCGACGAGATCAAAGTAAACAAGAACCCACACCCCAAAAAGGAGCATGTGTAATAGACATTGGAAAAGCTTGGGATACCCACCTGCCTCTAATCGAGTACTCATATAACCACAACTACCACTCGAGCATAGGAGTTGCACCCTTTGAGGTCATGTGTGGCCGGAGGTGCAGATCCTCCTCTGTTGGGCTGAGGTGGGAGACACCCAACTGACAAGAGGACAAATGCCCAATAGCACACTCACTGGACCCGAGATTATTCGAGAAACAACGGAAAAGATAGTCCAAATCAGAGCACGACTCCAAGCATCGCGAGACCGACAAAAGAGATATGCAGATATCAGGCTAAAACCTTTGGAGTTCCAAGTAGGAAATCAAGGTACTATTAAAAGTCTTCCCTCGGAAAGGGATGATACGATGTGGAAGAAAGGTAAACTAAATCCCCGATACATCGGACAATTCAAGATCCTTGCCCGAATCAATCTGGTAGCCTACAAACTCCAACTACCCATAGGACTCAGTAATGTACACCCTGTATTCAATATGTCAAACCTAAAGAGGTGTCTATCCAAAGAAACCCTCACAGTTCTATTAGGTGAGATTGAAGTGAACGAGAAACTCCTATTCTTTGAGCAGCCAATCGAAATTATGGATAGCGAAGTTAAGCGCACGAAACAAGGTCGCATCCCCATAGTGAAGGTCAGATGGAATGCCAAGCGCGGACCAGAATTCATGAGGGAACGCGAGGATCAAATGATGCAAAAATACCCTCACCTTTCACTAGTCTGTAAGAATGACTCCTACAGAATTTCGGGACGAAATTCCCTCTAACGGGGGGATGATGTGACAACCCAAACTATTTGGACCAATCAAGGTCTAAATTGTAACCCTATTACAAGAAGAACCTTGAAAACCATGAGAGCATAAGTGCATGTATAAGGAAGTATACACTTTGAAAGTTTCACGTAAGGTAATCTCTTAGAAAAGTAAACAAGTTAAGCAAGACAAAGTGGGACAAATAAATTGAGAATTCAATCTACAATGCAATCAAACAAGGATCACATGGTGTAGACACAAGAGCTTGTAATTGTGTCACAATTTGGACACTTGAATTATAAGGGCAATATATTTGAGTTTACTATTAGCTAAGGCCATAAACACTTCCATAGGACCCACCTAAGACCATGAACTCAATCCTAGAAAGCACATTGACTGTGAACCACCATAAACCTTAAGAGAATGGCCGTGAACACCTAAAGGAAAGGAATCTAGGCCGTGAACAACTTCCAAGGAACCATTTAGGCCGTGAACCACCCAAAAGCCACTAGGCTAGACCGTGAACACCCTTAATGGACTCCCTTTGGCCATAAACTACTTCATGGAACTTTAGCTAGGCCGTGAACACCTTCCTAGGAGGCGTCTTGGGCATAAACTACTCTATGAAGTGATGTAAGGGCGTAAACACATTCAATACATCCAACTTTGGCCATGAACACTTCCCTAGGAAGCATTTGAGGCGTAAACACCTCCCTAGAAGGCATCTTGGGCGTGAACACTTAGATACTTAAGTGTTTACGGATGGTGAGTTGTAAATTACCAATTTCCCATACTAATCCCAGTAAAACATGCAAATATCTTTAGTGATAAAGCATTACCCAACAGTAAACCAAGTAGGCATCCCATCAAAGTCTCATTCCCATACAAAGGGGGCGTAAACCCCATCTCCCATTCCACCAAAAACTCAAGTCACTCTCTGTAAACTCCTCATTGTATCCCATTTATCATATTCACCTTTCTGTGAACTCATAACTTGCTCTCATACGGATTCAAGCTTCAAGCTTTAATTATTCTAAGCATTATCTGGATCCTAGTAAGTATTTCAAGTTTTGGTTAGTGATTCATATATATTATCTCGTTTAGTTCATCATATTTACACATAAAGATATATGTTAATATTCTTAGGATGTTACAAGGTTCAAAGAGGTTATCAAAACTCTTCAAGTGTTAGGACTTAAACTTCTCATCACCTCTCCAAAATCACCCACCAAATCAAACCAAGGTGAGCTTCATACCCCTATCTTTTGAGTTTTCATTGTTTTTGGGGGAGAATACAAGTCAAGGGTCTTGTGAAATCTTAGTATAATTGCTTTTTTATGCATGTATGTTATGATTTATATGCTTAAAGTTATGAACTCCATATAATGGTTCAAGAACTCGAGATTTTTAGCAAGTCTCAAGGTTTTGAACTATATATCACCAATTATATGTTAGAAATAAAAACTAGTATGTTTATGGAATATTAATCATAAATTTTTATGTCAAGAACCATAAGGATTTGCTTCAAAAATGTGCTTAAACAAGTTGTTGAACATAATATTTTAGAAGTGGGTAAAATATGGAAATAATGATATTTTCGGGACCATTTTCGGCCACATAGATATACAAGGACCATTTTGGAAAATGGGATAAAATTTAAGAATTATTGAACATCCCAATTTTTAAAGGATCAAAAATGAAATTTTTGGATAAACAAGGGCTTTTCGAACATTACTATAATTACAAGTCTAAAATGAGCAATTTAGAAGAAATGGGTCACTTTCAACAATTCACTAAGTTCTGGGCCATTTATGACACCTTTTGACAAATATGGATCTTATTTTGATACTTTACAAAAAGAAGGGCCATTTTTGCCAATATCGATAATATTGGATTATTTTTGATAAATATGACTCAATGTGGATTATTTTCCAATAAACAAAACAAAACGATATACCTAGTCAACAATGCTCAATTAATGTTACGAAACGAAAACGATATTTCTATTCAACGAGTACAACTATTGTTATTTATTTAATAGATAACAGATTTCAACTATTAGCACAAATATATGTTAGTATTCTTGTCAGACGCATCTCCAAAGTACCTATATATATATATATATATATATATATATATATATATATATATATATATATATATATATATATGTTAGTGTACGTTTAAAGTCCTGTAAAGAGTTATAACCAGAGTCTCCTGGAGAGAGAGCAGGAATTTGTGTATAGATTTATACGAGGTTGACACCCCGCAGCTTCATTGTTCGCTACAGCTAGACTGGCTAGTCTAGGGTGACAAATGTCTTTAATCGATTTGGGCGCCTGAGAAACTCCAAGCCAGGCCTCTGTGATATTAGTATGGTTATAACGGCTCACTAGAATATGATAATGTTATTTAGAAATTTATGTAGGGAAAACCTTACAAATAAATTGGCACATTATGTTGACTGCCCCTATGCATGGTAGTGATTGTCCACATTCGTTGTGTTGATCGTCCACTTGCATTGTGTGGATTGTCCAAAATTGCCTGTTGATTTCTCACACCTCTCCAGTCATAGGGTTTTAAGACCACCAAACGATTACACACACACAGAAAATATAGGATTTTCTGGGGAAAAACGATTTTATACAATTCCGAAAGATGATAAACTAAAGCACGCACATGCAACTATACTTGATTGGAAACAGGATTTACAACTATTTTATATAAGAAAATATAGGATTTTCTGGAGAAAACGATTTTATACAATTTCGAAAGACGATAAACTAAAACACACACACATGCAACTATACTTGATTGGAAACAAGACTTACAACTGTTTTGACAAGAAAACACTGGAATTTTCTGGATTTCTAAACTATCAAAAATTTCATACAAAAATGCTTATGAACTCACCAACATATTTTATGTTGACGCTTTTCAAACCACTTGTATTCTCAGGAAATCAGTAAGCAGGTTAAAGGGATGCGGATTCAGGGTTATTTTGCTGTAGTTTGGAATTTATTTACTTATGTCTCTTTTGTGTAATTTGAAGAACAAATACAATATTTAAACAATGTAAGTTTGTTATCTCAATGTATGATGTTTGGATTTGCTATCTTTCATTTATATTCAATTGTTATGATACTGCACAATGAAGTCACCCGCCTCCGAATGTTTCCGACGTCTGGTCCGGGGGTGTGACAGATTTCTAAACAAATATAGATAACTATAAATTATGATTGGATTATGACTTCATTGTGGAATGAAGAGTAAGTTTAGTTGGAATGAGGTCCAATTAAAACATAATGACACAATCTACTACAAAATAAGAATGCAATGCTTTAGAAGTTGAAGTCAAATATGATAGGACGACTGGTTTCATTGAAAAACTATGTTGATTTTGATGGGTTTTGAGCACTATAACACTCCTATGGTGCACATACAACCCTAATGCTTTGGATCTAAGTTTTCTCTAGTTATACATGCAATAAACAATTTTCCAAAGCATGAATCCTAGCTAGCATGCAATTTGACATATGAATCATAAAAACTAGTTAGAAGGTTACCTCTTGTAGTAGCTTGAATTACTTGGCCTTTAAGAACTTAGCACCTCAAGTGTGATTCTCAGCCCGCATATTTATTTCATTAATTAACTAAAAAATCTGAATGTTCAAAGTTTGAACTAGACATATTTATTTCATTAAATTTATTTTCAGGTGCCATTAAAAAAAATTATACATTTTCGGGTAATACCTGAAGTACCCAAACCCGACCCACAACTCGAATTACCCGAATTAAATTTGGGTTGGGTAATGGGTAATTTTTTTAACATGAAAACCCCAAATTACCTGAAACCCGAAAAATTTATCCGATCAACAACCCTATTTTAGGGTTATGTCAGCATAGATGCTTCATTACACGGTCGTTCTTTGGGAAGGCATATTCATTACACTGTCGTGTAATGTAACTTTGATAGTTTTACGGTTTTAAATGTACAACTTATCCATTTTTTTGAGCAACTTCGGAATAACTTCGAATACAAATTGGTGAAGGGTGATTTTAGGATAAATTATCATCCATTAGCACTTTAGAAACATTATTTATTTGAATTTGTAGGTTGTTTTAAGATTTAAACTTGTTGGATTTGCACTTTAAGCAAGTCATGTGTGGCTAACTTTCACCTTCATTTCCGGTTCTAAATTCTTAACTACTGGTTGTTTAGATTTTGACATGCACTAAATTCTATGTTTTTATATTTTAATCATTGATTTGGTTTTCATTACATACTTGATTTGTACTATTTTCACTTGATACTTACGAATTAGAAGCCTTTAGGGGTGTTTTAAGGTCCAAGAACTAGTGTATGTTCTTGGTGTTCTTCGTGTTCTTGAAGATCTAACCAAAAAGAAGTAATTTCATGGATGAAATCATGGATCTTCACTAGATAGTGTAATGAATCAACTAAACAAAGGAAGTAACACTTACATTTTGAAGATCTAGGTGAAAAACTCGATGATAGTTGAGAGAGAATCGATTTCTTGGATTGAAGGAATGAAAAGTGATTAAAAATGGCTAAGTCCCACATATATATGTGAGAGTGTGCGGCCAGGAGGGGGTGTACGGCCGCACACCCATGTGTACGGTCGTACACTCCTCATAAAGGAGTGTTTGGCCCTTTTGAAAAGTGATGAACTTATGGAACTCATTTCTAAATCCTAACTTTGAAGGTACTAGGCTTAGAACACTCAAACAGACTCTAAACCATGCTAGAAGATAGCAGAAACGAGTATGATTTTGATTGAATTGAACGGTTGTACAAGATAGAAATTTCGGGTTGTCACATCATCCCCCCGTTAGAGAGAATTTCGTCCCGAAATTAGAGTTTAAACAATTAAGCTATTACAAATAACTAAATGAAAAGATGAGGATATTTCAGTTTCATTTGATCCTCGCGCTCCCAAGTGAATTCAGGTCCCCGCTTGGCATTCCAGCGAACCTTCACTATCGGGATACGGCTTTGCTTCGTTTGATTGACCTCTCGGTTCATGATCTCTACTGGTTCTTCCACAAAGTTGAGGCTCTTGTTGATCTCGATCTCGTCGAGTGGGATTACAAGAGTCTCGTCGGACAGGCACTTTTTCAAGTTCGAGACGTGGAAAGTAGAATGTACGTTACTGAGTTCGCAAGGTAGTTTGAGTTTGTAAGCTACAGGGCCAATTCTAGCGAGAATCTCGAAAGGCCCTACGTATCTTGGATTTAGGTTTCCACGCTTTCCGAAGCGTATCAAGCCCTTCCAGGGTGAGACTTTTAATAGAACGCGGTCTCCCACCTGGAATTTCAAAGGTTTCCTTCTCTTGTCTGCGTAGCTTTTCTGTCGGTCTCTAGAGGCTTTCAATCGCTCACAAATTTGAACGATCTTCTCTGTCGTTTCCCGAATGATTTCCGGACCTGTGAGTGTGCTGTCAGGAACTCGTCCTTTAGCTAACTGAGCGTCGCCCACCATAGCCCAGCACAGAGGGGATCTGCACTTACGGCCATAGAGGGCTTTAAATGGAGCAGCCTTTATGCTCGTGTGATAACTATTGTTGTAGGAAAACTCGATAAGGGGTAAATGAGTATCCCATGCCTTCCCAAAGTCTATCACGCAGGCTCGCAACATATCTTCCAAAGTTTGAATAGTCCTCTCACTTTGTCTGTCGGTTTGCGGATGGTAGGTTGTACTCATGTCCAGCCTAGTTCCTAGAGAACTTTGTAGCGACTGCCAGAACCTCGAAGTGAATCTACTATCTCTATCAGAGATAATGGATATGGGAACACCATGTAGTCGTACGATCTCCCTAATGTATGTTCTAGTGAGTTTCTCCATCTTGACAGTTTCTTTGATAGGCAGGAAGTGTGCGGACTTTGTTAACCTGTCTACGATCACCCATATGGTATCGAGACCACCCGTTGTCTTGGGCAACTTGGTTATGAAGTCCATTGTGATCCGCTCCCACTTCCATTCAGGTATCTCCGGTTGCTGAAGTAAGCCTGATGGTTTCTGGTATTCGACCTTAACCTTGGCGCAAGTAAGGCACTTGCTCATGAAGGTAGGAATTTCTGCTTTCATGTTAGGCCACCAGTATAACTTTTTAAGATCCAGATACATCTTATCCGAACCTGGGTGGATGGAATATCGAGTATTGTGAGCTTCGGTCATGACCAAGTCTCTGAAACCACCGTGTTTCGGTGTCCAGATCTGATCGATGAGATATAAGGCTCCGCCACCCTTGACTACTAAGTTCTTATCCATCCCTCTTAGGGATTTACTTGCCACATTTCCAGGTTTCAAGGCTTCTAAATGAGCCTCCTTAATATTTGTAGACAGATGTGAATGCATAGTTATAGTCAATGATTTGACTCTACGACCAGAGTATTCTTTCCGACTTAGGGCGTCAGCTACTACGTTGGCTTTACCCGGATGATAACAAATTTCGCATTCATAATCACTGAGTAGCTCGACCCACCGTCGTTGTCTCATGTTGAGCTCCTTCTGGTCGAATATATGTTGTAGTCTTTTGTGGTCTATAAAGATAGTGCTTTTCGTATCGTACAGGTAGTGTCTCCAGATCTTCAGAGCAAACACTACTGCTCCCAACTCCAGATCATGTGTGGTATAGTTGACCTCGTGT
The DNA here is from genome assembly GCF_052849685.1 of Lactuca virosa. Taxonomy (NCBI): domain Eukaryota; kingdom Viridiplantae; phylum Streptophyta; class Magnoliopsida; order Asterales; family Asteraceae; genus Lactuca; species Lactuca virosa. Next base: position 319,997,093 of record NC_136428.1, read on the forward strand.
GTCTTTAGCTGTCTTGAGGCATATGCGATGACCTTACCTCGTTGCATCAGAACACAGCCAAGCCCTTGGTTAGATGCATTGTAATAAACCACGAAGTCTTCCATCCCTTCTGGGAGGGATAGTATCGGTGTGGTGCATAAGGCTCGTTTTAGCGTTTGAAACGCTTTCTCTTGTTTCTCTTCCCAGTCAAAGGCCATGCCCTTCTGGGTCAATGTTGTAAGCGGTTTCGCAATCCGAGAGAAGTTCTGAATGAACCTGCGGTAGTAGCCAGCGAGGCCTAGAAATTGACGAATTTATGTAGGCGTCTTCGGTGTTGACCAGTTCTTAATGGCTTTTATTTTGGAAGGGTCCACGTGAATTCCCTCTTCACTAACAACGTGACCCAAGAAATCGACTCGTCGAATCCAAAACTCGCATTTAGAGAACTTCGCGTAAAGCTTCTCTTATTGCAGTGCTTCTAAGACCTGACGTAGATGTTGACTATGTTCCTCCTTACTACGAGAGTAAATAAGTATGTCATGGATGAACACAATGACGAACTGATCCAAGTAACGACGGCATACCCTATTCATTAAGTCCATGAATACTGCGGGCGCATTAGTCAATCCGAATGGCATCAGTACAAACTCGTAGTGTCCATAACGAGTTCGGAAGGCTGTCTTCGGAACATCCTCCTCAAGCACTCGTAACTAGTGATACCCGGATCTCAGATCTATCTTGGAAAAGTAATTCGCCCCTTGTAGTTGGTCAAACAAATCGTATATGCAAGGCAGAGGGTAACGATTCTTGACTGTAAGTTTGTTCCGCTCTCTGTAGTCGATGCACATACGGAACGACCCGTCTTTCTTCTTGACGAACAAGACTGGTGCTCCCCAGGGTGAGAAGCTTGGTCTAATAAAGCCCTTGCTGAGCAATTCGTTAAGTTGACCGGATAGCTCCTGCATCTCAGCTGGTGCTAGACGATAGGGCGATTTGGCTATTGGGGTAGCCCCTGGAACTAAGTCGATTTTGAACTCGACTTGACGCTGTGGTGGTAATCCTGGTAGTTATTTTGGAAAGATATCGGGAAAATCGCGTACCATTGGGATGTTCTTTATGTCCTTCGTCTCTTGGCTCACATCGACAACATGAGCAAGGAATGCGGAACATTCCTTCCGTAAGTACTTCTGGGCTTGAATGCTCGAGATAATACGAAGGTTCGTGCCTGGTTTGTCGCCATAGATAATTAGGGTTTTGCTAGACGGTAGATTAAGGCGAACGGCCTTCTCGTAACACATGATGTCGGCGCGATGAGAACTCAACCAATCCATGCCGATTATGACGTCGAAACTTTTAATTGAGACCGGCATGAGGTCGATTGGAAATGAATGGCTATCTAGTGTTAGTGTACATCCTAAGTATATGCAGCTAGTGCTTTCTGTCTTTCCGTTATCCATTTCTACAGTAAACGGTTCTTTAAGTGCACGTGATTTTTGTTTAAGCAAGTGAGCAAATTTCTGATTCACGAAACTCCTCTCCGCTCCACTATCAAACAGTATGCATGCATATGAGTTATCGAGGGGAAACGTACCAGTGACCACTGTAGGGTCGGCAACTGCTTCCTCGTGGCCTATAGCCAAAACTCTTGCCACTCCGCCGGCATTTCCTGCCTTCGGGCAGTTCCTTTTGTAGTGGCCCACCTCGCCACATCCGTAGCAAGCCTGGCCCACACCAACGCTAGGGACTTGGTTGATTGGCCTTGCCGGAGATTTGCAGAAACGGACAGTGTGCCCTTTCTTGTTGCAGTTAACGCACTGCATTTCCCGGCAGGGTCCGTTATGGTGGAAGCTGCATTTGTTGCACTTAGGCAAGCTTCCCGCATACTGCTTCATCGGCGCAGTAGCAGTAGGGGTTATCGCAACATGAACGGCCACGACCTGCTGCTTTTTGGCAGCATTCTGCGCAACGTTCTTCTTCTTGTTATCCCAGAACTTCCGCTTCTTGTCAGCGGCCTTGGAGGGTTCTGAGATGGCTAGGGTTGTTGTTGTTGACGGGGTGCGGACTCCATGGTCAATGAGCCGCTGTGCCAGCCGCTTGGCACTGTCAAAGGTAGTGGGGTTTGAAGCTAGTACATTCCCCTGAAATGGAGGCACCAGCCCCCAGACATACCTCTCAATCTTCTTTCCCTATGTAGGGACCATTGATGGAGATAGTGCCACCAGATCGTTGAATCTGGCAGTATAGGCCACTATGTCGGAGCCCTTCATGGTTAGGCTCCATAGTTCCTGTTCCTGTTCAAGTTTCTGAACTTCGCCCCTCGGGCAGTATTCCTCGATCATAAGCCCCTTAAGAGCTTCCCAGCCCATGGCATTTTCCACTATCAGAGTTAGTGACTTGACATGGCTATTCCACCATGTCAGGGCTCGGTCCGCGAAGGTGCAAGCAGCAAATTTAATGTTGCTTCATTCCGGACAGGTACAGATCTCAAAGATCGATTTCGTCTTCTCGAACCATTGCGAGAGGGCAATGATTCCGCTAGTCCCATTGAAGGACCTGGGCTTGCAATTGGTGAAGTCCTTATACGAGCACTCTCTAGAGCGCACTGGAGCATCACCTTGAGTGGAATGAACAGTTGTTCCACTCCCGCTAGTTCCACTAGCACAGAACTGAGCTAGGGCTACCGTAACAGCCGCATTCACCGTAGCTTGGATTGCCGCCGGATTGTATTGTGGAAGAGGTAGTGGTGGTGTTGGAGTTATCGGAGGGTTGCGTCTCGTCCCTCTTCGTGGAGGCATTGATCAACTAAAAGTTTACAAAGATGAAGATGACAGTAAGAATCAATTGTAAGTATAATGAGAGTGGTCCATGGACTAACTCTCCATAGTCCAACAAAACAAATGAGAGTATGCTTGATATGGATTTCCCACCAGATTAGATGATTATCAATAATATTGGCATTAATGATGTAACAAGTTCGTGGAAAAATGACCTAGAAGTAGGTCTTACATCAAACCAAAATGAGAAAATTTCGACTGCAGTAAGACCTTAAAAGACTAACAAGTTCAAAGTCTTATCATAGACATGAAACTAAAACTAGAGCTTTTACATAGACCTAAGTTATATCCAAAAGAGAGAGTTGAGTAGGCTCTATCTACGACGAGAACTACTAGAACGAGTCCTTGATTCTGCCAGATGGTGCTCCATGTCCCTCATGCGCCTTTCAAACGTTGCCTGCCGAGCTCGACGTTCCCTGACTTCGACTTGGGTTGCAGTAAGTTCTCCCAGAAGGGCTGCATTCTCGTTCTGAGTTCTTGCATGAGCAGACTCTAAATGGCGAATGCGTATGGTATTGACTCCCGCATCAGCATCAACCTCCATGATTCGGTTGATGGCCGCCCTACCCTGCTCATCAGTACGAGCAACCCTGCGGACGAGAATAGCCAGGACTCTGTCCGCTGAGCCTCCCTCGCTCAGGTTATAGAAGCTTCGATCTCCGTTGTAGGATAAGGGTTGACCCTGTTCGTGACTCCATCTGTTCAAGTTTGTTGCCCACAGAGGTGTGGGGCCTTGAAATGTTGGATGAGGGTTAGGATTTGGAATTTGAGCCACTAGGGGTAGGTTATTGACTTTGGGTTCGGAGTCAGAATCCTCCGAAAAGTTCTCTGCGAAGTCATCATCCAAAGGGATTGGATGATTCTCTTCTGGCTCATCATCGAGCCATCCTCCATTTCCTTGGTTGGGAAAGTACGGGTCGCCAGGGAGATGGAATCCAGCCATGTTATCTACGCGAGAACAGGGATAAAAGAGATAGTTAAATAGACGTACCAATTAAGATAATTATGAGATGATCCTTACTAGTTACTCCAACATTTGCGTAGTGCATACCAGTCATATGTAACCAAAACAGGATAGGCCTTCGAATAAGTGATCCTAACTCTAAGTCCACAACCAAACAAGGAACAGGAAGTAAAGCAAAGATCACAGATTCTAAGTCTATGGCACCTTAGTCACATATAATCGTAGTGTATCCACTCAGCAACCATTGACATACTAATAAAGACCTTTTTATTTTGCACATAAGTAATTATAGTAACACAAAATACTCCTATAGAATTTTAAGTTTATGTTATGTTCTACTGATTTCATTTTAGTAGTGTTGGTAAGTTTTTAGACTTGCTGCAACACCACAATCATTCCTAGGCACATGCTAATCACTTCTCGGAAAGATATAGTTGATCAGGCTATATCACTCCCCGATCTGATTATATGTCCCCAAGCCTGTTTGTGCTGTCCAATAATCATAATACTTTTGTTTTGTCCTAGTGACACTGTTTTTAGTATGAATGCAGGTGTGTATACTTCGGTTAAATATTTTATTATTTAAAAGTATAACTCTTGGTCAGAGTATTTTAATCCCGTTGTGTTTATAGTTGTATATCTTTTATGGGTTGATATACTCAATTCACTATAAACAGAGCTCTGATACCAATCTGTCACACCCCCAAACCAGAACGGCGGAAACGTTCAGGGGCGGAGGACGTCATGTACAGTATCATAACAATGCATAATAGTAAACAAGCAACAACATCATCCATTGCATTAATAATATAATTTTAATACAAGTGTGTTATGTAGTTTATAAGATACCAAAAAATGAATAATCAAAATAAAGACGAGTATTGAAAGCTCCGTCTTCTCAAAACCTGGTCGTCGGTACCTATCTACTGGTGACCTGAGAATACAAGTTATTTTGAAAGCATATATCAGCATTAAAGCTGGTGAGTTCATAAGTATTTTAGTGTCATTGTTTGTATGAAAGTGTTTGTAGATGTTTGATGTAAATGTTTGTAAGTTTCTGTAGTAAATGTTTGTATCTCCTAGAAAATCCTATATTTTCTACTTTAAATGTAGCCTTCTACCAAGACCCAAATGTTCTCTATGTTGTTTGTTTGTAAAAGTGTGTAATTTTCCCAAGTATGACTATCATTACTAAAATATAGTTTACATTACCGTTTATGTGAGAAGATCACAATGTGAATGCAATGGGAAAGTAAAGATGTACTGTAGTATTGTATATAAGTAACTACCAATGTACTAACTACCGTAAACCAATTGTTAATTAAGGTCAAATGTGATATGATTGTAACCATACTTGATTGACTGGTAAAACACGACGATCAAAAATGTCGAAATGGTATGACATTTGTCACCCGTAGACCTGCAGGTCCCACTGTAGCTAGCATCAAGGTGTAGGACGGTCAGTCCCGTATAGATCTATACACAAATTCAAGCTCTCCCTCCAGGAGACTCTGGTTACAAAACGTGACACAGCAGTAGATTGCCATGCCATGAAGTAGTGGCTCACATTAATGTTATAGTATTCTAGTGTTTGTATAGTATGTTCTAGTGTATTGTATGTTCTCTCTGTTCTAGTGTATAGTATGTTCTCTTGTATAGTGTAGTGTATGTTCTCTTAGTTTCTCGTAATAGAATGTTCTTTCTGTTTCTCATAATAGTAAGTTTGTATCGACACATGAATGAACTGACTCTTGTATGTTTCATTGTACTAGAAATAGTAAGTAGTATACCTCTAAACTATACCTATTATAGTTTACTATTAATGTTGTTTGAATGGCTGTGAATGTCTAATACACATATACATAATATATAACTAAGATTCAAACGACACTCGGACAAACAACCGGATACCCTAAGTCCACAACCAAACAAGGAATAGGAAATAAAGTGAGTTATCAGTCCTAAGTCCTTTCAACCTTACTCATATAACTATATCTATATAGACATGATCTTGACAATTTATAAGTTTATTAAAGAGTTTAACATATAAAAGAGTTTTAAACATTTGAATGGCTATAGATGACTTGATGTCAATTTTATAAAATGTTTTGAAGAGTTTGTTTGATAAACAGTTTGAAGTATATGAAATCCATTTGATTGATAGTTATTAATCACATGTGATTGATATAATAACTATAATGTTTCTACTTGTATTCTCCCCCATGAAAGCATTTAAAATCATTTAAAAGATAAGTTACGGGGTATGAACTCACCTGTAGTGAGTGATACGAATGTAAGATCGACACAGGATGCAAGGTGTCAAGTGAAAACTCGAGCACGAACGGATCCTGATAAGCATACAATGATGCATATATTGATATAATTAGTGTTTATACAACTAATTATGAAAGGAAAACACCCTAGGAACTAGGAAACACTTAGATTGAAGTGTTATAAGCACAAAGGAGTGCATAAAATGGGTGTACGGCCACACAAGTGTGTGTACGGCCAAGTGGTGTACGGCCACTTGTGTGTACGGCCAGGTGTGTACGGACAGGGAGTGTACGGCCGTACACGCCTTGAAAAACTTGCCAAAAAGTGTGGTCCAAGGCTCTATCTAGCATCATCTATGAGTTCTTGATCTTGTGTTGGACTATAACATGAGGTTTAGGCCATTTATGCACTAAACAAGGGGTGTACGGCCACATGAAGGGTGTACGGTCGTACACTCTTTGTGCTCATGCATTATATGATCTTTTAAGGCTAGAAAAGGGGTGATTCACAAGCCTAAATAGAAGATGGAAGAGATACTTACGAATTAGAAGTCTTTAAGGGTGTTTTAAGGCCCAAGAACTAGTGTGTGTTCTTGGTGTTCTTGGTGTTCTTGGTGTTCTTGAAGATCTAACCAAAAAGAAGTAATTTCATGGATGAAATCATGGATCTTCACTAGATAGTGTAATGAATCAACTAAACAAAGGAAGTAACACTTACATTTTGAAGATCTAGGTGAAAAACCCGATGATAGTTGAGAGAGAATCGATTTCTTGGCTTGAAGGAATGAAAAGTGATTAAAAATGGCTAAGTCCCACATATATATGGGAGAGTGTGCGGCCAGGAGGGGGGTGTACGGTCGCACACCCATGTGTACGGCCGTACACTCCTCATGAAGGAGTGTTTGGCCCTTTTGAAAAGTCATGAACTTATGGAACTCATTTCTAAACCCTAACTTTGAAGGTACTAGGCTTAGAACACTCAAACAGACTCTAAACCATGCTAGAAGATAGCAGAAACAAGTCTGATTTTGATTGAATTGAACGGTTGTACAAGATAGAAATTTCGGGTTGTCACAATGTTGATGCGGGAGTACTATCCGCGAGGGGAAATTCAGAAACTTGAGCAATAGCTCTGGGGTCTTACTATGGTTGGTTCAGTCATAACAACCTACACAAATCGATTTTGTGACTTAGCGATACTTTGTCCAGAAATGGTTTCTCTGGAGAGCAAAAAGATTGAGAGGTACATCTGGGGACTATCGTCCCAGATTCAGGAAAGTGTCATTGCTTCTAGGCTTGTTACCTTTGAATGTGCCAAAGAGTTGGCACAGTCCCTTATTGACCACGGAAACCGTCAAAACTCTGTGGTTGTTGTCCCAGAACAACCCAAGGGACACAACAACAACAGCAAGAAGAAAGGTTGGAATAAGAGGAAGGGCAAATCTTCTCAGGAACCCTCAAAGAAGCAACAATTAGTGGCAGTCCATGCTGCTACTGTACCTGCTTTTATTCCTACTAACCCTGCACCAGCTAAGCCTTACGCTGGTAATCTCCCCAAATGCAACAAGTGCAATTTTCACCACAATGGAAATTGCTGGGAAATGCAGTGTCGTAACTGCAACAGAAAAGGGCATACTACCCGATTCTGTAGATCACCACCCCAACCGATTAACCAAGTACATGTCGTTGGAGTAGGTCAAGTATGCTATCAATGCGGTGATGTAGGGCATTTCAAAAGAGATTATCCGAAAGCTGAAAATGCTGGTGGAGTTGGGAGGATTCTAGCATTGGGTCACGAAGAAGTGGTGGCAGACCATGCGGTGGTCACGGGTACGTTTCTTCTCAACAACACTTATGCATGTATTCTATTTGATTGTGGTGCTGAGAAGAGCTTCGTGAGCCATAATTTCAAACACCTGCTAAATCAAAACTCCCAACCACTAAATGAAACTTTCACAATCGAGATGACTAACGGGAAATTTGAATCCACCGACGATATATACATAGGATGTACCCTTACCTTGAATAACTTTTCTTTCCCAATAGACCTTATGACGGTCTCTATCAAAAGTTTCGACGTCATAATAGGTATGGATTGGTTGTGCCCTAACCATGTTGACATCCTATGCTATGAAAGAGCTATTCGCCTGAACTTGCCAACTAACGAAACTCTTATTATCTACGGCGATAAACCCGGAACGAACCTTCAGATCATTTCTTGCATCAAGGCACAGAAGTACCTTCGCAAGGAGTACTGTGCTTTCTTGGCTCACGTGGTAGACAAAAAGCAAGAAGTGAAAGACATCGTGAGAATTCCTGAGGTCTGCAACTTTCCCGACATCTTTCCCGACGACCTTCCAGGAGTGCCTCCCGAACGACAAGTCAAATTCAGAATCGACTTAATCCCTAATCTCCCCATCGTCTTGCACCTTCTGAAATGCAGGAATTATCCAGCCAGCTAAACGAACTCCTTAGCAAGGGTTTCATAAGACCAAGCTTCTCACCCTGGGGAGCATCGGTTTTGTTCGTGAAGAAAAAGGATGGAACATTCTGTATGTGCATAGACTACCGCGAGCTGAATAAACTTACCATCAAGAATCGATATCCTCTGCCTCGCATTGACCATCTGTTTGACAACTTCAAGGTGCGAGCTACTTCTCGGAAATAGACTTAAGATCTGGGTATCACCAGTTACGGATTTTGGAGGAGGACATTCCCAAAACCGCGTTCAGAACTCGTTATGGTCATTACAAGTTTGTAGTGACGCCATTCGGATTGAAGAATGCACCTGTTGTGTTCATGGACTTAATGAACAGAGTGTGTCGTCCATTCCTGGACAAATTCGTCATAGTCTTCATTGACGACATCCTTATCTACTCAATAAGTGAAGAGGAACATGGCCAACATCTTCGTCAAGTATTGCAAACTCTTAGAACAGAGAAACTCTATGTGAAGTTCTCAAAGTGCGAGTTTTGGATCAGGAAGGTTGATTTCCTAGGTCACGTGGTCAGTTCAGAAAGAATACACGTGGATCCTTCCAAAATAAAGGCAATTGAGAACTGGTCAGCACCTAAAACACCTACAGAAATCCGTCAATTCTTAGGTGTTGCTGGCTACTATCGCAGATTCATCCAGAATTTCTCCTGAATTGCTAAACCTCTTACCACCCTGACGCAAAAGGGTGTAACTTTTAGTTGGGGAGAGAAACAAGAAACAGTGTTCCAAACGCTGAAGCGATCTCTGTGCAGTGCACCGATCCAATCTCTTCCTGAAGGGACAGAGGATTTCGTAGTATACTGTGATGCTTCTAATCAAGGGCTTGGGTGTGTTCTTATTCAAAGAGGAAAGGTTATATCCTATGCCTCAAGACAGCTTAAGACACATGAGGTTAACTATACAACACATGACCTTGAACTAGGAGCAGTGGTATTTGCTCTGAAGATCTGGAGACATTATTTGTATGGCACGAAATGCATAATATTCACGGACCATAAAAGTCTTCAGCATATCTTCGATCAGAAAGAGCTAAACATGAGACAATGACGGTGGGTGGAGCTACTGAACGACTACGAATGTGAGATTCTTTATCACTCTGGTAAAGTTAACGTAGTAGCTGACGCTAGGCTTGTCGAAAAAACCCGTTCTACCCACCCGACCCGTTCCGAATTCGGGTAGAATGGGTCGGGTAGAACGGGTAACGGGTATGAACATTCGGGTAATAGGTTAACCCGATAATAATATAGGTCGGGTTTTAGGTATGAATATTTATTTTTGGGTATACCCGAATACCCGAATTCGTTTTTAAATAATACCAAATATACAATGCAGTCACGTACGCACACTTCAAATAAAACAAAACCCTTCGTTTCCTTCTTATGAACGACGACTCGACAGTCGACACAAACTTGCAAAGGGAATACGACACTGAAGCTGAAGTCCTGAACCGTCATCACAATTCTCAGTTTCTCACTATCGCACGGAATGGAATTAAAAAAGTACATAACATATTATAATGATTTTTATTGTTATTATATGTGTACTTGTTAATTGTATGGAGTATTTTCCTACCCGATTCTTTATTAAACCAACCAACATGTAAAAATAAAAAAATAATTATCAATAAGTGTCATTTAAGAAATTTTCGGGTATACCCGATAATTACCCGACCCAACCTCAAACCCGAAAACCCGAAACCCGAAAACCCGAATTGCAATATAGGCCGGGTATCGGGTATTATTTTCTTAAGGAAATACCCGTTCTACCCGACCCGTTCTACCCGAAACCCGAAAATTTTACCCGTTCGACACCCCTAGCTGACACCCTTAGCATAAAAGAATACTTGGGACGCCAAGTAAAGTCGTTGACCATGACAATCCATTCACATCCGTCCACACATATCAGACAGACTCAACTCGAGGCCTTAAAACCCGAAAACATGGCAGGTGAAACCCTAAGAGGAATGGATAAGAACTTCGAAGTCAGTGATGATGGAGTCTATTGTTTCATGAACCGGATCTGGACACCAAAGTTCAGTGGTTACAAAGACGTGGTTATGAACGAAGCACACAAAACCCGATACTCCATAAATCCAGGTTCAGACAAGATGTACCTGGACCTCAAGAAACTATACTAGTGGCCTAACATGAAGGCAGAAATCGCTACCTTTGTGAGCAAGTGCCTTACTTGTGCCAAAGTTAAGGTAGAGTACCAGAAACCTTCAGGTTTATTGCAACAACCTGAAATCCATGAATGGAAGTGGGAGAGGATTACGATGGAATTCATAACTAAGTTACCCAAGACATCGGGTGGTTATGATACTATTTGGGTAATCGTCGATAGATTAACCAAATCCGCACACTTCTTACCAATAAAAGAAACCGACAAGATGGAGAAACTAACAAGAACTTACCTCAAGGAGATCGTTAGACTGCATGGTGTGCCAATATCTATTATTTCAAACCGAGATAGTAGATTCACCTCTCGTTTCTGGCAGTCTTTACAAAAATATTTGGGAACTAGGCTGGACATGAGTACAGCCTACCATACACAAACCGATGGACAAAGTGAGAGGACAATTCAAACTTTAGAAGACATGTTGCGAGCTTGCGTGATAGACTTTGGAAAGGCATGGGATACTCACTTACCCCTTGTCAAATTCTCTTACAATAACAGTTATCACACTAGCATAAAGGCTGCTCCTTTCGAAGCCCTCTATGGCCGCAAGTGCAGATCACCTCTGTGCTGGGATGAAGTGGGTGACACGCAGCTAGCTAGAAGTCAAGTTCCTGACAATACTCTTACTGGTCCGAAAATCATTCACGAAACTACATAGAAAATCGTACAAATCCGGGAGCGACTTAAAGCTTCTAGAGATAGACAGAAAAGCTACGCTGACAAAAGAATAAAACCTTTGGAATTCCAGGTTGGTGACAGCGTCATGTTGAAGGTCTCACCCTGGAAGGGCATGATACGCTTTGGAAAGCGTGACAAGCTGAATCCAAGGTACATAGGACCATTCGAGATTCTTCTTAGAATCGGTCAAGTAGCTTACAAACTCCGACTACCCCAATAACTAAGTAACATACATCCCATCTTCCACGTCTCTAACTTGAAAATTCGTTTATCCGACGAGACTCTTGTTATCCCACTCGATGAGATCGAGGTAAACGAGAATCTCAACTTCGTGGAAGAACCCATAGAGATTTTAGATAGGGAAGTAAAGAGAACCAAACAAAGCCGTATCCCGATAGTGAAGGTTCGCTGGAATGCAAAAAGGGGACATGAATTCACTTCGGAGCGGGAGGATCAAATGCAACAGAAGTATCCACATCTTTTTCCCTAGTCTTTCTGTATCTCTTTAATCCAAATTTCGGGATGAAATTCTCTCTAATGGGGGGATAATATAACATCATGTTATTTTTCTATCTCGTAAAGCCAATCAATCCCATCAAAATTCAGACTTGTTTCTGTTAACTTGTAGCTTTGTTAAGGGTCTGTTTGAGAGTTCTAAGCCTAGTACACTCAAGGATTGTGTGTTAGGAAGTATTAACTTGAGATCATTGAGTTGCAATTGAGCCGGAAACACTTTCACAAAGACTTCACGGCCGCAAACTAGGGTTTACGGCCATGAACCCATGATGGTCGTGAACTCCTCATCATAAGTATGGTGTTCCTTCATTATTCTTCATTTCTCACATCTTCAAATCTGGAACTCTCAAAACTCTCTCAAGTATCACCAAGAACACTCTCCTTTTTCTTCAAAATCGTAAGTGATTCTACCATATTCATTTGATATCCTTCTTATTCACAAGAAACTCTTTGATTTCATCCATGAATTCAACACTTTTGGTTTAGATCTTCAAATCATCATCCTTTACACCAAGAACACACACTTGTTCTTGGGCCGTAAACTCCCTAAAGACTTCCAAAAAGTGATTAACTCTTCTATCATCTTGTTATACATTAGTAACACTTGATTCCAACCAAGAACCAAACACCCAAATGCATGATCTTCAAGAGTTCATGGCCGTGAACCCTTCATCCATGGCCATGAACCCTTCATAAGATCTTGAGGTGGTCGTAAACCCTTCATAAGATCTTGAGGTGGCCTTAAACCTTTCATGAGAACAAGTCTTGGCCGTAAACACTTCATGTGTGTGGCCGTAAACACCTCTATGGCCGTAAACACTTATAGTGTGGTCGTGAACTCCTTTCTTTCAATCACATGTGATTGTAACACTTCATTTCAAGTGTTTCCTAACACCTAAGGTTGTTTACCTTACATGACTAGTTGTTATACACACTAATTATACACATATATGTGTCATTATATGCTTAATAGGATCCATTTGTGTTCAAGACGTCACATGGCATTCTTAGCATCCTATATCGATCTTTCATTCGAATCACTCACTACAGGTGAGTTCATACCCCCGTATTTTCATAGTTTTTACTGTTTTAGGGGGGGGGGGGGGAACACAAGTCTAACACAAAGATTTTGTGTTATAAACAAATGGTTTCAAAATATCTTATCAAAATTGATTTCAGTTATCATCAAATCAATTGGTTTCAAAGATTGTGTTAAAATGACATCAAGTCAACAAATGTATTTCGAAATATTAAATTTCTTTTAAATGATTTTATAAACTTATATTTTTCCCCAGAATTCATATATATATATATATATATATATATATATATATATATATATTTATTTATTTATATAAATAAGGTTTAAAAGGCTTAGGACTGATAACTCACTTTGGTTCCTTTTCCTTGTTTGGATGTGGGCCTATAGTATTGGTTATTTGTCCGAATGTCGTTTAAATTTTACTTATATATAATTGTATATGTATATAAATATAAAAGCTATTTCATTCAGTTTAGATACCATTTGTAACATGTTGAGCGAAGGGTTGCATTCATGAACACTTAGTATCAATTTAGTAAGTACAAATAAATTATAATAGGTATAATTTATGATTCATAGAACATTAATTCACGATTCAAGTATACTAAAGTACATTGTTTTACAAAAACAAGGGTTTGACTCAAAACTAAAACAAGAGTATACATCTTTCATATACTAATTCAGGGGCATACTATCAATCATTCATTTTAGAATGATTAGGTTTTCATAACTATTATACATGTAACGTCTATATGCTTTTTATGAGTCATTTGGTTCAGGTTATTTAGTTCATTTAAACAACATAGTTAAAGTCCTGAAATTATAACCAGAATCTCCAGTAGGGGATCGAAACAATGTGTGTATAGATCTATATTGGGATTGACAACCCCGCACTCAGACTGCTAGCTATAGTCAGGCATACACGCCTACGAGTGACAGTTGTTATCAACAGTTTTTGACGCCTTCAAAACATTGGGTCAGGCCATCTAGTCACATTATGGTTATAATAACTCATTAAAAAGATATTAACAATACGTTAGTGTATAATTAACTAAACATAAGTACATTTTCAAAGTACTAGTTTACAAGATACAATTTACAGTATTACATTACAGTTTACAATAACATGTGGGGGAACCAGGCACACTCACAGTTACAAGATTTACATAAAGGAATACAAATACAAAACATTGGTTTACAACAGAACGGTTTTATGAGATTAAAACTACTTTTCACATATACAGCAGAAAATATAGGATTTTCTGGAACAGTTTACATATTCAAGAAACAGAAAACATACTTTCAAACATAAATACTTATGCACTCACTCAACTTTATGTTGATACTCTCTTTTCAAATTACTTGTATTCTCAGGGAATCAGTAGACAGGTACAACCCAAGCTTTTGAGAAGATGGAGCTATTTTGAGTCATGTCTTCTTCTTTTGTATAACTATTTTGGTTTCAATAAACAGTGATTGAACACATGTAAATACTTATACTTTCTAAATACAATGGTTGTTTGTACTTTGATTACTATGATGCATGTGTTGTGATACTACAAATGAAGTCATCCACCCCCTGACGTTTCCGCCGTTTGGTTTGGGGGTGTGACACAGAATGTCTGGAAAACCCTAACCAACTCTTCGAGTTAACTCACTAACTCGCCGAGTTCATGCAGAATCCAGAAAACTGGAAACCCTCATCCAACTCTTCGAGTTGGCTATTCAACTCGTCGAGTTCCTTCAGTCCTTTTCTCATTCAGACGCTTTTAAGTGAAACCAAGGCTCCCAACTGTAGATCAGCCTCCTAGGGTATAGTTATCATGTAAAGTTGCTAACTTTACGTGCATGCAAGGCTTCAAGAAGGTAAAACACTCAAAACTAGCCTTAGGCAAAGGTTTTGGACATGGAGAAGGGCCAAAGCTTCATAAAGCTTGAGGCTTTATGTCCATAAGGGCCTAGAGGATTCTATATCTGAAGCTACAACTTCAAACCATGCTCAAAATCAAAAACGATTCAAAGATAAACTAGAAATGGCCCTAAACTCTTGGATGAATAGATCTAGTAAGAGAATGATCAAGGTAGTGACTTTTTATCTTCAAATGAATGCCAAAACGATGTAGATGTTGGATCGACAAGCCCCCTCTCGTTCCAAGCTCCTAACTCTTCAAACCTCTTCAAGAAATGCACCAAATACACACTTTTAGCCTCACACACTGAAAATAGGGTTAGATCGATTAGGTTTTGCTTATGGACGTGAAAAGGTGGTAAGGAGGCTGGAAGGAAGGACTTAAGGTCCTTTAAATAGGGTGCAAACCCTAAAAATTAGGGTTTTCATGCACAACCTCTACTCATCGAGTTCTCCAACTCATCGAGTAGGTTCCGTAAACAACGCGGCCCTATCCGTCTCTACACGACGAGTTGGGGCATCCAACTCGTCGAGTAGGTCTCTAATAAGGAATATAAAACTTTAAAATTTGTACCTGGGACTCGGGTATTACAATTCTCCCCCACTTGAGCTAGACTTCGTCCTCGAAGTCTGCTGCGGTGAACAACTCCAGGTAATGCTCCCGCATCTCTGCCTCCGGCTCCCAAGTCCACTCAGATCCTCTCTGCTGCACACATTGTATCTTTACCAAAGGTACCTCCTTGTTCCGTAGAACCTTCATTTTCCTCTCCAGAATGGCCACTGCCCTCTCCACGTAATTCAGGCGCTCATCAACCTGAATATCATCCAATGACACCACTGCCTCCTCATCCAGTATGCACTTCCGCAATTGCGAGACGTAAAAGTGTTGTTGATCTGACTGAGCTCCTCCGAGAGATCCAGTCTATATGCCACCTTGCCAATACTGGAAATAACCCTGAACGGCCTAATGTATCGGGGACCCAAATTTCCCCTTTTCCTGAAGTGAATCACACCCTTCCAGGGTGAGACCTTCAGTAGCACCATGTCACCAACCTGAAACTCCAACTCAGATCGGCGTTGGTCGGTGTAGCTCTTCTGCCGACTCTGAGCAGTCTGCAGCCGCTGCCTGATCTACTGAATCCTCTCGGTAGTCTGTAGAACTACCTCTATTCGATCCATCACCCTGTGGCCAACCTCGCCCCAACAGACCGGGGTGCGACATCTCTTTCCATACAACAACTCATAAGGTGGAGCACTAATGCTGGAGTGAAAGTTGTTCTTGTAAGAGAATTCTGCAAGGGGTAGGTAGGAGTCCCAACACCCACCCAAGTTAATAACGCAGGCTCTCAGCATATCCTCTAGGGTCTGTATGGTCCGCTCACTCTGACCGTCTGTCTGCGGATGATAAGTTGTGCTGAAATGCAGCCGCATGCCCAATTCCTCATGGAACTTCTGCCAGAAACGGGAGGTGAACCGAACATCACAGTCTAACACGATAGAGACCGGAACTCCATGGTGAGCAATGATCTCGCGGATATAAATGTCGGCCAGCTTCTCGGCCAATGAGCTCTCCCGGATGGGCAGAAAATGGGCACTCTTGGTCAGTCGATCCACGACGACCCATATAGCATCATATCCCTTCTCCGTCCTCAGCAACTTAGTGATAAAGTCCATCGTGATCTGCTCCCATTTCCACATGGGAATCTCCAGAGGCTGCAGTTTTCCATGCGGCCTCCGGTGCTCGGCCTTGACCATCCTGCAGGTCAAGCACCTCTCGATGTACCAAACAATCTCCCTCTTCATGCACGTCCACCAGTAGCTCAAACTCGTATCTCGGTACATATTGGTGGCCCCGGGTGAATAGAAAAGCGAGACTTATGAGCCTCCTCCAGCACAATCTCTCTGACCCCACCAGACATCGGAACCCATACCCGACCATAATGGGTCAACAATCCCCGGCTATCCTGCACAAATCAGGTGTTCTCGCCCCTGATCCTCTCAAGCTTCCAGTTCTCCTGCCGCATACCCTCAGCCTGAGCTTCCCTAATCAAGCTCATGAGTGGAGAATCCACTGATATCATCATACATGCAGCTGGAACAGAAGATCCAGCTGGCTTGCGGCTCAGGGCGTCCGCAACCACCTTCGCTTTACCAGGATGTTAAAGGATCTCGCAGTCATAGTCCTTGACTACGTCAAGCCACCTGCGTTGTCTCGTGTTCAGGTTCAGCTTATCCATGATGTGTCTCAGACTCTTTTGGACCGTGTATATGGTACAGCGGACCCCATAGAGGTAATGTCTCCAAATCTTGAGAGCAAATACCACCACTCCCAACTCCAGATCGTGTGTGGGATATCTCGTCTCGTGCGGCTTCAACTGCCGCGATGCATATGCTATCACCCATCCTCTCTGCATAAGGACTGCTCCCAACCCGGTGATCGATGCATCACAAAATACTACAAAATCCTCAACTCCCTCAGGGAGTGTCAACACTGGCGCCTCACAAAGTCGCTGTCTCAGTGTCTCGAATGCAGTTTGCTGCTCAGGGCCCCACCAGAAATCCACCCCCTTCCTCGTCAGACGAGTGAGAGGTACCGAAATCTTGGAGAAATCATGTATGAATCTCCGGTAGTACCCTGCCAATCCCAAGAAGCTCCTGATGTCTGAGGGAGATTTTGGGACCTCCAACTGCATAACTGCCTCGATCCTGGCCGGATCGACCAAAATCCCCTCCTGATTAACAAGATGTCCAAGGAACTGAACCTCACGTAACCAAAACTCACACTTCAAGAACTTGGCATGCAGTCGCTCTCACCTCAAAACTCCCAGTAGCTCACGAAGATGCTCTTCATGCTGCTCTCGGGTCTTGGAGTACACCAAGATATCATCTACCTGCATACCCGATTCATCAGGTCCATAAACAATGGCGGGTGTTGGTGATCCCAAACAGCATCACCACGAACTCGTAAGGTCCATAATGAGTCTGAAATGCGGTCTTCTCCATGTCCTCCTCTCTAACCCTGACCTGATGGTATCCGGACCTTAGGTCTATCTTGGAGAACCAATATGGTCCCTGCAACTGATCGAAAAGATCATCTATCCTCAGGAGTGGGTAACGGTTCTTCACCGTCAACTTGTTCAACTTCCGGTAGTCAATACACATCTGGTGTGAACCGTCCTTCTTCCTGACGAAGAGAATCAGTGCTCCCCACGAAGAACTGCTCAGACGAATGAACTTCTTGCCTAGCAGTTCCTGCAGCTGTGATAATAGATCTTGCATCTCTGGTGGTGCCATTCGGTACGATGCCTTGGCGATAGGGGGCGTACCTGGCATTAGGTCGATCCTAAACTCGACCTGTCTCTCCGGAGGCACTCCGGGTAACTCCTCCGGAAACACATCAACGAACTCCCTGACGACCGGAACATCCAAAACCGAAACCTGCTCTCTGACCCGCGTATCCACCTCATACGTTAAATAACCCGCACATCTGTGATGAATATACTGCCGAGCCCTGGCAGCTGAGCAAAACCCTGAACCCAATCTAGTGCCCTCGCCGTAGATAACCAGTTCTCCCCCACTTGGAGTTCGAACTACCACCCGCTGACCCTCGCAGTCGATCATGGCACCGAAACAACTAAGCCATTCCATACCCACAATCACACCTACATCCCCCATGGGAATCAGAATCAAGTCTATCGGGAAAGATACTCCAAAGATCACAAAAACGCAACCCCGATAGACTGAAGAAGCGGAAATCTTGTGTTCGTTGGCGATAGAGACTAGCAACGGACACTCTAGCTCTCCTACTGTCA
This sequence comes from Lactuca virosa, assembly GCF_052849685.1. Taxonomy (NCBI): domain Eukaryota; kingdom Viridiplantae; phylum Streptophyta; class Magnoliopsida; order Asterales; family Asteraceae; genus Lactuca; species Lactuca virosa. The sequence goes on from NC_136428.1 coordinate 320,015,774, forward strand.
AACCAAACTCCCTACTGAATGAATGAGAGACAAAAGACTGACTCGCCCCAGAGTCAAATAATACCAATGCAGGTAAGGAGTTCACTAAGAACGTACCTAATCATAGGTACAAACAAATAAGCATAAAAAATATACATAATCCATAAGATAAAGGATAGAAACATACCAGCAACCACATCTGGTGCTGTCCTGGCCTCCTCGGCTGTAAGCTGGAAGGCGCGTCCCCGCGCATTCGGAGACTCTGCTCTACCCTGACCCCCTTTAGTGATCCTCAGTGTAGCTAGTGCGGGAGCCTGCGCCGGCTTGGCGGCTAGTAGGGGACACTGGGCCTTCATATGGCCCACCTGCTCACAATGGTAACAAAGTCTAACCCCAGAAGTTGGAGTCTGCTGCCTACAATCCCTAGCAATGTGGCCTTCTTGCCACACTTGTGGCACCCGCTACCAGATCGGCAAACCCCCGAACGAGCCTTCCCGTACTTCCCACAAGTGCGGCCGGGCTGACCACCAGACCTAGAATCAGCGGTCTTTGACCGTTTCGGAGCCGGCTGTAATTGCGTCGGGGCCTGCCTCTTCTCTCTCAACTGCAACTCAATCTCAAGCTCACGCCGCCTAGCGGCCTCCTGTAACTCCAGTAATGTGTCACATCGGTGGGTAACAACAAACTGTCTGATGTCAGTCTTGAGCATGCTCAGATAACGAGTCATCTAAGCATGCTCGGATGCAAACTCCGGGCAAAACATCGCCCTCTCAGTGAACATGTGGGTAATCTCCGTCACTGTCTCCGTACCCTGTCTCAAATCCAAAAACTCCTATGATAGCCGCTCTCACTCAACCCGTGGAATGTAGCGAGTGCGAAACATCTCCCTGAACTGATACCAAGTAACTGCCGCTCGCTGCTCATCAGAATATGACCCCGTCATCAACCTCCACCAGTCCTTTGCTCCGGACCTCAGCAGGTTCAGAGCACATCTGACCTTCTGGTCAGCAGGATATGAGCATGTGAAGAAACATCCCTCCACGTCAAACAGCCACCTCATGGCTATGATCGGATCCTAAGTCTCATCGAAATTCAGGGCTTCGTGTTATCGAAGTCCCGGCACTGAAAATCCCGACATGTCCCTGCACCTGCAGTCGCCACGGATGTGGAGGCTGCAGCAGTCGTAGTCTCAGCAATGGCTGCGTATCTGTCATCAAAATTCTCCATTATGGCGGTCTTGATATACCCAAACATCTCTGGAATCTATCCCCAGGAAATCTCGACCATCTCCTCGCGGATGATCTCCCTGACACGATCCTCTATCAACGCTGGCCTATCCTGGCTGCTAGCTCCTGATCCTGACCCGGATCCAGTCTCAAATCGCCTCGTAACCACCATACTGAAAATACACCAGGAAGATATCACATAATCAGCATAAACAACGGGGAACCAACTCCCAACTAAACCCTAGGGGTTGTGACTTCCTTGCTACGCATATGGGTTCTATGCTTTCAATAAGATGGGCCCATACTACCTTCCACACCTACCCATATTTATCTCAAGTATCATCACAACGCCCTAACAATATACATACGCATGACGAGCGCTCAATCCTCACTCCTAGAGGAAGGCTAAATATCTCGTGACTAGTTGGCGGACCCCGCACAACTCATCCTACCACAACTGCCACACGACCCTCCATTGGTGCCAGATGACTATTGCATGAATACAATCACATACCCCCACAGTTTAAAAAATCTTAGGCTAAAAGATTCAATCCCACAACGGTTGGACTCAGACGAGAGCTGCGCATCAGGACCAAACCTCTCAGCCTAAGATCCTTTAAACCATGCAGTATGTGACTTAGTGTATCCACTCAATAGCCAGTTCACACGCGAAAGAGTCACATGTCATCTCAACAAGAGAACCCTATAGGAACTAAGACATCATATAATCGGGAAATTCTATCATGCAATTCTTGAAGATCCCTAGCCTATCACTAGCATGTTGTTCTAACATATCACAATATCAAATAACTGTATGGTATTTTGGGGTCTACTTACTGGCTCCGGCTGATCGTACACTCTGCATCCTTCTTTGGTATTTTGAAAACCATTTGAAAATCATTCTGAAAATATTTTCCTTGGTTTGAGACTGGATTCACACGAGTGTTCCTCCAATTCACTCAAACCAAGGCTCTGATACCAACTTGTCACATCCATAAATTTCACAAAAATTTTAAACTTTTTCAAACATCCAAGAATCATTATTTACTACAAAATGTTTTCAAAATAGTTTCATATCAGAGTATCCCAAATATCAGAGTCATAAAAACATGAGGAGGTGCACGATCAAGCCTTTGTCTTCCCGCGATCATCTGAAGTACCCGAAACCAAAACCAAAACTGTAAGCCCGAAGCTTAGTGAGTTCCTCCAAAATACCCGCACAACAATAACACATATAATAACAGCATACTATGGGCCCAATCAACCATCGGTTTGGAATGACCTAGGCCCTCAACCTTTGGGTTGGAATGCCAACATACTATGGGTCCAATCATCCTCGGGATGGAATACTCTCGGCCCACAACCATCGGGTTGGAATGCCCACATACTATGATTCCAATCATCCTCGGGATGGAATACTCTCGGCCCACAACCATCCGGTTGGAATGCCCTGGTCTGTTGGCTCTCGCACAAAGCAGGTAAGCCTCAACCCCAATCAATCATGTGCACATATATCAGATAATCACATAACAGTCTACAGACAGACAAACTGATCTACAGATCACTGAGCATGGAAACATCCTATCTACTAGGATATCGAACTAACTGATCATAACCACATAGAAACATCCTATCTACCAGGATACCAATCTAACATATCACACTAACAATAAAGCAGGATAACAATCCAAAGGGTCGGCCTTGGTGCCTTCGACCCTTGAGTATAGTGAGGAAAACTCACCCCACAATGTTGAACTGTAGTGATATGATCAAACTCCTGAATCACAACCACGAACTCCACCACCTATAACCACCATAGGACCGCGTCCATCAAAATCCCAAATTACCAAAATACCCTCAGAAGTCCAACTGGTCAACCCTTGGTCAAATTCAAAGTCAACCGTCAAGGCTAACAGTCCATGTTGACCCAACTCGTCGAGTTCCATCAGAACTCAAAGAATCGCGAAAACTCCAGTCGACTCACCGAGTTTCCAGACAACTCATCGAGTCCATGCAGTGTCCAGAATGTCGGGAAAACCCTAACCAACTCGTCGAGTTAACTCACTAACTCGTCGAGTTCATGCAGAATCTAGAAAGCAGGAAACCCTCATGCAACTCGTCGAGTTGGCTATGCAACTCGTCGAGTTCCTTCAGTCATTTTCTCATTCAGACGCTTTTAAGCGAAACCAAGGCTCCCAATGTAGATCTATCCTCCTAGGGTATAGTTATCACTTAAAGTTGCTAACTTTACGTGCATGCAAGGCTTCAAGAAGCTAAAACACTCAAAACTAGCCTTATGAAGAGGTTTTGGACATGGAGAAGGTCCAAAGCTGAAGAGGAATTGTAACGAGAAATCGAATAGAATCAGAGTTAAACAAGCAAAAGATCAATTAAGAACACGGAATGTAAATAGAATCTGGTTTCAGCTCATATTACTCTCAAATGAACAAGAGTACAAAAGTAGACAACATTCAGGGAAAACTTGTTATCTAACTCTATGTTCAGTCCCTATTTATAGGAAACTGAGAGTACAAAAAATACTAAGTCTAAGCGCTACGCTTCGAACATGAAAATGACTTAGTAAATATATTACATACGAAATATAGTACACACTTCGACTCTTTACAACAAGACTTCGACCCTAACAATCTCCCCCTTTGTAAACAAGTCGAACTACTCAATTCGTGAGAATCTGAGCAGCGAAGTGCATCATCCTCCTGATTTCCGAATACCAATTAACACTTTCTTTAACTCGGTCTTGTCTCCTTCATTATTCTTAGTACAACTATTCATACGAACAATGAAATATTTATATTGTGAAGTTGTATATCTTTCTATCTCAGCAACTTGGAATAAGAATCTTTTGGCTTTCCCTTTTGTATCTTTTCCTGCAAACACCATGCCAAACGGTTTTAAGCATATCTCACCATCTGCATACTTCTTTAGTTCAGGTTGTGGCTTCGAAGACAACATAGAAACAGTTATTTTCCTTTCCATACTCGAAGCCAACTCTTCGTCCGTCAGGGCCAAACAATCATAATAATTGTCAATAAAAATTTTAATGTGAGCAAGACCAAGTCTGAACACTTCTTTGTCTGTACCCTTGAGTTGAGATGCTTCCATTTCCTTCAAGATTAATGCAACTTGAATCAGATCATTCAAGTTCATTAGTGGGAAATCAGCAACACGGAAGTCGACTTGTTGATTATTCGCACGAACAACATGATACCTAAAGTTTTGTATCATGTTTTCGAACATCACATCTTTCTTTATTGCAACCACCTTCTTTATTTTGATGAGAGACCATACTTCTTCAGGTTCTTTTCCAAGTACAGCATGAAAACGAATCTTCATGTGTGTGTAGTCATCAGAATTTTTGAACTTCTCACTTATCTTGTACTGGGCAGTTATGAACATCATTTCGTTGATAGGGAAATCAAGCTGATTCATGTCTGTGTTGGCAATGGAATAACTCTTCTTTGGCTTCTTTTCAAAGGCATACATGTGATTGAATGCAACCCTTGACTCTATAGATTCGTAACTGTAGAGTTTATTCGGATCTCCCTTCTTCATGCCTGGAGGATCAATTTCCCTCAGCCTCATGATACTTTGAATATGCCTTTGAAGTTCTATCTCAGCTTCGACTTCTGCTTTCTTTTCTTCTTTAGACTTTTCGACTAAAACACCTTTCCCTCTATCTTTCAAATCAGGATTCGGTTTTGAGTAACTTGAGCTTCCTCCCTCAGTTGATGAACCAATTACAATTCCTTTGACAACAGGTCTTGCAAGTGGTTTTGTAGTCACAATTGTTGTTGAAATAGAATCAGTGTTGATAGGTAATGAAATTGGAATTTGCGAAGTCAAAACCTTCCCTACAACCTTTGCATCTTCATTTGTTTTTCGAATGCCTTCTCCCTTGTTATCGTTTTTCGAACCTTTGCTCACCCTCCTTTCTCCCCCTTGCACCCCTGTGACAGCAGGTGGGGCATTCTGTGGTAACATTTGAGCAAACTTCGTGATAGGAGCAACAGCCTTTTGGATGACTTGATCAAGAAGATTTAACTTCTGAGTAAGAAACTCATGAGTTAAGAATGATGTTGGAGTAGGCTTAGAGACAACTTCTTTTAATTCGGCAAGAAGAGTATTTAGTTTCGCAAACTGATTTTTATCTTCATTTGCCTTGGCTTCGAATGTTGGAACAGTTGCTTGAAATGTTTGAATGAAATTAGTGATTGCCCCCGCTATAATATCAACTTTCTCCTGAATCGAATTATAACGATCATTTACTTGATGAATTTCACTCGAAAATTCCTTCTTCAATTCTTCGAGTTTGAAATTCACATCCTCTCGTACCTTCTTCACATCTTGTACGAAGAGAACATGCCTTTCTTTTGCAACATTTCGAAGCTCCTTTAACGAAGAGGTATACAGATCATTCTGAGCCTTGATCCGAAGTTCGTTATTTTTATCATTGTCATCAATTTTATGTTGCAAACGATGCTCTACTGCTTTTAGCATCACATCAACTTCGATTCCTGATACCGAATGCTTTGAGCCTGAGTCTGCTTGAAATTGAAGAATAGAATTAAGCTTTCTATTTAGCACTTTAAATTGTTTTCCTGACATGAGCATATGATCAGGAATATCTTCTTCCTCTGAATCGAAGTGCAAATCTTCAAATGTCCCTCCAAAACCTCCACCTTCTGTTTCATCATCGGAATGAGGCTTTTTGTGGTTCAGTGGATTGTGATGAAAACAAAGTTGTAATAGGTTGGTTAAGGATATTGTCAAAGATTGGTGATGTGGTGACAATTGATGTAGGAAGAACAAATGGTGGTAACGAAACTAAGGATAATGATGAAATGATTGGTACTGAAGTTGAAAGAGAAATGGGTTGCATAACATCGACACTCATTGAAACATTTACTCCCGTATCAGATACGTTAGTAGGGATGTTTGAAATAGGGACCTCCTCAGGAATTGACTTGGTCACCACTATTTCGAGTGGAATAGTTATTGTGGGTTCAACAGAAATAATAGGAGCAATGGATGAAATGATGGGAACAGAAGTTACCATGGTAGAAGACAAAACTGGTGGTGTATCAGGTACCACTTCGTTTTCGGACGAATCGTCACGAAGAACAATTTTTCGTTTGTGCTGCTTCTTTGATATATGATTGATTACATCTTGAGCCCTTCGTTTTTAGATGATGGAGAAGCAGGAGCAGGGATCTCACGAACAATAACCCCTTTGCTACTAATTTGAACTTTACGAACTGTCTGTGAGTCATCAGACAAATTTCGTTTGTGAGATAATCTTCTTAATCTTTTCAATACTCCTGACCTCGATGGCATCACCTCCTTTGAAGGCTTAACAACACCAATCTCTTTCCGCTTCGTATCACTGTCAGGCTTGTTCTTAGGAGACTTGGATGATGACTTTTTCGAACTTGTAACTGGTACCTCTGCTTCATCATCCTTCGACTTCTTGGATTGTTTAGAAGTTCCAGCTTCAACTGTTAGCAAAACCCCTGTTTCCACATCTGGATTAATAGTCTTCAAATATTTCACAAGAACCTTGTGAGTAGGGTTCACCTTCTTTAGCATAGCATCAGGAATATGTGCTACACTTGGAAAAATATTCACATCATCCTCCACAACTTTTGGAAATTGATACTTAGCAAATTCAGCAGTAGGTTCATCAGAAGTAACTTGAATACCCTCTTTTTCATACACTTTCTCAAGAACACGGCTTCAGTACCTTGCACACGAAATCCCCTTTACCATATTCATGTTCTGCAAACTTTTGCCAAACTCCTTCCACAACTGAGTGGCATATTCAACACTCAAATCATAGTAAAGACCCATTAGCATTGCATAAACTTCCAATCTGCCCTTATCAAGTCCTACACTTCTTCCCGTCAAGCATCTGAGGTAAATTCCAAATAAGAAGTTCCACATACAAGGAAGTCCTGATTTCTTGAAATCACTAATCTTCTCGAGTGGGGGTTGGTGACCCATCTCATTGATCATGTGCATGATTTGTGGATTCGTAGGCTTGAAGAATGGTGGAGAGTTAGGAATATCCAGAAACTGAGTGAACATCTTCTTCGTCAATCGAACTTTCGTCTCATTAATCAGATTGAAAGTAATGACATATGTAGCCTTCCTATAAGAAGCAGTTGAGGCAGCCATTGACAACCATGTCATCGGGACTACGAATGATTTGAACATTGCAATTGCTAATCCAGATCGTTTTAGGGCAACGATTAGCATTTTTAATTCCTCCGGATACAATGAAACATTGGCCTCAACTTGGTAGTTGGTGCTTTGAATTTTCATCAAAGGTTGAGATTCAACCTCTTCAGTGTTGGAGTTCTGAATAGCAGCCATTTGTGAGTTCTTGAAAACTTTTGAGAGAATTAGGGCTTTTTAGTCGTCTGTGAATTTTTGATCGCGTAATGATCAAAGGAAACAAATTTTCCTTTTATATGTAAGCCCAAAATAATTTGAATCGTTTATCATTAAAGAGTAGGCCACGTCATTCCTTGAAACTCGCACCAGTAGCCGTCTATCCCATCACGTCTCATAAAGTGCCTTGAAACTAGGGCCAAGTCGCCAAACGGTTACTTTAGACTGTTCGTGAGTACAAAGTGGATAAGATCGAAACCTTCGGATTGGAAGCTAGGCTCTTTCGTTTTTGGGATTCGAAACGAAGTCATTTGCCAGTCTTGTGAAATCATCAGCCTAAGTTGTTATTACTTAGAACCTCAAGGATTTCGTGAGTGCAATGTGCCAAAGAAAAAGATAAGAAGCAATTTAAAAAAAATTGGATTCTGTGATGTCGAACGTTTCGACACGAAATCAGCTAAACCCCAGGCAAAGGTTGCTTCGCTAATTATCAAGAGAGATAATCAACAGCTTGTGTATGTTCCCGTGAATTACAATCGAATACTTATAGAGAAGTATCGAAGGGCTTCTTTATCAAGGCATCATAGGGTGGCTTACGAATTTCGTTACATATCATCCTAAACATAAGGTGAGTAATTGGAATCGAAATTACTTGTTTGACCAGTGTAGTCAGTGACAAGTTGCTTTGGAATATTATGTAAAAGTGACTAAGGAAAAGAATTGATACTCACACGGAAATCACATCCAAAGAAAAATATTTAAGCTGGATCTTGTTGGGAAACAAATGTCGTGGGCTTCGAACATTTGATCAAGACCTCTCATACGAAAGAATGTGATTTGGAGTATACGAAATTTTTGGTACTGAAACAAGTGTTTCGTAAGAATCTGGAACAAAGTTCCCCGTCAATTCCTTGATAATTTTGTATATTTAGGTTTCACTTGCATCACGGTCTCATGAATTAAGATCATTAACACATATTTTTGACATGTTTAAGTCATGATTGGTTTGATCAATGACCTCTTGAACATGTGTCTTTGTGTGTGAAAAGTGTTAAGACGTTTGTGATGAAAAAGATTGTTAAAGATTCGAATGTACCTCTGTTAGACTTGGACCAAACAGAAAACTCTTAACTCATGTGAGAAGAGTAAGGTAGCTCATTGACTAATGCAAATATAAGCCTGATTGGGAAGAAACTTTCGTATGAAAATTTTCATTAAGGCTTTCGTAAACACACATTGAGTCTTTGGAGGCTTGGGTCGACATGCTGCAGCATGCTTCTAGGGACATCTTAACTAGTGCATAGTTTGAAGAAAAATACCTTCCCTAAGAAACATAAGCATGACCCTTGAAAATTTCTTTGTGTAAACATCCTTGATACCTGGGTAAAAAAAATTATAAAGTAACAAAAATCTTTTTGGATTTTATATTTTTGAAAAGAAAGAAAAATATTTTTGTGATTTTGAATTTTTCGAAAAATAAAACATGCAACAAAAGAAAATATTTTTGGTATTTTGAATTTTCGAAAATGATTACAAAGAAATGAAAATATATTTGGTTTTTCAGGTTTTCAAAAAATAAAAGACAAACTAACGAAATTTAAAGATGATATCAAACACACGAAAACTTTCAGCTCCAATATACGAAAACGAAGCGTGTCGAAGCGCTGAATGTGAACAGTAACCCCTGAATGGTTAATACGATCAGCCTCTGAATGAATCATTTTGCCTCTTAATAGACACCTTTTCACCAATAGACGCTTCGTTAATTTTGTATGACTGATTCCGGTACAAAATTCGCATCTAACATTCCCAAACCTGCCAAAATTCTCATAAAAGATTTTTCATCAAGAGGTTTTGTGAAAATATCAGCAAGTTGATCGGTTGTTTTTACAAAATGAACTTCAATATTTCCATCTTCAACGTGATCTTTTATGAAATGATAACGAAGAGCAATATGTTTCGTTTTCGAATGTTGTACTGGATTATGACAAATGCGTATAGCACTTTGTGAATCACAATACAATGGAATCTTTTTCATATTAATTGCATAATCACGCAATTGGCTTTGGATCCAGATGATTTGAGAAGTACAAGCAGCAGCAGAAATGTATTCAGCTTCAGCAGTGGAAATTGGAACACAAGTTTGCTTTTTCGATTTCCAACTGACAAGCTTCTCATCCAGTAATTGACACCCTCCACTTGTACTTTTTCTAACAAGAGTACATCCACCAAGATCTGAATCCGAAAAGGCTTGAATGAAAAATCCAGATTTCGAAGGATACCACAATCCTAACGAAGTTGTTCCCTTGAGATAGCGAAAGATATTTTTCACAGGTGTTAAATGTGGTTCTCTTGGATTCGCTTGATACCTAGCACAATTACATACAGAAAACATGATATCAGGTCTACTTGTAGTTAAATAAAGTAGAGAACCTATCATGCTTCTGAATAAAGTAAGATCAACAGCAGGTGTATCTAACGAAGGTGTTAATTTCGTTCCAACTGCCATTGGCACTCTTAGCTTCGTGCTATTCGTCATTCTAAACTTCTCAAGCAAATTCTTCGTGTATTTTTCTTGGTTAATGAAAGTTCCTTCTCTGCTTTGACGAATATTTAACCCAAGAAAATTATTGATTTTACCCATCATGCTCATTTCGAATTGACTCTTCATCAAATTCTCAAATTCACTAGACAAAGTTGGGTCAGTAGAGCCAAAAATAATATCATCAACATAAATTTGAACAAGCATTAGATGATTCCCAACTTTCTTACGAAATAATGTGGGGTCAACTGATCCTTGTTTAAATTTTGACTGTTTTAAGAAATTGGTAAGTGTTGCATACCATGCTCTTGGTGCTTGTTTTAACCCATAAACAGCCTTATCTAAGATGTATACATGATTAGGAAATTCTTTGTTAATAAAACCTGGTGGTTGTTCAACATACACAGTTTCTTCAAGCTCTCCATTCAAGAATGCACATTTGACATCCATTTGATAAACATCAAAGTCTTTATGAGCTGCATAGGCTAAAAATATTCTAACAGCCTCGAGTCTTGCGACAGGGGCAAAGGTTTCTTCATAGTCGATACCTTCTTGTTGCGAATAACCTTTAACTACAAGCCTAGCTTTATTTCGAATGATATTGCCTTCTTTGTCGGTTTTGTTTTTGAAAATCCATTTTAACCCGACAATTGAAACATCATTTGGTTTTGGAATCAATCTCCAAACCTTATTTCGTTCGAATTCAGCAAGTACAGATTGCATTACAACAACCCAATCTGAGTGTTCCATAGCAACCTTAACTGTTTTTGGCTCAATTTCCGAAATAAAAACATTAAACATGCATAATTCTTGATTCGTATTGAGTACCTCATTTTTTGCACGAACTTGAGCTCTTGTTAAAACTCCATCTTGTGGATTTCCTATAACTTGCTCTTTTGGATGATTTTTCGTCCATTTCTCAAGTGGTGGATATGCTGGATCAAATTCCAATGGTGCATCTTCATACATATCTTCATTTTCAGATCCTGCAACAGAAATATTATCATTAATTTCATGAAATTAATCATTTTGATCAAGATTTATTGTATATGTTTCATTATGCTCCCCCTCAACATAATTATTATCCTGATGCTCCCCCTCGAAGTTATCATTCATACTACTCTTCTCCCCCTCAAAAGGATGCTCCCTCTCTAAACAATCATTTAGCATTCTTTCGCCATTTGGAACAGTATCCGAAGTTGAATCTTTAGTATGTATCAAGGATTCGGGTATTTGATTATCATCAACATTAACTTCAGCATCAACCGCCCTGTCTGGGACACCAAAAATTAAATCATAATCAAAATCGATTGAATTATTATCTTTAGTTTGATTATTTGATTCATTAAGAGTTGGTTTTTGTTCAAACTGTCTTTGCACTTGTTTGACATAATAGTCATCAAAAGTAAGATTAAACGTTTCTTCAATTTTTCGTGTTCGTTTGTTTAATACACTATACGCAACCGAATTGTTCGCATATCCCAGAAATATTCCTTCATCAGCTTTAGCTTGAAATTTTGAAAGATTATCTTTGAGATTCATAATGAAGCACCTGCAACCAAAAACATGAAAGAATTTTACATTAGGTTTTCGATTGTTTATTATTTCATAAGGAGTGATATTAAATCTTCTATGACTAAACGATCGATTCTGAGTAAAACATGTTGTTGATACAGCTTCAGCCCATAGGTACTGAGGAAGATTCGCATATGTCAACATTGTTCTTGCCGCTTCGCACAATGACCTATTTCTCCTTTCGACAACACCATTTTGTTGAGGTGTATATGGTGATGAGAAATTATGCGAAATCCCTTTTTCCGTTAGAAACGAATCCAACACATTATTCTTAAACTCAGACCCATTATCACTTTTGATTCTTCGAACATTCTTTTTCAGACTCATCTCTATTTTCTTGATAAATTCGATCATTGTTTGAGCAACTTCATATTTTAACCTGAGAAAATATACCCAAGTGAATCGTGAAAAATCATCAACAATAACCAAAATGTACCGTTTCTTGTTGAGTGTGTCAACAGTTGATGGTCCACAAGATCAATGTGAAGAAGTTTCAACGGTTCAACAATTTTCGAATCGATGATGATTGGATGTCCTTTACGATGTTGTTTTCCTTGTTCGCAAGCTGCACAAAGAGTATCATTGTCAAATTTCAATACAGGTAAACCACGAACTAAGTCTTCTGTAACCAGCTTATTCAAGTTTCGAAAATTAAGATGTGATAAACGCCTATGCCATAACCAGCTGACATCATTTGAAGCTTTCGAAAGTAGACACACAGATGGTTTGCCTACAATTGGTTTGATATCTAGCGTGAACATATCTCCATATCTTTTCGACTTTAACAACACTTCATTCGTTTCAACTTTTGATATTATGCTTCCTTCTTCGTTAAACACAACTTGATTCCCAGTGCCCACAACAAGTTGTGAAACACTTATCAAATTATGTTGAAGACCTTCCACATAAGCAACTCGATTTACTATGAATTGGCCATTTGTTACTTTGCCATAACCTTTGACTTGACATTTATGATTATTTCCAAATTTCACCACTCCAGCATTTTCAAGACTTCGAAGATCTCTTAAATTCTCCTTTCTTCCAGTCATGTGACGAGAGCAACCACTATCAATATACCATTTCTCATCATATTGCTCGTCACACAATACCTGCATTTAAGTAAAGAATTTAGGTACCCAAGGCTTTTTGGGTCCTTGGTTATTAGCTTGAAACAAAGAATGAAATTTCGAACTCAAAGCCCAAGTTCGAACTTTTGTTTTTACACTATCAATTAAGTCAACATCATCAGTTAAAGATATTGAAACATAATTTTTCGATAGTTTTAGACTTTCATTTAATTCCACCTCAGGCTTCTCAATTCGTGTAACTTTGTTGATTGGTTGCCATCTCTGAACCGGAATATTCGAATCTTGAGAAGATGAACTTTGTGTTGAAGATTCATTAAAATACTCTTCATAAGCATTTCGAAACTGTTGTTGAGAAAACTTTCCTATTTGAAACTTTTTCCCTTGTCCTTCAAGCCAATGATTGATTGATTTCACGTCCGAAGTACCTTTTGATTTCATAACCTTTGTTGCTTTATAAACTGATGGATTTGGAAAATTAGGTTTTTGTGGAGTGAATTTGACATTAGTTTGAGAATGTGTTTATTTTCGAACATTGTCATATTTTCGAACATTCACAAGGTTGTGACTTGTTTTAAAATTTTGAGAGTTGACAATCTTTCGAACATTTTCAACCTTTTGATTTGTATCACTTTTATGCTTAGTTGAAGGAAATGAGTCTATTACATTTGTTGCATAATGAAAAGAAGTATTTGGAGGTTTTCTTTTGAAAAACGTCTCTTGATGATTCGTTGTTTGAGAACTAATCGATGAGTTTAAATTTGAAAAATTGTTGAATTTTCGTTCTCGTGAATCAGACAAAACTTTGGATTTTGATAGAGCGGGATTTTTCGTTTTCGTTGTTGATCCGAATGTTTGTTTTTCGTTTAACACTACTTGCCAAAAAATTGCTTTTCGTGCTTTTCTTTTTGAAACTCCTTTTTCTTTTGAAAATTTTTCAACAAGTGTTTTATATTCTGGTGAATTCAATTTTACAACTGGAGATGCCTCAACAATTTCTTGTTTGAAAACTTCTTTTTCTTTTTCCAATTTTACAACCCATTTGCGTGTTGATTTTTGTCTTTGAAAAACATACGAATTCTTGGTTAGGTTGTTTTCAACAGTGCTTTGATTCGAAAAGAATCTTTCTTTTGACGTTCTTTTGTTGTCTTCTTCAATCAATTTGTTAAACTCTGGCTTGATGTTCTCAGCATTCCCAGTAGTAACAAATACTTGATTTGGAAAAACTACTTCATCTGTGCATGTAAAATTTGGATACACGACAGTATTATTTTCCAAATAGTGAGCACCTTTTTCATTCATCACTTTGTCAAACTTTTCAGTTCCTCCATAAAATTGTTCAACAACAACTCTTGGAATGAATGTTTCATTAGAAACATTCTTTTCTGACTTATTATTACACGAAACTTTGACTTCGTCCTCCTCATCGTCACTACTATCTGTTTGACTGTCTCGTATCTCCACATCATCAAAGTCACAAACATTCGAAGTAGAGGGTTTTCCAATGTCATCCTCAACTATCAAATCATTAACAATTTCTTTACCTTTGATCTTAGATGTGACATTAATGATAGCTAACTAAGAACAATCAATACTTTCCTCTTCTTCAATTTCACTGATTTCACTAATATTAACTGAGTTATCATCAATATCAGCAAAATTGAATTGAGAGTCAAGTTTCGAATGTTCAGTTCTTTTCAAAATTTTCACTTGTTCATCTTTTGTCAAACTTTCATTCACAATTTCAACAAGTTCATCAGCATTTAGAAATTCATCTATCTTAACAATACCATAAGCATATCTATCATCTGGCACTTTGTTAAAATCGGCTATGGTATTTTCACAATCATACGAGATGATATCAACTTTTTCTCTCTCATAGACAAGAAAAGGTAACAACTTACGATGTTGTTCTTTGCTAATCTCAGATGAATGATCTAAAGATGTTAATTTGCATACAAACGCTTAGTTGAATTACAATAGATGTTTCGTTGAGCAAGTAACATCCTAACATCCTTATCTAGATTTTCTCTATCAGTATTAACATTCTTTAATTGTAATTCTAGATACTCTACTCTGCTTCGTTTCGTGTCAAGTAACTTTTGTGTCTCTAGCAGTTGATTATTAAGTTTCTTTGCTTCGTTACTAGCAGACACAACAATAGCATCAAAGTAAGCAACAGTATCATCAAAAGCAATTATTTCAGAATCATATGCTTGTAAATGAATGTTAAATGACTCAAGAATAGAACGTACCTTTGTTGTCATTGGAGATTTGTCACTTGACTTCGTCATGAAGCATCGACCATTCACTTCTTCTTCTCCATCCTCAAACTTAGCAAACATGGCACCATGAGTGGGATGCCTCATCTCTTCATCATCAGATCCAGATGACTAGATCTGATAAGTGCCATCTTCTTCATCTTCTCCTCTTTCCACAAGGGACATTCCCTTAGCCTTCGTACGAACCTCTTCAAGCTTTTCAGAGTAGTACGCTTCGTCCTTCACTTTATTCTTCTTCTCATCTTTCTTACGAATCATGCAGTCATTCGCAAGATGATTCGCCCCATTGCAATAATGGCAATCTATTCCTGAATCACCTTTCAATTTCTTCTCAGTCTTTGACTATTTCCCTTTTTCATCATTCTTCTCAGACTTTTCGAATTTCTTTTTCTCATCCACACCAGACTTCACGAAGCTTCCTTTTCCATCACTTTGCTTCCCTTTGGGATTAAAAGGCTTCTTGAAAAACTTTTTAACTCGATTGTTCGAGTAAAAAGCTACAGCTTCATCATCAGAGTTCATGAGAAAACCTTCTTCATCCGAACCCTCTTTTTCAACAGTTTCCACCTCAGACACTTTAGAAACAAGAGCTAGTGGTCCTCCTATGCTCTGTTTTGCCTCTTCCATTATTTCTGAAACTTCACTTTCGTATGTTTTCAGCTGGTTGTACAGATCATTTAGAGATGAACTGTCGAAACTCTGTTGATTCTTAATCATCATACTCACACTTCTCCATTCCTTACGAAGTCCCATGACAAAAGTAAGATTGAACTCCATTAAGGACCTTGTGATTCCATACCTATTGCATCCGTAAATCAGCTCATTCAGATGATCATAATAAACTTCAATTGTTTCATTTTCCTTTTGTCTAAACTCCTTCAGCTCTACCAAACATTGCTTGACCGAATTGATCTTCGTCTTCTCACTCCCCTGATACTTCTCCTTGAGAGTGATCCAGATATCCCTAGCAGTTTTACAACCATGGATGTAGTTGTAAACAACAGGTGGCAATGCACCTCTCAGCTCTCTAATACAACATTTCTCATTGTTTTCCAGCCTTGTGGATTGATCTCCAACTGCAGAAGTTGTTCCAGATGAACCAATGTTCTGAACATTTGTTGGAGGTTGAACTGTTCCTTTGATGCAATTCTATAATTCCTCATCCAGGCTGTCACACCCAAAAATTCAAGCCAATTTAAAACTTTTTAAACAATTTAAAACCCATTAGTCATTACAAAATGTTTTCAAAATAGTTTAATATCAGAGCATCCCAGAAACAAAGTCGTAAAAAGTGAGGAGTTGTACGATCACGCCTTTGCCTTGCCACGATCTCCTGATGTACCTGAAACAATAAGCTGAAACTGTAAGCCCGAAAGCTTAGTGAGTTACCCCCAAAATACCGATACACATACAATCCACATAACAATATCAGCAATATCATAACAGAACAACTGAACAGAACAGCACGTAACGGGTCCACAGCTTTACAGACTGGAATACCCCTGGGCCCACAGTGTGAGTCTGGAATGCCTACCGGGCCCTCAGCTCACATCTGGATTGCCATCGAGCCCTCAGTACGAGTCTGGAATGCCTATCGGGCCCTCAGCTCGTATCTGGAATGCTACCGAGCCCTTAGTACGAGTCTGGAATGCCTACCGGGCCCTCAGCTCATATCTGGAATACTATGGGGTTTGTTGGCTACTACACGGAGCGGTACAACCTCAACCCATCCCACATAACATGTCGACATGTAACAGATAAATGCACATACAGGTAATCAATCAGTATCACAGGTAGTCCTACAGACTTACCCTCTAGCATATCAAATTAGCATGTGTAACCAACTCATACTCAACATAATACAACTACTAGGATATCATATCAAATGGGCCGGCCTTGGTGCCTTAGACCCCTTAGTATAGTGAGGATAACTCACCTGGCACTGCTGAAGTCCCGCAGGTAAGCTCCCGCTGCTGGTTGACAGATTCCCGAGCTGTCAACATCAAACAATACCCAATTAATAATTGGGTTCCAAGCCCAAGTTCCAACTCACACTACAAAAGCCCAAAAGTAAAATAATGGGCCAAAGCCCAACATATGGCCCAATTTTCCAAATTAGGCCCAGACCTCTACATGGTCTTTCCTTAAGGCCCATCCAATTATTCCAATCCAATTCTCATGGCCCATTATCACATAATCATAAAGGCCCAATTATGGCCCATCTATGGCCCAATTTTCCAAATTGGGCCTAAGTCCTCACGTGGGCCTTATCCTAAAGCCCATCTAATTACTTTGGTTCATTAACTTGTTCTTGGATGGCCCATCAATAGTCCAATCGCCAAAGCCCAATAGGAAGGCCCAATTCAAAGCCCGAGTGAGATTAGGGCTTTCACATGAAATGATGATTAGGGTTAAGTGTTTCTTGCTTAACCCCTAAAGGACTTAATCCATTAAGTCCATTATTGCCAAGTTAGTTTGTCAATGATTATTAATTATTATTTTAGGTTTAATAATTAATTCTCGTGTGTGTCCCAAACAATTCCCACATTTAGGGTTTTATGCTCTTAGGGTTTTCCAAACCCTAATTAGGGTTTTCCAACCCAATACTAGCCCATTAGTCTATTGGTTGGGCTTTTAGATCACATTGGGCCTTATTGGCCCCTTAGGGTTTCTTTGGGCCCGTTAGGGTTTCATTGGTCCCACATTGTCCAAACATCCCCCAAACGAGGTCCAAAGGCAAACAAAGCATACCGTCACCCGACACAGCGGCAGGAGGCGGCAGCCACCACCTCACGGTGGTGGTTACAGATTTTCTTTTGATTATTCCCACACTATTACAACTTTACAGCAATACCCAACACACACACAAAATGACACTCACACTAATTACACACATAGTAAATCACACACAGCCACCTCACACGGAGGCTGGTGGTGGCAGAAGAGTAGCATCCGGCCGACAGCCACCATGGTCGGCTGCCATGGTGGTTCCAACCGTTTTCCGGCCAACCCAAACATACATACACACGTGCAAAACACCCACCGCGGCTCTTCATCGATCTTGAAGGAGGTTGACGCCGAAAGCACTAGCGGCGGCGACGGCGTGCACCCGAAATGGCGGATAGCAGCGGCAGCTATCGACGGTTGTGGCTTGCGCTTATCGGAAAAGACGCACCTGCTTCGTTCGACCCTGCTACAGCAACCCTCACGCATCCTCTTTGCGATTCCACGAACCCAACCACCAACCTACGGTGGCATGCAGCGGACGGAGGGGGGGTCAGCCTCTAAACGATAGTGGTGATGCAGCCATCGGGAAGGAAATGGAGATGGAAGGAGGTGGTTCGAACCCGCCAATCACAGCAGCAGTAGCAGCGAAGAGGCGACGGCTCTTGTCCTCGTCGGAAGCTCCGTCTTCAGCGGCATTGGCGCAGCGGCGGCTGTGGGTAAGAACCCGGCAGCATTGGAGGATTGCTCGCTAGCCCGCGATGGTCTTCCGTTTCTCCGATCATGGAGGAGGTCGTCGTTGGTCTTGGTTGATCGAAACAGGCGAAGGGGTGAAAGGTGGTGGCGGCCGGACGATGGAGGGGGGGGAGGGTGGCGGCTGCTATGCATAAAGTGGGAGTTAGGGTTAGGGTTTGAGTGGGTAAGGTTTTAAACAAGGGAACAAGAGGGAATGAAACCGGGTTCAAGTCCCGTGTTCTAATGAAACCCTGATACATTATTACAAGTTTAGCCCCCATCTCCATAATTTAATTCAGATAAGGTCCAATATTTACACTACAGCCCCTGCTCTACAAAATTCCTTTCAGTACAAGTCCAAAAATTACCAATTTGCCCTCCCTCTAGAAAATCTTCTCATCTTAGGTCCAGAACTTACTCTTAGGCCCTGCTTCCATAAATCCTTACATATTAAGTCCAAATAATACCAAACACCCCTTGACTTATGAAAATCTTTACAAATTAAGTCCCAAAATTACACTTTAACCCCTGGAGATTCAAATCTTGTCATTTGGCTTCCCGAAACCAACTCCCAGCTAATTATTAATTTGGTTTCAGATTATTATAATATTAAATAATAATTAGAATTACTTCTCAGGGCTCCTGATTTATTATTTAATTACTCTACTTAAAACGGGATGTTACAACTCTCCCCCAATTAAATTTGATTTCGTCCTCGAAATCGTTTCTTCTCATTCCTTACACGCCAAACAACTTGGACTATAATACCGAGCATAACCCTAGCCTTTCCAAGGCAACCGTAACCAACCCTCGCAGGTTTCCAAAACCTGAAAATAAATGAATCCCTTGCAATATGATCACATTTACTCAATCCGTAATCTGAAGTCTCGAGATGGTCTGGCTCCCTGACAGACTGCCTACACTGGATCATTGTCGAATGCATTGCACTTAACTCCCAACTGGCTACTCAACTTCTGATAACCTGAGCTTCCCACTAGAAAACAGAATCACAAATCCCACACTGCTAACTATGATCCTTTAGTTCCCGAACCACATACATATAATAACCGGCTCATAAGCACAAATACTCATACCTGGCCCAATCAGCCTCGGGCTGGAATACCAGGCATGCTTACGAGGGGTCCAGTCATCCCTAGGATGAAATACCCTCGTATCACGCACATGTTTGGTCCAATCAACCCTCGGGTTGGAATACCAAACACGTCAGTTCCATTCAATCGTAGGGTCCGGTCATCCTCACGATGGAAAACCCTATATTGAAATACCACTATATACATAACTCGGTCTAACCCATAACTTGAAATCCAAGGACCTATCATTGCATCTCATCCAAAATCCTCTGATTCGACACAACCGAGTAATACTCATTTGAAATACCGGGTTATGGCCTGGTCGCGGAGCTAAAGGACTCCCACATAGTTGTCTCACACGACTTCCGAACGAAATCCTTCCCTAGAACTAGTTGCCACTAGTTATCTTGCCACTGTGACTCTAACAACCTCTTGATCCAACCGATCGGATCCATGCGTCAAATCCTGATGTCATCAAATCCAAGGCTAAAAGTGATTGCTACCTAACCAACGGTAGACTTATATCACAAACCCATCTTCAGCGGCATCGGCGCAGCAGCGGCTGTGGGTAAGAACCCGGCAGCGTTGGAGGATTGCTCGCTAGCCCGCGATGGTCTTCCGTTTCTCCGATCATGGAGGAGGCCGTCGTTGGTCTTGGTTGATCGGAACAGGCGAAGGGGTGAAAGGTGGTGGCGGCCGGACGATGGATGGGGGAGAGGTGGCGGCTGCTATGCATAAAGTGGGAGTTAGGTTAGGGTTTGAGTGGGTAAGGTTTTAAACGAGGGAACAAGGGGGAATGAAACCGGGTTCAAGTCCCGTGTTCTAATGAAACCCTGATACATTATTACAAGTTTAGCCCCCGTCTCCACAATTTAATTCAGATAAGGTCCAATATTTACACTACAGCCCCTGCTCTACAAAATTCCTTTCAGTACAAGTCCAAAAATTACCAATTAGCCCTCCCTCTAGAAAATCTTCTCATCTTAGGTCCAGAACTTACTCTTTAGTCCCTGCTTCCATAAATCCTTATATATTAAGTCCAAATAATACCAAACACCCCTTGACTTATGAAAATCTTTACAAATTAAGTCCCAAAATTACACTTTAACCCCTGGAGATTCAAATCTTGTCATTTGGCTTCCCGAAACCAACTCCCAGCTAATTATTAATTTGGTTTCAGATTATTATAATATTAAATAATAATTAGAATTACTTCTCGGGGCTCCTGATTTATTATTTAATTACTCTACTTAAAACGGGATGTTACACAGGCCATTCAGATAGTCTTCCATACGATCTGTCCATTGATCGTAGTACTCTGGAATCAGCATTGGAATTTTAGTTGATGATCCAAGTAGATGAGAATAAGAAGTCATCGTATTCAAGTTGAAGTTCGCCATTGATGAACAAACGAGAAAATTTAGAAAACTTAGAAATCTTGATGAATTTGAAATTTGATCAAATGAATTGATCAGGAGCTTGTAATCGATCACTCGATTATACAATTCAAATGCAGAATCTAATCAAATCTGTAGATCAGACGTGATTTTCAGAACCAAAACGCGGAAACTTTTTGAGACGAGAAATGACTCAAAAACAAATGATTCAAAGTGAAAATCAGATCATTGCAGTTTGATTCCTGCTCTGATACCAATTGAATAGGAATTGTAACGAGAAATCGAATAGAATCAGAGTTAAACAAGCAAAATATCAATTAAGAACACGGAATGTAAATAGAATATGGTTTCAGCTCATATTACTCTCAAATGAACAAGAGTACAAAAGTACACAACATTCAGGGAAAACTCGTTATCTAACTCTATGTTCAGTCCCTATTTATAGGAAACTGAGAGTACAAAAAATACTAAGTCTAAGCGTTACGCTTCGAACATGAAAATGACTTAGTAAATATATTACATACGAAATACAGTACACACTTCGACTCTTTACAACAAGACTTCGAACCTAACAAAAGCTTCATAAAGCTTGAGGCTTTATATCTATAAGGGCCTAGAGGAGTCCATATCTGAAGTTACAACTTCAAACCATGCTCAAAATCAGAAATGCTTCAAAGATAAACTAGAAATGGCCCTAAACTCTTGGATGAATAGATCTAGTAAGAGAATGATCAAGGTAATGACTTTTTACCTTCAAATGAATGCCAAAACGATGTAGATGTTGGATCTACAAGCCCCCTCTCGTTCCAAGCTCCTAACTCTTCAAACCTCTTCAAGAAATGCACCAAATACACACTTTTAGCCTCACACACACTCAAAATAGGGTTAGATCGATTAGGTTTTGCTTATGGACGTGAAAAGGTGGTAAGGAGGCTGGAAGGAAGGACTTAAGGTCCTTTAAATATGGTGCAAACCCTAAAAATTAGGGAACAAACTCATCGAGTAGGTCTCTAATAAGGAATATAAAACTTTAAAATCTATACCTGGGAGTCGGGGTGTTACAAAAACGTCCTGGTGCTTTACACATTATATAAGATAACTTCGATATATTAACATCAAAAGCCTTTTAGCCTAGTGGCAAGTGGGGTTAATATATGAGAGGTGGTAACTTTGTGTGTATTTTTTTAGATAAAGAGAAGTCGTTGACATGGCTTGCCCACGTCAGCTCCACGAATATGTCACCGCCACCAAGGCCACAAATGATTTATTATGGAGGGGAAATCGGCTAAATAGTAAATGAGAACAAAATCTCGCAAATGTGTGGTACCACACATTTGGTGTAAATTAGGGGCTTTTATGCGAATAGCTCTATAAAATATTTTAGATAGATAATAATAAATTAGTTAAATTTGTAGAGAAGATTTTTGAAAGATGCTAACTATTAAAAAAAGTATTTAATAAATGATTAAGATTAGTTGGGTTTAGAACGTCGTGAGAAAGTTCAGTATTTTTAAAGGGGTAATGACTTAAAAGGGTAATATATTTTTCAATTTGTACACATTTGGTCACTGAGTTTTTTTTTCGTCTACATTTACCCCTTCGACTTGTTAAACTATACACATTCGGTCCTTATGATCGGCTACTCCAGTTTAGCCGGTAAAAATGACTTAATAGGATAATATATTTCTCACTTTGTACATATTTAGTCTTTAGTATTTTTGTACACATTTAGTCATTAATATATTTTTTTCGTTGCAAAAAGTCATTTTTGTTTTTGTACTCATTCAGTACTTATGAATGATTTTTTTAGGTTTTTCTCACGACATCTTACGTAGGACATTCATTAATGAGGTGTTTGGGACTTTTAATGCTTATGTCCATCGCGATCTTGACTACTTAGTTGCTTAGGTCATGTGTTCTGAACGTCATAACTTCTTCATATGATCTCAGATTTTAACGATTTTTATATCCATGCGTTCGTATTTTAGTCTACTAAAACTTTCATTTACATTACTCCCGTTAAAAAGTAATATTATATCCCCACATTTTTTTATGAATACATGTATGGATGTTTTTTTTATAAAATCGTAAGTAAAAATAAATTGCATTTTAACAGGAGTAATCTTAACGAAAGTTGTAGTAGACTCAAAAAACGAACACATGGATATAAAGATTGTTAAAATATGATATCGTATGAAGAAGTTACGACGTTCAAAATACAAGACCTAAGTCAAACCACAAGACCTACGCAACCAAGCAGTCGATATCGCGATGTACATAAGCATCAACAACCCCAAACACATCATCAATGATTGTCTCACGTAAGAAATCATGAGAAGATTCTAACGAAATCATTCATAAGTACTTGTACAAAAATAAAAATGACTTATTTTGAAACAAAAAAAAATATTAAGGACTAAATATGTACAAAAATATTAAGGACTAAATGTGTACAAAATGATAAATATATTACCCTATTAAGTCATTTTTCTCGGGCTAACCTGGAGTAACCGGTCATAAGGACTGAATGTGTACAGTTTAACAAGTTGAAGGGGTAAATATGGACGAAAAAAATGTCAATGAGCAAATGTATACAAATCGAAAAATTTATTACCCTTTTAAGTCATTATGCCTATTTTTAAATCATATCATAAATCAATAATTAATTATCATGGATGTTATGTGACTACTAGATACAACATTAGAACACAATTATTTTTTTCTAGACAAGATGGTAAAAAAAATGGTCTTTGTGGTTGTTATAAATATATGGTTTCAATATAAAAATGTTTTGTGGTGTATCAGTGGTCCAATTTAGGATACATTATGAGGTTTTGGTCCTATGCTGTTAACTTTAACAAATTGACTGTTAAATTTTTTTTGAATGACACTTTTAGCCATAGAGACCATTCTGTAATTATGTCTTTTACCAAACCATAGTGGCAGATTCTACGTATCTTCTTTTTAAATTTATTGAATTATTGTAAATTATTTTTTTCTTTTTATTGGATTTTAAAATATTAATAAATATTAGTTTTAAAATATAATATTTATATATTAATATATAGTATTTTATTCTATTATTGACTTATTTGTTTTAATTTCTTTTTCATTGGATTAAATCTTTTTCACAGCATTACTATATATTAATAAATATTATTTTTAATATATACTATTTATATATTAATAAATATTACTTTATTGGAATATTAGGTTTTTTTAATTAATTCTTTTTTAATTTTATTTTTATTGCATTACTTCTTTTTAATTACTAATTTTTTAATTATTTTTTTGAATTATTATATATTAATAAATTCTTTTTAATTCTATATCTCTTCTTTTTAATTTTATTAAATTACTATTATTATTATTATTATTATTATTATTATTATTATATATATATATATATATATATATATATATATATATAAAGTTATGAAAGATTTTAACAGTAAAGTGACACCTTTTTTGTCAATTTTGGTCCTCCAACTTACAACATTGACCCTTCATCTTTATGCTCTTGTTCATAAACAACCTTTTCACTTTGGTTTGAATTTTTCATAACCCTCTCCTTTTATTACATATTATTAGTATTTAGTCTTTTGGCAGAAATGGTCCCTCATCATTATTATTATTATTGTTAGACAAAATTACATGATTGGTCCCTGTGGCAGAAATGGTCCCATTGTAGCACCGACAACCCTATTTTTTTCGGACGTAATGTAAAAACTTTCGAATTTTTTGTTTTTTCTAGTATTGTGTCACTACGTAAAAAAAATTTGTCACCGATAATACCTACTATGAAATTTTGTATCAGCCTCTGGATTTTACATAAAACTTTTATATATATATATATATATATATATATATATATATATATATATATATATATATATATACACATAAAAAGTATATAAATATTATATTTTACTTATCAGGAATTAAAAATCTGATATAATTATTATAACTTTGCAATAAACAGATTAATTAACTAATAAATAGCAATTGAAATTATATATAACATAAAAGCTTAAAAATTGGGATAAGCAGTATACTTCTTTCTCTTTCCTGTTTTGCCACCGTAGTTCTTCTTCTCTTTCAAACGCCTGCCATCGAAGTTCTTCTTCTCTTTCAAACGCCACAGTAGATCTTATTCTTCTCTTCCTTCTTATCCCACTTTTCCCACCGCCGCCTCTTCCACCCAATCAGATGTTGCACCGCCATGGACATCATTCATTATCTTTCTCCTGTGATTAGATCTATTCTCATTCTGAAGCTCCCTTTCTTGGATATCAGTCGATAACCCTGCCCTCCTTTCTTCTTGGCTCTGCTGCTTCACCTCCGCTTAGACCAACGGTAGATAATTGCTTTGATGGGTTCCGATTTTGATTGTTCTTTACAAAGATGGAGGCAATGATGAAATTTGTTTGTGAAAACAGTTTGCACCGGCAACCATGGGTGAACTTGAAGGTCGTATTTTGGAAAGGCAACTCGGAAGGCATATCCGATTGGAATATGCAACCGGTGTTTGCAGCCATTCCGTCTTTCATCCCCTTTTTCTGAGCCTCGTCTCATTGAAAATCACTGTTATGATGCAGCCATACCGTCTTTCATCCCCTTTTTCTGAGCCTCGTCTCATTGAAAATCACTGTTATGATTTCCGATTTTCAAATTTCTGGTGTTTCTTTGTTCGTGTTTGTCTGTAGTTTTGGAGCAGGGTCGTTTGATTTCCCCCTGATTTCTAGGGTACGTAATTTCAACCTCTGCTTGTCTTCCCACCGCATCCAAGAAAAGGTAAGAAATTAATATTGTTGGTCAACTGAAAATTTCAAGGATAAGCAATTAAGATGTAATTTGTGGCCCGTCTTCTTAAATTGTCTGCTCTTTGGGGTACCAATACCATATCTAACAAAGTGGTCAAATCATTGCCTTTTTGCTTATGTCGGTACGGAGTCAGCGCCGACTGTGCTGTTGGTGTTCATCGACGGTGGTGGTGGGTCGGAGTGGCCATGTTTATGTGATAATTGCAATCATCGACCGTAAATAAAAAAGATAGATTCAGCCGACTTCTCCCATCAGGTTTACTTATGTATTTTATTTTTCGATTATTGTATTTGGGTTTTTAGGGTTCACTGTTTCACTTCTTTGATTTCTTTGTTTTTCCTGAAAAATAGATGGAACAGAATAGGGATAGATGATATAGAACAGCTTTAAGCCATGTAGATGTTTACTGATGTCGTTTTTTATGTTTGTATCTGGTAGTTAGGTGCTAAAATGAAAACAAGTCTGCCTTCTCCCCGTCCATTTGTCGCCTTTCAATACTATGTTGTGTTATTTCCCTTTTGTTTTCGATCAAATTGCATTTTTTATAACTAAATTGATTTATCCTCTTCGCTTTCCTAATATTTTGGTTGCTTCTGTTATATCTTCCTTTCCTAATATTTTGGTTGTTTTCACAGGATCTCACCTGGGATTCCAATATCAAATTCGATGGGGGAGGGGTAGGTTGTTTTAATCTGTTTATCTTTATTTGAAATTTTATCCGCTTACTTGGAACAAGGACCATAAACATAACCATAGTGAGGTAATCTCACTCTTTCTCTCTTCATCTCTAGGTTTAAAACTTTGAACAAGATCCAATTATACCTCACCCAGTTCATATTCAGCTTTGAAAGTGAGTTGCAGTATGCACCTCAACTGCTCGAGGAAATGATTGAACCAGGGTGATTAGAGCCGAGAAAGCAGAGGTAGGATTCAGTTCTTCTTTTTTCTTGATTTTTTTGGGTTTCATTTTGCAAGTTGAGAATTGTTACCAAGCTGAAAATGTTTTTTTTTTACTTTATAAGTTTTTTTTACTCTAATATAGTGTTCAAACCAGGTTTCTTTATAAAATAGGTGAAACAAGGAAGTTGAAATGCTAAAAGAGGGACACATATTATACAGATTAGAGAGAGAGAAAGATACATATTTGAGAAGAAGACTCGACCTTCCTATGTAGACACATATTATACAGGTTAGAGAGAGAGAAAGAGATATATTTGAACGACAATGAGGGTATTTTGGTCATTTGACAAAATAAAAACGAAGACTGAAATTAAATTTCTTCCACCCGATCTTACGAACAATGAAATCCATCAAACATTTATGGAATTTGATGGAATTGAATTTTGTCCATTTGGCAACTAAACAAACCATGGAATGGAATCACAAATTGCAATTCTCTCAGATTCCCTTAGAATCCGTGAACCAAACACGCCCTTAGTGAATTTTCTATTTTCCACATTTCACTCTTATAAAATTTTCAATTTCATTATTTCAACATATACGCCGAGGCTATTTTGGTCTTTTAACAAAAAAAGGATGAATTCAATTTCCTCTTACCCAACCATACGAATGGTGAAACCCTTAAAACACCAAATTTGAAGGATTTGGCAACCACACACGATTATAGACCATGGAATGGAATCTCCAATTTCAATTCCATTGGAATCCACATACGAAACTCCTCCTTTAGTTTCATCTTCTAATAAACCAAAAAAAATCTTATAATTATTTACAACTCATGTAACAGCTGAATGAACTGTTGTTGATGCTTTCAAGCATACGGGTGAAAATATAGATTTTGGAAGTGGAAGCCTTTTTTAGTTACCGGTCAGAATAGAGCTCTCCCTCAAAAGAAACATAAGAGAATTGTCAAGACACCAGCTCAAGTTGCAGCACTAGAGATTTTGGTGATCTTGGAATCCAGGGGATTGGAATTTCAATAGGGAAGTTGGATTTATATGTTGCTGCAGCTGGAATAAACCCTCAAAGAGTAATTTTCACACTGATTTAATCTCACTACTTTAGTGTTCCTCTGAATATATATATTTATGGGTTAAAGGAGGATGCTATAAGCCACAAATAAACAAAGATATGTTGTTATTTCTTGAAAATAGCTACATACTTCCATTTATTTGTTTATTATAGCATTATACTTTTGTTTCTTCCTGTTATTTTTCTTTAATCCATAATCATTTTTTCTTTTTATCAAAACAGGTGCTTCCTATTATGATTGATATTGGAACCAACAATGAGGCCCTTCTTAAAGACCTTTTGTGTATGATTCTTCCAATACTTTCCCTATTCTATAATCTTCACATATAATTGTTAATTATTTTAATAGCTTATTTTCACGATAATGATAATAGTTCCATTTTTTTTATAGATTTACGATTGCAACATCGTCTTGATGGTGAAGAGTACATTGCTGGTATTGATGAATTTATGGAGGCTGTGTTCACACGTTGGCCCCACGTGATAGTGCATGTAATCTTTTCCATCAGGAAAGTGTTTTAAATTGTTTTTCAAATAGGGAAGTGATATTGCCACAGAAACTTTTTATACTTCCACTGGAAAATAATACTGATTGACAATTTTGCCCTTCTTTACTTTAGAGAGAGAAATACCAATGTTTCTCTAAAAAAACACAAGATCTTCAAGCTGATATCAGAATTGGGATTTGACCTACGAAATTCTCACCTTAAAACAAAAAACGAGTATTTTACATAACAGAGCTAACATCA
Source organism: Lactuca virosa (assembly GCF_052849685.1). Taxonomy (NCBI): domain Eukaryota; kingdom Viridiplantae; phylum Streptophyta; class Magnoliopsida; order Asterales; family Asteraceae; genus Lactuca; species Lactuca virosa. The sequence continues at coordinate 320,044,386 of NC_136428.1, forward strand.
CTCAGACGTCAATTCTCGCCGAGGCGTTGAGGTCCAACTGGACGTCGCCGGAGTACAAACATATCCCGGAAACGGACTTGCACTCGAATGGGTAACTCACTAAGTAGGTTGCCGTCTTCGTCATAATAGATTACACCGGAGAAATACAGGGGCTGATATTTATCCCCTATCAGTATCTCCTTCCGTCAGCCCGTCGCCTCCGTGCTCACCTCCTTCTTCTCATGTTCTCTTCATCCGATGGCGCAACTTGATCGCTTTGTTGCTTATGGAGGAAATTAGTTTCTTCGGCATCCCCAAATAGATCTTTGTATTGTTGTTCAACTTTTTCGAAGCTATAATCGTTTGCTTAGCATAGAGAAGCAGCATAGATGTTATCGATTGCAAAACGCCGGTGAACATATGCTTAGCCTTGACATCGCTGGAGCTTGCGTCGTCGTTACCGGGTTTGCTCGCCATGTCGGAGGAAGGGCTGTGATTTGATTCCAATACGAGGAGGATGAGGGAATACATATAGGGAGGTGATATTGCCATTGCAACAAACGAATAAAGAAGGCTACATGGTGGTAAAGTTTGAACCTTAATATGGGAAATACAAAATCAATCAAATCCAATCCTTTTGTCGCCATGGCTGTGACGAAAGGTAGTTTATTGATGTATATTTATGACGAGGTCTCCTTTGCTTTGAGTGATATAAAGTGGTCTTCCAGATATGGGATGCTTATTTGAAAACAGAAGCTACTAAGGTTCATTTGTTTTCAATTCTTAATTTGTATGATCACGCTCTGAAACTCCAAACGATTCCTCCATGGGATGTGAGATTATGGTGGAATACAAAGATGTTTTGAAAATATAATTTTCTTTCAATAAAAAAATACTATTTTATAGGAGTAGTTATTATCCTGGATTTATGGTGTGCGTTTTGAAAAACTAAAACAGGTTGCTTTCTTTTAAGTAAATAGGGGCAAAACTGTCAATTCATATTTTTTCAGTGGAACTATCAAAAATTGCCGTGGCAATATCACCACCCTTTTCAATAATGTTAATAAAAATGGATTCTTGTGGGACAATGAACAATAAGTAATTTTAAAATCTTGTAATCACCAATTTCAAATTTGATATGTACTTTAATTAAATTTACCAACTGAATTGTACCTTTGATCTTACGCTACAATAACGTAATGTTAGATTAACTTTTATAGTAAGTTACAAAAATGGTCCTGTGTTTTTGAACTTTATCGTATTTAGTCCAAAATCGAAACCTTTTCCAGTTTTGGTCCTGATTTCAATGTTTCATATCGATTTTGATCCCTGGAACCTAGAAATAAGGACTAAAATGGATATAAAACCTTAAAATAAGGAGCAAAATCAGAAGTTCTATATACCAAAATTGATATGGAACTTTGAAATAAGGACAGAAATTGAAAAATGTTTCAGTTTTGAACTAAACGTGGTAAAAATATCAGTGGTGAAGATATTGCAATAAGTTTATGGAAAGAATTCACCAGCACAGCTTGCAAATCCGTTGTGCATTTTAATTCCAGCACCACAGCGCCAACGGCGCACTGATTCCATTCTAGTTAAAAACAAAAGATAAAAATTTAACCACGACTTGCGAGTTGCCACATGTACAATTGGCTACCTCTTTTCTCTTGATCGTGACCAAGATATATTTTTATTTTCCTTTTTACAATTTGGCAATCATTGTCCTATTTTTCAGCATAGTCATTTATTTTTATTGTGAAAAATCTATTTTTCATCAAATTTTACACTCTAAAACAAAAAGGCCGAGTTCGAAGTTACTAATCAACGATTTTCTACTTTTCAATAATTTTTATGCCCCTGTAACAACCTCATCAAAGAAAACTTTGACACCCACAAAACACGGTGATCTTAAGATTAGAAGAGACTGTAAGACCAAACTGTATATATTGCACGAGATCGTCTGTGGTATTTGTGGTCACGAACTACGATCGTGCACACCGTCCCGGTGTGTCGTCATGAGTTGTGGCCATGGCGATTCGTAATAGCTACGACTATGGTACACGACCAATAGAAACAAGGCTGCCAATTCGACCGTTCATCAGTCATTTTTTTGAAGTTTTTAATTTTTTTTTTTTACAAACTCATTACTTATATAAACACAATACATAGCCCTCACATTTCATCAAATTTTACACTCTAAAACAAAAATACATGGATTTCTTTAAAAATTTTGACTCGGATGATGACGGTGAATTCATTTCGACCTTCTTCAACGTTGTGCAACATATTCACGATGAAGAAAGTTCGAATGTTGTGCGTTCAAGAGCGGTTTCAATCGTGATCGCAAGCCGCACACGACTTATTGGTACGTGATTACTCTGCTGATAATTGTTTTTACAATGATGACTCGTTCGAATGTCATTTCCATCTAAATAAGGCTATATTTTTACGTATTCGTAATGTTTTAGAGGTCCGTTATGATTTTTTTAAACAAAAACCTGATGCTAGAGGAAGAATGAGTTTTTCTAGTGTACAAAAATGTACGGTTGCACTTAGGTATTTGAGATACGGTATAGCATTTGAATGATTTGATGCATTCGACGAGTAGTTAAAGGTATCCGAAAGGACCGCAATTGATTATCTAGATTGATTTTGTGCATATGTGTATGAGGTTTTTCACAGAGAATATTTGCGCAAATCTACTCCTCGTGATATTGAGAGATTATATTTGGCTCATGAAGAGAGACATGAATTTTCGGGTATGCTTGGTAGTCTAGATTGTATGCATGTGGTTTGGAAAAAAATGTCCAAATGTGTGGCGAGGTGATATAGGTGAGCCAACTATAATACTAGAAGCTGCTGCATCTCAGGATTTGTGGATATGACATTCGTTTTCTGGAGTTGCAGGGTCTAACAACGACATTAATGTTCTTGGTCAGTCTCCTCTTTTCAACGATATATTGACCAGCAAAGCACCTAATATGTCCGTTCACGGTGAACGGGCATTCATACAAATACAATTACTACCTTTGTGATGGGATATACCCTAATTATTCTACATTTATGAAGTCATACTCGGTTCCTTGAAGTGAAAAGGCAAATTTGTTCACAAAAAGGCAGGAATCAGCGAGAAATGATATCGAGAGGGCATTTGGAGTCCTCAAGCAAACATGGAATGTAGTGAAACCGCTACATAACTTTGGGATAAAGATAGAATTAAACAAATGGTCGAAACATGTATTATAATGCATAATATGATTATTGAAGATCAATGTCAAGCGATTTGCACATATTATCCGGACGACGTTGTCATCCCGATTGAAGAACTCATACCCAGAACGCTTGAATTTTTAACACGAGTTGTTGAAATTCATAACAGTGAAACGAGTTTGAATCTTCAAAAAGATGCAGCGGAGCATTTATATCAACTTAACATGAAAGAAGATTAGTTTTTTTTTATGTTTGTTTTTTTATTCTAGGTTATTTAAGTATTATAGTTTTTAATATTAATGTAATGTTTCTTTATTATTGAATGAAAAACTATTTTTTTTTTTTAATTTTGAAGTTGTATTTTTATTGTATTTTTGAATTAAAAAAATAAAAAAAAAAATTATTTGGGGTGGAATGATAGTGGTGGGTATCCTATAGGTTTAATAGTAGTTATTGGTGATGATGTGACACTCACCACTATAATAGTTAGTGGTGGGTATAAGGTTGGTGGGCATGGGCTCAGAGTACATGTCAAGGAGGGCATTAGTTCATGATGTTGAGACGCATCATGTTCTTCGTAGGAACTTGACAGAACATATTTGGAACGTCGACCACATCGATCTTAACGTAGAACCGGTCGACGATTTGGAAGGTCAATTTTCCGATGAAGATATCATTTAGGTCTATCTAGGTTTGGTAATTTTAGTTTCTACGTTTTTAATTTTAAATTCTTTTTTTTTTTTTGAATTTGTTGTTTTTTCTTAATTTCTATGTTTTTATTTTAAGTTTAATGAATTTTTAGTTTTAAAAAAATGTTACATTTGAAATATTTATTTTGTATATTAAAAAAAAAACAACATGACAATAATGGCGACCAGCCCCTAGCAAATGACAAAATTTTGGCTAAAATAAGCAAGTATAACATAGCGCCTAGGTGGATCACCACACTCACTAGCCTAACGGCTTAAGCTGTGAAGGAAACCATCACTATTTAATTGGTGGCGTTATTAATTGGTGTTGTTAAGACATTATAGGTTATCTATTTCCAAAATTGAAGTTTAGTTCTGCTTATGAAATGGCGTTTTCGTTTTCTATCCTTAAGTGACTATATAACAAATAAGCACTTTGTGTATCACTACCTTCAATATGTTACGTAGGAGTTTTTCTTTCCATGGCATGGCCGTTAGATTACAAGAAAAATAAAAGCAAAACAAGATCACCAAATCAAAAGAGACCCTTTTAAGCGTTATTTCGAATCAATTAACCAGGAGTCTCCCAAGGGTCCAAATGGATTATATATATCTAATTACCAACAAAATAACATCTAAAACACAATATTTAGATTCCAATTCCGATTCCGATTCCGATTCCGTTTCTGATTCCGGTTCCGATTACCCTATTACAAAACCACCTACTCAAATGCTGATGCCGGCAGACCCGCAGGATCAAGCTCATACGACCCCTTCGGAACACCTTCCCGTTCTTCCCCACTCATCCTACAAGACGGAACCAAATGCGAAAATCTATACTTATCACGCTCCGGAATCACCATCTCCCCATCCTCTTTCCGGCCAAAAAGACATCGGAATCCAGCCAACTTCACCAAATACGAAACCCGAAACCCAATACCCTCATCATAATTTGATAAAACCTCAACAAACTCGTATTCATACTTTCCGGTTCCATCATTAGACCAGTTTATATTCCAGTCTTTAAATAGGGCCCACGTCTCGCCTTTTCTCGGAACTATATTGAAAATTCCCTTTTTACCCTCCTCCCAAGTCACCAAATGTGAAAACATCGGAAGATCTTCCGCTTTATCGGTTTTCCCGCGTTTAAAATTCCCGCAAGAAACAGGCAATTCTTCCTCAACCCAATTCGTTTCATCATCGGTTTCTGGAACCGGTTTCAGCCATGTGATTTGTAGGCTAAAACCCGGCGATTGAACCTTCCGGATATAAGCATAGAACCTGGGCATCGCATCCTCGGTATCATAAAGCGCCCATATCTGCCCAGGGGTAAAACTGTCTTCTTTTCTGTCTTTTTCAAAGTCGTTAAACTCCGGATCAGGACACTCAAAAACTTCCGGATCCGATTCCGGTTCATCTTCTGCTTCCGGTTCCGGTTCCGATTCTGATTCCAGGTCCTCAACATCGCCTTTCTTACCATCGGAATTAGAATGAGATTCTTGATTTTGACTTTCTTTGACCGGTTCCCGAACCTCCGCTTCCCAAAACATATCTTCGGGTTTCGGTTTTGCAGTACCCGAGTGTGGGGCCCGCTTTTTTGACGGAGCGGCCTCGTCATCATGATCATGATCGTGATCATTATCATTTACATTTTCTTTATACGATACGTTTCTTTTCGGGCGTGCGGATCTCCGAGGCTGTTCACCAACACGTCCAGAATCTTGATTTTTTTCAGGGGCATTTTCGTCCGATTCCGTGCTGTTTTCATCTCCGGAATCTTCATCTTCATCTTCCTCAGAGCTGCTCGTACCGTTGTCAGAACTTTCACTCGATTCGTCCACCTTCTTTTTCCGTTTCTTGTTCACATTTTGCGTCTCGGTTGGTTTTGATTTGGATTTGGTTGGAACCGGAACCGGAGTCGGAATCGGAGTCGGAACCGGAATCGTATTCCGTTGTGGAACCGAAGGCGGAGGAGCATGTATGTTCAATTCATAAGCCGTGAAAGCCTTCTTACAAGTTTGACAATGAACCGGTTTATTCAAAACATCATCTCGATAAAACTGATACCGAACCGAACAAAACGGGCAAACCGTCCAAAACGTTAACCGGACCGCACTACCCCCGGGCTTCGCGCGCTGAAACTGAAAGCTCCCGGTCCCGGGACCAGAACCGGAACGCCCTCCGGTGAAATTATCCCCTGCAAAATTACCAGAATGCCCTTGCGGAAAAACTGGATTCCATGAATGTTGTGGTTGTCGGACAACCGGCTGCTGTCGTGGTGCCCAATTTGTGGTGGAAAAAGCTCTTCGTTTGTTATCGTGTAATGTTCGTTTTTCAGGGTCTAAAAGGACTCTTTGGGCTTCACCGATTAATTTAAAGGCGTCTGTCGACCCCGAAAATTTGTTTTTATCAGGGTGAAGGACTAAGGCTAATTTTCGGTATTGTTTTTTGATTGATAAATCATCGGATGAAGGGTCGATTTTGAGAATTGAATACCAGTCTTTATCGGATCCGAATGATTTTTTTTCTGATGAAATGTGGACTTCACATACTAAAATTAATTGGGAGATGTTTTCGAGTTCGGGGTAAAGTTGTTGGGCTTTTTGGGCGATTTTTAATGCGGCTGAAAACTCTTTGTTTTCCATTTTTTTCTCTGCTATTTGTTTGGCACGTAACGCTTCTTCTCTGTTGGCATCCATCACAGCGAATGCCTGAAATAAAAACTTCAATTAATAAAATTTTAAAAAGTAAATATATATATATATATATATATATATATATATATATATCTAGAAAACGGGAATTTTCAGCTGATTCTGGTTTTGGTTGGTTTTTTGGGTCATGTGTAATGTACATATTGATTCTAAACTATTAGATTTGACTAAGCGAGTATGGAATGGAATAGATAGAGGAATGGAATAAGTTATTACATTCCATGATTAAGTGTGGTTGTGACTTGTGGTCTGTAGAAATGAAAGGAATTTTCATTTAAAAACATTTATGTTATTTGTGAACAGAATGTAGAGTTTTATCTCTACTTTGTAAATGAATAAATTATAATTACGGATTTTTTGTTTACAAAGATGACAAGTTAAACATAGTAGTAGACACTCATTCAACCCCCCAAATAATTTATAATGAAAAGAAACTTTTTTAGCTGCTTTAGAAAATAAAATTATGATTTTATTAGCATCGTGAAAAACTGTCATGAAAAATTACATACGTAAAGATGAGTTATATGGCAAATTTTCGCTCCATTCAATGAGCAAAGGAGAAAAAAATATAGCCAGTGATTAAGGAATGAAAATTAACAAAATGGAAGGAATCACATCTTTCAAGATTGGTTCATTCTATTAAGTTATGTGTATATGAATATACATTATGTATACATGTATATGTAATTATGTATTACATATACGCATATATGATACCATTTTCTCAACACTACTAAATTTTACATGAACAGCTTGAAGAACATGATACATGTCCATCAATGTAATTATTTCATGAATTACACTATAATACAAGCTTTTCTAAGCTTGTTTTATAACAAAAAAGTAATGACATTAGAATTACATAATAATATGATATCATTACCTCAAATGACACAGACTGAGTTTGTCATGGAAGGAGTTGGTTGATGTAAAAAGAGCTTCCAAGTTCCAGCTGCAAAAGAGGCACCATAGAGCCGCATACAAAGTTTTGCACCACTCTATCAACACAAAAATATCTAAATTTAAAGTCAAAATACCGAAATTCATATGAGATATAATAAGCAGGTTGATTGTTGACCACTCAATTTGAGTATATAATGACAAATGACAGAATTGCCCTTTATTGATTTCTTGTTCATAAAACTTCTCTTGACTATTTGTAAAAGTATGCAAAGTAATGTTTTATGAATTTCTTGTTAACATATTAGTAAACATAAATTTATTCATACACAACAACAAACTCCGAAACAAATAATAAACGATAAATTACATAATCCAATAACCAAAAGAAGAAAGCAACATACGACAATGTTATAAAAAGGTTGAAAAGGGGTATTTCAGTCATTTGTGCAAATAGGGGAGGATCAAGATTGAATCCCATGAGTTTATGGAGGGAAATTTGTATACGATTATGGATATAAGATTTTGTGAATTTGAACAGAACTCAATTCTTTACTAAAAGATGCAAACTTCCTCTGTTTTATAATTTAGTAGTTAGTACAAATTGAAAACTCATTTAGGTACAAAATTTGTATGTACATATTCGACATAAAACAATAAATCCCAAAAAGTATACAAGGGTACAATCAATAGTAAAAAGACTAAAAGCAAAGATGTCTACAGCTTCTTCTGAAACACAAAAGAAATGGCATGTCGATTTGAGAGAATGTGAAAATAAACATATTTCGGTGTGATACTGAAATTAAAAATATCAAATTTGATTAAAAATGTATAGAGTTGAAGTATGGTTTTATAGAGATCATTTATTCTTCTAATATAAATACATGATCCGGAGATGATTTGCATATTTTCAAATAACTACTTAAACAAAACAGTGTGAAGCCTACTTATTATATTCCTATAATAAAAGAGTTAGCCTACATTAAATGTGAAGTGTCACCTTTACAATAAGTTTTTATCACCAATTATATCTAATGCACAAATAATCTCTATCTAAAACAACTAATGCAGGATATTAAAACAGTAGATATGATTTGAAAAGTAAGAATTTTAAAGTAGGCTATAAATTGTTTAAAACAAAGATTTTTGTAAGAGTAGGCTGATTCTTGGAAATGAAGAACTTCGAACATGTATAAACAAGTCTTTAAGTTATGAACAAATCAGAATTTCAGAAAAAGGGCGTTGATAGAGGATTAAAACACTTCCATTCTACAACTTGAAAAAGAATACTAGTTTTATCAATCAAAAACAGAAGTTCGATAAAACACAACATTTAGAAGTATTAACCATCTCAAATCATGAAATTCAGTCTAACCTTAATATAATGGTAACTATTTTTAAAAAAAAAAAAAAATGTATACACGCAATAAACAAAGAAGGAATATTTTTATGTTAATTTAGAGAAAGTAGGATCATTTTGTCAATGTGATAAAACCATGCCCCCAAGGCTAGTTCGGCTCCCACATTAATCATTTTGAAGTCCATACTTGTCAATATACAAATTTGACAAGTGTTTATCATGGTGTTAGTAGATATAGCATAACATTCAGTTTTAACTTTCTTTAATAAAAAAATGTGGATTGAAGTACTGAAAGAATGATATGTACAACAAAAATCCTCAATAGACACAAATTTGGTAAAAAGATATACGTTAAAATGGCCACTAAAGATTCCTAGTTGATATTTCTTTCATTAATCCAATCAAATTGTACAACTCGTACCATGAATTGTTCTTTAAGGACACTCATCATTAGATTATAATTTCACAGCTACATCATCAATCATACAACTATTCATATACCCAGGATTGGTAAAACTGCCAACCACAAGTAGATAACAGAATAACAAATTTTTGAAAATAAATGTGCATACTTTTGGGCCCAAAAGACTTAAACTCCTCCGCAAGCCTTGAAATTTAAGAATAGAAAGACAAAAGGAAGCATCAGTTCCAGAAGCGTTAAGCTTAAAGTCGCTAACCACATGCTTTGTTTCAAGTAAGGTAGCTATAAGATTTTAACCAACCATTTCATGACAAGATGCGTCTTTTGAAGCTATATATTGGTCCATTCGGGTTTTGGAATTACCAAACTCAACGGTTAAACTTTCATGGGACGTAGCGAATAGTTTACAGAAGAAAGGTTTGAAAGATGATGAGGCGTCTACTAAGCTACTCAACAAGGCAAACAAACAATCTAACTTTAAGAATCTCGAAAACCCTAGAAAAGATTGCTCAGATATAAAGGGAATTAGGGTAACCAAAAGTTGGACAACAAGAATAATTACAAGGAAAAACAGCGAACAATCATTAGTGAACGGATTAACCAACAACTTTTACCTCTTCCTGTTAAACACGACCGATGGAATTGAAGATTCAAAGAATGAGACCGAGTAGTGACAGCAGGCGAACTGAGTGCGCCCCCAGAAAGATGAGTTTTCACCTTTTACGAGAAGGAAAAACGGTCAATGGGTCATGGGTGCCTCTTGCTGTAAAAAGACAGTTTGGATGGGCTAGGCCCCCAACAGGCCCATGCAAGACTACTTCAATTTTAAGGCCCATCTCACAAAAATAAATTGAAATACTATTGAATTTTATGGGATCGGAACATTGGTTAATTTTATTTGCTAATGTTTTAGAGAAATTAAATATATTCCTACTTTTTGTTTCTAAAAATCTTTCTATCCAATAAAATAGTGATATGTGTAACATTTAATGTTAATTTAAAGATATTTTAATATACTATTATAGGAACAAAAGTGGGAGGATATTTAATTTATCAATGTTTTATATCAAGTTGTTTGTTGTCTAAAGATTTTGGACAAGAGGCTCATGTTCTAACACGTGGTTTTCACATTTGAGATATAAAAACAAATGTTTATAAAATATTTATTGCATTTAGTTGAAATGATCAAAATGAAAGTTATAGTAAGCGTCAATACGAACGCATGAATATAAAGAGCATCAAAAACGAATTTCATATGTAAATTTTATGATTTTTACAAGTTCCAACGAATTTTATAAAATTCGCGGTGCGGGGGATTTGTCGTGTGCGGAGGAATTTTATAAAGTCTGTATGTAAAAGTCATGAAGTCTGTCTGGAAGCGGACCGCGGCACAGCCAATGTTTACCGTGGCCAAATTTGGCCCTATAAATAGAGCCCCCCCCCCCCCCTCCTATTTTCTTTGCCCCTTTCCCTTCAATCTCTCTTTCTTTCTCCCTCTCAAGAACTCAGTCGTTCGTGATTTAATTTCTCGTTCTGTAGTACGGTAGTGAAGCGCTGAAAGTTTCGGAAGGATCCTTAAGAGAAGGATCAAGCTTTGAAGTTACATTCGTCGTTTTCCTAGTTATTCATCAATCAGGTAAATTACACTTTCGCTTAAGTATAACTTGTTATATAGTATACCTATTGTCGTTATTATGAACCGTGTATTAGATTAATCATTAATTATAATTATTATATTGATTGATCTACTTACGGGAGCGGTGTCTAGTATAGACATGTTGGTATGGTTGTTGGATTTCAGAAAGGTTAAATGTCGAAATGATCCTGCCTTCCGATGGTCTTGACCGACTAATACTTATTTGGTAGTCATTTTAATATTAATGGGATTGATGAAGGATCTAGATATTGGTCTTTCTATTCCATAGATATTGATCATTTATATTATTATAGGTTAATACATGTTTGGCGCATTTGCTCGCCAATTGGAATGATGATAGTTGTCCGAGCACTCTTCAAGTGAGTTTTCTCACTATACTATATATTACATTATGTATCCTCTGTATGTTAGGATGTTGTCATGTTGTAGTGTGTTGTTAGGCAAGTATATTAGTTTAGTCAATTGCATGTTGTGTTGGATTGATTGTTTGTTTGTTTGTCTGTTATATATGTTAACATATCATGTTGTGAGTTGAGAACGGTCCAATGGTGTGCTAAAGGCCAAGATACTCGGGCGAATAAGCTTTATACTGAAGGCCAAAGGGGTTGACCATCTTTATGTTGAAGGCCAAGGGAGTGGACCAACTTCGTGTTGAAGGCCATTATCTGTATGCATTGTATATGTATTGTGATATATGGTATTTTAGAAAATCATTAATCTTTGGCTTACAGTTGCAGATTAAATGTTTTCAGGTATTTCTTCATATCGGGGGGAGGGCAACTCTTAACTATACACGCGATGATTTGCCTTATGAATGAATGAATGTTTTGAATGGAATATTACCTTTATAAATGAAAATTTTGGTTTGAAAAATAGAATGTTACAAGTTGGTATCTATGTAACGCCCGCATATTCAGGCTAGACATTTAATAAATAATAGATAATATTATCTAAAGATGTGGTAGTTATAATGACTATCTTGTGGATATAAGGAGCACTTAAATCCAAATTCGTAGGAAGAAGTTATACTTATTTGAAGTTTCACGATTAAACCAACACGGCTATGTGCGTTGTAAATAGTGAGTCGGAGATAGGTTGCTTATTAGCCTAAATAATCTAAACGAAAGTCCTACTAATCGTAAAAGAAAGAACGTGCATATAAAGAATGTCCAAATCCGACTTTATATGTTGGAGTTATGATTTTTCAAAGTTTTAGCACGACAGTGTACGACATAGAAACCGAAAGTAAAATCGGTTGATTGTTAGTCAAAACAATCTAAGCAAGAATCGAAGATCTCGTGAATAGGAGTTCGTCGATGTAAAGACAGTTGAGAACGGATTTTGTACAAAAGAGTTATGATTTTTATATGAACAACACTCTAAGCATGTTAAAAATATAACTTTAAAAATAAATTGAGAATTAGCCGACGGATTCTAAACAAAAGTCGCAGTGCTAGTCAATAGCTACACGTGGATATAAAAAATGTCAAAAACGGAGCTCGTATGAGGGAGATATGATTTTTCGAAAAATTGAAAATTCGGGCGACAGGCAAGGCGCGCGACACGAAAAAAGCATGTGGCGCACACCTTCTAGAAGGGCGACACGTGTCACACCCCCCAAACCAGAACGGTGGAAACGTTTGGGGGTGGATGACTTTCATGTACAGTATCATAACAATTGAGTAATAGCGATCAAATCATTACAACCATTGTATTGAATATTTAACAAGTTACATTGTGCTCAAAATATTGTTTACATAATATCAAGTGCATATGACAAAAATGAATAACGTGATGCGACAACGTCCCATCCACCAAAAACTCTTGTGGTTACCTGTTTACTTGCTTCTTGAGAATACAAGTGATTTTGAAAGTGTCAACAATTAAGTTGGTGAGTTCATAAACGTTTTATATGAAAAGGATTTTGTAACTGTTTCGTGTAAAATGACAGTGTATACTACCATAAAATCCAATATTTTCTTTAAAAATGAGTTGCAAGTCTTAATTCAAAGACTAAAAATGTAAATAATGTTGTACTGGAAAACAGTGTTATGAAGTTTTATCTTTATATAAAACTACTTGAATGTATGTTATCACGTAAACCAAATGTTTTGTTAATACCCTATGTGAGTTATTATAACCATATTGATGCGACCTGATGGCCTGCTACGACGTTCTTCAGGCTTCAGAACTGTTTACGACATTTGTCACCCTAGACTGACCTAGTCTAACTGTAGCTAACAGCTGAGGTGCGGGGTTGTCAATCCCGTATAGATCTATACACAAGTGTCATGCTCTCCCTCCAAGAGACTCTGGTTATAATGTAGGACTTAATGTGTACTCTGGTAGGTACGGTGAAGTTGAATGTCTCACAACCAGTATCAATCAATTTACATGAACTGAAAACTCCTTGTTCTTGTAAATGCAAGTATTACTCTTCCATAGTAGTTACATAGTGTAAAAATAATAATTATACCTTTAAATAATTATATGTTTCGTCCGAAAAGATAAAGTAGTATTTGTGACCCATAAACTATACCAATTATAGTTTATTATGAATGTTTTGTTAAGTCCATTTATATAATCAAATATATAAATACATATAAGTTATCATTTCTAGATGTTTTAAAAGATTATAACATATAATTTTACATCCAAACACAAGTATAAAAACATTTAGTATGATGAAGACAATTTCTAGTTTTCGACTTTTTTGTCCATGTTTTTAGAAAAATTATAGAAAAATCATCGTAAGTTGAAATCTAGATGCGTAAACTCTCAGAGCTTATAAAATAAGTCTACTTTGTCCATAATATTTTCCCTGACCTTAAGTGGTTCCTAACCAGAGTGAAAACGTTCATTTTTACAGACTGGTTCGAAAACGTTCTGAAATGATAGGCAGTTTTGTAAAAATCACCATAAATTGTAGAAAAATCATATGAATATGTGCGAGTAGTCCTTAAAAAGCTATAGACCTGAACTATTTGCATATTGATCAGTTTTGAAATATATGAAGTTTAAGTAGGGTAAAACAGTCGGTGAACAGACCACGACTTTTCTATAGAAAGCTGATTTTTAAGCTTAGTATGTTTTAGTGACATAACTTGTATTTTTAGTTTGCAAAGCCTTTAGATCATCCAAATAAGATTTGTTTACTTGTATTCCCCCCCTAAAAACTTGGAAAAACTCGAAAATGAAGGGGTATGAACTCACCTTGAGTGGATTTCTTAGTGGATAAAGGGATGAAGATGAAGATCCTCAAGCTTAGAACACTTGAAGATGGTTGAAGAACACTTGAAGATGGTATTACCCTATGGATAATAACACATATAAATGTGTGTAAATGTAACAAAACTAGTATGAATGTGTGTAAAAACACTAGATCTATGGAGGAAAGCTTACCAAAATTTAAAGAACCAATTTGTGGAGAATCAACCTTGAGAAAAATGGAGTGTTCTTAAGAGAAATTGAGAGAATGAAGAAGATGAAGATGGTGAAATGAGTGGGGGGGAGGAAGGGTGGTGGGGTGGGGTGATGGGATGTTTGCTTGTATATTTAGGGAATAAAAACATGATTTGTATGGTTACTTGTTGGATAAAAGGTGGTAAAGTTAGAGCATCTTATCATAGGGTCAACCCCTATTCTTTTTCTCTCCAACCGAGGTCTCCTACACCCTACCGATAATCTAGGTTCTCGGTCCAAAGCCTTACCGAGATCGTATGGGGTCTTCGGTCCAATGCCACCGAGATTCTAGGGATTTCGGTATAATGATCCACCGAGATCCTAGGGTCCTTGGTCCCAAGGGACTCCTCGGTCTTGGGGTCCTCGACCTAGAGAGGGTTCCCGGTTTTGAGCATGATTTTGGTTCTAGGCTTAAAACACTTCAAATGCAAATGAAATTTTCGAAATTTTTGGTCTATTTTATTGACTTTTCAAGTGTTTATTACAACAAGGTTGTGATGTGGTTTTACATTATACATAGATACACCTTAGACCTTGCTTGATCCAAAATTTTCTAGTTGTCACATCATCCCCTCGTTAGAAGGAATTTCGTATCGAAATTAGTTTTAGAGTAGGTACTCATGAACTGGGGAAAAAATGTGGGTACTTCTGTTTCATTGATCTTCGCGCTCCCAAGTGAATTCTGGTCCTCGCTTGGCGATCTAGCGGACCTTCACTATTGGTATACGACTTTGTTTCGTCCTTTTGACTTCCCACGTTTGCCAAAGCGTCTCATTCCCTTCCAGGGCGATACCTTCAACAGTATGCGGTCACCGACCTGGGACTCCAAGGGTTTGCGTCGCTTATTTGCATAGTTATTTTGTCAATCCCGGGATGCCTTTAAGCATTCACAGATTTGGACGATCTTCTCCCCGGTTTCCCGTATGATATCCGGGCCGGTGAGTGTGCTATCAGGTACTTGTCCTGTTTCCAGTTGTGTGTCACCCACCTCGGCCCATCATAGGGGTAACCGACACACTAATCTGGGACTGACAGTGCGTGGCAAAGGGTAGCTTGATGTTAATCATAGATCAATGGAGCGTGTGTGGTTAACCGACACATTGATTAGGTGGTTGTAACATTGGGTGTATCAAGCTAATTTGCATGGTTATTCACACCTTGTTTGTGATCCTCGGCATCCCAGTCACAAACTTGAAGGGCACAATCGAGATTTAAACATGCCATTGAATTGTTCCATGAATCTCAAAGGATCTAGGAGTTTCAATCCGTTTAAAACCTAATGATAAATTTCGTTTTTCATGGTGGAAATTGGTAAATCGTCTTTTACCTACCTTCAAATATTTTGCATTCGGATTACGGCATCCCTCTTCCGAATTGTAAAATATTGTGTTGGGTCATAGCCTTAGTATTTCATTTGGGTGTTATATTAAGGACTTATATCAACTAACTTGAATTTCTCCCATTGTAGATGTCTAGATCGGGCAACTATGGTCTTCCCAAATCTCTTGGAACAAACTTTCCTCTTGAAGATGATGTTCCACAATATCATGATTCACTTCCTCCACCTCCTCCAATTATTCTCCCTAACCCACAAGTTCGAAGACTTGAAAAGTTCTAGGTCACTCAAAGCCCTATTGGCAGGAAGGAAAGTCTTTATGTGCTGACGTCTTGAAGATGAAGTTACATATTGACAAGCTGGGAGAGTTGGGTGTCGAAGTCTCAAGGAAGTTTGTGACAACCGTCAATTTTGGCAAAGTCAAAGTCAACTAAAGTCAACAAGTCAAACCGGTCAACTCATCTAACCCTTATATATTAGGGTTTCCATTATGTTTCTTATCGAACAACTCGCAATCTTAATACAAAGTATCACTTAGAGTTTTCACGTGTTCGAAAACTCTAAACCCTAATAAGGGCAAGTGATGAAACTACTCGATAAAACATTAATCCATAACCCTCGAGAGCATATAACAATCATAACAAGACTTAACGAGGTTTACAAACCTTGAATTACGGAGCCAAACACTCAAAAAGGTCACAAAAGAAGTCTCTCCCAATCTCTTTCACTCTAACTCTCCCAAAATTCTCTAAGTAGGAGGAATCTCTCCAAGTATGTGAAATCTCTCCCAGATCTCTCCAAGTATGTGAAATCTCTCCCAGATCTCCCCAAGAATGTGAAATCTCTCCCAAATCTCTCTCTGTATGAGAAATCTCTCCAAGAATGTGAAATCTCTCCCAAATCTCTCTCTGTATGCGAAATCTCTCCAAGAATGTGAAATCTCTCCCAAATCTCTCTCTGTATGAGAAATCTCTCCAAGAATGTGAAATCTCTCCAAATCTCTCTCTGTATGAGAAATCTCTCCAAGAATGTGAAATCTCTCCCAAATCTCTCTCTGTATGAGAAATCTCTCCAAGAATGTGAAATCTCTCCCAAATCTCTCTCTGTATGAGAAATCTCTCCAAGAATGTGAAATCTCTCCCAAATCTCACCCAGTATGTGAAATCTCTCCAAGTATGTCAAATCTCTCCCAAATCTCTCTCAAAAACTCTTTTGATCTTTTTGTAATCATTTGGGGCATCCCGACACTTAACTTGGTGAAAAACCTTTCGAAACGGGACGATGCCTTGGAAAATAGCATTTTAGGGCCGAAGTCCCCCTATAGGGGCCAAACCCTCCTTGGACCGGAGTCTCCTTGAGCAGCCGCAACCAGCGAGCCGTAGCCACCTAGAGCACCGCATCCGAGACGCCTCCGGTCCTACCTGCCGAACCCGCCTGCGGTACCAGCTCGGACCGCAGCCCCTTCTCCCTTCGGATCCACTTCAGCGACCAAGACCGGAATCACCTCCTGACTTCGGATTTCCCATCTTCCACCCGGTTTTCGACCACGACTCCATTTTAAGTCCGTTTTTAATTATTTTAACGCGGGATTTTCTCCAAAAATCATATTTTAACATATAAGACCCTAAATATTCATAATTTAAACATATTTTTATGGAGATCCTTATTTAGAGAATAAAATCTAGTGGGTGAATATTTGAGGTGGAGTGTTGACTTTACTTTAGTTTATGACACAAGCAACCACCCACACCCACTCCATGACCAGCCCACACCCCTCCCCACCATACCTGGTCATTCAAGAGTACTTTCCCCACCATTTGACCAGCCATACTCTTGGTCAAGGCTGAAATCTATCCTCTCTCCTAACACTTTATCTCATTTCTCTCATTTTTCCTCCAAAGAACACACACTTTTCTCTCACTTCTCTCTCTCTCAAATTCGAGACCCAAGGGCTGATCATCAAGTTTTCTTTCACTTTTGGTAAGTATATTCATCCTCCATATAATTCTTTCACTTCCTTCTACTCAATCATAGATATTTTACACAAACATCATCACATTCATGTTAGATCTTCAAATCTTCAAGGCATCTTCTTAGTGTTCTTGAGTTGAACACTACATTTCTCCATCATCCATCCACTGAAATCACTCAAGGTGAGTTCATAACCCTATCTTTTCATGTTTTTCTTAAGTTTTAAGGGGGGGAATACAAGTTAAAACACCAAGAACACAACTAAACTCATTTAACAGCCTTCATCAGAAAAGTTCAACTCCATTCACGGACTGTTTTGGTCAACTTAAACATTTTAGTTTTCAAAACTGTATTAGGTACAAATATCTCAGGCTCATACCTTTAAAATGACTGTTTTCACATCTCCATACGATTTTTTTACGATTTATGGTGATTTTTACAAAACTGCCTATCATTTCAGAAACAAATTCGGACCAGTCTGTGAATATGAACATTTTAACACAAGTTAAAGACTTCTAAAAATCATAATAAAAATAATGAATAAACTAGACACATTTTGTGAACACTCAGAATTTACGGAATCAGTTTTCGACTTCGTATGATGTTTCTAGGAGTTTTCTAAAACAGTGTAGAAAGGTAAAAATCTAGATAACAATTTATAACTTTCATCACACTTTGTAACTTGTTGAGCAAAGTGTTAATATTGAAGATTTCATATATTACATGTGTTTCTTGATGTGGTATAATTACATAACAGATAAATACTCACTGAAGTGTAAGAATCCTCCACCATTACCATTAGTACAAAACAAGAATGATAAACATAGTTATATTTTGCCATACATTCGACTTACATAGAAAAGGGTTCTTATACACCACAAACAAATATACTAAACTATAATAGGTATAGTTAGGTTGCATATACATTACAAACATTTTGATAAGCTATAATAGGTATAGTTTATGTTCATTTACATTACAAAAGGTTTTCATACAAAAAGGGGTACAAATACAAAGTACCGGTCTTATACAAAAAGGGGTACAAATACAAAGTACCAGTTTTCATACGAAAAGGGGTACATATACAAAGTACCGGTTTCATACAAAAAGGGGTACAAATACAAAGTACCGGTTTTATACAAAAAAGGGTACAAATACAAAGTACCAGACTTTCATACGAAAAGGGGTACAAATACAAAGTACCGGTTTCGTACCAAAAAGGGGTACAAATACAAAGTACCAGGTTCACACAAAATAGTTTTTATGATATTAAAACTATAATTCATCTAGAATTGTTAGACTTCAGCTATAATTGCTAAGTGTATATGCTAGAGTTATATAAGAATCTAGTCACAATCGACTTAGAATTGGTGGGCCCGCCTCATCTCCTGTTCCTTGTTTGGTTGTGGACCTAGGGCAGACCCATTATATTCAACGGTCTATTTAACTTAAATTTTATATATCTTATATACATTGGGCGATTATAGAAGGAATCTATGTGTCCCTCTAGGGTTCATTATCGCATAACTTAGAAGCATTCATTTCACACTTACTAAAGAAAATATTGGATTTTCTGGAAATCAAACTCTATCGCTTTTACAAGGAAAACGGTTTCATTCTCAAACAAAACTCTTATGAACTCACCAACTTAATTGTTGACACTTTTTCAAAACTACTTGTATTCTCAGGAAATCAGTGAAACAGGAAAACATCAGCACTTTGAGTATGGGACGTTAAATCGTCAAACAGTTTATTTTGTCATCATAATGTAATTGATTTTGAAACATGTAAACATATACTATGGTGTAACCTTTTCAATTATATTTATGATGGTTGTATTTACTTTGAGCACTATTATACTCGTTGTTGTGATACTTTACATGAAGTCCTCCACCCCCGAACGTTTCCGCCATCCTTGGTTTGGGGGTGTGACAGATTGGTATCAGAGCATTGTTTATAGTGAACTAAGTATATCGAACCACATAAGATATACAAACTATAAATGCATTGGGACTAAGGTCTCTGATTTAACATTTTCAAATAACTATACTTTTAGAAATAAATAGTTTCTTGTTAAAAGTATACATGCATGCATACATATTAAGGTCAGCATCATTCTAGAACAAAACAAAAGTTGTGATTGTTGAATGGCACAAGTAGGCTTGGGGATGTATGGTCAGGTCTGGGAAGGACATAGCCTGATCAACTATGTCTAACCCAGAAGTGATTAGCATGTGCCCGGGAATGGTTGTGGCGTTGCAACAAGTCTAAAAACTTACCAATTCTATTTACAAACAAACATTGAAAAAAGATAAGTCAAACATTAAAATACTATAGGAGTATTTTGTGATACTATAACCAACTTACGTGAAAACTAAAGACCCCTATTAGTAGGTCTATAATGACTGAGTGCATACGCCAAGGTTATACATGATTAAAGATATTATAGACTCAGAATCTATGACTATTGCTCTACTTCCTGTTCCTTGTTTGGTTGTGGACTTAGAGTAGAGTCATTTATTCGAAGGTCTATTCTATCTCAGATTATGTATAACTGATATGCCCTATGTGATTATAGACGTGACTAATAAGGATCACCCCTATAAGTAATTATAGGATTAGACGTCTATTAACTGTCCCTTCTACCCCTATTCTCGCGCGAGCAACGTGATGAGTAAATCTTAACGCCCGTACAAAACCTACTTCTACCCACTACCATAACTCCGTCTCAGGGACGTTAGCAGAAACACCGAGAATAGTTCAGTAAAGTGCGAAATTTATACGTATGTATATAAATGGTAAGGATATAACTAGAGCATATCAATAAAAATTGGCGTGCATTTTATTTCAGTGGGAGTTACCACATACCTCATAACCTGTATTACAAACGGTTTGCCTATGGTAACTCTAAGATTACTTAATGTATACCTCAAGGTTATGTGTGATTAAGAGACGATCGGCTTAGAAATGGTAAGTCCGCCTTAAGTCTTGTTCCTTGTTTGGTTGTGGGCTTAGGGCAGACTCATTAAGTTCAACGGCCTATTGGACCTTAATTACACACAACTGGTATACATTGGGTGATCTTAGGAGTGGATCGGGCATGGAACAAATCACAAGATTATAATCGAGTCAGTTCTACTAAATTCATAAGTTTATTTATATAGACCTCTGGTATGAATTGTTTTCCACATTCGAAAAATCGGAAATGCTATACTTAAAAACTAATAACCATTACCAAAAGACTTGTACTCATTACGTCTTTGAAATTCTATAACAAGAAAGATGCCGCCTCGAAGGTCTGTTAGACGCACTAGCGGAACGCAAGCAAATCCACCACCGCCGCCTCCCCAATATGATCCTGTTATGTTCCAATCTGCGGTCACGGCCGCGGTGGCAGCTGCTATGTCCCAAATCAGCACTGATGGTGCAGGACGGACAGGGAGCGGTACTAATAACTCCACTCAAAGAGATAGCCAAGGGCGTTCTAGAGAATGCTCCTTTAAAGACTTCACCAATGCCATACCCGATTCATTCAATGGCAGCGGGGGAGTCATCGATTTGATGTAGTGGTTCGAAAAGACCGAGTCTGTCTTCGAGATCTGTGCATGCCACGAAGCGATCAAAGTCAAGTTCGCAGCTCGCACTTTCTCCGGCCAGACCCTTACTTGGTGGAACGGTCACGTTAAGTCACTGACGCTTGCAGTGGCTAACTCGATGAGTTGGGAGGACTTGAAGGCAAGGATGCTGAAAGAGTATTGCCCAAGGGGCGAGGTGCAAAAGCTAGAGCAAGAACTGTGGAACCTCAAAATGACAGGCTCTGACCTTGCGACTTATACCGCCCGATTCTGTGATCTAGCACTCCTTTGTCCCGCTATGGTCACCCCGGAAGACAAAAAGTTGGAGCGATACCTCTGGGGATTGTCCTCCGAAATTCAAGATAGTGTGTTGGCCTCAAGACCAACTACCTTTGAGAGTGCCAAGGAATTGGCACAACAACTCATCGACCATCGTGCCAGCCATGACGCTGCAACAACCACCCCTGATCAAGCAAGAGGAGGAAACAACAAAAGGAAGTTCTGCGACAACAAAAAGGACCAACCAGCCCAGGACTTCACTAAGAAGCAACAGAGCGTTGCTGTTCATGCTGCCACAACCCTCGCCACGCCAGCGCCCATAAAACAATACGCTGGAACCCTTCCGAAATGCAACAAGTGTAACTTCCATCACACTGGGGCTTGCCGAAAGATGCATTGCAAAAATTGCAACAGAGAGGGGCACACTGTCCGTTTCTGTAAGGCACCAACACGACCCATCAACCAGGTCCCTGGCTTTGGAGTAAGCCCAGCCTGTTACAAGTGCGGCGAAACGGGACACTTTAAAAGGGACTGCCCAAGAGCACAAAATGCTGGTGATGGTGGAAGGGTGCTTACGATCACCGCAGGAGAGACCACCCAGAACCTCCCATAAATATCAGTACGTGCTTCTAACATCGACATTTAAATTCTAAATTTCTTTTTATTACTAAAACTAGCATCGATTCAAGTATATCAACCATGAATATCGAGAACACGATAAAACCCAAATAAGTCTTATCTCCTATATAAAAACGCGGGGTTTTTGCTAGTGAATCTATGATGGCTAGTGTAAACATTATGGCCCTATATCATTAAGATTCTATGGACTTAGAATGTGTGATTCCGCCTCATTCCCTGTTCCTTGTTTGGTTGTGGGCTTAAGCCTGGGTCACCCATCCGAATGCCCTTGCAATCTTAATGATATACGACTAGTTTACACCAAACGATTATAAAAGAACTGGTAGGACTTATATTGCAAATTTCATCACAATTTGTTGAAACATTCGTAATACTGGAACTCGCTAACTACATTATAGGATACTCATAGTGGTAATGCCAAATATAAAGCAGAGAGCATAAAGGCACACATAGAATACTCTATCATTCCAAAACAATAAACTCCTTTTAAATTGACTCAGCTCAAGTTACAATAAGAAATTCCAAGATCGTCATGTGACATCAGGCGGGTTGTTCCTCACCATAATCAATTTATTGTACTACGAAAAGTTTCCCCCATCTTTCCTCCAAATTCTTGAAGTCCCAGTCGAAACGCTAATTTCGGGACGAAATTCTTTCTAACGGGGGGATGATGTGACAACCGTCAATTTTGGCCAAGTCAAAGTCAACTAAAGTCAACAAGTCAAACCGGTCAACTCATCTAACCCTTGTATATTAAGGTTTCCATTATGTTTCTTATCGAACAACTCGCAATCTTAATACAAAGTATCACTTAGAGTTTTCACGTGTTCGGAAACTCTAAACCCTAATAAGGGCAAGTGATGAAACTACTCGATAAAACATTAATCCTTAACCCTCGAGAGCATATAACAATCATAACAAGACTTAACGAGGTTTACAAACCTTGAATTACGGAGCCAAACACTCAAAAAGGTCACAAAAGAAGTCTCTCCTAATATCTTTCACTCTAACTCTCCCAAAACTCTCTAAGTAGGAGGAATCTCTCCAAGTATGTGAAATCTCTCCCAGATCTCTCCAACTATGTGAAATCTCTCCCAGATCTCCCCAAGAATGTGAAATCTCTCCCAAATCTCTCTCTGTATGAGAAATCTCTCCAAGAATGTGAAATCTCTCCCAAATCTCTCTCTGTATGAGAAATCTCTCCAAGAATGTGAAATCTCTCCCAAATCTCTCTCTGTATGAGAAATCTCTCCAAGAATGTGAAATCTCTCCCAAATCTCTCTCTGTATGATAAATCTCTCCAAGAATGTGAAATCTCTCCCAAATCTCTCTCTGTATGAGAAATCTCTCCAAGAATGTGAAATCTCTCCCAAATCTCTCTCCGTATGAGAAATCTCTCCAAGAATGTGAAATCTCTCCCAAATCTCTCTCTGTATGAGAAATCTCTCCAAGAATATGAAATCTCTCCCAAATCTCTCTCTGTATGAGAAATCTCTCCAAGAATGTGAAATCTCTCCTAAATCTCTCCCAGTATGTGAAATCTCTCCAAGTATGTCAAATCTCTCCCAAATCTCTCTCAAAACCTCTTTTGATCTTTTTGTAATCATTTGGGGCATCCAGACACTTGACTTGGTGAAAAACCCTTCGAAACGGGACGATGCCTTGGAAAATAGCCTTTTAGGACCGAAGTCCCCCTATAGGGGCCAAACCCTCCTTGGACCGGAGTCTCCTTGAGCAGCCGCAGCCGGCGAGCCGCAGCCACCGACCGCAGCCACCTAGAGCACCGCATCCGAGACGCCTCCGGTCCTACCTGCCGAACCCGCCTGCGGTACCAGCTCGGACCGCAGCCCCTTCTCCCTTCGGATCCACTTCAGCGACCAAGACCGGAATCACCTCCTGACTTCGGATTTCCCATCTTCCACCCGGTTTTCGACCACGACTCCATTTTAAGTCCGTTTTTAATTATTTTAACGCGGGATTTTCTCCAAAAATCATATTTTAACATATAAGACCCTAAATATTCATAATTTAAACATATTTTTATGGAGATCCTTATTTAGAGAATAAAATCTAGTGGGTGAATATTTGAGGTGGAGTGTTGACTTTACTTTAGTTTATGACACAAGCAACCACCCACACCCACTCCATGACCAGCCCACACCCCTCCCCACCATACCTGGTCATTCAAGAGTACTTTCCCCACCATTTGACCAGCCATACTCTTGGTCAAGGCTGAAATCTATCCTCTCTCCTAACACTTTATCTCATTTCTCTCATTTTTCCTCCAAAGAACACACACTTTTCTCTCACTTCTCTCTCTCTCAAATTCGAGACCCAAGGGCTGATCATCAAGTTTTCTTTCACTTTTGGTAAGTATATTCATCCTCCATATAATTCTTTCACTTCCTTCTACTCAATCATAGATATTTTACACAAACATCATCACATTCATGTTAGATCTTCAAATCTTCAAGGCATCTTCTTAGTGTTCTTGAGTTGAACACTACATTTCTCCATCATCCATCCACTGAAATCACTCAAGGTGAGTTCATAACCCTATCTTTTCATGTTTTTCTTAAGTTTTAAGGGGGGGAATACAAGTTAAAACACCAAGAACACAACTAAACTCATTTAACAGCCTTCATCAGAAAAGTTCAACTCCATTCACGGACTGTTTTGGTCAACTTAAACATTTTAGTTTTCAAAACTGTATTAGGTACAAATATCTCAGGCTCATACCTTTAAAATGACTGTTTTCACATCTCCATACGATTTTTTTACGATTTATGGTGATTTTTACAAAACTGCCTATCATTTCAGAAACAAATTCGGACCAGTATGTGAATATGAACATTTTAACACAAGTTAAAGACTTCTAAAAATCATAATAAAAATAATGAATAAACTAGACACATTTTGTGAACTCTCAGAATTTACGGAATCAGTTTTCGACTTCGTATGATGTTTCTAGGAGTTTTCTAAAACAGTGTAGAAAGGTAAAAATCTAGATAACAATTTATAACTTTCATCACACTTTGTAACTTGTTGAGCAAAGTGTTAATATTGAAGATTTCATATATTACATGTGTTTCTTGATGTGGTATAATTACATAACAGATAAATACTCACTGAAGTGTAAGAATCCTCCACCATTACCATTAGTACAAAACAAGAATGATAAACATAGTTATATTTTGCCATACATTCGACTTACATAGAAAAGGGTTCTTATACACCACAAACAAATATACTAAACTATAATAGGTATAGTTAGGTTGCATATACATTACAAACATTTTGATAAGCTATAATAGGTATAGTTTATGTTCATTTACATTACAAAAGGTTTTCATACAAAAAGGGGTACAAATACAAAGTACCGGTCTTATACAAAAAGGGGTACAAATACAAAGTACCAGTTTTCATACGAAAAGGGGTACATATACAAAGTACCGGTTTCATACAAAAAGGGGTACAAATACAAAGTACCAGTTTTATACAAAAAGGGGTACAAATACAAAGTACCAGGCTTTCATACGAAAAGGGGTACAAATACAAAGTACCGGTTTCGTACCAAAAAGGGGTACAAATACAAAGTACCAGGTTCACACAAAATAGTTTTTATGATATTAAAACTATAATTCATCTAGAATTGTTAGACTTCAGCTATAATTGCTAAGTGTATATGCTAGAGTTATATAAGAATCTAGTCACAATCGACTTAGAATTGGTGGGCCCGCCTCATCTCCTGTTCCTTGTTTGGTTATGGACCTAGGGCAGACCCATTATATTCAACGGTCTATTTAACTTAAATTTTATATAACTTATATACACTGGGCAATTATAGAAGGAATCTATGGGTCCCTCTAGGGTTCATTATCGCATAACTTAGAAGCATTCATTTCACACTTACTAAAGAAAATATTGGATTTTCTGGAAATCAAACTCTATCGCTTTTACAAGGAAAACGGTTTCATTCTCAAACAAAACTCTTATGAACTCACCAACTTAATTGTTGACACCTTTTCAAAACTAATTGTATTCTCAGGAAATCAGTGAAACAGGAAAACATCAGCACTTTGAGTATGGGACGTTAAATCGTCAAACAGTTTATTTTGTCATCATAATGTAATTGATTTTGTGGTGTTAGGTTTATTTTGTCAAACAGTTTATTTCGTCAAACAGCTTCATGAATTTGTTGTTGAGAAAATTTACCCGATTGGTACTTTTTACCTTTCTTCTCAAGCCAATTATTGATTGTTTCAACCTCAGAAGAACCTTTTGTCTATGAAACTTTAGTAGTAGTTGCAGATGGATTCGGAAAATTCGGTTTTTGTGGAATGAAATCAACATTTGATTTAGGACGAAATGACTGAGCATATCGACTATTGATATTGTTTTCATCCCCTGCATTTTGAGAAAATCGATTATGAAAATGTTTTGGTTGATTTTGAAATGAAGTACGTTTGAATTTTTGATTTTGATAAAATCTTTGTGGTTGCTTAGAAGAAAATCGATTTGTTGAAGGTTGATTTTGAAATTTCGAAAAATTTGTTTTTGGATAAACTTCAGACTTTGAGTTATTTGATTGAGCGGGATTTTTCTTTTTGTCTGAAGAAGATGATGAAGACATAGTCTTATCAGATTTAGACTTTGTGTGTTCAGATGTTTTTAATGACAAATCATTTTGTTTCTTTCGAGACTCAACGGTTTTCCAGAAAATCTTCTTTCGAGCATGTCTTTTTGAAACTTCATTTGCTTTTGAAAATTTGTCAATTTGATCTTTGAATTCTTTTGAATTTAATTTGACAACCTTTTCATTTTCCACAAAAACTGGTTTTGAAACTTCTTTCACAACTTTTTGTTTGTCAACCCATTTGCATTGAGGTTTTTGTCTTTGAAATGTATATGAATTCTTTGTGAGATTATTTTCGACAATACTTTTATTTGAAAAGAATACTTCCTCAGATACATGTTTGTTATCTTCTTCAACCAATTTGGCAATCTCTGGTTTTATGTTGTCGACATTTCCAGTTGTCACAAACACTTGATTTGGAAAAACAACTTCGTCTGAGCATTTGAACTTTGGATACACCACTGTATTGGTTTCAAGATAATGAGCACCTTTTTCAGTCATCAATTTGTCGAATTTCTAAGTATCACCATACACTTGATCAACAACAATTCGTGGAATTGCTGTTTCTTTCGACTCTTTGTTTGATGAGATGTTTTTGTGTGGAATTTCTTTATCAGTTTCATCATCACTGCTATCAGTCTGACTATCTCTTACATCTACATGATCAAAATCACAAGCTTTCGAAGTTGATGGTTTGTCAGTTTCAATCTTAACCAACGAATCCATACATTTTTCTTTTCCTTTAGATTTTGATGTAACATTAATGACAGACAACTGAGAACAATCAACATCCTCAATATCACTAATTTTGCTAATATTGTCAGAATTATCTTCAATATCAGCAAAATTAGATTGAGAATCAGATGTCGACTTCTCAGTCTTTTTCAAAATTTTGATTTGCTCAGTTTTGGTCAAAGTATCATTCACAATATTAACCAATTCCTTTGAATCCAGATATTCGTCAATTTTCACAATTCCATAAGCATATCTATCATCAGGAATTTTATCAAACTCAACAATCGTTTTCTCACAATCATACGAAATGTTATCTACCTTCTCTCTCTCATATGTTAGAAAAGGTAACAACTTCCTATGTTGTTCCTTGCTAATATCAGACGAAAAAGCAATAAGTTTAGCATAAAGTCATTTAGCAGAATTACAATATATGTTGCGTTGGGCTAACAAAAGTTTTACATCACTACTTAGAGAATCCCTATCGCACATAATATTTGTAACATGCAATTCTAAACACTCAATTTTGATTATTTTCGAATCTAGTTGCTTATGGGTCTCTAACAACTGCATGTTTAGTTTCTTAGCTTCGTTACTAGCAGACACCACAATTGAATCAAAGTAAGCAACAGTATCATCCAAAGAAATTATTTCAGGATCATATGCACTTAAAGGAATATTGAAAGATTGGAGAATAGAACGTACCTTCGTAGTCATTGGAGATTTATCAGCACTTTTGGTCATGAAGCAATGACCAGTCACCTCTTCATCAGAATCTTCCTCCAGCTTCGCGAACATAGCACCATGCGTAGGATTACGCATCTCTTCGTCATCAGATCCTGAAGACCAGATCTGATACGTGCCATCGTCATCACCTTCATCTTTAGCAACCAATGACAAGCCTTTCGCCTTTGAACGTACCTCCTCCAACCTCTCCACATAGTATGCTTCGTCCTTCACTTTATTCTTTATCTCTTCCTTCTTACGAAGCATGCAATCATTCGCCAGATGATTTGCTCCGTTGCAATAATGACAGCCAACACCAGAATCTCCTTTCAGTTTCTTCTCATTTTTAACTTTAGTAGCCTTCCCATCATTCTTCTCAAACTTCTTCTTCTCTTCTCCCACTGATTTATTAACGAAACTTCCTTTCACCTCACTCTGCTTCACCTTAGGATTGAAAGGTTTCTTGAAAAACTTTTTAACTCGGTTGTTTGAGTAAAAAGCAACAGCTTCATCATCAGAGTTCATTAGAAAACCTTCTTAATCAGAACCATCTTTTTCAACAGCTTCTTTCTCAGTCACTTTCGAAACCAGAGCTAAAGGACCTCCCAAGCTCAGTTTCGACTCTTTTGTCATCTCGTTCACTTCACTTTCGTGAGTTTTCAACTGATTATACAAATCATTCAGAGATGAAGTATCGAAGCTTTGTTGATTCTTCACCATCATACTTACAATCCTCCATTCCTTACGTAGTCCCATCACAAACGTGAGATTGAACTCCATAGATGACCTAGTGATTCCGTAATGATTGCACCTATAGATCAGTTCATTAAGACGATCATAGTAAAGTTCAATCGTTTCAGTCTCCTTTTGTCTGAATTCTTTAAGCTCCACAAGACATTGCTTAACAGAATTTATCTTCGTTTTCTCGCTTTCCTGATATTTTTCTTTAAGAGTATTCCATATGTCCTTTGCAGTTTTACAACCACGGATGTAATTGTAAACAACAGGTGGTAATGCACCTCGCAATTCCCTCAAACAACGTTTTTCGTTGTTCTTCAGCTTCGTGGATTGATCAGTAACAGCAGATGCAGAAACAGATGAACCAATGTTTTGAACATTCACCGAAGGTTGAACAATTCCTGTGATGCAGCTCCAAAGTGTTGGATATAGTGTCTAAGTCCATAACTATATTTGGTATGTACTTGACCCGACCCGGCATGGTCCATTTGGGTTGCATGGCATCATGCACTTGAATAGACTAAATGAGAGAAATAAGACACTTATGGTTTATTAATATATTATAAGTTCTAATATATTAATAATAAGAATAATAATATTTAGTTAGTATTGATCAATAATTAATTTAGAATTAATTATGTGATCAAAAGATGACTAATTAAATATATGGGTTGATTGTGTCAATCATCCATAACTTATATAGTGGGCCAAGGCTCCATGGATTATCAAGTTGGGTTAAACCCATAAGATGCTCCATGGAGGTTACATAACCCATGGGTCATGGAAATGAAAGGTCATGACAATTAGGGTTTACATGGTGTAACCCTAATTGTAACATACTATATAAAGAAGCTATTATTCATCATTTTCGGCGACTAGAGTGAATCAAAGAGGGCTAGCCGAAAATCCAAGTGTTCTTATTCTCTTAGAGTTTATTCCAAGTGTACTTGGTGTTGTGTGAAGCATTTGAGGCATCACACTTGAGGTGGTAGACTCACAAGGTTTCAAAGGAATCCAAGCTACAAAGAGGTATGTAATTCTTACTAACTATTAGAATAAAAGATCCCCATGTATGCTAGATAGGATTATGAACCTTGGAAAATCATTTTGCATGTATCTTAGTCAAACATAGATCCAAGGTTTCTAGGGTTGCATGTACACCATAGGATTGTTAGAATGCTCAAAACCCAACAGTGGTATCAGAGCCTACGCTTGTTTGTTAAATACTTGATGCAAACTTGTTTTTCAAAAGCCAAAAACTGTCCAGACAAGAAAACTCGACGAGTTCTGGCCAAAAACTCGCCGAGTTTATGTGTTATTGCATGAACTCGACGAGTTCCTTGATGAACTCGACGAGTTTGTCATCCAGTGAGCAGTTTTTGGAGCTTTGCTGTTGGAAATGGACTAGAAACATTACCCTAAACTGTTTTCGTGTTTTAAAACGTGTTTTAGTTGGTGTAATGTTTATGCTAATCCATTTTCAATGACTATTATCAAAAATTACAAGTTTTATATAAGTTTGTTATGATTCTTGAAATTCTTGATAATCATGTTCTTGAACTTATGAATTTAGATGATCATAGGAATTATTTGTAACCTCCATGTTAGTTAATTCTTGATCATTATTTGTTTTAATGGAGTCCATAACTTGTCCTCAAGTTATGGAAAACCAAGAGTCACACTTGAATTAAAACCATTAAAAGAACACAAGAGTTATGAAAATGAAGAGTCTTCATTTTAATACTCTAATAAAATCATAAGTTATGAGAAATGAAAAGTTTTGAAAGTTTACAAAACTTGCCATCAAGTTTTGGAACAAGTAAAGTCATATTTAAAACTTTAGTTCCAACCCTTAGAATTTTAAATATTAAAATTCAACCCTTATACTTTATAATATTATAAGTGAATAATAATTATATATGTATAAGATAAAAGTCGTTTTACCATTAGTAGGCCTCATTCACGAAGCCGGTCTATAAGGGGGGTATAAGGTTGTTGCCTATAAAATGGCAACTTAATGGATGTCCATTCTCACCCACCGCTTCCTTGATCGGTGGAGGGTCGTTAGCCGAAAAGCTAGAACAATGACTATAATACTCATAATAAGTATTATGAATATACTAAAGTAACTAAACATTTATAAATTCCCAATCTTAGTTACTTTAGGAAAATGTGAATAAGGTGCTAATCCATGAAATTACACTTTGCACTTTGATTAAGTCGTTAGTGGAGCGTGTGTGGTTAACCGACACACTAACTTGGACTTATCAAGGTAGGCAAAGGGTGACTTAATGTTTATCATAGTATCGTTGGAGCGTGTGTGGTTAACTGACACTTCGATTGAGGGATAATACATTAAGTGTACCAAGTAATTTGCATGGTTACTTCACACCTTGTTTTGTGATCCTCGGCATCCGAGTCACAAAACTTGAAGGGCACACTCGAGATTGAAACATGCTATTGAAAAGTTCAATGAATCTCAAAGAACCTAGGAATTTCTAAACCAATTAAAACCTAATAAGATTTATTCCGTTTTATGGTGGAAATTGGTGAATCATCATTCACCTACCTTCAAATATTTTATAGCTTGGATTACGGCATCCCTCTTTTAAGTTATAAAATATTGTGTTGGGTCCTAGCCTTAATATAGCATTTGGGTGCTTTATTAAGGACTATCCTGAAATCTAATCTAAACTTATTCTTTCATTTCAGATGTCTTCCAAAAACAATGATTCTAGCTCAAACCCTACTGGCTCCTTCTCTCTCATGAACCTTTGTGGGAGAGTCATCTTTGATGGATCCAATTTTATGGATTCGATCAGAAACATCAGGATGGTCACTCGCTATGAGGACAAAGAATATGTACTTGATAGGGAGCTGAAGGAGATTGATGAGTCAACTGCTACCCCAGAGGAGATTGCTGCATTTCAGGCACATGAAAGGGATGCTACCAAAGTAGCATGTATCATGACTGCCACAATGACGGCTGACCTCCAAAAGTCCTATGTGGACTATTACCCTTTTGAGATGCACATGGACTTGATGGAGCGATACCATCAAAGTTCTCATCAAGAGAGGTATGAAATAATCTCCTCCATGATAACCACCCAAATGAAGGACAATGAGTCCCTCACGACCCACATGCAGAAAATGCAAAGATTTGTGGATCGCTTGAAGAAACTGAATGTTGACTTTCCTGAGGAGTTAGCAATAGATATCATTTTGCACTCCTTACCTTCATGTTATGATCAATTTAGAATGACATACCACATGAATAAGGAAGAAGTTACACTTAGTAAACTTCAAGGACTCTTAAAGACTGCAGAAAGTAGTCTTAAGGGTAAGTCGGGTGTTACTACTCCTCCTACTCCTACTGCGGCTAATGTCTTGGCAATCGGGCATGGCAAAGGTAAGAAGAGAAAGAACCCTTCTAAGGGTACCAAGGGTAAAACCCTTGAAGGCTCCTCTTCAAGCAAAACCAAGAAAGGTTTTGTCACTCCTTCTGCTAACCCTAATGAGGCTGAATGCTTCTATTGCCATGAAAAGTCGCACTGGAAGCGAAACTGCCCTAAATACCAGCAAGATCTTAAGGATGGGAAAGTAAAACCCAACCATGCAGGTATATACACTATATTGTCTAATAACTCACCTCATTCTAAGTCTTGGGTCCTTGATACAGGTTGTGGAATTCACATATGTTCTGATCTGCAGGGACTAAGAAGAAGTGAGGATTTGGAGCATGGAAAGATAAACCTTATCATGGCGAATATGAAAGTTTCACCTGTCACCAAGATTGGAGTTTATTCCTTGTTACTAGATAGTGGGTTTACATTAGACTTGAATAAATGTTGTTATTCGCCAAAAATGGCAAGAAATGTTATTTCCTTTCATGCATTGTATAAACAAGGTTTCACCTTTTATTTTGATAATAAAAGTGGTGGTATTGATGCTTTCTATAATAGTGTTCTTTATTTTAAAGCATTACCTTGTGATGGTGTGTATGAAACATAATCTGTTGTAGATAACTTAGGAAATAATGTATTGTGTATCAATTCTTCCACTAGCTTAGATAAAGCATCCTTATGGCATTGTCGTCTTGGACATGTAAGCAAGAAACGCATAGGCCAACTCCAAAAGGATGGAGTCTTGGAATCATTTGACCTAAAGTCGGATGATAGTTGTGAATCTTGTCTACTTGGAAAAATGACAAAGTCACCTTTTACTGGCACTTGTGCTAGGGGTGAAGGTTTGTTGGATCTCATACACACAGATGTGTGTGGACCCTTCAGAACCGCCACTAGAGATGCTAATCGCTTTTATGTGACTTTTATTGATGATTTTAGTAGATATGGATATGTCTACTTAATCAAACATAAGTCGGAAACCTTTGATAAATTCAAAGAGTTTAAGCAAGAAATGGAAAATCAGTTGGGCAAGAACATTAAGATGCTTCGATCCGATCGAGGTGGTGAGTATCTTAGTACCGAGTTCCTTGACTATCTTAAGGAATGTGGGATAGCCTCACAATTGACACCTCCCAGAACACCACAGTTGAATGGTGTAGCTGAGAGGCGCAATCGAACCTTGTTGGACATGGTTCGTTCCATGATGAGTCGAGTTTCGCTACCAATCTCATTTTGGGGGTATGCCTTAAAGACTGCCGCCCATATCCTTAATCTAGTCCCTACAAAGAAGGTTGCCAAAACACCTCACGAGATGTGGACTGGAAAAGTTCCAAATCTAGACCACAT
This sequence comes from Lactuca virosa, assembly GCF_052849685.1. NCBI lineage: Eukaryota > Viridiplantae > Streptophyta > Magnoliopsida > Asterales > Asteraceae > Lactuca > Lactuca virosa. Next base: position 320,078,164 of record NC_136428.1, read on the forward strand.
CAAGGTTTGGGTTTGTGAGGCTTTCGTGAGACGCGAGACTCACGACAAGCTCGAACCTCGAAGTGAGAGGTGTATTTTCATCGGCTACCCACATAAATCTTTTGGTTATATCTTCTACAGACCCAGTGACAATGTGGTCTTTGTAGCAAGAAAAGGAGTCTTTCGAGAGAGAGAGAGAACTCATAAGCCAAGGAGACAGTGGGAGGCAAGTTGACCTTGAAGAAATTCAAGAGTCAAGCGGTGAAGGAACCTCAAACCCTAGCCCTCAACCTGAGGAGGAAACTCCTGTTGAGCCAACTGAAGAGTCCATACCTCTGAGGCGTTCCACCAGAGTTAGGAATGCACCTGAACATTATTATGGTTTCCATATTACTGCAGAAGGTGATACCCTTATCAGTGATAATACACTGATAAATCTGGAAGAGCCTAACAGCTACACGGAAGCCATGGCAGGCCCTGAGTCTGCTAAATGGAAAGAGGCTATGGATAGCGAGATACAATCCATGTATGACAATCAAGTTTGGAACTTGGTTGACAATGTACCAGGTCGTAAGACAGTAGGGTGCAAATGGATCTTCAAGAAGAAGACCGACATGGATGGTAATGTACACACTTATAAGGCACGACTGGTTGCAAAGGGTTATTCTCAAACTCCAGGAGATGATTATGATGAGACCTTTGCACCAGTGGCCAAGATTAAGTCTATTAGGGTTCTGTTAGCCATTGCTGCATTTCATGATTATGAAATATGGCAATTGGATGTCAAAACCGCTTTCCTTAATGGAAAGTTGGCTGAGGATGTTTACATGGTTCAGCCAGAGAGTTTTGTAAGTACAGAATACCCTAATAGAGTGTGTAAGCTTGAAAAATCCATATATGGATTGAAACAAGCACCTCGCAGATGGAATCTTTGTTTCGATGAGAAAGTCAAAGAGTTTGGCTTTTCGAGATGTGAAGATGAATCGTGTATATATGTCAAGGCTAGTGGGAGTATAGTTACCTTTTTGGTATTGTATGTGGATGGCATACTGCTCATAGGAAATGACATCCCAACCTTGCAGGAAGTGAAATCCTGGCTTGGGAAGTGTTTCGCTATGAAAGACCTAGGAGAAGCTGCCTATATCCTCGGGATAAAGATTTTGAGAAACAGGAGTAAAAGACTAATTGGACTTAGTCAGAGTACCTACTTGGACAAAGTGCTGAAGAGGTTCAGTATGGAAAATTCCAAGAAAGGAGATTTACCTATTCAGTGTAATGCCAGACTGAGTAAAACTCAGAGCCCGAGTACAGATGAAGAGATAGCTGAGATGAGTCGAGTCCTATATGCTTCCGCTGTAGGCTCGATCATGTATGCTATGACTTGTACTCGTCCTGATGTTGCTTTTGCTTTAAGCATGGTTAGCAGATATCAGAGTAATCCTGGCAAGGCTCACTGGACTGCAGTAAAGAATATTCTCAAGTACCTGCGAAGGACTAAGGATTGGGTCCTTACCCTTGGTGGGAGTGATGACTTGAAAGGAGCAAGGTATAGTGATGCTAGCTTTCAGACTGATAGGGATAATTTCTGCTCTCAGTCGAGCTGGGTCTTTACCCTAAATGGAGGGGCAATTACTTGGAAAAGTTCCAAGCAAGATACAGTGGGTGATTCCACTTGTGAATCAGAGTATATAGCAGCAAGTGAAGCAGCAAAGGAGGCTATATGGCTAAGGAACTTCATCGGAGACCTTGGAGTTGTACCAGCTATTAAGGAGCCCATGGAAATTTTCTGTGATAGTGAAAGTGCAGTTGCCTTAGCAAAGGAACCAAGGGATCACGGGAGATCTAGGCACATCGACAGAAAATATCATTTCATCAGACATCGAATAGAAGAAGGAATCCTCGTGGCAAAGATGGTATCATCAGATGAGAACCCGACAGATCCCCTCACGAAGGGACTAAGTAGGGTTAAGCATCTTCAGCATGCTAGGTGCATAAGGCTAAGAGATGATATTAGTTTTTAGAAGTTAGATAATTTTGAAATATGTAAAATGTAATTGGCATTTGATGATAAATAAAAGTTGTTATTTATGAGTAAAGTGTTGCTATCTCTTGTCAATCATTTACTAGTATTTCTTTTTGCATGTTTTGACTTCCAGAATAATTATGTTATAGTATATATCATATTATTCAAATTCTCCACAGTTAATCATATGTTGGAAGTACATATGAATCAAGACTGTCATGGGTTGGTTTGTAGAGGTCCAAGATGTTGGACAAAGGGGGCTACAACACTCATGAGTGCTCATAAGTTCTGAGTATTGGATTCAACCCACGCTCACTGGCATCACTTCATGGAATTTATCTCGAGTGATCATGAGACGGTAATATCATATAAGTCTTCAAACCTAGACATATGATTTGTTACCTATGAGTTGGTTATGCATTGATTGTACGAAAACGCATTGGTAACTCGATGTTATAAAACGTACCTTTGTGTGTAATTCAACAAGTAGTAGAGCAAACATATGAGTCGAAGTTTATCTGTTCCTTCTTGGATTAGAAGCAATATCTGGGCCCCTCGATGATTTTGTTTTGACCCATGTACCGGGCCCGGTCAGAACTAAATTGATGTGTTCAATTAAGTTCTATGTCAAACAAATCGGAAATCGGGAAACAACTGCTAGACAATAGAAAGACATTGTTCCATGTGTTTGTCCGGCTGATATCTAGAACAGAGGATTATATGATCACTTATCTAAAATGGCACACCATCATCTTCTCAGTTCCGAGAGACCTTGAAAGAGCTACGATTGCTGATCGGTTCCTGAAGTCATACTTGCAACTATAGTTATTAGACTTATCCAAGTGGGAGACTGTTGGATATAGTGTCTAAGTCCATAACTATATTTGGTATGTACTTGACCCGACCCGGCATGGTCCATTTAGGTTGCATGGCATCATGCACTTGAATAGACTAAATGAGAGAAATAAGACACTTATGGTTTATTAATATATTATAAGTTCTAATATATTAATAATAAGAATAATAATATTTAGTTAGTATTGATCAATAATTAATTTAGAATTAATTATGTGATCAAAAGAAGACTAATTAAATATATGGGTTGATTGTGTCAATCATCCATAACTTATATAGTGGGCCAAGGCTCCATGGATTATCAAGTTGGGTTAAACCCATAAGATGCTCCATGGATGCTCCATGGGGGTTACATAACCCATGGGTCATGGAAATGAAAGGTCATGACAATTAGGGTTTACATGGTGTAACCCTAATTGTAACATACTATATAAAGAAGCTATTATTCATCATTTTCGGCGACTAGAGTGAATCAAAGAGGGCTAGCCGAAAATCCAAGTGTTCTTATTCTCTTAGAGTTTATTCCAAGTGTACTTGGTGTTGTGTAAAGCATTTGAGGCATCACACTTGAGGTGCTAGGCTCACAAGGTTTCAAAGGAATCCAAGCTACAAAGAGGTATGTAATTCTTACTAACTATTAGAATAAAAGATCCCCATGTATGCTAGATAGGATTATGAACCTTGGAAAATCATTTTGCATGTATCTTAGTCAAACATAGATCCAAGGTTTCTAAGGTTGCATGTACACCATAGGAGTGTTAGAATGCTCAAAACCCAACACAAAGTTCCTTGTCCAAACCATTCAGATAATCCTTCATACGTTCCGCCCATTGATCATAATACTCTGGAACCAACATAGGAATTTTCGTAGAAGATCCTAACAGATGAGAGAATGAAGTCATCGTGTTCATCTTGAAATTCTCCATGAATGTACCGATGAGATTTTTCAGAAAAACTTGAAGAAATTTGAATTTGAATGAATGAATTGATCAGAAACTCAAAATCGATTACTCAATTACACAATTCAAATGCAGAATCAAACCAAAACTGAAGATCAGAGATGATTTTCAGAATCGAACAGTGCGAAAACTTTTGAGACAAATTTGTGACTCAAAAACTAGTGATTTAAATGAAAATCAGATCATTGCTTATGATTCTTGCTCTGATACCAATTGTTGAAATATTTAATCGAGTACAAGAATCAAATCAGAGTAAAATGATGTAATATGAACACGAGAAGTAAATAAGATCTGGTTTAGCTCATATTACTTTCAACTGAACAAGAGTACAAAACTGATAGCGAGTATGTTGGAAAATTCTATCTATCAACTCTAAGTTCAACTCCTATTTATAGGAGACTGAAAGTACAAAAAATACTAAGGCATAGACATTACGCTTCGATAATTAAGACGCCTTAGCAAATACATACGAAACAAACTATTACACAGACTTCGACATATTACAACCAATTTCGTCCCTACACATTCGGGGGCGGCGAACGTCATGTACAGTATCATAACAATTGAATAGTAAAGAAAGTACACACCACCATAATATATATTTGAAAAGTTTACATGATTGTTCTATTACATGTTTCAAAAGTCAAATACAATATGATTCTCCAAAAGATGTTACTAACGCCAAAGCATTAGTCCCCAAAAGTAGTTGCTAACCTGGTTTAGTGGTTTCCTGAGAATAGAAGTTATTTCAAAGAAAAAGTGTCAACAATTAAGTTGGTGAGTTCATAAGTAGTGATTTGAGTAAATGTATGCCATTCGAAAGTTCGTGTATGTTTTCCAGAAAATCCGATATTTTCTTATCAGTTGAATGGAATGTAGTCTTACAACCTTAAGACAAAAATTGTATAAGTTCTTTTACTTAAAGAATGATATCTTGAAATAAATAATCTTATTTGTTTCCAGAAAGTAATGTTGTAAATCGTTTACTAGTAAAATGATGATGTTTATCCCGGAAAATCCTATATTTTCCTCAACATGAGAAGTAGTCTTAAATGAACCAAGACCGAAAAATGTAAGTAAATATGTCATACTTAAACTGAAAATGTATAGTTTTATATGTAAATAAAACTATAGGAAGCTTGAAATTGTACATAAAAGTAACTGTAATATTACTTTTCCCGTAAAACTGAATACCATAATAGTTGTCTATCCTGTGAGTTTTCATAACTATACTAAGATAAATTTGCCTGCCGCGACGTTCTTCAGGCATCAGAATGTTACGATAATTGTCACCCCTTGGACTGTAGCTAACAGTCAGTGTGCGGGATCATCAGTCCCGTATAGATCTATACACGCTTACACGTTCTCCGGGTGGAGATTCTGGTTATAAATCAGGGCTTTCTTGTATACCTTGATAGGTACGGGGAAGACGAAATGCCTCACATATTCTCAACTAAGTCACGTATTCTAAAAATATATATGAATGATTTCTGAAAAGATTACCCTTTCTATAGTGTTGACAAAGGCATAATAATGAGTTGTGTTTTCTTGTATAAACCTAACGTTATTGTTGAAATGGTTACCCTTGGTATGATGTAGTATGCGGACATATAAATAAAACATATTTCTATTTATAAAACGTATGGTATCCCATGAGGGTAAAGTTGTGATGTGTGATGTTTTGCATGTTAATAACTCCATATGATATTTATAACAATAGTATGAAAAGTAGAATAAAAGATTGATGTTTCACACGATTTTTGTCGTGTGTTTACTTGTATTCTCTCCCTAAAAGCGTTTAAAAAGCATTTACAAAGCATTTAAAAGTGTTGTGATAGGGGTATGAACTCACTTGATAAGTGGTGAATCGGTCATCGTTTCGTTTCTAGGAATGATGTTTCTTGACGTAACCGCGAGTTTCTGGTGAAGAAACGAGCTTCACGTGGGCAACACTTCGATTGGAAAGAAGTTAGTTTCTCAGGAGATTCGGGGCTTCGGGACTCGCTTCGGGTGTCGGGATGATACTGGGGCTTCAGGGGTACTTCAAGAGGGCTAGAGAGGGTATAGGGAGAGAGGGAGTAAGAAAATAACAACCAAAATCGGCTGCCCTTCGATTTCTATTTATAGGGATCGAATGCTGAATTCACGTCGTGAAATCTCAAAATTCACGTCGTGAGTTCAATAGTCATCAGGTGCATCATCGCAACTTGTGTCTGGCAGGCTCCAGAATTCATTAATACTGAGCTCACGTCGTGAACACTGTATTCACGTCGTGAACTCTGACACAGTGTCGAGGTTCGCGCCCCGAACTTCAAAAATTAATATCTTTCGCATACGAGCTCCGTTTTCGACGTTCTTTATATCCATGCGTAGGTGAGATTATGCTCTACAACTCTCATTTAGACTCCGTCGGCTAATTTTGATTTATTTTTTTTATTATATATTATTTTTAGTAGGCCGGGACAGGAAAACTCCGTTAGGAATTCACAACTCCTTCATCTGACGTCCGTTTTCGTCTGTCTTTTTACCGTTCGACTACTATTGTCAAGATCTTCAATTCTCGTTTAGGTTGCGTCGGATAAAAGTCGCTCGATCTCTATTTCGAGTTTTTAGCTTTCTACTGCTTTATCCGAAACTTAGAAAAATCATAACTTCCTCACACGAAGTCAGATTTGGACGTTATTTTTGTGTACGTTTACGGTTTAATGATATCTACGACATTCATTTAGATACCTAAGGTTAAAAATTATTTTATTGAAATTTCGCGTTTTACGCTTAACAGTGTTTTACCGGTATTGTCGTGGATCTTCGATTGGTCATAACTTCTTCGTTATAACTCGGATTTTAGTGTTCTTTATATTTCCGAAAACCTTGCTACGATATATACTACTTCATTCAACCCAAATAAGATTTTAGAAAAGTTTAATTTTGACCTAAATTTGACTGGTGTTACATCATCCCCCCGTTAGAGAGAATTTCGTCCCGAAATTCGCATCTTGAATGGGACATCGATGGTGAGGAAAGGTGAGTGTACTTTTGTTCCACTTGATCTTCTTGTTCTCTAGTGAATCCAAATCCTAGCGTGGGTGTTTCAGCGGACCTTCATTATCCTGTCTGTGGTTTTGATCGGTATAGGTCGTGTGGATTTGGGTTTATTTGCCTATGTTCATCTAAATGTTAGCATGATCACTCGTAGTATTGGGCATCTTTGTCTTGAAGTTCATGTTTGAATTCATACTTGGTTCATCTATCACCGCCTTGTGTATACAAGTCGTATATACACTTTGTAGTGATAGGTGAACCGTATTCATTCCTAGCCTCTATGCTAGATCTTGACTCGTTGTACGTGTGCTTATTCCTAAGTGGTCTGTCGGGAATACTTCGGGTAGGTTGTAAAAGATATAGTACTCCTCAAATGAGTACTTCAGAATTTTGAAACAAGAGACGATTTGGAAGTTTGTATCGGGTTTGTCGTTATAGATTGGAAGGGTTTCATTAGTTGGCGGTTAGCGCGAAGGGTCTTTCTGTAGCACATGGAGCTGGTATTTCGTTGGTTGGTCGGTTATTTCCACGTGAAGACATGATTCTGTTACATGATGTGAAACGAGTTGGTTAGATAACTATGATCGTTGTTAGTTGGATTCTATAAGTATAATTTCCTCATCCTGTTATTCGGTTTCTAATGTTTCGACTTACATCCTTATGATGTATTTATGAATGAGGATTGAAATAGGTATCGTGTTTAAGTTAAGTTTTAGCAAATTAGGGTATAGATGTTGAAATCTTAAGTCGGTCTAGTTTCATAGGTTTTGGAGGAGGGTATCCCTCTTACTATTTCTAGTTATGAAGAAGGATGTGATATACCTATCTCATAGCGCGAGTAATATAATTACCAACTCACTAGGTAATATTAATTATTAATTATTCGTTTGAGGCATTAGGTTCTCTACCACCTCGCATGCTTCACGAATGGTTTCCTCTGTTCTCTGTCCTATTCTTGGTGGTAATGATTTGTTATCTCCTGGTATCTATATAGGGTGTCCTTGATTTTTCTCAGGCATGTTGAATCTCCGTCATTGTTTTGATTGCCCTAGTTGAAGTTGTAAAGATTTGTTATCCTGTGGTAATTGTCTCTTTCTCTAAAGGGTGTAGGTGATAGAAAAGTTGGATTTATCAAAGGATTGGGTCTGTTAGATTAGCGAGACGACATTTTCCAGCTATAGGGTTAAAGATGAAACGGTGGTAAGACTTCGACAGTGTTTCCAAGTTCAATAACATTAAACTTCCATAGATTAGGTCAACAAGGATAGTGTAGTGGGTTGCTAAAACAGTTTATGACATGAACTGTTTACATAGCCAAAGCATGGATTAATAGTGATGATCTTTAAAGGGAACAAGAAGTCCGTCATAATAGTTGGTATAGAAGTTACATAGAATTCGGAAAATTTGACCTTGGAGTAGGTCTACAATATACCACACAGGGAAAACTTGACAGCATAGAGATCTAGTGAAACAGTAATTGCTAGACGGGGATATTTACATGTAAAGAGTACTACTTGGAGTATATACGAAGGTTATTTCACAAACCAAAAGAAGGAGCGAGTAGAGTATCCTCTACTTGCGACGGGAACTGTTCTGATGAGCCTTTGGTTCTGCCAACTGACGCTCCATCTCGAGCATATGTAATGTATGCATGTATACTTTTAATAAAACTATATTTTTAAAAGTATATCTCTTAATCAGAGTGTTTTTGCCCAGTTGTGTTTATAGTTGTATATCAGAAATGGTTTTGATATACTTAGTTCACTATAAACAATGCTCTGATACCAATTTGTCACACCCCCAAACCTGAACGTCGGAAACATTCGGGGCGGCGGACGTCATGTACAGTATCATAACAATTAAATAGTAAAGAAAGTACACACCACCATAATATATATTTGAAAAGTTTACATGATTGTTCTATTACATGTTTCATAAGTCAAATACAATATGATGCTCCAAAAGATGTTACTAACGCCAGAGCATTAGTCCCCAAAAGTATTTGCTAACCTGGTTTAATGGTTTCCAGAGAATAGAAGTTATTTCAAAGAAAAAGTGTCAACAATTAAGTTGGTGAGTTCATAAGTAGTGATTTGAGTAAATGTATGCCATTCGAAAGTTCGTGTATGTTTTCCAGAAAATCTGATATTTTCTTATCAGTTGAATGGAATGTAGTCTTACAACCTTAAGACAAAAATTGTATAAGTTCTTTTACTTAAAGAATGATGTCTTGAAATAAAAAATCTTATTTGTTTCCAGAAAGTAATGTTGTAAATCATTTACTAGTAAAATGATGATGTTTATCCCGGAAAATCCTATATTTTCCTCAACGTGAGAAGTAGCCTTAAATGAACCAAGACCGAAAAATGTAAGTAAATATGTCATACTTAAACTGAAAATGTATAATTTTATCAGTAAATAAAACTATAGGAAGCTTGAAATTGTACGTAAAAGTAACTGTAATATTACTTTTCCCGTAAAACTGAATACCATAATAGTTGTCTATCCTGTGAGTTTTCATAACCATACTAAGATAAATTTGCCTGCCACGACATTCTTCAGGCATCGAAATGTTACGATAATTATCACCCCTTGGACTGTAGCTAACAGTCAGGGTGCGGGATCATCAGTCCCGTATAGATCTATACACGCTTATCACGTTCTCCGGGTGGAGATGCTGGTTATAAATCAGGGCTTTCTTGTATACCTTGATAGGTACGGGGAAGACGAAATGCCTCACATATTCTCAACTAAGTCACGTATTCTAAAAATGTATATGAATGATTTCTGAAAAGATTACCCTTTCTACAGTGTTGACAATGGCATAATAGTGAGTTGTATTTTCTTGTATAAACCTAATGTTATTGTTGAAATGGTTACCCTTGGTATGATGTAGTATGCGGACATATAAATAAAACATATTTCTATTTATAAAACGTATGGTATCCCATGAGGGTAAAGATGTGATGTGTGATTTTTTGCATGTTAATAACTCCATATGATATTTATAACAATAGTATGAAAAGTATAGCAAAAGATTGATGTTTCACACGATTTTTGTCGTGTGTTTACTTGTATTCTCCCCCTAAAAGTGTTTAAAAAGCATTTACAAAGAATTTAAAAGTGTTGTGATAGGGGTATGAACTCACTTGATAAGTGGTGAATCGGGCAGTGTTTCGTTTCTAGGAATGATGTTTCTTGACGTAACCGTGGGTTTCTGGTGAAGAAATGAGCTTCACGCGGGCAACACTTCGATTGGAAAGAAGTTAGTTTCTCGGGAGATTCGGGGCTTCGGGACTCGCTTCGGGTGTCGGGATGATACCGGGGCTTCGGGGGTACTTCAAGAGGGCTAGAGAGGGTATAGGGAGAGAGGGAGTAAGAAAATAGCAACCAAAATCGGCTGCCCTTCGATTTCTATCTATAGGGCTGAAATACTGAATTCACGTCGTGAAATCTCAAAATTCACGTCGTGAGTTCAATAGTCATCAGGTGCGACGTCGCAACTTGCATCTGTCAGGCTCCAGAAGTCATTAATACTGAGTTCACGTCCTGAACACTGTATTCACGTCGTGAACTCTTACACAATGTCGGGGTTCACGCCCTGAAGTTCAGAAATTCATATCTTTCACATACGAGCTCCGTTTTCGACGTTCTTTATATCCACGCGTAGGTGAGATTATGCTCTACCACTATTGTTTAGACTCTGTCGGCTAATTTTGATTTATTTTTTTATTATATATTATTTTTAGTAGGCCGGGACAGGAAAACTCCGTTAGGAATTCACAACTCCTTCATCTGACGTCCGTTTTCGTCTGTCTTTTTACCGTTGGACTACTATTGTCGAGATCTTCAATTCTCGTTTAGGTTGCGTCGGCTAAAAGTCGCTCGATCTCTATTTCGAGTTTTTAGCTGTCTACTGCTATATCCGAAACTTAGAAAAATCATAACTTCCTCACACGAAGTCAGATTTGGACGTTATTTTTGTGTACGTTTACGGTTTAATGATATCTACGACATTCATTTAGATACCTAAGGTTAAAAAATATTTTATTGAAATTTCGCGTTTTACGCTTAATAGTGTTTTACCGCTTTTGTCGCGGATATTCGATTGATCATAACTTCTTCGTTATAACTCGGATTTTAGTGTTCTTTATATTTCCGAAAACCTTGCTACGATATCTACTACTTCATTCAACCCAAATAAGATTTTAGAAAAGTTTTATTTTGACCTAAATTTGACTGGTGTTACATAGAAGTCCTCATAGGACTTCTGGAGTTCAGCTGACATAGTTGCAAGAATGATACAAGCTACCTTGGTGGCATCCTTCTCATGTGCCCTAAACTCAGCAATCTCCTCAGGAGTAGCAGAAGACTCATCAATTTCCTTTAGCTCCTTGTCGAGGACTATTCCTTGTCCTCATAGCGAGTGACCATCTTGATGTTCCTAATCCAATCATTGAAGTTGGAACCATCGAAGATAACTCTCCCACAAAGGTTCATGAGACTGAAGGAGCCAGTAGGGTTTGAGCTAGAAGCAGTATTGGAAGACATTTGAAAGGAAAGAAAGACAAGTTTAGATTAGATAAAGAGTCCTTAATAAAACACCCAAATGAAATATTAAGGCTAGGACCCAACACAATATTTTACAAATTGGAAGAGGGATGTCATAATCCAACTTGCAAAATATTTGAAGGTAGGTAAATGACGATTTATCAATTTTCACCATGAAAACGAAATTGTTATTAAGTTTTAATTGGATTGAAATTCCTAGATCCTTTGAGATTCATTGAACAATTCAATGGCATGTTTAAGTCTCGATTATGCCCTTTAGATTTGTGACTGGGATACCGAGGATCACAAAGAAGGTGTGAATAACCATGCAAAATGTGCTTGGTACTCCCAACTTTATCACCCAATCAATGTGTCGGTTAACCATACATGCTCCATTGATCTTATGATAAACATCGAGCCACCCTTTGTCACCCTTACTAGTCCAAGTTAATGTGCCGGTTAACCACACATGCTTCATCAACGACTTGGTAAGGTGTAAAGTGCAATTTTAATTTTCATGGATTAGCATCAATTTCACATTTTCCTAAAGTAACTAAGAATGAGAATTTAATAAAAACATTTAGTTACTTTATTATCATTATAGTTAATGAGAATTATAGTCCTATCCTACCCGTTCGGCTAACGACCCTCCACCAGTCAAGGAAGCGGTGGGTGAGAGTGGACACCTATTAAACTGCCATTTTATAGGCAGTAACCTTATACCCCCCCCCCCCCTTATAGACCGGCTTCATGAATGAGGCCTACTAACGGTAAGACTGACTTAATCTTATACACACACACACACACATATATATATATATATATATATATATATATACATATATATATTATTAACTTATAGTACTATAATAGTATAAGGGTTGAATTTTAACTTTTAAAATTCTAAGGTTTGGAATTAAAGTTTCATTTAGTGAGACTTTACAAATTCCAAAACTTGAGGGCAAGTTTTGAAACTTGTCAAAACTCTTCAAGTTCATAACATATGAGTTTAATGACATCTTAAATAGAAAAACATTTCATGTTCCATAACATCCATTACTTGAGGATAAGTTATGGAGTCCATTAAAAACATTTAAAACATTATTTAACTAATACCATAATCAAATAATTTATGGAAGATTCAATTAAACTCATATGAGGAAGACAATTCAAATCAAACAAATTTCATGTAATTAATCATATAAACTATTACAAAACATGAAACTTTGACAATTATCTTTTAATTGGACAAACATGAACATTACCCTTTTGAAAAACATGTTTCTAGGTTCAAAAAATAGTTTAGGGTAATGATCTTAATCCAATTGCAAGCCAAAACTTGAAATTCTGCTCACAGGTGCATCACCACGTCGTGGTAAAAGCTGTCACGTCGTGGTGAGCAGTCAGATGCAAAAGTGGAAGATTTTCAACTTTGGAAAAACAAGTAGCATCAAGTATAATGGAAAGCAAGCCGAGGCTCTGATACCACTGATGAGTTTTGAGCATTCTAACACTCCTAAGGTGTGCATGCAACCCTAGAAACCTTGGATCTATGTTTTCTCTATTATACATGCAAACTTTCTTTTTTCCAAGGTTTCATCCTAACTAGAATACCATGAAGTATATGTAATACAAAAAACTAGTAGAATGACATACTTTTTCTTGTAGCTTGATTCCTTAAGCCTTTAAGAGCCTAGCACCCCAAGTGTGATGCCTCAAATACTTCACACAACACCACCAACAATTGGAAGAACTTGAGAGAAGTATACTTGCACTCAAAATCGGCTAGCCCTCTTTCCTTTCACTTAGGTGTCAATTTTGGTAGCTATGGGGTCCTTTATATATTGTGACACAACTATGGTTACACCATGCAAACCCTAATGTGCATGACTTTCCACATTCCTTATGCTCCATGGGTTTTAACCTCCATAGATAACCCATGGGTTACCACATGGGTTTAGCCCAATCATAAAGGATTATGGATCATAAGCCCACTATATAAGAATGAATGATTTACACAATGAATCCCCATTTATTTAATTAGTCTCTTTTGATCACAAAATTAATTCCAAACTAATTCTTGATCAATACTAATTAAATAATATGATTTCATATTAATATATTAGAACTTATAATATATTAATAAATCATAAATATCCTCTTCTCAAAAGTCCATCCTTCAGATTATTCTGGTGTCATGCAACCCAAATGGACCATTCTACTTTCGGGTCAAGTACATACCAATTATAGTTATGGGCGCAGACAATCAATCCAACAATTATATGTTGTTATGTACAAGTAGAAATAAAATAATTCTTGTTTTTGATTGATTTTGGTCATTTTTAATTTGGTACAAAACAACGAAGATGAAAGGTATATTGAAAATCAACAAAAAAAAACATAGTTGATGTTACTAATTACTCTCGCAACTTATAATTGCCATTTTTATGAATATGTAACTTACAAGGTATCATTTTTCCTTTTAGTTTATCTCTTTATACTCGCTTCTTCGTAACTAGTGAAATTTTTGTGAATTTAGTTTTTCTCTTTATATTTTACCGGAATCTTTTTATACCATCCCTGTCAAAATTGTATTGTTTCTTTAACGTCACCAATAACACATAATCTCTTCCGTTTCAGTAAAATCTAATTTTCTAAAAGGGGACTGTCGCACCAATATCCATATCATATATTCAATATATAATTAAAGAATTTTATTATACAATATATTAAATCAAACTTGTAAAATTATGAAACAAAATTTTTATATAGATTTATAATTATAGTTTAATATAAAATAAAATATATATTAAAACTATATCCATTTTTTTTGCAACATGACTGTGGGGTTTTTGATAAAACCACATTACTTAAACTTTTATGTAGACTTTAAAACATTATTCATTATATTGACTTCTAAAATAATACCAATCATATTTTTTTTACTACAACACCTTTTCTTTTCACACATTCTTCGACACGTATCAATAATTGGGAAGCACATTTTTGCGTCATCACAACAACAAAATTGTTTACCATCTTTCGATGTTGAACAATGGTAATCGCAAGGTTTAACTGAGATACCAATAGTTTTAATGTTATTCATTTCAATTTTGCCACCTATAAATTCAAAACAAAAATATTTATTAAAATATCCCTCAAAAATAATGAAATCATGTGTAAAATAAAGATAAAAAAACCCTTACATTCATGAAAAACAGACAACATGAGAAAGCTTACACACAAGATGATCATATATTTACCTACAAGCTTGACCATAACTCTTATAGTAAATTAACTTCTTTAAAAAGAGAAAGAGACATGAAGATGATTTAATATACAACAAATGAGACATACATATATTTATAGGCATATTTGGAATGTAAAGTTATTGTCTAATTTATAATTTTATTATAGCTAATTAACTTATTTAACTAACTTCAAGAAATAAGTTTTTTAATATATATATATATATATATATATATATATATATATATATATATATATATATATATATATATATATAATAGTTGTTGGTAGGAAGTTAAAAAGTCTTTTATTGGCATATTTTTTTGATGAACAAAACAAATGAATCACTAGATAAATAAAAATAACATAATTCATAAAAAAAATCCTGAAAAATATTTCGATGACTCATTTTAATGATGTGTTTGTTGTTATTCACTAAAATTTTCATAAAAGTAAATTTTTCCTTGATTTACTAAAAAATGAATCATAAAGTGTTTTTTTTAGAATTTTTTATTGTGAATCATTTTACTTTTGAATAATCTAATAATTTATTTTGTTTGTTTACTATATATATATATATATATATATATATATATATATATATATATATATATATATATATATATTGTGTATAACTATTTCAAGTACGTAAATATAGAATGAAAAAGTACAACGATTTGTATATGTGTACAACATACATGTTAGATACATGGAAATGTGGTATTTGGTCCTTCTCTCTTCTTCAAAGACTTACTATTCAACAAAACTAGTTGGTAGCGCATAACGGTAACATATAGTTTGTAGTTTGTAGCTAGTAGCATTTTGATAAATGCTACGTGAAGTTGTTATACACAATATATATATATATATATATATATATATATATATATATATATATATTGGTAATGGTATAATTATATCTTTAGTATCCATTTTTTTATATTACATGCAATTTGTATTTTATATAAGTGTGTATTTTTATATAAATAATAGAAAAATAAAAAAGAAAAACCATTATACTTAATATTTAACAGAAAGAATAAAAAATAAGGCGTATATTATAGGCTGTTGAAGAGACTGAAAAACCCTGAAAACGTCTTCTAAAATTGAATTTAATATACAAAGTTCCTTAACCGCATCATTTTCATGATTTATATGAAACTTTCATATGAAATTGAATTAGTCATTTGGAGTATCCCACGATTTGTGCTCTAAACATATTTTCTCTGGCATCAAATACAATAATTCAATCTAAGTGTCAAACCTAGCAACAATTTACCTTTTTAATTTTGATTCATTAGTATAAAATGGTTCATAAAATCTTTTATTTGGCTGTTGGAATATTTTAGATAAAACACGAATTACTTTTGATATATAATTTCTTTTGAGTGTCATATATAAACCGTTTTTTCAACTATTACTTTTTTGGGTACATGTCTATGGATACATATAATAGAGTCCATGAATAAAGCTTTTCATTATACTCATCCCCACATAATGGGGTCCTACCTTGCTTTTGTGGCCCTGAAACACTGCACAATCAAGTAAGATCTGCAAAAATCAAACTCGGTCTGCCACCAGCCAACCCACCATTACTACCTTCGTCACATCTACCCACCAGCTCTGTCACGACCACCTCCTCCGCTACCAACCACCATAATAATAGATGATTAATCACTTTGTGAACGTACATATATGTATAATCATTTATGATTAGGTATATATGTATTAACATGCATAATCATATATGATTATACATCTCCATCATATAATCGTTTATGATTAGACATATCTCGTCGTATCGGTACACTGGAGCGTTAGAAGGGCAAATGAGAAATATGTAGCCTATGTTGAATCTTAAGATATATATTTTTAGAATCTCAATGAAACTGTCATCTATATATATGAAAAAGTGAATATGAGGTCGTCATGTATATATGCTTATGTATAGAACCTATCAAAACTACATAGATTTGATTAAATTCTCGAAAAATTAACTTGTTATCTTCTCGTATTTATTCTCCACCATATTAGATATATATTAATGTTTACATTCACCTTTATTTACAAAGTGGTTTCAAATATTTTGCCAACGAACACATAAATACATATTAAGATTAAAAATATCAAAAAAATATCTTCAATTTGGGGTTACGGTTACAAATGGTTAAAAGTATATATATATATATATATATATATATATATATATATATATATATATATATATATATATATATATATATATATATATAAAAGATCGGCTGAGAAGTCATTTTAAAGTGAGGACTCGTGAGGACGCTTTAAAAAAACTGAAAAAAAATCTTAAAAAAATAAAAATCATAAAATCTAGCATAGTATTATATGGGAGAGAAAAAAAATTGAAAAAAAAAATTGGATCATTAAAATTGAAGCATGGATCATTCTTGTGATCCATGGATCATAAAATCTATGCTTGATTTTATGATTTTTATTTTTTTTTTAGATTTCTTTTTCAATTTTTATAAGGTGTCCTCAAGAGTTCTCACCGAAAAAAGAGTCTTCACCGGAACATGACCATATATATATATATATATATATATATATATATATATATATATATATATATATATATATATATATATATATATATATATATATTGTTAGGTTATGTGAAACCATCATATTTTGTGAGACATGAGACACAATCCTAACAATTCATTTTGGAGATAAAAAAAATAATTTTAAAATGCAAAATAAATAAAAAATTTTGAATTTTTTTAAATATTATTTTCGTCATTTTTTTTATCTAAAAAAATAAAAAAAATAAAAAAAAAAAAAAAAAATTAACGTTTTTTTCAAAATATTAACGTCTCTCTCTCTCTCTCTCTCTCTCTATATATATATATATATATATATATATATATATATATATATATATATATATATATATATATATATATATATATATATATACTTTTCCTAGAAAATGCATATTTATTCTTCGAAAATGATGAAAAGAGGATTTACAGAGTTTTGGTTTGATTTGTTGTCTCTTCTCCTGATTTTTGCATTATGAATTTGTTTTATATTATCTCCATAATATTTATTCGTGGATTCAGTTAGATCTCTTTTCAAATTTTGGTTGGTTATCTCTCTTTCCATTTCTTCGTTTCTTCTCAAAGTAATATGAAGGACATATACATATGAATATGCACAATAAGCGTGATCAATATTTAAGGAGTCACTTAGTTACATATATGGAGAAGATTATATGAAGGCCAGAAAAAATTATATAGCTGGAAAACTAACAATTTTAATTTTAATTTTTGTAAAAATATCGCTTAGTTTTGTGGTTCTATACCTAATATTATGTATCAAATAACCACATATTCCATAAGCCTATATATATATATATATATATATATATATATATATATATATATATATATATATATTATATCATCTATATATAATCATAAATGAGCCATTTATCCAATCATCTCATGCATTTGAAACCGCCACACAAATTTCCAAACCCCTCATGTATTTGAAACCCCAACACCTTTTCACCTTCAAAGTAATTAATCACACGTCATACACTTTATATAACTAAAACTAGGTGAATCCCCGCGCGTTGCGCGAGAATAGAATTATATAGTTAAAATAATAACTTTTACTAAATTATTATTTAATATTTCTACTTTGAAACAAAATGTTAGTAGTAAAGCAAACATATAGTTAACATATTAGTTTATTAAACATTGTAGTTTAAATTTTAAGTCATTGTGATATATACAATTATTTGATAATTTTATAAACCGTTTAAAATTGTGTAAATTATATATCAAATGAATGATAATATAACGGGTAACAAAACGTATAAACAAAAATATGAATTGCAACTTTTAGTAACATAAAAATAGAAAAACATCTATTATAACATTTGTATTAAAAAAGATATATATACAACGAATATAAAAAATATGAAAAATAAGCACTATAACTTTTAATAATATAAAAACACTAAAACATCTATTATAACATTTATATTAACTCTTCATATTTAAATCACAAATCTCTTCAAATACATTAATGTTTTTAATGAGAAAACTTTACAACATTATAAAAGAAAGGAAAATAAATAGTTATTAGTGATTACTAATTAATAATCATAAATTAAAAACTCTTGAGTTGTAACTAATAAATATACATAAATTAGAAAACTCTTAAGTTGTAGTGTGAGTTTCAAATGAATGTGGTACTTGGAAATGTGTATTTATTATTATTATTATTATTATTATTATTGTTGTTGTTGTTGTTGTTGTTGTTGTTATTATTATTATTATTATTATTATTATTATTGTTATTATTATATTCGTCTAAATAATTAGTTTTGATGCATCATTTTAATCACTTCAATTATTTAACATAAAGATATTTAATTATAAATTTATAACATACATAGATGCATATACATGTTAAACAAATCACATATAATATATATATATATATATATATATATATATATATATATATATATATATATATATAATATTCGTAAATGTCATATGTAATTCTTGTCGTAGTAATATGGATAAATTACTTTCATATGAAGAACATATCATGATAAGTCTATCATAATTAAATATCAAATGTTAAAAATTATGTTATCTTTTAAATATGTTGTGTAGGATAACCCAACAAAAAAATAATAGAAAATAAACATAATCAAAATAGAAAAACTATAATCAAATAAATAAGAGCATTTGGTGGTTGAATATATAAATAAAGATGTTACATAAACATACATTTTAATCAAAAGAAAACACTAACATTCGTCAACTTTGCTCAAACAAAAAAACCTATATCCGTTTTCTAAATCTTCTTTCTTCGTTTAACACCATTCAACCATAGAAACTTGATGACAATTCTTCATTAACCTGCAATCAAAATATTTTTCTTGAAAAAGAAGAATCAAAAAGATATTCCAAGCAAAACATTGATGTTTGGAGAGCCACATTCAAGATTGAGTAATACACACAAATCAAATATAAATATTAAATGAGAAATTAAATATAAAGAAAGAATAGAAAAACTTCATTTGTTTTGGTTGAAAGAAAAAATCATATTACAATTACCATCGATGCGACATAACCCATTTCTTCAAATCATCATCTTTGGATCGTGAATGCTTCAACTATATGAAAACTTTTGAATCACAATATCTTCAACCAAATGATGAATTTTTTTAAGAAAAATGTACTAATATAACTACATATATAATAAGAGAATGCAAAAAAATTATTGGAAATTTATAAATACTATAAATGCTTTTAATTAAGGAATATAAAAAGTTATGTAGGCTTCAAATCAATATGGTTTGAGAAAACAAAATATCTCTAAACATATGATTTTGAATGGTATGGGTTGAGAAAACAAAATATCTCTAAACATATGATTTTGAATGGTCTTATTTATATTACTGGAAAAAAAATATAACACGATCAAATTATGAGTAAAAAAATGATACATTCATCCACAACCTTGACTTGTAGAGCTCTTTTAGGGACTCCATCACTGCAAATACGTTCTAAAAGAATTGTGCCTATTGAAAGTTTTTCTTTTCATTTTCTTATGACATCATTCTTACATGTAATATTTTATATAACACAAAAGACACAAAAGATTGGCTTTTTTATAGTAAACTTTTCACTAAATGCTAATTAAACATAATATAAGTTAAAAACTTTTGAGTGTTAAATCATAATTAAGAAAACTTTTGAGTTGCATTAGTTATAAAAGGGGGTTTCAAATGAATGTGGTTTGAGGAAGTTAAAAAAGGGGGTTTCAAATGAATGAGATTCAAGAAAAAATGCTAGCTTTATAAGTATGTATGATTTTGTAGCTACGAATGGAACTATGGATGGTGAATTTAGAGCATGACCATGGTTGCAGAAATCGGGATTAATCGGCGATTAATCGTGGATTAATCGTTTGGCGTTCTCCAACCGTCGAGGATTAGGGCATTAATCGGAAATTTAGGATTAATCGGGTTTGGCGGGATTAATCGGTCAACAAAAGTCAAAAAAGTCGAAAAAAGTCAAACAAAAAGTCAAAAAATGTCAAAAAAAATTTTAAAAATTTTAAAAAATTAAAAAAAAATCAAAAAATAAACTTTTTTTTACTCCAAAATTTTCAAATTTTCAAAATTTCGAATATTATACCAAAATGTTCATATTTTCGTATTTCCAATTTTCCAAATTAAAATTTTTCCTATTTTCTAATTTTGAAGTACTTGTTTTTCTCAAGATATATTAATATTTAATTAATTTTAATATTTTATTAATAATCTATGGTCCCCGATTAATCCCTGATTAATCCCCGCCAAGACCGATTAATCATTTAACACCAGTCGACCGTCGAGCTACCGTCGAACGATTTTTACAACCTTGAGCATGACATGAAGGAACAATTGATTTTGCTCCTACGTACTTTAACAGAATAATAATTTTGCATTATTTATAAGTATAAATTATCATATCTATCTATATCTATATCTATCTATATGATACTATCATCATATCATACTATACTTATAAAGGAGACATTTTTCCTATCACCTCATGCATTCGAAACCCCCACACAAATTTCCAAGCACCTCATGTATTTGAAACCCCCACACATTTTCCCCTTCAAAGTAATTAATCACACATCATGAGAGGTATTATAACTTATATACTATGTTTAATAAGCAATTGATGGATAGTTTACTATTAAAATGTCAATCTCTTTGAGTAGACACACAAA
This sequence comes from Lactuca virosa, assembly GCF_052849685.1. Classification (NCBI taxonomy): domain Eukaryota; kingdom Viridiplantae; phylum Streptophyta; class Magnoliopsida; order Asterales; family Asteraceae; genus Lactuca; species Lactuca virosa. Next base: position 320,099,608 of record NC_136428.1, read on the forward strand.
TACAAATCACATACAAAAATTCACAAAGAAAACAAGTTCAAAGCTTTTGTGTTAGTTTGATGGCTTTGGACCATTTTTCAAGCCATGTTATTATGTTAAAGTTTTTAATTTGTAAGTTTGTTATATACTAATTCTTTTTTGTTATATTTTTCTTCGTTTAAGTATTCTTTTAAGACAATCATTGTATGTTGTGGTTGAAACTTTAATGTCAATTAGATTAGATTCATGTTATCGATCATATGTTATGGAAAGTGATATAGATAATATTTAATTAAATATTGTATATATGTTTGTATGTTTGTGTTGCTTCAAAGTAATAATTAATTCAAATGCAAATTGTCTATCTTATCACTTTATATTTTAGTATATGTTTAACATTTTAATTATAATAATAAATTTCTTTTAAAAGTTTTCTTTCATTTATTAATAATAATAAGTGGTTTTAATATTAATGAACAATAGTTATAAACAATAAAATCAACTTATAAAATCATGGATATGTCATATTATCCATGCAAGTCTCTTTGTCTATCTTATCAGTTTATTATTTAGTGTATGTTTCACATTTTAATTGTAATATTAAGTGTTTCTTAAAAGTCTTCTTTAACATATTAATAATACTAAGTGGTTTAAAACTAAAGAACAATAATTTTAAATGATAATAACATCAATTTATAAATTACATAACGTTAGCAACAAATAAATTGTATTTTAAATGAACATCATTATTGAAATTAGAAAATAATCGCATAAGAATTTTTTTTTAATTAATCACTCATAACAATTGTTAAAAATAATATTAAATAGATAATTCTATTTAATTTTATTAATGAGGAAGGTGGGTTGATGTCAATGAATAATATTGTTTAAAATATTATGTCAAAGTTAATGCCAATAACATAACCATTTTAAACATATAATTTTCAATATTTTAACAATATATTTTTAACCTACGCTGCGCAACGCGCGTGAATTCGTCTAATATTATACTATAAAGGAAGTATTTTCCTTTCACCACATCAATTTGAAACTCCTAACTCTTTATATTTCCATATAATTTACTTAATTTATTAACTTAAACATGTTATTAGTTATAATCATTATCATAAATGAAAGACTTATTGAATTATCAATAAGATATATTGAATTTGTTGACTTCAATATCGTGTTAAATACATAACCTAAATTAATATATTAAATAAACTTAATTTATATTTCCATATAATTTACTTAATTTATTAACTTAAATACGTAGTTAGTTATAAACATTATCATAAATGAAAGATTTCTTGATTTATCAATATGATATACTAAATTTTTTGACTTCAATATAGTGTTAAATACATAACTTAAATTAATATATTAAATAAACTTAAAAATAAAGGGTAAAAATTAAAACCTAAACTAAAATATCAAATAAAGTTTTAAAAGTTCATCGTATATTTTTTAAAATAGTTAAAAGGAAAATATTAAATACGATAAATATAAAAATCTTAAATCTAAAAGTCGAATTAACTAAAAGATGTCCAAAAACTATTTTTTATAATAACTAAAACTCAATTAAGTTTTTTTAAAATTAATTTAAAATAATAATTAAAAATAACATAAAGTTATAAATTAAATTATGTTGCATTAAAAATAGTGGTTGATAATATAAATAATCGAGGAAGTATTTTTTATTTTACCACATCATTTTGAAACTCCTAACTCTTCATATTTCCACATAATATATATAATTTATTAACTTAAATATGTTGTTAATTATAAACATTATCATAAATTGAAGACTTCTTGAATTATCAATATGGTATACTAAATTTGTTGACTTCAATATAGTGTTAAACGCATAACCTAAATTAATATATCAAAGAAACTTAAAAATATAGTGTAAAGTTTAAAAACTAAAGTAATAAAAATCCAACATATGTTTTCTGAACTAGTTGAAAGGAAATTACTAAATACGATAAATATAATAACTAAAATTCAATTAAATTGTTTTTAAATTAATTTATAATAATAATAATAATAATAATAATAATAATAATAATAATAATAGTTAAAAATGATATGAAATTATAAAATAAATTACGTTGCATTACAAACAGTTGTTGATAATTTAAATAATATTAATGATGAAATTAAAACATCATAAAAAAATTTAAAATTTAATAAATTATAACAATAGTTAATTAAAATAGTGAGTACTATAACTATTTTTTTCTGGATAGAGAACTTCCATAATGAGGGTTTCATGCCCGAATAACCCCTCAATGCAAATATAAGGCTATGCATCATGTCGTGGAGTAGTGCGATAATTTAAATATGAATCAATAATTTATTCATCATATCTTCCACATGTCTTACTAAGTCACCACAACTAATTTTATACACACATAATGTGTGAGCATATACCATTAAATGATTTGATTTTAATAAGTGTTATATTATGTATTGTTCGAATTAATTATAAGTTTGCATCAACTAAATGCAATTATTATTATTTAATAGTTAATAAAAATGACATAAATATTTTCAATAATGTATGATTACCAAAAATTTAATCGTATGATTTTATTCCGCACAACGCGCAGATATTCGTCTAGTGTGTGTGTGTGTGTATATATATATATATATATATATATATATATATATATATATATATATATGAAGAGGTTATATTGAGAACCTGATAAGATTGAGAACACAAGAATGATTGTGGACCAATCGTTAATTAATGACATAATTAGAAATTTACAATATAATTTAATATAAATAGGTTAGATGTAAATAATTGATTCATATATATATATATATATATATATATATATATATATATATATAACAAATGAATAAAATATATTTTTCACTCCTTCTGACAGAGATGATGATGGGTATTTTTCTCAATTTATCAACTTAGACTTGTAACAATAAATAATTGAATTTAACATCTTAACTTCTTTGATAATTTAAGATATAAACACCAAAAGAAAAAAAATACAAGTATTTCATGAGATACACATAAATAGCTTAATAAGTTGTAAAGTTCAAAAAACTACAGACATATTTCTTGATGATTGGGCATTATTTCAGATTTGTTATGAAATAATTAAGGATTATAACTAAATTACCTTACTATTTCAAAAATATTACTGGACATTACTCTAAATTGGTAAATTGCTGATGTAATCATTTATAATTATAACTTACATCACAATATAAAGTACACTTATATACAAAATTAAAACAGAAAATAATATAAAAGGAAAGAATTAGAGATCATGAACCCCAAAAATTATGTATCTAATTATGAAGTGAGTATATGAAATTTTCATAGGAGAACCAATGTAGTGCTTCTTATTTAGATGTTTGTGAGCCTCTGAGTATGAAATGAGTTTGTGGTTTGGACCTAAATTGTCTATGTAAGTGATCAGTTTCCTTTATTAGTTAATTGGGGGGGGGGGGGGGTTGTACAACATTTTCGTAAAACAATAACTTTGCATCACATGTAGAAAAACAATTCATACTAATAATGACATTGATACATCTGAAAGTTATAGATATAAGATTGTTGTAAAAGGAATGTTTATTATGGGTTAAGATGCAATTTATAACAATTTTATAAGTAGGTCTATGAAGGATCACTAGTCATCTCTACTCTACCGGTCTCCTTCTGTCAACTGGATTCATGACTTAGTGTATGTCTAAGTTTAGGTTTCATAAAACTCTTGTTCACATCTGAATCAAAAAGTAGTCACACATATAACTGGTTAATAAGAGATATATTAGACACTTATGATCGTTCATGTATCGAGTTTCTGGCTCTAATCACAATACTCTGATTCGATCTTCACTTTTGGTTCCTCAACTTTGGGCATCTACTCTTAAAACGTCGGATTTCACTACACCCATAACAAGTTCATTCTCTACTGGTGTTTGTTCCTATTCCTATTCTATGGTTTGCTGCTCCATGTGTTGGACTTCTAAAAAAGTCGGCAGTATGCCCAATTGCTGTAGATAAATAATTCATCCTTATGATGTTTGTTACATTTACTACATGGTGGGTTATTCTCGGCATAATGTTTCCGGGGAGTGGTTGGTGTAGCATGGACCTATTTCATGTCTTCCTCTTCCCGTGAGGATTAGCTTAAGGTTCTCGTGGATCTACGGTCATATTTCCTTTTGTTATCCTAAGCTCTAGTGGCATCCTTTTTCTTGGTCAAAATTTACTTTTTTGTTAGACTGATGGGCAACTTCTTGGCATGATCATAAGTGTTGGTTTAAGGAGATGTAACCATCTCTCATATTTATGGGGTCATACCTCTTACGTGCATGTCGAATGTCTTGTTTTATGGGCTTACCCCAGACATAGCATTATGAGATCATCGAATCAGGATGCGTAGGCTAAAACTTAAGTTCTCTTCATGGTTCATCTCCATAGTTCTTGTTGTAGTTCTTGTATCTCATCTATATGGTAATATATTTCATTGTGCATTTGTTTTAGTTCTCACCAAGTTTTGGAATAAGCTGAATGAATACCCATGGTCTTGGTATAGTTGTTCCACCTGGTAAGGGTTACATCCATAAAGGCATAGGTGGTAAACATAACACGACAACTTTGTTGCATAGGAACCAATATGAAATATTGATTCCATCTTTCTAATCCAGAGGCTCACTCCCAAAATTTTCTTGTCGTCATAGAAGGACGTGGGTTGGTAGTTCATGAATCCCTTGTAGGCGAATTTCCTTGGAACGTTACTATATCCCCCATGAGTAATGCTTCCAAATTTACTTTATGTTGAGGTATTGTTCCTGTTGGCTTCATAGTCGGCCAATATGTTAGTCACGTTTAGTGCAATCATTAATTCGATTGAAGTTATGTCTAGTGATGGTATCAATGTTAGATAACCACTCGTGGACCTCTTAGGAGGCATTGTTTTTCATGAGTATGAGTCATGCAAAAATATTGTTGTAAGTGTAAACGATATTATTTCAATCGTAACAAATGTGTTGATTTGCGATGGATTCATTCATGAATGGCCCTATGTTGGATATTATGTGTAGGCGACTGCACCCAAAAGGGTGTTATTCAACCAGAAGAATGAGTAAAAAGGAAACTATAAAGTATTGGGACAAAAGTGCAAATTCATGAAGAATATGCTTCCATATAAGTTTGACCACTACTCGATGTTTTGATCATATATCATTTCTGGAGTTCTAATTAACTTGAATCAAGATGTTTTGGAAACTAGATAAAATTTCAGAAAATTTTCTTGTTTTGCGTTTTCACTGATTCAGCTGTTTTCGCCTTCAAAAGGGTTACCAGAGATGAAGGGGAAGTGTAAGTGTCCTTCTTTTGAACATGGATGGTTCAAACATAAGTTGGATGGTTCAAATCGGGAAAAATAGATTGATTGAATACCTAAGCCATAATTCATACCGATCTGCAAGTAGTTATTCGTAGATTTGTAATAGGAACATACATAGAGTATCATCGTCGAGTAATTAACATTCTGCAATAAAATCAGACATGAATGATGTTTATGAGTGCTAGAGTTGTTGGGTTTTAGTTCAAAAATAGTTTCAAAAACTACAAAATATGGAAAACGGAAGACTTAATTTTTCGAAATAACATAAACATTTTATACCCACCAAGGATCATCTTGAAAGTTACTGAAAGATTTAAACAACAACCAAAGAAAGGGTGAAGAAATAACAACATTTGTTGTTCTTTGGGTCCTCTTGGGAGAATTGGAAGTTGATGAAAAATGAGAATTTTTGAGTCACCAACAAGTTGTCAACTTGATTTAGATGCTAGTCCATAACTCTTAATCTTGAAGTTCATAACCAATATTAACTTCAAGAGAGCAAAAGATAAGCAAGTATTCTCTTCATGCAAAAGCAAAACTAGAGAGAATGAGAGAGGAGGTGATGGATTCAGCCATCATGCAAGAGTAAGGGGAAAAAGAGCAAAGCCTTTCCTATAAAGCTTAATCTTTATCCAAAGGACTTAACACTTTTAAGTCAATCATGCACCTAAGACCTAATTGTCCCCCCCCCCCATGCTTTTAAGCCATGCACTCTTTTCATTATTATATGTAAAATCCTGTAACTTGTTCTCTAAAGAACAAGCCATGTTTTTATAATAAAAAGAAGTCAAAGGTTTGTAAAATTTTATAAACTCTTTTATAAAATATAAACCTTAACTTTTTGGTAGAAGACAAAAAGTCCTAATGGTCCATAATCTTGTACATGACTTAATAATTCATACCATATGAATTATGTAATGTTACTTGCTAATGAAAATTATTATTTACATGAAATAAATAATTTTCAATTTAATTATAAGAGTTTATTGAATATTTATTAAAATTAATTGCTAATAAATAATCAATTATATCAGGTTGCTGTTAGTGTGACACATTAGTATCATATGTTAATTAACAACATCACTTTAATATGATTCTTGAGCATACCAGATATTTCCAGAGTTTCACAAGGATTCAAAGTAAATAATTACCAAATATTTATAAGGTGTTACCAAAATTTTCAAGAGTTCCCAAGTGTTTTCCTTTGCATCTTGAACGGTGATCTTCCTCGAGTTTTCTAGAATTTCGAAGCGTTTTAGTCTATCAACTACCGAGGCCAAGTTATTTTGTGCATCGGTCTAACCACAATTAAACATAGGTGATCATTCTAGGTTTAATTGTGGTTAGGCACATGTACAACAAACTTAAATAAGGTGTTTGACCTAATACCTTCCGTTGTATTCTTATTTGAGGCTTCGAGTATTTCCATATATAACTCTATATTTATCGGTTAAGAAATATACCTAACCTATGAGAGTAAGCCCTAGGCTATAGTTGTGCTTTCATAAGAAAGTACTAGTTTGTTGTAGCCAATGGGCTATGATACCAATCTATCACACCCCCGGTCGTCGGCCGAAACGATGAGGTACGCGACGTAAATCAGTGATCATCGTTATTGAACATACATTGAACAATAGAAAAATATAAACTTCTATTATTACCCAAATAGAAATTACATTGATGATGGATAAGACAAAGTCACAAAACACACCTAATAATTTTATGTTTACAAAGGTATAGTGAAATGACGGAACATATTCTATGGAAACTCTTCCTGCATGTTGATAATCCTGAGAATAAATGCATTAGATACATCAACAAAAGATGGTTGTTGAGTTCTATAGGTTTTGACACAATGTATCTTTATAATCAAAAATATTTTATAAAAGTTTATCTGGTTGAGTAGTTATATATATATATATATATATATATATATATATATATATAAAAGTGTACTTTTCTAACTAAAGTGTAAAACAAAACGAGTTTTAAAAGTGTTTTTGGATTCTTATAGAAATACCGCTTCTTTAAATCCAAAAGAACAAAACTTAAATAATATGTAAGTATTGCAAACTTATATCAATTATTACATTTTCTATGACCGAAATTGTATCTTATATAAAGGTTTTGAATAGCAAGTTACATAAAATAAAGTCATGTTATATTTTTAATATTTTTAAAAGTATATAGAAAAGAAAATACCAACTTCACTCTCGTAATTACGTATAAGTGATTGTATTTTTTATACATATAACTTATTAATTATAAGTTTACAAATGCTGTATGATCGTGTCGTAGTATTCATTTAGTGTCATCTTACTTAATATGGAATCTGACACTCTATCAGTAGAGCAAAATTCTCCCACTACTTACAGTATAAATTCCAACCGGTAAGAGTGAACAATCCTCGTATGAATTCTATTCCAATTCAATACGACAACAAGCAAACTCGAGGGTCTATAATGAGCTCGTAATCAAACTATGACACAACAACTCTACACCAAAACTAAAAAGGAGCATGCTGAAATTCCACACCGACATTTTATCAACATCGTGGAATAAGTAGAGAACGGAATGTTAGCGCCCAATTCTACCCGTATAAATCTAAGCAATTGATCTAATACATGTCGTTCCCCGTTCCATACAGATTAACAGTTATAAAGCAGAGGATTTTTACTAAGATTTGTAGTCTTAGCTTAGGATATAAACATAGCTCATATAGGAAAAACCCGTGTATGTTCGATCCTAACAATGTGCGTAGGCATCTTAGTCCAAAACTTTCAGTTATAAGTTTATCAAACTATTATAATTGTTTAACGTTTAGGAAAAACGATGGCTTAAGCATTAGATTTTGTAAATTCTACAAGACTTGACATTTCCGTAAATTAACTTAAGTTTTGTGAAATAATTCGAACATCATAACGATTGCATTCCAGATAATTTCTAGGTTTTAACAAATGCGAAACCCACAATCCCAATAAATATACAAGATATAAAGCATTAAAATATATCAATAGATATAATAACGTTCTTTTATAACCTTTTGATATCTATAAATTTATCACCATGGGAGAGCTTGTAAATATGTGTATATGATGCTGTATTTTTTTGTTATTTCAACAAAATATAGATAACTATGGATTTGTACTAAAACATATGCTTAAACCAATCCACGTCGTTTTTAGGTACATCAATATATTTGTGCATTTTAAAAAGATATATAATTGATCTTTTTCATTCCATAATTTAACTCAATTCAATGGTGTTTATTAAAATAAAATTAAAAGAAAAATAAAATTGGATTTTTTTTTTGTTTACAACTACATCATTTAAAATGTTTTATACCTAAGCTTAGGTACATATTCACTTTTCCATATATATATATATATATATATATATATATATATATATATATATATATATATATATATATATATATATATATATATATATATATATATATATATATATATATATAAAAGTTGTGAGACCATGTATTACATGGGTTAATTTAAAAAACAAAGTTAAATAAAAAATTCAAAATATTTGACAACTTTGAATTTATAAGAAAATAAGAAAAATAATGAATTATTATAACAGAAATGTTTTTTATCTATTAAATTTAAACAAATAATTTAAATAATAATAAAAAAACTAATGAGCTTTAATTTTGAAAATTTTGAAATTAAAAGGTAAGTTTATTAATGAAATTGATATCCATTTATTACTATATTTATTACAACTATTACATTAAAATATTATGTTGAATTTAATAAAATAGAAAAACTCATAAAATGACATGTGGAAAAAAATTAATTCAAAATAACCACAAAATGACATTTGGCAAATTGAATGAGAGTGTGACAAGTGGCAAAAAAAACCTTCATTTATTAGAGAGGATATATATATATATATATATATATATATATATATATATATATATATCATACATCATACATACTTATAAAGCTATAATTTTTCCTTGAATCTCATGCATTTTAAACCCCCATCAAAATTTGCCAACACCTCATACATTTGAAACCCCCACACCCTTTCACCTTCAAAGTAATGAATCTCATTCATTTGAAACTTCCAAGACTATTCAACTTATATGATTTAATTTGACTTTTGAAATTCCCTTCACACAAATGTAGTTAGCCTATAAATACTTAGTTCTATAGAAACAAATATCCTAAACCAAAACAAAATACTTCGTTTGTCTAATTAGTGATCCTTTGTGCTCTGTTTTGGTGTAAATGAAAGTCTTATGTTGTCAATATAATATTGAAGTTCATTAATCTATAATAAGCAAGGTATGCATTTTGTGTTTTTAATCAAAACAATTGGTTTTTTGTTGGTTTGTTCACATATTGTGTTTGTAATCGTGAATAAAAGTAGCTCTTAGGTTTGGAACTTTCTAACATCTATTTTAAAAATTGACGCATGCAATATTTTATTGACCATACAGGTACGAGCAATTAATTTTTGAAATGCAAGGCTCTACACCATCCATTTCTTATATGTTTATATTATTGGGGGTAAAATTGAATTGGTGAATGGAGCAATCAAGGGTGAGGATTTAACTTCAAGTTTTATAATTCTAACTCTCCTTGAAATGTGATATGCATAATTTGTTGAACTTATTTATAAACACTCTGAGATTTAATGAATATTTAAGTTGAAGATTACCTCACATTTTGAACAATATGCAAGTTTTTGTGTTGAGTTCATATTGCGATGTAGAAATTCACTTTAATGAGCTGATGAGTTTATCGCTTTATGAGGAAATTTGTAGTTTTTAATGAGATGATGCATTGATGTTTTTAAAGATGATGCCAGAAACTTTACCCTTTACCGTTGTTAATTGTTGTAGGTTTGTTGTACAAGTTGTATCTCTTGCTGTTTAATTCTATTGTTGTTATCCATTCACATGTTTCATATTCTTGAAAATGATCAATGCAATGATTTTCTTAAATCAACATTAACAGAGTAAGGAGTCAAACACATTAATTGCAATAAAATAATAATTGGACTTTTATGAAGAAACATATAGCTCGAACATGCTACCTCCACGTCTTAAACCTACAAAAAATTCTTAATAATTAATAATAGAAATGATAATAAATGTTGGAACTATAAAACAAACACCTAATAAGATATATCAATGCCAAGATTGTTAAAATGTGTATTTTTTTAGTTATTCACTAAACTTGGTTTTTATTTTATAATAAATGTCATATTAATGCAAAATATTCATTTGAAAGTTACGGAAACTCTTGATCTTTCAAGTAATTAACCAAACATACTCGGTTTTTTAACTTAATTAAATCATTCACTTTAACCTCCTTAATTTGATTTATTTAATATATTAAAATCAATTATTAGTCTAAGTTCAAACCAACTCTTCATTTTTCAACCAAATATATACATATAACTTATTGGTTAAAATGAAAATGGTTTTAAATCACAACCATAAATCAAAATATCATAAGACTATTTTTCTAATAGTTAAAATTATGTATATTTTTAAATATAAAACCTAAACTGAAATGTATATTTAATTAAACGTCAATGTGAGACTAACCCACTTAGTAGAGGTTTTTCTTTTAGATTGAAGGTCTTGCATTTTAATCTGGACGTTGATGAATTTTATTAACTTGGTCATAGTAATTTCTAACAACTAAACACCCGTTATAAAAATCAAGATTTTAAACAATATAATTGCACACTGCGCAACGCGCGAGAATTCGTCCACTATACTTATAAAGGAAGTATTTTTCCTTTCACCACATTCATTTGAAACTCTCATGACTTTTCAATTTCTTTCTAATAATTGGTTAATAATGTTAAATAAATATCAAACCTAAAGTGTAATCATATATAAACTAAATTTCAATATTAAAAGAATATATTTACTTCTACTTAGAAAGTTATATTTTTAACTATTAACATATTATACTAAACCTATTAGTTTTATTATGATGTTGTATGTAAACCTTTATCATTTTAAAGCTACAACTTTTGAACAATTTGTATAAAATACTTAAATTGTTAATTTAAATATAACATTATAAGTCAACTTAAATAACCCAAAGAATATTTTGTAAATAGTTAAAAATGATAAATTGTAGTGTCTTTCTTATAATGATTATAAGTTTGTTAATAAGGTTAAATAAATATTTAACATAAAGTGTAATCATAAATAAACTAAATTTTAATATTAAAATAATATTTTTACTTCCACTTATAAAGTTATGTCTTTAACTTTTAACATATTATACTTATTTTATTAGATTTAATATGTTGTTGTATGTAAACCATTATCAGTTTAAAGCTACAACTTTTGAATAGTTTGGACAAAATACTTAAATTGTTAATTTAAATATAACATTAGAGTGTCAAATTAAATATAAATTTAAGTTTCAGTTAAAAACCCAAAGAATATTTTGTGAATAGTTAAAAGTGATAAATTGTAGTGCTAAATTAAAAACTAAATTGTAATCTCATTTTAACTAAAATATTTCCTAAATATATTTTTATAATCTATATCATACTATCGTACTATCATACTATCATACGATTATACTATACTTATAAAGGAGACACTTTTCCTATCACCTCATGCATTTTAAACCCCCACACAAATTTCCAAGCACCTCATGCATTTGAAACCCCCACACCTTTTCACCTTCAAATTAATTAATCACATATCATGAAAGGTTTTATAACTTATATAATATGTTTAATTAGAAATTAATGGATAATCTACTATAAAAATGTCATTCTCTTTGAGTAGACACACAAATACAAATCACATACAAAATTCACAAAGAAAACAAGTTTAAATGTTTTGTGTTGGTTTGAGGGCTTTGGACCATTTTTCGAGCCATGTTATTATGTTAAAGTTTTTAATTTGTAAGTTTGTTATATACTAATTCTTTTTTTTATATATATTTTTTGGTTTAGTTATTCTTTTAAAACAATCATTGTATGTTGTGGTTGAAACTTTAATGTAAATTTGATTAGATTCATATTATTGATCATATGTTATGGAAAGTGATACAGATAGTATTTAATTAAATATTGTATATATGTTTGTATGTTTTTGTTGCTTCAAAGTAATAATTAATAAAAAATCATGGATATGCAATATTATACATAATATCCATGTAAGTCTCTTTAAAATGTAAATTGTCTATCTTATCACTTTATATTTTAGTATATATTTAACATTTTAATTATAATAAAAAGTGTCTTTTAAAAGTTTTCTTTCGTTTATTAATAATAATAAGTGGTTTTAAAACCAATGAACCATAATTATAAATAATAAAATCAAATTATAAAAATCATGGATATGTCATATTATCCATGCAAATCTCTTTTGAAATGTAAATTGTCTATCTTATCAGTTTATTATTTAGTGTATGTTTAACACTTTAATAGTAATATTAAGAGTTTCTTAAAAGTCTTCTTTAACTTATTAATAATAATAGGTGGTTTAAAACTAAAGAACAATAACTTTAAATGATAATAACATCAATTTATAAATTACATAACGTCAAAAACAAATAAATTGTATTTTAAATGAACATCATTATTAAAATTAGAAAATAATCGCATAAGTAAAATTTTAAATTAATCAATCATAAAAATTGTTAAAAATAATATTAAATAGATAATTATATTTAATTTTATTAATGATGAATGTGGATTGATGGTAATGAATAATATTTTTCAAAATATTATGTCAAAGTTAATGTCAATAATATAACCATTTTAAACATATATTTTTCAACATTTTAACAATATATTTTTAACCTACGCTGCGCAACGCGCGGGAATTCGTCTAGTACTTACATACTTATAAAGCTAACATTTTTTCTTGAATCTCATGCATTTGAAACCCCCCTTTTTTAACTTCCTCAAACCACATTCATTTGAAACCCCCTTTTTTAACTAATGCAACTCAAAAGTTTTCTTAATTATGATTTAACACTCAAAAGTTTTATAACCTATATTATGTTTAATTAGCATTTAGTGAAAAGTTTAATATAAAAAGGCCAATCTTTTGTGTTATATCAAATCTTACATGTAAGAAGGATGTCATAAGAAAATGAAAAGGAGATTTTTCAATAGGCACAATTCTTTTAGAACGTATTTGCAGTGATGAAGTCTGTAAAAGAGCTCTACAAGTCAAGGTTGTGGATGAATGTATCATTTTTTACTCATAATTTGATCGTGTTATATTTTTTTTCCGGTAATATAAATGAGACCATTCAAAATCATATGTTTAGAGATATTTTGTTTTCTCAAACCATATTGATTTGAAACCTACATAACTTTTTATATTCCTTAATTAAAACCATTTATAGTATTTATAAATTTCCAATAATTTTTTGCATTCTCTTATTATATATGTAGTTATATTAGTACATTTCTCTTACAAAAAGTTGTCATTTTGTTGAAGATATTATGATTCAAAAGTTTTCATATAGTTGAAGCATTCACGATCCAAATATGATGATTTGAAGAAATGAGTTATGTCGAATCGATGGTAATTGTAATATAATTCTTTATATTCAGTTTCTCATTTAATCTTTATATGTGATTTGTGTGTATTACTCAACTTGAATGTGACTCTCCAAACATCAATGTTTTGTTTGGAATATCTTTCTGATTCTTCTTTTTCAAGAAAAATATTTTGATTGCAGGTTAGTGAAGAATTGTCATCAAGTTTCTATGGTTGAATGGTGTTAAATGAAGAAAGAAGATTCAGAAAATAGATATAGGTTTTTTTGTTTGAGCAAAGTTGACGAATGTTAGTTTTTTCTTTTGATTTAAATGTATGTTTATGTATCATTTTTATTTATATATTCAACCACCCAATGCTCTTATTTATTTGATTGTAGTTTTTCTATTTTGATTATGTTTATTTTCTATTATTTTTTTGTTGGGTTATCCTACACAACATATTTACAAGACAATATTTAAAAGATAACATAATTTTTAACATTTTATATGTAATTATGATAGACTTATCATGATATGTTCTTCATATGAACGTAATTTATCCATATTACTACGACAAGAATTACATATGACATTTACGAATATATATATATATATATATATATATATATATATATATATATATTATATGTGATTTGTTTAACATGTATATACACTTATGTATGTTATAAATTTATAATTAAATATCTTTATGTTTAATAATTGAAGGGATTAAAATGATGCATCAAAACCAATTATTTAGACGAATATAATAATAATAATAATAATAATAATAATAATAATAATAATAATAACAATAATAACAATAATAATAATAATAATAATAATAATAATAATAATAATAATAATAATAATAATAATAAATACACATTTCCAAGTACCGCATTCATTTAAAACTCACACTACAACTCAAGAGTTTTATAATTTATGTATATTTATTAGTTACAACTCAAGAGTTTTTAACTTATGATTATTAATTAGTAATCACTAATAACTTTTTATTTTCCTTTCTTTTATAAGGTTGTCAAGTTTTGTATTTGAAGAGATTTGTGATTTAAATATGAAGAGTTAATATAAATGTTATAATAGATGTTTTAGTGTTTTTATGTTATTAAAAGTTGTAGTGTTTATTTTTCATACTTTTGATTATTTGTTGTATATATATCTTTTTTAATACAAATGTTATAATAGATGTTTTTCTATTTTTATGTTAATAAAAGTTGCAGTTCATATTTTTGTTCATACGTTTTGTTACCCGTTATATTATCATTCATTTGATATACAATTTACACAATTTTAAACGGTTTATAAAATTATCAAATAATTGTATATATCACAATGACTTAAAAATTAAACTATAATGTTTAATAACAATAATATGTTAGCTATATGTTTGCTTTACTACTAACATTCTGTTTCAAAGTAGAAATATTAAACAATAATTTGGTAAAAGTTATTATTTTAACTATATAATTCTATTCTCGCGCAACGCGCGGGGAATCGCCTAGTATCATATAAAGCTAGCATTTTTCCTTGAATCTCATGCATTTGAAACTCCCAAGACTATTCAACTTATATAATTTAATTTAGGATTAATTGAAATGTTGTGATTTGTAACTTTCAAACTCTTCAAATCATGTTATTTAATTGACGAGTTAAATGAAATATGTAGCATATATAAGAAGATTGTAGCTTGCATATTGCATGTATGTCAACACAAAATGATCGATTATATTAGTAGAGTTTGAAGATTTATATGAGTGGTTCTATGGATGTAAGAGAGCAATTGCAACTTTTCGAAATGTAAATGAAAATTTGGGGCATGTAAAGTTTTATATATTAACCAAGCTTCAAATTTGGGTATGTGTGTAAAAGTATACTTGAGAAAAAAAATTATTTTATGTGTTACAGATCTTTTTATAATCACAAGATGATGAAGTGAGACTGATAATTACTTCTCATGAGCTTTTGGTAAATCAACCTTAAAGCTATTTATTAGTTAGAGCAATTAACTTTGTCAACATGTATGTATCTTTATGTCGTCTTTCTTTTTTATGTTAAGACAATCCATTTTTCTATCCAAGAGATCATTATTTAACATGTATTTTATGTTATTAGTTACATACTATGTTAGTTTTTATAGTTTATTTTGTTGTAAATAACGTTGATGGAACTTTTGATAATTGATTTTGTTAAATATGATAGGCTTTATTGTTGAAACCCAAGGATTATTTATGTGTTATAAAAATACTTTCATGATGTTCTCACAAAATTTATATGTATATATCCATTTTTAAATGTTTTATAGTAATAAAAATGAGTACTCTATTATATCTTATTACACTAGTCAATTTTTTTTTTCTTATTCGTTGTTCACCATAAAGTTAAAGTAAAAATAAAGAAAATAGTAATACCTTTATAAGAAAATATAAGTGATAAAAGTATACTTCAGGTGTAACACTCCCTACTCCCTAATCCACTTTTAACATTTTTTTTAAATTGATCTTAATACTTAAGAAATGTTATAGCTTGGAATTTCAAATCATTATTTTACTTGGACCCTTCATCCCTTCCAATATTTTATAGCTTTAAGGACAAAAGTAAAAGTATAATACTAAAGTACGAAATTATTTTTTTTAAATATAATAATAAATTTTTTCCAAACAAATAGTTTTTAATTAAGTAAAAATAATAATAGTTTAAAATAAAGTAAAACTACAAAATAGATTATATTATACTAAAGAATGATTTTTATTTGAAATAATAATAAGAATAATAATAATAATAATAATAAATGAAATAAAAATACTTAAATAAACTATTTCGAAATCATTTAAAATTATCTATAATTATTATTAAATTAAAAACTTTATTTAATTCAATTCAAACATAACTTATTCTATCTATCTTATCATATAGTTAAAATAGTTGTAAAATTAGTTACAACTTAGTGTAAAAATCATTATTTTAATGATAAATTCCAATAATATTTTTTTTAAACGGCAAATCTAATCTACTCCTAAGCTACACCTTAAATCCACCTATGTCCACGACAGGACTTGAACCCTCAACCTCAAGGAGGGAGGTCATATAACATATAATTGTCAATATTTATACTACATTATTGCATACAACTCAAGTGTTTGAAACTCCTATTACAACTCAAGAGTTTTCTATTTTAAATGTAGTTTTGCTTCCAAATTTAATGAAATTAGTTGTGCCTTTTTATTTTCCATTACATTCAAGAGTTTTTTTAAAGTTATGATTATTAATGTTCAATGTTTTTTTTTATTTTCCACTTATTTATACACACTATAACTATATTTGGACTATATAAATAAGTTTTGATCAAAATATGTTTGAAAATATTTATGATTCAAATATGAAAACAGTTGAAAAAAATTAGTTTTGTCGCATCAATGGTTATTTCAACGCGATTTTTTTTTATAACAATGTTTCTACATATCAAATGTATGTTGATTTCTAAATATTCCTTTTAAATGATATATAAGTGCTTAATAAGTTTTGTTTGATGTAAATGTTATACTAAATGTTCTAATGTTTTGTTTGATGAATACTATCACGAATTTATCTAAGTAAGGTCGGCATACACGATTCATTAGGTCCATAAACACCGCGGGCGCATTAGTCAATCCGACGGGCATCACCACGAACTCATAATGACCGTAGTGTGTTCTAAATGCTGTTTTAGGGATATCTTCCTCCTGGACTCGCAGCTGATGGTACCCCGACCTTAGATAAATTTTTTAGAAGTAGCTCGATCCTTGCAGTTGTTCGAAAAGGTGATCGATTCGGGGTAGGGGATATCGGTATTTGATGGTGAGTTTGTTCAACTCCCGATAATCTATGCACATACGGAATGATCCGTCTTTCTTCTTTATGAATAAGACTGGTGCTACCCAAGGTGAGAAGCTTGGTTTGATGAATCCTTTACTTAGTAGTTCGTTCAGCTGACTGGATAATTCCTGCATTTCAGCCTGGGCCAATCGATATGGTGATTTGGCTATGGGGGTGGCTCCAGGAATCAAGTCGATTCTGAATTCGACTTGTCACATGGGTGGTGCTCCTGGAAGGTCTTCTGGGAATACGTCGGGAAAGTTACAGACCTCTGGAATATGCTTCATGTCTTTCACTTCTCTCTTCTCGTAAAAAATGAGAGCTAGGAATGTGTGGTACTTCTTGTGCAGGTATTTTCGAGCCTTGATGCAAGAGACGATTCGAAGGTTTATGTCGGTTTTGTCACCGTAGATGACAAGGGTTTCGTTACTCGATAGGTTAAGGCGAACGACCTTTTCATAACACATGATATCGGCATGGTGAGGACTTAACCAATCCATGCCGATGATAACGTCAAAGCTCCTTATTCTAACCGGCATTAGATCAATTTGAAAGGAGTGATTGTTTAAGGTTAGTGTGCATCCTATGTATATATCTTTAGTGCTTTCCGTTTTACCATTTGCCATTTCTACTGTGAATATTGATGGGCTTTGAGCACTATAAAAATCCTATGGTGCACATACAACCCTAATGATTTGGATCTAAGTTTTCTCAAGTTATACATGCAATTTTCCTTTTATCCAAAGCATGAACCCTAACTAGCATACAATTTTGAGATTTACAACATAAAACAAGTTAGATGAATACCTCTTGTTGTAAGTTGTAGAACTTGGCCTTTCAAGAGCTTAGTACCTCAAATAAGTCACAAACACCAAGAACAATGGAGGATTATGAGAGAGAGGCTAGGAGGCACCAAAAATCGGCTAGGGTTTCTTCTTGGAAGTCTTGGCCGATTTTGGGAGTGCTAGGGGTTACATTTATAGTGTGGAATTCCTAGGGTTTTAACTTGTAAACCCTAATTCATTTACTTAGGCCTTTAAGCAATCCAATAACTCATTGGATAGGCCCTTTGGACTAAATCTTCATGGACTCTCACATAGATTTAGTCCATCCCTAATCAACATGGATCATTAGGCCAAACTATATGTATTACTGATTTACCTAATCAGTTCCCGTTAATTTAATCAGTCTCTTTTGATCACTAAATTAATTCCAAATTAATTTCTGATCAATACCAATGATAAAATATGATTTATCAATTAATATATTATTCTTATAATATATTAATAAATCACAAATAACCTCTTTCTCAAAAATCCATCCTATCAAATTGCTCTGGTGAAGGCAACCCAAAAGGACCATGCTACTATCGGGTCAAGTGCATACCAATTATAGTTATGGGCTTAGACACCTAATCCAACAGTCTCCCACTTGGATAAGTCTAATAACTATAACTGCCAATGCAACTTCAAAATCCGATCAGCATTCGTAGCTCTCAAAATCCGCTTTCCAACTCTGATCTAGTCAATGACTCGTCCTTTAGATAAGTGATCATATAATTCTCTGTTCCTCAATATATCGTGTGGACAAAGACATGTAATGAAGTCATACTCATTTTCCAACAGTTTGTTTCCCGATTTCTGATTTGTTTGACATAGAACTCATTTGAACACATCAATTGAGTCCTGACCGGGACCGACACATAAGTCAAAACAAAATCATCGAGGGGCCCATGATATCGCTTTTAATCGTCTTAGGATAAAAGGAATAGATAAACTTCGACTTATATGCTTGTACTAATTACTTGTTAAGTTATACACAATAACACGTTTTATAACATCAAGTTACTAATACGTTTTCGTAATATCAATGCACAACCAACTCGTAATCAACAACTCATATATCTTGGTTTGAGGACTATACGATATTATCGTCTCACAATCACTCGTGATAAATTCCATGAAGTGATTAATTTGAGCGTGGGTTTAATCCAATACTCAAATCTTATTTCAGGAACACTCATGAACGTCGTAGCAAACTTTTGCTATGTCTAAACACCTTAGACAATCTACAATCCAATTCATGACAGTCTAACTTCATAGCTTACTTCCAAAGTATGATTGACTGTGGATAGTTCGAATAATCATATTAGACTTATCCATCCTATCAAATTGCTCTGGTGAAGGCAACCCAAAAGGACCATGCTACTATCGGGTCAAGTGCATACCAATTATAGTTATGGGCTTAGACACCTAATCCAACAGTCTCCCACTTGGATAAGTCTAATAACTATAACTGCCAATGCAACTTCAAAATCCGATCAGCATTCGTAGCTCTCAAAATCCGCTTTCCAACTCTGATCTAGTCAATGACTCGTCCTTTAGATAAGTGATCATATAATTCTCTGTTCCTCAATATATCGTGTGGACAAAGACATGTAATGAAGTCATACTCATTTTCCAACAGTTTGTTTCCCGATTTCTGATTTGTTTGACATAGAACTCATTTGAACACATCAATTGAGTCCTGACCGGGACCGACACATAAGTCAAAACAAAATCATCGAGGGGCCCATGATATCGCTTTTAATCGTCTTAGGATAAAAGGAATAGATAAACTTCGACTTATATGCTTGTACTAATTACTTGTTAAGTTATACACAATAACACGTTTTATAACATCAAGTTACTAATACGTTTTCGTAATATCAATGCACAACCAACTCGTAATCAACAACTCATATATCTTGGTTTGAGGACTATACGATATTATCGTCTCACAATCACTCGTGATAAATTCCATGAAGTGATTCATTTGAGCGTGGGTTTAATCCAATACTCAAATCTTATTTCAGGAACACTCATGAATGTCGTAGCAAACTTTTGCTATGTCTAAACACCTTAGACAATCTACAATCCAATTCATGACAGTCTAACTTCATAGCTTACTTCCAAAGTATGATTGACTGTGGATAGGTCGAATAATCATATTTGACTTATCCCTCCTATCAAATTGCTTTGGTGAAGGCAACCCAAAAGGACCATGCTACTATCGGGTCAAGTGCATACCAAATATAGTTATGGGCTTAGACATCTAATCCAACAGTCTCCCACTTGGATAAGTCTAATAACTATAACTGCCAATGCAACTTCAAAATCCGATCAGCATTCGTAGCTCTCAAAATCCGCTTTCCAACTCTGATCTAGTCAATGACTCGTCCTTTAGATAAGTGATCATATAATTCTCTGTTCCTCAATATATCGTGTGGACAAAGACATGTAATGAAGTCATACTCATTTTCCAACAGTTTGTTTCCCGATTTCTGATTTGTTTGACATAGAACTCATTTGAACACATCAATTGAGTCCTGACCGGGACCGACACATAAGTCAAAACAAAATCATCGAGGGGCCCATGATATCACTTTTAATCGTCTTAGGATAAAAGGAATAGATAAACTTCGACTTATATGCTTGTACTAATTACTTGTTAAGTTATACACAATAACACGTTTTATAACATCAAGTTACTAATACGTTTTCGTAATATCAATGCACAACCAACTCGTAATCAACAACTCATATATCTTGGTTTGAGGACTATACGATATTATCGTCTCACAATCACTCGTGATAAATTCCATGAAGTGATTCATTTGAGCGTGGGTTTAATCCAATACTCAAATCTTATTTCAGGAACACTCATGAATGTCGTAGCAAACTTTTGCTATGTCTAAACACCTTAGACAATCTACAATCCAATTCATGACAGTCTAACTTCATAGCTTACTTCCAAAGTATGATTGACTGTGGATAGGTCGAATAATCATATTTGACTTATCCATCCTATCAAATTGCTTTGGTGAAGGCAACCCAAAAGGACCATGCTACTATCGGGTCAAGTGCATACCAAATATAGTTATGGGCTTAGACACCTAATCCAACAGTCTCCCACTTGGATAAGTCTAATAACTATAACTGCCAATGCAACTTCAAAATCCGATCAGCATTCGTAGCTCTCAAAATCCGCTTTCCAACTCTGATCTAGTCAATGACTCGTCCTTTAGATAAGTGATCATATAATTCTCTGTTCCTCAATATATCGTGTGGACAAAGACATGTAATGAAGTCATACTCATTTTCCAACAGTTTGTTTCCCGATTTCTGATTTGTTTAACATAGAACTCATTTGAACACATCAATTGAGTCCTGACCGGGACCGACACATAAGTCAAAACAAAATCATCGAGGGGCCCATGATATCGCTTTTAATCGTCTTCGGATAAAAGGAATAGATAAACTTCGACTTATATGCTTGTACTAATTACTTGTTAAGTTATACACAATAACACGTTTTATAACATCAAGTTACTAATACGTTTTCGTAATATCAATGCACAACCAACTCGTAATCAACAACTCATATATCTTGGTTTGAGGACTATACGATATTATCATCTCACAATCACTCGTGATAAATTCCATGAAGTGATTCATTTGAGCGTGGGTTTAATCCAATACTCAAATCTTATTTCAGGAACACTCATGAACGTCGTAGCAAACTTTTGCTATGTCTAAACACCTTAGACAATCTACAATCCAATTCATGACAGTCTAACTTCATAACTTACTTCCAAAGTATGATTGACTGTGGATAGTTCGAATAATCATATTATTCTGGAAGTCAAAACATGCAAAAGTGAAACATAAAATAACTGAATGATAGAAGACAATAAACTTTACTTATAAATAAAACCCTTATTATTTAATCATCAAATGTCTATTACATTTATTTATTACAAGTTTCTAACTGCCTATCTAATCATTAAAACTAATATCGTCCCTTAGGACAATTCTCTTAGCATGCTGCAAATACTTAACCCTACTTAGTCCCTTCGTAAGGGGATCTGCTGGATTATCCTCTGATGATACCCTCTTCACTACGAGGAGTCCCTCTTCTACTCGATGTCTTATGAAGTGATATTTTCTGTAGATGTTCCTGGATCTACCATAATCCCTTGGTTACTTGGTTAAGGTGACTGCACCCTCATTGTCACATAAAATCTCCATAGGCTCCTTTACAGCTGGTACAACTCCAAGGTCTTCGATGAAGTTCTTTAGCCATATTGCCTCCTTCAATGCTTCGCTTGCTTCTATGTACTCTGATCCGTACGTTGAATCAGCTACAGTCTCCTGTTTGGAACTTTTCCATGTTACTGCTCCTCTATTTAGGGTAAATACCCAGCCCGACTAAGAGCGAAAATTATCTCTGCCGGTCTGTAAGCTGGCGTCACTATACCCTGTCACTCTTAATTCATCACTCCCACCGAGGGTAAGGACCCAGTCCTTAGTCCTCCGCAAGTACTTAAGAATGTTCTTTACTGCTATCCAGTGAGTTCTACCAGGATTCCCTTGATATCGACTAACCATGCTCAAAGCAAAAGCCACATTCTTTAAGATAGTCGTGGAACTCAATACTAAGATACTCACCACCTCGATCGGATCGGAGCATCTTTATCTTCCTACCCAATTGATTCTCCACTTCTTGCTTAAACTCTTTGAACTTTTCAAAGGTTTCCAACTTGTGCTTGATTAAGTAGATATATCCATATCTGCTATAATCGTCGGTAAATGTTACATAGAAGCGGTTAGCATCCCTTGTGGTAGATCTGAAGGGTCCACACACATCGGTGTGTATGAGATCCAACAAACCCTCACCTCTTTCACAAGTACCAGTGAAAGGTGACTTGGCCTTCTTTCCAAGCAAACAATATTCACACGTGTCATCCGACTTTAAGTCAAATGACTCCAACACTCCATCGTTTTGGAGTTGGGCTATGCGCTTCTTGTTGACATGTCCAAGATGACAATGCCACAATCATGCCTTGTCCAAACCATTGGACGAATCAATATGCAATACATTATTTCCTAAGTTGTCTACAATCATCATAGTTTCATATATACCATTACAAGGCAATGCTTCAAAATAAAATTTACCATTATAAAAAGCATTAATATAACCAATTTCATTGTTAAATGAAAATCTAAAACCTTGTTTATACAAACCATGAAAAGAAATAATGTTTCTCGCCATCTCTGACGAGTAGCAACAATCGTGCAAATCTAATTGTAACCCATTACTAAGCAATAAAGAATAAACTCCAATCTTGGTGACAGACGACGCTTTCCTATTCCCCATTATCAAGTTCATCTTCCCGTGCTCCACATCCCTACTTCTTCTTAGACCCTGTAATTCAGAACAAATGTGAAAACGACATCTTGTATCAAGGACCCAAGAACTAGTATGTGATGAGTTTATAGATTGAATAGTGTAAATACCTGCAAAGGTGGGATTTATCTTCCCATCCTTAATGTCCTACAAGTATTTAGAGCAGCTTCGTTTCTAATGCCCATTTTCATGACAATAGAAGTACTCTGCTTTCTTTGGATTGGATGAGGGAGTAGCAGAACCACCTTTGCACCTACTTGAAGATGATCCATCATGAGACTTTCCCTTGTGATTCTTTGAAGGAGATTTCCTTTTCTTCCCTTTCCCATGTCCAATTTCCAGGACTGGGGTAGCAGCAGTAGGAGTGGGTACAACAGACTTGCCTTTTAAACTACTTTCAGCAGTTCTCAGAAGGCCTTGAAGCTTGCTTAGAGTGACTTCCTCCATGTTCATATGATACGTCATCCTGAACTGATCATAACAGGGAGGTAAAGAGTGTAGGATAATGTCGATTGCCAACTCTTCATCAAAATTGACGTTCAACTTTAGCAAGCGGTCCACATATCTTTGCATCTTTTGCAAGTGAGTCGTGATGGACTCTCCATCCTTCATTTTTGTTGTTATCATGAAGGCAATGATTTCATACCTTTATTGTCGAGCACTCTGATGGTACCATTCCATCAAGTCTTGGTGCATCTAGAAAGGCCAGAAGTCCTCGTAGGACTTCTAAAGCTCAGAAGTGATAGCGGCTAGCATGATGCACGACACCTTTTTCGCGTCCTTCTCATGAGCGCTATACTCAGCCAGTTGCTCAGGAGTAGCAGTTTCTTCATCAATCTCCTTTAGCTCATTGTTGAGGACGTATTCCTTTTCCTCGTATCGAATGTTCATGCTAATGTTTCGAATCTAGTCGTTGAAATTCGACCCATCGAAAATGACCCTCCCACATAGGTTCATGAGGGAGAAAGAGCCGGAAGAGTTTGAGTTTGAAGCGTTGTTTGAGGTAGGCATCTGAAAAAGAAAGACAAGTTTCATTAGATAGAAATTCCTTAATATAATACCCAAATGAAATATTAAGGCTAGGACCCAAACACAATAATTCCCAACTTAGAAAAGGGATGCCGTAATATAATTGCAAATTATTTGAAGGGAGGTAAATGATGATTTACCAATTTTCACCACCCAAAACCAAAATTTACAAGAATTAAGTTTTATGAAATTCCTAGATCTTTGAGATTCATTGAACCTTTCAATGACATGTTTAATCTCGATTATGCCCTTCAAGTTTGTGACTGGGATACCGAGGATCACAAACAAGGTGTGAATAACCATGCAAATATGTGTGGTACTCTCGATGTCATTCATCATCTAATCAACGTGCCGGTTAGCCACACACGCTCCATTGATCTATGATAATTCTTGAGCCACCCTTCGCTACCGTTGTTAGTCCAAATTAGTGTGTCGGTTAACTACACACGCTCCACTAACGACTTGCCAAGGTGCAAAGTGCAATTTCATGGAATAGCACCATTTTAACATTTTTACTAAAGTAACTAAGGTTGGGAATTTAGAAAAGCATTTACTTACTTTTTATAATTATCATTATACTTTTTAATGAGAATTAATTTCCTATCCTACCCGTTCAGCTAACGACCCTCAACTAGTCAAGGAAGCGGTGGGTGAGAGTGGACACCCATTCAATCGCCATTTTATAGGCAATTTCCTTATACCCCCTGATAGACCAGCTTTATGAATGAGGCCTACTAACGGTAAGACTGACTGTCTTATACATATATATATATATATATATATATATATATATATATATATATATATATATATATATATAAGTATTAAGTTATTAATGTATTATAATAGTATAAGGGTTGAATTTTAAACTTTTAAAACTCCGGCTCCTTTGTTACTTGAGAATACACATTTTTAAAATACGTCAACAAAAATTGTTGGCGAGTTCCACAGGTTTTGACTCCGTGAGTTTTATAAAAAGAAATCTTTATAAAACATGGAATGTTTAACAAAATAAGTTGTGCAAAACATGGTCAACAATGTTACCGATATGCTTCGTGTGAGACCCGATACTTGAAATCCGATACGACTATCCATGTAAAAATACTTATGATAAAAGTGAATATTAACATATTTTTGTGAAACAAAATATTTAGTATTTATGTAAATAAACACTACCAATCGGTTTAACATATTTTTGTGAAATAAAATATTTAGTATTTATGTAAATAAACACTACCAATCGGTTTAACATATTTTTGTGAAATAAAATATTTAGTATTTATATAAATAAACACTAACAATCAGTTTAACAATCTACAAACAATATTTATACTACCTCATCCTAGTGTGTATTAGTATATTTGTATCCAGGACTTTGTTATAATTCCTGATTGTTTGAGTTTGAAGACTTTTGGTTGTAATGCTTAATAATGTAAAGCTACCAAAGTTCTATCGGGACAACGGTCGTATGTGTCTTTATACGATCGGGACAACGGTCGTATGTGTCCCTATATGATTTTAAACAGTTCGTCGACTGCAAGTGACCATATATATGTTTAGACAGTACTCCGACTGTAAGTGAATAACAAAGTTTATACAGCACCCCGGCTGTGAGTGACCAAAATCGATGTAGTCCAAATCATCATATCTTATGAGGTTTTCAACATGATCATATTAGAAATACTTGTTATAATTTACACTTTTGTAACTATTAAAGTATGTGTGAACTAAACAATATCATAATTGGTGTACTTCTTATTTACCACAACACTTTGTATATATATATTTGAAAACCAAACAGCAAGATAAATCAAAAGGGCAAATCTGTCCACGTTTTTAGAATAATTATAGAAAAATCATTTTAAGTCGAAATCTGGATCTGTAAACTCTCATAGCAAAACAAATGAGTCTACTTTGTCCATAATTTTTACCCTGAACTTAAGTGGTTCCTATCCAGATTGAAAATGTTCATTTTTACCGACTGGTCCGAAAATGTTCTGAAATGATAGGCAGTTTTGTAAAAATCATTATAAATTGTAGAAAAATCGTATGAATGCGTTCGAGTAGTCTTTGGAAAGGTATAAACCTGAACTATATCCATATTGTACAGTTTTGAAATCCATTGAGTTTAAGGAGGGAAAAACAGTCCGTGAACAGACCATAACGTTTCTGTGAAGAGCTGAAATTTAAGCTTATATATATTTAGTGACATAACTTGCATTTTTAGCTAGCAAAGCCTTTAAATCTTTCAACTATATTTGTTTAGTGTGTATTCTCCCCCAAAACTTGTAAAACATAAAAGAGGGGCCGTAGAAAACTCACTTTTGTCGCGTAGAGTTATTCGGGTTGAGAATGGTTCGTGCGGTTTCCAGTTCCAGTCACGTTTGCGATTTGAGTATTCTTTTGGATGTCTTAACACATAAAGACATATATTTACATGTATGTTAGACTTTTAGCAAGTCTTAAATCATTTAAAATCAGTAGACTTGATGATAAAAAGAAAGAGTAGTAATCAAGAATATACCTAGCTTTAACTTGGATCTAAGTATATTGCCAAAAGGTGGTGGAATAACACAAGCTTTTTGAGAGGTAAAGGGTAAATTTCTCAGGGGTTTTAAGTGTTTGAAAGTAGATACATATGGTATAATTTAAATCTTGAAAATGGGCAGGAAGGTGAAGAACTTTTGGGTGTTGGTTTGATGCTCAAAAACAGCCACTGTTTTGGCTATGTTGCTGTCATGAAAATTTCACAGCAAAAGGGTAAGAAAAGGGTATTTTAGCCACTGTTTTGAGTCCCTAATTTAGTGTATCATAACAACTAACTTCCAGGGGTATTTGGTGGTGAAAATATCTAGCAAAAAGGGAGGTGTAGATGGGTGAAATGGTGGCTGAAACATCAAGGGACAACATCCCCTTTAAGGTTCACGGTTTTGAAGAGTTGGAAGGAAGTTTGTGTGGTTGAAAATGGGATGAACTTTGGAGCTCTTCCCTGGAGTATTTGCTGGAGAATGGAAGAATAATGAAGAGATATCTCCAGATTATGAAGGAGGAGAGAGGATAAGAAGAGAAGAAGATAAGATGGAATCAATTAGGCTAGATTGTGATGGGATGGGTAAATGATGAGATTTGATCTCCTAGCCCACTTGGTCTCCTAGTTGGTTAAAGATAATAGTAATCATATTGATTTGATTTAGCTCCTGCAAGTGGCTGAGTATTCCCTTCAAGTTAGAAATTAGTTACCTTGTTTCCATTTAGTTTT
This sequence comes from Lactuca virosa, assembly GCF_052849685.1. Taxonomy (NCBI): domain Eukaryota; kingdom Viridiplantae; phylum Streptophyta; class Magnoliopsida; order Asterales; family Asteraceae; genus Lactuca; species Lactuca virosa. The sequence goes on from NC_136428.1 coordinate 320,127,877, forward strand.
GAGGGGGAGGGAAGTGGGTAAGGAAATTGAGGGGGAATGAAACTAGATTTTGTTTGGGTTAATTTATTTAATGTTCTTTAATATTAGACCATATCTTTAGTAGATATTATGCATGTGCGTGCTCAAGTGGGTTAGGAAGAATACGTAAGCTAAGAAGTAGGATATTTGGTGAATTGCTTTAATTGAATATATATACTCATCCTTGGATAACTTTGACATAATATTCCCTGTACCTTTCACTTATTGATTGTGGTAATGTTCTTATGTCACCATATATATATATATATATATATATATATATATATATATATATATATATATATATATATATATATATATTACGTAGGTTATTTTATAAATGTATAAATATATAGATTATACATGCTTTTGCTCTTTAATACTTCTACCCAAATACGTAATTTAATAAGTCTAGAGTATTTATTTATTTTTCATTTGGTAAAATATTACTTCTTTTCCGTCGTCTTCGTTCATAAACGACTAAGTTTGATACATTTCAAATTCATGTATTTGTCCATTGATAGTATCACATGTCACTTTAATAAAATTTGTCGTTACCAGAAGCCGTGTAATTATAATGTTTTGAACACCCGATTATTAGTCGGTCCTTTTCAATAACCCGGTTCTAGTTCAGATTATAAAATAACATCGTTATTCGACAAATTTCTAGATCATGAAATTTCCTCACGTTATTATCAAACTTGTAACAAATTTTCGCAACATTTTTAGATAATATATTATTCGTTATTTATTATTAATATAGATCGTCCTACAAAAGTCTATATTTTGCCAATTGTTACATTCTCCCCCTGTTAAAAGAATTTCGCCCCGAAATTTAACTTGTAGACGAGATATCACCAAACAATTGGGGGTATTTATTTTTCATTTGATCTTCGCGTTCCCAGGTAAATTCTGGTCCTCGCTGAGAGTTCCAACGAACTTTCACGATAGGAATACGACTTTGTTTTAAACGCTTCACTTCTCGATCCATAATTTCCACAGGTTCTTCAACGAAGTGGAGTTTTGTGTTTAGTTGTATCTCATCGAGAGGTATTACATTGGTGTCGTCGGACATACACTTTTCAGGTTGGATACATGGAATACGTCGTGTACTTTGCTCAGTTCTTGAGGTAGCTTTAGTCGATAAGCTACAGGACCAATTCTGTCAAGAATTTCGAAGGGTCCAATGTATCTTGGGTTAAGCTTTCCTCTTTTGCCAAAACGAATCATACCCTTCCAGGGCGAGACTTTTAGCATCACTCGATCTCCAACTTGGAATTCTAGAGGTTTACGTCTTATATCAGCATAGCTTTTCTGACGGTCACGCGCTGCCTTAAGTCGATCCTTGATTTGAATGATCTTCTCGGTCGTTTCATGGATTATCTCTGGCCCAGTATGCAGCGTGTCATTTGTGTGTGCTCGGGCCAGTTGGGTATCCCCGACCTCTGCCCAACATATAGGCGATCGACATTTGCGTCCGTATAAAGCTTCGAATGGTGCTGCTTTCAGGCTGGTGTGATAACTATTATTATAGGAAAACTCAATCAACGGTAGATGAGTATCCCAAGAATTTTCAAAGTCAATTACACAAGACCGTAGCATATCTTCTAGGGTCTGAATGGTTCGTTCACTTTGACCATCTGTCTGTGGGTGGTAAGTTGTGCTCATATCTAAGCGGGTTACCAGCGATTTGTGAAGTGATTTCCAGAACCTTGATGTGAACCTACTATCCCTATCCGAGATAATAGAGGTTGGCACTCCATGAAGCTTGACAATTTCCCTGAGATATGTTCTCGTCAGCTTTTCCATTTTGTCAGTTTCCTTGATTGGTAGGAAATAGGCAGACTTAGTTAATCTATCAACCACTACCCAAATAGTGTCATAACCACTAGGAGTCTTGGGCAGCTTTGTGATAAAGTCCATTGCAATTTGCTCCCATTTCCACTCGGGAATCTCCGGCTGTTGCAGTAATCCCGAGGGCTTTTGATGCTCTGCCTTGACCTTAGAGCAAGTCAAGCATTTGCCCACGTAAGTGGCAATCTCAGCCTTCATATTAGGCCACCAATACAATTTCTTTAGATCTAGATACATCTTGTCGGAGCCAGGATGTACGGAATATCTTGATCTATGAGCTTCGTCCATGACTAAGCTTCTAATGTTACCAAACTTTGGTGTCCAGATTCTGTTCATGAAGTAACGAGTTCCATCATCCTTAAGCTCGAAATGTTTATCTATTCCCCGTAAACCTTCTTCTCCAACATTCTTCTCTTTCAGAGCATCTATTTGAGCTTCACGAATATGGGTATTAAGGTCTGAATGGATGGTCATAGTTAGCGCTTTCACTCGTCGCGGTTTCTTATGCTCTTTACGACTTAAAGCATCAGCTACAACGTTCGCTTTTCCAGGATGATACCGAATCTCACATTCATAATCGTTCAATAACTCAATCCATCTTCTTTGCCTCATATTTAGTTCTTTTTGATCAAATATGTGTTGGAGACTCTTATGGTCGGTAAAAATGATACATTTCGTTCCATATAAGTAGTGTCTCCAAATCTTCAAGGCAAAGACTACTGCTCCCAATTCTAAGTCGTGAGTTGTGTAGTTATTTTCATGGATCTTGAGTTGTCGTGAGGCATATGCAATAACCTTCTCTCTCTGCATTAAAACACACCCCAATCCTTGAATTAACGCATCACAGTATACGACAAAATCTTCGGTTCCTTCAGGTAAGGATAGGATTGGTGCACTACATAGCATTTGTTTCAACTTTTGGAATGCAGCTTCCTGCTTATCTCCCCAGTCGAACTTCATTTCTTTTTGTGTTAATGTAGTGAGTGGCTTGGATATTTTGGAAAAATTCTCTATGAATCTCCTATAGTAGCCGGCAAGGCCTAAGAATTGTCGCACTTCGGTTGGTGTTCTTGGTGCGTCCCAATTCTTAACTGCTTCGATTTTTGTGGGATCCACATGTATTCCTCTGTTACTTACTACATGCCCTAGGAAATGTACCTCTCTAATCCAAAATTCACATTTGGAGAATTTTGCGTACAACTTTTCCTTTCTTAGCAGTTCCAAGATCAATTTCAGATGTTGGCCGTGTTCCTCTTTAGTTCGTGAATAGATTAGAATGTCGTCGATAAACACTATAACGAACTTATCTAAGTATGGTTTGCATACACGATTCATGATAGCCATGAATACAGCTGGAGCATTGGTCAGTCTGAAGGGCATAACTAGAAACTCATAGTGACCGTATCGAGTTCTAAATGCAGTTTTCGGAACATCTGCTTCTAATACTTTTAGCTGATGATATCCGGATCTTAGATCTATCTTCGAATAGAAACTAGATCCCTGGAGTTGATCAAACATGTCATCTATTCTGGGGAGTGGATAACGATTCTTAACTGTCAGTTTGTTCAACTCCCGATAGTCTATACACATCCTGAAAGAACCATCTTTCTTCTTGACGAATAAGACCGGCGCTCCCCAAGGTGAGAAACTCGGTTTGATAAAACCCTTGTCGAGTAGTTCTTGCAGTTGACTTGAAAGCTCTTGCATTTCCGAAGGTGCCAATCTATAAGGAGATCTCGCTACTAGATTTGCTCCCGAAATTAAATCAATTCGGAACTCGACACTGCGACTTGGTGGCAATCCAGGCAGATCTTCAGGAAATACATCGGGATAGTCGCATACGTGAGGTATGTCTTTGATTTCTTTCGTCTTGCTCTTCTTGTCTACTACGTGCGCCAAGAAGGCATAATACTTCTTGTGTAGATATTTTTGAGCCTTAGTGCAAGAAATAAGCTTCAAGTTTTGACCCGACTTGTCGCCGTAGATTATCATGGTCTCTTCGTTAGGTAGAGTTAGTCGTACAGCTTTTGCGAAACAAAGAATTTCAGCATGATGCAGAGACAACCAATCCATGCCGATAATGATGTCGAAACTCCCAATATTCATTGGCATTAAGTTGACATAGAATGTGTGGTCGTTCAAAGTTAAGAGGCAATTCCGTAAGATTTCGGTGGTGTTTTCTGTCTGACCGTTAGCTACTTCTACTTCGTATGCCACGTCTAATTTACTAGACTCGTGATTTAATAGTTGTTTAAATGCTGGAGTTATAAAACTTCTATCGGCACTGAAGTCAAACAGAATTGTAGCATACAAGTTATTGATGAGGAACGTACCAGTAACCACCGATGGATCTTGTATGGCATCTTTGTTCCCTATCACGAAAGCCCGACCACGAGCACTCCCATCACCCTTCTTCAACTTTGGACAATTTCTCTTGATGTGCCCTTTTTCTCCACATTCAAAACAAGCTCCTCCTCCACTAGAACCCGATCCATTACCCCTTCCTGGTACTGCAGCAACTATTGCCATTCCCCGACAAAAGTTTTCAGTATGACCTTTCTTGTTGCATTTTGCACAATGGAAACATTCTCCCTTGTGGTGTTGGTTGCATTGATTGCATAAGGGCATATTCCCAACATAACCCTTTTGTTGCATTGGAACTTGTTGGATTGGAACTGGGGTTGGTACCATAGCATAGACCTTTTCATTTTGAGGCTTTTTCTGTTGGTTCTGGTTCGCTCCATTGAACTTGCGTTTGTGGTGGTTGTTGCTAACTTTTGGATTTTCAACTTTCGCTACCATTGATCCATTTTCTATTTCGTTCTTAATCAACTGCAGTGCTAGACGCTTAGCACTGAGATATGTGGTAGGGTTTGATGAAAGTATCATTCCTTTTATTTTTGGAGCCAGACCCCATATATAACGCTCCACTTTCTTGCCTTCTGGTTTCACCATGCCTGGACAGAGGAGTGCAAGATCATTAAACCTTGTTGTGTAAGCCTTGACTTCAGAACCTTTCATCTTTAGGTTCCAAAGCTCATGTTCTAGGCTCTGTACTTCTTCTCGGGGGCAGTATTCCTCTATTAAAAGTTCTTTCATGCTCTCCCATGACATTGAGTTGGCCACCGAGATACCCAAGGTTTTTACATGGTCAGTCCACCATGTTAGAGCTCCATCCATCAAGGTGCATGCAGCAAAACGCACCTTGCTACCCTCAGAGCAGTAGCATATGTCAAATACAGCTTCGACCTTTTCAAACCAACGAGTTAAACCAACAACGCCTTCGTTGCCATAAAAGTTTCTTGGCTTGCAACTCATGAAGTCCTTATAGGAACAAGTTCTTCTAGGCTCTTCTGGATGTGAGTGAAGAGTGCTTCCAGCTCCGATTCCCAATCCATTCACTTCCACGACTTGTCTTCCCTCATTCAAACTCCTCGCAGTTGCCATTGCAATAGTAATGCGTTCTGAAACTAGTTGTTCCAATTCTGCTGTAGTTTGAGGAAGTCCTGACTCGGGAGGTGGTGGAATTGGAGCGCTAGAAGTTGGCGTTTCCGTTACTGGAGTCACAACCGGCCTTCTGGCTGGTCGACCTCTCCGGGTTCGTCCTATAGTTGGTTCGGTAGTTGGTGTTACTTCAGGGTTTGCTCTGGTGTTCCTTCTTGGAGGCATTTTGATTTCCTAATTCATTTAGTAGTAAAGGTTAAGTTTGTGATGTGTTTGTTAGTTTTCACATAATGTTATTATTCATGATCACGATTCATATAATAGTTCAAAAAATATTTTTAAACTTAATAACATATGCTTCATTATATTAAACAGTAACATCTGAGTACATTAGTCTTTACCATTCTCAAAATGTAAAGACCTATAATTAGTGGTACAAAGACCAACTAATAAACAAATAAAGTTTACTTATTCTTAGATATGCTAATACATATCCGAAAAGTTTGTCACCAAAACTTTTAGTATCTCAAATATGCTACACAAAATTTACACATACAAATAAAAGAATGTCCTATCGACACTTATTGACTTCACTTATTGACTTCACTTATTGACTTGTGATCGTACTTTTACTTTTAAAACGCCAAGTTTTTAGCTTATCAACTACTTCACTTAGGTTGGATAATCCATGAGGCCCGACCAAAATAAAACTTAGGTGCACATCTACGTTTAGTCATGGTATGACCTATGTTTTAAGAAACCTAATTGAGTATTTGATCTAAATCCTTGTGTTTATGTTTATTAGATTCCTTAACTTTTAAGTGTTGTAGGATAAGGATATTTCTTAAATCTACTAGAGTAATCCCTAGACTGTAGTTGTATTTTTCCTAAAAAGAAAATACTAAGTTCTCTATAGTTGATCCAACGCGTTTACGTTTTGTTGTAATGAAAACCTTTGTATGTATAATTATCACTTTTCCATGATAATAAAATAGTATAAAATAATTATATAAATCTTTATATAATTATCCGTCTTGTTCAAAAATGTTACAATAGTGTTAATGTCCCATAAACTATACTTATTATACTTATTATAGTTTATTATAATATTTGGTTTGTATTATAATATTTGGTTTATTATAATATATATATATATATATATATATATATATACATTATAACATGCTTAGATATTCATAAATTACAAGTATTTTACATCTAGCACCAATAAGTGAGTCCTTAGTATGAAAATGTCCATTTTTCTTAGTTTTTGACTTTTTACGTCACAAACGGTAAATAGTGAATATAACTATGTAAAACTTATTTTTACCTTCTTGTGATATTTAAGTCAAGTTAAATTTATATGCTTTAAACGATATATTTTTGGTCAAAACCCACAAAAATGGTACCATAACCTAGTTATGACCATTTTTGTTAGAAAACTCACTTTTGCATAAAATGATAGATTGTAAGTTTTCTTTTTGTAAAACTAAATCTTTGGTATTTTTGACTAGTGTCAAGCAATATGTTGCAAATAACATATTTTGGTTTATAGCCCACAAAAATGGTGTAATAACTTGGTTATAACCATTAGAAAAGTCATATTAGGTTCATAAAAACCATAGTTTTTATAGTTTTGTTTTTGTGACCTTTTTCTGAAGAACATATAATTTGTTTATACTTATATTTCATACTTTTGCATTTGTAAACAAACACACCACACATAAATGTTCAAATAACTAAGTAATAACATCTTTTCATGCATATAATACTTTTACACAACTTAAAGAAGAAGCATGTATAATAACTTGTGTTATTCCGCCACCCCCCCCCCCCCCAAAGAAAAAAAAAGTTGGAAAAACTCAAAAATGAAGGGGTATGAACTCACATTATGTGTATTTTCTTGGTGGATAAGAGGTTGTAGATGGAAATATTCAAGTTAAGAACACTTGAAGATTTGAAGATCCTATGAATAGTAACAAATGATAATGTGTATAAATGGATTGAAACTAGTTTATAAGTGTGTAGTCACTAGATTATCAAGGAAATACTTACCAAAAACTCATGAACCACTTGGAAGAATTTAGCTATGGAAGATGAGAGCTCTTTCTTGGAGAAGAAGAAGAAAATGATGAAGATGAATGTGAGAAAAAGGCCTTTCGGCCGTAAGTTAAAGAGAGAGGGGGAAGGAGGGTGGGGGGTGGGTAGGGTAGGTTATCGGTATGGTATGGGGGGACATGGATTAGACTAATGGTAAGCTACTCTAGGGTTTAAGTGGTTGCCCATTTAAGATGAAGGTACAACTTAATAACTAGTGACTTTTTATAAAAAAAAAAGTAAAACCTTTATAAACTCTTGGTATTTTTATAAAATTGATGATGTTTTTATAAAATAAATATGGTATAAAGGATGTATACAATATTTAATTTGAATTATAAAAATTCAAATTATTATAACAAACATTATTATCAAAATAATAATACGTTAAATGAATGTTAGGTCGAATTTCCATGTTTGTTTCGTTAAAAATTTGGTGTTTAGCCGGGTATAGACTTTGTCGCATTTGGTGACGAATTCACCAAAAATTTATGTTTGTAGCCTTTGCTATGAATTTTCCACGCAGTGTTAGGTTTATGAACTCCACTACATTATGTTAGGAGTATTATTTATTCCCAAATAATATATAGCTGAATTATCGAGTTGTTACGTTACTAACCCTAATTAGGGTTTATATTTGATAATTGGCAATCCAGAGAGGTACTTTGTATTATAATTTGTCAATATTACATTAGAAACATTAGGGGATATCATATTTCTCCTAAATTTCTAATACAAATTAAGTTGACCTGTTTGACATTTGTTGATTTTGTTTGACCCGATTTGGCTGTTATCACAGAGTGGTTTTCTCTTCGTCAATCTCAGTTAGTCCTTGTCCTCGAAACGAAGGGCCATTTTGATGTTGCACATTCATTCATTGTAATTGGTGCCATCCACTGTCACATTTGAGTAGACAGACAACAACGAGAAGTTTTGGTTGGAGGAGGAGGTACCAGAAGCATCATTTGGAGTAGACATCTGAAAATGGAAGGTAGTTTTAGTTAGATAAGCATAATACTTAATATAGAAAACCAAAATAAAATATTAAGGGTAAGATCCAACTATAAAATTCACAAATTAGAAAAGGGATGTCGTAATCTAATTTTAAATATTAAAAATGTAGGTAAATGATGATTTACCAATTCCACCAACAGAAAATGGAATTTAAAAGAAATTAAGTTAAGTGAAACTTCTAGGTCTTTTGAGATACATTGAAACTATTCAGTTGCATGTTTAATCTCAGATTATGCTTTTCCATTTGTGACTGGGATACCGAGGATCACAAACAAGATGTGAATAACCATGCAAATGTGCTTGGTAACCTCATTGTCATTTATCATCCCAATTGATGTGCTGGTAAACCACACACGCTCCATCAACAACGATAATTCATGAGATACCCATTACCACTCTTTATTAGTCCATAGTAGTCTGTTGGTCAACCACACATGCTCCACTAACGAATTATAAAGTGTAATGTGCAATTTCATAGGTTACCATACAAATTCACATTTTTCCTAAAGTAACTAGATTTGTGATTTAATGAAAAGCTTCTAGTAACTTTTAATAGCATTATACTTTTAATGACGATTAGTTGTCATATCAAACCCGTTCGGCTAACGACCATCCACCACACAAGAGAGCTGTGGGTAATAGTGGACACTCATTCAACGGTCATTTTATCGGCCGCTTCCTTATACCCTCTTTATAACATGGTTTCGTGAATGAGACCTACTATTGATTTGACTGACTTAATATTATACATATAGTAATAATTAAAATTTTAATTTTACGTATAGTATAAGGTGTATTTTAAACTTTTTAAAATGCTAGGTTTTATATTTTAAATTTCAAATTTTAATATTCAATTAATTAAATTTAAAATAATATATGATTTATAAAATAAATCAATTAAGGATTATTAAATTAATCAGTAAATTTAACCCTAATCCTTACCCCATAAATTAATCAATTGAAACTAGTCCTTTCAATGCAAATGAAAAAACTATATTTCTAGACATTACCGAAGAGTAATAGAAATCTATTAAAACTATCCTAACTCGTTAGCAAGGTTGTAAAAATCGCTCAACGGTAGCTCGACGGTCGACAGGTGTTAAGGGATTAATCCGCTCGACGGTAGCTCGACGGTCGACAGGTGTTAAGGGATTAATCGGTCTTGGCGAAGATTAATCGGGGGAATTAATCAGGGACCATAGATTATTACTAAAATATGAAAATTAATCAAAGCTTAATATATTTATGAAAAATAAGTAGTTCAAAATTAGAAAATAAGAGAATTCGAAATTTTGAAAATTTGAAAATATGAACATTTTGGTATAATATTTGAAAATTTGAAATTTTGAAAATTTTGGAGTAAAAAAAATGTAATTTTTTGAATTTTTTTTGACATTTTTGACATTTCTTTGACTTTTTTTTTACTTTTTTTTACTTTTGTTGACTTTTTTTTTGACCGATTAATCCCGTAAAGACCGATTAATCCCGTGAAACTAGATTAATCCCTAATTTCTGTCAAACACACTAATCCTAGTCGGTTGGAGAACGGCAAACGATTAATCTACAATTAATCACGATTACTCCCGAGTTACTGCAACCATGCTCGTTAGTAGTAGTTCCCAATTCTGACCATGTTTGTATTTCACTTTAATACTTAGGTTAACAGTTTTTTAGTGACAATCTGTTGACTGAGTTGTCCTGACCTCATAGGTCAGATCCTGACTGACTCTCTTCTCACGCAGTATATATATATATATATATATATATATATATATATATATATATATATATATATATATATATATATATATATATATATATATATATATATGAGAGTGAATTACATAGAGAGAGTATCTTTTTCTGATTAGTTCCTTCGTCATTGTATCGAACTATTTTTTGCTCGAATGAATTGAAGATCTTATTTACTTTTTATATGTATTTTGATCTTTTTCTATTCTCGCTTACATCATTGTTTTAGAATCTATACATTTCTAACATATGTTTATGTGCGTGATGTGTGTATGTACTGTTTATGGAATGATCCGTTTACTTATAATACGCACACATTTTGTTTATTAGTAAGAAACGCATAATAGGAGTTGAGTCTTAGTTGATGATAGTACCCAAAATCAGCATGAGATATTCTCAAAATCCAAAAAAAATCAAATTAGATGTTGCATAATTTACAATAAATAATGGTTTGTTGGTGTCATTCAATTTTAGCTTCTTATAGAGACTATAACATTTTGATAATAAAATTTGTTTACTCGATTATTTACAGTAAATAATGGTTTGTTGGTGTGATTCACTTTTTTACCTCCTTGTAGAGACTACAACATTTAGATAATTGAGATTACAACAATTTGATGATGGGATTTAGGTAGACAAACCAAAATAAAACCTTAAGTTTGCATGCCACCTAAATAGGATCTATGTTTTCTCTATTGTACCTAACTAAGGGGTTGTTTGATATGCTATCTAACTGGGTCCAAAGCGGGACTGGGTCCATAAAATACCAATTAGCATGTTTGATATTGATTATAGATTAAGGGACTCGGTCCAACATTAGGACTCGGTCCAATGAAAATAGAGGACTCGGTCCTTGCTTTAAACTTGATGGACCGAGTAAAAAAAAGTTGTAGACGTCGATGCCCTATATCCCTCCGGGATCCCCCGTTAACCTCCCTGCGACATAAGCAATAAGTCAATTTGCGATCAAAAACTGTCGAGCAACAACAGGGTTAAACAGCAGCAAAGCAGCGATCAACAGCAGCAACTACATCGATCAAAAACAACAACATCGATCAGCAACAAAAGCATCAATCAAAAACAGGTTTCTTTTTCTTTTTTTATCCTTATTTTTTCTGCATTCATAAGCAGGGGCAAAACTGTCCAGAATTTATTGATTCTTAAAATTTCAATGTTTTTCATGTTCTTGATCAACAAGTTTGTTTATCTTATTTTGTCCTTATTTTTTCTGCATTCATAATCAGGGGTAAAACTGTCCATAATGTATTATTATACAATTTCCATGTTTTTCATGTTCTTGATTTTCATGTACAGAATCTATTTTTTGTCCTTGTTTTTCATGTTGTTGATTCTTAAAATTTCCATGGGAGCATGCATGTTATTTCTTAATTCTTGAAAACAAGAAGTGAATTTTTTTTTTTTGATTAATTAGTATGTATCTTCCAAAACAAAATTGGTGAATATGAAATTATGGTGGTGTCGAATAGTGATAAGCAAGCTGTTGAAAAACACAAGTTGTCATGAATTCTAAACTTTAACACCCATTAGTAGAGTGAGTTTGAAAATTACATATAATTCAAATGGTTGTGTAACCATATATCTTTGTGGTATTGTATCTCTTTAGAGCTATGAATGTTATATGAAAAAGGTAAATGAAAAAGTAAAAGTTTTGAAAATAATATGCAGAAAGAGAATGTTGGAAACATGCAATTTGTAGAATAGTATTGTGAATCTAAGGCAACAAGTTTATGTTGGTGATGTTACTTTTATAAATATATGATTTTTATTTTTATTCTAAATATTTCTTGAAACATTCAAGACACTAGAGTGTGATATTTTTTTACTATAAATTAACAATTTATTATTTTTGAAGAATTTTTTTTTTATCATTTTGTATCTTTTCATCTTAATAACATTTTTATTTTATCTGTTAATAATTTTTTATATTTATAAATATGACCTATTTGTGAGTATTTGTGTACATGTGTATATGTATATATAATTATGTATATGTGGGCAAATTTGTGTGTATATGTATATATATTTGTGTTTATGTGTGCTAAAAGCAATGATGTGTTTTGCAAGAGAAAATCCATACAAACGATTCATCAATGTTTTCATGAAGTGCTAAAAGCAATGATGTGTTTTGCAAGAGAAATTATTGTACCAACATCTTCTAATACAACAAGAAATACCTCGGAACGACATAGACGGCTAAAAAACATATTTCCTGGAGCATTAGGTGCACTAGATGGAACACTTGTACATGCAGTTGTGCCCATTGATGAACAAACTCGCTATAGGGGAAGAGGAAAAGGTGAATGTTATCAAAATGTAATAGGAATTTGTGATTTTGATATGATATTCACCTTTGTATGGGCCGGATGGGAGGGCATAGCACACGATTCTAAAGTTTTGAAAGAAGTTGCATTTAATCCGACTTCTGGATTTCCATTCCCTCCACCAGGTTTGTCATTTTTCTATAAGTTTTATTATCTATATTATTTATATGATTAATTAGTCACCCATCTACAGATAAATATTACCTTTGTGATGCCGCATACACCAACACCTGTGGATTTATGGCTCCTTACCGCAATACTAGGTATTGGTTAGCCGATTTTCGAAGAAACAAAGCTTTAACTAAGGAAGAGAGGTTCAATCCTGCTCATGCACAACTTAGAAATATCATTGAACGTGCTTATGGTGTATTGAAGGCGAGATTTCCAATTTTAAAACGTATGGCTCCTTATCCTTTTCCAGTACAAAGAGACATAGTCATTGCCTGTGTCGCGGTCCATAATTTTATAAAGAAATACGATATTCAAGATGACCTATTTACGAACTTTGAACAAAACACTATGGTTACTCCTAATGTGGGGGGTGGAGGAAGTGAGGGCCAAAACATACAAGGCATATAATGGGGTTCAGAAGCCGTTGAGTATATGACTACTTTGCGTGACCAGATTACTAATCAGTTACTTTCAAATTGTTCATGTTAAATGTATACTTTTTTATTATGTATGACAATGTGTATTTGGGTTTTTTATTACACTTTGTATTTGGATTTTAAATTATGTATGTTTATTTTGGATTTTATGTGATAATTTTTATTTTTATAATTATTTTATCCGGCACAAAAAGACAACATAAGGATAATATAGTCATTTTTATCATTCAGCACAATCAGTCAGATAAATAATCAAACAACATAAATTCAGTTAGATGTGGACTCAGTCAACATTTCTAACCGACTAAGCTTCTAACTCAGTCAGATCTAACCCAATCAGCAACTATCAAGCGACCCCTAAGAACATCAAAAAGAAACCTGCAAAACCCTAGGATATTTTCGAAAATACCTAGAGAAAGGTTTAGGATTACATAAATTTCCTGTAGATCTCTTAGAAGAGAGAACCACAACTGTCGTGCCTTAATGGAATCACATCCAAGCTAGCAAGAGGATAATAAGAGAGAGAAGAGGGGGGCAAGATTTCATCCAAGCCTTGGGCAAAGAAGGAGTGGCGAAATCAAGGGGCTAGGAGGCTCCTTATATAGTTGAGGAAACTTGGTGCCAAAACTAGGGTTTATGGGATAAGCCTTAGATTCCATTGCTTAGTGACCAAGTAGCCCAAGCCCCTTGTCCAAGGGGCCTTGGACCAAATATCCTAGGGTTTCCCTAGAGATTTTCTTCCACCTCTTCCAAGAGGTTCCAGAGTCATCCTTTCTCAACTATTAACAAATAACAAAACAATCCTTGTACTTTTAATTAATCAAACTAATCCCAAAATTAATTCCAATTAATTTCTGATTAATTATTAATTAAATAATATGATTTCTAATTAATATATTATTTTCATAACAGATTAATAAACCATTTATTTAATTTATTATTCACCTAATAAATTAATTTCTCTCTTTAAAATCAACTTGTCCAATTGCTAGGTTTGATGGGAACACAAAATGACTGTGCTACTATCAATTCAGGTATATACCAATTATAGTTATGGGCTTAGACACTTAATCCAACATTCGATGATCAATGTTTTCAATTTGTGTTAGGTAGCCTTCTATGATATAAATGTAAGTGGACCCTTTTTTATATAAGCTATTATATGATGTTCTGTACAAGTAGAAATAAAAGAATTCTTGTTTTTGATTGATTTTGTTCTTTTTCTAATTTGGTACAAAACAACGTAGATGAAAGGTATATCGAAAATCAACCAAAAAACGCAGTTGACGTCATCCATTTACTCTCGCAACCTATAACTATCATTGGTAAGAATATATAACTTACAAGGTATCCTTTTTCCTTGTAGTTTATCTCTCTGTATTCGTTTCTTTGTAACTTGTGAAATTTTTATGGTTAATTTAGGGGTTGTTTGTTTTTTCTAAAAAATCACTTCTGACCACTTTTTGTTGCACCGTACAACACACACACGTTTGTTTTTCAAAAGACTTTTGACTTAAAAACTGTTGCGCGTGTGTTGTGTGGCGCAACACTGGACCCTCCTCTTCAAACCTCTTCACACCTTATTTAAATTATATTATTCAACATAATTTTTTTAAAATTTTTTTTCAACAACATTTTATTATTTTAATAATATTATGAAGGATATTATCAACAATTCTAATATATTTTACATAATTTCAAAATCGTTTGGTAAATTTCATATAAATAATTTGTTTTGTAACATTGTCTATGACTATATACTAATAACTTATAAAGTTAATCACTAAAATTACCAAATTTATTGAAGCTAACCGGAAAAATAATCATCGTCTTCGAAAAATTAACAAAATAAACACTTTTTTTTCTAAATTAACAGTTTTATTTATTGTTATTTAGCAAATATTATGCTTATTTATTTTACATAAACGTCTTTAAAAATCATATTACCATAATGATATTTGTATTGATTTGCATATATATGATTAAACTAAATAATATTTGATTTAGAATTATTTTTAACTATTATATGGTTAATTTCAACTTATTGAAGCAACCTGCAGACGTTAAAAAATAAACAAACTTTTTATTACATGATGCAGCCGTTTGGTCCACCTCTTCTGCTATATAGGGTTGCAGAGGTGGTCCACAGACTTCACGCATTTATACTTCGGAAAAACAAACAACACCTTAGTTTTGTTCTTTATATATTATCGGAAATTTTTTTATACTATACCTGTCAAAAATTTATTGTTCCTCCAATGTCACTAATAATACATAGACTCTTCCTTTTCAATATATTCTATTTTTCTAAAAGGGGAACGTCGCTCCAATATATTCAATATATAATTAAAGAATTTTAATATACAAAAACTTGTAATTTTATGAAACAAAACTTTTTATATAGATTATATAATTGTATTTTAATATACACCAAAATATAGACTAAAACTATATCCAAATCTTTTTTGATAGCATGATTATGGTTTTCCTTGATAAAAATATATTAGTTAAAACATATATGTAGACTTTACAAAATTATTCATTATATAGACATCTAAAATAATACCAATCACATTCTTTTACCACAACATCTTTCACTGAACCTACAAACTCTTCGACACATATCAATAAGTGGGAAGCACATTCCTGTGTCACCACAACAACAAAATTTTTTACCATCTGTCGAAGTTGAACAATGGTAATCGCAAGGTGCTTTTGAGATACCAACAACTTTAATCTCATTCATTTCAATTTTGCCACCTATAAATTCAAAAAGAAAAAACTTATTAAAATATCCATAAAAAATAACGAACTAATGTGTAAAATAAAGATAAAAAACCTTACATTCATGAAAAATAGACAACATTAGAAAGCTTACACACAAGATGATCATATATCTATCCAGAAGCTTGATCATCATTTCGTTTACTCTTATAGTAAATTAACTTCTTTAAAATAGAAAGAAATATGAAGATGATTTAATAGATAACAAATCAGATCAATCTTATATTTATATAAATATTTGGAGTGTTAAGTTATTGTCTAATTTAAAATTTTTATTATAGCTAATTAACTGATTTATATAACTTCAAGAAATAAGTTTGTTATATATATATATATATATATATATATATATATATATATATATATATATATATACACACACAATATTTATTGGTAGGAAGATAACTAGTTTTTTCTCGGCACATGTTTTTGGCGAACAAAACAAATGAATCACTAGATGAATAAAATATAACATGATTCATACAAAAAAATCCCAAAAAAACATCTCGATGATTTATTTTTACGATGATTTTGTTGATATTCATTAAATCTGTCATAAAAATAATTTTTTTTTTCTAGATTTACTTAAAAATGAATCATGAAGGTGTTCTTTTTGGAATTTTTTCTGGTGAATCATATTACTTTTGAATCATCTAATGATTCATTTTGTTTGTTTGGTAAAAAAATATTTATATAAAAAATTTCTTACCTTTCTACCGAAATTTTCCTTCTTATTTGATCTTGGATATATATATATATATATATATATATATATATATATATATATATATATATATATATATATATATATATATATTATGTATAAATGTTTCAAGTACATAACTATAGAATGAAAACGTACAATGATGTGTATGTGTATACAATATTCGTGCTAGATACAAGGAAATGTGGTATTTTGTATTTCTCTCTTCTTTAAAGACTTAGTGTTCGACAAAACTAGCTGGTAACTGGTAGCGGGTAGCTTGTAGTTTATAGCTGATAGCGTTTGTTTAAACGTTACGTGAAGTAGCATTTGGATTTGGTGCATTTTCTTTAAACTAAATTCTAGAAACTTGTAGTGTCAGACGAGACTTTCTATTCAAAACGGAGCATTTTGTTAAATGTTAGAATCTCTCAGACACTTCAAAATGTTCTGTACCGAACACACCCTTAATAGAAAAAAAATATTATACTCTCTCTCGTCTAAATATACAATCTAGAAACTTGTAGTGTCAAACAAGACTTTCTGTTCAAAACGGAGCGCTTTGTTAAACGTTAGAATCTCTAAAACACTTCCAAACGTTCTGTGCCGAACACGCTGTTAATAGAAAATAAAATATTACACTCTCTCTCGTCCAAAATATATAGATATATAAATGTTGCAAGTATGTAACTATAGAATGAAAACATACAATGACGTGTATGTGTGTACAACATACATGCTAGATACATGGAAATGTGGTATTTGGTATTTCTCTCTTTTTCTTTAGAGACTTAGTGTTCAAAAAAACTACCTGGTAGTGGGTAGCGGGTAGCGGATAGCTTGTAGTTTATAGTTGGTAGCTTTTTGTTAAATGCTACGTGAAGTATCATTTGGTTTTGGAGGATTTTGTTTAAACTAAATGCTAGAAACTAGTAGTGTCAAACAGAGTGTTTATTTAAACGTTAGAATCTCTCGAACACTTCTAAACATTCTGTGTTGAACATGCCGTTAATAGAAAAAATATTACACTCTCTCTCGTCTAAATATACAACCTAAATTAACCAAATTGAACATTCTATTATAAATATTATTATTTATAGCAAGTTACTGTTATTTTTACGATTATGAAAAATATATAGAAATATGAAAATTTATATCAATACGGATCTTTATTTGTACCGATAAGATATGTCAATACAGGTCTAACTTATTTATGAACATGGATTATCAATTCATATTAATTAAGTATGTTTTTTTTAATTGGATATTGGATGAGAAATTATGTGACAGTAGATGATAGACTATGCATTGTCCACTACGTCAAACTTCCATGTACCTAGGGCTCTTTAGTATTTGGATAAAACCGAATTGTCCAATTGTCCAATTTGTATTGGACTATTTGATTTGGATATTTGAACTTTTGAATTGATATTCAACAAAACCGAATTATTATTTTGGATTTCAATTTGGTATTGGTTTGTAAAATAAGAACCGATAGTCCAAAAAATAGAATAATATTCCTTCTTAGTAGTTGTTTTTTCTTCAAAAGTTTTTATATATAAAATATTAAACTATAATATTCCTTCGTAGTAGTTGTTTTTAAATTTTAAATCACAATCAAATAATTTGTTTTTGCTTCTTGTGTAAAGTTCGGTAATATTATAATTTCATTTCGTTTTAAAATGTTTCGATTTTTGACAACCAAATTATAGAAACGATCAAACCGAATTGTAATTAGATCGGATCCGATCAAATTTGAATTTATTTTGGACTACTCAGATCAATGTTTTGAAAACCGAAATCCATTTGATTTCACTTGATTGGATTAGATTAAACCGATTCATCCAAACGAACACCCCTACATGTAGCTCAATAACAAATTTAGATACATAAATATTGAAGTATGTACCCCAATAACAAATTTTGATACATAAATATTGAAGTAAAGACTATACATATAACTTGAAGGTATTCAGGTTTAAAAATAATAGTAAAAAATCATTGCAAATGATGGTATTTTATAAACTAAAATTAACAAAGAATCTTGATAGTTGATTTTAATCTCAAACTAGATGGGAAACCCCCGCGTTGCGGGGGTCGGATGCGACAATTTTTTCCGTTGTTTGTTCTTTGAAAATGTTTATAGTTTGAGTTGCTCATTCCTTCGCTCTTTAACTTATCTATAAATAAATAAATAAATAAGAAATAAAAAAACATCAATGAATCTGTAAGCAAAACTAATAAAGTGAGAATTAAACGAAAACATAGGAACCTATAATGCCACAAATAACCAACGGAAGTAGAGGGACTAAAAAAGACAAAAAGGAAGCAACTTTAAAATGACCTAAATATAGTTGAGGGACCATTGCCATAACCATGAGTAACCTAATAGGAAAACCTCGAATTACCCAAATACTCTTCAGGTCCACTGACTGCAACCCCATTCACATTTTGAGCACCTGCCACCATATTCATCGAACCATGTTGCATCTCCGACTGTATAAGCAGTCCACCACCACTAAATCCTGCATCACTGCTAGAAATCAAAGTTAGGTTTAGTAAATTTGTGTGATTCTAGTCACAAAAATGTACTGAAACTCTGATTTCACCTGGAAAAACCAGAGGAATGCACTCTAGATATAGACAAAATTCTGGGTATCACTTCATCAATCTGTGGTGGTTCTTAGTCAACAACATGGTAAAACATCAAATATTGCAACCAGATTATATTCAAAATAAATTTCATATATTGACAAGTATTTAAATAGAGAAAAAAATAGTGAGAAAACAAACCTTCAGAATCATCATCGAAATCATCATCTTCCTCTTCATCATTCGATCCTTCCATGTCTCCTATTTAACTTTGGTGTTTATAAGACTGATAAGCGATGCATCGGAATCAAACCTGATACTTGGTTTGCTTTTTACCTACAGTTTCTTTAAAAAACCTCCAACAATGTTGAAATTAGTTTAAATATAAAATGCAAGAAAAAGAATATATTTAAATTGATATTTTTATCATAACTTATCAAAAAGAAAACAAATGGTGAAATAAGCCAATAACTTCAAACATTTTTTATAAGCAAAGGTCCACCTGTTTTTAGTTTTTCTTGAGTCTTTCCATCGGAAGTGCTTTTCCTCTTTCATAGTTGTGTTAGAAACAATTCAACCCAAACTGATAAATTAAGAAGAAACACAAAAAACATAAAGGGAAAAGGCCAAGACACACAAATAATTAGGCATTCGTATAACTTCTATTTTAAAGAAACAGAATGCGCTATTTGTGCACCTATCGATTAGGCTGTCATGTGTGGAATCCACTTGTCACGGGAATTTCGGGTAATTTCATGGACCTATTGGACTAAAAATAAAACACGACATGATAAAAAAAACTATAATGCACAAATACACAAAAGTATGTTGCTATTTTGGAGTCTAACATTTTAAAATCAACATGTTTGTCCGTATGCTCTGTCAATGACAAAATCGATTCCTTGGAGCTGAAAAAGAAGCCAACAGGAGTTTCATTATCGAAGGAAGTAAAACTATAAAATATTTTATATCTTAATATAGAAAAAATAAGTGTATTCATAATGTGTTGTTCAAACCTTATGGCCCATTTGGAGAAGGTTTTAAGATATTTTCCAATTTAAGAATCTTTCCTTCAGCCAGAAACTCCAACACCTGCCATGGATAGTATGGTATAATATGGTAATTTAACAATTTGTGTATGATATTAACTTTCTCACACTTTATAATAGTTACCTTAAGAAGCTTTCGCAATGTTGGAATCTGAATGAACTCCTATCTGTAATGTCTCATTAGGTTGTGTATCTACAATGATGATGTCTTCTGATTGTTTTTTAGGCAGCAAATGAACTTCGAAAACCTACGAAACGAAACCAAATAATTATAGTGAGAAAGATGTTATTGACCACTCTTCAATCAAAAAAGCAAGACTTATATGGGCAGTTGATCTTAATCAGAAATTTTTCAAAGATATACCAGCCATTGTTAACAGCACATCTACAAAAATAAAAAAAAAATAAAAAAGCATTATAAAATAGGATATAATTGCAGGTAGAATGGTTTACTAATTTCAAAAAAACAAAACAAAGAAAAATCACAATAATTAAATCCATTAAAGTTGTAAGTTGAAAACAAATGTAGAATTTATATTGACCCTCGCATAAGACAAATTTAGATAGAATTTATTTTCTGCTGTTCAGGGACCATTTCATCATTTTACATAAATTAAATAGCATTTCAAGACTTCAATTTTTGAACTTTGTCCATCTGAACTATTAGGAGCATGAGGAAAGTTGTAATTATCTAAAATGCTATTTATAGAGGATGTAGGAAACAATCACTTTTTGTTGCGATTTTTTGTCAAATTTTTTGACTTTTTTGCCCCTGAGCTTTATCTATGCAGCATAAAAATCTATCTTAGCACCTTGATATAAGCCTCCAACTTCTAGCACCATGATATAAGCCTCCAAATTTTAGATTATATATTAGTCAAAGAAGACTATCTCCGACAACAATAATTTATTGTAGGAACTTATTGGTAAAACAAAGGTAAACCAAGTCAACAAATGGGTAAGTGTAATCCTTCAAGAAGAAGATTTACATGTTAAATCAATTATTTGTTAAGAAAATAGTGGGTTGTTGTGATTGAATAATACGTCAAATAAGATGATTTTGTTAAAACGGTGAGAGATCTAATTAATTGAAGAATAATATACACAAATAAAGGTACTAAAGTATTTAAATGTTTGTTAACGATGAAAATACCGAACAATATCATATAACTATCTAATATGAGTTTTTTATATGTCAAATTAAGTCAAAATGACATAACAGAATCATGAAACTAACCATGAAACTAACCATAAATGATTGTAAAAAAAGCTTAGTGTAAAGTTTAGAGTGTTGCTTGTCTTACTAAATATTAAATTTAATAAATAACAATCTCAATTAGGGATGAGCAAAAGGACTGAACTGGCCGGAACCGGCCCGAACCGGACCCGACCCGGGAACCGGCTTCGGCCAAAATCAAGAACCGAACCGGACCGGCGGTTCTATCGGTTCCCGGTTCCTACCGGTTCTTGTCGTCTCTTTATATGCTGGAACCGGTCCTCGAAAAATAGCATCATACAGTTCCGGTTTTTGCCGGTTCTACCGGTTCGGGTTATATCGGTTCCGGTTCCCACCGGTTCTCGGTTCCAAAAATCCACAAAAATAACGTCCCGGTCCCGGCCCGACCCGACCGGTTCCGGTTCCGGTACCGGTTCCGGCCGGTTCCCCGGTCCATATGCTCATCCCTAATCTCAATATATATAACATGAAAAATAAAAAAATATCTAAAATACCTCAAAATCATCTTTGCTTTCTGAGTACTCTGTTGTGTATAGTAATTTGTTCTTTTTCATCTACATTCCTTGATTTTTTTCTCAAGTAGAAGATCTTCTCGTTTCTTGCTTAATTTATCCTACAATATAAGAAAAAAATGTATCATGATTCATGAGTAATATATGTTGTGTAAAAGGTGTCACTTTTTCTTCTTCTCAATTCTGTTACCTTCTCTAATAATAAACTTTAATTTTCTGTTTTCACTAAATGAAGATCATCAGGAGCTGCTTTATGGAGCTAACACATTTGTTGTATTTCCTTTCTGCAACTATCAATGTCGTGTTGCCCTTTGATCTGCAACCAAAGTAGCAACTTGAGTTGAAATAGATCATATATGATGGACTCTAAATAAAATAAAACCTACAAGATGTGGATATGTTGAAAAATAATCACACATGAAACATCAATTATTAAAATTGTAACATCTTTATAGCAACAGGGTTAATGGTCTTGAAAAGTAGAAGACTTTGAGTGTGTTATAGGTAAAAAGTGCACACCACTCATGATTTTGGTCGGCACTAACACCAATTTCATCCTCAATTTGTTTCTCCAATTCCTTCTTATAAAAGATTTTGTGCTGTTCAGGGCAAAAAAATTCGTTTTGTGGAGGTTTAGGGACAATATAAGCTGAAGGTAAATACGCATTTATGAAATTGAATAGCAATGCTGCTAAAAGATAAGTATATACTGATTTTGGTTTTAAATAAAAGTTAACTATTATTAAATCTAGGGCATGCCCTTTATTACACATAAAACCAAAGTGCAAGGCTACAATGGACATGCAAACCAATGGTGAAAGAAAATCACATTACCACATCCCTGAGTTAGTGTTGTTATTTCTGAAAAACGAAAACTGAGGACATCTGTAATAATTCTGCCTTTTTAGCAGCAGGAGGGGCAATATGTAACCAAAAGGATGAAAATTAAAATAAACCCCAAAAAATACTTCTAAATATACAAATCAAACATTCTTCTAACTTAACCAATAAATCATTAATATCAGAACTGATTACCAAAAGCCATCTGAACTGTATTACATCAAGAGAACATTACCTGAATCAACAAAAAACGAAACTTTGTATTGAGAGACATAGCTGGGGCAAACCACGGAAGAAAACCTTGTCGCATAAACTGGAAGAAAAAAAAGTAAGATGTTCCATCAATAAGCATACAACCCTAAATGAACTGCTAGATACTAAAGCTTAATACAATAAACATACATGCATAAGAGATTAGCACAATAGTAAATTGTAAAAAAATGAGAAGTCGATAGAAAAGGCAGAGGATTTACTGTTGGCCTTAGATAGGGTTTCTGTAGCACCTGGTTCTTGGTACGTATTCTCTTATTAAATCTTTAATTATTTTGCACTTTTGGTCTTGAACTCGGCGAGTTGAAGGACCAACTCGCCGAGTAGAAGCGGGATGAGGCGCGGAGTTTAAGTCATGGACTCGCCGAGTCGGATCCCGGACTGGGCGAGTAGCTGCTGTCTGGACTAAAACCCTAATCCAGGGGTTTGCACCCTATTTAAACAACCTTATGCAGCCTCCATTCCCCCTTTATGCTCCCAAACACTTCTCATCGAAACCCTAGCCGTTTGTGCTTTGTTGAGGCCATTTTTGGGTGTTCTTGTGTGATAGTAAAGCTTAGAAGGAAGAAAGGAGCTTGGAACTTGAGTTGGGGACAGTAGATCCAGGGAGTTTACTTCATTTTCAGCAACTTCAAGGGATAATGCCCCTATCTTGACTCATCTATGTGTTTATTCATCTTTAACTTGGGATTTCTTTGGATTGCTAAGTCATGTTTCATTATTGGAAGTGTGGGGGTGGGTTTTGACTTCAGATCTGGGCCTTAAGAGGGGTTTCATGGCATAAAGGTGCCAACTTTAGGGCCATGAAAGCCCCATGCACATTGTAGGACACTTTATGTGGATTTTTGAGCTAAAAACCCCATGCATGTGCATCAAGTTTGGAACTTTACGTATGAAGGGGACATTAGGAGGCCAGATCTATGGTTTTGGTGTGTTAGATCCCATTTAAATCAACTGTATGGAATTGGTCAAGACTGGACTCGGCGAGTGCATTCTTGGACTCGGCGAGTCCAAGGCAATCTCCTTAGAACTCGGCAAGTTGAGGACAGATCTGGTTCATCAGATGAAGGCCAACTCGACGAGTTGTTCATCAACTCGGCGAGTCGGATGAGTTTTCATGGGGCGTTCGAATGAGAGAAGAACTCGTCGAGTTGACGACCCAACTCGACGAGTAGGGTCACGGATGAGGACGAGTAGAGAGTAAGGGACTCGGCGAGTTGATGACCCAACTCGGCGAGTCGGGTCAACTGGAAGTTGACTTTGACTTTGACTTGACTTGGTTGGGGGTAAAATGGTCATTTTACCCTAAGAGTATAGAAATCAGTTTCTAACTGAGTGTTTGTGGGGTTGTAGACGGAGGATTTCCGGAGCAGCAGCGGACGGAGGTTTCCCGCACTGATTATCAGCAGCTACTTGTTCGAGGTGAGTTACCTTCCAGTAGGGGTGGGTCTAAGGCCACAATGCCGGCCCACCAATGAGGAGCATTTTGTAGATGATTGTCTTTGTGATAATTATCTCGGTCTGGTATGCGTTTGGTTATGAGTTATATCTGTATGATATGTTACGTGCTTGATAGGGATAGTTTCCCTGATAGGGGTCCTTAGGACCAAGGGGTAGGTCAGTACCCGGATATGCCTGACTGTATGCTTATATCTTGTTATTGTATGCTAGTGGTAGGGGGTGGAATAGTCCCCAGTTACCGGTTGAAAGATACCGATGACGATTACCGGTTGAAAGATACCGATGGTATTGTATGGTATGTGGTATGATGGGGGAACTCACTAAGCTTTGTGCTTACAGTTTCAGTTTTTGGTTTCAGGTACCTCTTCGTCTAAGGGGAAGGAGCCGACGGCGTAGCATGGCATCACACACACATCTGATTTTCCGCACGGTATTTTCTGGGATTGTACTCTGATATGAAATTGTTTATGTTGTGGGTTTCAAACATGATACTTGATTTTATGAGATGACATGTTTATACAATATTTTCTAGTGAATGTTTTATGAGTTAATTAATTAAAGATGAAATTTTTGAACTTGAATTTTGGGATGTTACAAGTTGGTATCAGAACCCTGGTTTGAGGGATTCGGACACACCCTCGGGGGTGTCTGGACTCAAACTGAGGGATTAAAAGATTTTTACAACTAAATGGTTTTCGAGAAATCTAAACGGGAGGATTTTAAGAAAGACAAGGTGTGTGATGCATGCGACCGGCCAGGCTCAAGTAAGTTTTCCCCAAGATACCCATACTCGTTATGTTATGCTATATGGTTTTGATTCAGAAAACTGCATGTTAGAATAGGACTAAGGATCTAGGAAGATGCCTTGTGTGCCTGATATATGATTCTGATAATTGCATGCTAGTTAGGGCTAAGGATCTGGGAGGATGCCTTATATGCCAGTTGTATGAGTTGTATGCTAGGACTGTTTAGTCAGCAGTAGGATGGCCTGTATAGGTTATGCCTGATTTGGTTACTCGATGCACGAATGCTGTTTGCTTTGTGCTATGGGGGTTCTGGCTATTTCCAACTAACTAAGGAGCGGATATGTAGCAGTACCTGCAAGTTAGTTAGGGGGAAGTAGTAGGGGCTCCTAGTGCAGCTGATGGCGGAGAGTAGGTCGGAGAGTGCCCTAGGGAAGCCTAGGATGAGGTCAGTGGAAAGGGTATTGGTAAAAGGGACTTGGTGAAGTCAAAGCAATCCTTGAGGAAAGTACAGGTAGATGTGGAAGGTAGTATGGGTCCGTACTACTGAAAGCAGAGGACCCGTACTCGAATCAAGGAGGGCCAAGATGGCACTAGGAACCTTGGAGAGTGTGTTAAATCTCTCGAGTATATGTATGATCCTGACATTTATGCGTGTATTTTCAGCATGGTGACCACACGACATGGAGCGGGAGGTTCCGGATCAGGATCAGGATCGGGATCGGGTGCAGGATCCGAGCAGGTTGATGACGGGTTACGCGAGTTCATCGCGTCTGAGATCACGAGAGGCATCCTTGAGTCGACCCCTATCATTTTCGGGTCGATCAAGGAAGGGATTGTTGAGCTGATGGAGGATCGCCTCCGGGCATTCAGGAGTGATATGGCGTCTAGCCAGGTGGGTACGCGCACACTGTCCTTCAAGGACTTTCGTGGGAGTGGTGCGTCGGATTTCCATGGGGTAAAAGACCCCATTGCTGCCCGGAGATGGATCGCAGACATCGAGTCTGCGCAGCTGACGAGCTTCTGCCCAGAGGGGTCGAAGGTGAGATATGCAGCGGGATGCTTGCGAGACAGGGCCCGAGATTGGTGGGAGTCTGTTGGTGACTCATTGGGAGCCTCGGCTGTTGAGGCTATGACCTGGTCAGAATTTGTGACCAGATTCAGGGCGGAGTTTGCGCCAGCTGTGGAGCTTCAGCGGCTGGCCAGGGAGTTCTTGGATATAAGGCAGACTACGGAGACTGTGGCGGAGATCACCGCCAAGTTCCGGGAGAAGGCATTGCTGGTGCCCCAGTATGCGGGAGATGAGGATATGAGGAGGACCCGCTACCACGACATGCTACGAGATGACATTCGGGAGCATGTTAGTTTTTCAGCTTGCCCTACCTTGGATTCCATGATTGCCAGGGCTAGGGGAGAGGGAGATTGATCTGGAGCACGTCCAGAAGAGTAAGGCAGTGGAGGGGCTGACGACTGGGGCTTCGGGGAAGAAGCCCAAGGGATTTGATGGTAGGCCGAAAGGCCAGGCAGGACGGGACCGCTGTGGGAAATGCGGTCGGTCACACGAGGGAGCTTGTCGCACTGGGCCGGGTTCAGGCTGCTATAAGTGTGGCAAGGTGGGGCATTTTGGGCTAGGGAGAGGGAGATTGATCTGGAGCACGTCCAGAAGAGGAAGGCAGTGGAGGGGCTGACGACTGGGGCTTCGGGGAAGAAGCCCAAGGGATCTGATGGTAGGCCGAAAGGCCAGGCAGGAAGGGACCGCTGTGGGAAATGCGGTCGGTCACACAAGGGAGCTTGTCGCACTGGGCCGGGTTCAGGCTGCTATAAGTGTGGCAAGGTGGGGCGTTTTGGCAGGGATTGTACTGGCCCCGCCCCTGCGGTACAGATGACAGACCTGATTTGCTTCCATTGCAATCAGAGGGGCCACAAAAGGGCCAATTGCCCGAGATTGACAGCGGCGTCAGCAGCAGCGCCAGCAGCGGCGCCAGTCTCAGGGACGGCGCGGGTTACAGATGGCCGGAAGGTCAAGGCAGAGGCTCCAGTGGTGCGGAGCCGAGCATTTCAGCTGACAGCCGAGGAAGCACGCGCTGCACCCGATGTGGTGACGGGTATGATTCTTTCCCTATGATTTATTTTAATGATGTTTATGTTATTGATATGTGATCTGTTTAGGATCGTTCCATGTGAACGGCATCCCAGTTTAGGTGTTGTTTGATTCGGGCGCTACCCGATCGTTTGTTTCTCTTGCGCTCAGCAAGAGATTTTCCGAGTCTTCAGGCATGTTGGATTTCCCTCTAGAGGTAGAGATTACAGACGACCGATCGGTGCGAGCATCGACGGTATTCCGAGATTGTGTGCTGAGATTATTCGAGGAGCGCTACCTGGTGGATCTGGTTCCTATACCTTTGCGAGGGATCAAGGTTATTATTGGTATGGATTGGCTAAGCCCCAATAGGGCAGTGATCGACTGCGCGCAACAGTTAGTTCGGGTCAGGACCCCAAGTGGGGGAGAGCTGGTGATTCCGGGCGAGAGGCCGCAGCGAGGACCAGCTTTATGTTCAGCAGCGAGAGCTAGACGTTACGTGCAGCAGGGTTGCGCAGGTTATGTTGCGTATGTTATGGATACCCGGGAAACGGGTAGGGCGACGGTGGGCGATGTGCCCGTAGTACGACAGTTCGCGGATGTATTCCCCGAGGAGTTGCATGGGATACCTCAGGAGCGACAGGTGGAGTTCAGGATCGACCTAGTCCCTGGTGCGGCTCCGATAGCCAAGGCACCGTATCGGTTGAATCCTCCTGAGATGCAGGAGTTGTCTACACAGCTGCAGGACCTGTTAGACAAGGGTTTCATTAGACCGAGGAGTTCACCCTGGGGAGCCCCGATTCTATTTGTGAAGAAGGACGGGTCGCATCGGATGTGTATAGATTATTGGGAGATGAATAAGGTAACGGTGGAGAACCGCTACCCACTCCCGAGGATCGATGACCTCTTTGATCAGCTACCGGGAGCATCTTGGTTCTCCAAGATTGATTTGCGTTCAGGGTATCACCAGATGAGGGTCAGAGAGGAGGATGTGCAGAAGACTGCGTTTCGGACGCGTTATGGCCACTATGAGTTTGTGGTGATGCCTTTCGGGCTCACCAATGCTCCTGCCGCGTTCATGGACCTCATGAACCGCGTATGTAGACCGATGTTAGACCGGTCTGTGATAGTGTTTATCGACGATATCTTGGTTTACTCCAAGACGCGAGAGCAGCATGAGGAGCATCAGCGGGAGGTCCTGGAGACTTTGAGGAGGGAGAACTTGTATGCTAAGTTCTCCAAGTGTGAGTTCTGGTTGCGCGAGGTGCAGTTTCTTGGGCACCTTGTCAACCAGAACGGGATTTCGGTAGATCTGGCCAAAGTGGAGGCCGTGATGAGTTGGGAGGTTCCGAGGTCTCCATCTGAGATTCGGAGCTTTCTGGGATTGGCAGGCTACTATCGGAGATTCATTCAGGACTTCTCCAAGATAGCAGTTCCGCTCACCCGACTGACTAAGAAGTCGGTGGTGTATCGCTAGGGGCCTGAGCAGCAGGCCGCGTTCGAGGCACTGAGACAGAGATTGTGCGAGGCGCCAATCTTAGCCCTGCCAGAGGGCATGGAGGAGTTTGTTGTGTACTGCGATGCATCCATCGCAGGTTTGGGCGTGGTATTGATGCAGAGAGGGCATGTCATCGCCTATGCGTCGAGGCAGCTGAAGCCTCATGAGGCGAACTACCCGACGCATGATTTGGAGTTGGGGGATGTTGTATTCGCCCTCAAGATTTGGCGTCATTACCTCTATGGGGTTCGTTGTATGATTTACACGGACCACAAGAGTTTGAGGTATCTCATGGACCAGCCAAATCTGAATATGAGGCAGCGTCGGTGGCTTGATGTGGTAAAGGATTATGATTGTGAGATCCTCTACCATCCGGGGAAGGCCAATGTCGTAGCTGATGCGCTTAGCCGCAAGGCAGGGCCGATCAGGGATATCTGTCTGAGGATGACAGTGGTGACTCCGCTTCTGGAGCGGATCTGGGAGGCTCAGCAGGAGGCTATGAAGGAGGAACATCGGAAGAGTGAGCGGATTATGGGGCAGGTTTCCTCCTTCGACTATGATAGCCGAGGGTTATTGACTTTTCATTGTAGGGTGTGGGTCCCTTATCATGGAGGCGTGCGCCAGGTCCTGATGGAGGAGGCACACAAATCCCGGTTCTCCATTCATCTCGGGGCGACGAAGATGTATAGGGATCTTCGTTTAGACTATTGGTGGCCCTGCATGAAGAGGGATGTGGCATGGTACGTGGAGCGATGGTTGACCTGGAGGGAGGTCAAGGCCGAGCATCAAAGACCACACGGCAAAATACAGCCGTTGGATATTCCGCTGTGGAAATGGGAAGACATCACGATAGATTTTATCACCAAGCTTCCCAGGACCGCGCGGGGAGTGGATTTGATCTGGGTCATTGTCGATCGATTGACCAAGAGCGCCCACTTTATCCCGATTCAGGAGAGCATCTCGGCCGAGAAATTGGCCGATATCTATATCAGGGAGGTGGTGGCACGACACGGAGTGCCAGTTTCGGTGATTTCGGATAGGGATGTGCGGTTCACTTCCAGGTTTTGGAAGAAATTCCACGAAGAGTTAGGTACTCGTCTGCATTTCAGCACCGCCTTTCACCCGCAGACGGATGGCCAGAGCGAGCGGACCATCCAGACTCTGGAGGACATGCTGCGGGTATGTGTCTTAGACTTCGGAGGTAGCTAGGATACCTACCTTCCATTAGCGGAGTTCTCGTATAATAATAGCTATCATGCGAGTATCGACCGTCCTCCTTTCGAGATGTTGTATGGGAGGAGGTGCAGGACCCCGATATGCTGGGGCGAAGTTGGCCAGAGGGTCATGGGAAGCACCGAAGTAGTGCTCAAGACGACAGAGAAGATTCAACAGGTCCGGAGCAGGCTTCAGACTGCTCAGAGTCGGCAGAAACGTTATGCCGATAAGCGTCGATCAAAACTGGAGTTCCAGGTCGGGGATATGGTTCTCCTGAAAGCGTCGCCTTGGAAGGGCGTCATCCGATTCAGGAAACGGGGCAAGTTGGGTCCCAGGTATATTGGACCGTTTAGGGTTGTAGCCCGGGTGGGCAAGGTGGCATACCGGCTGGATCTGCCAGCCGAACTCAGTCAGATCCATAACACTTTCCACGTCTCCCAGCTGCGGAAGTGCCTGGTGGACGACTCAGTAGTGGTACCCTTGGAGGACATTCAGGTTGATGACAGCCTGAATTACATCGAGCGGCCTGTAGCGATCCTCGACCGGAAGTCGAAGGATCTGAGGAACAAGAGGGTTGAGCTGGTAAAGGTGCAATGGCAGCAGCGGAAGGGCTCGGAATGGACATGGGAGCCGATGGATGAGATGATGGAGCATTACCCGGAGCTGTTCTAGGATTGAGCAGCAGACTTCGAGGACGAAGTCTAAAATAAGTGGGGGAGATTTGTAGCACCTGGTTCTTGGTACGAATTCTCTTATTAAATCTTTAATTATTTTGCACTTTTGGTCTTGAACTCGGCGATTTGAAGGACCAACTCGCCGAGTAGAAGCGGGAGTTTAAGTCATGGACTCGCCGAGTCGGATCCCGGACTCGGCGAGTAGCTGCTGTCTGGACTAAAACCCTAATCCAGGGGTTTGCACCCTATTTAAACAACCTTATGCAGCCTCCATTCCCCCTTTATGCTCCCAAACACTTCTCATCGAAACCCTAGCCGTTTGTGCTTTGTTGAGGCCATTATTGGGTGTTCTTGTGTGATAGTAAAGCTTGGAAGGAAGAAAGGAGCTTGGAACTTGAGTTGGGGACAATAGACCCAGGGAGTTTACTTCATTTTCAGCAACTTCAAGGTATAATGCCCCTGTCTTGACTCATCTATGTGTTTATTCATCTTTAACTTGGGATTTCTTTGGATTGCTAAGTCATGTTTCGTTATTGGAAGTGTGGGGGTGGGTTTTGACTTCAGATTTGGGCCTTAAGAGGGGTTTCATGGCATAAAGGTGCCAAATTTAGGGCCATGAAAGCCCCATGCACATTGTAGGACACTTTATGTGGATTTTTGAGTTAAAAACACCATGCATGTGCACCAAGTTTGGAACTTTACGTATGAAGGGGACATTAGGAGGCCAGATCTATGGTTTTGGTGTGTTAGATCCCATTTAAATCAACTGTATGGAATTGGTCAAGACTGGACTCGGCGAGTGCATTCTTGGACTCGGCGAGTCCAAGGCAATCTCCTTAGAACTCAGCGAGTTGTTCATCAACTCGGCGAGTTGAGGACAGATCTGGTTCATCAGATGAAGGCCAACTCGACGAGTTGTTCATCAACTCGGCGAGTCGGATGAGTTTTCATGGGGCGTTCGAATGAGAGAAGAACTCGTCGAGTTGACGACCCAACTCGACGAGTAGGGTCACGGATGAGGACGAGTAGAGAGTAAGGGACTCGGCGAGTTGATGGCCCAACTCGGCGAGTCGGGTCAACTGGAAGTTGACTTTGACTTTGACTTGACTTGGTTGGGGGTAAAATGGTCATTTTACCCTAAGAGTATAGAAATCAGTTTCTAACTGAGTGTTTGTGGGGTTTGTAGCCAGAGGATTTCCGGAGCAGCAACGGACGGAGGTTTCCCGCACTGATTATCAGCAGCTACTTGTTCGATGTGAGTTACCTTCCAGTAGGGGTGGGTCTAAGGCCACAATGCCGGCCCACCAATGAGGAGCATTTTGTAGATGATTGTCTTTATGATAATTATCTCGGTCTCGTACGTGTTTGGTTATGAGTTATATCTGTATGATATGTTACGTGCTTGATAGGGATAGTTTCCCTGATAGGGGTCCTTAGGACCAAGGGGTAGGTCAGTACCCGGATATGCCTGACTGTATGCTTATATCTTGTTATTGTATGCTAGTGGTAGGGGTGGAATAGTCCACAGTTACCGGTTGAAGAATACCGATGATGATTACCGGTTGAAAGATACCGATGACGATTACCGGTTGAAAGATACCGATGGTATTGTATGGTATGTGGTATGATGGGGGAACACACTAAGCTTTGTGCTTACAGTTTCAGTTTTTGGTTTCAGGTACCTCTTCGTCTAAGGGGAAGGAGCCGACGGCGTAGCATGGCATCACACACACATCTGATTTTCCGCACGGTATTTTCTGGGATTGTACTCTGATATGAAATTGTTTATGTTGTGGGTTTCAAACATGATACTTGATTTTATGAGATGACATGTTTATACAATATGTTCTAGTGAATGTTTTATGAGTTAATTAATTAAAAATAAAATTTTTGGACTTGAATTTTGGGATGTTACAAGTTGGTATCAGAACCCTGGTTTGAGGGATTTGGAAACACCCTCGGGGGTGTCTGGACTCAAACTGAGGGGCTAAAAGATTTTTACAAATAAATGGTTTTCGAGAAATCTAAATGGGATGATTTTAAGAAAGACAAGGTGTGTGATGCATGCGACCGGCCAGACTCAAGTAAGTTTTCCCCAAGATACCCATACTCGTTATGTTATGCTATATGGTTTTGATTCAGAAAACTGCATGTTAGAATAGGACTAAGGATCTAGGAAGATGCCTTGTGTGCCTGATATATGATTCTGATAATTGCATGCTAGTTAGGGCTAAGGATCTAGGAGGATGTCTTATATGCCAGTTGTATGAGTTGTATGCTAGGACTGTTTAGTCAGCAGTAGGATGGCCTGTATAGGTTATGCCTGATTTGGTTACTCGATGCACGAATGCTGTTTGCTTTGTGCTATGGGGGTTCTGGCTATTTCCAACTAACTAAGGAGCGGATATGTAGCAGTACCTGCAAGTTAGTTAGGGGGAAGTAGTAGGGGCTCCTAGTGCAGCTGATGGCGGAGAGTAGGTCGGAGAGTGCCCTAGGGAAGCCTAGGATGAGGTCAGTGGAAAGGGTATTGGTAAAAGGGACTTGGTGAAGTCAAAGCAATCCTTGAGGAAAGTACAGGTAGATGTGGAAGGTAGTATGGGTCCGTACTACTGAAAGCAGAGGACCCGTACTCGAATCAAGGAGGGCCAAGATGGCACTAGGAACCTTGGAGAGTGTGTTAAATCTCTCGAGTATATGTATGATCCTGACATTTATGCGTGTATTTTCAGCATGGTGACCACACGACATGGAGCGGGAGGTTCCGGATCAGGATCAGGATCGGGATCGGGTGCAGGATCCGAGCAGGTTGATGACGGGTTACGCGAGTTCATCGCGTCTGAGATCACGAGAGGCATCCTTGAGTCGACCCCAATCATTTTCGGGTCGATCAAGGAAGGGATTGTTGAGCTGATGGAGGATCGCCTCCGGGCATTCAGGAGTGATATGGCGTCTAGCCAGGTGGGTACGCGCACACTGTCCTTCAAGGACTTTCGTGGGAGTGGTGCGTCGGATTTCCATGGGGTAAAAGACCCCATTGCTGCCCGGAGATGGATCGCAGACATCGAGTCTGCGCAGCTGACGAGCTTCTGCCCAGAGGGGTCGAAGGTGAGATATGCAGCGGGATGCTTGCGAGACAGGGCCCGAGATTGGTGGGAGTCTGTTGGTGACTCATTGGGAGCCTCGGCTGTTGAGGCTATGACCTGGTCAGAATTTGTGACCAGATTCAGGGCGGAGTTTGCGCCAGCTGTGGAGCTTCAGCGGCTGGCCAGGGAGTTCTTGGATATAAGGCAGACTACGGAGACTGTGGCGGAGATCACCGCCAAGTTCCGGGAGAAGGCATTGCTGGTGCCCCAGTATGCGGGAGATGAGGATATGAGGAGGACCCGCTACCACGACATGCTACGAGATGACATTCGGGAGCATGTTAGTTTTTCAGCTTGCCCTACCTTGGATTCCATGATTGCCAGGGCTAGGGGAGAGGGAGATTGATCTGGAGCACGTCCAGAAGAGTAAGGCAGTGGAGGGGCTGACGACTGGGGCTTCGGGGAAGAAGCCCAAGGGATTTGATGGTAGGCCGAAAGGCCAGGCAGGACGGGACCGCTGTGGGAAATGCGGTCGGTCACACGAGGGAGCTTGTCGCACTGGGCCGGGTTCAGGCTGCTATAAGTGTGGCAAGGTGGGGCATTTTGGGCTAGGGAGAGGGAGATTGATCTGGAGCACGTCCAGAAGAGGAAGGCAGTGGAGGGGCTGACGACTGGGGCTTCGGGGAAGAAGCCCAAGGGATCTGATGGTAGGCCGAAAGGCCAGGCAGGACGGGACCGCTGTGGGAAATGCGGTCGGTCACACCAGGGAGCTTGTCGCACTGGGCCGGGTTCAGGCTGCTATAAGTGTGGCAAGGTGGGGCATTTTGGCAGGGATTGTACTGGCCCCGACCCTGCGGTACAGATAACAGACCTGATTTGCTTCCATTGCAATTAGAGGGGCCACAAAAGGGCCAATTGCCCGAGATTGACAGCAGCGTCAGCAGCGGCGCCAGTCTCAGGGACGGCGCGGGTTACAGATGGCCGGAAGGTCAAGGCAGAGGCTCCAGTGGTGCGGAGCCGAGCATTTCAGCTGACAGCCGAGGAGGCACGCGCTGCACCCGATGTGGTGACGGGTATGATTCTTTCCCTCTGATTTATTTTTATGATGTTTATGTTATTGATATGTGCTCTGTTTAGGATCGTTCCATGTGAACGGCATCCCAGTTCAGGTGTTGTTTGATTCGGTCGCTACCCGATCGTTTATTTCTCTTGCGCTCAGCAAGAGATTTTCCGAGTCTTCAGGCATGTTGGATTGCCCTCTAGAGGTAGAGATTGCAGACGACCGATCGATGCGAGCATCGACGGTATTCCGAGATTGTGTGCTGAGATTATTCGAGGAGCGCTACCTGGTGGATCTGGTTCCCATACCTTTGCGAGGGATCAAGGTTATTATTGGTATGGAGTGGCTAAGCCCCAATAGGGCAGTGATCGACTGCGCGCAACAGTTAGTTCGGGTCAGGACCCCATGTGGGGGAGAGCTGGTGATTCCGGGCGAGAGGCCGCAGCGAGGACCAGCTTTATGTTCAGCAGCGAGAGCTAGACGTTACCTGCAGCAGGGTTGCGCAGGTTATGTTGCGTATGTTATGGATACCCGGGAAACGGGTAGGGCGACGGTGGGCGATGTGCCCGTAGTACGACAGTTCGCGGATGTATTCCCCGAGGAGTTGCATGGGATAACTCCGGAGTGACAGGTGGAGTTCAGGATCGACCTAGTCCCTGGTGCGGCTCCGATAGCCAAGGCACCGTATCGGTTGACTCCTCCTGAGATGCAGGAGTTGTCTACACAGCTGCAGGACCTGTTAGACAAGGGTTTCATTAAACCGAGCAGTTCACCCTGGGGAGCCCCGATTCTGTTTGTGAAGAAGGACGGGTCGCATCGGATGTGTATAGATTATCGGGAGCTGAATAAGGTAACGGTGGAGAACCGCTACCCACTCCCGAGGATCGATGACCTCTTTGATCAGCTACAGGGAGCATCTTGGTTCTCCAAGATTGATTTGCGTTCAGGGTATCACCAGATGAGGGTCAGAGAGGAGGATGTGCAGAAGACTGCGTTTCGGACGCGTTATGGCCACTATGAGTTTGTGGTGATGCCTTTCGGGCTCACCAATGCTCCTGCCGCGTTCATGGACCTCATGAACCGCGTATGTAGACCGATGTTAGACCGGTCTGTGATAGTGTTTATCGACGATATCTTGGTTTACTCCAAGACGCGAAAGCAGCATGAGGAGCATCAGCGGGAGGTCCTGGAGAATTTGTGGAGGGAGAACTTGTATGCTAAGTTCTCCAAGTGTGAGTTCTGGTTGCGCGAGGTGCAGTTTCTTGGGCACCTTGTCAACCAGAACGGGATTTCGGTAGATCCGGCCAAAGTGGAGGCCGTGATGAGCTGTGAGGTTCCGAGGTCTCCATCTGAGATTCGGAGCTTTCTGGGATTGGCAGGCTACTATTGGAGATTCATTCAGGACTTCTCCAAGATAGCAGTTCCGCTCACCCGACTGACTAAGAAGTCGGTGGTGTATCGCTGGGGGCCTGAGCAGCAGGCCGCGTTCGAGGCACTGAGACAGAGATTGTGCGAGGTGCTAATCTTAGCCCTGCCAGAGGGCATGGAGGATTTTGTTGTGTACTGCGATGCATCCATCGCAGGTTTAGGCGCGGTATTGATGCAGAGAGGGCATGTCATCGCCTATGCGTCGAGGCAGCTGAAGCCTCACGAGGCGAACTACCCGACGCATGATTTGGAGTTGGGGGCTGTTGTATTCGCCCTCAAGATTTGGCGTCATTACCTCTATGGGGTTCGTTGTACGATTTACACGGACCACAAGAGTTTGAGGTATCTCATGGACCAGCCAAATCTGAATATGAGGCAGCGTCGATGGCTTGATGTGGTAAAGGATTATGATTGTGAGATCCTCTACCATCCGGGGAAGGCCAATGTCGTGGCCGATGCGCTTAGCCGCAAGGCATGACCGATCAGGGATATCTGTCTGAGGATGACAGTGGTGACTCCGCTTCTGGAGCGGATCCGGGAGGCTCAGCAGGAGGCTATGAAGGAGGAACATCGGAAGAGTGAGCGGATTGTGGGGCAGGTTTCCTCCTTCGACTATGATAGTCGATGGTTATTGACTCTTCATCTTAGGGTGTGGGTCCCTTATCATGGAGGCGTGCGCCAGGTCCTGATGGAGGAGGCACACAAATCCCGGTTCTCCATTCATCTCGGGGCGACGAAGATGTATAGGGATCTTCGTTTAGACTATTGGTGGCCCTGCATGAAGAGGGATGTGGCATGGTACGTGGAGCGATGCTTGACCTGCAGGAAGGTCAAGGCCGAGCATCAGAGACCACACGGCAAAATGCAGCCGTTGGATATTCCGCTGTGGAAATGGGAAGGCATCACGATGAATTTTATCACCAAGCTTCCCAGGACCGCGCGGGGAGTGGATTTGATCTGGGTCATTGTCGATCGATTGACCAAGAGCGCCCACTTTATCCCGATTCAGGAGAGCATCTCGGCCGAGAAATTGGCCGATATCTATATCAGGGAGGTGGTGGCACGACACGGAGTGCCAGTTTCGGTGATTTCGGATAGGGATGTGCGGTTCACTTCCAGGTTTTGGAAGAAATTCCACGACGAGTTAGGTACTCGTCTGCATTTCAGCACCGCCTTTCACCCGCAGACGGATGGCCAGAGCGAGCGGACCATCCAGACTCTGGAGGATATGCTGCGGGCATGTGTCTTAGACTTCGGAGGTAGCTGGGATACCTACCTTCCATTAGCGGAGTTCTTGTATAATAATAGCTATCATGCGAGTATCGACCGTCCTCTTTTCGAGATGTTGTATGGGAGGAGGTGCAGGACCCCGATATGCTGGGGCGAAGTTGGCCAGAGGGTCATGGGAAGCACCGAAGTAGTGCTCAAGACGACAGAGAAGATTCAACAGGTCCGGAGCAGGCTTCAGACTGCTCAGAGTCGGCAGAAACGTTATGCCGATAAGCGTCGATCAAACCTGGAGTTCCAGGTCGGGGATATGGTTCTCCTGAAAGTGTCGCCTTGGAAGGGCGTCATCCGATTCAGGAAACGGGGCAAGTTGGGTCCCAGGTATATTGGACCGTTTAGGGTTGTAGCCCGGGTGGGCAAGGTGGCATACCGGCTGGATCTGCCAGCCGAACTCAGTCAGATCCACAACACTTTCCACGTCTCCCAGCTGCGGAAGTGCCTGGTGGACGACTCATCAGTGGTACCCTTGGAGGACATTCAGGTTGATGACAGCCTGAATTACATCGAGCGGCCTGTAGCGATCCTCGACCGGAAGTCGAAGGATCTGAGGAACAAGAGGGTTGAGCTGGTAAAGGTGCAATGGCAGCAGCGGAAGGGCTCGGAATGGACATTTGAGCCGATGGATGAGATGATGGAGCATTACCCGGAGCTGTTCCAGGATTGAGCAGCAGACTTCGAGGACGAAGTCTAAAATAAGTGGGGGAGATTTGTAGCACCTGGTTCTTGGTACGTATTCTCTTATTAAATCTTTAATTATTTGCACTTTTGGTCTTGAACTCGGCGAGTTGAAGGACCAACTCGCCGTGTAGAAGCGGGATGAGGCACCGAGTTTAAGTCATGGACTCGCCGAGTCGGATCCCGGACTGGGCGAGTAGCTGCTGTCTAGACTAAAACCCTAATCCAGGGGTTTGCACCCTATTTAAACAACCTTATGCAGCCTCCATTCCCCCTTTATGCTCCCAAACACTTCTCATCGAAACCCTAGCCGTTTGTGCTTTGTTGAGGCCATATTACATTTAATGAAATATATATTATACATGATTTGTTTAAAGTCCACCTATGTATGTTATAAAATTAAAATTAAATATATTTATGTTTACAAATTGAAGGGATTAAAATGCATCAAAACTAATTATTTAAATGAGAAATATTATTTATAGTAGTAATAATAATAATAATAATAATAATAATAATAATAATAATAATAATAATAATGATGATGATGCCCTCTCTCACTCTTTTGTTTAATAAAAATTTTAAATTTTATAAAGTATGCTTCCAATTTTATAAAATCTCATTTCTATAAAATGCACATTTATTGAATTTTGGTTATAAAAACCCTTGGTTTTTAACTTATAAAACAAGGTTAAATGTTAATGACTTCAATTTATATTTTCCTTGATTATATTTCCTTGAATTTAGTTATTTTAAAATCATCTTGTAAGGTTCATAATTATTTTAATTGAATTTTAGAGGTCAAATTTTATAAATTTAGGTTTTTAGGGCATTTAGGGTTTTTGAGAGTTTTTAAATATTTGGATATCAAAATAAATAGAATCTTTGAGACTTCAAATTATCTTATGGTATTATAACTCTTTTATAGTCATAAATAATGTTTGTAACTCATTTTATCGGTTTATTGGCATTTATATGTAGTGGTTCCGAGATTCAAGTGAACTTGAAGAACCAAGTATACTAGTCATATTTCAACTTTGACTTAAGTTCCACGAGACTCCGACCTAATTTCTACAACTAGGTCAAGTGCATAAGGTGTGTGTATGATTCATGAAAAGGTGTTCGAGTCAAAGAGTGACCCGAATATAGATAGTCTCTACAGTTAAGTAGTTGCAGAATTCACATAACAATGTGAAATCTAAGTACACTGTCCATCGTTTCTAATTGTTTCCAAGTTTCTAGTAGGTTATAACTTATCTTCTTGTTACTAAGTCTAGTATGTTTCGTGCGTATATGTGCAACTAAGTTTAATCAAATCAAGTACATGTTATATATTTGGTTAGATTTTTGCTCAAGGACCTTTACATGTAAGTTTAAGTCCACACATGTGCACGGATAAGGATATATAAGGCTAGATATGCAAGTACATCTATGAACATGTATTTGATATATGCATGCGTAAAATATATATATATATATATATATATATATATATATATATATATATATATATATATATATATATATATATATATATATATATATATATATATATATATATATATGGGAGCGTTCAATCGAGAACATTTCTTATCGCGAGAACATTTGAGAACAAATTTGAAAAACACAATTTTTTTTAATTAAAATTATAAAATAATATTCATATAATCAAAAAATAATTACAAATAATTAAAAAACTCACTAACGAACACCACTCACCACCCAACCAACACCACCCACCACCACCACCTGCCACCACCACCCATCACTAACCACCACCCACCAACTACCACCCACCACCCACCACCACCCACCACCACCACCACCACCAACCACCGCCCGCCACCACCATCACCACCCACCACCCAACCACCACCACCCACCACCATCACCACCCACCTCCACCGCCTGCCACCACCACCTACAACCCGTACCTACCACCCATCACCACTACCCGCCACCACCACCCATCACTACCCACCACCACCACCCATCACTAACCACCACCACCACCGACCACCACGCACAACCCATAACTACCCACCCACCCACCACCACCACCACCACCACCAACCACCACCCGCCACCACCATTACCATCCAACCACCACCACCCATCACCACCGCCCGCCACCACCACCAACAACTACTACCTACCACCCATCACCACCACCACCCACCACCACCACCAACCACCACTACCCACAACCACCAACCACTACCCACCACTACCCACCACCCACCACCACCCACCCACCACAACTACCACCACCCACCTCCACCACCACCACCCGCCACCACCACCCATCACTACCCACTACCACCAACCACCACCCACCACCCATCACTACCCACCACCCACCACCACCCATCACTACCCACCACCAACCACCACCCACCACCCATCACTACCAACCACCACCAACCACCACCCGCCACCACTACCCATCACTAACCACCACCACCATCTACCACCCATCACCCATCACTACCCACCACCCACCACCACCAACCACCACCCGCCAGCACCATCACCACCCACCACCCAACCACCA
Source organism: Lactuca virosa (assembly GCF_052849685.1). Lineage (NCBI taxonomy): Eukaryota > Viridiplantae > Streptophyta > Magnoliopsida > Asterales > Asteraceae > Lactuca > Lactuca virosa. Next base: position 320,168,751 of record NC_136428.1, read on the forward strand.
CCACCTGCCACCACCACCCACCTCTACAGCCTGCCACCACCACCCACAACCCCTACCTACCACCCATCACCACCACCCGCCACCACCACCCATCACTACCCACCACCACCAACCACCACCCACCACCACCTCCAAGAACCACTACCTACCACCCATCACCACCACCCGCCACCACCACCACCACCCCCAGCCATCACTACCCACCACCACCAACCACTACCCACCACCAACCACTACCCACCCACCACAACCACCACCACCCACCTCCCACCTCCTGCCACCACCACCAATAACCACTACCTACCACCCATCACCACCACCCGCCACCACTACTCACCACCACCACCACCCACCACTACCCACCACCACCAACCACCACCCACCACCACCCACCCATCACAACCACCACCACCCACCTCGACCACCACCAACCACCACCCGCCACCACCACCCATCACTACCCACCACCACCCACCACCCATCACTACCCACCACCCACCACCACCTGCCACCACCACCACCCATCACTACACACCACCCACCACCAACCCCTACCCACCACCCACCACCACCACCAACCACCAACCACCACCCACCACCCATCACTACCCACCACCACCAACCACCACTCGCCACCACCATCACCACCCACTCCCATCACCACCCAACCACCACCACCCGTCACTGCACACTACCCACCACCACCCGCCACCACAACCACCCACCCACCCACCCATCACCACCAACACCACCAACCACCACCAGCCACCACCACCCATCACTACCCACCACCACCACCAACCACCACCCACCACCCATCACTATCCACCACCCGCCATCACCACCACCCACCCACCATAACCACCACCACCACCCGCCACCACCATTACAACCCACCATCATCACCACCCAACCAGCACCGCTCGCCCCCACCACCCACCAAAACCATCACCCGTCACTATCACCACCACTTGCAACCATCCACCCACCCACCAGCACCACTCGCCACACCACCCACCAAAACCATCACCCGTCACTATCACCACCATTTGCAACCACCCACGCACCCACCAACACCCATCACCACACACCATCACCACCAATCACAACCACCCCGCTTTCACCACCCGCCGCCACCACCCCCACCCCCACCTACAAAGATTTGTTATTGTGTTTTTGATTCATTAGGTTTTCTCTTGTATATAATCACATGTGATTATATGTATCGAGTCACATGTGGTTATATGTATCGAATCATATATGATTTATATGTTATTAAATACATATAATCACATGTGGTTATATGTATTTATATGTATTTAATAACATATAAATCATATATGATTCGATACATATAACCACATGTGACTCGATACATATAATCACATGTGATTAAATACACGTGAAAAACTAGTGAATCGAGAATGCAAAAATGAATATTTTCCACGTATATCATATGTGACTAGATACATATAACTACATCTAATTATATGTATTTAATAAAATATTATTTACGTGGGCCGTATTTTTTCGTGTTTTTGATTTAATAATTGGCATCGTGTATTAAATCACATGTGGTTATATTTATTTAATCACATATGATTTATGGACAATATTTGTTTTCACGTGTTGATTCAATAGTTGTTCTTGTGTATTTAATCACATGTGATTATATATATTTAATCACATATGATTCGTATGGAAAATATTTATTCTTGCGTCGATTCAATAAGTGTTCTAATATATTTAATCACATGTGATTATATGTATTTAATCACATATGATTTATGTGGACAAGATTCATTATTTCTTTCTCAATTCAATAGTTGTACTCATGTACTTAAGCACATGTGATTATATGTATCAAATCGCATATGATTTATATTGATAATATTCATGAGTGAATATTTTTTCTTATGTATTTAATAATATGTGATTGTATGTATTAATCACATATGATTAATGTGGAAAAAGAAAAACTATTTAATAAAAAACGCGAAAATGAATCTTGTGTACAAAAATCATATGTGACTAAATGTACAAGAACAACTTTTGAACAAGAATGTGAAAATGAATATTGTCCATAATTAGATACATATAATCTCATGTAATTAAGCACACAAGAACAACAACTGAATCGAGATCGCGAAAATAAATATTTTCCACATAAATTCTATGTGATTAGATACATATAATCACATGTGATTATATGCATTTAATCAGATATGATATATGTGGATAATATTTATCTTTGTGTTCTCGATTCAATAGTTGTTCTTGTGTATATAATCATATGTGATTATATGTATCTAATCACATATGATTTATATAGACATCATTATTTTTTGTCCGTATAAATCATATGTGATTAGATACATATAATCACATATGATTATATGTATTTAATCACATATGATTACAGTAGACAAAGAACAATTATTGAATCTAGAATGTGACAATGAATCTCATCCACATAAATCATATATGACATGTGATTATATGTATTTAATCAGATATGATTTATGTATACAATATTTTTTTTTGCGGTTTCGACTGAATAATTGCTTTTGTGTAATTAATCACATGTGATTATATGTATATAATCATATATGATTTGAGGTGGACAAGATGAATTTTTTCCTTCTCGATTCAATAGTTGTGCTCATGTACTTAATCACATACGGTTATACCAATAATCACATGTAATAAAACACATGAGAACAACTATTGAATCGACAAAGCAAAAATGAATTATGTCCACATAAATCATATGTGATTAGATTCATATAATCACATGTGATTATATGTATTTAATCATATGTGATTAGATTCATATAATCACAAAGCAAAAATGAATTACCTCCACCACCCACACCCACCTATCGTGTAGATAATCACATGTGATTGTATGTATCTAATCACATATGATTTATATAGAAACTATTCTTTTTGTCCATATAAATCATATGTGAGTAGATGCATATAATAACATGTGATTAGATGTATTTAATCACATATGATTAAAGTTTACAAAGAATAATTATTGCTTCGAGAACACGATAATGAATCTTGTCTACATAAATCATATATGATTGGATACATATCATCACACGTGATTATATGTATGTAATCAAATATGATTTGTGTGGACAATATTTATTTTTGCAGTTTCGATTCAATAGTTGATATCGTGTATTTAATAATATATGATTACTGTAAAAACAAAGATTTGTTTTCATATTTTTGATTCAATGGTTGTTCTCTTTTATATAGATACATGTGATTACATGTATCTAATCACATATAATTTATATAGACAATATTCTTTTTTTCCTATATAAATCAGATGTGATTAGATACATATAATCATATGTGATTCGATTTATTTAATCATGTATGATTAAAGTTGACATAGAACAATTATTGAATCAAGAAGGTGACGATGAATCTTCTCCATAAAAATCATATGTGATTGGATACATATAATCACATTTTATTATATATTTAATCGAATATAATTTATGTGGACACTATTTATTTTTGTAGTTTTGATTCAATAATTAGTCTCATGTATTTAATCACATTTGATTATTTGTATTTAATTTCATATGATTTATCTGTACAAGATTTGTTTTCACATCTTTGATTCAATTGTTGTTCGATTATACATAATCACATGTGATTATATGTATCTAATCACATATGATTTATATAGACAATATTTTTTTTTCAAAATAAAATCGCATGTAGTTATATACAAGAGAACAATTATTGAATCGAGAAAGTGAAAATGAATATTGTCTAAATAAATCATATGTAATTAGATGCATATAATAAAATGTGATTATATATATTTAATCACATATGATTTATGTGGACAATATTCATTTTTGGGTTTTCGATTCAATAGTTGGTCTTATGTATTTAATCACATATGCTTTGTGTGTCGACTCAATAGTTTTCCCTGTGTATTTAATCACATATGGTTTAAACGATATTTTTTCTAAAAACTTACATATTTTTTTAGAATTCAATAATTCTTTTATTGCACCAACTATCATCACATGTTACAAATTTTATATAATAGAAGAAACTAATAAAAAATCTACTTTTTTAATTTATAAATTAATTATTAAAAAACTTGTATACAATCTTTATTAAAAATCAAAACATCTGTTTCTTTATTCAAAGTTATATTAGAATTCATATCTAAGCATGACATTTTAACATACTTAAGTTAATAATATATTATAAGAGAAAAACATTTTGATTAAAAAATACACAAAGATTTAGAAACAAGACGAATCATTATGGTTATTAGCTTTTTAAATGAATGTGTGATTCTAACAAAATGAGTGTATAGAATTTGACAATAACAAAAAAGCTGAGGTTTTTAATTTAAATAATAAAAGCAGGCCATAAGCTTTAATAAAAGAGATAGAGGAGTTATACCGTAAACTTGTATTCAGTTGACTTTCAACAAATGAAGGCTCTTCGCTCTTCTCGAAACCTGTATATCACATGGAAAAAAGATCTCCTCAAAAAAAAATATCTCCTTGTCGTTAAAGTTGTATATCGCTAGGAAAAAACATCTGGATATCATGGGGCGAAGAGAGAAAGTTGTTGTGTTTCATTGGAGTGGTGGTCGGAGATGTAGTCGTTGCTCCATGATTTCCGGTAAGAGCTTGTCGTTGGCAGATTCGATGGCGGCGGCCGGTGAAACCAGATCTCGTCGCCTTCTTTAAATCTAGTGAATGAGATCAGAAAATGGTGGCCTTCTACTTCAGATCCGGTAGAAACCAACTCCAGTGGTCAGTGAAACGATATCTTGAAATCTGACATCCGGTGGCGATATCTCGCCGGAGATGGCTGATTGACATGTAAATGTTTTTTTGCTTGTGTGAATTTAGAAATTAGATTCATATATTCAAGTCCTCTCTCCTCCCTCCATTCTTACCTACTAGACTATCATAAATGAACACAAAAACCTTTTTACAGGGGGTTTGATTTCATGTTCTTCGTGTTCACGGAAGTTGCAGAAATATAGATGCATGTTGAAGCAAGTTTGGTGATGAATTGAACGATTTCTACTTCAGGTCTGATGAGATCCAGGGAAACGAGATATGATGGCCGCAAGACGAGATCCAGAGGCGGTGGCTAGTGAAGCAAGATCCGGTGATGGTTCAGGAATAATGGAGGTAGATGTAGGTAGTTTTCTATGGTGGGAGGTGGTGAAAAAACAAATATGGAGAGTGTAGAGGCGGCAGTCGGGTGGTTTCCAAGGTAAGAGGTGGAGGGAGATGCCAAATAAGCAGATCTGGATAGAGTGAAGAGGTGCAGGTCTGGTGATTTCAGCGATGTTACGGTAGTTCTGGCAGTGGTCCGGTGGTTTTGGTAGTGATTCCGACAGTAGTCCGGTGGTCCAGATCTAGAGAGAGAGAAAGAGTGTGTGGGGAGAGAGAGAATGTACGTGCGTGAGTGTGTGAGATATTGATATCGGATTTTTTTTAAAAAATATGGATATAATTACTTTTGTATTACCCAAATACCCTGAAGGCAATTAGAAAAACAAAGGCACGTGTTTTTTTAACTCAGAAGCTAAAAAATGTTCTCAAATGTTCTCAATCTAAAAAATGTTCTCATTTGAACATGCATCTATATATATATATATATATATATATATATATATATATATATATATATATATATATATATATATATATATATATATATATATATATATTGAGATTTAGTGCTAGGGAGTGCCACCATTACCATGTACAAGCCTTTATACTTTAACAAAATAGATATCCTATACCAATAGATATACATGTATTTGGTTTTTTTATGTAAATAAAAAATACATAACATACATGTATTTCTACTTTGGTATTTTATAAAATACATGGAATATATATATATATATATATATATATATATATATATATATATATATATATATACTAGTTGTGATACCCGTATACTATACGGGTTGATTAAAACAAAATGTTAAATACAAATGATTAAACAACAAGTTTATTTGAATTTGAAATTTGGAAAAAAAAACATGAAAACATTAAATTAAAACTATGTGTTTAGTTGTCAGACCCGTGTATTAAATATGTTAATTATAACAAAATGTTAAATACGAAGGTTTCAATTGTAAATTTATTTAAAACTGAAACTGAAGTTTGAAATTTGAAATTTAAAATTTGAAATTAATATAGTTATTATGGTATGTTTAATTTATAGAAACTAAATTAATGATATATTCAAAAATGAAAAATGAAGTAAATGACAATGACAAATGGAAAATAAATATCTCAAAATTATGACAAAATGACATGTGACATAATGTATGAAAGTGTGACAAGTGACAAAAATAACCTTCATTTATTAGAGATGATATATATATATATATATATATATATATATATATATATATATATATATATATATATATATATATATATATAGGTATTTACAAAATACATGGCATATCCGTATTTAGGTATTTATAAAGTTCATGACATATACACATATGTCATTATAATAATTATGTTATTTCCAAACTCTTATTTCAAAAGAAACAAACTTGATTTATAAAATACTTCATTCATGTCCAATGTTCGTGTTGAGCGTGATGATTCCAAATATGTACACATGATGAAATTCTGATACCCGCAACCATGTTAAAAAAAATTAAGGTTTTGCATTCAAATGTTACAATTCAATAAATTTCATGAAACTAGTTCCACTACGGGATAACATATTATTAAATGGAATCGTATGTTAGACATAAGCATGAGTTTAAAGACGTTCTAAAGTTTTCTTAATAAGGGGTGCAATTAGCTCCATAATCAATTAAAGATAATATAATTTCAACTATTTAAAAAAATATAGATCAACATACAATATGTTTCACTACAGTAGACTTCACGGTGTTTAACCGAAAAATCTTGACCTATTTTTACCAATTGTAACATTCTTCCCCATTAAAAGCATTTCATCCTAAAATTCAACTTGTAGACGATATATCATTAATCAATTTTGGGTATTTTTTGTTTCATTTGGTCTTCTTATTCCTAAGTTAATTTTGGTCCACGTTGAGTTACATCATACATTTACGATAGGAATTCGACTATGCTTTAATCGCTTGACCTCAAGCTCCATAATCTTGTCAAATGGAATAGTTGTTGAAACATGGAGTGATCCTCGACCGCTAAGAAGTGTGTTATTATATCGAAGGCCGGTTTTGTGGTTGTGGTAGAAGGTTTTGTTACGAAGACTTGTGAGATAACACTGAATAAATGATACTGGAGTGTAGAACGATGACCCGAAGAGTAGATTGTTTTGGTCTTTTTTAATCCTATATGTGAGAAAAGTAATGTTCACCTTTCCTGACATTGTGTGCTTGTTAAGTTATGTCTGTCCAAGCATGACAAGCATATCCGTCTGAATTTGGAGTACTTTACTATTTATCACATACTAAGTTTAGCTATATGTAACATCCATAAAAATTCACAAAAATTTTAACTTTTTCAAACATCCAAAAACCACCATTTATTACAAATTGTTTTCAAAATAGTTTATCATCAGAGTAATCCCAGAATTCATGACATAAAACACGAAGAGGTGCACGATCAAGCCTTCGCCTTCCCGCGATCATCCGAAGTACTTGAAACAAAATCCACAACTGTAAGCCAAAGCTTAGTGAGTTCCCCCAAAATACCGATACATACAAATAATACACATAATAACAACATGTAATGGGTCCACATCTCTACAGACTGGATTACCCCTAAGCCCACAGTATGAGTCTGACATGCCCTTCCCGGTCCTCAGCACATATCTGACTTGCTCTCGAGCCCACATCATAAGTTTGGCTTGCCATCGGGCCCACAACTTATGTTTGGCTTGCTCCCTCAGTCCTCGGGCTGGTATATAAATGATTAGCCCTCAGTATGAGTCTCGCATGCCCTGTCCAGCCCTCAGCTCCTATCTGGAATGCTTATGAGTCCTCAGTATGAGTCTGCCATGCCCTCCCTGGCCCTCAACTCATATCTGGCATACTCAATGGTTTGTTGGCTACCGCACGGAGCAGTACAACCTCAACCCAGCCCACACAACATGTCGACATGTAACAGATAAATATACATACAGATAATCAGACAGTATCATAGGTAGTCCTACAGATCTACCAGACTAGCATATCAAACTAGCCTGCATATCTAATTCATACTCAACATAACAATAACTACTAGGATATCAATCCAATGGGCCACCCTTGGTGCCTTCGACCCAAAAGTATAGTGATGAAGACTCACCTCACAAGTAGTGCCGAACTGACAAGATCCAACTCTCAAATCACAGCTCCGAACTCAACTGCCTACAACCACCAACAGATTAATTCCATCAAAATCCCGAAATACCCAAAATACCCTCAAGGTCAAACTTGGTCAACGATGGCCAAGGTCAAACTCAACAGTCAAGGTCAATAGCTAAGGTCAAAAGTCCATGTTGACCCAACTCGTCGAGTGCATCTATCGACTCGTCGAGTCCCTTCAGTACTCAGAAGAACGAAAAAGACCCAAACCAACTCGCCGCGTTGTTAGAAAAACTCTTCGAGTTTCTATAGCATCCAAAAAGCAGGAAAACCCGGCTTAACTTGCCGAGTTGGCTAGACAACTCGTCGAGTTCTCCGAGTCTTAAGGCATTCATCCAATTTACAAGCGAATCTTGTGCCACAAACCATAGATCTGGTCCCTTAGAATTGAAATACCACATAAAGTTGCTAACTTTACGTCCATGCATGGCATCAAGAGGCTAAAACACCAAAGCAAAGCTTACTAAGGGACTTAGGGCATGAAGGAGGACCAAGAATTGATAAAGTTGGCGACTTTAAGTCTATGGAGGCCATGAGATGTACAGATCTAAAGTCATAGCTTCATAACATGCTCAAATCCAAGAATGATCCCAAAATAAGCTAATAATGGCCATAAACTTTCAAATGAAGAGATCTAGCAAAGGGATGATCAAGATATCGACTTTATACCTCAAAATGGCTGCAACAACAATGAAAATCCCGGATCTAAAGCCTTCCTCTGAATCAATCCACTTCCAACTTCAAGTTCCTTCCAAAAGAGCACCAAAAATCACACTCCAAGCTCACACACACTGAAAAAGAGAGATGAGGCACGAATTAGGGTTTCTCTAGATTTAGAGGACGATAAGGGAGGCCAACAATGATTCATAAGGTCTATAAATAGGGTGCAAAACCCTAAAAATTAGGGTTTCATAAGTAGCCGTCAACTCGTCGAGTTTTTCTCAACAACTCGTCGAGTTGAGAGCTTCCAACACGTCAAGTCTGAGGCCATCAACTCGATGAGTTCCAAAGGAGAATTTGTCTTTTAAGCCATAAATCTCATACCTGAGAGTCGGGATGTTACAATTCTCCCCCACTTGAACTAGGCTTCGTCCCCGAAGCTTGTTACGGTGAACAAATCGAGATAATGCTTCTGCATCTCAACTTCTGGCTCCCAGGTCCACTAGGATCCCCTCCGATGCTGCCATTGTACCTTTACCAAGGGTACTTCCTTGCTCCTTAAAAACTTCACCTTTCTCTCCAAAATAGCTACGGACCTCTCAACATAATTCAGGCGCTCATCCACATGAATGTCATCTAGTGGCACAACCGCATCCTCATCCAATACGCACTTTCACAACTGCGAAACGTGGAAAGTGTTATGGATCTGGTTGAGCTCCTCCGGATGATCCAATATATACGCCACCTTGCCAACCCTGGCAATAATCCGAAATGGCCCAATGAATCGGGGACTCAGTTTTCCCCTCTTCCTGAAGCGGATCACACCCTTCCAGGGTGAGACCTTCAGTAACACCGGTCGGCATAACTCTTCTGCGCCGACCTGAAACTCTAACTCAGATCGGCGCCGGTCGGCATAACTCTTCTGCCGACTTTGAACAGTCTGCAATCGCTGCCTGATCTGCTGAATCATCTCTGTATTCTGCAGAACCACCTGGTCCGACCCATTACCCAGTGACAACCCTCATCCCAAAAAACTGGGGTACGACACCTCCGCCCATACAACAGCTCAAAAGGCAGAGCACCAATGCTGGAATGAAAGTTGTTGTTGTAGGAGAACTTTGCAAGGGGTAGGTAGGAGTCCCAGCTCCCACCAAAATCAATGATGCAGACCCGCAACATATCCTCAAGGGTTTGAATGGTCCGCTCGCTCTAACCGTCGGTCTACGGATGATTAGTTATGCTGAAATGCAGCCTCGTGCTCAGTTCCTCATGGAACTTCTACCAGAAACGCAAGGTGAACTGACCATCATGGTCTGAGACAATAGAGACTGGAACCCCATGGCGAGCAACGATCTCGCGAATATACACATCGGCCAACTTCTCGGCCGACGAGCTCTCCCGAATTGCCAGAAATTGGGCACTCTTGGTCAATCGATCCACGATGACCCAAATAGCATCAAAACCCTTTGCCGTCTTCGACAACTTGGTGATAAAATCCATCGAAATCTGCTCACATTTCCACATGGGAACCTCCAGAGGTTGCAGCTTGCCATGCGGCCTCTGATGCTCGGCTTTTACCATCTTGCAGGTCAAGCACCTCTCAACATACCAAGCGATCTCTCTCTTCATGAACGGCCACCAATAACTCAATCTCAAATCCCAATACATCTTGGTTCCCCCGGATAGATAGATAAACGAGACTTATGAGCCTCTTCTGATACAATATTTCTGACCCCACCTGACGCATGAACCCACACCCGTCCGCAACGGGTCAACAAGCCACGACTGTCCGACATGAATCTGGAAATCTCACCCTTGATCTTCTCAATCTTTCAATTCTCCTCTCGAACACCCTCGACATGAGCCTCTCTAATCAAACCCACAAGTGGATAATCCACAGATATCCTCATGCAGATCATCGAAACAAAAAATCCAGCCAACTTGCGGCTCAGGGCATCCGCCACCACGTTCGCTTTACCCGAATGGTAAAGGATCTCGCAGTCGTAGTCCTTGACTATGTCCAACCACCTGCGTTGCCTCATGTTCAGGTTCGGCTGATCCATAATATGCCTCAAATCTTGTGATCCATGTAGATGGTTCAACGAACCCCATAAAGGTAATGCCTCCAAATCTTGAGAGCGAAAACCACGCTCCCAAATCAAGATCATGTGTGGGATATCTCGTCTTATATGGCTTTAGTTGCCACGACGCATAAGTTATCACTCGTCCTCTCTGCATGAGGACTGCTCCTAAGCCGGTGATGGACGCATCACTGAAAACTACAAAATCCTCAACTCCCTCTAGAAGGGTCAAGAATGGGGCCTCGCAAAGTCTCTTCCGAAGGGTCTCAAATGCTGACTGTTGCTCAAGCCCTCACTAGAATTCTACCCCCTTCCTCGTCAGACGAGTGAGGGGTACTGCAATCATGGATAAATCCTGAATAAATCTCTAGTAGTAACCTGCCAACCCCAAGAAACTCTTGATATTCGAGGGAGATTTCAGAACCTCCCACTGCATCACCGCCTCGATTTTCGCCGGATCGACCAAAATCCCATCTTGGTTAACGAAGTGTCCAAGGAATTGAACCTCTCACAACCAAAAATCACACTTCGAGAACTTAGCATAAAGCCGTTCTCGCTTCAAAACCCCCAGAAGCTCGTGAAGATTCTCCTCATGCTGCTCTCTGGTCTTGGAATACACCAAGATATCATCAATAAACACAATGACCGATCGATCGAGCAGCGGCCTGCATACCCGATTAATCAAATTCATAAAAACTGCAGACGCATTGGTGAGCCCGAAAGGCATCACCACGAACTCGTAATGCCCATAACGAGTCCGGAACGCGGTCTTCTCCACGTCCTCCTCCCTCACCCTGACCTGATGGCACCCAGACCTCAAATCTATCTTTGAAAACCAAGATGCTCCCTGTAACTGATCAAAGAGATCATCAGTCCGCGGAAGGGGATAACGGTTCTTCATCGTTAACTTGTTCAGTTCCCTATAATAAATGCACATCCGGTGCAAACCATCCTTCTTCCTTACGAATAAAATCAGAGCTCCCCACGGAGAATTGCTCGGACGGATGAACTGCTTGCCTAGCAGCTCCTGCAGCTGAGATGGCAGCTCCTGCATCTCAGGTGGTGCCAATCGGTATGACGCCTTAGCAATAGGGGCCACACCTGGCACAAGGTCGATCCGAAATTCGACCTGCCTCTCAGGAGGTACGTCGGGTAACTCCTCCGGGAACACGTCGGCGAAATCTCTGACAACTGGAACATCTGCAGTTGAGACCTTATCCATGACCCGCGTATCCACCACATATACCGAATAACCTGCACACCCGTGCTGAATATACTGTTGAGCCCTGGCAGCCAAACAAAACCCTGAACCCAACCTGGTGTCATCTCCATAAATAACCTGTTCTGCCACACTTAGGGTTCGAACTACCACATGCGACCCACGCAGTCGATCATGGCACCGAAGCGACTCAGCCAATCCATACCCACGATCACACATATATCCCCCACAGGAATCAGAATCAAGTCGATCGGGAAGGACACCCTGAAGATCTCTATAACATATACCTGATAAACCGAGGAAGCAGAAACCCCATGTTCGTTGGCGATAGAAACTCGCAACGGACACTCCAACTCCCACATGGGCAAGGCAAACTCCCTACCGAAGGACTGAGAAACAAAAGACCGAGCCGCACCTGATCAAACAACACTAAAGCAGGCAAAGAGTTCACTAGGAACGTACCTAAAGAGGTACAAACATATGAACACAATACAATCACAATCAACAAGATAAGGGATATAAACATACCAGTCACAATATATGGTGTTGTACTGGCCTCCTCGTCAGTAAGCTGGAAAGTGCGACCTCGAGCTCTCGGGAGCTCCACCCTGCCCTGACTCCCGTTAGTAATCCTCAATGTAGATGGCGTTGGAGCCTGCGTCGGCTTGGCGGTGGGCAATGGGTAGTTGGCCTTCACATGGCCAACCTGGTCGCAATGATAGCAAATCCTGGAACTCAGTGCTAGAGCCTGTTGGCGAAAATCCCTCGCCATGTGACCCTGTCGGCCACAATTGTGGCACCCAGATGATGACCAACAAGAAACCTCATGCGCCTTGCCGCACTTACCACAAGTGTGGCCCTTCTGTCCCCCAGATCTAACATCAACGGTCTTAAACCGCTTTGGCGCAGGTTGCGACTGCGCCGGGCCTGCCTCTGCTCCCTCAATTGAAGCTCAATCTCAAGCTCACGCCACCTAGCGGCCTCCAGTAGCTCCAAAAAAGTATCACACCTCTGAGTAGAAACAAACAGCCCGATATCCGTCTTGAGCATGCTCAGATAACGGGTCATATGAGCCTCTTCAGAAGCAAACTCAGGGCAAAACATCGCCCTCTTAGTAAATATCCGAGTGATCTTCGTCATCGACTCTGATCCCTGTCTCAAATCCAAAAACTCCTGAGCCAACCTCTCTTGCTCAACCCATGGAATGTAGAGAGTGCGAAACATCTCTCTGAACTGATCCCAAGATACCGCAGCCCTCTGCTCATCAGAGTACGATCCTGACACAAGTCTCCACCAATCCTTCGCTCGGAACCTCAGCAAGTTTAGAGTGCACCTGACCTTCTGGTCAGCAGGGCATGAACACATGAAAAAGCATCCCTCAACATCAGATAGCCACCTCATGGCTATAATTGGGTCCTGAACTCCATCGAAAGTCAGGGGCTTCGTATTATCGAAGTCCTGATACTGAAAAGCCCGACCTGCACCACCACCTGCAGCCGCCACGGCTGCGGAGGCTGCAGCGGCAGCCATCTCAGCAATGACTGCATAGTGCTCGTCAAAGTGCTCAACCATGTCGGTCTTAATAGACCCAAACATCTCCGGTAACTGAGCCCAAAATAGTGCAACAATCTCATTATGCAGGATCTCCCGAATCCTGGCATCCAACTCATCTGACCAACGGTCCCTGGCAATGTTGGCCCACCCAGACTACCAACTCCTGATCCCGACCCGGATCCGGTCTCAAATCGCCTCGCAGTCACCATACTGAAAATATACCAGGAAGATATCAGACATTCCATATAAATAACGGGGAACCAACTCCCATCAAAGCCCTAGGGGTTGTGACTTCCTTTCTACGCGTATGGGTCCTGTGCTTTCAGTAGTACGGGCCTATACTACCTTCCGCACCTACCCATATTTATCTCAAGGATCATCAAAACGCCCTAACAATACTTGCAAGCATGCTATACACTCAATCCAAACTCCCTAGAGGGAAGGCTAAATATCTCCCGACTGGCCGACTGGCTGCACACGACTTATCCATGGAACTTCCACCAACCCTACAACACTCGTGTATGCTAGCCATACATAACACTAGACCCTATAGACATTTTAATATCTGATCCTAACCTATGCCCTTCATCAAACAAGAACAGGAAATAAGGCCAAACCAAACATTCTCAGCTATAAGATCTTAGATATATATAACCATGATGCATATACTAAACAACTACAATAATGATGTCAATTTCATAAAATATGGCCCTAGTCTATCAGGCATCATGTAATCAGGCAGTCGTATCATGCAATTCCTAAAGATCCCTAGCCTATCACTAGCATGCTATTCTAACATATCACAATATCAAGCAATCGTATGGTATTTTGGGGTCTACTTACTGGCTCTAGCTGATCGTACACATCGCATCGACTTTTAGTATTTGAAAGCCGTTTGAAAAGAATTATGAAAACCTTTTCCTTAGTTTGAGACTGGATTCACACGAGTGTTCCTCCAATTTACTCAAACCAAGGCTCTGATACCAACTTGTAACATCCATAAAAATTCACAAAAATTTAAACTTTTTCAAACATCCAAAAACCACCATTTATTACAAATTGTTTTCAGAATAGTTTATCATTAGATTAATCCCATAATTCTTGACATAAAACACGAGGAGGTGCACGATCAAGCCTTCGCCTTCCCGTGATCATCCGAATTACCTGAAATAAAATCCACAACTGTAAGCCAAAGCTTAGTGAGTTCCCCCAAAATACTGATACATAAAAATAATACACATAATAACAGGATTTAATGAGCCCACAACTCTACATACTGGATTACCCTCGAGCCCACAGTATGAGTCTGGCATGCCCATCCCGACCCTCAGCACATATCTGGCTTGCTCTTGATCCCACAGCATAAGTTTGGCTTGCCCTCGGGCCTACATCTTATGTATGGCTTGCTCCCTCAGTCCTCAGACTGGAATATAAATGATTAGCCCTCGGTACGAGTCTGGGATGCCCTGTTCGGCCCTCAGCTGGTATCCGGAATGCTTATGAGTCCTCAGTATGAGTCTGCCATGCCCTCCCTGGCCCTCACCTCATATTTGGCATACTCTTGGGTCTGTTGGCTACCGCACAGAGTAGTACAACCTCAACCTAGCCCACACAACATGTCGACATGTAACAGATAAATACAAATATAGATAATCAGATAGTATCACAGGTAGTCCTACAGATCTACCAGACTAGCATATCAAACTAGCATGCATATCTAATTCATACCCAGCATAACGATAACTACTGGGATATTAATTCAATGGGCCGACCTTGGTGCCTTCGACCCAAAAGTATAGTGAGGAAGACTCACCTCACAAGTAGTGTTGAACTGACAAGATCCAATTCTCAAATCACAGCTCCGAACACAATTGCCTACAACCACTAAGAGACTAATTTCCATTAAAATCCTGAAATACCCAAAATACCCTCAAGGTCAAACTTGGTCAACCATGGCCAAGGTCAAAGTCAACAGTCAAGGTCAATAGCCAAGGTCAACAGTCCATGTTAACCCAAGTCGTCAAGTTCATCTATCGACTCGTCGAGTCCCTTCAATACTCAGAAAAATGAAAAAGACCCAAACCAACTCGCCGAGTTTCTAGAAAAACTCGTCGAGTTTCTATAGCATCCAGAAAGCAGGAAAACCCGGCTTAACTCGTCGAGTTGGCTAGACAACTCGTCGAGTTCTCCGAGTCTTAAGGCATTCTGCCAATTTCCAAGCGAATGTAGTGCCACAAACCATAGATCTGGTCCCTTATAACTGAAATACCACATAAAGTTGCTAACGTTTCGTCCATACATGGCATCAAGAGGCTAAAACACCAAAGCAAAGCTTACTAAGGGACTTAGGGGATGAAGGAGGACCAAGACTTGATAAAGATGGCGACTTTAAGTCCATGGAGGCCATGAGATGTACAGATCTGAAGTCATAGCTTCATAACATGCTCAAATCCAAGAATGATTCCAAAATAAGCTAATAATGGCCATAAACTTTCAAATGAAGAGATCTTGTGTGACAACCCGAAACTTTTATCCTGTACAATTGATCTTTATATCAATATTAAACTCGATTTTATCACCATTTTACACCATTTAAGGGTTCGATAAAGCGTTCTAAACCTCGTACAGTCAAAGTTTAGGTCCTAGGTCGAGTAACACCAAGTCATAGTACAACATTCGAGCCATACACCCTCTCGGGAGGAGTGTATGGCCGTACACATGGGTGTGCGGCCGCACACCCACCCTCCAACCGTACACCCACCTCCATATATAAGTGGAGACCCCTTCATTCACTCTTTTTCCGTTTTGGCTGCACCCTACTTTCTCTCACTACTTTCTCTCTCTAAAAACTTCATCCAAGAACACTCTAAGGGCCTCAAAAACGTGAATTACTCCATCATTCATCTTGTTATACTGGTAAGACACCTTGATCTAAGCTTAAAACTCTTCATGTTCTTCGTGTTCTTCATCACTTGAAGGTGTACGGCCGCACACCTTCATAAGGTGTCCGTACACACCTTAAAGACTCTCCAAAGTGAGAGTTTGGTCTTCATTTGCTAGTTGGACTTGGTATTGGCTTTGAAACACCCGGAAATCGACATTTTGAGCATGAATGAAGAGTGTACGGCCGCACACCCCTATGTACGGTCGCACACTCCCATCTACGACCGCACACGCCCTCTGTACGGCCGCACACTCCGGTGTGCAACCGTACACGCATGCTGACCGCACACCCTGGCCGCACACACACTCTTTTGGCAGTACACCTCCCTCGTTTGATCATATAGGGTCCCGACAAGCATTTCCAAGTCTTTAGGTTGATTTCCCGTCATGTTTAGTCATGAAACACCCTAATTCTAACACACATATGTGTTACCATATGTTAATAGGATCCACTTGCGTACGAAACACCAGTTGACACTCAGTATCCACACCGATCATACGCTCGGATCCTACGTCAAACGGTGAGTTCATACCCCTACGATTTTTCCAAGCTTTTCATGTTTTCAGGGGGAATACAAGCAAAAGTACAAGGAAACTTGTGCTCAAAGTATATTATTTGTTTAAAATAATTATATGTTTTATATGCTTTTAACACAGAAAACAGTTTTACCAAACGATTAAGAAATCAACTCGTAGAAACAGTTTTCAAAACTAAAGCAAGGAACTTGTGAATCTTATCATAAAATGTGATATTTTATAAAGGATTTATACAAAACATAAACAAGATTTTCAGTATTATTACTTGTAAATTTGTTAGGCTAAGTTTGAGACACGTCCTTGGTAACACTCCACCGGATTCGCGAGTGTAGGACTACCCCTTGTAACCAGAATCTCTTGTAGGGAGAGCGTGACTATTGTGTATAGATCTATACGGGAGTGACTATCCCGCAGCTTCGCTGCCAGCTACAGCGGGACCGTTAGGTTCAGTGGTGACAAAGTCATAAAAAGATACTGGCCCCATTACGTGCCATATCCAGTCTAAGTACGGTTATGACACTCACAACCTAGATAGCGGAAATTTACTTTTGTAATAATGAAACGAGTGAAATAACCTCAAAGTAATAACCAAATTGATTACTAGAGGGTGTTAAAAATACCCTTAGGACTTAATTCACCATTTATTTATTAGTTTTATTTATGTAATAAGACTAATACACTTCACAGGGAACAAACAGGGTTTATTCAAGAAACTACGTCTAACGATACAAGTATGGTAGATACTTGTACACCTCAGAGAAGAACAGATAACCAAATATCAACTTTTAAGGAAAATACAAGATTTTCCTGGGATAACTCGACCTTACATAAACAGGCTGTTAAACAAATAACTAATGGATAATCAAACATCTTTCATAAGAAAATATAGGATTTTCTTGAGGAACACTTTTCAAAAGGATCAAAGAACATTTCCTACTAAAAACTAAAACGCTTATGAACTCACCAGCTTTATGCTGATATTATTTCAAAACTGCTTGTATTCTCAGGGTATTAGTAGACAGGTACTTTCAGGAGTTCGGAGAAGTTGGAGCGTTAAAGTCACATCTTTACTATTGTACTTTTGCTATGTACTAAACTATGTAATAAACAATGTAAACCTTTTTCACATATGTATTCAATGTCTGGTTGTGTTTACTATGCTTGCTATGATACAATTGTTGTGATACTACATATGACGTCCACCGCCCCAGAACGTTTCCGCCGTTCCGGTTTTGGGGTGTGACAGATTGGTATCAGAGCTATTGTTTATAGTGAACTAAGTATACCGAACCTTAAATGGTATACAACTATAAACATTAAGGGGCCTAAGTGCTCTAAACTAAAATTATACTTTCAAAAATATAAGTATTTTTATAACAAAGTATACAAGTATACCTGAGTTCCAGAATTCGTGTCATAAGTAGAACAAAATAAAACTATTTGGATGTTGGGCATCGCGGTTAAACCTGGGCAGTTATGTAATCATGTCTATGGTCAATATAGCCTGATCAACTATATTCATTCGAGACATGACCAACATGTGCCTGGGAGTGACTGTGTTGTTGCAGCAAGCCTAAAACTTACCTAGATACCCAAAAAGTTATAGAACCAAACATGAAGATTAAAATACTATAGGAGTATTTTAGGAGGTTATAACGACCAAACTAGAAACTTACCCAAGGATCCATTCCTCAAGGATCAATCATGTAGCTATAATACATTGGAAGTATTATTAGATTCGATGCCTGTTAACTATCCATTACCATCATCTCGCGTAGATAGCATGGCTGGATTCCATCTTCCTGGTGACCCGTACTTTCCCAACCAAGGAGATGGCGGATGGATCGAGCCAGAGCCAGAAGGAAACCATGAAATTCGTTTGGACGATGGCTTTGTTGAACCATTTCCTGAAGAGACTGACTCGGAACCCGAAGTCGAGAACCTACCCCAAGTGACCCCAATACCAAATCCTAACCCTCAAGTTGGATTCCAAGGTCCAACGCCCATGTGGGTCGGAAGCTTGAATAGGTGGAGCAATGAGCAAGGCCAACCCCTCCCATACAACGGTAACCGCAACTTCTACAATCTGGATAGAGGAGGTCCTGCAGACAGGGCCCTTCCAATCCTGATACGCCGAGTGGATCGCAATGTGGAGCTAGGTGTGGCAACCCTTCAGCGAACTATGGAACTTGAGGCAGACTCGGATGCCAACACAAACCACATTCGTAATCTTGAAGTTGCTCACGGGAGAACTATGAGGGACAATGAAGCTCTGCAGCGAGAGTTAGCTACAACACGAGCCGAGGTCATAGAGCTCCGAGCCCGCCAGTCAGAGTATGAAGGACGCATGCTTGACGTGGAGCGACAGCTGGCCGAATTAGGATTTCACTTGAGGAGTGCCCGTCGCCAATTGAGGAACACTCTAATCGTTCTTCCTTTCTGGTCTAAGGAATAACTTTCATGTTTATGTTCTGAGTATCCCTTTCCCGTAAACATCTCTGTCTTTCATATTGCCGAAATTTTCTCTTTGATATTAGGACTTAGACCTATTGTTAGGTCCTGAGTTCCGAAATATGTAATCTCAGTTTCAGTTATGATGACAACAATCGTATTTCAGTTAAAGCATGTATCATAGGATGTGCTCTTACCTTAGACGATCATTCCTTTTCCCCATCGATTTAATATCAGTATCCACGAAAAGCTTCAATGTCCTAATCGGCATAGGACGAATGAGCCTTACATCGTGCCAATGTCCTTTGCTTCGAGAAAGCGATTCATCTCAATCGTCCCTCTGACGGAGTCCTCACTGGTTTCAGTGATAAGATCGTTCAAACCTTCGTATCATTTCCTGTGTCAAAGCCTAGGAGCATCTACGAAAGGAATGTTATGCATTCCTGGCTCGTGTTGTCGATGAGACGCAAAAAGTTAAAGACCTCGAGAGCATTTCCGAAGTCTGCAACTTTCCCGATGTTTTCCCCAAAGACATTCCAGGGATTTCTCCCGAGCGTCAAGTTGAATCCCGTATCGACTTGATCCCCGGAACTATCCTTATATCTAAATCTCCATATCGTCCAGAGCTGACGAGAATGTGAGAGTTCGTAAGTTTATCGTATGTAAACTTTATTGCATTCAAATCATTTTCTATTCTTACTAGGACCATATCATGGGATATGGGTCGAATAAATGAGAGTCAGATAGCAAAAGCGGCAAATCCCATTGCATAGATAAATATTTAGGATTCATCCAAAGGCAACCGTTGTTGCTCACAAACTTCTTCTCTTGACATGTAGCAGATCATGCCTCCGAAGAAACATAACCAACCCACCAGTAAGACACCATCCCTCCAAATGGACTCGGTCACGTTTCAAGTTGCTGTCACAGCAGCCGTTGCAGCCCCCTTATCTGTTCTTAACACTAACAACCTAAACGTGAATGGGAACGACTTCCACACCTCAAACTGTAACAACACACCAGGAAATCAACAAGGGCTTGTCCAAGAGAACATTCCAACTCCCAAACCTAAGAGCGCCAAACGGAAATTTTGGTCCGAGAGGAAGAACAAGTCATCTCAGAAACTTGCTAAGAAACGACAACTCGAGATAACTTCTACAACCGCCACATCCGTCCAACCAGTGCCAACGCCAGCGCGACAATATGCTGGAAAAATTCCAAGTTGCGAGAAATGCAACTTCCACCATGTAGGAAAGTGCCGTGAACTTCGATGTGAGAACTGCAATAGGCGAGGACACACCACGCGATGCTGCAGGGCACCTGCACAGCCAAACACCTCGATTCCTGGCATACAGATGGGCCAGGTTTGCTACAATTGTGGTGAACCCAGACATTACAAAAGAAATTGTCCAAGGATTAACGATGGCCAGGAAACTTGTTCCGTACAGACCCCAACTCAACACATCACTTCCACTACCGATGCTAGCATAGTTCAAGTATACGGTGCATGTGGCGAAATGGGACATTTCAAAAGAGACTGCCCAACAGAAAAGAACAATGAGGAAACAGGAGGAGTCTAACCTCAGGGGATGAGGAAAACATCAATGAAAACCGCGGTGTTTTGGTACGTTTCTGAAAATTTCCCCAATAATTGCTCATAATCGTGATTATTTCCTCGTCCAAATTGAATCACGATGTTCTTATAAGATTTAAAAGCTCTAATGATGTAACATCCCCAAAATTCAGGGCCAAAAATTTCGTTTTAAATAAGTTATTACATATAACCATCAATATAAAAATATTCATAATAATATCTCATGCCAAACCAAAGTGTCAGTAATAAAAACATATTATCATAAAACCATATCAGAGTGTAATCCCAAAGATCTCATGTGCGGAAAACATAGTGTGATGCGCTGCGATCAAGCCAGCTCCTTTCCTTTGAAAATGAGTACCTGAAACCAAAACTGTAAACCGTAAGCACAAAGCTTAGTGAGTTTCCCAGAGCATACCACACACACAATCCACATATCACATATCATGTTAGCTATAAAAGCTACACACATATCATATATCCTGTCAACTATAAAAGCTACACACATATCACATATCCTGTTAGCTATAAAAGCTACATATATATCACATAAACGATGCATACATAGAACCTGTAATAGTGCCATGGGCTACCCCACATGGTCTTTACCTAGGACTGCCATGGGCTCCCCCACATGGTCTTACATCCAATGCCATGGGCTACCCCACATGGTCTTTACCTAGGACTGCCACGGGCTACCCCACGTGGTCTTACATCCAATGCCACGGGCTCCCCCGGGGTCTTCATGAAAAACACACAATCACATACCATAACAAATCATAGAAGGACTAGCATATATAACCCAATCACATAATGGGTCGGCCTTGGTGCCTTAGACCCATAGGTATGGTGAGAAGACTCACCTGGCACAGCTGAAGTCCCGTAGACTCCACCCCACACTGCTGAAGTCCTGCAGACTCAACTCCAGCTGCTGGATGACAGATTCCCGATCTGTCAATATCAAAACATCACCCAATTAATAATTGGGTTCCACTACATAACCATAAGTACATTCTTTAGGTAATTACTACATTACTCCTAGCTTGGCTTATTCAAGCCCAAGGCCCAATCCTTAAGCTCAAACTCAACTGGGAATCAAAGCCCATCATATGGCCCAATTTTCCAAATTAGGCCCAAACCCCTTACATGGGCCTTACCCTAGGCCCCTTAAATTATTCTAGTTCAATTGATTGTTCTTGGATGGCCCATTATCATCCTAATCATTTAGGCCCAATAGAAAGGCCCAACTCAAGGTCCTAGTGAAATTAGGGTTTCACATAAAATGATGATTAGGGTTAAGCTTCCTACTTAACCCATTAAGGACTTAATCCATTAAGTCCCACATGACCTTAGGTTAATTTACAATGATTATTAATTACTAATTTAAGTTCATTAAACAGTTCTCATGCGGTCCCGATAATCCCAAATTAGGGTTTCATTGCATTAGGGTTTTCCAAACCCTTATTAGGGTTTCCAACCCATCTTAGCCCAATAGGCCCATTAGCTAAGTCTTTAGATCCATTAGGGTCCATTAAGCCCATTAGACGCATGTTTGGGCTTAATGTCAATTAGGGCTTCATTGGGCCCATTAGGGTTTATGTCCCTTGTCCAAACATCACCAACGAGTCACCATACAATGAGGCACACCGCCACCCGACACGGTGGCCGGTGGCGGCAGGAGGCGGCAGCCACCACCCTAGGGTGGTGGTTTCCAATTTCTTTCCATTATTTCTCTTTTGAGTTACAATTACAATGAAAATACCAAAGCAACCCACACACTAACTAAGCTAAACATACACACAAACCACCTTGAGGTGGCAGACGGTGGTGCATAGCGGCAGCCACCACCCTATGGTGGTGGTGATGCCTTTTTCCGAGGACTCTGGCCAACTCACACACGCCCAACCACTGAAACACATGCATCTTCACGTCCTTTGATCGGAAATAGAAACCAACCACCCACCTGGCGGTGAAGGGCGGCGACAGCACCATAGGAAGGCGGCAGCAGCCACCATGGCCGGCGGCCATGGTGGTTCTTCACGACCCAACTCGTCTGGAGCCTCCTTACTCGGACACGGAGCGGCAAACACTGACCGGAGCAGCAGCGCTACAGCGGCGCACTTCGTCGAAGCAGAAAAGGAAGGGCAAAAATGGGAGAAGTTCGCTCTCCATAACCACGAACGGCAGCAGTGACAACCATGGATCGTTGTGTCGCCGGTGATGGAACAGGAGGAGCTGCGGCGTCGTTGGCACATCGGCAATGGTGGCGGCGCTCCGGTTGCGAGGTGGCTGGCGGCGGGTGAACCCTCACGTGGTCGCGACTGAAGAAAGGAGAAGGAGGAGATTAATGGAGATCCGAAGGCGTTGTCGTCGGATGCTGATCGAAGATGACACAGCGGCGGCGCGGGCGAAGGAGGTGAATGGTGGCGGCTGGAGGGAGGTATAAGGGTGGGTGACGGCTGCCCTCATATTAGGGTTAGGGTTTTTTGGTGGAACCGACACATGCTAGGCTTTATACCCGATCCCACTTCTAAGTTTGCCATAATGGCAGGAATGGCCCCTCTCCATAACATTTCCTTTCAAAATGAATCCGATAATTACCATTTGAACCCTTAGCATTAAAATCCTTTACAACTTAGGTACAAAATTTACCAAACAGCCCCCAATACCTTAATTATGATATATTCAGCCCCTTTCACCTCATTTCCTTTAAATTAAATCCAAATAATTACCACGGAGCCCCTGACTTCATAAATATTTATAAAATGAGTCCCGAACTCACACTTTTAACCCCCGACTTCCAAAAATGTGGCAATTAACTCCTCGAACCTAACACCCTGCATATATAATTATTTATTTTAGGCTACCATTCGTTCATTAATTTATTTATTTATCTTAATAAATAAACGGGTGTTACAAATGAGTAAATTATGATAGCTTAGTGAATACTTTAGGGTCAGTTATAGTTATACCTGGTTTGTGTACACCAAACAATCATAGGGAAATCTAGTAAGAACCATTTCATGAAAGTTTATAGCTTCAAAACATCAGAGCCCTCGTGTTAGTAGTACCTGTTAACTTCGAGTCAAACACAGAAAACACCATAGACATTCACCCAGGGGCATTAATGTTCTAACAAAGCGATCCTTCCAAACCAACTTAACGTGCGATTCTACGACGACATCTTGTTTAGTCCGACTGAGTCTATGTTATACCAAACCCTGTTGTTTTAAATCATGTTATCGCAAAACTCTCGTCACTCGTAACGACAAATTAGATGCGAACTTCAAAAATTCATCACTCTTCGAAAAACCCGAAAGTATTCATACGAAGGGTACAACCCACAAGGACATGAACAAAGTAAGAGGGTTATCCGGACAATTGGAAATACGTCGTGGGACACTCAACTACTCTTAGTTGAACCTTCTCGCAACGAACGACGACCTATCCAGTATCAAGGTTGTGCCGTTCGAAGCCCCCTGTGGCCGTAAGTGCAGATCCCCTCTTTGTTGGGCTGAGGTGGGCGACACGCAGCTAGCCAAGGGGCAAGTCCCTGACAGCACTCTCACTGGCCCAGAAATCATCCGCGAAACCACCGAAAGGATCGTACAAATCCGAGAACGACTGAAAGCCTCACGAGATAGACAAAAGAGCTACGCCGATAAACGACGAAAACCCTTGGAGTTCCAGGTTGGAGACTGTGTTCTGTTGAAGGTCTCGCCCTGGAAAGGCATGATACGCTTCGGAAAGCGTGGAAAGCTAAATCCAAGATACATAGGACCATTCGAGATCCTCGCTAGGATCGGTCCCGTAGCCTACAAACTTCGTTTACCGCAAGAACTTAGCAACATTCATCCTGTCTTTCACGTTTCGAATCTTAAGAAATGCGTATCCGACGAAACCCTTACAATTCCTCTTGACAAGATTGAGATCAACAAGAACCTGAACTTCGTAGAAGAACCAGTCGAAATCATGGATAGAGAGGTCAAACGAACAAAACAAAGTCGCATCCCGATAGTGAAGGCTCGCTGGAATGCCAAGCGGGGACCTGAATTCACTTGGGAGCGCGAAGATAAGATGAAACAGAAGCATCCACATCTCTTTTTTTTATTCCTTGATTTGTATTCTATGTTCGAATTTCGGGACGAAATTCCCTCTAACGGGGGGATGATGTGACAACCCGGAAATTTTATCCTGTACAATTGATCTTTATATCAATATTAAACTCGATTTTATCACCATTTTACACCATTTAAGGGTTCGATAAAGCGTTCTAAACCTCGTACAGTCAAAGTTTAGGTCCTAGGTCGAGTAACACCAAGTCATAGTACAACATTCGGGCCATACACCCTCTCGGGAGGAGTGTACGGCCGTACACATGGGTGTGCGTCCGCACACCCACCCTCCAACCGTACATCCACCTCCATATATAGGAGGAGACCCCTTCATTCACTCTTTTTCCATTGTGGCTACACCCTACTTTCTCTTACTACTTTCTCTCTCTAAAAACTTCATCCAAGAACACTCTAAGGGCCTCAAAAACGTGAATTACTCCATCATTCAGCTTGTTTTACTGGTAAGACACCTTGATCTAAGCTTAAAACTCTTCATGTTCTTCGTGTTCTTCATCACTTGAAGGTGTACGGCCGCACACCTTCATAAAGTGGCCGTACACACCTTAAAGACTCTCCAAAGTGGGAGTTTGGCCTTCATTTGCTACTTGGACTTGGTATTGGCTTTGAAACACCCGAAAATCGACATTTTGAGCATGAATGAAGAGTGTACGACCGCACACCCCTATGTACGGTCGCACACTTCCATGTACAACCGCACACGCCCTCTGTACGGCCGCACACTCCGGTGTGCAACCGTACACGCATGCTGACCGCACACCCTGGCCACACACACACTCTTTTGGCCGTACACCTCCCTCGTTAGATAATATAGGGTCCAGACAAGCATTTCCAAGTCTTTAGGTTGGTTTCCCGTCATGTTTAGTCATGAAACACCCTACTTCTAACACACATATGTGTTACCATATGTTAATAGGATCCACTTGCGTACGAAACACCAGTTGACACTCAGTATCCACACCGATCATATGCTCGGATCCTACGTCAAACGGTGAGTTCATACCCCTACGCTTTTTCCGAGTTTTTCATGTTTTCAAGGGGGGAATACAAGCAAAAGTACAAGGAAACTTGTGCTCAAAGTATATTATTTGTTTAAAATAATTATATGTTTTATATGCTTTTAACACAAAAAACAGTTTTACCAAACGATTAAGAAATCAACTCGTAGAAACAGTTTTCAAAACTAAAGCAAGGAACTTGTGAATCTTATCATAAAATGTGATATTACATAAACAAGATTTTCAGTATTATTACTTGTAAATTTGTTAGGCTAAGTTTGAGACACATCCTTGGTAACACTCCACCGGATTCGCGAGTGTAGGACTACCCCTTGTAACCAGAATCTCTTGTAGGGAGAGCGTGGCTATTGTGTATAGATCTATACGAGACTGACTATCCCGCACCTTCGCTGCCAGCTACAGCGGGACCGTTAGGTTCAGGGGTGACAAAGTCATAAAAAGATATTGGCCCCGTTACGTGCCATATGCAGTCTAAGTACGGTTATGACACTCACAACCTAGATAGCGGAAATTTATTTTTGTAATAATGAAACGAGTGAAATTACCTCAAAGTAATAACCGAATTGATTACTAGAGGGTGTTAAAAATACCCTTAGGACTTAATTCACCACTTATTTATTAGTTTTATTTATGTAATAAGACTAATACACTTCACAGGGAACAAACAGGGGTTTTCAAGAAAACTACGTCTAACGATACAAGTATGGTAGATACTTGTGCACCTCAGACAAGAACAGATAACCAACTATCAACTTTTAAGGAAAATATAGGATTTTCCTGGGATAACTCGACCTTACATAAACAGGCTGTTAAACAAATAACTAATGGATAATCAAACATCTTTCATAAGAAAATATAGGATTTTCTTGAGGAACACTTTTCAAAAGGATTAAAGAACATTTCCTACTAAAAACTAAAACGCTTATGAACTCACCAGCTTTATGCTGATATTATTTTAAAACTGCTTATATTCTCAGGGTATTAGTAGATAGGTACTTTCAGGAGTTCGGAGAAGTTGGAGCGTTAAAGTCACATCTTTACTATTGTACTTTTGCTATGTACTAAACTATGTAATAAACAATGTAAACCTTTTTCACATATGTATTCAATGTCTGGTTATGTTTACTATTCTTGCTATGATACAATTGTTATGATACTACGTATGACGTCTTCCGCCCCAGAACGTTTCCGCCGTTCCGGTTTTGGGGTGTGACATCTAGCAAATGGATGATCAAGATATCGACTTTATACCTCAAAATGGCTGCAACAACAATGAAAATCCCGGATCAAAAGCCTTCCTCTGAATTAATCCACTTCCAACTTCAAGTTCCTTCAAAAGAGCACCAAAAATCACATTCCAAGCTCACACACACTCAAAAAGAAAGACGAGGCACAAATTTGGGTTTCTCTGGATTAAGGGGACGATAAGGGAGGCCAACAATGACTCATAAGGTCTTTAAATAGGGTGTAAACCCTAAAAATTAGGGTTTGATGAGCAGTCGTCAACTCGTCGAGTTTTTCTCAACAATTTATCTAGTTGAGAGCGTCCAACACGTCGAGTCTGAGGCCATCAACTCGACGAGTTCCAAAGGAGAATTTGTCTTTTAAGCCATAAATATCATACTTGAGAGTCAGGATGTTACACTATATATAGATGATCATGTCGATCGATCAAAAAACCACCACTTCCCAGAATTTCTTTGTATTACTCTTTATTGAATACACGTTTTCATTATCTTCATCACTTACCTATGTTGTTCATCATTTTGTAACTTGTTTTTAAATATAAACTTTGTTACGATTCAACTAAGTATTATTATTTGTACTTGCTTATATTTATTGATTAATCTTGTTGTTATATCTTTCCTTATTATTCAACATATTTAATATTGTTGTGCTTTCTATAACATCCATTGAGATTAACTTACATTTCCAGAAATAAATGTTCACATTTTTCTCTTAGCAATTGGTGTTAAAGCCATAATGGTTCCTTTTTAATTTTCTTTAAAGACACAACTCGTTTTCAAAAGAAAAAACTTTGATTTAAAAGGCTTTTTATACCAGTTAGCTCATCTTTTTCAAAATCTAAGGAAATATGGCTCAAGCCTACTCTTTAAATATAGTTAACAATGTTGGAGGTTCTGATCAAGCTCCAATACTTGTTGCAAGTGAATATCATCATTGGTATTAACATATGGAAACATATGTAATAAGACTTGGTAAAGAAGTTTGGTGATATGTGGAAAAAGGTCCACATCTACTTGTCCTTAGTCCTATTATTGTCGATGACGCTCAAGCCAAACTTGGAGGTGGTCAAGTTGGTATGACCAGACCTACCAAAGATGACATTGAAAATATGGAGAAAGATGAAGTTGCTTTTTATCAAAATCTCTGGCATTTTCAATCTTATTATCAACTGTAAATCAACTAAAGAATTTTAGGATGTTCTTAAAAATCTTTATGAAGGTATAGAGGAAGCTCAAGACAAAAAGTTGACCACTGCACTGAACGAGTTCAGCAACTTTAAAGTTCTTCCTGGTGAAAGACTTGACGGTTCCTTTAAAAGATTCAACCTTATTATCTCCAAAATCTCGAATAGAGGTATCACTTGAAGAGATCATGAAACAAATCTGCAGTTCATGGATGGTTTAGGAAAGCAATGGACCATGGCAAAGATGATAGTTCAAGGTGACAACAGAATCAAAACTCCATCGTTGTACAATCTCTACAGTGAACTACAAGCTCAAGAGTCTACGGTGATATAAGGTTTCATACCAAGCCCCATATGATGACACATTGCAGTGATATGAACTGGAAATGCAACCTGATAAAGAAAAATCTTTTCAACACGCATTAGCCGTTGTTAGCTAACTGTTCAATAGACTCCCTCCACTCAACTACCATAAAAATCAATAGTTCATAAGACCTCCTTTTAACCACAACTACAATCCTCAAAACAACACCCTTCAACATTATCCTGAGACCTCATCCTTCAATATATCCCAGAAATCCACCATATCAACCTCAATCTCAAAACACACCATTGATGATTACAAACTCCATTGAAGCATCGAAATAAGAAAAATCTTTTGATACCGCAGTTGGTACCGAAGAAAAAGAAACGAAGGAGTTCTCATATGCCACAAGTGTCACAAGGAAAATCACTTCGAAAGAGACTGTAAAGCCAATGTCGTGAAGGATAAAGCATTATATCTTAGAATGGCTCAAGCTATAGACAAAGAAAAGGTTGAGAAAGCTTTTGTGACACAACTAAGGAGAGACCAAAAAGTATGATCTTCAGGAGATGAAGACGAGGACAATGACAACAAAAAGAATGAGGCAAGCTGTGTCTACTTGCGAAGAAATAGGAGAATACTAAAGAGTTGAAGAAACAAAATACTACGTCATGGCAAAGGAAGGAAACATCAACATCGTTGAACAGGTCACCAAGTCCCAAAAGGACTCAAAATCCCAAACCTGTCCAAAGCAAAAAAAACCGCAATTGTCATTCCTCTGAACAAAAATCCTGATCTGAAACTCAAGTCTGTCCTGATTGATGACACTTCAGTTGTCAATCAAAAGAACAAAGAAAAGGCCAAAATGAAGTTGAATCTTGCCAAACACATTGATTATGTTCCTAAGTCCAAATCTAGGAAAACCATCTGGATAAATGAAAAGAAATTAACCTTTATTTTTTATCCACCTCTTAAGAAGATTGCCTCTAAACCAATAAAGAACAATTTTATCTTAAAAAGGAAAGAAAGAACAACACATTGTAAAAGTCACAAAAAAACCACACACTGCATGATTTAAATCGTATTATGTTGTTCCGGGCCCCAAAAGAATTTGGGTGCCCAAATTACCTAATAATATTGGAGTCAATGTGCGAGGAGGATCACAAAATAGAATGGTTAATCAAGAGCACCTTCTCCTTGCACATGACAGGAAGGTTGGAATATCTTTGTGACTTTAAGGCAGTCACACATGGTGGTCACATAACTTTTGGAAACAATGCAAATGGAACTATTTGAGGATTTGGTTTCCTAACAAATGGAAACTTCTCAATACAAATAGTCGCTTATGTTGAAGGGTTAAAACAAAATCTCATTAGTGTTGGGAAACTCTGGAAAGCTGGTCATCGTGTTGAATGTGATGATGAATACAACTACATAATGTCAAAAGATAGATCAAGATATCTAACTAAATCAAAGGCTGCTGGAACAATGTTCCCATTAGACATATCTTTAGTCATCGGTAAACCACAACTGTGTTTTCTGTTAAAAGTCCTCTCCGAGGTCAGCTGGTTATGGCACAGGAAACTTGCTCACCTCAACTTTCAGTACATCAACAATTTGGTAACTGGAGAGATGGTGTGAGGATTGCCTCTCCTCAAATTTGACAATGACACTTTATGCCCAGCTTGTGAGTGTGTAAAGCAAACAAAGGGAACTTACCCGTTGATACTTGATTCATCCATTACTAAACCTTTGGAGTTGCTCATATCGATCTCAGCGGTCCCTAAACCATGGAAAGTCTACATCCTAAGAAGTATATTATGGTCATAGTTGATGATTACTTTCGTTTCACATGGGTGTTTTTCCTGAGACTTAAATCAGAGACACTGCAGACCCTGATCAACTTCATCAAGGATATTGAGTTTCAGATCAAGCTTCCCATTTGAAAGATTCAAAGTGACAATGGAAAAAAATTACAAATAGGTTGCTTAACGACTTTGTAGTGTCAAAAGGAATCAATCACAACTTCTCTTCTCCCTACACGCCACAACAGGATGTCGTGGTAGAAAGAAGGAATAGAACTCTTATAGAAGGTGCTAGATCAATGATCAACTTCGCATATCTACCTCTGTATTTTAGGACAGAAGCAATCTCAACAACATGCTTTGTATAAAACTATATCATCATCAACAAACGCCTCAAACAAGACTCCATATGAAGGTTTTAACAATCGAAAACCAAATATGCGTTTCTTTCACATCTTTGGTTGCATGTGATTTTTGGTCAACAATAAGGAGCATCTGAGAAAATTTGCACGTAAATCAGACGAAGGAATATTTATGGGATATTATACTAACAAGCTGCCATACAGAGTTTTGATCCAAAGAACAAGAATTATAAAAGAATGCTTTGACATGAAATTTGATTATTTCTATGTTCGAAAGACCGCTCCTCTCAATGAAACAAAGTCTATCATGGAAAACAACATTCCAATCTAATCTGGACCTCTAAACATCATAGAAGTCAATTATGATACATTCTTCGATCCTCCATGCACTGCAAGACTATCTGAAATATTATTATCTCTTTCTGCTCAATTACAACATACCGAAGACTCTGGACCTTCAGTATCTGTAGACTCTTCGCATAAGACTTCCACCTTGCCGATTGAGGGGGGAAGCAATCCCTCCTGTCCTGAATTAATCAAAACCATAGAGGTTCCAGTCATAGACGAAGTTATTCCAGTTGGTAATAATCGATCAAGGAACTCTGAAGAATCTGAAGAATCAAAATATGATGTTGAAGATATAGAAATCGGTGAGGTTCCCAAAGTTCCCATAAATCCTATTACTTCAGTCCAGGAGGAACCATCAACGTCGTAGGGGGAATCTTCACCTTCAGCAGAGCAACCCAAAAAAGATCTATCCACAGGATGTTATTAGATCAAGGGGAACAAGTGCAAGATGTTCAAAGAGAAACTCCTACCGAAGTTGAAGATATTGCATCCAATACAGATGTTGAACATCACTTATCACATCAACATATCCGGACAAGAGATCGTCAAGCCGACTAAATAACAGGAAGTCCTTCTGCAGGTATACACAATCGCTCTTCTTATGATTTAACTAAACATTTTCATTATGCAGCTTTCATGTCTTCTACGAAGGCCAAAACTATCAAAGATGTACTTCTGGATCATGACTGGATCGTTGAAATGCAAGAAGAGCTTTCTAAATTTGAAAGAAACAAAGTGTGGAAATTAGTTCCCAAAGTAAAGGGACATACCGTTATTGGAACGCGTTCGGTATTTCACAACAAATTGGATGACTCCGGTATGTTATACATAAACGAAGCCCAAATTGTAGCTAAGGGTTACAGTCAATTGGAAGGAATTGACTATGACTAAACATACGCTTTAGTTGCAAGGTTAGAGGTAGTATGCATCTTCCTAGCGTATTCGACATATAAGAATGTCAAGGTACATCAATTATATGCAAAAAGCACCTTCCTCAATAGCAAACTGAAAGAAGAGGTATACTTGCATCAACCTCCAAGTTTTGAGAATCTTGATCTTCCACATCACTGTTACAGATTGGAGAAAATTATGTATGGCTTGAAGCAGGCACCAAGAGCTTGGTATGAAACTTTCTCTTCGTTTCTTTTCGAGTTTGGATACAAGCATGAAGTCATTGATCCTACTCTCTTTCGATGTTCAAGTGAAAAGCATCTAATACTTGTAAAATCTACATTGATGACACAATTTTCGGTTCAACTGAGAAAGTTATGGTAGACGACTTTGCCAAGATCATGACTAGTAAGTTTC
Organism: Lactuca virosa; assembly: GCF_052849685.1. Taxonomy (NCBI): domain Eukaryota; kingdom Viridiplantae; phylum Streptophyta; class Magnoliopsida; order Asterales; family Asteraceae; genus Lactuca; species Lactuca virosa. The sequence continues at coordinate 320,201,886 of NC_136428.1, forward strand.
AAATGAGCATGAACAGAGAGATTAAATTCTTTCTTGGTCTTCAAATCAAGCAAGTCCCTAAGGGAATGTTCATTTATCAATAAAATTATAACATAATTGTTAAAGAAATACTGCATGGATAACTGCTCCTCGGCAAAGGTTCCTATGGCCTTTGGATATAAGATCACCGCAGATCCCACCGGAGAGTCAGTTGATCTAAAGGTATACCAAGGAATGATTGGTTCTCTACTATATTTGACTAGAAGTCGACCAAATATTGTTTTCGCAATGGGTTTGTGTGCCAGATATCAAGTTGATCCCAAGGTGTTGCATCTGAATGCAGTCAAACAGATTTTCAAATACCTCAAAGGGACTAATGCTTTAGGTCTTTGGTGACCAACAAGAAACGACTTTAGTCTGCAAGACTTTAAATACCTAGACAATGTAGGTTGTCAATTAGACTGCAAGGTCACTTCTGGAGGATGTCAATTTCCTGGTGGAAGACTGGTGAGTTGGTCTTCAAGAAAACAAAACTCTGTCTCACTCTCCATCGAAGAGGCAGAATACATTCTTGCAACAAGCTGCTGTTCTCAAGTCCTCTGGATGAAAACTCAACTCATGGATTATGGCTATAGAATGTTATGATTACCTATTTACTATGACTCAGAGAGTGCATTTGCTATCTCTTACAATCCAATTATGCACTCGAAGACGAAGCACATGAACTACGGTATCACTTTCTCAAAGATCACATCTTGAAAGGTAACATCGAAGTATTTTTGTTCTATCCCATGAAGAAATTGCAGATGTTTTCACAAAATCAATTGATTCAACAAAACTTAATGGATTCTTAGAAATGTTAGGATTGATGAACCCTGATCGTCAGTTTTTCTTGAATGGATAAATTATGAAGACTTCAAGTCTTCTCATCTAACAAATAGATATGCTTCACTCATTTTTTCATTTTATCATTGAAGCACATTTAATTTTCCATGGTGTAAAATTTAGTTTTTTAAGTTTAACTATTGAGCATAGATTTCATAAATGCCTCATCGGTATCCTCTGGTTACCAAAGATTATTTATGATTTATGTACTCTTCGGGTAAATTTATTGTTTTTATGTCTAACTTCATGATCAATTCACTCTTCAGTGCTCAAGGTACCGTAGTCTCCATCATTCGACATACCGAAGTCCTTCCTTCAAGAAAATGAAGTCTTGTTTATTGTTTGGCAATAAATAAAGTTTTTTCAAAAGTGTGTTATTTATTGAATCGGAAAACATTTCGAATGTTTTATTCCCTTCATTAAATTTGTTTGCACCTTTAAAGGGCATCTTTTCAAAAACTGTACATTTTTGTCAATAAAATGAAGATTTGTCTTTTCATAAAAAGTATTTACCAAACATTTTGTGAGGTGACTGATCAAAAAAATCAACCGTCGGACGAAAAATGATAACTTAACCCATGATTTCTTACAGTTATTTAAACCATCACCCCACGTTTACCCACTTAATCATCATTTTCATTTAATGCAACCCTTAACTACATTTAATGCGCATTATTTACGAAAAACATTCATCGAATAAAATAATCCAAACGGTAGAAACCGTTGCTTTTCTATACTATTATGATTTTTGTTAGGAAAAAAAATCGTAGGTTTCCTAAAATGTATGGTTTTATATATATATTTTTTTCAATTTGCTTAAAAAAAAAATTTGTTTAAACGTATTTGTAACGATTGTATCCCCTTGTATGTATCTTATGATTCAATGTTTTGCATGTTGTTAAAAATGATGTTATTTTCTATGTCTCAGTTATAGCATACAATAGCAATGTACGATCTATTTGAAGAAGTTTTTATGTGTATAATGTGTAGATACTTTGTAGTATACTGTATTGATAAAATAACATTGTGTTTTGGTAGTTTCGGGTTTGTTATAAACTATGTTATTGTCACACCATTTTTAAAGTACAATGCTATTTTTTGTATACAAGTAGTATAGAAAAGACAAAAATTTGTGTAAAATAATTTACTTTGGTATTTTATAGAAAGTAAATAGATTAAATGAAATGTTTAACTGTTTTATTGTGTGATACTCCAACACTGTTTTTTTTTATAAAACCTTATTTAACTTTATTTTTTATTTATTTTGTAGCTTCCTAACAAAAAGATGACATGCAACATATCTGTGAAAACTTCATGTCACAAGTTGCATGAAGTTTTGAGTCCGTTGAATGGGCCGGTTCGAGAGATATTTTCAAGGACTAGCTTTGGTTACCTCTTGGATCTACCGGCTCAGTCCGGAGACGAACTACTTATTCATGGCCTATTACTTCACATGTTGCGTCCTACCCCTGAAAGTGATGCAGCTGAGCGTCTACATTTCATGTTTTCTAGACGTTCTTTATCATTTGGGCCGGAAGAGTTTTGTATTGTCTCGGGACTTTACATGGGCCGTTGTCCTACTTCAAGGATCGAATTTTCAACCATGTATAATCACGGATACGGTGATAATACATTTCGGTCCAGAGTCTTCCCGTATCGCACGGACACTACGTTACTTGTAGAAGATTTAGAGCTACTTATCTTGAACCGACGGTTCAATGAGATATCGGCTGACGATGTTGTCCGTGCGATTTTGCTATATATCCTCAATCAAGGTTTTTTGGGAAAAGAACCCAAAGACAAAGTCACGAAGGAATTTCTGTGGGTGGTGGAGAACCTGGATGAATGGAACAGGTATTTATCAATTTAATATTATAAAAATACTATTTTTTATATCTTTCACTAATAGTTTTGCATATAATATAGGTTCTCGTGTGGGAGTTACCTATGGAGTAAAACATACCCTAGATTGTCGGGTATGTTTAAGAAATTTGAGGATCATATGTCCAAACATCCCACAAAACCTTGTGTGTATACACTATCCAGTTTTGTTATTCCGTTGAAGGTAGTAATATAATTTTAAATTTTTTGGTTTTTATTTTTTCATAATCCTTGTTAGTTATTGCTAACTCTTATATATTAATGTATATTTATTACAAGATATGGATACAGGAGATGTTCCCACTAGCTCGGGGGAATGCTGCATTACGACGAAACAACTTATATCCTCGTATGTTGCGGTGGTTTCACCTTAGGAGGTTAATGTAACGTCCCAAATTTCGAGTCCAAAAATTTCATTTTTAATTAATTGATTTATAAAACTTCCATAAGAAAACATAGTAAAGACATATCATTTCATAAAACTAATATCTCATGTCTGAAAACCAAACCATAAATATAACAACGTCAGAGTACAATCCCAAGAGTCTCGTAATGCGGAAAGCCAACGTGTGTGTGTATGATGTGCAGCTACCGCGCCGGCTCCTTCCCCTTCGCTGAAGAGGTACCTGAAACAAAACTAAAAACTGTAAGCACGAAGCTTAGTGAGTTCCCCCATCGTACCGCATACCACACAATCACATAACATACATATACTGTCAGGCATATCTGGGTGCCCGACCTACCCCTTCGGTCATCTCGACCGGATACTGCCTAGCATATCTGGGTGCTGTCCTCCCCTTCGGTCCTCTCGACCGGATACTGTCTAGCATATCTGGGTGCTGGCCTCCCCTTCGGTCCTCTCGACCGGATACTGGGGACTATTTCACCCCTCTACTACTACCACATAACATATAACACATAATCATATTCTATCTAGCATGACTCGGTATGATTACCCCCCCTTCGGCCCTATCGACTAGAAATATTGGGGACTATCTCCCCTACTGCTACTAGCATATAACATCATATCATACTAGCACATAACACATCAGGTAGTAGCAAACCTAGATGAATATCACAAAGACAATCATCTAACATACGACTCCTACTGTTGGTCCGGCATTGGTGCCTTAGACCCACTTCTACTGGAAGGTAACTCACATCATACGGCTGACTGCTGAAATGCTGATCGGGAAATGTATGACTGCTGCTCCGGTGATCCTCCGGCTATAAATCCATAAAACACTATATCAGACACTGATAACTACTCTTAGGGTAAAATGACTATTTTACCCCTGACTAAGTCAAAGTCAAAGTCAACCTCCAGTTGACCTGACTCGTCGAGTTGGGCCGCCAACTCGTCGAGTCCCTATCCTTTCATCTGACCTTCCTCAAGCTCCTACTCGTCGAGTTTGGCAACGACTCGACGAGTTCTCCTTCTAAAACATCCTCGAATGAATCTTCATCCGACTCGCCGAGCTGTATGAACAACTCGTCGAGTTCACCTTCATCCTATGAACATGTCCAGTCTGCGACTCGCCGAGTTGTATGAACAACTCGTCGAGTTCATCTTCGAACGTTGGGAGATTGCCTTGGACTCACCTAGTCTGTTCATACACTCGCCGAGTCCTATGATCCCCAGGACTATGGCTAAGTCCAATGCGTTGGGTCATTCCCCTGGACCCCTCTAAGACTACTCTAACACTCACTCGGTTCTATCGAACCATAACAGAAAAGGGAAGTCAAGCCATGGACTCGCCGAGTCCCAAGAACGACTCGCCGAGTCGAGAATGACCAAGTCTTATTTCTCGATTTCTAACGTACAACACTTGACAAAAAGATAGATCTAGGCTTCTAGGATCGATTTAGCACGTAAAGTTACAAACTTTACGTGCATGCATGGGACTATGAGCTCAAATGTCCCTAAATGAGACTCTTATGATGCATGGGGCTCTCTAAGGCTCCAAAATCAGTCCCTTTCTGCCTTGTAACCCCTCAAAGACCTTGGATCTGAAGTCTTAGCCCCCAACCATGCTTGCACTCATGGTTGGTCACCAAGAATGGCTCCTAAAAGCCCTAAATCACCCCAAAAAGGGATCTAAAACATGAAAGAGCAAAATATCAGCTTTATACCTCTAAAGAACTGCAGAGGATGCACAAATTCGAACTCCTCTAGCCTCCTCTTGATTCCTCAAGCCTTTCTCTTCCTTCTTATGTTCCAAAATCACCAAAAACCACCAAAAAGGCCTTAGATCTTTACACAAATGATTAGGTTTTAATATGGAGAGTTCTGAGAGTAATAGGGACGAAGGGAGGCTGAATGAGATGCTTAAATAGGGTGCAATCCCTTAAATTAGGGTTTTGTCCAGTCAGGGCCTACTCGTCGAGTCTGGCTGCCGACTCATCGAGTAGGTCATTAAACTCCCGGGTCCAACTCGCTCCTACTCGTCGAGTTGGCCATCAACTCGCCGAGTTCTAGGCAAAAAAAAAAAATACTTGAACGAATTTCATACCAGGAACCGGGTGCTACAGTTAACATGGGAGAAAGTTTGCGATCTTTTCGATGTTGACCAGGACGAGGCACATCAACCGAAAAGAAAGATGATTGCCTCAGATGTCTAGTCATCTACTCCACATTACTTGACATATATTACTAGTCTGAATCCTGAATCGCCAGAAGTCCCTTCTTCTGTACGCTACAACTTTAGAAAAGATGTAAGTAAAATGCTAAAAGTAGTATCTAGTATATTAAAATTTTTCAACGATTATTGATATATCAAAAAATTTATATAGGGAGCATCTTCATCTGATCCAACCTGTGGAAACAGCCGATCTACCCAGTCCACCGGAGAAACTCATACGGTGGGAATTAATAGGAGAACAGCCCGAGAAATAATGGCAAGACTTCAAAGCTTGGAGGAAGAAATCCGAGGAATAAAATGTAAAGAGGGATTTGAAAAACGGGATGACAATAATGGATTTTTTGACGCAGCGTTTGCGGTAAAATATTTCATTTTATAAATTTACTATCAATTCTTAACGAAGGTTTTGAGGTAAAATAATTATTTGTTAAATTATTTTTCCTTTAAATGTAGGGGAATGAAGATGTGGGAGGTAGTTATCAGATGACAAGCCCGGTGAACGAACTATTCGGTAGTCCACCGAATTCAAATCGAGTAAACGAGGATGATGATGTTGGTCGTAGAAAACAAAAACAACCCGTGAAGGAGGTTATAATTTTATTTTATTTTGTATATTAATTTTTATATTTTTTCAAAGTATATTAAATAAATTAATATGTATTTTGTAGAAGAATAAAAAGAAGATTGTTGCCAGCAACATCGTGGATGCGGAAAATCATATACCCGTGCCTCCTGTTGCAAAACCAGGTCGTCCGGTTAGGGTATTGAAACGGGATGACAATAATGAATTTTTTGACGCAACGTTTGGGGTAAAATATTTCATTTTATAAATTTACTATCAATTCTTAACGAAGGTTTCGAGGTAAAATAAGTATTTGTTAAATTATTTTTCCTTTAAATGTAGGGGAATGAAGATGTGGGAGGTAGTTATAGGATGACAAGTCCGGTGAACGAACAATTCGGTAGTCCACCGAATTCAAATCGAGTAAACGAGGATGGTGATGTTGGTCGTAGAAAACAAAAACAACCCGTGAAGGAGGTTATAATTTTTTTTTTGTATATTAATTTTTAAATTTTTTCAAAGTATTTTAAATAAATTAATATGTATTTTGTAGAAGAAGAAAAAGAAGATTGTTGCCAGCAACATCGTGGATGCGGAAAATCATATACTCGTGCCTCCTGTTGCAAAACCAGGTCGTCCGGTTAGGGTATTGAAACCTTCTCAATATCTTAGCTCTCCATATGTTTATGTAAGTTTGTTTAAAATTATATTTATTATAAATGTTTTTTAACTATATGGATACTTATTGACTACGTGTATACTGTAGGTTCAAAATGCTCCCCGATATCGTCCGGGTGGGATAATACGCAATGAACCACCCCCCCCCCCCCCCCCCCCGTTTCTTTTAGCGATCCCCCGGCACTTTTATTGGATGTGCCACCCCTTCATTATACATGGGAAACAAACCGGCTGTTTATTTGAAACATCGGTTGTACAATGAAAGAATCGAAGCAAGGTTTTGGGATCTCCTTTTTTATTCAATTGACTTGGGATATTTAGATGAAGCGGTATGAAGACATTTGTTTATATTTAAAATTTAAATAATTGATAAGGTCCGTATGTTTAAATTAGATTTAAATGCAGCATGTTGACTTATGGGGAAGGCTTTTGAATGAGCGGAGACCGAACGATGCTCGATGGACAATCATGCCATCTTCATTTTTTGCTGCATTTGAGACATTCGAGTGGGTAGGAAGTGCACTGGGACATCCGTTTGAACCGTTAGATGGATGTAAATCTTGGTTAGAAGTTGACCGTGTAAGTAAACAAATATTATTGATTAATCACTTAAAATTTGATATTACACTAATTAAACGATGTAACTAATTCCAATGGTTGTGTGGTAAAACAGGTTTATTTTCCAATTTGTATAAACCCACATCATTGGGTACTTGGGGAGTTATGGATGGACACGCTGTCATTGAATTTGTACGACAGCTTGCGATCTTTTGGCGCCGTCACCATGATTGATTTTGTGCGGTTTGAAGAGCTTGTAGACCGCATTCTTGTTGACATTGATTATTGGAATCACATGGGTTTGCATTTTCAGAAATCATCCATTATTGTTACGGATGTTACGGACGTGCCCCAACAGGAATGGATGTTTGGAGAGTGCGGTGTCTTTATGTTGATGTTCGTGGAGCAGCTTGTTTCTGGACGGGTGATTGGTATATCGACGACAACTGTTTTTGCAGCTACTAACTTTCTCAATAGGATGGGGATGGTATACTATGGATCAGCTGCAAAGGCGATTTTGTAGTTAGTTTGATTAGTAATTTTTTAGTAACAAATTATGTGTAATGTTTCATGTTGAAAGATAAAGTTGTATTTTGTTTTATGTTATCAAAATGTCCCGTTATTATGAAACATAAAGAAAGTATCATATCGAGAGAAAATTACATATTATATAGATTAATCATAATAAACAAGCAAATATAATACAATACATATTACATACATAAACTCATAAATAATGCATAAACTTACTAGTTGATTAATCAAGAATTATCAAATTCAAACATTTTGAAAATCATTTGGAAATTTTTCTTTTTCTTGAATCACCCAGTCGTATTTTTTTGTATGTTTTTGAGAATCTTTTCCATCTTAACCTCTTATTTGTTGGCGTAGTCTGTTGCATCTTGTACCCAAACCCGTGCAGTTTTAATGTCGCGTTCTTTGTCTTGGATCGACCTCATTATAGACCAAATATCGGCTTGTAACTTATCCAATCGTTTCCTATCTTCTTCAATGCCTTTAATCTCGTTCTTGATCTCTTCTTCTTTTATTAATAGTTGTGATCGCTTCTCTTGTGGCATCAACCACCATTTTTCTTGAGAGGTGGACATCAGTTTATGTGATTGAGGTTTATAGAATACATATAAGTCTCTATATATAATTAACAATTTAACCACTTTTTTATAGGTGTTGACTACTGTCAAATAGCTTATGACTACTATATTATGTGTTGTCACATCCTATCAAAACATTATTGTACTTTGACTACTGTCTTATAGGATTTGACTACTGTCTACTAGCCATTGACTACTATCTTATGTTTAGTCTTATCGTACAGTGAATATTCGACACATGATTGTTATTTGACTACTTTTTTATAGGTTTTGACTACTGTCTAATATCATTTGACTATTAGTTGATTTGGTTGACTACTTTTTATAGGTTATGACTACTATCTTCTAGCCGTTGACTGTTATCTTGTGTTATATTTAATGTGGATTTGTTATCAATTCAGAAATGAAAGAAACAATAACAAAAAAAATTGAAGTGTGAAAATGACAGAAAGATCAGAGGAGATGAAAAGGATCTTGGCAAAATTTAATTGGCCATCAACGTCCAACAATAAGCCTCCTTTGGGGACAAGTTCCAATAACGTGTCAACCAATCCCCCTCCCAACGTTGATCCTCTTATAGTAGGAGATAAGATGGATGAGGAAGTGAAAAAATTGTTGTTACAAAGAGAAGCTGAAGTGGATAAGGCTTTTAAAGATTATCGTATCCAAAGAGACCTTCTAGACATCTATTGTGATGACATTGATCGTAAAAAGAATTGGATTATAAGTACCAGGAAAGAAATCCAATCTACCGAGAGTTCGATCGTTCCAGTGAAGAAAATTTGCGAAAGCTTAATAGTGAATTAGCACTTCGTGAGTACTATTTGGAGAAAAAAAAGGAAGTCATTGCTATGAAAAAAGAGTATCCGTATGAGTTTCCGATGTGGGAAGAAGATGAGTAGTATTTTAATAATGTTCTTGCTTGTTGTAGTAATATAAAGGTCGTATATGTCCAAGTATGTCTTTCATTTTTAATTTTAAGGTAGTATATCTGCAACTATGTTTTTTTATTAGTGGTTGGTTAGGAGCTGCAAAATCTGTAAGACTTTTCGGTTTACTTATGTTTAGTAATCTAATTATGTTAATTTCAACTTTGTTTTATCAAATACTCAACGAAATGGTTATGTCTTCTATTTTTGACTTTTTTATTTGTTAACAACATGTGTTGTATAGTCGAATGAATTAAGAATAAATATATATTACAACATGTATAGTACACAAGCAATATAGAAAATTAAGACAACAAATTCTCATACATGGAAACACAAACCATTACAAATAAAAACATACATTAGTTTACTTATGTTTAGTAATCTAATTATGTTAATGTCAACTTTGTTTTATCAAATACTCAACGAAATGGTTATGTCTGCTATTTTTGACTTTTTTATTTGTAAACAACATGTGTTGTATAGTCGAATGAATTAAGAATAAATATATATTACAACATGTATAGTACACAAGCAATACAGAAAATTAAGACAACAAATTCTCATACATGGAAACACAAACCATTACAAATAAAAACATACATTACTACATCTTACGTACTTCTACTACTTAGTGGTACATACAGCCTGCATAATCGAGATTTAGACTACAACTTATACACAACAACACCAAAAAAGAAAATCCAACTACAAAGTAACGCTATCTTCAAGTGCAGTACTTTTCTTTGAAGCTTCTTCTTTGATCGAGCTAAGTTAGCGACTATCAACGAATTATTGTCTTTCGCTTCATCCAGCCAACAAATAAACCCAGACTGTGGTGGCTGATAAATAAATATCAAAAACATTATGTGTATTCTCTAAATATTCAATCATAAATAACAATATATATAATTAAGTGATAACGCAAATACCTTTTTAGGACAAGCGTAAAATAGTCGTCCAGGGTTGTTTGAAGTCCTTGATGTCCTTATAATACCTTAAGCCTTACAACTGCAGTTTGCCATTTTCATTGGTTACTGAGATGGAATTTTTATTAGTGTGGCCAGGTAAATCTCTTCATTTATATAGTGCCATTAAGCTACATATTCGAACACATGATTGTAGCTTGACTACTGTCTTATAGGTTTGGACTATTGCCTTTTAGCATTTGACTACTATTTTACGTGTTGTCTTATCAAACTGTGAATTTCGGACACAGGATTGTAGGTTGACTACTGTGTTGTACGTATTGACTACTGTCCACTTGCAGTTGACTACTGGTTTATGCGTTGTCTAATCTAACTATTAATTTCTGACACATGATTGTAGGTTGACTACTGTGTTATAGGTATTGACTACTGTCTACCACCATTTGACTACTACTTTAGGTTTCGAATACTTCTTCGATTCTTTAAAAAGGTTTCGAAATAATTTAAATTATCCTTATTGATATATTTTACAAAGGTTCTTGTACACCGCCCTAACGTTAAACATGAGTTTCTCATACAATGACTATGAAGACAGCTTTACCAACTTGCATGGTTACCTCTACAACATTCAGCGTATAAATCCCCACAGTTACAGTTACATCAAATTCGATGTTATGGATCGGTTCGAACTATGTTTTGTTGCTATTCTGTCACAACTAGGAATTCTAATGCTTTGTAAACATTAAACAAGGATAACATTGTAACTAAAACTTGAAAGCATGTATGATGCTTAATCAATGACAAAAAAATTCCATCAAACATTCTATAAAACACTTCAAATAGTCAACAAAAGATTGGAAACCCTAAAAATCCCGGCTTAAGTCCATTATGGACTAGGATTTTTTTATTGGGCCTAATAGGCCAATAATCCTTTAATTTAACTATGTTGGGCTTAGAACCTTCAAATGGACTATAAATCAATTCTTTTATGCACATTGGGTCGTGAACCCCCTCTAAAAGCCCAATGGGCCGAAAACCTACTTAATGGGCTCAAGGTTTCGAACAAAATCAAACAATGGCCAAAGAATAAACCACTTCCTTCCTCCTAAGCCCAAGAATTCGGCCCATGTAAAGGAAAAGAAGGAGGAATAAAAATAAAGGAGAATTGGAGGATTTTTTTGCACTTGCCACCTCTTTATTGCATGGTGGGTTTCCATGCAAGTCAACTCACTCCTTCTCTCATCTCTTCTTCTTCTTCTCGGTTGATTCCCACCCTCTCCACCTCATTCTCTTTCAAAATATCTCAAGAATACCCTCTCAAGAACTCATCCTCCATCCATCAAAAATTTCGAGAATCACAAAAGCTCCAAGAAGATTCTTCCCTAATATCACCAATCCTTGGTAAGTTGTTGTTTTGATTCATACCTTAGCTTTTGATTTCCTCTAAAATCTCCCCATAACTCATGCAAAATTCGTGATTTTGCTTCTTAGAATACATCTAAGCCAAAGACCTATCAAGAAGCTTGCTAGGCCGAAAGACCTCATCATTTCTTCCACTTCTCTTCAAAACCGAACCCACAAACTCAAGGTGAGTTCATACCCCTCTATTTTCGGTTTTCATATGTTTTATGGGGGAGAATGCAAGTAAAATGTGAAGATCTATGTGTATTTGCATGATATGTGTGTTTTCTTGTGATTTTGTGATATATTTGTGCTAAAAATGAAAGATATTTCGAGATCTATAGTTTAAGAAGGAAAAATATGTGATCTAGTTCATATTTCACTCAACATGTCAAGATAAACTAATATACAAGCTTTAAAATAACAAACTACAACATCAAACTCATTTTTGGGCTATTTTTGTCAAATAAGTAAAAGATTGGGAAAAAGATGTCATTTACGGTTTTTACAAGGTTCAAAATGCCAAAACAGTTAAAATAGAAGTTTCTATGAACATTATGTTTTTCAAAGGACTAAAAATGAAATTTATGGCTTATTGGGCTAAAATTTGGGCTTTTCGGCCCATAGGCCCAAAGTTGCGAAAAAATGGATTTAAGGGGGCTGAAATGGTAAATTTCTCAAAACAGTGGGTAGGAAAGTAAATAAACTTATTTCAAGGGTTAAAATGGCCTTATTTGCCAAAAAGGATCTAAAATGCAAAGATTTTGGGTTTTGGGTAAAAAGTGTAAAAATTGTGAAAAAGGTGGACAAAAATGCAAATCTTTTAACTAAAGGGTTGAAACTTTCCAAAATTTTACTTTTGGGCTTAAAACATTATTTAAATAAGTGTTTGGGTCAAAGATGTCAAGAAAAATAGTCCAAGGACCTAATATGTCATTCTTCTTATAAAAAGGACTAAAATTGCCAACTTTACCAAAATAAAGGGGTTGAATATGTCAAATTAATGTTTTTGGTCAATCATATTAATAATAATAATAATTGGGTCAAAATATACAAAACTTTATAACTTATGGGTTTTGAATAGAAAAATAACTATTTTATATATCTATAAACCGTTATAAAACAATTTCGTGATTTATACGACATATCGATTAAGCAACTCGCAACATTAATTCTATATAAACCAAGTAAACGTTCAAATGGTTGGACTCGAGAGATTCTAATCATGCTTAATGGGCCTTCATGACTCATTAACATGGTTTTTGGGCCCAACTTAAATAATACATGTTATTGGGCCTCCTGTGACCCAATTACATGCTTAATGGACCCTCAATGGTTTTTACATGCTATTGGGCCTCAGTGGCCCATTAGCATTACTAGTAAGGTCCAAATTAAATTATATGCGAAGTGGGTCAACGCGCTTTTCGTATACTCGACAGCCTTAAATAACATACGAAATTAGTAGGGCCTAGTAGTCCTCTTCTCCTCGTCTGTTCGGCTTACCTTCTTTTCGTATAAAATAAAATTCGATCATTAATCAAGGTTAACCAAACTCATGTGGATTGAGTGAGTAATAACGGGTGATACCAATAAGTGTCGGTCGTAGTCTGTAGTTGTAATCAAAGTCTCCTCGAGGGAGAGGGAGAGTTTGTCTATAGATCTATACGGGGGTGATTCCCCCACACCTAAGCTGTTCGCTACAGTTAGACTCGGCCAGTCTAGGGTGACAAAGTCTTAAGATCAAATTTCGGTGTTCATTAGAATACTAAGACAGACGAACTAGTCATTATCATGCATGGTTATAACAACTCACGTAGAAATCCGACATCATTAATCAGGGGAAATCATTAATCAAAGGAAATCATTAATCAAGGGAAATCATTAATCAAAGGAAGATCATTAATCAAGGGAAATCATATTCATTCGATGTAACGAGTCAATGAAGCAAAACAATTATAACTTTTATTCGGAAGACATTGAGTTTTCTGGGGAAATAAATCTTACTCACTTGTACTTTCAAACATTATAATGCAAAAACTTCTCATTTATTCATGTTTTGAAATCATTCACGCATATACTTACAGGATCATCACAATATTTTCAAGAAAATTTTTATTACAGAAAATATCGGATTTTATGGGTTTTACCAATGACATAAACTACTTTACATCAAAACACTTATGAACTCACCAACATTATATATGTTGACCGTTTTCAAAATAACTTGTATTCTCAGGTAATCGTTAGTCAAGGAAGCATCCGGTGTGTTGAAAGCTTCTTTTGTAGTTGCTAATCACCAAACACTTTATATTTCGAAATCATGTAATGTAAACCTTGTACTCTATGTAAACAATGCCAGTTGTACTATGTAATGGTTGGTGATGCATGTGTTATGTTTCATATATATTCATTGTGATGATATTTCAATTTAAGTCACACGAGCCCTCGGACGTTTCCTCCGTCTGGTTTGGGGGTGTGACAGGTTGGTATCAGAGCACTATATATAGTGAACCGGCATATCTAACCACACATTGATATGCAACTATAAATCCAGCAAGGGACTAAATAACTCTGAACAAAACAAATAAAATATACGAATAAACACTCTTATATGTGCGACTTAGAAAAACGAACACAATAACAACTCGAATAAAACAATTGGGAGAACCTGACATCCCGGTTAAGCCAGGACTGTTCACAGTTGTATTAGGGATGACTGTAGCCTGATCAACTACATTTCTTTGTAATACAACTATCACATGCCCTGGAAAGATCGCGATGGTCAGTAAACCCAAGGCATACCCTATTGTTAAACAAGAGGAATGCATCAACCCAATTTTTATAACAACTAAAAATATTTTAGGATTAATAATAGCTTATTTATATACCTCCTCACGTGTTTCTCCCCCCCCCCCCTCACAGCCACCATGGAAGAGGAGCATCAGGGCATCCAGTTTCATCAGGTCTTAGTGGCCCATGGGATGATTGAGGACGACCTGGGGGAAGAGCAAGGGAGAGCACACGGCGTTGGACCCGACGAGTACACAGACACAGACTACGAGTTTGATGAGACTGATGATGATATGGAGGAAGAAGGAGGCCTAGACGAAGCCTCCGTCACACCACCTACGAGCGAGACACCACAGAACCGCCCCGCCCCACCAGGAAATCCCGTAAGAGAGAATCGCTCTCCAGAGGCTGAGGCTGCCGCACTACGACAACAGCTATTCGCCATGGAAGCACGAGCGGTGCAGGCGGAGCAGGAAAGAGATGAAGTCATTGGAGAAATGACTGAGATGGCCCAGTTGTTGGCACAACACTTCGGCATATGATCTCACTACCGTCATTTGGTGCTTCCTAGTGTGTTAGGACCAGTAGCTTTTCCCTACTAGTGTTATGTTCTCTATGTTCGCTATATTATGTACTACGGACTCCATGTTTAAGTGATTATACTACTCATAGAGTTGTTATGCTGTCAAACTTTGCACCTCTATGTATGCTCTTTCGAGCAAATTTTCACGTATCAAAGTACGGATGTTAGTAGTGAAAAATGTTATGTGTTTTATGGTGATGTTGTGACCTGCTATGTGTTTTCATACTATTATTGTGTGGTGTGAATTTATGGGAACACTTAGATACAAAAATCGATTCATGAAATCTTCAACTTAAAAACAATTCATACTCAACATCTTTCTGTTCCATAACAGCAAGATGCCTCAGAGACCAAACCGCGGAAATAACCAACCACCGACACCACCGAAAGTCAACTCAGCCGCGTTTCAAGCCGCTGTATCTGCTGCAGTCACAGCAGCCATGATGCAAATCCACCAGGGGAACAATGGCGGAGGAAACGGGCAGGGAGCTGGATGTTCAAACAATGGGATAAATCAAGGACCTACCAAAACATGCTGTTACAAAGACTTCACCAACGCCAAGCCACGAACCTTCAATGGAACGGGAGGCGTCATAACCCTAAAGAGGTGGATTGAGAAAATCGAATCCGTCTTTGAAATTTGCGGGTGTCCAGATGGGTGCAAGGTTAAGTTCGCAGCATGTACCTTTGATGATCAAGCTCTTTCATGGTGGAATGGTCACATTGAAGCCATGACCCTTCCAGTGGCAAACGCAATGCCCTGGGAAGAACTGAAGGAAATGATGTTGGCAGAGTACTGTCCTCGAGGCGAGATACAAAAGATGGAACAAGAATTGTGGAACTTGACGGTTCAGAACTCCAACATCGAAGCATACATATCCAGGTTTAGCGAGCTATCCCTTCTGTGTCCGGGTATGATCACCTCAGAAGGAAAAAAGATTAAGAGGTTCATCTGGGGATTGACTGCACCTATCCAAGGGAATGTCATTGCGGCAAACCCTGAGACGTTTGATAGCGCCAAAAGATTGGCCAAGAAACTGTATGATCATGGCAACAAGAAGAGTGTTAAGATCGTGGAAGCGGATGTCAAGAAGGAAGAAGAGAAAAAGAAAGGAAAGAGTAACAAGAGAAGAGGTAAACAGAACTTAGAGTCATCTAAGAAGCAACAGACAGTGACTGTCCATGCAGCAACCCAAGCTACCCCAGCACCACATGCTCCAGCCTCATCCACGCCGAATACTCCGAGGCAGTACACAGGGAATCTTCCCAAGTGTAACAAGTGTAACTACCATCACCTCAGGGAATGCAGAGAGATGATGTGCACAAGATGCAACCGGAAGGGCCATACAGCAAAATATTGTAAGGCCCAGTTTCCACAAAACCAGATGCACAACAACAACAACACCAAGGACGGAGCCAGTTATACCTGTTATGGGAGCGGGAAGACTGGACATATCAGACGAAATTGTCCCAATGCGAACACCTAGGCGACAGGAGCAGCAAGAAGAGTGCTGACTATGGGGCAAGGAGAAGCGGTTCAGGATCCCGCTGTCGTCACCGATACGTTTCTCCTTAACCACTCATATGCATGCATCCTGTTTGATACCGGAGCAGAGCGAAGCTTTGTGAGTAACAAATTCAAACACTTGCTAAAATAACAACCCCAAAGGCTTAATGAAACCTTTACGGTGGAAATGGATAATGGGAAAACAGAATCAGCTGGGGAAATCTATGTAGGATGTACCCTAACTTTAAATCAGCATACCTTTCAAATAAACTTGATGCCTGTAACTATTAGGAGTTTTGATGTGATTATCGGCATGGACTGGTTAAGTCCCCATCATGCCGAAATTTTGTGTCGCGAGAAGGCCGTTTGCCTTCATCTCCCTAATCACGAAACCCTAATTATACACGGAGACAAACCTAGTACGAACCTTCGTCTTATCTCTTGCATTAAGGCACAAAAGTGTCTTCAAAAGAAGGACTTGGTGTTTCTGGCACACATAGTGGATAAGTCCAAGGAAGAGGTCAATATCTAAGACATCCCAGTGGCTTGCGAATTCCCGGACGTCTTTCCCGAAGATCTTCCAGGGATACCCCCAGAAAGACAAGTCGAGTTCCGAATTGGCCTAGTACCGGGAGCTACGCCAATGGCCAAATCACCGTATAGGTTGGCTCCTGCGGAGATGCAAGAACTGTCAAGCCAGCTCAGTGAGCTCTTGAGTAAAGGATTCATCCGACCTAGCTTCTCACCGTAGGGAGCTCCGGTCCTTTTTGTTAAGAAGGACGGATCCTTTAGGATGTGTATCGATTATAGAGAGTTGAATAAGCTCACTATCAAGAATCGCTACCCACTTCCACGAATCGACGACCGGTTCGACCAGCTCCAGGGAGCAAATTACTTCTCTAAGATAGATCTACGGTCCGGCTACCACCAACTCAAGGTCCGGGAAGAGGATATCCCCAAAACAGCTTTCCGAACCCGCTATGGACATTATGAATTCGTGGTGATCCCCTCCGGTCTAACGAATGCCCCTGTCGCATTCATGGACCTAGTGAATCGAGTCTGCCAACCATTCCTCGACAACTTTGTCATCGTTTTCATCGACGATATTCTAGTCTATTCTCGAAGCGAAGAGGAGCACGGCCGACATCTCCGGCAAATCTTGGAAACCCTTCGAACTGAAAAGTTATACGCAAAACTCTCTAAATGCGAGTTCTGGCTCCGTAGCGTAAACTTTTTAGGTCATGTTGTCAGCCAAGAAGGGATACATGTGAACCCCTCTAAGATCAAATCCAATGAAGGATGGGCAGTCCCAACGACACCCACAGAAATTCGTCAATTTTTAGGTCTCGCAGGCTATTACAGGAGATTCATTCAGAACTTCTCCAAAATAGCTAAGCCACTTACCATGCTTACATAGAAGGGTGTACCCTTTAAATGGACAGAAAAGCAGGAGGTTGCCTTCCGAACTCTGAAGCAAGCTCTCTATAGTGCACCAGTATTATCACTACCAGAGGGAACATAGGACTTCGTAGTTTACTGCGATGCTTCGAATCAGGGTTTAGGCTGTGTACTCATGCAGCGTGGCAAGGTGATATCTTATGCATCCCGACAACTGAAAACACATGAGGTGAATTATACCACTCATGATCTCGAATTGGGAGTTGTGGTCTTCGCCTTGAAAATTTGGAGGCACTACCTTTATGGTACCAAGTGCACCATTTTCACTGACCACAAGAGTCTCCAGCACATTTTAAATCAAAAGGAGTTGAACATGAGGCAGCGAAGATGGGTTGAGCTGCTAAACGGTTATGAGTGCGAAATCAAGTACCACCCAGGCAAGGCTAACGTGGTAGCTGATGCCTTGAGACGGAAGGAATACTCCCATCGTCGTGTGAAGGCTCTTTCAATAACCATCCAATCTCATCTGTCCTCACAAATCAAAGCAGCCCAGTTCGACGCCATGAAGACAGCAAACAGAACGAGCGAAGCGTTACGTAGGATGGAAAAGAACTTCGAAGTAAAGGAGGATGGAACATATTATTTCATGAACCGAATTTAGGTCCCTAAACTTGGAGGATTCAGAGAAGTAGTCGTGAATGAAGCTCATAAGACAAGATACTCCATCCATCCAGGGTCAGATAAAATGTACCTGGATATCAAGAAATGTTATTGGTGGCCTAACATGAAGGCAGAGATTGCCACGTACGTTAGCAAATGCCTCACTTGTGCTAAAGTGAAGGTAGAGTATCAAAAGCCCCCGGGACTATTACAACAGCCGGTAATACCCGAGTGGAAATGGGAAAGGATTACTATGGACTTTGTGACCAAATTACCCAAAACAACAGATGGATTGGATACCATATGGGTGATAGTCGACAGATTGACGAAATCCGCTCATTTCCTGCCAATAAAGGAGACATACAAGATGGAGCGACTAACAAGGATCTACATCAAGGAAATTGTGAGACTCCACGGAGTACCAATATCTATTATCTCAGATCGAGATAGTAGGTTCACTTCACGCTTTTGGCAATCACTACAGAAGGCTATGGGGATACAACTCGACATGAGTACTGCTTACCACCCCCAGACGGATGGTCAAAGTGAGCGAACCATTCAAACGCTTGAGGATATTCTTCGAGCATGTGTGATAGAATTTGGAAGGTCGTGGGATACCCACTTACCTTTAATTAAGTTTTCATACAACAACATTTATCACACAAGCATCAAAGTTGCTCCTTTCGAAGCATTATATGGTCGTAAATGTAGATCACCGCTGTGTTGGACAGAGGTAGGCGACACTCAGCTGGCAAGAGGGCAGAAATCTAGCAATGCATTGACATGACCAGAAATCATACGCGAAACGACAGAGAAGATAGCTCAAATCAAAGCTCGACTTCAAGCATCACGCGACCGACAGAAGAGCTACGCCGATAAGCGGCGAAAGCCTTTGGAATTTCAAGTCGGGGATCGAGTGTTGTTAAAGGTCTCCCCCTGGAAAGGGGTGATCCGTTTTGGGAAACGAGGAAAGCTAAACCCACGGAACATTGGACCCTTCGAGATTCTTGCCCAAATCTGTTCAGTGGCTTATAGACTGCAACTACCTGCCGAACTCAGCAGCATACACCCAGTGTTTCACGTTTCCAATTTGAAGAAGTGCTTATCTGACGAGACTCTCGTCATCCCGTTGGAAGAAATCGAAATCAACGAGAATCTCCTCTTCATCGAAGAACCCGTCGAAATCATGGACATGGAAGTGAAGCGTACTAAGCAAAGCCGGATTCCAATAGTGAAGGTTTGGTGGAATGCAAAGCGTGGACCGGAATTCACTTGGGAACGCGAAGACCAGATGAAGCAAAAGTACCCTCACCTATTCTCGTATTCTCAACTCTAGCATTCGAAAAGAATTTCGGGACGAAATTCCCTCTAATGGGGGGATGATGTCACAACTAGGAATTCTAATGCTTTGTAAACATTAAACAAGGATAACATTGTAACTAAAACTTGAAAGCATGTATGATGCTTAATCAATGACAACAAAATTCCATCAAACATTCTATAGAACACTTCAAATAGTCAACAAAAGATTGGAAACCCTAAAAATCCCGGCTTAAGTCCATTATGGACTAGGATTTTTTTATTGGGCCTAATAGGCCAATAATCCTTTAATTTAACTATGTTGGGCTTAGAACCTTCAAATGGACCATAAATCAATTCTTTTATGCACATTGGGTCGTGAACCCCCTCTAAAAGCCCAATGGGCCGAAAACCTACTTAATGGGCTCAAGGTTTCGAACAAAATCAAACAATGGCCAAAGAATAAACCACTTCCTTCCTCCTAAGCCCAAGAATTCGGCCCATGTAAAGGAAAAGAAGGAGGAATAAAAATAAAGGAGAATTGGATGATTTTTTTGCACTTGCCACCTCTTTATTGCATGGTGGGTTTCCATGCAAGTCAACTCACTCCTTCTCTCATCTCTTCTTCTTCTTCTCGGCCGATTCCCACCCTCTCCACCTCATTCTCTTTCAAAATATCTCAAGAATACTCTCTCAAGAACTCATCCTCCATCCATCAAAAATTTCGAGAATCACAAAAGCTCCAAGAAGATTCTTCCCTAATATCACTAATCCTTGGTAAGTAGTTGTTTTGATTCATACCTTAGCTTTTGATTTCCTCTAAAATCTCCCCATAAATCATGCAAAATTCGTGATTTTTCTTCTTAGAATACATCTGAGCCAAAGACCTCTCAAGAAGCTTGCTAGGCCGAAAGACCTCATCATTTCTTCCACTTCTCTTCAAAACCGAACCCACAAACTCAAGGTGAGTTCATACCCCTCTATTTTCGGTTTTCATATGTTTTATGGGGGAGAATGCAAGTAAAATGTGAAGATCTATGTGTATTTGCATGATATGTGTGTTTTCTTGTGATTTTGTGATATATTTGTGCTAAAAATGAAAGATATTTCGAGATCTATAGTTTAAGAAGGAAAAATATGTGATCTAGTTCATATTTCACTCAACATGTCAAGATAAACTAATATACAAGCTTTAAAATAACAAACTACAACATCAAACTCATTTTTGGGCTATTTTTGTCAAATAAGTAAAAGATTGGGAAAAAGATGTCATTTACGGTTTTTACAATGTTCAAAATGCCAAAACAGTTAAAATAGAAGTTTCTATGAACATTATGTTTTTCAAAGGACTAAAAATGAAATTTATGGCTTATTGGGCTAAAATATGGGCTTTTTGGCCCATAGGCCCAAAGTTGCGAAAAAATGGATTTAAGGGGCTGAAATGGTAAATTTCTCAAAACAGTGGGTAGGAAAGTAAATAAACTTATTTCAAGGGTTAAAATGGCCTTATTTGCCAAAAAGGATCTAAAATGCAAAGATTTTGGGTTTTGGGTAAAAAGTGTAAAAATTGTGAAAAAGGTGGACAAAAATGCAAATCTTTTAACTAAAGGGTTGAAACTTTCCAAAAATTTACTTTTGGGCTTAAAACATTATTTAAATAAGTGTTTGGGTCAAAGATGTCAAGAAAAATAGTCCAAGGACCTAATATGTCATTCTTCTTATAAAAAGGACTAAAATTGCCAACTTTACCAAAATAAAGGGGTTGAATAGGTAAAACTAATGCTTTTGGTCAATCATAATAATAATAATAATAATTGGGTCAAAATATACAACACTTTATAACTTATGGGTTTTGAATAGAAAAATAAATATTTTATAAATCTATAAATCGTTATAAAACAATTTCTTGATTTATACGACATATCGATTAAGCAACTCGCAACATTAATTCTATATAAACCAAGTAAACATTCTAATGGTTGGCCTTGAGAGATTCTAATCATGCTTAATGGGCATTCGTGACTCATTAACATGGCTTTTGGGCCCAACTTAAATAATACATGTTATTGGGCCTCCTGTGACCCAATTACATGCTTAATGGACCCTCAATGGTTTTTACATGCTATTGGGCCTCAGTGGCCCATTAGCATTACTAGTAAGGTCCAAATTAAATTATATGCGAAGTGGGCCAACGCGCTTTTCGTATACTCGGCAGCCTTAAATAACATACAAAATTAGTAGGGCCTAGTAGTCCTCTTCTCCTCGTCTGTTCAGCTTACCTTCTTTTTGTATAAAATAAAATTCGATCATTAATCAAGGTTAACCAAACTCATGTGGATTGAGTGAGTAATAACGGGTGACACCAATAAGTGTCGGTCATAGTCTGTAGTTGTAATCAAAGTCTCCTCGAGGGAGAGGGAGAGTTTGTGTCTAGATCTATACGGGGGTGACTCCCCCACACCTAAGCTGTTCGCTACAGTTAGACTCGGCCAGTCTAGGGTGACAAAGTCTTAAGATCAAATTTCGGTGTTCATTAGAATACTAAGACAAACGAACTAGTCATTATCATGCATGGTTATAACAACTCACGTAGAAATCCGACATCATTAATCAGGGGAAATTATTAATCAAAGGAAATCATTAATCAATGGAAATCATTAATCAAAGGAAGAACATTAATCAAGGGAAATCATATTCATTCGATGTAACGATTCAATGAAGCAAAACAATTATAACTTTTATTCGGAAGACATCGGGTTTTCCGGGGAAATAAATCTTACTCACTTGCACTTTCAAACATTATAATGCAAAAACTTCTCATTTATTCATGTTTTGAAATCATTCACGCATATACTTACAGGATCATCACAATATTTTCAAGAAAAGTTTTATTACAGAAAATATCGGATTTTATGGGTTTTACCAATGACATAAACTACTTTACATCAAACACACTTATGAACTCACCAACATTATATATGTTGACCGTTTTCAAAATAACTTGTATTCTCAGGTAATCGTTAGTCAAGGAAGCATCCGATGTGTTGAAAGTTTCTTTTGTAGTTGCTAATCACCAAACACTTTATATTTCGAAATCATGTAATGTAAACCTTCTACTCTATGTAAACAATGTCAGTTGTACTATGTAATGGTTGGTGATGCATGTGCTATGTTTCATATATATTCATTGTGATGATATTTCAATGTAAGTCACACGAGCCCTCGGACGTTTCCGTCGTCTGGTTCGGGGGTGTGACATATTCGATGTGTGGTAATGTAGTATCGATTTGTTTATTATTTTGCTAAACCAATTTAGATTAGTCTAAAACCAATTATTAATTATGTTATATAAAATTTGAAATAGATCAACGCATTTATAGGATGCATGCTTCCGGTCATCTTCATAAGCAGTGTCCGTATTAGAGGAGAGTATCTTAATACAATGTTCGTAGCAGTTGCTATTAATGGAAACACCAATACTACGCCAATAGCATTTGGTATCGGGGTGGCAAATAGTGTTAACTCCTGCACTTGGTTCCTTATGAGGTTGAAGGATGCTATCGGAGCGGGTACGGAAGTTGCGCTCATAACCAACATGGGCGATACCATTTCTTCTTGCATTGGTCAAGTATTCCCTGATGCTTACCATGGTTATTCGTCTAACAGTGTTTTGAATTATTGCCGATTAAGAATTGGTCAAAGCAGTAATTTAGACTACTTGTTTGTCACACCCCAAAACCTGAACGACGGAAACGTTCGGGGGCGGAGGACGTCGTGTACAATATCACAACAATGTACAATAGTAAACAAGCAACAACATCATCCATTTCATTAATAGTAATAATTTTAATACAAATGTGTTCTGAAGTTTATAAGACACCAAAATGTATAATCAAAATAAAAGATGAGACTTGAATGTGCTCCATCTTCTCAAAACCTGGCCATCGGTACCTGTCTACTGGCGACCTGAGAATACAAGTTATTTTGAAAGCGTAGATCAGCATTAAAGCTGGTGAGTTCATAAGTATTTTAGTGTCATTGCTTGCATAAGTTTGAAGAATGTGCTTGTAAATGTTTGATGTAAAAGTTTGTAAGTATTTGATGTAAATGTTTGTAAACTTCCTAGAAAATCCTATATTTTCTACTAAAGTAGTCTTCTACCAAGACCCAATTGTTCTCTATGTTTGTTCTTTTGTAAAAGTGTGAGTTTTCCGCAAAGTATGACTATCATTACCAAAATATAGTTTCTCATTACCGTTTATGTGAGAGGATCACAATGTGAATGAATTGGGAAAAAATAAAGATGTACTGTAGTTTTATCTAGGTAACTACAAATGTACTAACTACCTTTAACTTGTTAGTTAATTAAGGTAAAATGTGATATGATTGTAACCATACTCGATTGACCAGTATAACACGACGTTCGAGACGTCGAAATGATATGACATTCGTCACCTGCAGACCTGCAGGTCCCACTGTAGCTAGCAGCAAGGTGTAGGAGGGTCAGTCCCATATAGATCTATACACAAATTCATGCTCTCCCTCCAGGAGACTCTGGGTACAAAATGTGACACAGCAGTATAAGCCGCGCCATGAAGTAGTATCTCACATAATGTTATAGTATTCTTGTATTTGTATAGTATGTACTAGTGTAGTGTATGTTCTCTCTGTCTAGTATGTAGTACGTTCTATAGTGTATAGTGTGTAGTATGTATTGTTTCTCATTATAGTATTCTCTATCTGTTTCTCTTTACAGTAAATATTGTTTCTCGTTATAGTATTCTCTAACTCAAGTATGAACTGACTCTTTAGTATGTTTCGTTGTTCTAGTAATAGTATTAGTGACTTCCTAAACTATACCTATTATAGTTTACTAGCAATGTTGTTTGTATGAATGAACATGTTTGCATACCTTTGCTACCCAAAGGTCTTGAACTGACTGAAGGACTTTTATATCTATATACATACACATAATATATAACTAAGATTCAAACGACCTTCGGACAAACAACCAATACCCTAAGTCCACAACCAAACAAGGAACAGGAAGTAAGGCGAGCCATCAGTCCTAAGTCCTTTCAATCCTACTTATATAACTATATCTATATAGATATGCTTTTGACAAAATATAAGTTTAAAAGAGTTTAATAGAAAGAATTTAACATGTAAAAGAGTTTATAAAACGATTTGAAGCAGTTTGTTTGATAACACAGCTTGAAATGTAACAAAATCCATATGTTTGATAGTTATTAATCACATGTGATTAATATAATAACTATAATATTTCAACTTGTATCCCCCCCCATAAAAGCATTTAAAAGCATTTAAAAGATAAGTTAAGGGGTATGAACTCACCTGCAGTGAGTGATACGAATGAAAGATCGGGTTGAAGGATGATAAGTGTCAAGTGAAGACTTGAGCACAACGGATCCTAATAAGCATATAATGTCACATATATGTATATAATTAGTGTTTGTACAACTAATCATGTAAGGAAAACACCCTAGAACTTAGTAAACACTTATATAGAAGTGTTATAATCACAAGGGATTGCATCTAAGGAGTTTAAGGCCACACTATGGTGTTTACGGCCATGTGTTCACGGCCACAAGAGTTCACGGCCATGTGTTCACGGCCTCATGAGTTTACGGTCGTAAACTCATGATGATTTGTGTCAAAAGGTGTTTTAAGGTCTTACAATCCACAAGGAAGTGTTCTAGCCTTAAGTCCAAGCCTTAGGAAGAGTTATGACGACATTTGCACCATTAATAAGGGTTTACGGCCAAGGGAGATGCTCTTGGCCGTAAACTCTCTTTAATCTTGGATAATGGATGATTTCAAGTAGCATAACTAGTAAGTACTACACATAGGAAGGTACTCAAGAGTTTAGAAGTCTTTAGGATGGATTTATGGTTCAAATGCACCTCTAACTAGGGTTTACGGCCAAGGGAGATGCTCTTGGCCGTAAACACCTCTTGTTCTTGGGGAAAATGGGTGTTTTCAAGGTGCTAATCAAGGTTCTATACTATATAACAAGTATAGGAGAAAGATACTTACAATATGGAAGCAAAAAGAGTTGATTTCGGCCCAAAACACTAGTATGTGTTATTGGTGTTCTTGGTCATCTTGAAGATCAAACCCAAAATATGATGTTAATGGATGGAATCAATGGGTTATGCTAGATAAGAAGATGTATCAACTAATCAAGGGATGAAACACTTACATTTTTGAAGAACAAAATGAAGATCCAATGATATTTGAGAGAGAAATCGGTTTTCTAGACTTGAAAAGGTGAAGAATGGGGAAGTAATGGAGGAATATCATACTTATGACATGAGTTTACGGCCACCATGAGTTTACGGCCGTAAACTCACATGGTATGGCCATAAAGTCCACAAGATGAAGTTTAAGGCTTGTTTGGTAGGTTACAACTTCAACATACACTTCCTATCACTCATTCTTTTGATGTAATAGGCTCAGAATGCTCAAACAGACTCTAAATAGTGCTAAAAGTTAGCATAAAACAAGTCTGACTTTGATTGAGTTGAATAGCTGTACAAGATAGAAATTTCGGGTTGTCACATCATCCCCCTGTTAGAGAGAATTTCGTCCCGAAATTCGAGTTTAAGCAAATATGAAGTTACAAATAACTAAGAGAAAAAGTGAGGATATTTCAGTTTCATTTGATCCTCGCACTCCCAAGTGATTTCAGGTCCTCGCTTGGCATTCCAGCGAACCTTCACTATCTGGATACGACTTTGTTTCGTTTGCTTGACCTCTCGGTCCATGATCTCTACAGGTTCTTCCACGAAGTTGAGGCTCTCGTTGATCTCGATCTCGTCGAGTGGGATTACAAGAGTCTCGTCGGACAGACACTTTTTCAAGTTCGAGACGTGGAAAGTAGAATGTACGTTACTAAGTTTGCGCGGTAGTTTGAGTTTGTAACCTACAGGGCCGGTTCTAGCGAGAATCTCGAAAGGTCCTACATATCTTGGATTTAGCTTTCCACGATTTCCGAAGCGTATCAAGCCCTTCCAGGGTGAGACCTTCAATAGAACACGGTCGCCCACCTGGAATTCCAACGGTTTCCTTCTCTTGTCTGCGTAGCTTTTCTGTCGGTCTCTAGAGGCTTTCAATCGTTCACGAATCTGAACGATCTTCTCTGTCGTTTCCCGAATGATTTCCGGACCTGTGAGAGTGCTGTCAGGAACTCGTCCTTTAGCTAACTGTGTGTCGCCCACCTCAGCCCAGCATAGAGGGGATCTGCACTTACGGCCATAGAGGGCTTCAAATGGAGCAGCCTTTATGCTCGTGTGATAACTATTGTTGTAGGAAAACTCGACAAGGGGTAAGTGAGTATCCCATGCCTTCCCAAAGTCTATCACGCAGGCTCGCAACATATCTTCCAAAGTCTGAATAGTCCTCTCACTTTGTCCGTCGGTTTGTGGATGGTAGGCTGTACTCATGTCCATCCTAGTTCCCAGGGAACTTTGTAGCGACCGCCAGAACCTCGAAGTGAATCTACTATCTCTATCATAGATAATGGATATGGGAACACCATGCAGTCGTACAATCTCCCTGATGTATGTTCTTGTTAGTTTCTCCATCTTGTCAGTCTCTTTGATAGGCAGGAAGTGTGCGGACTTTGTTAACCTGTCTACGATCACCCAAATGGTATCGAGACCGCCCGTTGTCTTGGGCAATTTGGTTATGAAGTCCATCGTGATCCACTCCCACTTCCATTCAGGTATCTCCGGTTGCTGAAGTAAACCTGATGGTTTCTGGTATTCGACCTTAACCTTAGCGTAAGTAAGGCATTTACTCACGAAGGTAGCAATCTCTGCTTTCGTGTTAGGCCACCAGT
This sequence comes from Lactuca virosa, assembly GCF_052849685.1. Lineage (NCBI taxonomy): Eukaryota > Viridiplantae > Streptophyta > Magnoliopsida > Asterales > Asteraceae > Lactuca > Lactuca virosa. The sequence goes on from NC_136428.1 coordinate 320,229,543, forward strand.
ATAACTTCTTAAGATCCAGATATATGTTATCCGAACCTGGGTGGACGGAATATCGAGTGTTGTGAGCTTCTGTCATGACCAAGTCTCTGAAACCACCGTGTTTCGGTGTCCAGATCCGATCCATGATATATAAGGCTCCGCCACCCTTGACCACCAAGTTCTTATCCATCCCTCTTAGGGATTCACCCGCCACATTTTCAGGTTTCAAAGCTTCAAGCTGAGCTTCCTTAATTTGTGTGGATAAGTGTGAATGGATAGTCATAGTCAATGATTTGACTCTACGACCAGAGTATTCTTTCCGACTCAGGGCGCCAGCTACTACATTGGCCTTGCCGGGATGATAACGAATTTCGCATTCGTAATCACTGAGTAGCTCGACCCACCGTTGTTGTCTCATGTTGAGCTCTTTCTGGTCGAATATATTTTATAGGCTTTTGTGGTCTGTAAAGATAGTGCTTTTCGTACCATACAGGTAGTGTCTCCAGATCTTCAGAGCAAACACTACTGCTCCTAACTCAAGATCGTGGGTGGTGTAGTTGACCTCGTGTGTCTTCAGCTGTCTTGAGGCATATGCGATGACCTTACCTCGTTGCATCAGAACACAACCGAGCCCTTGATTGGACGCATCGCAATAGACTACGAAGTCTTCTATTCCTTTGGGGAGGGACAGTATCGGTGCGGTGCATAAGGCTCGCTTTAGCGTTTGAAATGCTTTCTCTTGCTTCTCTTCCCAGTCAAAGGCCACGCCCTTCTGGGTCAGTGTTGTAAGAGGTTTCGCAATCCGAGAGAAGTTCTGAATGAACCTGCGATAGTAGCCAGCGAGGCCTAGAAATTGTCGAATTTCTGTAGGCATCTTCGGTGCTGACCAGTTCTCAATGGCTTTGATTTTGGAAGGGTCCACATGGATTCCCTCTTCGCTAACCACGTGCCCTAAGAATTCGACTCTTCGGATCCAAAATTCGCACTTTGAGAACTTCACATAAAGCTTCTCTGATCGCAGTGTTTCTAAGACCTGTTGCAGATGTTGACTATGCTCCTCCTTACTACGAGAGTAGATAAGTATGTCATCGATGAATACGATGACAAACTGATCCAAATAAAGAAGGCAAACTCGATTCATTAAATCCATGAATACTGCGGGCGCATTAGTCAATCCGAACGACATCACTACAAACTCGTAGTGTCCATAACGAGTTCGGAAGGCTGTCTTCGGAACATCCTCCCCAAGCACTCGTAATTGGTGATACCCGTACCTCAGTTCTATCTTTGAAAAGAAGTTCGCCTCTTGGAGTTGGTCAAACAAATCGTCAATGCGAGGCAGAGGGTAACGATTTTTTACGGTTAGATTGTTAAGTTCTTTGTAGTCGATGCACATACGGAACGATCCGTCTTTTTTCTTGACGAAAAGACCGGTGCTCCCCAGGGTGAGAAGCATGGTCTAATAAAACCCTTGCTGAGCAATTCGTTAAGTTAACTGGATAGCTCCTGCATCTCGGCTGGTGCTAGACGATAGGGTGATTTGGCTACGGGGGTAGTGTGACAACCATCAAATTTCGGTCAAGTCAAAGTCAAACATAATCAACAAGTTAAACCGGTCAACTCCATTAACCCTTGTATGTTAGGGTTTACGTTATGTAATCACTGTACAATTCGCTATTTTAATGAGAAAACATCATTTGGAAAGTTCATGTGTTTGATATTTCTTAGCCTTAACAGTGCTAAACAACGAACCAAAGCGATAAAACACTATTGCACAATCATCGGGATTGTGTAGGACACTAAATCATGGCTTAACGGGGTCTATGGACCTTGCGTTGCGAAGCCGGACACTCAAAAAGATCACAAACGAAACCTCTCGCAATCTCATTCAAACCCTACTCAAGATTACTTGACGCTAATAGGATCGAAACTCATACACTACGATATAAATTGACGTTAATAGCAACATAGTATAGTACAACGTTATAACTATAATCAAATTAAATTATGATACCATATTAAAATCAAATCAAAGTATAATGCTCTAATTAAATTTAAAAGAATCAAACTTGAATGCTATAATTAAACTTCAAATCAAAGTAGATTGTTATAATCAAATAATAACTCATCTTTTATAAAACTCCATTTTTATAAACTTTACATTAAATTTTATAAAACTCTATTTTTATAAACTTTACTTTAAATTTTATAAAACTCTTATATTAATTATGTAAAAGATGCTTGTGTTAGTGGGAAATTATGAAGACCACCAAAAGCAAAAAGATTATTCTCATGGTCTCCCACTCTCACCTCCCATCCACTTTCCTTTCCTTTTTCTCCCAACACATTATTCTCTTCACCACTTAAACTTTCTCTAATCTTTCTCTCACTCTCAATCTCGAAATTTCCTCCAAGAAATACTCATATTCCATCCAAGAACAATCTATTATACTCAAATCTTCATCCCTCTTGAAGCATTCATCAAGGTATGTTGTTAAAAGTTTCAAATTCATACAAGAAACAAATTAAATCCACCAAAATATCTAAAACTCATTTTATGCATAAACCTGATTTTTCTCATAATACCATCAATAAAATAAGAAGTTCTGGAAATTTTCAGAAAATAACTTATTTTTATTGAATTACTATAATTATTGCAATAAAGTAGGGCAATAATTCACATAAAATACTTTTTGCATTCAATAAATTCTGAGAAAATTCTGGGATGTCCTATATATTGATTAAACATAATTTATGAAGTTTCATGCATTTATATTACTGTTTACTATTATTTATGATTTTATTGATTAATTAATAATGAAATATATAAAAAATACTTCTCATAGTCACAAATATCTGAAACATATACACTGGGCTCTATATCATCTTATAAAACTATGGTTCATTTTACAGAATTTTTGGGAATCATTTACTATTTTTCCCGAATTTTGTTGTTGTTGTTTAATCATTAAAGTATTAATAAATATTAAAACAGTTCAGAAAAATATAAAAATTTTACAGTAATTAATATTGTATGAAATAATGATTTCCTAATAATTTCATAATTTTTCAATTCTGTTTACTATTTAAAACCATTTTCCTAAGTATTTAAGCATGTAAAAATGCATTTTAATGATTATTTCATATAAATAATTGTTAAAATCTGTAAATAATTATAATTGGCCAAATTATTATTTTAATAAAAATTATTAAAATCTGGCTTAAATTGAAAATATAAATTAATTATGCAAAGTAATTAATTCATTTAACAAATGAATACCTTAATATTATAATCAAAAGGAATTATTGTTAATTCGTCTAATATAAGAATATGTGCCTAATTATTTGTATTAGTACTATATTCTCGTTTAGCAGTTCGTAAACCAAAACTATTAATTATATTAGGTTCTACGCCATTTTGACCCGAACCGTCTATCGTACGACACACGCATTTCGTTTTGGGACTAAAGTGAGTAATCTACCCCATATTTTATAATATTCAATACTTTTGGGGTGTATCATGTGGTTCTAATATGTTCCAACTTCATTTTATTGTTTTATCACAATTGAGACATTGTTGGGACATTTATACGTGAGTCATTAATTGTATAACTATTGTTTGTTTACGCTACATGTACTTGTAGTGCATTATCATTTTTAGTCTAATCTCCATGACTATGCCCGTATTCTTGAGGTACGTTATGGACAATAATAGCGCTATTGGGTTGACCACCCCGCCTTGGGACGCTAAGGTGATTGATCGCACGTGGTTGAGTGTGTTTGATGATTAGATGCTCCATCCTATATATATTATATATATATATATATATATATATATATATATATATATATATGTATATATAGGGTGAGGACTTATTGTTGTTGTTATCATTTGTTAATCAATTTTTGATTTATAAACCGTTATCTCAAATACAATTGTTTGCCGACTTCAAAAGAAAACAAATTTCAAATTATAAAGGTTTCAACTTCACAATTTTCTCTACTAAAATTAGATTACTCACCAACTCTCGTAGTTGACCTGTTTTTACCCATGACGCAGATTTGAAGAATGAAGTTGATGAAAAATAGGTTGTGCCTTAGAAATCCACAAGACTATTTAAATTTGATGTAATAAATGTTGTTCGTATTTGGATTTGTATTTGTATGTTGTGGATCTTGTTTGCATACTTAGTACTTAATTGAATCTAATCATATTATAACATAGTTGTCATGAGACTTTGAACAATATATCACGCCTCGATCGATTCCGACAAGGATCGGGGTGTGACAGGTAGCCCCAGGAACTAAGTCGATTCTGAACTCGACTTGACGTTGCGGAGGTAATCCTGGGAGTTCTTCTGGAAAGATGTCGGGAAAATCGTGTACTATTGGAATGTTCTTTATGTCTTTGGACTCTTGGCTCACATCGGCAACATGAGCAAGGAATGCGCGACATTCCTTTCGCAAGAATTTCTGGGCTTGAATGATCGAGATGATGCGAAGGTTCGTGCCGGGTTTGTCGCCGTAGATAATTAGAGTTTCACTAGACGGCAGATTTAGGCGAACAGCCTTTTCGTAACACATGATGTCGGCACGATGAGTACTCAACCAATCTATGCCGATTATGACGTCGAAACTTTTAATTGAGATCGGCATGAGGTCGATTGGAAATGAATGTCTATCTAGTGTTAGTGTAAAACCTATGTATATGCAGCTAGTGCTCTCTGTCTTCCCATTAGCCATTTCTACGGTGAACAGTTCTCTAAGTGCATGCGATTTATGCTTAAGCAGATGAGCAAATTTCTGGTTCACGAAACTCCTCTCCGCTCCACTATCAAACAGTATGCATGCATATGAGTTATCGAGGAGAAACGTACCAGTGACCACTGTAGGGTCGGCAACCGCTTCCTCGTAGCCTATAGCCAAAACTCTTCCCACTCCGCCAGCATTCTCTGCCTTCGGGTAGTTCCTCTTGTAGTGGCCCGCCTCGCCACATCCGTAGCAAGTCTGGCCCACACCAGCGTCGGGGACTTGGGTGATTGGCCTTGCCGGAGCCTTGCAGAAACAGGCAGTGTGCCCCTTCATGTTGCAGTTAGAGCACTGCATTTCCCGGCAGGGTCCATTGTGATGGAAGCTGCATTTATTGCACTTCGGCAAGTTTCCAGCGTACTGCTTTACCAGTGCAGCGACGGTAGGTGCTATCGCAGCGTGAACAGCTACGACCTGTTGCTTTTTGGCAGCTTTCTGCTTCTTCTTGTCATCCCAGAATTTCCGCTTGTTGTCGGTGGCTTTGGAGGGTTCTGAGATGGCTAGGGTTGTTATTGTTGACGAGGTTCGGACCCCATGGTCAATGAGCCTTTGTGCCAAACGCTTGGCACTATCGAAGGTAGTGGGGTTGGATGCTAGGACATTCCCCTGAAATAGAGGCACCAGCCCCCAGATATACCTTTCCACCTTCTTTGCTTCAGAAGGGACCATTCCCGGACATAGCGCTACCAGATCGCTGAATCTTGTAGTGTAGGAGACTATGACGGAGCCCTTCATGGTTAGGCTCCAGAGCTCCTGCTCTAACTTCTGAACTTCGCCCCTCGGGCAGTATTCCTCGATCATAAGCTCCTTAATAGCTTCCCAGCCGATGGCATTTGCCACTATAAGAGATAGTGACTTGACATGGCTGTTCCACCACGTCGGAGCTCGGTCCGCGAAGGTGCAAGCGGTAAATTTTACCTTGCTCCCTTCCGGACAGGAGCAGATCTCAAAGATCGACTCCGTATTCTCGAACCATTGCGAGTGGGCAATGATTTCGCCAGTTCCATTGAAGGCCCTGGGTTTGCAGCTGGTGAAGTCTTTATATGAGCACTCCCTAGAGCGCACTGGAGCTTCGGCAACAGAGGGAGGCACATTAGTTCCACTCCCGCTAGTACCGATAGTGGTGAATTGTGCTAGAGCTGCCGTAACAGCCGCATTCACAGCAGTTTGGATAGCTTCTGGGTTGTATTGAGGAGGTGGAGGAGGTGTTTGATTCTGAGCAGTGCGTCTCGTTACTCGGTGTGGAGGCATCTTGTAGCTATAAGATCACAAAGATGAAGATATTGGTAAGAATTCGGTAGTGAGTATGATGAGAGTGACTCATGAACTAACTCTCCATAGTCCAATAACACAAATGAGAGTATGATTGACTAGAAATCTAGTACTAGAAAGATGAAAGCATTTGGATAATAATTTCCGTGAGTTTAGATATCTGTCAATAATACTGGTATTACAGATGCAATAAGTTCGGGAAAAATGACCTAAGAGTAGGTCTTACATCAAACCAAGATGAGAAAATTTTGACAGAATAAAGACCTATCGACCGAAAGTTCAAGGTCTTATCATAGACAGGAAACTAAAACCAGAGTTTTTACATAGGCCTAAGTTATATCCAAAAGAAAAGGGATGAGCAGAGTATCCCCTACTTGTTGGATTAATGTCTAAGTCCATAACTATAATTGGTAAGACTTGACCCGACCCGGCATGGTCAATTTGGGTTGTATGGCATCATGCATTTGGATAGACTATAATGAGAGAAATAACACTTAAGGTTGGTTAATATATTATAAGTTCTAATATATTAATAAGGTTATTTAATTAGTATTGATCAATAATTAATTTGGAATTAATTAAGTGATCAAAAGGAGACTAATTAAATATATGGGTTGATTGTGTAAATCATTCATTCTTATATATGTGGGCTTGTGATCCAAGATTCCTTATGTTGGACTAAGTCCATGAGGTGACCCATGGATACTCCATGGAGGTTAAAATCCATGGAGCATAAGGAATGGGTAAAGTTATGAGTTACATGGTGTAACCCTAATAGCCACCATATAAAAGAATCTCATGGCTCAAGAAATCGTGCACTAATGTGTGAGTGTGAGGGCTAGACGATTTCAAGGAGTGTTCAAGTTTCTCTCAAGTTATTCCAAGTGTATTTGGTGTTGTGTGAACCATTTGAGGTGTCACACTTGGGGCACTAGGCACTCAAGCTTCATGAAGACATTCTACATCAAAGATGTATGTATTCTATCTTGTTATATTTATTATTTTGTATGCTAGATTAGGATAATACATTGGATGTTCATAATTGTATGTATAATAGAGAAAACATAGATCCAATGTATTTAGGGTTGCATGTACACTTAGGAGTGTTAGAATGCTCATAACCCAATAGTGGTATCAGAGCCTAGGCTTGTTTTCTTGTTATACTTGCAAAAGTAGCTGAAAAATCGAGTTGGATACATATATTCGATTGTTTTGGCTGGAATTGGACTAGGAAAATTACCCTAAGATGTTTTTGGACTTATAAACTTGTTTTTGATGTGGTAATGTTCATGCTAATCCAATTTCTAAGATAATTGTCATAATTTCAAGATTTGTATTAGTTTGTATGTTCATGCTAATTTCTTGAAGATTGATGATTTGAATTATCTTGTTCTTATGAGGTTCTTAGATTAATAGAAAAGTTGTGTGAAATAGTTGTTTTCAATCCATTTTAATCTAAGAGTTGATTCCAAAGTGTGTTTTTGTAACTTGTCCTCAAGTTATATGAAAAGTCACATTTAAGAATCATAAAACTCATAAAAGTTGGCAAAGGTTACAAAATGAAGAGTCTAGTTCTAATTAAATGGTTTTATGACTCCATAACTTGTCCTCAAGTTATGGAGGTTCAAGAGTCTCTTCATTAAATTAAAAAAAAAGTGTAACCTTAATTAGTTTCATAAGTTACAATAAAAAAAAGTTATTTTTTTATTAATTAGTTTAAAGTCTTTCATAACTTGTCCTCAAGTTATGGAACTTGAAGAGTTTTTTTTTTTTTTTTTTAGTTAAAACTACTTTAAACTCATAAGTTATGGAATTAATTAGTTTTGAATAGTTTCAAAACTTGCCCTCAAGTTTTGGAATTTGAAAAGTTTTCACTTATGAATACTTTAATTCCAAGTTAGCCCTTAGAATTTTAAAAGTTAAAATTCAACCCTTATACTTTATAATATTATAAGTTAATAATATTTATATATATGTATAAGAGTAAAGTCAGTCTTACCGTTAGTAGGCCTCATTCACGAAGCCGGTCTATAAGGGGGTATAAGGTTACTGCCTATAAAATGTCAGTTTAATGGGTGTCCACTCTCACCCACCGCTTCCTTGACTGGTGGAGGGTCGTTAGCCGAACGGGTAGGACAAGGACTATAATTCTCCTTTCATTAAAAGTATTAATGATAAATACTAAGTAACTAAACTCTTATTAATACCCAATCTTAGTTACTTAGGAAAATGTGAATTTGGTGCTAACCCATGAAATTACACTTTGCACTTTGCTTAAGTCGTTAGTGGAGCGTGTGTGGTTAACCGGCACACTAACCTGGACTTAACAAGGTAGGCAAAGGGTAACTTAATATTTATCATAGTATCGGTGGAGCGTGTGTGGTTAACCGGCACACTGATTAAGGGGTAAATATTAAGGGTACCAAGTATATTTGCATGGTTATTCACACCTTGTTTTGTGATCCTCGGCATCCCAGTCACAAAACCTGAAGGGCACACTCGAGATTGAAACATGCCTTTGAACAGTTCAATGAATCTCAAAGATCTAGGACTTTCAAATCCAATTAAAACCTAATAAATTATTTCGTTTTTCATGGTGGAAATTGGTGAATCGTCATTCACCTACCTTCAAATATTTTATAGCTTGGATTACGGCATCCCTCTTCTAAGTTATAAAATAGTTTGTTGGGTCCTAGCCTTAATATTTCATATTGGGTGTCATATTAAGGACTTTAAATCAACTATCTTGAATATCTCCCAAAAATATGTCTGGTCTAGACATTTATGATCTTCCCAAATCTCTTGAAACAAGCTTTCCTAAATGAAGATGATGTCCCATGGATATCATACTTCTTTCACCTCCACCAATTATTCTCCCTAACCCACAAGTTCCTAAAAAGTTTAAGGTCACTCAAGCCCTATTGGCAAGGCAAGGTCTAGGTGTGATCACATCTTGGAGATGTAGTCACATATTGACAAGCCGTGAGAGTTGGGTGTCAAAGTCTTGAGAAAGTTGGTGGCTCAACTACTTTCTAAGTCACATAGTGAGTTCTTTTGGGAATCCTATGAAACAGACTAAGACAAGACCCTTAATGATCTTATCTATTTGCTAAGATCATCTTCCTAAAACGCTATGGATATTGACAATGATGACATTGGATATCCAGTAAAGCTCTCTCTTCCCAATGGAAAGGGATCGGCCATAGTCAACTCGGTTGACCCAATGGTAAAGAGAGAGGCGAAGTCTGAGATAGTCCCATTATCAAGGGTCCATAGGTAACTATTGCCAAAGGAAGGGGCATTGGTTACGAAGCTGCCAAATTTACCTAAGGATGTTAAAGTCAATAAGTTTTGCTCTACTTCAGGTAAAGTCCATTGTCTAACTTTATTAAGTACATGCTGATTCTGATCGCGAAGATGGATTTCAATCGCATGGTTCGGTGATCAGAATTTTGGGCTATTACTTAAGAGTTATGATATTTATATTGCTTAGGAATAGATAACAACAAGGTTTTCATATGGATTGTAAGGATAAGTTTTTCCGCAAAGTTTTAAAATAAAAGAAAAAGGTTTTGATTTTATTTATTTTAAGTATCCTTACAATGGCATTTGTGAAAAATTGTTGCTTATAAGATTCCATTGATAGCAATATTGGAAAAATGGATTTGATTCTTTCGGTTGTGGTAGTGTCTAATATTACCAAATAAGGAAAGATTCTCATCACCCAAGGTTCAATTGGACCGAAACTTGGAATCATGCAAGTTGTATAGTATGATGAATGAGAACTTTCAGCTTGGAAAATTAAGACTAATTCCTTATGTGAATAAGGAAAGGACTAAGGGATCGAGTACACATTCTTGTGCACTGGTCAAGTCCACCACAAAAGATCAAGAAGACTATTCGTCATGATTTACTTAAGTTCAGTAAATATGGTTATACTTATAAGTTTAAGTATAAGTCTGTAGCATTGGAGAAGTTTCAATATGAGACAGAACGAATAAGAAGAATCAAAGTATGGCAGAAAGATAAAAGTTTCTCAAATCTGAAAAGATGGGAGAGTACTTTAGTATCATGTTTATGATCATCTTAATGATTAAGATACCATATCACAATTGGTCCTCTAAAGTCATCTTGGTGCATTCTTATGACTAAGAAGAGGAGTCATGAATTGTTGAAATGGTTAAATCAAAAAGATGAGTCATACTTCGTTCCAAAACAATTCTTAGAGTCATACTCCAAGATTGTAACTTGAGTGACATATCTTAAAGAGGGTTTGTTAACACTAGTCAAATGTAAGAGTAAAAGGTTATCTACTCTTGTACATTTGAAATTGGTAAGTTGTGATGTTTTGGATAAAACAGAGACCAACTTAGGCCAATTGTGTAAAGTGTTAGTCTTGATAAAGAATCCGCACTATCTCTTGAATATTTGACAAGGGAGTCTTATATGTCAAGAGGACAGTGTGAGTCTTAAAGCTCTTGAAAGTTTCAAGACTTAATCAAGAATAAAACCTAAAGTCCTTCACTAGCACACGACTTGAGGTTTATAACCTATCGTGTTGAAATTTTTGTGCCTATTCAAGTTGGCTTTGCATAGGAGTTCTGAGAGTTCTCAATTGGTTGCACAACTACTTGGAAGCAATGGCAGGCACCTGAGCTGCCAAATGGCAAGAATTTAAGATTGCACAAGTTAATCAATATGAGTTTGGATTTGTCACTAACCTTGTCTTGTGATTATGGTTTTGACAAATTCACATGGATAAGAACACATACACTATTAAATCTAAGTGTTATAAGGTTTCTCTCCGATTCATGAAAATGATGGTGAGGAAACACTTTCACTAAGTAGATTTTAGCTAGATAGCAATTGTGATATTTGCATTCTCAAAGTCGTTAGTGGAGCGTGTGTGGTTTACCGGCACACTAACATGGACTTGTGAGAAGTGGCAAAGGTCTAAACAATTGAGACTATGATTACGGCATCCCTTTTCATAGTTCTAAAATTGTTTAGACACACATGTGAGCTATCTAAGAGAGGTGTATGATTTTGATAAAGTTTTATCAAAACAATCTAGTATCAGAAATCTGAACTTTGGTAAGAAAGTCAGCTGATTTCTGAGTACATGTCAAAGCTAGTGGGAGCATAAGTGTTATGCTAATAATCATCATGTTAGTGGGAGCATGATAATTATGACAAAGGTTGCAAGTTAGCAATGTTAATTATAAAAAACAAAAGTTTCAATTCGTGAGGTTGCAGGGGTTGAAAAAGTTGTTTTGCTATAATTAAGGGAGAGGAAATTATACTTCATTTCAATTCTAAAAGCTTAGATTGAGATTTTAATTGTATTTAATCAAGGATATATATATGAATTTCATGTTGGAATGGCTCAACATAAGGAAATTCTATATATGGGTCCATTATTTGCGTTCTAAAATTCGATTATGATTACGGCATCCCTTTTCATAATCTGAATTTTGAGAACTTGGCAAATTGAAATGGAAATATTATAGCAAAAGACTGGTTTAGTCTTTATGTGAGCCATCATGAATCGTGTCCCATATGCTTCGGATATAGGATTGATTACATGTGCTATATTCATCATTTCTAAAATTTTCCAAATGCCTGGGGCATTATGAAGGGAAAAGGTCTAGAATTGGATATGACTAAAATGATTAAGCAATTGTCGAGGACAATCTAAGGTTTACCAAAGATTGGTTGCTCAAGGACAGTTGGAAGTATAATGTTAATTCTGGAAGGACCATATTGACATAATCTGTAAGGAGGCAACTCTTGTTCAGAAGTGATAGTCAAAATGGAATATGGAAATGTTTCAAAGTTAGAAATTATTCAATCTGTGTAAGATTAGGAAACTTAATGAAAGAAGGATGTTTCCAAGGAGCTGATCTCCTTTGGAAAGCTCTATAATGATTGTTGTCAAGTCTTTCTGACTTCGTGCATAATCATTAAGAGGATCAATGCATATAAGTTTAGAATCTAACAGATTTCAGTAAATGGCATGAATTTGGAATTCTTGCATTTGCAGTAAGGATTTGGGACTGTGAAAAGAGGATCATTGGAGTGATGTTCAATTGATCTATTTTACAAAGTAAAGATCATAGACAAACATAGTATGCATACTTGGTGTATGGCATGACTAGTGTTTAGAAAACATAGTGTACATGCTTGGAGCATGGGACAACTATTGTTTTAAATACAAGTATAAAGTTGATAAAACCGAAACAATGAATAATGAGTAATCAGTATGGTGATAAATAAAAGTGTTTATTTATATTCATAGGGTTTGATACCATATTTGATTCATTTATTCTTGTGTTTCACTTTGCATGTTTTGACTTCCAGAATAACAAAGTCGCTCTTCCTGAATGATTAAGTTATTCAAACCATCCACAGTCGGTCATATGTTGGAAGTAGATATGAATCAAGACTGTCATGGGTTGGTTTATAGAGGTCCAAGTTGGTGGATAAAAGTGGTGCTACAACACTCATGAGTGCTCATAAGTTCTGAGTATTGGATTCAACCCGCGCTCATTTGAATCACTTCATGGATTTTATCACGAGTGATCATGAGACAATAATATCTTATATTCTTCAAACCTAGAGATATGAGTTGTTACTATGAGTTGGTTATACATTGATTGCACGAAAACGCATTGGTAACTCGATGTTATAAAACGTGCCTTTGTGTATGATTCAACAAGTAGTAGAACAAGCCATATGAGTCGAAGTTTATCCATTCCTTTTACCTTCGGGATAAAAGCGATATTTGTGGGCCCCTTGATGATTTAAAGATGATACATGTGAGTGCTTGGCCAAGCCAGGACTGATTTGATTTGTTCAATCAGTCAGTCATCATGAATCAGAAATCGGGAAACAACAAATGGACAGAGAGAATGATTGATAATCCATGTCTCAGTCCATATGATATCTAGAATGGAGGAATATATGATCCCTTATCTAATGGACAAGTCATTGACAAAGGTCAGAGTTCATCAACAAGGTCAGAGTTCGACAGAAGCTTTTGAGAGCTACGATTGCTGATCGGTTCCTGAAGTCATACGCAATAATAGTTTTAGACTTATCCAAGTGGGAGACTGTTGGATTAATGTCTAAGTCCATAACTATAATTGGTAAGACTTGACCCGACCCGGCATGGTCCATTTGGGTTGCATGGCATCATGCATTTGGATAGACTATAATGAGAGAAATAACACTTAAGGTTGGTTAATATATTATAAGTTCTAATATATTAATAAGGTTATTTAATTAGTATTGATCAAGAATTAATTTGGAATTAATTAAGTGATCAAAAGGAGACTAATTAAATATATGGGTTGATTGTGTAAATCATTCATTCTTATATATGTGGGCTTGTGATCCAAGATTCCTTATGTTGGACTAAGTCCATGGGGTGACCCATGGATACTCCATGGAGGTTAAAATCCATGGAGCATAAGGAATGGGTAAAGTTATGAGTTACATGGTGTAACCCTAATAGCCACCATATAAAAGAATCCCATGGCTCAAGAAATCGTGTACTAATGTGTGAGTGTGAGGGCTAGACGATTTCAAGGAGTGTTCAAGTTTCTCTCAAGTTATTCCAAGTGTATTTGGTGTTGTGTCAACCATTTGAGGTGTCACACTTGGGGCACTAGGCACTCAAGCTTCATGAAGACATTCTACATCAAAGAGGTATGTATTCTATTTTGTTATATTTATTATTTTGTATGCTAGATTAGGATAATACCTTGGATGTTCATAATTGTATGTATAATAGAGAAAACATAGATCCAAGGTATTTAGGGTTGCATGTACACTTAGGAGTGTTAGAATGCTCATAACCCAACACTACTGACGACGGGAACCCCTTGGGCGAACCCTTAAATCATCCATCAAACGTTCCATTTCCAGAAGGCGTCGCTTGTACACTCGCTGGCGCACGCGATGCTCTATGACCTCAGCCCTAGTCTCAGCTAGCGCTTGAAGTAGAGACTCACGGTCCCTTTCAGCTCTCTCACGAGCATCTTCCAGCCGACGAATGCGGACAGTGTTGACCCTTGTATTGGCGTCAAGTTCCATAATTCTTTGGAGGGTTGTCCTTCCCTGAATTTCGTTACGAGCAACCCTGCGGACCAGGATAGGCAGGACGTTGTCCGCTGAGCCTCCTTCGCTCACGTTGTAGAAACTTCGGTCTCCATTGAACGGGATGGGTTGGCCCTGTTCTTGACTCCAGGTCTCCAGACTCTCCACCAAAAGAGGCGTCGGGCCTTGAAAAGCCGGACGTGGGTTTGGATTTGGGTTTTGAGCCACCAGAGGTAGGTCATTGACTTCTGGCTCGGAGTCAGAATCCTGCGGGAAGTTCTCAGCAAAGTCATCGTCCAATGGAATCGCAGGTTCTTCTTCCGGCTCGACATCGAGCCATCCTCCGATATTTTGGTTGGGGAAGTACGGGTCTCCGGGGATATGGAATCCAACAACGTTATCTACGCGAGAATAGTGGTAAAAGAAATAGTTAATAGACGTACTAATTAAGATAATTATAAGATGATCCTTACTAGTTACTCCAACAATTGCGTAGTGTATACCAGTCATATGCAACCAAAACAGGATAGACCTTCAAATAAGTGGTCCTAACTCTAAGCCCACAACTAAACAAGAAACAGGGAGTAAAGCAAAGATCACAAATTCTAAGTCTATAACACCCTAGTCACATATAACCTTAGTGTATCCACTCAGCAAGTATTGGTATACTACTAAAGACCTTTTTAGTTTCCACATAAGTAATTATAGTAACACAAAATACTCCTATAGTATTTTAAGTTTATGTTCTAATGTTTTCATTGTAGTAGTGTTGGTAAGTTTTTAGACTTCTGCAACATCACAACCATTCCTAGGCATATGCAATCACTTCTCGGAAAGATATAGTTGATCAGGCTATATCACTCCCAGATCTGATTATATGTCCCCAAGTCTACTTGTGCTGTCCAACAATCGTAATACTTTTGTTCCGTCCTAGTGACACTGATTGTAGTATGTATGCAGGTATGTATACTTAGGTTAAATATTTTATTATTTAAAAGTATAAACTCTTGGTCAGAGTATTTTAATCCCGTTGTGTTTATAGTTGTATATCTTTTATGGGTTGATATACTCAATTCACTATAAACAATGCTCTGATACCAATCTGTCACACCCCAAAACCTGAACGGCGGAAACGTTCGGGGGCAGAGAACGTCATGTACAGTATCACAACAATGTATAATAGTAAACAAGCAACAACATCATCCATTTCATTAATAGTAATAATTTTAATACAAATGTGTTCGGAAGTTTATAAGACACCAACATGTATAATCAAAATAAAAGATGAGACTTGAATGTGCTCCATCTTCTCAAAACCTGGCCATCGGTACCTGTCTACTGGCGACCTGAGAATACAAGTTATTTTGAAAGCGTAGATCAGCATTAAAGCTGGTGAGTTCATAAGTATTTTAGTGTCATTGCTTGCATAAGTTTGAAGAATGTACTTGTAAATGTTTTATGTAAAAGTTTGTAAGTATTTGATGTAAATGTTTGTAAACTTCCTAGAAAATCCTATATTTTCTACTAAAGTAGTCTTCTACCAAGACCCAACTGTTCTCTATGTTTGTTCTTTTGTAAACGTGTGAGTTTTCCCCAAAGTATGACTATCATTACCAAAATATAGTTTCTCATTACCGTTTATGTGAGAAGATCACAATGTGAATGAATTGGGAAAAAATAAAGATGTACTTAGTTTTATCTAGGTAACTACAAATGTACTAACTACCTTTAACTTGTTAGTTAATTAAGGTAAAATGTAATATGATTGTAACCATACTCGATTGACCAGTATAACACGACGTTCGAGACGTCGAAATGATATGACATTTGTCATCCGCAGACCTGCAGGTCCCACTGTAGCTAGCAGCAAGGTGTAGGAGGGTCAGTCCCATATAGATCTATACACAAATTCACGCTCTCCCTCCAGGAGACTCTGGTACAAAACATGACACAGCAGTATATGCTGAGCCATGAAGTAGTATCTCACATAATGTTATAGTATTCTTGTATTTGTATAGTATGTACTAGTGTAGTGTATGTTCTCTTTGTCTAGTATGTAGTACGTTCTCTAGTGTATAGTGTGTAGTATGTATTGTTTCTCGTTATAGTATTCTCTATTTGTTTCTCTTTATAGTGAGTATTGTTTCTCGTTATAGTATTCTCTATCTGTTTCTCTTTATAGTGAGTATTGTTTCTCGTTATAGTATTCTCTAACTCAGGTATGAACTGACTCTTTAGTATGTTTCGTTGTTCTACTAATAGTATTAGTGACTTCCTAAACTATATCTATTATAGTTTACTAGCGCTGTTGTTTGTATGAATGAACATGTTTGCATACCTTTGCTACCCAAAGGTCTTGAACTGACTGAAGGACTTTTATATCTATATACATACACATAATATATAACTAAGATTCAAACGACCTTCGGACAAACAACCGATACCCTAAGTCCACAACCAAACAAGGAACAGGAAGTAAGGCGAGCCATCAGTCCTAAGTCCTTTCAATCCTACTTATATAACTATATCTATATAGATATGCTTTTGAGAAAATATAAGTTTAAAAGAGTTTAATAGAAAGAATTTAACATGTAAAAGAGTTTATAAAACGATTTGAAGCAGTTTGTTTGATAACACAGTTTGAAATGTAACAAAATCCATATGTTTGATAGTTATTAATCACATGTGATTGATATAATAACTATAATATTTCAACTTGTATCCCCCCCCCATAAAAGCATTTAAAAGCATTTAAAAGATAAGTTAAGGGGTATGAACTCACCTGCAGTGAGTGATACGAATGAAAGATCGGGTTGAAGGATGATAAGTGTCAAGTGAAGACTTGAGCACAACGGATCCTAATAAGCATATAATGTCACATATATGTATATAATTAGTGTTTGTACAACTAATCATGTAAGGAAAACACCCTAGAACTTAGTAAACACTTATATAGAAGTATTATAATCACAAGGGATTGCATCTAAGGAGTTTAAGGCCACACTATGGTGTTTACGGCCATGTGTTCACGGCCACAAGAGTTCACGGCCATGTGTTCACGGCCTCATGTGTTCACGGCCTCATGAGTTTACGGTCGTAAACTCATGATGATTTGTGTCAAAAGGTGTTTTAAGGTCTTACAATCCACAAGGAAGTGTTCTAGCCTTAATTCCAAGCCTTAGGAAGAGTTATGACCACATTTGCACCATTAATAAGGGTTTACGGCCAAGGGAGATGCTCTTCGCCATAAACTCTCTTTGATCTTAGATATTGGATGATTTCAAGTAGCATAACTAGTAAGTACTACACATAGGACGGTACTCAAGAGTTTAGAAGTCTTTAGGATGGATTTATGGCTCAAATGCACCTCTAACTAGGGTTTACGGCCAAGGGAGATGCTCTTGGCAGTAAAAACCTCTTGTTCTTGGGGAAAATGGACGTTTTCAAGGTGCTAATCAAGGGTCTATACTATATAACATGTATAGGAGAAAGATACTTGCAATATGGAAGCAAAAAGAGTTGATTTCGGCCCAAAACACTAGTATGTGTTGTTGGTGTTCTTGGTGATCTTGAAGATCAAACCCAAAAGATGATGTTAATGGATGGAATCAATGGGTTATGCTAGATAAGAAGATGTATCAACTAATCAAGAGATGAAACACTTACATTTTTGAAGAACAAAATGAAGATCCAATGATACTTAAGAGAGAAATCGGTTTTCTAGACTTGAAAAGGTGAAGAATGAGGAAGTAATGGTGGAATATCATACTTATGACATGAGTTTACGGCCACCATGAGTTTACGGCCATAAACTCACATGGTGTGGCCGTAAACTCCACATGATGAAGTTTAAGGCTTGTTTGGTAGGTTACAACTTCAACAGACACTTCCTATCACTCATTCTTTTGATGTAATAGGCTCAGAATGCTCAAACAGACTCTAAATAGTGCTAAAACTTAGCAGAAAACAAGTCTGATTTTGATTGAGTTGAATAGCTGTATAAGATAGAAATTTTGGGTTGTCACATTGTTCTTCCGTGTATACAAAGCATATACCACACAAGGCTTTAAACAAAAATTTTCTAAGTTAAGTCATGGTGTACAGGAAGTTCTTCACAACATCGGACATATGAAATGGGCACGGGCCTATTTCCCTAATATACGTTGGAATGTACTAAACATTAATATTCAAGAATTCCTAATGGTGTTATCGTTTAGTCAACGCAATGTACCGATAATTACGCTAATTGATGTGATTGTGCAGTACATCCAACAGACGTTTGCAGAACGCTGTGTCATGGGAGGTAATATAGGAACTTTTTATAAATCACTTAAGTGCCGGTAATTTATTATCCTTTGATTTTTCAGGAATGTTGAGCACCGTATTCACACCTTACGCAGAGATGGTCCTTCAAAGGAGGATGCAAAAGTCTCGGTAATGGAAAGCAACGAAAATCCTACCTGAGATCCCGTCTATGTTACCTTTGGATATTTTCCAAGTTTTTGATTTCAAACGTACATGTGTTGTGGATCTGAATTGACACACATGTTCTTGTGGGAAATGGCTCAGTCTTGGTATAGCATGTAGTCATGCTCTTGCTTCAGCACGTTATACAAACAACACGGAATTAGCCGATATGGTTCAAATATATTATCGGGATGATGTGTTTCGAACTACATACCAAACTAGGAATGTGAATGTTGTTCCCCCTCCATCTGAATGGGAAATACCAGAGCCATTGTCGGTCGTTTTAATCTCTATGTAATAGGTTGTCAGATGTTCCTTTAATAAATATAATTTCCATTGTAGATAACGCTACCTTCTAATCCCTATGTAATACCAGAGGCATTGATGGTCGCTTTAATCCCTATATAAAATCAACTCCTTCACATTATTAGACTACCGTTTCATAGTCTTTGACTACTGTTTGGCACACTGCATAATGTATAGTCTTTTCCAATAGTAGATTTTTCGCTTCAAACATTATTTCCGTGCAACGTTTCTGACCGAATTCTATTTGAAATGAAATCCCTTTATATAGCCTCGACCAAATTCATTGAAACATACCAATTCTCATAATGAGTGGATTTAATGAGATATACAAACAAAGCTTTTCCAACCTACCGATACTCTTTCATAGTCTTCAAAGAACAAATCGTAACTCTTTCACAATCATTAAGAAAGACATGAGAGACAGGTTTCAATTTTGTTTTGTCGCATTAGGATGCATGGTAACTCCTCCTCTATACTAAGTTATTATTTATTTCAAGTTCACATTTGTGTAATGTTGCCATCGTTTCTTACAGATTACTACCTTTCTCACATCCATGATACCAACGCTATTTGTTGCTCATGTACCCCTTATTGGGACCAACATAACAACAATGTATCTTGCTCTTGCTTTGGACGGTAATCATGAACCCCTGATCATAGCATTCGCTTTGGGAAGCGTTGACTATGACGAGGCTTGGACTTGGTCATGAGAAGGTTGAAAGAATGCTTAGGTGACACTACTGAAGTTGGTTTCATAAGCCATATGTCTGACTCAATAGACTACGCCATTATGCAAGTATACCCAGATTCCTATCATGGGTATTGTTGTAAAAACATAGCCTATAAAGTTCGGGCTTCCACAGGAAGTATCGTTGTCGAACAGTTGTTCTGGAAGACATGCAAAACTTATAGCTTGTCTGAATTTTACGTTTGTTTAAACAATTTAAAAAATGAGGTTAATGGGTATGATCTTGACTGGCTTGACAATATCCCAATTGCAAAATGGGCTCGAGCCTTTTTTTCCTAAAGTCCGTTTCAATGTTAAATACATTAGCATTCCGATTGGATTGAGTTGGCTTAGATCAAACACGCACGACTTACCAATAACGGCAATCATTGAAGTGGTCCATCAGTCAATACAAATGGTGTACGCGCAACGAGCTGAATTTGGAGGTAATAAATAATTGTTTTCTTTCTTTTCCGTTACTCTATCCTCTTTTTAATTTTAAGTAAATTAATTACACAGGTGGAATGCATGGTCAACTTACCCCTTATGCACACCACGTGTTTGAACGGAGAATGAATCAATCTAATGGTTATTTTTTTCATCCCATTATCGAATTTTTTAATGGTATAGGCTTTGCATGTCTCCCAAAATAATGCGTGCATTGTATCGCTGCTTCCAAATTTTGCTGAAATATTGAAATACAAATGGATACCACATATTCCATGATAGGCGTGAGGAAATATATTTGCAATTGACGTCGCTATGGATGGAGCCCTATCAGATACGATTGTAAGGTCTTCCAAGTTGCCTATACATTCACGTAGCTTTCAAAGGAACCAGGACCACGTCTCCGTACATTCACTTTTGCAAATGGCATAAGCAACAAGCATGATTTGGTTTTGACCGTCCATTGTCACTGCGAGCAACATCGTGCCTTTGAATTCACCCTTTAGGTGACCACCATCAATTATTAGGGTCGACCTACAATACTTGATGAACGCTCGTACCTACAATTATTTTTCATTGCATTAACAAATACCAATTAGGATTCATATGTTATATTTGTTATAAAAATTAACACTGCTTACCGAGCAACCCAACGCGATAAACACGAACTCAAACCGATCATCATCGTCTACTCTTATCTGAGTAACAGTTCCTGGATTGTGCTTGACCAAGTTGTGTAGATACGCTGGTAGTTTGGTGAATGAATCCTCTTTGGTACCTCTTAACATCAACAACGCATACTGTTTTGCACGTCATGCCTGTTGGTATGAGATATTGATTGGAAATTTCGAATTGATGTCCCTAACAATTTCATTACCCCGATAAACTCTATTATAGTCTCCGGCCAATACTTCAGCGATAAAGTGGCCGAGTACCTTTTTCTTTGATTGTTGATGATTAGACTCCAAATTTATTGCACAACATGTGTGTTGGTCAACAACTTTTGTGACTTGGAAAGCAGTAGTTGATTTGAATCCCCTTTCCCTAACCATCCATGAACAATTTTTAACCAAACAAACAACCTCGAACCTTCCTTTGCTCGATCTGGTAGTCTTATACTGCTTACCTTGTTCCATGCATTGTCTTCCGATTGCAAGCTTGAGCAACTCTTTTTCATCAAAAATGTCTAAAACCTTAATCTCTTCACTTATATCCACCCTCTGACATGGAATGTTCACATTAGCGTTTACAGGACACGAAGGAAAAGAGGGCATACCATGAAACATGGTATCTGAAAAAATAAGCTTAGATTCGTCATCTAATTCTTCTCCGTTAGAATCACTATCTAGGTCGGATATATCCAACTTGTCACAATCCGCAAACTCGCCATATCCTTTTAGTTCACCATCATCCAAAAACGGAACTTCCTGTTTTCCAGATTCATTACCAACCTTATTCACCACGGCTACTGCTTTTTTTTGTCAAATGAATCATTTACACCAACATCATTAACATATGCACCAACATCATTATCACCGGTATACTTATAATTCTCCGGTGTAACATACATAATCGGTTCTGGCACTACATTTACATTTTCAGCAACACTATGATATTGACTTTTACTTGGACTTTTAAAATTACCTATTGGGTTGTTGCTCCCTTTCCACTTGATAAATTTGCTGCAGATGCCTTTCCTCTATCATCCATTTCGTTCGGCCAAACGCCTTCTTCAACCACCACATACACAGACACATATTTATCTCCAACGCCATTTATTACCTTCATCAGCTTTCTAATATCACGATCATTAACAATACCATAATAATAGAGTTGTTCTGGATGTTGATAGGCCAAACTAACTTTTGATTCTTCGGGAAGACCCATCTTACACTTGACCAACTGAACAAATTCGGTGAACGTTGTGTTTTCGTAAAATTCAACACCTAAATAAAACATTCTCGGATTGTATCCCAGTGGCCAAACATATGATAATTGAGAATTAACAAACTCCCATCTTCCATCCGTAATGAGCAATACAAAATACTCGTTACAACTCATTATCTTAATTTTGAGGATAAAGAAGTTAGAGAGAATAAACTTTCCAAAAATATAAAATACTTAATATATATAAGATAGGTTGAAAACAGTAGTCAACTCTGACGAAAAAGTAGTCAACTTTAACAAAAAAGTAGTCACCTTTACCCAAAAAGTAGTCTACTTTTTCGTCTGAGTTGACTACTGTTAAAATTTAAACAAAATAATTCAAACCAAATAATTGTTAAAATTTAAACAAAATAATTGTTAAAGTTATTGTACATATTATAAACACTCTATTTTATACTCTATATTACAAAATATATATATATAAATAAAAAATTAAAACCGTAGTTTTTTGGACAAAATAGTAGATAAAACCCCCCAAAATAGTAGATAAAACCCAAAAAAAAAAACTAATAATAAAAAATAAAAAATAAAAAATAAAAAAAACCATAGCTTTTTTTGCGAAAACCGTAGACTACGGTTTGAGAAACCGTAGGTTTCGAGAGGAAACCGTAGATTTTAAAAAACCTACGGTTTTGAATGTCAAAAATGAAAAAAAAATTTATACAAAACGCGAAACAGTAGACGAAATGACGAAACAGTAGACGAATCTCGAAACCTACAGTTTCGTGGACTATTTTTGGCCATTTGCTAATTTTTGGCTAGCGGTATCAGGTGGTGTCCTCCCTCCTTGAGGTTGAGGGTTCAAGTCTCGTTGGAGACATATGTGGATTTAGGAGTAATATAGTAGGAGTAGGTTAGATTTGCCGTTCAAAAAAATAAATAAATAAATAAATAGAATAATGAAAACATGTTAAATAGTTTAAATTGTAAATATTCATTTGGCATAAGTTATAATAATTATATAAAATAATAAAGTATGAATATAAAATACAAATGATAATAATTTAAGAATGGAAGGGTTATTTCGGTACAACCGAGGCCTTTTGTTTGTAATTATCACTCTGACAACTTTTATGTTTTGTTGCACGTTTATTATATATATATATATATATATATATATATATATATATATATGTTAAGAGGAGTGTACTCGCCATACACCCTCGCTAAGGCTCGTTATAGACACAAAACACCGCCCCCTAGCACTCGCTAGGGGACTCGCCAAGGAGAAGACGCTACAGAGGTAGCGAGAGGAGAGAGAAGCGGGAACTTGGCTGTGATTGGAGAAAGCCTAGAGCCCTAGATTCACCATTTTCTCAGTCACCCGCCTCCAGTTTCAACATTGATCGATTGGAGCCCTAAATACCTTACCTTTGTGATTTGTGATCTGGATGTTTAAAGGCGAAGATGATTAATTGTTCATTGAGCACATAAAGCAACCTTCTGATCTGAACTTTAAAAAGGTATGAATTGTTGTTGGTTTTACAAAATTCAAGTTTTGACTGTAGTGTGTGTTTGTTCTTGCCTTCTTCATCACCACAACGTTTCTACCTTCCTCCGGTGACCCCAATTGCTAATTATTATTTTTTTTACTCCAAGGATCCAACTGTTTAATCTTTCAATGTTCTTCATTTTTAAGATGAAAAACAGAAACATAAATGGGATCACTGAAATTGTAAATGGAATTGGTGGTTTAAGTTTCTTCTTCCCCTCGATGACTGAACTGTATTTTGCTCTTCAATTTGGAGATGGAAAACTGAAACGAAAGTGGCAAAGGGCACTAGACAAACTTTTTTTTTCTGGTTCTGATCATCTTGGAGTGAATAAAAATGAAGATGGACAACAGAGGCTATATATGTCAATATGCCCACCAAGTGTTTGGTAAAATGCCTAACTGACAAAATCATTCCCAACACTTTTAAATGGTATAGATTGAAGTTCCTCTCCAGCCCATTGTAAAGTTTTATTATGTTGGAACCATTCTCAATTTGTAAAGTTTTATTATGTTTTCCAGTCTCAAGTCTCCATTTAATGTTTTTCTTCCTGGGTCAAAACAAACATGAGCTGCTGTCCTTTTCTTCATAAAGAAATTTCAAATCCAAAATTGGTGATGTGAGTAATTGGATTGTTTTGTGAGTAATTGGATTGTTTTAGGTTTTTTTATGGTTGGACAGTTTTACCCTTGTTATAGTTGGACAATTTTAACGTTTTTATTATGGTTCATTTGATTAGTATGGAATGGAATCTAGATTAGAATGAAATCAAGAATAGAATGTAATTTAATAGATTGTAACATCAAGATTAGAACAGGAATGGAATGGAATGAAGATTGGAATGGAATCAATAATAGAACAGGAACAACAGATACACAGGGACAGAAAAGAGAAATGCTGGACAGGAACAAGAATGGAATCAAGTGGAGATTGGAATGGAATCAATATTAGAATAGGAAATTGAGTATAACATGTTTTTGTCCAAACCAAACAAAACTAAACAGAAACAAACATAAATTAAACCAAATAAAAGAAACAAAGTCGACTCAAACAAACACATTACAGGTTGAATTTTTGCCCAAATCAAACAAACATAACCAAATTAAACAAACACAAGAAAGATAACCAAAAGGTAATTACTTTATGTGATATTAAATAAATAAAAAAAAAAGTTTGTGTAATATTAAAAAAAATGTCTGTCTATTAAAATAAAATAATTAAATTAAATTAAAAAAAAGAAAGAAAAAATGGAGTGTTAGGAGTGTTACCACTCCCTACTAAATGTCAAGATTAGGTGCTAAATGGAGAAAAATGAGGTGTCCCTCAAAAAGCTGACATGGCAAGGTGTCAAGAGTGTTACCACTCCTCTTAGTCAATAATAATAGTTATAAAAAATAAAAAATAACAAAATAATCAAGATATTTGTAATTATATATCCTAAATTATTTGTAATTATATATCCTAAATTATTTTGTAATTCAGATATTATATCCAACGTAATTGTTTACTCATTGAACACACTATATTTTTTTTTCAGTCACCAAGTTTTTTTTACTTTATTCCTACTAATTAAAATATCGCACTTACTATTTATTCTAGATAATATGTTTACTTATAAAGATAATCATAATATACAAATATATAAAAATGTATATTCAAGTCATTTTTTGTCAAATATCAAAGCAATATAAAACAATTAAGTCTATTACATATCAAAGCAATTTAAAAAGAACTAAAAGCAATACAGGCTAACTCGTAGGGGTGAGCAAAAACTGAACCGATAAAAGAAAAACCGCAAAAACCGGAATAAACCGCAACCGAAAAACCGAAACCGACGCAAAAACCGACGGTGCGGATTTTAGTTTTTTGAAAAACCGAATTTATTGGTGCGGTGCGGTTTTTATCTAGAAACCGGACCACCAAAACCGAACCGCACCGCAAGCTTATTAACAATAAAATAAATCACTAATTTATATTATACAATTACACATATTCTTTAAAAAACAAATAAATTCTAATTTATACATATATTATATATTGAACTTGACGGTAATTAGTAATTAGGTATTACGTTTAATATGTGTGAGTTTTGTCGCGTTGTGTTTGTAACTTAATGATTATGTGTAAAGTATAAACACTATGTGAGCTACAACTTACAAGCTTGTAACTTCTAATTGCAAATTGAATAAAAAATGAGCTTGAGATTATGGGTTGCAACTAAAGTGATCAAGTAAACAACATAAAAAACTCAAAATTGCAGCTTCTAAATGTGAGGAAACAAAATGACACTATGTCATACAATCATAAATCTTCCACATGAATATCACGGTTAAAAATAATCGTACCGGTGAACATAAAAAACCGCACCATATGTTTGACTCGGTTTAAAACCGACACCGAACCGGTACAAACCGAAACTGCACTCAAAAACCGCAAAACCGAACCATTGAAAACCCGCACCCAACAGTTTCTAGAATTCAAAAACCGCATCTTGCGGTTTGCGGTTCAGTTTGGCCCTAAAACTGCATCAAACCGCACCATACTCACCCCTACTAACTCGTTCACATAGACATTAATACAACACATATCTTTTATAATATTTGACATTATTTACAAGTTTTCTAATTTCTTGAAATGTTTAATATCTTGTGTAAAATAAATTCATCGTATTTGAATTTTTTACATCTGTCATTCTACCAAAAAAACGATTATATTTTTGTTTGAGTTGTCAACCACTTTTTATAAAAATATAAACATATATATTTGCATCTCTGGAGTATATTAATAAACTCTTTTATCTTTTTATGTATAGAACTGTTTTCAAATCATTTCTTAGTTTGTTATACCAAATATTATCTTCAATAATGATTACAAACAAATTCTTGATTTTAAAAATATAATACGTATTCTATGTGCCTCCATTAAAAAAAACAATTTAAAATGTTTTTATAAATCTGAATCACTTAACATTTTTTTATTCATTATATGACTGCCAAAGTTCAGATTTATGGATCTAGAACAAAATACCATTACCAAATCGTATTACAAAACAACATTCCTACGTATAGGAAAAAATCAGATCTAACAAAATATACCAAGACAGATATTCAACTTTTGATTATCCTTTCCAGCTTTACTTCTTACATTTAAGACGTCGACTAAGTTCTACACATAAACCTCTGCAATTCTTTTACATTTACATATCTGAACATCAAAAATAAAAAAACTAAAGTATCCCAAGTATAAAGCAGTTAACCCAAACAAAGGGGGTGTTTGGGATTGCTTAAAAAATGATTTTTTGATTTTTGGCTTTTTCAAAAAGTCAAAAATTCTAAAAGATGTTTGATATTTGCAAAAGAATTTTTGAAAATAACTTTTTGGCACGAAGGAATTAGGGATTTTCCAAAAGTCAAGAAATCATGACTTTTTGTGACTTTTGCCTTCTTACAAGGTAAATTACCTTCGAAAGTCAAAAAATATTGAGTAAATTACTGAAATCGTCCATTTGGTTTGGTCAAAATTGCAAGTTTGGTCCCTAACATTTTTTTTGAACTCGGACCATCCCTCTAGTTTGTTTTTGTTTCGGTTATGGTCCCTGACGAACATGAAAAGACAATTTTACCCTTGCTATATTTTTTTCCTCACATTTTAAATAACTAGTAAATATTTGTTTATAATATAAAAATCATTGGGTCCCACCACCCTTTCCTAACACCGATCCCCACTCATCTTCTTCCTTTTCCTCAGATACTTCCATAAAACATTTCCACAAAACAGGCCTCTATCTGCCGGTCACCACCTCTAGACACCACCATCATTAACCTCAATAACCACCACCAACACCAAATCATATGACTAAAAAAGCAAACATGAACCTGAAAAACTGATGAACCAGGAAAAAAATGTGGTCATCCTTCCTCCCAATCTTTTTATCTCTCTTCTACGTATCTCTGATCATTACCTTTCTTCCCTTATTTTTAAGAAAGAAACCCTAAACCATTAAATCAGTAAGCCCTCATCAGCCGCCACCCGCCACAACCACACAACTGCCACCAAACATAACCAGGCCGATGCCTTGGCTGTTTTCGATGATCATACACACCGAGTTTTGCTCCACCGCCACCGGACTATCAGAGGAACCACTGGACTTCCGTTGGAACCACTAGAACGCTTCTTTCCCTCTTTCTTTTTCTCAATAATCTCTATATCGCTTATTCCTAAGAAGTTGGGTATGGATATGGGTCAGAGGTGGGGGATCTGCAGGTGGGTTTTTGTGTGAGTTTCACTGTGCGTTTTTTTGTGAGGTTTTTCAGAGTTCTTCAACGTTAGTCTCTGATGGTTTTTTGGTGGTGTCGGATAGCGAAATTAGAGATTTTCGGTGGCTTTAGAGTAGCAAGTTTTCAATGAATATAGAGTTGCAAGTGTCCGACAGCTTTAGGGTTTCAGGTTTCCAGTGGTGGTGTTCAGATGCCAGATTATGATGGCGGCAGCTCCGAAGGGGACTTTAGGTGTAGATTGGTGGTTTTAGGGTTGGCTCTAAATGTGTGTGTGTGTGTGAGAGAGAGAGAGAGAGAGAGAGAGACGGGGGAGAGAAGGAGCTTGACCTGCAGATCGCTGGAGTTCTATGCTCGTTGTCACACCCCCGAACCAGACGACGGAAACGTCTGAGGGCTCGCGTGACTTAAATTGAAATATCATCACAATGAATATACATGAAACATAACACATTCATCACCAAACATTACATAGTACAACTGACATTGTTTACATCAAGTACATGGTTTACATTACATGATCCCAAAATATAAAGTGTTTGGTGATTAGCAACTACAAAAGAAACTTTCAACACACTGGATGCTTCCTCGTTCTAACGATTACCTGAGAATACAAGTTATTTTGAAAACGGTCAACATATATAATGTTGGTGAGTTCATAAGTAGGTTTGATGTAAAATAGTTTATGTCGTTCGTAAAACCCAGAAAATCCGATATTTTCGGTAATAAGATTTTTCATGAAAATGTTGTGATGATCCTGTAAGTATATGCGTGAATGATTTCAAAACGTGTATAAATGAGTAGTTTTGCATCATAGTTTTTGAAAGTACAAGTGAGTAAGATTGGTTTCCCCGGAAAACCCGATGTTTTCCGATAAAAAGTTATGATTGTTTTGTATTATTGTATCGTCACAACGAATGAATATGATTTCCCCTGATTACTTAAATGATATCGGATTTCTATGTGAGTCGTTATAACCATGCATGATAATGACTAGTTCGTCTGTCTTGGCATTCTAATGAATAGGGGTGTCAATTTATGACACGACACGACAAAAATACACGACACGAAACGAAATCGGTATGAAATCAAAATTCGAATTCGTTTTCGTGTCGTGTTCGTGTCAAGTATAAAAAACACGATGTCGTGTTCGTGTTTACAAATCCACACGAAATTGACACGATTGAGCATGTGTTTGTCGTGTTTTTCGTGTTTGTCGTTTTTATCGTGTTATATATGATTAAATATGAATTAAATAAAATAATATTTATGTAATATTATCTTTGTCGTGTCGTGTCGTGTTGTCGTTTTTTAATTGGTTCGTTTTCGTGTTAGTGAAAAAAACACGACATCGTGTCGTGTCGTGTTCATGCTACAAAAAACATTGTCGTGTCGTGTCGTGTCAGACAAAAACACGACATGACGGCCCGATTTGACAGACCTACTAATGAACACCGGAATTGATCTTAAGATTTTGTCACCCTAGACTGGCCGAGTCTAACTGTAGCGAACAACTTAGGTGTGGGGGAGTCACCCCCGTATAGATCTATACACAAACTCTCGCTCTCCCTCCAGGAGACTTTGATTACAACTACAGACTACGACCGACACTATTTGGTGTCACTCGTTATTACTCACTTAATCCACATGAATTTGATTAATCTTGATTAATGACCTGATTTTAGTTTACTTGAAAAGAAGGTAAGCCTAACAGACGAGGAGAAGAGGACTAGGCCCTACTAATTACGTATGTTATTTAAGGCTGTCGAGTATACGAAAAGCGCGTTGGCCCATTTCGCATATGATTTATTTGGACCTTACTAGCAATGCTAATGGGCCACTGAGGCCCAATAGTATGTAAAAACCATTGAGGGTGCCTTAAGCATATAATTGGGTCACAGGAGGCCCAATAACACGTATTATTTATGTTGGGCCCAAAAGTCATGTTAATGGGTCACGAAGGCCCAATAAGCATGATTAGAATCTCTCAAGCTCAACCATTAGAATGTTTACTTGTTTTGTATAGTATTAGTGTTGCGAAGTTGTTTAATCGATATTTCGTAATAATCACGAATTTGTTTTATAACGATTCATAGATTTATAAAAAAAGTTATTTTTCTATTTAAAACTCATAAGTTATAAAGTTTTGCATATTTTGACCCAATTATTTTATTATTAACATAATTGACCAAAAATATTAGTTTGACCTATTCAGCCCTTATTTTGGTAAAGTTGGCAATTTTTAGCCCTTTTTATGAAAAATGACATATTAGGTCCTTGAACTCTTTTTCTTGACATTTTTGGCCTAAACACTTAATTAAATAATGTTTTAAGCCCAAAATTTTATTTTGGACAGTTTCAGTCCCTTAGTTAAAAGATTTGCATTTAAATCAACACTTTTCGCAATTTTTACACTTTTTACCCAAAATCCAAAATCTTTGCATTTTTAGTCCCTTTTGATAAATAAGGCCATTTTAACCCCCCGAAATAGGTTTATTTACGTTTATAGCCCCTGTTTTTAGAAAACTTTCCATTTCAGCCCCTTAAATTTGATTTTTCGCATTTTTGGGCCTAAATAGCCGAAAAGCCCAAATTTTAGCCCATTAGGCTAAAATTTACATTTTTAGTCCTTTAAAAAGCCTAATATTTATAAAAACTCTTATTTTGGCTGTTTTGACCTTTTGATCCTTGTAGAAACCGTGAATGACATCTTTTTCCCCATCTTTTGTTTATTTTTCAAAAATAGTCCAATAATAAATTTTTATGTTGTAGTGTTTTATTTTAAATCTTGTATAGTAGTTTATCTTGACATGTTAAGTGAAGTATGACCTAGATTACATATGTTTCCTTCTTGAACTATAGATCTCGAAATATCTTTCATTTTTAGTACATATTTACCACAAAAACACAAGAAATCACACATAACATACAAATACACATAGATCTTCACATTTTACTTGTATTCTCCCCCATAAATCATATGAAAACCGAAAATAGAGGGGTATGAACTCACCTTGCTTTGATGTTCATGGTTTTGAAGAAGAAAGGATGAAAATGATGAGATCTTTCGGCCTAACAAGCTTCTTTAGAAGTCTTTTGGGCTTAGATTGCTTCTAAGGAGTATGATCATGAATTTGAATGAATTAAAAGATTATTTTTGATGAGATAGAAGTTAAACTTTGGATTTAAGTAAGAACTTACCAAAGATTTGTGTTATGAGTGATAGATCTTCTTGGCATGTAAGCAAGTCTCGAAATTTTGAAGGAAGAATGGAGATGTTCTTGAGATAATTTGATAGTATTGGAATGGAGTTTGGTATGTGTGTGTGTGTTACTACCTTTGGCCGTGAGTAATAAGAAGAGAAGGAGAAGAGAAAAATAGGTGAAAGGATGGTTGCATGGAGACATGTGAACTTACATGGAAGTCCAACATGTAATAAGGAGGTGGCTAACCCTCCTTAATTCCCTTAGTTCCCCTTTTTTCTACTTGGGCCGAGAGAGAGGGAAGGAAGAGAATGGCTTGGGCCTTTTGTGCTTGAGTCCATAATATGAGACCCAATTTGATAATTTTCGGCCCATTGGGCCTTTAGAGTAGTTCACGGCCCAATTTAGCATAGAGGAATGGATTTGAGTCTATTAAAGCTATTTGGATTTGTTATGGCCCAATAAGGCCCATTAAAGGTAAACTAGTCCATTTTAGGCTTATAAGGCCCAAAAGGTTAAGTCTCATGAGAGTGAGCCCAATGAGAGCCCATTTAAGAGTTCTAAGCCCAAAATGGTCACATTGGAAGTTTATTGGCCCATTAGGCCCAATAAGGAAATCCTAGTCCATAACGGACTTAAACCGGGATTTCTATGGTTTCCAACCTTTTGTAGACTATTTGAGCGTTTGTATGGAGTGTTTGATGGAATTTTGTTGTCATTGAATAAGAATCATACATGCTTTCAAGTTTTAGTTACAATGATATCCTTGTTAATGATTTACAAAGCATCAGAATTCCTTGTTGTGACATCATCCCCCCGTTAGAGGGAATTTCGTCCTGAAATTCTTTTTGAAGCTAGATTTGGGAATGCGAGAATAGGTGAGGGTACTTCTGCTTCATCTGGTCTTCGCGTTCCCATGTGAATTTCGGTCCACGTTTCGCGTTCCACCGAACTTTCACTATTGGAATGCGACTTTGCTTAGTACGCTTCAGTTCCCTGTCCATGATTTCAACTGGTTCCTCGATGAACAGGAGGTTCTCGTTGATTTCAATTTCTTCCAATGGAATGACGAGAGTTTCGTCGGATAGTCACTTCTTCAAATTGGAAACATGGAACACGGGGTGTACACTGCTGAGTTCGGTAGGTAGCTGCAGTCTATAAGCCACTGGACCGATTCGGGCAAGAATCTCGAATGGTCCAATGTACTGTGGGTTTAGTTTTCCTCATTTCCCAAAACGAATCACCCCTTTCCAGGGAGAGACTTTTAACAACACCCGATCCCCGACTTGAAATTCCAAGGGCTTTCGCTGTTTATCAGCGTAGCTCTTCTGTCGGTCTCGTGATGCTTGAAGTCGAGCTTTGATTTGAACTATCTCTGTCGTTTCGCGTATGATTTCTGGTCCTGTTAATGCATTGTTTGGTGTCTATCCTCTTGCCAGCTGAGTGTCGCCTACCTCAGTCCAACATAACGGTGATCTACATTTACGACCATATAATGCTTCGAAAGGAGCAACTTTGATGCTTGTGTGATAACTGTTGTTGTACAAAAACTCAATTAAAGGTAAGTGGGTATCCCACGACCTTCCAAAGTCTATCACACATGCTCGAAGCATATCTTCAAGCGTTTGAATGGTTCGCTCACTTTGACCATCCGTATGTGGGTGGTAAGCAGTGCTCATGTCGAGTTGTGTCCCCCATAGCCTTCTAAAGCGATTGCCAAAAGCGTGAAGTGAACCTACTATCTCGATCTGAGATGATAGATATTGGTACTCCATGGAGTCTCACGATTTCCTTGATGTAGATTCTCGTCAATCGTTCCATCTTGTATGACTCCTTTATTGGTAGGAAATGGGCGGATTTTGTCAAACTGTCGACTATTACCCATATGGTATCCAATCCATCTGTTGTCTTGGGTAATTTGGTCACGAAGTCCATAGTAATCCTTTCCCATTTCCACTCGGGTATTACCGGTTGTTGTAATAGTCCCGAGGGCTTCTGATATTCTACCTTCACTTTAGCACAAGTGAGGCACTTGCTAACGTATGTGGCAATTTATGCCTTCATGTTAGGCCACCAATACTGTTGCTTGATATCCAAGTACATTTTATCTGAACCCGGATGGATGGAGTATCGTGTCTTATGAACCTCATTCATGACCACTTCTCTGAATCCCCCAAGTTTAGGGACCCAAATTCGGTTCATGAAATAATGTTCCGTCCTCCTTGACTTCCAAGTTCTTTTCCATTCCACGTAACGTTTCACTTGTTCTGTTTTCTATCTTCATGGCATCGAGCTGGGCTGCTTTGATCTGTGAGGACAGATGGGATTGAATGGTTATTGAAAGAGTCTTCACACGATGACTTGAATATTCTTTCCGACTCAAGGCATCAGCTACCACGTTAGCCTTGCCTGGGTGGTACTTGATTTCGCACTCATAATCGTTTAGCAGCTCAACCCATCTTCGCTGCCTCATGTTTAACTCCTTTTGATTTAAAATGTGCTGGAGACTCTTGTGGTCGGTGAAAATGGTGCACTTGGTACCATAAAGGTAGTGCCTCCAAATTTTCAAGGCGAAGACCACAGCTCCCAATTCGAGATCATGGGTGGTATAATTCACCTCATGTGTCTTTAGTTGTCGGGATGCATAAGCTATCACCTTTCCACGCTGCATGAGTACATAGCCTAAACCCTGATTTGAAGCATCGCAGTAAACTACGAAGTCCTCCGTTCCCTCTGGTAGTGATAGTACTGGTGCACTACAGAGAGATCACTTCAGAGTTCGGAAGGCAACCTCCTGCTTTTCTGTCCATTCAAATGGCACACCCTTTTGTGTAAGCATGGTAAGTGGCTTGGCTGTTTTGGAGAAGTTCTGAATGAATCTCCTGTAATAGCCTGCGAGTCCTAAAAATTGACGAGTTTCTGTGGGTGTCGCTGGGACTGCCCATCCTTCTATGGCTTTGACCTTAGAAGGGTCGACATGTATCCCTTCTTGGCTGACAACATGACCCAAAAAGTTCACGCTACGGAGCCAGAACTCACACTTAGAGAGTTTTGCGTATAACTTTTCAGTTCGTAAGGTTTCCAAGATTTGCCGGAGATGTCGGCCATACTCCTCTTCGTTTCGAGAATAGACTAGGATATCGTCGATGAAAATAATGACAAAATTGTCGAGGAATGGTCGGCAGATTCGATTCATCAGGTCCATGAATGCGGCAGGGGCATTCGTTAGACCGAAGGGCATTACAACAAATTCGTAATGTCCATAGCGAGTTCGGAAAGCGGTTTTGGGGATATCCTCTTCCCGGACTTGGAGTTGGTGGTATCCGCATCGCATATCTATCTTAGAGAAGTAACTTGCTCCTTGGAGCTAGTCGAATAGATCGTCGGTTTGCGGAAGTGGGTAGCGATTTTTGATAGTGAGCTTGTTTAGTTCTCTATAATCAATACACATTCTAAAGGATCCGTCCTTTTTCTTAACAAAGAGGACTGGAGCTCCCGAGGGTGAGAAGCTAGGTCGGATGAATCCTTTGCTCAAGAGTTCGCTAAGTTGGCTTAACAGTTCTTGCATCTCCGCAGGAGCCAACCTATAGGGTGATTTGGAAATGGGCGTAGCTCTTGGCACCAGGTCAATTCGGAACTCGACTTGTCTTTCTGGGGGTATCCCCGAAAGGTCTTCAGGAAAGACGTCTAGGAAGTCGCAAGCCACTAGGATGTCTCGAATATTGACCTCTTCCTTGGACTTATCCACTATGTGTGCCAGAAACGCCAAGTCCTTCTTTTGTAGATACTTATGTGCCTTAATGCACGAGATAAGACGAAGGTTCGTACTGGGTTTGTCCCAGTATATAATTAGGGTTTCGTGGTTAGGGAGATGAAGGCGAACGACCTTCTCGCAACACATAATTTCGGCATGATGGGGGCTCAACCAGTCCATGCCGACAATCACATCAAAACTCCTAATTGTTACAGGCATTAGGTTTATTTGAAAGGCATGTTGATTTAAAGTTAGGCTACATCCTACATAGATTTCCCCATCTGATTCTGTTTTCCCATTAGCCATTTCCACCGTAAAGGTTTCATTAAGCTTTTGGGGTTGTTGTTTTAGCAAGTGTTTGAATTTATTACTCACAAAGTTTTGCTCTGCCCCGGTATCAAACAGGATGCATGCATATGAGTGGTTAAGGAGAAACGTACCGGTGATGACAGTGGGATCCTGAACCGCTTCTCCTTGTCCCATAGTCAGCACTCTTCCTGCTGCTCCTGTCGCCTGGGTGTTTGCATTGGGACAATTCTGCCTGAAATGTCCGGTCTTCCCACACCCATAACAGGTATAATTGGCTCCATCCTTTGTGTTGTTGTTGTTGTTGTTGTTGTTGTTGTTGTTGTTGTTGTTGTTGTTGTTGTTGGACATCTGGTTTTGTGGAAGCTGGGTCCTACAATACTTTGTTGTATGGCCCTTCCGGTAGCATCTTGTGCACATCATCTCTCTGCATTCCCCGTGGTGATGGTAGTTACATTTGTTACACTTGGGAAGATTCCCTGTGTACATCATCTCTCAGGGTTTGCCGCAATGACATTCCCTTGGATAGGTGCAGTCAATCCCCAGATGAACCTCTCAATCTTTTTCCCTTCCGAGGTGCTCATACCCGGACACAGAAGGGATAGCTCGCTAAACCTGGATATGTATGCGTCGATATTAGAGTTCTGAACTGTCAAGTTCCACAATTCTTGTTCCATCTTTTGTATCTCGCCTCTAGGGTTGTACTCTGCCAACATCATTTCCTTCAGTTCTTCCCAGGGCATCGCATTTTCCACTGGAAGGGTCATGGCTTCGATGTGACCGTTCCACCATGAAAGAGCTTGATTAACAAAGGTACATGCTGCGAACTTGACCTTGCACCCATCTGGACACCCGCAAATTTCAAAGACGGATTCAATTTTCTCAATCTACCTCTTTAGGGCTATGACACCTCCCGTTCCATTAAAGGTTCGTGGCTTGGCGTTGGTAAAGTCTTTGTAAGAGCATGTCTGGGTAGGTCCTTGATTTATTCCGTTGTTTGAACTTCCAGCTCCCTACCCGTTTCCTCCGCCATTGTTCCCTTGGTGGATTTGCGCCATGGCTGCTGTGACTGCAGCAGATACAGCTGCTTGAAACGCAGCTTAGTTGACTTCCGGTGGTGTCGGTGGTTGGTTATTTCCGCGGGGGGGGGGGGGGTATATCAATAAACTATTATTAATCCTAAAATATTTTTAGTTGTTATAAAAATTGGGTTGATGCATTCTTCTTGTTCAACAATAAGGTATGCCTTAGGTTTACTGACCATTGCGATCGTTCCAGGGCATGTGATAGTTGTACTACGAAGAAATGTAGTTGATCAGGCTACATTCATCCCTAATACAACTATGAACAGTCCTGGCTTAACCGGGATGTCAGGTTCTCCCAATCATCTTATTTGATTTGTTATTATGTTCATTTTTCTATGTCGCACAAGTAAGAGTGTTTATTAGCACATTTTATTTGTTTTGTTCAGAGTTATTTAGTCCCTTGCTGGGTTTATAGTTGCATATCAATGTGTGGTTTGATATGCTAGTTCACTATAAACCTGGCTCTGATACCAACCTGTCACACCCCCGAACCAGACGACGGAAACGTCCGAGGGCTCGCGTGACTTAAATTGAAATATCATCACAATGAATATACATGAAACATAACACATTCATCACCAAACATTACATAGTACAACTGGCATTGTTTACATCAAGTACATGGTTTACATTACATGATCCCAAAATATAAAGTGTTTGGTGATTAGCAACTACAAAAGAAACTTTCAACACACTGGATGCTTCCTCGTTCTAACGATTACCTGAGAATACAAGTTATTTTGAAAACGGTCAACATATATAATGTTGGTGAGTTCATAAGTAGGTTTGATGTAAAATAGTTTATGTCGTTCGTAAAACCCAGAAATCCGATATTTTCTCTAATAAGACTTTTCATGAAAATGTTGTGATGATCCTGTAAGTATATGCGTGAATGATTTCAAAACGTGTATAAATGAGTAGTTTTGCATCATAGTTTTTGAAAGTACAAGTGAGTAAGATTGGTTTCCCCGGAAAACCCGATGTTTTCAGATAAAAAGTTATGATTGTTTTGTATTATTGTATCGTCACAGCGAATGAATATGATTTCCCCTGATTACTTAAATGATATCGGATTTCTATGTGAGTCGTTATAACCATGCATGATAATGACTAGTTCGTCTGTCTTGGCATTCTAATGAACACCAGAATTGATCTTAAGATTTTGTCACCCTAGACTGGCCGAGTATAACTGTAGCGAACAGATTAGGTGTGGGGGAGTCACCCCTGTATAGATCTATACACAAACTCTCGCTCTCCCTCCAGGAGACTTTGATTACAACTACAGACTACGACCGACACTATTTGGTGTCACCCGTTATTACTCACTTAATCCACATGAATTTGATTAACCTTGATTAATGACCTGATTTTAGTTTACTTGAAAAGAAGGTAAGCCTAACAGACGAGGAGAAGAGGACTACTAGGCCCTACTAATTATGTATGTTATTTAAGGCTGTCGAGTATATGAAAAGCGCGTTGGCCCATTTCGCATATGATTTATTTGGACCTTACTAGCAATGCTAATGGGCCACTGAGGCCCAATAGCATGTAAAAACCATTGAGGGTCCCTTAAGCATGTAATTGGGTCACAGGAGGCCTAATAACATGTATTATTTAGGTTGGGCCCAAAAGTCATGTTAATGGGTCACGAAGGCCCAATAAGCATGATTAGAATCTCTCAAGCCCAACCATTAGAATGTTTACTTGTTTTGTATAGTATTAGTGTTGCGAAGTTGTTTAATCGATATGTCGTAATAATCACGAATTTGTTTTATAACGATTCATAGATTTATAAAAATAGTTATTTTTCTATTTAAAACCCATAAGTTATAAAGTTTTGCATATTTTGACCCAATTATTTTATTATTAAAATAATTGACCAAAAATATTAGTTTGACCTAGCCCTTATTTTGGTAAAGTTGGCAATTTTTAGCCCTTTTTATGAAAAATGACATATTAGGTCCTTGAACTCTTTTTCTTGACATTTTTGGCATAAACACTTAATTAAATAATGTTTTCAGCCCAAAATTTTATTTTGGACAGTTTCAGTCCCTTAGTTAAAAGATTTGCATTTAAATCCACACTTTTCACAATTTTTACACTTTTTACCCAAAATCCAAAATCTTTGCATTTTTAGTCCCTTTTGCTAAATAAGACCATTTTAACCCCTGTATTAGGTTTATTTACGTTTATAGCCCCTGTTTTGAGAAAACTTTCCATTTCAGCCCCTTAAATTTGATTTTTTCGCATTTTTGGGCCTAAATAGCCGAAAAGCCCAAATTTTAGCTCATTAGGCTAAAATACATTTTTAGTCCTTTAAATAGCCTAATATTTATAAGAACTCTTATTTTGGCTGTTTTGACCTTTTGATCCTTGTAGAAACCGTGAATGACATCTTTTTCCCCATCTTTTGTTTATTTTTCAAAAACAGTCCAATAACAAATTTTTATGTTGTAGTGTGTTATTTTAAAGCTTGTATAGTAGTTTATCTTGAAATGTTAAGTGAAATATGACCTAGATTACATATTTTTCCTTCTTGAACTATAGATCTCGAAATATCTTTCATTTTTAGTACATATTTACCACAAAAACACAAGAAATCACACATAACATACAAGTACACATAGATCTTCACATTTTACTTGTATTCTCCCCCATAAATCATATGAAAACCGAAAATAGAGGGGTATGAACTCACCTTGCTTTGATGTTCACGGTTTTGAAGAAGAAAGGATGAAAATGATGAGATCTTTCGGCCTAACAAGCTTCTTTAGAAGTCTTTTGGGCTTAGATTGCTTCTAAGGAGTATGATCATGAATTTGAATGAATTAAAAGATGATTTTTGATGAGATATAGAAGTTAAACTTTGGATTTAAGTAAGAACTTACCAAAGATTTGTGTTATGAGTGATAGATCTTCTTGGCATGTAAGCAAGTCTCGAAATTTTGAGGGAAGAATGGAGATGTTCTTGAGAAAATTTGATAGTATTGGAATGGAGTTTGGTATGTGTGTGTCACACCCCGAAACCGAAAGCGGAAACGTTCCGGGGCGGAGCGACGTCATGCGTAGTATCACAATAGTTGTATCATAGTAAGCATAGTAAACACAATCCAAACATTGAATACATACATGAAAAGATTTACATTGTCTTAATACAAAGATTATACATATCAGTATATAGCAAAAGTAAAAGACGTGAATCCGATACGCTCCGTCTTCTCAAAAAGTTGGCAGGAGTACCTGTCTGTTGATGCCCTGAGAATACAAGCAGTTTTAAAATATCAGCATAAAGCTGGTGAGTTCATAAGCTGTTAATTCTAGTAAAAGACATGTTTGTTTTCCCAAGAAAATCCCATATTTCCTTATGAAAGAGGTTTTGATTATCCATTAGTTACACGTTAAACAGACTATTTATGAAAGATTTGGTTATCCCAGAAAATCCCATATTTTCTTATGAAAGATTGTAAGTTGGTTATCTATACGCGAGTATTTATCATACTTGGACGGCAGTTTTCTTTTCGAAGCTCTGGTTACACCCAGAGGGTTATATTAGAAGCTCTGGTCACACCCAGAGGATTATATTCGAAGCTCTGGTTACACCCAGAGGATTATATTAGAAGCTCTGGTTACACCCAGAGGATTATATTAGAAGCTCTGGTTACACCCAGAGGATTATATTAGAAGAGTAAATTCCCACTACCTAAGTTGTGAGTGCCATAACCGTACTAAGACTGGATAAGGCACGTAAATGGGCCAGTATCATTTATGACTTTGTCACCCCTGAACCAAAGGGTTCCACTGTAGCTAGCAGCGAGGGTGTGGGATAGTCAGTCCCATATAGATCTATACACAATAGTCACGCTCTCCCTCCAAGAGATTATGGTTATAAGTCGTAGCCCTCCACTCACGAATCCAAGGGAGTGTTACCGAGGACATGTCTCAAACTTAGCCTAACGAACTTACAAGTAACAATGTTGAAAATCCTGTTTATGATTTGCATGAATCCTTTATGAAATAATACATATTATGATAAGGTTCACGAGTTCCTTGCTTTAGATTTGAAAACTATTACTACGAGTTGATTTCTTAATCGATTTGTAAAACAGTTTTCTGAGTTAAAAGCATGCTAAACATAAAATCATTTTATACAAAAAGAGATAAATCGAGCACAAGTTTCCTTGTAGTTTTGCTTGTATCCCCCCCTGAAAACATGAAAAATTCGGAAAAGTATAGGGGTATGAACTCACCTGTAGCGAGTGGATCGGATGGAAGTGTCGGAAAAGTGGTAGGAGTCAAGTGAAGACTTGAACACACACAATGAACCTAATAACATATAATTACACATATATGAATACATTTTAATGTATATAACCACTAATGGTGATAGGGACATGCCTTAGGGATATAAAAACACTTGGAACTAAGTGTTACCAACACATATGGTTACACATAAGGGGTGTATGGTCCTATATTGAAGTGTAAGGCCACAAAACCAAAGGTTTAGTGTGTGTGCGGCCAGAGTGTACGGCCAGGGTGTGTGTGCGGCCGCACACTCCCTATGAAGTGTGCCAAAACGTATTTCCAATCTTTAGGAACGTTCTAGGGAAGGTGTTTTGACCATTGCTTAGCCGAATTGAGAGTTTGTTGCTCTTTTGGACCCTTAAAAGGGTGTGTGCGGTCACACTTGGTGTGTGCGGCCATGGTGTGTGCGGTCGCACACCCATAGCAAAAACGGTCCAAAACGTGTTCCTAAGTTCGTATCTTGTTCCCCTAAGTGTCCTTGATCATGTGCTCGAATATTACTTGAGTTTGAGGCTTTAAAACACCAAAATAAGGTGTGTACGGTCACATGAAGGTGTGCGGCCGCACACTCCTTTCAGATCAAGTTTTGGGGTTTTTAACATGGCTCTATTATATCTAAACACATGTAGGAGTAGGGTACTTACAGTGTAGAAGCGTATGGGGGTGTTTGGAGCCCAAGAACTTAGTAGATGTTCTTGGTGTTCTTGGTGTTCTTGAAGAACACTTGAAGATTCACTAGAATGAGCTGATTTCATGGAGGAATTCAGTGATTTACACTAGGTGGAGTAAGGAATCTATAAATCAAAGGCTAGAAACACTTACCACTTGAAGATTGGAGTGAAAAGTTGGATGATACTTGAGAGGATTTCGAGTTCTATATTTGAAGGAGTGACCAAAAAGTGTTCAAAATGACTAAGGGTTACATTTATAGGTGGGAGTGTGTGGCTGGAGTGGGTGTGCGGCCGCACACACCTGTGTGTGGTGGTACACTCAAGTGTGCGGTCGCACACTCCATGTGTTGGAGTGTTTGGCCCGATTTCGCTTGATATGCATTGTGTTATCCTATTTCTAGGCTCCTACCTTAAGTGTATCCGGTTTAGAATGCTCAAATAGACCCCAATTAGTGCTAAAAGCTAGCAAAACAAGGTTATCTTTGATAGATTTGAACAAGTGTACAGGATAGAAAATTTTGGGTTGTCACATCATCCCCCCGTTAGAGGGAATTTCGTCCCGAAATTAGAGTTTAGGCAAGGAAGTAGGTATGAACAATCGAGTAAAGAGATGAGGATACTTCCTATTTGATTGGTCCTCGCGCTCCCAAGTGAATTTTGGTACTCGCTTGGCGATCCAGCGCACCTTCACGATTGGGATGCGGATTCGTTTCGTTTGCTTGAACTCTCGGTCCATGATTCTACAGGTTCCTACACGAAGTTGGGGCTCTCATTGATTTCAATCTTGATGAGTGGGATTTCAAGAGTCGCATCGGACAAGCACTCTTTCGAGTCTAAGACAGGGATAGATTTGGGTGGAATTTATGGAATTCCAAAAGTAGTTGAGGTCTGACGGGGGTTGGACCAATTCTTATCAAGAATTTCTGATGGTCCTAAGCTCTTGAGAAGATAGAATGTTGCAGTACTAGAACATAATGTATTTCCATGGTGGGATCATCACTGGCATGATCGCCATTTTGAAGTTCCAAAAGTTCTCTCTTACTGAGGGTGTAGTTCTCCGAGTTGGTTCTTAGAAGGCTCAGGTCGTCTTTGGATTCGTACTTCCTAATGATTGGCTTTCGGA
The DNA here is from genome assembly GCF_052849685.1 of Lactuca virosa. NCBI lineage: Eukaryota > Viridiplantae > Streptophyta > Magnoliopsida > Asterales > Asteraceae > Lactuca > Lactuca virosa. Next base: position 320,271,808 of record NC_136428.1, read on the forward strand.
GGTTTTTCCGGATCCTGAGAGGTATTGGCTATTTTCTGGCCTCTATTGGTTACGGAACATTTATCTCGACCTAGTGCAAAAATGGACCTGCATTTCTGACTCTCGAGGTGTTTCTAACGGAAACTCTCAAAGTCGGTGTGATAGGGGGGTTTTACCAGACGATGCTTTCATAGTATGATTCTTAACTGGAAGGAATCATTCTCTTACTCGCTTCGCTGTTTCATGGATAGCAGTCTCTGGTCAGGGCTATCTTAGCCCTTAGAGATTTTCTGGAGTGCTGGACTATTTCAGGAGGTGGTTCCACCATCTCTTTAGGGATAGTATTCTTTGGAACACCTAGTAGTCTAACAAATATCTAAGACATGCCTCATTCTCTAAGGTGTCGGCTTCCTCCAGTTTGTAGGAAGCGCGTGATATTCTTCTCCTGGGTACCTCGGAAGGTTCGGATAAGAGAGACGACTGACAGTTTGCATTAGGTTTTCTTATTAGGTTCGGAAGAACTTTTATTTGACGCATAGGCTATGGTGAACGTTCTCTTTACACAGCACTAGGAATTTTTACATGGTCTCACCAAGTCGAACCATGATTGACGGCAGTGTCGAATCTAACAAACATCGACATGATATGGAATGAATATCGATAGGACCATGTGCTGAACAGGGCACACAAGTTCTTTAGCGTCTCGGGTTTCGCCCATGGTACCACTTTCGTGGATACTTGGACTGATAGAATTGACGCGGAACTTTAGGGGTCCTGATGTTTTGGGAACAATGTACTTTTCATGAATGGATTTCTCACGAGGCCTCTCTATAATCGCCTAGTATACACTAGTCATATATAATTAAGATTAAAAGGACTGTTGACTGAGCGACTCCGCCCTAAATCCACAACCAAACGAGGAACAGGAGATAACGCAGCATCACTCACTCGAGGTCTATCAATCTTAATTATAAATGGCTTTGACGTATATATTAAGCCATCATAGCTTTACCTAATGGGTTTTTGAATTCCTATAACAATGCTGTGACTTTCGCCTTAACAAGGGAGTAACTACAATTAGAATTGATTTATTTAAAGTTCTCGGTTAGCTACTTAGGATTGAGAGACATACCAAAATTTTACCGGGTTCCTTGACGTCTTCCCCTAGGCATTAGGGTTAGACTCCTCCTCGTTCATTGTCAGTACTCTCCCTGTGCCTCCAGTTGTTGTTGCTTTGGGGCAGTTTCTCTTGTAGTGCCCGACTTCTCCATATCCATAGCAGGCTTGACCAATACCTGCTCCGGGGGCCTGATGGGTTGGTTGAACTGGTGTTTTGCAGTCTCGAGTCAGGTGGCCCTTATTGCCACAGTTGTTGCAGAGCATTTCACGACATGGGCCAGGGATGCGATGATGATAACTGCACTTACCGCACCAAGGAAAATTACCAGTATACCTACTGGTAGGTGCTTGAGTTGTAGGAGTAGTAGCAGGAGTAGTAGCAGCGTGGACTGCTACTGTGTGTTGCTTCTTTGAGGGCTCCTGCAAAGACTGGCCCTTTTTCTGTTTCCAGGACTTTCTTTTCTCACCACTCTCCATAGCCGGTTCAGGAGTGGTGGTCACTGATGGGTTTTGAGCATTCTAACACTTCCTAAGTGTACATGCAACCCTAATAACCTTGGATCTATGTTTGTCTAATTATCATGCAAAGTTGAATTCCAAGGTTATATTCCTATCTAGCATACATGGGGAACAAATTTTAACTTGCATGAAAGATAGAATAACTTACCTTGTTGTTGCTTATGATCCTTGAAACCTTGTGAGCCTAGCACCCCAAGTGTGATGCCTCAAATGCTTCACACAACACCAAATGCTTTTGGAGTAAACTTTTGAGAGAATATTACACTTGCAAAATCGGCTCTAGCCCTCTTGATTCTTGTGTGCCTATTTTGGTGGAGAATGGGTTTCTTATATAGTATTGACAAATCTAGGGTTACACCATGTAAACCCTAATGTGTCATGACTCTTCATTTCCATGACCCATGGGTTTGTAACTCCCATGGAGCATCCTATGGGTTTAACCCAACTTGATAATCCATGGAGCCTCTTAGCCCACTATACAAGTTATGCATAATTTACATAATCAACCCATATATTAAACTAGTTATCTTTTGATCACTTAATTAATTCTAAATTAATTCTTGATCAAACTAATTAAATAATATTATTAATATATTAGAACTTATAATATATTAATAATCCACAAGTGTTATTTCTCTCATTTAGTCTATCCATTTGCATGGTGCCATGCAACCCAAATGGACCATGCCGGGTCGGGTCAAGTACATACCAGAAATAGTTATGGACTTAGACACCTTATCCAACAGTCTCCCACTTGGATAAGTCTAATAACTATAACTGTAATATTTCAGGAACCGAACGGCAATCGTAGCTCTTTCAAGGTCTCTCGGAACTGAGAAGATGATGATACGCCATTTAAGATAAGTGATCATATAATCCTCTGTTCGAGATATCAGCCGGACAAATACATGGAACAATGTCTTACTTATTGTCCAGCAATTTGTTTACCGATTTCCGATTTGTTTAACAAAGAACTTAATTGAACACATCAACTTAGTTCTGACCGGGCCCGGTACATAGGTCAAAACAAAATCATCGAGGGGCCCAGATATCAGCTTCTAATCCAAGAAGGAACAGATAAACTTCGACTCATATGTTTGTTCTACCACTCATTGAATTATACACAAGAGCACGTTTTATAACATCGAGTTACCAATGCGTTTTCGTACAATCAATGCATAACCAACTCATAAGTAACAAATCATATCTCTAGGTTTGAAGACTCATATGATATTACCGTCTCACGATCACTCGAGATAAATTCCATGAAGTGATTCCAGTGAGCGTGGGTTGAGTCCAATGCTTAGAACTTATGAGCACTCATGAGTGTTGTAGCCATGTCCAACAACTTAGACCTCTGCAACCAATCATGACAGTCTTGATTCATACCTAGTTCCGACATATGACCGACTGTGGAGGTTCGAATAATATGATATACCAAACATAATTATTCTGGAAGTCAAAACATGCAAAAGAAATATAGTAAACGATCGACAAGAGATAGCAACACTTTACTCATAAATAAAACACCTTTTATTCATCATCTAATGTCAATTACACTTTACAAATTTCAAGGTTATCTAACTACTAAATCTAATATCATCCTTCAGCCCTATGCTCCGAGCATGCTGGAGATGCTTAACCCGAGTCAGTCCCTTCGTGAGGGGATCTGCTGGATTCTCATCCGATGATACCCTCTTTTCCACGAGGAGTCCTTCTTCTGTTCGATGTCTGATGAAATGGTATTATCTGTCGATGTGTCTGGATCTCCCGTGATCCCTTGGTTCCTTGGCTAAGGCAACTGCACTTTCACTATCACAGAAAATTTCCATTGGCTCTTTAATAGCTGGTACAACTCCAAGGTCTCCAATGAATTTCTTCAGCCATATCGCCTCCTTTGCTGCCTCGCTAGCTGCTATATACTCTGATTCGCAAGTTGAATCAGCCACTGTATCTTTCTTGGAACTCTTCCAAGAAATTGCTCCTCCGTTTAAGGTAAAGACCCAGCCTGACTGAGAGCGGAAATTATCCCTATCAGTCTGAAAGCTAGCATCACTATACCCTACAACTCTCAAGTCTTCACTCCCACCGAGGGTAAGGACCCAGTCCTTAGTCCTCCGTAGGTACTTGAGGATATTCTTTACCGCAGTCCAGTGTGCCTTGCCAGGGTTCCCCTGATACCTGCTAACCATGCTCAAAGCAAAGGCTACATCAGGTCGAGTACACGTCATAGCATACATGATCGATCCTACAGCCAAAGCATAAGGTATTCGACTCATTTCTGCTATCTCAGCCTCAGTACTAGGGCTTTGTGTCTTACTCAATCTGGCATTACTCTGGATGGGTAACTCTCCTTTCTTGGAGTCCTGCATGCCGAATCTCTTCAGCACCTTATCCAAGTAGGTACTCTGACTAAGTCCAATTAGTCTTTTACTCCGGTCTCTCAATATCCTTATCCCTAGAATATAGGCAGCTTCTCCTAGGTCCTTCATAGAAAAACACTTCCCAAGCCAGGACTTAACTTCCTGCAGAGTTGGGATGTCATTTCCTATGAGTAGTATGTCATCCACATACAATACCAAAAAACTAACTATACTCCCACTAGCCTTGACATATACACAAGATTCATCTTCACTCCTAGAAAAGCCAAATTCTTTGACTTTCTCATCAAAGCAAAGATTCCATCTGCGAGGTGCTTGCTTTAACCCATAAATGGATTTCTCAAGCTTACACACTCTATTAGGGTACTCTGTATTGACAAAACCCTCTGGCTGACTCATGTAAACATCCTCAGCCAACTTTCCATTAAGGAAAGCGGTTTTGACATCCATTTGCCATATTTCATAGTCATGAAATGCAGCTATGGCTAACAGAACCCTAATAGACTTAATCTTGGCCACTGGAGAAAAGGTCTCATCATAATCAACTCCCGGAGTTTGGAGAAACCCTTTGCAACCAGTCGTGCCTTATAAGTGTGTACATTACCATCCATGTCGGTCTTCTTCTTGAAGATCCATTTGCACCCTACAGTCTTACGACCTGGTACATTCGCAACCAAGTTCCAAACTTGATTGTCATACATGGACTGTATCTCGCTGTCCATTGCCTCTTTCCACTTGGCTGACTCAGGGCTTGCCATGGCTTCCGCGTAACTGTTAGGTTCATCCAGACCTATCAGTGTCTCATCACTGATAAGTGTATCACCTTCCGCAGTAATATGGAATCCATAGTAATGCTCAGGTGCATTCCTAACCCTTGTGGAACGCCTCAGAGGTACAGACTTGTCAATTGGCTCAACAGGAGTTTCCTCCTCAAGTTGAGTGCTAGGGTTTGAAGTTCCTTCACCACTTGACTCTTGAATTTCTTCAAGGTCAACTTTCCTCACACTGTCTCCTTGGCTTATGAACTCTCTCTCTCGAAAGAAAGCCCTCCTAGCTACAAAGACCACATTCTCACTAGGTCTGTAGAAGAGGTAACCAAAGGATTTCTGTGGGTAGCCGATGAAAATACACCTTTCACTTCGAGGTTCGAGCTTATCATGAGTCTCGCATCTCACGAAAGCCTCGCAACCCCAAATCTTAATGTGGTCTAGTTTGGGTACTTTACCAGTCCACATCTCATGAGGAGTTTTGGCAACTTTCTTTGTGGGAACTAGATTAAGGATATGGGCGGCAGTCTCTACGGCATACCCCCAAAATGAGATTGGTAGCGAAGCTCGACTCATCATGGAACGAACCATATCCAACAAGGTTCGATTACGCCTCTCAGCTACACCATTCAACTGCGGTGTCCTGGGGGGTGTCAATTGTGAGACAATCCCACATTCCCTAAGATAGTCGAGGAACTCTGAACTAAGATACTCACCACCTCGATCGGATCGAAGCATCTTAATGTTCCTGCCCAATTGTTTCTCGACTTCCTGTTTAAACTCTTTAAACCTCTCAAAAGTCTCTGACTTATGCTTGATTAAGTAGACATATCCATATCTACTGTAATCATCAGTAAAAGTCAAATAATAACGATTAGCATCCCTTGTGGCATGTTTGAAGGGCCCACACACATCCGTGTGTATAAGATCCAACAAACCTTCACCCCTCTCACAAGAACCTGTGAAGGGTGACTTTGTCATTTTTCCAAGTAAGCATGATTCGCAACTATCATTTGACTTTAGGTCAAATGACTCCAATACTCCATCCTTTTGGAGTTGGCCTATGCGTTTCTTGCTTATATGTCCAAGACGACAATGCCATAATGATGCTTTATCCAAGTTATTATCATTAACAGAATCAATACACAATACATTATTTCCTAAGTTATCAACCACAGATACAGTTTCATACACACCATCACAAGGTAATGCTTTAAAATAAATAACATTATTAAAGAAAGCATTAATCGAACCAACTTCATTATCAAATGAAAAGGTGAAACCTTGTTTATACAATGCATGAAAGGAAATAATATTTCTTGCCATTTCTGGCGAATAACAACATTTATTCAAATATAAACTAAACCCACTACTTAGCAATAAAGTATAAACTCCAATCTTGGTGACATGTAAAGCTTTCCTATTCCCCATGATTAAGTTTATTCTTCCATGCTCCACATTCTCACTTCTTCTTAGTCCCTGCAAATCAGAACATATATGAATACCACAACCGGTATCAAGGACCCAAGAGTTAGAATAGGGTGAGTTATTAGATAAGATAGTGTAAATACCTGCATGGTTGGGTTTAACTTTCCCATCCTTCACATCTTGCTGGTACTTTGGGCAGTTCCGCTTCCAATGTGACTTTTTATGGCAATAGAAGCATTCAGCCTCTTTAGGGTCAGAAGAAGGAGTGACGAAACCTTTCTTGGTTCCACTTGAAGAAGAGCCATCAAGGGTCCTAGCCTTGGTACCCTTCGAAGAGCTCTTCCTCTTCTTCCCTCGACCTTTCCCGATTGCCAAAACCGGGGCGGAGTTTGGAGTAGGAGTGTTAACAACCGACTTACCCTTAAGACCTGTTTCTGCGGTCTTGAGGAGTCCCTGAAGTTTGCTAAGTGTGACCTCTTCCTTATTCATGTGATATGTCATGCGGAATTGATCATATCACGATGGTAAGGAGTGCAAAATGATATCTATTGCAAGCTCCTCAGGGAAGTTCACATTAAGCTTCAGCAACCGATCCACATACCTTTGCATTTTCTGCATGTGGCTCTTGACGGATTCCCCGTCCTTCATCATGGTTGTTATGATAGAGCATATGATTTCATACCTCTCTTGTCGTGCACTTTGATGGTATCTTTCCATTAGATCTTGGTGCATTTCAAAAGGGTAGAAGTCCTCATAGGACTTTTGGAGTTCCACTGTCATGGTGGCCAACATGATGCATGCCACTTTTGTAGCATCCCTTTCATGTGCCCGGAAGTCAGCGATCTCCTGGGGAGTTGCAGTGGTCTCATCAATCTCCTTAAGCTCCTTGTCAAGGACATATTCTTTGTCCTCGTAGCGGGTAATCATCCTGATGTTTCTGATCCATTCATTGAAGTTGGATCCATCAAAAGTGACTTTCCCACACAAGTTCATAGGGGTAAAGGAGCCATTAGGATTAGAGCCAGAAGCAGCATTGTTTGAAGACATCTGAAAGAAGAGGACAAGATTAGTTTAGATATTAAGAGAGTCCTTAATAAAACACCCAAATGTAATATTAAGGCTAGGATCCAATCACAATATATTATAACTTAGAAGAGGTATGCCGTAATCCAAGCTATAACATATTTGAAAGGTAGGTGAATGACGATTCACCAATTTCCACCATGAAAAACGAAATATAAATATTATGTTTTTAATTGGTTCTTAGAAATTCCTAGATTCTTTTGAGATTCAATGAACTTTTCAAAGGCATGTTTCAATCTCGAGTGTGCCCTCCAAGTTTTGTGACTGGGATACCGAGGATCACAAAACGAGGTGTGAAGTAACCATGCAAATCACTTGGTACCCTCAAAGTTTATCACTCAATCGATGTGCCGGTAAACCACACACGCTCCACCGATACTATGATAAACCTTAAGTCACCCTTTACCTACCTTGTTAAGTCCAAGTTAGTGTGCCGGTTAACCACACACGCTCCACCAACGACTTAAACAAAGTGTAAAGTGTGATTTCATGGATTAGCACCTTATTCACATTTTTCCTAAAGTAACTAAAATTGGGAATTTAATAAAAGCATTTAGTTACTTTATAATATTCATCATACTTTTAATGAGAATTTATAAGTCCTTGTCCTACCCGTTCGGCTAACGACCCTCCACCGATCAAGGAAGCGGTGGGTGAGAGTGGACACCCATTAAGTTGCCATTTTATAGGCAACAACCTTATACCCCCCTTATAGACCGGCTTCGTGAATGAGGCGTACTAGCGGTAAGACGACTTGATCTTATACATATATATATATATATATATATATATATATATATATATATATATATATTAGTAACTTATAATATTATAAAGTATAAGGGTTGAATTTTAACTTTTAAAATTCTAAGGGTTGGAACTAAAGTCTTAATCAAGACTTTACTTGTTCCAAAACTTGAGGGCAAGTTTTGTAAACTTCAAAAACTTTTCATTTCTTATAACTTATGAATTAATTGAGTAATAAAAATGAAGACTCTTCATTTTTATAACTCTTGTGTTCTTTTAATGGCTTTAATAAAAGTGAGACTTTTGGTTTTCCATAACTTGAGAACAAGTTATGGACTCCATTAAAACACATTATGATCATGAATTAAACTACCATGAAGGTTACAAACAATTCCTATGATCATCTAATCTTCATAAGTTCAAGAACATGAATATGAACACTTTCAAGAATCAAAAATTACACTTAAAAAAACTTGTAATTTTGATAATTGCCATTGTAAATGGATTAGCATAAACATTACACCATCTAAAACAAGTTTTAAAACATCAAAACAGTTTAGGGTAATGTTTCTAGTCCATTTCCAGCAACAAATGTGCAAACTTTCATACGAGCAGAAAACAGAAAAACGATTTTTTTCAAGCAGTTTGCACAAAAAAAAAAACAACAAACAAACCTAGGCTCTGATACCACTGATGGGTTTTGAGCATTCTAACACTTCCTAAGTGTACATGCAACCCTAATAACCTTGGATCTATGTTTGTCTAATTATCATGCAAAGTTGAATTCCAAGGTTATATTCCTATCTAGCATACATGGGGAACAAATTTTAACTTGCATGAAAGATAGAATAACTTACCTTGTTGTTGCTTATGATCCTTGAAACCTTGTGAGCCTAGCACCCCAAGTGTGATGCCTCAAATGCTTCACACAACACCAAATGCTTTTAGAGTAAACTTTTGAGAGAATATTACACTTGCAAAATCGGCTCTAGCCCTCTTGATTCTTGTATGCCTATATTGGTGGAGAATGAGTTTCTTATATAGTGTTGACACATCTAGGGTTACACCATGTAAACCCTAATGTGTCATGACTCTTCATTTCCATGACCCATGGGTTTGTAACTCCCATGGAGCATCCTATGGGTTTAACCCAACTTGATAATCCATGGAGCCTCTTAGCCCACTATACAAGTTATGCATAATTTACATAATCAACCCATATATTTAATTAGTTATCTTTTGATCACTTAATTAATTCTAAATTAATTCTTGATCAAACTAATTAAATAATATTATTAATATATTAGAACTTATAATATATTAATAATCCACTAGTGTTATTTCTCTCATTTAGTCTATCCAATTGCATGGTGCCATGCAACCCAAATGGACCATGCCGGGTCGGGTCAAGTACATACCAGAAATAGTTATGGACTTAGACACCTTATCCAACAGTCACTTCATCAAGATCAATTCCATGATCTATGAGAGTCTACGCCAGACACTTAGCGCTGTCGAAAGTGTTTGGCCTAGCAGGCATGACATTTCCTTTGGTCGGCTGGGTCAGACCCCAAATGTATCTTTCGATCTTTTTGCTTTCCGGGGTGACCATCCCCGGACAGAGGAGCGCTAGGTCTTCAAACCTAGATGTGTAAGCAGCAATGTCGGATTCCTTCATCTTTAGATTCCAGAGTTCGTGTTCTAGCTTCTGCATTTCACCCCGTGGGCAGTATTCAGCTATCATGAGTTCCTTTAAGCTTTCCCAACCCATGGCGTTCGCCACTGGTAGGGTTAGGGATTTGAACCGACCATTCCACCAGGTCAGTGCCCTGTTGGCGAAAGTGCAAGTGGCGAACTTTACTTTATTGACCTCCGAACAAGAACATATTTCGAAGATGGACTCAATTTCTGAATCCATTGAGTCAGGGCAATAACTCCTCCAGTGCCGTCGAAGGATGTGGGTTTTGCATTCATGAAGTCTTTATAGGAGCACTCCTTCTGGTGTCCCTGACCACCTTCATTATTTTGGGGATGAGTACCACCTCCCTGACCACCAGATCCGCCAGGGTTCATCTGTGACATCGCGGCTGCCACAGCAGCAGTAACAGCTGCTTGGAACATAACGGGATCGAACTGAGGGGGCGGTGGTGGTGGTGGAGTGTCGTTGTTCCTTCTGATAGGTCTTTTTCGGGGAGGCATCTTGTTCTAAAAAGAATCAGGAAGAAGAGGGTGGTAAGTCCTCCGAATCAAACCAAGGGATATGAAGCAAGAATATATATCTCATTACGATGATTGGAGTGTTCTACTAAGCGATAAGCAAAGGAAAGTTACTAATGCAAGTAACTCATCGCTAAGAAACGAATAGGTAGCAACACTAGGAACGAATTTCTACTATGTATTCGGCTCTGACTAAAATACTCCTATGGATACGGGGTAAGTTTTAGGCCTGCTGCAACACCAAAGTCACTCCCAAGCACATGTTGGTCATGTCTCGAATAAATATAGTTGATCAGGCTATATTGACCCTAGACATGATTACATAACTGCCCAGGTTTAACCGCAGTGTTCAACATCCAAAATACTATTGTTTTGTTCTACTTATGGCACGGTTCCTGGAGTACGTGTATACTTGTATACTTTTTGTAAAAATACTTATATTTTGAAAGTATACTTTTAGTTTAGAGCACTTAGGCCCCTTAGTGTTTATAGTTGTATACCATGTAAGGTTCGGTATACTTAGTTCACTATAAACAATAGCTCTGATACCAATCTGTCACACCCCGAAACCGAAGGCGGAAACGTTCCGGGGCGGAGCGACGTCATGCGTAATATCACAATAGTTGTATCATAGTAAGCATAGTAAACACAATCCAAACATTGAATACATACATGAAAAGATTTACATTGTCTTAATACAAAGATTATACATATCACTATATAGCAAAAGTAAAAGACGTGAATCCGATACGCTCCGTCTTCTCAAAAAGTTGGCAGGAGTACCTGTCTATTGATGCCCTGAGAATACAAGCAGTTTTAAAATATCAGCATAAAGCTGGTGAGTTCATAAGCTGTTAATTCTGGTAAAAGACATGTTTGTTTTCCCAAGAAAATCCCATATTTCCTTATGAAAGAGGTTTTGATTATCCATTAGTTACACGTTAAACAGACTATTTATGAAAGATTTGGTTATCCCAGAAAATCCCATATTTTCTTATGAAAGATTGTAAGTTGGTTATCTATACGCGAGTATTTATCATACTTGGACGACAATTTTCTTTTCGAAGCTCTGGTTACACCCAGAGGATTATATTAGAAGCTCTGGTCACACCCAGAGGATTATATTCGAAGCTCTGGTTACACCCAGAGGATTATATTAGAAGCTCTGGTTACACCCAGAGGATTATATTAGAAGCTCTGGTTACACCCAGAGGATTATATTAGAAGAGTAAATTCCCGCTACCTAAGTTGTGAGTGCCATAACCGTACTAAGACTGGATAAGGAACGTAAATGGGCCAGTATCATTTATGACTTTGTCACCCCTGAACCAAAGGGTTCCACTGTAGCTAGCAGCGAGGGTGTGGGATAGTCAGTCCCATATAGATCTATACACAATAGTCACGCTCTCCCTCCAAGAGATTATGGTTATAAGTCGTAGCCCTCCACTCACGAATCCGGGGGAGTGTTACCGAGGACATGTCTCAAACTTAGCCTAACGAACTTACAAGTAACAATGTTGAAAATCCTGTTTATGATTTGCATGAATCCTTTATGAAATAATACATATTATGATAAGGTTCACGAGTTCCTTGCTTTAGATTTGAAAACTATTACTACGAGTTGATTTCTTAATCGATTTGTAAAACAGTTTTCTGAGTTAAAAGCATGCTAAACATAAAATCATTTTATGCAAAAAGAGATAAATCAAGCACAAGTTTCCTTGTACTTTTGCTTGTATCCCCCCCTGAAAACATGAAAAATTCGGAAAAGTATAGGGGTATGAACTCACCTGTAGCGAGTGGATCGGATGGAAGTGTCGGACAAGTGTTAGGAGTCAAGTGAAGACTTGAACACACACAATGAACCTAATAACATATAATTACACATATATGAATACATTTTAATGTATATAACCACTAATGGTGATAGGGACATGCCTTAGGGATATAAAAACACTTGGAACTAAGTGTTACCAACACATATGGTTGCATATAAGGGGTGTATGGTCCTATATTGAAGTGTAAGGCCACAAAACCAAAGGTTTAGTGTGTGTGCGGCCAGAGTGTATGGCCAGGGTGTGTGTGCGGCCGTACACTCCCTATGAAGTGTGTCAAAACGTATTTCCAAGCTTTAGGAACGTTCTAGGGAAGGTGTTTTGACCATTGCTTAGCCGAATTGAGAGTTTGTTGCTATTTTGGACCCTTAAAAGGGTGTGTGCGGTCACACTTGGTGTGTGCGGCCAAGTGTGTGCGGTCGCACACCCATAGCAAAAATGGTCCAAAACGTGTTCCTAAGTTCGTATCTTGTTCCCCTAAGTGTCCTTGATCATGTGCTCGAATACTACTTGAGTTTGAGGCTTTAAAACACCAAAATAAGGTGTGTATGGCCACATGAAGGTGTGCGGCCGCACACTCCTTTCAGATCGAGTTTTGGGGTTTTTAACAAGGCTCTATTATATCTAAACACATGTAGGAGTAGGGTACTTACAGTGTAGAAGCGTATGGGGGTGTTTGGAGCCCAAGAACTTAGTAGATGTTCTTGGTGTTCTTGAAGAACACTTGAAGATTCACTAGAATGAGCTGATTTCATGGAGGAATTCAGTGATTTACACTAGGTGGAGTAAGGAATCTATAAATCAAGGGCTAGAAACACTTACCACTTGAAGATTGGAGTGAAAAGTTGGATGATACTTGAGAGGATTTCGAGTTCTATCTTTGAAGGAGTGGCCAAAAAGTGTTCAAAATGACTAAGGGTTACATTTATAGGTGGGAGTGTGTGGCTGGAGTGGGTGTGCGGCCGCACACACCTGTGTGTGACCGTACACTCAAGTGTGCGGCCGCACACTCCATGTGTTGGAGTGTTTGGCCCGATTTCGCTTGATATGCATCGTGTTATCCCATTTCTAGGCTCCTACCTTAAGTGTATCCGGTTTAGAACGCTCAAATAGACCCCAATTAGTGCTAAAAGCTAGCAAAACAAGGTTATCTTTGATAGATTTGAACAAGTGTACATGATAGAAAATTTTGGGTTGTCACAGTGTGTGTTACTACCTTCGGCTGTGAGTAATAAGAAGAGAAGGAGAAGAGAGAGATAGGTGAAGGGATGGTTGCATGGAGACATGTGAACTTGCATGGAAGTCCAACATGTAATAAGGAGGTGGCTAACCCTCCTTAATTCCCTTAATTCCCCTTTTTTTTGTTTTCTACTTGGGCCGAGAGAGAGGGAAGGAAGAGAATGGCTTGGGCCTTTTGTGCTTGAGTCCATAATATGAGGCCCAATTTGATAATTTTCGGCCCATTGGGCCTTTAGAGTAGTTCACGGCCCAATTTAGCATAAAGGAATGAATTTGAGTCTATTAAAGCTATTTGGATTTGTTATGGCCCAATAAGGCCCATTAAAGGTAAACTAGTCCATTTTAGGCTTATAAGGCCCAAAAAGGTTAAGTCTCATGAGAGTGAGCCCAATGAGAGCCCATTTAAGAGTTCTAAGCCCAAAATAGTCACATTGGAAGTTTATTGGCCCATTAGGCCCAATAAGGAAATCCTAGTCCATAACGGACTTAAACCGGTATTTCTAGGGTTTCCAACCTTTTGTAGACTATTTGAGCGTTTGTATAGAGTGTTTGATGGAATTTTGTTGTCATTGAATAAGCATCATACATGCTTTCAAGTTTTAGTTACAATGTTATCCTTGTTAATGGTTTACAAAGCATCAGAATTCCTAGTTGTGACACTCGCCGGAGTTCTATGGTGGTGCTTGGGATTTCAATAAAGGCATGGTGATGGAAAAGTGAAAGATGTTTGGTCTCTAAGTTGAACACGTGAGAAGAAAGAAGAACAAGGGGTGCGGGTGGGACCAAAATTTATTAAAATTATATTAATTGATTTTTTAATTAATAATTAATAAAAAAACTGAAAAAATAAAATAGCAAGGGCAATATAGTCTTTTTATTTATGTTAAGGACCACAGACGCAACAAATTCATAACATAAGGACCGTCCGAGTGCAAAAAAAAAGTTAGGGACCAAACACACAATTTTGACCAAACCACAGGGACGATTTCAGTAATTTACTCAAAAATATTTGACAAACACTTTTTAAAACCAACTTTTGACTTTTACTCCCTTAAAAGTTAAAATCAAAAAGTTATTTTTCAAAAAGAACTTTTCACCTTGAAAAGCAATCCTAAACACCCCCAAAGTTGTTAGAGGGAGATATAAAGGGAAATCGAGGTTAGATCCAGGTTAGTTCGAAGATATCGGAATACAAATCTATGTGCCTTCAATGATTGACGTTGCACAGATCAATGGTTGTTTATTAACGGCGGCGCCGGTAAATCTATGTACTCAGAAATGGAGTTTAAAACCAGAGACAGGAAAGATTAGTTGTTGGATCGTTTCGATCTAAGATTGTTGAAGGCGGATGTGTGGCTAACAATGATACTTGTGGAGGTGGAGGTGTCTGCAACAGCTACAATGACGTTTTTAGCGTCTATAACCAGTGTATTTGAATGTGTAGATCGCATATTTCAAACTTCAAAAAACAAAAGACAACATCTAAACACTATTGAATTACATATTTGGTGTTTAGAAGCTGACGCATTCATTGTTGGTAGAAACATGTGTAGTCGACTGAGAGTCGGTGAAGAAAGATGACAGTGTCGAATAAGGCATTGGTAGGAGCGGCGGTATTGGCGACAAAAGTGTAGGTCGTCGGAGGTTTTCTTGTTTTTAGAGAGAAGAAGAGAGAAAGAGTTTTAGATAGAGAAACAATAATACAAATGAAGGGTTGATGGTGTACAGTATTTTATTGTGTATTTGATTGTACAAGCATTTTTACTCTTTGTGTTTCTTTGTGCATTATATCTGGTACTTGGAGCTTTATGTATTATACATTTAATCTATTTTTCTAATTGGCTTAGCCAAAATCACATGGATCACAAATATAAACCGTCTAAATTTGATCAAAGGGTCCAAAACTAATCCCTTTGTTTTTAAGACTTTAGTCTTAAAAACCTTTGGGTTTCTAAGATGTATACTTTATAAAGTAATATATATATATATATATATATATATATATATATATATATATATATATAGAGAGAGAGAGAGAGAGCTAGGTTCATGTGTTTAAAGTATTTATTGTGTTATTGTATGCATAAATGTGGGCCAATCAAAATTTAAAATATAAATAAATAATTAAATAAATAAATAAGGGTAATTAGGTAATTTTATAAACAACTTCCCCAAATACTTTCCTATAATTATGCTAGTTGATTTTAACCTAATTTATCCCCTTTTAATTACCACCGATGTCACTTTGAAAAACCTCTCGTAGGATTCGATCGAAACCTTTCAGCCACCACGATCCAAAGTTTGGATCTTGACTGAACACCAGCTATTATTCCCTTCATCTCTTCGACATCTTCAAAAAAATACCAAGCCATTATCGCCTCTACATGTTCTTCTGCAATTCTGATTTAAGAGTAACGATATACACACACCCGCACATAGTTAGGGCTCGAATGAAGAAAGAAGGGGAAAGAAAGTCCGATTTCTTGATTTCTGATTTCATGGGCGTTGACACATGTATTTGTACATCGATGAAGGTGAGGAGGAAAGCACGAAGCGGCTGCAAGGTCCAATGGATGTCGATCGATTGCAGGCTAAGGAAGCGTCTCCGGTGTCGACGAGACTAAAGCAATGAAGGGAAGAAGCAACGAGCTTTTGTTCCCTCTTGTCCGACTGTGAGGTGAGAAGAGGAGGAGGTCAGAAGAAGGTTTGGGAGGAGGTAGGCAGAAGCGATGGTTGATGGGGAAGGAAGGGAAAGGTGTGAGGGAACATCGTCTGTTGCTCGTCGATGGTGGAAAGAGGTGAGCGGATAGGGGCTTCTCCGGCAGCCTCCATGTTGCTTCTGATTTTTCTTCTTCTTTTTTTTGACATGAATCAATGGAAGGTAAGGTGCTTGATTTCGATATTTGACAGGTGGAGAGGCAACCACTAGAGGTGAGAAGGGTTGTCCCTGTGGTGATCGACAGGAACATGTGAGGGAATAAATCACGAGGCTACTGCCTCCTTGTTTAGTTAGAGAAAACAACACCACCAATGAGGAGTTTCTAGCATCAATTAATGAAGGAAGAAGGGAGCAACGAAAATGATCCTCAGGAAGGAGAGATGCGGCTTCTCTGTCTTCACCGAGAGAAAGATGGGTGAGGGGAGGTCTTTCATTGCACATTTAACTTGGAATTATATATAAAATCTGATCGCCTCAGATTCGATTTGATTTTGACGTGATTTTTAGTGTACAATTTAGGATTTGTTTTGATTTTAACTTGATTTTTGGCTGCATTTTATGAAATGATTCATATTTCAATTTATGTTTTTTTTTTCTGATTTAACACTTCATTTATGTGGACAGTGCAGGATCTTGACAACGTTGAATTCTGAAAAGGTATCAACTATGTTTATGTAGATGATTCAATGGATGATATTGGTGAGATTCCAATTCTATTGGAATGGAATCACGAATTCTAATTCTGTTGGAATTGAATCACGAATTCCAATTCTGTTGGAATCACAGAAGTTGATGCTTGAAGAACGGACCATAAAAGTGAAAGTGATTCTAAGCAACATTATTCTTTTAGAATGTTTTAGTCGTTGTTAGATTTTGATGTTTTTTTTCCCGTTTTGAAAGTTTTTTTAGTTTTATTCTTTAACAATAAATGTAATTCTTAACAATTGTTACCCGTATTCTCTAAGAAATAATGTATTTTTTGTTTTTATTCTTCAATTGATTGTTCAAGAATTTGTTATTCTAGAAGAAGTTTTTAAATTCATGATCAAGAAATAGGTTCAAGAATATTTTTATTATTTATGGTTCAAGAATATTTTTATTTTTTAATATACTCATAAACATATTCTGTCAGAATGTCCGAATTAAAAGAATTATAATTTGTAAAATCGGATTTTTAAAATTAATAGAATCTATGATCCCTTAAAAAATGCAATTTTCCTTTATTAAATCTATATTATTTGACTAAATTACCCTTGTAATTAATTAAGATGATATTTTTCAATTATATTTAATTCAATAATATATATTAATCACTTTCTTAAAATAAGTAAAATTAATTGGCCCATATTTATGCATACAATAACAATAATTACTTTGAATAGATTAACCTAAGCCTATATATATATATATATATATATATATATATATATATATATATATATATATATATATATATATATATATATATATATATATATATATATATATATATATATATATATACTTCTAATTCAATTGCCACTTTTTATGAATCGTACTTTTATACATGTACATCATTCTAGTAATATCAATTCGGTTATATGCTATACATTTTATACATCCCATATATATATATATATATATATATATATATATATATATATATATATATATATATAACAAAAATTTTATAACTTTAGACCATTAAGTATAAATGTATGTATATATCAACATATTTTATGATCTTCCAACAACTCTAATATATATATATATATATATATATATATATATATATATATATATAACCACCATCCTTAAGAATTGAGGAAAGTGGGCTGAGGTGTATGTTTGTGGAATAAGATGGGATTTTTGATGGAATTTTGTGGGATTTTTGAATATTTTTCTTGATTTTAAGTGGGTTTGTTAAGAGGCTGCTACTTTTCTGTTGGGTCGGATCCTGGCGGATGGGTACAAGAGGCCTCATTACTCATTTTTGTGCTTGCTTCTGCTGAACCTTACTCACCATTCCACTAAATGGGGCAATGTGCCACGGCTTTTTCTGCTAAATAGCGGTGTCTTCCACTACCGCTTCCCGGCTTGCTCAGTACACTACTACCTCCATCATCTATCTATATGTACCCAAAAACCCTATATACCGACGGAGATGCACCCTACCTATTGATTTTAACCATACCGACACCGCTCCTCTCTAATTATCAAACGACGGCTTACGTTAGAAACATACCTGTTGTTCGACATTGATGCTCTGCTAACCCCATACCACCACCACTACAAAAGGATGGATAAACAAGATTCCTATTTTTCTCCATTTTTCTAAGATTACCAGCGAATTTATTCCTGATTATGAGGCTTCATCGAATACTGCTTCTCCTCTTTCTCGAACCAAAAAGCTCCATTTGGCATTCAATTTTTCTGATTCTTTTATTTCTCTTCGTAAATCATGTATAGGTTTGTGGTATAATTTTCGTTTATATTTCTCGAATTTAGATTATTCACTAGCAAATGGTTGTGGCGATTTTATGAAACCGGAAGTGATTTTGATAGCTTTTTATGTGAATTTCTGATTTCTAGTTTTTTCTTGAAAAAACATTAGCCAGACTCTTCAATCGGTGTCTTCTGTTTGGCGCTTCTCAGTCTCCTTCCTCTCTGTTGTTTCTCTTTCTTTACCAGGTATACATCATCCTCCGTCTTTATGTCATTCGTTTCTTATTGCTTTACGATTATTGTCAGTTACAATTGTTGGTTTCTTTTTAGTACTCATTGATGAAATTTCTATTTAGCTTTTATTCAGAGAGAGAAGAGAAATTGGAAATTACAATTGTTGGTTTCTTTGTGACAACAAGATTCGTTGAATGCGTATATCGTTGGGATAAGCAGGTTTGTATGATTTTACACCATCTAAATACAGCTACTTGTTACACAAATTTTGCCTACCCCAATTTGAACACAAAATTATACATGGAAATTTCTTGACAAGAAATTAAATTTAGCTTGTTGGTAGGTATCGCTTTTTTGAGATTTTATGGATGTATTTGGGATGTTTGGAAAGTGTCGTCCTTGTCGAGATATATTACAACTTGAGGTTCGTTAAAATGGTTAATGGCAGTTGGAGTTTATCTGAATTGTTTATGAATTCCCATGTTCCTATGTTTTCCATTTGTGCCCTTATTCAGTTAGGGAGCAAAGCCAGCCTATATATCTACTCTGGATTTTGTTTCAAAGTTAGCTCTTACCTTGTTTTATTATTATTATTTTTATGTCAGTTACTAATACATAGATTCATAGATTAATTGGTACAAGTTCAAGTTTAAAGGCTGCTACTTTCTTTTTATTGAACTTCTTTTCTTTCCTTTTCATATCTTATCATGAATGAATTCTCCCGTTAATCTCTGTTTGGAAATTGAATACTTTGCATTGTGGATGGATACATGTTCTCCTAACCTAACAACTTACTTTCACATGATTCATAATGTTTGCAAGTAAGGTTGCATGTATAAAGGGACTTTCTTGTGATATAAATGTGAAATGGGGATTTTGTCTTCTGGGAGGAGAGGGTGATAATGTTTATGCTTCAAAGGCTCAAATATATACAAAGTACAAGATTTATGTGAGACACTTGGAATAAATATACCCCTCTGCATAAGTGGTACTTTTTTTTTTTTTTTTTTTTTTTTTTGCTAAATGGATTATTTTGTCCCTTTTATTTGTTTTCCTCACATGACTGTTGAATAAATTTCAGTGTAAATTTAATTTTGTGTTTTTGGGAGATGTTTTTGTTTATTACAGAGGGCCATTAATATCGCATTTCAACAACATATAGCTTAGGGCCTTGTCCTTCATTTGAAGGTATGTAATCTGCTACCTCCTCTTTTACTTGGTGAAGTCTTACTGGTTTTCATTTGTTAGCATGTCTAACAATATATGTTTAGTTATAATAGTATTATACCGATTAAATTCATTTACCTTATGTTAATATGCAGTTCATTGATAAAAAATGGAAGATTTTATATTGAAGGACTTTAGATGCTCTATATAAACGAATTTTAACTGGAAAGTATCTATAGATACTTTATAAGATGCGGTTCAAATTTTATCGGCCTATTTTACTTCATTCTCTGTTGTTTTGTAGTTTGTTCAAATTAATTGTTCTTTGCTACATATTATCCCAACATATCTAGACCAACAAGTACCGGATAAGGTTTGATACTTGTAGACGAGTCAATTTTCATCTCATTTTGAATTTGGAATTGGAGTTACTGTTTTTAAAAGGCTAAACATTGAATATATCTATTTCCTTCTAAGCCAAATTACAAAAATCATCCATTTGGTAGTTGGAGTTGTTGTTTAATCAGCATATTTTACTTCCTTTTCTGTTGTTTAAAGGGCTAAGCGTTAGATATCTCTATTTCCTTCTCTACCTTGTGATGCAACATCTAATTATAGTTTATGTTGGGGTTTTTCTATTTGCAGCATTCAATCAGCTGAAATGACAAGATACTCTTATAAACAAAGGTAATAAGAAGGTGAATTCAAGTTGTAAGTAATCTTAAAAAACATTAACTTCAAATTGTTTTTATCAGCTATTGTTTCCGACAAAATAAAAAATTGACTAATTTATTTAGCTTATCTGCATAAAATATTAAGGGGCGAGGGTAAATTACCACAAAATACCCTTGTGTGTAGAGATTCAGGGAAAGATGTTGAGATTTTCACCAATCCAGATGTGCATGGTGCCCGGGTGTATAATACAATGGAAGAATTGTAGCGGTGGCATGCCAAAAGTAACCCTAAAAGCATTCATGGAAATGAAAAGTATGTAGGTTGTATCATAGAAGCTATTGGTCATTTCAATTTCGGGACATATATATATATATATATATATATATATATATATATATATATATATATATATATATATATCAATACATATCATCTAGAGATGTAAGAGATCTTTCAAATGCAAAGTTGGTCCATTTTGACCCTGTATATGAAGTAGTCAAATTTAACTTGATTTTAGAGAGGTGCGGACGGACAGATGTTGAAAATCTTGATGTCTATCTGAACAGCCTCAAAAATATGTGTATTACATTCGTAAATACAAAACATTATAAGAATATTCATCAATTTTCACATGTAGATAGGCAAAGGGTTAGTGTCTTAATAAATTAAATCGTTTTTTTTTGTTACTGCAGATATTAAGTGCTTAATTCTTTCTTTATGCATATAATTACATATTTAATATAATTTTAATCTCTTCATGATTGCATTGATAAACTAAAAAGACTGTTGTGGAGTCAAAAAGGAAAACAATATCGAGTTTGGGTTGATAAATGCTTTATCCAATTCACATGAATTGATTCAATAAAACTTTATATTCAAAATGACAAAGTAACTACTCTTGCAAGTTGATTGGTTTAGAATAGAAGATAACCCTACATTAACAAAGATACTTCATTTATGAGGTTTAGCTAACTTATTTTAACGTACTTTTCTTTTACCAACAATAGCAACATATTTTCATTTGATTACCAAAACAGCAGTGAAGTTCATTTCATTATCTTATTGAAATAGTAGTGAAGTTCATTTCTTGGGCCGTGCTTAGCACGGACCTTTTAATTTCACTAGTATATATATATATATATATATATATATATATATATATATATATATATATATATTACATAACAATATTAAGATTTTTCATATTGTGACAACCTAAATATGTTTATATGCACATTTAGTGGGATTTAGCCTTTTTAGTTAACGTGTTTGTAAGATTTATACAGAAAATCATACTAGATATGTTTTAGTCTAAACGATTAATTTGACTCTAGCTTCACCCCCAGGTTCTTTAAGTTCGAACAATTTCTCTTAAAATGCACGATTTCACCACATTCATAAAACGTTTCCTGCACCGGTGCTTGTTCCCGCACCCCGTACCCTGGTTCGCTACTGTAGCCGCTGCTTTTCTACAAAAGTTGGTAGTCTCCTCTTTTTTGCGCCTGTTGCATATAAAGCATTCAGCCTTGTTATGGCACTTACAGTGGTCACATAGTGGGTTCTTTCCTAAATATTGGTTTTGTAAAGTGGTTGACGTATTATAATTCTTCTTGTTGTTTTGTCTCTTCTGAGAGGATTTGATTGAGATTCCCACAGAACCACCATCGTGTTTCCTTTTGTTATTCTTAGCTCTCGTGGTATGTACTTTCTTGATCAAAGTTTCTTGGCAGATCAATTGGTTCTTCAGAATGATGGCCAATTTCTTGGAAAGGTCGTAGGTGTTGGGTTTGAGATATATAACCATCTCTTGTATTAGTAAGGTTAGACCTTTTATATACCTATCTATCTTCTTTTCCTCTCGAGTTACAAAACTCGGACATAGCATTGTATGATCATCAAGTCGAGTTGAGTAATCTAAAATTGTTGTTCACTTCATGGTTAAGCTCCACAGTTCTTGCTCTAATTTCTATATCTCATATCCTAGGCAATATTTTTCTATGAGCGTCATCTTTTGTTCTTTACATGTTGTGGCGTATGCAGAGTCAATGCACATGGTTTTTGTATAGTTGTTCCACCATGTGAGGGCGGCGACCATAAAAGTGCATGCGGCAAACCTAACACGACATTTTTCCATACACGAACAGACATGGAATATCGATTCCACCTTTTCAATCCACAGGGTCATTCCTACAACACCTTTATTATCATAGAAAGATATCAGTTTGTTGTTTAGAAATTCTCCATAGGTGCATGCCTTTGGAAGGTCTCTATTACCTCGATGAATACTACTCCCATTTCCACTTCGCTCGAGAGCATTGTTCATATTGGCTTCATTGTTTGCCAATACGTTAGCACTTATTGTGAAATCATTAATTCAATTTCAGTTATAGCTAGTAATGGTATTAGCAGTATATGACGTTTTGCGCTTCTTCTTTCAAAAAACATGGTTTTGTCCTATTTGAAAAGATGGTGTAAGTGGCATGGCAATTATCGCTAAGCATAAGTGATAATACTTCAATCATATTAAACGAGATGAGTTGATGTAGTTTGGTCCTACATTGAATATTATATGCAGGTAACTATATAGCACTACATATGACGAAACCTACAAGAAGAATGAGTAAAAGGAACTATCACACATCCAAACAAATAGTGTAAGATCATGAAGAAAATTATGTAGAGAAATTTGACCACTACTTGATGTTTTTATCATATATCAATATATGGGGTTCCAATTTACTTGAATCAAGATGTTTTGGAATGTAGAAAAATTTTCCAAGAACTTTCATGTTTTACATTTTTGTTGATTTTGTTGTTTCTGACTTTGAAAGTGCCACGAAAGATGAAGAGCAAGTGCATGCGCACTACTTTTGAATTCGAATGGCTCAAACATGAGTTGGACTGTTCACAACATAATGAATTAGGTAAAAATTAATACCGAATCCGTCCCACTTTTAAGTAAGATGGTTCGGTCTATTTCTGGAAAGGTGGCAAGAAAAATATGACGGAATTTTATAAAACCCCTAGCATTTTTCTCACTTATAATGACATATTAAATACCAAACTCTATTGAAGTTTTTGTCACTTTTTCGAAGACGATTTTTTAATATTAGTTTATTGTTTTAGCGTTGTGGTTCTCTGCAACCGTAATTTATAATGATCCGCAAGCATGCATATTTCTTAAGGTATCCTTACACATCTATTAGGAACATACATAGGATAAAAATCAAACATGATCGATGTTTATAGGTGTTTGGGGTTTTGTACGATACGTATATCTATAAGACTTTACTTGTATCTGAGTTACTTTGTGTTTCTAACGGTGATCTTCTTTGAGTAACCTATATTCTCTAAGATCAACTATCATATCAAAGTTTAGTGGTCCATCAGTCTTACCATAATTAAACATAGGTGATCAGTCCACATTTAGCTGTGGTTTGGCCAAAAACTTTGTGTTATATCCTTATTCGAGGGTTCGACTATATATATATATATATATATATATATATATATATATATATATATATATATATATATATATATATATATATAACACTATATTTGTAGGTTAAGACATATACCTAACCTAAAAGAGAAATCCCTAGGCTATAGTCGTGCTTTTTTCTAAGAAAGTACTAGCTCATTATAGCCAATAGCTCTGATAGCAATCTTTCACACCCCTGGCCGCCAACGGAAACGTTGAGGTGCGCGATGTTAATCAGTGATCACAATTATTGAACATAGATGAAACAATAAAAAAAATATAAATTTATATTATTACTGAAATGCAAATTACATTGCCGATAACTATTACTAAATCACAACACCTGCCTAACAGATTTCCGATTACAAAACTATAGTGCGATAGTAGAAAGTCTTCTATGCGACCTCTTCCAGCTGAAATGGTCTTGAGAATACATCCTTTAAGATATGTCAACAATAATGTTGGTGAGTTCTATAGGTTTTGACTCAGTGCTTTTTATAACCAAAGAGTGTCTTTTATATAAGTTTTTTCAACATCAACATGTAACGCCTGTTCCGGGAATCATTTAATTTTCTAAGTTTTAGAGTTTTGTGTTGCGACTCGACGAGTTGGGGAGTTCCAACTCGTCGAGTAGAGATCATTTATGAGGACGCGAGATTTAGAACCTACTCGACGAGTCGGAAGGCCCCGACTTGACGAGTAGGCGCTGTAAAGGAAAACCCTAATTTTCAGGGGTTTGTACCCTATTTAAGGAACTTATGGCTCATTTGTAGCCTCTTTCATCGTTCTTACAGTCCAGAGAGAAACCCTAGCCGCGTTTTGGTGCTTTCTTAAGTGTGTGTGAGCTTTAGAAAGGAAATCTTAGGCTTTTTGGAAGGAAACTTGGAGGGTGAAGAGATTGAAGAAAGGAGAAGGCTTTGGATCCAACATCTACCTGTTGTTAGCATTCAGTTAGAGGTAAAAAGTTGCTACCTTGATCTCTTTTTGCTTAGATCCATCTTATGGAAGAATATGGCCACTTTTGGTGCAAAGAGGGTTTCAAACTCGGACTTGGACTTGTCATAAGGATATGGTTCCAGATCTGAACACCTCTAGGTCTTCAATGCCATAAAGTTCCTTCCTTTACATAGTCTAAGCCCTTTTCCATGTCCTAAGGGTGGTACGAACCCTAGTTTTAGTGTTTTAGCCTTGGGAGGCCTTGCATGAACGTAAAGTTTGCAACTTTATGTGGTAACTACACCATAAGGGGTTGGATCTGTGATTTGGAGCCTTGGATTTCCACTAGAACAGACTGAACACAAAAAGGGATGAAGGGACTCGACGAGTTGCTTATCCAACTCGACGAGTCAGGCAGGGTTTTCCCGTTTTCAGGAATCCTGAGTGATTTCGGTGACTTATCAAGGGATGTCGGTCAAGAGATTTCGGTTTAGAGTTTTCGGCCCTTGGACATGAAGGAAATCGACGAGTTACTCAAGTGACTCGGCGAGGTGACTCGGGATTTCGGTTGTAAGGACTCTGAAGGAACTCGGCGAGTTGTTGGATGCACTCGACGAGTTGGGGTCAACATGGACTGTTGACCTTGACTTTGACCAGGTTTGACCGGAGTTGACTTTGAGGGTATTTATGGTATTTCTGGATTGTGACAAGTTAATAACATGTTGGTTATAGGCAGTTGAGTTGGAGTTGCGCGTTGGGACTTATCCGATCTTAGCAGTGCAGCATTCTTGAGAGGTGAGTCTCCTCACCATACCAATAGGTCTAAGGCACCAAGGCCAGCCCATTATTGTTATGAGTTATGACTAGTTTGTTATGGGATATGTGGTATGCTAGTTATTTGTGATACTCGCATGAAAGACCTCGGGCGGTTCTCGAGGCGCTTATGTGTAAGACCTTGGAGGGTTTCCATGGAATTCTAGTATATTTTCATGTGTTGTTTGATTGTTATTTCTTGGTAGTAAAGACCGTGTGGGGGTTCCCACGGTAGGAAGATCGTGTGGGGGTTCTGTCACACCCCCAAACCAAGGATGGCGGAAACGTCCGGGGGTGGAGGACTTCATGTATAGTGTCACAACAACGAGTATAATAGTGCTCAAAGTAAATACAACCATCATAGATATAACTGAAAAAAAGTTACTCCATAATATGTGTTTACATGTTTCAAATCAATTACACTATGATGACAAAAAGAGATGTTTGACGATTTAACGTCCCATCCTCAAAGCTGTTGATTTTCTGTTTCACTGATTTCCTGAGAATACAAGTAGTTTTGAAAAAGTGTCAACAGCTAAGTTGGTGAGTTCATAAGAGTTTTATTTGAGAAAGAAGTCGTTTTCCTTGTAAAAGCGATAGAGTATGATTCCAGAAAATTCAATATTTTCTTTATTAAGTGTGAAATGAACGCTCCTATGTTATGCAATAATGTACCCTAGAAAGACCCGTAGATTCCTTCTATAATCACCCAGCATATATAAGTTATATAAAATTTAAGTTAAATAAACCGTCGAATATAATGGGTCTGCCCTAGGTCCACAACCAAACAAGGAACAGGAAGTAAGGCGGGCCCACCAATTCTAATTCGATTGCGACTAAATTCATATATAACTCTAACATGTACACTTAGCAATTATAGCTGAAGTCTAACAATTCTAGATGAAACGTAGTTTTAATATCATGAAAGCCATTTAGTGTAAACCTGGTACTTTATAATGTATATTTCAAGAAAAATCCCTTATTTTTCTCATAAAAAGTTATGTAGCCTTAAATCCCAAGACCGAGAATATGTGTGTGTTTTGTACTTATAATGCTTATAATAGTAATGTGTTCCCAAAGAAAATCCAATATTTTCCTTATAAATGTTATGTAGTCTTAAATCCCAAGACCGAGAATATGTGTGTGTTTTATAGTTTTAAATAGATAAAACCCCTTTTTAAAGTAGAATTTTCCCTGTAAACTTGAAAGATTGTTAACTCCCTATGTGAGTCGTTATAACCATACTACAACGAGAATTAACCTGCAACAACGTTTTCCAGACATCAAGATCCTATGACTCTTGTCACCCGCAGACCTGCAGGTCCGGCTGTAGCTAGCAGCGAGGTGTGGGGTATCAATCCCAATATAGGTCGAACCGCTAGTACGTCTCATTCATGAAGCTGATCAATAAGGGGAGTTTAAGGAAGCGGCCTATAAAATGACCGCCATTTGGTACCTACTCTTACCTACCGCTCCCTTGATTGGTGGAGGGTCGTTATCCAAACGGGTTTGATAGGGCACAATCCTCATTAGTAAGTATAACGAATTATAAAGTAACTAAACATATTTTTTTATAAAATTCCCAATCTTAGTTACTTTTAGAAAAAAAATGTGAACATGTATGCTAACCCATGAAATTACACATTGCACTTTATGAGTTGTTAGTGGAGCGTGTGTGGTTGACCGACACACTAATAGGGGGACGTATAAAGAGTGGCAATGGGTGTCTCGAAAATTACCATTGATTAATGGAGCATGTGTGGCTAACCGACACGTTAAAATGAGATGATAAATGACATCAAGAGTAACAAGTTAATTTGCATGGTTATTCACATCTTGTTTGTGATCCTCGGTACTCCAGTCATAAATGGAAGAGCATAATCGAGATTAAACGTGCCATTGAAAAGTCCAATGATTCTCAAAAGATCTAGGAATTTCATTTAAAACTAAATTCGTTAAAATTTTGTTTTTTGATGGTAAAATTGGTAAATCGTCATTTACCTACCTTTATATAATTTGCAATTAGATTACGTCGTCCCTTTTCTAAGTTGTAAATTATTTAGTTGGATCCTAGCCTTGATATTTCATTTTGGGTGTTATATTGAGGATTATTCTATTCTTATCTAACTAAACAATTCTTTCTACTCTTTCAAATGTCTACTCCAACTGATGCTTCTGGTTCCTCCCTCTCCAACAACTTCTATCCGTTGAACATATGCTCAAAGGTGCAATTGGATGGCACCAACTATTATGATTCGATGCACGACATTAAAATGGCTCTTCGCTTCGAGGACAAGGAATACGTCCTTGAAAAACCTTTGGATGAGATCGATGAAACGAAGGGCACTCCAGAAGAAATGGTCGCCTACAGAAAACACTATAATGATGCCAAAAAGGTTCCGTGCATCATGGTGGTGACAATGAATCCAGAATTGCAAAGGTACTATGAGGGTTACTGGCCGTACCATATGAACAAGGACCTTATGGAGAAATACCACAAGCGAGCTCGTCAATAAATGTACGAGGTGGTAAAGTCCCTCATTGCTAGAAAGATGAAGGATGAAGAGTCTGTCAGAAACCACATTTCGAGAATGCAACAATACGTGGATAGGCTAATCAAGCTCAATGTGAATTTTGACGAAGAGTTGGCAATCGACATAGTGTTGAGCTCTATGCCAAGTTTTTATGATTAGTTCATATTGACCTATCATTTGAACAACAACAACGAAACTACTTTGTCACAATTGCACAACCTCCTTCGAATAACTAAAGCATGAATGAAGGGAAAAGGTATTGCCTCATCTCTTACAAGTGCACCTGTTCTGGCCATAGGGCAAGGGAAAGGGAAGAAGCGGAAAGGTCCTCCCAAATAAAACTGGAAGGGAAAGTCCCAAGCTGGGTTGTCAAGTATAGGACCCAAAGGAAAATCCAGTTTTGATTCTGCCCCTATCTCTAACCCCAAAGAGGCGAATTGCTTCTATTGCAATGACAAGGGGCATTAGAAACGAAGCTGCCTAAAATACTTGCAGGATATCAAAGATGGAAAAGTGAATCCAACGCCGGCAAGTATTTACACTATCTTATCTAATAACTCATATTCTCATTCTTGGGTCCTTGATACAAAATGTAGGTTTCACATTTGTTCTTATTTGTAGGGGATAAGAAGAAGTGAGGACGTGGATCATGGAAGGATGAACTTAATCATGGGGAATAGGCGATCTTCACCTGTCACCAATATTGGAGTTTATAGCTTAGTGTTTAGCGCTTAGCAGTGGGTTAGGGTTAGATTTAATAAATTGTTGCTACTCGCCAGAGATGACACGAAACATCATTTCATTTCATGCTTTATTAAAAGGGAAATCTCCAATAAAGTCTTAATATTTTAGGGCAATTTGCGGTTTAATACCAAATTAAATTTTGTTTACAAAAAAGGAAAGAATACCGGCTAAAAGTTCGGAATAACCCTCCGTGTCCGGTTTCGCAGATTTAGCCGGCATTTCAGTTTATTTTGTTAATTCGTCAAAATATTGGGACTTTTCCATAATCCGGCTAAAATTTCTGAATAACCTTTTTATCATTATATTAAAAATGGTTTTTTTTAATGAGTGTATTTTTTTTCATTTCTTTTTATACAACGTTATATATTCAATTTTAAAGTCACGAAATTTAGAAAAAAAGTATCTATACAATCCAAAAACCTACCAAACTTCATAAATTTGTCTGAAAACCATTACCGAATATAGAGTGCATCATAATTACAAGATTAAATTCATGCAAAATTATTGTATATTTTCTTTTGATTTCAAAATTGGTCTAAGTACTGGGATAACCACAAAACATACGTAATAATACTAATAAGGTATACTTAAATCTATTGGATAACCTTTCTCGTTAATACTCATTTTCTTCTTCATTCTATTGGTTGTTTAAAACCTTAATCCATCTGCCCTTTTTCTCTCTCCGTTTCTTTCTATCTATTGCAGAATTAGGAAGGATGTGATAAGGGATACATACACATACCCCTCAGATAGATATTTGTGTTTCCTTTTTATATGCACACACACGCATAAAAGTTTCCGATCTAGAACATGTGTCTGCGTGTGTGAAATGAGGGTATCAAAGTTCAAGCGAATCTATGTTTTGTGGTCTAGCCAAGGCAAGACAAGCTGCTACCAAGATGTTACTACTGTCCTTGGTAAATTGAGGTACAAGTTTAACATGAGCGTGTTGAAGTGCATGATTCAACAGAAAATGAGTATTAACGAGAAAGGTTGTCCCATAGATTTAAGTATACCTGATTAGTATTGTTACATATGTTTTGTTGTTATCCCAATACTTAGGCTAATCTTTAAATCAAAGGAAAATATACAATAATTTTGTATGAATTTCATTTTGCAATCATGGAGTACTCTATCTTCTAGTAAAATTTTTCAGATAAATTTATGAAGTTTTGTTAGTGTTTTTTGTTGTTTAGATACTTTTTCTAAATTTCGTGACTTTAAAATTGAATATATAACGTTATAAAAAGAAATGAAAAAAAATTGTAACACGGTAAATTTTCAAGCAAATTTTTCATTTTTAAAATCACATGAATCTCATGAACACAATTCACAAATCCCCAAAATGTCAATTAATTAAAAACACATATTCATAATTGTTTAATAAAATCCAGGATCCTCAAAAACATAATTCCGTCTCATGTGTACAATCAAGCCGACGCCATCCCGTGATCCTGAGAAGTACCTGAAACACATAACACATAACACGGTAAGCACGAAGCTTAGTGAGTTCCCCAAAATACCACACACATCTCATTAGCCTCTCATGGTTATTCTCGAATAAGACCCTCCGGTCAATGTGTCTCAGTGGAACCCTCCGGTCCCATAACTCGGGTGGACCCTCCGGTCCTAACTCAGTAAGCTCAGAATAATACACAACATAAATCACAAAGACATAATGCAGGATATCACAATACTCAATATAAGCACATAAGACCCTCCGGTTACACAAAGATTACCACTATAGGTAAGTATAGTGAGAAGACTCACCTCGTAAGCAAGCAAATAAACCTCGTACACGAATCACCGATCTAGCCTCCGCCTAACACATATGATAATTATCTCTAATTAACACTTCAATCACAACTCTAAATAAACTAAGTTATTTTCTCTATCTAACTCTAGGGATGGGTAAAAGACCATTTTACCCCTCCATGGTCCCCATAATCCCTGTCTTGACCAAACCCTAAAGTCAACAGAAGTCAACACTCGAGTCAATAGTCCATGTTGACCCGACTTGTCGAGTGCATCTATGTGACTCGCCGAGTCCCCTCGTTCCTTCAGTAATGTCACGAAAATCCAACTTAACTCATCGAGTTGTTTCATCAACTCGCCGAGTTACTCATGTCCAGACTCGTCGGGGAAAACCCTAGCCGACTCGTCGATTCCTTTCAGACTTTTTTCCCATTCAGACATTTTAAGGCAGATTTACAACCCCAAACTCTAGATCTAGCCTCCCAAGGCTGAGATACCACGTAAAGCTACAAGTTTTACGTCCATGCATGGAACTTAGGGCTTGAAATGCCAAAACAAGTTCCATTTAGGGTCTTAAGCATAAAAGCTCTTCTATAGCTAGATAAAGCTGGGACCTTTGGACTATAGGGACCTCACAGGGTCCAGATCTGAAGTCTCAAACTCTTGGTAAGCTCAACACACTCAAAGTCTCAAGGAAAGATGGAAAAAGCCCTATAACTCCATAAAAATGAGATCTAATCAAAATAACGAGCAAGGTGGAGACTTTTTACCTTCAACAGAAGCTATAGATGAAATAACACCATATCCAACAGTCCCTTCTCGTTTCTAAGGCTTGATACTCTTCTCTTCTCTTCCAAAACTACACTAGAATGCTCAAGTTAGCTCTTTTCTCTCTCTCTCTCAATTCACTCTAGACAATTATGGTTTCACACAGGGGAGTAAGGTGGCTGGTGAGGCGGAAATGAGGGCTTAAGGTCCTTTAAATAGGACCCAACCCCGGAGAATTAGGGTTTCCTCTCACAGCGCCAACTCGTCGAGTTGGACATAAAACCCACATGGCCAATCCGTCTCTACTCGACGAGTTGGGGCATCCAACTCGCCGGGTTGCTCAATCAACTCATAAATACATATATAAATATTATACCTGGGAGTCGGGATGTTACAAAAATACACTCACTGAAAAACAAACCATTTTTAATATATTGATCAAAAGGGTTATTCAAAAGTTTTAGCCGAATTAACGAAAAAGTCCCAATATTTTGACGAACTAACGAAAAAACCAGAATACTGGCTAAATCTGCGAAACCGGCTACAGAGGGTTATTCTAAAGTTTTAGCTGGTATTCTGTCCTTTTTGTAAACAAAATTTAATTTGATATTAAACCATAAAATAGCCTAAAATATTGGGACTTTATTGGAGATTTCCCTTATTAAAACAAGGTTTTAGATATTCATTTAATGATAAGAATGGTTCTATTTCTGCTTATAAAAATGGTGTGTTTTATTTTGAAGCTTTACCTTGTGATGGTGTGTATAAAACTGTGATGATTGTAGACAATTTAGGTAATAGTGTTTTTCATATTGATTCGTCTAATGGTATAGACAAAGCGTGCTTGTGGCATTGTCGTCTTGGACATGTTAACAAGAAACGCATGGCTCAACTCCAAAAAGATGGAGTGTTGGAATCATTTTACTTGAGGTCGGATGACACATGTGAGTCTTGTTTATTAGGAAATATGACACAATCAACTTTCACTGGATCTTGTGAAAGAGGTGAAGGATTGTTGGATCTCATATACACAAATATGTGTGGTCCCTTCAGATCCACCACAAGGGATGCAAAATCGATTCTATGTGACTTTTCTTTATGATTATAGCAGATATGGCTATATTTACTTAATCAAGCATAAGTCGGAAACTTTTGAAAAGTTCAAAGAGTTTAAACGAGAATTCGAGAATCAATTGGGCAAGAAAATAAAGATGCTTAGATCCGATAGAGGCAGTGAGTATCTTAGTATTGAGTTCCACGACTACCTCAAGGAATGTGGAATAGTTTCATAATTAACACCTCCTAGGACACCACAACTTAATGGTGTGGCTGAGAGGCGTAATCGAACCTTGTTGGACATGTTTCGTTCCATGATGAGTCGAGCTTCACTTCCAATCTCATTTTGGGGGTATGCCTTAGAGACTGTCGCCCACATTCTTAATATTGTCCCAACAAAGAAAGTTGCTAAAACACCTCACAAGATGTAGACAAGGACGGTTCCCTCATTAGCACATATCAAGGTTTGGGGTTGTGAAGCTTTCGTCAGACGAGAGACCCACGACAAGCTTGAACCTCGAAGTGAGAGATGTATTTTCATCGGTTACCCACAGAAGTCCCTTGGATATATGTTCTACAGACCTAGTGAAAACGTGGTCTTCATAGAACGAAAGGGAGTCTTTCACGAGAGAGAGCTCATATGCAAAGAGGACAATGGGAGTACAATTGATCTTGAAGAAATTCAAGAGTCAAACGATGAAGGAACTGTTGGGTTTTTTATTTCAAAATTAGTTTCAAAAACTAGAAAAAATGGCAACGAAAGACTTATTATATTCGAACATAACATAAACATTTTATACCAACCAAAGATCTTCTTGCAAGTTATAGAAAGATAAAATAACAAACATAGAAAGGATGAAGAAATAACAACCTTTGTTGCTCTTTATATCTTCTTGGGAGGCTTAGAAGTTGATGAAGAAGATGGAACCTTTGAGACACCAACAATGACTCAACTTGATGAAGATGCTAGTCCATAAACTCTTAATCCCTTAAGCTTTAAATTCATAACCAATATGAACTTAAAAAGGGCATGTAAAAACAATTAATCTTCAAGAAAAGATGAAGAAAAAAGAGATAGTAACCTCCTCTAAGGAGGTTACGGTTTTAGAGAGCTAGTATGAATCAACCATATCAAAAATGCAAGCCTCAGATTTATATTGTCTTAAAGTGAAGTCTTTAACCATTACGTCTTTCCACTTTAGAAAAGCATGTCCCTAAAGCCTACATGCCTCCCATGCATGCACCATGCTTCATTTCTTTAAAATAAACAAATTGGAAAGCCATCCCTCCTTTTGACTAACTCATTTTCGGCCATGATGGAGAAAAAGAGAAGAAGAAGTTTATATTTTATAAACTCAAAGTTTATAAGATATAAACTTTGTCTTTTGCTAAAAGACAAAAAGCTTAACTAGTCCAAAATGTTGTACATGACTTTTTAATTCATACATTATAAAATAATATGTTATATTAATTGCTAATGAAAATTATTATTTCCAAGAAATAAATTCCAATTTAATTATAAGAATTTTATTGAATATTTATTAAAATCAATTTCTAATAAATAATCAATTATATCAAGTTGTTGTTAGTGTGACCCATTAGTATCATATGTTAATTAGCAATATCTCTTTAATATGACTCTTGAGCATACTTGACCTTTCAGGAACCTCTGAAAATGCTAGGTCTCAACCCGAGGAAGAAATTATAGTTTAACCAATTGATGAGTTGTTACCTCTTAGGCATTCCAATAGAGTTAGAATGCCACCTGGGTTTTATGGTTTCCATATTACTAAAGATGGTCATACATTTATCAGTGATAGTACACTGGTAAATTTGGATGAACCTTCTAACTAGAAGGAAGCAATGGCGGGCTCTGAGTCTGCCAAACGGAAAGAGGCAATGGACAGCGAGATCAAGTCCATGTATAACAATCAAGTTTGGAATTTGGTTGACAATATACCAGGTCGCAAGACAGTTGGGTGCAAATGGATCTTCAAGTAGATGACCGACATGGGTGGAAACATACACACTTTCAAGGCTCGACTGGTTGTGAAAGGCTTTACTCAAACCCCAGGGTTTGACTATGATGAGACCTTCTCACCAGTAGCCAAGATAAAATATAATGCTAGCCATAGCTGTGTTTTATGACTATGAACTATTGTAGATGGATGTCAAAACCGCTTTCCTTAATGGGAAGTTGGCTGAGGATGTTTGCATGAGTCAGCTAGAGGGTTTTGTGGATGCAAAGTTTCCATATAGAATATGTAAGCTTGAGAAATCAATGTATGGATTGAAACAAGCTTCTGGTAGATGGAATCTTTGTTTTGACGAGAAGGTCAAAGTGTTTGGTTTCTCTAGAAGTGAAGATGAATCTTGTGCATATGTCAAAGCTAGTGGGAGTATAGTAACCTTCCTGGTTTTGTATGTTGATGACATACTTCTTATAGGAAACGACATTCAAACTTTTCAAGAGGTTAAGGCTTAGCTTGGAAAGTGTTTCTCTATGAAGGATCTGGGAGAGGCTGCTTATATTATGGGGATAAGAATTATGATAGACAGGAGTAAAAGGCTAACTAGACTTAGTCAAAGTACATATTTTGAGAAGGTTCTAAAACGTTTTAGTATGGAGACTTCCAAGAAAGGAGAACTGCCCATACAATGTAATACCAAACTGAGTAAGACTCAAAGTCCGAGTACCGATGTAGAGATAGAAAAAATGAGTAGAGTTCCATATGATTCTATCGTTGGATATATCATGTATGCTATGACATGTCTCGCCCTGATGTGGCTTTTGCTTTGAGCATGGTCAGTTGTTATCAGGGAAATCCAGGTAGAGCTCACTGGATAGCAGTTAAAAATATTCTTAAGTATCTGCGAAAAACTAAGGACTGGGTCCTCGTGCTTGGTGGCAGTGATAACTTAAGAGTAACGGGGTATAGTGATGCCAGCTTTCAGACAGACAAAGACAACTTTCATTCTCAATCTGGATGGGTGTTTACCCTTAATGGAGGAGCGGTAACCTGGAAAAGTTCCAAATAGAAGACGGTGGCTGATTATACTTGTGAATCAGAGTACATATCAGCAAGCGAAGAATCAAAGGAGGCTATTTGGTTGAAGAACTTCATCAGAGACCTTGCATTTATTTCAATCATCAAGGAGCCAATGGAGATTTTCTGTGATAATGAAGGAGCGGTTGCCTTGACAAAGGAACCAAAAGATCATGGCAGATCGAGACATATCGACAAAAAATACCATTTTATTAGACATAGAGTAGAAGAAGGACACCTCATCGTAAAGAGCATATCGTCAGAAGTGAATCATGCAGATCCTCTCACAAAGGGTCTGAGTAGGGTTAAGCACGTTCAGCATGCTAGGGGCATTGGTCTGAAGGATGATGTTTGTTTTAGTAGTTAGATGGTTAGTGTCAAAACTTGTAACAAAATAAATGTAATTGACTTTTGGTGATTAAGTAATGGAGATTTATTTATGAGTTGGATTACTACCTTTTGTTTATTGTTTATTTTGTGTTTAATTTTGCATGTTTTACTTCCAGAATAATTGGATTATTCAAACACAATAGTCGTTCGTACTTTTGGAAGTAAGTAGTGAATCACGACTATCATGAATTGAATTGTATATTGTCTTAAGGGTTTTAGACATAGCAATGTTATTGCTGCAATATTCATGAGTACTTTGAAATAGAGAATTTAAGTATTGGATTAACCCATGCTCAGAGAATTACTTGATGGAATTTATCACGAGTAATTCTGAGACGATAATATCTTATAATCTTTAAACGGAGATATATGAGTCGTGGTTTACAAATCAATTGTGCATTGATAATATGTAAACACATCAGTAAATTGATGTTATTAAACGTATTGTTGTGCGTAATTTGGTGAGTTAATAGCACAAGCATATAAGTCAAAGTTTATATATTCCTTTTTAGTTAAGGGGAAAAAAGAGATATCTTTGGGCCCCTCGATGATTTGGTGTTGGCTTATGGTGACGGGCCCGGCCAGGACTAAATTGATGTGTTCGATTAGTAGTTCTTAGTCATTACGAATCAGAAATCCGGAAACAAAGTATTGGACGATGAGATTGATTTTGTTCCATGTCTCATGTCTACATGATATCTTGCAGAATGGAGGATTATATAATCACTTATCTTAGGACACGTAACTGACTGGATCAAAGCTCGTCAGCGGCTTTTGAGAGCTACAAATTGCTATTCAGTTTTGAAGAATATACTGGCAATTTTAGTTATTAGACTTATCCAAGTGGGAGACTATTGGATTAGGTGTTTAAGACCATAAATATAATTAGTATATACTTGAATTGATAGTAGCATAGTACTTTTGGGTTGCCCTCAAGACTAGCAACTAGACAAGATATTTTGGAGAAAGAGGTTGATTTATTATTTGATTAATAAATTGAAACAAATGATTTGTTGATATATTATGAAAATAATATATTACTTAGAAATATTATATTTAATTAATATTTAATCAGAAATTAATTGGAAATAATTTTAGGATTAAAAGATTTAATTAAAAGTGGAGGGCCTGAAGTGAAATCATTCAATAGTTGAGCAAGAGGCAATCTAGAACCCTCCTACAGGCATGTACAATTTCTTCATGCTTAAGGAGTTCTAGAATTGTCTTTGGTGGATAAACAGGAAAGTGGATAATTACCCCGTTTAAGATTATATTGGATTAGGGTTTATCTAGGGTTTCCTGACTGCAATATATAAGCAACCTAATGTAACGCCCGCAGATTCGGGCTAGTCAATTTAGAGACAATGAGCGTCAAAAATGACTTTTTGATGGAAGATTATTTATAAGGATTAATCTTAACCAAGTTATAGTATATGTCACAAGGGTTTCGTACATATAAATAACGCCGAAATCTGAGTTATAACGAAGAAGTTATGACCCGTCGAAGTTTTACGGCAAAACCGACACGACACCGGGAATCGTAAAAGTTGAATTTACGATAAAATACTTTCTAGCCTTAGCAATCTAAATGAAAGTCGTAGTATATGTTAAACCGAGAGTGTGCATAAAAAGAACGTCCAAATCTGACTTCGTATGAGGAAGTTATGATTTTTCTAAGATTTAACATTGTAGTGCACAGCCCGAAATTCAAATTTTAGATCGGTTGATTTTTAACCAAAACAGTCTAAACGAGAATTGAAGATCTCGTTAATAGGAGCTCAACGATAAAAAGACAGTCGAAAACGGAGCTCGTATGCGAAAGATATGGATGAAACTTAGTCCCTACTCTTCAAGCGCAGCGAATTCGATACAGTTTTGTAAATCTGAGATAGAGTGAGAATTAGCCGACGTGATCTACATGAAAGTTGTAGTACTTGTAAATACCAATGCGTAGATCTAAATAACGTCGATAATAGAGCTCGTATGCAAAAGATATGGACGAAACTTAGTCCATACTCTTCGAGCGCGATAAATTCGATACAGTTTTGCAAATCGGAGATAGAATGAGAATTAGCCGACGAGGTCTAAATGAAAGTTGTAGTACTCGTAAATACTAACGCGTGGATATAAAGAACGTAGAAAATGGAGCTCGTACGCGGAAGATACAGACAAAACTTAGGGCCTACTCTACGATAAAACCCCTATAAATAAGAGATGAACTCTTCATATTTTCTCCACACCATAAGCCTTTCTTTCTCTCTCTAACTTCTCTCTAGACTCCTAAAACCCCTCTAAATCCCTAGTAACCTCAAGTTTCTAGAGGAAAGACCCGGAGCACCCGAAGGCTCCGAGAAAAAGAGCTTTTCGGCTAAGAAGCTCTGCTCCAGCGGAACCCGGTTTTTAGCAAAACCCGCTGTAAGTGAGATACGCCTACCCTACTTTAAATATAGATTACATTTAAATACAATATCATTATTATGAACCTATAAAAAAGATTTATCAGTGATTCAAAATCGTTATACGGATTGATCTACTTACGGGGATGATGTCTAGGCTGTGATTTAGTGAGGTGTTTAAAGTGGGATTTCCAAACAATATACTTCGTATACCAAATGGACCCTACCTCCGATATGATCCTACCTGGTTGTTCCTTACTTGATATATCATGAAGTAGAATCTGAGTTAATGACGAATCTAGACTAATAATTAGTCGCAATAAATATTAGACTAAAATCTAGTGGTAATAATACTAGGTTTCGTCGAAGGAAATCATATTGTTGAGAAGCGAAGCGCTGCTCGAATATCGAGTCATCACTTTAACAAGTGAGTGCATAGTTACTTTCATCTTACACATAGATATGAAGTATTTTATATAAATTACGTGCTATGTGTGCATATAACCTCTATACTTGCTATCTATGCTGGATGAACGATTTTATACATGTTTTAAATAATTTAAACTGTATATGTATTTTATAACTACAAATATGTTGGGTAAAACATGGGTAGATGAATGATGAGAGATGAAAGATGATATGAGTGAACATTGGCAGCTATAGACTTAGTGCCTAACAAATAACATCGACAGCTATGGACTTAGTGCCTATCGAATAAACGTTGGTAGCTATGGACTTAGTACCTGTTAGATAAACGTTGATAGTTATGGACTTAGTACCTATTAGATAAACACTGGTAGCTATGGATTTAGTACCCGATGAATGAACTTTAGCAGCTATGAAATTAGTGCTTTATGAACGAGCATTGACAGCTATTGACTTAGTGCCTATCATATAAACCCTGAAAGCAATGGACTTTGGAATGAACGAATGCATGATAGATGACTCTTAGGGTAGATCTTAAGAGTAAGGAAGATAATGGGGATGGGTAATTGGGTTGATTGTTTGATGTTTAAACATAATAATTAAATTATTGTGGGTTGAAAACCCTATGTACTCACCAGGTTTCCCAACCTGACCTACTCAAGCTTATTTGTATCACAAGTGTCGATATGAAGTTACATTACACTGAGAGATTAAAGAGATGTAGATCACTAGTTTAAATGAATGTAAGTTCTGTTTATGCTTATGTTTCTGTATTGAAAATGACATCCCAAATGTTTTAAAATGAATAAAAATACATTTCTTCATAAATGCTTTGATAACGTATTTATCATGTTTTACTGGGAACAAATTACGCAACATTTTTATCAAAAAAAGTACTTTGATTTTTATAAAGCATAAACAAAATCGGTCTTTTCTGGCCGTGAAAAATGGGGATGTCACACCTAAGCCATTGAATTTTTGGCCATCTGTCCTTTGGAAGTGATAGCCGAAAGTTTAAGCATGTCTCCTCATTCTCAATCATCTTCCATTGTTAGTGTTGGGTGTGAACCACTAGAGGCGTGACACTTGTGACTCTTGATCTCAAGGCTTCTTCAACAAAAGGATTTGCATTGTTATTACTATATAACAATCAAGGTATGAATATTCTAACCCTAATTGTGTATTTCAATTATATACTAGTATGCTAGGATTTTCTATTTGTTGTTCAAATTGCATGTGCAATTAGAGAAAACATAGATCAAATTTTTAGGGTTGCATGCACACATAGGATTATATGTTTTGCATAATACCCATAAATTACCTCTATGGGGTCCACTGTACTATTTACACGGATCACAAGAGCTTGAGGTATCTGATGGATCAGCCAAATCTGAATATGAGACAACGCTGATGGTTGGATGTGGTGAAGTATTATGATTGTGAGATCATTTATCATTCGGGGAAGGCCAATGTAGTGGCCGATGCTCTCAGCCGTAAGGCGGTCGTGGCTCCGATCAGGGATATATGTTTGAGGATGACCGTAATTACTCCGCTATTGGAGCAGATTCAGGAGGCTCAGATTGAGGCTTTGAAGGAAGAGCACCGAAAGAGTGAGAGTATTGTGGTTCAGGTGGCTTCCTTTGATTATGATAGTCGTGGGTTGTTCACTCTTCATCGGAGGGTATGGGTTCCGTATTGGGGCGGTGTGCATCAGGTTCTGATGGAGGAGGCGCACAAGTCTAGGTTCTCCATTCATCCCGGGGCGACGAAGATGCATAGAGATCTTCGTCCTGATTATTGGTGGCCCTGCATGAAGCTGGATATGGCTTGGTCGGTGGAGTGGTGCTTGACTTGCAGGAAAGTCAAGGTCGAGGATCAACGACCTCACGACAAAATGCAGTCGTCGGATATTCCCGTTTGGAAATGGGAGGGGATCACCATGGACTTCATTAT
The DNA here is from genome assembly GCF_052849685.1 of Lactuca virosa. Lineage (NCBI taxonomy): Eukaryota > Viridiplantae > Streptophyta > Magnoliopsida > Asterales > Asteraceae > Lactuca > Lactuca virosa. The sequence goes on from NC_136428.1 coordinate 320,312,643, forward strand.
GAAGTTGTCCCAAATGTACGCGGAGTGTTATTTGATTTGGTTCATCGTAGATCGATTGACCAAGAACGAGCATTCCCGATCCAGGAGAGTATTTCGCAGAGAAGCTGGCGGTGGTTTACATCAGATAGGTTGTCGCATGGCATGGGGTGCTGGTTTCTGTGGTTTCAGATAGGGATTTCAGGTTTACTTCCAGGTTTTGGAAGAGCTTCCATGATGAGTTAGGTACTCGTCTCCATTTCATCACGGTCTTCCATCTGCAGACGGAAAGTCAGAGCAAGCGGACCATTCATAATCTAGATGATATGTTGCAAGCGTGTATTTTGGACTTTGGTGGGAGTTGGGATATGTATCTTCCGTTAGCATAATGTTCATATAACAACAACTATCACGCCAACATTGATCGGCCTGTTTTTGAGATGCATTACGGGAGGAAATGTAGGACCCCGATATGTTGGGGTGAGGTCGGTCAGCGGGTTATGGGGAGTGCCGAGGTGGTACTCAAGACCACTCAGTTGATTTAGCAGGTTTGGAGTAGACTCCAGACAACTCAGAGTCAGCATAAGAGCTATGCCGACAGACGCCGATCATATTTAGAGTTCCAGGTGAGGGATATGGTTCTCCTGAAGGTGTCAAATTGGAAAGGTGCCATCTGATTCAGGAAGAGGGGCAAGCTGAACCCCAGGTACATCGGCCCTTTAAAAGTTTTTTCCCGGGTGGGCCGGGTTGCATATCGCTTGGATCTTCCAGATGAGCTCAGTCAGATCCATAGCACGTTCCATGTCTTTCAGTCGTAGAAGTGTTTAGTTGTCACACCCCCGAACCGAAACGGCGGAAACGTCCGGGGGCAGATGACGTTATTGTACAGTATCATAACAATTGAATATAAATGAAACAAATCATTTCAACCATTGCATCGAGTATTTAATAAGTTTACATTGTATTCAAATATTGTTTACATGATATCTGATGCATGTTACAAAAATGAATAACGTGATGCAACGACGTCCCATCCACCAAAAACTCTTGTGGTTACCTGTTTACTGATTTCCTGAGAATACAAGTGATTTTGACAAGTGTCAAAAATTAAGTGGGTGAGTTCATAAGCATTTTGTATGAAAAGGGTTTGTAACAGTTTCGTGAAAATGATAGTGTATACTTCCAGAAAATCTAATATTTTCATAAAAATGAGTTGTAAGTCTTAAGTCTCAAGACTAGAAATGTAAGTAATATTGTATTGTAAAATGATGTAATGAAGTTTTATCTTTATATGAAACTACTTGACATATATGCTACCCCGTAAATCTAATGTTTTGTTGATACCCTATTTGAGTTATTATAACCATACGAATGCGACTAGTTGCCTGAACGACACGCTTTGGACGTCGGAATTGTTACGACATTTGTCTCCCCAGACCTGCCGGTCTAACTGTAGCTAACAATTTAAGTGCGGGGTTGTCAATCCCGTATAGATCTATACACAAGTGTCACACTCTCCCTACAAGAGACTTTGGTTAGATTGCAGGTCTTAGTATGTGTACTCTGGTAGGTATGGTGAAGCCAAATGTCTCACAACCAATATCAATCGATTTACGTGAACTTAACAATCCTTTTTCTTGTAAGTGAAATAGTTATACCTTTAAATAATTATAAGTTTCTCCTGAAATAGTAGTGTAATGTTTGTGACTCTTAAACTATACCAGTTACAGTTTATTTTGTTTGTTTGTTGAGACCATTTATATAACCCTTTATATAAATACCTTGTAGTGATCTAGTCTAGTATCAAAATGTAAGTTTAAACATCTTGTTTTTGGATTGTAACCCAAAAATAGTGAAATAATTAGAATGTTTTAACATCCATAAAAATCATACTGATATGCATGATTGTCCTAGTTGCCGATATGCTAGTCTGGTAGATCTATAGGACTACCTGTGATTCTGTCTATATGATTATATGTATATGATTGTTATCTATTATATGTTGACATATTGTGTTGGATTGAGGTTGTACTGCCTCGTGCTGTAGCCAACAAACCTTGAAGCATTCCATATATGAGTTGAGGGCTGGGTAGGGCATGCTAGACTCATGCTAAGGGCTCAGGAGAATTCCAGATACGAGCTGAGGATCGAGTGGTATGCCAGACTCATACTGAGGGTCTGAGGGTATTTCAGTCCGATGACTGATATAGACAGGGAGCAAGCTAGACATAGACTGTGGGCCACGAGGGCAAGCCAGACTTATATTGTGTGCTCAAGGGTAGTCCAGTCTTTTAGCTGTGGACCCAGTACATGTTGTTATTGTATATGTTATCTGTTTATGTGCTGGTACTTTGGGGGTACTCACTAAGATTTGGCTTACGGTCTTTAGTTGTGGTTTTAGGTATTTCGGATGATCGCAGGAAGGCGAAGGCGTGACCGTACACATCTTTTGTTTTATGTACTTTTGATCTACGGGATACTCTGATATGGAACAATACTTTGAAAACAATGATTTTGTAAACATTTTATGATAAGTGGTTGTTTTAAAAAGTTTAAATTTCTTGTGAGTTTTATGGATGTTACATAGTCTCTCAACTTTCTCCTTATATTCATCTCAAATTTTAATGTCATCTAATCAATTATCGCAGAGACAACTGCGCATAAGTTTTAATTTTGTTGAATGTCATGTATTAAGTTGTTGTATATGAAAAATAACAGAAGATCTGTAATGTTTGTTACTGTCTTTATTGATTGTTTTTTGTGGTTGCAGAATGGAGATGGATTTTGCTTCATCGTGATCTTGATTCTCGATTTGTCTGTTCAATACAAATATCGTAAGCTGATCAAGTTTTGTCTGGAAGATTGGAACGCTTGTAAAACGTTCTTCACATTTGAAATAACAGAAGCTTGAGGAAAAAAATGAAGGAATAAAACATACCAGCGGCTCAAAAGATTATCCAAAAATTGCCTTGTACGTCATGTGCACAGAAGTTCGTTGTGGATTGATGATATTGAATGGTATTCTTGAACAATGAATGAGAGGCGTTGAATTGCAGTCTCGCGGCGGGGTGGCAACTTCCGATAATCAAAGAGACAGGTTTAAGCCCTTGTTACAAAGAAGAAGCCCAGTCCCTAAATTGAACCCTAACATGCATCGATTGATGCTTTAGAAGAGAAAGAAATCCAAGGCGTTTGGGGTTGGTAGTTGGTTGCCACCACCAACAGTGGCCTTTGCTTCCTTCATTGATTCTGACATGCTCTCTTTTAGACTTCTTCTCCATCGGATGTACACGAAGACCTTTCGTTCTCCTCTATCGTAGTCTACGAAACCCAGTAGGTTCTCGGTTCTCGTCTCATCGGAGCGTTGCATCAATCAACTATAAAACAGTTCAATCGATCTAGGGATTAAATCAGTTGAAACCCCTTCGTCTATTCCTTTAAACATCGAGCATAGAAAAGTAAGAAAAAGAAAAGTATAGAAAAATGGTTGATTAAAGGAGGGAGGCGGTGAAGATTGCTTCCATGGGTAATGGGTGACTTGAAGCAACACCAAAAACAAAGTGGTTAATCGATCATAATATTGTTTTGTTGGAAGGCATTGGCGTCTAAGAAAGTGATAGAAAGAAGCGAAAGTGAAGACGAAATTCGAAGTAATCCGGTGAGAAAGGTTGTGGTAGTGTAAACTGGACTGGAGGTAATGGAGATGAGCATATTTATCTTCTGCCATGTAATGGTTTGTTGTCAGAAACTATTGTGAGGTATTGTGAGGAGGTGCAAAGTTTAAAATGTGGCTACTAAGGGACAAAAACTGTCAAAATGTTAAATTTTCCGTGACAAAAGTTTTAAGGAACCAAAATACATTGTTCCTAAGATATATATATATATATATATATATATATATATATATATATATATATATATATATATATATATATATATATATATATAATCATGAATATTATGCAATGTAAATAAATAAAATATGTCTTCAAAATCTTTTTTATAAAAGTATCTACATGTTAAAACTATTTACTTTGTTGATTTTCCTTATAAAATAAATTTATATAAACTTCATATTTTATTAAATATCAAACGAACATTTTAGGTTGCGGATAAATAAAATTTTATAGTAGAATTTATATAAGTATGTTATCAAAAATAAGGTTATATAAGGTCATTTATTTTGGGACATTTTTATTTTTAAACCCAACCTTTTTTTCCATACGATGCATGGACATTCACTGATTATCACATACTAGGCGAATCCCCGCGTGTTGCGCGAGAATAGAATTATATAGTTAAAATAATAACTTTTACCAAATTATTATTTAATATTTCTACTTTGAAAAAAAATGTTAGTAGTAAAACAAACATATAGCTAACATATTAGTTTTATTAAACATTATAGTTTAATTTTTAAGTCATTGTGATATATACAATTATTTGATAATTTTATAAACCATTTAAAATTGTGTAAATTATATATCAAATGAATCATAATATAACGGGTAACAAAACGTATAAACAAAAATATGAACTGCAACTTTTAGTAACATAAAAATAGAAAAACATCTATTATAACATTTGTATTAAAAAAGATATATATACAAAGAATAATAAAAAATATGAAAAATAAACACTATAACTTTTAATAACATAAAAACCCTAAAACATCTATTATAACATTTATATTAATTCTTCATATTTAAATCACAAATCTCTTCAAATACATTAATGTTTTTAATGAGCAAAACTTTACAACCTTATAAAAGAAAAGAAAATAAAAAATTATTAGTGATTACTAATTAATAATCATAAGTTAAAAACTCTTGAGTTGTAACTAATAAATATACATAAATTAGAAACTTTTGAGTTGTATTGTGAGTTTCAAATGAATGCGGTACTTGGAAATGTATATTTATTATTATTATTATTATTATTATTATTATTATTATTATTATTATTATTATTATATTCGTCTAAATAATTGGTTTTGATACATCATTTTAATCCCTTCAATTATTAAACATAAAGATATTTAATTATAAATTTATAACATACATAGGTGCATATACATGTTAAACAAATAACATAATATATATATATATATATATATATATATATATATATATATATATATATATATATATATATATATATATATATATATATATATATATTCGTAAATGTCATATGTAATTATTGTTGTAGTAATATGGATAAATTACTTTTATATGAAGAACATATCATAATAAGTCTATCATAATTACATATCAAATGTTCAAAATTATGTTATCTTTTAAATATTGTCTTTTAAATATGTTGTGTAGGATAACCCAACAAAAAAATAATAGAAAATAAACATAATCAAAATAGAAAAACTACAATCAAATAAATAAGAGCATTGAGTGGTTGAATATATAAATAAAGATGTTACATAAACATACATAAATCAAAAGAAAAAACTAACATTCGTCAAATTTGCTCAAACAAAAAAACATATATCCATTTTATAAATCTTCTTTCTTCATTTAACACCATTCAACCATAGAAACTTGATGACAATTCTTCACTAACCTGCATTCAAAATATTTTTCTTGAAAAAGAAGAATCAGAAAGATATTCCAAGCAAAACATTGATTTTTAGAGAGTCACATTCAAGATTGAGTAATACACACAAATCACATAGAAAGATTAAATTAGAAACTGAATATAAAGAAAGAATAGAAAGGTTCCATTTGTTTTTGTTGAAAGAAAAAATTATATTACAATTACCATCGATGCGACATAACCCATTTCTTCAAATCATCATATTTGGATCGTGAATGCTTCAACTATATGAAAACTTTTGAATCACAATATATTCAAATCCTTTTTAAATGTAAGATTTTATATAACACAAAAGACACAAAAGATTGACATTTTTATAGTAAACTTTTCACTAAATGCTAATTAAACATAATATAAGTTATAAACTTTTGAATGTTAAATCATAATTAAGAAAACTTTTGAGTTGCATTAGTTAAAAAATGGGGTTTCAAATGAATGTGGTTTGAGAAAGTTAAAAAAATGGATTTCAAATGTATGAGATTCAAAAAAAATGATAGCTTTATAAGTATGTATGATGTATGATTGCGTATTAAAACTCAAAGATATCAACTTATTCATCATTCAATTTACATTGCATAGAATAAATTACATCAATTTTCATATGTTTTTTTCACACTGTAATCTAAATTTAGAACCCTGATAATATTCTTTTATGAAATAGATACATAAAATATATCTTTTTTTATAAACTACAAGCATATAAAATATATCATTATTATCTGGATTTGAAGTTATCTTGGAAAGGCCATTTCTTTAACAAAAGAATAGAAATTAATAATGGGCTGGGGAATTGCACAAGTGAAATTACTTCCTTCAAGATGACAAGGTTGGGATACTTTGCTCATTCCTAAAGAAATTATTAGGATCAACGCTCGTCTTCACCATCGTTAACCTGTTGTAATTCGTCTCTTTGAAATACTTGTGCCCATAAATCATCCCTTCCGCGTAAGCATTCTTGCCATGGCTGTTGACACCAATGTCCAAATCCCTGTAGTTCAGAAATGCTGCCCTAGGATTCTTAGAAACAAATGGAGTCATGTAATCATACATCATCCTTGTGAAATTCACGTATCGTTTGGCTGCTTCAACGCCAAGTTCTTCCCAGTTTACTTCATATTGAATCTTCGCTATGTTTCCTGATCGATGCGGGAAAGGCTTTGCAAATTCCGAAATTTCACTCATTCTTCCACCATATGGGTTGAAATCCAACAGTTGGTTTTCAAGTTCTTTCATCTTTTCAAATATGAATTCGAATCCTTGTTTTGAAATAGGTTCTTTCACATAATCAGATTTGATCTTTAATGGGTTGAGTTTTTCACCTGTACGGCTTAGAAGAGCAGTAGTTGGAGTACCGATGGAGAAGTTTCTGTAGAAAAGCACAGACTCAATCCAACTCATTTCAATACAGTCCGACTTTTTCAACCCTAATTTTGGAAAATCCTTGTTCATGAGTGTAACAAGTGCTGCCGACTTTCCTAGGTACAATGTTGGAAATGTTGCACGAATAATCTTTTTCCCATTTCTGTTGTTTATGACGTCAAAAGTCATTCGAACGAAAACGTCATTATCGAGTTTATCGGCAACTTGTATCCACCGGTGGGCGATGGTGCTGAGGTTCTGCTGTGATGTTCTTTGGATGTTAAAGACTGTCACAACGGGAGGAACACGAACCAGTTTGATCTTGTATGCTAGAATCACACCAAAGCTGACACCACCACCACCTGTGATTGCCCAAAAAAGTTCTTCACCCATGGACTTCCGATTCAGAAGCTTGCCATTCACATCGGTTAACTGAGCATCAACAATATTATCGACGGCGAGGCCATATTTTCTCATCAAGTTACCATATCCTCCACCACTAAAATGGCCACCAACTCCAACAGTAGGGCAAATTCCAGCGGGAAAAGCATGCGTGTTGCTTTTCTCAGCAATTCGATAGTAGACTTCACCAAGAGTCGCACCAGCTTGGACCCATGCAGTTTCATCTTCAATACTTATATTTACGGAGCATAACTTGAACATGTCAACAACGAAGAAGGGTTGGTTTGAATTGGTCACATAGGAAAGCCCTTCATAATCATGGCCTCCGCTTCTGGTTTTCATTAGCAGGCGGTGTGTTTTGGCGCACACAATAGCTGCTTGAATGTGTGAAGGATGTAAGGCAGTGATGATTAGAATGGGTTTGGGAGTCGTGGATTCATTGAAGCGAAGGTTACGGATGTAAGCTTGAAAGACAGAGGGAAAAGAGGAGTTACGGGAGGTGTAAAGTTGTTCATTGATCGGAAAAGAAGGGTCGGCTCGGTTGTTTAGACATCGAGTGAAGCGATATGTAATGGAACTGGAAGTTGCTGAGGATTGGGAAGAGAGCAAGACAAGGAGGAATGAAAAAATGAGGTTGAAAAAAGAGATGATTGCCATTTGTTGTGATATGGTATGCATGGTTTGAGGTTGATACATGCAATTAATTTATATACATAAACCAAAGTCATCTTTCCAATCGGGCGGGCCATCATAAATGTTCAATTAAACCTACAACCAAACTGATCAATTAATTAAGTCTTCAATTTTTGGAATTTGAGTTTAATGAAAACATGATTTCTTATATCGATTCAAAAGTTGTGGGTTAGAATCAAACAGTATATTGATATTAATTATACTATAATTAAATGTAAAATCATTTTCATTTTCATTAATCGTCTTATGATAATTTAATACATCATTTAATACTTCGAAAATTAGCAAGTTTGATGGCCTAATTTAAACAACATTATTACTATTTGTTGCAACGGCGGATCCAAATCAAAGTAAAGGGGTATCGCCGACTAGTAAAGGGGTATCCAAAAAAAAAAAAAATCGCATAATACACAATAAGAAAAAAAATTCCGGAAAAAATTACATTACTAAAAGTTTTTTGAGGGGTATCCCGGGCTACCCCGGGATATATACTAGATCCGCCTATGATTTGTTGTATTTTATTTTATTTTGTTTAAATGGAAACGTATGTACATTTAAATTATCTTATTTATTATTATTTTTTTAACAACACTTAGATCCTAATTTTAAACAATACTTTTATCCATCATGTATACTACTTGAACGTCCAACTCTGTAATATACACTACAAAAAATATGTCATGTAGTGGCATACAAAAAGTGCCACTAAAAACCTAAAAAATGCCACTAAAAACTTGTCATGGAATTAGCGTCACAAATAATAAATGCCACTAGAAACGCTCCCACTAAAACTCTTTAGTGACACTTTTTGCTTTTGTCACTGTAGTTTTTAGGCTTTTAGTGACACTTTTTGCTTTTGTCACTGTAGTTTTTAGGCTTTTAGTGACACTTTTATATTTGACACAATAAAAGAAAAGTTTTTTTGTGGCATATATTTTGTGCCACTGAATACTCATTTGATTAAAAAATTCATGTTACTTTTGGTTACATATTTTCAAATCTTAGTGGCACTTTTTTATGTGCCACAATACAAAACATTATTTTATGCAAATACACATTAGATTCTATAATTTAAACTACTTATATTTACATAGTTTTTATCTATAATCTAAAATAAATTAAATAATTTGATTGCAACACATGCATATTCTATTCCATAAGACTTAAACAAAGTACAATTTCTTTTTATTCCAATGTAATAAACCATTTCATTCCTTCCATGATTTCATCATAACAAAATGCTCGATATTTAATAATCATTTGTTTAACTTTGACTAAACCATAGTGGTCACTATCAAGCCCATATTTTGTAGCTTTTAAGTTCTATTCAGCTTCAACTTCTTCATTTGTTGTCTACCATTGAGTACGTATAAATCCATCTCATGTAAGTAAGAACAAAAAGGTGTTTAGAGTGTTGGGTAAAAATTGAATACAAATATGATTTTCTGATTATTTAAGGTTAAAAACTCAAAATAATCAGATTTGAATAGTTGCAAAATTACAAGTATCTTATTTTTGGAACAAAATATCTTATTGCCTCATAAATAAAGATCCAAACACTTGCACTACTAGAAAAACAGTCTCTTACGACGCGCAATGCGTGTCGTAAAACGCTCAGACGACGCACAAATGCGTGTCAAGGAAGGCCCTGTCATAAAGGAAGACGATGCGCTTTTGCTCATCGTCTATTTACGACGCGCTTTTGCGCGTTGTCTATTTACGACGCGCTTTTGCGCGTTGTCTATTTACGACGCGCAGTTATGACACGCAATGCGTATCAAGGAAGGCCTTGTCATAAAGGGAGACGACACACATTTGCGTATCGTAACCTTACGACGCGCGTGTTTATGACACGCAATGCGTATCAAGGAAGCCCATGTCATAAATGAAGATGACACGCATTTGTGTGTCATAAACTTCAGTAACCATTTATGATATGCATTTACGATGTCTTTACGATACTCATTTACGCATAATACAAAAATATGTAAACAAATATATACCAAAACAATCAATTTCATCCAATAACATCATGTCAAAAAATTGTAATACATTGATATTAAGGGGATCTAATTGTACATTGTTATTAAGAGGTTTAACCTTCCAAACTGAAGGTGAGTCACGGAATCCTTTTCCCAACGACTTTCAACAATGAAGGTGAAAACACTGTGTGACCGGTTGCTCTCGCTGTTCATATCTGTTCCTGCCACTTTCCTGTTTGCAGCACCCTGATAAAGTAGGCAAACTAATTTTAAATCTGATATAATCATAATTAAGCAGTAACAAAGTGTAAAATTTCACTATATTGACACACCTGCAATAGAAGCTTGAGGACTTCATAAACGTTTTTAACATTATATTTTGTAAGATTTTCAACAAAAATCAATAACTTAATAGTTTCAATCCATACTACAATGTTTACTTTAACACTTTTTTTGCTAATTTCTTCAAGGCTTATATAAATTTACTTATTATTAAATTACATAAGAATTATTTATGATTGCTGTTCAAAATAACCCCTTGTAGAAGAACCCACTTCAGATCGCATCCTCCACTTGATATCCCAATTCCTTATTAAACTATTAAGATTCATATCTGTAACATTTTTTTATATAAAGATTTAACAGTTTAAAGTTCAAAAAAAATGTGATTAGCTTAAATAGTTAGCAACTCTGCAGTAACAGATATGTTGAGTCAGAAGAAAAAAATCAGAGATATCCAAGAATTTAAGATCAGACATGTTGTCTATGTCGCTCTTTAGTAACAAAATGTTAAGTAAAGTGCTTAAAAATGTGAGCTTGCTGCATCGGGTATGGCCCGCGTCATCAGGTTTCAAATGGGTTGTTACTTTCTTTTTCTTTTTTCCATGTGGGGTACCAGTTAATGGACTTGACTTTTCCAAAACGTAATCAAGCATGTGTTGTACCATTGATGTGGAAACCTGTATATAGCTTAGTAATTCAGATCTGACCCAAGATGGATGTACATGATTCTTGAAATAAAATTAAGCTCCATGATTCCTGAGATGAAACCTAATCATTTTGAAATTCCAAACCAGCTGTAGACTTTGCTGCAGCTATAATACTAATGTTACCTTATTACATCATTATAAAGTTTTATTACAACTTTCAAATTTTTCTACATTAAATGAAGAATTCAATCTGTTGTTTTAATGTTGACACTTGAGAGTATGTCTAAGCTCCCTATTTTGAGGACATCAGTACAGAGAGTCTAATGAAATAATTGATGCAAAGATGTATTGCAACAACCTTTATATTCTCAGAGTTGTACTCCATCTCTAACATCATACTCTCAGTATTGCCCTAATTGGAATAGGAGAAGGGGCAAAATTCTCCCATGGAGAATCAGAGCGACCCATAGGAGTATTGTCACCATAACAAGGAGAAGGTAATCGTGCATCAGATGAAGCACAAAGTAACATTGGTGATGGTGAAGGTATGGAAATAAAACAGAAAAAAAACAGAAACCCTAACCGACCTTGGCCGTTGAGATGATGGGGGAGCTTTTCCCTTGACGCAACACCCTCCATGGTATCAAGCTCAATCTCTGCAGCCCTACGATTTTCCATAATCTGATCCAAATCTCTCTCGTCCTCCAGAGAATCGTCCAACCTAACCGACATTCATAGCCATTTCTGTTGATTTCCAACTCGAAATCATAAATTATGTTTCGACAAAAGTGTCGAATTTGACATGAGTGTGGGGAGGTTTCAAGAAGAACGGAGCAAAAGCAACAACGCAAAAGATAACATTAGGTATCAAGGGCTAATCGAGTTCGATTAAAAAGGTTATAAAACTCTTAATAAAGGAAGAGAAACCTCTGGAACAAATAAAGAAGCAGAATGTTGATGGTGATTGACCATGGAGTTTCGAGACCTTGACTGTAATGGAGCTGTTGTTCTACTTGATATGGAAATCACTCTAAATTTGTAGTTGTGATACAACTCTTCTATTGATTGAGAGGCTGAGAAAGTACTTGAGGAACTGAAGATCGAGAGAAGTAGATGGAGGGTTTATGAACCGAAACCCTAGTTCCAACAATAGTCGTGGTTCCAGCAATTGTACCCCTTTGATTTCAATTTCATGGCCCGGTGACCAAAAAACCTTCGATTTCACTAAGAACCGGAACCCTAGTTCCAACAATAGTCGATTTTTTGTATTTGATTGAGAGAGAGAGAGAGAGAGAGAGAAGAACGATTGAAAGAAGGTAGAGGAGAGCATGGCGGCTTTTCAAACTTTTGGAATTTCATTTCCCCGCGAGCTCTAAAACGCGTGTTTATGAAAAAAATATATATATAAAGCGACGTGCGCACACGTCACACATTTTATCATATGCGCCCTCCGTGTTTTTTTTAGACACGAATTTTAGGGCACGCACAAATGCGTGTCCTCTATCCTTCAAATTTTATAAGAGATGACATTATTTTTAGGAAGCACGCTTTTGCGTATCGTAAATCACCACGTGTCATTGTTTGCGCGTCATTAAAGGCAGTTTTTATAGTAGTGTTGTTTAATAGCAATAAAGATACATAATCAAAAGTGGGATTAATTACCTGAAGGAGACATACACTTGAATGCAAAAAGTGTATGATAACATATGTATTTTTATAAGAGGGAAGACCATTGAGCTCAAAGATGTTTAACAGATCAAAAAACTGCATTCACAAAAGAAATTTTTACAGAATAATCAAGTTCTTGACATCAAGAAAAGAGAAAAAGTTCAAAATAACATAAGCCAATGATTACTTTCTTTATCATTTTAATTGTATAATCATTAGGTACCTGAGATAGGACTTTTGCACACTCTGTCACGGTTGACAATTCTCCTTTCTGATATGCAGTATCAAATCTAGATAACAATTTTTCTCCAATTATGTACAAACATTCACCATGATCAAATTCAAGGTAGACTTATACATGGTGAAAAAGTGAATTATAATGCATATACCATTAAAGTACATTTGAAGGTTACCAACAGCAACCTCCAGTCCTCTACTAACAGATTGCATAGTCGTACCCTCTCTTCCAATATCTTCATCTGCAAATAAACTTGAAATTAACAAATAAAGTTTAAAAAGAAGTGTTGTATAGACAAAGATTATTTATTTTTTGGACTGAATGAACTGTTTGAATATGAAAAAATGACCATTATACCCTTATGTATAGACAAAGATTGTTTCTTTTTTGAACAGAATGAACCGTTTATGAGCTGTCTGACTTAGGGGCGTCTTCCATTCCCAAGTTGTTTCATTATTGCCTTTGGGTTTAGATGAAACAACATTTGAGCTGCATAACAAAAGCATGGCTTTTATCTGTCAAAACAAAAGATAAAGGAAATAAATATTTCAGCACTAACATAGTCAAATTCATATGACCTTCTTTAAAGTTTAAATCACACCTCTTTCAATTGTTCTAGGGATAAAATAACAAACATGTTGCTTTTCACATTAGTTAGCACCCTGTAAAAAAGATTTAAAAAAATGATATGAAAATCATGTCATATAGCAATAAGGCATCATGGCATTTAGATTTTGAATGGAATGATAAAGACCTTGATATTGGGTGTCCACTCTATTCCTTATATGTTTGGCTCATGAATCTACACACCTGCAATCAACTACTTCTTAGCCTCTTGAAGAATAATACTAGAATATCAAGTGTTTTGAAACAAAATGCAATCCAACTAATTAAACGGTAATTTGTGATATCTTACTGAAGTAACAAGCTGAATAACATTGACAACCTCCATCTAATGTCTTTAAATTGTATGTATAATTGCACATTTTTTTTGACAAAATTCTATCCATATATAATATTTTAAACAAGTCTAAGTCTTAAGGATATGGACTAGTCTTACCTACCAATTAAGACACTGATTTAAATAGGAATAGAAGTTATACCTTTTAACAGGTGTTCCCTTAGGCTCTATTTCAGTCATCTCTTATAGTCGGAAAAACATGTACATGCAGCTAAAGATCAAATTGGAAGCCATCAGCCTCAACGTGATCTTCTCTTCTTTGCAGAACAACATGTCACAGTTATTCCATTCAATATCATGGAGCTACATATCTCATTTTGATGTAATGATATTAGAGAGAATAAACAAAACAGAACCATGAGACTCAACAGGAACCATCGCATAAAACATAAGGATGTCATCACCGTTTCATCTACCCTGTAATCAACATGAAATGAGATCACACCTTTGTTGTTATTGTTGCTAGAAATCGACATAAAGAACAAGAAACAACAATTACGAGATCATATAAAATGCTTTCGACCTCTCCATACCTAGCCGAAAACTCCATATCTCGTCGGAGATGTATGGATAGAAGCGGACATCAACTCCAAACCTCTCGGTGAGTTTGAAACCTCTCGGTGAGTTTGAATCCATTACGTTACTTCACCATAAAGCTCAAAATTAGACCTCTCCTTTGAATCCTTACGATCTCACTCATGAATCATCGAAAAAATAGAAGCGGAAAGATATCAGGTGGTTGATTGGAAAGAGCGAATGTGTTGGTTAATCGGAAAGAGACAAGGTCGACAGTGGATGACCGAAAACAGGAAAAGAAACGGCAGCGATTAATCAGAAATAGTCAAGGCGGTGGTTGTGGGGAGTGATTTAGGGTTCTTCATTTTGTTTAGGAGGGGGGAGGGGTGGGTGAAGATATTAGGTTAGAAGAGAAGATGTAGGTAGGGTAGGTGAGAATGGAGATGTGTTGGGGGGTGGGGTGGGATAATGGGGTCGATGATATTTTTAAGAGTAAAATGTTTTTTTCTTTTATAATTTTTTAATCAGATGATAATAGAAAAAGAGTATATATGTCATTTAGGTATGATAAAGACTAAACAAAAGCAAACGATCCGAGATAAAAAAACTGAGTTAAAGGACTATGTATATTATTTGAAACCACATTTATGTAATTTACCTTATTTAATATAGCAAACTTTTAGTGGCATATTTAAATATTATGTCACTAATAATTATTAATATTAGTGACATAAATTGTTAAATGTCATTAAATCCATTAATGTTTATAATGGCATTTGGAATATGCCATTAAAAGCATGGTATAGTGGCACATCATACATATGCCATTAAAAATGTATGCCACTAAATGACATTTTATTTGTACTGATAGTAACACCTTTACAAAAATCTTCACTTTTTGGTCAATGACCTTTGAATGATATTTCCATTTAAGTAATTTCTCTTTCATACTTCCTAAATATGGTTAAAGAGTAAGATGTTTATTGTTTCATATGAAAATGATTTGCACTCTTCGGAACACATCTGCAGACCTATCTTGTGTTCGATTATACAAATATTTTAGGTAGTTATCTTAATATATGGGATAAAAATGCTATATTTAAGAATAAAATATGCTTAAAATGCTTTGAAATGAATAAATATATATAAATTTCTAGCTTGGAATAAAAGAAAGAGATTGGATCTTATTTAAGCTGATAAGGACAAAAAGCGAGAAACTACCCAGAATCTCGTGAAGTCGCGCTACGCCTGGCTATATGACATGTCGTTCCCAAATGTGGTGTTCGATTACAATACAAATTGTCGATCCCACGAGGCGATATTGTATTTACCGCGGGCGAAATCGCAGAAATCTATAAATATCCAAGATTTTAAACCCTAATTTGTTGTGCACCCTTTGACCGATCGGTATGGGTCAAAACGAGACACAACGCGGCTTACGTGGCACACCACAACGCCGTCTTAACAGGGGGAACACCGCCCCCCCCCCCCCCCAACTCGTTGCATCTCGTCCTTCAGTTCTCGTGGCCATCGAAACGAAGTGAAACACGGAAAAACTTACCGTTGTGGCTTATGACTGTTTGCAAACAGTTTGCATTCAAACAAAAAAAAATTACGTTTTTACCTATATATATATATATATATATATATATATATATATATATATATATATATATATATATACACACACACGCACACACATATATACTCATTTTATTTCAAATTTTACATCTTTTTTAACATTCTCTCTATACTTTTATAAACTTTCTTACTCAAAAAATGGAGCAAAACCCAAACACCCCCTCTCCTTCATCAAACCCAAGCACAACCTCGCCTCTCAGATTCGCGGGTTATGAAAATTATTTCAACCTTTTTATCGTCTCAACGCTCACCACAAATCCCATACCAAGGCGCCGCTTTAAATCCCGCTTCACCGCCACTGCAGTTTCCCAACTCACCTTTCATTCAAAAAAATTTATTTGGTCACAACCCAAATTTACAACAAAATCTTTTCCCTACTTTTTCTTCGACGCAACAAACAACCAACCAAACATCGCCTACAACACAACAATCGGTTGAAGTGGCAGCGAGAGGTAGTAGGAGAGGGAAAGGGAAAGGAAAATCGATAGCGTTGAAACAGAAAATGCAGACGTTCCACAATGATGGACACCGAATGAGGAATATGCTTTGACGGCGGCTTGGTGTGCTACTTCAAAAAACAAACTTCGAGGAAATGGAATGAAAAAATGAGCTTATTGGGAGGCGGTGCTCGACAAGTTTCATGCTTTTTTGAAGAAAAATCCGTATCGCAACAATGACATGTTAAGCAGCAAATGGGGTCAAATAACTAAGAGGTGGAGCAAATTCAATGGTATTTACAACCGGCTTGAAGCGCAACAACAAAGCGGAACCAACGACTTCGATTTGTTCAAATCTGCTAAGGAACAATATCGGGTTGAAATGGGTCATGTTTTCGACTTTTGAAAAATCATGGGAATTGTTGTGAGCGGATCCAAAATGGAATAAAACGCCAACATCGTCGGAGGTTCAATCCAAAAGGTCTCGCAATTCTAGCTCGGTCGACGTGTCGGACGCACGGACTAACATCGACCTAAACGCCAACGACGATGAGATCCCGGATGATATCCAAGAGATATCCCCACCACGACGACCCCCCGGACGCGACAAAGCGAGGCGCGCTGCAAGACATGCGGAGGAGGTGGAGACGAGAGCAAAAGAGGCGGCGGAAATGAGAGCGAAATTCGACGAGCATAATTTATTAATAAAAGAAAAAAATGAGTTGAAACGTCGTCATTTGGAGTTCCCGGAAAGGCAGGCATGGGAGAAGCAGGAGCAAAAAGAGAGGGAACTAATGACACATCAGTTGTCAATTTTTCAGACGAGGGAGGAAGGTTTGGCGCCTGCTGATCTAGCGGTGCTACAAGCGATGAATGAACAAATTATGAAGAAATATTTGGGTTAATTAGGATTGTTATGTGGTTTTAGTAGTAATTTGAATGCTATTTTAGTTATAATATTAGGTTTAAAATTATGTTTTTTTAATTGTAATCTTAATTTTAGATTCTAAATATTATGCTTTTTTTTTGTTTTAAAATTTTATGTTTTTTAAAAAATATATTCATGTTAATGATTAAAAAAATACAAAAAGGAAAAAAAAGAAAAAGAAAAAAAAGAAAAAAAAACGAAAAAGTAAAAAAAAAAAAACAATTTCGAAAAAAAAAAAAAAAACATATTTATTTTCAAAAAGGTGGTGTTGTATCTTGTTGCCCATTTCCCCACTTGGTGTTATAACACCACTTGCTTATGTGGCATATGAGGTGACACAACTTGGTGTTGCACCTTGTTGCCTACACCTAATGCTCTTAGGAACCTTTACTAAGGGGTTAGAAGATGTTCTTAACGTCCAACAACCATTTTAGGTAGATTTCAAGGTTAGAGAAAATTTTTTGGAGCGAAGATTTGAATATTCAGAAGCTAGAAGCATTAGGATTATGCTTGCTTAATAATCGTTTTTCACAATTTCTTTTTGATGTTTTTTTTACCAACTGATTATGGGGCAAAATCCTTATGTTTTCACTAGAACAGATGTAACATAATGACTTGGTGTGATTCCATTATTCGAATAATAAGTTTTATTTAATATATCTTGTTTGTTTGATTGAATAGCTTATGTGTTAAAGTTTTTATTTTTATTACATATTGCTAAGTTAGTAGAATTTAGACGACCAATATGATTTTATTAACTCGAATCATAGTTTTCCAACATTATTTGGCGGTTGTGACTAGTAATTGACCAAATCCTAGGGTTTGGTGATATAGTTGTAAACTTAAATGTGTAAGAGAACATTAGAGAATCCCTTATGCTTGTAATCGACTTTCGTGACCATTGAACATAATCCTTGGATCAAATCTCTCATGATACGAACTTAGTTATAATTGTTTAGATAGTTAACTACATGTCCTTTGTATTATCTGTCTTAATAATTTTACAAATTAGTTGATCTGACCAAGATAAGTAATTGCATTAAAAATCAGTAAATAATAACTAATATTCATAGCACTTATTTGGAATCCACCATATCTGAACGAGAAATCAAATCTATGTGAAAACATCTTTATCTCTTTTGTCTTTAAATATATTAAGTAGTTTTGCTTTCGTTTTATTAGTTTTTTGCTTTCGTTTTATTAGTTTTAACTGAATTTAATTAATTTTAAAGAAAACCCCTTTTACATAATTTTTTACAAGTTTAATTGACATTTGAATTGTTTTTATCTGAATCATTCTCGTTTCCCTTGTGTTCGACACCCCTTCTTACTAAAACTAGACTGCTACACAATTAGGTACACTGCCAATTGTGTGTATTAGTCTAGCTGCGATAGATTACGATTTATAAATTTAAAACTAGTGCATAAAAATAAACTTCAAGTTTTTGGTATCTCAAGGTTTTTAAGTGTATGTGTGTGATTATGTGAGAGAAATGTATAGAAAGAAGTAGGTATTGAAAGACGCCTGATATATACCATATTATAATTGCTTAGATAGTTAACTACATGTCCTTTGTGTTAACTGTCTTAATAATTATACAAATGAGTTGATCTGACCAAGATGTTAGCACTTATTTGGAATCCACCATATCTGAACGAGAAATCAAATCTACGTGAAAACATCTTTATCTCTTTTGTCTTTAAATATATTTAGTAGTTTTGCTTTCGTTTTATTAGTTTTAACTGCATTTAATTAAGTTTAAAGAAAACCCCTTTTACATAATTTTTTACAATTTTAATTGACATTTGAATTGTTTTTGTCTGAATCATTCTTGTTTCCCTTGTGTTCGACACTATTCCTTACTAAAACTAGACTGCTACACGATTAGGTACAATGCCAATTGTGTGTATTAGTCTAGATACGATAGATTACGATTTATAAATTTAAAACTAGTGCATAAAAAATACACTTCAAGTTTTTGGCGCCTCAAGGTTGTTAAGTGTATGTATGTGATTATGTGAGAGAAATGTATAGAAAGAATAGGTATTGATAGGAGCCTCATATATATACCATATTGACTATGATATATAGTCATTAAGTCAGACTTTGTAAAACCTTGATTTCTGATTTATTATACCAAAAATGTAATGCCCACAGATTCGGGCTAGTCAGTTTTGAGACAATAAGCGTCAAAAAATGAATTTATGATAGAATATTATTTAGAATAAATAATCTTAACTAAGTTGTAGTATATGTCACAAGGTTTCCGTACATATAAAGAACGCTGAAATATGAGTTATAACGAATAAGTTATGACCTGTCGAAGTTTCGCGAAAAAACCGGCACGACACCGAGAATCATAAAAAGTGAGTTTACGATAAAGTCTTTTTTAGCCTTAGGAGTCTAAATGAAAGTTGTAGAGTATGTCTCCACACACGCGTGGATATAAAGAACGTCAAAAACAGAGCTCGTATGCAAAAGTTATGACCTTCCGAAGATACAGATGTCTGAGAGCATGACACGTGTCGGAAACCCTAATATGACTAGACTCACAATGTGAGCATTATTTCTTATGACGTGAGTAGGCAAATGGACACTAATCGAGCCTAGAAAACACCTGGGAAGTCTACGGGATGACTCTTGGAAGCTCACGACGTGATCATATCATTCTCACGACGTGAGAAGTCGCCCGGACACATTTCGGAGCTATAAACGCAGATGGCGAAGCTACGAGGTGATACAGCCATGGCTCACGACGTGAGCATTGATTCTCACGATATGAGAGGCCAAAAATCAGCCTATAAATATCCAATTCGACCATTTCATTCCTTTCACCTAAACTTTCTTCTTCTCTCTCGTTTGTTGAAGCCGTTCCGCGTCTCGAGCCCGACGATCATGAACCGCTGACTGTTTCTAGTTAGATTCTACCAACTCACGCTACTAAGGTGAATGCATAGTTACTTTCATCTTACACATAGATATGAAGTATTTAATATAAATTACGTGTTATGTGTGCACATTATTTGTGTTCTTGATATCTATGCTGGATGAACAAAAATATACATGTTTTATTTGTCTTAAACTGTATACGTATTTTATACGTATAATTATGATGGGTAAAAGATGGGTAGATTAAAGATGAAATAAATGATGAGCGATGAAAGATGAACGATGATATATGAGTGGTAAAATATGGTGAGAAGCGATGAGCCAAGAGATGTACCAAGCGGTGAGCCAAGCGGTGACCCAAGCGATGGCCCCGTCATCTAGCAGAGTATAAATGACAACCACAGACTATTCTAGACAGTACAGTGGAACACTAGCAGGCTCACAACCTGTAGGTGTTATGAACGATATGATCACCCGGTGTACTCTAAAAACTCATTGACATGTATTGCAGGTGGACTCCCGCAAATAATAATGTCGATAAATGAGAGCTATGGACTTAGCACCCGTTGGATGAGCCCTGGAAACTATGGATTTAGTGCCTATTGTATAAACCCTGGCGATGATGGACTTTGTGCCTATTCCTTAGGAACAATCCTTAGGAATGAGTGATAGATGATTCTTAGGGTAGATCCTTAAGAAATAACGAAGATAATGGGATGGGTAATTGGGTTAATTGTTTAATGATGAAACATAATTACTATATTATTATGGGTTGAAAACCCTATGTACTCACCAGGTTTTCCAACCTAACCCACTCAGTTTATTTGTATCACAGGTGTCGATACGAAACTACTTTACACTGAGAGATTTAAAGGAGATGTAGATCACTAGTGTAAATAAATGTAAGGTCTGTTTATGCTTATATTCCAGTATTTACGATGACATCCCAAAGTTTTAATATGAGCAAAATACATTTCTTCGGAAATGCTTTGATAATATATTTATCATGTTTTTCTAGGAACAATTTCCGCAACACTTTTCTTTAAAAGGACACTCTGATTTTTAAAATAAAGCATAAACAAATCTGTCTTTTTTGGCCGTGAATTTGGGGATGTCACAAAAAACATTATGGGTTTTAACTGCAAGTGTATGATTGTGCTAGAGAAATGTGAATTACAAGATCATCAACACATAATTTATAAAACGTAAGTTTGACGTTGGAATTAACCTGAAACTCAAGGGTTTTAAATGAATTTGCGATAGAGATATGAACGAAAGAAATATATAAAGTGTAGTTGGTACAACGGAACATAGTTCGTTCCTTCCGCCAATTCGTAATTTCATGCTAGAATTTTGCAATTCACCATCAATTCATAAAGAGATAAGTTTTTGGTAATTTACCCTAGCCATGGTGACAATAAATAAAGATCATTAACTAAGAGTCGTGAATAGAGCTGGCAATGGTTCGACCTGGGTTGGGTTCGGGTTGAACCCATTTATTAATTGAGTCGAAGATTTCAACCCAACCCAACCTGTTTAATTTAATGGGTTAATATTTTCAATCCAGCCAAACCTTTCAGATAAATGGGTTTGTTATCAGGTTGATCTGCTACACAATTAGGTACACTGTCAATCGTATGTATTAGTTTAGTTGCGATAGATTACGATTTATAAATTTAAAAGTATTGCATAAAAAATACACTTCAAGTTTTTGGCAACATTATCGGGGAACGATTTCATTTAGTTCACATTATTTATTTGTTGATTAAACTTTCTATATAGTTTAGTTTTTAGTTTTTATGTTTATTTTTTAATGGATACGTGTAATGTTATTATTGAGCGTGAGTTACATGCATGCGAGTTGGATGATGAGCCATTTGATCCAGAAAGAGTTTGGAGGAGCGGGAAAAATTGTTGGTAGAAGACTCGGACGAAGAATAGGAGTGGGAAAAATTGTCGGAAAAAGACTCCGACGAAGAACAAGAGCAAGTTGTATATTGTGAAGCAGGGCGTGACCCTTCACTATTGCGTGTTGCCATTTTATGTTCTATCTGATAGGGTGAAAATTCCGTCTCTTGATCAGGTCCTGATTTACGATCCGTTTCTCATCAGTGTCCACCAAACTACACTTCTTGTCGGTATTTTGGAGATCTATACATATAAGCTCATTTGGCCGATTTTAGAAACTAAGAGTCAAATTTTGTGAATCGAGTCAAAAGAACTACATGACGTGACAGATAGATTGGAAACAAACATATTATAAGTTTATTAAGTTGTGAGTCTATATCAAGACTCGCATAGAAAGAAGCCATATAAGGTGGCAACCCAATTTAAAAAAAAAATAGTTTGCATTTTCTTTTTGTTTTTAATTTTTAATACTTATTTAGTTTATGAATAAAAGAGATTTTTATGATTATTATTTTTATAAAAATATCCAGCTAAGATATGAGCAAGATGCAAGAGTAGGGTGAATTATTACGAGAAGAAGACAAGAGGCGTAACCATTAGTAAGTGTGGGGTACACATTCGACATGGATCAATATATAGTTCATTGAGCATTCACTGCTACATAGAGGAAGAAACTCTTTCGAGAAACTAGTTGAGAGAATCATCACCTTCTGATTGGTTGATTTTTTAGCGATTTGGAATTATACTTTTAACGAGAATCACGTTGCATGCTACTAATATTCATGACATAACCTTTGGTTTAGTCGCGATTAATTTTTCGACATTTGAAGACTACAATGTGTCACTTGTCACTGCGCGACGCGAAGAAGATAATGTTCCGATAACGTTCCTGATCACACATAGAACACGAAAAAACCATCCATAGCGTAAGTACTGCACACAAATTACATTTTTCTAGCTATGAAAGATTTGTTACCCACCGAATTTCATGCGAAGAGTATACTGTTATTAGCAATGATGTTCAGTTTGCAGAATTATTTCAATTAGAAGATTCAAGTGTTGTATCAACAATCAAATCAATGTAATTATTCAATCTCACCACTACATACCGAAGAAGAGTTCCTTCTTGTTCTGTCTCTTTTATTTTGTGCTTAATTGATTATTTATAGAATGATGACATTATATAATTTAAGTGTGTGGCATGGGGAGTGTAATTGGAATTATGCATGTTAGATGAAAATTTGGGTCGAATTCTAAAATTTTCTTAGATAAAGTGGCATAAAAATGGAGTTTATTGATTAATAATAAGGTAACTTGAAACAAATTCTAAGATTTTATTCAGTTGATATGTTATAATATAATTGTCGCTTTCTAATTTTAGTGAAATCATGAGCCAAAAATATAATATGTAGTTTGAGGCATAAAATATGTTTTGCATTATTTGCTAAAATAAACCCTTGAAATTTTATTTTAGTCATTGAATATTATACTACATCGCTAGCTAATAAAGGCTGAAGTTAAGTTTCTTAGCATATGTTCAAGTTGTTTGAAAAAGAAGAAAAAGGTAAAAAAAAAGTCGAAAATATTGTTGAAAATATCAAAGTTATGAGTCAATAAAAATGTAGCACCTGGTTCTTGGTATGTATTTTTATTTAAGTATTTTTGCATTTTTGGCCTTGGACTCGGCGAGTTGAAGGACCAACTCGCCGAGTAGAAGCGAGATGAGGCGCGGGATTTAAGTGATGAACTCGTCCAGTCGGGTCCCGGACTCGACGAGTAGACTCTGACTGGACAAAAACCCTAATTCAAGGGTTTGCACCCTATTTAAACAATGTTATGTCGGCCACAACGTCCCTTATGCTCCCAGAACACCTCTCATTGAAACCCTAGCCGTTATTGAAGCAATCTAAGCCTTGTTGGTGGATTTTGGTGCTTGTGGTCTTAAGAAGGAAGGAGAAAGGCTTGAGGAAGCAAGTAAAGACCAAGGGAACCCGAGTTTGTGCACCTTCTACAGTTCATTGAAGGTAAAAAGCTGTAACCTTGCTCTTTCATTTGTTAGATCCCTTTTTGGGGAGATTTAAGGCTTTTATAAGCCACTTTTGATGGCCAACCATGATTGCAAACATGGTTGGGGGTTAGAGCTTCGGAATCACGTCATTAAAGGAGTCACAAGGCAGTTGGGGACTGCTTTTGCACCCATGAAAGGCCCCATGCATCTTAAGAGCTTGTTTTATGTCTTTTTGAGCTCAAAGTCCCATGCAAGCACGTAAAGTTTGTAACTTTACGTGCTAGATCGATTATAGAAGCTTGGATCTATCTTTTGATCAAAGGTTGTACATCAGAATTCAAGGATTTAGAGTGTGGACATGACTGACTCGGCGAGTCCGTTCTTGGACTCGACGAGTCCGAGGCTTTGAGCCTCATATCTGTTGAGAGTCAAAGGAACCCAGTTGAGTGTTAGAAGGGTTGTAATCGGACAGGAAGAGTTACCCAATGTATTGGATGTGATTTTAGACCTGGAGTTCATGGGACTCGACGAGTGCTAGAACAGACTCGGCGAGTCCAAGGCAATCTTCTTAAGGATGAAGATGAACTCGACGAGTTGTTCATCAACTCGGCGAGTCGAGGACAGAACTTGTTCATCAGATGAAGGTGAACTTGACGAGTTGTTCATCAACTCGGCGAGTCGGATGAGTTTCATGCGATGTTCATGTGAGGGAGGAACTCGTCGAGTTGACGGCCCAACTCGACGAGTCGGGTCATGGATAAGGACGAGTAAAGGGTGAGGGACTCGGCGAGTTGACGGCCCAACTCGGCGAGTCGGGTCAACTTGAAGTTGACTTTGACTGACCCTGTTTAGGGTTCTACTGGCTGTGTGTTGACTTGAAGGTCGTCGTGTAGGGATCGAGGAGTCGAGGGGAGTCGACTTGTGCGCTGAGGGTAATTCAAACACTGCACGACATCGAGGTGAGTTACCTTCCAGTAGGGGTGGGTCTAAGGCCACAATGCCGGCCGACCACAGAGGAGTATTTGTAAGATGATTGTGTTTGTGATAATTATCTTGGTTTGGTTATGTGCTTTGGTCACAAGTATTATCTGCATGATATGTTACGTGTATAGTAGGGGTTAGGATCCCTGACAGCGGCCCTTAGGGCTGTGGGGTAGGTCAGTACCCGGATATGCGTGACTGTATGATTGTACCTTGCTGTTGTATGCTAGTGGTAGGGGGTGGAATAGTCCCCAGTTACCGGTTGAAAGATATCGATGACAGTTACTGGTTGAAAGATATCGATGATAGTTACCGGTTGAAAGATACCGATGATGGTTACCGGTTGAAAGATACCGATGATGGTTACCGGTTGAAAGATACCGATGTTGGTTACCGGTTGAAAGATACCGATGATGATTACCGGTTGAAAGATACCGATGATATTGTATGGTATGTGGTATGATGGGGGAACTCACTAAGCTTTGTGCTTACAGTTTCGGTTTTGGTTCAAGGTACCTCTTCGTCTAAGGGGAAGGAACCGGCGGCGTAGCATCGCATCACACACACACATATGGTTTCCGCATGGAGTTTTCTGGGATTGTATTCTGATATATTATTATTCAATGGCTTGGGTTTTCAGACATGATACCTTGTTTTATGAGATGATGTGTTTTCGCAGTATTTTCTTATGAATGTTTTTATGTGTTGGTTAATTAAAAAGAAATTTTTGGACCTGAAAATTGGGATGTTACAAGTTGGTATCAGAGCCCTAGTTTGAGGGATTCGGACACATCCTCGGGGGTGTCTGGACTCAAACTGAGGGGCTAAAAGGTTTTTACAAGGAAAAAATGATTTTCTAAAATCTAAATGGAAGGATTTTAAGAAAGGCGAAGTGTGTGATGCATGCGACCGGCCGGGCTCAAGTAAGTTTTCCCCAAGATACCCATACTTGATATGTTATGCTATATGGTTTTGATTCAGAAAACTGCATGCTAGAATAGGACTAAGGATCTAGGAGGATGCCTTGTGTGCCTGATATATGATTTTGAGAATTGCATGCTAGTTAGGGCTAAGGATCTAGGAGGATGCCTTATATGCCTGTTGTATGAGCTGTATGTTAGGACTGTTTAGTCAGCAGTAGGATGGCCTGTGTAGGTTATGCCTGATTTGGTTACCCAATGCTCGAATGCTGCTTGCTTTGTGCTATGGGGGTTCTGGCCACCTTCAACTAGCTAAGGAACGGATATGTAACAGTATCCGAAAGTTAGTTAAGGGGAAGTGGTGGGGATTCCTAGTGCAACTGATGGCGGAGGGTAGGTCGGAGAGTGCCTTAGGAAAACCTAGGATGATGTCAGTGGAAAGGGGTATCGGTGAAAGGGACTTGGTGAAGTCGAAGTAGTCCTTGAGGAAAGCACGGATAGATGTGGAAGGTAGTATGGGCCCGTACTACTGGAAGCAGAGGATCCGTACTCGAATCAAGGAGGGCCTAGATGGAACCGGGAACCTTGGAAAGTGTGTTAGGCCTCTTGGAAGTATGTATGATCCTGACATTTATGCGTGTGTTTTCAGCATGGTGACCACACGACATGGAGCAGGAGGTTCCGGATCAGGATCAGGATCGGGCTCGGGTGTAGGATCCGAGCAGGTTGATGACGGGCTACGCGAGTTCATCGCGTCTGAGATCACGAGAGGCATTCTTGAGTCGACCCCGGTCATTTTCGGGTCGATCAAGGAAGGGATTGTTGAGCTGATGGAGGATCGCCTCCGGGCATTCAGGAGTGATATGGCGTCTAGCCAGACGAGTACGCGCACACTGTCCTTTAAGGACTTCCGAGGGAGCGGTGCGCCGGATTTCCATGGGGTGAAAGACCCCATTGCTTCTAGGAGATGGATCGCAGACATCGAGTCTGCGCAGCTGACCAGCTTCTGCCCCGAGGGGTCGAAGGTGAGATATGCAGCAGGGTGTTTGAGAGACAGAGCTAGAGATTGGTGGGAGTATGTTGGTGACTCATTGGGAGCCTCGGCTGTTGAGGCTATGACCTGGTCAGACTTTGTGACCAGATTCAGGGCGTTTGTGCCAGCTGTGGAGCTTCAGCAGCTAGCCAGAGATTTCTTGGACATGAGACAGACTACGGAGACTGTGGCGGATATCACCGCCAAGTTCAGGGAGAGGGCATTGTTGGTGCCCCAGTATGCGGGTGATGAGGACATGAGGAGGACCCGCTACCATGATATGTTACGAGCTGACATCCGGGAGCATGTCAGTTTCTCAGCTTGCCCTACCCTGGATTCCATGATTGCCAGGGCTAGGGAGAGGGAGATTGATCTGGAGCACATCCGGAAAAGGAAGGCAGCGGAGGGGCTGACGACGGGGGGATTCGGGGAAGAAGCCCAAGGGATCCGATGGTAGGCCGAAAGGCCAGTCTGGGCGGGACCGCTGTGGGAAATGCGGTCGGTCACATGAGGGAGCTTGTCGCACTGGGTCGGGTTCAGACTGCTATAAGTGCGGCAAGGTTGGGCATTTTGGCAGAGATTGCACTGCCCCTACTCCTGCGGTACAGATGACATACCTAATTTGCTTCCATTGCAATCAGTGGGGCCATAAAAAGTCCAACTGCCCGAGATTGTCAGCAGCGTCAGCAGCGGCGCCAGCAGTGGTGCCGGTCTCAACGACAGCGCGGGTTGCAGATGGCCGGAAGGCCAAGACAGAGGCTCCAGTGGTGCGGAGCCGAGCATTTCAGTTGACAACCGAGGAGGCACGCGCTGCACCTGATGTGGTAACGGGTATGACTTCTTGTTTATGCTTGTATGATATGCTGCTGTGATGTTGATATGTTATGTATGCGCTCTGGTTAGGATCATTCCATGTGAACGGTATTCCAGTTCAGGTATTGTTTGATTCGGGTGCTACCCGATCGTTTGTCTCTCTTGCGCTTAGCAAGAAGTTTCCTGAGTCTTCGGGCATGCTGGATTGCCCTCTAGAGGTCGAGATTGCAGACGACCGGTCGGTACGAGCGTCGGAGGTTTACCGAGATTGCGTCCTACGACTGTTTGAGGAGCGTTATCTGGTAGATCTGGCTCCCATACCTTTGCGGGGGAACAAGGTTGTTATCGGTATGGATTGGCTGAGCCCCAACGGGGCAGTGATTGACTGTGCGCATCAGTTGGTGCGGATCAAGACCCCAAGTGGGGGAGAGCTGGTAATTCAGGGTGAGAGGCCACTACGAGGACCAGCTTTATGTTCAGCAGCGAGAGCTAGGCGTTACCTCCAGCAGGGTTGTGCAGGTTATGTCGCCTATGTTATGGATACCCGGGAAGCGGGTAGGGCGACGGTGGGCGATGTGCCCGTGGTGCGAGAGTTCGCGGACGTATTCCCCGAGGAGCTGCCTGGGATACCTCCGGAGCGACAGGTGGAGTTCAGGATCGACCTAGTCCCTGGTGCGGCTCCGATAGCCAAGGCACCGTATCGGTTGGCTCCTCCCGAGATGCAGGAGTTGTCTACACAGCTGCAGGAGCTGTTAGACAAGGGATTCATTAGACTGAGTAGTTCTACCTGGGGAGCCCCGATTCTGTTCGTGAAGAAAAAGGGCGGGTCGCATCGGATGTGTATAGACTATAGGGTGCTGAATAAGGTAACGGTGAAGAACCGTTACCCACTCCCGAGGATTGATGACCTCTTTGAACAGCTACAGGGAGCATCTTGGTTCTCCAAGATTGATTTGCGTTCAGGGTATCATCAGATGAGGGTCAGAGAGGAGGATGTGCAGAAGACGGCGTTTCGGACGCGTTATGGCCACTATGAGTTCGTGGTGATGCCTTTCGGGCTCACCAACGCTCCTGCCGCATTCATGGATCTCATGAAATGCATGTGTAGACCGATGTTAGAACGGTCTGTGATAGTGTTTATCGATGATATCTTGGTTTACTCCAAGACGCGAGAGTAGCATGAGGAGCATCTGCGAGAGGTTCTGGAGACTTTGAGGAGGGAGAGCTTGTATGCCAAGTTCTCCAAGTGCGAGTTCTGGTTGCGCGAGGTGCAGTTTCTTGGGCACCTTGTCAACCAGAACGGGATTTCGGTAGATCCGGCCAAAGTGGAGGCCGTGATGAGAGGGGAGGTTCCGAGATCTCCATCTGAGATTCGGAGTTTCCTAGGATTAGCCGGCTACTATTGGAGATTCATCCAGGATTTCTCCAAGATAGTCGTACACCTGACCAGACTAACGAGGAAGGCCGTGGTTTTTCGTTGGGGGCCTGAGCAGCAGGCTGCATTCGAGACATTGAGGCAGAGATTGTGTGAGGCGCCAATCTTAGCCCTGCCAGAGGGCATGGAGGATCTCGTCGTGTACTGTGATGCGTCTATCTCGGGCTTGGGCGCAGTATTGATGCAGAGAGGGCATGTTATTGCTTACGCTTCGAGGCAGCTGAAGCCTCACGAGGCAAACTATCCGACACACGATTTGGAGCTGGGGGCTATTGTGTTCGCCCTCAAGATTTGGCGTCATTACCTCTATGGGGTTCGTTGTACGATTTACACGGACCACGAGAGCCTGAGGTATCTCATGGACCAACCAAATCTGAACATGAGGCAGCGTCGGTGGCTTGATGTGGTAAAGGATTATGATTGTGAGATCCTCTACCACCCGGGGAAGGCCAATGTGGTGGCCGACGCGCTTAGCCGCAAGGCAGCGCCGATCAGGGATATCTGTCTGAGGATGAAAGTGGTGACTCCGCTGTTAGAACGGATTCAGGAGGCCCAACAGGAGGCCATGAAGGAGGAACATCGAAAGAGCGAGCGGATTGTGGGGCAGGTTTCCTCCTTCGACTATGATAGCCGATGGTTATTGACTCTTCACCATAGGGTGTGGGTCCCTTATCATGGAGGCGTGCGCCAGATCCTGATGGAGGAGGCACACAAATCCAGATTTTCTATCCATCCCGGAGCGACGAAGATGTATAGAGATCTTCGTCCCGATTATTGGTGGCCCTGCATGAAGCGGGATGTAGCATGGTACG
The DNA here is from genome assembly GCF_052849685.1 of Lactuca virosa. Lineage (NCBI taxonomy): Eukaryota > Viridiplantae > Streptophyta > Magnoliopsida > Asterales > Asteraceae > Lactuca > Lactuca virosa. The sequence continues at coordinate 320,342,783 of NC_136428.1, forward strand.
TGGAGCGGTGCTTGACCTGCAGGAAGGTCAAGGCCGAGCACCAGAGCCCACACGGCAAGATGCAGCCGTCAGCTATCCTACTGTGGAAATGGGAGGATATTACGATGGATTTTATCACAAAGCTTCCCAGGACCGCGCGAGGGGTGGATTCGATTTGGGTCATCGTCGATCGATTGACCAAGAGCGCTCATTTTATTCCGATTCCGGAGAGTATCTCGGCCGAGAAGTTGGCCGACATCTATATCAGGGAGGTGGTGTCGCGGCACGCGGTGCCAGTTTCAGTGATTTCCGACAAGGATGTACGGTTCACTTCCAGGTTTTGGAAGAAGTTTCATGACGAGCTGGGCACTCGTCTGCATTTCAGCACTGCTTTTCACCCGCAGACGGATGGTCAGAGCGAGCGGACCATCCAGACGCTAGAGGATATGCTGCAGGCATGTGTTTTAGACTTCGGAGGTAGCTGGGATACCTACCTTCCGTTGGAGGAGTTCTCGTATAATAATAGCTATCATGCGAGTATCGATCGACCTCCCTTCGAGATGTTGTACGGGAGGAAGTGCAGGACCTCGATATGCTGGGGCGAGGTTGGCCAGAGGGTCATGGGGAGCACCGATGTAGAGCTCAAGACGACCGAAAGGATCCAGCAGGTCAGGAGCAGGCTTCAGACCGCTCAGAGTCGGCAGAAAAGTTATGCCGACAAGCGCCGATCGGGCCTGGAGTTTCAGGTCGGGGATATGGTTCTCCTGAAGGTGTCGCCATGGAAGGGCGTCATCCGATTCAGGAAGCGGGGCAAGTTGGGTCCCAGGTATTTTGGACCCTTTAGGGTTATAGCCCGGGTAGGCAAGGTGGCTTACAGGTTAGATCTGCCAGCCGAACTCAGTCAGATCCACAACACTTTCCACGTCTCTCAGCTGCGGAAGTGCCTGGTGGACGACTCAGCAGTAGTACCCTTAGAGGATATTCAGGTCGATGATAGCCTGAATTACATTGAGCGACCTGTAGCGATCCTTGACCGGACGTCGAAGGATCTGAGGAACAAGAGGGTTGAGCTGGTAAAGGTGCAATGGCAGCACCGGAAGGGCTCAGAATTGACTTGGCAGCCGGTGGATGAGATGATGGAGCATTACCCAGAGTTGTTCCAAGATCGAGCAGCAAACTTCGAGGACGAAGTCTAAAATAAGTAGGGGAGATTTGTAGCACCTGGTTCTTGGTATGTATTTTTATTTAAGTATTTTTGCATTTTTGGCCTTGGACTCGGCGAGTTGAAGGACCAACTCGCCGAGTAGAAGCGGGATGAGGTGCGGGATTTAAGTGATGAACTCATCGAGTCGGGTCCCGGACTCGACAAGTAGACTCTGACTGGACAAAAACCCTAATTCGAGGGTTTGCACCCTATTTAAACAATGTTATGTCGGCCACAACGTCCCTTATGCTCCTAGAACACCTCTCATTGAAACCCTAGCCGTTATTGAAGCAATCTAAGCCTTGTTGGTGGATTTTGGTGCTTGTGGTCTTAAGAAGGAAGGAGAAAGGCTCGAGGAAGCAAGTAAATACCAAGGGAACCCGAGCTTGTTTTATGTCTTTTTGAGCTCAAAGTCCCATGCAAGCACGTAAAGTTTGTAACTTTACGTGCTAGATTGATTATAGAAGCTTGGATCTATCTTTTGATCAAAGGTTGTACATCAGAATTCAAGGATTTAGAGTGTGGACATGACTGACTCGGCGAGTCCGTTCTTGGACTCGACGAGTCCGAGGCTTTGAGCCTCATATCTGTTGAGAGTCAAAGGAACCCAGTTGAGTGTTAGAAGGGTTGTAATCGGACAGGAAGAGTTACCCAATGTATTGGACGTGATTTTAGACCTGGAGTTCATGGCACTCCACGAGTGCTAGAACAGACTCGGCGAGTCCAAGGCAATCTTCTTAAGGATGAAGATGAACTCGACGAGTTGTTCATCAACTCGGCGAGTCGAGGACAGAACTTGTTCATCATATGAAGGTGAACTCGACGAGTTGTTCATCAACTCGGCGAGTCGGATGAGTTTCATGCGATGTTCATGTGAGGGAGGAACTCGGCGAGTCGGATGTGTTGGTTAATTAAAAAGAAATTTTTGGACCTGAAAATTGGGATGTTACAAGTTGGTATCAGAGCCCTGGTTTGAGGGATTCGGACACATCCTCGGGGGTGTCTGGACTCAAACTGAGGGGCTAAAAGGTTTTTACAAGGAAAAATGGTTTTCTAAAATCTAAATGGAAGGATTTTAAGAAAGACGAAGTGTGTGATGCATGCGACCGGCCGGGCTCAAGTAAGTTTTCCCCAAGATACCCATACTTGATATGTTATGCTATATGGTTTTGATTCAGAAAACTGCATGCTAGAATAGGACTAAGGATCTAGGAGGATGCCTTGTGTGCCTGATATATGATTTTGAGAATTGCATGCTAGTTAGGGCTAAGGATCTAGGAGGATGCCTTATATGCCTATTGTATGAGCTGTATGCTAGGACTGTTTAGTCAGCAGTAGGATGGCCTGTGTAGGTTATGCCTTATTTGGTTACCCAATGCTCGAATGCTGCTTGCTTTGTGCTATGGGGGTTCTGGCCACCTTCAACTAGCTAAGGAACGGATATGTAACAATATCCGAAAGTTAGTTAAGGGGAAGTGGTGGGGATTCCTAGTGCAAATGATGGCGGAGGGTAGGTCGGAGAGTGCCTTAGGAAAACCTAGGATGATGTCAGTGGAAAGGGGTATCGGTGAAAGGGACTTGGTGAAGTCGAAGTAGTCCTTGAGGAAAGCACGGATAGATGTGGAAGGTAGTATGGGCCCGTACTACTGGAAGCAGAGGATCCGTACTCGAATCAAGGAGGGCCTAGATGGAACCGGGAACCTTGGAAAGTGTGTTAGGCCTCTTGGAAGTATGTATGATCCTGACATTTATGCATGTGTTTTCAGCATGGTGACCACACGACATGGAGCAGGAGGTTCCGGATCAGGATCAGGATCGGGCTCGGGTGTAGGATCCGAGCAGGTTGATGACGGGCTGTGCGAGTTCATCGCGTCTGAGATCACGAGAGGCATTCTTGAGTCGACCCCGGTCATTTTCGGGTCGATCAAGGAAGGGATTGTTGAGCTGATGGAGGATCGCCTCCGGGCATTCAGGAGTGATATGGTGTCTAGCCAGACGAGTACGCGCACACTGTCCTTTAAGGACTTCCGAGGGAGCGGTGCGCCGGATTTCCATGGGGTGAAAGACCCCATTGCTTCTAGGAGATGGATCGCAGACATCGAGTCTGCGCAGCTGACCAGCTTCTGCCCCGAGGGGTCGAAGGTGAGATATGCAGCAGGGTGTTTGAGAGACAGAGCTAGAGATTGGTGGGAGTCTGTTGGTGACTCATTGGGAGCCTCGGCTGTTGAGGCTATGACCTGGTCAGACTTTGTGACCAGATTCAGGGCGGAGTTTGCGCCAGCTGTGGAGCTTCAGCAGCTGGCCAGAGATTTCTTGGACATGAGACAGACTACGGAGACTGTGGTGGATATCACCGCCAAGTTCAGGGAGAGGGCATTGTTGGTGCCCCAGGGATCCGATGGTAGGCAGCGGAGGGGCTGACGACGGGGGGATTCGGGGAAGAAGCCCAAGGGATCCGATGGTAGGCCGAAAGGCCAGTCTGGGCGGGACCGCTGTGGGAAATGCGGTCGGTCACATGAGGGAGCTTGTCGCACTGGGCCGGGTTCAGGCTGCTATAAGTGCGGCAAGGTTGGGCATTTTGGCAGAGATTGCACTGCCCCTACTCCTGCGGTACAGATGACATACCTGATTTGCTTCCATTGCAATCAGAGGGCCCATAAAAAGTCCAACTGCCCGAGATTGTCAGCAGCATCAGCAGCAGCGCCAGCAGTGGCGCCGGTCTCAGCGATAGCGCGGGTTGCAGATGGCCGGAAGGCCAAGACAGAGGCTCCAGTGGTGCGGAGCCGAGCATTTCAGTTGACAACCGAGGAGGCACGCGCTGCACCTGATGTGGTGACAGGTATGACTTCTTGTTTATGCTTGTATGATATGCTGCTGTGATGTTGATATGTTATGTATGCGCTCTGGTTAGGATTGTTCCATGTGAATGGTATTCCAGTTCAGGTATTGTTTGATTCGGGTGCTACCCGATCGTTTGTCTCTCTTGCGCTTAGCAAGAAGTTTCCTGAGTCTTCGGGCATGCTGGATTGCCCTCTAGAGGTCGAGATTGCGGACGACCGGTCGGTACGAGCGTCGGAGGTTTACCGAGATTGCGTCCTACGACTGTTTGAGGAGCGTTATCTGGTAGATCTGGCTCCCATACCTTTGCGGGGGAACAAGGTTATTATCGGTATGGATTGGCGGAGCCCCAACGGGGCAGTGATTGACTGTGCGCAGCAGTTGGTGCGGATCAAGACCCCAAGTGGGGGAGAGCTGGTAATTCAGGGCAAGAGGTCACTGCGAGGACCAGTTTTATGTTCAACAGCGAGAGCTAGGCGTTACCTCCAGCAGGGTTGTGCAGGTTATGTCGCCTATGTTATGGATACCCGGGAGGCGGGTAGGGCGACGGTGGGCGATGTGCCCGTGGTGCGAGAGTTCGCGGACGTATTCCCCGAGGAGCTGCCTGGGATACCTCCGGAGCGACAGGTGGAGTTCAGGATCGACCTAGTCCCTGGTGCGGCTCCGATAGCCAAGGCACCGTATCGGTTGGCTCCTCCCGAGATGCAGGAGTTGTCTACACAGCTGCAGGAGCTGTTAGACAAGGGATTCATTAGACCGAGTAGTTCTACCTGGGGAGCCCCGATTCTGTTCGTGAAGAAAAAGGACGGGTCGCATCGGATGTGTATAGACTATAGGGTGCTGAATAAGGTAACGGTGAAGAACCGTTACCCACTCCCGAGGATTGATGACCTCTTTGAACAGCTACAGGGAGCATCTTGGTTCTCCAAGATTGATTTGCATTCAGGGTATCATCAGATGAGGGTCAGAGAGGAGGATATGCAGAAGACGGCGTTTCGGACGCGTTATGGCCACTATGAGTTCGTGGTGATGCCTTTCGGGCTCACCAACGCTCCTGCCGCGTTCATGGATCTCGTGAAACGCACGTGTAGACCGATGTTAGACCGGTCTGTGATAGTGTTTATCGATGATATCTTGGTTTACTCCAAGACGCGAGAGCAGCATGAGGAGCATCTGCGAGAGGTTCTGGAGACTTTGAGGAGGGAGAGCTTGTATGCCAAGTTCTCCAAGTGCGAGTTCTGGTTGCGCGAGGTGCAGTTTCTTGGGCACCTTGTCAACCAGAACGGGATTTCGGTAGATCCGGCCAAAGTGGATGTAACACCGGGTTCATGGTATGATTTTATTTAAGTTTCTATTTTAATTTTGCCACGAACTCGGCGAGTCTGCGTCCCGACTCGCCGAGTAGCAGCAGGGTGGACACGAGGTTTGAGCGGTGAACTCGGCGAGTCGATGCATGGACTCGACGAGTCCACCTGTCTGGATGAAGCTCTATTTTCAGACATTTCACCCCATGTTACCCATTCTAAAACACCCATTTCGTCCCATTCTCTTCCAAAAGAACTGTAGAGCGAAACCCTAGCCCATTTTGATCCTTGTGAGTGATTTTGGCTTGGTGAAGGAAGCTTGAAGCTTAAGAGAAGAAGGAGGAAGTTGGAGGGTGCAAGGAAGTGTGGTAGATCCGAAATCTACCCTAGGAGAAGCTCCTAACCAGGTAAGAAAGCTCCTTCTTAATCTTTAGTATAATAGATTCCCTTTTTGTCCCTTATATGTGGATTTCAAGACCTTAAACCTCCCAAACTCCGTGTGTTTATACCCTAGGAGCTTAGATTTATGGGTTGGAACCATTGCATGTCTCAGTTTTGGCCAGAATGGGTGAAGAGTCGAAGGGTACTCGGCGAGTGCCAAAGTGCACTCGGCGAGTTCCATGAAGATGGCCTTAGACTCGGCGAGTTGGATAAACAACTCGGCGAGTCCTATGGAGATTGCCTAGTACTTGGCGAGTCGTTCTTCCAACTCGCCGAGTCTCTTGAATATAGCCTTGAACTCGACGAGTTGTTCTTCCAACTCGGCGAGTCATATAATCAGTCACTAGGATAAGAAGGGTTTAAGTGTAGGAGGTCCAACCCTCCGTAGTCGCACGTGGAATTAGCAATTTAACGTGTAGCTATAGTCCCAGAATCTCCAAATCTCCAAGGTTGATGTTCTGATGGAAGATTGGAGCGATTTGCGAGATCTGTTCGTCGGACTCGGCAAGTCACCCCCTTGGACTCGGCGAGTCCAGTCGCAGGTTTGTTAGTTGTCCCCGTCTAGCGATTCTGGCTGACTCAGTGAGTGGGAACAGGGACCCGATGATTCAGAGTCGGGCTAGACATAGAAGGACTCGGCGAGTCGTCATATGGACTCAGCGAGTCCAGTCAATCAGAAGGTTGACTTTGACCGGTCATTTGACCTTAGGGGTATTTATGAGTACCTAATCCATGTTTACGGATTTATATAGTCTGAGCAGGTTTTTGGCAGCTACTCTCGAGGTGAATTTCCTTCCAGTAGGGACGGGTCTAAGGCACCAAGGCCGGCCCGTATAGACGATATGTTAGTATCGGAGTGTGGGCGGAGCCTGTATCTCATAGCTGAGTTCGATTGTGATATATGCCAGTATGATAGAATTGCTTATACTTGTTGTCTGTGTGATACTTGTATGTTATGGTTTGGTAGCGGAGTGTGGGTGAGGCCCGTATCTCCATGGATAGCAGAGTGTGGGCGAGGCCCGTATCTCCTAGCTAGTGGAGTGTGGGCGAGGCCCATATCTCTATGGGTGTGGGCGAGGCCCGTATCTCTTAGCTGTTCATTATATGATTGCATGGTATGTGACAGTATGGGGGAACTCACTAAGCTTCGTGCTTACGTTTTATTGTTTTGTTTTCAGGTACCTCTTTAGCTAGGGGACACGAGCCGGCGCGGTAGCGGCATATCACACACTCTCATGTTTTCTGCACTATGGATTTTCTGGGATGTACTCTGAATATTTTACTATGATGTTACCGGTTCTCAGACATAAATTAATATTATGAATGTTTTGTAACGATGTTTTTATGAATTAACCTAATTTAAAAATGAAATTTTGAGCTGGTATTTTTGGGATGTTACAAGTTGGTATCAGAGCCCTGGTTTGAGGGATTCGGACACACCTTCGGGGGTGTTTGGACTCAAATCGAGGGATTAAAAGATTTTTATAAAGAAATGATTTTCTAAAGACTAAGTAAAAGGGGTTTCTAAAAAGAAAAAGGTGTGTGATGTGCGCGACCGGCCGAGCTCAAGTAAGTTTTCCCCAAAGTGCCCATACAAGTTTACGTTATGATTATCAGTTCAGTTTCAGTAGAACAGCATGCTAGAATAGGACTAAGGATCTAGGAATGATGCCTTATGTGCCTGCTTTATGTGTTTCGGATTTTTGAGAATTGCATGCTAGTACAGATCAGTCAGTATGATAGCCAGAGTAGTATATACTTGATTATGTGTACTCAATGCCCGAATGCAGCTTGCTTTGTGCTATTAGGAGTTCTAGTCGTCTTTCACTAACTAGTGAACGAATATGCTAAGTTACATATTGCAAGGATTAAATAATTTCAGAAGGTTGGGTCTAGCCCTATTTCGCAGCTCTTGTTTGAGTCCAACCGTTGTAGGGTAGGACCTCTCATTCGAATAATTATCTAGTCTGAGTAATATGTAATAGTATTCGCAAGCTAGTTAGGGAAAGAAAGCATGGACTTCTTGTGCAGCTGATGGCAGAGAGTGGGATGGCGATTACTTAGGGTAAGCCTAGGGCGAGAGTAGCACGAGAACCGCAGTATTAGTAGAAAGGACTTGGTTGAGTTAAGGCAATTCTTGAGGAAAGTACGGATAGACGTGGAAGGTAGTATGGGCCCGTACTACTGAAAGCGGAGGATCCGTACTCGATTCAAAAAGGGCCGAGGCTAGACCGGGGACTAGTGGTATGTATGTGAACCTCGTTAGTGGAATATCGTTTGATGGTGGTTATGCTATGTTTTTCAGTATGGTGACCACTCGACAGGGAGCGGGAGGCTCAGGATCGGGATCGGGTTCGGGTTCAGGGTCCGAACCAGTTGATGAGGGTCTACGCGAGTTCATTGCGTCAGAGATTACCAGGGGCATCCTTGAGTCGACTCCCATCATTTTCCGGTCGATCAAGGAGGGTATTGTAGAGTTGATGGAGGATCGTCTCAGGGCGTTCAGGAGTGATATGGCGGCTAGCCAGTCAGGACCACGCACACTGTCCTTTAAGGACTTCAGGGGCAGTGGTGCATCAGATTTCCATGGGGCGAAGGACCCCATTGCTGCCAGACGATGGATTGCAGACCTTGAGTCTGCACAGCTGATCAGCTTCTGCCCCGAGGGGTCGAAGGTACGATTTGCAGCAGGGTGTCTACGTGACAGGGCTAGAGATTGGTGGGAGTCGGTTTGTGACTCTTTGGGAGCCGCGGCCATTGAGGCTATGACATGGCCGAACTTTGTGACACGATTCAGGGCGGAGTTCGCGCCTACGGTGGAGCTCCAGCAGTTGGCACGGGAGTTCTTGGATATGAGGCAGACGACAGAGTCAGTGACGGAGATCACTGCCAAGTTCCGGGAGAGGGCGTTACTGGTGCCCCAGTATGCAGGTGATGAGGATATGAGGAGGACCCGCTACCATGACATGCTGCGAGCCGACATTCGGGAGCATGTCAGTTTTTCTGCTTGCCCTACCCTGGATTCTATGATTGCTAGGGCGAGGGAGAGGGAGATAGATCTGGAGCACATCTGGAAGAGGAAGGCAGAGGAGGGACAGACGATAGGGGCTTCGGGAAAGACGCCCAAGGGATCAGATGGTAGGACGAAAGGCCATTCAGGACCGGGCCGCTGCAGGAAGTGCGGCAGGTCGCACGAGGGAGCGTGTAGATCAGGATCGACAGGCTGCTACAGGTGCGGCAAGACGGGACACTTCAGCAGGGATTGTACTGCCTCTGCCCTGGTTATTCAGACATCTGAGTTGCTGTGTTTCCACTGCAATCAGAGGGGCCACAAGAGGGCCAACTGCCCCCAGTTGACAGCAGCAGCGCCAGTACAGGCACCAGCTCCAGCGACCCTGCGGATTACAGATGGCCGACAGGGCAAGGCAGAGGCTCCGGTGGTGAGGAGCCGGGCATTTCAGCTGACAGCCGAGGAGGCACGCGCTGCACCCGATGTGGTGACGGGTATGATTCTTTCCCTCTGACCTATTTATATGAGATTTATGATATTGATATGTGCTCTGTGTATATACGTTTAGGATCGTTCCATGTGAACGGTATTCCAGTCCAGGTGTTGTTTGATTCGGGGGCTACCCGATCCTTTGTTTCTCTTGCACTTAGCAAGAAGTTTCCTGAGTCCTCGGGCATGTTGGATTGCCCTTTAGAGGTCGAGATTGCGGACGACCGGTCGGTGCGAGCATCAGAGGTCTTCCGAGATTGTGTATTGAGGTTGTTCGAAGAGGGGTATTTGGTTGACCTAGTTCCCATTCCATTGCGGGGAAACAAGGTCATTATTGGTATGGATTGGCTGAGTTCCAATGGGGCAGTGATAGATTGCGCGCAACGGTTAGTACGAGTCAGAGCCCCAAGTGGGGGAGAGTTAGTAATTCAGGGTGAGAGATCACAGCAAGGGCCAGCCTTCTGTTCGGCAGCGAGGGCAAGGCGTTACCTTCAACTGGGTTGCGCAGGATATGTCGCATATGTCATGGACACCCGGGAGGCGGGTAAGGCGACGGTGGGCGATGTGCCCATAGTACGAGAGTTCGCGGACGTATTCCCCGAGGAGCTGCCTGGGATACCTCCAGAGCGACAGGTGGAGTTCAGGATCGACCTAGTCCCTGGTGCGGCTCCGATAGCCAAGGCACCGTATCGGTTGGCTCCTCCTGAGATGGAGGAGTTGTCTACACCGCTTCAGGAGCTGTTAGACAAGGGTTTCATTAGACCGAGCAGTTCACCTTGGGGAGCCCCGATTCTGTTTGTGAAGAAGAAGGACGGGTCGCATCGGATGTGTATCGATTATAGGGAGCTGAATAAGGTAACGGTGAAGAACCGTTACCCACTCCCGAGGATTGACGACCTCTTTGACCAGCTTCAGGGAGCATCTTGGTTCTCCAAGATAGACTTGCGTTCAGGGTATCACCAGGTGAGGGTCAGAGAGGAGGATGTGCAGAAGACGGCATTTCGGACACGTTATGGCCACTATGAGTTCGTTGTGATTCCCTTTCGGGCTCACCAATGCTCCTGCCGCTTTCATGGACCTCATGAACCGCGTGTGTAGACCGATGTTAGACCGGTGGGTGATAGTATTTATTGATTATATCTTGGTTTATTCCAAGACGCGAGAGCAGCATGAGGAGCATTTGCGGGAGGTTTTGGAGACTTTGAGAAGGGAGAACTTGTATGCTAAGTTCTCCAAGTGTGAGTTCTGGTTGCGCGAGGTGCAGTTTCTTGGACACCTTGTCAACCAGAACGGGATTTCGATGGATCCGGCCAAGGTGGAGGCCGTGATGAGATGGGAGGTTCCGAAGTCTCCATCTGAGATTCGGAGTTTCCTGGGATTAGCTGGCTACTATCGGAGATTCATCAAGGATTTCTCCAAGATAGCATTACCCCTGACCAGGTTAACGAGGAAGACTGTGGTCTTTCGTTGGGGGCCTGAGCAGCAGGCAGCATTCGAGACACTGAGACAGAGATTGTGCGAGGCGCCAATCTTAGCCTTGCCAGAGGGTATGGAGGATTTTGTTGTATACTGCGATGCGTCCATCTCAGGTTTGGGCGCGATATTGATGCAGAGAGGGCATGTCATCGCCTACGCGTCGAGGCAGCTGAAGCCTCACGAGGCAAACTACCCGACGCATGATTTGGAGTTGGGGGCTGTTGTGTTCGCCCTCAAGATTTGGCGTCATTACCTCTATGGGGTTCGTTGTACGATTTACACGGACCACAAGAGTTTGAGGTACCTCATGGACCAGCCAAATCTGAATATGAGGCAGCGTCGGTGGCTTGATGTGGTAAAGGATTATGATTGTGAAATCCTTTATCACCCGGGGAAGGCCAACGTGGTGGCCGATGCGCTTAGCCGCAAGGCGGCGCCGATCAGGGATATTTGCATGCGGATGACAGTGGTGACTCCGCTTTTGGAACGGATTCGGGAGGCTCAGCAGGAGGCTATAAAGGAGGAACATCGGAAGAGTGAGCGGATTGTAGGACAGGTTTCCTCCTTCGACCATGACAGCAGGGGATTATTGACATTACACCGCAGGGTGTGGGTTCCATATCTCGGAGGCGTGCGCCAGGTTCTGATGGAGGAGGCGCACAAATCCCGATTCTCCATTCATCCAGGGGCAACGAAGATGTATATGGATCTTCGTCTGGACTATTGGTGGCCCTACATGAAGCGGGATGTAGCATGGTACGTTGAGCGGTGTCTGACCTACAGGAAGGTCAAGGCCGAACACCAGAGACCGCACGGCAAGATGCAGCCGTTGGATATCCCGCTGTCGAAATGGGAAGACATCACGATGGATTTCATCACCAAGCTTCCCAGGACCGCGCGAGGAATGGATTCGATATGGGCCATCATCGATCGATTGACCAAGAGCGCCCACTTTATCCCGATTCAGGAGAGCATCTCGGCCGAGAAATTGGCCGATATCTACATCAGAGAGGTGGTGGCACGGCACGGGGTGCCAGTTTCAGTGATTTCGGATAGGGATGTGCGGTTCACTTCCAGGTTCTGGAAGAAGTTTCATGACGAGCTGGGTACTCGTCTGCATTTTAGTACAACCTTTCACCCGCAGACGGATGGCCAGAGCGAGCGGACCATCCAGACTCTGGAGGACATGCTGCGGGCGTGTGTTTTAGACTTCGGTGGTAGCTGGGATACCTATCTTCCTTTAGCCGAGTTTTCATATAACAACAACTATCACGCGAGTATTGACCGCCCTCCCTTCGAGATGTTGTACGGGAGGAAGTGCAGGACCCCGATATGTTGGGGCGAGATTGGACAGAGAGTCATGGGGAGCACTGAAGTAGTGCTCAAGACGACATAGAAGATTCAGCAGGTCCGGAGCAGGCTTCAGAATGCTCAGAGTCGGCAGAAGAGTTATGCCGATAGGCGCCGATCAGACCTGGAGTTCCAGGTCGGGGATATGGTTCTCCTGAAAGTGTCGCCGTGGAAGGGCGTCATCCGATTCAGGAAACGGGGCAAGTTGGGTCCCAGGTATATTGGACCGTTTAGGGTTGCAGCCCGAGTGGGCAAGGTAGCATATCAGCTGGACCTGCCAGCCGAACTCAGTCAGATCCACAGCACTTTCCACGTCTCCCAGCTGCGGAAGTGCATGGTGGACGATTCAGCAGTGGTACCTTTGGAGGACATCCAGGTTGATGACAGCCTGAATTATATCGAGCGGCCTGTGGCTATCCTAGACCGGAAGTCGAAGGAACTAAGGAACAAAAGGGTTGAGCTGGTGAAGGTGCAAAGGCAGCATCGGAAGGGCTCGGAATGGACTTGGGAGCCCGCAGATGAGATGATGGAGCATTATCTGGAGCTGTTCCGGAAAGGAGCTGCAGACTTCGAGGACGAAGTCTAAAATAAGTGGGGGAGATTTGTAACACCGGGTTCATGGTATGATTTTATTTAAGTTTCTATTTTAATTTTGCCACGAACTCGGCGAGTCTGCGTCCCGACTCGCCGAGTAGCAGCAGGGTGGACACGGGGTTTGAGCGGTGAACTCGGCGAGTCGATGCATGGACTCGGCGAGTCCACCTGTCTGGATGAAGCTCTATTTTCAGACATTTCACCCCATGTTACCCATTCTAAAACACCCATTTCGTCCCATTCTCTTCCAAAAGAACTGTAAGCGAAACCCTAGCCCATTTTGATCCTTGTGAGTGATTTTGGCTTGGTGAAGGAAGCTTGAAGCTTAAGAGAAGAAGGAGGAAGTTGAAGGGTGCAAGGAAGTGTGGTAGATCCGAAATCTACCCTGGGAGAAGCTCCTAACCAGGTAAGAAAGCTCCTTCTTAATCTTTAGTATAATAGATTCCCTTTTTGTCCCTTATATGTGGATTTCAAGACCTTAAACCTCCCAAACTCCGTGTGTTTATACCCTAGGAGCTTAGATTTATGGGTTGGAACCATTGCATGTCTCAGTTTTGGCCAGAATGGGTGAAGAGTCGAAGGGTACTCGGCGAGTGCCAAAGTGCACTCGGCGAGTTCCATGAAGATGGCCTTAGACTCGGCGAGTTGGATAAACAACTCGGCGAGTCCTATGGAGATTGCCTAGTACTCGGCGAGTCGTTCTTCAAACTCGGCGAGTCTCTTGAATATAGCCTTGAACTCGACGAGTTGTTCTTCCAACTCGGCGAGTCATATAATCAGTCACTAGGATAAGAAGGGTTTAAGTGTAGGAGGTCCAACCATCCGTAGTCGCACGTGGAATTAGCAATTTAACGTGTAGCTATAGTCCCAGAATCTCCAAATCTCCAAGGTTGATGTTCTGATGGAAGATTGGAGCGATTTGCGAGATCTGTTCGTCGGACTCGGCGAGTCACCCCCTTGGACTCGGCGAGTCCAGTCGCGGGTTTGTTAGTTGTCCCCGTCTAGCGAGTCAGGCTGACTCAGTGAGTGGGAACAGGGACCCGATGAGTCAGAGTCGGGCTAGACATAGAAGGACTCGGCAAGTCGTCATATGGACTCGGCGAGTTCAGTCAATCAGAAGGTTGACTTTGACCAAGGAGTTGACTTTGACCGGTCATTTGACCTTAGGGGTATTTATGAGTTCCTAATCCATGTTTACGGATTTATAGCCGGAGGGATTACCGGTGTGGCAGCCAGGCGTAGTCTGAGCAGTTTTTCGGCAACTACTCTCGAGGTGAGTTTCCTTCCAGTAGGGATGGGTCTAAGGCACCAAGGCCGGCCCGTATAGACGATATGTTAGTATCGGAGTGTGGGCGGAGCCCGTATCTCATAGCTGAGTTCGATTGTGATATATGCCAGTATGATAGAATTGCTTATACTTGTTGTCTGTGTGATACTTGTATGTTATGGTTTGGTAGCGGAGTGTGGGCGAGGCCCGTATCTCCATGGATAGCAGAGTGTGGGCGAGGCCCGTATCTCCTAGCTAGTGGAGTGTGGGCGAGGCCCGTATCTCTATGGGTGTGGGCGAGGCTCGTATCTCTTAGCTGTTCATTATATGATTGCATGGTATGTGGCATTATGGGGGAACTCACTAAGCTTCGTGCTTACGTTTTATAGTTTTGTTTTCAGGTACCTCTTCAGCTAGGGGACAGGAGTCGGCGCGGTAGCGGCATATCACACACTCTCATATTTTCCGCACTATGGATTTTCTGGGATGTACTCTGAATATTTTACTATGATGTTACCGGTTCTCAGACATAAATTAATATTATGAATGTTTTGTAACGATGTTTTTATGAATTAACCTAATTTAAAAATGAAATTTTTAGCTGGTATTTTTGGGATGTTACAGTGGAGGCCGTGATGAGATGGGAGGTTCCGAGATCTCCATCTGAGATTTGGAGTTTGCTAGGATTAGCCGGCTACTATCGGAGATTCATCCAGGATTTCTCCAAGATAGCCGTACACCTGACCAGACTAACGAGGAAGGCCGTCGTTTTTCGTTGGGGGCCTGAGATTGTGTGAGGCGCCAATCTTAGCCCTGCCAGAGTGCATGGAGGATCTCGTCGTGTACTGTGATGCGTCCATCTCCGGCTTGGGCGCAGTATTGATGCAGAGAGGGCATGTTATTGCTTACGCTTTGAGGCAGCTGAAGCCTCACGAGGCAAACTATCCGACACACGATTTGGAGCTGGGGGCTGTTGTGTTCGCCCTCAAGATTTGGCGTCATTACCTCTATGGGGTTCGTTGTACGATTTACACGGACCACGAGAGCCTGAGGTATCTCATGGACCAACCAAATCTAAACATGAGGCAGCGTCGGTGGCTTGATGTGGTAAAGGATTATGATTGTGAGATCCTCTACCACCCGGGGAAGGCCAATGTGGTGGCCGACGCGCTTAGCCGCAAGGCAGCGCCGATCAGGGATATCTGTCTGAGGATGAAAGTGGTGACTCCGCTGTTGGAACGGATTCGGGAGGCCCAACAGGAGGCCATGAAGGAGGAACATCGGAAGAGCGAGCAGATTGTGGGGCAGGTTTCCTCCTTCGACTATGATAGCCGAGGGTTATTGACTCTTCACCATAGGGTGTGGGTCCCTTATCATGGAGGCGTGCGCCAGATCCTGATGGAGGAGGCACACAAATCCAGATTTTCTATCCATCCCGGAGCGACGAAGATGTATAGAGATCTTCGTCCCGATTATTGGTGGCCCTGCATGAAGCGGGACGTAGCATGGTACGTGGAGCGGTGCTTGACCTGCAGGAAGGTCAAGGCCGAGCACCAGAGGCCACACGGCAAGATGCAGCCGTCATATATCCTACTGTGGAAATGGGAGGATAGTACGATGGATTTTATCACAAAGCTTCCCAGGACCGCGCGAGGGGTGGATTCGATTTGGGTCATCGTCGATCGATTGACCAAGAGCGCTCATTTTATTCCGATTCCGGAGAGTATCTCGGCCGAGAAGTTGGCCGACATCTATATCAGGGAGGTGGTGTCGCGGCACGCGGTGCCAGTTTCAGTGATTTCCGACAGGGATGTACGGTTCACTTCCAGGTTTTGGAAGAAGTTTCATGATGAGCTGGGTACTCGTCTGCATTTCAGCACCGCTTTTCACCCACAGAAGGA
Source organism: Lactuca virosa (assembly GCF_052849685.1). Classification (NCBI taxonomy): domain Eukaryota; kingdom Viridiplantae; phylum Streptophyta; class Magnoliopsida; order Asterales; family Asteraceae; genus Lactuca; species Lactuca virosa. The sequence goes on from NC_136428.1 coordinate 320,358,636, forward strand.
TGGTCAGAGCGAGCGGACCATCCAGACGCTAGACGATATGCTGCGGGCATGTTTTTTAGACTTTGGAGGTAGCTGGGATACCTACCTTCCGTTGGCAGAGTTCTCGTATAATAATAGCTATCATGCGAGTATCGATCGACCTCCCTTCGAGATGTTGTACGGGAGGAAGTGAATGACCTCGATATGCTGGGACGAGGTTGGCCAGAGGGTCATGGGGAGCACCGATGTAGTGCTCAAGACGACCGAACGGATCCAGCAGGTCAGGAGCAGGCTTCAGACCGCTCAGAGTCGGCAGAAAAGTTATGCCGACAAGCGCCGATCGGGCCTGGAGTTTCAGGTCGGGGATATGGTTCTCCTGAAGGTGTCGCCATGGAAGGGCGTCATCCGATTCAGGAAGCGGGGCAAGTTGGGTCCCAGGTATTTTGGACCCTTTAGGGTTATAGCCCGGGTGGGCAAGGTGGCTTACAGGTTAGATCTGCCAGCCGAACTCAGTCAGATCCACAACACTTTCCACGTCTCTCAACTGCGAAAATGCCTGGTGGACGACTCAGCAGTAGTACCCTTAGAGGATATTCAGGTCGATGACAGCCTGAATTACATTGAGCGACCTGTAGCGATCCTTGACCGGACGTCGAAGGATCTGAGGAACAAGAGGGTTGAGCTGGTAAAGGTGCAATGGCAGCACCGGAAGGGCTCAGAAATGACTTGGCAGCCGCTGGATGAGATGAAGGAGCATTACCCAGAGTTGTTCCAAGATCGAGCAGCAGACTTCGAGGACGAAGTCTAAAATAAGTGGGGGAGATTTGTAGCACCTGGTTCTTGGTATGTATTTTTATTTAAGTATTTTTGCATTTTTGGCCTTGGACTCGGCGAGTTGAAGGACCAACTCGCCGAGTAGAAGCGGGATGAGGCGCGAGATTTAAGTGATGAACTCGTCGAGTCGGGTCCCGGACTCGACGAGTAGACTCTGACTGGACAAAAACCCTAATTCGAGGGTTTGCACCCTATTTAAACAATGTTATGTCGGCCACAACGTCCCTTATGCTCCCAGAACACCTCTCATTGAAACCCTAGCCGTTATTGAAGCAATCTAAGCCTTGTTGGTGGATTTTGGTGCTTGTGGTCTTAAGAAGGAAGGAGAAAGGCTCGAGGAAGCAAGTAAAGAACAAGGGAACCCGAGTTTGTGCACCTTCTACAGTTCATTGAAGGTAAAAAGTTGTAACCTTGCTCTTTCATTTGTTAGATCCCTTTTTGGGGAGATTCAGGGCTTTTATAAGCCACTTTTGATGGCCAACCATGATTGCAAACATGGTTGGGGGTTAGAGCTTCGGAATCACGTCATTAAAGGAGTCACAAGGCAGTTGGGGACTGCTTTTGCACCCATGAAAGGCCCCATGCATCTTAAGAGCTTGTTTTATGTCTTTTTGAGCTCAAAGTCCCATGCAAGCACGTAAAGTTTGTAACTTTACGTGCTAGATCGATTATAGAAGCTTGGATCTATCTTTTGATCAAAGGTTGTACATCAGAATTCAAGGATTTAGAGTGTGGACATGACTGACTCGGCGAGTCCGTTCTTGGACTCGACGAGTCCGAGGCTTTGAGCCTCATATCTGTTGAGAGTCAAAGGAACCCAGTTGAGTGTTAGAAGGGTTGTAATCGGACAGGAAGAGTTACCCAATGTATTGGACGTGATTTTAGACCTAGATTTCATGGGACTCGACGAGTGCTAGAACAGACTCGGCGAGTCCAAGGCAATCTTCTTAAGGATGAAGATGAACTCGACGAGTTGTTCATCAACTCGGTGAGTCGAGGACAGAACTTGTTCATCAGATGAAGGTGAACTCGACGAGTTGTTCATCAACTCGGCGAGTCGGATGAGTTTCATGCGATGTTCATCTGAGGGAGGAACTCGTCGAGTTGACGGCCCAACTCAACGAGTCCGGTCATGGATAAGGACGAGTAAAGGGTGAGGGACTCGGCGAGTTGACGGCCCAACTCGGCGAGTCGGGTCAACTTGAAGTTGACTTTGACTAGACTTGGACTGACCCTGTTTAGGGTTGTACTGGCTGTGTGTTGACTTGAAGGTCGTCGTGTAGGAATCGAGGAGTCGAGGGGAGTCGACTTGTGCGCTGAGGATAATTCAAACACTGCACGACATCGAGGTGAGTTACCTTCCAGTAGGGGTGGGTCTAAGGCCACAATGCCGGCCCACCAAAGAGGAGTATTTGTAAGATGATTGTGTTTGTGATAATTCTCTTGGTTTGGTTATGTGCTTTGGTTAAGAGTATTATCTGCATGATATGTTACGTGTATAGTAGGGATTAGGATCCCTGACAGCGGCCCTTAGGGCCGTGGGGTAGGTCAGTACCCGGATATGCCTGACTGTATGATTGTACCTTGCTGTTGTATGCTAGTGGTAGGGGGTGGAATAGTCCCCAGTTACCGGTTGAAAGATACCGATGACAGTTACCGGTTGAAAGTTACCGATGACAGTTACCGGTTGAAAGATACCGATGATGCTTACCGGTTGAAAGATACCGATGATGGTTACCGGTTGAAAGATACCGATGACGATTACCGGTTGAAAGATATCGATGTTGGTTACCGGTTGAAAGATACCGATGATGATTACCGGTTGAAAGATACCGATGATATTGTATGGTATGTGGTATGATGGGGGAACTCACTAAGCTTTGTGCTTACGGTTTCGGTTTTGGTTTCAGGTACCTCTTCGTCTAAGGGGAAGGAGCCGACGGTGTAGCATCGCATCACACACATACATATGGTTTCCGCATGGAGTTTTCTAGGATTGTACTCTGATATGTTATTATTCTATGGCTTGGGTTTTCAGACATGATACATTGTTTTATGAGATGATGTGTTTTCGCAGTATTTTCTTATGAATGTTTTTATGTGTTGGTTAATTAAAAAGAAATTTTTGGACCTGAAAATTGGGATGTTACAAAAAATTGCAAAGAATGAATGTTTTTAGAAAGTCAAAATAGACAAGTAAAAAAGGTCAATGTTTTCCATAACTTGTAAAGTTAAAGTGTAATTTTATTTCTTTATTGATTTTCTTTTTATATTGATTCGTTTTCGAACTTGGCAAAAATATTTTAAGGTTAGGGATTTTTAAAGGGTATATTCGAAGGGATGCATAAACGAGTATTGTTCAAACCGAGTGGTGAGCATTTTTGAGGATTGTGAGTATTTAGAAGTTTGAAAGTTATTAGGATCTAGACACAATTATATGCATTGATGCTATATACAATTGGTTGGTTTGGAGTGGGTTATCTTGTGTAATATTGATAAATAAAGTTTTGATGTTGTTATATTAGAGTTGACCTAAATAGAATGTAACACCCATAAAAATCAAGCTAATTTTAACTTTTAAAAACATTCCAAATCCATTAGTTATTACAAAACTTGTTTTCAAAATGTATCACATCAGAGTATCCCAGAAACAGAGTCATAAAAGTGAGGAGCGGTACGATCGTGCCTTTGCCTTGCCATGATCTCCTGATGTACCTGAAACAATAAACTGAAACTGTAAGCCCGAGAGCTTAGTGAGTTACCGGCAAAATACCAACCCTCGCATAACCATAATCATATCAACAAGTACAAACCAACATGCACACTGAGCCTTCAGTCTAACTGGACCAGCTTGAGCGGTCTACAACCTAACTGGACCGCTTCCGAGACTTCAGTATGACTGGAACGCCTCACAAGCCTACAATCTATCCGGACCGCCCACCGGGTATGTTGGCCTACAACACAAAGCAGGACCGCCTCAACCCAACCCCGAACCAATCAAACAAGTGCACAGAAATATCATACGTCAGCATATACAATAGTCAAACCGATCTAACAGATCACTAAGCATAGTAACAATCCTATAACCAGGATGCTGACCTAACGGGTCACTAACATAGCATCATCCTATATACCAGGATACCGACCTAACCAGGTCACTAAGCATAGCATATCACCATCCTAACTAATAGGATATAAATTAGTAAACATAACATGCAATAATCTGGACACAGTCCATAAAGGGCCGGCCTTGGTGCCTTAGACCCTGTTGATATAGTGACAATAATTCACCTCGAAAGTAGCTCGAAGATAATGTAGTCAACTCCTCCAAATACCACTCCCAAACACCAACACCTAATTCCAACAATAGTCCACACCATAAGTTCCAATTACCAAAATGCCCTCAAAAGTCAATTGGTCAACCCCTAGGTCAAAGTCAAAGTCAACGGTCAAAGTCAACAGTCCATGTTGACCCGACTCGTCGAGTGCAGCTTTGCAACTCGTCGAGTTCTTTAGAAATTCGTAAATCCTTATACTTGACTGGCCGAGTTTCCAATCAACTCGTAGAGTCCATACGTGTCCAGATGTCGAGGAAACCCTAGATGACTCGTCAAGTCATCTCCCAGACTCGCCGAGTCCATATTCATGCCAATGACCGCAAACCCTCTTCGACTCGCCGAGTTGGATTATCCAACTCGCCGAGTCCATACCACCCAACACAGGTCCAGACGATTCTAAGCTATTCAAACGTTCCAAACTGTGGATCTAACCTCCTGGGACACGTTTATCATGTAAAGATGCAAGCTTTACGTGCATGCAAGGCCTTAATAGCCAAAACAAGGCTAAGAAAGAAGCTTGAAATAAGAAGAAGGCCATTGCTTGACCAAGACTGAAACTTTATGACAATAAAGAGGTAAAGGAGTTCAGATCTGAAGTTGCAACCTCAGATCTGCTCCCAAATCGAAAGCATCACAACAACTCCCCAAAAAGGAACCCAAAACCCTAGATGGAAAGATCTAGCTAAAGGAGAGCCAAGGTAACAACTTGTTACCTCCAAAACGATGCCAAGATGGGATAGATTCTAGATCTGAAACAGCCCCTTGGTCCAAACTTCTTGAACTCCAAGCTCTTTTCTCCAAGATCCTTCTTCCAAGCTTAGAAATACACACAAGTGTGGAGGTTAAGCACGATTTTAGGGTTTCTGAACTCAAGGGAGGCTGTAGGGGACTAAGGGAGGACAATGGTTCCTTAAATAAGGTGCAAAACCCCGGAAATTAGGGTTTCACCCTCCAGCTCCAACTCATTGAGTCACTCTTCCGACTCGGCGATTTGGTCACTTAAACGTATGACTCAATCCCGCTGCTACTCGACGAGTCAGGGCCTCCAACTCGTCGAGTAGACCTTGAAACTTGAAAATTAAGCCCATAACAGCAGTACCTGAGAATTAGGGCGTTACAATTCTCCCCCATTTGAACTACACTTCGTCCTTGAAGTCCGCTGCGGTGAACAACCCCGGATAGTGCTCCCGCATCTCAGCCTCAGGCTCCCACGTCCATTCGGATCCCCTCCGATGCTCCCACTGCACCTTCACCAAAGGTATTTCCTTGTTCCGCATAATTTTCATCTTTCTTTCGAGTATGGCCACAAGCCTCTCCACATAATTCAGACGCTCATCAACCTGAATGTAATCCAATGATACCACTGCCTCCTGATCCACAATGCACTTTCGTGTGACAACCCGAAATTTCTATTCCATACAACCATTCACTTCAATAGAAGTCAAAAACTGTTTCTTCTAACATTCGAACTTTTTGGAATAAGTTTGAGTGTTTTAAAGTTAGTGCTGCAAGAGATAGCTGGAGAGAGGATGACCTAGTGCTTATTATACATCATTTAGGTTCCAAAAACTCCAAGAGTTTGAGTTTACGGCCCAAATGGTATTAGGGCCGTAAACCCTAATGACTATATAAGTGACACTTATCTTATTTTTCACTTTTTTCACAATTCCAAGACTAGAACCATTTCTCTCTCAAGTATCATCCAAGGTTTCTTCAAGATCTTCAACTTGTAAGTATTTCTAAGCCCTAGTAAGTTGATATCTACCTTAATCTAGTGATCTAACACACTTCTATCCGTAAAATCATTCCAAAAGTGTAGATCTTCAAGTTTCACCAAGAACACCAAGAACACACACTAGTGTTCTTGGACTTTTAGCACCTTTTCAAGCTTCTACCTAGTAAGTACTTCTATCCTAGAGTGTTATAAGCCTTGTTACACTTCTAAACATCAAGAAAACACCCAAGAAAGTCAAGATCAAAGGTGTTTACGGTCCAAGATGTTCTTGGACCATAAACCCTAAAAATGGTGCCAATGTGTGCCTTAGTCCCTACCAAGCCTTGCAAACTAGTTTAGATCTTTACCTTGATGTGCTTAGGACTCAAAACCATCAAAAGACCATAACCCATATGGGTTTACGGCCGTAAACACATGAAGAAGTGGTCCATGGGCCGTAAACTCCATTTAGGAGTGTATTGATGCCACAAACACTTCCAAAGGCTTAGACTTGAAGTTAGGATGCTTCATTATGACGTTTAGGACTTCAAATCACAAAATGGTGGGAGTACCATGAGTTTACGGCCGTAAACTCATGGGTTTACGACCGTAAACTCCAAAGGTGATGGTCACAAAACCGTAAACACCTTTTGATGCCATTTCACTTCCCTTTGATGAATCACATGTGATTCCAACACTTGATCAAGGTGTTTCCTAGTCCCGGAAGGTGTTTCCTTTCATATAGTTGTTTCTAAACACTATATTCATGTCAGTATGTGTCCTTATATGTCATTTAGGACTTGTTGTGTCTCGGGACTTCATTCGTGGAACTTCTCATCCTTACACGCATACCCGTTTGAATCACCCACATCAGGTGAGTTCATACCCCGTAATGAATCTTTTAACTGTTTTAACTGTTTTAAGGGGGGGGGGGGATACAAGTTGAACACAATGATAATTGTGTAAATGTTTGTTATAAACATCTTTCAAAATGTTGCTTATGTCACTAATAAGTTGTCAAAACATTTCAAAACTCCTTTAAAAGTTATGTTACTTTTTAGTTATACAAAACTCTGTTTTTAAATTACAAGCATAACTTAGTAGATAAATGAGTCTTTTCAATATCAGTCCAAGTAGAACATTAGTAAACTATAATAGGTATAGTTTAGGAGAATGCTATTCATTACTTCTAGTACAATGAAGCACACAAAGGAACAATACCATACAGAACAATACCATACAGAACAAACAAGTAAGGTTGCTATAGTATGAGAACACACAATACAGGATCTAATTATACCAATGAATCACTAACTCATTGTTTTAAACAAAAGGTGATAGTTATATTGGGTATACATGATCATATACTTTAATGTGAATTACATGGCTTGCAAGAATTTGCAGAGGTCGTGTTTGGTCCCCCTAATCTCTTGACAAGGAGAGCGTTTAGTAAGGGTTCTAGCTTTCACATTATAACCGTAATAAAACACTTATGTTTTTAGGTTATTAGTACATCCGCATGTCATTATAAACGACAACTGTGTACTTAAAATTTCCATTACTTTCGTAAAGTGACAGTACGAATTGAAAGTTGAACTCCAACTATGTTAGAGTTATAAACTAGGGAAATGATACTTTTTACAATCGACAAATGGAACAGTCGAGTCTAGCACAGAACAGAAGATGCCTTGGTAGAAGGCTACAATTAAAGGATAGGACCATAATGCTAGTCTTATGATTCCTTAGTGTATACATCACGAGATACATATATACCAATAGGGTCCGACAGCTAATAGGATGTGTGCTCTCCGCGTCATTTCCTGTCCTCGTTTGGTTGTGGGCTTGGAACGAATTCACCCAATCTATTATCTACCCGATTCTATATATATGTATGCTTAGTATACATTAAGTCATCATAAGGGTACCAAGTATGGGTCGGGTTATAGAACACAGAGTCAATCACAATTTTTCTAGTACAAAACATACTTTCTAAAATCAGTACTTTTGGTATACAAAACTAGAAACTTCCCGGTACAGGGTTTAATCCATTTTATTAAACCAGTTCAATTTTAAAGACTTTAGGTGAGTAACTCTATAATACCTTAGTTTATACAACATGTTTATATATAAAAATAATACCCAATAGGTAGTTGGATGTGTGCTTTCCGCCTTACTTCCTGTCCTCGTTGGGTTGTGGGCTTAGGGCAGATTCACTCAATTAACTCTCTATTCGATATTAGATTATATATAGCAGTATAAACTAAGCTATTATAAAAGTAGTCACTGTGGTCACCATTTTATATTAAGAAATAAGGGTTTTCTTTAAAGGACTTTTCATTAGATATAAAGGAACCATTGCAAGTAACTCCAAGAGTAACAAGTGAATACATCAGAGTTATATATGACAACGACCTAACAACCAATGGGATGTGTGCTATCCGCCTTACTTTCTGTTCCCCGTTGGGTTGTGAGCTTAGGGCAGATGCGCACAATCGATTGTTTGTTTACTCTGAGTCCTATATAACTTGTACCCACTTAGTACCCATAGAAAGGCTTGTAGTGTCATTTTACTTAACTTTCATCAAAGTAGGAAATATAGGATTTTCTAGAGGAACAGGCAAACTTTTCAAAACAGTACTTACAGCTTACACCACTTTTACAAATACATTTTCAACCACATTTACAGCTTACTCACATCACTAAAATCTTATGAACTCACCAGCTTAATTGCTGATCAACTCTTTCAAATAACTGGCATTCTCAGGAGACTATTAGACAGGTGCTCGTGTTGGGGATTCAGAAGATGAAGCATTATAGCTTCAAGTCTTGTTTTGTTATTTGTTTATGAATTCTATGTTTTGTGAACAAACACATTGTAAACACTTTCTTTCTAAATGAAATGGTTGTTCATTACTTGCTTACCATATACATATCTCGTGATACTAAACATGACGTCTTCCATCCCTGAACATTTCCGCCGTTCCGGTTTTAGGGTGTGACAGATTGGTATCAGAGCATTGTTTATAGTGAACTAAGTATATCAACCAATAAAAGATATACAGCTATAAATACAATGGGGCTTAGTGCTCTGGATAATGATATATCTTAGAGTATAACTGCAAGTTATAAAAATATACCTACTTGCTCATTACATGTACATACTAGAGCTAGTGTCACGAGAAGAACATAACTAAAGTATTTAAAGGTTGGGCACTGTCGTCAACCTGAACAGTTATGTAATCATAGCTAGGATCAATATAGCCTGATCAACTATATTCATTCGAGATGTGACCGACATGTGTTTGGGAATGATGTGGTGTTGCAACAGTGTTAAAACTTACCAGAACACGAGAACAAGTACATTCAGAGTTAGAATACTATAGGAGTATTTTGGTCCAGATAAATAACTTATGTGAGAACTTAAAAGACCCTTACGGATAGGTTTATAATCTTGCAATTTATATTCCTAAAGTTTTATATATAATCAAGATCTTATAGACTTAGAATCTGTGGCCTACGCTTCGCTATCCATTCCTCTTAAGGGTGTAGTGTTGAGGTAGGACCACTTATTCGAAGATCTATTTAATCCTCAATTATATATAAACTTGTGTACCTTGTACAATTATAGGAAGACTCTATAAGGATCACCCCATAAAGTTACCTTAAAGCTCATAGATTCTTTAGTCACATTCATTCTCGCACAACAAGCCCAGATAGATGTAACCACTTCCTCATAGTATACAACAGAAGAGTCCAGGAGGAACAAGAGCAAGTTCATGAGAAGATTTCAAAGAAAGATCAGCTGAAGTAACCAAAACGTCTTACACGTCACATTAATAAATATTAATCTTGTTAATTTATTGAGCGAGTGGAAACACTGCTCACATTACATGTGTTAGGATTATTTTCTTACATGCAGCTGGTAACAGTTATTCAGGAAACAGATATTCATTCGAGGATAGTTATTTCAAATTCATAGAGTTTATTAGGTATAGACTTATTTATGAATTGTTTCTAGAACCCTGTGGAAGTCAGGATCTGATACATCCAGAACTAGGATAACCTTGTCTTTTCCGCTTTTGGCTTGTGTCCATTGCTATAGACTTATTCCGTCTCATATTTGTTTTCTTTTAGCAAAGATGCCTCCTTGCAGATCACCCAGACACACTACCCCGATAACTCCCATACCGCCTCCTTCGTAAGTCGATATGGCAGCTATAAACGCTGCAGTGGCCGCGGCTGTGGCAACAGTCATGGCTCAATATCACTCCATCAGTACCAGTGGAGGTGGAACGCCTACTGATTCTACTCAAGGTGAGGTACCTGTGCACCAGGGAGAGTTCTCCTACAAGGACTTCACCAGATGCCAGCCATTGTCCTATAATGGGACTGAAGGAGTCATTGCCCTCATGCAATGGTTCGAGAAAACAGAGTCGATCTTCGAAATCTGTTTATGCCCAGAAGGAAGCAAAGTGAAGTTTGCTGCATGCACCTTCTCTGGCAAGGCCCTAACATGGTGGAACAGCCATGTTAAGTCACTGACCCTGTCAGTGGCTAACTCAATAGGTTGGGAAAACCTAAAAGAGTTAATGCGGGAGAAATACTGCCCGTTAGGCGAGATTCAAAAACTGGAACAAGAGCTGTGGGATCTCACTATGGTCGGCTCAGACATAGTGACTACACGGACCGGTTCAGCGAACTAGCAGCTCTATGCCCCGAGATGATTACCTCGGAGAGCAAGAAGATAGAAAGATACATTTGGGGTCTGACCGCTCCGACCCAAGGAAATGTGCTGTCTTCTAACCCAGCCACGTTCGATAGTGCTAAACGCCTGGCTCAGCGACTCATCGACCATGGAGTCCGCCATGGTGTAAAAGTCCGTATTCCCGAGCTATTGATGGAAGAGGACGATGATCAGAAGTCGGGGAACAAGAGGAAGAAGAAGCGAACAACACAAGAGACCCCGCAAGAACAACGAGCGAGTACTATGTACGCCGCTACAACACCTACTGCTTCAGCACCTGCCAGCCGATATGCTGGGAACCTTCCGGAGTGTGGAAAATGCAATTTTCACCACACCGGAGTGTGCCGGGAAATGCAGTGTCTGAACTGCCACAGAAAGGGACACACCGTCTGTTACTGTAGGGCACCGGCTCAACCGATCTCCCAAGTCTTCATAGCTGAAGGAAACCAAGCCTGCTATGGCTGTGGTGAGACTGGACACCGTCAGAGGGACTGCCCAATAGTAAGGAACTCAGGAGCGGATGGACGCATTCTGATGATTACTGCAGGGGAATCTACCCCGGAGTCGTCGACGAGTAGTGGTACATTTTCAAAATAGTAATTACTTTTAAAATTAATTTATATTGGTATAAGATTAAAATTTGTGGATAACACTTAAAAGTAACTATAACAACTCACATGTTGAAATAGGTCACAGTATTCAAGAGAACTAAAAGATCCGTTTAGAGAAGCTATTATGGCTTACCATATACATCAGGGTTGTGCGCAACTAAGATGTCGCAGACTAAGAGTGAGTGACTCCGCTTAGGTCCCCATCCCTTAATTGGTTGGGGGATTTGAGGCAGGGTTACTCAGTCGACTGCCTGGTACATCTTAAATATTCATAACTAGTATATGGCAGGCGATGGTAGTGGTACCAAGGAGGATTATGATATAAAGTACCCCCACCAATTGGTAGAACACTTTTGTTCATATGTATGCGCACCTAGCGGTACGATACGTAGTAGTGTTAACTTCAATTAGAAAACAGGAAACACAAGAACAGTTACAAAGAGTACATTGTCGAACATACTAGGAGTACATTATCGAGCATACCAGGGATACATCGTCGTTTATCAGACGTTTCATTCATTGACCAAAACTTTGTTCAGTAAAGAGTCTGTTGTTTTCGTTCGTCATGAGTTGGCATGGTCCTCACCATACTGAGTTCATATGTATCTATCGCCTCGATCGGCAAGTTCTCGAAACTTTCGTCATTCGTATTGAAGGTCCGACCTAAACCTCAGTTTTATCTTTCGCATTCTAAACCCCGCAGTACTCGTGCGAAGAGTACTTTGTCCTCCGAAGCCTTATCGTCAAATGTCCGCAGACCGTCACGAAATACCACTCGTCCAGCAGACCAAGTTCGTGTTGGGTTTTGAGCATTCTAACACTTCCTAAGTGTACATGCAACCCTAATAAACCTTGGATCTATGTTTGTCTAAGGTACATGCAAAATATTAATTTCCAAGGTTTATAACTTATCTAGCATGGCATTGGGTATTTTTAAACATAAAAGGACTAGATGAATTACATACCTTTTGTTGATTGTTGATTCCTTGGAGTTTGAGAGCCAAGCACCAATAATGTGAATGCCTCAAATGGAAATCACAAATCACCACAAACTTGGAAAATGTATGAGAGAGTATACTAACACTTAGAAATCGGCCACCACTATTACACACACACTAGGGTGTTATTTCATGCAACATGAGCTTGTTTATATAGTGTGCATGGTTAGGGTGAAACCCTAATAACCCATGTCTTTTCCTCTTCCAAGGATCCATGGGTTAAAATCTCCATGGATCATCCATGGACTTCCATATAAGCTTAGCCCATTAACAAATGAGCATTAGCCCACGCCATATAAATACAATAGCCCATGATTTAATTAGTCTTCCTTTTAATCACTAAATCAATTCATAATTAATTCAAGATTAAAACTAATTAAATAACATGACTTTATATTAATATATTATAACTTATAATATATTAATAAATCGTAAGTATACAATTCCCATAAAATTATCCATAAACAGTTTGGGTGAAGTGCAACCCAAATGGACCATGTCGGGTCGGGTCAAGTATATACCAAATAAGTTATGGACTTAGACACCTTATCCAACAGTCTCCCACTTGGATAAGTCTAATAAATGTATTTGCGTATGTTACTTCAGGAACCAACCAGTAATCGTAGCTCTCGAAAACTCTGTTGAACTATGAAGCGCCATTTTAGATAAGTGATCATATAATCCTCTGTTCTCATGATATCAGCCGGACAAATACATGGAACAACGTCGTACTTATTGTCCAGCAGTTTGTTTCCCGATTTCCGATTTGTTTGACAAAGAACTAAATTAAACACATCAATTAGGTTCTGACCGGGCCCGGTACATAGGTCAAAACAAAATCATCGAGGGGCCCAGATATCGCTTCTAATCCTCCAAGGACTAGAAGGAACAGATAAACTTCGACTCATATACTTGTTTCTACTACTTGTTGAATTATACACAAAGGCACGTTTTATAACATCAAGTTACTGATGCGTTTACGTGCAATCAATGCACAACCAACTCATAGGTAACAACTCATATCTCTAGGTTTGAAGACTTATATGATATTACCGTCTCACGATCACTCGAGATAAATTCCATGAAGTGATACAAGTGAGCGTGGGTTAATTCCAATACTTATAACTTATGAGTACTCATAAATGTTGTAGCAACCATTGCTATGTCTAAACACGTTTAGCCATCTACAAACTCGATTCATGACAGTCTTAATTCATACCTACTTCCAACATATGAACGAATGTGGAGTGTTTAAATAACTTAGTCATTCGGAAAGAATAACCTAGCTATTCTGGAAGTCAAAACATGCAAAGTGAAACACAATAATAATCGAATCCAATATGGTATCAGAACCCTTTTGAATATAAATAAAACCACCTTTTATTTATCACCATATTGATTACACATTATTCATTGTATAATGTTTCAAATAATGAACTTAATACTTGAACAAAAACAACAGTTGTCCCATGCTCCTAGCATGTACACTTTGTTTTTCTAAACAATAGTTATGCCATACTCCAAGTATGCACACTATGTTTGTCTATGATCTTTACTTTGTGAAATAGATCAATTGAACATGATTCCAATGATGCTCATTTCACAATCCCAAATCCTTATTGTAAATGTAAGAATTCCTAATTCCTACCATTTACCAAAAAACTGTTAGATTTTAAACTTTTATGCAATGTTCCTCTTGGAATAATTATGCACAAATTCACAAAACTTGTCAACAGTCATTACAGAGTATTCCAAAGGAGATCAACTCTATGGAAACGAAGTTTCATATTCAAAGTACATTGCTTTGAACATCCTTCTTGCACTAAGGTTTTCTAATCTTACACAGATTGAATAACTTCCACCTATGGAGAAATTTCCATAGTCCCATTTTGACTATCACTTCCGAACAAGAGTTACCTCTTTTCAGAATATGTCAATATGGTCCTTTCCAACAATTTATATCCTACTTCCAACTGTCCCCGAGCAACCAATCTTTGGAGAACCTTAGATTGTCCTCGACAATTGCTTAATCACTTTAGTCATATCCAATTCTAGACTTTTCCCTTCTTAATGCCCTAAGCATTTGGAAAATTTAGAAAGGATAAATATTATAGCACATGAAATCGATCCTATATGTAAGGTCCAAATAAGGATCTTTACCGGTAGTTGCACAACAATCAATCACAAAATAAGAGTAAGATGAAAGAAATCAAGCTTGCACACGATTATATTGAGAAAATCGTCTGGTACAACTCGATAGGACTTCTTTGGCATCAACAACAACTAAAAGACTAACACCTCTTCTATATATACAAGACACGATCAAGACACAACCGTAAACTGGGTTTGCGACCGTAAACTGAGTTTACGGTCGTAAACGTGTTTACGGCCGTAAACACAGTTTACGGTCGTAAATGTGTTTACGGCCGTAAACCCAGTTTACGGTCGTAAACACACAGAAAGTTCAACAGACACCAAACAACCCGTATACACTATAACAGACTCATTCTTAACACAAAAACAGTGAAAGCCTAGACCAAACCATTTCCAGGGTCCTTCAATCTCCCCCTTGGTTTGGATCTAGCCTAAACTCAATCCTTGTCGACCACCAGAACATCCGACTTTCCCATTGCACCATTCCACATTTTCTTCTCAATGATCTCAGCCACCATTGCCGTGTATTCTTTCGCCGCGGGCTCGAATATTGGTTCAGCCACCATAATCTGCTGAGTGGCAAGATGATGAATGTTCCATTGGTGAAATTGAAGCAAGTCCCTTTTCTCGTAAAGACGGATGCAATCATCTTTAAGCTTGATGACAGCGGCATCTGTTAATTCATCATATACCCAATACAGCATGGATGCAAGAGAACCATCAGAGTAGTTTGAAGAACATGGACTTGTTTCACTTGAGCAGTGGCTGGCCACATCACTTGTTTAAGAGGCTGATTAGTTTTGGGATCAAGCACATTGGGGTGAACCTTGACGATTGACTGAGCGGTCTTCATCGAAGGAAATCCTTTAGCAACTTGATCTTCCAAAAACGATTTAAACTGGTTCGCCCTTGGATTATTTGAAGGATTGTAGAAAGGAGCCTTAGACAGCTCAATAAGATCAACCTTGGTGAAAGAGTCAAAGTCGTGAGCATCCTTGTATAGTTCATTTTTGCCGCTCTTTCTCCTTACCATGAACATGTTCATTGTGTCATGGAATCCCCATGAGATGATTCCAGACCTGTCACCATAAATGTCTCTGAAGCGATTTTCGCCCAGATCCGTAACAGTAACCTGTTGTTTATCCCAGGGCGCCTTATGATCTGCGCTTCGTTTGAATAGAAGTTGACCCTTTTCAGATTCCTGGGTCGACTTCTTGCGTTTTAAGGCCTTTCCACGTGGAGCTTGCTCTGGTTCCTTTTCAAAGCGGTCTACGACAGTGGTGGTTCTGATAGTTGAAGGAGCAATGGGAGCATCTTGATTAGGAAGATAAATCTGTGGCTCTTCAACAGATGACTTGAATTCGCCCCCAAACTTATCTTCCAGCTTTTTCTTCAAATCATAGTAACTGGCTGTTAGAAGGCCAAAATGAGTCTGGAGATCTGTAATTTGTTTGGTCTTAGCAGCATTTTCTTCATTAAGTTCTGCCATTTGAATACTGAGCTGTGTGTTTTCAGCTTGAAGGCTTGTGACTTTAATGTCAAGCTCAATATTCCTCTGATCCAACTCTACATTTTTCTGATTCAGAGTATCGATCTGCTTCTAAAGACCAACTAGTGTAAGACCTTCTTCTCCTGTGTTATCACCCCCTATATGAATTCCTTTGCCACGCAAGGGTGATGTTGAAAATGGTTCTCTGGCCAAGAGCGTTGCTAACTTGACAGAGGTAGCGTTGTGCTCTGGCCTCGGAAGAGAGAGGTCCGTTTGGAAGGACGAGCCATCGGCTTCATAAAAGGTACTGGGACCTTCACTGTTTGGCACGGTTGAGACTATGACTGGGGTTGTTGTTGGTGAAGCTGAAGCACTTTGAGTTACCAATCTAGGGCCACGTCTTCGTCTTTTGCTAGAGGGGGGTGTAGATTGGGTGACTGGAGGATCACTTTCTATCGGCGCAGATGTAGGTAAGATAACATCAAGGGGAGGAATCCCTGACGTCACTACCATAGGAATTGCTATTTCCGCCGATGTTTTGGTTGAAGGAGGTGTAGCTTCAAGAACATCTTCTTCTTCCCTTGTCTCAGTTGCTGGTTTAACAACTTCATCGACAGTGTCGAGTAGCTCATTGAGGTTTTCCTCTGACAAGAAATCCTCGTTACTCCCAAAATTAATAGGAATTTCATCATTGTCAAAACCTGTGAGATCCAGGTCTTCATACAAGTCAGTTTCTGACCCCGACCCCCTGTGAGATTCATCTTGAACCCGAACAGATGTCATTTCATGTTCCGAAGCAACATCAGCATTAACAGCTGGATCTTCTTCTTCTTCATGATCTGAGACAGTGATGACATTTTCTGAAATAACCCTCTCGGAGGAAGTTGGCTCAGATGATATTTTCTCTGACGTTCCATGCGACTCAGAGGACTCGTCAATCTCAGCAAATTTACCAAATTTCACCAGAGGATATTTTCCTTCAAAAATGACCTTTCCCTTTCTATTCTGCTTGATGAGACCAACTGTGTGAGGGCCCAAAGATTTAATATCCAACTTGTCACCATCCTTCACCATTTCTGGAAATTGATTGTCAACGAATACTTGGATAAACCTTGGATAAAGAAGGAATGCGTCTCTGGTCCCCCGGGTAATGGCGTTAATGTTCACCAAGAACTCATCAAGGATGAACTTTGAGAAATTAAATTTTATACCAGCAGCCAAGGAGACAATTGCCCCGGTGTTCCTGAGGGAGATCTCATCGGCTCCTAATCTCCTTCCTGAAATGCAGCTCACGAACACGTGTGCCAAGAATCGCCAGTAAGGAGGCAGGAGCTTCTTCACTGTGGGAGGGTAGACACCCTCGTATCCCATTCTCTCAAGAACTCTTTGCACATCATCTATTCCAATCTCAGTGGGGAAAGTGGATTCATCGTTGATCAGCAAGGTATCTCTTATGTATTGCTCTGTGATCATGATCTTGCAACCCTTGACAACAGCATCAATTGTTATCTCTCCGTTGACTTTCTCCATTTTTGCTGTCTCCCAAAATTCCCGGATGATGTTCTGATGAATGACAGGGTTTACTGTGATGGTATAGGATAGGCAGCACTCCCTTAGCCTGTATATCATTGACTTGAACTCCGCATGGGCAACTGGAGGATCATCCAATACAATCGCCAAATTGTGCATATCCGCGAACTTAAGATTTGCCATTTTTCTGCACTAAACAAGCCAAGTAAGAAAACATAGAATATAATAATTCAAAACATTAAGTTTTCTTAATTTGACAATTTAATTTGGCTTTTAAAATTTAGTTTGACTACAAAATTTTGAGTTTACGGTCAAGGTAGTCAAACTTTTGGAGTTTACGGTCAAAGAAAGTCAACCAAGGGTTTACGGTCAAAGTTGGTCAACTGACCGTAAACTGAGTTTACGGTCGTAAGACCAAAACTTGGGTTTACGGTCGCAAGACCAAAACCTGAGTTTACGGTCGTAAGACCAAAACTTGGGTTTACGGTCGCAAGACCAAAACCTGAGTTTACGGTCGTAAGACCAAAACTTGGGTTTACGATCGTAAGACCAAAACCTGAGTTTACGGTCGTAAGACCACTTTGGGTTTACGGTTCTTGAATGATCTGAAACCGTAAACCCCCGATGAACAGTAACGCCGATGAAATTTCAAACTTCGATTACTCCTTCGTTTATGATCGGAATGGCGAATAGAAAACAGATCCTTGGTCGGATTCATCATACCTTCGATGTGAACAGGGTCGATTTCTCAAAACTTCACAGAAAAAAAGTTCGATGAGAGAGAGTGTAGAGAGAGAGTAAGAGATTGCGGCTGTAAAGGGGAGAAGAGGGAGTGGAAAGGGTTTACGGTAGTAAGCCCTTCCCTTTTATACTTCTTAAACTTTCACCAGTCTCCCACACAGTTAAAAACACAGTCTTTTATCCCGATAAAATTTTTAAGAATAAAACATTTGAGGATTTTAAAATTAAAATAAAAGTTAAAACAAAAATAAAACTAAACTAAAATAAAATAAACTAATTTCTAAAATTTAAAACCTAAAAAATAAATTTTTGACAATTATAAAATTAAAATAAAAATAAAGTAAAATAAAAATTAAAAATAAAATTAAAGGGAAAATTAAATTTTGAAAAGACAAAATTTACTTCAACACTACTAACAAAATCTTGTGACACTGGGATCAAAGTTGTTAGACAGCCTTAATCTGCTTGTCGGTACCTTTCATCTTCACATCTTTATCTGGTTGATCGCCGTTATTGTTGTCCACTTAAACACGAAAAATTATGACAGATTTAGGACATACTATTTGTTATAAGACAAGGTGACCCTAAGTTCCAAGATACTATATCTGATCCTAAGTTCCTAGATATTACATCTTAAGGACCATTCAGCTGACGACGACCAGGGATATTGCTGTCCACTTAAATTGAGCAGCGAGATCTATAGACAATCTTTGAGTGTTCAATTTTAATTGTACTGGAACATGTTTCCCGCTTCCTGATATGCCCCAGTAATCAAGAACTTCCAGAGTACTCCTTACATCGGGTGAGCAGACAATCATTAAGAGAGAAGATAGATTCAGATTATTGTTAATTATAATTTTAGAGGGATTGAGAAGTAGAAGGTTGCATATGCTGTGTACCAGGTCGGATTATGAGTCACGCAAAGGAGACAGCATATGGCTAACAGATAGGAGGAATTTCATAGATATAATTTACAGAGAATTAGATTTGCATATGTTGCAGTCCAGGTCGGATCTCTTCTAATCACGTAAAGGAGGCAACATATGACTGACAGATAAGAAGAGAAAGAAAACAATTTTCTACAGACCTAACTCATCGGAATTTGCCAGTCGCCCCATCAATACCGGAATTAAGGACATAATCCGCACATCGAGGAAAAGTTAATCCACGGTTCCAAGTACGGGTTCATTTAATGTGACGAGTACATTCCCATATATATCTCCCTGCTCAATCTATCCGAGCGTCGTATTGTCAGGCTAAACGGATCTAACTAGGTCAAGATTTGTCAAGACTAAGAATTTCTTAAGTTCAACTTTGCCTAGTCAAGTCCATTTAAGATCTTTCGTGCCTACCGACGCATCATCCCAGAGTAAAGACCCTTTAATTTTGGGTACGTTACGCAGACTCAGATTGCCTGTTATCACTTGATTATATCACTTCCCAGTACATATATCAACAAGCAGAACTATAAGAGACAATTTTTTTTAATTTTCTGATTTTCTAATGTTTTTGGATTTTTAATGTTTTTCTGAAAAAAATAAAATAAAACAGAAACAAAATATTTTTGGATTTTTAAATTTTTAAATGTTTTTAGACTTTTCTTGGTTTATTTCTCCCCCTAAATTTGTGCATGGAAGAGAATGAAATGACTGAAATGCTCAAATTTAACCTAAGAAAACCTAAAAATCAATCCTCAAAACGAATCATTTTTAAAAATCCCACAAGCACATCGAATCGAGCTTTGTGAAAAGGCTTTGTGAACAAGTCCGCAACATTATTATCAGTGTGAACATGTTCTAGCCTAATGAGCGAACGCTCATAGCAATCTCTAATAAAATGAATTTTGATGTCAATGTGCTTGGTTTTGGAATGTTGGACAGGATTTTTAGCGATTTGAATAGCAGCCTCATTATCACAAAAAATGGGGGTTTCTAGATAATTCAAACCGTAGTCCAACAACTGATGTTGGATCCATATGACTTGAGAGCAACAAGCAGACGCAGCTACATATTCCGCTTCTGCTGTTGAGGTTGAGACCGTATGCTGCTTTTTGCACTGCCAAGAGACCAGTCTATCTCCAAGAAACTGGCATCCTCCTGAAGTCGATTTTCTATCTAGCTCACACCCGCCATAGTTGCTGTCTGCAAAAGCATAAAGGTCAAATTCGGGATTTTTCGGATACCAAAGTCCCAGTTTTGGGCAACCTTTGAGATACCGAAAAATCCGTTTAACAGCAATTAGATGAGAGAGTTTAGGATTGGCCTGGTAGCGTGCGCATTGACAGACCGCAAACATTATGTCTGGGCGACTGGCAGTCAGATACATAAGCGATCATCCACATACTTCGCTTGGTGAATTAGGATTCCGGTAGAAGATTGTTTGACCTGAAGACCCAGAAACATGGTCATTTCCCCAAGAGAACTCATCTCAAACCTTTTCTTCATCACACCTTCAAATTCCTTGCAAAGCTGGGGACATGTTGACCCGAAGATAATGTCGTCAACATAGATTTGAACTAGTATCTGAGCATTACCCACATGCTTGATAAACAAGGTTTGATCAATGGTGCCACGAGAATATCCATGCTCGAGCAAATGCTTTGTTAGAGTCGCATACCAAGCTCGAGGAGCTTGATGTAGCCCATACAATGCTTTGTCCAACTTGTAGACACGATTAGGGAACTTTGAGTCAACAAACCCAGGGGGTTGATCAACATAAATTTCTTCCTTCACCTTGCCATACAAGAAGGCAGTCTTGACATCCATTTGGTAGACCGTGAAATTCATGTAGGAAGCATATGCAAGAAAGATGCGAATAGCCTCCAACCGAGCTACGGGAGCAAATACCTCAGTGTAGTCAAGACCCTCAATTTGTCGAAACCCGCGAACCACCAGCCTTGCTTTATTTCGCACGATTACACCCGAATCATCTTGCTTATTTCGATAGACCCAACGCGTGTCAAGAGCCCTTTTGCCCTTCGGTAAGTCAACCAACTTCCAAACCCCGAGCTTTTCAAACTGATTCAGCTCTTCATGCATTGCATCCACCCAGCTGGGATCATTCAAAGCCATGTCAACATTCTTCGGCTCTATTTGAGATATAAAACAAGAGTATAGACATGCATTAACATCTCCACTTTGACTTCTGGTTTTAACTCCATATCCCAGCTGGCCAATGATGTTATCGATCGGATGATCGCGTTGAATACGTGAGGGAATGTCTTGGCTGATATCATTGATAGAAACAGGAAGAGTGTGAATATTGAAACTTCCATCATTTACTGATTGATTCACATTAGATGAATCTGCCACAAACTCATTTGCGATTTCTTCGGGAAAGAGGAGTTCCATAAACGTTGGATTGATAGCGGAAGCATCTCTGGACATGAACTCTCTTTCAACAGGTGTAAGAGGTGTAGCATCAGTATTAGGAGTTCCATCTTGAACTTTAGACTCTGGACTATTAGGTTGATCAGATGGCTCCCCCTCCGGTGGAACAGAGGACTCCTCCCCAGATGGAGCAAAGGACTCCCCCTCAACCGTTGGAGGTCTGTAGACAACATCTTCGTCTTCGTCTTCATACACTATCTTCGAACCAGAAGAGGATCCACTTGAGCTATTTGAAGACACATTTAAAGATTTGAAAAGCGATGTGTAATCAAATAACCAATCAGGACCCACTCGAGCGTCTGTTTCATTCTCCTCCAGCCAGCGTACGTCATAGGATTCGACTATCTGCTTAGTCTTCTTGTTGTACACCCTATACGCGGTGCGCGCAACATACCCTACAAAGTAACAATCATCGGCTTTGGCGTGGAATTTAGGGTTGGATTCCAAATGAAGAAGGGTGCAAGGACAGCCAAATACACGGAAATGGCTGACAGAGGGCTTGTGTCCATAGAGAATTTCATACGGTGTCTTCATCTGTGCTTTGTTGATTAGAATACGATTCTGCACGTAGCAAGCAGTATTAATCGCCTCTGCCCAGAAGAAAACAGGAAGCTTGGAATCACAAAGCATCGTCCTTGCGGCGTCTTTCAATGTTCTATTTCTCCTTTCAGCAACACCGTTCTGTTGAGGTGTGTGAGCTGAACTATATTGACGCACTATCCCTTTTTCCGCGTAAAAATGGTCAAGAACCGAATTTTTGAACTCAGTTCCATTGTCGGTACGAAGCACTTTCACTTGATTGTTGGTCTGTTTCTCAATCATCACTACGAACTTCTTTATCAGATCAGCAACCTCCGCTTTGTTGGATAAGAAGAAAACCTACGTAAACCGAGAGAAATCATCGATCACAACGAGGCAGTATGAGCTTCTGTTGATGCTCAGAACGTTGACCGGACCAAATAAGTCCATGTGTAACAATTGGAGCACTTGACTTATTGAGTTGACATGTTTGGGCAAGTGTGGTTTCCGATGGTGTTTGCCTTGAGCACAGGAAACACACTTTTCAAATGTAATAAAGTCTCTGATGGGTAGGCCTCGGACCATCTCATTCTTGGCAAGACGATTCAAGTTTTTCGCGTTAGCATGACCTAGCCTTCGGTGCCACAGCATTGCATTTTGTTCGGCGACTTTTGAGAATAGGCAAGTGACTTGTTCAGGGAGATTTGTGTTCATGTCAATAATGTAAGCATTCCCATCCCGCTTAGATTTGACGAGGATCCATTCTTCCGGGATGACAATGCCTGGCTTTAAGATCATACATTCCTTGTCAGTAAAGTGGGTGGAGTAGCCTTTGTCACAAATTTGGGAAACGCTCAACAAGCTGTGCTTTAACTCGGGAGCGAAGTTGACATTCTCAAAGCTTAACACTCCATTTGTAACAGTTCCTCTTTGCGTGATATTTCCTCCATCTCCTCCCGCAAAGGAAACATACCCCCCATTAAAGGATTGAATTTCGCTCAATTGGGATATGTCTCCAGTCATATGCCGGAGCAGCCACTGTCGACGTACCAGGGACGAACGACATTCCTCCGCAACTGTCCCTACAAAATGAGCGGAATCATTTAGATTTAGGAACCCAGGTCATTACAGTCCTGGGATTCCTTTTTACTTTCTCTGAATTAACATTTAAAGATTTCAAAGTAGGATCCTCATTCCTAATTACTTCAGAGGGTGGCAAAGATGGATTAAAAAGTGATTTAGGTTTCCATTGAAGTTTAGGTTTTACAACATTCTCCTGTGGTTTTGAAATAGATTTCTTAGAGGTTTGCACAAAGCTTCTGGATGTTCTACCAGAAGTGGTTGAAGATCTAGAATTGCTTTTTGACGAAACCGATCTTGGCAGAGCCTTGTTCGTTTTTGGCAAACTCTTTTGAGATTTGTTGATAAAAACCTTTTTATTCTTTTGAAAAACAGTTCTTTTTCTGGTTCGGTCATCTTTCCAATCATCAATTCGAGAACAATTTCTTGAAGATTTTCTAATTAAAGATCTTCCTCGAGATTCGTTCTCTCCTCTTGGTGACAGATAGTTTACAAAGATCCTGTTATGGCAATTCCTAGCTATGTGACCACCAATGCCACAATTAAAACAAATCTGTTTATTGTTTGAACTTGTGTTACATTTATCAGATTTATTTTCTTGAAGGACACTCTTACTTTTCTCAGAGGAGCATACATGAGAGACAGATTGTGATACAAGTGAGGGTGCCTCAGAATGTATGACATGAGGAATTGATGAATTTTCATGAGAATGACCATCATCAGAATTACCAAAAAGTTCATCAAACATATCAAAGAAATTGAATTCAACAGAATCAGAAATAGGAATGTCACACAAAATACTATTAGTCTTAACATCAGAATCACAAATAGGAATAGAAACATCAGAAATAGGAACAGAAACAGAAACACCAACTCCATGCTTTGCCTGATCTAAAGGATGATCTGCAGAGGAAGAAGAAGCGTCAGTACTTTCAACATTTATAAATCCTCCTGAAATGAAGCCAGATGGATTGCCATAAACCATAAAAGATTCATTGGCAAACCCTTAGACAAGGGTTGATACTGATAGGTATGATTATATGGAGGAGGCACGCTATCATATCCTAAACCCTTAGACTGATTTCGTTTAAAATCCATGCAGTGATCAATCATGGTGGCAACTACCTCGCTTGATCCATCAAATTTTTTAAAAGCAAAGTTTGCAGAATTAAACCTTTCCTTCAATGTATCAAGCTCGGCAGTTAGCTCATCATTTTGTCTTTTAACATAATTGTAGAGTTCACATTTTTCACTGTACTCTGCCTGGATTCTTCTAAAATCGTTTATCTTAGCTTCTAATTGAGCTTTAAGAGGCTTTTGTCCTTTCCTAAGTTGGTATCTCTCATATCTAAGGTCCTCTACTTCTCTACGCAATAATTGGATTTCATCACGAAGAACTTTAACATATTCTTTACATGCATAAGAACAGGATGGTAGGGTTACCTCGCTTATCTTGGACTCAGAAGAAGTAGACGCCATGAAAGCAAACTGCAGCTCCATCATTTCTGCCTCGGGATCAGCTTCATCAGTCTTTAATGTTGCATCATTAATCTGAGCAAGGTGAGCATTTTCTGGCCCTGAAATATTCAAAGCCTGAATTTGGTCCTCCCAGTCAAAAGACTGAGCGACCATTGCGGTCTCACCATTAGCTGCAGCACCTGCACGGTTGTTTCCCACTGCAACCATCGTTCTGTTGTTGTTGACCCTGCGATCTGGTTTAGGACATTCACGAGCAAAGTGACCCGGCTCGTGGCAGTTGAAGCATCTCAGCGTGTTCTTGTTGAATCCCACCTTCTTGTCAGCATTCATGCCCCAATTGCTCTTCCCAGTCTTCTTAGCAAACTGTTTGGCCCTGAAAACAGCCATAGCAATCTGCCACGTAATGTCCATCTCTTCTACGTCTTCAGGATGAATCTGGTCCAGGTCAGCAAATGAAAGCTGAGGTGGAAGCTCTCCAGCCACAAAAGCATTATAGCAATTAACAAGCCCAGTAGCTAGAGCCAGATTTTCATCAGTATCCTTAGAATTTGAGGAAGCGGCTACAGTAGGTACATTTGGGGAAGGAACAACTTGTGGGGAGATAAATGGTTGATTATGAGGATGAAGAGGAGGTGATACAGCATCGAGGGTCTGAATTTGAGGTGGTTTAGCAGTAAATCCTTGACCTGAAGAGGACATGATTGAGGAAAGAGCATTGTTGGATGAGATCCCAAGATTTGCAGTAGAATATGAACTCATGTGATTGATCTCTCTCTGTTTGTCATCAATATCACAAGATTTGATGATTGCCATGATTTCAGCAAGAGTAAGGCGGTTTAGATCCTTAGTCTTCTTGATCACAGCAACATTCATATCCCATGATCTGGGAAGAGCATTGAGAAGTTTTTTTGTTGATTTCTGACTTGGTTAAGTAAATCCCAGATATGTTCATATCCGTTGTGAGAGTTGTGAACCTCTGCAATTGAGCCTCAAGGGTCTCTCCTGGAATGTAGTTGAACATGTTGAACTTTTGTCTCAACATGTCCTGGCGACTCTCTTTCATATCCTCATTGCCCTCATAAACTTCAATTAAGGCTTCCCATAGATCTTTAGCTGAAGTGTACTCACGAAAACCTTGAGCAATATCAGGAGATAATGCCATAGTTAAAGTGGCTAAAGCTCTTTCTTGCTCTTCTATTTTCTCAAACTCCTCATCAGTGTAGTTTTCAACCGCCTTGTCAATCACTTGACCTGCAACTGTCGTAGTGATTCTAATAGGGCCTCTAAGTATGCTTCTCCATACCTTAAAGTCCTTCATTTTGATGTACTTTTCAATTCTATACTTCCATTCGGGAAAACCATCCGCAGACATTAATCTTGGAATTCGTGTGGTGGTGCCCATAACAGCATCAAGTTCATGGAAATGATTTTGACCTTGAGAATCCATTTGAAATTAAGCAAATTAAGCTCAAAATTTAAGTTTACAATTGAACGGGTTTACGACCGTAAACCGAGTTTACGGTCCAGATGATTTTGACCGTAAACGGAGTTTACGGTTCTGAGTTTACGGTTCTGAGCTTACGACCGTAAACTGTGTTTACGGTTGAACAGTTTACGGTTGGACAGTTTACGGTTGAACAGTTTACGGTTTAACAGTTTACGGTTTAACAGTTTACGGTTTGTGAGTTTCCGGTTTATGTGTTTACGGTTTATGAAGATTCAATAACCGTAAATAGAGTTTACGGTTGACAGCAAACTCCCAGAAAACCTTTATGAATACGATTTTTCAGTAGAAACGATTCCCTTCACTTCGTAAACAGTAACAGCAGGTTCGAACTTCAAAAATATCGGTTGAAATAGCCCAAAAATCGATTGAAAGAAGATTTAACACTGGTTCTTGCTCTGATACCAATTGTAAGGTCCAAATA
This sequence comes from Lactuca virosa, assembly GCF_052849685.1. Lineage (NCBI taxonomy): Eukaryota > Viridiplantae > Streptophyta > Magnoliopsida > Asterales > Asteraceae > Lactuca > Lactuca virosa. Next base: position 320,385,163 of record NC_136428.1, read on the forward strand.
AGGATCTTTACCGGTAGTTGCACAACAATCAATCACAAAATAAGAGTAAGATGAAAGAAATCAAGCTTGCACACGATTATATTGAGAAAATCGTCTGGTACAACTCGATAGGACTTCTTTGGCATCAACAACAACTAAAAGACTAACACCTCCTCTATATATACAAGATACGATCAAGACACAACCGTAAACTGGGTTTGCGACCGTAAACTGAGTTTACGGTCATAAACATGTTTACGGCCGTAAACACAGTTTACGGTGGTAAACGTGTTTACGGCCGTAAACCCATTTTACGGTCGTAAACACACAGAAAGTTCAACAGACACCAAACAACCCGTATACACTATAACAGACTCATTCTTAACACAAAAACAGTGAAAGCCTAGACCAAACCATTTCCAGGGTCCTTCACTATATCCGAAGCATATGGGACACGATTCATGATGTCTCACATAAAGACATGATACTAGATGAAACATCCCAAAAATACCAGCTAAAAATTTCATTTTTAAATTAGGTTAATTCATAAAAACATTGTTACAAAACATTCATAATATTAATTTATGTCTGAGAACCGGTAACATCATAGTAAATTATTCAGAGTACATCCCAGAAAATCCATAGTGCGGAAAACATGAGAGTGTGTGATATGCCGCTACCGCGCCGGATCCTGTCCCCTAGCTGAAGAGGTACCTGAAAACAAAACTATAAAACGTAAGCACGAAGCTTAGTGAGTTCCCCCATAATGCCACATACCATGCAATCATATAATGAACAGCTAAGAGATACGGGCCTCGCCCACACCCATAGAGATACGGGCCTCGCCCACACTCCACTAGCTAGGAGATACAGGCCTCGCCCACACTCTGCTATCCATGGAGATACGGGCCTCGCCCACACTCCGCTACCAAACCATAACATACAAGTATCACACAGACAACAAGTATAAGCAATTCTATCATAGTGGCATATATCACAATCGAACTCAGCTATGAGATACGGGCTCCGCCCACACTCCGATACTAACATATCGTCTATACGGGCCGGACTTGGTGCCTTAGACCCGTCCCTACTGGAAGGAAACTCACCTCGAGAGTAGCTGCCGAAAACCTGCTCAGACTACGCCTGGCTGCCGCACCGGTAATCCCTCCGGCTATAAATCCGTAAACATGGATTAGGTACTCATAAATACCCCTAAGGTCAAATGACCGGTCAAAGTCAACTCCTTGGTCAAAGTCAACCTTCTGATTGACTGGACTCGCCGAGTCCATATGAAGACTCGCCGAGTCCTTCTATGTCTAGCCCGACTCTGACTCATCGGGTCCCTGTTCCCACTCACTGAGTCAGCCTGAGTCGCTAGACGGGGACAACTAACAAACCCGCGACTGGACTCGCCGAGTCCAAGGGGGTGACTCGCCGAGTCCGACGAACAGATCTCGCAAATCGCTCCAATCTTCCATCAGAACATCAACCTTGGAGATTTGGAGATTCTGGGACTATAGCTACACGTTAAATTGCTAATTCCACGTGCGACTACGGAGGGTTGGACCTCCTACACTTAAACCCCTCTTATCCTAGTGACTGATCATATGACTCGCCGAGTTGGAAGAACAACTCGTCGAGTTCAAGGCTATATTCAAGAGACTCGCCGAGTTTGAAGAATGACTCGCCGAGTACTAGGCAATCTCCATAGGACTCGCCGAGTTGTTTATCCAACTCGCCGAGTCTAAGGCCATCTTCATGGAACTCGCCGAGTGCACTTTGGCACTCGCCGAGTACCCTTCGACTCTTCACCCATTCTGGCCAAAACTGAGACATGCAATGGTTCCAACCCATAAATCTAAGCTCCTAGGGTATAAACACACGGAGTTTGGGAGGTTTAAGGTCTTGAAATCCACATATAAGGGACAAAAAGGGAATCTATTATACTAAAGATTAAGAAGGAGCTTTCTTACCTGGTTAGGAGCTTCTCCCAGGGTAGATTTCGGATCTACCACACTTCCTTGCACCCTCCAACTTCCTCCTTCTTCTCTTAAGCTTCAAGCTTCCTTCACCAAGCCAAAATCACTCACAAGGATCAAAATGGGCTAGGGTTTCGCTCTACAGTTCTTTTGGAAGAGAATGGGACGAAATGGGTGTTTTAGAATGGGTAACATGGGGTGAAATGTCTGAAAATAGAGCTTCATCCAGACAGGTGGACTCGCCGAGTCCATGCATCGACTAGCCGAGTTCACCGCTCAAACCCCGTGTCCACCCTGCTGCTACTCGGCGAGTCGGGACGCAGATTCGCCGAGTTCATGGCAAAATTAAAATAGAAACTTAAATAAAATCATACCATGAACCCGGTGTTACAAATCTCCCACACTTATTTTAGACTTCGTCCTCGAAGTCTGCCGCTCCCTTCCGGAACAGCTCCGGATAATGCTCCATCATCTCATCCGCGGCCTCCCAAGTCCATTCCGAGCCCTTCCGATGCTGCCATTGCACCTTCACCAGCTCCACCCTTTTGTTCCTCAGTTCCTTCGACTTCCGGTCTAGGATAGCCACAGGCCGCTCGATATAATTCAGGCTGTCATCAACCTGGATGTCCTCCAAAGGTACCACTGCTGAATCGTCCACCATGCACTTCCGCAGCTGGGAGACGTGGAAAGTGCTGTGGATCTAACTGAGTTCGGCTGGCAGGTCCAGCTGATATGCTACCTTGCCCACTCGGGCTGCAACCCTAAACGGTCCAATATACCTGGGACCCAACTTGCCCCGTTTCCTGAATCGGATGACGCCCTTCCACGGCGACACTTTCAGGAGAACCATATCCCCGACCTGGAACTCCAGGTCTGATCGGCGCCTATCGGCATAACTCTTCTGCCGACTCTGAGCAGTCTGAAGCCTGCTCCGGACCTGCTGAATCTTCTCTGTCGTCTTGAGCACTACTTCAGTGGTCCCCATGACTCTCTGTCCAACCTCGCCCCAACATATCGGGGTCCTGCACTTCCTCCCGTACAACATCTCGAAGGGAGGGCGGTCAATACTCGCGTGATAGCTGTTGTTATATGAAAACTCGGCTAAAGGAAGATAGGTATCCCAGCTACCATCGAAGTCTAAAACACACGCCCGCAGCATGTCCTCCAGAGTCTGGATGGTCCGCTCGCTCTGGCCATCCGTCTGCAGGTGAAAGGCTGTACTAAAATGCAGACGAGTACCCAGCTCGTCATGAAACTTCTTCCAGAACCTGGATGTGAACCGCACATCCCTATCCGAAATCACTGAAACTGGCACCCCGTGCCGTGCCACCACCTCTATGATGTAGATATCGGCCAATTTCTCGGCCGAGATGCTCTCCTGAATCGGGATAAAGTGGGCGCTCTTGGTCACTCGATCGACGATGACCCATATCGAATCCATTCCCCGCGCGGTCCTGGGAAGCTTGGTGATAAAATCCATCGTGATGTCTTCCCATTTCCACAGCGGGATATCCAACGGCTGCATCTTGCCGTGCGGTCTCTGGTGTTCGGCCTTGACCTTCCTGCAGGTCAGACACCGCTCAACGTACCATGCTACATCCCGCTTCATGCAGGGCCACCAATAGTCCAGACGAAGATCCCTATACATCTTCATTGCCCCTGGATGAATGGAGAATCGGGATTTGTGCGCCTCCTCCATCAGAACCTGGCGCACGCCTCCGAGATATGGAACCCACACCCTGCGGTGTAATGTCAATAATCCCCTGCTGTCATGGTGGAAGGAGGAAACCTGTCCCACAATCCGGTCACTCTTCCGATCTTCCTCCTTTATAGCCTCCTGCTGAGCCTCCCGAATCCGTTCCAAAAGCGGAGTCACCACTGTCATCCGCATGCAAATATCCCTGATCGGCGCCGCCTTGCGGCTAAGCGCATCGGCCACCACGTTGGCCTTCCCCGGGTGATAAAGGATTTCACAATCATAATCCTTTACCACATCAAGCCACCGACGCTGCCTCATATTCAGATTTGGCTGGTCCATGAGGTACCTCAAACTCTTGTGGTCCGTGTAAATCGTACAACGAACCCCTTAGAGGTAATGACGCCAAATCTTGAGGGCGAACACAACAGCCCCAACTCCAAATCATGCGTCGGGTAGTTTGCCTCGTGAGGCTTCAGCTGCCTCGACGCGTAGGCGATGACATGCCCTCTCTGCATCAATACCGCGCCCAAACCTGAGATGGACGCATCGCAGTATACAACAAAATCCTCCATACCCTCTGGCAAGGCTAAGATTGGCGCCTTGCACAATCTCTGTCTCAGTGTCTCGAATGCTGCCTGCTGCTCAGGCCCCCAACGAAAGACCACAGTCTTCCTCGTTAACCTGGTCAGGGGTAATGCTATCTTGGAGAAATCCTTGATGAATCTCCGATAGTAGCCATCTAATCCCAGGAAACTCCGAATCTCAGATGGAGACTTCGGAACCTCCCATCTCATCACGGCCTCCACCTTGGACGGATCCACCGAAATCCCGTTCTGGTTGACAAGGTGTCCAAGAAACTACACCTCGCGCAACCAGAACTCACACTTGGAGAACTTAGCATACAAGTTCTCCCTTCTCAAAGTCTCCAAAACCTCCCGTAAATGCTCCTCATGCTGCTCTCGCGTCTTGCAATAAACCAAGATATCATCAATAAATACTATCACCGACCGGTCTAACATCGGTCTACACACGCGGTTCATGAGGTCCATGAACGCGGCAGGAGCATTGGTGAGCCCGAAAGGCATCACCACGAACTCATAGTGGCCATAACGTGTCCGAAATGCAATCTTCTGCACATCCTCGTCTCTGACCCTCACCTGGTGATACCCTGAACGCAAGTCTATCTTGGAGAACCAAGATGCTCCCTGAAGCTGGTCAAAGAGGTCGTCAATCCTCGGGAGTGGGTAGCGGTTCTTCACCGTTACCTTATTCAGCTCCCTATAATCGATACACATCCGATGCGACCCGTCCTTCTTCTTCACAAACAGAATCGGGGCTCCCCAGGGTGAACTGCTCAGTCTAATGAAACCCTTGTCTAACAGCTCCTGAAGCTGTGTAGACAACTCCTGCATCTCAGGAGGAGCCAACCGATACGGTGCCTTGGCTATCGGAGCCGCACCATGGACTAGGTCGATCCTGAACTCCACCTGTCGCTCTGGAGGTATCCCAGACAGCTCCTTGGGGAATACATCTGCGAACTCTCGTACTACGGGCACATAGCCCACCGTCGCCTTACCCGCCTCCCGGGTGTCCATGACATATGCGACATATCCTGCGCAACCCTGCTGAAGGTAACGCCTTGCCCTCGCTGCCGAACAGAAGGCTGGCCCTCGCTGTGATCTCTCACCCTGAATTACTAACTCTCCCCCACTTGGGGCTCTGACTCGTACTAACCGTTGCGCGCAATCTATCACTGCCCCATTGGAACTCAGCCAATCCATACCAATAATGACCTTGTTTCCCCGCAATGGAATGGGAACTAGGTCAACCAAATACCCCTCTTCGAACAACCTCAATACACAATCTCGGAAGACCTCTGATGCTCGCACCGACCGGTCGTCCACAATCTCGACCTCTAAAGGGCAATCCAACATGCCCGAGGACTCAGGAAACTTCTTGCTAAGTGCAAGAGAAACAAAGGATCGGGTAGCCCCCAAATCAAACAACACCTGGACTGGAATACCGTTCACATGGAACGATCCTAAACGTATATACACAGAGCACATATCAATATCATAAATCTCATATAAATAGGCCAGAGGGAAAGAATCATACCCGTCACCACATCGGGTGCAGCGCGTGCCTCCTCGGCTGTCAGCTGAAATGCCCGGCTCCTCACCACCGGAGCCTCTGCCTTGCCCTGCCGGCCATCTGTAATACACAGGGTCGCTGGAGCTGGCGCCTGTACTGGCGCTGCTGCTGTCAACTGGGGGCAATTGGCCCTCTTGTGGCCCCTCTGGTTGCAGTGGAAACACAGCAACTCAGATGTCTGAATAACCGGGGCAGGGGCAGTACAATCCCTGCTGAAGTGTCCCGTCTTGCCGCACCTGTAGCAGCCTGTCGATCCTGATCTACACGCTCCCTCGTGCGACCTGCCGCACTTCCTGCAGCGGCCCGGTCCTGAATGGCCTTTCGGCCTACCATCTGATCCCTTGGGCTTCTTTCCCGAAGCCCCTATCGTCTGTCCCTCCTCTGCCTTCCTCTTCCGGATGTGCTCCAGATCTATCTCCCTCTCCCTCGCCCTAGCAATCATAGAATCCAGGGTAGGGGAACCAGAAAAACTGACATGCTCCCGAATGTCGGCTTGCAGCATGTCATGGTAGCGGGTCCTCCTCATATCCTCATCACCTGCATACTGGGGCACCAGTAACGCCCTCTCCCGAAACTTGGCAGTGATCTCCGCCACTGACTCTGTCGTCTGCCTCATATCCAAGAACTCCCGTGCCAACTGTTGGAGCTCCACCGCAGGCGCGAACTCCGCCCTGAATCGTGTCACAAAGTTCGGCCATGTCATAGCCTCAATGGCCGCGGCTCCCAAAGAGTCACAAACCGACTCCCACCAATCTCTAGCCCTGTCACGTAGACACCCTGCTGCAAATCGTACCTTCGACCCCTCGGGGCAGAAGCTGATCAGCTGTGCAGACTCAAGGTCTGCAATCCATCGGCTGGCAGCAATGGGGTCCTTCGCCCCATGGAAATCTGATGCACCACTGCCCCTGAAGTCCTTAAAGGATAGTGTGCGTGGTCCTGACTGGCTAGCCGACATATCACTCCTGAACGCCCTGAGACGATCCTCCATCAACTCTACAATACCCTCCTTGATCGACCCGAAAATGATGGGAGTCGACTCAAGGATGCCCCTGGTAATCTCTGACGCAATGAACTCGCGTAGACCCTCATCAACTAGTTCGGACCCTGAACCCGAACCCGATCCCGATCCTGAGCCTCCCGCTCCCTGTCGTGTGGTCACCATACTGAAAAACATAGCATAACCACCATCAAACGATATTCCACTAACGAGGTTCACATACATACCACTAGTCCCCGGTCTCGCCTCGGCCCTTTTTGAATCGAGTACGGATCCTCCGCTTTCAGTAGTACGGGCCCATACTACCTTCCACGTCTATCCGTACTAGCATGCAATTCTCAAAAAGCCGAAACACATAAAGCAGGCACATAAGGCATCATTCCTAGATCCTTAGTCCTATTCTAGCATGCTGTTCTACTGAAACTGAACTGATAATCATAACGTAAACTTGTATGGGCACTTTGGGGAAAACTTACTTGAGCTCGGCCGGTCACGCACATCACACACCTTTTTCTTTTTAGAAACCCCTTTTACTTAGTCTTTAGAAAATCATTTCTTTATAAAAATCTTTTAATCCCTCGATTTGAGTCCAGACACCCCCGAAGGTGTGTCCGAATCCCTCAAACCAGGGCTCTGATACCAACTTGAAACATCCCAAAAATACCAGCTAAAAATTTCATTTTTAAATTAGGTTAATTCATAAAAACATCGTTACAAAAACATTCATAATATTAATTTATGTCTGAGAACCGGTAACATCATAGTAAAATATTCAGAGTACATCCCAGAAAATCCATAGTGCGGAAAACATGAGAGTGTGTGATATGCCGCTACCGCGCCGACTCCTGTCCCCTAGCTGAAGAGGTACCTGAAAACAAAACTATAAAACGTAAGCACGAAGCTTAGTGAGTTCCCCCATAATGCCACATACCATGCAATCATATAATGAACAGCTAAGAGATACGGGCCTCGCCCACACCCATAGAGATACGGGCCTCGCCCACACTCCACTAGCTAGGAGATACGGGCCTCGCCCACACTCTGCTATCCATGGAGATACGGGCCTCGCCCACACTCCGCTACCAAACAATAACATACAAGTATCACACAGACAACAAGTATAAGCAATTCTATCATACTGGCATATATCACAATCGAACTCAGCTATGAGATACGGGCTCCGCCCACACTCCGATACTAACATATCATCTATACGGGCCGGCCTTGGTGCCTTAGACCCGTCCCTACTGGAAGGAAACTCACCTCGAGAGTAGCTGCCGAAAACCTGCTCAGACTACGCCTGGCTGCCGCACCGGTAATCCCTCCGGCTATAAATCCGTAAACATGGATTAGGTACTCATAAATACCCCAAGGTCAAATGACTGGTTAAAGTCAACTCCTTGGTCAAAGTCAACCTTCTGATTGACTGGACTCGCCGAGTCCATATGACGACTCGCCGAGTCCTTCTATGTCTAGCCCGACTCTGACTCATCGGGTCCCTGTTCCCACTCACTGAGTCAGTCTGACTCGCTAGACGGGGACAACTAACAAACCCGCGACTGGACTCGCCGAGTCCAAGGGGGTGACTCGCCGAGTCCGACAAACAGATCTCGCAAATCGCTCCAATCTTCCATCAGAACATCAACCTTGGAGATTTGGAGATTCTGGGACTATAGCTACACGTTAAATTGCTAATTCCACGTGCGACTACGGAGGGTTGGACCTCCTACACTTAAACCCTTCTTATCCTAGTGACTGATCATATGACTCGTCGAGTTGGAAGAACAACTCGTCGAGTTCAAGGCTATATTCAAGAGACTCGCCAAGTTTGAAGAACGACTCGCCGAGTACTAGGCAATCTCCATAGGACTCGCCGAGTTGTTTATCCAACTCGCCGAGTCTAAGGCCATCTTCATGGAACTCGCCGAGTGCACTTTGGCACTCGCCGAGTACCCTTCGACTCTTCACCCATTCTGGCCAAAACTGAGACATGCAATGGTTCCAAACCATAAATCTAAGCTCCTAGGGTATAAACACACGGAGTTTGGGAGGTTTAAGGTCTTGAAATCCACATATAAGGGACAAAAAGGGAATCTATTATACTAAAGATTAAGAAGGAGCTTTCTTACCTGGTTAGGAGCTTCTCCCAGGGTAGATTTCGGATCTACCACACTTCCTTGCACCCTCCAACTTCCTCCTTCTTCTCTTAAGCTTCAAGCTTCCTTCACCAAGCCAAATCACTCACAAGGATCAAAATGGGCTAGGGTTTCGCTCTACAGTTCTTTTGGAAGAGAATGTGACGAAATGGGTGTTTTAGAATGGGTAACATGGGGTGAAATGTCTGAAAATAGAGCTTCATCCATACAGGTGGACTCGCCGAGTCCATGCATCGACTCGCCGAGTTCACCGCTCAAACCCCGTGTCCACCCTGCTTCTACTCGGCGAGTCGGGACGCAAACTCGCCGAGTTCGTGGCAAAATTAAAATAGAAACTTAAATAAAATCATACCATGAACCCGGTGTTACACTAGACCAGTCTTTTGCTACAATAAGGATGAATATTATAGCACATGAAATCGATCCTATATCCGAAGTATATGGAACACGATTCATGATGTCACACATAAAGACCTGATACTGGATCAGTCTTTTGCTACAATATTTTTTATTTTCCATGTTTTCAAAAATCAACTATGAAGAGGGATGCTGTAATCATAATCGAATTTGAGAACGTAATATATATAGAATTTCCTTATGTTGAACCATTCCAACATAAAATTCATATATATATATATATATATATATATATATATATATATATATATATATATATATATATATATATATATATATATATATATATATCCTTGACTAAAGATGATTAAAACTCAATCTAAGCTTTTAGAATTGAAATGAAGTATAATTTCCTCTCCCTTAATTATAGCAAAACAACTTTTTCAACCCCTACAACTTTACGAATTGAAACTTTTTTTTCTATAATTAACATTGCTAACTTGCAACACTAAACATAATAATCATGCTCCCACTAACATGATGATTATCAGCATAACACTTATGCTCCCACTAGCTCTGACATATTTCCAGAAATCAGCTGGACTTCTGAAATTTAGATTCGTACACCCTTTCTTAGATAGCTCACATGTGTGTCTAAACAATTTCCAGAACTACAAAAAGGGATGCCGTAATCATAGTATTAATTGTTTAGACCTTTGCCATTTCTCACAAGTCCATGTTAGTGTGCCGGTTAACCACACACGCTCCACTAACGACTTTGAGAATGCAAACATCACAATTGCTATCTACTTAAAATCTTCTTAGTGAAAGCATTTCCTCACCATCATTTTCATAAATCGGAGAGAAACCTTATGACACTTAGATTTTATGGTGTATGAGTTCCTATCCATGTGAATTTGTCAAAACCATAATCACAATACAAGGTTAGTAACAAATTCAGCCTTACATGGATTGAACTTGTTCAATCTTAATTTCTTGTCATCTGGTAGCACAAGGCCCACCAATGCTTCCAGCTGTTATGCACACAGTTTAGAACTAACAGAACTCATATGCATAGTCAACTTAATAGGAACAGACACAGAAACAAGAATTATGTCAACTTAATAGGTTTCAAACCTTAAGTCGTGTGCTAGTGATAAAACTCAGGTTTTACTCTTGATTAAATCTTGAAATCCTTTCAGGATCTTTAAGACTCCCACTGTCCTCTTGACATATAAGTTTCCCTAGTCAAGGACCATTCCTTGACAAAACAAATATTCAAGGAATAGTGCGGACTCTTATCAAGATAAACACTTCACACAATTGGTCTTAGTTGGTCTTTGTCTTATCCAAGACATCACAACTTACCAATTTCAAATGTACAGGAGTAGAAAACATTTTACACTACATTTGATAAGTGTTTTAAACCTTACTTTATGTCACTCAATGTTACAATCTTGGAGTATGACTCTAAGAGTTGTTTTTAGAACGAAGTATGATCCATCTTCTTGATTTTAACCATTCCAACAATTCACGACCCCTCATCTTAGTCATAACAATGCACTAAGATGTCCTTAGAGTATGAATTTGTGATATGGTTTCATAATCATTAAGATGATCATAAAACATGATACTAAAGTACTCTCCCATCCTTTCAGATTTGAGAAACTTTTTATCTCTCTGCCAAATTTGATTCTTCTCATTCGTTGTGCCATACATTGAAACTTTTCCAATGTTACAGAATTATACTTAACCTTATAAGTATAACCATATTTACTAATCTGTAGTAAATCATGACGAATCGATCTTTGTGGTGGACCTTGACCAGCACACACCCAGTGTGCCTAACTCCTTAGTCCTTCAATTGGCTCACATATGCATGTGATCAATGAATTAGTCTCAATTTTGCAAAGATGAAAATTCTCATTCATCATACAATACAACTTGTATGATTCCAAGTTTCTGTCTAACTGAAGCTTGGGTGATGAGAACCTTTCCTCATTTGGTAAATTCAGACACTACCACAAATGAGAGAATCAAACTCATATTTCCAATATTGCTAGAAACATACAAACATCAATTTTCCATAAATGCCATTGTAAGGGGATATAATATAAAATAAACTAAACAAAACTTTTATTTCTTTATAAAATGCGGAAAAATATTCCTTACAATGCAACTTTAAATGAAAACTATGCTATTACTATTTCTTAGCAATCTATCATAACTTTTAAGTAGTGGCTCAAAAATCCGATCCTCGAACCATGCGAGAGAAATCCATCTTCGTGATCAGATTCAACACACTCTTCTTTTAACCTTCCTTTTGCTCGATCCTGCTAAACATCAAGATGCAACCTAGTCACATCATGTAATAAGAATCAACAATTAGGAACTTTAACAAAGTTAGATAGTGGACTTACCTAAAGCCGAGTCAAACATTTTGTCTCTACTTGCTTTCAAATATTTCAGGTATTCAGGGCAGCTTCGCTTTCAATGTCCCTTCTCATGACAATAAAAACATATAGACTCTTTGGGAATGGTACACGAGACAATCACAGACTTAGCCTTTCCCTTTACCTTTTGGTCAACCGGGTTGACCAAGGACGATCCCTTTCCATTGGGACGAGAAAGCTTTTCTGGACTTCCAATGTTACCATTGTCCATGTCCATGGAAGTTTGAGAATTAGACCTTCCATCAATATTTGCTTGACCATTGTGCCAAATCATTGCTGATTCAGCAGCAACAAGCAAATAAGAAAGATCTATTAGGGTTATGTCAGGATCTGTCATATGGTAGTCTTTAATAAACTCACCATACGACTCAGGAAGTGACTGAAGAACCCAGTCAACAACGAACTTCCTTGAAATAACAGCACCTAACATTCTCAACCTGTCTATGTGTGACTTCATTCCTAAGACATGAGTGCACACAGGTCTTCCATCTTTATGTTTCATTTCTAGTAGAGCTTGAGTGATCTTGAACCTTTCAAGTGTTTGGGCTTATGGGTCAGGGAGAATAAATGGAGGAGGTGGGGGGAGTGAAGCATGATGTTGAGGGACATCATCTTCAAGAGGAAAGCTTGTTTCAAGCGATTTGGGAAGATCATAGTTGTCTGAACCAGACATCTACAATGGGAGAAAATCAAGTTAGTTGATTCAAGTCCTTAATATAACACCCAATATGAAATATTAAGGCTAGGGCCCAACACAATATTTTATAACTTGGAAGAGGGATGCCGTAATCCAAGCTATAAAATATTTGAAGGTAGGTGAATGACGATTCACCGATTTCCACCATGAAAAACGAAATAATTTATTAGGTTTTAATTGGATTTGAAACTCCTAGATCTTTTGAGATTCATTGAACTTTTCAATGGCATGTTTCAATCTCGATTGGGCCCTTCAGGTTTTGTGACTGGGATGTCGAGGATCACAAAACAAGGTGTGAATAACCATGCAAACTCACTTGGTACCCTTAATATTATCACCTAATCGATGTGCCGGTTAACCACACACGCTCCACCGATCTATGATAAACATTAAGTCACCCTTCATGATCCTTACTAGTCCAAGTTAGTGTGCCGGTTAACCACACACGCTCCACCAACGACTTGGTAAGGTACAAAGTGTGAATTTCATGGGTTAGCACCATATTCACATTTTCCTAAAGTAACTAAGATTGGGAATTTATAAAAGGTTTAGTTACTTTATAAGATTCATTATACTTTTAATGATAATTTAAAGTCATTGTCCTACCCGTTCGGCTAACGACCCTCCACCGATCAAGGAAGCGGTGGGTGAGAATGGACACCCATTAAATTGCCATTTTATAGGCAACAACCTTATACCCCCCTTATAGACCGGCTTCGTGAATGAGGCCTACTAACGGTAAAACGACTTGATCTTATACATATATATAATAGTTAACCATTAATGTTATAAATAGTATAAGGGTTGAATTTTAACTTTTAAAACTCTAAGGGTTTGGAATTAAAGTTTATTAAACTGTGTGAAACTTTACAAATTCCAAAACTTGAGGGCAAGTTTTGTAACTATCCAAAACTTTTCATTTCATAACTTATGAATTAAAGGTTCATAAACATGAAGACTCTTCATTTTATGTAACTTATGTGTTTTAAGTGTGTGTTTAAAAGAAGTGACCTTTGGATATCCATAACTTGAGGACAAATTATGGACTCCATTAAAACACATAAATGATCAAGAATTAATCCTAAACAATTCAGCAAATAATTCCTATCATCTTCTAAATTCATAAGAACATGAACATGATCATGAAAGTTTCAAGAATTATATGAACACATACAAAGCATGAAATTTTGATATAAGCTATTGTAAATGGATTAGAACTACCATTACACCAACTAAAACATGTTTTAAAACACCAAAACAGTTTAGGGTAATGTTTCTAGTCCATTTCCAGCAGCAAAAGTCAAAAATATGCATTCTGAGGCTCCTACTCGCCGAGTGCACGAACCTACTCGGCGAGTAGGATGAGTTTACACATGAACTCGGCGAGTCCCCCCATGGACTCGGCGAGTTCATCAGTCAGACAGCAAAAATCGACTTTTTATCACCATTTTGCATCAAGTATCAAACAAACAAGCCTAGGCTCTGATACCACTGTTGGGTTTTGAGCATTCTAACACTTCCTAAGTGTACATGCAACCCTAATAAACCTTGGATCTATGTTTGTCTAAGGTACATGCAAAATATTAATTTCCAAGGCATAGGGTACTTTTAAACATAAAAGGACTATATGAATTACATACCTTTTGTTGATTGTTGATTCCTTGGAGTTTGAGAGCCAAGCACCAATAATGTGAATGCCTCAAATGGAAATCACAAATCACCACAAACTTGGAAAATGTATGAGAGAGTATACTAACACTTAGAAATCAGCCACCACTATTACACACACACTAGGGTGTTATTTCATGCAACATGAGCTTGTTTATATAGTGTGCATGGTTAGGGTGAAACCCTAATAACGCATGTCTTTTCCTCTTCCAAGGATCCATGGGTTAAAAGCTCCATGGATCATCCATGGACTTCCATATAAGCTTAGCCCATTAACAAATGAGCATTAGCCCACACCATATAAATACAATAGCCCATGATTTAATTAGTCTTCCTTTTAATCACTAAATCAATTCATAATTAATTCAAGATTAAAACTAATTAAATAACATGACTTTATATTAATATATTATAACTTATAATATATTAATAAATCGTAAGTATACAATTCTCATAAAATTATCCATAAACAGTTTGGGTGAAGTGCAACCCAAATGGACCATGCCGGGTCGGGTTAAGTATATACCAAATAAGTTATGGACTTAGACACCTTATCCAACAGTTCGAGCACAGAGGCTATGGACGAATACAACCCACCTATTACTATTTAGTGTATACGTGAGGGTGGTATATGATTATGATTACGCAGACTTAGTATGTGTGTTTCCGTCCTTTCTCCTGTTCCTCGTTGGGTTGTGGACCTGGGGCAGAGTCGCACATCCGACCATCTTACTAACCCTAATTATATACGACTTGTATACACGAGGTAATGATAGATGGACCAAGTATGAATCCAATCATGAACGGAAGGGCAAAGTTACCATGTCTACGAGTGGGTATTCCGCCAATCAGAGAAGCGCAAACCCCAGTAGTAATGCTAAGATAGCTAATTTCGGGACAAAATTCCTTCTAACGGGGGGATGATGTGACAACCCGAAATTTCTATTCCATACAAACATTCACTTCAATAGAAGTCAAAAACTGTTTCTGCTAACTTTCGAACTTTTTGGAATAAGTTTGAGTGTTGTAAAGTTAGTGTTGTAAGAGATAGCTGGAGAGAGGATGACCTAGTGCTTATTATACATCATTTAGGTTCCAAAAACTCCAAGAGTTTGAGTTTACGGCCCAAATGGTATTAGGGCCGTAAACCCTAATGACTATATAAGTGACACTTAGCTTATTTTTCACTTTTTTTCACAATTCCAAGACTAGAACCATTTCTCTCTCAAGTATCATCCAAGGTTTCTTCAAGATCTTCAACTTGTAAGTATTTCTAAGCCCTAGTAAGTTGATATCTACCTTAATCTAATGATCTAACACACTTCTATCCGTAAAATCATTCCAAAAGTGTAGATCTTCAAGTTTCACCAAGAACACCAAGAACACACACTAGTGTTCTTGGACTTTTAGCACCTTTTCAAGCTTCTACCTAGTAAGTACTTCTATCCTAGAGTGTTATAAGCCTTGTTACACTTCTAAACATCAAGAAAACACCCAAGAAAGTCAAGATCAAAGGTGTTTACGGTCCAAGATGTTCTTGGACAGTAAACCCTAAAAATGGTGCCAATGTGTGCCTTAGTCCCTACCAAGCCTTGCAAACTAGTGTAGATCTTTACCTTGATGTGCTTAGGACTCAAAACCATCAAAAAACCATAACCCATATGGGTTTACGGCCGTAAACACATGGAGAAGTGGTCCATGGGCCGTAAACTCCATTTAGGAGTGTATTGATGCCACAAACACTTCCAAAGGCTTAGACTTGAAGTTAGGATGCTTCATTATGACTTTTAGGACTCCAAATCACAAAATGGTGGGAGTACCATGAGTTTACGGCTGTAAACTCATGGGTTTACGACCGTAAACTCCAAAGGTGATGGTCACAAAACCGTAAACACCTTTTGATGCCATTTCACTTCCCTTTGATGAATCACATGTGATTCCAACACTTGATCAAGGTGTTTCCTAGTCCCATAAGGTGTTTCCTTTCATATAGTTGTTTATAAACACTGTCAGTATGTGTCCTTATATGTCATTTAGGACTTGTTGTGTCTCGGGACTTCATTCGTGGAACTTCTCATCCTTACACGCATACTCGTTTGAATCACCCACATCAGGTGAGTTCATACCCCGTAATGAATCTTTTAACTGTTTTAACTGTTTTAAGGGGGGGGGGGATACAAGTTGAACACAACGATAATTGTGTAAATGTTTGTTATAAACATCTTTCAAAATGTTGCTTATGTCACTAATAAGTTGTCAAAACATTTCAAAACTCCTTTAAAAGTTATGTTACTTTTTAGTTATACAAAACTCTGTTTTTAAAGTACAAGCATAACTTAGTAGATAAATGAGTCTTTTCAATATCAGTCTAAGTAGAACATTAGTAAACTATAATAGGTATAGTTTAGGAGAATGCTATTCATTACTTCTAGTACAGTGAAGCACACAAAGAAACAATACCATACAGAACAATACCATACAGAACAATACCATACAGAACAAACAAGTAAGGTTGCTATAGCATGAGAACACACAATACAAGATCTAATTATACCAATGAATCACTAACTCATTGTTTTAAACAAAAGGTGATAGTTATATTGGGTATACATGATCATATACTTTAATGTGAATTACATGGCTTGCAAGAATTTGCAGAGGTCGTGTTTGGTCCCCCTAATCTCTTGACAAGGAGAGCGTTTAGTAAGGGTTCTAGCTTTCACATTATAACCGTAATAAAACACTTATGTTTTTAGGTTATTAGTACATCCGCATGTCATTATAAACGACAACTGTGTACTTAAAATTTCCATTACTTTCGTAAAGTGACAGTACCACTTGAAAGTTGAACTCCAACTATGTTAGAGTTATAAACTAGGGAAATGATACTTTTTACAATCGACAAATGGAACAGTCGAGTCTAGCACAGAACAGAAGATGCCTTGGTAGAAGGCTACAATTAAAGGATAGGACCATAATGCTAGTCTTATGATTCCTTAGTGTATACATCACGGGATACATATATACCAATAGGGTCCGACAGCTAATAGGATGTTTGCTCTCCGCGTCATTTCCTGTCCTCGTTTGGTTGTGGGCTTGGAACGGATTCACCCAATCTATTATCTACCCGATTCTATATATATGTATGCTTAGTATACATTAAGTCATTATAAGGGTACCAAGTATGGGTCGGTTTACAGAACACAGAGTCAATCACAGTTTTTCTAGTACAAAACATACTTTCTAATATCAGTACTTTTGGTATACAAAACTAGAAACTTGCCAGTACAGGGTTTAATCCATTTTATTAAACCAGTTCAATTTTAAAGACTTTAGGTGAGTAACTCTATAATACCCTAGTTTATACAACATGTTTATATATAAAACTAATACCCAATAGGTAGTTGGATGTGTGCTTTCCGCCTTACTTCCTGTCCTCGTTGGGTTGTGGGCTTAGGGCAGATTCACTCAATTAACTCTCTATTCGATATTAGATTATATATAGCAGTATAAACTAAGCTATTATAAAAGTAGTCACTGTGGTCACCATTTTATATTAAGAAATAAGGGTTTTCTTAAAAGGAATTTTCATTAGATATAAAGGAACCATTGCAAGTAACTCCATGAGTAACAAGTGAATACATCAGGGTTATATATGACAACGACCTAACAACCAATGGGATGTGTGCTATCCGCCGTACTTTCTGTTCCCCGTTGGGTTGTGAGCTTAGGTCAGATGCGCACAATCGATTGTTTGTTTACTCTGAGTCCTATATAACTTGTACCCACTTAGTACCCATAGAAAGGCTTGTAGTGTCATTTTACTTAACTTTCATCAAAGTAGGAAATATAGGATTTTCTAGAGGAACAGGAGAACTTTTCAAAACAGTACTTACAGCTTACACCACTTTTACAAATACATTTTCAACCACATTTACAGCTTACTCACATCACTAAAATCTTATGAACTCACCAGCTTAATTGCTGATGAACTCTTTCAAATAACTTGTATTCTCAGGAGACTATTAGACAGGTGCTCGTGCTGGGGATTCAGAAGATGAAGCATTATAGCTTCAAGTCTTGTTTTGTTATTTGTTTATGAATTCTATGTTTTGTGAACACACACATTGTAAACACTTTCTTTCTAAATGAAATGGTTGTTCATTACTTGCTTACCATATACATATCTCGTGATACTAAACATGACGTCCTCCACCCCTGAACGTTTCCGCCGTTCCGGTTTTGGGGGGTGACATTTCGCAACTGCGACACGTGGAAAGTGCTGTGGACCTGACTAAGCTCCTCCGGTAGCTCTAGCCTGTATGCCACTTTGCCGACCCTGGCAATGGTCCTGAACGGCCCAATGTAACGGGGACCCAATTTCGCCATCTTCCTGAAGCAGATCACACCCTACCAGGGTGAGACCTTTGGGAGTACTATGTCGCCCACCTGAAACTCTAACTCAGATCGGCGTCTGTCGGCGTAACTCTTCTGCTGACTTTGAGCGGTCTGCAATCGCTGCCTAATCTGTTGAATCTTCTCGGTAGTCTGCAGGACTACCTCTGTCCGTCCCATCACCCTGTGTCCAACCTCACCCCAACAAACCGGGGTGCGACATCTCCGCCCACAGAACAGCTCAAAAGGCGGGGCGTCCCAACTCCCATCGAAGTCGATCACACACGCCCTTAACATATCCTCAAGGGTCTGAATGGTCCGCTCACTCTGACCGTCAGTCTGCGGATGAAAGGTTGTACTAAAATGTAGCTGCGTGCCCAGTTCCTCGTGGAACTTCTGCCAGAAACGGGAGGTAAATCTAACATCCCGGTCGGAAACAATGGAGACTGGAACCCCATGGCGAGCGACGATCTGGCGGACGTACATGTCGGCCAACTTCTCGGCTGACGAACTCTCCTGTATTGCCAAGAAATGGGCACTCTTGGTCAATCGATCCACGATGACCCATATAGCATCATATCCCTTCACTATCCTCGGCAACTTGGTAATGAAGTCCATCGTGATCTGCTCCCATTTCCACATGGGAATGTCTAGAGGCTGCAGCTTACCATGCGGCCTCTGGTGCTCGGCCTTGACCATCCTACATGTCAAGCACCTCTCGACATACCAAGCGATTTATCGCTTCATACATGGCCACCAGTAACTCAAACTCAGGTCTCGGTACATCTTGGTGGCCCCCGGGTGTATAGAGAAATGAGACTTTTGAGCCTCCTCCATGACTGTTTTCCTGACCCCACCAGACATCGGAACCCAAAGTCGACCGCATTGGGTCAATAATCCCCGGCTATCCTGAATAAACCGAGTGCTCTCGCCCTTGATCCTTTCCAACTTCCAGTTCTCCAGTCGCATGCCCTCAACCTGGGTATCTCTGATCAAACTCACAAGCGGGGAATCCACTGCTGTCCTCATACACCTTGCTGGGGTGGAAGACCCAACGGACTTGCGGCTCAAAGCGTCCGCAACCACATTCGCTTTACCGGGGTGGTAAAGGATTTCACAATCGTAGTCCTTGACTACATCCAGCCACCTGTGCTGCCTCATGTTCAGTTTTGGCTGATCCATGATGTGTCTCAAGCTCTTCTGATCCGTGTATATGGTAAAACGGACCCCATATAGGTAATCTCTCCAAATCTTGAGAGCGAATACCACCGCTCCCAGCTCAAGATCGTGCATAGGGTATCTCGTCTCATGCGGCTTCAGCTGTCGCGATGCATAGGCTATCACTCGTCCCCTCTGCATGAGGACCGCCCCTAAACCTGTGATGGATGCATCACAGAATACCACAAAATCCTCAACTCCCTCGGGGAGTGTCAACATTGGAGCCTCGCACAAACACTGACGAATGGTCTCAAACTCCCTCTGCTGTTCAGGGCCCCACCAGAAATCCACCCCCTTCCTCATTAGATGAGTGAGGGAAACTGCAATCTTGGAGAAATCTTGAATGAATCTCCGGTAGTACCCTACTAACCCCAAAAAACTCCTGATATCTGAAGGAGATCTCGGCACCTCCCAATGCATGACTGCCTCGATTTTGGATGGATCGACCAAAATCCCCTCCTGGTTAACGAGATGTCCAAGGAACTGGACCTCTCGTAACCAAAACTCACACTTCGAGAACTTGGCATACAGTCGTTCTCGTCTCAGAACTCCCAACAACTCCCTGAGGTGCTCCTCGTGCTGCTCTCGAGTCTTGGAATACACCAAGATATCATCTATGAACACGATGACCGAGCGATCAAGCATCGGTCTGCAGACCCGATTCATCAGGTCCATGAATACTACTGGCATGTTGGTAAGCCCAAACGGCACCACGAACTCGTAATGACCATAACGAGTCCAAAACGCGGTCTTCTCCACGTCCTCCTCTCCGACCCGGACCTGATGATACCCCGACCTCAAATCAATCTTGGAGAACCAAGATGCACCCTGTAGCTGATCGAAGAGGTCATCTATCCTCGGGAGTGAATAACGGTTCTTTACTGCCAACTTGTTTAACTCCCTATAATCAATGCACATCCGGTGCGATCCGTCCTTCTTCCTGACGAAGAGGATCGGTGCTCCCCATGGAGACCTGCTCGGGCGAATGAACTGCTTGCCTAGCAGCTCCTGCAACTGAGATGACATCTCCTGCATCTCAGGTGGGGCCAATCGGTACGGCACCTTATCGATAGGGGCCGCACCCGGCACTAGATCGATCCTGAACTCGACCTGCCTCTCCGGAGGCACTCCGGGTAACTCCTCCGAAAACACATCAGCAAATTCTCTAACCACTAGAACCTCCAAAACTAGAGTCTGGTCCACGACCCGCGTATCCATCACATACGCTAAATAACCCGCACACCTGTGCTGCATATACTGCCGAGCCCTGGCAGCCGAAAAAAAGCCTGATCCCACTCTGGTGCCCTTGCCATATACAATCAGTTCTCCCCCGCTTGGGGTTCGAAGTACCACCCACTGGCCCTCACAATCTATCATGGCACGAAATCGACTAAGCCAATCCATTCCCACGATCACGAACACCTCCCTCATGGGAATAGGAATCAAGTCTATCAGGAAAGACTCCCCGAAGATCTCCAACTCACATCCTCGGTAGACCGAAGAAGCAGAAACCCCGTGTTCGTTGGCGATAGAGACTCACAACGGACACTCTAGCTCGCCAGCTCGCACAATGAACTCCCTACTAAATGTATGAGAAATGAAAGACCGACTCGCCCCCGAGTCAAATAAAACTAATGCAGGCAAGGAGTTCACTAAAAACGTACCTAATCACAGGTACTACAGATAAGCATAACACAAATCAATAAATGAGGTAAAGAATAGAAACATACCAGCAACCACATCCGGTGCTGCCTTGGCCTCTTCGGCCGTAAGCTGAAAAGCACGCCCCTGAGCCTTCGGAGGGTCCGCCTTGATTGGCCTCCCATCAGCAATCCTCAGAGTAGCCGGTGCTGGAATCGGCGACGGCTTGGCGGCGAGCTGCGGACAGGTGGTCTTCACATGACCAACCTGATGACAGTGGTAGCATATCCTCATATCCGATGCAGGGGCAGACTGGCGACAGTCCCTAGCATAGTGCCCCTCCTTGCCACACTTGTGGCACCCACCACCTGCTCGACAACCCAAAAATGACTCTTACCGCACTTCCCACATGTGCAGCTCTGCTGACCCCCGGTCCTAGAATCAGCGGTCTTAGACCGCTTTGGCGTCGGCTGAGACTGTGTTGGGGCCTGACGCTGCTCTCTCAACTGCAGCTCTATCTCCAACTCACGCCGCCTAGCGGCTTCCTGTAGGTCCAAAAGAGTATCACATCACTGCGTGGCAACAAACTGATGGTTGTCAGTCTTGAGCATGCTCAGATAACGAGTCATCTGAGTCTGCTCGAAAGCAAACTCTAGGCAGAACATCGCCCTCTCTGTGAACATACGGGTGATCTCCATCACCGACTCTCCATCCTGCCTCAAACTCAAAAACTCATGAGCCAATTGCTCTCGCTCCACTCGTGGAACATAGCGGGCGCGAAACATATTCCTGAACTGCTCCCAAGTAACAGCAGCTCTCTGATAATCAGTGTAAGATCCGGTCGTCAGTCTCCACCAGTCCTTATCCCCTAGCCTTAACAGGTTCAGGGCACACATGACCTTCTGGTCAGTAGGACATGAACACGTGAAGAAATAGCCCTCCACGTCAGATAACCACCTCATGGCTCTAATCCCATCCTGAGTACCATCAAATGTTAGGGGCTTCGTGT
The DNA here is from genome assembly GCF_052849685.1 of Lactuca virosa. Lineage (NCBI taxonomy): Eukaryota > Viridiplantae > Streptophyta > Magnoliopsida > Asterales > Asteraceae > Lactuca > Lactuca virosa. The sequence continues at coordinate 320,407,565 of NC_136428.1, forward strand.
TATCGAAGTCCCAGTACTGGAAGCCCCGGCCAGCTCCACCTCCTCCTGCCGCTGTTATATCTGATGCAGCTGCAGTGGCAGCCGTCTTTGCAAGGGCTGCGTAGCGCTCGCCAAAGTACTCAACCATAGCGGTCTTAATAGACCCAAACATCTCCGGTAGCTGTGCCCGGAACAATGTGGCAACCTCATCATGTAGTATCTCTCGAATCCTGGCGTCTAGCTCATCTGTCCCCATCTGTACCACAGGCTCAGGTGCTACAGGAACCTCCTGGCCTCTGTCTCCTGATCCTGATCCTGACCCGGATGCAGTCATAAAATGTCTCGTCATCACCATACTGAAAACAAACCTACAGATAACAAATGATTTGCATAACAGCAGGGAACCAACTCCAGACTAAACCCTAGGGGTTGTGACTTCCTTGCTACGCGTATGGGTCCTGTGCTTTCTGTAGTACGAGCCCATACTACCTTCCACACCTACCCATATTTGTCTCAAGTATCACCACAACACCCTAACAATATCCATAAACATAGCGAGCGCTCAATCCTCACTCCTAGAGGAATGCTAAACTATCTCATAACTGGCCTCACGACCTCTCACGACCCACCCATCCATGAAACTTCCACCAACCCTGCAGCACTAGTGTATGCTAGCCATACATAACACTGGACCCTATAGACTTTCGAATATCTAATCCTACCCTAAGGTCAAATTAAACATTCTCAGGCTATAAGATCTTGATTATGTACAACCGTGATGCATACACCAGACAACTACAGTAATGATGTCAATCTCATATAAAGGAAACCCTAGGCTAGTAGGCATCATGTAATCAGGCATGTCTATCATGCAATTCCTGAAGATCCCTAGCGTAGCACTAGCATGTTGTTCTAACATATCGCATAATCAAATATTGTATGGTATTTTGGGGCTTACTTACTGGCTCCGGTTGATCGTACACACTGCATACTCCTTTACTTATTTTGAAAACCATTTTAAATTATTTTATTTTAAAATCCTCTCCTTGATTTGAGACTGGATTCACACGAGTGTTCCTCCAATTCACTCAAACCAATGCTCTGATACCAACTTGTAACACCCATAAAAATCAAGCCAATTTTAACTTTTAAAAACATTCCAAATCCATTAGTTATTACAAAACTCGTTTTTAAAATGTATCACATCAGAGTATCCCAGAAACAGAGTCATAAAAGTGAGGAGCGGTATGATCACGCCTTTGCCTTGACACGATCTCCTGATGTACCTGAAACAATAAACTAAAATAGTAAGCCCGAGAGCTTAATGAGTTACCCGCAAAATACCAACCCTCACATAACCATAATCATATCAACAAGTACAAACCAACATGCATACTGAGCCTTCAGTCTAACTGGACCACCTTGCGGGGTCTATAGCCTAAGTGGACCGCTTCCGAGCCTTCGGTATGACTGGAACGCCTCGCAGGCCTACAGTCTATCTGGACCGCCCACCGGGTATGTTGGCCTACAGCACAAAGCAGGACCGCCTCAACCCAACCCCGAACCAATCAAACAAGTGCACAGAAATATCATACGTCAGCATATACAATAGTCAGACCGATTGAACAGATCACTAAGCATAGCAACAATCCTATAACCAGGATGCTGACCTAACGGTCACTAACATAGCATTATCCTATATACCAGGATACCGACCTAACCAGGTCACTAAGCATAGCGTATCACCATCCTAACTAACATGATATAAATCAGTAAACATAACATGTAATCATCTGGGCACATTCCATAAAGGGCCGACCTTGGTGCCTTAGACCCTGTTGATATAGTGAGAATAACTCACCTCGAAAGTAGCTCGAAGATAATGTAGTGAACTCCTCGAAATACCGCTCCCAAACACCAACACCTAATTCCACCAATGGTCCACACCATAAGTTCCAGTTACCAAAATGCCCTCAAAAGTCAACTGGTCAACCCCTAGGTCAAAGTCAAAGTCAACGGTCAAATTCAAAGTCAACGGTCAAATTCAACAGTACATGTTGACCCGACTCGCCGAGTGCAGCTTTGCAACTCGTCGAGTTCTTCAGAATATCGTAAATCCTTAAAATTGACTCACCGAGTTTCCAATCAACTCATTGAGTCCATACGTGTCCAGATGTTGGGGAAACCCTAGATGACTCGTCGAGTAATCTCCCAGACTCGCCGAGTCCATGTTCATGCCAATGACCGGAAACCCTCTTTGACTCACCGAGTTGGATTATCCAACTCACCGAGTTCATACCACCCAACACAAGTCCAGACGATTCTAAGCTATTCAAATGTTTCAAATAGTGGACTAACCTCCTGGAACACGTTTATCATGTAAAGATGCAAGCTTTACGTTCATGCAAGGCCTTAATAGCCAAAACACGGCTAAGGAAGAAGCTTGAAGTAAGAAGAAGGCCATGGCTTTACCAAGACTGAAACTTTATTACAATAAAGAGCTAAAGGAGTTCAGATATGAAGTTGCAACCTCAGATCTGCCCCTAAATCGAAAGCATCACAACAACTCCCCAAAAAGGAACCCAAAACCCTAGATGGAGAGATCTAGCTAAATGAGAGCCAAGGTAACAACTAGTTACCTCCAAAACCATGCCAAGATGGGATAGATTCTGGATCTGAAACAGCCCTTGCTCCAAACTTCTTGAACTCCAAGCTCTTTTCTCCAAGATCCTTCTTCCAAGCTTAGAAACACACACAAGTGTGGAGGTTAAGCATGATTTTAGGGTTTCTGAACTCAAGGGAGGCTGTAGGGGACTAAGGGAGGCCAATGGTTCCTTAAATAGGGCGCAAAACCCCAAAAATTAGGGTTTCACCCTCCAAATCCAACTCGTCGAGTCACTCTTCCGACTCGGCGAGTTGGTCACTTAAACGCGTGACTCAATCCCGCTGCTACTCGACGAGTCAGGGCCTCCAACTCGTCGAGTAGACCTTGAAACTTGAAAATTAAGGACATAACAATAGTACCTGAGAATCGGGGCATTACATAGAATCTAAGCTTGCTTGGGGACAAGCAAAGTATAAGTTTGAGGTATTTTAATGTGGTCATATTTATACATATATTTTAGGCCATTATATTATCATATTTGGATATAAATGCTAAATTTAAAGATAAAATATACTTAAAATGCTTTGAAATAGATAAATTCAGATAATTTTATGGCTTCGAGTAAAAGAAAGAGATTGGAGTTGATAAGAACCAAAAACAAGAAATTGCCAAAAATCTCGTGAACTCGCGCCATACCAAGTTATATGACACACTGTGCCTAGCTGTGGTGTTTTATTCCCATACAGATTCTCGATCCCATGACACAATAATGCATTTAACGCGACGTGACATCGCTGAAATCTCTAAAATATCCGAGATTTTCAACCCTAATTCGATGTGCACACTTGGGAACCTTTCCCAAGGGGTTAGAAGGTGTTCATAACGTCCATAAACTCTTTTGATTCCATTTCAAGGTTAGAGAAGGACTTTGTAGCGAAGATTTGAAGAATCAGAAGCTAGGAGCATTACAACTACAAATAGGTGTGCTTAATGATAATATTTAGAAATTCCTTTATGCAGTTTTTCTATTTTTAACAATTGATTATGGGGTAAAGCCCTTATGTTTTCACTAGAATAGATGTAACATAATGACGTAGGGTGATCCCATTAAGATATTTAGTTTTATTTAATATAGTATGTTTGTTTGATCAAATACATTATGAGTTAAAGTTTTGATTTTTATTACATATTGCTGAGTTAGTAGAATTTAGATGACCAATCTGATTTTATTAGCTCGAACCATAGTTGTCAACCACCAGTTGGCGATTGTGACTAGTGATTGATCAAAACCTAGGATTAGGTGATATAATCGTAAACTTAAATGTGTAAAAGAGCATTAGAGAATAAGTTATGTTTGTAATTTACTTTGTGTAACATCAGGATTTTCAGGTTCATTGTTGTGTATCTTAAATTTTGAGATTTTAGGAGAGACTCGATGAGTTGAGGGTCTAACTCCCCGAGTCGAGTCGAGCTGCTCGCGTAGAATTAAGGAGTGGACTCGACGAGTCAGAGAACCGACACACCGAGTGGGTGCTGGGCAGAGAAACCCTAATTTCTCGAGGTTGGGACCTATATAAGGGAACTTATGCCCCCATTTCCGTCTCATCAGCTACCTTACACCCCTGAGAGCAAACCCTAATTGCTATTTGAGCTAGAGAGTGAGAGAGAAGCTCATATTGTGGTTTTTGTACATCATTTGAGGAAGAGGATAAGGTTGTCAAGCAAAGAGCTGGAGGTGAGGCTATTAGATCTAGTGATTTCTTATCCAGAGCTCCCGAGGAAGGTAAGAAGTCTTCATCTTTCTTCTTATTTTGGATAGATCTCATATCTATGGAGTTTTAGGGCTTTTTGCCATCTTTTGTTGGGTTTTTGAGTAGCATGAGTTATCAATGAGTCTAGATCTCAGATTTGGACCTTGTGAGGTCCTTAGAGTCTAGGTGTCCCAGCTTTATTCATCCATGTGAGGGTTTTTGGGCTTAATCATTCATGAAGGGCATGTATTAGTATTTTTGGAGCAATAACATCATGCATGAACGTAAAGATCGAAGCTTTACGTGACCATTGAGCCTTGAGATGACTGATCTAGTGTTTGGAGTGATAGATCTGTTTCAAAACGTCTAAATGAACTTTGGGTCTGAATGAACTCGCCGAGTCAATGAGCCGAATCGATGAGTTAGTTAGGGTTTGTCCCGAAGAGATGAATCGTGCGATAGATCGACGAGTTGGGGGTCAACTCGACGAGCTGAGCTGGACTTTCATGACACTTCTGAGGAATGGGTGGACTCAACGAGTCACTGGGGTGCACTCGGCGAGTCGGGTCAAACATGGACTGTCGAATCGAGTTTGACTTCGGTTGACTTTAGGGTTGGGTCCACCATGAGTAATGGAGACCATGGAGGGGTAAAATGGTCTTTTATCCACTTCAAGAGTTAGACAAAGAAAGAGAATAGTCCTTGTCGTATATGAGTATGAATAGAGTATTTATTAGAGATGTTTGGCCTATGTGTTAGGCGGTGGCTATTTCGAGATTCAAGTACGAGGATAATCGCTTGCTTACGAGGTGAGTCTTCTCACTATACATACCTAGAGTGGTAACTAGAGTTGTATGACCAGAGTATCTTATATGTTATTTGTGATACACTGCATTATTTCTATGTGATTTATGCTATGTTTACAGAGTTAGGACCGGAAGGTCCACAAAGTTAGGACCGGTGGGTCCGTCAGAGTGGTGGGACTGGAGGGTCCCACTGAGACACATTGACTAGGGGGTCTTACAGAGTTATAGCCTCGAGTGGCTAATTGTTGTATGTGGTATTTTGGGGAACTCATTAAGCTTCATGCTTACCGTGTTGTGTGTTGTGTGTTTCAGGTTTTTCTCAGGATCACGGGAAGGCACCGGCTTGATTGTACACACCAGTGATGGAGTTTTGTTTTGAGGATTCTGGGTTCTAATCATATAATTATGGAGTCGCGATTTGTAAAACGAGATTTTATGAAAAGTGTATTGAGAATCATATGATTTTAAATGAAAATTTTATTTGAAAATTTATGATGTTACAAGTTGGTATCAAAGACTTGGTTTGATGGATTTGGATGCACCTTCGGGTAAGTCTGGACTCAAACTGAGGATTTGAGAAAAGTTTTCAAAAAGAAAAGATTTTCTAAAATGAGTAAGTGTTTTTAAGAGAAAAATGAGAAGGAGCAGTGTGTAGAATCAGCCAGAGCCCGAACGGTGATTTCCTAAAATACCTAAGTTGTTTACTTTATGAGATATTGATGAGATGTTAGGAGATATTATTTATGCATGCTAGAAGATAGGCTAGGTATTTCATATTTTAGGGCTAGAGTTGCCTGATTTGTGATGCCTTAGCCTAGGGGTTGTTGCTATCTGTTATGTACCTTGAGTATGTGCTGAGTAAGAGTATCTAGCAGGAATCACTTAGAGAGGGAGTTATGAGTCGAGAGATAATCTAGAAGAGATACCTAGATGAGAATTTGAGGAGTCTACTGAGAAGAGTAATTAGATACCATGAGAGGTGGATAGCCTGAGTTCAGTGATGCCTTTTCGAGTTGTGAATAGAGTAAGTGGAGTTGTGTGCTCGAGTGGTGTGTTAGTGCCAGTAGAGGTTATTCGATGTCGAATGCTACTTGCTTTGTGCTTTGTGGAACTCTTTATGATGGGAGTCAGTTACCAAGTGAATATGACGATATTCAGGAGGTAGATGGCTGGCATCATAAGGATTTCTTTAGCAGCTGATGGCAGAGAGGTGAGAGAACCTGGGAAGAGCCTAATGGGTGACCCTAGTCAGGTGAGTATGCTGACAGAGTAGAGCATTTTGCTGGGGAGAGAACACACGTGACGGGATTCGAAATTGAGAAGGTTGAGCAGCTTCTTAAGAACTCTGGGATGATCCGTGTAGAAAGTATTGGTAGATGTGGCAGGTAGTATGGGCCCGTAATACTGAAAACAGAGGACCCATACTCGATGCAGGGAGCGTTCCGGAGGTTTTAAGTAGCAGATCGCGAGGTGATGTCATGGTTCGAGTACCATGATTTGTAGCAGATCGAGAGGTGATGTCATGGTTCGAGTACCATGATTTGAAGCAGATTGGGAATAGAGAACATGGCTCGGATACCATGATTTGTGGCGGATAGTGCTTCTCGTTTTACTAGTTATCCAGATGGGATTGATTAGACCGGGACCAGATGTGAAGGAATGTGGGGATTGAGGGCCATGTTGAACGAGTTTCAACGGATCATACCTTGAGGGGGAAATCGAGTTGGTTTCCAAGATATTTAGGTGAGATGTCAGTTGGAGTTGCGAGACTCAGGGATGAGTAGAGGTGGTGCTTTATGGAGGATTACGGCCTGAGCTGAGCCGTCGGCCGATAGCGGAGATGCCACTTTCTATGACCAGAGTTGTGTTATTTTCTATGAGAAGCAGGAGGGATATTGAGCTTCTGGTTTCTAAGCTTGGAGGTAAACCCTGTGGGGTAGCATTGGTTGCGATCTTTTCACCAGAGTATCGGGGTAGTATGTTGCCGTAAGGCAACATTATAGCATGAGAGGTCCATCAGTGGGGATTAAGTTGGGCAAGAGCAAGGAGGTACCCTATTTGAGTATAGTAGGGTAGGTGTTAGCTGCAGCGCCGGGTGGTCCAGAGGAGTATATCGGGGCGGTGGCTCACATTGTCCATGATGGATAACGAATGTGGGAGTGATGTTTCTGCTCTCATGATGGGACGTTGGTTGGGGAGTCGAAAATGAGGAATGTGATAGATCTTTAACCTTCAGACTGGGAGTCATGACTACTGCTGACAGTTGAGATGTCCGGTAGTGTGTCAATTTGAGATTTGAATGACACGTTGGGAGGCTGGTTAAGTAATCAGAGACAAGGTGCGTGATAGTGCATTATTTCCAGATAGAGAGTCAAGACTATTTCGGAACAGTCGAGGTAATCGGCGGTGTGTCGGTCTGAGGTATTCAAGATGACTAAAGGCAGTCACGTTGCGAGGATTTTGAGGTTTTGTCTGAGATGTGGGATATTTGGAGTTGCTTGGTCTCCATCGGGAAGATCATTGAATGATTGTGAGGTTCGTTTAAAGAGTCAAGTGTGATGTACCTGGTGAAACAGTATGTGGAATAGATTGTTGGTTTACCAAAATGGTGATGGTTCGAGCCCTAAGTGGGGGAGAACCGGGTATTTTATTGAAAGGATCAGAGATTTGTTCAAGAGAGATGAGAGAACTGGATATAGAGACCTGCGGTAAGGATCATGAGACTAGGGTTATTGGTGGTCGAGGCGAGGTGCAGGGCGGGATAAAGCATGTTGTACGCGTTCGGAAAGGGATGAGTGTCTCCACGGCAGGTGGCCGTTGGTCAGAGACCTTGGGGTATTTAAGAATTCTTCGAGGTTATAATGGTGAATTCGAGGTAGTTGGCTTGTTAGGATAGTTCGACAGTTGAAAATTTCTGGTTCATTGTAGGGGTTGTTATATGCACTCGGAGAAGGGCAGAAGTTGATTGGGCAACCAACTTCAGGGTCGTCACGAGTATTTTCACATGAGTTTTGAGAAATGGAGGAGGAAGTTTCGGATTGTCGCCAACGTGTTCTGAGTCATTGGCGATTCCTCTGTGTTTCAAATTGGGAGTTAGGATATTCCGTATTTCGAGTTGTATGAAAGGAAGATCAATTGTGAGAATTATGATAGGATACTTTGCGGGATCAGGGTATGATGCCGTAAGTATGAGATCAGTGGTTGAGGTAAGACATCGTGAGATTCTGCGATGGTGTATCGGGGTATCCGAGTAAGATACCTTGAATTCCAGATTGTTTGGAGACTTGAGTTATGAGATGGCAAGTGGAGTATCAAGTGACTATGGTTCCAGCGGGAGCCTTTCAGCTAAGTGTCATCGAGCGGGAGTATCTAGGAATGGGAATTGCAGCGAGGAAAAGTGTTTGGTCATGACAGTTGTCGTCAGAAGTGGTGATGCTTAACCTGGATGGGTATGTGTACCTATCTATGTTGGACCGTGGAGTATTCGATAGTGAAATCAGTGGGGTGATGTCTCGAGGATGAGATGATGGGATAATGAGAGAATGAATGGATCCGAGTGGGAGGAATCACTTGGGATTATCAGGGGAAACCATGGAGTGAGCCCGTGGCCAATTAGAGAGAGTGTGTTGTGATACTGCGGGGAGCCGCAGTATTCACCAGTCAGAGAGGGAGTGTTTTGATACTACGGGGAGCCGTAGTATTCACCAGTCAGAGATAGAGTGATGTGATACTGCAGGGAGCTGTAGTATTCACCAGTCAGAGAGAGAGTGTTGTGGTTCTGCGGGGAGCCGTAGTATTCAGGGGTCAGTGAGGAAGTGTCGTAGGCCTGCGAGGAGCCGTATTATTTACTAGTCAGCGTGTGGCACATAGGAGTTTTTAGGCTTGGGTAGCCTTATTATTTGAGTTTTTGGGAACCTGGTGTTCGGACCAGGGGGTAGACTGGGGTCTCCCTAATGGTCGGGAGTTGTCGTATTCTGAGTTAAGGTGTGATTATCGCGATCATAAGAAATTGGATGTCAGAGGACACTTCTGAGCAAGCATGAATATTTTCTTGTGCCTGAGGACAGGGTGTTGAGAGTTCATTGTTCGGATGGGTTCTGATAGCAGTTTAGTGGATGAGTTCCTGATGGGATGTGAACCCTTTCGTCCCTTGGGGTGTGATTCAGATCGTTTATTATATCTAATTTAAGTGATGGGAAGCCTAGTTTTGGGGCGTTGACTTGGTTATCAGCCGCAACGAGAGAATCAGAGGGGTAGTGAATTATCGGAGTCTATTATTCGATGAGAAAATAGCATGGAGATGTCTTGAGAGGGCAGTCTGGCAGTGAGACGGGCCCTAGAGTATCCAGATTATGGGAGTCAGAAGGGTATCATGGCGGCAGAGGAGGTTGACCTTTTCTGTATTTGGAAGTTCCCATTGGTTTCATATGTCCATTGGGAAAGATATATGGGTGGTATGATGTCTTTTCAGTGGTGCGTTCGGGTTGTTGGGTTCGATCTATGAGTTGTGAAGAAGCGATTTCGAGGGCGAAATCTAATTCAAGTGGGGGAGAATTGTAACATCCGGATTTTCAGGTTCATTGTTGTGTATCTTAAATTTTGAGATTTGGGGAGAGACTCGACGAGTTGAGGGTCTAACTCGCCGAGTCGGGTCGAGCTGCTCGCGTGGAACTAAGGAGTGGAATCGACGAGTCACAGAACCGAATCGTCGAGTGGGTGCTACACCCCTAATTTCCCGGGTTTGGGACCTATATAAGGGAACTTATGCCCCCATTTTCGTCTCATCAGTTACCCTACACCCCTGAGAGAAAACCCTAATTGCTATTTGAGCTAGAGAGTGAGAGAGGAGCTCATATTGTGGTTCTTATACATCATTTGAGGAAGAGGATGAAGTTGTCAAGCAAAGAGCTGGAGGTGAGGCTGTTGGATCCAGTGATTTCTTGTCCAGAGCTCCTAAGGAAGGTAAGAAGTCTTCATCTTTTTCTTTTTTTTGATAGATCTCATATCTATGGAGTCTTAGGGCTTTTTGCCATCTTTTGTTGGGAGTTTGAGTAGCATAAGTTATCAATGAGTCTAGACCTCAGATCTGGACCTTGTGAGGTCCTTAGAGTCTAGGTGTCCCAGCTTTATTCATCCATGTGAGGGTTTTTGGGCTTAATCATTCATGAAGGGCATGTATTAGTATTTTTGGAGCAATAACATCATGCATGAACGTAAAGATCGAAGCTTTACGTGACCATTGAGCCTTGAGATGACAGATCTAGTGTTTGGAGTGATAGATCTATTTCAAAACGTCTGAATGAACTTTGGGTCTAAATGAACTCGCCGAGTCAATGAGCTGACTCGACGAGTTGGTTAGGGTTTCTCCCGAAGAGATGAATTGTGCGATAGCTCGGCGAGTTGGGGGTCAACTCAACGAGCTGAGCTGGACTTTCACGAGACTTCTGAGGAATGGGTGGACTCGACGAGTCACTGGGGTGCACTCGGCGAGTCGGGTCAAACATGGACTGTTGACTCGAGTTTGACTTTGGTTGACTTTAGGGTTGGGTCAACCATGAGTAATGGAGACCATGGAGGGGTAAAATGGTCTTTTATCCACTTCAAGAGTTAGACAAAGAAAGAGAATAGTCCTTGTCGTATATGAGTATGAATAGAGTATTAATTAGAGATGTTTGGCCTATGTGTTAGGCGGTGGCTAGTTCGAGATTCACGTACGAGGATAATCGCTTGCTTGCTTACGAGGTGAGTCTTCTCACTATACATACCTAGAGTGGTAACTAGAGTTGTGTGACCAGAATATCTTATATGTTATTTGTGATACACTGCATTATTTCTATGTGATTTATGCTATGTTTAAAGAGTTAGGACCGGAAGGTCCACAGAGTTAGGACCGGTGGGTCCGTCAGAGTGGCGGGACTGGAGGGTCCCACTGAGACACATTGACCAGAGGGTTTTACAGAGTTATAGCCTCGAGTGGCTAATTGTTGTATGTGGTATTTTGGGGAACTCACTAAGCTTCGTGCTTACCGTGTTGTGTGTTGTGTGTTTCAAGTTTTTCTTAGGATCACGGGAAGGCACCGGCTTGATTGTACACACCAGTGATGGAGTTTTGTTTTGAGGATTCTGGGTTCTAATCATACAATTATGGAGTCGCGATTTGTAAAACGAGATTTTATGAAAAGTGTGCTGAGAATCATATGATTTTAAATGAAAATTTACGCTGTTACCCTTTGACTGTTGGATCGTTAGATTCTTTAAGAATGAAATCATAATTTCAAAGACATATTTATAAGAACATATCAAGGTAAAAAAGATCTAATTTGCATTGGACTGTAACATCCAAAAATTATGAACCAAAAATTTCATTTTTGATAAGTAAAAACAGTAATCCACAACATTGTTCATACATCCCAATAAATCAAGTATGTCAAACATCATAAAAATCAGAGTATGTCCCATAAACAACATTCATATGGTGTGTGCGATGCAGTCAACCCGAGCTCTTACCCTTGGAACCGGAAGTACCTGAAACATAAACTAAAAACGATACCACATACCATACATATCATATAACGAGCCCCACCCAATGAGATACGAGCCCCTCCCACACTCGCATAACAGGCCCCACCCAATGTGATATGGGCCCCACCCATACTCGCATAACGGGCCCCGCCCAAATAAGATACGGGCCCCACCCACACTCGCATACCGGGCCCCGCTCAATAAACATACATATACAAGCACATACAAGTATCACTCAGACAACAAGTATATCAACATAACCAATCAAGGATCGGCCTTGGTGCCTTAGACCCGCTAAACCCAGTGAGGAAACTCACCATGAATGCTGAGTCTCACTGAAATAAATCCCTAGCTGCTGCCTTGACGACTCCCCCGAGCTAACAGTACACAATAACACCGAACTAACACTTAGGTCCCATATTATAAACAATAATTCATACTTGGGGTAAGATGACCATTTTACCCCTGGCCTAGCCTGATCCAAACAAAGGCCCAAATCCACGATCTAAAAGGACCAAAACAAAAAATTCATCAAAGGCCCACTTAGGGCTCAATTTTCCAAATTCAGCCCAAAACCCCCAAATAGGCCTTACCCTAAAGCGAACTAAACTTCCCTAGACCAAAGGCTCGATTTCAGATGGCCCACTAAGGCCTAAAACAACAATGTCCAATGAAATAGCCCAACCGAGGCCCAAAAGACGCAAAGCCCAACTCATTGAGTACGCGTGGCGTACTCAACTGTACGCTAAGCGTACAGGCTGCATGGCTTGTATGCCACACGTACGAGCTTGTACGCCCAACATACTCACTCATTAAGCCATTTCTCCAATAAGCTCTTAAATCCTTAAGTCTAAGGGTCCCAATCACAGATCTGAGTCATATGCAATATCTTAAACCATAAAGTAGTAAACTTGGTGGCTTTGCATGCCTCAAATGAACCGAATATCGAAATACAACACTCTACTTCCATAAAATTAACTCAACCTAATGCATGGATGGTTCAAAGCTTCAAAGATGGCAACTTTATGACTCTAGGACCAAAAAAATACCAAGAGTAGCAACTCTAAGCTTTATAAATGGCAATATTCCACAAGATATCATCTATGGGACCAAAAAGGTCCAAAACTCAAATAAAGAAGATCTAAGCATTAACAAAGCAAGTTATGAGCTTTATACCTCAAATGAGTGCCAAATGATGACGATAGCCCAGATCTTCAAGCTCAAGTTCCAACAACTCTTCTTCACAAACTTCTGCTTCTTCCTTCTAAGGCACCAAACTACCAAAAATACATTCCACAAGGTCAAAAACACACAAAGATGCTATAGGGCTGGATATTAGAGTTTCTGGACAATAGAGGCTGATAAGGAGGCTAACACTTTGGAGTTAATGACATTATATAGGGATTTAACCCTAGAAAATAGGGTTTTGAATCTGGCAACGTACGTTGTGCGTACGTGCATGCCTTTATGTTTCCTTGTGATCCTTCTACCCTCCTCGTACACCAGGCTTACGCCTAGCGTATGGCCTCAGCTAAGCCCACTCATAAAGGCCCAATCCTTTAAGCCCAACAAAACTTACATGATTTAGACAATTAAATAAATAAATAATAAAATAATACCTTATCACCATCGGGTGTTACAATTGTCCCCCACTTGGATCAGACTTCGTCCTCGAAGTCTGTGGCCTCGAATAACTTTGGATAGTGCTCCTTCATCTCCTCCTCGGTCTCCCAAGTCCAATATGACCCATCGCTGTGCAGCCACTGCACCTTCACCAGCACTACAACCTTGTTCCTCAAGGTTTTCGTCTTTCGATCTAAAATTGCCATCGGTCTCTCAATATAATTCAGGCGGTCATCCACCTGAATATCCTCCAAAGGTACAACTGCGGAATCATCCACTAAACACATATGAGAGACATTAAACGTGCTATGAATCTGACTGAGCTCGGCTGGACGATCTAGACGATACGCAACCCGGCCCACTGGAGCCAAAACCCTGAAGGGACCAATATACCTGGGGCCCAGCTTGCCACGCTTCCTGAATCGGATGACACCTTTCCAAGGTGACACCTTCAGGAGAACCATATCACCCAACTGAAACTCCAAATCTGACCGGCGCCTATCAGCATAACTCTTCTACCGACTCTGAGCTGTCTGGAGCCTGTTCCGAACCTGCTGAATCAGCTCAGTGGTCTTGAGTATCACCTCGGTACTCCCCATGACTCGCTGACCGTCCTCACCCCAACAAATCAGGGTCCTGCACTTCCTCCCTTAGAGCATCTCAAAAGGAGGTAGATCGGTGCTAGCGTGATAATTGTTGTTATACGAAAATTCCGCTAACAAAAGATTTATATCCCAACTCCCACCAAAATCCAACACGCATGCACGCAACATATCCTCAAGAGTCTGAATAGTCCGCTCACTCTGACCATCGGTTTACGGATGAAATGTTGTACTGAAATGGAGACGAGTGCCCATATCGTCATAAAACCGCTTCCAAAATCTAGAAGTAAAATGAACATCCATGTCTGAAACCACTGATACCAGCACCCCATGACGTGCTACCATCTCCCTAACATAAATCTCGGCCAACTTCTCTGCAAAAATAATCTCCTGGATTGGAATGAAATGCGCGCTCTTGGTCAACGATCCACGATGACCCAAATAGAATCCACTCCGCGCGCAGTCCTGGGAAGCTTCGTGATAAAATCCATAGTTATGTCTTCCCATTTCCATACGGGAATCTTCAATGGCTGCATCTTGGCGTGGGGATGCTGATGCTCGACCTTGACTTTCCTACAAGTCAGGCATCGCTCGACATACCATGCCACATCCCACATCATGCAGGTGATGGGTTTTGAGAACTATAACATCCCTATGGTGCAAATACAACCATAATGCTTTGGATCTAAGTTTTCTCAAGTTATACATGCAATATTGAATATCCAAAGCATGAAGCCTAATCTAGCATGCAATTTTTAGAATTACGACATAAAACAAGTTAGATGAATACCTCTTTGTTGTAGCTAGTAGAACTTGGCCTTACAAGAGCTTAGTACCTCAAATGTGATACCTCAAATAAGTCACAAACACCAAGAACAATGGAGGAATGTGAGAGAGAGGCTAGGAAGCACCAAAAACGGCTAGGGTTTCTTCTTGGAGTTCTCTTGGCCGATTTTAGGAGCTTAGGGGTTACATACATAGTTGTTGAATTCCTAGGGTCAATTGTAAACCCTAATTCATTCAATTAGACTTTTGATCCAATAACCATTTGATGGCTTTTTGGACTAACTCTTTATGGACTCTCGCATAAACTTATTCCATCACTAATCAATCATGGATCATTAGCCCAAACTATATATATCATTGATTTACATAATCAGTCCCCGCAAATTTAATCGATCTCTTTTGATCACTAAATTAATTCTTGATCAATACCAATTAAATAATATGATTTCTCAATTAGTATATTATTATTATAATATATTAATATATCATAAATAACCTCTTTCTCAAATATCCATCCTATCAAATTTCTCCGGTGAAGGCAACCCAAAAGGACCATGCTACTATCGGGTCATGTACATACCAATTATAGTTATGGGCTTAGACACCTAATCCAACATTCTCCCACTTGGATAAGTCTAATAACTATAACTGCAAATACGACTTCAAAATCCGATTAGCAATCGTAGCTCTCAAAAGTCGCTGTCGAACTTTGATCTAATCAATGATGCGTCCTTTAGATAAGGGGTCATCTAATCCTCTGTTCTACAAGATATCGTGTGGACAAAGACATGGAACATAATCATACTTATTATCCAACAATTTGTTTCCCGATTTCTGATTTGTTTGACATAGAACTTAATTGAACACATCAATTGAGTCCTGACCGGGACCGACACATAAGTCAAAACAAAATCATCGAGGGGCCCATGATATCGCTTTTAATCCTCTTAGGATAGAAGGAACAGGTAAACTTCAATTTATATGCTTGTACTAATTACTTGTTAAATTATGCACAACAACACTTTTTGTAACATCAAGTTACTGATGCGTTTTTGTACTATCAATGCACAACCAACTCGTAATCAACAACTCATATATCTTGTTTTAAAGACTGTATGATATTATCATCTCACAATCATTTGTGATAAATTCCATGAAGTGATTCATGTGAGCGTGGGTTTAATCCAATACTCGAATCTTATTTCAGGAGTACTCATGAACGTTGTAGCAAACTTTTGCTATGTCTAAACACTTTAGACAATCTACAAGCCAATTCATGATATTCAAACTTCATAACCTACTTCCAAAGTATGATCGACTGTGGATAGTTTGAATAATCATATTATTCTAGAAGTCAAAACATGCAAAAAGTGAAACATAAAATAAACAATTGACAAAAACAATAAACTTTACTTATAAATAAGACCTTTATTATTTAATCATCAAATGTCAATTACATTTATTTATTACAAGTTTCTAACTGTCTACCTAATCACTAAAACTAATATCGTCTCTTAGACCAATGCTCTTAGCATGCTGCAAATGCTTAACCCTACTCAGTCCCTTCGTAAGGGGGTCTGCTGGGTTATATTCTGGTGATATCCTCTTCACTACGAGGAGTCCCTATTCTACTCGATATCTTATGAAGTGATATTTTCTATCGATGTGCCTGGATCTGCTATGATCCCTCGGTTTCTTGGTTAAGGCGACTACACCCACGTTGTCACAGAAAATATCCATAGACTCCTTTACAGCTGGTACAACTCCAAGGTCTCCGATAAAGTTCTTTAGCCATATCGCCTCCTTCGACGCTTCGCTTGCTGCTATGTACTCTGATTCGCACACTGAATCAACTACAGTCTCCTGTTTGGAACTTTTCCATGTTACTGCTCCTCCATTTATGGTAAATACCCAACCTAACTGAGAGTGGAAATTATCTCTGTCGGTCTGAAAGTTGGCGTCAATAAACCCTGTCACTCTCAAGTCATCACTCCCACCGAGGGTAAGCACCCAGTCCTTAGTCCTCTGCAGGTACTTAAGAATGTTCTTTACTGCTATCTAGTGACTTCTACCAGGATTCCCTTGATATCGACTGACCATGCTCAAAGCAAAAGCCACATCAGGGCGAGTACATGTCATAGTATACATGATCGAGCCAACGGTAGAAGCATATGGTACTCGACTCATTTATGCTATTTCAGCATTGGTACTCGGACTTTAAGTCTTACTCAGTTTGGTATTGCTCTGGATAGGAAATTCTCCTTTCTTGGAATTCTACATGTTGAAACTTTTCAAAACCTTGTCCAAGTAGGTACTTAACTAAGTCCTATTAGTCTTTTACTCCAATTTCTCAATATCCTTATCCCTAGAATGTAAGCAGCTTCCCTGAGGTCCTTCATAGCGAAACACTTCCCAAGCCAGGACTTAACCTCCTGCAAGGTTGGGACGTCGTTTCCTGTGAGTAGTATGTCATCCACATACAATACCAAGAAGCTAACTATACTCCCACTAGCCTTGACATACACATAGGACTCATCCTCGCTTCTCAAAAATCCAAACTCTTTGACTTTCTCATCGAAACAAAGATTCCATCTGCAAGATGCTTGTTTCAATCCATAAATGGATTTCTCAATCTTGCATACTGTATTGGGGTATTTGGCATCCATAGAACCTTCTGGTTGACACATGTAAACATCTTCAGCCAGCTTCCCCTTAAGGAAAGCGGTTTTGACATCCATCTGTCAAATTTCATAATCATGAAATGTAGCGATAGCCAACATAACCCTAATGGACTTGATCTTGGCCACTAGTGAGAAGGTCTCATCATAGTCAACCCCAGGGGTTTGAGTAAATCCCTTCGCAACCAATCGTGCCTTGAACGTATGCACTTTCCCATCCATGTCGGTCTTCTTCTTGAAGATCCACTTGCACCCGACTGTCTTGCGACCCGGTACATTGTCAACCAAGTTCCAAACTTGATTATAATACATAGACTGAATCTCGCTGTCCATGGCCTCTTTCCATTTTGCAGACTCGGGGCCCGCCATTTCTTCCTTGTAGTTATTAGGTTCATCCGAATTTATCAGTGTGATATCCCTGATAAACGTATCACCTTCACTTGTTATATGAAAACCATACAACACATGTGGAGCACTAACTCTACTGGAACGTCTCATAAGTACATACTCGTTAACTGGTTCAACAAGAGTTTCCTCCTCGGGTTGAGCGTTGGTGTTTGAGGTTCCTTCATCACTTAACTCTTGAAGATCTTCAAGGTCAATTTGCCTCCCACTGTCCTCTTGGCATATGATTTCTCTTTCGCGGAAAACCCCTCTCCTCGCAACAAAGACAACATTGTCACTCGGTCTGTAGAAGAGATATCCAAAGGACTTCTATGGATAGCCGATGAAAATACACCGCTCACTACGAGGTTCAAGCTTGTCGTGAGTCTCTCGTCTTACGAAAGCCTCGTAACCCCAAACCTTGATATGTGCCAACGAGGGAACCTTCCTTGTCCACAGCTCATGAGGTGTTTTGGCAACCTTCTTAGTTGGGACTAGATTAAGGATATGGGCGACCGTCTCTAAGTCATACCCCCAGAATGAGTTAGGTAACGAAGCTCGACTCATCATGGAAGGAACCATGTCAAATAAGGTTTGATTGCGCCTCTCAGCGACAACATTAAGCTGCGGTGTCGTAGGTGGCGTCAATTGTGAAACAATTCTACATTCCTTAAGATAGTCGTGGAACTCGATACTAAGATACTCACCACCTCGATCGGATCGGAGCTTCTTTATCTTCCTGCCCAATTGATTCTCCACTTCTTTTTTAAACTATTTGAACTTTTCTAAGGTTTCCGATTTGTGCTTGATTAAGTAGATATATCCATATCTGTTATAATCGTCGGTAAAGGTTACATAGAAGCGGTTAGAATCCCTTGTGGCGGATCTGAAGGGCCCACACACAACGGTGTGTATGATATCCAACAAACCCTCACCTCTTTCACAAGTACCAGTGAATGGTGACTTGGTCATCTTTCTAAGTGAACAAGATTCACTCGTGTCATCCGACTTTAAGTCAAATGACACCAACACTCCATCCTTTTGGAGTTGGGCTATGCGCTTCTTGTTGACATGTCCAAGACGACAATACCACAAGCATTCCTTGTCCAAACCATTGGACGAATCAATATGCAATATATTAGTTTCTAAGTTGTCTACAACCATCACAGTTTTATATATACCATTACAAGGCAATACTTCAAAATAAAATTTACCATTATGAAAAGCATTAATAGAACCAATTTCATCATTAAATGAAAATCTAAAACCTTGTTTACACAAACCATGAAAAGAAATAATGTTTCTCGCCATATTTGGCGAGTAGCAACAATTATTCAAATCTAACTCTAACCCATTACTAAGCAATAAATAATAAACTCCAATATTGGTGACATGCGACGCTTTCCTATTCCCCTTGATTAAGTTCATCTTCCCGTGCTCCACATCCTTACTTCTCTTTAGACCCTGCAATTCAGAACAAATTTGAGAACCACATCCTGTATCAAGGACCCAAGAATTAGCATGCGATGAGTTATTACACGGAATAGTATAAATATTTATGAAGGTGGGCTTTATCTTCCCATCCTTAATGTCCTACAAGTATTTAGGGCAACTTCATTTCCAATGCCCTTTTTCATGACAATGGAAGCACTCTGCTTCCTTTGGATTAGATGAGGGAGCAGCAGAACCACCTTTGGACCCACTTGAAGAGGATCCATTATGAGACTTTCCCTTGTGATTCTTTGGAGGAGCTTTCCTCTTCTTTCCTTTCCCATGTCCAATTGCCAGGACTGGGGCAGTAGTAGTAGGAGTGGGTACACCAGACTTGCCTTTTAAACTACTTTCAGTAGTTCTCAGAAGGCCTTGAAGTTTGTTTAGAGTGACTTCCTCCTTGTTCATATGATAAGTCATATGGAACTAATCATAACAAGGAAGCAAAGAGTGTAGGATAATGTCAATAACTCTTCGTCGAAATTGGCATTCAACTTTAGAAAGCGATCCACATATCTTTGCATCTTTTGCAAGTGGGCCGTGATGGACTCTCCATCCTTCATTTTTGTTGTTATCATGGAGGAAATGATTTCATACCTTTCTTGTCGAGCACTCTGATGGTACCTTTCCATCAAATTTTGGTGCATCTCGAAAGGCCAGAAGTCCTCGTAGGACTTCTGAAGCTCAGAAGTCATCGTAGCTAGCATGATGCACGACACCTTTGTCGCGTTCTTCTCATGAGCTCTATACTCAACCAATTGCTCAGGAGTAGTACTATCTGTGACATCCGCCTAAAATGGATTCGGGTCAACCCAAACCAATTGGAAATTTAATAAACCCTACTCAAGATTACTTGACGCTAATAGGATCAAAACCCATACACTACGATATAAATTGACGTTAATAGCAACATAGTATAGTACAACGTTATAACTATAATCAAATTAAATTATGATACCATATTAAAATCAAATCAAAGTATAATGCTCGAATTAAATTAACAGAATCAAACTTGAATGCTATAATTAAACTTCAAATCAAAGAAGATTGTTATAATCAAATGATAACCTATCTTTTATAAAACTCCATTTTTATAAACTTTACATTAAATTTTATAAAACTCTATTTTTATAAACTTTACTTTAAATTTTATAAAACTCTTATATTAATTATGTAAAAGATGCTTGTGTTAGTGGGAAATTATGAAGACCACCAAAAGCAAAAAAAGATTATTCCCATGGTCTCCCACTCACACCTCCCATCCACTTTCCTTCCTTTTTCTCCCAACACATTATTCTCTTCACCACTTAAACATTCTCTATTCTTTCTCTCACTCTCAATCTTGAAATTCATCCAAGAAATACTCATATTCCAGCCAAGAACAATCTATTATACTCAAATCTTCATCCCTCTTGAAGCATTCATCAAGGTATGTTGTTAAAAGTTTCAAATTCATACAAGAAACAAATTAAATCCGCCAAACTATCTAAAACTCATTTTATGCATAAACCTGATTTTTCTCAGAATCCCATCAATAAAATAAGAAGTTCTGGAATTTTTCAGAAAATAACTTATTTTTATTGAATTACTATAATTATTGCAATAAAGTAGGGCAATAATTCACATAAAATACTTTTTGCATTCAATAAATTCTGAGAAAATTATGGGATGACCAATATATTGATTAAACATAATTTATGAAGTTTCATGCATTTATATTACTGTTTACTATTATTTATGATTTTATTGATTAATTAATAATGAAATATATAAAAAATACTTCCCATAGTCACAAATATCCGAAACTTATACAATGGGCTCTATATCATGTTATAAAACTATGGTTAATTTTACAGAATTTTTGGGAATCATTTATTATTTTTCCCGGATTTTGTTGTTGTTTAATCATTAAAGTATTAAATAAATACTAAAACAGTTCAGAAAAATATAAAAATTTTACAGTAATTAATATTGTATGAAATAATGATTTCCTAATAATTTCATAATTTTTCAATACTGTTTACTATTTAAAACCATTTTCCTAAGTATTTAAGCATGTAAAAATGCATTTTAATGATTATTTCATATAAATAATTGTTAAAATCTGTAAATAATTATAATTTGGCAAGTTATTATTTTAATAAGAAATTATTAAAATCTGGCCTAAATTGAAAATATAAATTAATTATGCAAAGTAATTAATTCAATTTAAATTTCATTTAACAAATGAATATCTTAATATTCTAATCAAAATGAATTATTGTTAATTCATCTAATATAAGAATATGTGTTTAATTATTTGTATTAATACTCCATTCTCGTTTAGCAGTTCCTAAACCAAAACTATTAATTATATTAGGTTCTACGCCATTTTGACCCGAACCGTCTATCGTACGACACACACATTTCGTTTTGGGATTAATGTGAGTAATCTACCCCATATTTTATAATTTTCAATACTTTTGGGGTGTATCATGTGGTTCTAATATGTTCCAACTTCATTTTATTGTTTTATCACAATTGAGACATTGTTGGGACATTTATACGTGAGTCATTAATTGTATAACTACTGTTTGTTTACGCTACATGTACTTGTAGTGCATTACCATTTTTAGTCTAATCTCCATGACTATGCCTGTATTCTTGAGGTACGTTATGGACAATAATAGCGCTATTGGGTTGACCACCCCACCTTGGGACGCTAAGGTGATTGATCGCACGTGGTTGAGTGTGTTTGATTATTAGATGCTCCATCCTATATATATATATATATATATATATATATATATATATATATATATATATATATATATATAGGGTGAGGACTTATTGTTGTTGTTATCATTTGTTAATCAATTTTTGATTTATAAACCGTTATCTCAAATACAATTGTTTGTCGACTTCAAAAGAAAACAAATTTCAAATTATAAATGTTTCAACTTCACAATTTTCTCTACTAAAATTAGATTACTCAGCAACTCTCGTAGTTGACCTGTTTTTACCCATGATGCAGATTTGAAGAATGAAGTTGATGAAAAATAGGTTGTGCCTAAGAAATCCACAAGACTATTTAAATTTGATGTAATAAATGTTGTTCGTATTTGGATTTGTATTTGTATGTTGTGGATCTTGTTTGCATACTTAGTACTTAATTGAATCTAATCATATTATAACATAGTTGTCATCAGACTTTGAACAATATATCACGCCTTGATCGATTCCGACAAGGATCGAGGTGTGACAGATTGGTATCAGAGCCCTTGACTATAGGGAATTAGGTTAATTGCCTTGACCTAGTCTATAGCCTCTAGGGTCCTCTCGTATGCTAGTTTATAAAACGCACACACAACTGCATGCAATTCGCACTTAGAAACTCCTAGGAATACCTTTGTGTGTTAATTGCTCCCTTATGTACATACGTATTACTCCTGACACTTATATGTGTGCATACACTTGTGAATATTCTCCTCTTTCTCTGAAAATCATACACATATTCAAGTAGTTTTGTATATACATATATATTCCTTAGAGCTCATAGGAAATTCAAAGTCATCCACTCTAGTTGGGTAGGATCATAGTAATGGACGCGTAGTAACTGGAAGGGGGAGGTGCCGGTAGCCCGAAAGTCCTGACTAGGCAAGCATTCGTATACATCCCAATCAACCGAAGGACCAGTTTGCTTATCTGGGGACCAAAGGCGAGAGTTCCCAAACCTATAGGCCAAAGAGCGTCATTTACATTACTTTTGAGCCATCAAAATACCCGACCTTATCAAACGTATCCGAAAGTATACACTCCAAAATGGCCAACTCATTGGACTATTAAGTTCCCTAATGGGCCTAGTAGTGGGAAAGACATGTGAAAACTTAGTTTTGTGGGGGCCCACGCAAGTGCTACATGTTTCACATTTAGTAACCATGGAAAGCCCAAAAGGTGCCCAACACTCCTAACCATGGCCCAACAAGTGTTTTACAATTATTTTACCCAACAATGTCTAAAAACTTTATTTCCATAATCAATTTACAAATAACTCACAAGTCCATATGCGTGTTTCTCGTAGATGGCATTACGACCCCCATACGCTGCTCGCAACAACCGAAGGCTAGCTGCCCTTATCGCCAAGGAGGTAGCAAACGTCATCCCAACAATTGCAACCCAACTTCATTCTCTTCAGCCACAAGCTCCAGCAACCACTCCTCGTTGCTCGTTCAAGCACTTTCGTGACTGCAATCCGCCTTACTTCAAAGGCATCGATGGTGCCACCGCACTCCTCACATGGATTGAAGAAATGGAGAGTACTTTCATCCATAGCGAGTGTCCTGAGGACCTGATGGTCCGTCATGCTACAGGGTGCCTCCAAGGTCATGCTCTCACATGGTGGAACCTAGAAAAACGGGCAAAGGGAGAGGTTGTTGCCTTGGGAATGACCTGGTCAAAACTAAAGGAACGCATGATGGAGAAGTTCTGCCCTGACAGCGAATTGCAAACTCTTGAGGATGAATTCTGGAATCTGAAACAGGTGGGAGGCGACAACGCGACCTACACCAATAGATTCCATGATCTCTCGAGACTCCTACCACACATGGTTCAACCTATGAAAACTGCAATACGTCGCTACATCAAAGGGTTACCACGCCAGATCCGTGATTCGGTGACCAGCAGCAGGCCATCTACCCTAGAATCTGCCATTGAAATAGCAGTTCAACTCAACGAGGACAATATGAACGATGGTGTCCTCCCACGCAAGGGTTCAAAGATGTCAACTGAAAAGCCGACCCCTGAGACCCCCCTAATTGTCAAGTCCGAGTCCTCCCACCGACATGACAAAAAGAAGTGGAAAAGTCATCACCACAACCATGCTGTTATTACCCCTGGTACTCCTATCACCCAAGTCACCCCACAAGCCCAACCGAATAAAAAGCCGTATACCGGACCTCACCCCCTCTGTAACCATTGTAACTATCACCATATGACCACCAGCCCGTGTCGCCTCTGTACGAATTGTGGTCGCTATGGCCACTTGGCGGATACATGTCGTGCACCAAAAACTCAGCGACCACTCTATCTACCCTCAAATCAGCAAACACAAACCCGATATCCAACTGGAACATGCTTCAACTGTGGTGACCCCTCCCATTTCAGAAACGTGTGTCCTAGGCTAGTCAATATCATCAACACCCAAGCCCAGGCAAATCCAACAATGCAGGTTCCAGCTCCCAAAGGTTGAGCCTTTGTCATGACCGCAACCCAAGCAAAGACCGATAACAAGGTCGTAAATGGTACGTTTCTCATAAATGACTGCTAGGCGTCCGTACTTTTTGATTCAGGTGCCGATAAAAGTTTTGTGTCTTTGGAATTTGAGCCCACACTTCACACATCTCGCACGATTCTTGATGAGTACTTTACCGTAGAAGTCGCCGATGGAAAATACGTTTCACTCAATGCAGTCATCCAAGATTGCACTTTCGATTTTTGCGGTCATAAATTTTCTGTCAATTTAGTTCCTATGGAACTTGGTAGCTTCGACATCATTGTAGGAATGGATTGGCTATCCTAAAACCATGCTGAAATAGTATGTTACGATAAGTTCATTCGTATTCCTCTCGCCGACGGTCAAAGTCTTCGTATTTATGGCGAGACTCATTCGAAAAAGCTTAGTCTTATGTCATGTACTCAAGCTCGATCATATCTACGAAAAGAATATATGGCTTTCTTAGCCCATGTGGTGGAAACAAAGGTCAAAGAAAAGAAGATCGAAGATATTCCGATAGTACGAGACTTTCCCGACATCTTTCCTGATGACGTATCTGGACTCCCTCCAGTACGTGAGCTAGAGTTCCGCATCGATCTTGTTCCTGAGGCTACTCCCATAGCCAAGTCTCCATATCGGTTGGCTCCAGCTGAGATGCAAGAATTGGCAAGTCAGCTCCAAGAATTAACCGATAAGGGATTTATCCGCCCTAGTACTTCACCCTGGGGAGCCCCGGTTCTCTTCATCAAAAAGAAAGATGGTTCGTTTCGTATGTGTATCGATTATCGGGAGTTAAATAAATTAACCATCAAGAACCGATATCCGTTACCTCGGATCGACGACCTTTTTGATCAGCTTCAAGGAGCTTCATGCTTCTCCAAAATTGACCTTCGCTCGGGTTATCACCAACTTCGAGTACGGGAAGAAGACATCCCCAAAACCGCTTTCCGAACCCGCTATGGTCATTACGAGTTCACTGTTATGCCTTTCGGCCTAACAAATGCCCCTGCCGTATTCATGGACTTGATGAATCGGGTATTTAAACCTTATCTCGACCGTTTTGTTATCGTCTTTATTGATGACATCCTCATTTACTCCAAGACAAAGGCAGAGCATGAAAGACACCTTCGCCTAACTCTCCAAACGTTGCAAGGAAATCGGCTCTACGCCAAATTTTTGAAATGCGAGTTTTTGTTAAATTAGGTACAATTCCTTGGTCATATTGTAAGTGACAAGGGTATTTTATTCGATCCCGCAAAAGTTGAAGCAGTCCAGAATTGGAAAGCCCCACGTACCCCCAAGGAAATTCGGTCTTTCCTCGGGTTAGCCGGTTATTACCGGCGTTTCATTTCAAATTTCTCAAAGATTGCTTTACCGCTTACTTCTCTCACTTGCAAGGGTACACCATTTTATTGGGGACCCAAACAGGAATGCGCTTTCCAAACCCTTAAACAAAGTTTGTGTAACGCTCCGATTCTTACACTCCCTGAAGGATCCGAAGATTTCGTGGTATTCTGCGATGCCTCCAATCTCGGTCTAGGTTGTGTTTTGATGCAAAAGGGAAAGGTTATAGCTTACGCATCACGACAACTCAAAATCCACGAAAGAAATTATACGACTCATGATTTGGAGCTCGGTGCCGTGGTTTTCGCTCTTAAAATTTGGAGGCATTACCTTTACGGCACTAAATGCGTAATTTTCACCGACCACAAGAGCTTGCAACATATTCTTAATCAAAAGGAACTCAACATGAGGCAAAGACGATGGGTCTAGCTCCTAAATGATTACGAGTGTGAAATACGCTATCATCCGGGCAAGGCAAACGTCGTAGCCGACGCGTTAAGCCGAAAAGAACATGCCCATGCATTTCATCTAATATGTTCTCCTATCTTGTCCAATCTCAGCGACCGAATTTGAGGAGCCCAACACTCGGCAATTACCGAAAATGACATGCCCACGGGAATTGATGGGGAGTTGGAAACTAAATCTGATGGTATTTTCTATTATCAAGATCGCATCTGGATCCCAGATCGTGACAGTCTTCGTATATTCCTGATGGAAGAAATCCATAAAACCCGATATTCCATTCATCCGGGCACTTACAAGATGTATCATGGCCTGAGAACCAATTATTGGTGGTCGGGAATGAAAAAGGATATTGCTTTATTCGTGGCCAAATGTCTTACATGTTCCAGGGTCAAAGTAGAACATCAACGACCCTCTGGACTATTGGTCCAACCAGAAATCCCCAGGTGGAAATGGGAAGCGATCGCCATGGATTTCGTAACCAAACTTCCCCGTACCACAAAAGGACACGACAGCATTTGGATAATCATTGACCGTTTGACCAAATCCGCTCATTTCCTTCCCATCCGTGAAAATTTCAAAGTCGAAAAACTTGCTTGGATTTACATCAACGAGATAGTTAGTCGGCATGGCATTCCTCTCAGCATCATTTTAGATCGTGATGGGAGATTTCTCTCTCGGTTTTGGCAATCACTTCAAACAGCCATGGGAACCCGCCTCGATCTCAGTACCGCCTATCATCCTCAGACCGATGGTCAATCTGAGAGGACTATTCAAACACTCGAAGATATGTTGAGGGCGTGTGTCTTGGATTTCGGAGGAAACTGGGACTCTCATTTACCGTTGGTGGAATTCTCCTATAATAACAGTTATCATTCTAGCATCAAGATGCCACCATTTGAGGCATTGTATGGCCGTAAATGCCGATCTCCTATTTGTTGGCATGAAATTGGTGAGTCCCAAGTGATATGCGTACCAAATACCCACAACTTTTCTCTTAAGGTACTCTCTTCTTAAATTTCGGGACGAAATTTCCTAAAGTAGGGGAGAGTGTGACATCCGCCTAAAATGGATTCGGGTCAACCCAACCCAATTGGTAATTTAATAAACCCTACTCAAGATTACTTGACGCTAATAGGATCAAAACCCATATACTACGATATAAATTGACGTTAATAGCAACATAGTATAGTACAACGT
Source organism: Lactuca virosa (assembly GCF_052849685.1). Lineage (NCBI taxonomy): Eukaryota > Viridiplantae > Streptophyta > Magnoliopsida > Asterales > Asteraceae > Lactuca > Lactuca virosa. Next base: position 320,435,049 of record NC_136428.1, read on the forward strand.
TATAACTATAATCAAATTAAATTATGATACCATATTAAAATCAAATCAAAGTATAATGCTCTAATTAAATTAAAAGAATCAAACTTGAATGCTATAATTAAACTTCAAATCAAAGTAGATTGTTATAATCAAATGATAACCTATCTTTTATAAAACTCCATTTTTATAAACTTTACATTAAATTTTATAAAACTCTATTTTTATAAACTTTACTTTAAATTTTATAAAACTCTTATATTAATTATGTAAAAGATGCTTGTGTTAGTGGGAAATTATGAAGACCACCAAAAGCAAAAAAGATTATTCCTATGGTCTCCCACTCACACCTCCCATCCACTTTCCTTCCTTTTTCTCCCAACATATTATTCTCTTCACCACTTAAACCTTCTCTATTCTTTCTCTCACTCTCAATCTCGAAATTCATCCAAGAAATACTCATATTCCAGCGAAGAACAATCTATTATACTCAAATCTTCATCCCTCTTGAAGCATTCATCAAGGTATGTTGTTAAAAGTTTCAAATTCATACAAGAAACAAATTAAATCCACCAAACTATCTAAAACTCATTTTATGCATAAACCTGATTTTTCTCAGAATCCCATCAATAAAATAAGAAGTTCTGGAAATTTTCAGAAAATAACTTATTTTTATTGAATTACTATAATTATTGCAACAAAGTAGGGCAATAATTCACATAAAATACTTTTTGCATTCAATAAATTCTGAGAAAATTCTGGGATGACCAATATATTGATTAAACATAATTTATGAAGTTTCATGCATTTATATTACTGTTTACTATTATTTATGATTTTATTTATTAATTAATAATGAAATATATAAATAATACTTCCCATAGTCACAAATATCCAAAACTTATACAATGGGCCCTATATCATGTTATAAAACTATGGTTAAGTTTACAGAATTTTTGGGAATCATTTATTATTTTTCCCGGATTTTGTTGTTGTTTAATCATTAAAGTATTAAATGAATACTAAAACTGTTCAGAAAAATATAAAAATTTTACAGTAATTAATATTGTATGAAATAATGATTTCCTAATAATTTCATAATTTTTCAATACTGTTTACTATTTAAAACCATTTTCCTAAGTATTTAAGCATGTAAAAATGCATTTTAATGATTATTTCATATAAATAATTATTAAAATCTGTAAATAATTATAATTGGGCAAGTTATTATTTTAATAAGAAATTATTAAAATCTGGCCTAAATTGAAAATATAAATTAATTATTCAAAGTAATTAATTCAATTTAAAATTCATTTAACAAATGAATATCTTAATATTCTAATCAAAATGAATTATTGTTAATTCATCTAATATAAGAATATGTGTTTAATTATTTGTATTAATACTCCATTCTCGTTTAGCAGTTCCTAAACCAAAACTATTAATTATATTAGGTTCTACGCCATTTTGACCCGAACCGTCTATCGTACGACACATGCATTTCGTTTTGGGACTAATGTGAGTAATCTACCCCATATTTTTTAATTTTCAATACTTTTGGGGTGTATCATGTGGTTCTAATATGTTCCAACTTCATTTTATTGTTTTATCACAATTGAGACATTGTTGGGACATTTATACGTGAGTCATTAATTGTATAACTACTGTTTGTTTACGCTACATGTACTTGTAGTGCATTACCATTTTTAGTCTAATCTCCATGACTATGCCCGTATTCTTGAGGTACGTTATGGACAATAATAGCGCTATTGGGTTGACCACCCCGCCTTGGGACGCTAAGGTGATTGATCGCACGTGGTTGAGTGTGTTTGATGATTAGATGCTCCATCCTATATATATTTATATATATATATATATATATATATATATATATATATATATATATATATATATATATACATATGTATATATAGGGTGAGGACTTATTGTTGTTGTTATCATTTGTTAATCAATTTTTGATTTATAAACCGTTATCTCAAATACAATTGTTTGCCGACTTCAAAAGAAAACAAATTTCAAATTATAAATGCTTCAACTTCACAATTTTCTCTACTAAAATTAGATTACTCACCAACTCTCGTAGTTGACCTGTTTTTACCCATGATGCAGATTTGAAGAATGAAGTTGATGAAAAATAGGTTGTGCCTTAGAAATCCACAAGACTATTTAAATTTGATGTAATAAATGTTGTTCGTATTTGGATTTGTATTTGTATGTTGTGGATCTTGTTTGCATACTTAGTACTTAATTGAATCTAATCATATTATAACATAGTTGTCATGAGACTTTGAACAATATATCACGCCTTGATCGATTCCGACAAGGATCGGGGTGTGACAGTATCTTCACCAATCTCATTTAGCTCTTTGTCGAGGACATATTCCTTTTCCTCGTAGCGAATGGCCATGCGAATGTTTCGAATCCAGTCATTGAAATTCGACCCATCAAATATGACCCTCCCACATAAGTTCATGAGAGAGAAAGAGTCGGAAGAGTTTGAAGCGTTGTTTGAATTAGACATTTGAAAAGAGAGACAAATTTTAGATTAGATAAGAATCCTTAATATAACACCCAAATGAAATATTAAGGCTACGACCCAACACAATATTCTACAATTCGCTAGAGGGATGTCGTAATCTAATTGCAAAATATTTGAAGGTAGGTAAATGACGATTTACCAATTTCCACCATGAAAAACAAAAATGAAGATTAGGTTTTAAATGAATTGAAATTCCTAGTTTCTTTGAGATTCATTGAACTTTTCAATGGCATGTTTAAATCTCGATTATGCCCTTCAAGTTTGTGACTGGGATACCCAGGATCACAGATAAGGTGTGAATAACCATGCAAATGTGCTTGGTACTCTCGATGTCATTTATTACCTAATCAATGTTTCGGTTAACCACAAACGCTCCATTGATCCATGATAAACATCGAGCTACCCTTTTCCACCCTTGCTAGTCCAAGTTAGTGTGTCGGTTAACGCTCCACTAACGACTTGGCAAGGTGCAAAGTGCAATTTCATGGAATAGCACCATTTTCACATTTTTCCTAAAGTAACTAAGATTGGGAATTTATAAAAAAAATTTAGTTAATTTATAATTATCATTATACTTTTTAATTAGAATTAATGTCCTATCCTACCCGTTAGGCTAACGACCCTCCACCAATCAAGGAAGCGGTGGGTGAGAGTGGACACCCATTCAACCGTCATTTTATAGGCAGTTTCCTTATACCCCTCTTATAGATCGGCTTCGTGAATGAGGCCTAGTAACGGTAAGACTAACTGTCTTATACATACATACATATATATATATATATATATATATATATATATATATATATATAAGTATTAAGCTTTTAATATTATAATAGTATAAGGGTTGAATTTTAAACTTTAAAACTCTAGGGTTTTAGAATTTAATGTTTCATAAATGTGACTTTTCAAATTCCCAAACTTGAGGGTAAGTTTTGAAACTCTTCAAAACCTCTTAGATCAATTTGAAAACAATTAAATTAATCATATAATTTTTCTATAACCAATTTGACCTAATTCAACTCATATAGCAAGATAATTCACATCAAATAATAGAAATAATTGGCTTATCATATAATCTAGTAATTATCTTAAAATTTGACAAATATCATTTAATTGGATGAAGATAATCACTACCATATCAGAAAAATCGAATTTTATGATTCAAAACAGTTTGTGGTAATGATCCTAATCCAATTCTGGCCAAAAAACCTGAAAATCTGCAAATAGATGATCCAACTCGTCGAGTTAGTCAATGGACTCATCAAGTTGGCTCGACTCATCAAGTTCCTTCATAGGACTCGTCAAGTCCACCAGTCAGAGAGCATTTTTCATTTTGCTTCATCTTTGAACAATTAACTGATGCATTAATATAACAGAAAACACCCTAGGCTTTGATACCACTGATGGGTTTTGAGCACTATAACATCCATATGGTGCACATACGATCCTAATGCTTTGGATCTAAGTTTTCTCAAGTTATACATGCAATATTGAATACCCAAAGCATGAAGCCTAATCTAGCATACAATTTTCAGAATTACAACATAAAACAAGTTAGATGAATACCTCTTTGTTGTAGCTAGTATAACTTGGCCTTACAAGAGCTTAGTACCTCAAATGTGATACCTCAAATGTGATACCTCAAATAAGTCACAAACACCAAGAACAATGGAGGAATGTGAGAAAGAGGCTAGGAAGCACCAAAAACGGCTAGGGTTTCTTCTTGGAGTTCTCTTGGCCGATTTTAAGAGCTTAGGGGTTACATATATAGTTGTTGAATTCCAAGGGTCACTTGTAAACCCTAATTTATTCAATTAGGCTTTTGATCCAATAACCATTTGATAGATTTTTGGATTAACTCTACATGGACTCTCGCATAAACTTAGTCCATCACTAATCAATCATGGATCATTAGCCCAAACTATATGTATCATTGATTTACATAATTTGTCCCCGCAAATTTAACCAGTCTCTTTTGATCACTAAATTAATTCCAAATTAATTCTTGATCAATACAAATTAAATAATATAATTTCTCAACTAATATATTATTCTTATAATATATTAATAAATCATAAATAACCTCTTTCTCAAATATCCATCCTATCAAATTGCTCCGGTGAAGGCAACCCAAAAGGACCATGCTACTATTGGGTCAAGTACATACCAATTATAGTTATGGACTTAGACACCTAATCCAACAGCAGGGCCACCAATAATCAGGACGAAGATCCCTGTACATCTTCATCGCCCTATAATGAATGGAGAATCTCGACTTGTGAGCCTCCTCTATCAGAACTTGGTGCACACCGCCCTAATACGGAACCCAGACTCTCCGATGCAGAGTCAACAATCTACGTCTATCATAATCGAAGGAAGCCACCTAACCCACAATATGCTCGCTCTTCCGGTGCTCTTCCTTCATAACCTCAACCTGTACCTCACGAATCCGCTCCAACAACGGAGTAATCACGGCATCCTCAAACATACATCTCTAATCAGAGCTGCGACTGCCTTACAGCTGAGAGCATTGGACACCACATTAGCCTTCCCCAGGTGTTAATGGAGCTCACGATCATAATCCTTCACCACATCCAACCCACGACAATGCTTCATGTTCAGATTCAGATGATCCATCAGATACTTCAAGCTCTTGTGATCCATGTAAATAGTACAACGAACCCCATAGAGGTAATGCCGCCAAATCTTGAGGGCGAAAACCACAACCCCCAACTCCAAATCATGCGCCGGATAATTTGCCTCTTGTGGCTTCAGATGCCTCGAAGTGTAAGCTATTACACGACCCTGCTGCATCAATACTGCCCCCAGACCGGAGATCGAAGCATCACAATAAACCAAGAAATCATCAACACCCTCAGGAAGGGTCAGAATCGGCGCCTCACACAACCGCTGCCGAAGAGTCTCAAAGGATGACTGTTGCTTAGGCCCTCATCAAAATGTCACTGACTTCTTGGTCAGTTGGGTCAAGGGAAAAACGATCTTGGAGAAATCCTGAAAGAATCTCCGATAATAACAAGCCAAACCAAGAAACCTCCAAATCTCAGATGGAGACCTCGGAACCTCCCACTGCATCACGGCCTTGACCTTGGCCGAATCAAATAGAATACCCTTCTGGTTGAGAAGGTGCCCTTGAAATTGCACCTCGCGCGACCAGAACTCGCACCTGGAGAACTTTGTGAAAAGTCTCTCCCTCCTCAATGTCTCTAGCACCTCCCTCAAGTGCTCCTCGTATTGTTCCTGCGTCTTGGAATAAACCAATATATCATCAATAAATATAATCACAGACCAATCCAATATCGGTCTGCACACACGGTTCATGAGATCCATGAACGCGGCTGGAGCATTGGTGAGCCCAAAAGGCATCACCACGAACTCATAATGACCATATCGAGTCCAGAAAGTTGTCTTCTGCACATCCTCATCCCTGACTCGCATCTGATGATAACCCGATCGCATATCAATCTTGGAAAACCAAGATGTACCTTGAAGCTGGTCGAAAAGATCATTAATCCTCGGGAGCGGATAACGGTTCTTCACTGTTACCATATACAACTCCCGGTAGTCGACACACATATGATGAGACCCGTCCCTCTTCTTCACAAACAGAATCGGGGCTCCCCATGGCGAACTGCTCAGCCTAATAAATTATTTGTATAACAGTTCCTGCAGTTGTGTAGACAACTCCTGCATCTCGGGAGGAGACAGCCGATACGGTGCTTTGGCTATCGAAGTCGCACCTAGAACCAAATCAGTCCTAAACTCCACCTGTCTCTCTGGAGGTACCCCAAGAAAATCCACCGGAAACACATCAGGATACTCCCACACAATCGGCACATCATCCACGGTCGCCTTAGCCTGATCCCGAGTATCCATGACATAGGCGACAAAACCCGAGACACGCTGATGAAGCTAGTGTTCGGCCCTCGCTGTAGAACACATAACCGACTCACACTGCGGTCTCTCACCCTGAATCACCAATTCTCCCCCACTTGGGGTTCGAAACCAAACTAACTGCTACTCACAGTCGATCACCACCCCATTACGGCTCAACCAAATAATGCCCATGATGACCTTGATCCCGCGCAAAGCAATAGGAACCAGATCAACCGGATACTGCTCGCTGAATAACTGGAGAGTACAACCTCGATGAACCCTTGCAACCCGAACATACCTATCATCGGTAATCTCAACATCTAAAGGACAATCCAACTCCCCCGGAGCTCCAACAAATCTCTTGCTAAGCACAAGAGATACAAACAATCGGGTCTCCCCCGAATCAAATAATACCAAAGCAGAGATAAGGTTCATAAGGAATGATCCTAGATTTAAACACATAAACATAAGAAAACAATTCAATATAAATAAAGAGATAAGGAGAAGATACATACCCGTCACAACATCGGGAGCTGCACGCGCCTCCTCTGCCATCAGCTTGAAATCCTTGCTCTTCGCCGCAAGCGCATACGCCCGACCCTGGCAGCTATTAGTAATCTAAAGAGTCGCAGGAGGGGGTGCTGACACTGGTTCTGTGTTGGGTTTTAGTTCAAAAATAGTTTCAAAAACTAGAAAATATGGCAATGGAAGACTTAAAATTTTGAATATTACATAAAAATTTTATACCCACCAAGGATCTTCTTCCAAGTTATAGAAAGATTAAATACCAACCATAGAAAGGATGAAGAAATAACAACCTTTGTTGTTCTTTGGATCCTCTTGGGAGGCTTGGAAGTTGATGAAGAATGTGGAACCTTTGAGACACCAACAATGACTCAACTTGATGAAGATGCTAGTCCATAAACTCGTAAGAACTCTTTAACTTTAGTTTATATCAAAATATAAACCAAAGAGAGTAAGGAAATGCAAGTAAACGTCAATGCAAGAACAAAAGATGAGAGAGTCTCATCTCTCTCTCTCTCTCTCTCTCTATCTCCCCCTCTCTCTCTATGTTACGGTTTTGGTGTATCAAATCCAAGACCAAATGAAAGCATCAAGTCTTGTATATATATTAGAAACAATACCCAACTTTTTGAATAAACTAATCAAAAGATCATGCCCTTATTTAAATAATCAAAGAGCCATTCTCTCATTTAAATAATCAAAAATCCATACTCTTATTTAGATATTCAAAGATCCATTCTCTAATTTAAATAATCAAAAAGCCATAATCTTCCTTTTTGACTCTTATTATATAAAAAAAATAAAATAAAGAAGGCAAAAGCTTTATATTTTATAAACTAAGTTTATAAAATATAAACTTTAACCTTTTGGTAAAAGACAAAAGAATTTGTCTAGTCCAAAATGTTGTGCATGATTTATTAAATCATACCGTATGACTTATATATAATGTTACTTGCTAATAAAAATTATTATTTCCTAGAAATATATATAATTTCCAATTTAATTATAAGATTTTATTGAGTATTTATTAAAACCAATTTCTAATAAATAATCAATTGTATCAAGTTGTTGTTAGTGTGACCTATTAGTATCATATGTTAATTAGCAATATCACTTTAATATGACTCTTGATCATACTAGACCTTTCAATCTCCCATGTGCGCAGGACTCATATTACACTGATATAGACAGTGGTGAACGTCTAGCAACATTTCACTACCCCCAACAACATACGACTTTGTGCCATTCTAGAAATGCCCAATTTCCAAAAAGCTCAAAGCTACAATTGGTGTATAAGGTAAGTTTATTAGTTATCCCTTTGCTACAGACATCATGTTGAACAAGAGATACAGATCGCGATCAATCTCATTAGTTGTTCAACTTTTAGTAAGGCGCCTTAGATGTCTAACTCTAAACACATAAGAGGAACAATTCCCATCTTGACTACATAAGCCTCTTGCATAGTTCACACTATACCTGAAAATGGCTTTTATCAGGTGTTAAGGATACAAAGATAGTACCTTTTAATCAAGTATCATTCACGATAGCTATCCATGAGATGATCTTGATGCGGGTCAGTTCAATACTAGTTCTCTGACAAGTACATATGAAACTTTGTTACAACCACTTTCCTACTTTCATATAGTGAGAGTCAACCAATCCAATTCATATTAGTCTTACTTCATAATTGCTCCCATAATTATAACTGACTATAAACATTTAGAATAATAACATTATTCATGGATTAAACATGTTAGTATAGAACACAACAAGTATTAATGTGATGACTATATCCCAATATATCATAACATTTTCTAATAGTTGTTATAATGTTCCAATATCAAAATACTAAAGCCAAATCAAAATCCCATTTCTAGAACAATAAAGTCTTGTAGTTGAAGTGTGACCATTAATACTTAGCTTAAAAGTAGGACTTTATCAATGGGTCTGACAAAATTTAATTTGTGTGAATTTTGTGAATACTATCATCTCCATACTTAACTTTACTCTAATTATAGTTAAATTTCTTGGACAACATCATTTGTGTTCTTTCGTGACATAGAGTCTCTTAGCTTGATTAAGTATACTCTCAAAGTCACAAAGATTTCTATGTGATCCTTGAATGGCAGAAATCAACATAGTTTTTCAATGATCCCATTCATCCAATCATATTTGAATTCAACTTCTAAAGTAGTGTATTCTTATTTTTGTAGTAAATTGTGTCGTTATGTTTTGCTTGGACCTCATTTCAACAAGACTTACCCTTTATTCCACAATGAAGTCTAAGTCTAATTATAATTCATAATTTTTATATCTGTTTAGAAATTAACATCTATAGATCCTTTCTAAATTGATTGTCTCATATAAATTCTCTTAGTTCTTCCAAAGTACTCTTAGAATGCTCTTTTAGTCATCTAGTGACTTAACCATGTATTCAATTAGTATACTATGACATGCTTACAACATGATCAAATACCATGTCCTATGCATAATATGGCGTAAATGATGAATTCATTTGCCAAACAAATAGAATATGAATCATTTCATCTAGTTCAAGCCTATGAGCTATGTACTTTTGTGTCTAGCTTAAAATGGTGCCATATGACAATGCCAAGAATTCTATAAAAGAATCTTGTGTCTTGATCCCTTTCAAGATATTGCCAATATATGTATAAGGATATGAAAATGTTAACATTCATTTTATCTATCCCTTATAGATTTTACATTCCAAGAATGTATCTTCTCCTTCCTAAGTCTTTCATTTTAGAAACACTTTCCGAGTCAAGGTGAAAACGACCCTGCTTAGTCAGAATGTGATTTCAAATGATTAAGTATGTCTCATTCATACAAGATTAGGAATTTCACTATGCTCCCACTAGTTCTTAGTAAACACATATGTTCTATTCATTTTGATATAAAAACATACCTTGTGGTTTTACATAAAATGATGATTCTAACATTGAGATGTTTGCTTTATATCAACAAGTGGATCTCAAGCTCTACACATTTTGTTAGGATAATCATGGATTAAGTAAACCTCCAGGCTCATCTATATAGACATCTTCCAGTAGATGTCTATTAGAAAAAACGGTCTTTCTTGAAATCAATTTGTTATATCTAATATTAAGAATATTAATTTATAGTAAATAATATCCTTGTTGATCTAATCATAGCTACTTGTGAAAAAAAGGTTTGATCACAGTCAATGTCATCAGTATGATGAGGATCATAGTCAATGACATGAGTATGAGAGAATCCTTTTACTATAAGTCTTGCTTTAAATGTGTACGGTTATCCATGTATATTTATTCTTTCTAGAAGAATCATTTTCTCCTTCTAGCGTTGCTATAGGGATAAATTTTAATCAAGCCCATAATTGATTCTCATACATGGATTACATCTCATGTTCATGACTCTAAGTCATTTATCAAATTCGAGATCTGACATAGCATCTTGGTATTTGACGGATTTTCTAGAAACCATCAATAAAAGCTCATCAATGAGAGATTCCACATTTCTCAAGTCATAGATGATTTATACCACTGATGTGAACAATTTATGTTTGTGAATAGCTAATATTTAATTTTAACAATCCTTGTTAAAACTAGTGCCAACTATTACTACATAAGGTTATGGTTCTTCAGTTGCTTCAAGTTCCATGTACCTCCCACTTGCTTTGTCATTAGAAGCTTTCTTTCTACTAACTTAGCTTTCACAAGAATAATATAACTTATTCCTGGTAGTTTTTCATATGATAATCTAAGCCACATTTAGAGTATTACACAAACATGTATTTAGCAAATTTTAGGCTTAGAAACTTTAGTCCAACATCGGCTTCAAATCCACAAAACATTAAGTAAGATGAGGATGGAGCCTGTCCATACTAAATCTTATAAAGTGTTTAATCTACTTATTAGTTGGTATATGTATTCAAGATACAGTTAAAAGTGATTGAAGTATTATCCCAAAAATATTAAAGGAGGATATTTCTACCGATTAGAAAGTAAATCATACCAAGTAAGATTTAATTCATCTTTTATTATCACTAAGGCCTTAGATGATTCTTACTGGTTTGTTTCTCAACTTTTGAAACCTTCAAAAAATATTTCAAAATTATGCTTAACCATGTAAAATATAATTATAACTACTATAGTTGTTCATTAAGTTGATTTGGTATCTTGTGCTTAAACTCAGACATTCATTAGAAAGGAAGTTATACGCCAAAGTGTATAGTTTCTTAATTATTTTCTCTACACCTTAGTGAAAATATCATTAGGAATCCTTTACATGTAAATAAGGTTCACATATGTCAAATAAACTACATTATTTGCCTTTAAAGATCCCTTTCTTGAAGTTGGAATATGTGAATGCCATTTATATAATAAAGATAACAATGTCAAAGATGAGCTTGATTTAAAACAATTTTAAGTCAAAAGTGCTTGTATATAGAACTTGATTTTATTTATAAAATGTAGATATTTACTTTACAATTCTATTAAGAGATCTAGTCTCATAAATATAAGTTAATCATTTCAAAATATGAATATTATCGTTATGACAAATGATTAAGTAAATGATCAAACATTTGAATAAAATAACTAAGATATAAATTTAGACATGCTAAATTAAAACATACGTTGTTCCAAAACAAATATTGTTTTACATTACAAGTAATTTATGTTCTAAGAATTAATAATAAACTAAACTTCGAGAGTGTAGTTCCAACTTGGTTGTGCTCAGCTGGGTTACTCTTTAGTAAATATCAGCAACTCATTTACAAATATTGGATTAACATTTAAGTACCAAGTACCTAAGTGTTATATGAAAAGTATGAGTTCTATCTAGTAGATACTAGAAGTACTAGTCTCTTACATACTTTATTTCTAAATAAGAGGAGTAAATCCTCTTCCAGTGTCCAGTTTCTTCACAAAAGAAACAAGATCCATCTATGTGGGCTTTAGTAGATTTCTTGGGCTTAATGGTGTTCAGTCCATATAACATGGGCCTCTTAGATCACAGTAGGTGTCTCTTTTAGCCTTGCATTATTTCAATGTTTAAACTAGCTTTAAATAAAATATCAATGAATTTGTTGGAATATTGCTTGACCTGTTATATCATCAGATATATGCTTAAATTATCCAAGACTTCCTAGAAGTCATGAATAACTATACCTAACTTGATGTTAGAAACATATTTAGCATCACAATGATGCCTCTACTAGGTATCATGTTCAGGTTTATTTCTCAAAGCAAATAGTTTAGGACTAGGACCTTTAAGTGTATACAATTTCATATTTCTTACGAGATTGTCTCTTAAGACATTAACCCATTCATTGAGTTTGTATCTATTGAATGTTATTGTTTCATTAAGTCATTAAAGAAAATGACAATTTTATGATAATGAGAATGGATTATGTAACTACAAAATTTTAACAAAATTCATTTAGTATTTTAGATATTTAATCTTCAATAATGAATACCCTTTTATTTTCCAAAATCATTACTTATCAAAGTTTAGGATCCAAGTTGCAAAACAAATAAATGGTTAGGTATCCTTTATCCCATCTATTTGAATTCAACTCGATAGATATCTATTATCAATTATATCTTGCTATATAATTCCAAGATTTATGGGATCTCTAATAACAAATTTAATTAGACATGTTTGATCTCATCTATGCATCGGAACTCTCTTGCTTAGGTATCCTTTATCACAAATAATTTTCGATCAAATCATCCAATTTGAAAAACTTGTGTAATCAACCTATAACTTGGTTATAGAAATCGCGAAGACACCCCGGCCATCAACAGATAACACTAAGCAATTAGGTATCCTTTATCCCACTAGTGCATACAATAGATGTGTGAGTGTTCTTCAAAAAGTATTGCATATATTTGAGGTTTGTAAAAAGGGTCTTTATATGTTTTATAATTCTAGTTTAAAAACATATGATATCATGTTTATTACATGCATATAATAAACCATGTTATCAGTTTTTCAAAAGAAAAATCATTTTTAAGGGCTCTATTTAAAAATCTAGTTTTTATATAATTTGACGCAATTCAATTTTAATAACCGGTATTAATTTTGAGTGCATTTGAACCTTTTATATATTTAATAAAACTTCATTTTATTACTTATATATTTTGGAGTTTGTATAAGTTACAAAAATCACCATTTTAAAACTTATAATGGAGTATTTCAAAAGTTGTCGTTATTAACAATTTTATAAACCGGGTTATTTTAAAATAATAACTTGTTACATCTTATGTCCAATTTTTAAAACCAAACTCCATGTGATGTTTATTTTGTCCAAAATTATTTTAGCATGTGAAAAACTAATTTATCAACCACACATAATAATTGCATAAAATAAACAACACAAACATACATAAAAAGATATGTGTATAAACATAGCCAACTAATGACATTTTTTGTGAGCCAACACAAAAAAAAAAAAGCCAAGTCCATTCCTAAAGGGACATTTAAGGGGACCAAAAATCTTCTTGTAATCTTGTTGTAGAAGCTCCTACTTGAGTAAACACAGATTGCTTGCAAAAGATTTGAAGAACTTCTTTAAGGAAAAAACAGTTGCATTCATGAAAATTTTCAGAAACTGTCATCTTTCTGTTCAACACTTGTTCAGCACATGTGTAGCATTCATGACACTTTTCAGAAAGTGTCATCTTCTTGCCCAGCACATGTTGAACTCGAAAATTGCCCTTTTGTCTTAAAAAAATGGCTCCAACTTCATTTCTTGTTACATCTTTGTACAAATAAATTATTTCTAAAATCTAATCTATTACTTTACAAAAATAAACAAGAAAACCTAATCTATTTAATTATTACATACCATATGAATAAATAAATTATTACAACCATTTATTTAATAAAAACAACAAACACAACAACAACAACAACAACAACAATCATAATGGTCCTTGGCTAGTTTATGCACATCATACACATCAACATACATATCAAACAACCTTTGTTTTTCTAAGACAACGTTTAGACGACAAAAGATGCATGAAAGCTTTTGTCACATAAAATAACAAATATAAAGTTGTCATAGAAAATATGTATGAACTTATAGTTTATAAAAAAAATAAGTTATCCATATTATCCAAAAACTAAGATTTCCAAAAATCAAAAAAACTAACCAAACTTGCAAGGTGGCTCTTGATACCAATTGTTGGGTTTTAGTTTAAAAATAGTTTCAAAAACTAGAAAAATATGGCAATAGAAGACTTAAAATTTTGAACATAACATTAACATTTTATACCCACGAAGGATCTTCTTGCAAGTTATAGAAAGATTAAATACCAACCATAGTGAGGATGAATAAATAACAACCTTTTTTGTTCTTTGTATCCTCTTCGGAGGCTTGGAAGTTGATGAAGAATGTGGAACCTTTGAGACACCAACAATGACTCAACTTGATGCAGATGCTAGTCCATAAACTCTTAAGAACTCTTAAGCTTTAGCTCATATAAAAATATGAACCAAAGAGAGTAAGGAAATGCAAGTTGTAACAACCCGAAATTTTTTATTTTATAAGCTCAGTCAGTCAACTCAATTAAGTGTCAAATTCATTAGTACGAAGTTCTAGCCCGGTTAAAGGTCATTCTAAGGAGTTTTGAGCCTAATGCACTTAAGGAATAAGTGTTAGAAAGTACCTGCTAGAACCACAGTGTAGCAAACCAAACCTTAGCCTCATCTAAGTGAGTTCACGGCAACAAGACCATGAGTTTACGGCCGTAAACTCATGTGGCCGTAAACTCAAGAGCATATATAAGGCTTATGGTCATTTCTAGTCATTTCTCTCATTCCTTGGCCAATTTTCCTCATTCTCTCTCAACTATCATACACCATTCACCTTAGATCTTCAAAAGGGTAAGTGTTCTATCCCTTGATTTGTTGTTACATCTTATTAACTGGCTACATACATTGATTTCATCCATGAAAATCATGTTTGTTTAGATCTTCAAGAAAAACCAAGAACACCAAGAACACATACTAGTGTTCTTGGCCAAAACCGACCATTCAAGCCCCTATATCGTAAGTACTCTTGTTCTAACTTGTTATGCACTAGATTAAACATATTTAGACCTTAGAAACATCAAAGGGTTAGAAGAGAGTTTACGGCCCAGGAACACCCAAGGACGTAAACTCCCTTTTATGGTGCAAAGTTGCCCTAAATTCCTTCCTTATTCCTAGAAACTAGCCTAGACCCTTACCTTGATGTGCTTAGTACTTGAAAACATCAAAAGACCATCATCCATATGGGTTTATGGCCGCAAACACATGGAGAAGTGGTCCATGGGCCGTAAACTCCATTTAGGGGTGAAAAGATGCCACAATCACTTCCTAAGGCCTAGACTTGAAGTTAGGATGCTTCATTATGACTTTTAGGACTTCAAATCACAAAATGGTAGGAGGACCATGAGTTTACGGCCGTAAACTCATGGGTTTACGACCGTAAACTCCAATGGAGTTGGTCCCAAAGTAGTAAACACCTTTTAGTGCCATTCCACTCTCCTTCGATGAATCACATGTGATTCCAACACTTGATCAAGGTGTTTCCTAGTCCCGGAAGGCGTTTCCTTTCATATAGTTGTCTATAAACACTATATTCATGTCAATATGTCTCCTTATATGTCATTTAGGACTTATTGTGTCTCGGGACATCATTCGTGGAACTTCTCATCCTTACACGCATACCCGTTTGAATCACCCACATCAGGTGAGTTCATACCCCGTAATGAATCTTTTAACTGTTTTAACTGTTTTAAGGGGGGGATACAAGTTGAACACAATGATAATTGTGTAAATGTTTGTTATAAACATCTTTCTAAATGTTACTTATGTCACTTATAAGTTCTCAAAACATTTCAAAACTCTTTTAAAGTTATGATACTTTTTAGTTATACAAAACTCTGTTTTTAAAGTACAAGCATAACTTAGTAGATAAATGAGTCCTTTCAAGAACAGTCCAAGTAGAACATTAGTAAGCTATAATAGGTATAGTTTAGGAGAATGCTATTCATTACTTCTAGTACAATGAAGCACACAAAGAGTCAGTTCTTACATGAGTCAATCACATAGTGAAGAGAATCAAACAATACCATACAGAACATAGTGAAGAGAATCAAACAATACCATACAGAGAGAACACACAATAAAGAGAAACAAACAGAACAAACAAGTAAGATTGCTATAGCATGAGAACACACAATACACGATCTAATTATACTAATGAATCACTAACGCATTGTTTTAACAAAAGGTGATAGTTATATTGGGTATACATGATCATATAACTTTAATGTGAATTACACGACTTGCAAGAATTTGCAGAGGTCGTGTTTGGTTCCCCTAATCTCCCGACAGGGAGAGCGTATAGTAAGGGTTCTAGCCTTCACATTATGACCGTAATAAAACAAATATGTTTTTAGGTTATTAGTACATCCGCTTGTCATTATACACGACAGCTGTGTACTTCATTTCCCAATACTTTCATAAAGTACCAGTACCGCTTGAAAGTTAACTCAATCTTAAATTTGAGTTATAAACTAGGGAAATTATACATTTTTACAAACGACAAATAGAACAGTCGAGTCTAGCACAGATCAGAAGATGCCTTGGTAGAAGGCTACAATTAAAGGATAGGACCATAATGCTAGTCTTATGATTCCTTAATGTATACATCACGGGATACATATATACCAATAGGGTCCGACAGCTAATAGGATGTGTGCTCTCCGCTTCATTTCCTGTTCCTCGTTGGGTTGTGGGCTTGGAACGGATTCACTCAATCTATTATCTACCCGATTCTATATATATGTATGCTTAGTATACATTAAGTCATCATAAGGGTACCAGGTATGGCTCAGGTTATAGAACACAGAGTCAAGCACAGTTTTTCTAGTACAAAACATACTTTCAGTACTTTTGAGTATTCAAAACTAGAAACTTCCCAGTAAAGGGTTTAATCCATTTTATTAAACCGGTACAATGTTAAAGACTTTAGGTGAGTAACTCTATAATACCTTAGTTTATACACCATGTTTATATATAAAACTAATACCCAATAGGTATTTGGATGCGTGCTTTCCGCCTTACTTCCTGTTCCTCGTTGGGTTGTGGGCTTAGGGCAGATTCACTCAATTAACTTTCTATTCAATATTAGATTATATATAGCAGTATAAACTAAGCTATTATAAAAGTAGTCACCATTTTTACTATAAGAAATATAGGTTTTCTTAAAGAACTTTTCATTAGATATAAAGGAACCATTACAATTAACTCCATGAGTAACAAGTGAATACACCAGGGTTATATATGACAACGATCTAACAACCAATGGGGTGTGTGCTATCCGCCTTACTTTCTGTTCCTCGTTGGGTTGTGAGCTTAGGGCAGATGCGCACAATCGATTGTTTGTTTACTCTGAGTCTTATATAACTTGTACCCACTTAGTACCCATAGAAAGGCTTGTAATGTCATTTTACTTAAACTTTCATCAAAGTAGGAAATATAGGACTTTCTAGAGGAACAGGCGAACTTTTCAAAACAGAACTTACAGCTTACACCACTTATACATATACATTTTCAACCACATTTTACAGCTTACTCACATCACTAAAATCTTATGAACTCACCAGCTTAATTGCTGATCAACTCTTTCAAATAACTTGTATTCTCAGGAGACTATTAGACAGGTACTCGTGCTGGGGATTCAGAAGATGAAGCATTATAGCTTCAAGTCTTGTTTTGTTATTTGTTTATGAATTCTATGATTTGCGAACACACACATTGTAAACACTTTCTTTCGAAATGAAATGGTTGTTCATTACTTGCTTACCATATACATATCTCGTGATACTAAACATGACGTCCTCCACCCCTGAACGTTTCCGCCGTTCCGGTTTTGGGGTGTGACAGATTGGTATCAGAGCATTGTTTATAGTGAACTAAGTATATCAACCGATAAAAGATATACAACTATAAATGCAATGGGGCTTAAATGCTCTGGATAATGATATATTTTAAAGTATAACTACAAGTTATAAAAATATACCTACTTGCTTATACATGTACATAATAGAACTAGTGTCACGAGGAGAACAGAACTAAAGTATTTAAAGGTTGAGCATTGTCGTCAACCTGAACAATTATGTAATCATAGCTAGGATCAATATAGTCTGATCAACTATATTCATTCGAGATGTGACCGACATGTTTTTGGGATTGATGGGGTGTTGCAACAGTGTTAAAACTTACCAGAACACCAGAACAAGTACATTCAGAGTTAGAATACTATAGGAGTATTTTAGTCCAGATAAATAACTTATGTGATAACTTAAAAGACCCTTGCGGATAGGTCTATAATCTTGCAATGTATATTTCTAAAGTTTTATATATAATCAAGATCTTATAGACTTAGAATATGTGGCCTACGCTTCGCTATCCATTCCTCTTAAGGGTGTAGTGTTGAGGTAGGACCACTTATTCGAAGGTCTATTTAATCTTCAATTATATACAAACTTGTGTACCTTGTACAATTATAGGAAGACTACGTAAGGATCACCCCATAAAGTTACCTTAAAAAACTCATATATTCTTTAGTCACTTTCATTCTCGCACGACAAGCCCAGATAGATGTAACCACTTCCTCATAGTATACAACAGAAGAGTTCAGGAGGAACAAGAACCAGTTCATGAGAAGTTTGCAAACAGGGATCAGCCGAAGTAACCAAAACGTCTTACACGTCACACTAATAAATAATAATTTGGTTAATTAAATGAGTGAGTGGAAACACTGCTCACATTATTTGTTAAGATTATTTTCATACATGCAGCTAGTAACAGTTATTCAGGAAACAGATATTCATTCGAGGATAGTTATTTCAAATTCATAGAGTTTATTAGGTATAGACTCTTTTATGAATTATTCCTAGAACCCTGTGGAAGTCAGGACCCGATACATCCAGAACTAGGATAACCTTGTCTTTTCAGCTTTCGGCTTGTCACACCCCGATCCTTGTCGGAATCGATCAAGGCGTAATATATTGTTCAAAGTCTCATGACAACTATGTTATAATATGATTAGATTCAATTAAGTACTAAGTACGCAAACAAGATCCACAACATACAAATACAAATCCAAATACGAACAACATTTATTACATCAAATTTAAATAGTCTTGTGGATTTCTAAGGCACAACCTATTTTTCATCAACTTCATTCTTCAAATCTGCATCATGGGTAAAAACAGGTCAACTACGAGAGTTGGTGAGTAATCTAATTTTAGTAGAGAAAATTGTGAAGTTGAAACATTTATAATTTGAAATTTGTTTTCTTTTGAAGTCGGCAAACAATTGTATTTGAGATAACAGTTTATAAATCAAAAATTGATTAACAAGTGATAACAACAACAATAAGTCCTCACCCTATATATACATATGTATATATATCTAAATATATATAGGATGGAGCATCTAATCATCAAACACACTCAACCACGTGCGATCAATCACCTTAGCGTCCCAAGGCTGGGTGGTCAACCCAATAGCGCTATTATTGTCCATAACGTACCTCAAGAATACGGGCATAGTCATGGAGATTAGACTAAAAATGGTAATGCACTACAAGTACATGTAGCGTAAACAAACAATAGTTATACAATTAATGACTCACGTATAAATGTCCCAACAATGTCTCAATTGTGATAAAACAATAAAATGAAGTTGGAACATATTAGAACCACATGATACACCCCAAAAGTATTGAAAATTATAAAATATGGGGTAGATTACTCACATTAGTCCCAAAACGAAATGCGTGTGTCGTACGATAGACAGTTCGGGTCAAAATGGCGTAGAACCTAATATAATTAATAGTTTTGGTTTAGGAACTGCTAAACGAGAATGGAGTATTAATACAAATAATTAGACACATATTCTTATATTAGATGAATTAACAATAATTCATTTTGATTAGAATATTAAGGTATTCATTTGTTAAATGAATTTTAAATTGAATTAATTACTTTGCATAATTAATTTATATTTTCAATTTAGGCCAGATTTTAATAATTTCTTATTAAAATAATAACTTGCCCAATTATAAATATTTACAGATTTTAACAATTATTTATATGAAATAATCATTAAAATGCATTTTTACATGCTTAAATACTTAGGAAAAAGGTTTTAAATAGTAAACAATATTGAAAAATTATGAAATTATTAGGAAATCATTATTTCGTACAATATTAATTACTATAAAATTTTTATATTTTTCTGAACAGTTTTAGTATTTATTTAATACTTTAATGATTAAACAACAACAAAATCCGGGAAAAATAATAAATGATTCCCAAAAATTCTGTAAAATTAACCATAGTTTTATAACATGATATAGAGCCCAGTGTATAAGTTTCAGATATTTGTGACTATGGGAAGTAATTTTTATATATTTCATTATTAATTAATCAATAAAATCATAAATAATAGTAAACAGTAATATAAATGCATGAAACTTCATATATCATGTTTAATCAATATATAGGTCATCCCAGAATTTTTTCAGAATTTATTGAATGCAACAAGTATTTTATGTGAATTATTGCCCTACTTTATTGCAATAATTATAATAATTCAATAAAAATAAGTTATTTTCTGAAAATTTCCAGAACTTCTTATTTTATTGATGGTATTCTGAGAAAAATCAGGTTTATGCATAAAATGAGTTTTAGATATTTTGGTGGATTTAATTTGTTTCTTGTATGAATTTGAAACTTTTAACAACATACCTTGATGAATGCTTCAAGAGGGATGAAGATTTGAGTATAATAGATTGTTCTTGGCTGGAATATGAGTATCTCTTGGATGAATTTCGAGATTGAGAGTGAGAGAAAGAATAGAGAAGGTTTAAGTGGTGAAGAGAATAATATGTTGGGAGAAAAAGAAAAGGAAAGTGGATGGGAGGTGTGAGTGGGAGACCATGTGAATAATCTTTTTGCTTTTGGTGGTCTTCATAATTTCCCACTAACACAAGCATCTTTTATATAATTAATATAAGAGTTTTATAAAATTTAAAGTAAAGTTTATAAAAATAGAGTTTTATAAATTTTAATGGAAAGTTTATAAAAATGGAGTTTTATAAAAGATAGGTTATTATTTGATTATAACAATCTACTTTGATTTGAAGTTTAATTATATCATTCAAGTTTGATTCTTTTAATTTAATTAGAGCATTATACTTTGATTTGATTTTAATATGGTATCAAAATTTAATTTGATTATAGTTATAACGTTGTACTATACTATGTTGCTATTAACATCAATTTATATCGTAGTGTGTGGGTTTTGATCCTATTAGCGTCAAGTAATCTTGAGTAGGGTTTATTAAATTTCCAATTGGGTTGGGTTGACCCGAATCCATTTTAGGCGGATGTCACAGTCTCCCCTACTTTAGGAAATTTCGTCCCGAAATTTAAGAAGAGAGTACCTTAAGAGAAAAGTTGTAGGTATTTGGTACGCATATGATCCTCACGCTCCCATGTATACTCAGGTCCACTTGCCGACTGCCACCTGACCTTAACCAGGGGAATGCGACTTCTTTTGAGTTGCTTTTCCTTTCGGTCGGCAATTTCCAAGGGTTTCTCGGTAAATTGCATTGTCTCGTCGATTTGGATATCCTCGAGAGGAACATGAAGGTTCTCGTCTGCTAAACACTTCTTGAGGTTGGCTATATGAAATACTGGGTGAACTTTCTTAAGCTCTTTTGGTAGATCCAACTCGTAGGCTACTGGTCCGATCCTTTTTATGATCTTAAACGGGCCTACGTAGCGTGGTGCCAATTTACCCTTGCGTCCAAATCGAACCACACCTTTCCATGGGGACACTTTTAACATGACCATGTCACCCAGGGTAAATTCAAGCAGTTTGCGTCGCTTGTCGGCATAACTCTTTTGTCGGCTACGAGCTGCGAGAAGGTTATCGCGAATCTGAGTGATTTTGTTGGTTGTTTCCTGGATAAGCTCAGGACCAACGATTGGAGAATCCACTGTTGCGCATATCACGTGGGACTCACCAATTTCATGCCAACAAATAGGAGATCGGCATTTACGGCCATACAATGCCTCAAATGGTGGAATCTTGATGCTAGAATGATAACTGTTATTATAGGAGAATTCCACCAACGGTAAATGAGAGTCCCAGTTTCCTCCGAAATCCAAGACACACGCCCTCAACATATCTTCAAGTGTTTGAATAGTCCTCTCAGATTGACCATCGGTCTGAGGATGATAGGTGATACTGAGATCGAGGCGGGTTCCCATGGCTGTTTGAAGTGATTGCCAAAACCGAGAGAGAAATCTCCCATCACGATCTGAAATGATGCTGAGAGGAATGCCATGCCGACTAACTATCTCGTTGATGTAAATCCGAGCAAGTTTTTCGACTTTGAAATTTTCACGGATGGGAAGGAAATGAGCGGATTTGGTCAAACGGTCAATGATTATCCAAATGCTGTCGTGTCCTTTTGTGGTACAGGGAAGTTTGGTTACGAAATCCATGGCGATCGCTTCCCATTTCCACCTGGGGATTTCTGGTTGGACCAATAGTCCAGAGGGTCGTTGATGTTCTACTTTGACCCTGGAACATGTAAGACATTTGGCCACGAATAAAGCATTATCCTTTTTCATTCCCGACCACAAATAATTGGTTCTCAGGCCATGATACATCTTGTCAGTGCCCGGATGAATGGAATATCGGGTTTTATGGATTTCTTCCATCAGGAATATACGAAGATTGTCACGATCTGGGATCCAGATGCGATCTTGATAATAGAAAATACCATCAGATTTAGTTTCCAACTCCCCATCAATTCCCGTGGGCATGTCATTTTCGGTAATTGCCGAGTGTTGGGCTCCTCCAATTCGTTCGCTGAGATTGGACAAGATAGGAGAACATATTAGATGAAATGCATGGGCATGTTCTTTTCGGCTTAACGCGTCGGCTACGACGTTTGCCTTGCCCGGATGATAGCGTATTTCACACTCGTAATCATTTAGGAGCTCGACCCATCGTCTTTGCGTCATATTGAGTTCCTTTTGATTAAGAATATGTTACAAGCTCTTGTGGTCGGTGAAAATTACGCATTTAGTGCCGTAAAGGTAATGCCTCCAAATATTAAGAGCGAAAACCACGGCACCGAGCTCCAAATCATGAGTCGTATAATTTCTTTCGTGGATTTTGAGTTGTCGTGATGCGTAAGCTATAACCTTTCCCTTTTGCATCAAAACACAGCCTAGACCGAGATTGGAGGCATCGCATAATACCACGAAATCTTCGGATCCTTCAGGGAGTGTAAGAATCGGAGCGTTACACAAACTTTGTTTAGGGGTTTGGAAAGCGTATTCCTGCTTGGGTCCCCAATAAAATGGTGTACCCTTGCAAGTGAGAGAAGTAAGCGGTAAAGCAATCTTTGAGAAATTTGAAATGAAACGCCGGTAATAACCGGCTAAACCGAGGAAGGACCGAATTTCCTTGGGGGTACGTGGGGCTTTCCAATTCTGGACTGCTTCAACTTTTGCGGGATCGCCTAAAATACCCTTGTCACTTACAATATGACCAAGGAATTGTACCTCATTTAACCAAAACTCGCATTTCAAAAATTTAGCGTAGAGCCGATTTCCTTGCAACGTTTGGAGAGTTAGGCGAAGGTGTCTTTCATGCTCTGCCTTTGTCTTGGAGTAAATGAGGATGTCATCAATAAAGACGATAACAAAACGGTCGAGATAAAGTTTAAATACCCGATTCATCAAGTCCATGAATACGGCAGGGGCATTTGTTAGGCCGAAAGGCATAACAGTGAACTCGTAATGACCATAGTGGGTTCGGAAAGCGGTTTTGGGGATGTCTTCTTCCCGTACTCGAAGTTGGTGATAACCCGAGCGAAGGTCAATTTTGGAGAAGCATGAAGCTCCTTGAAGCTGATCAAAAAGGTCATCGATCTGAGGTAACGGATATCGGTTCTTGATGGTTAATTTATTTAACTCCCGATAATCGATACACATACGAAACGAACCATCTTTCTTTTTGATGAAGAGAACCGGGGCTCCCCAGGGTGAAGTACTAGGGCGGATAAATCCCTTATCGGTTAATTCTTGGAGCTGACTTGCCAATTCTTGCATCTCGGCTGGAGCCAACCGATATGGAGACTTGGCTATGGGAGTAGCCTCAGGAACAAGATCGATGCGGAACTCTAGCTCACGTACTGGAGGGAGTCCAGATACGTCATCAGGAAAGATGTCGGGAAAGTCTCATACTATCGGAATATCTTCGATCTTTTTTTCTTTGACCTTTGTTTCCACCACATGGGCTAAGAAAGCCATAAATTCTTTTCGTAGATATGATCGAGCTTGAGTACATGACATAAGACTAAGCTTTTTCGAATGAGTCTCGCCATAAATACGAAGACTTTGACCGTCGGCGAGAGGAATACGAATGAACTTATCGTAACATACTATTTCAGCATGGTTTTGGGATAGCCAATCCATTCCTACGATGATGTCGAAGCTACCAAGTTCCATAGGAACTAAATTGACAGAAAATTTATAACCGCAAAAATCGAAAGTGCAATCTTGGATGACTGCATTGAGTGAAACGTATTTTCCATCGGCGACTTCTACGGTAAAGTACTCATCAAGAATCGTGCGAGATGTGTGAAGTGTGGGCTCAAATTCCAAAGACACAAAACTTTTATCGGCACCTGAATCAAAAAGTACTGACGCGTAGCAGTCATTTATGAGAAACGTACCATTTACGACCTTGTTATCGGTCTTTGCTTGGGTTGCGGTAATGACAAAGGCTCGGCCTTTGGGAGATGGAACCTGCATTGTTGGATTTGCCTGGGCTTGGGTGTTGATGATATTGACTAGCCTAGGACACGCGTTTCTGAAATGGGTGGGGTCACCACAGTTGAAGCATGTTCCAGTTGGATACCGGGTTTGTGTTTGCTGATTTGAGGGTAGATAGAGTGGTCGCTGAGTTTTTGGTGCACGACATATGTCCGCCAAGTGGCCATAGCGACCACAATTCATACAGAGGCGACACGGGCTGGTGGTCATATGGTGATAGTTACAGTGGTTACAGAGGGGGTGAGGTCCGGTATACGGCTTTTTATTCGGTTGGGCTTGTGGGGTGACTTGGGTGATAGGAGTAGCATGGGTAACAATAGCATGGTTGTGGTGATGACTTTTCTGCTTCTTTTTGTCATGTCGGTGGGAGGACTCGGACTTGACAATTAGGGGGGTCTCAGGGGTCGGATTTTCAGTTGACATCTTTGAACCCTTGCGTGGGAGGACACCATCATTCATATTGTCCTCGTTGAGTTGACCTGCTATTTCAATGGCGGATTCTAGGGTAGATGGCCTGCTGCTGGTCACCGAATCATGGATCTAGCGTGGTAACCCTTTGATGTAGCGACGTATTGCAGTTTTCATAGGTTGAACCATGTGTGGTAGGAGTCTCGAGAGATCATGGAATCTATTGGTGTAGGTCGCGTTGTCGCCTCCCACCTGTTTCAGATTCCAGAATTCATCCTCGAGAGTTTGCAATTCGCTGTCAGGGCAGAACTTCTCCATCATGCGTTCCTTTAGTTTTGACCAGGTCATTCCCAAGGCAACAACCTCTCCCTTTGCCCGTTTTTCTAGGTTCCACCATGTGAGAGCATGACCTTGGAGGCACCCTGTAGCATGACGGACCATCAGGTCCTCAGGACACTCGCTATGGATGAAAGTACTCTCCATTTCTTCAATCCATGTGAGGAGTGCGGTGGCACCATCGATGCCTTTGAAGTAAGGCGGATTGCAGTCACGAAAGTGCTTGAACGAGCAACGAGGAGTGGTTGCTGGAGCTTGTGGCTGAAGAGAATGAAGTTGGGTTGCAATTTTTGGGATGACGTTTGCTACCTCCTTGGCGATAAGGGCAGCTAGCCTTCGGTTGTTGCGAGCAGCGTATGGGGGTCGTAATGCCATCTACGAGAAACACGCATATGGACTTGTGAGTTATTTGTAAAGTTTTTAGACATTGTTGGGTAAAATAATTGTAAAACACTTGTTGGGCCATGGTTAGGAGTGTTGGGCACCTTTTGGGCTTTCCATGGTTACTAAATGTGAAACATGTAGCACTTGCGTGGGCCCCCACAAAACTAAGTTTTCACATGTCTTTCCCACTACTAGGCCCATTAGGGAACTTAATAGTCCAATGAGTTGGCCATTTTGGAGTGTATACTTTCGGATACGTTTGATAAGGTCGGGTATTTTGATGGCTCAAAAGTAATGTGAATGACGCTCTTTGGCCTATAGGTTTGGGAACTCTCGACTTTGATCCCCAGATAAGCAAACTGGTCCCTCGGTTGATTAGGATGTATACGAATGCTTGCCTAGTCAGGACTTTCGGGCTACCGGCACCTCCCCCTTCCAGTTACTACGCGTCCATTACTATGATCCTACCCAACTAGAGTGGATGACTTTGAATTTCCTATGAGCTCTAAGGAATATATATGTATATACAAAACTACTTGAATATGTGTATGATTTTCAGAGAAAGAGGAGAATATTCACAAGTGTATGCACACATATAAGTGTCAGGAGTAATACGTATGCACATAAGGGAGCAATTAACACACAAAGGTATTCCTAGGAGTTTCTAAGTGCGAATTGCATGCAGTTGTGTGTGCATTTTATAAACTAGCATACGAGAGGACCCTAGAGGCTATAGACTAGGTCAAGGCAATTAACCTAATTCCCTATAGTCAAGGGCTCTGATACCAATCTGTCACACCCCGATCCTTGTCGGAATCGATCAAGGCGTAATATATTGTTCAAAGTCTGATGACAACTATGTTATAATATGATTAGATTCAATTAAGTACTAAGTACGCAAACAAGATCCACAACATACAAATACAAATCCAAATACGAACAACATTTATTACATCAAATTTAAATAGTCTTGTGGATTTCTAAGGCACAACCTATTTTTCATCAACTTCATTCTTCAAATCTGCATCATGGGTAAAAACAGGTCAACTACGAGAGTTGGTGAGTAATCTAATTTTAGTAGAGAAAATTGTGAAGTTGAAACATTTATAATTTGAAATTTGTTTTCTTTTGAAGTCGGCAACCAATTGTATTTGAGATAACAGTTTATAAATCAAAAATTGATTAACAAGTGATAACAACAACAATAAGTCCTCACCCTATATATACATATGTATATATATATATATATATATATATATATATATATATATATATATATATATATAAATATATATAGGATGGAGCATCTAATCATCAAACACACTCAACCAATTGCGATCAATCACCTTAGCGTCCCAAGGCTGGGTGGTCAACCCAATAGCGCTATTATTGTCCATAACATACCTCAAGAATACGGGCATAGTCATGGAGATTAGACTAAAAATGGTAATGCACTACAAGTACATGTAGCGTAAACAAACAATAGTTATACAATTAATGACTCACGTATAAATGTCCCAACAATGTCTCAATTGTGATAAAACAATAAAATGAAGTTGGAACATATTAGAACCACACGATACACCCCAAAAGTATTGAAAATTATAAAATATGGGGTAGATTACTCACATTAGTCCCAAAACGAAATGCGTGTGTCGTACGATAGACGGTTCGGGTCAAAATGGCGTAGAACCTAATATAATTAATAGTTTTGGTTTAGGAACTGCTAAACGAGAATGGAGTATTAATACAAATAATTAGACACATATTCTTATATTAGATGAATTAACAATAATTCATTTTGATTAGAATATTAAGGTATTCATTTGTTAAATGAATTTTAAATTGAATTAATTACTTTGCATAATTAATTTATATTTTCAATTTAGGCCAGATTTTAATAATTTCTTATTAAAATAATAACTTGCCCAATTATAATTATTTACAGATTTTAACAATTATTTATATGAAATAATCATTAAAATGCATTTTTACATGCTTAAATACTTAGGAAAATGGTTTTAAATAGTAAACAGTATTGAAAAATTATGAAATTATTAGGAAATCATTATTTCATACAATATTAATTACTGTAAAATTTTTATATTTTTCTGAACAGTTTAATATTTATTTAATACTTTAATGATTAAACAACAACAAAATCCGGGAAAAATAATAAATGATTCCCAAAAATTCTGTAAAATTAACCATAGTTTTATAACATGATATAGAGCCCAGTGTATAAGTTTCAGATATTTGTGACTATGGGAAGTATTTTTTATATATTTCATTATTAATTAATCAATAAAATCATAAATAATAGTAAACAGTAATATAAATGCATGAAACTTCATATATCATGTTTAATCAATATATAGGTCATCCCAGGATTTTCTCAGAATATATTGAATGCAACAAGTATTTTATGTGAATTATTGCCCTACTTTATTGCAATAATTATAATAATTCAATAAAAATATTTTCTGAAAATTTTCAGAACTTCTTATTTTATTGATGGTATTCTGAGAAAAATCAGGTTTATGCATAAAATGAGTTTTAGATATTTTGGTGGATTTAATTTGTTTCTTGTATGAATTTGAAACTTTTAACAACATACCTTGATGAATGTTTCAAGAGGGATGAAGATTTGAGTATAATAGATTGTTCTTGGCTGGAATATGAGTATCTCTTGGATGAATTTCGAGATTGAGAGTGAGAGAAAGAATAGAGAAGGTTTAAGTGGTGAAGAGAATAATATGTTGGGAGAAAAAGAAAAGGAAAGTGGATGGGAGGTGTGAGTGGGAGACCATGGGAATAATCTTTTTGCTTTTGGTGGTCTTCATAATTTCCCACTAACACAAGCATCTTTTATATAATTAATATAAGAGTTTTATAAAATTTAAAGTAAAGTTAATAAAAATAGAGTTTTATAAATTTTAATGGAAAGTTTATAAAAATGAAGTTTTATAAAAGATAGGTTATTATTTGATTATAACAATCTACTTTGATTTGAAGTTTAATTATATCATTCAAGTTTGATTCTTTTAATTTAATTAGAGCATTATACTTTGATTTGATTTTAATATGGTATCAAAATTTAATTTGATTATAGTTATAACGTTGTACTATACTATGTTGCTATTAACATCAATTTATATCGTAGTGTGTGGGTTTTGATCCTATTAGCGTCAAGTAATATTGAGTAGGGTTTATTAAATTTCCAATTGGGTTTGGTTGACCCGAATCCATTTTAGGCGGATGTCACACGGCTTGTGTCCATTGCTTTAGACTTATTTCGTCTCATCTTTGTATTCTTTTAGCAAAGATGCCTCCTCGCAAATCTATCAAACGCACTACTCTGATAACTCCAATACCGCCTGCTTCGCAAGTTGATATGGCAGCTATAAACGCTGCAGTGGCTGCGGCTGTGGCAACAGCCATGGCTCAATATCACTCCATCAGTACCAGTGCAGGTGGAACGCCTACTGATTCTACTCAAGGTGAAGTCTCTGTGCGCCCGGGAGACTTCACCAGATGCCAGCCCTTGTCCTTTAAAGGGACTGAAGGAGTCATTGCCCTCATACAATGGTTCGAGAAAACATAGTCGATCTTCGAAATCTGTTTATGCCCAGAAGGAAGCAAAGTGAAGTTTGCTGCCTGCACCTTCTCTGGCAAGGCCCTAACATGGTGGAACAGCCATGTTAAGTCACTGACCCTATCAGTGGCAAACTCAATAGGTTGGGAAAACCTAAAAGAGTTAATGCGGGAGGAATACTGCCCGTTAGGCGAGATTCAAAAACTGGAACAAGAGCTGTGGGATCTCACTATGGTCGGCTCAGACATAGTGACCTACACGGACCGGTTCAGCGAACTAGCAGCTCTATGCCCCGAGATGATTACCTCGGAGAGCAAGAAGATAGAAAGATACATTTGGGGTCTGACTGCTCCGACCCAAGGAAAGGTGTTATCTTCTAACCCAACCACGTTCGATAGTGCTAAACGCCTGGCTCAGCGACTCATCGACCATGGACTCCGTCATGGCGTGAAAGTCCTTATTCCCGAGCCATCGAGGAAAGAGGACTATAATCGGAAGTCGGGGAACAAGAGGAAGAAGAAGCGAACAACACAAGACACCCTGCATGAACGACGAGCGAGTACTATGTACGCCACTACGACACCTACTGCTTCAGCACCTGCCAGCCGTTATGCTGGGAACCTTCCAGAGTGTGGAAAATGCAACTTTCACCACACCGGAGTGTGCCGGAAAATGCAGTGTCTGAACTGCCACAGAAAAGGACACATAGTCCATTACTGCAGGGCACCGGCTCAACCGATCTCCCAAGTCCTTGGAGCTGAAGAAAACCAAGCCTGCTATGGCTGTGGTGAGACTGGACACAAACAGAGAGACTGCCCTATAGCAAAGAACTCAGGAGCGGATGGACGCATTTTGATGATCACGACAGGAGAATCTACCCTGGAGTCGTCGACGAGTAGTGGTACATTTTCAAAATAGTAATTACTTTTAAAATTAATTTATATTCAAATAAGATTAAAATTTGGGGATAACACTTAAAAGTAACTATAACAACTCACATGTTGAAATAGGTCACAGTATTCAAGAGAACTAAAAGATCCGTTTAGAGAAGCTATTATGGCTTACCATATACATCAGGGTTGTGCGCAACTAAGATGTCGCAGACTAAGAGTGAGTGACTCCGCTTAGGTCCCCATCCCTTAATTGTTTGGGGGATTTGAGGCAGAGTTACTCAGTCGACCGCCTGCTACATCTTAAATATTCCTAACTTGTATATGACAGGCGATGGTAGTGGTACCAAGGAGGATCATGATATAAGGTATCCCCACCAGTTATTAGAACACTTTTGTTCGTATGTATGCGCACATAACGGTACGATACGTAGGAGTGTTAACTTCAAATAGAAAACAGGAAACACGAGAACAGTTACAAAGAGTACATTGTTGAACATACTAGGAGTACAGTATCGAGCATACCAGGGATACATCGTCGTTTATCAGACGTTTCTTTCATTTGACCAAAACTTTGTTCAGTAAAGAGTCTGTTGCTTTCATTCGTCATGAGTTGGCGTGGTCCTCACCATACTGAGTTCATATGTTCTTTCGCCTCGATCGTCAAGTTCTCGAAACTTTCATCCTTCGTATCAAAGGTCCGACCTAAACCTAAATTTTATCTTTCGTATTCTAAACCCCTGAAGTACTCATGCGAAGAGTACTTTGTCTCCGAAGCCTTATCGTCAGATGTCCGCAAACCGTCACGAAATACCACTCGTCCAGCAGACCAAGTTCGAGCACAGAGGCCATGGACGAATACAGCCCACCTATTACTATTTAGTGTATACGCGAGGGTGGTATATGATTATGATTACGCAGACTTAGTATGTGTGTTTCTGCCCTTTCTCATGTTCCTCGTTGGGTTGTGGACCTGGGGCAGAGTCGCACATCCGACCGTCTTACTAACCCTAATTATATACGACTTGTATACGCGAGGTAATGATAGATGGACCAATTATGAATCCTATCATGAACAGAAAGGCAAAGTTGCCAGGTCTACGAGTGGGTATTCTGCAAATCAGAGAAGCACAACCCCAGTAGTAATGCTAAGAAAGCTAATTTCGGGACGAAATTCCATCTAACGGGGGGATGATGTGACAACCCGAAAATTTTTATTTTATAAGCTCAGTCAGTCAACTCAACTGAGTGTCAAATTCATTAGTACGAAGTTCTAGCCCGGTTAAAGGTCATTCTAAGGAGTTTTGAGCTTAATGCACTTAAGGAATAAGTGTTAGAAAGTACCTGCTAGAACCACAGTGTAGCAAACCGAACCTTAGCCTCATCTAAGTGAGTTCACGGCCACAAGACCATGAGTTTACGGCCGTAAACTCATGTGGCCGTAAACTCAAGAGCATATATAAGGCTTATGGTCATTTCTAGTCATTTCTCTCATTCCTTGGCCGATTTTCCTCATTCTCTCTCAACTATCATACACCATTCACCTTAGATCTTCAAAAGGGTAAGTGTTCTATCCCTTGATTTGTTGTTACATCTTATTAACTGGCTACATACATTGATTTAATCCATTAAAATCATGTTTGTTTAGATCTTCAAGAAAAACCAAGAACACCAAGAACACATACTAGTGTTCTTGGCTAAAACCGACCATTCGAGCCCCTATATCGTAAGTACTCTTGTTCTAACTTGTTATGCACTAGATTAAACATGTTTAGACCTTAGAAAAATCAAAATTAAAGGGTTGGAAGAGAGTTTACGGCCCAGGAACACCCAAGGCCGTAAACTCCCTTTTATGGTGCAAAGTTGCCCTAAATTCCTTCCTTATGCCTAGAAACTAGCCTAGACCCTTACCTTGATGTGCTTAGTACTTGAAAACATCAAAAGACCATCATCCATATGGGTTTACGGCCGCAAACACATGGAGAAGTGGTCCATGGGCCGTAAACTCCATTTAGGGGTGAAAAGATGCCACAATCACTTCCTAAGGCCTAGACTTGAAGTTAGGATGCTTCATTATGACTTTTAGGACTTCAAATCACAAAATGGTAGGAGGACCATGAGTTTAGGGTCGTAAACTCATGGGTTTACGACCGTAAACTCCAATGGAGTTGGTCCCAAAGTAGTAAACACCTTTTAGTGCCATTCCACTCTCCTTCGATGAATCACATGTGATTCCAACACTTGATCAAGGTGTTTCCTAGTTCCGGAAGGCGTTTCCTTTCATATAGTTGTTTATAAACACTATATTCATGTCAATATGTGTCCTTATATGTCATTTAGGACTTATTGTGTCTCGGGATATCATTCTTGGAACTTCTCATCCTTACACGCATACCCGTTTGAATCACCCACATCAGGTGAGTTCATACCCCGTAATGAATCTTTTAACTGTTTTAAGGGGGGATACAAGTTGAACACAATGATAATTGTGTAAATGTTTGTTATAAACATCTTTCTAAATGTTACTTATGTCACTTATAAGTTGTCAAAACATTTCAAAACTCTTTTAAAGTTATGATACTTTTTAGTTATACAAAACTCTGTTTTTAAAGTACAAGCATAACTTAGTAGATAAATGAGTCCTTTCAAGAACAGTCCAAGTAGAACATTAGTAAGCTATAATAGCTATAGTTTAGGAGAATGATATTCATTACTTCTAGTACAATGAAGCACACAAAGAGTCAGTTCTTACATGAGTCAATCACATAGTGAAGAGAATCAAACAATACCATACAGAACATAGTGAAGAGAATCAAACAATACCATACAGAGAGAACACACAATAAAGAGAAACAAACAGAACAAACAAGTAAGATTGCTATAGCATGAGAACACACAATACATGATCTAATTATACCAATGAATCACTAAC
Source organism: Lactuca virosa (assembly GCF_052849685.1). Taxonomy (NCBI): domain Eukaryota; kingdom Viridiplantae; phylum Streptophyta; class Magnoliopsida; order Asterales; family Asteraceae; genus Lactuca; species Lactuca virosa. The sequence continues at coordinate 320,468,482 of NC_136428.1, forward strand.
GCATTGTTTTAACAAAAGGTGATAATTATATTGGGTATACATGATCATATAACTTTAATGTGAATTACACGACTTGCAAGAATTTGCAGAGGTCGTGTTTGGTTCCCCTAATCTCCCGACAGGGAGAGCGTATAGTAAGGGTTCTAGCCTTCACATTATGACCGTAATAAAACAAATATGTTTTTAGGTTATTAGTACATCCGCTTGTCATTATACACGACAGCTGTGTACTTCATTTCCCAATACTTTCATAAAGTGCCAGTACCGCTTGAAAGTTAACTCAATCTTAAATTTGAGTTATAAACTAGGGAAATTATACATTTTTACAAACGACAAATGGAACAGTCGAGTCTAGCACAGATCAGATGATGCCTTGGTAGAAGGCTACAATTAAAGGATAGGACCATAATGCTAGTCTTATGATTCCTTAATGTATACATCACGGGATACATATATACCAATAGGGTCCGGCAGCTAATAGGATGTGTGCTCTCTGCTTCATTTCCTGTTCCTCGTTGGGTTGTAGGCTTGGAACGGATTCACCCAATCTATTATCTACCTGATTCTATATATATGTATGCTTAGTATACATTAAGTCATCATAAGGGTACCAGGTATGGGTCAGGTTATAGAACATAGAGTCAAGCACAGTTTTTCTAGTACAAAACATACTTTCAGTACTTTTGAGTATTCAAAACTAGAAACTTCCCAGTAAAGGGTTTAATCCATTTTATTAAACCGGTACAATGTTAAAGACTTTAGGTGAGTAACTCTATAATACCTTAGTTTATACACCATGTTTATATATAAAACTAATACCCAATAGGTAGTTGGATGCGTGCTTTCCGCCTTACTTCCTATTCCTCGTTGGGTTGTGGGCTTAGGGCAGATTCACTCAATTAACTTTCTATTCAATATTAGATTATATATAGCAGTATAAACTAAGCTATTATAAAAGTAGTCACTATGGTCACCATTTTATATTAAGAAATAAGGGTTTTCTTAAAAGAACTTTTCATTAGATATAAAGGAACCATTACAATTAACTCCATGAGTAACAAGTGAATACACCAGGGTTATATATGACAACGATCTAACAACCAATGGGATGTGTGCTATCCGCCTTACTTTCTGTTCCTCGTTGGGTTGTGATCTTAGGGCATATGCGCACAATCGATTGTTTGTTTACTCTGAGTCTTATATAACTTGTACCCACTTAGTACCCATAGAAAGGCTTGTAGTGTCATTTTACTTAACTTTCATCAAAGTAGGAAATATAGGATTTTCTAGAGGAACAGGCGAACTTTTCAAAATAGAACTTACATCTTACACCACTTTTACATATACATTTTCCACCACATTTTACAGCTTACTCACATCACTAAAATCTTATGAACTCACCAGCTTAATTGCTGATCAACTCTTTCAAATAACTTGTATTCTCAGGAGACTATTAGACAGGTGCTCGTGCTGGGGATTCAGAAGATGAAGCGTTATAGCTTCAAGTCTTGTTTTGTTATTTGTTTATGAATTCTATGTTTTGTGAACACACACATTGTAAACACTTTCTTTCTAAATGAAATGGTTGTTCATTACTTGCTTACCATATACATATCTCGTGATACTAAACATGACGTCCTCCACCCCTGAACGTTTCCGCCGTTCCGGTTTTGGGGTGTGACACAAGTAAACTTCAAGGCAAAAATAAAAGATGAGACAGTCTCATCTCTCTATCTCTCTCTGTCTCTCTCTCTCTCTCTCTATGTTACGATTTTGATGTATCAAATCCAAGACCAAATGAAAGCATCAAGTCTTGTATATATGGTAGAAACAATAGCTTACTTTTTGAATAAACCAATCAAAAGACCATGCCCTTATTTAAATAATCAAAGAGCCATTCTCTCATTTAATAATCAAAAAGGCATACTCTTATTTAAATATTCAAAGAGCCATTCTCTCATTTAAATAATCAGAAAGCCATAATCTTCCTTTTTGACTCTTATTTTATAAAATAATAAAAGGAAGAAGGCAAAAGTTTTATATTTTATAAACCAAGTTTATAAAATATAAACTTTAACCTTTTGGTAAAAGACAAAAGAATTTGTCTAGTCCAAAATGTTGTGCATGACTTATTAATTCATAGCATATGAATTATATATAATGTTACTTGCTAATGAAAATTATTATTTCCTAAAAATATATATAGTTTCCTATTTAGTTATAAGAATTTACTGAATATTTATTAAAACCAATTTCTAATAAATAATCAATTGTATCAAGTTGTTGTTAGTGTGACTCATTAGTATGATATGTCAATTAGCAATATCACTTTAATATGAGTCTTGAGCATACTAGACCTTTCATCCTGCTGTGGCCAAACTCGGACAATGGGCCTCCTTGTGGGCCCTCTGATTGCACTGAAAGCAAATCAGATCAGATATCGGGGTGATGGTGGTGGTAGCAGTACAATCCTTGCTGATATGACCAGTCCGGCCGCACTTGAAGTAGCCAGAACCACCCACCCTGTACGTCCCCTCGTGCAACCTGCCGCACTTTCCGCAGCGGTCTCGGCCCTACTGGCCCTTCCTTCTTGAATCAACCGCCTTGGGCCTCTTTCTCGAACTCTCTACACTAGACATAAAATCTGCCTTCATCTTCCTCTCCATCTCCATCTCCAGATCAATCTCCCTCTCTCTAGCCCTCGCTATCATGTCTTCCAACGTCTTGCAGCTGGATCGGCTAACAATCTGCCGAATGTCACTCCGAAACACCTCATGATACCGGGCCTTCTTCATCTCCTCATCCGCCACGTACTACGAAACCAGAAGTGCCATCTCCCTGAACATAGCGGTGATCTCAACCACCGTCTCAGTAGTCTGGCGGAGATCCTGGAACTCTCGCGCCAACTACTGCACCACAATCACCGGTGCGAACTCCGCTTGGAACCTGGTCGAGAAATCACCTCAGGTCATCGAATCCACAACATCATCACCCACAGTACGTCGTACCTTCTCCCACCAATCATGTGCCCTGTACTTCAAGAGGCAGGAAGCTAGTATGGCCTTGTCCTCGTCGGGACAACGACTGGTACGGAAGGCATTAGCAACATCTGATAACTACCTGTTTCTCGCAATAGGATCCCTCGCCCCGTGATAATCTGGTGCTCCACATGCCCGTAACTCGCTGAAAGCCTGAGATCGCATCCCGACCAAAGCAACAATCTCAGTGCAAAAGGCGGTCAACCGCTGATCAAGAATCTCCAGAATACCCTCCTTGACCGTGCCAAAGATCACATGAGTCTGCTCAAGGATATTGCGTATAATCTCAGACGAGATGAACTCTCTCATCTGGTCATCAAGCTGCCCGGCTCCAGAACCCGAGCATGAACCCTCCCCGACACCTGTATTGCCCACTGGTCTGCTTGGAAATACCACCATACTAAAAATAGACCATAAAATTATCAGAATACGCATCAAAATATACCGAGGAATCACAACCCTACAAGCTCCCTAATTTTACCGCAACTCTCCTTGAATCGAGTACGGAACCTCTACTTCCAGTATTACGGGACCATACTACCTTCCATATCTATTGGAAATACCACCATACTAAAAATAGACCATAAAATTATCAGAATACGCATCAAAATATACCGAGGAATCACAACCCTACAAGCTCCCTAATTTTACCGCAACTCTCCTTGAATCGAGTACGGAACCTCTACTTCCAGTATTACGGGACCATACTACCTTCCATATCTATCCTTACTTTCCTCAATAATTTCTTTGACTCAACCAAGTTACTCTAAATCCATATAACCTTCCCTCATAGATAAGGCTCCCAACACTAGAACCCATCCTAGGTTTTCCTAGGGCAAACTCTATACCACTCTCCGCCATCAGCTGCAGAAGGAACTCCAACTAACTTCCTCTAACTAGCTCGCGAATACCATTACATATCATTAAAACTAGATAATTCTTCGAATGAGGGGTCTCACACTACAACGGTTGGACTCAAACAAGAGCTGCGCAATAGAGTTAAAACCTAACCTTCAAAAATTATTTAGTTCCCATAATATGTAACTTAGCATATTCGTTTACTATTTAGATGAAGCTAGTTAGAACTTCTAAAATCACCAAGCAAGCAGCATTCGAGCATCAAGTATCAGAACCAAGCTTAACCTAATCAGGTCATCCTATCACCAACTGATCAGTACTAGCATGCAAGTCTACAAGCTCATACAACAGGTATACAAAGGCATCTATCCTAGTATTCTATCATGCTAAAACTGAGCAGATCCTTAGCCCTAACTATCATGTGATTCACAGATTCACAAATCAAAGCATATCAAATAATATGTATGGGTAAATTGGGAAAACTTACTTGAGCTCGGATGATTGCATGCACCACACACTTTCTTATTTTAGAAAACCCTTTTGTCTTAGAAATATTTTATTTTTTTTTTTGGAAAAACTTTACCAAATCCTCAGTTTGAGTTTAGACACACCCGAGAGTGAGTCCAAATTCCTCAAACTAAGTCTCCGATACCAATTTATAACATCCAAAAATTATAACCCAAAAATTTCATTTTTGATTTAAGTAAAAACAATAATCCACAACATTGTTCATACATCCCAATAAATCAAGTATGTCAAACATCATAAAAATCAGAGTATGTCCCATAAACAACATTCATATGGTGTGTGCGATGTTGTAAAACCGAGCTCTTCCCCTTGGAACCGGAAGTACCTGAAACATAAACTAAAAACCGTAAGCATAAAGCTTAGTGAGTTCCCCAAGACACCATATACTATACATATCATATAACGGGCCCCACCCAATGAGATATGGGTGCCGCCCACACTCGCATAACGAGCCCCACCCAATGAGATACGGGCCCCGTCGACACTCGCATAATGGACCCCGCCTAAATGAGATACGGGCCCCGCTCACACTCGCATAACTGGCCCCTCCCAATAAACATACATATACAAGCACATACAAGTATCACACAGAGAACTAGTATATCAATATAATCAATCAAGGGTCGGCCTTGGTGCCTTAAACCCAGTGAATAAACTCACCTCGAATGTTGAGTCTCATTGAAAATAAATCCCTAGCTACTTCCCTGACGACTCCCCGAGCTAACAGTACACAACAACACCCAATTAACACTTAGGTCCCACACTATAACCAGTAATCCATACTTGGGTAAAATAACCATTTTACCCCTAGCCTAGCTTTATCCATACTAAGGCCGAAATCCACAATCTAAATGGCCCAAAACCAAAAGGTCATCCAAGGCCCAATTATGGCTCAATTTTCCAAATTCGGCCCAAAACCCCCAAATGGGCCTTACCCTAAAGCCCACTAAACTTCCCTAGATCAAAGGCTCGATTTCAGATGGCGTGCTAAGGCCCAAAACAACAATGTCCAAGGAAATGGCCGAACCGAGGCCCAAAAGACGCAAAGCCCAAATCATTGAGTATGCGGGGGATACTCAACTGTATGTTAAGCCTATAGGTTGCATGGCTTGTACGCTGTGTGTACGAGCTTGTATGCCCAACATACTCACTCATTAAGCCATTTCTCCAATAAGCTCTTAAATCCTTAAGTCTAATGGTCCCAATCACCGATCTGAGTCATATGCAATATCTTAAACCATATAGTTGTAAACTTGGTGCTTTGCATGCCCCAAATGAACTGAATCTAAGAAATACAACACTCTACTTCCATATTATGAACTCAACCTCATTCATGGATGGTTCAAAGCTTCAAAAATGGCAACTTTATGACTCTAGGACAAAAAGAATACCAAGATTAGCAACTCTAAGCTTCAGAAATGACAATAATCGACAAGGTCTCATCTATGGGACTAAAAAGGTCCAAAAACTCAAACAAAGGAGATATAAGCATTAACAAAGCAAGTTCTGAGCTTTATACCTCAAATGAGTGCCAAATGATGATGATAACCCGGATCTTCAAGCTCAAGTTCCAACAACTCTTCTTCAAAAACTTCTTCTAGTTCCTTCCAAGGCACCAAACTACAAAAAATGCACTCCACAAGGTCAAAAACACACCAAGATGCTATAGGGTTCGATATTAGGGTTTCTGGACAATAGTGGATGATAAGGAGGCTAACACTTGGGACTTAATGACATTATATAGGGCTTCAACCCTAGAAATTAGGGTTTTGAGTCCGGCCATGTACGTTGCGCGTACTACCTTGTATGTTGCGCTTACATGCATGCCTCCACGTTTCCTTGTGATCCTTCTACGCCCCGCGTACACTAGGCTTACGCCTAACGTACGGCCTCAGCTAAGCCCACTCATAAAGGCCCAATCCTCTAAGCCCAACATAACTTACATGATTTAGAGAATTAAATAATTAATTAACTAAATAATACCTTGGAACCATCGGGTTTTACATGGATAGTAAAATCACTTGATTAAAAGGACGTAAGAACACTCTCAAAAGGCTTTCTCACCAACTATCTACCCTTATATAGGAAATACAAGGAATTCATTTAGGACATGACCAATGAGGTCATGATACCTAAGGTAATACAACTGTCAAAACAAACTGACACAAACAGAGAAACCTTAGTACAAAAAATACGAACACAAACATATGAAACCATACAAAACATTTCACATTGAAAAATGAGGAGTGAAACATACAAACTACAAAACCTATTTTGCATAAGAAATCAAACACAACACTATCTATTCTGCGAGACCCAACAATCACCCCCATTTGTGTTGAGTTGCGAAAGTCGTCTTCATCTTGATTCTTCAAAAAATTATAGTTTCCAAGAACTATTATATGAACTTTCATCCACCAGTGAAGCATATCTGAGACATACTTAAGATATGCTTTAGTGTTTGTCCATTTTGCAAATCTAAGCTTTTGTAATGATCCCAATCAGTGTAGCAGATTTATAGCAATGTTTATTTTGAAGAAAGAACGTGTAATTCTTCATTGTGCGATCTTCATGAACTTTGTAAACAATCCCCCATGGTTCTTTTTGAATGAAACCATCTCGCATCACTTCAATATTATTTTGTTTTTTACATGGTTTAACACTTGTGTTTTCATTTAAAGCTCTTGCCTCTTCAACATCTATCTTGCATAATTCCATGCAATATGATCTTATCATTTGTTTCAAATGCTAAAGTTGAGATGTGAATTTAGATTCTTGCTACTTCAAAAGACTAAACAACATAAACCAATCATAAGGATTCATGATCAAAAGATCAACAAATGAGAAATCAGATACTTCATTATTTAATCCTCTCAGCATAGTGAACTTATAGTTCGTATACCCATCAATCTTTTCTTCTTCGTACTTCTTGACTGCAACAATCTTATTCAAGCTCCAGACTTCATTCTGTGGCTATGAATGTGTAACATAAAATGTGAAAGGTTTCTTATTCATAGCACTGTTTGATAAAAGAACTCCGCCAATATTCTGAGAGCTTCTGAACAGAAATGCTCCCGCGGTCATCGGAAGATCTAACTGAAAATCAATCATATTTTCAATCACAAAAGAGGATCCTGGATCAAGCCAATACTTCTTAACATTCTTAATAGCCTCTTGTTGAATTCTCTCAACTGTCCGTTGAGGCCATAAAACATTTAATGCTGCTTTAGTGGCTTCTTTTTCTCTATTCTTCGCTTCTTGTCAATCAAATTCAATATGAAGTTGTTTCATTCTTTCTATTTCTTCATATTTCTTGAGTTGAGCTTCCTTATCAGCCTCTTTATCATTTGGATCAACCTCAAGTTGCGAAACAATATTCATATAACTAGTTCCCACATTAACTTCAGGAATTTCTTAAATAATCTCTTCCAAACTCCATTTTAAAGATCGTTCAGCAATTGAAATCTTTGGAGCATCATACTTCTTCACCATTTCAGGGGCAACATAAAGATTGGGAATATTGAATTAAGGAACATTTTCTTGAGAAACACCATCTCCCCCTTATTGTGAAGTAGCCTCGCTACTTGTAACACCTACAGAAGCATGTGGTTGCGAAAGGATGGGTTGTAGCTTTTCATCGAGCATCCATGGCATATAATCCACAAGAGGAGTGTCATTATGTTATATGATGCAATCTAATCTCCAATTAATCTTAAAATTCATTCCTTTGACAAGTAATAAATCATCTTCATTTTTCTCAAAATCTCTCTTCATTTTTCTCAACTCCAACTTCAAATATTTAATCTTATTCTGCTTCTCTGTAATAATGTCCGCCATTTTTTTTATTTATCATAATGATCAATAAGAGTATTAATAGCCCCTGTGATTTTATGATGATGACCAGTGTTCTTACATAGTATCGAAGCTATAAGAGATTGAACTTCATAGAGAACAATATCCACTTTTGACAATGCTTCAGTGGCCTAAGAATAGACTTCATAGTTGATTCATGAACAATCATCATGTTCTAAAAATTTGTTGGTGGAAAAGAATCGGCTTTGCAAGCAAGGACATTTAACTTCTTGTTCATTAACTGGTACTCCTTCTTTGTGATAGGAGTAGCTTTCGTGGATTCATCTAAATAAATCGCTCTCATCATCAAGAAGAGATAGAGCTAAAATTGATTCAGTAAAACCTTGAAAAGATCCTGTAAATTCCACTCCATCTTCATCATTAATGGCGAACTCATCATCACCCCTTGATGGTTTTGTATCATTCTCAACTGGAGAATTCTGAATTTGTTCGGAAGTTTGAATATCTGAGGATGGTGGTGGAACTGTGGTAGTTTGTTGTTGTGAAATAGTTGGTGGAGTAGTAGAATCTGTAATGATTGGAGTTTGAAGTGGAATAGTGGTTTGAGTTGATGAAACTGGATCTGAACTGTTGTGGTTTAATCTTGGGAAGTTTTTTTAGGTGGTGAGAGAGGTGGAACATGTGGTGATTGGGATTCTAAAAGATTAACAACCGGTTTATTAATGATATTTTGAAAAATTTCATTCTCACTTTGAACTGGTAAATGAGATGAAGAAACAATAGATACCTTGAGAATCTGCGAAAAGTCAGGCTTCGCAGTTGGAGTAAGCACAAATATTGTAGTAGGTTGCTCCTTTGACCGAGGAGGATCAGAAGATCTAACAGTATCTTTATTGGAAATATAATCCTCTATGCGAACATCACTCATAGTTTTTTTTATCATCATTTTCATCAACCACATAAACCTTGGCCTTCGTCTTTAGTTACCTTTGAGTTTTAGGCTTCGTAGGAACATCTTCCTCAACTACTTTTGCCTTTCGCTTCGAAGCATCAAGATCTGTAATCATGTTTTGATTCTACTTGACAAAGAGATGAACAGATGAAGCAGATTGATCCATGAATGAAATATGATCAGAAAAAGAAACCATTTATGAGCAATGGAAAAAAGAACACCGAGAATTGAAGAATATAGGGAGAATTGCTTACAATGATCGTGAATCGTCAGATAGCGTAAATAAGATAACTGTAGATAACTTTAGGTATTTATATGGATTGGGAATTGGAAACGTTTATTTTGAATTTGAAAAGACCATTAAAATTGGAGAGAGAACCTATCAATTTAACGCAATAAATTCCCATCCACTCCCATGTCATATTTACACCCACGCACATCATCACTTATGTGTGGTCTAATAAGAATATGCCAACTTACAATGTAGAAATGTCTTCGCAGAAGAACCACAAATGACCTTCTCACAAAGTAGAAACATGTCATTTCAGTTTGCAACACTTTCGTCATCACCGACTCTACCCTCCAATATTGCATACATGGAAATAGTATCCATGGAATTACGATCAAAATTACCCCATAAGAAAATTCCATTTCATAACCAGAATCAGGGTAAAGTCTGTGGCATTTCATCACAATCATGGTGACAATGATTGGAATCACAAACACAAAATTTTAAAATCTTGGTTCAACTTGTTTTCACTTGAGACCTCAAGGTTTTTAAGTGTATGTGTGTGATTATGCGAGAGAAATGTATAGAAAGAAGTAGGTATTGATAAGAGCCTCATATATACCATATTGACAATAATATATAATCATTAACTCATACTTTGCAAAACCTTGGTTTCTTATTTGTTTATACCAAAAACATTATGGGTTTTAAGTCAAGTGTATGATTGTGTTAGAGAATTGAGATTTGGAAAACATGGGCCATGTTGTGAATTACAAGATCATCAACACATAATTTATAAAACATAAGTTTCATGTTGGAATTAACCTGAAACTAAAGGGTTTTAAATGAATTTGCGATAGAGATATGAACGAAAGAAATATATAAAGTGTAGTTGGTACAACGGAACATAGTTCGTTCCTTCCACCAGTTCGTAATTTCATGCTAGAATTTTGCAATTCACCATCAATTCATAAAGCGATAAGTTTTTGGTAATTTACCCTAGCCATGGTGACAATAACTAAAGTTCATTAACTAAGAGTTGTGACTTGTGAAGCATATGTTCAAGTTGTTTTAAACCTGATACGTCAAGGGTTTCTGATATTGGCTAAAGAAAAAAAATCATTGTACCCTTGAAAATATATGAACCAAGAAAAAATCTCATAACTCCAAACATGAGTAGAGATGGGTAGCTCTGTAGTTTCTAAGAAAATAGCCTTGGGAAGAAATTCTTAGAAACAAGAAATTTCATTAAAGCTTTTACAAACAGATGACTTGCGAGGCTTAGGAAAACATGTTGTAGAATGGTTCTAGGGACATTCGATGTTCATGTTATTGTGAAACACATAATGTTTCCTGTCAATTCCTTAGTTGTATACTTGAACAACATGTGTGCACCACCAATTTCTTCAAAATTTAAAAGAAAATATTTTTGTATTTTTCAAATTATGTTATTTTATTTATTTATTTTTCTTAGAAAAAAATCTTTTTGAATTTTTGAAAGTTTTTAGAAAAACAAAATCTTCTTGAATTTTTTTAAATACTTTAGAAAAATAAAATCATTTTGGAATGTCAGAATTCTTTTAGAAAAACACAAATAAGACTACGATGTTCTGTGACGGTGTAACACTCACAATTTTGGGCTAGACGTTTAGAGTATAATCGTATTAATTATACATTTTATCAAACAATTAAAATCGTTAATTAAAATAATTGTTCTTCATACGTGTTATAAGATAATAAATAATTATCGTGTACTCATTAAGTGGATAAATACTAGTATATAATATTTGTAGAAAACCTTATTATAAAATTTATCGTTAAACGATAAAATAAACATTAAAAATAAATGATTATTTTGGATAAATAATCTTAACTAAAACTGTAGTAGTTGTGACGATGATTCCATGGATATAAATAGCATCTAAATCTGACTTCATATGGGGAAGTTATGATTTATCTAAGTTTCACATTCAAACCGATACGACAATGTGCTGCATAAAAAGTGAATCGGAGATAAGTTGCTTTTTAGCCCAAGTGATCTAAATGAAAGTCGTAGTGCTCATCAATAGGAACTCGTCGATATAAAGAATGCCAAAATCTGAATTCGTATAAGGAAGGTATGATTTTTCAAAGTTTTGTCTGCGGCATAGTACTACAGTGTGCGACACAAGAATCAAAATCAAAATCGGTTGATTGTTAACCAAAACATTCTAAATAAAAGTTATACCTCTTCAATATAAATTCAAATATATAGAGAACGTTGAAAATGGAACTCGTATGAAAAAGTTATGATTTTCGCAGCGTTATTTACAGTCCAACTATAACATCCCAAAAATCATTGTAAAACTTTTCATTAAAAAAACATATTATAATCCATAAGTCATACAAAACATGTGTTCCAAAAGCCATAGTCATAAATCATAGTATCCCAAAATCAATCTATTAACAAAATATCCAAGGATGATGTGCAAAATCATGTCTTCGCCTTGCCTCTATCATCTGAAGTACCTGAAACCATAAAATCAAACTGTAAGCCAAAGCTTAGTGAGTTTCCCCCAATATAACACACACAACGAAACAAATAACAACATGCATATATGAGCCTTCAGCCTGACTGGACTGCCTCGCAAGGCCTATAAATTATCTCGATCGCTCTGTAGGCCTACAGCCTGACTGCACCACCTCGTATAGAATGATATTGCTAATAAACATGATCCTATAGGGTCACACCTTATAACAAGTTACTAAAAAATTGATTATTTATTATGGTAATTTAATTATTAATAATTATAAAAAATACTTGTATTTAACTACAAAAACATTATTTTATGAAAATAGTAATTTCTAACATATTGAGAATTATTGTTTCTAGGAAATAACAATAAAAGAGTACAAAAAACTAACTTAATATCATATGGTATGAATGAAAATGTTATGCATAATGTTTTCGGAACTTGGAGTATCCATTTAGTCAAAGAGTAACTAACTAGTTATTGGTAAAGTAAAATAGACTTCACCTTTGTCTCTTAAAGCAGCATGACCGAAAATGCTAGGAGCATGGGTAAATGGAGTTTTTGCATTGTTTATTCTCTACTAAATTCTTGTAACAAAAGGCTTTTTACTTTTAGTTAATTTTCTAGACTTTATCACACCTTAGATGTATAAAAGAAAGGCAAAACTAATATGAAATAGTTAGTTCTTTTGCTCATATTTTGCTCTCTAATGTGGTTGTGAAAACCGTAGGTTTTGGAGCTTCTCCTTCCCCTATTCTTCTTGAAAATGGTATTAGATATGAAGGTAAATAACTTGTTTCTATTAAGTCTTATTTCGATATGTCTTAATAGCTTAAAAGTAACTTATTTACAAGTGAAGACTAGCATATTTGGTAGTTTATTCTTGCCATGGTGGATACATTATAGAAGACTTGTTCTTTGGAGTTTAATGTCATCTTCATCAACTTCCTAGTTTCTAGAATGAACCAAAGTCTCAAAAGGTTGTAAATATCTTCTTTCCTTTGGTTATATTTTAATCTTTATGAGCTTTGCAAAATGATCCTTGGTGGATGAAATTGTTTTAGTTTATTCAAATCTAAAAATGCTTCTGTTGCTAATTACATCGAATTTTTCACTATAATTAGCCTATTTTGAATAAAAACCTAATAGAACTGAGGATTTAGATTGGTGCACTAGTGAGTCCTCGAGGTGCTTCCTAGTTACTATCAAATTGAATAATCATTAGAACCGTCCCAAGGATTATTCCATGGAAGCATGCTCCGACGATCAAGTTAGATTCGATATGTGAGATGACATGGTTTCTCCTAGCTGGAGAGAACCATCTTGTGATGATGGGGGAGTGTACGGGGATGATGGAGGCTGATATCTTGAGGTGGAACGGGTATGACGGACATCCCTCTCCAAAGAGGATGATATGTTCTTTTTATAGGGATAATTAGGTTAAGGGAAATTAGGTCAAGTCGTGGGCCAACCCAGATAGGGCCCAATAAGCCAAGGGCTAGGAGAAGTTGTCAGGCAGGGCTGGCAGGCGAGCACCAGGAAGGGAAGGGTCACGAGCACCAGGTACGGTTGGCAGGCGAGCTCCAGGTAGAGGCGCTAGGAAATATTGGTCCCCTAAAGCTTCCAAGCAGTGGTATATAGATGATGTTTGGAATCAGATCGATTACAAGTGTTTTGCCAATTTTTTGGTGAGGGTCGGGGTTTGATTTGGGTTCCACTTCGGTTTTAGTGTTACTAGAGGAAGCTGTTTCAACTTTTTTTTGCCATGCTAGTTTTAGAAGTTTTACCACATTCTAATATGATTTCTTTTTGTCACACGCCTTTCTTTTTTTTCTTTTTTTTTCAATTTCGAGGTTATATACTAATGTACCTGTACGAATAGAGATAGGAATAGAGAACAAAACTTATTGAAAATAAACCAATCTACAACAACAACGCCAAAATTTGGTGGTTGTAGAGACGAGCAAATAAATAACCCTAATTATTGCACACTAAATAATGTATAGTGGTAAAGGGGTCGAATCCACGAGGATTGATATAATTTGTAAACTCTGTCAAAATCTTACCATAAAGTTGCATCGGAAACAATAAAAAATATAAATGGGAGGGGGGGGGGGGTGTTAGCACGTGTTGTTATGAATCTAATTTAACCAACACTAATAAAATTCAATGTGAATATATAAAAGTAGATGTGAATCAATAAGGGAAAATGGTTGGCATTCAAGTTGCTTCAATTGAACATTTGGGTAATTAATCATTACGACTTATAGTGTAATACCTGTGACAAAAACCTAATTTGGCTAAAAGGACTTAAAAATTAATATATCAGTTAGAGAAGCTCATAACATATTTTCTTACTGCAAGTTACAAATCAATGAAGTATGCAATTTTAGAAAATCAACTAGCATTATGGTTTAAAAAGACACCAAATCCAAAATGACTTAAAATGCTTTCATTACCGGTTTAGAGGAATACTTTCATGACTTAAATGAAATGAACAGAAACACATAAACTATTTGTTGCTTGTTAATTTTAAGATCTATTACTTAATTAAGAAATTAACCAACTAATATAACATTCACATGCCTAAACTCTTGACGAAAGATATATGAACATGAAAAGATGTTTTACTATAATATACTTCCACAGATTTCAACCATAAGTTCATAAATTTCTTGAAAACAAACCAAACATTCAAGATTACTTCCAATATCAACCAAGGATAAACTTATCCTGACATGGTTAAACTTGACAAAAGAGTAAAGGAAATTGTACGAAAAGACTATAAAAAAGTAGAAATGTTTTCCAAAAGCTCAAGAACTCCAAGGGGAACCGGTTCAATGTTCAATGAAAGAGCTCACTAAACTACCCACAAATAACACTTAGAAGCGAAAAGAAAATACTACCACTGCAGGGTAACACTGGCACATGGTCTTAAGAGTAAAATCTCACGCAATTGCGTAAGTGATCTTCGAGAATTTTGATCACATTCTTATGTAGTTTTCACCTATGATCTTGCTTGTCGCTTCCCTCACTAACCCAAACTTCGTAAAAACATAACCAAGAATTGCTTAGCCCATATATCAAACCCAATATTAATCATCATCTTTGTTTCTAGCCCACGCCATCTCATTCTTCACTCAACACAAACTAAAATATGTTCCAATCTCCCACCCTATTCTCTTAAATGGCCCGAACTATAATTCATCCCGACTTCACAAAAATCAATGAACGATCTTATTATATCTGCACTAGTCCCATTTGTCTTCCGAATCTTCCCCGCACCGCGCTATTCTTCTAAAAATCAGCAATTAGACACAAAAAAGTATATAGTACACAATATACATACGAAATAACAAAAAGTAAAATATGTATGAAGATTAACTAAAAATAAAATAAAATATATTAAAATAAACTAAAAAAAGTAAATAAAACGAATATGTCGGTGGTGTTTGAAGTTCAGTATGAGTTTTTTTTATAAAATAAGTATCTGTTGGCTCAAATGGCGAAGAAGTATGAGTTGTATGACAAAGTAGGAAGTTAAAACATAACTTTTATAGTTTTTAACTTAATGAAATGGATTAGAATATTAGTTTTGGTAAATTTTATATTTTGGGTAAATTTCATATTTTCAAAGTGTATATAATAGTTTGGGTAAACATATTAATCTCCCTATCCAGTAGTAAACTAGTAATAGTATTCTTGATCGGTTTTGGCATATACATTTTTACTGTTGTTTTAATTTCACCTGGGTTTTCATTCATTATCCCTGGTTTTGATTTGATCATCGGAATCACTTTAGGATTGCATTTTTATTGTTGTTTTAATTTATGGATTGACTTTGTCTACTCTCTGATTTTGATTCCATCATTTTCTGGCACATTTTTAGGACGAAAATCCTTGAAGCCTCTGCTTCATCGTCTTTTTTGGTAGTGCTTTGACTCAGGTCTTAGATCCGTTCACCCTTCATTTTGGGGTGGTGCTTACTTTGACTGATTTATTTACTTTTACCCACATTTTTTGTAAGCAAATTCCTATATATCGTTTCAGCTTTTAAAACTAGAAATCTCAATTATATATATATATATATATATATATATATATATATATATATATATATATATATATATATATATATATATATATATATATATAGGGTTGAGATCGGTTGAAAACTCATAGTTTCCCGAGAACTTAAGAACTAAAAGTTGAGCGTTGGATCAAAATTAAATCATTAAGGGCATGATCGTCATCATATCAATCCCACTTAATTTTTTGTATTATTGGAAATATTAATAAAAAGCTCTCAAATTAACATTATAAAACAAAATTTCGGATTTTTTTATAAAAAAAAATAATTTTCGTTTTTTTTTTAAACTGCAGTTTTTTTTGAACTTTTTTGGAAAGCATAAATTTTAAAAAAATTTGAATTTTTTTTTTAAAAACTGCAATTTTTTTGAAAAAAAAAACTGTATTTATAAAGACTGCAAATTTTCTAATAAACCAGTAATTTTAAAAAAAAAACTGTAATTTTTTCAAAAAAAACTGCAATTTTTTTTAATAAAGCTGCATTTTTTAAAAAAATATAAATTTTTAAAAACAGTAAATTTATATAAAAAAAACTAGAATATTTAAAAAAAACTCTAATTTTCCACAAATTCTTAAAAAAAAACTATAATATTCGTAAGTATTTATTATACTATTTTTAGGTGCATATATTCAAATTTTTTCAAATAAATATATGTATATTTCTTATACTATAATATTCGTAAGTAAATCATAAAAAATCTCATTTATATTAATCAATCTATAAACATAATAGTACAAGTATTTTATTCGATACAAAATAAAATATAAAAAATAAAAAATGCTACGAAGATTCACAATGTTATCATTTCGCCATATCAAGATTTTCATATTTTCTTCAATTTATCACTTTTCACCTCTTCAATATTTTTCACAAATTCTTCAAAATCTACAAGAAAATTAAAAAATTTTAATTAATGCAAGAACACTCACAAAAATGCACATGCATATATCATATAAGATTTATATGTGATTCATATGTGAATTACATGTGATTTACATGTGAATCACATGTAATTCATATGTGAGTTACATGTTATTTACATGTGAATCACATGTAATTCTTATGTGATTCACTTGTGATCTACATGTGAATCACATGTAATTCATATGTAAATCACTTGTGATTCATATGTAACTCATATGGGATTCACTTGTGATTTACATGTGATTTTATATGTGAATTACATGTGATTCATATGTGAATCACTTGTGATTCACATGTGAATCACTTGTGATTTATATGTGAATCATTTGTGATTTACATGTGAATCATTTGTGATTTACATGTGAATTACATGTTATTTACATGTAAATCACATGTAATTCATATGTGATTTACTTATAATTTACATGTAAATCACATGTGATCCATATGTGAATTACATGTGATTTTTTTCTATAACGATATGAGATTTGCTGAATTCCAAAACACAAATTCAAAACTATAATACTAAAGAAGCAGATGGTGATCATTAGTGCACTATATAATTAGTTTATGTCCAAAAAATAATATAAATATTAGAATGTTTGTAAAGATTGTGCAATTTTTTTAAATAAAAAGATAATAATAATAATATTCATGTACCTTGGTTGGTATGCTCCTATTTGCATTATCATTTATCAAAACTCATCATCTACTCTAGGGTTTAATTGCAACAATCAATTATACAAGTTCATTTACATAAAAACTAAACAATAAGAAAATTCATTTACATAAAGCAAGTACAATAATAAAAGCATTTGATATCCATATAAAAAATCAACTAGTTATTGATACAGAGCAAGTTTCTTACTAGAATAAAGCAAAGCAACCATCTAGAATGATCCAAAACACATACACAAATCAATCGAATTAAATTGAATTCATAAAAATTAGGCAAATATATGATGAAACTAAAAATGAAATTACATGTCAAAAAAATAAGAATTTCTTTCCAACTCACGATTTGAATCAGAACTTCATAAAAACTATTTTCAATCATCACCATACAAATATATATGAATTTTAACCCTAAAATAAATAATTAACCACATCTTACAGAAAAAAAAGAAACACAAAGTAAAATCCGTAATCAGCTAAAACAAATTTTGATGAACCAGTTTAAACTAATCCATCAAAAAATGTAAGTCGCTCAACAAAAAATCATCAAACATAAAATATTAATCGCTAATTTCGAGGTAAAAGTCAAATTCAATTGAATCCTCTAACCAAACTCAACAAAATATGAGATACAAATATTCTGGTGATGTTTCCTTTCAGAGTTTTAAATACATACCTGCATCTCGTTGATGATCGGCAGCAAAGAAGTCCAAATTAACGGAGTAGTTCGGATTTCACATTGATTGACGACATCGACGAAGAAAGTTGGATTGATTGTCAGTCCAGATCTGGAGGCGGAAAAGAGAAGTTGAGGAAGAACCTAAGCGAGGAGGCGACACCGTTCGGAGGTGATGCAGCGGTGGGAAGAGGTGACTTGCCGGCATCGGAATCGAAGAAGACAAAGTGGACGGAACCGATGAGACTCGAGGAAGATCGCAGACGACGTTGGGTTGGAGATCTATTTTGTTTTCTCTGATTTAACATATAATTTAATTATACATTTGTTTCCAACAATGCCCTTGTCTCATTTAATTGACATGCCCTCCACGTTGCATCTCCAGCATTTTTTTTTTTTATCTAATGTTCCATATTTGCTTTTTGGTTCTCGTGAAATTATGAGTTATTATTATATATATATATATATATATATATATATATATATATATATATATATATATATAAAGTTCAATAGAAAATCATTATTAATAAATGAACCAAGGAACCAATCCAAAACGTCGAAATTTAAAGCGATCAACGGCAAAATGAAAGGTTGTAAAATTTTATAATGGTCGCACATGTATCGGATTATAACAAAACACACTTCCTTTTTTTCATTTAAAAATTTTTTTAGGCCAAGTTTTTTATCGAAAAAAAAACCGAATATACCGTTGTTCACGATTTTTCGTCCTCTTTCCATAGAGATCCATTGATTATATATATAAAAAACGTACTTTTTTTTTCGAAAAAAACCCACTTAATTTTCTTAGTTTTTTCAATATTTAAGTTTATTTTTATAAAAAAAAAACTAATTATACCAAAAATATTAATTTTTGTACTCTATTAATAAACATCAACACCGATTTAAAAAAAAAAAAAAAAAATCTCGAACAGTGTAGATTCACACTGTGAATCTAAACTGTAAATATTTTAATTTTTAACATTCACAATATGAAAAATCTCGAACAGTTCAGATTCACATTGTGAATCTGAATTACTATTATGCACACTGTGAATCTAAGAAAGTTCACCAAAAAAAAAAAAAAAAACCTCAATCAGTGTAGATTCACACTGTGAATCTAAACTGTAAATATTTCAAATTTTAACATTCACAATGTGAAAAAACTCCGATCAGTTCAGATTCACACTGTGAATCTGACTTATTATTATGCACACTGTGAATCTGAGGAGGTTCACAATATGAATCTGAACATGTTTATAATATGAATTTGAACAGGTTCACAATGTGAATTTGAACTGAAATATCGTTTTTTTTTTAACATGAATATGAATCTATGTTTAAAAAATACAAAAAATATGAATTTTGATATATTTATTAAATTTTTTTCTATAAAAAATAGACCTTAATTTTTTCATCAAAGAAAATAAAGTGGGTTTTTTTCGAAAAAAAAAAGTTCGTTTTTTATATATCATCATGGATCTCTATGGAAAGAGGACGAAAAATCGTGAACAACGGTATACTCGGTTTTTTTTTTTTGGGTAAATTACATCGTTGGTCGCTCGTGTATATGCTAGAAAGCGTGTTTAGTCCATATTTCCAAAATTTAACTCGTGCAGTCCCTCGTTGTTATTTATCTTGCACGGTTAGTTCCTATGCACGTTAACTGTTAAATGCTTCCGTTTAAGCTACCCACGTGCCTTGCACGCAGGGGCATTTTCGTCTTTTCAGGGTTTGTGTCCATTCTTAATGTCGTTGCACCTTAAAATCTTATAAAACACTGCAACCCTCTTTTCCTCTGCTATCCTCTCCTTCGTCTCCTCCCATCGTTCGATCGATTTCTTCCAAATAGATAACAATGATCGATATTAAATGCAATTGTGGAGCCACTGCAGTGATTCGCATATCTTATAGCAAAAGAAACCCTGGGAAACTCTACTATGCTTGTACAGTAAAGGTAAGGTTAATGATTTTAATTTCGTTCTTCATCTTCTCTAATTTTGCCCTAATTCTTCATCTACTTTAATTGGTTCAGGGACCATTATGCAAGTTCATAGGATGGGTGAATGATTATGATCAGGACTGTGATTGTATGGAGTTTAGGATGAAACTTGAAGAACAAAATCGAAAATTGAAGCTTTACCTAGTTATTAGCTGGGTTTTTTTTGTTTCAGTCCTTATATATAAAGTGTAGGTTTAGTAATGAAGTTGGTTTTTTTTTTTTTGGAAAGAGAAAAATTTGCGTGTGGCAAGGATCGAACCCTTACCAGTCGATCTACCAAGGAACATTAGTAATGAAGTTGTTAGTATTTTGTTATGTGTATTTTGTATTGTTATTTGTATTATGAAAAAACCTTCAATTCCAGTTACCATATGTTGTGTAATCATATTGTGGTGTTATCAGTTGGTGTTCAAATTTAATGGAAATGTGGTATTTGCAACATATGCAATATACCATTCAATACATGTAGCATCCAATATAACAATAAAAAGGACAAAACTTAAAATATCCAAGATAACCATTTACCATTAACATAAAGGGACATCCAAAATAGCAACATAGTGTTATGGCATACATATAGTTATCCTAGATAGCAACAAAGTATCAAAATACAAAACATAACAACAAAGTAATATGGCAGTAAATGCCTAACAAAAACATAGTTATCCTTCATGATCATGATAACAAACTACAAATTCTCAAAGCATGGGGCTTTTTCCCTTCTTCCCAACTCCTTTATTTACACCACCACTACTACCTGCTGCACCTTCTCCTGTTCCATTCCCTGCTGCACCTTCTCCTGTTCCATTCCCAGTCTGTGATTGTCCCTTGCAGGTCCTTCCATTATGTCCCACATTTCCATATTTTGTGCATGTTACAGATTTCCATTTTGTGGACACTCCATCATCTTCTGTTGCAGATCTTCTTCTCTTTTTTTTTGGTCTGCCAATAGGGACACGATACTTTGGTGGTATCAACTTGGTAGGACATGTGTTTTTTTCCCACAAAAACCTCCCATTAATAGGTTCAACTTTGAAGACATACATTTCTTTCCAAGTCTTGAGCCAATATGTTGGGTGAACCCATGTCTCATGTATTCCAACATTTTCATTGTTAAGCCTCATATCCCATATAGCTGCTATACTATGTTTGCAGGGCATGCCTGTCAGTTCCCACCTGTTACATGAACAAGTTTGTTGTTCCATATTAACCACATACTGATTAGCACCTTCACTTGTAACCTGGTACTTCCCATTGCCAAAGAACACTGCCCTACACTGTACTGCCCTTTCTTTAGTTTTTTGAAGGGTCTTAGTGGCTGTAGGAGTTAATGGGCCATTAGCTTTGTCAATTTCTTTTTGAACCATGACAATTTTCCTCATGATATACTCCCTAATAAACTCCAAGCAACTGATAATTGGCTTATCACGACCCTTCACTATCTTGCTATTCGAACTCTCACACATATTATTCAACAAAGCATCACAATGTGCCCTCCTTGATATAACACAACTATATTAGATTATATTTAAAAAATATACACTTATCAACATAATATTATATACCTGAGAAGTGGGATCTGGACCAGTGCTTAGGTGGAATAGAATTAAGCTAGTCATATGCTTCATTGTTAAGTTTCTTTAGTTCTTCCATGGCACTGTTGAATTGTGGTATGGTGGTACATGTTGCACAATTCCAAAGACAATCCTTGAATTCCTTGCCCCTCCATTTACGTTTCATGTTCTCATGAAGATGCCTTAGGCAATATCTATGCTCTGTTGCTGGGAAAAGTTTCTCAAGTGCAGGCAATAACCCCTAAATCATCAAAAGAGTGAAGTTGCTTATTGAATTGTAAAACATGTAGGTGAAAATGAATGGAGAACTTTAGTTACCTTCTATCTGTCTGATATGAAAGTGAAGTTGGAGTTTGCATACAAACCAAGATCATCTCCTAAGTTAGTTAAAAACCAGGTCCATGAATTAAAGTTCTCTGCTTCAACAACTGCATATGCCAAAGGGTATGTGCAATTGTTCCCATGTAAACCCTGAATTATCATGTCAAACATAGTAATAAGCAAACAGTTAACTATGGTCAAACATTAATAAAAAATGATTATGCACATACCACTGCTGTCAGGATCATACCATGGTATGGACCCTTCATGAATGCACCATCAAGCCCTAGTAAATCTCTTTTCCCTGCTACAAAGCCACTTTTCAGTGGACCAAGACAAATGTATACTCGTTCAAATACCCTGGTCTCAGATGCATAACATGGTTCACTTTGCACTTGAAGTTTGACTATGGTGTTTGAATTTCTACTCTGCACCTCCTGTAAGTAGTCTCTTAGGGACTAAACACGCTTTCTGGCATATGCACGAGGGACCAACAGTGTAATTTACCCTTTTTTTTTTTTGATAAAAAACATGGCCTAAAAGAAATTTTAAACGAAAAAAAGTGGTGAGTTTTTTTTGTAAATGATGGATTTTATGGTATAATCTGGTGTGTGTACGTCCAATGTAAAAGTGTACATCTATTTCCTTGGCCGTTGATCGTTATGATTTCCGACGCTCACGATTGGTTCCTTGGTTAATTATGGTTCTCTATTGAACCTCACCCTATATATATATATATATATATATATATATATATATATATATATATATATATATATATATATATATATATATATATATATATATATAGGGAAGGGTTATTTGGAAAACAAAAAAACCCTAAAAATCATAAAAATGCATAAAAAAAAAATACTTAGAGATCACAAAACTTTTTTTTTAAAATTTTTTTGAAAAAATCGCAGCTTTTTATACAAAATCGGTGAAAAAAATTTTGAAATTTTTTTTTTTTGACAAAAAAAAAATTGATTTTTTAATTTTTTTTCAGCGAATTTTAACAAAAACCTGCGATTTTTTATAAAAAAAATTCAAAAATATTTTTTGTGATCTCTAAGTATTTTTTTTATGTATTTTTATGATTTTTAGGGTTTTTTTAGGGTTTTTTTGTTTTCCATAGAACCTAAATATATATATATATATATATATATATATATATATATATATATATATATATATATATATATATATATATATATATATATATATATATATATAATGATTTATCCCTACCCCACGAACAAAACTAAGCAATATTGGCCATGGGGGAGCCCCGGCCTCCAAGTAATCTTCCACAGGAGATTTTATTTTTCCAAATACTACCAAGGCTTCCCGTCAAAGCTCTACCCAATGTAATGTGTGTTTGCAAGAAATGGTACTTGTTCCTAAATTCAGGTGCTTTTGCCACCAGCTACCACCACCACGTAACCGCCAACGATCACCATGAAAACCACCACAAATATATCGTCATACCTACCACAAACCGATATTCATACACATACACCATACAAGAAAAGTTCCGTAGGTTTGACTGTGAAACACCAGAAGATGGTTTAACAGGAAACCTTCGTTTACCATTTTATATACCATTCAATTATGAAAACGTGTCGATTTTAACATCTTTGCATGGATTATTATGCGTAGGCATAAGCGAGGTGGAATGTTCTCCCGAATATTATGCTTTAATTTTATGGAATCCTTTGACAGGTGACAATAAGAAGTTGTCTACAAAGGGTTCTAGGAATGAATGTTACGAGATCTCTGATGGTATATTTGGGTTGTATTATATCTCTTCTGATGACGACTACAGGCTTCTATGTGTGAAACGTTATCCCAATGCTTGTATTTATATATACTCATTAAAATCCGACACATGGAGAAAGGTCAGGTCAACAGAGGACTTCCGACAAAGGGCTTCCAACTGGGCTTCACTTGTAAGTAAGTACCCGGAGCAGCCAAAGCATATACTGTTAAATGAACAACTCTATTTCTTAAAACAAGTTGATAGAGGAAAAGGGGCCTTTATTCATTCATATTCAGTTATGAGGTTCGAAACAAAGACCGAAAAGTTCACAGAGATAGTGATGCCTTCTTTTGGAAATCAAATGACAAGCTCTTTGGATTTCATGGTTCTAAAAGGGTGCATTCACTTATGTGTTGCTATTCTCATCGAGGATAGAAGTTATATGGAAAACCAACGTTGTTATGAAATGATCGAGTTATGGAGGATGGATGGAGATGGAGATTGGACGAAGGTGTTAACTTATGGCCCGATGTCATTTTTTCTTTGGAGTCGGTCGCTACTGCACTTGATGAGAAATGGAAATTGGCTCATTCAAAACGAAGGTGATGTTTACGTATTAGATATGAAGAAGCATACCAAAGAAATGGTGTTAACATGTAACCCAATCTATACCCAGTATATGTCTAAAGAAGCATACTACAGAATGTGTTCCAAAAGTATCACTCCAAGAGGGAAATACATCGAGACTTCTGTGTCACCCAATAAATATTCTCTATATGTATATACATCTCCATCATACTCTTTAAACCTAATTGTTTTTTCTTTCAGTTTTATATATTTTATCTGTGTCACCCAATAAATACTCTGTATATGTATGGAGTAATATCTCCATCATACTCTTTAAACCTAATCGTTTTTTCATTCAGTTTTATATATTTTTATCCGTATGTGTCTAAAAATGTGCCATTGACTTCAACTCATTTATATCTACATCTAGAAAATATTTTTAGTTACAAATAAATCACAAAATTCGTTATCATGCATCTGCAGGCGCGGAAATGAAAGTTCAAAATAAATAGCTTAGAATGGTGTACTGTTGGGTCGTGGGCGGAATATGTAAGTTATATTTATCATTTTTTAAATATAACATTCTCAGCTTTTAGTTCAATAACAATCATATTGTTTTGATAAATTTCAGGAGGCATATGAAAGAGTCATGATTGAGAAGTATGGGAACGATGTCACTCAACATCCGGAGGAAACTGTTGAGTTACGGGTGCAAAGTCAGGGAGGAAGATCCTCAGATCTTAAGTTCGCGATAACAGGAACACCCTCTGGGGGTTGTGTCATGTCCTCCATTGAGTACAAAGAGTCACAAGAACAGGTACACTAATTTAATATATGCATTGAGTTCTTATAAAGAAATAAAGTATGTTGGTTTAACTTTTTAAGAATGAATTACGTTGTCTATGTTACTAAAAAATTATGTATTTTTGTTATTATGGATAAATAATCAAATACGCCTCTATTATAAAAACAAAGTGTGTTGCTATAATAATGAATAAAAATGTAAAGTACATTGCTATTATAGTTAAAATGTAAAATATGTTACCTTTTATAGAGATAAAATGCAAGTACAATAATTCACTACTCGATACTCGTTCAGTCGAATGAGGAGTAGTAAGTACTTGGCCTAGGTGGGGAATACTTGAGGAGCACAATAAGGTAAATTATACAAAAATTGTATATATATAAACGAAAAATTCATTGAAGTTTATAACAAAGTAGCTGAAATATAAGTTAAAACGATATATATATATATATATATATATATATATATATATATATATAGACACACACACACACATACACACACACACGACAAATATCATAAAGAACTCAAGTTTATAAAAAAGAATATGGAATCTATCTATATCTATATCATACATACTTATAAAGCTAGCATTTTTTCTTGAATCTCATGCATTTGAAACCCCCTTTTTTAACTTCCTTTCACCACATTCATTTGAAACTCCCATGACTTTTCAATTTCTTTACAATAATATTATAAATAAGTTAAATAATGTTCTATAAACAAGAAATGGTGTTTTATTACAATGTCTTCATCCCACATCGATGGTAAGAGTAAACAAGAGAATGTTTCATCTTCTATAAATAGGAAATGATGTGAAATGTTTCAAATGGACCAAACCATGAGAACTTCCTCATGCCTATCTTTGTAGGATTTTGAAGGTATTATTTGGTGAAATTGTCTATATTGGCAAGTGCCAGTCAACTTTTAGAATTCCAAAAATGGTTTTGAACCGAATTTTTTCAGGTTTAAACCGTGTTTCAGTTAGAAAAAAAATTATGTAGTTGGGTATATTGAGTTGAACCGGAGCTGGATCAATTTGGACCGATAAAGGAATCATTTTCCTTTCACAACAAACATTTGAAACTCCCATGATTTTTCAAATTATTTCTAATAATATTATAAATAAGTTACATAATTTTATATAAATATAAAAAAACATCTACCTAAACCTAAAATTATAACTGTTTGAAAAATCACTTTGATTCAAAAGCACGAAATATATACAAACCGGGTTTCACTAGAAAAAAAAATATGTAGTTTGGTATATTTAGTTGAATTGGTCCGAGTTTGATGTATTTGGACCATAAAAGAAGCATTTTCCTTTCACTACATATATTTGAAACTCCCATGATTTTTCAAATTGTTTCCAATGATATTTTAAAAAAGTTACATAATGTTATATAAATATAAAAAAACATCTACCTAAACATAAAATTATAATTGTTCGAAAATTCGATTTAATCAAAAGCACGAAATATATACGCAGATTATATTTTATAAATGAATTCTTTTTATAATGAACTTTTGAATCTTGAAAATAAATATAAACAAACTTTCTATATTAAGTACCTAACTGAATTTATGATTTTACAATTGAACAAAAAGTTATTCAATAAAAACTTACTTTATTGGATAGCAACTTACGAGATTATAGAAAAATGGAACTATTGAACAATAAAGAAAGGGTAAACAAGAGAAATGGTGTTTTACTAAATAAGTTGAATAATGTTTTATAAACAAGAAAGCGTGTTTTATTACAATGTCTTCATCCCACATCGATGGTGAGAGTAAACAAGAGAACGTTTCCTCTTCTATAAATAGGAAAGGTTGTGAAATGTTTCAAAGGGACCAAACCATGAGAACTTCCTTATGCCTACCTTTTTAGGATGTTGAAGGTATTCTTTGGTGAGATTGTCTTTATTGGCAACTGTCCATTTAAGTTTTAGAATCCCGAAAATGGTTTTGAACAAGATTTTTTTAGGTTCAAATAGAGTTTCAGTTGAAAAACCGTTATGTAGTTTGGTATATTGAGTTGAATCGGTCTGAGTTTGATCAATTTGGACCGATAAAGGAAGCATTTTCCTTTCAGCACATACATTTGAAACTCCCATGATTTTTCAAATTGTTTCTAATAATATTATAAATAAGTTACCTAAACATAAAATTATAATTGTTTGAAAAATAAATTTGATTCAAAAACACAAAATATATACAAACCGGATTTCAATAGAAAAAACGTTATGTAGTTTGGTATATTAAGCTGAATCGGTCCGAGTTTGATCAATTTGGACCGATAAATGAAGCATTTTCCTTTCACCACATACATTTGAAACTCTCATGATTATTCAAATTGTTTATAATAATATTATAAGTTATATAATGTTATATAAATATAAAAAAATCTACCTAAACATAAAATTATAATTGTTTGAAAAATCACTTTGATTCAAAAGCACGAAATATATACTCGATTATATTTTATAAATGAATTCATTTTATAATGACATTTTGAATCAAGAAAATACATATAAACAAACTTTCTATATTAAGTACCTAACTGAATTTATGATTTTAGATTTAACAAAAAGTTATTCAATAAAAACTTTAATTTTTTATAGCAACTTACGAGATTACTGAAAAATGGAACTATTGAACAATAAATTTTCTGGATAACGTTTTATTTTTATTATTTAATATTTTATTTAACAAAATGAAATTATTGGCAAATAAAGAAATGCGTTTAATTAAAATGTCTTCATCCCACATTGATCGTGAGAGTAAACAAGAGAATGTATTATCCTCTATAAATAGGAAAGATTGTGAAATATTTCAAATGGACTAAGCCATGAGATCTTCCTTGC
Organism: Lactuca virosa; assembly: GCF_052849685.1. Lineage (NCBI taxonomy): Eukaryota > Viridiplantae > Streptophyta > Magnoliopsida > Asterales > Asteraceae > Lactuca > Lactuca virosa. Next base: position 320,496,670 of record NC_136428.1, read on the forward strand.
ATCTAACTTTGTAGGACGTTGAGTGTATTCTTTGGTGAGATTGTCTTTGTCGACAAGTGACAAATTAAATTTCAGAATTTCGAAAATGATTTTGGACCGTATTTTTTAGATTGGGATCGAGTTTAATAAGGATCCGAGTGTCTTCTGGCCGAGTTAGGCAAACTCGCTTCCATTGGAGGCCGAGTTTAAGTAACATGCCGAGTATTTGGTTGTGTTAGCCAAGTTTTACAACCCTGTATGTAATACAATTTAAAGTTTTAACCTTATAAAAGACGTCACTATTATCATATGTTCTACATAATTATGGTAATATTTATGATACAAAACATTTTCTTTACTATTTAAGATAAAAAGTTGTCTCTATTATCATATGTTGTACAGAATGATAAAATTTAAGATAGATAAAAAGATGTCTCTATTATCGTATTTTCTACATAATGATAATATTTAATATAAATGTTTTAATTTAATATGAAATTATTATTAAATAGATAACAATAATGATTTATTTATTTTAATTTTTTTTTCTATTTTAATCATATAACTTTGAATATGCAAAACAACTTCAAGTTCCAACCGTATCTCTTATAATATAGTTCAACATAATAACAATACTAAAATCATTTTTTATATTTCTTATGAAATTATTATTTAATTGTTAATAACAATGATTTAGTTATTTTTAATATAAAATATTTTTTTATATCCCACGCAACGCGCGGGCATTCGCCTAGTATACTTATAAAGGAAGCATTTTTCCTTTCACCACATTCATTTGAAACTCCCATGACTTTTCAATTTCTTTCTAATAATGATTATAAGTTGGTTAATAAGGTTAAATAAATATCAAACCTAAAGTATAATCATATAAACTAAATTTTAATATTAAAAGAATATATTTACTTATACTTATAAAGTTATGTTTTTTAACTTTTAACATATTATACTTAATTTATTAGTTTTAATATATTGTTGGATGTAAACCATTATCATTTTATATCTACAACTTTTGAAAATTTTGTATAAAATACTTAAATTATTAATTTAAATATAACATTACATGGTCAACTTAAATATAAATTTTAGTTTAACTTAAACAACCCAAAAAATATTTTGTAAATAGTTAAAAAGTGATAAATTGTAGTGTCTTTCTAATAATGATTATAAGCTGGTTAATAAAGTTAAATAAATATCAAACCTAAAGTGTAATCATAGATAAACTAAATTTCAATATTAAAATAATATCTTTACTTCTACTTATAAAGTTATGTGTTTAACTTTTAACATATTATACTTAATTTATTAGATTTAATATGTTGTTGTATATAAACCATTATCAGTTTAAAGCTACAACTTTTGAACAATTTGGATAAAATACTTAAATTGTTACTTTAAATATAACATTACAATGTCAACTTAAATATGAATTTCAGTTCCACTTAAAAACCCCAAACAATATTTTTTGATTAGTTAAAAGTGATAAATTGTGGTGCTAAATGCAAAAACTAAATTGTAATCTCAATTTAACTAAAATATTTCCGAAAAATATTCTTATAATCGTTAAAAAATTTCAAATAAGTAACTTAAAATAACCTACAATAACAATAGTTTAAAATAACTGTATATAAATGATTATATTGTTACCTTTAAAATCAAAAACCAATGTTTGATGTTTTAAATAATTATAATGATAGAAATGAAAACGTTAAGCAAATAATTTTAAAAAATTAATTAACAATAACAAAAACTATAAATAACATTAAACTATATATTATATTTAATTTTATTCATAAGTAACTCACGGATGGAAGTCATTCAAACGATTGAGATTATGCAGTTATAATATATGTATATATTATCATATAATTCAAAATAATCAATATATTATATCAATTATACGAATTATTATATCAAATTTAACAACAACGTTATTATTATATTTAAAAAAACATATATTTGTAAAGATTTCAACTATATAGGTGTTTATGTGCAACGCGCGGGCATTCGCCTAGTATACTTATAAAGGAAACATTTTTTCCTTTCACCACATTCATTTGAAACTCCCATTCATTTTTCTTTTCACCACATTCATTTGAAACTCCCATGACTTTTCAATTTCTTTCTAATAATGATTATAAGTGGGTTAATAAGGTTAAATAAATATAAAACCTAAAGTGTAATCATATATGAACTAAATTTCAATATTAAAAGAATATATTTTCTTCTACTTATGAAGTTATGTTTTTAACTGTCAACATATTACACTTAATTTATTAGGTATACTATGTTGTTGTATGTAAACCACTATCATTTTAAAGCTACAACTTTTGAACAAATTGTATAAAATACTTAAACTATTAATTTAAATATAACCTTACAGGATCAACTTAAATATAAATTTTAGTTCAACTTAAACAACCTAAAAAATATTTTGTAAATAGTTAAAAGTGATAAATTGCAGTGTCTTTCTAATAATGATTATAAGTTGGTTAATAAGGTTAAATAAGTATGAAACCTAAAGTGTAATCATAAATAAACTAAATTTCAATATTAATATAATATTTTTACTTCTACTTATAAAGTTAAGTCTTTAACTTTTAACATATTATATTTAATTTATTAGACTTAATATGTTGTTGTATGTAAACCATTATCAGTTTAAAGCTACAACTTTTGAACAGTTTGTACAAAATACTTAAATTGTTAATTTAAATATAAAATTACATGGCCAACTTCAATATAAATTTCAGTTCCACTTAAAAAACTCGAACAATATTTTGTGAATAGTTAAAAGTGATAAATTGTAGTGCTAAATGCAAAAACTAAATTGTAATATCAATTCAACTAAAAATATTTCCTAAAAATATTTTTATAATCGTTAAAAGTTTTCAAATAAGTAGCTTAAAATAACTTACAATAACAATAGTTAAAAATAACTTTATATAAATGATTATATTGTTACCTTTAAAATCAAAAAACATTGTTTAATGTTTTAAATAATTACAATGATAAAAATTAAAACATTAAGCAAATAAATTTTAAAAAATTAATTAACAATAACAACAACTATAAATAACATTAAACCATATATTATATTTAATATTATTCATGAGTAACCCGCGGTTAGAGGTCATTGAAAAGATTGAGATTATACAGTTTTAATAGATATATATATTATCATATAATTCAAAATAATCAATATATTATATCAACTTAGTATACGAACTATTATATCAAATTTAACAACAACATTATTGTTATATTTAAAAAAACATATATTTGTAAAGATTTCAGCTATATAGATGCTTCTGCGCAACGCGCAGACATTCGCCTAGTTAATAATAAAAGTTTACATATTAGATTGTTAAACTAGTTAAAAAGTAAACATTTTAACATGAAGTAGAAATTACGCCAAATAGCATATGAAGGACATTTATCCGATATATTAAGCTTAAAATTATTGACGTTTTCTCTTGTTAATTCAACTTTTGACCTTTTGATCAAGTTTTGTCCGAGTGGATCCAAACTGGTTCGACGTAATTTGGCAAATTGCTTCGGTCAATGACCAAGTTCAGCTCACTAGATTACTCTCCGAGTACACGGACGAGTAGGATGAGTTTTACAACAATGAGCACATCTTTACTGTTAAAAATAGAGTCGCTATTATGTATAAAAACAAAATGTGTATCAAGCACATTGCTATCATGGATGGAAAATAAAGTATTTTGCTATTATTGGTAAAGTTAGAAGTAGATGTGATATATTGGTAAAAAGAACCTATTATGTTGGTTATCATGGATAAAAAGATATTATTTTTTGCTAGTGTGTATAAAAAATAATGTGTTGCTATTATTGGATAAAAAATAAAATATGCCATTAATATTTAAGTACATTATTCGCGTGCATAAAAATTTAAAATATGATGTTATTATGGCTAAAAACAATCAATATGTTACTATTGTAGATAAAAATGTAAGTATATTCCCTATATTAGTAAAAAAAAAGTAAAGTGTGTTGATATTATGTAGAATTATAATGTATATTGTTGTAACGGATAAAACAAAGTTAATATAAATAATTTGTTTCTAATTATATATTGTTTGTCGACTAACTATATATGTGTTTTGAAATTTTTAGGTATGGAAGTTAAATATCCAATTGGAAAGTGACAAAAAGAACGAGAAGATATGCAAGACCAACTTACAAAGGAAATAGAAATGGAACAGAAAGAACGGAAAGATATGCAAGCACACATATCAGAAGTTATGAGACCATCTAGTAAGAATCTTGGCAATACACCAAACTAATTTTAGGTTTTTATATTTTTTGTTTTAGGCAATAGTTGAACACTCATCATTATTATACTAGCCTTCTACCCGCGCAATGCGACGAGCAGCCATAAGGGTGGGGAAGGCGTGAGTATTGTTTTTTTGGCAAATAATTTTTTAGTGAAGGAATCTGCAAATATGTTTACAATTAAGGCAGTCACAAATTGTCATATAAGTGGCGAATGTGAATAACTTTCTTCTATAAACATCTTATATTCCATATCAGGTAATGGAAAATGCAGATTTGATCACAAATTGTGAGGTTTTTAAGTGGATTGTGTAACATCCCGAAATTCAGGTATATCTATTTAACCCTTCTTCTTTACCAAGTTATCAAGTTTAGCCCTTGAGTGGAAAATGTTGCAAATGAGTACGCTGGGCGTACTAAAGAGTACGTTGCGCGTACTCATGCGCTTATTATGGACGCGGACTCAATGAGGTACGTTGGGCGTACCAAAGTTACGTTGGGCGTAACTGGCTCAGATGCAAAACCGTAAATGAGACTTGAGGACTATAAAAGGAATGATAAGGCCCTTACTCCAGCCACCATATTATAGTGAGTGAAACCCTAAGAGAGCAAAAACCCGTTATAAGCTTTTGTGTGTGTTCTTAAGCTTGAAAGTGCCATTTTGTGGGTGAAGGAGAAGAGGAGGCCATTGTGAGAGCTAGCAGTTTGAGGAAAAGCTTAGATCCGAGTTCTACAGAGGTTGGAGCTTCATTTGGAGGTAAAAAGCTCAAAGCTTTCCTTGCCATTTTTGATTTGTGCTTTATGGACCCATTTTTAGGGTTTTTGGTTCCAAGATGGAGACTTCATGAGCAAAGGGTCTCCATAAGCTTAGATCTGCCCTATTCCAGTGTAATATGTGTTGTAGGTTCATAAAAATTCAATCTCGGACGTGAGGTGTTTAGGGTGATTGGTGACCTTTACAGCCATGCAAAGGCTTAAAGATTTCGACTTTATGGATTAAGTGGCCTTAGAATAGTCAGATCTGGAATTTGAGCTTATGTCTTAACCGTTTAAGACCAACAATCAATAAGAGCATGAAACTGAGACTTACGCTGGGCGTAAATCTCAGAACGCGCCGCGTAAGGGGTTGAGACCCCGATTCTGGATCGCCGGCGTATGCCCCGCGTACAAGAGCTGGTACGCGCCGCGTACTGCCCTCTGTTGACTTTCGTTGACTTTTAGGGCTTGGTCAACAATTGGACATTTGGACCGTGGAAGTGGTAAAATGGTCTTTTCCCCCTTCTGAGAGATTATAGAAAGGGTCTAGTCCAGCTTTTGAGAATCGTGGATAATTAGAGGTAAAATACTTTATGTGATTAGGCGGAGGCTAGATCAGTATTTCGAGTTCGAGACTTTCCAAGATTCCCGAGGTGAGTCTTCTCACTATACTTTACCTAGTGTGATAATTAGAGTTATGTGACAGAGTATTTTGTATGCTATTTATATGATGTGATTTCTATGTGATTTGTGCTATGTGTGATTCAGAGTTTACAGAGTTAGGACCGGAAGATCCACAGAGTTAGGACCAGAGGGTCCACAGAGTTATGGGACTAGAGGGTCCCACTGAGACACATTGACCAGAGGGTCAAACAGAGTTATAGCCTCGAGTAGCTAATATGTATTGTATGTGGTATTTTGGGGAACTCACTAAGCATTTATGCTTACAGTGTTATGTGTTATGTGTTTCAGGTACTAGTGAGGATCGCGGGAAGGCGCCGACATGATCCGTGCACATTGACAGAGGATTGTATTTTATGATCTTGGGATACGTTTTATTATGATGATATTTGACGAACATGAGATTTGAAAATATTGTATGAGTTTTGTGTTGTTTGAAAAACGAAAAATTGTTTTAAATTTTCACGTCGTTACAAGTTGGTATCAGAGCCTTGGTTTGAGGGATTCGGATGCACCTTCGGGCGTATCTGAACTCAAACTGAGGATTTGAGAAAGTTTTTTCATAAAAAGAAACAATTTTTCTAAAAGAGTAAAAGACTTTGAGAAAAGCAGAAAGGAGCAGTGTGTACGATCAGCCAGCGCCCGAACGGTGATATCCCAAAATACCCTTACATGATGTGTTATTAGATATTATGTGATATGCTATGCATGCTAGAGTAGGCTAGGTATTCATATTAGGACTAGAGTGGCCTGATTTGTGATGCCTTAGCCTAGGAGATTACTGCTACTATGAGATGCTTTGAGAGTGAGTAGGTAGCAGCGAGGAGCTTATGAGAGGTCTACTGGAGAGTAGCCTATGTATAGCGAGATTAGAGTACTTGTGACCTGGGATCCTAGGAGGAGGACTTGGAGTGCATACTGATGCGGTGTGGATGGTAGTATAGGGCCCGTACTACTGAAAACACTGGACCAGTGAGCAATCCAAGTAAGAATCCTTAGGATACTAAGGAACAAGTAGGGTTGAGTTATTGAGTGCATGTACGCTCGAACGAGTCTCTGATATCTTTTATGTTGTATTTCAGAGACATCATGGTTGGGACATGCCACACACCTGAGAGCAGCGGTGTCAGCGATGAGGAGATCCGCAGGATGATTCATGAGGAGGTGGTTGCGGCCATCCGAGCTGAGATACCAGAGATGTTTGGGTCTATCAAGACCACGCTGATCGAGACTTTTGATGAGCGGTACGCTGCTCTTACTGATGCTGCTGTTGCTGCGGCCATCGCAGCCGTCACTGCTGCCAGGCCGCAAAGGGGTGACTCGTTGCTGTACCAAGAGTTCAACAACACGAAGCCACCAGAGTTTGATGGGACTCAGGATCCGATAGCTGCGATGAGATGGATCTATGACATTGAGGGATGCTTCTACACGTGTTCATGTCCGGAGCATCTGAGGGTACGGTTCGCGCTGAACCAGCTTTGCTTGGGAGCGAAGGACTGGTGGAAGTTCGTGACGGTGGATTTCACTTCTGCAGAGCTTACTGCGGTGACCTGGGAGAGGTTCACCGCTATGTTTCGTGTTGAGTACATTCCCCCGGTGGAAAGGGAACGGTTGGCCCAGGAGTTCTTGACCCTTAAGCAGGAAACTGAGTCTGTTACTACGATTACCAGGATGTTTCACGAGAGGGCGATGTTTTGCCCTAAGCATGTGTCTTATGAGCAGGCATGCATGAGTCGATATCTGAGTATACTGAGAAGGGACATTCGCGAGTTTGTGGCGAACTCGACGTACCGGACATTCGCCGAGCTCCAGGCGAATGCTCGAAAGAGGGAGATCGAGCTCGAGACTCAGGCCAGGGAGGAGGCGGAGTCTCAGGGGAGGGATCGACGACCTGCTCAGTCCCAGCCGACAGCCAAGCGGGCAAAGCCCGCCGATTCGAGACCAGGGAACCAGAGGGGCCGCACTTATGGTAAGTGCAGCAAGAGTCACGAGGGGATTTGTCGAGCAGGGTCTTGCTACAAATGTGGCAAGGAGGGGCACATGGCTAAGGATTTCCCCAAGGGATTTGCAGTTTGCTTTCACTGCAACCAGACCGGCCATCGGAAGGCCGAGTGTCCACCGCTGCGGGGGTCGGCGCAGGGAGCACCACATGGATCTGCCCCTGCTGCCATACGAGCTACTGAGATTCGGCCAGCGAAGGCCGAGGCACCGAAGGCTCGCGGGAGAGCCTTCCAGTTGACAACGGAAGAGGTCCGTGCAGCGCCCGATGTCGTGGCGGGTATGCATCCTTTCATTATTTATTCTGAGTTTGAGATATTGTGCTTATATTATGATATGCGTAGGTACTTTTCTTGTGAGTGTTGTACCTGCCTTGATGTTATTTGACTCGGGTGCGAGTCGATCTTTCGTGTCTTTAACGTTTAGCCAGCACATCAGTATCCGTCGAGAGGCGTTGAGTCGACCTCTTCGAGTTTCCATAGCTGACGAGCGAGCGGTTTATGCTACGGATGTGATTCGAGGGTGTATACTCGACATCTTCGGTGTTGAGTTTCCGATAGATCTAGTCCCGATTGCGATGGGGGACGTTTGCGTCATTGTGGGCATGGATTGGTTGAGCCGATTTGGAGTTGTTATAGACTGCGAGCGCCAATTGGTGACGATACGAGACCCTAGTGGGGGAGTACTTACGGTGTATGGCGAGGGTACCCGATCGGGATCAACTTTTTGTTCGGCTGCAAGAGCGAGACAGAGTTTACAACAGGGCTGTGAAGGATTCGTAGCCTATGTGATAGATACACGAGTGGCCGCAGAGAGGCCGAGCTCGGTTGATGATGTACCGATAGTGCGTGAGTTCCCAGATGTTTTCCCCGAGGAGTTGTCGGGAGTGCCTCCCGAGAGGCAGGTGGAGTTCCGCATTGATTTGGTTCCGGGGGCAGCGCCTATCGCCCAGGCGCCCTATCGCCTTGCGCCACCAGAGATGCAGGAGTTATCCTCACAACTTCAGGAGCTGTTGGGGAAAGGATTTATCAGGCCGAGTAGCTCACCATGGGGAGCACCGATCCTTTTTGTCAAGAAAAAGGATGGTTCACACCGGATGTGCATTGATTACCGGGAGTTGAACAAGTTGACGGTCAAGAACTGTTATCCACTACCGAGGATCGACGACCTGTTCGATCAGTTGCAGGGGGCATCTTGGTTCTCCAAGATAGACTTGAGGTCTGGATATCATCAGATGAGGGTACGTGATGAGGATATCCAGAAGACGGCGTTTAGGACTCGTTATGGGCATTATGAGTTTGTGGTGATGCCTCTCAGGCTCACCAATGCACCAGCAGCGTTCATGCATCTCATGAACAAAGTATGCATGCCGATGTTGGATAGATCGGTGATCGTGTTTATCGACGACATTCTGGTGTATTCGAGATCTAGAGAGCAATATGAGGATCATCTGAGAGAGATTCTCGGAGTTTTGAGATCGGAGAGGTTTTACGCCAAATTATTCAAGTGTGATTTCTGGTTACGAGAGGTCCAGTTCTTAGGGCATCTCGTCAACCAGAATGAGATATTGGTCGATCCGACCAAGATTGAGGCTGTGATGAGATGGGAGGTGCCGAGATCCCCCACCGAGATCAGAAGTTTTCTGGGATTGGCCGGCTACTACCGGTGATTTATAAGGGATTTCTCCAAGATTGTCGTTCCTCTCACCAGGTTGACCCGGAAGGGCGTGACTTTTAGTTGGGGTCCAGAGCAGCATGCCTCATTTGAGACGCATCGCAAGAGGTTATGCGAAGCCCCGGTGTTAGCCCTTCCAGAAGGGATGGAGGATTTTGTGGTGTATTGCGACACATCGATATCGGGGTTGGGTGCGGTGCTTATGCAGAGAGGGCACGTGATAGCATATGCATCGAGGCAGCTGAAGCCTCATGAGACGAGATATCCCACCCACGATTTAGAGTTGGGGGCAGTGGTGCTCGCCCTCAAGATATGGCGTCATTATTTGTATGGGGTTCGGTGTACCATATACACGGACCACAAGAGTTTGAAGTACTTGATGGATCAACCCAACCTGAACATGCGCCAGAGGAGATGGTTGGATGTGGTAAAGGATTATGACTGCGAGATCCTGTACCACCCGGGCAAGGCTAACGTTGTAGCCGATGCCCTGAGCCGCAGGGCGGAGAGTGCCCTAATATGAGACATTTGTATGAGGATGACGGTGATGACTCCGGTGTTGGATACCATACGAGAGGCCCAGGCAGAGGCTGTGAGAGTAGAGAACTGCAAGAGAGAGCGGGTGATTGGGCAGGTATCTGAGTTCGTTACCGATATCCGAGGGCTTTTAACCTTTCAGGGGTGGATTTGGGTGCCGTTTGCAGGCGGGGCACGTACCATACTGATGGAGGAGGCGCACAGATCGAGGTTCTTGATCCATCCCGGGGTCACTAGGATGTATTTGGACCTGAAGAGAGAGTATTGGTGGCCCTGTATGAAGAGGGATGCGGCCTGGTTTGTTGAGCGGTGATTGACCTGTCGCAAGGTTAAGGCCGAGCACCAGCGTCCGCATGGCAAGTTGCAGCCACTTGAGGTTCCCTAGTGGAAGTGGGAACATATTTCTATGGATTTCATCACCAAATTGCCGAGGACCGTAAGGGGTGTCAATGCAATTTGGGTGATCGTGGACGGGCTGATAAAGAGCGCTCACTTCCTTCCTATCAGTGAGAGCTCTTCCGCGGAGAGGCTGGCATAGATATACGTGAGGGAGGTGGTGTTGAGGCATGGGGTGCCAATCTCGATTGTGTCAGATCGAGACGTACGTTTCACTTCCAAGTTCTGGAAGAAGTTCCATGAGGAGTTGGGTACGAGGTTGCACTTTAGCACTGCTTACCACCCACAGACGGACGGACAGAGTGAGCGGACGAATCAAACGCTCGAGGACATGCTTCGAGTATGTGTATTGGACTTCTGAGGAAGTTGGGACACATACCTACCGTTGGCTGAGTTTTCCTACAACAACAGCCACCATTCGATCATTGGAATGCCTCCCTTTGAGCTTTTGTATGGGATGAGATGTCGGACTCCCATCTGCTGGGGATAGGTAAGGCAGCGAGTGATGGGCAGCACTAAGATAGTGCTTCAGACGACCGAGCAGATACAACAGGTCAGGCAGAGATTGCTGACAGCTCAGAGTCGCCAGAAGAGTTATGCGGATAGGCGACGATCCGAGCTTGAGTTTCAGGTTGGAGACTTCGTACTCCTGAAGGTATCTCCTTGGAAAGGAGTGATCCGATTCAGGAAGAGGGGCAAGCTGGGGCCCCGGTACATTGGTTCGTTCAGGGTGACCGCGAGGGTGGGCATGGTAGCGTATCGTTTAGAGCTACCCGCGGAGTTGAGCCAGATACATGATACCTTCCACGTGTCTCAGTTGAGGAAGTGTATATCCGATGAGACGGCAGTAGTGCCACTGGAGGATATTCAGATAGATGCGAACCTGAATTACGTTGAGAGGCCAGTCGCAATTATGGATCGGAGGATCAAGGTTCTGAGGAACAAAGAGGTGCCCCTGGTTCAGGTCCAGTGGCAACATCGGTGAGGGTCCGAGCTGACTTGGGAGCCGGAGTCGGAGATGCAGGAGCAGCATCCGGAGTTGTTTACGGCATGAGACCTCGAGGGTGAAGTCTGGTTCTAGTGGGGGAGAATTGTAACATCCCGAAATTTAGGTATATGTATTTAACCCTTCTTCTTTACCAAGTTGTCAACTTTAGCCCTTGAGTGGAAAATGTTGCAAATGAGTACGCTGGGCGTATTGAAGAGTACGTTGCGCGTACTCATGCGCTTATTATGGACGCAGACTCAATGAGGTACGCTGGACGTACCAAAGTTACGCTGGGCGTAACTGGCTCAGATGCAAAACCCTAAATGAGACTTGATGACTATAAAAGGAATGATAAGGCCCTTACCCAACCACCATATTACAGTGAGTGAAACCCTAAGAGAGCAAAAATCCGTTATAAGCTTGTGTGTGTGTTCTTAAGCTTGAAAGTGCCATTTTGTGGTGGTGAAGGAGAAGAGGAGGCCATTATGAGAGCTAGAAGTTGGAGGACAAGCTTAGATCCGAGTTCTACAGAGGTTGGAGCTTCATTTGGAGGTAAAAAGCTCAAAGCTTTCCTTGCCATTTTTTATTTGTGCTTTATGGACCCATTTTTAGGATTTTTGGTTCCAAGATGGAGACTTCATGAGCAAAGGGTCTCCATAAGCTTAGACCTGCCCTATTCCAGTGTAGTATGTGTTGTAGGTTCATAAAAATCCAATCTTGGACGTGAATATTAAGTCATGCATGAGATATAGGCTTATTGAGGAAAGAGGAAAGGTGTTTAGGGTGATTGGTGACCTTTACAGCCATGCAAAGGCTTAAAGGTTTCGATTTTATGGATTAAGTGGCCTTAGAATAGTCAGATCTGGAATTTGAGCTTATGTATTAACCGTTTAAGACCAACAATCAATAAGAGCATGAAATTGAGACTTACACTGGGCGTAAATCTCAGAACGCGCCGCGTAAGGGGTTGAGACCCCGATTCTGGATCGCCGGCGTACGCCCCGCATACAAGAGCTGGTACGTGCCGCGTACTGCCCTCTGTTGACTTTCGTTGAATTTTAGGGCTTGGTCAACAATTGGACATTTGGACCGTGGAAGGGGTAAAATGGTCTTTTCCCCCTTCTGAGAGATTATAGAAAGGGTCTAGTCCAGCTTTTGAGAATCGTGGATAATTAGAGGTAAAATACTTTATGTGATTAGGCGGAGGCTAGATCAGTATTTCGAGTTCGAGAATTTCCAAGATTCCCGAGGTGAGTCTTCTCACTATACTTTACCTAGTGTGGTAATTAGAGTTATGTGACAGAGTATTTTGTTTATATGATGTGATTTCTATGTGATTTGTGTTATGTGTGATTCAGAGTTTACAGAGTTAGGACCAGAGGGTCCACAGAGTTATGGGACTGGAGGGTCCCACTGAGACACATTGACCAGAGGGTCAAACAGAGTTATAGCCTCGAGTGGCTAATATGTGTTGTATGTGGTATTTTGGGGAACTCACTAAACATTTATGCTTACAGTGTTATGTGTTATGTGTTTCAGGTAGTAGCGATGATCGCGGGAAGGCGTCGGCATGATCCGTGCACACTGACAGAGGATTGTATTTTATGATCTTGGGATACGTTTTATTATGATGATATTTGACGAACATGAGATTTGAAAATATTGTATGAGTTTTGTGTTGTTTGAAAAACGAAAAATTGTTTTAAATTATCACGTCGTTACAGATTGTGATAGTAGATATGTTGTGACATGCATTAGTGTTTATGGTTTAAGGCATGGATGTAACGTCCCGAAAATACCAGCTAAAAATTTCATTTTTAAATTAGGTTAATTCATAAAAACATCGTTACAAAACATTCATAATATTAATTTATGTCTGAGAACCGGTAACATCGTAGTAAAATATTCAGAGTACATCCCAGGAAATCCATAGTGCAGAAAACATGAGAGTGTGTGATATGCTGCTACCGCGCCGGCTCCTTTCCCTTAGCTGAAGAGGTACCTGAAAACAAAACTATAAAACGTAAGCACGAAGCTTAGTGAGTTCCCCCATAATGCCACATACCATACAATCATATAACGAATAACTAAGGGATACGGGCCTCGCCCACACCCATAGAGATACGGGCCTCGCCCACACTTTACTTTCTGAGAGGTACGGGCCTCGCCCACACTCTGCTATCCATGGAGATACGGGCCTCGCCCACACTCCACTACTAAACCATAACATACAAGTATCACACAGACAACAAGTATAAGTAATTCTATCATACTGGCATATAACACAATCAAACTCAGCTATGAGATATGGGCTCCGCCCACACTCCGATACTAACATATCGTCTATACGGGCCGGCCTTGGTGCCTTAGACCCGTCCCTACTGGAAGGAAACTCACCTTGAGAGTAGCTGCCGAAAACCTGCTCAGACTACGCCTGGCTGCCGCACCGGTAATCCCTCCGGCTATAAATCCGTAAACATGGATTAGGTACTCATAAATACCCCTAAGGTCAAATGACTGGTCAGAGTCAACTCCTTGGACAAAGTCAACCTTCTGATTGACTGGACTCGCTGAGTCCTTCTTTATGTAGCCCGACTCTGACTCATCGGGTCCCTGTTCCCACTCACTGAGTCAGCCTGACTCGCTAGACGGGGTCAACTAACAAACCCGCGACTGGACTCGCCGAGTCCAAGGGGGTGACTCGCCGAGTCCGACGAACAGATCTCACAATTCGCTCCAATCTTCCATCGGAACATCAACCCTGGAGATTTGGAGATTCTGGGACTATAGCTACACGTTAAATTGCTAATTCCACGTGCGACTACGGAGGGTTGGACCTCCTACACTTAAACCCTTCTTATTCTAGTGACTGGTCATATGACCCGCCGAGTTGGAAGAACAACTCGTCGAGTTCAAGGCTATATTCAAAGGACACACCGAGTTTGAGGAACGACTCGCCGAGTACCAGACAATCTTCATAGGACTCGCCGAGTTGTTTATCCAACTCGCCGAGTCTAAGGCCATCTTCATGAAACTCGCCGAGTGCACTTTGGCACTCGCCGAGTACCCTTCGACTCTTCACCCATTCTGGCCAAATTTGAGACATGCAATGGTTCCAAACCATAAATCTAAGCTCCTAGGGCATAAACACACGGAGTTTGGGAGGTTTAAGGGCTTGCATTGCACATATAAGGGACAAAAGGGAATCTATTTTACTAAGGATCAAGAAGGAGCTTTCTTACCTGGTTAGGAGCTTCTTCCAGGGTAGATTTCGGATCTACCACACTTCCTTGCACCCTCCAACTTCCTCCTTTTTCTTCAAAGCTTCAAACTTCCTTCACCAAGCCAAAGTCACTCACAAGGATCAAAATGGGCTAGGGTTTCGCTCTACAGTTCTTCTGGAAGAGAATGGGACGAAACGGGTGTTTTAGAATGGGTAAATTCGGGTGCAATGTCTGGAAATAGAGTTTCATTCAGACGGGTGGACTCGCCGAGTCCATGCATCGACTCGCCGAGTTCACCGCTCAAATCCCGTGTCCACCCTGCTGCTACTCGGCGAGTCGGGACGTAGACTCGCCGAGTTCGTGGCAAAAATAAGAATAAAACTTAAATAAAATCATACCATGAACCCGGTGTTACAATTCTCCCCCACTTATTTTAGACTTCGTCCTCGAAGTCTGCCGCTCCCTTTCAGAACAGCTCCGGATAATGCTCCGTCATCTCATCTGCAGGCTCGCAAGTCCATTCCGAGCCCTTCCGATGCTGCCATTGCACCTTCACCAGCTCCACCCTTTTGTTCCTCAGTTCCTTCGTCTTCCGGTCTAGGATAGACACAGGCCGCTCGATATAATTCAGGCTGTCATCAATCTGGATGTCCTCCAAAGGTACCACTGCTGAATCGTCCACCAGGCACTTCCGTAGCTGGGAGACGTGGAAAGTGCTGTGGATCTGACTGAGTTCGGCTGGCAGATCCAGCCGATATGCCACCTTGCCCACTCGGGCTGCAACCCTAAACGGTCCAATATACCTGGGACCCAACTTGCCCCGTTTCCTGAATCGGATGACGCCCTTCCACGGCGACACTTTCAGGAGAACCATATCCCCGACCTGGAACTCCAGATCTGATCGGCGCCTATCGGCATAACTCTTCTGTCGACTCTGAGCAGTCTGAAGCCTGCTCCGGACCTGCTGAATCTTCTCTGTCGTCTTGAGCACTACTTCAGTGCTCCCCATGACCCTCTGTCCAACCTCGCCCCAACATATCGGGTCCTACACTTCCTCCCGTATAACATCTCGAAGGGAGAACGGTCAATACTCGCGTGATAGCTGTTGTTATATGAAAACTCGGCTAAAGGAAGATAGGTATCCCAACTACCACCGAAGTCTAAAACACACGCCCGCAGCATGTCCTCCAGAGTTTGGATGGTCCGCTCGCTCTGGCCATCCGTCTGCGGGTGAAAGGCTGTACTAAAATGCAGACGAGTACCCAGCTCGTCATGAAACTTCTTCCAGAACCTGGAAGTGAACCGCACATCCCTATCCGAAATCACTGAAACTGGCACCCCGTGCCGTGCCACCACCTCTCTGATGTAGATATCGGCCAATTTCTCAGCCGAGATGCTCTCCTGAATCGGGATAAAGTGGGCGCTCTTGGTCAATCGATCGACGATGACCCATATCGAATCCACTCCCCGCGCGGTCCTGGGAAGCTTGGTGATGAAATCCATCGTGATGTCTTCCCATTTCCACAGCGGGATATCCAATGGCTGCATCTTGCCGTGCGGTCTCTGGTGTTCGGCCTTGACCTTCCTGCAGGTCAGACACCGCTCAACGTACCATGCTACATCCCGCTTCATGCAGGGCCACCAATAGTCCAGACGAAGATCCCTATACATCTTCGTTGCCCCTGGATGAATGGAGAATCGGGATTTGTGCGCCTCCTCCATCAGAACCTGGCGCACGCCTCCGAGGTATGGAACCCACACCCTGCGGTGTAATGTCAATAATCCTCTGCTGTCATAGTCGAAGGAGGAAACCTGTCCCACAATCCGCTCACTCTTCCGATGTTCCTCCTTCATAGCCTCCTGCTGAGCCTCCCAGATTCGCTCCAAAAGCGGAGTCACCACTGTCATCCGCATGCAAATATCCCTGATCGGCGCCGCCTTGCGGCTAAGCGCATCGGCCACCACGTTGGCCTTCCCCGGGTGATGAAGGATTTCACAATCATAATCCTTTACCACATCAAGCCACCGACGCTGCCTCATATTCAGATTTGGCTGGTCCATGAGGTACCTCAGACTCTTGTGGTCCGTGTAAATCGTACAGCGAACCCCATAGAGGTAATGACGCCAAATCTTGAGGGCGAACACAACAGCCCCCAACTCCAAATCATGCGTCGGGTAGTTCGCCTCGTGAGGCTTCAGCTGCCTCGACGCGTAGGCGATGACATGCCCTCTCTGCATCAATACCGCGCCCAAACCTGAGATGGACGCATCGCAGTATACAACAAAATCCTCCATGTCCTCTGGCAAGGCTAAGATTGGTGCCTCGCACAGTCTCTGTCTCAGTGTCTCGAATGCTGTCTGCTGCTCAGGCCCCCAACGAAAGACCACAGCCTTCCTCGTTAACCTGGTCAGGGGTAATGCTATCTTGGAGAAATCCTGAATGAATCTCCGGTAGTAGCCAGCTAATCCTAGGAAACTCCGAATCTCAGATGGAGATTTCGGAACCTCCCATCTCATCACGGCCTCCACCTTGGCCGGATCCACCGAAATCCCGTTCTGGTTGACAAGGTGCCCAAGAAACTGCACCTCGCGCAACCAGAACTCACACTTGGAGAACTTAGCATACAAGTTCTCCCTTCTCAAGGTCTCCAAAACCTCCCGCAAATGCTCCTCATGCTGCTCTCGCGTCTTGGAGTAAACCAAGATATCATCAATAAATACTATCACCGACCGGTCTAACATCGGTCTACACACGTGGTTCATGAGGTCCATGAACGCGGCAGGAGCATTGGTGAGCCCGAAAGGCATCACCACGAACTCATAGTGGCCATAACGTGTCCGAAATGCCGTCTTCTGCACATCCTCCTCTCTGACCTTCACCTGGTGATACCCTGAACGCAAATCTATCTTGGAGAACCAAGATGCTCCCTGAAGCTGGTCAAAGAGATCGTCAATCCTCGGGAGTGGGTAGCGGTTCTTCACCGTTACCTTATTCAGCTCCTTATAATCGATACACATCCGATGCGACCCGTCCTTCTTCTTCACAAACAGAATCGGGGCTCCCCAGGGTGAACTGCTCGGTCTAATGAATCCCTTGTCTAACAGCTCCTGAAGCTGTGTAGACAACTCCTGCATCTCGGGAGGAGCCAACCGATACGGTGCCTTGGCTATCGGAGCCGCACCAGGGACTAGGTCGATCCTGAACTCCACCTGTCGCTCTGGAGGTATCCCAGGTAGCTCCTCGGGGAATACATCCGCGAACTCTCGTACTACGGGCACATCACCCATCGTCGCCTTACCCGCCTCCCGGGTGTCCATGACATATGCGACATATCCTGCGCAACCCTGCTGAAGGTAACGCCTTGCCCTTGCTGCCGAACAGAAGGTTGGCCCTCGCTGTGATCTCTCACCCTGAATTACCAACTCTCCCCCACTTGGGGCTCTGACTCGTACTAACTGTTGCGCGCAATCTATCACTACCCCATTGGGACTCAGCCAATCCATACCAATAATGACCTTGTTTCCCCGCAATGGGATGGGAACTAGATCAACCAAATACCGCTCTTCGAACAACCTTAACACATAATCTCGGAAGACCTCTGATGCTTGCACCGACCGGTCGTCCGCAATCTCGACCTCCAAATGGTATTCCAACATTCCCGAGGACTCAGGAAACTTCTTGCTAAGTGCAAGAGAAACAAAGGATCGGGTAGCCCCCGAATCAAACAACACCTGGACTGGAATACCGTTCACATGGAACGATCCTAAACGTATATACACAGAGCACATGTCAATATCGTAAACCTCATATAAATAGGTCAGAGGGAAAGAATCATACCCGTCACCACATCGGGTGCAGCGCGTGCCTCCTCGGCTGTCAGCTGAAATGCCCGACTCCTCACCACCGGAGCCTCTGCCTTGCCCTGCCGGCCATCTGTAATCCGCAGGGTCGCTGGAGCTGGCGCCTGTACTGACGCTACTGCTGTCAACTGGGGGCAGTTTGTCCTCTTGTGGCCCCTCTGGTTGCAGTGGAAACACAGCAACTCAGATGTCTGAATAACCGGAGCAGGGGCAGTACAATCCCTGCTGAAATGTCCCGTCTTTCCGCACCTGTAGCAGCCTGTCGATCCTAATCTACACGCTCCCTCGTGCGACCTGCCGCACTTCCTGCAGCGGCCCGGTCCTGAATGGCCTTTCGGCCTACCATCTGATCCCTTGGGCTTCTTTCCCGAAGCCCCTATCGTCTGTCCCTCCTCTGCCTTCCTCTTCCGAATGTGCTCCAGATCTATCTCCCTCTCCCTCGCCCTAGCAATCATAGAATCCAGGGTAGGGCAAGCTGAAAAACTGACATGCTCCCGAATGTCGGCTCGCAACATGTCATGGTAGCGGGTTCTCCTCATATCCTCATCACCTGCATACTGGGGCACCAGTAACGCCCTCTCCCGGAACTTGGCAGTGATCTCCGCCACTGTCTCTGTCGTCTGCCTCATATCCAAGAACTCCCGTGCCAACTGCTGGAGTTCCACCGTAGGCGCGAACTCCGCCCTGAATCGTGTCACAAAGTCCGGCCATGTCATAACCTCAATGGCCGCGGCTCCCAAAGAGTCACAAACCGACTCCCACCAATCTCTAGCTCTGTCACGTAGACACCATGCTGTAAATCGTACCTTCGACCCCTCGGGGCAGAAGCTGATCAGCTGTGCAGACTCAAGGTCTGTAATCCATCGTCTGGCAGCAATGGGGTCCTTCGCCCCATGGAAATCTGATGCACCACTGCCCCTGAAGTCCTTAAAGGACAGTGTGCGTGGTCCTGACTGGCTAGCCGCCATATCACTCCTGAACGCCCTGAGACGGTCCTCCATCAACTCTACAATACCCTCCTTGATCGACCCGAAGATGATGGGAGTCGACTCAAGGATGCCCCTGGTAATCTCTGACGCAATGAACTCGCGTAGACCCTCATCAACTGGTTCGGACCCTGAACCCGAACCCGATCCTGATCCTGAGCCTCCCGCTCCCTGTCGTGTGGTCACCATGCTGCAAAACATAACATAACCACCATTATACTATATTCCACTAACGAGGCTCACATTCATATCACAAGTTCCCGGTCTCCTCTAGGCCCTTTTTGAATCGAGTACGAATCCTTTGCTTTCAGTAGTACGGGCCCATACTACCTTCCACGTCTATCCGTACTTTCCTCAAGAATTGCCTCAACTCAACCAAGTCCTTTCTACTAATACTGCGGTTCTCGTGCTACTCTCGCCCTAGGCTTGCCCTAGGGAATTCTCTGACTCTACCCAAACCAGTCCTCAGCTGCTGAAGGCCTCCTTGTAATGCCAATTAGCCATCACCTGAATACCATCACATGTGACGAGGCTCAGATAATCCTTCGAGTAAGAGACTCGTCCCTATAACGGTTAGACTCAAACGAGAGCTGCACAATAGGTCCAAATCCAGCACTCTTAGATTATTCAACCCTGATCGCATGTGACGTGACGTATTCACCTAATGGCTAACTCCCATCACTCCGAGCCCTACAAGTACGAAGCCAGCAGCATTCGGACACAGTAAACTACTCAAGCAAATCTATCCTCATAACGAGAAATCTCATGCTACTCTCGCCCTAAGTAATCGCCATCCCACTCTCTGCCATCAGCTGTACAAGAGGTCCCTGCTTTCTTTCCCTAACTAGCTCGCGAATACTATTACATATTACTCAGACTAGATAATTATTCGAATGAGAGGTCCTACCCTACAACGGTTGGACTCAAACAAGAGCTGCGAAATAGGGCTAGACCCAACCTTCTGAAATTATTTAATCCTTGCAATATGTAACTTAGCATATTCGTTCACTAGTTAGTGAAAGACAACTGGAACTCCTAATAGCACAAAGCAAGTAGCATTCGGGCATTGAGCACACATAATCAAGTATATACTACTCTGGCTATCATACTGACTGATCTGTACTAGCATGCAATTCTCAAAAAGCCGAAACACATAAAGCAGGCACATAAGGTATCATTCCTAGATCCTTAGTCCTATTCTAGCATGCTGTTCTACTGAAACTGAAATTGATAATCATAACGTAAACTTGTATGGGTACTTTGGGGCAAACTTACTTGAGCTCGGCCGGTCGCGCACATCACACACCTTTTTCTTTTTAGAAACCCCTTTTTCTTAGTCTTTAGAAAATCATTTCTTTATAAAAATCTTTTATTCCCTCGATTTGAGTCCAGACACCCCCGAAGGTGTGCCCGAATCCCTCAAACCAGGGCTCTGATACCAACTTGTAACGTCCCGAAAATACCAGCTAAAAATTTCATTTTTAAATTAGGTTAATTCATAAAAACATCGTTACAAAACATTCATAATATTAATTTATGTCTGAGAACCGGTAACATCGTAGTAAAATATTCAGAGTACATCCCAGGAAATCCATAGTGCGGAAAACATGAGAGTGTGTGATATGCTGCTACCGCGCCGACTCCTTTCCCCTAGCTGAAGAGGTACCTGAAAACAAAACTATAAAACGTAAGCACGAAGCTTAGTGAGTTCCCCCATAATGCCACATACCATACAATCATATAACGAATAACTAAGGGATACGGGCCTCGCCCACACCCATAGAGATACGGGCCTCGCCCACACTTTACTTTCTGAGAGGTACGGGCCTCGCCCACACTCTTCTATCCATGGAGATACGGGCCTCGCCCACACTCCACTACTAAACCATAACATACAAGTATCACACAGACAACAAGTATAAGCAATTCTATCATACTGGCATATAACACAATCAAACTCAGCTATTAGATACGCGCTCCGCCCACACTCTGATACTAACATATCGTCTATACGGGCCGGCCTTGGTGCCTTAGACCCGTCCCTACTGGAAGGAAACTCACCTCGAGAGTAGCTGCCGAAAACCTGCTCAGACTACGCCTGGCTGCCGCACCGGTAATCCCTCCGGCTATAAATCCGTAAACATGGATTAGGTACTCATAAATACCCCTAAGGTCAAATGACTGGTCAAAGTCAACTCCTTGGACAAAGTCAACCCTCTGATTGACTGGACTCGCCGAGTCCATATGGCGACTCGCCGAGTCCTTCTTTATCTAGCCCGACTCTGACTCATCGGGTCCCTGTTCCCACTCACTGAGTCAGCCTGACTCGCTAGACGGGGTCAACTAACAAACCCGCGACTGGACTCGCCGAGTCCAAGGGGGTGACTCGCCGAGTCCGACGAACTGATCTCACAATTTGCTCCAATCTTCCATCGGAACATCAACCCTGGAGATTTGGAGATTCTGGGACTATAGCTACACGTTAAATTGCTAATCCACGTGCGACTACGGAGGGTTGGACCTCCTACACTTAAACCCTTCTTATTCTAGTGACTGATCATATGACTCGCCGAGTTGGAAGAACAACTCGTCGAGTTCAAGGCTATATTCAAAGGACACGCCGAGTTTGAGGAACGACTCGCCGAGTACCAGACAATCTTCATAGGACTCGCCGAGTTGTTTATCCAACTCGCCGAGTCTAAGGCCATCTTCATGAAACTCGCCGAGTGCACTTTGGCACTCGCCGAGTACCCTTCGACTCTTCACCCATTCTGGCCAAATTTGAGACATGCAATGGTTCCAAACCATAAATCTAAGCTCCTAGGGCATAAACACACGGAGTTTGGGAGGTTTAAGGGCTTGCATTGCACATATAAGGGACAAAAGGGAATCTATTTTACTAAGGATCAAGAAGGAGCTTTCTTACCTGGTTAGGAGCTTCTTCCAGGGTAGATTTCGGATCTACCACACTTCCTTGCACCCTCCAACTTCCTCCTTCTTCTTCAAAGCTTCAAACTTCCTTCACCAAGCCAAATTCACTCACAAGGATCAAAATGGGCTAGGGTTTCGCTCTACAGTTCTTCTGGAAGAGAATGGGACGAAATGGGTGTTTTAGAATGGGTAAATTCGGGTGCCATGTCTGGAAATAGAGTTTCATTCAGACGGGTAGACTCGCCGAGTCCATGCATCGACTCGCCGAGTTCACCGCTCAAATCCCGTGTCCACCCTGCTGCTACTCGGCGAGTCGGGACGTAGACTCGCCGAGTTCGTGGCAAAAATAAGAATAAAACTTAAATAAAATCATACCATGAACCCGGTGTTACAATGGAGTTTAATGTTTGAGATTTACCGTTTGGGGAAATTTTAGGTATTGGATTTTGATATTGATTTTTGTACGGTCATTTATATAAAAAGATTACATTTTGTTGTTGAATATATATATTATGAGGTACAAAATATATGATAAAACAAAACTAACGGTTTATATATAATGGTTTTTTTAACAAAAATTTAATAATATTAATCATACCATATTTTTAAACTTAAATAATCTAACTATTATATCTTTTATGATGTACAAAATAGATAATAAAACAAAACCAGTGTTTTATATATAATATTTTTTTAATAAACTTGATAGTACTAATCACACCATATTTTCAAACTTAAATACTCTAACTATAAACAATAAATACTTTAACGTAAACGTAGAATACACAATAGGAGTCTAGAAGGCCACAAACTAACATTAATCTGTAAATATGTGTTGGAATATTAAAACATCATAGAATTTGTCAAAAATCATACTTTCCATATTCTTTCATTTAGAGAAACATGAAAAAGTCAATGATAAAATGAAGAGAAATATGTACACACAAATAAAAATTGTATATTATTATATTTTTGTAGATCTTCCTAAACTGAAAACCTCAACAAACAAACAGTAATTGCAGGTTATCTACCCATATATCGTTCAATCATCAACCACAAATTGGCTAAGGTTAATTTCTAGGATTCAACTCTCCATACATGCCTAACATAAAGAAAATGGCATTATAAACCAAGTATTTACTCACATGTGCTTTTTATTTAAGTATTCAATATGTTTTAACTTTTTGTCATTTATAGTTTTAGTTTATAACAATTATCAAATGAACCATGTATATGTTATTAAGCATCACTTCTAGAAGGAAATGGTAAAATGACCATTCAGTCATGTATAAATAGTTCATTTAGTCTATATAAGAAGATCCAGACAACACTTAATACAAAATAAAATTGAGAACTGTCCCCTAACTAAAAAGAAACAAGATTGAATTCGAGAAATAGCAAAGTATTTTGATTGATTTGTTTAGTATAGCATCCTACATCCATTTATTCCTATTACCACATTTTACTGTACATTTTCGGCACTAAATTAAGTAGTGTACTCAATAAAGAGGTATTTAAAAGATAAATAAACACAATGTATGCCGCATTTGGCTTAAAGAGACATGACAATTTCAGACACAATTATAGCATTGTAATTTGAAACGTCATTCAAATTCATTTTAAAACTTAATTATCCATGGCAGATTAGATGATTTTAGAAACATGGGCAAGATTGGGATTCAAAAATCATGAGGCATGAAGTTTACCCGATGAAGGAAGTTTCAGAGTATTCCAATCTTTCCCAAGTCCATATCTATCATCGCCGTCCTAAAGGAAACTATGCCATTCACATCCACACACAACTAAAAAGTTTAAACAAACACACACACACACACACACACTTACAACAACTGAAAAATTTAAACACACACACACGCACATACACTGAAAATGAAGGAAACACATTGTTTTTAAAAAAATACCTAATCAAAGCATTATATTTTTGATATTTTTTTAAATACAAAATTTTATATTTCCACAAATTTACCCGACTATAGTGATCTTATCTAAGGAAAAATCTACTTTCACCGGTAGTTGAATAGTTTTTTCAAAGTACAATATAATTATTAGAATTTTTTGGAAGTATTTTTGGAAGTACAGGGATGTGAATGGGTAAAGTTTCTAAGTAAAATGCCTAAGAAGAAAAAAAATGATAATTGTTATAACAAAATGTTGAAAAATAGATGCCGTATAAACAAATAAATGATAGAACCTTGTTATTTCTTCCAATTAACAGAATAAGTGGGTGGCTTATAATTGGTAAGGCTTCAGTATCATCTATTAGCAAGCCTATCCAAAATATAAATTGTTTGAAAGTTACAAAATACGGTATTCTAATACACTTGATACTTCCTTCAGCTTACCAGTTACCTGAAAATACAAGTTATTTTGAAAACGGTCAACATATATAATGTTGGTGAGTTCATAAGCAGGTTTGATATAAAAATAGTTGGTATTGTTTGTAAAACCCAGAAAATCCGATATTTTCTGTAACAAGAACTGTTTACGAAAAAGATGTGATGATCACAGATGTGTATATGTATGTGATTTCAAAACATGTAAAAGTAAATGACTTTCATAATTGTTCCTTGTATTGGAGTTGATGTATATAGATAAGAATAATGTCGTTTCCCGGAAAACCCGATGTTTTCCGATTTGAATAGTATGATAGTTTTGTATTATCGCATAAATCACTTTGTATGGCCACCATGTATGCAATTGTTTTCCCAAGAATGATGAGACGGTAACAGATCTCTATGTGAGTCATTATAATCATGCATCATAATGACTATTTCGTCTGTCTTGGCATTTTTCCAAATGCCGGATTTGATCATGATTTTGTCACCCTAGACTGGCCGAGTCTAACTGTAGCGAACAACTTAAGTGTGGGGGAGTCACCCCGTATAGATCTATACACAAACTCTCGCTCTCCCTCCAGGAGACTCTGATTATAACTACAGGCTACGACCGACACTTATTGGTGCCAACCGACAAGTCTCACTAGATCCCGATTGTTTCTACATGAATATGAATAACATTGACCGTAACTCATTTAATGTTTACGTGAATATGAAGTAAGCCTAACAGACACACGAAAGGACAACGGCGGCCCACAAATCATGTA
Source organism: Lactuca virosa (assembly GCF_052849685.1). NCBI lineage: Eukaryota > Viridiplantae > Streptophyta > Magnoliopsida > Asterales > Asteraceae > Lactuca > Lactuca virosa. The sequence continues at coordinate 320,522,122 of NC_136428.1, forward strand.
TGTTATTCTAGGCTGTCGAGTATGCTACAGACACGTTAAAGTCCATTGAGCATATGAAGAATAGTCTGAACCATATCAGCAATGCAATTGGGCCACTAAGGCCCAATAGCATGTAAAAGCTAATAAGGGTCCATTAGACATATAATTAGGTCACCAAGGCCCAATAAACATGTATTGTTTATATTGGGCCCAATAAACATGTAATTGGGTCACGAAGGCCCAATAAGCACGAATGAGTATACTAGGCCCAAGCATCGTATTATTTATTCGTTTGTAGATATTAATTGTAGTATACAGTTTGTTTTACACAAAACACTTAGTTATTCTATGAAAATATCCAACGTTTGAGTCATAACGATAACACTGTTTTATGGAAATATTTAAATTTTTAATTTCACATGTTGTAAAAGTATACATCTTTGGCCCAATTGGTTGAAATGTTAACATATTTGACTCCAAAATATTTATTTGAACATTTCAGCCCCTCCTTTTGTGAAGTTTCAATTTCAGCCCCTTTCCTTATTGTAAAATGACATTTTTAGATCTTCTTAATGAAAAATGACATTTTTAGTCCTTAGACCCTTTTTGATTGACATTTTTGGCCCAAATATAATTTAAATTTCACCTTCAGCCCAAAACATAATTATTTAACATTTCCAGCCCCTTTTCGATAAGAGTTTACGTTTTTGGCCCATTTTCCCGAAATTTTGCATTTTCGGCCCATTATTCTAAAACTTAGCATTTTTAGTCTCAATTTTAGAATAAATGTTATTTTTAATCCCTGAAATGGGTCTATTTGTATTTAAGGCTCAATCTTTGAATAAATAACAGTTTTAACCCCAAAGTTTCTTATTTTTCGCAAAATGGGCCCAAAAATCCGTAAGGCCCAAATATTGGCCCATTTAGCTAACTTTTACATTTTTGGCCCTTTGAAAAACATGGTTGTCATAAAAATCTGTTTTATACATATATGACCTGTTTATCCTTTTAAAAATCGTAAATGTCACTTTTTGCCCTTATCTTTTGTTTTCTTGACAAATATGACCCTTAACAAGATTTTTACTTTAAATTTTTATATCTTAAACATGTAAGCATTTTTATCTTGATAAGATGATGTATAAGGTGCCTTAGTTTATGGTTTCTCACTCATTGTTGCTTATAATATCGAGATATGTAAAAATCTAACAAATTTTTACCACATAAATCAAGAAATCACACATATCAAGTATATAACACATATATCAACACATAAGACTTGTATTCTCCCCCAAAAATCATGTAAAATCCGAAAAACAAGGGGTATGAACTCACCTTTGCTTGTTGTTCTTGGTTTTGAATAAGAATGAAAGAAGATGGTGTTGTTTTTGGCCCTAACAAACTCCTTGAGGGACTTTCGAGCTCATGAAGTTTCTAAGGTGTTAGATCACAAAATGAAGCTTCATAAGAGAGTGTTTTTAGCTTAAGGATGAAAGTCAAAGACTAAAATATGATAACAACTTACCAAAGAGTGATGACCTAGATGAGAACCTCTTGAAGTATACTCTAATTCTCGAAAATTAGAGGGGAAAGGAAGGAGTGTTCTTGTGAGTGTTTGAGAGAGTTTGGTGTGTGTGTGTTTGCTTCTTGCTCTCGGCCGAAGAAAGAAAAGAGAGGGGTGAGGTGACTTTTCATGGAAACATGAGAGATCATGCCTTGATACATGATGAATATTAGGGAGGTGGCACCACCAAAGGCAACCCCTAATTCTTTTCCCCCTTAATCTTTTTTTTTGATGAAGTTGAGCCGAGAACTTGGGCTAGGAGAAAGGAATGGGTTATCTTGGGTCGTTCCTTGCCTTTGTTCGAAATCTTGAGGCCCAAAAATTAATTTTCGGCCCATTGGGCCCTTAGAGTAGTTCATGGCCTAATTTTGTATAAAAGAATGGATTTATGGCCCATTAGGGCTAATTAGCTTTGCTATGGCCCATCAAGGCCCATTGAAGGTAAACTAATCCATTTTAGGCCTATTATGGCTCAAATGTTTAAGTTTCATGAAAGTGGGTCCAATTAGAGCCCATATAAGGGTCCTAAGCCCCAAATAGTCAAATTGGAGGCTTATTGGTCCTTTAGGCCCAATAAGAAAATCCTAGTCCATAATGGACTTAAACCGGGATTTTTCGGGTTTCCAATCTGTAATTGACCATTTGAAGTGTTTGTGTTGAGATTTGATCTTTCATTTGGATTTTAAATGGAAGTTTGTTGTCATTCAGTACTCATAAATCATGTTTTCAAGTCATGGTTACAATTGTTGCCATTGTTAATGTTTACATAGGGATAGAATTTCCTAGCCAAAATTGCTAGTTGTGACATCATCCCCCCGTTAGAGGGAATTTCGTCCTGAAATTCTTTTGAAAACTAGGTTTGAAGATGCGAGAATAACTGAGGGTACTTCTGCTTCATTTGGTCCTCGCGTTCCCATGTGAATTCCGGTCCACGCTTCGCGTTCCATCGAACCGTCACAATGGGAATGCGACTTTGCTTAGTACGCTTCACTTCCCTGTCCATGATTTCAACTGGTTCTTCCACGAATAGGAGATTCTCGTTGATTTCGATTTCTTCTAAAGGAATAGCATGGGTTTCGTCGGATAAACATTTCTTTAGATTGGAAACATGGAACACAGGGTGTATGTTGCTGAGCTCCGCAGGTAGCTGCAACCTATATGCCACTGGACCGATTCGGGCAAGGATCTCGAATGGTCCAATGTATCGCGGGTTTAGTTTTCCCTGTTTCCCGAAGCGAATCATTCCTTTCCAGGGAGAGACTTTCAATAGCACCTGGTCTCCGACTTGAAATTGTATAGGCTTTCGCCGGTTGTCAGCATAACTCTTCTGTCGGTCCCATGATGCTTGAAGTCGAGCCTTGATTTGAGTTATCCTTTCATTTGTTTCACAGATGATCTTCGGTCCTGTTAGAGTATTTTTCGGTGCCTGCCCCTTTGCTAGCTGAGAGTCACTCACCTCAGCCCAACATAGAGGCGACCTGCATTTGCGTCCGTAAAGCGCTTCGAAAGGAGCAACCTTGATGCTCGTGTGATAACTGTTATTGTATGAGAATTCAATCAGAGGCAAGTGGGTGTCCCAAGACATGCCGAAGTCGATCACACAGGCTCTAAGCATGTCCTCAAGCGTCTGAATGGTACGCTCGCTTTGCCCGTCCGTTTGAGGATGGTAGGTAGTGCTCATGTCTAATTGTGTTCCCATTGCCTTCTGCAGCGACTGCCAAAATCATGTAGTAAATCTACTGTCTCGGTCTGAGATAATAGATACTGGTACTCCATGGAGCCTCACGATTTCCTTGATGTAAATTCGGTTCAATGTTTCCATCTTGTAAGATTCCTTTATTGGCAGGAAATGAGCGGATTTTGTTAATCTATCGACTATTACCCATATTGCATCCAACAAGTCCGCTGTCTTGGGTAATTTGGTCACGAAGTCCATGGTAATCCTTTCCCATTTCCACTAAGGTATTACCGACTGTTGTAATAATCCCAAGGGCTTATGGTATTCCACTTTTACTTTGGCGCAAGTGAGGCACTTGCCCACGTAAGTGGCAATTTCTGCCTTCATGTTTGGCCACCAATAATGTTGTTTGATATCTAGGTACATTTTATCTGATCCTGGATGGATGGAGTATCGTGTCTTGTGAGCTTCATTCATGACTACTTCTCTGAATCCCCCAAATTTAGGGATCCAGATTCTATCCATGAAATGGCATGCTCCATCCTCTTTGACTTCAAGGTTCTTTTCCATTCCACGCAATGATTCACTTGCGAGGTTTTCAGGTTTCATTGCTTCTAATTGGGTTTCCTTGATTTGTGAGGTTAGGTGGGATTGAATGGTTATAGAAAGGGTTTTCACACGACGACTCGAGTATTCCTTTCGGCTCAAGACATCAGCTAGCACGTTAGCGTTCCCTGGGTGGTATTTGATTTCACACTCATAGTTGTTTAGTAATTCAACCCATCTCCGCTGCCTCATGTTCAACTCTTTCTGGTTCAGAATGTGCTGGAGGATTTTGTGGTCGGTGAAGATGGTGCACTTCGTACCATAAAGGTAGTGCCTCCAAATCTTTAATGCGAAGACCACTGCTCCCAATTCGAGATCATGAGTGGTGTAATTCACTTCGTGCGTTTTTAGTTGCCTGGATGCATAGGCTATCACCTTTCCTCGTTGCATAAGTACACATCCTAAACCCTGATTCGAAGCATCGCAGTATACTACAAAGTCTTTTGTTTCCTCCGGTAAGGATAGTACGGGTGCACTACAGAGGGCTTTCTTCAGGGTTTGGAAGGTAACTTCTTGCTTCTCTGTCCATTCGAATGGTACGCCTTTTTGTGTAAGCATGGTAAGAGGCTTGGCTGTCCTGGAGAAATTCTGGATGAATCTTCTATAATAGCCTGCGAGACCTAGAAATTGACGAATTTCCATGGGTGTCGTTGGGACTGCCCATCCTTCAATGGCTTTAACCTTAGAGGGATCTACATGTGTCCCTTCTTCGCTAACAACGTGACCCAAAAAGTTCAAGCTGCGAAGCCAGAACTCACACTCAGAGAGTTTCGCGTACAACTTTTCAGCTCGCAGGGTCTCCAAGATTTGTCGGAGATGTCGACTATGTTCCTCTTTTCTTCGAGAATAAACCAGGATATCGTCGATGAAAACGATCACAAAGTTGTTAAGGAATGGACGGCAAACTCGATCCATTAGGTCCATAAATGCGGCGGGAGCATTCGTCAGACCGAAGGGCATTACAACAAATTCATAATGTCCATAGCGAGTTCGGAAAGCGGTCTTGGAAATATCCTCTTCCCGTACCTTGAGTTGATGATAGCCGGATCGCAGATCTATCTTAGAGAAGTAATTTGCTCCTTGAAGTTGGTCGAATAGATCGTTGATTCGTGGAAGTGGGTAGCGATTCTTGATAGTGAGCTTATTCAACTCTCTATAGTCGATGCACATTCTGAACGATCCGTCTTTCTTTTTAACGAAGAGGACCGGAGCTCCCCATGGCGAGAAGTTGGGTCTGATGAATCCTTTGTTCAAGAGTTCGCTGAGTTGACTTGACAATTCCTGCATCTCCGCAGGAGCCAACCTATAGGGTGATTTGGCGATTGGAGTAGCTCCTGGTACAAGGTCAATCCGAAATTCGACCTGTCTATCAGGGGGTATTCCCGGAAAATCCTCGGGAAATACGTCCGGAAAGTCACACGCCACTGGGATATCTCGAACGTTTATTTCTTCCTTGGACTTATCCACGATGTGAGCACGGAACGCGCAGTTCTTCTTATGCAAGCACTTATGTGCCTTAATGCATGAGATAAGATGAAGGTTGACGCCGGGTTTATCTCCATAGATGATTAGGGTTTCGTGGTTAGGAAGATGAAGGCATACGGCCTTCTCGTGGCACATAATATCAGCATGACGGGGGCTTAACCAATCCATTCCGATGATCACATCGGAACTCCTAATATTCACGGGCACCAAATTAATTCGGAAAGTGCGGTGATTTAATGTTAACGTGCATCCTACATAAATATCCCTAGTTGATTCTGTTTTCCCATTAGCCATTTCCACAGTGAAGGCTTCATCGAGCTTCTGGGATTGTTGATTTAGTAAGTGTTTAAACTTGTTACTAACGAAGCTTCACTCTGCTCCACTATCGAATAAGATGCATGCGTAGGTGTTGTTAAGGAGAAACGTACCGGTAACAACAGTGGGGTCTTGGACGTCTTCGCCTTGTCCCAAAGTCAGCACTCTTCCTGCTGCTCCTGTCGCTTGATTGCTTGTGTTGGAGCAATTTCGCCTGAAATGTCCGGTTTTCTCACATCCGTAATAGGTATAACTGGCCCCATCCTTGGTGTTGTTGTTATTGTTGCTGTTGTTGTTGTTTGGCATCTGGTTTTGTTGGTTTTGTTGGAGCTGAGCCCTACAATACTTCGCTGTATGGCCCTTCCGGTTGCATCTTGTGCAAATCATCTCTCTGCGTTCCCCGTGATGATGGTAGTTGCATTTGTTACACTTGGGGAGATTTCCTGAGTACTGATTCGGAGCATTTGGCGTGGATGAGGCTGGAGCATGTGGTGCAGTGGTAGCTTGAGTTGCTGCATGGACAACCACAGTTTGTAACTTCTTAGATGATTCCGAGTTCTGTTTCCCCTTTCTCTTGTTGTTTCTCCCTTTCTTACTTTCCTCTTCCTTCTTAACTTCCGCTTCCACAGTTTTATCACCCTTCTTGTTGCTATGATCATACAATTTCTTGGCCAGTCTTTTGGCGCTATCAAACGTCTCAGGGTTTGCCGCAATGACATTCCCTTGGATAGGTGCAGTCAATCCCCATATAAACCTCTCAATCTTTTTCCCTTCTGAGGTGATCATTCCGGGACACATAAGGGATAGCTCGCTAAACCTGGATATGTATGCGTCGATGTTGGAGTTTTGAACCGTGAGGTTCCACAACTCTTGTTCCATCTTCTGTATCTCACCTCTAGGCAGTATCCTGCCAAAATCATCTCCTTCATCTCTTCCCAGGGCATCGCGTTCGCCACCGGGAGTGTCATGGCCTCTACGTGGCCATTCCACCATGAAAGAGTTGATCAACGAATGTGCATGCTGCGAACTTGAATTTACACCCATCCGGACACCCGCAGATTTCAAAGACGGATTCAACTTTCTCAATCCATCTTTTCAGGGCTATGACGCCTCCCGTCCCATTAAAGGTCTGAGGTTTGGCATTTGTGAAGTCCTTGTAGGTGCATGGTTGTGCGGCTCCCTGGTTTGTTCCTTGATTTGTACTCCGAGTTCCCTGTCCATTGCCTTCTCCATTGTTTCCATTGTGAATTTGGGCAAGTGCTGCAGTGACTGCGGCGGACACCGCTGCTTGAAACGCAACTGAGTTTATTTCCGGTAGAGTTGGAGGCTGATTGTTTCCACGGTTCGGTCTTTGCGGCATCTTGCTATCATAGAACAGAAAGATGTTGAGTGCGCAGTATATCTTAAGTTCAAGGTATTACTACCTAGATGAGTTGGTTTATGTAAGTGGTTAGCTTAACGATTTTCAACATAGAACAACGAATTAATCCACATAGCATATAACAACATAACAATTAAAACACATTTTGCTTTCATTAATAATATCCGAGTTGGTACATGAAAATTTTCCCGAGAGGGCATACAAAGTTTGGCAGCATGACGACTCTATGAGTAGTGTAATCACTTAAACATAGAGTCAATAGTACATAACATAGGGCATATAGAAGAAACATAGTACTACTGGGGAAGTCTACGGATCCGGGGTGTGCTGAGATGTGTCGGGAGGTGGCGAAATCATATCCCAAAATGTTGTGCCAACAACTGAGCCATCTCGGTCATCTCCCCGATGACCTCGTCCCTTTCCTGCTCAGCCTACACGGCTCGTGCCTCCATGGCAAATAGCTGTTGCCGAAGTGTGGCAACCTCTGCGTCCAGAGGGCGATCCTCCTTAACAGGATTTCCTGGTGGAGTAGGGTGGTCCTGGTGTGCCTCGTCGGTAGGTGGTTCGACGGGGGCTTCGTCTATGTTTCTATCTTCCTCCATGTCCTCATCAGTCTCATGAACTCGTAGTCCGTATCAGTGTACTCGTCGGGTTCAATACCGGGTGCCGCCTCTTGTTCTATCTCAGGGTCGTCTTCAATCATTCCATGGGCCACTAGGGCCTGGTGAAACTGGATACCTTGATGCACCTCCTCCATGGTGACTGTGTGGGAAATTTGTGGTGAGAAACGTGTAAGGAGTGTAAATTTGTAGAAATTAAGTTTTTTTTTTTTTTTTTTTTTTTTTTTTTTTTTTTTTGTTTCATCGATCATCACAATCACACCCGGGCACATGACAATCGTACTTTGGGTGAATGTAGTTGATCAGGCTACATTTACCCCCAATACGGCTACATAACTGTCCGAGCATAATCGAAATGTTCGAATCCTCCAAAGACTTTTAAGTGTTGTTATATTGTTAGTTTAATGTAAGCACGTAAGTATGAAATTTTTATTTTTGTTCAGAGTTATTTATTCCCATTGTGTTTATAGCTGCATATCACGTATGGTTAGATATGCTAGTTCACTATAAACAAAGCTCTGATACCAACCTGTCACACCCCCGAACCAGACGACAGAAACGTCTGGGGCTCGTGTGACTTAAATTGAAATATCATCACATTGAATATAAATGAAACGCAACATAATCATCACCAAACATTACATAGTACAACCATCATTGTTTACATCAGTACATTGTATGCATATTACATATCCAAAATATAAATTTTTTGAAATTCACAAAATACGGTATTCTAATACACTTGATAGTTCCTTCAGCTTACCGGTTACTTGAGAATACAAGTTATTTTGAAAACGGTCAACATATATAATGTTGATGAGTTCATAAGCAGGTTTGATATAAAAATAGTTGGTATTGTTTGTAAAACCCAAAAAATCTGATATTTTCTGTAACAAGAACTGTTTACGAAAAAGATGTGATGATCCCATATGTGTATATGTATGTGATTTCAAAACATGTAAAAGTAAATGACTTTCATAATTATCCCTTGTATTGGAGTTGATGTATGTAGATAAGAATAATGTCGTTTCCCAGAAAACCCGATGTTTTCCGATTTGAATAGTATGATAGTTTTGTATTATCGCATAAATCACTTTGTATGGCCACCATGTATGCAATTGTTTTCCCAAGAATGTTGAGATGGTAACGGATCTCTATGTGAGTCGTTATAATCATGCATGATAATGACTATTTCGCCTGTCTTGGCATTTTTCCAAACGCCTGATTTGATCAAGATTTTGTCACCCTAGACTGGCCGAGTCTAACTGTAGCGAACAACTTAGGTGTGGGGGAGTCACCACCGTATAGATCTATACACAAACTGTCGCTCTCCCTCCAGGAGACTCTCATTATAACTACAGGCTACGACCGACACTTATTGATGCCAACCGATAAGTCTCACTAGATCCCGATTGTTTCTACATGAATATGAATAACATTGACCGTAACTCGTTTAATGTTTACGTGAATATGAAGTAAGCCTAACAGACACAAGAAAGGACAACGGCGGCCCACAAATCATGTATGTTATTCTAGGCTGTCGAGTATGCTACAGACACGTTAAAGCCCATTGAGCATATGAAGAATAGTCTGAACCATATCAGCAATGCAATTGGGCCACTAAGGCCCAATAGCATGTAAAAGCTAATAAGGGTCCATTAGGCATGTAATTGGGTCACCAAGGCCCAATAAACATGTTTTGTTTATATTGGAACCAATAAACGTGTAATTGGGTCACGAAGGCCCAATAAGCATGAATGGGTATACTAGGCCCAAGCATCGTATTGTTTATTCGTTTGTAGATATTAATTGTAGTATACAGTTTGTTTTACACAGAACACTTAGTTATTCTATGAAAATATCCAACGTTTGAGTTTTAACGATAACATTGTTTTATGGAAATATTTGAATTTTTAATTTCACATGTTGTAAAAATTTACATCTTTGGCCCAAAGGTTTAAATGTTAACATATTTGACTCCAAAATATTTATTTGAACATTTCAGCCCCTCCTTTTGTGAAGTTTCAATTTCAGCCCCTTTCCTTATGGTAAAATGACATTTTTAGATCTTCTTAATGAAAAATGACATTTTTAGTCCTTAGACCCTTTCTGATTGACATTTTTGGCCCAAATATAATTTAAATTGCACCTTCATCCCAAAACATAATTATTTAACATTTCCAGCCCCTTTTCGATAAGAGTTTACGTTTTTGGGCCATTTTCCCGAAATTTTGCATTTTCGGCCCATTAGTCTAAAACTTAGCATTTTTAGTCTCAATTTTAGAATAAATGTTATTTTTAATCCCTAAAATGGGTCTATTTGTATTTAAGGCTCAATCTTTGAATAAATAACAGTTTTAACCCCAAAGTTTCTTATTTTTCGCAAAATGGGCCCAAAAATCCGTAAGGCCCAAATATTAGCCCATTTAGCTAACTTTTACATTTTTGGCCCTTTGAAAAATATGGTTGTCATAAAAATCTGTTTTTATACATATATGACCTGTTTAGCCCTTTAAAAATCGTAAATGTCACTTTTTGCCCTTATCTTTTGTTTTCTTGACAAATATGACCCTTAACAAGATTTTTACTTTAAATTTTTATATCTTAAACATGTAAGCATTTTTATCTTGATAAGATGATGTATAAGGTGCCTTAGTTTATGGTTTCTCACTCATTGTTGCTTATAATGTCGAGATATGTAAAAATCTAACAAATGTTTACCACATAAATCAAGAAATCACACATATCAAGTATATAACACATAGATCAACACATAAGACTTGTATTCTCCCCCAAAAATCATGTAAAAACCGAAAAACAAGGGGTATGAACTCACCTTTGCTGCTTGTTCTCGGTTTTGAAGAAGAATGGAAGAAGATGGTGTTGTTTTTGGCCCTAACAAACTCCTTGAGGGACTTTCAAGCTCATGAAGTTTCTAAGGTGTTAGATCACAAAATGAAGCTTCATAAGAGAGTGTTTTTAGCTTAAGGATGAAAGTCAAAGACTAAAATAGGGTAACAACTTACTAAAGAGTGATGACCTAGATGAGAACCTCTTGAAGTATACTCTAATTCTCGAAAATTAGAGGGGAAAGGAAGGAGTGTTCTTATGAGTGTTTGAGAGAGTTTGGTGTGTGTGTGTTTGCGTCTTGCTCTCGGTCGAAGAAAGAAAAGAGAGGGGAGAGAGGGGTGAGGTGACTTTGCATGGAAACATGAGAGACCATGCCTTGATACATGATGAATATTAGGGAGGTGGCACCACCAAAGTCAACCCCTACTTCTTTTCCCCCTAAATCTTTTTTTTGATGAAGTTGGGCCGAGAACTTGGGCTAGGAGAAAGGAATGGGTTATCTTGGGTCATTCCTTGCCTTTGTTCGAAATCTTGAGGCCCAAAAATTATTTTTCGGCCTATTGGGCCCTTAGAGTAGTTCATGGCCCAATTTTGTATAAAAGAATGGATTTATGGCCCATTAGAGCTAATTAGCTTGGCTATGGCCCATCAAAGCCCATTGAAGGTAAACTAATCCATTTTTAGGCCTATTATGGCTCAAATGTTTAAGTTTCATGAATATGGGTCCAACTAGAGCCCATATAAGGGTCCTAAGCCCAAAATAGTCAAATTGGAGGCTTATTGGTCCATTAGGCCCAATAAGAAAATCCTAGTCCATAATGTACTTAAAACGAGATTTTTAGGGTTTCCAATCTGTAGTTGACCATTTGAAGTGTTTGTGTTGAGCTTTGATCTTTCATTTGGATTTTAAATGGAAGTTTGTTGTCATTGAGTACTCATAAATCATGTTTTCAAGTCATGGTTACAATTGTTGCCATTGTTAATGTTTACATAGGGATAGAGTTTCCTAGCCAAAATTGCTAGTTGTGACAGGTGTCATATTATAGGATACCCATTTTAAGAAACAGTCATGAAAAAAAACATTTTAAGATGTGTCATATAACAATTGTATACAATCAATAGCATGTTAGACATAAAGAGCATATTTATAGAGATTCAAAACAGGGCTCATTGTTACCCCAAAGTTCCAAGAGCATGGCAGCAGCCCTATGACTTTGAAATTTACATTTCAGCTACAAATTAGAGACCTGTCAAGAGAAAGAGATAAAGGATTATTGTTATTTCCTTCTTTAGTCCAATATCCTCACAAACAAATACACTTAAATGAACTTGACTATACGAAAGGATACATAACAACACTAACACAATACAAATAGATAAGCACACCTGCACTTTTTTTGAAAATGAATACACAGACCATAAATACTTCAATAACTGTAAGTAATTTTGAAAAATATACATTAGAAAGAGAGAATTCAAAAATCAAGATTTGTATAATCCAAAAGAATAAGAAAGCAACAGATTAAGGAGGATAATGTATACCTACTAGATCTAACAGTGTCTACGAAGCAAACACCATTTGAAATTGATGGGTTCGCTGGCAGTAAGTCGTGATGGTTTTTGTTGGCGACTGTAAATGGTGGCGGCAGCGTTGAGTGGCGATCGTGGCGGCGTATGGTGATTGTGGAGGGAAGCGACTGGCATGGTGTGCATTTGAGCTTGTAAGTGGTAGTGTAAGCAAGGGTGGGTAAGGATGGCGGTGGCAAACCGTAATGAGAAATATAAGAGAGTGGTTGTGTTGATAGCTGACAATGAAATCCTGCATACGAAAATATTATTGAATTCTAGTAGAAAGATAGAAGGAATGGAAAGTGGTTGACCTAACCTGAATCAAATAGATGAAGCCGATTTGGTCTTACCAGAAGCAAATCCGACTGGGTATCTTTTGGTTCTTTGCCAGAAAAGTGATGCTAAGGAAGATAGATGGTGGAGATGGCTATCCGATACGATTCTACTAGAGGAGAGATGACGATGAAGGCAGGTGGTGGTCTGATACTGGCTCCTGATTTGGGGCTTATTTTTGTTGAATGGTGTGTGATGTTGCCGGAGTCAGGTGGCGATGATGGAGGTGAATTAGGGTTAGGGTTACGATTTCTGATGGTGAGAGGATATGGCGGTGTTTATAACAGAGGGGATGACGGACTCCGATAACGGTAGAGGATTTCTAAAGCATTTGTCTTCCAGCTAAGAGGGAAGAACATCTGGTTGATGTCGTGAGGGTGAAGAAGTTGGTGGTAACAGAGGATTGCCAAAGAATAAAGAGACTAAGGAGAGAGACAAATAAGATGTGGTTTGATGGCGGCTGTTGTGTCATGTGTCTAGAGGAGATTAGGGTAACATCTAGAGAGAAGGTAATACAATAAAATATATAGGTACCGTAAGATAAATTTAGATTTGTGTATACCGTGTATGTAGATTATACGGTTAATATTATTGTACATTATGTTCAAACAGTGATACCTCATAAATTTCAAGAAATGTTGAATATGCTTTATACAATAGTAAAGATTTGTGGTTTTCATGTTTAGTAAAACATATGTTCTGTTTGGTAGTTTATAGATTTCTTTTGTTCACTTTTTGGTTTAACTTTTAAAATAGAATATGTATATTGTATTGACTTTTTTTTACATCGGGTAGAAAAAATCTAGGCTTTTTGGTAATTTTTATGTTTTTAAACTACATTATTAGGTTGCTCGGTGTGGTTTCGGCAATGACCTCGGCTAGCTCGGCAAACACTAGGCTGAGCCCTCGGCTTGTCGAGTGCAGCTCGACAACTCGACTAGAACTTACCAAGGAGAGAGGAGGTTGGGTTTGAATGCACTAGTCATTGAGAGCCCCTTTCTTACCGTTTCTTTTTTAATTTTTTCAAAAAACCCCTCATTTTTACCCAATATAAACACAACTATTTCACCTATTTTATCCCACTATATCATCTTCATATTTTCAATCAAATAATACAATTCTTGTGGAAAAAATGGTTTCCCCTTCCAACCCAAAAGCTCAAAAAAATTCAAAAATAAATGCCCAAAACCCAAACATCTCACATTCTTCGACAAATTTCGTTCAAAATCAAAGCGATCAGCCAATTTATTCTCCACCAAATTTACACTTTGGTGGTGTTTACTACCCATTTAAAGCCCAAACTATAACATCCCGATGATGAGATCCTTGGTCCAAACGCTAGGCGTTTTGGCATTAAATGTTAGGTGTTCAAACGCCAGGCGTTCTATGATGGACGTCAGGCGTTTTCACTCAGAGACCAACCCTAATTTTTAGGGTTTGCACCCTATTTAAAGAACATTATGGCCTCAAAACCCTTCACTACTCCAGTCTCCATCCTCATTTCGAAAACCCTAAGTGCGTATGAGAGTTTGAAGCCTTGGTTCATCTTTTCTGTATCATTTAGTGTTCTTGATAAGAGAAGGATGATCTTTGGAGTATTGTGGTTGCTCTCTAGCTTGTGGATATGGACTCTTGACATCTTGGAGCATCATTTTGAGGTATAAAGTTTAGATCTTGATGTCACTTTTGTTAGATCTTGATACAGGGATAGTTTATGTCCTTTTTGGTCCTAAAGACTTGATCTTTGTGAGTTTGGAATGCTCCAGAGGTTTGGATTGTCCTTTCAAGCATAATAGTGAGTCTAGAATCATAAAAAAGTAATCTTGGGTCTTTATAATCTTCCATGCAAGAGTTTTGGAGCCTTATAGTTGATTTTGAGTTAGGATCTTGGTGTTGGGCTCATTGTAGCCATGCATGGTCATAAAGTTTGCAACTTTATGGCTTTCGACGATCCATTATGATTGGATCTGAAGTTTGTACATGAGAACTTAATCCATTAAGACATTGGTTTGGAAGTTGATAATCAGCGAGTGAACGCCAAGCGTTTGCATGGGAACGCCCAGCGTTAAGACGGCATGCGTTATCAGCAGAAGCCCAATGGATCGAGTTTGGGCCTTGGACCATTAGGGGTTTTGGGCTTAGTTTAGCCGGACTTCTATCTAAAGGGCAAAACGGTCTTTTTGCCCTTACCATGATGAGTAATGGGCTAGACCATGGGTTTGGGTTAAACCCTAATTATAGATTGGGTTTGTTCTTATTTTGGTTTAGAGTGAGGAGCAGTGTTACCGTGGATCGAGTGTTGTTTCAGTTATCAACAGTTTAGGTGAGTTTTCTTCACTGTACTTATGGGTCGAAAGAACCAAAGTCGGCCCATTGGATTGGTTATCCTATGATATGGTAGTATGTGGTAGTGATCTGTTAGATCGGTATCCTGGTATATAGGATGTTGCTATGCTTAGAGATCTGTTACATCTGCTAGTTGTCTGTTGATTGGTTATATGTTTATCTGTTATGTATATGTCAACATGTTATGTGTAGTTAGGTTGAGGCGGACTAGTAGGGACTGAACGCCAAGAGACCCACGGAGGCCCGGATAGACTGAAGGTTCGTGAGGTGGACCAGTCAGTCCGAAGGCCCGGAGAACGGTCCAGATAGGCTGAGGGCTCGGTGAGGGGGTAAAGTCATGTTTAAGGTTCTGTTTGCGGTCCAGATAGTTTGTAGGCCTGCGAGGCGGTCCAATCAGGTTGAAGTCTATGTATGCATGTTGTTTGTTGTTATGTTTATGTGGTGGTACTTCGGGGAAACTCACTAAGCGTTAGCTTATGGTTTTTAGTTATTGTTTCAGGTACTTTTGGTGATCGCGGGAAGGCAAACGCATGACCGTACACATCCCCTAATTTATGTACTTTTGATCTATGGGATACTCTGATATGGAACAATACATTGAAAACAATGATTTTATAAACATTCTATGATTTGGGGTTGTTTTTAAAAAGTTTAAATTTGTTGTGATTTTTATGGATGTTACAAAAACCCAACCTCACTACCAAAATCAAGCACAATACCAAAACAAACCTCAATTTTAGAACTAACCACAATTTCAAAGACACGTCCAATTTCAAAACCAACCACAAATGAACTTCTCATCCCAAATGGAAAATGAATTCAATACATTTGATGATCTTCCCGACTCCATAATAAATTTCCAAACCCAATTCCAAAAGTCAAGGGGAACCCGAAGTCGTCCCTGAAATGGAGTCGGAGCTGGAAGAGAATCCACCACAACCCAAAAAAAGTGGAAGGGCGGATCCAAAGCAATGGAACTGGACGAAGAAAAGGCGTTAGCTCGTGTGTGGGTGGATTTTTTTGAAAACCCGGTGATCAGAAACAACCAAGAGTGTCCAACTTTTTTCCGAAAAATTACAGGGCGTTTTTCTCAACGAGGTGAATCTTGGAGACTACCGGAAAAAGACCAAATTTATTCCAAGTGGAGAAATTCCAACAAAGTGGTGATGGAGTTTAATAGGGGTGTTTACAAGTATCAAACGACAACGGCAAAGTGGTGAAAACGACGAAACCGTTTTGCAAAACGCTCTTGAATTGTACCTGTTGAGAGAAAAACTTGGAGACACACTTGAACAAAAGTTAGAACAAGTATAATACGGAATAGTTAATCTCAAAGGATCTAAAAGCTCAACAATAATATAGTTAGATAGTTAGAGAGTTAGTTGCGGAAATGTAAAGGAATGGAAATGACAACAATTGTTTTATCAAGAAGACACTTAAGCTGATTCATAACAAGGAATGCATTCACTCCAAGTTAATAAGGAAGATCAAGCTTAGTGATTAAGTCTTAAATACTTGCTCCGAAGAGGGATTATGATCAGCAGGATTAAGATAAGATTTAAGTAAGAAGATATGAGTGAAGAAAGATAAGAGAGATAACTTCAGAATGTGTATTCAGATAGAATTCATAAGTTATCGGTTCCTTTTCTTATCTCTATGAATACAAAGAGAGTAAGTCTCTATTTATAGAGACTTAGAAACTACACTAGATTACAACTCTATAAGCAGCCGTGCAAGGCATACTGGATAATAGAGTGTATTACATAAAAGACAAATAACATAATCTAGCTAAGTTGACTGCGGTAGCTGACTCAGGTTGCTGATGCGGTTGCTGATGAACAAGATTGACTCCGGGTGCTGAAGCGGTTGCGGTAGAAAGATGGTTGCGGTAGCTGAGTTGGTTGCGGTAGCTGAGTTCAAGAGGGTCACTTTTATGATTCAACAATTTCCCCCTAAGTGACCTCTTTAACTCCGGTTCAGCTATCAAGTTTGAGGAACTTGATCAGAATCCACCAGAACTTCCTGACGTTTTCCAACCATGTGATTCTTCTTGTGATCTTGAACTTGACTTCTACGGTAGTATGCTTAGATCTTTCAATTGCAGTCCGGCAGATGTCAAGTTGTTTCTTGGTCAGGCGGTGCATGGCAGTCATAGGAATGAAATATTTCACGTTGTCAGTCTTCCTTTTGAATATGACTCCAAGTTCAGGGTAGTTTGTTGCGCCTAGAGATCTTTCTTGGAAGCCTTCGGAAGGCATTGGCACAGGTTCAAAAGGTGGGAGATCAAAATTCTTAAGGATGGTGGGGTAGATATCCGCATCTATCTTGGCAAAGTCACAGACCGTATCATTGAGAAAAGAGTTGGCTTTTTCAAGCGCTATCTGCATTTTAGGGTGCTTTTCTGACTTGTTTTGGAACACCCTGGAAATAAGAAAGATTTCTTCCGGATTCATACAAGGAAAGTCTGCCTGGGTGCGGATGTAGTCATGCTCCCTTCTGGTGAGGGTATACTGGATGTAGTCAGCCTTCATAAATTTCCTGACTTTGTAGTTCTTGACTGCGGATGGTCTGTCGTTAGACCATATGTTTTCAATGGAGGAGGCATGTTTAGCATGAAAAAGACTAAGTCTCTCAAACTCCATTGGCAGTCTCTTGTGATCTGGAAGGCTTTGGTCAAACTGCTCAAATACAGTGAAGTACTTGGCATTTGGAGAAATTGGTATATCCCAGTATCCATCAGCAGGGGGTTCAGCATAAGTGAGGTGCGGTCTGTAATCTTCGTCTAGGAGCCTACAGTGCGGATTGATCCAAGAATTGATCAAGGACTCATCCATCATGGTGTCAAACCCGCATTCTCTCCAAATTAACTCTGCCAGCTTGGCTGCTTTCTAATCATGCTTCCTTTGAGCGGTGGTAGGGGAGTCTGTGGTGCTAGGAGAAGACATGTTTTCAGCCAAGTTCTTGAAGTGCGGAGGAGTCTCTGGCTTTTTGGGAGTACCTTTTGGAGGTGAAGTGTGAGGAGATGGAGTATGTTGAGATGGTTGCGGTGGTGTGGGAATTTTTTCAGTGATGATGGGGGGACTCTGATGAATAGAAGTATCAGAGTGATGGACTTCTTGTTCTTCATCACTTCCCCCTCTTGAGGGATGCAACCCCGGTGCTTCCTCAAGCCATTGCTTAAGTCCATCCACCTTGTTGAAGACTTCTTGGAACTGAGCTTTGAGAGCTTCTGCCAAATGTTGGTTGTTTGGAGTGGAGGAGCTGAAGAGCAACTTGTGGATTTCTTTGGTGAGCTGGAGGATCTCAGGGCCATGGAAGTTGGAGGAAAGGGATTTCTACAGTTTGTTGATGGTTGCTTGAAGAACAGAGATAGTGGACTCATAAGCAGTATGAGTCTCATCTATCAATTTCTGAGACTGAGAAGCTTGATCCGCGATGGCCGCTTGAAGATCCGTTTTGATTGCGGTCACCTCAGTGATGAGGCGTTCCGCTGCAGCCATGAAGTCCTTGTGGTCAGCCTTGCGGTTATTGTGAAGGGACCGGATCCCCATCTTTACTTTGAGAGAGATTCGTTCAGCAGCCATGCGTTCCCTTGTTTCCAGACGCTCTATTCTTTCAATCAGTGACTGCGGTCCTGGAGTGTCTTCAGGTTGCGGTTGAGTAGGCTGGACCGCAGCCAAGATCTGATCGATTTTGGCTTGAAGGCTCATGAACTCCTTCCGGGTGACAACATTCTTCTTTTTTTTCTTCTTCTCTTTAGGCTTGGAAGTCGAATGTTGAGAACCGCTGGACTCCTCTTCTTCAAACATCATGAGGTCATCATCAGAAGGGCTTGGCTTGTTTACTTCTTGGATGTCTTCATCATCAAGACCGAAGGTGGGAGCTGAACTGAGTTCGATTGCAGGTTCTTCGTCTTGTGATGGATTAACTGTAGGAGTGGGAGATGGAATGGGAGTTGGAGTAGGAGGAAATTTGGAGGTACCTGCGGCTGCACCTGAAGCTTGAGCTTTGAAAATTGTTTCAGCCATCTGGTCTATCCAGTTCTGAATTTTTTGAATGGTGGCTACGGTACTGGCATTGCTGATGGCATTTGCCCAATATCTAGCCACGGACTGGATCTCCTGTTCTTTCTATTGTTGCTGCTTGATTTGTTGTTCCTTGCGGGCTTGGAACGCAGCATACTTCTTCTTGTCTGACTCAGTTACCGGATTGTACTGTAACCAAGAGTCATTGGATGCATCATGGTCAAATCCTTCAAAGCGCACCGAAGTGTCCTTCGGGTCCACGGATCCTTGCACATTTGTGCTCACCGTGCCTAAACCACCTGTAAAAGATGAAAGCAGAGTAGGATTTCCTGAGCTTCCTCGGTCTCCTTGACCCGTGGTCAAGTGTGGCCTATGCTCAGTTCTGGCATGGGCGAAAGAAGTGCCCTGCAGGTGGGAAGGTGTTTGTAGTGTTTGGGTGACAGAAAGAAGGATGGAGCGCAACTCCTCTGGTGAAAAGAAATGCAGTCGGGAAGCCCTGGAGACCTTAGGGCGCGAACCAGTGTCGTCCTCTTGGGAGTGCACTGGGGGGAGTCTCCACGTAGTTGAGAATCATACTCACTTTCTGAGTCTGACTGGAAAATGATGGTGGCGTCGAATGGGTGTGCGGGCACCCCAAGGACTACTGGAGCTTGTTGAGAGGCTTCAGCATCGGTCCGGTCACGCATATGGATAGTGGTATCAGTTGTTTTCCTTTTCTTGAAGATAGAGATTGGATGCCTATCCTCATCTGAATCACTGCTAGATATGATTGGGGCAGGTTTTGTTTTGCATTTCTTGGTGGGTGCGATTCGTTTAAGAGCATCCTTCTTGGGTGTTCTTTGTTTCTTGGTTGCCAACTGCTTTCTTCTTTGAGAAAGATTGGATAGTGTAGTGGAAGAGGGGACTGAGGTACCCTCAGGGATAATGGCTGCGGATGGAAGAGGCGGGGTAGGAGGGTATGGGGCAATACCTTCCGTAGCCTCAATGTGGTCTGAGACATCAGCAGTCTCAAGACCAAGAGAAGAAAGGATATGAGTAGGGAGTCTGCAGATCGGTCCAAATATCGTTTGATCAGAAGAAGGGTTGTACCTTTTAAGATCCTTAGTGACGAAAAAGTTGATGTCACTACCCATGTCTATTCCAGCATCCGCATGTAAGTCTGAGATGCAGAGTGACCAAAACCGTGCAAATGTGAGCTCGGTTGGGTTCTCCCTTGGGTGCTCTTTGGGAATGTATTGGAGGAAGTCGTCCCAAAGGATTTGTCCATAGTTTACGTCGTGGCCTGTGTAGATGCTCCATACCAATTCCAGTAGCTTCAGTCCCATGTTGTCGATGCCTCCGGTTCTGCCGGATAGGCAGCGGATGATAAAATGACACACAAACTGCCATACCGCAGGCAGCTGATTCTGTTTGAACTCACCACTCCCTCGAATTGGTTTCTGATACCCCATCTGGTAGAGTGCGGATGTAACATCTGCCATTGAAGGTGAGAAAATCTTGATGGAGGGGTGAACTAGAAGATTAATGGCATTTAAGAACTTTTCTTTGGACAAGATGAGCAAATAATCGTTCATGAGATTGAGGTGAACTTCTTGGGGGTTTTCCATTGGGCGATATGCAGAGAATGCACATTTGAATAGAGTAGAAACTGGAACAACGTCTGTAGATGCATCAAATGGACCGAACAGAGGGTGGTTCCTGAGAAACTTGATCATAAGCTTGATGGGAGCATTATATGAAGGATGATCTTCAAATATTGCTCTGAAATTACTTGAAGCGATTGTTGGAGAGTCGGAACCTGTTAGATTTACAGAACCTGAAGCCTTGGATTGCTTCTTTGATGCACCTGATTTCACCATTGTCGAAGATTTGAGAGAAGAAAACAGAGTTCTTGAAAGTTTTGAAGGTTTTGAGGAATTTGGGAGAAAGAATCGATATTCAGAAAACGTAAAGTATTGTTGGGGAAGAAGATAGGTTTAAAAAGGGGGGGTAAAAAGGTGTTTAACCGTAGGTAAATGGTAAGGATAGGGTAAAATGTCGATTGGGGTTTTGGGGGGAATCTATGAATTTTGGATTAAATCTCAGCCATACATAATTAAAACGGGTTTGAAGAGATTTTGGGAGATTTCCAAAAGGGGTTTTGCATTTAATGTAAAGTCAGACGCATGTCAATACGTCAGGTGATCGAGGGGGTGATGGGAGAGGAAGTTGTAACGGATGGGACGTATTGGGGAGAGGAAAGGACAAATTAAGGATGAGTTTATTGAAAAAAACGTTCTTTTTGTCATCATCCCTAAAATAGGTCTGATACAAGAATTATTCAGAAAGAGAATGTGACAGTTTCTAAAGAGAATGTTTTTTTTGTCTTTAATGTTTAATTTAATGAAGGATCATTAAATAGCACACAAAGATTCAAGAGTTGATAAAACTGTTGAGAAATTATCATGATGATCGCGGATGGAAAATTCATTGCAGTTGGAAACATCATTGCGGATGGAACTTTCATTGCGGTTGAGAGACGTCATTGCGGATGAACAAGGAAGGACTGTAGTGAAACTGAGGAAAACACTTGTACAAAGATTAGTAATAACAGACCATAAAGACCCATGAGAGATACGTATGATATATGGTTGCGGTACCTAGACAACAGTACCAAAACCATCTATCCCATGTAATTCTCAGTTAGAACCGCAACGGAGGCTAAGGATGGTCTGCGGTAGCTAACAATTCAAAAAGAATTGCGGGTCTGGATTCATCATTCCTAACATTTGCAGGAAGATGTTAAGCTTTGTTGAATCAAGCACTTTTGTGAACACATCAGCAATCTCTTCATGAGAAGGGACAAAGATGAGTTCAATATTACCTTTTAAGATGTGGTCTTTGATGAAATGATACCGTAGTTCAATGTGTTTAGTCTTGGAGTGCTGAATTGGATTGTGAGAAATAGCAATAGCACTTTCAGAGTCACAATAGATCGGTATCCGCAGCATTCTATACCCGTAGTCCATTAGTTGAGTTTTCATCCAAAGGACTTGAGAGTAACAGCTGGCTGCGGCCACATACTCAGCTTCTGCAGTTGATAGAGAGACACAACTTTGTTTTATTAAGGACCAGCTGACTAGTCTTTCACCCAAGAATTGACATCCTCCTGAAGTGCTTTTTCGATCGAGCTTGCATCCGGCATGATCCGCATCTGTGAAAGCTTGCAGTCTGAAGTCATTGCCTGCGGGGTACCATAGACCAAGAGATTTGCTTCCTTTCAGGTACCGTAGTATCTGTTTGGCTGCGGTCATATGTGAGATTTTTGGGTCAGCCTGATACCTTGCACATACACCAGTTGCAAAGACAATGTCTGGCCTGCTTGCAGTGAGGTACATCAAAGAGCCAATGATGCCTCTATAAGTCTTGTGATCCACAGATTCGCCTGAGGGATCAGCAGAGATCTTATAACCGAAGGCCATGGGGACCTTAGCAGATGAACAGTTGTCCATAGAATATTTCTTCAATAGTTCAGTGGTGTATTTTTCTTGATGAATGAATATGCCTTGCGGTACTTGTTTCACTTGAAGACCTATAAAGAAATTAATCTCTCTCTTCATGCTCATTTTGAACTTGTTGGTCATGAGCTTAGCAAATTCATCCACCATGCCTTGATCAGTCGAACCGAAGATGATATCATCCACATATATCTGTACCATCATGAGGTGGTCGCCATTTTCTTTTCTGAATAGTGTGGGATCAATCACTCCTCTCTTGTACCCGGATGAGACAAGGAATTCAGAAAGAGTCTCATACCATGCTCTTGGGGCTTGCTTCAGACCGTAGACTGCCTTTTCAAGCTTGTAGCAGTGGTCTGGGAATTTAACATTTTCAAAGCCTGGAGGTTGCTGAAGATAAACCTCTTCTTTTAGTTCCCCATTGAGAAAGGCACTTTTAACGTCCATTTGGTGTACCTTGACGTTTTTGTGGGTTGCGTATGCTAGAAAGATCCGGATAGCTTCCATGCGTGCTACCGGAGCATACGTTTCATCGTAGTCAATGCCTTCAAGTTGACTATACCCCTTTGCAACTATCCTTGCCTTGTTTCTGACTACCGCACCAGATTCATCCAACTTATTTTTGAACACCCATCTAGTGCCAACAATGGAGTGACCACGTGGCTTCGGAACAAGCTGCCAAACTTTATTTCTTTGAAATTCTTCAAGCTCTTCTTGCATTGCAGCTATCCAGTCAGGTTCAAGCAATGCTTCTTTGATCGTTCTGGGTTCTACCGAGGACATAAATGCTGCATAGTGGCAGTGATCAGATAGGTCCTTGGAAGATCTAGTCTGGATGCCTGCGGATGGGTTCCCAATGATTTGACCTGGTGGGTGGTCTTTCGTCCATACATGAAGACGTGGCAGCAGATGATCAGCAGCTGCGGTAGAGGGAATATCTTGAATGTCAGAGGAATCTGCGGTTGGAGATGACAGTTCCCCTGGACTTGAGAACATCCTGCTGAGTCATCTTGATCTATTGGAATGGAATTCTCTTGAGCAGTTGGGAGAGGTTCCCCCTGGGTTGTAGATAGGAGTTCCTCTGGAACCTGAGAAGGTTCCCCCTGGACTGCGGATGGGAGAGTGACAATCTTTGGATCAGTTCTAGTGTCGATATTTTCTATGAGTTCATCATCCGAATCCGAAGATACGTTTGATGGTAATGCTTCTCTGTGGACATGAATTTGAACAACATCAAGTACTGGAACCTCGATGGTTGCGGCTAGATCCGGAGTAGATCTTTCCCCCTCAACCAGAGAGGTGGAAGTATTGAGAGAGGCTACTTCAGATAGAGATGGTCCAGAAACATCAACATGTTGTTGTTGAGCTGCGGGTGACACAAGAACTTCGGATAGTTTCGCCGTTTCAATAGGATCGAAAAGATCCTCATAGTTGACTTCAACTAGATTCAAGGGACCTGAAGAGGCAGCAATGTCACTTTCCATGATTGCGGTGGTTTCAGTAGATGGAGGGGCGTCGCGGATGTGAGAATCATCAAATTTCACATCGAAGCTTTCAATGATCAGCCTTGTACGCCTGATGAGCACTCGATAAGCAACCTTGTTAGTGGAGTAACCAAGGAATATGCCTTCGTCGGACTTCGGTGCAAACTTGTTGAGCTGATCTCTGTTGTTGATCACGAAGCATCTACACCCAAAAATATGAAAGAAGCGAACATTGGGCTTGCGGTTGTTAAGGCCCTCATATGGTGTTTTATTGAGGCGTTTGCACATGATACTTCGGTTTTGGACAAAGCATGCGGTTGCTACTGCTTCAGCCCAGAAGTAGAGAGGAAGTTGGGCGAAGTTAAGCATGGATCTGGCTGCTTCTACTAGTGTGCGGTTCCTTCTTTCTACTACACCATTTTGTTGTGGTGTGTAGGGTGCTGAGAAGTTGTGAGAAATGCCTTTGGACACCAAGAAAGTGTTAAGAAGATGATTAGTGAACTCGGTTCCATTATCACTGCGGATGCGTCTAACTGGAAGTTTGATCTGAAGTTTAATTTCTTTGATGAAGTTGATGAAGATCTGCGGTGTCTCTGATTTGAGTCTGAGGAAGAAGACCCATGTGAAGCGTGTATATTCATCAATAATAACCAGTATATACTTCTTGTGGTGGAGACTGGCTACGGTTGATGGACCGCAGAGATCAATGTGCAATAGCTCCAGTGGTTCAAAAATAGAAGAGTCCATTATCAGAGGGTGACTTGCTTTAGACTGCTTACCACATTCACAAGCCGGACAGAGAGTATCGTTGCTAAATTTGAGAATAGGGAGACCACGGACTAGTTCTCCAGTGACTAAGTTGTTGATGTACCGGAAGTTGAGATGAGCTAGCTTACGGTGCCATAGCTAGCTGACTTCGGATACAGCTTTGGACAAGAAACACAATTACGGTTTACCAATGATTAGAGAAACATCCAAAGGGTACATGGTACCTTCGGATCGAGATTTGATCAGGCAAGTGTTTCTATCACTCGTCATTACGTAGCAAAACTGATCATCAAATTCAACACGATGTCCTGCTTTACATAGTTGGCCAACACTGATGAGATTGTGTTTAAGGATTTCTACATAAGCAACCTTCTGAATGGAAAAGTTCCCCGTAGTGAGAACACCGTAACCTCGGATGACACCGTTTGCATTGTTACCAAACGTGACATTTCCACCATTGCATATAGGCCTGAAATCCCGAAGGTACTCTAACCTTCCGGTCATGTGCAAGGAGCAGGCACTGTCAATTAACCACTCTTCTTCTTGTTCCTCCTTGCACAAAGCCTGAGAATTACACGGTTAGTTTAGGCATCCAAACAAGTTTAGAGCCTGAGACAATTGATGTGTTTCTGAGTGATGCATGGTCCGAGGTTGCAGGGACAGGTCTCTTGTCAACTTTTGAGCCTAGTCCTGGGTGTTTGAGTAGATTTGGAGTGTTGTGATTTTTTGAAAAAATACGAGGTTTCTGACTCTGACTCGATTTGACATGAGATAAAACCTTTTGACAACTACACTGACATTTACAAAAGGAGATTTTGTCTTTTGATCTAACACTGTGATTGGTCAGCGGTTTTAAGGATGTTTTGGATCTGTTACCGGTCCAAGATGGGTTATTCCTGACACGAGTGTTTTTGGGTTTTGAAAAAGTCTGTTTATGAAAGGTTTTAGCACGTGTAGATTTCTGAATTCTTTTTGATGGATTTGGTAAGATACCCTTCCATTTGAAATTTTGACGTGACTTTAAAAGTGTTGGAGTGGGTAAAATACCTTTCCATTTAGGATCATTTGAAGAATAGACCTGAAAAACATAGTTTCGAAAAGAATGAACACCCTTTTGGGTTGTGTCAGAAGGAGTAGGAATGACTTTTGAAACTGAACTTTCCTTTTTGTTTGTTTTCTTGAAAGAATAGTTTTTTGAAATGTAGTGAGAGAAAACAATTCTTTTAGGACTTTTGGATTTAGGAAATCTGACTTGCTTCTTGTTTTTTGAAAAAATTTGTCTATTAGTACCGCAAGATCTGATTTCTTCTTTAAAAGCCTTTTTTGCCAAAGATTTTGGTGAACCGCAGTCATTGTTGTTCAACTGCGGTTTCCTGGAATTCTTGGAATGATTTTGAAGACGTGGAGTTGAGTCATCAGAGCTTGAGGATTCAGGAATTTGGGAACATTGACCTACTTCAAAATTTTTTATAGGTAGTTCATGAAATATTGGCTGAAGAGTAACAGTTCCTTGAACTGATGACTGCGGTAGGGATGACTTGACTACCGCTGAGTAAGTCTTAGATGGGACTTCGGTGGGATATTTGTGGGACATTTGACTACAGTGAGAGACACTGCGGTCTGAGGACAGAGATGGAAAGTCTTTTGAGACTTCGGGGCCCTCAACAACAATCTCTTCGTCAACTACGGATGAAGTTTGAGAATTTGGATAAATGGTGCCACAGATAGGAATTTGATCACATGTGTGACCCGAAACCTCCGGCACAATTTCCTCAATGACACAATTATTGCTTAAGTAGTGCAGTCTACCGAAGTGAGTTTTAATATCTCCAGGAAAAGTCTTGTCATTGACAGGGAAATGAAATTCTCGGTCTGGAGGGACATACAGTCTGTCTTTGTTGAACCGGGGTGAGGAATCCATTGAGGTAGGATATCCATTTGACCAACCCCAATTGTATGTATTGTCCACGGTTCCATTGTTTACCAAATTTTCAATAGCTTCACTTTCATTAAACAATTTTTCAATTAAGAGATTTAAGCGTACAATTTCTTTCTGAGCTAAATCTCTTTGGTTCAAAGCTATCTCTAATTGGGTTTCACTTAACATTCTTGCATCCTTTTCTAACTCTAGGTCCTTCTCTAACATAGCCATCTTAAGTCTTTTGTTATCTAGTCGTCCTCTCACGTGGAACATCTCTTGGGACGCAATGTTCTTCTCATCTAAGGCTTTATTATAGTCTGTAAGGACGGCAACACAAATGTCATTAAGATCATCTATGTAAGGCTGACAGTCATGCATGCTATAGTTTACAGTTTGGATCATGAGTTTTACCTGTTCGACGATGCTTAGTGTTCCATCCTTTGCCATGTAGCAGTAGTTCTTGTTCAACATTGTAGACCCATCATCATCCGCAATGGCCAACATGCAGATTTTCCCTTTTCCTTTGACACTGCTGATGGCCTCATCTTCGTCTCCGGATGACCAGACTTGATGGTCTCTTTTGACATGGGCCATGTATGCCCTTGCCTTTTCAGCTTTTTCTTTGTCTTCCAACTCTTGAGCCATTCTAAGGTAGAATGCTCTGTCTTTTACTACATTGGCCTTACAATCTCGTGCAAAGTGATTCTCTTTGTTGCATTTGTGACAAATTACAACATCAATCTTGTCTTCTGAAGGAGTACTAGAGTCAGTGATTTGAGGAGACTGCGGTACCTCCTTTGGTTGAATATCCTGAGATTGCGGTGGTGGATGAGAACTTTTGGGAAATCGAGAGTAGTTATTCTGAGAACCGAAGTTACGGTTGAATGGAGGTTTGTTGAACTGCTGATTCTTGCGGAAGGAAGGAGGTGGTACACGGTTGAACTGTTGGCTAACCAGAGCAATAGCCTTCTGAAAATCTTCTTCATCATCATATTCAGAATCCTCTTCGTATGAGTGCGGTAGAGTGTCATACGAGGAAGGGTAAGGTGACTGCGGTGGAGCTTGTGCTATGAGAGCAAGTGGTCCTCCGAAGTCAGCATAGTCTTTACTCATATCTTCTTACTTAAATCTTATCTTAATCCTGCTGATCATAATCCCTCTTCGGAGCAAGTCTTTAAGACTTAATCACTAAGCTTGATCTTCCTTATTAACTTGGAGTGAATGCATTCCTTGTTATGAATCAGCTTAAGTGTCTTCTTGATATAAGAATTGTTGTCATTTCCATTCCTTTACATTTCCGCAACTAACTCTCTAACTATCTAACTATATTATTGTTGAGGTTTTAGATCCTTTGAGATTAACTATTCCGCATTATACTTGTTCTAACTTTTGTTCAAGTGTGTCTCCAAGTTTTTCTCTCAACAATTGGTATCAGAGCTCTTTGTTGCTTCCAATTTTTTTATTCAACCAATTTTTTTTTTATTTAGCCAATTTATTATTTTTTTAACACCAATTTTTATTTAGCCATTTTTTTTATTATAACCAATTTTTTTATTAAAACCAATTATTTTATTTAACACCAATTTTTGCCACAACCTACCCATGGATTGTCACATTGGTTTACTTTATGCCGATTATTTTTGGAAGAATACTCCTACCGCAGTCGGACTTCATATTATTCTTTGTGATGTTTGCACCGCAACGGCGCCTGATCAACAAAGTTGTTTCGCATTCTTCACTTTATGGGATTTTTATGACTCATCGCTCATGATTTTTGGTTGACGAATCATGTATCTTGAGCATGTGAACTTTATTCTCTATTGAAGAGCACTTCGAGAGTTCCGGCACCGCAGTTTGGGTATATTATTATGGTTTCGGCACAATAGAGATATTTCTCATGCGGTGATTCTTCTTACTTTGGTATTTGTTCGAGCACACTTCAGCAACCTTATCACCCAGCTTCTCATGACCACAGAGTATCTTCTTTACTCTATTTTCTCATGTCTTAGCGAGACCCTTCATACATCTAGGGAGAGATCTCTTTGCTCTTGGTATCCGACACTCTCCATCCCGGTGATATATTTATTTTTAATATCCGGTCTTTGGTTATCAAAAATAGGGAGAGAATTTATGATATCATCCGGATATGGTTTTTATTGCTTGAGCTTGGATTTTTGAAGACTTCTGAAGACGATTATTTATTTAGTGATGCGGTGTGACACTTGTTTTTTATCTTCACGGATCAAATTTTTGGCATTACTAGATGTTTATCAGCTCCAGATTATTTATTATTCAGACTCTACCACAGGATGATTTTGTGTTTGCATCCGGTTCCGATCTCATGATTGCCCGACTTTGGATTTGTGATATTTTGAAGATGAAGATTATTTTGGCGATGCGACGTGACACTTATTTTTGATCATTGGATCAAATTTTTGGCATTGCTAGACCATGTCCTCGGATTCACATTATTTTTATCTGGACTTCATTTTATGGATGTTTCACATTTTTAGCAGGTTATTCTTTTGGTGTATTATGATTCGAGAACTCGAGATGTTTTTCAGACTTTTGAAGCCGAAGTGTTTCATTTATTGGATCTTATACTTGCTCATGGTGATCTTCTTCTTCCGGTGATTATGACTAGTTTGAAGATTTGGATCTCATTTTTACCGCTTCATTGGTGGTTCTTTGAAGCCGAAGACCTTCTTGTTAGAGATTCATGGCCAGTTTCAGACTGCACAGACACTTCAGAGTTTCAGAGACATTTCAGCACTTGGTTCTCATTATGTTTCATTTTATTACCACACTTGCTAGTTGGATTACTGTATTATAGCCTTGTATCACTTATTGTATCTCTCATCATTTGTAAGCATTTAGGGAGAGATTGTTGTAGCATGGAAATGCTCTACAAATAATGAGTGATAGTTAGGTTGTATTTATTCCCTTTATTTGTATTGTTGGTGTATTTATCTCTCCCTCCTATATAAAGGGATAGGTGGTCACTTTATCCTTTAATCCTTTCCTAGTTAATTCTTATTTTTCTACAATGTAATCTCTAGAGAGAGAAAGTGGTGGGTTCTCCCACCTAGGGAGAGTTTCTCTCCCACGATGTTCTTCATGAAATATATTATTAACTCTCTTTCTTTCTCATCTTCTAAGAATTCTCATCATGTTCTTCATATTTTTATATTTTGATACACGATAAATCTTAAGATTATTTCTTCCGCATCCACCGTTCGTTCAAATGGGTTCTATCAATATAATCTTTCTATCGCCTTGGACTATCATCTTGGCCGTAGTGCAATGTCTGCCCAAACCATTAAGAAACTGAAGATTGATTTCATGGTTACTGCGGATGGTGCCCGCATTGGATAACTTGGTGACTATCAGGTTGAACCTTTTGAAGGAGTCTTCCAAACTTTCTCCAGTATGAGCTTTGAAGTTTTTGAACTCGTTGAGTGCGGTAGTAAGCTTCTTATCTTGTGCTTGTTCCGAGCCTTCGTACAGGTTTTTTAGAACATCCCAGATCTCTTTCGCTGATTTGCAATTTATGATAATATCGAAGTTGTCAGGAGCAACTTCGCAAGAGATTTCATAAAAAGCAACAACATCATTTTCCATTTTATCGAGATCATCCTTGGTGGGAGGGCTCATGGCTGGTTGACCTCCTCCTAGCCTGGTTGCAGCGCCGTCAGTTTGGACTGGTGTAAGGACTGGAACATGTGGTCCTTCTTCTACGGATCGCCATACATCTCTACCCAGTCTTCTCAAGTACCTTCCCATTCTTTGTGACCAGTGATGATATTCATTTGCGACTAGTATTGGGGCTCGGTTAGAACCACCGACACTGTTGGAAACATTTAGAGATAATGATTGTGCCATTTGAAATTGTTTTTTTGTTTTGAAGAAATGAGCTTTTGTGGTATAGAAGGCTCTTTGAAAAATCAGAGTTCCGTTTTCAAAAAGCAACCACTTTGGCTCTGATACCAATTGTTGAGAACCCATTTGAACGAACGGTGGATGCGGAAGAAATAATCTTGAGATTTATCGTGTATCAAAATATAAAAATATGAAGAACATGATGAGAATTCTTAGAAGAAGAGAAAGAAAGAGAGTTAATAATATATTTCATGAAGAACATCGTGGGAGAGAAACTCTCCCTAGGTGGGAGAACCCACCACTTTCTCTCTCTAGAGATTACATTGTAGAAAAGTAAGAATTAACTAGGAAAGGATTAAAGGATAAAGTGACCACCTCTCCCTTTATATAGGAGGGAGAGATAAATACACCAACAATACAAATATAGGGAATAAATACAACCTAACTATCACTTATTATTTGTAGAGTATTTCCATGCTCCAACAGTACCAGAATCAGAAAGGGGCCAATTTCAAATTTCTACACATTTGGAATATTTTTAAATTGTCAAAAAAATGGGAAGGTGGCACACACCAAAACCGGAACGGCGGAAACGTTCAGGGGTGGAGGACGTCATGTTTAGTATCACGAGATATGTATATGGTAAGCAAGTAATGAACAACCATTTCATTTCGAAAGAAAGTGTTTACAATGTGTGTGTTCGCAAAACATAGAATTCATAAACAAATAACAAAACAAGACTTGAAGCTATAATGCTTCATCTTCTGAATCCCCAGCACGAGCACCTGTCTAATAGTCTCCTGAGAATACAAGTTATTTGAAAGAGTTGATCATCAATTAAGCTGGTGAGTTCATAAGATTTTAGTGATGTGAGTAAGCTGTAAAATGTGGTTGAAAATGTATATGTATAAGTGGTGTACGCTGTAAGTTCTGTTTTGAAAAGTTCGCCTGTTCCTCTAAAAATCCTATATTTCCTACTTTGATGAAAGTTTAAGTAAAATGACACTACAAGCCTTTCTATGGGTACTAAGTGGGTACAAGTTATATAAGACTCATAGTAAACAAACAATCGATTGTGCGCATCTGGCCTAAGCTCACAACCCAACGAGGAACAGAAAGTAAGGCGGATAGCACACATCCCATTGGTTGTTAGATCGTTGTCATATATAACCCTGGTGTATTCACTTGTTACTCATGGAGTTAATTGTAATGGTTCCTTTATATCTAATGAAAAGCTCTTTAAGAAAACCTATATTTCTTATAGTGAAAATGGTGACCACAGTGACTACTTTTATAATAGCTTAGTTTATACTGCTATATATAATCTAATATCGAATAGAAAGTTAATTGAGTGAATCTTCCCTAAGCCCACAACCAAACAAGGAACAGGAAGTAAGGCGGAAAGCGCACATCCAACTACCTATTGGGTATTAGATTTATATATAAACATGGTGTATAAACTAAGGTATTATAGAGTTACTCACCTAAGGTCCTTTAAATGTACTGGTTTAATAAAATCGATTAAATCCTTTACTGGGAAGTTTCTAGTTTTGAATACTCAAAAGTACCAAAAGTATGTTTTGTACTAGAAAACTGTGCTCGACTGTGTGTCCTTAAACCTGACCCATACCTGGTACCCTTATGATGACTTAATATATACTAAGCATACATATATATAGAATCGGGTAGATAATAGATTGGGTGAATTCGTTCCAAGCCCACAACCAAACAAGGAACAGGAAATGAAGCGGAGAGCACACATCCTATTAGCTGTCGAACCCTATTGGTATATATGTATCCTGTGATGTATACATTAAGGAATCATAAGACTAGCATTATGGTCCTATCCTTTAATCGTAGCCTTCTACCAAGGCATCTTCTGTTCTGTGCTAGACTCGACTGTTCCATTTGTCATTTGTAAAAATGTATTATTTCCCTAGTTTATAACTCGAAAATAGATTGAGTTCAACTTTCAAGTGGTACTGGCACTTTATGAAAGTATTGGGAAATGAAGTACACAGCTGTCGTTTATAATGACATGCGGATGTAGTAATAACCTAAAAACATATTTGTTTTATTACGGTCATAATGTGAAGGCTAGAACCCTTACTATACGCTCTCCCTGTCGGGAGATTAGGGGAACTAAACACGACCTCTGCAAATTCTTGCAAGCCATGTAATTCACATTAAAGTATATGATCATGTATACCCAATATAAATATCACCTTTTGTTTAAAACAATGAGTTAGTGATTCATTGGTATAGTTAGATCCTATATGTGTGTTCTCATGCTATAGCAACCTTACTTGATTGTTCTGTTTGTTTCTCTTTATTGTGTGTTCTCTCTGTATGGTATTGTTTGATTCTCTTCACTATGTTCTGTATGGTATTGTTTGATTCATGTAAGAACTGACTCTTTATGTGCTTCATTATACTAGAAGTAATGAATAGCATTCTCCTAAACTATACCTATTATAGTTTACTAATGTTCTACTTGGACTGTTATTGAAAAGACTCATTTATCTACTAAGTTATGCTTGTACTTTAAAAACAAAGTTTTGTATAACTAAAGTAACATAACTTTAAAAGAGTTTTGAAATGTTTTGATAACTTATAAGTGACATAAGTAACATTTTGAAGGATGTTTATAACAAACATTCACACAATTATCATTGTGTTCAACTTGTATCCCCCCCCCTTAAAACAGTTAAAAACAGTTAAAAGATTCATTACGGGGTATGAACTCACCTGATGTGGGTGATTCAATCGGGTATGCATGTAAGGATGAGAAGTTCCACGAATGAAGTCCCAAGACACAAATAAGTCCTAAATGACATATAAGGACACATATTGACATGAATATAGTGTTCATAAACAACTATATGAAAGGAAACACATTCTGGGACTAGGAAACACCTTGATTAAGTGTTGGAATCACATGTGATTCATCAAAGGGAAGTGAAATGGCATCAAAAGGTGTTTAGTGTCTTGTGACCAACTCTCATTGAGTTTACGATCGTAAACCCATGAGTTTACGACCGTAAGCTCATGGTTCTTTGACCATTTTGTGTTTTGAAGCTTTACAAGTCCTACTAAGCATTCCTACTTCATGTCTAAGCCTTAGGAAGTGATTAGGGCAACATTTCACCCCCTTTAAGGAGTTTACGGTTTTTGGACCAATTGTCTTTGGGTTTACGGCCGTAAACCCAATTGATTTATGGCCTTTTGATGTTTTCAAGTTTCTAGCACATCAAGGAAGGGATCTAAGCTAGTTTCCAAGGCTTGGTAAGGGATTAGGGACACTTTGGCACTCTTTTTAGGGTTTACGGTCCAAGAACATCTTGGACTGTAAACACCTTTGATCTTGGCTTTCTTGGGTGTTTTCTTGGTGTATAAGAGTGTAACAAGCTTTATAATACTCTAGAATAGAAGTACTTACTAGGTAGAAGCTTGAAAAGCTGCTAAATGTCCAAGAACACTAGTGTGTGTTCTTGGTGAAACTTGAAGATCTACACTTTTGGAATGATTTCACGGATGGAAGTGTGTTAGATCACTAGATTAAGGTAGATATCAACTTACTAGGGCTTAGAAACACTTACAAGTTGAAGATCTTGAAGAAAAGTTGGATGATACTTGAGAGAGAAATGGCTCTAGTCTTGGAATTGTGAAAAAAATGAAAAATAAACTAAGTGTCACTTATATAGTCAATAAGGTTTACGGCCCTAATACCATTTTGGGCCGTAAACTCCAAACTCTTGGAGTTTTGGGACCTTATAGCTACTTAATAAACCCTAGGGTATCCTCTCTCTTGATATCTATTGAAGTACTAACTTTAAAACACTCAAACTTATTCCAAAAAGCTTGAAAGTTAGCAGAACTGTTCTGACTTCTATTGAATTGAATGGCTGTACAAAATAGAAATTTCGGGTTGTCATAGAAGGGGTCAACAATTCTGAAACCTTTACGGGTAGTTCTTCTAAAAGAAGCAAAACATTCGAAACGACGATGTCAATCGTCCAATGAGCATGTCGGGATCGACCTCAATGGCGAGGAGCCTTGTGAGGTTCCAAGAGTCACTCGTCCCATGGGAAGAGACCGAGCCAAGCAATAGGGAAAAGCGACGACAAGTGGTTTGGGATGTGCTTCAGGCAATATCGACCAACTAACAAACAAAATGGACAACTTAATGTCGTATGTGGAACAATATTTGGAGGTCACACAAGAGAAAGAAAAAAAACCGTGCCGTGACGATCTTGATGAGAGACATTAGCGCTCGCACCGGACGTGAAAAGTAAATGACGATAAAAGCAAAAGAGGAGGTCGCAAAAAATACAACACCTAAGTTTCGCTATTTTAAGTTTGTGGTTTCGTTATTTAAATTTCTATGGGGTTTTTTTGTGGTTTCTTGGTTCGTAATTTCAAATTCTATGTTTTTTGTTGGAATTTTATTTTCTATTTAATGAAAATTTAGTTTAAAAAAATAGTATTTTTGAATTGTTTAGTTTTTTAAATTAATTAATTGTAAAAAAATCATGGCAAGTGTGACAACTCATGCCATGAAAATGGCAAAAATTGCAAGGAGT
Source organism: Lactuca virosa (assembly GCF_052849685.1). Lineage (NCBI taxonomy): Eukaryota > Viridiplantae > Streptophyta > Magnoliopsida > Asterales > Asteraceae > Lactuca > Lactuca virosa. The sequence goes on from NC_136428.1 coordinate 320,557,002, forward strand.
ATGACAAAACTGACGTAATGCCTACATAGACCGTGACAAGTATGACACCACTTCCATCAGCTTTACCATAAAAACTGATAAGAAATTTGCCACAAAAAAGTTGTAACTAAAAAGATTCCGTCAATATTTCGTCATACAATGTCAAAAGTGACATCCTTCGGTAAATGCATCAAACTCATCACAATATGCCAAATGAAATGAAACAAAGGTAAACTAAGGGAGTTATGTAAATGCAATAAAGACAAAAATTAATTTGTATTTCACCATTTTAATTTATTAAACAAATTGTACTATATTATTTATTAGTTTTTTTTTTTGTTGTTGAAACTAAATATTATTATAGATTTTATGTATTGAATTTCAACGCATTTGGTGCACAAAGAATTGGACTTTTAAAAAATATTTACTGTTTTTTTATATAATATATTTTCCAATGAAAAGTATTTCCCCACAAAAACCAACAACCAAAATTCGATCGGAAAAAACGACAACCATGTCAAAATAACTTCGTTAAAAATAGTCAAAACTGATCAAACCGAGCCAAACTAGATCCACCAGATATAGTCAAAATACCCTCACTCTAGGGTTTTATGTTTTGTTGCTAAAATAGATCAAGATTCTTGGTACTATGTGATAGATCATATTGATACGATAATGATTTTCCCTGAATTGCCTCACGCCTTTCCATGCATATAAATACCAATATTACATCGGGTTAATATAAAGAATGGGCTAGCTATGCAAAAACTAAATGGGCTATACATGTAATGACCCAAAAATCAAGGGTAAAAAAATTCATTTTTCAATACAGTCAAAACACATATATCTTCTAAATCCAACATTCCAAAAACATGATTAGTTAAAATATTTATCAGAGTTCGTCCCTAAATCATATATTGCGGAAACACAGGTGAGTGTGCTGCGATCAGGCTGAGCCCTTCCTTTCCAAAACAATGATACCTGAAACCATAAACAAAATTGTTAGCACGAAGCTTAGTGAGTTCCCCAGATGGGTGGTTGGGTCCTTTGTGCAAATCAAAATCATGTGTGTGTGTTGTAGGTGGTGTTTGATGGCCGGAAAACGGGGAAGATAACCACCATTGCCGCCAGCCATGGAGGTTGCCACCATGTACCACCACAAGCCACCACAAGGGTGGTTGTGTGTGTTTATCTTAGTGTGTGTGTGTGTGTTAGTTGGGAATTTGCATTGTAAATTGTAATCGGTGTCAGAATAACAAAAAGAAAACTCATAACCACCACCGTGAGGTGGTGGCGGCCGCCTCCTGCCGCCACCAGTCGTCGTGTTGGGTGGCAGTGTGCTTTGTTTGTGTTTAGATTTCGTTTCGGACGCTTGGACAAAAATGGACTAGAACCATAACCACCACCGTGAGGTGGTGGCCGCCGCCATGAGCCGCCGTTGACTACCACTACCCGAGGTGGTAGTGGGTGGTGCCCGACTTAGGAAAAACCCTAATTGACCTAATGAAACCCTAATAGGCCTAAGGACTTAGCTTTTGGGCCTAATTGGATTGTGATAGGTTGGAAACCCTAATTGGGGTTTAGAAAACCCTAATTTTGGATATATGGGCTTTGGACTATCAGCTTTATACCTCAAATGAGCTGGGAATGTGCCAAAACCTCTGGATCTACTTGCTTCCACTTGATCTCCCAAGCTTCCTCTTTCTTCTCAAGCTTCAAAGACACACAAATGACACAAAAACCTCAAGAACACTCAATATCCGATTAGGGTTTCGTGAAGATAGTCTGAGGGTGATGGAGGCTGGGGTGGAGACCATATAAGTTGTTTAAATAGGGTGTAAACCCTCAAATTTAGGGTTTCATCCAGACAGGTCTACTCGTCGAGTCGGGGCTTCCGACTCGGCGAGTATACTCTTCCACCCGCGTCCAAATTTCGCATCTACTCGACGAGTTAGGCCTCTAATGGGTCGAGTCCCAGTGTAAAAGTGCAAAAACCTATATTAAAAATATGTACCGGGATCCGGGCGTTACAAAACTACCGAGGAACTACCTAGGAACGTTAAATATACATTTATTTCGTAGGAAAAGTGTAGGAACTTCCTAGGACAGATAAATCCTCTATATTTCCTACCAATTACCGAGGAACTTCTAAGGAAATATCAGCAGTACGTTTTCCACGGAATTTTCTCAGTAATTTATAGGAAGTAGCGAGAAAATTTTGGTCCTAGGAAACTTTTGTAGGAAACCCCACCTTTTTCTAGTAGTGTAGGTTAAGGGAAATTAGGTCAGGTCGTAGGCCAACCCAGCCAAGGGCTAGGAGAAGTTGTCTGGCAAGGCTGGCAGGCGAGCACCAGGAAGGGAAGGGTCGCAAGCACCAGGTAGGGCTGGCAGGCGAGCTCCAGGTAGAGGCACTAGGAAATGTTGGTCCGCTAAAGCGTCCAAGCAGTGGTATAAAGATGTTGTTTGGAATCAGATCGGTTGCATTTGTTTTGCCAATTTGTTGGTGAGGGTCAGGGTTTGATTTGGGTTCCACTTCGGTTTTAGTGTTACTAGAGGAAGCGGTTTCAACTTTTGTTGCCATGCTAGTTTTAGAAGTTTGACCACATTCTAATATCTTTTCTTTTGCCACACACCTTTTTTTTCAATTTCGGGGTTATACACTATTGTGCCTATACGAATAGGAGTAGAGAATAAAACTTATTGAAAATAAACCAATCCACAACAACAACGCCAAAATTTGGTGGTTGTAGAAGGGAACAAATAAATAACCCTAATTATTGCACACTAAATAATGTATAGTGGTAAAGGGGTCGAATCCACGAGGATTGGTAGAATTTGTAAACTCTATCAAAATCTTACCATAAAGATGCATGGGAAACAATAAAAAATATAAATGGGAGTGGGAGTGGGGGGGGGGGGGGATGTTAGCATGTGTTGTTATGAATCTAATTTAACCAACACTAATAAAATTCAATGTGAATATATAAAAGTTGATGTGAATCAATAAGGGGAAATGGTTGGCATTCAAATTGCTTCAATTGAACATTTAGGTAATTAATCATTACGACTTATAATGTAATACCTGTGACAAAAACCTAATTTGGCTAAAAGGACTTAAAAATTAATATATTAGTTAGAGAAGCTCATAACATATTTTCTTACTGCAAGCTACAAATCAATGAAGTATGCAATTTTAGAAAATCAACTAGCATTATGGTTTAAAAAGACACCAAATCCAAAATGACTTAAAATGCTTTCATTACCAGTTTGGAGGAATACTTTGATGACTTAAATGAAATCAATAGAAACACAAACTATTTGTTGCTTGTTAATTTTAAGATCTATTACTTAATTAAGAAATTAACCAATTAATATAACATTCACATGCCTAAACTCTTGATTAAAGATATATGAACATGAAAAGATGTTTTACTATAATATACTTCCACAGATTTCAGCCATAAGTTCATAAATTTCTTGAAAACAAACCAAACATTCAAGATTACTTCCAATATCAACCAATGATTAGTTTATCCTGACATGGTTAAACTTGACAAAAAAAGTAAAGGAAATTGTACCAAAAAATAAGAAAGTAGAAATGTTTTCCAAAAGCTCAAGAACTCCAAGGGGAACCGGTTCAATGTTCAATGGTTCAATGTTCAATGAAAGAGATCACTAAACTAGCCACAAATAACACTTAGAAGCGAAAAGAAAATACTACCACTTCAAGGGTAACACAGGCACATGGTCTCATGAGTAAAATCTCACGCAATTGCGTAAGTGATCTTCGAGAATTTTGATCACATTCTTATGTAGCTTTTACTTGTGATCTTGCTTGTCTTATTTGTCCATGCTTCCAGCTAGAAAATCCCACTCTTGATGGCCTAAATTTGCTACCCTCACTAACCCAAACTTCGTAAAAATATAACAATAATTGCTTAGCCCATATATCAAACCCAATATTAATTAGCATCTTTCTTTCTAACCCACGCCATCTCATTCTTCACTCAACACAAACTAAAATATGTTCCAATCTCCCACCCTATTCTCTTAAATGGCCCGGACTATAATTCATCCCGAATTCACAAAAATCAATGAATGATCTTATTATATCTGCACCAGTCCCGTTTGTCTTCCGAATCTTCCCCGCACCGCGCTAGTCTTTTAAAAATCAGCAATCAGACACAAAAAAGTATATAGTACACAATATACATACGAAATAACGAAAAGTAAAATATGCATGAAGATTAACTAAAAGTAAAATAAATTTTATTAACATAAACTAAAAAAAAGTAAATAAAATGAATATGTCGGTGGTGTTTGAAGTTGAATATGAGTTTTTTTATAAAATAAGTATATGATTAGTTGTTGGCTCAAATGGAGAAGAAGTATGAGTTGTATGACAAAGTAGGGCAACTCGTCACCCCCTCTGTTTTTTCAAGACATGTGCATCTATTTGAAAAGGATTATTGTTATACTAGAACTGTTCTGAATCCCTCAAGCCAAATTATTACTTGGTCTATCAATTGATGTAATTTTCATAGGTCGAGTGTGTCGTTGCTATAAATTGTGGTTCTGGTATTGGAGAACTGTTTCGGGTGAGAAGTGAGTACAATTTGTGTGGACAGCTTCAGTTCGACTTCATGTATTTGTGAGTGCAATCTCAACATAGTTGCTACCGGTTGATTTCAAGGAAGTAGACTGCTATTAGTGGCTGATGCACCATACATGTACAAGGCTTTCATGATCTGGATTTTTTCTGGATGTAAGAGTTATTTCTATCAAACATAAATGGTATGCATAGTAAAACATAACTTTTATAGTTTTTAACTTATTAAAATGGATTAAAATATTAGTTTTGGTAAATTTTACATTTTCAAAGTTTATAAAGGGTAAATTTCATATTTTCAAAAAGTATAATAGTTTCGGTAAACTTATTAATCTCCCTATCCAGTATTAAACTAGTAATAGTATTCTTGATCGGTTTTGGCATATATATTTTTACAGTTGTTTTAATTTCACATGGGTTTTCATTCATTATCCCTGGTTTTGATTTGATCAATGGAATCACTGTCTTTAGGATCGGATTGCATAATTTACTGTTGTTATAATTTATGGATCGACTTGGTCTACTCTCTGATTTTGATTCCATCATTTTCTGGCACATTTTTAGGACGAAAATCCTTGAAACCTCTGCTTCATCGTCTTTTTTGGTAGTGCTTTGACTCAGATCTTAGATCTGTTCACCCTTCATTTTGGGGTGGTGCTTACTTTGACTGAATTATTTACTTTTACCCACATTTTTTGTAAGCAAATTCCTATATATCGTTTCAGGTTTTAAAACTAGAAATCTCAATTATATATATATGATCATATCCCTACCCCACGAACAAAACTAAGCAATATTGGCCATGGGGGAGCCCCACCCTCCAAGTAATCTTCCACAGGAGATTTTATTTTTCCAAATACTACCAAGGCTTCCCGTCAAAGCTCTACCCAATGTAATGTGTGTTTGCAAGAAATGGTACTTGTTCCTAAATTCAGGTGCTTTTGCCACCAGCTACCACCACCACGTAACCGCCAACGATCACCATGAAAACCACCACAAATATATCGTCTTACCTGCCACAAAGCAAAATCCATACAGATACACCATACAAGAAAAGTTCCGTAGGTTTGACTGTGAAACACCAGAAGATGGTTTAACAGGAAACTTTCGTTTACCATTTTATGTACCATTCCATTATGAAAACGTGTCGATTTTAACATCTTTGCATGGATTATTATGCGTAGGCATAAGCGAGGTGGAATGTTCTCCCGAATATTATGCTTTAATTTTATGGAATCCTTTGACAGGTGACAATAAGAAGTTGTCTACAAAGGGTTCTAGGAATGAATGTTACGAGATCTCTGATGGTATATTTGGGTTGTATTATATCTCTTCTGATGACGACTACAGGCTTCTACGTGTGAAACGTTATCCCAGTGCTTGTATTTATATATACTCATTAAAATCCGACACATGGAGAAAGGTCAGGTCAACAGAGGACTTCCGACAAAGGGCTTCCAACTGGGCTTCACTTGTAGGTTACTACCCGGAGCAGCCAAAGCATATACTGTTAAATGAAAAACTCTATTTCTTAAAACAAGTTGATAGAGGAGAAGGGACCTTTATTCATTCATATTCAGTTATGAGGTTCGAAACAAAGACCGAAAAGTTCACAGAGATAGTGATGCCTTCTTTTGGAAATCAAATGACAAGCTCTTTGGATTTCATGGTTCTAAAAGGGTGCATTCACTTCTGTGTTGCAATTCTCATCGAGGACAGAAGTTATATGAAAAACCAACGTTGTTATGAAATGATCGAGTTATGGAGGATGGATGGAGATGGAGATTGGACGAAGGTGTTAACTTATGGCCCGATGTCATTTTTTCTTTGGAGTCAGTCGCTACTGCACTTGATGAGAAATGGAAATTGGCTCATTCAAAACGAAGGTGATGTTTACGTATTAGATATGAAGAAGCATACCAAAGAAATGGTGTTTACATGTAACCCAATCTATGCCCAGCATATGTCTAAAGAGGCATACCACAGAATGGGTTCCAAAAATATCACTCCAAGAGGGAAATACATCGAGACTACTGTGTCACCCAATAAATATTCTCTATACGTATGTACATCTCCATCATACTCTTTAAACCTAATTGTTTTTTTCTTTCAGTTTTATATAATATCTCTACCATACTCTTTAAACCTAATCGTTTTTTTCTTTCAGTTTTATATATTTTTATCCGTATATGTGTCTAAAAATGTGCCATTGACTTCGATTCATTTATATCTAAATCTAGAAAATATTTTTAGTTACAAATAAATCACAAATTTCATTATCATGCATCTGCAGGCGCGGAAATGGAAGTTCAAAATAAATAGCTTAGAATGGTGTACTGTTGGGTCGTGGGCGGAATATGTAAGTTATATTTATCATTTTTTATATATAACATTCTCAGCTTTTAGTTCAATAACAATCATATTGTTTGGATAAATTTCAGGAGGCATATGAAAGAGTCATGATTGAGAAGCATGGGAACGATGTCACTCAAAATCCGGAGGAAACTGTTGAGTTACAGGTGCAAAGTCAGGGAGGAAGATCCTCAGATCTTAAGTTCGCGACAACAGGAACCCCTCTGGGGGGTGTGCCATGTCCTCCATTAAGTACAAAGAGTCACAAGAACAGGTATATATACTAATTTAATATATGCATTGAGTTCTTATAAACAAATAAATACGGTTTGTTTAACTTTTAAAAATGAATTAGGTTGTCTATGTTACTAAAAAATTAAGTATTTTTGTTATTATGGATAAATAATCAAATACTCCTCTATTATAGATAAAATGTAAAGTACATTGCTATTATAGATAAAATGTAAAATATGTTACCTTTTATAGATATAAAATGCAAGTACATTATTTCGCTAATCGGTACTCGTTCGGTCGACCGAGGAGTAGTAAGTACTTGACCTAGCTAGGTCGGGAATACTTGAGGAGTACACTTATAAGGTAAATTATACAAAAATTGCCAAAATTGTATATATGAACGGAAAGTTCTTTAAAGTTTATAACAAAGTAGCTGAAATATAAGTTAAAATGATATATATCCTCTATACGACAAATATCATAAGGAACTCAAGAATATGGAATTACTAATAAAAGCTTGCATATTAGATTTTTAAACTAGTTAAAAGTAAACATTTAACATGAGGCAGAAATTACGTCAAATAGCATATGAAGGATGAGTTTTACAATTATAAACTAGTGAAGTGTCTTGATATTATGTACAATTATAATGTATATTGTTGTAACGGATAAAGCAAAGTTAATATAAATAATTTGTTTCTAATTATATATTGTTTGTCTACTAACTATATATGTGTTTTGAAATTTTTAGGTATGGGAGTTACATATCCAATTGGAAAGTGAACAAAAAGAACGAGAATATATGCAAGACCAACTTGCAAAGGAAATAGAAATGGAACCAAAAGAACGGAAAGATATGCAAGCACAAATATGAGACGATCTAGTAACAATCTTGGCAATACACCAAACTAATTTCATGTTTTTATATTTTTTGTTTTAGGCAATAGTTGAACACTCATCATTATTATATTTGTGGTTTTTATGTTTAATAAAATCGTATGTTTTATCTGATAGTTTATAGATTTCTTTTATTCACTTTTGGTTTAACTTATAAAATAAAATATGTAGATTGTATTGCCTTTTTTACATTGGGTAGAAAAAATCTAGGCTTTTTGGTAATTTTTTTGTTTTTAAACACCGGGGCCGAGCCCTCGGCACGCCGAGCACGTATCGACAACTCAGCTAGAACTTACCGAGGAGAGAGGAGGTTTGGTTTGAATAGGGCCGGTCCATTGAATTTCAATGCCCGGGGCAAGAAAGTAAAATAATGCCCTAACATTTCTAAAAAAAAATTATATAGGAAAAGCGAAATAAATTTTATAGTCAAACTAAATGATAGTTGTACAAAGAAAAGCTTACAAAGGGTGCCATTTTACATTTTTTGAAGAAAAACATATGTTATTTGATGATAAGCAAGACTTCATAGACATTGAATTTCAATACTTTTTTCCACCGAAGTTAGCTATCCAGAACCACAACCTATACAAAAAAGATAAAATGGTCATGCAGAAATTGAGAATCAACATCATATTTTCTAAAATCTGATACATCAAAGTTTTAGAAATTAAAATAACTTATCAGATTTTGAGACATATCTAAATTTCATATACATCAGATTATTCAGAAAAACCATATCACATTATTCAGATATAAAAAAAAACTAATTAGTTGTTCAAAAACAGATTTCACATATGACATCAGAATTTACATAACAGATTTTTAGAAATCTGATACATCATATTTTAATAAATTAAGATAACTTATCAAATTTTGAGATCCATCAGATCTTCATATACATCAAATTATTAAAAAAAAACTATATCATATTATTCAAAAAAACAGAATATATCAAAATTTCAATATCAAAATCACATCATAGTATTAGTATTCAGAAAAAACAGTTACATCAGAAATTTAAGAAAATCTCATGAAAAAAAACCTTATAAAAGTCAAAAGAAGTCGAAGGAAAAAATTACCTAAAAAATTAATGAAGCCTATAACAGTTATGGATCAACAAGACTACAACTTTAATCGATAAGTTCACTTCACCTGCAAGCTATATAAGCAAAATTAAAATTTTAAAAAATTTCAACAATAATCATTATCATATTTTCTCAACTTCAGGTAGGTTATGAAAGAAATTTCAAACACTAGAGAAAACTTACTGGATTAAGAATTTTGGAAGACTAATTCATTCAATGACCCCTTTAAATCTGATGAATCAATGAATCAATGAATCAATGAATCAATGAATCAAGTAAGTAACAAATCAGAGTATGTAAGAATGCGAGATTGAACAACGGATGTAAATATGAACTTTTTTCAGCTCTATTACGCTTTCAAATATTTATAGAGTACAAAGACAGGTTTCTGTAAAACAACTCTTATCTAACTCTAGTAAATATCCCTATTTATAGGAAACAGAAAGCGTACAAAAAATACTAAGGCATTGACACTAAGCTTCGTACAAAAGTGCCTTAGCAAATACATTACAAAACATACGAAGGGTACTTTACAGACTTCGACTAATAACAACATATTTGACCCTTACAATCTCCCCCTTTGTAATCATAGTCGAACACCTTTTATCGTGAGTAGCTGGATCGAATATAGTATCACCCTTCGTATTTCAGTATACCATGAAATAATCTTCTTAGGCTCCTTCTTATCCCCTTCATTGTTCTTCTTGCAATGATTCATACGAACAATTAAGTTCGTATATTGAGACGTCGAATATCTCTCCACTTCACACGCCTAGAACAAGAATCGTTTTGCTTTTCCAGCTTTGTCTTTTCCTGCGAAGACCAACCCAAAAGGCTTTAAACAGATCTCCCCATCTGCATACTTCTTCAAATCAGCTTGGGTCTTCGTAGATGCCATCAGAGCTTTTATTACCAAACCTTTAGCTGTAGCTAACTCAACATCAGTTAGTGCCAAGCACTCGTAATAATTCTCAATGAAAATCTTGATGTGAGCAACCCCAAGCTTGAATTCATCAGGTTCAATATTTTGAAGATACGAAAAAGATTTATCTTTCAAAATCAATGAAACTTGTATAAGATCATACAACTTCATTAATGGAAAATCTGCAATTGTGAAATCACAAATATTTCCATTTGCCCTGGGCACAACATATTTGATATTTTGGACTGTGTTCTCAAATACCACATCCTTCTTTATACTGATGACCTTCTTAATCTTCACCAGTTACCAGACTTCCTCAGTAGATTTGGCAAGAACAGCATGAAATTGAATCTTCATGTGAGTACCTTCATCCTTTACTTTGAAATTTCCTTCTGCTTTGAATTGAGGCGTGATGAACATCATCTCATTCACAGGAAAGTCTACCTGGCCTGCATCAGTATTCCTTACCACATAACTCTGCTTCGGTTTCATTTAAAACGAATACATATGATTATATGCAACCTTGGCTTCGTTTGTTTCATAATTGTAATGTTTGGACGGATCACCTTTGTCCAAACCCGGAGGATCACTTGCACGCTGAGTCATAATGCTTTGGATCAACGTTAGCCTTTCAAGTTCTGCTTCAACTTCAGCTTTCTTTTCCTCCTTCATCTTTTCCACAACCTTGGTTTTTCCTTTGTCTTTTGAAGCTTCAACTGTCACTTTAGGCTTCGTATTACTCCCACCAGCAGCCTCACCAATAACAACCCCTTTCGTAATAGACCTTGAAATTGGCATTGTAGTGACTACTGTAGAAGTAACTGGCCCATCAGATGACATTAACGGTTTTCTTGTTGGGATCTTCGTAGAAAACACCGTTCCCACAACTTTTTCATCTGCATGCAAAGCTTCACCACCAGCCTTCGCATCTTCAACCTTTCTTTCTCCCCCTTGCACCCCGGTAGAAACAGGTGGGGCATCTGTTGTTGGTAGAAGGCTCGATATCCTGGAAAGAGAGGCCAGTTGCTTGTGTAAAATGGCTTCGAATTGTGTGAATTTTTGAGACAAAAATTCAGGAGTTATCAGAGAAGACGAAACTGGCTTGATATATAATTCTTTGAGCTCCTTCAGCAAATTAATCACTTCCATAAAGTTTTGACTTTCCGTTGTAGAAAGTTGAGTAAGCTGAGGACTCATGCTTTCGTACAACTTGACAAATTTTGTAACTGCATCACAAATTATGTCAATCTTCTGATTCAGAGATGCATAATCTTGTTCGACACTTGCAACCTCTTTATGGATATCTTCGCGAAGCTCACGAATCTGCAAATTTACATCTTCTCAGACTTTCTTTACATCTTGAATGAACAAAATATGTCGTTCCTCCGCCAGTCTCTTCAAATCTTTAACTTCCCTCAATAATTTCGAATTTTGAGAATTCACCCTTAGCTCATTGTTTTGATCATTATGATCAACCTTCTCCAAAATTCTTGATTCCGAGTCTCTAACCATCCCAGAGACTTTACTCACCACCTTTGCTTCGAACATTTTTAACATAGTATCAACTTCCAAACCTGAAACTGACGAACCACCCCCTAGATCAGCTTGAGATTGAATTATGGAATTCAATTTTGTATTCAAAATTTTAAACTGCTTCATCGTCATCAGCATATGATCTGGAAAATCTTCTTCTTCGTCATCAAACTCCAATTCCTCAAAGGTTCCTCCAAAACCGTCGTTGTCAGTATATGTTTCCATAAGAATTTAGTCTTTAACAGGGGAATTGGTTTTGGGTGGACCAGTGGATTGAGAAGAAAAAATAGAAGTAAAGGGTTGATTGATAATATTTTCGAATGTGGGTGAGTCTATGGTTGAAGTAATTGGTGTGATTTGTGGAGGTAACGAAACAATATTTTCGAAGGTAATAGAATCAGGATTACCTTGATCTTCTTTCTTCGAATCTCCTTCACCCACGTTGATATTTACATCCGTATGAGATACGTTTGCATTGATGTCTGAAGTTTGTGCCTCCTCATGAGATGACTTGGCAGACGAAACTTCGGGTGGTATGACTATTGTCTGCTCAGGAGTTGAACTTTCATTGTTAAGATTTGCTTCTGGTGTTTCAGGAATTCGTTCATCTTCATCTTCTGTGGATTCTGTTGACATAATGAGCTTTCTTGTTTGCTTCTTCTTCCTTTGAGAAATATGTTTGGCCATATCTTCAGCCCTTCGTTTCTTTGATGATGGAGAAACAGGAGCTGGTATTTCACGAATTAAGACACCCTGATGAGTAATATGAGGCTTTCGTACCACATTAGGAGTCGGAGATTTTCGTGTATGCCTATATTTCATTTTGATTCTCGAAAAACACCAGTCTTCAAAGGAACGACCACTTTCTCTTGAGTGTCTTCAACAGCAGGCTCAATCGGATTAGATACATCAACATATACTTCATTTACCACTGGCACCTTAACTTCACTAGGCTTCTTCTTTGGAGACTTCATTGACTTAGTTTCAGTAACAGGCTTTTCAGAAGAACCAGGTTCATTCTTCTTCGAACGTCTAGACTTCTTCTCTTCCCTTGGCAACAATATCTCCGTTTGAACAGTAGAATCAATGTTTTTCAAATATGCTACCAAAACAACATTTGTAGGATCAACACGCCTCAACATAGCATCTGGAATACGAGCAACAAATGGAAACTCCTCTGCATCATCCGTCATATTCTTCGGATAATTATACGTACAAAATTTAGCCTTCTCCTCCTCAGCATCCACCAAAATCCATTCCTTCTCATTAAAGTGTTGCAGAATCAAACTCCAATATCTTGCACATGAAATACCTTGAATTGCATTCGTCTTTTCAACACTCTTTTGGAATTCCTTCCACAGCTGTGCAGAATACTCCACCGGAATATCATAGTATAGCGCAGCAACCATGGCATATACTTCCATCCTTCCTTTGTCGAGACCAACAGTTTGACCAGTTAAACATCTCAGAAAAATACCAAAAAGAAAGTTCCATATGCTTGGAAGACCAGATTTCTTGAAATCACTGATCTTAGTGAGTTGGGGTTGATGACCCATCTCATTAAACATGTGTACAATTTGAGGAAATTGCAGATCAGTATAGGGTGGAGAGTTTGGGATTTCCAGTATTTAACAAAATAGCTTCTTGGATAGTCTAACCTTCTTATCGTTTACCAGGTTGAATGTGATGACATCCAAAGCTTTGCTGTAAGTAGCAGTTGATCCTGCTTGAGATAACCAGGAAAAAGGAACAACAAACGATCGGAACATGGCCTTCGATAGAACTGAACTTTGTAAAGCAACAATCAACATCTTGAGTTCTTCCAGATAAGTAGAAACATCGGCCTCCACTTGGTAGTTTGTTCCTTGAATATTCATTATCGGCAATGAAGGTACATCTTCAGTATTTTGAGAAGGGGCATTGATATTAGCAGAAGTCGCCATTGTTAGGGTTTGAAAACTTTGAAGATCAGAGAGAATTTGGGAATTTTTCTCCTGAATGCGTAAACTGATTATAGACCCTTGTATCCCCTTTTATATGTAACCCTGGAGTTTGAATTTGAAGCGAGATGTGCATTTAATGAGATCCGACGTGGCACCTTGAAAATCGGACCACTATTCCGTAAAAGTAGCCATGCGTCAAAAAGTAACTGTCACTTCTCCTTGAAACCCAGAAAGAATACCATACGTCTCTGTAAAACAGGCTGTATTGTTTGCCCCAATAGAATTATAACCGTCAGAACCCTTCGTATGGAAGTAAGGCTCTTTTACTTTTGGGTTTTAAAGTAAAGTCATTTCCCAGATGTTCGAAATCATCAGCCTGAGTTGGTGTTACTCAGAACCTCAAGGATTTCATGAGTGCAGTGTTCCAAAGAATTAGATGAGAAACAATAATAAGAAAAATTAGGAAGTCAGTGATGTCGATAAATTTTTTTTGACACAAAAGGAGCATAAACCCCAGGCAAAGGTTACTTCATTAATCATCAAGAGAGATGATCAACGGCTTGTGTATGTTCCCATGATATACAATCGAATACTTGTAGAGAAGTATCGAAGGACTTCTTTTATTAGGCTTCATGGGTAGCTATAAGAATTTCGTTACATATCAACCTAAACATGAGGTGAGAAATTGTAACATAAATTACTTGTTTGACCAGTGTAGTCAGTGACAAGTTTGCTTTGAAAAAAAATTTAAGCGACTTTGGATTTCGAATGAAACTCACACGGAAATCATATTCATGAAAAAAAAAATTATGCTGGATCTTGTTGGGTAACAAACATCGTGGGTTTCGAATGTTTGATCAAGACCACTCATATGAAATGAATATGATTTGGAGTTTTGAATTTAGGTATAGAAACAAATGTTTCGTGAAAATCTGGAACATTGTTCCCCGTCAATTCCTTAAAAGTTTAGAGAATTGGGTTTCACTTTCATCACGGTCTCATGATGTTAGATCATAAACATAGATTTTTGATATGTCTAAGTCTCGATTATTTTGATCAGAGACCTCTTGGACATTTGTCTTCGTGTGTGACCGTGTAAGAATTTTTAGATGAAAAAGATTGGTGTAAGACACGAAATGTACCTCTGTTATATTTGGACAAAACAGTAAACTCTTAACTCATGTGAGAAGAGTTAGGTAGCTCAGGAGACTAATGTGAATACAAGCCTGATTGGGAAGAAATTTTCATATGAAATATTTCATTAAGGCTTTCGTACACACACATTGAGTCAATGGAGGCTTTGGTCAACATGCTGCAGCATGCTTCTAGGGACAACTTAACTAGTTCAAAATATTTGAAAATTTACCTGACCCTAGAACGGCAAGCATTACCCAAGTTGAATCACCATGAATATCTGCAACAAAATACTAAAAAGAAATAAGAAACAAAATATTTTTGTGGTTTTGGATTTTTCGAAAATAAAAAAAACAAGAAAATCTTTTTGAGTTTTTGATTTTTCGAAAATTAAATGACAAAACAAAAGAAAATCTTTTTGGATTTTTCATTTTTGAAAACAAACTAAAATATTTTTGATGTTTTTGATTTTTCGAAAATTAAATGACAAAACAAACGAAAATCTTTTTGGATTTTTAATTTTTCGAAAATTAAATGACAAACGAAATGTACTTGTTGCAAACACATAGAATTTTATCAACCCCTGAAAAGTGACAAATTTACGAATTCGAAGGGGTCGAAGCGTTGATTATGAACAGTAACCTCTGAATGCTGAACGACATTGCTTTGTCTTTTATTCTGCGCCTCAGAATCATTCCTGGTCAACCATCATTCTCCCTTTTCGCATGGAACAGAGTTTCCATCGATCATTCCAAGTCCTTCTAAAATTCTTACAAAGTATTTTTCATCTAAAGGTTTCGTGAAAATATCAGCTAATTGATCAGTTGTTTTCACAAAATGAACTTCAATATTTCCATCCTCCACGTGATCCTTGATGAAATGATAACGAATAGCTATATGTTTAGTCTTCGAATGCTGCACGGGATTATGACAAATTCTTATTGCACTTTGAGAATCACAACATAATGGAATCTTTTTCATATTAATTGCATAATCACACAATTGACTTTGAATCCATATAATTTGTGATGTGCAAGAAGCAGCAGCCACATATTCTGCTTCAGCAGTTGAAATTGATACACACGTTTGCTTTTTTGACTGCCAACTCACAAATTTGCCATCAAGTAATTGACATCCGCCACTTGTGCTCTTTCTATCAAGATTACAACCACCCAAGTCTGCATCCGAATAAGCTTGAATAAAGAACCCAGTTTTCGAAGGATACCACAATCCTAACGAAATTGTTCCTTTGAGATAACGAAAGATATTCTTCACAGCAGTTAGATGTGGTTCTCGTGGATTTGACTGATACCTAGCATAATTACACACGTAGAACATGATATCAGGTCTACTAGCTGTAAGATAAAGTAATGAACCAATCATGCTCATGTAAAGAGTTAGGTCAACTGCAGGTTTATCTAACGAAGGTGTCAGCTTTATGCCAGTTGCCATAGGAACTCGTAACTTCGTGCTATTCATCAATCCAAACTTCTCTAACAGATTCTTCGTATATTTTTCTTGATTAATAAAAATTCCTTCTCTGCTATGACGAATATTCAGACCAAGAAAATTATTAATCTTTCCCATCATGCTCATTTCAAACTTACTTTTCATTAGATCTTCGAATTCTCTAGACAAGGCAGGGTCAGTTGAGCCAAAAATCATATCATCAACATAAATTTGAACAAGCATTAGATGATTCCCGACTTTCTTACGAAATAACGTGGGGTTAATAGATCCTTGTTTAAATTTAGATTGTTTCAAGAAAGAAGTAAGAGTTGCATACCATACTCGTGGTGCTTGTTTCAACCCATAAACTTCCGTATCTAAAATATAAACATGATTAGGATGTTCTTCGTTAATAAAACCTGGGGGTTGTTCCAAGTAAATTGTTTCTTCAAGTTCTCCGTTTAAAAATGCACACTTCACGTCCATTTGATAAACATCAAAGTCTTTGTGAGCTGCATAAGCCAGAAATATACGAACAGCCTCGAGTCTTGCGACAGGGGCAAAAGTTTCTTCATAGTCGATTCCATCTTGTTGTGAGTATCCTTTAACAACAAGTCTGGCTTTGTTTCGAATGATATTTCCATCTTTGTCGGTTTTGTTTTTGAAAATCCATTTTAACCCGACAATCAAAACATTTTCAGGTTTAGGAATTAATCTCCAAACCTTGTTTCGTTCAAATTCAGACAATTCAGATTGCATCGCAACAACCCAATCTGAGTAACCTTAACTGTCTTTGGTTCGATTTTAGAGATGAAAACATTGAACATGCAAAATTCTTGATGAGTATTCAATACCTCATTCTTTGCACGAATTTGAGCTCTTGTTAATACTCCCTCTTGTGGATTCCCAATTACTTGATCCTTCGGATGATCACTTTTCCATTTTTCCATTGGTGGATAAGCTGGATCAAAATCCAAAGGTGGATCTTCGTATAAATCATCATTCTCTAAACCTGCAATTGGACATTCATCATTAAAATCATGAATATTTTCATTATGTCCTGAATGCTCCCCCTCAACATGATGCTCCCCCTCAACATCAGCATCCAATCTCTCATTCTCCCCCTCGAAAGAATGCTCTCCCTCAACTAGAGTATTCGAATCCAAGTGCTCCCCCTCCACTGGATTATTTTGCATACTTTCGCCTATTTCTTGAGGATTTGATGTTAAATGATCAGTAAGCTTCGTTAGTTCAGGGATATGATTATCATTGGCATTAAGTTCAGCATCAGCAGCATGATCTGAAATACCAAAAATTAAATCATAATCAACATCCAACGTTTGTGAAGGTTCATATTCATCTTGTATTTCTTTTAAAATAGGATGATTTTCAAAATGCGTGTCAGTTTGTTTAATATAATAATCATCAAATGTAAGATTAAAAGTTTCTTCCACTTTTTGTGTTCTTTTGTTCAACACATGATATGCTACTGAATTATGCGAATATCCCAAGAAAATCCCTTCATCTGCTTTAGCTTGAAATTTCGAAAGATTATCCTTCAGATTCATAATAAAGCACCAGCATCCGAAAACATGGAAAAATTTCACATTAGGTTTTCGATTGTTGAGAAGTTCGTATGGAGTGATATTAAAACGACGATGGATGAAAGATCTGTTTTAAGTAAAAATACGGTGGATACTGCTTCAGCCCAAAGGTATTATGGAAGATTCGCATATGCCAGCATAGTTCGTGTTGCTTCACACAGTGAATGATTTCTTCGTTCAACCACTCCATTTTGTTGAGGAGTATATGGAAATGAAAAATTATGCGAAATTCCTTTGTCCACCAAAAATGAATCAGGAACATTGTTCTTAAATTTAGGTCCATGATCACTCTTGATTTTTCGAACAGTCTTCTTCAATGTCGTTTCCATCTTTTTGATAAAGTCAATCATGCTTTGTGCAACTTCGGATTTAAGCCTGAGAAAATAAACCCACGTGAATCTTGAAAAATCATCAACAATTACTAAAATGTACCATTTCTTGTTGAGTGTTGAAACTGTTGATGGACCACACAAATCAATATGTAAGAGCTCCAGTGGTTCGATAATTTCGAATCGATCGTGAGTGGATGACCTTGTTTATGTTGCTTGCCAACTTCACAAGCTGCACATAAAGAATCATTATCAAATTTAAGTACAGCTAAACCTCTTACCAAATCTTGTACATCAAGTTTGTTGATGTTTCGAAAGTTGACATGTGAAAGTCTTCGATGCCAAAGACAACTTATGTTTGATGTAGCTTTCGAAAGAAGGCATACAGAAGGTTTTCCTACTATTGGATTGATGTCCAATGTGAACATGTCACCTTTCCTTTTTGAGCAAAACTTCTTTGGTGTTGACATTCGAAATGATGCTTCCCTCTTCGTTGAAAAGTACTTGATTGCCAGTGCCCACAACAAGTTGTGACACACTTATCAAGTTATGTTGAAGACCTTCAACATAAGCAACACGATTCACTGTAAATTGACCATTCTTGATTTTCCCATATCCTTTGACTTGACATTTGTGATTATTACCAAATTTCACAACTCCTCCATTCTTTAAACTTTGAAAATCTTGTAAATTCTCCATCTTCCCAGTCATGTGAGGAGAGCAACCACTATCAATGTACCATTTGTTATCATATTGATCGTCACATAGTACCTGCGATCAATGAAAAAATTTAGGTACCCAAAGCTTTTTGGGTTCTTGGAAATTAGATTTAAACTTCGAATGTAATGAAGAACTTTTAACCCAATCACAAACTTTGGTTTTGAGACTATTAATTAAGTCTACATCATCATGTAAAGGGACCGAAACATAAGATTTTGATGGTTTCGAATGTTCACTGACATTACCCTTCGTATTCTGAGTTTGTGATTGTACATTCTTTGCTTTCACAACCGGTTTCCATGCTTTGACTGATATGTTCGAATCCTTAGAAGATGAACTTCCGTTTGATGAAGTATTCACATACTTCTCATAGGCTTCGTGAATTTGCTCCATTGAGAATTTACTCGACTGATACATTTTTCCTTTTCCTTCGAGCCAATGATCAATATTCTTTCTTGAAGTTAAGCCTTTTTCATGCGAAATTTTCAAAGTTTTTTTCTTTGTGTGATTAGGAAAATTTGGCTTTTGAGGAATGAAATTGACATTTGGTTTTGTAAGAAAAGATTGAGCATATGTTGTATTAACAGTCGATTTGAAATGTTGACGTTGAGAAAACATTTGTGGTGGATTTGAAGAAAAGCGATTTTCAGTGTGCTTATTTCAATATTTCCATGGAAGTGTGGTTTTTGAAACTTTCGAAAACTTTGTTTGTGGATTCGCTTTAGACTTTGAATGATTTGATTGAAAAGATGTATGTTTACTTGTCGAAAAAGACGAATTTTTAGCCTTGAAAACATTTTTTGGTGAATTTGATTCAGACAAAGATTTATTTGTTTGAGTGGGATTTTTCTTCTTGTCTGAAAAAGTTGCTGAATTCATAGACTTAACAGTTTTAGTTGTTTTCAGTTGATTTCTTTTGAGACTCAACAGTCTGCCAAAAAATTTTCTTTCTTGCTTATCTTTTTGAAATGTTATTTTCTTTCGAAAATTTGTCAATTTGCTCTTTAAATTGTTTGGAGTTTAGTTTGACAACATTTTCATTTTCCACTTCAACTTGTTTTGAAATTTCTTTCAAAACTTTTGACTTTTCAATCCATTTTCTTTGTGGTTTTTGTCGTTGAAAAACATACGAATTCTTTGTTAGGTTGTTTTCAACGGTGCTTTGATTTGCAAAGAAACCTTCGTCTGAAGTTTTCTTGTTATCTTCTTCTACTAAATTTTTGAACTCTGGTTTGACATTCTCAACATTCCCAGTAGTAACGAACACTGGATTTGGGAATATGACATCATCCGAACACTTGAAATTTGGATAGACCACTCTGTTTGTTTCCAAAAAATGAGCACCTTGTTCATTCAACACTTTTTCGAACTTTTCTGTGTCACCATAAACTTGGTCAACAACTAGTCGTGGAATTTCTTCTTCTGAGCATTTCTTTTTATTCGAATTTTGCTCCTCATTTTCATCATCACTATCATCAGTTTGACTATCTCTGATGTCCACGAAGACCAAATCATAAACTTTCGAACTTGAGGGTTTGTCAGTTTCGATCTTAACCATCAATTTCTTAACTTTTTCTTTCCCTTTAGATGTTGATGCAACATTAACAATAGACAACTGGGAACAATCAACACCCTCTAGATCACTAATTTCACTAATATTATTAGAATTATCTTCAATATCAGCAAAATTAGATTGAGAATCAGATGTTGAATTCTCAGTCTTTTTCAAAATTTTGGTTTGTTCAGATTTAGTAAAAGTATCATTCAGAAATTATTTTCTCACAATCATACGAAATATTATCTACCTTCGCTCTCTTATATGCTAGAAAATGCAGTAATTTTCTATGTTGCTCTTTACTAATGTCACACGAATGATGTAAATCAGTTAATTTTCCATACAGTCTCTTAGCTAAATTACAATATATATTTCTTTATGCTATAAAAGTTTGACCTCACTAGACAAAGTATCCCTATCACACATGATGTTTGTGATTTGTAACTCTAAACATTCAACTTTACTTATTTTCATATCTAGACGCTTTTTGGTCTCTAATAACTCCATGGATAGTTTCTTAGCCTCATTGCTAGCAGACACAACAGTTGAATCAAAATAAGTAACAGTCTCATCAAAAGATACTAGTTCAAAGTTATATGCACTTATCAGAATATTTTTGAGAATAGAACGTACCTTTGTCGTCATAGGAGATTTGTCAGTAGTTGATATGTGCATATTTATACACATATTTATACAACATACATTAATATTTTAATTACTTTTATGCCCTTAATAGAACAAAAGATACTTAATTTACTATGAATTGTGTTGTACGGACTAAAAGACTTGTTTGGAACAAAAAGGAAGTTGGAAGCTGGATTAAGGAAGCTAGAAGATGGAAGATTGAACCAAAGCAATAAAATGAAGAAAAATACACCCAACACGTCGTGGTGAATCTACCACGACGTGGCGTCTTGAAGATTCCCGATCAGATTCGATGACTTGGAGATTACGGGATGAACACAATCACCACGACGTGGTGGACCCACCACGACGTGGTGCCCTGCTTTCGGGAAAAGTATAAATATTTCACATAAACCTCCGAATGGGGACTTTTGGCTCTGGAGAATTCGAAGCTTTTTGAGGTAATGGCACTAAAATCAAGCATTGGAAGCAAGGAATTCAATCACAATCATTAGAAGGAGGAGATCAAAGGCAACTAAACTCTACTTTTCGATTTTTCATTAGGAATAGCTATGTTTTTACTTTTGAATCTCGATTTTATGACTTTGTTCGCTGAAATCATGAGCTAAACACTCATGACTTTCGTTTAGCTAGGATGAGTTGACTAAACATGGTTGATTTCATAGTTAGGATTTAGTTATTTGGTTATTTGTTGACTTTTGCTTATTAAAGAACCTCAAGTACTTTTGATAACTGCTTTTTATCTACTTATTGTTGAATTTGATTAGGGTAGAATGACTATTTTTCTAGATTGAATTTGAATCTTATGATCTTGTGATTTGCAAAATCGTAGGACTAGAGTTTTGATTAAAACCTAGGGTTAAGTAGAAAAGTGGGTAAAAAAGTATAGGAGCCAATATATGACGATAAATCATATATAAAATTGAATCAATAAATTTAATTGGTCAATTAATTATAAGTCTAAGTAACTCGAACCAAACACTAGTGAACTCGTAATTTTGTCCGCTTGATCACCGAATAAATAAGCTAGTTTGCTAAAGGATTAAATTGGTGAATACCAATTTGGTCATCTTAGGAATTGGTAGCCAAATAAACTAAATCCATTGCACTTCTATGAAACGACCATAATAACAACAAATCCGAAGCTGAATGAAAGTCTATTTCTCACCTTGGTAATTCATACTTGTTACTTGCTTGGTTTTTGTTCTAGTTTTATTAAGTGAATTTTTGAGTTAGTTTGGTAATTCAAGTATCTAGTCTTGCAAAACTAGGAAAACAACCCCTCTTTTAATTTAATTATTTATTAGTTAATAGTAAAATAAAGCAATCTAAACACCGTTCCTTGTGTTCGACACTCATTCTTACCATTGCTATACTATTGCACGATTAGGTACACTGCGTAGTGTGTTTAATAGTCTAGTAAAGTAAATTACTTTTATAAATTAACTTGAATAAAATATAAGCTTATTAAAATACACATCAAGTTTTTGGCGCCATTGCCGGGGAACGGTTCAGTTTTAATTGCTTTATATTGCTATTTTTAGGACTATTTTCTATTAGACTTTAGTTTTTCCTTTAGTATTTTCGTATTTTAGGTTCACCTCGTCGTGGTAATTTCTACCACGTCGTGGTATAGCTACTGTAGGAGTTTTATTTTTCGTTTTTTTCTTTTACGTGTTTTCTTTGTTTATTTGCCGATCGTTTATGACCAGAGGAGGAAATACACCTTTGATCCCACCACTTGAAGACCCGGAAGCTCCTTTAAGGAAGAACAAAGGCAAAACCGTTGGAGAAACCGCAACATCGAAGAACTCACCTTTGAAGAATCTCAAATCTGTGTTTACGAAGAAAAAGAGCAGTAAATCAGGAGGATCCAACATCTCTTTGGCGGACGAAGACCCGAAGAAGGAGGACACCGAGTACGAAACAGAAGGAGACGAAAAAGATCTTACATTTGATGACGAAAGTGATCTAGAAGACGAACCCGACAACAACATGGCTAACATTGACGAAGTTCCCATGGGCGATTGGAAGAAAAAGATGCGTGAAGATACCGGCGCCGAACTCGTGCAACCCGTGATTCCAGCAAATGCCAACTTCTAGCTTAAGGGCCACATACTCACACAACTTAAGGAACTCCCATTCTACGGTAAGGATCACGAAGACGCGTACAAACATCTAGAAGAGGTCAACAACATAGCCGACTACTTCAATGTTCCAAATGTGGCTCGCGAAACTGTATTGCTTCGTATGTTACCCGGTACATTTAAGGGGGCCGTGAGAGATTGGCTAAAATCACTTCCTCCCGGATCCATTACTACTTGGGCCAAGATGAAAGAAGAATTCATTGATCAATTTCGCCTACCCTCAAAGATAGCGAAGTTGAAGAAAGCTATAGCCAACTTTGAGCAACAACCTGGAGAGCTACTTTACGAGTCATGGGAAAGATACAAGAGTTTGTTGAGGAACTGCCCACATCACGATCTGAACAGTCAAAAAGAAGTCTCCATTTTCTATGATGGAGTAAATGTGACAACTAGGCAGCTCCTTGATTCTCAAGGACCACTCACAAAGAAGGCACCCCCGGTGATAAAATAGCTAATTGAAGAATTCTCTAAACACTCTAGAGAATACCATAATTCAAGGAATGAATTAGCAAAGGGATCGGTTAATGCTGCTTCGGAGGATATGGTGGCAGTTCTGGCAATGTTGCACAACATGGATAGGCGAATGACTAAGATGGATCAAACAATCCATGCTATTTGGGTTGGGTGTGAAAGTTGTAACGGGCCTCATTTGACTAGAGATTGTGACATTGATGAAAATGGAAACCGGAAGGTTCAAGCTTTCTACTCGAGCGGTGATCGTTTTGATGACAATTGGAGAAAACCCAAGAAAAATTGGATACCTTATGAAGAATACAAAAAGGCTAAGGAAGAGAGATACGAACAAAAAGGAACAGGGTTTTACCAAAAAGAGGAACCACAAGCTGAAAAGAAATCTGACTTGGAAAATATGATTACCCGATTTATAGCCGCTTCCGAAAAAAGGCACGAAGGAGCTGAAGCAGCGATAAAAGAACAACAAGTATTCATGAGGGAACAATAAGAGACAATGAGAAATACACAAGCACTGGTTAGAAATGAACAAGCTTCAATCCTCACTATAGAGAAGCAAATCGGGCAACTAGCGAGCCAATTAAATGAAAGATCACCGGGAGGACTTCCGGGAAATACCGAACAAAACCGGAGAGGAGCTCACATTCAAGCCATCACCACTAGAAGCGGGAAAATTATCACTCACTTAACCCCTATTGACAGAAACAAAACAGAAGCGGAACAGGAAGGACAAGAAGAAAATAAAGAAAACGAGTCTGGGCAATCACCACGACGTGGTGAATCTACCACGGCGTGGCAAGACACTGAGAAAAAGAATACCGAACCGGTGAAGCCATATCGTCCACTACTTCCCTTCCCAAGCAGAGCAATTCAAGAGAAGCATGCTGAAGATAACCGGAGGTTCATAGATCATATAAAATCTCTTGAAATCAACATTCCATTCCTTGAAGCTTTAGTTGAAATGCCTAAATATGCCAAATTTCTTAAGGACTTGTTAACAAACCGTAAGAAGATGGAGGGGCTATCCAAGGTAGTGTTGAATGAAACTTGTTCTGCTGCTATGTTAAACATGCTACCAAAGAAGATGGGGATCCAGGAAGTATAACATTGCCATGCCAATTTGGAAATCTTGCAACTAGTCATGCTCTAGCTGACTCGGGAGCAAGTGTTAACTTAATGCCCTATTCATTTTTCAAGAAGCTCGACCTTCCCGAACCAAGACCGGTCCGCATGGTTATTCATTTGGCCAATAAAACCATGACATTTCCAAGAGGTATTTGTGAGGACTTGCTGGTGAAATTTGACAAGTTCGTTTTCCCCGCAGATTTTATTGTATTGGATATGGAGGAAGATGAGCAAGTCCCGATCATTCTTCGAAGGCCATTCTTGAGCACCGCCCGAGCTTTAGTTGATATAAGGGAATCCAAGCTTACGTTACGTGTTAGAGAAGAAGCGGTTACTTTTGGTGTTAATCGGGCGATCAAACATTCAAGGATGAGTGATGATACGACGTTTTCAATTGATGTGTTGGATGAAGTACTGGAAAAAGAGCTAGCGAGTTGGAAAGAAGAAGCAAATGAGGGATTTATGGTGCTTGATGAAGGAAATTTGGATCCCGAACTCGACCTACTAGAATTGGAGAAGTTATTGGAAGAAGGCGAGTACAATGAAGAAATACAAGAGACAGAAGATGCCACGACGTGGCAAATTTTTTTTTTGCGATCTGGAATTAAAAACCACGACGTGGCAGGACCACCACGTCATGGTGGCTGACGCAAAACCAAAACTCGAGCTGAAAGCCCTTCCCGAACACCTGGAGTATGCATTCGTAGAAGAAGAACAACAAAAACCAGTAATCATTGCTTCTGACCTAGCAAAACACGAGAAAGAAAGCCTAGTTAAAGTTCTAAAGAAGAGACAAAGTGCCATTGCATGGAAGATCACTGATATCAAGGGGATTAGTCCAGCCTATTGTTCTCATAAGATCAATTTAGAAGAAGGAGCTAAACCCATAGTGCAACGCCAAAGAAGACTCAACCCAAACATGCAAGAAGTAGTTAAAAAAGAGGTGGTGAAACTATTAGATGCTGGTATCATTTACTCAATATCTGATAGCACATGGGTGAGTCCAGTAGATGTTGTACCAAAGAAAGGAGGAATGGCAGTGGTCACCAATGAAGCTAACGAGTTGATCCCAACAACGACAGTTACCGAGTGGTGCGTTTGTATTGACTATCGAAGGCTTAATGATGCAACATGCAAGGATCATTTTCCGCTACCATTCATCGATGAAATGCTCGAGTGGTTGTCCGGTCATCTTTATTATTGTTTCCTTGATGGTTTCTCGGGGTACTTTCAAATTCCAATTGACCCACAAGATCAAGAGAATACCACTTTTACATGCCCAAGTGGAACATTTGCATATAGACGCATGCGTTTTGGGTTATGCAATGCACCAGCCACTTTCCAAAGGTGCATGATGGCTATCTTTCATGATATGATTGAGAAGATTATGGAGGTTTTCATGGATGACTT
Organism: Lactuca virosa; assembly: GCF_052849685.1. Taxonomy (NCBI): domain Eukaryota; kingdom Viridiplantae; phylum Streptophyta; class Magnoliopsida; order Asterales; family Asteraceae; genus Lactuca; species Lactuca virosa. The sequence goes on from NC_136428.1 coordinate 320,583,145, forward strand.
CTCGGTTTTCGGGTCATCTTTTGAAGATTGTTTGACCAACTTGGATCTAATGCTAGCAAGATGTGAGAAGACCAACCTTGTTCTCAATTGGGAGAAGTGTCATTTTATGGTGAAGGAAGGAATTGTGTTAGGTCACAAGGTCTCAAGGATGGGGATAAAGGTGGATAGAGCGAAGGTTGATACTATAGCCAAATTACCACCTCCAACAAATGTCAAGGGGGTAAGAAGCTTTCTAGGCCATGCAGGATTTTATAGGCGCTTTATTAAAGACTTTTCGAAGATCTCAAGGACCTTGACTCAACTTCTTTTGAAGGATACCCCATTCAACTTTTCTAAAGAATGTCTTGACGCATTTCATTTGTTGAAGGAAAAGTTGACTACTACACCTATTATGATAGCTCCAGATTGGAGTCTTCCTTTTGAGCTTATGTGTGATGCTAGTGATTTTGCGGTGGGAGCTGTTTTGGGACAAAGAATTGACAAGCATTTTCATCCTATCTACTATGCAAGTAAGACCTTGAACCCAACACAAGAGAACTACACTACTACAGAAAAGGAGCTACTAGAAGTCGTTTTTGCATTTGATAAATTTTGCTCATATTTGGTTTTGTCAAAAACCACAGTTTTTACCGACCATTTTGCCCTTAAGTATCTTTTTGCTAAACAAGATGCTAAGCCAAGGTTGATTCGTTGGGTGTTGCTGCTACAAGAATTTGACATTGAAATACGAGATAAAAAGGGGATGAAGAATGTGGATGCCGATCATCTATCAAGATTGCAAAACCCGCACTTGGACGAGTTAGAAGAAAACAAGTTTGGAGATGAATTTCCCGAAGAATATTTATTGGTTATAGCAGGAGATATTCCATGGGTTGCAGATATTGCTAACGATTTAGCAAGTGAATACATTCTAAACGACTTGACCCGCCAGCAAAAGAAGAAATTATTTTCAGAAATTAAGTATTACTTTTGGGATGAGCCATTCCTCTTTCATAGCTGTGCTGATGGTATGATAAGAAGATGTTTATTCGGGAAGGAAAGTCATGAAATCTTGAAGCATTGTCATAGCGGGCCCACCGGAGGACATCATGGAGCGCAATATACGGCAATGAAGGTTTTTGATTCGGGTTTTTATTCGCCTACTATTTTTAAAGATGCTACAAAATTTGTCAAAGAATGCGATTCATGCCAAAGGTCGGGAAATATTTCATCACGTAATGAGATGCCCCAAAATAGCATTTAAGTTTGTGAAATATTTGATATTTGGGGAATTGACTTCATGGGACCTTTCCCAATGTCAAGGGGAAATAAATACATATTGGTAGCAGTCGATTATGTATCCAAATGGGCGGAGGCACAAGCCTTACCCACGAATGATGCTCAAGTAGTGGTACGTTTCCTCAAAAACTTATTTTCAAGATTTGGAGTTCCAAAGGCTCTAATTAGTGATCGAGGCACCCACTTCGCAAATGATCAGTTAGCTAAGGTGTTGCAAAAATATGGTGTCCACCATAGATTTTCAACATCGTAACATCCTCAAACAAGTGGGCAAACTGAAGTTACAAATCGGGCATTAAAGAGAATATTAGAAAGATCGGTTGGAAGTAATAGAAAGGAATGGTCGGATTAGCTTGATGATGCACTTTGGGCGTTTAGAACAGCTTTCAAAACACCTATTGGTACTACACCATATAGGTTGGTTTATGAGAAGAGTTGCCACTTGCCAGTTGAGATAGAGCATAAAGCATTTTGGGCTTTGAAGATATGTAATTTTGAGCTAGATGAACTTCGTGCCAACCGGTTAATGCAAATGAATGCCCTTGAAGTACTTAGAAACGAAGCCTACATAAGTTCTTTGATTTATAAAGACAAAACTAAGAAGTGGCATGATATGAGGCTTAAGGGTAATAAAGAGTTCCATGAAGGACAAAAGGTGCTACTTTTCAATTCAAGGCTGAAACTTTTTCCGGGTAAATTAAAAACAAGGTGGGACGGGCCATTTGTTGTCAAACAAGTTTTCCCACATGGAGCTATCGAGCTTATTTCAAGAGATGGGACCCCTTTCAAGGTTAATGGGCATCGAGTGAAGCATTACAAGGAAGGAATGCCAAGTGAAGAAAAGGAGGGTGAAATCGTCAAATTCGCACAAGCTGAAACAACGTAACGTGGGAAGGAGTCCGGCTCATGACTCCTCAAAAAGAAGCGCTTGCAGGAGGCAACCTGTGGTTTTAAGTTTGCATTTTCTTTTCTTTTATTTTATTTTCTTTTATTTGTTTTTAGTTTTATTTAAGGTTTTTATTATCTCATTCTTCTGATTCATCTATGAATTCGTCATGGGGGTGTGGCATTGAATGAGTGTGGGGTGATTATTTTTAAAGAAATTGATAATTAATATTGATTTGTGACCAACCACGACGTGGTAAACACCACCACGACGTGGTGATTTTCCAGAACACGAAATATCGGGATCATTTGAGACACTACGATGTGGTATTTCTACCACGTCGTGGCAACAGATATTACTGCTGTCAATTTAGGGTTTTTAAACTTAAGTCAAAACAATTTCACTTTTTCTACACCACCCCATCTCTCTCGTCGTGCCAGCCCCCACAAAGAACTTCTCCTCCTTTTCATCGATTTCTTGTTTTCTTCTCTAAAAGGTATGATTTTCTAGTCTTTTATTTACTTTTGATGGTTTAGTAAGGTAGTATGGAGCATCTATTTCCTGATTAGAAGACTTTTAGGGCCGATGATTTTGAACCTACGGTTCTGATTTTTGCAAAAATCGGACCAATTTTTGCATGTTTTAGTCCCTGATTTTGCTACCATTCTACTCCATTTCATCCATTGAACAAACCCTGAGCTTGGATTTAATTAAAATGGTGTTGAAATGAGATCGATTAGAGCAGTTCACGTCACAGTGTCGTCGTCATGACGAGCTCGTCGTGGTCCTCGTCGCGGTGACTGCTATGACAGTTTTATTCTCCTGTTTCGATTATAATAATGCACATGGGTTGTTTGGTCGTTCTTTTGTGGTTATTTTGCAGGAATGACTAGCAGGTCTAGAAGAAGTCAACCCATTACTCGTTATTTTCCATGGTATTCTTTTCCACAGGATGTTGCACCTGAGACACATGCGTGTTGGACTGCTAAGCTTGACTTACTCAAGAAAAGAAAGGTGCATGTTCCAGCTGAGGTTGATTGGTACTAGATTGGAAGTTCGAGTTTGATGGAGGCTATGGAGCCTTACCTTGACAAGGTATTTAATGGAGTTCATGGGCAGTTTATGTGTTTGGGTTGGAGACGCATTTTTGAGATTCAAGAGGTGGTTTACTAGGAGTTGGTATATGAGTTTCTTGCCACAATATCTTTCACAACAAAAGACGGGATATATGCGGATGATAATCTTACTTTTTGCCTTGGAGGGGAAAGGCGTTCCTTAAGCATAGCTGATTTTGCACTACAGGTTGGCATCTACCTTCCATCTGAAGTCCATACACCATTGTACCAACAATTTATAGCAGCCTCCATTAGGAGCATCGAAGGGTTCAAAGCAGAGGACCATTGGCATTCTATTGCTAATGGGGTTTACCACAAGGGGTACTGCACAGGAAAGTGACATTTGGTCGCCAATTCACCGCCTCTTACACCGCCTGATCACTAATACCATAAATAAACGTTAGGAGGGGGATAAATGTCCCATTGTGGATGTTTTCTTTTTGTGGGTTCTCACCTCAAATGAGGTTTATGCTGATTTAACTTTTCACTTGGTTGAGTTCCTTACAGTTCGGGCAGCCAAGGACAGACGTGGGTCCCCGCTATATGGCGGTATGTGGATTACCCGACTTGGGCGATATTTTGGTATTTTTAGAAGCGGGAGGCTTCTATGCTTACACTGGAGCCCCAAAAGCCCTTTTCCATTCTTCTTTTTAAGAGGGATCGAATTATTGTTGATCATGGAATGGCTGGTTTAAGCATTCCTGACGATACTCCACGACACCGGGTTCCAAGCCGTGGAAGGCAACGGGGTAATGAAGCCGGAGCAGATGAGCCAGTGGTGCCGGAAGAAGATGAGATGCCTATGGATCCTTATAGCGTGGCAAGGAGACGATATGAGGACTACATGTCTAGCGCTACAAACTACACCAACATGGGCCTAGATCATTTGATGAGCTCTATGTATGTATCTCGTCTTGAGCATTTTCCTTCTGCGTACCCACATGTTCCAACATGGGACAGAATTTGGCAAGAGCAGTTGGGTGGAGCTGGAGGCAGTGGTGGTGGAGCTGGTGATGATGTAGAAGATTGAGTTTTTTTTATCCTTTTCTTTGTTTTTTTTGTCTTGTTTTAGACTAGTCCTTTATTATGTTTTTTGTTAGTTTTATGTTTTGTTAGACAATTTGTGGTTGATTTGGTTGTTTGGATGCTTTTCCTACTTCTATTACCAATTCCTTTGTCCTAGTTCCAGGTTATATTTAAGAGTCAAGTGAGGGTATTTGGCACAAGAAAGTTCGTTAGAGTGAAGGTATAAGAGAACGTCGAGAGAAGCGTGATTTGAGAGCATTTTTTCGGTGGTATAATTGAGTCATAGAGTGAAGGGTCATGTCCTAAAGCTGTATGGAAGAGATGGTGTCATTTTAGTTCAAGTTGCAGCTCTATTCTCCTTCCGAATCTCACTTTTCAGGGACACCACGATGCGGTATCTGACACTACGACGTGGTGTCGCAGTTTTAGAAAACCAAAAATGTTCTGTTTGGTTTACCACGACGTGGTGATATCCACCACGACATTGTGCTTTTCGAGTCATTTTACGAGCCTGATCTCGTACTTCCCGTAGTCTCCGTGATATAAGTGGCGTTATATTTATTATCATGGTATGGACGAGCTGTTCCCATGCCTAGAATTTCATTATCAAGTTTCGTTGAAGAATTATCCCGACTGCCACGACATTGTTTACACTTTCCTTGAGCTGTTCCCATGCCGTGGGGGAGTTTTTCAACAATTTAGGAGGCTGCCTTTTTCTTGTCTGATTCCGAGTCCATATGATCCAATAAGTTTGAAGTTTCTTTCCATGAGTCGAGTGCATCTTCTATCCCAGGGGAGTTTGTTCCTTTTTCTCCCTCATTTTAGTTTTATGTTTTGCATACCATGCAATGAGGGCATTGCATGAAATAAGTGTGGGGTACGGGTTGATTATATTAGTTGAATTGGTATCTTAATTTTAGGCATAATATAAAATTTTTTTCATAAAATTTGAAACGTCCCAAAAATCCATACCAAAAATTTTTCTTTAAATCATTACTAAAACCATATTCATAAAAACATATCATAAACCATAACATAATTCAGAGTATAAATTCCAAAAACATATTTTCATTATCAGATTAAAACATCCCAGGCTGACGAATCAATGGTGTGTGCCATGCGATCACCCCGAGCTCTTCCCTCCGCTACCGGAAGCACGAAGCTTAGTGAGTTCCCCAACCTACCACATACCCTGCACAAACACATACAACACATACTGGGCCACACCATCTATCTCGGGCCTCGCCCCCTAGCTCGGGCCTCGCCCGATACAACGGCCCCGCCGCTCCAGACCCCGCCTGGCTTCGAGCCCCGCTCGATTACATATATGTTTCTCTTAGGCCCCGCCTGTCTCTGGGCCCCGCCCGCTAACATATACTAACACATAACATACCACAACACATAACTGAACATATACTACTGAATCCTGTTCTAAGGCCTCGCCTATCTTGGGCCTCGCCCTTATCCTGCTATTAATGAGTCGTGGAACCCCGTCCACACTCCTTCTGATAGTGAGATACGGGCCCACACCACACTCACTCCTTTCCTAACTTGGGCCTCGCCCCCTGCTCTGCTGCTAATGAGATATGGAACACCGTCCATACTCTGCTATTGGTGAGATACGGGACCTCGCCCACACTCACCTCCCTACCAGGCACATACATGTATCACACAGACAACAAGTATAAACTATCATATAAACCATTCCTTGGGTACCCGCCCGCTACCATTGGACCTTGGTCCTGAATACTATACTGGCATACTGTGCCTAGGGCTAACCCCCGTATCTTCCTACTCATAAGTACATGGGCCGACATTATAGCCGTAGACGCATTCACACAAAGGGAAACTCACCTGCACTGCTGAACTTGCTGATAATCCTCTGGTTGCTGTCCGACAATTCCCTGAACCGCTGCTCCACTAGCTCCCCGAGCTACCAATATCAATACATATATCACTTATATCCAAACAGAACTCTAGAAGCCAACTAAGTCCATTCTTGTCAAAGTCAAAGTCCTGGTCAAAGTCAACTTTCCTCACTGACTCTACTCGCCGAGTCAACCCGTTGACTTGTCGAGTCCTTATGCTCTGAAATTATCACAATACGCCTCAACTCGCCGAGTCACCCCGCCGACTCGTCGAGTTCAACGATCTCTGAGTCCCATCCTGTCCAACTCACTGAGTCACCACTCAACTCACCGATCTAGGTCTTAACCAGAAAAGGTTGAGGTTCTGCGATCCAACTCATCGAGTCCAAGAACAGACTCGCCGAGTCCACGACAATCTTCAACAGACTCGCCGAGTTGTTCTTCCAACTCGTCGAGTTCCTGCCTATCTTCATACAACTCGCCGAGTCCACCCATATGACTCGTCGAGTACCTTAAGTTCTTAATCCATACAGTGGCTTTTCGAGCCATGCAGGGGCTCCAAACTGTAGATCCACTCTTCTTAAGCCTATTCCTCACGTAAAGTTGCAAAATTTATGTAAAACCAAGGAGCTATAGGCTTAAAACACTCTAGGGCTATGGTTTATGACAAGGAGGCTTCACCAACAACTCATTGACATAAACTTTATGACTTTCTGGATCATTACAAGTCTAGATCTGAGGTAGCAACCTCAGATCTAGGTCTCTAACTCGACATAGATCTCATTCATACGCAAAATGCTCCAAATCTCGTACATAAGATAGATCTAAATGCAATAAGGCCAGCTTATTACCTCAAAGTTGACCTCCCACTAAGGAGTAATCCAAATCTCTGCAAAGCCCCTTGCTCCAAGCTTCTTGATCTTCAATATCTATTCACATAACCCCTTATCTAGGTTCTAATTTGCTTCCAAGGGTTCTCACTCACGATATAGGGTTTATGGATTTCAAAAGAGGAGTAAAGAGGCTGGGGAAAGGGTGAAATGTTCTTTAAATAGGGTACAAACCCTCGGATTAGGGATTTTCTCGTTCAGACTAGACTCGCCGAGTCCACTCGCCGACTCGCCGAGTCGGTCACTTATTCCATAACCCGGATCCCGCTCCGACTCGTCGAGTTCACCTATGGACTCGACGAGTTGACCCCTTGACTTATGGTTTTCCTTTCCTTTCTTAGTCTTTCTGATTCTGGGTGTTACAACTCTCCCCCACTTAAACTAAACTTCGTCTTCGAAGTTTCTCCACGGCCAATCGTTCTGCAATCTGCTTTCAATACTCTGTTTGAAAAGTGTAACACCCATCGACCACTTCCATTGGCCTTCCGCCCGGTCATTCAGAATGACACTAGACCTTGCAAATAACAATCCCGCGAATACAACTCTCTCAACCGACGATTCTTCCAGTACTCCCTGAGTACTTATGCTGGACATCCTAGGGGTTCACCTCCCTTTTCCTTGCGCATTTACTGGCCTTCCCAAAGCAACGTTCCATAACCAACTACTTCCTCTGACACTGTGAAGGACCTATCCTTCACCAAATCCATTACTCCTGCTATTTCCTGTGTGGGTCATTGCCGCAAGTACTCACCAGATACTTTTTACTACTATAACATAGTGTCGAGCACCTATCCCAGCGAATGGTTCAGATAATCCTTCGAGTAAAAGATTCGTCCCTACAATGGTTAGACTCAAACGAGAGCTGTGCAACAGGGTTAAACCCTTCCCTCTGAGATTATCCAACCCTACTGTGAGAGGCGTAGCACACCCCGATCAAAAAGCTGTCTTATACCATAGTCTTCTTACAACCACTGCCACTGACTGAAAATCTGATGTCCCCTATCCGCCTTCCGGATGAACCGAGACCGCCCTGGTCCCTACTAGTCTATCAATATCTGGATTACCAGATCCCACCGGTCGCTAGCCCCAACACAAACTCCTAGTCGCTCCCAGCATAAACGTCCGGGGGTGGAGGACTTCATGTATAGTATCATAACAACAATTGCAATAGTACTTAAAGTAAACGCAACCAACATAAATATAATTGAAAGAGTTACATCGTTGTATGAGTTTACATGTTTCCAAATCAATTACATTATGTTGACAAAACAAATGTTTGACGCCTTAACGTCCCATCCTCAAAAGCACTTGGTTACCTGTTTAGTGATTTCCTGAGAATACAAGTTGTTTGAAAAAGTGTCAACACAAAGGTTGGTGAGTTCAAAAGCATTTGTATGTAGTTATGAAAACCTTTTCTTGTAAAAGTAGTGTTCGTTCCAGAAAATCCAATATTCTCCTTAATACGTAAAATGTAGTTTTAAAATCCAAAAACAAATTGTATAAGTAAAATTCCTTACTTATAATAAATAATGCAAGTTTAAAACCGACGTAAACTTGTTTGATTTCAATGAAATTCCCGTAAATCCTATGTTTATTAATACTTAATGTGAGTTATTATAACCATGCTATGACCTAGATGGCCTGAAACGACGTTCTTCAGGCGTCGGAAATGTTATGATATTTGTCGCATGCAGCTAAGGTGTGGGTTTGTCAGACCCAATATGGATCTATATACAACTATCACGCTCTCCCTCCAGGAGACTCTGGTTACCATACAGGACTTATTTTATAAAGTGAAGCGAATGTCTCACAAAAGTCATTAACGAATTTACGTGTAATGTAATGAAAACCCCCTTTATTTATAAATGTACCCTTTAGTAATGGGTTTGTTATGTAAATGTATCATAAACTATACCTATTATAGTTTATCACAACAAGGGTAGTAGTAGTGTTCATAAACTATAGTTGTCATAGTTAACTAAATGTTTGTGTATAATAGATGTAAACATTGTTTAAAACAATCTATCATTTAGCATGCCTAATGTAGCAAAAATCCATTGTCTACTGATGTATGTCTAATTACCAAGATAAAATGACATATAATGTAATAATATATGATCACATAATGATATACACCTTGCTCAACAAGTTACGAGGTGTAAATGAAATGATAGCATTTTTCTTGTAATAGCATTTCTGTTTCCTGTTTTAGAAAATTTATATAAAATTCATAAAAGGTCCAAATCAGAATCCGTAAATTCTGGGAGTTTGGAAAATGTGTCTAGTTTGTTCATAAATTTTCTCATGATTTTTAGTGACCTCCAACTTGTGTGAAAAAGTCCATAATCACAGACTGGTCCAGATTTGTTCTTGAAATGATAGGCAGGTTTGTAAAAATCACCATAAATTGTAGAAAAATCGTATGTAGATGTGAAAGTAGTCATTTTAAAGCTAAGAACGTGAAATATTTGCACCTAGTACAGTTTTGAGAACTAAAATGTTTAAGTTGTCCAAAACAGTCCGTGAATGGAGTCCAACTTTTCTGATGAAAGCTGTTGGAAGAGTTTAGTTGTGTTCTTGTTATTTTAACTTGTATTTCCCCCCTTAAAACTTAAGAAAACGTAAAAAGATGGGGGTATGAACTCACCTTATGTGTTCTTAGAGGATGGATGTTGGCGAAAAGAAGTGTTCAACTCAATAATACAGAAGATACCTTGATGAATCGAGAACCTAACCTGAAGGTGACGATGTTTGTGTAAGATTCCTATGATTTTGAGTAGAAGGATGTGTAATAATCACAAGAAGAATGAATTATACTTACCAAGAGTGGAAGAAAGCTTGATGATCAGCCTTGGATGTCTCGGAATTGAGAGAGAATGGTGAGAGAATTTGGAGTGTGATCCTTGGAGGAAAATGAGAGAATGAAGGAAGTGTGAGGAGAGAGGGTGGGTTGTCCAGCTCTTAGGACGTGGGAATGGCTGGAGATTGATGGAAAAGTACAAGGAAGTGACTAGGTATGGTGGGGAGGGGTGTGGGTTGGTCATAGAGTGGGTATGGATGGTTGCTTGTGTCATAAACTAAAGAAAAGTTAACACTCCACCTCTAGTACTTCACCCACTCTTTTTGGAGAAGATTTACCCCCAAAAACATGATTACTTAATAAATATGGGGCCTTATATGTTAAAATAGAGTTTTGTGTGAAAATCCCGCGTTATAATGATGAAAAACGGGCTTAAAATGCTAAAAATATTGAAAACCGGGTAGAATTTGCTGAAATCCGAAATCCAGGCGAAGGTGCGAAGGTTCGGCTCCTTAGGAGCATAGAACCGAAGGTAGAGTTCGGCTGGTGCATTGGAACCGAGAGGAAGGAGGTTCGGCTGGGAGGTGAGGAGCGAGTCTCAGTCCAGGCGAGAAGGCGAGGTTCGGTTCATTCTCAGGTTCGGTTCTCAGGCTTCTCTCGGCTCTTCCTGCATCGGCTTCGGTTTCTTAGGTGCTTCGGCTCCTTAGGGGTTTCGGCTCCTAAGAGGGTTCGACTCCTAAGAGCTGTTTTTTGCGTAGACTTCCGTTTTCAAGCGGTTTTTGACTAAATCGAGGGTCGGGATGCCCCAAGTGATTATAAAAAGTTGAGAGAGATTTGGGAGAGAGATTTAGGAGAGATTTGACATGCTTGGAGAGATTTGACATACTTGGAGATATTTGGGAGAGATTTCACATACTTAGAGAGATTTGGGAGAGATTTCACATACTTAGAGATATTTGGGAGATATTTCACATACTTAGAGAGATTTGGGAGAGATTTCACATACTTAGAGAGATTTGGGAGAGATTTCACATACTTAGAGAGATTTGGGAGAGATTTCACATACTTAGAGAGATTTGGGAGAGATTTCACACGCTTGGAGAGATTTGAGAGAGATTTCACATGTTTGGAGAGAATTGAGAGAGATTTCTTTTGTAGCCTTTTTGAGTGTTTGGCTTTGAAACGCAAGGTCCGCAAAACCCCGCTTAGTCATGTTTAAGAGTCTTACACACATCTGAAGGGTATGTAATAGTGTTTTATTGCTTTGCTACCTCACTTACCCCGATTAGGGTTCAAGAAATCTAAAAATACAAACTTTTGAAGTGGTGATTTCTTATTAAAATATTGAGTTGTAAAGTAATTACATAAAGTGAACCCTAGTATACAAGAGTTAGTAGAGTTGACCGGTTTGACTTGTTGACTTTATTAGACTTTGACTAGACCAAAATTTGACGGTTGTCACATCATCCTCCTGTTAGAAGGAATTTCGTCGCGAAATTAGCTTTTTGACTGGGACTACAAGAATTTGGGAAGAGATGTGGATACTTTTGTTTCATCTGATCCAACGAACCTTCACAATGGGAATACAACTTTGCTTAGTTCTTTTGATCTCTCGATCCAGGATTTCTACCGGTTCTTCCACGAAGTGGAGACTCTCATTAACTTCAATTTCGTCGAGGGGTATCACGAGAGTCTCGTCGGACAGACACTTCTTTAGGTTTGACACGTGAAAGGTAAGATGTACTTGATTTAGTTCTTGTGGTAATCGGAGTTTGTACGCCACTGGGCCATTCCTGGCAAGGATTTCGAATGGTCCGATGTACCTTGGGTTTAGTTTCCCACGTTTACCGAAACATATCATTCCTTTCCAAGGGGAAACTTTCAGCAGTACCCGATCACCAACCTGGAATTCCAAGGGTTTGCGTCGCTTATCCGCGTAACTCTTTTGCCGATCTCGGGATGCTTTCAGTCTTTCCCGAATTTGAACGATCTTTTCTGTGGTCTCCCTTATGATTTCAAGACCAGTGAGGGTGCTATTAGGGACTTGCCCTCTAGCTAGTTGTGTGTCCCCCACTTCTGCCCAACACAGGGGTGATCGGCACTTGCGACCATAAAGAGCTTCGAATGGAGCGACTTTGATGCTAGTGTGATAGCTGTTATTATAGGGGAATTCGATAAGTGGTAAATGGGTATCCCATGCTTTACCAACATCTATCACACAGGCTCTCAACATGTATTCTAGCATTTGTATGGTTCGTTCGCTCTGTCCGTCAGTTTGTGGATGGTAGGCCATACTCATGTCAAGCCTAGTCCCCAGAGATTTTTGTAAAGACTGCCAAAATCGTGAAGTAAATCTACTATCTCTATCAGATATAATAGATATTGGCACTCCATGCAGTCGTACAATCTCTTTGATGTACGTTGTAGTCAATTTTTCCATCTTGTCGGTTTCCTTTATCGGAAGGAAATGTGCTGATTTGGTCAATCTGTCTACGATCACCCATATGGTATCAAGCCCGCCCGACGTCTTAGGTAGCTTGGTTATGAAGTCCATGGTTATACGTTCCCACTTCCACTCAGGTATATCAGGCTGTTGTAGCAGTCCCGAGGGTTTCTGATATTATACCTTGACCTTGGCGCAAGTCAGACACTTGCCCACATAGGTAGCAATCTCAGCTTTCATGTTCGGCCACCAGTACAACTTCTTGAGGTCTAGATAGATCTTATCCGAACCTCGATGGATGTAATATCGCGTCTTGTGTGCTTCGTTCATGACAACGTCTCGGAACCCACCAAACTTCGGTGTCCAGATCCGGTTCATGAGGTAACGAGCTCCATCTTCCTTGACCTCTATGTTTTTATCCATCCCTCTAAAGGCCTCACCTGTCACGTTTTCTGGTTTCAAGGCTTCAATTTGAGCTTCCTTGATTTGTGTGAACAGGTGTGAATGGATCGTCATCGTTAATGACTTCACCCGGCGACCCGAATATTCCTTTCTGCTTAGGGCATCGGCTATGACATTTGCCTTTCCCGGATGATAGCGAATTTCGCACTTGTAGTCGTTCAGCAGCTTTACCCATCTTCTTTGTCGCATGTTGAGCTCTTTTTGATTGAGGATATGCTGAAGACTTTTGTGATCGGTGAAGATAGTGCACTTTGTGCCGTAGAGGTAGTGCCTCCAGATCTTTAAGGCGAACACTACTGCTCCCAGCTCAAGGTCGTGGGTAGTATAATTAACTTCGTGTGTCTTGAGTTGCCTTGACGCGTAAGCGATGACCTTTCCTCTCTGCATGAGCACACATCCGAGACCTTGATTTGAAGCATCGCAATATACCACGAAGTCATTGGTTCCTTCTGGAAGAGATAAGACTGGCGCGCTGCGTAGGGCTTGTTTTAACGTCTGGAATGCAGTTTCTTGTTTATCTCCCCACTTAAACATCACACCTTTTTGAGTCAAGGTGGTGAGTGGTTTAGCGATCTTGGAGAAGTTTTGGACGAATCTTCGGTAGTATCCAGCAAGCCCTAAGAATTGTCGGATTTCTGTTGGTGTTGTCGGTGCAGCCCAGTTTTCGATCGCTTTGATTTTTGAGGGATCCACATGTATCCCTTTCTCGCTAACCACATGGCCAAGAAATCCCACTTCTTGGAGCCAAAAATCGCACTTTGAAAGTTTGGCATAAAGCTTCTCAGTCCTTAGAGTCTCCAATACTAGTCGCAGATGTTGGCTGTGCTCTTCTTTGCTTCAGGAATAGATCAAGATATCGTCGATGAATACGATTACGAATTTATCTAAGAAGGGTCGACACACTCGGTTCATCAGATCCATGAACACCGCAGGTGCGTTTGTTAGTCCAAAAGGCATCACCACAAATTGGTAATGGCCGTAGCGCGTTCTGAAAGCTGTCTTGGGAATATCATCCTCTTGAACTCGCAGTTGATGGTAACCCGACCTCAAATCGATTTTTGAAAAATAACTAGCTCCTTGTAGTTGGTCGAAGAGGTCGTCGATTCAGGGTAGCGGATATCGATTCTTGATGGTAAGTTTGTTTAACTCCCGATAGTCGATGCACATGCGAAAGGATCCATCCTTCTTCTTCACAAATGGGACTGGTGCTCCCCAAGGTGAAAAGCTTGGCCTTATAAATCCTTTGCTTAGTAGCTCGTTCAGTTGACTCGACAGTTCTTGCGTTTCTGCCGGTGTTAGGCGATATGCAGCTTTGGCTACGGGGGTAGCTCCGGGAACCAAGTCGATTCGGAATTCGACTTGTCGTGCCAGAGGTACGCCTGGAAGGTCTTCTGGGAACACGTCGGGAAAGTTACAGACCTCCGGGATGTCCTTGATGTCCTTCGCTTCTTGCTTCTTATCTATCACGTGGGCTAAGAAGGCGTGGTATTCCTTTCGGAGATACTTTTGGGCCTTGACGCAAGAAATGATTTGTAGATTTGTATTAGGTTTATCGCCGTAGATAAGAAAAGTTTCGCCATTTGGCAGATTAAGGCGGACGACCCTTTCGTAACATAAAATGTCGGCATGGTTAGAACTTAACCAATCCATACCAATGATGATGTCGGAATTTTTTATTGTGACCGGCATTAGATCGATTTTGAACGAATGGTTGTCTAGAGTGAGGGTACACCCTGTGTAAATATCATTAGTGCGCTCGACCTTTCCGTTTGCCATTTCTACGACGTATGGATCATTTAATGACTGGGGTTTTTGTTTAAATAAACGTTTGAATTGGTGGCTCAGGAAATCCTTTCTGCCCCACTATCGAAAAGTACGCATGCATAAGAGTTATTTAGGAGGAACGTACCAGTAACCACCGTGGCGTCCTTGACCGCTTCTCCATGTCCTATAGCCAGGACCCTTCCCACTCCGCCAGTATTAGGGGCTCGTGCCTTTGGGCAGTTTCTTTTGAAGTGCCCTGCCTCTCCACAGCGTAACAGGTTTGACTTACCCCTGCATTGGCGACTTGACTGATTGGTCGAGCTGGCGCCTTACAGAAACGAGCAGTATGCCCCTTCCTGTCGCAGTTTCTGCAGTGCATTTCCCGACAAGCACCTATGTGGTGATAGTTGCACTTGTTGCATTTGGGAAGATTTCCAGCATATTGCTTCAGTGGCGCCGGAGTGGAAGGAGTAGTGGCAGCATGAATGGCAACAGTTTGCTGTTTCTTTGCGGCGTCTGGGGCCGATTGCTTCTTTTTATTGTTCCAGAATTTTCTTTTATTGTTCCCCCTTTAGCTTGATCATGGGAGGCAATAGTAGTACCGTGGCTGACCCTGTGGTCGACAAGTTGTTGGGCCAATTCCTTGGCACTCTCAAAAGTAGTGGGTTTCGAGGCCAACACATTATCTTGAATCTGGGATGATAGCCCCCAGAGGTATCGTTCAACCTTCTTCTCCTCTGGAGTGACCATTGCTGGACAGAGGAGTGCTAGGTCATTGAATCGAGCGATATAAGTTTCAAGATCTGTGCCCGACGTCTTGAGGTTCCAGAGTTCTTCTTCAAGTTTTTGCACTTCGCCCCTCGGGTAATACTCCTTTAGCATCAAAGCTTTTAAATCCTCCCAGCTTATAGAGTTAGCCACTCTAGGAGTAAGTGACTTAACTCGGCCGTTCCACCAAGTGAGAGCTCTGCCGGTGAAAGTGAAGGCCGCATACTTGACTTTGCTCATTCCGGGACAAGCACAGATTTCGAAGACTGCTTCGGTTCTCTCAAACCATTGCATTAGTGATATGACGCCCCCACTTCCATTGAAGGGATCGGGTTTGCCATTTGTGAAGTCTTTGTAAGAACACTCTTTTGTACGCCCTGTACTGTCCCCGTGGTTAGAGTGTGTAGCACCAGATCCAGAACCACCAGCACCGTTTGTACCTATCTGCGACATTGCGGCCGCCACGGCTGTTGTTACTGCAGCCTGGAACATCACGGAATCAAACTGTGGGGGTGGCGGCGGAGAAGGTGGTGCTGCTTTGCTGGAAGGTATTGGTCTTTTCCTTGGTGGCATGGTTCTGTCATAAATTTTTAAAGATGACAAGTCGGTAAGGCTTCAATAGTAATAATGAGTCGAGTGTTGTTTGATCTAACTCATTTGTATTATGTCCCTACTTTATTGCATTTGCAAGTATTTCATAATAAAAGTCTATACAAATAAACTTATGAATTTGATAGTGGTGACTCAAATGGAGTCTTGTGTTCAGTTTCATATCTGACCCACTCCTAAGATTCACTTGACGTGCCCCAGTTGTGTGTAATTAAAATTTTAATAAACTGTTGAACCTAATGAGTCTGCCCTAAGTCCACAACCAAACAAGGAACATGTCCTAAGGCGGACTCACCGTTTCTAGGTCGATCATTTCTTAATTACACATAACTTCGGGTATACCTTAAGAATCTTCGATTTATTAGTTATAAGTTGTTTGTAATAGTAAGTAGTGAGATCTAGTGCCAAATATCCAATGAAATAAAATGCATGCCAATTTCATTGATAAACTTTTAGTACATAATGTTTCGGGAAAAAAAAATTGACCTCATAGGGGTCCACATTACATCAATGTAAAGGATAATTCTTGGCAGCACAAAAGCCCTTGACTAGTGTAATCACTTAATCGCGGGGTCAACCTATTCGCACGAAAGAGTAGCACCAACGCATACTCGAAATCCTAATTTTATAACAAAACAAGAGCAGTGTAAGCACTACTCGTGGCGATTGGCATCTGGTCCATGGTGGCCCTGAGATGAGGTCGAGGCTCCCTGTAGCTCCACAATCCGGCGTTCGGATGCGATCACTCTCCCCTCGAGAGTTGCGTGCCTCACCTCGTACTCCCTTACCTCCGCTCGAGTGGTAGCAAGGTCCTAGATAAGTTGGTCCACTGGATAGAAGTCCCTTTCCAACTCCCTGGTGCGTGCATCGGTGGCTTCTGTGACAGCTCTGAGATTTCGAACTTGATATGCCATTTCCCTACTCTGGTTCCCCAAATTTGTGATATGCTGGACCATGACGGGGAGGGCTCTGTCAGTCAGTCCCCCGTGGCTGAGGTTGTAGTAACCTCATTGATCGCCAAATGGTGATCGTTGTCATTGCTGACGGCTCCATCGCTCGATCACCGTTGCCCAACGGGGTTCGGGCCCGTTGTACCCAAAATGGTTCGCAGGCACCCTGGCGATGTAGGGAGGGTTGATGACTTCCTCCTCTGGTTCCTCTTCTTCTTCTGCTTCGGATTCCTCTTCTTCGTCCTCCATTTCTTCTTCCTCCTCGGGTTCTTCTACTTCGTCAGCCTCTTCGGGGTCTTCCTCAGGATCTTCTTCGATCATCTCCTCAGGTTCTCCCTCAATCCATCCAGCGTTTCCCTCGTTAGGGAAGTAAGGGTCTCCTGGTAGGTGGAATCCTACCATGTCGTATGTACGAGAATAGAGGTGCAAGAGATATAAAATGAATCTAAAATGCCGTGTTCTAAAGTTACAAAAATGCTCCTATAGTATTTTTAAATGTTATGTTGGATCTTTAGCGCAGACCTTAAAGGGTGATGTTAGGTTGTTAGATTTGTTGCCCAATACGACTATCCCCCAGTATGTGTAAGTCACTTCTCGGACAGATATAGTTGATCAGGCTATATCCTTCCCAGAACTGATTACACATACCAAGGCATACTCGTAGTGTTCAACTCCTCTTCTTTTACTTTATGTTCTCCCTAGTTACGACAGTATGCGAGCATGTATGTATACTTTAAACAAGAAAACTATTTATTTTCTAAAAGTATAACCAATTGAAAAAATGTTTCAAATCAGAGACTTTTAGTCCCAAATGTGTTTATAGTTTGTATATCTTATGTGGTTTGATATACTTAATTCGCTATAAACCGTGCTCTGATACCAATCTATCACACCCCCAAACCAAGGATGGCGGAAACGTCCGGGGGTGGAGGACTTCATGTATAGTATCATAACAACAATTGCAATAGTGATTAAAGTAAACACAACCAACATAAATATAATTGAAAGAGTTACATCGTTGTATGAGTTTACATGTTTCCAAATCAATTACATTATGTTGACAAAACGAATGTTTGACGCCTTAACGTCCCATCCTCAAAAGCACTTGGTTACCTGTTTAGTGATTTCCTGAGAATACAAGTTGTTTGAAAAAGTGTCAACACAATGGTTGGTGAGTTCATAAGCATTTGTATGTAGTTTTGAAAATCTTTTCTTGTAAAAGTAGTGTTCGTTCCAGAAAATCCAATATTTTCCTTAATACATAAAATGTAGTTTTAAAATCCAAAACCAAATTGTATAAGTAAAATTCCTTACTTATAATAAATAATGCAAGTTTAAAATCGACGTAAACTCGTTTGATTTCAATGAAATTCCCGTAAATCCTATGTTTATTAATACTTAATGTGAGTTATTATAACCATGCTATGACCTAGATGGCCTGAAACGACGTTTTTCAGGCGTCGGAAATGTTATGACATTTGTCACCTCAGACCTACCGGTCTAGCTGTCGCATGCAGCTAAGGTGTGGGTTTGTCGGACCCAATATGGATCTATATACAACTATCACGCTCTCCCTCCAGGAGACTCTGGTTACAATACAAGACTTATTTTATAAAGTGAAGCGAATATCTCACAAAAGTCATTAACGAATTTACGTGTAATGTAATGAAAATTCCCTTTATTTATAAATGTACCCTTTAGTAATGGGTTTGTTATGTGTAAATGTATCATAAACTATACTTATTATAGTTTATCACAACAAGGGTAGTAGTAGTGTTCATAAACTATAGTTGTCATGGTTTACTAAATGTTTGTGTATAATGGATGTAAACATTGTTTAAAACAATCTATCATTTAGCATGCCTAATGTAGCAAAAATCCATTGTCTACTGATGTATGTCTAATTACCAAGACAAATGACATATAATCTAATAATATATGATAACATAATGATATACACCTTGCTCAACAAGTTACGAGGTGTAAATGAAATGATAGCATTTTTCTTGTAATAGCATTTCTGTTTCCTGTTCTTAGAAAATTTATAGAAAATTCATAAAAGGTCCAAATCAGAATCCGTAAATTCTGGGAGTTTGGAAAATGTGAAAGTAGTCATTTTAAAGCTAAGATTTGTTCTTGAAATGATAGGCAGTTTTGTAAAAATCACCATAAATTGTAGAAAAATCGTATGGAAATGTGAAAGTAGTCATTTTAAAGCTAAGAACTTGAACTATTTGCACCTAGTACAGTTTTGAGAACTAAAATGTTTAAGTTGTCGAAAACAGTCCGTGAATGGAGTCCAACTTTTCTGATGAAAGCTGTTGGAAGAGTTTAGTTGTGTTGTTGTTATTTAAACTTGTATTTCCCCCCTTAAAACTTAAGAAAACGTTAAAAGATGGGGGCATGAACTCACCTTATGTGTTCTTATAGGATGGATGTTGGAGAAAAGAAGTGTTCAACTCAAGAATACTTAGAAGATGCTTTGATGAATCGAGAACCTAACATGAAGGTGACGATGTTTGTGTAAGATTCCTATGATTTTGAGTAGAAGGATGTGTAATAATCATAAGAAGAATGAATTATACTTACCAAGAGTGGAAGAAAGCTTGATGATCAGCCTTGGAAGTCTCAAAATTGAGAGAGAATGGTGAGAGAATTTGGAGTGTGATCCTTGGAGGAAAATGAGAGAATGAAGGAAGTGTGAGGAGAGAGGGTGGGTTGTCCAGCTCTTAGGACGTGGGAATGGCTGGAGATTGATGGAAAAGTACAACGAAGTGACTAGGTATCGTGGGGAGGGGTGTGGGTTGGTCATAGAGTGGGTATGGATGGTTGCTTGTGTCATAAACTAAAGAAAAGTCAACACTCCACCTCTAGTACTTCACCCACTCTTCTTGGATAAGATTTACCCCCAAAAACATGATTAATTAATAAATATGGGGCCTTATATGTTAAAATAGAGTTTTGGGTGAAAATCTCGCGTTATAATGATGAAAAACGGGCTTAAAATGCTAAAAATATTGAAAACCGGGTAGAATTTGCTAAATTCCGAAATCCAGGCCGAAGGTGCGAAGGTTCGGCTCCTTAAGAGCATAGAACCGAAGGTAGAGTTCGGCTGGTGCATTGGAACCGAGAGGGAGGAGGTTCGTCTGGGAGGTGAGGAGCGAGTCTAGGAGGTAAGGTTCGATTCCTTCTCAGGTTCGGTTCGATTCCTTCTCAGGTTCGGTTCTCAGGCTTCTCTCGGCTCTTCCTCCATCGGCTTCGGTTTCTTAGGGGCTTCGGCTCCTTAGGGGTTTCGGCTCCTAAGAGGGTTCGACTCCTAAGAGCTGTTTTTTGTGTAGACTTCCGTTTTCGAGCGGTTTGGGAGAGATTTCACATACTTAGAGAGATTTCACATACTTAGAGATATTTAGGAGAGATTTCACATACTTAGAGAGATTTGGGAGAGATTTCACAAACTTAGAGAGATTTAGGAGAGATTTCACATACTTAGAGAGATTTAGGAGAGATTTCACATACATAGAGAGATTTAGGAGAGATTTCACACGCTTGGAGAGATTTGAGAGAGATTTCACATGTTTGGAGAGATTTGAGAGAAATTTCTTTTGTGGCCTTTTTGAGTGTTTTGCTTTGAAACGCAAGGTCCGCAAAACCCCGTTTAGTCATGTTTAAGAGTCTTACACACCTCTGAAGGGTATGTAATAGTGTTTTATTGCTTTGCTACCTCACTTACCCCGATTAGGGTTCAAGAAATCTAAAAATACAAACTTTTCAAGTGGTGATTTCTTATTAAAATAGTGAGTTGTACAGTAATTACATAAAGTGAACCCTAGTATACAAGAGTTAGTAGAGTTGACCGGTTTGACTTGTTGACTTTATTAGACTTTGACTAGACCAGAATTTGACGGTTGTCACAAAAATGTTGGATTAATGTCTAAGTCCATAACTATAATTGGTAAGACTTGACCCGACTCGACATGGTCCATTTGGGTTGCATGGCATCGGGACAATTGGATAGACAAGATTAGGAAAAAGGATACTAGTGATTTTTATTAATATATTATAAGTTCTAATATATTAATGTATAATCATATTATTTAATTAGTATTGATCAAGAATTAATTTATAATTAAGTGATCAAAAAGGAACTAATTAAATATGGACTCTTAGATATATATGTGTGATGGGCCAAGTTCATTTAGGTTGGGCTAAGCTTTCATGGATAGTCCATGAAGTGTTTAACCCATGGATCATATGAAATGAAAGGTCATGGGTATTAGGGTTTAACCCTAATCTCCACACTATATAAAGATGTCCTTGGTTGGTGAAATTGGCACTAGTGTGTGTACACAAAAGGGCAAGGCCGATTTCACTAGAGAGAACCAAAGTATCCTTATTCTCAAGGTTATTCCAAGTGTTCATGGTGTTGTGTGAACCATTTGAGGTGTCACAGTTGGGGTACTAGGCACTCAAGCTTCATGAAGACAAGCTGCATCAACAAGGTATGTATTCTAACTTGTTTTATTACCCAAGTATCATAGATTGTATGCTAGATAGGGTAATACCTTGGAATATTCATATTGCATGTATAATAGAGAAAACATAGATCCAAGGTATTTAGGGTTGAATGTACACTTAGGAGTGTTAGAATGCTCATAACCCAATAGTGGTATCAGAGACTAGGCTTGTTTTCTTGTTATACTTGCAAATTTTGCTGAAAATTTGAATTTTGTTGCTGTCTGCACAACAGACTCGCCGAGTCCATAAAGGGACTCGACGAGTCCAAGGCAAAATGCATCCAACTCACCGAGTTTGTTCTTGAACTCGACGAGTTGGAACCCCAGACAACATATATTCGACTGTTTTGGCTGGAATTGGACTAGGAACATTACCCTAAGCTATTTTTGACCTTATAAACTTGTTTTTGATGTGGTAATGTTCATGCTAATCCAATTTCAAAGATAATTGTCAATAGATTCATGTTTTGTATTAGTTTAAAAGTTATGCTAATTACATGAAAAAGTTTGATATGAATTATCTTTGTTCTTATGAGTTGCTTAGATTAATAGGAAAAGTTAATTGATTTTGTGTTTTCAATCCATTTTAATCTAAGAGTTGATTCTAAAATGTGTTTGTGTAACTTGTCCTAAAGTTACATGAAAGGTCATATATAAGTTTCTTAAAACTCATAAAAGTTGGCAAATGTTACAAAATGAAGAGTCTTGTCCTCATTAAATGGTTTTATGACTCCATAACTTGTCTTCAAGTTATGGAGGTTCAAGAGTCTCTTCATTAAATAATAAAAATGTGCAGCCTTAATTAGTTCCATAAGTTACAAAAGAAGAAGAGTTACATTCTTTAATAGTTTAAAGTCTTCCATAACTTGTCCTCAAGTTAAGGAACTTGAAGAGTTCTTAATTAAAACTACTTTAAACTCATAAGTTATGGAATTAATTAGTTTTGAAAATTTTCAAAACTTGCCCTCAAGTTTTGGAATTTGATTATTTTTCACTTATGAATACTTTAATTCCAAGTTAAGCCCTTAGAATTTTAAAAAAAGTTAAAATTCAACCCTTATACTTTATAATATTATAAATTAATAATATTTATATATGTATAAGAGCAAGTCAGTCTTACCGTTAGTAAACCTCATTCACGAAGCGGGTCTATAAGGGGGTATAAGGTTACTGCCTATAAAATGACAGTTTAATGGGTGTCCACTCTCACCCACCGCTTCCTTGACTGGTGGAGGGTCGTTAGCCGAACGGGTAGGACAAGGACTATAATTCTCCCTTCATTAAAAGTATTAATGATAAATACTAAGTAACTAAACACTTATAAATTCCTAATCTTAGTTACTTAGGAAAATGTGAATGTGATGCTAACCCATGAAATTACACTTTGCACTTTGTTTAAGTCGGTTAGTGGAGCGTGTGTGGTTAGCCGACACACTAGCTTGATTTTACAAGGTATACAAAGGGTAACTTAATGTTTATCATAGTATCGGTGGAGCGCGTGTGCTTAACCGGCACATCGATTGAGGGGTAAATATTAAGGGTACCAAGTATATTTGCATGGTTATTCACACCTTGTTTTGTGATCCTCGGCATCCCAGTCACAAAACCTGAAGGGCACACTCGAGATTGAAACATGCCATTGAAAAGTTCAATGAATCTCAAAAGTATCTAGGAGTTTCAAAACCAATTAAAACCTAATAATACATTTCGTTTATCTTGGTGGAAATTGGTGAATCATCATTCACCTACCTTCAAATATTTTATAGCTTGGATTACAACATCCGTCTTCCAAGTTATAAAATAGTTTGTAGGGTCCTAGCCTTAATATTTCATATTGGGTGTTATATTAAGGATTTTAAATCAACTATCTTGAATATCTCCCAAAACATGTCTAATTCAGACATCTATGATCTTCCCAAATCTCTTGGAACTTCACACTTCCTCCACATCCTCCAATTATTCTCCCTAATCGACAAGTTCAAGGTCACTCAAGCCCTATTGGCAAGGCAAGGTCTAGGTGTGATCACATATTGGAGATGAAGTAACATATTGACAAGCCGGGAGAGTTGGGTGTCAAAGTCATGAGAAAGTTGGTGGCTCAATTACTTTCTAAGTCACATAGTGAGTTCCTTTGGGACTCCAATGAAACAGACTATGACAAGACCCTTAATGATCTTATCTATTTGCTAAGATCAACTTCCTAAAACTTTATGGATATTGATAATGATGACACTGGAAATCCAGAAAAAGCATTCTCTTCCCAATGGAAAGGGATCGGCCATAGTCAACTCGGTTGACCAAATGGTAAAGAGAAAAGCTAAGTCTGTGATAGTCCCGCGTACCATTACCAAAGGGTCCATATGTTTATATTGCCAAAGGAAGGGGCATTAGTTGCGAAGCTGCCAATTTTACCTAAGGATGTTAAAGTCAATAAGTTTGACTCTACTTCAGGTAAAGTCCACTATCTAACTCTGCTAAGTTTCTATTTGTTGAAAAATGTTTTTATATGTGATAATCACTGAAATAAGACGAATTGGTTTTATATTATTTAACAAATATTATCAGTTATTTCAGGTTGCGTGAATTCGTGCTTAATTATGAAATAGAAAAATATGCAAAAGACGAAATACGCAAAGACGGAAAAATAGACGCAATATTTGGTCGTTTGAAGACAAAACAAATCAAGACTAAAATTGTCAAGAATTTAAAAACCTCAAGGGTCAAAAATGGAAATTCAATTCACAATTTGATATATATATATATATATATATATATATATATATATATATTATATAAATATATCTGTATATATGTTATATTGTATATATATATATATATGTATATATATTGTATATATTGTATGTATATATATATATATATATATATATATATATATATATATATATATAAATGAATATATATATATATATATATATATATATATATATATATATATATATATATATATATATATATATATATATATATATATATATATATATATATTGGAAAGAAATCTTCACAAAAGCAAAAGTACCAAACATCATGTGTGCTTCCAACCTTTACAATCAATCACTTCATTACTTTTCCTTAAACAAACAAGAGTTGCTTGATTCCTTTGCATATGTATAGATGCATGTTTACATGAGTTTTTGTGTGTGTTTTGTGTTTCCTTGTAATATATCTCTTATTACTCTCTCATCTCCAGAAGAATAAACACATAGCCAACCTCAAAATACTCTCCAAACACCCTCCAAATACCCTCCTTAAACCTCCTCCAAAAACCCTTTCAAATCACCACAACCATCATCACCTTGCTGATTTTCGACATCAGAATTTGCAAGTTAAGAAAAAATTCACCGAGCACAACTCAACAAGATAATACGGGAGAGATTTGCACCGCAAATTATTCAGGACCTTACCTACATCCAGGAATTTTCCTCGATTTTTTTGACCACTTCAAACCCCAGAGAGACGCGAGAGAGAATTGGCTATCCAGAAAGATTTACTACGAAAATCTATATTTGTACCCACCCAAAGCTCTTTCAACATCACCCTCTTTGTTACCTTATACCACCAAAACTACAACCTTATTACACCTTCTACCACCCTCCAAATACCCACTTCAACCTCATCAAATCACCTTAAAAAACCCCATACCCACATACAAAAAACATTACCCATGTATTTTGTATCGTTTTGTAAACAATTCATTGTTACATAAAAATAACTTATTGTTACTTACCGGATTGAACTTTGAACAAATAGAGACACAGTCTATTAAGATCCAGTCCAATTCTAAACCAGTTCAGTCAATTTATTGACGAACCGACTTTATATATATTTATATATTTTATTAGAGCTTTACGTCATTTAAATACTGTCATTTATTTCATTTATAGCTTTCAGTCATTTATAGCTTTCCAGTTTATATTTATTCCGCACTTCTTATTTTTTTCCGTATCTTATCTCCTTAAATATATATATCTGTCACCCAGTAACTGGTATCCGAGCCTTTATTCGTGGTAATCAGATCGTATATTTTCAACAATTGGTATCACAGCTTGTGTGATTTACGTTGAAATTTTTGTCGAAAACTTTTGGTTAGCGTTTATAAACCTTCCATAAGCTTTTCTTTAAAAATTTCATTTTAATATCACTTGTTCAAAATCCTTAAATATATATATCTGTCACCCAGTAACTGGTATCCGAGCATTTATTCGTGGTAATCAGATCGTATATTTTCAACAATTGGTATCAGAGCTATAAAGGCTCGGATACCAGTTACTGGGTGACAGATATATATATTTAAGGAGATAAGATGCAGAAAAAATAAGAAGTGCGGAATAAATATAAACTGGAAAGCTATAAATGACTGCAAGCTATAAATGAAATAAATGACAGTATTTAAATGATGTAAAGCTGTAATAAAAAATATAAATATATAAATATATATAAAGTCGGTTCGTCAATAAATTGACTGAACTGGTTTAGAATTGGACTGGATCTTAATAGACTGTGTCTCTATTTGTTCAAAGTTCAATCCGGTAAGTAACAATAAGTTATTTTTATGTAACAATAAATTGTTTACAAAACGATACAAAATACACGGGTAATGTTTTTTGTATGTGGGTATGGGGTTTTTTAAGGTGATTTGATGAGGTTGAAGTGGGTATTTGGAGGGTGGTAGAAGGTGTAATAAGGTTGTAGTTTTGGTGGTATAAGGTAACAAAGAGGGTGATGTTGAAAGAGCTTTGGGTGGGTACAAATATAGATTTTCGTAGTAAATCTCTCTGGATAGCTAATACTCTCTCGCGTCTCTCTGGGGTTTGCAGTGGTCAAAAAAATCGAGGAAAATTCCTGGATGTAGGTGAGGTCCTGAATAATTTGCGGTGCAAATCTCTCCCGTATTATCTTGTTGAGTTGTGCTCGGTGAATTTTTTCTTAACTTGCAAATTCTGATGTCGAAAATCAACAAGGTGATGATGGTTGTGGTGATTTGAAAGGGTTTTTGGAGGAGGTTTAAGGAGGGTATTTGGAGGGTGTTTGGAGAGTATTTTGAGGTTGGCTATGTGTTTATTCTTCTGGATATGAGAGAGTAATAAGAGATATATTACAAGGAAACACAAAACACACACAAAAACTCATGTAAACATGCATCTATATATATGCAAAGGAATCAAGCAACTCTTGTTTGTTTAAGGAAAAGTAATGAAGTGATTGATTGTAAAGGTTGGAAGCACACATGATGTTTGGTACTTTTGCTTTTGTGAAGATTTCTTTCCAATATATATATATATATATATGCATGATTCATGTATATATATATATATATATATATATATATATATATATATATATATATATATATATATATATATATATACAATATATGCAATATACATACATATATATATATATATACAATATATACAATATACATACATATATATATATATATACACAATATATACAATATATAATATATATATATATATATATATATATATATATATATATATACACACACGAACACTTGTATATATATATATATATATATATATATCCAATTCTGAATTGAATTTCCATTTTTGACCCTTGAGGTTTTTAAATTCTTGACAATTTTAGTCTTGATTTGTTTTGTCTTCAAACGACCAAATATTGCGTCTATTTTTCCGTCTTTGCGTATTTCGTCTTTTGCATATTTTTCTATTTCATAATTAAGCACGAATCCACGCAACCTGAAATAACTGATAATATTTGTTAGATAATATAAAACCAATTCGTCTTATTTCAGTGATGATCACATATAAAAACATTTTTCAACAATTTCCCCCTATGTGATCATTGATGAAATAAGGATAGATATAATCACATTAACAGTTTTAATCTTGAAGATTTGGGATAAAAGTTTTGTCAATGAGAAGATATATATATATAACCATTGTAATCGTTTTGAAAGTTTGTGACTTGGTTTAACATATCTTATGTAAAAGATTTTCAGAAATTTGTTTCCGAATCAAAGTCTCGGGTTCGGTTATCAAAGGGTAGTCATATATGTATCTAAAGAAATTTCCTTAGATTTTATAGCATTATTAATGACGACAAGTGGTCTAACAGGTCGATTCAGATGAACGCTCATAGGTATAGCTCACACTTCACTTGGGTGTTTGGTTGTTCTGGCAGCAGAACAAGTTAATGATCACTAAAAATGAGTGATATCTCTCTTTGACGACTCACACTCATATCGGAGGTGTTCAACTATGCTTTTCCTGTAAAGTCACTTAGTCGCATTATTAGATAATCAATCACATAAGACTGGTTTCGGCATTACTCAGCGGGTTTCTTCATTCATGCCATTAAAGTTCACTCTCTCTCCGTCGGTAAATACATGTAGAGGGGTTTAGCAATTTTCATAGTGCAGTTTGCAACTAAGATTCTTCAGTGATGAAGGCTACAGTATCCCGGGAAATCCATTGTTGTTGCAGCTTCTTCTTTGATAGTATCCTGTTTGTTGATCAATATCGATTTATTGTAAAAAGATATTTTGTTTTAGCATTGAGAATTTGCTACATTTGAGACCTTTTTAAGAGTATTTGACTTGAGTGATTGAGATACCTTCTTTTGTGAAAAATGGTTAAAACAAATCGCGGGATTTTATGATTTTTGTTTTGAAATAACCATTTGGTTGAAAGTTTGTTTGAAAATACCAAATATAGAATATATTTTTTTTGTTTTGTTTGGTATATCTTTATTGAATCCATTTGTTTTCTTGTTGATTTGTCTTTGAGGATTGGATGTTGATAGATATTTGTTTTTCCTTTGGTTTTCTTGTAAGGATATGTCGTTGTTTGCTTGATGGATCATGGGATCGCAAGTCTTCATTTTTGGTTGGCTTTTATCTAGGTAGGGATAGGTGGCATAAAAGACAGTTTGTCTAGTATGTAAGAAATGAATGTATCGTCCCTGGTCATTTTGATATCTAAGCAAAAATGAGACCGTGACAAGATATAATTGGGTATACCTTATAAGCAATAGTGACACACCTAAGCTCACAAGAAATGATTTCCACAATGATTTAGATCGACGAGGCACAAATTCTCACATGGGTTTTTGTTTTCATCTGAACCTCCTAACCTTATGTCCCTTGATTGTTTAAAATCGTCAATAATGAAATAAAATCGAATGAAATAAAGTTATATACATTATGAAAAGTAGGATATTTGAACCTTCACTCCAATTGAGAATCAATATGACTTAAAATCTTCATCGAGCATAAGCATCTGAAAATTAAGTCAAGAGAAGATTAATCACAAGGTTCTATAAAAGCTTATTATGGCAAGTCTTTTATTAATATATATATTTTTTTTTAAATAAAAAAAATTTATTAAAAAAAATTAAAAAAAAATTTAAAAAAAAAAAATCTTAAACAAAAAAAATATCAGTGTGATTTACCTTGAAATTTTTGTCGAAAACTTTTGGTTAGCGTTTATAAACCTTCCATAACCTTTCTTTAAAAATTTCATTTTAATATCACTTGTTCAAAATCCTTTAAAAAAAATTTATTAAAAAATTAAAAAAAAATCTTCAACAATTGGTATCAGAGCTTGTGTGATTTACCTTGAAATTTTTGTCGAAAACTTTTGGTTAGCATTTATAAACCTTCCATAAGCTTTTCTGTAAAAATTTCATTTTAATATCACTTGTTCAAAATCCTTAAATATATATATCTGTCACCCAGTAACTGGTATCCGAGCATTTATTCGTGGTAATCAGATCGTATATTTTCAACACTATTCTAAGATTCTTGATACATGATGTGACTGGGTCACATGTTGATGTTTTAAGAATCAAAGAAAAGCGAAGAAACTTAAAGAAAGAATATACTGAATCTGATCGCGTAGATGGATTTCTATCGTATAGTTTGAAGATCGGATTTTTGAGCTACTTCTTAGGAGTTATGATATATTGCTTAGGAATAGATAACAACAAAGTTTTCATGTGCTTTTGCACTGTAAGGATAGTTTTTTCCACAAAGTTTTTTAAAATAAAAGGAAAAATTTTGATTTTATTTATTTGAAAGTATCCTTATAATGGCATTTGTGAAAATTTTTGTTGTTGATAAGATTCCATTAATAGCAAGAGTGGAAATATGAATTTGATTCTTTCATTTGTGGTAGTGTCTAAATTTACCAAATAAGGAAAGATTCTCATCACCCAAGTTTCAGTTGGATAGAAACTTGGAATCATACAAGTTGTGCAGTATGATGAATGAGAACTTTCAGCTTTGGAAAATAAAGACTAGTTCCTTGTTCACATTTATATCTGAGTCAAGTAAAGGACTAAGGGATCGAGTACACATTCTTGTGCACTGATCAAATCCACCACAAAAGATCGATAAGACTATTCGTCATGATTTACTAAAGTTTAGTAAATATGGTTATACTTAGCAGTTTAAGTGTAATTCTGATACATTGAAAAAAAGTTCGATGTATGGCAGAGCGAATAAGAAGAATCAAATTATGGCAGAAAGATAAAAGTTTCTCAAATCTGAAAAGATGGGAGAGTACTTTAGTATCATTTTATATGATCATCTTAATGATTAAGAGACCTTATCACAATTCATCCTCTAAGTGCATTCTGATAACTAAGAAGAGGAGCTATGAATTGTTGAAGTGGTCAAATCAAGAAGATGATTCATACCTCGTTCCAAAAACAATTCTTAGAGTCATACTCCAAGATTGTAACTTGAGTGACATATCTTAAAGCAAGGTTTCTTAATTCCTGCCATTTACGTAAAGTGTGTCCTACACTTGTACATTTGAAATTGGTAAGTTGCGATGTTTTGGATAAAACAAAGACCAACTAAGGCCAATTGTGTAAAGTGTTTGTCTTGATAAAGAATCCAAACTATCTCTTGAATATTTGGCAAGTGAGTCTTATGTGTCAAGAGGATAGTGGGAGTCTTAAGGATCCTGAAAGGATAATCAAGAATAAAAACCTGTAAGTTTATCGCTAGCACACGACGTGAGGTTTATAAGCTATCGTGTTGACATATTTCTATTTCGGTGCCCATTCCAATTAAAGTTGGCTTTGTATATGAGTTCTTAGAGTTCTTAATTGGTTGCACAACAACTTGGAAGCAATGGAAGGACCTTGAGCCGCCAGATGGCAAGAAATTCTGATTGAGTTCAGTACATATGAGTTTGGATTTGTGATTATCCTTCTCTTGTGATTATGGTTTTGACAAATCCACATGAATAGGAACACATACACCATTAAATCTAAGTGTCATAAGGTTTCTCTCCGATTCATGAAAATGATGGTGAGGAAACACTTTCACTAAGTAGATTTTAACTAGATAGCAATTGTGATAGTTGCATTCTCAAAGTCGTTAGTGGAGCGTGTGTGGTTAACCGACACACTAACATAGACTTGTAAGAAGTGGCAAAGGTCTAAACAATCGAGACTATGATTACGACATCCCTTTTCATAGTTCTTAAATTATTTAGACACACATGTGAGCTATCTAAGATAAGGTGTATGATATTGATAAATTTTTATCAAAACAATCTAGTATCAGAAATCTGAACTTTGGTAAGAAAGTCAATAAAGTATTACTTTTCTAGAAGTCCAGCTGATTTCTGAGTACATATCAAAGCTAGTGGGAGCATAAGTGTTATGCTAATAATCATCATGTTAGTGGGAGCATGATAATTATGATAAGTATTGCAAGTTAGCAATGTGAATTATAGAAAAAAAAAAGTTTCAATTCGTGAGGCTGTAGGGGTTGAAAAAGTCGTTTTGCTATAATTAAGGGAGAGGAAATTATACTTCATCTCAAATCTATAAGCTTAGATCGTGAGATTTTAATCAAATTTAGTCAAGTATATATATGAATGTTATGTTGGAATGGCTCAACATAAGAAAATTCTATATATGGGTCCATTATTTGCGTTCTAAAATTCGATTATGATTGCGACATCCCTTTTCATAATCTGAATTATGAGAACTTGGCAAATTGAAATGGAAATATTATAGCAAAAGACTCGTTTAGTCTTTATGTGAGACATCATGAATCGTGTCCCATATGCTTCAGATATATGATCGATTACATGTGCTATATTCATCCTTTCTAAAATTTTCCAAATGCCTGGGACGTTAAGAAGGGAAAAGGTCTAGAATTGGATATGACTAAAAGGATTAAACAATTGTCGAGGAGAATCTAAGGTTTACCAAAGATTGGTTGCTCAGGGACAGTTGGAAGTATAGTGTTAATTTTTGGAAGGACCATATTGACATATTCTGAAAAGAGGCAACTCTTGTTTAAAAGTGATAGTCAAAATGGGAATATGGGAAGATGGAAGTTGTTCAATAAATCTGTGTAAGATTAGGAAACTTAATGCAAGAAGGATGTTTCTAAGGAGTTGATCTCCTTTGGAATGCTCTATAATGTTTGTTGTCAAGTCTTTGTGACTTTGTGCATAATCATTACAAGAGAATCAATGCATATAAGTTTAGAATCTAACAGATTTCGGTAAATGGCATGAATTTGGAATTCTTGCATTTGCGGTAAGGATTCGGGACTGTGAAATGAGAATCATTGGAGTTATGAGCAATCGATTTATTTCACAACGTATGGATCATAGACAAACATAGAGTGCATAATTGGTGTATGGCAAAGCTATTGTTTAGAAAAAACATAGTGTACATGCTTGGAGCATGGGACAACTAGGTTTTTAATTCTAGAATAAAATTGATAACTGAAACAGTATACAATGAATAATGTGTAATCAATATGGTGATAAATAAAAGAAGTTTTATTAATATTCATAAGTTCTGAGACCATATTGGATTCGATTATTCTTTTGTTTCACTTTGCATGTTTTGACTTCCAGAATAACTAGGTCGTTCTTCCGGATTGACTAAGTTATTCAAACCATCCACAGTCGGTCATATGTTGGAAGTAGATATGAATCAAGACTGTCATGGGTTGGGCTTGTAGAGGTCTAAGATGTTCGACAAGGTGATGCTACAACACTCATGAGTGCTCATAAGTTCTGAGTATTGGATTCAACACACGCTCATTGGAATCACTTCATGGATTTTATCACGAGTGATAATGAGACGATAATATCTTATATTCTTCAAACCTAGAGATATGAGTTGTTACTATGAATTGGTTGTACATTGGTTGCACGAAAACACATTGGTAACTCGATGTTATAAAACGTGCCTCTGTAGGCCCCTCGATGATTTAATGATGACACATATGAGTGCTTGGCCAAGGCAAGACTGATTTGATCTGTTCAATCAGTCAGTCGTTAAGAATCGAAAATCGGGAAACAACAAATGGACAGAGAGAATGATTATAATCCATGTCTCAGTCCATATGATATCTAGAATGGAGGAATATATGATCCCTTATCTAATGGACAAGTCATTGACAAAGGTCAGAGTTCATCGGCAAGGTCAGAGTTCGACAGAAGCTTTTGAGAGCTACGATTGCTAGTCGGGGTTTGAAGTCATACTCAATAATAGTTTTAGACTTATCCAAGTGGGAGACTGTTGGATTAATGTCTAAGTCCATAACTATAATTGGTAAGACTTGACCCGACCTGGAATGGTCCATTTGGGTTGCATGGCATCAGGACAATTGGATAGACAAGATGAGGAAAAAGGATACTAGTGATTTATATTAATATATTATAAGTTCTAATATATTAATATATAATCATATTATTTAATTAGTATTGATCAAGAATTAATTTATAATTAAGTGATCAAAAAGGAACTAATTAAATATGGACTCTTAGATAGATATGTCTGATGGGCCAAGTTCATTTAGGTTGGGCTAAGCTTTCATGGATAGTCCATGGAGTGTTTAACCCATGGATAATATGAAATGAATGGTCATGGGTATTAGGGTTTAACCCTAATCTCCACACTATATAAAGATGTCCTTGGTTGGTGAAATTGGCACTAGTGTGTGTACACAAAATGGGCAAGGCCGATTTCACTAGAGAGAACCAAAGTATCCTTATTCTTAAGGTTATTCCAAGTGTTCATGATGTTGTGTGAACCATTTGAGGTGTCACACTTGGGGCACTAGGCACTCAAGCTTCATAAAGACAAGCTACATCAACAAGGTATGTATTCTAACTTGTTTTATTACCCAAGTATCATAGATTGTATGCTAGATAGGGTAATACCTTGGAATATTCATATTTGGATGTATAATAGAGAAAACATAGATCCAATGTATTTAGGGTTGCATGTACACTTAGGAGTGTTAGAATGCTAATAACCCAACATAAAAGTCCCTGTGGATCACAGAGTCATAAAGACCCTTCTCACCACAGTTGTTCAAGGAGCTAGCCTTGGTTCATATGGAGGCTACTCGCAGTATCTGTGTGAACATGGAGGAACGCTGTCACACCCCGAAACCAGAACGACGGAAACGTTCGGGGGTGGATGAGGTCATGTATTGTATCACAACCATTGCATTATAGTAATAAAAGTAAACACAACCATTACATTAATTAAGTAAAAGATTTACATCGTTTGATTCATGTTTATACACTTAAAAAGTATAATCAAGAGAAAAAGATGTGACTCTATACGCTCCGTCTTCTCAAAACTCCAGGAGGTACCTGTCTATTGATTTCCTGAGAATACAAGCAATTTTGAAAGAGTGTCAGCATAAAGCTGGTGAGTTCATAGGCATGTTTTTGAGAGGAAAATCGGTTAATGAGTCAATGAATGTATTCATATGCTTCCAAGAAAATCCATTGTTTTCAAACATGTATATTTTGTTACTGAGTCTCATATCGTAATAGTTCATATGTCTAGTTACCATTAAATGTGTTGTGCCTTGTTTTGATTGAATAAGAAACCTCTTTTTACATGAAAAACTTTGGGTATCGCCAGTATGTATAGTAAGTTGGGAAAGCTCTGAAAACTTTAATATGTATAGTAGTTCTATTACTTTATAATAAAACTAATTAATGTTATTACCATTCATACATTAATCGTATATTATTAGTACCAAATTTATGAGTTGTTATAACCATATTTGCCATTGAATTGCCTGAGCGACGTTCTTCAGGTGTCGGAATCGAAATGACTTTGTCACCCAGGCCTGCCGGCCTAACTGTAGCTAGCAGTTATGGTGCGGGATTGTCAATCCCGTATAGATCTATACACAAACTCATGTTCTCCCGTCAGGAGATTCTGGTTATAATCTCAGGACTTTTGTTAGTACTTAGGTAAGTACGCAAAGAATGCTCTCTCATAAAATGCTATACTCACGATTTGGTGTAGAATAAAATGAATCCATTGAATTTAACTTGCTGTCTATATATCTCATAAACTACACATTATATAGTTTATATATTTAATTGCATTGATTCTATGTTTCCTACATTGATATGTTAGTTGTTCCATGAACTATACCTATTATAGTTTATATGTTCCTTCATGCATTCAATTCATGTTTTACATTGAAAGTTCTGAAATTATGATGAAAACTTCCCTTAGGCTCTGCATAATACAAAAGAGATAAAATATCTATATGTTTTATAAAAGTATAGAAACTGTATGATTGTATCAATTCCATCCGTTTTAAGTTTATTGAAATCCTTTTGTATAAGTTTCACAAAATCATTTATGTTTGGCTTGTATTCCCCCTGAAAACGTTAAAAACAGTAAAGGCATAGGGGTATTAACTCACTGTTAGTTGTGTACAATCGTAAAATCAACGGACTGAAATGAAGACCCTCGAGTTGTAGTGTGGCACTTAACGGAATCCTAATAACAATTAAATACATATATGTATCTAAATTAGCGATTTCGTTAGATAAAGTGTTAGAAAAACACTTGCTTTCGGTTAACGAATGTTACCGGGACTTGATTGAATCGAGGAAAGTGGGTTTTCAGTCTAATGCACCACTTAGGAAGTGTGTACGGCTATGAATGGGGTTTACGGTCGTGAAGGGATTTTACGGCCATGAACTGTCTATGGTCGTGAACTGTTTACGGCCGTGAACTCCTCTCGAAGGGTTTACGTCCTTTGAAGTTTTGAAGTGTGTACGGTCGTGAACTGGTGTATGGTCAATGAAGATTTGCAGTCTTGAAAGGTGTACGACCGTACACTTAAGAAAAAGGGTGTTGGGTTGGATGAAAAACGTGTTCTAGATGCTCCGAAATGACTCCCAACGGTGGTTTTCGATGATTCTCGGAAGAAGAAGGGTGTTTTTGGGGTGTACGGTTAAGAGTTTAGAGAGAGAAGGAGAGTGTGTCCGGCTAGAAAAGTGTGAATGAGGGATAGAGTCTCGTATTTATAAGGGTTTTCGTGGTCGGTGGTCGGGTCCACCCGACGATGGCCGTAAACCAGTTTATGGTCGTACATGGGTTTACGGCCGTAAACTCACTTTGGCCGAAAACTGTTTGATTTTTCAAGAAGATTCGGGTTTTCCGCCCGAATTTTGGTTCCGACTCGTATATATATTTAATTATATAAAACTAGATGATTTTCTAAACCAAGAAGTTTGACAGTAAATTAATAAAATTCAAATTTTATTAACGGAAGTAGACTAACGGTAATGGAAAAAGGTTCGAGTTGTCACATCATCCCCCCGTTAGAGAGAATTTCCTCCCGAAATTCAAACACTGAATACAAATCATGGACTCGAAAATAGATAAGGGTACTTCTGTTTCATTGAATCTTCGCGCTCCCAAGTGAATTCAGGTCCCCGCTTGGCATTCCAGCGAACCTTTACTAGCGGGATACAGCTTTGTTTCGTTCTTTTGACTTCCCGATCCATGATTTCTACGGGTTCTTCCACGAAGTGCAAGCTCTCGTCTAGTTCAATCTCATCGAGGGGTATCGCAAGTGTCTCATCGGACAGACACTTCTTTAGGTTCGCCACGTGGAAGACGGGATGTACGTTGCAAAGTTCTCGTGGTAGGCGAAGTTTATATGCTACGGGAACGATCCTAGCGAGGATCTCGAATGGTCCTATGTATCTTTGATTTAGCTTTCCATGCTTTCCGAAGCCTATCATGCCCTTCCAGGGTGAGACCTTCAAAAGGACACGGTCACCAACCTGGAACTCCAAAGGTTTTCGTCTCTTATCGGCGTAGCTCTTTTGTCTATCTCTTGAAGCCTTTAGTCGTTCCCGGATTTGTACAATCTTTTCTGTAGTCTCTCGGATGATTTCTGGGCCCGTGAGACTGCTATCGGGGACTTCACCCTTGACTAGCTGCGTGTCAGCCACCTCAGCCCGGCACGGAGGGGATTTGCACTTACGGCTATAGAGGGCTTCGAACGGCGCAGCCTTGATGCGGGTATGGTAGCTGTTGTTGTAGGAAAATTCGACCAAGGGAAAATGAGTGTCCCACGACATGCCAAACTCGATGACGTAGGCTCTCAACATATCTTAAAATGTCTGAATGGTTCTCTCACTCTGTCCATCTGTCTGTGGATGGTAAGTTGTGCTCATATCCAGCTTAGTTCCAAGAGCCTTCTGTAGTGACTGCCAAAATCTTGAGGTAAACCTGCTATCTCGATCGAAGATAATGGATACAGGTACACCATGCAGGCAGACTATATCTCGAATGTAGATTCGTGTAAGTCTCTCCATTTTAAAGTTTTCTGGATTGGTAGGAAGTGAGCGGATTTAGTTAGTCGATCAACAATTACCCGGATGGCGTTGTGCCGACTCGGAGACTTGGGAAACTTAGTGATGAAATCCATAGTAATCCTTTCCCACTTCCACTTAGGTATTTCTGGTTGCTGGAGTAGACCTGAGGGCTTTTGATATTCCACCTTCACCTTGGCGTAAGTCACGCACTTTCCCACGAAGGTAGCGATCTCTGCTTTCATGTTCGGCAACCAATAGAGTTGTTTGAGATCCAGATACATCTTGCCTGGACATGTGTGAACGGAGTATTTAGTCTCTACGACCTGAATACTCCTTTCGGCTGAGGGAATCTGCTTCCATATTGGCCTTGCCGGGATGATAGCGTATTTTGCACTCGTAATCACTGAGTAGCTCTACCCATCGCTGCTGTCTCATGTTCAAATCTTTCTGATCGAAGATATGTTGTAGGCTCTTATGGTCGGTGAAGACAGTGCACTTGGTTCTGTAGATATAATGTCTCCAAATCTTTAACACAAAGACCACTGCTCCCAACTCTAGATCATGAGTTGTGTAATTGACTTCGTGTGTTTTCAGCTATCATGAGGCATAGGAAATAACCTTTCCTCGCTGCATAAGCATACATCCTAGGCCCTGATTGGATGCATCACAGTGGACAACGAAGTCCTCCGTCCCTTCGGGCATAGACAAGATAGGTGCGCTGCATAGGGCCTGCTTCAATGTTTGAAATGCAATGTCTTTATTTTCTCCCCAACTAAAGGTTACACCTTTCTTTGTCAGTGTGGTTAAAGGATTAGCAATTCTGGAGAAATTCTGGATAAATCTGCGATAGTAGCCTGCGAGACCCAAGAATTGACGAATTTTTGTGGGTGTCTTCGGTGCTGACCAATTCTCAATCGCTTTGATCTTCGAAGGGTCCACGTGTATTCCTTCCTCGCTAACCATGTGACCAAGGAAGGTTACTTTTCTGATCCATAATTCTCACTTTGAAAACTTTGCATAGAGTTTCTCCGCCCTTAGTGTTTCTAACACTAGTCTCAAGTGCTGTCTATGATCTTCCTCGCTCGGAGAGTAGACAAGTATATCATCAATGAACACGATTACAAACTTGTCTAGGAAAGGGCAGCACGCCCAATTCATAAGATCCATGAATACCGCCGGTGCGTTGGTTTGACCAAAGGGCGTTACTACAAACTCATAGTGTTCATAACGAGTTCAGAATGTTGTCTTGGGAACATCATTCTTATGAACTCGCAACTGATGGTACCCTAATATTAGGTCTATTTTCGAAAAGTAACTGGCTCGCTGAAGTTGATCGAAGAGGTCATCAATTATGGGTAAGGGATAACGGTTATTGATGGTAAGCTTGTTCAGTTCTCGATAACCAATGCACATCCGAAAGGATCCATCTTTCTTTTTCACGAATATGATCTGGGCTCTCTAGGGTGAGGAACTTGGTCAGATGAATCCCTTGCTGAGCAGCTCATTGAGCTGGCTGGATACTCTTGCATTTCTGCCGTCGCTAGACGATATGGGGATTTATCTACAGGAGTAGTTTCGGGGATTAAGTCGATACCGAACTCGACTTGGCGCTCGGGAGGGATTCCTGGAAGATCCTCGGGGAAGACATCAGGAAAGTTGCAGACTTCGGGGATGATCTCGAGGTCCTTAACATCCTGCTTTTCGTTAACGACATGAGCTAGGAAGGCATGGCACTCTTTTCGCAGATATTTCTAGGCTTGGAAACATGAAATGATACGAAGGCATGGCACTCTTTTCGCAGATATCGCCGGATGGAAGGTTGAGACGAATTGCTTTTTCATAACAAAGAATATCAGCACGATTGGGGCTGAACGAATCCATGCCGACAATGACGTCGAAGCTTTTTATGGAAATCGGCATAAGGTTGATTGGGAAGGAATGATCGTTTAGGGTAAGGGTACAACCAATGAATATGTCGTTAGTGCTCTCATTCTTTCCGTTAGCCATCTCGACGGTAAATGTTTTGGTTAAAGGTTGGGGTTTACACTTGAGTAGATGTTTAAATACATGAATAAAAAAGCTTCTCTCCGCACCAGGATCGAAAAGAAAACAACAATGGGACCAGCAACTGCTTCCTCCTGGCCCATAGCTAGCACTCCCCCTGTGTTGCCAGCTGTTGTTGCCTTGGGGCAATTTCTCTTGAAGTTCCCAACCTCCCCACAGCTATAACAGGCCTGACCCACGCCCGCTTCATTAGCCTGGTTGGTCGGTTAAGCTGGTGTCTTGCAGAATCGCGCCATGTACCCCTTTGTGCCACATTTGTTGCATTGCATTTCTCTACAATTTCCCAAATGATGGAAGTTGCATTTGTTGTGTTGAATCATAAAAAGTGACCCTCTTGAACTTCAGCTACCGCAGCCGACAAGCACCCACAGTCAAGCTCCTTAATCAGCAACCGCATCCGGAGTCTCTATCTACCGCAGTCACTCTTTGTTACTTAGTTCATTTTGTCTTACGGTAATCCTATCTATTGTCCAGTATGCCTTGCATGGCTACTCTTAGAGAGTGAATCTAATGTAACTTCTTGAGTCTCTATAAATAGAGCTCATTCTCTTGTATTAACACATGCATCTATTATTTTGAATACACATATCTGAAGTTATCTTTTCTATCTCTCTTACTCACACTTTTTACTCTCACATAACCGATTACAATCTCTTCGGAGCAAGTCTTTTGTGACTTAATCACTAAGTTTGATCTCACTTATTAACTTGGCTTGAATGCATTCCTCGTTATGAATCAACTTATGTGTATACTTGATATAACAATTGTTGTCATTTCCATTTCTTTACTTTTCCGCAACTAACTCTCTAACCATCTAACTATAAATATTATTGTTGAGCTTTTAGATCCTTCGAGATTAACTATTCTGCAATATACTTGTTCTAACGTTTGTTCAAGTGTGTCTCAAAGTTTTTCTTTCAACAATTGGTATCAGAGCCATAGTGGTTGCTTTTTGAAAACGGAACTCTGATTTTCAAAGGGCCTTCTATACCACTGAAGCTCATTTCTTAAAAAAAACTTCAAAAACATGGCATAATCGTTATCTCTGAATGTTTCCAACAGTG
The DNA here is from genome assembly GCF_052849685.1 of Lactuca virosa. Lineage (NCBI taxonomy): Eukaryota > Viridiplantae > Streptophyta > Magnoliopsida > Asterales > Asteraceae > Lactuca > Lactuca virosa. The sequence goes on from NC_136428.1 coordinate 320,623,290, forward strand.
TTGGTGGTTCTAATCGAGCCCCAATACTGGTAGCAAATGAATATCATCACTGGTCACAAAGAATGGAAAGATATTTAAGGAGACTTGGTAGAGACGTATGGCGATCCGTAGAAGAAGGACCACATGTCCTAGTCGTTACACCTGTTCAAACCGATGGTGCCACATCCAGACTAGGGAGGTCAACCAGTCATGAACCGTCTCACCAAGGATGATCTCGATAAAATGGAAAATGATGCTGTTGCTTTTTATGAAATCTCCTGTGGAGTTGCTCCTGACAACTTCGATATTATCATAAATTGCAAATAAGCAAACGAGATCTGGGAAGTTCTCAAGAATCTGTACGAAGGCTCAGAACAAGCACAAGACAAGAAGCTTACAACCGCACTCAATGAGTTCAACAACTTCAAAGCTCATACTGGCAAAAGTTTGGAAGACTCCTTCAAAAGGTTCAACCTGATAGTCACCAAGTTATCTAATGCGGGCACCATCCACAGTACCCATGAAACAAATCTTCAGTTTCTTAATGGTTTGGGAAGACATTGGACTACGGCTAAGATGATAGTCCAAAGCGATAGAAAGATTCATTCTTTGTCACTCTATAAGCTCTATGGAGAACTGCAAGCATAAGAATCCACCATACTCAAAGACTGTGCTGACTTCGGAGGTCCTCTTGCTCTCATAGCACAAGCTCCACATAATCAATGTTACTCTCCCTCGTATGACACTCCACCGCAGTCATATGAAGCTGATTCAGAGTATGATGATGAAGAAGAATTTCAAAAGGCGATTGCTCTAGTTAGCAAACAATTCAACCGACTACCACCTCACTCTTTTCGCAAAAATCAACAATTCAACAAACCATCTTTCAATCGTAACTTCAACCCACAAAACAATCACTCTCATTATCCTAAAAGTTCTTATCCACCACAATCTCAAAATACTCAATCAAAGGAAGCACCGCAGTCTAGTCAAACCACTGACTCCGGTACTCCCTCAGAAGACAAAACTGATGTTGTAATTTGCCACAAATGCAACAAAGAGAATCAATTTGAAAAAGATTGTAAGGCCAATGTAGTAAAAGACAGAGCATTCTACCTTAGAATGGCTCAAGAGTTGGAAGATAAGGAAAAGGCAAGGGCATACGTAGCCCATGTCAAAAGAGACCATCAAGTTTGGTCATCCGGAGACGAAGATGAAGACATCAGCAGTGTCAAAGGAAAAGGGAAGATTTGCATGCTGGCGACTGCGGATGATGATGGGTCTACAAAGCTGGACAAGAACTATTGCTACATGGCAAAGGATGGAACTCTAAGCATCGTCGAACAGGTAAAACTCATGATCCAAACTCTAAACTATAGCATGCATGACTGTCAACCTTACATAGATGATCTTAATGACACATGTGCTGCCGTCCTTATAGACTATAACAAAGCCTTAGATGAGAAGAACATTGCGTCCCAGGAGATGTTCCATGTGAGAGGACGACTGGATAACAAAGGACTCAAAATGGTTATGTTAGAAAAGGACTTAGAGTTAGAAAAAGATGCAAGAATTTTGAGTGAAACACAATTAGAGATAGGTTTGAACCAGAGAGATTTAGCTTAGAGTGAAATTGTACGCTTAAATATCTTAATCGAAAAATTGTTCAATGAAAGTGAAGCTATTGAAAATTTGGTAAATAATGGAACCGTGGACAACACATAAAATTGGGGTTGGTTAAATGGATATCCTACCGCAATGGATTCCTCACCCCGGTTCAGCAAAGACAGACTGTATGTCCCTCCAGACCGACAATTTTATTTCCCAGTCAATGACAAGACCTTTCCCGAATATATCAAAACTCACTTCGGTAGACTGCATAATCTAAGCAATAATTGTGTCATTGAGGAAATTGTGCCTGAGGTTTCGGGTCACACATGTGATCCAATTCCTATCTGTGGCATCACTTACCCAAATTCTCAAACCTCATCCGTAGTTGATGAAGAAATTGTCATTGAGAGTCCCGAAGTCTCGAAAGACTTTCCATCTCTGTCCTCAGACCACAGTGTTTCACACTGTAGTCAAAAGTCCCATAAAAGTCTCACTGAAGTCCCAACTAAGACTTACTCTGCGGTAGTCAAGTCATCCCTACCGTAGTCTTCGAACAAAAGTTCTGCCACTCTTCAAACAATTCATCATGAATTACCCACATAAAACTTTGAAGTGGGTCAATGTTCTCAAATCCCTGAATCTTCAAGTTCGGATGACTCAAGCCCACATTTTCACAAAATTTCAAAGGGTTCTAGGAAACCGCAGTTGAACAACAGAGACTGCGGTTCACCAAAATCCTTAGCTAAAAGGGCTTTCAAAGAGGAAATTCGCTCCTGAGGCACAAATAGACAATTTTTTTCAAAAAACAAGAAGCATGTCAGATTTCAAAAGTCCAAAGGTCCAGAAAAATTTGTTTTGTCTCATTATTTTTCAAAAAACTCTACAATCAAGAAAACATACAAAAAGGAATGTACAGTTTCAACAGTCATTCCTAATTAATCTGACACAACCCAAAAAGGTGTAAAGTCTTTTCGAAACAATGTTTTTCAAATCTATTCCTCAGATGATCCGAAATGGAAAGGTATCATACCCACTCCAACACTTTTAAAGTCACATCAAAATTTTAACAAATGGAAGGGTATTCTACCAAATCCAACAAAAAGGACACAAAGATCTACACGTGCTAAACATTTTTCAAAACAAACTTTTCAGAAACCAAACAACACTCATGTCAAAACTTTTCAACCTCGGACTAGTCACAAGCCCAACAACTCATCCTTTAGACCGCTGACCAAACGTGGTGTCAGAACAAAAGACAAAATCTCAACCTGTGAATGTCAGTGTAGTTGCCAAAAAGATTTGTCCTATGTTAAATCTAGTTGGAATCAGACACCTCGTAACTCTTCAAAAATAGACAACACTCCAAAACTACACAAACACCTAGGACTAGGATTAAAAGTTAACACGAAACCAGTCCCTGCAACCTCGGTCCATGCATCATTCAGAAACTCATCTGTTGTTCCAGGCTCCAAACTAGTTTGGATGCCTAAACTAACCGTGTAATTCTCAGGATTTGTGCAAGGAGGAACAATAAGATGAATGGTTAATCGACAGTGACTGCTCCTTGCACATGACCGGAAGGTTAGAATACCTTCAGGATTTCAGGCCAATTTGCAAGGGTGGAAATGTTACATTCGGCAACAATGTGAATGGAATCATCCGAGGTTACGGTGTACTCACTACGGAGAACTTCTCTATTCAAAAGGTTGCTTATGTAGAAAGCCTTAAACACAATCTCATCAGTGTTGGCCAACTATGTAAGGCAGGCCATCGAGTTGAATTTGATGATCAATTTTGTTATGTAATGACAAGTGATAGGAGAACATGTTTGATCAAGTCTCGATCTGAGGGTACTATGTATCCTCTGGATGTCTCTCTGATCATAGGCAAACCGCAGTTATGTTTCCTTTCCAAAGCTGTATCCGAAGTCAGCTGGCTATGGCACCGCAAGCTAGCTCATCTCAACTTCAGATACATCAACACTTTGGTCACTCGAGAACTGGTCAGAGGACTCCCTATTCTCAAGTTCAGCAATGATACTCTCTGTCCTGCATGTGAATGTGGTAAGCAATCCAAAGCAAGTCACCCCATGGTGATTGACTCTTCAATTTCTGAACCACTTGAGCTCCTGCACATTGATCTCTGCGGTCCATCAACCGTAGCCAGTCTCCATCACAAAAAGTACATACTGGTTATAGTAGATGACTTCACACGCTTCACATGGGTTTTCTTCCTCATACTCAAGTCAGAAACACCGCAAATTCTCATCAACTTAATCAAGGAAATAGAACTTCAGATCAAGCTGCCAGTAAGACGTATCCCCAGTGATAATGGAACTGAGTTTACTAATCATCCTCTCAACAGTTTCTTGGTGTCCAAAGGCATCACTCACAACTTTTCAGCTCCTTATACACCACAACAAAATGGAGTAGTAGAGAGAAGGAACCGCACACTAGTCGAAGCAGCCAGATCCATGCTCAACTTTGCACACCTTCCTCTCTACTTCTGGGCTGAAGCAGTAGCAACCGCATGCTTTGTACAAAACCGAAGCATTGTGTTCAAACGTCTCAAGAAAACACCGTATGAGGGCCTTAACAACCGCAAACCAAATGTATGCTTCTTTCATATCTTTGGGTGTAGATGGTTTGTGATCAACAACAGAGATCAGCTTAACAAATTTGCACCGAAGTCGGATGAAGGCATCTTTCTTGGCTACTACACTAACAAGGTTGCTTATCGAGTTCTCATCAGACGTACAAGGCAAATCAATGAAAGCTTCGATGTGAAATTTGATGATTCTCACATCCGCAACGCCCCTCCATCCACTGAAACCACCGCAATCATGGAAAGCGATATTCCTGTCTCTTCCGGTCCTTTAAATCTAGTTGAAGTCAATTATGACGATCTTTTCGACCCTGTTGAAACGGCGAAACTATCCGAAGTTCTTGTGTCACCGGCCGCTCAACAACAACACTCTGATGTTTCTGGTCCATCTCTATTCGAAATAGCGTGTCTCAATACTTTCACCTCTCCGGTTGAGGGGGAAAGCTCTACTCCGGATCAAGCAACAACCATCGAGGTTCCAGTACTTGATGCTGCTCAAGTTCCTATCCGCAGAGAATCATTACCATCAAACGTATCTTCGGACTCGGATGATGAACTCGTAGAGAACATTGACACAAGAACCGATTCAAGGATTATCACTCTCCCATCCGCAGTCCAGGGGAACTTTCTCAGGTTCCAGAGGAACTCCCATTAGCAATCCAGGGGGAACCTCTCCAAACTGCTCAAGAAAATTCCATTCTCGTTACAACAAACCAAGATGATTCTGTAGGATGTTCTCAAATCCAGGGGGAACTGCCATCTTCAACCGAAGAAACTTCTGATATTGAAGACATTCCCTCTACCGCAGCTGTTGATCATCTACAACCTCGTCTACATGTATGGACAAGAGACCACCCACCAGGTGAAATTATTGGCAACCCATCTGCAGGGATCCAGACTCGGTCATCCAAGGACTTATCCGATCACTGCCACTACGCAGCGTTCATGTCCTCATTCGAACCTCGATCGATCAAAGAAGCATTACTCGAACCAGACTGGATCTCCGCAATGCAAGAAGAACTGGAAGAATTCAAAAGGAACAAGGTATGGCAACTCGTTCCAAAACCTCAAGGCCACACCGTTGTTGGCACAAGATGGGTATTCAAGAACAAGCTGGATGACTCTGGTGCGGTAGTCAGAAACAAGGCAAGGCTAGTTGCAAAGGGCTACAGTCAACTTGAAGGTGTTGACTATGATGAAACGTATGCTCTAGTGGCACGAATGGAAGCCATCCGAATCTTCTTAGCATACGCAGCCCACAAAAACGTCAAGGTATACCAAATGGACGTTAAGAGTGCATTTCTCAATGGGGAATTAAAAGAAGAGGTTTATCTTCAGCAAACTCCAGGCTTCGAAAGAGTTGAATTCCCAGACCATTGCTACAAACTTGAAAAGGCAGTCTACGATCTAAAACAAGCCCCTAGAGCTTGGTATGAGACTCTTTCTGAATTTCTTGTCTCTTCAGGTTACAAAAGAGGAGTGATTGATCCCACTTTATTTAGAAAAGCAAATGGTGACCACCTTATGCTTGTACAAATATATGTGGATGATATCATCTTCGGATCGACTGATCAATGAATGGTGGATGAATTTGCTAGGCTCATGACCAACAAGTTCCAAATGAGCATGAATAGAGAGATTAACTTCTTTCTAGGACTTCAAGTGAAACAACTTCGGCAAGGGATATTCATTCATCAAGAGAAATACACCATTGAGCTGTTGAAGAAATATTCTATGGACAACTGTTCTTCGGCTAAGGTCCCCATGGCCTTCGGATATAAGATCTCTGCTGATCCCTCAGGCGAATCTGTGGATCGCAAGACTTATAGAGGTACCATAGGCTCTCTAATGTACCTCACCGCAAGCCGACCAAACATTGGCTTTGCAACTGGTGTATGTGCGAGGTATCAGGCTGACCCAAAAGTGTCTCATATGACCGCAGCCAAACAAATTCTTCGGTATCTGCAAGGAAGCAAATCTCTTGGTCTATGGTACCCCGCAGGAAATGACTTCAGCCTTCAAGCATTTACCGATGCGGATCATGCCGGATGCAAACTGGATCGAAAAAGCACCTCAGGTGGATGTCAATTTCTGGGTGGAAGACTAGTCAGCTGGTCCTCAAGGAAACAAAACTGTGTCTCATTGTCTACCGCAGAAGCTGAATATGTGGTCGCAGCCAGCTGTTGCTCTCAAGTCTTATGGATGAAAACACAACTGTTAGACTACGACTACTGAATACTGCGAATACCAATTTACTGTGACTCTGAAAGTGCTATAGCGATTTCTCACAATCCTATTGAACTACGGTATCACTTCATCAAAGACCACATTCTGAAAGGTAACATTGAACTAATTTTTGTCCATTCTCATGAAGAGATTGCTGATGTATTTACTAAGGCACTTGACTCTACCAAACTCAACACGTTCTTACAAATGTTAGGAATGATGAATCCGGACCCACAATTCTTTTTGAATTGATAGGTACCGCAGACCATCCTTGGTCTCCGTTGCAGTTCTATTTGAAGTTATTTATGTTAGATGGTTTTGGTATATTCTATGTACCGCAACCATATATCATAATTATACTTCAAAGGTCCTTATTGTTCGTTATTACTAATCTTTGCTCCAAGTGTTCATCTCAGTTCATCTACCGCAGTCATCCATCCGACGTCATATGATCCATTCGCAATGATACATCATATGATCCATCTGTAATGATGTGTCCATCCGCAGTCACATTAATTGATTTTCAGACTGTTACATTCTTTTGTAAAACAAAAAAAAACATAGTGTGCTATTTAATGATCCTTCATTAAATAAAACATTAAATAAAAACATTCCTTGAGAAACTGTCTCATTCTCCTTTTTTATAGACCTTGTGTCAGACCTATTTTAGGTATGATGACAAAAGGAACGTTTTTCCATAAACACATCCTTAATCTGTCTTTTCCTCATACCCAGCACGTCCCATCCGTTACAACTTCTTTTCCCCTCACCACACGATCACCTGACGTGATGATGTACATCTGATTTTTCATTAAATGCAAATCCTTTTTGATAAATCTCAAAAACTTTTTAAAACCGTTTCATTTTATGTGGCTGAGATTTAATTTCCAATTCAAAAGATTCCCCCCAAAAGGACCTTTAGCTTATCCTTTCTTTTTACCTAGGGTAAAAACTAGTTACAGTTGAAATTCGTCCCTCTATAAAACCTTCTTCTTCCCCAAAACCACTTTATGCTATCTGAACATTGAATCCTTCCTCTCAAATTCCTTCAAGCACTCTATTTTTCTACAATGGTGAAATCCGGTATATCCAAGAAACAATCCAAGGCATCTGGATCAGTGAATCCTACTGGTTCAGACTCTCCCACGATTGCTTCAAGCAACTTCAAAGTACTGTTCGAAGATCATTCATCCTACAATGCTCCAATCAAGCTGATGATGAAATTTCTGAAGAATCACCCCCTGTTTGACCCCTTCGATACTTTCACAGACGTTGTCCCAATCTCAACCCTTTTCAAATGTTCCTTCTCAGCCTATCGCCCACTCGAAAACCCACAAGAAGTTCATCTTAACCTGGTGAACGATTCTTTGGTCATTCTGTCCAAAGAAAAGTTTCTTTCTGCCATTAACCTCCTTGTTCATCCCTCCATCAAGATTTTCACCCCATCTATGGCGGACGTTACTTCTGCACTTTACCAAATGGGATATCAGAAGAAGATTAGAGAAATTGGGGAATTCAAGAAAAACCAACTGCCTGCGGTCTGGCAATTCGTTTGCCATTTCGTCATCCGCAGTATATCCGGCAGAACCTGAGGCACATATAATATGGGACTCAAACTTCTAGAGCTGGTGTGGAGTATGGTCACAGGTCATGACGTGAATTACGGGAAGATCCTATGGGATGACTTTCTTGAATACATTCCCAAGGAGAGCCCAAGGGAGAACCCAGCCGAACTCACTTTTGTAAGGTTCTGGTCCCTCTGCATTTCAAACCTTCATACGGATGTAGGGATCAACATGGGCAGTGACATCAACTTCTTTGTCACCAAGGATCTCAAAAGGTACATGTCACACCCCCAAACCATAATGGCGGAAACATTCGGGGGCGGATGACTTCACGTAGTACCATAACAGTTGAATATTATAAAGAAAGTAACACAACCATCATAAATATAATAAAAACTTACATTGTCGCGTGTAATACATGTTTCAAAATAATATTACAAATATGATGATTCAAAATGTTTTGATAATAGACGCCTTAGCGTTCCCTCTCCAAAAGCTAATGGTTACCTGTATTACTGATTCCCGGAGAAATACAAGTAGTTTTGAAAAAAGTGTCACCAATTAAGTTGGTGAGTTCATAAGCGTTTTTGTACTGAAATTTGTATGTCCTTTAGTAAAAAAATAATTGAACGTGTTTCCCAGAAAATCCAATATTTTCTACATATAGTTTGAAAAGTTCCAAAGGCTGAAGTGCAATAGTGTCTTTCATACTGAAATGGTGAAAATCTATTTATATTCAAATAATGTATTTAGTGAATGCATTCAAGAGTCTCGTAAATCAAACTTATTTTAATACTTCCGTGTGAGTTTTATAACCATGCTATTGACCCAGACTGCCTGTGACAACGTTCTTCAGGCGTTGTAGTGTTATGACGTTTGTCACCCCAGATTTGCCGGTCTAACTGTAGCTAACAGTTTAGGTGCGGGATAGTCAATCCCGTATAGATCTATACACAAGTATCATGCTCTCCCTCCAAGAGATTATGGTTTATAATACAGGACTTGAAATGCGTACTTGTGAGTACGTTGAAGTTGAATATCTCACAACACTTAGTATTAAAAGATTTACGAAAAGAAAGTCTATATTTCTTGTAGATGAAAGTATTTCATTTTCACAATGTTTAGGTAAAGATGTAATGAATAACTCGCAAACTATACCCATTATAGTTTTTCCGAAAGTGTGTTCCATTTGGTGATAAAACTCGATGTAATACTAACTTTTCATGTAAAGTATAATGTTGATATCGAAGTTATTAAAAATGTAGATGTTGTATTTGAATCTGTATAAAGCGATATGTTTTCTCGTATTGCACTTGTATTTCCCCCCCTAAAAGATGAAAAGACGTGAAAAAGTAGGGGTATGAACTCACCTGATAGATTGAAGAAAGTGAGACGAAAACCGGGCAGAACTTTAACAGGAGACAACGGATTTCTCGGGATTCTCAGGAATCTCGAGGGCGTAAAACTTCCTTCGGGGCTTGGGTATGAAAACCGGGGCTTCGGGATATTTCTTGCACGCAAAACGGAGTGAAAACGCAAGACAAGGAGAGAAATTGAGCACAAATTCCCGGAACCCTCGCATCCCTTTTATAGTGGCTGCAGGCCCTCGGTACGCTGGGCGTACGAGGGTACGCGGGGCGTACTCGTGCGTCATGCATGACCACGTCTTCGACTGCCGGACTTCGGACGGGACGGCTTAGAGGCGTAGGGGGGCGACGTGGTCGATCCAGAGCCTAGCATCCGAGTACGCTGGGCGTACGAGGGTACGCTGGGCGTAAATCCTCTCGGTTTGTGCACCTTGAACTTGTAAAATCCGTATCTTCCTCATACGAGCTCCGATTTTTACGTTATTTATATGCGCACGAAGGTGAGAAAATACTCTACCACTTTCATTTAGACTTCGTTGACTAGTTTTTAATTTATTTTTAATTATATTTTATTTAATAGGTCGGGACACGAAAATATCGTTAAAAATCCATAACTTCTTCATCCGATGTCCGTTTTCGTCTGTCTTTTTACCATTGTACTACTATTGTGGAGATCTTCAATTCTCGTTTAGGTTGCGTTGGCTAAAAATCGCTCGATCTTTATTCCGAATTTTTAGCTGTCTACCGCTGTTCCGAAACTTAGAAAAATCATAACTTCATCAAACGAAGTCAGATTTGGGCGTTCTCTTTATGTATGCTCACGGTTTAAAGAAATCTACGATTTTCGTTTAGATACCTAAGGCTGAAAAACATTTTATTGAAGTTTCACTTTTTTCGTTTAGCAGTGTTTTACCGGGTGTGTCGTGAATTTTCGATTGGTCATAACTCCTTCGTTATAACTCGGATTTCAGTGTTCTTTATGTTTTTAGAAACTTTGGCACAATATCTAACACTTTATGCATCCCAATTAAGTTTTCAGAACACTTCATTTTTATGCTAATTTTATTGATTTCAAATAGTTTATTATACTTTACTTTTCGAATGTTACATTGACTTGAAAAATATCGGGTTGTCACATAATCCCCCTGTTAGAGGGAATTTCATCCCGAAATTTTAATCTAAGGTAGAGTTCTAGTAAAAAGATGCGGGTACTTCTGTTTCATCTGATCCTCGCGTTCCCAGGTGTATTCAGGTCCTCGCTTGGCATTCCAGCGGACCTTCACAATGGATATGCGACTTTGTTTAGTTCTCTTAATTTCCCGATTAATGATCTCTACTGGCTCTTCCATAAATTGGAGACTCTCGTTGATTTCAATTTCGTCTAGAGGGATAACGAGGGTCTCATCAGGCAAGCACTTCTTTAAGTTCGATACGTGAAAGCTAGGGTGTACGTTATTGAGTTCCTGCGGTAATCGAAGTTTGTATGCCACTGGGCCGATCCTGGCAAGGATCTCGAATGGTCCGATATACCTTGGGTTTAGTTTCCCACGCTTTCCGAAACGTATTAATCCCTTCGAGGGTGAGACTTTCAGTTGTACCCGGTCTCCAACCTGGAATTCCAAGGGTTTCCTTCTCTTGTCCGCATAACTTTTTTGTCTGTCTCTGGAAGCCTTCAGTCGCTCCCGGATTTGAACAATCTTTTCCGTAGTTTCCCTTATGATTTCTGGTCCAGTGAGAGTGCTGTTAGTTGCTTGTCCTCTTGCTAGTTGGGTGTCACCCACTTCAACCTAGCACATACGTGATCTGCACTTACGGCTTTACAGGGCTTCGAATGGGGCAACTTTGATGCTAGTGTGATAACTATTGTTGTACGAGAACTCGACCAATGGTAAATGGGTGTCCCATGCCTTACCAAAATCGATCACACAAGCTCTTAGCATATCTTCTAAGGTTTGAATGGTTCTCTCACTCTGGCCGTCGGTCTGTGGGTGATAAGCGGTACTCATGTCTAACCTCGTTCCTAGAGATTTTTGTAGCGACTGCCAGAACCTCGAGGTGAATCTACTATCTCGGTCCGAGATAATAGATATTGGTACACCATGCACTCGTACAATCTCTCTGATGTACGTTCTAGTTAGTTTCTCCAGTTTATCCGTTTCCTTGATTGGTAGGAAGTGCGCGGATTTGGTTAATCTGTCGACGATCACCCAGATGGTGTCGAGTCCGCTTGCCGTCTTGGGTAACTTGGTTATGAAGTCCATGGTTATCCGCTTCCACTTCCACTCGGGTATTTTCGGTTGTTGCAACAATCCCGATGGCTTTTGGTATTCCACCTTGACTTTGGCGCAAGTCAAACATTTGCCTACATAGGTAGCTATTTCGGCTTTCATGTTCGGCCACCAATACAACTTCTTGAGGTCTAAGTACATCTTGTCTAAGCCGGGATGTATGGAGTAGCGAGTTTTATGAGCTTCGTTCATGACAACATCCCTGAATCCACCAAATTTTGGTGTCCAGATCCGGTTCATGAAACAACGAACTCCGTCATTCCTGAGTTCAAGGTTTTTGTCCATCCCTCTCAATGCTTCACCTGCCACGTTCTCTGGCCTCAAGGCTTCTTCCTGTGCTTCTTTGATTTGTGCGGATAGGTGTGAGTGGATGGTCATTGTTAATGCTCTTACTCGGTGGCCTGAGTACTCCTTTCTGCTCAAAGCGTCCGCAACCACGTTAGCTTTTCCCGGGTGATAACGAATCTCACATTCGTAATCGTTTAGTAGTTCTACCCACCGTCTCTGTCTCATGTTGAGTTCCTTCTGACTGAAGATGTGTTGAAGGCTTTTATGGTCGGTAAAGATTGTACATTTCGTGCCGTAGAGATAGTGCCTCCAGATCTTTAGAGCAAAAACGACGGCTCCTAGTTCTAGATCGTGCGTGGTATAATTGACCTCGTGCGTCTTGAGCTGTCTCGAGGTGTATGCGATGACCTTCCCTCGTTGCATCAGGACACATCCAAGTCCTTGGTTTGACGCATCACAGTAGACCACAAAGTCTTCTGTTCCCTCTGGCAAAGATAATATAGGTCCACTACATAGGGCTCGCTTTAATGTTTGGAATGCAACGTCTTGTTTCTCTCCCCAGCTGAAGGTTACACCCTTCTGAGTCAGGGTGGTAAGTGGCTTAGCAATCTTCGAGAAGTTTTGTATGAACCTTCGGTAGTACCCGGCGAGGCCCAAGAATTGTCGGATTTCCGTTGGAGTCCTTGGAGTCGTCCAGTTCTCGACTGCCTTGATTTTGGAAGGGTCCACGTGTATCCCCTCCTTGCTGACCACGTGACCTAGAAAATCTACTTTCCGAATCCAAAACTCGCACTTTGAGAATTTTGTGTAAAGCTTTTCTGTCCTTAATGTCTCTAAGACTTGTCGGAGATGTTGGCTATGTTCCTCCTTGCTCCTTGAATAGATGAGTATATTATCTATGAATACGATCACAAATTTGTCCAGGAAAGGACGACATACTCGGTTCATCAAGTCCATGAACACCGCCGGTGCATTTGTCAAACCAAAGGGCATCACTACAAACTCGTAGTGACAATAGCGTGTTCGGAATGCCGTTTTGGGAATGTCTCCTTCCAGGACTCGCAGCTGGTGGTACCCAGATATTAAGTCGATCTTTGAGAAGTAGCTCGCTCCTTGTAGTTGGTCGAATAGATCGTCTATGTGTGGTAAGGGATATCGGTTCTTGATCGTGAGTTTGTCCAGCTCTCGGTAATCGATGCACATGCGAAAAGATCTGTTCTTCTTCTTTACGAACAGGACCGGTGCTCCCCATGGTGAGAAGCTCGGTCTAATGAATCCTTTGCTTAGAAGTTCGTTCAGCTGGCTGGATAACTCCTGCATTTCAGCCGGTGCTAGACGGTATGGCGATTTTGCTACTGGGGTTGCTCCGGGAATCAAGTCGATCCTGAACTCGACTTGACGTTCTGGTGGGACTCCTGGAAGATCTTCAGGGAAAATGTCGGGGAAATTGCAGACTTTCGGAATGTATTTAATGTCCTTCACTTTGCGTTTCTTGTCTACCACGTGGGCTAGAAAGGCATGATATTTCTTGCGAAGGTATTTTTGGGCTTTGACGCAAGAGATGATTTGTAAATTGTACTAGGTTTGTCACCATAAATGACAAGAGTTGTGCCGCTTGGCAGATTGAGTCGAACGGCCCTTTCATGACAAAGTATATCGGCATGGTGAAGGCTTAACCAGTCCATACCGATGATGACATCAAAACTTCTTATAGTAATCGACATCAGATCGATTTGGAAAAAGTGTTCATTTAGAGCTAGTGTGCAGCCTACATACAAGTCATTTGTGCTTTCTGTTTTACCGTTTGCCATTTCTACTGTAAATGTTTTATTGAGTGCTTGGGGTTTTTGATTTAGTAAGTGCTTGAATTTATGACTCACAAAACTTCTCTCCGCTCCACAGTCAAAGAGTATGCATACATAAATGTCGTTGAGGAGAAACGTACACGTAACCACTGTGGGATCGGCTATTGCCTCGTTCTGCCCTATTGTCAGCACTCTTCCTACATCGCCAAAATTCTTTGCCTTAGGGCAATCCCTCTTGAAGTGCCCAGTTTCCCCACACCCATAACATGCCTGGCTTACTCCAGTACCAGGAACTTGGGTGATGGGTCGCGCCGGTGCCTTACAGAAACGAGCAGTGTGCCCCTTTCTGTCGTAGTTTTTACAGTGCATCTCCCGGCAATTACCGTTGTGATGGTAATTGCATTTGTTGCACTTTGGCAGATTCCCCGCATATTGTTTTGTCGGCGCGGGGGTAGCGGAAACAATGGTGGGGGTAGTAGCGGCATGGACCGCCACTATTTGTTTCTTTGATGGTTCTTGCGAAGTTTGGCCTTTCCTCTTGTTCCAAAACTTCTTCTTGTTGTTGTTGTTGGCATTGCTGTCTTTGTTGTTGCTTCCTTTGGTTGGTTCCGGGACGATTGTCATGACATCTTGGCAGACCCCATGATCAACGAGAGATTGTGCCAATTCCTTGGCGCTGTCGAATGTCGTGGGATTGGAAGCTAGCACACTTCCTCAAAGCTGGGGCGACAGCCCCCAAATATACCTTTCCACCTTTTGGCTTTCCAGAATCATCATTCCTGGGAAACGTATCATCAAATCACTGAACCTATTTGTATAGCTTGTGATGTCCGAGCCTACCATAGTCAATTCCCAAAGTTCCTCTTCAAGTTTCTGGATCTCGCCCCTTGGGCAGTACTCTCGTAGTAGCATCCGTTTCAGGTTCTCCCAACCCATTGAGTTTGCCACCACCAGAGTTAGTGACTTGACGTGGCCATTCCACCACGTTAGGGCTCGTTCAAAGAAGGTACAGGCGGCAAATTTTACTTTGCTTTCTTCGGGGCATGAGCATATCTCGAACACAGCTTCCGTTTTCTCTATCCATTGGGATAGAGCCATCACTCCCCCAGTTCCATTAAAGGGGACGGGTTTGCTGTTGGAGAAGTCCTTATAGGTACATTCCCCGGAACGACCATGGTTTTGACCATTAGTGGAGCTATTTATTCCTCCTCCTGATCCATTGTTACTCATTTGTGCCATTGCTGCGGTTACGGCAGCTGTTACGGCAGCTTGAAAGGTAGCAGCGTCCATTGATGGAGGTGGTGGTGGTAGAGGTGTTTCGTTGTTGACACGGCGTGTAGATCTACGGGGCGGCATTGTTCTGTTAGAGAAATATAACGAAGAATGTAAGCCTTTAATGATTGGAAGCTGTGTGTTAATAAACTTGTTATTTTTATGAATGAATTTGACTGACCTACCCAAAGTTTAAAGTTTTATTCATAATAAATGTTTGCACAGTGATAGATAAATTTATGAATCTGAGTAGTATTCGAAGAATTAACACACAAAGGAATTTCTTCATATATATTAAACATAAGTTGGGTTACACTTGGAGTTAAGAAAATTTCGACCCCTCTAAGGGTCTCCGATACAGAAGTTAAGAAACGTAAGACATTTAGCCGAGTTCCTATTCTATATCAAAATTTTGGGATTTGGGCAAGTACTACTTGCACCGTAGGCTGCGCTTGGAGCTCGACTCCGTGTCTGATTGCTTTGCTTCCATGAGACGCCTATCGAAGGCGGCTTGCTGCTCCCTTATCTCAGAGAGTGCTGCAGTCAGTTGTGCTTGGAGTGCGTCGGTGCGGAGTTGGGCTTCATCCTGCAACCTGTCCAGTCGACGGATGTCGGAAGTGTGAACTTGTACTTCCACGTTGACTTCACGAAGCCGGTTAGCTTGAACCCCGGATTGATAGGACTGGTTGGCTAGTTTGCCCACTAGGACTGGGAGTGCTCGGTCGGCTGAACCTCTATTCCTGACGTCGTAGAAGTCCCCGACACATACCGTAGGGAGGACGTAATCCTTGCTTTTGGCTCCAATGGTGCAAGTGGCTTCCCCATACGGGAGTTGGTCCTTGAAAGTTTCTCCTAACTGCGGGAGGTTGAGCTACGGGTGGGTTGATTACTTCTGGTTCTGTATCTGTCCCAGAGTCATCCTCTTCCTCCAGTTCTATAGGTTCCTCATCCTCTTCGGATTCTTCTTCGGGTTCTTCTTCAATCCAGCCTCCATTACCCTGGTTAGGGTAGTAGGGATCCCCGGGAATGTGAAGACCTGCCATTTCCCCTGGTCGAGAATAGGGGTAAGAGAATTATATATAGAACTTGGGAGTAAGAAGGGAAATTTTTGATAAGGATAAGTTTTATTCGACGATATTCTAAATTTAACTAACCATTGGGGTTCTCATTATTATTATAGTTTTTATGGTTTTAAAATACTCCTATAGTATTTCAAATTTGCGAGTTTGATGCTACTATTTAAATTTGGTAAGTTTTCGACTTGTTGCTTACTACGACCATTCTTCGGCATACGTTGGTCACATCGAGGATAAATATAGTTGATCAGGCTATATTCATTCTCGATTTGATTACATACCCCAAGGCCTAGTCGTAGTGTCGTAACTTGTCTTAATACTTCTTGTATAGTTCTACTATGAAAATGACTCTTTGTATGCATGTATTTATGCTTTTATAAAAAAAAATGTCTATCACTTTAATTTAAAAGTATTGTTTATGAAAACGTTTTTAAATCATAGGGTTTTAGTCCTTTTTGCATTTATAGTTTGTATATCTTATGTGGTTCGATATACTTAGTTCACTGTAAACAATGCTCTGATACCAATCTGTCACACCCCCAAACCAGAATGGCGGAAACATTCGGGGCCGGATGACTTCACGTAGTACCATAACAGTTGAATATTGTAAAGAAAGTAACACAACCATCATAAATATAATAAAAACTTACATTGTTGCGTGTAATACATGTTTCAAAATAATGTTACAAATATGATGATTCAAAACGTTTTGATAATAGACGCCTTAGCGTTCCCTCTCCAAAAGCTGATGGTTACCTGTATTACTGATTCCCTGAGAAATACAAGTAGTTTTGAAAAAAGTGTCAACAATTAAGTTGGTGAGTTCATAAGCGTTTTTGTACTGGAATTTTTATGTCCTTTAGTAAAAAAATAACTGAACGTGTTTCCCAGAAAATCCAATATTTTCTACATATAGTTTGAAAAGTTCCAAAGGCTGAAGTGCAATAGTGTCTTTCATACTGAAATGGTGAAAATGTATTTATATTCAAATAATGTATTTACTGAATGCATTCAAGAGTCTCATAAATCAAACTTATTTTAATACTTCCGTGTGAGTTTTATAACCATGCTATTGACCCAGACTGCCTGTGACAACGCTCTTCAGGCGTTGTAGTGTTATGACGTTTGTCACCCCAGACCCATCGTTCTAACTGTAGCTAACAGTTTAGGTGCGGGATTGTCAACCCCGTATAGATCTATACACAAGTATCACGGTCTCCCTCCAAGAGATTATGGTTTATAATACAGGACTTGAAATGCGTACTTGTGAGTACGTTGATGTTGAATATCTCACAACACTTAGTATTAAAAGATTTACGAAAAGAAAGTCTATATTTCTTGTAGATGAAAGTATTTCATTTTCACAATGTTTACGTAAAGATGTAATGAATAACTCGCAAACTATACCCATTATAGTTTTTCCGGAAGTGTGTTCCATTTGGTGATAAAACTCGATGTAATACTAACTTTGCATGTAAAGTATAATGTTGATATCGAAGTTATTAAAAATGTAGATGTTGTATTTGAATCTGTATAAAGCGATATGTTTTCTCGTATTGCACTTGTATTTCCCCCCCTAAAACATGAAAAGACGTGAAAAAGTAGGGGTATGAACTCACCTGATAGATTGAAGAAAGTGAGACGAAAATCGGGCAGAACTTTGACAGGAGACAACGGATTTCTCGGGATTCTCGGGAATCTTGAGGGCGTAAAACTTCCTTTGGGGCTTGGGTATGAAAACCGGGGCTTCGGGATATTTCTTGCACGCAAAACGGAGTGAAAACGCAAGACAAGGAGAGAAATTGAGCACAAATTCCCGGAACCCTCGCATCCCTTTTATAGTGGCGGGAGGCCCTCGGTACGCTGGGCTTACGAGGGTACGCGGGGCGTACTCGTGCGTCATGCATGACCGCGTCTTCGACTGCCAGACTTCGGACGGGACGACGTAGAGGCGTAGGGGGGGGGCGACGTGGTCGATCCGGAGCCTAGCATCCGAGTACGCTGGGCATACGAGGGTACGATGGGCGTAAATCCTCTCGGTTTGGGCACCTCGAACTTGTGAAATCCGTATCTTCCTCATACGAGCTCCGATTTTTACGTTATTTATATGAACGCGAAGGTGAGAAAATACTCTACAACTTTCATTTAGACTTCGTTGGCTAGTTTTGATTTTATTTTTAATTATATTTTATTTAATAGGCCGGGACACGAAAATTTCGTTAAAAATCCATAACTTCTTCATCCGATGTCCGTTTTCGTCTGTCTTTTTACCATTGTACTACTATTGTAGAGATATTCAATTCTCGTTTAGGTTGCGTTGGCTAAAAATAGCTCGATCTTTATTCCGAATTTTTAGCTGTCTACCGCTGTTCCGAAACTTAGAAAAATCATAACTTCATCATACGAAGTCAGATTTGGGCGTTCGCTTTATGTATGCTCACGGTTTAACGAAATCTATGATTTTCGTTTAGATACCTAAGGCTGAAAAACATTTTATTGAAGTTTCACTTTTTACGTTTAGTAGTGTTTTACCGGGTGTGTCGTGGATTTTCGATTGGTCATAACTCCTTCGTTATAACTCGGATTTAAGTGTTCTTTATGTTTTTAGAAACTTTGGCACAATATCTAACACTTTATGCATCCCAATGTAGTTTTCAGAACACTTCATTTTTGACGCTAATTTTATTGATTTCAAATAGTTTATTATACTTGACTTTTCGAATGTTACATTGACTTGAAAAATATCGGGTTGTCACAGTACAATCCCTCATCTGATCAATCTATTTTTGGAACAATTCGAAGACTTCCTACCCACATTCTTTCTACCCTCGGTATTGAGACTGCTGATGTCTCAAATCACATTGAGGCTACCGAAGGTATTGACCCATACCTTCCTACCTCGTCTCTTCAAAATCCATCCGCAATCATTAACCCTGAAGGCACCGCAGTCCCTTCTTCCACTACTGTCTCCAATCTTTCCCAAAGAAGAAAGCAATTGGCCTCCAAGAAGAAACAAGGAACTCCTAAAAAGGATGCTTCCAAGCTTTCCAAGCCCTCCCAGAAAAGAAAAACTCCACCAATGATCACTATAGTCGAACCAAGTAAACATATCTCCAGAAGTGACTCTAACGAGGATGATCAACCCATTGTAATCTTCAAGAAACGCAAAACCGATCCCACTAGGCATATGCGCTACCGGACTGATACCTCAGCCTCTCAAAAGGCTCCGGTAGTCCTTGGGGTGGCCGCAGACCCATTCAACACCACCATCGAACACCACTCAAGCTCAGAAAGTGAGTCTGATTCACTACATCGTGGAGACTCCCCCTAGTTCTATCCCAAGAGGATAATACTGGTTCTCACCCTAAGGTCTCCAGGGCTTCCCGACTGCATTTCTTTTCACCTGAGGAGTTGAACTCCATCCTCTTGAACGTAACCCATACACTTCAAACGCCTTTCCAACCGCAGGGAACCTCTTTTGCCCATGCCGGAACTGAGCTGAGGCCAAACTTGACTACGGGTCAAGGAGACTAAGGAAGCTCAGGAAATCCTACTTTGCTTACATCTGTAACAGGTGGTTTAGGCACGGTGAGCACAAATGTGCAAGGATCCGTTGACCCGAAGGACACTTCGGTGCGATACAAAGGATTTGACGGTGAAGACTCGAATGACTCTTGGTTGAACTACAATCCGGTATCTGAAGCCGACATTCAGAACTATACCGCTTTCCGTAGGGAATTCCAAGCACACAAAGATCAACAAATCAAGCAACAGCAACAGAAGGAACAACAAATCCAAATTGTGGCTAAGTATTGGGCAAATGCAATTAACAATGCCAATACCGTAGCCACCAAATTGAAAGTTCAAGACTGGATGTCTGAGATGGTCGAAACTCTCCACAAGGCTCAGGAAGCACCTGCTGATCAAAATACTTCCAAAGTTCCTCGCACTCCCACTGTCCAAGAATCACAAGACGAAGGAACCGCAATAGAAGTGAGCTCTGCTCCCACCTTCGGTCTCGATGATGCTGATCTACAAGAGGTAAACAAACCCTCTCCCTCTGATAATGATCTTATGATGTTTGATGAAGAAGAAGAATCCAGTGGCTCTCACCATTCAACTTCAAAGCCCAAAGAGAAGAAGAAAAAGAAAAAGAATGCTGTCACTCGGAAAGAATTTTTTAGCCTACAAGCAAAGATTGATCAAATCCTTGTTGCGGTCAAGCCAACTCAACCGCAACCAGAAGACACCATCGGACCGCAGTCATTGATTGAACGGATAGAGCGCTTGTAAACTCGTGAGAGATTGGCTGCTGACCGTATCTCCCTCAAAGTAGAAATGGGAATCCGGTCCCTTGACAACAATCGACAACAAGATCACAAGGACTTCATGGCTGTTGCGGAACGCCTCATCTCTGAGGTAACCGCAATCAAGAAAGACCTTCAAGCAGCCATTGCGGATCAAGCCTCCTAATCTCAAAAGATGATAGCTGAGACTCACACTGCCTATGAGTCCACTATCTCAGTCCTTCAAGCTACCATCAACCGCCTGCAGCGATCTTTGTCCACAAATTTCCATCGTCCTGAAATCCTTCAACTCACCAAGGAAATTCACCGACTGCTCTTCAACTCCACCATCCCCAACAATCAACAACTGGCAGATGCCCTCAAAGCTCAATTTCAAGAAGTTTTTGCCAAAGTTGATGGCCTTCGAGACTGGCTTGAGGAAGCTCCTGGGTTGCTTTCCTCAAGAGGGGGAAGTGAAGAAGAAGTCCATCACTCCAATCACTCCATCTCACAACATCAAAGTCCCCCCATCATTACAGAAAAAATTCCTACACCGCAACCATCTCATCATACTCCACCTCATAACACTCCACCGCAAGAAGAGATCACTCCTGAGAAACCAGAGACTCCCCCTCACTTCAAAAATCTTGCGGAGCACATGTCCTCTCCAAGCTCAAATGACTCTCCTGCCACCACCCAAAGGAAAAAAGATTGGAAGGCAGGTAAACTTGCGGAGCTCATATGGAGAGAATGCAGTTTTGATACTATCATGGATGAATCCTTGATAAACTCTTGGATCAATCCTCACCGCATACTGATGGATGACGATTACAGACCTCACTTCACCTATACTGAACCCCCTTCGGATGGCTACTGGGATGTCCCAATCTCTCCAAATGCCAGATGCTTCACATTATTTGAGCAATTCGACCGCAGCCTTCCAGACCTCAAAAGACTGCCAATGAAATTTGAGAGACTTAATCTTTTTTATGCTAAGCATGCCTCTCCCATTGAGAAAAGATGGTCTAACGATAGACCATCCGCAGTCAAGAACTACAAGATTCAGAAGTTCAAGAAGGCTGACTTCATCCAGTATACTCTCACTAGAAGGGAACACGACTATGTCCGCACCCAAGCTGACTTCCCTTGTATGAATCCGGAAGAAGTCTTTCTCATTGCAAAGGTGTTCCAGAACAAGTCGGAGAAGCACCTGAAGATGAAGATTGCGCTTGAAAGGGCCAATACTTTTTTTTTAAGGAAACAGTCTGTGATTTTGCTAAAATCGACGCAGACATCTACCCCACCATTGCCAATAAATTTGATCTGACACCACTCGACCCTGCACCAATGCCTTCCGAAGGCTATGAAGAAAGATCCTTAGGTGCAACCAACTTCCCTGAACTCGGAGTCATTTTCAAAAGGAAGATCGATAATGTCAAATACTTCATTCCTATGACTGCCATGCATCGCCTCACCAGGAAGCAACTTGATATCTGCCGAAATGCAGTTGAAAAATCGAAGCACACTACTACAGAAGTCAAGTTTGAGATTTTAAGGAGAATCATCTGGTTGGAAAACATCAGGAAGTTTTGGTGGATCCTAATCAAGTTTCTTAAACTTGATAGCTGAACAAAAGCTAAAGAGGTCACTTACGGGCAAATTGTTGAATCATAAAAAGTGAACCTCTTAAACTTCAGCTACCGCAGCCGACAAGGACCCGCAGTCAAGCTCCTTAATCAGCAACCGCATCCGGAGTCTCTATCTACCGCAGTCACTCTTTGTTACTTAGTTCATTTTGTCTTACTATAATCCTCTCTATTGTCCAATATGCCTTGCATGGCTACTCTTAGAGAGTGAATCTAATGTAACTTCTTGAGTCTCTATAAATAGAGCTCATTCTCTTGTATTAACACACGTATCTATTATTCTGAATACACATCTCTGAAGTTATCTTTTCTATCTCTCTTACTCACACTTCTTACTCTCACATAACCGATTACAATCTCTCTTCGGAGCACGTCTTTTGTGACTTAATCACTAAGTTTGATCTCACTTATTAACTTAGCTTGAATGCATTCCTCGTTATGAATCAACTTATGTGTATACTTGATATAACAATTGTTGTCATTTCCATTTCTTTACTTTTCCGCAACTAACTCTCTAACCATCTAACTCTAAATATTATTGTTGAGCTTTTAGATCATTCGAGATTAAATATTCCGCAATATACTTCTTCTAACGTTGGTTCAAGTGTGTCACAAAGTTTTTCTCTCAACATGTTGCACAAAGGTAGGTTTCCAGCATAGCGGCTGGGAGTTGTTGGAGTAGTGCGAATAGAAGCAGGAGTGGTAGCGACATGAACTGCCACTACTTGTTGTTTCTTGAAGGGCTCCTGCAAAGACTAGCCCTTATGCTTGTTCCATAATTTCTTTTTCCCACCACTCTCCTTTAGTGGTTCGGGAGCGGCTGTCACTTCACCAAGATCAACCCCGTGATCTATCAGGGTCTGTGCCAGGCACTTGGCGCTGTAAAATGTGGTAAGCTTAACAGCCAAGATATTTCCTTGTGTTAGGGGAGTCAATCCCCAAATGTATCTCTCTATTTTCTTGCTTTCAGGGGTGACCATCCCCAGACAGAGAAGAGCCAGATCGCAGAATCTAGGTGTGTAAGCGGCAATGTCGGAACCCTTCATCTTCAGGTTCCAGAGCTCGTGCTCTAACTTCTGCATCTCGCCTCTTGGGCAGTACTCAGCAAGCATGAGTTCTTTTAAGCTTTCCTAACCCATGGCATTTGCTACCGGCAGGGTTAGGGATTTGAACCGACTATTCCACCAAGTTAACGCTCTGTCGGTGAAGGTGCATGCGGCAAACTTCACCTTGTTTGCCTTTGAAGATGCACAAATCTTGAAAATGGATTCGATCTTCTCGAACCATTGGGTTAAGGCAATGACTCCTCTATTTCCATCGAAGGGTTTGGGTTTCGCGTTCATGAAGTCCTTATAGGAACACTCCCTTTGATGTCCTTGATCGCCGAGATTATGGGGATGAGTACCACCTCCGGATCCGCTAGCCCCATCGGGGTTTATTTGCGCCATTACTGCAGTCACGACGGATGTAACTGCTGCCTGGAATATGGTAGGATCGAACTGAGGAGGTGGTGGCGTCGGAGGGTCGTTGTTCTTTATATTGGGTCTCTTTCTGGGAGGCATCTTTTTCTAGAAAAATAATTAGGAAGAAGAGGATGGTAAGTCCCCTAGATCTTAAATCAAGAGATATGAAACAAGATATATCTCATCCTGATAGATAAAGTGTTCTACTAAGGGATAAAGAGAGGATGGTTACCAATGCAAGTAAACTATCGCTAGGAAGAAATAAGTAGCAACACTTGGAATGAATCTCTATACTGTATTCGACTCTAGCTAAAATAATCCTATAGTATTTTAAGTTGTATGCTCTGTTCTATCGATATCTTAATGTATATATCTTGGTAAGTTTTAGGCTTGTTGCAACACCATGATCACTCCCAAACACATGTTGATCATGTCTCAAATAAATATAGGTGAGCAGGGTATATTGATCCCAGACATGATTACATAACTATCCAGGTTAAACCCAGTGTCAAACATCCAAATACTTTTGTTTTGTTCTACTCATGATATTGTTTCTGGTACTTATGTATACTTGTATACTTCTTATAAAATACTTATATTTTAAAAGTATACTTTTAGTTCAGAGCACTTTGGCCCCTTGGTGTTTATAGTTGTATACCATGTAAGGTTCGGTATACTTAGTTCACTATAAATAAGAGCTCTGATACCAATCTGTCACACCCCCAAACCGGAATGGCGGAAACGTTCGGGGGTGGATGATGTCATGTATAGTATCACAACCATTGCATTACAGTAATCAAAGTAAACACAACCATTACATTAATTAAGTAAAATATTTACATCGTTATGATTCACGTTTATACACTTCAAAAGTATAATCAAAAGAAACAGACGTGACTCTATACGCCCCGTCTTCTCAAAACTCCAGGAGGTAACTGCCTATTGATTTCCTAAGAATACAAGCAGTTTTGAAAGAGTATCAACATAAAGTTGGTGAGTTCATAGGCATGTTTTTGAGAGGAAAATCGGTTAATGAGTCAATGAATGTATTCGTATGCTTCCAAGAAAATCCATTATTTTCTAACATGTTTGTGATTAAATCTTATATCGTAATAGTTCATACGTCTAGTTACCATTGAATGTGTTGTGCCTTTGTTTGATTGAATAAGAAACCTCTTTTTACATGAAAAACCTTGGTTATCACTGTTGGGTTTAGTATACTACCACTCCTATGGTGTACATGCAACCCTATAAACCTTGGATCTATGTTTTGTCTATTATACATGCAAATATTAACTATTCCAAGGTTTCATCCTAACTAGCATATTATGAAGCACCTATACTACAAAGTTCTAGTTAGATGACATACCTTTTCATGTAGCTTGATGTCTTCAAGCTTTAAGAGCTTAGCCCCAATAGTGTGGAAGCCTCAAATGGAATCACAAATCACCAAAACACCTTGGAAGAACTTGAGAGAATATGTATGCACACTAAAATCGGCCCACTCTTATTTTCACACACTTGTGCCAATTTTGTGAGCCAAAGACCCCTTTATATATTATGGAGGATTAGGGTTAAATCCATCTAAACCCTAATACCCATGACCTTTCATTTACATAGGATCCATGGGTTAAAAGCTCCATGGACCATCCATGAAAGCTTAGCCCAACCTAAATGAACTTGGCCCATTCCATATATATAAGAGTCCATATTTAATTAGTTCTTTTTGATCACTTAATTAATTCTAAATTAATTCGTGATCAATACTAATTAAATAATATGATTCCATATTAATATATTAGAACTTATAATATATTAATATAAATCATAAATATACTATTCTCAAAAGACTATCCATATAAATTGTGTCGGTGAAGTGCAACCCAAATGGACCATGTCGGGTCGGGTCAAGTACATACCAAATATAGTTATGGACTTAGACATTAATCCAATAGTCTCCCACTTGGATAAGTCTAAAACTATTATTGAGTATGACTTCAAAACGTAACTAGCAATCGTAGCTCTTAAATCCGCTGTTGAACTCTGACCTTGTCAATGACTTGTCCATTAGATAAGGGATCATATATTCCTCCATTCTAGATATCATATGGACTGAGACATGGATTATAATCATTCTCTCTATCCATTTGTTGTTTCCCGATTTTCGATTTATGATGACTGACTGATTGAACAAATCAAATCAGTCCTGGCTTGGCTAAGCACTCACATGTGTCATCGTTAAATCATCGAGGGGCCCACAAATATCGCTTTTATCCCGAAGGTAAAAGGAATGGATAAACTTCGACTCATATTGCTTGTTCTACTACTTGTTGAATCATACACAAAGGCACGTTTTATAACATCGAGTTACCAATGCGTTTTCGTGCAATCAATGTATAACCAACTCATAGTAACAACTCATATCTCTAGGTTTTAAGAATATAAGATATTATCGTCTCATGATCACTCGTGATAAAATCCATGAAGTGATTCAAATGAGAGTGGGTTGAATCCAATACTCAGAACTTATGAGCACTCATGAGTGTTGTAGCACCACTTTGTCCACCAACTTGGACCTCTACAAACCAACCCATGACAGTCTTGATTCATATCTACTTCCAACATATGACCGACTGTGGATGGTTTGAATAACTTAATCATTCAGGAAGAGCGACTTAGTTATTCTGGAAGTCAGAACATGCAAAGTGAAACACAAGAATAAATGAATCAAATATGGTATCAAACCCTATGAATATAAATAAACACTTTTATTTATCACCATACTGATTACTCATTATTCATTGTTTCGGTTTTATCAACTTTATACTTGAATTAAAAACACTAGTTGTCCCATGCTCCAAGCATCTACACTATGTTTTTCTTAAACAATAGCTTTGCCATACACCAAGTATGCACTCTATGTTTGTTTATGATCCTTACTTTGTGAAATAAACCAATTGAACATAATTTCAATGATTCTAATTTCACACTCCCAAATCCTTATCGAAAAATGTGAGAATTTCAAATTCCTATCATTTATCGAAATCTGTTTAGATTTTAAACTTATATGCACTGACCCTCCTGTAATAAATATGTACAAAGTCACAAAAACTTGTCAACAGTCATTATAAGGTATTCTAATGGAGATCAACTCCATGGAAACTAAGTCTCATATTCAAAGTACATTGCTTTGGACATGATTCTTGCATTAAGTTTTCTAATCTTACACAAATAACTTCCACCTATGGAGACAACTCCATATTCTCATTTTGACTATCACTTCTGAATAAGAGATGCCTCTTTTCAGAATATGTCAATATGGTCCTTCCAAAATTAGCTCTATACTTCCAACTGTCCCTGAGCAACCAATCTTTGGTAAACCTCAGATTGTCCTCGACAATTGCTTAATCATTTTAGTCATATCCAATTCTAGACCTTTTACCTTCTTAATGCCTCTGGGCATTTGGAAAAATTTAGAAATGACAAATATTATAGCACATGCAATTGATCCTGTACCCAAAGCAAATGGTACACGATTCATGATGTCTCACATAAAGACAAGATTCTAGACCAGTCTTTTGCTACAATATTTTTATTTGCCATGTTTTCAAAAGTTGACTATGAAGAGGGATGCCGTAATCATAATCGAATTTTGAAAACGCAATATATAGAATTTCCTTAAGTTGAACCAATCCAACATGAAATTCATATGTATATATATATATTCTTGACTAAAGATGATTAAGGTCTCAATCTAAGCCTTTAGAACTGAGATGAAGTATATCCTCTCCCTTAATTATAGCAAAACAACTCTTTCAATCCCTGCAGCCTCACGAATTGAAACTTTTGTTTTCTATAATTAACATTGCTAACTTGCAACACTAACAATAATTATCATGCTCCCACTAACATGATGATTATTAGCATAACACTTATGCTACCACTAGCTTTGACATGAACTCAGAAATCAGTTGGACTTCTAGAAATCAATACTTTATTGACTTTCTTACCAAAGTTCAGATTTCTGATACGAGATGCTTTGATAAAACTTTATCAAAATCATACAGCTTTCCTTAGATAGCATGCATGTGTGTCTAAACAATTTCAGAACTATGAAAAGGGATGCCGTAATCATAGTCTCAATTGTTTAGACCTTTTGTCATCTACTTCAAATCTACTTGGTGGAAGTGTTTCCTCACCATCATTTTCATGAATCAGAGAGAAACCTTATGACCCTTATATTTTATGGTGTATGTGTTCTTATCCATGTGAATCATCAAAACCATAGTCACAGGACAAGGATAATGACAAATCCAAACTCATATGGACTGAACTTATGCAATCTTAACTTCTTGCCACCTGGCAGTACAGGGCCTGCCATTGCTTCCAAGTTGTTATGCAACCAATTGAGAACTTTCAGAACTCCTATGCAAAGCCAACTTTAACTGGAATGGGCACAGAATATGTCAACACGATAGGTTATAAACCTCAAGTCGTGTGCTAGTGAAGAACCTCATGTGACAACCTGAAATTTATTCCATCACTGTAACCCGTTTCCGTTAATAAAACCCGTTTTTATTAAATTTTCCGTTGACATTTTTAAATTAGATTAATTAATTGTGACTATTATTATGACTTCATAAGTGTTGGAATGCATTAAAAACACGTGAAACACCCTCGATATTTTCTCTTAAAGGTTTCAAATTCAGAATCACGTCGAGTTACGAACATTTAATCGGGTACGACCATAAGCTCCATTTAACGTCAGTATCAGGTAGATTTCCACCGGGCCACAGACTCAAACCCTATATAAGGGTGGGTGGACTTCATTTGAAGCTTTTTTTCCCACTCATAACACTCTCTCTCTACAACTCGAATTTGATCCAAAAACACCCCTTTTCAAGCTCTAAATTGGTAAGTGACCTATCCTAGCTTGTTATTTAGCTTGTTTATCATGCAAATCCGTGTTTAAATCATCCAAATGTATGAAAATCATGTGTTTACGGCCCAGGAACAACCCCAAACCACAAACACCCATAAATAGGGTTTTGAACCCCCAAAACCCTCCCAAATCACTCCTAGTGCTTAGCTATGACTTAGGGGCTTGCATGAGTGGACTTAGAACACCAAAATCTTATCATTTGGGGAGTAAACATGAGTTTACGGCTCAAGAGCATGCTTGGACCGTAAACACCCCTTCATAGGCCGTAAACACCTTTTTAAGGTGTTAAATTGCCCTTAAACACCTCCTATGGCTTGGAACAATGTCTAGAATCAACCACCATCGAAGTAGGGACCTTAAGCACCAAATAAACCTTGACCTTAGGAGATTACGGCCATAATCCCCCCAAGGAATGGTCCCTTGGCCGTAAACTCCTCTAAGGAGGTCAAGTGGTGCCCTAACTTCCCCTTATGGCTTGGATTAATGCAAAGGACCTTTTATTCTTTCATTTGAGACCTTAAATCATGCAAGTTTGGACCAAGTATGAGTTTATGGCCGTAAACCCATGTGTTTACGGTAGTAAACTCCCCAAGTGTCCTTCAAGAGCAGCAAACTCCATTTCCAAGGTCATTTCAAGTCCTGATCACTTCCTAAGCCATTGAATCAACCCTAGAACAATTAAAACATGAAGTGAGGAGACAAGTAAGAGTTTACGGCCGTAAACTCTATGTTTACGACCATAAACTCCTATAAATGGTCCATTTGAGGACTTAACCACTTCCTATGCCCTAGAATTGAACCTAGCTTAATTCCCCAAGTGTTGTAAGACCTTTAAGCATCCAAGAACACACCACCCATGAGTGTACGGCCGTAAACTCATGGGGATATGGTCATTGGGCCAAAAACTCTTCTAAGAGTTTACTCTTGAAGAGCAAACTCCATATCTAGGCCCTACATTCCCTTAGATACAACCCAGATCATTCCTAACATTTAAGATAAAGTGTTTTCGCGCCTCGGAATGTAATATCCTATTTAATTAGTAGTTCAAAGTCTAATTAGATACAATTATGTATCTCCTTATGTTACATAGGAACCTTGCGCGTGTTAAAGCCCTAAACTGATACTTAGCATCCTAATCGGCACATTTCTCGTCTGGTGAGTTCATACCCCTACACTTTTTCCGAGTTTTTCATGTTTTCAGGGGGGGGGAGGAATACAAGCAAATTATAAAGGTTTTCGTAACTTAAAAACTGATGTAATTATACGATTTCCTGACAAACTTTAGATACTGTATCCCTTTTGTAATATGTGGAGCATAAGGGACGTTTTCTGAATATAATTACATAGTTTTCAAAACAGCGTGGAAACTTAAATAATTTGGGATCTTTACTACTTGTTTTACGGATTCAGATTTCATGCAAAGTCAATGTATATAAACTATGTCTGATTTAGTTTATTCATGTTTAATCTAGTGTATCATGCTAAATAATTACCCTGTATTTAATTATTTCTACTTTGTTCCAAACGATTTCGAAACTCGATAACGACCAATTATCACGCGAATTAGTTAATACTAGCTTCTGAGACTTGTCTTCGTCATACCCTTCGGGGTACCAGTAAATCCTCTCCGGAAGTATAACCAGAGTCTCCTTGAGGGAGAACATGAAATTTGTAGATAGATCTATTCGGGACTGAAAATCCCACACCTTAACTGTTAGCTACAGTTAGGCGGGCACGCCCGTGGTGACAAATTTTGGAAATCGAACGATGCCTGAAGAACGTCAAGGAGGTCACGGGTCAAATCAGTATGGTTATACGACTCACTGTACGTATTAAACAAACTAACTTTGGTCACAGATTCCTTTCTTTCTTCTATAGTTTTATGAAATAAAACTACCTACTTATTAGTTTTATATACGTGTTAAAACTATTTTACTTTTCAAGGATAAACAAGCTTTCAGGATACTTCACTTAAACGTTAAGAGTATGGTAGATACTTGTACACTTTATTCCGAATCGATAACCAACCACCAACTTTTAAGGAAAATAAGGGTTTTTCCTGGGATAAGTTAACTTTTCATAAACAGACTGCTTAACTAATGGATAACCAAACTTCTTTTATAAGAAAATATGGGATTTTCTTGGATAACAACTCATTCATAAAACTAAAGGAAAATTGATTCTTTCACCAGAAACTAACCTCTTATGAACTCACCAGCTTTATGCTGATATTTTAAAACTGCTTGTATTCTCAAGTTCCCGTTAGACAGGTATCACGCGTTCTTTTGGAGAAGACGGAGCATATAGAAGTCACGTCTTTACTTTTGTTTAAACTAATGTATCTATAAAACATGTATTACTTTGCCTTCAAACGAATGTAAAAATTTCTATGTAATGTAATGGTTGTGTTTACTATGCTTGCTATATACATTGGTTGTGATACTTTACATGACGTCCTCCGCCCCGGAACGTTTTCGCCATCGGTTTCGGGGTGTGACACCTCAGGTTTTATTCTTGATTAGTTCTTGAAATTCTTTTTAGGATCTTTAAGACTCCCACTATCCTCTTGACATATAAGACTATCTTGCCAAATATTCAAGAGATAGTGCGGATTCTTTATCAAGACAAACACTTCACACAATTGGCCTTAGTTGGTCTTTGTTTTATCCAAAACATCACAGCTTACCAATTTCAAATGTATAAGAGTAGGACACTTTTACTCTTACATTTGACAAGTGTTTTAAAATTTTCTTTAAGATATGTGACTCAAGTTACAATCTTGGAGTATGACTCTAAGAATTGTTTTGGAACGAAGTATGACTCATCTTCCTGATCTAACCATTTCAACAATTCATGACTGCTCTTCTTAGTCATAAGAATGCACTAATATGACCTTTAGAGGACTAATTGTGATATGATTTCTAAATCATTAAGATGATCACAAACATGATACTAAAGTACTCTCCTATCTTTTCAGATTTGAGAAACTTTTATCTTTCTGCCTAATTTGATTCTTTCCATTCGTTCTGCCATACATTGAGACTTTTCCAATGTTTCAGAATTATACTTAAACTTGTAAGTATAACCATATTTACTAAACTTTAGTAAATCAAATAGTCTTAACGAGCTTTGTGGTGGACATGACCAGTGCACAAGAATGTGTACTCGATCCCTTTAGTCCTTCACTTGACTCACACATCCATGTGAACAAGTAATTATTCTTGATTTTCCAATGCTTGAAAGTTCTCATTCATCATACTATTCAACTTGCATGATTCCAAGTTTCGGTCCAATTGAAACTTGGGCGATGAGGAACTTTACTGATTTGGTAAATTTAGACACTACCACAAATGAAAGAATCAAATCCATTTTCCAATATTGCTGTCGGTGGAATCATATAAGCAACAATTTTCCACAAATGTCATTGTAAGGATACTTCAAATAAATAAAATTAAACAATTTTCTTTTATTTTAAAACTTTGTGGAAAAACTTATCCTTACAATCCACATGGAAAATTGTTGTTATCTATTCCTTAGCAATATATCATAACTTCTTAAGCAACTGCTAAAAATTCTGATGCGATCGAAATCCATCTTCGCGATCAGAATCAGCATATACTTCCTTTAAGATTTATCTCTATTCTTTGATTCTTAAAACATCAACATGTGACCCAGACACATCATGTAATGAGGATCTCAGAATAGAACTTAACAGAGTTAGATAATGGGCTCTACCTGATGTAGAGTCAAACTTATTGACTTTAACATCCTTAGGTAAATTTGGCAGCTTTGCAATCAACGCCCCTTCCTTTGGCAAAATAAACATATGGACCCTTTGGTAATGGGACTATCTCAGACTTAGCCTTTCTCTTTACCATTTGGTCAACCGGGTTGACTATGGTCAATCCTTTTCCATTGGGAAGAGAATGCTTTTTCTGGATTTCCAGTGTCACCATTGTCACTCTCCATAAAGTTTTTGGGAAGTTGATCTTCTAATCAAATTTTCTTTACTATCGTTCCAAATCATTGCTGATTCAGCAGCACCAAGCAAATAGATATGATCATTAAGGTTCATGTCATAGTCTGTTTCATAGTAGTCCCAAAGGAACTCACTATGTGACTTAGAAAGTGATTGAACATCCAACTTTCTCAAGACTTTGACACCTAACTCTCTCGGCTTGTCAATATGTGACTTCATCTTTAAGATGTGATCACACATAGACCTTGCTTGCCATTAGGGCTTTAGTGACCTTAAACTTGTGGGTTAGGGAGAATAATCGGAGGAGGTGGAGGAAGAAAAGTACGACTTCCATGAGCCAAACTCGGGAAGTCATATTCATTAGGAAAGCTTGGTTTGGGAAGATCATTGTTGTCTAAACCAGACATCAACAATGGGAGAAATTCACGTAAAGTTGATTTAAGTCCTTAATATAACACCCAATATGATATATTAAGGCTAGGACCCAACAAACTATTTTATAACTTGGAAGAGGGATGTCGTAATCCAAGCTATAAAATATTTGAATGTAGGTGAATGACGATTCACCAATTTCCACCAAGATAAACAAAATGTATTATTAGGTTTTAATTGGTTTTGAAACTCCTAGATTCTTTTGAGATTCATTGAACTTTTCAATGACATGTTTCAATCTCGAGTGTGCCCTTCAGGTTTTGTGACTGGGATGCCGAGGATCACAAAACAAGGTGTGAAGTAACCATGCAAATATAATTGGTACCCTTAATATTTACCCCTCAATCGATGTGCCGGTTAACCACACACGCTCCAACGATACTATGATAAATATTAAGTTACCCTTTGCCTACCTTGTTAAGTCCAGGTTAGTGTGCCGGTTAACCACACACGCTCCACTAACAGCTTAAACAAAGGGCAAAGTGTAATTTCATGGATTAGCACCTTATTCACATTTTCCTAAGTAACTAAGATTGGGAATTTATAAGTGTTTAGTTACTTAGTATTTATCATTATACTTATAATGAAGGGAGAATTATAGTCCTTGTCGTACCTGTTCGGCTAACGACCCTCCACCGGTCAAGGAAGCGGCGAGTGAGAGTGGACACCCATTAAACTGTCATTTTATAGGCAGTAACCTTATACCCCCCTTATAGACCGGCTTCGTGAATGATGCCTACTAATGGTAAGACGACTTGCTCTTATACATATAATATATTAAACTTTTAATATTATAATAGTATAAGGGTGTATTTTAGACATTTAAAATACTTGGTGGCTTAATCTATTAATTAAACTAGACTTTTAATTTAATTAAACTCAAACGATATATTTATGGATTAATAATATTCTTTTAATTAAACGCTTTAATTAACTATTAATAAAGTCCATAAGAGTTAATTTGAACTATTCAACAAAACATCATAATTCCAATTATTAAACTCAAAATTAAAACCATTTAATTAATTGTTTAAGTTATGAACCCAAGAGTTTTAGAATTCAATTCTTTTTTTCATTAAAAACTTTTCTCAAATTCCAAAACTTGAGGGCAAGTTTTGTAATTCTTGAAAACCTTTGGATTCCATAACTTATGGAATTAATGGTGTTTTATGATGGAACTTTCCATGTTCCATAACTTAAGAACAAGTTATGGACTCTTTAAAACATTAACACCAAATTTTGTAACTCCATAAAAACTTTGAATCAATTTTTTTTTTTTAAAAAAAAACTTTCATATCCATAACTTATGGAAGTTTCAAAAACCCTTAAGATCACAACTTTAAAAAAAACTTTTGAGCTCCAAAATTTTATGACAAAATATGTAACTCCTTAAAACATTTAGATCAAACTTTTAAAACTAATAAAATAATCATATCATTTTATCTTTTACTAAATTTGACCTAATTCAACTCATATAGCAAATGATTCAAATTTTACAAATAATTAGTTTTTCACACAACAAGTAATTATCTTAAAATTTGACAAACGTCATGTTTTTTTTCCTTTTTTTTTCAACTTGAAAATAAAACATTTTCATCAATATAACAGAAAACAACCCATGGCTCTGATACCACTGTTGGGTTTTAGTATACTACCACTCCTATGGTGTACATGCAACCCTATAAACCTTGGATCTATGTTTTCTCTATTATACATGCAAATATTAACTATTCCAAGGTTTCATCCTAACTAGCATATTATGAAGCACCTATACTACAAAGTTCTAGTTAGATGACATACCTTTTGATGTAGCTTGATGTCTTCAAGCTTTAAGAGCTTAGCCCCAATAGTGTGGAAGCCTCAAATGGAATCACAAATCACCAAAATACCCTGGAAGAACTTGAGAGAATATGTATGCACACTAAAATCGGCCCATTCTTATTTTCACACACTTGTGCCAATTTTGTGAGCCAAGGACCCCTTTATATATTATGGAGGATTAGGGTTACATCCATCTAAACCCTAATACCCATGACCTTTCATTTACATAGGATCCATGGGTTAAAAGCTCCATGGACCATCCATGAAAGCTTAGCCCAACCTAAATGAACTTGGCCCATTCCATATATATAAGAGTCCATATTTAATTAGTTCTTTTTGATCACTTAATTAATTCTAAATTAATTCTTGATCAATACTAATTAAATAATATGATTCCATATTAATATATTAGAACTTATAATATATTAATATAAATCATAAATATACTATTCTCAAAAGACTATCCATATAAATTGTGCTGGTGAAGTGCAACCCAAATGGACCATGCCGGGTCGGGTCAAGTACATACCAAATATAGTTATGGACTTAGACATTAATCCAACAATCACCAGTATGTATAGTAAGCTCGGAAAACTTTAATATGTATAGTAGTTCTATTACTTTATAATAAAACTAATTAAAGTTATTACCATTCATACATTAATCGTATATTCTTGATACCAAATTTATGAGTTGTTATAACCATACTTGACCATTGAATTGCCTGAATGACGTTCTTCAGGTGTCGGAAATGAAATGGCTTTGTCACCCATGCCTGCTGTCTTAACTGTAGCTAGTAGTTATGGTGCGGGATTGTCAATCCCGTATAGATCTATACACAAACTCACGTTCTCCTGCCAGGAGATTCTGGTTATAATCTTAGGACTTTTGTTAGTACCTAGGTAAGTACGTGAAGAATGCTCACTCATAAAATGCTATACTCACGGTTTGGTGTAGAATAAAATGAATCCATTGAATTTAACTTGCTTTCTATATATCTCATAAACTACACATTATATAGTTTATATATTTAATTGCATTGAATCTATGTTTTGTACATTGATATGTCAGTTGTTCCATAAACTATACGTATTATAGTTTATGTGTTCCTTCATGCATTCAATTCATGTTTTACATTGAAAGTTCTGAAATTATGATGAAAACTTCCCTTATGCTCTGCATAATACAAAAGAGATAAAATATCTATATGCTTTATAAAAGTATAGAAACTGTATGATTGTATCAATTGCATCCGTTTTAAGTTTATTGAAATCCTTTTTGTATAAGTTTCACAAAATCATTTATGTTTGGCTTGTATTCCCCCTGAAAACGTTAAAAACAGTAAAGGCATAGGGCTATGAACTCACTGTTAGTTGCATGCAAACGTAGAATTAACGGACTGAAATGAAGACCCTCGAGTTGTAGTGTGGCACTTAACGGAATCCTAATAACAGTTAAATATGTATATGTATCTAAATTAGCTATTTCGTTAGATAAAGTGTTAGAAAAACACTTGCTTTCGATTAACGAATGTTACCGGGACTTGATTGAATCGAGGAAAGTGGGTTTTCAGTCTAATGCACCACTTAGGAAGTGTGTACGGCCGTGAATGGGGTTTACGGTCGTGAACTGTCTATGGCCGTGAACTGTTTATGGCCGTGAACTCCTCTCGAAGGGTGTACAGCCTTTGAAGGTTTGAAGTGTGTACGTCCGTGAACTGGTGTACGGTCAATGAAGATTTGCAGACTTTAAGGGTGTACAGTCGTACATTCAAGAACAAGGGTGTACAGTCCGTGAACTGGTGTACGGTCAATGAAGATGCTCCAAAATGACTCCCAACGGTGATTTTCGATGATTCTCGGAAGAATAAGTGTGTTTTTGGGGTGCACGGTCAAGAGTTTAGAGAGAGAAGGAGAGTGTGTCCGGCTAGAAAAGTGTGAACGAGGGATAAAGTCTCGCATTTATAAGGGTTTTCATGGTCGGTGGTGGGGTCCACCCGACAATGGCCGTAAACGAGTGTACGACAGTACATGGGTTTACGGCCGTAAACTCACTTAGGCCGAAAACTGTTTGATTTTTCAAGAAGATTCAGGTTTTTCGCGCGATTTTTGGTTCCGACTCGTATATAAATTTAATTATATAAAACTAGATGATTTTCTAAACCAAGAAGTTTGACAGGAAATTAATAAAATTCAAAATTTATTAATGGAAATTGACTAACGGTAATGGAAAAAGGTTCGGGTTGTCACAAACGCATTGCGATTTGTTGAGTATCGGAGAACTATTCTTGACTATTTTTTATGTTAGCCCCTGCATATGCTCGCTCAAAGATCTCAATACAGTTTTTCAAGTTAACAAGTTAACTTGGCCCTTAGCGAGACGTGCAATAGTTTCTGAATCTCAGCTGAGTGTACCATTCTAGTGCCAGTGAGAGTTAATTAGGAATAACTCACAAAACCATCTTGTGACAATTGTATCCAAGGACACATTTCCATGGTTTAGCATGACACGAGGTCAAGGCCCTTTAGCAGGACATTCAGAGATAATCATGTCTTGCAAAGTGCATCGCCCTGGTGCCAATACCGTTAATTCCTTACGTGCGAAGAATATATCTGAGAATACATTTGAGGCTCCGTAGTTTTGCATGACAATGAGAATGTCATGACCCTAGGCGGGATGTTCATCGATATCTGTTTCCCAGTGGGGTGTATCGCCCTGGTGCCATGACAGTTCCTAGGTTACATAAACTGACAAGACCGACATGGAGACGTAACTCCCAACCATTGCTCATTGAATGAACATGGTCAACCTATAAAGAGCGACACCTATCTTAACAGGGTATGACATGACAATTTGTACAATTTCATGCCTTCAATTTCTTAAATATAATAGTTCTTAGGAAGATACTGCCAAAACCGACTTGAACATAAAAAGTTCCCATCTTCTCTCTTTTATTGAGAGTGAGTGCGTTCCTTTCGACTGCGTTGGATTAACCAAGGCAATTAAGCTCGGACATCCAGAGCAATTTGTAACAACGAGATCAAGAAACTTAAACAGTTTAGATTCGCAAGTAGTCAATGTCTTTCCAGGTATCTTCTCCTTGCTCATCCACGTTTCAAGACAAAGAAATTTTAGAAATAAAATTAAAAATAAAAATAACTAAGAACAAAAAAAATACGCTAAGAAACAATACAATATTTTTGGATTTTTGATTTTTCTGAAAAAGAAATTAAAACAGAAATAAACATATTTTTGGAAATTTTGAATTTTATGATTTTTTGTTTGGTTTTAATTCTCCCCCTAAATTTGTGCATAGAGAAGAAAGAAAAAAAATAAGAACAAATTTAACGAAAACAAAAATAAAATACAAATTGTACTAATTTTTTTTTTGTCAGTCTTCAAAACGAATCATTTTAAGAAAACTCACAAGCACATCAAAACAAGCTTTTCCAAAAGGTTTTGTAAACAAATCTGGCACATTATTATCAGTGTGGATTTGTTCCAAATGAAAAAGTTTACGCTCAAAATAATCTCCTATAAAATGAACTTTAATATCTATGTGCCTGGTTTTAGAATGCAGACTTGGATTTTTAAAAATTTGAATAGCAGCATAATTATCATAGAAGAATAGAAGAGTTAAAAAATTCAAACCGTAATTCAACAATTGATGTAATCCCCATTTGTGATGTAACATCGGGTTCATGGTATGATTTTATTTAAGTTTTATCTTAATTTTGCCACGAACTCGGCGAGTCTGCGTCCCGACTCGCCGAGTAGCAGCAGGGTGGACACGGGATTTGAGCGGTGAACTCGGCGAGTCGATGCATGGACTCGGCGAGTCCACCTGTCTGATGAAACTCTATTTTCAGACATTACACCTTATTTTACCCATTCTAAAACACCCATTTCGTCCAATTCTCTTCTAGAAGAACTGTAGAGCGAAACCCTAGCCCATTTTGATCCTTGTGAGTGATTTTGGCTTGGTGAAGGAAGTTTGAAGCTTAAAAGAAGAAGGAGGAACTTG
This sequence comes from Lactuca virosa, assembly GCF_052849685.1. NCBI lineage: Eukaryota > Viridiplantae > Streptophyta > Magnoliopsida > Asterales > Asteraceae > Lactuca > Lactuca virosa. Next base: position 320,661,964 of record NC_136428.1, read on the forward strand.
GAGGGTACAAGGAAGTGTGGTAGATCCGAAATCTACCCTGGGAGAAGCTCCTAACCAGGTAAGAAAGCTCCTTCTTGATCCTTAGTAAAATAGATTCCCTTTTGTCCCTTATATGTGGATTGCAAGCCCTTAAACCTCCCAAACTCCGTGTGTTTATGCCCTAGGAGCTTAGATTTATGGTTTGGAACCATTGCATGTCTCAGTTTTGGCCATTATGGGTGAAGAGTCGAAGGGTACTCGGCGAGTGCCAAAGTGCACTCGACGAGTTCCATGAAGATGGCCTTAGACTCGGCGAGTTGGATAAACAACTCGGCGAGTCCTATGAAGATTGCCTGGTACTCGGCGAGTCGTTCTTCAAACTCGGCGAGTCCCTTGAATATAGGCTTGAACTCGACGAGTTGTTCTTCCAACTCGGCGAGTCATATGATCAGTCACTAGGATAAGAAGGGATTAAGTGTAGGAGGTCCAACCCTCCGTAGTCGCACGTGGAATTAGCAATTTAATGTGTAGCCATAGTCCCAGAATCTCCAAATCTCCAAGGTTGATGTTCTGATGGAAGATTGGAGCGATTTGTGAGATCTGTTCGTCGGACTCGGCGAGTCACCCCCTTGGACTCGGCGAGTCCAGTCGCGGGTTTGTTAGTTGTCCCCGTCTAGCGAGTCAGGCTGACTCAGTGAGTGGGAACAGGGACCCGATGAGTCAGAGTCGGGCTAGACATAGAAGGACTCGGTGAGTCCAGTCAATCAGAAGGTTGACTTTGACCAAGGAGTTGACTTTGACCAGTCATTTGACCTTAGGGGTATTTATGAGTACCTAATCCATGTTTATGGATTTATAGCCGGAGGGATTACCGGTGCGGCAGCCAGGCGTAGTCTGAGCAGGTTTTCGGCAGCTACTCTCAAGGTGAGTTTCCTTCCAGTAGGGACGGGTCTAAGGCACCAAGGCCGGCCCGTATAGACGATATGTTAGTATCGGAGTGTGGGCGGAGCCCGTATCTCATAGCTGAGTTTGATTGTGTTGTACGCCAGTATGATAGAATTGCTTATACTTGTTGTCTGTGTGATACTTGTATGTTATGGTTTAATAGCGGAGTTTGGGCGAGGCCCGTATCTCCATGGATAGCAGAGTGTGGGCGAGGCCCGTACCTCTCAGAAAGTAAAGTGTGGGCGAGGCCCGTATCTCTCATAAAGTAGAGTATGGGCGAGGCCCGTATCTCCTAGCTAGCAGAGTGTGGGCGAGGCCCGTATCTCTATGGGTGTGGGCGAGGCCCGTATCCCTTAGCTATTCATTATATGATTGCATGGTATGTGGCATTATGGGGGAACTCACTAAGCTTCGTGCTTACGTTTTATAGTTTTGTTTTCAGGTACCTCTTCAGCAAGGGGAAAGGAGACGACGCGGTAGCGGCATATCACACACTCTCATGTTTTCCGCACTATGGGTTTTCTGGGATGTACTCTGAATATTTTACTATGATGTTACCGGTTCTCAGACATAAATTAATATTATGAATGTTTTGTAACGATGTTTTTATGTATTACCCTAATTTAAAAATGAAATTTTTAGCTGGTATTTTTGGGATGTTACAAGTTGGTATCAGAGCCCTGGTTTGAGGGATTCGGACACACCTTCGGGGGTGTCTGGACTCAAATCGAGGGATTAAAAGATTTTTATAAAGAAATGATTTTCTAAAGACTAAGTAAAAGGGGTTTCTAAAAAGAAAAAGGTGTGTGATGTGCGCGACCGGCCGAGCTCAAGTAAGTTTTCCCTAAAGTACCCATACAAGTTTACGTTATGATTATCAGTTTCAGTTTCAGTAGAACAGCATGCTAGAATAGGACTAAGGATCTAGGAATGATGCCTTATGTGCCTGCTTTATGTGTTTCGGCTTTTTGAGAATTGCATGCTCGTACAGATCAGTCAGTATGATAGCCAGAGTAGTATATACTTGATTATGTGTACTCAATGCCCGAATGTTGCTTGCTTTGTGCTATTAGGAGTTGTAGTCGTCTTTCACTAACTAGTGAACGAATATGCTAAGTTACATATTGCAAGGATTAAATAATTTCAGAAGGTTGGGTCTAGCCCTATTTCGCAGCTCTTGTTTGAGTCCAACCGTTGTAGGGTAGGACCTCTCATTCGAATAATTATCTAGTCTGAGTAATATGTAATAGTATTCACGAGCTAGTTAGGGAAAGAAAGCAGGGACTTCTTATGCAGCTGATGGCAGAGAGTGGGACGGCGATTACTTAGGGCTAGCCTAGGGCGAGAGTAGCACGAGAACCGCAATATTAGTAGAAAGGACTTGGTTGAGTTGAGGCAATTCTTGAGGAAAGTACGGATAGACGTGGAAGGTAGTATGGGCCCGTACTACTGAATACGGAGGATCCGTACTCGATTCAAAAAGGGCCGAGGCGAGACCAGGGACTAGTGGTATGTATGTGAGCCTCGTTAGTGGAATATCGTTTGATGGTGGTTATGCTATGTTTTTCAGTATGGTGACCACACGACAGGGAGCGGGAGGCTCAGGATCGGGATCGGGTTCGGGTTCAGGGTCCGAACCAATTGATGAGGGTCTACGCGAGTTCATCGCGTCAGAGATTACCAGGGGCATCCTTGAGTCGACTCCCCTCATCTTCAGGTCGATCAAGGAGGGTATTGTTGAGTTGATGGAGGATCACCTCAGGGCGTTCAGGAGTGATATGGCAACTAGCCAGTCAGGATCTCGCACACTGTCCTTCAAGGACTTCAGGAGCAGCGGTGCGACGGATTTCCATGGGGCGAAGGACCCCATTGTGGCCAGACGATGGATCACAGACATTGAGTCTGCGCAGCTGACCAGCTTCTGCCCCGAGGGGTCGAAGGTGAGGTATGCAGCAGGATGTTTGAGAGACCGAGCTAGGGATTGGTGGGAGTCTGTTGGTGACTCATTGGGAGCATCGGCTGTTGAGGCTATGATGTGGCCGGACTTTGTGACCAGGTTCAGAGCGGAGTTCGCACCTGCAGTGGAACTCCAGCAGTTAGCCAGAGAGTTTTTGGATATGAGACAGACGACGGAGACTGTGGCGGAGATCACCGCCAAGTTCCGGGAGAGGGCGTTACTAGTACCCCAGTATGCAGGTGATGAGGATATGAGGAGGACCCGCTACCATGACATGCTGCGAGCCGACATTCAGGAGCATGTCAGTTTTTCAGCTTGCCCTACCCTGGATTCTATGATTGCTAGGGCGAGGGAGAGGGAGATAGATCTGGAGCACATTCGGAAGAGAAAGGCAGAGGAGGGACAGACGATAGGGGCTTCGGGAAAGAAGCCCAAGGGATCAGATGGTAGGCCGAAAGGCCATTCAGGACCGGGCCGCTGCAGGAAGTGCGACAGGTCGCACGAGGGAGCGTGTAGATTAGGATCGACAGGCTGCTACAGGTGCGGCAAGAAGGGACACTTCAGCAGGGATTATACTGCCCCTGCTCCGGTTATTCAGACATCTGAGTTGCTGTGTTTCCACTGCAACCAGAGGGGCCACAAGAGGGCCAACTGCCCCCAGTTGACAGCAGCAGCGCCAGTACAGGTGCCAGCTCCAGCGACCCTGCGGATTACAGATGGCCGGCAGGGCAAGGCAGAGGCTCCGGTGGTGAGGAGCCGGGCATTTCAGCTGACAGCCGAGGAGGCACGCGCTGCACCCGATGTGGTGACGGGTATGATTCTTTCCCTCTGACCTATTTATATGAGATTTAAGATATTGATATGTGCTCTGTGTATATACGTTTAGGATCGGTCCATGTGAACGGTATTCTAGTCCAGGGGTTGTTTGATTCGGGGTCTACCCGATCCTTTGTTTCTCTTGCACTTAGCAAGAAGTTTCCTGAGTCCGCGGGCATGTTGGATTGCCCTTTAGAGGTCGAGATTGCGGACGACCGGTCGGTGCGAGCATCAGAGGTCTTCCGAGATTGTGTATTGAGGTTGTTCGAAGAGGGGTATTTGGTTGACCTAGTTCCCATTCCATTGCGGGGAAACAAGGTCATTATTGGTATGGATTGGCTGAGTCCCAATGGGGCAGTGATAGATTGCGCGCAACAGTTAGTACGAGTCAGAGCCCTAAGTGGGGGAGAGTTAGTAATTCAGGGTGAGAGATCACAGCGAGGGCCAGCCTTCTGTTCGGCAGCGAGGGCAAGGCGTTACCTTCAGCAGGGTTGCGCAGGATATGTCGCATATGTCATGGACACCCGGGAGGCGGGTAAGGCGACGGTGGGCGATGTGCCCGTAGTACGAGAGTTCACGGATGTATTCCCCGAGGAGCTGCCTGGGATACCTCCAGAGCGACAGGTGGAGTTCAGGATCGACCTAGTCCCTGGTGCGGCTCCGATAGCCAAGGCACCGTATCGGTTGGCTCCTCCTGAGATGCAGGAGTTGTCTACACAGCTTCAGGAGCTGTTAGACAAGGGTTTCATTAGACCGAGCAGTTCACCTTGGGGAGCCCCGATTCTGTTTGTGAAGAAGAAGGACGGGTCGCATCGGATGTGTATCGATTATAGGGAGCTGAATAAGGTAACGGTGAAGAAGCGCTACCCACTCCCGAGGATTGACGACCTCTTTGACCAGCTTCAGGGAGCATCTTGGTTATCCAAGATAGACTTGCGTTCAGGGTATCACCAGGTGAGGGTCAGTGAGGAGGATGTGCAGAAGACGGCATTTCGGACACGTTATGGCCACTATGAGTTTGTGGTGATGCCTTTCGGGCTCACCAATGCTCCTGCCGCGTTCATGGACCTTATGAACCGTGTGTGTAAACCGATGTTAGACCGGTCGGTGATAGTATTTATTGATGATATCTTGGTTTACTCCAAGACGCGAGAGCAGCATGAGGAGCATTTGCGGGAGGTTTTGGAGACCTTTAGAAGGGAGAACTTGTATGCTAAGTTCTCCAAGTGTGAGTTCTGGTTGCGCGAGGTGCAGTTTCTTGGGCACCTTGTCAACAATAACGGGATTTCGGTGGATCCGGCGAATGTGTAGGCCGTGATGAGATGGGAGGTTCCGAAGTCTCCATCTGAGATTCAGAGTTTCCTAGGATTAGCTGGCTACTATCGGAGATTTATCCAGGATTTCTCCAAGATAGCATTACCCCTGACCAGGTTAACGAGGAAGGCTGTGGTCTTTTGTTGGGGGCCTGAGCAGCAGGCAGCATTCGAGACACTGAGACAGAGATTGTGCGAGGCGCCAATCTTAGCATTGCCAGAGGGCATGGACGATTTTGTGGTATAATGCGATGCGTCCATCTCAGGTTTGGGCGCGGTATTGATGCAGAGAGGGCATGTCATCGCCTACACGTCGAGGCAGCTGAAGCCTCACGAGGCGAACTACCCGACGCATGATTTGGAGTTGGGGGCTGTTGTGTTCGCCCTCAAGATTTGGCGTCATTACCTCTATGGGGTTCGCTGTACGATTTACACGGACCACAAGAGTTTGAGGTACCTCATGGACCAGCCAAATCTGAATATGAGGCAGCGTCGGTGGCTTGATGTGGTAAAGGATTATGATTGTGAAATCCTTTATCACCCGGGGAAGGCCAACGTGGTGGCCGATGCGCTTAGCAGCAAGGCGGCGCCGATCAGGGATATTTGCATGCGGATGACAGTGGTGACTCCGCTTTTGGAGCGGATCCGGGAGGCTCAGCAGGAGGCTATAAAGGAGGAACATCGGAAGAGTGAGCGGATTGTGGGACAGGTTTCCTCCTTCGACCATGACAGTAGGGGATTATTGACGTTAGACCGCAGGGTATGGGTTCCATACCTCGGAGGCGTGCGCCAGGTTCTGATGGAGGAGGCGCACAAATCCCGATTTTCCATTCATCCAGGGGCAACGAAGATGTATAGGGATCTTCGTCTGGACTATTGGTGGCCCTGCATGAAGCGGGATGTAGCATGGTACGTTGAGCGGTGCCTGACCTGCAGGAAGGTCAAGGCCGAACACCAGAGACCGCACGGCAAGATGCAGCCGTTGGATATCCCGCTGTGGAAATGGGAAGACATCACGATGGATTTCATCACCAAGCTTCCCAGGAACGCGCGGGGAGTGGATTCGATATGGGTCATCGTCGATCGATTAACCAAGAGCGCCCACTTTATCCCGATTCAGGAGAGCATCTCGGCCGAGAAATTGGCCGATATCTACATCAGAGAGGTGGTGACACGGCACGGGGTGCCAGTTTCAGTGATTTCGGATAGGGATGTGCGGTTCACTTCCAGGTTCTGGAAGAAGTTTCATGACGAGCTGGGTACTCGTCTGCATTTTAGTACAGCCTTTCACCCGCAGACGGATGGCCAGAGCGAGCGGACCATCCAGACTCTGGAGGACATGCTACGGGCGTGTGTTTTAGACTTCGGTGGTAGCTGGGATACCTATCTTCCTTTAGCCGAGTTTTCATACAATAACAGCTATCACGCGAGTATTGACTGTCCTCCCTTCGAGATGTTGTACGGGAGGAAGTGCAGGACCCCGATATGTTGGGGCGAGGTTGGACAGAGAGTCATGGGGAGCACCGAAGTAGTGCTCAAGACGACAGAGAAGATTCAGCAGGTCCGGAGTAGGCTTTAGACTGCTCAGAGTCGGCAGAAGAGTTATGCCGATGGGCGCCGATCAGACCTGGAGTTCCAGGTCGGGGATATGGTTCTCCTGAAAGTGTCGCCGTGGAAGGGCGTCATCCGATTCAGGAAACTGGGCAAGTTGGGTCCCAGGTATATTGGACCGTTTAGGGTTGCAGCCCGAGTGGGCAAGGTGGCATATCAGCTGGACCTGCCAGCCGAACTCAGTCAGATTCACAGCACTTTCCACGTCTCCCAGCTGCGGAAGTGCATGGTGGACGATTCAGTAGTGGTACCTTTGGAGGACATCCAAGTTGATGACAGCCTGAATTATATCGAGCGGCCTGTGGCTATCCTAGACCGGAAGTCGAAGGAACTGAGGAACAAACGGGTGGAGCTGGTGAAAGTGCAATGGCAGCATCGGAAGGGCTCGGAATGGACTTGGGAGCCCGCGTATGAGATGATGGAGCATTATCCGGAGCTGTTCGGGAAGGGAGCGGCAGACTTCGAGGACGAAGTCTAAAATAAGTGGGGGAGATTTGTAACACCGGGTTCATGGTATGATTTTATTTAAGTTTTATCTTAATTTTGCCACGAACTCGGCGAGTCTGCGTCCCGACTCGCCGAGTAGCAGCAGGGTGGACACGGGATTTGGGCGGTGAACTCGGCGAGTCGATGCATGGACTCGGCGAGTCCACCTGTTTGATGAAACTCTATTTTCAGACATTGCACCCTATTTTACCCATTCTAAAACACCCATTTCGTCCCATTCTCTTCCAGAAGAACTGTAGAGCGAAACCCTAGCCCATTTTGATCCTTGTGAGTGATTTTGGCTTGGTGAAGGAAGTTTGAAGCTTAGAAGAAGAAGGAGGAAGTTGGAGGGTACAAGGAAGTGTGGTAGATCCGAAATCTACCCTGGGAGAAGCTCCTAACCAGGTAAGAAAGCTCCTTCTTGATCCTTAGTAAAATAGATTCCCTTTTGTCCCTTATATGTGGATTGCAAGCCCTTAAACCTCCCAAACTCCGTGTGTTTATGCCCTAGGAGCTTAGATTTATGGTTTGGAACCATTGCATGTCTCAGTTTTGGCCATTATGGGTGAAGAGTCGAAGGGTACTCGGCGAGTTCCATGAAGATGGCCTTAGACTCGGCGAGTTGGATAAACAACTCAGCGAGTCCTATGAAGATTGCCTGGTACTCGGCGAGTCGTTCTTCAAACTCGGCGAGTCCCTTGAATATAGCCTTGAACTCGACGAGTTGTTCTTCCAACTCGGCGAGTCATATGATCAGTCACTAGGATAAGACGGGATTAAGTGTAGGAGGTCCAACCCTCCGTAGTCGCACGTGGAATTAGCAATTTAACGTGTAGCTATAGTCCCAGAATCTCCAAATCTCCAAGGTTGATGTTCTATTGGAAGATTGGAGCGATTTGTGAGATCTGCTCGTCGGACTCGGCGAGTCACCCCTTGAACTCGGCGAGTCCAGTCGCGGGTTTGTTAGTTGTCCCCGTCTAGCGAGTCAGGCTGACTCAGTGAGTGGGAACAGGCACCCGATGAGTCAGAGTCGGGCTAGACATAGAAGGACTCGGCGAGTCGCCATATGGACTCGGCGAGTCCAGTCAATCAGAAGGTTGACTTTGACCAAGGAGTTGACTTTGACCAGTCATTTGACCTTAGGGGTATTTATGAGTACCTAATCCATGTTTATGGATTTATAGCCGGAGGGATTACCGGTGCGGCAGCCAGGCGTAGTCTGAGCAGGTTTTCGGCAGCTACTCTCGAGGTGAGTTTCCTTCCAGTAGGGACGGGTCTAAGGCACCAAGGCCGGCCCGTATAGACGATATGTTAGTATCGGAGTGTGGGCGGAGCCCGTATCTCAGAGCTGAGTTTTATTGTGTTATATGCCAGTATGATAGAATTGCTTATACTTGTTGTCTGTGTGATACTTGTATGTGATGGTTTAGTAGCGGAGTGTGGGCGAGGCCCGTATCTCCATGGATAGCAGAGTATGGGTGAGGCCCGTACTTCTCAGAAATTAAAGTGTGGGCGAGGCCCGTATCTCTCAGAAAGTAGAGTGTGGGCGAGGCCCGTATCTCCTAGCTAGCAGAGTGTGGGCGAGGCCCGTATCTCTATGGGTGTGGGCGAGGCCCGTATCCCTTAGCTATTCATTATATGATTGCATGGTATGTGGCATTATGGGGGAACTCACTAAGCTTCGTGCTTACGTTTTATCGTTTTGTTTTCAGGTATCTCTTCAGCAAGGGGAAAGGAGCCGGCGCGGTAGCGGCATATCATACACTCTCATGTTTTCCGCACTATGGATTTTCTGGGATGTACTCTGAATATTTTACTATGATGTTACCGGTTCTCAGACATAAATTAATATTATGAATGTTTTGTAACAATGTTTTTATGTATTAACCTAATTTAAAAATGAAATTTTTAGCTGGTATTTTTGGGATGTTACATGTGATGTTTCCTTTTCCTTTCCCGCAAAGGACACATGCTCTGGATTAAAAATTTGAATGTCATGCAGAGGAGTGATGTCTCTTATCATGTGCCTGGAACAACTACTATCAACATACCGAATTCTGATGATATTCTTTCACAGCTTCTCCGCCACAGAGTGCGGGATTAATTCGTTTTGGAAACCCAGTCCATTTTGAAACTCGGTTGACCTTTGCCATCTACGCGTGATACGCGTTCCCAAGTCATATCCTGTTTATCAAAAACAGAAAATGAAGAGAGGTTAGAATTATTAGGTGATTTGGGAGTGGGAACTTTTGGTACGCATATGTTCTAAGGTTTAAACATTTTCTTGTTTAATCGGATGGATGCTTCAACACTTATTTTGGAGCTTGAGATCGATCGCCGAGATGACTTCGACGTTACTGATCTTGGTTTGACTGAACTATTTCTCAAATCAGATCTCTTGTCAGACATGACTTTTTTTGTTCTTGAGAGTCTGATTTTTGGTCTTGACAGTATTCCAGTCACCATCACGTGATCTCGAGGATTTTCTCTTGAAAGATCTTCCTTAAGATACGTTCTACATACCTTGGGCAAAATAGGGAATATATGTACGATTTGGATAATTTCTGGCAATGTGACCAGGAATTCCATAGTTAAAGCAAGTCTGGCCCAAAAGGGTCTTGTTTCAAATAATTTGCACACACACATTTACAATTATTAGACTCTTTCACCACTTTACGTGGCTTAAATTTTTCAAAAACAGGACTATTTGAATTTGAATTAAAAGCAACATCACCATACTTTTTAAAAGAATCTAAAGTAGCATTTTTAATATCTTTGTTCACACAATTATTTGAAACAGGAGAAAGTGACGCGTTAGTCTTTGAAGGTTTTCAATAGAGCTAGCATTATTAATGTCCTCCTTGTCCTCTTCTTCCACTAATACTTGATATGCACATGAGGTAAAGACATCAGTATCATTCACCTCAACACTTTTTGTGGGGACGGATTGTTCAATCTTAACTAAAATTGATACAGGGGGCTGGCCATATTGAACATATTTTTTTATCTCTATGGTTTCAGAAGTCGGAGTATAGTTATCATTGAAAGGAGGTGATACAATGTGATACAATGTGATACAGATTGTTCAATCTTAACTTGCACATCGAATTTCTTAAAATTAAAGTCAGCATCCTTAAATTTAGCCTTTAATGCATCAAGTTCGGCTGTTGTGTTTGCAATTTTCTCTTTGGCAAAATGATAAAGAACACATTTGGTGCTATATTCTTTTTTAATCCTGCTTAGATCTTTATTTTGAGCATCTAGTTTTTCTTTAAGAGGCTTTTTTACTTTCTTAATTTCATAGATTTCATTTTTAAGATCAAAAACTTCTCTAACTAATAACTCATTTTTCTATCGATATTTATTAACTTTATCTACACAAGATTTAGAGCATGAAACTTCACTAACCTCTTTGGTGGTAGGAGTGGTGGAGACCATGAAAGCGAACTGCAACTCCATCATCTTCTCATCATCCAAATATGCTTCTTGACCATCTTCATTCTGGTCAAGATTAGCTCTTCCATCTTCAGTAAGATTGAGAGCCTGTATCTGATCTTCCCACGAAAACTGTTGTGCCACCATAACATTCACATTATTCAGAGGCACTTCTCTGTTGTTTCCAGTTGGAACCAAAGTCCTCTCAGCATTATTCTCCACTCTTGGCTTGGTGCACTTACGTGCAAAATGACCTACCTCGTGACATTTGTAACACCTCAACTTACTTTTATTGAAGCCCACTTTCTTATCCACATTCACTCCCCAGTTATTCTTTCGAGTTCGCTGAGTGAACTTCTTCGCCCTAAACACCGCCATAGCAATTTTCCATGATATGACCATATCCTCAATATCCTCAGGGTGAATTTGATCGAGTTCTTCAATCATATATGGAGGAACTAATTCAACAGCAACAAAGGCATTGTAGCAGTTCATGAATCCAACCATCATAGCCATGTTTTCTTCAGCTCCTTTGGCAGCGAATTGAGTCTAGGAGGTGGATTTGGTGGTGGAACTGGACGCAGAAGAGTTGGGAGATGCCATTGGTAGACCAAAAGATGGAGGAGCATGATGCGATGGTACAGCTGAAAATGCACTGTTAGTGGATGCTCCTAAGCTTGCCGTTGATTAGGAATTGACATGATTAATTTCTCTCTTCTTGTCATCCATGTCACATGCCTTGATGATAGCCATCACTTCAGCAAGAGAGAGTCTGTTTAGGTCCTTTGTCTTCTTGATCACAAACACATTCATATCCTAATTCCTGGGAAGTGAATTGAGCAACTTCTTATTTATCTCAGAGCGAGACAACACAATTCTAGCAGTGCTCATTTCTGTGTTGAGAGCAATAAAATGTTGCAAATGGACTTCCAGAGCCTCCCCAAGAACATGATTAAACATGTTGAATCTTTGACGAAGTAAATCCTGTCTGCTTTGCTTCATATCCTCATTCCATTCATACACCTCAATCAAAGCTTCCCATAAAGCCTTAGCAGATTTATACTCCCGGAAACCGTGAGCAATGTTAGGGGACAAAGCCATGGTAAGAATATCCAATGCTTTCTCATCATCTTCAATCTTTTCGAAATCCTCATTAGAGTAGTCCTCGATTGGCTTATCAACCATGGTTTTAGCTTCATCATCCATAGTGATTGTGATCTTGACTAGACCTCTCAGGAAGCTTCTCCACACTTTACTATCCTTCATATTAACATACTTCTCAAATCTAAATTTCCACTCAGGAAATCCATCGATAGTTAGCAACTGGGGAATTCGAGTTGTTCTCCCCATAACTGAATCAAGATAACTTTGCATTGTTGTAAGAGAGGTGTTGTATGAGTCCATTGTATGCCGAAAGGTATATGACTTAATCGAAAAACTACTAGGTTTGACCGAAAAGTCAAAAAATCAAGATTGTTGACCAAAAACGTTGACCGAGAACTCTGTTTGACCGAGATCATTGACCGAACACAATGTCAGACTGAAAACTCTAATCTGAAACCTTGTTTGACCGAAAACTAATTGTTAGACCTAGTTGCTGACTGAGAACTCTAATAGCCGCCGAAATCACTTTGACCTAGCCAATAAGTCAAGTGTGTCGTCGAAATTACCTAGGTTAAACCGAAATCGATGATTACGATCTCAATTTCCGAATGAACGAAGAACACGATGAACACTTATGAGCAGAAAAGGTGATTTTTCGCTAAAGGAAACCCAAAAACACCAAAAACTTCAAAGAATTTATGGATTGTTTTAAAAACGGATTGATACCAAAACAACTTTAAGCCGTTTTCAAACTCTGATACCAATTGTAAAACCCCGATCTAGGTATCAATCTAAAACACGAGATTAGTATGGAATACTAATCAAGTGATAAACACAAAACAATAATTACGAATCAAGAAAACTAACACGAATCTTCAATGCAGACTATTATTGATTAATAGTCGGGTACATAAGATCAAACGATTTCTCTCTAACTGATAACGCTCACTAAATATCTCTCTGATAAAACCGAATGACTAACTATCTAATTGACTGAATCTATTCATGTCTGAAAATAACACATTATATACTAATACCTAATTACAAAAGCCCAGCCCAACCGAAAACATCATTAAGCCCACCGAAATCACATGGAGATTTCGGTCCAAGTACCATTGAGATCATAGAGATTTCGGTCCTAAACCGAGAAATCTAAAAGCCTTGAGAAGCAAAGTATAAAACACAAATTTATGTCCTAACATACTCGTCATTGAGGTCGATCCCGACATGCGCATCAGCCGATTGTCTATACGTCTTTTCGGAGGTTTTGGTTCTTTCAGAAGAACCACCCATAAAGGTTTCAGAATCTTCGACCCCTTCATTTCTTTTGACAATTTCAAAATATTCCAAATGTGTAGTAATTTGATATTGGACCCTTTATGATTCCAGTACAATTGAAGAGCTTTTTGCGAAATGGTTTTGTCGTTTGCATTACTTTTCCATTGTCGTTTGACACACATAAACACCCCATTAAACTTTGTCATTACTTTGTTGACATTTCTCCACTTGGTTTAAATTTGGTCTTTTTTGGGTAGTCTCAAAGATTCATCTTGTTGAGAAAACGCTGTGTAATTTTTCGGAGAAAAGTTGGAAAATCTTGGTTGTTTCCGATCACCGGTTCTTCAGAAACATCCAGCCACGTACGAGGTAACACCTTTTCTTCATCTGGTGTCCATTGCTTTGGAGCCTTCCTTCCACTTTTTTGGGTTGTAGTGGATTCTCTTCCGGCTTAGACTCCGTTTCAGGGACGACTTCGGGTTCCCGTTGACTTTGGAATTGGGTTAGGAAATTCATTGGGGAGTCGGAAAGATCATCAAATGGATTGAATTCGTTTTCCATTTGGGATGAAAGTTGATTTGTGGTTGGTTTTCAAATTGGAGTTCTCTTTGAAATTTTTGTTGGTTTTGGAATTGAGGTTGGTTTTAGTATTGTGCTTAATTTTGGTAATGAGGTTGGTTTTGGGCTTGAAATGGATAGTAAACACCACCGAAGTGTAAATTTGGTTGAGAATAAATTGTCCGATCGCTTTGATTCTGAACGATATTTGTTGAAGAAGGTGAGATGTTTGGGTTTTGGGTGTTTTTTTGGAATTTTTTTGAGCTTTTGGGTTATAAAGGAAAGTAATTTTTCACAAGAATTGTATTGTTTGAGTGAAAATATGAAGATGGTATGGTGGGATAAAATAAGTGAAATAGTTGTGTTTATATAGGGTAAAATGGGATGTTTTTGAAAATTAAAAAGAAGGTAAGAAAGGGGCTCCCAACGGCTAGTGCATTTGGTTATAACCCAACCGTTAACTCCTTGTCACACCCACCCTCATCTACTCTCACTCTAATGTGCATCCATTTGGAAAACTCTTCTGTAAGTGTCGGAGATGGCGATTTGTACATGTGGATTCATAGGGTGGTTCGACCCTCCGATGTCTGCTACGGAATTGATGGTCATTCCAAGTTTAAGAAGATCAATTAATTGATTGGAAGAGAGTGTTGTGATTACAAGTGCTGAACTGTGGAACTACCAACTGATGTTCTTCTGTTCATGGATGTTTTTTAACCAGTAAGGTGGTTGAAGGATTTGGATGGTAATGGGATGGGGTTTTTTTTGCTTTCTTTTGTAAGCATCTAACTAGTTTAGTGGTTTTTGGATTGTGATGGAATGGAAATTTTTGTTTTCATTTAGTTTTCTGAAGGTTTATGTAACACATTAAGTTAATGGAAGTTTAATGGAATGTACTTTGTTATAAATCAATAGTTTTGATGTGTATTTTTATAAATATATTGTTATAACTGCATCGTGCAAATGGTTAGGAATCGTATTTTCTAATGTACATTGTTAGACATGCATCTTTTTGAGAATGGTAATTCATCAGAAAACTATTGATAAAACCATTACATACCAAATTTTAAACATGAGACTTAGTTTCAAAATAATTAATGATGGAAGGTCTTCACTCATATATACATTAAAAATTTAAACAACCAGACCATAATTTAAGTTTCAAAAGACCTAATTACCTAAACATCCAACTAACTGTTGGATTAGTGTCTAAGTCCATAACTATAATGGGTATATACTTGACCCGACCCGACATGGTCCATTTGGGTTGCATGGGATCGGAACATTTGGGTAGACCTTTTAATGAGAAGAAGATATTTGTGACATATTAATATATTATAAATTCTAATATATTAATATGAAATCATATTATTTAATTAGTATTGATCAAGAATTAATTTGGAATTAATTTAGTGATCAAAAGGGACTAATTAAATATATGGGGATTGATTGTGTAAATCATTGATTCTTATATATGTGGGATTGTGATCCATGATTCCTTATGTTTGGTTTAACCCATGTGGTGGCCCATGGATACTCCATGGAGGTTAAAACCCATGGACCATAAGGAATGGGTAAAGACATGGGTTACATGGTGTAACCCTAATGTGCACACTATATAAAGACCCCATTGGTTGGTGAAATTGGCACTAGTGCATAATATAGAGGGCAAGCCAATTTCTATGAACTTATATCTTCTCTCACGGTTATTCCAAATGTTCATGGTGTTGTGTGAACCATTTGAGGTGTCACATTTGGGGCACTAGGCTCTTGAGCTCCATGGAATCAAGCACCAACAAAGAGGTATGTAATTCTACTAGTTTTATATTACTTGTACTTCATAATATGCTAGTTAGGATAATACATTCGAAAATTGATATTTGCATGTATAATAGAGAAAACATAGATCCAAGGTATTTAGGGTTGCATGTACACCATAGGAGTGTTAGAATGCTCATAACCCAACAGTGATGTCAGAGACATGGGTTGTTTTCTATTATATTTGATGCAAATGTATTTTTTCAAAGTTGAAAAAAAAGAAAAAAATACATGACGTTTGTCAAATTTTAAGATAATTACTTGTTTTTGTGAAAAGCTAAATTATTTGTAAAATTTGTATCATTTGCTATATGAGTTGAATTAGGTCAAATTTAGTAAAAGATAAAATGATATGATTATTTTATTAGTTTTAAAAGTTTGATCTAAAGAGTGTTTTTTTGAAACCTCCATAAGTTATGGATATGATAAGGTTTTAAAATAAATTGATTCAAAGTTTTTATGGAGTTACAAAATTTGGTGTTAATGTTTTAAATAATTTCATAACTTATTCGTAAGTTACTGAACATGAAAAGTTTCATCATAAAACAAGCATTTAACTCCATAAGTTATGGATCACCAAAAGTTTTTTGTGTTACCTTGTTTTATGAGTGAATTTAGATTAATGAAAAAATTATGTGATAGTTGGTTTCAATCCTAATTAATCTAGAGGTAGTTCATAAAATGTATTTATGTAACTTGTCCTCAAGTTACATAAAAGGTCACATTTATGAATCTTAAAACTCATAAAAGTGCCATAGGTTACATAAAAAATGAAGAGTTTTTTTTCATTAAATAGTATTATGACTCCATAACTTGTCCTCAAGTTATGGATGTATAAGAATCACTTCTTTAAAAATATTATTAAAGAACAAGGAGTTACATAAAATGAAGAGTCTTCATTTTAATGTACATTAAACTCTTAAGTTATGAAATGAAAAGTCTTGAATAGTTTCAAAACTTGCCCTCAAGTTTTGGAATTTGTAAAGTTACCCCCTCATGTATACTTTAATTCCAAATTGAACCTTAGAATTTTAAAAGGTTTAAAATTCAAAACTTATACTATTATTATAATTTTAATTATATAGATATGTATAAGATAAAGTCAATCTTACCATTAGTAGGCCTCATTCACGAAGCCGGTCTATAAGGGGGGTATAAGGTTACTGCCTATAAAATGGCAATTTAATGGGTGTCCACTCTCACCCACCGCTTCCTTGACTGGTGGAGGGTGGTTAGCCGAACGGGTAGGAAAGGACTATAATTCTCCCTTCATTAAAAGTATAATGATAAATACTAAGTAACTAAACACTTATAAATTCCCAATCTTAGTTACTTACGAAAATGTGAAAAGGTGCTAACCCATGAAATTGCACTTTGCACCATTTTAAGTCGTTAGTGGAGCGTATGTGGTTAACCGACACACTAACCTGGTGTCACACCCCAAAACCGGAACGGCGGAAACGTTCGGGGGCGGAGGACGTCATGTAATGTATCACAACAATGTAAAGTAGTAAACAAGAAACAACATCATCCATTGCATTAATAGTATAATTTTAATTACAAGTGTGTTCTTTCATAGCATAAACAACAAAATGAATACTCAAAATAAAAGACGAGTCTAGACTGCTCCGTCTTCTCTAAACCTTGCATCGGTACCTGTCTATTTGTGACCTGAGAATACAAGTTATTTTGAAAGCGAGTATCAGCTTTAAAGCTGGTGAATTCATAAGTATTAAATGTCGTTATCTATATAAGTATTAATGAAAAGTCTTATAAGTAAAAGTGTAAACGTTTGAATTTCCTAGAAAATCCCATATTTCCTACTAGTATAAAAAGGTAGTCTTCTACCAAGACTAGACTGTTTTGAAAGTAGTCTTCTACCAAGACTTGAATGAAAGTAAGAAAGTAAGTAGTCTTCTCACGAGACCCGCTGTAAGTAAGTAGTCTTCTCACGAGACCCGCTATATGTAAGTAGTCTTCTCACGAGTCCCGCTGTAAGTAAGTAATAATATGATTGGTAGTCCCTATTCTACGTTTGGAACTAAAGGTGACTTCCGCAACGAATCGCTAGGTCGAAATCCATATTTATTACCAAATCAAATATAAGCCCAAACTATACCTATAATAGCTTACTAGGGATATATATGAATGTATACCTTTGCTATCCAAAGGT
This sequence comes from Lactuca virosa, assembly GCF_052849685.1. Taxonomy (NCBI): domain Eukaryota; kingdom Viridiplantae; phylum Streptophyta; class Magnoliopsida; order Asterales; family Asteraceae; genus Lactuca; species Lactuca virosa. The sequence goes on from NC_136428.1 coordinate 320,679,437, forward strand.
ACTGAACTGACTGATTAGAACTATTATGTCTGTATATGTACACATGATATATAACTAAATATTTAAATGACCTTCGGACGGATACCCGATACCCACCAGACCACATCCCAATGAGGAAAAGGAAATAAAGCGTGTTAGCCTTCCTAAGTCCTTTAAACATTACTTATATATGTACAAGTATCCATGTAAGTGTATCCAAGTAAGTGTATCCATGTAAGTGTATCCAAGTAAGTGTATCCATGTAAGTGTATCCAAGTAAGTGTATCCATGTAAGTATATCTCTTCATCTAGCATTTAGTATAGACTGATGAATGAACTGACTCTGGTGTAATTCCTTGTAATAGGAATAGTAAGTAGTATCTCTTAACTATACCCATAATAGTTACTAGCAATGTACAACTATAAACGAAGGTATACCTTTGCTAACCAAAGGTACTGAACTGACTGACCTTTGCTAACCAAAGGTACTGAACTGACTGATGGTACTTTTATGTCTATATATGTATACATATATAACTAATATGTAGATGACCTTCGGACGGATAACCGATACCCTAAAGCCACATCCCAACGAGGAAAAGGAAATATGGTGAGCTAGCCTTCCTAAGTCCTTTAAACATTACTTATATAACTATACATATATAGGCATGCTTTTAACAATTTAAAAGTATAAAAGATGTTTTGTAAAACATTTAAGGGTTTTGAACAATAAATAAATAATAATGACTTGATGTCATTTTATAAAGCATTTCGAAAGTAATTCTTTTGATAACAAAGTATAACAGAGTTTGAAAGGAAACTTACTGAACATAATAAAGTTTAATAAAGAGTTTTAAACAAGTAAAAACGTTTTAGAAAGCCATTTGAAGTAATCTGTTTGATACAACAGCTAAAAGTGTAGTAAATCCATTTGTATGCTGGTTATTAATCACATGTGATTGATATGATAACTAGCATATTTGAACTTGTATTCCCCCCCCATAAAAGCATTTAAAAACATTTAAAAGGTTGTTTAAGGGGTATGAACTCACCTGCAGTTGGTGGTTTGGATGTATTGACTGATGTAGGATGCTAAGTGTCAAGTGAAGACTTGTACACACACTATGATCCTAGTTGACATATAGTAACACATATATGTATCCAATTAGTCTTTAAACAACTAATTAACAAAGTTAAGACATCCAAAGACATGTAAAACACCTTATATAAGTGTTATAAGTCCCAAGGAGTGCGTCTAAGTGTTGTAGGACAAAGCTATTGGGTTTAGGGTTCAAGGGAACCCCTTTCTTGAGTTGACGCTTTCTTGACCATAACTCATTGAGCTTACGGTTGTAAACTCATGAGTTTACGGCTGTAAACTCATGCTTTCTTGACCATGAGTTGTTTCGAAGTTTTATAAGTCCCTAGAAGCACTTCTACTTGATGGTTAAGCCTTTGGAAGAGATTAGGGCACCTTTTCACTCCTAAATGGAGTTTACGACCCTAAGACCATTTCCCTTTGGGTTTACGGTCGTAAACCCTTATGGATTTTGGTATTTCGATGATTTCAAGTCCTAAACACATTAAGGAATGAGTCTAGACTAGTTTCCAAGGCTAAGGAAGGGACTAGGGTCACTTTGGCCCCTAAATTAGGGTTTACGGTCCAAGGTGTTCTTGGACCGTAAACACCTTTGATCTTGGGTTTCAATGGTGTTTTCTTGATGTAAACAAGTATAACAAGCTCTATGAGACTCTAGGATAGAAGTACTTACAATATAGAAGCTTGAAATGAGCTAAAAGTCCAAGAACACTAGTGTGTGTTCTTGGTGTTCTTGGTGTTCTTGGTGAAACTTGAAGATTCAACCTTTTGGAAAGATTTCATGGATAGAAGTGTGTTAAAACACTAGATTAAGGGATATACTAACTTAAAGGGGTTAGAAACACTTACTAGATTGAAGATTTTGAGAAATCCTTGGATGATACTTGAGAGAGCTTGAGATTTGTTCTTGAAAAGATGGAAAAATGGTATAAATGACTAAGTGTCACTTATATACTCTCTTCCTTGGGGCTTACGACCGTAAACACCATTGTTTAGGCCGTAAACTCCAATATTTTGATGTGTCGGGACTTTATTGTTGCACAATAAACCCTAGGGCATCCTCTCTCCTGATATTTCCTAAAGTGTAAATCCTAAAATACTCAAACTTATTCCAAAAAGTCTGAAATTTTGCAGTAACTGTTTTGACTTCTAATGAGTTGAAATGTTGTACAGAAGAGAAAATTTCGGGTTGTCACATCATCCCTCCGTTAGAAGGAATTTCGTCCCGAAATTAACTTTCTTCGCAATACTATTGGGGTTGCTTTCTTCCGATTGGCAGAATACACACTCGTAGACTTGGCAACCTTGCCCTTCCGTTCGTGATAGGATTCATACTTGGTCCATCTATCATTACCTCGTGTATACAAGTCCTATATAATTAGGGTTAGTAAGACGGTCGGATGTGCGACTCTGCCCCTGGTCCACAACCCAACGAGGAATAGAAGAAAGGACGGAAACACACATACTAAGTTTGCGTAATCATAATCATATACCACCCTTGCGTATACACTTAATAGTAGTAGGTGGGCTGTATTCGTCCATAGCCTCTGTGCTCGAACTTGGTCTGTTGGACGAGTGGTATTTCGGGTACGTTTTCTGAGGTTCCTTCGGAAAGGATTAGAACCATGAGGTACTCTATACATAAGTACTTCAGAATTCTGGAATGTCGGCTTTACTAGAAAGACGGTTTCGGAGAGAGAGATTTACGCACGAAACTGGTATTGTGAGGATCGAATGGACTCTAGTCGTATGCTGAAATCAGAATCACTTGGAAATACAGGCACTAGATTTGATCATAACGGTGTTACAGACAAAACACAACTGTGTAACTTTTAACCGAGTTACAGTAATATAGATTTACTACTAGACTAATGTTGCGAACTAGGTATACTACAAAAGACTAGCATACGCAACACGAGGGTCCCTTAACTGACGGAGCCCTGCAAAAGATAAGACTCGAGATGCACTAGTTTTAAACAGTTTAAGAGTCTGATATAACGAATGACGTAGATACTTTAACGTGGGTCCAGAGTAGTTTCTCCTGCGGCGGTGATCGTTAGCATCCTTCCGTCTGTGCCAGCATTTGCTGTCTCCGGGCAGTTTCTTTTGTAGTGACCCACCTTGCCACAACCGTAGCAAGCCTGGGTGACACCAGTGTTGGGTAATTGGTTGATCGGTCTTGCTGGATTCTTGCAGTAACGTATGGTGTGTCCCTTTTTGTTGTAGTTTAAGCATTGCATCTCCCGACAAGGTCCATGGTGGTGATAGTTGCATTTGCTGCACTTTGGGAGATTACCCGCATAAGGCTTTGCTGGTAATGGGTTAACAGAGACTATTGTAGGTACTGTAGCAGCATTGACTGTAACTTGTTGTTGTTTCCTTGAGGATTCTTGTGAGGACTCGTCTTTCCTCTTGTTCTTGTTGTTGTTTCCTTCTTGTTGATCTTGTACATAAATTTTTTAGTTCCGATGGTTTCCGTGGTCAATCAGAGATTGTGCTCGTTCTTTGGCACTATCGAAAGTATCGGGCCTTGAAGCTAACACACTTGACTGAATTTGGGGAGACAGTCCCCAAATATACCTCTCTATTTTCTTGCTCTCAAGAGCAACCATATACGGGCACAGAATTGCCAGATCACAGAATCTACCCGTATAGGCTGATATATCAGTACCAACCATTCTAAGACTCCAAAGTTCTTGTTCGAGTTTTTGAATTTCTCCTCGTGGACAGTACTGTGACAACCCGAAAGATATTCTGTTAACGTAACCCATTCCGTTAATAAAAATTTTATTTTATTTTGGGTTTTTCCGTTAACTTTCAAATTAAATAATTCTTTTAGAATTATTATTATTATTTTCCCATGTGTTGAAAGGAAATATTTATTTGAGTGGAAACACTCTAAATAATCTTTTGAAAATTTCTAGACTACGACTAATACGGGTAATGGTCATTTACCCGGGTAAAATATAAAGCTCCGTTTAATGTCGGTATTGGGTGTATTCCCACCGGGTCACTAACTCTAGTCATATACAAAAGGGTGGAGTGACCACCATTTGAGCTTTTCCCACACTTCAACTTTCTCTCTCTACTCTCTCTCTAGAAATCGAACTCTCTCAAGGATCTTCACTTTCAAGCTCCAATTTGGTAAGTGATCCTTCCTAACTAGTTGGTTATCCTAACATGCATGCAAATCCATGTCTTAAACTCTCAAATGCATCATAAACTCGTGTTTACGGTTTGGGGAGCCTCCCAAAAACCGTAAACTCCTTCAATGAGGGTTTTTGAAGCCCCAAAACCCTTCCAAACATCTTCTAATGCTTAGATCCTTACATGCATGGAGTTAGAACCACAAGATCATGAGTTTTTGGCCATGAACATGAGTTTACGGTCCTTGAATATTCAAGAACCGTAAACACCCTTTCATGGGGTTTTGATGCTCCTTAACCCTTCCAATGCATGTCTAATGGTCTTGAAACTTGCTTGGATGATCTTAGAACCCTAAAACGTGTCCAAACGAGCATAAACATGAGTTTACGGTTTGGGAACGTCTCCCAAAACCGTAAACACCTTCCAAAGGTGTTTTAATGCTCCAAACACCTTGCATGGCTCGTATTTGAGTCTAGAACTTGCATGAATGGCCTACAAACCACCAAAACACTTGGATAATGGACAAACATGGACAAGGATGGGTTTACGGCCGTAAACCCATGAGTTTACGACCGTAAACTCCCCAAGGTGGTCCCAGGACCGTAAACCCTTGAGTTTACGACCGTAAACTCCCCGAGGGTGGTCCAAGGACCGTAAACCCTAATTCCTAGGCCATTTCATGTCCCGATCACTTTCTAAGCCATAGAATCAACCTTAGAACCTTCCCGTGTGCAAGATGAGACCTTGGATCACTCAAACCACCACACCCATGAGTTTACGGCCGTAAACTCATGGGGGATATGGTCTTTGGACCGTAAACTCCCTAAGGGTTTACACTTGAAGAGTAAACAGCTTATCTAGGCCATACACTCCTTAGATACAACCCGTACCATCCCTAACACTTAAATTAAAGTGTTTTCGTACCTTGGAGTGTATTATCCTACTATCTTGGTAAATTGAAGCCTAATTAGATACAATTATGTACCTCTTCATGTTACATAGGAACCTCACGCGTGTTCAAGCCCTGAACTGAATACTTAGCATCTAAATCGGCACATTCTCGTCAGGTGAGTTCATACCCCTACACCATTTTCTGTGTTTTTCATGTTTTCAGGGGGGGAATACAAGCAAAAGTACAAGGAAACTTGTACTCAATCCTACTATTTCATATAACATAACTACGTGTTCAATATGTTTTAAACATTGAAAATCCGTTTTAACCAACCGTCTAACTCGTGGAGTTAGTTTACAAAACCATTTGTGAAACCCATTATAAAATGTTACATTTTTACATTTCACAAGGATTTCATGTCATTTCATAAACCGGGATTTTCAATACTATTACTTGTAAAGTTCATTATTCTTATGATTAGAGAAACGTCCTCGGTAACACTCCACACGGACTACGAGAGTGGAGGACTACTCCCGTAACCAGAAGCTCTTGGAGGGAGAGCGTGACTTGAGTGTATAGATCTATACGGGACTGACTACCCCGCACCCTGCTGCTAGCTACAGTTGGATCATCAGGTCCATGGGTGACAAAAGTCATAAAACGACGATGGACTTCTTATTGCCATGTCTAGTCTATCGTATGGTTATGGAACTCGCAACTTAGATAATGGAGATTTACTGATAAAGTAATAGCAAACCTAGTGAACTAACCTTCTAGTAATAACGGTCTTTGATTACTACCAGTTCACTACTTACTTATTAGTTTTTGTGTACGTGTCAAAACTAATATGCTTACTACGGGATACTTGTCATTCAGTATGTTTCACTCAAACGATACAAGTATGGTAGGTACTTGTACACATCATTTCAGAATCGATAAGCAACGAATGTTTTACATAAGAAAACGTAGGGTTTTCTTGTAAAGACGAAACTTTTCATAAACAAGGTTGTATGGTACATCTAACGAGAAATCAAACCATATTTTCATAAGGAAATTTGCAGGATTTTCTTAATTTCAAATTGTGTAACAAAGGGATAACCAAACTACTTTTATAAGAAAATACGGGATTTTCTTGGATATCAACTGTTCATGAAACAAAAAGAAATTGAATCTTTTCCAGAAAACAAACCGCTTATGAACTCACCAGCTTTATGCTGATATTTTAAAACTGCTTGTATTCTCAGGGCATCCATAGACAGGTACTCCTACCAACTTTTTTTGAGAAGACGGAGCATATAGAAGACTCGTCTTTACTTTTGTTCTAACCAATGTATCTAAGAAAACTTGTAGTACTGTATTTTCAAACAAATGTAAAACTTTCCTATGTAATGTAATGGTTGTGTTTACTATGCTTGCTATGTACATTGGTTGTGATACTCTACATGACGTCACACCCGCCCCGGAACGTTTCCGCCATCGGTTTCGGGGTGTGACAGATTGGTATCAGAGCCCTTGTTTATAGTGAACTAAGTATACCGAACCTTACATGGTATACAACTATAAACACTAAGGGGCCTAAGAGCTCTAAACTAAAAGTATGCTTTCAAAATATAAGTATTTTTATAAAAGTATACAAGTATTCCCGAGTACCGAAATCCGTATCGCGAAGAGAACAAAGCATAAGTAATATGGGTGTTGTGCACTGTGGTTAAACCTGGGCAGTTATGTAGTCATGTCTAGGGTCAATATAGCCTGATCAACTATATTCATTCGAGACACGGCCAACATGTGCTTGGGGGTGACTGTGGTGTGCAGCAGGACTATAACTTACCTAATATCTATTCAAAATAAAATACTATGGGAGTATTTCGACGGCAAAGGAGGTGTTATTGCTCTAACTCAATGGTTTGAAAAGATTGAGTCCATATTCGAGATTTGCGCAGTCTCAGAATCCAACAAAGTGAAGTACTTTGCTTGCACTTTCCTCAACAAAGCATTAACCTGGTGGAACGGCCGGGTCAAGTCCTTAACCCTGCCAGTGGAAAATGCCATGGGTTGGGACAAACTGAAGGAACTCATGATAGCCCAGTATTGCCCACGGGGCGAGATGCAAAAACTCGAACACGAACTCTGGACCCTAAAGATGAAGGGTTCTGACATTGCCTCCTACACTTCTAGGTTCGAGGACCTAGCACTCCTTTATCCGGGAATGGTATCCCCGGAAAGCAAAAAGATCAAACGATTCATTTGGGGGCTGACCCAGCCAACCAAGGGAAATGTTTTGTCTGCGAACCCGAAAACCTTCGATAGCGCCAAGTGTTTGGCACAAAATCTGATTGATCATAGCGACGATCTCGAGGAGATAGTCACCGCCTCTGATCCGGCTAAAGGAAGCGGTGAAAACAAGAAGAAATCTTTGAACAAACGAAAGGGTCAGGATTCGCAAGGATCCTCAAAGAAACAGCAAACTGTAGCGGTCCACGCTTCTACTACCCCTGTTGTTACTCCTGCCACCCAGGCTCCTACCAGCAGGTACAATGACACCCTTCCTCGGTGTGAAAAGTGTAACTACCACCATAATCCCGGCCCGTGCCAGGAGATTTCATGCACAAGTTGTGGCAAAAAGGGGCATACGATGCGATTTTGTAAAACCCCAGCCCAACCCACAAATCAAGCCTCTGGAGCAGGTGTTGGTCGAGCCTGCTACAACTGTGGGGAAGTCGGGCATTTCAAGAGGGACTGCCCCAAAGCAGCAACAACCAACAACACCGGGAGAGTTCTAACTATGGGACAAGAAGAGGCAGTCGCTGACCCCACCGTTGTCACGGGTACGTTCCTCCTCGACAACTCTTATGCATGCATTCTTTTCGATTCTGGTGCTGAAAGGAGCTTTGTTAGTCATGCATTCAAACAATTTCTTAAACAAAAATCCCAACCATTAATCGAAAAGTTTACCGTCGAAATGCCTAACGGTGAGAAAGAGATCACTAACGAGGTATACGTAGGGTGTACCCTATCCTTAAACGACCGTCCATTCCTCATTGACCTTATGCCAGTCTCCATAAAAAGCTTTGATGTCATCGTTGGCATGGATTGGTTGAGCCCCAATCGTGCAGACATCCTCTGTTTCGAGAAAGCTATCCATCTCAATCTTCCTTCGGATGAGACTCTTGTAATCTATGGGGATAAACTCAGTTCAAACCTTCGCATCATTTCGTGCATCAAAGCCCAGAAACTCCTGCGGAAGGAGTGTCATGCATTCTTAGCCCATGTCGTTAACAAAAAGCAGGAAGTTAAAGACCTCGAGAGCATCCCCGAAGTCTGCGACTTTCCTGATATCTTTCCAGAGGATCTCCCCGGAATCCCTCCTGAACGTCAAGTGGAGTTTCGTATCGACCTAATCCCCGGAGCTACCCCCGTAGCCAAATCTCCTTATCGATTAGCTCCGACAGAAATGCAGGAGTTATCTAGTCAGCTCAATGAGCTGCTCAGTAAAGGATTCATCAGACCGAGTTCCTCGCCATGGGGAGCCCCGATCTTATTCGCGAAAAAGAAAGATGGATCTTTCCGAATGTGTATCGATTACCGAGAGCTGAACAAGCTCACGATCAAAAACCGTTATCCTCTTCCTCGAATAGACGACCTCTTCCATCAACTTCAAGGAGCTAGCTACTTTTCCAAAATCGATTTAAGATCAGGGTACCATCAACTGCGAGTCCATGAGGGTGACGTTCCCAAAACAGCCTTTCGGACTCGATATGGTCACTACGAATTCGTAGTTATGCCCTTCGGTCTAACCAACGCGCCGGCGGTGTTCATGGATTTGATGAACCGGGTGTGTCGTCCATTTCTGGACAAGTTTGTTATCGTATTCATCGACGACATAGTTGTCTATTCCAAAAGCAAAGAGGATCACAAACAACATTTGAGGCTAGTGTTGGAAACTATTAGATTGGAGCAACTGTACGCGAAATTCTCCAAATGTGAATTCTGGATCCGGAAGATTACTTTCCTTGGTCACGTGGTAAGCAAGGAGGGCATACACGTGGATCCTTCAAAGATCAAAGCGATAGAAAACTGGTCAGCGGCAAAGACACCCACTGAAATCCGTCAATTCTTGGGTCTCGCTGGCTACTATCGCAGATTTATCCAAAATTTCTCCAAAATTGCCAAACCCTTAACCACTCTAACTCAGAAAGGTGTACCCTTTTGTTGGAGCGAAAAGCAAGACACTGCGTTCCAAACACTGAAACGAGCCTTGTGCAGCGCACCTATCCTGTCCCTTCCCGATGGGACGGAAGACTTCGTTGTCTACTGCGATGCATCCAATCAAGGTCTCGGTTGTGTCCTAATGCAACGAGGCAAGGTCATCGCCTATGCCTCCAGACAACTGAAAGTACACGAAGTCAACTACACGACTCACGACCTAGAATTGGGAGCAGTGGTCTTCGCATTAAAAATCTGGAGACATTATCTCTACGGAACTAAGTGCACTATCTTCACCGACCATAAAAGTCTACAGCACATCCTCGACCAAAAGGAGCTGAACATGAGACAACGGCGATGGGTTGAACTACTCAACGACTACGAGTGTGAAATCTGCTACCCTCCCGGCAAGGCCAATGTGGTGGCAGATGCCCTCAGCCGGAAAGAATACTCAGGTCGTAAGGTGAAGGCACTGACTATGACTATCCATTCCCACTTATCCGCGCAAATCAAAGAGGCTCAGCTGGAAGCCTTAAGACCAGAAAACGTGTCAGGCGAAGCCCTGAGAGGAATGGATAAGAATCTTGAAATCAGAAACGACGGAGTCTATTGTTTCATGGACCGGATCTGGACCCCAAATTTCGGAGGTTTCAGAGAGGTTGTCATGAACGAAGCTCATAATACTAAATACTCCGTACACCCAGGTTCGGATAAGATGTACCTGGATCTCAAGAAACTGTACTGGTGGCCAAATATGAAGGCCGAAATGGCTACCTTCGTGGGCAAGTGCCTGACTTGCGCCAAAGTGAAGGTTGAATATCAAAAACCCTCCAGCCTACTCCAACAACCCGAAATACCTGAATGGAAATGGGAAATGATTACCGTGGATTTCATTACCAAGTTACCCAAATCTCCGAGTGGGTACGACACCATTTGGGTAATTGTCGACCGACTGACCAAATCTGCTCACTTCCTTCCTATCAAGGAAAACTTCAAAATGGAAAGACTCACGCGAATCTACATCCAAGAGGTGGTCCGACTGCACGGCGTACCTGTGTCCATCATTTCCGATCGGGATAGCAGGTTCACTTCTAGGTTCTGGCAGTCACTACAGAAGGCTCTTGGAACTAAGCTGGATATGAGCACAACTTACCATCCTCAAACAGATGGACAGAGTGAGAGAACCATCCAAACCTTGGAAGACATGTTGAGAGCCTGCGTCATCGACTTCGGCGGGTCTTGGGATACTCATCTTCCTTTGGTTGAATTTTCGTATAACAACAGCTACCATACCAGCATCAAAGTTGCGCCGTTCGAAGCCCTCTATGGCCGCAAGTGCAGATCCCCTCTGTGCTGGGCTGAGGTGGGTGACACGCAGCTGGTCAAGGGACAAGTCCCTGACAGCACTCTCACTGGTCCAGAAATCATCCGCCAAACCACTGAAAAGATCGTACAAATCCATGAACGACTTAAGGCCTCCCGAGATAGACAAAACAGCTACGCCGATAAACGACGAAAACCCTTGGAATTCCAGGTTGGAGACCGTGTCTTGTTGAAAGTCTCACCCTGGAAGGGCATGATACGCTTCGGAAAGCGTGGAAAACTTAACCCAAGGTACATAGGACCTTTCGAAATCCTAGCCAGGATTGGTCCCGTAGCTTACAAACTCCGTTTACCTCATGAACTTAGCAATATTCACCCTGTCTTCCACGTCTCAAACCTTAAAAAGTGTCTTTCTGATGAGACCCTTATGACTCCTCTGGATGAGATCGAAATCAACGAAAACCTGAACTTTGTGGAAGAGCCCATCGAAATCATGGATAGAGAGATCAAACGAACGAAACAAAGCCGCATCCCGATAGTGAAGGTTCGCTGGAATGCCAAGCGGGGACCCGAATTCACTTGGGAACGCGAGGACTCGATGAAAACGAAATACCCGCATCTCTTTCTAATTCCATGATTTGTATCAAAATTCTAAATTTCGGGACGAAATTTCCTCTAACAGGGGGATAATGTGACAACCCGAAAGATATTCCGTTAACGTAACCCATTCCGTTAATAAAAATTTTATTTTATTTTGGGTTTTTCCGTTAACTTTCAAATTAAATAATTCTTTTAGAATTATTATTATTATTTTCCCATGTGTTGAAAGGAAATATTTATTTGAGTGGAAACACTCTAAATAATCTTTTGAAAATTTCTAGACTACGACTAATACGGGTAATGGTCATTTACCCGGGTAAAATATAAAGCTCCGTTTAATGCCGGTATTGGGTGTATTCCCACTGGGTCACTAACTCTAGTCATATACAAAAGGGTGGAGTGACCACCATTTGAGCTTTTCCCACACTTAAGCTTTCTCTCTCTACTCTCTCTCTAGAAATCGAACTCTCTCAAGGATCTTCACTTTCAAGCTCCAATTTGGTAAGTGATCCTTCCTAACTAGTTGGTTATCCTAACATGCATGCAAATCCATGTCTTAAACTCTCAAATGCATCATAAACTCGTGTTTACGGTTTGGGGTGCCTCCCAAAAACCGTAAACTCCTTCAATGGGGGTTTTTGAAGCCCCAAAACCCTTCCAAACATCTTCTAATGCTTAGATCCTTACATGCATGGAGTTAGAACCACAAGATCATGAGTTTTTGGCCATGAACATGAGTTTACGGTCCTTGAATATTCAAGAACCGTAAACACCCTTTCATGGGGTTTTGATGCTCCTTAACCCTTCCAATGCATGTCTAATGGTCTTGAAACTTGCTTGGATGATCTTAGAACCCTAAAACGTGTCCAAACGAGCATAAACATGAGTTTACGGTTTGGGAACGTCTCCCAAAACCGTAAACACCTTCCAAAGGTGTTTTAATGCTCCAAACACCTTGCATGGCTCGTATTTGAGTCTAGAACTTAAATGAATGGCCTACAAACTACCAAAACACTTGGATAATGGACAAACATGGACAAGGGTGGGTTTACGGCCGTAAACCCATGAGTTTACGACCGTAAACTCCCCAAGGTGGCCCCAGGACCGTAAACCCTTGAGTTTACGACCGTAAACTCCCCAAGGGTGGTCCAAGGACCGTAAACCCTAATTCCTAGGCCATTTCATGTCCCGATCACTTTCTAAGCCATAGAATCAACCTTAGAGCCTTCCCGTGTGCAAGATGAGACCTTGGATCACTCAAACCACCACACCCATGAGTTTTTGGCCGTAAACTCATGGGGGATATGGTCTTTGGACCGTAAACTCCCTAAGGGTTTACACTTGAAGAGTAAACACCTTATCTAGGCCATACACTCCTTAGATACAACCCGTACCATCCCTAACACTTAAATTAAAGTGTTTTCGTACCTTGGAGTGTATTATCCTACTATCTTGGTAAATTGAAGCCTAATTAGATACAATTATGTACCTCTTCATGTTACATAGGAACCTCACGCGTGTTCAAGCCCTGAACTGAATACTTAGCATCTAAATCGGCACATTCTCGTCAGGTGAGTTCATACCCCTACACCATTTTCTGTGTTTTTCATGTTTTCAGGGGGGGAATACAAGCAAAAGTACAAGGAAACTTGTACTCAATCCTACTATTTCATATAACATAACTACGTGTTCAATATGTTTTAAACATTGAAAATCCGTTTTAACCAACCGTCTAACTCGTGGAGTTAGTTTACAAAACCATTTGTGAAACCCATTATAAAATGTTACATTTTTACATTTCACAAGGATTTCATGTCATTTCATAAACCGGGATTTTCAATACTATTACTTGTAAAGTTCATTATTCTTATGATTGGAGACACGTCCTCGGTAACACTCCACACGGACTACGAGAGTGGAGGACTACTCCCGTAACCAGAATCTCTTGGAGGCAGAGCGTGACTTGAGTGTATAGATCTATACGGGACTGACTACCCCGCACCCTGCTGCTAGCTACAGTTGGATCGTCAGGTCCATGGGTGACAAAAGTCATAAAACGACGATGGACTTCTTATTGCCATGTCTAGTCTATCGTATGGTTATGGAACTCGCAACTTAGATAATGGAGATTTACTGATAAAGTAATTGCAAACCTAGTGAACTAACCTTCTAGTAATAACGGTCTTTGATTACTACCAGTTCACTACTTACTTATTAGTTTTTGTGTACGTGTCAAAACTAATATGCTTACTACGGGATACTTGTCATTCAGTATGTTTCACTCAAACGATACAAGTATGGTAGCTACTTATACACATCATTTCAGAATCGATAACCAACGAATGTTTTACATAAGAAAACGTAGGGTTTTCTTGTAAAGACGAAACTTTTCATAAACAAGGTTGTATGGTACATCTAACGAGAAATCAAACCATATTTTCATAAGGAAATTTGCAGGATTTTCTTAATTTCAAATTGTGTAACAAAGGGATAACCAAACTACTTTTATAAGAAAATACGGGATTTTCTTGGATATCAACTGTTCATGAAACAAAAAGAAACTGAATCTTTTCCAGAAAACAAACCGCTTATGAACTCACCAGCTTTATGCTGATATTTTAAAACTGCTTGTATTCTCAGGGCATCCATAGACAGGTACTCCTACCAACTTTTCTTGAGAAGACGGAGCATATAGAAGACTCGTCTTTACTTTTGTTCTAACCAATGTATCTAAGAAAACTTGTAGTACTGTATTTTCAAACAAATGTAAAACTTTCCTATGTAATGTAATGGTTGTGTTTACTATGCTTGCTATGTACATTGGTTGTGATACTCTACATGACGTCACACCCGCCCCGGAACGTTTCCGCCATCGGTTTCGGGGTGTGACAAGTACTCCCTCATCAGCATGATCTTTAAGTTTTCCCAACTTATCGAATTTGCCACTACTAGAGTCAGTGCCTTAACGTGGCCATTCCACCATGTTAAAGCTCTTTCTGAAAAGGTAGAAGCAGCAAACTTGACCTTGTGGTTCTCCATGCAGGCGCAGATCTCAAAGACCGCTTCTGTCTTTTCAATCCACTGTCTTAATACCATAACCCCACCAGTTCCATTAAAGTCTCGGGGTTTGGCATTCGTAAAATCCTTGTAGGTGCATTCCCGGGGAAGCCCACAGCTCTCGCCATGGTTGGAAGGATGTGCGCCTGTTCCCGATCCACTAGGGACAGGAGTATTGATGGCTGACACGGCGGCAGCTACGGCCGCCGTGAAAGCTGCTTGGAACATAGCAGCGTCGAACAGAGGAGGTGGTTGAGGTGGTGGAGGAGGTGGTGTTTCATTATTTGGGTTACGCCTTGGATTTCTGCGAGGCGACATCTTTTAACTATACAAATAAAAAGATGACAACCTGGTAAGAATAAATGAGTAATGAGAGTGACTCATGGACTAACACTCCATAGTCCAACAGCACAAATGAATAGCACCTTTGAATGAGGATCTAATGTCAAAAGGTAAAAGCATTTGGATAATAAATTTCATAAGATTAGATATCTGTCAAGGGTACTGGAATTATAGATGTAACAAGTTCGGGAAAAGTGGCCTAAGAGTAGGCCTTACATCAATCATTGATGGGAAAGTTTTGACAGGACCACGACCTGATCAAGACCTAATAGGTCTAATATTTACGACGATAGGAAATTGGACCAGAGTTTTACATAACTAGGTTATATCCAAAGGAAAAGTCGATGAGATTCTATCGGCGATGAGAACTACCAGAAAAGTCTTCAGCAGAGTGATCATTCGAAGGGATTGAGTGATCATTCTCTGGCTCCTCTCCGAGCCATCCAACTGTGCCGTGGTTAGGGTAGTACGGGTTTTCATGGGGATGGAACTTCAGCCATGATATTTACGCGAGAAACGGAATGATAAGAACTAACTAAGATAATTATAAGATGATCTTTATCAGTTGCTTCAATACTTGTTTAGTGCATACCAGTTATATGTATTTAGGATATGATAGACCTTCGAATAAGTGACCCTAACTCTAAGCCCCCAACCCAACGAGGACAGGACATAAAGCAAAGATTCACAGATTCTAAGTCTATGACATCCTAGTACATATAACCTTGGTGTATCCACTAAACAACTATTGACATAATAATAAAAATCTATTTAGTTCTTAGATAAGTAACTACAGTAACACCAAATACCCCTATGGTATTTCATTGTGGAATTGTTGGTAAGTTTTTAGACTTGTTGCCACATCACAACCATTCTTGGGCATATGCTAATCACTCCTCGGACCAGCATAGTTGATCAGGCTATGCCATTCCCAGGACTGACCATTCATCCCCAAGCTTACTTGTGATATTCAACAATCGTAATACATTTGTTCTTGTCATTGTGACACTGATTTTAGTATGAATGCAGGCACGTATACTAACTTAAATATTTTATTATTTAAAAAGTATTAACTCTTAGTCAGAGTGTTTTAATCCCAATGTAATTATAGTTATTATATCTTTTATGGGTTGATATACTATATTCACTATAAATAATGCTCTGATACCAATCTGTCACACCCCAAAACCAGAACGGTGGAAACGTTCGGGGGCGGAGGACGTCATGTAATGTATCACAACAATGTAAAGTAGTAAACAAGCAACAACATCATCCATTGCATTAATAGTATAATTTTAATTACAAGTGTGTTCTTTCATAGCATAAACAACAAAATGAATACTCAAAATAAAAGACGAGTCTTGACTGCTCCGTCTTCTTTAAACCTTGCATCGGTACCTGTCTATTTGTCACCTGAGAATACAAGTTATTTTGAAAGCGAGTATCAGCTTTAAAGCTGGTGAATTCATAAGTATTAAATGTCGTTATCTATATAAGTATTAATGAAAAGTCTTATAAGTAAAAGTGTAAACGTTTGAATTTCCTAGAAAATCCCATATTTCCTACTAGTATAAAAAGGTAGTCTTCTACCAAGACTAGACTATTTTTAAAGTAGTCTTCTACCAAGACTTGAATGAAAGTAAGCAAGTAAGTAGTCTTCTCACGAGACCCGCTGTAAGTAAGTAGTCTTCTCACGAGACCCGTTGTAAGTAAGTTGTCTTCTCACGAGACCCGCTGTATGCAAGTAGTCTTCTCACGAGACCCGCTGTAAGTAAGTAATAATATGATTGGTAGTCCCTATTCTACGTTTGGAACTAAAGGTGACTTCCGTAACGAATCGCTAGGTCGAAATCCATATTTATTACCAAATCAAATATAAGCCCAAACTATACCTATAATAGCTTACTAGGGATATATATATGAATGTATACCTTTGCTACCCAAAGGTACTGAACTTACTGATTAGAACTATTATGTCCGTATATGTACACATGATATATAACTAAATATTTAAACGACCTTCGGACGGATACCCGATACCCACCAGACCACATCCCAACGAGGAAAACGAAATAAAGAGTGTTAGCCTTCCTAAGTCCTTTAAACATTACTTATATAACTATACATATACATACATGCTTTTAACAAGGTATCTATGTAAAAGTATTCATGTAAGTGTATCCAAGTAAGTGTATCCATGTAAGTGTATCCAAGTAAGTGTATCCATGTAAGCGTATCCAAGTAAGTGTATCCATGTAAGTGTATCTCTTCATCTAGCATTTAGTATAGACTCATGAATGAACTGACTCTGGTGTAATTCCTTGTAATAGGAATAGTAAGTAGTATCTCTTAACTATACCCATAATAGTTACTAGCAATGTACAAGTATAAACGAAGGTATACCTTTGCTAACCAAAGGTACTGAACTGACTGACCTTTGCTAACCAAAGGTACTGAACTGACTGATGGTACTTTTATGTCTATATATGTATACATGATATATAACTAATATTTAGATGACCTTCGGACGGATAACCGATACCCTAAAGCCACATCCCAACGAGGAAAAGTAAATAAGGCGAGCTAGCCTTCCTAAGTCCTTTAAACATTACTTATATAACTATACATATTTAGGCATCCTTTTAACAATTTAAAAGTATAAAAGAATTTTTGTAAAACATTTAAGGATTTTGAACAATAAATAAATAATAATGACTTGATGTCATTTTATAAAGCATTTCGAAAGTAATTCTTTTGATAACAAAGTATAACAGAGTTTGAAAGGAAACTTACTGAACATAATAAAGTTTAATAGAGAGTTTTAAACAAGTAAAAACGTTTTAGAAAGCCATTTGAAGTAATCTGTTTGATACAACAGCTAAAAGTGTAGTAAATCCATTTGTATGCTGGTTATTAATCACATGTGATTGATATGATAACTAGCATATTTGAACTTGTATTCCCCCCCATAAAAGCATTTAAAAACATTTAAAAGGTTTTTTAAGGGGTATGAACTCACCTGCAGTTGGTGGTTTGGATGTATTGACAGATGTAGGATGCTAAGTGTCAAGTGAAGACTTGTACACACACTATGATCCTAGTTGAGATATAGTAACACATATATGTATCCAATTAGTCTTTAAACAACTAATTAACAAAGTTAAGACATCCAAAGATATGTAAAACACCTTATATAAGTGTTATAAGTCCCAAGGAGTGCATCTAAGTGTTGTAGGACAAAGGTATTGGGTTTAGGGTTCAAGGGAACCCCTTTCTTGAGTTTACGCTTTCTTGACCATAACTCATTGAGTTTACGGTCGTAAACTCATGAGTTTACGGCCGTAAACTCATGCTTTCTTGACCATGAGTTGTTTTGAAGGTTTATAAGTCCCTAGAAGCATTTCTACTTGATGGTTAAGCCTTTGGAAGAGATTAGGGCACCTTTTCACTCCTAAATGTAGTTTACGGCCCTAAGACCATTTCCCTTTGGGTTTACGGTCGTAAACCCTTATGGATTTTGGTATTTCGATGATTTCAAGTCCTAAACACATTAAGGAATGAGTCTAGACTAGTTTCCAAGGCTAAGGAAGGGACTAGGGTCACTTTGGCCCCTAAATTAGGGTTTACGGTCCAAGGTGTTCTTGGACTGTAAACACCTTTGATCGTGGGTTTCAATGGTGTTTTCTTGATGTAAAGAAGTATAACAAGCTCTATGATACTCTAGGATAGAAGTACTTACAATATAGAAGCTTGAAATGAGCTAAAAGTCCAAGAACACTAGTGTGTGTTCTTGGTGTTCTTGGTGAAACTTGAAGATTCAACCTTTTGGAAATATTTCATGGATAGAAGTGTGTTAAAACACTAGATTAAGGGATATACTAACTTAAAGGAGTTAGAAACACTTACTAGATTGAAGATTTTGAGAAATCTTTGGATGATACTTGAGAGAGTTTGAGATTTGTTCTTGAAAAGGTGGAAAAATGGTATAAATGACTAAGTGTCACTTATATACTCTCTTCCTTGGGGTTTACGGCCATAAACACCATTGTTTAGGCCGTAAACTCCAATATTTTGATGTGTCGGGACTTTATTGTTGCACAATAAACCCTAGGGCATCCTCTCTCCTGATATTTCCTAAAGTGTAAATCCTAAAATACTCAAACTTATTCCAAAAAGTCTGAAATTTTGCAGTAACTGTTTTGACTTCTAATGAGTTGAAATGTTGTACAGAAGAGAAAATTTCGGGTTGTCACACCTGGGACTGACCAAGTGTGGCAAAGGATAACTTAAATTTATCATAGATCGGTGGAGCGTGTGTGGTTAACCGGCACATCGATTAGGTGATAAATATTAAGGGTACCAAGTATATTTGCATGGTTATTCACACCTTGTTTGTGATCCTCGGCATCCCAGTCACAAACTTGAGAAGGCACAATCGAGATTCAAACATGCCATTGCAAGTTCAATGTATCTCAAAAGATCTAGGAGTTTCAAATCCAATTAAAACTTAATTATATTTCGTTTTTCATGGTGGAAATTGGTAAATCGTCATTTACCTACCTTCAACTATTTTATAGCTTAGATTACGACATTCCTCTTCCGGTTATAAATAGGTTGTTGGATCCTAGCCTTAATATTTCATATTGGGTGTTATATTAAGGACTTTAAATCAACTAAACTTGAATTTCTCCCATTATAGATGTCTAGTTCAGAAAACTATGGTCTTCCCAAATCTTTAGGAACAAGCTTCCTAATGAAGATGATATCTCAAATGGCAACCAAGGTGAAAGATCAATCCCTTTGTTGTGCATTAGTGGGACCGGAAATCATACTTCATTGCCTCCACCTCTTCCAATAAATCTCCCTATCCCACAAGTTTCAAGACTTGATAAGTTCTGAGTCACTCAATCCCTATTGGTAAGCAAAGTCTATATGTGTTTACATCTTAGAGGTTAAGTCACATATTGACAAGCCGGGAGAGTCGGGTGTCGAAGTCTCGAGGTAGCTGGCTGTTGACTTGGTTCTTTAGTCACTCCCTGATGACAGATCACGACATGACCCTTAATGATCTTACCTATTTGCTTAATGATGTTGAATCAGCAATAATTTGGAGCATTGGTAAAGCAAATTAGATTGGAAGATCTACTTCCCAAACCTATTTGGACATTGACAATAGTGACATTGGAAGTCCAGAAAACTTTCTCTTCCTAATTGAAATGGATCGGCCATGGTCAAGTCGTTTGACCTAATGGTAAGGAGAAAGTCTAAGTCTGTGATAGTCCCGTATACCATTTCCAAAGAGTCCATACATTTCTTTTTCCAATAAAAGGGACATTGGTTGCGAAGCTGCCCAATTTACCAGAAATTTTATAAGGAAGGTAAAGTCAAAAGTTTGACTTTGCTTCGGGTAAACTCCATTATCTAACTCTATTAAGTCTCTTTTTGAGATTCTTAATACATGTTGTAATGTGATTACATTTTGATGTTTTGGAAGGATCAAAGGAAGCTTAAAGTATGATTATGCTGATTCTGATCGCGAAGATGGATTTCGATCGCATGGTCCGATGATCAGAATTTTGAGTTGCTGCATAAGAGTTATGATATATATTGCTTAGGAATAGACAACAAAATGTTTTTCATATGTATTTGCATTGTAAGGATAAGTTTTTCCGCAAAGTTTTTTTTAAAAAAAGTTTTGATTTATTTATTTTAAGTATCCTTATAATGATATTTGTGAAAAATTGTTGTTTACAAGTTTCCATTGATAGCAATATTGGAAAATGGATTTGATTCTTTCATTTGTGGTAGTGTCATAATTTACCAAATAAGGAAAGATTCTCATCACCCAAGTTTCAGTTGGATAGAAACTTGGAATCATGCAAGTTGTATTGTGTGAAGAATGAGATTTTTCATCTTTGGAAAATTAAGACTAATTCCTTATTCACATGTATATGTGAGTCAAGTGAAGGACTAAAGGATCGGGTATATTAGATTGTGCGCTGGTCAAGTCCACCACAAAGGCTACTAAGATTATTCATTATGATTTACTAAAGTTTAGTAAATATGGTTATGCTTACAAGTTTAAGTGTAATTCTGAAACATTGGAAAGGTTTCAATGATTGGCAGAACGAATAAGAAGAATCAAATAAGGCAGGAAGATAAAAGTTTCTCCAATCTGAAGAGATGGGAGAGTGCTTGAGTATATTGTTTTATGATTATCTTAGTGATTATGAAACCATATCACAATTGATCCTCTAACGACACCTTAGTTCATTTGTTTGGCTAAGGAGAGGAATCATGAATTGTTGAAATGGTTAAATCAAAAGATAAATCATACTTCGTTCCAAAATCAAATCTTAGAGTCATACTCCAAGATTGAGCCTTGAGTGACATAATCTTAAGAAAGGTTTAAAACACTTGTCAAATGTAGAGTAAAATGTTTTCTTACTCTTGTACATTTAAAATTGGTAAGTTGTGATGTTTTGGATAAGACAAAGACCAACTAAGACCAATTGTGAGAAATGTTTTTCCTTGATAAGAGTCCGCACTAACTCTTAAATATTTGTTTTGTCGAGGTTTGGTTTTTAAGAAAGAGAATCTTATATGTCAAGAGGACAGTGGGAGTCTTGAGATAGTTTCGAGAACTGATCAAGAGTATTGTTAATCACTAGCCCTCGACTTAAGGTTTATAACCTATCGTGTTGACTTATTCTTGTTTCTGTGCCATTCTAGTTAAAGTTGGCTATGCTTGTGAGTTCTATGAGTTCTCAATTGTTTTCATAACAACCTGGAAGCAATGGTAGGCCCTTGTGCTGACGGGTGGCAAGAAAATGAGATTGAACAAGTTTAGTCCATTTGAGTTTGGATTTGTCACTAACATTGTCTTTTGATTGTGGTTTTGACAAATTGTCATGGATAGGAACACATACACCATAAAATCTAAGTGTCATAAGGTTTCTCTTCGATTCATGAAAATGATGGTGAGGAAACGCTTTCACTAAGAAGATTTTAAGTAGATAGCAATTGTGATATTTGCATTCTCATATAGCTAGTGGAGCGTGTGTGGTTAACTGGCACACTAACTAGCGAGAATTGCAAAAGGTCTAGAAAAACATGGTAGCTATCTAAGGAAAGGTGTATGATTTTGAAAAAGTCTTATCAAAGCATCTCGTATTAGAAATCTGAACTTTGGTAAGAAAGTCAATAAAGTATTGATTTCAAGAAGTCCAGCTGATTTCTGGATACATGTCAGAGCTAGTGGGAGCATAAGTATTATGCTAATAATCATCATGTTAGTGGGAGCATGATTATTATGTTAAGTGTTGCAAGTTAGCAATGTTAATTATAGAAAATAAAAGTTTCAATTCGGTTTTGAAAGGTTGTTTTGCTATAATTAAGCGAGAAGAGTTTATAGTTCATTCCAGTTCTACAAGCTTAGATTGAGATTTTAGTCAAGTTTAGTCAAAGATATATATGAATGTTATGTTGAATGGTTCAACATAAGGAAATTCTATATAGGTTGTGTTCTCAAAATTCGATTATGATTACGGCATCCCTCTTCATAGTTCGAATTGTGAGAACATGGCAAATAAAAAGGAATAGAACCAGATATGACTAAAATGATTAAACAATTGTCGAGGACAATCTGAGGTTTACCAAAGATTGGTTGATCGTGGACAATTGGAAGTATAATGCAAACTTTGGAAAGGACCATATTGACGTATTCTGAAAGGAGGCAACTCTTATTCAGAAATGATAGTCAAGATGGAATGTGGAATTGTTTCCATAGGTGGAAGTTATTCTTTGAATCTGTGTAAGATTAGAAAACTTAATGCAAAGAAGGATGTTCAAAGGAATGTACTTTGAATTTGAGATTTCATTTCCATGGGATTGCTTTCCATTGGAATACTCTGTAATGTCTATTGCCAAGTCTTTGTGACTTTGTGCATAGTCATTACAAGGGGATCATTGCATATAAGTTTAGAATCTAACAGATTATTGTAAATGGCAAGAGTTTGGTATTCTTACATTTACAATAAGGATTGGAATTGTGAAAAAAAAAATTGAAATATTGTCAATTGATCTATTTCACAAAGAGAAGACCATATGTAAACATAGTGTGCATACTTGGAGTATGGCATATCTATTGTTTGGACGAACATAGTATGCATGCTTGCTGCATGGTATGACTATTGTTTCAATTCAAGTATTAAGTTGATAAATTGAAACAATGAATAATGAGTAATCAATATGGTGCATAGATAAAAGGGTTTTTATTTACACTCAAGAGTTTGGGACCATATAGGATTAAGTATTATTCTTGTGTTTCACTTTGCATGTTTTGACTTCCAAAATAACTAGGTCATTCTTCCCGAATGACTAAGTTATTCAAACTCTCCACAGTCAGTCATACTTTGGAAGTAAGTATTAATTTAAGACTGTCATGAATCTGGCTTGTAAGATTTGTCTAATGTGCATTAGACATAGCAATGGTTGCTACAACATTCATGAGTGCTCATAAGTCCTGAGTATTGGATTCAACCCACGCTCATTTGGATTCACTTCATGGATTTTATCACGAGTGAATCGTGAGACGATAATATTTTATATTCTTCAAACCTAGAGATATGAGTTGTTGACTACGAGTTGGTTATACATTGATTGCACGAAAATGCATTGGTAACTCGATGTTATAAAATGTGCCTTTGTGTATCATTCAACAAGTAGTCAATACAAGCATATGAGTCAAAGTTTATCCATTCCTTTTACCCTTAATGGGATAAAAGCGATATATGTGGGCCCCTCAATGATTTAGTGATGGCACCCCTAAGTGCTTGGCCAAGCCTGGACTGATTTGATTTGTTCAATTAGTCGGTCATCATAAATCGGAAATCAGGAAACAACAAATGGACAGAGAGAATGATTATAATCCATGTCTCAGTCCATATGATATCTAGAATGGAGGAATATATGATCACTTATCTAATGGACGCGTCATTGATTTGTTCAGAGTTCGGCATCAGTTTTTAAGAGCCACGATTGCTGGTCAGGTTGTGAAGTTATATTTCCAATAATAGTTATTAGACTTATCCAAGTGGGAGACTGTTGGATTAGTGTCTAAGTCCATAACTATAATTGATATATACTTGACCCGACCCGGCATGGTTCATTTGGGTTGCATGGCATCGGGACATTTAGGTAGACCTTTTAATGAGAAGAAGATATTTGTGACATATTAATATATTATAAGTTCTAATATATTAATATGAAATCATATTATTTAATTAGTATTGATCAAGAATTAATTTGGAATTAATTTAGTGATCAAAAGATACTAATTAAATATATGGGGATTGATTGTGTAAATCATTGATTCTTATATATGTGAGCTTGTGATCCATGATTTCTTTCGTTGGGTTTAACCCATGTGGTGGCCCATGGATACTCCATGGAGGTTAAAACCCATGGAGCATAAGGAATGGGTAAAGACATGGGTTACATTGTGTAACCCTAATGTGTACACTATATAAAGACCCCATTGGTTGGTGAAATTGGCACTAGTACATAATATAGAGGGCAAGCCAATTTCTATGAACTCATATCTTCTCTCATGGTTATTCCAAATGTTCATGGTGTTGTGTGAACCATTTGAGGTGTCACATTTGGGGCACTAGGCTCTTGAGCTCCATGGAATCAAGCACCAACAAAGAGGTATGTAATTCTACTAGTTTTATATTACTTGTACTTCATAATATGCTAGTTAGGATAATACATTGGAAAATTGATATTTGCATGTATAATAGAGAAAACATAGATCCAAGGTATTTAGGGTTGCATGTACACCATAGGAGTGTTAGAATGCTCATAACCCAACACTAACTACTTAACAAAATTTCCAGACCCCTTTCCCTTTCCCTGTGTCTCCTTTGCTCTAGCCTCACTAATGCCTCCCGACCCTTTACATGTTATGGAATTGTGGCCCTTGTTATGACACTTTGAACATGTGACTGCAAGAAAGTTTCCTTCTCAATTTAGTGGTTTGGCTATTGGAACCTAACCATTAACTCTTATTTATTAAAATAATATGAGGGAAAATTGGTCTTTTCACGTGTACCCTCTTCTTTATAACGAAATGCATGTCTGGTCATTTTTAAAACCCTTCTCGCACCCACCCTCATTTACTCTCACTCTACTATGCATCAATTTGGAAAACTCTTCTACAAGTGTCGAAGATATCAATTTGTAGATGTGGAATCGAAACAACGAAGGTGACCTCGTTGACGGATCGTAACCCCGAAAGGCAATTTTGGAAATGTTCAAGATGTGGGTTCGTAAGGTGGTTTGACCCTCTGATGTGTGATAGGTCATTGGTGTTGATTCCAGGTTTGATAAGATCAATGAATCGATTGTAGGAGAGGTTTGCGATTATAAGTGCAAACCTGTGGAACTACCAGCAGATGTTGCTTTGTTCATGTATGTGTTTTTTTTGCTTTTATATTAACCAATAAGGTGGTTGAAGTATTTTGATGGTAATGGGATGAGGGTTATTCGTTTCTTTTGTAAGCATCTAACTAGTTCAGATGTTTTTGGATTGTGATGGAATGGGGATTTATAGTTTCATTTAGTTGTATAAAGGTTTATGTAACACATTAAGTCAATGGAAGTTTAATCTAATGTACTTTGTTATAAATTAGTAGTTTTGATGTGCATTTTCGTAAATTCATTGTTATAAATGCATCTTGCAAATAGTTAGGAATGGTATTTCAAATGTACATTGTTATACATGCATCTTTTTTAGAATGGTTTGGAGATGGTAATTCATAAGCAAAATGTTGATAAAACCATTACGTACCAAAGTTTAAAGATGAGACTTAGTTTCAAAATATTTAATGATGGAAGTTCTTAACCCATACATACATTACAAGTTTAAACAACCAAACCATAATTTCAATTTCAAAATACCTAATTACCTAAACATCCAACTAACTAATTAAAATAATTTCCAGACCCCTTTCCCTTTCCCTGTATGTACCCCTTTGTTCTAGCTTCACCAATGCCTCCCTGCCCTTTACATGTTATGGAATTGTGTCCCTTGTTATGACACCTTGAACATGTGATTGCAAGAAATTTCTTGCTTAATTTAGTGGTTTGGCTGTTGGAACCCAACCTCTGGCTCT
Source organism: Lactuca virosa (assembly GCF_052849685.1). Taxonomy (NCBI): domain Eukaryota; kingdom Viridiplantae; phylum Streptophyta; class Magnoliopsida; order Asterales; family Asteraceae; genus Lactuca; species Lactuca virosa. The sequence continues at coordinate 320,705,259 of NC_136428.1, forward strand.
TATTTTATAAAAATAATATGAGGGCAAATTTGTCTTTTCACATGTACCCTCTTCTTTATAACCAAATGCATGTCTAGTCATTTTGAAAACCCTTATCACACCCATCCTCATCTACTCTCACTCTAATGTGAATCAATTTGGAAAACTCTTCTACAAGTGTCGAAGATGGCGATTTGTAGATGTGGAATCGAAACAACGAAGGTAACCTCATGGACGGATCGTAACCCTAAAAGGCAATTTTGGAACAATTCAAAATGTGGGTTCGTAAGGTGGTATGACCATCCGATGAGTGATAGGGCATTTGGTGGTGATTCCAGGTTTGATAAGATCAATGAATCGATTGTAAGAGAGGGTTGCGACTATAAGTGCAAAACTGTGGAACTACCAGCTGATGTTGCTATGTTCATGGATGTTTTTTTTGGTTTTATTTTAACCAATAAGGTGGTTGAAGGATTTGGATGGTAATGGGATGGGGGTTTTTGGTTTCTTTTGTAACCATCTAATTATTTCAGGGGTTTTTGGATTGTGATGAAATGGGGATTTATCGTTTCATTTAGTTGTATAAAGGTTTATGTAACACATTAAGTCAATGGAAGTTTAATGTAATTAATGTACTTTCTTATAAATCAGTATTTTTGATGTGCATTTTCGTAAATAAATTGTTATAACTGCATCTTGCAAATGGTTAGGAATGGTATTTCAAATGTACATTTTTATATATGCATCTTTTTTAGAATGGTTTGGAGATGGTAATTCATAAGCAAACTGTTGATAAAACCATTAAATACCAAAGTTTAAACATGAGACTTAGTTTCAAAATACATAATGACAAAAGGTCTTAAACCATACATACATTAGAAATTTAAACAACCAAACCATAATTTAAGTTTCAAAAGACCTAATTACCCAAACATCCAACTAACTACTTAACAGAATTTTCAGCCCCTTTTCCCTTTCCCAGTGTCTTCCCTTAGCCCTAGCTTCACCAATGCCTCCCTGCCCTTTACATGTTATGGAATTGTGCCCCTTGTTATGACACTTTGAACATGTGATTGCAAGAAATTTGCTGCTCAATTTAGTGGTTTAGGTATTGGAACCCAACCATTAACTATTATTTTATTAAATAATATGAGGGCAAATTGGTCTTTTCACGTGTACCCTCTTCTTTATAACCAAATCCATGTTTTATCATTTTGAGAACCTTTATCGCACCCACCCTCATAAACTCTCACTGTACTGTGTAACCATTTAGGAAACTCTTTTACAAGTGTCGAAGATGGCGATTTGTAGATGTGGCATCGAAGCATCGAAACTTGTTCAAGATGTGGGTTTGTATGGTGCTTTGACCCTCCGATGTAGGCTAGGGCAGTGGTGGTGATTCTAGGTTTGAGAATATCAATGAATAAATTAGAAGGGAGGGTTGCGATTACAAGTGCAGAACCGTGGAACTACCAACATTTGTTGTTCTGTTCATGGATGTTTTTTAGTTTTATTTTAACCAGTAAGGTGGTTGAAAGATTTTGATGGTAATGGGATGGGGGTTTTTGGTTTCTTTTGTAAGCATCTAACTAGTTCAGGGGTTTTTGGATTATAATGGAATGGGGATTTTTGGTTTCACTTAGTTGTATGAAGGTTTATGTAATACATTAAGTCAATGGAAGTTTAATGTAATGTACTTTGTTATAAATTAGTAGTTTTGATGTGCATTTTCATAAAAACATTCTTATAACTGCATCTTGCAAGTGGTTAGGAATGGTATTTCAGATGTACATTGTCATACATGCATCGTTTTTATAATGCTTTGGATATGGTAATTCATAAGCTAACTGTTGATAAAACCATTTCATACCAAAGTTTAAACATGAGACTTAGCTTCAAAATACTTAATGATGGAAGGTCTTAACCCATACATACATTACAAATTTAAACAACCAAACTATAATTTCAGTTTCAAAAGACCTAATTACCCACACATCCAACTAGCTACTTAACAAAATTTCCAGCCCCCTTTCCCTTTCCCTGTGTCTTCCCCTTTGCTCCAGCTTCACCAATGCCGCCCTTCCCTTTACATGTGAAGGAACTGTGCCCCTTGTTTTAACCATTTGAACATGTGACTGCACTAAATTTCCTGCTCAATTTAGTGGTTTTGCTATTGGGCTCATCAACACCTCTCCTGCTTTTATTTTTGTGGCCTCCTAACCTACATATATGCATATATTATAGTTAAAACATAAACATACATGTTCGCATTCAAAGTACATATTTAGCCTAGTTGACATATCAACCTGTGTGTGACGCTCAGCAAAACCAATGGTATATCCAACACATATATACTTATGTGTTAGATATACCATTGAATCATATGAACTTTCGGAATGACACTCAGCAGAACCTTGCAAACTTGGATATACCATTGAATCATATCCGAAAAGCACTTTTTGTCACCGTTGCTGTTACCCCTGTGCTTGTTGCAAAGTACAAGACATATGTCATGCAAGAGGTGGTAAACAAATGCTTATTAGCAAGAAAGACGCAAGCCTTATGAAAGTATGCATCGTTTTGTTAATTCATCTGAAAGGCCACATACCATCCTTCCTTTTGTATTTCCCGAGCTTTCACTTCTCAAAACCTTCTAGGACTTCTTTAGGGAGAACACGTGGCTTCCTTCGCAGCACAACAACAATCTCCACATCCATTTATCCTACCTCTTGAATGTATGAGATTAACATATGCTAGAGGTGAGCAATAACTGGCTCATACTTCTATCCATATCTCAACCACAAGTTGTAAAGTATGATAAAGTCATAAGGGTTAAGGCATGGGAGATCTGCGAAGGTGAATTCGTGGACCTGACTGGACGAACCTCTCATAACCTTGGACTTCGCATTTGGAAAGCTTTCGGTTTCGATTAGACCGGTGACCTTTATAGCCGTAATCTTGCTCGCACTCTACGTCTCGTACTGTGGCTTCATATGCTTGAGATAGTTCGAGAAAAGTAAGTGGTCTGCGTCGCTATCTGTTGCTGGGACATTCGCTACTTTCACAAAGCTGCGAAACCTGAAGGCTTTTGGAGTTATTGGAAGGTCCAACTACGAATCTTATGAATTCTAAAGATCGAATAACATAACAAGTTCCAGCCAATACTGACTCGGCATATGTATAACCTCACTTTGAATTCGCTTCAGATTCCACACTGGAAATAAAAGCTTTCGACTTTCCCGCATGCCCTGAGCTTGGTATTCTGCTTTTTCTTTCACTTCAGCCTCGCGAATTACTCTTTGATGCTCATCCATCTGAGCTTCACATTCATTTCTTCTTTTCAGCTCATTTTCATCAGACTCTTCATCTTCACTGTTATCGATAATTGGTTCTTCACTAAAAAGATTTTCTTTGCCTTTAGGTTCAGTTTTGCTTTTGGGCTTGACAGTGGTCTTGACTAAAGGTTTGGGGTCTTCTGTGACAACTCGAAATTTCCATTTGTTTTAACTCCGCAATCAAGCACTTCAAAAATTAACCAAAATCATCTCAAAACATTTTTGGCCGGATTTAAGCCCGTTTGAATATTTTATTTTATATTCGTCAAGCGAACAAAAATAAGGAAGCATAATCTAGAGTTTGCCGCGTATCACGTAAGTCGCGAAACTCCAAAAGTTTGGAGTTTACGGACGTAAACATGGAGTTTACGGCCGTAAGCCCCAAACAGTATAAATATGACACTTAGTCATTTTAGGCTCATTTTCCACTTCCAACTCCAAGAACACCCAAGAAACTCTCTCAAGTATCATAACACTTTTCCGTCAAATCCGCCAAAATGTAAGTGTTTTCTTCCTAGATTCGTTCATATAACACTTAATCTAGTGTTTTTACACGATATCATCCATGAAATCTTGTCTTTTTCTTAGATCTTCAAGTGTTCATCAAGAACACCAAGAACACACACTAGTGTTCTTGGCCAAAATCGATCATTCAAGCTCCTAGATCGTAAGTACACTTTCCCTAGCTTCTTGTGTGCTTAGTATGAAATTTTTTACACTCGAAAGTAATCAAATCCCCATGTTCATATGAGTTTACGGTTTGGGGAGACCTCCCAAAACCATAAACACCTTCTAAGGGTGTTTAAGTGCCCTTAACACCTTCCAATGCTTGTATAAGTGACTAGAACCTTGCATGCATTAGATAGAACCACCAAAACTCGAAAGAAATGGACAAACATGAGTTTACGGCTGTAAACCCATGTGTTTAAGACCGTAAACTCCCAAGGGAGTGGTCCAAGGACCGTAAACTCCAAAAAGTGTCCATTTTGAGCCCTAATCACTTCCTTAGCCCTTGATTCGAGTCTAGCGAAATTCCTTGAGCGGTTTAAGACTTTTGAACACCCAATGGTGCCACTTCCATGAGTTTACGGCCGTAAACTCATGGGGGAAGTGGTCTGAAAACCGTAAACACCCCTAAGGGCCACCAATTGAGGAGTAAACTCCAATGTGAGGCCATACTCTCTTTATATGCAACCTTTGGTACTCCTAGCACTTGTAGCAAAGTGTTTTCATGTATTAGGACATCCTTACTTATATAATTAGTTATTAAATGACTAATTAGACACTTAAATGTATCATTACTTGTTAAATAGGATCCGAGTGTGTGTTCAAGTCCTCAATTGACACATAGCATCCTATACCATCCGTTCATCCGAATCACCCACGTCAGGTGAGTTCATACCCCTGAATCGACCTTTTAAACGATTGTAACTGCTTTTATGAGGGGGAATACAAGTTGAACTATAGAGTTATTATATCAATCACATGTGATTAATAACTGTATAGTAAATAGATTTTTGCATGTTAAAGTGCTTTATCCAGCTAAAGGTTTTCAAATCCTGTTTTCAAATCCCTTTTAAAGTACGAAAATCCCTTTTTAGATTATTAAAGATTTTCCAAAGGTTTTCAAAGTTTGTTTTATAAACTGACATCAAGTCATAACTTCTTATTGATAAGTTTTCCAAAGGTTTTACCAAAACTTCTTTTATGCTTTTATATTGTAAATGCATGCCTGTATATGTATAGTTATATAAGTAATGTTTAAAGGACTTAGGAAGGCTAGCCCGCCCTACCTCCTTTTCCTTGTTTGGATGTGGCTCTAGGGTATCAGTTATCCGTCCGAAGGTCGTTTAAATATTAGTTATATATCATGTATATATATATAGTCATAAAAGTTCTCTCAGCCAGTTCATTTCCTTTGAGTAGCAAAGGCATCTAGATAACTCTCAAGTAAACTATAATAGGTATAGTTTGGAAACCAACCCTAACTTTCATGAAGGAGATACTTAGTTATATCTAGATTCTAAAAAATGATACTTTTAGTAAAAGAAAGGTTTATAGAAATCAAAACACGGGATACATCCTCACGACGCGGATTTCACTGTTGTCGAGCGGTAACCAGAGTCTCCTGGAGGGAGAGCGGGATTGTGTGTATAGATCTATACGGGACAGACACTCCCACATCCTGACTGCTAGCTACAGTCCCGACTGACCAAGCCAAGGGGTGACAAATGTCACATTCATTCTGACGCCAACAGGTCTTTAAAGTATTCGATTGTCAGTCAGTATGGTTACGAGTATCTCTACGCTTACCTTATAATTCATGGATTTAAGGTAATAAGTATTATCACAGTATTTTCTATATATGAAACCTTCATAATCTATTTTCCTAGTTATACACTAGGCTACATTATAAACCTTTAAACCAACCCACATAGGATTAAAGGCTCTTTTAGACTCTCCGAGGCGTGTTGTTCATTCAATACCACCCCGGAGTCTGTATTTTACTCTTTTAGACTCTCCGAGGCGTGTTGTTCATTCAATACCACCCTGGAGTCTGTATTTTACCCTTTTAGACTGTCTGAGGCGTGTTGTTCATTCAATACCACCTTGGAGTCTGTATTTTACTCTTTTAGACTCTCCGAGGCATGTTGTTCATTCAATACCACCCTGGAGTCTGTATTTTACTCTTTTAGACTCTCCGAGGCGTGTTGTTCATTCAATACCACCCTGGAGTCTGTATTTTACCCTTTTAGACTCTCCGAGGCGTGTTGTTCATTCAATACCACCCTGGGGTCTGTATTTTACCCTTTTAGACTCTCTGAGGCGTGTTGTTCATTCAATACCACCCTGGAGTCTGTATTTTACTCTTTTAGAGTCTCCGAGGTGTGTTGTTCATTCAATACCACCCTGGAGTCTGTATTTTACTCTTTTAGACTCTCCGAGGCGTGTTGTTCATTCAACACCACCCTGTAGTCTGTATTTTACTCTTTTAGACTCTCCCAGGGCGTGTTGTTCATTCAATACCACCCTGGAGTCTATATTTTATTCTTTTAGACTCTCCGAGGCGTGTTGTTCATTCAATACCACCCTGGAGTCTATGTTTTATTTACTTTTAACCAGCAGTGCTACTGCTGAGGTATAAATATTATATTCCCTATTACTTTTGATGGTGATCTGCTCACATATTCTTTGAAAGTATAAATCATATTTTGATAATGATAGTACCTTTAAGGGGAAAATGTTTCTTAAACATAAAACAGATGGGTCTTGGTAGAAGACTGCTTTTAATAGAGATACTCTTTGGTTTAAACATAAAACAATTGAGTCTTGGTAGAAGACTACTTTTATTAGAAAATATAGGATTTTCAGGAAGGAATTCTAATACTCTGTAAATTCTAATCACCATCATTGTGTGAGATTATTTTGAAGTAAAACACGTATTTATACCAATGTCATTAAATACTTATGAACTCACCAGCATTTAAAAATGCTGATACTCGCTTTCAAAATAACTTGTATTCTCAGGTCATCTATAGACAGGTACACTCCGGAAGCTTTTGTGAAGACAGCCTTGTCCCGAGCTGCATGTTATGTTATTATCTGTATTTACTTTGATGATGTTGCTATAAAATGTAACCTATGTAAAATTATTACTATTAATGCAATGGTTTTTGTACTTTGATTACTATACTGCATATGTTGTGATACTTGACATGACGTCCTCCACCCCAGAACGTTTCCGCCGTTCCGGTTTTGGGGTGTGACAGATTGGTATCAGAGCATTGTTTATTGTGAGCTCAGTATATCTAATCATAAAAGATATACAGCCTATAAATACATTTGGGGTAAAATACTCCGACCAAGAATTATACTTTAAAATACAACCATATTTTACAAAAGTATAAGAACATCCAGAATCTAAACACTCGAACAAAGTATCACAAGAAGAATAAATATAAAAGTCTTTGGATGTTGACCATTACCGTCAAACCTGGGCAGTTATGTAATCGTAAGCTGGAATAAATATAACCTGATCAACTATATTTATTCGAGATGCGACTAACGTGTGCTTGGGAGTGTTGGTGGTGTTGCAACGAATCTGAAACTTACCAAATAGGATTTCTAGAGCCAAACATAAAGTTTAAAATAATATAGGAGTATTTTAGGATACTAAAAGACTCGCAATAAACCCAGAAACATGTTCAGAAGATAAGAATCAAACGTGAAATTAAAATACCATAGGGGTATTTTAGGAACAATAGATAACCTTGCGTGAAAACCAAAGAGATCCTTATTGATAGACTTATGATTTCAGAGTGTATACTCCCAAGGTTATATATAGTAAGGGTCTCATAGTCTGAGAATGTGTGGTTTCGCTCTACTTCCTTTTCCCTGTTTGGGTGTGGATATAGAGTAGTATCATATATTCGAAGGCCTATCAGATCTAAGTTATATACGATTTGTGTACACTGTGAAATTGTAGCAGGACTCGATATGGATCACCCAGTGAAATGTTTTAATAATCTCTTAGGATTCTTTAGACATTTCCATTCTCGCATGAACCCTTTTAGAAAACCATATCCACTTCAGTGATCGGCAGAAGAGTCGATTCAGACCCATAAGAGGTTCATTGAGAAGGTTTCCAATTAGGAAATAAATGAACAGGGACGAGACTGTTGAAACCACCATGTACCTATACGTCTTAGGGACATCGATGGGAAATTTGCCTGAACCTCCGAGATTCCAGTCATCCACCATGAAGTGATGACACTCAGAGTCAGAATCGGAAGTAAGGCGGAGCAGAAATTCAATATGTCTACAAGAGAAGAGAACCCTAGGTAAGTACCCGAAGAAAACCAACGCCGATTCCAGTCAGGGATAAGAGGTGGACAGAGGGAGCCAATACATGGAACCCAAGAAGTGTCTTTTCCTCTTTATCGTCACGCTAATAAATCCATAAAATAATACAATCTAGTAAGTTAGTGATTACACTGCTCACACTATGTGCTAGGCCAATCGTCTTTCCCGTCACAAGTAATACAAATAGATCGGGTCTCAAAACCTCGATTGAGAGTGTTTAGCCATAAGTTTTCATGAGCCTTTTCTTCTGTAATCTTCGTTCCGAACTTCCCTCAAATCTTTGAAAGCCGGAGAGCGAACCTCTCCAGTATAAAGATAACTTAGTAGGAACGACTCCCATTTTATGGCTTTCCGATACATTTACTCCTACCCTGTTACCCGGACTGCATCATAGGGATGTAGGTCGACACTCAGATAACCATAATTCGAGGCGCGGGAAAATTTATGCCTATCATAGTAAAGAAAGATACATTCAGGGTCAACCATCGTCTCTCATCAGCTTGTGTTCCTTTTCGTGTAGGAAAAACCATGCCTCCGAAGAAACGTAACCAACCCGTTAGTAAGACACCGGTCCTTCTATTCGATGAAGCTACGTTTCAAGCTGCAGTCTCAGCAGCCGTAGCAGCTGTCATGGCTTATCTGAACGCTAACAACACCAATGTTAGCAAGAGCCCTATCGGGAATTGCGATGAAAGCAATGGACAGCAGCAACCAACACATGTGTACCCAGCCACCCATGAACCCCAACCAAATCCACTGAAGAGAAAGTTTAAGAACGAGGAGGGAAGTACCTCGACTCAAGGACCTTCCAAAGGGCAACGAGCTGAGGTAGTCAATACCCCTGTCAACCCTTCCGTCTCGACTACAAGAAGACCATACCTAGGAAACCTTCCCCGTTGCAGCAAGTGTAGCTACCATCATCATGGTACCTGTCGAGAACTCGTTTGCGTTAGGTGCAACATGAAGGGGCATATCGCTCGCTTCTGTAGAACCCCGGTTGAGTTCATTACATCAACCACCCATATGGGGACCAATCCAGTATGCCACCTATGTGGTGAAATTGGGCACTTCAAGAGGGACTGCCCAACTGAAAGAAATGACAAGGGCGCAGGAGGAGTCTAACCCTAATGCCTAAGGGAACATCAAGGAACCCGGTAGAATTTTGGTACGTCTCTCAATCCTAAATAGCTAACCGAGAACTTTAATAAATTCTAATTGTAATTACTCTCTCGTTAAGGCGAAAGTCGGAGCACTATTGTAACACTCAAAAACCCATCAGGTAAAGCTATGATGGAACAGTATATACGGTAAAAGCCATTTATAATTAAGAATTGATAGACCTCGAGTGAGTGATGCTACCTTATCTCCTGTTCCTCGTTGGGTTGTGGATTTAGGGCGAAGTCGCTCAGACAACAGTCCTTTTAACCTTAATTATACATGACTGGTGTATACTAGGCGATTATAGAGAGGCCTCGTGAGAAATCCATTCATGAAAAGTACATTATTACGAAACATCAGGACCCCCTAGAGTTCCGCGTCGATTCCATCGGTCCAAGTATCTGCGACAGTGATACCATGGACGAAACCCGAGACGCTAAGAACTTGTGTGCCCAGTACAACACATGGTCCTATCGATCTTCATTTCATATCATGTCGATGTCTGTTAAATTCGACAACTTCCGTCAATCATGGTTCGACTTCTTGCAACCATGTGAAAATTCCTAGTGCTGTATAAAGAGAACTTTCACCATAGCCAATTCGTCGAATAAAGGTTCTTCCGAACCTAATAATAAAACCTAATGCGATCCGTCAGTCGTATCTCTTATCCAAACCTTTCGAAGTACCCAGGAGAAGGGTACCACACGCTATTAACCAACCCCTCCTTAGACATGTGGAACCAGAAGCGAAAGGCACCGCAGATTCTCCGGAAGACAACAACCGCCCGAAACCTACTCAATAGATCCCCCAGAAAGGCCATCCGCACCGCACAATCAGGTTCGTGAATCAAGAGAAAGAACTCATGGGATTAACTTACTACTATTGAGTATATGCATTAGAGTGGTATATAATTTAGGGCAATAATATTTAAGATGTGTGCTTCCTCCCTACTCCATGTCCCTCGTTGGGTTGTGGGTTTGGGGTGGGGCCACACAACTGAACATCCCGTCGATCTCAATTATATACGACTTGCATACACCAAGTATTAGTGATTAAGCCGAGTATGAGCTCTATCACGAACCTTATAATAAGACCCTTCATCCTATCCCATAGAAAAGGAGTTGGAGTCAAGAGAACCAATGCGGGTTGAGCTACTAAAATGACCACAAATTCGTAATTTGTTGTCATCCTGGTTAAGCCAACATAGTAGCTAACACCCTTGGTTAGGAAAAGTGACTCTAGTCGTAAGAATCAAACACATTGACTACGACCATCCATTCATGCTTAATCCCACGAATTAAGCATCTCAGCAGAGATCCCAGAAACCTGGAAGCTGTACTAGGTTAAACTCTGAGAAGAGTGGATGAGGAAATTAGAAGTCCCGAGTGACGGAACCCTATACTCTCTAGGTTTAAGCTAGATCGAGAAAACTCAGAAACACCGGAAGAGTAGTTGCAAAGGATACTCGCACTACTCAGGCACTTTGTCCATCCAGTTACAGACGAGTAGTGCCTAGGACACGGCACCTCCTCATGCGAGAACAGTCACCGTCGCCCTATTGACGATAGACTGCATTCTCCAAAGTTGATACTAGGAACCTAAGAACCACATGATCACCACCGCAACCAAGAATACTTGAATAAAGTACAATAGTATGATTGCGTTAAGCCCTATAACCCAGATCCTGAAGAGATTGTAGACCCGACACCAGTCTAGGTGTTAGTCGATGGGTTATATAAGAACACGCGTTTCCTGCAAACCGGGAAGGAGCCGACACCTTATAGAATAGGGCATGTCTTAGAGATCCGTTGGGCTACCAGGTGATCCAAAGAATACTATCCCTAAAGAGATAGTATAACCACCTACCGAAATAGTCCAGCACTTCAGAAAATCTCAAAGGGCTAAGTTATCCCTAATCAGAGACTGATATCCATGAAACAGCGAAGCGAGTAAGAGCATGATTCTTTCCAGTTAGGAATCACACTGTGAAAGCATCTGTTAGACGATGATGAAAACTAAAACTTTCTAAACATCGTCTGGTAAAACCCTATCTCACTGACTTTGAGAGTTTCCGATAGAAACACCTCGGGAGTCAGAAGTGCAGATCCATTTTTGCACTAAATCGAGATAGATGTCCCGTAACCAATAGATGCCAGTGTGTAGCCAATACATCCGATGATCCAGAAAACCTCCGAAAGCCGATCATTAGGAAATGCGAATCCGGAGACGACCTGACCCTTCTAAGAACCAACCCGGGAACCACACCCCAGTAGGAGATAACTTTTGAAACTTCAAAATGGCGATCACGACAGTGATGATCTCACCATGGGAGTACGTTATGTTCTAAATACTGAAAAAGTCTATTTTCCCAAGAGTTTAGGACCATCCGAGATTCTTGATAAGAATTGGTCCAACCCCCGTCAGACCACAACATCTGTTGGAATTCCATAAATTCCACCCAAATCTATCCACGTCTTAGACTTGAAAAAGTGCTTATCCGACGTAACTCTCGGAATCCCACTCGTCAAGATCGAAATCAATGAGAACCCAACTTCGTGTAGGAACCTGTAGAAATCATGAACCAAGAGGTCAAGCGATCCAAGCAAAGTCGTATCCCGGTAGTGAATGTTCACTAGATCACCAAGCGAAGCCCCTGAATTCACATGGGAGCGTGAGGATCTGACAAAACTAAAGTGTCCTCATCTTTTGAGTCGCTCAATTTGCATCTATGTGTGTGCTTGAACTCTAATTCCGGGACGAAATTCCCTCTAACGGGGGGATGATGTGACAACCCGAAATTTCCATTTGTTTTAACTACGCAATCAAGCACTACAAAAATTAACCAAAATCATCTCAAAACATTTTTGGCCGGATTTAAGCCCGTTTGAATATTTTAGTTTATATTCGTCAAGCGAACAAAAATAAGGAAGCATAATTTAGAGTTTGTCGCGTATCACGTAAGTCGCGAAACTCCAAAAGTTTGGAGTTTACAGACATAAACATGGAGTTTACGGCCGTAAGCCCCAAAGAGTATAAATATGACAGTTAGTCATTTTAGGCTCATTTTCCACTTCCACCTCCAAGAACACCCAAGAAACTCTCTCAAGTATCATATCACTTTTCCGTCAAATCCGCCAAAATGTAAGTGTTTTCTTCCTAGATTCGTTCATATAACACTTAATCTAGTGTTTTTACACGATTTCATCCATGAAATCTTGTCTTTTTCTTATATCTTCAAGTGTTCATCAAGAACACCAAGAACACATACTAGTGTTCTTGGCCAAAATCGATCATTCAAGCTCCTAGATCGTAAGTACACTTGCCCTAGCTTCTTGTGTGCTTAGTATGAACTTGTTTACACTCGAAAGTCATCAAATCCCCATGTTCATATGAGTTTACGGTTTGGGTAGACCTCCCAAAACCGTAAACACCTTCTAAGGGTGTTTAAGTGCCCTTAACACCTTCCAATGCTTGTATAAGTGACTAGAACCTTGCATGCATTAGATAGAACCACCAAAACTCGAAAGAAATGGACAAACATGAGTTTATGGCCGTAAACCCATGTGTTTAAGACCGTAAACTCCCAAGGGAGTGGTCCAAGGACCGTAAACTCCAAAAAGTGTCCATTTTGAGCCCTAATCACTTCCTTAGCCCTTGATTCGAGTCTAGCAAAATTCCTTGAGCAGTTTAAGACTTTTGAACACCCAATGGTACCACTTCCATGAGTTTATGGCCGTAAACTCATGGGGGAAGTGGTCTGAAAACCGTAAACACCCCTAAGGGCCACCAATTGAGGAGTAAACTCCAATGTGAGGCCATACTCTTTTTATATGCAACCTTTGGTACTCCTAGCACTTGTAGCAAAGTGTTTTCATGTATTAGGACATCCTTACTTGTATAATTAGTTATTAAATGACTAATTAGACACTTAAATGTATCATTACTTGTTAAATAGGATCCGAGTGTGTGTTCAAGTCCTCAATTGACACATAGCATCCTATACCATCCGTTCATCCGAATCACCCACGTCAGTTGAGTTCATACCCCTGAATCGACCTTTTAAATGATTTTAACTTCTTTTATGGGGGGATACAAGTTGAACTATAGAGTTATTATATCAATCACATGTGATTAATAACTGTATAGTAAATAGATTTTCGCATGTTAAACTGCTTTATCCAGCTAAAGGTTTTCAATCCTGTTTTCAAATCCCTTTTAAAGTACGAAAATCCCTTTTTAGATTATTAAAGATTTTCCAAAGGTTTTCAAAGTTTGTTTTATAAACTGACATCAAGTCATAACTTCTTATTGATAAGTTTTCCAAAGGTTTTACCAAAACTTCTTTTATGCTTTTTTATTGTAAATGCATGCCTGTATATGTATAGTAATATAAGTAATGTTTAAAGGACTTAGGAAGGCTAGCCCGCCCTACCTCCTTTTCCTTGTTTGGATGTGGCTCTAGGGTATCAGTTATCCGTCCGAAGGTCGTTTAAATATTAGTTATATATCATGTATATATATATATAGTCATAAAAGTTCTCTCAGCCAGTTCATTTCCTTTGAGTAGCAAAGGCATCTAGATAACTCTCAAGTAAACTATAATAGGTATAGTTTGGAAACCAACCCTAACTTTCATGAAGGAGATACTTAGTTATATCTAGATTCTAAAAACTGATACTTTTAGTAAAAGAAAGGTTTATAGAAATCAAAACACGGGATACATCCTCACGACGCGGATTTCACCGTTGTCGAGCGGTAACCAGAGTCTCCCGGAGGGAGAGCGGGCATTGTGTGTATAGATCTATACGGGACAGACACTCCCACATCCTGACTGCTAGCTACAGTCCCGGCTGACCAAGCCAAGGGGTGACAAATGTCACATTCATTCCGACGCCAATAGGTCTTTAAAGTATTCGATTGTCAATCAGTATGGTTACGAGTATCTCTACGCTTACCTTATAATTCATGGATTTAAGGTAATAAGTATTATCACGGTATTTTCTATATATGAAACCTTCATAATCTATTTTCCTAGTTATACACTAGGCTACATTATAAACCTTTAAACCAACCCACATAGGATTAAAGGCTCTTTTAGACTCTCCGAGGCGTGTTTTTCATTCAATACCACCCTGGAGGCTGTATTTTACTCTTTTAGACTCTCCGAGGCGTGTTGGTCATTCAATACCACCCTAGAGTCTGTATTTTACCCTTTTAGACTCTCCGATGCGTGTTGTTCATTCAATACCACCCTGGAGTCTGTATTTTACTCTTTTAGACTCTCTGAGGCGTGTTGTTCATTCAATACCACCCTGGAGTCTGTATTTTACTCTTTTAGACTCTCCGAGGCGTATTGTTCATTCAATACCACCCTGGAGTCTGTATTTTACCCTTTTAGACTCTCCGAGGCGTGTTGTTCATTCAATACCACCCTGGAGTCTGTATTTTACCCTTTTAGACTCTCTGAGGCGTGTTGTTCATTCAATACCACCCTGGAGTCTGTATTTTACTCTTTTAGACTCTCCGAGGCGTGTTGTTCATTCAATACCACCCTGGATTTTGTATTTTACTCTGTTAGACTCTCCGAGGCGTGTTGTTCATTCAACACCACCCTAGAGTCTGTATTTTACTCTTTTAGACTCTCCCAGGGCGTGTTGTTCATTCAATACCACCCTGGAGTCTATATTTTATTCTTTTAGACTCTCCGAGGCGTGTTGTTCAATCAATACCACCCTGGAGTCTATGTTTTATTTACTTTTAACCAGCAGTGTTACTGCTGAGGTAAAAATATTATTTTCCCTATTACTTTTGATGGTGATTTGCTCACATATTCTTTGAAAGTATAAATCATATTTTGATAATGATAGTACCTTTAAGGGGAAAATGTTTCTTAAACATAAAACAGATGGGTCTTGGTAGAAGACTGCTTTTAATAGAGATACTCTTTGGTTTAAACATAAAACAATTGAGTCTTGGTAGAAGACTACTTTTATTAGAAAATATAGGATTTTCTGGAAGGAATTCTAATACTCTGTAAATTCTAATCACCATCATTGTGTGAGATTATTTTGAAGTAAAACACATATTTATACCAATGTCATTAAATACTTATGAACTCACCAGCATTTAAAAATGCTGATACTCGCTTTCAAAATAACTTGTATTCTCAGGTCATCCGTAGACAGGTATACTCCGGAAGCTTTTGTGAAGACAGCCTTGTCCCGAGCTGCATGTTATGTTATTATCTCTATTTACTTTGATGATGTTGCTATAAAATGTAACCTATGTAAAATTATTATTATTAATGCAATGGTTGTTGTACTTTTAAGAGTTGAGCCTAGGCCAGAAATAACTTCATTAGCCTTCGTGGCATTGGACTCAAAGGAGCTCTGAAATATCTCCATAAACACACAAGCATCAGTAATTAGTTTATCGAATTTTTCGGTCGTATCGTTGCAGACCGAAGCAGAAGCATCTACCGCCTTGTTCATCTTTTCAAGATTGGTGGAGTTCTCTGTCGTAAGAGTCTCAAGCAATGATTAGATTGTTGCTTGTGAATGGTCTTCACCAGGTGAAGCCTTTGATGATTGGAGCAACGAATCTAGTTTTTCATGAATCGCATTGAGTTTCCCTCTTGTGACGGGAGCTTCGTCATCACTTTCAGTCCTAATGTTGAATGGACTGTAGGTGAATACTGCGAAGTCAGCATCATCATCATCATAGATCATATTTGGATCATTCTGGCGGAAAGGAGAAATAGGTGGTGTTGAATGACCAGCTACGAAACCCGAAGCTCCTGCCCCTGAAATAGATGCGTTGACAGTTACTGGAGGCTCAACAGTGGTTGTAGTGGTGGTTGCAGTGGAATCAATGAAAAGAGGGGGTTGGGATTGTGAAACTCCCAAGGAAACAAGTGGGCATGGGGAAATGGTAATTGGTGTTCAGACAGTGGCAGTTGGAGAAGGAATTGAAACATATTTAAAGAAATCATTCGAGATAGGAACTGTGATAAGAATCTTGAAGGTTACCTCAGGTTTCGTAGTTTCCGGCTCCTAAACCTTTGGTTGAGATGTAACTTCTTCTTCGTTATGAGCATCCACTTGAATGGGAACATCTGAAACTGTTTGAGGCTGCGAATCCTCTTGATCGCTTGGGGTCAGAGTTCGTGTTCGACGACCCATCTTCTTGACTCTCGTCATCTTTGTTGCTTTAGGTGGTAAGGATGGTTCAACTTGTTGGGTCAAAATATGGTTTATACTTTACTTTTCTAGGCTTTAATATTTTTCGGTCCATGTGGTGTGTGCGGTTAGGAGGGTTCACGGCCCAGGTGAGTGTTTACGGTCGTGAACCTGTTCACGGCCCATGGACAGTTCTCGGCCAGCATCCTCGCACGCGTAGTCCTCGCATGTCACACCCCGAAACCGATGGCGGAAACGTTCCGGGGCGGAGTGACGTCATGTAGAGTATCACAACCAATGTACATAGCAAGCATAGTAAACACAACCATTACATTACATGAGAAAGTTTCACATTTGTTTGAAAATAAAGTACTACAAGTTTTCCTAGATACATTGGTTAGAACAAAAGTAAAGACGAGTCTTCTATATGCTCCGTCTTCTCCAAAAAGTTAGTAGGAGTACCTGTCTATGGATGCCCTGAGAATACAAGCATTTTTAAAATATCAGCATAAAGCTGGTGAGTTCATAAGCGGTTTGTTTTCTGGAAAAAGATTCAGTTTCCTTTAGTTTCATGAACAGTTGATATCCAAGAAAATCCCGTATTTTCTTATAAAAGTAGTTTGGTTATCCCTTTGTTACACAATTTGAATTAAGAAAATCCTGCAAGTTTCCTTATGAAAATATGATTTGATTTCTCGTTAGATGTACCATACAACCATGTTTATGAAAAGTTACGTTATCCCAAGAAAACCCTATGTTTTCTTATGAAAAAATATTCGCTGGTTATCGATTCTGAAATGATGTGTACAAGTATCTACCATACTTGTATCGATTGAGTGAAGCATACTAAATGACTAGTTATCCCGTGGTAAGCATGTTAGTTTTGACACGTACACAAAACTAATAAGTAAGTAGTGAACTAGTAGTAATCAGAGACAGTTATTACTAGGAGGTTAGTTCACTAGGTTCGTTATTACTTTATCAGTAAATCTCCATTATCTAAGTTGCGAGTTCCATAACCATATGATAGACTAGATATGGCAATAAGAAGTCCATCATCATTTTATGACTTTTGTCACCCATGGACCTGACGATCCTACTGTAGCTAGCAGCAGGGTGCGGGGTAGTCAGCCCCGTATAGATCTATACACTCAAGTCACGCTCTCCCTCCAAGAGATTCTGGTTACGGGAGTAGTCCTCCACTCTCGTATCCATGTGGAGTGTTACCGAGGACGTGTCTCCAATCATAAGAATAATGAACTTTACAAGTAATAGTATAGAAAATCCCGGTTTATGAAATGACATGAAATCCTTGTGAAATGTAAAAATGTAACATTTTATAATGAGTTTCACAATTGGTTTTGAAAACTAACTCCACGAGTTAGATGGTTGGTTTTGAAATGTAAAAATGTAACATGTAGTTATGTTATACGGAATAATAGATTTGAGTACAAGTTTCCTTGTACTTTTGCTTGTATTCCCCCCCTGAAAACATGAAAAACACAGAAAATGGTGTAGGGGTATGAACTCACCTGACGCGAATGTGCCGATTTAGATGCTAAGTATCAGTTTAGGGCTTGAACACGCGTGAGGTTCCTATGTAACATGAAGAGATACATAATTGAATCTAATTAGACTTTGATTTACTAAGATAGCAGGATAATACACTCCGAGGCACGAAAACACTTCCATTCAAGTGTTAGGGATGGTACGGGTTGTATCTAAGGAGTGTAGGGCCTAGATAAGGTGTTTACTCTTCAAGTGTAAACCCTTAGGGGAGTTTACGGTCCAAAGACCACATCCCCAATGAGTTTACTGCCGTAAACTCATGGGTGATGTGTTCTTGGTTGATCAATGACCTTATCTTGCACACGGGAAGGATCTAAGGTTGATTCCATGGCTTAGGAAGTGATCGGGACATGAAATGGCCTAGGAATTAGGGTTTACGGTCCTTGGACCACCCTTGGGGAGTTTACGGTCGTAAACTCATGGGTTTACGGCCGTAAACCCACCCTTGTCCGTGTTTGTCCATTTTCCATGTGTTTTGGTGGTTTGTAGGCCATTCATGCAAGTTCTAGACTCAAATACAAGCCATGCAAAGTGTTTGGAGCATTAAAACACCCTTGGAAGGTGTTTATGGTTTTGGGAGATGTTCCCAAACCGTAAACTCAAGTTTATGCTCATTTGGACATGTTTTAGGGTTCTAAGATCATCCAAGCAAGTTTCAAGGCCATTAGACATGCATTGGAAGGGTTAAGGAGCATCAAAACCCCATGAAAGTGTGTTTACGGTTCTTGAACATTCAATAACTGTAAACTCATGTTCATGGCCAAAAATTCATGATCTTGTGGTTCTTACTCCATGCATGTAAGGATCTAAGCATTAGAAGAGGTTTGGAAGGGTTTTGGGGCTTCAAAACCCCCATTGAAGGAGTTTACGGTTTTGGGAGGCTCCCCCAAACCGTAAACACATACTTTTGGTGATTTTTGGGAAGTTCAAACATAGATTTGCATGCATGATAGGATAAACAACTAGTTAGGAAGGATCACTTACCAAATTGGAGCTTGAAAGTGAAGATTTCTTGAGAGAGTCCGATTTCTAGAGAGTGAGTAGAGAGAGAAAGTTGAAGTGGGGAAAAGGGCTCAAAAGTGCCCACTCATCCTTTATATATGACTAGAGTTAGTGACCCGGTGGGAATATACCCAAAATAAAATAAACTTTATTAACGGCATGGGTTATGTTAACGGAATATCTTTCGGGTTGTCACATCGCATCAGCGTTTATTCAAAAAAAAAAATTGGGGGTTGCCAGGAATCGAACCCAGGTCCTCTGCCTTCTCAGCCGACCGCCTTACCAGTTGGGCTAGGTTGCTACTTGTTATACACATTTCCCGTTTAATTCAAAAGGGCTCCCTGTTTCGGTTCTAGTTTCACATTTTTAACACTTTTAGCCCAAAATTCAAATTTTCAAATTTTAAAATTCCGTTTTCTACCCAAAAAATTTTTGGTTTTTTTGACTTCCCAATTTGACTTTTGACCTTAAAAATTGACTTTGACTTTTTCGTTTAACCTTCAAATTTTTACTTTTAGCTTTTCGGTTTGACTTTTAAGTTTGACTTTTTAAGTTTGACTTTTTAAATTTGACTTTTAAGGTTGACTTTTGAGTTTTTAGTCAAAGGGCATTTTTTTAAACAATGAGTTCCGCAAACATCCCGGTCAATGAAGTTTCGTGTTCTCGATCTTGTGAAGCGACGATTAAATTTCTTCGTGAACAAAATGATTTATTAAAAAGCGAAAATGAGGACCTTAAATACGAATGCTATACACTTAGGAAAGGTCAAAAACCCTTAAAAGAACAACTAGAGGCCAAAACCAAGGACATCCGAAAACTTCAAGAAGAATATAGTAATAAATGTGAAAATTACAACTATGTTAAAAGGGAAACGGCCAAATTAACCGCCGAACTTGATGCATTGAAAGCTAAATATAATGATGCTGAATTTAACTTTAAGAAATTTTGATCTGTCAAGTGAGGTAGTTGCATCCATGATTGAAAAAGAACTAAAATTCAAAGATAATCAAAACAAGGGTCTAGGATATAATAGTGTTCGACCTCCCTTTAATGACAACTATAACCCACCCCTTGTGACCAATGAGGAAGAAATGCCTGCTCAGTATGGCCAAACCCCTATCCCAACTTCAGTGAAGACTGAACCATCTGGGCCTACTGAGGTTATTCAGGTGAACGTTTCTGATGCTTCTACTTCATGTACAGGTAAAGTAGTTGAGGACGAGGACAATGAGAACATAACTAATTCTAGTTCTGCAAATTCTGATGATTATCAAACCAATGACTCCTTGAAGGCTGAATCTATTGCTTCTAACTCAGTTATTTCTAAACCTGCTGTTGGTAAATACAGGCCACCAAAACAAGCGAGACAAAGTGCCTGCTACAAGTGTGCTTGTGGGAACAATCAGAGACAAGACAAGGACACACCACCAGGGGCAGGAAGAAACAATTCCTACGTAAAGAAAAAGACATGTTTACACTATCGAACACCTAGACACATTGCCAGAAATTGTCCAAATCGCGCATACGTTCCCTACTACGCACAAGGCTGGCAGAATGCTCAAAGAGGGAACTTTTCCAAAAGAACCCCTTCAAAGTCACAATCGCGCAATGGTGACTAGAACGCATAGAAGACCAAGAATCAAATTTCGAAAGTCAATAAGGGAATGACGGACAAGAAGTTCAATCCAAGAGATGCTCTAGTGAAACCAAGACCGGTTAGGTCAAAGTCATCTCGGCGATCGGCTTCGAGTTCAAAAGCAAGTACTGAGCCACCCATCTGCTCGAACAAGAAATGGGTTAAACCTAACTACAGATGGGTACCAAAGGTTCAATCTCCCAAATCGTCTAATGATTCTAACATTTCTTCATCTTTTGTTTGTGATAAGCAGGATATGTCATGGGAGAGAGTACCCTGCAAAGATGACAAAGGTCGACCCAATTTCAAAATGGACTAGGTTCCAAAGACCAACTGATCTCGCTCTGTGCTGGAGTATCTATGGAGGCATATCATTAGACTTCAGTTTGTTGGTAGTGGCTGTTCCAGGCACATGTTAGGGGACATCTCTCAACTATAAAACACTCAGAACTTAGTTTGAGAGTATGTGTCCTCTGCGGGAAAGGAAGAGAGGAAAGGATCACACATGGGGTTTATGCTTAACGATGTGAATAATTTTTGGATCTGTTCTGAGATTATGCGTGCTGTTCTCAGACCTTCTGGATGCAAATTCAATCGGTGACTTACGGTTTGAGTTTTCTTCTCGATACTCCTGATTTTATCTTAAACTGATTCATTTTGAAGAAAATCTTTTATTTTCTTATAGTTTTTCATTAGTAGGTATTATTGGGAAGTGATATGAAGTCTAGTGCTAAAGGGCAATCTGAAAATTCGTGTAATGCGCTAAAGCCGAATTGTCTAGACTCTGTGTTCAATGTGCTGGTAGGCACAAAGGATTCAAAAGGACTAGACATTGATTGACCATGAAAGAACTAGACAATATGGAATTAGATAGTTTCATTTGGACTGACCATATGACGATCGGGTAGATTGAGCAGTGAGATAAACATGGGAACCTGCGAGATACACTAAAAGTTAATTATCTAGAACTATGGCTCAACATTTTCTTGATGTATGGACTCATGTCCTTGCAATATTGATAGGGCGACTGGGGGTTCTGATAATGTAGGTCTGTAGGAAATTATTTTCTTGCTTTCTATCTGTCAGTCATATGTTGCATACTTTGCGTGATTGGAACATATCCGCCCTGGAATGCAACATATGCAACTCTATCTCTATGCATATCCTTATCTATGAAATTTTTTCTATCTGTTATTCATATGCTGTCTCCACTGCGTGATCGGAAGATCCAACCTGGGATACAACAGATGCACCATTCTATTTCTCAATCCCTCTATCCAGTTAGTTATATGTTTATCCCTCTGCGTGATTGGAAGATCTGACCTGGGTATACAACATATGCATTTCTATATTTGTCTTCTCTCTTAATGATTGAATACTCACCTAAAGTAAGGAGTTCTTGATTACCGGGGTATATCGGGAAGTGGGAAACACATTCTAGTGCATCTAAAATTGAACCATTTAATAGGTTGTTTGTAGATCTCTCTACTTAATTTAAGTGGACAACAATATACTTGGTCGTCGTCAGCTAAATGTCCATTTAAGAATATAGATCACACTGTCTTGTCACTTATAACCTGTCCAATTTGTCAACATCCTTTGTGTTTAAGTGGATCACAATACCAGTGATTGACCTGATCTAAACATGCAGGCGTGTGCCGATAAACGATATTGAATTGCTTGACAACTTTGATCCCAAATATTTTTGTTTTTGTTAAATTTGTTCATAGTTTTCCTCTATGTACAAATTTAGGGGAAGAATTAAAAATTTAAAAAAAACCAAACAAAAATCAGAAAACCAAAAATCCAAAAATAGTGTTGTTTTTTTTATTTCTCTTTCAAAAAAAAATAAAAAAAAAATCCAAAAATATTTTCATTACTTTTTTATTTTTTTCAGTAAATATGAAAAATACAAAAATATTGTGTGATGAGTTTGTTTTTAGTTTTTGTTTTTATCTCAACTTTTCTTTGTCTTGGAAGGTGAATTCAGATGTAGATGAGACTCATCGAGACTGTATCGAGAATTTCTGAGCCATGGGGAGATTGTTGGGTCAAAAATATGGTTTAAAATTTACTTTTCTAGGCTTTAATATTTTTCGGTCCATGTAGTGTGTGTGGTTAGGAGGGTTCACAGCCTAGGTGGGTGTTTACGGCCGTGAACTGATTCACGGCCGTAAACTTGTTCACAGCCCATGTTACCTATAAATAGATGTCAGGTGGTAGAGGGAGTCAACGGAAAAAAGGGCTAAGTGTGTGTGAATCTTGTGTTGGAACATCATTCTAATCATATAAACATTGAAGATTCATCTTATTATTCTTCTCCTTCTTCTTCATATGATCCTGCATCATCCAAATCATTGGGATTCCGCACGATCAATTGGATCTGATTGGTACATCAAGCAAATTTGGGACTTACACAACTTCATGCTTTCGTTTCCCGCCATTCTTTGGAGATAGGGCTGGCTCAGACGGACCAACCTTCGTGCCTTCTTTTTCCCTCCCTTCTTGGGTCTATCCGCCTCATCCAAGACCTTTCGCATTTTGTCTGTCAATGGGCGAAAGCCTGAGAGGGTGGATGTCGCACCCCGAAACCGGCGGCGGAAACGTTCCGGGGCGGAGGACGTCATACGTAGTATCACAACCATTGAACATAGTAATCATAGTAAGCACAACCATTACATTACATAAGAAAAGTTACATTCGTTTGAGAGTGGAGAAATACATAGTTTATATACATCAGTATATCAAAAGTAAAGACGAGACTTCTATACACTCCGTATTCTCCAAAAGTAACGGGATACCTGTCTAACGAGAACCTGAGAATACAAGCAGTTTTAAAATATCAGCATAAAGCTAGTGAGTTCATAAGCATGTTTTGTAAGGAAAACCGGTTATTTAATCTTGTGATAAATAATTCATTTCCTTTAATAAAGATTGTTGTTATATCGAAAACCATTGTTACTGAGTTATGAATTACATAAGCATGTTTTCCCAGAAAATCCCATATTTTCTAACATGTAAGTTGGTTTCCATAGAATGAGAAAAACCTTGACTAATCATCAATAAGTTAAGAAAAACCATAAGTTAGGATCCTGGAATTCCCCTCCAGTACGAAAGTAGGTAGTTTTAATACATAAAACTATAGATGAAAGAAAGAAATCTGTGAATAGAGTTAGTTAATTTAGTACGTATTGTGAGTCGTATAACCATACTGATTTGAACCGTGACCTCCTTGACGTTTTTCAGGCGTCGATCGAGTTTCAAAATTTGTCACCCCAGGCGTGCCCGCCTAACTGTAGCTAGCAGTTTAGGTGTGGGCTTGTCAGTCCCGAATAGATCTATCCACAAATTTAACGTTCTCCCTCCAGGAGACTCTGGTTATACTTCCGGAGAGGATTTACTGGTAACCCGAAGTGTATATCGAAGATAAGTCTCACAAGTTAGTATTAACTAAATCACGGGATAACTGGTCATCATCAAATTTCGAAATCGTTTGGAACAAGGTAGAGTATAAATAATTACATATAAAGTAATTATTTAGCATGATACTCTAGGTTTAACATGGATAAACTAAATCAGACATAGTTTATGTATATTGACTTTGCATGAAATCGGAATCCGTAAAACAAGTAATAAAGATCCCAAATTATTCCCATAATAATTTGAATGGTTTGAGAAGTTTTCATGCTGTTCTGAAAATTATGTAATTATATTTAGAAAACGTCCCTTATGCTCCGCATGTTACAAAAGGGATACCGTATCTAAAGTCTGATAGAAAATCGTATAATTACATCAGTTTTTAAGTTACAAAAACCTTTATGATTTGCTTGTATTCCCCCCCGGAAAAACATGAAAAACTCGGAAAAGTGTAGGGGTATGAACTCACCAGACGAGAAATGTGCCGGATAGGATGCTAAGTGTCAATTTAGGGCTTGAACACGCGCGAGGATCCTATGTAAGATGAGGAGATACATAATTGTATCTAATTAGACATTGAACTACTAATTAAGTAAGATAATACACCCGAGGCGCGAAAACACTTTATTTCAAGTGTTAGGAATGATCCGGGTTGCATCTAAGGAGTGTTGGGCCTTGATATGGAGTTTACTCTTCAAGTGTAAGCCCTTAGGGGTGTTTACGGTCCAAAGACCATATCCCCCATGAGTCTACGGCCGTACACTCATGGGGATGGTGCATTTGGGTGTTTCAAGGTCTCATGCTTCACAAGGAAGGGTTCTAGGGTTGATTCAAGGGCTTAGGAAGTGTTTGGGGCTTGGAATGGACCCTTTATGGAGTTTACGGTTTCTGAACCACTCCTTGGGGAGTTTACGGTCGTAAACACATGGGTTTACGGCCGTAAACTCATGTGTGTCCATTTTTCATGTGTTTTGGTGGTTGTAGGTCATGCATGCAAGGTTCTAGACCCAAATGTAAGCCATACAAGGTGTTAAGGGCACTTAAACACCCTTTGGAGGTGTTTACGGTTTTGGGAGACCTTCCCAAACCGTAAACTCATGTTTACACTTCTCAAACCATGTTTTAGGGTTCTAAGATCATTCAAGCAAGCTTCTAGGTCATTAGCCAAGCACTGGAAAGGTTTTGGGGCATCAAAACCGCTTTTTAGGGTGTTTACGGTTCATGAATGTTCATGGACCGTAAACTCTTACTCTCAAAAAGACATGATTTTGGGGTTCTAAGTTCATGCATGCAAGTTCCTAAGTCATATATAAGCATTAGAAGGGTTTTGGGGCTTCAAAACCCCCTTATGGGAGTTTACGGTTTTTAGGAGGTGTTCCCCAACCGTAAACACAACTTTTTGGATGATTCAATCACGAATTTGCATGCATACCAAGCTAAACAATAAGCTAGGAAGGATTACTTACGATTTTGGAGCTTGAATGAGGTGATTCTTGATCAAACTCGATTTTTAGAGAGAGAGTACAGAGAGAAAGTTCCAAGGTGGGTGAAAAAGGTTTAAATAAAGACCACTCAACCCTTATACGGGGTTGAGTTCACGGCTAGGTGGGGACCCACCCAATCCCGACATCAAACGGAGTTTAAGATTGTACCCGATTAAATGACCGTAACCCGACTTAGTCGTAAACTAGAAATTTTTCCAAAGGATTATCGAGGGTATTATATGTGATTTTATTGATTTCCTACACGTAGGAAATTATGACAATAACCCTAGATGAATTATTTAACTTAAAAGTTAACGGAAAATTTTAATAATAAAATAAATTTTATTAACGGAAAGGTTACAGTAACGGAATAAAATTTCGGGTTGTCACAGTAGACTGCGATAGGCTCACAGTACATCGCTCCCAGTCGGTACGTTACGAAGCATTGCTTCAGGAATCGAACCAATGAAGTTGAATTTCGAGTTGTCAGCGAGAATGATGTTGGTGGTGTGGAAGATCTGGATGGAATCCAAAGACGACCCTTCCAGATAGGGGATGTTCAACTTGTTGATCGCCCTTTGAACGACGATTTACCAGAAGTGAGCACAGTAGATTTCACTATGTCGAGTTGTTAATAGAGTACTTTGTACGAATTGAGCCCAGAGAACGGGCCCATAGTCCAAGTTGATGCCTGATTAAATGTCGTACATCATGGTCATGAAGAACTTGCTCGCATAGTCCGAGCCTTAAGCCGTTCCACATCGGCGGTAAGTTGGGCTTTTTGAACATTGAAACTGCACTTATCGATTCCTTGTAGCCCATCTGGAAGAACATCTCCAGAATTGCTGAGTTTGAGATGCTTTATGGGTTAACTAAGTCACGACCCAGAGGAAGCCTGAGGAGTTGACATAATCTGGATTTTTTTATGTGGTTTTCTGCTTGTGGATTTCGAACGTGGCCAATTCTTCCCCTTTTTGACAACTAGCAGTGGAGTAGGCCTTTGAAAGATACACCAGAGGAATGTTTTCTGACTTAGTGAGTGCAGCAACAAGTGGAGGGTACTTTAAGCATTCGACGATGGGTTGTAGAGACTCATCGTATTTGGTGGGGTCTAGATCGAGAACCATGTTCTGATTGGATTTGATGTTGAGGACTGAAGACTGGCCCATGGTTTCTCCAATAGAAGGAGTCTCTGAAGAAGCTGCCATTGATGCGTGAGGATGAAAAAGATGAACAGTAGACAGAGAAAAATCACCGGAGGATTTGTTTGTTTTTTAAAAGTGGTAATTGTTTAATGAAGCGTCGAAATCCTTTCATACAGTTTTGGAAGTGAGAGAAATCTGTCGATTTTGTTGCATCAGTTACTGAAAAGTCACCTAAAAAGGCATGACTGACAGCTGTGATGTATGTGTCAGCCGGCGTCAAATCAACGTCTGTTCAAATTCCCGCGCCCAATCTTATCCGTTAAGATGACGCGTCAAATACACACTTTCGTAGTTGAATCAGTTATGAACTTTCGTAGTGATGGGTCATCAACAGGTCTGCGAAACTCAGAGTAAATGTAAGTGCCACGAACCAGACATTGGAAAATCACAAGGATCTTTATGCGAGAGTGTGCCAAAGATAAAGAAATAAATCAAACTTTAGTGGGATATTAGTGATGCCTTATAAAGGCATAAAGCAGTGGATCCTGGGCAACAATCTCTTCCTTTGGAGTCAAGAAAGACACTAAAGTGTCTGTGTGGTTGTTCGTTGAATTATGATCACAAGTTTGTTGAGAAACTGTGAAAGGCATCCTTTGATTAGGCTTTAAGGGTAGTTTAATCTTCAACAAAACTATGAAACTTGATATAAGTCCGAACGTTCACTGAACTACTTGTTTGACCGGTGTAGTCACAAAAACAAGTATGCTTTGGAATTATTTTAAGTGACTTGGATAAGAATTGAAATCTCAAAAAAAAAAAAACTGGATCTTTTGGGAATAATCGTCTTAGGTCTAGAACTCTTCATTGAGATCACATAAACAGAAAAGGAGATTTCTTAGTACTGACCACAAAAGTGGACGTTCGTTAATTCCATGGTGAAATATCAAGAACATGTAAATTGTTCACCGTGAATTCAAATATATATATATATATATATATATATATATATATATATATATATATATATATATATGTGCGTGTGTGTGTGTGTGTGTTGGATTTTGGGTTTCACTCGATTCCTAGTGATAACGAATTTAAGATCATAAACACATAATTGGTTATAACCATAAACCTCCGTGGTAATTTATGAGAGTCTCAAGGGTTGCATTTGTGAATGAAAAAGTGTTGGATTTTGATGAAGGGCCAATATATTTGGTTTGGGCTAGGCATTAATGCATGGATGGTTTAGGGTTGTTATTAATGTGTTTTGGACATCTTTTGTGTTTGTTTGAGTTTTCGGTCTAGGTAGGTTTTCGGTCAGGCTTTGACCGAAAACCTATTTTCAGTCTGATATGTGTTACTATATATTGTTCTCAGGTTGTCAGAGGTAGGAGTCACTTCCAGTAGGTTTTCGGTCAATCCAAGTTGTATCCGACATTTCATAGTTGAATTGTATGCAAGCTTGGTTGTTTAATCTTCTTCTTCATCATTTCTATTGCATTTGATTGATCATTAGATAGATCCCACATATTTGGGACCTAACAATTGGTATCAGAGCACTTCTAGTGTCAATCAATTGTGTTATCTGTTTTCGGTTCATCAACAATCTTGTGATCTTCATTTTCGGTTCATTGGCAAGTTCGAATCTTCTCTAGTTTGAAGATTGGATCGTTGTTTGCTTTATCAAAATCAAGATCTGTATCAGATTTACGTTTGTGATGGAATTCTTATAGTTTTCGGTTGTATCTACACACACCGAAAACTCATTGTCATTTTTGTTCTGTTCAGATCTGTGTATTTGAGAGCATTTTTGGAAGTTTTGGCTGTGCGAAAAATAGTAATCGGATCAAGAATCAACGTTTTCACTGAAAAATCTTTAGTCTTCAGTTCATCTTCAGAAACCGAAAACTATTTTTTGTTCATTCTTCAGAAACCGAAAATCCAAGCATCTTCAGAAACCGAAAACTCACTTGATCCTAGTTTTCGGTCTAACTTTTCCACCGAAAACCTTTCTTTGATAACTTTTATTGTTTTTTTTTCTTTCAATTTAATTTTCTTAAAAAAATATATATTAAAAAAATATATATAAAAAAAATCAAATGGATTCTCAAAGCATGACAGTACATCAGGAACTTGACACCATCATGGGAACAAGTTCTCGGATTCCCCGACTCTTTAAATGCCGAAGGCTTTCCGGAATGGAAATACCGGATCGAGAAGTATATTAAAATGAAAGACTTCATGATTTGGCGCAATATACTTAGGGGACCAATTCGAATTGCTACTATAGTGGATGACACAATTGTCGACAAACGGGTTGAAAATTATACGGATGAGGATTTCGAAAAGGTCGAAGAGCATGAGAAAGCCCTTGCTACGCTTACAATTGCATTATCTCCATAAATTGCTCAAGGTTTTCGTGAGTATACATCTGCAAAAGCACTTTGGGAAGCATTAATAGAAGTTTATGAGGGTAATGAGGATATGAAGTAGAGTCGTCAGGACATGCTTCGACAAAAGTTCAACATGTTCAACCATGTCTTGGGCGAAACTCTTGAGAACCAGCTCCAGAGGTTCATTACTCTCACTACAGAAATGAGTTCTGCAGGTGTTTCGGTAACAAGATTAGAAATCAACAAGAAGTTGTTAAACTCCCTTCCAAAATCCTGGGATATGAATGTCTCAGTGATCAAGAAAAAAAAAGACTTAAACAGGCTGAGTCTGGCAGAAACTATGGCTATCATCAAGGCTTGCGATCTTGATGACAAGCAGAGGGAGGTTAATCATGTTAATTCTTATTCCACTGCAAATCTAGGGATCCAAGCCACAAACAACAATGCTTTTTCAAGCTTCACTGTTGCGCAAGCTCCTTAAGTTACCCCAACTCCACATGTTTCACAAGTTCAACCTTTCATGACTCATCAATCGATTCAACCTACATACTATGTTATCCCTTCCATGCAACAAGTTCAAGTCTCTCAACCTCAGATCATTTCTGAACAAGTTAATCCCAGTGTTGGCTCATCTAATGTTGTACCTCCTCAGTCTCATGGTTTCAGTTCTCAAATGTCAACCATGAAAGAAAAAGAAGAAAATATGGCTCTTGCCACGGGTTTGGTCAATTGCTACAATGCTTTTGTGGCTGGAGAACTCTCCCCGCAACTTTCGTTTGCCGACCTTGATCAGATTCATCCTGAAGATGTAGAAGAGATGGATATAACTTGACAGATGGCCATGGCTGTGTTCAGGGCAAAGCAGTTTTCTAAGAAAACTGGGAAAAACAACTGGAGTGTGAATTCCGACAAAAAGGTCGGATTCAACAAAGGCAAACTTCGCTGCTACAATTGCCATGAGCCAGGGCACTTTGCTAGGGAATGTCCAAAGCCTGACAGAAGGGAAAATGCTGATCGAACCGTGGTGCCAGTTACTTATGTCCACAGCAACAACAGAGGATCCTCATCAACCAATCAACCTGCGAATCTGGCAATGGTGGCTCAATCCTTTGATTGGGAAGATCAAATTCAGGCCCTGAATATCTCAGGACCTGAAAATACTTATTTGGCCCAGATCGAGGATTGCAAAGAGAAAGAGGTGGAGATAGATCCCGAAGAAGATATGGTGAACCTCTAGTTTGCCTTCATGGTGCAAACCACTTCTGAGCCATCTAAGCCCGAGCTAAGTGAATCTGGTTGCTCTCCATCTTGTGCTAAAACTATGAAATTTTTTCAAGAATCAATAGATTTAATCAAGAGAGAGAACGAGGACTTAAAATATGAGGGATAAACACTTAGGAAAAACCAAAAGCCCTTAAAGACTCAACTAGAAAATAAAATAAAGGGCTTTAGCAAATTACAAGAGGATTACAGCAACAAATGTGAGAACTATGACCATATCAAACGAAAATTTGAAGTTGTGACCGCTGAACTTGACTCATTGAAAACACGTTTTGAAAATGTTGAATTCAATTTTAAGAAATTTGATGGGTCAAAAGAAGTTGTTGCGAAAATGATAGAAAACCAAATGTAGTGGAAGGATGTCACTTGTGGAAACCAAAAGAAAGTAGGACTAGGTTTTGAGAGTGTCCCTCCTCCTTACAATCACAATTATACCCCTATTCCATTATCTCAGGAAGAAATAGACCGAGTACCTTTTTTTTTATATGGAAAACCTGCTTCTGAACAAGTTACATGTTCAAACGATAAAGTTTTGGATACTAACGTTTCAAATTTGAGTGCAGATAAGTCCATAGCTCAGGGGGAGCAGAGAGATGAAAAGTCTGATGTTCTTAAGTTTAATAATGATGATGTGTCAATGTTTGGTGTCAGTCTGTGTAATGAGTCTGCAATAAATTCGAATTTAAACAATTTTGTGTCTGGTGGTATTGTTTTTTCTGATGATAAGATTGCAACTGATAATGCTTTGTCTGATAATGTATCTTTGTCTGATTCAAATGCTTCTACACCTTCCACATTTGCTTCAAAATCCTGTGATTGTTCTTGCAAATGTGAAAGTGTTAAAAATAAGAATAAAAGAAAGAAATCTGTCAAAAGCAGTGCCAAAACCAATGATAATAAACAAATTTGTTTTAACTGTGGCACTGTTGGACACATTGCAAGAAACTGTTTAAACCGGATATTTGTATCTCACACATCAAAAAGAGGAGAGAATGAATTTCGGGGACGATCTTTAACTAGAAAATCCCCCAGAATTTGTTCTCGGGATGGTGACTTGAACATAAATCCAAACAAGAAAATGGCCAAATTTTCAAAAGAATAAACAGGTTTTCCATAAATTCAACAATTGTTTGCCAAAATCAACTCAGGCTAAGCCTAAGTCGATTTTGTCAAAGGGCAGGACCGGATCTTCAAACTCTTCGAGTAGAAAATGTTTGGTTTTGAGCATTCTAACACTCCTAAGTGTACATGCAACCCTAAATACCTTGGATCTATGTTTACTCTATTATACATGCAAATATGAACTTTCCAAGGTATTCATCCTTACTAGCATAATAACACTGATTCATATGAGTATATCAAGTTAGAATTACATACCTCTTTGATGTAGAATGTCTTCATGAAGCTTGAGTGCCTTGTGCCCCAAGTGTGACACCTCAAATGGTTCATACAACACCAAATACACATGCAATGACTTGAGAGAAATTCACACTTCATAAAATCGGCTAGCCCTTTCTATCACACATAGTGGCCGATTTTGTCAACAATAAGATGCTTATATAGTTAGTGACAATTAGGGTAAACCCTAATTGTCATGGCTTTCCATTTCCTTGGATCCATGGGTTTGAATACACCATGGAGCATCCATGGAGGATCCTATGGGTTTTAGCCCAACTTGACAATCCATGGAGTCTTAGCCCACTATATAAGTATGGATGATTTACACAATCAACCCATATATTTAATTAGTCTTGTTTTGATCACTTAATTAATCCTAGATTAATTCTTGATCAATACTAATTAAATAATCTTATTAATATATTAGAACTTATAATATATTAACAAACCTTAAGTGTTATTTCTCTCATTTTAGTCTATCCAAATGCATGATGCCATGCAACCCAAATGGAGCATGCCGGGTCGGGTCAAGTCTTACCAATTATAGTTATGGACTTAGACATTAATCCAACAGTCTCCCACTTGGATAAGTCTAAAACTATTATTGCAAGTATGACTTCAAGAACCGACTGGCAATCGTAGCTCTCAAAAGCTTCTGTCGAACTCTGACCTTGCCGATGATCTCTGACCTTTGTCAATGACTTGTCCATTAGATAAGGGATCATATATTCCTCCATTCTAGATATCATATAGACTGAGACATGGATTATAATCATTCTCTCTGTCCATTTGTTGTTTCCCGATTTCCGATTTATGATGACTGACTAATTGAACAAATCAAATCAGTCCTGGCCCGGCCAAGCACTTACATTTGTCATCACCAAATCATCGAGGGGCTCACAGATATCACTTTTATCCCGAAGGTAAAAGGAATGGATAAACTTCGACTCATATGGCTTGTTCTACTACTTGTTGAATCATATACAAAGGCACGTTTTATAACATCGAGTTACCAATGTGTTTTCGTGCAATCAATGTATAACTAACTCATAGAAATAACTCATATCTCTAGGTTTGAAGAATATAAGATATTATCGTCTCATGATCACTCGTGATAAAATCCATAAAGTGATTCCAATGAGCGCGGGTTGAATCCAATACTCAGAACTTATGAGCACTCATGAGTGTTGTAGCCCCTTTGTCCAACATCTTAGAACTCTACAAGCCAACTCATGACAGTCTTGATTCATATCTACTTCCAACATATGACCGACTGTGGATGGTTTGAATAACTTAGTCATTCGGGAAGAATGGCCTAGTTATTCTGGAAGTCAAAACTTGAAAAATGAAACACAATAATAATTGAATCCAATATGGTCTCAGAACTTATGAATATAAATAAAACACCTTTTATTTATCATCATATGATTACACATTATTATTTGTATATTGTTTCAGCTATCAACTTTATTTTTGAATTTAAAACAATAGTAGTCCCATGCTCCAAGCATGTACACTATGTTTTCTAAACACTAGTCATGCCATACACCAAGTATGCGTACTATGTTTGTCTATGATCTTTACTTTGTGAAATAGATCAATTGAACATAACTCCAATGATTCTCATTTCACAGTCCCAAATCCTTACTGCAAATGCAAGAATTCCAAATTCCTGCCACTTACCAAAATCTGTTAGATTTTAATCTTATATGCACTGATCCTCTTGTAATGA
Organism: Lactuca virosa; assembly: GCF_052849685.1. Lineage (NCBI taxonomy): Eukaryota > Viridiplantae > Streptophyta > Magnoliopsida > Asterales > Asteraceae > Lactuca > Lactuca virosa. Next base: position 320,738,829 of record NC_136428.1, read on the forward strand.
TTATGCACAAAGTGACAAGGACTTGACAACAAATATTACAGAGCATTCCAAAGGAGATCAACTCCTTGGAAACTTCCTTCTTGCATTAAGTTTTTCTAATCTTACACAGATTGAATAATTTCTAACTTTGAAACATTTCCATATTCCATTTTGACTATCACTTCTGAACAAGAGTTGCCTCCTTACAGATTATGTCAATATGGTCCTTCCAGAATTATCACTATACTTCCAACTGTCCTTGAGCAACCAATCTTTGGTAAACCTTACATTGTCCTCGACAATTGCTTAATCCTTTTAGTCATATCCAGTTCTAGACCTTTTACCTTCTTAATGCCCCAGGCATTTGGAAAATTTTAGAAAGGATGAATATAGCACATGTAATCGATCCTATATCTGAAGCATATGGGACACGATTCATGATGTCTCACATAAAGACTAAACCAGTCTTTTGCTATAATATTTCCATTTCAATTTGCCAAGTTCTCATAATTCAGATTATGAAAAGGGATGTCGTAATCATAATCGAATTTTAGAACGCAAATAATGGACCCATATATAGAATTTCCTTATGTTGAGCCATTCCAGCATGAAATTCATATATATATATATATATATATATATATACATATATATATATATATATATATATATATATATATATATATATATATATATCCTTGACTAAATACGATTAAAACCTCAATCTAAGCTTTTAGATTTGAGATGAAGTATAATTTCCTCTACCTTAATTATAGCAAAACAACTTTTTCCCAATTGAAACCTTTTATTTTCTATAATTAACATTGCTTACTTGCAACCTTTTATCATAATTATCATGCTCCCACTAACATGATGATTATTAGCATAACACTTATGCTCCCACTAGCTTTGACATGTACTCAGAAATCAGCTGGACTTCTAGAAATCAATACTTTTCTGACTTTCTTACCAAAGTTCAGATTTCTGATAATAGATTGCTTTGATAAAACCTTATCAATATCATACACCATATCTTAGATGGATTATAGGTGTGTCTAAACAATTTTGAGAACTATGAAAAGGGATGCCGTAATCATAGTCTCGATTGTTTAGACCTTTGCCACTTCTCACAAGTCCATGTTCGTGTGCCGGTTAACCACACACACTCCACTAACGACTTTGAGAATGCAAATATCATAATTGCTATCTAGCTAAAATCTACTTATTGAAAGTGTTTCCTCACCATCATTTTCATGAATCGGAGAGAAACCTTATGACACTTAGATTTAATGGTGTATTTGTTCTTATCCATGTGAATTGTCAAAACCATAGTCACAAGACAAGGATAATGACAAATTCAAACTCATATGGACTGAACTCAATCTTAATTCCTTGCCACCTGGCAGCTCAAGGGCCTACCATTGCTTCCAAGTTGTTATGCAACCAATTGAGAACTCTAAGAACTCATATGCAAAGCCAACTTTAACTGGAATGGGCACAGAAATAGAGTAAGTCAACACGATATGTTATAAACCTCGCGGCATGTGCTAGTGAATAACTTCATGTTTTATTCTTGATTAGTTCTTGAGACTTTCAAGATCTTTAAGACTCCCACTGTCCTCTTGACATATAAGACTTTCCTGTCAGATATTCAAGAGATAGTGTGGATTCTAATCATGACAAACACTTCACACAATTGGCCTTAGTTGGTCTTTGTTTTATTCAAAACATCACAACTTACCAATTTAAAATGTACAAGAGTAGAAAACTTTTACTCTTACATTTGACAAGTGTTTTAAACCTTCTTTAAGACATGTCACTGAAGTTACAATTTTAGAGTATAACTCTAAGAATTGTTTTGGAATGAAATATGACTCATCTTCTTGATTAAACCACTTCAACAATTCAAAGCTCCTCTTCTTAGCTACCAGAATGCACTTAGAGGATGAATTGTGATAAGGTCTCTTAATCATTAAGATGATTATATAACATGAAACTAAAGTACTCTCCCATCTTTTCAGATTTGAGAAACTTTTATCTTTCTGCCTAAGTTGATTCTTCTTATTCGCTCTGTCATACATTGGAACCTTTTCCAATGTCTCAGAATTACACTTAAGCCTGTAAGTATAACCATATTTACTAAACTTTAGTAAATAATGACGAATAGTCTTAACGATCTTTTGTGGTGGACTTAACCAGTGCACAAGAATGTGTACTCGATCCCTTAGTCCTTTACTTGACTCACACATCCATGTGAACAAGTAGTTAGTCTTAATTTTTCCAATGCTTGAAAGTTCTCATTCATCATACTATACAACATGCATGATTCCAAGTTTCAGTCCAATTGAAACCTTGGGTGACGAGAATCTTTCCTTATTTGGTTAATTTAGAGACTACCACAAATGAAAGAATCAAATTCATATTTCCACTCTTGCTCTTAATGGAATCTTATAAGCAACAAAAATTTTCAAAAATGCCATTGTAAGGATATTTTAAAATAAATAAAATCAAAAATTTCCTTTTATTTTAAAACTTTGCGGAAAAACTTATCCTTACAATGCAAAAGCACATGAAAACTTTGTTGTTATCTATTCCTAAGCAATATATCATAACTCCTAAGAAGTAGCTCAAGAATCCGATCTTCAAACTATGCGATAGAAATCCATCTACGCGATCAGATTCAACATATTCTTTCTTTAAGTTCCTTCACTTTTCTTTGATTCTTAAAACATCACCATGTGACCCAGTCACATCATGTATCAAGAATCTCAGAATAGAAACTTAGCAGAGTTAGATAGTGGACTTTACCTGAAGTAGAGTCAAACTTATTGACTTTAACATCCTTAGGTGTAACGACCCAATTTTTTCTTCCCGTCAGTAAGGTTAGTTCCATTATGCAATATATTCTTTTATTCTAAAAGAAAAGTAAATTAAATAATATTTAGCGGGAAAAATAATATATATATATATATATATATATATATATATATAATAATAACAATTTAGGGTGAAATAAATTAATTAGGTGGTTATAATTCATGGAAGGATGTAAATCAAGTGGAGGGGTTTAAGTGTCATAAAAAGAAACTTGTATTGTCAACTTTCCTAGGGTTAGGGTTGAAAGGTGCTAAAAATCGAAATCTTAAGGGTTGGGAGGTGAAAATCGGACATAACCCCCAAAGGGATCGAACCGATTCTGGTCCCTCATCTGTTTCCCTCTCGTGTGAATTAAGAAGCGATCCCACACATTCGATTCCCGCTTGGCGTCTACAGAGAGCGAACAAAAAAATACAATCCCAAATTCTTGGCCATCGTCCCAGCAGGCATCGATCAAGGAGAAGGAAAGAAAAAAAAACGATCGGCCTTGGGAAGAAGTAGCGATCGACATAGCAAGGGCTGTGGGCACCGATTTTTGTTCCAAATTCGTTAGGTCGGTCACACAACTTGGTAATCTCTTGAATCTCCTTTCTATTATGTTAATTCCTCAATTGGGTTGCAATTAATTTCGTTTTTAGGGTTGAATTGCTTCTCAATGAACAAAAAAATTCTCTTCTTGTACATAATCCCAATCACAGTGTACTGTATGATTGATTTTCAATCACTGTGATGTTATCTTTGATTGATTTTTGCTAATGTTCCCTCATATATTGGAGTTGGTATTCATGAATTGATTTCAAACTTGGAGACTAATTGAATTGCTTTGGGGTGAAATTTGCTCATCTTATTTTCAAGTTTTGAGAATAATTTCCTGCGTAAGATTCATGTTTTGAGCACCCTTTATAAGCCTCAAAACAGCCCCTAGAAGTTTTGATATGTGGGAATTTATGTTGTTGTTCGGACTAGCAAAGATTTTATCAAAAGTCTAGCTTGGAAGTCCTCAAAATTCTTGGTAGTATTGTTTGTATTTTTGGTTTTCAAAACCATGAATTGGAGGCTGAAACAACAAACTTGAAAACCACAAAATATGTTTCTAAATTTCCCTAAAAGTTCATCCCTATATGTATCATGGTTTGAACTAAAAGAAGTCCTTATTGGTGTATGTGGACTTTTGGTGTTGATGCATTAGGGCGTCTTACTTTCAATCACCTTTTGGTCAATTCTTGTTTTTTTTTCATAAACCACTTAATTTATGTCTTAATACCTTCATTCAAGCTTTTGTTGTGTTAATTCGTGTTTCTTTGATCTTTTGTCCAAGTCATAAATCATATGGTGATTTTTGGCAATTATTGGAAATCTGCACAGCAACTTTGCCCTATCTTGCAAGGGCTGTAACTGCTAATCTGAGCAGAATTGGCCGATGCCCCTATCTGGATAAAATGTAGGACATCGAGTCTAGTTTTCAGAAAATCTGGATTCAGCCCAATCAGACTTACAGATTATGTGTTATGACAAAAACACTGAACAGTGGTCAAGCTGTGAAACTTCAAAAAAATGTAACCCATTAAGAAATTAAAGGTGTTAATGAAACTTGGACCCCATGTTGATGATTGCTTGGTATGTGTGATTATTAGGTGAAAACCTTACAACTTCAAGAAGGCTTAAGGCTTGAATTAAAAAGGAGAACTCGCTTCAAACATAAGGTGAGTCGACAATTTATGTTGACTTTGGTGCATAACCGGAAACCACATCTCGTATGTAGATTGTTGATGCAAATTAGAATTCATGCTAGATTTTTATAAATGCTTGTGAAAATTATTGAAAATATGTTGTTTGCATCTTGTGTGTGGTTATTCCTTAGTATCAGTTTCTATGGCGAATTCATGTCATGTGAACGTTGTAAGTTGCATGCGGATATGATGTTTCATGAATTGGTAGTTATATGCTAATGTATGGTGACATCTTAATGAACTTCATTACATGATAATTACTCGTTTGAGTTGTAAGAGTAACATGATTATTATGGTGCATGCATGCTTTTGCGGGGTATAACGGTGACATGGGTAGAACCTTGCAAGTCTAATAGGTTGAAAGAGCTTAAACCATAACGGTGATTAGTTAGACGAACTTTTCTAGATGGTCGTGTGACACGTGGTTCTTGTGCACCTCGATGTACGGGAACTGGAGTGGTGTTGGCTTTATGGTGTGGCTGGATCAAACATCACGTGGGAATCGGGTGGTGTATCGGTGGAATTGGCACCGTTTGTACCGATCCTGAACGACACCGTAAAGTACTTGTACTTTGCAAGTCGGAGTAGCGAAAGTGGAAGTCTTGGGGTTGGTGTATTCGAGTGGAAGTCATGAGCCACTTAGAGCACTAAACTGGCTGAGCACACGAGTAGTGAACGGGGTTAAGTTGTTGGCTAGTCTCTCCCTAAGAAACCCCAAAATGGTTAATCGGTTGAATCAGATATCACATATAATAAATGGTGAATTAAATTATATGTGATAAACGGTTGAGTTAAGTTGAAAACTATATGATTGAATTAAATTAAGATATCATGTTATTTGTTTTTCTTGACTATGCTATTATCATGGTTTGCATGGATGACCCTTACGGGAATTGTGTGTTTTCTTTTTGGTTGTGTACAACTTGTCGGCTCACGTAGCGGTTGCTAACACTTGTTTCTTTGTTGGATGTCTTTTGATTGGTACAGGTAGCTTAGGAGCATGACTTGGTGAGGTTGGGTTCCTTTTGGGTAGTTAGTTTTAATGAAGATGCCACTTGAGCACGTTTGGTTTTATTTTTCTTTGAACCCCTTTTTGCAATAATTTAACGGTTGAATGTTGGTTATAAAAATGGTAACGTGTGGTTTTGGAATGGTTGAAAAATACCAATAATAATAAATAAAGTCTTTCGTTGGATTTTTCATTTAAGGATTGTTAAAGTTAAAAAAAAAGAGTAAAAATCACGACGTTACAAGTTGGTATCAGAGCCATGCTGGGAGTGAACTGAATACAGATACCGGTGTTCAGACTCACAGCTTAGTTGGCTCTATTAGGACCTTTAGGTACTTAAGGGGGGGGGGGGGAGGGTGTGTGTTGAGCGTTTTAGGATAGTGCTTGTAAATTTTCCTTCAAAATGCTTGTTTATGTATCTAAAAATAAGTGAAACTGATTATAAACTGGGATAATGTCGAACGCTGAGGAGAATGTGAATGCTGGAGGGGCGGGCGGCAGCCAGAACAACCGCACTCCCGGGACACCGCTGTTCATGTTTCAGGCCCCACCCATTAACCACCAGCCACGAGCCCAACCGTCACAGGGTGCACACAGCACATCAATCGCCGCCATCATTGCTGATCTTCAGGAGCAGCTCCAAGAGCGGGATAGGACGTTGGAGCAGATACGGCAAGCGATGCATGCCACCAGACTCTTCCCACTTGAGGGCGTGAACGAGGGTGGAGATCAATCGTTTGATGATGAGGCACATAGTCATTTCGTGCCAAGGCAGGAGGTTGTTGGAGCTGCCAGACGTCGAGGGAGTTCATTTAAAACCTTCATGGACTGTAAGCCGCCTACCTTTGAGGGAGGCGAGAGTGCTGTGGCGTGCCTTCGTTGGATTAGGAAGATGGACCAAACCTTTCGATCTGGTGAATTTACTGAGTACCAGAAGGTGAATTATGCACTGCGAACGTTTGACAAGGAAGCACTTGAGTGGTGGGACGCTATTGACGCACGACTCACTGAGGCTACTCGGAGGGCTATGACTTGGGAAATTCTTAGTAAGAAGGTGAAAGGCCGTTTCTACAGTGAGGGTAGCATAAAACAGGCCCAACGAAAATTTTTGAATCTTCAGAAAGGAAGCATGACGATTGATAAGTATAACACCACCTTCACTGAGAAGTCACAATTTGCTACTGATTACTGCCCGACCGAGGAGAAGTTGATTCATCACTATGTGGAGGGGTTGCCATTTGAGTACCGTGCAGTTGTGAGATTGAGGACCACTTTAGCTGAAGCCATGGATGAGGCCCGCAAGATAGAGAATGATATAGCCATTCGGGATCATACCACAACAAGGTTTGGGGATAAACGCAAGTGGGAGGGTCAATCGGGGTCCTCTAAAAAGCAGAAATTTCAGAAGAAGAGTGAAAAATCAACATTTTGTAAGAAGTGTCACTCCTCTCATGGGGGCCCATGTAGCAACAGCACTACGCGTTGCAAACGTTGTGGTAAGATCGGTCATCGGCTTGAAGACTGTAAGAGTGCTGAGCCGATATGTTATAATTGCAGACAGATGGGGCATATTAGCACTCAGTGCCCCAATCCGAGGGTTCAGACAGGTTCTGGTGGCAAGAAAGATGATGCACCGAAGGCAAAAGCTTGCTCCTTCAACATGACTGCCGCTGAGGCTCGTCAGCATGATGAGGTTATTTTCGGAACCTTCTTGGTTAATTCTGTTCCTGCTACTGTTTTATTTGATGGTGGTGCCAGTAGATCGTTTGTGTCATTACCATTTTGTGCTCATTTTGATATACCGCGGACTCCACTAGAGTCTGCATTAGAAATTGAAGTGGCCACGGGTCAGTTAGTCACCGTTCGGGAGAAGTATGATGCGTGTGTAATTTCTATCGGTGAACATACTTTTCCATTGACACTGATTCCTATTGGGGTCGGTAGTTTTGATGTTGTGATCGGGTTGGACTGGCTATTGGCCAACCGCGCCCATATTCTTTGTGCAGAAAAGCTCGTCCGTATACCTCTCTCTTCCGGCGATTATGCCACCGCCTACGGTGAACACCACTATAGGTCTACATCTTTTATATCTGTTATAAAAGCATGCAAGTGCATCGCGAAGGGTTGTCCAGTGTTCTTAGCACATATTGTTGATTCCACTTCCGGGAAATTAAGTCTGTCTGAGGTGGATGTGGTTAGAGACTATTTTGACGTCTTTCCTGACGAACTGCGGGGTTTACCACCGCCACGACAGATAGACTTTCACATCGATCTCATCCCTGGTGTTGCGCCGATCGCCAGAGCACCTTATAGGTTGGCTCTTTCAGAAATGAAGGAGATGATGTCTCAGTTGCAAGAGCTCCTCGACAAGGGGTTCATCCGACCCAGTTCCTCCCCGTGGGGAGCACCTGTGCTGTTCGTAAAGAAGAAAGATGGTACCATGTGGATGTGTATCGATTATAGGGAATTGAACAAAATTAGTATGAAAAACAAGTATCCACTCCCGAGGATCGATGACCTATTCGACCAACTTCAGGGCGCATGTTATTTCTCAAAAATTGACTTGCGATCTGGTTATCATCAAGTGTGGGTTAGGGGACAGGATGTTCCTAAGACAGCTTTTAGAACTCGATATGGACACTACGAGTTCTTAGTCATGCCCTTTGGCTTGACAAATGCGCCAGCGGTATTTATGGACGTGATGAACCGGGTTTGTCGTCCCTTCTTGCATAAATCGGTCATCGTCTTTATTGATGATATTTTGATTTACTCAGGTAGTGTAGAGGATCATCAGAGACATTTACGCGAGGTTCTCGACACACTTCGTAAGGAGAAGCTCTTCGCGAAATTCTCCAAGTGTGAATTCTGGTTATGGAAAGTTCAATTCCTTGGACACTTGGTTGGTGAGGATGGGATTAAAGTAGATCCAGCCAAGATTGAAGCAGTAAAGAAGTGGTCCAATCCGAAAACTCCTACTGAAATTCAGAGTTTCTTGGGTTTGGCAGGCTATTATCGAAGGTTTATTAAAAACTTTTCCAGGATTGCTGCTCCTTTGAGAAAATAGACGAGGAAGTCAGAGCCATTTGTTTGGACTGACAAGCAGGAACAAGCGTTTCAGACATTGAAGAGGCACCTTTGTGTGGCTCCTGTTCTTTCTTTACCTGAAGGTAATGAGGACTTTGTAGTTTATAGTGAGGCATCCTATTACGGTTTGGGATGTGTACTGATGCAGCGAGGGAAGGTGATAGCTTACGCTTCCCGACAACTGAAAAGTGCTGAGGTGAATTATACAGTTCATGATCTGGAGTTGGCGGCCGTACTCTTTGCCTTGAAGTTATGGCGTCATTATCTGTATGGGATGAAGTGTACGCTATATACTGACCATAAGAGCCTGCAACACATACAAAACCAAAAGGAGTTGAATATGAGGCAGCGACGATGGGTTGAATTGCTCGCCGACTATGATTGTGAAATCAGTTACCACCCTGGGAAGGCAAATGTGGTAGCCGACGCCCTGAGTCGTAAGGAGCCAGGCCCGTCCTATCACCTAAAGCATATGGGACTGATGGTTGTTCCCAACATTTTTGATCAAATTCGAGCATCACAAATCGAGGGTTTGAAGGAAGAAAATGTGAAGGACGAGGTAATGGTAAGACAACAGGATCTACTGGTGGAGGATAAACGAGGTCTCAAGACCTTTCGAGGGCGACTCTGGGTCCCAAAGGTTGGTGGTGCACGCGAAACATTGGTGCGAGACACACACAGATCTAGATACTCAATCCACCCAAGTACAACGAAGATGTATCGTAACCTAAAATCGGAATATTGGTGGCCAGACATGAAGAGAGAAATAGCAAAGTATGTTTCAGAGTGTGTGACGTGCTCTCAGGTCAAAGTTTATCATCAAAAGCCCTATGGAGAATTGCAACAACCTGAAATACCTGAATGGAAGTGGGATAAGGTCACAATGGATTTTGTCACAAAACTACCGAGGACTTCTCGCAGTAAGGATATGATATGGGTGATCGTTGACCGGTTGACAAAAAGTGCTCACTTTTTGGCAACCAAGGAAAAGGAAAAGTTGGAGGATTTAGCAAAGCTTTATGTTAATGAGGTGGTCACAAGGCATGGAGTTCCACTATCCATTATTTCCGACCGTGACAGCCGCTTTGCTTCGCGGTTCTGGAATAAATTCCAAGAGGAATTGGGTACGAGAGTTCATTTGAGCACGACCTATCATCCGCAGACGGATGGCCAAAGCGAGAGAACCATCCAAACGCTTGAAGATATGTTGCGGGCATGCGTGATTGAATATGGTGGTTGTTGGGATAAATACTTACCTTTGGTGGAGTTTGCCTACAATAACACTTATCATTCTAGCATTGACATGGCACCCTATGAGATGTTGTATGGGAGCAGGTGTCATACGCCTACTTGTTGGATTGAGCCCGGGGAAAAACAATTCGCGAGTTTAGAGATTGTTCAGATTACAGAGGATAAGGTGAAAATAGCTAGAGATCGCTTCCGAGTGGCTCGAGAAAGACAAAAGAAGTATTCAGACAAGAAGCATCGACCGAAGACCTTCGAGGTGGGAGAAAAAGTGATGTTGAAAGTCTCACCTTGGAAGGGCATCATTCGATTTGGGAAGCGAGGTAAGTTGGGTCCTGGTTTCATTGGTCCACTCATTGTGTCAGAGCGGATCGGAGAGCAGGCTTACAGGTTGAAGCTACCACCGGAGCTGGAGGGAATACATGATGTATTCCATGTTTGTTACCTCCGAAAATGCTTAGCGGAAGAGCCGAGTATCTTAGCGTTGGACGAGCTGCGATTGGATGAGTCGAAGCGCTTAGTGGAGGAACCGGTGGCTATTCTGGAGCGGGAGACTAAACAACTACGTAAGAAGAGGGTCAAGCTTGTGAAGGTTCAGTGGAAGAACAAACATGGTGGTGATATGACTTGGGAAGTTGAAGATGAAATGAGAGCTCGTTATCCTCATTTATTCGTGCCGAAACCTGATTCCGGGACGGAATCCTCTTAAGGAAGGGAGGATTGTAACGACCCAATTTTTTCTTCCCGTCAGTAAGGTTAGTTCCATTATGCAATATATTCTTTTATTCTAAAAGAAAAGTAAATTAAATAATATTTAGCGGGAAAAATAATATATATATATATATATATATACATATATATATATATATATATATATATATATAATAACAATTTACGGTGAAATAAATTAATTAGGTGGTTATAATTCATGGAAGGATGTACATCAAGTGGAGGGGTTTAAGTGTCATAAAAAGAAACTTGTATTGTCAACTTTCCGAGGGTTAGGGTTGAAAGGTGCTAAAAATCGAAATTTTAAGGGTTGGGAGGTGAAAATCGGACATAACCTCCAAAGGGATCGAACCGATTCTGGTCCCTCATCCATTTCCCTCTCGTTCAAATTAAGAAGCGATCCCACACATTCGATTCCCGCTCGGCGTCTACAGAGGGCGAACAAAAAAAATACAATCCCAAATTCTTGTCCATCGTCCCAGCAGGCATCGATCAAGGAGAAGGAAAGAAAAAAAACGATCGGCGTTGGGAAGAAGTAGCGATCGACATAGCAAGGGCTGTGGGCACCGATTTTTGTTCCAAATTCGTTAGGTCGGTCACACATCTTGGTAATCTCTTGAATCTCCTTTCTATTAAGTTAATTCCTCAATTTGGTTGTAATTAATTTCGTTTTTAGGGTTGAATTGCTTCTCAATGAACAAAAAAATTCTCTTCTTGTACATAATCCCAATCACAGTGTACTGTATGATTGATTTTCAATCACTGTGATGTTATCTTTGATTGATTTTTGCTAATGTTCCCTCATATATAGGAGTTGGTATTCATGAATTGATTTCAAACTTGGAGACTAATTGAATTGCTTTGGGGTGAAACTTGCTCTTCTTATTTTCAAGTTTTGAGAATAATTTCCTGCGTAGGATTCATGTTTTGAGCACCCTTTATAAGCCTCAAAACAGCCCCCTAGAAGTTTTGATATGTGGGAATTTATGTTGTTGTTTGGACTAGCAAAGATTTTATCAAAAGTCTAGCTTGGAAGTCCTCAAAATTCTTGGTAGTATTGTATGTATTTTTGGTCTTCAAAACCATGACTTGGAGGCTGAAACAACACACTTGAAAACCACAAACTGTGTGTCTAAAGTTCCCTAAAAGTTGATCCCTATATGTATCATGGTTTGAACTAAAAGAAGTCCTTATTGGTGTATGTGGACTTTTGGTGTTGATGCATTAGGGCATCTTACTTTCAATCACCTTTTGGTCAATTCTTGTTATTTTTTCATAAACCACTTAATTTATGTCTTAATACCTTCATTCAAGCTTTTTTTGTGTTAATTCGTGTTTCTTTGATCTTTTGTCCAAGTCATAAATCATATGGTGATTTTTGGCAATTATTGGAAATCTGCACAGCAACTTTGCCCTATCTTGCAAGGGCTGTAGCTGCTAATCTGCGCAGAATTGGCCGATGCCCCTCTCTGGATAAAATGTTGGAAATGGAGTCTAGTTTTCAGAAAGTCCGGATTCAGCCAAATCGGAGTTACAGATTCTGTGTTATGACCAAAACACTGAACAGTGGTCAAGCTGTGAAACTTAGAAAAAATGTAACCCATTAAGAAATTAAAGGTGTTAATGAAACTTGGACCCCATGTTGATGATTGCTTGGTATGTGTGATTATTAGGTGAAAACTTGACAACTTCAAAAAGGCTCAAGGCTTGAATTAAAAAGGAGAACTCGCTTCAAACATAAGGTGAGTCGACAATTTATGTTGACTTTGGTGCATAACCGGAAACCACATCTCGTATGTAGATTGTTGATGCAAATTAGGATTCATGCTAGATTTTTATAAATGCTTGTGAAAATTATTGAAAATATGTTGTTTGCATCTTGTGTGTGGTTATTCCTTAGTATCAGTTTCTATGGCGAATTCGTGTTATGTGAACGTTGTAAGTTGCATGCGGATATGATGTTTCATGAATTGGTAGTTATATGCTAATGTATGGTGACATCTTAATGAACTTCATTACATGATAATTACTCATTTCAGTTGTAAGAGTAACATGATTATTATGGTGCATGCATGCTTTTGCAGGGTATAACAGTGACATGGGTAGAACCTTGCAAGTCTAGTAGGTTGAAAGAGCTTAAGCCATAACGATGATTAGTTACACGAACTTTTCTAGATGGTCGTGTGACACGTGGTTCGTGTGCACCTCGGTGTACGGGAACTGGAGTGGTGTTGGCTTTATGGTGTGGCCGGATCAAACATCACGTGGGAATCGGGAGGTGTATCGGTGGAATTGGCACCATTTGTACCGATCCTGAACGACACCGTAAAGTACTTGTACTTTGCAAGTCGGAGTAGCGAAAGTGGAAGTCTTGGGGTTGGTGTATTCTAGTGGAAGTCATGAGCCACTTAGAGCACTAAAATGGTTGTGCACACGAGTAGTGAACGGGGTTAAGTTGTTGGGTAGTCTCTACATAAGGAACCCCAAAATGGTTAATCGGTTGAATCAGATATCACATATAATAAACGGTGAATTAAATTATATGTGATAAACGGTTGAGTTAAGTTGAAAACTATATGATTGAATTAAATTAAGATATCATGTTATTTGTTTTTTTGACTATGCTATTATCATGATTTACATGGATGACCCTTACGGGAATTGTGTGTTTTCTTTTTGGTTGTGTACAAGTTGTCGACTCACGTAGCGGTTGCTAACACTTTTTTTCTTTGTTGGATGTCTTTTGATTGGTACAGGTAGCTTAGGAGCATGACTTGGTGAGGTTGGGTTCCTTTTGGGTAGTTAGTTTTAATGAAGATGCCACTTGAGCACGTTTGGTTTTATTTTTCTTTGAACCCCTTTTTGCAATAATTTAACAGTTGAATGTTGGTTATAAAAATGGTAACGTGTGGTTTTTGGAATGGTTGAAAAATACCAATAATAATAAATAAAGTCTTCCGTTGAATTTTTCATTTAAGGATTGTTAAAGTTAAAAAAAAGAGTAAAAATCACAACGTTACATTAGGTAAATTTGGCAGCTTCGTAACCAATGCCCCTTTCTTTGGCAATTCAACATATGGACGCTTTGGTAATGGAACATGGGACTATCACAGACTTAGCCTTTCTCTTTACCATTTGGTCAACCGAGTTAACTATGGCCGATCGCTTTCCATTGGGAAGAGATAACTTTACTGGATATCCAATGTCATCATTGTCAATGTCCATAAAGTTTTGGAAGTTGATCTTAGGAAATAGATAAGATCATTAAGGGTCTTGTCATAGTCTGTTTCGTAGGAGTCCCAAAGGAACTCAATATATGACTTAGAAAGTGATTGAACCACCAACTTTCTCAAGACTTTGACACCCAACTCTCCCGGCTTGTCAATATGTGACTACATCTCCAAGATGTGACCACACATAGACCTTTGCTTGCCAATAGGGCTTGAGTGACCTTAAACTTTTCAAGAACTTGTGGGTTAAGGAGAATAATTGGAGGAGGTGAAAGAAGTATGATTTCCATGGGACATCATCTTCATTTAGGAAAGCTTGTTTCAAGAGATTTGGGAAGATCATAAATGTCTAAACCAGACATGTTTTGGGAGATATTCAAGATAGTTGATTTAAAGTCCTTAATATAACACCCAATTTGAAATATTAAGGCTAGTACCCAACACAATACTTTTATAACTTGGAAGAGGGATGCCGTAATCCAAGCTATAAAATATTTGAAGGTAGGCGAATGACGATTCACCAATTTCCACCATGAAAACGAAACAATTTAATTAGGTTTTACTTGGATTTGAAACTCCTAGATCTTTGAGATTCATTGAACTGTTCAATGGCATGTTTCAATCTCGAGTGTGTCCTTCAGGTTTTGTGAAGGGGATGCCGAGGATCACAAAACAAGGTTTGAATAATCATGCAAATATACTTGGTACCCTTAATATTTACCCCTTAATCGATGTGTCGGTTAACCACACACGCTCCACCGATACTATGATAAATATTAAGAGTGCAAAGTGTAATTTCATGGGTTAGCACCAAATTCACATTTTCCTAAGTAACTAAGATTGGGTATTAATAAGAGTTTAGTTACTTAGTATTTATTATTAATACTTTTAATGAAGGGAGAATTATAGTCCTTGTCCTACCCGTTCGGCTAACGACCCTACACCAGTCAAGGAAGCGGTGGGTGAGAGTGGACACCCATTAAACTGCCATTTTATAGGCAATAACCTTATACCCCCCTTATAGACCGGCTTCGTGAATGAGGCCTACTAACGGTAAGACTGACTTTACTCTTATACATATATATAAATATTATTAACTTATAATATTATAAACTTTTCTTTATTTTGTAACTTATGGAATTAATTAAGGTTACACATTTTATTACTTAATGAAGTGACTCTTGAACCTCCATAACTTGAGGACAAGACTCTTCATTTTTATAACCATTGCCAACTTTTATGAGTTTTATGAAACTTAAATGTGACTTTTCATATAACGTGAGGACAAGTTACAAAAACACATTTTAGAATCAACTCTTAGATTAAAATGGATTGATAACACATAATCAATTAACTTGGCTATTAATCTAAGCAACTCATATGAACAAAGATAATTCACATCAAACTTTTTCATGTAATTAGCATAACTCTTAAACTAATACAAAACATGAATCTATTGACAATTATCTTTTAAATTCGATTAGCATGAACATTACCACATCAAAAACAAGTTTATAAGTCCAAAAACAGCTTATGGTAATGTTCCTAGTCCAATTCCAGCCAAGAAACACGAAAATGTGCTGTCTGGAGGCCAAACTCGTCGAGTTCTTCATGGAACTCGTCGAGTTCATGCTCTAATACATGAACTCGTCGAGTTTTCTACCAGAACTCATCGAGTTTTAGGCTCTGACAGAATCTTGGCTTCGAAAAGTCTATTTGCATCAAGTATAAGAGAAAGTAAGCCTAGGCTCTGATACCACTATTTGTTTTTCAGCATTCTAACACTCCTAAGTGTACATGCAACCCTAAATACCTTGGATCTATGTTTTCTCTATTATACATGCAAATATGAACTTTCCAAGGTATTCATCCTAACTAGCATAATAACATTGATTCATATGAGTATATCAAGTTAGAATTACATACTTCTTTGATGTAGAATGTCTTCATGAAGCTGGAGTGCCTAGTGCCCCAAGTGTGACACCTCAAATGGTTCACACAACACCAAATACACATGGAATGACTTGAGAGAAATTCACACTTCATAAAATCGGCTAGCCCTTTCTATCACACATAGTGGCCGATTTTGTCAACAATAAGATGCTTATATAGTTATTGACAATTAGGGTAAACCCTAATTGTCATGGCTTTCCATTTCCTTGGATCCATGGGTTCAAATACACCATGGAGCATCCATGGAGGATGCTATGGGTTTTTGCCAAACTTGACAATCCATGGAGTCTTAGCCCACTATACAAGTATGGATGATTTACACAATCAACCCATATATTTAATTAGTCTTCTTTTGATCACTTAATTAATCCTAGATTAATTCTTTATCAATACTAATTAAATAATCTTATTAATATATTAGAACTTATAATATATTAACAAACCTTCAGTGTTATTTCTCTCATTTTAGTCTATCCAAATGCATGATGCCATGCAACCCAAATGGACCATGCCGGGTCGGGTCAAGTATTACCAATTATAGTTATGGACTTAGACATTAATCCAACAGAAAATGATCTGGCTCGAAGCAAACTAACAAAGTTTCAAAACCTAACTTTAAGTGGGTACCAAAATTGAATTCAGATCAGTCACCATTAACCTCTAAACCTAATGAAAAGAAAGAATCAAATGAAAAATCTGTGAAAGTGAAGGGTAAACCGAGGATTGTGATGACCTGGGTTCTCAAATCTGAATAAATTCACTCCTTGTGCAGGGACAGTCACAAAGGAGTATCGTCAGACCTTGGTATGTCGATAGTGGCTGCTCCCGGCACATCACAGGAGATATCTCCCAACTGCATGACATTCAAACATTTAATGGGGGCTATGTCTCGTTTGCGGGCGATGAAGGTGGAAAAATAACTCAGAAAGGAACAGTGACGAACGGAGTGCTTAGTTTTGAAAATGGCAACTATGCTCCTGAATTGAGGCACAGTCTGTTGAGCATCTCTCAGATTTGCGACAAAGGGTATTCGACGCACTTTACCGATAAAGAATGTCTTATTTTAAAGCCGGGCATTGTCATTCCGGAGGAGTGGATTCTTTTAAAATCTAAGCGGGATGGGAATGCCTACATCATAGACATGAACAACAATATTCCCGACGAAGTCACTTGCCTATTCTCCAAAGTCTCAGAACAAAATGCGATGTTGTGGCATCTTCGTCTCGGTCACGCTAATGCAAAGAATCTGAATCGGCTTGCAAAGAACGAAATGGTCCGAGGTTTGCCTGTTAGAGATTTCATTACGTTTGAAAAGTGTGTTTCATGTGCTCAAGGAAAACATCATCAGAAACCACACTTTCCAAAACAGGTTAACTCCATCAGTCAAGTGCTCCAGTTGTTACATATGGATTTATTTGGTCCGGTTAACGTTCTCAGTATCAACCGCAATTCATACTGCCTCGTTGTGATAGACGATTATTCTCGTTTCACTTGGGTTTTCTTTCTCTCCAACAAAGCTGGGATCACTGGCCTCATCAAGAAGTTCATTGTGATGATAGAGAATCAGACCAACAACCGAGTAAAAGCGCTGCGTACTGACAATGGAACGGAGTTCAAGAACGCTGTTCTTGACCACTTTTGCACTGAGAAAGGGTTTGTGCGTCAATTCAGTTCTGTTCGCACACCACAACAAAACGGTATTGCCTAACGGAGGAATCGAACTCTTAAAGACGCCGCAAGGATGATGCTGTGTGACTCCAAACTTCCTGTGTTCTTTTGGGCGGAGGCGATTAACACGGCGTGCTACGTTCAGAATCGTGTGCTGATCAACAAAGCCAAAATGAAAACACCGTACAAAATTCTATATGGACATAAGCCATCTGTCAGCCATTTCAGAGTATTTGGCTGCCCTTGCACTCTTCTCCACTTGGAATCCAACCCCAAATTCAATGCAAAAGCCGATGACTGCTACTTTGTCGGATACGCTGCTCGTACTGCATACATGGTTTATAACGAGAGGACGAAACAGATTGTGGAGTCTTTCGATGTTCGTTGGCTTAAAGAGAATGAGACAGACGCTAGAGTGGGTCCAGATTGGCTATTTGATTACACATCTCTTTTCAAATCATTCAATGTGTCGTCGGATAATCAAGCAGGTTCTACGTCTAGTTCGAAAATCATTATTGAAGACGAAGAGGAAGAAGTTGTCTATAGACCACCATTGGTTTCTTCTGATCCTCCGGCGGTGCCTTCTGTTCAAACTGATTCTTCTGAGTCCTCCCCTCAACAACCTTCTCCTGATGCTAATGCTACTCCTCTAACTCCGGTGGAAAGAGAGTTCATGAACCAAGAGACTTCCGCTGTAACTTCAAATCTGATGGAACTTCTCTTTCCGGAAATAATCGCTGATGAGTTTGTAGCAGATCCGACAAACGAACCTAGTTCATCTATCATGGATCATTCAGCAAATGAAGGCGCGGTTAACATCCATAATCTTCCAGTCTCTATCAATGACATCAGCCACGAGATCCATGCTCGCATTCAGCGCGACCATCCTATAGAGAACATCATTGGCCAGCTGGGCGACGGTGTTCAAACGCGAAGTCAGAATGGAGACGTTAATACGTGTCTCTACTCCTGTTTTATTTCTCAGATAGAGCCCAAGAATGTCGAAATGGATATGAATGAGCTCAGCTGGGTTGACGCCATGCATGACGAACTTAATCAATTCGAGAAGCTCAGGGTTTGGAAGTTGGTGGAGCTGCCCAAAGGAAAGAAATCTCTTGATACCAGATGGGTCTTTCGGAACAAGCAGGACGAATCGGGTGTCATCGTGCGTAACAAGGCGAGATTAGTGGTTCGCGGGTTTCGGCAAATTGAGGGTCTTGATTATACGGAGGTTTATGCTCCGGTGGCGCGCTTGGGGGCTATTCGTATCTTCCTCGCATATGCTTCCTATATGAACTTCACCGTATACCAGATGGACGTCAAGACGGCTTTCTTGTATGGCAAGGTCAAAGAGGAGATTTATGTTGACCAACCTCCCGGTTTCGTTAACTCAAAGCTTTCCAACCATGTCTACAAGTTAGACAAAGCTTTGTATGGGCTGCATCAAGCTCCTAGAGCTTGGTATGCTACCCTAACTCATCATTTGCTCAATCACGACTATTCCCGAGGCACCATTGATCAGACCTTATTTATCAAACATGTCGGTCCGGATCAAATTCTTGTTCAAATCTATGTGGACGACATTATATTCGGGTCGACAAGCCAACAACTTTGCAAAGAATTCGAAGACGTGATGAAGAAGCGGTTCGAGATGAGTTCGCTTGGGGAGATGACCACGTTTTTGGGGCTTCAGGTCAAACAATCTTCAACCGGAATCCTTATTCACCAAGCAAAGTATGTGGATGATATGCTGGAGAAGTTCGGGTTCCGAGACGCGAAACCTGCTCTTACACCCATGGCGGAGAGACCTTTACTGGCTCCTGATCTTGAAGGCGAATCCGTAGATCAGACGTACTATCGATCAATGATCGAATCGCTCATGTATCTGACTGCTAGTCGCCCAGACGTAATGTTTGCGGTCTATCAATGCGCACGCTACCAGGCTAATCCTAAACTTTCTCATCTTATTGCTGTTACACGAATTTTTCGGTACCTTAAAGGTTGCCCAAAACTGGGTCTTTGGTATCCGAAAAATCCCGAATTTGACCTTTATGCTTTTGCAGACAGCAACTATGGCGGGTGCGAGCTTGATAGAAAATCAACTTCAGGAGGATGCTAATTTCTGGGAGATAGACTGGTCTCATGGCAGTACAAGAAGCAGCATACCGTCTCAACCTCAACAGCAGAAGCAGAGTATGTCGCTGCATCTACCTGTTGTTCTCAAGTTATATGGATCCAACATCAGCTGTTGGACTACGATTTGAATTTTCAAGAAACCCCAATATTTTATGATAATGAGGATGCGATCCAAATCTCTAAAAATCCAGTCCAGCACTCAAAGACCAAGCACATCGACATCAAAGTGCATTTTATCCGAGATTGTTATGAGCGCTCGCTCATTCGGCTAGAACAAGTCCCCACTGCTAATAATGTGGCAGACATGTTCATCAAGCCGTTCAACAAAGCTCGATTCGATGTGCTGGTCAATTTTTTGAAAATGATTCGCTTCGAGGATTAAATTTTGTCTAGGATAGTTTAAATTTGCGCATTTTAATTTCATTCTCACTCATGCACAAATTTAGGGGGAAAAATAAACAAAAACCAAACAAAAATTAGAAAAAGTTAAAATCCAAAAACAATAAAAATCAAAAAATCAAAAAAAATCAAAAATATGACTTTGAAGTGATCATGTGGGAAGTGATATCAACAAGTGATAACAGGCAATCTCAATTTGTGTAAGGTACCAAAGCTGAATTGTCTAGGCTCTGTGTTCAATGCGCTGGTAGGCACGAAAAGTTTAATGGACTTGACTAGGTGCAGTTGAACTTATGGAATTAAATGACTTAATAATTCTTGACCTAGATAGTTCTGTTTAGCCTGACAATATGATGCTTGGGTAGGTTGAGCAGGGAGATATACATGAGAATCCACCAGTCACATTAATAGAACCCGTATCTAGAACTGTGGTTTTAACTTTTCCTCGATGTACGGACTCTGTCCTTAATTCTGGTATTGATGGGGCGACTGGGAATTCCGATAAAGTAGGTCTGTAGAAAATTGTTTTTCTTTCTTTCTTATTGTTAGTCATATGTTGCCTCCTCTGTGTGATCGAAAGATCCGACCTGGACTGCAACATATGCAACTCTATCTCTATGAATCTTATATATGCTATTCTTCTTATCTGTTAGCCATATGATGTCTCCTTTGCGTGATTCATAATCCGACCTGGTTCACAGCATATGCAACCTTCTAATTCTAAATCCCTCTAAATCTCTAATTAATAATGTGTATTACAAATCTATCCTCTCTCTTAATAATTCTCTGCTCATCTAAAGTAAGGAGTATCTTGGAAGTTCTTGATTATTAGGGTATATCAAGAAGCGGGAAACACGTTCTAGTACACTTAAAATTGAACCATTATAGATTGTCTGTAGATCTCGCTACTCAACTTAGGTGGACAACAATATCCTTGGTCATCGTCAGATGAATGGTCCTTAGGAAGTTTATCTAGGAACATAGGATCAACTTGTCTTGTCATCTATAGCAGGTTCATAATTTGTCATAATTTTTTGTGCTTAAGTGGACCATAATACTGGTGATCGACCAGATCTATTCATGAAAGGAGAGGTACTGATAAATGGCAAATGATTGTCTAACAACTATGATCCCAAAATCACGAAAATTATTAATTTTAGGTTTGAATTAAAATTTTAGCAATTAAAATTTTATTTCAATTTTTATTTTATTCTATTTTTAATTTTTTGGATTTATAAATCTTAGGAAATTTTATTTCATTTTATTTTTCTGAATTAATCCTCAAAGAGTATTATTTTTAATAAACTGTTGGGTATTAGACTATTTATTTTTAAATAAAATTCTGCAGCCCATTAGTGTTTGGAAATTGGGATTGGGATCCGGGCTTGGACCGGATCTTCAATCGGGTATATAAAGGAAAATGGAATCAGTTTTCGGTTCTTCTTTTCTCTCACAGAATACCGAAAACCTCTTTTTTCTCTCTAAGTATCGAGTCTTTGTAGTGTTCTTTTGTTCAATCGACCTCAAAACATCAAAGGTATTGCAATTCCGACCACTACTATGCATTTTTTTTCATAAATCGACCATGAAATCAATGGGAAATCGCGAAAATGTGAAATGTCGGCGTTTTCGGTTCGGACGGCTTTCGGTCAAGCCAGCTCAGACGGCTTTCGGTCCAGCTGAGAATTGCCCTTCTTGGCTTTCGGTCTAGCTCATTTTCGGTGTGAAATCTGGTTTACGGTCTTGACTTGTGTGTTGGTCCTTAGGTTTTCGGTTTGACTTTCTTGACCGAGAACCTAATCTTTGACTTATAAAATTAATTAAAATGGCCAAAGTAAAAGAATTAAGTTGAGAAATAAAATCAATGCATTTTAATCAAAAGATTTCTCATCTGGTCTATTTTGTGCAGATAAAATGGCAAGTTTCAAGGTTGCAGAAAGTCACAATGTTTCCATTTTGCTTGATGATCCTCCTATAGCGCACAGTGAATTCAAGTGAATGATGTTCAGGTTGCGTGAATGCTGCATTTTCTCATCACTCACTTGGAACCCCATAATCTACTTGGATTTAATCAACGAGTTCTGGAGATCAGCTAGCATCATAAATGAAAGCAAAGGAGCGCAGACAATCGAAGCAACTGTCAAAGGACGTAAAATTGTCATCACTGAGCAGTTTATCAGAGACACATTGAAGTTTGATGACAAGGCTACTTATCCTACCGACATTGATCTGCGAGTTGTTGATGAGTACCTTGAAAAGATGGGATATGAAGGCGTTTTCCCACCGACCCTCAAGAAGCTGTTACCTCCATACTGGAGGTTTCTGGCTCATGTGTTTGTTAACTGTATATCAGGACGTAAGGGTGGAGTGGACGAGATCTCTTCAAGGAATACTCAAGCTATTATTGCACTGGCAGCAAGAATCGACTTCAACTTCTCAAGATTTATATTAGAAGAAATGGTCACTAATCCCGAAAAGAAGGCGAAGGACCAATTCCTGCTTTACCCTCGGTTCATCCAGATGTTTCTCAACTGCCTTCTTCCTGAACTTGCCAAGACGGGAGAGATTCTTGACATGAAGGATTTTGGACCAAACACAATCAGTCTGATGAAGCAAAATCGAAAAGGGAAAATCATGTTCCAAGGGATGTACCCTTTCGAGAAATTTGGAAAGTTTGTCGAGCTGACCGACTCTTCTGAATCCCATGGGTCACCTGAACAGACTTCAACTGATCATGCATCATCAGATTATGCGAATATAAATGATGATGTAATCGACATTTCAGACCATGAGGAAGAAACTGCTGCTGCTACAATTGCCATTGTGGCTGAGGAGCATAATTTCACAAATGTGACAATTCAAAGTGATTTTGGTGAAGGTTCCACAGTAGAATTCACCGAAACTGTGGAAGGAGAAGAGAATGAAAGAGTTGATCTGTCCGGCTATGAGAGAGATGATATTGCTATACAATTCACTGGACTTGAGTACACCTTGTCAAATGAAGATCTCGACGACATCTTCAATGATATCGATGATGGTGCCAATCCAACACCGGAGATAAGGAAAAATGTTGACAATCAAGAAGTTGAGCCTCCTGTTCCCGTTCAAGTGGCTGATTCTTCAATTCAAATGGACACCTCTTCAGTGATTCCTCCCCTTGAAAGGGTGATTCCTACATCTGAGCCAATTGTGAGTGAAGCCCAGACAGACCTGACCTCCCAGCCCCCGATGAAAAAACGAAGAACTGATCCAAGGGTGGGATTATTTTTCCTGACCTAACTCAAACCACAGAGACTCCTCCACTCACAACTGCTGCCCCTTCTTCATCCGTGCCCATTCAGGAAAGCCCCAGCTCGATTCATGAAGTTGGTGGCTCATCTGTTGGCTTGAGTTCGTCTCCTCCAAGGCCTTATCATGACGTTGCCTCTGAAAGGCTTGCCATGCATTTGGCTCAGAATTTAACTCCAACACACTCCTCACACGGAAAAGGTATATCCTTTGAGGAGAATATATCTGGAGATGATGACGCCTCAGTGCCTGATTTGAGAAAGAAGATTGGTGTACTGAGCCAGAAGAATATCGAGCTTGATATCAAAGTTGCAGATCTTCAAACTGAGAACGTCAAGCTCAATACTCATGTTGCTGATCTTATTAAAGAAAATGCTCAAAAAACAAAGCAGATCACCGATCTTCAGACGCATTTTGGTTTGTTGACCGCCAGTTATTATGAGTTGAAAAAGAAGCTGGAAGAAGAATTTGGTGACAAATTCAAATCATCTGTCATTGAGCCCAGAATTTATCTTCCTAATCAAGACGCTCCCTATGAGTTGAAAAAGAAGCTAGAAGAAGAATCGTGGCGGCAAAACGTGCTAAACTAGACAAGTCTGCTGAGAAGGATCAACTTTTGTTCAAGAAGAACTCGGATCAGAATGCTCCCATGGATCAACCAAAGATTACCCTTACGGACCTTGGAGAAAATCGCTTCAGAGACACTTATGGTGATAGGTCTGGGATCATCTCATGGGGATTCCATGACCCTATGAAAATGTGGATCGTAAGAAGGAAGAGTGGAAATTCTGAATTGTATAAAGATGCTCACGATTTCAATTCTTGGACCAGGGTTGATTTTATGGAATTGTCTAAAGCCCCATTCTCAAATCCAACAAATGAACCCAAGGCAACACAATTCATGTTGTTTTTAGAAGGTCAAGTGGCAAAGGGCTTTCCCACTATGAAGACAACATCGTCTACCATCAAGATTTACCCCAATGTCATAGATCCCAAAACCAATCAGCCTCTTCGATCTGTGATGTGGCCCGCAACCAATCAAGTAAAGCAGATTCCAATTCTTCAGAACCATCCAGATGGATCTCTACAATCTATGGAATACTGGGTGTTTGATGAATCCACAGCTGCGGCTGTCATCAAACTCAAGCATGGGTGTATTCGTCTTTATGACAAGAGGGATCTGCTAAAGTTTGGAAGGAAGGATATCCATGAGCTTTCTATTCATTAGATCAAGGTGGCTGAAGATATTTTTGAGCCTGCTGCTAAGTATTACACTTCAATGGTGGCATTCATTATTGACAAGGAAATATGGAATGGAGCTATGGAACGGTCAGATGTGCTAGTGGTCGATAAAGACTGATTCATGCTAGCCCCAAACCAAGGGGGAGATTGAAGGGCCAATATATTTGGTTTGGGCTAGGCATTAATGCATGGATGGTTTAGGGTTGTTATTAATGTGTTTTGGACATCTTTTGTGTTTGTTTGAGTTTTTGGTCTAGGTAGGTTTTCGGTCAGGCTTTGACCGAAAACCTGTTTTCGGTCTGATGTGTGTTACTATATATTGTTGTCAGGTTGTCAGAGGTAGGAGTCGCTTCCAGTAGGTTTTCGGTCAATCCAAGTTGTATCCGACATTTCATAGTTGAATTGTATATAAGCTTGGTTGTTTAATCTTCTTCTTCTTCATTTCTATTGCATTTGATTGATCATTAGATAGATCCCACAGATTTGGGACCTAACATTTGTGCATTCTAACACTCCTATGGTGTACATGCAACCCTAGATGCTTTGGATCTATGTTTTCTCTAATATACATGCAAACTTTGATTTTCCAAAGCATCATCCTAACTAGCATACAACGGACTATCTTTACCACAAAATTCTAGTTAGATGACATACCTTTTTTTGTAGCTGGAAACCTTGGATCTTTAAGAACTTAGCACCAATAGTGTAAATGCCTCAAATGGAATCACAACATACCTTTGGACAAAGGATGACTTTTGAGAGAGAATGTCTTGCACCAAAAACGCCTCATATGAACACATAGAACACTAGTGCTATTTTGGATACTAAGGGACTTCTTATATAGTGTGGCATGATTTGAGTTACACCATGTAAACCCTAATGGGCAAGACTTTCCATATTCCTTAGGCTCCATGGGTTTTAACCTCCATGGGTTTAGCCCAACATAAAGAACTATGGAACATAAGCCCACTTTATAAGAATGAATGATTTACACAATCAATCCCTCATATATTTAATTAGTCACTTTTGATCACAAAATTAATTCCAAATTAATTCTTGATCAATACTAATTAAATAATATGATTTCATATTAATATATTAGAACTAATAATATATTAATAAATCATAAATAACCTCTTCTCAAAAGTCCATCCTATCAAATTGTCCTGGTGATATGCAACCCAAAGGGACCATGCTACTCTCGGGTCAAGTACATACCAATTATAGTTATAGGCTTGGACACCTAATCCAACAGTCTCCCACTTGGATAAGCCTAATAACTATAATTGCAAGTATGACTCCAAAATCCCGACTAGCAATCGTAGCTCTTAAAAGTAGCTTTCGAACTCTGACGGAGTTAATGACGTGTCCATTAGATAAAGGATTATATATTCCTCCATTCTAGATATCATATGGACTGAGACATGGATTATAATCATTCTCTCTATCCATATGTTGTTTCTCGATTACTGATTTATGACGACTGAGTAATTGAACAAATCAAATCAGTCCAGGCTTGGCAAAACACTTAGGGGGTGTCATCACCAAATCATCGATGGGCCCACAAATATCGCTTTTATCCCTCTAAGGGTAAAAGGAATGGATAAAATTCGACTCAAATGCTTGTTTGTATTTACTCACCAAATTACACACAACAATACGCTTTATAACACCAAGTTACTGGTGCGTTTACATACATCAATGTGAAACCGACTCGCAACTAGAACTCACATGTCTCCGTTTCAAGAATATAAGATATTATCGTCTCACTAGTCACTCGTGATAAAATCCATGAAGTGATTAAATGAGCGTGGGTTGAATCCAATACTTGAAACTTATTGCAGGAGTACTCATGAACACTGCAACTATGTCTACAACACCTAGACAAACTACAGACCCATTCATGACAGTCTTGCCTCAATACCTACTTCCAAAGTATGATTGACTGTGGATGGTTTGAATAACCTAGTTATTCGGGAAGTCAAAACATGCAAAGTGAAACACAATAATAATACTATTCCTATATGGCCCAAAAAGTTTTGAGTCATATTGATTAGTCATTATTCATTGTATAATGTTTTGAATAATCAACTTAATACTTGAATTAAAAAAAAAATTATGTCGTGCTCCAAGCATGCACACTATGTTTGTCTAAACAATAGTTATGCCATGCCCAAGCATGCACACTATGTTTTTCTATGGTCCTTACTTTGTGAAATAGATCAATTGAAAACATTTCAATGATGCCCATTTCATAGTTCCAAATTTTTACTGCAAGTGTAAGAATTTAAAATTCTTGTCACTACTGGGAAGTGTTAGATTCTAAACTATCATGCAATGATTCTTTTCTAAAGTATTCCTTTGGATATTATTACAAGACAGTTCCATGGAAATGAAGTCTCAAATTCAAAGTACATTCCTTTGAACATCCTTCTTGCATAAAAGTTTCTAACATTCTTATCAATTCTTCAACTACCAATATGGAAACATTCCATATTTGCCATACGGCAACTCATTATTAATAGTATCCTATCTATTCATAATAATGTCAACCTAGTCCATCCATTACTATACATCCAACTGTCCTTAAGCGACCAATCTTTGGCGAACATTAGATTGTCCTTAACAGTTGTTTAACCACTTTAGTCAAATCCGGTTATATTCCTTTTCCCTCTTAATGCCTTAGGCATTTGGAAAATTAGAACACGAGAATCTTATAGTATATGTAATCGATCCTATACCTGAAGCATATGTGACACGATTCATAATGTCTAACAAAAAAACATGATACTTGATCAGTCTTTTGCTACAATATTTTTTTTATTTGCCATGTTCTCATAATTCGAATTATGATAAAGGGATGTCGTAATCATAATCAAATTTTGAGAACGCAATTAACATTTCCATATATATAATTTCCTTATGTTGAACCATTCCAATGCAACATTCATATATATTTGACTAAATTTTATTAAAATCTCAATCTAAGCTTTTATATTTTGAAATGAAGTATGAATTCCTCTCCCTTAATTATATCAAAACAACTTTTTAAACCCTGCAACTTTGCAAATTGAAAATTTTGTTTTTTATAATTAACATTGCTAACTGGCAACACTTACCATAATAATTATTCTCCCACAATAATTATTATCTTGCTAGCATAACACTTGTGATCCCACTAGGTTTGACATGTATTCAAAAATCAGCTGGACTTCTAGAAATCAATACTTATTGACTTTCTTACCAAAGTTCAGATTTCCGATACGAGATGTTTCGATAAGACTTTATCTAGGCTTCTCAAAATCATACACCTTTCTTACATAGCTCACATGTGTGTCTTAACAATTTTATAACTTACAACAATAAGTCTCAAATGTTTAGACAGTTTTCCATTCTCACAATTAAAATTATGAATAGGGATTCCGTAATCATAATTGAATTGGAGAATGCAAATATCACAATTCTATCTCCTTAAAATCTACTTAGTAAAAGTGTTTCCTCACAATCATTTTCATGAATTGGAGAGAATCCTTTTGACACTTAGATTTTTATGGTGTATGTGTTCCTATACATGTGAACTTGTCAAAACCATAATCACAAGATATGGTTTGTGACAAATCCAAACTCATATGGACTGAACTTGTTAAATCTTAATTTCATTCCACCTGGCAGCACAAGGGCGTACCATTGCTTCCTCGGTTGTTATGAAAACAACTATGAACTCATAGAACTCACATGCATAGCCAACTTAACTAGAATGAGCACATAAATAAGAATATGTCAACACGATAGGTTACAAACCTCAAGTCGTGTGCTAGTGTTTAACAATAGGTTTATCCTTGATTAGTTCTTGAAACTTTCAAGATCTTTAAGACTCCCACTGACCTCTTGTGACAACCCGAAATTTCTATTCTGTACAACATTTCAATTCATTAGAAGTCAAAACAGTTACTACTAATTTTCAAACTTTTTAGAATAAGTTTGAGTATTTTAGGATTAACACTTTAGGAGATATCAGGAGAGAGGATGCTCTAGGGTTTATTATGTAACAATAATCTTTCAAAACTCCAAAAGATTAGAGTTTACGGCCTAAACAATGGTGTTTACGACCGTAAACCCTAAAGGAAAGAGGTATAAAGGTGACACTTAGTTATTTTTACCATTTTTCCAACTTTCTATTGGATTAGTGTCTAAGTCCATAACTATAATTGGTATGTACTTGACCCGGCTCGGCATGGTCCATTTGGGTTGCATGGCATCAGAACATTTGGATAGACCATTTATGAGGAAAAGACATTTTGTGACATATTAATATATTATAAGTTCTAATATATTAATATGAAATCATGTTATTTAATTAGTATTGATCAAGAATTAATTTGGACTTAATTAAGTGATCAAAAAGAGACTAGTTAAATATATGGGGATTGATTGTGTAAATCATTCATTCTTATATATGTGGGCTTATGATCCAAGATTCCTTTATGTTGGGTTTAACCCATGTGGTGATCCATGGATACTCCATGGAGGTTAAAACCCATGGAGCATAAGGAATGGGTAAAGTCATGAGTTACATGGTGTAACCCTAATAGCCACACTATATAAGAACCCCTTTAGTTCAAGAAATTGGTACTAGTGATACATATTTTGAGGGCTAGCCGATGTGAACATGTATGTCTTCTTCTCATGGTTATTCCAAGAGTTCATGATGTTGTGTGAACCATTTGAGGTGTCACACTTGGGGCACTAGGCTCCCAAGCTTCATGGAGTCAAGCAACAACAACAAGGTATGTATTCTATCTATTTTATTATCCTAGTATCAATGTTTTGGTATGCTAGTTAGGATAATACCTTGGATAATCATATTTGCATGTATAATAGAGAAAACTTAGATCCAAGGTATTTAGGGTTGCATGTATACTTAGGAGTGTTAGAATTCTCAAAACCCAACAGTGGTATCAGAGCCTAGGCTTGTTTTCAATTATACTTGATGCAAATTGCCGAAAAATGATGAAAAAGTCGAATTTCGGGCATTCTGGGCACTGGACTCGCCGAGTCCACTGATGAACTCGCCGAGTCCATGAAGAAAATCATCCTACTCGGCAAGTAGGTTGATACACTCGACGAGTAGGAGCCCCAGACAGCATATTTTCGAGTTTTTTGGCTAGAAATGGACTAGAAACATTACCCTAAGATGTTTTTGAACTTATAAACTTGTTTTGATGTGGTAATGTTCATACTAATCCAATTTCAAAGATAATTGTCAATAGATTCATGTTTTGTATTAGTTTAGTGATTAGGCTAATTACATGAAAAAGTTTGATTTGAATTATCTTGTTCTTATGAGTTGCTTAGATTAATAGAAAAGTTAATTGATTATGTGTTTTCAATCCATTTTAATCTAAGATTTGATTCTAAAATGTGTTTTTGTAACTTGTCCTCAAGTTATATGAAAAGTCACATTTAAGTTTCATAAAACTCATAAAAGTTGGCAATGGTTACAAAAATGAAGAGTCTTGTCCTCAAGTTATGGAGGTTCAAGAGTCACTTCATTAAGTAATAAAATGTGTAACCTTAATTAATTCCATAAGTTACAAAATAAAGAAAAGTTACATTCTTTAATTAGTTTAAAGTCTTCCATAACTTGTCCTCAAGTTATGGAACTTGAAGAGTTTTTTAATTAAAACTAATTTAAACACATAAGTTATGGAATTAATTAGTTTTGAATAGTTTCAAAACTTGCCCTCAAGTTTTGGAATTTGAAAAGTTTCACTTATGAATACTTTAATTCCAAGTTAGCCCTTAGAATTTTAAAAGTTAAAATTCAAACCCTTATACTATTATTATAATTTTAATTATATAGATATGTATAAGATAAAGTCAATCTTACCGTTAGTAGGCCTCATTCACGAAGCCGGTCTATAAGGGGGGTATAAGGTTACTGCCTATAAAATGGCAGTTTAATGGGTGTCCACTCTCACCCACCGCTTCCTTGACTGATGGAGGGTCGTTAGCCGAACGGGTAGGAAAGGACTATAATTCTCCCTTCATTAAAAGTATTAATGATAAATACTAAGTGACTAAACACTTATACATTCCCAATCTTAGTTACTTAGGAAAATGTGAAAAGGTGCTAACCCATGAAATTACACTTTGTACCTTACCAAGTCATTAGTGGAGCGTGTGTGGTTAACCGGCACACTAATAAGGACTAGTAAGAGTGGCAAAGGGTAACTTGACTCTATTATAGATCGGTGGAGCGTGTGTGGTAAACCGGCACATCGATTAGGTGATAAAGTTAAGGGTACCAAGTCAATTTGCATGGTTATTCACACCTTGTTTGTGATCCTCGGCATCCCAGTCACAAACTTGAGAGGGCACAATCGAGATTCAAACATGCCATTGAAAGTTCAATGTATCTCAAAAGATCTAGGAGTTTCAAATCCAATTAAAACTTAATTATATTTCGTTTTTCATGGTGGAAATTGGTAAATCGTCATTTACCTACCTTCAACTATTTTATAACTTGGATTACGGCATCCCTCTTCCAGTTATAAATAGGTTGTTGGGTCCTAGCCTTAATATTTCATATTGGGTGTTATATTAAGGACTTTAAATCAACTATCTTGAATATCTCCCAAAAGATGATCTTCCCAAATCTCTTGAAACAAGTTTTCCTAAATGAAGATGATGTCCCATGGAAATCATACTTCTTTCACCTCCTCCAATTATTCTCCCTAACCCACAAGTTCCTGAAAAGTTTAAGGTCACTCAAGCCCTATTGGCAAGCAAAGGTCTATGTGTGATCACATCTTGGAGATGTAGTCACATATTGACAAGCCGGGAGAGTTGGGTGTCAAAGTCTAGAGGAAGCTGATGATCAATCACTTTCTAAGTCACATAGTGAGTTCCTTTGGGACTCCTATGAAACAGACTATGACAAGACCCTTAATGATCTTATCTATTTGCTAAGATCAACTTCCTAAAACTTTATGGACATTGACAATGATGACATTGGATATCCAGTAAAGCTCTCTCTTCCCAATCAAAAGAGATCGGTCATAGTCAACTCGGTTGACCAAATGGTAAAGAGAGAGGCTAAGTCTGAGATAGTCCCATTATCAAGGGTCCATTGCCAAAGAAAGCGGCATTAGTTGCGAAGCTGCCAAATTTACCTAAGGATGTTAAAGTCAATAAGTTTGACTCTACTTCAGGTAAAGTCCACTATCTAACTCTACTAAGTTTCTATTCTGAGATTCTTGATACATGATGTGACTGGGTCACATGTTGATGTTTTAAGAATCAAAGAAAAAAGTGAAGAAACTTAAAGAAAGATTATGCTGAATCTGATCACGTAGATGGATTTCTATCGCATAGCTTGAAGATCGGATTCTTGAGCTACTTCTTAAGAGTTATGATATATTGCTTAGGAATAAATAACAACAAAGTTTTCATGTGCTTTTGCATTGTAAGGATAGTTTTTCCGCAAAGTTTTAAAATAAAAGAAATTTTTTTTTTTGATTTTATTTATTTTAAAATATCCTTACAATGGCATTTGTGAAACCTTTTGTTGCTTATAAGATTCCATTAAGAGCAAGAGTGGAAATATGAATTTGATTCTTTCATTTGTGGTAGTGTCTAAATTTACCAAATAAGGAAAGATTCTCATCACCTAAGTTTCAGTTGGATAGAAACTTGGAATCATGCAAGTTGTATAGCATGATGAATAAGAACTTTCAAGCATTGGAAAAAATTAAGACTAAGTACTTGTTCACATGGATGTGTGAGTCAAGTAAAGGATCGAGTACACATTCTTGTGCACTGATCAAGCCAACCACAAATAATTGTTAAGACTATTCGTCATCATTTACTAAAATTCAGTAAATATGGTTATACTTACAAGCTTAAGTGTAATTCTGAGACATTGGAAAAGGTTTCAATGTATGGCAGAGCGAATAAGAAGAATCACCTTAGGCAGAAAGATAAAAGTTTCTCAAATCCGAAAAGATGGGAGAGTACTTTAGTATCATGTTAATGATTAAGAGACCTTATCACAATTCATCCTCTAAGTACATTCTGGTAGCTAAGAAGAGGAGCTATGAATTGTTGAAGTGGTTAAATCAAGAAGATGATTTATACTTCGTTCCAAAAACAATTCTTAGAGTTATACTCTAAGATTGTAACTTGAGTGACATGTCTTAAAGAAGGTTTAAAACACTTGTCAAATGTAAGAGTAAAAGTTTTCTACTCTTGTACATTTGAAATTGGTAAGTTGTGATGTTTTGGATAAAACAAAGACCAACTAAGGCCAATTGTGTGAAGTGTTTGTCTTGATTAGAATCCACACTATCTCTTGAATATCTAACAAGAAAGTCATATATGTCAAGAGGACAGTGGGAGTCTTAAAGGTCTTGAAAGTCTCAAGAACTAATCAAGAATAAAACCTGAAGTTCTTCACTAGCACACGACTTGAGGTTTATAACCTATCGTGTCGACATGTCTGTGCCTATTCAAGTTGGCTTTGCATGGGAGTTCTGAGAGTTCTCAATTGGTTGCACAGCTACTTGGAAGCAATGGCAGGCCCTTGAGCTGCCAAATGGCAAGAATTTAAGATTGCACAAGTTTAATCCATATAAGTGTGGATTTGTCAGTAACCTTGTCTTGTGATTATGGTTTTGACAAAATTCATATGGATAGGAACTCATACACCATAAAATCTAAGTGTCATAAGGTTTCTCTCCGATTCATGAAAATGATGGTGAGGAAACACTTTCACTAAGTAGATTTTAGCTAGATAGCAATTGTGATATTTGCATTCTCAAAGTCGTTAGTGGAGCGTCTGTGGTTAACCAGCACACTAACATGGACTTGTGAGAAGTGGTAAAGGTCTAAACAATCGAGACTATGATTACGGCATTCCTTTTCATAGTTCTTAAAATTGTTTAGACACACATGTGAGCTATCTAAGATAAGGTGTATGATATTGATAAAGTTTTATCAAAGCAATCTAGTATCAGAAATCTGAACTTTGGTAAGAAAGTCAATAAAGTATTGATTTCTAGAAGTCCAGCTGATTTTTGATTACATGTCAAAGGTAGTGGGAGCATAAGTGTTATGCTAATAATCATCATGTTAGTGGGAGCATGATAATTATGATAAAGGTTGCAAGTTAGCAATGTTAATTATAGAAAACAAAAGTTTCAATTCGTGAGGCTGCAGGGGTTGAAAAACTTGTTTTGCTATAATTAAGGGAGAGGAAATTATACTTCATTTCTATTCTAAAAGCTTAGATTGAGATTTTAATCGTATTTAGTCAAGGATATATATATGAATTTCATGTTGGAATGGCTCAACATAAGGAAATTCTATATATGGGTCCATTATTTTCGTTCTAAAATTCGATTATGATTACGACATCCCTTTTCATAATCTGAATTATGAGAACTTGGCAAATAGAAATGGAAATGTTATAGCAAAAGACTGGTTTAGTCTTTATGTGAGACATCATGACTCGAGTCCCATATGCTTCGGATATAGGATCGATTACATGTGCCATATTTATCGTTTCTAAAATTTTCCAAATACCTGGGGCATTAAGAAGGGAAAAGGTCTAGAACTGGATATGACTAAAACGATTAAGCAATTGTCGAGGACAATCTAAGGTTTACCAAAGATTGGTTGCTCAAGGACAGTTGGAAGTATAGTGATAATTCTGGAAGGACCATATTGACATAATCTGTAAGGAGGCAACTCTTGTTTAGAAGTGATAGTCAAAATGGAATCTGGAAATGTTTTAAAGTTAGAAATTATTCAATCTGTGTAATATTAGGAAACTTAATGCAAGAACGATATTTCCAAGGAGCTGATCTCCTTTGGAATACTCTGTAATGGTTGTTGTCAAGTCTTTCTGACTTTGTGCATAATCATTACAGGAGGATCAATGCATATAAGTTTATAATCTAACAGATTTCAGTAAATGGCATGAATTTGGAATTCTTGCATTTGCAGTAAGGATTTGGGACTGTGAAAGAGGATCATTGGAGTTATGTTCAATTGATCTAATTCACAAAGTGAAGATCATAGACAAACATAGTATGCATACTTGGTGTATGGCATGACTAGTGTTTAGAAAACATAGTGTACATGCTTGGAGCATGGGACAACTATTGTTTTAAATTCAAGAATAAAGTTGATAGCTGAAACAGTATACAATGAATAATGTGTAATCATATGGTGATAAATAAAAGGTGTTTTATTTATGTTCATAGGTTTTGATACCATATTAGATTCTATTATTATTGTGTTTCATTTTGCATGTTTTGACTTCCAAAATAACTAGGTCGTTCTTCCTGATTGAGTAAGTTATTCAAACTATCCACAGTCGGTCATATGTTGGAAGTAGATATGAATCAAGATTGTCATGGGTTGGCTTGTAGAGGTCTAAGATGTTGAACAAGGGGCTACAACACTCATGAGTGCTCATAAGTTCTGAGTATTGGATTCAACCCGCGCTCATTGGAATCACTTCATGGATTTTATCACGAGTGATCATGAGACGATAATATCTTATATTCTTCAAACCTAGAGATATGAGTTGTTACTATGAGTTGGTTGTACATTGATTGCACGAAAACACATTCGGTAACTTGGTGTTATATAACGTGCCTTTGTGTATGATTCAACAAGTAGTAGAACAAGCCATATGAGTCGAAGTTTATCCATTCCTTTTACCTTCGAGATAAAAGTGATATCTGTGGGCCCCTCGATGATTTGGTGATGACAAATGTAAGTGCTCGGCCGGGCCTGGACTGATTTGATTTGTTCAATTAGTCAATCGTCATAAATCGGCTTTTGAGAGCTACGATTATAATCCATGTCTCAGTCCATATGATATCTAGAATGGAGGAATATATGATCCCTTATCTAGTGGACAAGTCATTGACAAAGGTCAGAGTTCATCTACAAGGTCAGAGTTCGACAGCGGCTTTTGAGAGCTACGATTGCCAGTTGGTTCCTGAAGTCATACGCAATAATAGTTTTAGACTTATCCAAGTGGGAGACTGTTGGATTAGTGTCTAAGTCCATAACTATAATTGGTATGTACTTGACCCGACTCGGCATGGTCCATTTGGGTTGCATGGCATCAGAAAATTTGGATAGACCGTTTATGAGGAAAAGACATTTTGTGACATATTAATATATTATAAGTTCTAATATATTAATATGAAATCATGTTATTTAATTAGTATTGATCAAGAATTAATATGGAATTAATTAAGTGATCAAAAAGAGACTAATTAAATATATGGGGATTGATTGTGTAAATCATTCATTCTTATATATGTGGGCTTATGATCCAAGATTCCTTTATGTTGGGTTTAACCCATGTGGTGATCTATGGATACTCCATGGAGGTTGAAACCCATGGAGCATAAGGAATGGGTAAAGTCATGAGTTACATGGTGTAACCCTAATAGCCACACTATATAAGAACCCCTTTAGTTCAAGAAATTGGCACTAGTGATACATATTTTGAGGGCTAGCCGATGTGAACATGTATGTCTTCTTCTCATGGTTATTCCAAGAGTTCATGATGTTGTGTGAACCATTTGAGGTGTCACACTTGGGGCACTAGGCTCTCAAGCCTCATGGAGTCAAGCAACAACAACAAGGTATGTATTCTATCTATTTTATAATCCTAGTATCAATGTTTTGGTATGCTAGTTAGGATAATACCTTGGATAATCATATTTGCATGTATAATAGAGAAAACATATATCCAAGGTATTTAGGGTTACATGTACACTTAGGAGTGTCAGAATGCTCAAAACCCAACACTTTCAAGAGCAAAACTCAAACTCTCTCAAGTATCATCCAAATATTTCTTCAAGATCTTCATCTAGTAAGTGTTTCTAGCCCTTTTAAGTTAGTATATCACTTAATCTAGTGATTTAACACACTTCTAACCATGAAATCATTCCAAAAGGTTCAATCTTCAAGTTTCACCAAGAACATCAAGAACACACACTAGTGTTCTTGGAATTTTGGCTCATTTCAAGCCTTTATCTTGTAAGTACTTCTATCCTAGAGTATGTTAGGGCTTGATACACTTCTTTACATCAAGAAAACACAAAGAAACACCAAGATCAAAGGTGTTTACGGTCCAAGAACACCTTGGACCGTAAACCCTAAATAAGGGGTCAAAGTGACCCTAGTCCCTTCACAAGCTTTGGAAACTAGTCTAGACTCATTACTTAATATGTTTAGGACTTGGAAATGTCAAAAGACCACAAACCATAAGGGTTTACGGTCGTAAACCCAAGATGAAATGGTCTTAGGACTGTAAACTCCAATTAGGAGTGAAATGGTGCCCTAACCTCTTCTATAAGCTTATACTTCAAGTGGAAACACTTCTAAGGACTTATAAGGCTTCAAATCAACAAATGGTCAAAGAAGTATGAGTTTACGGTCGTAAACTCATGGGTTTACAACCGTAAACTCATGGAGTTATGGTCAAGAAACCGTAAACTCAAGAAACGGGTTCCTTTGAACCCTAAACCCAATCGCTTTGTCCTACAACACTTAGATGCAATCCTTAGCACTTA
Source organism: Lactuca virosa (assembly GCF_052849685.1). NCBI lineage: Eukaryota > Viridiplantae > Streptophyta > Magnoliopsida > Asterales > Asteraceae > Lactuca > Lactuca virosa. Next base: position 320,776,003 of record NC_136428.1, read on the forward strand.
TAACACCTATATAAGGTGTTTAAACATGCCCTAGGATGTCTTTACTTTGTTAATTAGTTGTTTAAAGACTAATTGGATACATATATGTGTATTTATATGTTAACTAGGATCATTGTGTGTATACAAGTCTTCACTTGACACCTAGCAATCCTATTTCATCAGTTCATCCAAACCACTCACTATAGGCGAGTTCATATCCCTTAATTAACCTTTTAAATGTTTTTAAATGCTTTTATGGGGGGGGGGGGAATACAAGTTGAACAATTATAGTTATTATATCAATCACATGTGATTAATAACTACCAAACAAGTGGTTTTCTTACTTTTCAACTGTTTACCAAACTGTTTTACCTCAAACTGTGTACCAACACCTTTTCATGTCAAATGCTTTTACTTAAACTCTTTTATACTTATATATTGTCAAATGCATGCATATATATGTATAGTTATATAAGTAATGTTTAAAGGACTTAGGACGGCTGGCTCGCTTGATTTCCTTTTCCTCGTTGGGATGTGGCTTTAGGGCATCGGTTATCCATCCGAAGGTCGTATAAATATTAGTTGTATATCATGTATACATACTTAGTCATAAAAGTTCTTTCATTCAGTTCCACACCTTTAGGTAGCAAGGATATACAAACATGTTCATACATTACTATTAAGCTACCATAGGGGTAGTTTAGGAAGATACTAAAACTATTACTAGAACAATGAAACATACAAAGAGTCAGTTCATTCATGAGTCAGTACTATACAAAGTAGATAACAAACAATACCATACAGAGAACGAGATAACATACAATACGATACAAAGAACGAGATTACAAACAATACCATACAGATAGAACATACAGGCTAGATAGAAGGAGAACATACAATACAGCTAGCACATTCATTACATATACATTATTATATTTATGTGAGCCACTAAACAGGGCATGGCACTACCTGCCATGACTGTTTTTGTATCCAGAATCTCCTTGATTGGGGAGCATATGAGTTTGTGTATAGATCTATACTGGATTGACTATCCTACACCTTGCTGCTAGCTACAGAGGGACTTGCAAGTCTACGGGTGCCAAACGTCATTTCTTACGACGTCTTACATCGTCGTTTTACTATTGAGTCGGTAGCAGGATACAGGCCGATCACATGGTACTTTAAATAACAAATGGTTTAAAGTAGTTAGTACATTAGTAGTTCCTTAATACAACACTACAATACTATTTCATTTTCCCTTTTACATTTACTTTGTGATTTCACACAATAAACAATAATTTAAAAACTATATTTTTGGTTAATGATAGTCAGAATCGGGAAAATACATACTCTTACAAGAGACACACACAGACACTAGATGCCTTGGTAGAAGGCTACTTCTAGTAGAAAACATAGGGTTTTCTAGGAGAGTTCAAACAATTACAAACTTTTACAAAACTTATACATTACAAGACTTACAGACACTAATATACTTATGATCTCACCAGCTTTAAAGCTGATAAACTCTTTCAAAATAACTTGTATTCTCAGGTCGCCAGTAGACAGGTACCGGAGCCAGGTTTTGAGAAGATGGAGCTTGTTCAAGACTCATCTTTCATTTTGATTTATATTTTTGGTGTCTATAAAACTTGACAGAACACACTTGTATGAAATTATATTATTAATGCAATGGATGATGTTGTTGCTTATTTACTACTTTGCATTGTTGTGATACTGTACATGACGTCCTCCACCCCCGAACTATTCTGCCGTTCCGGTTTTGGGGTGTGACAGATTGGTATCAGAGCATTGTTTATAGTGAATCAAGTGTATCAACCCATAAAAGATATACGAACTATAAACACAAGCGGGATTAAAATACTCTGATAAAGAGTTTATACTTTAAATAATAAAATATTTAATTAAGTATACATACCTGTATTCATACTAAAATCAATGTCACTAGGACAGAACGAAAGTATTACGATTGTTGGACAGCACAAGTGGACTTAGAGACATATGGTCAATCCTGGGAAGATGTAGCCTGATCAACTACATTATCTGAGGAGTGACTAGCATGTGCCTAAGTGTGGTTGTGAGGTTGCAACAAGTCTAAAAACTTACCAACACTACTACAATAAGAACTGTAGAACAGAACATTAAACTTAAAAATACTATAGGAGTATTTTGTGTTACTATAATTACTTATCTGAGAATTAAAGGTCTTTATTTTTTATATCAATGGTTGTTTAGGGGATACGCTAACGTTATATGTATCTAGGATGTCATAGACTTAGAATCTGTGAATCTTTGCTTTATTTCCTGTCCTCGTTGGGTTGTGGGCTTAGAGTTAGGGTCACTTATTCGAAGGTCTATCCTGTCCCAAATACATATAACTGGTATGAACTAAACAAGTATTGAGGTAACTAATAAAGATCATCTTATAATTATCTAATTAGTTCGTCTATTTAGTTATTTCTTACACCTCTTTTCTCGCATAGATCTAATGGCTGGATTCCATCTTCCCGGAGACCCGTACTTTCCCAACCACGACAATGCTGGATGACTCGGAGAAGAGCCAGAAAATGATCACCCAATCCCTTTGGATGATCACGAAGCTGAAGGTTTTTCTGATGGTTCGGACTCGGAGCCAGAAGTCAACAACCAACCCCCAACTGTTCAAAACCAAACCCTCATCCAACATTTCAAGGACCCATACCTCTATGGGCCACAAACTTGAATAGGTGGAGTCAGGAACAGGGGCAGCCCATGCCCTACCACGGAGACAGAAGTTTCTACAACCTCACTGAGGGAGGTTCAGCTGACAGGGTCCTACCCATAATGGTCCGTAGGATTGCTCGGAACACCGAGAAAGGTCGAGCAGCTATCGTCCGAGTAGTGGAGATTGACGCCAATTATGGCGTTAATACTGTCCGCATTCGCCAACTTGAGTCTGCTCATGAAAGGACTCAGGTCCGTAATGCAGTTCTGCAAAGGGAACTTGCTGAAACCCAAGCTGAAGTCAGAGAACTTCGAGCTCAGCAAGTAAGGTCCGATAGGCGCATAAGGGACATAGAACGCCTCCTGTCGGATTCAAGAACTCACTCTAGCAGTTTTCATCGCCGTTAGAGTCTTATCGACTTCTCTATGCGGTATAACCTAGTTTGTGTAAAAACTCTAGTCTAATTTCCTATCTTAGTAAATCTTAGACCCGTTAGGTCTTGATTTGGTAATAGTCTGTCAAAATTGTCCATCTTGGTTGGTGTAAGACCTACTTCTAGGTCATTTTCCCGAACTCGTTACATCTGTAATTCCAATATTTGACAGATATTTAATCTAATGGAAATTATATCCAAATGCTTTCGTTTACAATCAATCGTGTTATTTATTTGTGCTGTTGGACTATGGAAAGTTAGTCCATCGGTCATTCTCATCAATTTTCCTATCAAATTCTTATCAATGTCTGTATCTTTCTAAACTTACAGTTCAAAGATGCCTCCACGTAAATCTACAAGACGCGACCCTCCCGCACCAACACCACATGCTCCTCAAATCGACACAGCAGCCTTAAATGCTGCTGTAGCTGCGGCTGTGGCTACAGCCATGGCCCAATATCATTTGTCCGGTTCCACTGGAGGAGGAACCCCTGTCCAGTCCATTCAGGTTGAAACCCATGTGCGCTCGAGAGAGTGCTCCTACAAAGACTTCGCAAACTGCAAGCCATTGTCCTTTAAAGGAACTGGCGGAGTCCTGGTTCTCTCGCAATGGTTCGAGAAGACAGAGTCGGTCTTTGAGATTTGCTCATGCCCGGAGGGAAGCAAGGTCAAGTTTGCCGCTTGTACCTTCGAATCAAAAGCCCTAACATGGTGGAATAGCCATGTTAAGTCACTATCTCTAGTGGTGGCTAATGCTATGGGCTGGGATACCATGAAAGACCTCATGATTGAGGAGTATTATCCAAGGGGCGAGATCCAAAAGCTGGAGGAGGAACTGTGGAGCCTAACCATGAAGGGCTCCGACATCGTCTCGTATACCGCCAGCTTCTGTGAACTGGTGGCCCTCTGTCCCAATATGATCCATACGGAGGGAAAGAAGATCGAGAGATATATATGGGGAGTGATACCACCATACCAGGGGAATGTTTTGGCTTCCCACCCCACTACATTTGACAGTGCCAAACGATTGGCACAACGGCTCATAGACCACGGGGTCCGTACCCCGGCTGCAACAAATGCAACTTCCACCACACGGGAGCTTTCCGGGAAATGCATTGCTCAAACTGCAACAGGAAGGGGCATACTGCCCGTTTCTGCAAAGCCCCGACGAAGCCAATCACCCAAGTCCCCGACACTAGTGTGGGCCAGACTTGCTATAATTGTGGCGAGGTGGGCCACTACAAAAGGGACTGCCCTAAGGCAAGGAACACAGGTGGAGTGGCAAGAGTTCTGGCCATAGGCCACGAGGAAGCGGTAGCCGACCACACAGTGGTCACTGGTACGTTTCTCCTCGATAACTCGTATGCATGTATTCTATTTGATAGTGGAGCGGAGAGGAGCTTCGTGAACCAAAAATTTACTCATTTACTTAAGCAAAAATCACGAGCACTTAAAGAACCCTTCACTGTAGAAATGGCTAATGGAAAGACAGAGAGCACTAGCAGCGTATTCGTAGGGTGTACATTAACTTTAGATAGCCATTCATTCTCGATCGACCTCATGCTGGTCTCAATTAAAAGTTTCGACGTCATTATCAGCATGGATTGGTTGAGTCTTCATCGTGCTGACATCATGTGTTATGAAAAGGCTGTTCGCCTAAATCTTTTGTCTGGCGAAACCCTAGTAGTATATGGCGACAAACCCGGCACAAACCTTCGTATCATCTCGAGCATTCAGGCTCAGAAATTCTTGCGAAAGGAATATCACGCATTCCTTGCTCACGTGGTCGATGTGAGCCAAGAAACGAAAGACATTCAAAACATCCCAGTAGTTCGCGACTTTCCCGACATCTTTCCAGAAGAACTCCCGGGATTACCTCCGCAACGACAAGTCGAGTTTAGAATCGACTTAGTTCCAGGGGCTACTCCGGTAGCCAAATTGCCTTATCGTTTAGCACCTGCAGAGATGCAAGAACTGTCCGGTCAACTTAACGAACTGCTCAGCAAGCGCTTTATAAGACCAAGCTTCTCACCCTGGGGAGCTCCAGTCTTGTTCGTCAAGAAGAAAGACGGATCGTTTCATATGTGCATCGACTACAGGGAGCTCAACGAACTGACCATCAAAAATCGTTATCCTTTGCCGCGGATAGACGATTTATTCGATCAACTTCAAGGGGCGAATTTCTTTTCGGAAATTGACTTAAGATCCGGGTATCACCAATTACGAGTGCTAGGGGAGGATGTTCCGAAGACAGCCTTCCGAACTCGTTATGGACACTACGAATTCGTAGTGATGTCGTTCGGATTAACAAACGCGCTCGCTGTATTCATGGACTTAATGAATAGGGTGTGTCGTCCTTACTTGGATCAGTTCGTCATCGTCTTCATCGATGACATACTTATCTACTCTCGTAGTAAGGAGTAGCATAGTCAACATCTGCGACTAGTCTTAGAAACCCTTCGTACGGAGAGGCTCTATGCAAAGTTCTCGAAGTGCGAATTTTGGATCCGACGAGTCGAATTCTTAGGGCACGTGGTTAGCAAAGCAGGAATACACGTGGACCCTTCCAAAATTAAAGCCATTGAGAGCTGGTCAGCACCGAAGACGCCTACAGAAATTCGCCAATTTCTAGGCCTCGCTGGCTACTATCGCAGGTTCATTCAGAACTTCTCACTCATTGCGAAGCCTCTGACAGCACTGACCCAGAAGGGCGTGGCCTTTGACTGGGAAGAGAAGGAGGAGAGAGCGTTCCAAACGCTCAAACGAGCCTTGTGCACCACACCAATACTATCCCTCCCCGAAGGAATAGAAGACTTCGTTGTCTATTGCGATGCATCGAATCAAGGGCTCGGATGTGTTCTAATGCAGCGAGGTAAGGTCATCGCCTATGCCTCGAGACAGCTGAAGACACATGAGGTCAACTACACTACCCACGATCTTGAACTAGGAGCAGTTGTGTTTGCTCTGAAGATCTGGAGACACTACCTTTACGGTACAAAAAGCACAATCTTTACAGACCACAACAGCCTGCAACACATATTCGACCAGAAGGAGCTCAACATGAGACAACGACGGTGGGTCGAGCTACTCAGCGATTACGAATGCAAAATTCGTTGTCATCCGGGTAAAGCCAATGTAGTAGCTGACGCCCTAAGTCGGAAAGAATATTCTGGTCGTACAGTCAAGTCATTGACTATGACTATCCATTCACACTTGTCCACACAAATAAAGGGGGCGGAGCTTATTATCTCATGGACCGAATCTGGACCCCGAGACTTGGTGGTTTCAGAGACTTGGTCATGAACGAGGCGCACAACACTCGTTATTCCGTCCACCCAGGTTCAGATAAGATGTATCTGGATCTTAAAAGGTTATACTGGTGGCCTAACATGAAAGCAGAAATTCCTGCCTTCGTAAGTAAATGCCTTACTTGCGCGAAGGTCAAGGTCGAGTACCAGAAACCCTCGGGTCTACTACAACAGCCTGAGATTCCAGAGTTGAAGTGGGAGGGGATCACTATGGACTTCATAACCAAGTTGCCCAAGACAATGGGTGGACTTGATACCATATGGGTAATCGTCGACAGATTCACCAAGTCCGCACACTTCCTGCCTATCAAGGAAACAGACAAGATGGAGAAACTTACACGAACTTACATTAAGGAAATTGTACGACTGCATGGTGTTCCCATATCCATTATCTCAGACAGAGATAGTAGGTTCACTTCTAGGTTCTGGCAGTCGCTACAGAGTTCCTTAGGAACTAGGCTGGACATGAGTACAGCCTACCATCCGCAGACAGACGGGCAAATTAAGAGGACTATCCAAACCTTGGAGGACATGTTGCAAGCCTGTGTGATCGACTTTGGGAAAGCATGGGATACTCATTTACCCCTTGTTGAATTTTCCTATAACAACAGTTATTACACAAGCATAAAGGCAGCTCCATTCGAGGCCCTCTATGGCCGTAAGTGAAGATCCCCTCTGTGCTGGGCTGAGGTGGGTGATACCCAGTTATCTAAACGACGAGTTCCTGAAAGCACTCTCACAGGTCCGAAGATCATACGGGAAACGACGAAGAAGATCGTTCAGATCCGTGAACGATTGAAAGCCTCCAGAGACCGACAGAAAAGCTACGTTGATAAACGAAGGAAACCTTTGGAATTCCAGGTGGGCGACCGTGTTCTATTGAAGGTCTCACCCTGGAAGGGCTTGATACGCTTTGGAAAGCGTGGAAAGCTAAATCCAAGGTACATAGGGCCTTTCGAGATTCTCGCAAGAATCGGCCCCGTAGCTTACAAACTTAACTTACCCCGCGAGCTCAGTAACGTACATTCTACCTTCCACGTTTCGAACTTGAAAAAGTGTATGTCCGACGAGACTCTTGTAATCCCAGTCGACGAGATCGAGATCAACGAGAGCCTCAACTTCGTGGAAGAACCAGTAGAGATCATGGACCGAGAGGTCAAGCAAACGAAACAAAGCCGCATCCCGATAGTGAAGGTTCGCTGGAACGCCAAGCGAGGGCCTGAATTCACTTGGGAGCGAGACGATCAGATGAAACTGAAGTATCCTCTTCTTTTTTACTTAGTTATTTGTAACTACTTATTTGCTTAAATTCTAATTTCAGGACGAAATTCCTTCTGAGGGGGGGATGATGTGACAACCCGAAATTTCTATTCTGTACAACATTTCAATTCATTAGAAGTCAAAACAGTTACTACTAATTTTCAAACTTTTTAGAATAAGTTTGAGTATTTTAGGATTAACACTTTAGGAGATATCAGGAGAGAGGATGCTCTATGGTTTATTGTGTAACAATAATCATTCAAAACTCCAAAAGATTAGAGTTTACGGCCTAAACAATGGTGTTTACGGCCGTAAACCCTAAAGGAAAGAGGTATAAAGGTGACACTTAGTTATTTTTACCATTTTTCCAACTTTTAAGAGCAAAACTCAAACTCTCTCAAGTATCATCCAAAGATTTCTTCAAGATCTTCATCTAGTAAGTGTTTGTAGCCCTTTTAAGTTAGTATATCACTTAATCTAGTGATTTAACACACTTCTAACCATGAAATCATTCCAAATGGTTCAATCTTCAAGTTTCACCAAGAACACCAAGAACACACACTAGTGTTCTTGGACTTTTGGCTCATTTCAAGCCTTTATCTTGTAAGTACTTCTATCCTAGAGTATGTTAGGGCTTGATACACTTCTTTACATCAAGAAAAGACAAAGAAACACCAAGATCAAAGGTGTTTACGGTCCAAGAACACCTTGGACCGTAAACCCTAAATAAGGGGTCAAAGTTACCCTAGTCCCTTTACAAGCTTTGGAAACTAGTCTAGACTCATTCCTTAATATGTTTAGGACTTGGAAATGTCAAAAGACCACAAACCATAAGGGTTTACGGTCGTAAACCCAAGATGAAATGGTCTTAGGACCGTAAACTCCAATTAGGAGTGAAATGGTGCCCTAACCTCTTCTACAAGCTTATACTTCAAGTGGAAACACTTCTAAGGACTTATAAGGCTTCAAATCAACAAATGATCAAAGAAGTATGAGTTTACGGCCGTAAACTCATGGGTTTACGACCGTAAACTCATGGATTTATGGTCAAGAAACCGTAAACTAAAGAAAGGGGTTCCTTTGAACCCTAAACCCAATAGCTTTGTCCTACAACACTTAGATGCAATCCTTAGCACTTATAGCACCTATATAAGGTGTTTAAACATGCCCTAGGATGTCTTTACTTTGTTAATTAGTTGTTTAAAGACTAATTGGATACGTATATGTGTATTTGTATGTTAACTAGGATCATTGTGTGTATACAAGTCTTCACTTGACACCTAGCAATCCTATTTCATCAGTTCATCCAAACCACTCACTACAGGTGAGTTCATACCCCTTAATTAACCTTTTAAATGTTTTTAAATGCTTTTATGGGGGGGGGGGAATACAAGTTGAACAATTATAGTTATTCTATCAATCACATGTGATTAATAACTACCAAACAAGTGGTTTTCTTACTTTTCAACTGTTTACCAAACTGTTTTACCTCATACTGTTGTACCAACACCTTTTCATGTCAAATGCTTTTACTTAAACTCTTTTATACTTATATATTGTCAAATGCATGCCTATATATGTATAATTATATAAGTAATGTTTAAAGGACTTAGGACGGCTGGCTCGCTTGATTTCCTTTTCCTCTTTGGGATGTGGCTTTAAGGCATCGGTTATCCATCCGAAGGTCGTCTAAATATTAGTTGTATATCATGTATATATACTTAGTCATAAAAGTTCTTTCATTCAGTTCCATACCTTTGGGTAGCAAGGGTATACAAACATGTTCATACATTACTAGTAAGCTACCATATGGGTAGTTTAGGAAGATACTAAAACTATTACTAGAACAATGAAACATACAAAGAGTCAGTTCATTCATGAGTCAGTACTATACAAAGTAGATAACAAACAATACCATACAGAGAACGAGATAACAAAAAATACCATACAGAGAACGAGATAACAAACAATACCATACAGAGAGAACATACAGGCTAGATAGAAGGAGAACATACAATACAGCTAGCACATTCATTACATATACATTATTATATTTATGTGAGCCACTAAACATGGCATGGCACTACCTGCCATGACTGTTTTTGTATCCAGAATCTCCTTGATTGGGGAGCGTATGAGTTTGTGTATAGATCTATACTGGATTGACTATCCTACACCTTGCTGCTAGCTACAGTGGGACTTGCAAGTCTACGGGTGCCAAACGTCATTTCTTACGACGTCTTACATCGTCGTTTTACTATTGAGTCGGTAGCAGGATACAGGCCGATCACATGGTACTTTAAATAACAAATGGTTTAAAGTAGTTAGTACATTAGTAGTTCCTTAATACAACACTACAGTACTATTTCATTTTCCCTTTTACATTTACTTTGTGATTTCACACAATAAACAATAATTTAAAAACTATATTTTTGGTTAATGATAGTCAGAATCGGGAAAATACATACTCTTACAAGAGACACACTCAGACACTAGATGCCTTGGTAGAAGGCTACTTCTAGTAGGAAACATAGGGTTTTTTAGGAGAGTTCAAACAATTACAAACTTTTACAAAACTTATACATTACAAGACTTACAAACACTTTCATACAAATACAGACACTAATATACTTATGATCCCACCAGCTTTAAAGCTGATAAACTCTTTCAAAATAACTTGTATTCTCAGGTCGCCAGTAGACAGGTACCGAAGCCAGGTTTTTGAGAAGATGGAGCTTGTTCAAGACTCATCTTTCATTTTGATTTATATTTTTGGTGTCTATAAAACTTGACAGAACACACTTGTATGAAATTATATTATTAATGCAATGGATGATGTTGTTGCTTATTTACTACTTTGCATTGTTGTGATACTGTACATGACGTCCTCCACCCCCGAACTATTCCGCTGTTCCGGTTTTGGGGTGTGACACCTCTTGACATATAAGATTCACTTTGTCAAGAACCATTCCTTGACAAACAAATATTCAAGAGTTAGTGCGGATTCTTATCCAGAAAGACACTTCACCCAATTGGTCTTAGTGGGTCTTTGTTTTATCCAAAACATAACAACTTACCAATTTCAAATATACAATAGTAGAAAACATTTTACTCTACATTTGACAAGTGTTATAAACCTTTCTTAAGATTATGTCACTCAAGTTACAATCTTGGAGTATGACTCTAAGACTTGTTTTGGAACGAAGTATGACTCATCTTCTTGATTTAACCATTTCAACAATTCACGATTCCTCTTCTTAGCCATACAAATGTACTAAGATATCCTTATAGGATCAACTGTGACATAGTTTTTCATAATCATTAAGATGATCATAAAACACGATACTAAAGTACTCTCCCATCTCTTTAGATTGGAGAAACTTTTATCTTTCTACCTAATTTGATTCTTCTCATTCGCTCAGCCATATATTGAAACTTTTCCAATGTTTAGAATTATACTTAAACTTTTAAGCATAACCATATTTACTAAGCTTTAGTAAATCATGACGAATAGTCTTATCGTTCTTTGTGGTGCACCTGACCAGTGCACACCCAGTGTACCCGATCCCTTACACATTTACTTGAGTCACATACACATATGAACAAAGAATTAGTCTTAATTTCCCAAAGATGAAGGTTCTTATTCATCACAAACCACAAGTTGTATGATTCCAAGTTTCTATCCAACTGAAACTTGGGTGATGAGAATCTTTCCTTATTTGGCAAATTCTCGACACTACCACAAATGAATGAATCAAATTCATATTCCAATATTGCTATCAATGGAAACATATAAGCAACAAATTTTCACAAACGCCATTGTAACGAAACTTAAAATAAAAAAAAAACTTTTCTTTATTTATAAAACTGCGGAAAAACTTTTCCTTACAATGCAATTACAAATGAAAAACTATGTTGTTATCTATTCCTAAGAAATCTATCACAAATCTAAAGCAACAGCTCAAAATTCTGTTCACCGAACCATGCGATCGACATCCATCTCTTCGCGATCAGAATCAACTTATTCTTCCTTTAAGTTTCCTTTCTTTTCTTCGATTCTCCAAAACATCAAAATGTAATTACATTACATCATGTATTAAGAATCTCCAATTGGGAACTTAATAGAGTTAGATAGTGGATTTTCCCTAAAGTAGAGTCAAACTTTTGACTTTACCATCCTTGCAATCTTTCTGGTAAACTTGGCAGCTTCGCAACCAATGCCATTTCTCTTGGCAATAGAAACAAACAGACTCTCTTGGAATGGTACACAGGACTATCTCAGACTTAGCCTTTTTCTTTACCATTCGGCCAAGTGACTTGACCTTGGCCGATCCCTTTCCGTTTGGAAGAGAAAGCTTTTCTGGATCTTCAATGTTACCATTGTCACTGTCCATGGAAGATTGGAGAGTATATCTTCCAATCAAATTGCTTTACAAGTGTGCCAAATCATTGTTGATTCAGTTGCAACAAGCAAATATGTTAAGATCATAAGGGTCATGTCGTGATCTCCCATATACTAGTCCTTAAAGAACCCGCTATATGACTTAGGAAGTGATTGAAGAACCCAGTCAATAGCCAACTTCCCTAAGACTTCGACACCCAACTCTCCCAGCTTGTCAATATGTGACTTCATATCCAAGACATGAGCACATACAAACTTTCCTTCCTTCCAATAGGGCTTTGAGTGACCTTGAACTTGTTGGTTAGGGAGAATTATTGGAGTAAGTGGAGGAAGTGAAGTCACACGACAACACAAAAAAGGGATTTATCTTTCACCTTGATCGCCTTGTAGAAAATCATCTTTCAAAAGATTCGGGAAGACCATAGTTGTCTGAAGTAGGCATCGACAATGGGAGAAATTCAAGTTTAGTTGATTTTAGTCCTTAATATAACACCCAACATGAAACATTAAGGCTAGGACCCAACACAATATTTTACAATTTGGAAGAGGGATGCCGTAATCCAAACTGCAAAATATTTGAAGGTAGGTAAATGACGATTTACCAATTTCCTCCACGAAAAACGAAAAATAATTTTAGTTTTTAAGTGAATTGAAACTCCTAGATCCTTTGAGATTCATTGAACTATTCAATGTGAGAGAAGAAGAACTTTCTAATGCGCATGGACAAGGTTTGAAAACTCAAACCTTGAGTAAATGCTTAAGATTAATGTTTGCTTGCTAATGAATGTTCAAGTCAAGTCTGGGTAAACTTGTCAAGTCTGAGATAAAGTATTCAACAAATGTTCAAGCCATAAATGAGAATAAAGTTCAAGGTAAAGATAATAAATGAAGAACAAGAAGAATGTTTTAGAGAATATTTAGGAAGATGGAACAACTTGAATATGCTAAAAGGTTTGAATAATTCGTCACTTGATTCAACATTGCATGCTCCTATAAATAGGAGAATGTGAAACATAGTACAAACTGGTAAAGATACATAGGACTGGACTTAAAGAGTGTTTCTGACATTCTGATTGTCCAAGTTGACAAACAGACTAAATCCTATGAGATGTCTAATCATGCTAAGTGACAAAAATAATAAATACAACAAGACAAAACATTAACTCCGAATCATCAATTATTGCAGACATAACGTCCATTCCGGAATTCTTTCACTTCTAATTCTTCATATCACCAACTGACTTTGGATTTGACATTTGGACTTAGGATTGTTGGAGGTTCACTTTCAGGTTCCAACAATCTCCCCCTAAGTGAACTTAGCAATCCAGTTAGCTTAGATAGTTTCTTCCTTGATGAAGGTGTGGGCTCTAAACAACCATTCTCTGACTTCAATTTACCAGGTCAGATGACTCAAAAACTTTGCTTTGACCTGTTCCGGAGCTTCTGACTTGGATGCACGACTAATGAACTTCCGAAGTGCTTTTGTAGGAACTAGGTGCTTGTCAAGGACTCAAAAACAATCCTTTTTGTTTGACTTCCTAGTTGTCTAGACAAACCCTAGAACCGGATTATCGATTGGGCCATCCGCATGCAGTTCAGCCTCAGGAAGAACAAAGTTGATTTTTACGACAATGTCTTCAATTCCATATAGGTGAGCCAACTCATAGTCGCATCTGCAAACTTCCGCAACATAGTCCTTGAGGAAACTCAGAGCAGCATGGTAGGCACCCATACTGATATCATCTTTTTGGATTTCTAGAAAATGAGCAGCCAATGTGAGAATGCCATTCAGATTCATCGAAGGGAAATCAACGTCAATGATCGTCCGTGGTGTTGGTTTGTTCCGGAAGATGTGAAATCCAAATAATGTGCAGTTGAGTTCAAACTTCACAAAGATTTTTCTTCCAAACCCATGGACTTTGGTAATTCTCTTCCTTGTCCACACTTCCTTAAGAGGTTGTGCATTCTTGGAGTATAATGTTTCAAGTCTCTCACGCTCTGTCCGGAGGATTACTTCCGGATCGTCATTGGGGTGAAGAGGAGTGAACTTGATGCAGTATTAGCTGTAAGGAGAGAGAGGAAGATCGAGCTGTTCGGAATCATTTGTCGGAACATCGTAATACATGAAAGGAATGATTTCATGATCACGGAGAATGCCTTCACGACATAGAGGTGATATACCACGCATCAGATCAGGATTATCCTTGAGAGCTTGGATCCGGATGTTCTCCTCTAAAGCTTTGTTAATTTCCTCATGAGACCATCCAAATTTTTGCTTTGGCGGAGGTCCGAAGTGGAAGGCTTGTTGTTCGGTTGTCATTGGCTTTTTTCCTTTGTTTTTCTGCAGCGCATACATGATGAATTTCATATTCTCATCAACAACTAATTCTGGAGTGGGGTTCGGAAGAGGTTTTTCCGGAATGTCATCAGGGATCCGGAGTGGAGAACCCTGGTCAATATGAGCGATCCTTGGAGCCGGAATTGGAGGAAGCATACAAGGGGTGGCTCGGTAGGCTTGAGCTATGAGAAATGATTTTGCCTTATCCATTTGAATTCCATTCCAGAGAACATGAGGCAAAGAGGATGGCGAGGAGACTATGGACCAGATCCTCTTTTCTTCCTCTATCATCACTTTTGGAAAGAGCTTGTTTGGAGCTTCTAGATCAAGAACTCCATTAGTGACATATTCTTCCTCACTGTCTTCTGCTTCTGAAACTTTGGGAGAGGATTTAGAAAGGATCTTCAATTCATCATCACTTTCAATTTCATCCCGGAGTGTGAATTCCGAGGCTGGTTTCCAAACATGACTGGGGCCTTCTCCCCCTCTTGCATCGTTGGAATGAGGAACCGGTGCAAGCAACAGTGACTCCTTCATACCATCAAAATTTTCAAACACCTTTTGAAGTACGGTGTTGAGTTGTTTAGTGAGAGCATGATACGCTTCGGAAGTGGGCGCTTGAGAGGCAAGATGATCGAACATATGACCAAGGATGGCTAACATCTCATCAAACGTTCTATTCGGAACATCTACAATGCTCCAAGAGGATCGGAGCAGTTTGATGAGGACTTGTTGAATTATGAGATTCATCTCATCCTTCTTCTTGATTTCCTTCTCCAATCTTTGAATCTGCTTCTCATGAGAAACATGGGTCTGCTTGACGAGATTATTGGTAGCAGCAACCAAGTCATCATGGACCTTGAGCATTGTTGCGATTGTATAAAGGTAGTGATCAACCAAGGCATCATACTTTGCTTCGACTTCTACTATGGAGTATTTGAGCCAGAGTGAGATTAGTTGATCTAACTGGGCTTCTCTTTCAGCAACGGAAGGTCCGGACTGATTAGATAGAGACTGGATAATGGCATCGAGCTTGGTATCCAGTCCGGAAACCTTCTGATCAATTTTGGTGTTATGCTCTGTTACAAAAGTTTCGATGGAGGAGAATTGCTTCATGGTATTGGACACGTTTTTATGAATCTCGAGGAGAGCAAATGGATCGATATACTCTCCAGCGGAGGATCCGGTGTCAGAATTGGAGTGTTGTGGCTTTTCCTTTTGAGATGTGGGATTTGTAGAAGGACCAGGATGAGTTGCAACATCATTTTCTTGCATCTTGATGTTGGAGTTATCATCTCCATCCGGAGTGGAGGAGGAGGATCCGAAGTCAAATGCAGACTTGGATGAGGATGGCTTGGATAGGAATTTGACAGATGACATGAAGTGTGTATCCGGAATAGTGTTTCCATCATCATTCAGCATAACTTACTATGCGAGTTCTTCATCTATATCTGTTGGAATGAGGTTGTTGTGAGGATTGAATGGAGCTTGTTTCGAGGAAAATTCTTTATTGGCATCAGTGCCAGTGGGAGGAACATATGGAAGGTTGCTTTGAATGGCTCTATTCCTCATTGAAATGAGTGTAGAATCCACTTGATATCGAGTAAGGTCTGGACGTCTGATCACAACCCTGTTCACAAAATCTTCCCACATTATATCATTAGAACCTGGTCGTCCTGTACTCCTTCCGGGTATCAGACCAGTTGTGGCATCCAAAGTCGGAGGGAGTACTCCAGCTTTGGAATGCTTGGGGTCCGGAACAGGGGTTCCTGAGTGTGTGTATGAGGAAAAAAGTGGGATATCAAATTTGACATGTGGGTGTGTTCCAGGGGGGCAAGGACCTATGTTCAACACCGACATCACCTTGTTGGGAAGGAGAGGGTGGATTATTAGCAGTCTCCCCGTGGGTGTGTTCTTATGATTTTGAAACATTGAGGGGTGCCTCAGATGAGTGGGTAGGAGGGGTGTTCTGACGGCCAGAGTCAGCTGAAATATCCTTAGCACCTTCCTATTGAGAGGAAGAGTCGACTTTGGTTCTCTTTTGAGGCTTTAACTTAGAGGTAGAAGTTTTCCGCTTGGTGGACTTCTTGGTCTTCCTTGGTTCGAAAGATATTGGCTTGGCCACTTCCGGAGTGGGCTCAATGGGGACTTGGGTAGACTGTGTTGGGTCGAACACAGTCGAAGTCTCCAGATGTTTTTGTAGATGAATAGATTCGTAAGGGATAAGGTCCATCATGTGTTGAGGTAACCTCTGTACAGGACCCAAAGAATATTGGTCCGAAATTCTATAAGATTTAACAACTTTGAAAGAAACGTATACCTCCGGAGGAATCATATTAACAGGAAGAGGTTCGGAAAGTTCCCTGAAGAGTTGTTGAATCGTTAAAGCCCAGAACCTAGGACATGAAATGTCATTCTCTTTTCTCTTGATGGAAAACTTCCAGAAGTATTGCCGTAGCACCTCCAAAAGATCAACCGTATTGCTTCGTCCGGAGTAGATATTATAGACGACGTGAAGCCAATATTTGTTCAGTGTGTCCGTTCCACCGTGCTTTACGTACAACCCGCGGATGATGAAATGCATCAACACTGTCCATAAACCTGTAACAACAGATTTCTTGAAATCCTTGGCCTTGTAGTCTTGGGTGTACCGAATGTGGTTCAAGAACTGTTGGAACACTTCTGCAGTTGGTTCTTGTACTTTGAAACCCTTGGGGTTTGTTTCACACCGATTGC
Organism: Lactuca virosa; assembly: GCF_052849685.1. Taxonomy (NCBI): domain Eukaryota; kingdom Viridiplantae; phylum Streptophyta; class Magnoliopsida; order Asterales; family Asteraceae; genus Lactuca; species Lactuca virosa. The sequence goes on from NC_136428.1 coordinate 320,793,181, forward strand.
TCTAAGGAATGTGGATTTGTAGATGGGCACTATTCTATCGCCAATGATTTTCGTTTCCAGAACATTGTCTTCGATTTTGATTTTGGTGAAGGCTCTGTGAAGATGATGAAGTGGGAGAGGTGGTTCGGGGACTTTGGTGAGAGGGATGGAGATGGGATGGTTTGCCATAAACTCGATCATGAATCTAATGGATTCATCGTAATCCATAGGGGTTAGTGAAAATGTTTGGGTTGTGTCCCTGAGAAAAGGCTCAGGTGATTTCGATAATGATGATCCCTTGGAGGGTTTCTTCTTGGCAATCGATTTGTTGGGAGTCGAGGCAGATGGTGCAATGTTCTGTGATGAGGGTTGAGAAGCCATTGTTGCAACAAGTTGAAAGCTTGAAGAACACGATGAACACAGAGATCATTTGGGAGTTTTGGAGAATGTTCAACGCGTAAAGAGGTAAAGGAGATGTTTGGGAAGTATTTATAGGTAAGGAAAATGGGTCGGGTTAAGGGAAGTAATGATGAGGATCCGAATTTTAACAGGGTTGCATTTAAAGAGGTAAAGGAGATGTTTGGGAAGTATTTATAGGTAGGGTTGTTTGTAGCTAGAAGTGGAAAACCCAAATGGCGATTTGATGGTTGCTTTTGGAGACGTGCGGTCGTGGCACGAATATCAAGGAAGATAATGATCAAAAGTTATCGTTGCTTAACATTGATGGGTTTTGAGCATTCTAACACTTCCTAAGTGTACATGTAACCCTAATAACCTTGAATCTATGTTTTCTCTATATACATGCAAATTTCTTTTTCAAGGTTATTTCCTAACTAGCATGGCATGGGGATTACATAAAACATAAAAACTAGTAGAAATACATACCTTGTTGTTGCTTGGATTCCTTCAAGACTTTGTGAGCCTAGCACCCCAAATGTTGTGCCTCAAATGCTTCACACAACACCACAAGACTTGGAATAACTTGAGAGAATACTTCTAGCACTCAAAATCGGTTATGCCCTCTCTAGTAACGCTAGGTCCACTAGGTCATCATTTTGCTAGCCATAGGGTTCCTTTTATAGTGTTGTCACAATTAGGGTTTACACATGAATGCCCTTAATTGTCATGACTCTTGATTTCCCATGACCCATGGATTTATAACTCCCATGGACTATCCATGGAGCTCCATATGGTTACATCCATAACCCATAAACCATGGATCATTAATCCACCATAAAAGAATTGATGATTGTCATAATCAACCCTATATATTTAATTAGTCTCATTTTGATCACCAAATTAATACTAGATTAATACTTGATCAATACTAATTAAATAATACTATTATTAATATATTAGAACTTATAATATATTAATAATCATAAGTGCCTTATTCTCTCATTTAGTCTATCCAAGTATTGCAAAGCCATGCAACTCAAATGGACCATGTCGGGTCGGGTCAAGTACATACCAAATAAAGTTATGGACTTAGACACTATATCCAACAGTCTCCCACTTGGATAAGTCTAATAACTATATTTGCAAATATGACTTCAAAATCCGACTAGCAATCGTAGCTCTTTCAAAGTCTCTCGGAACTGAGATTATGATGATACGCCATTTAAGATAAGTGATCATATAATCCTCTGTTCTCATGATATCAGCCGGACAAACACATGGAACATGGTCTTACTTATTGTCCAACATTTGTTTCGCGATCTCTGATTTGTTTCGACATAGAACTAAATTGAACACATCAATTAGGTTCTGACCGGGCCCGGTACATAGGTCAAAACCAAATCATCGAGGGGCCCAGATATCGCTTCTATTTCTAGAAGGAACAGATAAACTTCGACTGATATGCTTGTACTAACTACTTGTTGAATTATTCACAAAGGCACGTTTTATAACATCGAGTTACCAATGCGTTTTCGTACAATCAATGAATAACCAACTCATAGTCAACAACTCACATCTCTAGGTTTGAAGATTTATATGATATTACCGTCTCACGATCACTCGAGATAAATTCCATGAAGTGATGCAAGTGAGCGTGGGTTGAATCCAATACTCAGCCCTTATGAGTACTTATGAATGTTGTAGCAACCATTGCATTGTCCAAAGCACTTTAGACAAATCATACAAGCCAAATTCATGACAGTCTTGATTCATATCTACTTCCAACATATGACTGACTGTGGATGGTTTGAATAATATGATATATACCATAACATAATTATTCTGGAAGTCAAAACATGCAAAGTGAAACACAAGAATAATACTAATCTTATATGGCCCCAACACTTTGAGTGTAAATAAAACACCTTTTATTTAAGCACCATATTGATTACTCATTATCTATGTTTCGATTAATCAACTTTATGCTTGAATTAAAACATTAGTTGTCCCATGCTCCAAGCATGTACACTATGGTTTTCCAAACAACAATTATGCCATACTCCAAGTATGCATACTATGTTTACATATGGTCCTCTCTTTTTGAAAGAGATCAATTGACAATATTCCAATGATGCTCATTTCACAATTCCAATCCTTGTTGTAAATGAAAGAATACCAAACTCTTGCCATTTACTGTAATCTGTTAGATTCTAAACTTATATGCAATGATCCCCTTGTAATGACTATGCACAGAAGTCATAAAGACTTGGCAACAGAAATTACAAAGTATTCCAATGGAAAACAATTTCATGGAAATGAAGTCTCAAATTCAAAGTACATTCCTTTCAACATCCTTCTTAGCATTAAGTTCTTTAATCTTACACAGATTCAAAGAATAACTTCCACCTATGGAGACAATTCCATATTACCATTTTGACCATCACTTCTGAACAAGAGTTGCCTCTTTTCAAAATATATCAATATGGTCCTTACTTTATACTTCTAATTGTCCATGAGCAACCAATCTTTGGTAAACCTGAGATTGTCCTCGACAACTTTGCTTAATCATTTTAGTCATTTCCAGTTCTATTCCTTTTTCCATCTTAATGCCCTAGGCATTTGGAAAATTTAGAATGGATGAATATTATAACACATGTAATCAAACCTATACCCAAAGCATATGGGACATGATTTATGCTATAAAATTTTTTATTTGCCATGTTTTCATAATTCGAATTATGAAGAGGGATGCCGTAATCATAATCGAATTTTGAGAACGCAACATATATAGAATTTCCTTATGTTAAACCATTCCAACATAACATTCATATATATTCTTGACTAAAGTAGATTAAATTCTCAATCTAAGCTTGTAGAATTGGAGTGAAGTATAAAATCCTCTCCCTTAATTATAGCAAAATAACTTTTTCAAGGCGAATTGAAACTTTTTTTTTCTATAATTAACATTGCTAACCTGCAATATTTAACATAATCGTCATGCTCCCACTAGCATAATGATTACCAGCATAACACTTTCTTACCAAAGTTCATACACCTTTCCTTAGATAGCTCACATGTTTGTCTAGACCTTTTGCAATTCTCACTAGTTAGTGTGCCGGTTAACCACACACGCTCCACTAACTATATGAGAATGCAAATATCACAACCGCTATCTACTTAAAATCTTCTTAGTGGAAGCGTTTCCTCACCATCATTTTCATGAATCGAAGAGAAACCTTATGACACTTAGATTTTATGGTGTATGTGTTCCTATCCATGTGAATTTGTCATAACCATAATCACTGGACTAGGTTAGTGACACTTCCAAATTCATAGGGACTGAACTTGTGTAATCTTAATTTCTTGCCACCTGGTAGCACAATGCCCACCATTGCTTCCGGGTTGTTATGCAAACAATTGAGAACTCATAGAACTCACAAGCATAATCAACTTTCAACTGGAACAGACACAGAAACAAGAATATGTCAACACGATAGGTTACAAACCTCAAGTCGTGGGCTAGTGATTATCAAAACTCTTGATTTAGTTCTTGAAACCATTTCAGAATCATTTAGACTCCCACTATCCTCTTGACATATAAGACTTCTCTTTGTCAAGAACCATTCCTTGACAAAACAAATATTCAAGATCTAGTGCGGATTCTTATCAAGTTAAACACTTCTCACTATTGGTCTTAGCTGGTCTTTGTTTTATCCAAAACATCACAACTTACCAATCTCAAATGTACAAGAATAGGAAACATCTTACTCTACATTTTACAAGTGTTATGAACTTTCTAAAGACTATGTCACTCAAGTCACAATCTTGGATTATAACTCCAGGATTTGTTTCTGGCACGAAGTATGAATTATCTTTTGATTTAACCATTTCAACAATTCACGATTCCTCTCCTCAGGCAACAAACACACTAAGGTGTCCTTAGAGGATCAATGGTGATATGGTTCCATAATCACTAAGATAATCATAAAACAAAATACACAAGTACTCTCCCATCTCTTCAGATTGGAGAAAATTTTATCTTTCTGCCTTATTTGATTCTTCTTATTCATTCTGCCATACATTGAAACTTTTCCAATGTTTCAGAATTACACTTAAACTCGTAAGCATAACCATATTTACTAAACTTTAGTAAATCATAACGAATAATCTTATCCTATCTTTGTGGTGGACCTGACCAGCACACAACCAAGTGTACCCAATCTTTTAGTCCTTCACTTGACTCACATGTACATGTGAACAAGGAATTAGTCTTAATTTCCCAAAGACGAAAACTTCTCATTCATCATACAATACAAGTTGCATGATTCCAAGTTTCTATCTAACTGAAACTTGGGCGATGAGATTCTTTCCTTATTTGGTAAATTATGATACTACCACAAATGAAAGAATCAAATCCATTTTCAAATATTGCTATTAATGGAAACATATAATCAACAATTTTTCACAAATGCCATTGTAAGGATACTTAAAATAAAATTAAAACTTTTCTTTATTTTAAAACTTTGCGGAAAACTTATCCTTACAACCCATATGAAAAACCTTGTTGTTATCTATTCCTAAGCAATATGTCTCAACTCTTAAGTAATAGCTCAAAATTCTGATCACCGAACCATGCGATCAGAATCATCATATACTTCCTTTAAGTTTCTTCACTTTTCTTTGATTCTTAAAACATCAACATGTGACCCAGTCACATCATGCAATAAGAATCTCAGAATAGATACTTAATAGAGTTAGACAATTGACTTTACCTGAAGTAGAGTCAAACATTTGACTTTACTATCCTTATGGACTTTTAGGTAAATTTGGCATCTTCGCAACCAATGCCCTTCCTTTGGCAATAGAAACATATGGACTCTTTGGAAACGGTACACGACACTATCACAGACTTAGCCTTTCTCTTTACCATTTGGTCAACCGAGTTGACTATGGCCAATCCCTTTCAATTGGGAAGAGAAAGTTTTTCTGGACTTCCAATGTTACCATTGTCAATGTCCATGGAAGTTTGGGAAGTTGATCTTCCAATCAAATTTTGCTTTACCAATGCTCCAAATCATTGCTGATTCAGCATCATTAAGCAAATAGGTAAGATCATTAAGGGTCATGTCGTGATCTGTTATCAGGGAGTGACCAAGTCAACAGCCAGCTACCTTGATACTTCGACACCCTACTCTCCCGGCTTGTCAATATGTGACTTAATCTCCAAGACCTAAGCACATATAGACATTGTTTGCCAATAGGGATTGAGTGACTTAGAACTTATCATGTCTTGAAACTTGTGGGATAAGGAGATTTGTTGGAGGAGGTGGAGGAAGTGAAGTATGATTTCCAGTCCCACTAATGCACAACAAAGGGATTGATCTTTCACCTTGGTTGCCATTTGGGATATCATCTTTATTAGGAAACTTGTTCCTAAAGATTTGGGAAGACCATAGCTATCTAAACTAGACATCTATAATGGGAGAAATTCAAGTTAGTTGATTTAAAGTCCTTAATATAACACCCAATATGAAATATTAAGGCTAGGACCCAACAACCTATTTATAACTGGAAGAGGGATGCCGTAATCCGAATTATAAAATAGTTGAAGGTAGGTAAATGACGATTTACCAATTTCCTACCATAAAAACGAAATATAATTAAGTTTTTAATTGGATTTGAAACTCCTAGATCTTTTGAGATACATTGAACTTTCAATGGCATGTTTGAATCTCGATTGTGCCCTCTCAAGTTTGTGACTGGGATGCCGAGGATCACAAACAAGGTGTGAATAACCATACAAATTGACTTGGTACCCTCAACAATATTACCTAATCGATGTGCCGGTTAACCACACACGCTCCACCGATCTATAATAAAGTCAAGTTACCCTTTGCCACTCTTACTAGTCCATGTTAGTGTGCCGGTTAACCACACACGCTCCACTAACGACTTGGTAAGGTACAAAGTGTAATTTTATGGGCTAGCACCAATTTCACATTTTCCTAAAGTAACTAAGATTGGGAATTTATAATGTATAGTTACTTTATAATTCATTATACTTTTAACGAGTATTTAAAGTCGTATCCTACCCGTTCGGCTAACGACCCTCCACCGATCAAGGAAGCGGTGGGTGAGAGTGGACACCCATTAAGTCACCATTTTATAGGCAACAACCTTATACCCCCCTTATAGACCGGCTTCGTGAATGAGGCCTACTAACGGTAAGAATGACATATTCTTATACATATCTATATAATTAAAATTATAATAATAGTATAAGGGTGTATTTTAAACATTTAAAATACTTGGTGGTTTAATCTATTAATTAAACTATACTTAATTTAATTAAACTTAAACCATGTCTTTACGGAATTATTAACTCTTTTAATTAAACACTTTAATTAATTTAATGAAGTCCATAAAGCTTGAATTTTACCTTTAAAAAATTCTAAGAGTTCAATTTGGAATTAAAGTGTAAGGCTTTTCAAATTCCAAAACTTGAGGGCAAGAATTGAAACTATTCCAAGTCTCTTCAATTTGTAACTTATGAGTTTTAATGGTTCATAAAATGAAGACTCTTCATTTTATGAAACCTCTTTAGTTCTTTAATCATTATTAAAAGAAGTGACTTTTGGTTATCCATAAATTGAGGACAAGTTATGGACACCATCATTAGCATTAAGATCATGAATTAAACAAGCATGTAAGTTACACAAAATTCCTACGATCTTCTAAAAACTCATCAGAACAAATATTCATATCAAACAATTTCAAGAAAATCATATAAACATATACAATACTTGAAAATTGATAAAAGTCATGTAAAATGGGTTAACATAATCATTATCATTTTGAAAAACAGATTTTACAAGTCCAAAACAGATTGGGATAATGATCTTAATCCATTTCCAGCAACAAAACTCGAAAAAACTGCCCAGCACGCTCCTACTCGCCGAGTGCATTATTCTACTCGGCGAGTAGAATGAATTTGTTCATGGACTCGGCGAGTCCTCCCCATGGACTCGGCGAGTCCAGTCGTCAGAGTGCAGAATTTTTCGATTTTTAAGCAGTTTTGCATCAAGTATACAGAAAACAATCCTAGGCTCTGATACCACTGATGGGTTTTGAGCATTCTAACACTTCCTAAGTGTACATGCAACCCTAATAACCTTGAATCTATGTTTTCTCTATATACATGCAAATTTCTTTTTCAAGGTTATTTCCTAACTAGCATGGCATGGGGATTACATAAAACATAAAAACTAGTAGAAATACATACCTTGTTGTTGCTTGGATTCCTTCAAACATTTCATCTTATGGACTCTTGGGGTTCCAAATGATCAATTCCAAACAGTTTGAGATCCGGAGGGTCAAAGGTTGTGTTCCGGATTGTGAACAATTTAAGAAATAGTCCGGAATGATATCAGTCCCGAGTGAAGCTTCAATTTCCAGAGTCAAGAAAAGGTTTCCGATTCCGGAGTAAAAAATTGTTTGCGATTCCGGAGTCGAAAATTTTGAAATGATGATTTTATGTTCTAGAGAAAAAGATTTAAAGGATTTCCGGAAAAGGGTTTGAAAGATGTTCCGGAACCAAAATTTGAGAAAACTTCTGAAGTGAATTTTGAAAAATTCGAGTATAGAATGTAATACCTTTCCAGAGTGGAATTTTGGGCTGCCATTATGAAGTGTATTCCGAGATGCAAAATGTGATCAAGATGACTATGTGGACTTAGAACAACAAATGATCAGGATGAGCTGTACTACTTAAGATTTAGGTGATGGTTAGAAATAAAGACAATTAAAATGATCCTATGTATTCTGAGAGAAAGTAGTTCCGAGATAAAAAAAAATATTCTTAAGATCGGAACCAATTTTCTGTCAAATACTTCCATAAAAGAGAACAAGTCTCTTGAAAGAGCTGAGGATCTAGGATCATCATACCCATTTTGTTCAGAAAACCATTGAACTTGGTTTTGTCTAATGCCTTAGAAAAGACATCAGCGATCTCATAGTCAGATAGAACAAAAATGAGTTCAATGTTACCATTTAAAACATGGTCTTTTATGAAATGGTACCGTATGTCAATGTGCTTCGTCATGGAGTGTTGAATTGGATTGTGTGAAATTGCAATAGCAATTTGAGAATCACAATGGATAGGAATGCGTTGAAAATGATAACCATAATCGAAGAGTCGAGACTTCATCCATAGAACTTGAGAGGTACAGCTGGCAGCAACAATGTATTCAGCTTCGGCTGTAGAGAGTGCAACGCAGTTCTGTTTCTTGGATGACCAACTAACCAATTATCCACCTAAAAATTGACAGCCACCCAATGTGATTTTTCTATCAAGTTGAAGACCACCATAGTTTGAATCTGAGTATGCTTGAAGTAAAAAGCTCTCATTTGCTGGGTACCAGATTCCGAGACTCTTTGTAGCTTTGAGGTATCGGAAAATTTGTTTCACAGCCAAGAGATGAGACACCTTAGGATTGACTTGAAATCTGGCACACAAACATGTTGCAAACATGTTGTCTGGATGACTTGCTGTGTGATAGAGAAGAGATCCAATCATTCCTCTGTACTTCTTTTCATCAACAGCAACACCTAAAGGGTCGGCAAAGATCTTGTGTCCGAAGCCCATGGGTGCCTTGGCAGAGGCATAGGTGTCCATTGAGTATTTTTTGAGGAGTTTCGAAATGTACTTCTCTTGGTGAATGAAAATTCCTCTGTTAGTCTGTTTGAGTTGGAGACCAAGAAAGAAGCTTAACTCCCGATTCATGCTCATTTGGAATCGATTGATCATCAGCTTAGCGAAGTCAGCAACCATTGATGAATCCGTAGATCCAAAAATGATGTATTCCACATAAATTTGAACCAGCATGAGATGCTTTCCATTCGATCTTCGGAATAGAGTAGGATCCAGAAAACCTCTTGCAAACTAGAGCGCTTGAGAAAGTCGGTGAGGGTCTCGTACCATGCGCGAGGAGCTTGCTTGAGGCCATAGACTGCCTTCCGGAGTTTATAGCAGTGGTTCGGAAAGGAGAGATTGATGAATCCGGGAGGTTGTTGAAGGTATACTTCAGTTTCAATTTCACCATTTAGAAAAGCACTTTTGACGTCCATTTGGTAAACTTTGAAGCCTTTGTGAGCAGCATAGGCAAGAAAGATTCTGATGGCTTCAACTTGTGCAACAGGAGCAAAGGTCTCATCGTAGTCGATCCCTTCAATCTGAGTAAAACCTTTAGCCACCAGTCTTGCTTTATTTCGAATAATAACTCCTGCATCATCTAATTTGTTGCAAAACACCCATCTCGTACCGACTATGGGATGATTCTGAGGAGGAGGGACGAGAGAGAAAACTTCATTTCTATCAAATTCTGCCAATTCTTCTTGCATGGCTGTCATCCAATTAGCATGTTCAAGTGCTTCTATAATGGACTTGGGTTCAACCATGGAGATAAATGCGGAAAAGTGACATTCATTTTGAAGACTTGCAACAGATCTAGTTTATACAACAACGTTTAGGTTTCCGATTACTTTGTTCGGAGGATAATCCTTAGTCCAAACATGTAACCTTGGAAGTTCTTGAGCAGCAGTCGAGCCAATATCAACAATAGGATTGAGTTGTTCCCCCTGAATGGTTTGAACTTGAGGATCATGCTCCCCCTGAACTTCTGAACCGGAGAGGTTGACATCATCATCAGAAAGAAACTCAAATAAATTTTCATTATCATCAATGTTGATCGGATTTGAATCATCAAAGTCAACAGCTGTATCTTGGAATCCATCCACATTTGATTCAAGGGAAGGTTGACCATTCTCCCCCTCAAACTGAGATGGTTGAAACGGTTCGGAATCAAATGGAGGAAGACTTGGAATCGGACCGGAGACATTTTGAGAAACAAGAACATCCGGAGTGGAATGCCGTCTTATTCAAGATTCCGAATCAAGGGCGGTTTCGGAAGGTCCAAAGAGAGTTTCAAAGTCTACTTCATGGGTTACATGAATGTTCGAACATTCCGGGGGAGGAGCATCAGACTCCATAATGTGAGTGGTAACATGAGTGGGTCCAGAATTCCGAACGAAATTGTCATCAAAGGTAACATCAAAACTTTCTTCAATAACTCGAGTACATCGATTGAGGACTCAATAAGCCTTTGATTTTGAGGAGTACCCATGGAAAATAACTTCATCAGCTTTGGGTTGAAACTTCGTAAGCTGATCACGGTTGTTCTTGATGAATCATCTGTATCTAAAAATATGAAGAAACGAGATCGTTGGCTTCCGACAATTCATAGCTTCATACGGTGTTTTGTTGAGGCGTCGATTAATGATACTTCTATTCTGAGTAAAGCATGTTGTGGAAACGGATTCAGTCCAAAGATAGAGTGTAAGATTTGCAAAATTAAGCATTTATCGATCAGCTTCAACTAGTGTTCTATTTCGTCGTTCAACTACACCTCTTTGTTGAGGAGTGTAGGGAGCAGAAAAGTTGTGGTCAATGCCCTTCTCGGTAAGAAAGTTCTCAAACGGATTCCTTTGATAAAATTTATGAGCTCGGAGGCTGTTTCTGATTTTAGCCTGAGGAACAAGACCCAAGTGAACCTAGTGAAATCATCTGCAATGACAAGAATGTACTTTTTGTGATGTAAACTTGATGGGTTTTATACAAAAGAACATCCTATGTGCTCATGCAAAACTCTAAAGCTTGGATCTAGGTTTCTCTATTGTACATGCAATTCATCAAAGACTTGAAACCCTAGATCTAACATACACATTTCGAAATTATCACAATAAGAACAGATCTAGATGATTGCCTCTCACAATTGGCTTGGTTCTTCTTGGTTCTTGAGCTTAGAGTCACAAGTGTAACTCCTCTAATGGCTTACAAACACCACAAGCAAGAAGGAAACTTATGAGAGAGGAGGGAGGATGCTAAAATTCGGCCCTAGGGATTCTCTTGGAATCAATTGGCCGAAAATTGCATGTAGGGGTCTCTATTTATACTGTAGGCTGCTAGAGTTTCAGGTAAAACCCAAATGGACAAATTAATCACCAAGCAGCCCAAGGAACCTTTTGGAATGAGGCCTTGGAAGAAAATATGATGGATCCGCATTATAATTTCATTCCCCCCTTAGTCCATTAGGGTTCCTAGCCCAAAACTCAACTATCACACTTTTGACAGTTCATCCCCTTTATTCAATTAATCTCTTTTAGTCACCAAATTAATTCCTAATTAATTTATGACCAATATTAATTAAATATTATGATTTCTTTTTTTAATATATTATTCTTATAATATATTAATAAATCATAATATCCTCTCTCTCTCTCTCTCTCTCTCTCTTTCCTTAAATTACCTTGTCAAGTTGCTTTGGTGAAGGCAACCCAAAAGGACCATGCACAACCAGGTCAAGTACATACCAAATATAGTTAGAGGCTTAGACACTAATCCAACAGTCTCCCACTGGGATAAGTCTAGTAAGTATATCTCACATATGACTTCAGGATCCGATTAGCAATCATAGCTCTCAGAAAACCGTTGTCAACTCTGATCTTATCAGATAGCGTTTCCTTTAGATAAGGGATCATATATTCCTCCATTCTAGATATCGCATAGAATGAGACACAGATTTAAATCATTCTCATTGTCTATATATTGTTTCCCAACTTCCGATTTATGACGACTGACTATAGACTACAATTGAACACATCAACTTAGTCCCGGCTTGGCCAAGTGCTTAGGGTGTCATCACTAAATCATCGAGGGGCCCATAGATATCGCTTTTATCGTACTTTGGGTAAAAGGAATGGATGAACTTCGACTCAAATGCTCGCTTGTACTAACTCATCGAATCACACACAACAATAAGTTTTATAACACCAAGTTACTAGTGCGTTTACTTATTGTCACACCCCGATCCTTGTCGGAATCGATCAAGGCGTGATATATTGTTCAAAGTCTCATGACAACTATGCTATAATATGATTAGATTCAATTAAGTACTAAATATGCAAACAAGATCCACAACATACAAATACATATCCAAATACGAACAACATTTATTACATCAAATTTAAATTGTCTTGTGGATTTCTAAGGCGCAACCTATTTTTCATCATTCATCATTCTTCAAATCTGCACCATGGGTAAAAACAGGTCAACTACGAGAGTTGGTGAGTAATCAAATTTTAGTAGAGAAAATTGTGAAGTTGAAACATTTATAATTTTAACTTTGTTTTCTTTTGAAGTCGCCAAACAATTGTATTTGAGATAAATGTTTATAAATCAAAAATTGATTAACAATTGATAACAACAACAATAAGTCCTCACCCTATATATATATATATATATATATATATATATATATATATATATATATATATATATATATATATATAGGATGGAGCATCTAATCATCATACACACTCAACCACGTGTGATCAATCACCTTAGCGTCCCAAGGCGGGGTGGTCAACCCAATAGCGCTATTATTGTCCATGACGTACCTCAAGAATACGGGCATAGTCATGGAGATTAGACTAAAAATGGTAATGCACTACAAGTACATGTAGCGTAAACAAACAATAGTTATACAATTAATGACTCACATATAAATGTCCCAACAATGTCTCAATTGTGATAAAATAATAAAATGAAGTTGAAATATATTAGAACCACATGATACACCCCAAAAGTATTGAAAATTATAAAGTATGGGGTAGATTACTCACTTTAGTCCCAAAACGAAATGCGTGTGTCGTACGATAGACGATTCGGGTCAAAATAGCGTAGAACCTAATATAATTAATAGTTTTGGTTTAGGAACTGCTAAACAAGAATGAAGTATTAATACAAATAATTAGACACGTATTCTTATATTAGATGAATTAACAATAATTCATTTTGATTATAATATTAAGGTATTTATTTGTTAAATGAATTTTAAATTGAATTACATTTATATTTTCAATTTAGGCTAGATTTTAATAATTTCTTATTAAAATAATAACTTGCCTAATTATAGTTATTTATAGATTTTAACAATTATTTATATGAAATAATCATTAAAATGCATTTTTACATGCTTAAATACTTAGGAAAATAGTTTTAAATAGTAAACAGTATTGAAAAATTATGAAATTATTAGGAAATCATTATTTCATACAATATGAATTACTGTAAAATTTGTATATTTTTCTGAACTGTTTTAGTATTTATTTAATATTTTAATTATTAAACAACACAAAATTCGGGAAAAATAGTAAATAATTCTCAAAAAATCTGTAAAATTAACCATAGTTTTATAACATGATGTAGAGCCCAGTGTATAAGTTTCAGATATTTGTTACTATGGGAAGTATTTTTTATATATTTCATTATTAATTAATCAATAAAATCTTAAATAATAGTAAACAGTAATATAAATGCATAAAACTTCATGTATCATGTTTAATCAGTATACAGGTCATCCCAGAATTTTCTCAGAATTTATTGAATGCAACAAGTATTTTATGTGAATTATTGCCCTACTTTATTGAAATAATTATGATAATTCAATAAAAATAAGTTATTTTCTAAAAATTTCCAGAACTTCTTATTTTATTGATGGTATTCTGAGAAAAATCAGGTTTATGAAAAAAATGAGTTTTAGATATTTTGGTGGATTTAATTTGTTTCTTGTATGAATTTGAAACTTTTAACAACATACCTTGATGAATGCTTCAAGAGGGATGAAGATTTGAGTATAATAGATTGTTCTTGGATGGAATATGAGTATTCTTGGAGGAAATTTCGAGATTGAGAGTGAGAGAAAGAATAGAGAAGATTTAAGTGGTGAAGAGAATAATGTGTTGGGAGAAAAAGGAAAGGAAAGTGGATGGGAGGTGTGAGTGGGAGACCATGGGAATAATCTTTTTGCTTTTGGTGGTCTTCATAATTTCCCACTAACACAAGCATCTTTTACATAATTAATATATGAGTTTTATAAAATTTAAAGTAAAGTTTATAAAAAATAGAGTTTTATAAAAGATAGGTTATTATTTGATTATAACAATCTACTTTGATTTGAAGTTTAATTAGAGAATTCAAGTTTGATTCTTTTAATTTAATTAGAGCATTATACTTTGATTTTATTTTAATATGGTATCATAATTTACTTTGATTATAGTTATAACGTTGTACAATACTATGTTGCTATTAACGTCAAGTTATATCGTATTGCATGGGTTTTGATCCTATTAGCGTCAAGTAATCTTGAGTAGGGTTTATTAAATTTCCAATTGGGTTGGGTTGACCCGAATCCATTTTAGGCGGATGTCACAGTCTCCCCTACTTTAGGAAATTTCGTCCCGAAATTTAAGAAGAGAGTACCTTAAGAGAAAAGTTGTGGGTATTTGGTACGCATATGATCCTCACGCTCCCATGTATACTCAGGTCCACGTGCCGACTGCCACCTGACCTTAACCAGGGGAATGCGACTTCTTTTGAGTTGCTTTTCCTTTCGGTCGGCAATTTCCAAGGGTTTCTCAGTAAATTGCATTGTCTCGTCGATTTGGATATCCTCGAGAGGAACATGAAGGTTCTCGTCTGCTAAACACTTCTTGAGGTTGGCTATATGAAATACTGGGTGAACTTTCTTAAGCTCTGTTGGTAGATCCAACTCGTAGGCTACCGGTCCGATCCTTTTTATGATCTTAAACGGGCCTACGTAGCGTGGTGCCAATTTACCCTTGCGTCCAAATCGAACCACACCTTTCCATGGGGACACTTTTAACATGACCATGTCACCTACGGTAAATTCAAGCGGTTTGCGTCGCTTGTCGGCATAACTCTTTTGTCGGCTACGAGATGCGAGAAGGTTATCGCGAATCTGAGTGATTTTGTCGGTTGTTTCCTGGATAAGCTCAGGACCAACGATTGGAGAATCCACTATTGCGCGAATCACGTGGGACTCACCGATTTCATGCCAACAAATAGGAGATCGGCATTTACGGCCATACAATGCCTCAAATGGTGGCATCTTGATGCTAGAATGATAACTGTTATTATAGGAGAATTCCACCAACGGTAAATGAGAGTCCCAGTTTCCTCCGAAATCCAAGACACACGCCCTCAACATATCTTCGAGTGTTTGAATTGTCCTCTCAGATTAACCATCGGTCTGAGGATGATAGGCGGTACTGAGATCGAGGCGGGTTCCCATGGCTGTTTGAAGTGATTGCCAAAACCGAGAGAGAAATCTCCCATCACGATCTGAAATGATGCTGAGAGGAATGCCATGCCGACTAACTATCTCGTTGATGTAAATCCGAGCAAGTTTTTCGACTTTGAAATTTTCCCGGATGGGAAGGAAATGAGCGGATTTGGTCAAACGGTCAATGATTATCCAAATGCTGTCGTGTCCTTTTGTGGTACGGGGAAGTTTGGTTACGAAATCCATGGCGATCGCTTCCCATTTCCACCTGGGGATTTCTGGTTGGACCAATAGTCCAGAGGGTCGTTGATGTTCTACTTTGACCCTGGAACATGTAAGACATTTGGCCACGAATAAAGCAATATCCTTTTTCATTCCCGACCACCAATAATTGGTTCTCAGGCCATGATACATCTTGTCAGTGCCCGGATGAATGGAATATCGGGTTTTATGGATTTCTTCCATCAGGAATATGCGAAGATTGTCACAATCTGGGATCCAGATGCGATCTTGATAATAGAAAATACCATCAGATTTGGTTTCCAACTCCCCATCAATTCCCGTGGGCATGTCATTTTCGGTAATTGCCGAGTGTTGGGCTCCTCGAATTCGGTCGCTGAGATTGGACAAGATAGGAGAACATATTAGATGAAATGCATGGGCATGTTCTTTTCGGCTTAACGCGTCGGCTACGACGTTTGCCTTGCCCGGATGATAGCGTATTTCACACTCGTAATCATTTAGGAGTTCGACCCATCGTCTTTGCCTCATATTGAGTTCCTTTTGATTAAGAATATGTTGCAAGCTCTTGTGGTCGGTGAAAATTACGCATTTAGTGCCGTAAAGGTAATGCCTCCAAATTTTAAGAGCGAAAATCACGGCACCGAGCTCCAAATCATGAGTCGTATAATTCCTTTCGTGGATTTTGAGTTGTCGTGATGCGTAAGCTATAACCTTTCCCCTTTGCATCAAAACACAACCTAGACCGAGATTGGAGGCATCGCAGAATACCACGAAATCTTCGGATCCTTCAGGGAGTGTAAGAATCGGAGCGTCACACAAACTTTGTTTAAGGGTTTGGAAAGCGTATTCCTGCTTGGGTCCCCAATCAAATGGTGTACCCTTGCAAGTGAGAGAAGTAAGCGGTAAAGCAATCTTTGAGAAATTTGAAATGAAACGCCGGTAATAGCCGGCTAAACCAAGGAAGGACCGAATTTCCTTGGGGGTACGGGGGGCTTTCCAATTCTGGACTGCTTCAACTTTTGCGGGATCGACTAAAATACCCTTGTCACTTACAATATGACCAAGGAATTGTACCTCATTTAACCAAAACTCACATTTCGAAAATTTGGCGTAGAGCCGATTTCCTTGCAACGTTTGGAGAGTTAGGCGAAGGTGTCTTTCATGCTCTGCCCTTGTCTTGGAGTAAATGAGGATGTCATCAATAAAGACGATAACAAAATGGTCGAGATAAGGTTTAAATACCCGATTCATCAAGTCCATGAATACGACAGGGGCATTTGTTAGGCCGAAAGGCATAACGGTGAACTCGTAATGACCATAGCGGGTTCGGAAAGCGGTTTTGGGGATGTCTTCTTCCCGTACTAGAATTTGGTGATAACCTGAGCGAAGGTCAATTTTTGAGAAGCATGAAGCTCCTTGAAGCTGATCAAAAAGGTCGTCGATCCGAGGTAACGGATATCGGTTCTTGATGGTTAATTTATTTAACTCCCGATAATCGATACACATACGAAGCGAACCATCTTTCTTTTTGATGAAGAGAACCGGGGCTCCCCAGGGTGAAGTACTAGGGCGGATAAATCCCTTATCGGTTAGTTCTTGGAGCTGACTTGCCAATTCTTGCATCTCGGTTGGAGCCAACCGATATGGAGACTTGGCTATGGGAGTAGCCTCAGGAACAAGTTCGATGCGGAACTCTAGCTCACGTACTGGAGGGAGTCCAGATACATCATCAGGAAAGACGTCGGGAAAGTCTCGTACTATCGGAATATCTTCGATCTTCTTTTCTTTGACCTTTGTTTCCACCACATGGGCTAAGAAAGCCATATAATCTTTTCGTAGATATGATCGAGCTTGAGTACATGACATAAGACTAAGCTTTTTCGAATGAGTCTCGCCATAAATACGAAGACTTTGACCGTCGGCGAGAGGAATACGAATGAACTTATCATAACATACTATTTCAGCATGGTTTTGGGATAGCCAATCCATTCCTACGATGATGTCGAAGCTACCAAGTTCCATAGGAACTAAATTGACAGAAAATTTATGACCGGAAAAATCGAAAGTGCAATCTTGGATGACTGCATTGAGTGAAACGTATTTTCCATCGGCGACTTCTACGGTAAAGTACTCATTAAGAATCGTGCGAGGTGTGTGAAGTATGGGCTGAAATTCCAAAGACACAAAACTTTTATCGGCACCTGAATCAAAAAGTACTGACGCGTAGCAGTTATTTATGAGAAACGTACCATTTACGACCTTGTTATCGGTCTTTGCTTGGGTTGCGGTAATGACAAAGGCTCGGCCTTTGGGAGCTGGAACCTGCATTGTTGGATTTGCCTGGGCTTGGGTGTTGATGATATTGACTAGCCTAGGACACACGTTTTTGAAATGGGTGGGGTCACCAAAGTTGAAGCATGTTCCAGTTGGATACCGGGTTTGTGTTTGCTGATTTGAGGGTAGATAGAGTGGTCGCTGAGTTTTTGGTGCACGACATGTGTCCGCCAAGTGGCCATAGCGACCACAATTCGTACAGAGGCGACACGGGCTAGTGGTCATATGGTGATAGTTATAGTGGTTACAGAGGGGGTGAGGTCCGGTATACGACTTTTTATTTGGTTGGGCTGGTGGGGTGACTTGGGTGATAGGAGTAGCAGGGGTAATAACAGCATGGTTGTGGTGATGACTTTTCCGCTTCTTTTTGTCATGTCGGTGGGAGGACTCGGACTTGACAATTTGGGGGGTCTCAGGGGTCGACTTTTCAGTTGACACCTTTGAACCCTTGCGTGGGAGGACACCATCGTTCACATTGTCCTCGTTGAGTTGACCTGCTATTTCAATGGCAGATTCTAGGGTAGATGGCCTGCTGCTGGTCACCGAATCACGGATCTGGCGTGGTAACCCTTTGATGTAACGGCGTATTGCAGTTTTCATAGGTTGAACCATGTGAGGTAGGAGTCTCGAGAGATCATGGAATCTATTGGTGTAGGTCGCGTTGTCGCCTCCCTCCTGTTTCAGATTCCAGAATTCATCCTCGAGAGTTTGCAATTCGCTGTCAGGGCAGAACTTCTCCATCATGCGTTCTTTTAGTTTTGACCAGGTCATTCCCAAGGCAACAGCCTCTCCCTTAGCCCGTTTTTCTAGGTTCCACCAGGTGAGAGCATGACCTAGGAGGCACCCTGTAGCATGACGGACCATCAGGTCCTCAGGACACTCACTATGGATGAAAGTACTCTCCATTTCTTCAATCCATGTGAGGAGTGCGGTGGCACCATCAGTGCCTTTGAAGTAAGGCGGATTGCAGTTACGAAAGTGCTTGAACGAGCAACGAGGAGTTGTTGCTGGAGCTTGTGGCTGAAGAGAATGAAGTTGGGTTGCAATTGTTGGGATGACGTTTGCTACCTCCTTGGCGACCAGGGCAGCTAGCCATCTGTTGTTGCGAGCAGCGTATGGGGGTCGTAATGCCATCTACGAGAAACACGCATATGGACTTGTGAGTTATTTGTAAATTGATTATGGAAATAAAGTTTTTAGACATTGTTGGGTAAAATAATTGTAAAACACTTGTTGGGCCATGGTTAGGAGTGTTGGGCACCTTTTGGGCTTTCCATGGTTACTAAATGTGAAACATGTAGCACTTGCGTGGGCCCCCACAAAACTAAGTTTTCACATTTCTTTCCCACTTCTAGGCCCATTAGGGAACTTAATAGTCCAATGAGTTGGCCATTTTGGAGTGTATCCTTTCGGATACGTTTGATAAGGTCGGGTATTTTGATGGCTCAAAAGTAATGTGAATGACGCGCTTTGGCCTATAGGTTTGGGAACTCTCGCCTTTGGTCCCCAGATAAGCAAACTGGTCCCTCGGTTGATTGGGATGTATACGAATGCTTACCTAGTCAGGACTTTCAGGCTACCGGCACCTCCCCCTTCCAGTTACTACGCGTCCATTACTATGATCCTACCCAACTAGAGTGGATGACTTTGAATTTCCTATGAGCTCTAAGGAATACATATATGTATATACATTTTGTTAAACAACTTGAGTATGTGTGTGATTTTCAAAGAAAGTGGAGAATATTCACAAGTGTATGCACACATATAAGTGTCAGGAGTAATACGTATGCACATAAGGGAGCAATTAACACACAAAGGTATTCCTAGGATTTTCTAAGTGTGAATTGCATACAGTTGTGTGTGCATTTTATAAACTAGCATACGAGAGGACCCTAGAGGCTATAGACTAGGTCAAGGCAATTAACCTAATTCCCTATAGTCAAGGGCTCTGATACCAATCTGTCACACCCCGATCCTTGTCGGAATCGATCAAGGCGTGATATATTGTTCAAAGTCTCATAACAACTATGTTATAATATGATTAGATTCAATTAAGTACTAAGTATGCAAACAAGATCCACAACATACAAATACATATCCAAATACGAACAACATTTATTACATCAAATTTAAATTGTCTTGTGGATTTCTAAGGCGCAACCTATTTTTCATCATTCTTCATTCTTCAAATCTGCACCATGGGTAAAAACAGGTCAACTACGAGAGTTGGTGAGTAATCAAATTTTAGTAGAGAAAATTGTGAAGTTGAAACATTTATAATTTGAACTTTGTTTTCTTTTGAAGTCGCCAAACAATTGTATTTGAGATAAATGTTTATAAATCAAAAATTGATTAACAATTGATAAGAACAACAATAAGTCCTCACCCTATATATATATATATATATATATATATATATATATATATATATATATATATATATATATATATATGTATATATATAAATATATATAGGATGGAGCATCTAATCATCATACACACTCAACCACGTGTGATCAATCACCTTAGCGTCCCAAGGCGGGGTGGTCAACCCAATAGCGCTATTATTGTCCATGACGTACCTCAAGAATACGGGCATAGTCATGGAGATTAGACTAAAAATGGTAATGCACTACAAGTACATGTAGCGTAAACAAACAATAGTTATACAATTAATGACTCACGTATAAATGTCCCAACAATGTCTCAATTGTGATAAAACAATAAAATGAAGTTGAAATATATTAGAACCACATGATACACCCCAAAAGTATTGAAAATTATAAAGTATGGGGTAGATTACTCACTTTAGTCCCAAAACGAAATGCGTGTGTCGTACGATAGACGATTCGGGTCAAAATGGCGTAGAACCTAATATAATTAATAGTTTTGGTTTAGGAACTGCTAAACAAGAATGAAGTATTAATACAAATAATTAGACACGTATTCTTATATTAGATGAATTAACAATAATTCATTTTGATTATAATATTAAGGTATTTATTTGTTAAATGAATTTTAAATTGAATTACTTACTTTGCATATTTAATTTATATTTTCAATTTAGGCTAGATTTTAATAATTTCTTATTAAAATAATAACTTGCCTAATTATAATTATTTATAGATTTTAACAATTATTTATATGAAATAATCATTAAAATGCATTTTTACATGCTTAAATACTTAGGAAAATAGTTTTAAATAGTAAACAGTATTGAAAAATTAGGAAATTATTAGGAAATCATTATTTCATACAATATAAATTACTGTAAAATTTGTATATTTTTCTGAACTGTTTTAGTATTTATTTAATATTTTAATGATTAAACAACACAAAATTCGGGAAAAATAGTAAATGATTCTCAAAAAATCTGTAAAATTAACCATAGTTTTATAACATGATGTAGAGCCCAGTGTATAAGTTTCAGATATTTGTTACTATGGGAAGTATTTTTTATATATTTCATTATTAATTAATCAATAAAATCATAAATAATAGTAAACAGTAATATAAATGTATGAAACTTCATATATCATGTTTAATCAGTATACAGGTCATCCCAGAATTTTCTCAGAATTTATTGAATGAAACAAGTATTTTATGTGAATTATTGCCCTACTTTATTGAAATAATTATGATAATTCAATAAAAATAAGTTATTTTCTGAAAATTTCAAGAACTTCTTATTTTATTGATGGTATTCTGAGAAAAATTAGGTTTATGAAAAAAATGAGTTTTAGATATTTTGGTGGATTTAATTTGTTTCTTGTATGAATTTGAAACTTTTAACAACATACCTTGATGAATGCTTCAAGAGGGATGAAGATTTGAGTATAATAGATTGTTCTTGGATGGAATATGAGTATTCTTGGAGGAAATTTCGAGATTGAGAGTGAGAGAAAGAATATAGAAGATTTAAGTGGTGAAGAGAATAATGTGTTGGGAGAAAAAGGAAAGGAAAGTGGATGGGAGGTGTGAGTGGGAGACCATGGGAATAATCTTTTTGCTTTTGGTGGTCTTCATAATTTCCCACTAACACAAGCATCTTTTAGATAATTAATATATGAGTTTTATAAAATTTAAAGTAAAGTTTATAAAAAATAGAGTTTTATAAAAGATAGGTTATTATTTGATTATAACAATCTACTTTGATTTGAAGTTTAATTAGAGAATTCAAGTTTGATTCTTTTAATTTAATTAGAGCATTATACTTTGATTTTATTTTAATATGGTATCATAATTTACTTTGATTATAGTTATAACGTTGTACAATACTATGTTGCTATTAACGTCAAGTTATATCGTATTGCATGGGTTTTGATCCTATTAGCGTCAAGTAATCTTGAGTAGGGTTTATTAAATTTCCAATTGGGTTGGGTTGACCCGAATCCATTTTAGGCGGATGTCACACTTATTATCAATGTGCAACCGATCAGCAAGTAAGAACTCACACGTCTTGGTTTCAAGAATATAAGATATTATCGTCTCACAATCACTCGTGGTAAAATCCATGAAGTGATTCACGTGAGCGTGGTTTTAATCCAATACATTAATCTAATCAAAGCACTCATAAACTGTGCAACAAACTTGTGCTATGTCTATACACTTAAGACAATCTACAGATAGATTCATGACGGTCTTTCTTCATACCTACTTCCAACGTATGACCGACTTTGGATGTTTGAATAACGTAGTTATTCTGGAAGTCAAAAACATGCAAGGTGAAAAACAATAATAATAATCAATCCTATATGGCCCCAAAACTTTTGAGCGTAAATAAAACACTTTTATTTAAACATCATATTGACTACTCATTATTCATTATTTAATGTTTCAGATAATCAACTTAACACTTGAATTATAACAACAATTATCCCCTGCTCCAAGCATGCACAGTTTGTTTACATATGGTCCTTACTTTGTGAAATAGATCAATTGAAAACCTTTCCAAGGAAACTCATTTCACAATTCCCAATCCTTATCATTAGTGTAACAACACAACATTCTTGCCACTAATAGAATATGTTAGATTCTAACATTTTAGGCAATGATCATTTCATAATGTCATAGCACTAAAGTCACTAAGACTTGCCCAATGAAATTACAATGTACTCTATCAGAAATTGTTACAAGACAATTCTATAGATGTGATGTCTCTCACTTAAAGTACATTCCTTTGAACATCCTTCTCGCATAAAAGTTTATACTCTAGACATGTTTCTTAATATCCAACTCCCAATATGGGAACATTTCCATATTTGCCATATGACAACTCATTCTAAATAGAATCTTATTTATTCAAATTAATGTCAACATGGTCCTTCCTTTACTATACTTCTAACTGCTCACAACGAAAAATCCTTAGCGAACCTCAGATCGTCCTTTGACAGTGGTTCAATTATTTAGTCAAAACCGGTTCTAGTCCGTTTTCCCTCTTAATGCCCTAGGCATTTCTAAAATTTTAGAACAGTCAAATATTATAACACATGCAATCGATCCTATACCCGAAGCGTATGGGACATGATGCATAATATCTCAGATAAAGACATGATACTTTATCAGTCTTTTTCCATAATATTTTTATGTGCCATGTTCTCACAATTCGAACTATGAAGAGGGATGCCGTAATCATAATCGAATTTGAGAATGCACTATGTATCCTTGACTAAATTTTATTAAAATTTCTCGGTCTAAGCTTTTAGATTTTTGAAACTAAGCTTTTAGATTTTTGAAACGAAGTATAATATTCTCTCCCTTAATTATAGCAAAACAACTTTTCAACCCCTACAACTTTGCAAAGTGAATCTTTGTTTTCTATAGTTAATATTGATAACTTGCAATACTTGAATAATAATAATGCTCCCACTAACATGATGATTATTACCATACAAGCGTAACACTTATGCTCCCACTAGCTTTGACATGTATTCAGAAAACAGCTGAACTTCTAGAAAACTATGTTTATTGAATTCCTTAAGTTCATATTTCTAATACTTGATGCTTGGATAAGCCTTTATCTAAGCTTCTTAGACTCATACACCTTTGCCTTAGAAAGCTCACATGTGTGTCTAAAGAAATTCAGAACTTATGTTACTAAGTCCCAAATGTTCAGACCAATTGCCAAATCTCATAATTCGAACTATGAAAAGGGATGCCGTAATCATAATCGAACTTGAGAATACAATTTTCACAATTATAATCTTCTTAAAATCTCTCTTAGTGAAAGAATTTCCTCACAATCATTTTCATGAAGGAGAGAAACCTTATGACACTTAGATTTAAAAGTGTATGTGTTCTTATCCATGTGAATTTGTCATAACAACAATCATAAGACAATGTTTGTGACAAATCCAACTCATATGGATTGAACTTGTTCAATCTTGATTTCTCGCCTTATGGCAGCATGAATGCCCACCATTACTTCCAGGTTGTCAAGCAGCTTACCCTTGTCTTATCAATTTACTCTCCATTGATCAGGGTGCCTTTCCTTTATGCAATCCAATTGAGAACACATAGAACTCATATTGTATAGTTGACTTAATCTGGAATGGTACAGAAACAAAATTTATGTCAACACGATAGGTCGCCAACCTCAAGTCGTGTGCTAGTGATTAACAATCGGTTTATTCTTGATTAGCTCTTGAACTTTTCAAGACAACTAAGGCTCCTACTGACTTCTTGACATATATGATTCTCTTGTCAAGGAACTTTCCTTGACAAAACAAATAATCAAGAGTTAGTGGGAAATCCTATCAAGACTAACACTTCACTCAATTCGTTCTAGTTGGTCTTTGTCTTCTGCAAGACATTACAACTTACCAATTTCAAATGTGCAGGAATAAGAAACTTTCCTTATTCCACATTTGATAAGTGTTACAAACCTACACACAATTTGGTACTAGTTGGTCTTTGTCTTATTCAAGACATCACAACTTACCAAAATATACAAGTGTAAGAACATTCCTACTAAAGATTATATCACTCAAGTCACAATCTTGGAGTTTGACTCTAATATTTGATTTTGGAACAAAGTGTGGTTGACTTCCTGATTTAACCATTTCCACAATTCTCGATTCCTCTTCTTAGCCATACAAATGCACTAAGACTCACTTAGAGGATCAATGGACATATGGCTCTCAATCATTAAGACGATCATAAAACATGATAAAAAGGTACTCTCCCTTCTTCTTAGAATAGAGAAACTTTTATCTTTCTGCCTAATTGATTCTTATTATTCATTCTGCCTTTCATTGAGACCTTTCCAATGATGCAGAATTATACTTAACCCTGTAAGCATAATCATATTTACCAAGCTTTTGATAAATCATAACGAATCTTTTATCGTTCTTTGTGGTGGACTTGACCGGTGCACAACGTTGAGAACTTGATCTCTTAGTCTTTCACTTGACTCTTTGTCAATGAATTAGTCTTAAATTTCCAAATATAAAGTTTCTCATTCATCACACAAACCAAATTGTATGATTCCAATTTTCTGTCCAATTGAAACTTGGGCGATGATAAACTTTCCTAATTTGGTAAATTCTCGACATTTCCACAAATAACCTAATTAAGAATCAAATCCATCATTGTAGGAATACACAAACATCATTTTTTCACAACGATTCCATTGCAAGGATATAAATAAATAAGTCGAACAGAAAAAAATTATTTTATTCGTAAAAGCAGCGGAAAACATGTCCTTACAATGCAACATCAAATTGAAAAACTATGCAACTAAATATTCCTAACAAAACTATCATAACTTCCTGAGCTCAAAATCTGATCTTTGAATCCTTACGATCGTAATCCAAATCATCGTGATCAGACTCATCTTGCTTCTTCCATCAATCTTCCTCTCCTTTCTTTGATCCTGCAAAAACATCCAAATGTAATCTTATCACATCATGTATTAAGAATCAATGAATAGGAACTTTAACAAAGTTAGATAGTGGATTTTAACTGAAGTAGAGCCATACTCCTTGACTCTCCCATCTATTGGACTCTTCAGGTTCTCTAGGCATATTTGTATACAACGCCCCTTCTCTTGGCAGCAGAAACAGGTAGGTTCTTCTGGAATGTCCTCGTAAGCATGGTTGGTTGATTCATCAAACAAATATGTTCCATTACTTCGCCAAATCATTTCTGATTCAGCAACAATGAGCATGTAAGTTAGGTCAATGAGGTTTGCATCAAGATCCATCATATAATACTCTCTTTTGAACTAATTATATGATTTAGGGAGTGACTGTGGAACCCAGTCCACAACAAACTTATTTGGGAAAGACGCACCTAACATTATCAACCTATCGATGTGTGATTTCATCCCTAGGACGTGAGCACACACGAGTTTACCATCTTCATGTTTCATCGCCAATAGGGTCTTAGTGATATTCAACCGTTCAATTCTTCGGTCTTGTGGGTTTGGGAGAACAACGGGAGGAGGAGGAGGAAGTGAAATGAAGCTAGTCCACCTAGATTCTTCACTTTGACTATGGAATATGATTTTTCTTTCAACAGGAACACCTTTTCCTTGGGATTCGGGAAGACCACGGTTAGATTCAGACATCTCCAAAACGGGAGGAAATCCATGTTAATTGATAAGAATTCTTGATGTAACACCCAAATGAAACATCAAGGCTAGGGTCCAACACAATACTCTACAACCTAGAAGAGGGATGTCGTAATCTAGTTGCAGAATATTTGAAGGTAGGTAAATGACGATTTACCAATTTCCACAATGAAAAACGAAAAGGAAGTTAAGTTTTAAATGTATTGAAAACTCCTAGATCTTTTGAGATTCATTGAACCTTTCAATGGCATGTTTAAATCTCGATTATGCCCTTCAAGTTTGCAACTGGGATGCCGAGGATCACAAACAAGGTGTGAATAACCATGTGAAACAACATGGTGCACTCAATGCTACTATCACCTAATCAATGTGCCGGTTAGCCACACACGCTCCATTGATCTATGACAAACATCGAGCCACCCTTCGCTACCAATGTCAACCCCAAATTAGTGTGCCGATTAACCACACATGCTCCACTAACGTTTAACGAAGGTACGAAGTGTAATTCAATGGATTAGCATACAATTTCACATTTTGCCTAAAGTAACTATGATTTGGGAATTTGTAAAAGATGTTTAGTTACTTTGTACTTCATTATACTTATAATGGAAGGTTTCGTCCTATCCTACCCGTTCGGCTAACGACCCTCCACTAGTCAAGAGTGTGGTGGGTAAGAGTGGATACCCATTCAATCGCCATTTTATAGGCAATTTCCTTAAACACCCCTTATAGACCATCTTCGTGAATGAGGCCTACTAACGATAAGACTGACTGTTTACTCATATATACATAATATTAGACTTTTAATGTTATATATATTGTATAGAGTGTATTTTAAACTTTTAAAATACTAGGTGGTCTAATTTAATTAATTATCCTTTTAATTTAATTAAATGTAAAACAAAATTTTTTGGATTTATTAACACTCTTTCAATTATACACTTTAATTAATTAACAAAGCCATAAGGGTGTAAATTGAACTTTTCAAAATACTAGGGTTTTAGAATTTAACATTTCAAAATTAAACTTTTCATCAACTTTTAAATTCCAAATCTTGAGGACAAGTTTTGAAACTTTTTCAAAACACAAAGGATCAAATAACAAATAAAATAAATTAAACAATTAATTTGGTGATTATCTATATTTGACTTAATCCAATTTTATTCACAAGATAATTACCAAATAATTTAAATAATCAACATTTATCATATAAAGAAACTATTATTCAAATAATTTGAAATTAGCTTTTGTTTTGGTAAGGATAATCATCTAAATACAATAAAATTCGGATTTTATCTTTAAAAAACGATTTTGGCATTTATCCTTCAACAAAACAGCAAGAAATCCCGAGATATCCTCTGCCTGACTCCCGGACTCGCCGAGTCGGGTAGGGCAGAGGCCAAAAAAACGATTTTCAGCAAACAAACGACAATTGCATCACATACAACATAAACCAATCAAGGCTCTGATACCACTGATGGGTTTTATACAAAAGAACATCCTTTGTGCTCATGAAAAACCCTAAAGCTTGGATCTAGGTTTCTCTATTGTACATGCAATTCATCCAAGACTTGAAACCGTAGATCTAGCATACACAATTTGAAATTATCACAATAAGAACAGATCTAGATGATTACCTCTCTCAATTGGCTTGGTTCTTCTTGGTTCTTGAGCTTAGAGTCACAAATGTAACTCCTCTAATGGCTTACAAACACCACAAGCAAGAAGGCAACTTATGAGAGAGGAGGGAGGATGCTAAAATTCGGCCCTAGGGATTCTCTTGGAATCAAGTGGCCGAAAGTTGCATGTGGGGGTCTCTATTTATACTGTAGGCTGCTAGGGTTTCATGTAAAACACTAATGGACAACTTAATCACCAAGCAGCCCAAGGAACCTTCTGGAATGAGGCCTTAGACGAAAATATGATGGATCCCCATCATAATTTCGTTCTCCCCCTTAGTCCATTAGGTTTCCCAGCCCAAAACTCAACTATCACACTTTTGACAGTTCATGCCCCTTTATTCAATTAATCTCTTTTAGTCACCAAATTAATTCCTAATTAATTTATGACCAATATTAATTAAATAATATGATTTCTCCTATAATATATTATTCTTATAATATATTAATAAATCATAATATCCTCTATCTCTCTCCTTAAATTACTTTGTCAAGTTGCTTTGGTGAAGGCAACCCAAAAGGACCATGCACAACCGGGTCAAGTACATACCAAATATAGTTACGAGCTTAGACACTAATCCAACAAAACTTTCCACAGTTGATGGTCCACACAGATTAATGTGTAGAAGATCTAAGGATTCCGAGATTGATTTTTTAATGATGACGGGATTACCTTTATTTGACTGCTTACCACATCCACATGCAACACATAAATGATCATTCTCAAACTTAAGGAGTGGCGGACCTCTAACCATTTTGCCTGAAACAAGATCATTCATGTATCTAAAGTTGAAATAAGCAAGTCTTCGGTGCCATAACCAACGGACGTCAGGAACAACTTTGGAGAGTAAGCATAGTTGTGGCTTGCCAGTGATCAAGTTGGTATCTAGAGGATACATGTTTTTGTTGCGATTGGACTTGATCAAGCATTCTTTTCGTTCTTCAGTCATGATGTAGCTATGTTTCTTGCAGAATTCAACCCGTCGATTTGCATCAGTGAGTTGAGCCACACTTATCAGATTGTGACTTAAATCAGCTACATATGCCACTTTGAAATGGAGAAATTGCCATTGGTAAGGATTCCATAAACTCGGATTTGTGAGTTGGAGTTGTTGCCATATGTTACATATCCAACATTTGGTGCAAGCTTCAGATCCCGCAGAAAGTCTTTCTGCCTCGTCATGTGCATGGAGGAAGCACTATCAATATAGCATATTGTTTCTTGCTCCGAAGCATAGAGTGCCTGCAAAATTAGTGAATTGTGGAGTTTTTAGGCTCCAAGTTAGGTTTTGGGACAAAGGCACGAGTCTTGGAGTTCTGAAATGACTTATGAGCAACTGAGGATTTAGAAGGTTTGTTCCGAGATTCTTTAGGAACTAACAGAATGACAAAGTTCTTTCATCAATCCAATAGTCATATTCCATGACATGGATTTCCAGAGTAGTTTGCTTCGGAACATGAACTTCTGGAGTGGTGGGAACGACTGACACCTTCGGAACTGCTGTTTCCTCAATATGAGATTTGACTTTCCACACAAAATTTTGCTTTGAAGATTTTGAAAATTTTGTTTTCTTGGTACTTTTTAGTTTGCTTAACGACACATTGGTTTTTGAAGGATTGGGTTTAAAAATTGTGCCATCAGATTTAGCAATGAAAACGGATGAAAAAGTCTGAGGATAGGTGTTTTGGACAGATGTGGTATTTATTCGAGAATTAGGCTGAGTGGAACTGACCACAATTTTCGGTTCTACAGGACTGGAGGAATTTGAAGATATCTTGAGGATCTTAGTGGAAGTGAAAGAGTTTTGACTAGGGATTGAGGAACGAGAATTCTGAGATACACTCTTTTTGAAGTTCTCAAGGAACCTGGAGTTTTGTCTAGACATAACTTCCTCTTTGTGAGTATTTCAAGCTTCCACTTTAGGATAAACAATATCCTTCCTATTTAACATTGGTTTTTTCTTGGAGTGAGGCAAAGGTTTGGAGGATTTTGCTGCAGATGGATTACTAAATTCGGGATCAATCAGAACCAATTTTTTTTCGAAATTACTAAAGATTTTGATTTACAAGAATCAAAGGAGACACAACTTAAGGTTCCAACTTGATCATCTAAGCATGCCCATACGAACTCAGAGGTAACTATTTCAGTTGTCTCCGGAATGATTTCTTCAACAACACAATTGTTAGGAGGATTATGTTTCGGAACATAATCTACACAATTTGAAACACTATGATGAAATTTTCTGGTCCGATTCAGGTCCAGGTTTGCCAGAGGCGGAAGAGGCGTGGAATCGTGACACTTGCAACAATTGGTTGAAACTCAGGAATTAGGGACGCAAAATGGTTTGTGTTCTCAAGAAGGGGAGACAAGGGAGAAATGGGGGTGTTTGAATGTTTGATGTCCAAAACCTCTCCCATGAATGTCAAATTTTGCAATTCCTTCAAGGGACTAGCTATGGGTTTCGGAAACTCGCTTCCGAGACCGGGAGCTTTGCACCATGGATGACGAAAGTTATGAGTCATCCATACATTTGCTTCAAGCATGTCAATAGAATTATGCAAAGAATCTATCTTAGCATTGAGATGTTTGTTATCAGAGATTAAGACATTTCTTTCAGAATAAGTGATTTCACATTTGTGTTTCAAAATGATACATTCATCTTTTGACATAACAAGCTCTCATTCTAAAGAGTCTATTTTTAAGTTCTTATGTTCGAAACATAACCTAAGACGATTCAACTCAATTTCCTTCTTCCCACTGGCTTCTATGGCTGACTCATAGGCTTTGTAAATAATGTTCATATCTGATTGGATCTGAATTAATATGGTTCACAGATAGATAAATCAAAATTGTTATCAATAATCATAGATTTTGCCTGCTGAATGATGTTTCGACCAGGTGGATCGTTGGTGGCCATGTAACAGTAGTGTGGTTCAGCAACATCATCTTCGTCTTCAGTCCTAGAGGACCAATATCCTTCATCACATTCAACAGTTTGTCTCGCCATCAAGCTCATGTTTCTTCCAGTCACTATGTTATCATCATCTCCGGATGACCAATATCCTTCTACATCCCTTGATATAGTTGTTACAAAGGCTTTTTCACTTTCTACCATCTCTTGAGCTTTTCGGGCATAGTATGTAGAGTCCTTGAGCTTTGGATTTTGCAAAGCTTCAGCCAAGCAATCTTTTGCAATGTGGTTTGCATGACCACACTTGTGACACACAATATTTGGCTTGTCTG
The DNA here is from genome assembly GCF_052849685.1 of Lactuca virosa. NCBI lineage: Eukaryota > Viridiplantae > Streptophyta > Magnoliopsida > Asterales > Asteraceae > Lactuca > Lactuca virosa. The sequence goes on from NC_136428.1 coordinate 320,824,831, forward strand.
ATTTTGGATTATATAGTTGTTCCGAAGTGGAGTCTGGTTTTGAGATGTTCGGTTTGTATGAGGGAGGATTTTACGAAAGAGGTTGTGATTTCGAAGGAGAGTAGGGTTGAGGATTAATTTGGTGAGGACCATGGAATCGATTTTGGTACGGTTTATAAGATGGATTAAAGGGATGTTTGTATTTCATGGAGAGTAGAGCAAATTCTTGTGGGAAACGGAATTCAAAATCTATAGCTTCGGAGTCATCAACAGGTTAGTTTTGTGTGGGTAAAGCAGGAAAGGAGGATTGAACTGAAGAAGTAGTGGGTTTGAAAGGATCTGAGGTGGAAGGATTCGGAATGGTTGGTTAATAGGAGCTGACAAGGGCATGAGGACCTCCAGAGAGTTCTCTTATGGTTTGAGCAACATTGGATTCGTGTCCTTGAAGTTCATCAAAATGTTGATAGAGCTTTAACTTTTTCAAGGAGCCATTACTTTAGAGACAAGATTTCACATTTCCCCATCCTTTACCAAGGTTGTTAATAAACTTGAGATTGTACTCCAGGGGAGTTCGAACAATCCCATGAACAGTCATGTTGTTGACTACTATTCGGAAACGGTTAGAGGCTGTGGCCACTGATTTACCAGGAGTGGTAGCAAAGGTGTCAAAGTCATTGACAACTGAAGTCAGACGCTTGTCTTTCATGTTTTCTGAACCTTCTATCAGATATTGGAGAGTATCCCAAATTTCTTTAGCTGATTTACACAACTTAATGTGTTCAAAGAGCGAAGGAGGAACACCAAACACCATTTCAGAAAAGGCGACTTGATCAGCATGCAACTTCTCAATATCATCAGCTGTCAGAGGAGTTGGACGGGTCTCATCTTGACCCATAAGTTGAGCAGCAACATCTCTTACAACTGTTCTTACAGGAACACGAGGGCCTTCTTTGACGGATCTCCAAATAGCTTCACCTTTCTCTTTGGCTAATAAAAGTATTTCATTCTAACTTTCTAGTGATCATATTCTTCCACAACTAGCAATGGGGCACGTGTAGGGCCACCCACGCTATTTGCGATTTGCATTTAAATCACTTGTTGAGAATTAGAAGCAGCCATTGAAGTTAACATATCTTAAGCGAAAGTGGTAAGAAGAAGAAGTTTTATCCTGAACACATAACTGATAGAAATACCAAGGTAATTTCAAATCATTGATAATCTGATCATATGGATTCAAAGGACAACCACTCAAGCTCTGATACCAATTGAGAGAACAAGAAGTATCTAATGCGCATGGACAAGGTTTGAAAACTCAAACCTTGAGTAAATGCTTAAGATCAATGTCTGCTTGCTAATAAATGTTCCAGTCAAGTCTGGGTAAACTAGTCAAGTCTGAGATAAAGTATTCAACACATGTTCAAGCCATAAATGATAATAAAGATCAAGGTAAAGATAATAAATGAAGAACAAGAAGAATGTTTTAGAAACTATTTAGATAGATGAAATAACTTGAATATGCTAAAAGGTTTGAATAATCTGTCCCTTGATTCAACATTGAATGCTCCTATAAATAGGAGAACATGAAAAATATTAGAAACTGGTAAACATACATAGGACCGGATTTAAAGAGTGTTTCTGACATTCTGATTGTCCAAGTTGACAAACAGACTAAATCCTATGACATGTCTAACCATGCTAAGTGACAAAAATAATAAATTCAACAAGACAAAACATTGACTCCGGATCATCAATTATTCCGGACATAAAGTCCATTCTAGAATTCTTTCACTTCTGATTGTTCATATCACCAACTGATCTTTACTTCAGACATGAGTAGATTCCGGATAACTCTTTACTCCGGAACACAGGCTGACTTCGGACTTGGCATTTGGACTTACGATTGCAGGAGGTTCACCTTCAGGTTCCAACACAATTTCATGTTTAAATCTCGATTGTGCCCTTCAAGTTTGTGATTGGGACGCCGAGGATCACAGACAAGGTGTGAATAACCGTGCAAATTAGCTTGGTACACCCAATGTTACAACCACCTAATCAATGTGCTAGTTAACCACACACGCTCCATTGATCTATGATTAACATCAAGCTACCCTTTTCCACACACTGTCAGTCCCATATTAGTGTGTCGGTTATCCACACACGCTCCACTAACGACTTAACAAGGTGCAAAGTGCAATTTCATGGGTTAGCACCAAATTCACATTTACCTAAGTAATTAAGATTGGGAATTTATAAGTGTTTAGTTACTTAGTATTTCATTATACTTTTAATGAGAATTTAAATGTCCTATAAAACCCTTTCGGATAACGACCCTCCACCAGTCAAGGAAGCGGTGGGTGAGAGTAGACACCGATTAAACTGTCATTTTATAGGCACTAACCTTATACCCCCTTATAGACCGGCTTCGTGAATGAGGCCTACTAACGGTAAGACTGACTTTACTCTTATACATATATATAAATATTAAACCTATAATATTATAATAGTATAAGGGTTTAATTTTAAACTTTTAAAATTCTAGGGATTGGAACTAAATGTTTCAAAGTGAAACTTTGCATTTACAAATTCCAAAACTTGACGGCAAATTTTGAACTATTCAAAAAGTTTTGGAATCCATAACTTATGAGTTTAATATAGTTTTTATTGAAAAGACTCTTGAAAATCCATAACTTGAGGACAAGTTATGGAGTTCATAAAACATTTATGTAAAAGTCTCTTCAAGTTGCATAACTTGAGGACAAGTTATGGAAGACTTAAAACAATTTAAGATGATAGTTAAAAATGAGACTCTTCACTTTCCATAAATTGAGGACAAGTTATGGAATTCATCAAAAAACATTTAGATCAACTATTGTAACTTACAAAATCAAACAATTTGTCTAGGATCTAAATTAAACTCATAAGAACAAGACAATTCATATCAAACAAATATCATGTAACTAGCCTAACCATATAAACTAATACAAAACATGAAACCTTGACAATTATCTTTTAAATTGGATAAGCATGATCATTACCACATCAAAAACAGGTTTATAAGTTCAAAAACAGTTTAGGGTAATGATCTTAGTCCAATTCCAACCTTAAAACTTGAAATTATGCATCCAGGAGCACCAACTCGTCGAGTGTATGAACTGACTCGACGAGTTGGTCAGTTTATAGGGCGGACTCATCGAGTTCCCCAGTGGACTCGGCGAGTCCACTGTCCAGACAGCAAAAAATTGATTTTTCAAGCTTTGAAAACAAGTAGCATCAAGTATATAGGAAAACAACCCTAGGCTCTGATACCACCATTGGGTTTTGAGCATTCTAATACTCCTATGGTGTACACGCCACCCTAGATGCTTTGGATCTATGTTTTCTCTAGTTAGATGACATACCTTTTGTTGTAGCTGGAAACCTTGGACCTTTAAGAACTTAGCACCAATAGTGTGAATGCCTCAAATGGAATCACAACATATCTTTGGACAAAGGATGACTTTTGAGAGAGAATGTCTTGCACCAAAAACGCCTCATATGAACACATAGAACATTAGTGCTATTTTGGATACTAAGGGACTTCTTATATAGTGTGGCATGATTAGGGATACACCATGTAAACCCTAATGGGCATGACTTTCCATATTCCTTAGGCTCAATGGGTTTTAACCTCCATGGTGTATCCATGGGTGACTACATGGGTTTAGCCCAACATAAAGAACTATGGATCATTAGCCCACTTTATAAGAATGAATGATTTACACAATCATTCCGTCATATATTTAATTAGTCTCTTTTGATCACAAAATTTGTTCCAAATTAATTCTTGATCAATACTAATTCAATAATATGATTTCATATTAATATATTAGAACTTATAATATACTAATAAATCATAAATAACCTCTTCTCAAAAGTCCATCCTATCAAATTGTCCTGGTGATATGCAACCCAAATGGACCATGTTACTCTCGGGTCAAGTACATACCAATTATAGTTATGGGCTTAGACACCTAATCCAACAGAAAGTTGATGAAGAAATGGTATGAGGTGGTTCCAAATAAAGAATGTACCTTTGCTATGCGAAAGTGACAAAGCAGGTAACTCTTAACTCGATGTGAGAAGAGTCAAGTAGCTCATGACTTATGTGAATTAAGAGCCTTATTGGGAAGAACTGATTTATGTTATCGAATCTGTAAGGCTTCAACATAGAAAGTATTTGAGGCTTTGGTCTACATGCAACATCATGCTTCTAGGGAAACTTAACTAATGCATAGATAAGAAAACAAGCAACAACATCATCCATTGCATTAATAGTATAATTTTAATTACAAGTGTGTTCTTTCATAGCATAAAACAACATAATGAATATTTAAAATAAAAGACGAGACTTGACTGCTCCGTCTTCTCTAAACCTTGCATCGTAGCTGTCTATTTGTGACCTGAGAATACAAGTTATTTTGAAAGCGAGTATCAGCAATAAAGCTGTTGAATTCATAAGTATTTTAGTGTCATTACTTGTGAAAAGTTGTTATGAAAGACTCGTAAAAGTTTAAAGAAAACAGTTTTGTATAAGTGTGAAAACCCTAGAAAATCCCATATTTCCTACTAGTATAAAAAGTAGTCTTCTACCAAGACCCTAATGTTTTGAAAGTATGAATTATTATTCAAATCTAATCTACCTCATCGATTATGTGAATGTGTCACAAAGTAAAGGTAATACAGAAAATAATATAAGAACAGAAATTGTATCCTTTTGCACTAGGATATTCACGGCGTGGAAACTCGCCGAATAGTATAATCGTAACTATGTGAATGTGTCACACAGTAAGGTAAGTGTATCCTTTTGCACTAGGATATTCACGGCATGGAAACTCGCCGAATAGTATAACCGTAACTATGTGAATGTGTCACACAGTAAGGTAAGTGTATCCTTTTGCACTAGGATATTCACGGCGTGGAAACTCGCCGAACAGTATAACCGTAAGTATGTGAATGTATCACACAGTAAGGTAACAAGGAAAATAACCCAATAATAGAAATCGTATGTGACAACCCGAAATTTCTATTCCATACAACCATTCACTTCAATAGAAGTCAAAAACTATTTCTGCTAACTTTCGAACTTTATGGAATAAGTTTGAGTGTTTTAAAGTTAGTGCTGCAAGAGATAGTTGGAGAGAGGATGACCTAGTGCTTATTATACATCATTAAGGTTCCAAAAACTCCAAGAGTTTGAGTTTATGACCCAAATGGTATTAGGGCCGTAAACCCTAATGACTATATAAGTGACACTTAGCTTATTTTTCACTTTTTTTCACAATTCCAAGACTAGAACCAATTCTCTCTCAAGTATCATCCAACTTTTCTTCAAGATCTTCAACTTGTAAGTATTTCTAAGCCCTAGTAAGTTGATATCTACCTTAATCTAGTGATCTAACACACTTCTATCCGTAAAATCATTCAAAAAGTGTAGATCTTCAAGTTTCACCAAGAACACCAAGAACACACACTAGTGTTCTTGGACTTTTAGCACATTTTCAAGCTTCTACCTAGTAAGTACTTCTATCCTAGAGTGTTATAAGCCTTGTTACACTTCTAAAAATCAAGAAAACACCCAAGAAAGTCAAGATCAAAGGCGTTTACGGTCCAAGATGTTCTTGGACCGTAAACCCTAAAAATGGTGCCAATGTGTGCCTTAGTCCCTACCAAGCCTTGCAAACTAGTTTAGATCTTTACCTTGATGTGCTAGGGACTCAAAACCATCAAAAGACCATAACCCATATGGGTGTACGGCCGTAAACACATGGAGAAGTGGTCCATGGGTCGTAAACTCCATTTAGGAGTGTATTGATGCCACAAACACTTCCAAAGGCTTAGACTTGAAGTTAGGATGCTTCATTATGACTTTTAGGACTTCAAAGCACAAAATGGTGGGAGTACCATGAGTTTACGGCCGTAAAATCATGGGTTTATGACCGTAAACTCCAAAGGTGATGGTTACAAAACCGTAAACACCTTTAGATGCCATTTCACTTCCCTTTGATGAATCACATGTGATTCCAACACTTGATCAAGGTGTTTCCTAGTCCCGGAAGACGTTTACTTTCATATAGTTGTTTATAAACACTATATTCATGTCAATATGTGTCCTTATATGTCATTTAGGACTTATTTGTGTCTCGGGACATCATTCGTGGAACTCCTCATCCTTACATGCATACCCATTTGAATCACCCACATCAGGTGAGTTCATACCCCGTAATGAATCTTTTAACTGTTTTAACTGTTTTAAGGGAGGGAATACAAGTTGAACACAATGATAATTGTGTAAATGTTTGTTATAAACATCTTTCAAAAGGTTACTTATGTCACTAATAAGTTGTCAAAACATTTCAAAACTCCTTTAAAGTTATGTTACTTTGAGTTATACAAAACTCTATTTTTAAAGTACTAGCATAACTTAGTAGATAAATGAGTCTTTTCAATAACAGTCCAAGTAGAACATTAGTAAACTATAATAGGTATAGTTTAGGAGAATGCTATTCATTACTTCTAGTACAATGAAGCACCCAAAGAGTCAGTTCTTACATGAGTCCAACACACAGTGAAGAGAATCAAACAATACCATACAAAGAGAACACAAAAAAAGAGAAACAAAAGAACAAACAAGTATGGTTGCTATAGCATGAGAACACACAATACATGATCTAATTATACCAATGAATCACTAACGCATTGTTTTAACAAAAGGTGATAGTTATATTGGGTATACATGATCATATAACTTTAATGTGAATTACACGACTTGCAAGAATTTGCAGAGGTCGTGTTTAGTTTCCCCTAATCTCTCGACAGGGAGGGCGTTTAGTAAGGGTTCTAGCCTTCACATTATGATCGTAATAAAACAAATATGTTTTTAGGTTATTAGTACATCCGCTTGTCATTATACACGACAGCTGTGTACTTCATTTCCCAATATTTTCATAAAGTGCCAGTACCACTTGAAGGTTAACTCAATCCATTTTTGAGTTATAAACTAGGGAAATGATACTTTTTACAATCGACAAATGGAACAGTCGAGTCTAGCACAGAACAGAAGATGCCTTGGTAGAAGGCTACAATTAAAGGATGGGACCATAATGCTAGTCTTATGATTCCTTAATGTATACATCACGGGATACATATATACCAATAGGGTCCGACAGCTAATAGGATGTGTACTCTCCGCGTCATTTCCTGTCCTCGTTTGGTTGTGGGCTTGGAACGGATTCACCCAATCTATTATCTACCCGATTCTATATATATGTATGCGTAGTATACATTAAGTCATCATAAGGGTACCAAGTATGGGTCAGGTTATAGAACACAGAGTCAATCACAGTTTTTCTAGTACAAAACATACTTTTCAAAATCAGTACTTTTGGTATACAAAACTAGAAACTTGCCAGTAAAGGGTTTAATCCATTTTATTAAACCAGTTCAATTTTAAAGACTTTAGGTGAGTAACTCTATAATACCTTAGTTTATACAACATGTTTACATATAAAACTAATACCCAATAGGTAGTTGGATGTGTGCTTTCCGCCTTACTTCCTGTCCTCGTTGGGTTGTGGGCTTAGGGCAGATTCACTCAATTAACTTTCTATTCGATATTAGATTATATATAGCAGTATAAACTAAGCTATTATAAAAGTAGTCACTGTGGTCACGATTTTATATTAAGAAATAAGGGTTTTCTTAAAAGAACTTTTCGTTAGATATAAAAGAATAATTGCAATTAACTCCATGAGTAACAAGTGAATACATCAGGGTTATATATGACAACGATCTAACAACCAATGGGATGTGTGCTATCCGCCTTACTTTCTGTTCCCCGTTGGGTTGTGAGCTTAGGGTAGATGTGCACAATCGATTGTTTGTTTACTCTGAGTCTTATATAACTTGTACCCACTTAGTACCCATAGAAAGGCTTGTAGTGTCATTTTACTTAACTTTCATCAAAGTAGGAAATATAGGATTTTCTAGAGGAATAGGCGAACTTTTCAAAACAGAACTTACAACTTACACCACTTTTACATATACATTTTCAACCACATTTTACAGCTTATTCACATCACTAAAATCTTATGAGCTCACCAGCTTAATTGCTGATTAACTCTTTCAAATAACTTGTATTCTCAGGAGACTATTAGAAAGGTGCTCATGCTGGGAAATCAGAAGATGGAGCATTATAGCTTCAAGTCTTGTTTTGTTATTTGTTTATGAATTCTATGTTTTGTGAACACACACATTGTAAACACTTTCTTTCTAAATGAAATGGTTGTTCATTACTTGCTTACCATATACATATCTCGTGATACTAAATATGACGTCCTCCACCCCTGAACGTTTCCGCCGTTCTGGTTTTAGGGTGTGAAAGATTGGTATCAGAGCATTATTTATAGTGAACTAAGTATATCAACCAATAAAAGATATACAGCTATAAATACAATGGGGCTTAAGTGCTTTGGATAATGATATATTTTAGAGTATAACTTCAAGTTATAAAAATATACCTACTTGCTTATACATGTACATAATAGAACTAATGTTACGAGGAGAACATAACTAAAAGTATTAAAAGGTTGGGCACTGTCGTCAACCCGAACAGTTATGTAATCATAGCTAGGATTAATATAGCCTGATCAACTATATTCATTCGAGATGTGACCGACATGTGTTTGGGAATGATGTGGTGTTGCAACAGTGTTAAAACTTACCTGAACACCAGAACTAGTACATTTAGAGTTAGAATACTATAGGAGTATTCTATGATACTATAACGCGATAACAAGTTTAGAACATACCAAGTACATTACATTAAAATACTATACGAGTATTTTAGTCCAGATAAATAACTTATGTGAGAACTTAAAAGACCCTTACGGATAGGCCTATAATCTTGCAATGTATATTCCTAAAGTTTTATATATAATCAAGATCTTATAGACTTAGAATATGTGGCCTACGCTTCGCTATCCATTCCTCTTAAGGGTGTAGTGTTGAGGTAGGACCACTTATTCGAAGGTCTATTTAATCTTCAATTATATATAAACTTGTGTACCTTGTACAATTATAGGAAGACTCTGTAAGGATCACCCCATAAAGTTACCTTAAAGCTCATAGATTCTTTAGTCACATTCATTCTCGCACGACAAGCCTAGATAGATGTAACCACTTCCTCATAGTATACAACAGAAGAGTCCAGGAGGAACAAGAGCAAGTTCATGAGAAGTTTTCAAAGAAATATCAGCTGAAGTAACCAAAACGTCTTACACGTCACATTAATAAATATTAATCCTGTTATTTTATCGAGCGAGTGGAAACATTGCTCACATTACATGTGTTAGGATTATTTTCTTACATGCAGCTGCTAACAGTTATTCAGGAAACAGATATTCATTCGAGGATAGTTATTTCAAATTCATAGAGTTTATTAGGTATAGACTCATTTATGAATTGTTTCTAGAAGCCTGTGGAAGTCAGGACCCGATACCTCCAGAACTAGGATAACGTTGTCTTTTCCGCTTTTGGCTTGTGTCCATTGCTATAGACTTATTCCGTCTCATCTTTGTTTTCTTTTAGCAAAGATGCCTCCTCCCAGATCACCCAGACACACTACCCCGATAACTCCCATACCGCCTCCTTCGCAAGTTGATATGGCAGCTATAAAAGCTGCAGTGGCCGCGGCTGTGGCAACAGCCATGGCTCAATATCACTCCATCAGTACCAGTGGAGGTGGAACGCCTACTGATTCTACTCAACGTGAGGTCCCTGTGCACCAAGGAGAGTTCTCCTACAAGGACTTCACCAGATGCCAGCCATTGTCCTTTAATGGGACTGAAGGAGTCATTGCCCTCATGCAATGGTTCGAGAAAACAGAGTTGATCTTCGAAATCTGTTTATGCCCAGAAGGAAGCAATGTGAAGTTGGCTGCCTGCACCTTCTCTGGCAAGGCCCTAACATGGTGGAACAGCCAGGTTAAGTCACTGACCCTATCAGTGGCTAACTCAATAGGTTGGGAAAACCTAAAAGAGTTAATGCGGGAGGAATACTGCCCGTTAGGCGAGATTCAAAAATTGGAACAAGAGCTGTGGGATCTCACTATGGTCGGCTCAGACATAGTGACCTACACGGACCGGTTCAGCGAACTAGCAGCTCTATGCCCCAAGATGATTACCTCGGAGAGCAAGAAGATAGAAAGATACATTTGGGGTCTGACTGCTCCGACCCAAGGAAATGTGTTGTCTTCTAACCCAGCCACGTTCGATAGTGCTAAATGCCTGGCTCAGCGACTCATCGACCATGGAGTCCTCCATGGTGTAAAAGTCCCTATTCCCGAGCCATTGAGGGAAGAGGACGATGATCAGAAGTCGGGGAACAAGAGGAAGAAGAAACGAACAACACAAGACACCCCACAAGAACACCGAGCGAGTACTATGTACGCCGCTACGACACCTACTGCTTCAGCACCTGCCAGCCGATATGCTGGGAACCTTCCGGAGTGTGGAAAATGCAATTTTCACCACACCGGAGTGTGCCGGGAAATGCAGTGTCTGAACTGCCACAAAAAGGGACACACCGTCCGTTACTGCAGGGCACCAGCTCAACCGATCTCCCAAGTCCTCGGAGCTGAAGGAAACCAAGCCTGCTATGGCTATGGTGAGACTAGACACAGTCAGAGGGACTACCCAATAGTAAGGAACTCAGGAGCGGATGGACGCATTCTGATGATCACCGCAGGGGAATCTACCCCGGAGTCGTCGACGAGTAGTGGTACGTTTTCAAAATAGTAATTTCTTTTAAAATTAATTTATATTGGTATAAGATTTAAAATTTGGGGATAACACTTAAAAGTAACTATAACAACTCACATGTTGAAATAGGTCACAGTATTCAAGAGAACTAAAAGATCCGTTTAGAGAAGCTATTATGGCTTACCATATACATCAGGGTTGTGCGCAACTAAGATGTCGCAGACTAAGAGTGAGTGACTCCGCTTAGGTCCCCATCCCTTAATTGGTTGGGGGATTTGAGGCAGGGTTACTCAGTCGACTGCCTGGTACATCTTAAATATTCATAACTAGTATATGGCAGGCGATGGTAGTGGTACCGAGGAGGATTATGATATAAAGTATCCCCACCAATTGGTAGAACACTTTTGTTCGTATGTATGCGCACATAGCGGTACGATACATTGGAGTGTTAACTTCAATTAGAAAACAGGAAACACGAGAACAGTTACAAAGAGTACATTGTTGAACATACTAGGAGTACATTATCGAGCATACCAGGGATACATCGTCGTTTATCAGACGTTTCATTCATTGACCAAAACTTTGTTCAGTAAAGAGTCTGTTGTTTTCGTTCGTCATGAGTTGGCGTGGTCCTCACCATGCAGTGTTCATATGTTTCTATCGCCTCGATCGGCAAGTTCTCGAAACTTTTGTCATTCGTATCGAAGGTCCGACCTAAACCTCAGTTTTATCTTTCGTATTCTAAACCCCGCAGTACTCGTGCGAAGGGTACTTTGTCCCCCGAAGCCTTATCGTCAGATGTCCGCAGACCGTCACGAAATACCACTCGTCCAGCAGACCAAGTTTGAGCACAGAGGCTATGGACGAATACAACCCACCTATTACTATTTAGTGTATACGTGAGGGTGGTATATGATTATGATTACGCAGACTTAGTATGTGTGTTTCCACCCTTTCTCCTGTTCCTCGTTGGGTTGTGGACCTGGGGTAGAGTCGCACATCCAACCGTCCTACTAACCCTAATTATATACGACTTGTATACGCGAGGTAATGATAGATGGACCAAGTATAAATCCTATTAGGAACACCAGGGCAAAAATGGCCAGGTCTACGAGTAGGTATTCTATAGATCAGAGAAGCGCAACCCCAGTAGTAATGCTAAGAAAGCTAATTTCGGGATGAAATTCCTTCTAACGGGGGTATGATGTGACAACCCGAAATTTCTATTCCATACAACCATTCACTTCAATAGAAGTCAAAAACTGTTTCTGCTAACTTTCGAACTTTTTGGAATAAGTTTGAGTGTTTTAAAGTTAGTGCTGCAATAGATAGCTGGAGAGAGGATGATCTAGTGCTTATTATACGTCATTAAGGTTCCAAAAACTGCAAGAGTTTGAGTTTACGGCCCAAACGATATTAGGGCCGTAAACCCTTATGACTATATAAGTGACACTTAGCTTATTTTTCACTTTTTTTCACAATTCCAAGACTAGAACCAATTCTCTCTCAAGTATCATCCAACTTTTCTTCAAGATCTTCAACTTGTAAGTATTTCTAAGCCCTAGTAAGTTGATATCTACCTTAATCTAGTGATCTATCACACTTCTATCCGTAAAATCATTCCAAAAGTGTAGATCTTCAAGTTTCACCAAGAACACCAAGAACACACACTAGTGTTCTTGGACTTTTAGCACCTTTTCAAGCTCCTATCTAGTAAGTACTTCTATCCTAGAGTGTTATAAGCCTTATTACACTTCTAAACATCAAGAAAACACCCAAGAAAGTCAAGATCAAAGGTGTTTACGGTCCAAGATGTTCTTGGACCGTAAACCCTAAAAATGGTGCCAATGTGTGCCTTAGTCCCTACCAAGCCTTGCAAACTAGTTTAGATCTTTACCTTGATGTGCTAGGGACTCAAAACCATCAAAAGACCATAACCCATATGGGTGTACGGCCGTAAACACATGGAGAAGTGGTCCATGGGCCGTAAACTCCAGTTAGGAGTGTATTGATGCCACAAACACTTCCAAAGAATTAGACTTGAAGTTAGGATGCTTCATTATGACTTTTAGGACTTCAAAGCACAAAATGGTGGGAGTACCATGAGTTTACGGCCGTAAAATCATGGGTTTACGACCGTAAACTCCAAAGGTGATGGTTACAAAACCGTAAACACTTTTAGATGCCATTTCACTTCCCTTTGATGAATCACATGTGATTCCAACACTTGATCAAGGTGTTTCCTAGTCCCGGAAGACGTTTACTTTCATATAGTTGTTTATAAACACTATATTCATGTCAATATGTGTCCTAATATGTCATTTAGGACTTATTTGTGTCTCGGGACATCATTCGTGGAACTCCTCATCCTTACACGCATACCCGTTTGAATCACCCACATCAGGTGAGTTCATACCCCGTAATGAATCTTTAAACTGTTTTAACTGTTTTAAGGGGGGGAATACAAGTTGAACACAATGATAATTGTGTAAATGTTTGTTATAAACATCTTTCAAAATGTTACTTATGTCACTAATAAGTTGTCAAAACATTTCAAAACTCCTTTAAAGTTATGTTAATTTGAGTTATACAAAACTCTATTTTTAAAGTACTAGCATAACTTAGTAGATAAATGAGTCTTTTCAATAACAGTCCAAGTAGAACATTAGTAAACTATAATAGGTATAGTTTAGGAGAATGCTATTCATTACTTCTAGTACAATGAAGCACCCAAAGAGTCAGTTCTTACATGAGTCCAACACATAGTGAAGAGAATCAAACAATACCATACAGAGAGAACACAAAAAAAAGAGAAACAAAACAGAACAAACAAGTAAGGTTGCTATAGCATGAGAACACACAATACAGGATCTAATTATACCAATGAATCACTAACGCATTGTTTTAACAAAAGGTGATAGTTATATTGGGTATACATGATCATATAACTTTAATGTGAATTACACGGCTTGCAAGAATTTGCAGAGGTCGTGTTTAGTTTCCCCTAATCTCCCGACAGGGAGAGCGTTTAGTAAGGGTTCTAGCCTTCACATTATGACTGTAATAAAAAAAATATGTTTTTAGGTTATTAGTACATCCGCTTGTCATTATACACGACAGCTGTGTACTTCATTTCCCAATATTTTCATAAAGTGCCAGTACCACTTGAAGGTTAACTCAATCCATTTTTGAGTTATAAACTAGGGAAATGATACTTTTTACAATCGACAAATGGAACAGTCGAGTCTAGCACACAACAGAAGATGCCTTGGTAGAAGGCTACAATTAAAGGATGGGACCATAATGCTAGTCTTATGATTCCTTAATGTATACATCACGGGATACATATATACCAATAGGGTCCGACAGCTAATAGGATGTGTACTCTCCGCATCATTTCCTGTCCTCGTTTGGTTGTGGGCTTGGAACGGATTCACCCAATCTATTATCTACCCGATTCTATATATATGTATGCGTAGTATACATTAAGTCATCATAAGGGTACCAAGTATGGGTCAGGTTATAGAACACAGAGTTAATCACAGTTTTTCTAGTACAAAACATACTTTCCAAAATTAGTACTTTTGGTATACAAAACTAGAAACTTGCCAGTAAAGGGTTTAATCCATTTTATTAAACCAGTTCAATTTTAAAGACTTTAGGTGAGTAACTCTATAATACCTTTGTTTATACAACATGTTTATATATAAAACTAATACCCAATAGGTAGTTGGATGTGTGCTTTCCGCCTTACTTCCTGTCCTCGTTGGGTTGTGGGCTTAGGGCAGATTCACTCAATTAACTTTCTATTCGATATTAGATTATATATAGCAGTATAAACTAAGCTATTATAAAAGTAGTCACCGTGGTCACCATTTTATATTAAGAAATAAGGGTTTTCTTAAAAGAACTTTTCATTAGATATAAAATAATCATTGCAATTAACTCCATGAGTAACAAGTGAATACATCAGGGTTATATATGACAACGATCTAACAACCAATGGGATGTGTGCTATCCGCCTTACTTTCTGTTTCCCGTTGGGTTGTGAGCTTAGGGCAGATGTGCACAATCGATTGTTTGTTTACTCTGAGTCTTATATAACTTGTACCCACTTAGTACCCATAGAAAGGCTTGTAGTGTCATTTTACTTAACTTTCATCAAAGTAGGAAATATAGGATTTTCTAGAGGAACATGCGAACTTTTCAAAACAGAACATACAGCTTACAACACTTTTACATATACATTTTCAACCACATTTTACAGCTTATTCACATCACTAAAATCTTATGAGCTCACCAGCTTAATTGCTGATCAACTCTTTCAAATAACTTGTATTCTCAGTTGACTATTAGACAGGTGCTCGTGCTGGGAAAATTAGAAGATGGAGCATTATAGCTTCAAGTCTTGTTTTGTTATTTGTTTATGAATTATATGTTTTGTGAACACATAAATTTTAAACACTTTCTTTCTAAATGAAATGGTTGTACATTACTTGCTTACCATATACATATCTCGTGATACTAAATATGACGTCCTCCACCCCTGAACGTTTCCGCCGTTCCGGTTTTGGGGTGTGAAATCGTATCTCTACATACATCATATATGTAATCGTATCTACGTAAAAGTATCCATGTAATAGTATCTCTACATATAGCATAATAGTATTTCTACAGACAGCATATATGAAATCGTATCTATGTAAAGGTATCCATGTAATAGTATCTCTACAAACAGCATGTATTCGTATAGACTCATGAATCAACTGACTCTGGTGTGATTCCTTGTACTAGGAATGGCAAGTAGCATCTCCTAACTATACCTATTTTAGTTACTAGTAATGTACGAGTATAATCGGAAGTATACCTTTGCTACCCAAAGGTACTGAATTGATTGATGGAACTTTTATGACTATATATGTATACATGATATATAACTAATATTTTGACGACCTTCGGACGGATAACCGATACCCTAAAGCCACATCCCAACGAGGAAAGGGAAACAAGGCGGGCTAGTCGTTCTAAGTCCTTTAAACATTACTTATATAATTATACATATATAGGCATGCATTTGACAATATAAAAGTATAAAAGAAGTTTTGTAAAATCCTTTGAAAAGTTTAATTACTAAGAAAAGATGACTTGATGTCAGTTTATAAAACGATTTGAAAACAGTTTGATAAGATAGTTTGCTGGAAACACAACTGTAACAAATTTTGATAGGAAACATACAGTGTGTAGGACAGTTAGACAAAGAAATTTAAACAAGTAAAAACGCTTTGGAAAGTCATTTGAAGTAATATGTTTGGTAAAACAGTTAAAAGTGCAGTAAATCCATTTGCATGCTGGTTATTAATCACATGTGATTGATATGATATGTAGCATGATTCAACTTGCATTCCCCCCCATAAAAGCATTTAAAAACATTTAAAAGATTGATTAAGGGGTATGAACTCACCTGTAGCGAGTGGATCGGATGGAAGTGTCGGACAAGTGCTTGGTGTTAAGTGAAGAGTTGAACACACACAATGAACCTAATAACATATGAAGACATATGTATATATACAATTAGTGGTTATAACACCAATTAGGCAAGTAAAAACATCCTAAGGCGTGGAAAACACTTTAGTCAAAGTGTTAGGAGGCTATTGGGTTGCAACAAAGGAGTGCAAGGCATTGCTATTGAGTTTATGGTCTATGGACCATACTTGATGGAGTTTACGGCCCAGGGGAGTTTACTCCTGGCCGTAAACTCTCAAATGGGTCTCTATTCGAGGCTTAAAGCTATGATGTCTTAAGTGGTTAAGTGTTCCTAGGCTAAACAAGAGGATAGGTGAGTTTAAGGTCCAAGAATGACCCTAAATTGTGTTTACGGCCCAGGGACCACTTCCCCATGAGTTTACGGCCGTAAACTCATGGTAGGAAGTGCCATTTTGATGTTTTGAGGTTCCTAGCTCAATGGTGATTGGTTCTAGGCTAAGTTCTAGTCATTAGGAAGCATTAGGGGCACAATATCACCCCTTTATAGAGTTTATGGCCTAAGGACCAATCCTTATGAGTTTACGGCCATAAACTCTATGCGGACATGGTTTCTTGGGTGTTTAAGGTCCTTAACACTTCAAGGATGTAATCTAAGCTAGTTTCTAGGCATAAGGAAGGAGTTAGGGTGCATTTTGCCCCACTTATAGGGGTTTACGGCCCAAGAACATGCATTGGCCGTAAACTCCTTTGTTCTTGTGTTTCCTTATGATTTCTAAGCTATAAACATGTTAAACCTAATGTACAACGAGTTAGGACAAGAGTACTTACGATCTAAGAGCTTGAATGGTCGTTTCTGGCAAAGAACACTAGTGTGTGTTCTTGGTGTTCTTGGTGTTTTAAAGATCTAAATGAAAATCAATAATGAATGGATGAAATGATGTATAAACACTAGGTGATAGGCTATAACAACAAATCGATTCAAGAAAAACTTACGTTTTCAGAAGATCGGGGGAAGGACGGGATGCTACTTGAGAGATAATGGGCCAAGGGAATGAAAGGAATAGACAAATGGCCTTCACCTTCATCATATAAGGTGAGTTTACGGCCCACATGGAGTTTACGGCCGTAAACTCCATTGTCGTGGCCGTGAACTCATGGTTAATGTGTTTAAGGCTTGGTCTTTGTGCTATAAATTCAGCAGATAAGCCCCGACACTTATTCCTTAATTGTACAAGGCTCAGAACGCTCAAATAGACTCTAAATTGTGCTAAATGATAGCAGGAATGAGTTTGACTTTCAATGAAGTGTTGGACTGTACATGATAGAAAATTTCGGGTTGTCACATCATCCCCCCGTTAGAGGGAATTTCGTCCTGAAATTAGAATTTAGGTAAAGGAGTAGGCATGAATAATCGAGCCAAGAAGTAGGGATACTTCCTAATCGATTAATTCTCACGCTCCCAAGTGAATCCAGGTCCGCGGTTGGCATTCCAGCGAACCTTCACTAATGGGAAGCGGCTCTGAATTGTTCGTCTGACCTCTCGGTCCATAGCCACTATGGTTTGTCCACGAAGGTGAGGCTCTTGTGGAACTCGATCTCGTCGAGTGGGATTACAAGAGTCTCGTCGGATAGATACTTCTGCAAGTCCGAGACGTGGAGGGTAGAATGTACGTTACTAAGTTCGCGAGGTAGGTTGGATTTGTGAGTTACAGGACCGATTCTGACAAGTATCTCGGAGGTCCTAACTAACTTGAGTTTTAGCTTTCCACGCTTTCCGAAGCGTATTAAGCCTTCCCAAAGTGAGACTTCCAAAGAATTTGGTCTCTCACTTGGAATTCCAAGGGTTTCTCCCTCTTGCTTCTCTTCCCAGTCAAGGGTCGCTCCCTTCTGGGTCAAAGTCATAAGAGGTTCCGTAATTTGCGAGGAGTTCTAAATGAACTAGGACAATAGGTCAACGAGACCTAGAATTTGGCGTATTACCGTCGGCGTCTTCGGTGTTTGACAAATTCTCAACGGTTTTGGTTAATTGAAAGGGTCCTCCAGAATTCCCACATCACTAATAGTGTGTCATTGGAATTTGACTCTTCAATTCCAAAACTCGTATTTAGAGAACTTCGTGTAAAGTTTCTCTGATCGTATTGTTTCCATGGTTTGCTGTAGCTGCTCGTTATGATTTCCTTCTTACTACGAGGGTAGATAAGTCAGTCATTCACAAGGACAATGACAAACTGATCCAAATAAGAATGGCGTACCCTATTCATTAAGTTCATGAATACCTACGGGCGTATTGGTCCTATCCGAGGGGTATCACTACGGACTCATAGCGTCCGCATCGAGTTTGGAAGATTGTTCTCGGGACATCCTTCTCTACTACTTGCAACTGGTGATATTCGGATCTTAGGTCCATTTCTGAAGGGTACATCGTTCCTTGCGGTCGGCGTATTCATCTATGCGAGGCAGATAGTAATGATTCCTACTGGAGATTTTGTCGAGGCCTCTGAAGTCGATGGACCTACGAAACAATTCGTCTTTCTCCTTTAAGAACAAGATCGGAGCTCTCTATGGTGAGGAGCTTGGTCTTTCCATTCCATTGTTGAGTAGTTCGTTAGGTTTGACCTGCCAGTTCTTGCAGCTCGGTAGGTGTCAGACTGTAGGGCGATCTGGTTGCAGAAGTCGTACTGGGTTCTAAGTTTGTTCACATGACGATGCGATTACTCGTAGTCTTGGGCAATCTCCGTCCTGAAGTTCATGTTAGAAACCATACATGGTTCATCAATCACAGTCTCGTGTATACGAGTCGTATATAATTATGATTCAAAAGGTAGTCGAATAAGTGATTTTCTTTAAGCTCACATCCCAACGAGGAAAAGAAGTTAAAGGGGGATCATTAATTCTAAACCTGTAGAACCTTGATTATATACCACCCTTGCGTTTACATTCTTCAGCGATCGATCAACCTTACGGGTCTTTGGTTTGAACTTGACGTCCTGTACGAGTGGTACTTCGGGGAGGTTTGCTGAGGTTTCTTTGGAAAGGATAAGAAACATGAGGTACTCTACGCATGAGTACTTCGGAGTTCTGAAATGACGGGCTTCGCTAGAAAGACGATTTCGGAGAAAGAGATTTACGCACTAAACTGGCATTGCGAGGGTCGAAATGACTCAAGTTACCTGATAGTATCGGACTACTCGGAAAAATAAAGGCATTAGATTAGATCCAAAAGGCGTTACAGACAAAACATAACAGTGCAACTTTTAACAGAGTTACAGTACTTTTTAGATTAGTTACAAGACTACTGCTGCGAACAAGGTATACTACAAAAGGCAAGTATACGCAGCACGAGGGTCCCTTTACTGACGGGATCTCGCAAAAGATAAGACTCGGGTTGCACTAGTTTCAAACAGTTTATAAGTCTGTTACAACGAACGCCTTATATACTTTAACATGGGTCCTGAGTAGTTTCTCCTGCAGCAGTGATCCTTAGTATCTTCCCGTCTACGCCGGAGTTCTTTGTTATTGGGAAATTCTTCTTGAGGTGTCCAATCTCACCGCATTGGTGACATATCTGGTTAGTACTAGCATCGGTGGTGGAAGTGAAGTGTTGGGTCGGAGTTATGTGGACACGGTTGCTTTCGTTGATCTCCCTTTTTGGACAATTCCTCTTGTAGTGTCCGGTTTCACCACAACCATAGCAGGGTGGGTTGGTTCCGATGGTAGGGGTGGTTTTACAAAAACGAGCGAGATGCCCCGTTTTGTTGCAATTGATGCATTGCAATACTCGGCAAGCTCCATTGTGATGATAGGTACACATGTTACACTTCGAGAGTGTTCCCACATATCGCTTGACCGGTGCTGAGGTGGCAGAGGTCGCCACTGGTTGTCGTTGCATGGTTCTCCTTTGGGATCGCTTGCGTTCCTTTTTAGCTTGACGTTTTCGTTTCTTAAACTCTGAGTTGTGGCTTTGGGCGTTTGCAACAGTCACTATTTGTTGACTTCCCGGGTTGACACAACGATTGGAATGGTCAACTCCCTCGCTAGCCTTGCTTGCGTTGTTAGCGCTGAGGTTTGCAAGGACAGCTGCCACTGCGGCTGATACTGCAGCTTGGAATGTAGTGGCGTCGATATGAAGGATAGGGGTTTCGTCGCTCGGCTGGTTATCTCTTGGTGTCGACATGATTCTGTAACACGAAAGATAAGGAGTTCGTGAGCAATTATGGTTGACCCTAGATTATTTTGGTTCTGACTAAGAGATGAGTTATTATTCATGAAAACTTAGCTTATACACATTATGATATAATCAATACTGGGCGGATAGTAAAATGTGTGATTCTACTCTAGTTTCACATCCCAACGAGGAAAAGAAACTAGGTTAGAAATCCCACATTCTATTGTCTACCAGGTCTTAGTTATATATAATTCGGGAATGTATAAGCGTGCAAATCATAACAATAACCTTCCTACTAATCCTTCTTAATGAATTAGAATTCCTAGTAAGGGCTATCATTGAACCTAGATGTATTTCGATCGTTCACCTAAAGAGTTAAAGTATGTTCTCGAAGGTTTGACCTACATCCCTATGATGTAGTCCTAGTAAAGAATAGAAGTAAGTTCGTAGAATGGTCTCATTACGTTTGTCGTTTAAAACGGGGTTACCATTGGTTGGTGAATAACATGATCCAACCCTTGAAAGAGAATTGGGAATGATCCTAGAGCTAAATTACTCTAGTCCAATAACTTGACTAGAGTGGGTTTCAGATAGACTCCTATGATAGGTATGATGAAAGTATTTGAACAAAGAATGATACAGAAGTTAGCCGACTGTCCATATCATTGATACTTATGATGTGATAAGTTCAGGAAAATTGACCTTGTAGAAGGTCTTACATCATATCCAGAGTAGAAAGGTTTTGGCCGCATAAAGCCTAACTAAAAGTACTTACAGTACAAGATAGTTACCTAGAAAAATGCCATACGGGACATAGACAGGAAAACGATTATTCGAAACAAGGAAGGAAAGTAAAGCATCTCCTACTGGTGACAATCACTCCTATGGTGAACCCTTAGTTCAGCCAGTCGACGTTCCATATCAAGCATGTGTCTTTCGTACACCCTCTGGCGTACTCGGAGTTATATGACTTCGGCTCGTAATTGAGTCGGTGCTTGTAGCAGGGTTTCATGGTCTCTCTCAGATCTCTCCCGAGCATCTTCCAGGTGAATGGTGCGGATCGTATGCATTCTCACATTGGTGACAACTTTTGTGATTTGATGGAGGGTTGTCCTGCCTTGCATCTCATTTCGGGTCACTCTGCGGACCAGGATTGGCAAGACTCTGTCTGCTGAGCCCCCTTCACTTAGGTCATAAAAGCTTCGTTCTCCCTTAGTGGCATGGGTTGATCCTGCCCTTGGCTCCATGTTTCTAAGCTTTCCACCTACGGAGGAGTCGGGCCTTGAAAAGCCGGACGAGGGTTAGGATTTGGAACGAGAGCCATCGGGGGTAGGTTCTCTACTTCAGGTTCGGAGTCAGGACCATCAGCAAAGCCTTCAACTTGGTGACCATCCATAGGGATTGGGTGATCATTCTCTAGCTCCTCTCCGAGCCATCCAACATTGCCGTGGTTAGGGTAGTACGGGTTGTCGTGGGGATGGAATCCAACCATGATATCTATGCGAGAAAAGGGATATAAGAAATGACTAAATAAACGTACTAATTAGATAATTATAAGATGATCTTTATCAGTTACTTCAATACTTGTTTAGTGCATACTAGTTATATGTATTTGGGACATATTGACCTTCGAATAAGTGACCCTAACTCTAAGTCCACAACCCAACGAGGAACAGGAAGTAAAGGAAAGATTCACAGATTCTGAGTCTATGACGTCTTGGATACATTTAATATTAATGTGTCCACTAGGCAACTATTGACCTATTGATAAAGATCTATTTAGTTCTCAGATAAGTAATTACAGTAACACCAAATACCCCTATGGTATTTCATTGTGGTAGTGTTGGTAAGTTTTTAGACTTGTTGCCACATCACAACCATTCTTGGGCATATGCTAATCACTCCTCGGACCAGCATAGTTGATCAGGCTATGCCACTCCCAGGACTGACCATAAATCCCCAAGCTTACTTGTGATATTCAACAAGCGTAATACTTTTGTTCTTGTCATTGTGACACCGATTTTAGTATGAATGCAGGCACGTATACTTTATTAAATATTTTATTATTTAAAAGTATTAACTCTTGGTCAGAGTGTTTTAATCCCATAGTATTTTTAGTTAGTATATCTTTTATGGGTTGATATACTCAATTCACTATAAACAATGCTCTAATACCAATCTGTCACACCCCAAAACCGAGAACGGTGGAAACGTTCTGGGGTGGAGGACGTCATGTAATGTATCACAACAATGTAAAGTAGTAAACAAGCAACAACATCATCCATTGCATTAATAGTATAATTTTAATTACAAGTGTGTTCTTTCATAGCATAAAACAACATAATGAATATTCAAAATAAAAGACGAGACTTGACTGCTCCGTCTTCTCTAAACCTTGCATCGTACCTGTCTATTTGTGACCTGAGACTACAAGTTATTTTGAAAGCGAGTATCAGCAACAAAGCTTGTGAATTCATTAGTATTTTAGTGTCATTACTTGTGAAAAGTTGTTATGAAAGACTCGTAAAAGTTTAAAGAAAACAGTTTTGTATAAGTGTGAAAACCCTAGAAAATCCCATATTTCCTACTAGTATAAAAAGTAGTCTTCTACCAAGACCCTAATGTTTTGAAAGTATGAATTATTATTCAAATCTAATCTACCTCATCGATTATGTGAATGTGTCACAAAGTAAAGGTAATACAGAAAATAATATAAGAACAGAAATTGTATCCTTTTGCACTAGGATATTCACGGCGTGGAAACTCGCCGAACAGTATAACCGTAACTATGTGAATGTGTCACACAGTAAGGTAAGTGTATCCTTTTGCACTAGGATATTCACGGCGTGGAAACTCGCCGAACAGTATAACCGTAACTATGTGAATGTATCACACAGTAAGGTAACAAGGAAAATAACACAATAATAGAAATCGTATCTCTACATACAGCATATATGTAATCGTATCTATGTAAAAGTATCCATGTAATAGTATCTCTACATATAGCATAATATTATTTCTAGAGACAGCATATATGAAATCGTATCTATGTAAAGGTATCCATGTAATAGTATCTCTATGAACAACATGTATTCATATAGACTCATGAATGAACTGACTCTGGTGTGATTCCTTGTACTAGGAATGGCAAGTAGAATCTCCTAACTATACCTATTATAATTACTAGTAATGTACGAGTATAATCGGAAGTATACCTTTGCTACCCAAAGGTACTGAGTTGATTGGTGGAACTTTTATGACTATATATGTATACATGATATATAACTAATATTTAGACGACCTTCGGACGGATAACCGATACCCTAAAGCCACATCCCAATGAGGAAAAGGAAACAAGGTGAGCTAGCCGTTCTAAGTCCTTTAAACATTACTTATATAATTATACATATATAGGCATGCATTTGACAATATAAAAGTATAAAAGAAGTTTTGTAAAATCCTTTGAAAAGTTTAATAACTAAGAAAAGATGACTTGATGTCAGTTTATAAAACGATTTGAAAACAGTTTGATAAGACAGTTTAAGTGAAGAAAACCTTTGCTGGAAACACAACTGTAACAAATTTTGAAAGGAAACATACAGTGTGTAGGACAGTTAGACAAAGAAATTTAAACAAGTAAAAACGCTTTGGAAAGTCATTTGAAGTAATATGTTTGGTAAAACAGTTAAAAGTGCAGTAAATCCATTTGCATGCTGGTTATTAATCACATGTGATTGATATGATAACTACCATGATTCAACTTGTATTCCCCCCCATAAAAGCATTTAAAAACATTTAAAAGATTGATTAAGAGGTATGAACTCACCTGTAGCGAGTGGATCGGATGGAAGTGTCGGACAAGTGCTTGGTGTTAAGTGAAGAGTTGAACACACACAATGAACCTAATAATATATGAAGACATATGTATATATACAATTAGTGATTATAACACCAATTAGGCAAGTAAAAACATCCTAAGGCGTGGAAAACACTTTAGTCAAAGTGTTAGGAGGCTATTGGGTTGCAACAAAGGAGTGCAAGGAATTGCTATTGAGTTTATGGTCTATGGACCATACTTGATGGAGTTTACGGCCCAGGGGAGTTTACTCCTGGCCGTAAACTCTCAAATGGGTCTCTATTCGAGGCTTAAAGCTATGATGTCTTAAGTGGTTAAGTGTTCCTAGGCTAAACAAGAGGATAGGTGAGTTTAAGGTCCAAGAATGACCCTAAATTGTGTTTACGGCCTAGGGACCACTTCCCCATGAGTTTACGGCCGTAAACTCATGGTAGGAAGTGCCATTTTGATGTTTTGAGGTTCCTAGCTCAATGGTGATTGGTTCTAGGCTAAGTTCTAGTCATTAGGAAGCATTAGGGGCACAATATCACCCCTTTATAGAGTTTACGGCCTAAGGACCAATCCTTATGAGTTTACGGTCGTAAACTCTATGTGGACATGGTTTCTTGGGTGTTTAAGGTCCTTAACACTTCAAGGATTCAAGGATGTAATCTAAGCTACTTTCTAGGCATAAGGAAGGAGTTAGGGTGCATTTTGCCCCACTTATAGGGGTTTACGGCCCAAGAACATGCCTTGGCCGTAAACTCCTTTGTTCTTGTGTTTCCTTATGATTTATAATCTATAAACATGTTAAACCTAATGTACAACGAGTTAGGACAAGAGTACTTACGATCTAGGAGCTTGAATGGTTGTTTCTGGCCAAGAACACTAGTGTGTGTTCTTGGTGTTTTGAATATCTAAATGAAAATCAACAATGAATGGATGAAAGGATGTATAAACACTAGGTGATAGGTTATAACAACAAATCGAGTCAAGAAAAACTTACGTTTTCGGAAGATCGGGGGAAGGACGGGATGCTACTTGAGAGAGAATGGGCCAAGGGAATGAAAGGAATGGACAAATGGCCTTCACCTTCACCATATAAGGTGAGCTTACGGCCCACATGGAGTTTATGGCCGTAAACTCCATTGTGGTGGCCGTGAACTCATGGTTAATGTGTTTAAGGCTTGGTCTTTGTGCTATAAATTCAGCAGATAAACCCCGACACTTATTCCTTACGTGTACAACGCTCAGAACGCTCAAACAGACTCTAAATTCTGCTAAATGATAGTAGGAATGAGTTTGAATTTCAATGAAGTGTTGGACTGTACAGGATAGAAAATTTCGGGTTGTCACAACAGTTAGTTACAAGTCTTTGTGAGCGTTTGCACCAATTCGCTGAGATGAATGCGAATCACTGCGAGCGTTCATACCAATTTGCAGGCCAATCAAAAACCTTATGACTTTGAAGGTGGTTTCAGTACAGATTCAGCTTCTATCATTCCTAAGCCTTGAAGAATTTGATTGAATGATTGTTCAGGAAAGGCTTTCGTGAAGATGTCGGCTAACTGATCAGCGGATCTTACAATGTGTATCTCGACGTTTCCATCTTCCACATGATCTTTGATGAAGTAATACCTTAGTGCTATGTGTTTCATCTTTGAATGTTGAACTGGGTTGTGACAAATGCGAATGGCACTTTCAGAGCCTCATTATAAGGGGATTCGTTTCACGTTGATGCCATCGTCACGAAGTTGACTTTGAAACCAAATAACTTGTGAGTTGCAGGATGCAGCAGCTCTGTACTCTGCTTCAACAGTCTATAAGGAGACACAAGTTTGCTATTTGGATTGCCAATATACGAGTTTCCCATCAATAAATTGGCATCCTCTCGTTGTACTTTTTCTATCTAGACCGCAACCTCCAAGATCAATGAGGATGTTCGCTTGAGATACCTAAAGATGTTCTTAACAGCTGTCATGTGAGGTTCGCGAGGATTAGCTTGAAACCAAGCACAATAGCAAATAGAAAACATGATATCTGTACGACTGGCAGTTAGATACATCAATGACCCTATCATCTGACGATAACGAGTTATATCAACAGTTGGTTTATCCAGAGATGGTGTTAGTTTCGTTCCGAAAGCCATTGGAACCTTCACTTTTGAATCTCCCACCATTCCAAACTTGGAGAGTATCGTTTTTGTATAAGCTTCCTGATTGATAAAGATCCATTCCTAACTCTTTCTTACATTCAATCCAATAAAAAGTTAATAGGACCCATGGAGCTCATCACAAACTTAGTTTCCATCAACTTTCGAAACTCAGCTGTTAGGCTGGGGTTAGTTGATCCGAAGATGATGTCATCAACATAAATTTGGGCAATCATGAAATGGTCACCATCCTTCTTGTGAAAGAAGGTTAGGTCGACAGATCCTTCTTTAAATTTAGCATGTTTTAAAAAATGAGTTAGAGTTCCGTACCAGGCTCTTGGAGCTTGCTTTAGACCGTAAACTCCCTTGTCCAGAATATAACAGTGGTTCTGATGTGTGTAAACTCAACTATTTTTAAGCCTACTTTTAATTATAAAATTGACAGACAAAGGCAGTGGACCTATCAATTGTGGTGTAGCTAAATAAGTAGGGTATCGAACTCAGGGAACGAAAAATTTAAACTAAAAACTCGAATTAACTAAAAACAAGTAATAGAAAATAGGGGTTTCTCTAGTTTTGCAAGACTAGAAACTTAACTAAAACTTAACTACTCAACTAAAAGTTGAAAACACGTAAAAACAAACTAAATTCAATGATCAAAAAGGGTTTCTGTTTAGGTTCAACTCATTTACTCCTATGGTTAATTTTTATGATAATATAATAGATTAATTGTTATTGTTTACTGACTCTGGTGATTAGATTCGTATTCGCTATTACTAATCCTTACAAAACATACCAATTCAAGCAGTGGCCAGTTGATTAAACTAATAGATTTCCTAGGTTAATTATTCAGGTTAAATAAGACTTGTAGTTAGCTAATTAAATTTGGTGATTCAATTAACCTCTTGTTGATGGTGTATCGCACAAGCTCACACATTAATTTACCCATTCTCTAACTAATCCTAGTTTCATGTTCATTATTCCTAGGCATATAGTATTGTGTTCACATAAATTATATGAGATAAGTAACTAAGAGATGTTCATGCAGCTTAATCACTTAGCAATTAACAGAAAATAGTTATGGTTAATGCATAAGGGTCTTTAACAAGCTTAATTTAACAATATCACCAACTAACAATTAATCAAAAGAGTAAATTAAACCATAGGAGCTAAATTGTCTTCCCCAAACAGACTCTAACGAAATTAGTTCATGATTTCAGCGTATGAAAGCTTAAAAACGAATTCAAATAAACCTAACATAATTCTATTCAAAGGCAAAGTGGAAAATTAAACCTAAAGTGCCTTAATCTCTTAATAATGAAGGATTAGGATTCTTTAACGTTTTCCAGAGCTCCAAGGGCTTCCTTGATCACCAAGTCTTTCCACCAAAAATCCAGAGAGTCTTCAATTCGGGTTTGTGAAGTCTATTTATAGTTTTCTCAAAACAGGGGCTACTCGTCCAGTAGACAACTAACTCGTCGAGTCCCCCTTGAGGAATCCGTATACTGCAAGGACTCCACGTATTGCTTCGCGAACTTTCGTGTCTACTCGTCGAGTAGACGACCCTACTCGCCGAGTGGCTTCAGAATTAAGCCTTTTTCTTCTTTCTTTCGTTCCTGAGCTTTCGTTCATATCTCCTGCTTCCTTTTTCTTCCGAGCTTCTTTTTTGGACTGAAAATATAATTTGAACAATATTAAGTATCTTTTGTCCATAATATGCAGTTAATTAGCCAATATATGATAAAAATCCAACATAAAAATATAGCTAAATATGCAAATATCAAAATACCCCACACTTGACTTTTGCTTGCCCCCAAGCAAAACTGAAATTAAGCACACTAATATTACATAGACAATCCCAATCCAACCCAACCATTACGTCAAGACCGCGACATATGCATTTGTGTCTAAATAATTTTCCTAAGGACCCCCCCTTAATTCTAAATACTCACAATCCTCATAAACACTCGTCCACTTTTTCCGAACAATGCTCATTTTATGCATCCATCCGAATCCATCCGCAGAAAACCTCCTAGTCTCAAGGTGTTTTTGGTTGAGCAACCCAAGCATACATATTCCAAAAATTACAATTCTTCGATACCACTATGGAGCTTTTTGGAATTCTTCACTTTCTTGATAATTTGAACTTTGATTTCTTCAAATTTGCCAGCTTTTTGATTTTCTTTGATTTTTGGGTATCTTCAACTTTTGAACTTTTGGAATTTTGATCTTTTGATCTTCACTTTAACTGCTCCAAAATTCTTACAACTTTGCTTGTAATTCTCTCCCTTTTTTTTACATGTAACTCACTTTTTTTTCACTCAATACCTACATGCTTAAGCAAGGGTGCTCAACTTCAACCTTTATTGATTAAGGATAATAATTTTCCTGGATACATTTCAAGTACATGATGCTAAACTTATTGCATCCCTCAAACTAAGCTAGGTTGTGTTTTTGTCCCATGATTTCAGTAGAATAAGGGAAACCACAAATGCATTAAAACGTGTATAAGCTCGACTAAACATTTGGATCTTCATGCAATCATCAAACATAACACTAGCATGATTCCTAATTGCTTTACCAAAATTTTCTAAATTAATCCTAGCAATATTTATGCAAAATTTCAAAATTTTCAAAATTTAACTAAAATTTTAACTAATGTAACCAACCCCCTACCCCACACTTAATTTATGCAATGTCCCCATTGCATATTATGCATGATAAATATAATAAGAAAATAAAGAGAGAATTGGAACAAACTCCCCTGGGGTAGTAGTGGCGAGGTCGGTATTTCTTCTTTTTTAGTTCCACTTCAAATGACTTTAGACATGAGAACAGCTCATCCATGCCTTGGGTGTCATATCTTGTGTGGGAAAGCCCCAAAAATGCAGGAAAGATACTCGGAAATCTTCAGAAATCAAACTCTAAGGAATATGAGCGAGACCCGTAGTGAATATAAGCATAATATAAGCCTTAAGAATGAAAAAGTGATAAACTTGTCGCGTCTATACGGAAACTCGACGAATAGCAACGTATCAAGCAGAAAAATCGTGGAATTGAACTCGGACTCGTCGAGTAGGTAATGTGCACTCGGCGAGTCCATCGCTGATTGAGAAATATAAATATTCTGCTTTTGGGTTCCGTTTCTGATGTGGCTGGGTATGATAACTTAGTGTGTTTTCTTCATTTTTCTTCAACAAATAACACTCTAAGACCCTCCTTGAGAACGGACTTGACCCTAAACTCATGCAAATTCTCATCTAGACCCAATCCTCATGCTAACCTTAACAAGTGAGACTCTTGCATGCATCCAATCCTTCCATCTAAAAAGAAAACAACCACAAGTGATAAAAGAAAACAAATTCCTACTTAAACATCCTACAAGTTCAACACCTAAAACAAAGAAAATTAAATAGTCTTAAACATCAAAACACAATAAAATAAATATTCAATCTTCCTCCTCGTCTTCATCTCCTCCGGCTCCACTTCCGCCCGCTTGGTTTCTTCTCGCTTGCACCCTTTCATCCCAACTTGGCACATACGGGAATCCGGGCCCGGGCCTTGGTGCAAAATGCATTTGTTCAAATAAATAAGCAAATGACTCATTGACATAGTTCACGCCCCGCCCGAGGTCGTCTTGGTATCTTCGTAGCTCAACATTATACCAATCCATAGGTAGCTCCACATCCACCGGAATAACCGGTGGGTCTTGTGGCACCCGCTCTCTCCTTTGTCTCACTCTCCTTCTTGGTTCCTCCGGCACTAACGGTTCATCATCATTCGGAATACTAACATTCCCCCCGTCCATAATCCTCAATGATCCTAGCCCTCCTGAATAATGTTGTGCTGAAGGGAGGACTAGGAATCATAGTAAATGCACGTGCCTCTTGTCGGTCCAAAATACCATAAGTTCTCACAAGCCTTGTAACAAACATGCCACCATTGATTTTTGATGTCACCCGCTCTTTGACTGCCCCCTCTGCCAAGTATTTTGCCATGCAATATGGCAAATTGCAAAATACATTTGGAGTGATAATACTCCAGATGTAAAAGATGTCGAGAGTGGGGACTTTATCGTCATCCTTTCGCATGTTTATAGACTTCGCGATCACACGATGTATTAAGCGATGAATCGGGGAACGAATGCTCCCCTCTTGGGCGGATGAAGGAATGTAAACCTGATTGGCAATGGTGGTCCACCAAGTAGAGGCAACCACATCCTCGCGCAAGTCTTTATGGCACTGCTCCAAGAATGACTCAAAAGTCTCGGACATGATCTCATTCTGATCATAAATATCAAGCCTCCATGCCAGCTCTCTGCAATGCTGCACTGGCGAAACTCTCCTCCAAGGCAGAATGAAATAATATTCGGACTATAGTAGTCATCACCACCCCGAAAAGAGATGGTGGCAAAGAACTCCCAGCAAAGCTCTTGATACACGGGTTCTTGAAGCTTGAACAACCGATTCCACCCGTCACAGATTATTTGTACCCCATTAACTTCACAAGACTTAACCAAATAATGGTTCAGCGCTTCTTCCAACCCAGCTTGCCCTATCCATGACCAGTCCAACTCATTAGGAACATATATTTCCTTTCGCTTCAAACCCTCCAGCTTGCTTTTGTACGTGTGAGTGAAGACTTGTTGGTGATGCATGGAAAAGTCAACCATGGGATGTCCCCATAACCGCCTCCTCGTGAACTTTGACCTCTCCTAGACATGGTTCCTGCACAGCAAAGAAACAAGAAAACCACAAGCAAAATACCAAAAGTATTAAAAATGGCAGAATACTGGGCATCAGCAGCATGGACTCGTCGAGTCCACGAACCGACTCGGCGAGTAGGACGCATTGCGGGAGTCCAAATCTGTTCTGATGAAATTAACCAGCCAAATCCATAAATTATTTCAGGGGCTTGCTTCGGTATGTTCCAGGAGCATATGATTGTAAAAAATTACGTCTAAAACGTCCTAATTTGTCAAAAATCAAAACCCTAAAATCCAAGTCTTCCCAAAATCGAGATTTTCCAGAAACTAAGGGTGATATTTCACCAAAGATTGAAACTCGTAAAGGATTAAGAGCTAAAGTTGTTACCTTGTCGGTTGAATTCGCAAAAGAAGAGAAGATTCAAGACGAAGGCTTGAGATAGTGCACGTGGAGTATGGGGGGTGGCTCATATGAATGGCTGAAAGTGTTTGCAATTTAGGGTAAAAACCCCTCTTTTACAGAATGTAACAAATTTTTTTTTTTTCGGGTAATAAATGGACTCGTCGAGTAGGCGACTTGGCGAGTAGATGCCTGATTCAACGATTTTTCGGGATTTCTGAAATGGACTCGCCGAGTAGACTTAGAGACTCGTCGAGTTTTTCATTATGTGAAAAATTTCAGTTTGCAAAATAAAATGTATGCCACCCCACACTTGAGCATTGCCTTGCCCTCAAGAAATCATTTTAAACACATAAGAAGATTGATAAAAACAAATCCGAAGCAAAATGAAAATAAAAAATGAAAAAGAGAAGAAAAAGAAAGCAAACTCTAAACGCGGGTTGCCTCCCGGAAGCGCTTCTTTTAAGGAGTTATTAGCTGGACTCCTTCCCGCTTACGTTTTTGTAATCCCTTCCAGCAGCAGCCCATCTTCAAGTTCTTCATTTCTCAGAATTCCTTCTTCATATCTTTTCACCCTATGACCATTGACCTTGAAAGGAGTTCCATCTCTTGATATTAGCTCAATAGCTCCATGTGGAAAAAATTTCTTTACTATAAATGGACCATCCCATCGTGTATTAAGCTTTCCCGGAAAAAGTTTGAACCTTGAATTGAAGAGTAACACCTTTTGTCCCTCTTTAAAGACTTTATTACCCTTCACTCTTCTATCATGCCAACTCTTGGTCTTTTCTTTGTAAATTAAGGAACAAGTGTAAGATTCATTCCTAAGCTCTTCCAAGGCATTCATTTGTATTAACCGGTTAGTTCTAAGTTCAGCCAAATCAAAATTGCACACCTTTAATGCCCAATAAGCCTTGTGCTCTATTTCAACCGGTAAGTGACAATTTTTTCCATAGACCAGCCTATATGGTGTAGTACCAATAGGTGTCTTAAAAGCTGTTCGGAAAGCCCAAAGTGCATCATCTAATTTTTCCGACCATTCCTTCCGATTACCTCCAACCGATCTCTCTAAAATTCTTTTTAACGTTCTATTTGTTACTTTGGTTTGGCCACTTGTTTGTGGATGATATGATGTTGAGAACCTATGTTGCACCCCATATCTTTTTAATACTTTGGCCAATTGATCATTTGCAAAATGAGTGCCCCAGTCACTAATGAGAGCTTTAGGAACTCCAAATCTTGAGAATAATTTCTTTAAAAATCGTACCACCACCCGAGCATCATTAGTGGGTAATGCTTGTGCCTCCGCCCACTTAGACACATAATCAACCGCCACCAAGATATATTTATTTCCTATAGACATGGGAAAGGGTCCCATGAAGTCAATCCCCCACACATCAAATATTTCACACACTTGGATACTATGTTGGGGCATTTCACTTCGTGATGATATATTCCCCGCTCTTTGGCATGAGTCACATTCCTTGACATATTGAGCAGCATCCTTAAAAATTGTAGGCCAATAGAATCCAATATCAAAAATCTTCTTCGCGGTGTAATCTGCTCCATGATGTCCTCCGGCGGGTCCACTATGGCAGTGTGCCAAAATTTCTTGACTTTCCTTCCCGAATACACATCTTCTTATCATTCCATCCGCGCAGCTTCAGAAAAGGTATGGCTCTTCCCAAAAGTAGTATTTAATTTCCGAAAAGAATTTCTTCTGTTATTGGCGAGTCAAATCTTTTGGGATGTATTTGGTTGCTAAATAATTTGCCATATCCACAAACCATGGCACTTTTCCCGTTACTACCTGTTGGGTTTTGGTATACTACAACATCCTATGGTGCACATACAACCCTAAATACCTTGGATCTATGTTTTCACTAATTATACATGCAAATAGTTTCCAAGGTATTAATCTTACAACTAGCATGCATTTAACATAAAAATATAATACTAGTTAGCATAACATACCTTTTGATAGAGCTTGAAGTCTTGGTGTATTTGGCCTTAAAGAGCTTAGCCCCAATAGTTTGGAAGCCTCAAATGAAGTCACAACACATCATGGACAAAGGTAAGATTTGAGAGAGAATTCCATGCACCAAAAACCTCCATGAACTCCAAGAAGATAAAAAGTGTCGATTTTGGGCGATGAAGTATCTATTTATATGTGGGATTTCTAGGGTCATGGATATAACCCAAATCCATACCCATGGGTTTTATGATCCATGGTTCATGTGGCCCAACTCTTTATGTATCCATACATAAACTTGGTCCAACATGTATCATAAGCCCAACACATATAAATATAACTAATTATCATAATTAGTCCCCATAGATTTAATTAGTATCTTTTCATCACTAAATTAATTCCAAATTAATTCTTGATCAATACTAATTAAAACATATGATTTCATATTAATATATTATAACTTATAATATATTAATAAACCATAAATAACCTTCTCTCAAAAGTCCATCCTAACAAATTGTCCTGATGATATGCAACCCAAATGGACCATGCTACTCTCGGGTCGAATACATACCCATAATAGTTATGGGCTTAGACACCTAATCCAACAGTCTCCCACTTGGATAAGTCTAAAACTATTATTGCGTATGACTCCAAGATCCCGACTAGCAATCGTAGCTCTTAAAGTCGTTGTCAAACTCTGAACCAATCAAATGACATGTCCATTAGATAAGGGATCATATATTCCACCATTCTAAATATGATATGGACTGAGACACGGATTATAATCATTCTCTCTGTCCGTTTGTTGTTTCCCGATTTCCAATTTATGACGACTGACTAATTGAACAAATCAAATCAGTCCAGGCCCAGCCGAGCACTTACGCTTGTCATCACCAAATCATCGAGGGGCCCACATATATCGCTTTTATCCCGAAGGTAAAAGGAATGGATAAACTTCGACTCATATGGCTTGTTCCACTACTTGTTGAATCATACACAAAGGCACGTTTTATAACATCGAGTTACCGAATGTGTTTTCGTGCAATCAATGTACAACCAACTCATAGTAACAACTCATATCTCTAGGTTTGAACAATATAAGATATTATCGTCTCATGATCACTCGTGATAAAATCCATGAAGTGATTCAAATGAGCGTGGGTTGAATCCAATACTCAGAACTTATGAGCACTCATGAGTGTTGTAGCACCACTTTGTCCAACATCTTAGACCTCTATAAGCCAACCCATGATAGTCTTGATTCATATCTACTTCCAACATATGACCGACTGTGGATAGTTTGAATAACTTAGTCATTCAGGAAGAATGACATGGTTTATGCTGGAAGTCAAAACATGCAAAGTGAAACACAAGAATAATTGAATCTAATATGGTATCAAAACCTATGAATATAAATAAGACACTTTTATTTATCACCATACTGATTACTCATTATTCATTGTTTCGGTTTCATCAACTTTATACTTGAATTAAAAACACTAGTTGTCCCATGCTCCAAGCAAGTACACTATGTTTTTCAAAACAATAGCTTTGCCATACACCGAGTATGCACTCTATGTTTTTGTATGATCCTTACTTTGTGAAATAAACCAATTGAACATAATTTCAATGATTCTAATTTCACACTTCCAAATCCTTATTGAAAAATGTGAGAATTTCAAATTCCTATCATTTATCGAAATCTGTTTAGATTTTAAACTTATATGCACCGACCCTCCTGTAAGGAATATGTACTAAGTCACAAAGACTTGTCAACAGTCATTATAAGGTATTCCAATGGAGTTCAACTCCATGGAAACTAAGTCTCATATTCAAAGTACATTGCTTTGAACATGCTTCTTGCATTAGGTTTTCTAATCTTACACATATAATTTCCACCTATGGAGACAAATGAGCGTGGGTTGAATCCAATACTCGAATCCCTATTCCAGGAGTACTCATGAATGTTGCAGTAACTCTTACTATGTCCACTACCTTGGACATCTACAAACCCGATTCATGACAGTCTTGCCTTAATACCTACTTCCAACGTATTATCGACTGTGGATGGTTTGAATAACTTAGTCATTTGGAAAGAATAACCTAGTTATTCTGGAAGTCAAAACATGCAAAGTGAACCACAAGAATAATACTAATCCTCTATGGTCCCAAGCACCTTTGAGAGTAAATAAAACACCTTTTATTTAAACACCATACTGATTACTCATTATTCATTGTATAATGTTTCAGATAATCAACTTTATACTTGAATTAAAACAATAGTTGTCCCATGCTCCAAGCATGTAAGCTATGTTTTCTAAACACTAGTCATGCCATACAACAAGTATGCACACTATGTTTATCTATGATCTTTACTTTGTGAAATAGATCAATTGAACATGATTCCAATGATGCTCATTTCACAATCCCAAATCTTTATCGTAAATGTAAGAATTCCAAATTCCTACCATTTAACAAAATCTGTTATATTCTAAACTTGTATGCATTGATCCTCTCGTAATGACTGTGCACAAAGTCACAAAGACTTGTCAACAGACATTACAGAGCATTCCAATGGAGATCAATTCCATGGAAACGAAGTCTCAAATTCAAAGTACATTACTTTGAACATCCTTCTTGCATTAAGCTTTCTCATCAAACACAGATTGAATAACTTCCACCTATGGGAATATTTTCATATTCTCATTTTGACTATCACTTCTGAACAAGAGTTGCCTCTTTTCAGAATATTTCAATTATGGTCCTTTCCAAAATTAACACTTATACTTCCAACTGTCCATGAGCAACCAATCTTTGGTAAACCTCAGATTGTCCTCGACAATTGCTTAATCATTTTAGTCATATCCAATTCTAGACTTTTCCCTTCTTAATGCCCTGAGCATTTGGAAAATTTAGAAAGGATGAATATTGCGGCACATGCAATCGATCCTATATCCGAAGCATATGGGACACGATTCAAGATGTCTCACATAAAGACATGATACTAGACCAATCTTTTGCTACAATGTTTTTTTATTTTCCATGTTTTCAAAATTTGACTATGAAGAGGGATGCCGTAATCATAATCGAATTTTGAAAACACAATATATATAGAATTTCCTTATGTTGAACCATTCCAACAAAAAATTCATATATATATCCCTGACTAAAGATGATCAAAATCTCAATCTAAGCTTTTAGAATTGAAATGAAGTATAATTTCCTCTCCCTTAATTACAGAAAAACAACTTTTCCCAATTGAAACCCTTTTGTTTTCCATAATTAAGACTTAACATAATAATCATGCTCCCACTAACATGATAATTATTAGCATAACACTTATGCTCCCACTAGCTTTGACATGTACTCAAAAAACATCTGGACTTGTAGAAATCAATACTTTATTGACTCTCTTACCAAAGTTCAGATTTCTGATACTAGATTCTTTGATAAAACTTTATCAAAATCATACACCTTTCCTTAGATAGCTCATATGTGTGTCTAAACATTTTTAGAACTATAAAAAGGGATGTCGTAATCATAGTCTCAATTGTTTAGACCTTTGCCATTTCTCACAAGTCTATGTTAGTGTGCCGGTTACCCACACACGCTCCACTAACGACTTTGAGAATGCAAATGTCACAGTTGATATCTACTAGAATTCTACTTAGTGAAAGTGTTTCCTCACCATCATTTTCATGAATCGGAGAGAAACCTTATGTCACTTAGATTTTATGGTGTATAAGTTCCTATCCATATGAATTTTGTCAAAACCATAATCACAAGACAAGGTTAGTGACACTTCCAAATTCATATGGATTGAACTTGTGTAGTCTTAACTTCTTGGCACCTGGCAGCCCAAGGGCCTGCCATTGCTTCCAAGTAGTTATGGGCACATAAATGTCAACACAATAGGTTATAAACCTCAAGTCGTGTGCTAGTGAAGAACTATAGGTTTTATACTTGATTAGTTCTTGAAACTGTCAAGACCTTTAAGACTCCCACTGTCCTCTTGACATATAAGACTCTCTTGTCAAGAACTATTCCTTGACAAAACAAATATTCAAGGGATAGTGCGGATTCTTATCAAGACTAACACTACACGCAATTGGCCTAAGTTGGTCTCTGTTTTATCCAAAACATCACAACTTACCCATTTCAAATGTACAAGAGTAGAAAACATTTTACTCTTACATTTGACTAGTGTAAACCTTTTTTAAGATGTGTCACTCAAGTTACAATCTTGGAGTATGACTCTAAGACTTTGTTGTGGAACGAAGTATGACTCATCTTCTTGATTTAACCATTCCAACAATTCATGACTCCTCTTCTTAGCCATAAGAATGCACTAAGATGTCCTTAGAGGATCAATTGTGATGTGGTATCTTAATCATTAAGATGATCATAAAACATGATACTAAAGTACTCTCCCATCTTTTCAGATTTGAGAAACTTTTATCTTTCTGCCTAATTTGATTATTCTCATTCGTTCTGCCATACATCGAATATTTTCCAATGTTTCAGAATTATACTTAAACTTGTAAGTATAACCATATTTACTAAACTTTAGTAAATCATGACGAATAGTCTTATCGATCTTTGTGGTGGACTTGACCAGTGCACACGAATGTGTACTCAATCCCTTAGTCCTTTCACTTGACTTAATTTTCCAGAGACGAAAATTCTCATTCATCATACAACTTGTATGATTCCCAGTTTCGGTCCAATTGAAACTTGGGTGATGACAATCTTTCCTTATTTGGTAAATTATGACACTACCACATCCGAAAGAATCAAATCCATTTTCTAATATTGCTATCAATGGAATCATATAAACAACCATTTTTCACAAATGCCACTGTAAGGATATTTAAAATAAATAAAATAAAACCTTATCTTTTATTTAAAACTTGCGGAAAAACTTATCCTTACAATCCAAATGCATATAAAAAATTTGTTGTTATCTATTCCTAAGCAATATATCATAACTCTTAAGCAACAACTCACAATTCTGATCACCGAACCATGCGACTGAAATCCATCTTTGCGATCAGAATCAGCATATACTTCCTTTAAGCTTCGTCTCTTCGATTCTACAAAACATCAAAATGTGATCTGGTCACATCATGTATAAGAATCTCAAATAGGAACTTAATAGAGTTAGATAGTGCACTTTACCCGAAGTAGAGTCAAACTCTTTGACTTTACCAACCTTATGATTGTTCAGGTAAATTAGGCAGCTTCGCAACCAATGCCCCATCCTTTGGCAATAAAAGGTTTGGGAAGTTGATCTTCTAATCAAATTTGCTTTACTAGTCCTCAAATCATTTCTGATTCAGCAGCACCAAGCAAATAGATAAAATCATAAAGGGTCATGTCATAGCCTGTTTCATAGTAGTCCCAAAGGAACTCACTATGTGACTTAGAAAGTGATTGAACATCCAACTTTCTCAAGACTTTGACACCCAACTCTCCCGGCTTGTCAATATGTGACTTCATCTCCAGGATGTGATCACACATAGACCTTGCTTGCCAATAGAGCTCGAGTGACTTTGAACTTGTGGGTTAGGGAGAATAATTGGAGGGGGTGGGGGAAGTGAAATTCCAAGAGATTTGGGAAGATCATAGTTGTCTGAACCAGACATCTATAATGGGAGATATTCAAGTTAGTTGATTTTTAAGTCCTTAATATAACACCCAATATGAAATATTAAGGCTAGGACCCAACACAATATTTTATAACTTGGAAGAGGGATGCCGTAATCCAAGCTATAAGATATTTGAAGGTAGGCGAATGACGATTCACCAATTTCCACCATGAAAACGAAATAATTTTATTAGGTTTTTCTTGGATTTGAAATTCCTAGATCTTTTGAGATTCATTGAACTTTTTCAATGGCATGTTTCAATCTCGAGTGTGCCCTCTCAAATTTTGTGACTGGGATGCCGAGGATCACCCTTAATATTATCACCTAATCGATGTGCCGGTTACCCACACGCGCTCCACCGATCTATGATAAACATTAAGTCACCCTTTGTTATCCTTACTAGTCCAAGTTAGTGTGTCGGTTACCCACACACGCTCCAGCAACGACTTAGTAAGGTACAAAGTGTGAATTTCATGGGTTAGCACCAAATTCACATTTTCCTAAGTAACTAAGATTGGCAATTTAATAAGTGTTTAGTTACTTAGTATTTATCATTATACTTTTAATGAAGGGAGAATTATAGTCATGTCAAACCCGTTCGGCTAACGACCCTCCACCAGTCAAGGAAGCGGTGGGTGAGAGTGGACACCCATTAAACTGCCATTTTATAGGCAGTAACCTTATACCCCCCTTATAGACCGGCTTCGTGAATGAGGCCTACTAACGGTAAGACTGACTTTGTTCTTATACATATATATAAGTATTAACTATTAATATTATAATAGTATAAGGGTGTATTTTAAACATTTAAAATATTTGGTGGTTTAATCTATTATTTAAACTACACTCTTCATTTAATTAAACTTAAACCATGTCTTTATGGAATTATTAACTCTTTTAATTAAACACTTTAATTAATTTAATGAAGTCCATAAAGTTTGAACTTTAACTTTTAAAATTCTAGAGTTTGGAATTAAAGTGTATATGGGGGGCGACTTTACAAATTCCAAAACTTGAGGACAGGTTTTGAACAATTCAAAGACTTATGGTTTCCATAACTTATGAGTTTTAAAGTGGTTTAACGGAAAAACTCTTCAAGTTCCATAACTTGTAGACATGTTATGGAAGACTTTAAAAGCATTTAAAAATGTGAGTCTTCATTTTTCATAACTTATGGAAATTTTATGAGTTTTAAAATTCATAAATGTGACTTTTCAAGTAACTTGATGACATGTTACAAAAACACATATTATTACCAACTTCTAGATTAATTTGGATTGAAAACAACTATCTCATAATTTTTTCTATTAATCTAAACAAACTCATAAACATGAACATTCATAATCAACATTTTTCAAGCATCATATAAACATGTATAAAACTTGAAACTTTGATTATTATCCTTTATTTGGATGAGAATAAACATTACCATAGTATCAAAAAACAAATTTTATGAACAAAAACACTTTGTGGTAATGATTCTAATCCAAAACAGGCCAAAAAAAACTCGAAGATATGTTGTCAGGGGGTCCAACTCGTCGAGTGCATGAACCAACTCGACGAGTTGGATGAATTAGTTCATGGACTCGTCGAGTCCAAAACTGGACTCGTCGAGTCTCCTGTTCAGACAGCAAAAAATTCGATTTTTTTCAGTTTTTTTTTCAGCAACTTGCATCAAGTATAATTGAAAACAACCCATGGCTCTGATACCACTGTTGGGTTTTGGTATACTACAACATCCTATGGTGCACATACAACCCTAAATACCTTGGATCTATGTTTTCACTAATTATACATGCAAATGGTTTCCAAGGTATTAATCTTACAACTAGCATCCATTTAACATAAAAATATAATACTAGTTAGCATAACATACCTTTTGATGGAGCTTGAAGTCTTGGTGTATTTGGCCTTAAAGAGCTTAGCCCCAATAGTGTGGAAGCCTCAAATGAAGTCACAACACATCATGGACAAAGGTAAGACTTGAGAGAGAATTCCATGCACCAAAAACCTCCGTGAACTCCAAGAAGATAAAAAGTGGCGATTTTGGGCAATGAAGTATCTATTTATATGTGGGATTTCTAGGGTCATGGATATAACCCAAATCCATACCCATGGGTTTTATGATCCATGGTTTATGTAGCCCAACTCTTTATGTATCCATACATAAACTTGGTCCAACATGTATCATAAGCCCAACACATATAAATATAACTAATTATCATAATTAGTCTCCATAGATTTAATTAGTATCTTTTCATCACTAAATTAATTCCAAATTAATTCTTGATCAATACTAATTAAAACATATGATTTCATATTAATATATTATAACTTATAATATATTAATAAACCATAAATAACCTTCTCTCAAAAGTCCATCCTAACAAATTGTCCTGATGATATGCAACCCAAATGGGCCATGCTACTCTCGGGTCGAATACATACCCATAATAGTTATGGGCTTAGACACCTAATCCAACACTACCAAGATATACTCATCGGGAAAATCATCCCCAATTTTATCTTCTTCTAACTTCTACAAAAGTGGGTTCTCTAGTCTTGATAAGTGATCGGCGACTACGTTTTCCATCCCCTTTTTATCGCGTATTTCGATATCAAACTCTTGTAGAAGTAGAACCCAATGTATCAATCTAGGTTTTGCATATTGTTTGGCAAATAGATACTTCAACGCAGAGTGATCGGTAAAAACGATTGTCATGGATAAAACTAAGTATGACCGGAACTTGTCAAAATCATATACCACTGCTAACAACTCCTTCTCGGTAGTAGTATAGTTCGCTTGAGTCGGATTCAACGTCTTGCTTGCGTAGTAAATTGGTTGAAAATGTTTATCAACCCTTTTCCCTAAAACAGCACCCACAGCATAATCACTAGCATCACACATTAGCTCAAAAGGAAGATTCCAATTTGGTGCATTCATGATAGGAGTAGTGGTTAATCTTTCCTTTAGCAAATGAAATGCCTCATGACATTCCTTGGAAAACTCAAACGGGGCATCCTTCAAGAGTAATTGAGTCAAGGGCCTAGTAATTTTTGAAAAATCTTTAATGAAGTGCCTATAAAACCCCGCATGGCCTAGAAAGCTTCTTACCCCCTTGACATTCGTTGGAGGTGGTAAATTGGCTATCGTATCAACCATTGCTCTATCCACATCTATCCCCTTCTTTGAGACCTTGTGACCCAACACAATACCTTCCTTCACCATAAAATCAAACTTCTCCAAATTGAGAACAAGGTTGGTCTTCTCACATCTTGCTAGCATTAGATCCAAGTTGGACAAGCAATCTTCAAAAGAGGACCCAAAAACCGAGAAGTCATCCATAAAAACCTCCATAAACGTTTCGATCATATCGTGAAAGATAGCCATTATGGACCTTTGGAAAGTAGCTGGTGCATTGCATAACCCAAAAGGCATGCGTCTATATGCAAATGTTCCACTCGGGCATGTAAAAGTGGTCTTCTCTTGGTCTTGTGGGTCGATTGGAATTTGAAAGTACCCCGAAAACCCATCGAGAAAACAATAATAAAGATGACCGGAAAGCCTCTCAAGCATTTGATCGATAAAAGGCAATGGAAGGTGATCCTTGCATGTGGCCTCATTTAGCTTCCTATAGTCGATGCAAACGCACCACCCGGTTACCGTCCTTGTTGGAATTAATTCGTTGTTTTCATTAGCCACTACCATCATACCTCCTTTCTTCGGAACCACTTGGACCGGACTCACCCATGGGCTATCGGAGATCGAATAAATGATTCCAGCATCTAGTAATTTCACCACCTCCTTTTTCACAACTTCTTGTATGTTCGGGTTGAGTCCTCTTTGGTGTTGTACTACAGCTTTTGATCCATCTTCTAAGTTGATTTTGTGGGAGCAATAGGCCGGACTAATTCCCTTTATGTCAGTTATCTTCCATGCTATAGAACCTTGCCTCTTCTTTAGTACACCCACAAGGCTCTCCTTCTCATGTTTGGCCAAATCAGCAGCTATAATTACAGGTTTTTGCTGGCCATCTTCAAGAAATGCGTACTCCAAGTGATCTGGTAGTGCCTTGAGCTCAGTTTTTGTCTTCTGAATGCTGAACACGTCGAGTCCAGTAAGGGGACTCGTCGAGTCCGGTGTAATATTCACGAATGTTTGGGGTTCTTCAAATGGACTCGCCGAGTCGGTCGAGGCTACTCGACGAGTCGAGCTTTCTGCACTTCTGATTAGATCGTTTTAATCAGCTTCCTCGAGCAGTCTTTCTAATTCCAGCAGGTCCCTTTCAGCCTCAAACTCTTCTTCAAATGAGACGGTGGACTTGTTTGGTTTATCTTCATTCCAATCTTCCAACAATTCTTCCAACATGTCAATCGAAAATGTCGTGTCGTCACTACTCCTTGCATGCTTCATGGCTTGATCAACTCCGAAAGTGATTGATTCGTCTCCTACCCGAAGGGTAAGTTTAGAATCTCGCATGTCGACGATAGCACTTGCTGTATTAAGAAAAGGTCTTCCTAATATGATCGGGACTTGGGGATCCGCTTCCATGTCTAAAACTATAAAGTCCGCGGGGAACACGAACTTGTCCACTTTCATAAAAAGATCTTCACAAATTCCCCTAGGAAATGTAATCATCTTGTTTGCTAGGTGTATTGCCATACGAATGGGCCTTGGCTCGGGAAGATCTAACTTTTTGAAAAACGAGTAAGGCATGAGATTTACACTTGCCCCTGAATTAGCTAATGCATAAATGGTAGCTAAGTTTCCAAATTGGCAGGGCAATGTTAAACTTCTCGGATCTCCTTTCTTCTTGGGAAGTTTGTTCAACATAGCAGCTGAACAGTTCTCGTTTAGGACCACCTTCTTTACTTCTTCCATCGTTTTCCTATTGGTTAGCAGCTCTTTGAGGAATTTTGCATATTTTGGCATTTACGCAACCGCTTCTATGAATGGCATATTGATTTGAAAAGCCTTTGTGTGTTCCAGAAACTTCTGGTAATCTACTTCATTCTTTTCTTGTCTAACTCGAGCCGGAAAGGGAAGTGAAGGCTGATATGGCTTTACCAGAGGCTGGATTTTCGGTTCAGCTTGCGGACTCGTCGAGTCCATACCGTCGACTCGGCGATTCGTATCGGGGATCTCTGTTTTTGCATGCTCTTCTTTATCCTCTTGCACCAGTTTAGGGTCTTCATGCTGAATAGGAGTTAGAGTGGTTATAATCTTCCCACTCCTAGTTGTGACAATGTTTATATGTGCACCTTTCGGGTTACTTTCGGGTTACTTTCGG
The DNA here is from genome assembly GCF_052849685.1 of Lactuca virosa. NCBI lineage: Eukaryota > Viridiplantae > Streptophyta > Magnoliopsida > Asterales > Asteraceae > Lactuca > Lactuca virosa. The sequence continues at coordinate 320,869,261 of NC_136428.1, forward strand.
TATTACTTGGAAGTCCACCCGGTCTTCTCTCATTCACTTGTTATGCAAGTTGCCCCAGATGCTTTTCTATGTTGAGAATAGATGCTTGCTGATTCCTAAGTAAAGCTTGTTGATCCTTCATCATAAGTTGGTGTTCTCTCAACATATTTTGTTGATCTTTAAGTGTAGCATCGGTATCGTTGTGTCTTTTATCGGATGCGGCTACGAATCTTATAAGCATGTCTTCCAAATCTGATTTCTTTTCATGCACCAGTTCCTCCTTTTGGTAAAAACCTCTATATTTTTGCTTATACTTTTCTTCCCTTGTTTTTTTGTACTCTTCATAAGGTAACCATTCTTTCCTTGGTTTTCGCCAATTATCATCAAACCTATCACCACTTGAGTAGCACACTTGTACCTTCCGGTTCCCATTCTCATCAAGATCACAATCCTTTGTAAGGTGAAGCCCTCTACAGTTTTAACATCCCACCCTAATAGCATGGATGGATTGGTCCATCTTAGTCATTCTTCGATCCATGCTTTCCAACTTTGCCATCATTGCTGCCATGTCATTGGTAATGGAATTCACCGCCCCTCGAGTCAAGTCATTCCTTTGGTTATGGTATTCTCTAGAGTGCTTAGAGAATTCTTCAATTAGTTCTTTGATCACCGGGGGTGCCTTCTTTGTGAGGGGTCCTTGCGAGTCAAGGAGTTTCCTTGTTGTTACATTGACTCCATCATAGAAAATGGAGACTTCTTGTTGGCTGTTAAGATCATGATGTAGGCAGTTCCTTAGTAGACTTTTGTATCTCTCCCATGCCTCATAAAGGGACTCTCCAGCTTGTTGTTCAAAGTCGGCAATAGCTTTCTTCAACTTGGCTATTTTCGAAGGAGGGCAAAACTGGTCAATAAATTCTTCTTTCATCTTGGTCCATGTAGTGATGTATCCGGGAGGGAGTGACATGAGCCAATCCTTTGCAGCACCCTTGAATGTAACTGGAAGCATGCGAACCAGCTGAGTTTCGCGAGGCACATTTGGAACATTAAAATAATCAGCTACATCATTGACTTCATCCAAGTGTTTATAGGCATCTTCGTGGTCTTTTCCGTAGAAGTGGATCTCCTTGAGTTGAGCAAGTATGTGACCCTTAAGCTCAAAAGTGGCAGTCGCGGGAATTACGGGTTGCACAAGTCCCGGGCCGGTATCGTCACGTATTCTCTTCTTCCATTCTCCCATGGGTACTTCATCGATGTTAGCCATGGGATTAGCTAGTTCGCCTTCAAAGTCGCTTTCTTCTTCGTATTCGGTTTCGTAGTCGTATTCGAATTCGGCTTCTTTTGGATTATCTTCAATATTCTCTAACTTGCTTTCTTTGCTCTTTCGACTGCTGGTCTCTCCTGGCTTCTTGTTCTTTTTCTTTCCAAAAGCTATCTTCAAGCTCGTCAAAGGTGACTTCTTAGGTGTATTAGAGCTTTCAACCTCCTTGCCTTTGTTTTTCCTTAAAGCGGATTCTGGGTCTTCAAATGGAGGAACCAAGGGTGTGTTAGATCCTCTGGTCATGTAATTCCTGCAAACAAAACAAGAAAAATGCGTAAAAAGAACAAAAATAAAATAAAATACGAAAACTGTGAAACAACGATGGACTCGTCCAGTAGCTTCGACTGCACTCGGCGAGTTCAAGGCAGAAACGGAAAAAATTCTAATTAAATTTCTAAAACAGAAAACTATTAAAACTAATCCTAATAACTAAATTACCTAAAAATAACTTTGTGCAAGATAAATCTCACACAAAGGATAGATAAAACTAGAAATTAGTGCTAATTTTTTAACCGTTCCCCGGCAACGGCGCCAAAAACTTGATGTGTGTATATTCAACTAGTTTATATCCTACTTTTAATTATAAAATTGACACACAAAGGCAGTGGACCTATCAATTGTGGTGTAGCTAAATAAGTAGGGTATCGAACTCAGGGAACGGAAAATTTAAACTAAAAACTAGAATTAACTAAAAAAAAGTAATAGAAAATAGGGGTTTCTCTAGTTTTGCAAGACTAGAAACTTAACTAAAACTTAACTACTCAACTAAACGCTGAAAACATGTAAAAACAAACTAAATTCAATGATCAAAAAGGGTTTCTGTTTAGGTTCAACTCATTTACTCCTACAGTTAATTTTTATGATAATATAATATATTAATTTTTATTGCTTACCGACTCTGGTGATTAGATTCGCATTCGCTATTACTAATCCTTAGAAAACATACCAATTCAAGCAGTGGCCAGTTGATTAAACTAATAGATTTCCTAGGTTAATTATTCGGGTTAAATAAGACTTGTAGTTAGCTATTTAAATTTGGTGATTCAATTAACCTCTTGTTGATGGTGTATCACACAAGCTCACACATTAATTTACCCATTCTCTAATTAATCCAAATTTCATGTTCATTATTCCTAGGCATATAGTATTGTGTTCACATAAATTATATGAGATAAGCAATTAAGAGATGTTCATGCAGCTTAATCACTTAACAATTAACTGGAAAATAGTTATGGTTAATGCATAAGGGTCTTTAACAAGCTCAATTTAACAATATCACCAACTAACAATTAATCAAAAGAGTAAATTAAACCATAGGAGCAAAATTGTCTTCCCCAAACAGACACTAACGAAATTAGTTCATGATTTCAGTGTATGAAAGCTTAAAAACGAATTCAAATAAACCTAACATGATTCTATTCAAAGGTAAAGTGGAAAATTAAACCTAAAGTGCCTTAATGTCTTAATAATGAAGGATTACAGTTCTTCAACGTTTTCCAGAGCTCTAAGGGCTTCCTTGATATCCAAGAGTTTCCATAAAAAATCCAAAGAGTCTTCAATTCGGGTTTGTGAAGTTTATTTATAGTTTTCTCAAAACAGGGGCTACTCATCGAGTAGACAACTAACTCGTCGAGTCCCCCTTGAGGAATCCGTATACGGCAAGGACTCTACGTATTGCTTCGCGAACCTTCGTGTCTACTCGTTGAGTAGATGACCCTACTCGCCGAGTAGCTTCAGAATTAAGCCTTTTTCTTCTTTCTTTCGTTCTCGAGCTTTCGTTCATATCTCCTGCTTCCTTTTGCTTCCGAGCTTCTTTTTTGGACTGAAAATATAATTTGTACAATATTAAGTATCTTTTTTCCATAATATGCAATTAATTAGCCAATAAATGAAAAAAATCCAACATAAAAATATAGCTAAATATGCAAATATCAGGTTCGGATACTTTTCGTTTATTTACCCTGGTGGTTGTTCCACATACACTGTTTCTTCGAGTTCCCCATTTAGGAATGCACACTTGACGTCCATCTGATAGACTTCAAAGTTCTTGTGTTCTGCTTATGCAAGAAAGATGCGAACAGATTCTAACCTTGCAATGGGTGCAAAGGTTTCTTCATAGTCAATGCCTTCTTCCTGACATTATCCCTTCACTACGAGTCTCACCTGATTTCCTATCACATTACCTTCCTTATCCATCTTGTTGCAAAATAGCCATTTAAGATGAACAACAGATGCATCCTCTGGAGTGGGAATAAGTCTCCAGACCTTGTTTCATTCAAATTCATTGAGCTCCTCCTGCATTGCTTGCTGTGACAACCCGAAAGATATTCCGTTAACATAACCCATACCGTTAATAAAATTTATTTTATTTTGGGTTTTTTCCGTTCACTTTCAAATTAAATAATTCATTTAGAATTATTATTATAATTTCCTATGTGTTGAAACGAAATATTTATTTGAGTGAAAACACTCTAAATAATCTTTTGAGAATTTCTAGACTACGACTAATACGGGTAATGGTTATTTACCCGGGTAAAATATTAAGCTCCGTTTAATGTCCGTATTGGGTGTATTCCCACCGGGTCACTAACTCTAGACATACAAAAGGGTGGAGTGACCACCATTTGAGCTTTTCCCATACTTGAACTTTCTCTCTCTACTCTCTCTCTAGAAATCGAATCCTCTCAAGAAATCTTCACTTTCAAGCTCCAATTTGGTAAGTGATCTTTCCTAACTAGTTGGTTATCCTAACATGCATGCAAATCCATGTCTTAAACTCTCAAATGCATCATAAACTCGTGTTTACGGTTTGGGGGAGCCTCCCAAAACCGTAAACTCCTTCAATGGGGGTTTTGAAGCCCCAAAACCCTTCCAAACCTCTTCTAATGCTTAGATCCTTACATGCATGGAGTTAGAACCACAAGATCATGAATTTTTGGCCATGAACATGAGTTTACGGTTCTTGAATGTTCAAGAACCGTAAACACCCTTTCATGGGGTTTTGATGCTCCTCAACCCTTCCAATGCATGTCTAATGGCCTTGAAATTTGCTTGGATGATCTTAGAACCCTAAAACATGTCCAAATGAGCATAAACTTGAGTTTACGGTTTGGGAACATCTCCCAAAACCATAAACACCTTCCAAGGGTGTTTTAATGCTCCAAACACTTTGCATGGCTTGTATTTGAGTCTAGAACTTGCATGAATGGCCTACAAACCACCAAAACACATGGAAAATGGACAAACATGGACAAGGGTGGGTTTACGGCCGTAAACCCATGAGTTTACGACCGTAAACTCCCCAAGGGTGGTCCAAGGACCGTAAACCCTAATTCCTAGGCCATTTCATGTCCCGATCACTTCCTAAGCCCTCGAATCAACCCTAGATCCTTCCTATGTGCAAGATGAGACCTTGGATCACTCAAACCACCACACCCATGAGTTTACGGCCGTAAACTCATGGGGGATGTTGTCTTTGGACCGTAAACTCCCCTAAGGGTTTACACTTGAAGAGTAAACACCTTATCTAGGCCCTACACTCCTTAGATACAACCCGTACTATCCCTAACACTTGGATTGAAGTGTTTTCATGCCTCGGAGTGTATTATCCTACTATCTTAGTAAATCAAAGTCTAATTAGATACAATTATGTATCTCTTCATGTTACATAGGAACCTCACGCGTGTTCAAGCCCTAAACTGATACTTAACATCTAAATCGGCACATTCTCGTCAGGTGAGGTCATACCCCTACACCATTTTCTGTGTTTTTCCATGTTTTCAGGGGCGGAATGCAAGCAAAAGTACAAAGAAACTTGTACTCAAATCTGTTATTTCGTATAACATAACTACATGTTCAATATGTTTTAAACATTGAAATCCGTATTAACCAACCGTCTAACTCGTGGAGTTAGTTTTCAAAACAAATTGTGAAACACATTATGAAATGTTACATTTTTACATTTCACAAGGATTTCATGTCATTTCATAAACCGGGATTTTCTATACTATTACTTGTAAAGTTCATTATTCTTATGATTGGAGACACGTCCTCGGTAACACTCCACATGGAATACGAGAGTGGAGGACTACTCCCGTAACCAGAATCTCTTGGAGGGAGAGCGTGACTTGAGTGTATAGATCTATACGGGGCTGACTACCCCGCACCCTGCTGCTAGCTACAGTTGGATCGTCAGGTCCATGGGTGACAAAAGTCATAAAATGATGATGGACTTCTTATTGCCATATCTAGTCTATCGTATGGTTATGGAACTCGCAACTTAGATAATGGAGATTTACTGATAAAGTAATAACGAACCTAGTGAACTAACCTCCTAGTAATAACTGTCTTTGATTACTACTAGTTCACTACTTACTTATTAGTTTTGTGTATGTGTCAAAACTAACACGCTTACTACAGGATACTAGACATTCAGTATGTTTCACTTAATCGATACAAGTATGGTAGATACTTGTACACATCATTTCAGAATCGATAATCCAACGAATACTTTTCAATAAGAAAACATAGGGTTTTCTTGGGATAACGTAACTTTTCATAAATAAGGTTGTATGGTACTTCTAACGAGAAATCAAACCATATTTTCATAAGGAAACTTGCAGGATTTTCTTATTTCAAATTGTGTAACAAAGGGATAACCAAACTATTTTCATAAGAAAATACGGGATTTTCTTGGATATCAACTGTTCATGAAACTAAAGGAAACTGAATCTTTTTCCAGAAAACAAACCGCTTATGAACTCACCAGCTTTATGCTGATATTTTAAAACTGCTTGTATTCTCAGGGCATCCATAGACAGGTACTCCTACCAACCTTTTTTTTAGAAGACGGAGCATATAGAAGACTCGTCTTTACTTTCGTTCTAACCAATGTATCTAAGAAAACTTGTAGTACTCTATTTTCAAACAAATGTAAAACTTTCTCATGTAATGTAATGGTTGTGTTTACTATGCTTGCTATGTACATTGGTTGTGATACTTTACATGACGTCACCCCGCCCCGGAACGTTTCCGCCATCGGTTTTGGGGTGTGACACTTGCACCCAATCAGAATGATCAAGAGCAATTTGAACGTTTTTAGGTTCAATTTTGGAGATAAACGAATTGAACATGCAAAATTACACTTTATAAAATAGTGTAGTTTGCTTCGCCTTTTGTTGACCTCTCGTAAGAACGCCTGAAGACGAATCTCCTATGACTTTAGTTTTTCGATGATCTTTGGTCCATTTAGCCATTGGAGGGTAATTTGGATCATATGTTGGATCCAATTCTGCATTCACTTCTTCAAATTCTGATATTACATCCGAATCATCATTTACATTTCGATTCTCCCCCTCGAATGATGTATGATTATCATCTTCTGGATTCAGATTCTCCCCCTGGAAAGGTGGCTCTAAGATGACATCAGGGGTTTCATTCTCCCCCTGAACAGGTATATCATATGAGGAGGTTGAAGTAGAACCCCCCCCCCTGCAATGTAACATTTGCATCTGTAGGTTGAACTGGAACGTCAGGACCTTTTGTAGTGGTTTGTTCCTATTCCATTTCTTTCACAGCGTCGTCAATGATTTTTGTAAATTCAGCTTCTTTGTTGTCTGATGCTTTGGACTCTGAGGAGATTGCCTTTTCTGGCTCATCGAATAAGTTTTAGGAACTCCTCATAAAGGTTGGAGAGTGGGATGGTAGCGGCATTCGGTTTTGGGAATATCTCATCTGTTGGATTATCATTCTTCTGAAATTTCTTCATGTAATTGTCATCGAATGTAACATAATAGGTTTCTTCAATCCTTTTTGATATTTTGTTGAGAACCCGATATTCTTTAGAAGTTAGACAATATCCCAGGAAGATACCTTCATCAGCCTTCACATCGAATTTGTTCCTTTGCTCGTTAGAGTTGAAGATAAAGCAACTGTAACCAAAAAATGGAAAAACTTGACCTTAGGTTTTGAACTATTTATGATTACATATGGGTGAAAGAGAATCGCTTATTGAGAATGGATCGGTTTTGGGTGAAACAAGCAGTTCCTATCGCATCCGCCCAGAAGTAGAGTTGCAGATTTACGAATGATAACATGGTTCTCGTAGCTTCGCATAACGAACGGTTTCGTCTTTTGACTATCCCATTTTGTTGAGGAGTGTAAGGAGCTGAAAAATTGTGAGTTACTCCTTTCGCAGTCATGAATTCTTCAAATGCATGGCTTTTGAATTCCAGACCATTGTCACTGTGAACATTACGAACCAGCTTTCGCAGTTGAAGCTTTATCTGCTTTATGAAGTCCTTGAGATTAGGAGTGGCTTCTGATTTCTGTTTAAGAAAATGCACCCAAGTGAATCTAGAAAAATTATCTACAACAACAAGAATATACTTATTACCAGCAACGCTTTCAATTACAGAAGGACCACAAAGGTCTATATGCAAAAGTTCAAGTGGCTCAATGACTTTCGTATTCACGATTGTTGGATGACTCTTCCTGCTCTGTTTCCCCATTTCCCAGGCAGCACATAGATGTTCTTTGTCAAATTTCAGGAGTGGTAACCCTCGCACATGATCTCCAAGAACAAGCTTGTTGATATCTTTAAAATTGAGATGAGAATTTCTTGTGCCATAGCCAGATTTCATCAGTAGATGCTTTCACAAGCAAGCAAATTGCAGTCTTCCCTTTAATGGGATTCAGATTCAGTGGATACATTTCGCCTTTGCGTTTTTATTTCAGAAACACAGCCATGGACTTCTTTTCGAATATTTCTGATCCTTCGTCGTCAAATGAAACTTTCAGACCAGTTCCCACCACCAACTGCGAAACACTAATGAGATTGTGTTGTAGTCCTTCCGCATAGGTGACTTTACGAATAGAGAACTCTGCATTGGTTATCCTCCCATAACCTTTGATTTCACCAAGTGAGTTATTGCCGTATTTCACTCTACCTCCATCCTTTAGTGCTCTGAACTTTCACAGTTCCTCCTTCCTACCTGTCACGTGATGCGAGCAGCCACTGTTGAAGTACCATTCAGAGTCAAACTGCTCGTCACATATTACCTACGAAAGTTATGCAAATTTAGGAACCCAAAGTTGTTTGGGCCCTTGTGATTTTTTCACAAGAAAAGAAATAGCAGGATCAACCAAATAGGCTCATTTTATCAAGGTTGTTTTATCTTTCTTTGTTATTTAAAAAAAAGTAATCCTATTGTCTTTTGAGTTCGCATCCTTGGTGGATGGTTTCATTTGTTTAATTTGGATTTGTTGTTTAAAAAGCTTTTTTTCAACTATATTAGGAATAGCTTTAGTTCTTTTGAGAGGAACTTTAGACTCCGAAACTATATTTCCTTTGCCTTTGACATCTTGCGATGACTTGGCTGAATGTGAAACATTTTTGTTAGAAGATAGGTGAGAGTTGGATTTCTACACAGGTTGCGCATGATTTGGAAAAGATGGTTTTTGAGAAACTTTTTTATTGGAGACCTGTGGAGACTTATTACGATGAAGACTCTTAGGATTCGTATGTGAAGAGACTTTCGCATTTGGATTAGATTTTTCTTTATAAACAAAGTTGGGGTTCTTGGACTGCCAGAACTGTTTCTTTCCTTGAGTTTTTTATTATATCTAGCATTCCTTTGGTGTTTTTGAGCTGCGAACTGCTCAGATAATTTGTGAACGCTAGCCCTTTGTTTTGGCTTTTTGGTAGGAGATTCTGTCCGAACAGATGATGTTTTACATGGAACATTCTTAGTTGAACTTGGCCTTCCCGTTTCGTAGCTTGAATTGACTTTGTTCAGTGGTTCTGCTACGTATCTACTCTTTGTTTCCAGGAGGTCATTTCAGATAGACCTTTGGTTTTGTCTGCATTGTCGGTTGGAGCAGACTAGAAGAACTCATCACATCCATCTTTGTTATCACCTTCGACCATGGATGTTAATTCTACTGTTTGATATTTGTTCAGTCCTTTAGTTGTAAAAACTTGGTTAGGAACAGTTTTGACTTTAGGGAAAATAGTGGCTTTGGCTGTTAAAACTTTAGATTTTTTTTAGAAACACGTGCGAACTCAACCAAATTTTCAGAAATTAGGACTTTCGTAGGTAAAGGTTTGTTTTTAACAAACTCAGAGCAGTCAACCTCATCCTCCACGGAGATTTCACTCATATCACTTTCATCGTCGAATTCAGAAACATTTTCAACACCAAGTTTATTTTCTGAATTTAACTTGGTGCTAAATAAGTCAAACTTCTGTACAGTTTCAGTTTTAATTTGCTCTTTATCTTTTCCATCTAAAAGCTTTGTAAGCATGTTATTTTGGTCTTTAGACTTTATGAATGATTACATTTTGTCCAGTCCCACCCTGTAAGAATCTGAAGTTTCGTCTGCTGAAACTATGGATTCGCACCTGTAACATTCAACGTCTACTTCATCCTCTTTCAGCTCAAGAAAGAGCATAATCATCTTGCGAGTTTTCTTTCCAATCTCACAATTTAAATACACTTGAGTAATATTACGAAGATACCGATGGATTTGATTTAATTCAAGGATTTCAAAAACTCAAATAGATTAATTTTTGGGGTTACGGAACTCCAGGAAATCACGTTTTAAGTTTGCATTTAAACGGCTCATGGTTCCGTTTTCGCGACTTTTGTAAATATTTTTACTAAAAATATTTCGAGTATGAAATTAAATAATAGACTATAGTTTGGTTCCAAAAACGCTCTCAGAAAGCTTGTCGGCAATCCGTAAGTACCTCAACGGTGTGATATAGTTTACTTAAAACATGTAAAACCAGTGTTATACCAGTTTGGTTTCTTAAAACAATCGTATTTTTTGCATACGAACTACGTTTTGGACGTACTTAATATTTTCAGAAATAGGAAAATATGTTATATCATATTTTAATGTTTTCTTTACTCAAATCAGCTTAATGAAAAATTGTAGTTTTTCAAACGCATTAATTAACGTTCTAGTTTGAGCGGTTTGATCTGTTTATCGATTCACCCATTTGGGAGCAAAGTATCAGCTGGTAAAATGTAAAATAGAATTGAAATGTTTTATATTTCCTTAGACTAAATAAAAACCGAGCAAGTAAGATCACAAACATTTTTTCCTGTAATTTTGGTCGTTCATAGTTTATGTCCTAAATTCTGGGATGTCACACCTGCTACAATCTCGGCCCGATAGGCCACGTGACGACCATCCAAAATCTCTAAAACCCCTTCTGTAACTGAACCAAAGATCAACGGGGTCCATTCCAAAATACCGCGGGTAATCTCCAATGAGATGAACTCCCACATCCGCTTATCGATCGGCTCAGTACCTGCACCTAAGTCAGAACCAGAAACTGAACCCGCGTCCTGAGTGCCCAACACCATACTGAAAAAGATCAAAACATACCCAAAAATCTTCATCCCACAGGCGTCCTTGATTCTCCAAGACTCTCCCCGATTCGAGTATGGATCATGTACTTTTAGTAGTATGGGCCCAATACTACCTTCAACGCCTATCCATACTTTCCGCAAGAATCATACCAAATCCTCCAAGTCATCATCTCAAACAACAGAACTAAAAACCTTGGTTGACAAAGACAATGCTGATGGATGTGACGACTACTTCTGGTATGCCCCAATAGATAGTGCAGACGAAACCGTTGGCTTGTAAGAGTGAACATCGTGGAGCGTAAGGGGTAGGTACGTTGTTGAACCCATCAACAAACACTCAAGTTTTGACAAACCAAGCACAAGTGGAACCAAAGAGATACCAGAAGAAACGGGAAAGAAACCGGAAGAATCAAAGAAAGCTTCGAATGTATCTTCCAAGACAACCGAAACTCAAAAGGAGAAGCCGAAGTCAAGCTTCAACATTCATAAATCTAAACAGCAGTTGGCTGAACAGAAACGGGAAAGAAACCGGAGATACATGAAAATTTTGATTGAGCGAAAACGATTTTGGCAGTCTCAAAACCCTAACCACGTTCCTACCAAGACAGAAACGAATTTCAAAGGAAATGACAAATTAAATAACAACCAACAATCCAGTTTCGGTCCAAACTCTTTCTATTCACGAAACAGTAAGCCCAGCTTCGCTACCCATTTAACTCAGAACCGAACTACAGGTTTTGGTTCCTCTACCAAGGAGAAGAACTGAAAGTCACGTCTCGGTCACACTCCAAGTCGTCAACAACCTCATTCAGCGAAGGACGTTAAAGGAAAGGAAAAGCTTGACTCGAACACTAACATAAATAATACGAAAAAGTCAGCTAAACCTACGACTCAAAAGAACATTCCAAAACCTTCTAACAATACATCATCTGAAACGCTACAATTCAAACAAGACAAAAATAAAATCAAAGTGTACACCATCAAAAGAAAAGATGAAACAACTTTAATAAAAAGAACTTATTTGGTTGATCTTTCTGTTGTTATTCCTTTCTCTGTAAAAGACTTACGTGGGCCCAAGAGACTTTGGGTTCCTAAATCTGCTTGAATTTGCAGGTTATAAGTGACGAGCAGTTCGATGATGAATAGTACATAGACAGTGGCTACTCGCGTCACATGACAGGAAGGAAGGAAGAGTTGAGGGAGTTTCGGTCCCTTAAGGATGGTGGATGTGTGAAGTATGGAAATAACTCTTATGGCACAATCAAAGGATATGGAATGATAACCAACGGAGACTTCTCGATTTCAAAAGTAGCTTATGTGGAAGGATTGCAGCATAACCTCATCAGTGCATCACAATTAGTTGTGGGAACCGGTTTGAAGGTTTCATTCGATGATGAGGAAATAAATGCAGAGTTGAATCCAACCTATGACCCTAATTACCCTCCTTCAACGAAATGGACTAAGGATCATCCAACAGAATGGGATTGTTGAAAGACGAAACCGTTCTTTATGTGAGGCAGCCCGAACCATGCTAAGCTTCGCTTCTCTTCCGCTATACTTCTGGGCTGATGCAGTTGCAACTGCGTGCTATACTCAGAACCGATCCTTACTCATCAAACGATTCACCATCACTCCATATGATATTCTGAACAACCGAAAGCCCAACGTCAGGTTCTTTCACGTGTTCGGTTCCAGGTGCTTCATTTTCAACTCTAAAGAGAACCGAAGCAAATTCGATGTTAAAGCAGATGAGGGAATCTTTCTGGGTTATTCACTCACTTCAAAGGCTTGTAGGGTTTTGAATAAACACTCCAAATGTATTGAAGAAACATACTACGTAACCTTTAATGACAACTACATGAAGAAAGATCAAAGAAGCGAAAGTGCCTTGGGGGAAATATTTCCTGAATCAGGACAAGTCTCGGTTCCCATTTCCAACTTGTTTGAAGAATACATAAGGCTATTCGATGAACCAGAAAAGGCTGCACACTCAGAAGCGAAAGCAGCTGACAAGAAAATCGACAATTTGAAAAAGATTATTGATGAAGCTGCAAAAGAAATGGAAAGAGAACCTCCTAAACCGACTCAAGGTCAACCCTCAACTGACCCTCCAAATAATAGCTCAACGTTCAAGGGGGAGGGTTCATCTACACCAAAAACAACCGATATGCCTTTCGAGGGGGAGAATCCAATTGTATCCCTAACCCATAAAAGTCTAGTCGAGGGGGAGCATCCAACTCCAACAGAGGAGGAGAACTTTGAACCCGACAAGGGATACGATTCGCCATTTGAGGGGGAGAATGAGAAAACAAATGACGAAGACGATCAATCAGAACTTGAAGAGGAAATAAATGCAGAGTTGAATCCAGCCTATGACCCTAATTACCGTCCTTTAACGAAGTGGACTAAGGATCATCCAAAATCACAAATAATTGGTGAATCATCTAAGCGGGTTATAACACGTTCTCAATTGAAAGCGAAACAAACTGCATTATTCTCATATATTGAATTCTGTATGTTTAATTCGTTTGTATCCAAAGTCGAACCGAAGACGGTTAATGCTGCACTTGATCACGCTGATTGGGTACAAGTTATGCAAGATGAACTCCATGAGTTTGAACGTAATCGAGTTTGGAGGTTGATTCCCACTCCAAAGGATGCTTCGGTGGTCGGATTAAAATGGGTCTTCAGAAACAAGTTGGATAAAGAGGGCAATGTAATTCGCAATAAGGCACGGTTGGTGGTGAAGGGATATTGTCAGGAAGAAGGGATAGACTATGAGGAAACTTTCGCTCCGGTAGCAAGGTTGGAATCAGTTAGAATTTTCCTGGCATACGCTGCACATAAAAACTTCGAAGTTTTCTAGATGGATGTGAAATGTGCTTTCTTAAGTGGAGAACTAAAAGAAACTGTGTATGTTGAACAACCACCCGACTTCGTGAACGGGAAATTTCCTGATCACTGCTATGTGTTGGATAAGGTTGTATATGGTTTGAAGCAGGCACCGAGGGCTTGGTATGAAACATTAACTCACTTTCTTAAAATGTCAAAATTTAAGCAAGGTTCGGTTGACCCAACCTTTTCTCGAAAGAAAGATGGCGAACATCTAATGATAATTCAGATTTATGTCGATGACATCATCTTCAGCTCTACGAATCCTAACTTAACAGCTGAATTCAGGAAGTTGATGGAGACTAAATTTGAAATGAGCTTAATGGGTCCGATTAACTTTTTCCTTGGTTTGAATATAAGACAGGGACCAGAAGGTATTTTTATCAACCAAGAGGCCTACACGAAGAACTTGTTGGCAAAGTTCGGTATGACGGGAGATTCGAAAGTGAAGGTTCCTATGGCATTTGGCACAAAGTTAAAAACGTATTTGGAAAAACCGGCTGTTGACGTAACACTCTATCGTCAAATGATAAGGTCTCTTATGTATCTAACGGCTAGTAGACCAGATATTATGTTTTCTGTTTGTTATTGTGCCAGGTTTCAAGCAAATCCAAGAGAGCCTCTCATGGTAGCAGTGAAATATATTTTCCATTATCTGAAGCGAACCTCTTCTCTCGGTCTTTGGTACCCTGCTAGATCTGGTTTTTTTGTTCAAGCCTTTTCTGACGCCGATCTTGGATGATGTGGTCTGGACTGAAAGAGCACCACTGGTGGATGCCAATTCCTTGACGGTAAACTTGTTAGCTGGCAGTCCAAGAAGCAAACATGCGTGTCTCTTTCAACAGCCGAAGCTGAGTACATAGCTGCAGCATCCTGTACCTCTCAAGTGATATGGATACAAAGCCAACTAAGAGACTACGGGCTAAGTATGAAGAAAATACCTCTCTATTGTGCTCAGAAAGTGCGATAAGAATATGCCACAACCCAGTGCAACACTCAAAGACAAAGCATATTGCGCTGAGATACCATTTCATCAAGGACCATGTAGAAGATGGGAACGTGGAAGTACATTTCGTTTGGTCCTCTGATCAATTGGCTGACATATTCACTAAAGCCTTACCAGAAGCAAGCTTCGATATAATTTTACAAGGTTTGGGAATGACGGAAGCAGAGTCGGTGCCGAATCCTCAAATCTCTCTCTAAAAATTAGATAAGCGAAATAGAGCGAACGCTCGGTCTATTTCGGCTCCATAATTTTCGGGAACCGATATGAACCGAACGCTCGGTGTATTTCGGCTCCATAATTTTCGGGAACCAAAATGAACCGAACGCTCGGTCTATTTTGACTCCGAAATTTTAAGGAACTGAAATGAACCGAACGCTAGGCTTATTTCGCTTCATTCTTTTTAGGTTTGGTTTCGGCTGCACATTTTTTAAGTATATTGTTTTCACTATTTTCTATTTCATTTTTATTTATTTTTTTAAGAGTGTTTTGTGCTAATTTTTTTTATTTTTTTTTATTTTTTTTCTTTATTTTTCTGTTTTTATTTTTTTTTTCAGAAAATTTCAAAAATCCAAAAATATTTTTCTAAACGTTTTTTTTTTATGTTTTATTTTGTTTTGTTTGTGTGGTTTGTTTGTCTGCTTGTTCTTTTTAATTAGGTCCCAAGTTTTTCAGTGCAACATAATTTGGAGCTAAGGCATGTATGATTCGTTTCCTATGAACTAGTTAAGTGTCCCTAGAAGCATGCTCATGCATGTCGACTGAAGCCTCTAAGACTAAGAGCAAGGCCTTAATGAATCGATTTATACCTATCGTTTCTTCCCAATCAGGCTAGTAAATCCACTCAAGTCATGAGCTACCTTACTCTTCTCAAATGAGTTAAGAGTTTTCTGCTTTGCCACGATTATATAGCAGAGGTACTTTTGGTTACTTAACCACCTCCTTTACATTCTCCATCAACTTTCGGTTCAACACTGTAACCCTTGAGACTCCGAGCTTTTACCACTGAGGTTTATGGTTGCACAAAATCTGTGTTTATGATCTTAGATACGTACACCATGTGCTGAGTGAAACCCACAATCCAACACCAACAATCAATTGACGGTGAATCTTCATATTTAAGATCTTACTTGTTACCTAACGAAATCTCATTTTATTTTTGAGTGGTCTTTTATGAAATTGTCTAACACCAAGGAATTTCATCCCAAAAAGATCCAGTTTGTTTTTTTTTTTTGAGATTTATATAATATCTTTAAACACAGCAAAGTATATCCAACCTACTTGTTCAACAGACTACATCAGTCTCACAAGTACTTCATCCAACATTCGGTCTTATGTTAAGAATCGACGTTCGATTGAAGATAAGCCACCCTTAGCCTATTATTTAAAAGAAGCCTTTCGGTGTTTCTTTACAAGCACTCGATCGTATTTTCTCGAGAAACCACGCAAGCACTTCAAGTTTCTCTTGACTTTGAAGAAAGAGATTCTTGCCCGGAATCATCTGCTTTATGTCTTCTATCATACATCACTCACATCCTATACACACTTTGTTTTATTCCTTACTATTGGCACACTCTTGCACGAAAATACGTTGTGATTTTCCGAAATCCTGGTTGTTGTTTGAAGTTTCTTTTAGGCGCGAAAATAGCTGTCATCACATCTGGAGCGAAAGTGAATTTGAAAAGACGATATGTGGATAAGATTTTGGGCGCGTGAATTCTAACGGTTCCTAAACCCACGCTTGATGACGTCTATCTGGGGAAACCAAGCTGTCACATCGCGCTTTTTCAGGCGACACTTCTGTGATCGTATCATCATCACAAAGATTCTTTCTCTCTCCTGGCAACGGTATATAAAGGGTTTCTCACACACATTGTACCTTCTCACCTTCTTCAAATTCTCTCAATATACCAGACGATCTGTAACTATTCATCTTCTTCCTTATCTCAACAATGTCGGACTCCTCATCTGTTCAAGATCAAACTGCATTGTCCTCCTTGCTCGTGATCAAACCCAATCAGAACATGATCATTGAACTGAACCCATTTCTATATGATTCGTAAATGCTCCAAGTTGTTGAATGTCTCAAATACTCTCCTCTGGTAATTGCACTCACACAGGTGGAATCTGTCCCGATGTCTCTACTATCGCAAGTCTACTCTACTGCATCATATGACAAGAACAAGGAGAGAATATACTTTCAAATCTTCTCGCACAAGGCATCAATTTCACAAGGGCGATTCTGTTCCCTGTTAAAGCTTGTCGTCGATGCCTCTGTTATCTCTCATGATTTTGTAACCACCACTCAACTGTTCACAATGCTCTACGATATGGGATATACTGATGTTCTTACCATCGTGACGAAAGTTAAGAAATCATGTTTGCAGCCAAAATGGAATGGATTGCTTACTCTTCACAACAAAAGTTTAGCGGAGAGGGTTGTTGGGTCAGATGGTACCAGTAAGGGTTTTCTGACCATTCTCTATGGTCTCTACAATGGGATTAATCTCGACTATGGGTCGATTATTTGGTCATAAGTGGTGCATAGTCTCAACACTTCAACAAGACACTCTGAAATTTCTTGTGGTCGCTTCTGGACCATTATCACGCGAAGGGCTATTGACTCTTTATAGATTCCAGTAATGAAGGATGCCCTGGTCTCATCTGTGGCTACTTTTCACACGAAGAAAATCATCTTCTCTGATGCCACAAAGTTCTCTCACAATGGATCCATACCTAAGACGATGTACGGGTGTGTGTCAGCCGAAAGTAAGGTGATGGCTGAATAACGCAAGCTTCCTGCCCAAGGACCGCTAGTACAGATTCCTGAACAGCAAGCTGCTTTGGATGCTGTGGAGAAGCCAGCCAACTGAGGCAAAAGGGCGAATACCAAGAAAGTAACAACCGAGGGTCCCTCGTCTAAGCCTGCCAAGTCTAGAAAGCGAAAGGCAGAAAATGGTGATTCTTCGGCTACAAAGAAGGTTAAGAAGATGGCGAAGAAATCAAAGAGTCCTTCTCCTCCCAGCTCAGACAATGATGAGGAGGATGAGGAAGCGGAAATTCAGAATCATGAATCATCGAGAGGTCATACACCTCCTCGTTCACCAACTCCCATCGAACCTCTTAATGACACGGTTCCAACACCTCCTCAATCTCCACCAAAAACCACTGTTCCAATTTCGGTTGCTCCTCCACCCCCAACTTCATCACAACCTACTTCTACAGTTGCTCTACCACCACCTGTATGCACTATACCAATCTCCACTTCTCCTCTTCCACCTCCCATTATTTTCCAAACAACCGAAGCAATTATCACCTCTATACCCATCATTATCACCACAACCGATTCTTCAGTTAACGTCAACACATCTGATGTGGGGGCGAGGACTGAAGAACCTCCTAAAGTTACACCTGAGCATATTTCCCCAACTGCTTCCAGTGAGTCTGGTGCTGTTCTTGGAGGAGCTGAATTCGAATTCGATTCCACTTACTATAGCCCGTACAAAATTCCAAGTGATGAAGCTGAGGCTACTCCGGTGACTAAGCAACAGCTCGATAGTGTTCATGAAAAGTTTCATACGCTGATCGACTCCACAAAGAAATATAATGATGTTGTTCTAAAAGCCTTCATGGATACAACCCTGCACCAATATAATGAATCCATTGATAAATCTGCAGCTGCTGTAGATGACTCTAGTTCTCTGTGCAAACAAGCCACATCTGATATTAAAGAACTCCTCCAAGACTCCAAGGTTTTTCTTGACTCTCTCAAGGGTCATGCTGAGTCGAACGCTGTAAAGGTGACTACATCAGTTGCTTCCCTATCTCAGTCTCTTCAAAGGGAACAAGCCAAGTTCGAGACTCTATGCTCTGATGTTTTTACCGATCATAAAACCTTTCTGGCATCTGTTGACTCTCAGTTAGAAAAGCTTAATACTGATTTCCAGGTGGAAAGGCAACTCTGAGATGATCTTGCTCAACAGACTGCTATAAATGTAGTGCAGAAAGCATAACTTGCCAAGGCAGAAAGAGAGATTTCCTTATTAAAAGTCGAACAAGCTGTTTTTTGCAGTTGTGCTGGGGATGTTCTTTCTCAGTTGCACAATGTGCTTCAGGCTCATTATCCCATTCTTACGCTTACAATTAGAAATCATTTGACCTCCAAACTCCTTCCCTCAATCGAACTCTTAAGAGAAATGAAGTGTGTTTCGGAGAGAATTGTTCCTCCGCAACAAGGGGGAGAAGATAAGCCACAACTTCCTCCTATTAAACCAAAGGTCATCATCAAAACTGAACCGAAGGATAATGTAGCTTCAGGTTCTGGTGATAAAGAAAAGAAGAAAGGTGTTTCTGCTGATGACAGTGATGATGAAGAAGAAACTATCGCTAATGCCCTAGAAATGCAAGAAAATGGATAAGGAGTTGGATGAAACTCTTCGGATTGCAAAGGAAGAGGAAGAGAAGGAGCAAAAGAAGAAAGAAGAGCATGACACCCTTGTTTGCAAACAAGCTCTTTTTCCTCCCTGGACCAGGGAAACACTGATCAAAGAAGCTATAGAGTTTCCAAGCACCTACTGGCTGAAGCATGTAACCTCTTTTGATTGTGAGAATACAAGGGATTCGCAGTTCGACATGCCTATTACTCGAAAGGCATTTGTTTTCCATTGTTTTGAGCCGACAGTTGAAGTCCCTTTGCCCCATCCTCAGGTTGACCATGAACTCATTGATTTTTATCTCAAGTTCAGTCACCCACAGTATCTGACCTGGAGTGTGCAGAAGATTACTACGGTCAAGGTGCTGAAACCATCACCTGCAGGGAAGTTTGTTAATGTCTCTTTCAAGATAAACCGAGGTTCGGATAACTCGGTTTCTATCATTTCCCTGGCAGACCTTCCCAACCTGAATCCTCATGATTGGATCCTGCTCTTCAACATTTTGCTTACTAATGCAAAGGAGTATGGACCAATCTTAGACCATTTAAAAAGGATGTTAGCTTCCTATATCCACGAAGTTGCGAAGATGGATCAGGAAGTGGCAAATGTCTTGAGGAAGAAACCAACGGTGAAGCCTACTGCAAAGCCAGGAGATGTCAACAAAATGACTCTCGGTCAAATTGATTCTGCTCACCTCACAGTTATGTTTACAAGAGCCAAAGGTGAAAGGTTTTTATTTGCTCTTGTTGACAAACACTTATTTTCGACCGACTGCCTGGAACATATCATTAATATCATTCATCAGTGCAAGGCGAATTTCGATTCAGATAAGAAGAACTTCACAGACATGCTCCGGTGATACATCACTTTCAGAAAAACTCTTTTAGCCATTATACCATGTGTGTTCAAGACAGTGAAGAAGTCTGCAATAGCTCAACCGAACTCAGCTCTTGGCTCCATTGACGCAAAGGGGGAGATTGTTGGGTATTATGTGTTGCGTCATGGGCCATTCTTTTGTATATCCAGTTTGGGCCTGTCCATCCGTGATTATAGATTAAGGTTATGCTATAAATAGTGCATGCATGTATGCCTTAGTCACGTTAGTCTTTTAATAATCATTTATTGCATTGTAACCCAAAACACCTCTACAGTCGAAGTTCTTCATCGAGCTCTTCTGGGGTGTTAAAGTTTAATCATTCGACATTGGTTAAACCATTCTTGTGTTCTTTATTGTGTTATTTATTTCTTTTCTGCTTTAATATTTCGATCATTAAGGAATATTATTCCAACAGATGGGTAACTCTCCTTTCTTGGAATTCTGCATGTTGAACCTTTTCAACACCTTATCCAAGTGAGTACTCTGACTAAGTCCAATTAGTCTTTTACCCCTTTGTTTTAATATCCTTATCCCTATGATATAGGCAGCTTCCCCAAGGTCCTTCATAGCAAAACACTTCCCAAGCCAGGACTTAACCTCCTGCAAGGTTGGGATGTCATTTCCAATGAGTAGTATGTCATCCACATACAATACCAAGAAGCTAACTATACTCCCACTAGCTCTGACATACACGAATGACTCATATTCACTTCTCTAGAAGCCAAACTCTTTGACCTTTTCATCGAAACAAAGATTCCAGTTGCGAGATGCTTGTTTCAATCCATAAATGGATTTATGAAGCTTGAACACTCTATTAGGGTATTTTGCACTAACAAAACCCACTGGCTGACTCATGTAAGCATCCTCAGCCAGCTTCCCATTAAGGAAAGCGGTTTTGACATCCATTTGCCGTATTTCATAATCATGAAATGCAGCAATGGCTAGCATGACTCTAATAGACTTAACCTTTGCTACTGGTGAAAAGGTTTCATCATAATCAGTACCCTGAGTCTGAGTAAAACCTTTCGCGACCAGTCGCGCCTTATAAGTGTGCACCTTTCCATCCATGTCGGTCTTCTTCTAGAAGATCCACTTGCACCCGACTGTCTTACGGCCCGGTACATTGTCAACCAAGTTCCAAACTTGATTGTCATACATTGACTATATCTTGCTGTACATAGCCTCCTTCCATTTAGCAGACTCTAGGCCTGCTATGGCTTCCTTAAAGCTGTTAGGTTCATCCAAATTTACCAGTGTACTATGACTGATAAATGTATCACCTTCCATAGTAATATGGAAACCATAGTAATGCTCATGTGGATTCCGAACTCTTGTGGAACGCCTCAGAGGTACAGACTCATCAGCTCGCTCAACAGGAGTTTCCTCCTCAGGTTGGTTGCTAGTGTCTGAGGTTCCTTCACCAATTGACTCTTGAATTTCTTCAAGGTCAATTTGCCTCCCACTGTCTCCTTGTCTTATAAACTCTCTCTCTCTCTCTCTCTCTCTCTCTCTCTCTCTCTCTCGAAAGACCCCTCTTCTTGCCATAAAGACCACATTCTCACTGGGTCTATAGAAGAGGTAACCAAAGGATTTATGTCGGTAGCCGATGAAAATACACCTTTCACTTCGAGGTTCGAGCTTATCATGAGTCTCGCGCCTCACGAAAACTCGCAACCCCAAATCTTGATGTGGTCCAGATTGGGAACTTTCCCAGTCCACATCTCATGAGGTGTTTTGGCAACCTTGTTAGTACGGACTAGATTAAGAATATGGGCGGCAGTCTCTAAGGCATACCCCTAAAAAGAGATTGGTAGCGAAGCTCGACTCATCATAGAGCGAACCATGTCCAACAAAGTTCGATTATGCCTCTCAGCCACACAACTCAGCTGTGGTGTCCTGGGAGGTGTCAATTGCGAGACAATCCCACACTCCTTAAGATAGTCGAGGAACTCAGTGCTAAGATACTCACTACCTCGATCGGATCGAAGCATCTTAATGTTCCTGCCCAATTGATTTTCTACTTCCTATTTAAACTCTTTAAACCTTTCAAAAGACTCTGACTTATGTTTGATCAAGTAGACATAACCATATCTACTAAAATCATCAAAATACGTCACATAATAGCGATTGGCATCCCTTATGGCGGTTTTGAATGGTCCACATACATCAGTATGTATAAGGTCCAAGAAACCCTCATCCCTTGCACAAGTACCAGTGAAGGGTGATTTTGTCATTTTTCCAAGTAGACAAGATTCACAACTATCATCCAACTTAAGGTTGAATGACTCCAAGACTCCATCCTTTTGGAGCTATCCTATGCGTTTGTAGCTTACATATCCAAGACGACAATGATACAATGATGCTTTATCCAAGCTAGTAGAAGAATCAATACACAACACATTATTTCCTAAATTATCTACAACCGACACAGCTTCATACACACCATCACAAGGTAATGCTTTAAAATAACAAATATTATTAAAGAAAGCATTTATTCCACCACAATCATTATCAAAAGAAAAGGTAAACCCTTGTTTGTACAAAGAATGAAAGGAAATAATATTTCTCGCCATTTCTGACGAGTACACACATTTATTTAAATCTAACTTTAACCCACTACTCAGCAACAAAGTATAAACCCAATCTTGGAAACAGGTGAAGGCTTCCTATTCCCCATGATCAGGTTTATGTTCCCGTGCTCCACATCCTCACTTCTTCTTAGGCCCTGCAAATCAGAACATATGTGAATACCACATCCTATATCAAGCACCCGAGAGTTAGAATATGGTGTGTTATTTGACAATATATTTTAAATACTTGCATGACATGGTTTCACTTTCCCATCCTTCACATCATGCAAGTACTTAGGGCATTTTCGCTTCTAGTGCCCCTTATTCTGACAGTAGAAGCAATCAGCATCCTTACGGATGGTAGAAGGAGTGATAGAACCACTTTTGGTTCCAGATGAGGAGCCTTCAAGAGACTTTCCCTTGGTACCCTTCGAAGGGGTCTTCCTCTTCTTCCATTTGCCTTGTCCGATAGCCAAAACATGGGTAGCTGTAGAAGTAGGAGTAGTAGAGGTAACAACCGACTTACCTTTAAGACCGGTTTTTGCGGTCTTCAAGAGTCCTTGAAGTTTGTTGAGAGTAACTTTCTCCTTGTTCATGTGGTATGTCATACGGAATTGGTCATAACAAGAAGGTAAGGAGTGCAAAATGATGTCAATTGCCAACTCCTCAGGAAAGTTCACATTCAGCTTCACCAAACGGTCCACATACCTTTGCATCTTTTGCATGTGGCCCGTGATGGATTCACCATCCTTCATTCAGGTTGTTATCATGGAGGAGATTATTTCATACCGCTCTTGATGAGCACTCTGATGGTATCTTTCCATCAGATCCTGATGCATCTCAAAAGGGTAGAACTCCTCATAGGACTTTCGGAGCTCGGCTGTCATCGTGGTCATCATGATGCATGCCACCTTGGAGGCATCTCTCTCATGCATCCTGAATTTAGCGATCTCCTCAGGAGTAGCAGTGGATTCATCAAGCTCCTTTAGCTCCTTATCGAGGACATATTCCTTGTCCTCGTAACGAGTAACCATCCTGATGTTCCGGATCCAATCTATAAAGTTGGAACCATCAAAGATGACTCTCCCACATAGGTTCATGAGAGAGAAGGAGCCAGTAGGGTTAGAGCCCGAAGCATTGTTGTTGGAAGATATCTGAAAAGAAGAAAACAAGTTTAGATTATATATAAATAGAGTCCTTAATAAGACACCCAAATGTAATATTAAGGCTAGGGTCCAACACAATATATTATAACTTAGAAGAGGGATGTCGTAATCTAAGCTATAACATATTTGAAGGTAGGTGAATGACGATTCACCAATTTCCACCATGAAAACGAAATAAATTAATAAGTTTTAATTGGTTTTGAAATTCCTAGATTCTTTTGAGATTCATTAAACTTTTCAACGGCATGTTTCAATCTCGATTGTGTCCTTCAAGTTTTGTGATTGGGATGCCGAGGATCACAAAACATGGTGTGAATAACCATGCAAATTCACTTGGTACCCTTAATATTTTCACCTAATCAATGTGCCGGTTAAACACACGCGCTCCACCGATCTATGATAAACATTAAGTCACCCTTCGTGATCCTTACTAGTCCAAGTTAGTGTGTCGGTTAACCACACACGCTCCACCAACGACTTGGTAAGGTACAAAGTGTGAATTTCATGGGTTAGCACCAAATTCCCATTTTCCTAAAGTAACTAAGATTGGGAATTATAAAAATATTTAGTTACTTTATAATAATCATTATACTTTTAATGAGAATTAAAGTCATTGTCCTAACCGTTCGGCTAACGACCCTCCACCGACCAAGGAAGCGGTAGGTGAGAGTGGACACCCATTAAGCTGCCATTTTATAGGCAACAACCTTATACCCCCCTTATAGATCGGCTTCGTGAATGAGGCCTACTAACGGTAAAACGACGTGATCTTATACATATATATAATTATTAACCACTAATGTTATAAATAGTATAAGGGTTGAATTTTAACTTTTAAAACTCTAAGGGTTGGAATTAAAGTAGATTGAGGTGTGTGTGACCTTTGGAAATCCATAACTTGAGGACAAATTATGGACTCCATTAAAACACTTAAATGATGAAGAATTAATTAATAAACAATTTAGCAAGTAATTCCTATGATCTAACAATAATTCATAAGAACATGAATATCATATCAAAATTTCAAGAACAAATGAACAAATATAAGCATGGAATTTTGATATTGGTCATTGTAAATGGATTAGCACAACCATTACACCACCTAAAACAAGTTTTATAACACCAAAACAGTTTAGGGTAATGTTTCTAGTCCATTTCCAGTAGCAAAAGTCGAAAAACTGCACTCTGCCTGGCCAACTCGTCGAGTGCATGAACTGACTCGCCGAGTTGGTTGAAGATACGCTTGGACTCGCCGAGTCCCCCCATGGACTCAGCGAGTCCACTGTGCAGACAGCAAGAATTTCGATTTTTTCAGCTATTTTGCATCAAGTATCAAACAAACAAGCCTAGGATCTGATACCACTGTTGGGTTTTCAGCATTCTAAGACTCCTAAGGTGTACATGCAACCCTAGAAACCTTGGATCTATGTTTGACTAAGATACATGCAAAAAAAAATTTCCAAGGTTCATAACCTATCTAGCATGGCATTGGGTACTTTAAACATAAAAGATGCTAGAAGAATTACATAACTTTAGTTGTGAGTTGATTCCTTTGGACTTTGAGAGCCAAACACCAATAATGTGAATGCCTCAAATGGAAATCACAAAACACCACAAAATTGGAAAACTTTATGAGAGAGTATGTCTTGCTCTAGAAATCGGCCACTCTTATGCACACACACATAGTCATTTCTAGCATCATAATCCTCTTTATATAGTGTAGATGATTAGGGTAAACCCTAATAACCCATGTCTTTTCCTTTCCAAGGATCCATGGGTTAAAAGCTCCATGGATCATCCATGGACTCCCATGCAAGCTGCCCATTTCCTAATGAGTATTAGCCCACACTATATAAATATAGTAGCCCATGTTTAATTAGTCACCTTTTTTATCACTAAATTAATCCATAATTAATTTAAGATCAATACTAATTAAATAATATGATTTCATATTAATATATTATAACTTATAGTATACTAATAAATCATAAACATATTATTCTCATAATATTATCCATATAAATAGTTCGGGTGAAGTGCAACCCAAATGGACCATGCCGGGTCGGGCCAAGTATATAACAAATAAGTTATGGACTTAGACACCTTATCCAACACTTAGACACCTAATCTAACATTATACACATGTTTGTGTTGTTTATTTTATGCAATTATTATCTGTGGTTGATAAATTAGTTTTTCACATGCTAAAATGATTTTAGACAAAATAAACATCAAATGGGGTTTTGTTTTCAAAATTTATAATTTGGACATAAGATGTAACAAGTTTTTGGTTTATAATAAAATCTGGTTTTATAAAATGTTAATAACGTCAAATTTTGAAGTACTCAAATATATGTTTTAAAAAGGTGATTTTTATAACTTATACAAACTCGAAATATATAAGTAATAAAAGGAAGTTTTATTGAAGATTTGAAAAGGTTCAAAAGCACTCAAACTTGATACCGGTTATTAAAATTGAATCGCATCAAATTATATAAAAACTAGCTTTTTATATAGAACCTTTATAAGTGACTTTCTTTTGAAAATTGGTACCATAGTTTATTATATGCATGTAATAACCATGATATCATATATTTTTAAAACTAGAATTTTAAAGCTTATAAACGACCTTTTTTACAAACCTCAAATCTATACAATTCTTTTTGAAGAGCATTCAAACATCTCTTGTATGCAATAGTGGGATAAAGGATACCTAACCGCTTAGTGTTATCTTTAGATAGCCGGGGTGTATTCGCGATTTCTGTAACCAAGTTATAGGTCGATTACACAAGTTTTTCAAATTGGATGATTTGATCGGAAATCTTTTATGATAAAGCAAGAGAGTTATGAGGCATAGATGGGATCAAACATCTCTAATTAAATTTGTTATTAGCGATCCCATAAATCCACGAATTATACAGTAAGATATAATGTATAATCCACATCTACCAGGTTGAATTCTAGTGGATGGCATAAAGGATACCTAATCATTTATTTAGCAACTAGGATCCTAGACTTTGATAATTAAAGTTTTTGGAACCTACAAGGGTATTAATTATTAAAGAGTTTAAATATTGAAAAACCGAAATGAATTTTGTTAAAATTTTGTATTTAAATAATTGATTCTCATTACCATGAAATTGTCATTTTCTTTAATGACTTAATGAAACAATAACATTCACTAGATACAACTTCAACGAGTGGGTTCATGTCTTAAGAGACAATATCGTGAGAGATATGAAATTATATACACTTAAAGGTCCTATTCCTAAACTATTTTCTTTGAGCAAGAAGCCTGAACATGATGCCTACTAAAGGCATCACTGTGATGCTAATAATGTTTCTAACATCAAGAAAGGAATAGTTCAAGGCCCAAAGAGTCTCCTTGTGTGATCTAGGAGGCCCATGTTTTATGGACTGGACACCTCTAAGCCCAAGAAATCCAATAAGGCCCACATAGATGGATCTTGTTTCTTTTGTGGAGAAACTGGTCACTGGAAGAGGATATGCTCCTCTTATCTGGAAATAAATTTTAGAAGAGACTCGTACTTCAAGTATCTACAAGATAGAACTCTTACTTTTCATATAATACTCAATTACTTGGTAGTTAAATGTTAATATAATATTTATAAATGGTTTGCAGATATTTGCAGAAGAGTAACCAGCTGAGCACCATCAAGTTGGAACTACACTCTTAGATTTTAGTTTCCTAATTATGCTAGGAACATAATTCACTTGTGTTATGAAACAATGTTTGTTTTGGAAAAATATTTAGCTTTCCTAAATCTCTGTCTAAGTTTAATTTATGAATGATTCACAATTTACTTAAATCGTTTTTAATAAGGATCACCTTCATATTTAGAAATGATTAAAATCCTTTTTATGAGACTAGATCTCTTAATAACAATTATAAAGTAAATATCAATATTAATAGATAACATGTTCTATATGCAAAATACTTTTGACATAAAATTGTTTTAAATCAAACTCATCTTTGAGATTGTTATCTTTATTATATAAATAACATTCATATATTCCAACTTCAAGAAAGAGGATCCTTGAAGGAAAATAATGCCGTTTATTTGACATATGTAAATCTTATTTATATATATATAATATTCTTAATGATATTTTCACTAAGTTGTAGATAAGATAATTATTAAGAAACTATACACTATGGTGTATGACATCCTTTCTAATGAATGCATAAAATTAAGCATAAGATACCAAACCAACTTTGTTAACAACTGTAGTAGTTATAATTATATTTTACATGGTAAAACATAATTGTGAAATCTTTTTTTGAGGTTTAAAAGATGAAGTTGAAATATAAACCGGTGAAGACAATCTAAAGCCTAAATGATAATAAAGTATGAATTATATCTTACTTGCTATGATATTCTTTCTAATCGGTAGAAATGCCATTATTTATTTCCTTAAGAAACACCTAGAAGACTATCAATTGTACCTTGAGTACAACACCAACTAATAAGTAGATAATAACATTTTCTCTATAAGGTTTTGTATGTAAAGGCTCCATCCCTATCTTACTTAAATGTTTTACGGATTTGAAGCCTATGTTGGAGTAAATCTTCTAATCCCAAAATCTACTAAATACATATTTGTTTATAATACTCTAGATGTGGCTTAGATTATTATAAGAAAACCCACCAAGACTAAGTTTTTATTATTCCTATGATAGTTGAGTTAGTAGAAAGAAAGCTTCAAATGACAAAGCAAGTGGGAGGTACATTGAACTTGAAGCAGCTCAAGAACCATTACCTAATGTAGTAATAGTTGGCACTAGTTTTAACAAGGGATTGCTAATCTAGAACAATAGCTATTCACAAACACAAATTGTTTGCATTAGTGGTAGAAATCATCTATGATTTGAGAAGTCTGGAATCTCTAATTGATGAGCTTTTATTGATGGTTTCTAGAAAATCCATTAAATACCAAGATGCTATGTCAGATCTCGAATCTGATTAATGACCTAGAGTCATGAACATGAGATGTAATCCATGTATGATAATCAAGTATAGTCTTGACTAAACTTTCTCTCTATAACAAGGATAGAGGGAGTAAGTGATTATGCTTGAAAGAATACATTACATGGATAACCATACACATTTAAAGGAAAACTTGTTATAAAAGGATTTTCTCATACTCATGACATTGACTATGATGAAACCTCTTTCACAAGTAGTTGTGGTTAGATACACAAGGATATTGTTACTATAAATTCGTATTCTTAATATGAGATATAGCAAATAGATTTCAAGAGAGCTGCTTTTCTTAACAGACATCTACTAGAAGATATGTATATAGATTATCTAGGAGGTTTTCTTAATCCATGTTATCCTAACAAAATGTGTAGAGCTTGAGATCCACTTGTGGATATAAAGAAAACATATCAATGTTGCAATAATCATCTTCATTTAAAACCACAAGGTATGATTTTATATCAAAATTAATAGAACATGTGTGTTTACTAAGAACTAGTGGGAGCATAGATATTCCTAATCTTGTATGAATGACACATACTTAATCATGAGAAATTATATTCTGACCATGTCAGGCCTTTTCACCTTGACTCAGAATGTAACATTCGTAATTTGGTATGTTTACTTTTAGCCCCTTAATGCAAAATCTATATCCTTTTGGTCCTTAGCTAGTACGTGGGGTGTACTCTATGAGTACGCTTAACGTACTCGCTTTTTTCTGGATGCGAGATTTACCCACATACATGGGGCGTACGTGGAGTACGCATGGCGTACGTGTTGCAAGGGAAAACCCTAATTTTTAGGGTTTGTAACCTATTATGGCCACTTATACCACCTTTAGACATTCTATTGATCAACCTCCATCACTCTCTACCCTAAAAGCGAAACCCTAAGTGGTTTTGGTGAGTTTTGAGCTTAAAAGTGAGATTTCGTGGTTTTTTAGTGAAGAAGAAGAAAAAGAACACTTCGTGGTTGTTTAGGAGTAGCTTGGGCTTGTAGATCCAGGGCCATATTCATCTTAGCGAGTCATTTGAGGTAAAAATCTCCCATATTGATGATTTTATGTGCTAGATCCATCTTAGGGTGTTATTTATGCATTTTTGCGTCTTTTGAGCTAAAGATGACTTTATGGTCTACTCCAGAGGCCATGGCTGTTAGATGTTAGCTCCATTAAGGTCCCTTGTCCATAAAAATGAAAACTTTATGTAATATATTGGTCCATGCAGGTGTTAAGAGTCATATTAAGCTTATTTTTGAGTGTTGGACCCCATTAAGTCATCCATGGGTGTAAAGTTGTCAACTTTGCGTATTAAGTCGTCATTTAGAATCAGATCTGAGAGTTTAGCATGTTGGATTAACCAATTAAGTTCTTAATGGGTTGGGTTGGTAATCTGGGGAGTACGTTGGGCGTACCCAGCTGGTATGTTGCGCGTATTTGCCCTGGAAGGAGTATGCTAAGCATACGAGCTGAGTACGCCCCACGTACTCAGCAGATTGACCTTCATTTTGGGCCATATTTTTAGCTTTTAGGATTTGGGCCTTGTTGGTCCACTCGAATTCTGACTTTAGGCCACGGATAGACTATGGACTTTCTTGGGATTAGGCCCATGATGATTTTTGGGCCCAATTTAGATGTTGAGCCATATTGGGCCTTGTAATGCCATTTAGGAATTTAGGCCTTTTGAGCAAACAGAATGGGCCTTGGTTTTATGCCAAGTAAGAAAAGGGTAAAATGGTCTTTTACCCTGGATATTGGACAAGTAGCTTAGATTCTTGATTATGGGTCGATATCCAGTTATTAATTGGATATTATTTGATGATGTTAGTGCGGGGATTCTCCAGACCAGTAGACCGAGATTTATTTGAGAGATTCAGCAGCCAGAGGTAAGTTTCTTCACTGTGTTTTGCATGTCGGAAGCACCAATGTATGCCCATGGTTTGATATGTTAGGATGGTAGTTGTCTGCGTGACTCTTGCATGTGTTATGTGTTTGTATGTTTACTAGGCGGGGATCGATGACTATCATGTATGCTATCTATTTTTTTATTATTGCATGTGTTATACGATTAAATGTTTCTATGTATACCGGGGGGGACCTAATGCCGGGCGGGGCCTGATGACTGACAGATCTGTTTCGAGCAGGGCTCGAGGACAGGCGGGGCCCATTATATGTATAATTAGTATGGTATATGGTATTTTGGGGAACTCACTAAGCTTTGTGCTTAAGGTTTTCAATTTGTGTTTCAGGTACTTCTGGTTTGAAGGGGAAGAACCCGAGATTATTGTAGTGCACACACCACATCATTTTGCCTTTTATATTATTCTGATGTACTTGGATGTTATTGATACACTTTGATTTACCATGGTTTCTATAATGTTGTTTTGGATACTGGTTTTATTAATTTAAATTGAGATATATAGTCTAAATTTTTGGAACGTTACAAGTTGGTATCTGAGGCTTGATTTGAGGAATTCAGAGATACTCTAGGGTGTGTCCGAACTCAAACTAACGGTTTGGTATAATTTTCAAAACAAATGTTTTATAAAAAGGGTTTGCTAATAAAAGAAAGAGGGTGTGGTGCATGCAATCGACCGAGCTCAAGTAAGTTTTCCCAAAATAGCCATACATGGTTTATGATATGCCTCGATTTGTGAATCTATGAATCGCATGCAAGTTAGAGCTAAGGATCTCCTCAAGATTTGCATGATAGAATGCTAGGATAGATGCCTTTATATTCCTACTATATGAGCTTGTACACTTGAATGCTAGTACTGATCAGTCGGTGATAGGATGGCCTGTTTAGGTTATGCTTGATTCCGATTATTCAATGCTCGAATGCTGCTTGTTATGTGCTTTTTAGGAGTTCTCACTAACTTCAGCTAACTAGTAAGTGAATATGCTAAGTTACATATTGGGGAGACTAAATAATTTTACAAGGTTAGGTTTTAACTCTATTGCACAGCTCTGGTTTGAGTCCAAGCTTTGTAGTGTGAGACCTTTCATTTGAAGAATTATCTGGTGTCAGTGTTATGTAATTGTATTCATGAGCTAGTTAGAGGGTGTAAGTAGGAGTTCCTCCTGCAGCTGATAGTGGAGAGTGACATGGTCATTGCCTTAAGGAAACCTAGGAAGAGATTTAGTGTTCGGAACCTTGTCTTGTTGAGGATTGTATATGTAGATAAGGAGTAACTTGGAGGATTCAAAGAGATCCTTGAGAAAAATACGGATAAATGTGGAAGGTAGTATGAGCCCGTACTAGTGGAAGCAGAGGATCCGTACTTCAGTCAAGGAGAGCTGCGATCAAACCTGGAAGCTTGTAGTGTGTGAGACTCCTTGATATATATATATATATATATATATATATATATATATACAAACACATACACACACACACACACACATATATATATATATATATATATATATATATATATATATATATATATATATATATGCATGTTATCATAGTTTGTATGGTCTATTTTCAGTATGCTGACTCTTCGAGGCAGACCGGTTAGTGGTTCAGGTGCTGTGAGGGTTCAAACTTGGGTTCTAGAGCTGGGGAGTTGAATGATTAGACACACGGCTTCATTTCTTCTGAGATTACCCACATCATACTCGAGTAGACTCATGTAATACGTGGTACGGTCAAGGAGGGCATTCTGTAGATTTTGGATGTGCGTTTGAGTGGTTTTCGGTCAGAGATGGTGACATTGATGGGAGCTCGCAGGTTGACCTTCAGGGAGTTTCCAGCATGTGGGGCTCCGGAGTACTTCAGGTAGACGGACCTGATCACGAGCAGACATTGGTTAGATGATGTTGCTAACGCCTTCCGGACTACCAGTCGTTCCGATGGGGAAAAGATCAGATTTGCTTCCTGTCTTCTGAAAGATAGATCTCAAGATTGGTGGGAGAAGGTTGGGTGCTCTGTGGGTGACGAGGTGGTTGATTCGATGACATAGGATGACTTTGTGACTAGATTTCAAGCTGAGTTAGCACCGATTATTGAGGTGCATCAGTTGGTGAGGGAGTTCCAGGACCTTTGCCAGACTACTGAGACAGTGGCTGAGATCACCGATATGTTCCGCGAGAGGGCATTTTTGGTTTCACAATATGTGGTGGATGAGGATATGAAGAAGGCGAGATTGCATGAGATGTTAAGGAGTGATATCCGGCTGTTCGTGAGCTGATCCAGCTGCAAGACACTAGAGGATATATTGGGAGAGCCAGAGAGAGGGAGATTGATCTTGAGATGCAGAGGAAGAGGAAGTCGGATCATGCTCTGGTTTCAGGGGGTTCGGGCAAGACACCGAAGGTATGTGATTCAAGATCGAGAGGCTAGCAGGGTCGGAGCCGCTGTGGCAAGTGAAGCAAGATACACGATGGGGCATTCAAGGTGGATGGATACGACTGCTTCAAGTGCGGCCGGATGGGTCATATTAGCAGGGATTGCACTGCTACTACTACCACCGCCACCCCAATATTTGATCTGATTTTCTTCCATTGCAATCATAGGGCCCACAAGAAGGCCCATTTTATGAGTTTGGAAGCAGCAGGACCAGTGGCAACACCCTCTCCAACGACTCTACGGATTACTAATGGCCGGTAGGGCAATGTAGTTGCGCCTGTGTGAGGAGCAGGGAATTTCAGCTGATAGACAAGGAGGCTCGCACATCACCTGATGTGGTGACTGGTCTGTATCTTCTCCATATTTCTTTACTTATGTTATTTTCTATGCATATATTTGTGTGTTTTATTTTAGGATCATTCCTTGTGAACGATATCTCCACATTGATATTGTTTGATTCGGGAGCTACCCGATCTTTTGTATCGCTTTCACTTAGCAAGAGGTTTGTCGGAACTCCAGGGGAGCTGCATTTCCCTTTAGATGCTAAGATTTCATATGATCGATATGTTTGGTTATCGAGGGTTCATCGGGGCTGTGTTCTTGAGATGTTTAGCGAGCAATATCTGATTTATTTAGTCCCCATTCCTTTGTGCATGAACAAGTTTATCGTAGGGATGGACTTGTTTATCCCTAATGGTGCGGTGATTGATTGTGAGCATTAGTTGGTACGTATTCAGACCCCAAGTAGGGGAGAGTTAGTGGTTTAGGGAGAGAGATCTTATTGTGGGCCGACTCTATGTTCAACAGCTAGGGTCAGACGATATCTTCATCAGGGTTGTTCCGGATATGTCGCCTATGTTATGGATACCCAGGATAAGGGTAAGGCGACTGTTGAGGATGTGCCAATTATATGGGAGTACCCAGATGTGTTCCCGGAGGATTTGCCTGGGGTGCCTCCGAAGAGGCAGGTGGAGTTTAGGATTGACCTGGTTGCTGGTGCGACTTTGATAGACAAAGCACCTTATCGGTTAGCTCCTCCATAGATGCAAGAGTTGTCTACATAGTTGCAGTATCAATTTCATCTCCTTTAAAGGTGACTGGAAGCATTCTCAACAATATCGTCTCTCGTGGAACATTTGGGATGTTGAAGTAATCAGTTATGTCATTAACTTCATCAACATGTTTGTAAGCATCCTCATGATCTTTCCCGGAAAATGGAGCTTACTTAAGCGCCGAAAGAATATGTCTATTAAGCTCGAATGTTGTGGCAGCGAGAATTGCAGGTTGCACTAGACCGGGACCGGTGTCCTATCGGATTTTTTGGTTGTATGCCTCCATAGACATGTCAGAAATGTTCACCATCTTGGTTTTTCGCTCGTCTTCGGTTTTGCTCTCTTCTTTTTGTAATTCGGGTTTGCACTCGTATTCGGATTCTTGTGCATTAGGATTCTGCTCAAAGCTTTCAACCTTGCTTTCGTCTTTCGAGGAATTGCTCAATTCACCTACGTTCTTTCCTTTCTTCTTTCCATAAACAGATCTAAGATCCTTGAAATGTGATTTCTTTGGTGGGTTGGTTTCTCCTACGTTCTTATGTCTTTTTACGAAGGGCTAACTCTAGATCTTCAAGCGGTGATATCAAAGGTGTGCTGGATCCACGGGTCATGTACTACTAGAATAAAAACGTAAAATTGACCAAAAACAATATAAAAATGCCTACTGACTGTTCACCACGACGTGGTATTGATACCACCTCGTGTTGTTGCATCAAAAAACAAAAGAAAATACGAAGTCACTAGACTTACGTCGTGAGGCGTAGAACTCACGTCGTGAGGTCGGTTATTCAGAAACATCAACTAATGATAAAAATGAACTTTTTGCAGGTTTTACCCCACAAAAAGGATCGATTAACCTAAAGCAATTAAATCAAAACTAAACTAGCCGTTCCCCGGCAATGGCGCCAAAAACTTATACGTAATTATTATACCTACTTGTGAGTTTTACCAACTCGTTAACTAACTATTACGCTTTTAGGCAGTGTACCTTTTCACAAATAATATAGCACTAACAGTCGGGTATCGTCTACAGGGAACGAATTTAATTAACTAATTTAATAACAAAAAATTAACCTAAAACAAGGAAAAGTTAATTGGTTTTTTTTTCTGATTTTGCAAGTTCACACAAACTTAATCACTTAACTATCAAATTCAATCAATTACTAAAAACACTTCTGTTTAGTTTGAATCCACTTATCCTTTATCGTTAGCTACTAAATGTGGATTATTAAAGTTGGTTACCAGATATTGTATTATTAGTAATTTAAGTCCAAATTGACAAATGTTTCACTAATTCATGTAAAACTATGTATGCTTATACAAAAGCTAACACAGAATCAACTAGTGATTATGGATGGGGCTATGTAAGATTTATTTAGCAAACAAAATTATGGTCATAATTTATGTTCTCCAACATAGCTAAATTCAATTACTTCAATTACTTATCTAAGATTGGGCCGATCCTAGCTCTAGCAATTCAGTAGTCACTAAATCACTAGTTGTCAAGTTCATGTAATTTAATAGTCACTAAGCTACACAGAACATGAATTCAAGTAATTAAATTATCAATTATTAGCATGCTAGGTAATAAAAATCAAACACAAGCACATGACCAACTCTTAAAATCCATAATTAACTAAAATTAATCCACTGAGTTAAAGCTTCATCTAGCTAA
Organism: Lactuca virosa; assembly: GCF_052849685.1. Taxonomy (NCBI): domain Eukaryota; kingdom Viridiplantae; phylum Streptophyta; class Magnoliopsida; order Asterales; family Asteraceae; genus Lactuca; species Lactuca virosa. The sequence goes on from NC_136428.1 coordinate 320,904,958, forward strand.
ACAGAAGCAACTAGATTCAGCTACTCATGGTTGAAAACACACACAACAATCAAATTATGAATGACATGATGAAATGTACCAAACTAAGTGATGATTATAATCTTCAATCTCTAGATCTTCAATAAATTATCCCCCTTTGAATGCTTAGGCTTGGTTTCTCTGATTAAATTTCCTCCAGAAATCTCTTTCTCAACCCTCCAAGTCTCCTGCAAAGACCTCCTTCATTCGTAAGTGCCAGGGATTTTATATAGTGTTCCTAAAGCTCTTCTCACGTCGTGAGATATAGAAGCTCACATCGTGAGCTTGGTTGTTATCCGTATCGAACACAGACTCTTACCTCTTAATGCCAATCTTCTTGAATCTCGAGGTTCACGTCATGAGAAGTGATTCCTCACGTCGTAAGATTGACTTTTTAAGCTAGAATCTTCTCTTTTTAAACTCCAGTCCTCCAAAGGTCCAATTCTTGTCTCTTTGGTCCTTTATCTTCAAGAATGTTCCTTTTGGCTGCAAAATATAATTCAATCTCATAAGTACCCTATATATTTGCAAATAACCAAAATGTTAATCACAATGTATTAAAATATTGCCTAAAAATGTCTATAAATATGGCAATATCAAATACCCAACACTTATCCTTTGCTTGCCCTAAAGAAAAGCTAATTAATTTTAGGTCAAACTTCCATCACCATCATAACATAAGACAATCCATTTTGAACTTAGCCATTATACCAAGACCTGAATGCGTATATTTGTGTCTAAAATACTAACAACTTCCTAATCCTAAATACTCACAATCCTTATGAACCTTCACCCCTTAGTTTATACTGTTGGGTTTTAGTATACTACAACATCCTATGGTGCACATACAACCCTAAATACCTTGGATCTATGTTTTCTCTATTATACATTCAAATATGCAGTTTCCAAGATATTACCCTATACTAGCATACAAATATCATATACTTGGGTAATAAAATAGATAGAATACATACCTTTTTTTTGATGTAACTTGTCTTCATGAAGCTTGAGTGCCGAGTGCCCCAAGTGTGACACCTCAAATGGTTCACACAACACCATGAACACTTAGAATAACCTTGAGAATAAGGATACTTTGGTTCTCTCTAGTGAAATCGGCCTTGCCCTTTTGTATACACACACTAGTGCCCATTTCACCAACCAAGGACATCTTTATATAGTGTGGAGATTAGGGTTAAACCCTAATATCCATGACCTTTCATTTCATATGATCCATGGGTTAAACACTCCATGGACTATCCATGAAAGCTTAGCCCAACCTAAATGAACTTGGCCCATCACACACATATATCTTAGAGTTCATATTTAATTAGTTCTTTTTGATCACTTAATTAATTATAAATTAATTCTTGATCAATACTAATTAAATAATATGATTATATATTAATATATTACAACCTATAATATATTAATATAAATCACTAGTATCCTTTTTCCTCATCTTGTCTATCCAATTGTCCTGATGCCATGCAACCCAAATGGACCACGCTGGGTCGGGTCAAGTCTTACCAATTATAGTTATGAACTTACACATTAATCCAACAGTCTCCCACTTAGATAAGTCTAAAACTATTATTGAGTATGACTTCAAACCCTGACTATCAATCGTAGCTCTCAAAAGCTTCTGTCGAACTCTGACCTTGCCGATGAACTTTGCCCTTTGTCAATGACTTGTCCATTAGATAAGGGATCATATATTCCTCTATTCTAGATATCATATGGACTGAGACATGGATTATAAATCATTCTCTCTGTCCATTTGTTTTTTCCTGATTTCCGATTCATGATGACTGACTGATTGAACAAATCAAATCAGTCCTGGCTTGGCCAAGCACTCACATGTCTCATCACTAAATCATCGAGGGGCTCACATATATCACTTTTATCCCGAAGGTAAAAGGAATGGATAAACTTCGACTCATATGGCTTGTTCTACTACTTGTTGAATCATACACAAAGGCACGTTTTATAACATCGAGTTACCAATGCGTTTTCATGCAATCAATGTATAACCAATTCATAGTAACAACTCATATCTCTAGGTTTGAAGAATATAAGATATTATCGTCTCATGATCACTCGTGATAAAATCCATGAAGTGATTCAAATGAGCGTGGGTTGAATCCAATACTCAGAACTTATGAGCACTCATGAGTGTTGTAGCACCACTTTGTCCAACATCTTAGACCTCTACAAGCCAACCCATGACAGTCTTGATTCATATCTACTTCCAACATATGACCGACTGTGGATAGTTTGAATAACTTAGTCATTCAGGAAGAATGACATGGTTTATGCTGGAAGTCAAAACATGCAAAGTGAAACACAAGAATAATTGAATCTAATATGGTATCAAAACCTATGAATATAAATAAGACACTTTTATTTATCACCATACTGATTACTCATTATTCATTGTTTCGGTTTCATCAACTTTATACTTGAATTAAAAACACTAGTTGTCCCATGCTCCAAGCAAGTACACTATGTTTTTCAAAACAATAGCTTTGCCATACACCGAGTATGCACTCTATGTTTTTGTATGATCCTTACTTTGTGAAATAAACCAATTGAACATAATTTCAATGATTCTAATTTCACACTTCCAAATCCTTATTGAAAAATGTGAGAATTTCAAATTCCTATCATTTATCGAAATCTGTTTAGATTTTAAACTTATATGCACCGACCCTCTAGTAATGAATATGTACTAAGTCACAAAGACTTGTCAACAGTCATTATAAGGTATTCCAATGGAGTTGAACTCCATGGAAACTAAGTCTCATATTCAAAGTACATTGCTTTGAACATGCTTCTTGCATTAGGTTTTCTAATCTTACACATATAATTTCCACCTATGGAGACAACTCCATATTCTCATTTTGACTATCACTTCTGAACAAGAGATGCCTCTTTTCAGAATATGTCAATACGGTCCTTCCAAAATTAGCACTATACTTCCAACTGTCCCTGAGCAACCAATCTTTGGTAAACTTTAGATTGTCCTCGACAATTGCTTAATCATTTTAGTCATATCCAATTCTAGACCTTTTCCCTTCTTAATGCCTCTGGGCATTTGGAAAATTTTAGAAAGGACAAATATTATAGCACATGCAATCGATCCTGTACCCAAAGCAAATGGGACACGATTCATGATGTCTCACATAAAGACATGATTCTAGACCAGTCTTTTGCTACAATATTTTTATTTGCCATGTTTTCAAAATTTGACTATGAAGAGGGATGCCGTAATCATAATCGAATTTTGAGAACGCAATATATAGAATTTCCTTAAGTTGAACCAATCCAACATGAAATTCATATATATATATATATATTCTTGACTAAAGATGATTAAGGTCTCAATCTAAGCCTTTAGAACTGAAATGAAGTATATCCTCTCCCTTAATTATAGCAAAACAACTTTTTCAACCCATGCAGCCTCAGGAATTGAAACTTTTGTTTTCTATAATTAACATTGCTAACTTGAAACACTAACAATAATTATCATGCTCCCACTAACATGATGATTATTACCATAACACTTATGTTCCCACTAGCTTTGACACGTAGTCAGAAATCAGCTGGACTTCTAGAAGTCAATACTTTACAGACTTTATTACCAAAGTTCAGATTTCTGAGACGAGATTGCCTTGATAAGACTTTATCAAAATCATACACCTTTCCTTAGATAGCATGCATGTGTGTCTAAACAATTTCAGAACTATGAAAAGGGATACCGTAATCATAGTTTCAATTGTTTAGACCTTTTGCCATCTGCTTCAAATCTACTTGGTGGAAGTGTTTCCTCACCATCATTTTCATAAATCGGAGAAAAACCTTATGACCCTTAGATTTTATGGTGTATGTGTTCTTATCCATGTGAATCTGTCAAAACCATAATCACAAGACAAGGTTAGTGACAAATCCAAACTCATATGGACTGAACTAAATCTTAATTTCTTGCCACCTGGCAGCACAAGGGCCCGCCATTGCTTCCAAGTTGTTATGCAACCAATTGAGAACTCATATGCAAAACCAACTTTAACTGGAATGGGCACAGAAATAGAAGTATGTCAATACGATAGGTTATAAACCTCAAGTCATGTGCTAGTGAAGAACCTCAGGTTTTACTCTTGATTAGTTCTTGAGACTTTCAAGACCTTTAAGACTCTCACTGTCCTCTTGACATATAAGACTCTCTTGTCAAATATTCAAGGGATAGTACGGATTCTTTATCAAAACAAACACTTCACACAATTGGCCTTAGTTGGTCTTTGTTTACTCCAAAACATCACAACTTACCAACATCAAATGTACAAGAGTAGGAAACTTTTACTCTTATATTTCACAAGTGTTATAAACCTTTCTTTAAGATATGTCACTCAACTTATAGTCTTGGAGTATGACTCTAAGACTTGTTTTGAAATGAAGTATGACTCATCTTCTTGATTTAACCATTTCAACAATTCATGACTCCTCTTCTTAGTCATAAAAATGCACTAATATGTCCTTAGAAGACCAATTATGATGTGGTTCTTAAATCATTAAGATGATCACAAAACATGATACTAAAGTACTCTCCCATATTTTCAGATTTCAGAAACCTTTACCTTTCTACCTAATTTGATTCTTCTCATTCGTTCTGCCATACATCGAGACTTTTCCAATGCTTCAGAATTACACTTAAGCCTGTAAGTATAACCATATTTACTAAACTTTAGTAAATCATGACGAATAGTCTTATAGATCTTTGTGGTGGACTTGACCAGTGCACAAGAATGTGTACTCGATCCCTTTAGTCATTTACTTGACTCACATATACATGTGAACAAGGAATTAGTCTTAATTTTCGAAAGCTTAAAGTTCTCATTCATCATACTATACAACTTACAAGTTGGAAGTATAGTGTTAATTTTTGGAAAGGACCATAATTGGCATATTCTGAAAAGAGGCAACTCTTGTTCAGAAGTGATAGTCAAAATGAGAATATGGAAATATTTCCATAGGTGGAAGTTGTTCTTTTAAATCTATGTAAGATTAGAAAGCTTAATGCTAGAAGGATGTTCAAAGTAATGTACTTTGAATTTGAGACTTCGTTTTCATGGAATTGATCTACATATGAATGCTCTGTAATGTATGTTGACAAGTCTTTGTGACTTTGTGCATAGTCATTACGAGAGGGTCAATGCATATAAGTTTAGAATCTAACAAATTTCGTTAAATGATAGGAATTTGGAATTCTTATATTAACGATAGAGATTTGGGATTGTGAGATGAGCATCATTGGAATCATGTTCAATTGATCTATTTCACAAAGTAAAGATCATTGATAAACATAGTGTGCATACTTGTTGTATGGCATGACTAGTGTTTAGAAAAACATAGTTTACATGCTTGGAGCATGGGACAACTATTGTTTTAATTCAAGTATAAAGTTGCTTATTTGAAACATTATACAATGAATAATGAGTAATCAATATGGTGTTTAAATAAAAGGTGTTTTATTTACTCTCAAAGGTGCTTGGGACCATAGAGGATTAGTATTATTCTTGTGTTTCACTTTGCATGTTTTGACTTCCAGAATAAGTAGGTTATTCTTTCCGAATGACTAAGTTATTCAAACCATCCAAAGTCGATAATACGTTGGAAGTAGGTATTAAGGCAAGACTATCATGAATCGGGTTTGTAGATGTCCAAGGTAGTGGACATACTAAGAGTTACTACAACATTCATGAGTACTCCTGGAATAGGGATTCGAGTATTGGATTCAACCCACGCTCATTTGAATCACTTCATGGATTTTATCACGAGTGATCATGAGACGATAATATCTTATATTCTTCAAACCTAGAGATATGAGTTGTTACTATGAGTTGGTTGTACATTGATTGCATGAAAACGCATTCGGTAACTCGATGTTATATAACGTGCCTTTGTGTATGATTCAACAAGTAGTAGAACAAGCCATATGAGTCGAATTTTATCCATTCCTTTTACCTTCGGGATAAAAGCGATATCAGTGGGCCCCTCGATGATTTGGTGATGACAAAATGTAAGGCCTGGACTGATTTGATTTGTTCAATTAGTCAGTCGTCATAAATCGGAAATCGGGAAACAACAAATGGACAGAGAGAATGATTATAATCCATGTCTCAGTCCATATGATATCTAGAACGGAAGAATATATGATCCCTTATCTAATGGACATGTCATTGATTTGTTCAGAGTTCGACAGCGGCTTTTAAGAGGTACGATTACTAGTCGGGATCTTAGAGTCATACGCAATAATAGTTTTAGACTTATCCAAGTGGGAGACTGTTGGATTAGGTGTCTAAGCCCATAACTATTATTGGTATGTATTCGACCTGAGAGTAGCATGGTCCATTTGGGTTGCATATCATCAGGACAATTTGTTAGGATGGACTTTTGAGAGAACATGTTATATATGATTTATTAATATATTATAATTTCTAATATATATGAAATCATATGTTTTAATTAGTATTGATCAAGAATTAATTTAGAATTAATTTAGTGATCAAAAGAGACTAATTAAATCTATGGGGACTAATTATGGTAATTAGTTATATTTATATGTGTTGGGCTTATGATCCATGTTGGACCAAGTTTATGTATGGATACATAAAGAGTTGGGCCACATGGACCATGGATCATAAAACCCATGGGTATGGATTTGGGTTATATCCATGACCCTAGAAATCCCACATATAAATAGATACTTCATTGCCCAAAATCGCCACTTGTATCTTCTTGGAGTTCATGGTGCCTTTTGTGTGCATGGAATTCTCTCTCAAGTTCATCCTTTGTCCATGGTGTGTTGTGATTCCATTTGAGGCTTCCACACTATTGGGGCTAAGCTCTTTAAGGCCAAATACACCAAGACTTCAAGCTCCATCAAAAGGTATGTTACACTAACTAGTATCTTGTGTAGATTACATCCTTGTATGCTAGTTATAGGCTTAATACCTTGGAATCACATTTGCATGTATAATTAGTGAAAACATAGATCCAAGGTATTTAGGGTTGTATGTGCACCATAGGATGTTGTATTATACCAAAACCCAACAGTAATATCATATAAGTCTTCAAACCTAGAGATATGACTTGTTGCCTAAGAGTTGGTTATGCATTGATTGTACGAAAACGCATTGGTAACTCGATGATATAAAACGTGCTTTTGTGTGTGATTCAACAAGTAGTAGAACAAGCATATGAGTCGAAGTTTATCTGTTCCTGCTTGGATTAGAAGCGATATATGGGCCCCTCGATGATTTTGTTTTGACCTATGTACCGGGCCCGATCAGAACTAAATTGATGTGTTCGATTAAGTTCTTTGTCAAACAAATCGGAAATCGGGAAACAAACTGTTGGACAATAAGTAAGACCTTGTTCCATGTATTTGTCCAGCTGATATCTAGAACAGAGGATTATATGATCACTTATCTTAAATGGCGTACCATCATCTTCTCAGTTTCGAGAGACCTTGAAAGAGCTACGATTGCTGATCGGTTCCTGAAGTCATACTTGCAGGAATAGTTATTAGACTTATCCAAGTGGGAGACTGTGACAACCCGAAATTTCTATTCTGTACAACATGTCAATTCAATAGAAGTCAAATCAGTTACAGTTAAATTTTCAGACTTTTTGGATTAAGTTGGATTATTTTAGGATATACACTTTAGGAGATACCAGGAGAGAGGATGCCCTAGGGTTATAGTGCAACACTGTTATTCCTAAACTTCAAGAAATTGGAGTTTACTGCCGGAATAAAATAATTGCAGCCAAAAACCCAGAAATTTGGGGTATATACATGACACTTGTCATTTTATGTCATTTTTCCAAATTTCTCAAGAACAAAAACAAATCCTCTCAAGTATCATCCCGGGATTTATTCCAGATCTCGATCTAGTAAGTGTTTTCAACCATTTCAAGTTAGTAGATCACTTAATCTAGTGTTTTAACACCTTTCTAACCGTGAAATCATTCCAAAAGGTTGATTCTTCCATTTTCACCAAGAACACCAAGAACAGACACTAGTGTTCTTGGCATTTTGGCTCATTTCAAGCTTCTATATAGTAAGTACTTCTATCCTAGAGTGTGTTTAAGCTTGCTATACTTCATTATAACATGAAATCATCCAAGAAACACCAAGAAAATGGTGTTTACGGTCCAAGAACATTCTTGAACCGTAAACCCATTTTAAGGGACCAAAATGTCCCTAGTCCCTTCCTAAGCCTAGGTAACTAACTTGGATCCTTACCTTGATGTATTAAGGACTTGAAATCATCGAAATACGAACAGCCATAAGGGTTTACGACCGTAAACCCAAAGGGATGTGGTCTTTGGGCCGTAAACTCCAAATAGGAGTGAAATGGTGCCCTAGCTTCTTCCTTAGGCTTATACTTCAAGAGGAAACACTTCAATGGACTTAGAAACCTTCAAATCAACAATTGGTCAAAAGAGGGGGAGTTTACGGCAGTAAACTCTAGGGTTTACAACCGTAAACCCATTGGGTTGAGGTCACAAAAACCGTAACCTCAAGTTAGGGTTCCTTTTGAACCCTAAACCCTATAGCATTGTTCTACAACACTTAGATGCATTCCTTGAGACTTATAACACTTATATAAGGTGTTTAACTTGTCTTAGGATGTCTTAACTTTGCTAATTAGTTGTTTAAAGTCTAATTAGATACATATATGGTGTATTTATATGTTAAATAGGATCATTGTGTGTGTACAAGTCTTCACTTGACACCTAGCAATCCTATTTCTCCAGTTCATCCAAACCACCAACTACAGGTGAGTTCATACCCCTTAATTAACCTTTTAAATGTTTTTAAATGCTTTTATGGGGGGGAATACAAGTTGAACAATTATAGTTATTATATCAATCACATGTGATTAATAACTACCAAACAAATGGTTTTCTTACTTTTCAAACTGTTTATCAAACTGTTTTACCTCAAACTGTTTTACAAACTCTTTTATTGTCAATACATTTATCAAACTCTTTTAACTTATATTAGGTGTATCTATATAAATATAGTTATATAAGTAGGATTGGAAGGACTTTGGACTGCTAGTCTACCCTGCTTCCTGTTCTTGTTTGATTGTGGTCTTGGGGTATCAAGGTTAGTTGTCCGAGGGTCGTTTGAATCCTAGTTATATATTATGTATACGTATATAGATATAAAAGGTTTGTTATCAACCTATTTTAACTTATATTATGTGTATCTATATAAATATAGTTATATAAGTAGGATTAAGAAGGACTTAGGACTGCTAGTCTACCCTGCTTCCTGTTCTTGTTTGATTGTGGTCTTAGGGTATCAAGGTTAGTTGTCCGAGGGTCGTTTGAATCCTAGTTATATATTATGTATATGTATGTAGATATAAAAGGTTTTCCTTCATTCAAGTCCATACCCTTGGGTAGCAAGGGTATACAAACATGTTCATACATTGCTAGTAAGCTACCATAGGGGTAGTTTAGGAAGATACAATTACTAGAACGATGAAACATACAATGAGTCAGTTCATACATGAGTCAATACATACTATAATGAGAAACAAAAGATACACGCACAGATACTATTGAGTCGGTAGCAAGATACAGGCCGATCACATGTTACCTTAAAATATACAATTGGCTTAAGGTAGTTAGTACAACAGTAGTTTCATAATGCTACATTAAAGTACTATAACATTTTCCCTTTACATTTTACTTTGTGATTTCACACAATAAACAATAATGTAAAAACTATATTTTTGGTTAATGATAGTCGGATTTGGGAAAATACTCACTTTTACAAAAGATACACGCACAGACACTAGATGCCTTGGTAGAAGGCTACTTTTAGTAGGAAACATAGGGTTTTCTAAGATAGTTCAAACGAATACAAAACTTTTACAAAACACACAGTACATCTTACAAAACATTTTACAAATGCTTTCATACAAACACAGACACTAATATACTTATGAATTCACCAGCTCTAAAGCTGATAAACTCTTTCAAAATAACTTGTATTCTCAGGTCACCAGTAGACAGGTACCGGAGCCAGGTTTTGGGAAGATGGAGTTCGTTCAAGACTCATCTTATATTTTTGATGTATATTGTTTTGGTGTCTTTAAAACTTAACGGAACACACTTGTATGAAATTATATTATTAATGCAATGGATGATGTTGTTGTTTGTTTACTGCTTGCATTGTTCTGATACTGTACATGACGTCCTCCACCCCAGAACGTTTCCGCCGTTCATCTGGTTTTGAGGGTCTGACAGATTGGTATCAGAGCATTGTTTATAGTGAATCGAGTGTATCAACCCATAAAAGATATACGAACTATAAACACAAGCGGGATTTAAAATACTCTGATGAAGAGTTTATACTTTAAATAATAAAATATTTAATAAAGTATACATACCTGCATTCATACTAAAATCAGTGTCACTAGGACAGAACAAAAGTATTACGATTGGTGGACAGCATAAGCAGACTTAGAGACATATGGTCAACCCTGGGAAGATGTAGCCTGATCAACTACATTATCCGAGGAGTGATTAGCATGTGCCTAAGTGTGGTTGTGAGGTTGCAACAAGTCTAAAAACTTACCAACACTTCTACAACAAGAACAGTAGAACAAAACATTAAACTTAAAATACTATAGGAGTATTTTGTGTTACTATAATTACTTATTTGAGAACTAAAGGTCATTATTAGTATATCAATGGTTGTTTAGTGGATACACTAAAGTTATATGTACTAGGATGTCATAGACTTAGAATCTGTGATCTTTGCCTTACTTCCTGTTCCTTGTTTGGTTGTGGGCTTAGGGTTAGGGTTACTTATTCGAAGGTCTATCCCGTCTGCATGACATATAACTGGTATGCTTTAAACAAGTATTAAGGCAACTGATAAAGATCATCTTATAATTATTTAATTAGTTAGTTAGTTTAATTTAGTTATTTCTTATATCCCTTTTCTCGCGTAGATTGAATGGCTGGATTTTATCTTCCCGGAGACCCGTACTTTCCCAACCACGACAACGCATAATGGCTGGAAGAAGAACCAAAAGATAATCACCCAATTCCTTTAGATGATTATGAAGCTGAAGGTTTTTCTGATGGTTCCGACTCGGAGCCAGAAGTCATCAACCAACCTCCAGCTGTTCAAAACCCAAACCCTCGTCCCGCATTTCAAGGACCCATACCTATGTGGGCCACAAACTTGAATAGGTGGAGTCAGGAACAAGGTCAACCTTTTCCTTACAATGGAGACAGAAGCTTCTACAACCTCACTGAGGGAGCTTCAGCTGATAGGGTCCTACCTATCATGGTTCGTAGAATTGCTCGGAACACCAAGCAGGGTCGAGCGGCTATCGACCGGGTAGTAGAAGTTGATGCAAATTCTAGTGTTAATACTGTCCGCATTCTCCAGCTGGAGTCCGCTCATGAAAGGGCTCAGGTCGGTAATGCTCTGCTTCAAAGAGAACTTGCTGAGACCCGAGCCGAAGTCAGGGAACTTCGAGCTCAACAAGCAAGGACAGATAGGCGCGTAAGAGACATTGAATGTCTGCTTTCGGATTCAAGGGCTCACTCAAGCAGTTCTCGTTGTCGTTAAAATCTTACCGACTTCTCTTTTGGATAGAACTTAGTTATGTAAAAACTTAAGTCTAATTTCCTATCCTTATAAATCTTAGACCTGCTAGGTTTTGATTAGGTAGTATGCTGTCAAAATTTTCCCATCTTGGTTGATGTAAGACTTACTTCTAGGTCATTTTTCCCCAAACTCATTACATCTGTAATTCCAATATCTTTGACAGATATGAAAATCTAATGGAAATTATTATCCAAATGCTTTCATCTTCATTCAAGTGTTCCATTTAATTATGATGTTGGGCTATGGAGAGTTAGTCCATGAGTCATTCTCATCAATGTTCATTTCAAATTCTTATCAATATCTTATTCATTCTAAACTTACAGCTAAAAGATGCATCCACGTAAGTCAACAAGACGTAATCCTCCACCACCTATTCCTCAATTTGATACAGCAGCCCTCAATGCTGCTGTAGCTGCGGCTGTGGCAACGGCCATGGCTGAATATCATTCTTCAAGTTCCACTGGAGGAGGGACTCCTATTCCAACAATACAGGTTGAAACCCCTGTGCGCTCGAGAGAGTGCTCCTACAAAGATTTTACAAACTGCAAGCCATTATCCTTCAGAGGAACTGGCGGAGTCATTGTACTCTCGCAATGGTTTGAGAAATCTGAATCGGTTTTCGAAATCTGCTCCTGTCCAGAAGGGAGCAAGGTGAAGTTCGCTGCTTGCACCTTTGAAACCAGAGCCCTAACATGGTGGAATAGCCATGTTAAGTCACTATCTCTTTCAGTGGCAAATGATATGGGCTGGGATACTTTAAAAGACCTCATGATTGAGGAGTACTGCCCGAGGGGAGAGATCCAAAAGCTGGAGGAAGAACTTTGGCGCCTAACCATGAAAGGCACCAACATCATAGCATATACCGCCAGGTTCTGTGAACTGGTTGCCCTCTGTCCCAACATGATTCATACAGAGGGAAAGAAGATCGAGAGGTATATATGGGGGCTGGTGCCGCCATACCAGGGAAATGTTTTGTCATCACGCCCCACTACATTTGATAGTGCCAAGCGATTGGCACAGCAGCTAGTTAACCACGGGACCCGTACCCCGGCTGCAACAACCACCCTGGCCATCTCAGAAACCGCCAGAACTGCAGAGTCCAAGCGGAAATTCTGGGATGACAAGAAAAAGAAGAAGGCTGCGAAGAAACAGCAGACGGTGGCAGTTCATAGTGCGACAGCACCTGCCACTGCTGCTATTCCAATAACGCAGTATTCTGGAAGTTTGCCTTTATGCAACAAGTGCAACTACCATCATATGGGAGCCTGTCGGGACATGCAGTGTGTAAACTGCAACAGGAAGGGGCACACAGCCTGTTTCTGCAAATCTCCGGCGAGGCCAATCACCCAAGTCCCCGGCGCTGGAGTGGGCCAAGCTTGCTACAATTGTGGCGATGTGGGCCACTACAAAAGGAACTGCCCCAAGGCAGGGAATGCCGGTGGAGTAGGAAGAGTTCTGGCTATAGGCCATGAGGAGGCGGTTGCCGACCCCACAGTGGTCACTGGTACGTTTCTCCTCGACAACTCTTATGCTTGTATACTATTTGATAGTGGAGCGGAGAGAAGCTTCGTGAATCAGAAATTTGCTCATTTACTTAAGCAAAAATCATGAGCACTCAAAGAACCGTTCACAGTAGAAATGGCTAATGGGAAGACAGAGAGCACTAGCTGCATTTACATAGGTTGTACCTTAACTTTAGATAGCCATTCATTCTCGATCGACCTCATGCCAGTCTCAATTAAAAGTTTCGACGTCATCATTGGCATGGATTGGTTGAGTCTTCAGCGTGCCGACATCATGTGTTACGAAAAGGCAGTCCGCCTTAATCTTTCGTCTGGCGAAACCCTAGTAGTTTATGGCAACAAACCCGGCACAAACCTTCGTATCATCTCGAGCATTCAAGCTCAGAAATTCTTGCGAAAGGAATGTCAAGCATTCCTTGCTCATGTTGTCGATGTGAGCCAAGCAACTAAATCTATTCAGAACATTCCAGTAGTACACGACTTTCCCGACGTCTTTCCAGAAGAGCTACCAGGATTACCCCCGCAACGACAAGTCGAGTTCAGAATCGACTTAGTTCCAGGGGCTACCCCCGTAGCCAAATCGCCTTATCGTCTAGCACCTGCAGCGATGCAAGAACTATCCTGTCAACTTAACGAACTGCTCAGCAAGGGCTTTATAAGACCAAGATTCTCACCTTGGGGAGCTCCAGTCTTGTTCGTCAAAAAGAAAGACGGATCTTTTCGTATGTGCATCGATTACAGGGAGCTCAACAAGCCGACCGTCAAGAATCGTTATCCTTTGCCTCAGATTGACGATTTATTCGATCAACTTCAAGGGGCGAATTTCTTTTCCAAAATCGACTTAAGATCCGGATATCACCAGTTACGAGTGCTAGGGGAGGATGTTCCAAAGACAGCCTTCCGAACTCATTATGGGCACTACGAATTCGTAGTGATGCCGTTCGGATTAACAAACGCGCCCGCCGTATTCATGGACTTAATGAATAGGGTGTGTCGTCCTTACTTGGATCATTTCGTCATCGTCTTCATCGATGACATACTTATCTACTCTCGTAGTAAGGAAGAACATAGTCAACATCTGCGACAAGTCTTAGAAACCCTGCGTGCGGAGAAGCTTTATGCAAAGTTCTCGAAATGCGAATTTTGGATCCGCCGAGTCGAATTCTTAAAGCCATTGAGAGCTGGTTAGCACCGAAGACGCCTACAGAAATTCGTCAATTTCTAGGCCTCGCTGGCTACTATCGCCGGTTCATTCAGAACTTCTCCCGCATTGCAAAGCCTCTTACAACACTTACCCAGAAGGGCGTATCCTTTGACTGGGAAGAAAAGCAGGAGAGAGCGTTCCAAACACTCAAACAAGCCTTGTGCACTGCACCAATACTATCCCTCCCCGAAGGAATAGAAGACTTCGTTGTCTATTGCGATGCATCGAACCAAGGTCTCGGATGTGTTCTGATGCAGCGAGGTAAGGTCATCGCCTATGCCTCGAGGCAGCTGAAAACACATGAGGTCAACTATACGACGCACGATCTTGAACTAGGAGCAGTTCTATTTGCTTTGAAGATCTGGAGACACTACCTGTACGGTACGAAGAGCACAATCTTTACAGACCACAAGAGCTTACAACACATATTCGATCAGAAGGAGCTCAACATGAGACAACGACGGTGGGTCGAGCTACTCAGTGACTACGAATGCGAAATTCGTTATCATCCCGACAAGGCCAATGTAGTAGCTGACGCCCTAAGTCGGAAAGAATATTCTGGTCGTAGAGTCAAGTCATTGACTATGACTATCCATTCACACTTATCCACACAAATACAGGCGGCTCAGCTCGACGCTTTGAAGCCTGAAAATGTGGCCAATGAATCCCTGCGAGGGATGGATAAGAACTTGGAAGTCAAAGGTGGCGGAGCTTATTATCTCATGAACCAGATCAGGACCCCGAAACTTGGTGGTTTCAGAAATTTGGTCATGAAGGAGGCGTATAACACTCGTTATTCCGTTCACCCAGGTTCAGATAGGATGTATCTGGATCTTAAAAAGTTATACTGGTGGCCTAACATGAAAGCAGAGATTTCTACCTTCGTAAGTAAATGCCTTACTTGCACAAAGGTCAAGGTCGAGTACCAGAAACCCTCAGGTCTTCTTCAACAGCCTGAGATCCCAGAATAGAAGTGGGAGCGGATCACTATGGATTTCATAACCAAGTTGCCCAAGACAACGGGTGGACTTGATACCATATGGGTCATCGTTGACAGATTGACCAAGTCCGCGCACTTCCTACCAATCAAGGAAACAGACAAGATGGAGAAACTTACCAGAACATACATAAGGGAAATTGTACGATTGCACGGTGTCCCTATATCCATTATCTCGGACAGAGATAGTAGGTTCACTTCTAGGTTCTGGCAATCGCTACAAGGTTCCTTAGGAACTAGGCTGGACATGATTACAGCCTACCATCCGCAGACAGACGGGCAAAGTGAGAGGACTATCCAAACCTTAGAGGACATGTTGCGAGCCTGTGTGATTGACTTTGGGAAAACATGGGATACTCATTTACCCCTTGTAGAATTTTCCTACAACAACAGTTATCACACAAGCATAAAGGCTGCTCCATTCGAGGCCCTCTACGGCCGAAAGTGCAGATCCCCTCTGTGCTGGGCTGAGGTGGGTGATACACAGTTAGCTAAGGGACGAGTTCCTGAAAGCACTCTCACATGTCCAGAAATCATACGGGAAACGACGGAGAAGATCGTTCAGATCCGTGAACGACTGAAAGCCTCCAGAGACCGACAGAAAAGCTACGCTGATAAACGAAGGAAACCGTTGGAATTCCAGGTGGGCGACCATGTTCTATTGAAGGTCTCACCCTGGAAGGGCTTGATACGCTTCGGAAAGCGTGGAAAGCTAAATCCAAGGTACATTGGGCCTTTCGAGATTCTTGCCAGAATCGGCCCAGTAGCTTACAAACTTAACTTACCGAGCGAACTCAGTAACGTACATTCTACCTTCCACGTCTCGAACTTGAAAAAGTGTCTGTCCGACGAGACTCTTGTAATTCCCCTCGACGAGATCGAGATCAACGAGAGCCTCAACTTCGTGGAAGAACCAGTAGAGATCATGGACCGAGAGGTCAAGCAAACGAAACAAAGCCGCATCCCGATAGTGAAGGTTCGCTGGAACGCCAAGCGAGGACCTGAATTCACTTGGGAGCGAGAGGATCAGATGAAACTGAAATATCCTCGTCTTTTTACTTAGTTCCTTATAACTACTTATTTGCTTAAATTCTAATTTCGGGACGAAATTCCTTCTAAGGAGGGGATGATGTGACAACCCGAAATTTCTATTATGTACAACAAGTCAATTCAATAGAAGTCAAATCAGTTACAGTTAAATTTTCAGACTTTTTGGATTAAGTTGGATTATTTTAGGATATACACTTTAGGAGATACCAGGAGAGAGGATGCCCTAGGGTTATAGTGCAACACTGTTATTCCTAAACTTCAAGAAATTGGAGTTTACTGCCGGAATAAAATAATTGCAGCCAAAAACCCAGAAATTTGGGGTATATACATGACACTTGTCATTTTATGTCATTTTTCCAAATTTCTCAAGAACAAAAACAAATCCTCTCAAGTATCATCCCGGGATTTATTCCAGATCTCGATCTAGTAAGTGTTTTCAACCATTTCAAGTTAGTAGATCACTTAATCTAGTGTTTTAACACCTTTCTAACCGTGAAATCATTCCAAAAGGTTGATTCTTCCATTTTCACCAAGAACACCAAGAACAGACACTAGTGTTCTTGGCATTTTGGCTCATTTCAAGCTTCTATATAGTAAGTACTTCTATCCTAGAGTGTGTTTAAGCTTGCTATACTTCATTATAACATGAAATCATTCAAGAAACACCAAGAAAATGGTGTTTACGGTCCAAGAACATTCTTGAACCGTAAACCCATTTTAAGGGACCAAAATGTCCCTAGTCCCTTCCTAAGCCTAGGTAACTAACTTGGATCCTTACCTTGATGTATTAAGGACTTGAAATCATCGAAATACCAACATCCATAAGGGTTTACGACCGTAAACCCAAAGGGATGTGGTCTTTGCGCCGTAAACTCCAAATAGGAGTGAAATGGTGCCCTAGCTTCTTCCTTACGCTTATACTTCAAGAGGAAACACTTCAATGGACTTAGAAACCTTCAAATCAACAATTGGTCAAAAGAGGGGCAGTTTACGGCCGTAAACTCTAGGGTTTACGACCGTAAACCCATTGGGTTGAGGTCACAAAAACCGTAAACTCAAGTTAGGGTTCCTTTTGAACCCTAAACCCTATAGCATTGTTCTACAACACTTAGATGCATTCCTTGAGACTTATAACACTTATATAAGGTGTTTAACTTGTCTTAGGATGTCTTAACTTTGCTAATTAGTTGTTTAAAGTCTAATTAGATACATATATGTTGTATTTATATGTTAAATAGGATCATTGTGTGTGTACAAGTCTTCACTTGACACCTAGCAATCCTATTTCTCCAGTTCATCCAAACCACCAACTACATGTGAGTTCATACCCCTTAATTAACCTTTTAAATGTTTTTAAATGCTTTTATGGGGGGAATACAAGTTGAACAATTATAGTTATTATATCAATCACATGTGATTAATAACTACCAAACAAATGGTTTTCTTACTTTTCAAACTGTTTATCAAACTGTTTTACCTCAAACTGTTTTACAAACTCTTTTATTGTTAATACATTTATCAAACTCTTTTAACTTATCTTAGGTGTATCTATATAAATATAGTTATATAAGTAGGATTGGAAGGACTTAAGACTGCTAGTCTACCCTGCTTCCTGTTCTTGTTTGATTGTGGTCTTGGGGTATCAAGGTTAGTTGTCCGAGGGTCGTTTGAATCCTAGTTATATATTATGTATACGTATATAGATATAAAAGGTTTGTTATCAACCTCTTTTAAGTTATATTATGTGTATCTATATAAAAATAGTTATATAATAGGATTAAGAAGGACTTAGGACTGCTAGTCTACCCTGCTTCCTGTTCTTGTTTGATTGTGGTCTTAGGGTATCAAGGTTAGTTGTCCGAGGGTCGTTTGAATCCTAGTTATATATTATGTATATGTATGTAGATATAAAAGGTTTTCCTTCATTCAAGTCCATACCCTTGGGTAGCAAGGGTATACAAACATGTTCATACATTGCTAGTAAGCTACCATAGGGGTAGTTTAGGAAGATACAATTACTAGAACAATGAAACATACAATGAGTCAGTTCATACATGAGTCAATACATACTATAATGAGAAACAAACATGAAACAGAGTGATGAGAAACAAACATACATGCTAGACAGCGAAAGAACATACAATACAGCTAGCACACAATTCACATAACATTTACATTAATACATTTATGTGAGCCATTAAACAGGGCATGGCACTACCTTCCATGACTGTTTTTGTATCAGAATCTACTTAATTGGGGAGCGTATGAGTTTGTGTATAGATCTATACTGGATTGACTATCCTACACCTTGCTGCTCGCTACAGTGGGACTTGCAAGTCTACGGGTGCCAAACGTCATTTTTTTTGTGGCATCTTACATTGTCACTTTACTATTGAGTCGGTAGCAAGATACAGGCCGATCACATGTTACCTTAAAATATACAATTGGCTTAAGGTAGTTAGTACAACAGTAGTTTCATAATGCTACATTAAAGTACTATAACATTTTCCCTTTACATTTTACTTTGTGATTTCACACAATAAACAATAATGTAAAAACTATATTTTTGGTTAATGATAGTCGGATTTGGGAAAATACTCACTTTTACAAAAGATACACGCACAGACACTAGATGCCTTGGTAGAAGGCTACTTTTAGTAGGAAACATAGGGTTTTCTAAGATAGTTCAAACGAATACAAAACTTTTACAAAACACACAGTACATCTTACAAAACATCTTACAAATGCTTTCATACAAACACAGACACTAATATACTTATGAATTCACCAGCTCTAAAGCTGATAAACTCTTTCAAAATAACTTGTATTCTCAGGTCACCAGTAGACAGGTACCGGAGCCAGGTTTTGGGAAGATGGAGTTCGTTCAAGACTCATCTTATATTTTTGATGTATATTGTTTTGGTGTCTTTAAAACTTAACGGAACACACTTGTATGAAATTATATTATTAATGCAATGGATGATGTTGTTGCTTGTTTACTGCTTGCATTGTTGTGATACTGTACATGACGTCCTCCACCCCAGAACGTTTCCGCCGTTCATTTGGTTTTGAGGGTGTGACAGAGACTGTTGGATAAGGTGTCTAAGTCCATAACTATTTTTGGTATGTAATTGACCCGACCCGGCATGGTCTATTTTGGTTGCATGGCATCATGCATTTGGATAGACTAAAACGAGAGAAATAACAGTTGTGGTTGTTAATATATTATGAGTTCTAATATATTAATAATATTATTTAACTAGTATTGGTCAAGAATTAATTTGGAATTAATTAAGTGATCAAAAGATAACTAATTAAATATATGGGTTGATTATTAAAATCATCCATAACTTGTATAGTGGGCTAAAGGCTCCATGGATTATCAAGTTGGGCTATGACCCATAGGATGCTCCATGGAGGTTAAAACCCATGGGTCATGGAAATGAAGAGGCATGTTACATTAGGGTTTACATGGTGTAACCCTAATGCAACACACTATATAAGCATGCTTATGGCAACCAAATCGGCTACATGATCATTTAGAGGGCTTGGCCGATTTTTGCAACTGTTATACACTCTCTCCAGTTTACTCCAGAGCATTTGGTGTTGTGTGAAGCATTTGAGGCATCACATTTGGGGTGCTAGGCTCACAAGGTTTTCAAGGAATCATTTCATCAACAAGGTATGTTATTCTAGCCATCCTTTAAGTTAAAAGTTCCCCATGTATGCTAGATAGGATTATGAACCTTGGAAATCATATTGTGCATGTATTTAGACAAACATAGATCCAAGGTTTTCTAGGGTTGCATGTACACTTAGGAAGTGTTAGAATGCTCAAAACCCTTCACTAGCATCGCCGCTATCTCGATGTGGAATGTACCAAACCTCTCATCAAGTATCTCCAAGATGCCCTCCTTGACCGTACTGAAGATCACAAGAGTTTGGTCTAAAATATTGCGCGTGACCTCAGATGAAATGAACTTCCTTATCTGCTCCTTGATTTGCCCGACTCTAGAGCCCGAGCTTGATCCTTCACCGTCACCTGAACTGCCGAGTGGTCTAGTGTGTTGCGTCACCATACTGAAAATACACCATAACAAACATCAGTATACTCATTATAACTCGAGGGATCTCACATACTACAAGTTCCCTAGTTTCATCTCAGCCTTCCTTGATTCGATTACGGATCCTCTGCTTTCAGTAGTACGGGCCCATACTACCTTCCACATCTATCCGTACTTTCCTCAAGAACTGCCTTGACTCCACTAAATCCCTTCTACTACTACCGCTTCACGTGTTAATCTCATCCTAGGCTTGCCCTAGGGTAATCTCCGCCCTACTCTCTACAATCAGTTGCCTAAGAAGTCCCTGCTATCTCCCCCTAACTAGCTCACGGATACCATTACATATTCGTTTACTAGTTAGTTAAAGACAACTAGAACTCCCAAAATCATAAAGCAAGCAACATTCGAGCATTGAGTAAACATAATCAAGCATATCCTACTAAGGCCGTCATATTACTGAATAATCAGTACTAGCATACGGTTCAATAAGCTCATATAGCAGGCACATAAGGCATCCTTCCTATATCCTTAGCCCTAACTAGCATGCAGTTCTGATACACATATATTAGGCATACAAGGCATCGTTCCTATGTTGAACCCCTTGTATATTATTATCAAATGTGCCATGATAATAAATTGGAATAAAATAATTATATATGTCCGTATATATAATTATACCCTTTTTGCTCGACATGTTACAAAAGGGTTAAAGTTTTACTATATCAAATTTGTACCCATATGTATATTTATATTTAATAAAAATATAAATGTAACGGTTTGTATATTAACACAATTTATCTTGTGTTTTACTTGTATCCCCCCCACCGTAAAACATATAAAAATCATGAAATTATATGGGTATGAACTCACCTCGGTTGTGTTCTTGGTTGGGTAATGAAGTGATAGCGATGATCCTCGGGTTAGAACATGTGTAACCGTATCCTAATTGTATTTAACACATAATAAAGTGTATAAATAACATGGCTTAATATGTAAGTGGTGATAAATACTTAGATTATGTAAGAAAACTTACAAAGGTTTCTTAGAATTAATCTTGAAGATATTTAGTCTATTGGAAATGTTGATAATGTTCTTGGTAGATTTATGAAGATTTAAAGATACTGGATGAAGATTTGATGATTGTTCATATGAGTTTTGAGAGGAAAAGTGAGGAAATCTCGAGTGAAATGTGAGAAATGAGCTTGTGTTTTCGGTTTGAGCATATAAATATGGGGATAAATTGATGTGATAGGTGCATAGGAAAGTGTAATTATCTAATTAGAAGGTGTGCCAAAGGATAAGATGGGCAATTGTCGGCCTATCTTCTAAACCGAGAACCTTGATTTCGGTCCAAAGCACAACCGAGAACCATAGTGATTTCGGTCGATAGGGTTTTTGGTGAGGTTGGATCTCGGTGGGGGTTCTCGGTCTCACATGGGTTCTCGGCCAAGAAGAGTTCTTGGCTAAGTGATTTTCGGGCCAAAAGGTTTCACAAAGGTTTTTTCTGTTTAGGTGATGACTCAGATTCTAAAAACCAAAAACCCGAAAAAGTTATTGTGAATTATTATTAAATCAAATAATTTTAATTATTTGACTTTAGTCTGACATACTTGACTTGCTTTGACTTTGGTTTGATTTTTTTGACTTTTATTGAACCGAAATAACTGGTTGTTACAGAGGCCGGTAAGGAGGCTAGGGTTTGAGTCATAATGTTGTATTTATTTGGCTCAAACCCTGAAAATTAGGGTTTTGAGTTTGCTTGCGTACGCTGCATGTACAGCTTGGTACGCTGTGTGTACGCATCCAGTGTTGCACTACGCCAAGCTTACGCCCAACGTACGTCTTCGGGTAGCCAATCTTACTGGGCCACTTGCTAAAGTCCACCTAATAATCCATTACTTATTCCATATCCCAACAAATAAATTACAAATATTTTTAAAAATAAATATTACCTCAAGTGACGGATGTTACATTCATCATCTCCCTCATCATCAGATGCTCCACTCGTGCCTGCTCCAAAGTGTTGCCCGACCACATCTCACCCCAAGACGGGCAAATCGGATACTAGTACCCCAAATTCGGTGGTTGCGTGGTTTTTAAATATTGCACCATATTTTCCATAGTACCACCAATCCAATTCCTACTAACATGCATCTGGTCCAAATATCCTGAAAATATCTCATCCTGAGATGGTCCTCCTCCCTTGCGCTCATGTTGATGTACCGGCTGATCTCTTTCTCCTCTTCCTCTCACATTCCTCCTTCCACCTTGTTGCGGTGGCTCATCCTCCTCATCATCGGCCAGTATACTCCAATATGTACCCATATTAATTACCACACACGTTGTTTCCAAATTGCTCAAAGAAAACTCATTCCCCTCTTTACATGTAAAACTGCTAGTCATCCTGGGAATGATAACTCCATAATAATGTGCGAAACAGGTCACAAAATTCACCACATATCGGGCTTCTGGCCCGAGAACTAACCGCATGATCTGCTAAATACCTCGCCAGAAAGTAAGGTATGTTGCAACATACCCCGGGTGCTAGAATTGTCCATAAGAAGAAGAAATCAATTTTTGTGAACTTATCCTCGTGTTTCATGTGCTGAAAGGAAAAGGTAATAAGGCGGTGGATAAGGCGGTGAATCGGGGATTTAGTATTGCTTTCGGGAGAAACATCGGAATTGAAATTCTCTGAAGCAATAGTGCTCCAGAATTCATACCCAGATACACCTTCTGAATACTCCCTTATTGCAGCCCATAAATATGTGGAAAATATTGGTGTCATCGCTTCGTGTGCCTCATACAAAACCATTCTCCATGCAAATTCAGAAAGGCTACACTCCTTGTATTCCCCTCTTAATCAAAAAACTAGAGCTTGTGGAAATTGCGGGTCTTCCACATTATCATGAAACGCCGTTGTAGAGAATAATTCGACACAAAGCTCCTTCTAAACTCGCTCCTAGATAGCAAACAGGTTGCTCCATCCTTTGCATGTGAAAGTTATCCCGTTACCCACAAATGTTTTGGTGAGAAATAGGTTCAACCAATCAAGTAGTCCGACCTCTCGCATCTTGTTCTCAATTAGTGGTGGAGCTATAGCAAACTCGCGACTATGTAGCCACCCCAATCTGTTGGTGTACCTGTTATACACCTCTCTCGAGATGTTAGTAGGAAATGCATAAAACGGAAGGATATTAGAAACATCTCCCAGGGCTTGTTGGGTGTTTCTCTTTGGACCAATTTTCCTGCAAAAACTTCAAACAAACAAAACCAAAACCAAAAACATCCATTAAACTCCAACATAAACCATATTAGAGCTGAATTTCGATCCTCACTTCGTGAGTTTCAAAACTCATGTCGTGGGAACTGTGCGAAGTCAGTTCGGGAGAAGATCAAAATCTGACAGTTTCTAAGGAAAATCAAGTCTAATATACTCGTAGGGTTTTGTTTAACAGTGATTTTAAACATAAAATAGAAACATGTAAATCAAAAATCACACCAAATCGGGGGTAATAGCAAACTTGAAATATGAATATAAACCCTAACCCCTAAATCTCTAAAATCATTTAAAAGCAAGGAGTTAATAAAATGAAATGCTTACCTTTTTTGGAAGATTACGTAAGAGATAAGAAAATTTTCAAGGATTGCAGCTGAAATCGAAGTGGGGGGAGGGGGAATATGTTCACGTTGTAGGTGAAGAACAAAAGAGTTGAAAATGTGCATCTGATTTGTTTAAAGTTGTGGTCCCGTGTTTTATAAAGCTCATGTCATGGGCTTTAGAGCTCATGTCATGAGATTCTATCTGGGCTAAGTAAACGGGCCAAATAATTATATCACGAAGCGGGCTTATAACCACGACGTGGAATTGAGTATTTTTACGAAAAACTTACCTTTTTCTTCAAAAATTATACCAATTCATAATTTAAACCCTACACTTTATTTTTCTTGTTTCCTTAAAAAAATTAGATGACTTTGAAGATTATTTATCCTATAATTCAACTAAAAATGCAAAAATGAAAAATGAAAAGAAAAATGCAAACCGAGCTCGGGTTGCATCCCGAGAAACGCTTCCTTTTGTGGGAGTCATGAGCCGAACTCCATGCTGCCTCATGTTGAATCTTTAGGAGTTTCAATCACCAATTGCGCCTTTTGAACCTTCCATCATTTCTTGTATGCTTGCATTCGTCTAAGATAGGCCTTTTAAGAATTCTCTTTTTTACCCTTAGCATTTCCTTCTTCAAGCTTCCTTTTCACCCCCTTATTTTTCACAATAAGCTCATCTTTGTTATATTCTTTTTCTTCCTCATAAGTCTACAACAAATCTTCGTCACTTTCCTCACTAACTAAAGAACTTGGAGTTTTGTAAGCAAAGACTTTAACAACCATCAAAATTGACGCTCTAGTCTTTGTACGCTTAACTTCTTTCATGGCTTTGATTCTCTTTTTCCATTAATTTCTCCAATTCCTCATGGTCATTTACTTCAATCATGTTGAACACTTCATCTCGAGCATAATTAATCTTGAATACATCCTCCACTACAAAGGTTATTTCTTCATCTCCAACTCGCAATGTAAGTTTAGACTCGCGAATGTCTACTAAGGCTCAAGCAATATTGAGTAAAGGGCGTCCAAGGATTATTTGGACATGTTTCTCTTCTTTCATATCTAATACGATAAAATCAATTGGAAAAACAAATTTCCCAATTTTTACCAATATGTCCTCAACTATACCTTGAGGATGAGTCACTGAACGATTATCCATTTGAATAATCATTCTAATAGCCTTTAAATCTGGAAGATTTAGCTTCTGATAGAACGAATAAGGCATCAAATTTATGCTTGCTCCAGAATCGGCTAAAACATATGACTTCCTATTGTTTCCAAATTCACAAGGAAGTGTTGGGCACCCAGGATCTCCCATCTTCTTTGGTATTTCTCCCATAATCACCTTAGAACTCTGTTCCCTTAGGACCACCATATAAGTCTTCTCTAATTGTTCGCGAGTGTTAGTTAAATCTTGAAGAAATTTTGCATATTCGGGAACTTGTGCCAAATATTCAATAAAAAGAGTATAAATAGAAATACCCTTGACTTGCTTCATAAACTTCAGATGTTCTTGTTCCATTGGATGAACTTTAGCTCGAGAAGGAAACAATAGCAGAGGACGACAAGCTTGAACGCAGGAGGAATTTCTCTGTTCAGACCCGTCCCACGCCGTGAGGTGTGAATCCCCACGTCTTGAGATTGAGAATTTAGCAACCCTTTTTTCTTCGACATTCGACTTATTTGAATGTGGTTCGGTCTGCCTTGGTTCTTCTTCTAGGGCTCCTAGGAACTCAAAAATAGTATCTTCTTCAGTATCGATGACCATGACAGACAGTTGTGGCTTCTTATCGGGAATTTGTAGAGAAATTCGTTCATTAACCAGTGTAGTTAATTGACCAAGTTGAGCTTCTATGTTCTGGATCATTATTTGATGATTTCTCAGTAAAACTTGCTGATCTGTCATTAGAATTTGTTGGTCTCTAATTGTCGCATCGGTCTCATCATGTCGTTTTTCCGAAGACTCAATGAATCTAGCTAGCATGGACTCTATATCCACTTTCTTTTCCGATTGTGGTTGCTCTTTTTGGTAAAAGCCTCAGCCAGTTTGCCTAAATGTTTCTTCTTTTTGCTTTTTATATTCATCATATAGCAACCATTCTTTCTTTGGCTTCCTCCAGTCTTCATTGTATTTGTCTTCGCTAGAGTAGCATACTTGAGCTTTCTTATTCCCGTTCTCGTCCAAGTGGCAATCTTTTATCAAATATGGACCATTGCATGTTTCACAACCCACACGAATATCATTTATGGATTGGTCTATCTTTGTCATTCATCGATCCATATTATTTAGCATAGCCAAAACAGTCGCCTTGTCTTCCAAAGTGCCACTCCTAATTCCTTTAGCTCCATCATGTCGAGGATTGTGATCCTCACGTGAATGCTTAGAAAATTCTTCAATTAGCTCCTTGAATTCACCGATATTTTTCTTTGTTAAAGGTCCTTGAGAATCAAGGAGTTGCCTTGTCATCACATTTACCCCATCATAGAAGATTAATACTTCTTACTGCTCATTTAAATCATTTTTGGGACAATTTCTTATTAATCCTTTGTATCGTTCCCATGCTTCGTAGAGTGACTAACCCGATTGTTGTTTGAAGTTTGTTATGGCCTTCTTGAGTTTAGAAACTTTAGAAGGTGGCCAAAAATATTCGAAGAATTGTTCACGCATTTGTGCCCATGTAGTAATTACACCGGGTGGAAGCACCTTCAACCAATCTTTAGCAACTCCTTTAAAGGTGATTCGAAGCATTCTAAACAATATCGTCTCTCGTGGAACATTCGGGATGTTGAAGTAATCAGCTATGTGATTGACTTCATCAAGGTGTTTGTAAGCGTCCTTATGTTCTTTCCCTGAAAAAGGAACTTGCTTACGTGCGGAAAGAATATGCCCTTTAAGCTCAAATGTTGTGCTAGCGAGAATTGCAGGTTGCACTAGACCGGGATCGGTTGCCTCTCAGATTCTTTCCTTGTATGCCTCCATAGACATGTTGGAAATGTTCGCCATCTCGTTTTTTGGCTCGTCTTCGGTTTCGCTCTCTTTTTTTTCTAATTCCAGTTCGGACTCTTATTCGGATTCTTGTGTATTAGGATTCTGCTCAAAGCATTAAACGTTGCTTTTGTCTTTCGAGGAATTACTCGATTCAGCTACATTCTTTCCTTTCTTCTTTCCAAAAACTGATTTTGAAATGTGATTTCTTTGGTGGGTTTGTTTTTGCCTACGCTCTTATCTGTCTTTTTACATAGGGGTGACTATGGATCTTCAGGAGGTGGTATCAAAGGTGTGTTGGATCCACGGGTCATGTACTACTACTATAAAAACAAAAAAAAACATGAAATCGAACAAACACTATATAAAAATGCCTACTGACTGTTCCCCGTGACGTTTTAACCCTACAAAAAGGATTGATTAACCTAAAGCAATTAAATCAAAACTGAACTAGTCGTTCCCTGACAATGGAGCCAAAAACTTGATACGTAGTTATTATACCTATTTGTGAGTTTTACCAACTATTTATCTAACTATTACGCTTTTAGGTAGTGTACCTTTTCATAAATAATATAGCACTAACATTTAGGTATGGAACACAGTCAACGGATTTAATTAACTAATTTAACTACTAAAAATTAACCATAAACAAGCAAAAGTTAATTGGGTTTTTTTTTCTGATTTTGCATGTTTAGACAAACTTAATTAATTAACTATCAAATTCAGTCAATTACTAAAAACACTTCTGTTTAGTTTGAACCCACTTCTCCTCTACGATTCGCTACTAAATATGGATTATTAAAGTTGGTTACCAGATATTATAAATGTTTCACTAATTCATGTAAGATTATGTATGGTCATACACAAGCAAACACATAATCAGCTAGTGATTATTGATGGGGCTATGTAAGATTTATTTAACAAACGCAATTATGGTCATAATTTACGTTCTCCAACACAACTAAATTCAATTACATTAATTACCTATCTAAGATTGGGTCGATCCTAGCTCTAGCAATTCAATGGTCACTAAATCACTAGGTGTCAAGTTCATGTAATTTAATAGTCACTAAGCTGCATAGAACATGAATTCAAGCAATTAAAGTACCAATTATTAGCATGCTAGGTAGTAACAATCAAACACAAGCACATAACCAACTATTAAAATCCATAATTAATTAAATTAATTCATAGAGTTAAAGCTTCATCTAGCTAAAAATAAGCAACCATATTCAGCTACTCATGGTTGAAAAGTCACACAAAAATCCAATTATGAAAGACATGATTAAATGTACCAAACTAAGTGATGATGATAATCTTCAATCTCTATATCTTCAATCAATTCTCCTTCTTTGAATGTTTAGACTTGGTTTCACTGATTAAATTTCCTCCAGAAATCTCTTTCTCATCCCTCCAAGTCTCCAAAAAAAACTCCTTTATTCGTTAGTGCCAAGAATCATATATAGTTTCGTTAAAGCTCTTCTCACTTCATGAAATATAGAAACTCACATCGTGAGCTTGGTTGTTATCTGTCACACCACAAAACCAAGAACGGCGGAAACGTTCTGGGGCGGAGGACGTCATGTACAGTATCATAACAATGCAAAGTAGTAAATAAGCAACAACATCGTACATTGCATTAATAGTATAATTTAATACAAGTGTGTTCTTTAATAGTAATAAGACACCAAAAATGAATAATAAAAATAAAAGACGAGTCTTGAAGATGCTCCGTCTTCTCAAAACCTGATCATCGGTACCTGTCCACTGGTGACCTGAGAATACAAGTTATTTTGAAAGCGTAGATCAGCATTTAAGCTGGTGAGTTCATAAGTATTTAGTGTCAATGTTTGTATTAGTTTGATGAAAATGTTTGTAATTGAACAATGTAAATATTTGTATATGTTTGAAAACTCCTAGAAAATCCTATATTTTCTACTAGTATAAAAAGTAGTCTTCTACCAAGACCCGACTGTATTGTATGTTTGTTCCTTTGTAAAAGTGAATGCTTTTCCCAAGTATGACTATCATTACAAAAATATAGTTTTATATTACCCTTAATGTGAGAAGATCACAATTTGAATATAATGGGAAAATGTATGTGTGTACTACAGTATTATTTGTATTAATCACTGAAGTAATAAGTACCTTAAAACCAATGGTTTAGTTAAGGCAAAACGTGATATGATTGTTACCATACTAATCTGACTATAACATGACGATGAAAGACGTCGGAAGAAATGACATTTGGCACCCGTAGATTTGCAAATCCCACTGTAGCGAACAACAAAGGTGTAGGATAGTCAATCCAGTATAGATCTATAAGCAAACTCACGCTCTCCCTCCAGGAGATTCTGGTTACAAAACGTGAAATAACGAAATGGTCGATGTGTCACGAAGTAGTATCTCACATTATGTTATCTCTGAATCTTGTTATACTATACTTGTTATAGTAATAGTATTCTATGTATAGTATTCTGGATATAATATCCTTTGTATAGTATTCTCCGTTATAGTATTCTCTTTCTAGTATTCTATGTTATAGTATTCTCTGTTATGGTATTCCGTGTCTAGTATTCTCTGTTATAGAATTCTCTGTTATAGTATTCTCTGTTATAGTATTTGTATATGATAGTATTCTCCTAAACTATACCTATTATAGTTTACTAGTAAGTTATGTATATGAATAGATGAATGTATACCTTTGCTACCCAAAGGTACTGAACTGGTTGAATAGAACTTTTATGTCTACATATGTATACATAATATATATCTAATATTTAGAGGACCTTCGGACAACTGGCCGATACCATAAGTCCACATCCAAACAAGGAAAAGGAAATACAGCGAGCTAGCAGTCCTAAGTCCTTTAAACATTATGTATATAACTATACATATATATATATACATGCTTTTGACAGTATATATAAGTTAAAAAGAGGTTTTGTAATACATTTAAAGAGTTTTGAACAATAAATAAATAATGACTTGATGTCAGTTTATAAAACGATTTAATAGTAGTTTGTTTTGAAACACAGTTTGAAGTATATGAAATCCTTGTTTGAAACAAAGATATAAATCACATGTGATTGATCTTATAACTAGCATGTTTTCTAATTGTATTCCCCCATGAAAGCATTTAAAATCATTTAAAAGATAAGTTAAGGGGTATGAACTCACCTGAAGTTAGTGATGCGAATGTAAGATCGGTAAAGGATGCTTAGTGTCAAGTGAAGACTTGAGCACACACGGATCCTATTTAACATATAATGACACATATATGCTTACAATTAGTGTTTATAACAACTAATTATGTAATGGAACAACCTTAGGGACTATAAAACCCTTGAACTGAAGTGTTAAACCACATAGGGTTGCATAAAAGGAGTGTAGGGCCTCATCATAGGAGTTTATGGCCCATATGGTATAACCACATGAGTTTACGGCCAATGGGTAATTTACCCATGAGTTTACGGCGTAAACTCATGGTACTAAGTACCAAGATGTGTTATAAGGTCTTACAAGTAAATATGAAGTGTTCTATGATCAAGTCTAAGCCTTAGGAAGGAATGGTGGCACCATTGCACCACTAACTAGTGTTTACGGCCTAAGGACCTTTTCTCCATGAGTTTATGGTTGTAAACTCATGGTATAATGTACCATTTCAATGTTTAAGGTCCTTAGTTCATGTTAGAAGTGTTCTAGACTTAATCCAAAGGCTTTGGAAGGGATTAGGGCTTATTTGCACCCTTAAATAGAGTTTACGGCCCAAGGAGGTTCCTTGGCCGTAAACTCCCTTTTGATCTTGTTTTCTTGATGATTTCTAGGTGTAAACTAGTTGATTCAAGTATACAACAAGCTAAGACAAGAGTACTTACAATATAGAAGCTTGAAAGGGTGTTTAAGGCTCAAGAACACTAGTGTGTGTTCTTGGTGTTCTTGGTGGAATGAAGAACACTTGAAGATCTATCAAATGAAGAGATTTCATGGATGAAATCATGTACAAACACTAGCTATTGAATTATATCAACTAATCAAGGAAGGAAACACTTACAAAGTTGAAGATCTAGTGAAGAACTCGGATGATACTTGAGAGAGAATGAGTTCTAGGCTAGAAAATGGTAAAAATTACATAAAATGACTAAGTGTCATATTTATCTTAGAGTTTACGGCCGTAAACTCCACGTTATAGCCGTAAACTCCAAGCTCTTGGAGTTTTGAGACTTAAGTGTTGCACAATTAACTCTAGAGTGTACTTCCTATAATTACCTCTGATGTATTTAATATCAAAACACCCAAACTGACTCCAAAACTGCTAAAATTTAGCAAAAGAAACTTTGACTTTGATTGAATGTAAGGTTTGTTATAAGATAGAAATTTCGACTTGTCACATCCTCCCCCCGTTAGAGGGAATTTCATCCCGAAATTAGAGTTAAAGCAAATAAGTAGTTACAAATAACTAAGTAAAAAGATGAGGACATTTCAATTTCATTTGATCCTCGCGCTCCCATGTGAATTCAGGTCCTCGCTTGGTGTTCCAGTGAACCTTCACTATCAGGATACGGCTTTGTTTCGTTTGCTGGACCTCTCGGTCCATGCTCTCTACAGGTTCTTTCACGAAGTTGAGGCTCTCGTTGATCTTGATCTCATCGAGTGGGATTACAATAGTCTCGTCGGACAGACACTTTTTCAAGTTCGATTCGTGGAAAGTAGAATGTACGTTACTGAGTTCAAGCGGTAGATTGAGTTTGTAAGCTATAGGGCCGATTCTGGCAAGAATCTCGAAAGGCCCTACATATCTTGGATTTAGCTTTCCACGCTTTCCGAAGCGTATCAAGCCCTTCCACGGTAAGACTTTCAAAAGAACGCGGTCTCCCACCTGGAATTCCAAAGGTTTCCTTCGCTTGTCTGTGTAGATTTTCTGACGGTCTCTAGAGGCTTTCAATCGTTCACGAATCTGAACGATCTTCTCTGTCGTTTCCTGTATGATTTCCGGACCTGTGAGAGTGCTGTCAGGAACTCATCCTTTAGCTAACTGGGTGTCACCCACCTCAGCCCAGCATAGAGGGGATTTGCACTTTCGGCAATAGAGGGCTTCGAATGGAGCAGCCTTTATGCTCGTGTGGTAACTATTGTTATAGGAAAATCCGACAAGGGGTAAGTGAGTATCCCATGCGTTCCCAAAATCGATCACACAGTGTCACACCCCAAAACCGAGGACGGCGGAATACGTTCTGGGGTGGAGGACGTCATGTACAGTATCATAACAAAGCATAATAGTAAAGACAAACAACAACATCCATTGCATTAAGATAATAATTGTAATACAAACGTGTTCAGTACAAATGTTAGACACCAAAAATACAATCAAAATAAAGTGGAGTCTTATGTGTGCTCCGTCTTCTCAAAGGCTGCATCCGTACCTGTCTACTGATGACCTGAGAATACAAGTTATTTTGAAAACGTTTATCAGCATAAAGCTGGTGAGTTCATAAGTATTTAGTGTCATTTCCTGTATAAAATATTCACAATTATACATTGTAAAAGAAAGTTTCGGTGTTCGAAAATAGTATGAGCCCTAGAAAACCCTATGTTTTCCAGAAAAAGTAGTCTCCACCAAGACCCAATGTTTTGGTTGTTCCTTTGATAACGTACAAGTTTTCCCAGTAGATATTAGTTTGAAAATATAATTTGACTCTATCCATGTATAGTAATGAGAAAAATGTTTTACCCCAACAGTATCACTGTCGGCCATATGTAATGAAATGCAGGCTCCAGGTAGTATTAAATGTACAATACTCCTCAGGGAGTCTGTTGCCTTTAATTCTTAAAGTATTAATTTAAGGTTTGCATATATTGACTCACAACTGAACTGACTCTAGTAGTTGTCATGGCAATAGTAGCATTGAGTAGTATCTCTTAACTATACCCATTATAGTTAAATAGTATTGTTGGTTGCATGTCTTTGATATCCAAAGGCATTGAATTGATATGAAAACTTTTATATCTTACACAAATATATGAGATATATAACTAAGAATTCAACGAGAGTCGGACTAATAACAAAATACCCTAAGCCCACAATCAAATAAAAGAACAGGAAGTAAGGTGAGTTATTAGTCCTAAGTCCTTCAAGTCTTACTTATATAAATATATTGGTGTAGATATGGTTTGGGAATAAAAATAGTTTAAAAGAATTTTTGAAAATAGTTTTATAGTGAATTAACATGAAAATGAATTTGGTAAGCATTTGAAAACAGTTTAATCGGCAATATAGTTGAAAATATAGAAAATCCCTTTTTGGTGGTAAAAATAGTTAATAGTGTAGAAAATCCTTTTGGTTGCAAGTTATAGTTCACATGTGATTGATACAATAACTTAGTTGGTTCAACTTGTATTCCCCCCCCCCCCTATAAAACAGTTAAAAACATTTAAAAAGGTTCATTTAGGGGTATGAACTCACCTGTAGTGAGTGAAGTGGATGGAAACGCCGTGTAGGATGCTAGGTGTCAAGTGAGGACTTGAACACACACACGGATCCTATGTAACATGTAGTGATGTATAAAGATTCTAATTAGTTGTGTAATCACTAATTAAGTGAGTAAAGGCACTTTAATGTATGAAAACACTTTGTTTCAAGTGTTAGGAGTGCTAAAGGTTGCATCTAAGGAGTGTATGGCCTCACTATGGAGTTTACACTTCACTTGGCCACACTTAAGTGTGTTTACGGTTGGGAGACCATTTCCCCCATGAGTTTATGGCCGTAAACTCATGGAAATGGCGAGTTTGGGTGTCTAAAGGTCTCATGCATCACAAGGAAGGCTTCTTGGATCAATTCGAAGGCTTAGGAAGTGATTAGGGTTCAAATGGGTACTCCCTTGGAGTTTACGGTCCTTGGACCACTCCTTGGGAGTTTACGGTCATAAACTCTAGGAGTTTATGGTCGTAAACTCTAGGGTTTACGGCCGTAAACCCTTGACCACTTCGACCATTTCATGTTTTAGGGTCCTAAGCTCATTTACACTAATTTCTAATTCATCAAAGAAGCTAAGGAAGGGTTTAGGGGCATCAAAACACCATTTGAGGTGTTTACGGTTTTGGGTTTACGGTTTTTGAATGTTCAAGAACCGTAAACTCAAGTTTATGGCCAAAGAGTCATGATCTTGGGTTCCTTTGTCCATGCATGCAAGCATCTAAGCTATATCTAAGCATTAGAGAAGGTTTGGAAGTGTTTTGGGGCATCAAAACCCTCACATAGGAGTTCACGGTTTTGGGAGGCTTCCAAAACCGTAAACACATGCATGTTGGGGCATTTGGATGATCCAACTCGAAATAAGATGAATACTAAGCTAGAAGATTCAAGTTAGGAAGATTACCTTTGATTTTTGAGGCTTGAAAGTGGTGATCTTTGGCCAAACCCGATTTTTAGAGAGAGAAAGTAGAGAGAGAAAGCTCCAAGGTGGGAAAAGGCTCTAAAGGTGGACACTCCTCCTTTATATATGGCTGCCTAGTGGGGACCCACCATACACTGTCGTTTAAACGGAGCTAATTGTTTTTACCCGGTAAACTAACCGTAACCCGACTTAGTAGTTTTTATTCCGTCATTATATATTATTTATTTTAATAACTCAAAATGAATTATTTTAATAAATAAAGGTTAACGGAAAATTTTAATAGAACTAACTTTTATTAACGGAAACGGGTTACAGTGACGGAGTAAATTTCGGGTTGTCACATCATCCCCCCGTTAGAGGGAATTTCGTCCCGAAATTCGGAATTCAAGCAGTTACGTGTTTACAACACAACTAAGCAAAGAGATGAGGATAGTTAAGTTTCATTTGATCCTCGTGCTCCCATGTGAACTCTGGTCCTCGCTTGGCGTTCCAACGAACCTTCACAATCGGGATGCGGCTTTGCTTCGTTCGTTTGACCTCTCGGTCCATGATCTCCACAGGTTCTTCCACGAAGTTCAGGCTCTCATTGACCTCGATTTCCTCGAGTGGAATAATGAGAGTCTCATCGGATAGGCACTTTTTCAAGTTCGAGACGTGGAAGGTAGGATGCACATTACTAAGTTCGCGGGGTAGATTGAGTTTGTAAGCTACGGGGCCGATTCTAGCGAGAATCTCAAAAGGCCCTATGTACCTTGGATTCAGCTTTCCGCGCTTTCCGAAGCGTATCAAGCCTTTCCAGGGTGAGACTTTCAAAAGGACTCGGTCTCCCACCTGGAATTCCAAGGGTTTCCTCCGTTTGTCTGCGTAGCTTTTCTGTCGGTCTCTTGAGGCTTTAAGTCATGCTCGGATTTGTACGATCTTTCCGGTGGTTTCGCGGATGATTTCTGGACCGGTGAGAGTGCTGTCAGGAACTCGTCCCTTAGCTAATTGAGTGTCGCCTACCTCGGCCCAGCACAGAGGGGATCTGCACTTCCGGCCGTATAGGGCTTCGAACGGGGCAGCTTTGATGCTTGTGTGATAACTGTTGTTGTAGGAAAACTCGACTAGGGGTAAGTGGGTATCCCACGCCTTACCAAAGTCGATTACACAGGCTCGCAGCATATCCTCCAAGGTTTGAATAGTTCTCTCACTCTGTCCATCGGTTTAAGGATGGTAAGCTGTGCTCATATCCAGCTTAGTTCCAAGAGCCTTCTGTAGTGACTGCCAGAACCTCGAGGTGAACCTGCTATCCCGATCGGAAATAATGGACACAGGTACACCGTGCAGTCGGACTACCTCTTGGATGTAAATTCGCGTAAGTCTCTCCATTTTGAAGTTTTCCTTGATAGGAAGGAAGTGGGCGGATTTGGTTAGCCGGTCGACAATTACCCAAATGGTGTCGTACCCACTCGGAGATTTGGGCAATTTGGTAATGAAATCCATAGTAATTCTCTCCCACTTCCATTCAGGTATCTCTGGCTGTTGGAGAAGACCCGAGGGTTTCTGGTATTCGACCTTCACCTTAGCGCAAGTAAGGCACTTATTCACGAAGGTAGCGATTTCCGCTTTCATGTTAGGCCACCAGTACGATTTCTTGAGATCCAGGTACATCTTATCTGAACCTGGGTGAATGGAATATCGAGTGTTGTGCGCTTCTTTCATGACCAAGTCTCTGAAGCCACCGTGTCGCGGTGTCCAGATCCGGTCCATGAGGTAATAAGCTCCGTCATCCTTGACTACCAGATTCTTATCCATTCCTCGCAGGGACTCTCCCGCCACATTTTCCGGTTTCAAAGCTTCAAGCTGTGCTCCCTTAATTTGTGCGGGTAGATGCGAATGGATAGTCATGGTTAGGGACTTGACTCTTCGCCCAGAATATTCCTTCCGACTTAGGGCGTCTGCTACTACATTGGCTTTACCCGGGTGGTAACGAATTTCACATTCGTAGTCATTGAGTAGCTCGACCCACCGTCGTTGTCTCATGTTGAGCTCCTTCTGGTTGAAGATGTGCTGGAGGCTTTTGTGGTCGGTATAGATGGTGCTCTTTGTACCATACAGATAGTGTCTCCATATCTTTAGGGCGAACACGACCGCTCCTAGCTCGAGGTCGTGCGTGGTGTAGTTGACTTCGTGTGTCTTCAGCTGCCTTGAGGCGTAGGCGATGACCTTACCTCGTTGCATCAGAACACAGTCGACCCCCTGATTGGATGCATCGCAATATACTACGAAGTCTTCTGCCCCTTCGGGGAGGGACAGTATCGGCGCGGTGCACAAGGCTCGCTTCAGGGTTTGGAATGCCTTTTCTTGTTTCTCTTCCCAGTCAAAGGCCACGCCTTTCTGGGTCAATGCCGTAAGAGGCTTCGCAATCCGAGAGAAATTCTGGATGAATCTTCGGTAGTAGCCAGCGAGGCCTAGAAATTGGCGAATTTCTGTAGGCGTCTTCGGTGCTGACCAGTTCTCAATAGCTTTAATCTTGGATGGGTCCACATGGATTCCTTCTTTGCTAACCACGTGTCCTAAGAATTCGACTCTTCGGATCCAAAATTCGCACTTTGAGAACTTTGCGTAAAGCTTCTCCGATCGTAGAGTTTCCAGGACCTGTGGCAGATGATCGCTATGCTCTTCCTCACTTCTAGAGTAGATAAGTATATCATCAATGAAGACGATGACGAACTGATCCAAGTAAGGACGGCATACTCTATTCATCAAGTCCATGAAGACTGCGGGCGCATTGGTCAGTCCGAACGGCATCACTACGAACTCGTAGTGCCCGTAACGAGTCCGGAAGGCTGTCTTCGGAACATCCTCCTCGAGCACTCGCAACTGGTGATACCCAGACCTTAGATCAATTTTGGAAAAGTAACTCGCCCCTTGCAGTTGATCAAATAAATCGTCTATACGAGGAAGGGGATAACGGTTCTTGATTGTCAGCTTGTTGAGTTCTCTGTAGTCGATGCACATGCGGAACGATCCGTCTTTCTTCTTTACGAACAAGACTGGTGCTCCCCAGGGTGAGAAGCTTGGTCTTATAAAGCCCTTGCTGAGCAGTTCGTTAAGTTGGCCGGATAGTTCTTGCATTTCAGCAGGCGCTAGACGATAGGGCGATTTAGCTACGGGGGTAGCTCCTGGAATTAAATCGATTCTGAACTCGACTTGACGTTTGGGAGGTAAACCTGGAAGTTCCTCTGGAAAGATGTCAGGGAAGTCGCACACGACGGGGAAATCCTTGAGTTCTTTCGTTTTCTGGTTCGCGTCGACAACATGTGCAAGGAATGCGCGATATTCCTTGCGCAAGTATTTCTGAGCTTGAATGCTCGAGATGATGCGAAGGCTCGTACTGGGTTTGTCTCCGTAGATCATCAATGTTTCATTGTTGGGCAAGTTCAAATGGATGGCCTTGTCGAAACACAGGATGTCGGTATGATGGAGACTCAACCAGTCCATGCCTATGATGACATCAAAGCTCTTGATCGCTAGTGGTATGAGATCGATAGGAAACGAATGATTACCTAGCGTGAGGGTACAACCTATGTAGATTTCGTTGGAAATTTCCGTCTTGCCGTTAGCCATTTCTACGACGAAGGTTTCTTTCAGTGATTGCGGTGATTGTTTGAGTAAGTGTTTAAAGTTTTGATTTACGAAACTTCTTTCTGCCCCACTATCGAATAGGATACAAGCATAAGAGTTATCAAGAAGGAACGTACCCGTGACTACGGTGGGGTCTGCTACAGCCTCATTATGGCCAATAGCAAGTAGTCTACCTGCTCCTCCCGCGTTTCCAGCCTTTGGACAGTCCCTTTTGAAATGTCCGACTTCGCCAAAGCCATAGCAGGCCTGGCTTGCTCCCGAACTGGTAACTTGGGAAATAGGTTTGGGAGGTGCTCTGCAGAACCGAATGGTGTGGCCCTTCCGGTCGCAATTGGTGCAGTGCATTTCACGGCAGGGGCCGTTATGATGGAAGGCGCACTTATCGCACTTGGGTAGATTCCCCGCATATGTTTTGGCAGGCACAGGGGCAGTAGGAGTAGTGGCAGCATGGACAGCCACTATTTGTTGGTTACTGGAAGAGGATTTGACTGATCTACCCTTCTTTCGATCTCCCCGTTTTCTCTTGTTGTCGGAGGCATGAGTTGGAGCAGTAGTGATGGTTGTAGTTGTCGATGGAGCACGGGGAACTTCATGATCGATAAGCATTTGGGCCAACTCCTTGGCACTTTCAAAGGTCGTTGGTCTTGATGATAGAACGTTCCCACGATACGGAGGCACTAGGCCCCCGATGTATCACTCAATCTTATTGGCTTCCGAGGGGATCATGTTAGGGCATAGGGCTACCAGCTCGTAGTACCGGGTTGTGTAAGCTACTATATCGGAACCCTGCATTTTGAGATTCCAGAGTTCCTCCTCCAATTTCTGAATTTCTCCCTTTGGGCAGTACTCTGACATCATTAGGTCTTTCAGTGTATCCCAACCCATGGCGTTAGCTGCTACCAGGGAGAGGGCTTTGACATGGCCATTCCACCATGTTAGGGCCCTTTGGGTAAGGGTATAAGTAGCAAACTTTATCTTGCTCCCTTCGGGGTAGGAGCACATTTCGAATACTGCTTCGGTTCTTTCGAACCATTGAGTTAGGGCGAGGATTCCCCCAGTCCCGTTGAAGTAGGTAGGCTTGCAACTGATGAAATCTTTGTAGGTGCATTCCCGAGCACGGGGGTGGGTTTCACCCTGGCTTGAGTTAGTGCCTAGTCCACCTCCACTGGCACCACCGGAATTGACTTGCGCCAGAGCGGCGGTCACGGCTGCAGTCACAGCTGTTTGGAACAACACCGGGTCGAACTGCTGAGGAACCGGCGGTGTAGGTGGTGGTGGTGGAGCTTGAGTTGCGGGAGTTCTCCTGGTTGGACGCTTGCGAGGCGGCATCTTGTACTGAAAGATTACGAAAATGATAACAATAGTGAGAATTTGTTTGTAAACATGATAAGAGTGTTTCTTGGGCTAACTCTCTATAGTTTAACAAACAATGGGAAATGTACTGCTAGGTTAGGGACACCCAAAAGTACAACTTCACTATCGATTAAATACTGCCAATATTACTGGTATTACTGATGTATAATGAGTTCGGGAAAGGAAATGACCTAGCAGGAGGTCTTACATCAAACCAGCAAGGAAAATGTTGGCAGTTTAGTAGTCTAGCTAGAGTACTTCCAAAGTTAGGAATGTTTACAGGCATGTACTCTATTGACTATAGAAAGGAGGCTATTCCTTAAAAGAGAGGGATGAGTTGGCATCTTTTACTGGCGACGGGGATCCTTTGGGGCAAACCCTAAGATCAGCCAGTTGGCGCACAACTCCCTGAAGATGTCGCTCGTGCGTCCTCTGACGTGCTCGGAGTTTCATGACTTCCGCTCGGGATGCGGTTATGCCATCTACGCGAGAATAGGGAAAGAAAAGTTGATAGGCGTGCTAATCTAGGATACTTATAAGATGATCGTTATTAGTCGACCCAATACTTTCATAGTGCATACCAATTACATGTAATCAAAGCAGAATAGACTTTCGAATAAGTGACCCTAACTCCAAGCCCACAATCAAACAAGAACAGGAAATGAAGCAAAGGTCACAGATTCTAAGTCTATAACGCCTTAGTCACATGTAACAGTGGTGTATCCACCTAGCAACTATTGCCCTACTAGTAACAACCCTTTTAGTTCTCACATATGTTGTAACTAGAATGCATAATACTCCTATAGTATTCTTGTTCTGATGTTCTTGTAGTAGTATTGGTAAGTTTTAGACTTGTTGCAACACCACAACCATTCTTAGGCACATGCTAGCCACTCCTAGGAAAATGTAGTTGATCAGGCTACATCCGCCTAGTTTTGGCCATATGTCTCTAAGCCTAACTGTGCTGTTCAACAATCTTAATACTTTTGTTCTGTTCTAGTATGATACTGACCCTTTGTATGAATGAATGTATATATATACTTAATTAAATATTTTATTATTTAAAAGTATATATTCTTGTTCAGAGTGTTTTAGTCCCGATGTGTTTATAGTTTGTATATCTTTTATGGGTTGATATACTTGATTCACTATAAACAGTGCTCTGATACCAATCTGTCACACCCCAAAACCGAGGATGGCGGAATACGTTCTGGGGTGGAGGACGTCATGTACAGTATCATAACAAAGCATAATAGTAAAGACAAGCAACAACATCCATTGCATTAAGATAATAATTGTAATACAAACGTGTTCAGTACAAATGTTAGACACCAAAAATACAATCAAAATAAAGTGGAGTCTTATGTATGCTCCGTCTTCTCAAAGGCTGCATCCGTACCTGTCTACTGATGACCTGAGAATACAAGTTATTTTGAAAACGTTTATCAGCATAAAGCTGGTGAGTTCATAAGTATTTAGTGTCATTTCCTGTATAAAATATTCACAATTATACATTGTAAAAGAAAGTTTCGGTGTTCGAAAATAGTATGAGCCCTAGAAAACCCTATGTTTTCCAGAAAAAGTAGTCTCCACCAAGACCCAATGTTTTGGTTGTTCCTTTGATAACGTACAAGTTTTCCCAGTAGATATTAGTTTGAAAATATAATTTGACTCTATCCATGTATAGTAATGAGAAAAATGTTTTACCCCAACAGTATCACTGTCGGCCATATGTAATGAAATGCAGGCTCCAGGTAGTATTAAATGTACAATACTCCTCAGGGAGTCTGTTGCCTTTAATTCTTAAAGTATTAATTTAAGGTTTGAATGTGAACTCGTACGTAACCATGCTGATTGACGATCGAATCCCTTTGACCCTCCGAGTCATATGTAGATGTGACATTTTGTCACCCCTGGGCCTAGACGGCTCGGACTGTAGCTAGCAGTCGGGATGTGGGAGTGTCTGTCCCGTATAGATCTATACGCATGCCCGCTCTCCCTCCAGGAGACTCTGGTTACGCGGTGATAGCACAAAGATGTGTCGTATCGAGAAATAGTATGTCACATTCTGTTTTAGTAAGTTCTCTTGTATAGTATGTAGTGTTCTCTTTGTATAGTATATAATGTCCTCCTTGTATAGTATATAGTGTTCTCTTGTATAGTATATAGTGTTCTCTTGTATAGTATATAGTGCTCTCTTGTATAGTAATAGCGTATATTGACTCACAACTGAACTGACTCTAGTAGTTGTCATGGCAATAGTAGCATTGAGTAGTATCTCTTAACTATACCCATTATAGTTAAATAGTATTGTTGGTTGCATGTCTTTGATATCCAAAGGCATTGAACTGATATGAAAACTTTTATATCTTACACAAATATATGAGATATATAACTAAAAATTCAACGAGAGTCGGACTAATAACAAAATACCCTAAGCCCACAATCAAACAAGAACAGGAAGTAAGGTGAGTTATTAGTCATAAGTCCTTCAAGTCTTACTTATATAAATATATTGGTGTAGATATGGTTTGGGAATAAAAATAGTTTAAAAGAATTTTTGAAAATAGTTTTATAGTGAATTAACATGAAAATGAATTTGGTAAGCATTTGAAAACAGTTTAATCGGCAATATAGTTGAAAATATAGAAAATCCCTTTTTGGTGGTAAAAACAGTTAATAGTGTAGAAAATCCTTTTGGTTGCAAGTTATAGTTCACATGTGATTGATACAATAACTTAGTTGGTTCAACTTGTATTCCCCCCCATAAAACAGTTAAAAACATTTAAAAAGGTTCATTTAGGGGTATGAACTCACCTGTAGTGAGTGAAGTGGATGGAAACGCCGTGTAGGATGCTAGGTGTCAAGTGAGGACTTGAACACACACACGGATCCTATGTAACATGTAGTGATGTATAAAGATTCTAATTAGTTGTGTAATCACTAATTAAGTGAGTAAAGGCACTTTAATGTATGAAAACACTTTGTTTCAAGTGTTAGGAGTGCTAAAGGTTGCATCTAAGGAGTGTATGGCCTCACTATGGAGTTTACACTTCACTTGGCCACACTTAAGTGTGTTTACGGTTGGGAGACCATTTCCCCCATGAGTTTACGGCCGTAAACTCATGGAAATGGCGAGTTTGGGTGTCTAAAGGTCTCATGCATCACAAGGAAGGCTTCTTGGATCAATTCGAAGGCTTGGGAAGTGATTAGGGTTCAAATGGGTACTCCCTTGGAGTTTACGGTCCTTGGACCACTCCTTGGGAGTTTACGGTCGTAAACTCTAGGAGTTTATGGTCGTAAACTCTAGGGTTTACGGCCGTAAACCCTTGACCACTTTGACCATTTCATGTTTTAGGGTCCTAAGCTCATTTACACTAGTTTCTAATTCATCAAACAAGCTAAGGAAGGGTTTAGGGGCATCAAAACACCATTTGAGGTGTTTACGGTTTTGGGTTTACGGTTTTTGAATGTTCAAGAACCGTAAACTCAAGTTTATGGCCAAAAAGTCATGATCTTGGGTTCCTTTGTCCATGCATGCAAGCATCTAAGC
The DNA here is from genome assembly GCF_052849685.1 of Lactuca virosa. NCBI lineage: Eukaryota > Viridiplantae > Streptophyta > Magnoliopsida > Asterales > Asteraceae > Lactuca > Lactuca virosa. The sequence continues at coordinate 320,948,034 of NC_136428.1, forward strand.
TATATCTAAGCATTAGAGAAGGTTTGGAAGTGTTTTGGGGCTTCAAAACCCTCACATAGGAGTTCACGGTTTTGGGAGGCTTCCAAAACCGTAAACACATGCGTGTTGGGGCATTTGGATGATCCAACTCGAAATAACATGAATACTAAGCTAGAAGATTCAAGTTAGGAAGATTACCTTTGATTTTTGAGGCTTGAAAGTGGTGATCTTTGGCCAAACCCGATTTTTAGAGAGAGAAAGTAGAGAGAGAAAGCTCCAAGGTGGGAAAAGGCTCTAAAGGTGGACACTCCTCCTTTATATATGGCTGCCTAGTGGGGACCCACCATACACTGTCGTTTAAACGGAGCTAATTGTTTTTACCCGGTAAACTAACCGTAACCCGACTTAGTAGTTTTTATTCCGTCATTATATATTATTTATTTTAATAACTCAAAATGAATTATTTTAATAAATAAAGGTTAACGGAAAATTTTAATAGAACTAACTTTTATTAACGGAAACGGGTTACAGTGACGGAGTAAATTTCGGGTTGTCACATCATCCCCCCGTTAGAGGGAATTTCGTCCCGAAATTCGGAATTCAAGCAGTTACGTGTTTACAACACAACTAAGCAAAGAGATGAGGATAGTTAAGTTTCATTTGATCCTCGCGCTCCCATGTGAACTCTGGTCCTCGCTTGGCGTTCCAACGAACCTTCACAATCGGGATGCGGCTTTGCTTCGTTCGTTTGACCTCTCGGTCCATGATCTCCACAGGTTCTTCCACGAAGTTGAGGCTCTCATTGACCTCGATTTCCTCGAGTGGAATAATGAGAGTCTCATCGGATAGGCACTTTTTCAAGTTCGAGACGTGGAAGGTAGGATGCACATTACTAAGTTCACGGGGTAGATTGAGTTTGTAAGCTACGGGGCCAATTCTAGCGAGAATCTCAAAAGGCCCTATGTACCTTGGATTCAGCTTTCCGCGCTTTCCGAAGCGTATCAAGCCTTTCCAGGGTGAGACTTTCAAAAGGACTCGGTCTCCCACCTGGAATTCCAAGGGTTTCCTCCGTTTGTCTGCGTAGCTTTTCTGTCGGTCTCTTGAGGCTTTAAGTCATGCTCGGATTTGTACGATCTTTCCGGTGGTTTCGCGGATGATTTCTGGACCGGTGAGAGTGCTGTCAGGAACTCGTCCCTTAGCTAATTGAGTGTAGCCTACCTCGGCCCAGCACAGAGGGGATCTGCACTTCCGGCCGTATAGGGCTTCGAACGGGGCAGCTTTGATGCTTGTGTGATAACTGTTGTTGTAGGAAAACTCGACTAGGGGTAAGTGGGTATCCCACGCCTTACCAAAGTCGATTACACAGGCTCGCAGCATATCCTCCAAGGTTTGAATAGTTCTCTCACTCTGTCCATCGGTTTGAGGATGGTAAGCTGTGCTCATATCCAGCTTAGTTCCAAGAGCCTTCTGTAGTGACTGCCAGAACCTCGAGGTGAACCTGCTATCCCGATCGGAAATAATGGACACAGGTACACCGTGCAGTCGGACTACCTCTTGGATGTAAATTTGCGTAAGTCTCTCCATTTTGAAGTTTTCCTTGATAGGAAGGAAGTGGGCGGATTTAGTTAGCCGGTCGACAATTACCCAAATGGTGTCGTACCCACTCGGATATTTGGGCAATTTGGTAATGAAATCCATAGTAATTCTCTCCCACTTCCATTCAGGTATCTCTGGCTGTTGGAGAAGACCCGAGGGTTTCTGGTATTCGACCTTGACCTTAGCGCAAGTAAGGCACTTATTCACGAAGGTAGCGATTTCCGCTTTCATGTTAGGCCACCAGTACGATTTCTTGAGATCCAGGTACATCTTATCTGAACCTGGGTGAATGGAATATCGAGTGTTGTGCGCTTATTTCATGACCAAGTCTCTGAAGCCACCGTGTCGCGGTGTCCAGATCCGGTCCATGAGGTAATAAGCTCCGTCATCCTTGACTACCAGATTCTTATCCATTCCTCGTAGGGACTCTCCTGCCACATTTTCCGGTTTCAAAGCTTCAAGCTGTGCTCCCTTAATTTGTGCGGGTAGATGTGAATGGATAGTCATGGTTAGGGACTTGACTCTTTGCCCAGAATATTCCTTCCGACTTAGGGCGTCTGCTACTACATTGGCTTTAGCCGGGTGGTAACGAATTTCACATTCGTAGTCATTGAGTAGCTCGACCCACCGTCGTTGTCTCATGTTGAGCTCCTTCTGGTTGAAGATGTGCTGGAGGCTTTTGTGGTCGGTATAGATGGTGCTCTTTGTACCATACAGATAGTGTCTCCATATCTTTAGGGCGAACACGACCGCTCCTAGCTCGAGGTCGTGCGTGGTGTAGTTGACTTCGTGTGTCTTCAGCTGCCTTGAGGCGTAGGCGATGACCTTACCTCATTGCATCAGAACACAGCCGACCCCCTGATTGGATGCATCGAGTGTTGTGCACCTCGGTCATGACCAAGTCTCTGAAGCCACCGTGTTTCGGTGTCCAGATTCGGTCCATGAGATATAAGGATCCGTCACCCTTGATTTCCAAGTTCTTATCCATCCCTCTCAGGGATTCACCCGCCACATTTACAGGTTTCAAAGCGTCGAGCTTAGCCTCCTTAATTTGTGTGGACAAGTGTGAATGGATAGTCATAGTCAACGAGTTGACTCTACGACCAGAGTATTCTTTCCGACTTAGGGCGTCAGCCACTACGTTGGCCTTGCCGGGATGATAACGAATTTCGCATTCGTAGTCATTGAGTAGCTCGAGCCACCGTCGTTGTCTCATGTTGAGCTCCTTTTGATCAAAGATGTGTTGAAGGCTTTTGTGGTCTGTTAAGATAGTGTTTTTCGTACCGTCAGATAGTGTCTCTAGATATTTAGAGCAAACACAACTGCTCCTAACTCAAGATCATGCGTGGTGTAGTTGACCTCGTGTGTCTTAAGCTGTCTTGAGGCATAGGCGATGACCTTACCTCGTAGCATCAGAACACATCCGAGCCCTTGGTTGGATGCATCGCAATAGACTACGAAGTCTTCTATTCCTTCTGGGAGGGATAGTATCGGTGCGGTACATAAGGCTCGCTTCAGCGTTTGGAACGCCTTCTCTTGTTTCTCTTCCCAGTCAAAGGCCACGCCTTTCTGGGTCAGTGTAGTAAGCGGCTTAGCGATGCTAGAGAAGTTCTGTATGAACCTGCGATAGTAGCCAGCGAGACCTAGAAATTGACGAATTTTTGTAGGTGTCTTCGGTGCTGACCAGTTCTCAATGGCCTTGATTTTGGAAGGCTCCACGTGAATTCCCTCTTCACTAACATCATGGCCCAAGAATTCGACTCTTCGAATCCAAAACTCGCACTTAGAGAACATCGCATAGAGCTTCTTCGATCGTAATGTTTCTAAGACTCTTCGTAGGTGTTGACTATGCTCCTCCTTACTTCGAGAGTAGATAAGTATGTCTTCAATGAAGACAATGACGAACTGATCCAAGTAAACACGACACACCCTATTTATTAGATCCATGAATACAGCTGGTGCATTGGTTAATCCGAAAGACATCACTACAAACTCGTAGTGTCCATAACGAGTTCGGAAGGCTGTCTTGGGGACATCATCCTCTAACACTCGTAACTGGTGATACCCGGATCGTAGATCTATCTTCCAGAAGTAGTTTGCTCCTTGAAGTTGATCAAATAAATCTTCAATGCGTGGTAGAGGATAACGATTTTTAACGGTAAGCTTGTTGATTTTTAACGGTAAGCTTTTTAACGGTAAGCTTGTTGAGTTCCCGACATTTTTAAACGATACTTATTTCTTCTTGACGAACAAGACCGATGCTCCCCATGGTAAGAAGCTTGGCCTAATGAATCCCATCTTGAGAAGTTCGTTAAGCTGACTGGAAAGTTCCTGCATCTCTGATGGTGCCAGACGATAAGGAGATTTGGCTATTGGAGTAGCCCCTGGCACTAAGTCGATTCTGAACTCGGTTTGGTGTTGCGGTGGTAATCCCGGTAGTTCTTCTGGAAAGATGTAACACCGGGTTCATGGTATGATTTTATTTAAGTTTCTATTTTAATTTTGCCACGAACTCGGCGAGTCTGCGTCCCGACTCGCCGAGTAGCAGCAGGGTGGACACGGGATTTGAGCGGTGAACTCGGCGAGTCGATGCATGGACTCGGCGAGTCCACCCGTCTGAATGAAACTCTATTTCCAGACATTGCACCCTATTTTACCCATTCTAAAACACCCATTTCGTCCCATTCTCTTCCAGAAGAACTGTAGAGCGAAACCCTAGCCCATTTTGATCCTTGTGAGTGACTTTGGCTTGGTGAAGGAAGTTTGAAGCTTTGAAGAAGAAGGAGGAAGTTGGAGGGTGCAAGGAAGTGTGGTAGATCTGAAATCTACCCTGGAAGAAGCTCCTAACCAGGTAAGAAAGCTCCTTCTTGATCCTTAGTAAAATAGATTCCCTTTTGTCCCTTATATATGCATTGCAAGCCCTTAAACCTCCCAAACTCCGTGTGTTTATGCCCTAGGAGCTTAGATTTATGGTTTGGAACCATTGCATGTCTCAAATTTGGCCAGAATGGGTGAAGAGTCGAAGGGTACTCAGCGAGTGCCAAAGTGCACTCGGCGAGTTTCATGAAGATGGCCTTAGACTCGGCGAGTTGGATAAACAACTCGGCGAGTCCTATGAAGATTGCCTGGTACTCGGCGAGTCGTTCCTCAAACTCAGCGTGTCCTTTGAATATAGCCTTGAACTCGACGAGTTGTTCTTCCAACTCGGCGAGTCATATGATCAGTCACTAGAATAAGAAGGGTTTAAGTGTAGGAGGTGCAACCCTCCGTAGTCGCACGTGGAATTAGCAATTTAACGTGTAGCTATAGTCCCAGAATCTCCAAATCTCCAGGGTTGATGTTCCGATGGAAGATTGGAGCGAATTGTGAGATCTGTTCGTCGGACTCGACGAGTCACCCCCTTGGACTCGGCGAGTCCAGTCGCGGGTTTGTTAGTTGACCCCGTCTAGCGATTCAGGCTGACTCAGTGAGTGGGAACAGGGACCCGATGAGTCAGAGTCGGGCTAGATAAAGAAGGACTCGGCGAGTCGCCATATGGACTCAGCGAGTCCAGTGAATCAGAAGGTTGACTTTGACCAAGGAGTTGACTTTGACCAGTCATTTGACCTTAGGGGTATTTATGAGTACCTAATCCATGTTTACGGATTTATAGCCGGAGGGATTACCGGTGCGGCAGCCAGGCGCAGTCTGAGCAGGTTTTTCAGCAGCTACTCTCGAGGTGAGTTTCCTTCCAGTAGGGACGGGTCTAAGGCACCAAGGCCGGCCCGTATAGACGATATGTTAGTATCGGAGTGTGGGCGGAGCCCGTATCTCATAGTTGAGTTTGATTGTGTTATATGCCAGTAAGATAGAATTGCTTATACTTGTTGTCTGTGTGATACTTGTATGTTATGGTTTAGTAGCGGAGTGTGGGCGAGGCTCGTATCTCTATGGATAGCAGAGTGTGGGCGAGGCCCGTACCTCTCAGAAAGTAAAGTGTGGGCGAGGCCCGTATCCCTTAGTTACTCGTTATATGATTGTATGGTATGTGGCATTATGGGGGAACTCACTAAGCTTCGTGCTTACGTTTTATAGTTTTGTTTTCAGGTACCTCTTCAGCTAGGGGAAAGGAGCCGGCGCGGTAGCAGCATATCACACACTCTCATGTTTTCCGCACTATGGATTTCCTGGGATGTACTCTGAATATTTTACTACGATGTTACCGGTTCTCAGACATAAATTAATATTATGAATGTTTTGTAACGATGTTTTTATGAATTAACCTAATTTAAAAATGAAATTTTTAGCTGGTATTTTCGGGATGTTACAAAAGATGTCGGGAAAGTCGCGTACTTCTGGAATGTTCTGAATGTCGTTCACTTCTTGACTTGTATCGACGATGTGAGCAAGGAATGCATGATATTCCTTTCGTAAGCACTTTTGAGCTTGAATACACGAAATGATGCGAAGGTTCGTACTAGATTTGTCGCCGTTGATAACTAGAGTTTCGTTGTTAGGGAGGTTAAGATGAACTGGTTTCTCGAAGCACATGATGTTGGCGCGAAGATGACTTAACCAATCCATGCCGATTATGACGTCGAAACTTTTAATTTAGACCGGCATGAGGTCTATTTGGAAAGAATGACCATCTAGAGTTAGAGTACAACCTATGTATATGCCGTTAGTACTTTCCATTTTCCCGTTTGCCATTTCTACAGTGAATGATTCCTCTAGTGCACGTGGTTTTTGTTTAAGTAAGTGAACATACTTCAGGCTTACGAAGCTTCTCTCTGCTCCACTATCGAATAGTATATTGGCATATGAATTATCGAGGAGTAATGTACCAGTAACTATCGTAGGATTAGCTACAGCTTCCTCGTGGCCTATCGCCAAAATTCTTCCCACTCCGCCAGCATTCCCTGCCTTCGGGCAGTCTCTCTTGAAATGACCAACCTCGCCACAACCGTAGCAAGCCTGGCCCACAACAATGTCGGGGACTTGGTTAATTGGCTTTGCCGGAACCTTGCAAAATCGGGCAGTGTGCCCTTTCCTGTTGCAGTTAGCGCACTACATTTCCCGGCAGGCACCATTATGATGGAAAGTGCATTTGTTGCACCTGGGCAAACTTCCGGTATACAACTTCCTTGGCGTTGTAGCAGTAGGTACAATCACGACATTAACAGCCACCACTTGCTGCTTCTTGGCCGAGTTCTGCGCCGATTTTCCTTTCTTGTTATCCCAGAACTTCCGCTTGTTGTCGGCGGCTTTGGAGGGTTCTGGGATAGCCAGGGTTGTTGTTGTTGTCGGGGTAGAGACTCTGCGATCAACGAGTCGTTGTGCCAAACGCTTGGCACTATCGAAAGTAGTGGGGTTTGAAGCTAATACATTCCCCTGAAATGGAGGCACTAGCCCCCAAATGTACCTCTCGATCTTCTTCCCCTCAGTGGGAACCATATTGGGACATAGCGCCACCAGATCGCTGAATCTGGCAGTGTAAGCCACTATGTTGGAGCCTTTCATGGCCAGACTCTAGAGTTCCTGTTCCATCTTCTGAACCTCGCCCCGCGGGCAGTATTCTTCAATCATCAGCCCTTTAAGAACTTCCCAGCCCATAACATTTTCCACTATTAAAGTTAGTGACTTGACATGGCTATTCCACCACGTCAGGGCTCTATCACTGAAGGTGCATGCAACAAATTTTACTTTGCTTCCTTCAGTACAGGAACAGATCTTAAAGATAGATTCTATCTTTTCAGACCATTGCGACGGCCCAATGACTCCACCGATTCCATTGAAGGTTCGGGGTTTACAGTTGGTGAAGTCTTTATAAGTGCACTTTCGCGAGCGCACGACGACGTCACCTTGCGTGGTATGAATGATTGTTCCACGTCCACTAGTTCCCTGGTGGTTGTGATATTGTGCCATGGCTGTAGCAACAGCCGCAGCTACCGCAACATTGAGAGCTGCCGTATCAAATTGTGGAGGAGTTGGTGTTTGAGTTCGAATAATCGGAGGATTACGCCTTGCTGACTTGCGAGGAGGCATCTTTCAACTATAAGTTGAAAAGACGAGCACAATGATAAGAATTCAATAGTGAAGTAAATGAATGAGTCCCATGAACTAAATCGCCATAGTTCAACAACTAGATAAAAGTATGACTTCCATAGAGTTCTAGAATCACAAGAATGAAAGCATTTGAACAAAGATTTCTACAAAAGATTAGTTGACTGCCAATATCATTGATATCAAGGATGTAATAAGTTTGGGAAAAATTGACCTAAGAATAGGTCTTACATCATATCAGAAGTAGCAAAACTTTGACAGCTTAGATGTCTAGTTAAAGTACTTGAGTGACAAGAATATTTTACAGAAAAGTGCTTCATAGAGCACCGATGCGAAAGGCTATTCCTTTAACCAAAAGAAGAGATGAGTCAGACATCTTCTACCGGCGACCGGTATTCCTCGGGCGAACCCTCAGATCTGCCAGTTGACGTACTACGTCTTGAAGATGTCGCTCATGAGCTCTTTGACGCACTCGAAGTTTTATAACCTCAGTGCGGGATGCAGCTAACTGTCGCTACAGAACCTCTTTGGTCCTTCTAGTCCTTTCCATGGCTTCTTAGAGTTGGCGAATGCAGACCGTGTTAACGCCAGAGTTAGCGTCAATTTCCATGACTCGGTCGATAGCTGCTCCACCTTGCTCGATATTCCGAGCAATCCTACGGACCATAATGGGGAGGACTCGGTCAGCAGAGCCTCCTTCGCTGAGATTGTAAAAGCTTCGGTCTCCATTAAAGGGTAATGGTTGACCCTTCTCATCACTCCAACGATTCAAGTTTGTCGCACACAAGGGTATGGGACCTTGAAATGCAGGTCGGGGGTTGAGATTTGGGTTCTGAACTAATTGAGGTAGGTTGTTGACTTCTGGTTCGGAGTCAGAACCATCCGAAAATCCTTCTGCGAGGTGATCATCAAAAGGGATTGGATGGTCATCTTCTGGCTCTTCATCTAGTCATCCAGCATTGCCCTGATTTGGGAAGTACGGGTCTCAGGGGATATGGAATCCAGTCATGATATCTACGCGAGAAAAGGGGTATAAGAAATAATTAATACACGTACTAACTAAGATAATTATAAGATGATCCTTATTAGTTACTCCAACATTTGCGTAGTGCATACCAGTCATATGTAACCAAAACAGGATAGACCTTCGAATAAGTGATCCTAACCCTAAGTCCACAACCAAACAAGGAACATGAAGTAAAGCAAAGATCACATATTCTAAGTCTATGCCACCATAGTCACATATAACCATAGTGTATCCACTCAACAACTATTGACATGCTAATAAAGACATGTTTAGTTCTCAAATAAGTAATTGTAGTAACACCAAATACTCCTATAGTATTTTAAGTTTATGTTATTTTCTAATGTTCTCATTGTAGTAGTGTTGGTAAGTTCTTAGACTTGTTGATACATCACAACCATTCTTGGCATATGCTAATCGCTTTTCGGACCAACATAGTTGATCAGGCTATGTCACTCCCAGAACAGACCATACATCCCTGAGCTCACTTGTGATTTTCAACAATCGTAATACTTTTGTTATGTTCTAGTATGACATTGTTCTATAGTAAGTATATACTTCTCATTAAGTACTTTAGTACTTAAAAGTATAAACTCTTGGTCAGAGTATTTTAATCCTGTTGTGTTTATAGTTTGTATATCTTTTATGGGTTGATATACTCGATTCAATATAAACAATGCTCTGATACCAATCTATCACACCCTAAAACCAAGAACGGCGGAAATGTTCTGTGGCGGAGGACGTCATGTACAGTATCATAACAATGCAAAGTAGTAAATAAGCAACAACATCATCCATTGCATTAATAGTATAATTTCATACAAGTGTGTTCTTTAGTAGTAATAAGACACCAAAAATGAATAATCAAAATAAAAGACGAGTTTTGAAAATGCTCCGTCTTCTCAAAAGCTGATCATCGGTACCTGTCTAATGGTGACCTAAGAATACAAGTTATTTTGTAAGCGTAGATCAGCATTTAAGCTGGTGAGTTCATAAGTATTTAGTGTCAATGTTTGTATAAGTTTGATGAAAATGTTTGTAATTGAACAATGTAAATGTTTGTATATGTTTTAAAACTCTTAGAAAATCTTATATTTTCTACTAGTATAAAAAGTAGTCTTCTACCAAGAACCGACTGTATTGTATGTTTGGTCCTTTGTAAAAGTGAATGCTTTTCCCAAGTATGACTATCATTACCAAAATATAGTTTTATATTACCCTTTATGTGAGAAGATCACAATTTGAATATAATGGGAAAATATATATGTGTAATACAGTATTATTTGTATTAATCACTGAAGTAATAACTACCTTAAAACCAATGGTTTAGTTAAGGCAAAATGTGATATGATTGTTACCATACTAATCTGACTATAACACGACAATGAAAGGCGTCGGTAGAAATGACATTTGGCACCCGTAGATTTGCAAATCCCACTGTAGCGAACAACAAAGGTGTAGGATAGTCAATCCAGTATAGATCTATACGCAAACTCACGCTCTCCCTCCAGGAGATTCTGGTTACAAAACGTTACATAACGAAATGGTCGATGTGTCATGAAGTAGTATCTCACATTATGTTATCTCTGAATCTTGTTATAGTATACTTGTTATAGTAATAGTATTCTATGTATAGTATTCTCTGTATAGTATCCTTTGTATAGTATTCTCTGTTATAGTATTCTCTGTTATGGTATTCTATGTCTAGTATTCTCTGTTACAGAATTCTCTGTTATAGTACTCTCTGTTATAGTATTTGTATATGATAGTATTCTCCTAAACTATACCTTTTATAGTTTACTAGTAAGTTATGTATATGAATAGATTAATGTATACCTTTGCTACCCAAAGGTACTGAACTGATTGAATAGAACTTTTATGTCTACATATGTATACATAATATATATCTAATATTTAGACGACCTTCGGAAAACTGGCCGATACCCTAAGTCCACATCCAAACAAGGAAAAGGAAATACAGCGAGCTAGTAGTCCTAAGTCCTTTAAACATTAAGTATATAACTATACATATATATATATATATACATGCTTTTGACAGTATATATAAGTTAAAAAGAGGTTTTGTAATACATTTAAAGAGTTTTGAAAAATAAATAAATAATGACTTGATGTCAGTTTTTAAAACGATTTAATAGTAGTTTGTTTTGAAACAGAGTTTGAAGTATATGAAATCCATGTTTGAAACAAAGTTATAAATCACATGTGATTGATCTTATAACTAGCATGTTTTCTACTTGTATTCCCCCCATGAAAGCATTTAAAATCATTTAAAAGATAAGTAAAGGGGTATGAACTCACCTGAAGTGAGTGATGCGAATGTAAGATCGGTAAAGGATGCTAAGTGTCAAGTGAAGACTTGAGCACACACGGATCCTATTTAACATATAATGACACATATATGCTTAAAATTAGTGTTTATAACAACTAATTATGTAATGGAACAACCTTAGGGATTAGAAAACCCTTGAACTGAGTTTACAAGTCAATATGAAGTGTTCTATGATCAAGTCTAAGCCTTAGGAAGGAATGGTGGCACCATTGCACCACTAACTAGTGTTTACGGCCTAAGGACATTTTCTCCATGAGTTTATGGCTGTAAACTCATGGTATAATGTACCATTTCAATTTTTAAGGTCCTTAGTTCATGTTAGAAGTGTTCTAGACTTGATCCAAAGGCTTTGGAACTGATTAGAGCTCATTTGCACCCTTAAATAGAGTTTACGGCGCAAGGAGGTTCCTTAGCCGTAAACTCCCTTTTGATCTTGTTTTCTTCATGCTTTCTAGGTGTAAACTAGTTGATTCAAGTATAAAACAAGCTAAGACAAGAGTAGTTACAATATAGAAGCTTGAAAGGGTGTTTAAGGCTCAAGAACACTAGTGTATGTTCTTGGTGTTCTTGGTGGAATGAAGAACACTTGAAGATCTATCAAATGAAGAGATTTCATGGATGAAATCATGTACAAACACTAGCTATTGAATTATATCAACTAATCAAGGAAGGAAACACTTACCAAGTTGAAGATCTAGTGAAGAACTCGGATGATACTTCAGAGAGAATGAGTTCTAGGCTTGAAAATGGTAAAAATGACATAAAATGACTAAGTGTCATATTTGTCTTAGAGTTTACGGCCGTAAACTCCATGTTATGGCCGTAAACTCCAAACTCTTGGAGTTTTGAGAATTAAGTGTTGCATAATTAACTCTAGAGTATACTTCCTATAATTACCTCTGATGTATTTAAGATCAAAACACCCAAACTGACTCCAAAACTGCTAAAATTTAGCAAAAGAAAGTTTGACTTTAATTGAATGCAGGGTTTGTTATAAGATAGAAATTTCGATTTGTCACATTATCCGTATCGAACACAGACTCTGACCTCCGAATGCCAATCTCCTAGAATCGGGAGGGTCACGTCGTGAGAACTGATTCCTCACGTCGTGAGATTGACTTTTTAAGCTAGAATCTTCTCTTTTTAAACTTCAATCCTCCAAAGTGTTAATTCTTGTTGCTTTTGGTCCTTTATCTTCAAGAATGTTCCTTTTGGCTGCAAAATATAATTCAATCTCATAAGTACACTATATCTTCGCAAATAACCAAAATATTAATAAAAATGTATTAAAATATTGCCTAAAAATGTGCATAAATATGGCAATATCACCACTCCCAAGGATTGATGTTTTGTTTGACCAGCTTCAGGGTTCATCTTGATTTTCCAAGATTGATTTGCATTCGGGTTATCATTATATGAGGGTCCGAGAGGAGGATGTGCACTAGACAGCCTTCAAGACTCGTTATGGTCATTACTTGTTTGTGGTGATGGCCTTCGGGCTCACCAACGCTCCAGCCGCGTGCATGGACCACATGAACCACGTATGCAGGGCAATGTTGGATCGATCTATTCTAAGACCTGGGAGCTACATGAAGAGCACTTGAGGGAGGTATTGGAGACTTTGAGGAGGGAGAGACTTTATGGGAAGTTCTCCAAGTTTGAGTTGTGGTTATGCGAGGTGTAGTTTCTGGGGCACCTTGTCAACTAGAACGATATTCTATTCGATCCAGCCAAGGTCGAGGCCATGATGAGATGGGAGGTTCTGAGGTCTCCATGTAATACCTGGTTTTGAAAGTGTTTGTTTGTGTCTTCAGAGGCCAAGGGTATAAGCGTAATCCGACGATCCGGTCTTTTATGGGTCTCGGGTTTTATTCGAAAAGTTTTAAGGCTTAGGGTGTAGCTAGGAGCATAGGGCTTTATGCCACCTTTTTGTGGATATAAAGTTTGTCGGAAACGGACTTAGAACGAGGAAGTTATAGTACTTTTAAGTTGTTGGCAGAATTGGTCCCTGAATGGAAAAGTTTGCATTTCAACCCATGCGTGCAAGGTGGCAGCTAGGTGAGTATGCCCAACGTAGTGTTGGTTAATGAATCGCGAGTGCTGAAGACGTATGCCCAGCGTACGGGGATTACGCCCAGCGTACGTCCAGAATCTCCAAAACCCTAATTTTTATTGTTGGCTCACTATTTGAAGCACGTTAAGTACGAGGGGTGCGCCTCCCTTTCATTCTCAGAGCGTTAAACCCTAATTTCAAGTGGTAGCTTCATCCAAGAGTGTTGTGAGCTTTGTGGGTGCATTTTGGGTGGCTTTCGGTGCATTTCAAGAAGTTGGAACTTGTTGCAAAGATGGGAATCAAGGAGGAGCTTATGGATCTGGCTTTTGGGACTCATTCTCAGCTTGATGAAGGTATAAAGCTTTGACCTTAATCATTCAGATCTACCATTATGAGTTTTAGTTCATTTTGGTCCCAATGATGAAAATTTATGGTTGAAATTCGATTCTTAGGCTTAGAGTTGCCACTCTCAGTGTTAAATGAGTCCCTAAGACAGAAAGTTGCCATCTTGGAGGTCTTAATGGGCTCATGCATGAGCCAAGACCATTTTCATGGAAGTAGATTATCATTTTTGGAGTTTGAGCTTATGTGGGTCATGCAAAGCCATCAAGTAAGCAACTTTATGGTTTAAGACGTTGAAGAGGACTTGGATCTGTAATTGTAGCTTCTGGAGTAGAGTATTAAGCACTTATTGGAAAAGCGTCTTAAGAAAGGAGTACCTTGGGCGTACATGCAGGTACCCGCAACATACACTCCATTCAGCCAGTACGCTTAGCGTAAAGAAGAGTACGCCATGCGTACTCATCAGTTATGGGATTGGTGTGTTTTGGGCCTCGGGTTGGGCCAGGCTGTGGACTTTGGGACTTTGGGCCTTAGTGCACAATCAGAAGTCATATGTTTTGAGCCAGGAATATGTTTGGGCTTAAGGTTGTTGGATTAGTGTCTAAGTCCATAACTATAATTGGTATGTACTTGACCCGATTGGCTTGGTCCATTTGGGTTGCATGGCATCGGAACAATTTGGATAGACTTATGTGAGAAAAGGGTATTTATAATTTGTTAATATATTATAAGTTCTAATATATTAATATAAAATTATATTATTTAATTAGTATTGATCAAGAATTAATTTAGAATTAATTATGTGATCAAAAAGGAGACTAATTAAATATATGTGGATTGATTGTGTAAATCATTCATTCTTATATATGTGGGCTTATGATCCATAAGTTCTTCATGTTGGGCTAAACCCACGGAGTAAACCATGTATACTCCATGGAGGTTTTAACCCATGGAGCATGAAGAATATGGAAAGACATGAGTTACATGGTTTAACCCTAATAGCCACCATATATAAGGACCCCATGGCTCAAGAAATTGGCACTAGTGTGTGTACACATGAGTGCTAGCCGATTTGAGCATAGGAACCTTTGTCTCTCATGTTATTCCAAGATGTTGGTGATGTTGTGTGAACCATTTGAGGTGTCACATTTGAGGCACTAGGCTCTTAAGCTCCATGGAATCAAGCTACAACAAAGAAGTATGTAATTCTACTAGAATTTATATTATATGAACTTCATATTATGCTAGTTAGAAGAATACCTTGGAAAATTGATATTTGCATGTATAATAGAGAAAACATAGATCCAAGGTATTTAGGGTTGCATGCACACCTTAGGAGTGTTAGAATGCTCAAAACCTTTCAGTGGTATCAGAGCCAAGGCTTGTTTTCAATTATACTTGATGCAAATTGCTGAAAAAAGATGAAAAAATCGATTTTCTGGATGTCTGGGTACTAGACTCGCCGAGTCCACTGATGAACTCGCCGATTGCATGAAGAAATTCATCCTACTCGTCGAGTAGGTTCATACACTCGACGAGTAGGAGCCCCTGACAGCATATTTTCGAGTTTTTTGGCTGGAATTGGACTAGGAATATTACCCTAAGCTGTTTCTGAACTTATAAACCCGTTTTTGATGTGCTAATGTACTTGCTAATCCAATTTCAAAGATAATTGTCATAATTTCAAAATTTGTATTTGTTTTATGTTCATGCTAATTTCTTGAAGATTGATGATTTGAATTATGTTGTTCTTATGAGTTAGCTTAGATTAATAGAAAAGTTATGAGATAATGTGTTTTCAATCCATATTGATCTAAAAGTTATTCATAAAATGTGTTTTTGTAACTTGTCCTCAAGTTACATGAAAAGTCACATTTATAATTTTTTAAATACTCATAAGATTTCCGTAAGTTATGAAAGTGAAAGTCTCATTTTTAAATATTTTAAAGTCTTCCATAACTTGTCCTCAAGTTATGGAACTTGAATAGCTTTTTCATTAAAACTACTTTAAACACAAAAGTTATGGAATTGAAAAGTTTTGTAGTGTTCAAAACTTGCCCTCAAGTTTTGGAATTTGTAAAGCTTTCCCTCATGAATACTTTAATTCCAAATTAAGCCCTTAGAATTTTAAAAGTTAAAATTCATCCCTTATACTATTATAATATTAATAGTTAATAGTTATATATATATGTATAAGAACGAAGTCAGTCTTACCGATGGTAGGCCTCATTCACGAAGCCGGTCTATAAGGGGGGTATAAGGTTACTGCCTATAAAATGACAGTTTAATGGGTGTCCACTCTCACCCACCGCTTCCTTGACTGGTGGAGGGTCGTTAGCTGAACGGGTTTGACAGGACTATAAGTCCCCTTCATTAAAAGTATTAATGATAAATACTAAGTAACTAAACACTTATAAATTCCCAATCTTAGTTACTTAGGAAAATGTGAATTTGGTGCTAACCCATGAAATTCACACTTTGTACCTTAGCAAGACGTTGGTGGAGCGTTTGTGGGTAACCGGCACACTAACATGGACTAGTAAGAGTGGCAAAGGGTGACTTAATGTATATCATAGATCGGTGGAGCGCGTGTGGGTAACTGGCACATCGATTAGGTGATAATATTAAGGGTACCAAGTGAATTTGCATGGTTATTCACACCTTGTTTTGTAATCCTCGGAATCCCAGTTAAAAAATTTAAGAGGGCACAATCGAGATTGAAACATGCCATTGAAAAGTTCAATGAATCTCAAAAGATCTAGGAGCTTCAAATCCAATTAAAACCTAATAAATTATTTCGTTTTTCATGGTAGAAATTGGTGAATCGTCATTCGCCTACCTTCAAGTATTTTGTAGCTTGGATTACGGCACCTATAATCTTCACGCCCGTGTTTCTAGGCTAGGTTTTAATATTGACATAATGGTCTAGGTTAACCATTGTAACTCATTTAGAAAAATGAAAAGGAATTATGTGAATTTTATGTGAATTATGTGTTTTATGCTTAATTATTAGGATTTAATTAATTAAGAATAAAAATGAGCGTCAAAAATTAAATTTTAGATAAAGCCGATATCTATTAAGAAACTTGTAGTGGGCGTGACAAGGATTACAGATATATAAAGAATACCAAAATCTGAGTTATAACGAAGAAGTTATGACCTGTCGAAGTTTCGCGACAAAACCGGCACGGGGCCGAATGTCATAAAAAGTGAGTTTTCGATAAACTACTTTTTAGCCTTATTGATCTAAATGAAAGTCGTAGTGCTCGTTAAACCGAGAGTATGTATAAAAAGAACGCCCAAATCTGACTTCGTATGAGGAAGTTATGATTTTTCGAAGTTTCAGCTTAGCAACAGACAGCTAAAAACTCGAATTTTAGATCGAGTGATTTTTAGCCGACACGACCTAAACAAGAATCGAAGGTCTCGTCATTAGTAGCACAACGGTAAAAAGTCTAACGAAAACGGACGTCAGATGAAGAAGTTATGAATTTTTAACGTATTTCCTGTCCCGGTCTGTTAAAAATAATAATATAAAAATTAAATTCAAAATTAACCGACGAAGTCTAAACAAAAGTTGTAGAGCGTAATTTTACCTACGCGTGCATATAAAGAACGTCAAAAACGGAGCTTGTATGCGAAAGTTATGGATTTTAGAAGTTTTGGCACGAAAAACGAGAAAAATCCCCAAAACCGAGGAATTTCGCACACGTGGACTTCGGCCACGTCACCCTCGCTCAAAATGCGCCACGTATACGAAATCTGCTGAGTCACCGAAGCCAGCCGGCGAGACGTGTCGCCTGCCCTCGCATCCGAAGTCAGGTCCTATGGGTGTCCGACGCGTGCCCTTTATCACATGTCCGAGCCTCGCAGGGAGTGCCACGTCCGAAGCCTCGGACTAGACCACGGTCCAATCTGGAGGCGACAGCGAGCCCTTCGCATGCGCAGCCATGTGCGAGCCCACGTGCGAGCAGGTGCTGCGAATCCTTCGGATCTGCGACGCGTGGCTTCTTTCTAGCCGTTGGATCAGAAGCCTCGCCCCTATAAATAGAAGGGTGCGAGACCTCCCGAATATATTTTGGAAACTTGTCACTTTTAGCCCCTAAATCCATAATTCTTTCATCTTAACATCCCCCAAAGCCCCGGTATCGATTATAACCCCCGGAATACGCCACGAAGTGCCCGTGAAGCCCGGAAAATTTATCTTTTCGGTTTCGAAGCCCGACCTTTGCAGAGCCCGATTTCTTAATAAAACTCCCGGTTTTATTAGAAATGATCGTTTTAGGAAATGAATTGCTGCCCGATTATCATCAAATCATGTGAGTGTATAGTCACCTTCATCTTACACCTAGATATGAAGTATTTTATATGAAATACGTACTACGTGTAATTATATTAATTGTTTAACTGAGGTGACTGTTGAATTGATGTTTTATACAAGTTTTAAACTGTATAAAGTCGGGTTACGGTCATTTAATCGGGTAAAATCTTAAACTCTGTTTAATGTCGGGATTGGGTGTGTCCCCACCTAACCGTGGACTCAACCCCATATAAGGGTTGAGTGGACTCCATTTGAACCTTTTCACCCACCTTGGAACTTTCTCTCTCTACTCTCTCTCTAAAAATCGGGTTTTGATCAAGAATCACCTCATTCAAGCTCCAAAATTGTAAGTAATCCTTCCTAGCTTGTTGTTTAACTTAACATGCATGCAAATCTATGGGTTAAACTCTCAAAAACCCCAAAAACTTGTGTTTACGGTTTGGGAACACCTTCCAAAACCGTAAACTCCCATAAGGGGGTTTTGAAGCCCCAAAACCCTTTCAAACCTCTTCTAATGTTTAGCTATGGCTTAGAAACTTGCATGCATGAACTTAGAACACCAAAATCATGTCTTTATGGGACTAGACATGAGTTTACGGTCCATGAACATTCATGAACCGTAAACACCCTAAAAAGGGGTTTTGATGCCCCAAAAACCTTTCCAATGCTTGACTAATGACCTAGAGGCTTGCTTGAATGATCTTAGAACCCTAAAACATGGCTTGAGAAGTGTAAACATGAGTTTACGGTTTGGGAAGGTCTCCCAAAACCGTAAACACCTCCAAAGGGTGTTTAAGTGCCCTTATCACCTTGTATGGCTTACATTTGGGTCTAGAACCTTGCATGCATGACCTACAACCACCAAAACACATGAAAAATGGACACACATGAGTTTACGGCCGTAAACCCATGTGTTTACGACCGTAAACTCCCCAAGGAGTGGTTCAGAAACCGTAAACTCCATAAAGGGTCCATTCCAAGCCCCAAACACTTCCTAAGCCCTTGAATCAACCCTAGAACCCTTCCTTGTGAAGCATGAGACCTTGAAACACCCAAATACACCATTCCCATGAGTTTACGGCCGTAAACTCATGGGGGATATGGTCTTTGGACCGTAAACACCCCTAAGGGATTACACTTGAAGAGTAAACTCCATATCAAGGCCCAACACTCCTTAGATGCAACCCGGATCATTCCTAACACTTGAAATAAAGTGTTTTCGCGCCTCGGGTGTATTATCTTACTTAATTAGTAGTTCAATGTCTAATTGGATACAATTATGCATCTCCTCATGTTACATAGGATCCTTGCGCGTGTTCAAGCCCTAAATTGACACTTAGCATTCTATCTGACGCATTTCTCATCTGGTGAGTTCATACCCCTACACTTTTCCGAGTTTTTCATGTTTTTCAAGTGGGGGGGAATACAAGCAAATCATAAAGGTTTTTGTAACTTAAAAACTGATGTAATTATACGATTTTCTGTCAAACTTTAGATACTGTATCCCTTTTGTAACATGCGGAGCATAAGGGACGTTTTCTAAATATAATTACATAGTTTTCAGAACAGCGTGAAAACTTCTCAAACCATTAAAATTATTATGGGAATAATTTGGGATCTTTATTACTTGTTTTACGGATTCAGATTTCATGCAAAGTCAATATACATAAACTATGTCTGATTTAGTTTATCCATGTTAAACCTAGAGTATCATGCTAAATAACTACTTTGTATGTAATTATTTATACTCTACTTGTTCCAAACGATTTCGAAATTTGATGACGACCAGTTATCTCGTGATTTAGTTAATACTAACTTGTGAGACTTATCTTCGATATACCCTTCGGGTTACCAGTAAATCCTCTCCGGAAGTATAACCAGAGTCTCCTGGAGGGAGAACGTGAAATTTGTGGATAGATCTATTCGGGACTGACAATCCCACACCTAAACTGCTAGCTACAGTTAGGCGGGCACGCCTGGGGTGACAAATTTTGAAAATCGATCGACGCCTGAAAAACGTCAAGGAGGTCACGGGTCAAATCAGTATGGTTATACGACTCACAATACGTACTAAATTAACTAACTTTATTCACGGATTTCTTTCTTTCATCTATAGTTTTATGTATTAAAACTACCTACTTTCATACTAGAGGGGAATTCCAGGATCCTAACTTATGGTTTTCTTAACTTATTGATGATTAGTCAAGGTTTTTCTCATTCTATGGAAACCAACTTACATGTTAGAAAATATGGGATTTTCTGGGAAAACATGCTTATGTAATTCATAACTCAGTAACAATGGTTTTCGATATCACAACAATCTTTATTAAAGAAAATGAATTATTTATCACAAGATTAAATAACCGGTTTTCCTTACAAAACATGCTTATGAACTCACCAGCTTTATGCTGATATTTTAAAAATGCTTGTATTCTCAGGTTCTCGTTAGACAGGTATCCCGTTACTTTTGGAGAAGACGGAGTGTATAGAAGTCTCATCTTTAGTTTTGATATACTGATGTATATAAACTATGCATTTCTCCACTCTCAAACGATTGTAACTTTTCTTATGTAATGTAATGGTTATGCTTGCTATGATTACTATGTTCAATGGTTGTGATACTACGTATGACGTCCTCCGCCCCGGAACGTTTCCGCCGCCAGTTTCGGGGTGTGACAAATGGGTCTTGGAAAGAGAGTCTTATATGTCAAGAGGATAGTCAGAGTCTAAAAGATCTTGAAAGAGTGTAATCAAGAATAAAACCTGTAGTTTATCACTAGCACACGACTTGAGGTTTATAACCTTTCGTGTTGACATACTCCTATTTATGTGCCCATTCTAGTTATTGTTGGCTTTGCATATGAGTTCTGAGAGTTCTCAATTGGTTGGATAACAACTTGGAAGCAGTGACAGGCCCTTGTGCTGCCAGGTGGCAAGAAGTTAAGATTTGTACAAGTTCAATCCATATGAGTTTGGATTTTTCACTAACCTTGTCTTGTGATTATGGTTTTGACAAATTCAGATGGATAGGAACATGTACACCATAAAATCTAAGTGTCATAAGGTTTCTCTTCGATTCATGAAAATGATGGTGAGGAAACGCTTTCACTAAGTAGATTTTAAGTAGATACCAATTGTGATATTTGCATTCTTAAAGTCGTTAGTGGAGTGTGTGTGGTTAACCGGCACACTAACATGGACTTGTGAGACATGGCAAAGGTCTAAACAATTGAGAATATGATTATGACATCCCTTTTAATAGTTCTGAAATTGTTTACACACATGTGAGCTATCTAAGAAAAGGTGTATGATTTTGATAAAGTTTTATCAAAGCATCTCGTATCAGAAGTCTGAACTTTCGAAGAAAGTCAATAAAGTATTGATTTCTAGAAGTCCAGTTGATTCCTGGATACATGTCAAAGCTAGTGGGAGCATAAGTGTTATGCTAACGATTATCATGTTAGTGGGAGCATGATAATTATGATAAGTGTTGCAAGTTCGCAATGTTAATTATAGAAAAAACAAAAGTTCAATTGGTAAAAGTTGTTTTGCTATAATTAAAGGAGAGGAAATTACACTTCATTTAAATTCTAAAAGCATAGATTGAGGTGTTAATCATCTTTAGTCAAGGATATATATATATATATATATATATATATATATATATATATATATATATATGAATTTTATGTTGGAATATAGATTGAGGTGTTAATCATCTTTAGTCAAGGATATATATATATATATATATATATATATATATATATATATATATATGAATTTTATGTTGGAAGGACTCAACATAAGGAAATTATATATATGGGTCCACTATTTGCGTTCTAAAATTCGATTACGATTACGGCATCACTTTTCATAATCTGAATTTTGAGAACATGGCAAATAGAAATAGAAGTATTATATCAAAAGACTGGTCTAGTATCATGTCTTTATGTGAGACATCATGAATAGTGTCCCATATGCTTCGGATATAGGGTCGATTGCATGTGCTATAATATTCATCCGTTCTAAATTTTTCAAAATGCCTAGAGCATTAAGAGGAAAAAGTACTAGAACTAGATATGACTAATTTGATTAAGCAATTGTCGAGGACAATCTATGGTTTACCAAAGATTGGTTGCTCAGGGACAGTTGGAAGTATGCTGTAAATTTTTGGAGAGGGCCATATTGACATATTCTGAAAAGAGGTAACTCTTGTTCAGAAGTGATAGTCAAAATGGGAATATGGAAATGTTCCCATAGGTGGAAGTTATTCATTAAATATGTGTAAGATTAGGAAACATAATGCAAGAAGGATGTTCAAAGCAATGTACTTTGAATTTGAGACATTGTTTCCATGGAATGATCTCCATTGGAATACTCTATAATGACTGTTGACAAGTCTTTGTGACTTTGTGCATAATCATTACAAGAGGATCAGTGCATATAAGTTCAAAAATCTAACAGATTTCGGTAAATGGCAGAAATTTGGAATTCTTTCATTTGCGGTAAGGATTTGAGATTGTGAAATGAGAATCATTGGAATTATGTTCAATTGATCTATTTCATAGAGTAAAGATCATAGATAAACTTAGTGTGCATACTTGGTGTATGGCATTACTAATGTTTAGACAAACATAGTGTGCTTACTTGGTGTATGGCATGACTAGTGTTTAGAAAACATAGTGTACATGCTTGGAGCATGGGACAGCTATTGTTTTTAATTCAAGTATAAAGTTGATAGTTTGAAACAGTATGGAATGAATAATGTGTGATTAATATGGTGATAAATAAAAGGTGTTTTATTTATATTCATAACTTCTGAGACCATATTGGCTTCGATTATTGTTGTGTTTCACTTTGCATGTTTTGACTTCCAGAATAACTAGGTCGTTCTTCCTGAATGACTAAATTATTCAAACCATCCACATTCGGTCATATGTTGGAAGTAGATATGAATCAAGACTTTCATGAAGCTGGTTTGTAGATGTCCAAGGTAGTGGACATAGCAAGAGTTGCTGCAACATTCATGAGTGCTCATAAGTTTTGAGTATTGGATTAAACCGACGCTCATTTGACTCACTTCATGGATTTTATCACGATTGATCATGAGACGATAATATCTTATATTCTTCAAACCTAGAGATATGACTTGTTTCCTATGAGTTGGTTATGCATTGATTGTACGAGAACGCATAGGTGACTCGATGTTATAAAACGTGCATTTGTGTATGACTCAACAAGTAGTAGAACAAGCATATGAGTCAAATTTTATCCATTCCTTTTACCCTTGAAGGGATAAAATCGATATCTGTGGGCCCCTCTAGGATTTAGTGATGACACCCCGAAGTGCTTGGCCAAGCCAGGACTAATTTGATTTGTTCAATTAGTCGGTCATCATAAATCGGAAATCGGGAAACAACAAATGGACAGAGAGAATGATTATAATCCATGTCTCAGTCCATATGATATCTAGAATGGAGGAATATATGATCCCTTATCTAATGGACGCGTCATTAATTTGTTCAGAGTTCGACAGCAAATTTTAAGAGCTATGATTGCTAGTCAGGTTTTGAAGTCATATGCAATAATAGTTTTAGACTTATCCAAGTGGGAGACTGTTGGATTAGTGTCTAAGTCCATAACTATCATTGGTATGTACTTGACCCAATTGGCATGGTCCATTTGGGTTGCATGGCATCGAAACAATTTGGATAGACTTATGTGAGAAAAGGATATTGATTAAGAATTAATTTGGAATTAATTATGTAATAAAAAAGGAGACTAATTAAATTTATGGGGATTGATTGGGTAAATCATTCATTCTTATATATGTGGGCTTATGATCCATAAGTTCTTCATGTTGGGCTAAACCCATGGATACTCCATGGAGGTTTTAACCCATGGAGCATGAAGAATATGGAAAGACATGAGTTATATAGTGTAACCCTAATAACCACCATATATAAGGACCCCATGCTCAAGAAATTGGCACTAGTATGTGTACACATGAGGGCTAGCCGATTTGAGCATCAGAACCTTTTTCTCTCAAGTTATTCCAAGATGTTGGTGATGTTGTGTGAACCATTTGATGTGTCACATTTGAGGCACTAGGCTCTTAAGCTCCATGGAATCAAGCTACAACAAAGAGGTATGTAATTCTACTAGAATTTATATTATATGAACTTCATATTATGCAAGTTAGAACAATACCTTGTAAAATTGATATTTGCATGTATAATAGAGAAAACATAGATCCAAGGTATTTAGGGTTGTATGTACACCTTAGGAGTGTTAGAATGCTCAAAAAAGGTTAGGCCCATTACAGGGGTTGGGCCCAATTTTGCAAATTGGGCCATTAGTGGGCCACTAGTAGGACTTGGAAAGCCTACCTAGTGTTGCGCTTTTGTTTTGGGATTGGGCCTACGTTTGGGTCATACTAAGTCAAGGGTAGAATGGTCATTTTACCCTATGCATGGATTAAGGATTATGGTATGGGACCCAATTTGCTAGTTGGGTATATTGATTTTTAGTGACAGCTTGGGAAGGTAGCGGGGCAGCAGCTAAAGAATTCATGCAAGAAGCTTCTGCAGTTTGAAGTGAGTCTTCTCACCACATGAGTTATATGGTGTAACCCTAATAGCCACCATATAAATAAGTACCCCATTGCTCAAGAAATTGGCACTAGTGTGTGTACACATGAGGGCTAGCCGATTTGAGCATCAGAACCTTTTTCTCTCAAGTTATTCCAAGATGTTGGTGATGTTGTGTGAACCATTTGAGGTGTCACATTTGAGGCACTAGGCTCTTAAGCTCCATGGAATCAAGCTACAACAAAGAGGTATGTAATTATACTAGAATTTATATTATATGAACTTCATATTATGCAAGTTAGAACAATACCTTGGAAAATTGATATTTGCATGTATAATAGAGAAAACATAGATCCAAGATATTTAGGGTTGCATGTACACCTTAAGAGTGTTAGAATGCTCAAAAAAGGTTAGGCCCATTACAGGGGTTGAGCCCAATTTTGCAAATTGGGCCATTAGTGGGCCACTAGTAGGACTTAGAAAGCCTACCTAGTGTTGGCTTTTGTTTTGGGATTGGGCCTAAGTTTCGGTCATACTAAGTCAAGGGTAGAATGGTCATTTTACCCCATGCATGGATTAAGGATTATGGTATGGGACCCAATTTGCTAATTGGGTATATTGATTGGTAGTGACAGCTCGGGAAGGTGGCAGGGCAGCAGCTAAAGAATTCATGTGGGAAGCTTCTGCAGTGTGAGGTGAGTCTTCTCACCATACCAATGGTTCTAGGACACCAAGGTCGGCCGATGTTATGTTATGTGGTACACTAGATGTAGTAGAGATATGTGTTATGATAGTTAGCTTTATGCTAAGTGGTATGCTAGTAATTATATGATATGTGATATGCTAGTTGTATTTGTGATACTTGCATGGAAGACCCCGTGGGGAGCCCATGGCAATTGGATGTAAGACCATGTGGGGTAGCCCATGGCATTACTAGGTAAAGACGATGTGGGGTAGCTCATGGCATTGGTTATATAAGACCATGTGGGGTAGCCCATGGCATTCCTAGGTAAAGACCATGTGGGGTAGCCCATGGCATTGAATGTAAGACCATGTGGGGTAGCACATAGCATTCATAGGTAAAGACCATGTGGGGTAGCCCATGGCACAATGGTGTATGACCCTAGGGGGAGCCCACGGTATGCTTATAGGTTTATGTATGCATGGCTTATGTGATATAGGTAGCTTTTATAGCTAACAGGTTATGTGATATATGGATTGTGTGTGGTATGCTTTGGGAAACTCACTAAGCTTCGTGCTTACAGGTTTGTTTATGGTTTCAGGTATCATTGTTTGGAAAGGAAGGGCTCGAATTGATCGCAGTACACACACCTATGATTTCCGCAATGAATGATTTTGGGATAAACTCTGATAAATGTTTTACTTCTGGATGATTTGGAATGTTGGAAGTAAATGGTACCAATGTTTTAGCTAGACTAAAAATGAAATTTTTACCCTTGATTTTTGGGTCGTTAGAAGTTGGTATCAGCGCCTTGGTTTGAGGGATTCGGGGATACCTTCTGGTGTGTCTGAACTCAAACTGAGGATCTGTATAATTTTCAAAAAATTTCAAAAGAAAATGTTTTGAAGGAAAAGGTTTTCTAAGACAAGAAAAGGTGTGGTGCATGCAATCAACTGAGCTCAAGTAAGTTTCCCCAGAATACCCACATTTGTTATATGTTATGAGTTGATTATGATTCTGTAAATCGCATGCTAGATAGGGCTACGGGAGATGCATGTATATGTTGTATGAGCTGGTAGACTTGCATGATATTGTTTAATAGTCAGCAATAGGTTGGCCTGATCTATAGTGCTTGTAGCCGTGAGAATATTAGATGCCATGCTAGAATGAGAAGGATTATTGGTAGTAGTAATTGCTATGTGTATGCTTTTAAAAATGTATACGGTTAGGATCCTATAGCCTTAGAATAATTGATTTGGCCTTATTTCCCGTTCCTTGTCTAGTTGTGGTCCTAGGGTAGAGTCGATTATTTGATAATCTATTAGATCCTGTTCTATGTATAATTTGCATGCATAAGGCAGCCGGCAGTGTAGATGGATGGATGGATGTGGATAGCATGGGTTGTGGTACGTTGATTGAATGTCCGATGATAGCTTCGCAGGTTGGAGAGTGTCCTAGAGAGATCCTAGAATGAGATTAGTGACAGGCGTTACCTGCTTGTTGATTGTACGGGTGGATAGACTGACTTGTCTAGTGTATGCTGGTTAGATTTACCGATTACATGAATGCTTCTGGCTTTGTGCTTTGTAGGACTCTTATTAATGTGAGTTAGCTATTAAGTGAATATGCTAAGTCACATGTAGCACAGAATGGATAATCTCAGAGTGATGGACCTGACCCTATTACGCAGCTTTTGTATGAGTCCAACCGTTCTAGGGATGAGTCTTTTACTTGAAGGATTATCGGATCTTTCTTACATGTGGCTATATTCATGAGGTGTCTATTTGAAATTAATGGGAATATTTGATCAGCTGAAGGAAGGGGGAGGTTGGGAACCTAGGAAGGCCTATCATATGCTCCAGTGAGCTTAGTGGGGCGATTTGGTGAAGTTGGGAACCTAGGGGAAGCCTAAGAGGTGCTACGGTAGAGATCTTCTTGCTGTTTAGGAAACATTTAGTATACCAACGGAGTAAGTGACTTAGAGGATTCAGTAGGATTGCCGAGGAAAGTATGGATAGGTGTCGAAGGTAGTATTGGGCTCGTACTACTGCAAGCACATGATCCATACTCGAATCGGTGAGAGTCTTGGAGAATCTGAGAAGCTTACGGGAAGGAGAATTCTTGGTGATGCCTTGATCGTGGGAATAGATGTTTTGCAGAATGAGAATGAGCATGCATGGATAGGACCAGGGCTTGGCCCCAGCTCCGGTGGTGAGCTAGTTAGTTAAAGGACTGCTAGGATTTTGAGTTTGCCATGGATCAGGTGACAAGGATTGCGTGATCTATTGCACATTCGGTATTGGAGACCAAGTCTCAGGAATACTTGTAGCCCGGTTTAGAGCAGAGGTTAATCCAGCTTCTGTAGTTCAGTCGTTGGCGATTGAGCTGGTGAGTGTGTCAGGGTGCGAGACCCTGAATGATATGGATCTCAGAGCCAAGGACAGAACATGCATTAGGAGTACCTCAATGAGAGAGGTTCATGTCAGGTGAATTTATTGGAGGGTCTCGGTCAGAGACCCAAGAGTTTGGATCAGCTTTTGAGAGGCCAGCAGGGTCGGAACCAGTGCAACACTTGCAGAAACTGCGCGATGAAGTTTCAATCCAGGGGTTTGGATTGTCATTGGGATCGAAATGAGGTGTTACATCATGTTCTTAGGGTGTTCTAGGTATCATAGGAGGAGGTGGTCAGGATTCCTTCATAACTTGGGAAGTGTGATAAGTTGGATCTCGGGTTGTTATTATGATATTGTCTGAGTTAGCAAGGGTTGTCAGATGTCATTCATCATGTCAAAGAATCTTTGAGAGATCTTCAGACGGATGTATCTCGTGGAGCAGATTTCGTATATACCGTGATTGCTCTGAGTCATTGTCGGAATCTGTTCAGTGATCTGGGTTGCTACAGGTGTAGCAGGTTTGGCCACGTCTTCAAGGATTGCCCATAGGAAGCAAGCCCATTATATTTTCGTTGTGTTCAGGTGGACGACAAGGAGGCTGACTGACTGACGGTCAGGGAGGAGCACCTGCTCCAGCCATTTTCAGGGGTGGTCCAAGGGCTCGAATAAGGGAGTTATGACTAGCTTTCAATAGCCTTTTTATTTACGTTTGGAAGATCTATTGAGATTATCGAGGGAAGAGAGAGTTGTCAGTGAGGTTTTGGTTACACTATCCGTTTGTTGGACTCTGAGATCTGAGTGTGATACTTCTTTTAAGCGTTTGAAGTCATTGATGTTGTTGGCATACAAGAAGTGTTAGCTGGATTTCAAAAAGTGTGTTGTTTGGACATGGATATTTTTTGCGTGCTAGCTTTGGTAATCACCGGCCGTCAGCAAGGTGAACATTGCAATGTAATGAGGATTGAGAATCCTTCAATTTTCATGTGCCGAGCGGACTTAGTTGAATCTAAGTGGGGGAGAATCGTCCAGATATCCAGGACAAAAGCAAGGGTGAAAGTGATGTTATACTACGGGGGAGCCGTAGCATTCACTAATGGTCAGTTAGGGTATAGTGTTGTAAGACTGCGGGGGAGCTGTAGAATTCAATAGCTGTAGAGAGTGTTGTAAGACTGCGGGGGAGCCGTAGCATTCACTAGCAGTAGAGAGTGTTGCAAGACTGCGGGGGTGCTATAGCGTTCACAAATTCTTTCAGGTGATTTGGACTAGGGCAGGCTAGTTCGCAGGGTTGTGGGGGAGCCACAGCTTAGTTAGCATCAGGACCAGAGGCGATTGATCGATAAGTTATCTAGGGGCGAGCACAGACGAGTATGGGAATTCAGGTTGGAACTGGTAGAGACTGTTGAGACAAGGGTTGGATCTTGAGGTACATGATCATGTGGATGAGTGGTGCATGTCACAGTAGGGCTACGGATGTGTAGCCCTGATATTGGACCTCATAAGAACCTTGTGGTTGGACTAGGTGTGAGACTGGTAGTCTCAGGGAATCGGCTAGGGGTACTTATTAATCGGTCGAGTAAAGGATGACGGGAAGTTAAGGTGAATAATAAAAATGCCGATCTGAGGATCTCAGGATAGGAGCGGAGTAACAATTTGGATTTGTATGGGAACCCGAATCGGAATTTGTGTAGGATTTTGTTTCAGTGAGATGGGATGTGGGGCATCTTTATGCCAAGGGCATCGAGGACAGAATTCCAGGATGAGGAACGGGTTGGTTTGATTGTAGTTCAAGCCATTGTGATGTGTCTCGGGTGGCTCTATCCGTAATAGAGCCACGACATGTTGGAATCAGGAAACGGTATGTCGAAGGAGATCGGGTATGATGTAAGACTACAACTATTTTGGTAGTAGTATTCAACTTTTTGCTTCGGATTCAGTGGCGACAAGTTGTCAGCCTATCACGATCGGATGGATCGATGGATTAAAGGAGATAGGTCAGTCATGGTTAGACGAGTTATCCTTCGGAGGTTGTAGGGGACTGCCACGTGTGTTTTTGGCTCAGCAATCGGGTAGGTGTCCGGTGTTCCGGACAGTTGGCAGACTGGTTGGGATCAAGGAGGTCCCCGGTTGTTCTTCAGGAAAGCAGCCATGTGGCAGCAAGAGGAGTTGGAGCGACTTCAGTGATTTGGGGTCCGTGTGTGGAATTTCTTGTTATTCGATAGCCGTAGTTGACCGGTGATTTTCTCCTTTTGGAAGCCTCAAGGTATTACAGGTGGAAACTATTCTATTTAGGCTGGTTTTCTTGGGGGAATCAGTTTGATGATGATTCGATGTGGGCAATCTATCAGGGATACAGACCATCTCGAAAGTTGAACTTTCAGATGGAACATATGTGATCAGGTTGCAAGGAATAATTTCATCTTCGGGTTCTAGAACCCTACGAGGGTTGGTTTCGGTTTCCTTGAAAAGGTTATGGTATGCCCGGTGTTGTGGCCATGAGGCTCTAGTTATTTGGCGTGAATGGAAAGGAATGATTTCGAGGACGAAATATAATTTAAGTGCGGGAGAGTTATAACAACCGATTTTGAAACTGTTTGTTTGTGTCTTCGGAGGCCAAAGGTATAAGCGTAATCTGACGATTCGGTATTATATGGGTCTCGGGTTTTATTCGAAAATTTTAAGGCTTAGGGTGTAGCTAGAAGCGTAGGGCTTCATGACACCTTTTCATGGATATAAAGTTCGTCCGAAACGGACTTAGAACGAGGAAGTTATAGTACTTTGAAGTTGTTGGCAGAATTGGTCCCTGAATGGAAAAGTTTGCATTTCAGCCCATGCATGCAAGGTGGCAGCCAGGTGAGTTTGCCCAGCGTAATGTTGGTTAATGAATCGCGGGTGCTGAAGATGTACGCCCAGCGTACATGGGATTACGCCCAGCGTACGTCCAGGATCTCCAAAACCCTAATTTTTTGGGTTGGCTCACTATTAAAGCACCTTAAGTCTGAGGGGGTGCACCTCCCTTTCATTCTCAGAGCCTTAAACCCTAATTTCGAGTGGTAGCTTCATCCAAGAGTGTTGTGAGCTTTGTGGGTGCATTTTGGGTGGTTTTTGGTGCATTTCAAGAAGATGGAACTAGTTGCAAAGATGGGAATGAAGGAGGAGTTTATGGAGCTGGCTTTTGGGACTCATTCTCAGGTTGATGAAGGTATAAAGCTTTGAACTTGATCATTCATCTCTTAGATCTACCATTGTGAGTCTTAGTTCATTTTGGTCCCAAGGACGAAACTTTATGGTTGAAATCTGAATGAGTCCCTAAGGCAGAAAGTTGCCATCTTGGAGATCTTAATGGGCTCATGCATGAGCCAAGACCATTCTCATGGAAGTAGATTATCATTTTTGGAGTTTGAGCTTATGTAGGTCATGCAAAGCCATCAAGTAAGCAACTTTATGGTTTAAGACGTTGAAGAGGACTTGGATCTGTAATTGTAGCTTCTAGAGTAGAGTATTAAGAATTTATTGGAAAAGTGGCTTAACAAAGGAGTACGTTGGGCGTACATGTAGATACGCGTAGCGTACACTTCATTCAGCCAGTACGCTTAGCGTACAGAAGAGTACGCCCCGAGTACTCATCAGTTATGGGATTGGTGTGTTTTGGGCCTCGGGTTGGGCCAGGCTGTGGACGCTGGGCCTTTAGGCCTTAGTGGACCATTAGAAGTCAAATGTTTTGGGCTAGGAATATGTCTGGGCTTAAGGTAAGGCCCATTAGAGGGGTTGGGCCCAATTTTGCAAATTGGGCCATTAGTGGGCTTGGAAAGCCTACCTAGTGTTGGGCTTTTGTTTTGGGATTGGGCCTAAGTTTGAATCATACTGGGCCAGGGGTAGAATGCTCATTTTACCCCATGCATGGATTAAGGATTATGGTATGGGACCCAATTGCTAATTTGGTATATTGATTGGTAGTGACAGCTCGGGAAGCTGGCAGGGTAGCAGCTAAGGAATTCATGTGGGAAGCTTCTACAGTGCGAGGTGAGTCTTCTCACCATACCAATGGGTCTAAGGCACCAAGGTTGGCCCATGTTATGTTATGTGGTACACTAGCTATAGTAGAGATATGTGGTATGATTGTTAGCTTTATGCTAAGTTGTATGCTAGTAATTATATGACATGTGATATGCTAGTTGTCTTTGTGATACTTGCATGGAAGACCCCGGGGGGAACCCGTGGCAATTAGATGTAAGACCATGTGGGGTAGCCTACGACATTCCTAGGTAAAGACCATGTGGGGTAGCCCATGGAATTCCTAGGTAAAGACCATCTGGGGTAGCCCATTACATTGGATGTAAGACCATACGGGGTAGCCCATGGCATTCCTAGTTAAAGACCATGTGGGGTAGCATATGGCACAATGGTGTAAGACCCTGGGGGAGCCCACGGCATCCTTGCATGTTTATGTATGCATGGCTTATGTGATATATGTAACTTTTATAGCTAATAGGTTATGTAATATGAGGATTGTGTGTGTTATGCTCTGGGAAACTCACTAAGCTTCATGCTTACAGGTTTGTTTATGGTTTCATGTATCGTCATTTGGAAAGGAAGGGCTCAGATTGATCGCAATGCACACACCTATGATTTCCGCTATGAATGATTTTGGGATAAACTCTGATAATTGTTTTACTTAAGGATGATTTGGAATGTTGGAAGTAAATGGTATCAATGTTTTAGCTATACTAAAAATTAAATTTTTACCATTGATTCTTGGGTCGTTACACTCCATCTAATATTCAGAGTTTCCTTGGGTTGGCAGGCTACTAACGGAGCAGATTAGAGAGGCTTGGGTAGAGGCTATAAAGGAAGAGCACCGAAAGAGTGAGCACATAATGGGTTAGGTGTCTTCCTTTGATTATTATAGCTGAAGGTTATTGACTCTTCATCGGAGAGTGTGCGTTCCGTATTGGGGTGGTGTGCATCAGGTTCTGATGGAGAAGGCGCATAAATCGAGATTCTCGATTCATCTAGGGGTGAACAAGATGTATAGAGATCTTCACCCTTATTATTGGTTGCCCTGTATGAAGCGGGATGTTGCTTGGTACATGGAGAGGTGCTTGACTTGAAGGAAAGTCACGACCGAGCATCAACGACCTCATGGAAAGATGCAACCATTAGACATCCCCTTTTGGAAACAGGAGGAGACTACCATGGATTTCATTACAAAGTTTCCCCGGACTGCATGTAGAGTGGACTCGATTTGGGTCATCGTGGATTGATTGACCAAGGGCGTGCACTTTATAATGATTTAGGAGAGTACGCCTAAAAAGAAGTTGGCCGAGATATACATCAGGGAGGTTGTGGTACGGCATGGGGTGCCAATTTCTGTGTTTTCAGATAGGGACGTCTTGTTTACTTCTAGATTTTGGAAGAGGTTCCGTGACGAGTTGGGTGCTCGTCTGCATTTCAGTATATCGTTCCACCCACAGACTGACGGACAAAGTGAGCGGATTATTCAGACCTTAGAGGATATTCTTCGGGCGTGTTTTTTCGATTTCAGTGGGAGTTGGCATACGTATATCCCTTTGGTGGAGTTTTCATATAACAATAGTGATCACGCCATAATTGATCGACCTCTTTTTGAGATGCTCTATTGGAGGAAATACAGGACCCTGATATGTTGGGTTGAGGTCAGTCAGCGAGTCGTGGGGAGTACCGAAGTGGTGCTTAAGGCTACCGATTTGATTCAACAGGTTTGGAGTAGACTCCGGATAGCTTAGAGTCGGCAGAATAGTTATGCCGACAAGCGTCGATTAGATCTAGAGTTCCACGTTGGGTATATGGTTCTCCTGAAGGTGTCACCTTGGAAATGTGTCATCCGATTCAGGAAGATGGGCAAGTTGGGCCCGAGATACATCGGTCGTTTCAGGGTTTTGGCCCGGGTGGGTCGGGCTCCTTATCGCTTGGATCTTCCCGAGAAGTTTAGTCGGATGCATAGCAGGTTCCACGTCCCTCAGTTGTGGATATGTTTAGTGGATGATTTTGTTGGATAAGGTGTCTAAGTCCATAACTATTTCTTGTATGTAATTGACCCGACCCTGCATGGTCCATTTGGGTTGCATGGCATCATGCATTTGGATAGACTAAATGAGAGAAATAACATTTGTGGTTTATTAATATATTATAAGTTCTAATATATTAATAGTATTATTTAATTAGTATTGATCAATAATTAATTTGGAATTAATTAAGTGATCAAAAGATGACTAATTAAATATATGGGCTGATTATGTAAATCATCCATAACTTGTATAGTGGGCTTAAAGGCTCCATGGATTATCAAGTTGGGTTAAACCCATAGGATGCTCCATGGATGCTCCATAGGAGTTACAAACCCATGGATCATGGAAATGAAGAGTCTTGACACATTAGGGTTTACATGGTGTAACCCTAGATGTGTCACACTATATAAGGAACATGTTATCCACCAAAATCGGCTACACTAAGAACACAAGAGGGCTAGGCCTATTTTACAAGTGTGAGTATTCTCTCAAAAGTCATCCCAAAGGCATTTGGTGTTGTGTGAAGCATTTGAGGCATCACACTTGGGGTGCTAGGCTATAAAAGTTTTCAAGGAATCAAATCAACTACAAGGTATGTAATTCTAGCCAACTTTTAGTTTAAAAAGTTCCCTTGTATGCTAGATAGGATTATGAACCATGGAAATCATATTTTGCATGTATTTAGACAAACATAGATCCAAGGTATTCTAGGGTTGCATGTACACTTAGGAAGTGTTAGAATGCTCAAAACCCATCAGTGGTATCAGAGTCTAGGCTTGCTTGTTAAATACTTGATGCAAACTTGTTTTTCAAAAGCCAAAAACAATCCAAACAAGAAAACTCGACGAGTTCTGGCCAAAAACTCGCCGAGTTTGTCTGTTATAGCATGAACTCGACGAGTTCCCTGATGAACTCGACGAGTTTGTCATCCAACGAGTAGTTTTTGGAGCTTTGTTGCTGTAAATGGACTAGAAACATTACCCTAAACTGTTTTGGTGTTGTAAAACTTGTTTTAGTTGGTGTAATGGTTGTTCTAATCCATTTACAATGGCTAATATCAATTTTTCATGATTATATGTGTTCATATGTTCTTGAAATTTTGATATGAATATTCATGTTCTTATGAGTTCTTGATAGATCATAGAAGTTACTTGTTTATATGATTAATTCATGATCTTTATGTGTTTTAATGGAGTCCATAACTTGTCCTCAAGTTATGGATAACCAAAAGTCACTTTGTGTTAAAAACCATTAAAAGAACACATAAGTTATAAAATGAAGAGTCTTTATTTTAATAACTCATAAGTTATGAATGTGAAAGGTTTTGTAAAGTTACAAAACTTGCCCTCAAGTTTTGGAACATGTAAAGTCACTTAAAACTTTAGTTCCAACCCTTACAATTTTAAAACTCAAAATTCAACCCTTATACTTTATAATATTATAAGTTAATAATATATATATATATATATATATATATATATATATATATATATATATATATATATATGTATAAGATCAAGTCGTCTTACCGCTAGTACGCCTCATTCACGAAGCCGGACTATAAGGGGGGGTATAAGGTTGTTGCCTATAAAATGGCAACTTAATGGGTGTCCACTCTCACCCACCGCTTCCTTGATCGGTGGAGGGTCGTTAGCCGAACGGGAAGGACAAGGACTTATAAACTTTCATTAAAAGTATAATGAATATTATAAAGTAACTAAATGTTTTATTAAGTTCCCAATCTTAGTTACTTTAGGAAAATGTGAATAAGGTGCTAATCTATGAAATTACACTTTACACTTTGTTTAAGTCGTTAGTGGAGCATGTATGGTTAACCGGCACACTAACTTGGACTTAACAAGGTAGGTAAAGGGTGAATTAAGGTTTATCATAGTATCGGTGGAGCGTGTGTGGTTAACCGGCACATCGATTGAGTGATAAACATTAAGGGTACCAAGTGATTTGCATGGTTACTTCACACCTCGTTTTGTGATCCTCGGTATCCCAGTCACAAAACTTGGAGGGCACACTCGATATTGAAACGTGCCTTTGAAAAGTTCACTGAATCTCAAAAGAATCTAGGAATTTCTAAGAACCAAATTAAAAACTTAATATTTTAATATTTCGTTTTTGGAGGAAATTGGTGAATCGTCATTCACCTACCTTTCAAATATGTTATTACTTAGATTACGACATACCTCTTCTAAGTATAATATCTTGTGATTGGGTCCTAGCCTTAATATTACATTTGGGTGTTTTATTAAGGACTATATCTATATCTAAACTAATCTTTTCTTTCTTCTTCCTCAGATGTCTTCAAATAATGTTGCTTCTGGCTCTAATCCTAATGGCTCCTTTACCCTTATGAACTTGTGTGGTAAATTCACTTTTGATGGATCCAACTTCAATGAGTGGATCAGAAACATGAGAATGATTACCCGCTACGAGGACAAGGAATATGTCCTCGATAAGGAGCTTAAAGAGATTGATGAGTCCATTGCAACTCCCCAGGAGATCGCTGACTTCCGGGCTCATGAAAGGGATGCCACCAAAGTGGCATGCATCATGATGGCCACCATGACAGCAGAACTCCAAAAGTCCTATGAGGACTTCTACCCTTTTGAAATGCATCAAGATTTGATGGAAAGATACCATCAAAGTGCACGACAAGAGAGGTATGAAATCATCTCCTCCATGATAACAACCCGAATGAAGGATGGTGAACCCATCACGGGGCACATGCAGAAAATGCAAAGATTTGTGGACCGTTTGCTGAAGCTCAATGTGAACTTCCCCGAGGAGCTTGCAATAGATATCATTTTGCACTCCTTACCCTCGTGCTATGATCAATTCCGCATGACATATCACATGAATAAGGAAGATGTCACACTCAGCAAACTTCAAGGACTCCTAAAGACCGCGGAAAGTGGTCTTAAGGGTAAGTCGGTTGTTACTTCTACTCCTACCAACTCCGCCCCTGTCTTGGCAATCGGGAAAGATAGAGGGAAGAAGAGGAAGAGGTTTTCGAAGGGTACCAAGGCTAGGACCCTTGAAGGCTCCTCTTC
Source organism: Lactuca virosa (assembly GCF_052849685.1). Taxonomy (NCBI): domain Eukaryota; kingdom Viridiplantae; phylum Streptophyta; class Magnoliopsida; order Asterales; family Asteraceae; genus Lactuca; species Lactuca virosa. The sequence continues at coordinate 320,984,515 of NC_136428.1, forward strand.
AAATGGAACCAAGAAAGGTTTCGTTACTCTTTCTGCAGACCCAAAAGAGGCTGAATGCTTCTATTGCCATGAAAAGGCACATTGGAAGCGGAACTGCCCAAAGTACCAGCAAGATGTAAAGGATGGGAAAGTTAAACCCAACCATGCAGGTATTTACACTATCTTATCTAATAACTCACCCTATTCTAGCTCTTGGGTCCTTGATACCGGTTGCGGTATTCATATCTGTTCTGATTTGCAGGGGCTAAGAAGAAGTGAGAATGTGGAGCAAGGAAGAATAAACCTGATCATCGGGAATAGGAAATTTTCACCTGTCACCAAGATTGGAGTTTATACTTTATCGCTAAGTAGTGGGTTTAGTTTAGATTTGAATAAATGTTGTTATTCGCCAGAAATGGCAAGAAATGTTATTTCCTTTCATGCATTGTATAAACAAGGTTTTACGTTTTCATTTGATAATGAAGTTGGTTCGATTAATGCTTTCTTTAAAAATGTTCTTTATTTTAAAGAATTACCTTGTGATGGTTTGTATGAAACTGTATCTGTTGTTGATAACTTAGGAAATAATGTATTGTGTACTGATTATGTTAATGATAATAACTTGGATAAAGCATCATTATGGCATTGTCGTCTTGGACATATAAGCATGAAACGCATAGGCCAACTCCAAAGGGATGGAGTCTTGGAGTCATTTGACCTAAAGTCAGATGATAGTTGTGAATCATGCTTACTTGGAAAAATGACAAAGTCACCCTTCACAGGTTCTTGTGAGAGGGTTGAAGGTTTGTTGGACCTTGTACACACGGATGTGTGTAGACCCTTCAAACATGCCACAAGGGATGCTAATCATTATTATCTGACTTTTACTGATGATTACAGTAGATATGGATATGTCTACTTAATCAAGCATAAGTCAGAGACTTTTGAAAGGTTTAAAGAGTTTAAACAGGAAGTCGAGAATCAATTGGGCAGGAACATTAAGATGCTTCGATCCGATCGAAGTGGTGAGTATCTTAGTTTAGAGTTCCTCGACTATCTTAGGGAATGTGGGATTGTCTCACAATTGACACCTCCCAGGACACCGCAATTGAATTGTGTGGCTGAGAGGCGTAATCGAACCTTGTTGGATATGGTTCGTTCCATGATGAGTCGAGCTTCGCTACCAATCTCATTTTGGGGGTATGCCTTAGAGACTGCCGCCCATATCCTTAATCTAGTCCCTACAAAGAAAGTTGCCAAAACTCCTCATGAGATGTGGACTGGTAAAGTACCCAAACTAGACCACATCAAGATTTGGGGTTGCGAGGCTTTCGTGAGACGCGAGACTCATGATAAGCTCGAACCTCGAAGTGAGAGGTGTATTTTCATCGGCTACCCATAAAAATCCTTTGGTTACCTCTTCTACAGACCTAGTGAAAATGTGGTTTTTGTAGCAAGGAGGGCTGTCTTTCGAGATAGAGAGAGTTGATAGGCCAAGGAAACATAGGGAGGAAAGTTAACCTTGAAGAAATTCAAGAGTCAAGTGGTGAAGGAACTTCAAACCCTAGCACTCAACTTGAGGAGGAAACTCCTGTTGAGCCAATTGACGAGTCTGTACCTCTGAGGCGTTCCACGAGAGTTAGGAATTCACCTGAGCATTACTATGGATTCCATATTACTGCGGAAGGTGATACACTTATTAGTGATGAGACACTAGTAGGTCTGGATGAACCTAACAGTTACGCAGAAGCCATGGCAGGCCCTGAGTCAGCCAAGTGGAAAGAGGCAATGGACAGTGAGATACAGTCCATGTATGACAATCAAGTTTGGAACTTGGTTGAGAATGTACCAGGTCGTAAGACTGTAGGGTGCAAATGGATCTTCAAGAAGAAGACCGACATGGATGGTAATGTACACACTTATAAGGCACGACTGGTTGCAAAGGGTTTTTTTCAAACTCTAGGAGTTGATTATGATGAGACCTTTTCTCCAGTGGCCAAGATTAAGTCTATTAGGGTTCTGTTAGCCATCGCTGCATTTCATGATTATGATATATGGCAAATGGATGTCAAAACCGCTTTCCTTAATGGAAAGTTGGCTGAGGATGTTTACATGAGTCAGCCAGAGGGTTTTGTAAGTACAGAGTACCCTAATAGAGTGTGTAAGCTTGAGATATCCATTTATGGATTAAAGAAAGCACCTCGCATATGGAATCTTTGCTTTAATGAGAAAGTCAAAGAGTTTGGCTTTTCTAGAAGTGAAGATGAATCTTGTGTATATGTCAAGGCTAGTAGGAGTATAGTTAGCTTTTTGGTATTGTATGTGGATGACATACTACTCATAGGAAATGACATCCCAACTCTACAGGAAGTAAAGTCCTGGCTTGGGAAGTGTTTCTCTATGAAGGACCTAGGAGAAGCTGCCTATATTCTAGGGATAAGGATCTTGAGAGACCGGAGTAAAAGACTAATTGGACTTACTCAAAGTACCTACTTGGATAAGGTGCTGAAGAGATTCAGCATGCAGGACTCCAAGAAAGGAGAGTTATCTATTCAGTGTAATGCTAGATTGAGTAAGACTCAAAGCCCAAGTACTGAGGCTGAGATAGCAGAAATGAGTCGAATACCTTATGCTTCGGCTGTAGGATCGATCATGTATGATATGACTTGTACTATCGCTGATGTAGCCTTTGCTTTGAGCGTGGTTAGTAGCTATCAGGGGAACCCTGGCAAGGCACACTGGACTGCAGTAAAGAATATCCTCAAGTACCTACGGAGGACTAAGGACTGGGTCCTTACCCTCGGTGGGAGTGAAGACTTGAGAGTTGTAGGGTATAGTGATGCTGGCTTCCAGACTGATAGGGATAATTTCTGCTCTCAGTCGGGCTGGGTCTTTACCCTAAACGGAGGAGCTATAACTTGGAAGAGTTCCAAGCGGGAGACAGTAGCTGATTCTACTTGTGAATCAGAGTATATAACAGCGAGCGATGCAGCAAAGGAGGCTATATGGCTAAAGAACTTCATTGGAGACTTTGGAGTTGTACCAGCTATAAAGGAGCCTATGGAAATTTTCTGTGATAGTGAAAGTGTTGTTGCCTTAGCCAAGGAACCAAGGGATCACGGGAGATCTAGACACATCGACAGAAAATATCACTTTCTCAGACATTGCATAGAAGAAGGAATCCTCGTGGCAAAGAGGGTATCATCAGATGAGAACCCAGCAGATCCCCTCACGAAGGGACTGAGTCGGGTTAAGCATCTTCAGCATGCTCGGAGCATAGGGCTAAACGATGATATATGTTTTAGTAGTTAGATAATTTGAAAATTTGTAAAGTGTAATTGACATTTGATGATAAATAAAAGTTGTGTTTATTTATGAGTAAAGTGTTACTATCTTTTGTCAATCGTTTACTATACTTTCTTTCGCATGTTTTGACTTCCAGAATATTATGTTGTGTTTTACATATTATTCAAATTTTCCACAGTCGGTCATATGTTGGAAGTAGATATGAGTTAAGACTGTCATGAAGTTGGTTGTAGGTGTCAAGTTTTAGGACAACACCTTATGAGTACTCATAAGTTCTGAGTATTGGAATCAACCCACGCTCACTGGTATCACTTCATGGAATTTATCTCTAGTGATCGTGAGATGGTAATATTGTTGGATTAATGTCTAAGTCCATAACTATAATTGGTAACACTTGACCCGACCCGGCATGGTCCATTTGGGTTGCATGTCATCATGCATTTGGATAGACTAAAATGAGAGAAATAACACTTAAGGTTTATTAATATATTATAAGTTCTAATATATTAATAAGGTTTTTTAATTAGTATTGATCAAGAATTAATTTGGAATTAATTAAGTGATCAAAAGGAGACTAATTAAATATATGGGTTGATTTTGTAAATCATTCATTCTTGTATATGTGGGCTTGTGATCCAAGATTCCTTATGTTGGACTAAGTCCATGGGGTGACCCAGGGATACTCCATGGAGGTTAAAATCCATGGATAATAAGGAATGGGTAAAGTTGTGAGTTACATGGTGTAACCCTAATAGCCACCACATAAAAGAATCCTATAGCTCAAGAAATCGGCCACTATGTGTGATAGGAAAGGGCTAGCCGATTTTATGAAGTGTGGTTTTTCTCTCTAAGTCATTCCATGTGCATTTGGTGTTGTGTGAACCATTTGAGGTGTCACACTTGGGGCACTAGGCACTCAAGCTTCATGAAGACTTTCTACATCAAAGAGGTATGTAATTCTAACTTGATATATTCATACGAATCAATGTTATTATGCTAGTTAGGATGAATACCTTGGAAAGTTCATATTTGCAAGTATAATAGAGAAAACATAGATCCAAGGTATTTAGGGTTGCATGTACACTTAGGAGTGTTAGAATGCTCAAAACCCTACAGTGGTATCAGAGCCCATGATTGCTTTCTCTTATACTTGATGCAAATGTGTTTTTTTCGAAGTTGAATCTGTCCAGACCATAAAACTCGATGAGTTTATGCCAAAAACTCGACGAGTTCATTATTTTGGGCATGAACTCGACGAGTTTCTTAAGGAACTCGACGAGTTTTGGGTGTTGACAGCTTGATGTTTGCTGTTTTGGCTGGAATTGGACTAGGAACATTACCATAAGCTTCTTTTTGACCTTATAAACTTGTTTTTGATGTGGTAATGTTCATGCTAATCCAATTTCAAAGATAATCGTCAATAGATTCATGTTTTCTATTAGTTTAAGGTTTAGACTAATTACATGAAAAAGTTTGATTTGAATTATCTTGTTCTTATGAGTTGCTTAGATTAATAGAAAAGTTAATTGATTATGTGTTTTCAATCCATTTTAATCTAAGATATGATTCTAAAATGTGTTTGTTTAACTTGTTCTCAAGTTACATGAAAGGTCACATTTAAGTTTCATAAAACTCATAAAAGTTGGCAATGGTTACAAAAAATGAAGAGTCTTGTCCTAAAGTTATGGAGGTTCAAGAGTCACTTCATTAAGTAATAAAATGTGTAACCTTAATTAATTCCATAAGTTATAAAATAAAGAAAAGTTACATTCTTTTATTAGTTTAAATTCTTCCATAACTTGTCCTATAGTTATGTAACTTGAAGAGTTTTTTAATTAAAACCTACTTTAAACACATAAGTTATGGAATTAATTAGTTTTGAATAGTTTCAAAACTTGCCCTCAAGTTTTGGAATATGAAAAGTTTTCACTTATGAATACTTTAATTCCTAGTTAGCCCTTAGAATTTTAAAAGTTAAAATTCAACCCTTATACTTTATAATATTATAAGTTAATAATATTTATATATATGTATAAGAGTAAAGTCAGTCTTACCGTTAGTAGACCTCATTCACGAAGCCGGTCTATAAGGGGGGTATAAGGTTACTGCCTATAAAATGGCAGTTTAATGGGTGTCCACTCTCACCCGCCGCTTCCTTAACCGGTGGAGGGTCGTTAGCCGAACTGGTAGGACAAGGACTAGAATTCTCCCTTCATTAAAAGTATTAATGATAAATACTAAGTAACTAAACCTTTTATAAATACCCAAATCTTAGTTACTTAGGAGAAAGTGAATAAGGTGCTAATCCATGAAATTACACTTTGCACTTTGTTTAAGTCGGTTAGTGGAGCGTGTGTGGTTAACCGGCACACTAACCTGGACTTAACAAGGTAGGCAAAGGGTAACTTAATATTTATCATAGTATCGGTGGAGCATGTGTGGTTAACCGGCACATCGATTAAGGGGTAAATATTAAGGGTACCAAGTATATTTGCATGGTTACTTCATACCTTATTTTGTGATCCTCGGCATCCCAGTCACAAAACCTGAAGGGCAAACTCGAGATTGAAACATGCCATTGAACAGTTCAATGAATCTCAAATGATCTAGGAGTTTCAAATCCAAGTAAAACCTAATTAAATTATTTCGTTTTCATGGTGGAAATTGGTGAATCGTCATTCGCCTACCTTCAAATATTTTATAGCTTGGATTACAGCATCCCTCTTCCAAGTTATAAAAGTATTGTGTTGGGTCCTAGCCTTAATATTTCATATTGGGTGTTATATTAAGGACTTTAAATCAACTATCTTGAATATCTCCCAAAATATGTCTGGTTTAGACATTTATGATCTTCCCAAATCTCTTGAAACAAGCTGTCCTAAGTGAAGATGATGTCCCATGGAAATCATACTTCTTTCACCTCCTCCAATTATTCTCCCTAACCCACAAGTTCTTGAAAAGTTTAAGGTCACTTAAGCCTTATTGGCAAGGAAAGGTCTATGTGTGATCACATCTTGGAGATGTAGTCACATATTGACAAGCCGGGAGAGTTGGGTGTCAAAGTCTTGAGAAAGTTGGTGGCTCAACTACTTTCTAAGTCACATAGTGAGTTCCTTTGGGACTCCTATGAAACAGACTATGACAAGACCCTTAATGATCTTATCTATTTGCTAAGATCAACTTCCTAAAACTTTATGGACATTGTCAATGATGACATTGGATATCCAGTAAAGCTCTCTCTTCCCAATGGAAAGGGATCGGCCATAGTCAACCTGGTTGACCAAATGGTAAAGAGAGAGGCTAAGTCTGAGATAGTCTCATTATCAAGGGTCCATAGGTATCTATTGCCAAAGGAAGGGGCATTAGTTGCGAAGCTGCCAATCTTACCTAAGGATGTTAAAGTCAATAAGTTTGACTCTACTTCATGTAAAGTCCACTATCTAACTCTGCTAAGTTTCCATTATGAGATTCTTGATACATGATGTGACTGGGTCACATGTTGATGTTTTAAGAATCAAAGAAAAGTGAAGAAACTTAAAGAAAGAATATGTTGAATCTGATTGCGTAGATGGATTTCTATTGCATAGTTTGAAGATCGGATTCTTGAGCTACTTCTTAGGAGTTATGATATATTGCTTAGGAATGGATAACAACAAAGTTTTCATGTGCTTTTTCACTGTAAGGATAGTTTTTCCGCAAAGTTTTAAAGTAAAAGGAAAAATTTTGATTTTATTTATTTTAAAATATCCTTACAATGGCATTTGTGAAAAATTTTCTTGCTTAAAAGATTCCATTAAGAGCAAGAGTGGAAATATGATCTTGATTCTTTCATTTGTGGTAGTGTCTAAATTTACCAAATAAGGAAAGATTTGTTGGATATAGTGTCTAAGTCCATAACTTTATTTGGTATGTACTTGACCCGACCCGACATGGTCCATTTGGGTTGCATGGCATTGCAATACTTGGATAGACTAGATGAGAGAATAAGGCACTTATGATTATTAATATATTATAAGTTCTAATATATTAATAATAGTATTATTTAATTAGTATTGATCAAGTATTAATCTAGTATTAATTTGGTGATCAAAGTGAGACTAATTAAATATATAGGGTTGATTATGACAATCATCAATTCTTTTATGGTGGATTAATGATCCATGGTTTATGGGTTTGGTTATAACCATATGGAGCTCCATGGATAGTCCATGGGAGTTACAAACCCATGGGTCATGAGAAATCAAGAGTCATGACAATTAAGGGCATTCATATGTAAACCCTAATTGTGACAACACTATAAAAGGAACCCTATGGCTAGCAAAATCGTGACCTAGTTTTTCTAGTGAGGGCATAATCGATTTTCAAGTGTAAGAAGTATTCTCTCAAGTTCTTCCAAATCTTGTGGTGTTGTGTGAAGCATTTGAGGTACAACATTTGGGGTGCTAGGCTCACAAAGTCTTGAAGGAATCCAAGCAACAACAAGGTATGTATTTCTACTAGTTTTATGTTCTATGTAATCCCCATGCCATGCTAGTTAGGAAATAACATTGAAAAGAAATTTGCATGTATATAGGGAAAACATAGATTCAAGGTTATTAGGGTTGCATGTACACTTAGGAAGTGTTAGAATGCTCAAAACCCATCAGTGGTATCAGAGCCCAGGTTTGTTTTCTGTATACTTGATGCAAAACTGCTTAAAAATCGAAAATTCTGCACTCTGACGACTGGACTCGCCGAGTCCATGGGGAGGACTCGCCGAGTCCATGAACAAATTCATCCTACTCGACGAGTAGAATAATGCACTCGACGAGTAGGAGCGTGCTGGGCAGTTTTTTCGAGTTTTGTTGCTGAAAATGGATTAACATCATTATCCCAATCTGTTTTGGACTTGTAAAATCTGTTTTTCAAAATGATAATGATTATGTTAACCCATTTTACATGACTTTTATCAATTTTCAAGTATTGTATATGTTTATATGATTTTCTTGAATTTGCTTGACATGAATTTGTGTTCATATGAGTTTAGAAGATCATAGGAATTATGTGTAACCTCCATGTGTGTTTAATTCATGATCTTAATGGCTATGATGGTGTCCATAACTTGTCCTCAAGTTATGGATAACCAAAAGTAACTTCTTTTAATTATGATTAAAGAACTAAAGAGGTTTCATAAAATGAAGAGTCTTCATTTTTATGAACCATTAAAACTCATAAGTTACAAATTGAAGAGATTGAAGAGACTTGGAATAGTTTCAAATCTTGCCCTCAAGTTTTGGAATTTGAAAAGTCTTACACTTTAATACTTTAATTCCAAATTAAACCTTAGATTTTTAAAAAGTTTAAAAATCAACACTTATACTATTATTATAATTTTATTATATAGATATGTATAAGAATATGTCATTCTTACCGTTAGTAGGCCTCATTCACGAAGCCAGTCTATAAGGGGGTATAAGGTTGTTGCCTATAAAATGGTGACTTAATGGATGTCCACTCTCACCCACCGCTTCCTTGATCGGTGGAGGGTCGTTAGCCGAACGGGTAGGATACGACTTTAAATACTCGTTAAAAGTATAATGAATTATAAAGTAACTATACATTATAAATTCCCAATCTTAGTTACTTTAGGAAAATGTGAAATTGGTGCTAGCCCATAAAATTACACTTTGTACCTTACCAAGTCGTTAGTGGAGCGTGTGTGGTTAACCGGCACACTAACATGGACTAGTAAGAGTGGCAAAGGGTAACTTGACCTTATTATAGATCGGTGGAGCGTGTGTGGTTAACCGGCACATCGATTAGGTAATATTGTTGAGGGTACCAAGTCAATTTGTATGGATATTCACACCTTGTTTGTGATCCTCGGCATCCCAGACACAAACTTGAGAGGGCACAATCGAGATTCAAACATGCCATTGAAAAGTTCAATGTATCTCAAAAGATCTAGGAGTTTCAAAACCAATAAAACCTAATAATAAAATATTTCGTTCTTATGGTGGAAATTGGTAAATCGTCATTTACCTACCTTCAAATATTTTATAGTATGGATTACGGCATCCCTCTTCCAACTATAAATAGTTTGTTGGATCCTAGCCTTAATATTTCATTTGGGTGAATTATTAAGGATTCCTAATCTAATGAAACTTGTCTTTCTTTCCTTTCAGATGTCTTCCAACAATGTTTCTGGCTCAAACCCAACAGGCTCCTTTTCCCTTATGAACTTGTGTGGTAAGGTCATCTTTGATGGATCCAATTTCAATGAGTGGATCAGAAACATCAGAATGATTACCCGCTATGAGGACAAAGAATATGTCCTCGATAGGGAGCTTAAGGTTGTGAATGAAGCCACTGCTACTCCTGAAGAGTTTGCGGAGTTTGTTGCACATGAAAAGGATGCTACTAAAGTAGCATGCATCATGATGGCCACCATGACTCCTGAACTTCAAAAATCCTACGAAGATTTCTACCCCTATGAGATGCACCTGGATCTGATGGAAAGGCACCATCAGAGCGCGCGTCAGGAGAGGTATGAAATCATCTCCTCCATGATAACCGCAAGGATGAAGGATGGTGAACCCATCACCGGTCACTTGCAGAAGATGCAAAGGTTCGTTGACCGGTTGCTGAAGCTAAATGTTGACTTTCCTGAGGAAATGGCGATTGACATCATTCTCCATTCCTTACCTCCAAGTTATGATCAGTTTCGTATGACTTATCATATGAACAAGGAGGAAGTTACACTTAGCAAACTTCAAGGACTCTTAAGGACAGCTGAAAATGGCCTTAAGGGTAAAGCGGTTGCTACTTCTACTCCTTCAACAGCCCCTGTTCTGGCTATTGGGCAGGGAAAGGGTAAGAAGAGGAAAAGCCCTTCGAAGGGTACCAAGGGTAAGACTCTTGATGGTTCCTCTTCAAGTGGGACAAATAAAGGTCCCATTACTCCTTCTTCAAACCCAAAGGAAGCACAGTGCTTCTATTGCCAGGATAAGGGACACTTCAAGCCAAGCTGCCCTAAATATCTGCAAGATGTAAAGGATGGGAAGGTTAAACCCACCCATGCAGGTATTTACACAATATTGTCGAATAACTCATCTAATGCTAATTCTTGGGTGCTTGATACAGGTTGTGGTATTCACATTTGTACTGATTTGCAGGCACTAAGAAGAAGTGAGCAAGTGGAGCACGGGAAGATAAACTTAGTCATGGGCAACAGGAAAGCATCACATGTTACCAAGATAGGAGTTTATTCTTTATTGCTTAATAATGGGTTAATGTTAGATTTGAATAAGTGTTGTTACTCGCCCGAAATGGCGAGAAATATTATTTCTTTTCATGGCTTGTACAAACAAGGTTTTTCATTTTCATTTGATAATAAAAATGGTGCTATTAATGTTTATTACAATGATGTATTTTACCTTAAAGCATTACCTTGTGATGGTGTATATGAAGCCGTGAATGTTGTAGACAATCTAGGAAATAATGTGTTGTATATTGATTCTTCAGATAGCTTGGATAAAGCATCCTTGTGGCATTATCGTCTTGGACATGTTAACAAGAAGCGCATAGGCCAACTCCAAAAGGCTGGAGTCTTGGAATCATTTGACCTCAAGTCAGATGATAGTTGCGAGTCTTGTTTACTTGGAAAAATGACAAAGTCACCCTTCACAGGTACTTGTGATAGGGGTGAAGGTTTGTTGGACCTTGTACACACGGATGTGTGTGGGCCCTTCAGAGTTGCTACAAGGGATGCTAATCGCTATTATGTGACTTTTACTGATGATTACAGTAGATATGGATATATTTACTTAATCAAGCATAAGTCAGAAACCTTTGAAAAGTTCAAAGAGTTTAAGCAGGAATTGGAGAATCAATTGGGCAGGAACATCAAGATGCTCCGATCCGATCGGGGAGGAGAGTATCTTAGCATTGAGTTCCTTGACTATCTTAAGGAATGTGGGATTGTCTCACAATTGACACCTCCCAGAACACCACAGTTGAATGGGGTAGCTGAGAGGCGCAATCGAACCTTGATTGGATATGGTTCGTTCCATGATGAGTCGAGCTTCGTTACCAATCTCTTTCTGGGGGTATGCCTTAGAGACTGCCACCCATATCCTTAATCTAGTCCCTACTAAAAAGGTTTCCAAAACACCTCACGAGATGTGGACTGGGAAAGTTCCTAATTTGGACCACATCAATATTTGGGGTTGTGAAGCTTTCGTAAGGCGTGAGACTCATGATAAGCTTGAACCTCGAAGTGAGAGGTGTATTTTCATTGGTTACCCACAGAGATCCTTTGGTTACCTCTTCTACAGACCCAGTGATAATGTGGTTTTTGTAGCAAGAAGAGAAGTCTTTCGTGAGAGAGAATTCATAAGCCAAGGGGACAGTGGGAGGCAAATTGACCTTGAAGAGCTTCAAGAGTCAAGTGGTGAAGGAACCTCAAATGCTATCGACCAACCTGAGGAGGAAACTCCTGTTGATCCGATAGATGAGTCTGTACCTCCAAGACGTTCCACTAGGGTGAGGAACACACCTGATTTTTATTATGGTTATCACATCACCACTGAAGGTGATACATTTATTAGTGATAGTACACTAATAGATTTGGATGAACCTAATAATTACAGGGAAGCCATGGCATGCCTTGAGTCTGCTAAATGGAAGGAGGCTATGGACAGCGAGATTCAGTCCATGTATGACAATCAAGTTTGGAACTTGGTTGACAATGTACCAGGTCGTAAGACAGTTGGGTGCAAATGGATCTTCAAGAAGAAGACCGACATGGATGGGAAGGTACATACTTACAAAGCGCGACTGGTTGTGAAGGGCTTTACTCAAACTCCGGGAGTTGACTATGATGAGACCTTCTCACCAGTAGCTAAGATTAAGTCTAATAGAGTATTTTTAGCCATAGTTGCATTTCATGATTATGAAATATGGCAAATGGATGTCAAAACCGCTTTCCTTAATGGAAAGTTGGCTGAGGATGTTTACATGGCTCAACCAGAGGGTTTTGTTGATACAAGATACCCTAATAGAGTGTGTAAGCTTGATAAATCCATTTATGGATTGAAACAAGCATCTCGCAGATGGAATCTTTGCTTTGATGAGAAAGTCAAAGAGTTTGGCTTTTCTAGGAGTAAGGATGAGTCTTGTGTGTATGTCAGGGCTAGTGGGAGCATAGTTAGCTTCTTGGTGTTGTATGTGGATGACATACTTCTCATAGGAAATGACGTCCCAACCTTGCAGGAGGTTAAGTCCTGGCTTGGGAAGTGTTTCGCTATGAAGGACCTTGGGGAAGCTGCCAATATCCTAGGGATAAGGATATTGAGAGATAGGAGTAAGAGACTAATTGGACTTAGTCAAAGTACTTACTTGGATAAGGTGCTGAAGAGGTTCAGCATGCAAGAATCCAAGAAAGGGGAATTACCCATCCAGTGTAATGCCAAGCTGAGTAAGACTCAGAGTCCGAGTACAGAGGATGAGATAGCTGAGATGAGTCATATACCATATGCTTCCGCTGTGGGCTCGATCATGTATGCTATGACTTGTACTCGCCCTGATGTGGCCTTTGCTTTGAGCATGGTCCGTAGATATCAAGGGAACCCTGGCAAGGCACACTGGACAGCGGTAAAGAACATTCTCAAGTATCTGCGTAGGACTAAGGATTGGGTCCTTACCCTCGGAGGCAGTGATGACTTGAGAGTGGAAGGATATAGCGATGCTAGCTTCCAGACTGATAGGGATAATTTCCGCTCTCAGTCAGGCTGGGTCTTTATCCTAAATGGAGGGGCAATTACTTGGAAAAGTTCCAAGCAGGAGACAGTAGCTGATTCTACTTGTGAATCAGAGTACATAGCAGCAAGTGAAGCAGCTAAGGAGGCGATATGGCTAAAGAACTTCATTGAAGACCTTGGAGTTGTACCAGCTATAAAGGAGCCAATGGAAATTTTCTGTGACAGTGAAAGTATGGTTGCTTTGGCTAAGGAACCGAGAGATCACGGGAGATCTAGGCACATTGACAGAAAATACCATTTCATCAGACATCGATTAGAAGAAGGACTCATCATGGCTAAGAGGGTATCATAAGATGAGAACCCGGCAGATCCCCTCACGAAGGGACTGAGCAGGGTTAAGCATTTACAGCATGCGAGGCGCATTGGGCTGAAGGATGATATTAGTTTCAATAATTAGATTCCTGAAACTTGTAAAATGTAATTGACATTTGATGATAAATAAAAGTTGTTATTTATTTATGAGTAAGGTGTTACTATCTTGTGTTGATTGTTTACTATGTTTCAATTTTGCATGTTTTTACTTCCAGAATAATTATGTTATTATTCAAACCATCCACAGTCAGTCAAACTTTGGAAGTAAGTATTGATTTAAGACTGTCATGAATTTGGCTTGTATGATTTGTCTAAAAGTGCTTTGGACAATGCAATGGTTGCTACAACATTCATGAGTACTCATAAGGGCTGAGTATTGGATCCAACCCACGCTCACTTGCATCACTCCATGGAATTTATCTCGAGTGATCGTGAGACTGTAATATCATATAAATCTTCAAACCTAGAGATATGAGTTGTTGACTATGAGTTGGTTATTCATTGATTGCACGAAAACGCATTGGTATCTCGATGTCATAAAACGTGCCTTTGTGAATAATTCAACAAGTAGTTAGTACAAGCATATCAGTCGAAGTTTATCTGTTCCTTCTAGAAATAGAAGCGATATTTGGGCCCCTCGATGATTTGGTTTTGACCTATGTACCGGGCCCGGTCAGAACCTAATTGATGTGTTCAATTTAGTTCTATGTCGAAACAAATCAGAGATCGAGAAACAAATGCTGGACAATAAGTAAGACCATGTTCCATGTGTTTGTCCGGCTGATGTCATGAGAACAGAGGATTATATGATCACTTATCTTAAATGGCGTATCATCATCATCTCAGTTCCGAGAGACTTTGAAAGAGCTACGATTGCTAGTCAGATTTTGAAGTCATATTTGCAAATATAGTTATTAGACTTATCCAAGTGGGAGACTGTTGGATATAGTGTCTAAGTCCATAACTTTATTTGGTATGTACTTGACCCGACCCGGCATGGTCCATTTGGGTTGCATGGCATTGCAATACTTGGATAGACTAGATGAGAGAATAAGGCACTTATGATTATTAATATATTATAAGTTCTAATATATTAATAATAGTATTATTTAATTAGTATTGATCAAGTATTAATCTTGTATTAATTTGGTGATCAAAGTGAGACTAATTAAATATATAGGGTTGATTATGATAATCATCTATTCTTTTATGGTGGATTAATGATCCATGGTTTATGGGTTTGGTTATAACCATATGGAGCTCCATGGATAGTCCATGGGAGTTACAAACCCATGGGTCATGAGAAATCAAGAGTCATGACAATTAAGGGCATTCATATGTAAACCCTAATTGTGACAACACTATAAAAGGAACCCTATGGCTAGCAAAAGCGTGACCTAGTTTTTCTAGTAAAGGCATAACCGATTTTCAAGTGTGTAAGAAGTATTCTCTCAAGTTATTCCAAGTCTTGTGGTGTTGTGTGAAGCATTTGAGGCACAACATTTGGGGTGCTAGGCTCACAAAGTCTTGAAGGAATCCAAGCAACAACAGGGTATGTATTTCTACTAGTTTTATGTCCTATGTAATCCCCATGCCATGCTAGTTAGGAAATAACCTTGAAAAGAAATTTGCATGTATATAGAGAAAACATAGATTCAAGGTTATTAGGGTTGCATGTACACTTAGGAAGTGTTAGAATGCTCAAAACCCATCAAGATTCTCGTCACCCAAGGTTTCAATTGGACCGAAACTTGGAATCATGCAAGTTGTATAGTATGATGATTGAGAACTTTCAAGCATTGGAAAAATTAAGACTAACTACTTGTTCACATGGATGTGTGAGTCAAGTAAAGGACTAAGGGATCGAGTACACATTCTTGTGCACTAGTTAAGTCCACCACAAAAGATCATTAAGACTATTCGTCATTATTTACTAAAGTTTGGTAAATATGGTTATACTTACAGGCTTAAGTGTAATTCTGAGACATTGGAAAAGGTTCCAATGTATGACAGAGCGAATAAGAAGAATCAACTTAGGCAGAAAGATAAAAGTTTCTCAAATCTGAAAAGATGGGAGAGTACTTTAGTATCATGTTATATAATCATCTTAATGATTAAGAGACCTTATCACAATTCATCCTCTAAGTGCATTCTGGTAGCTAAGAAGAGGAGCTATGAATTGTTGAGGTGGTTAAATCAAGAAGATGATTCATACTTCGTTCCAAAACAAGTCTTAGAGTCATACTCCAAGACTATAAGTTGAGTGACATATCTTAAAGAAAGGTTTTAAACACTTTTCAAATGTAAGAGTAAAAGTTTTCTACTCTTGTACATTTGAAATTGGTAAGTTATGATGTTTTGGATAAAACAAAGACCAACTAAGGCCAATTGTGTGAAGTGTTTGTCTTGATAAGAATCCACACTATCTCTTGAATATCTGACAAGAAAGTCTTATATGTCAAGTGGACAGTGGGAGTCTTAAAGATCTTGAAAGTCTCAAGAACTAATCAAGAATAAAACCTGAAGTTCTTCACTAGCACACGACGTGAGGTTTATAACCTATCGTGTTGACTTACTCTATTTCTGTGCCCATTCCAGTTAATGTTGGCTTTGCATATGAGTTCTTAAATTTCTCAATTGGTTGCATAACAACTTCGAAGAAATGGTTGGCCCTTGAGCTGCATGGTGGCAAGGAATTAAGATTGAGTTCAGTCCATATGAGTTTAAATTTGTCATTATCCTTGTCTTGTGACTATGGTTTTGACAATTCACATGGATAAGAACACATACACCAATAAATCTAAGTGTCATAAGGTTTCTCTCCGATTCATGAAAACGATGGTGAGGAAACACTTTCACTAAGTAGATTTTAGCTAGATAGCAATTGTGATATTTGCATTCTCAAAGTCGTTAGTGGAGCGTGTGTGGTTAACCGGCACACTAACATGGACTTGTGAGAAGTGGCAAAGGTCTAAACAATCGAGACACACCTGTGAGCTATCTAAGATATGGTGTATGATATTGATAAAGTTTTATCAAAGCAATCTATTATCAGAAATCTGAACTTTGGTAAGAAAGTCAATAAAGTACTGATTTCTAGAAGTCCAGCTGATTTCTGAGTACATGTCAAAGCTAGTGAGAGCATAAGTGTTATGCTAATAATCATCATGTTAGTGGGAGCATGATAATTATGATAAAATGGTTGCAAGTTAGCAATGTTAATTATAGAAAACAAAAGGTTTCAATTGGGAAAAAAGTTGTTTTGCTATAATTAAGGGAGAGGAAATTATACTTCATCTCAAATCTAAAAGCTTAGATTGATGTTTTAATCGTATTTAGTCAAGGATATATATATATATATATATATATATATATATATATATATATATATATATATATATATATATATGAATTTCATGTTAGAATGGCTCAACATAAGGAAATTCTATATATGGGTCCATTATTTGCGTTCTAAAATTTGATTATGATTACGGCATCCCTTTTCATAATCTGAATTATGAGAACTTGGCAAATAGAAATGGAAATGTTATAGCAAAAGACTGGTTTAGTCTTTATATGAGACATCATGAATCGTGTCCCATATGCTTCGGATATAGGATCGATTGCATCTGCTATAATATTCATCCTTTCTAAAATTTTCCAAATGTCTGGGGCATTAAGAAGGGAAAAGGTCTAGAATTGGATATGACTAAAAGGATTAAACAATTGTCGAGGACAATCTAAGGTTTACCAAAGATTGGTTGCTCAAGGACAGTTGGAAGTATAGTGCTAATTCTGGAAGGACCATATTGACATAATCTGTAAGGAGGCAACTCTTGTTCAGAAGTGATAGTCAAAATGGAATATGCAAATGTTTCAAAGTTAGAAATTATTCAATCTGTGTAAGATTAGAAGAAACTTAATGCAAGAAGGATGTTTCCAAGGAGTTGATCTCCTTTGGAATGCTCTGTAATGTTTGTTGTCAAGTCTTTCTGACTTTGTGCATAATCATTACAAGAGGATCAATGCATATAAGTTTAGAATCTAACAGATTTCAGTAAATAGCATGAATTTGGAATTCTTGCATTTGCAGTAAGGATTTGGGACTGTGAAATGAGAATCATTGGAGTTATGTTCAATTGGTCTATTTCGCAAAGTAAAGATCATAGAAAAACATAGTATGCATACTTGGTGTATGGCATGACTAGTGTTCAGAAAACATAGTGTACATGCTTGGAGCATGGGACAACTAGCGTTTTAAATTCAAGAATAAAGTTGATAGCTGAAACAGTATACAATGAATAATGTGTAATCATATGGTGATAAATAAAAGGTGTTTTATTTATGTTCATAGGTTTTGATATCATATTAGATTCAATTATTCTTGTGTTTCATTTTGCATGTTTTGACTTCCAGAATAAACTAGGTTATTCTTTCGGGATGACTAATTATTCAAACCATCCACAGTCGGTCATATGTTGGAAGTAGATATAAATCAATACTATCATGGGTTGGCTTGTAGAGGTCTAAGATGTTGGACAAAGGGCTACAACACTCATGAGTGCTCATAAGTTCTGAGTATTGGATTCAACCCGCGCTCATTGGAATCACTTCATGGATTTTATCACGAGTGATCATGAGACGATAATATCTTATATTCTTCAAACCTTGAGATATGAGTTGTTACTATGAGTTGGTTGTACATTGATTGCACGAAAACGCAATCGGTAACTCAATGTTATAAAACGTGCCTTTGTGTATGATTCAACAAGTAGTAGAACAAGCCATATGAGTCGAAGTTTATCCATTCCTTTTACCTTCGGGATAAATGCAATATTTGTGGGCCCCTCGATGATTTGGTGATGACAAATGTAAGTGCTCGGCCGGGCCAGGACTGATTTGATTTGTTCAATTAGTCAGTCGTCATAAATCAGAAATCGAGAAACAGCAAATGGACAGAGAGAATGATTAAAATCCATGTTTCAGTCCATATGATATCCAGAATGGAGGAATATATGATCCCTTATCTAATGGACAAGTCATTGACAAAGGTCAGAGTTCATCGACAAGGTCAGAGTTCGACAGAAGCTTTTGAGAGCTATGATTGCTGATCGATTCCTGAAGTCATACGCAATAATAGTTTTAGACTTATCCAAGTGGGAGACTGTTGGATTAATGTCTAAGTCCATAACTATAATTGGTAAGACTTGACCCGACCCGGCATGGTCCATTTGGGTTGCATGGCATCATGCATTTGGATAGACTAAAATGAGAGAAATAACACTTAAGGTTTATTATTATATTATAAGTTCTAATATATTAATAAGGTTTTTTAATTAGTATTGATCAAGAATTAATTTGGAATTAATTAAGTGATCAAAAGGAGACTAATTAAATATATGGGTTGATTGTGTAAATCATTCATTCTTTTATATGTGGGCTTGTGATCCAAGATTCCTTATGTTGGACTAAGTCCATGGGGTGACCCATGGATACTCCATGGAGGTTAAAATCCATGGAGCATAAGGAATGGGTAAAGTTGTGAATTACATGGTGTAACCCTAATAGCCACCATATAAAAGAATCCCATGGCTCAAGAAATCGGCCACTATGTGTGATAGGAAAGGGCTAGCCGATTTTATGAAGTGTGGTTTTTCTCTCTAAGTCATTCCATGTGCATTTGGTGTTGTGTGAACCATTTGAGGTGTCACACTTGCGGCACTAGGCACTCAAGCTTCATGAAGACTTTCTACATCAAAGAGGTATGTAATTATAACTTCATATATTCATATGAATCAATGTTATTATGCTAATTAGGATGAATACCTTGGAAAGTTCATATTTGCATGTATAATAGAGAAAACATAGATCCAAGGTATTTAGGGTTGCATGTACACTTAGGAGTGTTAGAATGCTCAAAACCCCACAAATATGATATAAGTCTTCAAACCTAGAGATATGATTTGTTGCCTATGAGTTGGTTATGCATTGATTGTACGAAAACGCATTGGTAACTCGATGTTATAAAACATACTTTTGTGTATAATTCAACAAGTAGTAGAGCAAGCATATGAGTCGAAGTTTATCTGTTCCTTCTTGGATTAGAAGCAGATATCTGGGCCCCTCGATGATTTTGTTTTGACCTATGTACCGGGCCCGGTCAGAACTAAGTTGATGTGTTCAATTTAGTTCTATGTCAAACAAATCGGAAATCGGTAAACAAACTGTTGGAAAATAAGAAAGACATTGTTCCATGTATTTGTCCAGCTGATATCCAGAACAGAGGATTATATGATCACTTATCTTAAATGGCGTATCATCATATTCTCAGTTCCGAGAGACCTTGAAAGAGCTACAATTGATGATCGGTTCCTGAAGTCATACTTGCAGTTATAGTTATTAGACTTATCCAAGTGGGAGACTGTTGGATAAGGTCTCTAAGTCCATAACTATTTCTGGTATGTACTTAACCCGACCCGGCATGGTCCATTTGGGTTGCATGGCATCATGCATTTGGATAGACTAAATGAGAGAAATAACACTTGTGGTTTATTAATATATTATAAGTTCTAATATATTAATAGTATTATTTAATTAGTATTGATCAAGAATTAATTTGGAATTAATTAAGTGATCAAAAGATGACTAATTAAATATATGGGCTGATTATGTAAATCATCCATAACTTGTATAGTGGGCTTAAAGGCTCCATGGATTATCAAGTTGGGTTAAACCCATAGGATGCTCCATGGATGCTCCATGGGAGTTACAAACCCATGGGTCATGGAAATGAAGAGTCTTGACACATTAGGGTTTACATGGTGTAACCCTAGATGTGTCACACTATATAAGGAACATGTTATCCACCAAAATCGGCTACACTAAGAACACAAGAGAGCTAGGCCGTTTTTACAAGTGTGGGTATTCTCTCAAAAGTCATTCCAAAGGCATTTGGTGTTGTGTGAAGCATTTGAGGCATCACACTTGGGGTGCTAGGCTCTAAAGGTTTTCAAGGAATCAAATCAACTAGAAGGTATGTAATTCTAGCCAACTTTTAGTTTAAAAAGTTCCCTTGTATGCTAGATAGGATTATGAACCTTGGAAATCATATTTTGCATGTATCTAGACAAACATAGATCCAAGGTTTTCTAGGGTTGCATGTACACTTAGGAAGTGTTAGAATGCTCAAAACCCATCAGATTTTGCGGTTGCTCCATTGGAGGATATTCAGGTGGATGATCGCTTGAATTATATCTAGAGAGCGGTGGCGATTCTCGACAGGAAGACGAAACCCTTAAGGAACAAGGTTAAGGAGTTGGTCAAAGTTCAGTGGCAACATTGCAAGGGTTCAGAATGGACGTGGGAGTCGTAGGACGATATGAGGAAGCATTACCCAGATTTAATTGGGGCAGCGGACTTCGAGGATGAAGTTTAATTCAAGTCGGAGAGAATTATAACATTCATAATTTGGTAAGTTTCCTTTTAGCCCCTTAATGCAAAATCTATATCCTTTTGGTCCCTAGCTAGTATGTGGGGCGTACTCTATGAGTACGCTTAGCGTACTAGCTCTTTTCGGGACACGGGATTCACCCACGTACGCTGAGCGTACCTGCCTTATGCGTGGTGTATGTAGTGCAGGGGCAAACCCTAATTTTTAGGGTTTACACCCTATTTAAGCAACTTATACCACATTTGGACATTCTATTGATCAGCCTCAATCTCTCTTTACCCTAAAAACGAAACACTAAGTCCTTTTGGTGAGTTTTGAGATTGAAAGTGAGATTTGGTGGTGTTTTTAGTGAAGAAGAAGCAGAACACATGGCGGTTGCTTGGGAGTAGCTTGGGCTTCATCTTATCAAGTCATTTGAGGTAAAAATCTCCCATATTTATGATTCTATGTGCTAGATCCAACTTAGGGTGTTATTTATGCATTTTTGAGTCTCTTGTGCTAAAGACAAGTTTATGGTCTACTCCAGAAGCCATGGATGTTAGATATTAGGTCCATTAAGGTCCTTTGTCCATAAAAATTCAAACTTTATGTAAGATATTGGTCCATCCAAGTGTTAAGAGTCTTATTAATCTTCTTTTGGAGTGTTCGGCCCCATTAAGTCATCCATGGGTGTAAAGGTTTCAACTTTACTTATTAAGTCACTATTTAGAATAATATATGAGAGTTTAGATGTTAGCATAACTAAATAAGTGCTTAATGGGTTGGGTTGGTAATCTGGGGAGTACGTTGGGCATACCCAGATGGTATGTGGCGCATACTGGCCTGAGAAGGAGTACGCTAAGCGTACGAGCTGAGTACACCGCGTGTACTCAGCAGATTGACCTTTGGTTTGACTTCATCTGTTTAGGCCATATTTTGCTCTTTTAGGATTCAGGCCTTGTTGGGCCTTTGGACATCTGACTTTAGGCCATGGGTAGACTATGGACTTTTTGGGATTAGGTCCATGATGATTTTTGGGCCCAATTTGGAAGTTGGGCCTTATTAGGCCTTGTAATGCCACTTAGGAATTTGCGCCTTTTGAGCAAACGGGTTGGGCCTTGGTTTTGGGCCAAGTAAGAAAAAGGGTAAAATGTTCTTCTACCATGGATATTGGACAAATAGCTTAGAATCTTGATTATGGTTAGAGATCCAATTATTAGTTGGATATTAGTTGATGCTGTTAGCACAGAGATTTTTCGAACCAGCTGACCGAGATTTATTTGAGAGATTAAGCAGCTATATGTGAGTTTCCTCACTGTTATTAGCGGGTCGAAGGCATCAATGTCGGCCCATGGTTTAATATGTTAGGATGCTAGTTATCGGAGCTCCATCTCGATCTGCCGCCGCCTAGCTGCCTCCTGCAAATCCACCAGTGAAACATAGTGTTGTGTAGATACAATCTTACGGATGTTTGTCTTGAGCATGTTCAAGTACCGAGTCATCTGAGCTTGCTCGGATCTAGCAACCTTAGGGAAAAACATGGCTCTCTCGGTAAACATCTTGGTGATCCTCGTCACCGACTCGGTCGTCTGCCTCAAATCCAAGTACTCTTGAGCCAGCCTCTCCCGCTCTACCAATGGAACATATCTCGAGCGAAACATATAATAAAACTGCACCCATGATACTATAGCTCGATGCTTTAGGGTGTATGTGTTGGATTTGTTGTCTAAGCCCATAACTATAATTGGGATGTACTTGACCCGATAGTAGCATGGTCCTTTAGTGTTGCCTTCACCAGTGCAATTTGGTAGGATGGATTTTTTAGAATAAGGTTATTTGTGATTTATTAATATATTACAAGTATAATATATTGATATTATTTAATTAGTATTGATCAAGAATTAATTTGGAATTAATTTTGTGATCCAAAGAGACTAATTAAATATATGGGGATTAATTACATAAATCAATGATTCTTATAATGTGGGCTAATGATCCATGACTATATAGTTGGGCTAAACCAATAAGATAATCCATGGATAGTTCGTGGAGGTTAACCCATGCAGCATAAGAATATGAAAAGTCATGGAGCATAGGGTTTACAACGTGTAACCCTAGCATTTGCCACATTATAAATAGTGACCCCATAATCCAAAATCGGCTACACACTCTTTGAAGTCAAGTATCTTATTCTCTTAAAACTTTCTCTTGCATATTAGTGTTTGTGAACCATTAGAGGCATCATACTTGGGGTGCTCAAGCTTTCAAAGGTCAAGAACTCTACCCTACTCAAGAGGTAAGCATCCAAACTAAGTTTTTATTATATAGGTTCAATTGTATGTTAGCTAGGATGAATGCTTTGGAAAAATTGAAAATGAATGTATAATTAGAGAAAACATAGATGCAAAGCATTTAGGGTTGCATGTGCACCATAGGAGTGTTATAGTGCTCAAAACCCAACAGTGGTATCAGAGCCTAGGACTGTTTTCTATTATATTTGATGCTTACTAGTTTTTCAAAGCTGAAAAAGTTGAAATTTTTGCCTCTAACTGTTGAACTTGTCAAGTACATGAACAAACTCGATGAGTCCACTTAGTAAACAGGGCAACTCGGCGAGTCAGTTCATGCACACGACGAGTTGAAGGCCCTGTTTGCAGAATTTCGAGTTTCTTGGCCTGGTTTGGATTGGGAACACTACCCCCAAACTGTTTTCGATCATTGGAAATGTTTTTTATGATATGGTAGTGCTTGTACTCATAGAACCACAAGATAAATGTCAATGTTTTAAAATAATTGTTGTTCTTATATGATAAACAAAATTGCTTTCAAATTATTGACTTGAAATTATATTGATTATGAGTTTAGTTAGATCATAGATTATGTGATAATTTTAGTTGTTAGGAATATGGTCTAGATGATTTTTTTAATGACCTCCATAACGTGTCCTCAAGTTATGGAAAATGAAAGGTCTCATACATTAAAATCCAATTAAACTCATAAGTTATGAATGTCAAGAGTTTTGACAAGTTTCAAAACTTTCCCTCAAGTTTTGGAATTTTTAAAGTCTCATCAATGAAACTTTAATTCCAAACCCTGAAGTTTTAAAAATTAAAATTCAACCCTTATACTTTATAATATTATAAGTTTAATAATATATATATATATATATATATATATATATATATATATATATATACATATATATATATATATACATATATTTATATATATAATATATATATATATATATATATATATATATATATATATATATATATATATACATACATATATATATATATATATATATATATCTATAAGACTAGTCGCTCTTACCGTTAGTAGGCCTCATTCACGAAGCCGGTCTATAAGGGGGGTATAAGGTTACTGCCTATAAAATGGTGGTTTAATGGGTGTCCACTCTCACCCACCGCTTCCTTGACTAGTGGAGGGTCGTTAGCCCAACAGGTAGGATAGGAAATTAATTCGCCCTCATTAAAAGTATAATGATAAAAATATAATGTAACTAAACTTTTTATTAAATTCCTAATATTAGTTACTTTAGGAAAAATGTGAAAATTGTGCTAATCAATGAAATTACACTTTGCACATTGTTAAGTCGTTAGTGGAGCGTGGGTGGTTAACCGCACACTAATCTGGAACTGACAATGTGTGGCAAAGGGTAACTTGGTGTTAATCATAGATCAATGGAGTGTGTGTGGTTAACCGGCACATTGATTAGGTGATCTGTAACAGTGGGTGTACCAACCTAATTTGCATGGTTATTCACACCTTATTTGTGATCCTCGGTATCCCAGTCACAAACTTGAAGGGCACAATCGAGATTTAAACATGCCATTGAAAAGTTCTGTTGAAACATAAAAGTGACCTTCTTAAACTTGACAGATCCGAAGCCATCTCCGATTCGAATTCAAGATCCCCACCGCAATCTAGAACCGCATCCGCAGTCGACGTCATCAATCTTAGTTTTTTGTTTTCTCTATTATCTTATGTCTTTACATTACTTTACCCAGTGTGCCTTACATGGCCACCTTAGACAGATTTAACTTTGTAATCTTCGAGTCTCTATAAATAGAGCTCTTTTATTCTGAATGAAAACACCTCACTCGATTATCTCTATCTTGAATATCGTGTTCTTTTTACTCTCTTACTTTTTCATCTCCAAAGATCCTCAGAACTTAAACTAATATATTAAAATCGTAATCTCTCTCTTCTAAGCAAGTCACTCTTCATTTAATCACTCTATGTCTGATCTCATTTACTGATTTGGTTTGATTGCAATCTTTGTTAAGAATCAGCTTAAGTGTATACTGGATATAACACTTGTTGTCATTTATATTTCCTTACATTTCCGCACCTAACTATCTAACTATCTAACTCTAACTTATTATTATTGTTGAGCTTAATGATCCACTAAGTTAAACTTCATTCCACATTATTACTTGTTCTAACGTTTGTTCAAGTGTGTTACTCAAGTTTTTCTCTCAACAATTGGTATCAGAGCCAAAGTGGTTGCTTTTTAAACAAAAACTCTGATTTTAAAAGGCCTTCTATACCACTGGAGCTCATTTCTTAAAAAAAACAAAAAAAAACAAATATTTTCAAAAACAAGGAAATATGGCATAAGCATTATCTCTAAATGTTTCCAACAGTGTTGGAGGTTCGAATAGAGCTCCAATACTGGTGGCAAACAAATATCATCACTGGTCTAATAGAATGGAGAGGTACCTACCAAGAATTGGAAGAGATGTATGGAGATTTGTAGAAGAAGGACCTCATATCCCT
This sequence comes from Lactuca virosa, assembly GCF_052849685.1. Classification (NCBI taxonomy): domain Eukaryota; kingdom Viridiplantae; phylum Streptophyta; class Magnoliopsida; order Asterales; family Asteraceae; genus Lactuca; species Lactuca virosa. Next base: position 321,010,147 of record NC_136428.1, read on the forward strand.
GTTCTTACTCATGTTCAAAATGATGGCACTCAAGCTAGACTGGGAGGAGGTCAACCAGCCATGAATCGTCCCACCAAAGATGATCTTGATAAGATGGAAAATGATGTTGTTGCCTTTTATGAGATATCTTGTGGAGTTGCTCCTGACAACTTCGACATCATCATAAATTGCAAGTCAACCAAAGAAATATGGTATGTACTCAAGAACTTGTGTGAAGGCTCAGAACAGGCTCAAGATAAAAAGCTTACAACCGCACTCAACGAATTCAACAACTTCAAAGCTCATGCTGGTGAAAGTCTGGAAGACTCCTTCAAGAGGTTCAATTTAATTGTCATAAAGCAATCAAATGCTGGCACCATCCGAAGTAACCATGACACCAATCTTCAGTTTCTCAATGGTTTCTGTAGACATTGGACTACGGCTAAGATGATCGTCCAAGGAGATAGAAAAATTCATTCTTTATCTCTCTACAAGCTTTATGATGAACTACAAGCACAAGAATCAACCGTACTCAAAGATTGTGCTGACTTCGGAGGACCACTCGCTCTCGTAGCACAAGCACCTCACACTCAATCTTACTCTCCCTCGTATGACAACCCTCCGCAGTCATACGAAGCTGACTCAGAATACGATGATGAAGAGTAATTCCAAAACGCCATTGCTCTAGTTAGCCAACAATTCAACAGGCTACCACCCTCATCTTTCTACAAAAATCAGCAGTTTACTAAACCTCCTTTCAACCGCAACTTCAATCCTCAGAATAATCACTCTCGATATCCCAAAAACCCTCACCCATCACCGCAACCTCAAAACACTCAATCCAAAGAGGCACCGCAACCTGTCAAGATAAGAGACTCTGGTACCTCCGTAGAAGACAAAGCTGATGTTGTAATTTGTCACAAGTGCAACAAGGAAAACCACTTTGCAAAAGATTTCAAAGCCAATATAGTGAAAGATAGAGCTTTCTACCTTAGTATGGATCAAGAAATGGAAGAAAAAGAGAAACCAAGGGCATACGTAGCCCAAGATAAGAGAGACCATCAAATGTGGTCATCCGGAGATGAGGATGAAGATATCAAGAACGTCAAGGGTAAAGGCAAAATATGCATCATGGCAACTACAGATGAGGATGGGTCAACCAAGTTGAAAAACAATTACTACTACATGGCAAAGGATGGAACTCTGAGCATCGTTGAGTAGGTAAAACTCATGATCCAATCTCTTAATTATAGAATGCATGATTGTCAACCATTCCTTGACAACCTTAATGACACATGTGTTCTCATCCTTTCAGACTATAACAAAGCTCTAGATGAGAAGAACATTGCATCCCAAGAAATGTTCCACGTTAGAGGACGTCTAGAAGACAAAAGACTCAAAGTTTCCATGCTAAAAAAATATTTAGGATTAGAGAAGGATGCAAGAATGTTATGTGAAACCCAATTAGGCATAGCATTAGATCAGAGAGATTTAGCTCAAAATGAAATTGTACGTTTAAATCTTCAAATAGAAAAACTGTTCAAGGAAAGTGAAGCTATTAAGAATCTGGTGAACAATGGAACCGTAGTTAACACATATAATTGGGGTTGGTCCAATGGCTACTCCACCGCAAAGGATTCATCACCCCGATTTAACAAAGACCGTCTCTATGTCCCTCTGGACCGAGAGTTCCATTTTCCAGTCAATGACAAAACCTTTCCCGAGGACATCAAAACTCATTTTGGTCGACTTCATGATCTGAGTAATAATTATGTTATTGAGGAAATTCTTCCTGAATTTTCGGGTCACTCAAGTGATCAAATTCCTATTTCTAGCACAATTTATCCCAACTCTTAGACTTCATCAGTTGCTGATGAAGAAATTATTATGGAATCCGAAGTTCACATTAACTTCCCATCACTGACTTCAGACTGCAGTACCGCTCCCTACAATTCTGAACCGCAGTCTGACCAACTGCCTCTGATCAAATGTCCCACAAAGAAATCAACTCAGACTTATGTTGCGGTAGTCAAATCTTCCTTACCGCAAACCACAGTTAAGAGTTCAATGACCATTCAGCCAATTCATCATGAGTTGCCTATAGAAAATTTCGAGTATGGTCAATGTTCCCAGAATCCGGAACCTTCTAGTTCAGATGAATCCAGTCCTCGTGTTCAAAAGCAATTTAGTGGATCTAAGAAACCGCAGCTGAATCTCAATGATTGCGGTTCTCCAAAAACTCAGGCAAAAATGGCCTCCAAAGAGGAACTTCAACCTCATGGTAAAAAGCGGGAATTTTTTTCAAAAAACAGAAGACAAATCAAAGTTTCAAAACCCAAGAGTCCAAAAAAAATTGTTTTCTCAAATTACTTTTCTAAAAACTCTATAGTCAAGAAAACCAACAAAAAAGGATGTATAGTTCCTAAAACCTTTTCAAACTCCTCTGACACAATCCAAAAGAAAGTAAAGTCTTTTCGAAGCAATGGTTTTGAGATCTATTCCTCAGATGATCCAAAATGGAAGGGGATTTTACCAACTCCAACACTTTTAAAGTCACCTCAAACTTTTAAGAAATCACATCGTAGGAAATCTACACGTGCTCACACACTTTCAAATCATACTTTTTCAAATTCCAAGAGCATCTCTGTCAGATCTCACTCTTCTCGGACTGGTCACAAAATTGTTCCCACACCCATCAGACCGCTGACCAAGCAGAATGTCAGGGTAAATGACAAAAAAATTTCATGTAAATGTCATTGTCAAAGGGGATCATATCAAGTCAAATCTCGCACTTTTCAAAATCCTCGTAACTTTTCTAAATCTCATAACACTTCAAAAGTTCACAAACACCCATGTTTAGGTCTCAAGATTGACATAAAACCTGTCCATGCGGCCTCGATTCATGCATCTTTGAAAAAACCCACCAGTTGCCTCGGGCTCCAAACTTGTTTGGCTGCCCAAACTAACCGTGTAATTTTCAGGTAATGTGCAAGGAGGATCAATAAAAGGAGTGGTTAACAGATAGTGCATGCTCCTTGCACATGATCAGAAGGTTAGAATACCTTCGGGATTTCAGACCTATTTGCAATGGTGGAAACGTCACATTCGGCAACAATGCGAATGGAATAATCTGAGGTTACGGTGTGCTTACTACAGGGAACTTTTCTATTCAAAAGGTAGCTTGCGTAGAAGTTCTTAAACACAATCTCATCAGTGTAGGCCAACTGTGTAAAGCAGGCCACAGGGTTGATTTTGATAACGAATACCGCTACATAATGACAAGCGATAGAATCACCTGTTTGATCAAATCCAAGTCCGAAGAGACCATGTATCCTTTGGACATTTCTCTAATCATTGGGAAACCGCAACTGTGCCTTCTGTCCAAAGCAGTATCCGAAATCAGCTGGCTATGGCACCGAAAGCTAGCCCATCTTAACTTTAGATATATCAACAATCTTGTCAACAGAGAATTCCTTTGAGGTCTTCCCATTCTTAAATTCAATAATGATATCCTCTGCTCAGCCTGTGAATGTGGCAAACAATAAAAAGAAAGTCATCATATGGTGATTGATTCTTCAATTTCTGAACCACTGGAACTCTTACATATTGATCTTTGTGGTCCATCTACCGTAGCCAGTCTCCACTACAAAAAATACATACTGGTTATAGTTGATGACTTCACTCGTTTCAATTGGGTCTTCTTCCTGAGACTCAAATCCGAAACTCCGCAGATGCTGATCAATTTTATCAAAGAAATTAAACTTCAAATCAAATTACCAGTTCGCCGCATCCGAAGTGATAATGGAACCGAGTTCACTAATCATCTTCTAAACAGTTTCCTGGTTTCAAAAGGCATCAGTCGCAATTTCTCAGCTCCTTACACACCACAGCAGAATGGCGTAGTATAGAGAACAAAACTGAACTCTGGTGGAAGCATCCAGATCTATGCTTAACTTTGCAAATCTTCCTCTCTATTTCTGGGCCAAAGCAGTGGCTACAACATGCTTTGTTCAAAACTGAAGCATTGTCTCCAAGTGTCTCAACAAAACTCTGTATGAGGGCCTTAACAACCGCAAGCCAAATATAAGATTCTTTCATATATTTCGGTGTAGATGTTTTGTGATCAACAACAAGGATTATCTTAACAAATTTGCACCGAAGTCATATGAAGGCAATTTTCTTGCTTACTCAACAAACAAGGTAGCCTATAGGGTTCTCATCAGACACACGAGACTAATAGTTGAAAGCTTCGACGTCAAATTCGATGACTATTACGTCCGCAACACTTCTCCTTCAAATGAAACAAAAGCAATCCTTCAAGGTGATATCCCAGCCTCCTCGGGTCACCTAAACATAGTTGAAATAAACTATGATGATTTTTTCAACCCCGTAGACTCTGCTCAACTCTCTGAAGTTCTTGTGTCTCCGGAAGCTCAACAGCAACATGTCGAAGTTTCTGGTCCTACTCTATCCGATGATGTATCACTCAATACTTCCACCTTGTCGGTTGAGATGGAACGCTCCACTCCGGATCAAGTGAAAACCATCGAGGTTCCAGTATCTGAGGAAGCAGCTCTGGTCCCTATCCGCAGAATTACTCTTTTCTCAAATATCTCCTCAGATTCAGACGATGAAAATATAGAGAACATTGACACGGAAACCGATCCAAGGGTTATCACTCTCTCAACAATCCAGGGGAACCTTCTCAGGTTCGGGGGGAACTCCCATCCGCAATCCAGGGGGACCTCTCTCACCTGCTCAAGAAAATACTAATCTCACTTTCCCAGTCCAAGACAATTTGGCGGGCTGCTCACAAGTCCAGGGGGAATAGCCTTCTTCTGCCGCAAAATCCTCAGATATTGAAGACATTCCATCCACCGCAACCGCTGATTATCTGCAACCCCGTCTACATGTATGGACCAAGGACCATCCACCAGGTCAAATCATCGGCAACCCGTCCGCAGGTATTCAAACTCGATCCTCAAGAGATTTATCTGATCATTGTCACTATGTAGCATTTATGTCTTCGGTTGAGCCTAGAACTATCAAAGAAGCACTAATGGAGCCCGACTAGATTGATGCGATGCAAGAGGAACTGGAAGAGTTTAAAAGAAAGAAGGTATGGCAACTCCTTCCGAAGCCAAAAGGTCACACTATTGTTGGTACCAGATGGGTGTACAAGAATAAGTTGGATGAATCCGGTGTTTTCGTCAGAAACAAAGCGAGACTAGTCGCTAACGCGTATAGTCAACTTGGAGGTGTTCATTATGTTGAAACATACGCCCTCGTAGCTAAGATGGAGGCTATATGCATTTTATTAGCGTATGCTGCTCACAAGAACATCAAAGTTCATCAAATGGATGTAAAGAGTGCCTTCCTAAATGGTGAGTTGAAAGAGGAGGTTTATCTTCAACAACCTCCGGTCTTCGAATGTCTTTAATTCCCATATCACTGTTACAAGCTTGAGAAAGCAGTTTATGGTCTAAAGTAAGCACCTAGAGCGTGGTATGAGACTCTCTCAGAATTCCTTGTCTCATCCGGTTACAAAATAGGAGTGATTGACCCCACTTTATTTAGAAAGGAATACGGCAATTACCTTATGCTTTTACAAATCTATGTGGATGATATCATCTTCGGATCAACGGATCAGGGGATGGTGGATAAATTTGCAAAGCTCATGACAAACAAGTTCCAAATGAGCATGAATAGAGAGATTAATTTCTCTAGGACTTCAAGTGAAACAGGTCCCTCAAGGGATATTCATCCATCAAGAGAGATACACCTCTGAACTACTGAAGAAGTACTCAATGTACAACTATTCCTCTGCTAAGGTCCCTATGGCCTTCAGATATAAGATTTCTGCTGATCCTTCCGGAGAATCAGTAGACCACAAAACTTATAGAGGAATGATTGGCTTGTTGATGTACCTCACCGTAAGCCGACCAGACATTGTCTTTGCAACAGGTGTATGCGCAAGATACCAAGCCGATCCGAAAGTATCTCACATGACAGTAGTTAAGCAAATTATCAGATATTTAAAGGAAAGCAAGGCTCTAGGCCTTTGGTATGCCGCAGGGAATGACTTCAGTCTACAAGCATTCACAGATGCGGATCATGCTGGATGTAGATTGGATAGAAAAAGCACTTCCGGTGGCTGTCAATTTCTCGGTGGAAGACTCGTCAGCTGGTCATCAAGGAAACAAAATTGTGTCTCATTGTCAACCGCAGAAGCTGAATATGTGGCCGCAGTCAGCTGTTGTTCACAAGTCTTGTGGATGAAAACGCAACTTACGAACTACGGATACAGAATGCTGCGGATACCGATTTACTGTGACTCAGAGAGTGCGATAATGATTTCCCACAATCCTATTCATCACTCTAAGACAAAGCATATTGAACTACGGTGTCATTTCATCAAAGACCACATTCTGAAAGGTAACATTGAACTAATTTTTGTTAATACTCATGAAGAAATTGTTGATGTATTCACAAAAGCACTTGACTCTACAAAACTCAACAGTTTCCTACAAATGTTAGGAATGTTGAATCCGGACCCGTAATTCTTTTTGAATTTATAGGTACCGCAGACCATCTCTGGTCCCCGTTGCGGTCCTAAAAATATATCTATCATACATGGTTTCAGTATACTTTGTGTACCACAATATACCTGGTGTACCGCAACCATCTATCATACCTATATTTCTACGGTCCTTAGTGTTTGTTATTTCTGATCTTGTGCAAGTGTTTATCTCGGTCTTAGAACCATCCACCACTATGGCAAATCTCTCCGTAATGATGTATCAATCCACAATGACTAATCAATCCGCAGTCACATTGAATTAACCTTCAACTACTTCATAAATTCCAAAGAACTTTGTGTGCTATTTAATGATCCTTCATTAAATTAAAAAACATTCTCAACAACATTCTTTGTGTAGCACATCACCGTTCCAGTTCTTCTTTTTCAAATAATCTTTTTCAGACCTATTTTGGGTTTGAAACCAAATAAAACAGTTTCCTAATAAAAGAAATCTTTAAGAAATCTTTTTCCTTAAAGTGTCTAATCCCCCTTGCCCCAAGATGTCAAATTTTTTCAAATTCCACCTTTATTCAACATAATTAAGCCCCTCACCACACGATCCTCAAACGTGTGATAATGGGTCTAACACTTCATTAAATGCTACATTTTTTGGAAAATCAAAAAACATTTAAACTTTTCTTTTTTCAATCATTTTTGTGGCTGAAATTCGTGTTTTAAAATAAAAAACTCAAGGGTTTTTATCTTTAACCGCCACATATAGGGTAAAAGCAATAAACTTTTGAGATCCGCCCCTATAAAAACCTTTTTTCTCATCGAAATAAAGCTTTAAGCTTTCTGAACCCTCTTTGACGATCTTCGTCTTTTTCACCCTCTTGCACTCAAGTTTTTCTGCAATTTCTTCAAACCTTTTTCTCAAAATGGTGAAATCTGGCATTTCAAAGAAGCAATCCAAAGCTTCTGGTTCCGCTCAACCTGCTAGTTCTGATTCCGCCACAAGGAACCAATCGCCATCCATTGCCTCAAGCAACTTTAGGGCAATCTTTAAAGATCATTCAGCCTACAATGAATCTATTCGACTCATGATCAAGTTCATCTCTAATCACCCACTGTTTGGACCATTTGATTCCTTCACTGATGTGGTTCCAATTTCAACACTCTTCAAGTGTGCATTATCGGTGTACCGACCCCTCAATAACCTGCAAGAAGTTCATCTGAAATTAATGGATGATTCCCTGGTAATCTTGACCAAAGACAAGTTTCTGAATGCAATTAATCTACTAGTTCATCCCTCTACAAAGTTCATCTCTCCAAGCGTGACGGACATCATAACTTCACTCTATCAAATGGGATACGTGAAGAAGCTCAAGGGATAGGAGAGTTCAAGAAAAATCAACTCCCTGTGATCTGGCAGTTCGTCTGTCACTTCGTGATCCGCAGTCTGTCGGCACTGATAATATGGGTCTCAAGCTATTGGAGCTCGTCTGGAGTATCTTCACAGGTCACAACGTCAACTACGGTCAGATCCTATGGGATGACTTCCTTTAGTACATCCCTAAGGGGAATCTGAGGGAAAATCCTACAGAGCTCACTTTAGCAAGGTTTTGGTCCTTATTCATCTCAGACCTCCAGCGCGATGCAAAGATCAGCATGGGCAGTGACATCAACTTCTTCGTCACTCGTGATCTCAAAAGGTACCCTCCCTCTAAAGATCAATCTATCTTTGGACCCTTAAGACACGTACCCATACATATCTTGACCACTGTTGGACTTGAGACAAAAGATGTCACTGATCACATTGAGCCTACGGAAGGTATTGACCCATACCTTTCTACCCCACCTCCACCTAGTCAGAATATACTAGACTCTACAGCACCCATTGATCCAGAGCATACCGCAACCCCATCTTCCACTACGCTGTCTAATATTCCTCTAAGAAGAAGGATGAAGAAATGTTCTTTAACAAAAACTTCCCGTGGAAAGTCCAAGAAAGGTAATCCTTCCAAAGAAGTCGAACCATCCAAAAAACGCAAACTCAGGCATATTGTCTCTTCGGATGAAGACTCTGATCCAATTCCGACCCCCGCAATTAATGTTGGAGATGAGTCTGATGATGGCTCTGTCCCAATTCTCATCCTCAAGAAATGCAAAACAAACCCAAGTTCTAGCCAAATGCATGACTAGACTGATAACGTAGTCTCTTAAAAGACTCTGGTAGTCCTTGGGGTCCCCGCAGACCCATTTGTCTCAACTCTCCCCAGCCACTCAGACAAAGTAAGTGTGTCTGCTTCATCAAAACGTGGAGACTCTCCCCCAGCTAAATCCCAAGAGGATTTAATTGGTTCTTCTCGCCCTAAGGTCTCCAGGGCTTCCAGACTTTATTTCTTTCAGAAACAGGAGTTGCGCTCCATACTTGACTTTGTAATCCAAACACTTGATACACCTGTCCAACCGCAGGATAACTCTTCAGTCCTTGCCAGAATTTAGCCGAGGACAAAATTCACTACGGGTGAAGGAGACCGAGGATGCTCAAAAACTCCTACTCTTCTTACCTTACATACAGGTGGTTTAGGCACGGTGAGCACAAATGTGCAAGGATCTGTGACCCCGAGGGACACCTCTCTGCGTAATCAACATTTTGACGGCTATGACTCTGATGATACCTTCGCTCGGGATTGTCCCACTACCGAGTCTGGTATCAAGAAATATGAAGCTTTTCGCAGGGCATTTCAGGCTCAAAAAGATAGGAAAACACAGCAGCTTCAGCAAAAAGAGAAAGAAATTCAAACGGTGGCTAAGTACTGGGCAGATGCAATCAACAACGCCAATACCGTCTCCACTATTCTCAAGCATCATGAATGGATGACTGCAATGACAGAGACCATCTGCAAAGCTCATACTATTCCTAATGGTGCAGGTCCATCCCAGCCCCTTCCAACAAAATCTGCTCATGACTCCAAAGATGACAGAACCGGAATCGAAGTCAGTTTCGGGCCTACATTTGGTTTTGATGACTTTGACATGAATGAAATCACCCAACCGAAACACTCAGATGATATGGTGATGATCTTCGATGAAGAAAAATAATCAAGAAGATCTCAACACTCTACTTCAAAACCCAAAGAAAAGAAAAAGAAGAAGAAAATGGCTGTCTGAAGAAAAGAATTTCTAAACCTGCAAAATAAAATTGATCAGATTTTAGCTGCAGTGAAATCCAACCAACCGCAACCGGAAGATGTGCATGGACTGCAATCCCTGATTGACAAAATAGAATGATTGGAAGCAAGAGAACGCCTTGCTGCTAAGAGAATCTCTCTCAAGGTTGAAATGGGTATCCGAGCCGTGGATACAAGCTGGAAGGCGGATCATCAACAATTCATCACCACTGCGGAGCGACTCATCACTGAGGTGACCGCAATCAAAGCTGAACTTCAAGCAACCATTGCGGGTCAGGATGCTCACTCAAAGAAGCTTGTTGAGGAAACTCACAATGCTTATGTTATCTCAGTCTAACAAACAATCATCAACAACCTCAAATGCTCCTTATCCTCAAACTTCCATGGCCAGGAGATTCTCAGATTTACCAAGGAGATCCACAAACTACTATTCAACACCGCAACCCCCACCAATCAGCAACTTAGTGAGGCTATCAAAGCTCATTTTAATGAGGTATGTGCCAAGATTAACGGTCTTAAGCAATGGCTTGAGGAGGAACCCAGTGTTCCTTCCTCTAGAGGAGGAAGTGAGAACCACAATTCAGACCAAATTTCTCATCAACACTCTCATCCGCATCAACACTTACAAACTCCCATCCACTACGGTCAGCATCCAATCTTATCTGAACTCATCACTAAACAAAAGGTTCCTACTCCGCAACCTTCCCTGCAACCATCTCCGGAAAAGAAAACTCTTGTGCCCTCTCTTCAGAAAAGTCCAATTCAATCCCCTCATCAATCTCCATTTCAACAAGTCCAAGATTTTCAATATCCCTCTTCCCAGCATCAGGAGACTCCCCCTCATCTTAGAAACCTAGCCCCAGAGATGTCATCCGAAAACTCCTAAGATTCTCCCAAAACCAAACAAAGGAAATATAACAGGAAAGCAGCTAAGTTTGCAGAGTTAATATGGAGAGATCACAGATTCGACATCACTATGGATGAATCCCTCATCAATTCTTAGGTTAATCCCATCCGAAGATTACTTGATGACGACTACAAGCCTTATCTCACCTATACGGAACCCCCTTCTGACAGTTATTTGGACATTCCCATCTCCCCCAACGAAAAATTCTTCATCGTCTTCGATTCATTTGACAGCAGCCTCCCCGATGATCAGAGGTTGCCACTAGAGTTTGAAAGACTTAACAGATTCCATGCCAAGCATGGATCTGCAATTAAAAACATCTGGTCAAACGATAAACCCACGACAGTCAAGAACTACAAGACCAGAAAGTTTATGAAAGCAGAATTCATCCAGTATACTCTCACAAGAATAAATTCAGACTATGTCCGAACACAAACTAATTTTCCATGCATGAACCCGGAGGAAATCTTTCTGATTGCTAAGGTATTTCAGAACAAGTGTGAGAAGCATCCAAAGATGAAGACTGCATACGAAAGGGCCTGTACATTTCTAAAAGAAACTGTCTGTGACTTTGCTAAGATTGACACGGACATCCACCCAGTTATTGCTCAAAAGTTCAACCTCCCTCCTCTTGAACCAGCTCCGGTCCTGACCGAAGTTTTTCAAGAAAGATCCCTTGGAGCAACTAACTACCCAGATTTTGGAGTCATTTTCAAACGTATAAATGATGATACAAAATATTTCATTCTAATGACTGCCATGAACCGCATGACCCGGAAGCAACTAGAGATCACTCAAGCTGCAGACAACAGGTCAAAACACACAACTGTTGAAGTAAATTTTGAAATCTCTAGGAGAATCGTTTGGCTTAGGGAAGTCAGGAAGTTCTAGCGGATTCTCATCAAATTTCTGAAGCTTGACAAATGATAGGAAAGTTGAAGAGGTCACTTAGGGGGAAATTGTTGAAACATAAAAGTGACCCTCTAAAACTTGACAGATCCGAAGCCATCTCCGATCCGCAGTCAAGATCCCCACCGCAATCTAGAACCGCATTTGCAGTCGACGTCATCAATCTTAGTTTTTAGTTTTATATGTTATTCTATAAATAGAGCTCTCTTATTTTGAATGAAAACACCTCACTCAATTATCTCTATCTTGAATACCGTGTTCTTTTTACTCTCCTACTTTCTCATCTCCAAAGATCCTCAGAACTTAAACTGATATATTAAGATTGTAATCTCGCTCTTCATAGCAAGTCAGTCTTGGCTTAATCACTCTAAGTCTGATCTCATTTACTAACTTGGTTTGATTGCAATCCTTGTTAAGAATCAGCTTAAGTATACACTTTATATAACACTTGTTGTCATTTATATTTCCTTATATTTCCACACCTAACTATCTAACTATATAACTCTAACTTATTATTATTGTTGAGCTTAATGATCCACTGAGTTAAACTTCATTCTGCATTATTACTTGTTCTAACGTTTGTTCAAGTGTGTTACTCAAGTTTTTCTCTCAACAAGTTCAATGAATCTCAAAGATCTAGGAATTTCAAACCAATTAAAACATAATAATCTATTTCGTTTTTCATGGTGGAAATTCATAAATCGTCATTTACCTACCTTCAAAAATTTTACAATTGGGTTACGGCATCCCTCATCGCAATAGTAGAATATTGTGTTGGGTCCTAGCCTTAATATTTCATATTGGGTGTAATATTAAGGATTATCATCTAATCTACACTTTGTTCTTATTCTTTTCAGATGTCTATCCCAAACAATGCTTCCACACCAATTCCTTCATGCTCTTTCTCCCTCATGAACCTATGTGGGAGGGTCATTTTCGATGGCTCGAAAATCAAGTATTGGATTCGTAACATCATAATGGTTATTCGCTATGAGGACAAGAAATATGTCCTGGATAAAGAGCTTAAGGAGATTAATGTAACCACTGCCACTGCTAAACACACTACTCATGAGAGGGATGTGACAAATGTGTCGTTTCTAATGATTGCTACCATAACTGCTGAGCTACAGAAATCCTATGAGGACTACTATTATTTTGAAATATCAAGATTTGATGGAAAGATACCATCAAAGTGCTCAGCAGGAGAGGAATGAGATCATTGCCTCCATGATCACAACCAAAATGAAGGATGGTGAACCCATCACGGCCCACTTGCAAAAGATGCAGAGATTTGTGGACCGCTTGCTTAAATTGAATGTCAATTTTGTTGAAGAGTTGGCCATAGATATATTTCTAAACTCTTTACCTTCTTGTTATGATCAGTTTCGTATGACTTATCATATGAACAAGGAGGAGGTCACTCTTAGCAAACTTCAAGGACTTTTAAGGACTGCAGAAAGCAACCTGAAAGGCAAATTGGTTGTTTCTACTCCTACTACTACTACTACTACTTCTGCCCCTGTTCTGGCAATCAGACATGGGAAGGGAAAGAAGAGGAAGGATCCCTGCAAGATCCTCAAGGGAAAGTCTCTTGGTGGATCCTCTTCTAGTGGGACCAAAGTTGGTTCTTCTAATTCCTCTAATCCGAAGGATGCTGACTGCTTCCATTGCCATGAAAAAGGGCACTGGAAACGAAGCTGCCCCAAGTACTTGCAGAACATAAAGGATGGGAAGATCAAACCCTCCTTTGTGGATTTCACATTTGTTCTGATTTGCAGGGACTAAAAATAAGTAGGGATGTGGAGCACAGGAAGATAAACTTAATCATTGGAAATAGGAAAATCTCGCCTGTGACCAAGATTGGATTTTATTCTTTATTGCTTAGTAATGTTTTAAATTTATTTTTGAATAAGTGTTGTAACTCAGCCGATATGGCGAGAAATATTATTTCCTTTCACAGTTTGTACAAACAAGGTTTTACATTTTCTTTTGATAATGAAATTGGTGGTATTAATGCTTATTACAATGGTGTATTTTATTTTGAAGCATTACCTGGAAATGGTGTATATGAAACTGTGAATGTTGTAGATAAACTAGGAAATAATGTGTTACACGTTGATTCTTCCAATGATTTGGATAAAGCATGCTTATGGCATTGTCGTTGTGGACATGTGAAAAAGAAGTGCATAGCCCAACTCCAAAAGGATGGAGTTTTGGAGTCATTCAACTTAAAATCGGATGACACTTACGAATCTTGTTTACATGGAAAGATAACCAGGTCATCCTTCACTGGTACTTGTGAAAGGGGTGAAGGTCTGTTTGATCTCATACACACTGATGTGTGTGGACCATTTATGACTTCCATAAGGGATGCTAACCGCTTATGTGTGACTTTTACTGATGATTATAACAGATATGGCTATATCTACTTAATCAAGAATAAGTCGGAAACCTTTGAAAAGTTCAAAGAGTTTAAGCAAGAAGTGGAGAATCAATTGGGCAGGAAGATAAAGATGTTATGATCCGATCGAGGAGGAGAGTATCTTAGTATCGAGTTCCTTGACTATCTTAAGGAATGTGGAATTGTTTCACATTTGACGCCACCTAGGACACCACAGCTTAATGGTGTGGCTGAGAGGCACAATAGAACCTTGCTAGACATGGTTCGTTCCATGATGAGTTGAGCTTTGTTACCTATCTCATTCTGGGGGTATTCCTTAGAGACTTCCGCCCATATCCTTAATCTAGTTCCTACCAAGATGGTTTCCAAAACACCTCACAAGATGTGGACAGGGAAAGTTCCCTCATTATACCACCTCAAAGTTTGGGGTTGCGAGGCTTTCGTGAGACGCGAGACTCATTAGAAGCTCGATCCTCGGAGTGAGCGATGTATTTTCATCGGCTACCCGCAGAAGTCCTTTGGATATCTCTTCTATAGACCGAGTGACAATGTTGTTTTCTTTGCAAGGAGAGGAGTCTTTCGTGAGAGAGAACTCATATTCCAAGGGGACAGTGGGAGGCAAATTGACGTTGAAGAGCTTCAATAGTCACGTGGTGAAGGAACCTCAAACACTAGCACTCAACCCGAGGAGCAAACTCCGGTTGAGCCAATTGACAAGTTCGTACCTCTGAGGCGTTCTAGTAGAGTTAGAGTTCCACCTGTTTTTTATGGTTTCCATATTACTACAGAATGTGATACATGTATCAGTGATAGCACACTGCTATGGACAGCAAGATTCAGTCCATGTATGACAATCAAGTTTGGAAGTTAGTTGACAATGTACCGGGTCGTAAGACAGTCGGGTGGAAATGGATCTTCAAGAAGAAGACCGACAAGGATCGGAAAGTACACACATATAAGGCGCGACTGGTTGCAAAGGGCTATACTCAAACTCCGGGAGTTGACTATGATGAGACCTTCTTAGCGAAGATTAAATCTATAAGGGTTATGTTGGCCATAGCTGCATTTCATTATTATGAAATATGGCAAATGGATGTCAAAACCGCTTTCCTTAATGGAATGTTGGCTGAAGATGTTTACATGAGTCAGTCAGAGGGTTTTGTCAATGCAAAGTACCCTAATAGAGTGTGTAAGCTTGAGAAATCCATTTCTGGATTAAAACAAGCATCTTGCAGATGGAATCTTTGTTTTGAAGAGAAAGTCAAAGAGTTTGGATTTTTGAGAAGCGAGGATGAGTCATGTGTATATGCCAAAGCTAGTGGGAGTATAGTGAGCTTTCTAGTATTGTATGTAGATGACATACTGCTCATAGGAAATGACATCCCAACCTTGCAAGAGGCTAAGTCCTGGCTTGGGAATGTTTCGCTATGAAGGACCTTGGAGAATATGCCTATATCCTAGAGATAAGGATATTGAGAAACAGAAGTAAAAGACTAATAGGACTTAGTCAAACTACCTACTTGGACAAGGTGTTGAAACGTTTCAGCATGGAGAACTCCAAGAAAGGTGACTTACCTATCCAAGGCAATACCAAACTGAGCAAGACTCAAAGTCCAAGTACAGAGGCTGAAACCTAGCCCCAGAGATGCCATCCGAAAACTCCTACGATTCTCCCAAAACCAAACAAAGGAAGGCTAACTGGAAAGCAGCTAAGTTTGCAGAGTTAATATGGAGAGATCGCAGATTCGACATCACTATGGATGAATCCCTCATCAATTCTTGGGTTAATCCCATCTGAAGATTACTTTATGATGACTACAAGCCTTATCTCACCTATGCGGAACCCCCTTCTGACTGTTATTGGGACATTCACATCTCTCCCAACGCAAAATTCTTAACCGTCTTCGATTCATTTGACAGCAGCCTCCCCGATGATCAGAGGTTGCCACTAGAGTTTGAAAGACTTAACAGATTCCATGCCAAGCATGGATTTGCAATTGAAAACCTCTGGTCAAACGGTAGACCCACGACAGTCAAGAACTACAAGACCAGAAAGTTTATGAAAGACGAATTCGTCCAATATACTCTCACAAGAATAAATTCAGACTATGTCCGAACACAAACTGATTTTCCATGCATGAACCCGGAGGAAATCTTTCTGATTTCTAAGGTATTTTAGAACACGTGTGAGAAGCATCCAGAGGTGAAGACTGCATATGAAAGGGCCTGTACATTTCTAAAAGAAACTGTTTGTGACTTTGCTAAGATTGACACGGACATCCACCCAGTTATTGCTCAAAAGTTCAACCTCCCTCCTCTTAAACCAGCTCTGGTCCTGGCCGAAGTTTTTCAAGAAAGATCCCTTGGAGCAACTAACTTCCCAGATCTTTGAGTCATTTTCAAACGTATATATGATGATACAAAATATTCCATTCCAATGACTGCCATGAACGGCATGACCCGGAAGCAACTAGAGATCACTCAAGCTGCAGACAACAGGTCAAAACACACAACTGTTGAAGTAAAGTTTGAAATCTCCAGGAGAATCGTTTGGCTCAGGGAAGTCAGGAAGTTCTAGTGGATTCTCATTAAATTTCTGAATTTTGACAAATGATAGGAAAGTTGAAGAGGTCACTTAGGAGGAAATTGTTGAAACATAAAAGTGACCCTCTTAAACTTGATAGATCCGAAGCCATCTCCGATCCGCAGTCAAGATCCCCACCGCAATCTAGAACCACATCTGCAGTCGACGTCATCAATCTTAGTTTTTAGTTTTATATGTTATCGTATGTCTTTAAATTACTTTACCCAGTGTGCCTTGCATGGCCACCTTAGACAGATTTAACTTTGTAATCTTCGAGTCTCTATAAATAGAGCTCTCTTATTCTGAATGAAAACACCTCAGTCGATTATCTCTATCTTGAATACCGTGTTCTTTTTACTCTCTTACTTTCTCATCTCCAAAGATCCTCATAACTTAAACTGATATATTACGATTGTAATCTCTCTCTTCTGAGCAAGTCAGTCTTGACTTAATCACTCTAAGTCTGATCTCATTTAATAACTTGGTTTGATTGCAATCCTTGTTAAGAATGAGCTTAAGTGTACACATGATATAACACTTGTCGTCATTTATATTTCCTTACATTTCCACACCTAACTATCTAACTATCTAACTCTAACTTATTATTATTGTTGAGCTTAATGATCCACTGAGTTAAACTTCATTTCGCATTATTACTTGTTATAACGTTTGTTCAAGTGTGTTACTCAAGTTTTTCTCTCAACAAGTTCAATGAATCTCAAAGATCTAGGAATTTCAAACCATTTAAAACTTAATAATGTGTTTCGTTTTTCATGGTGGAAATTCGTAAATCGTCATTTACCTACCTTCAAATATTTTACAATTGGATTATGGCATCCCTCATCGCAATTGTAGAATATTGTGTTGGATCCTAGCCTTAATATTTCATATTGGGTGTAATATTAAGGATTATCATCTAATCTAAACTTTGTTCTTATTCTTTTTTTATGTCTATCCCAAACAATGCTTCCACACCAATTCCTTCAGGCTCTTTCTCCCTCGTGAACCTATGTGGGAGGGTCATTTTCGATAGCTCGAATTTCAATGACTAGATTCGCAACATCAGAATGGCTATTCGGTATGAGGACAAAGAATATGTCATGGAAAAAGACACTACTCATGAGAGGGATGCGACAAAGGCATCGTTTCTAATGATTGCTACCATGACTGCTGAGCTACAGAAGCCCTATGAGGACTACTATTATTTTGAAATGTATCAAGATTTGATGGAAAGATACCATCAAAATGCTCAGCAGGAGAGGTATGAGATCATTGCCTCCATGATCATAACCAAAATGAAGGATGTTGAACCCATCACGACCCACTTGCAAAAGATGCAGAGATTTGTGGACCGCTTGCTTAAATTGAATGTCAATTTTGATGAAGAGTTGGCCATAGATATATTTCTACACTCTTTACCTTCTTGTTATGATCAGTTTCGTATGACTTATCATATGAACAAGGAGGTGGTCACTCTTAGCAAGCTTCAAGGACTTTTAAGGACTACAGAAAGCAACCTGAAAGGCAAATCGGTTGTGTCAACTCCTACTACTACTACTTCTGCCCCTATTCTGGCAACCATACATGGGAAGGGAAAGAAGAGGAAGGATCCCCCCAAGAGCCTCAAGGGAAAGTCTCTTGATGGATCCTCTTCTAGTGGGACCAAAGTTGGTTCTTCTAATTCCTCTAATCCGAAGGATGCTGACTGCTTCCATTGCCATGAAAAATGGCACTGGAAACGAAGCTGCCCCAAGTACTTGTAGGACATAAAGGATGGGAAGATCAAACCCTCCTTTGCAGGTATTTACACTATTCAATCTAAAAACTCATCACATGCTAATTCTTGGGTCCTTGATAGAGTTTCTGGATTTCACATTTGTTCTGATTTGCAGGGACTAAAAAGAAGTGGGATATGGAGCACAGGAAGATAAACTTAATCATAGGAAATAGGAAAATGTCGCCAGTGAGTAAGATTGGAGTTTATTCTTTATTTCTTAGTAATGGTTTAAATTTATATTTGAATAATTGTTGTTACTCGGCCGATATGGCGAGAAATATTATTTTCTTTCACAGTTTGTACAAACAAGGTTTTACCTTTTCTTTTGATAATGAAATTGGTGGTATTAATGCTTATTACAATGGTGTATTTTATTTTGAAGCATTACATTGAAATGGTGTATATGAAACTGTGAATGTTTTCGATAAGCTAGGAAATAATGTGTTACACATTGATTCTTCCAATGATTTGGATAAAGCATGCTTATGGCATTGTCGTCGTGGACATGTCAACAAGAAGCGCATAACCCAACTCCAAAAGGATGGAGTTTTGGAGTCATTCAACTTAAAATCAGATGACACTTGTGAATCTTGTTTACTTGGAAAGATGATCAGGTCACCCTTCACTGGTACTTGCGAAAGGGGTGAAGGTCTGTTTGATCTCATACACATCGATGTGTGTGGACCATTTATAACCGCCACAAGGGATGTTAACTGCTTCTATGTGACTTTTACTGATGATTACAACAGATATGGCTATATCTACTTAATCAAGAATAAGTCGGAAACCTTTTAAAAGTTCAAAGAGTTTAAGCAAGAAGTGGAGAATCAATTAGGCAGGAGGATAAAGATGTTGCGATCCGATCGAGGAGGAGAGTATCTTAGTATCGAGTTCCTTGAATGAATTAAGGAATGTGGAATTGTTTCATAGTTGACACCACCTAGGACACCACAGCTTAATGGTGTGGCTGAGAGGCACAATAGAACCTTGCTAGACATGGTTCGTTCCTTGATGAATCGAGCTTTGTTACCTATCTCATTCTGGGGGTATTCCTTAGAGACTTCCGCCCATATCTTTAATCTAGTCCCTCCCAAGAAGGTTTCCAAAACACCTCACGAGACGTGGATAGGGGAAGTTCCCTCGTTAGACCACATCAATGTTTGGGGTTGCGAGGATTTCGTGAGAGGCGAGACTCATTACAAGCTCGAACCTCGGAGTGAGCAATGTATTTTCATCGGCTACCCGTAGAAGTCCTTTGGATATCTCTTCTATAGAGTGACAATGTTGTTTTCTTCGCAAGGAGAGGAGTCTTTCGTGAGAGAGAACTCATATGCCAAGGGGACAGTGGGAGGCAAATTGACCTTGAAGAGCTTCAAGAGTCAAGCGGTGAAGGAACCTCAAACACTAGCACTCAACCCGAGGAGGAAACTCCAGTTGAGCCAATTGACAAGTCCGTACCTCTGAGGCGTTCTTGTAGAGTTAGAGTTCCACATGTATTTTATGGTTTCCATATTACTACAAAATGTGATACATTTATCAGTGATAGCTCACTGGTAAATCTGGATGAACCTAATAACTACAAGGTAGCCATGGCAGGCCCCGAGTCTGCAAAATGGAAAGAGGCTATGGACAGCGAGATTCAGTCCATGTATGACAATCAAGTTTGGAAGTTAGTTGACAATGTATCGGGTCGTAAGACATTTGGGTGCAAATGGATCTTCAAGAAGAAGACTGACAAGGATCGGAAAGTACACACATATAAGGTGCGACTGGTTGCGAAGGGCTTTACTCAAACTCCGGGAGTTGACTATGATGAGACCTTCATAGTGAAGATTAAATCTATAAGGGTTATGTTGGCCATAGGTGCATTTCAATATTATGAAATATGGCAAATGGATGTCAAAACCGCTTTCCTTAATGGAAAGTTGGCTGAAGATGTTTACATGAGTCAGCCAGAGGGTTTTGTCAATGCAAAGTACCCTAATAGAGTGTATAAGCTTGAGAAATCCATTTCTGGATTAAAACAAGCATCTTGCCGGTGGAATCTTTGTTTTCATGAGAAAGTAAAAGAGTTTGGATTTTCGAGAAGCGAGGATGAGTCATGTGTATATGTCAAAGCTATTAGGAGTATAGTGAGCTTTCTGGTATTGTATGTAGATGACATACTGCTCATAGGAAATAACATCCCAACCTAGCAGGAGGTTAAGTCCTGGCTTGGGAAGTGTTTCGCTATGAAGGACCTTGGAGAAGATGCCTATATCCTAGGGATAAGGATATTGAGAAACAGAAGTAAAAGACTAATATGACTTAGTCAAACTACCTACTTGGACAAGGTGTTGAAACGTTTCAGCATGGAGAACTCCAAGAAAGGTGACTTACCTATCCAAGGCAATACCAAACAGAGCAAGATTCGAAGTCCAAGTACAAAGGCTGAAATAGCAGAAATGAGTCATATTCCATATGCTTCCGCAATTGGTTCGATCATGTATGCTATGACTTGTACTCGCCCTGATGTGGGTTTTGCTTTGAGCATGGTCAGCAGATATCAAGGGAACCCTGGTAATGCTCACTGGATTGTGGTGAAGAACATTCTTAAGTACCTGCGGAGGACTAAGGATTTGATCCTTACTCTAGGTGGCAGTGATGACTTGAAAGTAACAGGATATAGCGACGCGAGCTTTCAAACCGACAGAGAGAATTTCCTGTCTTAGTCGGGCTGGATATTTACCTTGAATGGAGGAGCAGTGACATGGAAAAGTTCCAGGCAGGAGATTGTAGCTGATTCAACGTGTGAATTAGAGTACATATCAGCAAGCGAAACAGCGAAGGAGGCGATATGGTTGAAAAACTTCATCGGAGACCTTGGAGTTATTCTTTCCATAAAGGAGCCTGTGTAGATTTTATGCGATAATGAAGGGGCGGTTGCCTTAACTAAGGAACCGAGAGATCATGGAAGATCCAGGCATATCGACAGAAAGTACCACTTCATAAGACATAAAGTAGAAGAAGGGCACCTCGTGGTGAAGACGATATCGTCAGAGGACAACCCAACAGATCCCCTTACAAAGGGACTGACTAGGGTTAGGCACTTGTAGCATGCAAGGGGCGTTGGGCTAACGTACGATATTAGTTTTAATGATTAGATCAGCCGAAACTTGTAATAGCTAAATTTTAATTTACATTTGATGATGAATAAAAGGAGTTTTATTTATAAGTAAAGTTACTATGTTGTGTCAATCATTTACTATTGTTTCACTTTGCATGTTTTGACTTCAAGAATAATAAGATTTATTCAAACTATCCACAGTTGATCATACTTTGGAAGTAGCTATGAAAACAGACTGTCATGAGTTGGCTTGTAAGATTGTCTAAGGAGTTAGACATAGCAACAGGTTTGCTACACCATTCATGAGTACTTTAAAATAATATTTGAGTATTGGATCAACCCGCGCTCACTTGAATCACTTCCTGGAATTTATCATGAGTGATCGTGAGACGATAATTTCATGTAAGTCTTCAAACCTATATATATGAGTTGTTGACTATGAATTAGTTGTGTATTGATGATACAAAAACGCATCAGTAACTTGATGTTATAAAATGTATTGTTATGCATGATTTAATGAGTAGTTAGTTCAGGCATATAATGTCGAAGTTTATATGTTCCCTTTTATCCTAAGGGGATTAAAAGCGATATCTTGGGCCCCTCGATGATTCTGTTTTGACTTATGTGCCAGGCCCGATCACAACTAAATTGATGTGTGTAGTTATGTTCTTTGTTAGACGAATCAAAAATCGGGAAACAAACTGATGGACAATAAGTCTAACATTGTTCCATGTATTTTTCCGGCTGTATTTTTCCGGCTGATATCTTGAGAACTGGGTCAGAGTTGACAATGGATTTCGAAAGCTTATGATTGCTAAGTCGGATCCTAAAGTCACATTGGCAGCTATAGTTATTAGACTTATCTAAGTGGGAGACTGTTAGATTTGGTGTCTAAGCCCATAATTATAACTGTGATGTACTTGACCCGATAGTAGCATGGTCCTTTTGGGTTGCCTTCACCAGTGCTATTTGATAGGATGGATTTTTGAGAATAAGGTTATTTGTGATTTATTAATATATTACAAGTATAATATATTAATATTATTTAATTAGTATTGATCAAGAATTAATTTGGAATTAATTTTTTGATCAAAAGAGACTAATTAAATATATGGGGATTGATTATGTAAACCAATGATTCTTGTAATGTGGGCTAATGATCCATGACTATATAGTTGGGCTAAACCAATAAGATAATCCATGGATAGTCCGTGGAGGTTAACCCATGGATCATAAGAATGTGAAAAGTCATGGAGCATTAGGTTTAAAATGTGTAACCCTAGCATTTGCCACATTATAAATAGTGACCCCATTAGCCAAAATGGGCTACACACTCTTTGGAGTCAAGTATCTTATTCTCTTAAAGCCTCCTCTTGCATATTGGTGTTTGTGAACCAGTAGAGGCATCACACTTGGGGTGATCAAGCTTTCAAAGATCAAGAAGTCTACCCTAATCAAGTGGTAAGCATCCAAACTAAGTTTTTATTATATAACTTCAGTTGTATGCTAGCTAGGGTGAATGCTTTGGAAAAATTGAAAATGCATGTATAATTAGAGAAAACATAGATCCAAAGCATTTAGGGTTGCTTGTGCACCATAGGAATGATATAGTGCTGAAAACCCAACAGTATGAACTAGTAACCAACCTCCACCAATCATTCGCTCCAGACCGAATAAGGTTCAGAGCGCACTTGACCTTCTGGTCATCTGGGCAAGAGCACGTGAAAAAACATCCATCGACATCAGACAGCGACCTCATGACTATGATCGGATCCTGAACTCCGTCAAATATCGAGGGCTTCATATATTCCAAGTCCCGGTACAAGAAATCTCTCCCATCGCCAATCCCGGCAGTAGCAATGGCTGTAGTGGCTTCAACAGCAACAGCCTCAAAAAGTGCAGCATATCGATCATTGAAGAACTCCATCATAGTGGTCTTGATATACCCAAACAACTCCGCTATCTGCTCTCGGACAATAGAAACAACCTCCTCACGAATGATCTCCCTAACCCGATCCTCAGTCAATCCTCGCCTATCGTGGCCAACTGTCCCGGCTCCTGATCCGGATCCTGTCTCAAATCGCCTTGTAACCACCATACTAAAAATAAACCATGGAGATATCAGATAAAACACAAATAATACCATAGGTACCAATTCCCAAAAAAACCCTAGGGGTTGTGACTTCCCTGCTATGTGTACGGGTCCTATGCTTCCGATAGTACGGGCTTGTACTACCTTCCACAACTACCTATATTTGTCTGAGAAGATCATCACAACAACCCTAACAATACTCACTAGAATACACGTACACTCTATTCTCACATCCTAGAGAAAGGCTAGACATCCCTCAACTGGTCAGCTGACCCCACATAACTCATCCATGAAACTTCCACCAACCTTGCATGACTCTTGTATGCTAATAATACATAACACTAGATCCTATAGACATTTTAATACTTGATTCTACCATAAGCCCACAACCAAGCAAGGAATGGCAAATAAGGCTAAATCAAACATTCTCAGACTATAAAATCTTAGTTATGTACAATGTTGATGCATACACTAAGCAACTACAGTAATGGTGTAATTTTCAAATTAGGAAAACCTTAAGCCATCAGGAATCATATAATCAGGAAATTATATCATGCAATTCTTGAAGATCCCTATCCTATCACTAGCATGATGTTCTAACATATCACAATATTAATATAATAGTGTGGTAATTTGGGGTCTACTTACTGGCTCCCGCTGATCGTACACATCACATCCTTTCCTGATTAATTTTTGAAAATCATTTTTAAACATTGGTATTTTCTTAGTTTGAGACTAGATTTACATGGGTGTTCCTCTAATTCACTCAAACCAAGGCTCTAATACCAACATGAAAAAAATCAAAAATTACAACAAATTTAAACTTTTAAAAAACATCCCATAGTCATAAAATGTTTACAAGATCATTGTTTCCAAATGTTTTATCCATATCAGAGTATCTCAAAATCATAAATCCATAAACAGAGGATATGTACGGTCACGCCTTCGACATCCCGCACTCATTAGAAGTACCTAAAAAAACAACTAAAAACTGTAAGCAAAAGCTTAGTGAGCTCCCCCAAAGTACCACCACATAGCACACATAACATAAACGGACAAACAAGTTGGGTCGAATCAGTCATCGGACTAGATTACCTCTGGCTCAATCATTTAGCGGACTAGAATGACAATATACATCAGGTCCACTCAGCCATTGGACTGGTATACCTTCAGGGCCTCAATACGAGTCTGGCATGCCAACCAGCCCTAAACTTGTATCTGAATTGCTCCCGAATCGTCAGTATGAGTCTGGCATGCCAACCGGCCCTTGACTCATATATGGAATGCTCACGGGTTTGTTAGCTACAACACAAAGCTATATAACCTCAACCCAACCCAATATGTCGACATATGACATGTAAAAAACATAAGTAACAGATAGATAAATATGTATAAAGAAATCACCAGTAGTCCTACAGATCTACCAATCTACACATATTAGCAACTAACATATAATTATACAAATCTATCCCATACTCAACATATCAATGTATAGCAGGATATCAGTCCAATGGGTCGGCCTTGGTGCCTTTAACCCATATCAGTCCAATGAGTTGGCTCTACAAGTCACCTATTCAACAGATAGAGACCAAGACTCAACTATTGCTCAAAATACCCAAAATACCCTAAAGTTAACCTTGGTCAAAGTCAATGTCAAAGTCAACGGCCCTTGATGACAAATATATAACCTCACGTCGTGACCAGACCCTGGTCACATCGTGATAGTCCCCTTGGTCTGATTACAACTCGACTGGGCCCAACCTAGTCAACTCAGTCCAAGAAATTTCCTGAGCGGATATCACGACGTGAGCACCCATTCTTACATCATGACCTCCAAGGATCATAACAGAAAATGGATATTGCTCAACCCTCACGTCATGAGATCTTAGTTCTCACATCGTGAGCATCGTCTGAAGCCAAAAGTCACCATTTTAAGTCCTTATTCCATTAAGTCCCCGAATCCATCCCATCCAGAAGTTAAAGGGGACTCCTATATTCCATAAAAATATTTCCTTTATGTCCATTCATGATCCAACCAATTCCAGGTCAAAATTGAAGAAATATGCTTCCAACTTTCATGCATGCCACTCATACCTCACCAACTTCCAGATCCAAACAATATGATGATCAAGGAACTCTTAGAATCAATAAAGTTGCTAACTTTATGGATTTACTTCACTTAAGCATGCTAATCATGAAGAAAGGTGGAAAAAATCCAAGATCTACTCATGAAATGTAATAAAGTTTGGATCTTTGATACTTACAAAGGTTCAACAGCACAAATAGGTGATAAAAATGTTGCTACATGTCCACTCCACCACTTGATTACTCCTTTCCTCTTCTTCTTCTTCTTCTCTCCTTCTTTAAGCTAGAATGGCACCAAAATGGTTAACAACTTCAAGGATGAAGAATCTCAGGGCTCTCTAGGGCTTAGAGTGTGAGGGAGGCAGAAGGTGAACAACCCTAGCCCCTCTTTCATTTAAATATAGAAAATTTGGGTTTTGGTCCTCAGACTGATCTCACGTCGTTAACATTGGATAGCTCACGTCGTGAGCCTCAAAATGATTTGCGGGTCCAATATACTCCTCACGACATGAGCAAGCATTCCTCACGTCGTGAGAAGGGCTAAAATTGAAAGCTTTTAACACAATAATAATAATAAGGATGTGCACCTGACCCGAGTGTTACAAATCGCATATCCCTTCTTCTGGTTAGCTTTTGTACCAAAACCGTGTTGCTCCCAAAAGGGTAGTTGGAGGGTGTATACACCTGTATTTTTCATCAAGGTAATAGGCATCCATAATCCATTTATAGTTCTCTATATGGTCGTCGGGGTCCCCGGTCCCGTCATACTTTGTAATTTCTGGTATGTTGGCTCCAGCTGGTAATTGAAATTCCCTAATGCTTCTTACTAGTGGTAAATTATCTGATCGTAAGACTCGTCTGATAGCGGTGCCATTTTTCCTGTGCTGCTCAATCTGTACGTTTAGTGGTTGATGAGGTGTTGGTTGTCCTTCTGAGGTGAGTTGCTGTGTGTACGGTTTTTGGTATTGAGGCGGACAATATGCTTGGTAATGTGTGAATTGGAAATGTCGCGGTAATGGTGTGTATGGTTGTATGTTGTGGTTGGCCATCAGGCTTCTAGCTAAGTATTGTTGTAACAAAGATGGAAACGACTCATTGTTGCTTCCTTATTTTTCATTTTAGGTTCACTTGGTTCTCTGGGTGTTCTTGCTCCTACCATACTCGAGCGACTGACCATTTCCATTGTGGCTAAGTTATCCTGCCTAGCTGTCTTTGCTTGCACTGCCGCCCATTCACTTGTTTCTGCCTCATTAAGTGTGTGTGTCTGGGGTGAAGGAATGGACTGAAGCTGTGATTCAATGATCTTGGTTGTTAACGTGGTTGGTGTGAAGGTAGGGATTAAATTGATTGGGCTAAATGGTGTTTCGTTTGCTGGTAAGGTGGTGGAGTTTTTTCTTGTGTGGTTATATACAGATGGCGCAAATGTTGCTATGCGGCTCTCCGGATGCTTCTGGTGGTCCTTCTAAGAGCATTTTCCAATGATTCGTCCAAGTAGCACGTTGCGTGGTATGTGATAAATATATGTTAGAAATCTATACCGAGGGTGCACCCCTGGTATTGCTCTTCGATGCCTAAGTTAGGAGTCTTGTTTGATGCTTTAAATGTATATGAATTGCTTAGAATTTTGTTTGCTTACCCTTTAGTGAAGGCTCTTTTTTATAGCAAAGGATTGGACTAGTTCTTTCCTTCTTCTTTTGGATTTTGTATTAATCTTCAGGTTGCGATGGTGATCCTCCTCTTTCTATTAAAATAGTCTTTCTTTTTTCGTGTTTCCTGGAGATGCTTTATAGGGTGTGTACAATGATAGGGTGATTCTTGCTTTAGTGCTCAACATTTAGGTAGACGCTTGTGCTCCGAGAAGGCAGGTCGGGTTGCTTGGCTGGCCTGGTTTAATGTGGACTGGTGCCCCTACCCCATTACTTGAGATTAAGGATTAAAAGCTTAATGTGTAAACTTGTTTTGACATAAATCGCAGCACGACTGTCGCATGTCAGGACGCGGACAATAAGGTCCAAATGCGACTGTTTTGGAGTTGTAAAGAAGATCAAACCATTTTGGTGGAGTTTTGGGGTGGTATTATTGGACTCCTTTGTTGGAAATATTTTTATGTGACTTTCGCTTAAAATAAGTTGAGTATTGATTTACATTTTGTAATAAATACTATCAGACTGTTTCAGGTCAAGATGATCTTGAAGATTCACCAAGTGCTTATAGGATCAGATATTGCAGCTCTTCCACTTGACATGAAGCACTTGCTGAAGCAAGTTGGTATATCATAATCTCATATGGCACATTTAGATCATACATCGAGCAACATGGATATGTTGATGGCTCATCAAGGTTGCACATGGTCCATCATGCATTCGTGATTTCACATCAACAAGATCAAGATACACTCCAACATTCAAGAAACAACTCATCTTGTCCAATGACACTTCAAGAAGTTGATGAAATCTTAAAAGACAATGGAGCAACATGATGCTCATCACTCTCCTGTTGATCAAGAATGCTAAAGAGATTTGAAGACTCAAGACTTGGATAGTACCCTTACGGAATACTAACGGAATTGGAATATTCCATCCATTTTCCGTTAAGTAGGGAAAGGTGTCAATTGATGACTCAATCATGATGACGTGTCAACACCTGATTGGCCAAGCCATGTGTGACATCCCCATTTTCACGGCCAGAAAAGACCGATTTTGTTTATGCTTTATAAAAATCAGAGTACCTCTTTTAAAAAAATGTTGCGGAATTTGTTCCCAGTAAAACATGATAAATACGTTATCAAAGCATTTCTGAAGAAATGTATTTTTTATTCATTTTAAAACATTTGGGATGTCATCGTCAATACAGAAACATAAGCATAAACAGAACTTACATTCATTATCACTAGTGTTTTATATCTCCTTAATCTCTCAGTGTAATGTAACTTCATATCGACACCTGTGATTCAAATAAACTGAGTGGGTCAGGTTGGGAAACCTGGTGAGAACATAGGGTTTTCAATCCACAATAATATAATTACTATGTCTAATCATCAAACAATTAACCCAATTACCCATCCCCATTCTCTTCTTTAATCTTAAGGATCTACCCTAAGAGTCAGTTATTCTTCATTCATTCATTCCTAAGTATTGTCCTAAGGAATAGGCACGAAGTCCATCGTTGACTATGACACAGCTGTCAAGCACATCTGCTAGTTCTATCACTTAGGTACAGCTGCCAGAATTGTGACATTCTCTATAACGTGTATCTGCCGGTATAGTCCTTTAGGCGCATCTGCCGCGGGTAATGAGGTTCTCTATTGGGCGCTTCTGCCGGTAGAGTCCTTTAGGCACATCTATCAAGGTTATCTCGCTTATTGACAGTATCGTTTTCGAGAGTCCACTCGCAATACAGGTCAATGGGTTTTTAGAGTACACCGGTAAACACATCGTTCACAACACCTACAGGTTGCGAGCCTGCTAGTGTTCCATTGGACTGTCTAGAATAGTCCGTGGTTGTCATCCATACTCTGCTGAATGACGGGGCCATCATTTGGGGAAAGGCTTCTCACATCGTCCACCTCTCACCCTCACCTCATGGTCTATTTCACCTCTCACCTCATCATCCGACTCATATTTCATCTACCCATGTTTTACCCAACATATTTTGTAGATATAAAATATATATACACTTTAAATCATTTAAAGCATGTATAAAAATCTTTCACCCAGCATAGACAACAAGTATACAGAGAATATGCACACATAGCACATAATTTATATTAAATACTTCATATCTATGTGTAAGATGAAAGGGACTATGCACTCACCTGAAAGGTGGTGACTCTGCACTTGAACAGCACTTCGTTATCTCAAAATAATTTTCCCTTGACAAAACCTAGTATCAATACCACTAGGGTTTAGTCTAACGTTAACCGGCAACTAATTAATAGTCTAGCTATTATTACTATTATATAAGCGTTAAGCAACACTCTTATGTAACTCATAATAATAACCCAAATAATTATTTTAAGGTCCTAATAACATTACTATATTAAAACATAAGTTATACTAAAGATAGGTTAGGCGTAGCTCACTTACAGCGGGTTTTTCTCAAAACCGGGCTCCGCTGGAGCAGCGTTCCCGAGCTGAAACGCTCTTCTTCTCGGAGCCGTTGGGCGCTCCGGGGCTTCCGCCTCGTACTAGTGAGGTTCCCTAGGCTCTTCAGGGGGTTTCGGGGGCTAGAGAGAGGTTCTAGAGAGAGGGGAAGAAGTAGGAAGGTGTAAGAATGAATGGAGGCCTCACCACTTATTTATAGGGGCTGGAGGAAGGTTCACGTCGTGAATCTCCTAATGTTCACGTCGTGAGGGATCTTGGGCTCCAAGTCACTGCTTGGTGCTGACACGTGGCATCGCACATAGGGTGGAAATCAGCCGATTTTCAAAAACTCATAACTTTCGCATACGAGCTCCGTTTTCGACGTTCTTTATATCCACGCGTAGGTAAAAACAAGATATACAACTTTAATTTAGACTTTGTCGGCTTATTCTGGACCGATCTTAAATTTAACAGTAGGAAGAGATTAGACTGTTAAATGGTCGCGAAGAATTCGTAACTCCTTCATACGGACTCCGTTTTCGTTTGTCTTTCTATTGTTGAGTTCCTATTATTGAGATCTTCAACTCTCATTTAGGTCTCGTCGGCCAAAAACCGCTCGAACTAAAATTCGAGTTTCCGGCCGTACACTGCTATGTCAAATCTTAGAAAAATCATAACTTCCTCATACGAAGTCAGATTTGGGCGTTCTTTTTTTTGTATGTTCTCATTTTAACGTATACTACAACTTTTGTTTAGATCACAAAGGCTAAAATGTCATCTACCGTAAATTCACTATTTATGCTTGTCGGGGTCGTGCCGGTTTTGCCGTAAAACTTCGACGGACCATAACTTCTTCGTTATAACTCGGATTTCGGCGTTCTTTATATGTATGGAACCCTTGAGACATATTCTAAAGCTTGGTTAAGATTATTTATTCTAAATAATGTTTTGTTGAAAAGTCGTTTTCGACCCCTATTATCTCTAAATTGACTAGCCCGGATCTACGGGCGTTACAATTATCTCCCCCTTAGGATGATTACGTCCCGGAATCATCAACGAACCAGGACTCACATGATTACTCCATATGTTATCTCTTCATCCTAAGTAATAACCGTAACTTTGATGTTTCTTCGAATGAGTATCTAACTCTAAGACTTCCTGACTGCAGGCGGTGCCCGATCTTGGACCCGCTCTCTATCTCATGTTAGGCTTCCAATCATGATCTTCATGTCACGATCTCGATCTTTATTGGAGACTCCTTCTTTAACAAACTTGAGATAAGTTTCTTCCTTCGATTATCATAATAGACCGATGGATCATGTCCTAACGACCTCTCATTGTATAGTGCATCGCTTGGACTCAGGTCTTTTAGAGTCAAATTCCAGAACAGACTATACCTTCCTTATTGTTCTAACCACATCTTAAAAGGTAGCATTTCTAGCTAAAAGCAACTTTTCGTGATACCTCTACTGATCGCTTTTTATTTCAATCTTCCGTCTTAAGCCAGATGCCACATCGAACATGATTCTCTAAACCACATAACATACTCAGCGTAGTCGGACTCAATTCTATATGACCACTAGGGTCGGAATAACAATCATCTTCTAAGTCATTACCAAAACGTTGGTAACGACAAGCTTGAATAAAAGGAAATCAATTACTAGCTTCTTGGTAACCTTGTGACTTTCCCTGATCCAAGCATGCATCTTGTGCTTCCGGTAGTATATGCATCTACTACCTTTCACACATACTCATACTCGTCCCAAGTATTGTCTTGCAGTCCCCAAGTCCTAAAATCACAAAACAATTTAACACATACGAGTGTGTCCAAATAATCATAAAATTTTCCCTAGACTCTACTAGGACTTCTTCCATGCGTATCTTCAATCATCAATTATGCGTCAACTTGGTTGGTGATGGAAATTCTAGATGATAGGAAAACTTTAGGAATTACACCAATCCTTCTATCATCCCGCCAATCAAATGTGTACATTCAGATGTACCGTACTTCCCTATACGTACTGCTATTTTATCAGACGTATTCTAAAGGCAAGATACCTCTCTTATGATATCTTCTGATAGGTATCATTCACTATCGTAAGCCATCTCATTTCCTCTATTTTCTCAGTCTATCATGGTTCGCATCACTTCCTGAACTTCTGCCATTGTGATAGGTTCGGGTGCAGGCGCAACGACCGATGCATGACCCATCACATTCTTAGGCTCAGGTTGTCATCTTCCTCGGATATTTCCTAGTCTATCTTCACCATGATGTTCTGTACAGCCAAGCAGACGTTCGGTGAACCGAGGCGAGAATTTTAAGATAGGAAAGATTTTATTTACGATAGGCGTATAAATCTCCTTGTCTCTCCGAAAAGTTATATGCCAGTTCTAATACCGTAATTAAACGTTTAGAAACCTGAACACATAAATTTTCCAGATCCGGTCGGCAATAGACCATAGATCCGACCATATAATGCATATAAGGCATAAAGCACTTAGCACATAAAGCATATTATGCATACTTCCTAAATAAGCTAGTGCTCACATCTCACAATCATCGCTTAGCATTCTAAGTTTAAGTCTAGAAATAAATCCTTATTCCTAGTTCACTTAAACTAATGCTCTGATACCAACTGTGACATCCCCATTTTCACGGCCAGAAAACACCGATTTTGTTTATGCTTTATAAAAATCAGAGTACCTCTTTTAATAAAAATGTTGCGGATTTGTTCCCAGTAAATCATGATAAATACGTTAAACATTTGGGATGTTATTGTCAATACAGAAACATAAGCATAAACAGAACTTACATTCATTATCACTAGTGATTTATATCTCCTTAATCTCTCATTGTAATGTAACTTCATATCGACACCTGTGATTCAAATAAACTGAGTGGGTCAGGTTGGGAAACCTGGTGAGAACATAGGGTTTTCAATCCACAATAATATAATTACTATGTCTAATCATCAAACAATTAACCCAATTACCCATCCCCATTCTCTTCTTTAATCTTAAGGATCTACCCTAAGAGTCAGTTATTCTTCATTCATTCATTCCTAAGTATTGTCCTAAGGAATAGGCACGAAGTCCATCGTTGACTATGACACAGCTGTCAAGCACATCTGCTAGTTCTATCACTTAGGTACAGCTGCCAGAATTGTGACATTCTCTATAACGTGTATCTGCCGGTATAGTCCTTTAGGCGCATCTGCCGCGGGTAATGAGGTTCTCTATTGGGCGCTTCTGCCGGTAGAGTCCTTTAGGCACATCTATCAAGGTTATCTCGCTTATTGACAGTATCGTTTTCGAGAGTCCACTCGCAATACAGGTCAATGGGTTTTTAGAGTACACCGGTAAACACATCGTTCACAACACCTACAGGTTGCGAGCCTGCTAGTGTTCCATTGGACTGTCTAGAATAGTCCGTGGTTGTCATCCATACTCTGCTGAATGACGGGGCCATCATTTGGGGAAAGGCTTCTCACATCGTCCACCTCTCACCCTCACCTCATGGTCTATTTCACCTCTCACCTCATCATCCAACTCATATTTCATCTACCCATGTTTTACCCAACATATTTTGTAGATATAAAATATATATACACTTTAAATCATTTAAAGCATGTATAAAAATCTTTCACCCAGCATAGACAACAAGTATACAGAGAATATGCACACATAGCACATAATTTATATTAAATACTTCATATCTATGTGTAAGATGAAAGGGACTATGCACTCACCTGAAAGGTGGTGACTCTGCACTTGAACAGCACTTCGTTATCTCAAAATAATTTTCCCTTGACAAAACCTAGTATCAATACCACTAGGGTTTAGTCTAACGTTAACCGGCAACTAATTAATAGTCTAGCTATTATTACTATTATATAAGCGTTAAGCAACACTCTTATGTAACTCATAATAATAACCCAAATAATTATTTTAAGGTCCTAATAACATTACTATATTAAAACATAAGTTATACTAAAGATAGGTTAGGCGTAGCTCACTTACAGCGGGTTTTTCTCAAAACCGGGCTCCGCTGGAGCAGCGTTCCCGAGCTGAAACGCTCTTCTTCTCGGAGCCGTTGGGCGCTCCGGGGCTTCCGCCTCGTACTAGTGAGGTTCCCTAGGCTCTTCAGGGGGTTTCGGGGGCTAGAGAGAGGTTCTAGAGAGAGGGGAAGAAGTAGGAAGGTGTAAGAATGAATGGAGGCCTCACAACTTATTAATAAGGGCTGGAGGAAGGTTCACGTCGTGAATCTCTTGATGTTCACGTCGTGAGGGAGCTTGGGCTCCAAGTCACAGCTTGGTGCTGACACGTGGCATCGCACATAGGGTGGAAATCAGCCGATTTTAAAAAATTCATAACTTTCGTATACGAGCTCCGTTTTCAACGTTATTTATATCCACGCGTAGGTAAAAACTAGATCTACAACTTTCATTTAGACTCCGTCGGCTTATTCTCGACCAATCTTAAATTTAACAGTAGGAATAGATTAGATTGTTAAATGGCCGCGAAGAATTCGTAACTCCTTCATACGGGCTCCGTTTTCGTATGTCTTTCTATTGTTAAGTTCCTATTAATGAGATCTTCAACTCTCATTTAGGTCGTGTCGGCCAAAAACCGCTCGAACTAAAATTCGAGTTTCGAGCCGTGCACTGCTATGCCAAATCTTAGAAATATCATAACTTCCTCATACGAAGTCAGATTTGGGCGTTCTTTTTTTGTAAGTTCTCAGTTTAACGTATACTACAACTTTTGTTTAGATCACTAAGGCTAAAAAGTCTTCTATCGTAAATTCACTATTTACGCTTGCCGGTGTCGTGCCGGTTTTGCCGTAAAACTTCGACGGGCCATAACTTCTTCGTTATAACTCGTATTTCGGCGTTCTTTATATGTACGGAACCCTTGAGACATATTCTAATACTTGGTTAAGATTATTTATTCTAAATAATCTTTTGTCGAAAAGTCATTTTCGACCCCTATTATCTCTAAATTGACTAGCCCGGATCTACGGGCGTTACAATTATCTCCCCCTTAGGATGATTACGTCCCGGAATCATCAACAAAACAGGACTCACATGATGACTCCATACGTTATCTCTTCATCCTAAGTAATAACCGTAACTTTGATGTTTCTTCGAACGAGTATCTAACTCTAAGACTTCCTGACTGTAGGCGGTGCCCGATCTTGGACTCGCTCTCTATCTCATGTTAGACTTCCAATCATGATCTTCATGTCACGATCTCGATCTTTATTGGAGACTCCTTCTTTAACAAACTTGAGATCAGTTTCTTCCTTCGATTATCATAATAGACCGATGGATCATGTTCTAACGACCTCTCGTCGTATCGTGCATCGCTTGGACTCAGGTCTTTTAGAGTCAAGTTCCAGAACAGACTATACCTTCCTTATTGTTCTAGCTACATCTTAAAAGGTAGCATTTCTAGCTAAAAGCAACTTTTCGCGATACCTCTACTGATCGCTTTTTATTTCAATCATCCGTCTTAAGTCAGATGCTACATAGAACTTGATTCTCTAAACCATATAACATACTTCGCGTAGTCGGACTCAATTCGATATGACCACTAGGGTCGGAATAACAATCATCTTCTTAGTCATTACCGAAACGATGGTAACGACAAACTAGAATAAAACAAAATCAATTACTCGCTTCTTAGTAACCTTGTGACTTTCCCTGATCCAACCATGAGTCCTGTGCTTCCGGTAGTATATGCATCTACCACCTTTCACACCTACTCATACTCGTCCCAAGTATTGTCTCGCAGTCCCCAAGTCCTAAAATCATAAAACAATTTAACACATACGAGTGTGTCCAAATAATCATAAAATTTTCCCTAGACTCTACTAGGACTTCTCTCATGCGTATCTTTAATCATCAATTCTGGTTCAACTTGGTTGGTGATGGAAATTCTAGATGATAGGAAAACTTTAGGAATTACACCAATCCTTCTATCATCCCGCCAATCAAATGTGTACATTCAGATGTACCGTACTTCCCTAGACGTACTGCTATTTTATCAGACATATTCTAAAGGCAAGATACCTCTCTTATGATATCTTCTGATAGGTATCATTCACTATCGTAAGCCATCTCATTTCCTCTATTTTCTCAGTCTATCATGGTTCGCATCACTTCCTGAACTTCTGCCATTGTGATAGGTCTGGGTGCAGGCGCAACGACCGATGCATGACCCATCACATTCTTAGGCTCCGATTTTGTTTATGCTTTATAAAAATCAGAGTACCTCTTTTAATAAAAATATTGCAGAATTTGTTCCCAGTAAAACATGATAAATACGTTATCAAAGCATTTCTGAAGAAATGTATATTTTATTCATTTTAAAACATTTGGGATGTCATCGTCAATACAGAAACATAAGCATAAAAAGAACTTACATTCATTATCACTAGTGATTTATATCTCCTTAATCTCTCAATGTAATGTAACTTCATATCGACACTTGTGATTCAAATAAACTGAGTGGGTCAGGTTGGAAAACCTGGTGAGAACATAGGGTTTTCAACCCACAATAATATAATTATTATGTCTAATCATCAAACAATTAACCCAATTACCCATCCCCATTCTCTTCTTTAATCTTAAGGATCTACCCTAACAGTCAGCTATTCTTCATTCATTCATTCCTAAGGATTGTCCTAAGGAATAGGTACGAAGTCCATCGTTACCTATGACACAGCTGTCAAGCACATCTGCTAGTTCTATCACTTAGGCGTGGCTGCTAGAATTGTGACATTCTCTATTAGGCGCATCTGTCGGTATAGTCCTTTAGGCGCATCTGTCGGGGATTATGAGGTTCTCTATTGGGCGCTTCTGCCGGTAGAGTCCTTCAGGCGCATCTGCCAGGGTTATCTCGCTTATTGACAGTCTCGTTTTCGAGAGTCCACTCGCAATACAGGTCAATGGGTTTTTAGAATACATAGGTGAACACATCGTTCACAACACCTACAGGTTGCGAGCCTGCTAGTGTTCCACTGGACTGTCTAGAATAGTCTGTGGTTGTCATCCATACACTGCTGAATGACGGGGCCATCATTTGGGGAAAGGCTTCTCACATCGTCCACCTCTCACCCGCACCTCATGGCCTATTTCACCTCTCACCTCATAATCTGACTCATATTTCTTCTACCCATGTTTTACCCAACATATTTTGTAGATATAAAATATATATACAGTTTAAATCATTTAAAGCATGTATAAAAATCTTTCACCCAGCATAGACAACAAGTATACAGAAAATATGCACACATAGCACATAATTTATATTAAATACTTCATATCTATGTGTAAGATGAAAGGGACTATACACTCACCTGAAAGGTGGTGACTCTGCACTTGAACAGCGCTTCGTTATCTCAAAATAATTTTCCCTTGACAAAACCTAGTATCAATACCACTAGGGTTTAGTCTAACGTTAACTGCGACTAATTAATAGTCTAGCTATTATTAATATTATATAAGCGTTAAGCAACACTCTTATATAACTCATAATAATAGCCCAAATAATTATTTTAAGGTTCTAATAACATTACTATATTAAAACATAAGTTATACTAAAGATAGGTTAGCCGTAGCTCACTTATAGCGGGTTTTTCTCAAAACCGGGTTCCGCTGGAGCAGCGTTCCCGAGCTGAAAGGCTCTTCTTCTCGATCCGTCGGGCGCTCCGGGGCTTCCGCCTCGTACTAGGGAGGTTCCCTAGGCTTTTCGGGGGGGTTTCGGGGGCTGGAGAGAGGTTCTAGAGAGAGAGGAAGAAGTAGGAAGGTGTGAGAATGAATGGAGGCCTCACCACTTATTTATAGGGGCTGGAGGAAGGTTCACGTCGTGAATCTCTTGATGTTCACGTCGTGAGGGAGCTTGGGCTCCGAGTCACAGCCTGGTGCTGACACGTGGCATCGCACATAGGGTGGAAATCAGCCGATTTTCAAAAATTCATAACTTTTGTATACGAGCTCCGTTTTCGATGTTCTTTATATCCACGCATAGGTAAAAACAAGATGTACAACTTTCGCTTAGACACTATCGGCTAATTCTCGACCAGTCTTAAATTTAACAGTAGGAAGAGATTAGACTGTTAAATGACCGCGAAGAATTCGTAACTCCTTCATACGGACTCCGTTTTCGTCTGTCTTTATATCGTTGAGTTCCTATTAATGAGATATTCAACTCTCATTTAGGTCGCGTCGGCCAAAAACCGCTCGAACTAAAACGAGTTTCGGGCCGTGCACTGCTATGCCAAATCTTAGAAAAATCATAACTTGCTCATACGAAGTCAGATTTGGGCGTTCTTTTTTTGTATGTTCTTGGTTTAACGTATACTACAACTTTTGTTTAGATCACTAAGGTTAAAAAGTCTTCTATCGTAAATTCACTATTTACGCTTCCCGATGCCGTGCCGGTTTTGCCGTAAAACTTCGACGGGCCATAACTTCTTCGTTATAACTCGGATTTCGGCGTTCTTTATATGTACGGAACGCTTGAGACATATTCTAAAACTTGGTTTAGATTATTTTTTCTAAATAATCTTTTGTCGAAAAGTCATTTTCGACCCCTATTATCTCTAAATTGACTAGCCCGGGTCTACGGGCGTTACACCATGTCATTGACTTTTCCCAAGCCTATAAATAGCCGCCTTGGGATCCATTATAAAGTTGCTCAATTCCAGTTCTTCCTGCTCATTCTGCTCATTTGTTGTTTAGACTAAGTTCCGCAGAGCCATTTGAGTGTTTCTTATTTAGTGACTTTTCTATTTCAAATACTTGTAATCAAACATCTATCAATATGAATGTGAAACACTTTTGAATCATTGATCTTGAACATACAAAAACGCTTTTCATAATACCCATGGTTGATTCACAAATCTTATTTTCTGCATTACTGGACACTTATCGATTCTGAAACTTTGTTTCAGTTCTTCAAAAAACTTAGAATCTTAAGTCTGAGGTCACCGGTAATTCTCATTTCCTCAGTTGGTATCAGAGCTCGTGTGATTGACTTTGAGTCCTAGGAAATTTTTCACAATTTCTTTTCTTTCTCTTCAAGTTTCAAACTAGTATCACTTGTTCTCAATGACAACTGTGAATTAAAACCAAAATGTTTTATACTCAGTCTTTATTGCTAACAGCCTTGGCGCAGGAAATCGTGCACCTATCCCTGTACCTAGTGAATACTCTTCATGGGAAGGTCACAGAAAGTACTACTTGGAAGGTCATGATGGTGACATCTGGACCTACATTTCCACTGGAAGCCATACTCTAGAATTCGTCAAGGATGTTAAAATTACTGAAGCCGATGTTTCTCCTAAAACTTCAAAAAACATTTATGAATCTGTTACTTCTCCTGTTCTAGCTCGTGATAGAAGAATTAGGAAATTTGAGGCTAAGGTAATGAAAGAAATATTGTCTGGTATTCCCCATGACATCTATGAACAACTTCCTGACGAGGATAAGGGTTCACCCTTTGATGTCTGGAATGCATTAAAACAATATTTCGGGGAAAGTCACAAGATTCCTCCCAATAGGAAGAAACTTGCCTTGATACAAATGGACAACTTTAAAATGTTTTCTAATGAAACTCTCTTTAATGCATATTCTAGGTATAACATTGTTGTCAATAGTGTGAAGAAGCTCAAAGGAGAAAGATCACAAGAGGACTTTAATCTAAAATTCCTAAACAGTCGATCTCCTAAATGGGATACGGTGCACATGATCATGATACATACTACATTTGTGACAACTGTCAAATTCTGGTCAAGCCAAAGTCAAACAAAGTCAACAAGTCAAACCGGTCAACTCAGTTAACCCTTGTATACTAGGGTTTACGTTATGTAATTATTGTACAACTCGCTATTCTAATGAGAAATCATAAATTGAAAAGTTCATATATCTAGATTTCCTTAACCTAAAACTATGGTAATTAATGAACCAAAGCGATATAACAACATTTCATACTCATCGGGAGTGTGTAAGATCCTTAAACATGGATTAACGGGGTTTACGGACCTTGCGTTGCGAAGCCAACCACTCAAAAAGGTCACAAAAGAATCCTCTCCCAATCTCTTTCACTCTATCTCTATCTATTAAAAATCTCTCCCAAATCTCTCTCAAAAGTTCCTACAACTTTTTGAAATCATTCGGGTCATCCCGACCCTTAACCGGGTCAACAACCGCTTAAAACGGGGTAAAAATGAGTAAAATAGCCTTTGGGAGCCGACACCCTCCCTTAAGGAGCGAACCCTCCTAAGAACCGAAGGTCCCTATAGGGACCGAACTGCTAAAGAACCGAGACCACAAGGACCGAACCCGAAGCTCTTGCGAACCGAACCTCCTCTCGGACCGAACTCTACCTTCGCCTTCGCTCCATTTCGGGTCCAAACCACTTTCGGTCAATTTCGCTTCTAACCCCTTTGGCCCATTTCGCCTTCGGTCCATGACCAGAAGGGACCGAACCTCGGCCCAGTACCGAGAGGTCTCGCAGAAAGGCCCAATTCACCCGGTTTTCGACTACGACTTCGTTTTAGGCCCGTTTTTAATTATTTTAACATGGGATTTTCACCCAAAATTATATTTTAACATTTAAAGCCCCATATTTCATTATTTCCCCCATTTTTTAGTGTAAGTCTTATCCAAGAAGAGTGGGTGAAGGACTTGAGGTTGAGTGTTGACTTTACTTTAGTTTATGACACAAGCAACCACCCACACCCACTCCATGACTAGCCCACACCCCCCACCATACCTGGTCATTCATCGTCCTTTTCCCATCATTTCCCAACCCCATTCTTTGTCTAAGACTGAAATCTATCCTCTCTCCTAACACTCTCTCATTTTCTCATTCTTCCACCAAAGATCAAACACATTTTCTCTCTCAATTCTCTCACTAAAATTCGAGATTCAAGGGCCTTCTTCCAAGATTTTCTTCCACTTTTGGTAAGTATTTTCATCCTCCATATAATTATTACACTTCCTTCTACTCCAATCATAGTTTTCTTACACAAACTCCATCATATTTATGTTAGATTCTCGAAATCTTCAAGGCATCTTCTAAGTGTTCTTGAGTAGAACACTTCTTTTCTTCAACATTCACCCACTAATAACACATAAGGTGAGTTCATACCCCTATCTTTTCATGTTTTTCTTAAGTTTTAAGGGGGGGGATACAAGTTAAAACACCAAGAACACAACTAAACTCGTCCAACAGCTTTCATCAGAAAAGTTTAACTCCATTCACGGACTCTTTTGGTCAACTTAAACATTTTAGTTTTCAAAACTGTATTAGGTGAAAATAGTTCAGGTTTATACCTTTAAAATGATTACTTGCATATCTCCATACGATTTTTCTATAATGTATGGTGATTTTTACAAAACTGTCTATCATTTCAAGAACAAATCCGGACCAGTCTGTGATTATGGACCTTTTCACACAAGTTGGAGGTCACTAAAAACCATAAAAAAAAAATTATGAACAAACTATACTCATTTTCCAAATTTGATGAATTTTTTATAACTTTTCTAAGAACGGTAATAGAAATGTTAACACTAGAAAAATGCTATCAATTTCATTTGCACCTTGTAACTTGTTGAGTTGAGCAAGGTGTGTATCATAACGTGAATATATGTTTTTACATTACATGTCATTTCATCTTGATGTGTTGTCATATATCAGAAAACAAATGGATTTCTACGTTCATAAGTATGGTAATTAATTAGTTGTTATGAACAAAGTTTACATCTATTGTATACAAATACTTGATAAACTATGGAAGTATAGTTTATGTCGCTTTTACATTATAAACGATTATAATAAACTATAATAGGTATAGTTTATGTTTCATTACATTTCAAACTCTTTACCTAAGGTTTTCAGTTCACGTAAATCTGTTAATGAATAAATTTGTGAGACATTCGCTTCGCGTTACATCCATGTAACGAAATCAAAAGTCCTGTAAATTGTAACCAGAGTCTCTTGTAGGGAGAACGTGATAGTTGTGTATAGATCTATATTGGGTCCGACAAACCCACACTTGAGCTGCATGCAATAGCTAGACCGACAGGTCTGAGGTCACAAGCGTCATTTAACTTGCGACGCCTGAAGAACGTCGTATTACGAGGCCGTCTGAGTCATAGTATGGGTATAATAACTCACATGGGGTATTACCAAAACATAAGATTTACGGGTTTTACTTCTAAATTTAACGAGTTTATGTTGATTTAAACTTGCATAAAATTTCTTTAAGTATGGTAAAATACTTGTACACTTCGGTCTTGACTTTTAAGATTACAATGCATTACATAAGAAAATATGGGATCTTTCTTGAACAAACATCACTTTTACAAGAAAAGGATTTTAGCATCACCTTCAAAAGCTTATGAACTCACCAACTTAATTGTTGACACTCTTTCAAAACTACTTGTATTCTCAGGAAATCCATAAACAGGTAACCAAGTGCTTTTGAGGATGGGACGTAAGGCGTCAAACATTTCATTTTTGTCAACATAATGTAATTGATTTGGAAACATGTGAACTCATACTATGGTGTAACTTTTTCAATTATATTTATGTTGGTTTTGTTTACATTGATCACTATTGTAATTGTTGTTATGATAATATACATGAAGTCCTCCACCCCCGGACGTTTCCGCCATCCTCGGTTTAGGGGTGTGACAGATTGGTATCAGAGCACGGTTTATAGTGAATTAAGTATATCAAACCACATAAGATATACAAACTATAAACACACTTGGGACTAAAAGTCTCTGATTTGAACATTTTTCAATTGGTTATATTTTTAGAAAATAAATAGTTTTCTTGTTTAAAGTATACATACATGCTCGCATAGTGTCATAACTAGGGAGAACATAAAGTAAAAGAAGAGGAGTTGAACACTATGAGTATGCCTTGGTATGTGTAATCAGTTTTGGGAAGGATATAGCCTGATCAACTATATCCGTCCGAGAAGTGACTTACACATACTGGGGGATAGTCGTAATGGGCAACAAATCTAACAACCTAACTTCACTCTACAAAGAATGCTCTAAAAACCAAATCTAAACACTTAAAATACTATAGGAGTATTTTATGTTTCTATAGCGCAATATTATTATTATTATCCGTTACATGCTTCTTACACCGCTATTCTCGCACAGACGACATGGCAGGATTCCATCTACCTGGAGACCCTTACTTCCCTAATGAGGGAAACGCTGGATGGCTCGAGGCAGAACCCGAGGAAATGATCGAGGAGGATCCTGAGGAGGACCCTGAGGAGGTTGACGAAGAAGAAGAACCCAAGGAGGAAGATGAAATGGAGGATGAAGAAGAAGAATCTGAAAAGGAAGAAGAAAAAGAGGAACCAGAGGAGGAAGTCATCAACCCTCCTTACATCGCCAGGGT
The DNA here is from genome assembly GCF_052849685.1 of Lactuca virosa. Classification (NCBI taxonomy): domain Eukaryota; kingdom Viridiplantae; phylum Streptophyta; class Magnoliopsida; order Asterales; family Asteraceae; genus Lactuca; species Lactuca virosa. The sequence goes on from NC_136428.1 coordinate 321,053,220, forward strand.
GCCTGTAAACCGTTTCGGCTACAACGGGCATGAGCCCCGTTGGGCAACAGTGGTCGAGAGGTGGAGCCGGCAACAACGCCAACGATCACCATATGGCGATCAACGGGGTTACTACAACCTCAGCCACGGGGGACCGGCTGACAGAGCCCTCCCCGTTATGGTCCAGCATATTACAAATTTGGGGAACCAGAGTAGGGATAAGGAAGATCAAGTTCGGAATCTCAATGCGTTTACGGAAGCCACCGGTGCACGCACCAGGGAGTTGGAAAGGGACTTTTATCCAGTGGACCAACTTATTGAGGACCTTGCTGCCACTCGAGTGGAGGTAAGGGAGTACCAGGTGAGGCACGCAGCTCTCGAGGAGAGAGTGATCGCGTCCGAACACCAGATTACGGAGCTTCAGGGATCCTCGACCTCATCTCAAGGCCACCATGGACCAGATGCCACCCGCCTCGAGTAGTGCTTACACTGCTCACGTTTTGTTATAAAACTAGGATTTCGAGTATGCGTTGGTGCTACCCTTTCTTGCAAGTAGGTTCGACCCTGCGTCTAAGTGATTACACTATTCGAGGGGTCGTTATGCTGTCAAAATATTCTGCTACATTGATGTAATGTAGACCTCCTATGAGGTCAAATTTTCCCCAAAACAATGTGTACTAAAAGTTAATCTATGAATTTGGCATGCATTTTATTTCACTGGATGTTTGGCACTAGATCTCACTACCTACTATTACAAAAAACTTACAACTAATAACTCGAAGATTCGTAAGGTGTACCCCGAAGTTATGTGTAATTAAGAAATGATCGGCCTAGAAATGGTGAGTCCGCCTTAGGACCTGTTCCTTGTTTGGTTGTGGACTTAGGGCAGACTCATTAGGTTCAACAGTTTATTAACATTTTAATTACACACAACTGGGGCACGACAAGTGAATCTTAGGAGTGGGTCAGATATGGAACAGAACACAAGGTTTCATTTGAAGCCATTACTACTGAATTCATAAGTTTATTTATATGGATTTCTACTATAAATTGTTTGCGAACATCTGAAAGTCGGGAAATACTAAACTTAAAAACTAATGAACTAATTTCACGACACTCGACTTATATCCATTACTAAAAGACTTATACCCATTTCGTCTTTGAAATTCTATGATAGAAAAATGCCACCTCGTAGATCTGCTAGACGCACTGAGAGAACACAAACAAATTCTCCCCCGCCGCCTCCCCAGTATGATCATGTTATGTTCCAGGCTGCGGTTACAGCCACAGTGGCAGCTGCTATGTCCCAAATCAGCACCGACGGTGCCAGGAGGACAGGGAGCGGTATTAACATCTCTACTCAAGGAGATAGCCAAGGGCGTTCGAGAGAATGTTCCTATAAAGACTTCACAAATGGCAAACCCGATTCTTTCAATGGAAGCGGGGGCGTCATCGCTTTGATGCAGTGGTTCGAGAAGACTGAATCTGTCTTCGAGATCTGTGCATGCCCCGAAACAGACAAAGTCAAATTCGCAGCTTGCACTTTCTCCGGCAGGGCCCTCACTTAGTGGAACGGCCACATAAAATCGCTGACACTCTCCGTGGATAATTCGCTAAGTTGGGAAGACTTGAAAACTATGATGCCGAAGGAATATTGCCCAAGGGGTGAGGTGCAAAAATTAGAGCAAGAACTGTGGAATCTCAAGATGACGGGCTCTGACCTTGCAGCTTACACCGCTCGATTCAATGATCTAGCGCTCCTCTGTCCGGCGATGTTACACCGGAAAGCAAGAAGGTGGAACGATATCTCTGGGGACTATCATCCTAGATTCAAGATAGCGTGTTGGCCTCGAGACCAACCACTTTTGACAGTGCCAAGGAGTTGGCACAGCAACTTATTGATCATCGGGCCATCCATGTCACGGTGCCAACCACCTCCGATCAAGCAAAATGAGGGAACAACAAGAGGAAGTTCTGGAACAATAAAAAGAAGCAACCGGCGCAGGATCCTGCAAAGAAACAGCAAACTGTTGCCATCCATGCTGCCACTATTCCTTCCACTTCGGCTCCACGGAGGCAATACCCTGGAACTCTTCCTAAGTGCAACAAGTGCAACTTCCACCACACCGGTGCTTGTCGGGAAATGCACTGCAGTAATTGCAACAAGAAGGGGCACACTGCTCGATTCTAAAAAGTGCCAGCCCAATCCGTCACTCAAGCCGCCCCAGCCGCCAACACCAGAGCAAGCCAAACCTGTTACGGCTGTGGAGAAGCGGGACACTTCAAAAGAAGCTGCCCAAAAGCACAAAACACCAACGTTGGGGGTGCAGGAAGAGTCCTAGATTTAGGGCATAGAGAAGCAGTCAAGGACCCCACGGTGGTTACCGGTACGTTCCTCCTCAATAACTCTTATGCATGCGTACTTTTCGATAGTGGGGCAGAAAGGAGTTTCGTGAGCCACCAATTCAAACATCTACTTAAATAGAATCCCCAGTCATTGAAAGATTCATACGTCGTAGAAATGGAAAATGGAAAGGTTGAGCGTACTAATGATATTTACATAGGGTGTACCCTGTTGGATTAGGTGTCTAAGCCCATAACTATTATTGGTATGTATTCGACCCAAGAGTAGCATGGTCCATTTGGGTTGCATATCATCAGGACAGTTTGTTAGGATGGACTTTTGACAGAAGAGGTTATATATGATTTATTAATATATTATAATTTCTAATATATTAATATGAAATCATATGTTTTAATTAGTATTGATCAAGAATTAATTTTGAATTAATTTAGTGATCAAAAGAGACTAATTAAATCTATGGGGACTAATTATGGTAATTAGTTATATTTATATGTGTTGGGCTTATGATCCATGTTGGACCAAGTTTATGTATGGATATATAAAGAGTTGGGCCACATGGACCATGGATCAAAAACCCATGGGTATGGATTTGGGTTATATCCATGACCCTAGAAATCCCACATATAAATAGATACTTCATCGCCCAAAACCGACACTGCTATCTTCTTGGAGTTCATGGTTCCTTTTGTGTGCATGGAATTCTCTCTCAAGTTCATCCTTTGTCCATGGTGTGTTGTGATTCCATTTGAGGCTTCCACACTATTGGGGCTAAGCTCTTTAAGGCCAAATACACCAAGACTTCAAGCTCCATCAAAAGGTATGTTACACTAACTAGTATCTTGTGTAGTTTACATCTTTGTATGCTAGTTATAGGCTTAATACCTTGGAATCACCTTTGCATGTATAATTAGTGATAACATAGATCCAAGGTATTTAGGGTTGTATGTTCACCATAGGATGTTGTATTATACCAAAACCCAAAAGTGGTATCAGAGACTAGGGCTGTTTTCGATTATACTTGATGCAAACTGATTTTTCGAAGCCAAGAATCTGTCAGGACCTGAAACTCGACGAGTTCTGGAGGAAAACTCGACGAGTTCATGTATTAGAGCATGAACTTGACGGTTCCCATGAAGAACTCGACGAGTTTGTCTCCCAGAATGCATATCTTTGTGCTTTTTGGCTGGAATTGGACTAGGAACATTACCAAAAGCTGTTTTTGGACTTGTAAACCTATTTTTGATGTGGTAATGTTCATACTAATCCAATTTCAAAGATAATTGTCAATAGATTCATGTTTTGTATTAGTTTAATGGTTAGGCTAATTTCATGAAAATTGTTTGACTTGAATTATCTTGTTCTTATGAGTTAGTTTAGATTAATAGAAAAGTTATGTGATAACTTGTTTTCAATCCATATTAATCTTAAAGTTGCTCATGAAATGTGTTTTTTGTAACTTTTCCTCAAGTTATATGAAAAGTCACATTTATGATTTTTTAAACTCATAAGATTTCTATAAGTTAGGAAAAATGAAGAGTCTTATTTTCTTGAATGATTTTAAAGTTTTCCATAACTTGTCCTCAAGTTATGGAACTTGAAGAGTTTATCCATTAAACTACTTTAAACTCATAGGTAATGAAAATGAAGAGTTTTTTTTCCTTAAATGTTTTTAAAGTCTTCCATAACTTGTCCTCAAGTTATGGAACTTGAAGAGTTTTTGATTAAAACTACTTTAAATTCATAAGTTATAGAATTGAAGAGTTTTGAATTGTTCAAAACTTGTCCTCAAGTTTTGGAATTTGTAAAGTTTCCCCCCATGAATACTTTAGTTCCAAGTTATCCCTTAGAGTTTTAAAAGTTAAAATTCAACCCTTATACTATTATAATATTAATAGTTAATACTTATATATATGTATAAGAACAAAGTCAGTCTTACCGTTAGTAGGCCTCATTCACGAAGCCGGTCTATAAGGGGGTATAAGGTTACTGCCTATAAAATGGCAGTTTAATGGGTGTCCACTCTCACCCACCGCTTCCTTGACTGGTGGAGGATCGTTAGCCGAACGGGTTTGATAGGACTATAATTATCCCTTCATTAAAAGTATAATGATAAATACTAAGTAACTAAACACTTATTAAATTCCCAATCTTAGTTACTTAGGAAAATGTGAATTTGGTGCTAACCCATGAAATTCACACTTTATACCTTACCAAGTCGTTGGTGGAGCGTGTGTGGGTAACCGGCACACTAACTTGGACTAGTAAGGATAATAAAGGGTGACTTAATGTTTATCATAGATCGGTGGAGCGCGTGTGGGTAACCGGCACATCGATTAGGTGATAATATTAAGGGTACCAAGTGAATTTGCATGGTTATTCACACCTTGTTTTGTGATCCTCGGCATCCCAGTCACAAAATTTAAGAGGGCGCACTCGAGATTGAAACATGCCATTGAAAAGTTCAATGAATCTCAAAAGATCTAGGAATTTTCAAATCCAAGAAAAACCTAATAAAATTATTTCGTTTTTCATGGTGGAAATTGGTGAATCGTCATTCGCCTACCTTCAAATATCTTATAGCTTGGATTACGGCATCCCTCTTCCAAGTTATAAAATATTGTGTTGGGTCCTAGCATTAATATTTCATATTGGGTGTTATATTAAGGACTTAAAAATCAACTAACTTGAATATCTCCCATTTTAGATATCTAGTTTAGACATCTATGATCTTCCCAAATCTCTTGAAATTTCACTTCCTCCACCCCTTCCAATTATTCTCCTTAACCCACAAGTTCGAGGTCACTCAAGCCCTATTGGCAAGCAAGATCTATGTGTGATCACATCTTGGAGATGAAGTCACATATTGACAAGCCGGGAGAGTTGGGTGTCAAAGTCTTGATAAAGTTGGATGTTCAATCACTTTCTAAGTCACATAGTGAGTTCTTTTGGGACTACTATGTGACAGACCATGACTTGACCCTTAATGATCTTATCTATTTTCTTGGTGCTGCTAAATCAGCAATGATTTTGAGCACTGGTGAAGCAAATTTGAATGGAAGATCGACTTCCCAAACTTTCATGGACATTGACAATGGTAACATTGGAAATCCAGAAAAGCTTTCTCTTCCCAATGGAAAGGGATCCACCATAGTCAACTCGATTGACCAAATGGTAAAGAGAAAGGCTAAGTATGAGATAGACTCGTGTACCATTCCCAAAGAGTCCATATGTTTATGTTGCCAAAGGAAGGGGCATTGGTTGCAAAGCTGCCTATTTACCTGAAAGATCATAAGGATGGTAAAGTCAAAAAGGTTTGACTCTACTTCGGGTAAAATCCACTATCTAACTCAATTAAGTTCCTATTCCGAGATTCTTATTACATGATGTGACTGGGTCACATGTTGATGTTTTAAGAGTCAAAGAAAAGAGAGTAAGCTTAAAGGAAGTATATGCTGATTCTGATCGCGAAGATGGATTTCGATCGCATGGTTCGGTGATCTGAATTGTGAGTTGTTGCTTAAGAGTTATGATATATTGCTTAGGAATATATAACAACAATTTTTTCATATGCATTTGCATTGTAAGGATAAGTTTTTCCGCAAGTTTTAAATAAAAGATAAGGTTTTATTTTATTTATTTTAAATATCCTTACAGTGGCATTTGTGAAAAATGGTTGTTTATATGATTCTATTGATAGCAATATTGGAAAATGGATTTGATTCTTTCGGATGTGGTAGTGTCATAATTTACCAAATAAGGAAAGATTCTCATCACCCAAGTTTCAATTGGACCGAAACTTGGAATCATACAACTTGTATGATGAATGAGAATTTTCATCTTTGGAAAATTAAGTCAAGTGAAAGGACTAAGGGATTGAGTACACATTCGTGTGCACTGGTCAAGTCCACACAAAGATCGATAAGACTATTCGTCATGATTTACTAAAGTTTAGTAAATATGGTTATACTTACAAGTTTAAGTATAATTCTGAAACATTGGAAAATATTCGATGTACGGCAGAACGAATGAGAATAATCAAATTAGGCAGAAAGATAAAAGTTTCTCAAATCTGAAAAGATGGGAGAGTACTTTAGTATCATGTTTTATGATCATCTTAATGATTAAGATACCATATCACAATTAATCCTCTAAAGACATCTTAGTGCATTCTTATGGCTAAGAAGAGGAGTCATGAATTGTTGGAATGGTTAAATCAAGAAGACGAGTCATACTTCGTTCCAAAAACAAAGTCTTAGAGTCATACTCCAAGATTGTAACTTGAGTGACACATCTTAAAAAAGGTTTATTAACACTAGTCAAATGTAAGAGTAAAATGTTTTCTACTCTTGTACATTTGAAATTGGTAAGTTGTGATGTTTTGGATAAAACAGAGACCAACTTAGGCCAATTGCGTGAAGTGTTAGTCTTGACAAGAATCCGCACTATCCCTTGAATATTTGTTTTGTCAAGGAATAGTTCTTTACAAGAGAGTCTTATATGTTAAGACGACATTGGGAGTCTTGAAGGTCTTGAAAGTTTCAAGAACTAATCAAGGATAAAACCTATAGTTCTTCACTAGCACACGACTTGAGGTTTACAACATATCGTGTTGACATTTCTATGCCCATTCCAGTTAAAGTTGGCTTTGCATAGGAGTTCTGAGATTTCTCAATTGATTGCATAACTACTTGGAAGCAATGGCAGGCCCTTGGGCTGCCAGGTGGCAAGAAGTTAAGTCTGCACAAGTTCAATCCATATGAATTTGGAAGTGTCACTAACCTTGTCTTGTGATTATGGTTTTGACAAAATTCATATGGATAGGAACTCATACACCATAAAATCTAAGTGTCATAAGGTTTCTCTCCGATTCATGAAAATGATGGTGAGGAAACACTTTCACTAAGTAGTTTTTTAAGTAGATAGCAATTGTGATATTTGCATTCTCAAAGTCGTTAGTGGAGCGTGTGTGGGTAACCGGCACACTAGCATGGACTTGTGAGAAATGGCAAATGTCTAAACAATTGATACTATGATTACGGCATCCCTTTTCATAGTTCAAAAATTGTTTAGACACTCATATAACCTATCTAAGGAAAGGTGTACGATTTTGATAAAGTTTATCAAAGCATCTTGTACCAGAAATCTGAACTTTGGTAAGAGAGTCAATAAAGTATTGATTTCTAGAAGTCCAGCTGATTTTTGGATACATGTCAAAGCTAGTGGGAGCATAAGTGTTATGCTAATAATTATCATGTTAGTGGGAGAATGATTATTATGTTAAGTGTTAATTATAGAAAACAAAAGGGTTTCAATTGGGAAAAGTTTTTTTGCTATAATTAAGGGAGAGGAAATTATACTTCATTTCAAATCATCTTAGATAGTGAGATTTTAATCATGTTTAGTCAAGTATATATATGAATTTTATGTTGGAATGGTTCGGCTTAAGGAAATACTATATATATTGCGTTTTCAAAATTCGATTATGATTACGGCATCCCTCTTCATAGTCAAATTTTGAGAACATGGCAAATAAAAAATATTGTTGCAAAAGACTAGTCTATGGTCATGTCTTTATGTGAGACATCATGAATCATGTCCCATATGCTTCGGATATAGGATCGATTGCATGTGCCGCAATATTCATCCTTTCTAAATTTTCCAAATGCTCAGGGCATTAAGAAGGGAAAAGTCTAGAATTGGATATGACTAAAATGATTAAACAATTGTCGAGGACAATCTAAGGTTTACCAAAGATTGGTTGCTCAGGGACAGTTGGAAGTATAGTGTTAATTTTTGGAAAGGACCATAATTGACATATTCTTAAAAGAGGCAACTCTTGTTCAGAAGTGATAGTCAAAATGAGAATATGGAAATATTTCCATAGGTGGAAGTTGTTCTTTCAAATCTATGTAAGATTAGAAAGGTTAATGCAAGAAGGATGTTCAAAGTAATGTACTTTGAATTTGAGACTTCGTTTCCATGGAATTGATCTACATAGGAATGCTCTGTAATGTATGTTGACAAGTCTTTGTGACTTTATGCATAGTCATTACGAGAGGGTCAATGCATATAAGTTTAGAATCTAACAAATTTCGTTTAATGGTAGGAATTTGGAATTCTTATATTTACGATAGAGATTTGGGATTGTGAAATGAGCATCATTGGAATCATGTTCAATTGATCTATTTCACAAAGTAAAGATCATAGATAAACATAGTGTGCATACTTGTTGTATGGCATGACTAGTGTTTAGAAAACATAGTTTACATGCTTGGAGCATGGGACAACTATTGTTTTAATTCAAGTATAAAGTTGATTATTTGAAACATTATACAATGAATAATGAGTAATCAATATGGTGTTTAAATAAAAGGTGTTTTATTTACTCTCAAAGGTGCTTGGGACCATAGAGGATTAGTATTATTCTTGTGTTTCACTTTACATGTTTTGACTTCCAGAATAACTAAGTTATTCTTTCCGAATGACTAAGTTATTTAAACCATCCACAGTCGATAATACGTTGGAAGTAGGTATTAAGGCAAGATTGTCATGAATCGGGTTTGTAGATGTCCAAGGTAGTGGACATAGTAAGAGTTACTACAACATTCATGAGTACTCCTGGAATAGGGATTCGAGTATTGGATTCAACCCACGCTCATTTGAATCACTTCATGGATTTTATCACGAGTGATCATGAGACGATAATATCTTATATTCTTCAAACCTAGAGATATGAGTTGTTACTATGAGTTGGTTATACATTGATTGCACAAAAACGCATTCGGTAACTCGATGTTATAAAACGTGCCTTTGTGTATGATTCAACAATTAGTAGAACAAGCCATATGAATCGAAGTTTATCCATTCCTTTTACCTTCGGGATAAAAGCGATATCTGTGGGCCCCTCAATGATTTGGTGATGATAAAATGTAAGTGCTCGGCCAGGCCTGGACTAATTTGATTTATTCAATTAGTCAGTCATCATAAATCGGAAATCGAGAAACAACAAATGGACAGAGAGAATGATTACAATCCATGTCTCAGTCCATATGATATCTAGAATGGAGGAATATATGATCCCTTATCTAATGGACATGTCATTGATTTGTTCAGAGTTCGACAGCGGCTTTTAGGAGCTACGATTGCTAGTCGGGATCTTGGAGTCATACGCAATAATAGTTTTAGACTTATCCAAGTGGGAGACTATTGGATTAGGTGTCTAAGTCCATAACTATTATTTGTATGTATTCGACCCAAGAGTAGCATGGTCCATTTGGGTTGCATATCATTAGGACAATTTGTTAGGATGGACTTTTGAGAGAAGAGGTTATATATGATTTATTAATATATTATATGTTCTAATATATTAATATGAAATCGTATGTTTTAATTAGTATTGATCAAGAATTAATTTGGAATTAATTTTGTGATCAAAAGAGACTAATTAAATCTATGGGGACTAATTATCGTAATTAGTTATATTTGTATGTGTTGGGCTTATGATCCATGTTAGACCAAGTTTATGTATGGATACATAAAGAGTTGGGCCACATGGACCATGGATCATAAAACCCATGGGTATGGATTTGGGTTATATCCATGACCCTAGAAATCCCACATATAAATAGATACTTCATTGCCCAAAATCGCCACTACTATCTTCTTGGAGTTCATGGTGCCTTTTGTGTGCATGGAATTCTCTCTCAAGTTCATCCTTTGTCCATGGTGTCTTGTGATTCCATTTGAGGCTTACACACTATTGGGGCTAAGCTTTTTAAGGCCAAATACACCAAGACTTCAAGCTCCATCAAAAGGTATGTTACACTAACTAGTATCTTGTGTAGTTTACATCTTTGTATGCTAGTTATAGGCTTAATACCTTGGAATCACCTTTGCATGTATAATTAGTGAAAACATATATCCAAGGTATTTAGGGTTGTATGTCCACAATAGGATGTTGTATTATACCAAAACCCAACAGCCCTCACTCTAGACAACCATTCGTTCAAAATCGATCTAATGCCGGTCACAATAAAAAGTTTCGATATCATCATTGGTATGGATTGGTTAAGTTCTAATCGTGCCGACATTTTATGTTACGAAAGGGTCGTCCGCCTTAATCTGCCAAATGGCGAAACACTTCTCGTCTACGGCGATAAACGCAGTACAAATCTACAAATCATTTCTTGCGTCAAGGCTCAAAAGTACCTCCGAAAGGAATACCACGAGTTCTTAGCCCACGTCGTAGATAAGAAACAAGGGGTGAAGGATATCAAAGACATTTCAGAAGTGTGCAGCTTTCCCGACGTATTCCTAGAAGATCTGCCAGGTGTACCACTCGCACGACAAGTCGAATTCCGAATCGACTTGGTTCCCGGAGCTACCCCTGTAGCCAAAGCTCGATATCGCCTGGCATCGGCAGAAATGCAAGAGCTGTCTAGTCAATTGAACGAACTATTAAGCAAGGGGTTCATCAGACCGAGCTTTTCACCCTGGGGAGCACCAGTCCTATTTGTGAAAAAGAAAGATGGATCCTTTCTCATGTGCATCGACTATCGGGAGTTAAAAAAACTTACTGTCAAGAATCGATATCCCCTCCCCCGAATCGACGACCTCTTCGACCAACTACAAGGAGCGAGCTACTTTTCAAAAATCGACTTGAGGTCGGGTTACCATCAACTGCGAGTTCAAGAGGATGATATTCCCAAGACAACTTTCAGAACGCGCTATGGCCATTACGAATTTGTGGTGATGCCCTTTGGACTAACAAACGCACATGTGGTATTCATGGATCTGATGAACCGAGTGTGTCGACCCTTCTTAGACAAATTCGTAATCGTATTCATCGACGATATCTTGGTCTATTCGCGAGGCAAAGAAGAGCACAACCAACATCTACGACTAGTATTGGAGACTCTAAGAACTGATAAGCTTTATGCTAAACTTTCAAAGTGTGAATTTTGGCTCCGAGAAGTGGGATTCCTTGGCCACGTGGTTAGCGTGAAAGGGATACATGTGGATCCCTCAAAAATCAAAGCGATCGAAAACTGGTCAGCACCTACAACGCCGACAGAAATCCGACAATTTTTAGGGCTCGCTGGATACTACCGAAGATTCATCCAAAACTTCTCCAAGATCGCTAAACCACTTACCACCTTGACTAAAAAAGGTGTGATGTTTAAGTGGGGAGATAAACAAGAAGCCACCTTCCAAACGTTAACACAAGCCCTATGCAGCGCGCCGGTCTTGTCTCTTCCAGAAGGAACCGATGACTTCGTGGTATATTGCGATGCTTCAAATCAGGGTCTCGGATGTGTGCTCATGCAGAGAGGGAAGGTCATTGCTTACGCGTCAAGGCAACTTAAGACACACGAGGTTAATTATACTACCCACGACCTTGAACTGGGAGCAGTAGTGTTCGCCCTAAAGATCTGGAGGCACTGCCTCTACGGCACAAAGTGCACTATCTTCACCGATCACAAAAGTCTTCAGCATATCCTCAATCAAAAAGAGCTCAACATGCGGCAAAGAATATGGGTAGAGCTGCTGAACGACTACGAGTGTGAAATTCGCTATCATCCGGGAAAGGCAAATGTTCTAGCCGATGCCCTAAGCAGAAAGGAATATTCGGGTCGCCGGGTGAAGTCATTAACGATGACGATCCATTCACACCTGTCCACACAAATCAGGGAAGCTCAACTAGAAGCCTTGAAACCAGAAAATGTGACAGGCGAGGCATTGAGAGGGATGGATAAGAACCTACAAGTCAAGGATGATGGAGCTCGTTACCTCATGAACCGGATTTGGACACCGAAGTTTGGTGGGTTCCGAGACGTTGTCATGAACGAAGCACACAAGACTCAATATTCCATCCATCCAGGTTCGGATAAGATGTATCTAGACCTCAAGAAGTTGTACTGGTGGCCGAACATGAAAGCTGAGATTGCTACCTATGTTGGCAAGTGTCTGACTCTCGCCAAGGTCAAAGTAGAATACCAGAAACCGTCGGGACTAGTACAACAGCCTGATATACTGGAATGGAAGTGGGAATGAATAACTATGGACTTCATAACCAAGCTACCTAAGACATCGGGCGGGCTTGATACCATATGGGTAATCGTAGACAGATTGACCAAATCAGTACATTTCCTTCCGATAAATGAAACCGACAAGATGGAAAAATTGACTAGAACGTACATCAAGGAGATTGTACGACTGCATAGCGTGCCAATGTCCATTATCTCTGACCGGGATAGTAGGTTTACCTCACGGTTTTGGCAGTCGTTACAAAAATCTCTGGGGACTAGGCTTGACATGAGTACGGCCTACCATCCACAAACCGACGGACAGAGTGAGCGAACCATACAAACGCTAGAAGACATGTTGAGAACCTATGTGATAGATTTTGGTAAAGCATGTGATACCCATTTACCACTTATCAAATTCTCCTACAATAACAGCTAACACACTAGCATCAAAGTCGCTCCATTCGAAGTTCTTTATGGTCGCAAGTGCCGATCACCCCTGTGTTGGGCAGAAGTGGGGACACACAGCTATCTAGGGGGCAAGTCCCTAATAGCACCCTCACTGGTCCTGAAATCATAAAGGAGACCATAGAAAAGATCGTTCAAATTCGGGAAAGACTGAAAGCATCCCGAGATCGACAAAAGAGTTACGCGGATAAGCGACGTAAACCCTTGGAATTCCAGGTCGGTGATCAGGTACTAGTGAAAGTTTCCCCTTAGAAAGGAATGATACGCTTCGGTAAACGTGGGAAACTAAACCCAAGGTACATCGGACCATTCGAAATCCTTGTCAGGATTGGCCCAGTGGCATACAAACTCCGATTACCACAAGAACTAAATCAAGTACATCCTACCTTTCATGTGTCAAACCTAAAGAAGTGTCTGTCCGACGAGACTCTCATGATACCCCTCGACGAAATTGAAGTTAATGAGAGTCTCCATTTCGTGGAAGAACCAGTTGAAATCATGGATCGGGAGATCAAAAGAATGAAACAAAGTTGTATTCCCATCATGAAGGTTCGTTGGAACGCTAAACGAGGACCCGAGTTCACCTGGGAACGTGAGGATCAAATGAAACAAAAATACCCACATCTCTTCCCGAACTCTTGAAGTCCCAGTCAAAATGCAAATTTCGGGACGAAATTCCTTCTAACGGGGGGATGATGTGACAATCATCAAATTTTGGTCAAGTCAAAGTCAAACAAAGTCAACAAGTCAAACCGGTCAACTCAGTTAACCCTTGTATACTAGGGTTTATGTTATGTAATTACTGTACAACTCGCTATTCTAATGAGAAATCATCAATTGAATAGTTCGTATATCTAGATTTCCTTAACCTAAAACCGTGGTAAAAAATGAACCAAAGCGATAAAACAATATTTCATACTCATCGGGAGTGTGTAAGATCCTTAAACATGGCTTAACGGGGTTTACGGACCTTGCGTTGCGAAGCCAACCACTCAAAAAGGTCACAAAAGAAGCCTCTCCCAATCTCTTTCACTCTATCTCTCTTTATTAAAAATCTCTCCCAAATCTCTCTCAAAAGTTCCTACAACTTTTTGAAATCATTCGGGTCATCCCGGCCCTTAACCGGGTCAAAAACCGCTTAAAACGGGGTAAAAATGAGTAAAATAGCCTTTAGGAGCCGAAACCCTCCTTTAAGGAGCGAACCCTCCTAAGAATCGAAGGTCCCTATAGGGACCGAACTGCGGAAGAACCGAGACCACAAGGACCGAACCCGAAGCTCCTGCGAACCGAACCTCCTCTTGGACCAAACTCTACCTTCTCCTTCGCTCCATTTCGGGTCCAAATCACTTTCGGTCCATTTCGCTTCTAACCCCTTCGGCCCATTTCGCCTTCGGTCCATGACCAGAAGGGACCGAACCTCGGCCCAGTATCGAGAGGTCTCGCAGAAAGGCCCAATTCAACCGGTTTTCGACTACGACTTCGTTTTAGGCCTGTTTTTAATTATTTTAACACGAGATTTTCACCCAAAATTATATTTTAACATTTAAAGCCCCATATTTCATTATTTCCCCCGTTTTTTAGTGTAAGTCTTATCCAAGAAGAGTGGGTGAAGTACTTGAGGTGGAGTGTTGACTTTACTTTAGTTTATGACACAAGCAACCACCCACACCCACTCCATGACCAGCCTACACCCCCCACCATACCTGGTCATTCATCGTCCTTTTCCCATCATTTCCCAACCCCATTCTTTGTCTAAGGCTGAAATCTATCCTCTCTCCTAACACTCTCTCATTTTCTCATTCTTCCACCAAAGATCAAACACATTTTCTTTCTCAATTCTCTCACTAAAATTCGAGATTCAAGGGCCTTCTTCCAAGATTTTCTTCCACTTTTGGTAAGTATTTTCATCCTCCATATAATTATTACACTTCCTTCTACTCCAATCATAGTTTTCTTACACAAACTCCATCATATTTGTGTTAGATTCTCGAAATCTTCAAGGCATCTTCTAAGTGTTCTTGAGTAGAACACTTCTTTTCTTCAACATTCACCCACTAATAACACATAAGGTGAGTTCATACCCCTATCTTTTCATGTTTTTCTTAAGTTTTAAGGGGGGGGGATACAAGTTAAAACACCAAGAACACAACTAAACTCGTCCAACAGCTTTCATCAGAAAAGTTTAACTCCATTCACGGACTCTTTTGGTCAACTTAAACATTTTAGTTTTCAAAACTGTATTAGGTGCAAATAGCTCAGGTTTATACCTTTAAAATGATTACTTGCATATCTCCATACGATTTTTCTATAATGTATGGTGATTTTTACAAAACTATCTATCATTTCAAGAACAAATCTGGATCAGTCTGTGATTATGGACCTTTTCACACAAGTTGGAGGTCACTAAAAACCATAAAAAAATTATAAACAAACTAGACTCATTTTCCAAGTCTCAGAATTTACGGATTCTGATTTGGAGCTTTGATGATTTTTTTATAAATTTTCTAAGAACAGTAATAGAAATGTTAACACTAGAAAAATGCTATCAATTTCATTTGCACCTTGTAACTTGTTGAGTTGAGCAAGGTGTGTATCATAATGTGAATATATGTTTTTACATTACATGTCATTTCGTCTTGATGTGTTGTCATATATCAGAAAACAAATGGATTTTTACGTTCATAAGTATGGTAATTAATTAGTTGTTATGAACAAAGTTTACATCCATTGTATACAAATACTTGATAAACCATGGAAGTATAGTTTATGTCGCTTTTACATTATAAACGATTATAATAAACTATAATAGGTATAGTTTATGTTTCATTTCATTTCAAACTCTTTACCTAAGGTTTTCAGTTCACGTAAATCTGTTAATGAATAAATTTGTGAGACATTCGCTTCGCTTTACATCCAAGTAACAAAATCAAAAGTCCTGTAAATTGTAACCAGAGTCACTTGTAGGGAGAACGTGATAGTTGTGTATAGATCTATATTGGGTCTGACAAACCCACACCTGAGCTGCATGCAACAGCTAGACCGGCAGGTCTGAGGTGACAAGTGTCATTTAACTTGCGACGCCTGAAGAACGTCGTATTACGAGGCCGTCTGAGTCATAGTATGGTTATAATAACTCACATGTGGTATTAACAAAACAGAAGATTTACGGGTTTTACTTCTAAATTTAACGAGTTTATGTCGATTTAAACTTGCATAAAATTTCTTTAAGTATGGTAAAATACTTGTACACTTCGGTCTTGACTTTTAAGATTACAATGCATTACATAAGAAAATATGGGATCTTTCTTGAACAAACATCACTTTTACAAGAAAAGGATTTTAGCATCACCTTCAAAAGCTTATGAACTCACCAACTTAATTGTTGACACTCTTTCAAAACTACTTGTATTCTCAGGAAATCCATAAACAGGTAACCAAGTGCTTTTGAGTATGGGATGTAAGACGTCAAACATTTCATTTTTGTCAACATAATGTAATTGATTTGGAAACATGTGAACTCATACTATGGTGTAAATTTTTCAATTATATTTATGTTGGTTGTGTTTACTTTTATCACTATTGTAATTGTTGTTATGATACTAGACATGAAGTCCTCCACCCCCGTACGTTTCCGCCATCCTCGGTTTGGGGGTGTGACAACATTCAACTTGGATACTATGTACTTGTATGATATGTATGCTGATCTGCAACAACATGATCCAAAATTTAATTAGCAACCTCAAGGAAATGCATTTGAAAATCAAGGTCTCAACTTAGGAAATTCATCTACCATGACAAATCATTCCCAAATCTTGATTGCAAATTGCAATCCAATTCCAAAACCACTTTGGTGATCAGGTCACCAACCAAGGTTAAGGAATGTCCTCATATCAAAATTCGTGTATGGAACAACAATGCAATAAAAATTTGTCACACCCTCCCCGACCGATCGTGGAAAATGCTGAGTGGTGACAGTATAAAGATTTTCCAAATCATAGAGCGCCAATTAGAATTACCTATCTAACGAAAATCTACAAGTCTTCATGTCGATAATCCTTTAAGGACTGAATCTCTACTCCATCCTATGAACACATGCGCTTTTTGGAAACGTCAACATAATGTTGGTGAGTGCACAAGTTTTTTTTTTATAGTTTTCGGCTTTTATTTGGTTGTATTTATTTAAGAATCATTTTTCTTTCAGAAAAACATTTTATAGAGTATTTTATTAACCCTAGCTTACGATCTTTTATCATACCTAACAATCCTATCTTATTATCTTATTAGGATATATTTATTAATCCTAATTTACTATCTTTTAGGATATCTAACGATCCTATTTTATTATCTTCTAGGATATCTAACGATCCTATCTTACTATATTTTAAGATATTTATCTAACCCTAACGTATTTAATCTACCATTCTAAGGCGTTCCTAATGGTAATCTAAACTCTAAGGTGATCTAATGTATTACCATGAGCCCCCATAATCGATGTTGTTTGATTAATAATTGTGCCACGCCACAAGGCTTCATTGGACATCAAATAGTGAATAATAAGAAAGTTATCATGTCGGTATTGTAGCTAGATATCGCAGGTGGGGTTGTCAGACCCCATATAGATCTATACATATATTTCTTGCTCCCGCAAGATTAACAATTCTAGGTATCTAGGGAATACCGAATTTAATCAAGGCCTTTGAATGAAATAACAGCTCACTAATGCATTGACATTAGGTATTTATCTTTTATCTTTTATCTTATATCTAAATCCTTCCTAAGGATTTCCTATAACTATCACAATATAAATTCTATTTTTTATCTTTTATCTTTTATCTTATATTTGATAATTATATTTTTGATCTCATATATTCTATTTTGAGATACATATCTATATACCTTAATTATGGTTATTTGAAAACAAGATGTTTGGGTAGAGTAACAACTAACTATAGTGCATCCGTAAATTTGGCCAGCATAACTTCTAGGTACGATGATATCTGAGGGATTTGGCCACTATAACATCTAGGTATTATCTTTTCCTAGATTATCAGGCATCACATCTCTTAGGTATAATATCATAGATTATAACTAGGCATAGTCTCTATAGCAAAATTATCCTAAGGCTTTAAGCTTTATAAAATGATTTGATATTTATAACTATTAATATAGTTGATAAAACCATTCGATAAGCATGTATACGTTTAAAACAGTAAAATAGGGCCGTGTACTCTTTCTAGTAGTATAATCTGAAGCATCCGAGCCATTTCATCCGAAGCTTCGCACCTTCAAGAGTGTCTCCAGAACAGCTTGAGAGGTATAGAGAGAATGTTTGGAAGAGTGTATGGGATGAGAAAATCAGAACGTGAGCACAACTATTTATAGGGGTTATGCGTGTGGCACACTTTATGTGCGGCGTGCACTCGCTTCATCGCTCCATCCAAAGCTTGACATGTGTCACACTTCTGATGGTCCACGTCTCCCTAATCATCAATGAATCGGGGTGTCAGGTGTGCGTGACGGGCATGATGCGCACCTAGCGTGCACCCCTAAATCTTTTATAAAAATTCATATCTTCCTCGTATGAATCTTGTTTCTTACCATCTATATATATATATATATATATATATATATATATATATATATATATATATATATATATATATATATATATATATATATATTTGTGTAGCTCTCTACTAGTGCTACAACATTCCTTAAGGTCACGTTGTCAAATTTTGACTTTCATTTTTAACTCGTATTTTATATTTTTCTAAAAATCGTATCTCCTTCAAACAAATTCCATTTTTGACCTTTTTCCTTTCAAAGTCTTTATGTCATGGGTTACTAAGATTTTCCTTTTAGTAACATTGCCGAAACTCAACCTATCTCTTTATGTTATTTTAATGCTAATAGCATTATTAACCCAGTTAGTTTTTATCTTTATAAAATCATAAATCCTCCAATTGGTGTCAGATTTTGGCAACGCTTATATCCTTGGGATCACTTTGTTTTGTATTTTCCAAATAAACTAACGATCATAAAAAGTGACATAACTTTTTGGTCACTTATTTTTTACCCTATTATTATTATTTTACTGATCATATTTTCCTTCAACATGAAAAGTTCTATCATTATCATCGGTTGATGCTAATCTTTAGTGATAATTACTGACAGGAAATTCCCAATTGTTATAGAATTCCTTCATGCCAACTCAACAACCTCTTCAAATAGCAAATGGGCACATTGAAAATCATTAAGCGTTCATAGGTACCACAATGGAGCATCCTCAATCTAATGAGGAAAACCAATATCAAGAATGCTTGGCAATCCTAACCAAGTTCAATCTAAACTTCAAGAAGTTTTTAAACAAACCAACTGGGAACTTCATAGCACAAAGCTATCAACAACCCCAACACTATCATTAGAACTCTAGTAATTTCCAAGCAGGGAACCAACCTCAGAACACAAACCATTAGAAGTACAACTCTCAGACTTCAAACTCTCAGAACTCTCAAAACTCAACCTCTAACAGTTACAACTCCCAGAGGTCAAACACAAGGTTTCAAGATAACAAGTTGAAATCTTATGATGATGATGACGTAATCAAGTGACACAAATGTCAAGGTGAGAATCACTTTGCAAAGGATTTCAAAATGAAAATAAAGAAGGTTATAGATGAAGAATATTACCTGTAGAAAGTTGAAGAACTCAAAAAGAAATCAAAGGAAAAAGATTGCATGGTTATGGAGACTCCAAATGTGGAAGTCTGTGAAATAGATGATGAAGTTGATCAAGCACAAGAAATAAAAGCCTACAATAATTATTTATGCTTCATGGTTGACGATGGCAAAGAGCCTTCTCCACTCCATCAACAAGTTGTTGAGAAGGTACACTTCATGCTTTGTGATAATCATTTAACTATTGATCCTTTCTTAGTTGACACTGACCATATTTCTGAAATAATCAAAAACTAAGTGGTTAAAGCTGAATATCATGTCAACTACTACAAACACGAACTGGTCACCACTCAGTTCAGATTTGAAGAATTGAAATGTAAAATGGCTAACTTAGAAAGAGGCCTTGAAATCAGAACTGAGGTACATCTCATGTAAGTTGAACAACATGAACTCGTATTGAATAAATGTGACGTCATTCCCAAAGACAATCATGAGATGTATGCTATCAGATCAACACAAAAATAAATAGTTATCAGGCATCCAAAGCTTACTTGAAGAAAATACAAATGTCGTCCTTTATAGAACAAAACCATCATGGATCAAATATGGACTTGATTATGAGAAATGGATAGAAAATCCAAGGTCCTAATACTTAACCAGATTTGAAACCATGTGATCCAAGTCTTTTCTTATGGAAGAACGAATATCAAGAAGAAGTGGTTACATGCATCCCCAATGCAATTGCCACTTTAATTTCCAAAGTCCCTTTAGAAACCATACAATCCCAAGATGTTCCAGACTTAAACTATAAGTATGATTCTTTAGCGAAAAATTCATCATTTTTAGCTAAAAACTATGATGGTAAGAAATTTGTGTCACCAAAGAATCCATCCTTTTTAGATATATCCTTTGTACCAAAAGTTTTAGTTGAGGATTCATCTATTCCAAACGTTTCAATTGAAAAATCCCACTGTGGAATTTTCCAATACAAAGTATGCCACTTCTGAAAAATCTGACAACTCTGGCTCAAAAATGATGATAAGAGACCCATATCATATGAGCCAATAGGATACCCCAAGACTGAACCCATTGGTTTCTTTAGTCAAGAAGCATTCCAATTCGTGGGGCTTCGGTCTCTGGAACAAAGGACTCGGGACATAAATATTCCAAAAAACAAAAA
This sequence comes from Lactuca virosa, assembly GCF_052849685.1. Lineage (NCBI taxonomy): Eukaryota > Viridiplantae > Streptophyta > Magnoliopsida > Asterales > Asteraceae > Lactuca > Lactuca virosa. Next base: position 321,073,914 of record NC_136428.1, read on the forward strand.
ATTAGGAAATATCCAATTCAATTCAACAAGCATGGAACCTTTAAAACTATGAATGATGATCAAACTGGTGTTCAAATCCTTAAAAGACCTTTCATTCCTATGAAAATCATTTCACCCAATCCCAAAAAACTAGAGACGATTATAAAGCCAAGTATTGTCTATGAAGAAAAGGGAAAAGAGGAAATCTTTGTCCCTAAAAAACAAGGTCCAACTGTAGTCCATCCTACAAAACCCAAAGTGGTAAGGACTACAAGTAATGACGAGAAGGAGAAAAAATGTCTCCTTCAAATCATGGTTTCTCAAATACTGGATTTTCACACCAAACTGGAAATCACACTCAAAATAAATTTAGACCTAACATTTATCCAGACTTGTTTGAAACGATTAGTTCAAGACGTTTTCCAACCAACCCATTAATATATCAGAATAACACTTACCCAATGAGTTATATTCTTGGTCCATTTTGTTGTTTTTATCCATGAATTGGAGGGAACCACATGTTTAAGGGAAACCCTAGGTTTCCAATGATCAACCAATTTGGAGGAAACTCCCATTTTCCTGTGTATGATCATTTTCGAAGGCTTGTGAATTATCGATTTCCTTCTCCAGGAATTTGTACTCAATTCAATAATAAAAAAATCAAAAAATAGTTTGCAGCAACAGATTATAGTTATATTTTTTACGTTATACATATATATATATATATATATATATATATATATATATATATATATATATATATATATATAGTATTCAAACTTTTTGTTATGTCGCGTGGAGCTTGGTAATAACCTTTGAAACGAATGGGGTAGTAAAATAGTATAGATTGAAGGAAAACAAAAATGAATGTTGTTCAAAATAAGTGGGGAACGTTTATGAGGATCGTTAGTACTTAGGACTTGGGAAGTAATTAAGACTTAGACACAAATATATGCATTGCGATGAGACATAATCAGTGAGTTCAATTGGGTTATTCTGTGTATGATACTGGTGACTTCAATAAAAATTATCAACAATGTAAAGTGAAGGATCATGTACAGAAAATAGTTGCTTGATAAATCTAAATGTTAGCAAAATAATATTCAATACTTTTAAATCTAGATTCATCATGATTCACAATCTTAAGTTTCTATCTCACTTACACACACTTCACTTTCAAGAAAGATCACTTAGTGTTGCATATTAACATTCTCTTTATTCCACTAGCACATACTTCACTTTAAATGAAAGTTCCTTTTAGTGTTGCATATTAATGTTCTTTTTTTGACTACACACCTTAGAATCAAGGAAAACCAACCAAGTTAGATTAAGAAGAACGCGTACTTGTTCATGGATCATCCTTAGCAAAGTGGACCATCCTCTTCTAAGGGAACATGTTAGGTTGTTTATGGAGTAACTTTAGTCACTCGGACCAACTTAGAGAAACTTCAGTCACTTGGAGCTACTTCATCCATCTTGGACAACTTGGAGCAACTTCATCCATTTTGGACATCTTGGAGAAACCTCATCCTTCTTGGACATCTTGAAGCAACCTCATCCATCTTAGACCATCTTCTAACACTTGGAGCATCTTCAGTCACTTGGTACATCAATTTCATTTGGATCATCACCTCCATATGGAGCATCACAGGTAGGTCATCCTTCACATTTCAAGTAACCAATGCACGTCTCAATTGAGCCAAGACTCTCCTAGGTGTGTCATCATTCTCTCTGATGTGCCACCTATCTCTCTTGTAACCCTAATTGTTTCATTCTACCTTTCTTGATCCCCAAGTCATCATTCTCTAGCTCGTGACTCATGTTGACATCCTCCTATTTATACTAGGGTGTCATCCAAGCCTTCCAAGCCTATCATTGGCCCATGCAAACCCTTGTAGGTCCAGCTCGTGGCTCATACCCTAGCCGAAACCTATAAATAGATCATTCATGAAAGTTTTTCTAAAACTTACTTGGCATCTCCGATCACTTTTAATCACCATCTTACACAAGGTGATCAACATTATATCAATCAACAAGGCTTAGAGCAACATCCTTTAATGAGAAACAAAACCTTTGTTAGCAAAATGTTTTTGTGAGAAAACTTCGCCTCGATAGTAGCTTGGAGCAACATCGCCCATCTCCTTCTTGCACTATAACACCCGTCAAAATTAGGTCAATAACAATCACATGTGATTATGCCAATCATGTAATGTGATGTTGTTAAACTAGTAATGAGATAAACTTACTATGTAGTTCATGATAAATTCTAATACAAATATGAACTTTCTTTATGATACAACTCAAAGTATATGTCCATACGATTCAAAAAATATAGAGAACGTCTGAATCTGTCTTCACGTGAAGAAGTTATGATAACCGAACACTATAAATCTCCATAATAAAAGGAATTTAAAATAGACTTAGAATTAGCTACTGAAGTCTAAAACAGAGTTGTAGTACTCGTAAATACCTATACGTGGATATAAAGAACGCCAAAAACGGAGTTTGTATACGAAGGTTACGATCCTCCGAAGATACAGCTGTCAGAAACCCTAATCTGACTGAACTCATGACGTGAGCATCAAGACTCACGACGTGAGGAGTCAAATTGCCACATTTCGGACCTAGAAGGTACGTGACGAGGCTACGAAGGGATAAGCTCTAAGCTCACGACGTGAACAATGATATTTCACGACGTGAGGAGTCATATGGCCACCTTCGGAAGCTAGAAGACGGATGGCAAGTCTACGAAGAGATAAGTTCCAAAATCACGACGTGAACAAGGATTTTCTCATGACGTGAGAGTCCAAAAACCTTCTTATAAATATCAGGCCCGAATTCAGCTATTCCTACACCTAAACTTATTTGCTTTCTCTCATTTGCTGAAGCCCTCTTGCATCTCGAGCCCGACGACCTCATACCGCTAACCGCATCTGCTTAGATTACATAAAATCACGCTACTAAGGTGAGTTTCATGGCCCCACTTTTTAATGTTTTTGGGGGAAAACACATGCTAAATATTGAATACAAGTTAATATTATATTTATATGATAGTATGTTCGTTAATCGGGATATAATTATTCTGTATCTATATAACTATCGCAAACTTCTTAGTATGTTATTGTTATAGTAATATACTAATGTAGATCTTGAGTTATACTTAGGATTCTATATATATTTTGTGTGTGATATAGTTCCAGAGTTATACTCGGAAGTTCTATATGTTAATTGATATGTATGTTGTTATTGTTGGTTTTATGTTAAGATAAAACCTAATTTTAACTGAAAGTTATAGCTATTATACTGCCTAAGTATTATACATATTAGGAGTAATGTTTAAAGCATAGTCTAATAACTTAGGGTTTTAGACACGAATATGATTTTACTACTAAAACTAACGGAACTCGACAAGTCTACATGAGTTACTTTATTCATCAACTAAGATTGGAAATCTTAGGGAAAATCCTCGGACCTGTAACCGCTAATCCTGTGTGAGCGAGGAAGTCGTGTCTGAATAAGATACAGTTTGACAACCCCACTCGTGGTTGCTAGCTACAATCCAACGGTCTGCGAGTGATGAACTGTCCTTTTATTTGTTTATTGTTCCGACGTTGATGAAGCTTGTGGAACTTATCTTAAGATGCGAAACTTGTAGCATCAAGCAGAGGTTTGAAACTAGTCATGCAGCCGCAGCTACGGACTCATGGTAGCACAACTTTAAAAGCATTATACTTTGCTGATATACAAGTATGAATGTTAAGTATAAGTTTCCCAAACACTTATACTCTAAGTACAAGAAACTCGTAGGTATACTACTTGTATATTAAGTAGTAATTATACCTAGCACACATACTCGTATAGAATTGAAATAGATTTATACGTAGCGATTTTTACTCGTATAGAATTGAAATAGATTTATATGTAGCGGTTTTTACTTGTATAGAATTGAAATAGATTTATACTTAGCGGTTTTTACTCGTATAGAATTGAAATAGATTTATACGTAGCGGTTTATACTCGTATAGAATTGAAATAAGATTTATACGTAGCAACCTTCGTTTGTATGGAATTACAAACACTTATATTCATAGTATATGAGACTTATAGGTATACTACTTATTTGGTAAGTAAACTATTATACCTAGGATATATATACTATATGTTAGAAACAAGCATGAGTCAAAATGATATCTTCAAACTATATTATATACTTTTCCAACTTGGGAAAAAGTACTATTTTTACTCAGAGTCAAAACGTGTGAACTCTCCAACTTTATGTTGACGTATTTTAAATTGCATGTGTTTCTAGGAAGTTGATAACTATGATACGAGAAATAACGTTACACCGCCCGGTGTTTCCGGCGACGGTCGGGGTGTGAGAGATTGGTATCAGAGCTATTAACTGTAGTGAATTAGTACTTTCTTAGGAAAGCACGACTATAGTTTAGGGCTTACTCTGTTAGGTTTACGTATATCCCTTAGCCCATATAAAGTATTATTAATTATACTACTAAAGGACTACTTACGGGAGCGGTGAAAGGATAGACATGTCACTTGGGTTGCTGGATTTCAGAACGGCTATATACTAAAATGATCCAGCCCTCCGACTGTCCTGACTGGCTGGTGCTTTATCAGCTAGCCCTGAAGTAACGAACAATAATTAATATAGCATGAATATAACAAATATAGAGTCATATATGAAGACTCTGACCCACGATGATAATACACCTAAATACCCGGAATGTTTTTGATCTCAAGGATTTAGATCAGATATTCCAACTAAAGCTCATATGTGCATAGATCTTATCACAATTAGGTGTAGGTGTACAACTATATTTTATTATGATCAGATCATATGAACTATTTAAATTGGGAGTAATATTTGATAGACTAAACACTTGGTGATCCAAAATCTATAGGAACTAAAATGCCTAGAAGAAATAGCGCTCGACTAAACCTTAACCAACGACCAGAACCAAAACAACAACAACCGCAACCACCACCATCCAAAACAAACCCTCCAATAAGTTCGGTAGAACTATAAGAAATCATAGCTCAGAGAATCGCTGCAGCCCTAGCTAATGTCACAAGAAGAGGAGTTAGAAATGAAGGCAATGTACGGACCGCCAGAATGTGTACCTACAAGGATTTTATGAATTTCAAACCAAAGAAGTATGCTGGAAGATTCCCATGGTGCACTCAGTACAACCGTCATCACCTAGGTAACTGTTCATGGTGCAGTCAATGTAACCATCAGCATGCAGGTGACGGTTATATTTGCATGAAGTGCAAAAAAAGGGGGACACACTACGAATTATTGCAGGAGCACAAAAACTACAACAGAAAATCAAGGAATAAACACTGGAATAGGTTATGATGGAGGACGAGCATGTTTTGAGTGTGGTGAAATTGGACATATCAAGAAGGAATGTCCAAAGTTAAGAAGTCAAGGTAGTTAGGCCGTGGTAGGGCATTCATAATAGGAAGCATGGAAGCTATCCAGAACCCTTCGTTGGTATCTGGTAAAAAATAAATTTCGGGACGAAATTTACTTCAACGGGGGGAGAATGTAACACCCGTCAAAATTAGGTCAATAACAATCACATGTGATTATGCCAATCATGTAATGTGATGTTATTAAACTAGTAATGTGATAAACTTACTATGTAGTTCATGATAAATTCTAATACAAATATAAACTTTCTTTATGATACAACTCAAAGTATATGTCCATACGATTCCAAAAATATAGAGAACGTCTGAATCTGACTTCACGTGAAGAAGTTATGATAACCGAACACTAAAAATCTCTATAATAAAAGGAATTCAAAATAGACTAAGAATTAGGTATTGAAGTCTACAAGATAGTTGTAGTACTCGTACATACCTACGCGTGGATATAAAGAACGTCAAAAATGGAGTTCGTATGCGAAAGTTACGACCTTCCGAAGATACAGCTGTCAGAAACCCTGATCTGACTGAACTCACGACGTGAGCATAAAGACTCACGACGTGAGGAGTCAAATTGCCACATTTCGGACCTAGAAGGTGTGTGACGAGGCTATGAGGGATAAGCTCTAAGCTCACGACGTGAACAATGATATTTCACGACGTGAGGAGTCATAAAGCCACCTTCGGAAGCTAGAAGACGGATAGCAAGTCTACGAAGAGATAAGTTCCAAACTCACAACGTGAACAAGGAGTTTCTCACGACGTGAGAGTCCAAAAACCTTCTTATAAATATCAGGTCCGACTTCAGCTATTCCTACACCTAAACTTCTTTCCTTTCTCTCATTTGCTAAAGCCCTCTTGCATCTCGAGCCCGACGACCTCGTACCGCTGACCGTTTCTGCTTAGATTACATAAAATCATGCTACTAAGGTGAGTTTCACAGCCCCACTTTTTAATGTTTTCGGGGGAAAACACATGCTAAATATTGAATACAAGTTAATACTATATTTATATGATAGTATGTTCGTTAATCGAGATATAATTATTTTGTATCTATATAACTATCGTAAACTTGTTAGCATATTATTGTTATAGTAGTATACTAATGTAGATCTTGAGTTATACTTAGGATTCTATATATATTTCATGTGTGATATAGTTCCAGAGTTATACTCGGAAGTTCTATATGTTAATTGATATGTATGTTGTAATTGTTGGTTTTATGTTAAGATAAAACCTGATTTTAACTCAAAGTTATAGCTATTATACTGCCTAAGTATTATACATATTAGGAGTAATGTTTAAAGCATAGTCTAATAACTTAGGGTTTTAGAAACGAATATGATTTTACTACTAGAACTAACGGAACTCGACAAGTCTACATGAGTTACTTTATTCATCAACTAAGATTGGAAAACTTAGGGAAAATCCTCTAACCTATAACCGCTAATCCCGTGTAAGCAAGGAAGTCGTTTCTGAATAAGATACAGTTTGACAACCCCACTCGTGGTTGCTAGCTACAACCCAACGGCCTGCGAGTGATGAACTGTCCTTTTATTTGTTTATTGTTCTGACGTTGATGAAGCTTGTGGAACTTATCTTAAGATGCGAAACTTGTAGCATCAAGCAGAGGTTTGAAACTAGTCATACAGTCGTGGTTACGGACTCATGGTAGCACAACTTTAAAAGCATTATACTTTGTCGATATATAAGTATGAATGTTAAGTATAAGTCTCCCAAACACTTATACTCTAAGTACAAGAAACTGGTAGGTATACTACTTGTATATTAAGTAGATAATTATACCTAGCACACATACTCGTATAGAATTGAAATAGATCTATACGTAGCGGTTTTTACTTGTATAGAATTGAAATAGATTTATACGTAACGGTTTTTACTCGTATAGAATTGAAATAGATTTATACCTAGCAGTTTTTACTCGTATAGAATTGAAATAGATTTATACGTAGCGGTTTATACTCGTATAGAATTGAAATAAGATTTATACTTAGCAACCTTCGTTTGTATGGAATTACAAACACTTATATTCATAGTATATGAGACTTATAGGTATACTACTTATCTGGTAAGTAAACTATTATACCTAGGATATATATACTATATGTTAGAAACAAGCATGAGTTAAAATGATATCTTTAAACTATATTATATAGTTTTCCAACTTGGGAAAAAGTACTATTTTTACTCAGAGTCAAAACCTGTGACCTCACCAACTTTATGTTGACGTATTTTAAATTGCATGTGTTTTCAGGAAGTTGATAACTATGATACGAGAAATGACGTTACACCGCCCGGTGTTTCCGCCGACGGTCGGGGTGTGACAGATTGGTATCAGAGCTATTAACTATAGTGAATTAGTACTTTCTTAGGAAAGCACGACTACAGTTTAGGTCTTAATCTGTTAGGTTTACGTATATCCCTTAGCCTACAAATATAAAGTATTATTAATTATACTACTAAAAGACTACTTACGGGAGCGGTGACAGGATAGACATGTCACTTGGGTTGCTGGATTTCCGAATGGCTATATGCTAAAATGATCCTGCTCTCCGACTGTCCTGACTGGTCGGTGCCTTATCAGCTAGCCCTGAAGTAACGAACAATAATTAATAGAGCATGAATATAACAAATATAGAGTCATATATGAAGACTCAGACCCACGATGATAATACACCTAAATACCTGGAATGTTTTTGATCTCAAGGATTCAGATCAGATATTCCAATTAAAGCTCATATATGCATAGATCTTATCACAACTAGGTGTATGTGACATCCCCAATTTCACGGCCAGAAAAGACCGATTTAGTTTATGCTTTTTAAAATAAAATCAGAGTAATCTTCTAAAAGATGTTGCGGAATTTGTCCCCAGAAAAATATGATAAATATATTATCATGGCATTTTCGGAAGAAATGTATTTTATTCATTTTTAAACTTGGGATGTGATCGTCAATACAGAAGCATAAGCATAAACAGAAGTTACATTCATTTACACTAGTGATTTACATCTCCTTTAATCTCTCAGAGTAAAGCATCTACGTATCGATACATGTGATACAAATAAACTGAGTGGGTCAGGCTTGGGAGCCTGGTGAGCATATAGGGTTTTCAACCCACAATAATACAATTATTATATTCAATCATCAAACAATCAACCCAATTACCCATCCCCATATCTCCTTTATTTCTTAAGGATTTACCCTAAGAATCGACTATCCTTCATCCATTCATTCCTCAGGATTGACCTAAGGAATTTATCCAAAGTCCATTGCTACCAAGGTTCATACAACAGGCAATACGTCACATAGTCGCCAGGGTTTATACAATAGGCACTACGTCTCATAGTCACCAGGGTTATACAATAGGCACTACGTCTCATAGTCACCAGGGTTTATACAATAGGCACTACGTCTCATAGTCGCCAAGGTTTATAGAATAGGCACTACGTCTCATAGTCGCCAGGGTTTATACAATCGGCACTATGTCTTATAGTCGCCAGGGTTTATACAATAGGCACTACGTCTCATAGTCGCCAGGGTTTATACAATAGGCCTCTCATCATTTTATCACACACCAACTATTCCATCTACCCATGTTATACCCAACATATTTGTAGATAAAATATATATACAGTTTAAATCATTTTAAAACTTGTATAAATCATTCATTCAACAATCATTTCAAATAAACAAATAATACTTATACACATAGCATGTATTTTATATACAATACTTCATATCTATGTGTAAGATGAAAGTGACTATACACTCACTTGATAAGACGATAATCGGGCAGCACTTCGTTTCTTAAAACGATCGTTTCCGATAAAACCGGGATGTTTTATTGAAAATCGGGCCCTGCGAGGGTGGAGCTTCAAAACCGAAAAGATAAATTTTTCGGGCTCTACGGGCACTTCGGGGCGTATTACGGGTGTTAAAAATGATTATGGGGCTTCGTGGGAAGTAGAAATAGCTAAAATATTAATTTAGGGGTGAAAAAGTGTTAAATTCCTAAAATTAGCCGGCAAATCTCGCATGCACTATTTATAGGGAGAAGGAGCTTGGATCCGGAGCAATCAAAAGCCAGCATGTGGCTCGCATGCGAGGCTCCACGTTGCTCGGTTCGCAGGTCTACACGGGAAGGGCACGCGTCGGAATGCTATTGGACCGAGGCCTCGGATGCGAGGGTCGTGACACACGTTGCTAGCTGCTCGGATGACTAAGCTACTTCGGACACGAGGCGGACACGGGGTGAGATCCGGACGAGGAAGTCGTGTATGAATAAGATACGGGTTGGCAACATCACTCGTGGTTGCTAGCTACAACCCAACGGTCTGCGAATGACGAACTGTCCTTCTATATGTTTATGGTTCCGACGTTGATGAAGCGTGTGGAGCTTATCTTAAGATGTGAAACTTGTAGCATCAAGCAGAGTTTTGAAACTAGTCATACAGCCGCAGTTACGGACTCATGGTAGCACAACTTTAAAAGCATTATACTTTGTCGATATACAAGTATGAATGTTAAGTATAATTTTTCCAAACACTTATACTCTAAGTACAATAAACTGGTAGGTATACTACTTGTATATTAAGTAGATAATTATACCTAGCACACATACTCGTATAGAATTGAAATAGATTTATTGTGGTTTTTACTCGTATAGAATTAAAATAGATTTATACGTAACGATTTTTACTCTTATAGAATTGAAATAGATTGATACGTAGCGGTTTTTACTCGTATAGAATTGAAATAAGATTTATACGTAGAAACCTTCGTCTGTATGGAATTACAAACACTTATATTCATAGTATATGAGACTTATAGGTATACTACTTATTTGGTAAGTACACTATTATACCTAGGATATATATATATATATATATATATATATATATATATATATATATATATATATACTATATGTTAGAAACAAGCATGAGTCAAAATGATATCTTCAAACTATATTATATTCTTTTCCAACTTGGGAAAGAGTACTATTTTTACTCAGAGTCAAAACATGTGAACTCACCAACTTTATGTTGACGTATTTTAAATTGCATGTGTTTTCAAGAAGTTGATAACTATGATACGAGAAATGACGTTACACCGCCCGGTGTTTCCGCCGACGGCCGGGGTGTGACATGCACCATTTACATCTTGTGCCAACACTCCTATCTTCAGCGAAGCTTAACCTCATGGAGAAACCTCCTGATTTGGATACTCTCTTGGCACAACATCTCACTCGAACACCAACTTGGCACAACATCAAAGTCAAGGTGCAACATCGAAGTCAGGGCACAACTTTGATCATCATCTTGCCCCACCCTAGTACAACATGGTTGTTTGGCGCAATCTCATCTCCTTCATGATCATCATCTTCGTGCACCGCCAAAAACCCCCCCGTGAGCAACTCTTCACCTTGCGCCATTTAATCATTCATGTCCATCTCGAGGAACACCATCAACAAACTCATGAACACCCTCAATTGTTTTTTTTCGTAAGCATCATGAAATCTTTTCGTGAGCATCTTGAAAAAATTTCGTGAGTATCTTGAAATTTTTTTATCATGAGCATCAAATTTCTTTCCTTTTTTTGGAGCAACTTAAAAGCACTGTCATCTTTGGAGCAACATCATCAGACTTTTTTTTAAGTTTGAAGCATCAAAGAATATATTTTTTTGGAGTTTGGAGCAACATCGGCCACCCCTATCATCATCTGATTGGCGCATCATCTGTTTGGTGGTATTATCCTTGGTGCAACATCATATTTATTTTCCCTTGGTGCATCATCACAAACATCAAACTTCTTTTTTTTTACAATGCACCAGCACATCTTACAAACTTTTTATTTTTTGGATAATTTGGTCTTTTTTTTGCTGCGCCATATTCTCTCATTCCTCTTGATATTGTGTCATTCTCTCCTCTTCATCCAACTTTGACTTGATCACCCCATACCCTTCAATCAATCACTTTTTTTGGGCCATCCAACTCTGTTTAAGCTTTCCTTATACTAAGACTAGGCGGATACCCGCGCGTTGTGTAAAATAAAACAATATATTTGAAATCTTTACAAATATATGTTTTTTTAAATATAGCAATGACGTTGTTCTTAGCTCTTATATAATAAATCTTATAATAAGTTGGTATAAAAGTTGTTTGTTTTGATTTATATGATAATGTAAACATCCTTTAAAATTATATAATCTCAATTGTCTCAATGACCTCTATCTGCGGGTGACTTATGAATAAAATCAAATATAATATATGTTTTAATGATATTTATAGTTGTTGTTTTGATTAATTAACTTTAAAAAGTTTATTTGCTTAAGATTTTAATTTCTATCATTGTAATAATTTAACATATCAAACATCGTATTTGTTTTTAAATGTAACAATATAATTATGTGTATAATGTTACTTTTAACAATTGTTGCTGTAAGTTATTTAAAATAACGTATTTGGAAACTCTTAATTATTTTAATTTGGTTTTAGAAATTTAACATTTTTAAAATTTATTTGATGAATCCTGTTAGTTTCTTTGAGTGTAACTATTTAAAATAACAAACATTGTTTTGTTTTTAAAAATATCATTATAATTTCTTTATATAATATTACTTTTAACTATTCCTATTGTAAGTTATTTTTAAGCTATTTATTTAAAAATTCTTAATGATTATAAAAAAGAATTTCATAGTTTTTTTTGTTAATTTAAGATTACAATTTAGGCTTAACACTATGACTTATAACTTTTAACTATTTATAAAAAAACTCTCTCGATTTTTTTCAAGTTTAACTGATATTTTGATTTAATTTAACCGTTTAACATTATATTGAAATTAATAATTTAACTACGTTACATGAAATCATAAATTGTACAAAACTTGTGACTTTAAAATGACAATTTCTCACATACGACAACATATCTGAACTAATAAGTTAACTATAATATATGTTAAAAAGTTAAAGTCATAATTTTATAAATAGAAGTAAAATATGATATTTTAATATTGTATTTTAGTTATTTTATGTGTAGATTTTAGTTTTTTCATTAATTTAACATTATTAACTAATTTATAATAATTATTAGAAAAAAATTGAGAAGTCATGGAGGTTTCAAATACATGTGGTGCAAGTAAAAATGCCTCATTTATAAGTATGTATAGATAAGTTTCATGGCCTTCAAGCAAACCCATTCAAAGCCCTAGGAGTTGTTTTTGGTTCTATAACCTCTGGCTCACGATCTTGTGAACATCTCCAAGAGTGCACCATGATGCAATGCACCCTCCCCCAAGCTCTCCCGATCCGTCTTACACTCATCTTAGTGATGGGTTTTGAGCATTCTAACACTCCTATGGTGTACATGCAACCCTATAAACCTTGAATCTATGTTTTTCTCTAATATACATGTAAATTTGATTTTTCAAGGTTTACTTCCTAACTAGCATGGCATGGGGAATATGTAATATAAAAACTAGTAGAAGTACATACCTTTCTTGTGGTTTGGATTCCTTGAAGACTTTGTGAGCCTAGCACCCCAAATGTTGTGCCTCAAATGCTTCACACAACACTACAAGACTTGGAATAACTTGAGAGATTACACTTGCACTCAAAATCAGTTATGCCCTCTTAGAACTCACTAGTAGTCCGTTTTTGCTAGCTATAGGGCTCCTTTTATAGTGTTGTCACAATTAGGGTTTTCACATGAATACCCTTAATTGTCATGACTCTTCATTTCTAATGATCCATGGGTTTGTAACTCCCATGAACTATCCATGGAGCTCCAAATGGTTATAACCTAACTCCATAAACCATGGATCATAAATCCACCATCAAAGATTAGATGATTTTCATAATCAACCCTATATATTTAATTAGTCTCATTTTGATCACCAAATTAATTCTAAATTAATACTTGATCAACACTAATTAAATAATACTATTATTAATATATTAGAACTTATAATATATTAATAATCACAAGTGTCCTTTCTCTCATTTAGTCTATCCAAGTATTGCAATGCCATGTAACCCAAATGGACCATGTCGGGTCGGGTCAAGTTCATACCAAATAAAGTTATGGACTTAGACACTATATCCAACAGTCTCCCACTTGGATAAGTCTAATAACTATATTTGTAGATATGACTTCAGGATCCGACTAGCAATCGTAGCTCTTTCAAAGTCCCTCGGAACTGAGATGATAATGATACGTCATTTAAGATAAGTGATCATATAATCCTCTGCTCTCAAGATATCAGCCGGACAAACACATGGAACATGGTCTTACTTATTGTCCAGCATTTGTTTCTCGATCTCTGATTTGTTTCGACATAGAACTAAATTGAACACATCAATTAGGTTCTGACCGGGCCCGGTACATAAGTCAAAACCAAATCATCGAGGGGCCCAGATATCGCTTCTATTTCTAGAAGGAACAGATAAACTTCGACTCATATGCTTGTACTGACTACTTGTTGAATTATGCACAAAAGCACGTTTTATAACATCGAGTTACCAATGCATTTTTGTACAATAAATGGATAACCAACTCATAGTCAACAACTCATATCTCTAGGTTTAAAGATTTATATGATATTACCGTCTCACGATCACTCGAGATAAATTCCATGAAGTGATGCAAGTGAGCGTGGGTTAAATCCAATACTCATGACTTATGAGCACTCATGAATGTTGCAGCAACTATTGCTATGTCTAATACCCTTTAGACATATCATACAAACCAAATTCATGACAGTCTTGATTCATATCTACTTCCGACATATGACCGACTGTGGAGAGTTCGAATAAAATAATTATTCTGGAAGTCAAAACATGCAAAATTGAAACCATAGTAAACGATTAACATAAGATAGTAACACTTTACTCATAAATAAATAACAACTTTTATTTAATCATCAAAATGTCAATTACATTTTACAAGTTTCAGAAATTTAATTATTGAAACTAATATCATCCTTCAGTCTGATGCGCCTCGCATGCTGTAAATGCTTAACCCTACTCAGTCCCTTCGTGAGGGGATATGCTGGGTTCTCATCTGATGATACCCTCTTTGCCACGAGGAGTCCTTCTTCTATTCGATGTCTGATGAAATGGTATTTTCTATCAATGTGCCTCGATCTCCCGTGATCTCTTGGTTCTTTAGCCAAAGCAACCGCACTTTCGCTGTCATAGAAAATTTCCATTGGCTCCTTTATAGGTGGTACAACTCCAAGGTCTCTGATGAAGTTCTTTATCCATATCGCCTCCTTTGCCGCTTCACTCGCTGCTATGTACTCTAATTCACAAGTAGAATCAGCTACTGTCTCCTGCTTGGAACTTTTCCAAGTAATTTCCCCTCCATTTAGGATAAAGACCCAGCCTAACTGAGAGCGGGAATTATCCCTATCAGTCTGAAAGCTAGCATCGCTATATCCTTCCACTCTCAAGTCATCACTGCCACCGAGCGTAAGGACCCAGTCCTTAGTCCTCCGCAGATACTTGAGAATGTTCTTTACTGCAGTCCAGTGAGCCTTGCCAGGGTTCCCTTGATATCTACTAACCATGCTCAAGGCAAAGGCCACATCAGGGCGAGTACAAGTCATAGTATACATGATAGAGCCCACAGCGGAAGCATATGGTATATGACTCATCTCAGCTATCTCAAGCTATATACTCGGACTCTGAGTCTTACTCAGCTTGGCATTACTCTGGATAGGTAATTCCCCTTTCTTGGATTCTTGCATGTTGAACCTCTTCAGCACCTTATCCAAGTAGGTATTTTGACTAAGTCCAATTAGTCTCTTACTCCTGTCTCTCATTATCCTTATCCCTAGGATATAGGCAGCTTCTCCAAGATCCTTCATAGCGAAACACTTCCCAAGCCAGGACTTAACCTCCTGCAAAGTTGGGATGTCATTTCCTATGAGTAGTATGTCATCCACATACAACACCAGAAAGCTGACTATACTCCCACTAGCCCTAACATACACACAGGACTCATCTTCGCTCCTCGAAAATCCAAACTCTTTGACTTTCTCATCGAAGCAAAGATTCCATCTACGAGATGCTTGTTTCAATCCATAAATGGATTTCTCAAGCTTACACACCCTATTAGGGTACTTTGCATCGACAAAACCCTCTGGCTGAGCCATGTAAACATCCTCAGCCAACTTTCATTAAGGAAAGCGGTTTTGACATCCATTTGCCATATTTCATAATCATGAAATGCAGCTATGGCTAGCAAAGCTCTAATAGACTTAATCTTTGCTACTGGTGAAAAGATCTCATCATAGTCAACTATCGGAGTTTGAGTAAAGCCCTTTGCCACCAGTCTTGCTTTATAGGTGTGTACCTTCCCATCCATGTTGGTCTTCTTTTTGAAGATCCATTTGCACCCAACTATCTTACGACCTGGTACATTGTCAACCAAGTCCCACACTTTATTGTCATACATAGACTGAATCTCGCTGTCCATAGCCTCCTTCCATTTAGCAGACTTAGGGCCTACCATGGCTTCCCTGTAATTATTAGGTTCATCCAAATCTATTAGTGTACTATCACTAATAAATGTATCACCTTCAGTGGTGATGTGATAACCATAATAAAATTCAGGTGTTTTCCTAACTCTAGTGGAACGCCTCGGAGGTACGGACTCATCTATCGGCTCAACAGGAGTTTCCTCCTCAAGTTGGTCGGTAGTATTTGAGGTTCCTTCACCACTTGACTCTTGAAGCTCTTCAAAGTCAATTTGCCTCCCACTGTCCCCTTGGCTTATAAATTCTCTCTCACGAAAGACTCCTCTTCTTGCTACAAAGACCACATTATCACTGGGTCTGTAGAAGAGGTAACCAAAGGATCTTTGTGGATAGCCGATGAAAATACACCTCTCACTTCGAGGTTCAAGCTTGTCATGAGACTCGCGCCTCACAAAAGCTTCACAACCCCAAATCTTGATATGGTCTAGATTGGGAGCTTTCCCAGTCCACATCTCGTGAGGTGTTTTGGCAACCTTTTTAGTAGGGACTAGATTGAGGATATGGGTGGCAGTCTCTAAGGCATACCCCCAGAATGAGATTGGTAATGAAGCTCGACTCATCATGGAACGAACCATATCCAACAATGTTCGATTACGCCTCTCACCCACACCATTCAACTGTGGTGTCCTGGGAGGTGTCAATTGTGAGATGATCCCACATTCCTTGAGATAGTCGAGGAACTCTATACTAAGATACTCACCACCACGGTCGGATTGAAGCATCTTAATGTTCCTGCCCAATTGATTCTCGACTTCCTGTTTAAACTCTTTAAACCTTTCGAAAGTCTCTGACTTATGCTTGATTAAATAGACATATCAATATCTACTATAATCATCAGTAAAAGTCAAATAATAACAATTAGCATCCCTTGTGGCTGATTTGAAGGGTCCACAAACATCTGTGTGTATGAGGTCCAACAAACCCTCACCCCTCTCACAAGTACCAGTGAAGGGTGACTTTGTCATTTTTCTAATTAAACAAGACTCGCAACTATCATCCGACTTTAGGTCAAATGATTCCAAAACTCCAGCCTTTTGGAGTTGGCCTATGCGCTTCTTGTTGACATGTCCAAGACGACAATGCCACAAGGATGCTTTATCCAAGCTATTTGAAGAATCAATATACAACACATTATTTCCTAGATTATCTACAACATTCACAGCTTCATATACACCATCACAAGGTAATGCTTTAAAGTAAAATACATCATTCTAATAAACATTAATAGCACCATTATTATTATCAAATGAGAATGTAAAGCCTTGTTTGTACAAGCCATGAAAGGAAATAATATTTCTCGCCATTTCAGGCGAGTAACAACATTTATTCAAATCTAACATTAACCCATTATTAAGCAATAAAGAATAAACTCCTATCTTGGTGACAGGTGATGCTTTCCTGTTGCCCATGACTAAGTTTATCTTCCCGTGCTCCACTTGCTCACTTATTCTTAGGCCCTGCAAATCAGTACAAACGTGAATACCACAACCTGTATCAAGCACCCAAGAATTAGCATTAGATGAGTTATTAGACAATATTGTATAAATACCTGCATGGGTGGGTTTAACTTTCCCATCCTTTACATCTTGCAAGTATTTGGGGCAGCTTCGCTTCCAATGCCCCTTTTCCTGGCAATAGAAGCATTGTGCTTCCTTTGGGTTTGAGGAAGGAGTAATGGGACCTTTCTTTGTCCCACTTGAAGAGGAACCATCAAGGGGCTTACCCTTGGTACCCTTCGAAGGGTTTTTCCTCTTCTTACCCTTTCCCTGCCCAATCGCAAGAACAGGGGCTGTTGTTGGAGTAGGAGTAGAAGTAACAGCCGACTTACCTTTAAGGCCACTTTCAACGGTCCTTAAAAGTCCTTGAAGTTTGCTAAGTGTAACTTCCTCCTTTTTCATATGATAAGTCATACGAAACTGATCATAACTAGGAGGTAAGGAATGGAGAATGATATCAATCGCCAAGTCCTCAGGGAAGTCTACATTCAGCTTCAATAATTGGTCCACGAACCTTTGCATTTTCTGCAAGTGACCGGTGATGGGTTCACCATCCTTCATCCTGGCCGTTATCATGGAGGAGATGATTTCATACCTCTCTTGACGCGTGCTCTGATGGTACCTATCCATCAGATCCAGGTGCATCTCATAGGGGTAGAAATATTCATAGGATTTCTGGAGTTCGGGATTCATGGTAGCCAACATGATGCAGGACACTTTGGTAGCTTCCCTCTCATGTGCAGTGTACTCCGCAAGCTCCTCAGGAGTAGCAGTGGACTCATTGGTAACCCTAAGCTCCTTATCAAGGACATATTCCTTGTTCTCATAGCGGGTAATCATCCTGATGTTTCTAATCCATTCATTGAAGTTAGACCCATCAAAAGTGACTTTCCCACACAAGTTCATGAGGGAAAAGGAGCCTGTAGGGTTTGAGCCAGTAGTAGTGTTGGAAGACATCTGAAATGAAGAAGGACAAGTTTAATTAGATGAAGAATCCTTAATAAGTCACCCAAATGAAATATTAAGGCTAGGATCCAACAAACTATTTATAGTTGGAAGAGGGATGCCGTAATCCACACTATAAAATATTTGAAGGTAAGTAAATGACGATTTACCAATTTCCACCATAAGAACAAAATATTTTATTATTAGGTTTTATTGGATTTGAAACTCCTAGATCTTTTTGAGATACATTGAACTTTTCAATGGCATGTTTGAATCTCGATTGTGCCCTCTCAAGTTTGTGACTGGAATGCCGATGATCACAAACAAGGTGTGAATAACCATACAAATTGACTTGGTACCCTCAACTATATTACCTAATCAATGTGTTGGTTAACCACACACGCTCCACCGATCTATAATAAAGTCAAGTTACCCTTTGCCACACTTACTAGTCCTTGTTAGTGTGCCGGTTAACCACACACGCTCCACTAACGACTTGGTAAGGTATAAAGTGTAATTTTATGGGCTAGCACCTATTTCACATTTTCCTAAAGTAACTAAGATTGGGAAATAATAATGTATAGTTACTTTATAAATCATTATACTTTTAATGAGAGTTAAAGTCTTATCCTACCCGTTCGGCTAACGACCCTCCACCGGTCAAGGAAGCGGTGGGTGAGAGTGGACACCCATTAAGCTGCCATTTTATAGGCAACAACCTTATACCCCCTTATAGATCGGCTTCGTGAATGAGGCCTACTTGCGGTAAGATTGACTTATTCTTATACATATCTATATAAATAAGATTGTAATAATAGTATAAGTGTTGTTTTTTAAACCTTTTAAAAAACTAAGGTTTAATTTGGAATTAAAGTATTAAAGTGTAAGACTTTACAAATTCCAAAACTTGAGGGCAAGTTTTGAAACTATTTCAAGACTCTTCAATTTGTAACTTATGAGTTTTAATGGTTCATAAAGTTGAAGACTCTTCATTTTATGAAACCTCCTATTCTTTAATGACAACTTTTAAAGAAGTGACCTTTGGTTATCCATAACTTGAGGACAAGTTATGGACACCATCATTAGCATTAAGATCATGAATTAAACAAGAATGTAGGTTACACACAATTCCTATGATCTTCTAAAACTCATAAGAACAAATATTCATATCAAACAATTTCAAGAAATCATATTAACACATATAAAACTTGAAAATTGATAATAGTCATTTGAAATGGGTTAACATAATCATTACCACTTTAAAAACAGATTTTACAAGTCCAAAACAGTTTGAGATAATGATTCTAGCCCATTTCCAGCAACAAAACTCGAAAAACTGCCCAACACGCACCTACTCGTCGAGTGCATGATCCTACTCGATGAGTAGGATGAATTTTGTCTTGGACTCATCGAGTTCTCCCCTTGCACTCGGCGAGTCCAGTCGAACAGTGAACAGTTTTTCGATTTTTCAAGTTGTTTGCATCAAATATACAAAAAACTATCCTAGGCTCTGATACCACTGATGGGTTTTGAGCATTCTAACACTCCTATGGTCTACATGCAACCCTATAAACCTTGAATCTATGTTTTTCTCTAATATACATGCAAATTTGATTTTTCAAGGTTTACTTCCTAACTAGCATGGCATGGGGAATATGTAATATAAAAACTAGTATAAGTACATACTTTTCTTGTTACTTGGATTCCTTGAAGACTTTGTGAGCCTAGCACCCCAAATGTTGTGCCTTAAATGCTTCACACAACACTACAAGACTTGGAATAACTTGAGAGATTACACTTGCACTCAAAATCGGTTATGCCCTCTTAGAACTCACTAGTAGTCCGTTTTTGCTAGCTATAGGGCTCCTTTTATAGTGTTGTCATAATTAGGGTTTTCACATGAATACCCTTAATTGTCATGACTCTTCATTTCTAATGATCCATGGATTTGTAACTCCCATGAACTATCCATGGAGCTCCAAATGGTTATAACCCAACTTCATAAACCATGGATCATAAATCCACCATAAAAGATTAGATGATTGTCATAATCAACCCTATATATTTAATTAGTCTCATTTTGATCACCAAATTAATTCTAAATTAATACTTGATCAACACTAATTAAATAATATTATTATTAATATATTAGAACTTATAATATATTAATAATCACAAGTGTCCTTTCTCTCATTTAGTCTATCCAAGTATTGCAATGCCATGCAACCCAAATGGACCATGCCGGGTCGGGTCAAGTTCATACCAAATAAAGTTATGGACTTAGACACTATATCCAACACTTAGAACATTCTAGCATGTCAGCATCATAAGTTTTATTTTGTTGCTTCAAACACAGTAGTTAAAAGTGCCTTTTTTATTTCCTGCTTCTACATGTACATCAAGTATCTACACGATCTACTCACCGTTTCTCAAGTCACAAGAGCATCCTGTCTGTCTATTTTCGACCACCATGGGCATGTTCAGAATTCCCTTGAGCCACAACAACGAAATTGCTTTGTACTTGATCGAATAGTCACAAGAGATAATTTAACTCAATCATATCGAGTGCATTTAGATTGCTTGATACTTGGTTGAATTTTCATAGCTCTTGACTCCTCTCAGCTAAGGTGAAGTGGTGGTGGTGGTGATGATGTCAGATTTTGGTTCCACAGTGGTCTCTTTTGGAGGTTCTACATATTTGGTTGAGGAAGAGATTGCAGATCCAAAACTAAATATGGGGACAACATCACTGGTGGCTGACATGGCGGTAGATGGAAAGGAAGCACTGAAAAGGTTATTTGTAGAAGAAGCTGTAAAAGGAAGGGAGTAAGCAAATGCACATGAGGTTGAAACTGAACCATTGGTAATATCTGTAATCTTGGAACCAAATGAAAAAACACCACTTGTTGATGATGATGATTATGGCAATGCAGGTGAAGATTCTGAGCCATTGTCATCTTTTTTTTTTTGGGAAAGAGCCAAGGCTCAGCAAACTTATCCATTGTCATCTTTTTTGGATGTGGGAAGATGTCAGAAAACAAATTAGGGTGTACATAATAAATTAATTATAAAAGATATATATATATATATATATATATATATATATATATATATATATATATATATATATATATATATATATATATATATATACTGGGAAAGTCCGGTGGCCATGCTAAACATGACCCAGTGTCGTCATTTTTTATGTCAGAAGACTATGTCTAGATGAAATTATCATGGTTGGTGGCATTTTATGTCCTATCTTCCATATTTAGTTCAATTGCAAGATTCTCATAGATGAACTCGAACAGCATACCCTCTACATATATATAAAGTTCTTTAGACATAAAATATCTTCAATACAATTAAAGTGTAAATTCAACAAATAAAATTTAATAAAAGATATTCTCAGTCCAACTGTATTCTTCTACAGAACAAGGACAGAATAATACTTGCACTCAAGAATTATTGTAAATGGTGAAAGTTTCTTCCTCGTGATTTGCATAACCCCTTCCTACATTTTACAAAAAGAAAAAATTATTCCAAGATTGTTGGTATGGCAAAATGTGGGAAATAGCAATGTATTTAGGTATTTTTACCAATCCTAAACTGTTATACAAATAAGCCTTGATCTTCCTGCGGGCAACAATTGAAAAGTATGAAAATTTTACATTAGGAAATCATTGTTCAGTTGAAGTAAGAAAAAAATCAATCTATTTGCTATTGTTCAAGAGATCTTTTAGAGCGTAATCTACTTGTTTATACGTGTGTGTGTATATATATATATATATATATATATATATATATATATATATATATATATATATATATATATATATAGGGGTGAGATCCGTTGAGAACTCATACTTTTCCGAGAACCTGAGAAGTAAAAGTGGAGCGTTAGATCAAAATTAACTAATTAAGGGCACGATCGTCATCTTAACGATCTCATTTGATGATTAATTTTTTGTGTTATTGGAAATATTAATATAAAGTTCTAAAAATTAACTAAATAAATCAAATTTAGGATTTTTTTTAAACAGTTTTCGATTTTTTTTAAAAAAATGGAGATTTTTTTAATTTTTTTCAGAAAACATGAATCTTAAAAAAAATTAATTAAAAAAAAGGGCAATTTTTAAAAAAAACTGCATCTTTTTTATAAAAAAAAACTACAATATAAAAAAAAACAGTACATTTTGTTTTTAAAAAAAAAGTGCAAACTTTTCAAAAAGACTCCAATTTAAAATAAAAAAAATAAAAAAAAACTGCATTTTTTTCAAAAGTAAATTTTTAGAAATCAGCAAATTGAAAAAAAAAACTAGAATATTTAAAAACAAAAAATATAATTTTTGTAACAAAAAAAATCAACGTTTTAGGTGCATATATGCATATTTCTTATACTATAATATTCGTAAGTAAATCATAAAATATATTATTTATATTAATCAATCTATAAACATAATAGTACAAGTATTTTATTCGATACAAAATAAAATTTAAAAAATAAAAAATACTACAAAGATTCACAGTATTATCATTTCTTCATATCAAGATTTCCATATTTCTTCAACTTATGAATTTTCACCTCTTCAATATTTTCCACAAATTCTTCAAAATCTACAAGAAAATTAAAAAAAAATGATTAATGCAAGAACACTCACAAAAATGCACATGTCTATATCATGTAAGATTCACATGTGATTATATCATAAGATTCTCATGTGATTATATAATGTGATATTCACATGTGATTGTATATTTTAAGATTCAAATGTGAAATTCATAAGAATTTTTTTTAAAAAAATAATTAACGAATAACACTCATACAAAATGCATTTGTGCATATAGACATAATTCATATGAGATTCCCTTGTAATTTACATGTGAATCACATGTAATTCATTTGTGAAACACATGTAATTCATACGTGATTCATTTGTTATTTACATGTGAATTACATGTAATTCATATGTGAGTTACATGTGATTTACATGTGTATCACATATAAGTCAAATGCTCAAAAGTTGTTATGTTGTGAACAAAAAGAATTCATGTTAACCATTATACATAATGAAGAAAAATAATAAATTCATATGTAAACAAAAAAAATTCAAAAGTTGTTATGTTGTGAATAAAAATAATTCACTTGTGATTTACATGTGAATCACATGTAATTCAGATGTGAATCACATGTAATTCATATGTGAATTACATGTGATTTGCATGTAAATTACATGTAATCGTGATTTACATGTGAATCACATGTAATTCATATGTGAATTACATGTGAATCACATGAAATTCACTTGTACTTTACATGCAAATCACATGTAATTCATATGTGAATTACATCTGATTTACATGCGAATCACATGTAATTGACTTGCAAATTACATGTGAATCACATGTAATTCACTTTTGATTTACATGTGAATCACATGTAACTCATATGTGAATTATATGTGATTTACATGTGAATCATGTGTAATTAACTTCTGATTTACATGTGAATCACATGTAAGTCAAATGCTCAAAAGTTGTTATGTTGTCAACAAAATGAATTCAAGTTAACCATTATACATAATGAAGAAGTGGTAAATCATCCAATAAAAAAAAGTTAAAAGACATAATTGATAGATTCAAATCACCACATGCACACTAGTTGTAAATAACTGCATCATATTAGATAATTAATTTACCTTGGCTTTCCTATGTCATGACCACGATGGTTTCAAAAAATCAAACTCCATATTGGTGTATGTATTGCCAAATTTCTAAATTACTGCATCATAGTATGAGAAGTTCTCCACAGATCCTACAGTTCCATAACATAAATCAATGAGAAAATAAAACAAACTTTATAGAATATAAAAATATTGCAAAATACAAGCTAGCGATGGAAACTAGTTATAGACTTCAAGTCTTGAATATCTTATTTAAAAACTTTTATCTACAAAAGACCAAGGATTGTAATTTTACAATTTACATAAATATGCAACCTTAACAAATCAGTAGTTTTTGTAACAATAACAATAACAGTAAACAGATGCAATCATTCTTTGAATTTAAATTTATAATAAAGGTGACACTTCACACCACCATCCCTAAGAGTATTGAAATAATACGCTTTATGTCAATTACCAATCTAACAATTGAATATATATATATATATATATATATATATATATATATATATATATATATATATATATATATATATATATATATATATATGAACAATAAATAAATAAATAAGAGAAATATCCCCTGAAGACTACATACGATGATGTTGGATCGTCAAATGGAGGAAACAATGCGTTTACTTCAACAAAATCGAGAGGAACTTACGATGCCTATTGAACAGCCCGAGCTAAATGACGGGCAGTCTAAGGAAGGGAACGACAGCAGGACCGTTGGTCAAGCTGATCCACCGGTGATTAGGAGGAACAATCAAGATAACGGAGTCGAGAGGAATGGATGCAAGTACAAAGATTTTCTAACTTGCAAGCCATCGACTTTCACTGGGAAGGAAGATCCGATCGGAGTCATGGATTGGGTCTCGGAGATGGAATTAGCCTTCATGACATGTGGTTGCAAAGGCAAGCTACAAACCACATATGCAGTGCATCAGTTTAGGGGTGGAGCTGTTCGCTGGTGGAACACCTTGGGAAAGATCATGAGCCCTAATGAGCCACTGCAACTGACATGGGTAGAGTTTTAGTGCAATTCAGGTGCAAGTACTGCTCAGCCCAAAACCTGCTCGAGCTAGAGAACCAATTCCCGACTCTGAAGAAAGAAAGCATGTCCATCGATGAATACACTAACAACTTCACAGAGAAAATGGAGTTTGCCTTGCGTCTTGTCCCAGACGAGCTGACAAAAATCGACAAGTAAGCAAAGCGACTTCCTTGGGAGTATGCGGTGCTAGTACGTCAGGGACCTACTCTAGAGGCAGCTATCTGGGCTGCCAAGTCTGTTGAGGATATGATCAAGGGAAGAGTCGCTAGCAAGGTTGAAGTTGGAGAGAAGAGGAAGTTTGAAGGATCTTCAAGGCCCAACAAGGAGAGCAAATCTCTGAAGTCTGGAGGAGAAAGAGGAAGTGAGGCAAGATGGTGCGAGAAGTGCAAGAAGAAGCACTTCGGAAGGTGCGATGGAGAAGTGACGTGCTATAAGTGTGGTAGGACCGGTCACTATTCTAGAGATTGTACATTCGACAACAAGAAGTGCTACGAATGTGGAAATGATGGGCATATTTCGAAGAACTGTCCAAAGAAAAATGAAGTAGCAAGACCAAATGCACCGCCAAAGCCAAGGGCATTCCACATGATCCTTGATGAAGCAGATAACAACGCGAGGAACCAAGGATAAGGATCCAAAGATCAAGATATGAAGTAGCCATGTGGATAGTATTAGGAAGTGTAGCCTATTAGAGGCATAGTATAGGGTAAACTTGAACACCTATGTAATAGTTTCAAGAAATAATATAAACCCTCGTTTTGTTATCTGATGTGTCAAGTTGTTATGTGATTTTCTTGTGTGGTTAATTGGAAAACTGTGAGACAATACTTGGGACGAGTATGAGTAGATATGAATGGTAGTAGAGGCCTATACTACCGGAAGCACATGACTCACACTTGGATCAAGGAAAGTCACAAGGTTGCCAAGAAGCTAGTAATTGATACCGTTTTATTCAAATATGTCGTTACCATCGTTTCGGTAATGACTAAGAAGATGATTGTTATTCCTACCCTAGTGGTCATATCGAGTTGAGTCCGACTACGATGAGTATGTTACGTGGTTCAGAGAACCAAGTTTGATGTAGCATCTGACTTAAGCCGGAAGATTGAAATAAAAGATAATCAAAGCAATCGGTAGAGGTATCGTGATAGTTGCTTGTAGCTAGAAATGCTACCTTTTAATATGTGATTAGAAGATGAAGGAAGGTATAGTCTGTTCTGGAATTTGACTCTAAAAGACCTGAGTCCAAGCAATGCATCATACGATGAAAGGTCATTAGAACATGACTCATCGGTCTATTATGATAATCGAAGGAAGAAACTTATCTCAAGTTTGTTAAAGAAGGAGTCTCCAATAAAGATCGAGATCGTGACATGAAGATCATGATTGGAAGTCTAACATGAGATAGAGAGCGGGTCTAAGATCGGGCACCGCCTGCAGTCAGGAAGTCTTAGAGTTAGATACTCGTTCGAAGAAACATCAAAGTTACGGTTATTACTTAGGATGAAGAGATAACGTATGGAGTCATCATGTGAGCCCTGTTTCGTTGATGATTCCGGGACGTAATCATCCTAAGGGGGAGATAATTGTAACGCCCGTAGATTCGGGCTAGTAAATTTAGAGATAATAGGGGTCGAAAATGACTTTTTTACAAAAGATTATTTAGAATAAATAATCTTAACCAAGTTGTAGAATATGTCTCAAGGGTTCCGTACATAAAAAGAACGCCGAAATCCGAGTTACAACGAAGAAGTTTTGACCTATCAAAGTTTCGCGATGAAACCGGCACGGCACCGGGAAGCGTAAATAGTGAATTTACAATAGAGCGATTTTTAGCCTTAGCGATCTAAACGAAAGTCATAGAATACGTTAAACCGAGAGCGTCCATAAAAATAACGCCTAAATCTGACTTCGTATGAGGAAGTTATGATTTTTCGAAGTTTCAGCTTAGCGGTGTACAGCCCGATGTTCTAATATTAGATCGAGAGGTTTTTAGCCGACACAACCTAAACGAAAATCGAAGATGTCGTTAATATTAGCATAACGATAAAAAGACAGACAAAAACGGACGTCGGATGAAGAAGTTATGAGATATTAACGGACCAATCCTGTCCCGGCCTGTTAATAATATAACTTTTAAAATAAAGTCAAAATTAGCCAACGGAGTCTAAACGAAAGTTGTAGAGTACGTTCCCGCCTACGCGTGGATATAAAGAACGTCAAAAACGGAGCTCGTATGCAAAAGTTACGAAATTTTAAAGTTTGCACTTGAATTTGCGAAGCCTATAACGAAACCGATGACGTGGCTCGACCTGGGCCATCCATCGCTGATCACGGAACACGCTTCGGATTGCGACACGCCACCCTCGCTACGACCCTCGTCCGAGGCGAAGTACGCCCAGCGTACTTCGGTTCTTATCCGTCCGAGGTGCGAGCCAGCTGGTGCGATCTGGCAACCCTATCCGGAGTTACGCCCAGCGTAGTCCGAGGAGCTGCAGCCTATAAATAGCTGCGAATTCTTCCGAGTTTTTCAAACCAAATCTCTTTCTCTCTCTGAGTACTTTCTCTCTCTAGGGTTTCTAACCCCCCCCCCCCTAAAGCCTAGGTGAACCCCTAGCGCCCGAAAGAAGCCCCGAGGCTCCCGGAGTCCCGAGAAAAAAAGGGTCTTTCGGTTTAGAAACGCTGCTCCGAGCAAAGCCCGGTTTTCTTTAAAATCCGCTGTAAGTGAGCTACGTCTATGAAATTTTTAATATAGCTTCTAAATAATTATAGTAATGTTATTAGGTCCTTAGAATATTTAATTGGGCTATTATTATGGGTTATATAATTCCGTTATAATATCTTTTTAACCACTCGCGGTACGGGGGTTCCGGTTTGGAGGGCCGCTTGGGTTGTTGGATTCAGAAGTGCTTATATGCCAAAATGATCCTGCCCACCGGTGTTCTATGTCTGGCCTCGTCTGTATACAGTGGGTGAAAAGTATTGTGTCGCGCTTATTTAATAGTAATAATAGCTAGACTATTAATTAGTCGCGGTTAACATCAGACTAAAGCCTAGTGATATTGATATTAGGTTTTTGTCGACGGAAAATTGTTTTGAGATAACGAAGTGCTGTTCGAGTGCCGAGTCACCACCTTTCAGGTGAGTGCATAGTTACTTTCATCTTACACATAGATATGAAGTATTGTATATAAATTACGTGCTATGTGTGTATACTGTCTGAATACTTGTTGTCTATGCTGGATGAAACGATTTGATACACGTTTTAAATGATTTAAACTGTATATGTATTTTATATCTACAAAAATGTTGGGTAAAACATAGGTAGATGAAATAGTTGATGTGTGATAAAATAATGAGAGGCCTCAATGTTTAAGATGATCTAGCCATCTAGCAGAGTATAGATGACGACCACAGACTATCCTAGACAGTCCCGTGGAACACTGGCAGGATCGTAACTTGTAGGTGTTTTTGAACTACGTATTCACTAAGTATTTTTGAACTAAGTGCTCACCAGATGTTTCGAACTAAGTGTTCACCAGATGTTTTGAACTACGTGTTTACCAGATGTTTTGAACTGCGTGTTCACCAGATGTACCCTGAAAGACGCTGGCGACTATGAGACTTAGTGTCTAAACCCTGGCGACTATGAGACTTAGTGCCTAAACCCTGGCGACTATGTGACTTAGTGTCTGTTGAGTAAACCCTGGCAATGATGGATTTTGTGCCGATTCCTTAGGATGATCCTTAGGAATGAATGAACGAGGAATAGCTAATTCTTAGGGTAGATCCTTAAGAGTAAAGAAGATAATGGGGATGGGTAATTGGGTTGATTGTTTGATGTTTAAACATAATAATTATATTATTGTGGGTTGAAAACCCTATGTACTCACCAGGTTTCCCAACCTGACCCACTCCATCTTATTTGTATCACAGGTGTCTATATGAAGTTACATTACACTCAGAGACTAAGGAGATGTAAATCACTAGTGATAATGAATGTAAGTTCTGTTTATGCTTATGTTTCTGTATTGACAATGACATCCCAAATGTTTTAAAATGAATAAAAATACATTTCTTCGGAAATGCTTTGATAACGAATTTATCATGTTTTACTGGGAACAAATTCCGCAACATATTTCTTTAAAAGACACTCTGATTTTCAAAATAAAGCATAAACAAATCGGTCTTTTCTGGCCGTGAAAATGGGGATGTCACAATACTGTACATGTAATGTCTGTAACTCTTGAAAGTGAAAACTACCATTCCTAATTCAAGGTTACAAGTAGCATAGTTCTTCTTATGCAATTTGAGTTGTTAGAAAGTGTTGGTAACAAGTTTGTCCCTTTTTATTAACATGAACCCCAATCCATGATGTGATGTATTGTAGTATACAAAAAATTTCTCTATTCCTTTTGGGAATGGGGGATTGGTGCATTACACAATAGTTTTTCTAACTTCTTGTTCTCCAGGCTAAGCTTCACACTTCCTGTGTTTATGTTGTGAAAAGTTTGGATATCTTGGAGTAGTTCTCGACGAATCTCAGGTAATAGCCAGTTAGGCTTAGGAATTATTGCACCTCTATTGGCGTCCTGGTGCTTGCCAGTTTTTATTGTTTCGATTTTCATGGGGTCCACAAGTATCATTTTTTACTCCCTATTGCCCTAAGAAATTAACCTCTCCGATCCAAATTTTCATTTTGAAACCTTTGCATACAGCTTCCCTTTTCTTAGCAATTATGGTATTAGTTGCAGGAGTTGGGCGTATTCTTCCTTAGTTCACAAGTAATTCAAGATGGTGTTTATAAGTACCATCTATGGTCTGAAATCATGATTCATAAGAAATATATTCGGAGCATTGGTAAATCCAAAGGGCATAATTTAGAACTTAAAATGACTACACATCGTCCTAAATATGATCTTTGACACATCTTTTCCCAACATTACGAATTGATTCCATCCTGATCCTCGATCTACCTAGGAGTAATAGATTGATCCTTGTAACCGATCGAACAAATTATCGGTTTATGGGGGCGGATATCAAATCTTGATCGTTAATTTGTTCAGCTCTCGGTAATCGATACAAATTTAAATGTGTTGATCCTGGGATTTTATCAATTTGGAACTCGACAAGACGAATCGGTGGTAGCCCAGGTAGATATTCAGGTGAATATGTCGGGGTAGTTACATACCTTAGGTATGTCTTTGATTTCCTTTGCTTCACTCTTCTTATTTATAGTGTGAGCCAAGAAGGCTTATCACTTCTCGTGTAGATATTTATGAGATTTAGTGCAAGAAATAAACTTTATATTTTATCCCGACTTGTCATTATAAATAATCATGGTCTCCCTGTTGGGTAGGTTCCATCGCACAGCTTTCTCGTAGCACACGATCTTAGCATGATGGAGAGAAAGCTAATCCCTACCTTTGATAATGTCAAATCTTCCGTTTGGAATTGACATGAGATATATGGGGAAAGATCATTCATTCAGGGTTACTTTATCAGTTAGGTGTGGTTCTACAATGTTTTTGTAGCAGAATAACATAACATAACACAGGGACATCAATGGATATAACACTGAAACGTATGAAGGTTATAGATGTAAGATTAACTTAAAAGGATGTGTTTGTTATGAGTTAAAACACAATTTATTAGAATTTCGTAAGTAGATTTCCGATAGTTCAATAATCATCTCTAGTCCACAGGTTTCCTCCAGTCTACTGGATTCGAGACTTAGCACGTCTAAATTTAGGGTTCATAAAACTCTTATGCATATCTAAATCAAAAGTACTTCAACATATAAGTGGTTAATGAGAATGTACCAATTATCACAAATGATTTCTGGATTTCTTAATGTTGAGTATTTGAGATATTGAAACTGATATGGCATATTCGGTTATTTAGGGAAGCCTTTTTAGGGTTAATCATTTTATGATTCCCTACGGTGCCTTTATAGTAGAAGTTCTTAGTCAAGCTATTCTAAGGCATTGGTTTTATATTAAGGCATAGATTTTATATTTCTGGTATATATTTATTTTTTCCTATAAATAATCATTAGGTTAGATTTTGAGGTAAGCTTTTTACCATATTAGGGTTTTCTCTATACGTTCATATCAAAATCAATATACAAAAAACCTTTATCAGATTTCTTGCATATATGATAGTGATTGATTCTTGATTGTTCTTGATATTCCGCATTCGTCATCTCGGATTTATTCCTAACAAGTGGTATCAGAGCGGGTTCTTGTAGATCTCAGCAATTTTTGCAAGAATCGATCTTGTTTATGGCGATATTTTATCATGAATCTCACCTTGTTCTTCAAGTTTTATAAGTTTTCTGAAAAGAAAAAGGTTAATACCTCGTTTTTTTGCAAAATCTTGTTCAGATTTGTTATCTTCTACTCATTATTTCATCTGATTTGTTCTTGAATCATGTTCTGGAAGAGAATTAGAAGAAAAAATTCGTGTTTATTCAAATTTTTGTGTTCAGATCCAATTTATCTCTCTAGAAACCATCTCATATCTGTTTTCTCTCTCTAGAATTCTTATCAGATCTACTTTCTCTCTCTTCAAGTTATGTCACTTATTGAAGATCTAATGGATGAAATGAATTTATTGTTGGACTCCATTTTAGAACTTGGATTAAAGGTTACTAAAGCAATCTATGGTGTTAACAATGTGACCATGTTTCAAATAAGTGGTAAATATATGTTGAATGATATTCTTGAGTTGTATAATCTTCTTATTGATAAGAAAATATCTGAATATTCATCTGTTAATAACCGTGAGTTAAAAAAGAATGAGAGAATAGTAGAACAATTTCGTATTATCTATCGACATTTAAATCGAGAAAATAAACAGATGTTGGAGATGAAAAGAGTTGAAAAATAAAAAGAAGATGTTCTTGATGTTTTTGAAGAAGTTCATGATGTTCTTCAACTTTCTGAAGAAATAGCGACTCCAAATGTTCTTGTTGAGGGGGAGTCAAGTGGTTCATGTTTTTCAGAAGAGTTACATTCCGAATCTGGTACTTCAGAAGACGAATCTCAAAGAAATTCATCTGAAATCATGAAAGTGAAGACATTTTGTTCTATTGGAACTCAAACAGATGATTCTTTATGTTCTGAAAATGTTTTTGAAGGAATGATTCCTTACAGGAAGCCAATGCTTCAAGAAATTCATATTTATCAAACTCCAAAAGTTTGTGTGTCAAATTCCTCTAATGTTCACATTCAGAATGGTGAAAAGGTTGTTCATATCCAAAATTTGTTTCTGAGGCCTAGAAATAAGAAAAGGAAGAACAAGAGTAAAATAAAGAAGGTTTGGATGCCCAAGGTACAAGTACCTAATGCTTGTGAAAAGGTTGAGAAAGTTAAAGTCAAGCATGTTCAAATAAACCTTAATTCTCATTTTTCTTCAGATAAAAATGTTAGAAGTTGGAAGGAAAAAAAAAAGAGAATTTGGTTGGTTTAATGAAATTTATGGAAATTTTTGTTTACCAACTTAAAGGTGTGTATTATTTTCAGAAGATGATAGATTCTCTTCAAATAAGTGGATATTCAAGAAACCAACTTTAATGTTGAACCTTAAATGGGTATCAAAAATCTCATAAAAGATTTTGGCCTTTATAAAAAAAACAAAAAATAGACAAAATCTTGTGAAATCTTGTGAAGATTTAGTCAAAGATATGAAATTGTGTTGAAGAAATCAATTTTATTGATTTTTTAATTGTTGGAAATAACAAAAAGTTGAAAAGGAGAATGAAAAGTGATATTTTCTGCAAAAAGTAGGCTGTCACCTTACACATTTAAGCAAAATAAAAAAAAAGGTCGTCAGTTCACAGCATTCAAGGTCAGATTCACAATTTCTTGAAAAAAAATTGGGGTTAGTTTCGCTTGTTTGCTCGTTCCTGTGTTCGTTCTTTGAAGCGGAGACAACCCAAGACGCGAAAGCAAAGAAACTTTCTTATTACTCTATGAAACAAATCCTATACGTCTCAGCTCTCGCAACGAACCTTGCAACCAAATGCGAAACTCAAAGATGCGAATGTCACACGATGCGAAAGTTCGTTCGTTCGTAGTTGTTTCGTTTGTTCTAGATTCGCAGTTCTTGGATCGGGAAGAACAGAATTCGCATTTGTTGCTGAAAATTGAAATTGCATAAACAAAAGTGAAACTGCAATCATTCATAAGCTAAAATTAGAGCTGAAATTGGAATCGGAGTTTCAAGTCTCAAAGCTTTCGGAATTGGTATTGGAAAAACTGCAATTGGAAGTTTGATGCGAATGGAATCGGTAATTGGAGCTCAATAGAAATGATTTGAGCAGTTGTTCTTGTGAGTCAAACCATAGAAAGTCAAAATTGGATTGCAATCTTAATCAGATTCGCTTTGGGTGTATAATTGTCTGATTTGGAACGAAAGGTGGGACTGGACTCGGATTCGTCTCAAGAACCTGTGCTTGGATTTAGAGCTTCTATTGATTGCAATCGGAACGAACTGTTGATTTGGAATTGGAAATTTGATTATTAGATTCGGAACGAACGGGTTTGTTGTTGGAAATAGCTTGGATTCGCAACTCACAGCCTGGTTTCGTGTTTGTATCGGTGTGCACGGAAGGAATGGTATGATCGGTGATTTAAGGGCTTTTGGTAAAAGAGTTAAATCGTTGTATTCTTCAATCTCGTCAAAATGGTGAAGACGACTCATGTTACATTCTTGGTCCCTGCAACTTCAGCGCTTTAACAGTTCCAGTCCCCAATGTTTACAAACTGTACGGTTTCTACCCACTTTGGAAGATATTATTCTTTTCAGCATTAAATTGAAGATAATGGGATATATTTCATCTTTAGCCCCCTGACTTTCATAACTTCACAGATTTAACCCAATATCCAAATTTCTTTTCAAAATTTTTGTATTTTTACCATTTTTACCCTTTCTTTCCAAAAGATTTTTACTTCTTATCCTTTTTCTTTGGTCTTATTCTTTTTAAACCCTTCTAAAATAACTGCTTCTTTTTCTATTCTTTTGTCTAATTTAAAAATCAAAAAATACAAAATTATTTTTTGTTATTTTTCTGGTTATATTTTTTTAGAATTGGGTATTTTCTAAAGCGATTTATTTCATCAAATCTGACGGGTTTCGAAGATGTTGGTGATTCTTCTTAACTTTCCGGATTCTCTCCATGGTATTTGTTGAAGACTCAAGGGGGAGTGATGATTATTCAAGGGGGAGTTCGTATTTGGAAGATATTTTTTGTTTCTCTCGCTTTGAAGACCCCATGTGCTGATGAGTCTCACAATTTAGAGGGAGAAATGCCAAGAAGATCGGAAATCGAGATCTTCATCAGTTTCAACATCTAGGGGGAGATTGTTGAGTATTTGAGATATTGAAACTGATATGGCATATTCGGTTATTTAGGGAAGCCTTTTTAGGGCTAATCATTTTATGATTCCCTACGGTGCCTTTATAGTAGAAGTTCTTAGTCGAGCTCTTCTAAGGCATTGGTTTTATATTAAGGCATAGATTTTATATTTATGGTATATATTTGTTGTTCCCTATAAATAATCATTGTGTTAGATTTTGAGGTAAGCTTTTTACCATATTAGGGTTTTCTCTGTACGTTCATATCAAAATCAATATACGAAAAACCTTTATCAGATTACTTGCATATATGATAGTGATTGATTCTTGATTGTTCTTGATATTCCGCATTCGTCATCTCGGATTTATTCCTAACACTTGTTACAATCATGATTATCTGACTCGAGCTTCACCTCCAGGTTCTTTAACTTCGAACAATTTCTCTTAAAATGCCCGATTTCACCATATTCATAACAAGTTTTTCCTCTACCAGTGCTTGTTCCCGCACCAATACCCTGGTTCGCTACATTAGTTGCTGTTTTTCTGCAAAAGTTTGTAGTGTGCCCCATTTTTTTTCACCTATTGCATAGAAAGCATTCATCCTTGTTATAACACTTGCACTAGTCACATAGTGGGTTCTTTCCTAAATAATGCTTTGGTAAAGTGGTTGACGTAGTATAATCTTCTTGTTGTTTTATCTCTTCTAAGAGGATTGGATTGAGATTGTCATGAAACTACCATCATGTTTCCTTTTGTTATCCTTAGCTCTCGTAGTATCCTCTTGATTGATCAAATTTTTATGGCAGACCAACTAGTTCGTGAGAATGATGGCCAATTTCTTGGAAAGGTCGTGGGTGTTGGGTTTGAGAGATATAAAAATCTCTTGTAATTGTAAGGTTAGACCTTTTATATACCTATCTATCTTATTATCCTCTGGAGTTACAAAACTCGGACATAACATTGTAAGATCATCGAGTCGAGATGAGTAATCTAAAATATCGGTTTTCTTCATGGTTAAGCTCCACAATTCTTGCTCTAATTTCTATGTCTCATCTCCTGGGCAGTATATTTCTATGAGCATCATCATTAGTTCTTCCCTTGTTGTGGCATACGCGGAGTCAATATGCATGGTTTTTGTATAGTTGTTCCATCAAGTGACGGCGGCGACCATAAAAGTGCATGTGGCAAACTTAACACGTCATTTTTCTTTACAGGAACCAAAATGGAATATTGATTCCACCTTTTCAATCCACATGATCATTCGTACAACACCTTTATTGTCATATAAAAATATTATTTTGTAGTTTAGGAATTCTCCATAGGTGCATGCATTTGGAATATTACTTCGATGAATACTACTCCCATTTCCACTTCGCTCGAGAGCATTATTCCTATTGGCTTCATAGTTGGCCAATGCTTTTGGCACTTGTTGTGAAATCATTTATTCAAGTTCAGTTATGTATAGTAATGGTATTGGCATTAGATGACCGTCTGCGCGTCTTCTTTAAGAAAACATGGTTTTGTCCTATCTGAAAAGAGGGTGTAAGTGGCATGGCATTTATCGCTAAGCATAAGTGATAATACTTCAATCATATTAAACGAGATGAATTGATGTAGTTTGGTACTTGTCACACCCCGAAACCGATGGCGGAAACGTTCCGAGGCGGAGGACGTCATGCGTAGTATCACAACAATTGTATAGCAAGCATAGTAAACACAACCAAACATTGAATACAATATGAAAAAGTGTTTACATCAGTTTGAAACTTGTTTTAAGAACATCAAAAGTATGCAATCATATAAAAATATAACTCTTATTGCTCCGGCTCCTCAAAATCCAGCAGGTACCTGTCTACTGATTCCCTGAGAATACAAGCAGTTTTGAAGAATATCAGCATAAAGCTGGTGAGTTCATAAGAATTTAGTTTTTGTGGAAAAATGTTTCTTCGAAATCCTTTTTGAAAAGTGTTTCTCAAGAAAATCCTATATTTTCTTACGAAAAGTAGTGTTAGAAGAGTATCTAGCGGTAGAAAGTAAACCATCAGTTTTAGAAATGCTAGTGTTATTCTGGGAAAATCCTATACTTTCCCTAAAAAAACGGTTATCTGTACTAAATGGTAGAGATGCCAGTCTAGAGATCCCTGATTACTATTAGTGTATATATAAGTAGTTTTATTACTCAAAATAAAACAAATGAAGATTTGAGTCCGTAGACCAAAAATAGTTTATACTTGTTTTGTGAGTCGTATAACCATACTTGATATGACCGAGAGACCTTTATAACGTTCTTCAGGCGTTAAGCTAAATGACATTTGTTCACCACAGGCGTGCCCGCCTAACTGTAGCTAGCAGTTCTGGTGTGGGATTGTCAGTCCCGAATAGATCTATTCACAAATCTCACACTCTCCCTCCAGGAGACTCTGGTTATACTGAGATAGGATTTATCACTATACACCTAAGGGTACAGTATTGAAGTAGAGCCTCACAATTCTGTATAATCTAGTTTACTAGCGAGAAACAGTATAAAAACAATGATTATCCTTGAATAATAGTACTTTATACTCCTGAGAAAATATATAACATAAACTAAATCTGTCATAGTTTATATATTCATTTATGAAATCTGATTAGGTAGAGACTGCCTAGAGGGTTATCCCAAACTATACCCATTATAGTTTATTAGAATTTTGTACGGAAAATGCTTTGTAAAAACGTTTCTGAAAGCTATGAAGTTAGATTTCCAAAATAGTAGTTTCCCTTATGCTCAACATATTACAAAAAAAGAGATAAAATATCTGAATATGTTATTAAACGTGGAAATCATTGGACTGCATTAATAAGTTTACAACTTAATAAAATACTTTGAGTTTGGCTTGTATTCCCCCCCTGAAAACATTAAAAACACGGAAAATGTAGGGGTATGAACTCACCTTTGGAAGATGTTTCGAAGGTAGATTCGCGTAAGGACAAGAAGTTCCACGACTGAATTACTGAGACACAACGAGTCCTAAATGACAATTAGAGACATATATAGCCATGAATATAGTGTTTAGAAGCAACTAAATGCAAGGGAACCCCCTTAGGGACTAGGAAACACTTGAACCAAGTGTTGGAATCACATGTGATTCACCTAAGGGAAGTGTACGGCCATATGAAGTGTGTATGGTCGTAGGTGTGCGGCCAGGTGGCGTGTGCGGTTGCACACAGGAGTGTGTGGCCGTACAGAGGGTGTGTGCGGCCGTACACAGGGGTGTGCGGCCGTACACCCTTCATATATGCTCCAAGAGTCGATTTTTCAGCGTTTTAAGGTTCAAACCAAGTCCAACTAGAAGATAGGGAATCAAACTCTCACTTTGGAGGTTCTTTGAGGTGTGTACGGCCACCTTATGAAGGTGTGCGGCCGTACACCTTCATGTGGTGAAGAACATGATGAACTTTGAT
Source organism: Lactuca virosa (assembly GCF_052849685.1). Classification (NCBI taxonomy): domain Eukaryota; kingdom Viridiplantae; phylum Streptophyta; class Magnoliopsida; order Asterales; family Asteraceae; genus Lactuca; species Lactuca virosa. Next base: position 321,111,887 of record NC_136428.1, read on the forward strand.
GATTAAGGGCTTAGATCAATGGGTCCTTCATGTATGATAAGCTAGGTGATGGAAAACTCATGTTTTTGAGTCCTTGAGAGTGTTCTTGGATGAAGTTTTTAGAGAGAGAAAGTAGAGTGCAGCCAAATGAAAGGAATGAGTGAAGGGGTCACCCTATATAAATAGGGATGAGTGTGCGGTCGTACACTAATGTGTGCGACCGTAAACTCATGTGTGCGGCCGTACGCTCATGTGTGCGGCCGTACACACCTTCCAAGAGGGTGTATGGCCCGGTTTTCTCACTATGAGACGTGCTGACTCATTCCTAAACTCAACTTTGGTCAAATGCAAGCTTAGAACACTTAAACGGACCCTTAAACGATGATAAAAGGTGACGGAGTCGAGTTTATCCTTGATAGAAGTTCCGGGTTGTCACAGTACTACATTGAATATTATATGTAGGTAAATATATAGCACTACAAATGATGAAACCTACTAGAAGAATGACTAAAAGGAACTATCACACATCCGAAAAATAGTGTAAGATCATGAAGAATATTATGTATAGAAATTTGACCACTACTTGATGTTGTTATCATATCTCACGATATAAGGTTCCGGTATACTTGAATCAAGATGTTTTGGAAAGTAGACAAAATTTCCAACAACTTTCATGTTTTACATTTTTGCTGATTTTGTTGATTTTGCCTTTAAATAAGCCACGAAAGAAAAAGGGCAAGTGCAGGCACCCTACTTTTGAACTCAGATGGCTCAAACATGAGTTTGACAGTTCACAACAAAAAGAATTAGGTAGAATTAATAGCGAAGCTGTCCCACTTTTAAGTAACATGGTTCGATCTATTTTTGGGACTGTGGCAAGAAAAATATGACAGACTTTGACAAAACCCCTAGCATTATTCTAACTTATAACTACATATTATGTCCCAAACTCTTTTAAACTTTTTGTCACTTTATCTAGGACGCTTTATTAATATTAGCTGATTATTTTTAGCTTCGTAATTGTCTTCAACCGTGCTTTATAATGAACTTCAAACGTGCATATTTCTTAAGGTATCCTTAAACATCTATCATGAACATACATAGGATAAAAATCAAATATGATCCATGTTTATAGATGTTCGGGGTTTTGTGCAATACTTCTATCTATAAGACGTTACGTGTATCTGGATTACTTTATGTTTCGAACGGTTATCTTTTTGAGTCACCTATATTCTCCAAGAGTTTTAGTCTATCAACTATCATATCTAAGTTTAGTGGTGCATCGCTCTATCCAAAATTAAACATAGGTGATCAGTTTACGTTTAGTTGTGGTTTGGCCCATGTACAAAAAATTTAGCTAAGGTGTTTGACCAAAAAATCTTGTGTTGTACCCTTATTCGAGGGTTGGAGTTTATATATATATATATATATATATATATATATATATATATATATATATATATATATATATAACACTATATTTGTAGGTAGAGGCATATACCTAACCTAAAAGAGTAATCACCATGCCATAGTCGTGCTTTTTCCTAAGAAAGTATTAGTTCACTATAGCCAATAGCTCTGATGCCAATCTGTCACACCCCGACCACCAGCAGAAACGCCGAGGTGCACGATGTAAATCAATGATCACAATTATTGAACATACATGGAACAATACAAAAATATAAAGTTATATTAATACTAAAATATTAATTACATCGTCGATGACTATTACTAAATCACAACACCTGCCAACAGTCTTCCGATGACAAAAATATAGTGCAATACCAGAAAGTCTTCTATGCGACCTCTTCCGACTGAAATGATCTTGAGAATACATGCATTAAGATATGCCAATAATAATGTTGGTGAGTTCTATAGGTTTTGACTATGTGACTTTTATACCCAAAAGTGTCTTTTATATAAGTTTTTTCAACATCAACATATATAAAATGAAGTTATTTTTTCCTATTTTAAAGTATAAAAATAATTGTTTTTCACCTTTGAATTTTTGTACAAGTGACGGTACTGTTCATATGAATAGGTTATCATACATAAGTTTATAAACATTGTGTTGTCATGTGATAATAATTGTTAATTGTTAGCTTGCTTAATTTGGAAACTTAAACTCAATCAGTAGAACAAGTCCTTCCCACTACTTATTGTCTTTTATTCAACTCGTACGATTGAACAATCCGTATATGAATCCTATTCCAATTTTATATGGCAACAAGAAAAACTTCAGGGTCTATAATGAGCTTATAATCGAACTATAACACAAAACCTCTGTACCATCTCTAAAAGGGAGCATGCTGAAAGTCCAAACTAAAGCTTTGTAAACGTCCTACATTAAGTAAAGATAGAACGTCAGCGCCCATTTCAACTCGGCAGGCGATGGTTGTAGCTAACAACCGTTGGTGGGGCTCTCTACCAGTATAAATGTAAGCAATTGATCTTATCTTTCTCGTTCCTCACTTTTTGCGGATTAACAGTTGTAAAGCAAATGATTTTTACTAAGATTTGTAGCCTTAGCTTAGGAAATGAAACGTAGCTCATATAGAGAAACCCGAGTGTATTGGATCCTAACAATATACGTAGGCATCCTAGTCCTAAATTTTTTAGGTATAAGCCTAATAGACAAATTTAGTTATATCTATTACGAAAAAGATGGTCCAATTCTTAGATTTGTAAATTCTAAAAAATTCCAAAACTCTATTAAGTTTTGTTATCAAATTCGGGCAGCATGAAGACTGTGTTTTTAGAAAATCCAGGTTCCAACCAATATGAAACCAACGGTTCTCATGAAAATAATTGTTTACAAAATCATTAAAACGCATTCTTTAATATAACATGATTTTTAAAGTCAATTATCAGCATGCTTTAACATATAACAAAATTTGTAATCATGTATGAAATGACTTATATTTCAATAATAAATATAAAATATAACATGTTGGTTTTAATGTCCTTTTTACATATTTTACATACATACATTCATATTCATATATATATATATATATATATATATATATATATATATATATATATATATATATATATATATATATATATACCCAATTTCGAGTTTTTCACTAATGTATATATATACTTCTAATTCAATTGCCACTTTTTATGAATCGTACTTTTATACATTGTACATCATTCTAGTAATATCAATTTGGTTATATAAATTATATATTTTATACATCCCATATATATATATATATATATATATATATATATATATATATATATATATGAAGGGTTTTAGGTAAAACAAATAAACTAGAAAAACAATTCCTAAGTTCACATGCAACCTACTTTGGATCTATGTTTTAACTATTGAACATACAACTTTGAATTGCAATACAAGAACCCTAGAGGAGAGAGGCTATTATGAAAAATAGTAAACTAGGGTTTAGGGTTTACATACCTTTCAATTGCTATAGCAAACAATTGATATTTCCTTGATCTTGATCTTGATCTTCTTGGAAGCTTAGCACCACAAATGTAATGCCTCTAATGGAATCACACCCAAGAACTAGCAAGAAGGAAACTTGGAGAGAGAGGGGAGAGGGAGTATGCAAAATCTCGGCCTTAGGGTTTCTTCCAAAGAAAGAGTCACACAAAAACATGAACCATGAGGCTCCTTATATAGCTGAGGGATCTAGGGTTTAAGGGAAACCCTAGTTATCCTTTGCTTAGGGCCTAAGCAAACCCAAGGGCCTTATCCAAGCCCCTATGGACGAAATTATTAGGGTTTCCCCTAAAGATTTCGTCCACCCTCTTCCAAGGGGGTTCTAGAGCCTTCCACTCAACTATTAGATAATTGCAAACTAGTCCCTGCACCTTATAATTAATTCTTTTAACCCCAAAATCAATTCTGATTAATTTCTGGCTAACAATTAATTAAACATAATGATTTCTAATTAATATATTAATCCATTAACATATTAATAAATCATTTATATATATATATATATATATATATATATATTAATTTATTAATCTTATAAATTAATATCTCTCCTTTCATAATTTCCTTGTCCAGTTGCTAGGTTGAGGGCAACCCAAAAGGACTGTGCTGCTATCAATTCAAGTACATACCAATTATAGTTATGGGCTTAGACACCTAATCCAACAGTCTCCCACTTGGATAAGTCTGTAACTATAATTGCTAGTATGCCTTCTAAATTTGACCAGCAAATTGTAGCTTCCAAAAGCTGCTGCCGAACTCTGCCCCAGTCAGTTACGTGTCCTAAGATAAGTGATCATATAACCCTTCGTTCTGCTTGATATCCCCAGACAAAAGACATGGAATGTAATCAATCTGTTTGTCCAGAATCTATGTTTCCCGATTCCTGATTTGTGATGATGTAGGACTTCTAATTGAACACATCAATTTAGTCCTGGCTGGGCCCAGCACATAAGTCAACACCAAATCATCGAGGGGCCCACAGATATCGCTTTTCCTGTTAGGGCAAAAGGAACGAATAAACGTTGACTCATATGCTTGTATCTTTTACTCATCAAATTATGCATGACAATACGTTTTATAACACCAAGTTACTGATGCGTTTTCGTATCACCAATGCACAACCGACTTGTAAATTACAACTCATATATCTTCGTTTCAAGATTATAAGATATTATCGTCTCAGTATTACTCGTGATGAATTCCATGAAGTAATACTCTGAGCGTGGGTTTATCCAATACTCAAATCTCAATTTCTGAGTACTCATGAACATTGCAGCAATTCTATTGCCATGTCTATCCTTAGACAATCTGCAATCCAATTCATGACAGTCTTAATTCACTACTTACTTCCAAGAGTACGAGCGACTGTGGAGTTTGAATAATCTCATTATTCAGGAAGTAAAACATGCAAAAATGAAACACAATAATAAACAATTGACAAAAGGTAGTAGCCAAACTTATAAATAATACTTTATTATTTAATCACCAAAAGTCAATTACATTTACTTTGTTACAAGTTTCAAAAACTAATCTAACTACTAAAACTAATATCATCTTTCAGTCCTATGCTCCGAGCATGCTGAATATGCTTAGCCCTACTCAGACCCTTTGTGAGAGGATCTGCTGGGTTATCTTCAGATGACACCCTCTTTACTATAAGATGGCCTTCTTCTACTCTATGTCTGATGAAATGGTACTTTCTGTCGATATGTCTGGTCTTACCATGATCTCTCGGTTCCTTTGTCAAGGCAACCGCTCCTTCATTATCGCAGAACAGTTCCATAGGCTCCTGGATGGTTGGAACAACTCCGAGATCCCCGATGAAGTTCCTCAACCAAGCTGCTTCTTTCGACGCTTCACTTGCTGCTATGTACTCTGATTCACAAGTAGAATCAGCCACCGTATTTTGCTTGGAACTCTTCCAAGTAACTGCTCCTCCATTCAGTAAAAACACCCAGCCTGACTGAGAACGGAAGTTATCTCTATCCGTCTGAAAGCTGGCATCACTGTAACCATCTACTCTCAAAGTATCACTGCCACCAAGCACAAGGACCCAGTCCTTTGTCCTTCGCAAATACTTGAGTATATTCTTAACTGCTACCCAATGAGCTCTACCTGGGTTTCCCTGATAGCGACTGACCATGCTCAAAGCAAATGCCACATCAGGGCGAGTACATGTCATAGCGTACATGATCGATCCGACAGCGGAAGCATAAGGTACACGACTCATGTCATCTATTTCAACATCTGTACTCGGGCATTGAGTCTTACTCAATTTGGTATTGCTCTGGATAGGTAGCTCTCCCTTCTTGGAGTTTTCCATACTAAACCTCTTTAGTACCTTATCCAAGTATGTGCTCTGACTAAGTCCAATTAGTCTCTTCTTTCTATCTCTCAATATTCTAATCCCAAGAATATAGGCAGCTTCTCCAAGGTCTTTCATGGCAAAACACTTTCCAAGCCAAGACTTAACTTCTTTCAAGGTTGGAACATCGTTACCAATGAGTAATATGTCATCGACATATAACACCAGAAAAGTTACTATACTCCCACTAGCCTTGATATACACACAAAACTCATCTTCACTTCTAGAGAAACCAAACTCTTTGACTTTCTCATGGAAGCAAAGATTCCAACTGCGAGATGCTTGTTTCAATCCATAAATGGATTTCTCAAGCTTGCACACTCTATTGGGGAACTTTGCATCAACAAAACCCTCTGGCTGACTCATGTAAACATCTTCAGCCAACTTCCCATTAAGGAAAGCAGTTTTGACATCCATTTGCCAGATTTCATAATCATGAAAGGCAGCTATGGCGAGCAATATCCTAATAGATTTAATCTTAGCTACTGGTGAGAAGGTCTCATCATAGTCAACCCCTGGGGTTTGAGTAAAACCTTTTGCAACCAGTCGAGCCTTGAATGTATGCACATTCCCATCCATGTCTGTCTTCTTCTTGAAGATCCATTTGCACCCAACTGTCTTGCGACCTGGTGCACTATCAACCAAATTCCAAACTTGGTTGTCATACATGGACTTAATCTCGCTGTCCATTGCCTCTTTCCACTTGGAAGCCTCTGGGCCTGCCATTGCTTCCTTATAAGTGACTGGTTCATCTAAGTTTACCAGTGTTCTGTCACTTATGAATGTGTCACCATCTGAAGTAATATGAAAACCATACAACTCAGGTGGCACACTCACCCTAGTGGATCTTCTAAGAGGTAATGAGTTATCAATTGGTTCAACAGGAACTGTTTCCTCTGGTTGAGTGCTAGTGTCATCTAAGGTTCCTTCATTGGCTGACTCTTGAATTTCTTCAAGGTCAATAGTGCTCCCACTGTCCTCTTTGAATATGAGCTCTCTTTCAAGAAAGACTCCTCTTCGTGCTACAAAGACCACGTTCTCACTAGGCCTGTAGAACAAATATCCAAAAGACTGCTTTGGGTAACCAATGAAAACACATTTCTCACTTCTAGCTGCTAGCTTGTCGTGAGTCTCTCGTCTTACGAAAGCTTCACAACCCCAGACTTTAATATGTGCTAACGAGGGAACTTTCCCTGTCCACATTTCGTGAGGTGTTTTGGCAACCTTCTTTGTAGGGACAAGATTGAGGATGTGGGCGGCTGTCTCTAAGGCATACCCCCAGAAGTGAATAGGAAGCGAAGCCCGACTCATCATAGAACGAACCATGTCTAACAAGGTTCGATTGCGCCTCTCAGCTACACCATTTAACTGTGGTGTCCTAGGAGGAGTCAATTGTGAGACTATCCCACATTCTTTCAGATAGTCGTTAAACTCGATACTAAGATACTCCCCGCCTCTATCGGATCTAAGTATCTTTATCTTTCTGCCCAATTGATTTTCGACTTCATGCTTAAACTCTTTGAACTTTTCAAAAGTTTCTGACTTATGCTTGATCAAGTAGATATATCCATATCTGCTATAATCGTTAGTGAAGGTCACATAGAATCGATTAGCATCTCTTGTAGTTGATCTGAAGGGTCCACACACATCCGTGTGTATGAGATCCAACAGACCTTCACCTCTTTCACAAGACCCTGTGAATGGTGATTTTGTCATCTTTCCCAAAAGACAAGACTCACACATATCATCTGACTTTAGGTCAAATGATTCCAACACTCCATCCTTTTGGAGTTGGGCTATGCGTTTCTTGTTAATGTGTCCAAGACGACAATGCCACAAGCATGCCTTGTCTACACTATTAGACAAGTCAATATTAAGTACACTATTTCCTAGGCTATCAACACAAGTCACTATTTCATACACACCATTACAAGGCAAAGCTTCAAACATAAAAACACCATTCTTATAAACAGAAATTGAACCATTCAAATCATTAAAAGAATATGTAAAACCTTGTCTGAACAATGCATGAAATGAAATAATGTTTCTCGTCATCTCAGACGAATAGCAACAATTTATTAAATCTAATCTAACATCATTACTAAGCAGAAGCTGATAAACTCCGATCTTGGTTACTGGTGAAGACTTTCTGTTTCCCATGATCAGGTTTATCCTTCCTCGCTCTATCTCCTCACTTTCCTTTAGACCCTGCAAATCAGAACAGATATGAAAACCACATCCTGTATCAAGGACCCATGAACGAGAAGATAATGAGTTATTAGCAGAAATAGTGTAAATACCTGCCGAAGATGGCTTCACTTTGCCATCCTTGATATCTTGCAGATACTGTGGGCAAGATCTCTTCCAATGCCCCTTTTGGTTGCAGTAAAAGCAAACTGCCTCTTTTGGATCAGAAACATAGGGAGTGGAACCATTGGGCTTAGCCTTTGGGCCATTACTAGATAACCCAGCTTGAGCCTTGCTCTTCCAGTTTTGCTTGGGAGGACCTTTCCTCTTTTTCCCCTTTCCCTGTCCAATAGCCAAAACAGGGGCACTAGCAGGTGTGGAGGGTATACTTTTACCTTTCATCCCTGCCTCAGCTGTCTGCAACAAGTTGTGCAATTGGGCCAAGGTCTGCTCAGTATTGTTCAAATGGTAAGTTAGAATAAACTGACCATAACATTCAGGAAGTGAGTTCAAGACCATGTCAATGGCCAATTCCTCATCAAAGTGAATATTGAGCTTGACCAAACGCTCTATGTAGCGTTGCATTCTTTGCACATGTGACACAACTGACTCCCCATCTTTCATCTTGCAAGCCATGAGTGACTTGACTACTTCGAACTTTTCTTGACGAGCTCGCTTATGGTACTTTTCCATAAGGTCCTTGTTCATCTCGAAAGGCCAGTAGTCCTCATAGTACCTCTGCAGTTCTGGGGACATAGTTGCCACCATGATGCATGCCACTTTGGTAGCATCATCGTAATGTTTCTTGTAGGCAGCAAGATCTTCAGGAGTAGCTTCATTCTCATCAAGCTCTTTGAGCTCCTTTTCAAGAACATATTCTTTGTTCTCGAAGCGAAGAGCCATCTTGATGTTGCGCATCCAATCGTTATAGTTTGAGCCATCCATAACGACTTTGGAGCATATATTGAGCAAAGAGAAGTTTTGGTTGGAGGAGGACGAAGCAGAAGTGTTTCCAGGAGTAGACATCTGAAAAGAAAGAAAGTTTTAGTTAGATTTCAAGATACCTTAATAGAATAACCCAAAGATATAGTATCAAGGTTAGGATCCAACTATGAAGATTCACAACTTAGAAATGGGATGCCGAGATCCAAGTGCAAATTTCATAAAGGTAGGTGAATGACGATTCACCAATTCCACCATTAGACGAAACAAACGAAGTGAAATTCCTAATTCTTTTGAGATACATTGAAACTATTCAATGGCATGTTTTATTCTCAGATTATGCTCTTCTATTTGTGACTGGGATGCCGAGGATCACAAACAAGATGTGAATAACCATGCAAATGTGCTTGGTAACCTCATTGTCTTTATCATTAACTATTGATGTGCTGGTAAACCACACACGCTCCATCAAAATGACAATTATGAGATACCCATTGCTACTCTTTATTAGTGCCTTTTAGTGTGCTGGTTAACCACACACGCTCCACTAACGACCAATAAAGCATAATGTGCAATTTCATGGATTAGCATACTTTTCACATTTTTCCTAAAGTAACTAGAGTTGGGATTTTGAAAATAATGTTCTAGTACTTTCTTTAATATCATTATACTTTTAATGAGAAGTAGTTGTCCTATCAAATCCGTTCTGCTAACGACCCTCCACTAATCAAGGAAGCGGTGGGTGAGAGTGGACACCCATTCAACTACCATTTTATAGGCAGTTTCCTTATACCCCCCTTATAGATTAGCTTCGTGAATGAGGCATACTAGCGATTTGACTGACCATATTCTTATACATATAATATTAAACCTTTAATTATAATATATATATAAGGTGTGTTTTAAAACTTTTTAAAACTTCAAGGGTTTATATAAATTTCGAAATTTAAGCTGTTAAATTCAAATTTAAATAAACCAATTCACTAGATTTAATATTTATCTATTAATTAACTATTAATCAAATTATTAAATCTTGTAAGGATTATCTAATTTAAATTAATCAATTAATTTAATCCTAATCCTTATCCCTCTAATTTCGAAAAATAGGGTAAGGATAATTATCCAATTAATCTAATTAAGTAACAATTATCCAAAAAACAAGAAACCCTAGTTATCCTCTAGCATATTTCGAAATTTACAAGGGAGGAGGCTAGGGTTTTCAAAACCCTAACCCTAATTTCGATTAGGGTTCTTTAGAGGCTAGGGTTTTCGAAAAAACCCTTTGATCCAAAACCCTAGAAATCGAAAATTTGGCCTTTAGGGTTTAATAGCTATAAACCCTAATTTGCAATTCAACAATTGTAGCAATTCAATTTAAAACAACAATGGCTCTGATACCACTGAAGGGTTTTAGGTAAAACAAATAAACTAGAAAAACAATTCCTAAGTTCACATGCAACCTACTTTGGATCTATGTTTTAACTATTGAACATACAACTTTGAATTGCAATACAAGAACCCTAGAGGAGAGAGGCTATTATCGAAAATAGTAAACTAGGGTTTAGGGTTTACATACCTTTCAATTGCTATAGCAAACAATTGATATTCCCTTGATCTTGATCTTGATCTTCTTGGAAGCTTAGCACCACAAATGTAATGCCTCTAATGGAATCACACCCAAGAACTAGCAAGAAGGAAACTTGGAGAGAGAGGGGAGAGGGAGTATGCAAAATCTCGGCCTTAGGGTTTCTTCCAAAGAAAGAGTCACACAAAAACATGAACCAGGAGGCTCCTTATATAGCTGAGGGATCTAGGGTTTAAGGGAAACCCTAGTTATCCTTTGCTTAGGGCCTAAGCAAACCCAAGGGCCTTATCCAAGCCCCTATGGACGAAATTATTAGGGTTTCCCCTAAAGATTTCGTCCACCCTCTTCCAAGGGGGTTCTAGAGCCTTCCACTCAACTATTAGATAATTGCAAACTAGTCCCTGCACCTTATAATTAATTCTTTTAACCCCAAAATCAATTCTGATTAATTTCTGGCTAACAATTAATTAAACATAATGATTTCTAATTAATATATTAATCCATTAACATATTAATAAATCATTTATATATATATATATATATATATATATATATATATATATATATATATATATTAATTTATTAATCTTATAAATTAATATCTCTCCTTTCATAATTTCCTTGTCCAGTTGCTAGGTTGAGGGCAACCCAAAAGGACTGTGCTGCTATCAATTCAAGTACATACCAATTATAGTTATGGGCTTAGACACCTAATCCAACAATATATATATATATATATATATATATATATATATATATATATATATATATATATATATACATATATATATATAGAAGTAGGTTCATGCGAAAACATAAATATCTTGCGAAAACGCGAAAACAGATTTTATCTTATAAAATTCAAACACATGTACTATAAAAAATAAATTTATTAGCAATAAACTAAAGATAATAAGTTTACATTGGATTGTGTTATGATAATATAGATTTAAAAAAGTTTTTAATATTACTTTTTTTCACGTCCTTAACCATTTTTAAATTCACGTTTTCATAATAAAAATGTCAAAAATCATACTTTGCTAATATGAAACAATTTCTCATCTATTATCGATTATCATCATGTATTTCAAAGTTTGGATGAATTATTGTCCAAAATATAATGTTGAGGTGACACAATCTCATAGGTTTTTCTTGTTTTCGCGTTTTCGCAGATTTGCATTTTCGCATGAACCATCCTCTATATATATATATATATATATATATATATATATATATAACAAAACTTTTATAACTTTAGAACATCTATATCTATCTATATCTACATCTATATATCATCATATCATATCATACTATATTATAAAGGAAACATTTTTCCTATCACCACATTCATTTGAAACTTCCATGCATTTTTCCTTTCACCACATTCATTTGAAACTCCCATGACTTTTCAATTTCTTTCTAATAATAATTTAAGTTGGTTAATAAGGTTAAATAAATATCAAACCTAAAGTGTAATCATATATAAACTAGATTTCAATATTAAAATAATATCTTTACTTCTACTTATTAAGTGATGTTTTTTAACTTTTAACATATTATACTTAATTTAGTAGTTTTAATATATTTTTGGATGTAAACCATTATCATTTTAAAGATATAATATTGGAAGAATTTATATAAAATACTTAAATTATTAATTTAAATATAACATTACAGGATCAACTTAAATATAAATTTTAGTTTAACTTAAACAACCCAAAGAATATTTTGTAAATAGTTAAAAGTGATTAGTTATAGTGTCTTTCTAATAATGATTATAAGTGGATTAATAAGGTTAAATAAATATGAAACCTAAAGTGTAATCATAAATATACTAAATTTCAATTTTAAAATAATATCTCTACTTCTATTTATAAAGTTATGTCTTTAACTTTAATATATTATACTTAATTTATTAGATTTAATATGTTGTTGTATGTAAATCATTATCAGTTTAAAGCTACAACTTTTGAACAGTATGGACAAAATACTTAAATTGTTATTTTAAATATAACATTACAATATCAACTTAAATATAAATTTCAGTTCCACTTAAAAAACCAAAAAATATTTTGTAAATAGTTAAAAGTGATAAATTGTAGTGATAAATACAAAAATGAAATTGTAATCTCAATTTAACTATAATATTTCCTAAAGATATTTTTATAATTGTTAAAAGTTTTCAAATAAATAGCTTAAAATAACTTACAATAACAATAGTTAAAAATAATTCTATATAAATGATTATATTATTACATTTAAAATCAGAATGTTTGATGTTTTAAATAATTATAATGATAGAATATAAAACATCAAGAAAATAAATTTTAAAAAATTAATTAATAATAACAACAACTATAAATAACATTAAACCATATATTATATTTAATTTTATTCATGTGTCACTCGCGGTAGAAGTCATTCAAACAATTGAGATTATGCAGTTATAATAGATGTATATATATTATCATATAATTCAAAATAATGAATATATTATATCAATTTAGTATACGAACTATTATATCAAATTTAACAACAACGATATTGCTATATTAAAAAAAAACATATAAAGGAAGTAGTTTTCCTTTCACCACACTCATTTGAAACTCTCATTCATTTTTCCTTTCACCACATTCATTTAAAACTCCCATGATTTTTCAGTTTGTTTCTAACAATAATTATAAGGTTGTTAATAAGGTTAAACAAATATCAAACCTAAAGTGTAATCATATATAAACTAAATTTCAATATCAAAAGAATATATTTACTTCTACTTATAAAGTTATGTTTTTTAACTTTTAACATATTATATTTAATTTATTAATTTTAATATATTGTTGGATGTAAACTATTATCATTTTAAAGATACAATTTTGGAACAATTTGTATAAAATATTTAAATTATTAATTTGAATATAACATTACAGGGTCAACTTAAATATAAATTTTAGTTTAACTTAACCAACCTAAAGAATATTTTGTAAATAGTTAAAAGTGATTAATTATAGTGTCTTTCTAATAATGATTATAAGTTGGTTAATAAGGTTAAATAAATATGAAACCTAAAGTGTAATCATAAATATACTAAATTTCAATTTTAAAATAATATCGTTACTTCTACTTATAAAGTTATGTGTTTAACTTTAACATATTATACTCAATTTATTAGATTTAATATGTTGTTGTATGTAAACCATTATCCGTTTAAAGCTACAACTTTTAAACAGTTTGGACAAAATACTTAAACTGTTAATTTAAATATAACATTACAATGTCAACTTAAATATAAATTTCAATTTCACTTAAAAAACCAAAGAATATTTTGTAAACAGTTAAAGGTGATAAATTATAGTGATAAATGCAAAAACTAAATTGTAATCTCAATTTAACTAAAATATTTCCTAAAGATATTTTTATAATCGTTACAAGTTTTCAAATAAGTAGCTTAAAATAACTTACAATAACAATAGTTAAAAATAACCCTATATAAATGATTATATTATTGCCTTTAAAATCAAAAAACAATGTTTGATGTTTTTAATAATTATAATGATAGAAATTAAAACATTAAGCAAATAAATATTTAAAAATTAATTAACAATAACAACAACTATAAATAACATTAAACCATATATTATATTTATATTTATTCATGTGTAACTCGCGGATAGAAGTCATTCAAACGATTGAGATTATGCAGTTATAATAGATGCATATAAAATATATAATTCAAAATAATCAGTATATTATACATCAAATTAGTATACAAATTATTATATCAAATTTAGCAACAACGTTATTGCTATATTTAATATATATATATATATATATATATATATATATATATATATATATATATATATATATATTGTAAAGACTTTAACTATATAGATGTTTCTGCATATCGCGTCTGGTATGATTATATGTGTAGTTAGTTGTGGACATTTGTTTTGTACAAATATGATAACCTTAATTTATATCGTATTTATGTTTTTGGATGTTGTGCCATGGAGGGTGCATACTCCAAAAAATGGTGTGCTCAAACAGATGATCCGTAGAAGACACCTCTCTTCCCTTACTCTTTTTCTCTCACTCTAGAATCTTCATGTTTATGTTGATGAATTCCTCACCTCTTTCTCCTCTTCTCTCTTTGCAGCATAACGAAATGGTATTATGTTAATAAAGAACGAAAAGATATGCTCTTTATGCCCCCTTTTTGTAAAATTTTCTAACTAATTTATAATTAAATAATCTCCCGATGGCGATCTATGAGCTGAATTCGATCGATGAGTAGTTTAATTTATACTCCTCAATCAGGTAATCTCTTCTTTGATTGCTTTAGAATTGAGTTGGGTCAGATTATTACTGTAATTTTGAATTGTTTTTCTCGAAATCAATTTTCGGATTGGATCGATAAACTCAACTAAATTTGCAAAAGAATAAAAACTAAATTATCGGTTAAATAAATATCAAACCTAAAGTATAATCATATATAAACTAAATTTCAATATTAAATTAATATATTTACTTCTACTTATAAAAGAGACATTTTTTACTTGAGCCACATGCATTCAATTTCTTTCTAATAATTATTATAAATTGTTTAATAATGTTAAACTCATGAAAAAACTAAATTATTATCATAAATTAACTAAGCTAGGATATTAAAATATCATATTTTACTTCTATAAATAAAATTATGACATTAACTTGTTAACATATTATAGTTAACTTATTAGTTTAGATATATTGTGGTATGTGAATAATTGTCATTTTAAAGTCACAACTTTTGTATAGTTTATGATTTTTGCAAAATAGTTAAATTATTAATTTCAATATAATGTTAAATAGTTATCTTAAATTAAAATTTTAGTTAAACTTTAATCGAAAAGAGTAAGTTGTTGTATAACATACTTATATCTTTAAACTAAAAGATCAACATATTTATATTTTTAACCTAAAAAAACAACATGTTTTTATTTTTTACTGAAAATTATGTACTTTCCATTTACCCTGAATAAGAAACACTTGCATTTTTAAACCAAAAAATACCCGTACTTATATTTTTAACCCAATAAAGCAACTTAGTGTAACATTTAACCAAACTATCATCACCACCAACCCACCACTTTTTTTCTACAGATTCATAATGAAATATAGAGAGCATTTTTGTAAAACATCAACATAATTTTATTTTGAATTCAAAACAATAACAAAGCTTATTTTTAACGAAAAACCAACAATGTGGTTTTATTTTCTTTTACTGTAACCAACAAAATACTATTTTTTCTATACAAAATAACAATGTACAATATATATATATATATATATATATATATATATATATAATGATAGAGTGTGTTGTCTATAAAGAAATATTAGACGATTAATAATATACAATTAATCATATGTTCGTACATATTTGTAAACAATCCTAACTCTTTATTTTTTTTCTTATTGATTTCGTATTTGCTAGGACTCTTATTAATAATTATTTAGATGTAGTAAACTATAAGCGCAAAAAATCAATCGCCTCTAGAAACTAATTTCTGAAAGAAATTATTCTCACCCGTCGCTTAGCACGATTAAACAGCTAGTATATATAACAACTGAATAAATTGTAGATATTATTTAGATAAATTTGAAGAAAGTATTGTAATATTGATGCAACAATTTGTTAAAAATATGAGCGGCTGACACATTGAATAAGTTGTAGAAATTATTAGATAAATTTGAATGCGATTGCCTAAGTATGAATCAACCTTGTTATGAATCATGGTCCATAACTTCATATCAGTATTATATACCATTGATTAGAACGAAAAAAGCAATTAAACCAATAACTAATGACTCAGAAATAGGTTAAGATTTTTAGAAGAGGCAGGTAGCATTTTGAGTTTTGTTAAATTTATGTTTCTTATGAGAAAAGAGGATGATGGTTAGTTGTTTTGATATTATTTACAATTTTGTTGTTTTTTGGTCTAAGTTGTTATATCATTTGATCAAACATATTTTCATCATGTTCTTAAGGTATTATGGTCGGTTGTTTTGAGCAAACAAAGTGATTTTAAGGGATTTGAAATATTGTAATCCTTTGGAATGTAAGTTCCAAGACTTGAACAAAGGTGTCCTGATGTTTTTATTTTTTTGTTTTTTTTTTTAATTTTCCATTATCCCCACTCAACACATTTCAATTGTCTTGTATACAAAATCTGATTTTTGGCCCAAGAAGGCAGAATTTAAAAGGATAAAGCAGACTTGAAAGTACAATTCCTTAATTAGAAAACAAAAAATGAAAATCAACGTGTTGTAATAGAAAAGAAAGGAAAGTAGAATGTTATAATAAACAAATAAATACAAGTATGTTGATATTTCTTACATTTATCCCTGCTACAAAATTATATGACGAGACATTTACCTTCTTCCAGCATTCAGCTTTACTCTTATCACCAATCAAGATGATGCCACTTGACTAGATATGGGAACACTTTTAGCCTGCCATAAAAATGAACCATATGTAAAAAAAAATTAAAAAAAAAAAAAAAAACATATATGTGTTTTTATTCACAAAGCAAATCGATTAAGTTTTGGTTTGATTTCCCGCAAGTTGTCATATTAATTCCAAGAGGTATTAACATCACCTGAAAATAGATGCCCGTGTGTGTCATACTCACTGTTTGGTTGCTAGAGATGGAATTGCCACCTGTACAGAACTCCTCAAGTCAGACGAGGACTCAGACTGATGTCAATGGGACAAAAATTGCAAATTTATTGTTCCACCCAAAAAGTGGAACAAGATGGGACCACAAATGATGTCAATGGGACAAAAAATGCGGCCTTTTGTCCCACCCAAAAAAAAGTGGAAAATGACAACATGACAAAAGTTGTCATTTTTTGTCTCATGCAAAAAAGTGGAATAGGGAATGGTGTCAATGTCCCGCCCAAAAAGTGGTCAATGTGACAATAAATGCAATTTGTTGTCCCATCGATGAAAAGATTGTGAAAAAGACGTGAATACCCTCATAATTGAAAATAGCCTTAGAAAGCTTGTCCATTCGCAGTGCCCTTTGGTAAGAAAATTGCTCTGTAAAAAAGATTATTCTTCTAGCAAACCCTGAGCTGGCCCACACCACCATGCCCTCAGATCAATCATGTGAGATGTAAATCAGATACATAAGACCCCAATCCACATTGGAACCCATTTGTAATCATTTCTTTAAGATCAAACCATTTTTTTTATTCAATTATTCGGCTTCACACCTTCCTCCCTACATTTCCTTTGTAATTCCTCCACCAACAAATCATTTCCTTCAATCTTAGCAGCACGCATAAGAATCTTATAAGTGTTTGAATCCGATGACAATCCATAACTTTCTAAATTACAAAAAACTCGATAAGCTGCTTCAAGTTCCCAATTCTTGCAAAGACCAATCATAAGACTATTAATTGTCACCATTGAGGGTCGAGGACCTTGAGAAATCATACATTCAAAAACATCTAAACAATCATTAAGCTTTCCAACATTGCAATAATATTGCATTAAACAAGTAAACCCCACAACATTTAACTTAAAACCTTCATCTTTCATTAAATCAATCACCTTTTCAACCATTTTTGAATCACCCTTTTTACATGAAGCCGATAAAATCGTGTTGAAAGACACCAAATCGGGTTTCTTGATACTTTGAAAATACTCTAGAGCTTCATCCATGGATTTCCCTTTACAAAAACCTTTTAGAATTGTGTTGAATGTTATGTTATTTGGCTCGATGTCATTCTTTATCATACATTCAATCACATATGACAACTCTTTGGATTTAAAACCAGAAAATAGACAATAGTACACGTTATAAACCGCAACATCCATATCACTTCCACCATAGAAAATATCATGCAAAAGAGTACGTGCAATTCCTAAATTACCCTTTTTGAGTAGTCCCGATAAAGCAGTAGCTGTATAGCGATCTGGTGAAAGTTCCTTTTGGTAGATAGTTTGAAAAAGGTCAAAAACTTCATGAACCATATTTTGGTTTGAAAGAGCACGAAGAATTATGTTATATGTAACAATATCAGGATCCAGTCCTCTTTTTTCCATTCGACCTAACAAACTTAATGCCTCTTGTATCCTTCCATTGTCACATAGACACTTGATGAATGTGGTGTAAGTTCTCACATTAGGGTAGAAACGACTATTTGTTGTCATTTTGTTCAAACAATTTGAAGCCTCCTTAAATAACTTTTTTTTACAAAACCCGTAAAAAAGAGCTGTATATGAACAGACATTATGTACAAAACCCTTTTTCTCTAAAGAACAAAAGATTGCTAAAGCTATACTAATCTGATCAGATTTACATAAAGACCATATTATTGGGTTGTATATATATGGGCTTGGAAAATAACCTTTGTCTAATAGTTTATAGAGCACTAAGGTAGCCTTTTCTGTCATCCCATGTTTGCTTAGGCGATTAATTAACAAAATCATTTGTGGTTCAGTTGGAATGTAATTCAACCCCATCATCAATTCAAGAACAGTAATTGCATCTTCTAATTCCATGGAATCTGAACATTTCTTGAGCAAAGTTGACAAAGAAGTAAATGAAGGAGTAAAGGCATGATTACACATTTCAATGGTGACCCAAAGAGCAACTTTTGATTCCCCGATAAGATTTAGTCCCTTTAAGAAAGTATTGAAAGTGGATGCATTTGGGGATAATCCAAGTGTTTTCATTTCGGAATATAGGGTAGAAAGATCATGTAAACACAAATTTTCCGATTTAAAACAGCAATTGATCAACGAATTGTAATCGTATATTGTTGGCTTACCAGGAGCAGCGGTTCTCATAAGACGGAATGCCTGTAGTGCTTTAGTAATACCACTTGACTTTGCTAAATTCTGCATATTGCTCCTCAATTCAGCATAATCTGCGCAATGGTGATCGTTTTCTTCTGACATGTCTAGTGATTGTACAGAAGAAGATGAAGAACGAGACATGAATGTACATAAAAAGTGATTTCTTCTGATGCTTCTCTTTGCGCGAAGTATACTCAATAAAACTGAGAAAAAAATCATTTTTGGAGAACCAAAAGCGAGAGATCACTTGATTGCAACAGGCATTTCACTGACAAGGAACTCATGCTTAGTATTATACTTCGATATGGGTATGAATGTGTATGCAGTAAGACCACGAGAACCAGAAGGAAACCCGATTTTTGACGAAGAAACAGAAAGTTGTAAAGGGGGTTCGTTGAATTGATATGTGTGTGTAGCTTCTATCCCATTTCCCGCAGGCTTAGATGTGAGCATAAACCCTAACCAGAGAATTTTCTTGAGATAAACCTAATTAGACAACGAGCATAAGCATAAACCCTCTTTTCTTGCTCGAAAAGGCAGGAAACTGAAGTAGCGGCTGACCTCTTGCTTAACCACGGATGGATGCAAGCTTCGTTCTTTAAATTTACAAAGGGTGTATTTTGTTTACAAAAAATTTCAAATTTACCCAAAAAATTTAATTATTTTGTACAAAATAGCAAAAAAAAATCAAAATTGTATTTTTAGCCATCAATTTCACAGATGGACTGTTTATGTTTGCAGATGGACTAGTCCGTCTGCGAACATATCAGTCCATCTGCGAAAATGAACCTAGCCTACTATAAAAACTTATTTTTTTTGTTTCATTTTCACTCTTTTTTATTGAAAAACTCTTTCTTGGAAGCGATTTTCTTACTCCATCTGCGATTATGGACGATTTCATGAACAATCCTGATAATATTGTAACAACTAAATTTATAATTTTTTTAGAGAGGTTTTAAACAAATTTTCCAAAGAAATAGCAACTAAATTGATAATTTTTTGCAAAAATTTATATATAATAAGGTTGTTTCGTAGTCAAACTATATCAATTTCGTAGTCAAAATAAAAAAAATAACACAAAATCGCAGTTGAAAAGGAGAGGAAATCGCAGATGGCCTTAGTCCATCTGCGATTTTAAGGGGGAAATGAGGTTTTTATACAGCGAAAAAAAAGCCATATGCGAACGTACAAGTGGCTAAAACACATCCGTGTTTTAGCCACTTATACATTTGCAGATAGCTTGCCAAAATCGCAGATGGGCTTAATCCATCTGTGATTTTGGTGGCTAAAAATGCAGTTTTGATTTTTTTTTTTTTTTTTTTTGCTGTTTTCCACAAAGTAATTAATATTTTTGGCTAAATTTGCAATTTCTCAATGTTCATATAGAATTAATTTTATTTAACTTATTTACGTTTGCATTAAAATTACAGGTACTTTATTGTTTACTTTTTACTATATGTTTATCTATTTATTATGTTTATTGCATTTTTTAAGTAATGCTCTACATAATTAAACTTATTCCTTTGTTGAACGTGCTCACAACTAAAATTTTAAATAATTTTCAGTCAGTTATAATTGTCATATATAAAATGCAATACATTCTTATTTGGATGAATACATGTTATTTATTTATACATAATTATTTTGATGAATACATGTTATTTATGCATCGGTGTAAATACTTGAAATTTTTAAATATGTATAATTTTATAAATATTAATGATATTCAATAAGGGTAAAGAGATATAAAATGAGAAACCATTATCATTAGTATTTAAAAGAATTTTGACCTGACTCGATAAGACTCGATACGGCCCCGCACTAGGTTGGTTATCTTATGTGAGTAAAGCTCCAGCAAAATAAAACATAAGTCCCAAAGAAATAACCGAAGGATGGTGGTAGATACGAGCAATACATTTGCAAATAAAGGTGTCAAGATTAGCATTGAATAGTATACTAAAATCTTGTAAAGGGTCTTCTGCAAAAGAAATGTTTGTCCTTTAAGAACATATTACATATTATAGATAACTAGTAGCGAGAAACAAATGGAACTGACATAGATTGAAAAAAGCAATAAGACTACCACTCTATTCTTGAGTTTAATAAGTAAGGTAGGGAAGATGAAATGAAGGGAAGCGAATGGAAAGAAAAAAAGGGATGGAAGTAAATTTAATAATTAGGGTTTCAACTATAATATGTATGGAAATGTAATTTGAGAACACACAAAGTTCTATTGGGGATGTTTGTATTTGTATTATTAAACGAGAAAAATGTAGGCATGACTTTGAAAGATATCAATTGATATAAGCCAATAGTTTTTAGAGTAAATTATATCAATGGTGGTTTCGGGTAGCCCATCACTTAATTGATTAATTTGAACACATTTGGTCTAATGATATCAAATGTTGGAAAATGTCTATGACCTAAAAGGTTGAGAGTTTAAATAGAGATTTTAAATTGACCATTCAAAGAATATTAAAAAAAAAATGACCAATTTGAAAATAGGAAAGCCTTGGCAAAAATATATGTTCCTTATAGGAGTGTGTTTTAGTACTTCATGTCTAACATCATCGTTCACAAACATAAGAGATTATGAGCGCAATGTTGCTCTTAATTCGTAAGACATTTTTTGCAACCCCAAAACAGACAATATCTGTTCAATTAGATTGTAAGGGCTACATCAATATACAACGTTTCATAATAGCAAATCCTTGCTTTCTTCTGGCTTGTTTTATCATATGAAATTGTGTTTTACTACTTTTAACACTAAAAAGCACATAAAATGATGTATTTATTGGAAAATGTTTGATGCAAGAACTATATAAAATGAAGGATTTATTATATTTACTAAAGATGGTCATATACAAATTGTCTTGGTTCTAAAATAAAAGGTTTTAAAAATACAATGGCTAAAAAAATATAAGTTTGGACACCTTTACTTTATCATTTTGTCACTTAGACCACCAAACTAGTTGCGTATCATACAAAATGACTATTTTACCCTCGAAAAAAAAAATTGGAAAAGTAAAAACAAAAAAACAATGTTCAAACACTTGAGCAATATTCCCAATTCAATAACCAAACACACATCAAATTCGGTTTTTTTTTTCAATCACACATACTTCTAAGTTCTATGTGCCAAAACCAATCAAAAACCCGCTTCCATCTGTATTTTATGGGCATTTTCTTTTTTACCAAAAACAATCAAAACATCTCTATATGCTCCTTTTACTTGTACAACACAGTTCTTACTTTTTCCAAAAATTCCATGAAAAAAATATACACAGAAAAATCAGTTGTGCAACTTTCTTCATTTTTACTTACCAACTGCCACCTTCTTCATTTTTTGAGATCCACCCTCACTAGAAGATGATCCAGCTTCTGACACATCACCAATGTCTAATGAATCCGGAAGATTCTCAGAGAAATCACCACTGTGCATCTGCAAAATGGAAGAATTACATGTTTGGATGACAAGGGCATTTACGTCTTTTACACACACGAGAGAGAGAGAGATCCATGTCATACTTTCTTACTTAATGGACTTAACTAGGACATGGCTTAATCAAGGAAGCTATATTGTTTTTTACTTTCCTCATTAAATCCTACCTTTTTTTATACAAATTGGAGTTATTTTCTCAAATTCATTTCTTTCTATTACAACATTGTATTTTGAAAAAGAAAAAAGGATTAATGTCAAAACAGACCTTATATTTTGTGTTTTTTCCGGATTAGACCTCAAATTTATTTTTTTGCCTGAAAAAGGCCTCGTATTTTTTTTCACTTTTTCTGATCTGGCCCTTTTACTCGTTTTTTTCCAAAAGAATTGTAAAATGTGAGGGTTTTTTCGAGAAAAACTAAAAAAGTCGAGGGTTTATCCCTAACACAAAGTTGAGGGTTTTTTTTCGGAAAAAAAAAATACAAAGTTGAGGGCATTTATCCCTAACAAAGAACATGTATATTGAACATACAATGTGCATAGACATGTTGACAAGAGTACAAAGGAATGGAATAAACAACGGAATGGAATGGATCATTCCATTCCATTGTCATGTTTGGTTGGCTTGAAGGAATCAATTGAGTCATTCAAACATGTTGTTTGTTTTGTATAAATAGATAACTAAATAAAACTAAATTGATGAATGAAGAATAATATGTTATTTTCTAAAAATAAAATGTAACTAAATAAGGTATGTCATTAAATAATTACAATATGTATTTCAAATAGTTAAAAAAGAATTATTTATCATCTACAAAACTCAAATACTATAAAGTCTTAAAATAGAATTATAATCAAAAAACAAATTTTAGTTATTTTGAAAAATAATAGATTTAGTTATTTTGAAAAATAATAGAAATGGTTGACGTTTTAATTTTTTTTTAAAAGATTAACATTATTGGAAATTATATGGATACAAGTAATTTATTAATATAATATATATTATTCCTCAATTCCTTGAAGGAATTAATAAAAAAAAACACCCTCCCCAAGAGAAGGAATTGCACTACATGAGGAATACTCCATTCCATTCCTTTGTGGCAAAAAAAACATGATCTTTTTCAATCCGACATGATTCTCCATTCCATTCCCTCATCGATTACTACAAACCAAACACCTACCTGATAGTTTGTTTAGTATGATGGAATGGAATCATAAACAAATGGAATATAAATCAAACCAAAAGAAGGAAGGAATCACATTCCATAATGCTCAATTCCATTCCAACTCTGATTCTTGTATACAAAACACTAAATAAAACTTACCTCAAGTTGATTCAGCATATCAACTGTAGCTTCCATGTCACCTCTGTTTGCCATATAGACACTTGAAAGAGACTCATCAGAAACACCAGGAAATGTCATCTGAAGATACGCCAAATTCATGTCATGATCAATATCCAAGGCCTGTTTTCCTGCCACCTCAGCACTATGTGATGATGAACCATAAGACTCAAAACCAGAATGATTCTTGAGTTTCAAGCTATCTGGACTCTCAGAAGCACCATGGTTTTGTGTGGTGTTTGCAGGGGAAACATATGTTGATTCATAGCCTTTGGTTTCATGAGTTGTTGTGGGCCCTCTTCTAGAGAGTGGAATGTAAGAAGTTGCATATGGATTCAATGAAGATGATCTTGCCTTCATTGTTCTTGGTTCATCAATTGACTAAGATGAGAGAAAATTTCATGAGGACGAACTTGTCATTGTTATCAATTGAAATAACTATAGAAACACAAGCTTTATAGACAAGCTAACTCCTACTCCCAAAAAAATAATAATAATAATAACTCAAGCTACATATTTTACTTTCCTTCAATCTCCAAAAGCACTAGAGTAGCTTAGTTTCTATGAGATTCACCTAGCAAAGTAACAATCACCAACTGCGCAATGGATGTATTCATCACATGGCAAGTAACACTTGAAGGACATGCAGAGATTACATAAAGATTATGGTATTAGTTCCTTGTTGCCTTGTTGGTAGTTCACATCATGCATAAAACTTCAAGAATTCAGAAACTATAAACTAAGAAAGTAACAGCTTATTGATAAGAGGTGGGCTAATTACTAAGAACTAAATTTCATATAATCATATCCATAAGAAAACACACATATCTGGTTCAACTAGATCTTGTTATTCTGTGGAGTATTATAATATTTTACCTGACGAAATCAAAAAATAGAAGTGAAAAGGAAGCATGTGCATATTCTAGAAACAACAGGTTGCAATTATCTGAAGCGTATCTATAGCCAAACGACAAATAAACTTCCAAACTTTGATTTTATTAATTTTTTGGCACTTACAAAGATTACAGAGCATCGAATATAAGTAATTTTCAACCCAAGTACACGATCCGAATACATAAACAAAAAATTCCGACACAAACATTCAAGAGAATTCAAATACAAACATCAACGAGAGCAATTACAATAACATTATACCTAAAATATGAATAATAAAGCAACTAGCAAAGAGAACCTGAACGCACAGACAAGAACCAAAAGATTGAAAATCGAGATCAAGCGCAAAGAAACAAGATCAAGATGTAGCGAATAAATTGACGGTAAAAGAGATCATATTAACAAAGATATCTTACCTGAAGATTGTTGATGGATGATGGAGTGATGAAAAGCAACCAGCCGATGCAAATACAGGAAACCCTAAATTTTTGGTTGCGTTGAAGAAGATCGTCTCTCTCCCTCTTTCGAAATGTAATTGGGAGAATACAAAAAGGGATCTCAGGCTAAACGAGAAGTGAGGGTGACGTGGCTCGTTTTTTTGTCTAACCCCTTGTTCTAAAGTCTGGAAATAGCAAATGTGGAGTACAAAATTAGTAGCATAGCGTACAATGTAGCCACTAACTTTTGTGTGTGTATTCTTTTGAAATGATTTTGGTCAATTTCACGGATATGGTGTCCACGGGTGGAGATGAACACCCTTGTCCACGTTATTAAAAAAAGAAATAGAGTAAATTACACTTTTGATCCATGTGGTTACCACATATCTATATGATTAATTTTAATTTTGAAAAATTAATAAAGACATTTTTGTGTTTTTAAAATGACAAAATTGCAAAAATGGTTCCTATGGTATGTATTTTTTTCGGGTTTTAGTCCAAACCCTGATTTTTTTGGTTTTGTGGTCATTTTGACCTAGTTTCGTTGCGGATTTGGTCTCTCGGTAAACTGAAATGACTTTAATACTCTCGGGTATTTATTTTCTTCTTTTCTTTCATTTTTTCTAAATCTAAATACTTATTTAAGAAGAGGGGGCACATCTCTCTCTCTCTCTCTCTCTCTCTCTCTCTCTCATATTGCTTCCTGTAATAAAACCACATACATATACACACTAAATTAAAACAATCACACACACACACACACACATAATTGGCCTACAACTAGAAAACATACATACCTCACACACCTTCATCTATGTTTTGTTACTGGAAAATGAGCTAAATATCCTGAAGCATTTGAAGGAGATGCATCATAATTGGGGGAACTCACTAAGTTTTGAGCTTACAGTTTTGGATTGTGTTTCAGGTACCTCAGTGGATCGCGGGAAGGCAAAGGCGTGATCGTGCACCTTCTCATGTTTTTGCTTTACGATTTTAGGATTTCTCTGATGTGGAACTTATTTTGAAAACAATTTGTGAACAATATTGGTTTTGGTTTGTTTTAAAAGTTTAAAATTTTCAAAAATTTTATGAATGTTACAAGTTGGTATCAGAGCCTTGGTTTGAGTGAATCGGAAGAACACTCATGTGAATCCAGTCTCAAACTAAGGAAAATATTTTCAAAATGATTTTAAAATGGTTTTCAAAATACTCAAGGAGGATACGATGTGTACGATCAGCCGAAGCCAGTAAGTAGACCCCAAAATACCATATTGTTTATGATATCATGATATGTTAGAACAACATGCTAGTGATAGGATAGGGATCTTCAGGAATTGCATGATAGTATTGCCTGATTATATGATGCATGATAGCCTAGGGCCTTCTTTTATGGAATTGACATCATTACTGTAGTTGCTTAGTGTATGCATGATGGTTATATATAACTAAGATCTTATAGCCTGAGAATGTTTGGTTTGGCCTTATTTCATGTTATTGTTTGATGAAGGGCTTAGGGTAGGATCAGATATTCGAATTTCTATAGGGTCTAGTGTTATGTATGGCTAGCATACACGAGTGTTGCAGGGTTGGTAGAAGTTTCATGGATGAGTCATGTGGGGTCAGCAGACCAGTCGTGAGATGTTTAGCCTTTCCTCTATGGAGTGAGGATTGAGTGTTAGACTATGCTTATGAGTATTGTTAGGATGTTGTGATGATCCTTGATACAAATACGCGTAGGTGTGGAAGGTATTATGGGCCCGTACTACTAAAAGCATAGGACTCGTACGCATAGCAAGGAAGTCACAACCCCTAAGACTTCGTTGGGAGTTGGTTCCCCGATATGTTATGTGGATTATCTGATATCTTCCTCGTGTATTTTCAGTATGGTGACTACGAGACAAGTTAAGATCGGATCCGGGTCGGGATCAGGAGCTGGCAGTCAGGGTGGGCCTTCGATGGAGTTCAGGACCTGATCATAGGAGGGATGTTTCTTCACTTGTTTATGCCCTGCTGACCAGAAGGTCAGGTGCGCTATGAACCTTCTGAGGTCCAGAGCGAAGGATTGGTGGAGGCTCGCTACTAGTTCTTATTATGTTAAGCAGAGAGTTGATGTGTCTTGGGAACAGCTTTCAGAGATGTTTCGCTCCTGATATGTTTCGCTGGTGGAGCGTGAGAGATTAGCGCATGAGTATCTGGATTTGAGACAGGGTTCTGATACGGTGACGGAGATCACCAAGATGTTCACGGAGATAGCTATGTTCTACCCTGAGTTTGCTGCATCCGAGCAGGCTCATATGACCCGTTACTTGAGCATGCTCAAGACGGAGATCAGGCAGTTTGTTTTCATACAACGCCATGGTTCATTGTTAGAGATGCAGGAGGTCGCCAGGCGGCGTGAGATTAAGATTGATCAGCAAACGAGAGAGCAGAGGCCAGCCCCGATGTAAAGCAACCTATGCCAAAGCGGTTTAAGACCGCTGATGTTATATCTGAGGGTCGGAAGGGCCGCACTTGTGGCAAGTGCGGCAAGACGCATGAGGGTGCTTTTCGTTCATCATCCGGGTGCCACAATTATGGTCGGCAGGGTCACATGGCGAGGGATTTCCGCCAGCAGGCTCCAACACTCAGTTCCAAGATTTGTTATCATTGCGACTAGGTTAGCCATGTGAAGGCTAACTGTCAATCGCTCACTGCCAGACCGGCGCAGGCTCCAGTGTCGGCTACTTTGAGGATCATCGACGGGAGTCAGGGCAGAGCAGAGCTCCCGAGGGCTCGAGGTCGCGCTTTCCAACTTACTGCCGAGGAGGCCAGGGCAGCACCGGATGTTGTGACTGGTATGTTTCTATCCCTTATCTTATCGATTATGTTTGTTTTATGCTCTTATATTTGTACCTTTGGTAGGTACATTCCCAGTGAACTCCTTGCCTGCTTTAGTGTTGTTCGACTCGGGTGCGAGTCGATCCTTTGTTTCTCAGTCCTTTAGTAGGGAGTTTGATTTGCCCATAGGGGAGTTAGAGTGTTCGTTGTGAGATTCTATCGCCAACGAACACGGGATTTATGCTTCTTCGGTTTATCGAAGTTGCGTTCTGGAGATCTTCGGGGTATCCTTTCCGATCGATTTGATTCCTATTCCCATGGGGGATGTCTGTGTGATTGTGTGTATGGATTGGCTGAGCCGCTTCGGTGCCATGATCGACTACGAGGGGTCAACGTGTGGTAGTTCGAACCCCAAGTGGGGTAGAAATGGTTATTTAAAGAGAGGGCACAATGTTGGGTTCAAGGTTTTGTTCGGCAGCCAGGGATCGACAGTATATTCAGCATGGGTGTACAGGTTATTTGGCTTATGTAGTGGATACGCGGGTTGGGGATCAAGTGTCGGTTGCTGATGTTCCAGTTGTCAGGGAGTTTGCTGATGTATTCCCGGAGGAGTTACCCGGTGTGCCTCCTGAGAGGCAGGTCGAGTTCAGGATTGACCTTGTGCCAGGTGCGGCCCCTATTGCCAAGGCGTCGTACCGATTGGCACCGCCTGAGATGCGGGAGCTGTCATCTCAGCTGTAGGAGCTGCTAGGGAAGCAGTTCATCCGTCCGAGCAGTTCTCCGTAGGGAGAACCGATTCTATTTGTCAAGAAGAAGGATGGTTCACACCGGATGTGTATCGATTATCAGGAGTTGAACAAGTTAATGGTGAAGAACCGTTATCCCCTTCTGCAGATTGATGATCTCTTTGAACAGTTGCAGGGAGTATTTTGGTTCTCCAAGATTGACTTGAGGTCTGGGTACCATCAGGTCAGGGTGAGGGAGGAGGACGTGGAGAAGACTGCGTTCCGAACTCGTTATGGGTATTACGAGTTCGTGGTGATGCCATTCAGGCTCACCAATGCGCATGCGGTATTTATGGATTTGATGAATCGGGTATGCAGGCCGATACTCGATCGCTCGGTTATCATGTTTATTGATGATATCTTGGTGTATTCCAAGACCAGAGAGCATCATGAGGAGCATCTTCGTGAGATTCTGGAGGTTTTGAGGCGAGAACGACTTTATGATAAGTTCTTGAAATGTGAGTTTTGGTTGCGATAGGTTCAGTTCCTTGGACACCTCGTTAACCAGGATGGGATTTTGGTCGACCCGGACAAAATCGTGGCGGTGATGCGGTGGGAGGTTCTGAAATCTCCCTTGGATATCAGGAGTTTATTGGGTTTGGCAGGGTACTACCGGAGATTTATTCGGGATTTCTCTAAGATTGTGGTACCTCTCACTCGTCTGACGAGGAAGGGGGTGGATTTTCGGTGGGGCCTTGAGCAACAGTCAACATTTGAGACCCTTCGGCAGAGACTTTGCGAGGCCCCAGTTTTGACCCTCCCTGAGGGAGTTGAAGATTTTGTGGTTTTCTGTGATGCGTCCATCACCGGGTTGGGGGCAGTTCTCATGCAGAGAGTATGAGTGATAGCTTATGCTTCGCGGCAGCTGAAGCCGCATGAGATGAGATGTCCAACACATGATCTTGAGTTGGGGGGCGGTGGTTTTTCCCTCAAAATTTAGAGGCATTACCTTTATGGGGTCCGCTGTACTATCTACACGGATCACAAGAATTTGAGGCATATTATGGATCAGCCAAACCTGAACATGAGGCAGCGCAGGTGGCTGGACGTAGTCAAGGATTATGACTGCGAGATCCTTTACCATCCGGGTAAAGCGAATGTGGTGGCGGATGCCTTGAGCCGCAAGTCGGCTGGACCTTCTGTTGGGGTGTCATGTATAAGGATATTTGTGGATTCTCCGCTCGTGGGGTTAATTAGAGAGGCCCAGGCTGAGGGTGTGCGGGAAGAAAATTGGAAGAATGAGAGGATCAGGGGTGAGATCACCAGGTTTGTTCTGGACAGTCTCGTTTTTCTATTCATCTAGGGGCCACCAAGATGTATCGGGATCTGCGTTTGAGTTATTGGTGGCCATGCATGAAGAGAGAGATCGCTTGGTACGTTGAGAGGTGCTTGACCTGCAGGATGGTCAAGGCCGAGCATTAGAGGCCGCATGGCAAGTTGCAGCCTCTGGAGGTTCCCATGTGGAAATAGGAGCAGATATAGATGGATTTCATCACCAAGTTTCTGAAGACGACAAACGTTTTTGATGCTATTTGGGTCATCGTGGATCGATTGACCAAGAGTGCTCATTTTCTGGCGATTCGGGAGAGCTCGTCGGCCGAGAAGTTGGCCGATGTGTATATTCGCGAGATCGTTGCTCGCCATGGAATTCCGGTCTCCATTGTTTCAGACTGTGATGTTCGATTCACCTCCCTTTTTTGGTAGAAGTTCCACGAGGAACTAGGCACGAGGCTGCATTTCAGCAAAACTTATCATCCGCAGACCGAAGGCCAGAGTGAGGGGACCATTTAGACCCTCGAGGATATGTTACGTGCATGCGTTATTGATTTTGGTGGGAGTCGGGACTCCTACCTACCTCTTGCAGAGTTCTCTTACAACAACAGTTTCCACTCCATCATTGGTGCTCCGCCTTTTGAGCTTTTGTATGGGCGGAGATGTCATACCCCAGTCTGTTGGGGCGAGGTTGGTCACAGAGTCATGGGTCGGACCGAGGTGGTTCTTCAGACTATAGAGATGATTCAGCAGATTAGGCAGAGGTTGCAGACTGCTCAGAGTTGGCAGAAAAGTTAGGTCGACCGACGCTGATCTGAGTTGGAATTTCAGGTCGATGACGTGATGTTGCTGAAAGTCTCACCTTGGAAAGGTGTGATTCGCTTCCGGAAGAGGGGGAAATTGGGTCCCCAATATATTGGACCATTCCGGATTATTTCAAGGATTAGCAAGGTCGCCTACAGATTAGACCTTTCGAGGAGCTCAGTCAAATCCATAGTACTTTCCATGTTTTGCAGCTGCGGAACTACGTGTTGGACGAGGATGCGGTTGTGTCACTATATCACATTCAGGTTGATGAGCGCCTGAAGTATGTTGAGAGGCTCGTAGCTATTTTGGAGAAAAAGGTGAAGGTTTTGAGGATCAAGGAGGTACCTCTGGTGAAGGTACGATGACAGCATCGGAGGGGCTCCGAGTAGACCTGGGAGCCAAAGGCCGAGATGCGAGAGCATTACCCAGATCTGTTTGTTGCAGCAGACTTCGAGGACGAAGTCTAGATCAAGTGGGGAGATTTGTAACATCCCGAGTTTTCAGGTATTTTCAAATCCTTCCCTTGGCATTTTTAATATGTCATTTTGGTCCTTGATGTTGGTTGGAATTAGCCTTGAGAAGCCCTTGTGGAAAATTGGTAATTCTTGGGAGCTTGAGTTGTACGTTGGGCGTACATGTGGGTATGCTAAGCGTACTAGGGCACGCCCTAGTACGATGGGCGTACACATATGTACGCAGCACGTACGCGTGTCCAGGTGAAACCCTAAATTTTAGGGTTTGAGGAGTATTTAAGCACCATTATGGGTCATTTTGACTCACTCTTTCAGCCTCCGAGTCCCTTAGCCATTTTGAGAGAACCCTAACCCCCATAGTGAGCATCTTGAGCTTATAGTGTGATTTTTGTGTGCCAAAAGGAGAATTTAGTGCATCTAAGGAGTCAAGGAAGGAAGCAAGCTTGTAGATCTGGGATTACCATCTTCTTGGGAAGCTTCAGAAGGTATAAAGCTTCTACCTTTATGCTTGGATTGTTTGGATCTTGTTTTGGTTGTTTTTTGGTATTCTTCTTGTCCCAAGAGTCCCAATATTGTGCATGCTTTGTTTTGGTCGTGTTGACCTGTCCTTTCAGATCCTAGGATGGGTCCTAAGGCATAAAAAAGAGGTTCCTTGAGCTAGTTTGGTCCCTTGTTCTTTATAGGAGGTCTTAATGGATTAAGACCATGCATTAAACCCTTTTTGGACAACAAAAGTCTTAAAGTTTGAGACTTTATGGTTCAAGAGTGATTTTGAGTCATAGATCTGAAGTTTGAGCTTAAGTGCTTAATCCATTAAGCATTTATAAGGATTTTAAGGCCTACGAGGGTACGCCCCACTTAAGGTGTTGTACTCCCCGCATACTGGGTCAACCACCTCGATGGTGGTCAATGCGAGGCGGAGTACGCCCAACGTGTCGAAGGGGTACACCCCACGTACGCCTTCTGTGTGAGTTCAGACTTTGGGCTTCGAGTATTGGGCCATCTGTTAGGCTTTGATACTTGGGCCCTAATGGACCATCTGGATAAGTGTGTTTTGGGCTAATTAGAGGATCAGACCTTTGGATGAGGCCCAATAAGGGGTTTGGGCCCAATTTGGAAAATTGGGCCAATCATGGGCCATGAAGTAAGTTGGGCCTTTTGGATCAAATATTTGGACTTGGGCCTTGGAAAATTAGGAAAAAGGGTTAAATAGACAATTACCCTATGTTTGTGAAGGGTTTTGAGCATCCTAACAACCTTAAGGTGCACATACAACCCTAAATGCTTTGGATCTATGTTTTCTCTAATTATACATGCAAAATGATTTTCCAAAGCATTGTCCTAACTAGCATACAAACATAGGTACTTGTATAACAAAAAAAACTAGTTAGAAGACATACCTTTTCTTTTAGCTTGATTCCTTGGACCTTTAAGAGCCTAGCACCCCAAATGTGATGCCTCAAATGCTTCACACAACACCACCACCAATTGAGGACTTTGAGAGAGAATACTTGCACTCAAAAATCGGCTATAACTCTTCCAAGAACTCTAAGGTGTCGATTTTAGGAGCCATGAGGTCTCTTATATAGTGTGGCAAAACTAGGTTACACCATGTAAACCCTAATGTGCATGACCTTCCATATTCCTTATGCTCCATGGTTTTAAACCTCCATGGATCATCCATGGGTTGTGACTAGGGATGAGCTTTAGAACCGGACCGGTTCGGAACCGGAACCGGTTTTCTTATATTATAAGAACCGGGAATCGGACCGCCGGTTCTAGCGCCGGTTCCGGTTTCGGTCCCGGTTTTCCGGTTATTTTTCAAATTAGAACCGGTTGAAATGTTGTAGACGATATGTTATCTTTCGAAGCTTGTAAATAATTCTATATTTAACCAAATTATGACTTTTTACATTCTAAATTGAATTACAAACACTAAATTACACGATGAAAAAAAAATCAAGTAATTCCGACTTCATATGAGTGAGTTATGCGCATTTTAAAAGCGGGAAAGATTCCAAAAAAAAATGTTGAAACAAAAAATACGCAACATTGATATGCTGTCTTCCGGGCTCTATAGCGAATTCAATATTTAACCAAAATATGTGTTTGTATAGTCTAAAATGAAGTACAAACACCAAATTACATGTTGGAAAAAAATGAAGTGATTCCGACGTTATATGAATGAGTTATGCACATTTAAAAAACGGAACAAATTAAAAAAAAAACAAAAAAAGTGTTGAAATAGAAAAAACGCAGCATCAATATTTTTTCTTCCGGGGCATGTGTCTGATTCATTATCTAACCAAAATACATGTTTGTAGAGTTAAAAATGAATTACAAACTCCAAATTACATGTTGGAAAAAAAATCAACTAAATCCGACTTCATATGAGTGAGTTATGCGCAATTTAAAAAACGAAAAAAATGTCAAACCGGTTCCGGTTTTTAGAACTGGGACCGATTTTCATAAAAATGGAGAACCGGTAACCGGATTTTGTTACCAATTCCGGTTCCGGTTCGGTTCTGGTCCGGTTCTGGTTCCGGCAGTTCTAATGCTCATCCCTAGTTGTGACATTGGTTTAGCCCAACTTAAAGAACTATGGATCATTGGCCCACATTATAAGAATCAATAATTTACACAATCAATCCCCATATATTTAATTAGTCTCTTTTGATCACAAAATTAATTCAAAATTAATTCTTGATCAATACTAATTAAATAATATGATTTCATATTAATATATTAGAACTTATAATATATTAATAAATCATAAATAACCTCTTCTCAAATGTCCATCCTTCAGATTGTTCAGGTGTCATGCAACCCAAATGGACCATGCTACTCTCGGGTCAAGTACATACCAATTATAGTTATGGACTTAGACACCTTATCCAACAATCTCCTACTTGGATAAGTCTAATAACTATAACTGCAAGTACGACTTAAAACACCGGCTAGCAATCGTAGCTCTTAAAAGCCTCTGTCGAACTGTGACACTCCATTTTAGATAAGTGATCATATAATCCTATGTTCTCAACATATCTGCTGGAAAAATACATGGAACAACTTCATACTTATTGTCCAGCTGTTTGTTTCCCGATTTCAGATTTGTTTGACATAGATCTTAATCGAACACATCAATTTAGTTCTGACCGGACCCGACACATAAGTCAAAACAAAATAATCGAGGGGCCCAAGATATCGCTTTTAATCCTCCAAGGACTAAAAGGAACAGATAAACTTCGACTCATATGCTTGTACTAACTACTCATCAAATTATGCACAACAACACGTTTTATAGCATCAAGTTACTGAAGCGGTTTCATACTATCAATGTACAAACAACTCATAGTCAACAACTCATATATCTTGGTTTGAAGACTTATATGATATTATCGTCTCACGATCACTTGAGATAAATTCCATGAAGTGATACAAGTGAGCGTGAGTTTAATCCAATACTCAGACCTTATGAGCACTCATGAATGTTGCAGCAAACTTTGCTATGTCTAATACAATTCAGACAATCTACAAGACAAATTCATGACAGTCTTGCCTCAGTACCTACTTCCAACGTATGATCGACTGTGGATAGTTTGAATAATATAATTATTCTGGAAGTCAAAACATGCAAAGTGAAACAATAGTAAATGATTGACACAAGATAGTAACATTACTTATAAATAAAAAACACCTTTTCTTTAAATCATCAAATGTCAATTACATTTCAACTATTACAAGTTTCAAAAGCTATCTAATCACTAAAACTAATATCATCCTTCATCCCGATGCGCCTCGCATGTTGTAAGTGCTTAACCCTACTCAGTCCCTTCGTGAGGGGATCTGATGGTTTCTCCTCTGATGATACCCTATTTGCTACGAGGAGTCCTTCTATTCGATGTCTTATGAAGTGATATTTTCTGTCGATGTGCCTGGATCTGCCATGATCCCCTGGTTCCTTGGCTAAGGTAATTGCACTCTCGCTATCACAGAAAATCTCCATAGGCTCCTTTATAGATGGTACAACTCCAAGGTCTCCGATGAAGTTCTTCAGCCATATTGCCTCCTTCGCCGCCTCGCTTGCTGCTATGTACTCTGATTCGCATGTTGAATCAGCTACTATCTCCTGCTTGGAACTTTTCCAAGTTATTGCTCCTCCATTCAGGGTAAATACCCAGCCCGACTGAGAGCGGAAATTATCCATGTCGGTCTGAAAGTTGGCGTCACTATACCCCACCACTCTCAAGTCATCACTCCCACTGAGGGTAAGGACCCAGTCCTTAGTCCTCCGCAGGTACTTGAGAATGTTCTTTACCGTAGTCCAGTGAGCCTTACCAGGATTCCCTTGATATCTTCTGACCATGCTCAAAGCAAAGGCCACATCAGGGCGAGTACAAGTCATAACATATATGATCGAGCCAACAGCGGAAGCATTTGGTATTTGACTCATCTCAGCTATCTCATCCTCTACACTCGGACTCTGAGTTTTACTCAGTTTGGCATTGCTCTGGATCGGTAAGTCACCTTTCTTGGAATCCTGCATGCTGAATCTTTTCAACACCTTATCCAAGTAGGTACTTTGACTAAGTCTAATTAGTCTCTTACTCCTGTCTCTCAATATCCTTATCCCCAGAATATAGGCAACTTCTCTGAGGTCCTTCATAGCGAAACACTTCCCAAGCCAAGACTTAACCTCCTGCAAGGTTGGGATGTCATTTCCTATGAGTAGCATGTCATCCACATACAACACTAGAAAGCTAACTATGCTCCCACTAGCCTTGACATATACACATGACTCATCCTCGCTTCTCGAAAAGCCAAACTCTTTGACTTTCTCATCGAAACAAATATTCCATCTGCGAGATGCTTGTTTCAAACCATAAATGGATTTCTCAAGCTTACACACTCTATTAGGGTACTTTGCATCGACAAAACCCTCTGGCTGACTCATGTAAACATCCTCAGCCAACTTTCCATTAAGGAAAGCGGATTTGACATCCATTTGCCATATTTCATAATCATGAAATGCAGCTATGGCTAGCATAACCCCAATAGACTTAATCTTCGCTACTGGTGAGAAGGTCTCATCGTAGTCAACTCCCGGAGTTTGAGTAAAGCCCTTCGCAACCAGTCACGCCTTATAAGTGTGTACCTTTCCATCCATGTCGGTCTTCTTCTTGAAGATCCATTTGCACCCGACTGTCTTACGACCCGGTACATTGTCAACTAAGTTCCAAACTGTTGGATTAGTGTCTAAGTCCATAACTATATTTGGTATGTACTTGACCCGATTGGCATGGTCCATTTGGGTTGCATGGCATCATGCATTTGGATAGACTAAAATGAGAGAAATAACACTTAAGGTTTACTAATATATTATAAGTTCTAATATATTAATAAGATTATTTAATTAGTATTGATCAAGAATTAATTTGGAATTAATTAAGTGATCAAAAGGAGACTAATTAAATATATGGGTTGATTATGTAAATCATCCATACTTGTATAGTGGGCTAATGCTCCATGGATGATCAAGTTGGGCTAAAACTCATAGGATGCTCCATGGATGCTCCATGGTGTTTTTTAACCCATGGATCATGGAAATGAAAGGCCATGACAATTAGGGTTTACATGGTGTAACCCTAATTGTGACAAACTATATAAGCATCTTATGCTTGTCAAAATTGGCCACCATGAGAGAACTATGTGTGTATGGTGAGGGCTAGCCGATTTCATGAAGTGGTTCATTTCACTCTAAGTTATTACAAGTGTATTTGATGTTGTGTGAACCATTTGAGGTGTCACACTTGGGGCACTCAGCTCTTAAGCATCAAGGAATCAAGCTACATAAAAAGGTATGTCTTCAAACTTGTTTTTATTACCCAAGTATCAAAGATTGTATGCTAGATAGGGTAATACCTTGGAATATTCATATTTGCATGTATAATAGAGAAAACATAGATCCAAGGTATTTAGGGTTGCATGTACACTTAGGAGTGTTAGAATGCTCAAAACCCAACAGTGGCATCAGAGACTAGGCTTGTTTTCTTGCTATACTGGCAAAATTGGCTGAAAAATTGAAGTTTGTTGCCGTCTGCTCAGCAGACTCGCCGAGTCCATGAAGGGACTCGACGAGTCCAAGGCTAAACTCATCCAACTCACCGAGTTGGTTCATGCACTCGACGAGTTGGACCCCCAGACAGCATATCTTCGACTGTTTTGGTTGTAATTGGACTAGGAACATTACCCTAAGCTGTTTTTCAACTTATAAACCTGTTTTTGATGTGGTAATGTTCATGCTAATCCAATTTCAAAGATAATTGTCAATAGATTCATGTTTTGTATTAGTTTAATGGTTAGGCTAATTACATGAAAAAGTTTGATTGAATTATCTTGTTCTTATGAGTTGCTTAGATTAATAGAAAAGTTATGTGAAATTGTTGTTTCAATCCAAATTAATCTAAGAGTTGGTTCTAAAATGTGTTTTTGTAACTTGTCCTCAAGTTATATGAAAAGTCACATTTAAGATTCATAAAACTCATAAATATTTCCATAGGTTATGAATAAAGAAAAGTCATATTCTTTTAATAGTTTAAAGTCTTCCATAACTTGTCCTCAAGTTATGGAACTTGAGTTTTTTGAATTAAAACTACTTTAAACACATAAGTTATGGAATTGAATAGTTTTGAATAGTTTCAAAAACTTGCCCTCAAGTTTTGGAATTTGAAAAGTTTTCCCTTATGAATACTTTAATTCCAAGTTAAGCCCTTAGAATTTTAAAAGTTAAAATTCAACCCTTATACTTTATAGTATTATAAGTTAATAATAATAATAATATATATATATATATATATATAAGAGCAAGTCAGTCTTACCGTTAGTAGGCCTCATTCACGAAGCCGGTCTATAAGGGGGTATAAGGTTACTGCCTATAAAATGCCAGTTTAATGGGTGTCCACTCTCACCCACCGCTTCCTTGACTGGTGGAGGGTCGTTAGCCGAACGGGTAGGACAAGGACTAGAATTCTCCCTTCATTAAAAGTATTAATGATAAATATAAAGTAACTAAACCTTTTATAAATTCCCAATCTTAGTTACTTTAGGAAAATGTGAATTTGGTGCTAACCCATGAAATTACACTTTGCACTTTGCTTAAGTCGGTTAGTGGAGCGCGCGTGGTTAACCGGCACACTAGCTTGATTTAACAAGGTAGGCAAAGGGTAACTTAATGTTTATCATAGTATCGATGAAGCGCGTGTGGTTAACCGGCACATCGATTGAGGGGTAAATATTAAGGGTACCAAGTATATTTTCATGGTTATTCACACCTTGTTTTGTGATCCTCGGCATCCCAGTCACAAAACTTGAGAGGGCACAATCGAGATTGAAACATTGCATTGAAAAGTTCAATGAATCTCAAAAGATCTAGGAATTTCAAATCCAATTAAAACCTAATATATTATTTCGTTTTTCATGGTGGAAATTGGTGAATCGCCATTCGCCTACCTTCAAATATTCTATAGCTTGGATTACGGCATCCCTCTTCCAAGTTATAAAATATTGTGTTGGGTCCTAGCCTTAATATTTCATATTGGGTGTTATATTAAGGACTTTAAATCAACTATCTTGAATATCTCCCAAAAGATGTCTAGTTCAGACATCTATGATCTTCCCAAATCTCTTGGAACTTTACTTACTCCACCTCCTCCAATTATTCTCCCTAACACACAAGTCTAAGGTCACTCAAGTCCTATTGGCAAGAAAGGTCTATGTGTGATCGCATCTTGGAGATGAAGTCACATATTGACAAGCCGGGAGAGTTGGGTGTCAAAATCTTAAGAAAGTTGAATGTTCAATCACTTTCTAAGTCACATAGTGAGTTCTTTATGGAATACTATGTAAAAGACTGTGACATGACCCTTAATGAACCTATCTATTTGCTTTGTGCTGCTGAATCAGCAATGATTTGGAGCACTGGTAGAGCAAATTTGATTAGAAGATCAACTTCCCAAACTTCCATGGACTTTGAAAATGGTAACATTGGATATCCTGAAAAGCTTTCTCTTCCCAATGAAAAGGGATTGTCCATAGTCAACTCGGTTGATCAAATGGTAAAGAGAAAGGCAAGTCTGAGATAGTCCAGTGCACCATTCCCAAAGAGTCCATATGTTTCTCTTGCCAAAGGAAGGGGCGTTGGTTGCGAAGCTGCCTTAACTACCTGAAAGATCATAAGGTTGATCAAGTCAAGAAGTTTGAATCTACTTCAGGTAAAGTCTACTATCTAACTCTGTTAAGTTTCTATTATGAGATTCTTATTACATGATGTGACTGGGTCACATGTTGATGTTTAAGAATCAAAGAAAAGTGAAGAAACTTAAAGGAAGTATATGCTGATTCTGATCGCGAAGGTGGATTTCGATCGCATAGTTCGGTGATCAGAATTTTGAGATGTTGCTTGGGAGTTATGATAGATTGCTAGGAAATATGTAATAGCATAGTTTCCATTTAAAGTTGCATTGTAAGGAAAGTTTTTCCTCATTTGATAAATAAATAAAATTTTTGTTTTATTATATGTCCTTGCAATGGCACTTATGGAAAATTGATGCTTGTATATTTCTAGCAATAATGGAAATTTGAATTTGATTCTTTCAGTTGTGGTAGTGTCTAAATTTACCAAGTAAGGAAAGATTCTCATCAACCAAGGTTTCAGTTGGATAGAAACTTGGAACTCATGCAAGTTGTATAGTATGATGAATGAGAATTTTCATCTTTGGAAAATTAAGATTAATTCCTTGTTCACATGTTTATGTGAGTCAAGTGAAGGACTAAGGGATCGAGTACACATTCTGGTGCACTGATCAAGTCCACCACAAAAGATCGATAAGACTATTCGTCATGATTTACTAAAGCCTAGTAAATATGGTTACACTTACAAGTTTAAGTATAATTCTGAAACATTGGAAAAGTTTCGATGTATGGCAGAACGAATGAGAAGAATCAAATTTGGCAGAAAGATAAAAGTTTCTCAAATCTGAAAAGATGGGAGAGTACTTTAGTATCAGGTTTTGTGATCATCTTAATGATTTAGAAATCATATCACAATTAGTCCTCTAAGGAAATCTTAGTGCATTCCTATGGCTAAGAAGAGGAATCAAGAATTGCTGAAATGGTTAAATCAAGAAGATGAGTCATACTTCGTACCAAAAAACAAGTCTTAGAGTTATACTCCAAGACTATAAGTTGAGTGACATATCTTAAAGAAAGGTTTATAACACTTGTCAAATGTAAGAGTAAAAGTGTCCTACTTTTGTACATTTGAAATTGGTAAGTTGTGATGTTTTGGATAAAACAAAGACCAACTAAGGCCAATTGTGTGAAGTGTTTGTCTTGATAAAGAATCTGCACTATCTCTTGAATATTTAACAAGTGAGTCTTATATGTCAAGAGGACAGTGGGAATCTTAAAGATCCTGAAAGGATATCAAGATCTAATCAAGAATAAAAAACCTATAGTTTGACACTAGCACACGATGTGAGGTTTATAACCTATCGTCTTGACATATTTCTATTTCTCTGCCCATTCCAGTTAAAGTTGGCTTTGCATATGAGTTCTGAGAGTTCTCAATTGGTTGCATAACAACTTGGAAGCAATGGCAGGCCCTTGTGCTGCCAGGTGGCAAGAAATTAAGATTGAGTTCAGTCCACATGAGTTTGGATTTGTCATTTTCCTTGTCTTGTGATTATGGTTTTGACAAATTCACATGGATAAGAACACATACACCATAAAATCTAAGTGTCATAAGGTTTCTCTCCGATTCATGAGAATGATGGTGAGGAAACGCTTTCACTAAGTAATTTTATGTAGCTAGCAATTGTGATATTTGCATTCTCAAAGTCATTAGTGGAGCGTGTGTGGTTAACCGGCACACTAACATGGACTTGTGAGGAATGGCAAAGGTCTGAACAATTGAGACTATGATTACGGCATCCCTTTTCATAGTTCTGAAATTGTTTAGACACACATGTGCGCTATCTAAGGAAAGGTGTATGATCTTGATAAAGTTTTATCAAAGCATCTCGTATCAGAAATTTGAACTTTAGTAAGAAAGTCAATAAAGTATTGATTTCTAGAAGTCCAGCTGATTTCTGAGTACATGTCAAAGCTAGTGGGAGCATAAGTGTTATGCTAATAATCATCATGTTAGTGGGAGCATGATAATTATGATAAGTGTTGCAAGTTAGCAATGTTAATTATAGAAAACAAAAGTTTCAATTGGGAAAAAGTTGTTTTGCTATAATTAAGGGAGAGGAAATTATACTTCATTTCAAATCTAAAAGCTTTGATCGTGAGATTTTAATCAAATTTAGTCAAGTATATATATGAATGTTATGTTGGAATGGTTCAACATAAGGAAATTCTATATATGGGAACATTATTTGCGTTCTAAAATTCGATTATGATTACGGCATCCCTTTTCATAATCTGAATTTTGAGAACATGGCAAATAGAAATAGAAATATTATAGCAAAAGACTGGTCTAGTCTTTATGTGAGACATCATGAATCGTGTCCCATATGCTCCGGATATAGGATCGATTGCATGTGATATAATATTCATCATTTCTAAATTTTCCAAATGCTCAGGGCATTAAGAAGGGAAAAATCTAGAATTGGATATGACTAAAATGATTAAGCAATTGTCGAGGACAATCTAAGGTTTACCAAAGATTGGTTGCTCAGGGACAGTTGGAAGTATAGTGTTAATTTTGGAAGGACCATTTTGACATATTCTGAAAAGAGGCAACTCTTGTTCGGAAGCGATAGTCAAAATGAGAATATGGAAATATTCCCATAGGTGGAAGTTATTTATTAAATCTGTGTAAGATTAGGAAACTTCATGCAAGAAGGATGTTCAAAGCAATATACTTTGAATATGAGACTTCGTTTCCATGGAGTTGATCTAAATTGGAATACTCTGTAATGTCTGTTGACAAGTCTTTGTGACTTTGTGCATAATCATTATAGAGGATCAATGCATATAAGTTGAGAATCTAACAAGATTTAGGTAAATGGCAGGAATTTGGAATTATTGTATTTGCGGTAAGGATTTGGGATTGTGAAATGAGAATCATTGGAATTATGTTCAATTGATCTATTTCACAAAGTAAAGATCATAGACAAACTTAGTATGCATACTTGGTGTATGGCATAACTAATGTTTAGACAAACATAGTGTGCATACTTGGTGTATGGCATGACTAGTGTTTAGAAAAACATAGTGTACAAGCTTGGAGCATGGGACAACTATTGTTTTAATTCAAGTATAAAGTTGATAGTTTGAAACAGTATGCAATGAAAGATGGGTAATAAATATGGTGATAAATAAAAGGTGTGTTTATTTATATTCATAAGTTCTGAGACCATATTGGATTCGATTATTCTTGTGGTTCACTTTGCATGTTTTGACTTCCAGAATAACTAGGTCGTTCTTCCTGAATGACTAAGTTATTCAAACCATCCACAGTCGGTCATATGTTGGAAGTAGATATGAATCAAGACTGTCATGGGTTGGCTTGTAGAGGTCGAAGATGTTGGACAAAGCGGTGCTACAACACTCATGAGTGCTCATAAGTTCTGAGTATTGGATCCAACCCGCGCTCATTTGAATCACTTCATGGATTTTATCACGAGTGATCATGAGACGATAATATCTTATATTCTTCAAACCTAGAGATATGAGTTGTTACTATGAGTTGGTTATACATTGATTGCACGAAAACGCATTGGTAACTCGATGTTATAAAATGTGCCTTTGTGTATGATTCAACAAGTAGTAGAACAAGCCATATGAGTCGAAGTTTATCCATTCCTTTTACCTTCGGGATAAAAGCGATATTTGTGGGCCCCTCGATGATTTAATGATGACACATGTGAGTGCTTGGCCAAGCCATGACTGATTTGATCTGTTCAGTCAGTCAGTCATCATGAATCGGAAATCGGGAAACAACAAATGGACAGAGAGAATGATTTATAATCCATGTCTCAGTCTATATGATATCTATAATGGAGGAATATATGATCCCTTATCTAATGGACAAGTCATTGACGAGATCAGAGTTCAGTTACAACGTCATAGTTCGACAGTGGCTTAAAGAGCTATGATTGCCAGTCGGTTCTTGAAGTCATACTCAATAATAGTTTTAGACTTATCCAA
Source organism: Lactuca virosa (assembly GCF_052849685.1). Classification (NCBI taxonomy): domain Eukaryota; kingdom Viridiplantae; phylum Streptophyta; class Magnoliopsida; order Asterales; family Asteraceae; genus Lactuca; species Lactuca virosa. Next base: position 321,155,754 of record NC_136428.1, read on the forward strand.
GTGGGAGATTGTTGGATTAGTGTCTAAGTCCATAACTATATTTGGTATGTACTTGACCCGATTGGCATGGTCCATTTGGGTTGCATGGCATCATGCATTTGGATAGACTAAAATGAGAGAAATAACACTTAAGGTTTACTAATATATTATAAGTTCTAATATATTAATAAGATTATTTAATTAGTATTGATCAAGAATTAATTTGGAATTAATTAAGTGATCAAAATGAGACTAATTAAATATATGGGTTGATTATGTAAATCATCCATACTTGTATAGTGGGCTAATGCTCAATGGATTATCAAGTTGGGCTAAAACCCATAGGATGCTCCATGGATGCTCCATGGTGTTTTTGTACCCATGGATCATGGAAATGAAAGGCCATGACAATTAGCGTTTACATGGTGTAACCCTAATTGTGACAAACTATATAAGCATCTTATTCTTGTCAAAATTGGCCACCATGAGAGAACTATGTGTGTATGGTGAGGGCTAGCTGATTTCATGAAGTGGTTCATTTCTCTCTAAGTTATTCCAAGTGTATTTGATGTTGTGTGAACCATTTGAGGTGTCACACTTGGGGCACTCAACTCTTAAGCATCAAGGAATCAAGCTACATAAAAAGGTATGTCTTCAAACTTGTTTTTATTACCCAAGTATCAAAGATTGTATGCTAGATAGGGTAATACCTTGGAATATTCATATTTGCATATATAATAAAGAAAACATAGATCCAAGGTATTTAGGGTTGCATGTATACTTAGGAGTGTTAGAATGCTCAAAACCCAACACAAACTTGATTGTCATACATGGACTGAATCTCGCTGTCGATCGCCTCTTTCCATTTAGCAGACTCGTGGCCTGCCATGGCTTCCTTGTAGTTGTTAGGTTCATCCAAATTTATCGGTGTGTTATCACTGATAAATGTATCACCCTCAGATGTTATATGAAAATCATATAACACATGTGGAACACTAACTCTACTGGAACGCCTCAGAGGTACAGACTCGTCAATTGGCTCGGAGTTTCCTCCTCAGGTTGATTGCTAGTGTTTGAGGTTCCTTCACCGATTGACTCTTGAAGCTCTTTAAGGTCAATTTGCCTCCCACTGTCTCCTTGGCCTATGACCTCTCTCTCATGAAAGAATCCTCTCCCCGCAACGAAGACAACATTGTCACTCGGTCTGTAGAAGAGATAACCAAAGGAGTTCTGTGGGTAGCTGATGAAAATACTCACTTCGAGGTTCGAGCTTGTCGTGAGTCTCACATCTCATGAAAGCCTCGCAACCCGAAACCTTGATGTGTGCTAACAAGGGAGCCTTCCCTGTCCACATCTCGTGAGGTGTTTTGGCAACCTTCTTGGTTGGGACTAGATTAAGGAAATGGGCGGCAGTCTCTAAGGTATACCCCCAGAACGAGATAGGTAACGAGGCTCGACTCATCATGGAACGAACCATGTCCAACAAGGTTCGATTGTGCCTCTCAGCCACACCATTAAGCTATGGTGTCCTAGGTGTTGGATTAGTGTCTAAGTCCATAACTATTTTGGTATGTACTTGACCCGATTGTGAGCATGGTCCTTTTGGGTTTCCTTCACCAAAGCAACTTGATAGGATGATTTGTGGAGAAAGAAATTAATTATGATTTATTAATATATTATATGAATAATATATTAAAAGAGAAATCATATAGTTTAATTAATATTAGACAATAATTAATTAAGAAATTAATTATGTGGCTAAAAGAGATTAATTAAACTTGGGGGACTGATATTGTAATTATAAGATAGTTGCATAAATGGGCTAATGGACTCCATAGATGTTGGAGTGGACGAAATCTATGGGGAAACCCATTAGAATTCGTCCAAGGCTTCTAAGGAGGGAGTCCATGGGCTGCTTGGAGCCTAAGCAGTCAAATTAGGGTTTCCTTGTTTGATAACCCTAATAGCCTCACTATATAATGACCCCTTGGGCACCCAAAAACGTGGCTAAGTGTTCCTTAGGGTTTCTTGGACGTTTTTGGTGCCTCCTTCTCCTCTCCCAAGTCATCCTCTTGCTCTTGGTGTTTGTGAGCCATTAGAGGAGTGACACTTGTGACTCTAAGCTTTCAGAAGCCAATTACAAGGAGAAATTGAGATTGTTATTGCTACATAACAATCAAGGTAATATCTAAAACCTATTCTTATGTTAATATCGATTATCACATGCTAAATCTAGGGTTTTAAAGTCTTGGATGAATGCATGTACAATAGAGAAACCTAGATCCAAGCATTAGGGTTTGCATGAGCACATATGATGTTCTTATGGCTAAAACCCATCAGTGGTATCAGAGACTTGATTGGTTTCTATTGTATTGATGCTTTGTTTCTCATTCATGCTTAGAAAATCAATTTTTTGCTCCTCTGACTGACAAACTCGCCGAGTCCCAAAGTGAACTCGTCGAGTAGGATGAACTCGGCGATTCCCTATGGGAACTCGACGAGTCATGCTGTCAGAAAGAGGGATTCTCGGGATTTCATGCCTATTTTGCTGTGGGATAATTGCCAAATCGTTTTTTATTGATAAATTACGAATTTTATTGATATTGGATGATTATCCTTGCCAAAATAAAAGATACTTTCAAATTAATTGAATGTTTACTTCCTTATATGATAAATGTTAATTTTTTGGATGATTTGATCATTATCTTGCATGAAATTGAATTAGGTCATAATTAGATAATCACCAATTAATTGTTTAATTGCCTTATCTGTATTTTGATCTAATAGTTTTGAAAGGTTTCAAAACTTGCCCTCAAGTTTTGGAATTTACATTTTTTGATTAAAAGTTTAATTTTGAAATATTTGAATTCTAAACCCTAATGTTTTGAAATGTTTCAAAACTTGCCCTCAAGTTTTGGAATTTAAATTTTGATTAAAAGTTTAGATTTTTTGAAATTTTAAATTCTAAAACCCTAGTTTTGAAAAGTTCAATTACACCCTTATGGTTTTATTAAATTAATTAAAAGTATAATTGAAAGAGAATTAATAAATCCATAATGATATGATTTATATTTAAAAGTGTAATTTATAAAGTTAAACCACCTAGTATTTTAAAAGTGTAAAATACACCCTTGTAATATATATATATATATATATATATATATATATATATATATATATATATATATATATATAACATGAAAAGTCTAATATTATATATATATATAACTTAAACTGCTAGTCTTACCGTTAGTAGGCCTCATTCACGAAGCTGATCTATAACGGGGGTATAAGGTTATGGCCTATAAAATGGCCGTTTAATGGGTGTCCACTCTCACCCACCGCTTCCTTGATTGGTGGAGGGTCGTTAGCCGAACAGGTAGGATAGGGCAAACCCTCTCCTCATTAAAAGTATAATGAATAATTAAGTAACTAAATGTTTTACAAAAATTCCCAATCTTAGTTACTTTAGGCAAAAGTGTATTGATGCAATTCCATGAAATTACACTTTGTACCCTTACTAAGACGTTAGTGGAGCGTGTGTGGTTAACCGGCACACTAAATGCGTTCTAAGCAAAGGTGGAAAAGGGTGACTCGATGTTTGTCATAGTTCGATGGAGCTGATGGGTTTTATGCATAAGAAACAATCCTATGTGCTCATACAAACCCTAATGCTTGGATCTAGGTTTCTCTATTGTACATGCTTTGAATCCAAGACTTACAAAACTAGATCTATCATATATAATTTGAAATTATCATAAAGAAAACAGATCTAAGTGGTTTACCTCTTTCAAGTAGCTTGAATCCTTTGTAATCTTCTTGATCTTGAGCTTAGAGTCACAATTGTAACTCCTCTAATGGTTCACAAACCCCACAAGCAAAAAGGCAATATGAGAGAGGGTGAGAGGTGCTAGAAATCGGCCCTAGGGTTCTCTTAGAATCAAGTGTAGCCGTTTTTCATAGCCTAGGGGTCCTATTTATACTGCAGGCTTCTAAGGTTTCAGTCTAAACCCTAATGGACAGCTTAATCACCAAGCAGCCCAAGGATCCTTCTAGATTAGGGCCTTGGACGAAAATATGATGGATCCCCATCATAATTTCGTTCCCCCCTTTAATCCATTAGGTTTCCTAGCCCAAAACTCAACTATCATACATTTGACAGTTTATGCCCCTTTATTTAATTAATCTCTTTTAGTCACCAAATTAATTCCTAATTAATTTATGACTAATACTAATATGATTTCTCCTTTAATATATTATTCTTATAATATATTAATAAACCATAATATTCTCTCTTTCTCCTTAAATTACCTTGTCAAGTTGCTTTGGAGAAGGCAACCCAAAAGGACCATGCACAACCGGGTCAAGTACATACCAAATATAGTTACGGGCTTAGACACTAATTCAACAGTCTCCCACTTGGATAAGTCTAGTAACTATATCTCATATATGTATTCAGAATCCAATTAGCAATCGTAGCTCTTATACTTTGCTGTCTACTCTGATCAGCAATTTGTCCATCAAATAAGGGATCGTATAATCCTCTGTTCTAGATATCATGCTGACAATACTTATTGTCCAGCATTTTGTTTCTTGATCTCTGATTTATTCGACATAGAATTTAGTTGAACACATCAACTTCATTCTGACCGGGCCCGGCACATAAGTCAACCTAAATCATCGAGTGGCCAAGATATCGCTTTTATTCTCTTAGAGTAAAAGGTACAGAAAAACTTCGACTTATATGCTTTTATCATTTACTAGCCAAGTCACACACAATAACGCGTTTTATAACATCAAGTTACTAATGCGTTTTCGCATTATCAATGCATAATCAACTAGCAAACAACAACCATATCTCTAGGTTTAAAGATTATATGATATTATCATCTTGCGATCACTTATGATAACTTTCATGAAGTGATACTAGCAAGTGCGGGTTTATTCCAATGCTCAAAACATATTTCATAAGCACTCATAAACTTTGCAGCAAACCTTTGCTATGTCTAAAACCTTTTAGACAATCTACAAACTAATTTATGACAATCTTCTTTCATACCTACTTCCAACATATGAGCGATTGTGGATCTTTTGAATAATCCTATTATCCAGGAAGTCAAAACATGCAAAATTGAAACAATAGATAAATGATCAACACAAGATAGAAACTTTCTTATAAATAACACACCTTTATTTAATCATCAAAATGTTGAATACAAAATTATCCATTACAAATTTCCTACCTATCTAATCTAAACTAATATCGTCCTTTAGTCCAACGCTCCTAGCGTGCTTCAAATGCTTAACCCTACTTAGTCCCTTCGTAAGGGGATCTGCTGGGTTATCTTCTGACGATACCCTCTTCACAACGAGGAGTCCCTCTTCTACCCGATGTCTAATAAAATGGTATTTCCTGTCGATATGTCGAGATCTGCCATGATCTCTTGGTTCCTTGGTCAAGGCAACCGCTCCTTCATTATCACAGAAAATTTCCATGGGCTCCTTTATGGATGGCATAACTCCAAGGTCTCCTATGAAGTTCTTCAACCATATAGCCTCCTTTGACGCTTCGCTTGCCGCAATGTACTCTGATTCGCACGTTGAATCAGCTACGGTCTCTTGCTTGGAACTTTTCCAAGTCACTGCTCCTCCGTTCAGGGTAAAGACCCAGCCTGACCGCGATCGGTAATTATCCCGATCCGTCTGAAAACTAGCGTCACTGTACCCTCACACCCTTAAGTCATCACTCCCACCGAGGACTAGAAACCATTCCTTGGTCCTTCGTAGGTACTTAAGAATATTCTCGACAGCAATTCAATGCGCCCTACCAGGGTTCCCTTGATATCTGCTGACCATGCTCAAAGCGAAGGCCACATCAGGGCGAGTACAGGTCATAGCGTACATAATCGAGCCAACTGCGGAAGCGTAAGGTACTCGGCTCATATCAGCTATCTCTGCCTCTGTACTTGGGCTCTGAGTCTTACTCAGTTTGGTATTGCTTTGGATTGGCAACTCCCATTTCTTGGAATTTTCCATACTAAAATGTTTTAGTACCTTTTCCAAGTATGTATCCTGACTGAGTCCTATCAGTCTCTTACTTCTGTCTCTCACTATCCTTATTCCCAGTATATATGCAGCTTCTCCGAGGTCCTTCATAGCGAATCACTTCCCAAGCCAGGATTTGACCTCCTGCAAGGTTGTAATGTCGTTTCCTATGAGTAGTATGTCATCGACATACAATACGAGGAAGCTCACTATACTCCCACTGGCCTTGACATACACACATGACTCATATTCGTTTCGCAGAAAACCAAACTCTTTGACCTTCTCGTCAAAACAAAGATTCCATCTGCGAGATGCTTGCTTTAATCCATAAATGGATTTCTCAAGCTTGCACACTCTATTTGGATGCTTCGCATCGACAAAACCCTCTGGCTGATTCATGTAAACATCCTCAGCCAACTTCCCATTTAGGAAAGCGGTTTTTACGTCCATCTGCCAGATTTCATAATCATGAAACGTAGCTATTGCGAGCATTACCCTAATAGACTTTATCTTGGCAACTGGCGAGAAGGTCTCATCATAGTCAACTTCAGGAGTTTGAGTAAAGCCCTTCGCGACCAATCGCGATTTATAAGTATGCACTTTCCCATCCATGTCTGTCTTCTTCTTGAAGATCCACTTGCACCCGACTGTCTTACGACCCGGTACATTATCAACCAAATTCCAAACTTGGTTGTCATACATGGACTGAATCTCGCTGTCCATTGCCTCTTTCCATTTAGCAGACTCTGGGCCTGCCATGGCTTCCTTGTAGCTATTAGGTTCGTCCAGATTTACTAGTGTACTATCACTAATAAACGTATCCCCGTCAGTAGTAATATGGAAACCATAAAACTGGGGTGGAACAATAACTCTACTCGAACGTCTAAGAGGTAAGGACTGGTCAATTGGTTCAACAGGAGTTTCCTCCTCAGGTTGAACGCCAGTGTTAGAGGTTCCTTCATCTCCTGACTCTTAAAGCTCTTCAAGGTCAATCTGACTCCCACTGTCTCCTTGACTTATGAGTTCTCTTTCTCTGAAAACTCCTCTCCTAGCAACAAAGACAACATTGTCACTTGGTCTATAGAAGAGATAGCCAAAAGACTTTTGTGGATAGCCGATGAAATAACACTTCTCACTACGAGGTTCTAGCTTGTCGTGAGTCTCTCATCTTACGAAAGCTTCACAACCCCAAACCTTGATATGTGCTAACGAGGGAGCTTTCCCTGTCCACATCTCGTGAGGTGTCTTGGCAACCTTCTTAGTGGGAACTAAGTTAAGGATGTGGGTGGCAGTCTCTAAGGCATACCCCCAGAATGAGATCGGTAACGAAGCACGACTCATCATAGAACAAACCATGTCCAACAAGGTTCGATTACGTCTCTCAGCCACACCATTCAATTGTGGCGTTCTAGGAGGCGTCAATTGCGAAACTATTCCACATTCTTTTAGATAGTCGTGAAACTCAAGACTTAGGTACTCTCCTCCTCGATTAAATCGAAGCATCTTGATTTTCCTGCCCAGCTGATTCTCCACTTCATTCTTAAACTCTTTGAACTTTTCAAAGGTTTCTGACTTTTGTTTGATTAAGTAGATATATCCATATCTGCTATAATCGTCTGTAAAAGTCACGTAGAAGCGACAAGCATCCCTTGTGGTGGATCTAAAGGGTCCACATACATCTGTATGTATGAGATCTAATACACCCTCACCCCTTTCACATGTACCAGTAAAGGGTGACTTGGTCATCTTCCCAAATAAACAAGATTCACACACGTCATCGTCCCTAAGGTCGAATGACTCCAAGACTCCATCCTTTTGGAGTTGGGCTATGCGTTTCTTGTTAACATGGCCAAGACGACAATGCCACAAGCATGCTTTGTCCAAACTTGTGGACGAATCGATATTCAAAACATCATTTCCTAAATTATCTATAACTAACACAGATTCATAAATCCCATTACAAGGTAATGCATTGAAATAAAAGACACCATTCAAATAAGCATTACTAGAACCATTACTATTATCAAATGAATATCTGAAACCTTGTTTAAATAAACCATGAAAAGAAATGATGCTTCTTGCCATATCTGGCGAATAGCAACAATTATTCAAATCTAACCCTAACCCATTACTCAACACTAAGGAATAAACTCCGATCTTGGTTACTGGTGAAGACTTCTTGTTTCCCATGATCAAGTTTATCCTTCCATGCTCCACTTCCCTACTTTTTCTTAGCCCCTGCAAATCAGAACAAATGTGGTAACCACATCCAGTATCAAGGACCCATGAAGTAGCAAGTGATGAGTTATTAGATTTAATTAAATACATACATGCGAAGGTGGGCTTTCTCTTCCCATCCTTAATATCCTGCAGATATTTAGGGCAGCTTCGTTTCCAGTGGCAATAGAAGCACTCTGCTTCCTTGGGGTCAGAAGAGGGTTTAACAGAACCTGCTTTGGTTCCACTAGAAGAGGAACCATATTGGGTCTTACCCTTATGGTGGCTCTTAGAAGGAGCCTTCCTCTTCTTTCCCTTTCCTTGGCCAATTGCCAACATAGGAGCAGCCACAATAGAGGATGATGCAATAGATTTGTCCTTGAGGTTGCTCTCAGCGGTCCTCAGGAGCCCTTGAAGTTTACTCAGGGTGACCTCTTCTTTGTTCATATGGTAGGTCATTCTGAACTGGTTGTAGCAGGAAGGCAAGGAGTGGAGGATGATGTCGATAGCCAAATCCTCATCAAACTTAACATTAAGTTTGAGAAGACGATCAACATACCTTTGCATTCTTTGCAAATGAGCAGTTAGGGATTCTCCACTCCCCATCCTAGCGGTGATCATATTGGTGATGATCTCATAGCGCTCTTGCCTCGCGCTCTGGTGGTACCTGTCCAGCAAATCTTGGTGCATCTCATATGGATACATGTCCTCGTAGGACTTTTGGAGTTCGAGGTTCATGGTGGCCAACATGATGCAATGAACTTTCGTTGCATCACGCTCGTGGGCCTCAAAGGCGGCCATCTCTTCAGGAGTAGCAACTTCTGGGTTGATCTTTTCGAGCTTCTCATCGAGGACATATTCTTTGTCCTCGTAGTGAGTTATCATGCGAATGTATCTCATCCACTCGTTGAAGTTTGACCCATCAAATGTCACCTTTTGACACAGGTTCATCAGCGAGAATGATCCAGAAGCGTTGTTGTTTGCGTTTGCGTTAGACATCTGAAATAGAAAGGAACAAAGTTTGATTAGAAATGAATCCCCAATTAAACACCCAAATGAGAAATTAAGGCTAGGATCCAACAACATTATTTACAACTTAGAAAAGGGATGTCGTAATCTAAAAGTAAATAATTTGAAGGTAAGTGAATGACGATTCACTAATTCTCACCATGAAAAACGAAAAGAAATTAAGTTTTAAATGTATTTGAAAATTCCTAGATTTCTTTTGAGATTCATTGAACATTTCAATGGCATGTTTAAATCTCGATATGCACGTCAAATTTGCGACTGGGATGCCGAGGATCGCAAACAAGTTTGTGAATAACCATGCGAATCAACATAGTGCACTCAATGTCTTCATCACCTAATCAATGTGCTGGTTAGCCACGCACGATCCATTGATCTATGATAAAACATCGAGCCACCCTTTGTCACCAATGTCAATCCCAAATTAGTGTGTCGGTTAACCACGCACGCTCCACTAACGTTTGACAAGGGTACAAAGTGTAATTCCATGGAATAGCATCATTTTCACATTTTATCCTAAAGTAACTAAGATTGGGAATTTGTAAAACATGTAGTTACTTTGTATTTTTCATTATACTTTTAATGAGGAGAGGGTTGCCCTATCCTACCCATTCGGCTAACGACCCTCCACCAGTCAAGCAAGCGGTGGGTGTGAGTGTACACCCATTAAGCGTCATTTTATAGGCAGCAACGTTATACCCACCTTATAGACTGGCTTCGTGAATGAGGCCTACTAACGATAAGACTAGCATTTTACATTTTACATATATATATATATATATATATATATATATATATATATATATATATATATATATATATATATATATATAATAGTATAGGTTTGAATTTTAAACTTGTAAAATTCTAAGGGTTTGAAATTTAAATTATTCAAAATTAAACTTTTAATCACAAAATTTAAATTTCAAAACTTGAGGGCAAGTTTTGAACTTTTCAAAAACATAAGGATCAAATAACAAATAATTTAAATTAAACAATTAATTTCATAATTATCTATATTTGACCTAATCTTATTTTAGTCATTAGATAATTACCAAATAATTTTAAATAATCCATATTTATCATATAAACAACCAATATTCAAAAGATTTGAAATTATCTATTGTTTTGGCAAGGATAATCATTTAATTAAGATAAAATTCGGATTTTAACTTCAAAAAATGATTTAGGCAACAAATCCAAGTCAAAACAGCAACTAAATCCCGGAATACCCTCTGCCTGACGCACGAACTCGCCGAGTCAGCTCTGAATTCGCCGAGTAGGGGCCAACTCGCCGAGTCCAGATACTGACTCGCCGAGTTGAGTAGGGCAGAGGCAAAAAACTCGTTTTTCAGCAAGCAAAACAGTTAAGCATCACATACAATTGAAACCAACCTGGCTCTGATACCACTGATGGGTTTTATGCATAAGAAACAATCCTATGTGCTCATACAAACCCTAATGCTTGGATCTAGGTTTCTCTATTGTACATGATTTGAATCCAAGACTTACAAAACTAGATCTATCATATATAATTCGAAATTATCATAAAGAAAACAGATCTAAGTGGTTTACCTATTTCAAGTAGCTTGAATCCTTTGTAATCTTCTTGATCTTGAGCTTAGAGTCACAATTGTAACTCCTCTGATGGTTCACAAACCCCACAAGCAAGAAGGAAATATGAGAGAGGGTGAGAGGTGCTAGAAATCGGCCCTAGGGTTCTCTTAGAATCAAGTGTAGCCGTTTTTCATAGCCTAGGGGTCCTATTTATACTGCAGGCTTCTAGGGTTTCAGTCTAAACCCTAATGGACAGGTTAATCACCAAGCAGCCCAAGGATCCTTCTAGATTAGGGCCTTGGACGAAAATATGATGGATCCTCATCATAATTTCGTTCCCCCCTTTAATCCATTAGGTTTCCTAGCCCAAAACTCAACTATCATACATTTGACAGTTTATGCCCCTTTATTTAATTAATCTCTTTTAGTCACCAAATTAATTCATAATTAATTTATGACTAATACTAATATGATTTCTCCTTTAATATATTATTCTTATAATATATTAATAAACCGTAATATTCTATCTTTCTCCTTAAATTACCTTGTCAAGTTGCTTTGGAGAAGGCAACCCAAAAGGACCATGCACAACCGGGTCAAGTACATACCAAATATAGTTACGGGCTTAGACACTAATCCAACAGGAGCGTGTGTGGTTAACCGGCACATCGAATAGGTGACTGTAACATTGGGGGCACCATGTATATTTGCATGGTTATTCACACCCTGTTTTGTGATCCTCGGCATCCCAGTCACAAATCGAGGGGCATATCGATATTTAAACATGTCATTGAAAAGTTCAATGAATATCAAAAGATCTAGGAGTTTTCAATACATTTAAAACTTAATCTTCTTTTCGTTTTTCATGGTGGAAAATTACTGAATCGTCATTCACTTACCTTCAAATGTTCTACAATTTGGGTGACGGCATCCCTCTCCCAAGTTGTAGAGTATTGTGTTGGGTCCTAGCCTTAATATCTCATTTGGGTGTTTTATTAAGGACTCAATTAATCAACTAACTTGAATTTTTCTTCCGTTTTGTAGATGTCAAAGTATGACAACTATGGTCTTCCCAAATCCCTTGGAACAAGCTTTCCACATGAAGATGGTATTCCACGATTCGGTCGAGGAACAAGAGATCATGCTTCACTTCCTCCACCTCCTCCTATTGTTCTCCCTAACCGACAAACTCAAAGGCTTGAAAAGTTCAAGCTCACTCAAGCCCTTTTGGCGAGAAAACATGAAGAAGGAAAGTCAGTGTGTGCACACGTCTTAGAGATGAAATCACACATTGATAGGTTAAGAATGTTGGGAGTCGTTGTCTGTGAGAAGCTGGCTGTTGACTGGGTTCTTCAGTCGCTTCCTGACTCATATAGTGAGTTCGTAAGAGAGTACTATATGATAGACCACGACGTGACCCTCATCGATCACCTATTTGCTTGTTGCTGCTAAATCAGCAATGATTTGGCGCACTGGAGAAGCAAAGTTGATTGGTGGATCTACCTTCCAAACCTCTATGGACATAGGCAATGGCAACGAAAGGTATGCCATGGTCGAAAAGTTTGATCATAAGAGAAAGGCAAAGTCTGAAGTAGTTCCGTGTGCTGTTTCAAAAGAGTCAATTTGCTTTTATTGCCAAGAGAAGGGGCATTGGAGACGAAGTTGCCCTGTCTACCTGAGAGATCTAAGAGATGGGAGAGTCAAGACGTATGGCTCTACTTCAGGTAAAATCCATTAACTAACTCTATAAGTTCCTATTTTTGATTCTTGATACATTATGTGATAAGATTACATTTTTGATGTTTTTGTAGAATCGAAGAAAAGAAAGGAAGCTTAAAGGAAGAAGTAAGCTGAGTCTGATCGCGAAGAAATGGATTTCGATCGCATGGATTCAAAGATCGGATTTTTGAGCTGCTACTTTAGAGTTAGAATAGATTGCTAAGAAATGTAATAACATAGTTTTTCATTTGAGTTGCGTCGTAAGGACAAATTTTTCCGCAATAAAATAAATTTTGATTTTGTCTTGTTTATTTATTTATTCTTGCGATGACATGTATGAAAAATTGATGTTTGTGTATTTCTATTATTAACAATGTTGAAATGGATGTGATTCTTAGTTATGTTATTTATGGTAGTGTCATAATTTTCTAAGTAAGGAAAGATTCCCATTGCCTAAGTTTCAATTGGACAAAAACTTGGAATCATACAACTTGTATTGTGTGATGTATGGAAATCTTGGTACTTAAGTAATTAAGACTAATTCCTTGTTCACATAAGTATGTGAGTCAAGTGAAGGACTAAAGGAACTAGCACACAATGTTGTGCACTAGTCAAGTCCACCATAAATAATAACATTATTCGTCATGATTTACTAAAGGTCTAGTAAATGTGGTTATACTTACAAGATTAAGTGTAATTCTGAATCATTGAAAAAAGTTTCAATGAATGGCAGAACGAATAAGTAGAATCAATGAAGGCAGAAACATAAAAGGTTTCTCCAATCTAAGAAGAAGGGAGAGTACTTTTGTATCGTGTTTTGTGATCATCTTGGTAATCGTAAGAACCATAACACAATTCACCCTCTAAGGATACCTTAGCGCACTGGTTTGGCTAAGAAGAGTAATGGAGAACTGTTGAAATGGTTAAGTCGATAAGATGTATCGTACTTCGTTCCAAAATCAAGTCTTAGAGTCATACTCCAAGATTGTGACTTGAGTGAGATAATCTTAAGTAGGAATGTTCTTACACTTGCACATTTTGGTAAGTTGTGATGTCTTGAATAAGACAAAGACCAACTAGTACCAAATTGCGCGTAGTTTTGTCTTGATATAGACACACACTAACTCTTGGATATTTGTTTCTGTCAAGAAATGTTTCTTGATAAGAGAATCTAATATGTTAAGAGGTCAGTGGGAGTCTAAAGATCTTGAAAAGTTTAAAGAACAAATCAAGAAGTAAACCTATTAAACACTAGCACACGACTTAAGGATTGTAACCTATCGTGTTGACAAAATTTTATTTCTGTGCCGATCCAGTTGAGTGATTATGCATATGAGTTCTACGAGTTCTCAATCGACTGCATAAGGCAAGCACCTTGTTCAATGAAAGTACATTGACTAGTATAGGTGAGCTGCTAAATAACTTGGAAGCAATGGTAGGACCCTTGATGGCAAGAAATTAAGAATGAACAAGTTCTGTCCATAAGAGTTTGGATTTGTCACAAACATTATCTTATGATTATGGTTATGACAAATTCACATGGATAGGAACACATGAACCATAAAATCTAAGTGTCATAAGGTTTCTATCCTTCATGAAAATGATTGTGAGGAAACGCTTTCACTAAGAGAGATTTTAAGGAGATAGCGATTATGTATATTGCATTCTCAAATTCGATTATGATTACGGCATCCCTCTTCATAGTTCGAATTGTGAGATTTGGCAATTGGTCTGAACATTTGGGACTTAGTAATATAAGTTCTAAATTAGTTTAGACACACATGTGAGCTGTCTAAGGAAAGGTATGTGAGTTTGAGAAGCTTAGATAAAGGCTTATCGAAGCACATCGTATTGGAAATATGAACTTTGGAAGTCAATAAGTATTGTCTTTAGAAGTCCAACTATTTTCTGAATACGTGTCAAAGCTAGTGGGAGTATAAATGTTATGCTGGAATAGATATAATCATCATGTTAGTGGGAGCATGATTATTATTGTAAGTTGGCAATATTAATTATAGAAAAACAAAAGTTTCACTTTGCAAAGTTGCAGGGGTTGAAAAGTTGTTTTTGCTATAATTAAGGGAGAGAATGTTGTACTTCGTTTCCAATCTAAAAGCTTAGATCGAGAAATTTTAATTGAATTTAGTCAAGGATATATTTATTATTTGCATTCTCAAAGTTCGATTATGATTACGGCACCCCTCTTTGAGAACACGACAAATAGAAATATTATGGCAATATTATAGCAAGAAACTGGTAAAGTATCATGTTTTTCATTATGAATCGTATCCCACACGCCTCGGGTATAGGATCGATTGCATATGTTGTAATATTCGACCGTTCTACATATTATCCAAATGCCTAGGTCATTTAGTGGGAAAAAGGGAATAGAACCAGATTTGACTAAAATAATTAAACAACTGTCAAGGACAATCTAAGGTTCGCCAAAGATTGGTCGCTTGTGGACAGTTGGAAGTATACTGTAACGACCCAATTTTTACAAAGAAAGTTTTTCATTTTAATTAATAAACATACTTGCATAAACCATAAAATTCCATCATAACAGTTTTCAAATCCATATTTATTACATCATGTTTAAATTATCAGAGCGTCCCAAACGTAGTAATAAAAGAGAGATAGAGTGCACGACGCGCCATCACGCCTTGCCCTTGCCCTTGGGCTCAGAGGTACCTGAAACAAATCTACAAACGGTAAGCTTGGAAGCTTAGTGAGTTCCCCAGAGCACACCCACACACAAACGCATACAACAAGTCATACCAGCTAATCAGCTATACAGAACATATAAACCATGCATGCTAAACACATAAGGAAGCCCTAGAAACCCTCCAGGGTCTTACTCCGGGTGCCATGGGAACCCCCACATGGTATTAACCCAATGACTCGGGAACCCCCCGAGGTCTTTGACCTAGGATGCCAAGGAAACCTTCCAAGGTCTTACACCTAAGTGCCTCGGGAACCCCCCTAGGTCTTCGACCTAGGATGCCAAGGAAACCCTCCAAGGTCTTACACCTAAGTACTTCGGGAACCCCTGAGGTCTTTCATGCAAGCACAAACACCAACATATAAATTCACAGAATGGTTAATGCATATATCGTAAACACATAATGGGCCGGCCTTGGTGCCTTAGACCCATTGGTATGGTGAGGAGACTCACATCCGTCTGTCGAATGCCAAAACTGATCTCCTAACCGTCCGAAATCTCCCGGGCTGAATGATAATAGCAATTACGTTAAGACCTTAAATTATTAAAAGGAAAACCCAACCCCAACCCTAACCATGAGGCCCAATTATTCCATCCTTGCTAATGGGCCCAAAATCCAAGTCCAAAAATTACTAATGGGCCTCTTGGCCCGCCAAGGCCCAACTAAAAGTTCATGGCCCAAATCTGATGAGATAGCCCATAATTCACAGAATGCAATCAGTCCAACAATCAAAATGAGGCCCAAAAGTTCGCCAGCCCAAAACAGAAATGGCCCAATCTGCAAAGCGTACGCTCAGCGTACCAATCTGGTACGCTCGGCGTACTGGGGTCTCAAGGACTACGCGCAGCGTACACTGAGTACGGCCAACGTACGTCCAGGTTAAGCATTTTCTCCATTAAGTGCTTAATATCCAATTCTTTTACAACCAAAAGCTAGATCTGAGTTGATCAATACGTCCTAAGGCATAAAGTTGCCAACTTTATGCCTTTGCATGACTCCCATACACCTAAAACCTTCATTAAGACCTTTCCAAGGCCCTTAACCCATGCATGTGACCAATACATCCATCAAGACTCCATTTTTATACCTCAAAACGACCTAGCGACCTCAGATCTGCCATTCTCCTTTCATGGAGTTGCTTATCTTGCCAAAAGAGGTCTAAAGTCCCACAAAATGGACCAAACTAGAAAACCCTAGCTAGATCTAAAGATTTACAAGGAAAGGTACAAGCTTTTTACCTCCAGAAGCCTTGCAAGATGACCCACACGCAGATCCTTGAAGCACCCAACTGATCCAAGCTTGCTTAACAACTCTCCTTCTTGAAAGGGCTCCAAAATAACCACCAAAACCCTCTTCTTAAGCTTCAAAACTCACTCACACTCTAACTCAGCTGTAGGAAGACGAAATGGGGCTAAAGAGGCAGATAGGGTTTGGTCCAAGAGGCCAAAAGGCGTTTAAATAGGGAACAAGTCCGGGGTTTAGGGTTTAGTCCTTCTGATGCGTACGCCCAGCGTACACGGGGCTCCTCCGCGATCACTTAGGCAGAGTATGCTAAGCGTACCCATAGGTACGCCCAACGTACACAAGGGACCAAAAATGCAAAAATATGAATTCTCGAGGGTCGCAAAACATACCAGTTTTTGGGTGTTACAACTCTCCCCCACTTGAACTAGAATTCGTCCTCGAAGTCCGCTGCCGAAAATAGCTCAGGGTAATGCTCTCGCATCTCCTCCTCCGGCTCCCAAGTCTATTCGGAGCCCTTCCGGTGCTGCCATTACACCTTTACCAGCTTTACTTCCTTGCGTCGAAGGCCCTTCGTCTTTCTATCTAAAATGGCGACCGACTTCTCGACATAATTCAGGCACCCATCCACCTGAATGTCATCCAGGGAGACAACTGATGAATCGTCAGTGACACACTTCCGAAGCTGGGATACGTGGATGGTGTTGTGAATCTAACTAAGCTCCTCTGACAGCTCTAAGCGATATGCCACCTTGCCTACTCGGGCTATAATCCTGAACGGGCCTATGAACCGAGGCCCCAACTTACCCCTCTTCCGAAACCTGATAATCCCCTTCCAGGGCGACACCTTCAGTAAAACCAAATCCCCCACCTGAAACTCGAGATCCGAATGCCGTCGGTCAGCATAACTTTTCTGATGGCTCTGCGCGACTCGCAACCGGTCGCGCACCTGCTGGATCAATCCGGTAGTCTTGAGCACTACCTCAGTGCTCCCTATATCCCGATGCCCAACCTCGTCCCAACACACTGGAGTCTGGCACCTCCGACCATATAACATCTCGAATGGGGCTCGGTCAATGCTAGCATGATAACTATTGTTGTACGAGAACTCTGCTAACGGGAGATATGAGTCCCAACTCCCTCCAAAATCCATTATGCATGCCCGAAGCATGTCCTCCAGCGTTTGGATCGTCCTCTCACTCTGCCCAACAGTCTGAGGGTGGTATGCCGTACTGAAATGTAGTTGAGTGCCCAGTTCCTCGTGAAACTTCTTCCAGAACCTGGAAGTAAATCGAACATCCCTATCGGAGACCACAGACACGGGCACCCCGTGTCTAGCCACCACCTCGCGTACATAAATGTCTGCCAACTTCTCCGCGGATATACTCTCGAAATCGGAATGAAGTGGGCACTCTTCGTCAGTCTGTCCACGATCACCCATATAGCGTCCACTCCCCTCGTTGTCCTAGGCAACTTTGTTATGAAATCCATGGTGATCTCTTCCCACTTCCACATGGGGATGGGTAGTGGCTGGACCTTGCCATGGGGCCGCTGATGCTCGGCCTTGACCTTCCTGCAGGTCAAGCACCGTTCCACGAACCAGACGATCTCCCGCTTCATGCAGGGCCACCAATAACTCAGCCTCAAGTCCCTATACATTTTAGTAGCTCCTGGGTGTATAGAGAACTTGGACTTGTGTGCCTCCTCTAGTAGCCTCTGTCTCACTCCCCCTGTCACCGGTACCCATACTCGCCCACACTGAGTCAATAGTCCGCAGCTGTCCTTATCAAACAAAGGATACTGCCCCCAAATTTTTTCTACCTTCCAGTTCTCTTTCTTCACCCCCTCGACCTGAGCCTCCCTAATCATATCCAACAAGGGCGAGATCACAGACATCCTCATACAAGTGTCCCTAATCGGGGACCCCGCCGTCTTGCGGCTCAACGCATCGGCCACCATGTTGGCCTTCCCTGGGTGGTAGAGAATCTCGCAGTCATAATCCTTTAACACATCCAGCCACATTCTCTGTCGCATGTTGAGGTTCTGCTGGTCCATCAAATACTTCAGACTCTTGTGATCGGTATAGATAGTGTGACAACCGTCAATTTTGGGTCAAGTCAAAGTCAACCAAAGTCAACAAGTCAAAACGGTCAACTCATCTAACCCTTGTATATTAGGGTTTCCATTATGATTCTTATTGTACTACTCGCAATCCTAATACAAAGCATCACTTAGTGTTTTCACGTGTTCGGAAATTCTAAACCCTAATCAGGGTAAGTGATGACTCTACTCGATAAAACATTATTCCTTAACCCTCGGGGGCATATAACAATCATAACAAGACTTAACGAGGTTTACAAACCTTGCGTTATAGAGCCAAACACTCAAAAAGGTCACAAAAGAAGCCTCTCCCAATCTCTTTCACCCTATCTCTCTACCTCAAATCTCTCCAAGTATGTCAAATCTCTCCCAAATCTCTCCAAGTATATGAAATCTCTCCCTGAATGAGAAATCTCTCCAAGTATGTCAAATCTCTCCCAAATCTCTCCAAGTATGTCAAATCTCTCCCAAATCTCTCTCTGAATGAGAAATCTCTCCAAGTATGTCAAATCTCTCCAAAATCTCTCCAAGTATGTGAAATCTCTCCCAAATCTCTCTCTGAATGAGAAATCTCTCCAAGTATGTCAAATCTCTCCCAAATCTCTCCAAGTATGTGAAATCTCTCCCAAATCTCTCTCTGAATGAGAAATCTCTCCAAGTATGTGAAATCTCTCCCAAATCTCTCTCTGAATGAGAAATCTCTCCAAGTGTGTGAAATCTCTCCCAAATCTCTCTCTGAATGAGAAATCTCTCCAAGTGTGTGAAATCTCTCCCAAATCTCTCCAAGTATGTCAAATCTCTCCAAGTATGTCAAATCTCTCCCCAAATCTCTCTCAAAATCTCTCTCAACTTCTTATAATCACTTGGGGCATCCTGACCCTCGATTTAGTCGAAAACCGCTCGAAAACGGAAGTCTACGCGAAAAACAGCCTTAAGGAGCCAAACCCTCTTAAGGAACCGAACCCCCTTAAGGAGCCGAACCCTCCTAAGGAGCCGAACCCTCTTAAGGAGCCGAACCTCCCATAAGGAACCGAAACCTCCTGAGAACCGAACCTCCCTTAAGGAACCGAAACCTCCTGAGAACCGAAACCACTTCCTGAACCGAAACTACTGAGGAACCGAAAGTAACCTTCGGTCCGAGAGGCAACCTTCGGTCCAAGAGGACTATTTTCGGTCCAAGCCTCCACCTTCGGCCCGATGCGCAGCTTAAGGAGCCGAACCCTACTCTCGGTTACCCCATCAACTCTCGGTTCTATGAGCATTGACCGAACCTCCGGCCCAGAATTTCGGAAATTGGCAATTTTTGCCCGGTTTTCCATATTTTTAGCGTTTTGAGCTCGTTTTTCGTGATTTTAACACGTGATTTTCACCCAAACTCATATTTTAACATAATAAACCCTAAATATTCATATTTAATTATGTTTTTAGGAAAATCCTTACTTAGGAATAAAAATCTAATGGGAATGGCTTAGAGGTGGAGTGTTGACTTTGCTTTAGTGTATGACACAAGCAACCACCCCATGCCCACTCCATGAACCACCCTTGTCCTTCCACCATACCTAGCCCTTTCATTGTACTTTTTCCATCATTTTCCAGCCACATCCTTGATCCAAGGCTGGAAAACCCCCCCTCTCTCCTCTATTTTCTCTCCTTTTCCACCAAAGAACAAACTTCATTCTCTCTCACTTTCTCTCTCTAAATTTCGAGATTCAAGGCTATTCTCCAAGCTTTTCCTCCACATTTGGTAAGTATCTTCCTCCTACACTTAGATATTCTACTATCCTTCATCCAAATCATAGATTGCTTACACAAATATCGTCATATTTGTTGTTAGATCTTCAAATCTTCAAGCATCTCCCAAGTGTTCTTGAGTTGAACACTTCTTTTCTCCATCATCCATCTACTTAAATCACTCAAGGTGAGTTCATACCCCTACATTTTCATATTTTCTTCAAGTTTTAGGGGGGGAATACAAGTTAAAACACCAAAAACTTAACTAAACTCAAACAACAGCTTTCATTAGAAAAGTTGAGCCTTATTCATGGATTGTTTTGACTACCTTAAACTTAATATCTTTCAAAACTATTTAATATGAAAATAGTTCAGGTTCATACCTTTAAAATGACTACTTGCACATCTTCATACGATTTTTCTACGATTTATGGTGATTTTTACACAACTGCCTATCATTTCAGAAACGAATTCGGACCAGTCTGTGAATATGAACATTTTAACACAAGTTAAAGACTTCTAAAAATCATAATAAAAATTATGAATAAACTACACACATTTTGGGAACTCTCAGAATTTACGGATTCAGTTTTCGACTTTGTATGATTTTTCTATAACTTTTCTAAAACAGTGTAGAAAGGTTAAAAACTAGTTAACAGCTTACAACTTTCATAACACTTTGTAGTATGTTGAGCAAAGTGCATAACAATAAGTTCTAAATAATGAATGTATTTTCTTGTTAGTTTATCATCATAAACTGAAATTTAGTCATTCATGATAATGTTTACTCATTCATTTCGAACACATATAATAAACTACAATAAGCATAGTTTATGGATTTTTACTACATGAAAAAGGTTTTACTCTCAAAACAAATGAGTTTTTCATATACTACATGATAAACTATAATAGTAATAGTTTAAGGATTTCATATCACTAATTTATTCATAAAAGGTGATTTTACTTCCTCCACGGAAGAGGTTCTAATATCAAACTATGTGTAAACTAGTTAACTTAGGTTGTGAGGCAATTCTCTCCCCGTACGTTCGAGTACGGGATCCCAATTCCTGTAAGTTATAACCAGAGTCTCTTGTAGGGGGAGCGTGATAATTGTGTATAGATCTATATTGGGATTGACACCTCACACCTCGCTGCTAGCTACAGCCGGACCGGCATGTCTGCGGGTGACAAGAGTCATAGTATCTTAACGTCTGAAAAACGTTGTGCAGGTTATTTCTCGTCATAGTATGGTTATAGCGACTCACATAGGGAGTTAACAATCTTTCAAGTTTACAAGGAAAAATTCTACTTTGAAAAGGGGTTTATCTATTTAAAACTACAAATACGTTATAAGTACAAAATACACATATATTCTCGGTCCTGGGATTTAGGACTACATAACTTTTATAAGGAAAATATTGGATTTTCTTTGGAAACACATTACTATTAGGAACACTATAAGTACAAAACACACATATATTCTCGGTCCTGGGATTTAGGACTACATAACTTTTATAAGGAAAATATTGGATTTTCTTTGGAAACACATTACTATTAGGAACACTATAAGTACAAAACACACACATATCCTCGGTCCTGGGATTTAGGACTACATGATTTTTACAAGGAAAATATTGGATTTTCTGGAAACATACTCTGTCGCTTTTACAAGGAAAACGGTTTCTTTCTCAAACAAAACTCTTATGAACTCACCAACTTAATTGTTGACACTTTTTCAAAACTACTTGTATTCTCAGGGAATCAGTGAAACAGGAAATCAACAGCATTTTGAGGATGGGACGCTAAATCGTCAAACAGTTCATTTTGTCATCATAATGTAATTGATTTTGAAACATGTAAACATATACTATGGTGTAACCTTTTCAATTATATTTATGATGGTTGTATTTACTTTGAGCACTATTATACTCATTGTTGTGATACTATACATGAAGTCCTCCATCCCCGGACGTTTCCGCCATCTTTGGTTTGGAGGTGTGACAGATAGTGAACCGTACTCCATATAAATAGTGCCTCCAAATCTTGAGGGCAAACACCACTGCCCCCAATTCCAGGTCATGAGTGGGGTAATTCGCCTCATGAGGCTTCAACTGCCTCGAGGCGTAATCTATCACATGTCCCCTCTGCATCAGTACCGCACCTAATCCTGAGATCGACGCATCGCAATACACCACCAAGTCTTCTAACCCCTCGGGTAGTACTAGGATCGAAGCCTCGCATAACCTCCGTCTCAGGGTCTCGAAAGCCATCTGTTGATCCGCACCCCACCGAAAAGTCACATTTTTCTTGGTCAAACGGGTCAGAGGCACGACAATCTTGGAGAAGTCCTGGATAAATCTCCGATAGTAGCTCACTAAGCCCAAGAAACTACGAATCTCTGATGCATTCCTCGATACTTCCCACCGCATCACAGCCTCAACCTTGGTTGGGTCAACCGAAATACCCTCCTGATTGATGACATGCCCCAAAAACTGAACTTCCCGCAGCCAAAAATCACACTTGGAGAAGTTTGCAAAAAGTTTCTCCGCCCTCAGGGTCTCTAGTACCTCCCTCAAATGCTGCTCGTGCTGCTCCCTGGTCTTAGAGTAGACCAAAATATCATCGATAAAAACGATCACCGACCGATCCAACATCGGCCTACACACTCTGTTCATGAGGTCCATGAACGTTGCAGGGGCGTTGGTGAACCCGAACGACATCACCATAAACTCATAGTGCCCATACCGATTCCTGAAGGCCGTCTTTGGTATATCCTCATCCTGAATCCTCATCTGATGATACCCTGACCGAAGATCAATCTTGGAAAACCAAGACGCACCCTGAAGCTGATCGAACAAATCATCAATCATTGGCAATGGATAACGGTTCTTCGCCGTTAACTTGTTCAGTTCCCTGTAATCGATACACATCCTATGAGATCCATCCTTCTTTTTCACAAAAAGGATCGGTGCTCCCCATGGGGAACTGCTCGGACGAATGAACCCTCGGTCTAACAGCTCCTGAAGCTGCGTAGACAACTCCTGCATCTCTGGTGGTGCCAACCGATATGGTGCCTTTGCTATTGGAGCGACACCCGACACCAAGTCAATACGAAACTCCACCTGCCTCTTCGGAGGCACCCCTGGTAACTCTTCGGGGAAAACATCCCGAAAATCCTGTACAACTGGCACACTGCCTACACCCGTCATGGTCTCTACCCTTGTATCCGAGATATAAGCCAGAAATCCCATGCAACCCTGCTGTAAAAACCTCCGATGCATCGCAGCAGAATAGAGGGTCGGTCCCTGCGAGGCCCTCTCCCCATGAATAACTAGCTCTCCCCCACTTGGGATTCGAACCCTGACTGACTGGCGCTCGCAATCTATCATGGCCCCGTTGGCCCCCAACCAATCCATGCCAACAATTACATTCAACCCTCGCAACGGTATCAGAACTAAATCAACGCGAAACCTCTCGCCATGCACATTCAGGACACAGTCCCAATACACCCTTACAACACTCACGGTCCGTCCGTCTGTAATCTCCACCTCGAGTGGGGAATCCAAAGTCCCTGGTGTATCCCGGAATTTCTTGCTAAGCACAAGGGACACAAAGGATCGGGTAGCACCCGAATCAAACAGAACATGGGCCGACATACCATTGACCAAAAAGGTCCCTATACCAGCATAATACATAAATAAGCATTTCAAATAAACATGGAGCAAAAAAGAATGCACACGTACCAGTCACCACATTCGGCGCTGCCCGAGCCTCCTCGGTAGTCAGCTGAAAAGCACGGCTCTTAGCCGCTGGAGCTTCCGCCTTGGCAGGGCAGCCATCGGTGATCCTCAGAGTAGCGGGAGCGG
The DNA here is from genome assembly GCF_052849685.1 of Lactuca virosa. NCBI lineage: Eukaryota > Viridiplantae > Streptophyta > Magnoliopsida > Asterales > Asteraceae > Lactuca > Lactuca virosa. The sequence continues at coordinate 321,179,959 of NC_136428.1, forward strand.
GTGCCGCTACTGCTCCTCCCTCTCCCTGCAACCTAGGACAATCGGCCTGCTTGTGGCCGGTCTGGTTGTAGTGGAAACATATCAGGCCCTTCCTGGGGCAGTCCCTGCTCATGTGGCCCGTCTGACCACAGGTATAACACACTGTGCCCTGACCCCTACATGCTCCTCCATGTGACCTCCCACACTTGGCACACCGGCCCCGGCCTTGCTGGCCCCGACTAGACGAATCCGAGGTCTTTGGCTTTTTAGCCTGACCTACTGCTGCCTGGACCTGCTCCGGCTTCCGCTTTGTGCGGAAGTCCAACTCCATCTCCCGCTCGCGGGCCATCTCCACCATCTCGTTCAGGGTTTTACACCCTGTGAAGCTCACAAACTCCCGAATTTCATCTCTCAGCATGGAATGAAACCAGGTCCGTCTCATCTCCTCATCGGTAGCGTACTGTGGAATCAGTAAGGCTCACTCTCGAAACTTGGCGGTGATCTCCGCCACAGTCTCGGTGGTCTGCTGCAAATCGTGGAACTCCCGTACCAGCCGTTGCACCTCAATGGGTGGTGCAATCTCCAAATCAAATCGCCGAACAAACTCGGCCCATGACATCTCGGCCACCCCGGTTGGTCCCACCTGACTAGTAACCTTGCCCCACCAATATCGGGCCCTATCCCCCAGCATACAAGAAGCAAACCCAACCTTCGCCGCATCCGGGCAGGAACTCGTGCGCTGGCCATTCTCAATATCCGCTATCCCGCGTCGACTAACAATGGGGTCCCTGGCCCCGAAAAACTCTGGCGCCCCACACGCCTTGAACTCCCGGAACGAGGGTGTTCGGGCCCCGCCTTGGCCCGCTGCAATCTCAGCCCTGAATGATCTGAGTCTCTCCTCCATGAGATCGATAATACCCTCCTTGACCGTCCCGAAGATGATCGGGGTCGCGTCAAGGATACCATTGGTAACCTCGGCTGCAATGAGCTCACGTAGCCTCTCATCAACGACATCAGTAGTGTCTCCTGATCCTGCCCCGGATCCTGATCCCGATCCTGACCTCCAGCTCCAAATCGTGTCACTACCATGCTGATCTGAAATATAATAAATTGCAGTGATCAGGATTACCATATAAGGGATCTTCCCACACCGGTCCTCCTTGAAATCGTCAGATCTAACATTGGTTCGGGTACAGGTCCTGTGCTTTCAGTAGTACGGGCCCAATACTACCTTCCACACCTACCTGTACCTTTCCCCAATGCCCTACCTGACAACCCCAACTTGTTCCGAACTAAACCATATTCCACAACATTCTGCATACATCAAATCTCAGGCCGTCCTAAGATTTATTCTACTCACACTCATAAAACCAATCCTGACAGGTTGCCTTTTATGCATGTAAATTATACACAGAAAAATGATCAAATAGACTTTCGAATAAAAGATTCTACCCTGGGACCACAACCAAACAAGGAACAGGAAATAAGGCCAAATCAATCATTCTGAGGCTATAAGCTCCTAACCGTATACAATTTTAAAAGCATACACATCGCAAGTTCCATGAAATCAACAAACTCAATTATCAGTATAGCATGGCTAACATATTGAGGAACTACTTACTTGGCTCGGCTGATCGCGCGTGCTGCACTCTCATCTTTTCATTCTTTTTTTTTAAAACCCTTTTTAAATTGCTTTTCGAAAACGCTTTTACCATTTCCTTAGTTTGAGTCCTGACACACTCGAGAGTGTGCCCGAATCCCTCAAACCAAGGCTCTGATACCAACTTGTAACGACCCATTTTTTACAAAGAAAGTTTTTCATTTTAATTAATAAACATACTTGCATAAACCATAAAATTCCATCATAACTGTTTTCAAATCCATATTTATTACATCATGTTTAAATTATTAGAGCGTCCCAAACGTAGTAATAAAAGAGAGATAGAGTGCACACCGCGCCATCACGCCTTGCCCTTGCCCTTGGGCTCGGATGTACCTGAAACAAATCCACAAACGGTAAGCTTGGAAGATTAGTGAGATCCTGTCACAACTAGGAATTTTGATGCTTTGTAACTACAACAATTATACCAATTATGAACCAACAATGTGAAAGCATGTATGATGCTTATTCAATAACAACAAAACTTCCATCAAACACCTCATACAAGCACTGCAATTAGTCAACAAAGAATTGGAAGCCCTAGAAATCCCGGTTTAAGTCCATTTTGGATAAGGATCTTCTTATTGGGCCTGATGGACCAATAAGCTTCCAACTTAACTATCTTGGGCTTAGAACTCCTAAATGGACTCTAATTGGACCCATATACATGAAACTTAATATTTTAGGCCTTATAAGCCTAAAATGAACTAGATTAACTTTAATGGGCCTTATTGGACCACAACAAATTTATATAGCCCTAGTAGATCATAAAAATCATTCCTTGATTTATTTTGGGCCAAAAATCATCTAATTAGATCATAATATGGGCTTAAGCATAAAAAGGCCCAATCTCTTTTCTTCCTTCCTCTTCTCTCGGCCCAACTACTCAAATGGAGGAAGAGTTGACTTCCAATTGCCACCTCTTTATTACCTTTTGGACTTCCATGCACTCATCTCATGTTCCCATGCACACATCACGTCACTCACTTCTCTTTCTCCTCTCTCTTTTTCTCTCGGTTTAAACCAACTCAAACACACACACACTCTTAAAAATCTCTCTCAAACACATAAGAACTCTCTTCATTCTTCATCAAATTTTCAAGATTTAGGAGCTTTTCAAGGAGAGTATTCCACAAAAATCATCATCTAAGGTAAGTTCATGCTTGGATCCATGATCTAGATTCTTTGTTATATCAAAAATCTCTTCCTAATCTATTCAAACTCATGATCACCATCTTAGAAGCCTCTAAGTTCGAGATCCTCCAAGAAGGCTTGCTAGGATCGAATCTTCTTCATTTCTTCCTTCTAAACCGAAAACAACAAGCAAAGGTGAGCTTCATACCCCTCTCTTTTCGGTTTTCATAAGTTTTATAGGGGAGAATACAAGTAAAATGTGTAGATCTATGTGTATGTGTATGCTATGTATGATTTTATGCATGTATGTGTGATTTTATGTGTTTTTGTGGAAAATATGTAACCAAAAAGGGAAGAAAACTCGAGATCTATGCTATAAGAAGGAAAAAAAACATGATCCAAGTTATATTACACTAAACAAGTCAAAAATATTAATCTCTAAGATTATTATAAAAATATTGCAACATAAAACTCATTTTTGGGCTTAAATTGTCAACTATACAAAAGTTGGGTTAAAAGTTGCCAAATCACGGTTTCTTAAAGGTCAAAAGAGTCAAAACAGTTACAATAATTGTTTTTATGAACATTATGATCTTCAAAGGACTTAAAATGTAAATATTAGCTTAATGGGCTAAATTTTGGGCTTTTCGGCCCAATAAGCCCAAAATTGCGAAAATATGACATTTAAAGGGACTGAAATGGTAAATTCTTCAAAATAGGGGATAAAAAGTGTAACAAAACTATTTCAAGGGTTAAAAATGCTTTTCATTTCCAAAAAGGATAAAAAAATGTAAGGTTTTGAGATTTTGGGATAAAATTGTAAAAATTGCAAAAAGGTTAGGTTTTAACCGAAAAATACTATTCTGGAAGGGCTGAAACTGCCAAAGTATAAGTCTTGAGTCAAAAATATCATTTAAACAAGTCTATGATGCAAAGGTGTCAAGAAAATGTTTTAAGGGCTTAATATGTCTTTTCTTTTATATAAAGGACTAAAATTGTTATTTTTATAAAAAGAAAGGGGTTGAAAAGGTCAAACCACTATTTCTAAGTAAATTAATTTATTTATAGAGTATTGAGTCAAATATACTAAACTACGACTTACGAAAAATTGTAAGATGAATACACGCCTAAATCCAAATATCGTTGTAAACAAATCCACCGGTCTCGAGTCGATACAAAAACAACAATCGTTCAATCGAACCCTCCAGTAGTTATGCGATACCTAAGACAAGTAAACATTCGACACTTGGGTTTGAAAGTTTCAAATCATGCTTGTTGGACCTTGCAAATCCATTAACATGATCGTTGGGGCCCAAGGGATAATGATTATATGTTATTGGACCTTCTATGACCCAATTCCATATAAAGGGACCTTCAATGGCTTTTATGCGCTATTGGGCCCTAGTGGTCCATTAGTATTGCTAGTAAGGTCAAAGTAATGAAATGCGAGATGGGCCAACGTGTCCTTCGCAACCCCGACAGCCTAAGGTAACTCACGATAGTAGCAGGACTTCGTACTCCTCTTCTCTTCGTTTGCTAAGGCTTATGAGTAATCAAAGTAAACAGACTCATGTCGTTAGTCAATAGTAATCAAGGTGGTTTGGATTAAGTGAGTAACAACGGACGGCACCTCTATGGGTCGTTCGTAGTTGGCAGTTATAACCAGTCATTACCAGACATCGTTGTAACGACTCACTAGAATTGATAATATCCGACACCACCCGAGTAATCAAGGAAGCGTAATAAAAAATCATTCGTTGTGGAGGTATAACAATTAGTAAACAAGTATATCTTTCGTCATCGAAAAACATCGGGTTTTTCGGGGAATTCGACACCACTCGCTTGTAATCACTATAACTATAACACAAAACTCCCTTTTATATACACGTTTTAAAATCATTCATGCATCAACTTATGGATCTTCACACTTTGACAAACTATTGCCTTTTCAGAAAATATCGGATTTTCTGGGTTTTACAAACTACACAAATCATTTTTATCATAACATTGCTTATGAACTCACCAACATTTCATATGTTGACGTTTTCCAAAATAACTTGTATTCTCAGGTAACAGGTAAGCGGAAGGGTAATATCAAGTAATGTTAGGATGTTATGTTTTTGAAAACTCTCAAACAATTTATGTTATGAATGTGTAATATTTAAAACAATGTACGGGATGTAAACAATATCAGTTGTAATGTATTGATGCATGGTGATGTTTATGTTACGATTCATGTATATTCATTGTGATGATATTCAATTTAAGTCACGCAAGCCCTCTGACGTTTCCGCCGTCTGGTTTCGGGGGTGTGACAGTTCCCCAGAGCACACCCACACACAAACACATACAACAAGTCATACCAGCTAATAAGCTATACATAACATATAAACCATGCATGCTAAACACATAAGGAAGCCCTGGAAACCCTCCAGGGTCTTACTCCGGGTGCCATAGGAACCCCCACATGGTCTTAGCCCAATACCTCAGGAACCCCCTCGAGGTCTTTCACCTAGGATGCCAAGGAAACCCTCCAAGGTCTTACACCTAAATGCCTCGGGAACCCCCCGAGGTCTTCGACCTAGGATGCCAAGGAAACCCTCCAAGGTCTTACACCTAAGTGCCTAGGGAACCCCCCGAGGTCTTTCATGCAAGCACAAACACCAACATATAAATTCACAGAATGGTTAACGCATATATCGTAAACACATAATGGGCTGGCCTTGGTGCCTTAGACCCATTGGTATGGTGAGGAGACTCACCTCCGTCTTCCGAATGCCAAAACTGATCTCCTAACCGTCCGAAATCTCTCAGGCTGAATGATAATAGCAATTACGTTAAGACCTTAAATTATTAAAAGGAAAATCCAACCCCAACCCTAACCATGAGGACCAATTATTCCATCCTTGCTAATGGGCCCAAAATCCAAGTCCAAAATTATTAATGGGACTCTTGGCCCGCCAAGGCCCAACTAAAAGTTCATGGCCCAAATCAGATGAGATAGCCCATAATTCACAAAATGCAATTAGTCCAACAATCAAAAGGAGGCCCAAAAGTTCGCCAGACCAAAATAGAAATGGCCCAATCTGCAAAGCGTACGCTCAGCGTACCAATCTGGTACGCTCGGCGTACTGGGGTCTCAAGGACTACGCGCAGCGTACACTGAGTACGCCCAACGTATGTCTAGGTTAAGCACTTTCTCCATTAAGTGCTTAATATCCAATTCTTTTACATCCAAAAGCTAGATCTGAGTTGGTTAATACGTCCTAAGGCATAAAGTTGCCAACTTTATGCCTTTGCATGCCTCCCATACACCCAAAACCTTCATTAAGACCTTTCCAAGGCCCTTAACTCGTGTACGTGACCAATACATCCATCAAGACTCCATTTTTATACCTCAAAACGACCAAGGGACCTCAGATCTGCCATTCTCCTTTCATGGAGTTGCTTATCTGGCCAAAAGAGGTCTAAAGTCCCACAAAAGGGACCAAACTAGAAAACCCTAGCTAGATCTAAAGATTTACAAGGAAATGTACAAGCTTTTTACCTCCAGAAGCCTTGCAAGATGACCCACACACAGATCCTTGAAGAACCCAACTGATCCAAGCTTGCTTAACAACTCTCCTTCTTGAAAGGGCTCCAAAATAACCACCAAAACCCTCTTCTTAAGCTCCAAAACTCACTCACACTCTAACTCAGCTGTAGGAAGACGAAATGGGGCTAAAGAGGCAGATAGGGTTTGGTCCAAGAGGCCAAAAGGCGTTTAAATAGGGAACAAGTCCGGGGTTTACGGTTTAGTCCTTCTGATGCGTACGCCCGGCGTACCCTCACGTACGCCCAACGTACATGGGGCTCCGTCGCGATCACTTAGGCAGAGTACGCTAAGCGTACCCATAGGTACGCCTAGCGTACTCAAGGGACCAAAAATGCAAAAATATGAATTCTCGAGGGTCTCAAAACATACCAGCGTTTGGGTGTTACATATACTAATGGATGGACCATATTGACTTTATTATGAATAGATAAGACTCTTTTTAGAATGAGTTGTCATATGGAAAATATGGAAATGTTTCCTTATTAGGAGTTGGACGTTAAGAATCTATGTCTAGATTAGAAACTTCTATGCAAGAAGGATGTTCAAAGGAATGTAATTTGAATGTGAGACTTCATGACTATGGAATTTTCTTGTAACAATCTCCAATAGAGCACTTTGTAATTTCATTGGCAAAGTCTTGGTGACTTTGGCGCTATGATATTACGAAAGGACCGTTGCATAAAATCTTAGAATCTAACATATTCTATAAGTGGCAAGGATTTGGTATTCTCACACTTGTGGTAAGGATTGGGAATTATGAAATGAGTGTGATTGAAAATGTTATTCAATTATACTATTTCACAAAGTAAGGACCATAGGTAAACACAGTGTGCATGCTAAGAGCATGGGACAATTGTTGTTATAATTCAAGTAAGAAGTTGATTACCCGAAACAACAAATAATGAGTAATCAATATGGTGATTAAATAAAATGTGTTTTATTTATACTCAAAAGGTTTGGGGCCATATAGGATTAGTATTATTCTTGTGTTTCACTTTGCATGTTTTGACTTTCTGAATAATAAGATTATTCGAACCTTCCACAGTTGCTCATACTTTGGAAGTAGGTATGAAAGAAGACTGTCATGAATCCGTCTGTAGACTGTCTAAAATGTTTAGACATGGCACAAGTTTGATGCAGAGTTCATGAGTACTGCTATAAGATTAGAGTATTGGATTAAACCCACGCTCACTTGGATCGCTTCATGGATTTTATCACGAGTGATTAGTGAGATGGTAATATCTTATATTCTTGAAACCTAGATGTGTGAGTTGTATCTTGCGAGTCGGTTACACATTGATAATATGTAAACGCATCAGTAACTTGGTGTTATAAAACGTATTGTTGTGTGTGATTCGGTGAGTTAGTAAAATCGAGCATTGAGTCGAAGTTTATCCGTTCCTTTTACCCAAAGTGGGATGAAAGCGATATCTGTGGGCCCCTCGATGATTTAGTGATGACACCTAAGCGCTTGACCAAGCCGGGACTAAGTTGATGTGTTCAATTATAGTCTGTTGTCAGTCGTCATAAATCAGAAATCGGGAAACAACCCATAGACTGAGAGAATGATTTCAATCCATGTCTCACGTCTATACGATATCTAGAATGGAGGAATATATGATCCCCTATCTAAAGGACGCGTTTATGATAAGATCAGAGTTGACAGCGGCTTTTGAAAGCTACGATTGCTGATCAGGTTTCAAGTCATACACAAAATAGTTATTAGACTTATCCAAGTGGGAGACTGTTGGATTAGTGTCTAAGTCCATAAATATTTTGGTATGTACTTGACCCGATTGTGAGCATGGTCCTTTTGGGTTGCCTTCACCAAAGCAACTTAATAGGATGATTTGTGGAGAAAGAAAATAATTATGATTTATTAATATATTATATGAATAATATATTAAAAGAGAAATCATATAGTTTAATTAATATTAGACAAGAATTAATTAAGAAATTAATTATGTGGCTAAAAGAGATTAATTAAACTTGGGGGACTGATATTGTAATTATAAGATAGTTGCATAAATGGGCTAATAGACTCCATAGAAGTTGGAGTGGACGAAATCTATGGGGAAACCCATTAGAATTCGTCCAAGGCTTTTAAGGAGGGAGTCCATAGGTTGCTTGGAGCCTAAGCAGTCAAATTAGGGTTTCCTTCTTTGATAACCCAAATAGCCTCACTATATAATGACCCCTTGGGCACCCAAAAACGTGGCTAAGTGTTCCTTAGGGTTTCTTGGACGTTTTTTGGTGCCTCCTTCTCCTCTTCCAAGTCATCCTCTTGCTCTTGGTGTTTGTGAGCCATTAGAGGAGTGACACTTGTGACTCTAAGCTTTCAGAATCCAATTACAAGGAGAAATTGAGATTGTTATTGCTACATAACAATCAAGGTAATATCTAAACCCTATTCTTATGTTAATATTGATGATCACATGCTAGATCTAAGGTTTTAAAGTCTTGGATGAATGCATGTACAATAGAGAAACCTAGATCCAAGCATTAGGGTTTGCATGAGCACATAGGATGTTCTTATGGCTAAAACCCATCACTAGGTGTCGTCAATTGTGAAACAATCCCACATTCCTTAAGATAGTCTAGGAACTCGATACTAAGATACTCACCACCCCGATCGGATCAGAGCATCTTTATCTTCCTGCCCAGCTGATTCTCCACTTATTGTTTAAACTCTTTGAATTTCTCAAAGGTTTCTGACTTATGCATGATCAAGTAGACATATCCATATCTACTATAATCATCAGTAAAAGTCACATAGAAGCGATTAGCATCCCTTGTGGTGGTTATGAAGGGCCCACACACATCGGTGTGTATGAGATCCAACAAAATTTCACCCCTTTCACAAGTACCAGTGAAGGGTGACTTGGTCATCTTTCCAAGTAAGCAAGATTCGCAAGTGTCATCCGACCTTATGTCGAATGATTCCAAAACTCCAGCCTTTTGGAGTTGGCCTATGCGCTTCTTGCTGACATGTCCAAGACGACAATGCCACAAGCATCCCTTATCCAATTCATTGGAAGAATCAATGTGCAACACATCATTTCCTAAGTTGTCTACAACCATCACAGTTTCATATACACCATTACAAGGTAATGCTTTAAAATAAAAAACACCATTATAATAAGCATTAATAGCACCGATTTCATTATCAAATGAAAAACTAAAACCTTGTTTGTACAAACCATGAAAGGAAATAATATTTCTCGCCATTTCAGACGAGTAGCAACAATTATTCAAATCTATTTCTAACCCACTACTAAGAAATAAAGAGTAAACTCCAATCTTGGTGACAGGTGAAACTTTCCTGTTCCCCATGATCAAGTTTATCTTCTCGTGCTCCACATCCTTACTTCCTTTTAGGCCTTGCACATCATAACAAATGTGAAATTCACAACCTGTATCAAAGACCCCAAGAGTTAGAATGTGATGAGTTTTTAGATAGAATAGTGTAAATACATGCATGGGTGGGTTTAACCTTCCCATCCTTGACATCCTGCAAGTATTTGGGGCAGCTTTGCTTCCAGTGCCCTTTCTCATGATAGTAGAAACACTCTGCTTCCTTAGGAATGGAAGAGGGAGCAGCAGAACCAACCTTGGTCCTACTTGAAGAAGACTCATCAATAGACTTTCCCTTGCGGCTTTTTGAGGGAGCCTTCCTCTTCTTCCCTTTCCCTTGTACAATTGCCAGAACAAGGGCAGTCGCGGTAGGAGTAGAAACAACATTTTTACCTTTGAGACCACTTTCGGCCGTCCTCAAAAGCCTTTGAAGTTTGCTAAGTGTGACCTACTCCTTGTTCATATGATAGGTCATGCGGAACTGATCATAACATGGAGGTAAGGAGCGTAGAATGATATCTATAACCAACTCCTCAGGGAAGGTCACATTTAATTTTAGCAATCGGTCCATAAACCTTTGCATTTTCTGCAAGTGGCCCGTGATGGGTTCACCATCCTTCATCTTAGTTGTTATCATGGAAGAGATGATTTCATACCTCTCTTGACAAGCACTCTGATGGTATCTTTCCATCAGGTCCTGGTGCATCTCAAAAGGGTAGAAGTCCTCATAGGACTTTTGGAGTTCAGCTGTCATGGTGCCCAACATGATACAAGACACCTTGGTGGCATCCTTCTCATGAGTCCTAAACTCAGCGATCTCCTCATGAGTAGCAGAAGACTCATCGATTTCCTTAAGCACCTTGTCTAGGACATATTCCTTGTCCTCATAGCGAGTGACCATCCTGATGTTCCTAATCCATCCATTGAAGTTGGACCCATCTGAGATGACTCTCCCACACAAGTTCGTGAGAGAGAAGGAGCCAGTAGGGTTTGAGCCAGAAGCAGTGTTGGAAGACATCTGAAAAGAAAGAAAGACAAAGTTTAGATTAGATAAAGAGTCCTTAATATAACACCCAAAATGAAATATTAAGGCTAGGACCCAACACAATATTTTACAATTTGGAGGAGGGATGGCGTAATCCAACTTGCAAAATATTTGAAGGTAGGTAAATGACGATTTACCAATTTCCACCATGAAAAACGAAATTGATTATTAAATTTTAATTGGATTGAAATTCCTAGATCCTTTGAGATTCATTGAACAATTCAATGGCATGTTTAAATCTCGATTATGCCCTTCAGGTTTGTGACTGGGATACCGAGGATCACAAACAAGGTGTGAATAACCATGCAAAATGTGCTTGGTACTCTCGATGTCATTTATCACCCAATCAATGTGCCGGTTAACCACACACGCTCCATTGATCTTATGATAAACATCGAGCCACCCTTTTCCACCTTTAATAGTCCAAGTTAATGTGCCGGTTAACCACACACACTCCACTAACGACTTGGCAAGGTGCAAAGTGCAATTTTCATGGATTAGCATCAATTTCACATTTTCCTAAAGCAACTAAGATTGGGAATTCAATAAAACATTTAGTTACTTTATTATTATCATTATACTTTTAATGAGAATTATAGTCCTATCCTACCCGTTCGGCTAACGACCCTCCACCAGTCAAGGAAGCGGTAGGTGAGAGTGGACACCCATTAAACCACAATTTTATAGGCAGTAACCTTATACCCCCCTTATAGACCAGCTTCGAGAATGAGGCCTACTAACGGTAAGACTGACTTGATCTTATACATATATATTATTAAACTTATAATACTATAAAGTATAAGGGTTGAATTTTAAACTTTTAAAATTCTAGGGTTTGGAATTAAAGTATCTTAAGTGACTTTACAAATTCCAAAACTTGAGAGTAAGTTTTGAAACTATTCAAAACCATTCATTTCCATAACTTATGAGTTTTAATGACTTTTAAAGAAAAAACTTTTGGTTTTCCATAACTTGAGGACAAGTTATGGAGTCCATTAAAAGGCATTTAGATCAATAATTAAACTAACAAGAAGTGTCAAATAATATATATGATCTAGCAAAACTCATAACCAAAGATAATTCACATCAACAATTTTCAAGAAATCATATAAACTAATATAAATCTTGAAACTTTGACAATTATCTTTTAATTGGACAAGCATGATCATTACTTTATGAAAAAACAGGTTTCATGGTTCAAAAAACAGTTTGGGGTAATGATCATAATCCAATTTCTGGCCAAAATTCGAAAATCTGCCCAATGGGGCACCAACTCGGCGAGTACATGAACTGGACTCGTCGAGTTGGTAATTTAACAAAGGGACTCGACGAGTCACCCAGTGGACTCGGCGAGTTCACTGGACAGAAAGCAAAAATTCGATTTTTTTCACTTTGAAAATCAATATAACATCAAGTATAATAGAAAACAAACCAGTCGCTGATACCACTGAAGGGTTTTGAGCATCCTAACAACCTTAAGGTGCACATACAACCCTAAATGCTGTGGATTTATGTTTTCTCTAATTATACATGCAAAATGATTTTCCAAGGCATTGTCCTAACTAGCATACAAACATAGGTACTTGTATAACAAAAAAAACTAGTTAGAAGACATACCTTTTCTTGTAGCTTGATTCCTTGGACCTTTAAGAGCCTAGCACCCCAAATGTGATGCCTCAAATGTTTCACACAACACCACCAACAATGGAGGACTTTGAGAGAGAATACTTGCACTAAAAAATCGGCTATAGCTCTTCCAAGAACTCTAGGGTGTCGATTTTAGGAGCCATGGGGTCTCTTATATAGTGTGGCAAAACTAGGGTTACACCATGTAAACCCTAATGTGCATGACCTTCCATATTCCTTATGCTCCATGTGTTTAAACCTCCATGGATAATCCATGGGTTGTGACATTGATTTAGCGCAACTTAAAGAACTATGGATCATTGACCAACATTATAAGAATCAATGATTTACACAATCAATCCCCATATATATCTAATTAGTCTCTTTTGATCACAAAATTAATTCCAAATTAATTCTTGATCAATACTAATTAAATAATATGATTTCATATTAATATATTAGAACTTATAATATATTAATAAATCATAGATAACCTCTTCTCAAATGTCCATCCTTCAGATTGTTCTAGTGTCATGCAACCCAAATGGACCATGCTACTCTCGGGTCAAGTACATACCAGTTATAGTTATGGACTTAGACACCTTATCCAATAGTTTGGGCCCTTAGTCAAGAATGGTATCCCAATTGTTAATTGGGTGTTTGTTTATTATGATAGTTCGGGATTTTTTGTGAGTCAGCAAACTGAGGTTTTAGTGCAGTTCGACATTTTGAGGTGAGTCTTCCTCACTATACTTTCAGGTCGAAGGCACCAAGGCCGACCCATTGATCTGATAACCTGACATGGCTGATATGCTGAGTATGATATAAATATGCATGCTAGTCTTGATATGCTAGTCTGGTAGATCTGTAGGACTACCTGTGAAATTGCCTATTTATCTGTATATGATATTATCTGTTATATGTCGACATATTGTGTGGATGGGTTGAGGTAGTACTGCTTTGTGTTGTAGCCAACAAACCCTGGAGTATGTCGGATATGAGCCGAGGGCCAGGGAGGGCATGCCAGACTCATACTGGGGACTCTTGAGCATTCCAAATACGAGCTGAGGGACGGAAAAGGGACACCAGACTCGTACTAAGGGCTTAGCGGTATTCATTCTATTGACTGATCAGGCCGGGGAGCAAGCCAGACATAAGTTGTGGACCGATGGGGCAAGCCAAACTTATGTTGTGGGCCTAGGGGCAATCCAGTCTATAGAGTTGTGGACCCATTACATGCTATTATTATATTTGTGCTATTTGTTATGTATCAGTATTTTGGGGTAACTCACTAAGCTTTGGGCTTATAATTTTGGATTGTGTTTCAGGTACCTTAGTGGATCGTGGGAAGGCAAAGGCGTGATCGTGCACCTCCTCATGTTTTTGCTTTATGATTTTGGGATTTCTCTGATGTGGAACTTATTTTGAAAAGAATTTGTGAACAGTTTTGGTTTTGGTTTGTTTTAAAAGTTTAAAATTTTCAAGATTTTTATAAATGTTACAGTTTGTTCGGATTCTAACTCGAAACCGCCACCACTGTTGTGTGTGGGTGGCTGCCGCCATGGACCGCCGCCGCCGACCACTGCCCAAGATGGCAGTGGGTGGTGCCCGACTTATTAAACATTAAATTACCTAAGCATCTAACCTTAGTCCGAGTGGTATGTGTTTGGGTTAGAAACCCTAATTAGGGTTTAGAAAACCCTAATGTCAAGAAAACCCTAGTTTTGGAGTTTTATCGAGACTCGCGCTAAGACTGTTAATTGAGCTTTAAATTATACTCGGTAATACCCTACGATTAACTTAATACAATATTGGACTTAATGAATTAAGTGCTTAAGGGGTTAAGTGTGGAACACTAATCCTGGTTATGATTTTATGTGGAAAACCCTAGAATCGGGGAGCTCTATTTTGGACAATGATCGAGCGCATATTTGGGCTATTGCTTGGATTATTATTATACCCGAGAATGACTAAGTCAAACCTTAATCAGTCCTACACTTAGGTGATTAAGTTCTTAATGGGTTAAGTGTCTTTACTTAACCCTAATCGTCATTTTATGTGGAACCCTAATCGTCATTTAATGTGAGGTAGTCACTGTTGCAAGTGACTATGACCTATGATTGGGTATTGACTTAAGTATCTTCCTTTAGGTGATTGGAAGTGAGTTGAAGCTGATAAAGTTCTTCGTTACTACGGTCGTTACCTACGCGTATATCAAGGTGAGTTTACCGTGGGTCGAAGGCACCAAAGTCGGCCCATTAGTTTTGATTATCTGTTAGTAGAGGGATGTATTAGGGACTGTATATAGTCATGTAGGATAGACTGACGACTCTTGATCAATGCCCTTTTACCTGTTCCTTGTTTGGTTGTGGTTCTAGAGTAGGATCACCTTTTCGGGTGTCTATCTCACATCTGATTACATACGGTCATGCATTCCTTAGATTGTTGATATTTAGTATGCTGCTATGTTGTAGTTATATGTTAGATCTATGTTATGGTATCGAGTATGCTGCAATGTTGTAGTGATCTGTAGTGGTATGATAGATCTGTATTCTGGTATCAGGTATGTTCCTTGTTTGGTTGTGGCTCTAGAGCAGGATCATCTGTTTGGGTGGCTATCTCACCTCTGGTTACTTATGATTATGCATTCTATGGAGGTCAGCTGGTAGCGGAATTGTATGTTGTGAGAGTACTAGTAGGTAGTAGTGAGATGTATGATTGATGTTTGCATGTATTATGTGCCTAATTGATCCTGATTGTTTATATGTCAACATGTTCTGTTTGGTTTGGGTTGAGGCGATCTTGATTTATGCTGTAGTCCAAGATACCCGGTGCGAGTAGATTGTAAGTCGTAGGCACGGAGGCTTGGGAAGAGCGGTAGGGTTGAGGCGGTAGGCCAACAAACCTTGGGTATTTCAGCCCGATGGCTGATTGGACCCGTTATATATTGACATTCCAACCTGGGTATTTCATCTCGAGGATGACTGGACCCGGAGGTTGACTGGGCATGGGGTATTCCAACCTGATGGTTGATTGGACCCGACATGTTTGATTGTATATGTTATCCGTTTGTGTGGTGGTATTTTGGGGGAAACTCACTAAGCTTTATGCTTATCCAGTTGTTTATTGTTTCAGGTATCATCGGTGTCTATGGGAAGGTGAATGCAGGACTGTACACTCATCAACAACATTGAAGATTTCGCGTTCATTATAATACTTTGATTTTAATAAAGTGTAATTGAGAATAAATGGTTTTCTTAAAAATGGTTTTATAATTGAGGAATTTTACTTAAATAAAAATGAAAATTTTGGCTGTGAAAATGGGACGTTACAAAAAACTTTAAACTGAATTGATTTTCACATTTGAATTTATAGGGTCATGCTCGAAAGCATTAAAGGAAATAAATAAATAATAAAATTTGTAATAAGAATTTATTATTTACCTAATCAAAATAAATAACAAAATAATAATCATTTATTTTTTATTGGCCAAATGCAAAATATATAAATAAATATTTTATTTATTGGAAATTGAATAAACATTTTTTAGTTAAAGTTTTTAATGAAGGAAGATCTTCAAAAATGGTCCTCGTGGTTTCCAAAAAAAATCGAGTTTAGTCCTTAATTTTTTAGGTCATCAAGAATGGTCCATGTGGTTTAAAAACTTTTAGTGGATGGTTCCTCATGCACATAAAAAGACATTTATACCCTTTTTAATTTATTTTATATTTTCTTTAATTACATTTTAATTTTAAAAATAAGAAAATAAGATGGACCCAACCCCACCCTCTCTCTCTCTCTCTCAACACCACCTGACCAACATTAATGTTTCCCTCAATAGCAAATTAGCAATACCACCACTATCGTAGAAGCCGAGAATCATCAACATCATAAAGCTGGAGTCATTTGCTTGAACACCTTCTCGATATATTCGTGTGAAATAAGATTTGGAGTTCAAGAAAACGCCTCTACATATATGGATTAACTCTCCTCTTTTCATGGTTGAATATAATAAAGGTGGATGTGAGCTAATCATGTGCTTCCATGGAAAATAAAATGTCTTGTGGTATTCATTTTCGATCTTGTCATCAACTTCGGTGGTATTCCTTTCCAATTAAACGATGGAATGAGTGGAGGAAGAGGGAACAACGATGGGCTAATGAACTCCAGATTCAACATCACAAATTCCCTCATCTTTCTTGTTATCCTGATCTGATCAAGATGAGGTCAACTTCAAAAGAAGACTCTTCTTCTTCTCCTTTTTTCCCTCTTTCTGTCATGTAATACATTTACAGTTTTGGAGAACCTCAGACCATCATCTTCGCCACCAAAACTCAATCCTCAAAACACCATTGTCGAGTACCTGTCTATCCTAAGCCCCATGTTTCACTCTAGTAGTAACCGATTTATCATCCATCACTAGCGCTAGTATTAAATGGAGATGAAGATGAAGCATGAAAACGGCGGGGGTTTTTGATGGTTCATGGTGGTGATGTTGGTAACATTTTAAGAGACCGCTTCACCTTGTACCAGACCGTTGTTGATTTACAAGGAGACTACTTTGATTTTGGGAGGATTCGAACAAAAGAAAGGTTAAATTAGAATACAAATGAAGTGTTCTTGGATATAAATAAAAGCATACATAGGTGGGTGGTATACAGTAGAGAGAGAGAGAGAGAGAGAGAAAGAGAAAGAGAGAGATGATAAGTGGGGTGGGTGGGGTCCATCTTATTTTCTTATTAAAAAAAATTTGATTAAAGAAAAACTAAAATAAATTAAAAATGATATAAAAATGTCTTTTTATATGCATGAGGGAACATCCATTAAAAGTTTTTAAACCACTTAGACCATCCTTGATGACCTAAAAAGTTAAGGACCGAAGTCGGTTTTTTTAGAAACCACAGGGACCATTTATGAAGATTTTCGTTTAATAAAATTAGGATTATAACCGGTAACAAAAAAAAATGGCCAAAACCCTGAATATCCTCTCCAATACATGTAAAGGTTGAAGGAGTCATTCCTTCCTAACCCTCTTCGGACATAGGTCCCATATTAGCTTTTTCTCTCATCTCTCTCTTCCATCATTCCTAACCCACAACACAAATAATCTATCTTTTTGGACCTCCCAACCTACTCCTAATGTACAAGAACTAAAGCATATAGAGGTATAAGTTTGCAATCATAAATAAAGAGAACGAGGGAGCAGGTACAAAACTTTGTTGGACCCATATAACCCGCACCAATTTGAACCCTACCTCGACGGAACTATAGGCATGTAGGTACATACGATACCTTTGGTACAACTACCATTTTTAACGCGTATAATGTGCACCCTAAGAGTGGCCACCCTTCTCTCTCTCTCTCTATGTCAATCTCAAGAGAGGAAAAAAAAGAAACCAATGTTGATCTTTTTGTTAGTGTAGCGACTGTTAATTTATGTTTAATATGGATCAACTATAAAAGTTATCTATTTTGGTTACTGCATTTCTAACATCCTATAGTCGTAAATTATTGATCGAATTATATTATAGTTAGATCTCTGGCTCTTGAATATTTAAATTTTAAATTACAATATGATTTTTAAATTGTTTTAATCACTAGTCCATTTGCATTTGTATATATTTATTGGGTCTTTCATAGGGATGTCAAAATTGTACTCCATAAAACCAACCAACATGTTACCAACCAAACAAAAAAAGTTGGTAGCCAACATATTTGGTTGGTTCTATCATACCAATTGAGCAATCTTCATACGGTAATGGTACAAAATTTTGAATAACATGGCAGTACCGTGCCAACCATTCATTTATTATATATATATATATATATATATATATATATATATATATAGGTCTAGGTTATTATATTCTAACTATCTGTTGTATGGATGTAGGGTTGATTGTGTACCAGTCATTTTAGTTATTTTAAGAAAAACCTCCCTAATAAATAAATTTTTTTTTGTCACATGTCACATTCTCATTGATTTGGCCACATGTCATTTTGTGGTTATTTTCAATTAATTTTTTTTCCCATGACATTTTGTGGTTTTTTTTTCATTTTATTAATTTCCACATAATATTTAAATGTAATAATTGCAATAAATATAATAATAAATGCATATCAATTTCATTAATTAACTTTCTTCTAATTTCAAATTTTCTAAATTAAAGTTTTATTAGTTTCCTTTGTTTATTTATCTAAATTATTTGTTTAATTTAAAAGAAAAACAAACAATTTAATTTTAATAATTCAATATTTTTCTATTTTTTTTCTTATAAATCCAAACTTCTCAAATGTTTCGAATTTCATATTTTTTTTCTTTAAAATAAACTCATGTAATATATGGGTCTTACACCTAGTGATTAATAAATATCATTGAATTAAAGATAATTAAAAAATACAATATAATTTCACTGTAAGGGTATTTTAGTCAATTAACATAAATTTAAAATAGGAAAATTTCAGATTTTAGGGGATATTTAATTCTCTTGATTTAAAAAATCTGATGTTTTTTTAATTAATTCAATTTCAATTCTAACTTAATTTGTAAGCAAAAACCGATTTTATTCTGTTAGAATATTAAATTGTTAGAATAATTGTTTTGTGATAATGTTCTGTTAGAATGTTATTATATCTATTATATATACAATGTTATTCTCTCAAAATATATATTTTGATTGAATGAACTTTTAAAGAATAATAATTTTTTAGATACAAGTTAAAATTTTTTCTCACATTCTTAAAAAATTAAAACGTTTATATACTAAATTGTTAGAATATTAAATTGTTAGAATAATTGTTTTCTGATAATGTTCTGTTAGAATGTTATTATATCTATTATATATACAATGTTATTCTATCAGAATATATATTTTGATTGAATGAACTTTTAAAGAATAATAATTTTTTAGATACAAGTTAAACTTTTTTCTCATATTCTTAAAAAATTAAAACGTTTATATACTATTTTACGATAATGTAACACTCACTAATAACAAACAAATATAATATGTATATTATTCTACCAGAATATACATTCTATTGTAGACCATTCCGCCGGAATATGATGATATAGTGCATTCTTTTTGGAAGATCGGCTTGTTCCAGTATATTGAGTTTGTTTCCTCTTCTTCGCAAGTGAAATTTAAGCACTACTTCACAATAGAAAGACTTTGTTTCCTATCCAGCTTCTTCTTTAACAATGCAGAATCATTCCAACACTACAACACCTGGCGTGCAACATAGACAATATAAAAAACTTTTTTGTCAAATTTTGCTGGAAAGATTATTAATGTTTGATGATATGTAAATAAATATAATTGGAACTCTAATCAAGATCTTGAAAAAAAAAACAATTTTGTGTCATATCGTGGATTCCAGTCCTTCAAAAATAATTCACAAATAACAACTCAAAGCATCCAAATCAAAACATTCTTAACGAATCATTAAACCAAACATACAGTTACAATTTAAAATTCTGACAATGTACAATTAATTAATAAACCAAAAGTATACTTACAACACGCTAATATTTAAATTATTTAATAGATATGTATTCTTAAAGAATACATTATATTGTATGTTACTTCAATTTCTTTAAAACCAATAAGAAGCATATAAGCAGGTTTAGAATCATGGGTGGTTAATTAGAACCAAAGATTAGCAGTAAATGGGGAGATAATAAAGGACATGATATACACCAAAGATTAAGAGTAGATGAAATGTATGAAGAATTTACCTTTGATATAACATGTTTTAGTGGTCATAGTTAGAACCTGAGCATCCATGTTGATGGCAGAATCTCCATTCAGATGACCAACATTGTCTTCACCAAATGAATCATTAAAAAAGCAAATGAATTATGAGCAACCAACAAAAAGAACTGACTTTTATCAGTTTTCTTAGATTAGATGTAGCATTTCTTGAAAAGAAAACTCTTGGAACTTCTAATTAGATAGTACCTTGAGAGGAGTAGTATAGAAAAATATTCTTCCTCTAGCTATTGTAAAAACAACTGCGGCTTCAACAATCAATATTTTTCCCGTACTTATAGGTATAGAAACTAAAACTAATGTACCTCTAAGAAAAGCTTGAATGGCTAACCGTTGCACAATATTGGCACAAACAATGGTATTTTCCTCATCATAAATCTTCATTGCCATGTAATTATCATAATTAATGTTAAATTTACTAGTGTACAAATGTAAAATTTACATGAAATTTGTCAATTCAGATGTTGTAAATAGAAGCAAGTTCATCAACATTATTGATTCCATCACCATACTCCCGCACATCATTACGGATGCTCTCAATTCTGTCACTTAAATTTCTCAAATCGAGACTTCCAAAACACTACTCTCGTCAGTCTCAATCTCGTCTTCATCGTTACTTTCAATTACCTGACCAAATTCAGCAACAAGATCGTACTCTGTGACAACCCGTAATTTCTATCTTGTAAAAGTCAAACGTGGTCAACTAAAGTCAAACATATCAATCAAAGGTTAAACTTATTTCTTTTATTATCTTAATATAGTTAGGTTAACGAATTTATAGGTGTATAAACCTAGCATTCTTAGGTGTTGTGTGTTTTGGAGGGATAACCTTTGGAACCGAGGACCGAAAACCTTGCATGGGCCGTGAACAAGCCTTCGGGCCGTGAACAAGCCTTCGGGCCGTAAACAAGCCTTCGGGCCGTGAACGGACTTCGGACCGTGAACCCTCGGTTTGTGGCCGTGAACTTCCCCCTATATATAGGTGTTGACTGATTTTACCTCACTTCTTCACTTCTGACCGTAAACTCAAGCCTTATCTCTCAAGATCTTCGACCGAAAACCCTCATTCCTCTCAACTATCATTCTTTTCCTTTGAATCTTCTTAAGATATTGCTAAGGATCTTCAAGTGTTCTTCATTCTTCAAGATCCTTGGGCCGTAAACTCAAGAACATCAAGTTGTTCTTGGGCCATGAACCCTTGAATCATCATCATTTATCAAGAACATCAAGCCGTTAACTCAAGATCATCAAGATCTTTGGGCTGTGAACACTTGCATCATCATCATTTCACCAAGAACACACACTAGAGTGTGGGCCGTGAACTCCTTCCAACCTCCCCTTTTCGACTCTAGCACCCTCTTTTGTAAGTTAAGCTTGCAACTCAATCCGTTTCCTTGCTATATTTATGATTATGATCACTAAATGTATATATATATATATATATATATATATATATATATATATATATATATATATATATATATGTCTTAATATGCTAAATAAGACTCGTTTATGCTTCGGGACTTCACCCGTGAAACTTATCTTCCTATATCAAATCTCCAATTGAATCACCCACATAAGGTGAGTTCATACCCCTACAAATTACAGTTTTAAATGGTTTTAAATGCTTTTTTGGGGGAGAATACAAGTAGAACATAATATAATTGTGTTAACCACTTACATGTGAAAACATCAAACAAAAGGATTTCTTATACTCAAACACTTGTTAAAACTATTCTTAGATTTCTGTTTTTATCAAAATCATATTCGTGTATCTATTTATGTATAATTATGCTTTAACGGACTTAGGACTATTGCTAAATACCGTAACTCTTGTTCCTTGTTTGGTTGTGGGCTTAGGGTAGGATCACTAGTCCGACTGTCGGCTAAATCATAGTTATACTTATTGAATACATACATGAATATTAAACCCCATTTTTTTAGGAACATACTTAACTCAGTTGCTTATGTTGAACAATTGAGCCTTTTCTACAAATCACTAACAGTTCAAACAAACATTCTAGTAACTATAATAGGTATAGTTTAGAGGATGACTACATACTATTTCTATAACAGAGAAACATACATGAGTCAATACATACATACTATTACTATTCATTACAAAGTATACTATTCATTAACAAGAACAAGAAGGAACTTACATACTATACATACTATAACAAGAACAAGATAACTAAAATGTGAGATACTATTTCATGGCATGGCAATATCCTTGCTATGTCACGTTTTATAACCAGAGACTACTGGAGGGAGAGGGTGAGTTTGTGTATAGATCTATACGGGATTGACCATCCTACACCTTGCTGCTAGCTACAGTGGGACCTGCAGGTCTACGGGTGACAAATATCATACCATTTCGACGTTTGAAGAATGTCGTGTTTTATACTAGTCTATTAAGTATGGTTATAACCTTATCACATTTTAACCTAAATTAACCAGTTCGGTTTTCAAGGTAGTTAATGCATCAGTAGTGTATTTTATACAAAACTACTGTAAAGCTTCATTTTTCCATTTACATTCATACAGTGATATTCTCACACGAGAAATGCATACTATTTTTCGAGTAAAGATAGTTTACAAATATGGAAAACATTACATTTATACTATTTCAAGTACAAACATACATTTTACCCTATTTTCAGAAGAACAGAACATACAAAACAATTGAGTCTTGGTAGAAGACTACCTTTCATTTAAGCAGAAAATATAGGATTTTCTGGGAAGATACAAACATTTTCACTATACATATACAAACATTTTCATGAAACAAATGCAACCACTTGACACAAATATACTTATGAACTCACCAACTTAAATGTTGATATTTTCTTTCAAAATAACTTGTATTCTCAGGTTACCAGTAGATAGGTACACTGGACCATGTTTTGAGAAGACGGAGCATGTTCAAGACTCGTCTTTTATTTTGATATATTTTTGGTGTCTTACAACTATACACAGAACATACATGTATTAACTATTCTGTTAATGCAATGGTGTTGTTGCTTGTTTTACTATTGTGCATTGTTATGATACTGTACATGACGTCCTCCGCCCCCGAATGTTTCCGCCGTTCTGGTTTGGGGGTGTGACATACTCCTCCATTGCTCCCTCATTATTGTTGTCATTCTCATTGATAACCTCTGATGCCTGAGACTCCCCTACTAAAAATTCTGACTTGGGGAACTTGTAATTATTTCGAAATTGACAAGTTTTTTGCTTGTGATTTTGAAAGAAACTATGAAAGCAGAAAGGGATGGTGTTTTATGAGTGAATCTTGAATCTGAAGTAATGACGAATAGTGTATCAAGAGATTTCTAGTGTAGGGTTTAGAACGTAATGGGTAGAAAATAAAGGAATAAATTACTGTGGTTTAGCATCTTCGACTCAACGACAATTCTATGGTGCATCGGTGATTCAGTGGTGGTTTCTCAACAAGGTTATGTGGTGGTTCATTGATGGTTATATCTTACCAGGGTTGGATATATGATGGATTTATGTGTTATCTCGGCCATGGTGATGGGTGACGAGAGGTTTTGGCCAGCGTATAGGATTTAGAGATCTTAATTATAGACAATTATTAATACGTTACCAAAATTTTAGGAATTAGATAACAATTAATTTAATTAATAAAATTACAAAGTTACCCTTTATCAAACAATTGGTTAGGAATTGGCCATACGTTCACACAATACATACGGTTTACATATGAACCTAACTCTCTCTCTCTCTCTCTCTCTCTATATATATATATATATATATATATATATATATATATATATATATATATATATATATAAACATTAATTGTAATAAAACTCACTAAAATACTAAATTCCAAATAAGATTATAATAAATAGACAAAGTTTTACAGATGGTCCTTAAGTTTTTTTGTTTGTCCCCAAAGTAGTCCATATGAAACCTTTTTTTGTATGGATGGTCCGTAGGGAGCAAACCTTGAATACAAATGGTCCTTACCGTGGATGTTCGTTAGATGGATCTATTAAATTGAAGATTTTTTTGTTTAAGGACCATTTCTGCCATTTTCTAAAACTTACCTAAGGACCATTTGTGAAATTTTACTCAAGGACCGTTTATGCAATTTTAAATAAATCTATTAAATTTTATATTAATTACCATAAATCAAATAAAAAGGAAAAAAATAGAACATAGAAAATGTAATATTTATATAATAAAAAATTAAAACTTATAAAATTTAATATATACAAATGATTTTTTTTGTCTAGACTTTATCTAAAATATTCAAACTACAATACATTATTAAATATTTTAGTTTTCTATTTTTTAACTAAAAAAATTTTGAAGCATAAAAACTTCATTTTATTACTTTTTAATTTTTAGATGATGTAATTTTTAAGATTTATCTTCATTTATCTTATATATATATATATATATATATATATATATATATATATATATATATATATATATATATATATGAAAAAAATATGATATGTTATTTATTATACAAATATATTTGGTTTTTTTATAGAAATAATAGTGTGCTGCTATTTTATTTTAAAAATATAAGTATGTCGGTTTGAATTAAAGATAAAAATATGTTTATGCTTTTGTTTAATAATATAAGTATGGTAAATTTATATTGGTTCAATATAAACTTTTGATATTTAATTCTAGGGTTTAGGTTAAATTTGGTCCCTTAACTTTTGGTTTTGTATTCATTTGGTCACTTAACTCCTTTTAAGTTCTAAAATGTCACTTAACTTCTTTTAAGTTCTAAAATGTCACTTAACTTTTAAAATTTTGCTAAAATGGTCACTATGAACGGCAATAAGAGGTTACCATATTTCTTTTAGCTATCTAAGGTCATCAAACTTTTTTTTGGCTAGTTTAGGTCATTAAACTTTTTTAAGCTATAATTAATCACTAAACTTTTGAAATTGTGTTCATTCAATTTTATATTTTTTTTCTGCAATTTATTTTTATAACTTTTATTTTTTACTTTCATTTTTACATGTTATATTTCATAATTTGTTTTTATATCTTCAATTTTATTGCATTTTTGTATTTTTTTCACAATCTATTTTTACAACTTAACTTTTTTTTTTTACTTTACTTACATGTTTTTTTCAATATTCATTTTTGCAACTTTTTTTTTAATATTATTCATAATATGTTTTTAGAGCTCCATATATTCGTTTTGCCAATTAAGTGTCGATACCGAACTATATAATTATTAACCCAAGTGATAATTCTAAAATTATTTGTTTCTCGTGCATCCGATAACATTACATAATTAGCAACTTTCTTATATAAAAGTTTGTCTATTACAATAATAACAACACCCCACATATGTTTCTCAAACAAAAAAATCATCATTCTTTTTTTGTTTTTGTTGTTGGTTTTTCTCAAGTATTAAATTATCTATTTTGTTTGATTATAGGCATTGTGGATCCAAAATATGATTTTCTTTGGTCAATTAGTATCCAGCTTGATAACAACAACTATGGATACTGAAGTTATATAATTATAATTTTTTTTATGTGAGAAACATATATAGGGTATTGCTACCAATGTAATAGGTGAACCGTCAAATGAAAAAGTTGTTAATTATACAACATTATTGGATGTGTGACAAAATGATAATTTTAGGATTTCCACTCGGGTTAGTAATTTTGTAGTTCAGTTAATTTACATCTAATTGGTAAAGAAAATATACAAAGTTCTAAAAACATTTTATCGAAAAACATATAAAATGAAGTTGTAAAATGGATTTTGGCAAAAACATGAAAACGAAGTAAAAAGGTTAAGTTGTGAAAATAAATTGTGAAAAAAATGAAAAACGTACTAAAAATAAAGTTATAAAAACAAATTATGAAAAAAAAAATATAAAAATGAAAGTAAAAAATGAAGTTATAAAAACGAATCGTGAAAAACATGTAAAAACGAAACAAAAATGAAGTTATAAAAATGAATTGCGGGAAAAAATATAAAACTGAATGAGCACAATTTCAAAAGTTTAGTGACTAATTATAGCTTAAAAAAAGTTTAGTGACCTAAAATAGCCAAAAAAACGTTCGATGATCTTACATAGACAAAAGAAATATGGTAACCTATTATTGTCGGTCATAGTGACAATTTTAGCAAATATTTAGAAGTTAAGTGACCTTTTAGAACTTACAAAAAATTAAGTGACCAAATGAGCATAAAACCAAAAGTTAAATGACCAAATTTGACCTAAACCCCTAATTCTAAAAATTGTTTAGTTTTATCAAAAAAAAAATTAAGCATTATGAAAAAGATTTATTTATTTATTTTATTTTTTAGTAAACTTATATTCTTAATAAAGAAGAATACATAGACGTAGCGGGTAAACGAGCAACAAGCTGTACGGCAACCCCCTTTTGGATGACAAAACTAATTCTTTTAAAAACAATATCTATAGATTTTAGAGTCATAACATTACTATGCATGACCTGTTGAACTCTATTGAGTAGCTCCACAACTTCTGGCGCAAGGAAACCGAAAGTATCAAATGCAAGGGGTATAAATGTGTGTTGATTTTCCATGCACACTTTCTCATGTTTTGCCACTTTGCTGGATGCAACTTTTAAAGCAGCTTGCCCCACAGTTAAAATCCCACTCCCCAAGCCCACAAGAGGGGGAACCCCTGTTAGATCCACGCATGAATGTTTTCCTCCAGCCAATCCAAATACTAAAACATCAGCTGACCTAAGTGTTGATCTTCCTTCCAATGGGTCAGTCAGAAAATTTACATGTGCTTCTTTCTTGGTAGAAACCCCAACGCACCTACATATGTCGAAAAGAACATCCCTAACTAGATCGTGTCGGTACTTGAAACCCGAGAGCTCTTTACAATGAACTGCATGCTCCCCAAAGGAGTCCAAACAAGCCTCGCGACAAACAGGGCAAGTCTCGTCAACCGGAAATAAAGGGATCATAAGGTGATACTTTAGGATGACACGATACTCCACTGGCGACATATGCTGGCCAATACCGTCAATATGAATAGTCATAAGAAAACCCTGAGCATGTGGGTCCCTTAGAAACTCAAAAAATGCTTTCTGCCTAATCGTCATGTCGAATTGAACTTCCATGTCTTGGACAATTTTAGCTAATAATTAACTATGCTGCTACACATGCTAAAATAATTAAACATATGAATAATATGGCATTAATTTCGTTTAACTTCATTTTATTTAATGGAAAATAAAAATATTTTATATGTTTAAAAGGTTTGTGTTTCAGAAATAACAGTGTACCGTGTTTTATATAAAAATAAATTTATTTGTTCATTTATATAAAAATAAAAACCTTTTAAATATATTAAATATTTTTACTTTCCATTAAATAAAATAAATTAAACGAAATTAATGTCATATTATTCATATGATTAGTTATCTTAGCATGTATAGTAGCTTAGTTAATTATTAGCTAATAGACGTTTTTCAATTTTGCTTTGACATGTTTACGTTTTATTAAGGAATATATTCAAAATTTGACCACACTAAATAATTTTAAATATCAAAATTTATATCAAACCAATATAAAAATTACTGTATTTATATTATGAAACCAAAACCGAAACATATGTTTATCTCTAACACAAAACCGCATAATTATATTTTTAAAATAAAATAGCGGCATACTATTATCTCTATAATAACATATGTTTTTATAAAAACACGCCATATTATTCATAAAAATAAATATATTTGTATAAGATAAATGAAGATATAATTTAAAAATTACATCATGTAAAAAATTAAAAGTAATAAAATGATATTTTTATGTTTCAAATTTTTTTATGTAAAAAATAGAAATCGAAAATATTTAATGATGTATTGTAGCTTGAATATTTTAGATAAAGTCTAGACAAAAAAAATTATTTACATATTAAATAAAATATATTTGCATGATGATTAAAATGTATACGTTTTAATTTTTTATATATATAAATATTATATTTTCTATGTTTTATTTTTTTGTTTTTTATTTGATTAATGGTAATTAATACAATATTTAATAGATTTATTTAAAATTTCATAAACGATCATTGTGTAAAATTTTACAAATGGTCCTTAGATAAGTTTCACAAAATGACGTAAATGGTCCTTATCCAAAAATTTCTACTTAATGGATCCATATAACTGACATCCATAGTAAGGACCATTTATATGCAATGTTTGCTTTGTAGGAACCGTCCATGCAAAAAAGGTTTCATAGGGACTACTTTAAGGACAAATGAAAAAACTTAAGGACCATATGTGAAATCTTATCTACTAAATATTAATATATATATGTTTTTGGAAAACCTTATTGAAATTTGACTAATGGGTTGTTTGATATGCTTCTTCTTGGGTATGGTATACGGTTGAGTATGATTCAGACTGCTTGATATTACAATCAAAAGCTTCTGATTCGGTCTTATAGCCAATGATATGTCTATTACCGGGTGAGATAAGATGATGGACATGACTCAATCATGCCCTGACTCAATCAGAACAATTATCAAAT
This sequence comes from Lactuca virosa, assembly GCF_052849685.1. NCBI lineage: Eukaryota > Viridiplantae > Streptophyta > Magnoliopsida > Asterales > Asteraceae > Lactuca > Lactuca virosa. The sequence goes on from NC_136428.1 coordinate 321,208,662, forward strand.
AACCCCAAAATCGTGAATTTCTTTCCAAGATAGACGGGAAAAATATTCCTCGATAAAAACTAAAAATTAACAAAATGAAGCAATCAAATATTTAGAAAGTTCTAATTTTTTTTTCATCAACCATATATAAAAGTTCTCTTTACTCCAATGAAATAAAATATCAGATTTCTGCTATAAATTAATCTTTAAAACACTATGAGTTATATCACACCTACTACCAACTATCATATAGTGTACCCAAGGAGGACTTTACCTTATACAATGAAAGCAAAGGATGCTTTTCGGTTGAAAAAACTTGATTGATTTTTCTTATATGCATTTCCACTCCACTGCTTTTCTATGCAATTTAATAATGGTAATTAAAACCATCATTCAATGCTTTTTGCTTTTCAAACCAAATAGACTTTCAACCATTCTCACTATAAAAAAAGGTTTGCATTGGTAACTCCAACAAATTAATGAGCACTAAATTTAGTTTGTTGGATCCTTTCTCCTATATAACCACTTAACTTCAACCAAATATCAAAGGGTTGACATTGACCATAAGATCATGAAGAGGGGTTCTACTTTGAGCAACAAGAGTTGCACATTCTTGGGTGCATTGGTCGTGTTGATGTTGATAATACAACAAGGGAGTGCAGGCTTGTACTCGTGTTGGGGAGGGTGTCTCAACGAATGTTTTCTTTTTAGTAGCAAAAGAATAGGCGAAAGTTTTCCATGTTATGTTAATTGTTTCTTGGGCAAGTGCCTATCTCAACCACCAGGCCAGACTAGTCTCGGAACACCTCCCCGTTTGGTTAATCACCCATCACCATTGCATGCACCTTCACCCTCTGATTCAGAAGCATATCAAGATTATTTCATCGATAAAGCATATGAAATCCATCGCTATCATCTACACAATTGCATAAAAGATTGCTCTCTGCAAACTTATTGGTTTGCCACTAATGGTATGTTCTCAAATCTTTATAAATTAATAGAATAGAAATATAATAATGACATACACATGACGGTTTATAATGATATACACATAAAGAAATTAAAAATTCTTACTTGGGGTGTGTTTAAGTTAGCTTTATTTATTTATTTATTTATTTATTTATCATAAAAGTGATTTCTAAGAAAAATGCTTATTAGCTTATGACTTTTAGGAAAAACGGATTTTAAAAAGTGTTTGGATAAGAAAAACTGCTTTTAGGAGTAAAATTGCTAAAATTGCTAAAAAGCTAGGATTTTCCAGCTTTTTGAAAGTTTATTTTTTCCTATCCAAAAAACTGTTTTAAAAAGTGTTTTTTAAATACACAAACATTTTTTTTTACTTTATTAGTTTTTTGAAAAGCTAAAAAACTAATAAACTATTTTCAAAAGCTATCCCAAATACCCATTTATTCTTCCTACCATCATTCTATCATTTTTAGAGAATGACAAATGTATAACATATGACAAGTGTCACAACCTTAAATCTATAGAAAGATGATAGGATAAAAAAAATGATATTTGATTTCTTATTTACGTAATACTCTATAAAACGAAATACACTTTTTGTTTATTTATTTATTTAGAATATTACTTAAATCATACGCAAATAGTTGAGTTTTTCATGATATAATGTTCCATGCCAAATCAATGCCAAATTAACAACCCAAAAAGTTAAAAAAACATATCTTCATAATAATATAATTTTAGTCATAATATACAAGACCCATCAATCTTGATTTAAATCGTATTATCCTTTTCAGTTGGTTAATTTAAAAATAATTACATTAAACTGATTAAATACTATATTTTTGTTATAAAGAATCAAAATTGAGATAAATTAAATATTCAATATGTAAACTTCTCAACAGAAAAGGACAAATAGAAATGAAATCATATTATTACTTTTAAGTGAGTTTTCATATTCTTATGTTTAGATTTATACATTTAAACTAAAAGTTTATATTTTAGTATGTTTTTAAAATCTATTAACTTATTAACAAATTAAAATAAATACAAATTAAAAATGAAAAAAAGGAAAAAACGAAAGAATTATTAAAATGGTTCTTCTAACAGCTTGGAAATTTAAAAGTTATATTGAAATGATTTTGTTTCAAAAAGATCTTAAATACATAGAAAACATTTTTATTGTTTTTTATAAAGATAGATTATATTTTTGTGTGTTTTTGATTCATCCAACTAAAAACAATGTGTTTGAATATCATTATTTTCTATCTTGAATTAAAATAATAATTGTAAAAATCAAAACAATTTTATTTATTTATTTATTTTATTTAGATAAATGAATAAAAAGCATAAACGAAAATATAATCCCCTTTCCAAAATAACAATACTTTACAAAGATTATAATATATTATGGACGCATTTAAAGAAATTTAGAGGATGCACCTTTTTTTTTATAGCTTTTTACTATTTGCTTGACCACTTAATATCATTTAATACCATTAGATATGATAGCATTTTTTTTTGTTTTTTATTGACCACTCAATATATAAAGTTTTGTCCAATCTAACCCTTTCTCTTTAATAATATATCATTTTACCTTTATAATTTTATTTTAGTTTAAGAAATATTTATTTTTTTAATAAATATTTTTATATTAGTTGTTACAAATGTTTATATATTATAAACTAAAATGTTTATACATATATATTATAAACTATAGTAAAATTTAATACAAACCCTATTTTAATAAATATAGGGTGTTTAAAAGCAATTAATTAAATGAATACATTTTATTAAATATTTTAGATATATGAAGATCAATTAGTTAAACGTTTAAAAAAAGCTATTATAGATATTAAAGATTGAAGATATAATTTAATTAGAGCTTAAAATTAATATAAGGATGAATTGGCAACAATTAAAAATGCTATACCTAATGAAAATCTAATGTACATTCAAAATAGGTACTTTACATTAATTATATGCTATCATCGTGATACTAATTTTTATGGGATGTCATTTATACATCCATGTATAATAACTTTGTAGATTATATAATATAAATAAAATATATATTTTATATTTATGAGTTATTTTTTTAAATAAATAATCGTATTTCCAATTTCATACATGTTTATTTTTATATTTAATACTTTTTAAACCGCATTAAATGAACTTGGTAGGTTAAAATTACTACGTTTCACAATTCCAGCCGCAATAAACGTTTAGATAAATTATACGAATTATTCCTGTGGTTTGCGGTATCCTATATGTGTAGTTTCTAAGTCCTAACTACCTTTTGTAATTCACACCATCATTATAGTTAGTGTTTATTTCATATTTGGTCTTGAAACGACTTAAAATGACCAACATGTGTTTATAGATTTTTTTTATATTTATATAAATTAAATATGAAAACAAAGAATAAAAAAAAATCCTAAACCTAACCACTTCTCTCTCCCCATGCTCATACGTTCGTACTCTTAAACCTTCATCTTTGACCATTTCATCACCTCCTCTTACCTTCCAGCCATATCATTTAACTTTGACGACTACCACTATTGATGCCTCCCCCCCTTCTTACAACTCTATCGCCGCCTTCTTTTGACAGTGTGTCACCACGCCACCACTCTCATCCCTGGAGAAAGAAAACGAGAAAAATAAGATTTATTTGGGGTTCAGAACAACATCCTACCAGATTTTCATCTCCTCTATCCCCACCACCGACTTGAATCTCCTCCGGCCTCTGTCTTACTGACCACATTCTACGATGAATCAACACCCTACCCGATTTGCTTCGAATAAAACACAAGTTTGTTTTTCTCTGAAAGGAACATGCAACATCCACCTAAGACTGACATACAAACTGCATGTGGTTTTGTATTTTTCTTATGAGTTTGGGTATAGTGGGTGGAGCAAATATAGTTAAATTAAAAATCAGTTAGATGTTTACAGGTTTTTAAAAATTTGCAAATCTAGGTTGTATATATGGGAATTAAAATTTTAAAAGGAACTATTATACATACCTCCTTTTTAATTATCATTACCCATTAATCATTAATGTTTGATAAATAATAAAAATCTTATATTGTTTTTCGCACAAAAGTACTTCTCTCTCAATCATTATTTTTTCTTAATTTGATTATACCTTTCAATCATTACATTATATATATATATATATATATATATATATATATATATATATATATATATATATATATTAAGTTAATTATTTTAATGTTTTATTTAAATCTATTGGCTTGTTGTACTATGTTATTTAACTTTAATTATTATTATATTATCTTTATATTTTGGATTTTTATTTTAATTTTTTAAATTTTACGTTCCAGCAAAAATAAAAAATAAAAAACGTTTTCTCTTACATATAATTCAAATCCATTATTTAATAATGTTTTCTTTTACATTGTTTTTTATTTTGTCAAGATATTTGTGGGTTTGGAGAGGTGGTTGTTTGTATAGAAATATTTGTGTATCTTTTATAAAAATAGTTTAATAACTTATCTATAAATTAACTAAATAAAATATAAAACATGTTTTTCTTTTAATTATTTCCTTATTATTCTAATTAAAAAAAATCTCACCCAACCACCCCTCTTATCTCTTCCCCTATATCTTTATCTGTAAAACCAACTCACTCTTCAACCACAAGCGTCTGTCACCCTTCTGTCGCCACCAATGTCCAACACTATCATTCCTTACCCTACGTTCAAAACTTAGACCATCCGTGCCCTCACTGACGACCATCTAATTTGCTTTCACTTTTCATCTCTGTCAGCCACAAATCGTCCCCCACAAGATCCATAAATTGAAAACGGTTCCAGAAATCAATTTCCCCATCGAAATTAGAGGTGAAAAACCCTAACACAAACCGTAACTTTGTTTGGGCACAAATATGACGACTGTGCCAATAAAAGAAAAAGAAAGAGAGGCAAAGAAAACCCAAGCGTCGCCCTTCGTTTCCATTTTGATTATAATGGTTGTTGCCTTCTCGGTCTAGATTTGTAACTCGATCCGGTGGTGGTGGTTTCGACAGTTATGACAAACTAGATATGTGACAAAGGTGGTGGTGGCGGCGAACCAGATGAACTCCATCGAGCATGTTTTTCCGGTGAGAATGGTGGCCGCCAACGATGGTTCCCGCCGCCAATGGTGGAGGGTGGAGCCAGTGATGAATGGGCTTTTCTCCTCTTCATTGTTATGATAAAGATGGGAGAGGGGTTGGGCTATTTATTTATTATTTATTTTTTATGTTTAAAAGGTAAATTAAACTATTTAAAGTATTACAACAATAAAAAATGGAAAAAATAAATTATAAGAACATAAAAGTAATTTTAAATGTGTATGAACCCAAATAGTATTACTAATACACCACCAAAATTTTTGAGATCAAAACCACATATTTTTTACCCCACAATAACTATATTTTCAATTTTATCTATTTTTAAGTCTCCTTTTGACTTAAAAGAGTAACCTGAGTTTTGGGTTTTGGACCGCATTAGACTTTAACAATGTTGTTTACGGTTTCGGTCCGATCATGTTTCGAGTTACAAAATAGGTTTCGTATATTTGTTGTTTACGGCAAAACACGTGAACCCTTTCAACTTTTCTATTGAACCATACTTATTGTATTTCGTATGCATGTCTAGGATCATGTGACAAAGATGTACTTTTTGTCGAACATATTTTTAGATGTTGGTCAACATCTATAACTTCCCGTAAAACAGGTTGTACCAATGGTTTTGATGAAGCCAACAACATCTCCGTTTTTGTTTTGAACTTTTCATGGAACATTACAACCTTTTCTATCATTGCGATCGTTACGCAGCGGGACTCTACTTATATCACATGTAAATGAGGTGTCTACAAAAAAGACAAACCTTATTAAAAAACTGCATTTAATTGCTTTTATTTATTAAGAACAACAAAAAAAACAACTCCTTTTATAAAAAAAACTGTACTATTTATTGAAAAAACTACACAATTTATTAAAAAACTACATTAATCAGCTTTTATTTATAAAAAACAACAAAAAACAATTTTTTTTAAAAAAACTACACTATTTATTAAAAAACACTGCATTTAACAACTTTTATTTGTTAAAAAAAGCAACAAACAAGTCATATTATAAAATAAATTGCACTGTTTATTAAAAAAATATTTTTTTTAACAAAAAACAACATTTTTAATAAAAAAATACACATTTTTTTATAAAAAAACAACACTTTAAAAAAATAACCTTTGGTTTTCAGGACCGGTCCGGGTTAAATCCCTTATTTCGAGTTCGGTCCGGTCAAAACCCACAACCCGAATATTGATAAAAACAAAACCTGAAAACCAGCCACTAATATGAAAATCCGGTTCGGTCCGGGTCTAGTCCCGATTTTTTCCCGTCCAACGGGTCATATTCTTATTGCTAACAAAAATGCTAGATTTTTTTTTCAAGAATTAGTTTTTCATTTATAAATTTTTTTTAAAAAAATACATTGATTAAAATGTAAAAAATAACCGAAAAACATGAAAAAACACTAACATAAAATCCCAAACATAGAAAAAAACTAATCCCTATTCCAATATCTCACTATAACGGTTTCTTTCATCGCTAAAAACATCTTCAAACCTTCATTACCATAGTCGTCGGGTTTCATTTTCAAAACCTCCAAAATATGAATTTTATCCCAAATTCACTTCTAGAATTCATTAACATAAGTTAATGTAGAAAGTAAAATCATCTGTGATAAAAGCTTTTTTTATGATGTTTTTTATTAAAAAACTTTAAATGCAAAAAATCATTTTATCTTCATTTATGATATGCAGTTTTTAAGACCAAAACATTTTAAAAGCTCAAAACAAAAATGTGTTAATTAATTAAGTTTTTTAAAAAAGCTCATTCATTAATATTTTTTATTTTCAAAAGTTTTTTGGAATAATTTTTTTTAAAAGAAAAACCTAAACATCTTCTGTTGTGGATTTTTGATAATTGAAGAGCTATTTGTTGGAGTTTTTTAATGAACAAACTTAAAAAAAATCATTTTATTATTATTAGAGCTTTTACAGTTTGCTTATTTATAAAACCCTTATAGAAATTATTTATTTATAATTAGCTAAAAACTTATAAAACTTATAAAACTCATTAAATCTTTGAAAAGTAAATAGCAAGTTTTAAACTTATAACACTCATCAGATCTTTGAAAAGTAAATAGCAAGTTTCTTAAAAGAAACTTAGATTTAAAATTTCTTCTAATATTCTTCTTTTAATTTTCATTATTTTTGAATTGAAAAAACTATTTAGACAAAACTTCTTGTTTTTAGTATAGTTTGTTATTTTCTAAAAACAAATCAAATATCTTCTTATCTTTTCTTTCTATTTATCCTACTACTCATTAGATCAAGACATACAAATGCCAAAATTAAAAGAAGAGATTAAGAAAAACAGTTATTGGTATCTCCGTGTCAAAATCATATATGACTAGATAATAAATAAGAAAGACAAAGAATAGAAGGTTATTATTATTATTTTTTTGAAATATCAAATTTTATGATTTAACTTTTGATTTTAATTTTCCAGGTGAGAAGGACATAAAAGGTTGCCTAACAAGATGTATAAACAAATGTACCGATTTGAACATTTGAACATTTGAACAAAAATATATAAATAAATTAGATATATTAGTCAAGAATGTGTAATGGATATTCATTATACAAGATAACAAGAAAGATACTTGATATAAAATGTCATTGTATATTTATTTTAATAAATAGTTTGCTTTTATATATATATATATATATATATATATATATATATATATATATATATATATATATATATATGTGGACGGTTCACTATTAAAAAAAAAGTAGAGATCTTGAGATTTAACCTCAACCACATATTTCTCATTTGCCGCTCTAACGCTCCAGCGTACCGACAACAGTGGGGTATGCCTAATCATAAATGATTATATGGCAGAGATGTATAATCATATATTATTATACATGTTTATATGAATATGTATAATCATAAATGATTATATATATATATATATATATATATATATATATATATATATATATGTCTGTTCACAAATTGAGTAATCATATATGATTACTACAGTTGGTGTCTAAGAGGTGGTGGTGACAAAGGTGGCGGTGGTATAAGTGACGGAGGTGACAGTGGTGAGGTCGGCTGGTGTCAGAGGTGGTGGTAGTGGTGGTGGCGGTTGTGGTGGTGGGGATGGTGGTGGAGGAGAAAGGAACGGACGACGTTATATAATCATTTATGATTATAACAGGTCTGCCATGCCGTTATGTCAGAAGGTTAGAGCGTCAGATGTGAAATATGTGGCTGAGAGTGAATCTCAAGATCTCTATTTTATTTTTAATCTCAACGGAACCTACCTCTCTCTCTCTCTCTGTATATATATATATATATATATATATATATATATATATATATATATATATATATATATATATATATATATATATATATATATATATATATATATATATATATAGAGAGAGAGAGAGAGAGAGAGAGAGAGAGTGGTTCGGGTGAGCACTCAAAATTTAGTGAGTACTGCGAGGACAAATCTTTTTCGTAGGATTGAAAAAATAAATGTAACGTCCCAAAAATACCGATAAAAATTTTCATTTTTAAACTATCAATTTCATACAACCATTTGTTCCAAAACCAATCATAATCAACTGTATTTTCCAAACATTAGAGTAAGACAAATATAATCAGTGCGGAAGACCCATCAGGGGATACTGTGCAGTCAAGCCGGACCCTTCCCTTTGGAACTGAAAGTACTCGAAAAATGTTAAACCACAAATCGTAAGCACAAAGCTTAATGAGTTCCCCAAAATACCACATAGCATACACATGGGCCCAACCCAACATACAAATGGGCCCAACCGAACATGTAAATAGGCCCAACCCAACATACATACAAATGGGCACAGTCCTACAAGAAAATGAGCCCAACCCAGCATACATGTAAATTGGCCCAGCCCCACATACACATGCAAGAGTCACAAAGACAGATAACATCCTACATAATATAGTGAGAAGAATCACTTGTCTCACGAAGTCCACTACTAACAACTCTCACACAGTCGAGGAACAGGTGCTAAACACCACCTAATCAACCATACAAGATGAAACCTTAGCTCACCTACCAGACTAGCAATTTGACCAAAAGTCAACCCATGTCAAAGTCAACACTCAAAGTCAATGGTCAACTTCCAAGTCAAAGTCAAAACTTACATCAGCAAGCCTCCACGTCGTGGTCTCCATTTGGGCACTTCGTGGTCGCAAAATGACAAAACAGTTGGCTGACCCCCAGTCGCCACATTCTAATAAGGCAAGCTCTCTAAACCTAGGTTCTTAAGGATATCAAAAGGCATGTGTAACATCCCAAAATTTAAGAGCAAAAATTTCATTTTTAATGTAATAATTCATAAAACAGATTATTGAAAACATCATCAAGTTATCTCATATCATAAAAACCCATAAGTCATATATCCCAAAAACATGTCATAAGGTAATAATGTCAGAGTACAAATCCCAAGAATCTCATATGCGGAAAATCATGTGTGTGATGCCCTGCAGTCATGCTGGCTCCTTTCCTTTCGAAGAAGAGGTACCTGAAACCAAAACTGTAAACCGTAAGCACGAAGCTTAGCGAGTTCCCCCATCATACCACGTACCAAACAATAACATAGTGACATGCATATCTGGGTGCTCGACCTGCCCCTTCGATCTCTTTCAACCGGTAACTGCCTAGTATATCTGGGAGCTAGCCTACCCCTTCGGTCTCTTTCAACCAGATACTGCCTAGCATATCTAGGTGTTGGCCTACCCCTTCGGTCTCTTTCAACTGGATACGAGGACTATTTCACCCATACTACTACCACATAATACCTTATATATATACCTATATCATATACTGCCTAGCATATCTGGGTGCTGACCTACCCCTTCGGTCTATTTCAACCGGATATCCGGGGACTATTTCACCCCTACCACTACCGCATAATCACATAGCATACTAGCACATAAAGCATAAAAGATAGTAGCATACCACACAATTATTGCAAAGACAATCATCTCAACAATAATCACCTACTAGTGGGCCGACATTGGTGCCTTAGACCTACTTCTAGTGGAAGGTAACTCACCTCAAATGTCGTGAAGTAGGTGAACTGTCCTCGGATCTACAATCAACTCCTCTCTAAATCATACACATAAAAATCTCCTTTAATTACCCTTTCATACTCATAACCCCTTAAGGGTCAACTCTGGTCAAAGTCCAAGTCAGAGTCAACCTTCTGGTCAAAGTCAACGTTCTGGTCAAAGTCAACCTTCTGGGTTGACTCAACGCGCCGAGTCCCATAAATCATAAACCCAGAAATCGCGTCCCAACTCGTCAAGTTCTTGCACGAAATCGTCGAGTTTCTCCTATCAACATAATCGGGACCTTTCACTACGACTCGTCGAGTCGTTCCTTGAACTCGTCGAGTTCTTTAATCTTCAAAGCTCGAAAAACCTTAACCAAGTCGCTGAGTCATCTCCTAGACTCACCGAGTTTGCTCAAGAATCATAAAAGGTTGGGGATCACGATCCAACTCGCCGAGTTGCATGAACAACTCGTCGAGTTCCCTTAGTATACACCCATTCAGTCGTTTCCAATCGAGTTCAATGCTTCCAAACCATAGATCTGGTCCCCTAGCACTAAGTTACCACGTAAAGTTGCTAAATTTACGTCTATGCATGGTGTCATGAAGCTAGAAACACCAAAACTAAGCTATATAAGAGATATAGGGCATGGAGAAGGGCCAAGGCTTGATAAAGCCGACAACTTTAAGCCTCATAAGCTCATGAGTGCGTAGATCTGAAGTCACAACTTCATGATATACTTAAATCCCGAAAATGACTTCAAGATGGCCCAAAAGTGACAACATACTACCCTAAATGAAGATCTAAGTAGTAGAAAGAGAAGGTATCAACTTTATAGCTCAAATGAGTCAGAAATGTAGCTCAAACGCTGGATGTACTAGCTTCCTATTCAATCCTCAAGCTTCTCATTCCTTCACAAGCTTCAAAATCACAAAGAATGCACAAAATGGCTCAAAACTCTCCAAAAGTGGATTAGGGTTTCTTGGCTAGGGTTTGGGACGATGAAAGCTGTAAATGAGGCCAGCCTGTGTAGGTCAAGGTGTTTAAATAGGATGCTAAAACCTGAAAATTAGGATTTTATTCTAGCAGCCCTACTCGTCGAGTTGAGTCCCTCAACTCGTCGAGTAGACTCTAAGTTCCGCGTCCAATTTTCATTCCCACTCGATGAGTTTGGAGCATCCAACTCGTCGAGTTCCTATACAAAAATGAATAAATTGATTTAAAACACATACCAGGAACCGGAAGTTACAAATCTCCCCCACTTATTTTAGACTTCATCCTCGAAGTCTGCTGCGCCTGGAAATAGTTCTGGGTAGTGCTCCCTCATCTCATCCTATGGGTCCCAAGTCCATTCTGAGCCCTTGCGGTGCTGCCATTGCACCTTCACTAACTCAACCATCTTGTTCTTCAGATCCTTCATCTTTCTGTCGAGGATGGCTACCAGTCGCTCAATGTAGTTTAGACTGTCATCCACCTGAATATCCTCTAGGGGCACCACTGTGGAGTCATCTACCAAGCACTTCCCCAGCTGGGATATATGAAAGGTGTTGTGGATCTGACTAAGCTCGGTTGGCAGATCCAGTCGGTACGCAACCTTTCCCAACCGGGCTATAACCCTGAACGGTCCGATGTATCTGGGGCCCAACTTTCCCTACTTCCTGAACCAGATGACACCTTTCCAAGGTGACACCTTCAGGAGGACCATATCTCCTACCTGAAACTCCAGGTCTGATCGTCGTCTGTCGGCGTAGCTCTTTTGCTGACTCTGGGCCGTCTGGAGTCCACTCCGGACCTGTTGGATCCTCTCTGTGGTCTTGAATACCACTTCGGTACTCCCCATGACCCTCTGTCCAACCTCACCCCAACATATCAGGGTTCTGCACTTCCTCCCATAAAGCATCTCAATGGGAGGACGGTCGATGCTGGCGTGGTAGCTATTATCGTAGGAAAACTATGCCAAGGGAAGGTAGGTATCCCAGCTACCACCGAAGTCTAATACGCATGTCCACAACATGTCCTCCAAGGTCTGGATGGTCCGCTCACTCTGACCATCCGTCTGTGGGTGAAAAGCCGTGCTGAAGTGCAGACGAGTACCCAACTCGTCATGGAATTTCTTCCAGAATCTGGAAGTGAACCGTACGTCTCAGTCAGAAATCACAGAAACTGGCACCCCGTGACGAGCTACTACCTCCCTGATGTAGATGTCGGCCAACTTCTCGGCCAAAATACTCTCCTGGATCGGGATGAAATGGGCACTCTTGGTCAATCGATCCATGATGACCCAAATCGAATCCACTCCCCGCGCGGTCATGTGAAGCTTCGTGATGAAATCCATAGTAATATCCTCCCATTTCCACACAGGGATATCCAACGGCTGCGTCTTGCCGTGAGGTCTCTGGTGTTCGGCCTTGACCTTCCTGCAGGTCAAGCACCTCTCGACGTACCAGGCTACATCCCACTTCATGCAGGGCCACCGGTAATCAGGGTGAAGAACTCTATACATCTTCGTCGCCCCGGGATGGATGGAAAATCTGGACTTGTGCGCCTCCTCCATCAGGATCTGGCACACACCGCCTGCGTACGAAACCCACACTCTGCTGTGGAGTGTCAACAGCCTGCAACTATCATAGTCGAAGGAGGAAACCTGTCCCACGATACGCTTACTCTTCCGATGTTCCTCCTTCATAGCCTCCTGCTGGGCCTACCGAATCTACTCCAAAAGCGGAGTCACTATAGTCATCCTCAGGCAGATGTCTCTGATTAGGGCTGCGAATGCCTTGCGGCTAAGTGCATCGGCCACAACATTGGGCTTCCCCATCTGGTAGAGGATCTAACAGTCGTAGTCCTTCACCACATCTAACCACCGACGCTGCCTCATGTTCAGATTCCGCTGATCCATGAGGTACCTCAAACTCTTGTGGTCCGTGTAAATGGTACAACGGACCCCATAGAGGTAATGTCGCCAAATATTGAGGGCAAAAACAACTGCCCCAGCTCCAGGTCGTGCGTCGGATAGTTCGCCTCGTGAGGCTTCAGCTGCCTCGAAGCATAGGCGATGACGTACCCCCTCTGCATCAGCACTGCGCCCAAACCCGGGATGGACGCATCAAAGTATACTACGAATTCATCAACGCCCTCTGGCAGGGCTAAGATTGGTGCCTCACCCAACCTCTATCTCAATGTCTCGAACGCTGCCTGCTTCTCAGGCCCCCATCGAAAAACAACAACCTTCTTCGTCAGTCGGGTCAGGGGTACAACTATCTTGGAGAAATCCTGAATGAATCTCCGATAATAGCCTGCTAATCCTAGGAAACTCCGAATCTCAGATGGAGACTTCGGAACCTCCCATCTCATCACGGCCTCCACCTTGGCCGGGTCGACCAGAATGTCGTTCTGGTTGACAAGGTGCCACAGAAACTGCACCTCACGCAACCAGAACTCGCACTTGGAGAACTTGGCATACAAGCTCTCCCTCCTCAAGGTATCACCTATCGCAAGTTCTCCTCGTGCTGCTCCTGCGTCTTGGAGTAAACCAAGATGTCATCGATAAAGACTATCACAGACCGATCCAACATCGGTCTGCATACGCGGTTCATGAGGTGCATGAACACGGCAAGAGCGTTGGTGAGCCCAAAGGGCATCACCACGAACTTATAATGACCGTAGCGAGTCGGGAAAGCAGTCTTCTATACATCCTCATCTCTGACTCTCATCTGGTGATAGCCTGAATGTAAATCGATCTTGGAAAACCAAGATGCCCCCTGTAGCTGGTCGAAAAGATCATCGATCCTCGGGAGTGGGTAACGGTTCTTTACCGTTACCTTATTTGGCTCCCGGTAGTCTATGCACATCCGGTGGGACCCGCACTTCTTCTTTTCAAACAGAATCGGGGCTCCCTAGGGCGAACTGGTCGGCCTGATAAATCCCCTATCTAATAGCTCCTACAGCTGTGTAGACAACTCCTGCATCTCGGGAGAAGCCAACCGATATGGTGCTTTGGCTATCGGCGCCGCACCAGGAACTAGGTCAATCCGGAACTCCACCTGTCTCTCCGGAGGTATCCCAGGCAACTCCTCTGGGAACATATCCGGGTACTCCCGCACAACTGACACATCGCTCACGGCCGCCTTACCCATCTCCCGAGTATCCATAACGTAGGCGACATAACATGTGCAACCCTGCTGAAGGTAGTGCCTAGCCCTCTCTGCTGAACACAAAGTTGGCCCTCGCTACGGCCTCTCGCTTGGAATCACTAGCTCTCCCCCACTTGGGGTCCTGACCCGAACCAACTGCTACTCGCAGTCAATCATTGCCCCATTAAGGCTCAACCAGTCCATGCCTATGATGACCTTGTTCCCATTCAACAGGATGGGAACCAAATGCATGAGGTAACGCTCATCGTACAACCTCAAGACGCAGTCTCTGAAAACCTCTGATGCCTAGACGGATTGGGCGTCCACAATCTAGATCTCTAATGGACAATCCAACGTGCCTGAAGACTCCGCAAACCTCTTGTTGAGTGCAAGGGATACAAATGATCGGGTAGCTCCTGAATCAAATAACACCAATACTGAAATACCATTCACATGGAACGATCCTAACAAAATACATAAAATATGAAACATAAATATCAAAACTGACATATAAATAAAGTTAGGGAGAAGAAACATACCCGTCACCACATATGGTGTGGCACGCGCCTCCTCGACGGTCAACTGGAAGGCTCGGCTCCTCACCACTGGAGCATCTGACTTGCCCTATCGGCCATATATGATCCGCAAGGTTGCTGGAGCTGGCGCAGCCACTGGCGCTGCTGATGTCATTCCGGGCAGTTGGCCTTTTTATGTCCCTTCTGATTGCAATGGAAGCTAATCAGTTCTGAGATATAAAAGGTGGGGGTAGGGGCAGTGCAATCCCTGCCAAAGTGCCCAGTCTTGCCGCACTTACAGCAGCCCGATGCCCCCAATATGCAAACTCCATCATGCGACTTGCCGAATTTCTCACAGCGGCCCCGTCCCTACAAGCCCTTTGACCTCGAGTCGAATCCCTTGGGTTTCTTCCCAGAAACCCAGTCGCCTACCCAGTCTCCGCCTTCCTCTTCCTGATGTGCTATATATCAATCTCCCTCTCCCTCTCCCTCGTAATCATGTCATCCAAAGTCGGGGATGCCAAGTAGCTGACATGTTTCCGAATGTCAGCTCTCAACATGTTGTGGTACCGGGTCTTCCTCATCTCCTCATCCCCCGCGTACTGAGCCACCAGTAAGGCACTCTCCTTAAATTTATCGGTAATCTCCGCCACCGACTCAATAGTCTACCTCATATCCAGAAACTCCCTGGCCAGCTGCTGAAGCTCCATAGCCGGCACAAATTCATCCCCAAACCTGGTCATAAAGTCTGACCATGTCATAACCTCAATGGTCGGGGCTCCCAACGTGTCGCTGACTGCCTCCCACCAGTCCCTGACTGTGTCTCTCAAACACCCTGCAACATACCGGACCTTCGACCCCTCAGAAGCTAGTCAACTGTGCAGAATCGATGTCTACAATCCATCTCCTAGCCACAATGGGGTCCTTCACCCCGTGAAAGTCTGGCGCACCACATCCCCTGAAATCCTTGAAGGAGAGCATGCGAGTCCCTGATTGGCTCAGCACCATGTTGCTCCTGAATGCCCTGAGGCAATCCTCCCTCAGCTCAATAATCCCTTCCTTGATCGACCCGAAAATCACTCGGGTGGACTCAAGGATGCCTCTCATAATTTCGGATGCTATGAACTTGCGCAATCCGTTGTCAACTGGCTCGGAACCCGCACCCGAACCTGAACCTGATCCTGACCCAGACCCTGAACCTCCTGCTCCGTGACGTATCACGACCATTATGAAACAAACACATAATCGTCAGGATCATACATAACCTCGAGAGGTCTCACACACTATAAGTTCCCTGATTCTATCTCAGCCCTCCTTGACTCGAGTACAGATCCTCTGCTTTCAGTAGTACGGGCCCATACTACCTTCCACATCTATCCGTACTTTCCTCAAGGATTTCCTTGACTTCACCAAGTCCCTTTTACTACTATTGATTTCCACGCTAATCTCATCCTAGTCTTACCCTAGAGTAATCTCCATCCCACTCTCCGCCATCAGCTACATAAGAAGTTGTCACACCCCCAAACCAGAACGGCGGAAACATCTGGGGGCGGATGACTTTATGTACAATATCATAACACTTGAATAATAGCAATCAAAGCGTCACAACCATTGCATTGAATATTTAATAAGTTTACATTGTGTTCAAAACATTGTTTACATAATATCAAATATGTATGAAAAAAGTAAATCACGAGATGCGACTACGTTTCATCCACCAAAACTCTTGTGGTTACATGTTTACTGATTTCCTGAGAATACAAGTGATTTTGAAAAGTGTCAACAATTAAGTTGGTGAGTTCATAAGAATTTTGTATGAAAAGGATTTGTAACTGTCTCGTGTAAGCAATTAAGTTAACGGCATTTGTCACCCCAGACCTGCTGGTCTAACTGTAGCTAACAGTTTAGGTGCGGGGTTGTCAATCCCGTATAGATCTATACACAATTGTCTCGTTCTCCCTCCAAAAGACTCTGGTTATAATTCAGGACTTTTTTTGGTACTTAGATAAGTACATGAAGACGGGTCTCACAAATAATGGATTCAACGAGTTTACATGTGATGAACTAGAAATCCCTTTTTCCTTTGTAAATAATTATGCCTTTAAATAATTATATGTTTCTTCCAAAATGATAATGTGGTGTTTGTGACTCCTCAACTATACCAATTATAGTTTATCTTGTTTGTTTGTCAAGAACATTTATATAATCATTTATACAAATACATTGTAATCATCTTCTTTAGTTTCAAAATGTAAGATCAAGCTTCATATTTTTGGGTTGTAACTCATAAAATAGTGAAATAGGTAGAGTGTACCCCTTTTTGATAGAAAACTATATTTTGGTAAAAAGCTTCCAAAAACCTTATAGTTTTGCAAATCTTAATGTTCCTTATGAGTTTTATAACATAGATCATGTTTTGTTTGGTTAGTTTTGCATTTGAAAACTAATATACCACAAATATTTGTACAAAATCTAGTAATAATTGAAGGGTTTTGAGCATTCTAACACTCCTAAGGTGTACATGCAAGCCTAGAAAACATGGGTTTATGTTTTACTAAGATACATGCAAATTTGATTTTCCAAGGTTCTTAACCTAACTAGCATGGCATGGGGAACTTTGAAACATAAAAGCTAGTAGGAGAAAATACCTTTCTTATTGCTTGGATTCCTTGAGAACCTTGTGAGCCTAGCACCTCAAATGTGATGCCTCAAATGTTTCACACAACACCATAACTCTTGGAATAACTTTGAGAGAAGTACACTATCACTCAAAATTGGCTAGCCCTCTTGTTCTACACATAGTGCCGATTTTGGTAGCCCATGGGGTCCTTTTATAGTTGTGTCACAAGTAGGGTTGCAACATGTAAACCCTAATTGACATGGCTTTTCATATTCCATGATCCATGGATTTATAACCTCCATGGACTATCCATGGAGCAATCTATGGGTTTTAGCCCAATTCAGTAACCATGAATCATTAGCCCACTATAAAAGAATAAAAGATTTACACAATCAACCCCATATATTTAATTAGTCTCCTTTTGATCACCAAATTAATTCTAAATTAATTCTTGATCAATACTAATTAAATAATATTATTAATATATTAGAACTTATAATATATTAATAAACCTTAAGTGTCATTTCTCTCATTTTGTCTATCCAAGTGTTGCAATGCCATGCAACCCAAATGGACCATGCCAACCGGGTCAAGTACATTCCAGAAATAGTTATGAACTTAGACACCTAATCCAAAAATAATCACATATTATGCAAATAATGGTTTCTACTTTAACATAAAGATGAAACATGCAAGTATTTGTGCGATAAACAATTTTAACTTGTATTCCCACCCTACAACATGAAAATCTCGAAAATGTGGGGGTATGAACTCTCCTTGAGTGGATTTGTGGGTTGTTTGAAGAGAAGATGTGAAGATTCTAAGCCTAAACACTTGGATAGGGTTGATGAACTTCCTTGGAATTGATCTTATCCTAAAGATTTTAACACATAATAATATGTGTAAATAATATGAAGCTAACATGAAAGGGTATGAAAACACTAGATAATCAAGAGAATCTTACCAAAATACTAAGAATAATCTTGGAGGAATTTATCTGGAAGAGCTTGAACTTGTTCTTTGAGAGAATATGGAGTTAACAGGA
The DNA here is from genome assembly GCF_052849685.1 of Lactuca virosa. NCBI lineage: Eukaryota > Viridiplantae > Streptophyta > Magnoliopsida > Asterales > Asteraceae > Lactuca > Lactuca virosa. The sequence continues at coordinate 321,227,113 of NC_136428.1, forward strand.
AAGGGAAATGAAATGGGTGGGAGGATTATGTGGTGATCTCGTACAAGATAAGGAAGGAAATGAGTGACATTTGCATTGTGGTCTGTTGGGTATTACATGGGATACTGTTGGGTAATACTTTGCATAGGAAAAGGGTGAAATATGCTATCACAAAGTCAAATCCTTAACCGTTTCCATCTCTAAACTGAAATCACATTTGAAAATGGATTAAAGTGGTGATTTCGGCCAAGGTATGACCGAAATCACCTTGCACCCTTTGTGATTTCGGTCCTAATCCCCCCACAAATGAGTGTTTTCGGTCCTAGTGGTTTGGATCTTGGGTGTTTTCGGCCTAGAAGTGTTCTAGGTTGATGTTTTCGGTTTAGGGGTGTTCTAGGATGGGTGATTTCGGTTTAAGGGTGTTCTAGGGTGGGTGGGGTACTAAGCCAAAAACTTTAAAACAATGGTTTAAATTCATGATTTATGTCACAACGATTTGGCTTTGCTTGACCTTTAAGTGTTTACTACAAACATGATTTTCAAAGTATGCATATATACATACATATATACTTATACAAATAATGCCCTTTTGGCTTTCAAAGTTTTATTACAACAAGGTTACATTGTGGTTTTACATTATATGTAGATACACCTTAGACCTTGCTTGATCCAAAATTTTCCAGTTGTCACAGAAGCCCCTGCTATCTCTCCCTAACTAGCTCGCGAATACCATAACATATCACTAAGACCACATAATCCTTCGAATGAGAGGTCCTACCCTACAACGGTTGGACTCAGACAAGAGCTGCGAAATAGGGCTAGACCTAACCTTCTGTAATTATTTAGTCCTCGTAATATGTAACTTACCGTATTCGTTTACTAGTTAATTAAAGATACCTAGAACTCCTAAAAGCACAAAGCAAGCCTCATTCGCGCATTGAGTAACCCAAACCAAGCATATCCTAATCAGATCATCATATTACTGACTAATCAGTTCTAGCATGTAATTCAATAAGCACATATAGCAGGCACATAAGGCATCTTCCTAGATCCTTCAGCCCATCACAGATGGGATCTGCACTTGCGTCCGTTGATGGATTCGAATGGCACGACCTTGATGCTAGTGTGATAGCTGTTATTGTATGATAACTCGATGAGCGATAAATGGGTATCCCAGGCTTTACCAAAGTCTATCACACAAGCTCTTAACATGTCTTCTAGTGTCTGTATGGTCCTTTCACTTTGACCGTCTGTTTGTGGGTGATATGCTGTAGTCATATCGAGTTTGGTTCCCAAGGACTCTTGTAGCGACTTCCAGCACCATGTAGTCGCACGATTTCTTTAATGTACATCCTTGTGAACTTCTCCATTTTGTCGGTCTCCTTTATTGGTAGGAAGTGTGCGGATTTGGTTAACCTGTCGATGATTACCCAGATGGTGTCAAGTCCACCCGCTGTCTTGGGAAACTTAGTTATGAAGTCCATGGGTATCCGCTCCCACTTCTACTCAGGTATCTCCGGTTGCTGAAGCAAACCTGAGGGCTTTTGATATTCTACCTTGACCTTGGCACAAGTCAGGCACTTTCCCACATAGGTAGCGATCTCTGCTTTCATGTTTGGCCACAAATAAGGTTTCTAGAGGTCTAGATACATCTTCTCTGAACCGGGATGAACGTAGTATTTTGTCTTACGAGCCTCGTTCATGACAACGTCTCTGTACTCGCCAAATTTCTGGGTCCAGATTCGATCCATGAAATTATAAGCTCCGTCATCCTTGACCTCAAGGTTTTTATCCATTCCACGTAGGGCCTCACCTGCGACGTTCTCAGGTTTCAAGGCTTCTAACTGCGCCTCCTTGATTTGTGTGGACAGGTGTGAATGGATGGTCATGGTCAATGATTTTACTCGGTAGCCTGAGTATTCTTTCCGACTTAGGGCGTCTACTACTACGTTGACCTTGCCCAGATGATAACGAATTTCACATTCATAGTCATTTAACAGTTCAATCCATCGTCGCTGTCTCATGTTGAGCTCGTTTTGATTGAGAATGTGTTGAAGACTCTTATGATCTATGAAGATGGTGCAATTGGTTCCGTATAGGTAGTGCCTCCAGATATTCTGGGAAAACACCACTGCTCCTAGTTCAAGGTCGTGCATGGTGTAATTGACCTCATGAGTCTTGAGTTGCCTTGAGGCATAGGCGATGACCTTTCTTCGTTGCATGAGCACACACCCTAGGCCCTGCTTGGATGCATCACAGTAGGCCACAAAGTCTTCGGTCCCTTCTGGGAGAGACAAGACTGGAGCACTGCATAGAGCTTGCTTAAGCGTTTGGAAGGCAGTTTCTTGTTTATTCCCCCAGCTGAAAGTTACTCCCTTCCGCGTCAAGTTAGTGAGCGGCTTTTCGATCTTTGAGAAGTTTTGTATGAATCTTCGGTAGTAGCCAGCAAGACCCAAAAACTGGCGGATCTCTGTCGGTGTTCTTGGTGTTGCCCAATTTTCAATCGCTTTGACTTTGGAAGGGTCCACGTGTATCCCTTTCTCGCTGACTATGTGCCCCAAGAAGTCTACTTTTTGAAACCAGAACTCGCACCGTAAAGCTTTTCTACCCTTAACGTCTCCAAGACCTACAGTAGATGCTGACTATGTTCCTCCTTACTTCATGAATAAATTAGTATGTCGTCGATGAATACTATCACGAATTTATCCAAGTAAGGTCGCCATACACGGTTCATCAGGTCCATGAATACTGCTGGCGCATTATTTAGACCGAAGGGCATCACTACAAACTCATAGTGACTGTAGTGAGTTCTGAATGCCGTCTTTGGAATATCTTCCTCCTGAATCCGCAGTTGATGGTACCCCGACCTTACATCAATATTTGAGAAGTAGCTTGAGCCTTGCAGTTGATCGAATAAGTCGTCGATTCGAGGTAGGGGATAATGATTCGTGATAGTGAGCTTGTTCAGTTCTCGGTAGTCTATGCACATGCAAAAAAGATTTGTCCTTCTTTTTCACGAACAAGACCGGTGCTCCCCAAGGTGAGAAGCTCGGTTGGATGAATCCTTTGCTCAACAGTTTGTTCAGTTGGCTGGACAGTTCCTACATCTCAGCCGGTGCTAAGCGGTATGGGGATTTGTGTCACACCCCCAAACCGGAATGGCGGAAACGTTCGGGGGCGGAGGACGTCATGTTTTGTATCACAACACCTGTATCATAGTAATCATAGTAACAAACAACCATTGTATTAATATTAAAGTGTTTACAAAGTAGTGATTCACAAAAGTTAGAATCCAAAAGTAAATAACAAAACAAGACATGAAGCTACTACCCTTCGTCTTCTGAATCCTAGCGCGCGTACCTGACTACTAGTTTCCAGAGAATACAAGTTATTTTGAAAGAGTATATAAGCATTTAAGTTGGTGAGTTCATAAGTATTTTAGTGATGTAAAGCGTGTTGTAAGTTCTTTTTAGAAAAGTTCGCCTGTTCCTTCATAAAATCCTATATCTTCTGATGTGATGAAAGATAAGTAAAAATGACTCTACAATTCCTTCTATGAGTACTAAATGGATACAATTTATATACAATCTTGATCAAACAGACAATCGGTTGTGTGAATCTGCCCTAAGCCCACAACCAAACAAGGAACAAGAAATGAGGCGGAAAGCACACACCCCATTGTTTGTTAGATCTTCATTGTATACAACCCTGGCGTATTCATTTGGTACTTACGGAGTTAACTGTAATAGTTCCTTTATTTGATGAAAACATTCTTTAAGAAAAACCCTTATTTCCTTTTGTAAAAATAGTAACAACAGTAGTTTCTTCTATAATCACTTAGTTTATACTAGCTATATAGAATCTAATATCGAACGAATAGTTAATTGTGTGAATCTGCCCAAAGCCCACAACCAAAAAAGGAACAGGAAGTAAGGCGGAAAGCACACATCCAACTGCATATCGAATATTAATTATATATAACCCTGATGTATAAACTAAGGTATTATAGAATTAACCGCCAAAGGTCCTTTAAGTTATACTGGTTTAATAAAATGGATTAAACCCTTCTACTGATAAGTTTCTAGTTTAGTCTACTATATGTTCTATCTGAAAAGTATGTTTTTGTACTAGAAAACGATGTACTGAATTTGTATGTTATGACCTGACCTATACCTGGTACCCCTTATCATTACTTGGTGTATACGGAATATATATATATATAGCTAAGATCGAATAGATAGTAGACTGGGTGCATCTGCTCTAAGCCCACAACCAAACAAGGAATAGGAAATGAAGTGGAAAGCACAGATCCTACTATCTATCGGACCCGATTAATATATATCCTTGATGTATAAACTAAGGAATCATAAAGTTAGCATTATAGGCCCCTTTCTGTATGGATGTACTAAGACTCGACTGTACTGTTTGTCTTTTGTAATGATGTAAGTTTTCCCAAGTAATTACTGAATCACTTACTACCTTAAAACCAGTTTGTTAATTAAGGTTAAAATGTGATGTGATTATAACCATACTGATATGACACGTGATTAACACGACGACCTAATGACGCCGAACTGATGTGATATTTGTCACCCGTAGACTTCTAAGTCCCACTGTAGCTAGCATCCAGGTGTGGGGTGTCAATCCCGTATAGATCTATACACAAACTCATGCTCTCCCTCCAGGAGACTCTGGTTACAAAACGCGACCTAGCAAGTATATTGCTAAGCCGTGAAATAGTGGTTTCACATTATTGTTATCTTGTTCTTGTTATGTATGTTCCTTCTGTTCTTGTTATTGTATGTTCCTCCCTGTACTAGTTGTAGTGTGAACTGAACCCCGAAACTATACCAATTATAGTTTACTAGTATGTTTGTTTGAACTATTACTGACTTGAATAAAATACTCATTTATCTACTAAGTTATGATTGTACTTTAAAAATGGTGTTTTATAAACAATAATGTAACATAACTTAAAAAGAGTTTTTGAAATGGTTTTGATCACTTATAAAGTATAAGAAATCTTTTGAAATACGATGGTTATCACAAATAATTTTTACACAATTATCATTGTGTTCAAATTGTATTCCCCCCTTTAAAAGCATTTAAAATCATTTAAAAGATTGATTGTAGGGGTATGAACTCACCTTATTTGGGTGATTCAATTGCAGATTCGTGTAAGGATGAGAAGTTCCACGAATGAATTCCCGAGACACAAACAAGTCCTAAATGACATATAATGGCATATATAGGCATGTAATTAGTGTTTTAAACAACTAACATGCAAGGAAACACCCTTAGGGACTAGGAAACACTTGAACTAAGTGTTACAATCACATGTGATTGACTAAAGGGGTTTACGGCCATACAAGGGACTGTACGGCCAAGGGGTGTACGGTCATGGAGTGTACGGCCGTACATTCATGGAAAACATGCAAAAAGGGGTGTTTGATCCATGGGGAAACTAGTGTGTCCAATGTACAACAAGAAGATGAACAAAGTTCTCATTTTGGATGGTCTTGAGGTGTGTACGGCCATGCAAGGGTGTACAGCCGTGCACTCTTGTTGTTCATGCAAAATGGTTGTTTCTAGGGTGTTAATCAAAAGTTTCTAATGTATACTAAGTATATGGAAAGGATACTTATGATTTGGAAGCTTGAAGAGAGTTCACGGCCACCAAGAACTAGTGTGTGTTCTTGGGGAAAGATGATGATCTTGAAGATCTACCCAAAAAGATGATTTTCAGGGATGAAATCAAAGGGTGATACTAGATCAAGAAGGATAACAACTAATAGATGGAAGAATCACTTACATTTTTGAAGATCAAGATGATGATACTTGATGATACTTGAGAGAGAATTTGGGTGTTCTTGAGTTGAAAGTTTAAGAAATGAAGAATAATGAAGGAATACCCTACATAAGGGCATGGGTTCACGGCCACCTTGAGTGTACGGCCGTACACCCATGTGTGCGGCCGTACACTCCTCTTGATGGAGTGTTTGGCTCGAATGCAACTTGAAGAACCTAAGTTAAGTCACCCCTAAACCCAAAACTTGAATGTACTAGGCTACGAACACTCGAACAGACCCTAAACAATGCTAAATGATAGCAGAAACGAGTCTGACTCTTGTTTGATTGGTTGGACAAGACAAAAAATTTTAGGTTGTCACATCATCCCCCTGTTAGATGGAATTTCGTCCCGAAATTAGCTTTCTTAGCTGTACTCCTGGGTTGTGCTCCTCTGATTTGCAGAATACTCAATCTCAGACCTGGGTAACTTTGCCCTAATGTCCATGATAGGATTCATACCTGGTCCATCTATCATTACCTCGTGTATACAAGTCGTATATAATTAATATTAGTAAGACGGTCAGATGTGCGACTCTGCCCCAGGTCCACAACCAAATAAGGAACAGGAGATAGGACAGAAACACACATACTAAATCTGCATAAACATAATTATATACCACTCTCACGTATACACTTATTAGTGATAGGTGGGCTGTATTCGTCCTTAGCCTCTGTGATTGAACTTGATCTGCTGGACGAGTGGTAGTTCGGGAAGGTTTGCTGAATATACAACGGAAAGGTTTCGAAGGGCAAGGTACTCTTCGTATGAGTACTTCGGGGTATAGAATACGAGGTAGACGATTCGGATGTCTAGGTCGGGCTGTCGTTACTAATGACGAGGGTTTCGTGAATTTTGACGGTCAAGGCGATGGAAACATATGAACTTAGTATGGTGAGGACCACGCCAATCCATAACGAATGATGACAACAGACTCTTTACAGAAACAAATGTTAGGCCGATTTGAAAGAAACGTTTGTTATTAGACGGTGTATCCCGAGTGTGTTCGACAATGTACTCTGTGTAAATGTTCTAGTGCTTTCTGTCTTCCCCTTGATATTACCACTGCCACCAATCATACAGCGATGAGCGACTACTAATAGTGCAGTGTTTTAATAACTAGTGTTGATACTCTATATTATGATCCTCCTCGGTACCTGTATGATCGCTTGGCATATACAAGTTATGTATAATTAAGATGAATAAGACGGTTGACTGAGTGGATCTGCCCTAAATCCACAACCAAACAAGGAACAAGAATTAAGGCGGAATCACTCACTCTAAGTCTGCAAAATCTTAGCTATGCACAACCCTGATGTACATACTAAACCATCATAGCTTCCCTGAACGGATCTTTAGTTCTCTTATGAATGTTGTGACTTGATCAGATTAGTGAGTTATTATAATTTCTTTTAAATGTTTTCCCCAAGTTTTAATCTTATATAAATATAAATTAATTATTTTAAAGCAATTCTCAATTCGAAGACGTACCGCTGGTCGCTGGGGACTCCGAGGTAGTTTCTCCTGCGGTGATCATCAGAATCTGTCCATCCGCTCCTGAGTTCTTCGCTATCGGGCAGTCCCTCTTGTAATGCCCTGTCTCACCACATCAATAGCAGGCCTGGTTTACTTCAACTCCGGGGACTTGGGAGATCGGTTGTGCCGGTGCCCTACAGAACCGGGTAGTGTGCCCCTTCCTGTGGCAATTCAAGCATTGCATTTCCCGACATACTCCGGTGTGGTGGTAGTTACACTTTCCACACTTCGGGAGAGTTCCAACATATTGACTGGCAGGTGCTGGAATAGCAGGTGTTGTGGCGGCGTATATAGTACCCATTTGTTGCTCCTGCGGGGTTTCCTGTGTTGTTAGCTCTTTCCTCTTTTTCCCCGACTTTCGTTTATAGTCCCCTCCCTTAGATGGCTTGGGAACAGGGACCACAACGCCATGGCAAGCTCCATGGTCAATGAGTCGCTAGGCCAGGCATTTGGCGCTATCAAATGTAGTTGGTTTAGAAGACAACACATCTCCTTGAATCGGGGTAGATAAACCCCAGATGTACCTTTCTATCTTCTTATTTTCTGGGGTAACCATCTCAGGGCATAATGCTGCCAGGTCGCTAAACCTGTCAGTGTAGGTCACTATGTCTGAGCCGATCATTGTATGCTCCCATAGCTCTTGTTCCAGCTTTTGAACTTCGCCTCTTGGGCAGTATTCTTCCAACATTAACTCTTTTAGGTTCTCCCAACCTATTGAGTTAGCCACTGATAGGGTCAGTGACTTAACATGGCTATTCCACCATGTTAGGGCTCTGTCGGAGAAGGTGCAGGCAGCAAACTTCACTTTGCTCCCTTCTGGGCACATACAGATTGCGAAGACCGAATCTGTTTTCTCGAACCATCGCATCAGAGCAATGACTCCACCATTTCCATTAAAGGATTTGGGTTTGCAGTTCATGAAGTCCTTGTACGAACACTCCTGTGGGTGTCCATGGGTAACTCCGGGGTTTGTTAAGTGGGTACCGCTACTAGTTTCGTTGGTACCACTTTTGCTGATGTACATTAGAGCAGTTGCTATTACGGCTGATATCGCTGCTTGGAGAGTAGCCGGATCGAATTGTGGAGGATGTAGTGGAGTTTGAGTTGGAGTTATCGGAGTAGTGCGTCTCGCTGATCGACGTGGAGGCATCTTGCTAAAAAGAAGACACATACAAGATGGAAATAAGTCTATAGCGGTGGATATAAGCCAAAAGCTGAAAGACTAAGTTATCCTAGTTCTGAACGTATCTGGTTTTGACTTTCATAGGTATCTGGAAACAATTCATAAAGGGAGTCTATATAAAATAAACTTTATGAATTAGAAGTGGCTATCCTCGAATGAATTTCATGTGAATTGAAAAACTGATACTGGCTGCATGAAAAGAAATGATTTCAACACATAGTGTGAGTAGTGTAACCACTAGCTCACGAAGTCAAATATGGTAATTATTTATTAGTGTGACGCATAAGACATTTTAGTTTCTCCGACTGGTTACTTCTTGGAAATCTCTTTTTGTCTCTCCTTAACTCCTCTGTTGACTGCTAGGATGGAGTGGTTACATTTATCAGGGTTTGTCGTACGAGAACAGAAGTGTCTAAAGAATCTATGAGGTTAAGGGTAACATTATGGGGTGATCTTTACTGGGTCCTCCTATAATTACGCAATGTATACAAGTTGTATATAATTTAAGATTAAATAGACCTTCGAATAAGTGATCCTACTCCATAAACACAACTAAACAAGGAACAGGTAGTGAAGCATAGATCACAAACTCTAAGTCTATAAAATCTCAATTATATAGATCCTTGGAAGTATACACTCCAGAATCATAGACCTACCAGAAGGGTCTTTTAAGTTCTCACGTAAGTTATTTATAGTGCCTAAAATACTCCTAGAGTATTTTAATGTAATGTACTTGGTATGTTTTAAACTTGTTGTTGTCTTGTAGTATCATAAAATACTCCCATGGTATTTTAACTTTTGGTTCTGATCTAGAAATCCCTTGAATAGTGTTAGGTAAGTTTTAAGACTGTTACAACACCACATCACTCCCAAACACATGTCGGTCACATTTCAAATTAAAAGTATTTAATCAGGCTATATTGATCCCAGATATGATTACATAACTGTCCAGGTTTGACCGCAGTGTTCAACCTTTAAATACTTCTGTTCTGTTCTTCTTGTGATACTTGTTCTAGTATGTATATATGTATAAGCAAGTATGTATACTTTTATAAGGTATTGTTATATTCTTCTAAAATATAATATTATTCAGAGCACTTCGGCCCCATTGCATTTATAGTTGTATATCTTTAATAGGTTGATATACTTAGTTCACTATAAACAATGCTCTGATACCAATCTGTGACACCCCCAAACCGGAACGACAAAAACGTTCGGGGGCGGAGGACGTCATGTTTAGTATCACAACACCTATATCATAGTAATCATAGTAACAAACGACCATTGTATTAATATTAAAGTGTTTACAAAGTAGTGATTCACAAAAGTTAGAATCCAAAAGTAAATAACAAAACAAGACATGACGCTACTACACTTCGTCTTCTGAATCCCAGCGCGCGTACCTGACTACTAGTTTCCTGAGAATACAAGTTATTTTGAAAGAGTAGATCAGCATTTAAGTTGGTGAGTTCATAAGTATTTTAGTGATGTAAAGCGTGTTGTAAGTTCTTTTTTAATAAAGTTCGCCTGTTCCTTTAGAAAATCCTATATCTTATGATGTGATAAAGATAAGTAAAAATGAATCTACAATTCCTTCTATGAGTACTAAATGGATACAAGTTATATACAATCTAGATCAAACAGAAAATCGGTTGTGTGAATCTGCCCTAAGCCCACAACCAAACAAGGAATAGGAAATGAGGCGGAAAGCACATACCCCATTGTTTGTTAGATCTTCATTGTATACAACCATGGCGTATTCATTTGGTACTTATGGAGTTAACTGTAATAGTTCCTTTATTTGATGAAAACATTCTTTAAGAAAAACCCTTATTTCCTTTAGTAAAAATAGTAACAACAGTAGTTTCTTCTATAATCACTTAGTTTATACTAGCTATATAGAATCTAATATCGAACGGATAGTTAATTGTGTGAATCTGCCCTAAGCCCACAACCAAAAAAGGAACAGGAAGTAAGGCGGAAAGCACACATCCAACTGCCTATCGAATATTAATTATATATAAACGTGATGTATAAACTAAGGTATTATAGAATTAACCACCAAAGGTCCTTTAAGTTATACTGGTTTAATAAAATGGATTAAACCCTTCTACTGATAAGTTTCTAGTTTAGTATACTATATGTTCTATCTGAAAAGTATGTTTTTGTACTAGAAAACGATGTACTGAATTTGTATGTTATGACCTGACCTATACCTGGTACCCCTTATGATTACTTGGTGTATACGGAATATATATATATATATATATATATATATATATATATATATATATATATATATATATATATAGAGCTAAGATCGAATAGATAGTAGACTGGGTGCATCTTCTCTAAGCCCACAACCAAACAAGGAACAAGAAATGAAGCGGAAAGCACACATCCTACTATTTGTCGGACCCGATTAATACATATTCCTGATGTATAAACTAAGGAATCATAAAGTTAGCATTATAGTCCCCTTTCTGTATGGATGTACTAAGACTCGACTGTACTGTTTGTCTTTTGTAATGATGTAAGTTTTCCCAAGTAATTACTAAAGCAGTTACTACCTTAAAACCAGTTGGTTAATTAAGGTCAAAATGTGATGTGATTATAACCATAATGATATGACACGTGATTAACACGACGACCTAATGGCGCCGAACTGATGTGATATTTATCACCCGTAGACTTGTAAGTCCCACTGTAGCTAGCAGCAAGGTGTGGGGTGTCAATCCCGTATAGATCTATACACAAACTCATGCTCTCCCTCCAGGAGACTCTGGTTACAAAACGCGACCTAGCAAGTATATTGGTAAGCCGTGAAATAGTGGTTTCACATTATTGTTATCTTGTTCTTGTTATGTATGTTCCTTCTCTTCTTGTTATTGTATGTTCCTCCCTATACTAGTTGTAGTGTGAACTGAACCCCTAAACTATACCAACTATAGTTTACTAGTATGTTTGTTTGAACTATTACTGACTTGAATAAAAGACTCATTTATCTACTAAGTTATGATTGTACTTTAAAAACGGTGTTTTATAAACAATAAAGTAACATAACTTAAAAAGAGTTTTTGAAATGGTTTTGATCACTTATAAAGTATAAGAAATCTTTTGAAATATGATGGTTATCACAAATAATATTTACACAATTATCATTGTGTTCAACTTGTATTCCCCCCTTTAAAAGCATTTAAAATCATTTAAACGATTGATTGTAGGGGTATGAACTCACCTTATTTGGGTGATTCGATTGCAGATTCGTGTAAGGATGAGAAGTTCCACGAATGAATTCCCGAGACACAAACGAGTCCTAAATGACATATAATGGCATATATAGGCATGTAATTAGTGTTTTAAACAACTAACATGCAAGGAAACACCCTTAGGGACTAGGAAACGCTTGAACTAAGTGTTACAATCACATGTGATTGACTAAAGGGGGTTTACGGCCATACAAGGGACTGTACGGCCAAGGGGTGTATGGTCATGGAGTGTACGGCCGTACATTCATGGAAAACATGCAAAAAGGGGTGTTTGATCCATGGGGAAACTAGTGTGTCCAATGTACAACAAGAAGATGAACAAAGTTCTCATTTTGGAGGGTCTTGAGGTGTGTACGGCCATGCAAGGGTGTACAGCCGTACACTCTTGTTGTTCATGCAAAATGGTTGTTTCTAGGGTGTTAATCAAAAGTTTCTAATGTATACTAAGTATATGGAAAGGATACTTATCATTTGGAAGCTTGAAGAGAGTTCACGGCCACCAAGAACTAGTGTGTGTTCTTGGTGAAAGATGATGATCTTGAAGATCTACCCAAAAAGATGATTTTCAGGGATGAAATCAAAGGGTGATACTAGATCAAGAAGGATAACAACTAATAGATGGAAGAATCACTTACATTTTTGAAGATCAAGATGATGATACTTGATGATACTTGAGAGAGAATTTGGGTGTTCTTGAGTTGAAAGTTTAAGAAATGAAGAATAATGAAGGAATACCCTACATAAGGGCATGGGTTCACGGCCACCTTGAGTGTACGGCCGTACACCCATGTGTGCGGCCGTACACTCCTCTTGATGGAGTGTTTGGCTCGAATGCAACTTGAAGAACCTAAGTTAAGTCACCCCTAAACCCAAAACTTGAATGTACTAGGCTACGAACACTCGAACAGACCCTAAACAATGCTAAATGATAGCAGAAACGAGTCTGACTCTCGTTTGATTGGTTGGACAAGACAAAAATTTTTAGGTTGTCACATCATCCCCCTGTTAGATGGAATTTCGTCCCGAAATTAGCTTTCTTAGCTGTACTCCTGGGTTGTGCTCCTCTGATTTGTAGAATACTCAATCTCAGACCTGGGTAACTTTGCCCTAATGTCCATGATAGGATTCATACCTGGTCCATCTATCATTACCTCGTGTATACAAGTCGTATATAATTAATATTAGTAAGACGGTCAGATGTGCGACTCTGCCCCAGGTCCACAACCAAATAAGGAACAGGAGATAGGACAGAAACACACATACTAAATCTGCATAAACATAATTATATACCACTATCGCGTATACACTTATTAGTGATAGGTGGGCTGTATTCGTCCTTAGCCTCTGTGATTGAACTTGATCTGCTGGACGAGTGGTAGTTCGGGAAGGTTTGTTGAATATACAACGGAAAGGTTTCGAAGGGCAAGGTACTCTTCGTATGAGTACTTCGGGGTATAAAATACGAGGTAGACGATTTGGATGTCTAGGTCGGGCTGTCGTTACTAATGACGAGGGTTTCGTGAATTTTGACGGTCAAGGCGATGGAAACATATGAACTTAGTATGGTGAGGACCACGCCAATCCATAACGAATGATGACAACAGACTCTTTACAGAAACAAATGTTAGGCCGATTTGAAAGAAACGTTTGTTATTAGACGGTGTATCCCGAGTGTGTTCGACAATGTACTCTGTGTAAATGTTCTAGTGCTTTTTGTCTTCCCCTTGATATTACCACTGCCACCAATCGTACAGCGATGAGCGACTACTAATAGTGCAGTGTTTTGATAACTAGTGTTGATACTCTATATTATGATCCTCCTCGGTACCTGTATGATCGCTTGGCATATACAAGTTATGTATAATTAAGATGAATAAGACGGTTGACTGAGTGGCTCTGCCCTAAATCCACAACCAAACAAGGAACAAGAATTAAGGCGGAATCACTCACTCTAAGTCTGCAAAATCTTAGCTATGCACAACCCTGATGTACATACTAAGCCATCATAGCTTCCCTGAACGGATCTTTAGTTCTCTTATGAATGTTGTGACTTGATCAGATTAGTGAGTTATTATAATTTCTTTTAAATGTTTTCCCCAAGTTTTAATCTTATATAAATATAAATTAATTATTTTAAAGCAATTCTCAATTCGAAGACGTACCGCTGGTCGCTGGGGACTCCGAGGTAGTTTCTCCTGCGGTGATCATCAGAATCTGTCCATCCGCTCCTGAGTTCTTCGCTATCGGGCAGTCCCTCTTGTAATGCCCTGTCTCACCACATCAATAGCAGGCCTGGTTTACTTCAACTCCGGGGACTTGGGAGATCGGTTGTGCCGGTGCCCTACAGAACCGGGTAGTGTGCCCCTTCCTGTGGCAATTCAAGCATTGCATTTCCCGACATACTCCGGTGTGGTGGTAGTTACACTTTCCACACTTCGGGAGAGTTCCAACATATTGACTGGCAGGTGCTGGAATAGCAGGTGTTGTGGCGGCGTATATAGTACCTATTTGTTGCTCCTGCGGGGTTTCCTGTGTTGTTAGCTCTTTCCTCTTTTTCCCCGACTTTCGTTTATAGTCCCCTCCCTTAGATGGCTTGGGAACAGGGACCACAACGCCATGGCAAACTCCATGGTCAATGAGTCGCTAGGCCAGGCATTTGGCGCTATCAAATGTAGTTGGTTTAGAAGACAACACATCTCCTTGAATCGGGGTAGATAAACCCCAGATGTACCTTTCTATCTTCTTATTTTCTGGGGTAACCATCTCAGGGCATAATGCTGCCAGGTCGCTAAACCTGTCAGTGTAGGTCACTATGTCTGAGCCGATCATTGTATGCTCCCATAGCTCTTGTTCCAGCTTTTGAACTTCGCCTCTTGGGCAGTATTCTTCCAACATTAACTCTTTTAGGTTCTCCCAACCTATTGAGTTAGCCACTGATAGGGTCAGTGACTTAACATGGCTATTCCACCATGTTAGGGCTCTGTCGGAGAAGGTGCAGGCAGCAAACTTCACTTTGCTCCCTTCTGGGCACAGACAGATTGCGAAGACCGAATCTGTTTTCTCGAACCATCGCATCAGAGCAATGACTCCACCATTTCCATTAAAGGATTTGGGTTTGCAGTTCATGAAGTCCTTGTACGAACACTCCTGTGGGTGTCCATGGGTAACTCCGGGGTTTGTTAAGTGGGTACCGCTACTAGTTTCGTTGGTACCACTTTCGCTGATGTACATTAGAGCAGTTGCTATTGCGGCTGATATCGCTGCTTGGAGAGTAGCCGGATCGAATTATGGAGGAGGTAGTGGAGTTTGAGTTGGAGTTATCGGAGTAGTGCGTCTCGCTGATCGACGTGGAGGCATCTTGCTAAAAAGAAGACACATACAAGATGGAAATAAGTCTATAGCGGTGGATATAAGCCAAAAGCTGAAAGACTAAGTTATCCTAGTTCTGAACGTATCTGGTTTTGACTTTCATAGGTATCTGGAAACAATTCATAAAGGGAGTCTATATAAAATAAACTTTATGAATTAGAAGTGGCTATCCTCGAATGAATTTCATGTGAATTGAAAAACTGATACTGGCTGCATGAAAAGAAATGATTTCAACACATAGTGTGAGTAGTGTAACCACTAGCTCACGAAGTCAAATATGGTAATTATTTATTAGTGTGACGCATAAGACATTTTAGTTTCTCCGACTGGTTACTTCTTGGAAATCTCTTTTTGTCTCTCCTTAACTCCTCTGTTGACTGCTAGGATGGAGTGGTTACATTTATCAGGGTTTGTCGTACGAGAACAGAAGTGTCTAAAGAATCTATGAGGTTAAGGGTAACATTATGGGGTGATCTTTACTGGGTCCTCCTATAATTACGCAATGTATACAAGTTGTATATAATTTAAGATTAAATAGACCTTCGAATAAGTGATCCTACTCCATAAACACAACTAAACAAGGAACAGGTAGTGAAGCATAGATCACAAATTCTAAGTCTATAAAATCTCAATTATATAGAACCTTGGAAGTATACACTCCAGAATCATAGACCTACCAGAAGGGTCTTTTAAGTTCTCACGTAAGTTATTTATAGTGCCTAAAATACTCCTAGAGTATTTTAATGTAATGTACTTGGTATGTTTTAAACTTGTTGTTGTCTTGTAGTATCATAAAATACTCCCATGGTATTTTAACTTTTGGTTCTGATCTAGAAATCCCTTGAATAGTGTTAGGTAAGTTTTAAGACTGTTACAACACCACATCACTCCCAAACACATGTCGGTCACATTTCAAATTAAAAGTATTTAATCAGGCTATATTGATCCCAGATATGATTACATAACTGTCCAGGTTTGACCGCAGTGTTCAACCTTTAAATACTTCTGTTCTGTTCTTCTTGTGATACTTGTTCTAGTATGTATATATGTATAAGCAAGTATGTATACTTTTATAAGGTATTGTTATATTCTTCTAAAATATAATATTATTCAGAGCACTTCGGCCCCATTGCATTTATAGTTGTATATCTTTAATAGGTTGATATACTTAGTTCACTATAAACAATGCTCTGATACCAATCTGTGACACCCCCAAACCGGAACGACAAAAACGTTCGGGGGCGGAGGACGTCATGTTTAGTATCACAACACCTATATCATAGTAATCATAGTAACAAACGACCATTGTATTAATATTAAAGTGTTTACAAAGTAGTGATTCACAAAAGTTAGAATCCAAAAGTAAATAACAAAACAAGACATGACGCTACTACACTTCGTCTTCTGAATCCCAGCGCGCGTACCTGACTACTAGTTTCCTGAGAATACAAGTTATTTTGAAAGAGTAGATCAGCATTTAAGTTGGTGAGTTCATAAGTATTTTAGTGATGTAAAGCGTGTTGTAAGTTCTTTTTTAATAAAGTTCGCCTGTTCCTTTAGAAAATCCTATATCTTATGATGTGATAAAGATAAGTAAAAATGAATCTACAATTCCTTCTATGAGTACTAAATGGATACAAGTTATATACAATCTAGATCAAACAGAAAATCGGTTGTGTGAATCTGCCCTAAGCCCACAACCAAACAAGGAATAGGAAATGAGGCGGAAAGCACATACCCCATTGTTTGTTAGATCTTCATTGTATACAACCATGGCGTATTCATTTGGTACTTATGGAGTTAACTGTAATAGTTCCTTTATTTGATGAAAACATTCTTTAAGAAAAACCCTTATTTCCTTTAGTAAAAATAGTAACAACAGTAGTTTCTTCTATAATCACTTAGTTTATACTAGCTATATAGAATCTAATATCGAACGGATAGTTAATTGTGTGAATCTGCCCTAAGCCCACAACCAAAAAAGGAACAGGAAGTAAGGCGGAAAGCACACATCCAACTGCCTATCGAATATTAATTATATATAAACGTGATGTATAAACTAAGGTATTATAGAATTAACAACCAAAGGTCCTTTAAGTTATACTGGTTTAATAAAATGGATTAAACCCTTCTACTGATAAGTTTCTAGTTTAGTATACTATATGTTCTATCTGAAAAGTATGTTTTTGTACTAGAAAACGATGTACTGAATTTGTATGTTATGACCTGACCTATACCTGGTACCCCTTATGATTACTTGGTGTATACGGAATATATATATATATATATATATATATATATATATAGAGCTAAGATCGAATAGATAGTAGACTGGGTGCATCTTCTCTAAGCCCACAACCAAACAAGGAACAAGAAATGAAGCGGAAAGCACACATCCTACTATTTGTCGGACCCGATTAATACATATTCCTGATGTATAAACTAAGGAATCATAAAGTTAGCATTATAGTCCCCTTTCTGTATGGATGTACTAAGACTCGACTGTACTGTTTGTCTTTTGTAATGATGTAAGTTTTCCCAAGTAATTACTAAAGCACTTACTACCTTAAAACCAGTTTGTTAATTAAGGTCAAAATGTGATGTGATTATAACCATAATGATATGACACGTGATTAACACGACGACCTAATGGCGCCGAACTGATGTGATATTTATCACCCGTAGACTTGTAAGTCCCACTGTAGCTAGCAGCAAGGTGTGGGGTGTCAATCCCGTATAGATCTATACACAAACTCATGCTCTCCCTCCAGGAGACTCTGGTTACAAAACGCGACCTAGCAAGTATATTGGTAAGCCGTGAAATAGTGGTTTCACATTATTGTTATCTTGTTCTTGTTATGTATGTTCCTTCTGTTCTTGTTATTGTATGTTCCTCCCTGTACTAGTTGTAGTGTGAACTGAACCCCTAAACTATACCAACTATAGTTTACTAGTATGTTTGTTTGAACTATTACTGACTTGAATAAAAGACTCATTTATCTACTAAGTTATGATTGTACTTTAAAAACGGTGTTTTATAAACAATAAAGTAACATAACTTAAAAAGAGTTTTTGAAATGGTTTTGATCACTTATAAAGTATAAGAAATCTTTTGAAATATGATGGTTATCACAAATAATATTTACACAATTATCATTGTGTTCAACTTGTATTCCCCCCTTTAAAAGCATTTAAAATCATTTAAACGATTGATTGTAGGGGTATGAACTCACCTTATTTGGGTGATTCAATTGCAGATTCGTGTAAGGATGAGAAGTTCCACGAATGAATTCCCGAGACGCAAACGAGTCCTAAATGACATATAATGGCATATATAGGCATGTAATTAGTGTTTTAAACAACTAACATGCAAGGAAACTCCCTTAGGGACTAGGAAACACTTGAACTAAGTGTTACAATCACATGTGATTGACTAAAGGGGGTTTACAACCATACAAGGGACAGTACAGCCAAGGGGTGTACGGTCATGGAGTGTACGGCCGTACATTCATGGAAAACATGCAAATAGGGGTGTTTGATCCATGGGGAAACTAGTGTGTCCAATGTACAACAAGAAGATGAACAAAGTTCTCATTTTGGAGGGTCTTAAGGTGTGTACGGCCATGCAAGGGTGTACAGCCGTACAATCTTGTTGTTCATGCAAAATGGTTGTTTCTAGGGTGTTAATCAAGAGTTTCTAATGTATACTAAGTATATGGAAAGGATACTTATGATTTGGAAGCTTGAAGAGAGTTCACGGCCACCAAGAACTAGTATGTGTTCTTGGTGAAAGATGATGATCTTGAAGATCTACCTAAAAAGATGATTTTCAGGGGTGAAATCAAAGGGTGATACTTGATCAAGATGGATAAATCCTAATAGATGGAAGAATCACTTACATTTTTGAAGATCAAGATGATGATACTTGAGAGAGAATTTGGGTGTTCTTGAGTTGAAAGTTTAAGAAATGAAGAATAATGAAGGAATACCCTACATAAGGGCATGGGTTCACCGCCACCTTGAGTGTACGGCCGTACACCCATGTGTGCGGCCGTACACTCCTTTTGATGGAGTGTTTGGCTCGAATGCAATTTGAAGAACCTAAGTTAACTCATCCCTAAACCCAAAAATTGAATGTACTAGGCTAAGAACACTCAAACAGACCCTAAACAATGCTAAATGATAGTAGAAACGAGTCTGACTCTCGTTTGATTGGTTGGACAAGACAAATTTTTTTGGGTTGTCACAATTTGGCTACGGGGGTGGCTCCATGAATTAAGTCTATTCTGAATTCGACTTGGCGTACAGGCGGGATTCCCGAAAGGTGTTCTGGGAGTACATCGGGAAAGTTGCAGACCTCGGGAATATCCTTGATGTCTTGCACTTCTTGTTTCTTATCAACAACATGAGCTAAAAAGGCGTGGTATTCTTTGCAAAGATATTTTTGGGCCTTGATGCAGGATATGATTTTTAGGTTCGCGCCGGGTTTGTCTCCATAAATGATGAGGGTTTTGCTATTTGGTAGGTTAAGACGAACAACCTTTTCGTAACACAGGATATCGACATGGTGAGGACTTAACCAATCCATGCCTATGATAACGTGAAAACTACTTATTGTGACCGACAGAAGGTTGATTCGGAAGGAATGATTTTTTAGAGTTAGTGTGCATCCTACGGATATATCTTTAGTTCTTTCTGTCTTTCCATTGGCCATTTCTACCGTGAATATTCCATTTAGTGTTTGGGGTTTCTGTTTGAGTAAGTGTTTAAACTGGTGTCTCACGAAGCTTTTCTCCGCGCCACTATTAAATAGCATGCATGCATATGTGTTGTTTAGGAGGAACGTACCAGTAACCACGGTGGGATCCTTCATGGCCTCCTCATATCCCATTGTTAGAACCCTTCCCATGCCTCCGCCACTTCTGTTCTGTGCCTTCGGGCACTCCCTCTTGAAATGCCCTGTCTCGCCGTAACCGTAACATGTGCGGATCACACCATCATTAGCGGCCTGGGTGTTTTGTTGGGTGGGTGTCCTACAGAAAAGGGTGGTATGCCCCTTCTTGTTGCAATTGTTGCAGTGCATCTCCCGACAGGCTCCGTTGTGATGGAGGTTGCACTTGTCACATTTTAGGAGGGTTCCAGCGTATCACTTGGCTGGTGTAGGGGCGGTGATGGCATGGACGGTCACCGTTTGTTGTATCTTGGTCGAATATTGTGCGGGTTGTCTTTTCTTTTTGTTCCAAAACTTCCTCTTGTGGTCATCCCTCTTTGGCTTTTCGGGCGTGGGGGTTATAATGCCTTGACGAACTCCTTGGTCGACAAGAGTTTGAGCCAATCGCTTGGCGCTGTCGAGGGTGCTCGGGTGGAAGATATGACCATTCCCTGGATTTGAGGGGATAGCCCCCAAATGTAACATTCAACTTTCTTGGCCTCTGGAGTGATCATTCCCAGGAACAGAGTTGCCAGTTCGTTAAATCGGGAAGTGTAGGTGTCAATGTCGGAACCCTTCATGGAGTATTCCCACAATTCTTGTTCAAGCTTCTGCATCTCGCTCCTTGGACACTACTCCTCGAGCATCATAGTTTTCAGGTCCTCCCAACTCATTGCGTTGGCAACGGCTAGAGCCGAAGTTTTAACGTGGTTGTTCCACCACGTCAAGGTTGAATCCACAAATATACATGCGGTATATTTTGACCTTGAACTTGTCAGGGCATGTGCAAATTTCAAAGATGGACTCAGTCTTTTCAAACTATCTTGTTAGAGTAACTACTCCACTGTCACCATGGTAGGTTTGGGGCTTGCAGTTCATGAACTCTTTGTAGGAGCACACCCGTTGGTGCCCCTGGTTGTCATCATGATTGGAACTGCCAGTCCCGTTCTCGCTGCCATTGCCATTTCCGTTGTTGTTACTGCTGATTTGGGCCACGACGGTAGTCACAACGGCTGTTACCGCATTCTGGAACAAGGCAGAGTCCATTTGGGGAGGTGTTGGTGGTAGTGGGGCTGCTGGTGTGTTGTTCTTGCGCCTGTTTGACTTCCTTGGTGGCATACTTCTGCCATAAAGATAAAAGGTGGAATGACGATAAGTTTTTGGAGAAGAGTTATGAATCGGCATTACCGAATTGGAATGCTTTGTTTTGTATAACAAATGAAAACATCCAATGAAATTTTCAAGCAATTTACAAATGAAAATTTACTATAACCAGTAAACAATTCCATAACAAATGACAACATCTAATGAAATAAAAATGCATACCCATTTCATTAAATTTATAGTACTAGTACATAGTTTTTGAAAATTTGACCTTTAAGAAGGTCTATGTGAGAGAGTAGCACCAACGCCTACTCGTAAATAAAAACAAGAAATGAGCAGTACATGCCCTACTCACGACGAGTAGTCTCCTGTGGGCTAGAGGATGAAGTCGAGGCGCCTTGCAATTCTGCTATCCGACGCTTAGCTGCAATCATCCTCTCCTCGAGAGCCTTGTGCCTCTCCTGATACTCTCTCACTTCTGCTTGAGTGGTGGTAAGGTCCTCATAGAGACTGTCAATGAGATGGCATGTCCGGGGGTAATCCCTCTCCAGTAGTCGAGTGCGTGCGTCAGTAGATTTAGTAGCAACCCCCAGTTCCATGATCCGATTTGCCGAGGCTCTGGTCTGATCTCCGAGGTTTGTGATCCGTTGTACCATGACAGGGAGGGCCCTGTCTGCCGGTCCTCCATGGCTGAGGTTATAGAAACCTCACTGCATTCCGTATGGAGAACCCTGATGTTGTTGCCGGCTCCACCTCTCCAGGTCCTCTGCCCAGCGGGGCGTGGGTCCCTGGTAGCCCATGCGATGTGCGGGGACTCGGGCGAGGTAAGGAGGATTTATAACTTCGGACTCTGCGTTCGAGTCCTCTTCTTCCTCCACCTTTGGATCCTCTTTTGGATCCTCTTCGGGTTCTTCTTCTGGTTCCTCTTCCATTAGCTCCCCAGGATCCTCTTCGGGATCCTCTTCGATCCACCCACCATTTCCCTGGTTAGGAAATAGGGGTCTCCGGGCATGTGAAATCCTGCCATGAATTCTGTGCGAGAATGGAGATATGAGAAAGTCATGTAAGGCTAATATGTATGATTCTGCAGTATTCTAAAATACTCCTATAGTATTTCAATCTTTATGTTTGATTCTAGAGGTTCTTGGTAAGTTTTAGATTTTTTGCCCACCATGACCATTCCTAAACACATGTTGGTCATATCTCGTATAAATATAGTTGATCAGGCTATATTTATCCCATATATGATTACATAACTGTCTAGGCTTAACCATAGTGTTTAACTCCTCTAAATACTTTTATATAGTTCTTATTATGACACTGCTTCTAGTATGTATGCATGCATGTACACTCTTATAAAAATACTTATATTTTAAAAAGTATACTTTTAGTCAGAGTGTTATAGTCCCATTGTATTTATAGTTGTATATCTTACATGGTTTGATATACATAGTTCACTATAAACAATGCTCTGATACCAATCTGTCCCACCCCCAAACCAGAACAGCGGAAACGTCTGGGGGCGGATGACTTCATGTATAGTATCATAACACTTGAATAATAGCAATCAGAGCATCACAACCATTGCAGTGGATATTTAATAAGTCTACATTGTGTTCAAAACATTGTTTACGTAATATCAAATGTGTATGAAAAAAGTAAATCACGAGATGCGACGACGTCTCATCCACCAAAGCTCTTGTGCTTACATGTTTACTGATTTCCTGAGAATACAAGTGATTTTGAAAAGTGTCAACAATTAAGTTGGTGAGTTCATAAGAATTTTGTATGAAAAGGATTTGTAACTGTCTCGTGTAAAAATGATAATGTATACTTTCAGAAAATCCAACATTTTCCTTTGAAATGTATTGTAAGTCTTAATCCCAAGACAAAAAATGTACATAATGCTGTATTGAAAAATGTTGTTATGAAGGTTTATCTTTATATAAAACTACTTGAATGTTTGTTAACCCCGTAAACCAAATGTGTCGTTGTTTCCCCATGTGAGTTCTTATAACCATACTGTGACTGATATGCCTGCTGCGACGTTCTTCAGGTGTCGAAAAGTTAACGACATTTGTCACCCCAGACCTGCCGGTCTAACTGTAGCTAACAGTTTAGGTGTGGGGTTGTCAATCCCGTATAGATCTATACATAATTGTCTCGTTCTCCCTCCAAAAGACTCTGGTTATAATTCAGGACTTTTGTTGGTACTTAGATAAGTACATGAAGACGGGTCTCACAAATAATGGATTCAACGAGTTTACATGTGATGAACTAGAAATCCCTTTTTCCTCTGTAAGTAATTATGCCTTTAAATAATTATATGCTTCTTCTGAAATGATAATGTGGTTTTTGTGACTCCTCAAATTTACCAATTATAGTTTATCTTGTTTGTTTGTTAAGAACATTTATATAATCATTTACATAAATACATTGTAATCATCTTGTTTAGTTTCAAAATGTAAGATCAAGCTTCATATTTTTGGGTTGTAACCCACAAAATAGTGAAATAGGTAGAGTGTACCCCTTTTCGTTAGAAAACTATATTTTTGTAAAAAGCTTCCAAAAACCTTATAGTTTTGCAAATCATAATTTTCCTTATGATTTTAATAACATAGATCATGTTTTGTTTGGTTAGTTTTGCATTTGAAGACTAATATACCACAAATATTTGTACAAGATCTAGTAATAATCACATCTTATGCAAATAATGGCTTATACTTTAAGATAAAGATGAAACATGCAAGTATTTGTGTGATAAACAATTTTGACTTGTATTCCCCCCCCCTAAAACATGAAAATCTCGAAAATGTGGTGGTATGAACTCACCTTGAGTGGATTTGTGGGTTGTTTGAAGAGAAGATGTGAAGATTCCAAGCCTAAACACTTGGATGGGGTTGATGAACTTCCTTAGAATTGATCTTATCCTAAAGATTTTAACACATAATAATATATGTAAGTAATATGAAGCTAACTTGAAAGGGTATGAAAACACTAGATAATCAAGAGAATCTTTCCAAAATACTAAGAATAAGCTTGGAGGAATTTATGTAGAAGAGCTTGAACTTGTTCTTTGAGAGAATATGGAGTTAACATGAAAGGGAAATGGAATGGGTGGGAGGATTATGTGGTGATCTCGTCCAAGATAAGGAAGGAAATGAATTGACATTTGCATTGTGGTCTGTTAGGTATTACATGGGATAGTATTGTGTAATACTCTGCATGGAAAAAGGGTGAAATATCCTATCACAAAGTCAAACCCTTAACCTTTTCCATCTCTAAACCGAAATCACATTTGAAAACGGATTAAAGTGGTGATTTCGGCCAAGGTATGACCGAAATCACCTTGCACCCTTTGTGATTTCGGTCCTATCCCCCACAAATGAGTGTTTCGGTCCTAGTGGTTTGGATCTTGGGTGGTTTCGGCCTAGAAGTGTTCTAGGTTGATGTTTTCGGTCTAGGGGTGTTCTAGGATGGGTGATTTCGGTTTAGGGGTGTTCTAGGGTGGGTGGGGTACTAGGCCAAAAACTATAAAATAATGTTTTAAATTCATGATATTTGTTACAACTATTTGGCTTTGCTTGACCTTTAAGTGTTTACTACAAACATGATTTTCAAAGTATGCATATATACATACATATATACTTATACAAATAATGCCCTTTTAGCTTTCAAAGTTTTAGTGCAACAAGGTTACGTTGTGGTTTTAAATTATACATAGATACAACTTAGACCTGGCTTGATCCACAATTTTCCAGTTGTCACAGAAGTCCCTGCTATCTCTCCCTAACTAGCTCGCGAATACCATTACATATCACTAATACCAGATAATCCTTCGAATGAGAGGTCCTAGCTTACAACGGTTGGACTCAGACAAGAGCTGCGAAATAGGGCTAGACTTAATCTTCTGAAATTATTTAGTCCTCGTGATATGTAACTTAACGTATTCGTTTACTAGTTAATTAAAGATAACTAGAACTCCTAAAAGCACAAAGCAAGCATCATTCGGGAATTGAGTAACCCAAACCAAGCATATCCTAATCAGACCATCATATTATTAACTAATCAGCTTTAGCATGTAATTCAATAAGCACATATAGCAGGCACATAAGGCATCTTCCTAGATCCTTAACCCTAATCTAGCATGCAGTTCTCATTCACAAAAAACGGGCATATAAGGCATCCTTCCTAGATCCTCATCCCTAATCTGGCATGCAGTTCTCATAATCATATCATATAACATAACAAACATGTATGGGTATCTTGGGGAAAACTTACTTGAGCTCGGCTGAGTGCATGCATCACACTCCTTGTTCTTTCTCAAAAACCTTAATTTTAAAGTTTGGAAAATTTAATTTTTGTAAAAACTTTTCAAATCCTCGATTTGAGTCCAAACACCCCCGAAGGTGTGTCTGAATCCCTCAAACCAAGGCTCTGATACCAACTTGTAACATCCCAAAATTTAAGACCAAAAATTTCATTTTTAATGTAATAAATCATTAAACAGATTATTGAAAACATCATCAAGTTATCTCATGTCATAAAAACCCATAAGTCATATATCCCAAAAACTTGTCATAAGATAATAATGTCAGAGTACAAATCCCAAGAATCTCATATGCGGAAAATCATGTGTTTGATGCGCTGCAGTCATGCCGACTCCTTTCCCTTCAAAGAAGAAGTACTTGAAACCAAAACTGTAAACCGTAAGCACGAAGCTTAGTGAGTTCCCCCATAATACCTCATACCAAACAATAACATACTATCAGGCATATCTGGGTGCCCGACCTGCCCCTTCGGTCTCTTTCAATCGGTAACTGTTTAACATATCTGGGTGCTGGCCTACCCCTTCGGTCTCTTTCAACCGGATACTGCCTAGCATATCTGGGTGCTGGCCTACCCCTTCGGTCTCTTTCAACCGTATACGGGGACTATTTCACCCCTACTACTACCACATAATACCCTATATATACCTATATCATATACTGCCTTGCATATCTGGGTGCTGGCCTATCCCTTCGATCTCTTTCAACTGGATATCCGGGGACTATTTCACCCCTACCACTACCGCATAATCACATATAATATTAGCACATAAAGCATAACAGATAGTGGCATACCAGACAATTATCACAACAAAAATCATCTCAACAATAATCACCTACTAGTGGGCCGACATTGGTGCCTTAGACCCACTTCTACTGGAAGGTAACTCACCTCAAATGTCGTGAAGTAGCTGAACTGTCCTCGGCTCTGCAATCAACTCCACTCAAACTCCTACACATAAAAATCTCCTTTAATTACCCTTTCATACTCATAACCCCTTAAGGGTCAACTCTGGTCAAAGTCCAAGTCAGAGTCAACCTTCTGGTCAAAGTCAATGTTCTAGCCAAAGTCAACCTTCTAGGTTGACTTAACTCACCGAGTTGGTTCATCAACTCGCTGAGTCCCATAAATCATAAACCCAGGAATCGCGTCCCAAGTTATCGAGTTCTTACACGAACTCGTCGAGTTTCTCCTATAAATAGAATCAATACCTTTCATTACGACTCGTCGAGTCCTTCCTTGAACTCATCGACTTCTTTAATCTTCAAAACTCGGAAAACTTAAAAAACTCGCTGAGTCGTCTCCTAGACTCACCGAGTTTGCTCAGGAATCAGAAAAGGTTGGGGATCACAATCCAACTCGTCGAGTTTCATGAACAATTCATCGAGTTCCCTTAGTCTACACCCATTCAGTCGTTTCCAAACCACGTAAATTTGCTAACTTTACATACATGCATGGTGTCATCAATCTAGAAACACCAAAACTAAGCTATATAAGAGATCTAGGGCATGGAGAAGGGCCAAGGCTTGATAAAGCTGGAAACTTTAAGCCTCATAAGCTCAGGAGTGCCTAGAACTAAAGTCACATCTTCATGATATACTCAAATCCCGAAAGTGACTTCAATATGGCCTAAAAGTGACAACATACTACCCTGAATGAAGATCCAAGTAATAGAAAGCGAAGGTATCAACTTTATGCCTCAGATGAGTAAAAAATACAGCTCAAACTCTGGATCTACTAGCTTCCTCTTGAATCCCCAAGCTTCTCCTTCCTTAACAAGCTTCAAAATCACAAAGAATGCAGAAAATGGCTCAAAACTCTCCAAAAGTGGATTAGGGTTTCTTGGATAGGGTTTGGGATGATGAAGGCTGTAAATGAGGCCAGCCTTTGGAGGTCAAGGTGTTATAAATAGGGTGCTAAAACCAGAGGCTTATAGAGGGAAGGGATGGATGAAATTAAGGGCTAGGGACCTCCTTATATAGTTGAGGAAACTAAGTGCCAAAGCTAGGATTAAAGGGATATGTCCTAGATCCTTTGCTTGGACACCAAGTAGCCGAAACCCCTTGTCCAAGGGGCCTTGGACGAAATCTCCTAGGGTTTCCCTATAAATTTTCGTGAACCTCTTCCAAGGGGTGCTAGAGCCTTTCTTTCCTAATTATTAATAAATAACAAAACAGTCCCTGTACTTTTAATTAATCAAATTAATCCTAAAATTAATTCCAATTAATTTTTGATTAATTATTAATTAAATAATATGATTTCTAATTAATATATTATTTTCATAACACATTAATAAATCATTTATTTAATTTATTATTCACATAATAAATTAATCTTTCTCTCTAAAATCATCCTGTCCAATTGGTACATTTGAGGGCAACCCAAAAGGATTTTGCTACTATCAATTCAAGTATATGCCAATTTTAGTTATGGGCTTAGACACCTAATGCAACAGTCTCCCACTTGGATAAGTCTATAACTATAACTGCCAGTATAACTTCTGAATCGATCAGCAAATTGTAGCTTCCAAAAGCTGCTGTCAAACTCTTAGCCAGCCTGTTACGTGTCCTATGATAAGTGATCATATAATCCTCCGTTCTGCAAGATATCATTCATACATGAGACATGGAATATAATCAATCTCATTGTCCAAGACTTTGTTTCCAAAATTTTGATTTGTGATGATATATGATTTCTAATTGAACACATCAATTTAGTCATGTCTGGTCCCAATACTATAAGTCAACACCAAATCATCGAGGGGCCCAAAGCTATCGCTTTTCCCGTTAGGGAAAAAGGAACGAATAAACTTTGACTCGTATGCTTTCATCCTTTACTCATCAAATCATGCATGACAATCCGTTTTATAACATCAATTTAATGATGCGTTTACGCGTTACCAATGTACAACTTAATTATAAATTACAACTCATATATCTCTGTTTCAAGATCATAAGTTATTATCGTCTCAGAATTACTCGCGAAAAATTCCTTGAAGTAATTCTCTGAGCTTGGGTTTATCCAATACTCAAATCTCCATTTTCTAAGTACTCATGAACATTGTAGCAATCTTATTGCAATGTCTAATCTCCATAGACAGTTTACAATTCAGTTCATGACAATCTTAATTCACTACTTACTTCCAAAGTATAAGCGACTGTGAAATTTTGAATAAAAACATGCAAAGTGAAACACAATAATAAACTAATTAACTGTGGTCTCAAAATTTATTGAATATAAATAAAACTCTTTTTATTTAATCACCATAATAATTAAGACTTTATTCATTGTATAATGTTTCGAGTAATCAACTAACCACTTGAATTAAATAACATCAGTCATGCCATGTTATAAACATGCATACTATGTCTCTCTATGGCCCTTCCTTTTGCGAACAGATCAACTGGACACTATTCTAAAGATGCTCATTTCACAATTCCAAATTCTTGTCACTGTCTAAAATGTATTGGAATTCCAACCTTGCATGCATTGACCTTCTTTGATATCGAGGCTTCAAAGTCACAGAGACTGAGCCCATGATATTACAGAATGTTTCATTAGATCTTTGTAACTAGAAACAATTCCATGATAATGAAGGTTCAAATTCAAGGTATACTCCTTGAACACTTATCTTGCATTAAAGTTTCCAACTCACATGTAGATTTCAAAATCAACTATTGTTATGGAAACATTTCCACATTCCTATATGACCATCAATTCTGATCAAGAATCATTTCAACACAAAATCATGTCACTATGGTCCATCCAAATTAATACCATACTTCCAACTATCCACAAGAAACCAATCTTCAGTAAACCTCAAAATGTTCTTGACAATTGTTTATCAACTCTAGTCACACAAAAATTCTAATCCTTTTCCTCTCAATGCTCAAGGCATTTGGAAAAATCAGAATAAGTGAATATTACAACATATGTAATCGATCCTATATCCGAAGCATATGAGACTCGATTCATTATATCCGATATCTGTTCAATCTCTTGCGATAATATTTTCATATATGAAATTTTCTATGTTGAACCATTTCAACATGATATTCACATATTTCTATGACTAAGTTCTATACGATCTAATCCTTTAGATTTGAAACAAAGTATGAGTGCCCTCTCCCTTAAGTCTACTTATAGCGAAACAATTCCTAAACTGTGCAATTTGCAAATTAGAAACATTGTTCCCTACGAATAGTATTGTCAATATGCAATAATTGCATAACTGTTATGCTCCCACCAACTTTGACATGTACCCAGAAATCAACTGGACTTCTAGAAATCAATACCCTTGAGTTTCTTACTAAAATACAGATTTATGTTATGCCATTCTTCGATAAATCTTCACCTATACTTCTTAAGCTTATACACCTTCATTGGATGGCGTATATGTGTGTGTTTAAACCCTTTCAAAACTTGTAGATATATGTCATGAAAGTTCAAAAAACTCCTTACCATTCCTCACAATTCGAAATATGAAAAGGGATGTTGTAATCATATTATGAATTTGAGAATGAAATTAACATAGCCAATATCAATAATCTTTATCCGATCTTATAATCTATTAGTGAAAGTATTTCCTCACAATCATTCTCATGAATTAGAGCGAAAACTTTGCCACCTAGATTTTATGGTGCATATGTTCCCATCCATGTGAATCTATCAGTTCCAACCTACAATCATAAGACAAGGTATAGGACAAAACCAAATTCAAATTTAGCTTGTCTTTCATCGACTAAACTTCGCTTATTTTAAATTTCTTGCCCTATGGTAGCACAAGGGCCTACCAGTGCTTACGTGTTGTTAGCAGCTCACCCATATTGATCAATGTACTTTCACTGACCAACATGCTTTGCTTTTGTAGTCGAATGAAAAACATAGAACTCATAAGCATTGCCAAATCAACTGGAGGGTGCACTGAAATAAGAATGTGTCAATCAAACACGATAGGTTATCAACCTCAAGTTGCATGCTAGTGATAATTAAAAGGTTTATTGTCGGTTGACTCTTGAAACTCTCAAGATCAATACGACTCCCACTGACTTCTTGACATATGATTTTTCTCTCAAGGAACATTCCTTGACGAGCTAAAACAAATATTCAAAAGTTCATGTTGATTCCTGACAAGAAAAACACTTCATAGAATAGGTCTCAGTTTATCCTTTGTTTCTCGATTAAAGAAAACATCACAACTCTAATTCTATATGTGCTAGAGTAAGAAACATTTTAACTCCAGATATTTTGAGGTGTTTTCAACCTTCTTAGTTTGAAATTAGTTTCAAGATACGATTTTTAGTAACTAGAGCATGGCTTTAAAACTCGATTGGAAACGAAGTATTACTCATTTCTTGATTGAACCATTCCAAGAGTATCCGGTTCCTCTTCCTAGCCATACAGTTTTTGCTAAGATGTTCTTCGAGGATTAATTGTGATATAGTTCCACAATCATTAAGATGATCATAAAAAGTGATACTAAAGTACTCTATTTTCCTTTCAAATTGGAGAAACTTTTATCTTTCTGCCTAATAGATTCTTCTTTTTGTTCTGCTATTCTTTCAATCCTTTCAAAGTATCAGTTTTATGTTTAATCTTATAAACATAACCATATTTACCGAACCATCAGAAAATCATGACGAACAGAGTTATCGTCGATCGTGGTGGATATTAATAGTCCATATCAACATGTCCTAGATCCGTTAGTCATTCACTTGACTCACATAAGCATGTGGTCAATGGATTAGTCACAATTTTCCAATGAACAAGATTATCATATACTATACAATGCAAGTTGTACAATACCAAGTATTTGTCCAGTTGGTGATGAAATTTCTTCTCACTTGGTCAATTATGACACTACCACAAGCGATATCATAAGAATCAAAATCACAATTAATATTGCTAATATTAGAAACGTAACCAATACTTTCATAAATACCGTTGCAAGGAAATATAAATAATGGAACTAGATAAACCAAATTTTCACTTTTATTGTAAATAAACGAAAGTTGGAACTTTGTCCTTACAAAACATAAAATGAAAAAACTATGTTTCTAGACATCTCCTAAGAGTAATAGAAATCTATTAAATTATCCTAACTCCTAAGTAGTAGCTCCAAATTCCGATCATCGAAGTATGTGAAAGAAGTCCATTTCCCACGATCAGATTCAGCTTACTCTGCTTAAGCTTCCTTATTTCTCTTAGATCCTGCAATAACATCAAATGTGATGATCACATAATGTATTAAGAGTCCATGAATATGAACTTGGATAAAAATGGAGTTAAAACTATTTTAGACTGCTGTGTATTATCAAAATCGTATTCATTTATATATTTATGTATTAGTATGCTTTAACTGACTTAGGACTATTGCTAAATATCTTTACTCATGTTCCTTGTTTGGTTGTGGGCTTAGGGTAGGATTACTAGTCCGACTGTCGGCTAAATCATAGTTATACTTGCTAGATATATACATGAATATTAAACTCCTTGTTTAAAGTACATACTAAACTCAGTTGCATATATTGGGCAAATAAGTCTTTTCTACAAATCAGTAACAGTTCAAACAAACATGCTAGTAAACTATAATAGGTATAGTTTAGAGGATCATACATACTATTACTAGAACAGAGGAACAATACATGATTCAATACATACATACTATTACTAATCATTACAAAGGATACTATTCATTTACAAGAACAAGAAGGAACTTACATACTAAACAAGATAACTAAATTGTGAGATACTATTTCATGACATAGAAATATTCTTGCTATGTTACGTTTAATAACCACAGTATCCTGGAGGGAGAGCGTGAGTTTGTGTATAGATCTATACTGGATTGACAATCCTACACCTTGCTACTAGCTACAGTAGGACCTGCAAGTCTACGGGTGACAAATGTTATAACTTTTTCGACGCCTGAAGAACGTCGTGTTTCACACTAGTCAATCAAGCATGGTTATAACTTTATCACATTTTAACCTTAATTTTAACCGGTTTGGTTACAAGGTAGTTAGTGCATCAGTAGTGTATCTTATACAATTCTACTGAAAACCTTCATTTTTCCATTACATTCATACAATGATATTCTCTCATTAGAATTGCATACTATTTTTCGAGTAAAGATAGTTTTACAAATATGGAAAAACATACATTTATACTATTTCAAATACAAACACACATTTTACACTATTTTCAAGAGAACAGAACATGCAAAACAGTTGAGTCTTGGTAGAAGACTACTTTCCATTTAAAGCAGGAAATATAGGATTTTCTGGGAAGTATTCAAACATTTTCACTAGACAGTTACAAACATTTTTCTATACTTATACAAACTTTGATGAAACAACTACAAACATTTGAAACTAAAACACTTATGAATTCACCAACTTAAATGTTGATACTCTCTTTCAAAATAACTTGTATTCTCAGGTCACCAGTAGACAGGTACACTGGACCAGGTTTTGAGAAGACGGAGCATATTCAAGACTCGTCCTTTATTTTGATATATTTTTGGTGTCTTACAATTATACACATAACACACTTGTGTAAACTATACTATTAACGCAATGGATGTTGTTGCTTGTTTTACTATTGTGCATTGTTATGATACTGTACATGACGTCCTCCGCCCCCGAACGTTTCCGCCGTTCTGGTTTGGGGGTGTGTGTCACACCCAAAACCGGAACGGCGGAAACGTTCGGGGGTGGAGGACGTCATGTTCAGTATCACAACAATGCAAAGTAGTAAATAAGCAACAACATCATCCATTGCATTAATAATATAATTTCATACAAGTGTGTTCTGTCAAGTTATATAGACACCAAAAATATACATCTACGTAAAAGAGGAGTCTTGAACAAGCTCCATCTTCTCAAAAACCTGGCTCCGGTACCTGTCTACTGGCGACCTGAGAGTACAAGTTATTTTGAAAGAGTTTATCAGCTTTAAAGCTGGTGAGTTCATAAGTATATTGGTGTATGTATTTGTATGAAAGTGTTTGTAAGTTTGTAATGTATAAGTTTTGTAAAAGTTTGTAATTGTTTGAACTCTCCTAGAAAACCCTATGTTTCCTACTAAAAGTAGCCTTCTACCAAGGCATCTAGTGTCTCTGTGTGTGTCTTTTGTAAGAGTATGTATTTTCCCAATTCTGACTATCATTAACCAAAAATATAGTTTTTACATTATTGTTTATTGTGTGAATATCACAAAGTAAATGTAAAGGGAAAATAAAATAGTACTGTAGTGTTGTATTAAGTAACTACTGCTGTACTAACTACTTTAAACCAATTGTTATTTAAAGTACCATGTAGACTTGCAAGTCCCACTGTAGCGAGCAGCAAGGTGTAGGATAGTCAATCCAGTATAGATCTATACGCAAACTCATACGCTCCCCAATTAAGGAGATTCTGGATACAAAACGGGTCATGACAGGTAGTGCCATGCCCCCGTTAAGTGGCTCACATAACTGTAATAATGTATATGTAATGTATGTGCTAGCTGTATTGTGTGTTCTTTCTCTGTCTAGCCTGTATGTTTGTTTCTCATCACTGTGTATTATGTTTGTTTCTCATCACTCTGTATTGTGTTTGTTTCTCATCACTATGTATTAAGTTTGTTTCTCATCACTATGTATTACTCATGAATGAACTGACTCATTGTATGTTTCATTGTTCTAGTAATAGTATCTTCCTAAACTATACCTATTATAGTTTACTAGTAATGTTGTTTGTGTATATGAACACGTGTGTATACCTTTGCTACCCAAAGGCATTGAACTGAATGAAAGAAGTAACCTTTTATATCTATACACATATACATGATATATAACTAGGATTCAAACGACCTTCGGACAAATAAGCCGAATACCCTAAGTCCACAACCAAACAAGGAACAGGAAGTAAGGTGAGCTATCAGTCCTAAGTCCTTTCAATCCTACTTATATAATTATATCCATATAGATACACAGAATAATAGTTAAAAGAGTTTAATAAAAGTATTTGATATGAAAACGAGTTTGTAAAATAGTTTGAAGTAAAACAGTTTGCTAACACAGTTTGAAAAGTAAGAAATCCACTTGTTTGGTAGTTATTAATCACATGTGATTGATATAATAACTATAATAGTTCAACTTGTATCCCCCCCATAAAAGCATTTAAAAACATTTAAAAGGTTAATTAAGGGGGTATGGACTCACCTGTAGTGAGTGGTTTGGATGAACATACTGTATAGGATGCTAGGTGCCAAGTGAAGACTTGTACACACCCAATGATCCTAGTTAACATATAATATCACATATATATATATCCAATTAGTCTTTAAACAACTAATTAACAAAGTTAAGACACCCTAAAACATGTATAACACTTTGATTCAAGTGCCAGGGGTACATTAGGGTTGCATCTAAGGGTTGTATGGCTACCAAATGGAGCTTTCGGTCCAAGTGGTTTTCGGTCCTAATGACCTTTCGGTCATGGAGGTTTTCGGTCAAAATGACCTTTCGGTCCAAGATGTTTTCGGTCCAAAATGTTGGCCGAAAACTCTTGTTCTTTGATGCATAAGGTGATTTTCCAAGGGCTTCCAACAAGTAAAGAAGTGTTCTAGACTCAATACTAAGCATTAGGAAAGTTTAAAGTCTTTTTGCAACTTTCATATGGGTTTTCGGTCTAAGGAGATGTGCTTAGACCGAAAACACCTTTGTTCTTGGATAAATGGTTGTTTTCAAGGCTCTAAATTAAGTATCCTTACTAGATAACAAGTATAAGAGATAGATACTTACAATATGGAAGCAAAGAAGGGTGTTTTCGGCCCAAAACACTAGTGTGTGTTCTTGGTGAAATGAAGAACACTTTGAAGATCTAAAAAAAGGAATGATTTCACGGATGAAATCATGTAAGATCACTAGATTAAGTAAGATATCAACTTTTTAGGGCTAGAAACACTTACAATGTTGAAGATCAAGAAGAAAAGACGATGATACTTGAGAGAGAATTGGCTTTTGGATCTTGAAAATGTGAAAAATGGCTAAAAATGACTAAGTGTCATTTATATACCCTTTAGGGTTTTCGGCCCTAACACTATTTTGGGCCGAAAACTCCAAACTCTTGGAGTTTTGAATAATATTGTTGCACAATAAACCCCAGGGCATCCTCTCTCCTGTTATCTCCTGAAGTACTAACTTCTAAATACTCAAACTTATTCCTAAAAGTTCGAAAATTAGCAGAAACTTTTCTGACTTCTATTGAATTGAATGGTTGTACTGAAAAGAAATTTCGGGTTGTCACAGTGTGACACATAAAATATCATATGTATATATATAGAGTTCGGTTTGGGGAATCTTCTCCCAAACTCAAAACTGAATTTACCCCCTTGGAATAAAGCAAGGACCAAAATCCCCTTCTTCTAGAAGGCTTGGACCGAATTCCTTTCTCTCTTAGACCCTAGGACCGAATTCCTTTCTCTCGTTGACCTTAGGACCTTATTTCCTTTTCTCTCTGACATTAGGACCGAAGTCACTTCCTTCCATGTGAAGTTATGGCCGAAAACCCCTAATATCTTCATATTTTATCCTTAATTCAACTTCCCAATGTGATTTGGTGCAGTTACCAATGAACATATCACATGACCTCCTCATATTTACTTCATATATAAGTCTCACATAAGATTATTCTTTCATTATACAATTCCAATAACAAGTCTCACCACTTTCCTCTCAACCTTCATATCCTCTCAAGACCAATTAAGCTCCAGGAGATCTTCAACTCAACATAGTTATAAGTTTTGGTAAGTAACTTTCATATAAACTAGTGTATATACCACAATTTTCATCTCTAAGTCCATATATCCACACATTAATATGTGTTTAAACTATTAGGATACGGCTACCATTACGTAATCAAAATCGAAGATCACCGTTCTATCTCGTTATCTAAACCGCGACCTCACATAAGGTGAGTTGAAACCCCTACGCTTTTCAATAATTTTTCTATGTTTTAGAGGGGAATACAAGTACAACATGGGGAAACTTGTGTAAATATAGAAACTATTAATTATGTTTTCTTACCTTTTATATGCAATTTACGTAAAGATTTCTAATATACAAAACAACGTCACCACCAAACAATGCAAATATTTACATGTAAATTACGTTAAGCACAACTGTTTTTATTTCATCAAAACATATACTTTAAACTGTAGTTGGTATAGTTTGGGAAACATTTTCATTATCTTACCTTTTTCGGAACCAAGATACGATTATATAAAAATAAGTTATTTTTATATTTTATAAAAATAACGAAAGAATAATACTTACCTTTACAATAAAAGGGTTTTACAGTTCGTTACAAAAACACGTAACTCGTTGGAAATTTGTGAGACCTTGTCTTCGTCGTACCTACCTAGGTATCCATGGAAGTCATGTTTTATAACTCTATTCTCCTCTCGGAGAGCGTGATACTTGTGTATAGATTTATATGAGACTGATGATCCCACACCCTGGCGGTTAGCTACAACACGACCGACAGGTTATGGGTGAAAATGTCATATCTTTCGACACTTGAAGAACATTGAGGCAGACAATTCATTAATAGCACGGTATGAAAACTCACATGATAAACGACTATACGTGGAATTTTACGTAAAAACACATCTCTTCAAATGGTTTTATTTACAAATAAAACTAGTTATAACTATTTTAAGTATTGATAATACTTGTACTTTTCGGTCTTGGATCATATTAGACTACACCTCAACTTATTGAAAATATAGGATTTTTCGGGATAAACATAAATACTTTACAAACAAACAGTTCACGGTTCAGTTTACAGTTCACAGTTCAGTTTACAGCTCACAGTTCAGTTTACAGTTCACAGTTCAATTCACAGTTCACAGCTCAGTTTTATGGAAAAATATAGGATTTTCCTAGATAAACATAATTACTTTACAAACAAACAATTCATAGTTCAGTTTTATGGAAAATATAGGATTTTCCTGGATAAACACAATTACTTTACAAACAAACAACTCACAGTTCAATTTTATGGAAAATATAGGATTTTCTGGATAAACTCACTTACGTTTTCAAGGAACAAATAACATACTTTTATATACCAAATGCTTATGAACTCACCAACGTAAATGTTGAAACTTTTTCAAAACTACTTATATTCTCAGGAAAATAGTAGACAAGTACTCACACAGGGTCCGAGAAGATGGAGCATAATAGCTTCAAGTCTTTGTTTTGCTATTTACTTTTGGAGTCAATCAAGTTGTGATTCGAATACAATGTAAACACTTTATTATTAATACAATGGTTGTTGTTGCTTTGATTACTATTATTCATTGTAATGATACTGTACATGACGTCCTCCGCCCCGAACATTTCCGCCGTTCCGGTTTGGGGGTGTGACAGACACATTATCAGACACATCATGAAAAACATCATATTGTTCATTTGAAGCATTATGTATTAATCCATGTTGCTCCCCCTCAATAATTGGGTTAGAATTGTGATGCTCCCCCTCGACAGTTAGATTCGAATTGTGATGCTCCCCCTCGACATTAGTACTTGAATGTCCATGCTCCCATTCAATAGCATACTCATTGAAATGATTTTTCGATATCGAAGTCAAGTGCTCCACTTTCACTTGACCACCCTACAACACAGGACGACTTTCGACATGTAGTTGAGAATTAGAGGATGAATGAGAATCATCATCTTCCCGAGTTACTGTCGAATCATCAAAATGTTTTGATGCTTCAGGAATCCGATTATCATCAACATAAACTTCTGCATTTATTGCCCTGTCAGGAACACCAAAAATTAAGTCATAATCAAAATCAAGAGAACTAGTAATATCTGACTGATCATTTGTTTCTGAAAAATATGCTTCGGTTTAAAAGTCTTTTCGACACATTTGACATAACAATCATCGAAAGTTAGATTAAAAGTTTCTTCAATCTTCCTTGTTCGCTTGTTCAACACTCGATATGCTATTGAATTGTGCGCATATCCTAAAAATATCCCTTCATCAGCTTTGGACTGAAATTTCGAAAGGTTATCTTTTAGATTCATTATGAAGCACCTACAACCAAAGACATGAAAAAATTTCACATTTTTTTTCGATTATTGATAATTTCATACGGAGTGATGTTAAAATGACGATGAATGAATGAAGGATTTTGAGTAAAACACGTTGTTGATACTGCTTCGGCCCAGAGATACTGAGGTAAGTTCGCATTGGTCAACATTGTCCTAGCAGCTTCACATAGAGATTTGTTCCTCCTTTTTGACAACACCATTTTGTTGTGGTGTATAAGGTGATGAAAAATTATGCATAATTCCTAGTTCAGCCAAAAATGAATCCATAACTTGATTCTTGAATTCTGTGCCATTATCGCTTTTGATATTTCTGTCTTTATTTCTCAGTCTGATCTCGATGTGTTTAATGAAATCAATCATCACTTCAGTTGTTTCAGACTTTTGACGAAGAAAGAAAACCCAAGTGAACATTGAAAATCATCAACAATGACCAAGATGTACCTCTTCTTGTTGAGAGTCTCAACCGTCGAAGGTCCATAGAGGTCAATGTGAAGAAGTTCCAGTGGTTCGATGATCTTGGAGTCTATCACAATGGGCTGACCTTGACGGTGTTGCTTTCCCTATTCATAGCCTGCACATAACGAATCGTTATCAAATTCTAAAATAGGAAGGCCACACACAAGATCATTTGTAACCAATTTGTTAATGTTCTTAAAATTTAGATGAGAAAGTCTTCTATGCCACAGCCAGGTTAGATCATATGATGCCTTCGAGAGTAAGCATACAGAGGGAACACCGACAATTGGCTTGATGTAGAGTATGAACATATCACTTTTCCTCTTAGATTTAAGCAAAAATTCTTTTGTATCCTTGTTCGAGATGACACTACCTTCCACATCGAAGAGTACTTGATTACCAGTGCCTACAACAAGTTGTGAAACACTTATCAAGTTGTGTTGAAGACCTTCGATGTATGCTAATCGATTGACTGTAAACTTTCCATTTGTTACTTTCCTATAGATTTTAACCTTGCACTTTTGGTTATTTCCGAACTTCACAACACCGACATTTTCCAGACTTTGAAAATCATGCAAATGTTCCTTCCGACCTGTCGTGTGACGAGAGCAACCACTATTGATATACCAGTGTTCATCGTATTGCTCGACACACAGTACCTGCGATCAATTAAAAAATTTAGGTCCCCAAGGCCTTTTGGGTCCTTGGTTATTAGAATGAAATGCATTGTGAAATGAAGATCCTAACACCCAACTTCGAACTTTTGATTTCAGACTATCGATTATGTCAACTTCTATTGACTTAGGTGTCGAAATGAAACCATTCATTGGTGTAACACTAACTTTCCCTTTTTCATCAACATTTCGTTTTGCCTCAACTTTTGCTTTAGGAAATTCTTTCCATTTTCGAACTGAAGGATTCGAATCCTTTGATGAAGAACTCCAAGTTTGTGACTCATTCAAGGAGCTTTCGTATGCAAACCTGATTTCCTTTTGAAAAATTTTCCAGATTAAGAAAGTTTTCCTTTGCCTTCGAGCTAATGGTTTATGTTCTTCACATCAGTTTTCCCTTTGTTGAATGAAGCATTAACCTTCTGCTTAGAATCCGGATTTGGAAAGTGATGTTGTGAAGCTTTAAATGGTTCATTTCTTTTTCCTTTAACTTCCAAATTTTCAATCTTTCTTTCTGGAAATGATGATTTTGAAGGACTTTGAAATCGATTTGGAAAATGTTTGTTATAACCAACGGATGTACGATTAAAAGCTTGTTGTCCATTAGAAAATCTTTCTTAACCATGAGATTTATGAACATGTCTTTCTTCATTAGGTTGAAAACCATTTCTTTGAAAATTGTTTTATGAAAACCTTGCATTTTGACGATTAGGAATAAAATTCATTTATTTTTGGTTTTGAACAAAATTTTCACTTCTTGGTTTTTGAACAAGAGGTGTTCGAATTGGTTTTTGAACTTTTGAACGATCTTTTGAAAAATCATTTTGATTTTGAGCGGGTTTTTTTTCTGATCAAAAGACTTATTTTTTGAAAAAGTCTTAACTTGTTCAGTCGGTATCTGTTCAGACGGTTTTTGTGAAAACCCATTTTGTTTCTTAAAAGACTTAACATTTTTCCAATAAACTTTGTTTCGTGCCTTTGACATCGAAACACCTTCTTCCTTTGAAACCTTTTTAATTTCTTCATTGAAAATTTGTGCTTTTGTCTTTTGCTTTTCTGAACATGATTCTTTTGTTTGATCATTAACTTTTGCTTTTTTTGAATTTACTTCCCAAACTGTTTTTGGTTTTTGTCTTCGAAACATTGATGGGTATTTTTTAGATTATTTTCGATGGTGCTTTGGTTTGAGAAAAACCCAACTTTTGTCTCTCCTTTGTTGTCTTCATCAATAATTTTGTTGATTTCATGATTCACTTTGTCTCCATTTCCTGTAGTGACAAACACCTGATTGGGAAACACCAAATCATCGGTGCATTTGAATGACAGATATACGACTAAGTTCGATTTGAGATAATGAGAACATTTTTCCTTCATCACTTTTTCGAATTTCTCCGTTTCCTCATATACTTGATCGACAACAACTCTGGGAATAGTTGTTTCACTTGGAACATCGTCTTCTTCAGTATCACTATCACTTTGACTATCTTCGACAACCACACGGTCATAGTCATGCACTTTTGATGTTGAAGGTTGATCAGTGTTATCCTTTTCCAAAGAATCATTACAAATTTCTTTTATCCTTGGCCATCGAAGTGACATTAATGATAGACAACTGAGAACAATTAAATGTTTCCTCTTCCTCAATCTCACATATATTGTCAGAATTATTTTCGATATCAGCAAAATTGTGTTGAGAGTCAAATGTTGGATTCTCAGTCTTTTTCAAAATTTTGAGTTGTTCAGTCTTAGTGAATGTCTCATTCAAAATATTTACCAAATCATTAGCATCTAAACATTCATCTATTTTTACAATACCATATGCATACGAGTCATTTAGAACCTTATCAAATTCAGAGCTCTTTTTATCACAATCATAGGATGTCGAATCTATTTTCTTCCTTTCGAATACCAAGAATGGAAATAGTTTCCTATGTTCTTCCTTACTTATATTAGTAGAATGATGTAGATCTGTTATTTTAGCATACAATCTTTTAGCTGAATTGCAATAAATGTTACGTTGTTTCATCAAAATACAATTATCAGCTATAACATTATCCCTATCAAGAGTAACATTTTTCAATTGTAATTCAAGATTATCTACCATACTCCTCTTTGCCTCCAGACGTTTCTGAGTTTCTAGCAACAATAATTTCGATTTTTCAGCATCTCTACTAACAGAAACAAGCATGTCATTAACATAAGACAAAGTATCATCGAAGTTAGACAAAACAACATCATATGAACTGAAACGAATATCAAAGGATTCGAGAAGAGAACGTACCTTCGAAGTCATTGGAGATTTTTTTGCTCCAGTTCAAACAAAGCACTTCCCAGTCACTTTCTCCTCATCCAGACTTCCTTCTTCATACCTCGCATACATTGCTCCATGTGTGGGGTTCCTCATCTCCTCGTCATCTGATCCAGATGACCAGATTTGATAGGTACCTTCCGCATCACCACTTCCCATCGCAACAAGTGACATTCCCTTCGTCCTTGCTCTCACTTCCTCTAGCCTCTCGACATAGTAGGCTTCATCCTTCACTCATTCCTTATTCTCATCTCTTTTCCTCAACATACAATCAACTGCCAAATGGTTTGCACCATTGCAGTAGTGACAGTCAAAACCAGAATCTCCTTTTAACTTCTTCTCCACCTTCTCATTAACAGTCTTACTTTCCTACTTCTCAACATTCGACTCTTCTCTAACATTCTTCCCAGATGATGACTTTCCCTTAAAATCACTATTTCCTTTAAACTTCGGATTGAATGGCTTCTTAAATAACTTCTTAACTTTGTTCTTCGCGTAATAAGCCACAACTTCATCTTTCAAATTCATGAGAAAACCCTCATCACTAGAAACATAATTCTCAA
Source organism: Lactuca virosa (assembly GCF_052849685.1). Taxonomy (NCBI): domain Eukaryota; kingdom Viridiplantae; phylum Streptophyta; class Magnoliopsida; order Asterales; family Asteraceae; genus Lactuca; species Lactuca virosa. Next base: position 321,269,766 of record NC_136428.1, read on the forward strand.
CAGACTCGACTTCAGACTCTTTTCCTGACACCTTTGGAACAAATGGAAGACGACCTCCCAAGTTTATTTTTCCTTCTTAAGCTATTTTGTTAATTTCACTTTCATGAGCTTTTAAAACATTATAGAGATCTCCTAGTGAATAGTTGTCGAAACTCTGTTGTGTCTTGATCATCAAACTATTGTTTCTCCACTCCTTTCGAAGTCCCGTTAAGAAAGTGAGATTGTACTCGAGAGTAGAACTATTGACTCCATAATGACGGCATTTGAAGATCAACTCGTTAAGACGATCATAATAGACTTATATGGTCTCATTCTCCTTCTGCTTGAATTCTCCAAATTCGAGCAAGCACTGTTTCACTAAGCTCTTTCTAGTCTTCTCACTTCCCTGATACTTCTCTTTCAAAGTATCCCAGATTTCCTTTGCTGTACTATAACCACGTACATAATTGTAAACCACTGGTGGAAGAGCACCATGAAGCTCACGTAAACATTTCTTGTCATTTGCCTTTTGTTTGTCTGCTTCTAGAGCAACATCAGCAGTTGAACTAGCAGTTCCAACCTGTTCTATCCTTCCTGGACGATAGTTTCCATAGGTAATGCAACGCCAAAGATCCTCGTCTATACCATTGAGATAATCTTCCATCCTATCTACCAATTGCTCGTAATATTCCAGAATCAGCATCGTAATTTTGGTAGAAGAACCTAGAAGATGAGAGAAACCAGACATGGTATTCATGTAAAAGTTCTCCATTGTTGTACGGATGAAGATGATGAAAAGCTTCAGAAAATAGAATCTATCGGATGATTCTTTCAGCAACAGATCAAATAATACTTGATTAGTTAAACGAAATCAAATAAGTTGATTAGATCATATTTTCTAAATCAAAAGTGAGGAAAATTTCTGAATCGGAAATTGAAAATTCATAACTTTTGAAAGAACGAGAAAATAAGAAATCAACGGAATTAATCCTGCTCTGATACTAAATGTAGTTCGTGTGAATCGAGTGTAAAGAATGAAATCAGAGTACAAATTGAATCAAGAACACAAAACGTAAATATAATTTGTTTGGATCTTTTATTGTTTATGAAAGAGTAAACGAGTAGAAAGAGTAAAGTGTTCAAAGGTTCACAAAAGTTACCCTTACCGCTATACCTACCCCTATTTATAGGAGTTAACAGAAGCATACAAAAAATACATAAGGACTTAGACACGTAAGCTTCGAACTCTAAACAACGCCTTATGTAATACATACATCGAATACCAAAAACAGACTTCGAAACTAACCAAGCTAAATAATGCTTCGACACCTCACAACAGACATCGAACCTTAACATAAAGACCTAAACTTAGGGATTTGTGCGTATTGTGGCATCACGTCGTGCGGTTTAATGAACGTAGCACCATCATGACATGGAACTACCACGCCGTGGTAACCTATTCACTTTTTCACGGGAAGCCAAATTCTCAAAATCCAAGTCTTTAAAACACAAAAAACAATACATGAAATTCGTACGTTACAATTTATCTTAGAATAATTTGTTAAATGCTTCAATTGCCATATGTTTATTCTATTTTTAGGATTAGTAAAACATATCACTCCCTACCCTCTCTTTTCTCCTTGAATAAAAATTAAACCTTTAGCGATTAAAGTTTTCATTTTCCTCATCCCATATCCTATGGTTTGTCAATTTTGCTGTTTGGTGTTTTGGGTGTGAAGCAAACGAGGAATTCTACTTTGGGTCCTCTCATCCAAGCAACATGTTTGTTACAATATCTCACAAGGAAGTTACAAGAAGGTACAAGAAAAAAGAGGTTAGTAAATGTACAAGTTTTCAAAGTAGGTTGTTATATTACAACAAACCTAGATCTATTAGGGGTCATGTACACATAGGGTTTTGTTTTTGTTTCCACTACCATAACTAGGTTGTATATATGCAATATACCACATAAGAAGACACATTTATTTAATGACCTATTTATAGAAAACATGTCCAGAATGTAGATGTTATTACATTTTTCAACAGAGATAAATGTTCTTTTGCCAGCATCATTAATGTTATTCCTTTTTATTGAAGTGAATCTCATATCCAAGATCATAGAGTTGACTAATAGCAATGAGCTTTTGCTTGAGACCTTTCACATACGAGAAATGTGAGAATTTAACTTGGATGTATTTGAGAACATCGTAACCTTTAGTGATACCATTTCCATTATTCCTAAAAGTAACTGTAGGGTCATCTTCCTTGACATAGTCTTGTAAAAGAGACTTATAACTAGTCATATGTCGAGAGCATCTACTATCGAGATACCATATATTCTATTGTACTTGAAATTTCTTATGAAGAAGTTAGATTCCTTTTTTAACCCAAGTATAAATGGCTTTTATAATAGACGAGTCAAAGACACTATAACATTCACATGGAACACACTTTAAGGAATTTTCTTTTCTGCTCTATTTCTGAAACCTTATCAGAATGTAAAGTTTTCTCAATGATCCTTCTTTTAAAGAACAACTTGCAACCTTATGAGACGGATTACCAAATCTATAGAACTTCCTTATTCCATGTCTTGTTTTCTTTGGTTTTCCAGAGAACTTGATTGAGATTGTTGATTGAGGTTGTTTTGGTTTTTAACTTTTATTAACATTTTTTTCTTTTTCATTAAATAATACCCCTTTATTTAGTAAACTTACAGAAGGAACTGTTAGTATTTGAAGACACTAAAGGTTTCTCAGAGATAGTGTGTTCCAATATGCTATGGGATAAACCATTAGTGCCACTTTGTGTTGAGGAACTGTCACTAGGATCAAACATTGAAGTGATAGTTGGATTAGGAAACTTAATAAGTATGTTAATCACAGTGTGAAATTTTCCATTTGAGATTGGAAACTTGATTAATTTTTTTTAAGTTAATAATGACACACTCTTGAGTTGACCCTTTCATGATGCATCAATGGCATTGAGATGAGCTTTTAACCGAAGGTTACCAATTGAATCTATTTTGCATTATTTGTCATTCAGGCCTTGATTTTTTATTTCTCCAGTTTTATCAAACTTGGAGCTATATTGAACAACTAATTCTTCTACCGATGAAAAGTTGGGTCCAGTGTCAATTTGTTAAAATTTTTTAATAGATTCATTAAACTGGTCACCATGAACTTTTGAAAATTGATGTGAAATTTGATCATTCACAATCTTTGTAAATATGGAGTGTGAAAATGCTATGTTTTTTTTTATGATCTTATGAATGTTTCAAGAATTCTCTTTTGTTGTGTCCCATTCATCATCGAGGGGTTTGTTAGTGAATCTTTCATTTCAAAGTTCAATAGCGACTTGTGAAAGTTTTTTTATGTTAAGAAAAATAATAGATTAGGATTCAGTTTTATTTATTATTTTTGAAGAGATTTTAAATAAGGACACAAATATTCAAGCATTAATACTCTTCCATTTTTTAGGTAATTAACAATCTTTCTTATGTGATACACTACATACAGGTACCAATTCTAACTAGCGCAATCCATAGTAGCTCGACTGGATCAACATTATAGGTGTTGAAGCTTCTACTTTATTCTTCAGTAGTAGCCATTTGCCACATATCTTTCTTGTCAGTCTCATCATCTGATGAGTAAGATTCTTTCATCTATTTTTCTTCTTTAGTTAGAAGAACTTTTAAGTCCAGATTTTGTTTCTTTAGAGATGCAACCAGTTTTTTGTACATAGATTCATAAGAATCCACCTTTAAATCATTCCTTTTGACATTTTAATCGTTTGCAAAGTGACAAGTGTCTCTATATTTATAGCACTTAATGTTTGATTTTATTTTATCGGCATTAAATCCCTTTAGCCCGAAAGAGTTCAATTTATTTGATCCTACAGATTTAAACTTTTTGGTCAGTTTGACTTTCTAACCTCCTTAAACTCGTTGAATTGGTTGAAAATTAGTGCAGCCTAGGTGGCAAGGTCGAAAAAGTGTTTCAATTCTTCATCTTTAGTTTCATCGTTACTTACATTGTGATTGTCATTGTCATTATATACATATTTCATGATTTTGTTTATTTGTGATTTCGTCTCTTCATAGTTTCGTAGGTTCCCAAACAGACTCTACAAATAAAAATCTTTGATTTTTCTCACTATTCTTAAGAACATCAAGATAATGTTCCTATTTATTATTAAAAGAGTCTAAGAACTTAACAAAATGAACAAAGTCTATTTAATGATATAATATCTTCTCATCTAAGAAATAAGATAATTAAATCTATTAAAAGTATGAGTAAGAGATTCATTGTTGTAGGCAAAGAAATGATCATACTTTCGATTCAAGATATTTTCTTTTGTGACCCAAACTTCATCAGTCCATTTGTAGGGAACTATAAGTATTTTTAACTTCTTTTAAGCAGGAACATAGATTTGAACAAGATGATAATAAAATATCTATATGCTTAAGAATCATTATAGAATGATATTCACCAATAATATATGATCCTAAAGGTCACACTAACAACAACCCGATGTAAATATATTATTTATAAGAATTTGATTCTTGATATATATTAATCACTCTTATAATTAATTGGAAAATATTATTTTGCATGAAAATAATTATTTTCAATGTCAAGTATCATAATATATCATAAGTTATGATTTATTAAGTCATGTACATCTTTTTGTACTAAAATGACTTTTGTCTTTTAGCTAAATAGATAAGGCATTATTATTTTTAAAAGATTGAGTTTTTTTATTTATAATAAAAACTCATTCTTTTATATATATAAGCTAAAAATGGCTTTAGGGGACAAGTGTTGGAGTTAGTTTATTATTATAAAGAGCATGTCTTGCTTTAGAAGCATGTGCAATTTAATGATCATAAGGAATGGGCTTTAGAATCATGGTGCGTCTTAAAGTTTTAAGTCACAATAGATAATAGCTAATGGATCAACTTAAAAGCTTTCACCTTCTTTTTTTCCATCAGTCAAAACCGTAGCGCTCTCTTTCTCTACACATCCTCTCTAGTTTTCTGTAAGTGGTTAAGAAGATAAGAAGAAGAAGTTCATACTTTCATCTCCCTTTAAGTCGTTACTTTGTTTTTTACTTAAAGTTTAAGATTGTTCTTACTGTTACACGAAGTACTAGCAAATTGTAGGTGGATATCTAAGGTGGAGTTCTACTCTACATTCTTGATCAACTTCGTCCTTCCCAAGTCTAATCAAAGACATTAAAGCTTATGTTCTTTTTTTTTCTAATGATTGTTTTAATCTTTCAATGTTTGCAAGATGATACTTGGTGGGTTAAAATAGTTTTAAGTTTGTTAAACAACCGAAAGCTTTCTTTCTCATTTCTACTGGTTTTAGAAATCGATTTATTGAATAAAACCCATCAGATACACCTCTTATAAAATAGCATTGCAGATGGCAGGCGTTGCACGGACATCAAGATTTGCTCTTTTCTTATCTTCTTTGGTCCATTCATGAGCATGAGTCTTTTTTTTCTTACACTAGTGGGATTACCATCTTTGGTTTTAGGGTACATTGGTATGTAAGGACCATCCTCCAGAGTGCTCAACATTTTATAGTCCATGGTTTCGAGAATCATTAAAGCTTTGATTTTTCTATATGGTAAAATTCTTTTCATCTAATGGAGGAATTTTATTTATTTATTGGTGAAGAAGAGAATAAAGATGAAGTGGAGTATGAAACCATTGCTTGTCAAGGACAGAAGTCTTGCTCTTTTACCAGTTTTTGGATCGTATATTAGAGACAAGAAATAACACAATACAAATTCACCAAGCTTAATCAGAAAGTTGTTTTGATCAAGATGTTTTATAATTCTCACAAATAGAGTTTTTACGGAATACGACGTAGAAGAAAACTAAACCCTAGCATAACATATATATACTACTTAAAAAGACGATATAAAGAAATCCCTACATTATAGGGATTGAAACAAACTATACAAATATAAGATCCTTATCACTAAAATAACAAATCATTAGATTGCGGCACAAGAAAGTCTTTCATACTGACGTTGTAAGAAATACTACATCTTATGACCTATTGTGAAAAAAGTTATGTGATTTGTTGACACTCATCAAATTCTTGTCCTAATAATTCCCATTAACATCCCACTATAATTTCTGACAGTATGAGATCCTTAAATTTTTTTTTAATTTGATATGTTTGACCACATTTATACTTCGTGTCTCTGATTCTTAGGTATCATTTTTCGTAAAAGATTCCCGTTAAAATCGTTGAACTTGAGAAATATGTGGAATTGACACATAACTAGTGGTTAAGTATCATTTATCTCACTAAAAGTCGTAAAACCACATCGGCCAATAGAAGATAATAAAATCGGTTAGGAATCTTTTATCGCACAAGAAATATATAAGTGAGGTGTTGACATTTTTAAAAAAGACGTCATAGATTTTTATTTTGAAAAAAAAGATTTTTATATGTTTTATAAGTCTACTTTTAAAAACATATGATATCATGAATACATCAATATACCATGGTACCTTTATTAAAAAAAATCTCATTTTATATGTTAAGTCCTTTATAAAAAAAATCCAATTTTAATATTTATTTCGACACGGTCAATTTTAATATAAATATCTTATATTAATGTTTGATGTTTGAATGCAAAAGAATCAATTATAATCCCTTTAATAAAACTTCTTTTTATTATTTAATGAATGGAGTTTGGATTAGTCTCTAGAATCACAATTTTAAACTTATTAATTTTTGTCTTACCAATTTGTTGTTATAGAGTTTTAAAAAATAAACTCCTTTTTTTGTCAAACCATTTTTACCATCTTATGTTAAAATGACGAATTTTGAAAGCCAAACTCCATGTGATGATTATAGTGTTCAAAATATTATCTAGCATATAAAATCCTTTTTTTCAATCATGCATAATATCAACATAAAATAAAAATCATAAACATATAATTGTGCATAAACCAAGTCATAAACTAGTGACAATTTTGTGACACATCACAAAAATTGTCAAGTCTTTCCTAATGGACAAATATCAAATCTTCAAAAAGCTCCAACTAACCATGACAACCAATTTAATGTTTTTTCAAGATCCATGTGGTGTGTGCTTCCGTTACTCTCAATATTTTTCATTTCTTCCAATCTTGTTACATTTTATAAAAAATAAGGTACTCTAATAATAATCTATTACTTACAAAATTAACAATATAGAAAATACCTATTTTACTATGACTCACTACGGTGTGTGTTTCCATTAATCTTCATCTTTGTCATTTCTTCCAATCTTGCTACATTTTATAAAAAAATAAAGTAGCCTAGTAATAATCTATTACTTACAAAATTAACAAAATGAAAAAATTCTTATTTTACTATGATATAACATATGATTAAATAAAATATTACAAATGACAACACAACATCAGATTGGGTCCTTTGGCGTATTTATGAACAACAAACATACATTTATTTAAAAACTACTCTTTATTTTTCTAAGGAAACTTTGATGACCCTAAAAAATCATGTAACTTTTAGTCATAAAATAACAATTATAAACTTTTTAAAAGTTGTCATAGAAAACATGTATGATCACTTTCTTACAAAAGAAAATTATCCATGTTTTCTAGAAACCAAGATTATCCAAATAAGCTAATAATCTAAACATGCATGCAAACTTATCGCTGATAGCACTTGTTGAGAATTTTTTTTTTTAAAATGCAGTTTCTGAAGTGACAAAATTGACAACGAAAACATTATATGTTTGAATAACATACAAATACTTTATTCCCAAAAAGACTCATTTTTCATAAACATAAAAGATTAAATAACAACAATAAAAAGGATCAAGAATTAACAACCTTTGAAGAATTTGAATCATCTTATGAGGTTGAGAAGTTTTTAAGTTGATGGAGATGACAAGAACACAAACTAGAGTTCACCTGGAGAAGTCTACCAAAAATTTGTAACACATTGGATGCTAGTCCACTCTTAAGCCTTTAATAACAAAAGTAAATTATATCTTAAAGGAGATCCATAAGTATCAAACTTCTCTTCATTTGTATCGACACATTAAGATATAAAGACGAGAAACGGGAAACAACCTACGACTTTCATCAAAGGAAGAAGGAAGAAGATAAAGCCTTTAAACAAGTTTTTATCCTTTGTGTCATTACACTTTAAGACACACCTTACCTCTAATGCCCATGCTTAATGATTTTGAAACGCCATGATTCTAAAGTAAGGTATTCTTAATAAAACAAGAAACTAGAACAAAAGATTTTGATTAATGATTTTGATTAAAAACAAGAAGAAATATAAAACTCTTTATATTCTTTATATCTTTTATAAGTTATGTACACTTCTTAAAATCCAAAACCATTTTAGTCCAAAAAGATCTCATTGTTATTAGTAATATCATTCTAAAATGATTTTTGAGCATATAGATCCTTCAATTCTATGGAACCAAGCTCTAAGTGTCTGCTTGAGGCCTTAGAGAGACCTCTAATGCAGACATACATTATATTGATGAAACTGATCTTGAAATATTATCGAATGATGCATATAGACAATCTATTGAATATGATCGTGAAGAAATGTATTCTTCACATCTAAGTAATGAACAATCCATTAATGAGATATAGCGATATAGCAAGACTGAGTACAATTAGAATGGTGGCCAGTATGACAAACATACTAAACATATCATCACAATGAATATCATGTTGTTGAATATGACCGTCGGTAACTAATGAGCCTTGTATTGAGCTAAGGAGCAATCTTTATTGATTTTCTTCTTTAAAACCCAATATAATTAACAATATATATATATATATATATATATATATATATATATATATATATGTTTGAGGGCCGATGCACAAGAACCCCAGTCCTATTAAATTCGACTTACAAAGATTTGAACCAGTTCTGATCTCGGAGAATAATTTTGTGGAACGGGATACGTGGAGAGGAAGTGGAGCTTGAGTTTTTGAATTTGTTTAGAAATGTTACTTCTTGCATGGGTGGCCATGTGGGTGAGTGTGAGTGTCAGTAGAAGTGGGAGGATTTACGGGAACAACCAGAGTTGTAGAAGTGGTTGCCAGATCAGCAATAAGTGATATCAGATCAATGATCGGGGATGTTGGGTCAATAGGGGTTGGTGGAGTCAATTGTGAGGCTGAAAATTCAATATTTGAGTTGGGAGAGAATGTCGCAGACCAAGGTGAAGGATTCTTGGTGAGCGGGGTTTTGGGAGCATTATGAGTGCTTTCGGGTGAGTTTGGATCCAAACAGTGAGAATCATTAAAGATATTGCGGTCATCGATGTTAAGAAAGTCATTATCGTGAAAGACATTTTCGAAGGCTCTTCTAAATTTGGCTTGCGGTGGGAGTGCCTCTTCAAAATCACTTGGATTATAGTTTCTGATTAGGTTCCATGTAGCCAAAGCTTCACTATGGAGTCGATTCAACTCTATTCCAGATGATTCGGTTTGTTATTACTGCCCCGTACCCGATGCCAATGTGTTTGAAACAATTCACACCAAGCATCATAGTTTAAGTGATCAAGATATATAGTCAACGGAATGTATAATTTGACATTCGGAATTGCATACGATTTAAGTGAAAAAGAATGTGGCGGCCGTCGATCGAAGAAGAAGACGGGATTCAAGGAGTCGACAGCTAGATGTGGAGCCTAAGCTCTGATACCATGTGACAATATTATTTTCCCATAATTAAAATGATTTCATAAAACCAACTTAAGTAAGTATTACAACACCAAAGGCCAATTATATTTGGGCATGACGTTTTAGTAATATATAAAATACGACGCAGAACATTAAGAAATTAAAAATAAACTAAATATATAATGAACATGTACTTAGGTCAGCATTGGACTAAATTCAAGACAAATGAACAACCGACTCATGAAACACTCTTCCATACTTACATTGCCATTTATAGTTCTAAATAAATCTATGGGGAACCTCTTATTAACTATCGATAGAAGTACAAAAAATATAAAAATATGAGAAAGAGAACATACCAAGAGACGTATATATGTCGCCGTTAGTTTTCAACCTTTTGATTCTTCAAGATTAGGTTTGATCTTTGACAGAAAATTCTCTAGCTCATTCTCAATCTTGTAACTATTCGGGTTGTGTGTAACCTTTTTAGCAGAAATTTGGATGCGGACTTCAACTGTGGTCTTTTCGTATATTGAAGGGATTTCTTTATGATTTTAAGACGTATATGGTGGTGTAGATTCTGGAGGTTCCGGTTGGTCACTTGGTGATGCTGATGATGATGATGGAGGTTTCTGGTCACATGATGGACAAGGTGGACAAGTAAAAGGAGTTGGTGATGGACCGGGACATGATGAAATTGGAGGTTGCGACGATGGAGTTGGTGGTGGCTGGGGAGACCATGGTGGCTCTATTGGTGAAGGTGATGGCGTTGGTGATGGTATTGGTGAAGGTGATGGGGCTAGCAAGGGTGGTGGAGATGAAGGTGATGGGGGTGGGGGTGGTGGTAATGATGATGGAGATGGTGCTGGTAAGGGTGGTGGAGGTGACGACGGTGGTGGAGATGAAGGTGATGGAGCAGGGGTTGAAGGTGGTGGTGACAGTGGCGGAGCAACAGGCAATGCTGGTGGTGGAAGCTCCGGAGGCTGCCCACACCCAAAAGCACTACAATCAAGCGGCCGAGCCAAGAACATCTTACACTGTGATTTTGTTCTCTGCTCCGGCCTATCTTTAAAACAATTCCTTCTATCATCAAAATCCACAAAATTCAAACAATTTTCTGTTTGATTCACAAAAAAGTTATATTCATAATCAATGCTCTCCAGATTAGGAAGCATACACAAACGCGCCGGAATCTTTCCCGATAACATATTATGAGCCACATTCCAAACCTCCAAACTCTCCATTTCCCCCATATTCTCAGGCAACTCCCCTTTTATCCTGTTACCACTCACATCTAACACTGTCAAATTCTTCATATCGCCAATGCTTTCAGGCATACAAGACTCAAACCCGTTGTTTGTTAAGATCAACTCCTCCAATCTCTCAGTCATTTTCGTTATACTCTCTGGAATACATCCCGAAAACTTGTTGTTTGCAAGAACGATCACTGAGGCCGGTGAATTCCCAATCTCTTCCGGAATAACCGAAGAAAACCGATTATTATTTACAAGAATCGCATCAAGATTCTTGTTGAAAAGCTTTTTAGGAAGTTTACCTTCAAACTCGTTAAACCGAATATCAAGATATTTGAGATTCGGTAGTTCCAAAAGAAAATCTGGAAAGTTTCCTGCAAACCGGTTATTACTAAGATCGAGTTCGGAAAGTATCTTGAAATTCACAAAACTACGCGGGAGGGTCCCACAAAATCGATTAGAATTAATGTGAAAAAGACCGAGATCGAATAATAATCCTAGGAGTTCAGGGAGTTTTCCGGCTATATCTTGGTGGTTAAGGTCGATTCCAGCCACCGTGCGTTCTTGAGGGTTGTCGGGTGATTGGTAACAAAACACACCCTCGTAATTACAGACATCCGATCCAACCCAGGTATCGGTCACTCCATGTGGGTCGGATACGATGACTGCTTTCCATGCTTGTAAAGCAATGTAGGCGTTTTTCATTCGTACATTTTCGAAATTGAGAGATGGATCAAGGACAAGACTAGAGTCTCCTTCTCCGTCTTCCAAAAGCTGCCGCCTGTGGTGGTGGCTGGCGCCATGGACCGACATGTAATGGGTGCTGGAGACAATAACAATTAGAAAGAGCTTATGGAGGAGACATTTCGGCTGAAACCAAAGGCGGTGACAATGGCGGAACCCTAATTTCATCATACACCAGTGATCTATACGAAGAGTGAGCTGAGGGTAGTGCTTAGTCTTTAGGCCTCAAGAGTGTCGGGTGTGAAGGGTTAATTCTTTAACTGAATGTTTCTTTTTGCCTAACGACTTTTTCTTTTGTTTGCTATCATTAAAACCGCATTTAATCGCGCTTGTCCGTATAGGTAATTCGAAAAATAATGAAGATGCCCTTTTATTGTTTATTGAGAGATGAGAGAATGGCTCACCAAAGTGTGTGTGGGTATTTTCGTAATTTCATAGCTTTCACCAAATCGGGTTGCGCCCTACCTCATTTTTCTGCTGTGAACTTTTACCACATGGTATGCAATTTTCCAAAGACGAATATGTTCTGATTGTTTTAAGGGGCGAAATTAGAGGATTGATTAAATGTGAGGGTATTTTTGTAGGCCGACGAAAAGAAGAATATTGTAGTTTTTTGCCTTCAAAGCAAATTCGTAAATGACACAAATGTTCTCGTGGTTAAACAAAAAATTGATGGCTTATTACCAACATAGAGGGTATTTTGGTATGTTTAATACTTAGTTTGCAAAGGGCCTTTGGTTCATTTGAGTCGTCATAAGTTCAAGTCTAGGAGACATATGTGGTGTTTAGGATTAAATTAGAAGTATGCTAGTTTGTTTTTTCAAAAAATAAATAAATAAATACCTAGTTTGCAAATACCAATAGTTGTAAAAGTCTTATCTTGAGGAGGAGCCTTTCTATGCTCATAATTTCTTGTGATCCCAAGTTTCAACATTCTTAGTAAATTTCATGTTGGACATTAATGTCTTATTTAATAGATAATTATTAGGGCTAATTATTTAACATCCTCAAATGAGAGACTCACTCCTCAAAAAATAAAGTGTGTATTAACGCTATCTATTTATTGGTGACTAACCAAAAGTCTTCTAGCTTAACGGTATCCAGTGTCGCTCTTCCTTCTTGAAATCGAAGATTCAAGTTTCGTAGTGGACATATGTAGAATAATTTAGGAATAGTTTAATATATATTTGTCGTTTTAAAATAATAATAATAATAATAAACTATTAGTAACTCGGAATCACTAAATGAGTGATTAAATAAATAATTTTGTTTTAATATCAACGGATGCTTATATTTAATGACGATTCATATAACTTTTTGTTTAGCCAACTATGCCCTATATATAATGGGTTTTATATACTTGTATATACACTTGATATACATATCTAATCAATAAGAATGTTAGAATGAATCATTGGCATTACTAGAAAACTATCCAATCACTTACAATAGATTCTTTAGGTAAGCTTTACATTAAATGGGTGCCTACGGAAACAGATTGCCTACATAAATTTTTGTCGGTAATTTACCTACAGATTGTCTACAACTATATTTACGTACGTGTTACCTACAAAATCTGTTTTACCACTCTAGGATCGTATAGATTCTAGAAGATATAAATCATGTTAAAGGTAATGAAATCATTGAACACGCCAAGGTAAATATGATATAGTTTCCTATTAGAGAATACAAAGTTTATTACAGGTTACAATAATAACTTGCCAAAAAGTATTTTCTATTTCTAACTGACATCCCATTTATATAGGTTCACAATCGAGGGATTCAGTTAGAGAAATAATCACTAAAAATAATCACTAAAAATATGACACCTAGACAATGACAACCATATAACTTTTAAGCACACGTTGCGAAACCTAGGTATCCAAACAAACTCTGAAATAAAACATGCTTTCGTAATTACAAAATCGAAGACTTAAAATATAAGGCCATGAAACCTTTCGCATTACAGCACAAACACACCGCTTATGGATTACGAGACTTAACAATCTCCCCATTTCTATTGAGTTGTGAAAGAAGTCTTCACTTCATCTCATAAAAAACTTGTGGATCAAAATTTAGAAAAACCATTCATACTATTATCCACCGCCTCAACATCTCAGACACCAACTTGATCTCACTTGTCGGATTTATCTTGCAAATCTCGTCTTTCACAAGAATTCCATTGAGTGTTGCAGTCTTAAAGAAGTGTTTATCTTTTAAGTACATCATACAATTTTTCATCACTTTATTAACCATTTCTTTGTAAACAGTACCCCATGGTTCTTGTTGAATTTGCCCATCTCTCGTCTCATCAATGCCACTTGGTTGATTACAAGGGCCAATAAAAATCTTCTTCGAAAAAAACTGCCATCTCCACATTCATCTTGCAATATCCATAAAGTATAATCTGATCATCTTCTTTAAGTGTAACGCCTAGATTTTTCTCACCAGGTATACCCCAAAATACATTCTATAATTAAAAAAGTGTTTACAAAACATTTTGGTATACACTCACACACTGGAGCACAAGAAGCTATCACAAGGGTCGTGCCGACAACAAGTACAGGATCGAGTCGGGCGCTACAATCTTTAACCTGCAAAACATTTACAAACAAACAACGTAAGCCTCACGACTTAGTGAATAACAGCTACAATAACATAAAAACATAATCCAAATAACAAATAATCCATCAGGCATATATATTCACAATATCTCCTAAGAGATCTGACAGAAACCTTTTTGCATAATAATCCCATGCTTAGTAAAGCACTAATCCCAAACCTGTCAAATGATACTATCTCCAATCCGAGATAAATATATCCGAATATATATCAATATTTCGTCTCCAATCCGAGATAAATATAAACCAATATAAAAATAATTTATTATAACCAATTTAACTAATCAAGTACCATATCTCCAATCCGAGATAACATATTTAAATAATTATACCATCATGAGGTATCATATAATGTCATAATAATTGTCGAACCCCAAAACCGGAACGTCGGAAACGTTCTGGGGTGGAGGACGTCATGTACTGTATCATAACAATGCATAATAGTAAAGACAAGCAACAACATCCATTGCATTAATATAATAATGGTAATACAAGCGTGTTCAGTATAGTTTGTAAGACACTAAAAATGTATAATCAAAATAAATATGAGTCTTGTATGTGCTCCATCTTCTCAAAAGCTTCATCTGTACCTGTCTACTGATGACCTGAGAATACAAGTTATTTTGAAAGAGTTTATCAGCATAAAGTTGGTGAGTTCATAAGTATTTAGTGTCATTGTTTGTATGAAAATGTTTGTAACAACTTGATGTAGTAATTGATTTCAAATGTTTGTAAATAGTATGCTCCCTAGAAAATCCTATATTTTCCAGTAAAAATGTAGTCTTCTACCAAGACCCGATTGTTTGTGTATTTGTTCCTTATGTAGTGTAAGAGTTTTTCCTCAGTGAAACTATCATTATAAAAATATAGTTTATTTAAACGTGTATGTGACAAACTCACAGTGTAATGAAATACAGACTCCAGGTAGTACTAAATGCACCGTACACCTCGGGGAGTCCAAAGTAGTAACATGTAGACTCCAGGTGGTATTAAATGAACAATACGCCTCGAAAAGTCTATTTTTGCCTTTAATTCTTAATTGGTTAATTAAAGGTTTGAATGTGAACTCGTATGTAACCATGCTGATCGACGGCTGAATAATTGATGACCCTCCAGGTCATATGTAGTGAAGTAAAATTCTGTCATCCCTTGGCCTTTCGGCTGGGACTGTAGCTAGCAGTAGGGATGTGGGAGTGTTTGTCCTGTATAGATCTATACACATAATGCCCGCTCTCCCTCCAGGAGACTCTGGTTACAAGGTGATAGCACAATGAAGTGTCATATCGAGAGGTAGTATGTCACATTCTGTTTATAGTATTCAAATGTTTATGTAGTATGTCATAGTGTAGTAATGTTTTCTCTGTACTAGTGTATAGTATGTTCTCTTGTATAGTGTATAGTATGTTCTCTTATATAGTGTATAGTATGTTCTCTTGTATAGTGTATAGTATGTTCTCATGTATAGTGTATAGTATGTTCTCTTGTATAGTGTATAGTATGTTCTCTTGTATAGTATATAGTGTGTTTTGACTCATAACCATACTGGCTTTTGTATGTGTCGTTGCAATAGTAGTAGTGAGTAGTAAAACCTTAACTATACCTATTATAGTTAAATAGGAATGTTGTGGGTATGCCTTTGCTACACAAAGGTACCGAACTGAAGTGAAAGTTTTTATATCCAACACATATATACATGATATATAACTAAGGTTTCAACGACATTCGGACAAATAACAGGATACCCTAAGTCCACAACCAAACAAGGAACAGGAAATAAGGTGAGCTATCAGTCCTAAGTCCTTCAAGTCTTACTTATATAAATATATTAGTGTAGATATGAGTTTGAAAACATTGCAAGTTTAAAAGAGTTTTGGAAACAGTTTTAGTATCTAAAAGTTTAATAAAAGGTTTTAAAACGCTTGAAAACCATAATTTTGATAGTAACTTGACAGTAGTAGTAAATCTTTCTGTTTGTTCTAGTCATTAATCACATGTGATTAAAGCAATAACTAGAATGTTTCAACTTGTATCCCCCCCATAAAAGCATTTAAAATCATTTCAAAGGTTGATTAAGGGGTATGAACTCACCTGCAGTGAGTGGTTTGGATGGAAGTGTCGGATAGGATGCTAAGTGTCAAGTGAAGACTTGAACACACACACGGATCCTATTTAACATGTAATGGCACATATGTGTATCTAATTAGTCATTTAACAACTAATTAATCAAGTAAGGACACCCTAAAACATGGATAGCACTTTGATTCAAGTGCTAGGAGTATCAATGGGTTGCATCTAAAGAGAGTATGGCCTCACATTAGAGTTTAGAGCCCATATGGTAACACCATATGAGTTTACGGTTTATGGTCATTTCCCCCATGAGTTTACGGCCGTAAACTCATGGTAATTAGTACCATTATGTGTTTTAGGGTCTTATGGGTCAAGGTTTAGCATCCTATAGTCAAGTCCAAGCCTTAGGAAGTCATGGTGGCTCAATGGCACCACTTTATAGAGTTTACGGCCCATGGACCATTCCTCATGAGTTTACGGCCGTAAACTCTATGTGTTATGGATCTTTTTTATGTTTAAGGTCCTAAACACTTCAAGGAAGTGATATAGACTAGTATCCAAGGCTAAGGAAGGGACTAGGGCTCATATGGCCCCCTTATTAGGGTTTACGGTTCTTGGACCAACTCCCATGGAGTTTAAGGTTTTTGGGTTTACGGTCCAAGTGGGTTTATGGCCGTAAACCCATCGTAACTCCTACCATTTCGTGGTTTAAGGTGTTTAGCTCATGCATGCAAGGTTCTAGTCCATTATCCAATCCCTAGAAGGTAATGGTGGCACATATGCACCACCTTATGGTGTTTACGGTCCAAGGAGATTTCCTTGGCCGTAAACCCATGTGTTTTTGGGGGATTATTGGTGTTTTTCCATGCTTTAACAAGTGTTCTAAGTAAATAACTAGTTAGGAGGAGTGTACTTAGTTATAGGAAGCTTGTAAGAGTGTTTAAGGTCCAAGAACACTAGTGTGTGTTCTTGGTGTTTTGAAGAACACTTGAAGATCTATGAAAAAGACAAGATTTCATGGATGAAATCATGTATAACTACTAGATGAAGTGTTATAACAACAAATCAAGAGAAGAAAAACTTACATTTTTGGAAGATTGGAAGAACTATGTTATGATACTTGAGAGAGAAAGTTGGGTGTTCTTGAGCTTGGAAGTGAGAAGTGGGGAAAATGAGGAGTAAACTCATGCCTTAAGCATGAGTTCATGGTCAAAGGGGAGTTTACGGCCCAAACTCCTCAAGTTTGGCCGTAAACACCTTGTTATGGTGTTAAATGTTTGTTTGCTACACATCACTCCTAGAAGGTAATTCCTTTTATTTGTTCGTTTGACGAATTTAAAATAAAACACCCAAACAGACTTTAAACCGGCTAAAATAAATAGAGGTGAATTTGACTATTAATTGAAGTGCTTGACTGTAGAGTTTGTACAAATGAAAATTTCGGGTTTGTCACAATAATCACCAATACACATATACCAAAATGTACAGGTACCAACAACAACGGATGTTAGAGTAGTGTTACTCAACTGATCACTTGGTTGACACACTACTTTGGTCCTTGACCTATACAGCTTTCCCATCCGTCACAAACCGGTACCTAACTAACAATTTTCAAGTTGCTTAAAACCTGTTATAATTTACCCTTAACTACACCCCATGACTATTTGTCACCAAGCTCATTAAATACAATAATCTATCAATACTAGGCCTAACCCCATAATCCAATACCAAATCTACCATATCGGGACATTTCAGTAGATTAGGGTTTATAACCTTGACAGTCCCAACTAATTATCTTACCATGAGATTTACTTACAAATCTCACCAACAGGTCCGTAACAGCACCATATCGCGGATACAAGTATATACAAATAACATATACTCAAATCTATCCAATCCCAACAATAATGTTGTGTAAAAAAATTACATAATAACGGGGTAAATTATACCTCCGTGAGCCTCGTATCTCCCGTATATCAGCCCAAATCGCTTTGTACGATCTTCCGCATCCGAATCCCGGCAGCGCTTTGCTTACATGCACCAGAACCTCCTAAATGACACTAAAAACACTCGTTATTATAGTTTGCACGCTCTCACGTCGTGAGCGGTATCTAGACTTGGTCTTGCCACACGTCGTACTCTCCTGCCACGTGTCTTGTCGATTCGTCGAATCTCACGCCGTGAGAGTCACTTAATCCCGTCGTGAGAGTCAAATGTCATGTCGTGACAATCATGATTCACGTCGTGGTGGTCAAAGGTTGACCTTTGAATTGACTTCCGTTGACTTTCTCATAATAGCATCCTACTTTCATCTCAACTTGAAATAGCCATAACTTTCTCATACGGACTCCGTTTTCAGCAAACTGTATATCCACAGAACCGTCATCACATAAACTTCAATATTCTTCAATAATATTTTAATAATTAAGATTTCTAATAATGAACCCTTTCTAGGGTTTATCTCACCTATCGCTTTCATAATATCTATATTTCATAAAATAACACATGTTACGAAAAACTGGGTGTTACAAGTCTTCCCCCCTTCAAAAGATTTCGTCCCCAGAATCTCCTGAAATCTCGTGCTATAATCAAGAATTCCATTAACTTATAGTCCTTCCAAGAAGAACTATTGTATCCCATCCTCCACTATAATTGCATAAAAATGCATGGTTGTACATTATACTATCACAATTTACTATTTTTTTCTTAGTATAAATGCCTCATACATTTACACTACAATACACATATATCTTTATCAACAATGATAACCATTTTCAATACAAAATCGTTATGAGCTATCAATTACCATCAGATTTCTACATCTCATTTTAAACTTCCTTTCGATTATTAACACTTTTCCTCGTGCCTCACAATCGACTAACATTTCTTCGTGAGAAGTTCATAACACAGAAAAATCTCACATAATAAGGATAGGAACATATTCACCATCCCTAAATAATTATACTTAATCATAAATTTTATTTATTATCATCGTATTCTTTGCAACAAGTAGTACTCACTTACTACTTAATTAAAAACCAACTATTTCTATTTACCATTCTCAACTATCACCATGTACTCGATCTACGAATCCTTCCAAGTTACAAGTATTCCACTATTACCATTAATTATCAATTATTACGAAATATCATATCGGTGAATACCACATTTCCACATCTCATCGTTCACATGAATTTATTACGTCAAAATTTCTTGAATTCACACAATCTATTATGGTTTTTAATACCATAATGTAAATCAAATAGACACTAAATCCACCCATACTGGTATCTTCTATACATACAATCAGTCAATCAAACACCTATTCCTCAATATCTTCACACTACGAAGATGTTATTTCATTCTCACCCCAACAACCTCTTACTATGATGTCAATATGTGACATTTCAAAGTCAACCTTTCTGACATCATGTCAACCAGTGACGTTAATAATCCATCCTTATTCTAGTGGTAACTCTGATACAAAGATTACCATACATAGACTAATACATATACATATATTTTCAATTACTGTGGTGTCTCCAATCCGAGATTACCACCATATCGTTTCATGTCCCAATAGTATCCCCAATCCAGGATAACTATCATGTCATACCTATCACATTCCAGTGGTATCCATAATCCAGGATAACCATTTTTTTATACCTATCACATTCCAGTGGCATTTCCAATCCAGGATATCCAGTATATCGTACCTGTACAAGTGGAATCTCCAAACCAAGATAACCACCAATTCATACCCATACCAGTGGTATCTTCAAACCAAGATAACCAACAAATCTTACCTATACCAATGGTATCTCCAAACCAAGATAACCAGCAAATCATATATGTACTAATGGTATCTCCAAAACAAGATAACCACCAAATTGTACTTGTACTAGTGGTATCTCCAAACCAAGATAACCACCAAATCATACTTGTACTAGTGGTATCTCCAATTTGAGATAACCACCAAATCAAAATTATGTATGTATGTGTATGTATTTCCGTTTCTATGGAATCTCCAGTCCGAGATAACACTATAATTCCTTTCAATTCACATGATAACTCTAATACCGAAGTTATCCTTACATTCATTTCCATATTTTTCTCAGGATACTTCGAACTCCAACATTTTCATGTCATTGCCACTTTGTGACAAATATATGAATCCAAATTTTGTAAGTAAAACAAAGTTTACTCATATTCACTACTCATCAAAAAAAATATTACTACCTCCAAAATTCATATCTGAAGTATCAGTTTCTTCTACTAGGTTCATATCCCGAAAATATTTATCCTCACATCTCCCAAATTCATCATGACTAATACTAAGTATCCTGCTTTCAATCTAGAGCACACTTTTAACTTCATAATTTCCAGCCACATTGTGGCTCTAATCTCGTATCACAAACACAGTCAATAATTATCAGCTCACATAGTTGAAAGATAGATACTAAACATCAATCAACCGTACATAGTAATTTCATGGCCTATCATCCAAAACCATTCATTTAGCTGAAATCTAACCTTAGACAAAATTTAATCCTTACATTGTGGTTCATCTATAATCATGTTGTGGCCATGATCATTCTTCACGTTGTGACTCTCATGTCGTGGTCTTACATCTGTCATGTCGTGACCTTACCTTCCTCACATCGTGATTTACATTCCTCACATCGTGACCTACACAATTCAGTTATAGCAGTCTACTTATAACTCACGTCGTGATAGCACCATGCTCATGTCGTGGGATCAAAGTATGATGCTATTCTTCATTTCGACTATATCACACATCATAATCATTGCACCAGACACTTCAAATCGTCACGCCTCGCATCCGGTAGTAGGCTTCGCAACCGTACATCGCAACATACCATGTACACCATATCGTCCGCTGCAATACCGCTCCTTTTCTCATACACGATATCATCCAATGTCCAACCTCCCAACTACGATCGATTTTAATTGATAGGGAAAATGGTCCCGACAATTACAAATCGATATTTTGCAAAAATTCTAGCTATTCAAACAATTTTAATTTAACTCGCATCACGAATCGCAACACCCACTACGTCGTGTAGAGCATAGATACCATATCGTGCACCGAAATTCTTCCCATAATATGCGTATATAATATATATATATATATATATATATATATATATATATATATATATATATATATATATATATATATATATATATATAACTGTTCCAAGTTATTTCTACCAGGCATAATCAAATAACATTTCCACCTTACTTTTAAGTTTAGGTATTTACTATAAGCACTTAATTCACTTAAACCACAACTCTGATACCATCTTGTAACACCCAAAATTTTCTCACCAGGTATACCCGAAAATACATTCCATAATTAAAAAAACGTTTACAAAACATTTTGGTATACACTGTCACACTGGAGCACAAGAAGCTATCACAAGGTCCGTGCTGGCAGCAAGGACATGATCATGCCGGGCACTACAATCTTTAACCTGCAAAACATTTAAAAACAAACAACGTAAGCATCATGGATTAGTGAATAACAACTACAATAACATAAACACATAATCCAAATAACAAATAATCCATCAGGCAGATATATTCACAATATCTCCTAAGAGATCTAACAAAAACCTTTTTGCATAATAATCCCATGCTTAGTAAAGCACTAATCCCAAACCTGTCAAATGATACTATCTCCAATCCGAGATAAATATAACCCTATATATATATATATATATATATATATATATATATATATATATATATATATATATATATATATATATATATATATATATCAAAATTTCATCTCCAAAATCCGATATAAATATAAACCCATATAAAAACAATTTATTATAACCAATTTAACTAATCAAGTACCATATCTCCAATCCGAGATAACATATTCAAATAATTATAGCATCCAGAGGTATCATATAATGTCATAATAATCACCAATACACGTATACCAAAATGTGCATGTACCAACAACAACGGATTTTAGAGTAGTGTTACTCACCTGATCACTTGGTTGACACACTACTTCGGTCCTTGACCTATACAGCTTTCCCGTCCGTCACAAACCGGTATCTAACCAACAATTTCCAAGTTCCTTAGAACCTGTTATAATTTACGTTTAACTACACCCCATGACTATTTGTCACCAAGCTCATTAAATACAATAATATATCAATATTAGGCTTAACCCCATAAGCCAATAACCAAATCTACCAGATCGCGACATTTCAGTAGATTAGGGTTTATAACCCTGACAGTCCCAACTAACTACCTTAGCATGAGATTTACTTACAAATCTCACTAACAAGTCCGTAACAGCACCACATTACGGATACAAGTATATGTACATAACATATACTAAGATCTATCCAATCCCAACAATAATGTTGCATAAAACAATTACATAATAACAAGCTAAATTATACCTCCGCGAGCCTCGTATCTCCCGTATATCAGCACAAATCAATTTATACGATCTCCCGCAACCGAGTCCCGGCAGCGCTTTGCTGACGTGCACCAGAACCTCCTAAATGACACTAAAACACTCATTTTTATAGTCTGCAAGCTCTCACGTCGTGAGAATTATAAGCTCACATCATGAGCAGTGTTTAGACCCGGTCCTGCCACGCGTCACACTCTCCCACCACGTGTCTCGTCGATTCATCGCATCTTACGTCGTGAGAATCACTTGATCACGTCGTGAGAGTCAAATGTTACGTCGTGACAATCATGATTCACGTATTGGTGGTCAAAGGTTGACCTTCGACTTGACTTCCGTTGACTTTTTCATAATAGCATCCTACTTTCATATCAATTTCAAATAGCCATAACTTTCTTATACGGACTCCGTTTTCCGCAAACTTTATATCCACGGAATTGTCATCACACGCACTTAAATATTATTCAATAATATTTTAATCATTAACATTTCTAAAAATGAACCCTTTCTAGGGTTTATCTCACATATCACTTTCATAATATCTATATTTCATAAAATAACACATGTTACGAAAAACCGGGTATGACATTAAGTGCAAAAGTTTATTCACATATTTTGTCTTCTCTTTAGCAAGAATTGAGTACAATATACAAGGGTTGAAGTTTCTGATCAAGCATTTGTAACAATCAATATGTGGAGCATCTTTCTCCTCAACTATCTTTAGCAATCACTAGATAATCTCAAAATTAGGACCCTTCACAAGCAATAATTCATCATCCTTTTTTACCAGCTCAAATTTCAAATAAGATACTTCTTGGTTGAGAGAATTAACCTTCAATTCTTTCCTTTGCATCTCGTCAGATAGATGTGATTTAGTATATGGTGAACCAAAGTATTAATAAAATAAGTAAGAGTGGCGTTGTGCACAATATTGTCATTCAAAATCAAACTATTAAGATCTTTCACTTTTTGCAGAGTTGCCTCCATCTTGGTAGCATTTTCTTTCACTACTTTCTCATTCTTTTCAAACAAACACTTACTCTCCGAAAGCAAATTTTTCATTGTTCCTTCATGAACGAACATCATATTTTGAAAGTTGCTTATAGAAGATGCTTCTCCATGGCGAACGAGCATATTAACCTGATGATTCAAAGCTTATAATATTTCTTTATAATTGGCAGATTCGTAATCTCTTCATCTGATTCCCTCTCATCAACGAGAAGTATTATCATTATCCACTACATCATCATCCATATTTTCACTAGCCATAAAATCATCATTTTGAACCATGGGTTCTAAAGTGATCATAGAAGTTTCAGGAGGAACAATAGTAGAACTAAAAACTGAAGTAGTCGAAGTAGTAGTTGTTGTTGGGATTGTAACTGCAGGTGTATCAATCGTAGTGGTAGTTGTTGTTGTAGTAGATGTAGTTAATATGGTGTAAGGTAAAGAATCTTTGATTGGTTAAGTAGATGAAATAGATTGAGTGGTAGGAATTGTTTGAGTAGAAGCAATAAGTTATGTAGTAGAAGGTATGCTAGGTGATTAAGAAATATTAATTATAGATTAAGTAAGAATGGTTTCAAAAATTTCTTTCTCAGGTGAAGTTTAGATTAAAGATGTAGTGTTTGTGGGAACTGATGATACCATTCTTAGTATTCCCACAAGCTTCACCAATGAATAGGTTTTGAACTGTTCATGAGCTTTCACAGTCGAAACCACAGCCATCCATTTGGGTCTTAGGCCATTCATAAAAGTGACTTTCTGTTCGATCACTTCTCTTCCGATTTCGGGCTTGATCATTTTGCTGAGAAGATGATTGAACCGATCGAACGCCTGAATGAGTTTTTCTTCTTGCTTTTGCTTGAAGTCACTGAATTCCGAAAGCAAAAGAGTTTGAATTGAATGTTCCAGATCCTCATCGGTGGAGTATAGCTCCTTAAGCCTGTCCCATATTTGTTTTGTCGTTGTGCATGAACTAACTAGACGAAAAGTATTCGATTGCAGGGCAAATCTAATCATCCTCATACTTTAATGTTTCAAAGCAGCTTGTCCTTCTCGTCTTTAGCAAAATCTTTCACGTTAATCATCAGCTGATTATACTCATTTTGAGTCTTGATGATTCTTTCGGTTCCAGTATGAGAAAAAGGACCCACAGTGGTTGCTTCCCAGATTAGATCGCCATTATCCTCTAAACCAAGAACATAGTCTTCAAAGTGATGCGTCCTGACTTCATAATCTTGGGTATATAAGATCGGGATTCTCGTAGTAGATCCGATGCTGTTGGATATGTTGATGGGGTTTGTTTGTGAATCATCGTGAGACATGATGACCCGTTTTGAATATCTGTCAAGAACCAGACTTGTAAAGATTTAATTAGGGTAATATCGAGATCTATGAGCAACGTCAATGAAGGGATGACGGCTCAACAGATTCAATAAAAGCGGAAACCCTAAGAATATTCTTCAAACAGAAGAGATGCGTATGATTTACACAGCCTCCTGCTCTGATACCAATTGATGAGTTGAAAACTCTTTTAAGATCGTTTAGATTCTTAGCAAGTAAATTAGAAAGTGAATAAAAGCATGAACACACGATGAATCAAACAAGTGTTGAATGATTAAAACTGCAACACCTCAGAAGTGCTCGGAGAAGAACTTCTACTGTAGAGGCGTGCTAGGGTTACAGTACGATGAAAGGAAATAATAATTGAGAAGTGTACAGAAGACGATGCATGCATGCATCATAAATACTAAACCCTAATGACAAAAACACGGCTGCACAGGCCCGAACCGTGATAATACTGGACTAAGCTAATAAGCCCAATGACGCAACTCCTAGACTCAACACCCCTCTTCCAAAAGTAGCAGACGTACAAGTACATTAGAATTATGAGAAGTATCTTTTTGTCGTGATCCATTAAGAACCTATTAATCAACACAAGTACCAAAAAACATAACATAAAAGTAAAATACCAAATAACATAAGATTCAAGTACCAAATAACATAACATAACATAAATCTCAAGTACCAAATAACATACAATTCAAGTACCAACAAACATACCATAAAAGTCAAATACCAAATAACATATGATTCAAGTACCAAATACTACAAATAACATCCAAGTAGCAAATAACCAAAAAACATAAACATATAGTTCCAAAGCATGCAATTAAAACCTAAAAAAACTCAAAAATATAAACTTAAGGAACAATATTTCCATCCTTTAAAACTCCTAAACTTGTAGCTGTCATCTCGATCCATCCTCTTAATATTTGTTGATTATTTCGCAAATTTACCCACATCTCTCTTATATTCATGGTCCCTCCAAAAATGTGATAAGCAGCAAATCGTAGAGGGTCTACTGGGCTTAACTCGAGCAACTCAAGCTTCTCTAAACATTGGGGAATTGTTGGCCCTTGAGTCAAATGGCGTAGAGCTTTTTGCATCTCTAGTGCTAATTCATCAGCAGTAATATAAGCTTTAGGTGAGGCACATGAAGGTGGATTAGGTGAGGCACTAGGAGCTCGAGGTCTAGGAGTTGAGGGTTTAGCCCTTTTGTTGGGGTTACCAGAAGGTGAAGCAGTAGAAGGTCAAGCAGCAGAAGGTGGTGGCTGAGTAAAATGGTCACTAGTATGATTGGAAAAGTAATCATCTTCATCTATGTTAATGGAAGGGGCATCCATTAACTTTAGTGGTGCGACATGGAATGAAGATGATCCCTGTTTCGATGATGTTTGGGATGTGGCATAGCTGAGATTACCAGATGCACTGTTTCCATCAAAGAGTTCTGCACAAAGCTCTGGAAACACTAATGGGATGGTTTTTTCAAAGAAGCGGCTTTCGGATGTCCCTAAACCCAATCAATGTAACAAAAGTAATATAAGAATTAATGGCAACTATATAAACAATATACATGTAAATATGTGTGTGTGTGTATATATATATATATATATATATATATATATATATATATATATATATACTTTTTTAAAGTCCTCCCACTCCTCATTTGTTAAGTTAAAAGTATTTGTTTGTAGATTGTAAAGGTTTCCAGTTTTGTTTTTTAAGTATAACCATCCTGTGTATCTGGCTTTAAGCTTATCATAGGCGTTTTTTAATTGTCGTTGATTCAAATCCACACCATACTTTTCCTTAATGGTTTTTCCTAACTTGTGTCATGATTGTTTGTGCAAACTCAAACCTTTTCTACCCACGGTTTGGAGTTCTTCAATACAAGTGAGCAATAAGCATTTTGTTTGCTCATTGGTCCATGTATGTTTATCTCCCATTACTAATAACAAAAAAAATATAGAATACATACTTTAGCAACAAAGATTAATCATATTTCAACATAATCAACAAATAAGTTTAGCATATTCAACAACAATGCATCATGAAGTAGTGCCTTACAACCCTGTAATAACTAGTTTACGTATAGTGTACTAGTGTTCTTTTGTACTTGAAAATGTATGTATTACCTTATAGTAGTGTACTCATAATGTACTATAATGTAATGTAAGTGTTCCATAAACTACACCTATTGTAGTTTACATGTATGTTCTGTATGCAATGAAAATCTTAAAATTTAACAGTTCGTATAACACAATAAATATTTGAGAAAGATACCCTTTCGCTCGATATGTTACAAAAGGGTTAAAGTTTTATGTAACGAGTTTTATATTCATACACATATATAAAGCATATGTGTGTAAACATGTACTTTGGAATACCACAGTATAAAATAAATTAAGTAATTTGAAACCGTTTAAAATAGTTTGAATTAATCGAAATAGTTTGACATGGTTCGAAATCGTTTGAAATCATTTGAATATTAACACAATATTTCTTGTGTTTAACATGTATCCCCCCCTAAAACATTGAAAAATAGTGAAAACGTAGGGGTATGAACTCACCTCTCTTATGTGTGCTTGTTTGGATACGAGGTGGCAGTGATGATCCTCGGGTTAGAATCTGTGCGGGTAGTCGTATCCTAATAATAGTTATACACGATATCATATTTAAATTAATAAGATATTAATTAAAACTACGGATTAAATAGTGAAAACGCTTCTTCATGCTGAGGAGCGTTTTTAACCTCCTCTTTCGCCTTTTCGGAACTGTAGCTCCCTTGCCAGTTTCGGTTCTTGGAGGTAGGGAACTTTTTGCGAGCAAACATTTTGGGATTGGAGATCATTAATGCATATTCATCATTTTTCAGATCACATTCAGAGAGATCCAACTCTTCTTCTTCTTCATCCACGTTCTTGCCCTTTGAGAGAAGGGCAAAAGATCCCATACTTGACAGCACTTTCGTTTCCTTAGTCACTACATTTTCATGTGACTTGAGTATTCCCACAAGCTTCGCCAATGAATAGGTTTTGAACTATTCATGAGCTTTCACAGTCGAAACCACAGCCATCCATTTGGGTCTTAGGCCATTCATAAAAGTGACCTTTTGTTCGATCACTTCTCTTCCGATTCCGTGCTTGATCATTTTGCTGAGAAGATGATTGAACCGATCGAACGCCTGAATGAGTTTTTCTTCTTGCTTTTGCTTGAAGTCACCGAATTCTGAAAGCAAAAGAGTTTGAATTGAATGTTCCAGATCCTCATCGGTGGAGTATAGCTCTTTAAGCCTGTCCCATATTTGTTTTGCCATTGTGCATGAACTAACTAGACGAAAAGTATCCGATTGCAAGGCAAATCTAATCATTCTCATAGATTTAATGTTGCAAAGCAGCTTGTCCTTCTCGTCTTTAGCAAAATCTTTCACGTTAATCATCAGCTAATTATACTCATTTTGAGTCTTGATGATTCTTTCGGTTCCAGTATGAGAAAAAGGACCCGCAGTGGTTGCTTCCCAGATTAGATCGCCATTATCCTCTAAACCAAGAACATAGTCTTCAAAGTGATGCGTCCAGACTTCATAATCTTGGTATATAAGATCGGGATTCTCATAGTAGATCCGATGTTGTTGGATATGTTGATGGGGTTTGTTTGTGAATCATCGTGAGACATGATGACCCGTTTTGAATATCTATCAAGAACCAGACTTGTAAAGATTAAATTAGGGTAATATCGAGATCTATGAGAAACGTCAATGAAGGGATGACGGATCAACAGATTCAATAAAAGCAGAAACCCTAAGAATGTTCTTCAAACAGAAGAGATACGTATGATTTACACAGCCTCCTGCTCTGATACCAATTGATGAGTTGAAAACTCTTTTAAGATCGTTTAGATTCTTAGCAAGTAAATCAGAAAGTGAATAAAAGCATGAACATGATGAATCAAACAAGTGCTGAATGATTAAAACTACAACACGTCAGAAGACGATGCATGCATGCATCATAAATAATAATTGAGAAGCGTACAGAAGACGATGCATGCATGCATCATAAATACTAAACCCTAATGACAAAACACGGCTGGACAGGCCCAAACCGTGATAATACTGGACTAAGCTAATAAGCCCAATGACGCAACTCCTAGACTCAACACCCCTCTTCCAAAAGTAGCAGACGTACAAGTACATTAGAATTATGAGAAGTATCTTTTTGTCGTGATCCATTAAGAACCTATTAATCAACACAAGTACCAAAAAACATAACATAAAAGTAAAATACCAAATAACATAAGATTCAAGTACCAAATAACATAACATAACATAAATCTCAAGTACCAAATAACATACAATTCAAGTACCAAAAAACATACCATAAAAGTC
Organism: Lactuca virosa; assembly: GCF_052849685.1. Classification (NCBI taxonomy): domain Eukaryota; kingdom Viridiplantae; phylum Streptophyta; class Magnoliopsida; order Asterales; family Asteraceae; genus Lactuca; species Lactuca virosa. Next base: position 321,299,323 of record NC_136428.1, read on the forward strand.
AAATACCAAATAACATATGATTCAAGTACCAAATACTACAAATAACATCCAAGTAGCAAATAACCAAAAAACATAAACATATAGTTCCAAAGCATGCAATTAAAACCTAAACAACTCAAAAATATAAATTTAAGGAACAATCTTTCCATCCTTTAAAACTCCTCAACTTGTAGCTGTCATCTCGATCCATCCTCTTAATATTTGTGGATTATTTCGCAAATTTACCCACATCTCTCTTATATTCATGGTCCCTCCAAAAATATGATACGCAGCAAATCGTAGAGGGTCTATTGGGCCTAACTCGAGCAACTCAAGCTTCTCTAAACATTGGGGAATTGTTGGCCCTTGAGTCAAATGGCGTAGAGCTTTTTGCATCTCTAGTGCTAATTCATCAGCAATAATATAAGCTTTAGGCGAGGCACACGAAGATGGATCAGGTGAGGCACTAGGAGCTCGAGGTCTAGGAGTTGAGGGTTTAGCCCTTTTGTTGGGGTTACCAGAAGGTGAAGCAGTAGAAGGTGGTGGCTGAGTAAAATGCTCACTAGTATGATTGGAAAAGTAATCATCTTCATCTATGTTAATGGAAGGGGCATCCATTAACTTTAGTGGTGCGACATTGAAAGAAGATGATCCCTGTTCTGATGGTGTTTGGGATGTGGCATAGCTGAGATTACCAGATGCACTGTTTCCATCAAAGAGTTGTGCACAAAGCTCTGGAAACAACAATGGGACGGTTTTCAAAGAAGCGGCTTTCGGATGTCCCTAAACCCAATCAATGTAACAAAAGTAATATAAGAATTAATGGCAACTATATAAACAATATACATGTAAATATGTGTGTGTGTGTGTGTATATATATATATATATATATATATATATATATATATATATATATATACCTTTTTAAAGTCCTCCCACTCCTCATTTGTAAGTTAAAAGTATTGGTTTGTAGATTGTAAAGGTTTTCAGGTTTGTTTTTTAAGTATAACCATCCTGTGTATCTGGCTTTAAGGTTATAATAGGCGTTTTTTAATTGTCGTTGATTCAAATCCACACCATACTTTTCCTTAATGGTTTTTCCTAACTTGTGCCATGATTGTTTGTGCAAACTTAAACCTTTTCTACCCACGGTTTGTAGTTCTTCAATACAAGTGAGCAATAAGCATTTTGTTTGCTCATTGGTCCATGTATGTTTATCTCCCATTACTAATAAAAAAAAATATAGAATACATACTTTAGCAACAAATATTAATCATATTTCAACATAATCAACAAATAAGTTTAGCATATTCAACAACAATGCATCATGAATGAACAAAAAAAACCATATAAGCAAAGATTATACAACATAATCAAGAAATAAGTTTAGCATATTCAACGATTTAAGCACAAACTTGCATATAACAAAAAAAAATATAGAATACATACTTTAGCAACAAAGATTAATCATATTTCAACATAATCAACAAATAAGTTTAGCATATTCAACAACAATGCATCATGAATGAACAAAAAAAACAATATAAGCAAAGATTATACAACATATTCAAGAAATAAGTTTAGCATATTCAACGATTTAAGCATAAACTTGCATATAAGCATAAACTTGATCTCCATTCAAGAAATACAAGTGATAACAATTCAAAAAATAAGTTTTAAAAAAAAACAATTTCAGCCAATGATTTCAACATATAAACTTGCATATGAGTTTATGATTTCAGCATATAAGTATATGATTTCAGCAAGGATTATGATTTTACCCAACATTCATAACAATTCAGCACAAAGATTTCAGAAAAAACTTATCATTTATCAAGATAGAAACAAAGATTCAACAACAAAAATCGAGAAATTAATATCAAGCATGAACAATGAAGTAATTCCACCAACAAAATCGAAATGTTGAATAACCCCAAGAAGATGCGCTGCCTTCAGCAGCAAAAAACGAAAAAAAAACCATACCTGCAATGAGGGACTGCCGGAAGGGGGCTGCGCCGGTGGGGGGTTGTGCCGGTGGGGGGTTGCGCCGGTGGTGGCTGCGCTGGGAGGAGCAGTGTGGTCGACAGGAGGTGGGAAATGGATACGATCGTTTCTTGGAACGAGAAGGTGTCGGCCGCTAATTTTTTTTAGGTTTAGGTTGGTTTGAAGAGGTTAGAAGTAATTTTCAATTGTTGTCTCAAGAAGAGGACGGGAAGAGGTTTTTAACTTCGAAGTCTACGAAAAAACAAACACCACCTTAGACTTTTCTTGTTGGTTAATACCTTGTGTTTGATTGATTATACCTAACATGCTTAATTTGATACTAAGTTGCTTTAAACTCTTATTTTGTGTAGTTAATGACCATTAATCTGCATGAATTTGAATACTTAGTAATTTAATGAACATTAGATTATTAGAGCTAAGATTAAACCAATCTTAGATAAGTAATTGAAGTATTGAACTTGGCTGTGCTGGAGAACTCATATTATGAACATAATTGTGTTTGTTAAATCAATCTTACATAGCTCCAATTCTACTTAATAGTTAATTACGTGCTAAATTATGTGTGGCTATGCATAGATCTACATGAATTAATTCAACATTAGTTAATTTGGAATTGAATTGCTAATAATATCTTAATTGGTAACCAACGAGAATTGTCATAATTAATAATTAAACCATTGAGGGAAAGTGGATTCGAACTAACATAAGAGTTTTTATAATATTGAATAGTTGTTGATAAATTAAGTTCATCTAAACTTGCAAAATTAGATAAAAAAAACCTTTTTAATTATTGTTTGATTTTATATTAATTTAGAGTAATTATTTTAGCTAATTAAAATCGTTCAGTGTGTTCGACCTCGACTTACTTAAACTACATTACAATCCGACTAGGTACACTGCCTAGGTGCATATTGGTTAGTTAAGTTAGTTAGGAAATAAATTTAAAACTAGTAGGTACTTTTGTGCACATCATGGGGCTAACGTACATCCAACAAATTTCGTAGAAATATCTAACACTGTTTTTCCAGTACAGTACTACTTACATTTTTGTCTTGGGTTAAGACTTACATATCATTTTTTTTAAAGAAATATTGGATTTTATGGAAGCATTCTCTTTCATTTTACAAATAAAAGCTACCGATTTCTCTCATACAAAATGCTTATAAACTCATTAACTTAATTGTTGACACCTTTCAAAATCACTTGTATTCTCAGGAAATCAGTAAATAGGTAATCAAAGCATTTTTGGAGGATGAGGCGTGGCCGCATCACAATATTTATTTTTGTCGTATGCATTTGATGTCAAGAACACAACTTTTTTAGTACAATGTAAACTTATTAAATATTCAATACAATTGTTGTAATGCTTTGATTGCTACTATTCAATTGTTATGATACTGTAGATGAAAGTCATCCGCCCCCAGACATTTCTGCTGTTCTAGTTTGGGGGTGTGACATTTTAGAATTGTGGAAAATCTATAGAATGAATTCTCAACTTAGATATCAATTTTATATTTTATTCTCACAGAATGTAGTTTGTCTTTTTATAGTTTTTTTGTTTTAGTATAAAAATATACATATTCTTAAATGAAACGCATTCTCATTTGTATTATCTTCTACATGATCCTCCAGAGGATATGTCATTGCAATAAAAATGTGCACTTCGTTGATAAAAAAATTGTTATTCTTGATAATATATACAATATTATTCTTTAAGTAAGTCGATTTTTAAAATTTTGTTTGAATGACATCGTATTCTAAAGGAATGACATGTGTTTAGCCCTAAGTTCTATAAGAATTGAAAATTATCTTAGAATTGAAACTAAATAATTTAAAAAATTAAGATTATTAAAATTAAAAGAATTAATTATCTCTTAAAATCCAAAAATTTCATTTTTTAAATATCGTTTAGTTGACTAAAATACCCATAAATTGAAATTTGTGTGATTTTATGGTACATATTATCCCATAATAATATTATAGACCCTCAAATCATGATCATTTATTCTATTTATCTATTGGTCCTGAATTATCCCTAGGACCACACAATAGATGTCATCCAGATTATAACATAACCCTATATATATATATATATATATATATATATATATATATATATATATATATATATATATATATATATATATATATATATATATATATATATATAGGGGAGAGTTAATGCGAAAATGCAAATAATTTGCGAAAACGCGAAAACAAGAAAAAACTATGAGATTTTGCCCATTAAACTTTATATTTGTGGACAATAATCCATCCAAACTTTGAACTACATGATGATAATCGATTACACATGAGAAATTATTTCATATTAGCAAAATATGAGTTTTGACATTTTTATGATGAAAACATAAATTTAAAAGTGGTCAAGAACGTGAAAAAAAAAATAGTTGATAAAATCGTCTTTAAATCTATATTATCATAACACAATCCAATATAAACTTATTACCATTAATTTATTTCTAATAAATTTAATTTTTATAGTACTTGTGTTTGATTTTTATAAGATAAAATCTGTTTTCGCGTTTTCGCAAAATATTTATGTTTTCGCATGAACCTACTTGTATATATATATATATATATATATATATATATATATATATATATATATATATATATATAATCAATAGAGAACCATTATTAATCAAAGAACCAAGGAACCAATTCAATGCGTCAAAATTTAAAACGATCAATGGCAAAAGAAAGGGTTGTAGACTTTTACAATGGACGCACATGCACCGGATTATAACAAAACTCACTTCCTTTTATTTCGTTTAAAATTTTTTTAGGCAATGTTTTTTATCGAAAAAAAAAACCGAATATACCGTTGTTCATGATTTTTCGTCGTCTTTCCATAGAGATCCATGATGATAAATAAAAAACGGACTTTTTTTCAAAAAAAACTCACTTCATTTTGTTTGTTGAAAAAGTTAAGGTCTATTTTTTTATAGAAAAAAAAATTACTAAATATATCAAAATTCATACTTTTTGGTACTTTTTAAACATAGATTCATATTAATGTTAAAAAAAAGACGATATTTCAGTTTAGATTCACATTGTGAACCTGTTCAGATTCATATTGTGAACCTGTTCAGATTTACATTGTGAACATTCTCAGATTCACAGCGTGCATAATAGTAAGTCAGATTCACAATGTGAATCTGAACTGATCGAGCTTTTTCACATTGTGAATGTTAAAAATTGAAATATTTACAGTATAGATTCACAGTGTGAATCTACACTGATCGATGTTTTTTTTTCATTTTTATTTAGTCGGTGTTGATGTTTATTAATAGAGTAGAAACAATTAATTTTTTTGGTATAATTAGTATTTTTATAAAAACAAACTTAAATATTATAAAAAATAACAAAATGAAGTGAGTTTTTTTCGAAAAAAAATCGTTTTTTATATATCTACATGGATCTCTATGGAAAGAGGACGAAAAATCAAGAACAACGGTATATTCAGATTTTTTTCGATAAAAAATTTGGCCTAAAAAAATTTTAAACGAAAAAAAAAGATTGGTTTTTTTGGTAAGGAGGTGAATTTTTTGGTATAATCTGGTGTATGTGTGCGTCCAATGTACAAGTGTACATCTATTTCATTGACCGTTGATTATTATGATTTCCGACGCTCACAATTGGTTCCTTGGTTCCTTGTTAATTATGGTTCTCTATTGAACCTCACCATATATATATATATATATATATATATATATATATATATATATATATATATATATATATATATATATATATATATATATATATATATATATATATATATATATATATATATATGAGGTAAGTTCAAATGTTTCTCACATCTATTGTGTGCTAGAATGCACCAATATGAATTTAATATTAATTATATGTATATTAAATGCTATCCATACTTATAACTCATTTTTATGGAAACTAATTAAATTCGTCATTAATGTCAGTCGGTGTTGTTGTTTATTAATAGAGTACAAAAAATTAATTTTTTTGGTATAATTAGTATTTTTATAAAAATAAACTTAAATATTGAAAAAATAACAAAATGAAGTGAGTTTTTTTCGGAAAAAAATCGTTTTTTATATATCTACATGGATCCCTATGGAAACAATACGAAAAATCAAGAACAACGGTATATTCAGATTTTTTTTCCATAAAAAATGTGGCCTAAAAAAATTTTAAATGAAAAAAAAGATGGGTTTTTTTGGTAAGGAGTTGAATTTTTTTGTATAATCTGGTGTGTGTGCGTCCAATGTACAAGTGTACATCTATTTCATTGACCGTTGATTATTATGATTTCCGACGCTCACGATTGGTTCTTTGGTTCCTTGTTAATTATGGTTCTCTATTGAACCTCACTATATATATATATATATATATATATATATATATATATATATATATATATATATATATATATATATATATATATATATATATACGGGTAGCAATTGTTAAGAATTACATTTATTGTTAAAGAATAAAGCTAAAAAAACTTTCAAAACGGGAAAGAAAACATCAAAATCTAACAACGACTAATACATTCTAAAAGAATAATGTGGTCCTTTTCAATTTTGTGGTCCGTTCTTCAAGCATCAACTTCTGTGATTCCAACAGAATTGGAATTCGTGATTCCATTCCAACAGAATTGGAATTAGTGATTCCATTCCAATAGAATTGGAATCTCACCAATACCATTATGTGATTCCATTTCATTATGGTTTTCATGACATTACTACACTCAAACCCAAAGGAAAAAGTGTTTCCTTTTCACAATAGATGTTGTCACATGGATTATAGTCAAGAAATACAAAAACAATCTTGTTCTTGCCCTTATGTACCCAGCAAACCAACAAAAAAAAAAGAGGGCAGTTTCCCATTCGTGTTCTTCCTTCTCCCATTCCTGTGAAAACAACAAAACCAATCAACTCTACAAACACCCATCAATTTTCTGTCAAAAGCAACCCCAAAATATCTAATTTTGTACAACTGAAATGGTGTTCCCTTTACCCTTTCTGAATTGAACTAACATGCACTCCTTTCTTCACTACTAGCCTCGGACCACCCAGACACCAGCTGTTCCCTCTTGTTCTTCCTTCTTCCTTCTTTCCTGTCAAACAATCAAACCCATAACCTGATAAAAATTAATAACTTATCACCAATGCTTGATTCACAAATTGTATAAAAAGATCATAGTTCACAATTGTATAAAGAGATCATAGAGAAACCTGATCAAATATCTATCCTTTGCTGAATTCCTTCAAATGCCTCCTTCCTCTCTCTCGTTTCTGACCTGCTCACCGGGAAACACAGGAGCAACCGAAGTTGCTGCCTCCCCCAACACCACCTTGCGCGGTCACCACCCTACCACCATTCCACCCCTGTCGCTTCTTGTTTCGGTGACTAAGCCTCAACTCAAACACCTGCAGATTCCCTTTCATTTCCAGTAAAAAACAAGCTGTTTTGTTCCATTTCTGTTGAAATCAAAGCCAAGGATCCAAAATAGAAAGAAGATAGAGACAAGGAATTACCGGAGCAAATAACCCCTATTGTTGCCTTCGTCTTTCATTCCTGATCAACCAAAGAAGTCGACCCAAATCAGAGATGAAGGTCTGCCGGGGATCGACTGCCCTTTTTTCTCGCCGACAGAGCAAATAACCTTACTGTTGCCTTCGTCTTTCATCCATGTGTCTGGTTTGACTGTTTTACCCTCTTCGTTGAAGATAAAGAGGTTTTCCCCATCGATTATTTTTGGATGATCAGTGAGGGTTTCCGAACACGATCTGAAAGCGTCAATACCCTGTAGGATGCTAGGGCTTTATCGGATGGGAGATTGAGGAGACACGCTTATTTATTTAGGTTATAAGTCAATACCATGATTATAGGGATTATTTTTGGAAGTTAGTAAACAAATTACTAAATTACCCTTATTTGTTTATTTAATTATTTAATTTTTATTTAATTATGATTGGCCCACATTGATGCATACAATAACACAATAATTACTTTAAACACACCTGAACCTATCTCTCTCTCTCTTTCTCTCACTATATATATATATATATATATATATATATATATATATATATATATATATATATATATAAAACCCGATATTTTAGATTTTTTATATTTCAATATAAAAGTATATTTATTTTATACACGCCCATGAACTTTATTAGTTACTAAAGCATGTTGATTTTTATGTTCAAAACTCGTCTTTACCGTAAATGATGTATTTCAACTATTTATTAAACTTATAATTATTTACTGGAATTGTTGGTATTATATTGGATTAAATTTGGTTTTTCGTTAAAATGCAATGTTATGCTGTCCGATTTTTATCACAAAAATTAATATAATTTTCGGAAAACGATAGGATCTAATAGTAGTCTAATAAACTTTTAGTCAGTAGTTTAGGACTAAAACACTTGCACATGAACGGTATATATTAAACCCGAGATTTTCTATATGAGTTACTTCCCTTCATCAACAAAGACCTCAAATCTTAATACAAACCCTCTTCTTTATAACTGCTAATCCGAGGGGAACGTGTAACGGAAGGTATAAAATTGGTTGTATAAATTTATATGGACTGACAGCCGGGAGGAAGATGAATTTGATCATGAGAAATAAGCAATCTTTTCCTATTACGAAGATTGGGACTTATCAGCTTCTGCTTCTTAGTGATGTTAGGATTAATTTAATTGATTGTTGCTATTCATCAGAAATGACGTGAAACATTATTTCATTTCATGCATTGTTCATACAAGGTTTTCGTTACTCTTTTAATGATTTGAATGGTTCAATTCTAAATGGTGTTTTTATATTTGAAGCTTTACCTTGTCATGGTGTGTATGAAACTATGACTTGTGTTATTAGCTTAGGCAATAGTGTATTTCATATTGATTCATCTATTGGCTTAGATAAGGCATGCTTGTGACATTGTCGTGTTAGACACATTAACAAGAAACACATCGCCCAACTCCAAAAGAATGAAGTCTTGGAATCAATTAAACTAAGGCAAAGTGATGAACGTGAATCTTGTCTTTTGGGAAAGATGACAAAAATCAACTTTCACTGGATCTTGTGAAATAGGTGAGGGTTTGTTGGACCTCATACACACATATGTATGTGGGCCCTTCTGATACACCACAAGGGATGCTAATCGGTTCTATTTACATATGATTATAGTAGATATGGTCATATTTACTTAATCAAACATAAGTTAGAAACCTTTGAAAAGTTCAAAGAGTTTAAACATGAAGTCGAGACTCAATTAGGTAGGAAGATAAAGATGCTCCGATCTGATAGAGGATGAGAGTATCTTAGTATCGAGTTCCACGACTACCTCAAGGAATGTGGAACAGTTTCACAATTGACTCCTCTTAGGAAACCACAATTTAACGGTGTGGCAGAGAGGCGTAATCGAACCTTGTTGGACATGGTTCGTTTTCATGATGAGTGAACCCACTATTCCCTTTTCCTTCTAGGGGTTTTCCTTAGAGACAACTGTCCATATACGCAATCTTGTTCCTACTAAGAAGTTGCAAAAACACCTCACGAGATGCGGATAGGGAAAGTTCCCTCGTTAGCACATATCAAAGTCTAGGGTTGTGAAGCTTTCGTTAGACGAAAGACTCATGACAAGCTAGAAGGCAAACGTGGGAGGTGTATTTTCATTGGCCACGCAGAAAAGTATTTTGGATATTTGTTCTACTGACCTAGTGAAAACGTGATCTTTGTAGCACGAAGAGGAGTCTTTCGCTAGAGAAAGAACTCATATGCAAAGAGGACAGTGGGTGCACAATTGACCTTGAAGAGATTGAAGAGTCAATCAATGAAGGAACCTTTGAAGGCACTAGTGTTCAACCAAAGGAAGAAATTCAAGTTGAACCAGTTGACACTTAATTACCTCTTCATCGTTCGAGTAGAGTTAGCATGCCACCTTAGTTTTATGGTTTCCATATAACTGTAGAAGGTGATACATTTATCAGTGATCATACATTTGTGAATTTGGAAAAACCAACTAACTTCAAGGAAGCAATGGAATGTCCTAAGACTGCTAAGTGGAATGAGGTAATGGACAGCGAGATCAAGTTCATGTATGACAACCAAGTTTGGAATTTGGTTGATCAAGAACCTGGTCGAAAGACAGTTGGTAACAAATGGATCTTCAAGAAAAAGACTGGAATGGATGGGAATGTTCATACAATCAATGCACGAATGGTTGTGAAGGGCATTACTCACACCGTAGGGATTGACTATGATGAGAGCTTTTCATCAGTAGATAAGATAAAATCTATTAGGATAATGCTCGCCTTTCATGATTATGAAATTTGGCAGATGGATGTCAAAACCACTTTCCCAAATGGGAAGTTAGCTGAAGATGTTCACATGAGTCAGCCAAAGGGTTTTGTTGATGCAAAGTTTCCTAATATAGTGTGTAAGATTGAGAAATCTATTTATGGATTGAAACAAGCATCTAGGAACTGGAATCTTTGCTTTCATGAAAAAGTCAAAGAATTTGGTTCTTCTAGAAGTGATGATGAGTCCTATGTGTATGTCAAAGCTAGTGGGAGTATAGTAACTTTTCTAGTACTGTATGTTGATGACATACTACTTATAGGAAATGACGTTCCAACCTTGCAAGATGTTAAATCTTGACTTGGAAAGTGTTTCGCTATGAAGGATCTCGGAAAGGCTACCTATATTCTTAGGATAAGAATTTTGAGACATAGAAGGAAAACACTAATCGGACTTAGCCAAAATACATACTTGGACAAGGTACTACAACAGTTTAGTATGGAAAATTCCAAGAAATGAGAGCTACCTATTCAAAGCAATGTCAAGATGAGTAAGACTCAAAGCCCAAGAACGTATGAAGAGACAGTTGATATGAGTCGATTCCCTTATGCTTCGGCTCTAGTTTCGATCATGTATTCTATGTCATGTACTTGCCCATATGTATCCTTTTCTTTAAGCATGGTCAATCGGTATCAGGGAAATCTTAGTAGAGCTCACTGGACAGCAGTAAAGAACAGTCTCAAGTATCTGTGAAGGAAAAAGGATACGAGTCTAGTTTTTGGAGGCAGTGATACATTGAGAGTGATTGGGTATAGTGACCTCAACCTTCAAACATATCGATACAACTTTCATTCTCAATATGGTTGGGTGTTTACATTAAATGGTGGAGCAATTATGTGGAAAAGTTCCAAGCAAGATCTAGTGACTAATTCTACTTGCAAATCAGAGTACATAGCGGCAAGTGAAGCATCAAAGGAAGCAACTTGGTTCAGGAACTTCGTTGGAGATCTTGGAGTAGTTTCAACCATTCAGGAACCAATAGAATTTTTCTGTAATAATGAAGAAGTGGTTGCTATGACTAAATAAACGATAGACCATGGAAAGTCAATACTTATCGACATAAAATACAATTATATCAGACATAGTATTGAAGAAGGTCATCTCATAGTGAGGAGATTTTCGTCAGAAGATAGTCCTGCAGATCCTCTCACAAAGGCTCTGAGTAGGATTAGGCATAATAAGCATGCTAGGAGCGTTGGTTTGAGAGATTATATTAGTTTTAATGGTTAGATGATTAGTTTGAAACTTGTACCAAAATAAATGTAGTTTATTTTGGTGATTAAGTAATAGAGATTATTTATGAGTTTGTTTACTACCTTATCAATTATTTATTCTTGTTTTTCGTTTAGAATGTTTTACTTCCCGAATAATTTAATTATTCAAATTCCATAGTAACTCATACTTTGGGAAGGAAGTAGTGAGTTAAGACTATCATGAATTGGATTTTAGATTTTCTAAGGGAGTTAGACATAGCAATTGTACTGCTATAACATTCATGAGTACTTAGAAATGGAGATTTAAGTATTAGATAAGCCCACGCTCGGGGAATTACTTCATGGATTATATAACAAGTAATTCTGAGATGATAATCACTTATATTCTTGAAACGGAGATATATGAGTTGTAGTTTAGAAATCGGTTGTGCGTTGGTGTTAAGAATATGCGTCAGTAACATGATGTTATAAAACGCAGTATCATGTATGATTTGATGAGTAAAATATACAAGCATATAAGTCAAAGTTTATTCATTCCTTTTGCCCGAACATGAAAACAGATATCTTTGGGCCCCTCGGTGATTTGGTGCTAACTTATTGTGCTGGCCCAGTCAGGACTCAATTGTTGTGTTTCATTACAAATCAAGAAATCGAGAAACAAAACTTGGACCATGAGATTGATTATAATCCATGTCTCATGTCCATACAATATCTAGTAGAATAGAGGAATATTTGATCACTTATCTTAGGATCAATGTCTGTTTAGTTCAGAGTTCGGAAGTTGTTATGGAAGCACTCTTTATTGTCTACTATAGAAGTTATACTAGTAATTACAGATATATAATTATCCAAGTGAGAGACTGTTAGATTAGGTGTCTAATCTAATAATTGAATTAGTATAATCTAAAATTATTAGCAAAGTTCTTTTGGGTTGCCCTCAAACGAATAATTTAATAAGATGGCTTTTTTAGAGAGAGTCTAATTTATTGATTTATTATATAACTAATAAATAGCAATAAATGAACTTATTAATATGTTATGAAAATAATATACTAATTGGAAATAGTAATATTTAATTAAGAATTAATTAGAAATTAATTATAACTAATTTTGGGATTAATTAGATTAATTAAAAGTATAGGGATCAAAATGTAATTATTCAATAGTTGAGCAAGAGGTTCCAAAATCTCCCTTGGAAGGGGTGGACGGTTTCTAAGGATATTTCAGGGCATCTGGAATATTCCTTGCACATAAATAGGAAGCATGATAATTACCAATTCGAATTAATATTATTTTATTCAAATTAGGTTTATCTAGGGTTTCCTAATTCAAATATAAACAGACCTTATGAGCTACAATTTTCAGCCACTCCATTTCTAATAACCAAGGACGAAAATTTGATCTACTATCTCCTCCCTCTTCAAGTCTCCTAGTTGCTAGGTTTAGACGTGAACCATCACAGACATGAGTTTTCTGGTGCTTGCTTCCAAAAGCTTTGAAGAAGGATTTTAGGTTTGTTTACTATAACAAAATGAAGAGGTACATAATCTTCCTTTATGAATTCTGATTTTAGTAGGGTTATTTTAGTTTGATAGTTCATAGTACGTTGCCTTTATGTGAAAGAAATAGATCCTCATAGGTTGCATTTGCCCTAATTGTGAAATGTTTTTCCGCTTAGAGCATTGTTTTGTAATCTACATTTTCCATCAATTCCTTTGGCCGACTCTAGGTAGTATATTACCCTAGAGAAATGGCCTAGCATGACGTCTAGATAGAATGTTATTTCCTTAATAAAATTTCCATTTACCATGTACATATATATATATATATATATATATATATATATATATATATATATATATATATATATATATATATATAATTATCTTTGCTTTGATATCATTGATAGGTTATGGTACATCATTGATAGGTTGTGCTTAGTTAAGTGCATCGCCTACCATTACTTTTACTTCCACATTTGTCACTATATATATATATATATATATATATATATATATAATGTGTATATATGAGATAATTATATTGAGTGAATATTCCATAATTATTCTTATATATTATGATTATCTATATAATAGGATATTAGGCAGAGTAACAACTTAGTATAATGCCTATCCTAAAACTTAGCTTACATTAATATAGTTAAGTACATTGCCTACCATTACTTTTTCTTCCACAATTATCACTATATATATATATATATATATATATATATATATATATATATATATATATATATATATATATATATAAGAGTGTTGGATTAGGTGGCTAAGCTCATAACTATAATTGATATGTACTTGAATTGATAGTAGTACAGTCCTTTTGGGTTACCTTCATACTAGCAACTAGGCAAGATGACTTTTGGAAAAAGAGGTTGAATTTATTATTTGAATAATAAATTGGAATAAATGATTTATTAATATGCTATGAAAATAATATATTAATTAGAAATCATGTTATTTAATTAATATTTAATCATAAATTAATTTGGAACTAATTTTGGGATTAAAAGAATTAATTAAAAGTACAGGGCTATTTAGCAATTAATTAATAATTGTGGTTTTGGGCTATTGGTCCGCCCTAAAGATGGTTGGACAAAAACTCTAGGGAGGCCCTAATGATTTTTGTCCAAAGCCTTATGAAGGGGAATCCATGGGTTGCTTAGGCCTTAAGCTGGAAATTAGGGTTTCCTACAGCAAACCCTAGCTTTGGGACTAAGCAACCTAAACTATAAAAGGAGCCTCACCCCTCTAAGTTTCGTGCACCACTTGGAAACCCTATAAGATTCGAAACTTTCAAGAAACTCCCTCGTCACTCATCCCATCCTCTTGCTTGGTGTGTTTGTGAGCCATTAAAGGTGTCACACTTGTGACACTTGTTATCAAAGTTAAGATCTTCAAGGAATCTATTGTTATTACAATATAAAAATAAAGGTATGTGTTCTAATCCATTTTTTGTTAATTTCGAAAATTTTAGAAGCATGCTAGGGTTTCTTCTTTTTTGTCGAATGCTTGTATGTCTAATAGAGAAAACATAGATCCAAATATTTAGGGTTGCATGCACACATAGGATTGTTTGTATCCTCAAAACCCATCAGTGGTATCAGAGCTATTGGTTTTTTTTTTCCAATTAGTAATGATGCAATTGATTGAATTTGACAAAAATTAGGGTTTGTGGCAATTAAACCCAAGCCCTTGGTTTTTTTCGCAAATTAGGGTTTCATAACCCTGTTTTTCGAAAATTGCTAAGGATTTTTAAACTCTTTCCTATGGCCTCCTAATTTTCGAGATCTAGGGTTTCCTAACCCTAGGGTTTTAGAAAATAAGGCAAGGATTGAAAGCCTTGCCTTGCACCCCAAGTAAAGATTTCGAAATCTAGGGTTTTTTGGTGGGTTGTTATTTTTGGTAATTATCTTGTTAATTGTTTAATTAGATAATTAAAGATTTTGAAATATCCCTCCCAAATTTCGAAATCTAGGGGGTAAGGGATTAGGTTAAATTAATTTTTTTTAATTTAGTGGATAATATTTAATTGATTGAATAAATTAACTAAAGCTTTAATTAATAAATAATTATTAAATCAAAGTTTTTAAAATTTAAAATTTAAATTAAAATTGTTTTTTAATTTTCGAAATTTTAAATAGATTTAAAAACCCTAGTATTTTGAAATGTTTAAAATATACCTTTATACTTTATGTAATATTAAAAGCTTAAATATTTACTATACGTAGAAGACAAGTCAGTCGAACCACTAGTACGCCTCATTCACGATGCCGATCTATAAGGGAGTATAAGGAAACTGCCTATAAAATGGCGGTTGAATGGGTGCCCACTATCCCGCACCGCTTCCTTGATTGGTGGAGGGTCGTTAGCCGAACATGTTTGATAGGACACTTAATTCTCATTAATAAGTATAATGGAATAAATAAAGTAACTAAACGATTTTATTAAATTCCCAATCTTAGTTACTTTAGGAAAATGTGAATTTGATGCTAATCCATCAAATTGCACATTGCACTTTATAAAAGTCGATAGTGGAGTGTGTGTGGTTAACCGGCACACTAATATGGACTTATAAAGGGTGGAAATTGGTGTCTCGTAAATTATCATTGATTAATGGAGCATGTGTGGTTAACCGACACATTAATTAGGTGATAAATAACATCGAGAGTAGCAAGCTAATTTACATGGTAATGCATAACTTGTTTGTGATCCTTGGTATCCCAATCAGAAATGGAAAGGGCATAATTGAGATTAAACATGCCATTGAATAGTTCAATGAATCTCAAAAGATCTAGGAATGTCATTTAAAAACTAATTCGTTTAAATTTCATTTTTCATGGTGAAATTGGTAAATCGTTATTTACCTACCTTTAAATAATCTACAATTAGATTACGACATCCCTGTTCTGAATTGTGAGTTATTTAGTTGGGTCCTAACGTTAATATTTCATTTGGGTGTTATATTAAGGATTTCCTTATCTAATTAAAACTTGTCCTTTTTCTTTTTCAGATGTTCACTTCTAACAAGGCTTCCGGTTCCTCCAACAACAAATCCAAGCACTTCTCGCTCTTGAGCATCTGTTCAAAAGTCATTTTTGATGGTACCAATTATAATGATTGGATACGCAACATCAAGATGGCTTTGAGCTTCGAGGAGAAGGAATATGCGCTCAAAAAGGAGCTGAACGAGATTGATGAAACAAAATCTACTCCTGATGAAATAGATGAGTATAGGAGACATTGCAATGATGAGACCACATTGTTATGAATCATGGTGGCTACTATGACTCCCGAGCTACAGAGGTTATATGAGGACTATTGGCCGTATTAGATGAACAAGGACTTGCTGGAAAAGTACCATCAACGAGCTTGTCAAGAGAGATACGAGATAGCGAAGTCCCTTATTACAAGCAAGATGAAGGATGGAAAGTCTGTCATGACTCACTTGCAGCACATGCAACTTTATGTGATCGTTTGCTGAAACTCAAGGTGGACTTCGTTTAGGAATTGGCTATTGACATAGTCTTACACTCATTGCCTAGTGGTTATGATCAGTTTGTTATGACTTATCATTTGAACAAGGAGGAAACTACATTGAGTCAACTTAAAAGATTGATGAGAACTGCTGAAAATGGAATAAAAGGAAAGTGTATTACCTCCACTCCGGTTGCTACTGCTCCTGTCTTGGCCATTGGGCAAGGGAATGGGAAGAAGAGGAAAGCCCCCTCAAAATAGAACTGGAAGGGAAATTCCTAGGCCGGGTCCTCAAGAAATGGACCCAAAGGAAAAGCTAGTTCTGATGCTCCCCCTACCTCTGACCCCAAAGAGGCTACTTTCTTTTATTGCCATGAAAAGAGGCATTGGAAATGAAGTTGCCCCAAGTACTTGCAAGATATAAAGGATGCCAAGTTTAAGCCAACCTCGACATGTATTTACACTATCCTATCTAAAAACTCATCACATTCTAATTCTTGGGTCCTTGATACAGGATGTGGTTTTCACATTTGTTCTGACTTGCAGGGAATAAAAATAAGTGAGGATGTGGAGCATAGGAAGAAGAACCTGATTATGGGCAATAGGAGATCATCGCCTCTTACCAGGATTGGTATTTATTCTTTAGTGCTTAGTATTAGGTTAAGTTTAGATTTGAAAAATTATTGCTATTCGTCAGAAATTACAAGAAATATACAGACAAGGTTTTAGATATTCTTTTGATAATGAGAATGGATCTATTTATGCTTATTATAATGGTGTATTTTATTTCGAAGCATTACCTTGTGATGGCGTGTATGAAACTGTGATGGTTATAGACAATTTAGGTAATAGTGTTTTGCATATTGATTCGTCTAATGTATTAGACAAAGTGTCACACCCCGAAACCGAAGGAGGAAACGTTCCGGGGCGGAGGACGTCATGCGTAGTATCACAACAATTGTATCATAACAAGCATAGTAAACACAACCAAACATTGAATACGTACATGAAAAAGATTTACATTGTCATAATACATAGTTTATACATATCAGTATATAGAAAAAGCAAAAGATGTGACTTCAGGATGTTCCATCTTCTCCAAAAGTTGGCAAAAGTATCTGCCTATTGATGTCCTGAGAATACAAGCAGTTTTAAAATATCAGCATAAAGTTGGTGAGTTCATAAGCGTTTAGTTCTGGGGAAAGAAAGATTTCTTTGATCCTTTGAAAAGTATTTATCAAGAAAATCCCATATTTTCTTATGAAAGGTGTTTGATTTCCCATTAGTTATATAATAAACCACCTGTTTATGAAAGTTTGAGTTATCCCAAGAAAATCCCATATTTTCTTATGAAAGATGTTTGGTTATCGATTCTGAAAGAGAAGTACAAGTATCTACCATACTTGTGTCGTTAGATGTAGTTTTCTTGAAAGACCCTGTTTATTCTCCGTGAGATGTATTAGTCTTATTACAAAAATAGAACTAATAAGTAGGTAGTGAACTAGATCCTAAGGGTATTATCAATACCCTCTAGTAATCAAATTGGTTATTACTTTGAGGTTAGTTCACTAGATTCATTATTACCAAAGTAAATGTATGTTATCTAGGTTGCGAGTTTCATAACCATACATTAAACTGGATATGGAACGTACGGTGGCCAGTATCATTTTATGACTTTGTCACCCGTAGACCTGACGGTCCCACTATAGCTAGCAGCGAGGTGCGGGATAGTCAATCCCGTATAGATCTATACACAATAGTCACGCTCTCCCTCCAAGAGATTCTGGTTATAAGGGTAGTCCTACACTCACGAATCCGGTGGAGTGTTACCAAGGACGTGTCTCCAATCCTTAAACTAACAAATTTACAAGTAATAATACAGAAAACCCTGTTTATGGCTGGTATGAATCCTTTGTAAAATATCACAATTTATGACAAGATTCATAAGTTTCGTGCTTTAGTTTTGAAAACTGTTTGTACGAGTTGATTTCTAAATCGAATGGTAAAACGGTTTTCTGTGTTTGAAAGCATACTGAACATGTAATTATTTTAAACAAAGTAATATATTTGAGCACAAGTTTCCTTGTACTTTTGCTTGTATTCCCCCCCTGAAAACATGAAAAACTCGGAAAAGTATAGGGGTATGAACTCACAGTTTGACGTAGGATTCGGATGTACGATCGGTTTCGAGCACTGAGTGTCAACTGATGTTTTGTACACGAGTGGATCATATTAACATATAATAATGATTATACGTATTGGGTTAAGGCATTTCATGATAAAATACGATGGGAAACCACCCTAGGGACTTGGAAATACTTGGAACTAAGTGTCGGAGCCATAAGTGATCGAATAAAGGAAGTGTGCGGCCATCAGTATGTGTGTACGGCCAGGGTGTGCGGCCAGATTGTGTGTGCGGTTACACACAAGAGTGTGCGGCCGTACAAAGGGTGTGTGCGGCCGTACACTCCTCGTTTGTGTCCGAAATGTCGATTTTGAGGTGTTTTCGAGGTGTTCTTGTGCTAATACCAAGTCCTACTAGAGAAGGAAGGCCAAACTCTTCACTTTGTAGCGTTTTAAGGTGTGTGCGGCCACCTTATGAAGGTGTGCGGCCGAACACCTTCAAAGGATGAAGAACACGAAGAACACTATGAGTTTTAGGCTTAGATTCAAGTGTCTTACAACTATAACAAGCTGAATGATGAAGTGGTTCACGTTTTTGAGGCCTTTTGAGTGTTCTACGATGAAGTTTTTAGAGAGAGAAAGTAGTGAGAGAAAGTAGATTGCAGCCAAAGGAAAGAAATGAGTGAAAGGGGTCTCCTTATATATATATATATATATATATATATATATATATATATATATATATATATATATATATATATATATATATATATATATATATATATATATATATATATATATATATATATATATATATATATAAGGGGGAGTGTGCGGCTGGAGGATGGGTGTGCGGCCGCACACCCGTGTGTGCGGCCGTACACACCTCTCATGAGGGTGTATGGCTTGATTTTGCTTCTAAACGACATGTTGACTCATTCCTAATCTCATTCCCAACTGTACTCAAGCTTAGAACACTTAAACTAACTCTTAAACGGCGTTAAAAGATGATACAATCGAGTTTAATATTTCTATTAAGATCGATTGCACAGGATAAAAGTTTCGGGTTGTCACATCATCCCCCCCGTTAGAGGGAATTTCGTCCCGAAATTCGAATATAGAATACAAATCGTGGATTAGAAAAGAGATGCGGATACTTCTCTTTCATCTGGTCTGCGAGCTCCCAAGTGTATTCAGGTCCCCGCTTGGCATTCCAGCGAACCTTAACTATCGGATGCGACTTTGTTTCCTTCGTTTAATCTCTCGATCCATGATTTCGATTGGTTCTTCCACAAAGTTTAGATTCTCGTTGATTTCAATCCCATCGAGAGGAATAGTAAGAGTCTCGTCGGATAAGCATTTCTTAAGGTTCGAGACGTGGAAGACGGGATGAATGTTACTAAGCTCTTGAGGTAATCGGAGTTTGTAGGCTACATGACCGATCCTGGCGAGGATCTCGAACGGTCCTATGTACCTCGGGTTTAGCTTCCCATGCTTTCCAAAGCGTATCATGCCTTTCCAGGGTGAGACTTTTAGCAGGACACGGTCTCCAACCTGGAATTCCAAGGGTTTTCGTCGTTTATCGGCGTAGCTCTTTTGTCTATCTCGAGAGGCCTTAAGTCGTTCTCGGATTTGGACGATCTTTTCGGTGGTTTCGCGGATGATTTCTGGACCAGTGAGAGTATTGTCGGGGACTTGCCCCTTGGCTAGCTGCGTGTCGCCCACCTCAGCCCAGCATAGAGGGGACCTGCACTTGCGACCATAGAGGGCTTCGAAAGGCGCAGCCTTGATGCTGGTATGGTAACTGTTATTGTAGGAAAATTCAACCAAAGGAAGATGAGTGTCCCACGATGAGCCGAAATCGATGACGCAGGCTCTCAACATGCTTTCCAAGGTTTGGATGGTTCTCTCACTCTGTCCATCTGTTTGAGGATGGTAAGCTGTGCTCATATCCAGCTTAGTTCCAAGAGCTATCTGAAGGGACTGCCAAAATCTCGAAGTGAATCTCCTATCTCGATCGGAGATAATGGACACAGGTACACCGTGCAGTCGGACTATCTCTTGGATGCAGATTCGTGTCAGCCTCTCCATTTTGAAGCTTTCCTTGATTGGCAGGAAGTGAGCGGATTTAGTCAGTCGATCGACTATTACCCAAATGGCGTCGTACCCACTCGGAGATTTGGGTAGTTTGGTGATGAAATCCATAGTAATCCTTTCCCACTTCCATTCGGGAATTTCCGGCTGTTGGAGTAGACCTGAGGGTTTCTGATATTCGATCTTTACTTTGGCGCAAGTCAGACACTTGCCCACGAATGTAGCGATTTCTGCTTTCATGTTTGGCCACCAATATAACTTCCTGAGATCGAGGTACATCTTGTCCGAACCTGGGTGAACGGAGTATCTGGTCTTGTGAGCTTCGTTCATTACAACCTCTCTGTAACCACCAAACTTTGGGATCCAGATTCGGTTCATGAAATAATACACTTCGTCTCCCTTGATCTCTAGTTTCTTATCCATTCCTCTTAAGGCTTCATCCGTGACGTTCTCTGGTTTTAAGGCTTCTAGCTGAGCCTCCTTGATTTGCGCGGATAAATGGGAATGGATAGTCATAGTTAGTGCCTTCACTCTGCGACCTGAGTACTCTTTTCGGCTGAGGGCATCTGCCACCACATTGTCCTTGCCGGGATGGTAGCGGATTTCGCACTCGTAATCGCTGAGTAGTTCGACCCAACGCCGTTGTCGCATGTTCAGCTCCTTCTGGTCGAAGATGTGCTGTAGGCTTTTATGGTCAGTGAAGATAGTGCACTTGGTTCCGTAGAGATAATGTCTCCATATCTTCAATGCGAAGACCACTGCTCCCAACTCCAGGTCGTGCGTTGTGTAGTTGACTTCGTGTACTTTCAGCTGTCTTGAGGCATAAGCAATAACTTTTCCCCGTTGCATGAGCATACAGCCCAAACCCTGATTGGATGAATCGCAGTAAACAACGAAATCCTCCGTCCCTTCAGGCAGAGACAAGATAGGCGCGCTGCATAGGGCCTGTTTCAAAGTCTGGAACGTGGAGTCTTGCTTTTCATTCCAACAGAAAGGTACGCCTTTCTAAGTCATAGTAGTTAAAGGTTTGGCAATTCTGGAGAAATTATGGATAAATCTGCGATAGTAGCCAGCGAGACCCAAGAATTGACGGATTTCTGTGGGCGTCTTCGGTGCTGACCAATTTTCTATCGCTTTGATTTTGGAGGGGTCCACGTGTATGCCTTCCTCGCTTACCACGTGACCTAGGAAGGTTACTTTTCGAATCCAGAATTTGCACTTGGAGAATTTTGCGTAAAGTTTCTCCGTCCTTAGAGTTTCCAGGACTGCTCTCAAGTGCTGTCGATGATCTTCCTCACTTCTGGAATAGACAAGTATATCGTTGATGAATACGATGACGAACTTGTCCAAGAAAGGACGGCACACCCGGTTCATCAGGTCCATGAACACTGCCGGTGCGTTGGTTAGACCGAAGGGCATTACTACAAACTCGTAGTGACCATATCGAGTCCGAAATGCTGTCTTAGGAACATCATTCTCATGGACTCTAAGCTGATGGTACCCTGATCTTAGATCTATTTTCGAGAAGTAGCTGGTTCCCTGAAGTTGGTCGAAGAGGTCTTCGATTCGAGGAAGAGGGTAACAGTTTTTGACAATGAGCTTGTTCAGCTCTCGATAGTCAATGCACATCCGAAAGGATCCATCCTTCTTTTTCACGAACAAGATCGGGGCTCCCCAGGGTGAGGAACTCGGTCTGATGAACCCTTTGCTGAGCAGCTCATTGAGCTGACTTGATAGCTCCTGCATTTCTGCGGGCGCTAGGCGATATGGAGATTTGGCTACGGGAGTAGCTCCGGGAACTAAGTCGATACGAAACTTGACTTGACGTTCGGGAGGGATTCCCGGAAGCTCCTCGGGAAAGACGTCCGGAAAGTTGCAGACGTCGGGAATGCTCTCAAGGTCTTTAACTTCCTGTTTTTCGTTAATGACGTGGGCTAGAAATGCATAACACTCCTTTCGCAGGAGTTTCTGGGCTTGGATGCATGAAATGATACGGAGGTTCGAACTGAGTTTATCGTCGTAAATTATGAGAGCTTCACCAGAGGAGAGATTGAGACAGATAGCTTTTTCGTAACAAAGGATATCAGCATGATTGGGGCTCAACCAATCCATGCCGATGATAACATAAAAGCTTTTTATGGAGACCGGCATAAGATCGATGGGAAATGAATCATCGTTCAAGGTAAGGGTACATCCTACATATATCTCATTAGTGCTCTCCTTCTCACCGTTAGCCATCTCGACGGTAAATGTTTCGGTTAAGGATCGGGATTTATGTTTAAGAAAATGCTTGAATGCATGACTAACAAAACTTCTTTCAGCAACAGAATCGAAAAGAATGCATGCGTAAGAGTTGTCGAGGAGGAACGTACCCGAAACAACTGTGGGATCAGCGACTGCCTCCTCGCGTCCCATCGTCAGTACTCTTCCTGTGCCACCAGCTGTTGTTGCCTTGGGGCAGTTTCTCTTGTAGTGCCCGACTTCTCCACAATTATAGCAGGCTTGACCGACGCCTGCTCCAGATGTTTGGTTGGTTGGTTGAGCTGGTGTTTTGCAAAATCGAACCGTGTGCCCCTTTTTGCCACAGTTAGAACATGACATTTCACGACATGGGCCGGGGTTATGGTGGTAGTTACACTTGTCGCACCGAGGGAGGGTACCAGCATATTTATTGGTAGGTGCTTGCACGACAGGAGTAGCAGCAGGAGTAGTGGCAGCGTGGACTGCTACCGTTTGCTGTTTCTTTGAGGGCTCCTGCGAAGACTGGCCCTTCTTCTGTTTCCAAAATTTTCTTTTCTCACCACTCCCTTTATCCAGTTCAGGAGTGGCTGTCACTTCATCGAGATCGACTCCATGATCTATGAGGGTCTGCGCCAGACACTTAGCGATGTCGAAGGTGTTTGGCCTAGCACCCAGGACATTTCCTTTGGTCGGTTGGGTCAGCCCCCAAATGTATCTTTCAACCTTCTTGCTTTCCGGGGTGACCATTCCCGGGCAGAGAAGCGCTAGGTCTTCAAACCTAGATGTGTAGGCGGCAATGTCGGAACCCTTCATCTTTAGGTTCCAGAGTTCATGCTCCAGTTTCTGGATTTCGCCCCGAAGGCAGTACTCAGCAAGCATGAGCTCTTTAAAGCTCTCCCAACCCATAGCATTTGCAATTGGCAGGTTTAGGGACTTGACCCGACCATTCCACCAGGTCAATGCTTTGTTGGCGAAAGTGCAAGCGGCGAATTTCACCTTGTTGACCTCCGGACAGGAACATATTTCGAAGATAGACTCAATTTTCTTGATCCATTGAGTCAGGGCAATGACACCTCCAGTGCCGTCGAATGATGTGGGTTTTGCGTTCATGAAGTCCTTATGGGAACACTCCTTCTGGTGTCCTTGACCACCTTCATGATTTTGGGGATGCGTACCACCTCCCTGTCCAGCAAGATCCGCCATGGTTCATTTGTGACACCGCGGCTGCCACAGCAGCAGTAACAGCTGCTTGGAACATAACGGGATCAAACTGAGGGGGCGGTGGTGGTGGTGGAGCGTCGTCATTCCTTCTGTTAGGTCTTTTACGGGGAGGCATCTTGTTCTAAAATCAATCAGGAGGAAGAGGATGGTAAGTCCTCTGGAATCGAATCATGAGATATGAAACAACAGATATATCTCACTATGATAGTTAGAGTGTTCTACTAAGCGATAATCAAAGAAAGATTACTAATGCAAGTAAGTTATCGCTAAGACGGATGAGTGGCAACACTTGGAATGAATTTCTACGAAATATTCGGCTCTGACTAAAATACTCATATAGTATTTTAAGTTATATGGATACGGGGTAAGTTTTAGGCCTGTTGCAACACCAAAGTCACTCCCAAGACATGATTACATAACTGCCCAGGTTTAACCGCAGTGTTCAACATCCAAATTACTTTTGTTTTATTCTACTTAAGACACGGATTCTGGTACTCGGGTATACCTATATACTTTTTGTAAAAATACTTATATTTTAGAAGTATACTTTTAGTTCAGAGCACTATTGCCCCTTAGTGTTTATAGTTGTATACCATGTAAGGTTCGGTATACTTAGTTCACTATAAACAATAGCTCTGATACCAATCTGTCACACCTCGAAACCGAAGGTGGAAAACACAACCAAACATTGAATACATACATGAAAAAGATTTACATTGTCATAATACATAGTTTATACATATCAGTATATAGCAAAAGCAAAAGATGTGACTTCAGGATGTTCCATCTTCTCCAAAAGTTGGCAAAAGTACCTGCCTATTGATGTCCTGAGAATACAAGCAGTTTTAAAATATCAGCATAAAGCTGGTGAGTTCATAAGCGTTTAGTTTTGGGGAAAGAAAGATTTCTTTGATCCTTTGAAAAGTATTTATCAAGAAAATCCCATATTTTCTTATGAAAGGTGTTTGATTTCCCATTAGTTATATGATAAACCACCTGTTTATGAAAGTTTGAGTTATCCCAAGAAAATACCATATTTTCTTATGAAAGATGTTTGGTTATCGATTCTGAAAGAGAAGTACAAGTATCTACCATACTTGTGTCGTTAGATGTAGTTTCCTTGAAAGACCCTGTTTATTCTCCGTGAGATGTATTAGTCTTATTACAAAAATAGAACTAATAAGTAGGTAGTGAACTAGATCCTAAGGGTATTATCAATACCCTCTAGTAATCAAATCAGTTATTACTTTGAGGTTAGTTCACTAGATTCATTATTACCAAAGTAAATCTTTGTTATATACGTTGCGAGTTTCATAACCATACATTAAACTGGATATGGCACGTACGGTGGCCAGTATCATTTTATGACTTTGTCACCCGTAGACCTGACGGTACCACTGTAGCTAGCAGCGAGGTGCGGGATAGTCAGTCCCGTATATATCTATACACAATAGTCACGCTCTCCCTCCAAGAGATTCTGGTTATAAGGGTAGTCCTACACTCACGAATCCAGTGGAGTGTTACCAAGGACGTGTCTCCAATCCTTAAACTAACAAATTTACAAGTAATAATACAGAAAACCCTGTTTATGGTTGGTATGAATCCTTTGTAAAATATCACAATTTATGACAAGATTCATAAGTTCCGTGCTTTAGTTTTGAAAACTGTTTCTACGAGTTGATTTCTAAATCGGATGGTAAAACGGTTTTCTGTGTTTGAAAGCATACTGAACATGTAATTATTTTAAACAAAATAATATATTTGAGCACAAGTTTCCTTGTACTTTTGCTTGTATTCCCCCCCTGAAAACATGAAAAACTCGGAAAAGTATAGGGGTATGAACTCACAGTTTGACGTAGGATTCGGGTGTACGATCGGTATCGAGCACTGAGTGTCAACTGATGTTTTGTACACGAGTGGATCCTATTAACATATAATAATGATTATACGTATTAGGAACTAAGTGTCGGAGCCATACTAGGGACTTGGAAATACTTGGAACTAAGTGTCGGAGCCATAAGTGATCGAATAAAGGAAGTGTGCGGCCATCAGTATGTGTGTGCGGCCAGGGTGTGCGGCCAGACTGTGTGTGCGGTTACACACAAGAGTGTGCGGCTGTGCAGAGGGTGTGTGCGGCCGTACATAGGAGTGTGCGGCCGTACACTCCTCGTTTGTGTCCGAAATGTCGATTTTGAGGTGTTTTCGAGGTGTTCTTGTGCTAATACCAAGTCCTACTAGAAAAGGAAGGCCAAACTCTTCACTTTGGAGAGTTTTAAGGTGTGTGCGGCCACCTTATGAAGGTGTGCGGCCGTACACCTTCAAAGGATGAAGAACACGAAGAACACTATGAGTTTTAGGCTTAGATTCAAGTGTCTTACCACTATAACAAGCTGAATGATGAAGTGGTTCACGTTTTTGAGGCCTTTTGAGTGTTCTTGGATGAAGTTTTTAGAGAGAGAAAGTAGAGTGCAGCCAAAGGAAAGAAATGAGTGAAAGGGGTCTCCTTATATATATAAGGGGGAGTGTGCGGCTGGAGGATGGGTGTGCGGCCGCACACCCGTGTGTGCGGCCGTACACACCTCTCATGAGGGTGTATGGCTTGATTTTGCTTCTAAACGACATGTTGACTCATTCCTAATCTCATTCCCAACTGTACTCAAGCTTAGAACACTTAAACTAACTCTTAAACGGCGTTAAAAGATGATACAATCGAGTTTAGTATTTCTATTAAGATCGATTGCACAGGATAAAAGTTTCGGGTTGTCACACAAAGCATGCTTGTGGCATTGTCGTCTTGGACATGTCAATAAGAAGCACATTGCCCAACTCCAAAAGGAGGGAGTGTTGGAATAATTTGACTTAAGGTTAGATGATACATGCGAGTCTTGTTTTCTTAGAAAGATGACTAAATCACTTTTCACTGGTTCTTGTGAAAGAGGTAAAGGATTGTTGTATCTCATACACATAGATGTGTGTGGACCCTTCAGATCCACCACAAGAGATGCAAATCGATTCTATGTGACTTTTACTGATGATTATAGCAGGTATGGATATATATATACTTAATCAAGCATAAGTCAGAAACCTTGGAAAAGATCAAAGAGTACAAACATGAAGTCGAGAATCAATTGGGCTGGAAGATCAAGATGCTCAGATCTGATAGAGGTGGTGAGTATCTTAGTATCTAGTTCCATGACTACTTCAAGGAATGTGGAATTGTTTCACAATTAACACCTCCTAGGATACCACGACTTAATGTTGTGGCTAAGAGGCATAATCGAACCTTGTTGGACATGGTTCGTTCCATGATGAGTCGAGCTTCACTTCCAATCTCATTCTGGGGGTATGCCTTAGAGACTGCCGCCTACATTCTTAATCTTGTCCCAACAAAGAAGGTTGCAAAAATACCTCACGATATGTGTGAAAGATCTAGTATGCTCAAGAGTCATATTAAATTGATATTTCAAAATAAAATATGATCCTAAGGGTCACACTAACACCAACTTGATACAAATGATTATTTATTAGAAATTGATTTTAATAAAAATTCATCAACTCTTATAATAAATTGTGAAAATATTTATTTGAATGAAATAATTATTTTACAATAAAAGTAAAACATTATTTCATAATGTATGAATTAATAAGTCATGTACAACTTTAGAATAGGTAAGCCTTTGGTCTTTTAGCATAAAGACAAAGTTTATATCTTATAAACTTTGAGTTTACAATATATAAACTCAATCTTCTCTTTTTTATAAACATGGTCGGCCATATATGGGGAAAGGAAGAAGCATGGCTTTCTTGTTTGTTTAATCAAAAGTATTCAAGGTATGGTGCATGCTAGGGGAGAAGGTTGTCTAAAGTGCTTAATGGTTAATGACTCTTAGATTAACATTCTACTTTAAATGGTGGAGAGTGGATTCATTTTGGTTCATCCCTTCCTTGCAAAAGTCGTGAGCCTCTCCTCCCTTCTCCACATTCTCTCAATTCTTGCACTTTGAAGATATTTGTTGCTTGCATCCTCTCTTTAAGTCATAATATTGTTTTGACTTTAAAGCTTAAGAGTTGTAACTAGCATTACATCAAGTTGGAACATTGTTGGTGTCTCAAGGGTCTATCCTCACTCCATCAACTTCCAATCCTCCCCTAGAGGACTCAAAATCATTCAAAGGTTGTTACCACTTATTCCTTGTATGGTTGTGTTTTAAATTCATCTTTTACTTGCAAGATGATCCTTGGTGGGTGATAAAATGTTTATGTTAAATATAAAACTCAAGTCTTCTGTTTGCCATTATTTGTAGTTTTTGAAACTAAATTTTAAATAAAACCCCACAATTGGTATTAGAGCAACCTTGCAAGTTTGGTAAGATTTTTTGATTTATGGAAATCTTGGTTTTTGGAGAATATAGATAACTTGTTTTTCTATAAAAACAAGTTGATAAATATTTTCTTTGATAACTTTATAATTGTTATTTTATGTGACAAAACTTACATGCATTTTTGTCACTTAAAGTTGTCTTAGAAAAACAAATGTTGTTTTATGTTTATATGTATTTTAGAGTGCGTAAACAAGCCTTGGACCGTTTGTGTTGTTGTTTGTGTGATTTGGTTGTTTTATGTTATTATGTAATAAAACAAAGGTTGTTTTATGTTTTTATGTAATAAAAGTAACTAGTTTTTATTCTTGTTATTTTTATGTAAAAGATTAGTTTTAGACTAGATTCATTTTATGAAAAAATGTAACAAGATGAATATGGATGCCATTTCTTGAAGAACCATGGAGACCCACGATTTTACAAAGATTTTATAAAAGTTCATAACTTTTGTAAAGTTTTATAAAATTGCAACAAAGTTGGTTCTCATTGCAAGTGGGAGCTTGAAGATCACATGAAAAACAAGTTGTAATATTTGGTCCCTTCGTCCCTTAGGAAGGACTTAACACTTTTGTGTTCGCACAAAAAAGTGTTATATGGTTTAAGGCTTTTTAATGCCAAATGCATGCTTGTGTTTTTTATTTTTCAAGTAAATGTTTTGTGTGGTTGATAATTAGGTTTTCACAAACCTAAACTATTTTTGGACAAAAGAAACATCAAATGGAGTTTGGATTTCAAAATATAAAATATGGACATTGGATGTAACATATTCTAGCCATAAAATTAAAAAAAAACCCGAGTTTATAAATTTGTTAATTACGGAAAATTTTGAAATATTGAATTATAAGTGTAAAAATCATGTTTTTATAACTTATTCAAACTCCAAAGTATTACTTAATAAAAGGAAGTTTTATTAAACAATATTAAAAGGTTCAAAATGGCTCATGTACAAACTTAATACTTGGTATTAATTTTAAAATTGAACCAAGCCGAAATATAAAAAACATGTTTTTTTTATAAGAACCTTAAAAGTGATTTTTTTGAAAATTGATACCATGACATATTGGATGCATGCAATTGTCATGATATCACATGTTTTAAATAAAATAATAAAACATACAAATCCATTTTTTTCAAAATACAATTCTGTGTCATCAAACTTTAGAAACATTTGCACATCACTTGTATAATGTTAGTGGGATAAAGGATACCTAACCGTTAGTATTATCTTTTGATGACCAAAGTATTTTTGCGATTTCTACAACCAAGATATAGGCCAATTATACAAGTTTCTCTAATTGGATGAATTTATTAGAAACCTCTTTTGATAAAGGTCACCTAAGCAAGAGTATTCCAAGGCATAGATGAGACCAAACATGTCAAATTAACAAATGGATTGTTAAGGGTCTCATACATCTAGGAATTACAAATGGTGTAATTAATATAAGTTATTTACCTTGTTAGAATTGAGTAAATGGGATAAAGGATACCTAACCATTTATTTGTTTTTTAACTTGGATCCTAGACTTTAAATAAATAATATTTTTGGAAACAACAGGGTATTATTATTTAAAGAATTAAATACTAAATGAAAACTTTGTTAAACTATTGTAGATGGCTCCAACAACTACTGTAACACACCACCCAATGAACATTCAGTCAATTCTTGACAAAGAAAAACTCAACCACTCCAACTTTTTAGATTGGCATGAAAATTTAAGAATCGTTTTGAAACAAGAAAAGAAAGACTATGTCCTTGAAAAAAACCCCCTGATGAACCACCTGCTCTCCCAAAGGCTGCACATGATGCATGGCTAAACCATATAGATGATTCACTTGATGTTTCATGTCTTATGCTTGCCTCTATGGTTCCTAATCTTCAACAGGATCTGGAACACTACACTGCCTTTGATATGATTGAACATCTCAAAGAGATGTTTGGTAAACAAGGTTGAACCAAAAGGTTTGACACTATGAGAGCACTCCATGCCATGAAAATGGAGGAGAGTGGGAATGTGAGCACACATGTTCTCAAGATGAAAAGTTACATGGATCAATTGGAGAGATTGATCTCTCCATATCCACAAGACTTGGCTACAGATATCATTCTGAACTCTTTGCCAAAGTCTTACAATGCTTTCATCATGAACTATAACATGAATGGGTGGGAGAAACCGATCTCCGAGTTGCACTGGATGCTAAAAACTATAGAAAAGATTATCCCAAGTAAAACTTCCCAAGTGCTCATGATTAGGGAAGGAAAGGTCAAAAAGAACAAATGCAAGAATTTCACGGGAAAGCCACAAGCTGGCAAGGGAAAAGGGAAGAAAAGCTCCCCAAAACCCACCACCCAAGAAGAAGGAAAAGGTTTCCAAAGATGACACATGCTTTGAGTGCGGATTTTTCGGGCATTGGAAAAGGAATTGTCCTAAGTACCTTGCTCATCTAACACTTGGGTATTAGATACTGGTTATGGAAATCATATTTGTAACTCGTTGCAGGGGTTCAGAAAGAGTAAGGAAATTAAAGAAGACGGGATGACATTACATGTCAGCAATGGAGCACATGTTGCGGTCCAAGCTTTAGGTCATTTTGATTTATGTTAACCATCTGGTCTGTACTTGACATTAGACAATGTGTGTTTAATTACTTCTATTACTATAAATATCATTTCAGTTTCATGTTTGAGAAAATCTAGTTATGATTTCAAGTTTGTTGATGATAATATTCACTCATTCTTGAAAGGAATCTTCTATTTTGAGGCTAGACCAATAAATGGAATTTATGAATAAACCTAGATGACACCTCAAAAAATAAGTCCCTTTATAATGTTAACACCAAAAGGCTCAAACCAAATTTGAACCAAACATATCTATGGCATTGTCGCCTTGGACATATAAATAAGAAGCGCATAACCCAACTCCAAAAGAGTGGACTTTGGGGGGAAAATGACATTGAATCATTTGACATATGTGAATCTTGTTTATGTGGAAAGATGAAAAAATCCTCTTTATTTGGAACAAGTGAAAGGGGAAGTGTTTTATTAGGCATCGTACACACTAATGTATGTGGACCTTTCAAAACAATGTCTAGATATGGTGAGATATATTATATCACCTTCGACGATGACTTCAGTTGTTTTCGTTATGTGTATTTGATGAAACATAAACATGAAGCATTTGAAAAGTTTAAATTTTTTCAAAGTGAATTTGAAAATAAATTGGACAAAATAATCAAAATCCTTCGTTCGGATAGAGGAGGCGAGTACTTGAGCCAAGAGTTCCAAGACCATCTAAGTAGTCGTGGGATTATATCACAACTCACTCCACCTAGAACACCACAGCTTAATGGTGTTTTTGAAAGGAGAAATCGGACCTTACTCGATATGGTTCAATCTATAATGAGTCGAAGTACCCTTCCTTTACCATTTTGGACTTATGCTTTACTCAGCCGTAGCCCGTATCTTGAATATGGCCCCAACTAAGAAGGTAGAGAAAACACCTTATGAGATGTGTTATTGAAAACCTCCATCCTTGTCATATATGAAAGTTTGCGGATGTGAAGCTTATGTTAGACAAGAGACTTCCAGTAAACTTGGCCTAGATCTACCAAATGCGTCTTTGTAGGATATCCTAAAGATTGTTTAGGATATTACTTCTCCATCCCTAGTGAGAATACAATCTTTATTTAACGAAAAGCTGAGTTCTTAGAAAGCAAGTTTCTAATGGGTGAGGCTAGTGGGAGGCATGTGGAACTTGAAGAAGATCAAGAACCTCAACCCGATGCATCATTAGTTAGCACTAGTACTAAACAAGAGGTTGTTGAAGATGAAGAGATCATTGTCCTTCAACATACTGAAACACAAGACGTTCGTAGATCCGGTAGAACTCGTCATGAACCTGAGAGATATGTATTCCTCATTGACGAATGCTTCGTAATGAAGAATGCTGATGACACGGCCAGCTACCGATATGCAATGTCATATCCCGAATCTGAAAAATGGCTTGAAGCCATGAACACTGAGATGCAATCCATCGGAGAAAATCAAGTCTGGGACTTGGTTGATCTTCCTCCCAATAGCATGACTCTTGGAAGCAAGTGGGTCTCCAAGAAGAAGACTGACATGGATGGCAACTTACACACATTAAAAGCAATATTGGTTGCGAAAATATTAACTCAAACTCATAGGGTTGATTATGATGAAACCTTTTCACCGGTCGCTATGATTAAATCAATTAATATAATACTTTCCATAGCTGCATGTTATGACTATGAGATATGGAAAATGGATGTCAAAACCGCTTTTCTAAATAGGCACTTGGAAGAAGATGTCTACATGGTTCAGCCTGAAGGTTTTGTCGACCAAAAGCATCCTAATAAAGTGTGTAAGCTCAAGAGATGCATTTATGTGTTAAAGCAAGCATCTCGTAACTGGAATCATCGTTTCGATGATGAAATCACAAAGTATGGTTTTATTAGAAATTAAGATGAATCTTGTGTTTACATGAAAACTAGTGGGAGCTCGGTGACATTCTTGGTCCTATATGTGGATGACATATTAATCATGGGAAATCACATTCCAACTTTACAAGGTGTAAAGACTTAGCTTGGAAAGTGTTTCTCAATGAAGGACCTAGGTGAGGCACAATACATTCTTGGAATCAAAATCTATAGAGATAGATCAAAACGATTAATAGGTCTAAGCCAAGGTATATATATTGAGAAAGTATTGAAACATTTCAATATGGAAAAATCTAAGAGAGCATTTGTACCCATGACACATGGCACTGTACTAAGTTCATCTCAATGTCCTAGCACAAAGGCTGAGCTAGACAAGATGAAAGATATTCCATATGCTTCTGCAATCGGATGCATCATGTATGCCATGAATTGTACCAAACCTGATCTTGCTTATGCTGTGATCATGGTGACCAAGTTCCTACAAAATCCAGAAGAGAGTCATTGGAGAGCTGTGAAGAACATTCTAAAGTACTTATGAAGAACTACGGATTTGTTCCTCGTCTATGAAGGCGTGGAAGATAGCTTAAGTGTAAAGTGCTACACTGATGCTTCCTTCAAAAACTGATCGAGATGATTGCAAATCGCAATGAAGATATGTGTTCATTATCAGTGGGGGTGCTGAGTCTTGGAAAAACTCCAAGCAAAGTGTTGCTGCACAATCCACTACAGAGTCAGAATACATTGCTACTTTTGAGGCTGCACAAGAGGCTGCTTGGATGAAGAAATTCATTGGGGGTCTAGGGGTAGTCCCTACCATTGAGGACCCCCTACCCGTTTTATGTGACAATGAGGGTGCTATTTCTTTGGCAAAAGAACCCCGATCACACCAGAAGTCCAAGCATATTAGCCGCAGATTCAACTTCATATGGTATAAAGTTGAATTAGTTGAAATTAGTATTCGCAAAGTTCACACCGATCAAAATTTGGCGGACCCTTTCACGAAGCGTCTTCTTCAAGAAAAATTTGAAGGATATGCTCGACGAATAGGACTTCACTATTCTAGTGAGTGGATTTGATCTATGTATTAGTATTGAATATTAGAACATTATATAACATCATCTATTGTAATGACTATGATATATATATATATATATATATATATATATATATATATATATATATATATATATATGGTATATGATCTTTTCATCAAATATTTGTTGTGTTCCTTATTAACATGTTTAATCATTGAGTAAATTTATTCACTCTAAAACTCGATAGTCAGTTATTATGGTGAGAGCAATAATGAAATAAGACTAATATGAAATGGGATGGTAGACAAAGCGTTGTAACCAGTTTCATAGGTACTTACTAGAGAGTAACTATTGGAGTGACCCATTCAAGATCACTTCATGGATCGTTGTCATCAATGACACTTGATAAAAGGTAATATCTGTATATCCTTAGCACCCGAGATACATATATGAGACTTGAGTGTGGGGAACGTTATGCTTTGATGTAGTCAGAAGTTGTTCTTTTATCAGGCAGTTATAAAAGCTATTATCAGGCGTGATGTAAACGATGCAAGAGGCGTATGTAGTCAAGATGGGATTTTTTCCTCTTATTTATTGAGAGCTAGACATCTAAGGCCTGATGTAAAGTTGAACACTTATATGAGATTGAATCCGATCCATATCTCATGTTCAACATGATGTCTGTAGCAAAGGGATAAGTGATAAACTTACCTTACTCAACAATTGTAGCCTTGAGGCTTTTGGGGAATTGGGCGTTGATGGAATGGCACTATGCCATATGTTGTTGGGGGCAGTGAAATGTTGCTAGACGTTCACCACTATATATCAATTTGATATGAGTCTTGTGTAAGTGGGAGATTGAAAGATATAGTACGCTTAAGAGTCATATTAAAATGATATTGCTAAATAACATATGACCCTAAGGGTCACACTAACACGAACTTGATACAAATGATTATTTATTAGAAATTGATTTTAATAAAAATTCATAAGCTCTTATAATAAATTGCGAAAATATTTATTTCAAGGAAATAATTATTTGACAATACAAGTAACACATTATTTCATAATATATGGATTAATAAGTCATGTACAACATTTTGGACTCGGTAAGCCTTTTGTCTTTTAGAAAAAAGACAAAGTTTATATCTTATAAACTTTGAGTTTATAAAATATAAACTCAATCTTCTCTTTTTTATAAGCATGGCCGACCATGTATGGGGAAAGGAAGAAGCATGGCTTTCTTATTTGTTTAATCAAAAGTATTCAAGGTATGGTGCATGCTAGGGGACAATGTTTTCTAAAGTACTTAATGCTTAAGCACTCTTGGATTAATATTCTACTATAAATAGTAGAGAGTAGATTCATTTTGGTTCATCCCTTCCTTACAAAAGCCATGAGCTTCTCCTCCTCTCTCCATATTCTCTCAAGTCTTGCACTTTGAAGATATTTGTTGCTTGCATCCTTTCTTTAAGTCATAATCTTGGTTTGACATTAAAGCTTAAGAGTTGTAACTAGCATTACATCAAGTTGTCTTAAGGGTTCATCCTCACTCCATTAACTTCCAAGCCTCCCCTAGAGGACTCAAAGTGCTTCAAAGGTAGTTACCTCTTCCTCCTTCTATGGTTGTGTTTTAATCTTTCTTTTACATGCAAGATGATCCTTGGTGGGTGATAAAATGTTTCTGTTATTTATAAAACTCAAGTCTTCCGTTTTCCGTTATTTGTAGTTTTTGAAACTAAATTTTAAATAAAACCCAACAATGTGGACAGAGAAGGTTCCCTCGTTGGAAGTTATCAAGGTTTCGTGTTGTGTAGCTTTTGTTAGATGAGAGACTCACGACAAGATTGAACCTCGTAATGAGAGATGTATTTTCATCGGCTACCCAAAAAATTCCTTTGGATACTTGTTCTACAGACCTAGTGAGAAGGTGGTCTTCGTAGCACGAAGGGGAGTCTTTCGCGAGAGAGATATCATATGCAAAATGGACAATGGGAGTGCAATTGATCTTGAAGAATTTCAAGAGTCAAGCGATGAAGGAACCTGTAACACTAGTAGTCAACTAGACGAAGAAATTCATGGTTTCCATATTACTATAGATGGTGATACGTTTATTAGTGATAGTACACTGGTAAATTTGGATGAGCCTTCTAACTACAAGGAAGCCATGGTGGGCCCTGAGTCTCCCAAGTGGAAAGAGGCAATGGACAGCGAGATCAAGTCTATATATGACAACTAAGTTTGGAATTTGGTTGACAATGTACCAGGTCGTAAGACAGTTGGGTACAAATGGATCTTCAAGAAGAAGACCAACATGGATGGAAATGTACACACCTTCAAGACTCGACTGATTGCGAAGGGCTTTACTCAAACCCCAAGGGGTTGACTATGATAAGACCTTTTCACCAGTGGCTAAGATTAAATCTACTAGGGTTATGCTAGCCATAGTTTCGTTTCAGGATTATGTAATTTGGCAGATGGATGTCAAAACAGCTTTCCCTAATCGAAAGTTGGCTAAGGATGTTTACATGAATCATCCGGATGGTTTTGTGGATGCTAAGTACCCCATTAGAGCGTGTAAGCTTGAGAAATTAATCTATGGATTGAAACAGGCTTCTCCCAGATGGAATCTTTGCTTTGACGGGAAATTTAAAGAGTTTGGCTTCTCTAGAAGTGAGGATAAATCTTGTGTATATGCCCAAGCTAGTGGGAGTATAGTCACCTTCCTAGTATTATATGTCGATGACATACTGCTCATAAGAAACGACGTTCCAACTTTGCAAAAGGTTAAGTCTTGGCTTGGAAAATGTTTTCCTATGAAGGATCTGGGAGAGGCTGCTTATATTCAGGGAATAAGGATTTTGAGAAATAGGAGTAGAAGACTAATTGGACTTAGTCAAAACACCTATTTAGATAAAGTGTTAAAGCGTTCTAACATGGAAAATTCCAAGAAGGGAGAGTTACCTATCCAGAGTAATATATATATATATATATATATATATATATATATATATATATATATATATATATATATATATATATATATATATATATAACAGT
The DNA here is from genome assembly GCF_052849685.1 of Lactuca virosa. Classification (NCBI taxonomy): domain Eukaryota; kingdom Viridiplantae; phylum Streptophyta; class Magnoliopsida; order Asterales; family Asteraceae; genus Lactuca; species Lactuca virosa. The sequence goes on from NC_136428.1 coordinate 321,336,510, forward strand.
TATCTTTGCTTTGCCATCATTGATAAGTTATGGTACAGTTAAATACATTGTCTATCATTACGTTTTCTTCCATAATTATCACTTTATATATATATATATATATATATATATATATATATATATATATATATATATATATATATATATATATAATTAACTAATTTATAATGTAACAGCTAAGTAGAATGCCTATCCTAAAACTTGGTGAACATTACTTCTAGGTATTATGTTATCCTAGGAAAACGGCCAACATAACAACCATGTATAATTCTTTCCTAGTATAACGGGTAGCATAACGATTAGATATAATATCATTGCTTAAGACTATGAAGGGTTTTTACCGACATATTATCTCAACGTATTTATTGCGTAAACTACTAATATATTACAAATGATAATATTTTGTAAAAATCGATAAAGTAGTTTTATAAGATGTATTGCCCCTCCCTATATTTTATAAAACGATGGAAAAGGGGCCGTGAAATTCACCTTTAAGCATGATACCGCTGATGTAGGGTAGAATCAGGACTCGGGACTCGAAGATCACCTCGGGATCGACCGGACTCGAGAGTATAATACTCCTAACTTAAATATATATCTAAAATATATAAAAAAACGTTTTCTAAATAGTTTAGGTGTATTTTCTGAGAGTAAAACGAGAGGAAGATGAAGATTTGAGTGTGAGGAAAAGAATGAAGTGCAGGCGGCCTTTTATAGGTAAAATCTTCGTATGCGCCCCGCGCATGGGGAAGGGCACACTGTGTACTCTAGTCATGGTTCTAGTATCCCTCTGCCGCGTATCTATTTCTTATTGGTGCTACATACCCACTTCTAGAAGCATGTGTGCGACGTGCAATCCTCATGTGCCAAACGCTTTTCACAAAACATCAAAAATTCGTAACTTCTTCATACAATCTCTGTTTTTGACGTTCTTTATATCCACGTGTAGCGCTCAACGGAGACTACAACTTTTCTTTAGGTTGTATTGGCTAATTCCAAATTTTATTTTTAGCCATTATTTTTAAATGATTTAATGATTTTGCAAAAAAACATAGGATAAATTACACCATTAGTCCCTTGTGCATGTGTCCAAAAGCACGTTTGGTCCCTATTTTCAAAAATTAACTCGGACGGTCCCTAGATTTGTTTTTTGTTACACGCTTAGTCCCTCCAGACATAAAAAGACTATTTTACCCTTAACAATTTCTTTTATAATTTTCTTTTATTGTTTTTTTATTTTTACATTAAAAAGAAAAAAAGAAAAAAACGTATCTTCACCCCCCCCCCTTTTTTTTTTCTTTCCCCGTACTCGTTTTCCCCTTTTCCTCTAACTATCGACAAACTGCAACCATGAAGCCGCCAACAACCATGAAGCAGCCACCGACGAAATCTATTCATCCACCGTCTTCTCTCTTCTGCAACCCAACCGACGACCACACATCTCATCCATTTCTTTCTATGCATCTCACAAACTCTATCTCAGCCACCATAGGAGCAAGGAAATCATCAGAGCAACCATCGCCGCCATCATTCATCGTCTGTACACCACCATTCAAATACACTCCTGCCAACACCCTTCATCTGCGTCATCATCCTCATTGAACAGAAAAAGAAGAACGAACTGAGAAGATAGAACGAACTGCCAACACCCTTCATCTTCATCTACGTCATCATCCTTATTCCCGACGATAGGGTAGCAGATCTGGTTTCCGATTCTCGATCAGTAGTTGTCGTTCGAACTGAGAAGATAGAATAAGGTTTCACTATTGGAGGGGAATGAAGAAGGGGGTATTTGAGGCGGTTGCACCGGAAAATGTGGGTGGTCCATCGCTGCACCAAACCCCTAGCCGCCTCCCGTTTTTCCGGCAAGAGGGTATTGATACTGCAGCACTCCCTAAGCTTCTACCTTACCGTTTAGATCTGCACTCCAGAAAAAGGCTATATCCTCCGACGGTAATGATGATGGAGCGGTGACATGTAGTGTTCAAAGGGGGGTGGTTATTGGTTGTTGTACAGGAGGGTGGCGATGGTGAAGGAGGTGGTGGTTTTGTGGTTATTTTTCCGGGGAACAAGTGGTGGTTGGTTGTGCATTCTGGTGATGGTTGTGGAGATTTTAGTGGTGGTTGTGCATTCCGGTGGTGTTTGTGCAGTCAAGTGGTGGTGGTGGTGCTTAAGTCTTCTTCAACAAAACAAAAAGATAGATATATAGATATTAAGTTTAATAAATTAATAATAAATATTAAAAATAAATGAAAATAAATTATAAAGGGCATTTTAGTCATTCCAATTCTCACAAGGGACGAAGCATGTAAATTTAAAGTAACGAGGGACGAAATATGTACCTTTTTACGATATAAGGGACGGGCCAAGTTAATTTTTGAAAATAGGGACTAAACATGCTTTTTGGCACCTGCACGAGGGACTATTGGTGTAATTTACCCAAAAACATAACTCTCTCACGCGGACTCTGATTTTGACGTTTCGTTTACCAAAATTTCTATCTTAAAGGGTACTACGACTTTCCTTTTGGTGACTTTACCTAAAAGTCAACCATTGTCTTCGTAGTTTTTTTCCGTTAATAAATTTTAATTACGTGGTAGATTTTTATATCTTATAAACGACATATCTCCTTCATATGAATTTAGATTTCTACAAAATTTAAATGTTCAGGATTGGGACGATACATACATTATATATATATATATATATATATATATATATATATATATATATATATATATATATATATATGTTTTGGTGCACTGTGTTTTATTACTTATGGATGATTTAGTTGGTTTTCCCTATTTTTCTTAATACAAACTTTATATTTTTATTACATATTGATATATAACATATTAAGTCTATTATATTCGATGTTGATGTTTTATGTAAATAACGATTTGCTGCAAAAGTCGCAACTGTTACACAACTTGGGGAGAAATAAAACTGATACTCATTGAAAAATACCACCCTAGAGATAAGGTTGCAAAATTGGACCAAGAACTATAAAGTTCAACCACGAATGGAACAGACATTTTAGCTTACACATCCCGATTCGACGATCTTGCAATCCTATGTCCTTGTCTTGTAGAAAGATTGATGGGTGCCTAGGAGGTCCGAATCCATAAATATAAGAGGTAGTTATGTCGGATTCGGTGTCTCAGCCCATAACTATAATTGGTATGTACTTGACCCGATAGTAGCATGGTCCTTTTGGGCTGCCTTCACCAGTGCAAATTGAAAGGATGGACTTTTGAGAAAGATGTTATTTGTGATTTATTAATATATTATAAATATAATATATTAATTGAGAAATCATATTATTTAATTAGTATTGATCAAAAATTAATTTGGAATTAATTTAGTGATCAAAAGAGTCTGATTAAATATACGGGGACTGATTAAGTAAATCAATGATTATTGTAGTGTGGGCTAATGATCCATGGTTGATTAGGATGGGATAGAAGGTTTAACCCATGGAGCCTAAGAAATATGAAGGGTCATTTTGCATTAGGGTTTGCATGGATGAAACCCTAGTCTTTGCCACACTATAAAAGCAACCCCCTAGCCCCTAAAACTGGTGCTCATGCATTCCAAGAGAGTGATAACCAATTTTTGAGCTTAATAGCCTATTATCTCAAGCCTCCTCTTACATTTGGTGTTTGTGACACATTAGAAGCATCACACTTGAGCTGCTAAAGCTTTCTAAGGCCAAGAACTACAAACAACATCAGGAGGTATTCATCTAACCTTATTTTTATGTTGTATATCCTCTATTGTATGCTAGTTAGGATGTATGCTTTGGAAAATTTGAAATTGCATGTATAATTAGAGAACAGTTAGATCAAAGTATCTAGGGTTGCATGTGCACCATAGGAGTGTTATAGTGCTTAAAACCCATCAGTGGTATCAGAGCCTAGGATTGTTTTCTGTTATAATGTTACTTGATTATTTTTCAAAGCTGAAAAATCAATTTTCTGGCATCTGACTGATGAACTCGCCGAGTCCATGATCTAACTCGACGAGTTCACTCACTCAAAGGGCATCTCGACGAGTCCAGTTCATGCACTCATCGAGTATAACCTTCTGTGTGCAGAATTTCGAGTTTTTGGCCAGAATTAGATTAGGATGATTACCACAAACTATTTTGTCTCATAAAAATTGTATTTTCTGATTTGGTAATGATGATCCACATCCAGTTAAAGGACAATTTTCAAATTTTAAGATAATAAGATAATTATTTGTATTATTTGATATGAATTGCCTTGCTATTTGAGTTAGATTAGATCAATAGTAAATTATATGATAAAGTTGTTACTTAAAATTGATCTAAAATTGTTTTTGAAGTGAGTTTTGTAACTTGTCCTCAAGTTATATGAAAAGTCTCATTCATGAACCTTAAAACTCATAAGTTTTCATAAGTTATGGAAACCAAAAGTTTTGAAGAGTTACAAAACTTGCCATGAAGTTTTGGAATTTGTAAATTCTCACTTATGAAATATTTAATTCCAAACCTTAGAATTTTAACAGTTTAAAATTCAACCCTTATACTATTATAATATTATAAGTTTAATATATGCATAAAACAAGTCAGTCTTACCTTTAGTAGGCCTCATTCACGAGCTCGGTCTATAAGGGGGGGTATAAGGTTACTGCCTATAAAATGGTGGTTTAATGGATGTCCACTCTCACCCACCGTTTCCTTGACTGGTGGAGGGTCGTTAGCCGAACGGGTAGGATAGGACATTAATTCTCGTTAAAAGTATAATGATTATTATAATGTAACTAAATGTTTTATTAAATTCCCAATCTTAGTTACTTTAGGAAAAAGGTGAAAATGGTGCTATTCCATGAAATTGCACTTTGCACCTTGCTGAGTCGTTAGTGGAGCGTGTGTGGTTAACCGACACACTAATTTGGGACTAGAAAGGGTGGCAAAGGGTAGCTTGATATTAATCATAGATCAAAGGAGCGTGTGTGGATAACCGACACATTGATTAGGTGATTTGTAACATTAAGAGTACCAAGCACATTTGTATGGTTATTCACACATTGTTTGTGATCCTCGGCATCCCAGACACAAACTTGAAGGGCATATGTCACACCCCGCTAAAGAGGAAACACAGGGTGCGACAGTACAAAGGGTCTCATAGCGAAAGTTAAAAGACAACACCAACCATAGTATTAAAAATAATTTCAATTTACAATGAATTTGAACAACTTTTTAAAATAAATTACAATGTATTTAAAAGACAACACATGCAAATGCTCCTACAAGTGTTGTGTCTCTACGTGCCTCTTACTAGATGATTCCTAAAAAAACATGTAAAACGAGCGTCAACTATAAAAATAGTTGATGAGTACTCACAGATTTAAAAATAATATTGGTTTCATGAATCGAAATCAAAGTTTTCATAAAAGTTTCCATAAACGAAAATATATTACAAATGAGTAAATAAGTTTGCATAAACAAAGCTTGTTGTCATCATGTGAAATAAAGTATGTTGCCCAAGTGAGTTGCAACATTCATATTCTCATGGAAAATAAAGTTTGTTGTTAAAACGAGTAAACATGTTTCATTACTATAATGAGTAAACGAGTTCATTGTTACTAGGAGCAAACAATTTTATTGCTAAAACAAGTATATAAGTTTCGAGTAATAAAAGTTCATTGCTATAGTGAGAAACAAAGTTTATTGCTATAATAAGTAACAAGTTTGTATGTATATGAGAAAACAATGACTTCACAACCAAGCCTATGATTGATGCCCTATAAAGATATATGCTTATCATTCCCTAGATTAATATGGTATCATGCACTCAAGCAATCGGGATAGTGAGGAGTTGTCAATTCCTAATAGCGCTATCCATAACGACCATTGGCTCAAAGAGTTAATCGTTGGAGTAAAGTGTAAGGGAAGGGACTTAAGACGATAAGGCCTCATGTTTCAAGTTGCAAAGACATATATAGAAAAATATAGCAATCAAGAGTACCAAGCACGTTTGCATGGTTATTCACACCTTGTTTGTGATCCTCGGCATCCCAGACACAAACTTGAAGGGCGTATGTCACACCCCGCTAAAGAGGAAACACGGGGTGCGACAGTACAAAGGGTCTCATAGCAAAAGTTAAAAGACAACACCAACCATAGTATTAAAAATAATTTCAATTTACAATGAATTTGAACAACTTTTTAAAATAAATTACAATGTATTTAAAAGACAACACATGCAAATGCTCCTACAAGTGTTGTGTCTCTACGTGCCTCTTACTAGATGATTCCTAAAAAAACATGTAAAACGAGCGTCAACTATAAAAATAGTTGATGAGTACTCACATATTTAAAAATAATATTGGTTTCATGAATCGAAATCAAAGTTTTGATAAAAGTTTCCATAAACGAAAATATATTACAAATGAGTAAATAAGTTTGCATAAACAAAGTTTGTTGTCATCATGAGAAATAAAGTACGTTGCCCAAGTGAGTTACAACATTCATATTCTCATAGAAAATAAAGTTTGTTGTTAAAACGAGTAAACATGTTTCATTACTATAATGAGTAAACGAGTTCATTGTTACAAGGAGCAAACAATTTTATTGCTAAAACAAGTATATAAGTTTCGAGTAATAAAAGTTCATTGCTATAGTGAGAAACAAAGTTTATTGCTATAATAAGTAACAAGTTTGTATGTATATGAGAAAACAATGACTTCACAACCAAGCCTATGATTGATGCCCTATAAAGATATATGCTTATCATTCCCTAGATTAATATGGTATCATGCACTCAAGCAATCGGGCTAGTGAGGAGTTGTCAATTCCTAATAGCACTATCCATAACGACCATTGGCTCAAAGAGTTAATGGTTGGAGTAAAGTGTAAGGGAAGGGACTTAAGACGATAAGGCCTCATGTTTCAAGTTGCATAGACATATATAGAAAAATATAGCAATCAAGTTTGATACAAATCAATTTAGATACAACGAACAATAAATAGTTTTTTGGACATGCTTTTCCACCCCAAAACATGAAAACCAAAAATAAGGGGAGTCGTGAATACTCACAATGCATTGAGATGATGCAAATGGTGCCTTGAACTACTTCCACTTGTACCACTACCGATTGCTACAATAATGGTATACGCCAGTGAGTCTCTAATCGAAAACTAACACTAGTATACTTACTACTACAATAGAATTATGCCAATACTGTGTCAAAATTTAACATTGTTCAGTATAAAACATTTTTCTGTGAAATTTAGATTTCTATGAATCAATTTGTTGTATAAAAAATTCAAGTGGAATTTCCCATTATTGAAATGTTAAAATTTAACATTTTAAGAGGTTTTTCAGTGATTAACTATTTAAAAACTAAATCATTTTAGTTCTAAAATTTCCCAAACTTTTTATTTCAGTTTCAACTGAAGTCAAAGATGTTTGGAGAATTTTCTTAACTGGTTGCTATTTTTCTTGAATTTTTGATTTGTCTAACTATTCTTCACCATTTTAATTCATTGAATAATCATAAAATCATGGACAAATACTAAACAGTTAATAAAAACTACCAAACTTCATATTTTGGTTTTAACTGTATTAAAAGACTTCCAGATAAATTTTCATGGATTATAGGTATGTATAGCCATTTTTCTTATATTTAAATATCTAAATAGAGAAAAATTCATAAAAAATAGCAATCAGTTAAGAAAATTTTCCAAACTTTGTACATCACTGATATAAAACATATTCAATCTGGAAAAATATAAAAACTGGTTTTCAAACAGTTTAGCATGATTTTTCGAATTTTTGTGTATTTATTTTATCAAAAAAGAGATAAATAGAAAACAGTTTCAAAAATTTCTCAACCCTTTTGTACTAGTGTTATTACATATATAAAAGCTAAGAAAAATATAAAATTTGGTTTCCAAACAGTTTAGATATTTTCTTCACTTAAATAAGCATTAATTCGTGAATGATTATTAACGAATTAAGAAAAATTACCAATCTTTTTGTAAACTTCATATATAGTGTACATAATCTGGGGAAAATACCAAAATTGGTTTTCAAATAGAATAACCCGATTTTATGATTTTTGTGTTTTTATTTTAGCAAAAATGAAGATAATTAGAAAACAGCATGTAAAATTTCCCAAACTTAGTGTTATACTTTTATTAAACATATATCATCTGGGAAAAATGCCAAAGGTGATTTTCATATAGAGGAGTCTGATTTTCATATTTTATGTGTATTTAATAAATAAAACTAAAATAAATAGTAAATTGTTAGGATAATTCCTAGAATTTTTTGTAAAATTATCTAATGTTGTATATAATATAGGAAAAATATAAGAGTCATTTGTAAATAGTGGAGTATGATTTTTTGATTTATGAATGTTTAATCTTAGGAAAATAGAATTAAAAAAGAATATAGAAGATAAAAATCATTTAACTGCTTATATAGCATCCTAATGTAATATAAGATGTTCTGATAAGTTTGCATGAATTTTGGATGAATAAAACTATTTTCCCGATTTTAGTCCATTATATACTCAAAAATCGTGGAAAAATATAAATACATTATGAAAAATCCTCAAAATATTTTCTAAGTATTAAATATTGCCTAGAATAAGTGAAAATTATTAAATGCTCTTTTAATATCTTGGAACTTAGTTTTATGATTTATTTGATTTAATCATAAAGGAAATTAAAAATCATAGAAAACTGTAACAAAAATTGATGAAACTTCATGAGAGATGTTTATTCTCTGTGGGGTCATTCATGAATTTATTCTGTATTTATGGACCTCAGAAAGTATGTTATATGAATTATTGCCCTATTTTCTTGCAATAATTATAATAATTCGAGAAAAATGAATTATTTTATGAAAATTTATAGATCATCTTATTTTGTTGTTTGGATTTTGGGAAAAAAAGTATTTGAACAAAAAAAAAGTTTTGAGATATGTATTTTGGAATAAATCTTTTATGAACATATTTGAAAGCTTTTAACAATAAACTTTGATCATCTAGCATCTAAGCTTGAAGATCATCACATGCATGTTGGTTTGAAGGCCATTCATGTGTTTGAAATGTTCAAAAATCATTTTTGAAAGAAAACTTAGGGTGCATGTGGTGTTTTTCCACCAAAACGTGTAGAAAAGTGCATTACCTTGATTTTGACTTTGGTTTAGGTCATGGGACTTCACCATCTACAACATGCATGTTGTTTTTGGGTGAAATCCTACCACCATCATCATCAAAACTGTGAGTAGGTGCAAGTGTTCATGATTTTACAATAGAATGGAGTAGAAGATGGAGAAAATCCAAGAAAAACAAGTAAAACTTGAAGGAATAGTGAAGTAGAAATCAATTTTATCTTCAAGAACACCTCAAGATGATGACGATTTAGAGTTCAAGGTGTGTTCTTGGACCCATTTTCTGGAGAATTTCGTGGTTGATGGAGAGAGGAAGAGAAAATAGAGAGAAAATGAAGTGGAGGTGTTGGAAAAATGAGAGAGAATGAGGGAGAAGGGATGTAAGGTTTGTGTAAATGTTTTAGGAAGGCAAATATTGAAGGATGAGAGAGGGTGACCGACTTTTGATGGTATAATGCCCTCTCTCTCTTTTAATTTTATAAAAAATTCAATTCTTTTATAAAAATTTCAAACTTTTTATAAAATATACACCCTAACCAAGTTTTTGTTCATTAAACCTTGATTTTCGACTTATAAATTAAGGGTAATTGTTAATGACTTAAATTTTATTTTCCTTGAATGTATTTTCAAAATTTTAATTATTATAAGATAATATTATAAGGTTCATAACTAATTTTATAGAATTTTTAAGGTTAAAGTTTATAAATATGAGTTTTTATGGCTTTTAGGGTTTTGGAGTTTAATAAACTTTGAATATCAAAATAAATTGAATCTTTGAGACTTCAAATTATTTTTGTGTTTCCTAACTCTTATTCAAGTTAGAAATAATGTTTGTAATTAATTTTTATCGGTTTATTGGCATTCTATGTAGTGGTTTCAAGATTTAAGTGAAATTAAGGAATCAAGTATACTAGTCCTAGTTTTCAACTTGAACTTAAGTTCCTACGAGACTCAGACCTAATTTATACCACAAGGTCAAGTGCATGATGTGTCTACATGATTCATGCAAAGATGTTCAAGTCAAAGAATGAATCGAATATGGATTGTCATTACAGTTAAGTAGTTGTAGAATTCACATACCAATGTGAAATCTAAGTACACTAGCCTTCGATTCTACTTGTTTCCTAGTTCTTAGTAGGTTATAACTTAGCATCTAGTTACAAAGTCTAGTATGTGTTGTTCCTACACGTGAAACTAAGTTTATCAATTCTAGAACCGACTCGAATTTTGACGGTTGTCACAACATAATTGAGATTTAAACATGCCATTGAAATGTTCAATGAATCTCAAAAGAATCTAGGAATTTAAATCCAATTAAAACTTAATAATCAATTTCGTTTTTCATGGTGAAAATTGGTAAATCGTCATTTGCCTACCTTCAAATATTTTGTAATTGGATTAAGGCATCCCTCTTCCATATTGTAAAATATTGTCTTGGGTCCTAGCCTTAATATTTCATTTGGGTGTTATATTAAGGACACTTATCTAATCTAAACTTGTTCTTTTTCTTTCCAAATGTATATCCCAAACAATGATTTAGGCTCAAACCCTTCTAGCTCATTCTCCCTCATGAACTTGGTTGGGGAACTATATTCGATGGGTCAAACTTTAACGATTGGATTCGAAACATTCATATGGCCCTTCGCTACGAGGAAAAGGAATATGTCCTCAATAAAGAGCTGAAGGAGATTGATGAACAAACTGCTACTCCCGAGCAAATCGAGGAATACCAGATTCATGAGAGGGACGCGACAAAGGTGTCATGCATTATGATTGCTACCATGACTGCTGAGCTTCAAAAGTCCTATGTGGACTTCTGGCCTTTCGAGATGCACCAAGATTTGATGGAAAAGTACCATCAAAGTGCTCGACAGGAAAGGTATGAGATCATTGCCTCCATGATCACAACCAAAATGAAGGATGGTGAGTACATCACGACCCACTTGAAAAAGATGTAGAGATTTGTGGACCGCTTGCTGAAGTTGAATGTGAACTTCGATGAAGAGTTGCCTATTGACATCATTCTACATTCTTTGCCTCCTTGTTATGATCAGTTCAGAATGAATTATCATATGAACAAGGAGGAAGTCACTCTGAGCAAGCTTCAAGGCCTTCAGAACTACAGAAAGCAATTTGAAAGGCAAGGCTGTTGTACCTACTCCTACTGCTGTTGCCCCTGTTCTGGCAATTGGACATGGGAAGGGAAAGAAGAGGAAGGCTCCTTCTAAGAGCCGCAAGGGAAAGTCTCTTTATGGATCTTCTTCCACTGGGACCAAATCTGGTTATGCTAATCCCTCTACCAATCCAAAGGAAGCAGAGTGCTTCCATTGTCATGAAAAAGGGCACTGGAAACGAAGCTGCCCCAAATACTTGCAGGACATTCAGGATGGGAAGATAAAGCCAACCTTCACAGGTATTTACACTATTCTATCTAATAAATCATTGCATGTTAATTCTTGGGTCCTTGATACAAGTTGTGGATTACACATTTGTTCTGATTTGTAGGGACTAAAAGGAAGTAGGGATGTGGAGCACGGGAAGATAAACTTAATAATGGGGAATAGAAAAGTGTTGTTTGTCACCAAGATTGGAGTTTATTCTTTATTACTTAGTAGTGGGTTAAATTTAGATTTGAATAATTGTTGTTACTAGTCGGATATGGCGAGAAACATTATTTCTTTTCATGGTTTGTATAAACAAGGTTTTAGATTTTCATTTGATAATGAAATTGGTTCTATAAATGCTTTCTATAATGGTGTATTTTATTTTAAAGCATTACCTTTTAATGGTATATATGAAACTGTGATGGTTGTAGATAACTTAGGAAATAATGTGTTGAATATTGATTCCTCCAATGGTTTGGAGAAGGCATCCTTGTGGCATTGTCGTCTTGGACATGTCAAAAAGAAGCGCATAGCCCAACTCCAAAACGATGGAGTCTTGGAGTCATTCGACTTAAAATCGGATGACACTTGCGAATCTTGTTTTCTTGGAAAGGTGACCAAGTCACCCTTCACTGGTACTTGTGAAAGGGGTGAAGGTCTGTTGGATATCATAAACACCGATGTGTGTGGACCCTTCAAATCCACTACAAGGGATGCTAACCGCTTCTATGTGACTTTTACTGATGATTACAACAGATATGGCTATATCTACTTAATCAAGCATAAGTCAGAAACCTTTGAAAAGTTCAAAGAGTTTAAGCAGGAAGTAGAGAATCAATTAGGCAGGAAGATAAAGATGCTCCGATCCTATCGAGGTAGTGAGTAACTTAGTATCGAGTTTCACGACTATCTTAAGGAATGTGGAATTGATTCACAATTGACGCCACCTAGGACACCGCAGTTGAATGGTGTGGATGAGAGGCGCAATCAAACCTTATTGGACATGGTTCGTACCATGATGAGTCGAGCTTCGTTACCTATCTCATTATGCGGGTATGCCTTAGAGACTGCCGCCCATATCCTTAATCTAGCCGCTACTAAGAAGGTTCCCAAAACACCTCACGAGATGTGGACAGAGAAGGCTCCCTCGTTAGATCACATCAAGGTTTGGGGTTGCGAGGCTTTCGTAAGACGAGAGACTCACTACAAGATCAAACCTTGTAGTGAGCGATGTATTTTCATTGGCTACCCACAGAAATCCTTTGGATATCTCTTCTATAGACCGAGTGACAATGTTGTCTTCATTTCGAGGAGAGGGGTTTTCCGAGAGAGAGAACTCATATGCCAAGAGGACAGTGGGAGGCAAATTGACCTTGAAGAGCTTCAAGATTTAAGTGATGAAGGAACCTCAACCACTGGCACTCAACCCGCGGAGGAAACTCCTATTGAACCTATTGACGAGTCATTACCTCTTCGACGTTCCTCTCGAGTTAGGATGGCACCTGAGTTTTATGGAGTCCATATTACTACTGAAGGTGATACATTTATCATTGATAATACACTGGTAAATTTGGATGAGCCAGCTAACTACAAGGATGCCATGGCAGGCCCCGAGTATGCTAAATAGAAAGAGGCAATGGACGACGAGATTCAATCCATGTATGACAATCAAGTTTGGAACTTGGTTGACAATATACCAGGTTCCAAGACAGTCGGGTGCAAATGGATCTTCAAGAAGAAGACCGACATGCATGGGAAAGTACACACATATAAGGCGCGACTGGTTGTGAAGGGCTTTACTCCAACTCAGGGAGTTGACTATGATGAGACCTTCTCACCAGTAGCGAAGATTAAATCTATAAGGGTTATGTTAGCCATAGCTGCATTTCATGATTATGAAATATGGAAAATGGATGTCAAAACCGCTTTCCTTAATGGAAAGTTGGCTGAAGATGTTAACATGTGTCAGCTAGAGGGTTTTGTCAATGCAAAGTACCCTAATAGAGTGTGTAACCTTAAGAAATCCATTTATGTATTGAAACAAGCATCTCGCAGATGGAATCTTTGTTTTGATGAGAAATTCAAAGAGTTTGGTTTTTCGAGAAGCAAAGATGAATCATCCGTATATGTCAAAGCTAGTGGGAGTATATTTAGCTTTATGGTATTGTATGTAGATGACATACTGCTCATAGGAAACGACATCCTAACCTTGCAGGAGGTTAAGTCCTGGCTTGGGAGGTGTTTCTCTCTGAAGGAGCTTACAGAAGCTGCCTATATTCCAGGGATAAGGATATTGAGAAACAGGAGCAAAAGACTAATACGACTTAGTCAAAGTACCTACTTGGACATGGTGGTGAAGCGTTTCAGCATGGAGAATTCCAAGAAAGGTGACTTACCTATCTAGAGCAATACGAAACTGAGTTAGATTCAGAGTCCGAATACAGAGGCTGAGATATCAGAGATGAGTCAAGTACCATATGCTTCCGCAGTTGGCTCTATCATGTATGCTATGACTTGTACTCTCCCTGATGTGGCCTTTGCTTTGAGCATGGTCAGCAGCTATCAAGGGAATCCTAGTAAAGCTCATTGGACTGCAGTAAAGAACATTCTTAAGTACTTGCAGATGCCTAATGACTGGGTCCTTACCCTCGGTGGGAGTGATGACTCTAGAGTGACAGGGTATTGTGACGCCGGTTTTCAGACCGACATAGATAATTTGCGCTCTCAGTCGGGCTGGGTGTTTACCCTAAATGGAGGAGCAGTAACATGGAAAAGTTATAAGCAAGAGACTTTAGCTGATTCAACGTGTGAATCAGAGTACATTGCAGTGAGCGAAGGATCGAAAGAGGCGATATGGTTGAAAAACTTCATCGGAGACCTTGGAGTTGTACCATCCATAAAGGAGCCTATGGAGATTTTCTGCGATAGGGCTATCGATTTGACCAAGGAACCGAGAGATCATGGTAGATCCAGGCATATCGACAGAAAGTACCATTTCATAAGACATCGAGTAGAAGAAGGACTCCTCGTAGTTAGGAGGGTATATTCAGAGGATAACCCAGTAGATCCCCTTACGAAGGGACTGAGTAGGGTTAAGCACTTGCAGCATGCTAAAAGTATCGAGCTGAAGGACAATATTAGTTTTAGTGATTAGATAAATATTTAGAAACTTGTAATAGCTAAAATGTAATTGACATTTGATGATTGAATAAAAGGATTTTTTTATAATTAAAGTTAATATCTTGTGTCAATTGTTTACTATTGTTTCACCTTGCATGTTTTGACTTCCAGAATAATAAGATTATTCAAACTATCCACAATCAATCATACTTTGGAAGTAGGTTATGAGGTTAGACTGTCATGAATTGGCTTGTAGATTGTCTAAGGTGTTAGACATAACAAAAGTATGCTACAACGTTCATGAGTGCTCCTGAAACAATATTTGAGTATTGGATTAAACCCACGCTCACATGAATCACTTCATGGACTTTATTACGAGTGATTGTGAGACGATAATATCATATAGTCTTCAAACCAAGATATATGAGTTGTTAACTACGACTTTGTTGTGCATTGATGATATGAAAATGCATCAGTAACTTGATGTTATAAAACGTATCGTTGTGCATGATTTAACGAGTAGTTTGTACAAGCATATAATGTTGAAGTTTATCTGTTCCTTTTATCCTAAGACGATCAAAAGCGATATCTTGGGCCCATCGATGATTTTGTTTTGACTTATGTGTCCCGCCCGGTCAGGACTAAATTAACGTGTTCAGTTATGTTCTATGTCAAACAAACTGAAAATCGTGAAACAAACTGCAGGACAATAAGCATGACTATGTTCCATGTATTTTTCTGCACGATATCTTGTAGAACAGAGGATGATATGATCCCTTATCTAAAGGACGCGTCACTGACTAGGTCAGAGTTCGACAACGGCTTTTGAGAGCTACGATTGCTAATCGAATTTTGAAGTTGCATTGGCATTTATAGTTATTAGACTTATCTAAGTGGGAGACTGTTGGATTAGGTGTCTACGCCCATAACTATAATTGGTATGTACTTGACCCGATAGTAGCATGGTCCTTTTGGGTTGCCTTCACCAGTGCAATTTGATAGGATGGACTTTTGAGAAAGAAGTTATTATTGATTTATTAATATATTATAAGTATAATAAATTAATTGAGAAATCATACTATTTAATTAGTATTGATCAAGAATTAACTTGTAATTAATTTAATGATCAAAAGAGACCGATTAAATATACGGGGACTGATTAAGTAAATCAATGCTTATTGTAGTGTAGGTTAATGATCCATGGTTGATTAGAATGGGCTAAAAGGTTTAACCCATGGAGCGTAAGAAATATGAAGGGTCATGGCGCATTACGGTTTGCATGGATGAAATCCTAGTCTTTGCCACACTATAAAAGCAACCCCCTCGCCCCTAAAATCGGTGCTCATGTATTCTAAGAGAGTGATAACCGATTTTTGAGCTTACTAGCCTATTCTCTCAAGGCTCCTCTTGCATTTGGTGTTTTTGACACATTAGAGGTATCACACTTGAGGTGCTAAAGCTTTCTAAGGCTAAGAACTATAAACTACATCAAGAGGTATTCATCTAACCTTGTTTTTATGTTGTATATCCTCTATTGTATGCTAGTTAGGATGTACGCTTTGGAAAATTTGAAATTGCATATATAATTTAATGGTTTTTGAGCATTCTAACACTCCTATGGTGTACATGCAACCCTATAAACCTTCGATCTATGTTTTCTCTATTATACATGCAAATATTCAATATTCCAAGGTTTCATCCTAACTTGCACCAAATCGGTTTTGCCCTCTTGTGTACTATTCACTAGTCCCCATTTCATGAACCAGAGACCTCTTTATATAGTGTGGATAATTAGGGTTACATTCATGTAAACCCTAATACCCATGACCTTTCATTTCCATAGGATCCATGGGTTAAACACTCCATGGACTATCCATGAAAGCTTAGCCCAACCTAAATGAACTTGGCCCATCCTATATATATAAGAGTCCATACTTAATTAGTTCCTTTTGATCACTAAATTAATTCTTGATAAATACTAATTAAATAATATGATTCCATATTAATATATTAGAACTTATAATATATTAATATAAATCATAAGTATCCTTTTTCTCATTTTGTCTATCCAATTGTTCCGATGCCATGCAACCCAAATGGACCATGCCAAATCGGGTCAATTACATACCAATTATAGTTTATGGACTTAAACAGTAATCCAACAGTCTCCTACTTGGATAAGTCTAAAACTATTATTGCGTATGACTCCAAAACCCGACTAGCAATCGTAGCTCTTAAAGCCGCTGTCGAACTCTGACCTAGTGAATGACTTGTCCATTAGATAAGGGATCATATATTCCTCCATTCTAGATATCATATGGACTGAGACATGGATTATAATCATTCCCTCTATCCATTTGTTGTTTCCCGATTTCCGATTTATGACGACTGACTAATTGAACAAATCAAATCAGTCCAGGCTTGGCCAAGCACTTTGGGGTGTCATCACTAAATGATCGAGGGGCCTACAGATATCGCTTTTATCCCTCCAAGGGTAAAAGGAATGGATAAACTTCGACTCATATGC
Organism: Lactuca virosa; assembly: GCF_052849685.1. Taxonomy (NCBI): domain Eukaryota; kingdom Viridiplantae; phylum Streptophyta; class Magnoliopsida; order Asterales; family Asteraceae; genus Lactuca; species Lactuca virosa. Next base: position 321,353,690 of record NC_136428.1, read on the forward strand.
TTGTTCTACTACTTGTTGAATCATACACAAAGGCACGTTTTATAACATCGAGGTACCAATGCGTTTTCGTACAATTAATGTATAACCAACTCATAGTCAACAACTCATATCTCTAGGTTTGAAGAATATAAGATATTTTTGTCTCATGATCACTTGTGATAAAATCCATGAAGTGAGTCAAATGAGCGTGGGTTTAATCCAATGCTCGAATCTCATTCTAGGAGCACTCATGAATGTTGTAGCAACTCTTGCTATGTCCAACACCTTAGACATCTACAAACCCAATTCATGACAGTCTTGCCTTAATACCTACTTCCAACGTATTATCGACTGTGGATGGTTTCAATAACTTAGTCATCCGGGAAGAATGACCTCGTTCTTCTAGAAGTCAAAACATGAAAAGTGAAACAGAAGAATAATCGAATCCAATATGGTCTCAGAACTTATGAATATAAATAAAACACCTTTTATTTATCACCTTATTGATTACACATTATTCATTGCATAATGTTTCAAATAATCAACTCTCTGCTTGAATCAAAACAATAGTCATGCCATGCTCTAAGCATGAACACTATGTTTATCCACACTATATTTATGCCATACACCAAGTATGTACGCTATGTTTGTCTATGATCCTTACTTTGTGGAATAGATCAATTGAACATAATTCCAATGATTCTCATTTCACAATCCCAAAACCTTACTGTAAATGTAAGAATTCCAAATTCCTACCATTTACCGAAATCTGTTAGATTCTAAACTTATATACTCTGATCCTCTTGTAATGATTATGCACAAAGTCACAGATACTTGTCAACAGACATTACAGAGTATTCCAATGGAGATCAATTCCATGGAAACGAAGTCTCATATTCAAAGTACATTCCTTTGAACATCCTTCTTGTATTAAGTTTTCTAATCTTACACAAATTGAATACCTTCCACCTATGGAGACATTTCCATATTCCCATTTTGACCATCACTTCTGAACAAGAGTTGTCTCTTTTCAGAATATGTGAATATGGTCCTTTCCAAAAATTTACACCATACTTCCAACTGTCTATGAGCAACCAATCTTTGGTGAACCTCAGATTGTCCTCGACAATTGCTTAATCATTTTAGTCATATCCAAGTCTAAACCTTTTCCCCTCTTAATGCCCTGGGCATTTTGAAAATTTAGAAAGGATGAATATTATAGCATATGCAATCGATCGTATATCCGAAGCATATGGGACACGATTCATGATTTCTCACATAAAGACATGATACTAGACCAGTCTTTTGCTATAATATTTCTATTTTCCATGTTCTCATAATTCAGATTATGAAAAGGGATGTCGTAATCATAATTGAATTTTAGAACGCAAATAATGTTCCCATATATAGAATTTACTTATGTTGAATCATTCCAACATAACATTCATATATATACTTGACTAAATTTGATTAAAATCTCATGATCTAAGCTATTAGATTTGAAATGAAGTATAATTTCCTCTCCCTTAATTATAGCAAAACAACTTTTCCCAATTGAAACTTTTATTTTCTATAATTAACATTGCTAACTTGCAACACTTATTATAATTATGATGCTCCTACTAACATGATGATTATTAGCATAACACTTATGCTCCCACTAGCTTTGACATGTACTCAAAAATCAACTGGACTTCTAGAAATCGATACTTTATTGACTTTCTTACCAAAGTTCAGATTTCTGATATGAGATGCTTTGATAAAACTTTATCAAAATCATACACATTTCCTTAGATAGCTCACATGTGTGTCTAAACAATTTTAGAACTATGAAAAGGGATGTCGTAATCATAATCTCAATTGTTTAGACCTTTGCCATTTCTCACAAGTCCATGTTAGTGTGCTGGTTACCCACACGCGCTCCACAAACGACTTTGAGAATGCAAATATCACAATTGCTATGTACTTAAAATCTACTTAGTGAAAGCGTTTCCTCACCATCATTTTCATGAATCGGAGAGAAACCTTATGACACTTACATTTCTATGGTGTATGTGTTACTATACATGTAAATTTATCAAAACATAATCACAAGATAAGGTTAGTGACAAATCCAAACTCATATGGAGTAAACTTATGCAATCTGACCTTCTTGCCACCTGACAGCACAAGGGCCTGCCATTGCTTCCAGGTAGTTATGCAAACAACTGAGAACTTATAGAACTAAGATGCATAGTCAACTTTAACTGAAATGGGCACAGAAGTAGGAATATGTGAACACGATAGGTTACAAACCTCGAGTCGTGTGCTAGTGATAAATTACATGTTTTTATACTTGATTAGTTCTTGAAACTCTTTTAGGATCTTTTAGACTCCCACTATCCTCTTGACATAGAAGACTCTCATGCCAAGAACCATTCCTTGACAAACAAATATTCAAGAGATAGTGCAGATTCTTATCAAGACAAACACTTCACACAATTGGCCTTAGTTGGTCTCTGTTTTATCCAAAACATCACAACTTACCATTTTCAAATGTACAAGAGTAGAACACATTTTACTATTACATATGACAAGTGTTATAAACCTTCTTTAAGATATGTCACTCAAGTTACAATCTTGGAGTATGACTCTAAGAATTGTTTTGGAATGAAGTATGACTCATCTTCTTGATTTAACCATTTCAACAATTCACGATTCCTCTTCTTAGCCATAGGAATGCACTAAGATTTCCTTAATCGGACCAATTGTGATATGGTTTCTTAATCATTAATATGATCAAAAAACCATGATACTAAAGTACTCTCCCATCTTTTCAGATTTGAGAAACTTTTATCTCTCTGCCTAATTTGATTCTTCTCATTCGTTCTGTCATACATTGAAACTTTTCCAATGTTTCAGAATTATACTTAAATTTGTAAGTATAACCATATTTACTAAACTTTAGTAAATCATGACGAATAATCTTATCGATCTTTGTGGTGGACTTGACTAGTGCACAAGAATGTGTACTCGACCCCTCAGTCCTTCACTTGACTCACATACACATGTAAACAAGGAATTAGTCTTAATTTTCCAACAATGAAAATTCTCATTCATCATACAATACAACTTGCATGATTCCAAGTTTTTGTCCAATTGAAACTTAGGTGATTAGAATCTTTCCTTATTTGGTAAATTTAGACACTACCACAAACGAAAGAATTAAATTCATATTTCCAATATTGCTAGAAACATACAAACAACAATTTTCCATAAATGCCATTGCAAGGATATATAAAATAAAACAAAACAAAATTCTATTTATTTATAAAATGTGGAAAAACTTTTCCTTACAATGCAATTATAAGTGAAAAACTATGCTATTACATATTCCTAACAATCTATCATATCTCTCAAGCAGTAGCTCAAGAATCCGACCTTCGAACCATGTGATTGAAATCCATTTTCCTGATCAGATTCAGCATACTCTTCCTTTAAGTTTCCTTCCCTTTGCTTGATCCTGCCAAACATCAAAATTGTCACACCCCAAAACCGGAACGGCGGAATCGTTCGGGGGTGGAGGACGTCATGTACAGTATCACAACAATGCAAAGTAGTAAACAAGCAACAACATCATCCATTGCATTAATAATATAATTTAATACAAGTGTGTTCTGTCAAGTTATATAGACACCAAAAATATACATCAAAATAAAAGATGAGTCTTGAACGAGCTCCATCTTCTCAAAACCTGGCACCGGTACCTGTCTACTGGTGACCTGAGAATACAAGTTATTTTGAAAGAGTTTATCAGCTTCAAATCTGGTGAGTTCATAAGTATATTAGTGTCTGTATTTGTATGAAAGTGTTTGTAAGTCTGTAATGTATAAGTTTGAAAATGTTTGTAAAAGTTTGTAATTGTTTGAACTCCCCTAGAAAACCCTATGTTTCCTACTAAAAGTAGCATTCTACCAAGGCATCTAGTGTCTGTGTGTGTGTCTCTTGTAAGAGTATGTATTTTCCCAAATCTGACTATCATGAACCAAAAATATAGTTTTTACATTACTGTTTATTGTGTGAATATCACAAATTGAATGCAATGGGAAAATGAAATAGTACTGTAGTGTTGTATTAAGTAACTACTGCTGTACTAACTACCTTAAACCAATTGTTATTTAAAGTACCATGTGATCGGCCTGTATCCTACTACCGACTATAGAACGCGACGATGTAAGACGTCGGAAGAAATGACGTTTGGCACCCGTAGACTTGCAAGTCCCACTGTAGCGAGCAGCAAGGTGTAGGATAGTCAATCCAGTATAGATCTATACACAAACTCATATGCTCCCCACTTAAGGAGATTCTGGATACAAAAACGGTCATGACAGGTAATGTCATGCCCCGTTACGTGGCTCACATAACTATAGTAATGTTCTAGTATATGTATGTGCTAGCTGTATTGTGTGTTCTCTCGCTGTCTAGCATGTATGTATGTTCTCTCTGTATGGTATTGCTTGGTTCTCATCATACTATTCTCTATCTGTATGTTATGTTCTCTCTGTATAGTATTGACTCATGTATGAACTGACTCTTTGTATGTTTCATTGTTCTAGTAATAATATTAGTATCTCCCTAAACTATACCTATTATAGCTTACTAGTAATGTTGTTTGAATGTATGAACATGTGTGTATACCCTTGCTACCCAAAGGTATTGAACTAAATGAAAGAAGGAACCTTTATACCTATATACATATACATAATATATAACTAGGATTCAAACGACCTTCGGACAAATAACCTGAATACCCTAAGTCCACAACCAAACGAGGAACAGGAAGTAAGGTGAGCTATCAGTCCTAAGTCCTTTCAATCCTACTTATATAACTATATCTATATATGTACACATTTAACAGAAATAAGTTTAAAAGAGTTTAATAAAAGTATTTGATATGTACAAGAGTTTGTAAAACAGTTTGAAGTAGAACAGTTTGATAACGCAGTTTGAAAAGTAAGAAATACACTTGTTTGATAGTTATTAATCACATGTGATTGATATAATAACTAAAATTGTTCAACTTGTATTCCCCCCCATAAAAGCATTTAAAAACATTTAAAAGGTTAATTAAGGGGTATGAACTCACCTGTAGTGAGTGGTTTGGATGAACGGATGGTATAGGATGCTAAGTGTCAAGTGAAGACTTGAACACACATGCGGATCCTATTTAACATATAGTGATATATATATGAATACAATTAGTGCTTATAACAACTAATTATTGGATTTGAACCACCTTAGGGACTAGTAAACACTTATTTTGAAGTGTTACAACCATATATGATTGTATATAAGGGGTATATGGCTATACAAGGGAGTGTATGGTCAAATTACACACAATTTGTGTGTGTGCGGCCAGGGTGTGTGTGCGGCCGCATACTCCCTATGGAATGTGCCAAAACGTATTTTAAGGCTTTAGGACTCATCTAGAAAGGTTTCTTACTTCATGCGTTAGCCTTAGATGGAGTTCATTGCCATTTTTGGACCTAAAAAGAGTGTGTGCGGCTATACTTGATGTGTGCGGCCGTACACATGGTGTGTGCGGCCGTACACACTTGAAGATCATATGAAATGGCGTTTTTTATGTGTAAATTCAAGGGTCTTTAGCTTATAACAAGCTACTTCAAGTGTATACCCGATTTAGAGGCTTAAAAGTGTAGTTAGAAGCCCCAAAAGTAGTGTGTGTTCTTGGTGTTCTTAATGTTCTTGGTGATCTAACACCAAATAGGTGTTTTCATGGATCAAATCAAGGGAAAAGGCTAGTTAAGGTCATGTATTATCTATTCAAAGGATGAATCACTCACTTGATTGAAGATTGAAGTGAAACTTTGGATGATACTTGAGAGAAAACGAGTTCTAGCTTTGAAGAAGTGGAAAAAGTGTTTAAAATGACTAAGTGTTGAATATATAGGTGGGAGTGTGCGGTTGGGATGAGTGTGTGGCCGCACACACCTTGTGTTGGTGTGTTTGGCTCAATTGACAATACTCATCCCATGACTCATACCTTGATTATACTAGGTTTTAACCACTCTAATTGACTCTAAATAGTGCTAGAAAATAGCAAAAACGAGTCTAACCTTCATTGATTTGAATAAGTGTATAAAATAAAAATTTCGGATTGTCACATCATCCCCCCGTTAGAGAGAATTTCATCCCAAAATTAGAGTTTAAGCCATTAAGTAGTTACAAATAACTAAGCAAAAGGATGAGGATATTTTAGTTTCATCTGATCCTCTCGCTCCCAAGTGAATTCAGGTCCTCGCTTGGCGTTCCAGCGAACCTTCACTATCGGGATACGGCTTTGCTTTGTTTGCTTGACCTCTCGGTCCATGATCTCTACAGGTTCTTCCACGAAGTTGAGGCTCTCGTTGATCTCCATCTCGTCGAGTGGAATTACAAGAGTCTCGTCGGACAGACACTTTTTCAAGTTCGAGACATGGAAAGTAGAATGTACGTTACTGAGTTCACGATGTAAGTTAAGTTTGTAAGCTATAGGGCCGATCCTAGCAAGAATCTCGAAAGGCCCTATGTATCTTGGGTTTAGCTTTCCACGCTTTCCAAAGCATATTAAGCCTTTACAGGGTGAGACCTTCAAGAGAATACGGTCGCCCACCAGGAATTCCAATGGTTTCCTTCGTTTATCTGCGTAGCTTCTCTGTCTGTCTCTAGAGGCTTTCAATCGTTCACGAATCTGAACGATCTTCTCTGTCGTTTCCCGAATGATCTCCGGACCTGTGAGAGTGCTTTCAGGAACTCGTCCTTTAGGTAACTGGGTATCACCCACCTCAGCCCAGCACAGAGGGGATCTGCACTTTCGGCCATCGAGGGCCTCGAATGGAGCAGCCTTTATGCTCGTGTGATAACTGTTGTTGTAGGAAAATTCGACTAGGGGTAAATGAGTATCCCATGCTTTCCCAAAGTCGATCACACAGGCTCACAACATATCTTCCAAGGTTTGGATAGTCCTCTCACTTTTTCCGTCGGTCTGTGGATGGTAGGCGGTAGTCATGTCTAGCCTAATTCCTAGGGAACTTTGTAACGACTGCCAGAACCTCGAAGTGAATCTACTATCTCTGTCCGAGATAATGGATATGGGAACACCGTGCAATCGTACAATCTCCCGAATGTAGGTTCTTGTAAGCTTCTTCATCTTGTCTGTTTCTTTGATAGGCAGGAAGTGTGCGGACTTGGTCAATCTGTCGACGATGACCCATATGGTATCAAGTCCACCCGTTGTCTTGGGCAACTTGGTTATAAAGTCCATAGTGATCCGCTCCCACTTCTATTCAGGTATCTCCGGTTGCTGGAGTAATCCTGACAGCTTCTGGTATTCGACCTTGACCTTGGCGCAAGTAAGGCATTTACTCACGAAGGTAGCAATCTCTGCTTTCATGTTAGGCCACCCGTATAGCTTTTTAAGATCCAGATACATCTTATCTGAACCTGGGTGGACGGAATACCGAGTGTTGTGCGCCTCGTTCATGACCAAGTCTCTGAAACCTCCACGTTTCAGGGTCCAGATCCGATCCATGAGATAATAAGCTCCGCCACCCTTGACTTCCAAGTTCTTACCCATCCCTCTCAGGGATTCACCCGCCACATTTTCAGGTTTCAAAGCGTCGAGCTGAGCTTCCTTAATTTGTGTGGACAAGTGTGAATGGATAGTCATAGTCAATGATTTGACTCTACGACCAGAATATTCTTTTCGACTTAGGGCGTCCGCTACTACGTTGGCTTTACCCGGATGATAACGAATTTCACATTCGTAATCACTGAGTAGCTCGACCCACCGTCGTTGTCTCATGTTGAGCTCCTTCTGGTCGAATATGTGTTGTAGGCTTTTGTGGTCTGTAAAGATAGTGCTTTTTTTTCCATACAGGTAGTGTCTCCAGATCTTCAGAGCAAACACAACTGCTCCTAACTCAAGATCGTGAGTAGTGTAGTTGACCTCGTGTGTCTTCAGCTGTCTCGAGGCGTAGGTGATGACCTTACCTCGTTGCATCAGAACACATCCGAGTCCTTGATTTGACGCATCGCAATAGACGACGAAGTCTTCTATCCCTTCGAGGAGGGATAGTATTGGTGCGGTGCACAAGGCTCGCTTAAGCGTTTGGAATGATCTCTCCTGCTTCTCTTCCCAGTCAAAGGCCACACCCTTCTGGGTCAGTGTTGTAAGAGGTTTCACGATGCGGGAGAAGTTCTGAATGAACCTGCGATAATAGCCAGCGAGGCCTAGAAATTGACAAATTTCTGTAGGCGTCTTCGGTGCTGAACAACTCTCAATGGCTTTGATTTTGGAAGGGTCCACGTGTATTCCCTCTTCGCTAACCACGTGCCCTAAGAATTCGACTCTTCGGATCCAAAATTCGCATTTCGAGAACTTTACATAGAGCTTCTCCGAACGCAGCGTTTCTAAGACTAGTCGCAGATGTTGACCATGCTCCTCCTTACTACGAGAGTAGATAAGTATGTCATCGATGAAGACGATGACAAACTGATCCAAGTATGGACGACACACCATATTCATTAAATCCATGAATACTGCGAGCGCGTTGGTTAATCCGAAAGGCATCACTACGAATTCGTAGTGCCCATAACGAGTTCAGAAGGCTGTCTTCGGGACATCCTCCCCTAGGACTCGTAGTTGGTGATATCCGGATCTTAGATCGATTTTTGAAAAGAAGCTCGCCCCTTGCAGTTGATCAAATAAACCGTCAATGCGAGGCAGAGGGTAACGATTTTTGATAGTCAGTTTGTTGAGCTCCCTGTAGTCGATGCACATACGAAACGATCCGTCTTTCTTCTTGAAGAACAAGACTGGAGCTCCCCAGGGTGAGAAGCTTGGTCTTATAAAGCCCTTGCTGAGCAGTTCGTTAAGTTGACCGGATAGTTCTTGCATCTCTGCAGGTGCTAAATGATAGGGTGATTTGGCTATGGGGGTAGCCCCTGGAACTAAGTCGATTCTGAACTCGACTTGACGTTGCGGAGGTAATCCTGGGAGTTCCTCTGGAAAGATATCGGGAAAGTCGCGTACTACTGGAATGTTCTTAATGTCTTTCGTTTCTTGGCTCACATCGACCATATGAGCAAGAAATGCGCGACATTCCTTTCGCAAGAATTTCTGAGCTTGAATGCTCGAGATGATACGAAGGTTAGTGCCGGGTTTGTCGCCATAAACTTCTAGAGTTTCGCCAGACAGCAGATTAAGGCAAACAACCTTTTCATAACACATGATGTCGGCACGATCAAGACTCAACCAATCCATGCCGATAATGACGTCAAAACTTTTAATTGAGACCGGCATGAGGTCGATCGAAAATGAATGGCTATCTAGTGTTAGGGTACACCCTACGAATATACTGCTAGTGCTCTCTGTCTTTCCATTAGCCATTTCTACAGTGAACGGTTCTTTAAGTGCTTGTGATTTTTGCTTAAGTAAATGAGCAAATTTTTGGTTCACGAAACTCCTCTCCGCTCCACTATCAAATAGTATGCATCCATAAGAGTTATCGAGGAGAAACGTACCAGTGACCACTGTGGGGTCCGCAACCGCTTCCTCGTGGCCTATGGCCAGAACTCTTCCCACTCTACCGGCATTCCCTGCCTTTGGGTAGTCCCTCTTGTAGTGGCCCACCTCGCCACAACTGTAGCAAGCTTGGCCCACTCCTGCGTCGGGGACTTGGTTGAGTGGCCTCGCCGGAGCTTTGCAGAAACGGACGGTGTGTCCCTTCCTGTTGCAGTTCGAATACTGCATTTCCCGGCAGGCTCCTGTGTGGTGGAAGTTGCACTGGTTGCACTTAGGCAAGCTTCCAGCGTACTGCTTTACCAGAGCAGCAGCAGTGGCAGGTGCTATCGCAGCATGAACTGCCACGACCCGCTGCTTTTTGGCAGCCTTCTTCTTCTTCTTGTCATCCCAGAGCTTCCGCTTGGAATCAGCGGTTTTGGAAGGTTCCGAGATGGACAGAGTTGTTGTTGCGGTCGGGGTACGAACTCCATGGTCTATAAGCCGTTGTGCCAATCGCTTGGCACTATCGAATGTAGTGGGGTTTGAAGCCAAAACATTTCCCTGGAATGGAGGCACCAGCCCCCATATGAATCTCTCTATCTTCTTCCCCTCTGTATGAACCATGTTGGGACAGAGGGACACTAGTTCACAGAACCTGGCGGTGTAGGAGACTATGTCAGAGCCCTTCATGGTTAGGCTCCACAGTTCCTCCTCCAGTTTTTGGATTTCGCCCCTCGGGCAGTACTCCTCAATCATGAGGTCTCTCAAAGTTTCCCAGCCCATAGCATTAGCCACCACAAGAGATAGTGACTTTACATGGCTATTCCACCATGTCAGGGCTTTGTCTTCAAAGGTGCAAGCAGCGAACTTGACCTTGCTCCCTTCTGGACAAGAGCAGATTTCGAAAACCGATTCGGTCTTCTCGAACCATTGCGAGAGGGAAATGACTCCGCCAGTCCCTCTAAAGGACTTGGGCTTGCAGTTAGTGAAGTCCTTAAAGGAGCACTCTCTCAAGCGCACAGGAGCTTCACCATGAGTAGATTGAATAGGGGTTCCTCCTCTAGTGGAACCAGAAGAATGGTATTGAGCCATGGCTGTAGCCACAGCCGCAGCTACAGCAGCATTCAGTGCTGCCGTATCGATTTGAGGAGCAGGTGGTGTTACAGTTGATGGAGGATCGCGTCTTATTGATCGACGTGGAGGCATCTTTTAAATATAAGTTTAGAAAGATGTGGATATTGTTAAGAATTTAATAGGAAAATTGATGAGAATGACTCATGGACTAACTCTCCATAGCCCAACAACACAATTGAATAGCACGATTGAATGTAGGTCTAGTATTAACAGATGATAGCATTTGGATAATAATTTCCGCGAGATTAGATATCTGTCAATAATACTGGTATTACAGATGTAACAAGTTCGGGAAAAATGACCTAGAAGTAGGCCTTACATCAAACCAAGATGGGAAAATTTTGAAAGAACTATGACCTAATCAAGACCTAACAGGTCTAAGATTTACAAAGATAGGAAAATAGACTAGAGTTTTTACATAAACTAGGTTATATCCAAAAGAGAAGTTGGGGAGACTCTAGCGGCGACGAGAACTATTAGAGTGAGTTCTTGAATCCGACAGAAGGCGTTCTATGTCCCTCATGCGCCTTTCAGATCTTACTTGCTGAGCTCGAAGTTCCCTGACTTCAGCTTGGGTTTCAGCAAGTTCCCTCTGCAGAACTGCATTGTGGACCCGAGTCCTTTCATGAGCAGACTCCAGTTGGCGAATGCGGACTGTGTTAACGCCAGAGTTGGCGTCAATCTCCACGACTCGGTCGATAGCCGCTCGACCCTGTACGGTGTTCCGAGAAATCCTACGAACCATGATGGGTAGGACCCTATTAGCTGAACCTCCCTCGGTGAGGTCGTAGAAGCTTCTGTCTCCATTGTAGGGAATGGGTTGACCCTGTTCCTGACTCTATCTATTCAAGTTTGTGGCCCACAAAGGTGTGGGTCCTTGAAATGCTGGACGATGGTTTGGGTTTGGGTCTTGAGCAGCTGGGGGTAAGTTGTTGACTTCTGGCTCCGAGTCAGAACCATCAGAAAAACCTTCAGCTTCGTGATCATCCAAAGGTATTGGGTGATCATCATCTGGCTCTTCTCCCAGCCATCCAGCATTGCCGTGGTTGGGATAGTACGGGTCTCCGGGGATATGGAATCCAGCCATGATCTACGCGAGAAAAGGGATATAAGAAATAACTAAATAGACGAACTAATTAGTTAATTATAAGATGATCTTTATCAGTTACTTCAACATTTGCGTAGTGCATACCAGTCATATGTAACCGAGACATGATAGACCTTCGAATAAGTGACCCTAACTCTAAGCCCCCAACCAAACAAGGAACAGGAAGTAAAGCAAAGATCACAGATTCTAAGTCTATGATATCCTAGATACATATAACTTTAGCGTATCCACTCAGCAACTATTGATATACTAATAAAGACCTTTAGTTCTCAGATAAGTAATTATAGTAACACAAATTACTCCTATAGTATTTTCAGTTTATGTTCTGTTCTACTGTTCTCTTTGTAGTAGTGTTGGTAAGTTTTTAGACTTGTTGCAACCTCACAACCACACTTAGGCACATGCTAGTCACTCCTCGGATAATATAGTTGATCATGCTATATCTTCCCAGGGTTGACCATATGTCTCTAAGTCTACTTGTGCTGTCCAACAATCGTAATACTTTTGTTCTGTCCTAGTGACACTGATTTTAGTATGAATGCAGGTATGTATACTTAGTTAAATATTTTATTATTTAAAAGTGTAAACTCTTTATCAGAGTATTTTAATCCTGCTGTGTTTATAGTTCGTATATCTTTTATGGGTTGATACACTTGATTCACTATAAACAATGCTCTGATACCAATCTGTCACACCCCAAAACCGGAACGACGGAATCGTTCGGGGGTGGAGGACGTCATGTACAGTATCACAACAATGCAAAGTAGTAAACAAGCAACAACATCATCCATTACATTAATAATATAATTTAATACAAGTGTGTTCTGTCAAGTTATATAGACACCAAAAATATACATCAAAATAAATGATGAGTCTTGAACGAGGTCCATCTTCTCAAAACCTGGAACCGGTACCTATCTACTGGTGACCTGAGAATACAAGTTATTTTGAAAGAGTTTATCAGCTTTAAAGCTGGTGAGTTCATAAGTATATTAGTGTCTGTATTTGTATGAAAGTGTTTGTAAGTCTGTAATGTATAAGTTTGAAAATGTTTGTAAAAGTTTGTAATTGTTTGAACTCCCCTAGAAAACCCTATGTTTCCTACTAAAAGTAGCCTTCTACCAAGGCATCTAGTGTCTGTGTGTGTGTCTCTTGTAAGAGTATGTATTTTCCCAAATCTGACTATCATGAACCAAAAATATAGTTTTTACATTACTGTTTATTGTGTGAATATATCACAATTTGAATGCAACGGGAAAATGAAATAGTACTGTAGTGTTTTATTTAGTAACTACTGCTGTACTAACTACCTTAAACCAATTGTTATTTAAAGTACCATGTGATCGGCCTGTATCCTGCTACCGACTATAGCACGCGACGATGTAAGACATCGGAAGAAATGACGTTTGACACCCGTAGACTTGCAAGTCCCACTGTAGCGAGCAGCAAAGTGTAGGATAGTCAATCCAGTATAGATCTATACACAAACTCATATGCTCCCCACTTAAGGAGATTTTGGATACAAAAACGGTCATGACAGGTAATGCCATGCCCCGTTACGTGGCTCACATAACTGTAGTAATGTTCTAGTATATGTATGTGCTAGCTGTATTGTGTGTTCTCTCCCTGTCTAGCATATATGTATGTTCTCTCTGTATGGTATTGTTTGTTTCTCATCATAGTATTCTCTATATGTATGTTATGTTCTTTCTATATAGTATTGACTCATATATGAACTGACTCTTTGTATGTTTCATTGTTCTAGTAATAGTATTAGTATCTCCCTAAACTATACCTATTATAGCTTACTAGTAATGTTGTTTGAATGTATGAACATGTGTGTATACCCTTGCTACCCAAAGGTATTGAACTAAATGAAAGAAGGAACCTTTATACCTATATATATATACATAATATATAACTAGGATTCAAACGACCTTCGGACAAATAACCTGAATACCCTAAGTCCACAACCAAACAAGGAACAGGAAGTAAGGTGAGCTATCAGTCCTTAGTCCTTTCAATCCTACTTATATAACTATATCTATATAGGTACACATTTAACAGAAAATAAGTTTAAAAGAGTTTAATAAAAGTATTTGATATGTACAAGAGTTTGTAAAACAGTTTGAAGTAAAACAGTTTGATAACGCAGTTTGAAAAGTAAGAAATCTACTTGTGTGGTAGTTATTAATCACATGTGATTGATATAATAACTAAAATTGTTCAACATGTATTCCCCCCCCCCCATAAAAGCATTTAAAAACATTTAAAAGGTTAATTAAGGGGTATGAACTCACCTGTAGTGAGTGGTTTGGATGAACGGATGGTATAGGATGCTAAGTGTCAAGTGAAGACTTGAACACACATGCGGATCCTATTTAACATATAATGATACATATATGAATACAATTAGTGCTTATAACAACTAATTATTGAATTTGAACCACCTTAGGGACTATTAAACACTTATTTTGAAGTGTTACAACCATATATGATTGTATATAAGGGGTATATGGCTATACAAGGGAGTGTATGGTCAAATTACACATTATTTGTGTGTGTGCGGTCAGGGTGTGTGTGCGGCCGCACACTCCCTATGGAATGTGCCAAAACGTAATTTAAGGCTTTAGGACTCATCTAGGAAGGTTTCTTACTTCATGCTTTAGCCTTAGATGGAGTTCATTGCCATTTTTGGACCTAAAAAGAGTGTGTGTGGGTATACTTGGTGTGTGCGGCCGTACACATGGTGTGTGCGGCCGTACACATGGTGTGTGCGGCCGTACACACTTGAAGATCATATGAAATGGCGTTTTTCATCTGTAAATTCAAGGGTCTTTAGCTTATAACAAGCTACTGCAAGTGTATACCCGATTTAGAGGCTTAAAAGTGTAGTTAGAAGCCCCAAAAGTAGTGTGTGTTCTTGGTGTTCTTGGTGATCTAACACCAAATAGGTGTTTTCATGGATCAAATCAAGGGAAAAGGCTAGTTAAGGTCATGTATTATCTATTCAAAGGATGAATCACTCACTTGATTGAAGATTGAAGTGAAACTTTGGATGATACTTGAGAGAAAACGAGTTCTAGCTTTGAAGAAGTGGAAAAAGTGTTCAAAATGACTAAGTGTTGAATATATAGGTGGGAGTGTACGGTTGGGATGGGTGTGTGGCCGCACACTCGGGTGTGCGGCCGCACACACCTTGTGTTGGTGTGTTTGGCTCAATTGCAAGGTGTTACACTCACAATACTCATCCCACGACTCATACCTTGATTATACTAGGTTTTAACCACTCTAATTGACTCTAAATAGTGCTAGAAAATAGCAAAAACGAGTCTAACCTTCATTGATTTGAATAAGTGTATAAAATAAAAATTTCGGATTGTTACAAAAATGTAACTGAGTCACATCTTGTATTAAGAATCATCAATTAGGAACTTAACAGAGTTAGACAGTGAATTTTACCTGAAGTAGAGTCAAACTTTTTGACTTTACCATCCTTATGCTCTTTCAGGTAAATTTGGCAGCTTCGCAACCAATGCCCCTTCCTTTGGCTATAGAAACATATGGACCTTTTGGGAATGGTACACGGGACAATCTCAAACTTAGCCTTTTCTCTTTACCATTTGGTCAACCGAGTTGACTATGGCTGATCCCTTTCCATTGGGAAGAGAAAGCTTTTCTGATTTCCAATGTTACCATTGTCAATGTCCATGGAAGTTTTGGAAGTCGATCTTCCAACCAAATTTGCTTTACCAGTGCTGCAAATCATTGTTGATTCGGCAGCATCAAGCAAATAGGTAAGATCATTAAGGGTCATGTCATAGTATGTTACATAGTAGTCTCAAAGAACTCACTATGTGACTTAGAAAGTGATTGAAGAACCTAGTCAACAACCAACTTCCTCAAGACTTTGACACCCAACTCTCCCGGCTTGTCAATATGTGACTTCATCTCCAAGATGTGAGTCCACATAGACTTTGCTTGCCAATAGGGCTTGAGTGACCTTCAACTTTTCAAGAACTTGTGGGTTAGGGATAATAATTTGAGGAGGTGGAGGAAGTGAAGTATGATTTCCATGACCCAACCACGGAACATCATCTTCATTAGGAAAGCTTGTTCCAAGAGATTTTGGATGATCATAGTTGTCTGAACCAGACATCTACAATGGGAGAAATTCAAGTAAGATGATTTAAGTCCTTAATATAACACCTAACATGAAATATTAAGGCTAGGACCCAACACAATATTTTATAACTTGGAAGAGGGATGTCGTAATCCAAGCTAGAAAATATTTGAAGGTAGGTAAATGACGATTTACCAATTTCCACCACGAAAAATGAAAAATATTTTTAGATGTTAAGTGAATTGAAACTCCTAGATCCTTTGAGATTCATTGAAATTTTCAATGGCATGTTTAAATCTCGATTGTGCCCACTCAAGTTTGTGACTGGGATGCCGAGGATCACAAACAAGGTGTGAATAACCATGCAAATTAACTTGGTACTCTTAATCTTTATCACCTAATCGATGTGATGGTTAACCACACGCGCTCCACCGATCTATGATAAACCTTAAGCCATCCTTTTCCAACCTTGTTAAATCCAAGTTAGTGTGCCGATTAACCACACACGCTCCACTAACGACTTAAGCAAGGTGCAAAGTATAATTTCATGGGTTAGCACCAAATTCACATTTTCCTAAGTAGCTAAGATTGGGAATTTTAAGAGTTTAGTTACTTAGTATTTATCATTATACTTTTAATGAAGGGAGAATTAATGTCATGTCAAACCCGTTCAGCTAACGACCCTCCACCAGTCAAGGAAGCGGTGGGTGAGAGTGGACACCCATTAAACTGCCATTTTATAGGCAGTAACCTTATACCCCCCCTTATAGACCGGCTTCGTGAATGAGGCCTACTAACGGTAAGACTGAATTTTTTATTATACATATATGTAACTATTAACTATTAATATTATGATAGTATAAGGGTTGAATTTTAACTTTTAAAATTCTAAGGGTTTAACTTGGAATCAAAGTATTCATGAGGGGAAACTTTACAAATTCCAAAACTTGAGGGCAAGTTTTGAACTATTCAAAAACTTTTGGATTTTTATAACTTATGAGTTTAATTAAGGTTGTAAAAACTTTAATGAAGAAACTCTTGAACATCCATAACTTGAGGACAAGTTATGGAGTTCATAAGACAAAAGACTCTTCAATTGTGTAGCCTATGAATTTTAATGGATCTTTAAAAGAAATGACTTTTGGTCATCCAAAACTTGAGGAAAAATTATGGACTCCATTAAAAAACATTTAGATGAAGAATTAACTAACAACCAATTTGCGAATAATTCCTATGATCTACCAAAACTCATAAGGGTATGAACAATCATATCAACAATTTCAAGAATGACATAAACACACATAAAACTTGAAATTTTTTATAACAACCTTGAAATTTGATTTCCATAATCCTTAGCACATCAAAAATGGGTTTTATAAGTCCAAAACAGTTTAAGGTAATGATTCTAGACCAATTCCAGCCTTAAAACTCGAAGATATGCTGTCAGGGGGTCCAACTCGTCGAGTGCATGAACCAACTCGACGCGTTGGATGAATTTAGGCATGGACTCGTCGAGTCCCATAATGGACTCGACGAGTCAGCTGTCCAGACAGTATATAAACTTCGATTTTCAGCAATTTACATCAAGTATAAATGAAAACAAGCCTTGGCTCTGATACCACTGATGGGTTTTGAGCATTCTAACACTCATATGGTGTACACGCAACCCTATAAACCTTGGATCTATTTTTTCTCTCTTATACATGCAAATATTCAATATTCCAAGGTTTCAGCCTAACTAGCATAATAAGAAGTATATACATTACAAGAATCTAGTAGAATGACATACCTTTTGATGGAGCTTGAAGTCTTGAATCTTTAAGAGCTTAGTGACTCAAGTGTTGCACCTCAAATGGAATCACACAACACCAAGAACCCTTGGAATAATTAGAGAATAAGGATACTTGCACCAAATTGGTTTTGCCCTCTTGTGTACTATACACTAGTCCCCATTTCATGAACTAGAGACCTCTTTATATAGTGTGGAGGATTAGGGTTACATTCATGTAAACCCTAATACCCATGACCTTTCATTTCCATAGGATCCATGGGTTAAACACTCCATGGACTATCCATGAAAGCTTAGCCCAACCTAAATGAACTTGGCACATCCTATATATATAAGAGTCCATACTTAATTAGTTCCTTTTGATCACTAAATTAATTCTAAATTAATTCTTGATCAATACTAATTAAATAATATGATTCCATATTAATATATTAGAACTTATAATATATTAATATAAATCATAAGTATCCTTTTTCTCATTTTGTCTATCCAATTGTTCCGATGCCATGCAACCCAAATAGACCATGCCAAATCGGGTAAAGTACATAATAATTATAGTTTATGGACTTAGACACTAATCCAACAGTCTCCCACTTGGATAAGTCTAAAACTATTATTGCGTATGACTCCAAAACCCGACTAGCAATCGTAGCTCTTAAAGCCGCTGTCGAACTCTGACCTAGTCAATGACTTGTCCATTAGATAGGGGATCATATATTCCTCCATTCTAGATATCATATGGACTAAGACATGGATTATAATCATTCTCTCTGTCCATTTGTTGTTTCCCGATTTCCGATTTATGACGACTGACTAATTGAACAAATCAAACCCTAATTGAACAAATCAAATCAGTCCAGGCTTGGCCAAGCACTTTGGGGTGTCATCACTAAATCATCGAGGGGACCACATATATCGCTTTTATCCCTCCAAGGGTAAAGGGAATGGATAAACTTCGACTCATATGCTTGTTCTACTACTTGTTGAATCACACATAAAGGCACGTTTTATAACATCGAGTTACCAATGTATTTTCGTACAATCAATGTATAACCAACTCATAGTCAACAACTCATATCTCTAGGTTTGAAGAATATAAGATATTATCGTCTCATGATCACCCGTGATAAAATCCATGAAGTGAGTCAAATGAGCGTCCATAAGTTTAGCAAACCAGTTAGTCTTTCCATAAGCTTTGACCAAGAAAGAGGATGCCACTAGAGCCAAGGATAATGAAAGGAAATATAATGCTAGTTCCATGAGAACCTCAAACTAATCGTCATAAAAAAAGCAAGACACCAAGGAGGATCATGCTACACCAACCACTAACCAGAAGTAGTTTTCCATAAAAACAAACTATGTATCAAGTGTAACCAAAATCGTAAGGATGAATGCGTTATCTACAACAAGTGTAAAAAAAATAAGTACGTTACTGACTTTTGTAGAATCCCAACACCTACACCAGCAAACCGGAGAATAGGCACAGGAATAAGCACGAATAAAGAATGGACATGTTATCACAGTAGTAAAATTGGGCACTTCAAGAGAAGCCGCTCAATGTTAAATTCCCATGTAGTGAAGCTCGAGTGAGAGCATTTTTGTTTGGAGCAAGAGACACAATTCTAGAACGACCAGAAATGTATGATACATTTCTCATTAACCATTTATAGGTTCAAGTGCTATTGATTCATATGTGAATAAGAGTTTTGTGAAACTTGAGCTTAGACATGTGCTAAGTCATGAATTTGGGTGAAAAATGTAAAGTAGAGACAACTAGTGAAAAATGTCAAGAGCTACTTATAAATTTTTTAACAAAGCACGTTTTGCACGTCAAACTCATGTGTGCGTCCATTGAAATTACCAATTCCATTGTCATTATGAATCGAATTTGTCTATGCCACGCTAATTTATTCTTTTACAAAAATCGTGGGACACCCCTCTTGCCTGATGGAGAAACTCTAACCATTTTCCAGAACAAGTTAGGATGAATCCTTGAAATCATCTTTTTCACGAAGACTCAAAAATATCTACACAAGAAACATTACATTTTCTTGACACTTATAGTGGGTAATAAGAGCAACGCAAAAGAAGTTAGGAGCATACCTCAGTTATGCAACTACCCTGTTATATTATTTGAAGATCTGCCCATGAAACCACTAAATAGAGAGGTCGAGTTCCATATCAGCTTAAATCGGGGTGGTATGAATGACAAGGTCTCCTTATCGGTTGACTTCCTCAGATATACATGAACTACCTCGTCAACTACATAGAACTTCTTGACAATAACATTATCAATCTCCTAACTTTGAGAGCACCAACTCTGTTGATCAAGAAAAAGGATGGATCCTTTTCGAATATTAGGAGTCGAACCTCCTAATTTTCAAGAATCAGTACCAACTCCCAAGAGTCAATGACCAGTTAAAGCAATTATAATTGTTCCACTATTACTCAACAATCGACCTACGGTCAAGGTGTGATCAACTCGATGTTTAAAATGGAGATAGTCCAGGAATTGTACTTAGAACCTGTTAAATTCATTACAAGATCCTAGTTATGCCTATCAGATTGACAAATTCTCCCATGTTGTTCTTAGAGCTTATGCTCTATGTTGCTAAACATGCTTTAATGAATTCGTGATCATATTTATCGATGACTTATTGATAGACCTATGAATCAAGGAGGGACACAACAACCACTTATAACGAGTCCTTGAACTAATAAAGTTGTATGCCAAATTCTCTAAGTGTGAGCTTTGGATTAGAGAAGTACACATTCTAGGGCATGTGTTCAACATAAAAGGGATCCGTGGAAATAGAAAAACAAGAAGGTATCTGCATTCTAAAAAAGTGAAGAAAATGTTATGAAGCACACAAATCCTATCATTTCCTAAAGAAATGAAGGACTTCATCGTTTATCGCAAAGCGTCCCATCAAGGATTAGGGTTTGTATTGAAGTAGAAGCGAAAAGGTTACTACATATGCTTCCCTATAACTCAAAGTCTACGAGAAAAACTATACTACCCATTACCTTAAGATAGGAGCTATTGTTTTGATTTGAAGAGTTAGAGACGTTGCATGTATTCTACAAAGTGTGACATCTTTACATATCACAAAAATCTCCAGCACTTCTTCGACCAAAAATAACTCAAGATGAGGTTGTGATGATGAGTTAAGTTGTTAAATGATATAAAGGAGAAATTAGTTATCACCATGGTAAGGATAATGTTCGAGCAGATGTCGTGACTCGAAAGGAACAAGTCAAGCCCATCAGTTAAAAAATTCAAACGATGATTGACCATTCAAACCTTACCACACAGATTCAGTAATCTCAACACAAGGCTATAAAAGAGGAAAACATCATGAGTGGAGCTTTGCGGATATTGGTAAGCAATTCAAGCCTAAGGATAGTGGAACGCAATACCTTATGAATCAAATCTGGACATCCCAGTTCGGTGGCATCGGAAGCTTAGTCTTAAATGAAGCTCACCAAACGAAGTATTTCATCTATCTGAGCTCTGACAACATGGGCATAAATCTGAAAAAAAAAATGTATTGGTGGCTTAAGTTCAAAATAAAAGTTATCGCTTGTATAGGCAAAAGCCCAACTTACTCTAAAGAGGTAAACCAAACATCTGAAGCCCTCGTGTTTACTTAAAAAACAGAAATTCCCAAGTAAAAGTGGGAACCGATCGCAATAGAATTTATACTGAAATTACCCAAGAAACCTAGTATCTTCCATACTATTCGAGTAGTAGTCAATAGATTGACTAAGTCCGCCCAATTTTTGCTAATCAAAGAAATAGATAAAATGGAAAAGCTTACCAAGACTTATATATCAGGAAAATATCAGACAACAAGAGGTATCGATTTACTTCATCTCCCACATAGATAGTAGCTTCACCTAGCAAATTTGACAATCATCATAATCCTTGGGGAAATGCTTGAATATAAACACAACTTACCATTCTCAATGGTCAAAGTTATCCAGACCTTGGGAGATACGCTTTGATCGTTCATGATAGACTTCGGAAGTGTGTAGGTTAACCGTTCACCATTAATTGAGTTCTCCAACAATTATGGTTATCACTCCAACATTAAAGCTGCACTATTTGAGGCTTGTACGGATGAAAGTGTTGATCCCTGATTTGTTGGCTAATGGTTAGAGATACGACACTGAACAAAGAACATGGAGGTGATACACTGCATACTATTCCAGAAATCACAATATTACATAACAGATCTTGTGAAGCTAGGAATGATTAAAAAACTATACATGAATTTCAAGAGAACTATGTTACCGAATGACATAGGCCTCTTTATGTCACACCCCAAAACTGGAACGGCGGAAACGTTCTGGGGTGGAGGACGTCATGTCAAGTATCACAACACATGCAGTATAGTAATCAAAGTACAACAACCATTGCATTAATAGTATAAGTTTTACATAGGTTACATTTAGCAACAACATCAAAGTAGATATAGATAATAACATAAGATGCAGCTCGGTACAAGGCTGTCTTCGCAAAAGCTCCCGTAGTGTACCTGTCTACTGACGACCTGAGAATACAAGTTATTTTGAAAGAGAGTATCACCATTTTAATGATGGTGAGTTCACAAGTATTTTAATGACATTGATGTAAATACATGTTTTTCCTCAAAATAATCTCATTAGAAGATGGTGATAAGAGTTCATAAATTATTTGAGTTCTTTCCAGAAAATCCTATATTCTCTAACAAAAGTAGTCTTCTACCAAGACCCGACTGTTTTGTGTTTAAAGAGCATTTTTCCCCAAATGTTACTATCATTATAAAAATATAGTTTTACATAAATGAGTATGTGAGAAGATCACAATTAAATGTAGTAGAGAAGATAATGCTTTACTTCAGCAAAGACATTGCTGTTTATAAGGTAAGAAAAATGCGGACTCCAGGTAGTATTTGATGGACTATACACCTCGGGGAGTCTAGAGTAGTAAAATACAGACTCCAGGTAATATGAACAATACACCTCGGGGAGTCCAAAGTAGTAAAATACAGACTCTAGGTAGTATTAAATGAACAATACACCTCGGGGAGTCTAAAGTAGTCTTTAGTCCTAATTCGGTTAATTTAAAGGTTCAAATGGAAACTAGTACATAATTAGGAAGATATATTAGGATAGTTTTATGTATATAAAGAAACTACCGTAGTACTAATTACCTTAAAGCCATGAATTATAAGTTAAATGTAAAGATACTCGTAACCATACTGATTGACAGATGTAAACACGACGACCTGCTGGCGTCGAAATGAAAGATGTGACATTTGTCACCCCTTGGCTTGGTCGGCCGGGACTGTAGCTAGCAGTCAGGATGTGGGATGGTGTGTCCCGTATAGATCTATACACACAATGCCCGCTCTCCCTCCAGGAGACTCTGGTTACCAACTTGACAACGGTGAAATCCGCGTCATGAGGATGTATCTAGTGTTTTGATTTCTATATACCTTTCTTTTTACTAAAAGTATAGGTTTTTAGAATATTGATATAGCTAAGCTCTCCTTCATGAAAGTTATTGTTGGTTCCTAAACTATACCTATTATAGTTTACTTGAGAGGTTATCTAGGTACCTTTGATACCCAAAGGCGTTGAACTGGAGTAATAGTTTTAATATCTAGATAGATATACAAAATATAACTAGGATTTCAACGACACTCAGACAAATAATCGGATACTCTACGTCCACAACCAAACAATGAACAGGAAATAAAGCGGGCTATCAGTCCTAAGTCCTTCAAATCCTACTTATATAACTATATCTATACAGACATGAATCTAACAAGAATATAAGTTTAAAAGACTTTGATAAAAGTTTACTAATTTAGAAAGAGATTTTTGTATTTTAAAAGTGATTTGAAAACAAGATTTGGAAACCTTTAGCTGGATAAAACAGTTTAACATGCAAAATCTATTTGCTTGACAGTTATTAATCAGATGTGATCGATATAATAACTTAGTAATTCAAATTGTATTCCCCCCCCATAAAAGCATTTAAAATCATTTCAAAGGTTGATTAAGGGGTATGAACTCACCTATAGTGAGTGGTTTGGATGGAAGTGCCGGACAGGATGTTAAGTGTCAAGTGAAGACTTGAAAACACACACAGATCCTATTTAACATGTAATGACACATATATGTATCTAATTAGTCATTTAACAACTAATTAATCAATTAAGGACACCCTAATACATGGATAATACTTTGATTCATGTGCTAGGAGTACTAAAGAGTTGTATCTAAAGAGAGTGTGGCCTCACATTGGAGTTTACTTCCCATTTGGTAACAACACATGAGTTTACGGCCCATCGTCATTACCCCCATGAGTTTACGGCCGTAAACTCATGGTAATTTGTACCATTGCATGATTTAAGGTCTTATACCCCTCAAGGAAGTGTTCTAAACTTGTATTCAGGCTTAGGAAGGGACTAGGGCTCAAAATGGCCCTTCATTTGAGTTTACAGTTCTTGGACCACCCCCATGGAGTTTACGGTCGTAAACCCTTGAGTTTACGGTCGTAAACCCATGAGTTTACGGCTGTAAACTCATGGTCGATCCAACCATTTCGTGATTTGGGGTCTTTAGCTCATGCATCCAAGGTTCTAGTCCAATATTCAAGCCCTAGAAGGTGTTTGGGGCACTTAAATACCACTTGATGGTGTTTACGGTTCAAGGAGATCCCTTGACCGTAAACCCATGTGTTCTTGGGGATTTTTGATGTTTTCCAATGGTTTAGCATGTATACTAAACAAATAACTAGATAGGAAGAGTGTACTTATAGGAATCTTGTAAGAGTGTTTTAGGCCCAAAAACACTAGTGTGTGTTCTTGATGTTCTTGGTATTCTTGAAGAACACTTGAAAATCTAAGAAAAGAGGAGATTCCATGGATGAAATCGTGTATAAACACTAGATAAAGTGTTATATCAACAAATCTAGGGAAGAAACAGTTACATTTTTGGAAGCTTGGAAGGAAGGTGTTATGATACTTGAGAGAGAATTGTGGGTGTTCTTGAGCTAGGAAGTGAAAAATGAGCCAAAAATGACTAAGTGTTGTATTTATACTCTTTAGAGTTTACGGCCATAAACTCCATGTTTGGGGTCGTAAACTCCAAATTCTTGGAGTTTTGAGACTTAAGTGATGCACGACAACCTCTAAAGTATACTTCCTATAATTATTTATCGAAGTACTAGGCTTTTGAATACTCAAAATGACTCCAAACAGCTTAGAATTTAGCGAAAACGAATATGACTTCTAATGGGGTGAATAGTTGTACCAGATAGAAATTCCGAGTTGTCACATCGTCCCCCCGTTAGAGGGAATTTCATCCCGAAATTAGAGTTTAAGCAATACGCAGTTTTAATTTAACGAAGCAAAAAGATGAGGATATTTCAGTGTCATCTGATCCTCTCGCTCCTAAGTGAATTCAGGTCCTCGCTTGGCGTTCCAGCGAGCCTTTACTGTCGGGACACGGCTTTGATTTGTTCGCTTGACCTCTCGGTCCATGTTCTCTACAGGTTTTTCCGCGAAGTTGAGGCTCTCATTGATTTCGATCTCGTCGAGTGGGGTTACAAGAGCCTCGTTGGACATGCACTTTTTCAAATTTGAGACGTGGATAGATTAGGGCGGAATTTATGGAATCTCTAAAGTAGTTGAGGTCTGACGGATGATGGACCAATTCTTACGAAGAATCTCTGATAGTCCTAAGCTCTTGGGGAAATAGAGCGTTTTAGTACCTGGAACATAATATACTTCCATGGTGGGATCATCACTGGGCGTGATCGTCATTTTGAAGTTCCAAAAGTTTTATCTTACCGAATGTGTAGTCCTTTTGATTGGTTCTTAGGAAGCTCAGGTTGTCTTCGGATTCGTATTTCTTACTGGTTGGCTTTCAGGGGTTTTCTGGATTATTGGAGGTGCTGACTATATGCTGGCATCTACTGGTTACATGACATCTATTGGTTATGTGGCATCTACCTCAGCCCAGTGCCAAATGGACTAGCACTTCTGACTCATGAGGTGTTTCTAACAGAATATCTCATAGTCAGTATGATAGAGGGTTTTACCAGACGATGCTTAGAGAATTTCAATTTTCATCATCGTCTAATAGATGCTTTCACAGTATGATCCCTAATCGGAAAGAATCATTCTCTCTCTCGCTTCGCTTGTTTCATGGATAACAGTCTCTGATCAGGGCTAGCTTCGCCCTTAGATATTTTTTGAAGTGATTGACTATTTCGGGAGGTGGTTCTACTATCTCTTTAGAGATAGTATACTTTAGGACACCTAGTAGTCTAACAAATCTCTAAGACATGCTCTATTCTCCATTGTGTCTGCTCCCTCCAGTTTGTAGGAAGCGCGTGTTTTTGTATAACCCATCGACTAACACCTAGACTGGTGTCGAGTCCACAATCTCTTTGTGATCTGGGTTATAAAGCTTAACGCAACTTACCATCTACTTTACTCAAGTATTCTTGGTCCCGAAGGTAATCATGTAGTTCTTAGCATCCTAGTATTAGCTTTGGTGAATGCAGACTATTATTTATAGGGCGACGGTGACTTTTCTCGCATGAGGAGGCACTATCTCAACTTTTACCGTCCTAGGCACTTCTCGTCTGTATCTGGATGAACGAAGTGCTTGAGTAGTGCGAGCATCCCTTGAAACTACTCTTCCGATGTTACCGAGTTTCTCTATCTAGATTAAATCTAGATGGCATAAGACTCTTCCACTCAGAACCTCAAATTTCCCCATCCATTCTTCTCAGAGATTAACCTGTCACAACTTTCCAGGTTTCTTGGCCCTCTACTGAGATGCTTAATTTGTGGGATTAGGCGTGAATGGATGGTCGTAGTCAATGTTTTTGACTCTTACGATTTGAGTTACTTTTCCAAACTGAGGGTGTCAGCTACCATGTTTGGCCTAACCCGGGATGACAACAAATTTCGAATTTGTAGTCATTTTAGTAGCTCAACCCACAATTGTTTTCTTGAGTTCAGCTCCTTCCCTATGGATATCCGATGAAGAGCTTTATTTTAAGGTTCATGGTAGACCTCATACTCGGCTCAATCACTGTTACTCAGTGTATACAAGTCGTATATAATTGAGATTGACAGGATGTTCAGATGTGTGGCCCCACCCCAAACCCACAACCAACCAAGGAATAGAGAGTAGGGCGGAAGCACACATATTAAATCTTATCGACCTAAATTATATATCACCCTAATGCATATACCCAGTAGTAGTAAGTTAATCCCATGAGTTCTTTCTCTTGATTCATGAACTAGATCGTGCGGTGCAAGTGGTCTTTCTGGGCGATCTACTTAGTAGACCTCGGGCGGTTATTGTCTTCCGGAATATCTGTAGTGCCTTTCGCTTCTGGTTTTAATGTCTAATGGAGTTGGTTAACAGCGCGTGGTACCCCTTTCATGGGTACTTCTGAAGGTTGGATAAGGGTGAGATGACGGATGGTTCGCATTAGGTTCTCTATTAGGGCTGAATGAATTTTATTTGACGCTTAGGATAAGGTGAAAGTTATTTTTACACAGCACTAGGAATTCTCACATGGTCGAACCAAGTCGAACCATGGCTGACGGTAGTGTCGAAATTTACGAACATCGACACGATATGAAATGGAGATTGATAGGACCATGTGTTGAACAGAGCACACAAGTTAGCAGCGCTTCGGGTTCGTCCATGGTATTACTACCGCAAATACTTGGACCGATATGATTTAACGCCGAACGTTAGGGGTCCTGATGTTGTGGAATAATGTACTTTTCATGAACGGATTTCTCACGAGGCCTCTCTATAATCGCCTAGTATACACTAGTCATGTATAATTAAGATTAAAAAGATTGTTGACTGAGCGACGCCGCCCTAAGTCCACAACCAGACAAGGAACAGGAAGTAAGGTCACATCACTCATTCGAGGTCTATCAATCCTAATTACAAATGGCCTTAACGTATATACTAAGCCATCATAGCTTTAACTGATGGGTTTTTAAGTTTTACAACAGTGTTGCGACTTTTGCCTTAATGAGGGAGTAATTACAATTTGAATCGATTATTTAAAGTTTTCGACTAGCTACTTAAGGTTGAGAGGCGTACCAAAATTCTACCGCGTTCCTTGACGTTTCCCCTAGGTATTAGGGTTAAACTCCTCTCGCGTCTTTGTCATTTCTTTCAGTTGGGAAATCCCTCTTGAAGTGCCCAATTTCACCACATAGGTGGCATATTGGACTAGTCCCAACATTGGTAGTTGATGTAATGAACTCAACCGGGGTCCTGCAGTTGCGAGCGGTATGTCCCTTCATGTTGCACTTAACACAAAAGGGTCCTCGACAGACTCCAAAATGATGGTAGTCACACTTGCTGTAGTGGGGGAGGTTCCCTAGGTAGGGTCTTCTTGGTGTCGAGACAGGCGGGTTGACAGGGGTATTGATTTCCTCAGCTTGCTGCCCTTCGGAAGGTCCTTGAGCCGAGGTACTCCCCTTCTCGTTCTCAAACTTTCTTTTCAGGGGATTAGATTGGGGTTCTTGGGTGGCTTTGCACACGGGTGTTGGTTGCTGCTGTCCATTGCTATGATCGGGATTCTCGATAGTGCTCCTACTAACATTGGCGTTGTTAGCATTCAGGTGAGCCATGACAGCTACTACGGCTGCTGAAACTGCAGCTTGGAACATAGCTTCATCGATCTGAAGAGTCGGTGTCTTGCTAGTGGGTTGGTTACGTTTCTTCGGAGGCATGGTTTTTCCTACACGATGAGGAACACAAACTGATGAGAGACGATGGTTACCCTTAGACATATCTTTCCTTACTATAATAGGCATAAAATTTTTCCCGCTCTTTGAGCTATGGTTCTCTAAGTGTCGACCTACATTCCTATGATGCAGTCCTGGTAACAGGGTAGAAGTAA
Source organism: Lactuca virosa (assembly GCF_052849685.1). NCBI lineage: Eukaryota > Viridiplantae > Streptophyta > Magnoliopsida > Asterales > Asteraceae > Lactuca > Lactuca virosa. The sequence goes on from NC_136428.1 coordinate 321,382,315, forward strand.
GTGTATCGAAAAGCCATAAAATGGGTGTCGTTCCAACTAAGTTATCTTTATATTGGAGAGGTTCACTCTCCGGTTTTGAAAAGATTTGAAAGAGCTTCGGAACGAAGGTTACATAAGCAAAGACATGAAAGTTTATGGCTAAACACCCTCAATCGAGGTTTTGTGATCCGATTTATTTATCTTAGTCGCGACAGGAAAGACGATTTGCCTAACACATAGTTTGAGTAGTGTAATCACTAGCTCACTAAATTGTATTATTTTATGGGTTATTAGTGTGACGTTAAAGAGGTAGAAACACTTCTCGGGTTTCATGCATTGACTCCCTCTGTCCACCTCTTATCCTTGGCTGGAACAAGCGTTGGTTTTCCTCGGGTACTTATATAGGGTTCTCTTCTCCTGTAGACATATTAAATTTATGTTCCGCCTTACTTCCGATTCTGACTTTGATCGTCGTCACCTCATAATGGATGATTGGAATCTCGGAAGTTCAGGCGAATTTCCCACCGATGTTCCTAAAAGGGTATAGGCACATGGCGATTTCAATAGTCTCATCACTGTTCAATTATTTCCTACTTGGAAATCTCCTCAGTGAACCTCTTCTGGGTCTTTATTGACTCCTATGTTGATTACTGAAGTGGATAAGGTTCCCTAAAGGGGTTCGTGCGAGAATCAGAATGTCTAAAGAATCTTAAGAGAATATTAAAATATTTTAATGTGTGATCCATATCGAGTCCTTCTACAATTTCATAGTGTACACAAATCATATATAACTTAGATTTAATAGGCCTTCGAATATGTGATACTACCCTATATCCACATCCAAACAAGGAAAAGGAAGTAGAGTGAAACCACACATTCTCAGCGTATGAGATCCTAACTATATATAACCTTGGGAGCATACACTTGGTAATCATAGACCGATCCATAAGGATCTTTTTAGTTTTCACGCAAGGTTATTTATGGTTCATAAAATACCCCTATAGTATTTTAATTACATGTTTGATTCTAAAACCTCTGAACATGCTTTTGGGTTTATTGTTAGTCTTTTAGTATCACAAATACTCCGATAGTATTTTAAACCTTATGTTCGGCTCTAGCATTCCTATATGGTAAGTTTCAGATTCATTGCAACACCACCATAACTCCCAAACACATGTTAGTCGCATCTCGAATAAATATAGTTGATCAGGCTATATTTATTCTAGTTACGATTACATAACTGCCCAAGTTTGACAACAATGCTCAACATCCAAAGACTTTTATTCTTATTCTTTTTGTGATACTTGTTCGGGTTTTTATATTCTGGATGTTCTTATACTTTTGTAAAAATATGGTTATATTTTAATGTATAATTCTTGGTCAGAGTGTTTTTATCCCATTGTATTTATAGGTTGTATATCTTTTATGATTTGATATACTGAGCTCACTATAAACAATGCTCTGATACCAATCAGTCACCCCCCAAAATCGGAACGGCGGAAACGTTCTAGGTTGGAGGACGTCATGTCAAGTATCACAACACATGCCGTATAGTAATCAAAGTACAACAACCATTGCATTAATAGTATAAGTTTTACATAGGCTACATTTAGCAACAACATCAACGTAGATATAGATAATAACATAAGATGCAGCTCGGTACAAGGCTGCCTTCGCAAAAGCTCCCGTAGTGTACCTGTCTACCGACGACCTGAGAATACAAGTTATTTTGAAAGAGAGTATCAGCATTTTAATGCTGGTGAGTTCACAAGTATTTTAATGACATTGATGTAAATACATGTTTTTCCTCAAAATAATCTCCTTAGAAGATGGTGATAAGAGTTTATAAAGTATTTGAGTTCTTTCCAGAAAATCCTATATTCTCTAACAAAAGTAGTCTTCTACCAAGACCCGACTGTTTTGTGTTTAAAGAGCATTTTTCCCCAAATGTTACTATCATTATCAAAATATAGTTTTACATAAATGAGTATGTGAGAAGATCACAATTAAATGTAGTAGGGAAGATAATGCTTTACTTCATCAAAGACATTGTTGTTTATAAGGTAAGAAAAATGCAGACTCCAGGTAGTATTTGATGGACTATACACCTCGGGGAGTCTAGAGTAGTAAAATACAAACTCCAGGTAATATGAACAATACACCTCGGGGAGTCCAAAGTAGTAAAATACAGACTCCAAGTAGTATTAAATGAACAATACACCTCGGGGAGTCTAAAGTAGTCTTTAGTCCTAATTCGGTTAATTTAAAGGTTCAAATGGAAACTAGTACATAATTAGGAAGATATATTAGGATAGTTTTATGTATATATAGAAACTACCGTAGTACTAATTACCTTAAAGCCATGAATTATAAGGTAAATGTAAAGATACTCGTAACCATACTGATTGACGGATGTAAACACGACGACCTGCTGGCGTCGAAATGAAAGATGTGACATTTGTCACCCCTTGGCTTGGTCGGCCGGGACTGTAGCTAGCAGTCAGGATGTGGGATGGTGTGTCCCGTATAGATCTATACACACAATGCCCGCTCTCCCTCCAGGAGACTCTGGTTACCAACTTGACAACGGTGAAATCCGCGTCATGAGGATGTATCTAGTGTTTTGATTTCTATATACCTTTCTTTTTACTAAAAGTATAGGTTTTTAGAATATTGATATAGCTAATTTCTCCTTCATGAAAGTTATTGTTGGTTCCTAAACTATACCTATTATAGTTTACTTGAGAGGTTATCTAGGTACCTTTGCTACCCAAAGGCGTTGAACTGGAGTAATAGTTTTAATATCTAGATAGATATACATAATATATAACTAGGATTTCAACGACACTCGGACAAATAACCGGATACTCTACGTCCACAACCAAACAAGGAACAGGAAATAAAGTGGGCTATCAGTCCTAAGTCCTTCAAATCCTACTTATATAACTATATCTATACATACATGAATCTAACAAGAATATAAGTTTAAAAGACTTTCATAAAAGTTTAGTAATTTAGAAAGAGATTTTTTATATTTTAAAAGTGATTTGAAAACAACATTTGGAAACTTTAGCTGGATAAAACAGTTTAACATGCAAAAATCTATTTGCTTGACAGTTATTAATCACATGTGATCGATATAATAACTTAGTAATTTAACTTGTATTCCCCCCCCCCCTAAAAGCATTTAAAATCATTTCAAAGGTTGATTAAGGGGTATGAATTCACTTGTAGTGAGTGGTTTGGATGGAGGTGTCGGACAGGATGCTAAGTGTCAAGTGAAGACTTGAACACACACACACAGATCCTATTTAACATGTAATGACACATATATGTATCTAATTAGTCATTTAACAACTAATTAATCAAGTAAGGACACCCTAATACATGGATAACACTTTGATTCATGTGCTAGGAGTACTAAAGGGTTGTATCTAAAGAGAGTGTGGCCTCACATTGGAATTTACTTCCCATTTGGTAACAACACATGAGTTTACGGCCCATCGTCATTACCCCCATGAGTTTACAGTCGTAAACTCAAGGTAATTTGTACCATTACGTGATTTAAGGTCTTATACCCCTCAAGGAAGTGTTCTAAACTTGTATTCAAGGCTTAGGAAGGGACTAGGGCTCAAAATGGCCCTTCATTTGAGTTTACGGTTCTTCGACCACCCCCATGGAGTTTACGGTCGTAAACCCTTGACTTTACGGTCGTAAACCCATGAGTTTACGGCCATAAACTCATGGTCACTGCTACCATTTCGTGATTTGGGGTCTTTAGCTCATGCATGCAAGGTTCTAGTCCAATATTCAAGCCCTAGAAGGTGTTGGGGGCACTTAAAAACCACTTGATGGTGTTTACGGTTCAAGGAGATCCCTTGACCGTAAACCCATGTGTTCTTGGGGATTTTTGATGTTTTCCAATGGTTTAGCATGTATACTAAGAAAATAACTAGATAGGAAGAGTGTACTTACTTATAGGAAGCTTGTAAGAGTGTTTTAGGCCCAAAAACACTAGTGTGTGTTCTTGGTGTTCTTGGTGTTCTTGAAGAACACTTGAAGATCTAAGAAAAGAGAAGATTCCATGGATGAAATCGTGTACAAACACTAGATAAAGTGTTATATCAAGAAATCTAGGGAAGAAACACTTACATTTTTGGAAGCTTGGAAGGAAGGTGTTATGATACTTAAGGAAGAATTGTGGGTGTTCTTAAGCTAGGAAGTGAAAAATGAGCCAAAAATGACTATGTGTCATATTTATACTCTTTAGAGTTTACGGCCGTAAACTCCATGTTTGGGGCCGTAAACTCCAAATTCTTGGAGTTTTGAGACTTAAGTGATGCACGACAACCTCTAAAGTATACTTCCTATAATTATTTATCGAAGTACTAGGCTTTTGAATACTCAAAATGACTCCAAACAACTTAGGATTTAGCGAAAACAAATCTGACTTCTAATGGGGTGAATAGTTGTACCAGATAGAAATTCCGAGTTGTCACACTTTACTTCCAAGTTGGACATTGTGTAACTTTAAACGACTCCCCTTTTGGAAGAATGATATTGTTTAGAGATTGGAGAAACATAAACTCGCGAAACAAAGGACCTTTGAAATTCTTGCGAGAATTGGTCATGTTGCATACCAACTCAAACTGCCTTGAGAAATAAACAATATGCATGACATCTTTCATGTGCCAAATCCTAAAAAGTGTCTGTCTGATAACACTCATATTATCCCTCTAGATGAAGTGCACTGAGAACCATGCTGGTGTTTCTTGCTTGTTAAGTGCATGTAGTAGAATGATATATAGGATCTGATAACCTTAGAATGTTTGAATCTTCCTTATTCCAAGTTCCTTTTTTTAGTTGTGGGCCTATGGTAAAATTATTTATTCGATCGGCCATCCAATATTGAATTATATACGACTTGCATACTCAGGGGGACTATAGAAGGATCGTGAGAAGATCCGGTGAAACATAAATACCCCCAACTATTTAATGATGTTCATTTTTTAGTTTCGGGACAAAATTCATTTGAAACATGGGATAATGTAACAATTGGTAAAAATAGGTCAAAGTTCATTGGTCAAGCCACCGCGAACACTACAATAAAATGGCCTATTCTCTAGTATTATGTAATATTGAAAACAATTGTAGTTATTTGACTCAAAGTTGCACAAAGAATATTTTCTGTATCTCCAATTGGTGTCAAACGTTATAAAACAAAATGATAATAGTAAAAAAAGTATTAGTTAATGCGATAAAAATAAAATTAGAGCATTAAATATACTTGTGATGAATTGACACTATAATTTGATAGAGCATACTCTCATTACTTCGTGGATATAAAGAACGTAAAAAATAGAAATCATATGCAAAGGATATGTTCGTGTTAAGAATGAATCTAAAATATAAGTAATTTTTATTAAAATAGAAACAGAAATGACTCGGTGAGGTACTTAACCACCACATTATGAAATTCTGAGAACGTTTTTGAAGCAAGACTTATGTCCAACAATTGATTTCACTTTTGGTATATTTTTAGCCTAAAGTTTAACAAATTTTCGAAGACTTTCCAACTAAAGTTTGGTCACTTAACTTTTGTCTTTGTGTTCATTTGGTCACCTAACTCGTTCTAAGTTTTAAAAGGTCACTTAACAATTAATTTTTTGCGAAAATGGTCACTATGACCGGCAATAGCATGTTACTATATTTTTTTTTGGCTATATAAGGTCATCGAACCTTCTTTTTTGGCTATTCTAGGTCACTAAACTTTTTTTAAGCTACAATTAGTTATTAAACTTTTGAAATTGTGCTAATTCAGTTTTATATATTTTTCTTTTCAAAAATTCGTTTTTATAAGTTTATTTTTTTACTTTCGTTTTTGTATGGTTTTTTATAATTTATTATTATAACTTCATTTTTAGTATGTTTTTTTTTATTTTTTTTTCACAATCTATTTTACAACTTAACTTTTTTACTTTGTTCTCATGTTTTTTTTAATCCATTAACTTTATTTTTATATGTTTTCTGATAAAATATTTTTAGAACTTCGTGTATTTGCTTCACCAATTAGATGTAAATTAACTGAACTATAAAACTATTAACCCAAGTGGAAATCCTAGAATTATGAGTTTGTCACGCATCTAGTAACGTTACGTAATTAGCAATTTTTTCATTTGAGTTCTGATTGTTTAACTATTAATAATACCCTATGTATGTTTCTTACATAAAAAAATTATAATTACATAACTTAGAGTATCCATAATTCTTATTCTCAAGCTACATACAAATTTACTAAAGATAATCATATTTTGGATTCATAATGTCAATAATCAAACAAAACAGATAATTTAGTACTAGAGAAAACAAACAACAAAAACAAGAAAAGAATGATGTTTTTTTTGTTTGAGAAACATATGTGGGTGTTGTTACTATTGTAATAGATAAACTTTCATATAAGAAAGTTCCTAATTATGCAATGTTATTGGATGCACGAAAAATAAATAATTCTAGGATTATCAATCGGGTTAATAATTGTATAGTTCGGTATTGACACTTAATTGGCAAAATAAGTATACGAAGCTTAAAAAACATATTATGAAAAAATATATAAAAAAGTTGTAAAAATTAATTTTGAAAAAATAAAACATGAAAGTAAAGTTAAGTGACCGAAAATAGCTAAAAATGTCACAACTAGGAATTTTGATGCTTTGTAACAACAACAATGATAACAATTGTAAACCAACAATGTGAAAGCATGCATGATGCTTATTCAATAACAACCAAACTTCCATCAAACACTGTACACAAGCACTGTAAATAGTCAACAAAGAATTGGAAACCCTAGAAATCTCGGTTTAAGTCCATTTTGGACTAGGATTTCCTTATTGGGCCTAATGGACCAATAAGCTTCCAATTTAACTATCTTGAACATAGAACTCTCAAATGGGCCATAATTGGACCCATATACATGAAACTTAATATTTTGGGCCTTATAAGCCTAAAATGAACTAGGTTATCTTTAATGGGCCTTATTGGAACATAACAAATCTAATTAGCCCTAATGGATCATAAAAATCATTCCTTGACTTATTTTGAACCAAAAATCCTCTAATTGAATCATAATATGGGCTTAAGCATATAAGGCCCAATTTTCTTTCTTCCTTTCTCCTCTTCTCGGCCCAACTACTTAAAATGGAAGAGAGTTGACTTCCACTTGCCACCTCACATTTACCCATTGGAAACCCATGAAAAATCTCATGTTTTCATCTATGTCAACTCAAATGTCTCTCTCTTCTCCTCTATCTTTTTCTCTCGGCCGAGAGCCTCCCAAAACACACACATATCACAACAAACTCTCTCTAAGTCTCTCTAAACTTATCCATTTCTTCATCCAAAAGTTCACAAGACTTTTGCTTATGTTTCAAGAGGTTTTCATAAGATAATCATCATTCTTTGGTAAGTTTTTACATGTCTAAGATATACAACTCTTCTCTCTTGTAAGATCCTTCCTTCTAAAGAAGTTTTTGGTGATCATACTCCTAGAAAACTCTTTACGTTCGAGATCTTCCAAGAAAGCTTGCTAAAGCCGAAAATCACATCACTTGCTTCCATTTTTCTTCAAAAACCGAACCCACAACTCAAGGTGAGCTTCATACCCCTCTCTTTTCGGTTTTCATAAGTTTTATGGGGGAGAATACAAGTAAAATGTGTAGATCTATGTGTATGTGTATGCTATGTATGATTTTATGCTTGTATGTGTGATTTTATGTGTTTTTGTGATGAACATGTTGATGGGTTTTGAGCATTCTAACACTCCTAAGTGTACATGCAACCCTAAATACCTTGATCTATGTTTTCTCTATTATACATGCAATTATGAACTTTCCAAGGTATTACCCTATCTAGCATACAATACTTGATACTTGGGTAATCAAATGGATAGAATACATACCTTTGTTTGATGTAGCTTGTCTCCATGAAGCTTGAGTGCCTAGTGCCCCAAGTGTGACACCTCAAATGGTTCACACAACACCAAATGCACATGGAATGACTTGAGAGAAATGGAACACTCCTTGAAATCGTCTAGCCCTCATATTCACACATTAGTGCATGATTTCTTGAGCCATGTGATTCTTTTATATGGTGGCTATTAGGATTACACTATGTAACTCATAACTTTACCCATTCCTTATGCTCCATGGATTTTAACCTCCATGGAGTATCCATGGGTCACCCCATGGACTTAGTCCAACATCAGGAATCTTGGATCACAAGCCCACATATATAAGAATGAATGATTTACACAATCAACCCATATATTTATTTAGTCTCCTTTTGAACACTTAATTAATTCCAAATTAATTCTTGATCAATACTAATTAAATAACTTTATTAATATATTAGAACTTATAATATATTAACCAACATTAAGTGTTATTTCTCTCATTATAGTCTATCCAAATGCATGATGCCATGCAACCCAAATGGACCATGCCGGGTCGGGTCAAGTCTTAACAATTATAGCTATGGACTTAGACATTAATCCAACAGTCTCCCACTTAGATAAGTCTAAAACTATTATTGCGTATGACTTCAGGAACCGATCAGCAATCGTAGCTCTCAAAAGCTTCTGTCGAACTCTGACCTTGTCGATGAACTCTGACCTTTGTCAATGACTTGTCCATTAGATAAGGGATCATATATTCCTCCATTCTAGATATCATATGGACTGAGACATGGATTATCAATCATTCTCTCTGTCCATTTGTTGTTTCCCGATTTCCGATTCATGATGACTGACTGATTGAACAAATCAAATCAGTCCTGGCTTGGCCAAGCACTCACATGTATCATCTTTAAATCATCGAGGGGCCCACAGATATCGCTTTTATCCCGAAGGTAAAAGGAATGGATAAACTTCGACTCATATGGCTTGTTCTACTACTTGTTGAATCATACACAAAGGCACGTTTTATAACATCGAGTTACCAATGCGTTTTTTGTGCAATCAATGTATAACCAACTCATAGTAACAACTCATATCTCTAGGTTTGAAGAATATAAGATATTATCGTCTCATGATCACTCGTGATAAAATCCATGAAGTGATTCAAATGAGCGTAGGTTGAATCCAATGCTCAGAACTTATGAGCACTCATGAGTGTTGTAGCACCACTTTGTCCACCAACTTGGACCTCTACAAACCAACCCATGACAGTCTTGATTCATATCTACTTCCAACATATGACCGACTGTGGATGGTTTGAATAACTTAATCATTTAGGAAGAGTGACTTAGTTATTCTGGAAGTCAAAACATGCAAAGTGAAACACAAGAATAAATGAATCAAATATGGTATCAAACCCTATGAATATAAATAAACACTTTTATTTATCACCATACTGATTACTCATTATTCATTGTTTCGGTTTTATCAACTTTATACTTGAATTAAAACCCCAATTGTGCCATTCTCCAAGCATGTACACTATGTTTTTCTTAAACAATAGCTTTGCCATACACCAAGTATGCACTCTATGTTTGTCTATGATCCTTACTTTTTGAAATAAACCAATTGAACATAATTTCAATGATTCTAATTTCACACTCCCAAATCCTTATCGAAAAATGTGAGAATTTCAAATTTCTATCATTTATCGAAATCTGTTTAGATTTTAAACTTATATGCACTGACCCTCCTGTAATGAATATGTACAAAGTCACAAAGACTTGTCAACAGTCATTATAAGGTATTCCAATGGAGATCAACTCCATGGAAACTAAGTCTCATATTCAAAGTACATTGCTTTGGACATGCTTCTTGCATTAAGTTTTCTAATCTTACACAGATAACTTCCACCTATGGAGACAACTCCATATTCTCATTTTGACTATCACTTATGAATAAGAGATGCCTCTTTTCATAATATGTCAATATGGTCCTTCCAAAATTAGCACTATACTTCCAACTGTCCCTGAGCAACCAATCTTTGGTAAACCTCAAATTGTCCTCGATAATTGCTTAATCATTTTAGTCATATCCAATTCTAGACCTTTTCCCTTCTTAATGCCTCTGGGCATTTGGAAAAATTTAGAAATGACCAATATTATAGCACATGCAATCGATCCTGTACCCAAAGCAAATGGTACACGATTCATGATGTCTCACATAAAGAGATGATTCTAGACCAGTCTTTTGCTACAATATTTTTATTTGCCATGTTTTCAAAATTTGACTATGAAGAGGGATGCCGTAATCATAATCGAATTTTGAGAACGCAATATATAGAATTTCCTTAAGTTGAACCAATCCAACATGAAATTCATATATATATTCTTGACTAAAGATGATTAAGGTCTCAATCTAAGCCTTTAGAACTGAAATGAAGTATATCCTCTCCCTTAATTATAGCAAAACAACTTTTTCAATCCCTGCAGCCTCACGAATTGAAACTTTTGTTTTCTATAATTAACATTGCTAACTTGCAACACTAACAATAATTATCATGCTCCCACTAACATGATGATTATTAGCATAACACTTATGCTCCCACTAGCTTTGACATGTACTCAGAAATCAACTGGACTTCTAGAAATCAATACTTTATTGACTTCCTTACCAAAGTTCAGATTTCTGATACGAGATGCTTTGATAAAACTTTATCAAAATCATACACCTTTCCTTAGATAGCATGCATGTGTGTCTAAACAATTTCAGAACTATGAAAAGGGATGCCGTAATCATAGTCTCAATTGTTTAGACCTTTTGCCATCTGCTTCAAATCTACTTGGTGAAAGTGTTTCCTCACCATCATTTTCATGAATCAGAGAGAAACCTTATGACCCTTAGATTTTATGGTGTATGTGTTCTTATCCATGTGAATCGTCAAAACCATAGTCACAAGACAAGGATAATGACAAATCCAAACTCATATGGACTGAACTTATGCAATCTTAACTTCTTGCCACCTGGCAGTACAGGGCCTTCCATTGCTTCCAAGTTGTTATGCAACCAATTGAGAACTTTCAGAACTCCTATGCAAAGCCAACTTTAACTGGAATGGGCACAGAATATGTCAACATGATAGGTTATAAACCTCAAGTCGTGTGCTAGTGAAGAACCTCAGGTTTTATTCTTGATTAGTTCTTGAAATTCTTTTTAGGATCTTTAAGACTCCCACTGTCCTCTTGACATATAAGATTATCTTGCCAAATATTCAAGAGATAGTGCGGATTCTTTATCAAGACAAACATTTCACACAATTGGCCTTAGTTGGTCTTTGTTTAATCCAAAACATCACAACTTACCAACTTCAAATGTACAAGAGTAGGACACTTTTACTCTTACATTTGACAAGTGTTATAAACCTTTCTTTAAGATATGTCACTCAACTTATAGTCTTGGAGTATGACTCTAAGACTTGTTTTGAAACGACGTATGACTAATCTTCTTGATTTAACCATTTCAACAATTCATGACTCCTCTTCTTAGTCATAAGAATGCACTAAGATGTCCTTAGAAGACCAATTGTGATGTGGTTCTTTAATCATTAAGATGATCACAAAACATGATACTAAAGTACTCTCCCATCTTTTCAGATTTGAGAAACTTTTATCTGTCTGCCTAATTTGATTCTTCCCATTCGTTCTGCCATACATTGAGACTTTTCCAATGTTTCAGAATTATACTTAAACTTGTAAGTATAACCATATTTACTAAAATTTAGTAAATCATGACGAATAGTCTTAACGAGCTTTGTGGTGGACTTGACCAGTGCACAAGAATGTGTACTCGATCCCTTTAGTCCTTAACTTGACTCACACATCGATGTGAACAAGTCTTAATTTTCCAATGCTTGAAAGTTCTCATTCATCATACTATTCAACTTGCATGATTCCAAGTTTCTATCCAACTGAAGCCTTGGGAATGAGAATCTTTCCTTATTTGGTAAATTATGACACTACCACAAACGAAAGAATCAAGTCCATTTTTTTTTCAAATATTGTTATCAATGGAATCATATAAACAACCATTTTCCACAAATGCCACTTGTAAGGATATTTAAAATAAATATAAAATTAAAAACTTTTATTTTATTTCAAAACTTTGCAGAAAAAACTTATCCTTATAGTGCAAATGCATACGGAAAAACTTGTTGTTATCTATTCCTAAGCAATATATCATAACTCCTAAGTAACAGCTTCAAAATTCTGATGCGATCGAAATCCACCTACGCGATCAGAATCAGCATATACTTCCTTTAAGCTTTCTCTCTATTCTTTGATTCTTAAAACATCAACATGTGACCCAGTCACATCATGTAATGAGGATCTTAGAATAGAAACTTAACAGAGTTAGATAATGGGCTCTACCTGAAGTAGAGTCAGACTTATTGACTTTAACATCCTTAGGTAAACTTGGCAGCTTTGCAATCAACGCCCATTCCTTTGGTAAAATAAACATATGGACCCTTTGGTAATGGGACTATCTCAGACTTAGCCTTTCTCTTTACCATTTGGTCAACCGGGTTGACTATGGCCAATCCCTTTCCATTGGGAAGAGAATGCTTTTTCTGGATTTCCAGTGTCACCATTGTCACTGTCCATAAAGTTTTTGGGAAGTTGATCTTCTAATCAAATTTGCTTTACTATCGTTCGAAATCATTGTTGATTCAGCAGCACCATGCAAATAGATATGATCATTAAGGTTCATGTCATAGTCTGTTTCATAGTAGTCCCAAAGGAACTCACTATGTGACTTAGAAAGTGATTGAACATCCAACTTTCTCAAGACTTTGACACCCAACTCTCCCAGCTTGTCAATATGTGACTTCATCTCTAAGATGTGATCATACATAGACCTTGCTTGCCATTAGGGCTTGAGTGACCTTGAACTTGTGGGTTAGGGAGAATAATTGGAGGAGGTGGAGGAAGTAAAGTTCCAAGAGATTTGGGAAGAATATAGATGTCTGAACTAGACATCTTTTGGGAGATATTCAAGATAGTTGATCTAAAGTCCTTAATATAACACCCAATATGAAATATTAAGGCTAGGATCCAACAACCTATTTATAACTGGAAGAGGGATGCCGTAATCCGAGTTATAAAATAGTTGAAGGTAGGTAAATGACGATTTACCAATTTCCACCATGAAAAACGAAATAATGTAATTAGGTTTTTAATTGGATTTGAAACTCCTAGATCTTTTGAGATTCATTGAACTTTTCAATGGCATGTTTCAATCTCGAGTGTGCCCTTCAGGTTTTGTGACTGGGATGCCGAGGATCACAAAACAAGGTGTGAAGTAACCATGCAAATATACTTGGTACCCTTAATATTTACCCCTCAATCGATGTGCCGGTTAACCACACGAGCTCCACCGATACTATGATAAATATTAAGTTACCCTTTGCCTACTTTGTTAAATCCAGGTTAGTGTGCCGGTTAACCACACACGCTCCACTAACGGTTTAAACAAAGTGCAAAGTGTAATTTCATGGATTAGCACCTTATTCCCATTTTCCTAAGTAACTAAGATTAGGAATTTATAAGTGTTTAGTTACTTAGTATTTATCATTAATACTTTTAATGAAGGGAGAATTATAGTCCTTGTCCTACCCGTTCGGCTAACGACCCTCCACCAGTCAAGGAAGCGGTGGGTGAGAGTGGACACCCATTAAACTGCCATTTTATAGGCAGTAACCTTATACCCCCCTTATAGACCGGCTTCGTGAATGAGGCCTACTAACGGTAAGACTGACTTGCTCTTATACATATATTTATTATTAACTTATAATACTATAAAGTATAAGGGTTGAATTTTAACTTTTAAAATTCTAAGGGCTAACTTGGAATTAAAGTATTCATGGGGAAAACTTTACAAATTCCAAAACTTGAGGGCAAGTTTTGAAAATATTCAAAACTAATTAATTCCATAACTTATGTGTTTAAAGTAGTTTTAATTAAAAAAAAACTCTTCAAGTTCCATAACTTGAGGACAAGTTATGGAAGACTTTAAACTTATAAAAGAATGTAACTTTTCTTTATTTTTTGTAACTTATGGAACTAATTAAGGTTACACATTTTATCATTTAATGAAGTGACTCTTGAACCTCCATAACTTGAGGACAAGTTATAGAGTCATAAAACCATTTAATGAGGATAAGACTCTTCATTTTTGTAACCATTGCCAACTTTTTATGAGTTTTATGAAACTTAAATGTGACTTTTCATATAACTTGAGGACAAGTTACAAAAACACACTTTAGAATCAACTCTTAGATTAAAATGGATTGAAAACACATAATCAATTAACTTTTCTATTAATCTAATAAACTCATATGAACAAAGATAATTCACATCAAATTTTTTTTCAAGTAATTAGCATAACTTTTAAACTAATACAAAACATGAATCTATTGACAATTATCTTTGACATTGGATTAGCATGAACATTACCACATCAAAAACAAGTTTATAAGTCCAAAAACATCTAAGGGTAATGTTCCTAGTCCATTTCTAGCCAAAACAGTCGAATATATGCTGTCAGGGGTTCCAAAATTCGATTTTTCAGCTAATTTTGCAAGTATAACAAGAAAACAAGCCTTGGCTCTGATACCACTGATGGGTTTTGAGCATTCTAACACTCCTAAGTGTATATGCAACCCTAAATACCTTGGATCTATGTTTTCTCTATTATACATGCAATTATGAACTTTCCAAGGTATTACCCTATCTAGCATACAATACTTGATACTTGGGTAATCAAATGGATAGAATACATACCTTTGTTTGATGTAGCTTGTCTCCATGAAGCTTGAGTGCCTAGTGCCCCAAGTGTGACACGTCAAATGGTTCACACAACACCAAATGCACATGGAATGACTTGAGAGAAATGGAACACTCCTTGAAATCGTCTAGCCCTCATATTCACACATTAGTGCACGATTTCTTGAGCCATGTGATTCTTTTATATGGTGGCTATTAGGGTTACACTATGTAACTCATAACTTTACCCATTCCTTATGCTCCATGGATTTTAACCTCCATGGAGTATCCATGGGTCACCCCATGGACTTAGTCCAACATAAGGAATCTTGGATCACAAGCCCACATATATAAGAATGAATAAATTACACAATCAACCCATATATTTAATTAGTCTCCTTTTGATCACTTAATTAATTCCAAATTAATTCTTGATCAATACTAATTAAATAACCTTATTAATATATTAGAACTTATAATATATTAACCAACCTTAAGTGTTATTTCTCTCATTATAGTCTATCCAAATGCATGATGCCATGCAACCCAAATGGACCATGTCGGGTCGGGTCAAGTCTTACCAATTATAGTTATGAACTTAGACATTAATCCAACACATGTAACCAAAAGGGAAGATATCTCGAGATCTATGACATAATAAGGAAATCAAACATAATCTAAGTTATTTTACACTAAACAAGTCAAGAATAATAACTTATAAGATTGTGATAAATATATTTCACCACAAAACTCATTTTTGGGCTTAAATTGTCAAAAATACAAAAGTTGGGTTAAAAATTGCCAAATCACGGTTTCTTAAAGGTCAAAAGAGTCAAAACAGTTACAATAATTGTTTTTATGAACATTATAACCTCCAAAGGACTTAAAATGTAAATATTAGCTTAATGGGCTAAATTTTGGGCTTTTCGGCCCAGTAAACCCAAAATTGCGAAAATATGACATTTAAAGGGGATGAAGTGGTAATTTCTTCAAAACAGGGGATAAAAAGTGTAACAAAACTATTTCAAGGGTTAAAAATGCTTTTCATTTTCAAAAAGGATCAAAAATGTAAAGTTTTTGGATTTTGGGCAAAAATTGTAAAAATTGCAAAAAGTTGGGCTTTAACCGAAAAATACTATTCTGGAAGGGCTGAAACTGCCAAAGTATAAGTCTTGAGTCAAAAATATCATTTAAACAAGTCTATGATGCAAAAGTGTCAAGAAAATGTTTTAAGGGCTTAAAATGTCTTTTCTTTTATATAAAGGATTAAAATTGTTATTTTTATAAAAGAAAGGGGTCGAAAAGGTCAAACCACTATTTCTAAGTAAATTAATTTATTTAAATAGTATCGAGCCAAAAATACTAATTACGACTTACGAAAAATTGTAAGATGAATACACGCATAAATCCAAATATCGTTGTAAACAAATCCACCGGTCTCGAGTCGATACAAAAACAACAATCGTTCAATCGAACCCTCCAGTAGTTATGCGATACCTAGGACAAGTAAACATTCGACACTTGGGCTTGAAAGTTTCAAATCATGCTTGTTGGACCTTGCAAATCCATTAACATGATCTTTGAGGCCCAAGGGAAAATGATTATATGTTATTGGGCCTCCTATGACCCAATTCCATATAAAGGGACCTTCAATGGCTTTTATGTGCTATTGGACCCTAGTGGTCCGTTAGTATTGCTAGTAAGGTCAAAGTAATCAAATGCGAGATGGGCCAATGTGTCCTTCGCATCCCCGACAGCCTAAAGTAACTCACGAAAGTGGTAGGACTTCATACTCCTCTTCTCTCGTTTGCTAAGGCTTGTGAGTAATCAAAGTAAACAGACTCAGGTCGTTAATCAATAGTAATCAAGGTGGTTTGGATTAAGTGAGTAATAACGGACGGCACCTCTAAGGGTCGTTTGTAGTTGGTAGTTATAACCAGTCATTATCAGGCATAGTTATAACGACTCACTAGAATTGATAATATCCGACACCACCCGAGTAATCAAGGAAGAGTAATCAAAAATCTTTCGTTGTGGCGGTATAAAAATTAGTAATCAAGTATATCTTTCGTCATCGGAAAACATCGGGTTTTTCGGGGAATTCAACAACACTCGCTCGTAATCTAAATAATTGTAATACAAAACTCCCTTTTTATACACGTTATGAAATCATTCATGCATCAACTTATGGATCTCCACACTTTGATAAACTATGGTCTTTTCAGAAAATATCGGATTTTCTGGGTTTTACAAACTACACAAATCATTTTTATCACAACAATGCTTATGAACTCACCAACATTTCATATGTTGACGTTTTCCAAAATAACTTGTATTCTCAGGTAACATGTAAGCGGAAGGGTAATATCAAGTAATGTTAGGATGTTATGTTTTTGAAAACTCTCAAACAATTTATGTTATGAATGTGTAATATTTAAAACAATGTACTGGATGTAAACAATATCAGTTGTAATGTATTGATGCATGGTGATGTTTATGTTATGATTCATGTATATTGATTGTGATGGTATTCAATTTAAGTCACGCGAGCCCCCGGACGTTTCCGCCGTCTGGTTTCGGGGGTGTGACAAAAAAACAAAGTTCTATGACCTTAGATAGCCAAAAAAATGGTAACCTGTTCTTCCTGGTCATAGTGACCATTTTAGCAAAAAATTCAGAAGTTAAGTGACATTTTAAAACTTAAAACAAGTTCAGTGACCAAATGAGCACAAATCTAAATGTTATGTGACCAAATATGACCTAAACCTTTAATTCTTTTGAGTTTTTGAAACCGTCATATCCAAGACTATCTAGAAACACTTTCAAAAAATCAATACGATATTAGATGAGGCGCACGAGAATCGAGACAACCGATTATGATGTCATGAAATCTGGGAAGATCTTGGGATTGTACGTTAAGATCATCCAAATCTTCCAAATATATTAAAAACTCTAAATTTTTTATCATTAGTTTAGACTATTAAAGCACAACAGGTTTAAGGAACAGTATAGTTCCTTCCCCTTACATTTTCGCCACAAAAGTTTAGTTTAGTGGCTTTAGGTTTTCGCCACACCTCTATAGGGAGTTCCACATTTTTCGTCCTGGAATGCACTTTCTCACAATTTCACCCCTTCGACCGCTGCACCGACACTATAAGCCAATGATATTAGGATGTATACCAATGAACCTAATCGTTTCATTTCAAATTCAAAATCGATCTTCGTCGGACGCCCCCTTTCTCCCTCCTGCTTCCACCGGCCTACTTATGTGATGATCAACTAAAGATATCTGTTATCGGAGGAAAAAACAATGCCGCCTCCGTTAGCCTACATATGTGAAGATCATCTTCCAAATTCAGTTATACACCACTACATTTTTCTTTTGGTTCATCATCGAATGAAGTTGGTGTCTTTTTCTACTGCACATCGTCCTCCAAACGACCTCTTCCACATAGAGTTGTGCTTCCCACCCTTCGTCTTATCTCTACCTCTTCCTAAATTTAATTCGAAGTTGGATAAAACCAGTTAGATTGGCACCAATGTCAGTGTATTTTGAGCGACTGCAAAAAGAATGAAAGACATAGAGAGATTGAACGAGATCAAGAGGGAAGCAGGCTGAAAAGAGTACTCAAGATTGTCATAACTTTTAAACTTCACGATTTTAGGGTTTGTCATCCTATTTTATATGTTATATGGTCACCTGAGATAGGATTACAATGGTGGCAAGTTGAGGCATTTCTATTCAGGTACCCACTTTCTCCTATAGCTGTTGAAATGGGATTTGTAGCAATAGATGAGGCTTCATCACCTTCGGCAGCGATGGAACTCCTCAGTCAAGTATATAAGCGTTCAATTTTCGAGTTAGAACATAATCAGGCTGCTAGACATCTAGTAACCCTTAAGCTCACATGATTGGATTTCCAATGAAACCATTTATTTCAAGTTTATTGCCTCACTCTAGTTTATATATATAAATATATATATATATATATATATATATATATATATATATATATATATATATATATATATATATATATATATATATATATTGGTGCACTTCTTTTATACTTTACGGATGATTAAGTTGATTTTTCATATTATTTTTAATATGAAACTTACATTATATAGGCTGTTGCGCGCATTACTATAGATTATCCAATTCATAGATTTTAATTTTAATAATTAATACTTATTATGTGTAGCCCGAATTTGCGGGAGTTAGATTTGTTGTACGCAGGGCGTAAGAGAGCTACACGGGGGTTAGATGCTGAATGAGGAAAACAAGTTTAATGGCCTATGCATGGTGTTGGTTATGCTACACATGGTTTGCCACTGCTTACTAAAACCCTAACGCTAAGGTTTTGTGCCCTATTAAAGGGCTATAACTTCTTCGAGTCCTTCCCATAACCAGCCTCCATCACCACATCTCGTTCCTTTGAAACCCTAGCCACTAATTATGTGTTTTGGAAGCCTTTGTAGTTTTGGGTATATTCTTCAAGAAGGAATCCATTAGAGAAGCAAGTATGAACTCCAAGCTTCGTAGATCCAGACTTTATACTTTATTACCTATCTCCATAATGTATAAAGCTTGCATATTCATGTTCTTTTGTGTTAGATCTAATTAGCTCAAGGGTTTTTATGCTTTTTGTCCCTTTATCATGGTCCTTATGAGTATGGGTTACTCCAAACCATTTTAATGCCTTATTTTGATGTTTTTGAGGGTATAGATTCATCAAAACGATAGCTTGTGCACTCTCATCGACCCATGCATGATTTCTTGAGCAAAAGGTGACAATATGGACTTAGAGTTTAGTTGTGTGATTGTTTTGGCCATGCAAAGGGATAAAGTGAAGGACTTTACCCATTAAGACATTTATTTAGATCATATATGGGAGTTTGAGAGTTTGACTGTACTAAGAGCATAATAGAAGTTTTTAGAATAAGGTGCTCTATGTTGGGCATAGCCTCCATACGTCTGGTATAACTCTAAGCTGGGCGTAGATTAGCTACGCTGGCATAGTCAACTAATGGTTGACCATTGACTTGTTGACTAGTTTGAATTTTAGTCAACTATGTTGGTAGTTAGTCTCAGAAGGGAAAACTGGTAGTTTGCCCATAGGAGGTTTTATTATGGATATGTTTAGCAAGAGGAGGCTTGATATTGTCGGGTCAGGTGGGTTGTTTATCTTGTCTTCAGGGTTGAGGTGAGTCTTTTCATTATAGTTGCCAATGTGGTAGTATGTTTTGACTAGTTGAGTCTTATTTATTGCTTATTGTTATATGTAAAATGAGTTGTTGATAACTCCTACACTACCATGTGTCTTGTTGGATTAATGTCTAAGTCCATAACTATATTTGGTATGTACTTGACCCGACCCGGCATGGTCCATTTGGGTTGCACTTCACCGGCACAATTTATATGGATAGTCTTTTGAGAGTAGTATATTTATGATTTATATTAATATATTATAACTTCTAATATATTAATATGGAATCATATTATTTAATTAGTATTGATCAAGAATTAATTTAGAATTAGTTAAGTGATCAAAAAGAACTAATTAAATATGGACTCTTATATATATGGAATGGGCCAAGTTCATTTAGGTTGGGCTAAGCTTTCATGGATGGTCCATGGATCTTTTAACCCATGGATCCTATGTAAATGAAAGGTCATGGGTATTAGGGTTTACATGGATGTAACCCTAATCCTCCATAATATATAAAGGGGTCCTTGGCTCACAAAATTGGCACAAGTGTGTGAAAATAAGAGTGGGCCGATTTTAGTGTGCATACATATTCTCTCAAGTTCTTCCAAGGTGTTTTGGTGATTTGTGATTCTATTTGAGGCTTCCACACTATTGGGGCTAAGCTCTTAAAGCTTGAAGACATCAAGCTACATCAAAAGGTATGTCATCTAACTAGAACTTTGTAGTATAGGTGCTTCATAATATGCTAGTTGGGATGAAACCTTGGAATAGTTAATATTTGCATGTATAATAGAGAAAACATAGATCCAAGGTTTATAGGGTTGCATGTACACCATAGGAGTGTTAGAATGCTCAAAACCCAACAGTGGTGTCAGAGCCATGGGTTGTTTTCTGTTATATTGATGCAAATGTTTTATTTTCAAGTTGAAAAAAAAAAGAAAAAAAACATGACGTTTGTCAAATTTTAAGATAATTACTTGTTGTGTGAAAAAACTAATTATTTGTAAAATTTGAATCATTTGCTATATGAGTTAAATTTAGTAAAAGATAAAATGATATGATTATTTTATTAGTTTTAAAAGTTTGATCTAAATGTTTTAAGGAGTTACATATTTTGTCATAAAATTTTGGAGCTCAAAAGTTTTTTTTTAAAGTTGTGATCTTAAGTGTTTTTGAAACTTCCATAAGTTATGGATATGAAAGTTTTTTTTTAAAAAAAAAAATTTTATTCAAAGTTTTTATGGAGTTACAAAATTTGGTGTTAATGTTTTAAAGAATTCCATAACTTGTTCTTAAGTTATGGAACATGAAAAGTTTCATCATAAAACAAGTATTTAACTCCATAAGTTATGGAATCCAAAGGTTTTCAAGAGTTACAAAACTTGCCCTCAAGTTTTGGAATTTGGAAAAAGCTTTTTATGAAAAAAAGAATTGAATTCTAAAACTCTTGGGTTCATAACTTAAACAATTAATTAAATGGTTTTAATTTTGAATTTAATAATTGGAATTATGATGTTTTATTGAATAATTCAAATTAACTCTTATGGACTTTATTAATAGTTAATTAAAGCGTTTAATTAAAAGAGTATTATTAAATCCATAAATAAAGATATGGTTTGAGTTTAATTAAATTAAAAGTTTAGTTTAATTAATAGATTAAACCACCAAGTATTTTAAATGTCTAAAATACACCCTTATACTATTATAATATTAAAAGTTTAATATATTATATGTATAAGAGCAAGTCGTCTTACCAATAGTAGGCCTCATTCACGAAGCCGGTCTATAAGGGGGGTATAAGGTTACTGCCTATAAAATGGCAGTTTAATGGGTGTCTACTCTCACCCACCGCTTCCTTGACCGGTGGAGGGTCGTTAGCCGAATGGGTAGGACAAGGACTATAATTCTCCCTTCATTAAAAGTATTAATGATAAATACTAAGTAACTAAACTCTTAATAATACCCAATCTTAGTTACTTAGGAAAATGTGAATTTGGTGCTAACCCATGAAATTACACTTTGCACTTTGCTTAAGTCAGTTAGTGGAGCGTGTCTGGTTAACCGGCACACTAGCTTGATTTAACAAGGTAGGCAAAGGGTAACTTAATGTTTATCATAGTATCGGTGGAGCGTGTGTGGTTAACCGGCACATCGATTGAGGGGTAAATATTAAGGGTACCAAGTATATTTGCATGGTTATTCACACCTTGTTTTGTGATCCTCGGCATCCCAGTCACAAAACCTGAAGGGCACACTCGAGATTGAAACATGCCTTTGAAAAGTTCAATGAATCTCAAAAGAATCTAGGAGTTTCAAAACCAATTAAAACCTAATAATACATTTCGTTTATTTTGGTGGAAATTGGTGAATTGTCATTCACCTACCTTCAAATATTTTATAGCTTGGATTACGGCATCCCTCTTCTAAGTTATAAAATAGTTTGCTGGGTCCTAGCCTTAATATTTCATATTGGGTGTTATATTAAGGACTTTAGATCAACTATCTTGAATATCTCCCAAAAAGATGTCTGGTTCAGACATCTATGATCCTCCCAAATCTCTTGGAACTTCACTTCCTCCACCTCCTCCAATTATTCTCCCTAACCCACAACTTCAAGGTCACTCAAGCCCTATTGGCAAGCAAGGTCTATGTGTGATCGCATCTTGGAGATGAAGTCACATATTGACAAGCCGGGAGAGTTGGGTGTCAAAATCTTGAGAAAGTTGGTGGTTCAATCACTTTCTAAGTCACATAGTGAATTCCTTTGGGACTACTATGAAACAGACTATGACATGACCCTTAATGATCTCATCTATTTGCTTGGTGCTGCTGAATCAGCAATAATTTAGAGCACTGGGAGAGCAAATTTGATTAGTAGATCAACTTCCCAAACTACCATGGACATTGACAATGGTAACATTGGATATCTAGAAAAGCCTTCTCTTCCCACGGAAAGGGATTGACCATAGTCAACTAGGTTGACCAAATGGTAAAGAGAAAGGCTAAGTCTGCGCTAGTCCCATGTACCATTCCCAAAGAGTCCCTATGTTTCTCTTGGCAAAGGAAGGGGCATTGATTGCGAAGCAGTCTATTTACTTGAAAGATCATAAGGTTGATCAAGTCAAGAAGATTGACTCTACTTCAGTTAAAGTCCACTATCTAACTCTGCTAAGTTTCTATTCTGAGATTTTTGTTACATGATGTGACTGGGTCACATGTTGATGTTTTAAGAATCAAAGAAAAGTGAAGAAACTTAAAGGAAGTATATGCTGATTCTGATCGTGAAGATGGATCTCGATCGCATGGTTCTGTGATCAGAATGTTGAGCTGTTGCTTAGGAGTTATGATATATTGCTTAGGAATAGATAACAACAAAGTTTTTCATGTGCTTTTGCACTGTAATGATAGTTTTTCCGCAAAGTTTTTAAAATAAAAGAAAAAATATTTTGATTTTATTTATTTTAAAATATCCTTACAATGGCATTTGTGAAAAGGAAAAAAATTGTTGCTTATATGATTCCATTAATAGCAAGAGTGGAAATATGAATTTGATTCTTTCATTTGTGGTAGTGTCTAAATTTTCCAAATAATGAAAGATTCTCATCACCCAAGTTTTAGTTGGATAGAAACTTGGAATCATGCAAGTTGTATAGTATGATGAATGAGAACTTTCAAGCATTGGAAAATTAAGACTAATTACTTGTTCACATGGATGTGTGAGTCAAGTAAAGGACTAAGGGATCGAGTACACATTCTTGTGCACTAATCAAGCCCACCACAAATGTAACTTGAGTGACACATCTTAAAGAAGGTTTATTAACACTAGTGAAATGTAAGAGTAAAAGGTTTTCTACTCTTGTACATTTGAATTTGGTAAGTTGTGATGTTTTGGATAATACAGAGACCAACTTAGGCCAATTGTGTTAAGTGTTTGTCTTGATTAGAATCCACACTATCTCTTGAATATTTGGCAAGAAAGTCTTATAGGTCAAGGAGACAGTGGGAGTCTAAAAGATCCTGAAAGGGTTTCAAGAAGTAATCAAGAATAAAACATGTATTTCATCACTAGCACAAAACTAGAGGTTTATAACCTACCGTGTTGACATTTCTGTGCCCATTCCAGTTAAGTTGGCTATATATATTTGAGTTCTACATGTTCTCAATTGTTTGCATAACTACTTGGAAGCAATGGCAGGCCCTTGTGCTGCCAGGTGGCAAGAGGTTAAGATTGCACAAGTTCAATCCATATGAGTTAAGATTTGTCACTAAGCTAGTCTTGTGATTATGGTTTGACAAATTCACATGGATAAGAACACATACACCATAAAATCTAAGTGTCATAAGGTTTCTCTCCGATTCATGAAAATGATGGTGAGGAAATTCTTTCACTAAGTAGATTTTAAGTAGATATCAATTGTGATATTTGCAGTTCTCAAAGTCGTTAGTGGAGCGTGCGTGGTTAACCGACACACTAACATTGACTTATGAGAAATGGCAAAAGGTCTAAACAATTGAGACTATGATTATGGCATCCCTTTTCATAGTTCTGAAATTGTTTAGACACACCTGTGATCTATCTAAGATAAGGTGTATGATTTTGATAAAGTCTTATCAAAGCAATCTAGTATCAGAAATCTGAACTTTGGTAAGAATGTCAATAAAGTATTGACTTCTAGAAGTCCAGCTGTTTTCTGGATACATGTCAAAGCTAGTGGGAGCACGAGTGTTATGCTAATAATCATCATGTTAGTGGGAGCATGATAATTATGATAAGTATTGCAAGTTAGCAATGTTAATTATAGAAAACAAAAGTTTCAATTCGTGAGGCTGCAGGGGTTGAAAAAGTTGTTTTGCTATAATTAAGGGAGAGGATATTATACTTCATGTCAATTATAAAAGGCTTAGAGTGAGATTTTAAGCTTAGATTGAAATTTTAATCATCTTTAGTCAAGAATATATATATATATATATATATATATATATATATATATATATATATATATATATATATATATATATATATGAATTTCATGTTGGATTGGTTCAACTTAAGGAAATTCTATATATTGCGTTCTCAAAATTCGATTATGATTACAACATCCCTGTTCATAGTCAAATTTTTAGAATATGGCAAACAAAAAATTATTATGGCAAAAGACTAGAACCATGTCTTTATGTGAAACATCATGAATCGTGTCCCATTTACTTTGGGTACAAGATCGATTACATGTGCTATAATATTTACCCTTTCTGAATTTTCCAAATGCCTTGGGGAATTAAGGGGAACAATGTCTAGAATTAGATATGACTAAAGTGATTAAGCGATTGTCGAGGACAATCTAAGGTTTACCAAAGATTGGTTGCTCAAGGACAGTTGGAAGTATACTGTTTAATATTGGAAGGACCATATTGACATAGTCTGAAAAGAGGCATTTCTTGTTCAGAGGCGGTAGTCAAAATGGGAATATTGAGTTGTCTTCATAGGTGGAAGCAATCTGTGTAAGGTTAAAGAAACTTAATGCAAGAAGCATGTTCAAAGCAATGCGCTTTGAGTTTGAGACATCGTTTCCATGGAATTGATCTCTATTGGGATACTCTGTAATGATTGTTGCCAAGCCTTTGTGACTTTGTGCATAATCATTACAAGAGGAACATTGCATATAAGTTTAAAATCTAATCATATTTCGATAAATGATAGGAATTTGAAAATCTCACATTTTTCGATAAGGATTTGGGAGTGTGAAATTAGAATCATTAAAATTATGTTCAATTGGTTTATTTCACAAAGTAAGGATCATAGACAAACATAGAGTGCATACTTGGTGTATGGCAAAGCTATTGTTTAAGAAAAACATAGTGTACATGCTTGGAACATGGGACAACTAGTGTTTTTAATTCAAGTATAAAGTTGATAAAACCGAAACAATGAATAATGAGTAATCAGTATGGTGATAAATAAAAGTGTTTATTTATATTAATAGGGTTTGATACCATATTTGAGTAATTTATTCTTGTGTTTCACTTTGCATGTTTTGACTTCCAGAATAACTAAGTCGCTCTTCCTGAATGATTAAGTTATTCAAATCATCCACAGTCGGTCATATGTTGGAAGTAGATATGAATCAAGACTGTCATGGGTTGGTTTGTAGAGGTCCAAGTTGGTGGACAAAGTGGTGCTACAACACTCATGAGTGCTCATAAGTTTTGAGTATTGGATTCAACCCGCGCTCATTTGAATCACTTCATGTATTTTATCACGAGTGATCATGAGACGATAATATCTTATATTCTTCAAACCTAGAGATATGAGTTGTTACTATGAGTTGGTTATACATTGATTGCACGAAAACGCATTTGGTAACTCGATGTTATAAAACGTCCCTTTGTGTATGATTCAACAAGTAGTAGAACAAGCCATATGAGTCGAAGTTTATCCATTCCTTTTACCTTCGGGATAAAAGCGATATCTGTGGGCCCCTCGATGATTTAGCGATGACACGTGTGAGTGCTTGGCCAAGCCAGGACTGATTTGATTTGTTCAATCAGTCAGTCATCATAAATCGAAAATCGGGAAACAACAAATGGACGGAGAGAATGATTATAATCCATGTCTCAGTCCATATGATATCTAGAATGGAGGAATATATGATCCCTTATCTAATGGACAAGTCATTGACAAGGTCAGAGTTCGACAACGGCTTTAAGAGCTACGATTGCCAGTTAGGTTTTGAAGTCATACTCAATAATAGTTTTAGACTTATCCAAGTGTGTGACAACCGTCAAAATTGAGTCAAGTCAAAGTCAAACAAAGTCAACAAGTCAAAATCAATCGACTCAATTAACCCTTGTATGTTAGGGTTTACGTTATGTAATCACTATACAATTCGCTATTTTAATGAGAAATCATCATTTGGAAAGTTCATGTGTTTGATTTTCCTTAGCCTTAACAGTGCTAAACAACGAACCAAAACGATAAAACATTATTGCACACTCATCGGGAGTGTGTACGACACTAAAACACGGTTTAACGGGGTTTACGAACCTTGCGTTATGAAGCCGGACACTCAAATTAATCACAAACGAAACCTCTCTAAATCGTTTTCACTCTATCTCTTTCTATTTGAAATCTCTCCCAAATCTCTCTCAAAAGTTACTTTAACTTTTTGTAATCATTTGGGTCATATCGACCCTTAACCGGGTCAAACATCGCTTGAAACGGGGTAAAACGGGTAAAATAGCCTTAAGGACCTGGAACTGAAGCTTCAGGACCGAAGCCTCTCATCCGAGGCCTCGGATCCGAAGCCTCTCATCAGGACCGAAGCTGAAGCCTCTCAGGAGACCGAATCCGAAGCCATCAGACAGCAGCCTCGCATGAGAGGTCTCGCAGACGGCCCCTTTTTATCGGTTTTTCGACTACGATTTCGTTTTAACTCCGTTTTTCATTATTTTAACATGGGATTTTCACCCAAAACATTATTTTATAAACTAAGGCCCCAAAATATATAAATCTCTAGGGTTTTTATAAAAATATATTAAAAGAATTAGTGGTTGAACTAATTATTGAGGGAATATTTGCTTTTCCTTAATTTATGGCAAAAGCAAACCACCACCACCTCACTCTATGATTAGCCACTCTTTCCCACTACCCCTTATCACCTTAGTCGACCTTTACACCCAATCTCCAGCTCTTCCCATGTTGTAAGAGCTGGAGAATTGGTCATCTCTCCTCATTCTCATTAACTTCTTTCATTCTACACTTAGCAACCAAAGAACACTCTCCAAAATTCTCTCATCTTTTGTCTCAACTTCAAGAACTTCAAGGCTTTCTCCAGGGATTTCTTTCTTCAATTATTAAGTATCTTCATCATTCATATAATTATTACACTCCATTCTACTCAAATCATTTATATCTTACACAAATTCCATCTTATTCGGTGTTAGATTCTCGAATCATCAAGACATCTTCTTAGTGTTCTTGGGTTGAACACTTCCTCTCTCTTACTTTCATCTACTGAAACCACATAGGGTGAGTTCATACCCCTACATTTACATGTTTTTCTTAAGTTTTAAGGGGGGAATACAAGTAAAATCATCAAGAACATAATTAAACTTTTTCTATCAGATTACATCAGAAAAGATGAACTTCGATCACGGACTTTTTTGGTCAACTTAAATATTTTAGTTTTCAAAACTGTTCCAGGTGAAAGTAGTTCAAACTCTTAGCTTTAAAATGGCTACTTGCACATCTCCATATGATTTTTCTACAATTTATGGTGATTTTTACAAAACTACCTATCATTTCAGAGGCAAACCCGGACCAGTCTGTGATTATGAACACTTTCACCTCTGTTAGAAATCACTAAAAATCATGATAAAATTTACGAACAAACTAGACTCATATTCCAAACTCTAAGAATTTGAGGATTTGGATTTGGAGCTTTGATGATTTTTCTATAAATTTTCTAAGAACAGTAACAGAAACTGTATTCAACAAAAAGCTGCTGTCAATTTCATTTCACCTTGTAACATGTTGAGCAAGGTGTATATCTTTTTGTGATTATATGTTATTGCAATATATGACATTTTATCTTAATATTTAGACACACATCAGTTTACAAATGGATTTGGACATATAAAATATAAAGAATAACAAGTGATTATAATCAAAGTACAACCGATACATTCAAACATTTAATAAACTATTTTTAATATAGTTTGCATACATTACAACGTACTACCCTTGGTTGATAAACTATAATAGGTATAGTTTATGATACATTACATAATACATACATTTAAAAAGGTTACATTTATACAAATGATATTTTCATTAAGCAAGGTACGGCCATACGGTACCAAGTTTTCATAACACGTAATTCCGTTATTGACTTTATGAAACATTACATAACACATACATTTAAAAAGGGTACATTTATACAAAGGATATTTTCATTAAGCAAGGTACGGCCATACGGTACCAAGTTTTCATTACACTACACGTAAATTCGTTAATGACTTTGTGAGACATTTACTTCAAATTACCATTAAGTCCTGTATTGTAACCAGAGTCTCCTTGAGGGAGAGCGTGATAGTTGTGTATAGATCTATATTGGGTTTGACAAACCCACACCTAAACTGCATGCAACAGTTAGACCGATAGGTCTGGGGTGACAAATGTCATAACATTTCCGACGCCTGAAGAACGTCGTTTTAGGCAACCTTGGTCATAGTATGGTTATAATAAACTCACATAAAGTATTAATAAACATTGGAATTTACGGGAACTTCATTAAAATCAAACGAGTTTATGTCGATTTAAACTTGCATTGTTTTACTATAAATATGACAAATTACTTGTACATTTCGGTCTTTGGGTTTTAAGACTACATTTACACATTAAGGAAAATATTGGATTTTCTAACACAAATACTACTTTTACAAATGAAAGGCTTTTAATAATACCAAACAAAAGCTTATGAACTCACCAACCTTTGTGTTGACACTTTTTCAAACAACTTGTATTCTCAGGAAATCATTAAACAGATAACCAAGTGCTTTTGAGGATGGGGCGCTAAGACGTCTACTATTTCATATTTTGTCAACATGTTGTAATTGATTTGTAAACATGTAATTCATACAATGATGTAACTTTTTCAATTATATATATGTTGGTTGTGTTTGCTTCAATTACTATTACAATTGTTGTTATGATACTATACATGAAGACCTCCACCCCTGGACGTTTCCGCCATCCTTGGTTTGAGGGTGTGACAGATTGGTATCAGAGCACAATTTATAGTGAATTAAGTATATCAAACCACATAAGATATACAAACTATAAACACAATTGGGACTAATAGTCTCTGATTTGTGCATTTTTCAAATAAATATACTTTTAGAAAATGAATGGTTTCTTATTAAAAGTATAAATACATGCATACATGCTCACATAGTGTCATAACTAGAAGAGCATAAAGTAAAAGAAGAGGAGTTGTACATTATGGGTATGCCTCGGTATATGTAAATCAAGTCTGGGAAGGATATAGCCTGATCAACTATATCTGTCCGAGGAGTGACTTGCATATACTGGGGGATAGTCATAATGGGCAACAAATCTAACAACCTAACTACACCCTACAGTGAATACTTTAAGAATCGAATCTAAACACCTAAAAATACTATAGGAGTATTTGGTAATACTATAACCAACTTATGTGAAAACTAAAGACCTCTATTAGTAGGCCTATGATAACTGAGTGCATACGCCAAGGTTATACATAATTAAAGATATTATAGACTCATAATCTATGACTATTGCTCTACCTCCTGTTCCTTGTTTGGTTGTGGACTTAGAGTAGAGCCATTTATTCGAAAGTCTATTCTATCTCAAATTATGTATAACTGATATGCACTACGTGATTATAGACGTAATTAATAAGGATCACCCCTATAAGTAATTATAGGATTAGGCGTCTATTAATTATCTCTTCTATCCCTATTCTCGCACGAGCAACATGATGTGTAAAATTTTAACGCCCGTACAAAACCTACTTTTACCCACTACCATAACTCCGTCTCCAAGACGTTAACAGAAACACCAAGAATAGTTCACTAAAGTACGAAATTATACATGTGTATATAAATGGTAAGGATATTTACTAAAAGGTTTATCAATGAAATAGGCATGTATTTTATTTCATTGAATCTCACTACTTAGTATTACAAACAATTTGCAACTGGTAACTCTAAGATTCTTTAGGTGTACCTCGAAGTTATGTGTAATTAAGAAATGATTGACCTAGAAATGGTGAGTCCGCCTTAGGACCTGTTCCTTGTTTGGTTGTGGACTTAGGGTAGACTCATTAGGATCAACAGTCTAATAAAATTTTAATTACACATAACTGGGGGCATGTCAAGTGAATCTTAGGGGTGGATCAGACATGGAACAAATCACAAGATTATAATCAAGTTATTCCTACTAAATTCATAAGTCTATTTATATAGACCTCTGGTATATAGTCATCGGCGTAGTCGTGTCGGCAATCTAGAATATGGCTAAATACATAATACAAACTATAATACCCAAATTATACAAAATTTTCTGCATTAAAAATCAATAGACAAATACATAAAATGAAACTAAAAAGGGTATCAAACTATCAAGAGAAAAACACATACAATGTAGATTAAAATCCACTAATTATAACAAAATGGCTAAGGATTGTTAAGTCCTCTCTTCTTATAAATAGCTTTGAAGCAAGCTTGCCTAAGCTTCTTTGTTCTTTCTGTCAGTTCCATACCTGACAATTTCTCCATCATCTTCTTGTGCCCTTCTAACGTCTCTATCTCCTCCTTTAATCCCAACTCCTAATATTTTTTAAAAGGTAGATGCAATATATTTTTCATGTGAGTTCACAAAATTTACAATGAGTTAAGTTTATATAAATATAAATCAGGAAATCATAGTAAATCAATTGATTTGATGTGGCATATGCCTAGGACCTATGTTTAGTTATAAAGAAACTAACAATCAAAATTTTAGAAAAAAAAAAACCAAAACTACTTTGGTTACCAAGTGCATGAGTAATGTATAGAAGGTTATTATCATAATTTACCTTGGCATTTTCAATGAGGGATTGAAGGCTCTTAAGTTTTCTATGAGGCCATCTGTTTATGTTTATCTCTCTGCATCTTTTCTTCAACACGGTTAAACTTATCCCTAGTTCCTTTGCTGCCATGATTATCGGCATCTCAAAGTACTTCTCTATCTCTTCAAACTCCAATGGTCTCAATCTCTTTGCCACCTTCCGGCCACCGTGATCAGTGGTGGAAGCACTAGAACTACATGTAGCCTCACCACCGGATTTACAGTCTTCACTGAAACTAACCAATGGTAAATTACCATCCTCCCAACAATCCCATAAGCTTATATCTTCAAGGGGATCAAGATCGTGAAACTCATTTCTAGAAATGATGTTTTGATCTTTGTTAAGTACTGTGGAAACGTTCTGATCGAGCCCTTCATGCAATTTTTCCGACAACTCGTAATCATGATGGTTGAGCATGTCACCACTGCAAAAATCCAAAAACTTAAGATAATCAAATCCAACACGATGAAAGACTCTTTTTGATCACTACAAATCCAAACCATGTTTTGATCAATGTCGACAAAATCACTTTTCTGTGCGTAAGATGGTGTAATGAGTGACGTTTATATATACCTGAAAAGATCTTGATAATCAAAGTACTGAAACCAATCGAGGTCATCTATGGGGTTTTGATGATCTGCAGGTGGATCCATTTGTGAGGGAGAAGTTAAAAGTCGCGGTAAGAATGTGATGATTTATATAAGTAAAGTGGAAGAAGTAATTAATAGCAAATTGTTGGGAATGCAACAAAACAAGTTAAGCACTTCTGAAAAATTGATAAATGATTTCGGTAACACTCGCGGAATATAAACTAGTGAAAATTACAAATGAAATGGAATATATATAGTCTATGATGTTATGGTTATTGTGTATGTAACAAATGAAGAGAAAATGAATATATATATATATATATATATATATATATATATATATATATATATATATATATATATATATATATATATATATATATATATATATTCTTTGAGCCGTAAACTTCTTCTTCAATTCACACACATATACGTATATGTTGCTGCAAATTATGACTTGTGTGCCTCATGCATTTAATGCATCACATGCCTACTGCATATTCTTGACTTTGAAGCTACGTTCCAGTTTCCAATTTCCCCAGTAGCACAGTTTTCATTAGAAAGTACTCCAAGTCTTCACACATGAACCAGTTAGAAAGTACTCCAAGTCTTCACACATGAACCAGTTAGAAAGTACTCCAAGTCTTCACACATGCAAATTATGACTTGTGTGTCGCTATAGGTATGTCGTTGGCTCTTGTTAAAAACCTATAGCGACAACAAGTCATCGTAATAGATTAAACCTGTGGTGACGACAAGTCGTCGCTATAGGTAACTAATAAAACTTTATTTTTTTAACCCCGAAAATATGATTGACAAAATCTATCCGACGAGACCCTTGTGATACCTCTTGACGAAATTGAAATCAACGAGAGTCTCCACTTCGTGGAAGAACCGGTAGAAATCATGGATCGAGAGATCAAAAGAACAAAGCAAAGTCATATTCCTATTGTGAAGGTCTGCTGGAACGCTAAACGAGGACCCGAATTCACCTGGGAACGCGAGGATCAGATGAAACAAAAGTATCCACATCTCTTCCCAAACTCTTGAAATCCGAGTCAAAATGAAAATTTCGGGACGAAATTCCTTCTAACGGGGGGATGATGTGACAACCGTCAAAATTGAGTCAAGTCAAAGTCAAACAAAGTCAACAAGTCAAAACCAATCGACTCAATTAACCCTTGTATGTTAGGGTTTACGTTATGTAATCACTATACAATTCGCTATTTTAATGAGAAATCATCATTTGGAAAGTTCATGTGTTTGATTATCCTTAGCCTTAACAGTGCTAAACAACGAACCAAAACCATAAAACATTATTGCACACTCATCGGGAGTGTGTACGACACTAAAACACGGTTTAACGGGGTTGACGAACCTTGCGTTATGAAGCCGGACACTCAAATTAATCACAAACGAAACCTCTCTAAATCGTTTTCACTCTATCTCTTTCTATTTGAAATCTCTCCCAAATCTCTCCCAAATCTCTCTCAAAAGTTACTTTAACTTTTTGTAATCATTTGGGTCATATCGACCCTTAACCGGGTCAAACATCGCTTGAAACGGGGTAAAAACGGGTAAAATAGCCTTAAGGACCTGGAACTGAAGCTTCAGGACCGAAGCCTCTCATCCGAGGCCTCGGATCCGAAGCCTCTCATCAGGACCGAAGCTGAAGCCTCTCAGGAGACCGAATCCGAAGCCATCAGACAGCAGCCTCGCATGCGAGGGTCCGAATCCGGCCTCCATGCGAGAGGTCTCGCAGACGTCCCCTTTTTACCGGTTTTTCGACTACGACTTCGTTTTAACTCCGTTTTTCATTATTTTAACGTAGGATTTTCACCCAAAACTTTATTTTATAAACTAAGGCCCCAAAATATATAAATCTCCGGGGTTTTTATAAAAATATATTAAAAGAATTAGTGGTTGAACTAATTATTGAGAGAATATTTGCTTTTCCTTAATTTATGGCAAAAGCAAACCACCACCACCTCACTCTATGATTAGCCACTCTTTCCCACTACCCCTTGTCACCTTAGTGGACCTTTACACCCAATCTCTAGCTCTTCCCACGTTCTAAGAGCTGGAGAATTGGTCATCTCTCCTCATTCTCATTAACTTCTTTCATTCTACACTTAGCAACCAAAGAACACTCTCCAAAATTCTCTCATCTTTTGTCTCAACTTCAAGAACTTCAAGGCTTTCTCCAGGGATTTCTTTCTTCAATTATTAAGTATCTTCATCATTCATATAATTATTACACTCCATTCTACTCAAATCATTTATATCTTACACAAATTCCATCTTATTCGGTGTTAGATTCTCGAATCATCAAGACATCTTCTTAGTGTTCTTGGGTTGAACACTTCCTCTCTCTTACTTTCATCTACTGAAACCACATAGGGTGAGTTCATACCCCTACATTTACATGTTTTTCTTAAGTTTTAAGGGGGGAATACAAGTAAAATCATCAAGAACATAATTAAACTTTTGCTATCAGATTACATCAGAAAAGATGAACTTCGATCACGGACTTTTTTGGTCAACTTAAATATTTTAGTTTTCAAAACTGTTCCAGGTGAAAGTAGTTCAAACTCTTAGCTTTAAAATGGCTACTTGCACATCTCCATATGATTTTTCTACAATTTATGGTGATTTTTACAAAACTACCTATCATTTCAGAGGCAAACCCGGACCAGTCTGTGATTATGAACACTTTCACCTCTGTTAGAAATCACTAAAAATCATGATAAAATTTACGAACAAACTAGACTCATATTCCAAACTCTAAGAATTTGAGGATTTGGATTTGGAGCTTTGATGATTTTTCTATAAATTTTCTAAGAACAGTAACAGAAACTGTATTCAACAAAAAGCTGCTGTCAATTTCATTTCACCTTGTAACATGTTGAGCAAGGTGTATATCTTTTTGTGATTATATGTTATTGCAATATATGACATTTTATCTTAATATTTAGACACACATCAGTTTACAAATGGATTTGGACATATAAAATATAAAGAATAACAAGTGATTATAATCAAAGTACAACCGATACATTCAAACATTTAATAAACTATTTTGAATATATAGTTTGCATAGATTACAACGTACTACCCTTGGTTGATAAACTATAATAGGTATAGTTTATGATACATTACATAATACATACATTTAAAAAGGGTACATTTATACAAATGATATTTTCATTAAGCAAGGTACGGCCATACGGTACCAAGTTTTCATAACACGTAATTCCGTTAATGACTTTATGAAACATTACATAACACATACATTTAAAAAGGGTACATTTATACAAAGGATATTTTCATTAAGCAAGGTACGGCCATACGGTACCAAGTTTTCATTACACTACACGTAAATTCGTTAATGACTTTGTGAGATATTTACTTCAAATTACCATTAAGTCCTGTATTGCAACCAGAGTCTCCTTGAGGGAGAGCGTGATAGTTGTGTATAGATCTATATTGGGTTTGACAAACCCACACCTAAACTGCATGCAACAGTTAGACCGATAGGTCTGGGGTGACAAATGTCATAACATTTCCGACGCCTGAAGAACGTCGTTTTAGGCAACCTTGGTCATAGTATGGTTATAATAAACTCACATAAAGTATTAATAAACATTGGAATTTACGGGAACTTCATTAAAATCAAACGAGTTTATGTCGATTTAAACTTGCATTGTTTTACTATAAATATGACAAATTACTTGTACATTTCGGTCTTTGGGTTTTAAGACTACATTTACACATTAAGGAAAATATTGGATTTTCTAACACAAATACTACTTTTACAAACGAAAGGCTTTTAATAATACCAAACAAAAGCTTATGAACTCACCAACCTTTGTGTTGACACTTTTTCAAACAACTTGTATTCTCAGGAAATCATTAAACAGATAACCAAGTGCTTTTGAGGATGGGGCGCTAAGGCGTCTACTATTTCATATTTTGTCAACATACTGTAATTGATTCGTAAACATGTAATTCATACAATGATGTAACTTTTTCAATTATATATATGTTGGTTGTGTTTGCTTCAATTACTATTACAATTGTTGTTATGATACTATACATGAAGTCCTCCACCCCTGGACGTTTCCGCCATCCTTGGTTTGGGGGTGTGACAAAGTGGGAGACTGTTGGATTAATGTCTAAGTCCATAACTATATTTGGTATGTACTTGACCCGACCCGGCATGGTCCATTTGGGTTGCACTTCACCGGCACAATTTATATGGATAGTCTTTTGAGAATAGTATATTTATGATTTATATTAATATATTATAAGTTCTAATATATTAATATGGAATCATATTATTTAATTAGTATTGATCAAGAATTAATTTAGAATTAATTAAGTGATCAAAAAGAACTAATTAAATATGGACTCTTATATATATGGAATGGGCCAAGTTCATTTAGGTTGGGCTAAGCTTTCATGGATGGTCCATGGAGCTTTTAACCCATGGATCCTATGTAAATGAAAGGTCATGGGTATTAGGGTTTACATGGATGTAACCCTAATCCTCCATAATATATAAAGGGGTCCTTGGCTCACAAAATTGGCACAAGTGTGTGAAAATAAGAGTGGGCCGATTTTAGTGTGCATACATATTCTCTCAAGTTCTTCCAAGGTGTTTTGGTGATTTGTGATTCCATTTGAGGCTTCCACACTATTGGGGATAAGCTCTTAAAGCTTGAAGATATCAAGCTACATCAAAAGGTATGTCATCTAACTAGAACTTTGTAGTATAGGTGCTTCATAATATGCTAGTTAGGATGAAACCTTGGAATAGTTAATATTTGCATGTATAATAGAGAAAACATAGATCCAAGGTTTATAGGGTTGCATGTACACCATAGGAGTGTTAGAATGCTCAAAACCCAACATGTCTATGGGACTGCTGATAGTCCCTTGGGTTTTTGAAAACCCATGAGGTGTGCCACTAATCCACATGGTGTGCTGTTAGCCTACTGGGACTACTAGGGTTGTTCACTATATGGATAAAACCGAATTGTCCAATTGGACAAATTAGATTGGACTATTTGGTTCAGATATTCATATTTTTGGATTCATTTTCAACAAAACCGAATTACTATTTTGGATTTCGGATTGGTATTGGTTTATAAAATACAAACTGAATAGTCCAAAAAAACAGAATAACAATTTATTCTTTATTTATTTTTAATATAACTATAACTATTTATTAATTTTATAAATTATTTTTTCAAATAAGTTCAAAAAGTTTCATCTAATAAAAAACATTAATATGTATTTTCTCATAAAAAAATTATCTATTAAATATTAAACTATAGTATACATTCTTAGTAATAGTTTATAAATTTTAAATCACAACAAATTAAATTTTTTTTTGCTTATTCCGTAAAAATTGGACAATATTATAATTATGTCATTCTAAAATGCTTTAGTTTTTGAAAAACGATCCAACCGAATTATAATTGCATCGGATCGGATCGGATTTGAATTTAATTTGGATTATTCGGATCCATATTTTGAAAACCGAAATCAATTTGAATTTACTTGATTGGATCGGATCGAACCGATCCATCCAAACGAACACCCCTAGGGACTACAAATAGTCCCCATTGTTGTTGTTAACCCATAGTTGTTTATATTGTGTGTTGTATGTGACTTTCAAGACTACTGATAGTTCCATGGCGGCTGATAAAAAATAGTTGATTACTATGATGTGATGTATGAGATATTTTGGGTGACTCACTAAGGTTTGTGCTTACAATTGTGGATTAAATATTTTTACTAGTACTTATCAGATTGCAACGACGGGACTATACACAGACACCAACATATTTATGATTTGAGTTTCCACATTGTCTTCTTTAATTTTGATTCCAGAAAGATGGTTTATGGATGAATGGTTTGTCTTGAATGTAATTTTATTCAAAACTGATGTTTTACTATTTTAAAAATAAAAATTCAGCCTCGAATTTTGAGTTGTAACAAGTTAGTATCAGAGCCTTGTTTTGAGAGATTTGGATGAACACTCGCGGGATTCCAAACTCAAACTATGGATCTGAGAGTTTTTATAAACCGGTTTGGAAAAGATTCACGTTAAGATAAATAAGGGAAGATGTGATGTGTACAATCAGCCGGAGCTTAGAAAAGTTATTTCCCAAAAAATTCGTACATGCTTTATATGTTGTGTTAGACTTGCTGCTATATGTGTTATAGTATGATGTACATGCTATAAGTTAGGCTAAGGATCTACTTAGGGTTGGATACTAGAGTGTCTGCTTAGGAGATATGCCTTTTGTGTATGATATTCAAGTTGTTATAGATGTATGGTAGTGTGTAGGCAAAGGATCCTTAGAAATTATGTGTTAGAATTTCCTAATATTTATGATGCCTTTTTGCACATTGGTTTTGCTGTTCGAATGCTACTTGCTTTGTGTTATGTGAAGTTTATATTGATGTTAGTTAGCTATTATGAGAATATGCTAACTTGCATGCCACAAGGATTGAATAATTTTAGAATGTATGATTTGGCCCTATTACCCAGCTCTTATTTGAGTCCAACTGTTGTAGTACAAGATCTTTCAGTTGAAGAACTATAATCCTTGCTAATATAATTGTATTTGTAAGATAGTAAGTTGGAAGAATCCTATAGTGTGCTTGTGTGAGACTTGCATATAAGGAAGTATAAGGTGGGAATATAAGCAATTTGTGGTGGCTTTTTTAAGCATATGGGTGTGTTGATATACCTGGAAGTAGTGGAGTTCCTAGAAAATTATTCCACCGCATGTTGATGGGTGCATAAATCCTAGAGGGAGAGTCTAAGGAGAGCAGTAGGCTGTGTCTGCGGTTTCATGGGTACATGAAGTTGATATTAGTCATGTATAGTGACCTAGGAGCTTTGAGACAATTCTTAGGATGCATATGTATACATGTGGAAGGAATTATGGGCCCGTACTACTGAAAGCACAAGATCCTTATGGGGATCAGGAAGAGTTGAAACGGTTCTAAGGAACCGTGGGAAGGGTTGATAGTGTGGTATTGCACTAGCATTAGTCGTAGTTGCCTCCGTTGTTGTCCGTCCTTCGACAATTATTTTATAGAATGGGACTGGTAATTGATTAGGCCTAAGTGTTCATGGTAGTTTGGGACATAATGGTGCAGATTTGTATGTGTTAGATGATATAGGGGTCTCGAGGAACTTAATCAAAGTAGTGGCAGTCTGATTCGCGAGACTTAAGAAGGAAGTCGCTATGATGATCGACTAGAGGATTGCAGCCTGAGGCTGAGTGGTCGACTAATGACAATGGATGTTACATTCTGTATCGGGGTGTGCTTTTTCTGCCTCCTGTGCTTGAGGTAGGAGAGATCAGATGCGAGATAGTTGATGGTTAATATAGGGGATTGTCATTTCCTCATTAGTTCTAATGTAAGAAGGTGAAGTCTGGTTTGTAGTAAGTAGTCTCAGTTTTGCAACAAGGGGATGTTCAAGGCTCGATTGTTCTGCTGGTCTGATAGTCAGGGTGAAGGCTATGTCACAAGTGAGATACATAACATAGGTTCTAGAAGATCGGGTGTATCCAAGGAGGCATTGAGATATTCTTATCTTAGGAAGAAAGAGTTTTGCATAAATACGGAGTTTGTCAAAACTGTATTTTGAGCACCTCTGGGGGATTCTTGTAACTTTAAGAGGAGGATAAGGTTGTGGTCAGTTCTCCAATTGCAAGGTTTTAGGTGCGTAAGCTCGGTTTGTTAGGTCAATCCGAGGGTATTTTGATTTATTCCGTTAAGATTGCGGCGACGAGGCTAGGAAGGGTTTCCGAGGGCTCCATCGAAGGTCCATGATTTTTTATGATTGTTTGGTATTTATGTGGAGGATTTTCATATGCCATTATGCATACCGGGAGTCAATGTTGGCACATATCTAGCTGAGGTTGTGTGAAGATTTAGAATTGCATACTTCAGTCAATGGTAGTTCGAACCTTGAGTGGTGGAAGGAACCTACGGTTCAATTGTTCATGGTTATGATGTTTTATCGTTGCATAATTCAACGATCCACTGGATTCCTCCATGGGAACTGATAATTTAAGGTTTAGAAAAACCGTGGGTGCAGAGCAAGTTGTCGTTAGATGAACGTCTTTGAGAACACATGTGTTGTTCTCTGAATAGAAAGTTTATGGGTAAGGAACTTATGGTGGCCAATAGTTCCTTTTTAGGTAGCACTACAGACCTCGATGGAAAGGCATGGAACCACTCTGTTATGTATCGATTATAGGAGGCATAGTTAGCTCCTGGTATAGGTCGATTATTTATTGTCGAGAATGGGCAGCCAATGATGTGGTGTGTAGCTTCAAAGTTCAATAGGAGAATTTTCATGACGATTTTGCTCAGTATCTGCGGGGTCATCAGGTTTAATTTCTAACCCATTTTCTATCATTGATTTTTTCGTTTATCAGTAACAGTTGACGAGTTTTCAAAGGATTCAAACCGTATCATCTAAGGATGAAACTGATGAGTCGACCCTTAGTCAAGTTCAGTAAAGTTTGTATCTTTGTC
Source organism: Lactuca virosa (assembly GCF_052849685.1). Classification (NCBI taxonomy): domain Eukaryota; kingdom Viridiplantae; phylum Streptophyta; class Magnoliopsida; order Asterales; family Asteraceae; genus Lactuca; species Lactuca virosa. Next base: position 321,423,085 of record NC_136428.1, read on the forward strand.
ACTGTGAAGGTATCCTCTCGATTTCTTGGTTGTGAAATTGTTGTTTCTTACGGTTAAAGATGACAACTGGTCTTAGTTATTGGAAGACCAGATATTAGAGCAAAGATGATCAGTTTTCATGTATGATCGTAGTTGCGCAAGATTCAGTTTCAAATGGTCGCATCGACTATGTTCAAATTATGATTGATTCGAGTAGGATTTATGGCAACATTTTTCGATAATTTTGGAATCCTTTCCAAAACTGAAAGTTTTATTGATCTTTTTCGTATTGGTGGAATATTTTTACTTCATCAAGGTGTGGGATATTTATTGTGGTTGATAAAATAATGTGTCTAGCAACGGTTGGGGTTAGTTGTTTCATTCGATTTGCTTATACGTCACCTTTTGGATAGGGTCATGTTTAGGAAGGAACACAGTTGGCCTGAGGAGCATTGTGTTCTCTCCTGGGAAGTGTTTCTTGTTGTGTTTAAAAACTGGAGCGTGCGTTCGACTGCCTATTTTGTTTCATGATTGTGTGTTTTCATGTTTGTCTAATGATGTGTCAGTGGCAGTTTGAATGTGAAAAAGTGCATGTTTCTAAATGGTCGTGCTAATGTATTTACAAAGTGTTGATAGGGATATCGGTTGGGTCCCTACTGGTCAGTGGGATGATGAAATGTTGTCTTTAGGCCCATTGTATGTTGTTCATAAGTCTTCATGTTTGTGTTTGGGTGTCAGTAGGAATGGTGTGGAGTCATGAGCTTCTCATCCTAATGGTTGGATGGTGTTATGGTATGTCGTGAGCCATCGCGTATTTCACTTTTATGAGTGGCGTTGGTAGTTGATGACTCGAGGATTGCTAATAGTCCTCAAAACTACTGATAGTCCTAGGGTTGCCAATAAGCCATAGTTGTTTAGGTTGACATAGGGGTAGTGGCATGTTGGTTGGGAATAACAAGAAGCCGATGATACAGGTGGTTGTAACTCTCCTGGGTGTCTCAAATGATAATTATGCACTTGAACTGCTTCAGGAGCTTCGATGCCACATGAATTTGCTTTTAACCATGGATTTGCTCGTGGGAGTAGTAGGTTAGTCACAACTTATCAGTAAGTCGGGGTTGTGATAAGTGATTTCTTCAAATATGGGTTTGATAGTAGTGTTGGAAGGCGGTCGTCTGTATGATATGACTTTTTATTCCTAATCAGAATTTAGAAAGCTCGGGCAAGGTTAACAAGTGTCGTGGAGAAAGTAGTAACGAATGATTTTGAGGATGAATGTAATTTAAGTGGGGAGAATTGTAACACCCAGTTTCTGGATGTTTCTTAATTCAGGGTTTTTGGAATGTAATTTGATCATGTAAAGGCTTTGGGCTTTGAGGAAGTAATGTTTAGACCTTATGGAAGGTTGATATTATTAGTTGTGAGATCTAAGCTCTTGATTTGTGTGTTGGAACCGAAGGGTAAAAAGGGAGAAGTTATATGTCAAGCTTCTTAGATGGATTATGGTTTTAGTTCGACATGCGTTAAGCTAAAAGTAACTATATAGAATTGTGGGGCTCTTCAATACTTTTTTGTGCATATAAAGAACGACAAAAGCAGAGTTGAAAGAAAGAAGTTATGTTTGTTTGAAATTGAATTGGAAAATGGGGGTTTTTCCCTACACAGGGTGTAGGGGAGATACGTAGGGTGTAGATGCTGAATGACGATCGCGAGTTTAATGACCTACGCATGGGGTAGCCGTTGTTGACCAAAACCCTGACCCTAAGGTTTTGGGCCTTATTAAAGTACTCTAGTTTCTTGGAATCCTTCCCATAACAAGCCTCCATCACCTCATATCGTTCCTATGAAACCCTAGCAATGAATTGTGAGTTTTAGAAGCCTTAAAGTGATTTTGGGTGCATTCTTGAAGATGGAGCCCATTGGAGAAGCTAGTATGAGATCCAACCTTTGTAGATTTAGATTTTGTACTACATCACCTATCTCCAGATGGTATAAAACTTGCATATTGATTTTCCTTTTTAGTAGATCTAATTAGCTCATGGGTTTTTATGCTTTTTGTCCCTTAATATCGGTCCTTGTGATTATGGGTTACTCTAGACCGTTTGAATGCCTCATTTTGATGTTTTTGAGGTTAAAGAATCATAAAAATGAGATCTTGGCACTCTCATCCTGCCATGCATCGGTTCACGAGCAAAATGTGACAACATGGACTTAGAGTTTGGTCGTATGATCATCTTGGCTGTGAAAAGGGATAAAGTCAAGGACTTTACCCATTAAGACATTTACTTTGATCAGATTGGGGGGGGGGGTTGAGAGTTTTGCTTTTTGTATTAAGAGCTTAATAGAAGTTTTGGGATTAGGGGCTCTACGCTGGGCATAGACTCCATATGTAGCGCATATATTAGCTATGATAGGTGTAAGTCAATTGAGGGTTGACCGTTGACTTTTTGATCGATTTGACTTTTGGTCAACTATCTTCGGACTTAGTATGGGAAGGAAAAAAAGGTATTTTTCTCAAAGGAGGTTTAATTGTGAGCCTAGGCCTTTTGTGGGTTAGTCATTTACTTAATTGTTAATTAGGTTTTTATTATGGATATGTTTAGTAAGAGGAGGCTTGATATTGTCGGCTCAAGTGGGTGGTTTATCCTGTCTTCAAGGTTGAGGTAAGTGTTTTCACTATACTTGCATGTGTGGTAGTTTGTGTTGACCAGCTAGGTCTAATCTATTGAGAAATGCTATATGTAAATTGAGTTGTTGATAACTCTTCGACTACTGTGAGTTTGTGGGACTGTTGATACTCCCCAAAGTTGCAGATAACCCGTAAGGTGTGCCATTAGTCTACAGGCCATGCTGTTATCCCACTGGGACTGTAGATAGCTCCCAGGGTTGCTGTTAACCCATATTTGTTTATATTATGTGTTGTATATGACTTTTGGGGCTGCTGATAGTTCCAGGGCTGCTAATAAAAAATAGATGATTGTTACGTTGTGTTGTGTGAGATATTTTGCGGGACTGAATAAGCTTTGTTCTTATAGTTGTGGATTAAATACTTATGTAGGTACTTATCATATTACAAAGGCGGGATTGTAAACACACATCAACAAATTTATGATTTGAGTTTCTGCATTGTCTTCTTTAACTCGGATTCCTGAATGATGATTTATGAATAAATGGTTCGTCTTGAATGTAACCTTATTAAAAATGGATGTTTAATTATTTTAAAAATGAAAAATATACCCTTAGATTTTAGGTTGTTACAATTACATATATGTAATGATTAAATGTTATTATGTGTGTTTAGATTTTATGAGTGGAAGATGTTTCCCATTGTTTGTGGAAATTGTGCGATACAACAAAATTATTTATATCTTCCTATACGATGGTGGTTTCATGTTAGGAGGTTGAATTGGGAGGGAGTTTGCGACATTTTCAATGTCGATATGCACGAGAAAATCAACCAAGACATAATATGATAGCCTCTGATTCTGAGTCCTCTACTCCATACTATTTGTCATATATTAGTAGCTTGCAGGGGTGAATTGTCCGAAATCCCTTTGTATGTACGGCAGAACTTTAGGAAAGATGTAAGCAAAATGATAAAATTATAAAATCGTGTGTGTATATATATATATATATATATATATATATATATATATATATATATATATATATATATATATATATATATATATATATATATATATATATATTAACTACTATGTATAATATTAAATAATAATTACAGGGGGTATCTTCGTCCGTACCACCCTTTACCAACAACCATTCTACCGACTCCACCCAACGAACTCCTTTAGTGGCACCGAACAACAAAATTACACACGAAATACTGTCAAGGCTTCAATCTTTAGAGGAATTAGTCCAAGAATTGAGAAAGAAAGGTGAACCTACGTCACTCGTTGACCGGAAGCATTTTAGACCACGGTTTTTAGGTAAATTTATTTATTATATTAAATGTATCATATATAAATATATATATATATATATATATATATATATATATATATATATATATATATATATATATATGTATATATATATATATATGTGTGTGTGTGTGTGTGTCTGTGTATGTGTGTGTGTGATTATTGATATGTTTATTTTTTTAAAGTAGTAGAATAAGAATGAGAATGTTTCTTTTCGGAAGCCAAGCTCGGTGGGGCCAGACTCGGGTAGTGAACGAAAGTCAATCTCGATGCACCCATAGTCTAGTCATAAACAGAAATCAAGCCTAGTAGATGAGGTGTATGGTAGGATTGATTCATAATGGTTGTGTTCTACAAAACATATTGTGAATGTGGTTATAATTTTATTGTATTTTATAATTTTTTTTTGTTCAAAGTTAACTATAAGGAGTATCTTAAAATAAATTATACTTTTTTTAACGCCCCGATTCTCAGGTATTGATAGTATGACTTTAAATTTCAAGTTTAAAGGTCTACTGGAAGAGTGGATGTCCCGACTCGTCGAGTAGGAGCGGGATTGGGCCACGTATTTAAGTGAGCAACTCGCCGAGTCGGAAGAGTGACTCGACGAGTTGGAGCTGGAGGGTGAAACCCTAATCTGTGACAACCCGAAATTTTTTTGCTTTGAAAGCTCAGTCAGTCAACTCAACTGAGTGTTAGACTCATTGGTAATGAGTTCTATCCTGGTTAAAGGTCATTCTAAGGAGTTTTAAGCCTAGTACACTTAAGGAATGAGTGTTAGAATGTACCTTCTAGAAACACTGTTCAACGAATCAAGCCTTAACCTCTTCATTTAGAGTTCACGGCCACAACACTTGAGTTTACGGCCGTAAACTCAAGATGGGCCGTAAACTCCCTCCTTATAGGCTCATATCCTTCAACTTTCTTCATTCTTTCATTTCCAACTCAAGAACACTCCATTTCTCTCTCAACTATCATCCCGATTTTCATCCTAGATCTTCAAAAGTTGTAAGTGTTCTTCCTTAATCTGATGTTAATCCTTCTTAACTAGCTTCATCTAATGATTTCATCCATGGAAATCATCTTTTCTTAGATCTTCAAGAAACACCACGAACACACACTAGTGTTCTTGGACCTTAATCACCATTTCAAGCCTCTATATCGTAAGTACTCTTCCCTATACTTGATACCTAGTTAAGAATCATGCTTAGAACTTAGAAATCATCAAGAATGCAAGACCAAAAGGAGTTTACGGCCAAGCCATCTCCCATGGCCGTAAACCCCTATAAGTAGGCCATTTTGGCCATAAACTCTTCCTCAGGCTTGGATTTGAGGCTAGAACACTCCCTTGTGCTTTGTAAGACCTTGAATCATCACCAAACTCATCATTTAGAGATTTTACGGCCCAAGAGTAAACACCCTTGGCCGTAAACTCCAATTATGATCAAGTTTTGGACCTTAAACACATCTAGGCCTTTGCTAACCTTTGGGACATTCAATCCTTTGAAACTCCTTACCTTTAAGACCCTAAATGTGACCATTTAGAGAGTTTATGGCCAGGAGTAAACTCCCTTGGCCGTAAACACCTCAACACTCACCATTGAGTTGGTCTTTCTCATCCTTGTGTAGAGCAAAAGTCCCTCGAGCTTCCCTAGCCTTCAAACCCACACTTATGCATGTTTGACCATGAGTTTACGACCGTAAACTCCCTTGGCCGTAAACCCATGGCAGTAAACTCATAGTAGTGCCATTCCACTTTCCTTTGATGAATTACATGTGATTCCAACACTTGGACAAAATGTTTCCTAGTCCCGTGAGGTGTTTCTTTGCATTCGGTTGCTTCTAAACACTATATTTATGCCAATATATGCCATATTATGTCATTTAGGACTTGTTAAGTCTCGGGACTTCATTCGTTGAACTTCTCATCCTTACACGCATATTCGTTGAATCACCCACATCAGGTGAGTTCATACCCCGTAATGAATCTTTTAACTATTTTAAATGCTTTTAAGGGGGGGAATACAAGTTGAACACAATGACAATTGTGTAAATTTTTGTTATATATACATCTTTAAAAAGATTGCTTATGTCTTTTATAAGTGATCAAAACATTTCAAAAACTCTTTTAAAGTTATGTTACTTCATAGTTTAACAAAACTCCGTTTTTAAAGTACAAGCATAACTTAGTAGACAAATGAGTCTTTTCAATAACAGTTCAACTAAAACATTAGTAAACTATAATAGGTATAGTTTAGAGATTCAGTTCATACTATATACAATACACGATAACAGAACGAACATACTATATGAGAAACAGAACATACTATATGAGAAACAGAACGAACATATTAAGTTGCTATAGCATGGAAAAACTACAGGATCTAACTATACCAATGAATCACTAACTCATTGCTCTAAACAAAAGGTGATAGTTATATTGGGTATACATGATCACATAACCTTAATGTGGATTACACGGCCCAACAACTGGGTTGCGGAAGTCACGTTTGGTTCCCAGAATCTCTTGACAGGGAGAGCGTATAGTATGGGTACTAGCCTTCACATTATAACCTTGATAAAACAGATATGTTTTAAGGTATCCAGTATTGCAGGTCGTCAATTCAAAAGACCCCTGAGTAATTACATTTTCCCATTACTTTCATATTGTGGCAGTTCCACTTGAAAGTTAATGCAAACTATTTTCGAGTTAAGATAGTTATAAACTAGGGAAAACTCACATCTTTTCAAAGCGACAAACAGAATAGTCGGGTCTAGTACATTTAGTAGAAAGGGACCATAATGCTAACCTTATGATTCCTTAATGTATACATCAAGGGATATATATAAATAGGATCCGACAGGTAATAGGATGTGTGCTTTCCGCTTCATTTCCTGTTCCTTGTTTGGTTGTGGGCTTAGAACAGATTCACCCAACTTATTATCTATTCGATCTTAGTTATATATATCGTGTTTCGTATACATTAAGTCATCATAAGGGGTACCAGGTATGGGTCAAGTCATAGGACACAAAGTCAATGCACAGTTTTCTAGTACAAAACATACTTTCCAAATCAGAACTTTTGGTATGCAAAACTAGAAACTTACCAGTTAAGTGTTTAATCCATTTTATTAAACCAGTATAAAGTTAAAGGACCTTAGGTGATTAACTCTATAATACCTGAGTTTATACATCATGGTTATATATCATTAATACCCAATAGGTAGTTGGATGTGTGCTTTCCGCCTTACTTCCTGTTCCTTGTTTGGTTGTGGGCTTAGGGCAGATTCACCCAATTAACTATATATTCGATATTTGATCATATATAGCCAGTATAAACTAAGTGATTATAGAAGTAATCACTGTGGTCACCATTTTATTATAAGAAATAAGGGTTTTCTTAAATGAATCTTTTCATTTAATATAAAGGAACCATTACAATTAACTCCATGAGTAACAAGTAAATACACCAGGGTTATATACAACAATGATCTAACAAACAATGGGATGTGTGCTATCCGCCTTACTTCCTGTTCCTTGTTTGGTTGTGGGCTTAGGGCAGATCCGCACAGTCGATTGCTTGTTTACTCTGACTTTAATATAACTTGTATCTATTTAGTACTCATAGAAAGGATTGTAGAATCATTTTTACATATCTTTCATCAAAGTAGGAAATATAGGATTTTCTAGAGGAACAGGTGAACTTTTCTAAACAGAACTTACAACTTACTACATTTCAACTACATTTTTCAACAACTTTCTACAACTTACTTACATCACTAAAATCTTATGAACTCACCAGCTTAATTGCTGATCAACTCTTTCAAATAACTTGTATTCTCAGGAGACTATTAGACAGGTACTCGCGTTGGGAATTCAGAAGATGGAGCATAATAGCTTCAAGTCTTGTTTTGTTATTTGCTTAAGTATTCTATATTTTATGAACACACATATTGTAAACACTTTCTTTCTAATGAAATGGTTGTTCATTACTTGCTTACTATGATACATGTCTTGTGATACTATACATGACGTCCTCCACCCCCGAACGTTTCCGCCGTTCCGGTTTTGGGGTGTGACAGATTGGTATCAGAGCATCGTTTATAGTGAATTAAGTATAACAACCGATAAAAGATATACAACTATAAATACAATGGGGCTTAAGTGCTCTGGATAGTGATATATTTTGAGAGTATAACAATAAGTTATAAAAATATACCTACTTGCTTATACATGTAGACCAAGTATCACAAGAAGAACAGAACTAAAGTATTTAAAGGCTGAACACTGTCGTCAAACCTGAACAGATATGTAATCATAGCTAGGATCAATATAGCCTGATCAACTATATTCATTCGAGATGTGACCGACATGTGTTTGGGAGTGATGTGGTGTTGCAACAGTCTTAAAACTTACCTAAACACCAGTCAAGAGAATTCTAGATCAAGTACATTACATTAAAGTACTATAGGAGTATCTTAGGCCATGTAAACAACTTATGTGATAACTTAAAATACCCTTACGGATAGGTCTATAATCTTGCAATGTATACTCCCAAGGTTATATATAATTGAGATTTTATAGACTTAGAATTTGTGATCTACGCTTCACTACATGTTCCTTGTTTGGTTGTGGTTTTGGAGTAGGATCACTTATTCGAAGGTCTATCTCATCTTACATTATATACAACTTGTATATATTGTACAATTATAGGAGGACTCTGTAAGGATCACCCCATAATGTTTCACTTAGTCTCATAGATTCTTTAGTCACATCCATTCTCGCACGACAAACCCAGATAGATGTAACCACTTCCACATAGTAGACAAGAGAAGAGTCCAGGAGGAACAAGAGCAAGTTCATGAGAAATTTTCAAAGAAAGATCAGCCGAAGTAACCAGGACGTCCTATCCGTCACACTAATAAATAATGATCTTTTTAACTTAATGAGTTAGTGGAAACACTGCTCACATTATGTGTTAGGATTATTTTCTTACATGCCGTTGGTAACAGTTATTCAGGTAACAGATATTCATTCGAGGATAGCCATTTCTAATTCATAAAGTTTATGTGGTATAGACTTTTTATGAATTGTTTCCAGAACCCTGTGGAAGTCAGGATCAGATACACTCAGAACTAGGATAACCTTGTCTTTCAGCTTTCGGCTTATCTCCACTGCTATAGACTCATTCCCATCTCATCTTTGTATTCTTTTAGCAAATATGCCTCCTCGCAGACCAAACAGGCGCACTACTCCGATAACTCCAACACCTCCTCCACAAATCGATACGGCAGCTCTAAATGCTGCAGTAGCTGCGGCTGTGGCAACAGCCATGGCACAATATCATCCTGCCAGTTCCAACGGAGGTGGAACACCTTTCCATTCTACTCAAGGTGAGGTCCCTGTGCGCTCGAGAGAGTGCTCCTACAAGTACTTCACTAACTGCAAACCCCTTTCCTTTAATGGAACTGGTGGAGTCATCGCTCTGATGCGATGGTTCGAGAAAACGGATTCGGTCTTCGAAATCTGTTCGTGTCCAGAAGGGAGCAAAGTGAAGTTTGCTGCCTGCACCTTCTCCAACAGAGCCCTGACATGGTGGAACAGCCATGTTAAGTCACTAACCGTATCAGTGGCTAACTCAATAGGTTGGGAAAACCTAAAAGAGTTAATGCTGGAAGAGTACTGCCCAAGGGGCGAAGTACAAAAACTAGAACAAGAACTATGAGAGCTCAGGATGGTCGGCTCAGACATAGTGGCCTACACTGATAGGTTTAGTGACCTGGCAGCACTATGCCCTGGGATGGTTACCCCGGAGAGCAAGTAGATAGAACGATACATTTGGGGTCTGACTGCCCCAACCCAAGGAGATATGTTGTCCTCTAACCCAGCCACATTCGATAGTTCCAAACGCCTGGCCCAACGACTCATTGACCATGGAGTCCGCCATGGTGTAGAAGTCCGCGTTCCCGAGCCATCAAAGGGAAATGACTATAAACAGAAGTCAGGGAGTAAGAGGAAAAAGAAGCGAACAACACAAGAAACCCCGAAAGAGCAACAAGCGAGTACTATGTACGCCGCTACAACGCCTGCTGCTCCAGCACCTGCCAGTCGATATGCTGGAACCCTCCCGAAGTGTGGAAAGTGCAACTATCACCACACCGGAATATGCCGGGAAATACAGTGTTTGAACTGCCACAGAAAGGGACACACAGTCCGTTTCTGCAGAGCACCGGCTCAACTGATCTCCCAAGTCCCCAGAGCTAAAGAAAACCAAGTCTGTTATGGTTGTGGTGAGTCTGGACACAATCGGAGGGACTGCCCGATAGCAAAGAACTCAGGAGCTGATGGACGAATTCTGATGATCACCGCCGGAGAATCAACCCCAGAGTCGTCAGCGAGCAGTGGTACATTTTTCGAAATGGTAATTACTTTAAAAATTAAGTAATTAATATTTATATAAGATTAAAACTTGGGGAAACACTTAAAAAGTAATTATAATAACTCACATATTAAAATAGATCACAATATTCAAGAGAACTAAAAGATCCGTTTAGAGAAGCTATGATGGCTTAGCATATACATCAGGGTTGTGTATAACTAAGACGTTGCAGACTTAGAGTGAGTAATTCCGCCTTAATTCCTGTTCCTTGTTTGGTTGTGGATTTGAGGCATAGTTACTCAGTCGACTGTCTTATTCATCATAAATATTCATAACTTGTATATGACAGGTGATCGTAGTGGTACCGAGGAGGATCAAGATATAAAGTATCATCACCAGTTATCAAAGCACTTTCATTTGTATGTATGCGCACATAGCGGTATGATACGTAGGAGTGTTAACATCAAAGGGAAAACAGAAAGCACTAGAACATTTACAAAGATTACATTGTCGAACACACTAGGAGTACATTGTCGAACACACTAGGGATACATCATCGTATAACAGGCGTTTCTTTCAAATTGGCCAAAACTTTGTTCAGTAAAGAGTCTGTTACTATCATCCGTCATGAATTGGCGTGGTCCTCACCATACTAAGTTTTGTCACACCCCAAAACCGGAACGGCGGAAACGTTCTGGGGTGGAGGACGTCATGTCAAGTATCACAACACATGCAGTATAGCAATCAAAGTACAACAACCATTGCATTAATATTATAAGTTTTACATAGGTTACATTTAGCAACAACATCGAAGTAGATATAGAAAGTAACATAAGATGCAGCTCGGTACAAGGTTGTCTTCACAAAAGCTCCTGTAGTGTACTTGTCTACTGACGACCTGAGAATACAAGTTATTTTGAAAGAGAGTATCAACATTTTAATGCTGGTTAGTTCATAAGTAATTCAATGACATTGATGTAAATACGTGTTTTTCCTCAAAATAATCTCATTTGATGATGGTGATAAGAGTTTATACAGTATTTGAGTTCTTTCTAGAAAATCCTATATTTTCTAACGAAAGTAGTCTTCTACCAAGACCCGACTGTTTTGAGTTTAAAGAACATTTTTCCTCAAATGTTACTATCATTATCAAAATATAGTTTTACATTAATGAGTATGTGAGAAGATCACAATTAAATGTAGTAGGGAAGATAATGCTTTACTTCAGCAAAGACATTGCTGTTTATAAGGTAAAAAAAATGCAGACTCCAGGTAGTATTTGATGGACTATACACCTCGGGGAGTCTAAAGTAGTAAAATACAGACTCCATGTAGTATTAAATGAACAATACACCTCGGGGAGTCTAAAGTAGTCTTTAGTCCTAATTCAGTTAATTTAAAGATTCAAATGGGAACTAGTACATAATTAAGAAGATATGTTAGGATAGTTTTATCACCTCGTGCCTGATTGTCCTGGTACGTGAAATCATACCAGTGTCAATGCGAGCTCGGCAAAATACATTATTAGCTATATATATATATATATATATATATATATATATATATATATATATATATATATATATATATATAGAAACTACCGTAGTACTAATTACCTTAAAGCCATGAATTATAAGGTAAATGTAAAGATACTCGTAACCATACTGTTTGACGGATGTAAACACGACGACCTGCTGGTGTCGAAAATAGATGTGACATTTGTCACCCCTTGGCTTGGTCGGTCGGGACTGTAGCTAGCAGTCAGGATGTGGGATGGTCTGTCCTGTATAGATCTATACACACAATGCCCGCTCTCCCTCCAGGAGACTCTGGTTACCAACTTGACAACGGTGAAATCCGCGTCATGAGGATGTATCTAGTGTTTTGATTTCTATATACCTTTCTTTTTACTAAAAGTACAAGTTTTTAGAATATTGATATAGCTAAGTTCTCCTTCATGAAAGTTATTGTTGGTTCCTAAACTATACCTATTATAGTTTACTTGAGAGGTTATCTAGGTACCTTTCCTACCCAAAGGTATTGAACTGGAGTAAGGGTTTTAATATCTAACGAGATATACATAATACATAATTAGGACTTCAACGACACTCGGACAAATAACCGGATGCTCTAAGTCCACAACCAAACAAGGAACAGGAAATAAAGCGGGCTATCAGTCCTAAGTCCTTCAAACCCTACTTATATAACTATATCTATATAGATATGAATCTAACAAGAATATAAGTTTAAAAGACTTTGATAAAAGCTTAGTAATTTAAAAAGAGATTTTAGTGTATTAAATGTGATTTGAAATGAGAATTGAAAACCTTTAGCTGAATAAAACAGTTTAATATGCAAAAATCTATTTGCTTGACAGTTATTAATCACATGTGATTGATATAATAACTTAATAGTTCAACTTGTATTCCCCCCCCCCCCCATAAAAGCATTTAAAATCATTACAAAGGTTGATTAAGGGGTATGAACTCACCTGTAGTGGGTGATTCGGATGAACGGATGGTATAGGATGCTAAGTGTCAAGTGAGGACTTGAACACACACGCGGATCCTATTTAGCATATAATGACACATATATGCATCTAATTAGTCCTTTAACAACTAATTAATTAAGTTAAGACACCCTAATACATGGATAACACTTTGATTCAAGTGTTAAGGGTATGAACTCACCTATAGTGAGTGGTTTGGATGGAAGTGCCGGACAGGATGTTAAGTGTCAAGTGAAGACTTGAACACACACAGATCCTATTTAACATGTAATGACACATATATGTATCTAATTAGTCATTTAACAACTAATTAATCAATTAAGGACACCCTAATACATGGATAACACTTTGATTCATGTGCTAGGAGTACTAAAGAGTTGTATCTAAAGAGAGTGTGGCCTCACATTGGAGTTTACTTCCCATTTGGTAACAACACATGAGTTTACAGCCCATGGTCATTACCCCCATCAGTTTACGGCCGTAAACTCATGGTAATTTGTACCATTGTGTGATTTAAGGTCATATACCCCTCAAGGAAGTGTCCTAAACTTGAATCTAAGGCTTAGGAAGGGACTAGGGCTCAAAATGGCCCTTCATTTGAGTTTACGGTTCTTGGACCACCCCCATGGAGTTTACGATCATAAAGTCATGAGTTTACGGCCGTAAAATCATGGTCACTTCTACCATTTCGTGATTTGGGGTCTTTAGCACATGCATGCAAGGTTCTAGTCCAATATCCAAGCCCTAGAAGGTGTTGGTGGCACTTAAACACCACTCGATGGTGTTTACGGTTCAAGGAGATGCCTTGACCATAAATCCATATGTTCTTGACGGTTTTTGATTTTTTTCGATGGATTAACAAGTATTCTAAGCAAGAAACTAGTTAGGAGGGATGTACTTACTTATAGGAAGCTTGCAAGAGTATTTAAGGTCCAAAAACACTAGTGTGTGTTCTTGGTGTTCTTGGTGTTTTGAAGAACACTTGAAGATCTATGAAAAAGACAAGATTTCATGGATGAAATCATGTATAACTACTAGATGAAGTGTTATAACAACAAATCAAGAGAAGAAACACTTACATTTTTGGAAGATTTGGAAGAATCTCTTATGATACTTGAGAGAGAATGTGGGTGTTCTTGAGATTGGAAATGAGAAATGAGCCAAAAATGACTAAGTGTCATATTTATACTCTTTAGAGTTTACGTCCGTCAACTCCATGTTTGGGGCCGTAAACTCCAAAATCTTGGAGTTTTGAGACTTAAGTGATGCACGACAACCTCTAAAGTATACTTCCTATAAATACTTCTTGAAGTATTGGGCTTTAGAACACTCAAAATGACTCCAAACAGCTTAGAATTTAGCATAAACAAATCTGACTTCTAATGAGGTGAATAGTTGTACCAGATAGAAATTCGGAGTTGTCACATCATCCCCCCGTTAGAGGGAATTTCGTCCCGAAATTAAAGTTTAAGCAAATACGCAGTTTTAATATAACGAAGCAAAAAGATGAGGATATTTCAGTGTCATCTGATCCTCTCGCTCCTAAGTGAATTCAGGTCCTCGCTTGGCCTTCTAGCGAACCTTCACTGTCGGGACACGCTTTGCTTTGTTCGCTTGACCTCTCGGTCCATGTTCTCTATAGGTTTTTCCACGAAGTTGAGGCTATCATTGATTTCGAACTCGTCGAGTTGGATTACAAGAGCCTCGTCGGACAAGCACTTTTTCAAGTTTGAGATGTGGATAGATTAGGGCGGAATTTATGGAATCCCTAAAGTAGTTGAGGTCTGACGGATGATGGACCAATTCTTATCAAGAATCTCTGATGTTTCTAAGCTCTTGGGGAAATCGAACGTTTCAGTACCGAAGGTGTAGTCCTTTTGATTGGTTCTTAGGAAGCTCGGGTCGTCTTCGGATTCGTATTTCTTACTGGTTGGCTTTCGGGGGTTTTCTGGATCATTGGAGGCGCTGACTATATGCTGGTATCTACTGGTTACGTGGCATCTTTTGGTTATGTGGCATCTACCTCAGCCTAGTGCAAAATGGACTTGCACTTTTGACTCATGAGGTGTTTCTAACGGAATATCTCATAGTCAGTATGATAGAGGGTTTCACCAGATGATGCTTAGAAATTTTCAATTTTCATCATCGTCTAATAGATGCTTTCACAGTATGATCCCTAATCGGAAAGAATCATTCTCTCAATCGCTTCGTTGTTCCATGGATAGCAGTCTCTAATCAGGGCTAGCTTCGCCCTTAGAGATTTTCTGAAGTGATTGACTATTTCGGGAGGTGGTTCTACTATCTCTTTAGAGATACTATTCTTTGGGACACCTAGTAGTCTAACAAATCTCTAAGACATGCTCCATTCTCCATTGTGTCTGCTCCCTCCAGTTTGTAGGAAGCGTGTGTTTTTGTATAACCCATCGACTAACACCTAGACTGGTGTCGAGTCCACAATCTCTTTATGACCTGGGTTATAAAGCTTAACACAACTTACCATCTACTTTACTCAAGTATTCTTGGTCGCGGAGGTAATCATGTGGTTCTTAGCATCCTAGTATTAACTTTGGTGAATGCAGACTATTATTTATAGGGCGACAGTGACTTTTCTCGCATGAGGAGGCACTATCTCAACTTTTACCGTCCTAGGCACTTCTCGTCTGTATATGGATGAACGAAGCGCTTGAGTAGTGCGAGCATCCCTTGCAACTACTCTCCCGGTGTTACCGAGTTTCTCTGTCTAGATTAAATCTAGATAGCATAAGATTCTGCCACTTAGAACCTCTAATTTCCTCATCCATTCTTCTCAGAGTTTAACCTGTCACAGCCTTCCAGGTTTCTTGGCTCACTACTGAGATGCTTAATTTGTGGGATCAGGCATGAATGGATGGTTGTAGTCAATGTTTTTGACCTTTACGACTTGAGTTACTTTTCCTAACTGAGAGTGTCGGCTACTATGTTGGCTTAACCGGGATGACAACAAATTTCGAATTTGTAGTCATTTTAGTAGCTCAACCCACAATTGTTTCCTTGACCTCAGCTCCTTCCCTAAGGGTATATGATGAAGGGCTTTATTTTAAGGTTCATGGTAGACCTCATACTTGGCTCAATCACTATTACTCGGTGTATGCAAGTCGTATATGATTGAGATTGACATGATGTTCATATGTGTGGCCCCGCCCCAAACCCACAACCAAACAAGGAACAGGGAGTAGGGAGATAGCGCACATCTTAAATCTCATTGAGCTAAATTATATACCACCCTAATCCATATACTCAGTAGTAGTAAGTTAATCCCATGAGTTCTTTTCTCTTGATTCACGAACTAACTCGTGCGGTGCAAATGGCCTTTCTGGAGGATCTACTGAGTAGGCCTCGGGCGGTTATTGTCTTCCGGAATATTTGCAGTTCCTTTCGCTTCTGGTTTTAATGTCTAATGGAGTTGGTTAACAGCGTGTGGTACCCCTTTCCTGGGTACTTCTGAAGGTTGGATGAGAGAGAGATGACTGATGGTTCGCATTAGGTTCTCTATTAGGGCTGAATGAATTTTATTTGACGCTTAGGATAAGGTGAAAGTTCTTTTTACACAGCACTAGGAATTCTCGCATGGTCGAACCAAGTCGAGCCATGACTGACGGTGGTGTCGAAATTTACAACCATCAACACGATACGTAATGGAGATTGATAGGACCAGGTGTTGAACAGGGCACACAAGTTCGTAGCACTTCGGGTTCGTCCATGGTATTACTACCGCGAATACTTGGACCGATATGATTTAACGCCGAACGTTAGGGGTCCTGATGTTGTGGAATATGTGACAACCCGAAATTTTCATTTGTATAATCTCTACAGTCAAACACTTCAAATAATAGTCAAATACATTTCAGTACATTTTGGCCGGTTTAAAGTCCGTTTGGGGTGTTTTCAAAATAAATTCATGAAGCGATTAAATAAAAGGGAGTGTTTTCTAGGACGTAATGTGTGACGATTAAACAACTAACACCATAACAAGGTGTTTACGGCCAAACAAGAGGAGTTTGGGCCGTAAACTCCTCTTCAACTTGAACTCATGCATATAGCATGAGTTTACTCCCCATTCTCACTTTACACTTCCCACCTCAAGAACACCCACCACTTTTCTCTCAAGTATCATCACACACTTTCTTCAAATCCGCCAAAATGTAAGTATTTCCTTCCTAGATTCGTTCATACAACACTTCATCTAGTGTTTATACATCATTTTATCCATGGATTCTTGATTTTTACTTAGACCTTCAAGTGTTCTTCAAAACACCAAGAACACCAAGAACACACACTAATGTTTTTGGGTCCTAAACACTCTTACAAGCTTCCTATAAGTAAGTACACTCCTCCTATCTAGTTATTTGCTTAGGATACTTGTTAATCCATTGGAAGAACATAAAAATCCCCTAGATCATATGTGTTTACGGTCAAGGGAGATCCTTGAACCGTAAACACCACCAAGTGGTGTTTATGTGCCCCTAACACCTTCTATGGCTTGGATAAAAGACTAGAACCTTGCATGCATGAACTACAAACACCAAAACATGAAATGGTTGGAGTAACCATGAGTTTACGACTGTACACTCATGGGTTTACGACCGTAAACTCAAGGGTTTACGACCGTAAACTCAAGGGTTTACGACCGTAAACTCAAGGGTTTACGACTGTAAACTCTCCGAGGTGGTCCAAGGACCGTAAACTCCAAAGAAGGTCTATTTCGAGCCCTAACCACTTCCTAAGCCTTTGATTCAAACTTAGAACACTTTCTTGTGAAGTATAAGACCTTAAAAAAACACAAATGCACCAAGTACCATGAGTTTACGGCCGTAAACTCATGGGGCGTAAACTCATGGGGGAAATGGTCCAGAAACCGCAAACACATCTAGGGTTACCAAATGAGGAGTAAACTCCAATGTGAGGCCATACTCTCCTTAGATGCAACCCTTTAGCACTCCTAGCACTTAAATCAAAGTGTTTCCATGTATTAGGAGGTCTTTACTTGATTAATTAGTTCTAAAATGACTAATTAGATACATTGGTGTATCACTTCATGTTACATAGGATCCGTGTGTGTGTTTAAGTCCTCACTTGACACCTAGCATCCTACCCGACACTTCCATCAAATCCACTCACTACAGGTGAGTTCATACCCCTTAATCAACCTTTTAAATGATTTTAAATGCTTTTATGGGGGGGGAATACAAGTTGAACACTTCTAGTTATTTCTTTAATCACATGTGATTAATAACTAGAATAAACAGAAAGATTTCTTACTACTTTCAATATGCGATTAAACTTAAGGATTTTCAAGCTTTCAAACCTTTTTATATAACTCTTTTGATGCTAAAACTGTTTTCAAACTCTATTATACTTGTAATATTTTCAAATCCATATCTACACTAGTATATTTATATAAGTAAGACTTGAAGGACTTAGGACTGATAGCTCGCCTTATTTCCTGTTCCTTGTTTGGTTGTGGACTTAGGGTATCTTGTTATTTGTCCGAATGTCATTGAATTCTTAGTTATATATCATATATATATATATATATATATATATATATATATATATATATATATATATATATATATATATATATATGTTGGATATAAAAGCTTTCACATTAGTTCATTTCCTTTGTGTAACAAAGGCATCCAAACAACCTTACTATTTACCTATAATAGGTATAGTTAAGGGATTACTACTCATTACTACTACTACTACAACGATCCATACAAGAGTCAATACATTGTGAGTCATTACATAAGTACTACATTAAGTAACAAAACATACTATACACTATACAAGAGAACATACTATACACGATACAAGAGAATATATTATACGTTATACAAACACTAATTACTAAAACAGAATATGGCATACTACTTCTCGATACGACACTTCGTTGTGCTATCACCGTGTAACCAGAGTCTCCTGGAGGGAGAGCGGGCATTATATGTATAGATCTATACGGGACAGACACTCCCACATCCCGACTGCTAGCTACAGTCCGAGCCGACTAGGCCAAGGGGTGACAAAATGTCACCATACTACGTGTGACCTGGAGGGTCATCAGTTATTCAGCCGTCGATCAGTATGGTTACATACGAGTTGACATTCAAACCTTAAATTAACTAAATAAGGATTTAAGGCAAAAATAGACTTTTCGAGGTTTACCGCCTGTAGTCTATACATTTCTATTTTTGGACTTTTCGAGGAGTACCGCCTGGAGTCTACATATTACTACTATAGACTTTTCGAGGCGTATTGTTCATTCAGTACCACCTGGAGTCTGTATTTCATTACTTTGTGACTTGGTCACATACTCGTTTCAGTAAACTATATTTTTATACTAATAGTTTTACTAGGAAAAAACCCTTACATTTACAAAAGGACAATTATACAAAATCTCGGGTCTTGGTTGAAGACTACTTTTTACTGGAAAACATAGGGCTTTCCAGGGAGTATACTATTTACAAACATTTGAAACCGATTACTACACTACATTGTTACTAACATTTTATACAAGCAATGACACTAAATACTTATGAACTCACCAGCTTTATGTTGATACTCGCTTTCAAAATAACATGTATTCTCAGGTCATCAGTAGACAGGTACAGATGAAGCTCTTGAGAAGATGGAGCACATACAAGACTCATCTTTTATTTTGATTATACTTTTGGTGTCTTAAAAACTTTACAAAACACGCTTGTATTACAATTATTATATTAATGCAATGGATGTTGTTGCTTGTCTTTACTATTATGCATTGTTATGATACTGTACATGACGTCCTCCGCCCCAGAACGTTTCCGCCGTTCTCGGTTTTGGGGTGTGATAGAATAATGTACTTTTCATGGACGGATTTCTCACGAGGCCTCTCTATAATCGCCTAGTATACACTAGTCATGTATAATTAAGATTAAAAAGATTGTTGACTGAGCGACTCCGCCCTAAGTCCACAACCAGACAAGGAACAGGAAATAAGGCCGCATCACTCATTCGAGGTCTATCAATCCTAATTACAAATGGCCTTAACGTATATACTAAGCCATCATAGCTTTACCTGATGGGTTTTTAAGTTTTACAACAGTGCTACGACTTTTTCCTTAATGAGGGAGTAATTACAACTAGAATCGATTATTTAAAGTTTTCGACTAGCTATTTAAGGTTGAGAGGCATACGAAAATTCTACCGGGTTCCTTGATGTTTCCCCTAGGTATTAGGGTTAAACTCATCTTGCATCTTTGTCATTTCTTTCAGTTGGGCAGTCCCTCTTGAAGTGACCAATTTCACCACATAGGTGGCATATTGGACTGGTCCCAACATTGGTGGTTGATGTAATGAACTCAACCGGGGTACTGCAGTTGCGAGCGGTATGCCCCTTCATATTGCACCTAACACAAAAGGGTTCTCGATAGACTCCAAAATGATGGTAGTCACACTTGCTGCAGTCGGGGAGGTTCCCTAGGTAGGGTCTTCTTGGTGTCGAGACAGGCGGGTTGAGAGGGGTATTGATTACCTGAGCTTGCTGCCCTTCGGAAGGTCCTTGAGCCGAGGTACTCCCCTTCTCGTTCTCAAACTTTCTTTTCAGGGGATTAGATTGGAGTTCTTGGGTGGCTTTGCACACGGGTGTTGGTTGCTGCTGTCCATTGCTATGATCGGGATTCCCGATAGTGCTCTTGCTAACATTGGCGTTGTTAGCATTCAGGTGAGCCATGACAGCTGCTACGGCTGCTGAAACTGCAGCTTGGAAAGTAGCTTCATCGATCTGAAGAGTCGGTGTCTTGCTAGCGGGTTGGTTACGTTTCTTCGGAGGCATGGTTTTCCCTACACGATGAGGAACACAAGTTGATGAGAAACGATGGTTACCCCTAGACATATCTTTCTATACTATAATAGGCATAAAATCTTTCCCGCGCTTTGAGCTATGGTTCTCTAAGGGTCGATCTACATCCCTATGATGCAGTCCTGGTAACAGGGTAGAAGTAAGTGTATCGGATAGCCATAAAATGGGTGTCGTTCCAACTGGGTTGTCTTTACTTTGGAGAGGTTCACTCTCCGGTTTTAAAAAGATTTGAAAGAGCTTCGGAACGAAGGTTACACAAGAAAAAGACATGAAAGTTTATGGCTAAACACCCTCAATCGAGGTTTTGTGATCCGATTTATTTATCTTAGTCGCGACAGGAAAGAATATTTGCCTAACACATAGTGTGAGTAGTGTAATCACTAGCTCACTAAATTGTATTATTTTATGGGTGAAGCGTGAAGCTAAAGAGGTAAAAACACTTCTCGGGCTTCATCCATTGGCTCCCTCTGTCCACCTCTTATCCTTGACTGGAACAAGCGTTGGTTTTCCTCGGGTATTTATATAGGGTTCTCTTCTCCTGTAGACATATTCAATTTTTGTTCCGCCTTACTTCCGATTCTGACTCTGATCGTCGTCACCTCATAATGGATGATTGGAATCTCGGAAGTTCAAGCGAATTTCCCACCGATGTTCCTAAAAGGGTATAGGCACATGGCGATTTTAATAGTCTCATCACCGTTCAATTATTTCCTACTTGGAAATCTCCTCAGTGAACCTCTTCCGGGTCTTTATCGACTCCTCTGTTGATTACTGAAGTGGATAAGGTTCCCTAAAGGGGTTTTATGCGAGAATGGGAATGTCTAAAGAATTTTAAGAGATTATTAAAACTTTTTACTGGGTGATCCATATCGAGTCTTGCTACAATTACATAGTGTACACAAATCATATATAACTTAGATCTAATAGGCCTTCGAATATGTGATACTACCCTATATCCACATTCAAACAAGGAAAAGGAAGTAGAGCGAAACCACACATTCTCAGCATATGAGATCCTAACTATATATAACCTTGGGAGCATACACTCTATAATCATTGACCGATCCATAAGGATCTTTTTAGTTTTTACGCAAGGTTATTTAAGGTTCCCAAAATACTCCTATAGTATTTTAATTACATGTTTGATTCTAGGACTTCTGAACATGCTTTTGGGTTTATTGTTAGTCTTTTAGTATCATAAAATACTCCTATAATATTTTAAACTTTAAGTTCGGCTCTAGAATTCCTATATGGTAAGTTTCAGATTCATTGCAACACCACCACTACTCCC
This sequence comes from Lactuca virosa, assembly GCF_052849685.1. Lineage (NCBI taxonomy): Eukaryota > Viridiplantae > Streptophyta > Magnoliopsida > Asterales > Asteraceae > Lactuca > Lactuca virosa. Next base: position 321,445,067 of record NC_136428.1, read on the forward strand.
AAACACACGTTAGTCGCATCTCGAATAAATATAGTCGATCAGGCTATATTTATTCCAGCTATGATTACATAACTGCCCAGGTTTGACGGTAATGCTCAATATCCAAAGACTTTTATTCTTGTTCTTCTTGTGATACTTGTTCAGGCTTTTATATTCTGGATGTATTTATACTTCTGTAAAATATGATTATATTTTAAAGTATAACTCTTGGTCAGAGTGTTTTTATCCCATTGTATTTATAGGTTGCATATCTTTTATGATTTGATATACTGAGCTCACTATAAACAATACTCTGATACCAATCTGTCACACTCCAAAACCGGAACGGCGGAAACATTCTGGGGTGGAGGACGTCATGTCAAGTATCACAACACATGCAGTATAGTAATCAAAGTACAACAACCATTGCATTAATAGTATAAGTTTTACATAGGTTACATTTAGCAACAACATCAAAGTAGATATAGAAAATAACATAAGATGCAGCTCGGTACAAGGTTGTCTTCACAAAAGCTCCCGTAGTGTACCTATCTACTGACGACCTGAGAATACAAGTTATTTTGAAAGAGAGTATCAACATTTTAATGCTGGTGAGTTCATAAGTAATTTAATGACATTGATGTAAATACATGTTTTTCCTCAAAACAATCTCATTTGATGATGGTGATAAGAGTTTATAAAGTATTTGAGTTCTTTCCAGAAAATCCTATATTTTCTAACAAAAGTAGTCTTCTACCAAGACCCGACTGTTTTAAGTTTAAAGAACATTTTTCCACAAATGTTACTATCATTATCAAAATATAGTTTTACATTAATCAGTATGTGAGAAGATCACAATTAAATGTAGTAGGGAAGATAATGCTTTACTTCAGCAAAGACATTGCTGTTTATGAGGTAAAAAAAATGCAGACTCTAGGTAGTATTTGATGGACTATACACCTCGGGGAGTCTAATGTAGTAAAATACAGACTCCAGGTAGTATTAAATGAACAATACACCTCGGGGAGTCTAATGTAGTAAAATACAGACTCCAGGTAGTATTAAATGAACAATACACATCGGGGAGTCTAAAGTAGTCTTTAGTCCTAATTCGGTTAATTTAAAGGTTCAAATGGGAACTAGTACATAATTAAGAAGATATATTAGGATAGTTTTATCACCTCGTGCCTGATAGTCCTGGTACGTGAAATCGTACCAGTGTCAATGCGAGCTCGGCAAAATACATTATTAGCTTTATATATATATATATATATATATATATATATATATATATATATATATATATATATATATATATGTATATATATATATATATATATATATATATATATATATATATATATATATATATATATATATATATAGAAACTACCGTACTACTAATTACCTTAAAGCCATGAATTATAAAGTAAATGTAAAGATACTCGTAACCATACTGATTGATGGATATAAACACGACGACCTGCTGGCGTCGAAAATAGATGTGACATTTGTTACCCCTTGGCTTGGTCGGCCGGGACTTTAGCTAGCAGTCAGGATGTGGGATGGTCTGTCCCGTATAGATCTATACACACAATGCCCGCTCTCCCTCCAGGAGACTCTGGTTACCAACTTGACAACGGTGAAATCCGCGTCATGAGGATGTATCCAGTGTTTTGATTTCTATATACCTTTCTTTTTTCAAAAAGTACAAGTTTTTAGAATATTGATATAGCTAAGTTCTCCTTCATGAAAGTTATTGTTGGTTCCTAAACTATACCTATTATAGTTTACTTGAGAGGTTAACTAGGTACCTTTGCTACCCAAAGGTATTGAACTGGAGTAAGGGTTTTAATATATAACCAGATATACATAATACATAATTAGCACTTCAACGACACTCGGACAAATAGCCGGATGCTCTAAGTCCACAACCAAACAAGGAACAGGAAATAAAGTGGGCTATCAGTCATAAGTCCTTCAAACCCTACTTATATAACTATATCTATATAGATATGAATCTATCACGAATATAAGTTTAAAAGACTTTGATAAAAGCTTAGTAATTTAAAAAGAGATTTTAGTGTATTAAATGAGATTTGAAACGAGAATTGAAAACCTTTAGCTGAATAAAACAGTTTAATATGCAAGAATCTATTTGCTTGACAGTTATTAATCACATGTCATTGATATAATAACTTAATAGTTCAACTTGTATTCCCCCCCCCCCCCATAAAAGCATTTAAAATCATTACAAAGGTTGATTAATGGGTATGAACTCACCTGTAGTGGGTGATTCGGATGAACGGATGGTATAGGATGCTAAGTGTCAAGTGAGGACTTGAACACACACGCGGATCCTATTTAGCATATAATGACACATATATGCATCTAATTAGTCCTTTAACAACTAATTAATTAAGTTAAGACACCCTAATACATGGATAACACTTTGATTCAAGTGTTAGGAGTACTAAAGGGTCGCATCTAAAGAGAGTATGGCCTCACATTGGAGTTTACTTCCCATTTGGTAACAACACATGAGTTTACGGCTCATGGTCATTACCCCCATGAGTTTACGGCCGTAAACTCATGGTAATTTGTACCATTGTCTGATTTAAGGTCTTATACCCCTCAAGGAAGTGTCCTAAACTTGAATCCAAGGCTTAGGAAGGGACTAGGGCTCAAAATGGCCCTTCATTTGAGTTTACGGTTCTTGGACCACCCCCATGGAGTTTACGGTCGTAAACTCATGAGTTTATGGCCGTAAACTCATGGTCACTTCTACCATTTCGTGATTTGGGGTCTTTAGCTCATGCATGCAAGGTTCTAGTCCAATATCCAAGCCATAGAAGGTGTTGGTGGCACTTAAACACCACTTGATGGTGTTTACGGTTCAAGGAGATGCCTTGACCGTAAACCCATATGTTCTTGAGGGTTTTTGATTTTTTTCGATGGATTAACAAGTATTCTAAGCAAGAAACTAGTTAGGATGGATGTACTTACTTATAGGAAGCTTGCAAGAGTGTTTAAGGTCTAAAAACACTAGTGTGTGTTCTTGGTGTTCTTGGTGTTTTGAAGAACACTTGAAGATCTATGAAAAAGACAAGATTTCATGGATGAAATCATGTATAACTACTAGATGAAGTGTTATAACAACAAATCAAGAGAGGAAACACTTACATTTTTGGAAGATTTGGAAGAAGCTCTTATGATACTTGAGAGAGAATGTGGGTGTTCTTGAGATTGGAAATGAGAAATGAGCCAAAAATGACTAAGTGTCATATTTATACTCTTTAGAGTTTACGGCCGTAAACTCCATGTTTGGGGCCGTAAACTCCAAACTCTTGGAGTTTTGAGACTTAAGTGAAGCACGTCAACCTCTAAAGTATACTTCCTATAAATACTTCTTGAAGTATTGGGCTTTAGAACACTCAAAATGACTCCAAACAGCTTAGAATTTAGCAGAAACAAATATGACTTCTAATGAGGTGAATAGTTGTACCAGATAGAAATTCCGAGTTGTCACAAGTTTATATGTTTCTATCGCCTCGATCGTTAAGTTCTCGATACCTTCGTCATTCATATCGACTGTCCGACCTAAACCTCAGTTTTATCTTTCGTATTCTAAACCCTGAAGTACTCATGCGAAGAGTACTTTGTCCTCCAAAGCCTTGTCGTCAGAGGTCTGCACACCGTCACGAAATACCACTCGTCCAGCAGACCAAGTTCAAGCACAGAGGCTAAGGACGAATATAGCCCACCTATCACTATTCAGTGAATACGCGAGGGTGGTATATGATTATGATTATGCAGATTTAGTATGTGTGTTTCCGCCCTATCTCCTGTTCCTTATTTGGTTGTGGACCTGGGGCAGAGTCGCACATCCGACCGTCTTACTAATCCTAATTATATACGACTTGTATACATGACTTAATGATAGATGGACCAAGTACGAATCCTATCATGAACACCAGGGCAAAGTTGCCAGGTCTACGAGTAGGTATTCTGCCAATCAAAGGAGCGCAACCCAGTAGTACTGCTAAGAAAGTTAATTTCGGGACGAAATTCCATCTAACGAGGGGATGATGTGACAACCCAAAATTTTTTTGCTTTGAAAGCTCAGTCAGTCAACTCAACTGAGTGTCAGAATCATTGGTAATGAGTTCTAGCCTGGTTAAAGGTCATTCTAAGGAGTTTTAAGCCTAGTACACTTAAGGAATGAGTGTTAGAATGTACCTGCTAGAGACACTATTCAACGAATCAAGCCTTAACCTCTTCATTTAGAGTTCAAGGCCACAACACTTGAGTTTACGGCCGTAAACTCAAGGTGAGCCGTAAACTCCCTCCTTATAGGCCGTAAACTTTCTTCATTCTTTCATTTCCAACTCAAGAACACTCCATTTCTCTCTCAACTGTCATCCCGATTTTCATCCTAGATCTTCAAAAGTTGTAAGTGTTCTTCCTTAATTTGATGTTAATCCTTCTTAACTAGCTTCATCTAATGGTTTCATCCATGGAAATCATCTTTTCTTAGATCTTCAAGAAACACCAAGAACACACACTAGTGTTCTTGGAACTTAATCACCATTTCAAGCCTCTATATCGTAAGTACTCTTCCCTATACTTGATACCTAGTTAAGAATCTTACTTACAACTTAGAAATCATCAAGAATGCAAGACCAAAAGGAGTTTACGGCCAAGCCATCTCCTATGGCCGTAAACCCCTACAAGTAGGCCATTTTGGCCATAAACTCTTCCTCAGGCTTGGATTTGAGGCTAGAACACTCCCTTGTGCTTTGTAAGACCTTGAATCATCACCAAACTCATCATTTAGAGAGTTTACGGCCCAAGAGTAAACACCCTTGGCCGTAAACGCCAATTATGATCAAGTTTTGGACCTTAAACACATCTACGCCTTTGCTAACCTTTGGGACATTCAAGCCTTTGAAACTCCTTACCTTTAAGACCCTAAATGTGACCATTTAGAGAGTTTATGGCCAGGAGTAAACTCCCTTGGCCATAAACACCTCAACACTCACCATTGAGTTGGTCTTTCTCATCCTTGTGTAGAGCAAAAGTCCCTCGAGCTTCCCTAGCCTTCAAACCCACACTTATGCATGTTTGACCATGAGTTTACGGCCGTAAACTCCCTTGGCCATAAACCCAAGGCAGTAAACTCATAGTAGTGCCATTCCACTTTCCTTTGATGAATCACATATGATTCCAACACTTGGACAAAGTGATTCCTAGTCCAATGAGGTGTTTCTTTGCATTCGGTTGCTTCTAAACACTATATTTATGCCAATATATGCCAATATATGCCATATTATGTCATTTAGGACTTGTTAAGTCTCGGGACTTCATTCGTGGAACTTCTCATCCTTACACGCGTATTCGTTGAATCACCCACATCAGGTGAGTTCATACCCCGTAATGAATCTTTTAACTATTTTAAATGCTTTTAAGGGGGGGGGGGGAATACAAGTTGAACACATTGATAATTGTGTAAATGTTTGTTATATATACATCTTTAAAAAGATTGCTTATGTCTTTTATAAGTGATCAAAACATTTCAAAAACTCTTTTAAAGTTATGTTACTTCAGAGCTTAACAAAACTCCGTTTTTAAAGTACAAGCATAACTTAGTAGACAAATGAGTCTTTTCAATAACAGTTCAAGTAAAACATTAGTAAACTATAATAGGTATAGTTTAGAGATTCAGTTCATACTAGATACAATACACGATAACAGAACGAACATACTATATGTGAAACAGAACATACAATATGAGAAACAGAACGAACATATTAAGTTGCTATAGCATGGAACAACTACAGGATCTAACTATACCAATGAATCACTAACTCATTGCTCTAAACAAAAGGTGATAGTTATATTGGGTATACATGATCACATAACCTTAATGTGGATTACACAGCCCAACAACTGGGTTGCGGAAGTCGCGTTTGGTTCCAGAATCTCTTGACATGGAGCGCGTATACTATGGGTACTAGCCTTCACATTATGACCTTGATAAAACAGACATGTTTTAAGGTAACCAGTATTGCAGGTCATCAATTCAAAAGACCCCTGAGTAATTACATTTTCCCATTACTTTCATATTGTGGCAGTTCCACTTGAAAGTTAATGCAAACTATTTTCGAGTTAAGATAGTTATAAACTAGGGAAAACTCACATCTTTTCAAAGCGACAAACAGAATAGTCGGGTCTAGTACATTCAGTAGAAAGGGACCATAATGCTAACCTTATGATTCCTTAATGTATACATCAAGGGATATATATAAATAGGATCCGACAGGTAATAGGATGTGTGCTTTCCGCTTCATTTCCTGTTCCTTGTTTGGTTGTGGGCGTAGAACAGATTCACCCAACTTATTATCTATTCGATCTTAGTTATATATATGTTGTTCCGTATACATTAAGTCATCATAAGGGGTACCAGGTATGGGTCAAGCCATAGGACACAAAGTCAATGCACAGTTTTCTAGTACAAAACATACTTTCCAAATCAGAACTTTTGGTATGCAAAACTAGAAACTTACCAGTTAAGGGTTTAATCCATTTTATTAAACCAGTATAAACGTAAAGGACCTTAGGTGATTAACTTTATAATACCTGAGTTTATACATCATGGTTATATATCATTAATACCCAATAGGTAGTTGGATGTGTGCTTTCCGCCTTACTTCCTGTTCCTTGTTTGGTTGTGGGCTTAGGGCAGATTCACCCAATTAACTATCTATTCGATATTAGATCATACATAGCCAGTATAAACTAAGTGATTATAGAAGTAATCACTGTGGTCACCATTTTATTATAAGAAATAAGGGTTTTCTTAACAGAATCTTTTCATTTAATATAAATGAACCATTACAATTAACTCCATGAGTAACAAGTGAATACGCCAGGGTTATATACAACAATGATCTAACAAACAATGGGATGTGTGCTATCCGCCTTACTTCCTGTTCCTTGTTTGGTTGTGGGCTTAGGGCAGATGCGCACAGTCGATTTTTTGTTTACTGTGAGTTTTATATAACTTGTATCCATTTAGTACGCATAGAAAGGATTGTAGAATCATTTTTACGTATCTGTCATCAAAGTAGGAAATATAGGATTTTCTAGAGGAACAGGCGAACTTTTCTAAACAGAACTTACAACTTACTACATTTCAACTAAATTTTTCAACAACTTTCTACAACTTACTTACATCACTAAAATCTTATGAACTCGCCAGCTTAATTGCTGATAAACTCTTTCAAATAACTTGTATTCTCAGGAGACTATTAGACAGGTAATCGCGTTGGGAATTCAGAAGATGGAGCATAATATCTTCAAGTCTTGTTTTGTTATTTGCTTAAGTATTCTATGTTTTATGAACAAACACATTGTAAACACTTTCTTTCAAATGAAATGGTTGTTCATTACTTGCTTACTATGATACATGTCTTGTGATACTAAACATGACGTCCTCCACCCCCGAACGTTTCCGCCGTTCCGGTTTTGGGGTGTGACATAATCCCCGGGGTTTTGCACCTTATTTAAAGGATCGTTTGCCCCCTTAGCCTTCCCTTACAGCCCATGTGAGTCCAGAAACCTAAATCTCCATTTTCTCTCCATACTTTTGTGTTTAAGCTTGAAAGGTGGATCTTGGTGAGGAAAGGCTTGAAGATCAAGAAGCTTTGAGCAAGGAACAGTTGGCGATCTGAAGTCTACCTCAGTTAATCATCATTTGAAGGTATCAAGTCATCACCTCGAGCTTCTTCTCGCTAGATCCCTTTTATATTTGAGTTTTGGGACCATTTTAGGGAATTTGGTGTTGCATTTCGAGTGATGAACCAAGATCTGAAGCTACAACTTTAGATCTAGGCTCATCTTGGCTCTTATCATCATAAAGTCTCGGTCTTTAGCATGTTGGTGAAGCTCTTTTTCCTAGAACCTCTTCTTTAGCTTGATTTAAGTCATTAGCACCTTGCATGCACGTAAAGTTTGCAACTTTACGTGATAAACATGCCCTAGTGGCTTAGATCTGCAGTTTGGAGCCTTAGATTGGCTTAAATAGCATCTGTATGGATGAAGGACTGAAGGGACTCGGCGAGTCGTATGAACGACTCGGCGAGTCCGATGAAGATTGCCTTAGGCTCGGCGTGTCAGACGAGTGACTCGGCGAGTTGACAAGTTATGCAAGGAACTCGGCAAGTAGATAAGGGTACTCGACGAGTTGAGGTCAACATGGACTATTGACCGTGACTGTTGACTTTGACTTTGACCAAGGGTTGACCAGTTGGCTTATGAGGGTATTTTGGTAAGTTGAATATTGATAGAAAAGGACATTGGTGAATATAGGTGTTGGAGTTGGAGCTACATCTGGAGGAGTTTGACACTACCTTCCGAGCTACTTGTGAGGTGAGTTATCATCACTATACTACAGGGTCTAAGGCACCAAGGCCGACCCTTTGGATTGTTATCTGGTTATGTTATTCTAGTATGATTTGTTAGAACGGAATCCTAGAGGGTAGGATAATATTATATGGTATGTGGTATGACCTGTTAGACCAGTATCCTAGAGGGTAGGATAATATTATATGATATGTGGTATGATATGTTAGATCGGCATCCTGGTAGATAGGATGGTGTCATGTGCTATGTGGTATGATCCATTAGATCAAATATTGTCTATAAACTTTTATGTGATTATATGTTATATGTGCGCATGTTCCTTTAGCGGTTGAGGTTTATCTGCTTTGTGCGGAGGCCAAAAGACCTGGGCATTCCAACCTGTAGGTTGTGGGACGTGAGTATTCCAACCCAATGGTTGACTGGACCCATAGTATGTTGTTTATGATTATATGTGTAATGTTGTGGTATGGGTATTTGGGGGAACTCACTAAGCTTTCGGGCTTACAGTTTCAGGTTATTGTTTTAGGTACATGAGGGGATCACGGCAAGGCAAAGGCGTGATCGTACAGCTCCTCACTTTTTATGACTTTGTTTCTGGGATACTATGATATGATACATTTTGAAATCAAGTTTTGTAATGGTTAATGGTTTTGGAAATGTTTTAAAAGTTTTAAATTGGCTTGAATTTTATGGGTGTTACAAGTTGGTATCAGAGCCTTGGTTTGAGTGAAATGGAGGAACACTCGTGTGAATCCAGTCTCAAATCAAGGAAAGATTTTCAAAATGATTTTTAAATTGTTTTCAAAATAAGTAAAAGAGGATGCGAAGTGTACGATCAGCCAGAGCCAGTAAGTAGAGCCCAAAATACCATACAAGTTATTTGATATTATGTGATATGTTAGAACATCATGCTAGTAATAAGATAGGGATCCTCAGGAATCGTATGATAGAATTGCCTGATCTTTGATGCCTTATCTTATGTAGAGTGCCTCAATTGATTGTTTGTGACTCTTTCGCGTGTGAACTAACTATTGGGTGAATACTCTAAGTCACATGCTACATGGGTTAAATGGTCTCAGGGTAAGGGATTTGGTCCTGCTGCGCAGCTCTTTTCTGAGTCCAATCGTTGTGGGATTAAATCTTTTAGTCTAAGATTGTTTAAGCCATGCGGTATGTGATTTTATTCATGTAATAGTTAACTGGCACCAATGGAGGGTCGTGTGGCAGTTGGTAGATGGGAGGGTAGTGAGAGGCCGGGAGGCTAGTTATGAGATATTTAGCATTCCTCTAGGAGTGAGGATTTATCGCTCGCTATGTATATGTATATTGTCGGGTGTTGTGGTGATACTTGAGACAAATATGGATAGGTGTGGGAGGTAGTATGAGCCCGTACTACTGAAAGCACAAGACCCATACGCGTATAAAGGAAGTCACAACCCCTAGGGTTTGGTTGGGAGTAGGTTCCCCGTCGTGTATGCAGATTATCTGATATCTTCCTGGTATATGTTTAGTATGGTGATGGCGAATCGATTTGAGGCGGGATCCAGATCAGGATCGGGAGCGAGTCGCCAGGATAGGCCGGTATTGTCCGTCAATCAGATACAGGAGATGATTTCTGTGGAGGTTTCTCATATTTTCCAAGAAGAATTGTTCGGTGTTGTAGAACGGGTCACCGCTAGGGTGATCGCCAAGTTCGAGGAGCAAGTTGCAGCGTTGCAATATGTGAGAGATGTTGCTACCGGGATGACTACTACGGGAGTGCCGATGGTGGGGTCACAACTAGGAAATAGGAGGAGGGACTTTTCAGCAGAGGACGAAGAGTTGGAGATAGCTAACCTAAGTACTGGAAGTCAGGAGGGTCAGGAGGTGTGTGGCAATTGTGGGGGAACCCACGGATTTGCTTGTCACAAATTCAGGTGCTACAAGTGCGAGGAGAGAGAGAATGTGCAACGGGATTGCAAGAAGGATCAGATATGCTTTCACTGTCACCAGCCAGGTAATTTCAGGTCCAGCTGTCCTGCGTTGAGGACAGAAGGAATTCAGATTCGAGCGGTCATCGTTCCTCAAGAGGTCAAGGTCGAGCCGCAAGAAGTCTCTGGTATGTAATTGGAAAACCCCATTCTGTAATAATATTGTGGTCAAATCGTCTGTGATCGGTATTTATTTTGTATTGGAATATTGTTGAATATGGATAAGCAGTAATTTCGGGTTAGTTGCCTGTTCTATCGGATCTATGTGTTGCGGAGTTTCATGAGTTGTTAGGCCATTGGAGGTGTCAGGAGAAATTTATTATCAAAGGATTGTAGGTGATTAGAGTTCAGGGATTCATTAGAAGAGGGGAGGTAGAGTGATTGATTAGAATTTTATCATCTATGGCAAGGGTTGTGCCCATTTAGTTTTTTGAGTTCGAAGGACTGAGCAGGCTTGTGACCCCAGGATCAGACTGTATTCCAGCTCGGGTTAGTTGGTTGCAGGGATTGAGATATTATTTCAGCACCGGTAAGCGCATGTGTGTCGATGTGGCATAAGTTTTTTGTGAGGTCGATTTGCCTTGGATCTCTTGTATTAGGCGGTAAGGATTGATTGTGCGGCCTATTGCACTTCTAGGATTGTAGACTCTGTTTTGGGAGTGGTTTGTAGCTCGGTTTAGGGTAGAGGTTGCTTCAGCTGCTGCAGTTCAGCTGTAGATGTTTAAGCTGGTAAGTGAGTCAGGGTGCGAACCCAGCAGAGAATGATTCTAGATCCCAAGAGCGGGAAACATGTTTGGAGCATCTTGGGAAGAAGGGTATTATGTGGGAGGTCTGTGGATAGGGTTCCACGGGATGGTTATTCAGCTTTGTCAGGATTCAGTGGTTTTAGCAACCGTTAGTGGTTGACGGACTAAAGCGCCACGGGAAGTAACTCTTCGACGAGGTATTAGTTGGAGCATCTACCTTTTGGTCTCCAGGACTTCAACGTGGAGTCATCTAAGCATTAGGGACTGTCGGTTTCACTGGGATTTAGGAAGTATTCATCTAGTTATTAAAAGCGTGTGATCATTTGGGGCGGCTAGTAAGGAGTACTAGTTGGTGAGGTCATATTGTCATCAGATCGATCATTGGAAGTAAGAAGGATTGGGAATTCTCAAATTTCCATGTATTGTGAAGACTTATTTGAATCTAAGTGGGGGAGAATCGAACCGGAATGCAGAAGCAGGATCGGTTTTGAAAATAGGATAAGTTTCGCATCGTTGTCAGGAAGGAAGACAACCCAAGTGGCTGCTTGGTTTGAGTGTTGTGTGAGTTGGGAGTTCGGTAAAGCTCCCCAGCATGTGAATCACGTCTTCTCGGCGATTGATAGCAGAACTTGGGGAAAAACAGGATGAGATTCTAGCCATGAATTATGTTCAGTTGTGTGTTAGGTCGACCGATTGATAGCAGAACTTGGGGAAAAATAGGATAAGTTTCGACCGGTATGGAAGTGTTGTAAGACTGCGGGGGTAGCCATAGCATTCACTAGCGATCAGTTAGTATGGGAAGTGTTGTAAGACTGCGGGGGTAGCTGTAGCGTTCACTAGCAACAGATAGTGTGAGAAGTGTTATAAGTCTGCGGGTGTAGCCATAGCATTAACAAGGTTAACAAATAGAGCTAGAGTGATGTAAGTTTGTAGGTGTAGCCGTAACATTCGCTAGGTTGGTAGATAGTATGAGCGCGTTGCTAGGACGCGGAGGGAACAATAGTATCCACCAGTTCGGATGTAGCAGTAAGGATATGGAAATCCACGGATTGGTTATGGGTTTCCCCATAGGGATTAGACCTGGGTAAACTAGCGATAAGACTGTAGGAATGCCACTACAGTTAAGAGATCAAGGAAGCAAGGAATTGCTTAAGGTCGTTTGTGATATAAGTCTACCGTTAGTCAGGTAGCAATTACTTTTACCCTTTGATTTGGTGACGTCGGAATTTGATGCATGGATCTGATAGGTTGGATCAGGAGGTTGTTAGAGTCACAAAGGCATGATATCTAGTGCCAACTAGTTCCAGGGAAGGATTTCGTTCGGAAGTCGTGTGAGGCAACTATGTGGGAAGCCTTTAGCTCCGCGACTGGGCCGGAACCCGGTATTTCAGATGAGTGTTACTCGGTTGTGAAGAATCAGAGGATTTTGGATGAGATGCAAGGATAGGTCCTTGGATTTCAAGTTATGTGTTAGACCCGAGTTATGTATAAAGTGGTATTCCAATCTAGGGTATTCCATCATGAGGATAACCGGACCCTACGATTGAGTGGAACTAACGTGTTTGGTATTCCAACCCGAGGGTTGATTGGACCAAACATGTGCGTGATACGAGGGTATTCCATCCTAGGAATGACTGGAACCATCGTAGGCATGCCTGGTATTCCAGCCTGAGGCTGATTGGGCCAGGTATGAGTATTTGTGCTTATGAGCCGATTATTATATGTATAGCGGTGGATTCTCCGCTTGTGAGTCAGATCAGAGACGCCCAGTTTGAGGGCATTCGACCGGAGAATTAGAAGCTGGAGAGGATCAAGGGTGAGAACACCCGGTTTGTGCAGGATAGTCGGGGATTATTGACTCGATGCGGTCGGGTTTTGGGCTCCGATGTCTGGTGGGGTCAGACAGACAATCATGGAGGAGGCTCACAAGTCTCATTTTTCTATTCACCCGGGGGTCACCAAGATGTATAGAGACCTGAGTTTGAGTTACTGGTGACCATGTATGAAGGGAGAAATCGCTTGGTACGTCGAGAGGTGCTTGACATGTAGGATGGTCATGGCTGAGCATCAGAGGCCGCATTGCAAGCTGCATCCCCTGGAGATTCCCATGTGGAAGTGGGAACATATGACGATGGATTTTGTTACCAAGTCTCCGAGGACGGCGAAGGGGCTTGATGCTATATGGATCATCGTGGATCGATTGACCAAGAGTGCCCATTTCTTGGCCATACAAGAGAGTTCATTGGCCGAGAAGTTGGCCGACGTGTATGTCCGCGAGATTGTTGCTTGCCACGGAGTCCCAGTCTCCATTGTCTCCGATCGAGATGTTAGATTTACCTCCCGCTTCTGGCAGAAGTTCCACGAGGAACTGGGCACGCGGTTTTATTTTAGCACAACATTTCACCAGTAGACCGACGCTCAGAGTGAGCGGACCATTCAGACCCTTGAGGACATGTTGAGGGCGTGTGTTGTGGACTTCGGTGGGAGCTGGGATTCCCACCTACCCCTTGCAGAGTTCGCCTACAACAACAACTATCATTCCAGCATTGGCGCTCCGCCTTTCGAGTTATTGTATGGGCGGAGATGTCGCACCCTGGTTTATTGGGGTGAGGTCGGACACAGGGTGATGGGTCGGACGGAGGTAGTCTTGCAGACTACCGAGAAGATTCAGCAGATTAGGCAGCGGCTGCAGATCGTTCAGAGTCGGCAGAAGATTTACGCCGACCGCCGCCGATCCGAGTTAGAGTTTCAGGTCGGTGATATGGTACTCCAAAAGGTCCCTCCCTGGAAGGGTGTGATCCGCTTCAAGAAAAGGGGAAAATTGGGTCCCCGATATATTGCGCCGTTCAGGATTGTTGCCAGGATTGGCAAGGTCTCTCCCCGGAGGAGCTTAGTCGGATTCACAGCACTTTCAATGTTTCACAATTGTGAAAGTGTGTTATGGACCAGGAGGCGGTGGTATCCTTGGATGACATTCAGTTCGATGAGCGCCTGAACTATGTTGATAGGCCCGTGGCCATACTAGGGACGAAGGTGAAGATTCTACGGAACAAGGAGATATCTTTGGTGAACGTACAGTGGGAGCTTCGTAGGGGATCCGAATGGACGTGGGAGCCGGAGGCTGAGATGCGGGAGCACCATCCGGAGTTGTTCACCGCAGCAGACTTCAAGGGCGAAGTCTAGTTCAAGTGGATGAGAATTGTAACGCCCCGATTCTCAGGTATTGATAGTATGACTTTAAATTTCAAGTTTTAAGGTCAACTCGACGAGTGGATGTCCTGACTCGTCGAGTAGGAGCGTGATTGGGCCACATATTTAAGTGACCAACTCGCCGAGTCGGAAGAGTGACTCGACGAGTTGGAGCTGGAGGGTGAAACCCTAATCCCTAGGGTTTTGCACCCTATTTAAAGGATCCTTTGCTCCCTTAACCTTCCCTTACAGCCCCTGTGAGTCCAGAAACCCTAAATCTCCATTTTCTCTCCATACTTGTGTGTTTAAGCTTGAAAGGTGGATCTTGGTGAGGAAAGGCTTGAAGATCAAGAAGCTTTGAGCAAGGAACAGTTGGGTATCTGAAGTCTACCTCAGTTTATCATCATTTGAAGGTATCAAGTCATCACCTTGAGCTTCTTCTAGCTAGATCCCTTTTTATATTTGAGTTTTGGGACCATTTTGGGCATTTGGTGTTGCGTTTCGAGTGATGAACCAAGATCTGAAGCTGCAACTTCAGATCTAGGCTCATCTTGGCTCTTATCATCATAAAGTCTCAGTATTTAGCATGTTGATGAAGCTCTTTTGCCTATAACCTCTTCTTTAGCTTGATTTAAGTCACTAGCACCTTGCATGCACGCAAAGTTTGCAACTTTACGTGATAAACATGCCCTAGGAGCTTGGATCTGCAGTTTGGAGCCTTAGACTGGCTTAAATAGCATCTGTATGGATGAAGTTCTGAAAGGACTCGGCGAGTCGTATGAACGAATCCGTAAGTCCGATGAAGATTGCCTTAGGCTCGGCATGTGAGACGAGTGACTCGGCGAGTTGGCAAGTTATGCAAGGAACTCGGCGAGTAGATAAGGGTACTCGACGAGTTGAGGTCAACATAGACTGTTGACCGTGACTATTGACTTTGACTTTGACCAAGGGTTGACCAGTTGACTTCTGAGGGTATTTTGGTAAGTTGAATATTGATAGCAAAGGACATTGGTGAATATAGGTGTTGGAGTTGGAGCTACATCTGGAGGAGTTTGACACTACCTTCCGAGCTACTTGCGAGGTAAGTTATCCTCACTATACTCCGGGGTCTAAGGCACCAAGGCCGGCCCTTTGGATTGTTATCTGGTTATGTTATGCTAGTATGATCTGTTAGAACGGAATCCTAGAGGGTAGGATAATATTATATGGTATGTGGTATGACCTGTTAGACCGGTATCCTAGAGGGTAGGATAATATTATATGATATGTGGTATGATCTGCTAGATCAGCATCCTGGTAGATAGAATGACGTCATGTGCTATGTGGTATGATCTGTTAGATCAAATATTGTCTATTGACTGTTATGTGATTATCTGTTATATGTGCACATGTTCATTTAGCGGTTGAGGTTTATCTGCTTTGTGTGGAGGCCAAAAGACCTGGGCATTCCAACCTGTAGGTTGTGGGTTGTGAGTATTCCAACCCGATGGTTGACTGGACCCATAGTATGTTGTTTATGATTATATGTGTATTGTTGTAGTATGGGTATTTTGGGGGAACTCATTAAGCTTTCGGGATTACAATTTTAGTTTATTGTTTCAGGTACATCAGGGGATCGCGGCAAGGCGAAGGCGTGATCTTACAACTCCTCACTTGTTATGACTTTGTTTCTGGGATACTCTGATATGATAGATTTTGAAAACAAGTTTTGTGATGGTTAATGGTTTTGGAAATGTTTTAAAAGTTTTAAATTGGCTTGAATTTTATGGGTGTTACATTTTTTGTTGAAGAAGAAGAAGATTGTTGTTGGCGACGTTGTGGATGTCGCATATCATATACATGGCCCGCCTATTAAAAAATCGTCTCAGCCGACTAGGTTATTGAAACCTTCAGAATATCTACACTCTTCGTACGTTACGGTAAGTATGTTAAATTTATATGTAATATATTTATATTGCAATTTGGATAATTATTGACTACATACATAATTCAGATTCTATCGACCCCCCGATACCGTAGGGGTGGGGTAATACATAACCCACCACCACCTGTAGTTATGAGCGAGCCCCCCCCCCCCCCCACTTTTATTGGAGCCATACATGATGTCGGGTTGTAATCGGTCCTCTTTGTACATGTGAAACAAACAGAATGTATAAAGAAAGATTGAAGGAAATGTTTTGGGATCTCCTATTTTATATGATAGACTTGGGATTTTCAGATCAAGTGGTAAGAAAATATTTCTTAAATGTAAAAGTGCATTAATTATTAGTTCCTTGTGTTACATTTAAATATAACTGCATTGCGTTGGCATTTGAGGAAGGTTATTGAATGACTGGAGTCTGAACAATGCTCGATGGACAATCATTCCACCGTCATTTTTTTGTGCATTCGGGGCGTACGAGTGGGCATCACATGCACCGGTACATTCGTTAGATCCCTTCGACGGAGGTAAATGGTTGCTAGAAGTTGACCGCATGAGTAACATATTTCATATCCGTTGCTTTTGGTTAATAAAAATCAAATTCATATTACACTAATTAAACTTTATAATTAATTACAACGTTTGCATGTTATATATATATATATATATATATATATATATATATATATATATATATATATATATATATATATATATATATATATATTCCAATCTGCATTAATACTCATCATTGGGTACCTAGCGAGTTCTAGATGGAGATGACAATGATGAACGTATTCGACAATTTGCGATCATTTGACATGGTGAATATTATTAATTTTTTACTTTTTGAAGAGCTTATGGACAAGCTTCTAGTCGATATCGGGTACCGGACTGAAATGGACTTACCCATTCAAAAAGTATCCAACAATGTTGTGGACGTTATTGACGTGCTGGAACAAGAAGGGATGTTTGGAGAGTGTGGTGTTTTATGCTGAAGTTCATGGAGTAGCCTTTTCAGGAAAACATATAGGTATATCGGCACCACCTGTTATAGCTGCTACACAGTTTTGCACTAGGATAACCGTGATATTTTATGGATCTTCTAGAAATGTGATTTTATAGTAGTTTGTCAGATTTAGTGTTTAATTGTTGAAAACGTTTGGTTAATTAATTTATTTTAGTTTATGGTAACAAAATGACTCATAATATGGTGATTACTACCGTTACACAAAAGACATTATTATGTAATAACCTTAATCTTAACAAACAAGCAAATATTACATATTACATGGTTTAATCATAACAAACTACCAAATATTACATATTACATATATTAACAAATCACTATTACATAAACTTAGTTGCTGATTAATCATAAACGATTAAATATAAAACCATGCAAAATCAATAGGATATTTCTCTTTTTCTTAAAGCACCAATCGTTATTTTTATGTATGTTTTTGAGAATCTTCTTTAGTTTAAAATCTTCTTTGTTGGCATACTCTATTGCCTTTCGCATCCAAACTTTTTGCAGTTTTTATGCCGCATTCTTTGTCTTTGACCGACCTCACACTCCATCATATTTCAGATTGTAACCTTTCCATCCATTTCCTATTTTCTTCAGTACCTTTACTCTCGCTCTCGATCTCTTATTGTATTGTTAATAGTTCCATTCGCTTCTTCTCTGGTACCAACCATCATTTTTCTTGAGAAGTAGACATGATTGTAGGTGTATGGTGGTTATTGCAGAAAGTATACTATTGGTTATTATTTGTAAATCTTGAAGAAGTAGATATAAATGATAATTTGGCTACTTTTTAATAGGTTTTGACTACTATCTTTTATCCTTTCACCACTACTTTATGTGTTGTCTTATCGTACAGTGAATTCCCAGCACATGATTGTAATTTGACTACTTTTTTATAGGTTTTGACTTATGTCTGCTAGCCTTTGACTACTACTGCATGTGTTGTCTGATCATATAGTGAATTTCCAAAACAAGATTGTAATTTGACTACTTTTTATTATAGGTTTTTACTATTGTCTACTATCCTTTGACTACTACTTCATGTGTTGTCTTATCATATAGTGAATTTTCGAAAATAATTGTAATTTTACTACTTTTCTTATATGTTTTGACTATTGTCTACTAGCCTTTGACTATTACTTCAAGTGTTGTCTTATCGTACAGTGAATTTCTGAAACATGATTATAATTTGACTACTTTTTATAGGTAATGACTACTGTGTACTAGCATTTGACTACTAATTCATGTGTTGTCTTATCGTACATTGAATTTCCAAAACATGATTGTAATTTGACTACTTTTTTATAAGTTTTGACTAATGTCTACTAGCCTTTCACTACTATCTAATGTCCTATATAATTTAAATATGTTTTTGTAATTAATAAATCAATGAAACACAATTTTTTTTTAATGAAAACGACTGCAAAATCAGAGGATATGAAAATGATCTTGGCAAATTTAATTGGCGCTCTACTTCGACCAATCACCCTTCCTCTGCCGCCAATCAGCATCCTCCTACCTCCATTTCCTATATCACTTTAACGAAGATGCCTGAGGAAATAAAGAAGGTACTATTACAAAGAGAAGTTGATGTGGATAAGGCTTCTAAGGAATTTGGTTTCCAAATAAACTTTCTAGAAAAATATTGGGACGACATTAAGTGTACAAGGGATTGGATCATAAATACAAGGAAAGAACTGAAGAAACCAAAAGTTCGATTCGCTCTAGTGAAACAAATTGTCGAAATCTAAAGACTGAAATAGAACGACATGAGTATGGTTTGGAGAAAAAAATGTTCTTGCTATGAAAAAAGAATATCCGTACGAGTTCTTGATGTGGCAAGATGATGAATAATATTAAAACTATGTTTGTCTATTGAAGTAATTTTTGTCTCACCTTCGTTTGGTTACCTAATTATGTAGGTGCAAAGGTAATTGTGTTTTACTTACTTAGTAATGTTAATCGAGTATTTTAATATGATCATTTGTTGGGGTTTGTCTGCATAAGTAAATTATATCTAGTAAATTTCATTATCATGAAAAAAAAGATACTTTCATTAGAGAGTGGATGATTTTCCATAAAGTTAATTAAGATTACATAAAGTAGATTGGAAGCTATTCCGTAGAGTTGCCTACAACTTGTACACAATAATGCAGAAGAAGAAAATCCATTTACAAATTAGGGCTATCTTCAAAAAAATATTACTTACACTACATGATAGACCCACGAAGCATACTTCAAAAACATTCCAATGGTCTGTCTCGATGCCTGTGATTGTCCCCACGTATGTTTTTTTCTAAATTATCAAAGTACATCGTGATATTCGAAAAGCTTTGTTCATACACTTGATTTGTAGAAGTCATGTTTAGAGTCAATAATAAAATTCAAAGAAAATGAAATAAATAGTCTTGTTTAACCAACAATAACATCTATAATATATAGTAATTGTTAAAAAAATAAGGCTAAGCCCTTTTATCCTAATTTATAAGTTGACCAATGTTATTTTGTTTTGAATTGTGGATTTGTCATTTCAAACAATATTTTTGTGTAAGATATATGTTAATTTGCCTACTCTTTGACAGTGTTTGACTACGGTTTCATAGACGTTGACTATGGTATGATAGCCCTTTGACCCTAATTTATAGGCTAGGCAATGTATCGTAATTTTGAATAGTGGTTTTGTCATTTCAACAGTATTTTGTGTGAGATATATGGCAATTTGCCTACTCTTTGACAATATTTGACTACAGTTTCATAGACTTTGACTACGGTGTGATATCTCTTTCACCCTAATTAATAAGAGGGGCAATGTATTGTGGTTTCAAATAGTGGATTTGTCATTTCTAATAGTATTTTTTGTGTAATATATAATATAATTTGCCTGACAATATTTGACTATGGTTTCATAGACTTTGACTACGATATGATAGTACTTAAACCCTAATTTATAGGCTATGTAATGTATTGTCATTTCGAATAGTAGATTTGTAACTTCAAAAAGTTTTTTTTGTGAGATATTTGACAATTTGCCTACTCTTTGACAGTCTTTCACTACGGTATGATAGCCCTTTAACCCTAATTTATAGGTGGGGTAATGTATTTTCATTTTAAATAATTTATTCTAAATGAATAATATTTGACAAAGAGTGTACCCCTGCAAGAAAATGTAAAAGAAATACATATATATTCGAGAACCCATTCAATGTTAGAAAGTTGTAAAAATGAGTTCGTTCGATGAGGTATACAAATTTTTTTTCCAACCTAGCGAGATTCTTTCAAAATATTAAAAGAACCAATCCTAATTCCTTCACATGCATTAAGAAAGATTTGAGAGATCGTTTTCAATTTTGTTTTGTGTGTTTTGGGATTTGTGGTATATCATCTTTTATTGTAAATTTAGTTTTATATGAAGTTGTTATTTGGCTAACGTTGGTGTCTTTTCATGCATATTCTCACCTTTCTAACATGTATGATACCAATAGTATTTGTTTCTAACGTACCCCATATTGGGACCAAAATAACAACAATGTACGTTGCAGTTGCTTTGGACGGAAATCATAAACCCTTGCTTATGGCATTCACTTTGGGAACCACAGACTGTGATGAGTCTTGGGCATGGTTCCTGAGGAGGTTGAACAAATGTTTAGGTGACACTACGAAAGTTGTATTCATAAGCCATATGTCTGATTCAATAGACTACATCATTCGGAGAGTATACCCTCATTCATATCATATGTATTGTTGTAAAAATATAGCTGAAAAAATTTACGATTCCATAGGACGTAATACCATTAAGCAATAATTGTTCTGGGACACATGCACAACGTATAGCGTGTTTGATTTTGCATACGTTTGAAAAGATTACAAAATGAGGTTAATGAAAATGGTCTACTCTGACTTGACAATATTGCCATTGCAAAATGGGAAAACACCTTTTTCCTAAAGTAAGTTTTAATGTGAAATCTAACA
This sequence comes from Lactuca virosa, assembly GCF_052849685.1. NCBI lineage: Eukaryota > Viridiplantae > Streptophyta > Magnoliopsida > Asterales > Asteraceae > Lactuca > Lactuca virosa. The sequence goes on from NC_136428.1 coordinate 321,466,295, forward strand.
ACATTCCCGTTTTCATGAATTCGATAAGAATAAATAGGCACGAGTTACCAATAACTTCAATCATTGAGATGGTCCATCAGTTGATTGAAGGAGTGTATGTTCAATGAGCTAAATTCAGAGGCAATAAATAAATGTTATTATACTTTATTAAATATTCTTTTTTAAATGTAATTCATTTAATTTCACAGTTGGGATACATGGTTATTTGACCCCTTATTCACATAACGTGGTTCATAAAAGAATTATCCTATCTGATGGTTATAAGGTTAGACATAATTCTAGCGACAAATTTGAAGTGAGTTTATTTAACCATCGAATCGGTACAACTTGAACATGAGATTTGTACTTGTGGCAAATGCCAAAAATGTGGAATACCTTGTGAACACACTATAGCATCACTACAAAGTCTTTCAATCGAATAAGTCTTGAAAATGGTAAATTATAAGTTGAGTTTTGTAGTGCATCAAAAAAATTTCAGTACTGAGATGGTGAATCCTATTCTAATGAGAAATACCAATTGAAAGGGTGGTCATCTTACCTCCATTTGTAATATAATTGAATAGTAATGTACGAATCACAACAAATGTTAGTTTGTATTCAGTCATGTGTAAACCCTCAATGTAGTATGTGTGTTTTTTTTATCTTATAATAAATGATGTTATTTAAAATGTTTATTTACGCATAAACGATATCAATTTTATCACACCCCAACCGGGGCGGCGGAACATGCCAGCTATGCAAGTTTCTTACAGATAATAAAGAGTACATGAATTTCCTTAAATAGCTAGGCAGATATAACAAAAACTAGAAAAGTTGGTCTCCTAAAATCCAATACTATTCTGTCGCCTAAAATGCTTGTTTAGGGGTTCCCTAAGAATACATGTAATTTTGAGGGTCAACACAAGGTTGATGAGAGTTACAGGTTTTCTACTAGAGTAGTAGTGATACTTTTAAAATGACCAAAAATATCTTCTTTCTAAGTAAAACCATACTTATGAATGAGTTTGTAAAGAGAGTTTAAAGAAACTTTGAAAACGAAAAGGTGTTTTTCCATAAGTAAAACCATACTTATAATTGTATTGAGGTGAGAGAGAAACCAAATAAATAGTCTATAGAGATACTATCAATGTTTATAGTGAGTTCTATAATGGAACTATACGACTAGAGTGCCCTCTACAATGCTTCATTTGGAGGTCGTAGAACTGATAAGATAAGTACCACGCGCTTCGATTTGCTGTCGTGGTTGTAGCTAACAACCACAGGTGGGTATCAACCCGTATAAATCTATAAATATGTATCTTGCTTCGAATAATTAACAGTTATAGTAGTATAGGTCTTCTAAGTATTTTAACCTAGGTAATCAATAGGGTCTCACTATAAAAGCCACTACTAATGTGTACGAATAACCCGCCCTATCTTATACGTGGATTAGCATCCAAGATGTAATGATTGAGAGTGGATAAGCGTAAATTATATATAGATAATTCACTAGAAAATTTAATTTATTTTGTATAAATTTTATAAAAGTCGAGTATGTTTGATAAGTATATGCCTAAAAGTTAACAACACTCACATAAATAACTGGTAATTCTCATAGTAGTCATCACGTGTACATTTATAAATTACAAGCTATAATATTTATAACGTGTATATATATATATATATATATATATATATATATATATATATATATATATATATATATATATATATATATATATGATATAAGTTTGAAATACAACAAAGGTGGTAACCTTTTATGACAAGTGATTTATGACACACGTTTTTCATATAACATCAACTATATGTTAAACGTATTGTTTGTGCATAAAAATGTTTAATACATATATATATATATATATATATATATATATATATATATATATATATATATATATATATATATATATATATATCATTCGATCATATGTACTACCCGTTACTTATGTATACTGAAACAGTTTGTTTGTCAATATTTAATATCAATCAGAAACTTAACTGATCTTCTAAATATATTTCTAAGTATAAAACTTTACAAACATCATAATGATTTGATTAAAACTCATTAGATCTATTAAAATAGTGATTGTAGTTATACTTTTTGACTAAAGATGACCTAATTTCATCCCTAAATTTCGTCCCGAAATTTAACTTAATTGCTCTCTTCTAGAGCATAATTGAATAGTTGAGAGCAGTTTATTTTCATTTCATCTTCCCTTTCATAAGTAAACTCTGGGCCTTCTCTCGAGTTTCGTTGGTCTTTTACTATAGGGATGTGACTTTGTTTTAATCTTTTGATCTCTCGAGACCTGATTTCTATAGGTTCTTCCACAAAGTGGAGTTTAGAGTTGATTTGGATTTCATCGAGATGGATAGCAAGTGTGTCGTTGGACAAGCACATATTAAGATTTGATATGTTAAAGGTGTCATGTATATTTCTGAGTTCCTAAGGTAACTTGAGTATGTAGTTTACATGAGCAATTCTGATTTGCATTTTAGAGGGTCATATGTATCATAGGTTTAACTTGCCTTTCTTTTTCTGAATCATCATACTCCTTTCCACGAGGTGACTTTCAACACAACATGACCTCCCGCTTGGAATTCTAAAGGCTTACATCACCGATCAACATAATTCTATCCCGATTCTGGACGATCTTTTGAATCATCTCATCTATGATTTTAGGACAGTAAGTAGTCTATCACTGACATGATTTTTAGCTATTTGTGTATCTCCTACTTCCGCCCAACGCATTAGTGATCGATATCTGCATCCGTAAAGAGCCTTGAAAGGTGTTGCTTTGATGCTGGCATGATAAGTGTTATTTTAGGAAAAATCAAGTAAGGGTAGGTGAGTATTCCACGCAATTCAAAAGTTTATCAAACATGCTCAGAATATGTATTCCAGAGTCTGTATGGTCATTTTGCTCTGACCATTTGTTTGTGGATAATAAGTCATGCTCATCCAAACATGCTCTTACGTATTTTTGCAATGATTGGAAGAATTGCAAGGTAAACCTACTATCTCTATCAGAGATGGTCGATATAGGTACCCTGTGCAATTTGATGATCTCCTTAAGAGATGCTCTGGTCCACTTCTCCATCATATCAGTCAAAATGCAACAAATCCTTTAAGATCTACTAGATTCTTCTTTTTCACAAATCTCAAAATGCAACAAAATTTCTCAAAAGAATAATGGGAGAGGCTAGAGTTTCATTTCAGAGGTTGGAGGCTGATAATATCGCAAACCCTAATCATCACATTCCTTAAACAGAGATATAGGGTTTTTTGTTGTGATGGCTTTGCGGCGCAACCAACATAAGGTCGCTTCGCTACTTAATGATGTGGCTTACGCCACAGTTATCAAGTAGCTGTGACATGATCACCAAAATCACAAATCCAACTAAAATTAACAAAATTCAATAAATAAATCACATACCAGAAACTAGGTGTTAAAGAAGTTCTAGTCCAATTTATGGCATTTGAAGTATCACCTTCTTGACCCAATAGAGTGACAAACTTTTCCAAAAACGAGTGAAATTTTTTATCATCGTCAATGAATGAAGATGAAGATGAAAAGTTGTTAATCGTTTCTAGTAAGGAATGTATAGATTTTTTTATAAAAAAGTGTATGATGCTTGTAGTGTCAAAATATGTGTGAAATGGATTTGTATTTAATAGTGAAAAATGGTTTGTTTTAAAAAATAAAATATTTTTTCTCCTTTGTACTGGTCCGTAAGTCGAATAACTTCACTAGATGATCATCGGGATTGGGAAATGGTGTTTACGCGTAAGAGGAGGGTGCTACCTCATCTTACAAAAATCCTTACGGAGGTACTTCGTGGAACCTAATGGTTAATGATTGGAGAGAGTTTAAGTTAATAGGTTTTTGTTTGATAAATTAAGTGGAATATGATATAGTAAAATGAAAATGCTATGCATGAGGTCGATGAATGCAGATGCTCTTAGAGAAAAATAAGGAAATTTTAAAAACTTGATGGTTCAGACTAGTCTATTCTGCTAAGCGATTCATTTGCAAACTCGAACTTTTAGAGGCATTTTTATGCCCATGGGTGTGTTTGTATTTTAGACTTTGTTTTTAGCAATGTTGTAAAAATCACGAGTAGGTCCTGATTAATCTCTGCTTAGTCCCTAGGAATTACCGAACCAAATAGAAAGCAACTAACGATCAATTATTGCCTATAAAATGAGAGAAGTAGCAGAAAATGATGAAATTTTAACACTTTGAAGAAGTTTTATCTCAATATAAACTACTTGAGGAATGATTAGTATTGTACTAATCAAATTAACCTATTTTGTTATGATTTTAGTGGTATTTGTTAGTGTACATTTATATTATATACATGTATTGTGTCTATTGGTAGCCCATTGTCATAGTTTGCCCATCGTTATTGCAGTCATCCCATTTATGTATTTTGTGCATATGTTTGAGTGGAATGGAATACATGAGATTAATGGGAAAATTATCTTTATAACATGGTATTAGACCTCTCTCTTCAAATCGAGTCGATTCCAACTTTCCCTCCATCATCTTCAATCAAACCTGCCTCCCATCTCTCTCTCTCTCTCTCTCTTTCTCTCTCTCTCTCTCTCTATGTCCCTTTTCTTCTTTATTTGGATCGCTTGAATTATGACTCTTGGAAAGATATATTTAAAACCCATTGCATTAGATACAAAGTTCGTGATCACCTAGATGGGTCATCATATTCGAAACTGCCAATGATCTGGAGTGGGAGATAGTTGACAACATTGTCAAATAATAGTTGTACGGTACCCTTTCTCAACCCGTTCTTTAGGCTATCCTTAACCCGACACAATGGTTGTTTATGTTTGGAAAATAGTAACTACGTGGTGGTAGGGGTGGCTAGTTCGGTGGCAGAGACAATGGTCGTCAAGGTCGTGGTAGTGGACTTGGTTTATCACATGGTCAAACTGGTTGGAGGGGAGTTGCTCCTTGGCCTATGATTGCGTTTTCTCCTTAGCAAAATCAACAACATGGGGTATTACCGCTTCCATCAGTCCAACCCTCTCCTTGGCCTAATGCATAGCAAAGCCCAAATCAGCAGCACCAGTGGCCCACTGCACCCTCGGCCCCTTCATTGTGGAACCAAGGACTTGGTCATACCATCCACCTCTTTTTCAAGCTTTTAGTTTCTAGCAATTCAATTTCATTTAATAAAACAGATTCTCATTTCTTTGTAATGTGCGTCAACTTGGAAAGAATCTAATAAAATATTCAACAAAATTGGAAGCATATCCTCTAAACTGGTAAATATTGTGCTCACTCTGGTGTTTGGTTGGGTATAACATAGTAGGAATTTTGGGAATTGTAAATGGGTGGATTAGTGTTGTTCTCCTTTCATAATTTTGTATTCTTTTCTCTTCCTTTTTTCCCTGCCTTGACACTTTATAGGCAATGGTTTTATAAAATTCCATCGTTTCCAAAAAAAACAAGATTGACTTTTTCTTTGTCTAAAAATGATGTTTTATTTCCCTTTCAAGTTATTCATAGTGATGTGTGGAATTCTCCTTTACAAATTCATAGTGGCTAAATATTATGTTATCTTCCCAGATCAATATTCGCCTTTTGTTTGAGTAAATCCACTTCAGAATAAATTCGATGTTTTAGATTCCTCCGTTTTCGTGCTTATATTAAAAATCCATTCCATATAAAAATTCAAATGTTTCATTGTGAAAATGGAAAGGAATATGACAACACCCACTTACATCAACTTTGTGACACTCATGGCATTCACATGCATTTTTCTTGCCCTTAAACTTCACAACAAAATGGTAAATCCGAAAGCATGTTTCACACATTAAGTAGTATGATGTGAACTCTTTATTTCCATCCCACCCCCCACATATATTGGGTGGAATATCTTTAGACAACCACCCATCTCTTTCATATCTTACCATCTACCACTCTATAAAATGACACTCCATTCCACAAACACCCCTCATACTCTCACTTCCGTGTGTTTGGGTGTCTTTGTTACCCTTTCCTCAACAACATCAACAAACTCCATCATCGATCAATCCTATGCGTTTTCCATGGCTACTCATCCAATCATAAATGTTTCCAATGTCTCAACCTTCACAATCATAAGATTATTATCCCCGTCACATCACGTTTGACAAAACCATATTTCCTTTCCATTCTATAACTCTGGATCAATCTTCGCATTACAATTTTCTTAACATTGATTATGCTTGCAATATGTTCAACAACCCGAACACTCCATATCACCACCTTAGGTCCAATATTACTCCAACTGTTACATCTCCCAGTTACCATGGTCACTCCTCTATGAAACAAATATACCTGCATCTCTTTCCCTAGTCCATAAATACTTATCTTAGAATTAATTTTGGGACGAAATTCCCTCTAACAGGGGGATGATGTGACAACCCGATTTTTCAAGTCAATGTAATGACCTAAAAGTCAAAGTATTGTAACCTATACTTCATATAATAAAAATAGCGTCAAAAATGAAATGTTCAAAAGTCTTAATTGGGATACATGAAATGATAGATACCGTGACAAGGTTTACAGAAATATAAAGAATACTCAAATCCGAGTTATAACGAAGAAGTTATGACCAATCAAAGATCCGCGGCAAAACCGGTAAAACGCTGTTAAGTGTAAAAAGCAAAATTTCAATTAAATACTTTTTAGCCTTAGGTATCTAAACTAAAGTCGTAGATTATGTTAAACCGTGAACGTGCATAGAAAGAACGTCTAAATCTGACTTCGTATGAGGAAGTTATCATTTTTCTAAGTTTCAGAATAGCGGTAGACAGCTAAAAATTCGAAATAGCAATCGAGTGATTTTTAGCCGACACAACCTAAACGAGAATCGAAGATATCGAGTATAGTAGTACAACGATAAAAAGATAGATGAAATCGGACGTCAGATGAAGAAGTTATGAATTTTTAACGGACTTTCCTGTCCCGGCCTGTTAAAAATTTAATATTAAAAATAAAGTTAAAATTAGCCAACGGAGTCTAAACGAGAGTTGTAGAGTATAATATCACCTAAGCGTGGATATAAAGAACGTCAAAAACGGAGCTTATATGCGGAAGTTACGGATTTTTAAAGATCTAAGCACACACTTCGAGGCTGGTCCGAAGGGAACGCACTGCATTCTGAGGGAACGCCCCGCATTCGCAATACAGGGCCTCGGATTGGCCACATCGGCCATCTAGTCACATAGCCGGTCACTTCCGAAGCTCGATCCTCGATGATGCAAGACGTCTCGCAGAACGCGCTGCGTACCAAGGAACGCCCTGGGCTCCGGAAATCCCCGCGTTCTCAGCAGGAACGCCCCGCGTACGAGGGTCAGTTCCACCCGTATATAAAGGGTGCGAGGCTTCCGAGTTCTTTTGCCATTTTACAATTTCTCTCCCATATTTTCTCACTTTCGAGCCCCTCGAGACTACCCCCGGCGCTCCAGTTATGTATCCAAGCTCAGACGAAGGCCCGAAGCTCCAAAACTCCAAAGAAATTAACCACTTTCCGGTCGAAGTGCTGCCCGAGTAAAGTCTCGTTTTCATCAAATCGTCACTTCTACCAGGTGAGTTCATACCCCTATATTTCACGTCTTTTCTATATTTTAGGGGGGGAAATACAAGTGCAACACAAGAAAAACTTATGTTAAAAATACAAATCTTTACATACGGTCTCTAATGTTTCATCTACATTTTGTGTATAAATGTTAAACACGTAAAACAACGTTATTACTAATGTTATACTTTACATGCAAAGTTGTTAATACACCAAGCTTTTCATTCTAATTGAAGACACTTTCGAAAAACTATAATATGTATAGATTACGAGATATTCATGATGCTTTACATACTATAAATATTATAAAGAGGAAATACTTATATTTACAAGAAAAATGGACTTTTCATATGTAAATCTATTGATACTAACTTATGTGAGACATTTGACTTCACCGTACTTTTAACTACGCATTTCAAGTCCTGTATTATAAACCATAATCTGTTGTACGGAGAGCGTGATACTTGTGTATAGATCTATACGGGACTGACAATCCCACACCTAAACTGTTAGCCACAATTAGACCGGCACCTCTGGCGTGACAAACGTTATAACATTTCAACGCCTGAAGAACGTTGTTACAGGCATTCTGGGTCAATAGCACAATTATAAAGCTCACATGGAGTATTAAAACATTTTGATTTACGGGGCTATCAAGCGCCTTAGTGATTATATATCCATCTATCAATCTACTTACACTATTTTACGTATGGAAAATACTTATGCATTTCGGTTTGGAACTTTTAAAACCACCACACATTTATGGAAAATATTGGATTTTCTAGAAACAAACTCAGTTGTTTTATACAGAAAGGCATACAATTCTAATTCCAAAACGCTTATGAACTCACCAACTTAATTGTTGACACTTTTTCAAAACTACTTGTATTTCTCAGGGATTCAGTAATACAGGTAAACATCAGCTTTTGGGGAAAGGACGCTAAGATGTCAGTTCAAAACTTATTTTATCATCATATTGTAATTTACTTTTGATACATGTAATACAACAATCATGTAAACCTTTCAATTATATATATGGTGGTTGTGTTTGCTTTTTTTTACTATTACTCAACTGTTATGATACTACATGATGTCATCCGCCCTTGAACGATTCCGCCGTTCTGGTTTGGGGGTGTGACAGATTTGTATCAGAGCATTGTTTATAGTGAAGTAAGTATATCGAACCGCATAAGATATACAAACTATAAATACAAAGGGACTAAAACACTCTGACCAAACGTTTTCACACAAACTATACTTTATTAAATTAAAAAGTTAGTTTCATAAAAGTATAAATACATGCATGCACAACAATTTAATGTCATAGTTAGAACTATATGAAAGTATTAAGACAAGTTGGACACTATGATTAAGCCTCGGAGTACGTAATCAGATCAAGGATGAATATAGCCTGATCAACTATATTTATCTGAGATATGACCAACGTATGTCGGGGAATAGTCTTAGTGAGCAACAAGTCAAAAACTTACCAAAGTAACACTAGAATCAAACTTTCAAATTTAAATACTATAGAAGTATTTTGTGACACTATAAAAACTTTAATAAACGTGTAAACCTCGATATTTCGTTAGAACTAGGAATTGTAAAATAAATAGGAGGACTCGGTATAGGCCCTAACGTAAAATTATATTTTTACACTCAAATTTTATATATATTGATCTTATCTCTATTCTCGATCAGGCGAAATGGCAGGATTTCATATACCCGGGGATCCTTACTACCCTAACCAGGGCAATGGAGGCTGGTTTAGGAAGATCTAGAAGAGGATTCCGATGAGATTTTCGAGGAAGATCCAGAAGAGGATCCCGAAGAGATTTTCGAGGAGGAGCCAGAAGAAGATCCTGAAGAGGAAGAAGAGGAAGAAGCTGATGGGGGAACTGACTCAGAACCGGAGGTCTACAATCCTTCCCAGGAAGCACCAAACCCCCGATGGAACTTTCAGGGCACGACGCCCCGTTGGGCTGTAGATCTGAAACAATGGAGTCAGGAAAAAGGACAGCGCCCACCCTACGGCATGGGACAAGGCTTTTATAACCTCAGTAACGGAGGTTCGGCTGACAGAACACTCCCTCTCATGGTTCTTCGCATCGCCAACCAAGGCGAGCAAGCTAGAGTGAACGCCAACCAGATCATGGACGTTGGTGCCACCGCCCAAGTCACAGCGGTACGTCTTCGTCGCCTGGACGAAGAACATGAGCGAACAATAGAGCACACCTTTTCCCTTCAAAAAGACAATACCGCTGCTAGATCCGATGTGAGGGAGTTCCGGAAAAGCCAAGCCGCAATGGAGAGGTGCCTTATCCAGGCTGAACGTCAAGTAGCTCGAGCTCAGACTTCCACGACCACATACCATGGTTCACAGCGCACCACCCGTTCAGAGTAGAACGCGTACTACTTGCACTATGTATAGACTTATCGAGTGAGCGTTGGTGCTACTCTTTCTTTTATGTATGTAAACCCGATGGATTGTGAGTACACTATTCGGGGGTCTGAATGCTATCAAATTTTCCCATTTTCATTGATGTACTCTAGACCTGTGTTAAGGTCAAATTTTCCCGATCGATGTATCAAATATTAATATCAATGAGATTGACACGCAATTATCAATTCATGGGGTATTTCATTTAGTTCTTAAAATGTTAATCATGTACTTATTGTTGTAAATTTCCATTTCGCAATTAACTTACAATTCGGTAATGTTCGGAATGTAAAGCATATAATACTAAGAACTCTCCATAACCATTTCTGAAGACTTATCAAGAATTTGTCTTTTGACTTATGGCAGAATCATGTCGCCAAGAAGAAATCCCCGACGCATCAATACTACAGGACCACCACCACCTCCTCCACCTCCATCGATGGACAATGATGTTTTTCAGGCTGCTGTAACAGCTGCCGTGACAGCAGCAATGGCACAAATGAGTAACAACGGGTCGGGGGGAGGAATAAATAGCTCTACAAATGGTCAGCACCAAGGTCGTTCTGGGGAATGCACTTACAAGGACTTCACCAATAGCAAACCCATATCCTTTAATGGGACTGGAGGAATAATGGCTCTATCTCAATGGATAGAGAAAACGGAAGCAGTATTCGAGATCTGCTCATGCCCAAAGGGGAGCAAGGTAAAATTTGTTGCCTGCACTTTCTCTGAACGAGCCCTAACATAGTGGAAGGGCTACGTTAAGTCACTAACTCTGGTAGTGGCTAACTCCATGGGTTTTGAAAACCTGAAACAAATGCTCATGCAAAAATACTTCCCGAGAGGCGAAGTACAGAAGCTCGAACAAGAGATTTGGGTCCTTACTATGGTAGGTTCGGACATCACCACCTATACCAATAGGTTCAGTAACCTAGCAATACTTGGCCCGGGAATGGTTGCTCTGGAGAGAACGAAGATCGAAAAGTATATCTGGGGGCTGTCACCCCAGATTCAAGGAAGTGTATTAGCTTCCAAACCAGTTACTTTCGATAGTGCCAAACAACTAGCACAGTCCCTTGTTGACCATGGAGTCCGCCATGGCTTAATGATTGTTGTCCCAGAACAAACCAGAGGAAGCAACATCAATAACAACGATGCCAACAACAACAACAACAACAAGTTTTGGAACAAGAGGAAGGGTCAATCTTCGCAAGAACCTTCCAAGAAACAACAGATAGTGACAGTCCGTTCCGCTACTACTCCCACTGCTGTTCCTGTTACCCCTACTCCAGCAAAGTAATATGCTGGAAACCTACCGAAGTGCGGTAAATGCAATTTCCATCACAATGGAAATTTTCAGGAGATGCATTGTAATAACTGCAACAGGAAAGGGCACACTGCCCGTTTCTGTAAGGCGCCAGCACGACCAATCACCCAAGTTCCTGGAGTCGGTGTGAGCCAAGCGTGTTATGGGTGTGGTGAAGCTGGGCACTACAAGACAGATTGCCCTAAGGCAAGGAATGTTGGCGGCATAGGAAGAGCGCTGGCAATAGGGCAGAACGAGGCAATAGCCGACCCCACGGTGGTTACGGGTACGTTTCTTCTCAACAACACTTATGCATGCATACTCTTTGATTGTGGTGCAGAGAGGAATTTCGTGAGCCATGAATTCAAACACTTACTTACACAAAACCCCCAATCACTCAATAAGATATTTACAGTAGAAATGGCAAACGGGAAAACAGAAAGCACAAACGATATGTACGTAGGCTGCACACTAGCTCTGAATGAACACTCTTTCCAAATCGATCTAATGCCGATCACTATAAGAAGCTTTGATGTCATCATCGGTATGGACTGGTTAAGCCTTCACCATGCCAATATACTTTTTCACGAAAGGGTCGTTCGCCTTAATCTGTCGAATGGCGAAACTCTTGTCATTTATGGTGACAAACCCAGTACCAATTTAAGGATCATCTCTTGCATCAAAGCCCAAATATATATGCACAAGGAATGTCATGCCTTCCTAGCCCATGTGGTAGATAAGGAACAAGAAATGAAAGACATCAAAGACATTCCAGAAGTCTGCAATTTCCCCGACATCTTCCCTGAAGATCTTCCAGGAGTTCCACCAGAACGTCAAGTCGAGTTAAGAATCGACTTGATTCCCGGAGCTACCCCAGTAGCAAAATCGCCGTACCGACTAGCACCGGAAGAGATGCAGGAATTATCCATCCAACTGAACGAACTACTCACCAAGGGATTCATCAGACCGAGCTTCTCACCTTGGGGAGCACCGGTTCAGTTCGTAAAGAAAAAGGATGGATCTCTCCGCATGTGCATCGATTACCGGGAACTAAACAAGCTCACAATCAAGAACCAATATCCCCTACCGCGCATAGACGATATGTTCGACCAGCTCCAAGGAGCAAGCTACTTCTCAAAGATCGATTTAAGATCCGGGTATCACCAGCTGCGAGTCCTGGAAGGACATGTTCCCAAGACGGCGTTCCGAACTCGTTATGGTCACTACGAGTTGGTAGTGATGCCCTTTGGATTAACAAATGCACCGGCGGTGTTCATGGACTTAATGAAAAGAGTATGGCGTACCTTCCTGGACAAATTTGTGATTGTATTCATAGATGATATACTCATCTACTCACGAAGTGAGGAAGAACATGGTCAACACCACCGACAGGTCTTGGAAACATTAAGGGCCGAGAAGTTATACGCAAAATTCTCAAAGTGAGAATTTTGGATTCGGAAAGTAGATTTCCTAGGTCACGTGGTCAGCAAAGAAGGGATACACGTGGACCCTTCAAAAATCAAGGCGATCGAGAACTGGTCAGCTCCAAGAACTCTAACGGAAATCCGACAATTCTTGGGCCTTGCTGGCTATTACCGAAGATTCATACAAAACTTCTCAAAGATTGCCAAGCCACTTACCACCCTGACTCAGAAGGGTGTAACCTACAACTGGGGAGAAAAGCAAGACGCTGCGTTCCAAACGCTAAAACAAGCCTTGTGCAGCGCTCCTATATTATCCCAGCCAGAAGGAACAGAAGACTTCGTGGTCTACTGCGACGCATCAAACCAGGGTCTTGGATGTGTTCTAATGCAACGAGGAAAGGTCATCGCATACGCCTCGAGACAGCTCAAGACGCACGAGGTCAACTACACTACACATGACCTCGAACTTGGAGCAGTCGTTTTTGCTCTAAAGATCTGGAGACACTATCTCTACGGCACAAGATGCATAATCTTCACCGACCATCAGAGCCTTCAGCACATTCTGAACCAAAAATAACTCAACATGAGGCAAAGACGATGGGTTGAGCTACTGAACGATTACGAATGTGAAATTCGTTATCATCCCGAAAAAGCTAATATAGTAGCTGATTCTCTCAGCCGAAAAGAATACTCGGACCGCCGAGTGAAATCCTTAACCTTGACGATCCATTCACACCTGTCCACGCAAATCAAGGAGGCTCAAATGGAATCCTTGAAAGCTGAAAATGTAACTGGTGAAGCCTTAAGAGGAATGGATAAGAATCTTGAAGTCAAGGATGACGGAGTTCGTTACCTCATGAATCGGATATTGACACCGAAGTTTGGTGGTTATAGATACGTTGTCTTGAATGAAGAACATAATACTCGATACTCCGTACATCCCGGTGCAGACAAGATGTATCTGGACCTCAAGAAATTGTATTGGTGGCCGAACATGAAAGCCAAAATTGCTACCTATGTAGGAAAGTGTCTGACTTGCTCCAAGGTCAAGGTAGAGTACCAAAAGCCCTCGGGATTGCTGCAACAGCCTGAAATACCTGAGTGGAAGTGGGAGCGGATAACCATGGATTTCATAACCAAGTTACCCAAGACAGCGGGTGGACTTGACACCATCTAGGTGATCGTCGACAGGTTAACCAAGTCCGCGCATTTCCTACCAATAAAGGAAACAGACAAGATGGAGAAGCTAACTAGAACATACATCAGGGAGATTGTGCGACTGCATGGTATACCAATATCCATTATCTCGGACAGAGATAGTAGATTCACCTCACGGTTCTGGCAATCGCTGCAAAAATCTCTAGGAACGAGACTAGACATAAGTACCGCTTACCACCCACAAACCGACAGTCAGAGTGAGAGGACCATTCAAACCTTGGAAGATATGCTAAGAGCTTGTGTGATTGATTTTGGTAAACCATGGGATACCCATTTACCACTGGTCGAGTTCTCGTACAACAATAGTTATCACACTAGCATCAAGGTTGCTCCATTCGAAGCCCTCTATGGCCGCAAGTGCATATCACCTCTGTGCTGGGCTGAAGTGGGTGACACGTAACTAGCTAGAGGAAAAGTACATAACAGCACTCTCACTGGCCCGGAAATCATAAGAGAAACGACCGAGAAAATTGTCCAAATCCGGGAACGACTAACAGCTTCAAGAGACAGACAAAAGAGTTATGCGGACAAAAGACGGAAGCCCTTGGAATTTCAGGTTGGGGACCGAGTGCTATTGAAGGTCTCACCCTAGAAGGGATTAATACGCTTTGGAAAACGTGAATCCAAGGTATATCAGACCATTCGAGATCCTTTCCAGGACTGGCCTAGTAGCATACAAGCTTCGGTTACCACAAGAACTCAATAACGTACATCCTACCTTTCATGTGTCAAACTTAATGAAGTGTTTGTCCGATGAGACCCTCGTCGTCCCTCTGGACGAAATTGAAATCAACGAGAGTCTCCACTTCGTAGAAGAGCCAGTAGAAATCATGGATAAGGAAATTAAAAGAACAAAACAAAGTCGTATACCCATTGTGACGGTCCGCTGGAATGCCAAGCGAGGACCTGAATACACCTGGGAGCGCGAAGATCGGATGAAACAAAAATACCTGCATCTCTTTCCCTAGTCCATAAATACTTATTTTAGAATTAATTTCGGGACGAAATTCCCTCTAACGGGGGGATGATGTGACAACCCGATTTTTCAAGTCAATGTAATGACCTAAAAGTCAAAGTATTGTAACCTATACTTGATATAATAAAAATAGCGTCAAAAATGAAATGTTCAAAAGTCTCAATTGGGATACATGAAATGATAGATATCGTGACAAGGTTTACAAAAATATAAAGAATACTCAAATCCGAGTTATAACGAAGAAATTATGACCAATCAAAGATCCGTGGCAAAACCGATAAAACGTTGTTAAGTGTAAAAAGCAAAATTTCAATAAAATAATTTTTAGCTTTAGGTATCTAAACGAAAGTCGTAGATTATGTTAAACCGTGAACGTGCATTGAAAGAACGTCCAAATCTGACTTCGTATGAGGAAGTTATGATTTTTCTAAGTTTCATAATAGCAGTAGACAGCTAAAAATTCGAAATAGCAATCAAGTGATTTTTAGCCGACACAACCTAAACGAGAATCGAAGATCTCGAGTATAGTAGTACAACCATAAAAAGACAGATGAAATCGGACGTCGGATGAAGAAGTTATGAATTTTTAACGGACTTTCCTGTCCCGACCTGTTAAAAATTTAATATTAAAAATAAATCAAAATTAGCCAACAGAGTCTAAATGAGAGTTGTAGAGTATAATCTCACCTACGCGTGGAAATAATTAACGTAAAAAACGGAGCTCGTATGCTGAAGTTACGTATTTTAAAAGATCTGAGCACACACTTCTAGGCTGGTTCGAAGGGAACGCCCCGCGTTCGCAATACAGGGCCTCGGACTGGCCACGTCGCCCCTCTAGTCGCATAGCCGGTCACTTCCAAAGCTCGGTCCTCGATGATGCAAGATGTCTCGCAGAACGCGCTGCGTACCAAGGAACGCCCAGCGCTCCGGAACGCCCCGCGTTCTCAGCAGGAACGCCCCGCGTACGAGGGTTAGTTCCACCCGTATATGAAGGATGCGAGGCTTCCGATTTCTTTTGCCATTTTACAACTTCTCTCCCATATTTTCTCACTTTCGAGCCCCTCAAGACTACCCCGACGCCCCGGTTATGTATCCAAGCTCAGACGAAGGCCCGAAGCTCCAAAACTCCCGAGAAATTAACCACTTTCCGGTCGAAGTGCTGCCCGAGTAAAGTCTCGTTTTCATCAAATCGTCACTTCTACCATGTGAGTTCATACCTCTATATTTCACGTCTTTTCTATATTTTAGGGGGGGGGGGGGGGGAATACAAGTGCAACACAAGAAAAACTTATGTTAAAAATACAAATCTTTACATACGGTCTCTAATGTTTCATCTGTATTTTGTGTATAAATGTTAAACACGTAAAACAACGTTATTACTAATGTTATACCTTACATGCAAAGTTGTTAATACACCAAGGTTTTCATTCTAATTGAAGACACTTTCGAAAAACTATAATAGGTATAGATTACGAGATATTCATGATGCTTTACATACTATAAACACTATAAAGAGGAAATACTTATATTTACAAGAAAAATGCACTTTTCATACGTAAATCTATTGATACTAACTTATGTGAGACATTTGACTTCACCGAACTTTTAAATACGCATTTCAAGTCCTGTATTATAAACCATAATCTCTTGTACGAAGAGCATGATACTTGTGTCTAGATCTATACGGGACTGACAATCCCGCACCTAAACTGTTAGCCACAGTTAGACCCGCAGGTCTGGGGTGACAAACGTTATAACATTTCAACGCCTGAAGAACGTTGTTACAGGCAGTCTGGGTCAATAGCACGGTTATAAAACTCATATGGAGTATTAAAACATTTTGATTTACGAGGCTGAGCCTTAGTGATTATATATCCATATATAAATCTACTTACACTATTTTACGTATGGAAAATACTTATGCATTTCGGTTTGGAACTTTTAAAACTACCACACATTTATGGAAAATATTGGATTTTCTAGAAACAAACTCAATTATTTTATACAGAAAGTCATACAATTCTAATTCAAAAACGGTTATGAACTCACCAACTTAATTGTTGACACTTTTTCAAAACTACTTGTATTTCTCAGGGATTCAGTAATACAGGTAAACATCAGCTTTTGGGGAAAGGACGCTAAGACGTCAGTTCAAAATTTATTTTATCATCATATTGTAATTTACTTTTGAAACATGTAATACAACAATCATGTAAACCTTTCAATTATATATATGGTGGTTGTGTTTGCTTTTTTTTACTATTACTCAACTGTTATGATACTATATGAAATCATCCGCCCTCGAACGATTCTGCCGTTCTGGTTTGGGGGTGTGACAATTTGGAAGCCCATTTGTAAACAGAATATTGACATTGATACCATTACTTCCTCGTCTTCCTCTCTTCACTTTCTTACAACGAAGCTTTTCAAGATCTTAACTGGTTAAATGCTATGAATGATGAATATAATGCACTTATTTCTAATAAAACTTGTGTACTTGTTCCCTGGCCTCCTAATGCTAACATGGTTAATTATACTTGGTTATTCAAAAAGAAACTTAATTTAGATGGCTCCTTAGCTCGATATAAGGCACGACTAGTCGCCAATAGTCGAAGTCAATGCCCCAGTACAGATTGTAATGAGACATTTAGTCTAGTTGTCAAATTGGCTACTATTAGGATTGTACTTAGTCTGGTTGTCTTACAAAATTAGCATGTTGATCAGTGTGATGTGAAGAATACCTTTCTTCATGGGCACCTCCAAGAAATTGTTTATATGCATCAACCATTGGGTTTTCGTGATCCGTCTGTTCTAGATCATGTTTGTCTTCTTCAGAGGTCTCTCTATGTCCTCCAACAAGCACCTCAAGCATGGTATCATCCATTTTGTCAGTTTATTACTAGATTCGATTTCTAAAATTGAAATTAGATTCATCACTTATGTCTATCGACAGGGTGCTCGGATTGCATATTTACTTCTTTATGTTGATGACAATTTCTTGACTGCATCATCTACATGTCTTCTTCATCAAAATATTACCACCCTACGATCAGAGTTCTCAATGTCAGATTTGGGTTCCTTAAACTTTTTTATGGGTATTACTGTTACCAGAGATAATAATGGCATGTTTAATTTATACATTTTCGTACTCCTGCTCAGACATCAATCAACTTTCATGGCATTGTCCCTCCTATATCTAGCTGACTCTATATTGTAGCCTTGCAATCTTTGACATTCGCAAGACCGGACATCACTTATACCGTTCAACAAGTGTTCTTGTTCATGCATGACCCAAGAGAGCCTTACTTTTTGCCCTTAAAATGCATTCTCAAATATGTTTTCGGTACTATTGATCATGATCTTCAGTGGTATGCATTACTATCACGACACCTTGTTTCTTATTCTGATGTGGATTAGGTTAATAGTCCCTCTACCAGACATTTAACCTCCGGTTACTGTATCTTTCTTGGTCCAAATCTTTTATCATGATCTTCCAAACGACAGGGTACCATTTCTCAGTCCAGTGTTGAATCGAAGTATCGTGACATTACGAATGTCATTGCAGTGTCGAGTTTGCTACACAACCTACTTCAAGAGCTGCTTTACCCACCACTCACTACTACTCTGGTTTATTATGACAATATTAGTATGGTTTACATGTCTTCTAATTTGGTGCAACATGAACGCACCAAACACATCGATATTGACTTTCACTTTGTGTGTGGCAAAGTTTCCGAGGGACAGGTTCGAGTTCTTCTTGTCGCATCTTCGTTCCAGTATGCAGACATTTTCACCTAGGGGCTACCGTTTTCTTTATTGCTTGATTTCAGATATATTTTGAACGTCCTTTCGAGACCTCCCGTTCCGATTACAATTACAGGGGCTATTAGCGTATATTTGGATTGTATGCATGTGTTGTGTCTATTAGTAACCCATTGTCATAGTTAGCCCATCATTATTGTTATCAGCCCATTTATGTGTTTTGTGTATATATTTGAATGGAATCAAATACGTGAGATTAATGGGAAAATTATCTTTGTAATAGTATTTATGAACATTGTTATAATATTGTTCATATTTAATTTTTAAAAATTGAACTAAGTAGCAATTTAGGGTCCCCGCTTAATCCCCCGATTAATCTCCGCCTAACCAATTAATCCCTTAATCACACTTATTCCATTCCATTAACTAGCTAACGTCTAACATTTTTTATAACCTTAATTTTTCGTAATATGAGAATGTCAAAATACGACAGAATTGGATACAAGGACTCCTGCAATGGTTTATTTTATTCCCATTTGGTTCTAAATCTGACCGAGTTGAAAGAGACATTGGTAATGCCTGCAGATGAAAAAATTGTTCGTAATAACCCTGCAATCCCCCATACCTTAACAAGAACCATAGTTGGAAAGGAGATGGAATATTGTTCAAAAAAATATTCAAGATGGGGTTGTCTCAAAATCAGTAAACGGGAAAATCTTTATCATCATCCAAGTCTAAAGGGTAGGTATATGACATGCCGTTTTCTATTCGGTTAATGGACAACCTACTGCATGTGCAGTTCCAATTCAGAAACTAAATGTCAACGACGTTGTCCCTATCAGTGATGTTTCTCAAGAAGCGTGTTAGCTTGGTTTACCAGGCACCCCAATGTTGCAAGGAGCATGTTGCTTTATATTTTTTTAATATTGCTTTATCCCATGACCACCTTTTCTGTAGTTTTCGAAGGCCAAGCAACAAGTCGTCTCTAACTTTTTTATATTTTACAATTTCATCTTTGTTATAACACAAGTTTTCATATTATTGGTATCTAACCGAATGTGTATGTAGGTATGTAGGTATGTATGTATGTATGTGAATTAGTAATTACAAATTTGGCCCAAGGGTTAAAGGGTTATAATTAAAAAATTAAGAGCTGGATGGTTAGATTTAATGGTCAATAGAAGAAAATAAAACCACATAATCCAATGGTGCAATGAGAATGATAATTGGAACAAAATTATAAATTCTACTATAATACAGGGATGTTTCTGTAATTTTGTCAGATAACTATATAAAAAAACGTCATGAATTTCTCGTATACAAAAACATTCCTATACAAAAAGAAGGAAGAAGCATAGGGCTATGGTATAATCACGCGGAATAATACGTACGTGTTTCAAGATAAACATGTCGAGAAGGGAGTCGACGACAGAAAGTAGACCTTGGAGAACCTACGTGCGGGTTTCCTTTCAGTTTCCGATGATACAGAAATCGAACCTCTCGCTTTCATCAGCTGAAACAATAGCGTGTTATTATTTTGAAATTGGGCCATCATACGATAACAATTTCTTCTATCTTTATTTACATGAACTTTCCCAACTCAGGCACTGAAACTTCATGTTTTGCATACTACGATTTGAGTCTAAGTTAATTTCAGATGTTTGGTACTTTCTCGGTACTTTCTCATTATTTCTTTCTTCTTTATTTTATCCCCTTTTACTGTTCAGGGTGTATATATATACATGCATGTTTATTATTGTTTACTATTGTTTTTGTTTCAGGAATCATTTTATTTTGGGATTTAATTTTGATTGAAAGAAGTAAATTGTATATTCTGGAGTAATAGTGGGTGTTTTTGAGGATCGGATGGAGAACTATTTGGAGGAGAATTTTGGGGCACAGAAGCCGGAGGATTCTTCGATGGCTATAGGTCGAACCAAACAGGTGAACAATGTTATTTCACATTATGTCTCTTACACTTGTTGGGACATTTCCCGAAACACTGGTGATCCTCCTAGGAAGCATACCCCGGATGAACTGTTCATTAATCACTTAAGTATATGATTTCCCTAGTTTATCAAGGGTGTTTTCAACTAATGATTCCATGTTGAATCTAAACACCAAAAGAAACAAAGTAATTATATGAAAATTTCAAAATCATGTTATACATTATGTAATCACTTAAGGCTATGATTTCTTTAGTTTATAAATCATGTTTTCAACTATTGATTTGATTTCCATGTTGAATTTAAACACGAAAAGAAACAAAGTAATTATATAAGTATACCAAATCATGTAATATATACACTATACAATCACTTAAGTCTATGATTTCTTTATACATATCAAGTTAACTTCATATATACTAATTAAACTACCTTCTTTCTTTATACATAACTAGCCTTAATGGAAGCAGTTTCTCTTCAGTTTCATTAGGTTGCAACTCTTTCATCCTATATATGAATTTTCAAAAGAACAGAAAACAAACAATAGACTCCCAAAAAGCATATGCCTCAACAAACTTTAAGATGGAATGACAATTGACAGTCTGCAACTACATACATTTTTTCATGATATAAACTTGTTCAAAATATTTATTCTATATTATTTTTCAATGAAGCAGCCAAATCACCTCAAAATCCCACTCCGCGCCATCAAAGATTGTACCGAAGACTTCAACAAAAAAAATATCATCGGAAAGGGTGGTTATGGAAAGGTCTACAAGGGAATCCTCACCTGGGGGAATCTTGTAAACGAACTAGTTGCTGTAAAACGTCTAGATGCCAGTGGATTTCAAGGTAACAAGGAGTTCCACACAGAGGTGACAATGCTTTCAGAGTATCAGCACGAAAACATTATAACCCTTATAGGGTTTTGTGATGATTACAAGGAGATGATCCTTGTTTACGAATATGCAATCAATGGAAGCCTCGACACTTATTTAAGTGTCACTACCACGGCGGATGGCTTATCATGGCAACACCGTCTCAAAATATGCATTGGTATTGCTTCTGCTTTGGACTACCTTCATAACCATGTGGCTAAAAAACACAGAATAATTCACCGCGATATTAAAAGCGCGAATATTTTGTTGGATGAAAATTGGAATGCAAAACTTTCGGATTTTGGATTGGCTAGGATTGGTTTAGCAAATCAACATAACACCTTTGTGATCACTCACCCTGGTGGTACACATGGTTATAATGACCCACAATATGAAAGAACAGGTTTTTTAACAAAAGAGTCGGACGTTTATTCATTTGGAGTGGTTTTGTTTGAAGTTTTGTGTGGAAGGCTAGCGTGTATTTTGAGTTACCATGATGAACGGAGATTCCTCCATCATTGGGCTCGAACGCACTACAAAAATGGAGAGCTGGATGAGATTATTGATCACAGAATAAAGAATGCTATCAAACCAAGAGCATTGAGAACGTTTTCAGCTATTGCTTATCAATGCTTGCAAAAATCTCGGGAAGAAAGACCTACAAGTGCTGAGATTGTATACCAACTTAAGGAAGCCAGGAAAATCCAAGTGAGTTTAAATATCCTTTTTATTAATTTACTTAAGATGTTTTGATGAAAAATGTGATTATCTACATAAATGTACATTAAATACTGACACGTCCTATATATCATTTATTTTTTGTTCATCATCAGTTAGAAGATGAAGGAGATGCACACTTCTTTAGTCCATACACAAAGGGAATCTTTCGTCAATCTTCAGCAAACAAGGGAGATATGTACGAATAAAAATCTACAGTAAAAGTTAGGTTTAGTGATTGTATATAGAAATAGTACTGAGACGACACAACAGCACATGTTGGTATTGTACATAGGGAAACAAACATTGTAAGGCTAACAAATCTTTATTTCTCTCTCTCTCTCTCTCTCTCTCTCTCTATATATATATATATATATATATATATATATATATATATATATATATATATACTAGACGAATTCCCGCGCGTTGCGCAGCGATGATTATAAATATATTGTTAAAATATTGAAAATATATGTTTAAAATGGTTATGTTATTGACATTAACTTTGAGATAATATTTTTACACTAATATATATATATATATATATATATATATATATATATATATATATATATATATAATCCCTATTATTTTGAACAATAATATTCATTGACATCAACCCACATTCCTCATTAATAGAATTAAATATAATTATCTATTTAGTATAATTTTTAACAATTATTATTATTGATTAATTATATTTGTACTTATGCGATCATTTTCTAATTTCAATAATGATGTTCATTTAAAATACAATTTATTTATAGCTAAATGTAATTTATAATTTGATGTTATTATCATTTAAAATTGTTATTCATTAGTTTTAAACCACTTATTATTAATAATAAGTTAAAGAAGACTTTTTGAGAAACACTTAATATTATTATTAAAATGTGAAACATACACTAAATAAGAATGTGATAAGATAGATAATTTACATTTCAAAAGAGACTTGCATGGATAATATGACATATCCATGTAATTTGATTTTATTATTTATTATTATTGCTTATTAATTTTAAAACCACTTGTTATTATTAATAAGTGAAAGAAACTTTTAAAAAACACTTATTGTTATAATTAAAATGTTAAACATTTACTAAAATATAAAGTGATAAGATAGACAATTTGCATTTTAAAAAATGCTTACATAGATAATATGGATAATATGACATATCCATGATTTTTAATTAATTATTGTTTTGAAGCAACATGAACATACAAACATGTATACAATAGTTAATTAAATATTATATATATCATCTTCCATAACATATGATCGATAACATGAATCTAATCTAATTAAAATTAAAATTTCAACCACAACATACAATGATACTCTTAAAAGAATACTTAAATCAAGAAAATACAAAAAAGAATTAGTATATAACAAACTTACAAATTAAAAACTTCAACAGAATAAGATGGCTCGAAAAATTGTTCAAAGCCCTCAAACCAACACAAAAAACTTTAAACTTATTTTCTTTGTGAATTTTGTATGTGATTTGTATTTATGTGTCTACTAAAAAAGATTGACATTTTTATAGTAGAGTATCCATTAATTGTTTATTAAATATATTATATAAGTTATAAAACCTTTGAATTGTTAATCATTATTAAGAGACTTTTGAGTGGTATTCATTAAAATAGGAGGTTTCAAATGCATGAGGTGTTTGCAAATTTTTATGGGGGTTTCAAATGCATGAGATTCAAGGAAAAATGCTAGCTTTATAAGTATGTATGATATATAGTAGGCGAATGGCCGCGCGTTGCGCAGGACCATCTATATAGCTGAAATCTTTACAAATATATGTTTTTTTTAAATATAACAATAATGTTGTTGTTAAATTTGATATAATAATTTATATACTAAGTTGATATAATATATTGATTATTTTGAATTACTTGATAATATATACATCTATTAAAACTGCATAATCTAAATCTTTTGAATAACCTCTACCCGCGGGTTACTCATAAATAAAATTAAATATAGTATATGGTTTAATGTTATTTATAGTTGTTGTTATTGTTAATTAATTTTTAAAAATTTATTTGTTTAACGTTTTAATTTCTATCATTGTAATTATTTAAAACATGAAACATTTTTTTTTGATTTTAAAATTAACAATATAATCATTTATATACAGTTATTTTTAACTATTGTTATTGTAAGTTATTTTAAGCTACTTATTTGAAACCTTTTAATGATTATAAAAATATATTTAGGAAATATTTTAGTTAAATGGATATTACAATTTAGTTTTTGCATTTAACACTATAATTTATCACTTTTAACTATTCACAAAATATTCTTTGGGTTTTTAAGTGGAACTGAAATTTATATTGAAATTGACCCTGTAATATTATGTTTAAATTAACAATTTAAGTATTTTTTTCAAGTTGTTCCTGTTTAAATTAACAATTTAAGTATTTCTTTCTAGCTTTAAACTGATAATGGTTTACATACAACAACATTTAAATCTAATAAATTAAGTATAATATGTTAAAAGTTAAAGACATAACTTTATAAGTAGAAGTAAAAATATTATTTTAATATTGAAATTTAGTTTATTTATGATTACACTTTAGGTTTGATACTTATTTATCCTTATTAACCAACTTATAACCATTATTAAAAAGACACTACAATTTATAAATTTTAACTATTTACAAAATTTCCTTTGGGTTGTTTACGTTGAACTAAAATTTATATTTAAACTCATCCAGTAAGGTTATATTTAAATTAACAATTTAAATATTTTATATAAATTGTTCAAAAGTTGTAGCTTTAAAATGATAATGGTTTACATACAACAACATATTAGACCTAATAAATTAAGTATAATATGTTAAAAGTAAGTTTATAAGTAGAAAAAAATATATTCTTTTAATATTGAAAATTAGTTTATATATGATTACACTTTAGATTTGATATTTAGTTAACCTTATTAACCAACTTATAATCATTATTAGAAAGAAATTGAAAAGTCATGGGAGTTTCAAATCAATGTGGTGAAAGGAAAAATACATGGGAGTTTCAAATTAATGTGGTGAAATGAAAAATACATGGGAGTTTCAAATAAATGTGGTAAATGGAAAAATGCTTCCTTTATAAGTATACTAGGCGAATACCCGCGCGTTGCGCAGAAACACCTATATAGTTGAAATCTTTACGAATATATGTTTTCTTAAATATAACAATAACATTGTTAAATTTGATATAATATTTCGTATACGAAATTGATATAATATATTGATTATTTTGAATTATATTATAATATATACATCTATTAAAACTACATAATGCCAATCGTTTGAATGACCTCTACCCCCACGGGTTACTCATAAATGAAAATAAAAAATAATATATGGTTTAATTATATTTGTTATTGTTAATTAATTTTTTAAAATTTATTTGTTTAACATTTTAATTTCTATCATTGTAATTATTTAAAACATCAAAAATTATTTTTTTGTTTTTAAAGGTAACAATATAATCGTTTATATAAAGTTATTTTTAATTATTGTTATTGTAAGTTATTTTAAGCTACTTATTTGAAAATTTAAATGATTATAAAAATATCTTTAGGAAATATTTTAGTTAAATTGATATTACAATTTAGTTTTTTCATTTAGCACTACAATTTATCACTTTTAACTATTCACAAAATATTATTTGGGTTTTTAAGTGAAACTAAAATTTATATTTAAGTTGATCATTTAATCTTATATTTAAATTAAAAATTTAAGTATTTTATCCAAACTATTCAAAAGTTGTAGCTTTAAACTGATAATGGTTTACATATAACAACATACTAAATCTAATATATTAAGTATAATATGTTAAAAATTAAAGACATAACTTTATAAGTAGAAGTAAAGATGTTATTTTAATATTAAAATTTATTTTATTTATGATTACACTTTAGGTTTGATATTTATTTAACTTTATTAACCAACTTATAATCATTATTAGAAAGACACTATAACTTGTCACTTTTAACTATTTACAAAAGATTATTTGCATTGTTTAAGTTGAACTAAAATTTATATTTAAGTTAACCATGTCATGTTATATTTAAATTAACAATTGAAGTATTTTATTCAAACTGTTCAAAAGTTGTAGCTTTAAAATGATAATAGTTTACATACAACAACATTTTAATATTAATAAATAAAATATAATACGTTAAAAGTTAAAGACTTAACTTTATAAATAAATGTAAAGATATTATTTTAATATTGAAATTTAGTTTATATATGATTACACTTTAGGTTTGATATTTATTTAACATTATTAACCATCTTATAATCATTCTTAAAAAGAAATTGAAAAGTCATGAGAGTTTCAAATGAATGTGGTATCTTGGGAGTTTCAAATGCTTGAGGTTCAAAGAAAAATGCTAGCTTTATAAGATATATATATATATATATATATATATATATATATATATATAATGATAATGACTAGGCGTAACCTCGCGCGTTGCGCAAGAATGCATTTAAGTGGTTAAAATAATTATGGGAAAACATAGAAATATATTGAAATTTACGTTTTTAGTAATGTTTTGGGCATTAACCGAATTATCAAATAACATAAAAATCCATCAACTTATATTTTGATAGTATCTAATATAGTCCATACCTTATAAACTTTACTTTAACTTTTATAATATCTAAAATATATTATAAGTTTTTGTATAACATTAATATAATCTACTTTTCTTATGCCCGATAATATTTTTTTTGGATAAAATAAGAAATAAGTTGTTTTGAATGAGCTATTAATAAACAATATTGAACTAATAAGCTTTGTATTACACTATTTATATTACACCAAAACATCCAAGGTTTCATATATAAACTTTCAAATATTAAACATTGAAATTAAGAATGAAGTCATACAAAATATATCATTATACATAAAAGTCATCAAGAGTTATAAAATAAGTTGATTAGTAAATATGATATTTAATTTTAATTACATATTTTGCAAGACGTACGTTTGACTTTATGTAGGTGCAACGAGAATCCTCTTCTTTAATGTGTACCTAAAAAATTAAGGTGAATAGCAATATAAAATATTACTAAGCATTAATATAAATAATTAAAAAGTGTATGCGGATCTCCTACCACCGGTTAAAGACAACATACATCTCTAGTGGTATCGATTCCTATGTGAAATTGAAGTAGTCATTCTATGTACACATTGTTTTCTAATTACATAAACAAATATGAGTAACCAAACATAAAAATGTTATCTTTATGTAGGAAAAAATTTTAGTTAACTAACAAATTAAATAATATAAGTTTAAGAGTTAGGAGTTTCAAAATATTAATATTTTTATCAATCAATCAATTAAGTAATACATGTTGAAATTTTTACAATTATTATTAAAAAACATTTGAAATATTAGATTTTAAATGAATTTTGGTTGAAGTGTTTTGACCTCTATTATAATATATATATACATATATATATATATATATATATATATATATAATAATAATAATAATAATAATAATAATAATAATAATAGAGGTCAAAACACTTCAACCAAAATTCATTTATATATATATATATATATATATATATATATATATATATATATATATATATATATATATATATATATATATATATATATATATATATATATATATATATATATAAGAGAGAGAGAGAGAGAGAGAGATGGAAAGTATAACATATGTATGATTTTAATTAATTATCCTTTTGAAACGGTACAATTACAAAACAAAAAAAAAACATATTTAAAATATTTAATTAAATATTTTCAACATCATCCTATATAACATATGATCAATATATTAACGATTAAACCACAATATATAACGATTGTATTAAAATAATCCAAAAACGAAGAAAATATAAAATCGAATTAATAAAACAAACTTACAAAATTAAAAGCTCTAATATAATAGCATATCTCCAAAAGTGGTCCTAAGACCTCAACCCAACACAAAAACCTTTAAGTTTGTTTTCTTTCTGAAAATTTTATTTGATTTGTATGTATGTCTTCCCAAAAGATTGGCCTTTTTATAGTAAAATTTTCACTAAATGCTAATTAAACATGATATAAGTTTAAAAAACTTTTAAGTGTTAAATCATAATTAATAAACCTTTGAGTTGCATTAGTTAAAAAACGATGGTTTCAAATGAATGTGGTTTGAGGAAGTTAAAAAATGGGATTTCAAATGCATGAGATTCAAGAAAAAATGCTAGCTTTAGAAGTATGTATATATATTAAACGGCAAGTAGGGAGCTTGCAAATACAAATTTGAAAAATAAGAATGTTCTCCAAGGAGTGAAGGAAAAATATTAGAAAAAACATCATAACTTTCAATAAACTTTAGGCTGTAAATCTAATCATCAGGTATTAAAAAAACGCATTATGCAACAATAGCCTAAAATGAAACAATGCAATCCAACACACAGTGGCAATGAACAATTTAATCTTGCAAAGAGACATCAATTCAAGCCCATTTGATAGAAAATATGAAAGTCTTTGTGAACAATACCATTTAATGAATATTAGCTCTATATATAAGCAAACAATAACATCAAACTTTTTCCATTATCTCATAAAGACACTCCACTTTGCCATTTTTCATCCAGACATCAAACAACTACTAAAGGAATATCAAGCTAACTGTAAAACAACACTAGAAGCTTCCATCGATTTAGTGTTATAACCAAACACATTAATAAACAAACGTAGATCAGTCGTAACTTTTAAAACCCTTTTTCTTGTCTCTTTAACATCATCCATTAATACCAACTCAACCTCTTCTTTCAAAATAAATTCAAGATATTCAATTGGCTACCTATCAAATTCAAACAAAAGATTAATGTTTGGAACCATCACATATTTTAACCTGTTACAAAATATTCTTAGAAAATAGTGTGATGTAAAGCTAGAAATCCTTAAATTAGAAAAGAAATAGATATGGAATAAAATAGATATTTGATACCGGCGGTCTAATCCTAATCCCATTTCCTGCCATAAGAAAACTAAAACAGATCAACTAGTTAGCAATCATTATGTACAGGTGAGTATCTTTTTGGATATAAAATCATAAGATAAAATAAATAACCTCGATGAGGAAGCGCTTGAAGATCTGGATATCTCATCACTAAACGAAAGGAGAGAAAGAGTTGAAGAAGCATATGCATGTGACGAGCCAACGACGAAAGATCAGTAAAAAGATATTAATTCAGAAGTCTGAAGGATGAATCCGTTTTTCTTGAAAACCGAGTCGTCACAATGCGAACGTCTCAGATATAAAACATTCGTAATAAAAGTAATAAAAAAATTCATATAAACGTTTCAGATATAAAAAAAATAAGTGATAAAAAATACAAAACTATATATATATATATATATATATATATATATATATATATATATATATATATATATATATATATATATATATATACACTAATTGTTGGGGGCCCCGAGATTTGGCGAGGCCCAGGGCGGTCGCCGAGCTTGCCCACCCTCATTGGCCGGCCCTATATATATATATATATATATATATATATATATATATATATATATATATATATATATATATATATATATATATATATATATATATATATATATATATATAGGCTTAGGTTATTCTATTCTAACTAATTATTGTGCGAATATCGTATGCTATGAGAATGATAAAGAAAATATGTTGTTTGATAATATAAATACGTTCAATATTACATAAGTATTGTCATTAACACATATTCTCACTAATTAAATCGTCTATAAGGTTATTATACATTTATTATTATTATTCTTATTTCTGACAGAATGTTTGTCAGAATGTTTATTGGGTCGTATTCTGTCAGAATGAAAATGAGTGAAAAACGATGTGTGAGAACAAAAATAAATAATAATTAGCGAGAATGCATGAAAATGACGTTATTTTTGTAAGGTTGAATGTATTCGCATTGCTAAACAACTTATTCTCTTAGTAATTCTCATAGCATACGATATCCGTACAATAATTAGTTATAATACTTGAACCTAGCTCTCTCTCTCTCTCTCTCTATATATATATATATATATATATATATATATATATATATATATATATATATATTCATTATGTCTCTACATGACATGACTGGTCGTCTATGTTTTGGCCAACGACTTAATTAACCCCATATTCCTAAAAAGATGAGTTAATTAATGCTTCCATCTACCAAAAGACTTATAAAGTAGCTGTTGTTCAGATATGGCCATCAACCAAGTGGTTAATGGTTCAAGTCTCGCATACAACAATGATGTTTAGGTGTAGTTTACACAGTGTGTCATGCTTCTAAAAAGATTGGGTCTTCCATAGAATGGTAGTTCTCCTCATTAAATCATGTTGGGACAATATTTTTAATTTTAGTAACCGGAGGTTGAGTATTAGACGTTCTATGGATTGGATCTTCGACGAATGATCGCATCATAATAATTACAATTACAGTGAAAAATAATAATTGTCACTTTGTAACATCCCAAAAATCATAAGTGAAAATTTCATTTTTAATTCAATCAAAAACCATCAAACATCCATATCAAACCAACCATAAGTATGTCAAAGTAAAATAGTTATCATAGGACAATCCCAAAATCATAAAAATGCGGAAACATGAGTGGATGCGCTGAGATCAAGGCGTCTTCCCTTTCAAACAGGAAGTACCTAAAAAAACTTAAATCGTAAGCACAAAGCTTAGTGAGTTCTCCCCAAAATACCACATACCATACATACAACAGGCATCACCCGACATCCATCAGGCCTTAAACGACATTGGGTCCTGCCTAGTACATATATGTCTGTAACATGTGATGGGCCCCACCCAGCACACTCATCAGGCCTCGTCTGACATCAGGCCCCGCTCGGTATACATACAAACACATACGATACATGCAAGAGTCACACAAACAGCTCACATTCTACTAACAATAATCAATGTGTTGGCATTGGTGCCTTCGACCTGCCAAAACATGGTGAGTAGACTCACCTGAATCAAATGATGATCAATCACACACAGGCTGCTGCTACGATGGCTCCATAAATGAGCACATTCAAGCTAACTCTAATAAATAATCAGGGTAATAACCACAACTAAAAGAACAATATCAATCCCTATTACAAATAGGTAAAAGACCCTTTTACCCTTCCTAACCTAGGCCCAACAAGCCATGGTACAAGCCCAAAACACCTAAGGCCCAAGAAATGACCCAAAAGGCTTCTGGTGAGTACGCTTAGTGTACCACTGTAACATCCATAAATTTTTACGCCAAATTTAACTTTTCAAACATAATAAAACCAAATAGTATTTGTTTACAAAAGTGTTTTCAGTTCATTATTCAATCAGAGTGTCCCAAAAGCCAGATCATAAGGATGAGGTGCGGTACGGTCACGCCTTCGCCTTGCCATGAACTACTGAAGTACCTGAAACAATAACTGAAAACTGTAAGCCCAAGGGCTTAGTGAGCTACCCCCAAAATACCAATACCATACTGATATTACCATGCCCATAATAATCAATCAACCAACATGCATATTGGGCCATCGGCCTGACTGGACCGCCCTACCGGGCCTACAGTCCAACTGAATCTATACTGAGCCTTCAGCATGACTGGACCGCCACATGGGCCTACAGTCTCCCCGAACCGCTCACAGGGGTATTGGCCTTCAGCACAAAGCAGGACCGCCTCAACCCAAGCAACAAGCATATAATCATGTGCGCATAACTAACATATACTGGCATATACATTCAACAACATTTCTATCTCACTGATCACCAATCATAGCAGTCACTCATAACTATAGCACTGACCTAGCAGGTCACTAGCATATTCATCCCTGCGGATCATAAAAGCATAACATACTGTTTATCCTGATTCCGATCTAACATATCATATCCACATGTAACATACCATAACGATAACAACTAAAGGGCCAACCTTGGTGCCTTAGACCCTATCGATATAGTGAGGATAACTCACCTTGCAGATGTTGACTCGGAAGATAAACTCCAACTCTCGTATCACTTGACACAGGCTCCACCACCTATGATCATAGTACAATATACTCATAAGTCCTTAACCTTATAAGGTACTCCATAACCCACCAGTCAACCCTTGGTCAAAGTCAAAGTCCTCAGTCAAGGTCAACAGTCCATGTTGACCCTCAACTCGCCGAGTACCCTCGGCTACTCGCCGAGTTCCTTGAAGCACATTCCAACTCGCCGAGTCATCGGGGTGACTCATTGAGTTCCTTCGACTCTCGATCAAACTTTAAGGCCACCCGTCGAGTTCCCTCCTTGGAACTCGACGGATACACACGCATACATATCCTAGGGAAAACTCATCCGACTCGCCGAGTTGTTCATCAACTCGTCGAGTCTTATGGTAATCTTCATCGGACTCGCCGAGTTGTTCATCCAACTCGTCGAGTTTACGACCATCTTCATGTGACTCGCCGAGTCAACCCTGCGACTCGCCGAGTCCATTCAGTCCTTTTTCCATACAGACTTGTTTTGAACCATGCAGCGGCTCCAAATCACAGATCCAAGCTTCTAGGGCATGCTTATCACGTAAAGTTGCAAACTTTACGTGCATGCATGGCTATAAAGGCTCTAAATCCCTATTTTAAGTTCTTAATGGAGCTTCATGCTCAAGAGGGACCTCAATCATGACCAACATTGTAACTTTATGCTTCTAGAATCCAAGGAGGGTCCAGATCTGAAGTTACAACCTCAGATCTAGCCCAGAGCTCATCTTTCCAACTTAATATCTCACCAAAAACCCTAAAACTCAACCAATAGAAGAGATTCACAAGGAAAAAGGCGATTTGGTTACCTCCAGTAGATGATAACTGAGATAAGTGTTGATTCCCACACTCTACTTGCTCCAATCTCCTTCTCCTCCAAGCCTTCTCCCTCCAAAGATCCTCTTTTCAAGCTTCAAACACACAATGGGCACACGCACACGCGCATTAGGGTTTTAAAGAGCTCTCAAAGACTGCAAAGAGGCCAAAGGAGGCTGAGGCTCCTTTAAATAGAGGTGCAAACCCCAAGATTTAGGGTTTCATCTGCCAGCTCCTACTCCCCGAGTCCCAATATGGACTCGTCGAGTAGGTCATTTAACACGCGATCCCACCCTGCTGCTACTCGACGAGTACGTCAACGAACTCGTCATGTAGAGCTTCACCCAATAAATCTTATTTAAACAATACCTGAGAATCGGGGCGTTACAACTCTCCCCCACTTGAACTAGACTTCGCCCTCGAAGTCCGTTGGAATAAACAATGTCGGGTAATGCTCGCGCATCTCCGCCTCCGGCTCCCATGTCCACTCGGATTCCCTCCGATGTTCCCACTGTACCTTTACTAAAGGTATTTCCTTGTTCTGCAGAATCTTCTTCTTCCTTTCCAAAATAGCCACAGGCCTCTCCACAAAGTTCAGGCGCTCATCGACCTGAATGTTATCCAACGATACCACTACCTCCTGGTCCATAATGCATTTTCGCAATTGCGAAACATGAAATGTGTTGTGGATCTGGCTAAGCTCCTTCGGAAGCTCTAGCCTATAAGCCACCCTGCCAACCCTAGTAACAATCCTGAACGGCCCAATGTAACGGGGATCCAATTTTCCCCTCTTCCTAAAGCGGATCACTCCCTTCCAGGGTGAGACCTTCAGGAGAACCATGTCACCCACCTGAAATTTCAGCTCTGATTGGCTTCGGTCGGCATAACTTTTCTGCCGACTCTGAGCGGTCTGCAAACGCTGTCTAACCTGCTGGATCTTTTCGGTAGTCTGCAAGACTACCTCCGTCCGACCCATCACTCTGTGTCCCACTTCACCCCAACAGACCGGGGTTCTACATCTCCAACCATACAACAGCTCGAAAGGCACTGCGCCAATACTGGAATGATAGCTGTTGTTGTAGGCGAACTCTGCAAGCGGTAGGTGGGAATCCCAACTCCCACCAAAATCAATAATGCACGCCCTCAACATATCCTCGAGGGTCTGGATGGTCTGCTCACTCTGCCCATCTGTGTGAGGATGGAAAGTTGTACTAAAATGCATTCGCGTACCCAGTTCCTCATGGAACTTCTACCAAAAACGGGAAGTAAACCTGACATCCCTATCGGAAACGATAGAAACTGGAACCCCATGGCGAGAGACTATCTCGCTGACATACATGTCGGCCAATTTCTCCGCCGACGAACTCTCCCGTATGGCCAAGAAATGGGCACTCTTGGTCAACCGATCCACGATGACCCAAATAGCATCAAACCCCTTCGCCGTCCTTGGCAGCTTGGTAATGAAATCCATCGTGATCTGCTCCTATTTCCACATGGGAATCTCCAGAAGCTGCAGCTTGCCATGCGGCCTCTAATGTTCGGCCTTGACCATCCTACAGGTCAAGCACCTCTCAACATACCCAGCTATTTCTTGCTTCATGCACGGCCACCAGTAGCTCAAACTCAAATCCCGGTACATCTTGGTGGCCCCCGGGTGTATAGAAAAGTGAGACTTATGAGCCTCCTCCAGCACCGTCTGCCGGATCCCTCCGATCATCGGAACCCAAACCCGATATTGTCGGGTCAATAATTTATGGCTATCCTGAACAAACCGGACATTCTCGCCCTTAATCCGCTCCATCTTCCAGTTCTCTAGTCTCATGCCCTCGACCTGAGCGTCCCAAATCAAGCTCACAAGCGGGGAATCCACCGCTATCCTCATACACCTTGCCGGGGTAGAAGACCCAGCCGACTTGCGGCTCAAAGCGTCCGCAACCACATTCGCTTTACCAAGATGGTAAAGGATCTCACAATCATAGTCCTTGACTACATCTAGCCACCTGCGCTGCCTCATATTCAGGTTCGGTTGATCCATAATGTGCCTCAAACTCTTGTGATCCGTGTATATAGTACATCGGACCCCGTACAGATAATGCCTCCAAATCTTGAGAGCGAAAACCACCGCTCCCAACTCAAGATCGTGCGTAGGGTATCTCGTCTCATGCGGCTTCAGCTGCCGTGATGCATAGGCTATCACCCGTCCCCTCTACATGAGGACCGCCCCCAGACCTGTGATGGATGCATCACAAAATACCACAAAATCCTCGACTCCCTCGGGGAGCGTCAACATTGGCGCCTCACACAAACATCGTCGGAGGGTCTCAAATGCCCTCTGCTGCTCAGGGCCCCACCGGAAATCCACCCCCTTCCTCGTTAGACGAGTGAGGGGTACTGCAACCTTGGAAAAATCTCAAATAAATCTCCGGTAGTACCCTGCTATTCCCAAGAAACTCCTGATGTCGGATGGAGATTTTGGAATCTCCCACTGCATAACAGCCTCAACTTTGGCCGGGTCGACCAAAATTCCCTCCTGGTTAACGAGATGCCCGAGGAACTGGACCTCTCGTAACCAAAACTCACACTTCGAGAACTTGGCATACATCCGTTCTCGTTGCAGAACCTCCAGCAGCTCCCTAAGGTGCTCCTCGTGCTGCTCTCGTGTCTTGGAATACACCAATATATCGTCTATGAACACAATGACCGAGCGATCGAGCATCGGTCTGCAGACCCGGTTCATCAAATCCATGAACACTGTCGGCGCGTTGGTGAGCCCAAACGGCATCACCACAAACTCGTAATGACCATAACGAGTCCGAAACACGGTCTTCTCCACGTCTTCCTCCCTCACCCTGACCTGGTGATATCCGGACCTCAAATCGATCTTGGAAAACCAAGATGCACCCTGCAGTTGATCGAAAAGATCATCTATCCTCGGGAGTGGATATCGGTTCTTCACCGTTAACTTATTCAACTCCCTATAGTCAATGCACATCCTGTGCGAACCGTCCTTCTTCCTGACGAAAAGGATCGGTGCTCCCCATGGGGAACTACTCGGACGAATAAACTGCTTACCTAGCAGCTCCTGTAACTGAGATGACAACTCCTGCATCTCTGGCGGTGCCAGTCGGTACAACGCCTTAGCGATAGGTGCCGCCCCTGGCACTAGATCAATCCTAAACTCAACCTGCCTCTCTGGAGGCACTCCGGGTAACTCCTCCGGAAACACGTCAGAAAACTCTCTAACTACCGGGACCTCCGAAACCGAGGGCTGATCCCTAACCCTCGTATCTACCACATACGCTAAATAACCGGCACACCCGTGCTGAATATACTGTCGAGCCCTGGCCGCCGAACAAAACCCTGATCCCATCCTGGTGCCCTCGCCATATACCACCAGTTCTCCCCCACTTGGGGTTCGAACTACCACTCGCTGTCCCTCACAGTCGATCATGACGCCAAATCGACTGAGCCAATCCATCCCTACGATCACGCACACTTCCCCCATGGGGTAGGAATCAAATCTATCGGGAAGGGCACCCCGAAAATCTCCAACTCGCATTCCCGGTAGACCGAAGAAGCAGAAACCCCGTGTTCGTTGGCGATCGAAACTCGCAACGGACACTCAAGCTCATCTACCGGCACACTAAACCCTCTACTGAAAGTCTGAGATACGAACGACCGACTCGCCCCCGAGTCAAATAAAACCAAAGCAGGCAAAGAGTTCACTAAAAACGTACCTAATCACAGGTACAACCAATAAGCATAATACAAATACAATGACTGAGACAGAGAAAAGAAACATACCAGCAACCACTTCCGGTGCTGCCTTGGCCTCCTCGGCCGTGAGCTGGAAGGCGCGGCCCTGAGCCTTCGGAGGCTCCACCTTGACTGGCCTCCCATCTCCAATCCTCACAGTAGCTGACGTGGAACCCTGCGCCGGCTTCGCGGCGAGCTGCGGACAGTTGGTCTTCATATGACCAACCTGATGACAATGGTAACAAATCCTCATATCTGTTGGAGGGGCGGACTGACGGCAGTCCCTGGCATAGTGCCCCTCCTTTCCACATTTATGGCACCCACCTCTTGCTCGACAAACCCCCGAATGACCCTTGCCACACTTTCCACAAGTGCGGCTCTGCTGATTCCCAGTCCGAGTATCAGCGGTCTTAGACCGCTTAGGCGCCGGCTGAGACTGTGCCAGTGCCTGACGCTGCTCCTTCAACTGCAGCTCTATCTCCAACTCACACCGCCTCGCGGCTTCTTGAAGATCCAGGAGGGTATCACATAGTTGTATAGACACAAACTGTCGAATATCAGTCTTGAGCATATTCAGATAACGAGTCATCTGATACTACTCTGAAGCAAACTCCAGGCAAAACATGGCCCTCTCTGTGAACATACGGGTAATCTCCATCACAGACTCCTCATCCTGTCTCAATGTCAAGAACTCCTGAGCAAGCCTCTCCCGCTCAACACGTGGAACATAGCGGCTGCAGAACATATCCCGGAACTGCTCCCAAGTAACAGCAGCTCGCTGATCATCCGTGTACGACCCTGTCGTCAATCTCCACCAGTCCTTTGCCCCAAGCCTCAGCAGGTTCAGGGCATGCCTGACCTTCTGGTCAGCAGGACATGAACAAGTGAAAAACATCCCTCCACGTCAGATAACCACCTCATAGCTCTGATCGCATCTTGTGTACCATCAAACGTCGGGGGCTTCGTATTATCGAAGTCCTGGTACTGGAAAGCCCTGCTGGCTCCTCCTCCAACCCCTGCCACAGTTACAGCCGAAGTGGCTGCAGCGGCAACTGTCTCTGCTAGAGCTGCATATCGCTCATCAAAGTACTCAACCATCACGGTCTTAATCGACCCGAACATCTCTGGCAGCTGCGCTCGGAAAGCCGCAGCAATCTCGTCGTGCATAATCTCTCGGATCCTGGCATCCAACTCCTATGTCCCTATCTGTACCAAAAGGCTCAGGTGCTACCGGCACCTCCGACCCTCCGTCTCCCGACCCTGACCCCGGTCCGGACCCTGATCCTGATCCGGGCCCAGCAGCAAAACGCCTCGTCACCACCATACTGAAAGATATACTCAAGTCATCAGATACATAACATAATATCGGGAGACCCAATCCACAAACCCCAGGGGTTGTGACTTCCTTGCTACGCGTATGGGTCCTGTGCTTCAGTAGTACGGGCCCATACTACCTTCCACACTTACCCATATTTGTCTCAAGTATCACCACAACACCCTA
Source organism: Lactuca virosa (assembly GCF_052849685.1). Lineage (NCBI taxonomy): Eukaryota > Viridiplantae > Streptophyta > Magnoliopsida > Asterales > Asteraceae > Lactuca > Lactuca virosa. The sequence goes on from NC_136428.1 coordinate 321,504,702, forward strand.
ACACTAGCATCAACATAAAATGCGCTCAACCCTCACCCCTAGAGGAATATCAACTATCTCGCAACTGGTCTTACTGCTTCTCACAACTCGCACATCCATGAAACTTTCATCATCCCCTGCAGCGCTAGTGTATACTAGTTGCACATAACGCTGGACCCAATAGACTTTCGAATGTCCAATCCTACCCGAGGGCCGACTCAACATTCTCAGGCTATGAGGTCTTTATTATGCACAACCGTGATGCATACACTAAACATCTACAGTTATGATGTCAATTCCATATACAAGAAACCCTAGGCTAATGGGCATCATATAATCAGGCAAGTCTATCATGCGATTCCTGAAGATCCCTAGCCTAACACTAGCATGCTGTTCTAACATATCAAAATATCCAATAACTGTATGGTATTTTGGGGTTTACTTAGAGGCTCCGGCTGATCGTACCCTCTGCATCCTCCATCCTTTATTTTGAAAACCATTTTAAAAATTTTACTTTCCGAAAATCTCCTTAATTTGAGACTGGATTCACACGAGTGTTCCTCCAATTCGCTCAAACCAAGGCTCTGATACCAACTTGTAACATCCATAAATTTTTACGCCAAATTTAACTTTTCAAACATAATAAAACCAAATAGTATTTGTTTACAAAAGTGTTTTCAGTTCATTATTCAATCAGAGTGTCCCAAAAGCCTAATCATAAGGATGAGGTGCGGTACGGTCACGCCTTCGCCTTGCCATGAACTCCTGAAGTACCTGAAACAATAACTGAAAATTGTAAGCCCAAGGGCTTAGTGAGGTACCCCCAAAATACCAATACCATACTGATAATACCATGCCCATAATAATCAATCAACCAACATGCATACTGGGCCATCGGCCTGACTGGACCGCCCTACCGGGCCTACAGTCCAACTGAATCTATACCGAGCCTTCGGCATGACTGGACCGCCACATGGGCCTACAGTCTCCCCTGACTGCTCACAGGGGTATTGGACTTCAGCACAAAGCAGGACCGCCTCAACCCAAGCAATAAGCATATAATCATGTGCGCATAACTAACATATACTGGCATATACATTCAACAACATTTCTATCTCACTGATCACCAATCATAGCAATCACTCATAACTATAGCAGTGACCTAGCAGGTCACTAGCATATTCATCCCTACGGATCATAAAAGCATAACATACTGTCTATCCTGATTCCGATCTAACATATCATATCCACATGTAACATACCATAACGATAACAACTAAAGGGCCGGCCTTGGTGCCTTAGACCCTATCGATATAGTGAGGATAACTCACCTTGCAGATGTCGACTCGGAAGATAAACTCCAACTCTCGTATCACTTGACACAGGCTCCACCACCTATGATCATAGTACAATATACTCATAAGTCCTTAACCTTATAAGGTACTCCATAACCCACCAGTCAACCCTTGGTCAAAGTCAAAGTCCTCAGTCAAGGTCAACAGTCCATGTTGACCCTCAACTCGCCGAGTACCCTCGGCTACTCGCCGAGTTCCTTGAAGCACATTCCAACTCGCCGAGTCATCGGGGTGACTCGTTGAGTTCCTTCGACTCTCGATCAAACTTTAAGGCCACCCGTCGAGTTCCCTCCTTGGAACTCGACGGATACACACGCATACATATCCTAGGGAAAACTCATCTGACTCGCCGAGTTGTTCATCAACTCGTCGAGTCTTATGGTAATCTTCATCGGACTCGCCGAGTTGTTCATCCAACTCGTCGAGTTTACGGGCATCTTCATGTGACTCGCCGAGTCAACCCTGCGACTCGCCGAGTCCATTCAGTTCTTTTTCCATACAGACTTGTTTTGAGCCATGCAGTGGCTCCAAATCACAGATCCAAGCTTCTAGGGCATGCTTATCATGTAAAGTTGCAAACTTTACGTGCATGCATGGCTATAAAGGCTCTAAATGCCTATTTTAAGTTCTTAATGGAGCTTCATGCTCAAGAGGGACCTCAATCATGACCAACATTGTAACTTTATGCTTCTAGAATCCAAGGAGGGTCCAGATTTGAAGTTACAACCTTAGATCTAGCCCATAGCTCATCTTTCCAACTTAATATCTCACCAAAAACCCTAAAACTCAACCAATAGAAGAGATTCACAAGGAAAAAGGCGATTTTGTTACCTCCAGAAGATGATAACTGAGATAAGTGTTGATTCCCACACTCTACTTCCTCCAATCTCCTTCTCCTCCAAGCCTTCTCCCTCCAAAGATCCTCTTTTCAAGCTTCAAACACACAATGGGCACACACACACGCGTATTAGGGTTTTAAGGAGCTCTCAAAGACTGCAAAGATGCCAAAGGAGGTTGAGGCTCCTTTAAATAGAGGTGCAAACCCCGGGATTTAGGGTTTCATCTGTCAGCTCCTACTCGGCAAGTCCCAATATGGACTCGTCGAGTAGGTCACTTAACACGCGATCCCACCCCGCTGCTACTCGACGAGTAGGTCAACCAACTCGTCGAGTAGAGCTTCACCCAATAAATCTTATTTAAACAATACTGATAATCGGGGCGTTACAACCACCTTATTGTTGGATAAGGTGTCTAAGTCCATAACTATATTTGGTATGTACTTGACCCGACCCGGCATGGTCCATTTGGGTTGCACTTCACCGGAACAATTTTTATGGATAGTGTTTTGAGAATAGTATATTTATGATTTATTAATATATTATAAGCTATAATATATTAATATGAAATCATATTATTTAATTAGTATTGATCAAGAATTAATTTGGAATTAATTTAGTGATAAAAAAGAAACTAATTAAATATGGACTCTTATATATATATAGAATGGGCCAATGTTCATTTAGGATGGGCTAAGCTTGCATGGAAGTCCATGGAGCTTTTAACCCATGGATCCTATGGAAATGAAAGGTCATGGGTATTAGGGTTTACATTGATGTAACCCTAATCCACCATACTATACTATATAAAGAGGTCTTTGGCACTTGAAATGACACTAGTGTGTGAGATAACAAGGGTGGGCCGATTTATAGAGTGCTTCTTATGCTCTCAAAGTCTTCCAAGTTGTTTTGGGTGATTTGTGATTCCCCTTTAGGCATTCACATTATTGGTGCTAGGCTCTTGAAGCTCCAAGCAATCAACCACAAGAAAAAGGTATGTCATCCTACTACTTTTATATTACATGTACCCCAATCACATGCTAGTTAGGATGAAACCTTGGAAAAAGAAAGTTTTCATGTATAATAGAGAAAACATAGATCCAAGGTTTCTAGGGTTGCATGCACACCATAGGAGTGTTAGAATGCTCAAAACCCAGCGGTGGTATCAGAGACTAGGCTTGTTTTCATTATACTTGATGCAAATTGCTGAAAAAGGTCGAAAATTTGCTCACTGTTCAGTGAACTGGCCGAGTCCATAGGGGGCCTCGACGAGTCCAAGTGGAAGTTCATCCTACTCATCGAGTAGGTTCATACACTCGACGAGTAGAAGGCCCAGTGTGCAGAATTTCGAGTTTTAATGCTGGAATTGGACTAGAATCATTACCATAATCTGTTTTGGACTTATAAAATTTGTTTTTGATGTGGTAATGATTATGATAATCCATTTTCAAAGGTTATTATCAAAGTTTCAAGTTTTATATATGTTTATATGATTCTTGAAAATTGTTGATATGAATGTTCATGCTTATGAGTTTTGGTAGATCATAGGAATTATTTGCAAATTGTTTGTTAGTGTAATTCTTGATCTAAATGCCAATTAATGGACTCCATAACTTGTCCTCAAGTTATGGAATTCCAAAAGTCTCTTCTTTAAAACCATTAAAACTCATAAGTTATAGAAATGAAAAGTTTTGAATAGTTTCAAAACTACCCCTCAAGTTTTGGAATTTGTAATGTCTCACACACTTTAATTCCAATCCCTACCACTTTAATTCCAATCCCTAGAATTTTAAAAGTTTAAAATTCAACCCTTATACTTTATAATATTATAAGTTAATAATATATATATATATATATATATATATATATATATATATATATATATATATATATATATATATATATATATATATATATATATATATATATATATATATATATATATATAAGATTAAGTCTGTCTTACCGTTAGTAGGCCTCATTCACGAAGCTAGTCTATAAGGGGGGTATAAGGTTGTTGCCTATAAAATGGCAGCTTAATGGGTGTCCACTCTCACCCACCGCTTCCTTGACTGGTGGAGGGTCGTTAGCTGAACGGGTAGGACAAAGACTATAATTCTCATTAAAAGTATAATGATTATAAAGTAACTAAATGTTTTATAAATTCCCAATCTTAGTTACTTTAGGAAATGTGAATTTGGTGCTAACCCATGAAATTACACTTTGTACCTTACCAAGTCGTTAGTGGAGCGTGTGTGGTTAACCGGCACACTAACATGGACTAGTAAGTGTGGCAAAGGGTAACTTAATGTTTATCATAGATTGGTGGAGCGCGTATGGTTAACCGACACATCGATTAGGTGATAAAATTAAGGGTACCAAGTTAATTTGCATGGTTATTCCCACCTTGTTTGTGATCCTCGGCGTACCAGTCACAAATTTGAGAGGGCACAATCGAGATTTAAACATGCCATTGAAAAGTTCAATGAATCTCAAAAAGAATCTAGGAGTTTCAATCCAATTAAAACCTAATAATTTATTTTGTTTTTCATGGTGGAAATTGGTGAATCGTCATTCGCCTACCTTCAAATATTTTGTAGCTTGGATTACGGCATCCCTCTTCCAAGTTATAAAATATTGTCTTGGGTCGTAGCCTTAATATTACATTTGGGTGTCTTGTTAAGGATTCTTTTGTTGGGTTTTTATTAAAAAATCCGGTTTCACAACCGGTAAAATTGACAACGGAAGCTTTAAAAATGTTGAATAAAACTAAAACTATTTTACCCACCAAGGATCATTTTGCGAGAGTTAGAAAGATTAAAACAACCATAGAAGGGAAAGCATAATAACCTTTGAAGACTTTGATCCTCATGGGAGGTTGGAAGTTGATGAAGTGTGGCATGAAACTCTAAAGCAAGAGTTCTCTACAAGTATCCACCAAGCAAGAGTAGAACCATCAAAACTTGCTAGTATTCACTTGTAATTTGTTGCTCATAAGCCCTTGAAATATATATATTCCAAATATATGTTCAAAGGTGAAGCAACAAAAGAGACATTATTTTAACATCAAATGCAAGAGAATGGAGGAGAAGAAGAGGGCATAAATCTCGAAAATTTGGCAACCCCATAGAGCACTTGTTGCTCTCGGTTTTAAGGCCAAAAGAAGAAGAAGAAGAAGAAGCTTGAAAGAAGTTCTTTTTAATGCCTCCATGCCATTCCATATATATAGGCCAAAAGTGAGGGGAGACCATAAAGTAAAAGAGGGACAACTTTGTCCCCAAGCATGGCATGAATAGACAAGGCATGCATGCCTTGTCTCCTCCTTGATTTCGAGAAAAGCATGTCCAAAAGAAGAAAAAAGTTGCCTCATGGCTAGTTTATATACACATACATGTTATCTTTATAAAAATGAATTATTTTTATAAAGAATTCCCAAGATATATATTTATGTAACTAGTCATATATAAATATATTATTTTATATAAAACTATCTTTTATATAAATTGTAACTAGCTTATTAAGATATAAGTATGAATATATAAATATCTTATTTTATATAAAACTATCTTTTATATAAATTGAACTAGTTTATTTAGATATAAATATAACTTATAAATAATCATAATTTATGATATATTTCATAAGTTGTTATTTCTCCAATAAATATTATTTCCATAAATAATAAATTCTCAATTAGTAAAATATTATTTCCATGAAATAATAATTTTCCAATTAAATACAAGTGTTGATATATTTATTAATAATCAAATTATACTAATAAATAATCAATTGACAGTAACTTGCTATATGGTGTGACCCTATAGGATCATATATTATTAGCAATATCATTCTATAATGACTCTTGGGCATACTAGATCTTTCACTCTCCCACTTGCACAAGACTCATCATAGATTGATATAGACAGTGGTGATCGTCTAGCAACATTTCACTGCCCCCAATAACATATGACGAAGAATACCATTCATCAACATCCAATTCCCAAAAGCTCTAAGCTTCAATTGATGTATTAAGGTAAGTTTATCAATTATCCCTTTGTTACAGACATCCTATTGAAACATGAGCCTTGGATTGCAATCAATCTCATTTGTAATTCAACTTTGGGTAACGCGCGTTGGATGTCTAACTCTCAACGAATAAGAGGAACAAATCCCATTTTAACTACATAATCCTCTTGTATAGTTCACACCATACCCGATTATGACTTTTATAACTGCCCGGTTAAGGAACAACATTTGGTCATATCAAAGCACAGTACTCCCTATACTCAAGTCCCACTATGTATCTCAGGTGTTAAGGATACAAAGATAGTACCTTTTAATCAAGTATCACTCATAACTACGATTTATGAGATGATCTTGATGCGGGTCCGTTCTGTACTAGTTCTCTGACAAGTACCTATGAAACTTGGTTACAACCACTTGCATACTGTCATCTAGTGAGAATCAACCAATCCATTTCATATTAGTCTTACTTCATAATTGCTCCCACAATCATGACCGACTATGAACCTTTAGAATAATAGGATTATTCATGGATTAAACATGTTAATATAGAACACAACAAGTATTAATGTAATGATCATATCCCAGTTTATCAAAACATTATTTAATAGTTGTTGTTACAATGTTCCAATATCCAAATACTAAATTCAAATCAAAATCCCATTACTAGAATAATAAAAGTCTTATGGTTGAAGTGTGACCACTCATACTTAGCTTAAAAGGGAAGACTTTATCAATGGGTTCGACTAAATTTAATTTGTTTGAATTCTGCGAATACAATCATCTCCATATTTGACATTACTCTAAGTATAGTAAAATATTTTGGAGAATATAATTGGTGCTCTTATGTGACATAGAGTTTCTTAGCTTGATTAAGTACACTCTATTACTCACAAAAGATTTTTAGGTTATCCCTGAATGGAAGGATTCAATCTAGTTTTTCAATGATCTAGTTCATCCAATTATATTTGATTTCAACTTCTGAAAAGTCGTGTATTCTTTAGTAGATAGAGCTATTTTGTTTTTGCTTGGATCTTATTCCAACTAAACTTACTCTTCATTCCATAATGAAGTCATAATCCAATTATAATTCATAATTATCAATATTTATTTAGAAATTAAAATCATATGTAGCTCTTTACATTAAGATTTTATTCTAAACTAATTATCTCATATACATTCTCTTAGCTCTTCTTAAGTACTCTTAGAATGTTATCACAGTCATCTAGTGACTTAACCATTTATTCAATTTGTATCTCATGATATGACATGATGTATTCATTTTCCAAGAAATAGAATATAAATAATTTCATCTAGCTCAACCTATGTGCTAGGTCCATTTGAGACAAACTCAAAATGAGGTCATGTGACAATGTCAATAATCTTCCAAAGGAATCTTGTATCTTGACCTTTTTCAAGATATTGTCATTTCATGCAAAAGAATTTTAAAACCTTTAACATTCATCTTTATCTATCTCTTATAGATTTTACATTCCAAGAATGTATCTTGTCATTCCTAAGTCTTTCATTTTAGAAATACTTTCCGAGTCAAGGTGAAAACCACCTTGCATAGTCAGAATATTATTTCAAATGATTAAGTATGTATCTTTCATATAAGATTAGGAATATCACTATCCTCCTACTAGTTCTTAGTAAACACACATGTTCTTTTTCATTTTGATATAAAAACTTACCTTGTATCTTTATATTAAAAATGACTATTCCAATCTTGAGATGTTTGCTTTATATCCATAGGTGGATCTCAAGTCTTACACATTTGGTTAGGATAACATGGATAAAGAAAAGCTCCAGGCTAAGCTATATAGATATCTTGTAGTAGATGTCTATCAAGAAAAGCGATTTTTCTTGAAATCTATTTGCTATATCTCATATTAAGAATATGAAGTTATAGTAAATAATATCCTTGGAGATCTAATCATAGCTACTTGTGAAAAGGTTTGATCATAGTCAATGTCATGAGTATGATAAGGACCATAGTCAATGACATGAGTATGAGAAAATCCTTATATAACAAGTATTATTGAATGTGTATATACATCCATGTATATATTCTTTCTAGAAGAATCTCTTACTCCTTCTAGCCTTGCTATAGAGAGGAAGATTAATCAAGCCCATACTTGATTATTAAACATGGATTACATCTCAATGTTCATGACTCTAAGTCATTTGTCAGATTCAAGATCTGATATAATATTTTGGTAGTTGATGGTTTAACTAGAACCCATCAATAAATCATCAATGAGAGATTCCACAATTCTCAAGTCATACATGATTTCTACGATTATTGTGAATAATTTGTGTTTATGAATAGCTATTATTCATGTTTAACATTTTCTAGTGCCAACAATTGTTACATCCGGCTATGGTTCTTGAACTACTTCAACTTCCATGTGCCTCACACTTGCTTTGTCATTAGAAGCTTGCTTTCTGCTAACTCAGCTTTCAGAGGAATAAAGGAACTTATTCTTGTTGGCTTTGTATATATTAATCTATATTCCCTTTTAGAATATTCTACAATTATGTAATTAGTTGGAGCTTGTATTCTAGATACAATTAATAGTGATTGAAGTATAATCCCAAAAAAGTTAAAAGGAGGACATTTCTACTGATTAGAAATTAAACTATATGAAGTAAAGTTTAATTTACCCTTTATCATCATGAATGATTTAGATGGTACTAGTGGGTTGTATCTTGTGCTTAATCATAGGCATTCATTAGAAAGGAAATCATACACCAAAGTGTATAGGTCCTTAATAATTATTTTTCTCTACACTTTAGTGAAAATATTATTAGGAATCTTTTATATATAAATAAGATTTACATATGTCAAATAATCTACATTATTTGCCTTCAAAGATCCCTTTCTTGAAGTTGGGATATGTGGATTTCATTTATACAATAAAGATAACAATGTCATGGATAAATTTGATTTAAAACAAGTTTAAGTCAAAAGTGCTTGCATATAGAACTTAATTTTATTTACAGAATATTGATATTTACTTTGTAATTCTATTAAGAGATCTGGTCTCAGAAACAGAATTCAATCATTTCAGAGTATGAGTATTATCGTCATGAAAAACGATCTAGTAAATAATCAATAATTTAAATAAATAACTGAGACATAAATATTTAGACATGCTAAATTTAAAACATACATTGTTCCAAAACAAATATTGTTTTATATTGCAAGCAATTTATGTTCTAAGCATAAATTATAAACTACTCTTGGGCATACTAGATCTTTCATCTTTATCTAATCTAAACTTGTCTTTCTTCTTTTCAGATGTCTTCCAACAATGCTTCCGGCTCAAACCCTACCGGCTCCTTCTTTCTCATGAATCCTTGTGGGAGAGTCATCTTTGATGGTTCAAACTTTAATGATTGGATCAGGAACATCAGGATGGTCACACGTTACGAGGACAAGGAATATGTCCTCGACAAGGAGCTGAAGGAAATTGATGAGTCTTCTGCTACTCCACAGGATATAGCTGACTGTAGGACTAATGAGAGAGATGCCACCAAGGTGGCATGTATCATGTTGGCCACAATGACAGTTGAACTCCAAAAGTCCTATGAGTACTTTTACCCTTTTGAGATGCACATGGACCTGATGGATAGATACCATCAGAGTGCTCGTCAAGAGAGGTATGAAATCATCTCTTCCATGATAACAACCCGAATGAAGGATGGTGAACGCATCACGGGCCACATGTAGAAAATGCAAAGGTTTGTGGACCGTTTGCTGAAGTTGAATGTGAACTTCCCTGAGGAGCTGGCTATTGGCATCATACTGCACTCCTTACCTACTTGTTATGATCAGTTCCGAATGACGTATCATATGAACAAGGAGGAGGTCACACTCAGCAAGCTTTAAGGACTTTTGAAGACCACCGATAGTGGTCTCAAAGGTAAATCAATTGTTACCACTCCTACTCCTACCACCGCCCCTGTTCTGGCAATCGGGAAAGGTAAAGGGAAAAAGAGGAAGACCCCTTCGAAGGGTGCCAAGGGAAAGTCTCTTGATGGCTCCTCTTCGAGTGGAACCAAAGGCGGTTCTACCACTCCCTCTGCCAACTATAAAGAAGCTGAATGCTTCTATTGTCATTATAAGGGGCACTGGAAGCAAAACTGCCCAAAGTACTTGCAGGATGTTAAGGATGGGAAATTAAAACCCACCCATGCAGGTATTCACTCTATATTGTCTAATAACTCACCACATACTAATTCTTGGGTCCTTGATATAGGGTGTGGAATTCACATTTGTTTTGATTTGCAAGGCCTAAAAAGAAGTGAGGATGTGGAGCACGGGAAGATAAACTTAATCATGGGGAACAGGAAAGCTTCACCTGTCACCAAGATTGGAGTTTATTCTTTATTGATGAGATAGTGGGTTAATGTTAGATTTGAATAAATGTTGTTACTCGTCTGAAATGGCGAGAAATATTATTTCTTTTTACGGTTTGTACAAACAAGGATTTACTTTTTCATTTCATAATGAATGTGGTAGTATTAATGTTTTTTATAATGGCGTTCTTTATTTTAATGCATTACCTTGTGATGGTGTATATGAAACTGTGTCGGTTGTAGACAACTTAGGAAATATTGTATTGCATATCGATTCTTCCACTAGTTTGGATAAGGCATCCTTGTGGCATTGTCGTCTTGGACATGTCAACAAGAAGCGCATAGGCCAACTCCAAAAGGCTGGAGTCTTGGAGTCATTTGACTTAAGGTCAGATGATAGTTGCGAATCTTATTTATTTGGAAAAATGAATAAGTCACCCTTCACTAGTACTTGTGCAAGGGGTGAAGGTTTGTTGGACCTCATACATACAGATGTGTGTGGACCCTTCAAAATCGCCACAAGGGATGCTAACCGCTTCTATGTGACTTTTACTGATGATTACACTAGATATGGTTATGTCTACTTAATCAAGCATGAGTCAGAAACCTTTGAGAAATTCAAAGAGTTTAAACAAGAAGTACAGAATCAGTTGGGCAGGAACATTAAGATGCTACGATCTGATCGAGGTGGAGAGTATCTTAGTACAGAGTTCCTTGACTATCTTAAGGAATGTGGAATTGTTTCACAATTGACACCTCCCAGAACACCACAACATAATGGTGTGGCTAAGACGCGCAATCGAACCTTGTTGGACATGGTTCGTTCCATGATGAGTCGAACTTCGTTACCAATCTCATTCTGGGGGTATGCCTTAGAGAGTGCCGCCCATATCTTTAATCTAGTCCCTACCAAGAAGGTTCCCAAAACACCTCACGAGATGTGGACTGGGAAAGTTGCCAATGTAGACCACATCAAGATTTGGGGTTGCGAGGCTTTCGTGAGGCGCGTGACTCATGACAAACTCGAACCTCGAAGTGAGCGATGTATTTTCATCACCTACCCACATAAATCCTTTGGTTATCTCTTCTACCTACCGAGTGACAATTTTGTCTTCGTGGCGAGGAGATGAGTCTTTCGCGAGAGAGAATTCATAAGCCAAGGAAATAGTGGGAGGCAAATTGACCTTGAAGAGCTTCAGTAGTCAAGTGGTGAAGGAACCTCAAACCCTAACAATCAACCTGAGGAGGAAACTCCTGTTGAACCAACTGACGAATCTGTACCTCTGAGGCGTTCCACTAGAGTTAGAAATCCACCTGAGCATTATTATGGTTTCCATATTACTGCGGAAGGTGATACATTTATCAGTGATAGTACACTGCTAAATCTGGATGAACCTAACAGCTTTAAGGAAGCCATGGCATGCCCTGAGTCTGCTAAGTGGAAAGAGGCTATGGACAGCGAGATTCAGTACATGTATGACAATCAAGTTTGGAACTTGGTTGACAATGTACCGGGTCGTAAGACAGTCGGGTGCAAATGGATCTTCAACAAGAAGACCGACATGGATGGTAAAATGCACACTTATAAGGCGCGACTGGTTGCGAAGGGCTTCACCCAAACTCAGGGAGTTAACTCTGATAAAACCTTCTCACCAGTAGCGAAAATTAAGTCTATTAGGGTTATGCTAGCCATTGTAGCTATGACAACCGTCAAAATTCGAGTCGGTTCTAGAATTGATAAACTTAGTTGCACGTATAGGCACGACACATACTAGACTTAGTAACTAGAAGCTAAGTTATAACCTAATAGAAACTTGGAAACAATTAGAAACAATGGATAGTGTACTTAGATTTCACATTGATATGTGAATTCTACAACTACTTAACTGTCGTGACTATCCATATTCAGGTCGCTCTTTGACTCGAACACCTTTTCATGAATCATATACACACATCATGCACTTGACCTAGTAGTAGAAATTAGGTCAAAGTCTCATAGAAACTTAAGTCAAAGTTGAAGACTAGGACTAGTATACTTGATTCCTCAATTTCGTTTGGATCTCGGAATCACTACATAGAATGCCAATAAACCGATAAAAATAAATTACAAACATTATTTCTAACTTGAATAAAAGTTAGGAAACACAAAAATAATTTGAAGTCTCAAAGATTCAATTTATTTTGATATTCAACGTTTAGCAAAATCCGGAAAACTCTAAAAGCCCTGAACTCAAATTTATAAACTTTCACACCTAAAACTCCATAAAATTTGTTATGAACCTTATAATATCACTTCAAAATAATTAAATTCAGGACAATATCATGAAGGATAACAAAAATTAAGTCATTAACATTTACCCTTAATTTATAAGACAAAAATCAAGGTTTTATGGATAAAAGCTAGGTTAAGTTGTATATTTTATAAAACTTTGATATTTTTTTTATAAAAGATTTAATTATTATAAAGAGAAAAGAGAAATAGAGGGTATTATACCTCAAAAATTCGGATCCCTCTATCCCCATATCTCTCCTCTTCCCAACACAAAATCATTTTTCTTCTCTCTCACACTCTCACACACATTTTCTCTCTTCCTCCCTCTAAGAACCACGAAATTTTCCAGCAAACAAACCCAAGAACACTCCTCAAACTCGAAATCTTCATCATATTTTGGTGTTCTTGAAGGTAAAATCGATTTCTACTTCACTTTTCCTTCAAGTTTTGCTATTTTTCTTACACTTTCTCCTTCTTCTACTTCTTCATCTTCTTCAAACTTGTTTTCTTTTTGTTACAATTGTTTGTAGAACATCATGGATATGTTTAAACACCATGCATTTATGATAAACAAGGTTGCATGTTCATGATCTCAGTGTAAAAATCGATTTTAAGGATTAAAACATCAAACTCAAGTTAAGAGTTTTTGAGAAACAAAATTTTGTTCATAAATGCATGTATACATTTTGATAAGTTTTAATCTTTTGATCTCTGGAAACATGACTATAATATGAGTTTATCATGATTTCATAAAATATTTCAAAAGATTTACTCAAAGAAAGGATGAAAACTCACTTTTCTAACCAATCGTCATGCATGCAATCTACCAGATTTCTTTACCTGACTTTCAACTGCCATATCTCACTCATTTCTTAACCAAAATTCGAGATTTGTTTTCTGAAATATAATTTTGTGAGTTAGCTTTCAAACCCATCTGACCTCACTGGAAAATTCCAATTTTTCGATTTTTAGCAATTTTTACAAAACTGGTTCTCAAACAGCACCTTTTGTGATTACTAGTTTTGTATTGCATGTTCAAAGGTCTTATTCCTCACTAGAAATCTAGGAAAATTTTATTTGAGCACTTAACATCACGTATTAAGAGGAAAAAAAAGATCTTGATTCAAAAGTTTTTGTAACATCTTGCCAAAATTCTCAAAATAATATCAATAATCTTTACCAAAATCACAAGAACCAAGTTTTCTCTATATTTTATTGAGCCTTTAGGCATGTTTTTCGACACCAAAAATAAGAAAACGATTTTTCAGAACTATTAAATTGTATAAAGACGCATTCTGGAAATTTTCAGCTCAATATATATTTTCTTTATTTTTACATGAAAATAATAAGAAAATAGAGTGTTAAAGCATATAAAATACTTACACTAGCAAATAAATTCTAGAAAAATTCGTAGATGATCTTTTAAGGTAATAAACATCTCTTATGAAGTTTTATCTATTGTTGTTACTGTTTAGTATGCTTTTGAATTTTCTTTTTATTTAGCTCCAATAAAAAAAATAAAACCACTTTAGTCACCGTGAAAATATTATCTCTTATTTTTTGCAGCTTCTACCTTATGTTTGTGACTCAGACTAATATTTTGGGAATTTTTAAAAATGTATATCTATTTTTTCATGATTTTTGGTTTTATAATGGACTAAAACATGAAAAATAGTTTTACTCATCCAAAATTCAAGAAATTTTTCCATAACACCATTTAATATATTATAATGCTGCATAAAAATTTTGATGATTTTTCTTTTTTGTATGCTATTTTTCTTCTATTTTCCCAAGATTTGATATACTTAAATCCACAAAAATCATAAAATTGGGCTAAACAGTTTAGAAATCCATTTTTATATTTTTCCCAGCTTACGAATGTTTAATAACAATATTACAAAAAGTTTGGGTAATTTTGGAAACTGTTTTCTATTTATCACCATTTTCATTAGAATAAATGCACAAAAATCATAAAATTAGGTTAAACATTTTAGAAATCCAATTTTATATTTTTTCCATCTTAAGTATGTGTAATGGCAGTACTATAAAACGTTTGGGGAATTTTCTTAACTGATTGCTATTTTTCATGAATTTTTATCTATTTAGAGAATTAAATATAAGTAAAATGGTTATACATATCTATAATCCATGAAAATTTATCTGTAAGTCTTTTAATGCAGTTAGAACCAAAATCTAAGGTGGTAATTTTTATTAACTGTTTAGTATTTTTCATGATTTTATGGTTATTCAAAAAATCAAAATGGTGAAAAATAGCTAGACATATCAAAAAATGCAAGAAAAATTATCTTAACATCCTTGACTTCATTTGAAACTAAAATACAAAGTTTGGGTAATTTTAGAACTAAATTGATTTAGTTTTTCAATATTTAATCACTGGAACACCTCTAAAAATGTTAAATATTAGCATTTCAATAAAGAGAATTTTTCCACTTAAACTATTATATAACAATTGATTCATTGAAATTTAATTTTCACATAAATGTGTTTGTAACTTATCAATTTTAAATTTTGACACAATATTGGCAAAATTCTATTGTAGTAGTAAGTATACTAGTGTTACATTCCGATTAGAGACTCACTAGTGAATACCATTGTTGTAGGAATCGGTAGTGGTACAAGTGGAACGCAGTTGAAGGCACCATTTGCATCATCTCAATGCATAGTGAGTATTCACTACTCCCTTATTTTCGGTTTTTATGTTTTGGGGTGGAAAAGAATGTCCGAAAAACTAATTATTGTTCGTTGTATTTAAATTGATTTGTATCAAACTTGATTGCTATATTTTGCTACATTTCTCTATGTATGTCTATGCAACACGAAACATGAGAACTTATCGTCTTAAGTCCCTTCCCTTATACTTTAATCCAACCATTAACTCTTTGAGCCAATGCTCATTATGGATAGCGCTATTAGGAATTGACAACTCCTCACTCGCTTGATTGCTTGAGTGCATGATACCATATAATCTATGGAACGATAAGCATAGATCTTGATAGGGCATCAGTCATAGGCTTGGTTGGGAACTCATTATTTCCTCATACACATACAAACTCGTTACTTATTATAACAATAAACTTTATATCTCATTATAACAACGATCTTTTGTTACTAGGTACTTATTTACTTATTTTAGCAACGAACTTGGTTGCTCCTTTTAGTAACAAACTTGTTTGCTCCTTGTAGCAATGAAACTTGTTTACAAATTTTAGTAACAAACTTTATTTCCCATGAGGCTATGAACGTTGCATCTCTTTCGGGCAACATACTTTATTTCTCATGATGACAACAAACTTTTTTTATACAAACTTATTTACTCATTTTAGAAATATATTTTTATCGATGGATACTTATATCAAAACTTTGATTTCGATTCATGAAACCAATATTATTTTTAACTTGTGAACTCACCAACTATTTCGGTAGTTGACCGCTCATTTTACATGCTTTTTCAGGTATCATCTAATAAGAGGCACCTAGAGACACATCACTTGTAGGAGCATTTGCATGTGTTATATTTCAAATACATTGTAATTTATTTTAAAAGGTTGTTCAAACTCATTATAAATTGTAATTCTTTTAATAATATGGTTGGTGTTATCTTTATCTTTTGCTATGAAACCATTATACTGCCACGCCCCGTGTTTCCGCTTTAGCGGGGTATGACAGCTGCATTTCATGATTATGAAATATGGCAAATGGATGTCAAAACCGCTTTCCTTAATGGAAAGTTGGCTGAGAATGTTTACATGAGTCAGCCAGATGGTTTTGTCAATGCAAAGTACCTTGATAAAGTGTGTAAGCTTGAGAAATCCATTTATGGATTTGAACAAGCATATCGCAGCTGGAATCTTTGTTTTGATGAGAAAGTCAAAGAGTTTGGTTTTTCGAGAAGCGAGGATGAGTCTTGTGTATATGTCAGAGCTAGTGGGAGTATAGTTAGCTTTTTGGTACTGTATGTGGATGACATACTACCCATAGGAAATGACATCCCAACTTTGAAGGAGATTAAGTCCTGGCTTGGGAAGTGTTTCGCTATGAAGGGCCTTGGAGAAGCTGCATATATCCTAGGGATAAGGATATTGAGAGATAAGAGTAAAAGACTAATTGGACTTAGTCAGAGTACCATTTTGGACAAGGTGTTAAAAAGGTTCAACATGCAGAATTCCAAGAAATGTGATTTACCGATCCAAAGCAATGCCAAACTGAGCAAGGCTCAGAGTCCGAGTACAGAGGCTAAGATAGCTGAGATGAGTCGATTACCGTATGCTTCCGTTGTTGGCTCGATCATGTATGCTATGACTTGTACCCACCCTGATGTGGCCTTTCCTTTAAGCATGGTCAGCAAATATCAGGGGAATCCTGGCAAGGCTTATTGGATTGCGGTGAAGAACATTATCAAGTACCTACGGAGGACTAAGGACTAGGTCCTTACCCTTGGTGGGAGTGATGACTTGAGAGTAGTGGGGTATAGTGACACTAGCTTTCAGACTGATAGGGATAATTTCCGCTCTTAGTCGGGCTGGGTCTTTACCCTACATGGAGGAGCAATTACTTGGAAAAGTTCCAAGCAGGAGACAGTAGCTGATTCGACATGTGAATCAGAGTACATAGCAGCAAGTGAAGCGGCGAAGGAGGCGATATGGCTGAGGAACTTCATCGGAGACCTTGGAGTTGTACCAGCTATAAAGGAGACTATGGAGATTTTCTATGACAGCAATAGTGCGGTTGCCTTAGCCAAGGAACTGAGATATCATGGCAGATCCAGACACATTGACAGAAAATATCACTTCATAAGACAGAAGATAGAAGAAGGACTCCTCGTAGCAAAGAGGGTATCGTCAGAAGAGAACCCAGCAGATCCCCTCACGAAGGGACTGACTAGGGTTAGGCATTTGCAGCATGTGAGGCGCATCGGGCCGAAGGAGGATATTAGTTTTACTGATTAGATAGCTATTTCTGAAACTTGTAAAATTTAATTGACATTTGATGATTAAATAAAAGTTGTTGTTTATTTATGAGTAAATTGTTACTATCTTGTGTCAATCGTTTACTATTGTTTCAATATTGCATGTTTTGACTTCCAGAATAATTACTTTATTCAAACTCTCCACAGTCAATAATACTTTGGAAGTAGGTAAGAATCAAGACTGTCATGAAAAATATTTTGTAGATGTCTAAGGTGTGTAGACATAGCAAAAGTTGATGCAACATTCATGAGTGCTCATAAGTTCTAAGTATTGGATTGAATCCACTCTCACTTGTATCACTTCAAGGAATTTATCTCGAGTGATCGTGAGACGGTAATATCATATAAGTCTTCAAACCTAGATATATGAGTTGTTGACTATGAGTTAGTTGTACATTGATTGTACAAAAACGCATCAGTAACTTGATGTTATAAAACGTGCCTTTATGTATGATTCAACAAGTAGTTAGTACAAGCATATGAGTCAAAGCTTATCTGTTCCTTTTAGTCCTTGGAGGATTAAAAGCGATATATGGGCCCCTCTATGATTTTGTTTTGACTTGTGTGTCGAGCCCGGTCAGAACCGAATTGATGTGTTCAGTTTAGTTCTATGTCAAACAAATCGGAAATTAGGAAACAAACTGATGTACAATAAGTATGACGTTGTTCCATGTATTTGTCCGGCTAATATCTTGAGAACAGAGGATTATATGATCACTTATCTAAAATGGCACTTCATAGTTCAACAGAGTTTTAAGAGCTACGATTGCTGGTCGATTCCTGAAGTCATACTTGCAACTATAGTTATCAGACTTATCCAAGTGGGAGACTGTTGGATAAGGTGTCTAAGTCCGTAACTATATTTGTTATGTACTTGACCCGACCCGGCATGGTCCATTTGGGTTGCACTTCACCGGAACAATTTGTATGGATAGTCTTTTGAGAATAGTATATTTATGATTTATTAATATATTATAAGTTATAATATATTAATATGAAATCATATTATTTAATTATTATTGATCAAGAATTAATTTGGAATTAATTTAGTGATAAAAAAGAAACTAATTAAATATGGACTCTTATATATATAGAATGGGCCAATGTTCGTTTAGGATGGGCTAAGCTTGCATGGAAGTCCATGGAGCTTTTAACCCATGGATCCTATGGAAATGAAAGGTCATGGGTATTAGGGTTTACTAGGATGTAACCCTAATCCACCATACTATACTATATAAAGAGGTCTTTGGCACTTGAAATGGCACTAGTGTGTGAGATGTAACCCTAATCCACCATACTATATATATATATATATATATATATATATATATATATATATATATATATATAATGGGCTAATGTTCATTTAGGATGGGCTAAGCTTGCACGGAAGTCCATGGATAGTCCATGGAGCTTTTAACCCATGGATCCTATGGAAATGAAAGGTCATGGGTATTAGGGTTTACATGGATGTAACCGTAATCCACCATACTATATAAAGAGGTCTTTGGCACTTGAAATGGCACTAGTGTGTGAGATAAGAAGGGTGGGCCGATTTCTAGAGTGCTTCATATTCTCTCAAAGTCTTCCAAGTTATTTTGAGTGATTTTTGATTCCACTTGAGGTATTCACATTATTGGTGCTAGGCTCTTGAAGCTCCAAGCAATCAACCACAAGAAAAATCTATGTCATCCTACTACTTTTATATTACATGTACCCTAATAACATGCTACTTAGGATGAAACCTTGGAAAAAGAAAGTTTGCATGTATAATAGAGAAAACATAGATCCAAAGTTTCTAGGGTTGCATGTACACAATAGGAGTGTTAGAATGCTTAAAACCCATCACTTATTATGTCACAACTAGCATTTCTTGGCTAGGAATTTCTGTCTACATGTAATCAACTTTGGTATAAATTGTAACTTTAAGTTGATATTATGCTCTATGCTCAGTCAAACACAATCATTTGAATCAAAACTCACTCGTGAAGTTCAAGAACCTAATTCAATACATCTCATATACTCAACTGTGGGTGGAAAACCCTAATTTCCCAGCTCAAACCCATAGTGGGCTAGAAATCACGTATTGGTCCTAATGGGCCATTAAACTCACAACTTGGTTATTATGGGCTAAGAATCCATATATGGGCCCTAGTTGGACCCACATTCATTAAACTATAACATTTAGGCATAAGACTTCTCATGGGCCTTATTGGGCTTCAAATGTCTCACTTTGTTGTCATGAACCTTATTGGGCCGTAAACCCACTTCTCTATTTTTCTTGGGTCGTAAACCCCATTCCTTCATCATTTTTGGGCCATAAACCCATGAGAAGGGCCCAATGGGGCGAGAACATTCATATTGGGTCTATAACTTCGGATATGTTCAAGAATGGCGCAAACATTTCGTTCTCTTTTTCCTTCCCTCTCATTCTCGGCCCATATTATTAAAAAAAAAGAGAAATAATCTATATAAAATTAAGATGGATTAGAACCTTGACACCTCAATATTACATGGGGGATTTCCATGCATTTTACACTTCAAATATCTAAGCAATCACATATCTCCATGCAACATCAAATCTCTCTTTCTCTTTTCTCTTCTCACTCTCTGCCATAAGAGCCTACACCACCATCATCCTTCTTCAAGTTTTCAAACACAAAAATCCTCTCTAAGAACTCTCAAAGAAACCTCCTCTATTCTTCCAAAAATTATGTGTGTGCTAAAGTGTATATCCAAGAACACTTCATCCAAAGGTCCACTCATTTGGTAAGCTACTCTCTAAGTATGATGATTAACTTCGTTTTTTGAAAATCTTCACTCCTTAACATATCATTTCGTGATCCATGCTCTAGATCCATCTTAGGTTCGAAAACTCCACTCAAGAAGCTTACTAGGGCCGAGATCTCATTCCTTCTTCACCAAAAACCGAAACCATCAAACCAAAGTGAGTTCATACCCCCTATTTTCGGTTTTCACTATGTTTTGGGGGAGAATACAAGTTGTTTTGTGTAGATCTATGTGTATATGCATGATTTTGTGTGTTTTTCATGATATAGGTCTGATTATGTGTTATAAACTTCATAAACTCGAAAATATACTAACTTATGATGATATTTATAAAACATAACACTTATTACAACATATAATGTAAAGAAAATGTTTAAAACACTTGAAATTTATTTAAAACTAAGAAAATTGCATTAGAGGGCCAAAAATGACAAAATAATCAAAAGTGAGGTTCTTTATAGAACTCACGGCTTTAAGGGACCAAAAAGGAGTTATTTTTGATAAATATGAGTCTTTATGGTATTTGCGATTTTCAAGGGGCTAAAACTGAAAATTATTACAAATGGGCCTCATTTGGGCTTTCCCGGCTTTTGGGCCCAAATTTCTAAATTTTTGGACTTTTGTGGGCTTAAGTGTCATTTTAAACAAAGTTGTGCCAAAAATGTAAATTTTCGATAAAAAGGGCTAAAAATGTAAATTTATGAAATCTTGGGCCAAAAAGATAAATTTATTTATAAATGGGGCCGATAATGCACATTTTCATAAACTTAAGCCAAAAGAGGGTTAAAAATGTTATTTTTACTTAAAACTAGCCTTAAATACAAACTTTTGGCCTTAAAGGACCTAAAGTGTCATTTTTACCAAAAATGAGCCTAAATTGTAAAATTTTCGGTTTTAAGGACCAAAAACGTCTTATTACTAAAAATGGGCCTTTTAATGTCATTTTGGTAAACAACTAAACTTAAAAACCAGTGAAACATCAAACGGATCAATTACGTCATTTACATGCTTGTTGGACCTAGAATATAATTTACATGTTTAGTGGGCCTTAGTTGTCCTTTTACATCTTTACTGGGCCTGGAATACACTTTGCATGCTTATTGGGCCTGGATTATAAATTACATGTTTAGTGGGCCTTAGTTGTCCTTTTACATGTTTATTTGGGTCTGGAATATACGTTACATGTTTATTGGGCCTTCGTGGACCATTTACATGCTTGTTGACTTCACACACTCACAAACGTACACGTTAGGCTATAAAAACTAAATACTTATACGAAAATAATATACTCTGTGTAACTTCATATTCGCGTAAATTTGGCTACGGATCTTGTGAGACTTTTCGGTTGACACCTATTGAGTGTACAACCGTAGCCTGTACTTATAACTAGAGTCTCCTGGAGGGAGAGCGAGAGTTTGTGTATAGATCTGTTGGGTTATGAGCATTCTAACACTCCTAAGTGTACATGCAACCCTAAATACCTTGGATCTATGTTTTCTCTATTATACATGCAAATATGAATATTCGAAGGTATTACCCTATCTAGCATACAATCTTTGATACTTGGGTAATAAAAACAAGTTAGAAGACATACCTTTTTATTTAGCTTGATTCCTTGATGCTTAAGAGCCGAGTTCCCCAAGTGTGACACCTCAAATGTTTCACACAACATCAAATGCACTTGGAATAACTTAGAGAGAAGTGAACACTTCATGAAATCGGCTAGCCCTCACCATTTCTTCATAGCCTCACATAGTTGCCAATTTTGGGAAGAATAAGATGCTTATATAGTGTGTCACAATTAGGGTTACACCATGTAAACCCTAATTGTCATGGCCTTTCATTTCCATGATCCATGGGTACAAAACACCATGGAGCATCCTATGGGTTTTAGCCCAACTTGATAATTCATGGAGCATTAGCCCACTATATAAGTATGGATGATTTACACAATCAACCCATACATTTAATTAGTCTCCTTTTGATCACTTAATTAATTCCAAATTAATTCTTGATCAATACCAATTAAATAATCTTATTAATATATTAGAACTTATAATATATTACCAAACCTTAAGTGTTATTTCTCTCATTTTAGTCTCTCCAAATACATGATGCCATGCAACCCAAATGGACCATGCCGAGTCGGGTCAAGTACATACCAAATATAGTTATGGACTTAGACACTAATCTAACAAGATCTATACAGAGGTGACACACCAAACCTGAGTTGTTCGCTACAGTTAGACTAGGCCAGTCTAGGGTGACAAACCTTACCATAAACCCGTCAGCGTCCCAAGGAACGTAATGACAAGCGAATTTGTCATTATTAAGTATGGTTATAACGACTCACTTAGAGGAATTAACACCATTATAAAATTTACGGAATACAACATTTGTCGGTAATACGGGAACACACACTCATTTGTATTCAGTTTTAGGGTAATGAAATCACAATGTCTTTTTATAAACAGACAACATCGGGTTGTCTAGAATTATTCAGTTCATACACTCACAAACATTAACACACATGCATTAATACAAGATCTGACACAAACATTTCAAACCGTTTCTAGAAAATATCGGATTTTCTGGTGATTATAAAGCAATACAAAACATTTTCTCAAAACATGCTTATGAACTCACCAACATTATTTATGTTGACCTTTTCAAATTAACTTGTATTCTCAGGGAATCGTTGAGCAGGTTGGTTGGCAAGAATACCTGGATATTTTGTTGTGTTTTGATAGTACTAAATTTGGATATTTTGGAATGTAATATTAAAATACAATACTTGATGTAAACAATGACAGTTATAATATTACATGTGTGATGATGATGATGTTTGGTTTCAATTATATACACTGTGATGATACTACAAAAATGAAGTCACCCAAGCCCCCAGACATTCCGCCGTCTGGTTCGGGGGTGTGACAGATTGGTATCAGAGCATTGTTTATAGTGAATTGGCATATCTAATCATGCAAGATATGCAACTATAAATACAATGGGACTAAAACACTCTTAATAAAATAATTAACATACATACCTAGGTGTGCACTAATACAATAACACTAAAAGTCTCTGGAGGAAATTGAACACCGTGGTTAAACCCGGGCAGTTATGTAGTCGTATTGGGGATAAACAGAGCCTGATCAACTATATTTATTCAAAATACGGCCAACATGTGTTTAGGAGTGATCACGGTGGGCAATGAATCTAGAAACTTACCAACCTTGTATCCAAAAAGCTTTTAAGAAAATCAAACATAACCAAATACTATTAAATTAATTGGGATACTAACCACCTGCACTTTCCTTATACACACTTCTCACCCCTCAGTTTCTCGCGCAGTCGTCATGGAAGAATTCCAACAAGGTATCCTTTACTATCAGGCCCTGGTGGCCAATGGGTTGATTGAAGGAGAACCTATTATGGGTCCGGAGGCAGATCCAGGTGTAGGACCTGAGGAATATTTGGAGACCGACAATGAGTTTGGGGAACCTGATGAGGATATGGAGGAAGTAGGGGACAATAATGAAGTCCTTAGCAAGCCTCCCACTTCAGAGGTGACGCAGGACCACCCCACAGCGTCGAGGGATCCCATCGATCGTACTCGCTCCTTAGAAGAGGAGGTTGCCACCCTTCGACATCAACTTTTAGCAGCAGAAGCCCGATTCGTGCAAGCAGAGCATGAGAGGGATGAGGTCACTAGGGAGATGAGCGATATGGCTGACCTCGTGGCGCGACATTTTGGCATATGATTCCACCACCAGACCCTTCCCGCCATGACTAGTATCGGATTAATCTACTATCGCTACTGTTAGGATTTCCTTTTATGTACCACTTTACGTACTACCGACTACATGATTAAGCGATTACAATACTCATGGAGTCGTTACGCTCTCGGATTTTATTTCCATTCATGTATTGTATGCCTTATAAAGGCAAATTTTCATGTATCGAAAAGATTATTACTAATGAAAGCAGTTATATATATATATATATATATATATATATATATATATATATATATATATATATATATATATATATATATATATATATATATATATATATATATATATATATATTATCTTGATGTTGTTATCTATTATGTGTGCTATTGCTTTTATTTCATGTTGATTGTATGCACTCACTTACACACACACAACCGAATCATCGAAACTGCTCTATATTCAAGGAGTCTCGAAACTAGAATGCACTAAATACTCAACATCTTTCCGTTCCAAGACAGAAGATGCCTTAGAGACCGAATCGCGGAAAAAACACAGCACCAACACCACCAGAGGTAAACTCGGTTGCATTCCAAGCGGCAATGTCAGCTGCGGTCACCACAGCGCTGGCACAAACTCACAACGGAAATAACGGTGGAGGTAACAAGCAAGAAACTGGAAGTTCAAACCAAGGGATGAACTAAGGACCCACAAGGACTTGTACCTACAAGGATTTCACGAATGCCAAGCCTCGAACCTTCAACAGGACAGGAGGTGTGATAACTCTAAAGAGGTGGATATAAAAAGTTGAATCAGTATTCGAGATCTACGGATGCCCGAAAGAGTGCAAGGTAAAGTTTGCAGCTTGCACATTCGTCGATCAAGCGCTTTCTTGGTGGAATGGTCACGTGGAGGCCATGACACTCCCATTGGCGAATGCTATGCCATGGGAGGAGATTAAAGAAATGCTAATGGCAGAATACAGTCCAAGAGGAGAGATCTAGAAGATGGAGCAGGAACTGTGGAATCTCACAGTTCAGAACTCCGAAATCGATGCTTACATCTCGAGGTTTAGTGAGTTGTCACTCCTGTGTCCAGGCATGATCACGTCTGAAGGAAAGAAGATTGAAAGATTCATTTGGGGATTAATCTCTCCAATTCAAGGAAATGTAATAGCAGCTAACCTGGAGACATATGACAATGCTAAAAGATTGGCGAAGAAGCTCTACGACCATGGCAACAAGAAGGGTGCCAAAGCAGGAGAAACTAAAGGCAGGAAAGAGGGAAAAGATAACATGAAGAACAAAGACAACAAACGAAAGGGGTGACAAAGCCAAGAGTCATCGAAAAAGTAGCAAACTGTAGCAGTCCACGTTGCTACTACTCAGGTTGCTTCAACACCACATGCTCCAGCCTCAACCACCCAAACCACAACCAGACAATACTCGGGAATTTTACCTAAGTGTACCAAATGCGGCTTTCACCACCATTGAGAGTGCAGAGAAATACAATGCACGGATTGCAACCGTAAGGGCCATACCGCTCGATACTGCAGATCTCAACCCCAACAGAACCAACAACCAAACAACAACAATAACAACAACAACAACTGCAACAACAATAACAACAACAATAATGTTGTGCCTAGTCACACTTGTTATGGGTGTGGAGAAACTGGCCATTTCAGACGCAATTGTCCCAAAGCCAACAACCAAGGAGCAGGAGGATCAGGGAGGGTCTTGACGTTGGGTCAAGGTGAAGCAGTTCAAGACCCGACGGTTGTTACTGGTACGTTCCCACTTAACAACACTTACACATGGATTTTATTCGATAGTGGAGCCGAGCGGAGCTTCGTTAGTAACAAATTCAAACATTTACTAAAACAATAACCCCAGAAGCTAAACAAAGCCTTCACGGTAGAGATGGCTAATGGGAAAACCGAAACAGCCAAAGATATTTACGTAGGGTGTACATTAACACTAAACATCCATTCATTTTAAATAGATTTGATGCCAGTAAATATTAGGAGCTTTGATATGATAATCGGCATGGATTGGTTAAGCCCCCACCGTGTTGTTATTATGTGTCACGAGAAGGCCATTCGCCTTCACCTCCCCAATCACAAAACCCTAATAATCAATTGTGATCAACCTGGCGCTAATCTTCGTCTTATCTCCTGCATCAAGGCACAGAAGTGCCTGCACAAGAAAAACTATGATTTCCTCGCTCACATTATGAATAAAGCCAAAAAAGAAGCAAACATTAAAAAACATCCCAGTGGCATGCGACTTCCCGGATGTATTTCCTGAAGACCTTCTGGGAATACCCCCAGAAACACAGGTTGAATTTCGAATCGACCTAATACCGGGAGCCACATCAATTGCCAAATCACCCTATAGGTTAGCTCCCGCCGAAATGCAGGAGTTATCCAGTCAATTAAGCAAACTTCTGAAAAAAGGATTCATTAGGCCAAGCTTCTCACCCTGGGGAACCCCGGTCTTGTTTGTCAAGAAGAAAGAGGGATCCTTCAGAATTTGCATCGACTATCAGGAGTTGAACAAAATCACCGTAAAAAACCGATACCCACTCCCTCGGATTGAAAATCTATTCGATCAGCTTCAAGGATCTAGTTACTTCTGTAAAATAGATCTAAGATCCGATTATCATCAGCTCCGAGTCCGAGAAGAGGACATTCTAAAAACTGCTTTCCTAACTCGATACGGCCATTATGAATTCGTCGTGATGCCCTTCGGTCTAACAAATGCCCCCACAACATTTATGGACCTCATGAATCGAGTCTTCCGCCCATTCCTCGATAATTTCGTAATCGTCTTCATCGATGATATTCTCATATACTCTCGAAGTAAAGAGGACCACGGTGAACACCTCCGCCAAATCTTGGAAACTCTAAGAGCTGAAAGGCTATATGCGAAACTCTCCAAATGCGAGTTCTGAATTGGCAGTATAAACTTCTTGGGTCATGTAGTCAGTGAGGAAGGAATTCATGTGGATCCTTCCCAGATCAAGGCCATTGAAGGTTGGGCGATCCCGAAGACGCCAACAGAAATCCGACAATTCTTGGGCCTTGTAGGCTACTACCGAAGGTTTATTCAAAACTTCTCCAAGATAGCCAAGCCCCTCACCACTCTGACACAAAAAGGCATACCCTTCAACTGGACGAACAAGCAAGAAGCTGCCTTCCAAACCCTGAAGCGAGCCCTCTGTAGTGCTCCAGTGCTATCCTTACCAGAGGGAACCAAAGACTTCGTAGTATATTGCGATGCTTCAAACCAAGGGTTAGGTTGTGTCCTCATGCAGCGTGGAAAGTTGATAGCTTACGCGTCTAGGAAACTGAAGACACATGAAGTGAATTACACCACCCATGATCTTGAGCAGGGAGCCGTGGTTTTCGCCCTAAAAATTTGGAGGCACTACCTATATGGTACAATGTGCACCATCTACATGGATCATAAAAGCCTCCAACACATTCTAAATCAAAAAGAACTGAACATGATGCAGCGAAGGTGGGTGGAACTGCTAAATGATTCTGAATGTGAAATCAAGTACTACCCAGGCAAGGCTAACGTGGTAGCCAATGCTCTGAGCAGGAAAGAATACTCAGGTCATTGGGTGAAGACATTAGCAATAACCATCCACTCCCACCTAGCCTCAAAGATCAAGGGAGCCCAATCAGAAGCATTGAAGCCGGAGAATGCCGCAAATCAAAAACTATGTGGGATGGATAAAAACCTTGAAGCCAAGGATGACGGAGCTTATTATGTCATTAATAGAATCTGGGTCCCAAAATTTGGAGGATTCAGAGAGATAGTCATGAACGAGGCTCATAAAACATGATATTCCGTCCATCTAGGTTCAGATAAAATGTACATGGACATTAAAAAACATTATTGGTGGCCAAATATGAAGGCAGAGATCGTTACTTACGTGGGCAAGTGTCTCACTTGTGCCAAAGTGAAAGTGGAGTATCAGAAGCCCTCGGGGTTATTGCAACAGCCAGTGATACCCGAGTGGAAATGGGAAAGGATTACCATGGATTTCATAACCAAATTACCTAAGACAGCGGACAGATTGGATGCTATCTGGGTGATTGTCGATAGGTTTACCAAATCCGCCCATTTCCAGCCAATCAAGGAATCGTACAAGATGGAAAGTTTAACACGAATCTATATAAAAGAGATTGTGAGACTTCATGGGGTACCAGTATCTATTATCTCAGATCAGGATAGTAGATTTACTTCACGATTTTGGCAGTCACTCCAGAAGGCAATGGGAACACAACTAGACATGAGCACTGCTTACCACCCACAAACCGATGGTCAAAGTCAGAGAACCATCCAAACACTCAAAGATATGCTCCGAACCTGTGTGACCAATTTTGGAAAATCATGGGATACCCACTTGCCCTTAATTGAATACTCGTACAACAACAGCTATCACACGAGCATAAAGGTTGCTCCTTTTGAGGCTTTGTATGGTCGCAAATGCAGATTGCCTCTCTGCTGGGCTGAGGTGGGTGATACCCAGCTGGCAAAAGGGCAATCACCAAGCAGCACTCTTACAGGAACGGAGATCATTCGGGAAAAGACAGAGAAAATAATCCAAATCAAGACACGACTTCAAGCATCGCGTGACCGACAAAAGAGTTATGCTGATAAACGACGAAAACCTCTGGAATTTCAAGTCGGAGATCGGGTGCTATTGAAGGTCTCTTCCTGGAAAGTGATGATCCATTTTGGGAAGCGGGGAAAACTAATTACGCGATACATCGGGCCATTCGAGATTCTTGCCCGGATTGGTCTGGTGGTTTATAAACTGCAGCTACCTGTGGAGCTCAGCAACGTACACCCCATGTTCCACGTCTCGAATCTGAAAAAGTGCTTATCAAATGAAACCCTTGTCATTCCTCTGGAAGAGATCGAAGTGAATGATAATCTCCTGTTTGTCGAAGAACCGGTTGAGATAATGGACAAGGAAGTGAAGCGTACAAAACAGAGTCGCATACCGATTGTGAAGGTTCTATGGAATGCTAAGCGTGGACATGAATTCACATGGGAATGCGAGGACCAGATGAAGCTAAAGTACCCTCACCTATTCTCTCGTTCATAGACCTACCTTTCAAAAGAGATTGGGGACGAAATTCCCTCTAACGGAGAGATGATATCACAAGTAGCATTTCTTGGCTAGGAATTTCTGTCTACATGTAATCAACTCTGGTATAAATTGTAACTTTAAGTTGATATTATGCTCTATGCTCAGTCAACCACAATCATTTGAATCAAAACTCACTCGTGAAGTTCAAGAACCTAATTCAATACATCTCATATACTCAACTGTGGGTAGAAAACCCTAATTTCCCAACTCAAATCCCTATTGGGCTAGAAATCACTTATTGGGCCTAATGTGCCGATAAACTCACAACTTGGTTATTATGGGATAAGAATCCTTATATGGGCCCTAGTTGGACCCACACTCATTAAATTATAGCATTTGGGCCATAAGACTTCTCATGGGCCTTATTGAGCTTCAAATGTCTCACATTGTTGTCATGAACCATATTGGGCCGTAAACCCACTTATCTATTTTTCTTGGGCCGTAAACCCCATTCCTTCATCATATTTGGGCCGTAAACCCATGAGAAGGGCCCAATGGGCCGAGAACCTTCATATTGGGCCTATAACTTCGGATATATTCAAGAATGGCCCAAACATTTCTTTCTCTTTTTCCTTCCCTCTCATTCTCGACCCATATTATTAAAAAAAAGAGAAATAATCTATATAAAATCATGACGGATTAGAACCTTGACACCTCAATATTACATGGGGGATTTCCATGCATTTTACACTTCAAATATCTAAGCAATCACATATCTCCATGCAACATCAAATCTCTCTCTCTGTCTTTCTCTCTCTCTCTCTCTCTTCTCTTCTGTCACACCCCCAAACCAAGGATGGCGGAAACGTCCGGGGGTGGAGGACTTCATGTATAGTATCATAACAGCAATTGTAATAGTAATTCAAGCAAACACAACCAACATATATATAATTGAAAAAAATTACATCATTGTATGAATTACATGTTTACGAATCAATTACAATATGTTGATAAAATATGAAATAGTAGACGCCTTAGCGTCCCATCCTCAAAAGCACTTGATTACCTGTTTAATGATTTCCTGAGAATACAAGTTGTTTGAAAAAGTGTCAACACAAAGGTTGGTGAGTTCATAAGCTTTTCGTTTGTAAAAGTAGTATTTGTGTTAGAAAAATCCAATATTTTCCTTAATGTGTAAATGTAGTCTTAAAACCCAAAGACCGAAATGTACAAGTAATTTGTCATATTTATAGTAAAACAATGCAAGTTTAAATCGACATAAACTCGTTAAATTTTAACGAAGTTCCCGTAAATTCCAATGTTTGTTAATACTTTATGTGAGTTTATTATAACCATACTATGACCAAGGTTGCCTAAAACGACGTTCTTCAGGCGTCGGAAATGTTATGACATTTGTCACCCCAGACCTATCGGTCTAACTGTTGCATGCAGTTTAGGTGTGGGTTTGTCAAACCCAATATAGATCTATACACAAGTATCACGCTCTCCCTCAAGGAGACTCTGGTTACAATACAGGACTTAATGGTAATTTGAAGTAAATGTCTCACAAAGTCATTAACGGAATTACGTGTTATGAAAACTTGGTACCGTATGGTCGTACCTTGCTTAATGAAAATATCCTTTGTATAAATGTACCCTTTTTAAATGTATGTGTTGTGTAATGTATCATAAACTATACCTATTATAGTTTATCAACCAAGGGTAGTACGTGGTAATGTATGCAAACTATATTCAAAATAGTTTATTTAATGTTTGAATGTATCGATTGTACTTTGATTATAATCATTTGTTATTCTTTATATTTTATATGACCAAATCCATTTGTAAACTGATGTGTGTCTAAATATTAAGATAAAATGTCATATATTGCAGTAACATATAGTCACATAAAGATATACACCTTGCTCAACATGTTACAAGGTGAAATGAAATTAACAGCAACTTTTCGTTAAAAACAGTTTCTGTTACAGTTCTTAGAAAATTTATAGAAAAATCATCACAGCTATAAATCCAAATCCGCAAATTTTGAGAGTTTGGAATATGAGTCTAGTTTGTTCGTAAATTTTATCATGATTTTTAGTGATCTCTAACAGAGGTGAAAATGTTCATAATCACAGACTGGTCCGGGTTTGCCTCTGAAATGACAAGCAGTTTTGTAAAAATCACCATTAATTGTATAAAAATCATTTGGAGATGTGCAAGTAGTCATTTTAAAGCTAAGAGTTTGAACTACTTGCACCTGAAACAGTTTTGAAAACTAAAATTTTTAAGTTGACCAAAACAGTCCGTCATTAACGTCCATCTTTTCTGATGCAATCTGTTAGAAAAAGTTTAATTGTGTTCTTGATGATTTTACTTGTATTCCCCCCTTAAAACTTAAGAAAAACATGTAAATGTATGGGTATGAACTCACCTTATGTGGTTTCAGTAGATGAAAGTGAGAGAGAGGAAGTGTTCAACTCAAGAACACTAAGAAGATGTCTTGATGATTCGAGAATCTAACACCGAATAAGATGGAACTTGTGTAAGATATCAATGATTTGAGTAGAATGGAGTTTAATAATTATGTGAATGATGAAGATACTTACTAATTGAAGAAAGAAATCCCTGGAGAGGGCCTTGAAGTTCTTGAAGTTGAGAGAAAAGATGAGAGAATTTTGGAGAGTGTTCTTGGTTGCTAAGTGTAGAATGAAAGAGTTTTATGGAGAATGAGGAGAGATGATCAATCCTCCAGCTCTTAGAACGTGGGAAGAGCTGGAGATTGGCTGTAAAGGTCCACTAAGGAGACAAGGGGTAGTGGGAAAGAGTGGCTAATCATAGAGTGAGGTGGTAGTGGTTTGCTTTTGCTATAAATTAAGGAAAAACAAATATTCCCTCAATAATTAGTTCAATCACCAATTCTTTTAATATATTTTATAAAAACCCTGGAGATTTATATATTTTGGGGCCTTAGTTTATAAAATAAAGTTTTGGGTGAAAATCCCAAGTTAAAATAATGAAAAACGGAGTTAAAACGAAGTCGTAGTCGAAAAACCGGTAAAAAGGGGCTGGCTTCGGACCCTGGCTTCGGACACGGGCTTCGGACCCTGGCTTCGGACACGGGCTTCGGACCCTGGCTTCGGACACGGGCTTCGGACCCTGTCTGCGTCTCGTGCGAAGCCTCGGCTTCGAATCAGAGGCCTCGGATGCGAGGCTTCGGTCCAAAAGCTTTGGTTTCGGATCCTTAAAGCTATTTTACTCGTTTTTACCCCGTTTCAAGCGATTTTTGACCCGGTTAAGGGTCGAGATGACCCAAATGATTACAAAAAGTTAAAGTAACTTTTGAGAGAGATTTGGGAGAGATTTGGGAGAGATTTCAATTAGAAAGAGATAGAGTGAAAACGATTTAGAGAGGTTTCGTTTGTGATTAATTTGAGTGTCCGGCTTCACAACGCAAGGTTCGTAAACCCCATTAAACCGTGTTTTAGTGTCTTACACAATCCCGATGATTGTGTAATAGTGTTTTATCGCTTTGGTTCGTTGTTTAGCACTTGTTAAGGCTAAGGAAAATCAAACACATGAACTTTCCAAATGATGATTTCTCATTAAAATAGCGAATTGTATAGTGATTACATAACGTAAACCCTAGCATACAAGGGTTATTGGAGTTGACCGGTTTGACTTGTTGACTTTGAATTGACCGAAATTTGACGGTTGTCACATCATCCCCCCGTTAGAAGGAATTTCGTCCCGAAATTTTCATTTTTACTGGGATTTCAAGAGTTTGGGAAGAGATGTGGATACTTTTGTTTCATCTGATCCTCGCGTTCCCAGGTGAATTCGGGTCCTCGTTTAGCGTTCCAACGTACCTTCACGATGGGAATACGACTTTGTTTCGTTCGTTTGATTTCCCGATCCATGATTTCGACTGGTTCCTCCACGAAGTGGAGATTTTCGTTAACTTTGATTTCGTCGAGTGGTATTACGAGTGTCTCATCAGACAAACACTTCTTTAGGTTCGACACGTGAAATGTGGGATGTACTTTGTCGAGTTCCTGAGGTAATCGAAGTTTGTATGCTACTGGCCCAATCCTAGCAAGGATTTCGAATGGCCCGATGTACCTTGGATTTAGTTTCCCACGTTTGCCGAATCGTATCATTCCTTTCCAAGGGGAAACTTTTAGTAGTACTCTATCACCCACCTGGAATTCCAAGGGTTTGCGTCGTTTGTCTGCGTAACTCTTTTGCCGATCGCGAGACGCTTTCAATCTCTCTCGAATTTGAACGATCTTTTCTGTGGTTTCCCTTATGATTTCAGGGCCAGTGAGGGTGCTATTAGAGACTTGCCCTCTAGCTAGCTGTGTATCCCCCACCTCAGCCCAACACAGGGGTGATCTGCATTTGCGACCGTAAAGAGCTTCAAATGGAGCAACTTTGATGCTAGTATGATAGCTGTTATTGTAGGAGAATTCGATAAGCGGTAGATGGGTATCCCATGCTTTACCGAAGTCTATCACACAAGCTCTTAACATGTCTTCCAACGTTTGAATGGTTCGCTCGCTCTGTCCGTCGGTTTGTGGGTGGTAGGCCGTACTCATGTCAAGCCTAGTTCCCAATGATTTTTGTAGAGACTGCCAAAACCGTGAGGTAAATCTACTATCTCTATCGGAAATAATGGATATCGGCACACCATGGAGTCGTACAATCTCTCTGATGTACGTTCTAGTCAGCTTCTCCATCTTGTCGGTTTCTTTCATTGGTAGGAAGTGTGCTGATTTGGTCAATCTGTCTACAATTACCCATATTGTGTCAAGCCCGCCTGATGTCTTAGGCAGCTTCGTTATGAAGTCCATGGTTATTCGTTCCCACTTCCACTCAGGTATATCCGGCTGTTGTAATAGCCCGGATGGTTTCTGGTATTCGGTTTTGACCTTAGCGCAAGTCAGGCACTTGCTCACATAGGTAGCAATCTCAGCTTTCATGTTCGGCCACCAGTATAATTTCTTGAGGTCCAGATACATCTTATCCGACCCGGGATGGATGGAGTATCGAGTCTTGTGTGCTTCATTCATGACGACATCTCGGAGTCTACCGAACTGCGGTGTCCAAATCCGGTTCATGATATAACGTGCTCCATCATCCTTGACTTCTAAGTTTTTATCCATTCCCCTTAATGTCTCTCCTGCCACCTTTTCTGGTTTCAAAGCTTCCAGTTGAGCTTCCTTGATTTGTATGGTCAGGTGGGAATGGATTGTCATTGTTAAGGATTTTACTCGGCGGCCCGAGTACTCCTTCCTGCTTAGAGCATCGGCCACTACATTGGCCTTTCCCGGATGATAACGAATTTCGCACTCGTAGTCATTCAGCAACTCCACCCATCTCCTCTGTCGCATGTTGAGCTCTTTCTGATTGAGGATATGCTGAAGACTTTTGTGATCAGTGAAGATAGTGCATTTCGTGCCGTAGAGGTAGTGTCTCCAGATCTTCAAAGCGAATACCACTGCTCCTAATTCCAGGTCGTGCGTAGTATAATTAACCTCGTGCGTCTTAAGCTGTCTTGATGCATACGCGATAACCTTCCCTCTCTGCATGAGCACACATCCGAGGCCTTGATTCGAAGCATCACAGTACACTACGAAGTCCTCGGTTCCCTCTGGGAGAGACAAGATCGGTGCGCTGCATAGGGCTTGTTTTAACGTTTGGAAAGCAGTTTCTTGTTTATTTTCCCACTTGAATAACACACCTTTCTGCGTCAAGGTGGTGAGTGGTTTCGCAATCTTGGAGAAGTTTTGTATAAATCTTCGGTAGTAGCCAGCAAGCCCAAGGAATTGTCGAATTTCGGTTGGCGTCTTGGGTGCTGACCAATTCTCGATTGCCTTGATCTTGGAGGGATCCACATGTATGCCCTTCTCACTTACCACATGTCCAAGGAAATCCACTTCTCTAATCCAGAATTCACACTTAGAGAACTTAGCATAAAGCTTCTCCGCTCTTAGTGTCTCTAGCACTTGGCGTAGATGTAGGCGATGCTCTTCTTCGCTTCGCGAGTAGATCAAGATATCGTCGATGAATACGATTACAAACTTGTCTAGGTAGGGTCGACACACTCTATTCATTAGGTCCATGAATACCACAGGTGCGTTTGTTAAACCGAAGGACATCACCACAAACTCGTAGTGCCCATAGCGAGTTCTGAATGCAGTTTTGGGAATATCTTCTTCTTGAACTCGTAGCTGATGGTAGCCTGACCTTAGGTCGATCTTTGAGAAGAAATTTGCTCCTTGGAGTTGGTCGAAAAGGTCATCGATTCGGGGTAGAGGATATCGGTTCTTGATGGTGAGCTTGTTTAGTTCCCGATAGTCGATGCACATGCGAAAGGATCCGTCCTTCTTCTTTACAAAAAGGACTGGTGCTCCCCAAGGTGAGAAGCTTGGTCTGATGAACCCTTTGCTCAAAAGCTCGTTCAACTGACTGGACAACTCTTACATTTCTGATGGTGCGAGGCGGTATGGAGCTCTGGCTACAGGGGTAGCTCCGGGTATTAAGTCAATTCTGAAATCGACTTGTCGTGCGAGTGGTACACCAGGAAGATCTTCTGGGAACACATCCGGGAAGTTACACACTTCGGGGATGTCTTTGATGTCTTTCACGTCTTGTTTCTTGTCTACTACATGGGCTAAGAAGGCGTGGTACTCCTTCCGAAGATACTTTTGGGCTTTGATGCATGAGATGATTTGTAAATTCGCACTAGGTTTGTCACCATAGATGAGAAGGGTTTCGTCATTTGGTAGATTGAGGCGAACGACCCTTTCGTAACATAGAATGTCGGCACGGTGAGGAACTAACCAATCCATCCCGATGATTACGTCGAAGCTTTTTATGGTGACCGACATCAGGTCAATTTTAAATGTATGGTTGCCTAGAGTGAGAGTACATTCTCAGTATATATCGCTAGTACGTTCTACTTTCCCATTTGCCATTTCTACTACATAAGTATCCTTTAGTGATTGGGGATTTTGTTCAAGTAACTGTTTATATTGGTGGCTCACGAAACTCCTCTCCGCTCCACTATCGAATAGTACGCATGCATAAGAGTTATTGAGGAGAAACGTACCGGTAACCACCGTGGGATCCTCGACTACTTCCCCATGTCCTATTGCCAGGACTCTTCCTACTCCACCAGCATTAGGGGCTTGTGCTTTGGGGCAGTCTCTTTTGAAGTGACCTGCGTCTCCACAGTTGTAGCAGGTCCGGGTTGCCCCCGTACTGGCGACTTGGTTGATTGGTTGAGCCGGCGCTTTACAGAAACGAGCAGTGTGCCCCTTCCTGTCGCAGTTGTTACAGTGCATCTCCCTACAAGCACCATTGTGGTGAAAGTTGCACTTGTTGCACTTAGGTAGTTTTCCCGCATACGGCTTCGGTGGTGCTGGAGTGGTAGCAGTAGTGGCAGTATTAGTGGCAGCATGGACAGCAACAATTTGTTGCTTCTTAGCGGGGTCCTGTGCTGGTTGGCTCTTCTTTTCGTTCCAGAACTTCCTTTTGTTGTTTCCTCCTTTTTATTTATCAGTGGTGGTGGTTGTAGTATTATGACCGGCTCGGTGGTCAACAAGTTGTTGTGCCAGCTCCCTGGCACTGTCAAAAGTAGTTGGCCTTGAAGCCAGGACACTACTTTGCACGTGGAGAGACAGTCCCCAAAGGTATCGTTCCACCTTTTTCTCCTCCGGAGTAACCATTGTTGGGCAGAGGAGAGCCAATTCATTGAATCGGGTGGTGTAGGTTTCAAGGTCAGAGCCCGACATCCTGAGGTTCCAAAGTTCTTGTTCCAGCTTTTGAATTTCACCTCTCGGGCAGTACTCCTTCATCATCAATGTTTTTAGTTCTGCCCAGGTTATGGAGCTAGCCACTTCGAGAGTAAGTGACTTAATCCGGCAGTTCCACCAAGTAAGGGCCCGACCGGTGAAGGTGAAGGCTGCGAACTTAACTTTGCTCGCTTCGGGGCAAGAGCACACCTGAAAGACTACTTCGGTCTTTTCAAACCATTGCATCAACGCGATGACTCCCCCGCTTCCATTGATGTTGTCGGGTTTGCTATTTGTGAAGTCTTTGTATGAACACTCTTTTGCACGCCACGTACTGTCTCTGTGGTTAGAGTGTGTAGCTCCCGATCCCGAACCACCAGCTCCGTTGGTCCCTATCTGTGACATTGCGGCCGCTACGGCTGCTGTTACTGCAGCCTGGAACATCGCGGGATCAAACTGTGGAGGCGGCGGCGGAGGAGGTGTTGCTGTGTTGCTGGAAGGTCTTGGTCTTCTTCTTGGCGGCATGGTTCTGTCATAAGTTGCAAAGTGCATACTAATTTAGTCGGGACATAATTAATATATTATATTTTAAAATGATCTTTATCGGTTACTTAATTAGTTGCAAAGTGCATACCAGTCATATGTGATTAAGATATAATAGTCCTTCGAATAGATGACCCTAACTCCAAGACCACAACCAAACAAGGACAGGAAGTGAAACAAAGATACATAAATTCTAAGTCTATAGCATCTTAGTTACATATGACCTTAGCGCATCCACTTAGCAGCTATTAATTTATAAAGAAAAACCTATTT
Organism: Lactuca virosa; assembly: GCF_052849685.1. Classification (NCBI taxonomy): domain Eukaryota; kingdom Viridiplantae; phylum Streptophyta; class Magnoliopsida; order Asterales; family Asteraceae; genus Lactuca; species Lactuca virosa. The sequence continues at coordinate 321,542,773 of NC_136428.1, forward strand.
AATTATCAGATAATTTATTATAGTAACACAAAATACTCCTATAGTATTTGTAAATGTTTAGTTTTGAGTCCTTAAAGTATCCTTTGTAGTCTGTTATTAGGTTTGTTAGATTTGTTGTCCATCCTGACCATCCCCCGGTATATGCAAGTCAATTCCCGGACAGATATAGTTGATCAGGCTATATCCTTCCCAGACTTGATTTACATATACCAAGGCATACCCATAATGTACAACTCCTCTTCTTTTATTTTATGTTCTTCTAGTTATGACACTATGTGAGCATGTATGCATGTATTTATACTTTTAAATAAAAAAAAATCATTTATTTTGTAAAAGTATATTTATTTGAAAAATGCACAAATCAGAGACTATTAGTCCCAATTGTGTTTATAGTTTGTATATCTTATGTGGTTTGATATACTTAATTCACTATAAACTGCGCTCTGATACCAATCTGTCACACCCCCAAACCAAGGATGGCGGAAACGTCCGGGGGTGGAGGACTTCATGTATAGTATCATAACAGCAATTGTAATAGTAATTCAAGCAAACACAACCAACATATATATAATTGAAAAAAATTACATCATTGTATGAATTACATGTTTACGAATCAATTACAATATGTTGATAAAATATGAAATAGTAGACGCCTTAGCGTCCCATCCTCAAAAGCACTTGATTACCTGTTTAATGATTTCCTGAGAATACAAGTTGTTTGAAAAAGTGTCAACACAAAGGTTGGTGAGTTCATAAGCTTTTCGTTTGTAAAAGTAGTATTTGTGTTAGAAAAATCCAATATTTTCCTTAATGTGTAAATGTAGTCTTAAAACCCAAAGACCGAAATGTACAAGTAATTTGTCATATTTATAGTAAAACAATGCAAGTTTAAATCGACATAAACTCGTTAAATTTTAATGAAGTTCCCGTAAATTCCAATGTTTGTTAATACTTTATGTGAGTTTATTATAACCATACTATGACCAAGGTTGCCTAAAACGACGTTCTTCAGGCGTCGGAAATGTTATGACATTTGTCACCCCAGACCTATCGGTCTAACTGTTGCATGCAGTTTAGGTGTGGGTTTGTCAAACCCAATATAGATCTATACACAAGTATCACGCTCTCCCTCAAGGAGACTCTGGTTACAATACAGGACTTAATGGTAATTTGAAGTAAATGTCTCACAAAGTCATTAACGGAATTACGTGTTATGAAAACTTGGTACCGTATGGTCGTACCTTGCTTAATGAAAATATCCTTTGTATAAATGTACCCTTTTTAAATGTATGTGTTATGTAATGTATCATAAACTATACCTATTATAGTTTATCAACCAAGGGTAGTACGTGGTAATGTATGCAAACTATATTCAAAATAGTTTATTTAATGTTTGAATGTATCGATTGTACTTTGATTATAATCACTTGTTATTCTTTATATTTTATATGACCAAATCCATTTGTAAACTGATGTGTGTCTAAATATTAAGATAAAATGTCATATATTGCAGTAACATATAGTCACATAAAGATATACACCTTGCTCAACATGTTACAAGGTGAAATGAAATTAACAGCAACTTTTCGTTAAAAACAGTTTCTGTTACAGTTCTTAGAAAATTTATAGAAAAATCATCACAGCTATAAATCCAAATCCGCAAGTTTTGAGAGTTTGGAATGTGAGTCTAGTTTGTTCGTAAATTTTATCATGATTTTTAGTGATCTCTAACAGAGGTGAAAATGTTCATAATCACAGACTGGTCCGGGTTTGCCTCTGAAATGACAGGCAGTTTTGTAAAAATCACCATTAATTGTAGAAAAATCATTTGGAGATGTGCAAGTAGTCATTTTAAAGCTAAGAGTTTGAACTACTTGCACCTAAAACAGTTTTGAAAACTAAAATTTTAAGTTGACCAAAACAGTCCGTGATTAACGTCCATCTTTTCTGATGCAATCTGTTAGAAAAAGTTTAATTGTGTTCTTGATGATTTTACTTGTATTCCCCCCTTAAAACTTAAGAAAAACATGTAAATGTATGGGTATGAACTCACCTTATGTGGTTTCAGTAGATGAAAGTGAGAGAGAGGAAATGTTCAACTCAAGAACACTAAGAAGATGTATTGATGATTCGAGAATCTAACACCGAATAAGATGGAACTTGTGTAAGATATCAATGATTTGAGTAGAATGGAGTTTAATAATTATGTGAATGATGAAGATACTTACTAATTGAAGAAAGAAATCCCTGGAGAGGGCCTTGAAGTTCTTGAAGTTGAGAGAAAAGATGAGAGAATTTTGGAGAGTGTTCTTGGTTGCTAAGTGTAGAATGAAAGAGTTTTATGGAGAATGAGGAGAGAGGATCAATCCTCCAGCTCTTAGAACGTGGGAAGAGCTGAAGATTGGCTGTAAAGGTCCACTAAGGAGACAAGGGGTAGTGGGAAAGAGTGGCTAATCATAGAGTGAGGTGGTAGTGGTTTGCTTTTGCCATAAATTAAGGAAAAGCAAATATTCCCTCAATAATTAGTTCAATCACCAATTCTTTTAATATATTTTATAAAAACCCTGGAGATTTATATATTTTGGGGCCTTAGTTTATAAAATAAAGTTTTGGGTGAAAATCCCACGTTAAAATAATGAAAAACGGAGTTAAAACGAAGTCGTAGTCGAAAAACCGGTAAAAAGGGGCTGGCTTCGGACCCTGGCTTCGGACACAGGCTTCGGACCCTGGCTTCGGACACGGGCTTCGGACCCTGTCTGCGTCTCGTGCGAAGCCTCGGCTTCGGATCAGAGGCCTCGGATGCGAGGCTTCGGTCCAAAAGCTTTGGTTTCGGATCCTTAAAGCTATTTTACTCGTTTTTACCCCGTTTCAAGCGATTTTTGACCCGGTTAAGGGTCGAGATGACCCAAATGATTACAAAAAGTTAAAGTAACTTTTGAGAGAGATTTGGGAGAGATTTGGGAGAGATTTCAATTAGAAAGAGATAGAGTGAAAACGATTTAGAGAGGTTTCGTTTGTGATTAATTTGAGTGTCCGGCTTCACAACGCAAGGTTCGTAAACCCCATTAAACCGTGTTTTAGTGTCTTACACAATCCCGATGATTGTGTAATAGTGTTTTATCGCTTTGGTTCGTTGTTTAGCACTTGTTAAGGCTAAGGAAAATCAAACACATGAACTTTCCAAATGATGATTTCTCATTAAAATAGCGAATTGTATAGTGATTACATAACGTAAACCCTAGCATACAAGGGTTATTGGAGTTGACCGGTTTGACTTGTTGACTTTGAATTGACCGAAATTTGACGGTTGTCACATCATCCCCCCGTTAGAAGGAATTTCGTCCCGAAATTTTCATTTTTACTGGGATTTCAAGAGTTTGGGAAGAGATGTGGATACTTTTGTTTCATCTGATCCTCGCGTTCCCAGGTGAATTCGGGTCCTCGTTTAGCGTTCCAACGTACCTTCACGATGGGAATACGACTTTGTTTCGTTCGTTTGATTTCCCGGTCCATGATTTCGACTGGTTCTTCCACGAAGTGGAGATTTTCGTTAACTTTGATTTCGTCGAGTGGTATTACGAGTGTCTCATCAGACAAACACTTCTTTAGGTTCGACACGTGAAATGTGGGATGTACTTTGTCGAGTTCCTGAGGTAATCGAAGTTTGTATGCTACTGGCCCAATCCTAGCAAGGATTTCGAATGGCCCGATGTACCTTGGATTTAGTTTCCCACGTTTGCCGAATCGTATCATTCCTTTCCAAGGGGAAACTTTTAGTAGTACTCTATCACCCACCTGGAATTCCAAGGGTTTGCGTCGTTTGTCTGCGTAACTCGTTTGCCGATCGCAAGACGCTTTCAGTCTCTCTCGAATTTGAACGATCTTTTCTGTGGTTTCCCTTATGATTTCTGGGCCAGTGAGGGTGCTATTAGAGACTTGCCCTCTAGCTAGCTGTGTATCCCCCACCTCAGCCCAACACAGGGGTGATCTGCATTTGCGACCGTAAAGAGCTTCGAATGGAGCGACTTTGATGCTAGTATGATAGCTGTTATTGTAGGAGAATTCGATAAGCGGTAGATGGGTATCCCATGCTTTACCGAAGTCTATCACACAAGCTCTTAACATGTCTTCCAACGTTTGAATGGTTCGCTCGCTCTGTCCGTCGGTTTGTGGGTGGTAGGCCGTACTCATGTCAAGCCTAGTTCCCAATGATTTTTGTAGAGACTGCCAAAACCGTGAGGTAAATCTACTATCTCTATCGGAAATAATGGATATCGGCACACCATGGAGTCGTACAATCTCTCTGAGGTACGTTCTAGTCAGCTTCTCCATCTTGTCGGTTTCTTTCATTTGTAGGAAGTGTGCTGATTTGGTCAATCTGTCTACAATTACCCATATTGTGTCAAGCCCGCCCGATGTCTTAGGCAGCTTCGTTATGAAGTTCATGGTTATTCGTTCCCACTTCCACTCAGGTATATCCGGCTGTTGTAATAGCCCAGATGGTTTCTGGTATTCGGTTTTGACCTTAGCGCAAGTCAGGCACTTGCTCACATAGGTAGCAATCTCAGCTTTCATGTTCGGCCACCAGTATAATTTCTTGAGGTCCAGATACATCTTATCCGACCCGGGATGGATGGAGTATCGAGTCTTGTGTGCTTCATTCATGACGACATCTCGGAGTCCACCGAACTTCGGTGTCCAAATCCGGTTCATGATATAACGTGCTCCATCATCCTTGACTTCTAAGTTTTTATCCATTCCCCTTAATGTCTCTCCTGCCACCTTTTCTGGTTTCAAAGCTTCCAGTTGAGCTTCCTTGATTTGTATGGTCAGGTGGGAATGGATTGTCATTGTTAAGGATTTTACTCGGCGGCCCGAGTACTCCTTCCTGCTTAGAGCATCGGCCACTACATTGGCCTTGCCCGGATGATAACGAATTTCGCACTCGTAGTCATTCAGCAACTCCACCCATCTCCTCTGTCGCATGTTGAGCTCTTTCTGATTGAGGATATGCTGAAGACTTTTGTGATCAGTGAAGATAGTGCATTTCGTGCCGTAGAGGTAGTGTCTCCAGATCTTCAAAGCGAATACCACTGCTCCTAATTCCAAGTCGTGCGTAGTATAATTAACCTCGTGCGTCTTAAGCTGTCTTGATGCATACGCGATAACCTTCCCTCTCTGCATGAGCACACATCCAAGGCCTTGATTCGAAGCATCACAGTACACTACGAAGTCCTCGGTTCCCTCTGGGAGAGACAAGATCGGTGCGCTGCATAGGGCTTGTTTTAACGTTTGGAAAGCAGTTTCTTGTTTATTTTCCCACTTGAATAACACACCTTTCTGCGTCAAGGTGGTGAGTGGTTTCGCAATCTTGGAGAAGTTTTGTATAAATCTTCGGTAGTAGCCAGCAAGCCCAAGGAATTGTCGAATTTCGGTTGGCGTCTTGGGTGCTGACCAATTCTCGATTGCCTTGATCTTGGAGGGATCCACATGTATGCCCTTCTCACTTACCACATGTCCAAGGAAATCCACTTCTCTAATCCAGAATTCACACTTAGAGAACTTAGCATAAAGCTTCTCCGATCTTAGTGTCTCTAGCACTTGGCGTAGATGTAGGCGATGCTCTTCTTCGCTTCGCGAGTAGATCAAGATATCGTCGATGAATACGATTACAAACTTGTCTAGGTAGGGTCGACACACTCTATTCATTAGGTCCATGAATACCGCAGGTGCGTTTGTTAAACCGAAGGACATCACCACAAACTCGTAGTGCCCATAGCGAGTTCTGAATGCAGTTTTGGGAATATCTTCTTCTTGAACTCGTAGCTGATGGTAGCCTGACCTTAGGTCGATCTTTGAGAAGAAATTTGCTCCTTGGAGTTGGTCGAAAAGGTCATCGATTCGGGGTAGAGGATATCGGTTCTTGATGGTGAGCTTGTTTAGTTCCCGATAGTCGATGCACATGCGAAAGGATCCGTCCTTCTTCTTTACAAAAAGGACTGGTGCTCCCCAAGGTGAGAAGCTTGGTCTGATGAACCCTTTGCTCAAAAGCTCGTTCAACTGACTGGACAACTCTTGCATTTCTGATGGTGCGAGGCGGTATGGAGCTCTGGCTACAGGGGTAGCTCCGGGTATTAAGTCAATTCTGAAATCGACTTGTCGTGCGAGTGGTACACCAGGAAGATCTTCTGGGAACACATTCGGGAAGTTACACACTTCGGGGATGTCTTTGATGTCTTTCACGTCTTGTTTCTTGTCTACTACATGGGCTAAGAAGGCGTGGTACTCCTTCCGGAGATACTTTTGGGCTTTGATGCATGAGATGATTTGTAAATTCGCACTAGGTTTGTCACCATAGATGATAAGGGTTTCGTCATTTGGTAGATTGAGGCGAACGGCCCTTTCGTAACATAGAATGTCGGCACGGTGAGGAACTAACCAATCCATCCCGATGATTACGTCGAAGCTTTTTATGGTGACCGGCATCAGGTCAATTTTAAATGTATGGTTGCCTAGAGTGAGAGTACATTCTGAGTATATATCGCTAGTACGTTCTACTTTCCCATTTGCCATTTCTACTACATAAGTATCCTTTAGTGATTGGGGATTTTGTTCAAGTAACTGTTTATATTGGTGGCTCACGAAACTCCTCTCCGCTCCACTATCGAATAGTACGCATGCATAAGAGTTATTGAGGAGAAACGTACCGGTAACCACCGTGGGATCCTCGACTGCTTCCCCATGTCCTATTGCCAGGACTCTTCCTACTCCACCAGCATTAGGGGCTTGTGCTTTGGGGCAGTCTCTTTTGAAGTGACCTGCGTCTCCACAGTTGTAGCAGGTCCGGGTTGCCCCCGTACTGGCGACTTGGTTGATTGGTTGAGCCGGCGCTTTACAGAAACGAGCAGTGTGCCCCTTCCTGTCGCAGTTGTTACAGTGCATCTCCCTACAAGCACCATTGTGGTGAAAGTTGCACTTGTTGCACTTAGGTAGTTTTCCCGCATACGGCTTCGGTGGTGCTGGAGTGGTAGCAGTAGTGGCAGTATTAGTGGCAGCATGGACAGCAACAATTTGTTGCTTCTTAGCGGGGTCCTGTGCTGGTTGGCTCTTCTTTTCGTTCCAGAACTTCCTTTTGTTGTTTCCTCCTTTTGATTTATTAGTGGTGGTGGTTGTAGTATTATGACCGGCTCGGTGGTCAACAAGTTGTTGTGCCAGCTCCCTGGCACTGTCAAAAGTAGTTGGCCTTGAAGCCAGGACACTACTTTGCACGCGGAGAGACAGTCCCCAAAGGTATCGTTCCACCTTTTTCTCCTCCGGAGTAACCATTGTTGGGCAGAGGAGAGCCAATTCATTGAATCGGGTGGTGTAGGTTTCAAGGTCAGAGCCCGACATCCTGAGGTTCCAAAGTTCTTGTTCCAGCTTTTGAATTTCACCTCTCGGGCAGTACTCCTTCATCATCAACGTTTTTAGTTTTGCCCAGGTTATGGAGCTAGCCACTTCGAGAGTAAGTGACTTAATCCGGCAGTTCCACCAAGTAAGGGCCCGGCCGGTGAAGGTGAAGGCTGCGAACTTAACTTTGCTCGCTTCAGGGCAAGAGCACACCTGAAAGACTACTTCGGTCTTTTCAAACCATTGCATCAACACGATGACTCCCCCGCTTCCATTGAAGTTGTCGGGTTTGCTATTTGTGAAGTCTTTGTATGAACACTCTTTTGCACGCCACGTACTGTCTCCGTGGTTAGAGTGTGTAGCTCCCGATCCCGAACCACCAGCTCCGTTGGTCCCTATCTGCGACATTGCGGCCGCTACGGCTGCTGTTACTGCAGCCTGGAACATCGCGGGATCAAACTGTGGAGGCGGCGGCGGAGGAGGTGTTGCTGTGTTGCTGGAAGGTCTTGGTCTTCTTCTTGGCGGCATGGTTCTGTCATAAGTTGCAAAGTGCATACTAATTTAGTCGGGACATAATTAATATATTATATTTTAAAATGATCTTTATCGGTTACTTAATTAGTTGCAAAGTGCATACCAGTCATATGTGATTAAGATATAATAGTCCTTCGAATAGATGACCCTAACTCCAAGACCACAACCAAACAAGGACAGGAAGTGAAACAAAGATACATAAATTCTAAGTCTATAGCATCTTAGTTACATATGACCTTAGCGCATCCACTTAGCAGCTATTAATTTATAAATAAAGACCTATTTAATTATCAGATAATTTATTATAGTAACACAAAATACTCCTATAGTATTTGTAAATGTTTAGTTTTGAGTCCTTAAAGTATCCTTTGTAGTCTGTTATTAGGTTTGTTAGATTTGTTGTCCATCCTGACCATCCCCCGGTATATGCAAGTCAATTCCCGGACAGATATAGTTGATCATGCTATATCCTTCCCAGACTTGATTTACATATACCAAGGCATACCCATAATGTACAACTCCTCTTCTTTTATTTTATGTTCTTCTAGTTATGACACTATGTGAGCATGTATGTATGTATTTATACTTTTAAATAAAAAAAAAATCATTTATTTTGTAAAAGTATATTTAATTGAAAAATGCACAAATCAGAGACTATTAGTCCCAATTGTGTTTATAGTTTGTATATCTTATGTGGTTTGATATACTTAATTCACTATAAACTGCGCTCTGATACCAATCTGTCACACCCCCAAACCAAGGATGGCGGAAACGTCCGGGGGTGGAGGACTTCATGTATAGTATCATAACAGCAATTGTAATAGTAATTCAAGCAAACACAACCAACATATATATAATTGAAAAAAATTACATCATTGTATGAATTACATGTTTACGAATCAATTACAATATGTTGATAAAATATGAAATAGTAGACGCCTTAGCGTCCCATCCTCAAAAGCACTTGATTACCTGTTTAATGATTTCCTGAGAATACAAGTTGTTTGAAAAAGTGTCAACACAAAGGTTGGTGAGTTCATAAGCTTTTCGTTTGTAAAAGTAGTATTTGTGTTAGAAAAATCCAATATTTTCCTTAATGTGTAAATGTAGTCTTAAAACCCAAAGACCGAAATGTACAAGTAATTTGTCATATTTATAGTAAAACAATGCAAGTTTAAATCGACATAAACTCGTTAAATTTTAACGAAGTTCCCGTAAATTCCAATGTTTGTTAATACTTTATGTGAGTTTATTATAACCATACTATGACCAAGGTTGCCTAAAACGACGTTCTTCAGGCGTCGGAAATGTTATGACATTTGTCACCCCAGACCTATCGGTCTAACTGTTGCATGCAGTTTAGGTGTGGGTTTGTCAAACCCAATATAGATCTATACACAAGTATCACGCTCTCCCTCAAGGAGACTCTGGTTACAATACAGGACTTAATGGTAATTTGAAGTAAATGTCTCACAAAGTCATTAACGGAATTACGTGTTATGAAAACTTGGTATCGTATGGCCGTACCTTGCTTAATGAAAATATCCTTTGTATAAATGTACCCTTTTTAAATGTATGTGTTGTGTAATGTATCATAAACTATACCTATTATAGTTTATCAACCAAGGGTAGTACGTGGTAATGTATGCAAACTATATTCAAAATAGTTTATTTAATGTTTGAATGTATCGATTGTACTTTGATTATAATCACTTGTTATTCTTTATATTTTATATGACCAAATCCATTTGTAAACTGATGTGTGTCTAAATATTAAGATAAAATGTCATATATTGCAGTAACATATAGTCACATAAAGATATACACCTTGCTCAACATGTTACAAGGTGAAATGAAATTAACAGCAACTTTTCGTTAAAAACAGTTTCTGTTACAGTTCTTAGAAAATTTATAGAAAAATCATCACAGCTCTAAATCCAAATCCGAAAATTTTGAGAGTTTGGAATATGAGTCTAGTTTGTTCGTAAATTTTATCATGATTTTTAGTGATCTCTAACAGAGGTGAAAATGTTCATAATCACAGACTGGTCCGGGTTTGCCTCTGAAATGACAGGCAGTTTTGTAAAAATCACCATTAATTGTAGAAAAATCATTTGGAGATGTGCAAGTAGTCATTTTAAAGCTAAGAGTTTGAACTACTTGCACCTGAAACAGTTTTGAAAACTAAAATTTTTAAGTTGACCAAAACAGTCCGTGATTAACGTCCATCTTTTCTGATGCAATCTGTTAGAAAAAGTTTAATTGTGTTCTTGATGATTTTACTTGTATTCCCCCCTTAAAACTTAAGAAAAACATGTAAATGTATGGGTATGAACTCACCTTATGTGGTTTCAGTAGATGAAAGTGAGAGAGACGAAGTGTTCAACTCAAGAACACTAAGAAGATGTCTTGATGATTCGAGAATCTAACACCGAATAAGATGGAACTTGTGTAAGATATCAATGATTTGAGTAGAATGGAGTTTAATAATTATGTGAATGATGAAGATACTTACTAATTGAAGAAAGAAATCCCTGGAGAGGGCCTTGAAGTTCTTGAAGTTGAGAGAAAAGATGAGAGAAGTTTGGAGAGTGTTCTTGGTTGCTAAGTGTAGAATGAAAGAGTTTTATGGAGAATGAGGAGAGAGGATCAATCCTCCAGCTCTTAGAACGTGGGAAGAGCTGAAGATTGGCTGTAAAGGTCCACTAAGGAGACAAGGGGTAGTGGGAAAGAGTGGCTAATCATAGAGTGAGGTGGTAGTGGTTTGCTTTTGCCATAAATTAAGGAAAAGCAAATATTCCCTCAATAATTAGTTCAATCACCAATTCTTTTAATATATTTTATAAAAACCCTGGAGATTTATATATTTTGGGGCCTTAGTTTATAAAATAAAGTTTTGGGTGAAAATCCCACGTTAAAATAATGAAAAACGGAGTTAAAACGAAGTCGTAGTCGAAAAACCGGTAAAAAGGGGCTGGCTTCGGACCCTGGCTTCGGACACGGGCTTCGGACCCTGGCTTCGGACACGGGCTTCGGACCCTGGCTTTGGACACGGGCTTCGGACCCTGTCTGCGTCTCGTGCGAAGCCTCGGCTTCGGATCAGAGGCCTCGGATGCGAGGCTTCGGTCCAAAAGCTTTGGTTTCGGATCCTTAAAGCAATTTTACTCGTTTTTACCCCGTTTCAAGCGATTTTTGACCCGGTTAAGGGTCGAGATGACCCAAATGATTAGAAAAAGTTAAAGTAACTTTTGAGAGAGATTTGGGAGAGATTTGGGAGAGATTTCAATTAGAAAGAGATAGAGTGAAAACGATTTAGAGAGGTTTCGTTTGTGATTAATTTGAGTGTCCGGCTTCACAACGCAAGGTTCGTAAACCCCATTAAACCGTGTTTTAGTGTCTTACACAATCCCGATGATTGTGTAATAGTGTTTTATCGCTTTGGTTCGTTGTTTAGCACTTGTTAAGGCTAAGGAAAATCAAACACATGAACTTTCCAAATGATGATTTCTCATTAGAATAGCGAATTGTATAGTGATTACATAACGTAAACCCTAGCATACAAGGGTTATTGGAGTTGACCGGTTTGACTTGTTGACTTTGAATTGACCGAAATTTGACGGTTGTCACATCTTCTCACTCTCTGCCATAAGAGCCTACACCACCATCATCCTTCTTCAAGTTTTCAAACACAAAAATCCTCTTTAAGAACTCATAAAGAAACCTCATCTATTCTTTCAAAAATTTCATGTGTGCTAAAGTGTATATCCAAGAACACTTCATCCAAAGGTCCACTCATTTGGTAAGCTACTCTCTAAGTATGATGATTAACTTCATTTTATGAAAATATTAACTCCTTAACACATCATTTCGTGATCCATGCTCTAGATCCATCTTAGGTTCGAAAACTCCGCTCAAGAAGCTTACTAGGGCCGAGATCTCATTCCTTCTTCACCAAAAACCAAAACCATCAAACCAAAGTGAGTTCATACCCCCTATTTTCGGTTTTTATTATTTTTTGGGGGAGAATACAAGTTGTTTTGTGTAGATCTATGTGTATATGCATGATTTTGTGTGTTTTTCATGATATAGGTGTGTTCTGTGTTATAAACTTCATAAACTCGAAAATATACTAACTTATGATGATATTTATATAACATAACACTTATTACAACATATAATGTAAAGAAAAGGTTTAAAACACTTCAAAGTTGTTTAAAACGAAGAAAATAACATGAGAGGGCCAAATATGACAAAATAATCAAAAGTGAGGTTCTTTATAGAACTCACGGCTTTAAGGGACCAAAAAGGAGTTATTTTTGATAAATATGAGTCTTTATGGTATTTGCGATTTTCAAGGGGCTAAAAGTGAGAATTATTACAAATGGGCCTCATTTGGGCTTTCACGGCTTTTGGGCCCAAATTTGTAAATTTTTGGACTTTTGTGGGCTTAAGTGTCATTTTAAACAAAGTTCTGCCAAAAATGTAAATTTTCGATAAAAAGGGCTGAAAATGTAAATTTATTAAATCTTTGTCCAAAAAGATAAATTTATTTATAAATGGGCCCGAGAATGCACATTTTCATAAACTTAAGCCAAAGATGATATGTTTGACAAAAAAGGGTTAAAAATGTTAGTTTTACTTAAAACTAGCCTTAAATACAAACTTTTGGCGTTAAAGGACCTAAAGTGTCATTTTTACCAAAAATGAGCCTAAAATTTAAAATTTTCGATTTTAAGGACTGATAATGTGTGTTCACTAAAAATGGGCCTTTTAATGTCATTTTGGTAAGCAACTAAACTTAACAACCAGCGAAACATCAAACGGATCAGTTACGTTATTTACATGCTTGATGGGCCTAGAATATAATTTACATGTTTAGTGGGTCTTACATGTTTATTGATCCTGGAATACACCTTGCATGCTTATTGGGCCTGGATTATTAATTACATGTTTAGTGGGCCTTAGTTATCCTTTTACATGTTTATTTGGGTCTGGAATATAACTTACATGTTTATTGGGTCTTCGTGGTCCATTTACATGCTTGTTGACTTTACACACTCACAAACATACACGTTAGGCTATAAAAACTAAATACTTATACGAAAATAATATACTCTGTGCAACTTCATATTCGCGTAAATTGGCTAAGGATCTTGTGAGACATTTCGGTTGACACCTATTGACTGTACAACTGTAGCCTGTAGTTATAACCAGAGTCTCCTGGAGGGAGAGCGAGAGTTCGTGTATAGATCTATACAGGGGTGACACCCCACACCTGAGCTGTTCGCTACAGTTAGACTAGGCTAGTCAAGGGTGACAAACCTTACCATAAACCCGTCGGCGTCCCAAGGAATGTCATGACAGGCGAATTTGTCATTATTAAGTATGGTTATAACGACTCACTTAGAGGAATTAACACCATTATAAAATTTACGGAATACAACATCTGCCAATAATATGGGAACACACACTCATTTGTATTCAGTTTTAGGGTAATGAAATCACAACGTCTTTTTATAAACAGACAACATCGGGTTGTCTCGAATTATTCACTTCATACACTCACAAACATTAACACACATGCATTAATACAAGATCTGACACAAACATTTCAAACTGTTTCTAGAAAATATGAGATTTTCTGGTGATTATAAAGCAATAAAAAACATTTTCTCAAAACATGCTTATGAACTCACCAACGTTATTTATGTTGACCTTTTCAAATTAACTTGTATTTTCAGGGAATCGTTGAGCAGGTTGGTCAGCAAGAATACCTGGATATTTGTTGTGTTTTGTTAGTACTAAATTTGGATATTTTGGAATGTAATATTAAAATACAATACTTGATGTAAACAATGACAGTTGTAATATTACATATGTGATGATGATGATGTTTGGTTTCAGTTATATACACTGTGATGATACTACAAAAATGAAGTCACCCAAGCCCCCGGACGTTTCCACCGTCTGGTTCGGGGGTGTGACATATTACGCCCATCATACAAGCTTACACAGAAAGGGAAAATAGCGCTCAAATGTGTTACGCTGAGCATACCCCTTTGTACGCCCCACGTACTCCCCTGATTGCCAAAACTCACGTTAAGCACCTAATGCCTTAAGTCTAAACGTCCAAATCACAGATCTTGCTCTTGGGAAACGTCTTAAATGATAAAGTCATCCACTTGAGGCCTTTGCATTGCTCAAATAGGCCCAACACCCATTGTCACACCCCCGACCGAGGCAGAGGAACCGGTCGGACTGTGCGACTAGGTTCATGGATCACTGATAAACATAATATATAGCATAAGTACAAAAATAAATAAAATAGCATTTGTATTCCATCTTTAAGTTTCAATACATGGTTCCTACAGATAATAGTAATACATGAATTGCCAAAACAGATAGGCTTAACATAACAAAAACTAGAATTTAAATTACCCGCAATCCATGATTTTCCCATTGTCTAAAATGCTTGAAATAGTTGATTTCCTATGAATACATGTTGCTTGAAAGTCAACACAAGGTTGGTAAGAGTCACATTTTTTTGCTAACAGCTGTATAATACTTTTAAAAAGTCAAAAAAGTATTTTCTTTGTAAGTATAACCATACTCAAAACAGTGTTTGTAAATAGGATTTGAATTTTCAAAATGTGTCATAAGTAAATCCATATTTAAAAATAGCTTTGAGATCAACCAAATCCACGGTTTTTGTAGTGAGAGTCAGAGAGGGTTTAGTTAATGTTTATAGTGAGCCCTATAACCGAGCTATATGACTGTATTTACCCCCTACGTCGCTTCATTATACGTCATAGTAACGATTGTAGACACTTATCACCTACTTCGATTGATCAACCAAGGTTGTAGCTAGCAACTGCAAGTGGGGATGTCAACCCTGTATAGATCTATACATATGTATCTCACTCCGAAGATTAACGGTTATAGTAGTGTGGGTATACTAGGTGTTCAGACTTAGCTATTAAATATTTTCTCACTAAAAAGCCTTAACTAAGATAGTTGTAAAAGCTCTCAGCTCTAACTTATAAGTGGATAAGTTATTAGGCATAATGAATTTTTATAGAGTATATAAAAGCATAATTGGTATATATTTAAGCATGCTACCTTGTACAATCTAGGTAGTAGCAAGGCGTATGTTCTTTTAATAGTTGCAATATCTTAACAACATAATATATGATTATCTTGATATTGGAAACTAGTATTCAGTATTACTTCATAACTAGTATAGTATTTGCATAAAATAATAACATTTTGTGTATTATGTATGTACTTATATCATATTTCACATGTATCCTCCCCCAAAACATGTAAAAATACAAAAGAAGGGTGTTGGGTCAAAATATTGGTTTATACTTTGCTTTTCTAGTTGATTGTATTTTTCTGTAATGTTTTATGAGTTTATGGTCAGGTTTACGGCCAGGTGGGTGTTTACGGCCGTAAACAGGTTTACGACCGTAAACCCTGTTTACGGCCGATGTTTCTCATGTATATATAGGGGTGAGGGGTGTGAGGAACAGAGAGTGAATAGAAGAATAGGGGAACGAGAGTAGAGAGAGAAAGGAGCTTATGTGTGTGTGTGCGAATCTCATATAAAGGAGCATCATTCCAATCTATTCAATACATTCAAGATTCAAGTTATTCTTCTCCTCCTTCTCTTCTATTTTGATCTGGCATCATCCGTTTGATTGGGATTCTGCACCATCAATTGGATCTGATTGATACACAAGCATTTTGGGGACTTACAAGTGGTATCAGAGCTTGAATTGTATCAATCAATTTTGTCAGATCTGGAGATTATTTGATCGTATTTTTGAACGATTATTGCAATTTTGGATAGATCTCTGCAAAATAGGGGGGGGTTTGTTCTTCGTGTTTTTGATAAAAACGAGTTTTTGATCGAGTTTTGGAGCAAAAAGGGTGAAAAACGTTGTTTTTGGTCGTAACCAGCGAGGGGTGGCGGCGTGTACGGTCAGCAGCTAGGGTTTCCGAAGTTTACGGCCCGGAGTTTACGGCCTCGGAGTTTACAGTCCGAGATTACGGCCCTCGCTTTGCGGTTCGAGGTTTACGGTCCTCGTCCTCGCATCGCATCTTGTCCTCGCATAGGGTCCAAAGTTCGCATCCTAGCACAGCGTCTTATTAAAAAAAGGGTAAGCGATTTTGCATTTGCCAAGAATCGAACCCGGAACGTCCGCCTCCTTTCCCCTCCGCCTTACCAGTTGATCTACCAAGCCTCTTGTTCCATTCCTTCCGATTTTAATTGAAAAACACTCCTTTTTCGAACCCAGTTTCGCAACTTTGTCATTTTTAGCCCAAAATTCAAAATCTTTTATTTTAAAATTCCATTTTTCATCCAAAAATTTTATTTTTTAAATTTTGACTTTTATTTTTGACTTTTTACTTAAAGTTTTGACTTTGACTTTTCAAATTTGACCTTTGACTTTAAACTTTGACTTTCTCGTTTAACCTTCAAATTTTCAAATTTAGATTTTCGGTTTGACTTTTTAAGTTTGACTTTTAAGTTGGACTTTTTAAATTTGACTTTTAAGGTTGACTTTTGAGTTTTTAGTCAAAGAATTTTATTTTTTTTATATTTTTTTTTTAAAAAATGAGTTCCGAATCCATTCTGGTAAATGAAGTTTCATGTACTCCAGCTTGTGAAACTACGATTAAATTTCTTCGGGAACAAATTGATTTATTAAAAAGAGAAGTTGAGGACCTGAGATATGAAGGATACCAACTCAGGAAAGGACAAAAACCCCTAAAGGCTGAATTAGAAGCAAAAATCAAAGACTTTAGGAAACTTCAGGAAGATTATAGCAATAAATGTGAAAATTATAACTATGTTATGAGACAACTTGCTGAGTTAAATACTGAGCTTGATACATTAAAAAACAAATTTGAAACTGCAGATTTTGATTTCAGAAAATTTGATGTGTCAAGCGAAGTAGTTGCGAACATGATAGACCATTGTTTGCAATTTAAAAATAACCAGCAAAAGGGTTTAGGATACGATAAAGTGCCTCCTCCTTTCACTCATAATTATCAGTATCACCCTGTGTCTAAAGAGGAGATTGCCAACGAACCATTCATGGTTTATGGCAAACCAGCTGGTTTTGTTTCAGGAGGCATTATTAATGTTGAAAATACTAATGTTTCTACTTCCCATGCAGATCAATCCTTAAATCAATCAGAGCAAGAAGCTGAAGGATATGTTACTGAAAATAAAAATGTTTCTGAACCTGCTGTTTCTGTTTCAAATGATAACTCTTTTGTTTCCGATGTTAAAATCAATGATACATCTTGTGATGCTTCTGCTCCGGATCATGTTGAGTTAAATTTTTTTGACATATTTGATGATTTGTTTGAAAATACTGATGTTCCTGTTTCTAGCACATCTACTTCATATGCAAGTAAAGTAGCAGAGGATGACAACAAGGAGAACACCATTGAACAAACCAACATCTCCTTGAACTCTGAATCTGTTGCTCCGAACTCAGCTGCTTTTGATCAACCTGCTGTTGAGAAATACAGGCCACCAATTCAAGTGAAACAGAGTGCCTATTGTAATTGTGCTTGTGGGAACAATAAGAGACAAGACAAAGATACGCGACCAGGGGCAGGAAGAAACAACTTCACAGTGAAGAAAAAGACATGTTTTCACTGTGGAACACCTGGACACATTGCCCGAAATTGTCCAAATCGCGCATACGTTCCTTACTATGCACAAGGCTGGCAGAACGCGCCAAGAGGGAGATACTTCAAAAGAAACCCCTCAAGGTCACGTTCAGACCATGGTGACTGGAACGCGCAGAAGGCCAAGAATCCAACTCCCAAGAACAAGAAGGGATTTCCAGCCAAGAAGTCCAATCCAAGAGATGCTCCCGTGAAGCCAAAATCAAAGTCATCTCAACGGCCGACATCAAGATCAAAAGCAAGTACTGAGCCACCCATCAGATCGAAAAAGAAATGGGTTAAACCCAACTACAAATCGGTTCCAAAGGCTCACTCTCCCAAATCTTCTAATGATTCTAATATTTCTTCATCTTCTGTTTGTGATAAACAGGATATGTCATGGGAGAGAGTACCGTGCAAGGATGAAAAATGTCAACCAAGTTTCAAAATGGACTGGGTTCCAAAGACCAACTAATCCTGCTCAGTGTCGAAGCAGCTATGGAGGCATATCTTCAGACTTCGGTTTGTTGGAAGTGGTTGTTCCAGACACATGATAGGAGGCATCTCTCAACTGTACATCACTCAGAACATTCTTTGAGAGTATGTGTCCTTTGCGGGAAAGGAAGAAAGGAAGGGATCACTCATTGGGTTTGTGCTTAATGACATGAAGAATTTTCGGATCTGTTCTGAGATTATGCGTGCTGTTCTCAGACCTTCTGGATGAAATTTAATCGGTGACTTACGGTTTGAGTTTTCTTCTCGATACTCCTGAGTTTTTCTTAAGCTGATTCGCTTTAAATACTAATTTTTGCTTTAGGATACTTTAAATTTGCGCATTTACTTTCGTTTCTCTCCTATGCACAAATTTAGGGGGAGAAATAAAAACAAAACAAAAATTTAAAAATTTTAAAAAAAATCCAAAAACATTAGAAAATCAAAAAATCAAAAATATGTTGCTGATAGTTTTTATTTGTAGATGATGTGTTGGGAAGTGATATCAACAAGTGATAACGGGCAACCGAAACATGTGTAAAGGACTGAATCTGAATTGTCTAGGCTCTGTGTTCAATGCGCTGGTAGGCACGAGAGATTAAAATGGACTTGACTAGGCAATAATGAACTTAAGGAATCTAGAGACTTGACAAATCTTGACCTAGATAGATCCATTTCGCCTGACAATACGACGCTCAGATAGGTTGAGCAGGGAGATATAATCCACTGATCACATTAAAGTAATCCGTATCTAGAACTGTTGTTTAACTCTTCCTCGATGTATGAACTCTGTCCTTAATTCCGGTATTGATGGGGCGACTGGGGAATTCCGATAAAGTTGGTCTGTAGGAATTATTTTCTTGCTTTCTTTCTGTTAGTCATATGTTGGCTCCTCTGCGTGATTGAAATACATCCGACCTGGACTGCAACATATGCAACTCTATTTCTATGCATCTTCTATCTATGCAATTCTTCCTGCCTATTAGCCATATGATGTCTCCTTTGCGTGATTAACCATCCGATCTGGTACACAGCATATGCACCATTCTACTTCTCAATCCCTCTAAATTTGGTTAGTCATATGTTTCACCCTCTGCGAGATTGGAAAAGATCCGACCTGGGTGTATAGCATATGCATTCTAAATCTGACTTCTCTCATAATAATTGTCTGCTCACCTAAAGTAAGGAGTACTTTGGAAGTTCCTGGTTATTGGGGTATGCCAGGAAGCGGGAAACACGTTCTAGTACATTTAAAATTGAACAATCACTAGGTTGTCTATAGATCTCGCTGGTCAATTTTGGTGGACAACAATATCTTTGGTCGTCGTCAGCTGAATGGTCCTTTAGGAATATTATCTAGGAACATAGGATCACATTGTCTTGTCACTTGTAGTATGTCCTAATTTTGTCACAATCTCTCGTGTTTAAGTGGACCACAATACCGGCGATTGACCAGATCTATTCATGAAGGGAGAGGTACTGATAAACGGATAAAGGCTGTCTAAAAACTTTGATCCCAAATCACTCTTAAAGTTAGATATCATTTTTATCTTTGTTAAATTTGTTCATAGTTTCTTCTAATTTAAATATTAGGGGAGAATTAAAAATTTTAAAAACCAAACAAAAATCAGAAAATTAAAAATCCAAAAATATTTTTGTTTCTGTTTTATTTTTTTCAGAAAATATGAAAAATCCAAAAATATTGTGTGCTAAGTTTTCTTTTAGTTTTGTTTTGTCTTGAAAAGTGAATTCGGGTGTAGATGAGACTCATGGAGACTGTATCGGAGAATTTCTGAGCCAAAGCTTCATCCGTGAGCATCGAAGAATTCTCATTCGAAGGAGCAAGAAATGAAGATTATTCTTTCAACATTCAATCCTTCAACCCCAGTAGCAAGGTGAAGCTGTACTTGAAGATTATGTGACATATTGCATTGAAGCCTCCTCAATCAATTTGTTGCTATTCTTGTACCTGCTAAAGTGATCCAGAAGATTGTTTCTCTCTGATATTCTCTCTGAAGATTCTCAAGCTGAAAGCGCTATCTTTCAAGAATCTTATCAAGAAGCCTCCTCATCCAACGTACGTTCAGAGTCAAATCTTGAAGAAATGCCCAACTGCTCAAGATGAAGTCAATTATTGAAGATTCATCATGTTCATCTTGAAGCTGTGAAGAATTTGAAGATTAATGCTGAAGCCAAGCTCCTAATAAAGATTAACAAGAAAAGCCAGCTACTTTTTAGGGGGAGCTTGTTGGGTCAATTAAGAAAAGAAAGTTATAAACCAAGGGGGAGATTGTTGGGTCAAAATATTGGTTTATACTTTGCTTTTCTAGTTGATTGTATTTTTCTGTAATGTTTTATGAGTTTACGGTCAGGTTTACGGCCAGGTGGGTGTTTACGGCCGTAAACAGGTTTACGGCGGATGTTTCTCATGTATATATAGGGGTGAGGGGTGTGAGGAACAAAGAGTGAATAGAAGAATAGGGGAACAAGAGCAGAGAGAGAAAGGAGCTTATGTGTGTGTGTGCGAATCTCATGTAAAGGAACATCATTCCAATCTATTTAATACATTCAAGATTCAAGTTATTCTTCTCATCCTTCTCTTCTATTTTGATCTCGCATCATCCGTTTGATTGGGATTCCGCACCATCAATTGGATCTGATTGATATACAAGCATTTTGGGGACTTACAAAGGGTCATAACACTCACCTTAACGTGCGTTTATCAAGTCGTCTCGAGTATGGAACCCGAGAAACCGAAAATGTGTTGTCCCGAATTCGAAACTCCTCGGCAGTAACGATAGAGGGAGAGAATGGGAGGTGTGAGACTGTATTGGAGGAGGTTTTTGATTAGTGGGGTGTCAGAAAGTGATGGAAGTGCCCGGTGGTGGCAAGACGGTGACGGGGGAAGTCCGACACCCTCTTGGTGTCGGTTTCTACTGCTTTCCAGTGAAAACGAAGGGAGGGGAGGGAGAAAGGACGGTTGAGGTGGGGTTGGAGGTTGATTTTTGGTCATCACCAATGAGTCACACAGTGGTTTAAGGAGTTACACGGTGGTTAATGGTGATGATGTATGGTGGTTTTGGGTGTTGGAGCAAACCGAGAGAGAGAGAGAGAGAGAAAGAGAGAGAGATTGAGTGTCAGAGTGATCATGAATTGAAGAAGATGATTGGGATTTGTTGTTGATTTTGAGTACCCAAAGTTCTCTATTCATATTAGAAAGGGGTACTAACAAGCTTGTATGGCCATGCAATGAAAACTATGCCAACATACAATATCACCCATGCCTTGTCCTAGTTGGTTGAGTGTACCCAAGGGAGCATGGATTTAAAAATGTGGGCATATGCCTAGATGAAGGCTGGCCAAGCAAGGTGGGGCCCACCAAGACGACCAAATCATGCATTTAATTGCTCTAAAATTGCTTCCCGTTTTGCTTACCAGATTCGGAACATCTAATATTTTTTTTGAATATTCTGTTTGAAAGAAGTTAATTCAAGCATTCCAAAAAGTAGAACAGATTAATTTTTCGAGTTACGGAGCTCCGGAAAATGGTGTTTAAAGTTTCGCGTTTAAATAGCTCGTAACGCTCGATTTTTCGACTTTTGAAAATATTTTAGCTAAAAATATTTTGAGTATGAAATTAAATATTAGTTCACAACATGAGTCCAAAAATTATCTCAAAATTACCATCGGAGGTGTGCAAATGCCTCAACGGATCGAATTGTTTTACGCGATAAAAGAAAACCAATGTTTTACTATCTTTTTGTCTTAAACTTGTCATATCTTTTGCATACGAACTCCGCTTTTGACGTTACTTATACTTTCAAAAATAGGGGTACATGTCTATAATGTTTTAGTGTTTGCTTCACTGATAACTGCTTAATACGAATTTTCATTTTTTGAGACGCATTAACTAGTATTGCAGTTTAAGCTGTTTGATTTGTTTGACAGTTTAAAAATTTGGAAGTAAGTTATCATTTGATATCTTATTATATTTGAAATGAATTCATTTATTTCATATTAGATGCACTATAACTCAATGAGTTAAATTACAAAGAGATTTACTGCAATTTAGTCGTTCGCAGTCTATGACCAAAATTTCGGGATGTTACATTACCGTTGAGGAAATTTCGTCCCAAAATTATTAAGTACTAGGCTACTTGGTGCTATCATTATGTCGTTCCACTTGTGGAGGGAGCATCATTGTATAAATGTGTATACTTTTGTTTCATTTGATCCTCATGTTTCCATGTAAACTCCGACCCTCTATGAGAGTTCATCGGAATTTTACTATAGGTATGCGGCTCTGCGTGAGTCTTTTGATCTCCCGATCCATGATCTCCACTAGTTCCTCTACGAAGTGAAGCTTAGTAACCACCATGATCTCATCGAGTGAAATGACAAGGTTCTCGTCAGATAGGCACTTTTTGAGATTACACACGTGGAAGGTATCGTGAACTTTGTTGAGTTCTTGAGGTAATTTGACCTTGTAAGCCACCGGACCAACCCTTGTGAAGATTTTGAAAGGTCCGATGTAATGTGGGTTTAGTTTACCTCTTTTTCCAAATCTGATGACACCAATCCATGGAGCAACGTTTAGCAGGACATGTTCTCCTACTATGAATTCTAATGGTTTGCGTCTGATGTCAACATAACTCTTTTGTCGACTATGTGCGGCTTTTAATCATTCCTTTATTTGAACGATCTTCTCCTTCGTTTCGTGAATGATCTCAGGACCAATGAGTAGAGTGTCTCCGACATGCTTTTTAGCTAATTATGTATCTTCAATTTTTCCCTGCATATCGGAGAATGAAATCTACACTCGTACAAGGACTCGAATGGAGTGGCCTTGATGCTAGTGTGATAACTATTGTTGTATGAGAATTCAACCAATGGCAAGTGAGTGTCCCATGCATTACCGAAATCTATCACATAAGCGTGGAACCTATCTTCCAGAGTTCGTATTGTTCTTTCGCTTTGGCCATCCTTCTGAGGATGGTATGTTGTACTTATATCGAGTTTAGTTCCTAGGGACATTTGTAGTGATTGCCAAAATCTGGAAGTAAATATACTATCTCGGTTTGAGATAATAGATATTGGCACACCGTGCAGTCTGACTATCTCTCTGAGATAGTTCCTCGAGAGTTTCTCCATCTTGTCAGTTTCTTTGATGGCTAAGAAGTGGGTAGACTTGGTCAAATGGTCAACCCCTACCCATATGGTGTCATATCCGCTTGTTGTTTGGCATCTTTACTATGAAGTCCATCATTATCTGTTCCCACTTCCATTTCGGGATCGACAATTGTTGTAGCAAACCAGACCACTTCTGGTACTCTGCCTTGACCTTGCAGCAGGTCAAATATTTACCGATGTAGGTGGCAATTGCTGCCTTCATATTGGGCCACCAATAATGCTTTTTGAGATCGAGATACATGTTTTCTGATCCAGTATGTATTGAGTATCTTAATTTATGAGCTTCGTTTAGAACTAAACTCCAGACTTCACCAAACTTTGGGGTCCAAATTCGGTGATCGTATTCCGTCTTCCTTGAGGTCGAACTATTTGTCCATACCTCGCAGGTTTTCTTCTACGATATTCTTAGGTTTGAGTGCTTCTAGTTGAGCATCATTAATTTGGGTGGTGAGGTTTGAGTAGATTGTTAGGGTTAGAGCCTTTACATGAAGAGGCTTTTCTCGCTCTTTCCGGCTTAAAGCATCTGCCATGACATCTGCTTTAGTAGAATGATAATGAATTTCACATTCATAATCGTTTAGCAATTCGACCAATCTTTGTTGTCTGATATTGATCTCATTCTGATCAAAGATGTGTTGACGGCTTTTATGGTCGGTGAAAACGACACACTTTGTTCCATACAGGTAGTGCCTCCAAATCTTTAAAGCAAACACTACAACTACCAACTATAGGTCATGGGTAGTGTAGTTTATCTCGATTGACTTAAGTTGTCAGGATGTGTATGCAATTACTTGATTTTTCTGCATTAGTATACATCCTAATCCTTGATGCGTGGATTTGCAGAACAGTACAAAGTCCTATGTTCCCTCAGGAGGGAACAAAATTGGTGCACCGCACAACAATTTCTTTAATTTCCAGAAAGCAGACTCTTGGCTGTCTCCCCAATCAAAATTATTGTCATTTTGGGTTAGTGCGGGGAGAGGCTTGGCTATTTTGGAGAAGTTTCCGATGAGTCTCTAATAGTAGCCTACAAGCCCTGAGAATTGGCATACTTCGGTTGGTTTTGTTGATGCTTTCCAATTCTTAACCACTTCAATGTTCGCAGGATCGACATGAATCCATTTATAACTGACCACTTGGCCGGGGAAATGCGCTTCGTTAATCCAGAACTTACATTTTGATAACTTTGCATTAAGTTTCTCTTTTCTTAACAGTTCCAGAATTAAACATAAATGTTGGCCATGTTCTTCCTTGGTTCATGAATATATCAATATGTCACCGATGAAGACAATCATGAATTTATTTAAGTAAGGTTTACACACTCGATTCATAAGGTCCATGAATACGCCTGGTGCGTTGGTCAGTCAAAATGGCATAACTAGAAACTCATAGTGACCATATCAAGTTCAGAATGTTGTATTTGGAATATCTGCTTCTTGAACTCTAAGTTGATGGTTGCGAGATCTTAGTTCGATCTTCGAGTAGTAGCAGGATCCTTGCAGCTGATCGAACAGGTCATCGATCTGTGGGAGTGGATACCGGTTTTTAATGTTGACCTTGTTCAACTCTCGATCGTCAATACACATCCTAAATTATCCATCCTTCTATATGACAACTAATATCGGGGCTCCCCATGGAGAGAAGCTTCGCCGAATAAAAGCTTTGTCAAGAAGTTTTTAAAGTTGACTGGATAGTTCTTGCATTTTCGATGGAGCCAGATGATAAGGAGAACGTGCCACTGGTGCTGCGCCCGAAATTAGGTTGATTCGAAATTCGACCTGTCTGATTAGAGCTATTCCAGGTAGATCTTCTAGATATACGTCCGGGTAATCGCACACTTGTGGTATATCTTTGATTTCCTTACCCTTTTCTTTCATATCCACCATACGAGCCAAGAAAGCATAGTAAATACTTCTTTGAATTAATGCAAGTGATGAATCTTAGGTTCTTCCCTGCCTTGTCTCCGTCAATCACAAGGGCTTTATCGTTTGGTAAGGGTAATCATACATCCTTTTCGTAACATAGAATCTATTCTTGATAGGTTGATAACCAATCCATTCCGATGATCACATCGAAACTTCTAATTGTCAAGGGCATTAAGTCAACATAGAAAACGTGATTATTAAGGGTGAGAAGGCAATTGGTGAGTATTTCTAAGGTGTTTTCTGTTTGACCATTTTCTACTTCTATCGTGTAAGTTTCATTAAGTTTGCATGATTTATGATTTTTCATTCTCCTAAACTTGTGGGAAATAAAGCATCTATTGGCACCGGTATCAAATAATACGGAAGCATAAATATTGTTGATAGAAAACGTATCAGTAACAACAGTTTGTTCTTGGCATGCATCTCTCGCACCTGTCACGAATTCCCTTCCTTTCCCAACCTGATTTTTCAGCTTAGGGGATACTTTCTTGAAATGCCCTGGTTGGTTGCATTCAAAGTAGTTTTGACTTCATCATGTAACTGTGGTTGGGGTTGTCTTGTACATGGCCTTTCTGTAAAGCTTAGCGGTGTGACCCTTTAAGTAGCAGTTGCTGCAGGTCATGAAACTTCCAACATGCCGGTAGGTTCACTTGGTGTAGTGAGGTAGAGTTACATAGTAGGACTTTGCTAGAGTGGGAATGTTTGTGACTGCTGCGTACATTGTTACAAGTTCTGGGTTAGGCTTGCGATGCTTGAAGCTCCCTTTTGGATTTCCATGGAACATCCTCTTTGTACTCCCAGCTTGTTTCTTTTCTTTTTATGGGTCCATGGTACCTCGATAGATACATTGCTTAGTCAACTGATGGGGCAGTTGTTTGGCGCTATCATTGAATCGGGAGGTGTAGGCAACCACTTCTGATCCTTGCATGGTCAGATTCCAAAGTTCTTATTCTAGAGCTCGAACTTCTTGTTGTGGGTAATACTCCTTGATCATCATCTGTTTCAATGGTTCCCACCCCATGACATTGGCTTCGGTGATTCCCATGGATTTGGCGTGGTTATTCCAGCAAGTTAAATCGGAGTTTATCTGTGTGCAGGTAGCGTACTTGACCGGGCCGTCATCGGGGCATGAACTGATGTGAAAAACATCCTCCATCTTTTCTATCCAGCGGGATAGACCAACTACTCCTTCCGTTCCATAGAAAGATCGGGGTTTACAACCCATGAACTCTTTGTATCAACAAGCTCTAGAGTGGTTTTGATTATTAACTGGAGTGCTGCCACCGTTCTACTGTTCCCAGTGTTGTCATTTCTGGCAGCCTCATAGGGGCTAGAGTTGTAGCAATTCTTTCGCGCAAGCAAGGTCTGCAGTATAGTAGGGTCAATTTGAAATGGTAGGTTTTCATCAGTTATGTGTGGAGATCCTCCATGGTTTGGAGTTTATACCGATGTTTGAGTTACTTCTAGATCATTCCTTCTGTTGCCTCGAGGAGTTTGAGTTGGACGGACTCATGAACTTTTTCGTGGATGCATTGTTATAATACGTTTGAGATGGAGATGTAAATTTATTTTTCAATATGTAGTTATAACTAGTATGCATGTACTTTGTATTCATTTAATTTGCTTTTCGCGAAATCCTACAGATTTCCAAGTCATAAAATGAAGGTTTTACCTTATATAGTGTTTTGCAAGCAATACATAATATGTGCAAACATTTAACAAAATACTTAAATATTTTCATTAGAACTGCTTGTTTTTTGTTACAAAAGTATCAACCATGTAAGGTTAGAAATGGAAAAGCTTTACAAAATTTTAACTCTACCCTAGGGCATAAGCCTCCCTAGATGAAACATCTATCTCCCAAAACGTGACATCACATTAAGGACAAACTCCTCAAACTAGTACAAGATATAGCGTCTCTGCTGTGCGGCAACAACCTCCTGGTGCTCTGCTGCAACAAGTCAAGTCTCGAGAATCAGTATCCTGTAATCTTGTGCTCTATAGTGGGCACTCATGGCATTCTCCTCGGTGCGGTTAGCACCGATGAGATGACTCAAGGTCTGGATAGCCTCAGAATCCTCTTTATTCTCTTCCTCGAGTCTCTCGAACCGGTTCCCTAGTGAAGTAGAGGCAGAATCTCTGACGAAGTTCTCTAGAGATTTGACTCTATCTGCTAGCTGATCAGTTTGTGACATGAGGCGTGGTATGGGATCGTTCTCCGGGTCGTCCCTGAGTGGTGCCCATGAATACTCACCAATCTCAAATCATGGTGAAAGGTTAGTAATCCTCTTCTTGAGAAGGAGGTCTAGGAACCAAGCTGGTTTGTGGGGCATGGTCCACTTTCCTAGTTGACCACGAGTGGGTCGGGAAACATGTGCGGCAGGATCCAAATGCTAAAGGGGAGGAGCACTCTTCCCTAGGGTCGTCATCAGACAGGGACCCTTTCAACGAAGGAAATATAGATGGTATTATGGTCTGGGTAGTGAGGATTGTGGGATAGGAGGAGAAGGCTCTTCTTCAGTAAGGCCCTCCTTGATGGGGCCATCATCCTCTGTCTCCTAGGCATCCTATAGTATGCCCTCATCATCGGACTCCTCGTCCTCTTTGGGGGTTCTCTTCCTCCTTGTCCTCAGATGGATCCTCCTCCTCTGAGAAATCTTTAAGGGAAACTGGAGCATCCTATGGGAAGTATGGATCCCCAACTAAATGTAGTGGAACCTCATGCAACTCGTCGGGGTCTGCAATATGCATCCATGCTTGTTGGTCATTGGTGTGTTTTCCATCTACATCAAAGGGTTTTAGGTGTGTTTGATAGTTTTTAAATGTATACGTATTAAAACTGCATAAGTGTTTTATGGCTGACACAAAAGTTTCTAAGGTACTAAGTATTTGCCCTGGATTCTTGAGATCATTCTTCAACCTCTAAAATTCTCAACTATTGTAGCCTGTCAAACTCCTTGCTCAAGGTTGATTGTGCACCGACCCGAACATAAATAACATAGGCACGCGTTCCAGGTTTACTTGTGGTATGGCATATGTACGGTACTAACCTTGGTTGAGGCGTTTGACCTAAAGGGTTGAGTTGGTAGTTTTA
The DNA here is from genome assembly GCF_052849685.1 of Lactuca virosa. NCBI lineage: Eukaryota > Viridiplantae > Streptophyta > Magnoliopsida > Asterales > Asteraceae > Lactuca > Lactuca virosa. The sequence continues at coordinate 321,571,084 of NC_136428.1, forward strand.
GTTGAAGTGATATTTAGAACTTTTATTAGGTTTCTTATCACAGGTCAAAGTATATATATATATATATATATATATATATATATATATATATATATATATATATATATATATATATATATATATATATATATATAATCTTATATATTAGTGTTGGTGAGGTTTGTAGTATTATTAATTTTTTTTGTACTCCAAGACTACCAAGCACAGACGAGGGCCAAACAAGAAACACCAGAGGGGAGGATGATTTTAGCAATTAAGTCGTTCTGAATCCAGCAACCCAAGCGACCCTTCAATCCAGTTTCCCCGTGTCGTAAGTAGTCGAGAAGTAGTGTTATTAATATTAATAATACTTTTATTAGAAGCTACTTGCTGTAGTTGTATTCCTCTTTCGAGGATATAAGTTCTCTACAGCCAATTTAGCTCTAATACGATTCTGTCACACCCCCAACCGAGGCGGCGGAACATGTCGGGGTGTGCGACTATGTTCATGGATCACAGATAAACTGAATATATAGCACAAGTACAACAATAAACAAAACAACATTTGTATTCGATCTTTAAGTTTGAATATATAGGGTTCTCCCAGATAATAGTAATACATGAATTGCCATAAGGGTTTTCCTTACGTTTGAAATTCTTAAAATCACTGATTTCCTGAGAATACATGTATTTTGAAAGTCAACACAAGGTTGGTGAGAGTCACAGGTTTTCTTCTAACAAATGTATAATACTTTTAAAAAGTAAAAAAAAAAGTATTTTCTATGTAAGTATATAGCTTTGAGATCAACCAAATCCATGGTTTGTAATGAGAGAGAGAGAGAGAGTTTAGTAAATGTTTATAATGACACCTATAACCGAGCTATGTGACTGTATGTACCCCCTACGTCGCTTTATTATACGCCGTAGTCGATGTTGTAGCTAGCAACCACATGTGGAGATGTCAACCTGTATAGATCTATACATATGTATCTCGCTTTGAAGATTAACGCTTATAGTAGTGTTGGTATACTAAGTGTTTAGACTTAGCTAATGAATATAGTCTCACAAAAAGCCCTTGACTAAGGTAGTTGAAAAATCTCTTGACCCTAACTTATAAGTGGATAAGTTATTAGGCATAATGAACTTGTACAGAGTTTATAAAAGCATAATTGGTATACATTTAAGTATGCTTCCATGTATAACCTAAGTAGTAGCAAGGCATATGTTATTTTAATAGTTGCAATATCTTATCAACATAACATATGATTATCTTTATATTGGAAACTAGTATTCATGACATATATAAAGCTATTATTTCATAACTAGTATAGTACTCCAAGAAAATTTCACTGTAAATTAACATTTGGAAGGTTATTTTGTATTTTATCTAAAATATAGGACTTATTCATAAATTTATTTTAAACTAAAATTTATTTAAACCAAAATTTATTTAAATCAAAATTTATTTAAATAATTTTTATTTTAACCAAAATAGAAAAATATTTTTCAAAAATGAATTATTAAAGTTTTATAATATAATTTAGGATTTATTTTGAAAAAGGTTTTCCATAACGGGGTAGGTTTTGAATAATTTAATTGAAGTTTGGTACATGGGGACTAAATTTGTAATGAATTAAAAATTTTGGATGAATAACATTTAATTTGAAATGAGGTTTGCACAGCGGAGGAGGTCATCCTCCTCCTCCATCAGTGCTGACGACCATGCAAATGAAACGAAGGAAAAAAAAGATTATAAACGATCGGGACATCAACTCTAAATTCGACTGGATTAAATCACAAAGGAAGATGGTGAGAAAGGCTTAGGGTGGGAGGAACAACAGTAGGAGGTGGCACACGGTGGCAGTTGATGGGGGTGAGGCGGAAGCTCTGATGCCTTCACAGTTTCTTATTGATTTCTTTAGCGGTAACAGCAGAGGGAGAGAAGGGGAGGTGTGAGACTGTATTGGAGGATGTTTTTGATCAATGGAGTAGCAGGAAGTGGTGGCAGTGCTCGGTGGAAGGGGTTTCAGGATGGTGATAGGTGAAGTCTAATAGTCTCTTACTGCTGGTTTCCTGTTGCTCTTCGGTGAAGAAGAACGGAGGAGAGGGAATGGAGACGGTTGAGGTGGGGTTGGAGGATAATTTTTGGTAACCACCAAGGAGTTAGAAGGTAGTTAATGGTGGTTATTTATGGTGGTTTTGGGTGTCGGAGCAAAGCGATAGAGAGAAATAAAGAGAGTGAGAGAGCGATCATGAATTGAAGAAAATGTCTAGGATTTGTTGTTGTGGGTTTTGATTGCCCAAAGTTCTCTATTTATACTAGAAAAGGGTACTCATAAGCTTGTATGGCCATTCCATGAAAACTAAGCCAACACACAATAGCATCCATGCCTTGTCCTAGTTGGTTGAGTGTACCCAAGGAAGCATTGGTTTAAAAAGTTGGTATAAGCCTAGATGAAGATTGTTTAAGCAAGGTGGGGCCCACCATGCTGACCAAATCAAGCCTTTAAGTGCACTAAAACTGCTTCTCGTTTTACGTACCGAATTCGGAACATATAATATTTTTTTCGAATATGCCGTTTGATAGAGTTTAATTCAAGGATTCCAAAACCCCGAACGGATTAATTTTTTGACTATGAAACTCCAGGAAATCATATTTAAAGTTTCGCGTCTAAATAGCCTGTAACGCTCAATTTTTTGACTTTTGCAAATATTTTTGCTAAAAATATTTTAAGTGTGAATTTAAATATATGGGCATTTCCTGAGTCCAAAAATGATCTCGGAATTTCCATCGGAGGTGTGCAAGTGCCTCAATGGATCGATTCAGTTTTACGTGATTAACCAAAGTTAGTGTTTTACTGTCTGTTTTCTTAAAATTGTCATATCTTTTGCATACGAACTCCAGTTTGGAAGTTCTTTATATTTTCTGAAACATGGAAACATGTACTATAAGGTTTTAATATTTTCTTCAGTCATAACTGCTTAATACAAATTTTTAGTTCTTCAGACGCATTAACCAGTATTGTAATTTTAGTTGTTTGATTCGTTTGACAGTTTACAAATTTGGAAGTAAGGTATCATTTGATATATTAAAATATTAGAAATGAATTCATTTATATCATATTAGATGCACTAAAACTCAATGAGTTAAATTACAAAGAGATTTACTGCAATTTAGTCGTTCACAGTCTAGGACCTAAGTTTCAGGATGTCACATTACCTCCTCGTTAAGGGATTTCGTCCCAAAATTATTAAGTCTAAGCTACTTTGTGTTGTCATTATGTTGTTCCACTAGTGGAGGGAGCATTGCTGAAAAAATGGGGATACTTTTGTTTCATTTGTTCCTCGCGTTCCCAAGTAAACTATAGTCCTCTGCGAGAGTTCCATCGAACATTTACTATAGGTATGCCGCTTTCCTTGAGTCTTTTAATCTCCACATCCATGATCTCTACTGGTTCCTCCATGAAGTGAAGCTTAGTATTGACCTAGATCTCATCGAGTGAAATGACGAGGTTCTCGTCAGATAGGAACTTCTTGAGATTACACATGTTGAAGGTATCATGAAGCTTGCTAAGTTATTTAGGTAATTTGAACTTGTAAGCCACCAAACCAATCCTTGCCATGATTTCGAAAGGTATGATGTAACGGGGGTTTAATTTACCTCTTTTTCCAAATCTGATGACACCCTTCCATGGAGCAACCTTTAGCAGGGCACGGAATCCCAGTTTTAATTCCAATGGTTTGTATTTTATGTTATCATAACTCTTCTGTCGACAACGTGTGGCTTTTAATCATTCCATTATTTGAATGATCTTCTCTGTCATTTCATGAACGATCTCGGGACCAATGAGCAGCGTGTCTCCAGCATGCTTTTAAGCTAATTGAGTAACTCCAATTTCAGCCCAACATATCGGAGAACGACACCTGCGCTCGTACAAGCCCTCGAATGGAGCGACCTTGATGCTAGTTTGATAGCTATTTTTGTATGAGAATTCCACCAACGGCAAGTGTGTATCCCACGCATTACCGAAGTCTATCACACAAGCGCAGAGCGTATATTCCAGAGTTTGTATTGTTATTTTGCTCTGGCCATCCACCTGAGGATGGTATGTTATACTCATATCGAGTTTGGTTCCTAGGGACTTTTGTAGTGATTGCCAAAATTTGGAAGTAAGTCTAATATCTTAGTCCGAGATGATATATATTGGCACGCCCCGCAGTCTGACTATCTCTCTAGATAGATCCTGATGAGTTTCACCATCTTGTCAGTTTCTTTGAAGTCCATCGCTATCTGTTCCCAGATGGTATCAGATCCAGTTGATGTTTTTGGTAGGTTTGTTATGAAGTCCATCGCTATCTGTTCCCACATCCATTCTGGGACCGACTGTTATTGTAGCACACCAGACGACTTTTGGTACTTTGTCTTGACCTTGGAGCAGGTCAAACATTTACCAACGTAGGTGGAAATTTCTTCTTTCATATCTAGGATATATTGAGTATCTTGATTTATGAGCATCGTTCAGAACTAAACTCCTGACTTCACCAAACATTGGGGTCCAAATTCGGTTCATGAAATATCGTGTTCCGTTTTCCTTGAGGTCGAACTGTTTGTCCCTACCTCGCAGGTTTTTATCTACGACATTCTTAGTTTTGAGTACTTCTAGCTAAGAATTACGAATTTGGGTGGTGAGGTTTGAGTGGATGGTTAGGGTTAGAGCCTTTACACAAAGAGGCTTTGCTCTCTCTCTCTTTCCTGCTTCATGCATCCGCCACGACATTTGCTTTACCAGGATGATAAGGAATTTCACATTCATAATCGTTTAACAATTCGATCCATCTTTGTTGTCTCATATTGAGCTCCCTCTCATCAAAGATTTGTTGACGACTTTTATGGTCAGTGAAAACGACACACTTTGTTCCATACAGGTAGTGCCTCCAAATTTTCAAAGCAAAACTATAGCACCCAACTCTAGGTCATGTGTAGTGTAGTTTGTTTTTTTCGCTTTAGTTGTCGGGATGGATGAATTTATTTCTCCGCATTAGTACGCATCCTAACCATTAGTGCGAGGCATGACAGAACACGAAAAAGTCCTTTATTCCCTCGGGAAGGGACAAAATTGGTTCACTGCACAACAATTGCTTCAATTCTCGGAAAATAGACTCTTGGCTATCTCCACAGTCAAACTTATTGTCTTTTTGGGTTAGTGCAGTGAGAGGCTTGGCTATTTTGGATAAGTTCTCGATGAATCTTCCATAGTAGCCTACATGCCGTAAGAATTGGCATACTTCGGTTGGTGTTGTTGGTGCTTTCCTATTCTTAACCGCTTTAGTCTTCTCAGGATCGAAATTAATCTCTTTACTACTAACCACTTGGACGAGGAAATGTACTTCGTTAATCCAATATTCACATTTTGAAAAAATTGCATAAAGTTTCTCTTTTCTTAACAGTTCCAGAATTAAAAGTAATTGTTGGCCATGTTCTTCATTGGTTCGTGAATATATCAATATACCGTCGACGAATACAATCAAGAATTTATCCTAGTAAGGTTTACACACCCAATTCATAACGTCAATGAATACGGTTGGAGCGTTGTTCAGTCTAAATGGTATAACTAGAAACACATAGTGATCATATCGAGGTCAAAATGCCGTCTTTGGAATATCTGCTTCTTGAACTCTAAGTCGACGGTAGCCAGATATTAGGTCGAACTTCGAGTTGTAGCACAATCCTTGCAGCTGGTCGGACAGGTCATCGATCCTTGGGAGTGAATACCGGCTTTCGATGTTGAGCTAACACAAAAGGTTTTAAATGTATAAGTATTAAAACTGCATAAGTATTAAAACTGCATAAGTGTTTTATGGCTAACACAAAAGGTTCTAGGGTACTAGGTATCTGCCACAGATTCTTGAGAACATTCTTCAACCTCTAAAACTCTCAAATATTGTAGCATGTCAAACTCCTTGCTCAAGGTTGGTTGTATACCGACCCGACCATTAATAACATAGGCACGCGTTCCGTGTTTATTTGTGGAATGGCTTATGTATAGTAGTAACCTTAATTGAGGTTTTTGACCTAAAGGGTTGAGTTGGTAGTTTTTCTTGAAGGGACGTTTAGAATTATTATTAAGTGCTCTCATCGCTGTTCAGAGGGCAGACGAGGGCCAGACAAGAAATATCGGAGGGTAGGATCATTTTAGCTATTAAGCCATTTTGAATCCAGCAACCCAGGTGACCCTTTAAACCAGTTTCCCCATGTCGTAAGTAGTCGAGAAGGAGTGCTATTAATATTAATAATAATTTTATTAGAATGTAGTTGCTATAGTTGTTTTCCTCTTTCGAGGATACGAGTTCTCAATAGCCAATTTAGCTCTGATAACAATCTGTCATACCCCCGACCGAGGCGGCGGAACATGCCGGGCTGCACGGCTAAGTTCATGGATCACAGATAAACAGAATATATTGCACAAGTAAAACAATAAATAAAACAATATTTTTATTCCATCTTTAACTTTTAATACAAGATTCTTAAAAATAATAGTAATACATGAATCGCCATTGCAGATAGGCTTAACATAACAAAAACTATAATTAAAATTACCTGCAATCCATGATTTTCCCAATGTCTGAAATGCTTGAAATCACTGATTTCCTAAGAATACATGTTGTTTGAAAGTCAACACAAGGTTGGTGATAGTCACATGTTTTGTACTAACAACAATATAATACTTTTAAAATGTCTAAAAAGTATTTTCTTTGTAAGTATAACATACTCAAAACGGTGTTTGTAAATCAAATTTGAATTTTCAAAATGTATCATAAGTAAATCCATACTTAAAATTTGCTTTGAGATCACCCAAGTCCAAAGTTTGTAGTGATAGAGAGACTTTAGTTAAAGTTTATAGTGAGTCCTATAACCGAGCTATGTGATTGTATGTACCCCATACGTCCCTTCATTATACGCCGTAGTAATGATTGTAAACACTTATCACCTACTTCAATTGATTAGTCGATGTTGTAGCTAGCAACCGCATGTCAACCCCTTATAGATCTATACATATGTATCTTGCTCAGAAAATTAACGGTTATAGTAATGTGGGTATACTATGTGTTTAGACCTATCCAGTGAATATAGTCTCACTAAAAATGCTTAACTAAGGTAGTTGAAAAAGCTCTAAGCCCTAACTTATAAATGGATAATTTATCAGGCATAATGAATTTGTATAGAGTTTATAAATACATATTGGTATACATTTAAGTTTGGTTTCTTGTATAAACCAGGTAGTAGCAAGGCATATATTATTTTAATAGTTGCAATATCTTAACAACATAACATATGATTATCTTGACATTGGAAACTAGTATTCGTGACATATAATCTCAACCTATTATTTCATAACTAGTGTAGTATTTGCATAAATTACTAATATTTTATGTGTATTATGTAGGTATTTATATCATATTTCACATGTATCCACCGCCAACACATGTAAAAATACCAAAGAGTGGTCGTAACACTCACCTTAAACATGCGGCTGTCGAGTTGCTTCGAGTATTGACTGTGACAGACCAAAATGGGTTGTCGTGGATTTGAAACTACGAGATTAATTAGTTTCCTAGGAAATTTCAATGTAAATTAACATTTGGAAGGTTATTTGAAATTTTAACTAAATTATAGGACATTTTTATAAATTTATTTTAAGTTAAATTTATTTAAACCAAAATTTATTTAAATCAAATTTTATTTAAATAAATTTTATTTAAACCAAAATAAATAAATAACTTTTTTAAATGAATTATTAAAATTTTATATTATAGTTTATGATTTAGTTTGAATAAGGTTTTCCATAACTGGGTAGGTTTTAAATATTTAATTGAAGTTTGGAACATTGGGACTAAATTTATAATGAATTTAAAATTTTGGGTGAATAACATGTATTTTGAAATGAGGTCTGCACGACAACAATGCAATTGAAATGAAGAAAAAAAAATATAAACGATCAGGATGTTGACTCTAATTCGAATGGATTGAATCACAAATGAAGATGGTGAGAAAGGCTTATGGTGGGAGGAACAACAATAGAAAGTGGCACACGGTGGCAGTTGATAGGGGTGAGGCGGAAGCTCCGCTGCCTTCACTTTTTCTTCTTGATTTCATCGACAGTAACAATAGAGGGAGAGAAGGGGAGGCGTGATACTGTATTGGAGGTGGTTTTTTTATCAATGGGGTGGCAAAAAGTGGTGGCAGGTGGTGACAGAACGGTGACGGGGGAAGTCCGGCTGTCTCCTGTTGCCGGTTTTTGCTGTTTTCCGGTGAAGACTAACAGAGGGGAGGGAGAGAGGATAGTTGAGGTGTGGTTGGAGGACGAATTTCGGTCACCATAAAGGAGTTAGAAGGTAGTTAATGTTGGTGATGTATGGTGACCTTGGGTGTTGGTGCAAACCTATATATATATATATATATATATATATATATATATATATATATATATATATATATATATATATATATATATATATATATATATATATATATATATATAGAGAGAGAGAGAGAGAGAGAGAGAGTGTGTGTGTGTGTGTGTGTGTGAGAGAGAGAGAGAGAGAGAGAGTGATCGCGAATTGAAGAAAATGACTAGGATTTTTTATTTTGGGGTTAAATACCCAAAGTTCTCTATTTATACTAGAAAGGGGTACTCACAAGCTTATATGGTCATGTCATGAAAACTATGCCAACACACAATATCACTCATGCCTTTTCCTAGTTGGTTAAGTGTACCCAAGGGAGCATGGGTTTAAAACCATGGGTATAATCCTAGATGAAGGTTGGTCAAGCAAGATGGGGCCTACCATGGTGACCAAATCAAGATTTTATGTGCTCTAAAACTACTTCTCGTTTTGCATACCGGATTTGGAATATCAAATAGTTTTTTGAATATTTCGTTCGTTAGAGTTTAATTCAAGGATTCCAAAAACCTGAACGGATTAATTTTTCGAGTTACAAAACTCCAGGAAATTACGTTTAAAGTTTCCGGTCTAAATAACCCGAAACACTCGTTTTTCGGCTTTCACAAATATTTTTGCTAAGAATATTTTAAGTTTGAAGTTAAATATTAGGCCATATGATTAATCCAAAAATGCTCTCGTAATTCCCACTGGAGATGTGCAAGTGATTCAACGGTTCGATTTGGTTTTACGCGATTAAAGAAAATTAGTGTTTTACTGTCTGTTTTCTTAAAACTATCATATCTTTTCCATATAAACTCTGTTTTGGACGTTCTATATATTTTTGGAAACAGGGATACATGTACTATAAGGTTTTAATGTTGGCTTCACTCATAACTGCTCAATATGAATTTTCACTTTTACAAACGTATTAACCAGTATTGCAATTTAAGCGGTTTGATTTGTTTGACAATTTACAACTTTGGAAGTAAGGTATCATTTGATATCTTACAATATTTGAAATGAATTCGTTTATTTCATATTAGATGCACTGATAATCAATGAGTTAAATGTCAAAGAGATTTATTTCAATTTAGTCGTTCGCAGTCTATGACCTAAATTTCGAGATGTCACATTACATCCCCGTTAAGGGAATTTTGTCCCGAAATTATTAAGTTCTAGACTACTTTGTCCTATCATTATGTCGATTCGCTTATGGGGGACCATCTTTGAACAAATGCGGTTACTTTTGTTTCATTTGATCCTCGTCGGCCCTCTACGAGAGTTTCGTGAGACGTTTACTATAGGTATTCGGATTTGCTTGAGTCATTTGATCTCCCGATCCATGATCTCCACTGGTTCCTCCTTGAACTAAAGCTTAGTGATGTCTTGGATCTCACCGATTGAAATGCCGAGGTTCTTGTCAGATAGGCACTTCTTGAGATTGCACATGTGGAAGGTATCGTGACCTTTGTTGAGCTCTTGATGTAATTTGACCTTGCAAGCCACTAGACCAACCCTTGCCAAGATTTTGAAAGGTCCGATGTAAAGGGAGTTTGGTTACCTCTTTTTCCAAAGCCAAAGCCATCCTTTCGTGGAGAAACCTTTAGCAGGATACGTTCTCCTACATTGAATTCCATTGGTTTACGTCTAATGTCAACATAGCTCTGTTGTCGACCACGTACGGCTTTTAATCGTTCCTTTATTTGAATGATCTTCTCCGTTGTTTCATGAATGATCTCAGGACCAGTGAGTAGAGTGTTTCCAACATTCTTTTTGGCTAACTGAGTATCTCCAATTTCTGCCCAACATATCGGAGAACGACATATGCACTCGTATAAGGCCACGAATGGAGCGGCCTTGATGCTAGTGTTATAACTATTGTTGTATGATAATTCAACTGTCTAGTGAGTGTCCCATGCATTACCGAAGTCTATCACACAAGTGTGAATCATATCTTCCAAAGTTTGTATTGTTCTTTTTCTCTGGCCATCCATCTAAGGATGGTATGCTCTACTCATATCGAGTTTGGTTCCTAGGGACCTTTGTAGTGATTGCCAAAATATGGAAGTAAATCTACTATGTCGGTCCGAGATGATAAATATAGCAGGTCGTGCAATCTGATTATCTCTCTGAGATATATCCTGGTGAGTTTCTCCATCTTGTTAGTTTATTTGATGGCTAAGAAGTGGGTGGACTTTGCCAAACGGTCAACCATTACCCAGATGGTGTCATATCCTCTTGACATTTTTGGTAGCTTTCTTATGAAGTCCATCGTTATCTGTTACCACTTCCATTATGGGATCCACGGTTGTTGCAGCAGACCAGATGGCTTCTGGTACTCTGCCTTGATCTTGGAATAGGTCAAACATTTACCAACGTAGGTGGCAATTTCTGCCTTCATATTGGGCCACGAATAAAGGTTTTAGAGATTGAGATACATCTTGTTTGATGTAGGATGTATCGTGTTCCGTCTTCCTTGAGGTCTAAGTGTTTGTCCAAGCCTCACATTGAGGACAAACTCATCAAACTATTCCACGATACTACGATATTATCCTGTACGCAAACAACCTCCTGGTGATCTGTTGCAGCAAGTTGGGTCTCGAGAATCTGTATTATGTAATCTTGTGCTCTATAGTGAGTACTCAAGGCATTCACCTCGGTGCGGTTAGCACCGATGCGATGATTCAAGGTCTGGATAGCCTCAAATTCCTCCTTCTTCTCTTCCCCGAGTCTCTCAACTCGATGCCCTAGTGAAGTAGAGACTGAATCTCTGACAAAGCCCTATACAGATCTCACTCTATCTGCTAGCTATTCGGTCTAAAACATGAGGTGTTGTGTGGGATCTTTCTCAAGGTCGTCCCTGAGTGGTGCCCGTGAAGACTTGCCAATCTCAAATCGTGGTGGAAGATCAGTAATCCTCTTCTTGCGGAGGAGGTCTATGAGTCAAGCTGGTCAGTGGGGCATGGTTCGTTTCCCCAGTTGACCATGATTGTGTCGGGAAACATGTGCGGTAGGATCCAAATTGTGGTAGTGCGGTCTGGGCGGTGAGGATGGTGGGGTAGGAGGAGCAGACTCCTCATCAATAAGGCCATACTCAATGGGGCCATCCTCCTCAATCTCCTGGGCATCCGGTAGTATGCCCTCACCTTCAGACTACTCATCCTCTTCGGAGTCCTCTTCCTCCTTGTCCTAAGATGGATCCTCCTCCTCTAAGAAATCTGCGGGGGCAATCGGAGCGTCCAGTGGGAAGTATGGATCCCCAGCTAAATGAAGTGGAACCATATGTAACTCATCAGGGTCTGCAATCTGCATGCATGCTTGTTGGTCATTGGGTGTGTCTGCCATCTACATAAAAGGGTTTTGAATGTGTTAGTTAGTTTTTAACTATATAAGTATTAAAACTGCATAAATATTTTATGGTTGACATAAAAGGTTCTAAGGTACTATGTATGTACCACAGATTATTGAGAAGATTTATCAACCTCTAAAACTCTAAACCATTGTACCCTGTCAAACTCCTTGCTCAAGCTTGGTTGTGCACCGACCTGACCATAAATAACATATGTGCGCGTTCCAAGTTTATTTGTGGAAGTTTTAGTTGAAGGGATGTTTAGAATTTTTATTAAGTGTTCTCATCACGGGTCAGAGGGCAGACGAGGGCTAGACGAGAAACACCAGAGGGTAGGATCATTTTAGCAATTATGCCATTCTGAATCCAGCAACCCTAGCGCCCCTTTAAACCAGTTTCCCCATGTTGTAAGTAGTCGAGAAGTAGTGTTATTAATATTTATAATACTTCTATTAGAAGCTAGTTGCTATAGTTGTATTCCTGTTTAGAGGATACGAGTTCTCTATAGCAAATTTTGCTGTGATACCAATCTGTCATACCCCCGACCGAGGTGGCAGAACATGCCGGGCTGCACGACTAAATTCGTGGGTCACAGATAAAGTGAATATATTGCACAAGTATAACAATAAATTAAAGAATGTTTTTATTCCATCTTTAAGTTTGAATACACGGTTCTTACAAATAATAGTAAATACAGGAATTGCCATAGCAAATAAGCTTAACATAACAAAAAATAGAATTTAAATTACCTGCAATCCATGATTTTCCCAATGTCTGAAATTCTTGAAATCACTAATTTTCTATGAATACATGTAGTTTGAAAGTGAAAACAAGGTTGTTAAGAGTCACAGGTTTTCTGCTAACAATAGTATAATACTTTTAAAAAGTCTAAAAAGTAACCATACTCAAAAGAGTCTTTGGAAATCTGATTTGAATATTTAAAATATATTATCAGTAAATACATACTTCAAATTCGCTTTGAGATCAGCCAAATCCATGGTTTGTAGTGACAGAGAGAATTCAGTTAATGTTTGTAGTGAGTCCTATAACCGAGCTATGTGGTTGTATGTACCCCCTACATCGCATCATTATACGCCGTAGTAATGATTATAGACACTTATCGCCTACTTCGATTGATCAGTTGATGTTGTAGGTAGCAACCGCAAGTGGGAAAGTCAACCCCGTATAGATATATACATATGTATCTCGCTCCGAAGATTAAGGGTTATAGTAGTGTGGGTATACTATGTGTTTAGACTTAGCTAATGAATATAGTCTCACTAAAAATCCTTTAAGTAAGGTAGTTGAAAAGACTCTCAGTTGTAACTTATAAGTGGATAATTTATTAGGCATAATGAATATATATATAGTTTATAAAAGCATATTGTTATACATTTAAGTATGCTTCCTTGTATACAGCAGGTAGTAGCAAGGAATATATTATGTTAATAGTTGCAATATATTAACAACATAACATATGATTATCTTGATATTGGAAACTAGTATTCATGGCATATAATGTCAACCTATTATTTCATAACTAGCATAGTATTTGTGTAAAATAATAATATTTTGTGTATTATGTACGTATTTATATCGTATTGCACATGTATCCTCCTCCAAAACAAGTAAAAATACAAAAGAGGGGATGTAACACTCACCTTAAACGTGCGACTATCGAGTTGTTTCAAGTATTGACTGTGATAAACCAAAATGTGTTGCAGCGGATTTGAAACTCCAAGATTAATTTAGTTTCCAAGAAAATTTCAATGTAAATTAACATTTGGAAGGTTATTTGGTATTTTATCTAAATTATAGGACTTATTTATAAATTTATTTTACAATAAAATTTATTTAAACGACAATTTATTTAAATCAAAATTTATTTAAATAAATTTTTTATTTAAACCAAAATAAATAAATATTTTCTCAAAAATGAATAATTAAAGTTTTATATTATTATTTAGGATTTACTTTGAAAAAGGTTTACCATAACTAGGTAGGTTTTGAATAATTTAATTGAAGTTTGGAACATTGGGACTAAATTTGTAATGTATTTAAAATTTTGGGTGAATAACATTTATTTTGAAATGAGGTTTGCACACTGGAGGAGGTCGTATGTGTCGACGACAATGGAAAATAAACGCAGAAAAAAAAAGATTATAAACGATCGGGACTTCGACTCTAAATTCGATTGGATTAAATAAAAAATGAAGATGGTGAGAAAGGCTTACGGTGGGAGGAACAACAGTAGGACGTGGCACATGGTGGCAGTTGATGGGGGTATGGCAAAAGCTCCGTTGCCTTCACTGTTTCTTCTTGATTTCGTCGTCAGTAACAGTAGAGGGAGAGAAGGAGAGGTGTGAGACTATATTGGAGGTGGTTTTTTGTGACAACCCGAAATTTTCATTTGTATAAACTCCGCAGTCAAGCACATCAAATAATGGTCAAATTCATCTCAGTACATTTTTGGCCGGTTTTAAGTCCGTTTGGATATTTTATTTTAATTTTTCGTCAAACGAACAAATAAATGGAAGTACCCGTTAGGAGTGTTGTGACACAAATAAACGATTAACACCTTGACTAGGTGTTTACGGCCAAACAAGGGAGTTTGGGCCGTAAACTCCCTTTGACCATGAACTCATGCATATAGCATGAGTTTACCCTCCATTCCTCACTTTTCACTTCCTAACTCAAGAACACCAAAATTCTCTCTCAAGTATCATATCACATTTCTTCAAATCCGCCAAAAATGTAAGTGTTTCCTTCCTTGTTTCGTTCAAATAACACTTTATCTAGTGTTTATCCTCGATTTCATCCATGGAAATCTCCTATTTTCTTAGATCTTCAAGTGTTCTTCAAAACACCAAGAACACCAAGAACACAGACTAGTGATTTTGGCCCTTAAACACTCCTACAAGCCTCCTATAAGTAAGTACACTCCTCCTAACTAGTTTTTTGCTTAGAATACATGTTAAACCCTTGAAGAACATCAAAATCCCCAAGAACATATGTGTTTACGGTTCAAGAAGATCTCCTTGGACCGTAAACACCTTCAAGTGGGGTTTAGGTGCCCCTAACACCTTCTATGGCTTGTATAAAGGACTAGAACCTTGCATGCATGAGTTAGAGACACCAAAACACGAAATGGTTGGGTAACCATGAGTTTACGACCGTAAACTCATGAGTTTACGAACGTAAACACATGTGTTTACGACCGTAAACTCCCAAGGAGTGGTCCAAGGACCGTCAACTCCAAAGAAAGGCCATTTCGAGCCCTAGTCACTTCCTAAGCCTTGGATTCGAGTCTAGCTTACTTCCTTGTGTGGTATAAGACCTTAAAACACCCAATGACACCATTTCCAAGAGTTTACAGCCATAAACTCATGGGGGAAATGGTCCCAGAACCGTAAACCCATATGGTGCTACCATATGGGGAGTAAACTCCAATGTGAGGCCATACTCTCTTTAGATGCAACCCTTTAGTACTCCTAGCACTTGAAGCAAAGTGTTTCCATGTATTAGGGTGTCTTTACTTGCTTAATTAGTTATTAAATGACTAATTAGATACATAAATGTATCATTACATGTTCAATAGGATCCGCGTGTGTGTTCAAGTCCTCCTTTGACACTTAGCATCCTATACCATCCGTTCATCCGAATCACCCACTACAGGTGAGTTCATACCCCTTAATTAACCTTTTAAATGATTTTAAACACTTTTATGGGGGGGAATACAAGTTGATCTGATAAGTTATTATATCAACCATGTGATTAATAACTGTCTAGCAAATAGATTTTTGCATGTTAAACTGTTTTTATTCGGCTAAAGGTTTTCAAATCTTGTTTTCAAATCTCTTTTAAAGTACAAAAATCCCTTTTTACCTTATTAAGCTTTCATCAATGTCTTTTAAACTTATATTCTTGATAGATTCATGTCTATATAGATATAGGTATATAAGTAGGATTTGAAGGACTTAGGACTGATAACCCGCTTTATTTCCTGTTCCTTGTTTGGTTGTGGACTTAGAGCATCCGGTTATTTGTCCGAGTGTCGTTGAAATCCTAGTTATATATTATGTATATCTGGTTAGATGTTAATACTCTTATTCCAGTTCAACACCTTTGGGTAGCAAAGGCATCTAGATAACCTCTCGAGTAAACTATAATAGGTATAGTTTAGAAACCAGCCATAACTCTCATGAAGGAGAACTTAGTTATATCTATATTCTGAAAACTTATACTTTTAGTAAAAAGAAAGGTTTATAGAAATCAAAACACAAGATACATCCTTATGACGCGGATTTCACCGTTGTCGAGTGGTAACCAGAGTCTCCTGGAGGGAGAGCGGGCATTGTGTGTATAGATATATACGGGACAGACCATCCCACATCCTGACTGCTAGCTACAGTCCCGGCCGACCAAGCCAAAGGGTGACAAATGTCACATTCACTCTGACGCCAGCAGGTCGTCATGTTTACATCCGTCAATCAGTATGGTTACGAGTATCTTTACATTTACCTTATAATTCATGGCTTTAAGGTAATAAGTGTTATCACGGTATTTTCTACATATAAAACCCTCATGATATATTTTCCTAATTATACACTAGGCCACATTTAAAACCTTTAACTAACCTACCTAGGATTAAAGGCTACTTTAGACTCCCCGAGGCGTATTGTTCACTTAATACCACCTGGAGTCTATATTTCATTTACTTAGACTCTCCGAGGCGTATTGTTTATTTAATACTACTTGGAGTCTGCATTTTCCTTCTTTAGACTCCTCGAGGCATATTGTTCACTTAATACCGCCTGGAGTCTATATTTCATTCACTTAGACTCTCTGAGGCGTATTGTTCATTTAATACTACCTGGAGTCTGCATTTTCCTTCTTTAGACTCCCCAAGGTATATTGTTCATTCAATACTACCTAGAGTTTGTATTGTACTCCGTTATAAACAGCAACGTCTTTGCTGAAGAAAAGTATTATTTTCCCTATTACTTTTACTTGTGACCTTCTCAAATAATTATTAAAAGTATAAACTATATTTTGATAATGATAGTTACTTTTGGGGAAAAATACTCCTTAAACATAAAACAGTTGGGTCTTGGTAGAAGAATGCTCCTAGTAGAGAAACTCATTCGTTTAAACATAAGACATTTGGGTCTTGGTAGAAGACTACTTTTATTAGAAAATATAGGATTTTCTGGAAAGAATTCTAATACTCTGTAAACTCAAATCACCATCATCTAGTGAGATTATTTTGAAGAAAAACATGTATTTATATCAATGTCATTAAGTACTTATGAACTCACCAGCATTAAAATGCTGATACTCTCTTTCAAAATAACTTGTATTCTCAGGTCATCAGTAGACATGTACACTCCGGAAGCTTTTTCGAAGTCAGCCTAGTACGAAGCTGCAGCTTATGTTATTTTCTATATCTACTTTGATGTTGTTGTTAAATGTAACCTATGTAAAACTTATACTATTAATGCAATGGTTGTTGTACTTTGATTACTATACTGCATATGTTGTGATACTTGACATGACGTCCTCCACCCCAGAACGTTTCCGCCGTTCCGGTTTTGGGGTGTGACAGAATGGTATCAGAGCATTGTTTATAGTGAGCTCAGTATATCAAATCATAAAAGATATACAACCTATAAATACAATGGGATAAAAACACTCTGACCAAGAATTATACTTTAAAATATAATCATATATTACAAAAGTATAAGAACATCCAGAATATATAAAAACCCAAGCAAGTATCACAAGAAGAATAAGAATAAAAGTCTTTGGATGTTGAGCATTACCGTCAAACCTGGGCAGTTATGTAATCGTAAGCTGGAATAAATGTAACCTGATCAACTACATTTATTCGAGATGCGACTAACGTGTGCTTGGGGGTGATGGTGGTGTTGCAACGAATCTGAAACTTACCAAATAGGAATGCTAGAGCCAAACATAAAGTTTAAAATACTATAGGAGTATTTTATGATACTAAAAGACTAACAATAAACCCAAAAGCATGTTCAGAAGTTTTAGAATCAAACATGAAATTAAAATACTATGGGAGTATTTTAGGAACCATAAATAACCTTGCGTGAAAACTAAAAGAGATCCTTATTGATAGACCTATGATTACAAAGTATATACTCCTAAGGTTATGTATAGTGAGCATCTCATAGGCTAAAAATATGTGGTTTCGCTCTACTTCCTTTTCCTTGTTTGGATGTGGATATAGGGTAGTATCACATATTCGAAGGCCTATCAGATCTAAGTTATATATGATTTGTGTACACTATGTAATTGTAGCCGGACTCGATATGGATCAACCAGTAAAATGTTTTAATAATCTCTTAAGATTCTTTAGACATTCCCCTTTCTCGGACAAACCCCATTAGGAAACCTTATCCACTTCAGTAATCAGCAGAGGAGTCGATAAAGACCTAGAAGAGGTTCATTAAGAAAGATTTCCAAGTAGGAAGTAAACGAACAGTGATGAGGCTATTGAAATCACCTTGTGCCTATACCTTTTAGGGACATCGGTGGGGAATTCGCCTGAACTTCTGAGATTCCAGTCATCTATTATGAAGTGATGACACTCAGAATCAGAATCAGAAGTAAGGCGGAGCAGAAATTCAATAGGTCTACGAGGACAGAGAACCCTATCTAGATAGCCGGAGGAACCAACACTTGTTCCAGTCAGGGATAAGAGGTGGACAGAGGGAGCAAATGCATGGAACCCGAGAAGTGTTTCTACCTCTTTAAACGTCACGCAACTAATCCATAAAATAATAAAATTTAGTGAGCTAGTGATTACACTGCTCACACTATGTGTTAGGCAAATTCGTCTTTCCCGTCGCGATTAATATAAATAGATCGGATCACAAAACCTCGATTAAGAGTGTTTAGCCATAAGTTTTCATGAGCCTTTTCTTCCGTGATCTTCGTTCCGAACTTCTCTCAAATCTTTTCAAAGCCGGAGAGTGAACCTCTCCAATATAAAGATAACTTAGTAGGAACGACACCCATTTTATGGCTTTCCGATACACTTACTCCTATCCTGTTACCCAAACTGCATCATAGGGATGTAGGTCGACGCTCAGATAACCATAATTCAAGGCGCGGAAAAATTTATGCCTATCATAGTAAAGAAAGATACGTCTAGGGTTAACCATCGTTTCTCATCAGCTTGTGTTCCTTTTCGTATAGGAAAAACCATGCCTCCAAAGAAACATAACCAAACCGCTGGTAAGACACCGATTCTTCAAATCGATGAAGCTACGTTTCAAGCTGCAGTTTCAGCAGCCGTAGCAGCTGTCATGGCTCACCTGAACGCTAACAACGCCAATGTTAGCAGGAGCCCTATCGGGAATCCCGATCATAGCAATGGACAGCAGCAACCGACACCCGTATGCAGAGCCACACAAGAACTCCAACCTAATCCACTGAAAAGAAAGTTTAAGAACGAGGAGGGAAGTACCTCGACTCAAGGACCTTCCAAAGGGCAACGAGCTGAGGTAGTCAATACCCCTATCAACCCGCCCGTCTCGACTCCCAGAAGACCATACCTAGGAAACCTTCCCCGTTGCAGCAGGTGTGACTTCCATCATTATGGAGTCTGTCGGGAACCCTTTTGTGTTAGGTGCAACATGAAGGGGCATACCACCCGCAGCTGCAGAACCCCGGTTGAGTTCATTACATCAACCACCAATGTTGGGACCAGTCCAGTATGCCACCTATGTGGTGAAGTTGGGCACTTTAAGAGGGACTGCCCAACTGAAAGAAATGACAAGGGCGCAGGAGGAGTTTAACCCTAATGCCTAGGGGAACCATCAAAGAACCCGGTAGAATTTTGGTACGTCTCTTAATCCTGAGTAGCTAACCGAAAACTTTAAATAATCAATTCTAATTGTAATTACTCCCTCGTTAAGGCGAAAGTCGTAGCACTGTTATAAAACTTGAAAACCCATCAGGTAAAGCTATGATGGCTTAGTATATACGTTATGGCCATTTATAATTAAGATTGATAGACCTCGAGTGAGTGATGCTGCCTTATCTCCTGTTCCTTGTTTGGTTGTGGATTTAGGGCGGAGTCGCTCAGTCAACAGTCCTTTTGATCTTAATTATACATGACTAGTGTATACTAGGCGGTTGTAGAGAGGCCTCATGAGAAATCCATTCATGAAAAGTACATTATTCCAAAACATCAGGACCCCTAGAGTTCAGCGTCACTAATGTCGGTCCAAGTATCCATGATAGTAATACCGTGGACGAAGCCCACGACGCTAGGAACTTGTGTGCCCTGTTCAGCACATGGTCCTATAAATTTTCATTCTATATCTTGTTGATGTTTGCTAATTTCGACACTACCGTCAGCCATGGTTCGAATTGATGCGACCGTGTGAAAATTTCCTAGTGCTGTGTAAAAAGAGCTTTTACCTTATCCTAAACGTCAAATAAAGGTTCTTTCGAACCTAATAAGAAAACCTAATGCGAACCATCGGTCGTCTCTTTCATCCAACCTTCAGAAGTACCCAGGAGAGGGGTATCGCGCATTGTTAACCAACCCCGTTAGACTTTAAAACCACAAACGAAAAGCACTGTAGATATTCCGAAAGACAATAACCGCCCGATGCCTACTCAATAGAGCCCCCAGAAAGAACATTAGCACCACACAACCAGGTTCGTGAATCAAGAGAAAAGAACTCGTGGGATTAAATCACTACTGCTGAGTATATGCATTAGAGTGGTATATAATTTACATTAATGAAATTTAAGATATGCGCTTCCTCCCTACTCCTTGTTCCTTGTTTGGTTGTGGGTTTGGGGTGGGGCCACACATCTGAACATCCTGTCAATCTCAATTATATACGACTTACATACACCGAGTAACAATGATTGAGCCAGGTACGAGGCCTACCACGAACCTTATAATAAGACCCTTCATCCTATCCCATAGAAAAGGAGCTGGAGTCAAGAGAACCACTGTAGGTTGAGCTACTAAAATGACCACAAATTAGAAATTTGTTGTCATCCCGGTTAAGCGAACAAAGTAGCTAACACCCTCAGTTAGGAGAAGTAACTCAAGTTGTAAGAGTCGAAAACATTGACTACAATCATCCATTCACGCCAAATCCCACAAAAATTAAGCATCTCAGCGGTAAGCTATGAAACCTGGAAAGCTGTGACAGGTTAAACTCTGAGACGAATGGATGAGGAAATTAGAGGTTTTGAGTGACGGAACCCTATGCTACCTAGATTAAATCTAGATAGAGAAAACTCAGAAACACCGGAAGAGTAATTGCAAGGGATACTCGCACTACTCAGGCACTTCGTCCATCCAAATAGAGACGAGTAGTGCCTAGGACGCCATGCCTCCTCATGCGAGAAAAGTCACCGTCACCTTATAGACGATCGACCGCATTCATCGAAGTTAATACTAGAATGCCAAGAACCACATGATAACCTTCGCGACCCAAAATGCTTGAATAAAGTAGGTGGTAAGTTGCATTAAGCTTTATAACCCAGGTCATAAAGAGATTGTAGACTCGACACCAGTCTAGGTGTTAGTCGATGGGTTATATAAGAACACGCACTTCCTACAAACTGGAGGGAGCAGACGCGATGGAGAATGGAGCAAGTCTTAGAGATTTGTTAGACTACTAGGTGTTCCAAAGGATACTATCCTTAAAGAGATAGTAGAACCACCTCCTGAAATAGTCAAGCGCTTCGGAAAATCTCTAAGGACGAAGTTAGCCCTGATCAGAGACTGCTATCCATGAAACAGCAAAGCGAGTAAGATAATGATTCTTTCCAATTAGGAATCATACTGTGAAAGCATCTATTAGACGATGACAAAAGTTAAAATTTTCTAAGCATCGTCTGGTGAAACCCTCTATCACACTGACTTTGAGAGTTTCCGTTAGAAACACCTCAAGAGTCAGAAGTGCAGGTCCATTTTGCACTAGGTCGAGATAGATGCCAGCATATAGTCAGCACTTCCAATGATCCAGAAAACCTTCGAAAGCTAATCATTAGGAAATACGAATCCGAAGACGACCTGAGCCTTCTAAGAACCAACCCGGGGACTACACCCCCAATAACAAAGAACTTTTGGAACTTCAGAATGGCGATCACGCCAAGTGATGACCTAACCATGGAAGTACATTATGTTCTAAGTGCTGAAGCATTCTATCTTCCCAAGAACTTAGGACCACTGAAGATTCATGATAAGAGTTGGTCCAGCTTCCATCGGACCTCAACTATTTCAGGGATTCCATAATTCCCACCCAAATCCACCCACGTTTTAGACTTGAAAAAGTGCTTATCCGACGTGACTCTTGAAATCCCACTCGTCAAGATCGAAATCAATGAGAGCCCAAACTTCGTGTAGGAGCCTGTAAAGATCATGTACCGAGAGGTCAAGGGAAACGAAACAAATCCGCATCCCAATCGTGAGGCTGGAACACCAAGCGAGTACCGGAGTTCACTTGGGAGTGCGAAGAGCAATTGAAACTTAAACGTCCCCATCTTTTTGCTTAGTTATTTTGTGATAACTTAATGGCTTGAACTCTAATTTCGGGATGAAATTCCCTCTAACGGGGGGATGATGTGACAACCCGAAATTTTCATTTGTATAAACTCCGCAGTCAAGCACATCAAATAATGGTCAAATTCATCTCAGTACATTTTTGGCCGGTTTTAAGTCCGTTTGGATACTTTATTTTAATTTTTCGTCAAACGAACAAATAAATGGAAGTACCCGTTAGGAGTGTTGTGAAACAAATAAACGATTAACACCTTGACTAGGTGTTTACGGCCAAACAAGGGAGTTTGGGCCGTAAAATCCCTTTGACCATGAACTCATGCATATAGCATGAGTTTACCCTCCATTCCTCACTTTTCACTTCCTAACTCAAGAACACCAAAATTCTCTCTCAAGTATCATATCACATTTCTTCAAATCCGCCAAAAATGTAAGTGTTTCCTTCCTTGTTTCGTTCAAATAACACTTTATCTAGTGTTTATACTCGATTTCATCCATGGAAATCTCCTCTTTTCTTAGATCTCAAGTGTTCTTCAAAACACCAAGAACACACACCAGTGTTTTTGGCCCTTAAACACTCCTACAAGCCTCCTATAAGTAAGTACACTCCTCCTAAATAGTTGTTTGCTTAGAATACATGTTAAACCCTTGAAGAACATCAAAATCCCCGAGAACATATGTGTTTACGGTTCAAGAAGATCTCCTTGGACCATAAACACCTTCAAGTGGGGTTTAGGTGCCCCTAACACCTTCTATGGCTTGTATAAAGGACTAGAACCTTGCATGCATGAGTTAGAGACACCAAAACACGAAATGGTTGGGTAACCATGAGTTTACGGCCGTAAACTCATGGGTTTACGACCGTAAACACATGTGTTTACGACCGTAAACTCCTAAGAAGTGGTCCAAGGACCGTAAACTCCAAAGAAAGGCCATTTCGAGCCCTAGTCACTTCCTAAGCCTTGGATTCGAGTCTAGCTTACTTCCTTGTGTGGTATAAGACCTTAAAAAACCCAATGACACCATTGCCATGAGTTTACGGCCGTAAACTCATGGGGGAAATGGTCCCAGAACCGTAAACCCATATGGTGCTACCATATGGGGAGTAAACTCCAATGTGAGGCCATACTCTCTTTAGATGCAACCCTTTAGTACTCCTAGCACTTGAAGCAAAGTGTTTCCATGTATTAGGGTGTCTTTACTTGATTAATTAGTTATTAAATGACTAATTAGATACATAAATGTATCATTACATGTTCAATAGGATCCGCGTGTGTGTTCAAGTCCTCACTTGACACTTAGCATCCTATACCATCCGTTCATCCGAATCACCCACTACAGGTGAGTTCATACCCCTCAATTAACCTTTTAAATGATTTTAAACACTTTTATGGGGGGGAATACAAGTTGATCTGATAAGTTATTATATCAACCATGTGATTAATAACTGTCTAGCAAATAGATTTTTGCATGTTAAACTGTTTTTACTCAGCTAAAGGTTTTTAAATCTTGTTTTCAAATCTCTTTTAAAGTACAAAAATCCCTTTTTACCTTATTAAGCTTTCATCAATGTCTTTTAAACTTATATTCTTGATAGATTCATGTCTATATAGATATAGTTATGTAAGTAGGATTTGAAGGACTTAGGACTGATAACCCGCTTTATTTCCTGTTCCTTGTTTGGTTGTGGACTTAGAGCATCCGGTTATTTGTCTGAGTGTCGTTGAAATCCTAGTTATATATTATGTATATCTGGTTAGATGTTAATACTCTTATTCCAGTTCAACACCTTTGGGTAGCAAAGGCATCTAGATAACCTCTCGAGTAAACTATAATAGGTATAGTTTAGAAACCAACCATAACTCTCATGAAGGAGAACTTAGTTATATCTATATTCTGAAAACTTATACTTTTAGTAAAAAGAAAGGTTTATAGAAATCAAAACACGAGATACATCCTCATGACGCGGATTTCACCGTTGTCGAGTGGTAACCAGAGTCTCCTGGAAGGAGAGCGGGCATTATGTGTATAGATCTATACGGGACAGACCATCCCACATCCTGAATGCTAGCTACAGTCCCGGCCGACCAAGCCAAAGGGTGACCAATGTCACATTCACTTCGACGCCAGCAGGTCGTCATGTTTACATCCGTCAATCAGTATGGTTACGAGTATCTTTACATTTACCTTATAATTCATGGCTTTAAGGTAATAAGTGTTATCAAGGTATTTTCTACATATAAAACCCTCATGATATATTTTCCTAGTTATACACTAGGCCACATTTTAAACCTTTAACTAACCTACCTAGGATTAAAGGCTACTTTAGACTCCCCGAGGCGTATTGTTCACTTAATACCGCCTGGAGTCTATATTTCATTCACTTAGACTCTCCGAGGCGTATTGTTCATTTAATACTACCTGGAGTCTGCATTTTCCTTCTTTAGACTCCCCGAGGCGTGTAGTTCACTTAATACCGCCTGGAGTCTACATTTCATTCACTTAGACTCTCCGAGGCGTATTGTTCATTTAATACTACCTGGAGTCTGCATTTTCCTTCTTTAGACTCCCTGAGGTATATTATTCATTCAATACTACCTGGAGTTTGTATTGTATTCCTTTATAAACAGCAACGTCTTTGCTGAAGAAAAGTATTATTTTCCCTATTACTTTTACTTGTGACCTTCTCAAATAATTATTAAAAGTATAAACTATATTTTGATAATGATAGTTAGTTTTGGGGAAAAATACTCCTTAAACATAAAACAGTTGGGTCTTGGTAGAAGAATGCTCCTAGTAGAGAAACTCATTTGTTTAAACATAAAACAATTGGGTCTTGGTAGAAGACTACTTTTATTAGAAAATATAGGATTTTCTGGAAAGAATTCTAATACTCTGTAAACTCAAATCACCATCATCTAGTGAGATTATTTTGAAGAAAAACATGTATTTATATCAATGTCATTAAGTACTTATGAACTCACCAGCATAAAAATGCTGATACTCGCTTTCAAAATAACTTGTATTCTAAGGTCATCAGTAGACAGGTACACTCCGGGAGCTTTTGCGAAGTCAGCCTAGTACCAAGCTGCAGCTTATGTTATTTTCTATATCTACTTTGATGTTGTTGTTAAATGTAACCTATGTAAAACTTATACTATTAATGCAATGGTTGTTGTACTTTGATTACTATACTGCATATGTTGTGATACTTGACATGACGTCCTCCACCCCATAACGTTTTCGCCATTCCGGTTTTGTGGTGTGACAGATTGGTATCAGAGCATTGTTTATAGTGAGCTCAGTATATCAAATCATAAAAGATATACAACCTATAAATACAATGGGATAAAAACACTCTGCCCAAGAATTATACTTTAAAATATAACCATATTTTACAAAAGTATAAGAACATCCAGAATATATAAAAACCCAAGCAAGTATCACAAGAAGAATAAGAATAAAAGTCTTTGGATGTTGAGCATTACCGTCAAACCTGGGCAGTTATGTAATCGTAAGCTGGAATAAATGTAACCTGATCAACTACATTTATTCGAGATGCGACTAACGTGTGCTTGGGGGTGATGGTGGTGTTGCAACGAATCTGAAACTTACCAAATAGGAATGCTAGAGCCAAACATAAAGTTTAAAATACTATAGGAGTATTTTATGATACTAAAAGACTAACAATAAACCCAAAAGCATGTTCAGAAGTTTTAGAATCAAACATGAAATTAAAATACTATGGGAGTATTTTAGGAACCGTAAATAACCTTGCGTGAAAACTTAAAGAGATCCTTATTGATAGACCTATGATTACAAAGTGTATACTCCCAAGGTTATGTATAGTGAGGATCTCATAGGCTAAAAATATGTGGTTTCGCTCTACTTCCTTTTCCTTGTTTGGATGTGGATATAGGGTAGTATCACATATTCGAAGGCCTATCAGATCTAAGTTATATATGATTTGTGTACACTATGTAATTGTAGCCGGACTCGATATGGATCACCCAGTAAAATGTTTTAATAATCTCTTAAGATTCTTTAGACATTCCCCTTTCTCGGACAAACCCCTTTAGGAAACCTTATCCACTTCAGTAATCAGCAGAGGAGTCGATAAAGACCCAGAAGAGGTTCATTAAGAAAGATTTCCAAGTAGGAAGTAAACGAACAGTGATGAGGCTATTGAAATCACCTTGTGCCTATACCTTTTAGGGACATCGGTGGGGAATTCGCCTGAACTTCTGAGATTCCAGTCATCTATTATGAAGTGATGACACTCAGAATCAGAATCAGAAGTAAGGCGGAGCAGAAATTCAATAGGACTACGAGGACAGAGAACCCTATCTAGATACCCGGAGGAACCAACACTTGTTCCAGTCAGGGATAAGAGGTGGACAGAGGGAGCAAATGCATGGAACCCGAGAAGTGTTTCTACCTCTTTAAACGTCACGCTAATAATCCATAAAATAATACAATTTAGTGAGCTAGTGATTACACTGCTCACACTATGTGTTAGGCAAATTCGTCTTTCCCGTCGCGATTAATATAAATAGATCGGATCACAAAACCTCGATTGAGAGTGTTTAGCCATAAGTTTTCATGAGCCTTTTCTTCCGTGATCTTCGTTCCAAACTTCTCTCAAATCTTTTCAAAGCCGGAGAGTGAACCTCTCCAGTATAAAGATAACTTAGTAGGAACGACACCCATTTTATGGCTTTCCGATACACTTACTCCTACCCTGTTACCCAGACTGCATCATAGGGATGTAGGTCGACGCATAGACAACCATAATTCGAGGCGCGGAAAAATTGATGCCTATCATAGTAAAGAAAGATACGTCTAGGGTTAACCATCGTTTCTCATCAGCTTGTGTTCCTTTTCGTATAGGAAAAACCATGCCTCCAAAGAAACATAACCAAACCGCTGGTAAGACACCGATTCTTCAAATTGATGAAGCTACGTTTCAAGCTGCAGTTTCAGCAGCCGTAGCAGCTGTCGTGGCTCACCTGAACGCTAACAACGCCAATGTTAGCAGGAGTTCTATCGGGAATCCCGATCATAGCAATGGACAGCAGCAACCGACACCCGTATGCAGAGCCACACAAGAACTCTAACCTAATCCACTGAAAAGAAAGTTTAAGAACGAGGAGGGAAGTACCTCGACTCAAGGACCTTCCAAAGGGCAACGAGCTGAGGTAGTCAATACCCCTATCAACCCGCCCGTCCCGACTCCCAGAAGACCATACCTAGGAAACCTTCCCCGCTGCAGCAGGTGTGACTTCCATCATTATGGAGTCTGTCGGGAACCCTTTTGTGTTAGGTGCAACATGAAGGGGCATACCGCTTGCAGCTGCAGAACCCCGGTTGATTTCATTACATCAACCACCAATGTTGGGACCAGTCCAGTATGCCACCTATGTTGTGAAGTTGGGCACTTTAAGAGGGACCGCCCAACTGAAAGAAATGACAAGGGCGCAGGAGGAGTTTAACCCTAATGCCTAGGGGAACCATCAAAGAACCCGGTAGAATTTTGGTACGTCTCTTAATCCTGAGTAGCTAACCGAAAACTTTAAATAATCAATTCTAATTGTAATTACTCCCTCGTTAAGGCGAAAGTCGCAGCACTGTTATAAAACTTGAAAACCCATCAGGTAAAGCTATGATGGCTTAGTATATATGTTAAGGCCATTTATAATTAAGATTGATAGACCTCGAGTGAGTGATGCTGCCTTATCTCTTGTTCCTTGTTTGGTTGTGGATTTAGGGCGGAGTCGCTCAGTCAACAGTCCTTTTGATCTTAATTATACATGACTAGTGTATACTAGGCGGTTATAGAGAGGCCTCGTGAGAAATCCATTCATGAAAAGTACATTATTCCAAAACATCAGGACCCCTAGAGTTCAGTGTCACTCATGTCGGTCCAAATATCCACGATAGTAATACCGTGGACGAAGCCCACGACGCTAGGAACTTGTGTGCCCTGTTCAGCACATGGTCCTATAAATTTTCATTCTATATCTTGTCGATGTTTGCTAATTTCGACACTACCGTCAGCCATGGTTCGAATTGATGCGACCATGTGAAAATTTCCTAGTGCTGTGTAAAAAGAGCTTTTACCTTATCCTAAACGTCAAATAAAGGTTCTTTCGAACCTAATAAGAAAACCTAATACAAACCATCGGTCGTCTCTTTCATCCAACCTTCAGAAGTACCCAGGAGAGGGGTATCGCGCGTTGTTAACCAACCCCGTTAGACTTTAAAACCAGAAACGAAAAGCACTGCAGATATTCCGAAAGACAATAACCGCCCGATGTCTACTCAATAGAGCCCCCAGAAAGAACATTAGCACCGCACAACCAGGTTCGTGAATCAAGAGAAAAGAACTCATGGGATTAAATCACTACTACTGAGTATATGCATTAGAGTGGTATATAATTTACATTAATGAAATTTAAGATATGCGCTTCCTCCCTACTCCCTGTTCCTTGTTTGGTTGTGGGTTTGGGGTGGGGCCACACATCTGAACATCCTATCAATCTCAATTATATACGACGTGCATACACCGAGTAATAATGATTGAGCCAAGTACGAGGCCTTACACAAACATTATAATAAGACCCTTCATCCTATCCCATAGAAAAGGAGCTGGAGTCAAGAGAACCACTGTAGGTTGAGCTACTAAAATGACCACAAATTCGAAATTTGTTGTCATCCCGGTTAAGCGAACATAGTAGCTAACACCCTCAGTTAGGAGAAGTAACTCAAGTTGTAAGAGTCGAAAACATTGACTATAACCATCCATTCACGCCAAATCCCACAAAAATTAAGCATCTCAGCAGTAAGCTATGAAACCTGGAAAGCTGTGACAGGTTAAACTCCGAGAAGAATGGATGAGGAAATTAGAGGTTTTGAGTGACGGAAACCTATGCTACCTAGATTAAATCTAGATAGAGAAAACTCAGTAACACCGGAAGAGTAGTTGCAAGGGATACTCGCACTACTCAGGCACTTCGTCCATCCAAATACAGACGAGTAGTACCTAGGACGCCATGCCTCCTCATGCGAGAAAAGTCACCGTCACCCTATAGACGATCGACCGCATTCATCGAAGTTAATACTAGAATGCCAAGAACCACATGATAACCTTCACGACCCAGAATGCTTGAATAAAGTAGGTGGTAAGTTACATTAAGCTTTATAACCCAGGTCATAAAGAGATTGTAGACTCGACACCAGTCTAGGTGTTAGTCGATGGGTTATACAAGAACACACACTTCCTACAAACTGGAGGGAGCAGACGCGATGGAGAATGGAGCAAGTCTTAGAGATTTGTTAGACTACTAGGTGTTCCAAAGGATACTATCCCTAAAGAGATAGTAGAACCACCTCCTGAAATAGTCAAGCGCTTCGGAAAATCTCTAAGGACGAAGTTAGCCCTGATCAGAGACTGCTATCCATGAAACAGCGAAGCGAGTAAGAGAATGATTCTTTCCAATTAGGAATCATACTGTGAAAGCATCTATTAGACGATGATAAAAGTTAAAATTTTCTAAGCATCGTCTGGTAAAACCCTCTATCACACTGACTTTGAGAGTTTCCGTTAGAAACACCTCAAGAGTCAGAAGTGCAGGTCCATTTTGCACTAGGTCGAGATAGATGCCAGCATATAGTCAGCACTTCTAATGATCCAGAAAACCTCCGAAAGCCAATCATTAGGAAATACGAATCCGAAGACGACCTGAGCCTTCTAAGAACCAACCCGGGGACTACACCCCCAATAAGAAAGAACTTTTGGAACTTCAGAATGGGAATCACGCCAAGTGATGACCTAACCACGGAAGTACATTATGTTCTAAGTGTTGAAGCATTCTATCTTCCCAAGAACTTAGGACCACCGAAGATTCATGATAAGAGTTGGTCCAGCTTCCGTCGAACCTCAACTATTTCAGGGATTCCATAATTCCCACCCAAATCCACCCACGTTTTAGACTTGAAAAAGTGCTTATCCGACGTGACTCTTGAAATCCCACTCGACAAGATCGAAATCAATGAGAGCCCAAACTTCGTGTAGGAGCCTGTAAAGATCATGGACCGAGAGGTCAAGGGAAACGAAACAAATCCGCATCCCAATCGTGAAGGTTCGGTGGAATGCCAAGCGAGTACCGGAATTCACTTGGGAGTGCGAAGAGCAATTGAAACTTAAACGTCCCCATCTTTTTGCTTAGTTATTTTATGATAACATAGTGGCATGAACTCTAATTTCGGGACGAAATTCCCTCTAACGGGGGGATGATGTGACAACCCGAAATTTTCATTTGTATAAACTCCGCAATCAAGCACATCAATTAATGGTCAAATTCATCTCAGTACATTTTTGGCCGGTTTTAAGTCCGTTTGGATACTTTATTTTAATTTTTCGTCAAACGAACAAATAAATGGAAGTACCCGTTAGGAGTGTTGTGAAACAAATAAACGATTAACAACTTGACTAGGTGTTTACGGCCAAAGAAGGGAGTTTGGGCCGTAAACTCCCTTTGACCATGAACTCATGCATATAGCATGAGTTTACCCTCCATTCCTCACTTTTCACTTCCTAACTCAAGAACACCAAAATTCTCTCTCAAGTATCATATCACATTTCTTCAAATCCGCCAAAAATGTAAGTGTTTCCTTCCTTGTTTCGTTCAAATAACACTTTATCTAGTGTTTATACTCGATTTCATCCATGGAAATCTCCTCTTTTCTTAAATCTTCAAGTGTTCTTCAAAACACCAAGAACACCAAGAACACACACTAGTGTTTTTGGCCCTTAAACACTCCTACAAGCCTCCTATAAATAAGTACACTCCTCCTAACTAGTTGTTTGCTTAGAATACATGTTAAACCCTTGAAGAACATCAAAATCCCCAATAACATATGTGTTTACGGTTCAAGAAGATCTCTTTGGACCGTAAACACCTTCAAGTGGGGTTTAGGTGCCCCTAACACCTTCTATGGCTTGGATAAAGGACTAGAACCTTGCATGCATGAGTTAGAGACACCAAAACACGAAATGGTTGGGTAACCATGAGTTTACGTCCGTAAACTCATGGGTTTACGAACGTAAACAAATGTGTTTACAACCGTAAACTCCCAAGGAGTGGTCCAAGGACCGTAAACTCTAAAGAAAGGCCATTTCGAGCCCTAGTCACTTCCTAAGCCTTGGATTCGAGTCTAGCTTACTTCCTTGTGTGGTATAAGACCTTAAAACACCCAATGACACCATTGCCATGAGTTTACGGCCGTAAACTCATGGGGGAAATGGTCCCAGAACCGTAAACCCATATGGTGCTACCATATGGGGAGTAAACTCCAATGTGAGGCCATACTCTCTTTAGATGCAACCCTTTAGTACTCCTAGCACTTGAAGCAAAGTGTTTCCATGTATTAGGGTGTCTTTACTTGCTTAATTAGTTATTAAATGACTAATTAGATACATAAATGTATCATTACATGTTCAATAGGATCCGCGTGTGTGTTCAAGTCCTCACTTGACACTTAGCATCCTATACCATCCGTTCATCCGAATCACCCACTACAGGTGAGTTCATACCCCTCAATTAACCTTTTAAATGATTTTAAACACTTTTATGGGGGGGAATACAAGTTGATCTGATAAGTTATTATATCAACCATGTGATTAATAACTGTCTAGCAAATAGATTTTTGCATGTTAAACTGTTTTTATTCAGCTAAAGGTTTTTAAATCTTGTTTTCAAATCTCTTTTAAAGTACAAAAATCCCTTTTTACCTTATTAAGCTTTCATCAATGTCTTTTAAACTTATATTCTTGATAGATTCATGTCTATATAGATATAGTTATGTAAGTAGGATTTGAAGGACTTAGGACTGATAACCCGCTTTATTTCCTGTTCCTTGTTTGGTTGTGGACTTAGAGCATCCGGTTATTTGTCTGAGTGTCGTTGAAATCCTAGTTATATATTATGTATATCTGGTTAGATGTTAATACTCTTATTCCAGTTCAACACCTTTGGGTGGCAAAGGCATCTAGATAACCTCTCGAGTAAACTATAATAGGTATAGTTTAGAAACCAACCATAACTCTCATGAAGGAGAACTTAGTTATATCTATATTCTGAAAACTTATACTTTTAGTAAAAAGAAAGGTTTATAGAAATCAAAACACGAGATACATCCTCATGACGCGGATTTCACCATTGTCGAGTGGTAACCAGAGTCTCCTGGAGGGAGAGCGGGCATTGTGTGTATAGATCTATACGGGACAGACCATCCCACATCCTGACTGCTAGCTACAGTCCCGGCCGACCAAGCCAAAGGGTGACAAATGTCACATTCACTCCGATGCCAGCAGGTCGTCATGTTTACATCCGTCAATCAGTATGGTTACGAGTATCTTTACATTTACCTTATAATTCATGGCTTTAAGGTAATAAGTGTTATCACGGTATTTTCTACATATAAAACCCTCATGATATATTTTCCTAGTTATACACTAGGCCACATTTTAAACCTTTAACTAACCTACCTAGGATTAAAGGGTACTTTAGACTCCCTGAGGCGTATTGTTCACTTAATACCGCCTGGAGTCTATATTTCATTCACTTAGACTCTCCGAGGCGTATTGTTCATTTAATACTACCTGGAGTCTGCATTTTCCTTTTTTAGACTCCCCGAGGCGTATTGTTCACTTAATACCGCCTGGAGTCTATATTTCATTCACTTAGACTCTCCGAGGCGTATTGTTCATTTAATACTACCTGGAGTCGGCATTTTCCTTCTTTAGACTCCTAGAGCTATATTGTTCATTCAATACTACCTGGAGTTTGTATTGTATTCATTTATAAACAGCAACGTCTTTGCTGAAGAAAAGTATTATTTTCCCTATTACTTTTACTTGTGACCTTCTCAAATAATTATTAAAAGTATAAACTATATTTTGATAATGATAGTTACTTTTGGGGAAAAATACTCCTTAAACATAAAACAGTTGGGTCTTGGTAGAAGAATGCTCCTAGTAGAGAAACTCATTCGTTTAAACATAAAACAATTGGGTCTTGGTAGAAGACTACTTTTATTAGAAAATATAGGATTTTCTGGAAAGAATTCTAATACTCTGTAAACTCAAATCACCATCATCTAGTGAGATTATTTTGAAGAAAAACATGTATTTATATCAATGTAATTAAGTACTTATGAACTCACCAGGATTAAAATGCTGATACTCGCTTTCAAAATAACTTGTATTCTCAGGTCATCAGTAGACAGGTACACTCCGGGAGCTTTTGCGAAGTCAGCCTAGTACCAAGCTGCAGCTTATGTTATTTTCTATATCTACTTTGATGTTGTTGTTAAATGTAACCTATGTAAAACTTATACTATTAATGCAATGGTTGTTGTACTTTGATTACTATACTGCATATGTTGTGATACTTGACATGACGTCCTCCACCCCAGAACGTTTCCGCCGTTCCGGTTTTGGGGTGTGACATTTTTGATCAATGGGGTGGCAGAAAGTGGTGGCAGTGCTCAGTGGCAAGGGTGAAAGAACGGTGATGGGGGAAGTCTGGCTGTCTCCTGCTGCCGGTTTCTACTGCTTTCCGTTGAAGACTAAGGGATGGGAGGGAGAGGGGATGGGTGAGGTGGGGTTGGAGGACGATTTTTGGTCACCACCAAGGAGTTACAAGGTAGTTAATGTTGGTGACGTATGGTTGCTTTGGGTGTTGGATCAAACCTATGTGTGTGTGTGTGTATATATATATATATATATATATATATATATATATATATATATATAGGTAGAGGTTCATTTGAGACCACCTATATTTTGTGAGACATGGGGACCAAATCTTAGCCTTTTATCAAATTTGATCTTGTGGCTTATAAAATAAGGGGATTAACACTAATTAATCTAACTCATTAGTTAATTAGGGGCAGATTAGTCATTAGGTTAAATATAACATCTTCACCAGATCTGATAGATTATTAACGTCATGTTCACGTCATCAAGAATATCCTCATCTACTTTGATTCTTCTACCAAAATCAGCGCTCCTATGCGATCGTTATTCCTTCATATTCATATTCATGTAATTAATCTTCCTTTCCTAAAATATTCACTTCTTTCTACTAGTTCGCCTTGGTATTTGAGATCGCCATTCACCGATCGATCAAAGATCCTTACATGTCGAAATCACAAGCATTAAATTTGCGATTTTTGTGATTTTGGAGTTCATCTTCTTCGTTCTTCTACATTTTTATGTGATAATCTAATTTATTTGAGGTTGATTTTCATATATTGACATCAGCAATTCATCCCAAGATTGTGATTGACTTTTAGCTTTGTGATCATCATGATTTTCGTCCAAGGTAAAGGTTCAAGTGTTTAGTTATTTATGTTAATCTTCATCTTCAACAACTGTTTACGCTCTTTCAAGCTGTGCTTTATTATTTTGTATCGAGATTTCATCAGTTGTTCAAGGTTTGAATTTTCATCACTTTTATTGTTACTTCTATTTAACTTAGAACAACAATATTCAATTTTTAATGTTACTTGCGTGTATCATATTATGTGTTTGACCTATTAGCATAAGATTATTGAATCTTCAAGTGACTAGCGATTCCCTAATTCATCTAGGTTTGATTCGTGATTTTAGCAATCAACATCATATTGATTGATTGAATCTGTTTAACCTAGAACACAAGTTAACCTAGAATATGTTATTTAACAATACATCATCTGTTTCAAGGTTTAATTTTGTAATTTTATTCAATCAATATGTTTTTCAGCAATTTGTTATATGTTTCAATGTTTGTTTTTCATTAACATCATCTTGTTGATAAGTTCATGTTACTGCATATTATTCTTATAGAATATTAAACATACATTTATTAATATCAATTATGATAACATGTAAATGCTAAATTGTGGTGTTTTATGATTAAATTCATATGAATTCACATTATTCTGCTTATATGTTAAGATGGTGGTATATTCTTTTTTGTAGTTCAATGTTATAATGTTGCAGCAAAATCTAGTTCTTGCAAACAATTCATTGGATCTGATGGTTCTTTGTTTTAGATTCCAGATGTTGAATATAGTTTGATACCTCTTATAGGTAAAACTTTTAAAGAAATTAGTAATGGTATTAAGTGGTATATAGAGTATGCATCAAGATGTGATTTGTCATCAAAAAGTCAACAAAGAGGAAACAAGATAGTAGAATTATGACTGCAATATATTTGGTTTTGCATAGGGTGGGATTGCTAATGTACTTTCATTTATTAACCAATATAATGTATGTACAAAGCATTTTGCAATTCTCCAATTCATATATGTATGATTTGTGATTTCAGCAATCAAACATCATATTGATTGGTTGAAATCAATTATTGTTCTTGAGAAAATTCTCTTAAACTATACATGCATTCTACCTGTTTGATGAAAGTCGTGAATGAATAAAGATTCTGATGTATCACCCCCTCCATTCCATAAATAAATTCCTCTTTAAGAATGAGTATACTTCCAAAATATGAGTTAGAATTGGAGTAAAATAATTCAATATTGACTAATCTTATTAAATTTAGCATAGTTTTGTTAAAATATGTAATTTTCTTTAAACACAAATTGTTAGAGATGCATTTTACCACACTTTTGTTTAAATATGCTCTTGTTAACCTGTAAGAAACAGGTTGTACTAAAAAAATTAGATGTTATTAAATAAATCATGGTTCTTACAAACGTAGTATATGTTAACAATGGGTTATTTTATGGCTAATTTCATAAGAATGTATATTGTTCTGATTATATCTATTGGATACATACCATCAGTGATATGTTATTACATGATGTGATTCTCTAATATTGTATATTATTATGATTAGACTACCTTAATTCTAACATTGAAATGTTATGAATATATTTTTGTAAATTTTCATTCATGTGAAGTTTGAATCACTTGTTAAAACATAGTATTTATTTTAATCCATATCGATTCTAAAAATTCATTCATTTTTGTTGCAGAGAAATTTAGTTAATGAAGCCCAACTCGAAAGGAACTTGAATGTTTCAAATTAGAAGTTCTTACGACATATGTTGAGATTAAAGAACATGTAATATCTTAGTGAAAGGTTCAGGTTAGTCATAGCCCTCCTTGTCAGTTGCATGTTAAGTAAAAGATGCATTGACTAGTTTTGTATGAAGTAGAACAGGTTCACGTTAGTCATAATCCTCATTGTCATGTAATTTTTTACTCTATTCATTAAAACTTAGTGATGACTGGTGTACTTCTTCTTTTTGTTAGTGATTGAAGGACATACAACTGTCATTGATGCAAATGTTCATTGCATATGTTGGAAGAAGCATATCATCCATATCTTGCCACCATTAATTAATGATGAGAACTTCAAGAAGCATATTGACATGTTTGTTTCAATGGTGTTTGGTCCATAAAGAGTTAAAGTGACTAAGAAGTTAATGGATGATGAGGACTTGGTTCATCTTTAGAATCAAATATGTTATGAGGATGTTGGTTTAATTTACTCCCTACATTCTCTTTATTTATTTGTTGATGAAATTGTTCTCTACATTTGTGCAACTTTAAACATTATTATTGCAGCATAGATATATATTTATAACCATCAAACCCCTTTCACAGTGTAAAGTGGTACATACAATTATGAAATTAGCTAAAACTTTCATGTTTTCTATCATTACAAATTTTTTGGTAAGTCTTGAATGGAACTGTAGAGAATGTGGCTCGATAATAATTTCCCGGAGAGTCACATTCTATGTAGTGGGGTGTTGTAAATTTGCTTATATTTTTTTCTTGTTTGGTTTCAAGTGATGTATTTGAGGTAATTGAATAAAACGATAACACTATATTGTAAGTTTTTACTTTTACATTGGTATTTACAGATAAACTGTGCATTATTTTAATTTTCTTACATATATATTGTTATATTCTAATTCGATATTTGATGTTCATATAATCATTTAGTGTTACATTCTATTTAGAATGTTCTACATATACAAACAACCTATAGCATTATTCGATAAGAATATTAAGTTGTAACTTGAATATAGACAACCTAATTAAATTATTCTGTTAGAATGTTATCTATATTCAGAATATTAAATATAACATTAGAATCTTATGTAATATAAGTTCATTTTATATGTTATAACACAATTTAGAATATTACACTTTAATATCGGAATATTTCATACAATTTCATAATATTACATATCAATTAACAACATATTATTAAATATTGTAACCTTGTGATATATTTTTTATAATACAAACTTGAAATTTGGTTTTTAATCTATGAGGTTTTTAGAATACGTTTCAACTTCCAAAGAAAAGTTGGATATTTATCCTAAAAGTAGTCATTTCATTTTATAAACTTATATGTTTCTCACTGGTTTATAAAGTTTATTAGTCTAGGTTCCTACATATTATTTGGTTTCCTACACACTTGAAGGGAATGATGGTCTGAATTAGAATATTTCATCTTATAATATAATATTACATCATATTACAATCTTTCAGTTATTACACATTAACATTATAAAATTTTCTTTTCTATAAATCAATTTTTTTTTCTGTACACTATTCTATATATTCCTTTAACACTATAAATTGTAAATTCAAAATATTACATAATATTACATATAATATTAGAATCTTACATAATGTAACTTAATTGTACAATTACAACATAATTTTAGAATACTACGCTTAAATTTCATAATATTACTAATAATTTCATAATATTATATATATTAACAAGACATTATAAAAATATTGAATATTTTGAATAACTAGATTAATATTATATCGTTGAGTATTAAAAAAGCCAAAATTTAATTATACATTGTTGTATTAGAATATCTTGCATATAACTTAGAATGTCACAGAATATTATTCTATCAAAATATTCTACGTATAGATTATAAAAACCTATAACTTTATTTTATTAG
Source organism: Lactuca virosa (assembly GCF_052849685.1). Lineage (NCBI taxonomy): Eukaryota > Viridiplantae > Streptophyta > Magnoliopsida > Asterales > Asteraceae > Lactuca > Lactuca virosa. The sequence goes on from NC_136428.1 coordinate 321,609,423, forward strand.
ATTATAAACATCATACATAATAAACTACAACATTCTAATGATTTTAACCATCATACACTCTACTTATAAAATTTACCTTGAATAGTGACTTAAATTCTAAAAAAGACATAAACATCAATTCACGATAACAAACAACATATAAAATTATTCTATTAGAATATTATATATATACTTATTATAACATAAAATATACAATATTATTCTAAAGAAATTTTTTACATAGAGACTTTAATTTTAAACTCGTCTAATATGTGAAAGATATTACTACCATTACACAACATAAACTACAAAATTACATGTATTATCATTTAAAACATAAATATTGTTCAACCACAATATTGTTTTATGAAATATTCACCAATCTTTAAACATTCAAACCACAACACTATTATTTACCAAACATTCAACCATACATGTTAATCAAAATATAGAAAAATAGCCAATATTCAAAGAGAAAAAGACTACAAATTCATTAACCATTAAATTCTTGCAAATATTTTATCAATTCGATCAACAATCTTCATTTCACTGCATCACTTCATACACCAAGTTAAGATGCTTTAGTCGGTTAGATTTTGCAAACTCCTTAGCTTCATCAATTAGTTTATATGTAGGTTACCATCCAATTTGGCTGCATCATGAAAAGTAAAATCAATGTAAACAAATATTTATCAGAACAAAATACCCAGAATATACAAACTACAATTAAGTAATAATAAAAATCAAATGTTTTGTAACATTCTAAGAATTTCATTCACCGCCACACATTTCCAAACTTCCATCAATTTTATTTTTGGATACCATCATATGCTTTCTTTTCCATCAATCTCTTCCTTCTTCATCTTATACCAAGTTTCATTATCAAGATTTCCAAATTATTTAGGTTCTACAATATTTTTTTCTTCTTATTTTATCTGCATTAAAACATATATCATGACTTTGTTAAAACAAAAAAACTAAAACAAATGCATTATTTCCATAACTTAATATGAAAACAAATATAAAAAATATATACATTCTAAGAATAATCAACATCGTGAAAAGAAGAATATAACACTTAATAATATGTTAACTTACAATATTTATGTCAAATATACATATACATTAATGTATTTAATGTATGACAAAGATCTATCACTTGAACTATCATTGTTTTCTTAATTTTAGTATCAAATTAAAAACATATTATGTTATTGATTGAGTCATTCTTGTCACTTGATATGCATCAAAACATATACCATGCTTCTATTAGAACAAAATACTAGAATATTCACACTAAATACCATAAACCAGAATAATACATGAATTTGTTTATTAAATACTTGACAAAAACTCGAATATTGCTATTATAAAGCGTAAACTATATTCTAATAATAATCAACATCATAGACTCTCCAAATAAAATATAAATAACCTTTCTTTGAATTATACATAAAGTTATGACAAAATAAACTCTAGTATATTATAGTATTAACATTATTAACCATATACTTCATTTTATTAATAATTAATATCATACATTCTCCTAATAAAGTATAAAGAACTATTCTTTGAATAATACATCAAGTGATGATAAAAGAAAATACATAATTTTAAATTGTTCTACAAATAGAGTTTAACTTTACACAATAAAGTCATTGGTGTATGAATTAGTTCTGATTTATCAAAGTAAACAGTAACATCTGATTAATCAATAAACTAACATTTGAAACCAAATTTATGAAGTAACACCTAACTTAACAAATCAGAATACCTAGAATATTAAGTTACCAAACAATATTTTACTAATATTTTTACTCGATCCTCGAAATAATAAAACAAAGTTATGTCTATATCAAATTAAGAAGTACATTATGACTTATCAGACTATCACGTAATAACAATTCATACTTTGAAATATATAGGATTCTGTACTGTGTGGAAGTTTAAGGTTTATATAGAAATCCAAGACGTTAATTGGTGCAAATATGTAGAATATGCTATCACACATTCAATTCATTGAAGATTTTAGAAATTAATCATCAGTTTGCAACCTGTTTAGCAAAGGACTATTATACTAACATATGCAAAATATTACACATTCCACAAAAAATATGCAGAATATATGATATATTATATTAACATATGTAGAATACTATACATTCCACATTATAATTTATAGAATAATAAAAATATCACACATTCATATTTTAAAATATCTAGCATATTGTACTTCATGGAACTGGTGCAGATATGTAGAAGATGATACTAAAATATGTAGAATATTATGCATTCTCATTACAAATTCATAGAATCAGTAGAATATTAGACATTCAAATTTAAAAATTTAAAGAAAGCTATATACAAAAAGATATATCATGGTTTATTCACATTTCCTTTGACTTCATTGACACAGAAAAAAGAAAATTCTAGTTATTTGAAGTAGATATGAAGTGAAGTAAAAAAAAGAGATATTATATGAGAATTAGAACCTGAATCTGATTATGTTGAACCAGGCATTCTTGAGATCTTGATCCAATTTCTTTGATTCAGTAATGCTAGGTGATTGAAAGCTTGATTAGGGAACATAATCAGAATCACAAAGTAGAAAATATGAATCAGAGTGAATAAGAGGATTTTTAGGGTTCTTCAATCGCAAATCTCTCATGTAATCAGAATAAGGGTAATCACAATGTTTAAGCATGATAGGAATTTGATGGTTGAAAGGAAAACTTAATCTCAATTTACCAGTTCTTCAATCGAGACTGTAGATCAGGAAAAAAAAGGATTTTTAGTGTTCATCGAGGCGGAGCGTTTTGTGCGTGAGAGAAATGAAGAAAGGTTTGAATCATGATGCAGATAAATTATACTATTATACATTACCTGAAATAACTTAAGCTGAATCCAATTCTGCATCCATTTGTTCGAATAATAAATTTGGATTTCTTTTGATTCAGGAACAATTTGTGCTCGAGCGATTTTAGAATCAAAATCAGAATGAAAGGTAGATAAAATCAGAGCATTCAAGGAAACAAAAGATGTTGATGATCGAGATTGAATCAAAGGAGATTGAATCTAACGGGTTTTAGTGTTCGTATCGAGGTTAGGGTTTTATGAATCAGAATGAAGAAGATTTAGAAGAACACCGCGTGTTTTTTGTGACCTGAATGAAATAGAATGTAAAATTCCATTTTTGCCCCTCCGTGCCTTATTCTAATCCCAGAGTTCCATTTAATTAAAAAAATGTCACCGCCTACTTGTGGTTCCTTATGATTTACTCTGATTTAATTTAAGCCTTTGATTATTCAAGATGAGTGGTCAAGATTTGGTCTCCTTGTCTCACGAAATACTATTGTCTCATATGAATCTAACCCTATATATATATATATATATATATATATATATATATATATATATATATATATATATATATATATATATATATATAGTGATAGAGTGACCATGAATTGAAGAAAATGACTAGGATTTGTTATTGTGGGTTTTGAGTACCCAGAGTTCTCTATTTATAATTGAAAGGGGTACTTACAATCTTATATGGCCATGCCATGAAAACTAAGCCAACACACAATATTACCCTTGCTTCTCCTTGTTGGTTGAGTGTACCCAAGGGAACGTGGGCTTAAAAACGTGGGTATAATCCTAGATGAAGGTTGATCAAGTAGGGTGGGGCCTACCATAGTGACCAAATCAGACCTTTAAGTGCTCTAAAACTAATTCTCATTTTGCGTACCGCATTTGGAATATCTAATATTTTTTTTTGAATATGTTGTTTAATAGAGTTTAATTTAAGGATTCCAAAAAGCCAAACGAATTAATTTTTCGAGTTACAAAACTCCGGGAAATTGCGTTTAAAGTTTTGCGTCTAAATAACCCGTAACACTCGATTTTTTGACTTTCGCAAATATTTTTGCTCACGTAATTCCCATCGGAGGTGTGCCGGTGCCTTAGTGGATCGATTTAGTTTTACGTGATTAAAGAAAATCAGTGTTTTGTTGTCTGTTTTCTTAAAATTGTCATATCTTTTGCATACAAACTCTATTTTGGACATTATTTATATTTTTGGAAACAGGGAAACATGTACTATAAGGTTTTAATGTTTTCTTCCCTCATAACTGCTCAATACGAACTTTCAACTTTTCAAACGTATTAACCAGTATTGCAATTTAAGCTGTTTGATTTGTTTGATAGTTTACAACTTTGCAAGTAAGGTATCATTAGATATCTTACAATATTTGAAATGAATTCATTTATTTCATATTACATGTACTAATACTCAATGAGTTAAATGTCAAAGAGATTTACTTCAATTTAGTCGTTCGTAGTCTATGACCTAAATTACGAGATGTCACCTTACCTCCCCGTTAAAGGAATTTCGTCTGGAAATTATTAAGTTCTAGGATACTTTGTGCTATCATTATGTCGTTGCACTTATGGGAGGAGCATCGTTGAACAAATGCGGATATTTTTGTTTCATTTGATCCTCACCGCTATCATTAAGTTCCAGGATTCCAAAATGTTTGATGTAACGGGGGTTTAGTTTACCACTTTTCCCAAATCTGATGACACCCTTCCATGGAGAATCCTTTAGCAGGACACGTTCTCCTACTTTGAATTTCATTGGTTTGTGTCTGATGTCAACATAGAACTTTTGTCTAGCACGTGCGACTTTTAATCGTTCCTTTATTTGAACGATCTTCTCTGTTGTTTCATGAATGATATTGGGACCAGTGGGTAGAGTGTCTCCAGCATGCTTTCTAGATAAATGAGTGTCTCCAGTTTCTGTCCAGCATATCAGAGAACAACATATGTGATGATACAAGGCCTCGAATGGATTGACCATGATGCTAGTGTTATAGTTATTGTTGTATGATAATTCAACCAACAAAAAGTGAGTGTCCCAAGCATTACCGAAGTCTATCACACAAACACAAAACATATATTCCAGATTTTGTATTTTTCTTTTGCTCTGGCCATCCGTTTGAGGATGGTATGTTATACTCATATCGAGTTTGGTTCCTAGGGACCTTTGTATTCATTGCCATAATTTGGAAGTAAATCTACTATCTTGTTCCGATATGATAAATATTGGAACGCCATGCAATCTGACCATCTCTCTAAGATATATCACGGTGAGTTTCTCCATCTTGTCAGTTTCTTTGATGGCGAAGAAGTGGGTGGACTTCCCCAAACGGTCAACCACTATCGAGATGGTGTCATATCCGCTTGACATTTTTGGCAGCTTTGTTATGAAGTCCATCGTTATCTATTCCCACTTCCATTCTAGGATCAACGGTTGTTGTATCAGACCAGGTGGCTTCTGGTACTCGGCCTTGATCTTAGAGAAGGTCAAACATTTACCAACGTAGGTGGAAATTTTTGCCTTCATATTGGGCCACCAATAAAGGTTTTTGAGATTGAGATACATCTTGTCTAATGTAGGATGTATTAAGTATCTTGATTTATTAGCTTCATTTAGAACTAAACTCATGACTTCACCAAACTTTGGGATCAAAATTTGGTTCACGAAATATTGTGTTCCGTCTTCCTTGAGGTCTAACTATTTGTCCATGCCTCACTTTGAGGACAAAATCCTCAAACTAGTCCAAGATACTACGATATTCTCTTGTGCGGCAACAACCTCCTAGTGCTCTGCTATAGCAAGTCGGGTCTCGAGAATCTATATTATGAAATCTTATGCTCTATAGTGAGCACTCAAGGCATTTACATAAAATTTTGGGTGAATGACATTTATTTTGAAATGAGGTTTGTACAGTGGAGGAGGTCATCCTCCTCCTCCATCTGTTTCGACGATCATGCAAACGAAACGAAGAAAAAAAAGATTATAAACGATCGGGACTTCGACTCTCAATTCGACTGGATTAAATAGCAATTGAAGATGGTGAAAAAGGTTAATAGTGGGAGGACCAATAATTGGAGGTGACACACGGTGGGAGTTAACGGGGGTGAGGTGGCAACTCCACTACGTTCACTGTTTCTTCTTGATTTCGTCGGAAGTAATTAAAAATGAGAGAAGGGGAGGTGTAAGACTGTATTGGTGGAGGTTTTTTTATCAATGGGGTGGTAGAAAGTGATGGAAGTGCTCGGTGGCAGGGGTGGCAGTGCTCGGTAGCATGGGGTGGTAGGATGGTGAATCTAAATTTTAATATTCCATTTGATAGAGTTTGATTCAAGGATTCTAAAAACACGTACGAATGATTTTTTCAAGCTACGAAACTCCGATAAATTGCGTTTAAAGTTTCGTGTCTAAATAATCCGTAACGCATGATTTTTCGACCAAAGTATCTTAGAACTTAATAACTTCGGGACAAAGTATCTTAGAACTTAATAATTCGGCTTACAAATGCGGATACTTTTGTTTCGTTTGATCCTCACTTTCCCAAGTAAACTCCAACCCTCTACGAGAGTTCCATCGGACTTTTACTATATGCATGCGGCTTTGCTTGAGTGTTTTGATCTCCCACTCCATGATCTCCACTGGTTCCTCCATGAAGTGAAGCTTAGTGTTGATCAAGATCTCATCGAGTGAAATGAAGAGGTTCTCGTCAGATATACACTTCTTGAGATTACACAAGTGGAACGTATCGTGAACTTTGCTAAGTTCTTGAAGTAATTTGAGCTTGTAAGTCACCAGACTAACCCTTGCCAAGATTTCGAAAGGTCTGATGTAACGAGGGTTTAGTTTACCTCTTTTTCCAAATCTGTTGACACCCTTCCATGGAGCAACCTTTAGCAAGACACGATTTCCTACTTTAAGTTCCAATGGTTTGCGTCTAATGTCAACATAGCTATTCTGTTGACTACGTGCGGCTTTTAATCATTCCTTTATTAGAACGACCTTCTCCGTTATTTCATGAACGATCTTGGTTATAGTGAGTAGAGTGTCTCAAGCATGCTTTTTAGCTAATTGAGTAACTCCAATTTATGGCCAGCATCTGAGAACGACATCTACGCCCATACAAGGCCTCAAATGGAGCAGCCTTGATGCTAGTGTGATAGCTATTGTTGTATGATAATTCAACCAATGGCAACTGAGTGTCCCATGCATTATCGAAGTCTATCGCACAAGCGTAGATCATATCTTCCAAAGTTTGTATTGTTCTTTCGCTCTGACCATCCGCATGCGGATGGTATGTTGTACTCATATCGAGTTTGGTTCCTAGGGACCTTTGTAGTGATTGCAAAAATCTTGAAGTAAATCTAATATCTCAGCCCAAGATGATGGATATTGGGACGCCGTGCAGTCTAACTATCTCTCTGAGACTGGTCCTGGTGTGTTTCTCTATCTTTCAGTTTCTTTGATGGCTATGAGGTGGGCGGACTTGGTCAAACGATCAACCACTACCCAAATGGTGTCTTATCTGCTTGATGTTTTTGGAAACTTTGTTATGAAGTCCATCGTTATCTGTTCTCACATCCATTCTGGGATCGACGGTTGTTGTAGCAGACCATACCGCTTCTGATACTCTGCCTTGACCATGGTGCGATTCAAATATTTACCGACGTAGGTGGTAATTTCTTCCTTCATATTTGGCCACCAATAAAGATTTTTGAGATCGAGATACATCTTGTTGGATCCAGGTTTTATTGAGTATCTTGATTTATGAGCTTCGTATAGAACTAAACTCCTGACTTCACCAAACTTTGGGGGTACTTTCTTTTCTTTTAATATTCCCTTTCCTAAGTAAACATGTGTGCTCATCTCGAGTTTCATCAGACTTTTACTATAGGGATGCGACTTTGTATTAATCTTTTGATCTCTTCAGCCATGATTTCTATAGGTTCTTCCACAAAGTGAAGTTTAGAGTTGATTTCAATTTCATCGCGAGGGATAGCAAGTTTATCGTAGGACAAGCATTTCTTAAGATTTGATACATTAAATGTATCATGTATATTGTTGAGTTCCTGAGGTAACTTGAGTTTGTAGGCTACATGACTAATTCTTGTTAGAATTTCA